>NC_087353.1:32690229-37690229 GCF_030014295.1 Loxodonta africana
TTCTGTCAGACGCACTGATCCTTGCTCCTCAGGCCCCTCTACAGCGGGCAGGATGGAGGCAGCAATGGTCTCCGTGCTGGTGGGCTCTGGACTCGTGGGTGTGGTCGTCAGGAGCCACATGTCCTTCCAGGTGGAGGGGGTCTGGTTTGACAAGGCAATGTCTGGCAAAGCACCTGCAGGGCCAGAAGCAGAGCTTGTGGGCTGGGGAAGGCACCAGAGCAGCCAGGCTAGCTGAGCACAGGCTGGCAGGTGGGCACGAGGAAGGCAGACCCCAGGCCCTGATTCCCAGGCCAGCAAGGAGAGCAGCCCTTCCTGCCATGAGAAGTGGTATCCCCCAGGGTAGAACTGGCTGAGGCAAAATTCATCTTTGGTGACAGACAAAGAAAGCTGCCTTTTCCACAGCAAGTGCCTGGCAGCCTGGTCTCTAGAATCATGAGAAAGACACCAAGGCCATCTGGGAAGGAGTCTTTCCCGTGATGGATGGTGCCCACTCACGGGGTGGGGGGCGTCCTCAGAGGTACGAGTGCCTTGTCCCCAGTGCACACACGTCTCTGGTACCCCTCCCTGCTCCAGGTGCCCTCTCCCCCGAGAAGGGCCTATGTTCCCAAGCCCAGAGGCCTATATCCCACCTGTCAGCTCTTGCACCTGCACTTGGGCCACCTTTGCCACTAAGATGGCCTCAGCCCTCTGTTCTTAGCTCTCACCATCTTCCTAGGTCCAACTCCAGGGCCAGCTCCCCAGGAGACCCCCCTGACCACCTCTAGCTCAGTGATCTCTCTCCACCCCGGCAAGTGGAAATGGGAAATTGAGGGACATTTGTCAGAGACCTATACCCCACCAGGCTCTGTTGTCTTACCCTTCTCCACAACCTTGTGAGGTCCACATATTACTCCCATTTTACAGATGAGAAAACAGAGGCTCAGAGAAGTCAAATCACTTTCCAAAGGGTACCCAGTAAGTAAAGGGGAGAATATGAACTTGAGTCTGTCTACAGCAGGCAGTCCCCAGGGCCTTCTGGAACGCTCAGCATTCACCTCACCCCCATGAGTGTTTTCTCCTCAACCAGGCAGCTCCTTGCAGTGTGGACCCATTCTCTTCCCCAGCATTGCCCCTGGGGCCCAGCTGAGGGGGGGCGGCTGTGCACTCAGTAAGTGCTCAGTAAACGCTCTGTTGCCATTTGGGGGTTAGGGTCCCCCCAGTGCCAGCCTCACCTGCACCCGAGCCGGAGAAGTTGTCAGAGTCATCCCCAGAGCCGTCCTGATCTTCGGGGGGCACATTTGTGACGACAGTTTGCTGAAAAAGGATCGGAAAAAGGTGTGAGTCAAAGGTAGGCAGGAACCCCGCTGCTCCTGGGTCTCCATCCCAGAGAGCTGAGTAAACTCAACCTGCCCTCCTCTGCAAGGAAGGACGTCTTCACATGCGTCTCTGGGACTCTTGACACTTGCAGCCCTTTTGTCCCCTTGGCATATTCCCTGATGCTACAGTAACACAGGGGCCTGGCGGGGTGGGAACACCCAAGGTGGGCAGGGCCCTTGCCCCCAAGAAGCTCAGTCTGGTGAGGAGCCCAAACCTCTTCGAAAGGCAGAGTGAAGAAACTGGGAACACAGGTTGTGGTCCCCATGGGACCTCACTAGCCCACCCCACCCTGAGAACCATGTCCTGTGGGCATTCAGCCAGGAACTTCAGGGTTCAAGATGCCAATCCTGCCCCACTGAGGGGCTTTCAGGACCCCCAAGAACAATCCCTCAATGGCTGGATCCAGAGAGGCAGCCTCTAGGAGTACTGGGTGCCAATGGCCCTGGAGGGAGGTCAGAGATGCACACAGGGGCGATCTGTCTGTCCTGAGACAGATGTGCCCACAATGTTCTTCCCACACCTAGCCTGTCCTCTCCTCCACAGTAAGGACCAGGTCCAGACTTTAGTCAGAGTACTTCCCTCCTTGGGGAAGGAAGACAGGTACCCAGCAGGCCCAGGGACAGGTTGAGGCTGATCTGAAAGAGGCCTCGCACTAAGGAGGTGCTGGTAAATGGGCTGTGAGCCTGGGCTGGACCCTGTTTGCAAAGTGCTGGCCTAGGAATGCTGCCCGCCTGGCCCAGCTCCGAGAGGCTGCAGGTGCCAGAGTGCAAATATATACGCTGCTCCTGAGGAAGGGGCCGCACTGGTAGGGCTGGGGAAGAAGCAGAACACACAACAGCCAGCTGAGCAGGCCTGTGCAGAAACCCTGTGTGAGTGAGAGCAAGTCAGGACCTCCCCACGCACGCATACACAACACTGGCCCCAGGAAAGCAGGTGGAGAAAGGAGGACCTTGCAGTCAGGCGGCAGAAAGGGACAGATATAGAAGTCTGTTCAGCAACCAGACTTTGACCCAAATGATCCCGTTACACAGGTCATCTCCCTACGGCCCCAAAGCCCGGGGCCAAAACAGAGAATGAATAAGCAAGCAGAATAGCATCGTTTAGCACGTGGGCTTTAGAGACCGTCCTAGCTCTGCCACTTGCTATTTGAGTGGCCTTGGGAAAGTCATTAAACCTTTTACAGCCTCAGTCTCCCCATCTGTAAAATGGGGACAATAATATATACGCTTCAGGATGGTTGCAAACATTAAATGAGGTTTTGCAAGTAAGCGACCTCACAGAGCCTGGCAGAGCCCCACCATGGTGGCTGCTGCTCTTTTGAGGGGCAGGGAAAGCTCTCAGCGTGGAGCAGAGAGAATCCAGGGCACACAACGGCCTCTAACACCAGCTGGCCTGTATGGAAAAAGGGTGGGATGGAGGTGGATAAGGTTTCACGAGCAGAAGGGAGCAAGGAGAGAGCCCGCTCCCAGGGGCTCTGCCCAGACTTGCCAGGAGCAGTCACTGCCTGAGGCTGGGCTCCAAGGGAGAGGGCCTCCTCAGGCCTAGAGAGGCCTCTCCCGGTCCTGGCCACAGGCCCATGAGGCCACACTCTTGAGTGAAGCAGAGCAGGGAGGGGCAGGCAAAACCTTTGGCCTCCTAAGGCAGCCCTGGGGCAGAGTTGGGCCAGGTGGAGGCTCCACATCCAGGGTCTGGGTCAGAGAAAAGCCATCAAACACAAGTAGAAATGTGAGGCCACAAATAACACTGAACTTCCTCTGAAAGTACAAAACCAAAACTGTACTCCCCCCCACCGAGAAAAAGTCCCCAGAGGGCCTGACAGGCCATCATGGCCTATCTCCAATGAACAATCATAGTCCCATGCTTCCTGGCACCCACGCCAAAGCCAGGTCACATTCTTTCCACCTGTCCCCAGGTGGTGCTCCAAAAACCTGTGCTACCTCTACAGAGCTTGGAAGCTGCCCCCAGCCTCCTCTAGGCCTTTCCTCAGGGCTGGTACCTCTCTCCTTCAACAAAGAGTCCTGTCCACCAGGCAGACCAATAGTGGGTACCACCCCTTATCCCCCAACTGTCCCAGATCCCCAGCAGATTTAGGGGAACTCCTGCCAACACCCAAAATCACTGCTTTACCCTTCTTGCCCAGCGCCTCTGCCCTGCCCTGTGCTCCTGGGGAGGCCCTTGGCTGGTAAGCACTTTTCCTGACTCCCTCCCTTCGATAGAAAGCTTGCAATGGGGCAGGAGAGCAGGGCTCCAGCCAGACTTGCCCCAACTGCATTTTAAAGCAGAGTCAAATCTTAAAGCAGAAGCCAGAGTCCTCGTGTCCAAGCCTCATTTTACAGACAAGGTAAGTGAGGCCTGTAGAGAAGCCACCATGCACTAGAGACCATGTACAACCTGGAGGTACTACTGCCACGAACAGTGCAGCTGAGCGAGTCCCAGGCGAGTGTCAGGGTGGCCTGGCCTCTCACCTACAGAGGAGCCCCAACAGGTTCAGCTTCCTAAGAGCAAGGCTTCTCTCCTGACTAGGTAAGACTCAAGGTCTACCCACTCAGTCCCTAAAAACAATTTGTTCCTTAACTCTGCTCCACTTATCCCTCTGCCATCTTGTTTATAGGACAAGCTCTTAAGCAAACATCTTCTCTACTGAAACTAGCTCACTGGCCTCAGGGGAGCCTTTCCTCTATCAGCTTCAGGTCTCTATCAAGGGGCTGGGCCTTAAGGTAGCCTCCCAAATCCCCTCCAGCTTCAACCTTCCGTGAGAAGTGGGATAGATACTTCAGTTCTGTGGGGAGGAAATTAGCCAAAACTGCTGAGTTTGAACTTGGATGGCTCAGGTGCCAGCTGACTCTGGGGTTTGGGGTGTGACTTCTGGTTTCATTTAGCAGCTGCTGCTCGAATAGCCTGCAGCAAGCCACCTCCAAGGCCTCATGGGGCTCTCCTCAGCATCACTCTGACTCAGTCCTTCCGAGACCCCTCAGCCGCCACTCTGGAATCAGCTGGCATGGCTGCCCAGGGACAGGTGGGCTCAGCTTAGAGCCCTGCCCGCCTCCCTGATGCTGTCCAGAAAAGCAAAAGCAAGCAAGCCCCATACCTTAAACTGGGGCCCTTTAGCCTCTGCAGGTCCCAGGGAAATCAGCTTTTCACACACAAAATCAAAGGCCTTGTGGTAAGTGGTGCGGTGGTTAAGAGTTCGGCTGCTAACCAAAAGGTCGGCAGTTCGAATCTACCAGGCGCTACTTGGAAACCCTGTGGGGCAGCTCTACTCTGTCCTACAGCATCACTATGAGTTGGAATCGACTCAACAGCAACGGGTTTTGGCTGTGGTAAGTAAGGTCGAGACTTTCTCATGTCCAGTTTGCTCAAAGCAAGGGACTATTTGCTTCTCCCCCATCCATACTCCAGCCCACTGGTGTGAAAGCCCAAAGCCAGAACATTGGGACAGGGAGTAAGAGCAGGACAATCACCCATCTATCTCTACCGCACTGACCTTCTGCGCGGGAAGGAAAACTTGGGGCGGGGGACGGGTGTCCTGGTCAGGGCTCTGGCCTAGTAGGAAAGACGGGATGAAGAGAGCAAGGCTTTCTCTAATGCTGGAAAACACTTTCCTTCTACTGCCACCTTTGATTCTTACTGCTCACCTGTGTGTGAGGTGGGTAGGGCTGAGACTGGCATCCCTGGCAGATAAGAAACTGAGCATCAGAAAGGACAAATGACCTACCCTAGGCCACCTCGCCAGCATCTGCAGACTTCTGGTCCAGCCCAGCTCTCCTTACCCTGCATCTCCCCCTCCTTCTCCCTCTCCCCTGCCCTGAAGGACCATCCTACCAGGCCGAGCTCATCTATTTGAAGGAAAACTTGCCTAAGGCTCCTCAACTCCACCAGCAGGCTCTAGAACTCACGGTATGAGAATTTCAGTGAGTCAGACCTTTCTGCTCCAACCCCAGTGGCTGAGGGTAAAGGCTGCCAGCCCACATTTCAGAGGTGCAGAGATGGCCTGGGTAAGAGCAGGGTCAGGGCTTCTGAGGGGCTGAGGGCTTTCATCACTGCCACCAGCCATTCCTAAGGGGAGCTCTGGAGATCTGTGCAGAGAAGCTTCAAGAAGACTACCGATAGTCCCCTCACCTCTGCACTGGTCATAAGGAGCGCCGCCCTCCTTAGAAACCACCACCGGAATGGAGCCTGCCACCCTGGTGGCCAGGGTGCTCTGGGGCTGAAGGGTCTGGGTAGTACGTATTACAGCGCCTCTCCAGGAGATCATGGGCACCAAAGCACCCTGGCAGTGTCACAAGTCAGTATATCAAGTGGGAATCTCAGAGAGGTTCAAGGGAGGCTGGTGGGCCCAGGGGCTCCTAACTCCGTGCTGGCTGGAGAGGCTGCCCGTCTGTTCAGCCTCGCTCCATCACTCAGCAGCCAGCAGGAATAACGAGGGGTGGATTTCAGCCCACAAACTGAGCTGATGAACTCGCTGTTGTGTGCTCTTTAAACCAATGAATTCAAACAGTGCAATATCATGGAAAGGGGCCATAGAATGTTGATGTTCAACAGGGTTCCTCACCTTCAAATATTCAGGAACCATTGTCCAGGGGCTTTGGGGAGGACACAGTACACAGAGCCAGGTGCCTGCTCCAAGGGGCTTCATAAGGGTAGCACCCCCGGGGGTGGGTGCAGAGGGCTGCCATAAAGAGGGGCTAGGACTAGGCCTCAAGGCCCCCAGCCAGACTCCAGAGGATACGCCAGCACTCACCACAAAGTTACTAACTTTCCAGAGCTGAAAGCCTCTTTGATTACGGCAGCTTTGGACTGTCAAGTGAGAAAGGGAGGTTTAAATACCTGCTGTTAGTAACTGATCTGGTGTGGTAGTGGAGGCAGTCGGCTCCTGTGGGTGGGAGCCGAGGCCTGGAATAAACAAGGCCATTAGTCACAACACCAACTGCGGGAAATCAAGGATAAAGAGCTGGCTCTTATCAAAGCGCTGGGTCACAAACAGCCTTTCCCAAGCTGCCTCCATCCCTGGCCTTGGCGCTGGTGGACAGGAGGGCCCCCCGCCTTGTCCAGGAGCCCAGGCTGCCCCTGTGGGTCCAAAGGCAAGTGGGCCCCACTGCACACAAGCCCACAGCTGCTCTGGGGTAAATGCCATCACCTAGAGCCTGTCAGGAGTCCACTCCATTGCTAGTGTCCTGAGGAGGCTTAGCACAGATCCAGTTTTTTTAAAAAACTTTTTTATAACCCCTCAGTTTCATGGTCAGATCTGCAGAGTAAAACTAGGGGAAATAGGCTCATCACCACCCGTTCCCCCACCAGACTTAACTCTTGGGGATTGAGATCTCCGAACTAAGGAAGCCCAGCCTTTACCCCCCAGCTCTGTGTCAAGACGCCAAACTGGCCAAGGGTGACGTCACAGTCCAGGGGCTCTCACACGTCAGGGTCCATAAGAATCACCGGGAGATGGCTACAAATGAATATTTTCTGAGCTCCACCAGAGGCCAGCTCAGTGGCCTGGGGTGGAGGCCCAGGACTCTGCGTGAGTAACAAGCTCCCAGACCATGTAGGTAGTCCACAGACTGCACCTCGAGAACCAGCAGTCTAGAGAGGAGAGGCCTCACCCAGAGTGGCCCAGTGACTGTGGAGTTGGGGGTCAGGACCCCCACTCGGGTCCCCTGCCTGAACTGTTTGAAGAGGAGGCATAGAATAGCAACAGAGCCCCCTACACAAGCTCAGGGCACACTGACCTGGGAAGGCTCTGGGATATTCTCTCTACACTTCCCACTCTCCACAAACAGGACTCCACAGTGCCCACCCGTTCTGAGGAGGTGGCCTCAGGAGGAGCTGGGGGAGCCCCTGACACTTCCAGAGGTCCCTGATGCCTGGACTCCAAGCAGTGCAAGAAGCAGGTCAGGAGAAAAGCAAGACTCATCTGTCCTGAAGCCTGGGGCTGAACAGGAGCCTCCTCAGTTTTCCAGGAAGCTGTCTTTCAAGCCCATCTCCAAAACCTTCCCACCAGCTGGCCCGATGCAGAAAGAAGGCTGAATCCAACAGGAGAGAATCACTGAAGCTAGGAGGCGCAGGTGGATGGATGAGGCAGCGCCAGGGCTGGCAGGGGAGGGGAGCACAAGTGCTGGAGCCCTTTGTGTGCTCTTTGAGGGGTACCTGCATGTTGGGAGCAGGGGAAGAGACCACTGCAAACCACCAACCCCACTCCAGAGCCCCGGGTGCCCTGGAGCAGTGAGGTGTTGTGACTATGCTTTTTCTCGTGGGGTAATCACTTGCCCTCTCTTTAGTCCTGGCTAAAAGGGCCTAAGCACTGACCGGAGAAAGCAGGCAGACCAAAGCCAAAGCATCAAACTTGAAGACATTATGCTAAGAGAAATAAGCCCACCACAAAAGGACAAATATTATATGATCCCACTTATATAAAATATCTAGAATAAGCAAAAGGTCCCTGGGCAGCACAAATGGTTTGTACTCAGCTACTAACCAAAAGGTTGGCAGTTCAAGACTTCCTGGATTGGTAGAGAATGGATGAACCCCCGAGACTACCACCAGAGATACTCTTTAAACTTGGACTTGAAACTCAAACCACTCTCAGAGATCACCTCACAGCCAATGAGATTGGCCCATAAAAAATAAATCATATCACCCGTGAGTACTGTACTCCTCAAAATAATCGTCTAGATGAAACGCAACACTAAACATTTTCCTTAAACCTAAGATGAGAAGGCAAGGGAGAGGGGGGACAGGGAAGCCTGTTTAATGGAAACAGAACAACCGAAATGCAAATAACAAGAATGCCGGTATATTGTGAAGAATGTAACCAACGTCACTGAACTACATGTATAAAACCCACTGCCATCGAGTCAATTCCAACTCACTGCGACTCCATAGGACGGAGAAGAACTGCCCCATAGGATTTCCAGGAAGTGGCTGGTGGATTCAAACTGCCGACTTGTTGGTTAGCAGCCAAGCTCTTAACCACTGTGCCACCAGGGTTCCAAATAATATGTACAGAAATTATTAAATGAGAACCTAGTTTCCTGCATAAACTCTCACCAAAAACACAATATTTTTAAAAAGTTGGCAGTTCAAACCCTGCCAGTGGCTCCATGGATGATCATCTCCTTATAATCTGCTTCTGTAAAGATTAAAAAAAAAGAGAGATTACAGCCAAGAAAACACTATGGAGCAGATCTACTCTGTAACATGTGGGGTCACCATGAATTGGAATTGACTCCAATGCGACGGGGTTTGTTTTTTGTTTTTTTTTCTTCAGAATAGGCAAATGCATGGAGACAGAAAGTAGATTAGTGGTTACCAGGGACTGGTGGGGAGGAAGAATGGGAAGCACTGCTTAATGGGTACAGGTCTCTGTTTCGGGTGATGAAAAAGTTCTGGAAATAAACAGTGGCGATGGTTGCGTAACACAGTAAACATAAATTAATGCTACTGAATTGTACACACTTAAAAATGGTTAAAATAGCAAATGTTATGTAATATATATTTCACCACGATAAAAATACAAGAACCCAAAGCATCTTCGAACAAGGCTCTCGGGCAAAGGACATATCTTAAGGTTTTAGTGGTAGAAAGAGCCCTGACCTGGCAAGCTGGACCACAGGTTCAGGTCCCAGCCCTACCACTCAGCTGCTGGTGACCTGGGCATCTCTCTGCCTTTCTAGGCGATGGAAGGGAGTTGGCTGGATAACCTATAAGCTTCCTTACGGCTCTGACAGAGACCTGGGAGCAGTTTCCTTACTGGTGAGGCCTGGGGGGTTTAGAGGCTGATAAGAAGGTCATTGACATCCATGTCAGGGGTAGGTGGGAAGGGCAGGGACACAGCCCAGGGCCCAAGAAGATATGCTGGATCTGGAGGTGGTCTTGGACAAATCACTTCCTCTCCAAAGGCTTGTTTCCTGGAGAAACCACAGCCTGCCAAGACACACTCAGACCCCCAAAAATGCCACATAATCTCTGCCTTTGGCCTTAACACCCTAAATCTCCCTGCTGAAGATACTCCCGGGAGGAAGGAGCCCCTACTAGTGCCTCAAGGCTGCAACAGTATTTCCGGCCCGACAGGCACAGTGATTTATCAGCTCGCTGTCTCCCCACCGAGAGTCAAGTCAAGCTGGGACCTGCAGCAGGTATGATGGGCAGGGAGCTTTGGGCGCAGCTCAGGGTGGGAGGGGCTGGGGAATGGGCAGGCAGGCCAAGAGAAGGCTTCCGCTTTCACCCCTGAGAATGTGCATCCTCGAGGGCACGTCCTGCCCCGGAGCAGCAACAAGGCTCCCCCCATCCTGTCAGCACTTCCCCATGGACTTCAACAACAGTCCCCACCTGTCACCCAGAGACAAATTTCGCTGCCCTCGGGGATCCAGGGCAGAAGCCAGGGTAGAGAAATGGCATCCACATTTGGCTTTAAAGATCCCTTCACGGGACATTAAACCTCAGGGCTTTAGAGCCCAGCTCCCCTGCCCTGGGTCCTTCCCACTGCCCCATACTGTCAGCCTGGGGTAGCTGAGAGGGCTGGGGCAGGTAGTGGGGCTTCTAGTGAAGGCCAGGGCTCTTTGTTGAGGGAAGAGGAGACCCTGGCATCCCAACACCAGGCCCAGTGCCCATCAGGCCAGTGATGTGACCAGTACCCACACACCCACCCCTCCACGGAGCCGGCGCCAGCTTCGGCAGGGCCTGCGTGCCAGGACTAGTCTCAGGGCAGGCTCAGCTGAAGGCTGGGTGTGTAACCGGTGGAGCCAGAAGACCAGTTCCTCTGCTTTTCCCTGCCTGCCAGAACATGGGGGCGGGCCAGGCAGGGCAGGATTTCACTCAGGCATCAAGCAAGGATGCCCAACCTAGGCCCAAGTAGCCTCTGAGCCCGGTGCTGCTCCTGGGAGGCAGACAAGGCACGTCTGTCCCCCAAGACTTGGCAATCACCTCCTCTAGAGGCCCACAGCACTGACCACAGAGTGTGGCCAAAAAAAAAGGGACCAGGGCCAGTGTTGGGAAAACCTAGTTACAGTCTGCGCAACCTTGGAAGAGACCCTGCGACTCAGGTTGCCTATCTGTACAATGGGGGTTGGACCAAGATGTGGGCTCCTAGTTCCAACAGTCTGTGGCTGGGGAGTCAAGCCTTGCCCTCATGGGGCAGCCAGGTGGAGCGGCCTCAGCAGACTGCCCACTCAGGGGTGGAACACACCAACACAGTACTTAGCCATGAGAGGACCCATGGGCGGGGGGTACTTGATCACATTTACTTGGTATCTGTTATGAATTGAATTGTGTCCCCTCAAAATACCTGTCAACTTGGCCCACCATTTCGTCATCTGATGTGATTTTCCTATGTGTTGTAAACCCTGTCTCTATAATGTTAATGAGATGGGATTAGTAGCAGTTATGCTAATGAGGCAGGACTCAATCTACAAGATTAGATTGTGTCTTAAGCCAATCTCTTTTGAGATATAAAAGACAGAAGCGAGCAGAGAGACATGGGGACCTCATACCACCAAGAAACAAGAACCAGGAGAATAGTGCGTCCTTTGGACCCAGGGTCCCTGGACTGGGAAGCTCCTTGACCACAGGAAGATTGATGACAAGGAACTTCCTCCAGAGCCAGCAGAGAGAGAAAGCTTTCCCCTGGAGCTGATGCTGTGAGAGAATAAAATTCCATTTGTTGAAGCCATCCACTTGTGGTATTTCTATTATAGCAGCACTAGATAATTAAGAAAGTATCACTGCTTTCAGCTTCCTGAGGGACTTATGGCCTAGACAGGATGCTGGAGATGCCTCCCACAGGGACAGAGGGAACAGCCAAGGTCCCCTCTAGTCACCAGAGGATCATCCCGCTCCCAGCCCTGGCTATCCAACTGAGGCCACCGGTTCAGTGTAGGAGTCCCCCAGTTAGCAAATACTGGGGCCCCTGCTGGGAAGCCCAGCTCATCGGTCCCCATGAAGGTCCCTAGAATTGTTCTCCAGCTGATCTGTCCCCAGAATCCACTGGGCTTGGGGCCTCACACCTCTGACAGATGGGCTTCTAGTGACATCCTCCCTGTACTCTGGCTAAATAAAGTGTTCTCCTGTTTCACTGAGGCAGAAACTGCAACCAGCAGGTCTCCAGGTGTATGTGTATGGTGAGGGGAGGAGGGGACACACTCTATTCTAACCCCAAAATCTCTATCAGTGTCCCTGCAATTGCACAGTATGGCCTTTAAAATGAAAATGCCTCTGGGAGGGTTGGGGGTTGCTAGTCACTCGCATTATAGTGTAAATCAGTTCCATACGGTGCAGAGGGGCTGATTCTAGAACTGGGACGCTGGGTGTGAGTTGGAGCTATGGAAGATGGAAAAGGATTACCAAAGAGAAGCTGGAAGATCCCGAGAGCAAGTTTTTTTACCTGTGTCAGAACGTGGTTGCAAGCCAATCCCATACCAGAGAAAGAAAGATTAAATTCCCTTTGCTCCCCCTTTGAGCCACAGATGCACATTGCTTCTCCTCCCATGCCCATTAGAACAATGGGCTAGTCTGGGAACTTGCTTCTGAGATATAGAACAATTCTGAATAGGCACTGAGGCCACTGAGAAGCCTAGACAGAGACACAGGAAGGGCAGAGTATCCTTGAGGAGGTCCCATGGCAGGGTGGGGGCTGCCTGGACAGCAGAAGACAGAACTTTCTGTGAAGACCAGGTCTGAAGAGAATGGGCGTGCTTCAGAGGTTGCTGGTGGGGTCCCAGTAGAAATGGGAGCAAAGTCAGTCTCCTTCATGGTAAGATTGGCCCCCTCCGAAAGACCTTCCTGATCATCTGGGAGAGTTGCCCAGCCTCAAAACACCTAGCGCTGAGCTGCTAGGTCTCAACAGAGTCTGTGCACAGTAGGTGCCGAGGTGGCTACCGGGAAACTAAGGATGCAGCCTCAGTCTTGGGAACCCAGTTACCCCAGGAAAGGGAAGTAGCCCAGGGCTCTGGGACAGTAGGGGGCTGGCGGAGAGTCTCAGGATCTGACTTGGGCTGGGGGTTACTTGAGGAATTGAATAAGGCCTTAAATAAAAAAGACATAGTAATCGCAACTAATATTTATTGAGTACTTTTTTTTTTACTTATGTGCCAGGTACTAGCCTAAGCACTTTGCTTGAATTGATTTCCTCCTCACAACCTTAGATTCTAGTACCGTGTCCATTTCACAGATGAGAAAACTGAGGCAAAGGGGGTAAATAATCAGGCCAGGGGCACACAGCTACTGAAGTGGAAGAGAGAGGGTTGTAGGCCAGGCAGTCGTGCTCTAGCAGGCACGCTGTTGACAACGCCATCCTAGTGAAGACCCCTGAGCTCTTATCCTCAAGAATAAAAAAGCCATCATTGCCACCAGAAGTGGCACAGTGAAAGGTGCAAAAGGAATAAGGAGGACCCTGGTTGGGGGGTCCTCCCCCAACACCCTGCGGCCTCATCCAGCTGTCTTCCAGAGCAACCTTCAATGTGAAAGTTCTGGGCACAGACCACGATCCCCTACACTATCCCCAGGCCCTGCTCAGCTGACCTGAGCCCCCACAGCCTGGCTTGACTAGTTAGTGTCTGGGTTTCTCTGGCCACCTGCACCCCAGCTCATACCTCCTCAAGTCAGAATCCAGCCCCGGGCAGAGCCTCGGGCTGAGGAGAGCAAAGTCTGGCCTGCCACGAAGGGTTCATATTTCTGAAAAGGGTCAAAAGCTGTGTTTGCAGACCCTGCTACATCAGCACCACTGGGGTCAGACCAGCCGGCCATTCACACTGAGTGAATGTACCCCTATGCCCAGTCACAGAAACCAGGAGTCCTCCCCAGGGGACCTCCTACAGCAGAGTCGGCCCCAAAGTTCCCCCCAATCTTGCTTCTTTGAGCTCCAGGCAAGGAAGGGGCTGGCAATTATATCCCTGCCCCGCCTCCAATCCCTTCAGAGTACCTGTAGGGGGCAGGGAGGGGAGGTGGGGATTGATCCCTAAGAAGCCTGCACACAGCTCAGCACGCCCTGGGTCACCCTGAGCATCTCTCTTCCCCCGTCCCCCCCGCCCCACACCCCGATCTTGGAGGAAAGGCAGTCAACACTGATAGAGCACTGTACCTCAGAGGTTTTGTTTTCTCCAAGAGAAGCTGCAAGACATCAACCTCTACAAAGGTCTCAGAGGCTCCTGGAATACCCCAGAGCCTAGGGCCCTGCGAGCTCAAACCTGACCACCACATCCACCCAGAATACTCCCCAGAGATAAGAAGGCCAAGACCCTGGAGTGTTTGCTGGGCAGCAGGAATATGGAAAAGCTACCAGACAGCAGAGCCAAGCTTGGCCCCTGCCAGGGACGGACACAACAAAGTTCCCAACCAGGGGAGGTGAGGCCCCTAGAGCATCAGACCACCTGGGTACCCAGCACGTGGGAGACGCCATGGGTAGACAGGAGCACCTCAGCCTTCCCGAAGTTCCCTCCCACCTTCCACCTCTGGGAACATGTGACCCTTACCCCACCCACCAGCCCTGGCCCAGGCCTCAGAATCCTGTCACCCCAGCCCCCAGTGGAGGGCAGTATGAACCCAAAGAGGTCCAACATGGCCACAGAAAGGGTCAGGGAGCCCAAGTTAATGTCACTAGGAGTAAGGATTGAGGTGGGAGAATTCTCTTAATGCCTCTGGAGATCAACGGCGCCCAAAGTAGTCCAGAGCAGGACTGGAGCAGCCCACTGCCCCCTGCCAGAGGACCCCCTGACCCAACACTTGCCGTGCTCAGAAACCAGCCACGCATGCCTGAAGTGCGGACAAAATGGCCTGACTTCTAGCCGAAGCCTCTGATTTGAAACCACTGTATTGTGGGCCTCTGAGACAAAACCCTCTCTCAAGTAGGGGAGATGGGGGAGGTGGCTGAATCATGAATGACCTTCAGTAGTCACTGCCCCCTCTGGCCTATCTGCAAAGGCCCACTCTGCTGTCTGGTTCTAATAACGGCCACCCTCTCGTACATGTGACTCCTGGATGGCCATGGGCCCTGCCCTAGCTGCACAGGGCCATGCAGACAGTCAGTACCCAGGGCCTGGGTCTTACACTTGGTCAAGTCAGGTAGGCTCATGAACCTCTCAGAAGATTTGCCCTCTGCAGCCTGAAGTAGGACCCACCAACACACCCACCAATCCCATAAACAGCTATCCCAAGGTGGCACAGCAACGGGAGGGCATGAACAACCAAAAGCATGACTTCACCTCTGCCTCTGAGCCCCTTGAGGCAGGCTGAGCGTTGCCCCTTCCCCCATTTCACAGATGGGTTCACTGAGGTCAAGAGAGGCCCACATACAAAGTTATTCGGAGCCAGGGCCAGAAACCAGGCCCTCAAGCCCTAGTCTGTGCCTAGCTGCACTCCCCTACTTCGTGCCTGGCACACAGTAGGTTCAGTCAAGGCTGGTTGGGTGAGTTTCAGGGGAGGAGCCATGGGTCTGGCACCATGACTCAGCTGATGAATGGAGTGATAAACATGCTCACCTTCCCCCTGCCCCAACCTGCCCAACATGGCTTCCATTCCTGTTGATGAGTGGACCTCAGGGCAGGTGGCCAGGATGCCTGGGTGTGTGTGCAGAACATCAGTCGTCCCCACCCCCGGCCTGACCTTTCCCAGGGGCCTCCATCCACTTCTGGTTCCCACAGTGAGTACTAAGTCCACCTCCTGCAGGCAGCCCGCCCTGATGTCCATCTCCATGTTCTCCCCTCCAAGCCCCTAGAGGGAATAATGGTAGAGGACTCTGAGCCCTTGACAAGTTCCCCAGTGCCACCTTCACCCTTCCCAGGACAAGGTCTCTCTGTAACCATGTGGTTCTTAGAATTGAAAAAGGGAAGGAAGGGCCCTTGAACAGACAGGGGAGCTGAAGTTGAGAGGACCAATGACCTGCCCAAGACACACACGGAGTCGGGGGCTAAACCAGGACTGGGAAGGACGGGTATCCTGGCTGCCCTTCTGTGTAGGAGTAACTTCTGCCGACTTCTAAAGCCAAGAACACGAGTAGTGTTGAGCTGCAGTTAAAAAGGGAAAAGACAGCCAAAGGGAGGGAGACAGGAAGGCAGTATCCTGGCTTCTGAGGGGACAGCTGCAGACAGGTGGTAACCACATTTCCCAACACTAAGACTGCAGCCTAACAAGCATGGAAGCCCACTGGGGAAGGCAAGATGGACTAACCAGCAAAGTCTGGCCACAGTTGCCCCGTACTGTTGACAGCAACCCAAGCACCCACCGGCACCACATGTATGCACCCACACACACATACATGCCCAGGTACACATGGCCTCTCATGGTCCGTGGCCCTCAGGTGAGTCACTGAGAAGAGGAGTTTTTCCCAGGGCTGAAGCAGGGAGGAGGGGCATCCTCTGTATAGAACTGGGCAGCCCAGAAAGCCATAAACGCCCATAGGATAGAGACCCTTGAGGCGCTCCACACGAGGATGAGGAGAGGGACCAGAGGCAGGTGAGGACACATCTTGAAGCTTCCAAGTTCATGAGTCAAGAGGAGATATCACCGGGCAAATGACTGGGTCAAGAAGCAGGTGTAGCCCCCACTTGCTTCCCTCTCCCAACTCTATGGTCCCAAGATTTCCCACTGCACAATCCCCCTCACCCCAAAAACTTACCTCTGCACATGCACAGGCCCACGCAGACCTTCTAGCTCCCCAAACATGCACAGCATGACAGGCAGCAAGGACACTTCCCAGAAGAACCTTAGACCACCCTTCCCCGAGGTAGGGCCCCCTCCAACACTCCTTCCTCTGGGCTCCCACAGCACTGATCCCGAGGGGTGCTGACTCAGTGCACCTGCCCGTCTCAGGCCTGGAGATGCCGGGAATCTTCTAGTATCATCTCCCCACCCAAATGTAAGCTTCCTGTGGGGAGACAGAAGCTGCACCATCACACAGATAAAGCTGGCCCTTCCAGGGGAGGTTGTGGAGAGGGCTTCCCAGGTCCACCAGCAGCTTGAAGTTACACTGTTGCTGAAGTGACCCTGAGCTCAAGGTCCTGTCCAAAAGGTGCCTACATGGCCTCAACTCTGCAGCCTCTGGTCCAAACACAACTCCTTGTGTTGAAAGATGTACAAGTGTCTGCTCTCCCTTGGCGCCTGGCAGGGCGCTCACGCCCCACTCAAAGGGAGGATCCAGAAGGCACACTCCCATCCAAACCCAAGCTCTGCTGGAACAGCTGGGAGGGAAATGACAGCGGGCTGATTCTGTTCCAGGATACAGGATCCTGGCACACAAAAGCCCTCTTTCCAGACTTCCTTAATCCCATTCCTTCTCTCTAGACATACTTATGCAGGCCCTCAAAGAGGGCGCTCAACCAAAGACTTCCAAATTGGTTGCTGAAAAGAAGGCAACCAGAAAGTTTGTTCTGTAAAACGAGACTTTTCTCTAGCTGGACTACCAGGGTTCTGAGACTAAAAATCATTTAACAGCCAGTTCCTCATGTGGCTGCTCCTCTAGCCGGACCTGATGTTAGGGGCAGGGGGACCCAGAGGTGGAATCCAGCACAGGAGCCAGGAGGCCAGAGTTCTGGTTACCCACCTTGTGCCACAGCTCCCATCTCTCAGGGTTAGAAAAGGATCTACTAAGTCTACAAATGAAAGACAGAGGCATGCTGGGTGCTGCTCAGGGGGCAGGCTCGAGGGAACCATGCAAACATGGGGGATCAAATGCCCCCCCCACCCCTGCACCAACCTAAGGATGTGTGGGACACCAGCCCCAAGTCTACATATTTCCCACCTCGCCCTCTTGAGTCCCACAGCTGTTTTCTGACCTAGACTTCAAGTGGGGAGCTCTTGCCTGTCCCTAAGCAACCAGCAGTTGAGCCCAACACAAGCCCAGGATGTGGTCCAATGCTCTCGGTTTGCCTAAAGGCACTGCTCAGACCAGCTCAGCCAGGCCAATGCCTCCTCCATCCAAAACACTCACACCCATGGTTCTCTGGGATGGACAGCAAAGACCCAGCACGGCCTTGGGGAGTTCAGCCAGCCCCCTTTGTCAGGCTTTACCAGGGAGCCTTGAGAGCCCACTGATTTATTCACCCCATACATATACACACATGTTCAAATCCGGGATCTGCCGCTTCAGCCCTTGGAGGGGCTGACTTCTATAGACCTCAGCTTTCTCATCCACAAAATGGGGGCAATGATATATACCGTGAAGGGTTGGGGTAAAGATTAAACAAGAAGTAGGAAAAGCACCTAGCACTTAAAAGCAGGCATTCGATAAAAGGTAATCCTAATTATACGGACAGTTAACTTTGTTTGGGCACTTTCATTACAAAGCACTTTCATGCATGCATTATGAAACGAATTCGCAAATGACAGAATGAGGACAGGGAGAACAGGTAACATTATGTCCGCTTTACAGATGAGGACATCAAGACTGGGAAGTACAGTGACTCACCGAAGATTACACAGTATATTAGTGACACAGTTGAGACTCGGTCCTGGGGCACTACTTAATCCAGAGTTGTTTCTGGCATGCCAAACTGTATGGTAACATATTTTATATACATATATATATATATATACACACACACACACACACACACACACATATAGATACATACATATATACATACATATGTATATGTATCTATACACACACACAAACATGTTAAAAAAAAAAAACTGAAATCCAAATAAAATCTATGGTAAAGAGATGGAGACAGTACCAAATCTAGAAGTAGCAGTCAAGCCTTAAAAAAAAATGGAGGAGGGTGCGGGGCTTGCTTATTAGGACTTATGGACGTTGGTCTGGCCAGGTCCAGGCTACTTGTCACTTACAGCACCAATCAGGTTGAAGAACTCGGAACAGGCAATCATCAGGCCCTTCTCCCAAGAGATCATTCATATCTGTTCTCGGAGAGAGGCCCCCTAAGTGCCCCACCTTGTCAGCCACTTTGTTACTTTAAGTCCTGCAGGACACAGTAACACCACCATCCCAGCATCCCTTCTGCCACTCTTCTGCAGGGTGCACAGCTGAGAACTACAAGGGACACAAAGCCCACACGTCCCCACTCATGAACATGACCCACAGGAGATACCCTTACTCAAAGCCTAAAACCCTCACTTTAGAAAGAATTCTAATAAGTCTGATTAGTTTCTTAGTACTGCTGGGGAAAAGTGGCAAATTAGACCTCGACAGAAAAGCCGCTTGCTACACTCGGGCACATAAATGTCACTTTTGGCAGCTGTCGAACAGGGGCAGAAGAGAAGACAGAACAGACCAGAATTCAAAATACAGCCATCTAGGGGCACGAGGCACAGGGGCTAAGTGTTCTTCAGGGCTCAGTAAACCCAGGAGACAACACTGTAACCTAACACTACAGTAACAAGAGAGAAGATTCTGCAACACAGGAGATTAACTTCTGCTAGTGTTCTTTTGTTGATAAAGGAAGGGGAATAAATATTTCAGAAAGAGTCCTGCCCAAAGTGAGAATACTTTTGAGGGTATTATGAACTCTTAGCTCATTAAAAAAAAAAAAAAAACTTGGGTACCAAGTACACCTCATTCCCGAGAGATTTCAGGAATCCAAAATTCTGCTTCAATAGATTCTTCTATAAAAGACCGCATAATTCAGGCTTTTCTCTAATTCTTTCCAGCCCTTTCTCCTCTCTTACCCCCCTTCCCCACCAATCTGAGTTAATGAGGTTTTATTGGAACCCACCATGAGCCACAGGTAGAGACTTAAACCCGCTCCACCCTCCCCTTGGAGCTGAAGCCAGGAGTGACATCACCTCTAGAAGGCTCTGAGCCCAAGCAGAGGCAGCCAGCGCCTCCCCCACACCCACTCTGCCAGGCCATGGGGAAATGTCTCTACTAGCCCCCATAATTAAGGCAAAAAGAGATTTTATGCCTTTCAAGAAAGAAAGAGAGAGAGAGAGAGACAGCAAATAACTATTCCAGAACAAGCAATTTTTCCTACATGGCAGAAACAAAAGACCACAGGACACACACACAGAAACTTTTTTAGACAAACCTGTTCTAATCCTTTGGGAGTGTTTTGAGCCACCTCCTGCCCTAGCAGCCTCCGCTTGCCCTTTCAAAATCAGGTGCCCAGGAGTCACACCCTACTTCACTGGTCCCCAGGGGTTTTGTGACCTGCTTCCCACTGGGGCCAAAGTGAACCCTCCAAGAAGGTCTGATCTCTGTAGCTGGGACATCTCTCCGGCTCTAGGCAAATCCCAACTGCCTTGTTTCTTTTAGGAAAGGTACTTTCTGTCCCCACTTTTAACCAAACTGAACACCTACTGTAAGAGGGAGAGGGCAGTGCTGGAAAAGAGAAAGTAAACTAAACTTTATAAAGGAAAAAGAAAACCTCCGCTCCAAGCCAGAGTATGACTCCAAAGCTGGGTGCTTTCAAGCTCAGGTCAGCCTTCTCATCACCACAGCTCCTCCTTTCCTCCAGAGACTTCCCTGTCTCCTGAGCCCACACTGTTAGGTTGGTGTCTCCACAAGGTGTCAAAGTTTCATTCTGCAGCATTTGCCCCTGCCCAGCTCACCAGGAAGCAAGCACCACAGGGAACCCTAAATCCTGTCTGCCTCCTCAGTGTGAACTGGTGCTCTGGGATCCCAGGCTCACAGGAATGTCAGCCCTCAGCAAGGCAGGCAGAGGAACTACCACCACTACCAGCAGACCCTCTCCCAGTTCTGGCTGGACATAGGCAGGGTACCCCACCTCAGGAGCCTCCTATTCAGGCCCCATTTTCCACCTAGAGATTATGGAGCATCCAGGTAATGCCAGGTGGGCCAAGGGGGTAAGCCTCGCAGCTCCACTCTCTTCTCCAGAGTATTAACTATGATTTAGAGGGCAATCTGAATGACAACCCTAAAGAAACCCGAAGAGAGATGTCACTTTCTTGGACCTGAAAGCCAAGATGGCACCAGAGATCCAGCTTGGAATTTATCTCCTCCTCATAGCGCCCTTAGATCTGCCTCCCCTGCTCCAATCCATCAGCAATTCGAGAGGCATCAAGGACCCTCTCCGGGACTTTAAAATGCTTCAAGCGTAACAGTCACCTGGGAAGCAGAAAAGGCACCTTACAGGTCAGCCTCAAAAACAACCATACCTACTTCAAGTGAGACAGGCCCTGTAAAGTACTCCAAAAAAAAAAAAAATCAAAAACCAAACCCAGTGCCGTCAAAGTACTCCAAAAAAAAAAACTCCAAAGCTCTCAATAATTAGTAATAGAAGGGAAAACGCTTAAGAGGGCCAGATTTGCTGAGAGACTTGTCCAGGTTCAACGTTAGAAGTGGAGGACCCGGCTGCCCATCCCCCGGCCAGCGCTTCTTCCCTGCCCACGTGCCTCCCTTTGCCAGAACTAGGGAAGTCAAGCTGTCCTGATGTGGTGGCGAGAGACTGCCACTTCCGGAAGGCGAAGAGCCCCCTCGCTCCACACCTCCCCTCTCCATCCACGGATATGGGCGACCCGGCCAGAGGGGAGGACCCCGGAACTCCAGCCCCGGGTGTAGGGAGAGGGGGGTGGCGGGGAATAGGGGCACCCCGAGGGCAGCACTGACACCTGGAGGCGGCCCAGGTCCCAGGCCGCATTAGGGGTTTGCGCTGCAGGGCGGTTCCCAGGAAAGGGTTACAGGGGCCGAGAACAAAGCGTCCCCATTGGGGAAGGCGGGCTAGAGGACGGCGGCTGGGGTGGGAGATCCACTTTCTGGGGACCCTCAATCTGCTCTTTGTCGGCCAGGTCCCTCTGTAGAGGGGACCGACACCTCGCCAAAGGTGAGTGTTGGAGTCCTACCCAACCTCCGGCTCCACTTTGTCCCTCTTTTCCCCAGCTCTACTGGGCAGGCCAAGGGGCCCGCCTTCCCTCCGCGCGGCTACAGCACAAAGCCGAGCCTGGGGAGAGGGCTCAGTTTTGGTGGGGAAAAGAGCCATTCCCGAGTCCACTCGAGTGGAAGCCGCTCTTCCACCCCCGCGGTGCCAAGCAAAGGGACGCGCCCCTCCGGGAGAAGCACAACTTCAGCAGCCCAGAAGTTGGGTTTCTCCGGGTCTCTAACGTTCTTAGGCCAACTTCCCGGAACCTCCCGCTGCCAGCTCTAGCCGCCTCACCTCGGGCAGCCAACGGAAAGTCCGAGGCCCCTACCTCCACCGCCCCCGGCCCGGTTCTCGGCGCGGCCCTATGCCCGCTTCCTTTGCGAACGCGCCCACCCTCTCGCGCGCCGGCTTCCCAGTGCCGAAACTCGCCTTCGGGGAAGGGGCCGAGAGCGCGGGCTCAGGGCGCTGGGGGCGCAAGCCCGCAGGTCTGGTTTGAATTACGGTCTGCGAGCCGGGACTTGTGGCCGCGGTTACTCCTCCTCCCAGGTCACCGGCGGGGACGGAGGCGGGGAGCCGGGCGCCGCGGTGCTCGGGGTGGGGGTGGGAGCCGGCGACCCCCGGGCCGCCGCAGGCTGGCGGGCTCCGCAACATGTGGAGACGTTTTACATAATTGAGAGCGGAACCCGCGCAGGCTCCGCTCCCCGGGGCTCCCCTAGACCTCACCCCGAGCGGCAGAATCCGCGCTGCGCCCGCCGACGTGCAGAGGGGATTGGGGTGGGAGCGCCGGGTTTCGCTGCTCACTGCCCCCAAGCCGGCCCCGGCTAGCGCGGGAAGAAGAGAAGTCCCCCGTTTCCCCTCCCCCTCCACGTGCCGCCGCGGTGATCCCCCGGTCCCCGAGCCCCAGCTTTCCGCCGCCTTCCAGCCCGGCCCGGGGCCGCACTCACCGGGAGGGCCGACTGCAGGCGCAGCGCCAGCAAGCAGAACCAGAGCCAGAGCGCCGCGCGCCTCATGCTGCCCGGACCGGCGGCGGCGAGGGCTCGGCGGGCTGCGCGGGTCGGGGCTGCGCGGCGCTGCACGGGACTGCTCGGGGCTGGGCTCCGCCGGTTGCGCTGCGCGTCCTCAGACTCCTGCCCAGCGCGCTGCTGTCCTAGGCGAGGGCTGCGGAATCCACTGGCTGGACTCTGCTCTCTTCTGCTGGATTCCTCTCCACCCGGCTCCAGCTCCCGCCAGCACCTCTCCCGCCGAGCTCCGCCTTATAATAAATTCACAGGCCCTTAGCAGTTGCAAAAACTAGCCCCCCACCCCCAGCTCCGTCAGGTCTCGGGGCCGGCCAAAGTCCCCACCCCTAGGGTCCCGCCCCCTGAGCCCTTCAGCCTCGCCCCTTGGAACGCCCCAACCTCTGGCGCCTCAGCCCCGCCCCCCAGGGTCCGAGCCCGCCCCTCTCCTGCCTTGCGCGGGGCAGAACCTCTTTCTTCTCTGGACCCGTGTTCCCCAGCAAGCCAGGGTTCTCGGCGTTTTAGCTTCGCTGCTCCTAGGGTAACGGAGGCGGGGGCGCACCATCTTGCACCCCGGCGCAGGCTACTGAGGCGCTGCCGGAGAGAGGGACTGGAGGGACGGTAATTGGTTCTGGACCGTAGGCGCGAGTCTGCAGCGCCCTCTGGGCGTGGAATCGGAGCGCCCTCCAGGTGCTAGGACTCCCTGATCCTGGTGGGAACGCTTTCTGGTCTGGGAGGCACCCGGAGGCGTTGAGGCCTTAAACAGATGGACCTCCACCCGCTTTCCAGCTGCGCCCTCCCCAGCACAGGTTCTCACAGGCGCTCGGCCTTCCCCAGGAGCACAACGTGTTGGAAACGCAGTCTTGCTTAAACAGCTGGACACGCTCGGGAGAAAACCAAAAAAAAAAAAAAAGAGCTTTCTATGAAAGACAATGCTCTCTCTCTTCAGCCTCCAAGCAAAAAGGAAAAACAAATAACTGCTTTTTTCCTCGGTGACCTTCGTGGGTATTCTGATCTAAGACACACCAGTTGAGTTAGGCCCTGGACCTCAGAGTTTCCAACGCCCATCAAACACTTCAATTCAAAAAGGCCTGCAGGTGTAGGGCAAAAGCCCTGAGAGAAAAGGGAAAGAACCTTTGAGGCACTGCCTGCAATCTGGTAGGGAGGAGAGATGGTGCCAAATGATCGTGGTATCTGGACCTAGAGACCAAAGATGGTGTCTTCTCACTTAGTTTCTCCAGGCGGAGGGCAAAGCCAGCCTCAGTCTGCCTGAACTAGGAACCAAGAAGTTTTCTTGACTGCTTCTTGACCTCTCAAGAAGTTGGAGACTACATAGAAAGATTAAACGTACCAGAGCTCTGGGTTATTCAGGCAGAGACAGTTGGCTGTGGGCCGCTGGATTCTTCTCCAGGGACCAAGACGGTTTGCCCTGAGCGAAGCAGCCTCCTTGGGTCCCATTCACTCCACACACTGCCATCAGGGTGCTAAAGGATGATGTCCCAACACACAGCACTCAGACCAGCTTTTGCTGAATGGCTGTTTGAACTCAGGCAACTCTCTTCCTTCTCTGGGTCTCAGCTTCCCCCGGCTTGTCCATGGGGCATGCCAGATCCTCACAGGGTACTTGGGGCCTGATGAGGCTCCCCGGAGCCCCCTGGTTTCACAGCTGACCTCCCAGGGAGCTCAGGGAGTCCTAGTGGTTAACAAGACCCTTTTAAAGAAGGCAGTGAGTGTGTCTACCAGAGGCTGGGCTCCATGGGTCTGAAGTCAGCTCCTCAGTCCTTTCAACCCAACATGGAAGCAAAATAGCACAGTTTGTAATCTTGCCTTTCTCTTCTGTTCAAAATAGAGAAAATGGGGGTCAGAGAGGGTTTGATGGGGTCTTTTCAGATTTTAAAAATTACCAGTCTGGTGTTTCTTTTAAACAGAGTAAGTTTTCCCAGATCACCGTGAGGCACATTTTTTGAGCGAACTGAGAAGAGGAGGGGGCCCTGCAGAAGGACCCCAAGGAGGACACTACACAAAGAAGGTGAGTGGAGGGCCAGGGCTTGCCTTTGACCCAGCTGACCTCTGGCCTGCTTGCTTCTCTTTCCTGCCCCAATCCTACAAGAGAGCCTCTTCCTCCAAGAAGCTTTCTCGGAGTCCAGTAGGACCCAGGGACCCATGCCTCAGAACCCCTGCAGCTCTTCAGAATACCCAGGTGACATCAGCCAGTATGCAGTGTCATGGCCATCCCTGTTCACATTCATCAGCCTTTCTTGGAACCCCCAGACCTTCTTATGATCTGACAATTAAAGGTTAATACTCGGCTCAGCAGGGGTCCCCGAGCCTCTGCTCTGGGGCCACTAAGGCAGGGCCTCCATCCTGATTTGTGTTCCTACCACTGGTAATTTTTTTTTTTTTCTAATTGTGCTTTAAGTGAAAGTTTACAAATCAGGTCAGTCTCTCATACAAAAACTTATATACACCTTGCTGTATACTCCTAGTTGCTCTCCCTCTAATAAGACAGCAAACTGCTTCCCTCCACTCTCTCCCCTCATGTCCATTCGGCCAGCTTCTGACCCTTCTGCCCTCTCATCTCCTCTCCAGACAGGAGCTGCCCACATAGTCTCATGTGTTTACTTGATCCAAGAAGCTCACTCTTCACCAGTATCATTTTCTATCCCATAGTCCAGTCCAATTCCTGTCTGAAGAGTTGGCTTTGGGAATGGTTCCTGTCTTAGGCTAACAGTCTGGGGACCATGACCTCCAGGGTCCTTCTAGTCTTGGTCAGACGATTATGTCTGGTCTTTTTATGAGAATTTGGGGTCTGCATCCCACTGTTCTCCTGCTCCCTCAGGGGTTCTCTGTTGTGTTTCCTGTCAGGGCAGTCATCAGTTGTAGCCGGGTACCATCTAGTTCTTCTGGTCTCAGGCCGTTGTAGTCTCTGGTTTACGTGGCCCTTTCAAAAGAAATATTTTTACTATTATCCCTGGGGATTCACTAACTGCCTTTAGTGTTGCTACCTCTTTCTGTGAAGAGAAAAAAAGTTCCTGGAGGGCAGGACCATTCCTCCTATTCTTTCCATGGATGCACAGGGCTTTACTCTGGGAAAAATGCACCCTGTTGCCAGTGGGGTGGCAGCCTGTAGGCAGAGAGCAAGGAGAGGGAGAAGGCCAGTGGGTGTGTGGGACTCTGGGCTCAGGGCCATCCTGTGATGCATACAGATGGAAGCTGGCACAGGCTTTCTCAAGGCAAGCCAGCACTATTAGAACTTAAAATGCACTTATCCTTTAACTCAGGAATGCTACTTCAGGAAATTTACTCTTCAGAAATATTTTCACCGGTGTCCAGAGGCATGTCTAAGTGTTCGTCAATAAAGGAAAAGTAAAAGAAACATATTCCCACACTGTAGAGTACTATACAGCCATTTTTCAAATGAAGCAGATGGTTAAGTTCGACCTGTTCGTAACATGTCTTTTGGTGAAAAGAGCAAGTTAAAAAGGATCTATATATAGTGTGGAAACCCTGGTGGCGTAGTGGTTAAGTACTACAGTTGCTAACCAAAAGGTCGACAGTTCAAAATCCAGCAGGTGCTCCTTGGAAACTCTATGGGGCAATTCTACTTTGCCCTATAGGATCGCAATGAGTCAAAAGTGACTCGGTGGCCACGGTTTTTTTTTTTTTTTTTTTTTGTATACGTAGTGTAGAGCTCTGGTGGTACAGTGGTTAAGAGCTATCTATGGCTGCTAACCAAAGGTCAACAGTTGGAATCCACCAGGCACTCCTTGGAAACTCTATGGGGCAGTTCTACTCTGTCCAGTAGGGTCACTGTGAGTCAGAATTGACTCGACAGAATGGGTTTTTGGTTTTTTTTTTAGTAGAATATAACCACAATTTTCTTTAAAAGAACAATGTATGTGTAATGTACATACTCCATATATTCATATGTAATAGAAAAAATCTAGGAGATGAACGTGAGGTGGGACAGTGTAGGAAGACTTATGTTTACTCTTTATTCATAAGTGTTTATTACAGAAATGTATATATGCATACACATTTAAAAAAAAACTGAGTCGATTCCAACTCATAGCGACCCTATAGGACAGAGTAGAACTGCCCCATAGGGTTTCCAAGGAGTGGCTGGTGGATTTGAACTGCCGACCTTTTGGTGAGCAGCTGTAGCTCTTAACCATTGCACCACTAGGGCTTCCCTGTCTTTCTTAGGAGTAAGAAAATAGTTCTCTGACACCACCTTCCTTCTTTTCACATCTCACTGGCCCAAAGTGAGTCCCATGCTCCCCTGAGCCCATCATTGGCAAGGGAAGTGTGATTACCAACTTAGGTTTAGATTCATCATCTAGCTTATTGTGAAGTATTTCAAACAGAGAATAAAGAAGAATATAGTGAACACCTGTGTAACTTCATTGCTGTTGTTAGTTGCCCTGGAATCCATTCTGGCTCATAGCAGCCGCATGTGTGCCGGGTAGAACTGGTCCATTGGGTTTTCATGGCTGTGAGCTTTCAGAAGCAGATCGCCAGGCCTGTCTTCCGAAGTGCCTCTGGGTGGATTCAAGCTGCCAAACTTTTGGCTAGTAGCTGAGCGCTTAACCATTTACCCCACCCAGGGAACCTCCTTTGTAACTACTATCCAGTTTATCAAATCTTAACATATGTCTTTTTTCTTTTCTTTTTATTCTTTTCTTATGAAATGGAACACTGCATTCATAATTCAGGTCTCCCAATTTATGTTTTGCGATCCTTGTTGATACGTGTTACTCTGGTTCATTTTTTTTTTTTTTTTTTTTTGCTGCACAATAACTCACAGCATGCATATACAGTAAAACCTGCAAAAGCTGGAACCTGTGTAAAGCAGAAACCTGTCAGAGAAGGAAAACGCAAATACTTTCCACTAAAAAGAGCTATAGAAAAGTGGTAAGAATGCACCCTGTGAAAAGCGGAAAACTTGTGAGACTCAGAAAAACAAGGCAGTCCTGCCATGTTCTGGCTCTCACAGGTTTCACTGTACCATCATTTATCTATCCGTAGACATTGGGATGTTTCCAGTTTTTCAGTATTATAAACAATGCTACAGTCAATCTTGTCCCTCTCTCCTTGAGTGCACGTGTGGGACTTTACCCAGCCTTGAAAGTCCTGGGGTATAGGTACAAACATCTTCAGCTTTCGTAGGAATTTCCCCAGTCAATTTCTCTAAGCAAATTGCTCTCCAAAGGGATTATAGTAATTTACACTCCCAACTGCAGTTAAGATTTTCCATTTTTCCACAACTTCTATATGGCTTGTTATTGTTGGACCTCTTATGTTTTATGAATCTGATAGAGGTAAGTGGTATGTCATTGTTGTTTGATTTTGAATGCGCCTTCCGTTATGAAACATTTTGCTAAAGCCTTTTGTTGCTGATTGGTTGGGCAGATGCTATTGGTTGCTTCGCATATTGGTTCTCTTCAGCTGGGCTCATGGCCAGTCAAAATAAAGGCTACCTTTCCCAGCATCTCTTGCAGCTATGAGTAGCCATGTGATTAGGGTTTTGCCAAAGACACATAAGCAGAAGTGGTAAGTGCAACTTTAGGTTAGTTAGTGTCCTTAAAAAGAAGAGAGATGCCCTTCTTCTTCCCTTTTCTCATTCCACTTGGTTGGAATGCAGAAACCATGGCTACAGCTGGAGCAGCCATCATGGACCAGGAAGTGAACTGGGGAATTGAGGCCACAGATGGCAGAGCAACAAGTTAGGAGGAGCATGGGCCCCTGTCCTGTGGAGCACCATGCCTGCCCTGGACTGCCTACTCAGACTTATACATGATGGAGAAATATACTTCTTTTTTTCCTTAAGATGCTATTATTCTGGATTTTCTGTCACTTGCAAGAAAATCTTATCCCAACAAATACACTGATAAATTTAATCTTCTACATATGACTAAGTGGATACCTTCAAGAGAGTGTATGGAAGACAATTTCAGACAGAAGAAGAGGTGCCTGGGAACAAGGGAGAGAAAATGGTGCAATGCAATGGCCTTTCTCGCTATGATCTTGTAACTCCCATGAAATGATTGGGCGGGACTATGCAAATAAAGTGCTTGTGACCCACCAAGGGGATTGGAACCAAAAATTAAAACCAAACCCATTGCTGCCAAGTGGTTTCCGACTCATAGCGACCCTGTAGGGCAGAGTAGAACTGCCCCCCTAGAGTTTCCAAGGAGTGACTGGTGGATTTGAACTATTGACCTTGTGGTTAGCAGCTGAGCTCTTAACCACTTTGCCACCAGGGAATTGGACAGCTTGCTAATACTGTAAATAAGTTGCTTGGCACCCTTGTGAGAGTGGGACCATGCAAATTAAGGTGTATTGAACTCTTAACTAGATGATTGGTCAGTTTTGCCATCCCGCTAGGCTTAAAATGAGCAATCCCAGAGGAGGGTGGTGGGGGACCTCACTACCACCAAGAAAGAAGAGCTAAGAGTAGAGCACATCCTTTGGACCCAGGATCCCTGCACTGAGAACCTCCTAGACCCAGGAGACAGAGCAAGAGAGAGCTGTAACACTGGAGTTGACGAGAAGCAGCAGCCGAGAAACAGCAAAAACAGAGGCAGCAGAACCAGAAGACGACGCAATGGGCTTCCTGGCCCACAGAGTGAAAAAGCTGAGCACCTTTGGGCAGGAGACTTGCTAGCAGAGTGGGGTGCCTCCAGACACTTGTGAGCAGAGTTAGGCTCACTGATCCACAGAGCTAGAGAGCTGAGCGCTTTCAGGTCAAGGCTTACTGGCAATGTAGGGCACTTATTGGGGGAGCAACAAGCTTTGTAACACTTGTCCGAGCAGGGCAGAGGCTGAGCCAGCCCAAGAGGCCCAAGGAGCTGAGGGCCAAGAGGCTAAGGGCCAAGAAGAGGTCTGCCTGTGGGCATGGCTGAGAAGCTGTCCTGATGGAATAACTGTATCCTGAGTTGTTTCCTTTCCTCAATTGTAAACTGTTACTTGTATAATAAACGCCACAATCGTGAGTATTATCTGTGAGCTCTGTGTGGGCATTGCAACAAATTCTCGAGCCCAGCAGAGATATAGAGAGTGCCATGGGAGGGATGGCTGGTGTCAAAATTGATAAAACGGTTGGAGGGCAGAGGTATGTTTGACGTCCACCTCGTAGAATCAGCCTTGGGCTGTTGATGCTGATGGTGATTCTCTCTCCCCCTCTTGGAGTTAGAAGAGGTCAGATGCCCCTGCCAAGCCATTTTTAGAAATGGCTTTGAAGATTCCTCCAATCAGAGCCTCTTGGAGGTAGTTTCCCAGCCTGACTGTGTGTTACATTTAGGATTTGACTGGAATCACCTAGCAACTCTAGTCCCCAAAAGAGGTGTAAACAGAAAGGAGCTATGTGTAATAGAGGTGGTGTCTTCAGAGGACTACCTGAAGCACCACAGGCCCCCTCCTCCTCTAGATGCTCCGCAGACTTGCATTCACTGGATCTCCAGGCAGCAGTATGGCCTCAGCTTCCATCCGGGGCTCTAAAGAAACCCCCTCGCCACACCTGCTGTAGGGCTGTCCTTGAGTCCATTTTGAGACATGAAGAGCTAAAGGCAATGGAAAGTTTTGTTTCTTCTAAGGAACTAATGTGTTTGTTCTCATAGATATCTGCAAGCATCTGTATCTGCAGGTGTATTAGACTTTCATGTCCTTGTTCTCTGTTGCCATCCTCAAGACTTTCCTCAGACTACCTGCCCATTTCTAATCTATAGGTTCCCTTGCCTTCAAGTTGCCTCCTGTATCAGTAGAATGTCAGCGAGGGAGAAAGAATAAATATGCCTTTGAAAAATATCATTGAAATTTACACATCCAAATTACACCCCCAAGGTTGGTCCCCTCAGGAGACTGGACTTCTTCTCATGATGCTGCTGTCCTCAGGGAGACCTATAAACACCTTTATCTATGGGGATAGCTTTTTTGTTGTTGTTGAGGAGACTGTGTTTATTTATTTGATGAACAAGTCCAGAGCTGCAGCATTGTCCAATTTCAGATAGCAGTATCCATAGTATCTTCCATGTAAACGGTGTCCATTAGAGTTGTGCTCTAGGAGCTTCACATCCCACAGCTCACAGCAGGAATGCTGCCCCCTAGAGGTGGCAATGCAGCAGTGCTACAGCTGTGCAGTACCCACTGGGAGCCAAACCCAGGGCTGGATGCTGGAGATACGAACGTGACAACATAAGGTTCTCCTTTTCAGGGGGTTCACAGTCCTTGGGGAGAAACAAATATAAACAATCGTTATAAAACAAAGAAGCGAGTGTACTACTAACCTGTTAACCAGCAGCTGGAGGGAACAATTGATTCCACATGCAGGGACAAGTTTCCAAAAGGTTTCACAGATGAGGGCCAGGCTGGCCCTGGGTGAGAAGACATTAGGACCTGTCCTTAGATGGAGAAAGAGGATTTTGGCCAGGTATTACTTCCTGTGGATGTTGTAACAAATTACCACAAACATGGCTTCAAACAATGCACATTTGTTCTCTGATAGCTCTGGCGGCCAGGAGTCCAAAACCAGTATCACTGGGCTAAAGTCAAGGTGCCAGAAGTGTGACACTCCTTCCAGAGGCTCCAGAAAACAATCCTTTCCTTTCCTCTTCCAGTATCTGGTGGCTGCTGGCATTCCTTGGCTTGTGGCAATATCACTCCAGTACTTTAAAGCCAAAACAAAAAACAAAAAAGAACATTACCATAGAGTCGATTCTGACTCATAGCGACCCTATAGGACAGGATGGAACTGCCCCATAGGGTTTCCAAGGAGTGCCCGGTGGATTTGAACTGCCGGCATTTTGATTAGCAGCCATAGCTCTTAACCATTACACCACCAGGATTTCCTATCTTTAAGGCCAGGATCTTCAAATCTCCATCTGCACCATTTTCATATCGCCTTCTCTGTGTGTAGTAAAATCTCCCTCTACCTCCCTCTTATAAGGATAAATGTGATTGTATTTAGGGTCCACCTGGACAATCAAAATATGGTTCCCATCTCAAAATGCTTAATTGAGTCACATCACCCCCCCCCCCACTCCCGCTTTTTTGGCCATATAAAGTAAAATTCACAGGTGCCAGGGATTAGGGCATAGATGTCTTTTGGGGAGCCATTTCACAGCCTACCACAGGCAGGTTGTCATTGTTAGGTGTCATTGGGTCGGTTCCTACTCATAGCGTCCCTATATACAAGAATGGAACACTGCCCAGTCCTGCGCCATCCTCACAATCGTTGCTATGCTTGAGCCCATCATTGCAGCCACTGTGTCAATCAGTCAATTCATCTCGTTGAGGGTCTTCCTCTTTTTGGTTGACCCTCTACTTTATGAAGCATAAGGTCCTTCTCCAGGGACTGGTCCCTCCTGATAACATGTGCAAAGTACATGAGACGAAGTCTCACCATCCTTGCTTCCAAGGAGCACTCTGGCTGTATTTCTTTCAAGACTTGTTCATTCTTCTGATAGTCTACAGTGTAGTCAATATTCTTCGCCAACACCGTAATTCAAAGACATAAATTCTTCTTCAGACAGATGGGATCAAGTTTGCATTTTAGGAAGGTCTTCTGGCTACTGTGTGGAGGACAGACTGTAAGGATGGAGGTGGCAGACAGTGGCACAGAAAAGACAGCAGAAACTAGGACAAAGCCTGCTCTGGGGGCAGTGGCAGGGAATGTGGGGGCAGGATTGGAAAATATGGAGGAGATAGAATTCAGTAAGGCTTGGGGACGGATGAGGGCGAGGAAGCTTGTGGCTTTGAAATCTCTCAGCAATGGCATATCTCCACCTGATTGATGTAAACAGCTAGTGCCAGAGGAGCTGCTTTGGTGTGTGAAGTGACTCTCCAGGCTGGGGCAACCCTGAGGCATGAAGTGATGAGGTGGACTCCTCCCTTGGCTATGACTCAGATGGGGCAAAGTAGCCACCTTTGTTGGAGGCTTGGCTGGGATACTTCCTGTAGGGGTGTGTGCAAACATCAGCCACACCCTCCCAGGTGCAGTCAGGCCAATTCACCCTGAGCCACTTCCTGGGGTGGGTCCACTTGTCGCTGCCCCCCAGCCCATCCACACAAAGAGTCATCAATGACCTGGTTTCTGAGGAGCCCCCAGGCTCTCTGACTCAACCCCATGTTGGAAGGGGAGCTGTTGTGAGGCTTTTAGGCTAGGGGAGCTGGGGAGCTGCAGTTACATCTATCTCACCCACACTCTCCTCAGCAATCAAGGGCCTTTACAAGGACCCTGTGTAGATGCAATTTCCTTCTACAAATTCTTGGAGCTGCCTTAACTGGGATATGTTGGACAAGTTACTTAACCTCTTTGTGCTTTAATTTGCACCTCTATGAATTGGGGGAAGTAATAGTACCTCTCTAATGAGAGTTAATGAGGTAAGATCTGCAGAGTGCTCAGCAGAGGACCTGGCATATACACATAAGTGCTCCATACATAGAAGGGAGGCCGAGCACGCAAACGGTGGCACGGAGACTTGAGCTTGGATCTCACTTTGCTACCCTCTCCCTTTGGGCAAGTTTCTTAAGCATTCTGAGCTCAGATAATACCCCAAAATCCATTGCCATTCCGTTGATTCTGACTTATAGTGACCCTACAGGACAGAGTAGAACTGCCCCATGGAGTTTCCAAGGAGCACCTGGTGGATTCCAACTGCCAACTTTTGGTTAGCAGCCATAGGTCTTGACCAGCACGCCACCAGGGTTTCCACGCTCAGATAGTAGGAAGGATTAAATGAGAAAATACATATAAAACAATTACCACCACACTTGGTCCAAGGCACAACCCTAGAAATAATAGAGAAGTTAGAATTCTAAAGGTCCTCAGGGGAGACTCTGGGATGGACTCTGAGGGATTCCTGAGATCATGGAAGCCACAGTGCTATGTCAGTGCACATCCCTGTGTGTAGTACATGTGCACCCACCTACACACACACACACACACTGGTGTGCCTCACTTCCAGCCCCAGGATACACGTGCAAGTTCACACAACAGATAAGTGGCTGAGTTCATTCACCCAAAGGCAACTTGGAATTCTACGAAGGAGGCTATCTGGGCAGTGGTTGAATTTGGCCTGTAGATGTGTTTTGTCTTCACACAGTGTTTAAAAAAGATTTCCTAATGGAACTGCATGTAAGACTCCAGATTTCTGATTTTCCTTGCAGAATCAGAAGATCTACACATTCGTCATGACAAGGATGAGCTGAAGCACTGGTCATACAACATGTGCCTGTCCTGCTAGTCTGCTACCCTCCTGGCCCTGTGGAACCCTGATTCCAGAGCCTTGGACAGCTGTTCAGTGTTTTGCCTCTGCTGTCAGACTGTCTGGATTTGAACACTAGCCCAGACATCCTGGACAAGTCATGCAACCTCTCTAAGCCTGTCATCATCTGTAAAAAGGGTTTAACTATAGTACATTCCTCAGATAGCTGATGGGGGGCTGAAATAAGATATTCTACGTAAAGTACTTAATGCCTGGCACTTAGTAAGTAATCTGAAATTTTTAGCTATTGCTGAAAACTATTGTTTCTGGCACCAGTCCATGATTTCAGGATCAAAGCTGACTTCTTTGGAGACTGCAAGGGACTTCCCTCAACTTGCACAGCTTATTTGCCTCAGGTCTCACCCTGTCCACTGATAACCCCTAGAGACCACACTATGGGCCCCTGAACTCTCTCCTAGGAGCTGATGTTCCCACATATCTACCTGCTGACCACCCAAGCCCTGACACATGTACTTTTAAGGCCTAATCTGTAGAAACACTTATTATTGACAAAACTCCCATGGGTACTGTATTTGATTATCTCCCTACCCTCCCTTTGAAACCCTTTGGTATGGAGTGTCGGTAAAGCTAGAAAGGAATTCCTTTAAGTAAGACGGCAGGTTGTGTGGACCCTGGAGAAGGAGCTGGTCATTGCCCTTGGGGGCCCTGCTCTCTATCTGATGTAGACTAATATACAGACAGACAAAAGCTCACTCAAGATACTGGACCCAATGGAAGCCAGGCAGTCAGTCCAGGAGAGTTCAGAGAAGGGCCCTAGAGCAAGTAGGAGCCTCTAGTGACAAATTGGGCTTGTCTAGGTAGAGAGACGAGGGAAGGGTGCTCCAGGCAGGGGGCACAGTTTGAACAAAGTGGGAGAGGCTGGAAAATGCCAAGTTTTCTGGAAACCAGATCAATGGGATTATACTGGGAAGGTAGGGGTTGGGGGTGGGATCGTGGAGGGCCTTGAACACCAAAGCTGAGTGGTGGTCTTGCAACCACAGGTGGTAGGAAGCCCTCTCTGATGAGAAGACAATTTTCCTGCACTTTTCCTAGCCCAGCAAGGAGGGCCCAGGCCACCTTCAATACATGTTGTTAACATAGATGCTGACACACACATACAATTACATATGCATAGGAAAAAATCTGAAAGGATTCATAACAAACTTTTAACAGTATTTACACCTGAAGAATAAGCTAAGGGAAAAGGAACTTTAGAGTTTTGTGTTGCATGTTTTGGTATTGTTTGAATTCATCATGACAAGCAAATATCAATTTTCTCATTAAAACAACAATAAAGCCTTTTTTCTAAGGCAAGATTTGATGAATGAATAAATGAGTGACCGAATGGATGAATGAGATGGGTAAATGAAGAGACAGTTTGGCAGAGGGCTCAGTCTCTCGCTCTAAACCTGTCTCCTCAGCAAAGAAGGCTAGGGAGTGGAAGGTGAGCTGGGCCCTTCTGGCTGGGCCAGGAGAAGTGCAAGATAATTGAGTAAGGCGTGGGCCCCACCCTAGAACAACTCTCTGCCTGGTCAGGGAGGCAGTCAGAAATACAGTGTTAGAGACAACGATAGGTGATTCAGGAGCCAGGGGGCCTCAGAACTGGGGGGGGGTCTAGGGTCAGGGAGGGCCTCCCCTAGTAGCTGACGTTCAGGCAGAAACCTAGCTGCTGAGTAGCAGTTGGCCAGGCAGAGGAGCAAGAGGGAAAGAATGTTCCAGGTAGAGGAAGGCTTGGCCAGCTGGGGCATGAAAGGGCAGGGCCAACTGTGGACTGGTTAGTAATAATGCCTCTTTCTGCTCAGGGCCAGCAGTGCAGGGAGTGGCAGGAGGTAGAGCTGACTGAGAACTGGAGCCAGATTGTGTACTTCAGCCCCAGGCAGCCCACAGAGGGTTTTAAGCAGAGACGTCTGATTCCTGGAGGTCATCAGATGCAGCACATGATGAAGTCTGAACCGTGAGAGCAGAAGGGGAAAGAGAGGACAGAGGTCAGGAACTCACATCCGCTAAGACCCTGCTGGTGGCTTAGCGGTTAAGAGCTTGGCCGCTAACCAAAAGGTCGGCAGTTCAAATCCACCAGCCTCTCCTTGGAAACTCTATGGGGCAATTCTATTCCACCAGCCTCTCCTTGGAAACTCTATGGGGCAATTCTACTCTGTCCTATACGGTTGCTATGAGTCCATATATTCACTAACTATTATATAGGTCAAGTCTATGAATAAAATTCAGTTAACTATGGTACTACTTTTCATTTCCCCACCTGACATGTTCTCTTTCCCTTCTCCAATGTAGCTTACAGGGATTTAAGTTGGTTTACTGGAACAATTTGGTTTAGTGGAACGATCACAAGCTTTGCAGTAAAAATGACTGATGTGTTCTTGGACAAATTACCTCTTTGAGCCTCAGTTTCTTTATCTGTAAAATGAGGGAAATAATACTTGAGGATAAAATGAGATAACATGTATAAAGCACTTGGCAAGTAGAAGACACACAATATGTAGAAGCTCTTATCATTGCTACTAGCCCTGGTGGCACAGTGGTTAAGAACTTGGCTGCTAACCAAAAGGTTGGCAATTCAAATCCACCAGCCACTCCTTGGAAATCCTATGGAGCAGTTCTACCCTGTCCTATAGGGTTGCTATGAGTCAGAACCGACTCAACAGCACATAACAACAACAACTAAGACCCTGCCATGTTCCAGGCCCTGTGTGAAGGAGGGATTTTTTTTTCTTCTCTTTTTTTTAATCATTCCTTTTTAATTTCATAGTACATGAATACACTGTCATTGTAAAAAAAAAAAGATAAACCATATTGCAAATAACACCAAGGTTTCACCTTGACCTCCATCCCCAATTCCATGCTTACCTTATTTCACAAACCAAGAAAGTGTGTCCCTGAGATGTAAGTACCTTGCTACTTAAAGGAAGCAGGTGTGAGGGTGATTGGTGGGGCTGGACCAGGTGCAGAAGAGGAGGAGGAGCACGGATTGGTGAATCCCCATGTGTTAGGGGTGGTTTGCTCTTTGGAGACAGGCACCCTCACTTGGACCCATGTCTGATGAAAAAGGCATGGGTTCCAGCTGACTATTACTGGTATGAGTTTTAGGTGTGGTTACAAAGTAATGGGTCAGGTGGTGATGGGGCGCGAAGGCTAGACTGACTCTCAGGTTCTGAGCTTTGGTGGCTGGTTGAGGGAGATAAGCCATTAACCAAGAATGGAGCCCAGGATGGGGAGCAGAATTGGGAGAGGGTGGGGTAAAAGAAGATAGAGGGGACTATGTTGAGCTCAGAGCCATGGAGTTGTGCAAATAGTTAACATGCTTGCTGTTAACCAAAAGGTTGGAGGTTTAAATCCATCCAGAGCCTCCTGGGAAGAAAGGCCTAGAGATCTACTTCCGAAAAATCAGCCATTGAAAACCCTATGGAGCACAACCCTACTCTGACACATATGGAGTCACCATGAGTCGGAATCAACTTGATGGCAACTGATTTGGGTTGTCCAGTAAAGAATTCTAGAAGGCAGCTGTATATACAGTTTGGGCTTCAGGAGAGAAGACTAGGTTGAAGACCCAGGTCTGGGGGGACCTCATCATGGCAGCTGAAGCCTTGGGAATAGAAGAGAATGCCCAGGCAGAGCAGGGGGAGGGTAAGTGGAGTTCACTAGTGTGCAGGACACAGGCTGAGTGCCCTGATTTGGTAGGGGTGATGCCGGAGGTGAAGGGCAGAGGCCCACGGGAGACTCAGCCCTACCCTGAAGAAACGTCCTAATATCCCATGACTGCCACTCACTCCTTGTACACAGCTTCCAACAGCTGTGTCTTCCCCCACTTTCCAAGGTAGTAAGTTGATAAGAGGTTGTTAGACTGTAGCAAAAATACCTTAAAGGAAGCCACGCGGATGCCAGGCCAGCCTGGTGTAAATGCAATAACAGTGGTCAGTGGGCAGAGTTTGGGAGGTGAAGAGAGACCGAGGAGCCTCCTTTTTCGTGCTGAAATCTGGCTATGCTTCTCCTTCCCTAGGTAAGCATGACAGCTCCTCAGGAGACCAGAAAGGACCTTGGACGGAAAGTAACAGCCAGCCTGTGAAGTGGGTGAGAAATGTCCTTCCCTCATGCCCCAAGCTGTGTTGGTCAGAGTCAGGGCCTGGCACTGTGTCCCTCCCATACTATGGGAGCTCAGTAGGCTCTGTTGAGTGAGTGAATGAATAAATGAGGGAGTGAGGGAATGGACTGAAAAGAGTCAATAACTTATGAGATAATCATTTCTGTTTGTAATTTGGCCAATACCTAGTGATAAAAGAAAAGACATTCACTTCATTCATTTATTCGTTCATTCATGCAACAAATATTTATTGCCAGACACTATGAACAAGAGTTCTTGCCCTCATGGAGCTTATGTTCTAAGTGAGAGAGACAAACAATAACTAAACAAACACATAGAAAAAAATAAAGCAGGAAAGATGATCAAGAGTGCTGAGATGAAGGTGGAGGGGTTGGACCAAGACTTAAAACAAGGAGGGAGGGTCTATGTGACTGGGGAAGCACATTCCAGGCAGAGGAAACAGCCAAAGCAGGAGCAAGGCTGGTGAGTGTGAGGAAGAGCAAGGTGGCGGATGTGGATGGGGCAGGGAGCTGGACAAGGAGGAGTGCAGTAGGGAAGGAGGCCAGGGAGATAAGGGGAAGACCATGTACGGCTTTGGAAGCCCCAGAAGGACTTTAGCTTCTACACAGGGTGAAATGAGGCATTGAGCAGATAAGTGCCTTTGCTCCTTGCAACTTATTTATCTGTCAAAGTAACTGGGTTATTCCCACACCTGGCTTTTACCAACTGCAGCCCTGTGGTATTGTTGAACTTGTGCTTTCCTCTGTGTTTCCTGTACACTGGAGGTCAGATTTAGAGAGCTGATCAGTTTCAGGCTGAAGTTTTGGTAAGAGTACTTCAAAAGCATATAATGTCTGTTTTTCTCTTTCGGTGATGTTAGTGGCCACTGAGGATCATTCCTTAGATCCATTACCTCATTAGAGGATGCAGAATAGTGATAGTCTTTCTTCATTTATAGCTTGGGTAGTTCTATAAAAAGAAACTCGCCCACGTGAACTATTTGTACAGTTTGTACAAGAAAAGCTGACTAAATCCTTGATTATTTTCATCATTTATCAGTTTTCCAAATAATTAATTGACTTCCTAGCACCCTCCAAAAGTGATCCACTAAAAAAAAGACTTAATGAGTTCATAGACTTAAACGTATTTGGTGTGTTTTAATCCATTGCAGTGATTATATCCACTCTTCACTTATCAACGCAGTTAGGTTCCAAAGACCAGGTCCTTGTGCAAAAAGTGGCATTATGTGAAAATGGAGGATGACCACATCAGATTGCAAAATGGATGATAACTACATCATTACGTAACTACCAAATTACATCATTACATAACTGCCAAAGCACTGAGAATCATGGCCCAGCCAGATTACATAACCTTAACCATCACAGCCAGCATTACCCTTACCTCGCACCTTGGTGTTCATATGTCATCAATCCACAAGATAGTCGGAGAGTAGTTTTTTACTATTTTTGTAAATGCAAAAGATCAGATAACAAGATAGTTGATAAGTGAGAGTACATGTATTTTCCTTATTTATGCCCAAATGTTCCCATTTTTGGCCAGAGTGAGCTCCTTCAAGTTATCTCTTGAGTCCTTTTCACCAAACCCCAATAGTTTTTGATAGCTAACTTATATTGTATGGAAGATTATATTTTCCAAAGATGGTTGCACCAATATATTCCCTCTACTTGCTTTTCTTACAGTCCAGAGATACAGTCCATGTTACCTCCCTTTGAGCCTGGACGGACCTTTGTGACTGTCTCTAGTGATGCTTCATGATTTCTGCCTAGCTTGCTATCTCAAGGTGCTTCCCTAAAACCCAGTCATCATGAAGTGAGAAAGACCAGGCTACATGGGTAGGCTGTGTGTAGGTGTTCTGGGTGACGCCTCCCATTAATATCCCAGTTGACAGCCAGCATCAGCTGTTATACAAGTGAGTAATGAGCCCTCAGATAATTCCAGCCTTTAAATGATTCCAGTTCCCAGCCTTCAAGCTATCCCAGCTGATATCAAATGGAGCAGAGACAAGCTCCGCCTCTGATCCTTGCCCACACTGGATATTCGTGAGTGAAAATAGTGTTTCTGTTGTTTTAAGCCGTGAGTGTTGGAGTGATTGATTACATAGCAATAGATAAGTAAAACACATGGTGTTTTATATGACATGATGTTCTAGGCTCATCTTGTACATTTCCTACAATTTCTTGCAATTCAAGAACAAAACAAAATCAAGTAGCTGTCTAGTTAATTCCAACTTATGGTGACCCCGTGTGTGTCCGAGTAGAATTATGCTCCATAGGGTTTTCAATGGTTAATTCTTCTTAAAGTAGATTACCAGACCTTTCTTCCAAGGTGACTCTGGGTAGACTTGAACCTCCAACCTTTTTGTTAACAGCTGAGTGCTTAACCATTTGTGCCTTAGCAGATGGGAAATGGTACTTGGAGACCGGAGTCTGGACTCTTGGAGCGAATTGCACTTGGAAAGAAATAATTTACAATATTTAATTTTCCTATCCAGGCATAAGGAGTCCCTGAGTGGAGCAAATGGTTAAACGCTCAATTACTAGCCAAAAGTCTGATGGTTCAAACCCAACTAGAGGCACCTCGGAAGACAAGCCTGGAATTCTACTTCTGAAAGGTCACAGCCTTGAAAATCCTAAGGAGCACTTCTACTCTGCACACATGAGGTCACGATAAGTCAGAATCGACTTGATGGCAAACACAACAACAAAAGCTAGGCTTATGGTGAATGTCACTCTTCAATTAGGTCTTCTTTGCCATCTTTCAATAAAAATAATTTTCTTCACATTGAAAAATTTTTTTTATTACTGTTTTATAGTTTTTTGTAAATATGAATTTTTTAACATTTGACTATTTCTGGTGTATTAAAATTATCCTTAGGTTTTGTATATTAATCTTTTGTCTAGCCAATTTCTTTAACTCGTTAGTTCTAGAAGTTTTTCAGTTGATTCTCTTGGATTTTTTTTTTTAAGTAAGCAATCATATCATCTATTCCTTTCTAATACTTAATAGCTCATAAGTTTCTGTATTGCAATGTCTAGGACTTCCTGTATAAATTTAAATAGTATTTGTGATTGTGGACATTCTTGTCTTGTTCCTGTCTTTAAGGAAATTGCTTTTAATGTTTCATCATTAAGTTTGCTGCCTGCTTTAAGCTTCTGGTAGGAATAATTCTTTAGGTTCAGGAAGTTTCTCAACTTTGCTAACGTGTTATATGTTTTTATCAGAAATAGACACCAAAATTTATCAATTGCTTTCTTACTATATTGATGCGATTACATCGTTTTTCTTATTTAATCTGATAATGTAATAAATTACATTAATAAAATTTCTAATGTTGAACTATTATGAATTCCTGGCATAAATTCAGCTTGTTCTGCTGGATTCAATTGGCCTATGTAATATTTGGGAGTTTTGTCTCTACATACGTAAATGAGAATAAACTCAGGTTATCATTTGTGTGTTCACTATCTTCGTCTTATTTTCAAGGTTATCATAGTTTTGTAGAAGGACTTGGGAAGCGTGCGTTGTTTTCTATGTTCTTTAAAATTTTATATAACTAGGAATTATATATTTCTTAAAGATTTATAGTAGAACTTGCCCCCAGAACAGTCTAGGCCCAGGTCTTGATTTTTTTTTTTTAATTTTATTGTTGCAAAATATGTATTTAAACGAAGAGTTGGCCATTTTAACCATTTTGAAGTGTACCATTCAGTAACATTAATTACATTCATCATGTTGTGCTACGATCATCATTTCCAAAAGCTTTACATCACCCCAAACAGAAACTCAGTATTCCTTCAGTAATAATACCCATTCCCTCCTCCCCCAGCCCCTGGTAATCACTAATAAACTTTTGTCTCTATGCATTTGGCTATTCTAGATATTTCATATAATTATTTCAATTATATTTCAATGTATGTCCTTTTGTGTCTTATTTCGCTCAGCATGTTTTCAAGGTTCATCCATGTCCCAGCATATTTCAGAATTTTTTCTTTTTATGACCAAATAAAATTCCATTCTAGGTATATACTACTTTTTTTATTCATTCATCTGTTGATGGACACTTGGGTTGTTTCCATGTTTTGGCTATTGTGATGCTTTTCAAGTCTCTCAGGTGTATATACCTAAGAGTGGAATTTTTGGGGTCAGTTTGGGTCATTTGTAGCACTTGCTGGTGAAGATCAAAGGCTACAGCCTTCAGTATGGATTTCACCTCAACATAAAGAGAACAAGACACAAAGGATAAAGAAGGACACTACATAATGATAAAAGGGACAATTGATCAGGAAGACATAACCATATTAAATATTTATGCACCCAATGACAGGGCTACAAGATACATAAATCAAATTTTAACAGAACTGAAAAGTGAGATAGACACCTCCACAATTATAGTAGGAGACTTCAACACACCACTTTCAGAGAAGGACAGGACATCCAGTAAGAAGCTCAATAGAGACACGGAAGACCTAATTACAACAATCAACCAACTTGACCTCATTGACTTATACAGAACTCTCCACCCAACTGCTGCAAAGTATACTTTTTTTTCTAGCGCACATGGAACATTCTCTAGAATAGACCACATATTAGGTCATAAAACAAACCTTTGCAGAATCCAAAACATCGAAATATTACAAAGCATCTTCTCAGACCACAAGGCAATAAAACCAGAAATCAATAACAGAAAAACTAGGGAAAAGAAATCAAATACTTGGAAACTGAATAATACCCTCCTGAAAAAAGACTGGGTTATAGAAGACATCAAGAAGGGAATAAGGAAATTCATAGAATGCAACGAGAATGAAAATACTTCCTATCAAAACCTCTGGGACACAGCAAAAGCAGTGCTCAGAGGCCAATTTATATCGATAAATGCACACATACAAAAAGAAGAAAGAGCCAAAAGCAGAGAACTGTCCCGACAACTTGAACAAATAGAAAGTGAGCAACAAAAGAATCCATCAGGCACCAGAAGAAAACAAATAATAAAAATTAGAGCTGAACTAAATGAATTAGAGAACAGAAAAACAATTGAAAGAATTAACAAAGCCAAAAGCTGGTTCTTTGAAAAAATTAACAAAATTGATAAACCATTGGCTAGACTGACTAAAGAAATACAGGAAAGGAAACAAATAACCCGAATAAGAAACGAGATGGGCCACATCACAACAGACCCAACTGAAATTAAAAGAATCATATCAGATTATTACAAAAAATTGTACTCTAACAAATTTGCAAACCTAGAAGAAATGGATGAATTCCTGGAAAAACACTACCTACCTAAACTAACACATTCAGAAGTAGAACAACTAAATAGACCCATAACAAAAAAAGAGATTGAAACTGTAATCAAAAAACTCCCAACAAAAAAAAGCCCTGGCCTGGACGGCTTCACTGCAGAGTTCTACCAAACTTTCAGAGAAGAGTTAACACCACTACTACTAAAGGTATTTCAAAGCATAGAAAATGACGGAACACCACCCAACTCATTCTATGAAGCCACCATCTCCCTGATACCAAAACCAGGTAAAGACATTACAAAAAAAGAAAATTACACACCTGTATCCCTCATGAACATAGATGCAAAAATCCTCAACAAAATTCTAGCCAATAGAATTCAACAACATATCAAAAAAAAAATTCACCACGATCAAGTGGGATTTATACCAGGTTTATGCTAGGCTGGTTTAATATCAGAAAAACAATTAATGTAATCCACCACATAAATAAAACAAAAGACAAAAACCACATGATCTTATCAATTGATGCAGAAAAGGCATTTGACAAAGTCCAACACCCATTTATGATAAAAACTCTCACCAAAATAGGAATTGAAGGAAAATTCCTCAACATAATAAAGGGCATACAAAGCCAGCAGCCAACATCACTCTAAATGGAGAGAACCTGAAAGCATTTCCCTTGAGAACGGGAACCAGACAAGGATGCCCTTTATCACCGCTCTTATTCAACATTGTGCTAGAAGTCCTAGCCAGGGCAATTAGGCTAGACAAAGAAATAAACGGCATCCGGATTGGCAAGGAGGAAGTAAAATTATCTCTATTTGCAGATGACATGAACTTATACACAGAAAACCCTAAGGAATCCTCCAGAAAACTACTGAAACTAATAGAAGAGTTTGGCAGAGTCTCAGGTTATAAGATAAACAAACAAAAATCACTTGGATTCCTCTATATCAACAAAAAGAATATCGAAGAGAAAATAACCAAATCAATACCATTCACAGGAGCCCCCAAGAAGATAAAATACTTAGGAATAAATCTTACCAAGGATGTAAAAGACCTATACAAAGAAAACTACAAAGCTCTACTACAAGAAATTCAAAAGGACATACTTAAGTGGAAAAACATACCTTGCTCATGGATAGGAAGACTTAACATAGTAAAAATGTCTATTCTACCAAAAGCCATCTATACATACAATGCACTTCTGATCCAAATTCCAATGTCATATTTTAAGGGGATAGAGAAACAAATCACCAATTTCATATGAAAGGGAAAGAAGCCTCGGATAAGCAAAGCATTACTGAAAAAGAAGAAGAAAGTGGGAGACCTCACTCTACCTGATTTCAGAACCTATTGTACAGCCACAGTAGTCAAAACAGCCTGGTACTGGTACAACAACAGGCACATAGACCAATGGAACAGAATTGAGAACCCAGATATAAATCCATCCACGTATGAGCAGCTGATATTTGACAAAGGCCCAGTGTCAGTTAATTGGGGAAAAGATAGTCTTTTTAACAAATGGTGCTGGCATAACTGGATGTCCATTTGTAAAAAAATGAAACAGGACCCATACCTCACACCATGCACAAAAACTAACTCCAAGCGGATCAAAGACCTAAACATAAAGACTAAAACGATAAAGATCATGGAAGAAAAAATAGGGGCAACCCTAGGAGCCCTAATACAAGGCATAAACAGAATACAAAACATTACCAAAAATGATGAAGAGAAACCAGATAACTGGGAGCTCCTAAAAATCAAACACCTATGCTCATCTAAAGACTTCACCAAAAGAGTAAAAAGACCACCTACAGACTGGGAAAGAATTTTCAGCTATGACATCTCCGACCAGCGCCTGATCTCTAAAATCTACATGATTCTGTCAAAACTCAACCACAAAAAGACAAACAACCCAATCAAGAAGTGGGCAAAGGATATGAACACACACTTCACTAAAGAAGATATTCAGGCAGCTAACAGATATATGAGAAAATGCTCTCGATCATTAGCCATTAGAGAAATGCAGATTAAAACTACGGTGAGATTCCATCTCACTCCAACAAGGCTGGCATTAATCCAAAAAACACAAAATAATAAATGTTGGAGAGGCTGCGCAGAGATTGGAACTCTCATACACTGCTGGTGGGAATGTAAAATGGTACAACCACTTTGGAAATCTATCTGGTGTTATCTAAACAGTTAGAAATAGAACTACCATACAACCCAGAAATCCCACTCCTCGGAATATACCCTAGAGAAACAAGAGCCTTCACACAAACAGATATATGCACACCCATGTTTATTGCAGCTCTGTTTACAATAGCAAAAAGCTGGAAGCAACCAAGGTGTCCATCAACGGATGAATGGGTAAATAAATTGTGGTATATTCACACAATGGAATACTACGCATTGATAAAGAACAGTGACGCATCTGTGAAACATTTCATAACATGGAGGAACCTGAAAGGCATTATGCTGAGCGAAATCAGTCAGAGGCAAAAGGACAAATATTGTATAAGACCACTATTATAAGATCTTGAGAAATAGTATAAACTGAGAAGAACACATACTTTTGTGGTTACGAGGCGGGGAGGGAGGGAGGAAGGGAGAGGGTTTTTTACTGATTAATCAGTAGATAAGAACTGCTTTAGGTGAAGGGAAGGACAACACCCAATACATGGAAGGTCAGCTCAACCGGACTGGACTGGACCAAAAGCAAAGAAGTTCCTGGGATAAACTGAATACTTCAAAGATCAGCGGAGCGAGGGCGGGGGTTTGGGAACCATGGTTCAAGGGGACTTCTAAGTCAATTGGCAAAATAATTCTATTATGAAAACATTCTGCATCCCACTTTGAAATGTGGCGTCTGGGGTCTTAAATGCTAACAAGCGGCCATCTAAGATGCATCAATTGGTCTCAACCCACCTGGAGCAAAGGAGATTGAAGAACACCAAGGTCACACGACAACTAAGAGCCCAAGAGACAGAAAGGACCACATGAACCAGAGACCTACATTATCCTGAGACCAGAGGAACTAATTGGTGCCCGGCCACAATCGATGACTGCCCTCACAGGGAGCACAATAGAGAACCCCTGAGGGAGCAGGAGATCAGTGAGATGCAGACCTCAAATTCTCATAAAAAGACCATACTTATTGGTCTGGCTGTGACTAGAGGAATCCCGGCGGTCATGGTCCCCGAATCTTCTGTTGGCACAGGACGGGAACCATCCCCGAAGACAATTCATCAGACATGAAAGGGACTGGACAGTGGGTGGGAGAGAGATGCTGATGAAGAGTGAGCTAATTATATCAGGTGGACACTTGAGACTGTGTTGGCATCTCCTGTCTGGAGGGGGGATGGGAGGATAGAGAGAGTTGGAGGCTGGCAAAGTTTTCACGAAAGGAGAGACTGGAAGGGCTGACTCATTAGGGGGAGAGCAAGTGGGAGTAAGAAGTAAGATGTATATTAACTTATATGTGACAGACTGACTTGATTTGTAAACGTTCACTTGAAGCTCAATAAAAGCTAATAATAATAATAATAAAAGAGAACAAGAATCCCCACAATTGGACCAATAAGCAACATTCTGATAAATGGAAAAAAGACTGACATTGTCAAAGATTTCATTTTACTTGGATCCACAAATAATGCCCATGGAAGCAGCAGTTAGGAAATCAAACAACACATTGCATTGGGCAAGCCTGCTGCATAATACCTCTTTCAAGTGTGAAAAAACCAAAATGTCACTTTAAGGACTAAGGTGTTCCTGACCCAAGCCATGGTATTTTCAATTGCTGCATAATGCATACAAAAGCATTTGAATTATGATGCTGGCAAAGAATACTGAACATATAATGGACTGCCAGAAGAACAAACCGATCTGTCTTGGAGTAAGTATAGTCAGAACGCTCCTTAGAAGCAAGGATGGCAAGACTTTGTCTCAAGTACTTTAGATACGTTATCAGGAGGGATTAGTCCCTGGAGAAGGACAACATGCTTGGTAAGGTAGAAGGTGAGCAAAAAGAGGAATACCATCAACAAGATCGATTGACACAGTGGCTGCAACACTGGGCTCAAACTCAGCAACGATTCTGAAAATGGTGCAGAACCTGGCAGCGTTTTGTTCTGTTCTACATAGGGTCGCTATGAGCTGGAACCCCTCCGACGACACCTTAGGACAACAACAATATGGTAATTCTATGTTTAGATTTTTGGGGAACTGCCACACTGTTTTCCACAGTGGCTACACCACTTTATATTCCATCAGCAATGCATGAGGGTTCCAATTTCTCCACATCCTTGGGAACACTTGTTATTTTCTGTGTTTCTAATAGCCATACCAGTGAAAGTAAGGTGGTATCTCTTTGTGTTTCTGATTTACATTTCCCGAATAACTAATTATGTTGAGCATCTTTTCATGTGTTTCATGGCTGTTTATATATTCTCTTCGAAGAAATGTCTATTCAAGTCCTTTGCCCTTTTTTTTAATTGAATTGTTTGTCTTTTTGTTTTTGAATTGTAATTCTTTGTATATTCTGGACATTAAACCCTTATTAGGTATATGGATCCCAAATAGTTTCTCCCATTCTGTGGGTTGTCTCTTCATTTTCTTTTTTTTTTTTTTTATTTTGTATTGTGCTTTAAGTAAAAGTTTACAAATCAAGTCATTCTCTCATACAAAAATTTATATACACCTTGCTATATACTCCTAGTTGCTCTCCCCCTAATGAGACAGCACACTCCTCCCCACCCTGTATTCCCGTGTCCATTCAGCCAGCTTCTGTCCCCCACTGCCTTCTCATCTCCCCTCCAGACAGGAATTACCCACATAGTCTCATGTGTCTACTTGAGCCAAGACGCTCACTGCTTACCAGTATCAATTTCTATCTTATACTCCAGTCCAATCCCTGTTTGAAGAGTTGGCTTTGGGAATGTTTCCAGTCTTGGGCTAACAGAAGGTCTGGGTACCATGACCTTTGGGGTCCTACTAGTCTCATTCATACCAGTAAGTCTGGTCTTTTTATGAGAATTTGAGGTCTGTATCCCACTGCTCTTCTGCTCCTTCAGGGATTCTCTGTTATGTTCCCTGTCAGGACAGTCATGGGTTGTAGCTGGGCACCACCTAGTTCTTCTGGTCTCAGGCTGATGTGGTCTCTGATTCATGTGGCCCTTTCTGTCTCTTGGGCTCATAATTAACATGTGTATTTGGTGTTCTTCATTCTCCTTTGCTCCGGGCGGGTTGAGACAAATTGATGCCTCTTAGATGGCTACTTGCTAGTGTTTAAGACCCCAGATACCACTCCCCAAAAAGTAGGATGCAAAATGTTTTCTTAACAGATTTTATTATGTCAGTTGACCTAGATGTCCCCTGAAACCATGGTACCCAAACCCCCGCCACTGCTATCTGACCTTTGAAGTGTTTTGTTTATTCAGGAAACTTCTTTGCTTTTGGTTTAGTCCAGATGTGCCGACCTCTCCTGTATTGTGTGTTGTCTTTCCCTTCACCTAAAATAGTTCTTGTCTGCTATCTGATTAGTGGTTACCCCTCTCCCCCCTTCCTCCCCACACTTATAGCCATCAAAGTATATTTTCTTCTCTGTTAAAACTATTTTTCAAGTTCTTATAATAGTGGTCTCATACAATATTTGTCCTTTTGCAACTGAGTAATTTCACTCAGCATAATGCCTTTCAGATTCCTCCATGTATTGAAATGTTTCATGGATTCAACATTGTTCTTTATTGATGCATAGTATTCCATTGTGTGAATATAACACAATTTATTTATCCATTCATCCGTCAATGGGCACCTTGGTTGCTTCCATCTTTTTGCTATTGTAAATGGTGCTGCAATGAATATGGGTGTGCACATATCTGTTCATGTGAAGGCTCTTATTTCTCTAGGATATATTTATATTCCAAGGAGTGGGATTGCTGGATCATATGGTAGTTCTATTTCTAGCTTTTTAAGGAAGCGCCAAATCGATTTCCAAAGAAGGTGTGCCATTTTACATTCCCACCAGCAGTGTATAAGTGTTCCAGTCTCTCCACAACTTCTCCAAAATTTATTATTTTGTGTTTTTTGGATTAATGCCAGCCTTGTTGGAGTAAGATGGAATCTCATTGTTGTTTTGATTTGTATTTCTCTAATGGCTAACGATAAACCAAAAGATGTTCAACCATTTCAAGAGGTAGCATGTGATCAGAAACCCATGGTACTAAAGGAAGAAGTCCAAGCTGACCTGAAGGCATTGGTGAAAAACGAGACTCCAGGAATTGATGGAATATTAATTGAGACATTTCAACAAAGGGATGCAGTGCTGGAGGTGCTCACTCCTCTATGCCAAGAAATATGGAAGACAGCTTCCTGGCCAACAGACTGGAAGAGATCCATATTTATGCCCATTCCCAAGAAAGGTGATCCAGCTGAATGTGGAAATTATAGAACAATATCATTAATATCACACGCAAGCAAAATTTTGCTGAAGATCATTCAAAAGTGGCTGCAGCAGTATATCAACAGGGAATTGCCAGAAATTCAGGCCGGTTTCAGAAGAGGACATGGAACCAGGGATATCATTGCTGATGTCAGATGGATCCTGGCTGAAAGAAGGATGTTTACCTGTGTTTTATTGACTATACAAAGGCATTTGACTGTGCGGTTCATAACAAATTATGGATAACATTGTGAAGAATGGGAATTCCAGAACACTTTATTGTGCACCTGAGGAACCTTTACATAGATCAAGAGTCAGTTGTTCAGACAGAACAAGGGGATACTAATTGGTTTAAAGTCAGGAAAGGTGTGCGTCAGGGTTGTATCCTTTCACCATACCTATTCAATCTGTACGCTGAGCAAATAATCCAAGAAACTAGACTGTATTAAGAGCAGGGCATCAGGATTGGAGGAAGACTCATTAACAACCTGCGTTATGCAGATGACACAACCTTGCTTGCTGAAAGTGAAGAAGACTTGAAGCACTTCTTAGTGAAGATCAGAGACCACAGCCTTCAGTATGGATTGCGCCTCAACATAAAGAAAACAAAAATCCTCACAACTGGACCAGTAAGAAACATCATGATAAACGGAGAAAAGATTGAAGTTGTCAAGGATTTCATTTTACTTGGGTCCACAATCAACAGCCATGGAAGCAGCAGTCAAAAAATCAAACAACGCATTGCATTGGATAAATTTGCTGCAAAGTACCTCGCTTAAGTGTTGGAAAGCAAAGATGTTACCTTGAAGACTAAGGTGCGCCTGACCCAAGCCATGGTATTTTCAATCACATCATATGCATGTGAAAGCTGGACAATGAATAAGGAAGACCAAAGAAGAATTGACAGCTTTGAATTGCGGTGTTGGCGAAGAATATTAAATATACCATGGACTCCCAGAAGAATGAACAAATCCGTCCTGGAAGAAGTACAACCAGAATGCTTCTTAGAAGCAAGGATGGCGAGACTGTGTCTTGCATGCTTTGGACATGTTGTCAGGAGGGATCAGTCGTTGGAGAAGGACACCATGCTTGGGAAAGTACAGGGTCAGCAGAAAAAGGAAGACCCTCAACGAGGTGGATTGACACAGTGGCTGCAACAAGGAGCTCAAGCATAACAATGACTGTAAGAATGGCACAGGACCGGGCAGTGTTTCATTCTGTTGTGCATAGGGTAGCTATGAGTCAGAACCGACTTGATGGCACCTAACAACAAATGGCTAATGATTGTGGTGAGCATTTCTGCTATCTATTAGCTACCTGGAAACTCTGGTGGCATAGTGGTTAAGAACTATAGCTGCTAATCAAAAGGTCGGCAGTTCGAATCCACCAGGTGCTCCTTGGAAACTCTATGGGGCAGTTCTACTCTGTTCTATAGGGTCGCTATGAGTCAGAATTGACTCGATGGCAACAGGTTTGGGTTTTTTTTGGCTCTATTAGCTACCTGAATGTCTTCTTCAGTGAAGTGCCTGTTCATATCCTTTGGCCATTTTTAATTGGGTTATTTGTCTTTTGTTGTTGAGTTGTAGGAGTTCTTTATATACTCTGTATATTAAACCTTTATCAGATGTATGGTTCCCAAAAATGTTCTCCCAATATATAGATTGCCTCTTTGCTTTATTGATGTTGTCTTTTTATGCACAAAATTTTTAATTTTCATAAAGTCCAATTTATCTATTTTGTCTTCTGCTACTTCCTGTTAAAAAGTAGGAACCAAAGCATTACCCTTATGTTCCCTTCTAAGAGTTTAATTCTCACGTTTAGTTCTTTGATCCATTTTGAGTTAATTTTCATATACAGTGTGAGGTATGGGTCCAGTTTTATTTATTTATTTTTGCATGCAGGAATTCAGTTGTCCCAGCACTGTTTATTAAAGAGACTATTCTTTCCCCATTGAATGGATTTAGTACCCTTGCTGAAAATTAGTTGATCATAGAGGTATGGGCTAACTGTTGGACTCTCAATTCTATTTCATTGGTCTATATGCCTATGATTATACCAGTACCAGGCTGTTTTGATTACTGTAGCTTTATAGTCTGTTTTGAAATTGGAAAGTGTAGTATGAGTTCTCCTACTTAATTATTCTCTTTCAAGATTGCTTTGGCTGTTTGGGGCCCCTTCCTCTTCCATATAAACCTGAAGATTGGCTTCTGCATTCCTGCAAAGAAGGCTGTTGGAAATTTGATGGGGATTGCATTAAATCTATAGATTGCTTTGAGAAGTATTGACAGCTTTATAATATTAAGTCTTCCAGTCCATGAACATGGAGTCTGCTTCCATTTATTTAGGTCTTCTTTAATTTCCTTTAGTAATGTTTTATAGTTTTCAGTGTACAAACCTTTCACCTTACATATGAATTTGAGCATTAGCTTTTCCATTTCTGCAGAAAAGCCTGTTGGAATTTTGATAATGATTGTATTGAATCTGTAGGTCACTTTTGGTAGTATTGACATTGTGATCATTAGGATTGTGTGTCAACTTGGCTGGGCCATGATTCTCAGTGGTTTGGCAGTTATGTAGTTTGGCAGCCGTATGATAACGTGATAACTTCCATGATGAGATTTGATATAAAGTGATCACCTCCATGATGGGATCTGCTGTGAGTATTCAAACCAGTTGAAAGGGAGTTTCCTTTGGCATGTGGCCTCCATCAAATACAAGTGGACATTCTGGCAAGGCTTGTGGCTTTTGCTTGCTCTGGATCCTGCAGCTGACTCCTATTCATATGGCCTCCAATTCTTGGAACTTGAGCTAGCCCCTTACCTGCAATCTTGCCTACGGATCTTGACATTCATCATCTTCACAGTCTGTGAGCAAGAGCCCTTCTCTCTGACCTGCTAGTCTTGGATTCGCCAGTCCCTGTGGTTTTCTGAGTTAGAAGAAGCCTCCAGCCTGACCCACAAATTTGGGACTTTCCAGCATCTACAACCATGTGAGCCATTTCCTTTATATAAATCTCTCTATATATGTATTTATACACTTTACTGGTTTTGTTTCTCTGGAGAACCCAGCCTAAGACAGACATCTTAACAATATTAAGTATTCTGATCCATGAAAACGAGAAGTCTTTCCATTTCTTTAGGTCTTCTTTAGTTTCTTTCAGCAATGTTTTACACTTTTCAGTGTACAAGTCTTCTACCTCCCTGGTTAAATTCATGCCTAGGTATTTTATTCTTTTAGATGCTGTTGTAAATGGGATTGTTTTCTTGATTTCCTTTTCAGATTGTTCATTGCTATTATACAGATGCAACTGGTTTTTGTGTGTTGATCTTGTACACTACCACTATTCACTTATTAGCTCTAGTAGCTTTCTTGTAGATTCTTTGTGATTTTCATTTTGTCTACAAGTAGAGATAGTTGTACTTCTTTTCCAATTTGGATATTTTTTTCTTTCTCTTGCCTCAATATTCTGACTAGAACCTCAGCACAATGCAGGGGTGAAAACAGGCATCCTTGTCTTGCTTCTTTCTTTCACCATTGAGTATGATGTTAGCTGTGGGTTTTTCATAAATGCCCTTTATCATGTTGAGGAATTTCCTTTCCATTACTAGTTTGCTGAGTGTTTTTTATTTTAATCATGAAAGGGTGTTGGATTTTGTCAAATGCCTTTTTTGCATTAATTGAGATAGCCATGTGGTTCTTTGCATTGTGATATTAATACAGCATATTACATTGATTGATTTTCTTACATTGAACTGTCCTTAGATTCCTGGAATAAATTCCAGTTGGTCATGGTGTATAACCCTTTTACTGTGCTGTTGGGTTTCATTTTCTAGTATTTTGCTGAGGATTTCTGAATCTCTATTCATAAGGATATTGGCTAGTTTTCTTTGTGATGTCTTTGTCTGACTTTGGTATCAATATAATGCTGGTCTCATAGAATGAGTTAGGAAGTGTTCCCTCCTCCTTTTTGGGGGGGGGTCATGGAGTATTTGAGCAGGATTGCTGTTAATTCTTCTTTAAATATTGGTAGAATTCACCAGTGAAGCCATCTGATCTTGGACTTTTCTTTATTGGGAAGTCTTTGACTACTGATTCAATCTCTTAATTTCTTAAAAGTCTCTTAAGATTTTCTATTTCCTCTTGAGTCAGCTTAGGTAGTTTGTGGTTTTCTAGGCATTTGTCCATTTCATCTAGGTTATCTAATTCTTTGGCATGCAATTGTTCATATTAATCTCTTATAATCCTTATTTCTATAGAGTTGGTAGTAATGTACCCCTTTTCTCATTCTACTTAAAGGTTTGTTGATTTTTTTGATCTTTTCAAAGAACCAGCTTCTGGTTTTACTGATTCTGTTGCTTTTCTAGTCTCCATTTCACTTATTTCTGCCCTAATCTTTACTATTTCCTTTATTCTAGTAGCTTTAGGCTGAGCTTACTCTTCTCTTCAAATTCTTCAAGGTGTAAAATTAGGTTATTGATTTGAGATCTTTCTTTCTCTCTTCTCTAACTGAAGGACTCCCAGCTTTTCATCTTTCATGATATTAGGGAAGTTTTCTGTCAGCAATTCTTCAATGATTCTCTCTGTGTTTTTCATTCCCCCGCCCCCCCCCCCCATTCTGGAATTCCAATCACTCACAAGCTTTTGCCTTTGATTGTATCCCACATAATTCTCCGGGTTTCTACATTTCTCTTCATTCTTTTTTCTGGTTTTTCCTCAAAGTTGTATCCAAGTATTTGTCTTTGATTTCACTGATCCTGTCTTCTCTTATTTCAAACCTGCTCCTCAGACCTTCTATGACATGGTGCATTTCTGAAATCTTGTTGTTTATGTTTTGGATTTCTAATTGCTGTTTTTGTATGATTTCTAGTTGTGGATTTATTTTGACAGTTTGCTCCTGTATTATTTTCCTGAATTCTTCCATTGTTTTGTCTGTCTTTTCCATGAATTTGTCTATTTTTTCCTCATTTTGTATGTTTTTTGCTTCAACTCTTGGTTAGCTCTGAATATTAGAGATTTGAATTCCCTATCAAGTAGTTTTAGTGCCTTTTTTCCTACTGGAAAGTCATCTGGTGTTTTATTTTGAATGCCTACTAGAACCATCGTGTCTTTTTTTTTTTTTTTTAATATGTTTTGATATTGTCTGCAGTCTTCAGGACATTCAGTAGCTATTTTCTTCATTTATTGACTGTAGATTTGTTTTTTTCATCCCACTTTTTTGTTTTATTTGGTTATATCTGAGCAGGCGAGCTGTGCATTCTTTGTTGTTTGCTTGTCTGTGGGCGTGATAATTTCACCTCCTTGTCCAATGGGTAGGGCCAGTTGCTCATCTATGGTGCAACAGAACAGGTCCAGCTGAAGGGGAGGGACTGTCCAATGGGTTCTTTGTGGCACGTACTGGGGCCAATAGGGTGGACCAGGGTCAGTGAAGTGCAGGTTCTGGTAGGCTGTGCCTGTGCTGCTCGGAGGTGTGATGTTCAGTGCACGGTACAGGTAGACAGGAGGGAGGGAGGAGGTTGTGATGTGTGGAGCTAAGATGGGTATGGGAAAGAAGAGAGAGAGGAGAGAGAAACAAAGCAAAAAAAAACCAAACAAACAAAAAAAGTGCTGAGGGAGCTTGCCATTGGAGTGGAGAGATGAGGAACTGAGAAATGAAGAAAAACAAAAAGGAAAAAAAAAAAAAGAAACAAATGCCCTCAGGTGTTCCACTAGTGACTGGGGAAGTGGCTCCAGACCTCAGGGCACAGCCTGTCTAAGAAGGGGTGGAGAGAGCACGTAGCACCAGGTATTCAGGAGATGGGAAAAGAAGGAAAGCAGAGAGAGGAGAAACTGAGAAATTAAGAAAAACAAAAAAGGAAAAGAGAAAAGAATAAATAAATAAATTACAAAGAAAAAAAGAAAGGCCCCCAATGATCCCAGTGGTGTGGCTGCACAGACTAGGGAAGTGGCTCCCAAGCTGTGCAGTACAGCCTGGCTATAAGGGGCAGAGATGGCACACAGCACCAGGAATTCAGAAGACAGGAAAAGAAGGTAAGTAGACAGAGATGAGAAACTGAGGAATGAAGAAAGACCAAAAGGAAAAAAGAAAAAATAATTTAAAAATAAATAAAAAGAGAAGAAAGAAAGAAAGCTCCCAGGGACCCCAACAGTGTGGCTGTGTGACCAGGGAAGTGGCTCCCAAGCTGCACAGTATAGCCCAGCTAGAAGGGGCAGAGATGGCACATGGCGTCAGGTATTCAGGAGACAGGAAAGGAAGGTAGGTTGAGAGAGATGAAAAACTGAGAAATGAAGAAAGACAAAAAATGAAAAAGAAAGAAACCCCCCCAGGGATCCTACTGGTGCAGCTGCCCAGACTGGGAAAATGGCTCCAAAGCTGCACAGTACAGCCTGTGGCTGGAAGGGGCAGAGATGGCACACAGTTCCAGGTATTCACGTGATAGGAAAAGACGGTAAGTAGAGAGAGAGAAGAAACTGAGAAATGAAGAAAGACAAAAAGGAAAAAAGAAAAAAAAATTAAAAAGAAAGAAAAGCTCCCAGGGATCCCACCAGTGTAGCTGCACAGACTGGAGAAGTGGCTCTCAAGCTGCACAGTACAGCCTGGCTAGAAGGGACAGAGATGGCACACAGTGCCAGGTACTCAGGAGACAGGCAAAAGAAGGTAAATAGAGAGAAATGAGAAACTGAGAAATGAAAAAAGACAAAAGACAAAAAGAAAAGAAAAAAAAAAATGCCCCCAGGGATCCCACTGACACAGCTGCACAGACCAGGGAAGTGGCTCCCAAGCCGTGCAGTACAGCCCAGCTAGAAGGGGCTCCCAAACTACAAAAATTAAAAGAAAACAAACAAACAGACAAAACAAAAGGCCCTGGGGATTCCACCAGCCTGGTGGTGCAGACCCGGGAGGCAGTTCCCCAGACAAGCAGCGTTTCACAGCTTGTCAAGAAGAAGCAAAGATGGCATGTGGAACCAGGTGTTCAATAGAAAGGAGGTGGAGGAGGGGAGAGGCAGAGAAGAAGCCAAAAGAAGCCAAAAAAAGCAACAGCAGCAACAACGAAATGGCACTGAAGGACCTGGCCTGCGTAGGCAGGGCAAATTCAAACAGCATGGAGCTGGCGCCTCCAGGATTGACGTTTGTCTCTGTTTTACTTAGTTTTTCGGGCCTTTGCTGTGGAGGACAGCCTGGTGCTTCTGTCTATAGTACCACGTTGGCCTCTCTCTTCTTCTTTTTTTTTTTTTTTTTAATTTTTATTGTGCTTTAAGAGAAAGTTTACAAATCAAGTCCGTCTCCCACACAAAAACTTATAAACGCCTTACTACATACTCCCAATTGCTCTCCCCCCTAATGAGACAGCCCACTCCCTCCCTCCACTCTCTCCTCTCGTGTCCATTTCACCAGCTTCTAACCGCCTCTGCCCTCTCACCTCCCATCCAGGAGGAGATGCCAACATAGTCTCAAGAGTCCTCCTGACCCAAGAAGCTCACTCCTCACAAGCATCCCTCTCCAACCCATTGCCCAGTCCAATCCCTGTCTGAAGAGTTGGCTCTGGGAACGGTTCCTGTCCTGGGCCAACAGAAGGTCTGGGGGTCATGACCACTGGGGTCCCTCCAGTCTCAGTCAGACCATTAAGTCTGGTCTTTTTAAGAGAATTTGGGGTCTGCATCCCACTGCTGTCCTCCTCCCTCAGGGGTTCCCTGCTGTGTTCCCTGTCAGAGCAGTCATTGGTTGCTGCCAGGCACCATCTAGCTTCACTGGTCTCAGGCTGATGTAGTCTGGTTTATGTGGCCCTTTCTGTCTCTTGGGCTCATAATTACCCTATGTTCTTGGTGTTCATCATTCTCCTTTGATCCAGGTGGCTTGAGACCCACTGATGCATCTTAGATGGCCGCTTGCTAGCGTTTAAGACTGCAGGCTTCTTTCTCCAAGGTGCGATGCAGAATGTTTTCTTAATAGATTTTATTATGCCAATTGACTTAGATGTCCCCTGAAACCATGGTTCCCAAACCCGTGCCCCTGCCATGCTGGCCTTCAAAGCGTTCAGTTTATTCGGGAAACTTCTTTCTTTTGGTTTAGCCCAGTTGTGCTGACCTTCCCTGTATTGTGTGTTATCTTTCCCATCACCTAAAGTAGTTCTTATCTACTAATTAGTTAATATCCCTCTCCCACCCTCCCTCCCTTCCCCCTCTCGTAACCATCAAAGAATATTTTCTTCTCTGTTTAAACTATTTCTTGAGTTCTTATAATAGTCGTCTTATACAATATTTGTCCTTTTGCAACTGAGTAATTTCACTCAGCGTAATCCAGATTCCTCCATGTTATGAAATGTTTCACAGATTCATCACTGTTCTTTATCGATGCGTAATATTCCATTGTGTGAATATACCAGAACTTGTTTATCCATTCATCCATTGATGGGCACCTTGGTTGCTTCCATCTTTTTGCTATTGTAAACAGTGCTGCAATGAACATGGGTGTGCAGCATATATCTGTTCGTGTAAAGTCTCTCATTTCTCTAGGACATATTCCAAGGAGTGGGATCGCTGGATCGAATGGTAGCTCTATTTCTAGATTTTTAAGGAAGCCCCAAATCGATTCCCAAAGTGGTTGTACCATTTGACATTCCCACCAGCAGTGTATGAGTGTTCCAAACTTTCCACAACCTCTCCAACATTTATTGTTTTGTGTTTTTTGGATTAATGCCAGCCTTGTTGAAATGAGAGGAAATCTCATTGTAGTTTTGATTTGCATTTCTCTAATGGCTAATGATCGTGACCACTTCCTCATGTATCTCTTAGCTACCTGAATGTCACCTTTAGTGAAGTGTCTGTTCATATCTTTTACCCATTTTTTAATTGGGTTATTTGTCTTTTTGCAGTATCAAGTAGATTTTACAGATCAGGAGCCGATCAGAAATGTCATAGCTAAAAACTTTTTCCCAGTCCGTAGGTAATCTTTTGACTGTTTTGTTGAAGTCTTAGGATGAGCACAGGTGTTTGATTTTTAGGAGCTCCCAGTTATCTCGTTTTTCTTCTGCATTCTTAATAATGTTTTGTATACTGTTTATGCCATGTATCAGGGCTCCTAACATTGTCCCTATTTTTTGTCCCATGATCGTTATCGTTTCAGATTTTATATTTAGGTCTTTGATCCATTTTGAGCTTGTTTTTGTGCATGAAGTGAGGCATGGGTCTTGTTTCATCTTTTTGCAGATGGATATCCAGTTATGCCAGCACCGTTTGTTAAAAAGACTGTTTATTCCCCCATTTAACTGTTTTGGGGCCTTTGTCAAATCTCAACTGCTCATACATGGATGGATTTACGTCTGGATTCTCAATTCTGTTCCATTGGTCTACGTATCTGTTGTTGTACCAGTACCAGGCTGTTCTGATTATTGTGGTGGTATAATAGGTTCTAAAATCAGGTAGAGTAAGGCCTCCCACTTTGTTCTTCTTTTTCAGTAATGCTTTACTTATCTGGGGCCTCTTTCCATTCCATATGATGTTGGTGATTTGTTTCTCCATCTCATTAAAGAATGTTGGAGTTTGGATCAGATTTGCATTTAAATGTATAGATCGCTTTTGGTAGAATAGACATTTTTATAATGTAAAGTCTTCCTATTCATGAGCAAGGTATGTTTTTCCCCTTATGTCAGTCTCTTTTGGTTTCTTGCAGAAGTGGACTGTAGTTTTCTTTGTATAAGTCTTTTACATCTCTGGTAAGATTTATTCCTGAGTATTTTATCTTCATGGGGGCTACTGTAAATGGTATTGATTTGGTGATTTCCTCTTCGATGTTCTTTTTGTTGGTGTAGAGGAATCCAACTGATTTTTTATTGTTTATCTTGTATCCCAATATTCTGCTGAACTCTTCTATCAGTTTCAGTAGTTTTCTTAAGGATTCCTTAGGGTTTTCTGTGTATAAGATCGTGTCGTTTGCAAATAGAGATAATTTTACTTCTTCCTTGCCAATCTGGATGCGCTTTGTTTCTTTATCTAGCCTAATTGCTCTGGCTAGGACTTCCAGCACAATGTTGAATAAGAGCGGTGATAAAGGGCATCCTTGTCTTGTTCCTGATCTCAAGGGGAATGCTTGCAGATTTGCTCCATTCAGGATGATGTTGGCTGTTGGCTTTGTAGAAATGCCCTTTATTATGTTGAAGAATTTTCCTTCTATTCCTATTTTGCTGAGAGTTTTTATCATGAGTGGGTGTTGAACTTTGTCAAATGCCTTTTCTGCATCAATTGATAAAATCATGCGATTCTTGTCTTTTGTTTTATTTATGTGATGGATTACATTAATTGTTTTTCTAATGTTGAAACATCCCTGCATACCTGGTATGAATCCCACTTGGTCATGGTGAATTATTTTTTTTGATATGTTCTTGAATTCTATTGGCTAGAATTTTGTTGAGGGTTTTTGCGTCTAAGTTCATAAGGGATATAGGTCTGTGATTTTCTTTTTTTCTGGTGTCTTTACCTGGTTTTGGTATCTGGGATATGGTGGCTTCACAGAATGAGTTTGGTAGTATTCCATCCTTTTCTGTGCTCTGAAATACCTTTAGTAGTAGTGGTGTTAACTCTTCTCTGAAAGTTTGGTAGAACTCTGCAGTGAAGCCAACTGGGTCAGGGCTTTTTTTTTGTTGGGAGTTTTTTGATTACCTTTTCAATATCTTCTTTTGTTATGGGTCTATTTAGTTGTTCTACCTCTGTTTGTGTTAGTTAGTTAGGTAGTGTGTTTCCATGAATTCATCCCTTCTTCTAGGTTTTCAAATTTGTTTGAGTACAATTTTTCATAGTAGTCTGATATGATTCTTTTAATTTCAGTTGGGTCTGTAGTAATATCGCCCATCCTCTCCTGTTTTTTGCTTCCTCTCCTGTTTTTCTTTTGTCAGTTTGGCAATGGTTTATCAATTTTTGTTAATTTTTTCAAAGAACCAGCATTTGGTCTTGTTAATTCTTTCAATTGTTTTTCTACTTTCTATTTCATTTAGTTCTGCTCTAATTTTTATTATTTGTTTTCTTCAGTGCCTGAGGTTTCTTTTGTTGCTCTCTTTCTATTTGTTCACGTTGTAGGTATAATTCTTTGATTTTGGCCTTTTCTTCTTTTTGTATGTGTGCATTTATTGATATAAATTGGCCTCTGAGCACTGCTTTCGCTGTGTCCCAAAGGTTCTGATAGGAAGTGTTTTCATTCTCATTGGATTCTCTGAATTTCTTTATTCCATCCTTAATGTCTACTATAATCCAGTCTTTTTTGAGCAGGGCATTGTTCAGTTTCCAAGTGTTTGATTTCTTTTCCCCACTTTTTCTGTTACTGATTTCCACTTTTATGGCCTTATGGTCAGAGAAGATGCTTTGTAAGATTTCAATGTTTTGGATTCTGCTAAGGCTTGCTTTATGACCTAATATGTGGTCTATTCTACAGAATGTTCCATGTGCGCTAGAAAAGAAAGTATACTTGGTTGATGTTGGGTGGAGTGTTCTGTATACGTCTGTGAGGTCAAGTTGGTTGACTGTAGCATTTCTATCTTCCGTGTCTTTACAGAACTTCTTCCTGGATATCCTGTCCTTCACCAACAGTGGTGTGTTGAAGTCTCCTACTATTATTGTAGAGCTGTCTATCTCAGTTTTCAGTGCTGTTAATTTTATGTATCTTGCAACCCTGTCATTGGGTGCATAAATATTTAATATGGTTATATCTTCTTGGTATAAAAAAAATGTCCCTTTAATCATTATATAGTGTCCTTCCTTATCCTTTCTGATGGATTTAACTTTAAAGTCTATTTTGTCAGAAATTAATATTGCCACTCCTGCTCTTTTTTGATTGCTGTTTGCTTGGTATACTTTTTTCCATCCTTTGAGTTTTAGTTTGTTTGTGTCTCTAAGTCTAAGGTGTGTCTCTTGTAGGCAGCATATAGCCGGATCGTGTTTTTTAATCCATTCTGCCACTCTCTGACTCTTTATTGGTGCATTTAGTCCATTTACATTCAGGGTAGTTATGGATAGGTATGAATTTAGTGCTATCATTTTGATGTTTTTTTTTTTTGTGTGTGTGTGTGTTTGACAGTGTCTTTTTTTTCCTCTTAATTTTATGTGCTGAGTAGATTATCTTTATATATTTTCCTGGCCTCATATTCATTGTTGTTGATTTTGTTTCACTGAGTCTCTATTTTTTTCTTGTATTTTATTTTGATGAGTAGGATAGTTTGTCTCCTTTGTGGTTACCTTAGTATTTACCCCTATTTTTCTAAATTTAAACCTAAGTTTTATTTCTTTGTATTGCTGTTTCTTCCTCTCCATATGGAAGATCTCTGATGACATTTCTTAGTTCCTCTTTATTGTTTTAGTGTTGTCTTCTTTTATATAACATCTCTGTTACCCTATTTTGAGCTTCTTCTTTTTTTTTTTTTAATCTTGCTTTGTTTTTTTGATTTCCCTGTCTGGGTTAACTTCTGATTGCTCTGCCCAGTGTTCTAGTCTTGGGTTGATACCTGATATTATTGATTTTCTAACCAAAGAACTCCCTTTATTATTTCTTGTAGTTTTGGTTTGGTTTTTATGAATTCCCTAAGCTTCTGTTTATCTGGAAATGTCCTAATTTCACGTTCATATTTAAGAGACAGTTTTGCTGGATATGTGATTGTTGGTTTTTATGAATTCCCTAAGCTTCTGTTTATCTGGAAATGTCCTAATTTCACCTTCATATTTAAGAGACAGTTTTGCTGGATATGATTGTTGGCTGGCAATTTTTTTCCTTCAATTTTTAAATGAGTCATCCCATTGCCTTCTTGCCTGCATGGTTTCTGCAGAGTAGTCCAAGGTTATTCTTATTGGCTCTCCTTTGTAGGTGACTTTTCCTTTATCCCTAGCTGCTCTTAAAATTCTCCCTTTATCTTTGGTTTTGGCAAGTTTGATTATGTCCTGGTGACTTTCTTTTAACATCTGCCTTATGTGGATTTCGATGAGCATTTTGCATAGATATCTTCTCATCTTTCCTGATATCAGGGACGTTTTCTGCCAATAAATCTTCAACAATTCTCTCTGTATTTTCTGTTATCCCTCCCTGTTCTGGTACTCCAATCACTCGTAGGTTATTTTTCTTGATAGAGTCCCACGTGATTCTTAAGGTTTCTTCATTTTTTTTTTTTAATTCTTTTATCTGATTTTTCTTCAAATATATTAGTGCCAAGTGATTTATCTTCAAGTTCAGAAATTCTGGCTTCTACTTGCTCAATTCTGCTCCTCTGACTTTGTACTGAGCTGTCTACTTCTGTAATTTTATTGTTAATCTTCTGTATTTCTGATTGCTGTCTGTGGATTTTTCCAGTTTATTAAATTTTTCTTTATGTCCCTGAATAATCTTTCTAATTTCTTTAGTTGCTTTGTCTGTGTGTTTCTTGGCTTTTTTTGTGTATTGCCTCATTTCCTTCCTGATGTCTTGAAGGGTTCTGTATGTTAATCTTTTGTATTCTGCCTCTGGTAATTCCAGGAATGCAGTTTCATCTAGAAGATCCCTGGATTCTTTGTTTTGAGTGCTTTTTGGGGTCATCGTGGTCTGTTTCTTTATGTGACTTGATATTGACTATTGTTTCCGAGTCATCTATAAGTTATTGTATTAGTTTATGCTTGCTTACTGTGTCATAGCTTCATGCTTTGTTTTGTTTTGATATGCCCAAATGGGTTGCTTGAGTGAGCTAGCTTGATTATTTTCACCTTTGGAGCTCTGATGTCCTGTCCCCAGCTGGTTAGAGCTGTCATCAGGTATATCAGTTCAGGAGTGCATTCACTTTTCTTGTATGAATTCAGCTTAGGTGTCCAGGTAGCTGATCATCAAGTGTGTGGTACAGGCTCTGTCCTACAGTCTTAGAGGGGCAGGGGTGAGTGGTGTAGGTACCGGTATCTGGTTGCAGCAGGGGCTCATGCTCTGAACAAGTCAGGGGGCTGAGAACCGACCCTCAAGCGTCTCTGAGGAAAGTGCATCCCTGTTCCCTAGAGCGTGCAGGTGGGTGGGTTCTGCAGATGGACCACGGGCACCCAATGTTTTTGGTTGTAAAGACTGGGAGGTACCAGTTATCCTTGGACCCCTGTCGTGGGTGGCTGGGTACCCTGAGTGTAGCTACCAGTCCTTAGGCCCCTGATGTGGGTAGGTGAGGGCCCTGTTTTATAGGCAAAGCAATGTCAAACATCAAACACCCACCGCACAGCTGAAACAGTTGGAGTCTGCCAACAAGGGCCTATCCTCCTGAAATAGGCCCCACAGGTCCATGCAGAGGGAGAAAGTGCTCAAAGTCCATGGACTGTTTATGCCTGGACAGGAGCTGCTTCTGTCCTGAGCTCCCCCGGTTATTGAAGCTGACAAATTATCTTTTCCCCAGTTGCAATTTTTTTCCTTCTCCAAGGCCAGGAGGATGGCTCGAGGTGCTCAATAGTGCCTATTTCAGGCCCAGGGAATTCAGCCGCTGAAGCTGGCTTCGGGGTGGGGAGGGGGGGCACGGTAAAATATTTGCAAGTACTTAGCTTTTGCCAAGAGTGTTGTTCTTCTCTGGTTCTGGAGATGTGAGTAGGCTGTGTGGCTGGCTGCTTCTCCCTAAGGAAACTACAGCCAAGTGCTAGTACCAGCCCTCTGCCACCTCTCAGGGAGTGGCGTTTGAGGGCTGTCCACGATTTAGGTCCAGTAACTCCTCCCTGCTTGTGAACCGTCTCTTCCTCCCCCTTCCCCTCTGTTTGTTTTCTAAGCTTGCCTTTGATGCTCAGGGCTGCTAGCTAGTCATAAATATACTTGTTTCACTTGTTTTTTTCGGGTCTTTGTTGTAAAGAGGGCTTGCCGGAAGCGTCTGTCTATTCCATCATCTTGGCTCTGCCTCCTCTCTCTTCTTTCTTAATGTAGGCATTTACTGCTATAAATTTCCCTGAAAGCTTTGCCTTCACTGCATCCTGAAAGTATTGGTATATTGTGCTTTCATGTTCATTCAACTCTAAGTATTTTCTAATTCCCATTTTGATTTCTTTGACACATTGTTTAGTACTGTTATTTAATCTCCACACATTTGTGAAGATTCCAATTTTCTTTCTGCTTTTGATTTCCAGTTTCATTCCATTGTGATTAGGGAAGATACTTTGTATGATTTCATTCTTTTAAAATTTATTGAGACTTGTTTTGTAACCTAACACATGGTCTATCCTGGAACGATCTATGTGCACTGGAAAAGAACATATATTCTGCTGTTGTTGAGTGATGTATTCTATATATGTGTGTTAGGTCCAGATGGTGTATGGTGTTTAAGTTCTCTATTTCCTTATTGATCTTCTGTCTAGATATTCAATCTGTTATTGAAAGTGGTCTATTGAAGTCTCCAATTATTTTTGTAGAACTTTCTATTTCTCCCTTCAATTCTGTCAATGTTTGTTTCATATATTTGGGGGCTTTGATGTCATTTTGCTTGTTTATTTTGTTCTTTTGCATGGGCCATCCTTTCCTGTTTTTTTGTATGGCCTGTGATATATTTTTTTGTTGAAATCAGGACATTTGACTACTATAATCTGGTAATTCTGGAAATCAGATTCTTCCCCTTCTCCAGGATTTGCTCTTTTTTTTTTTAATTGTTGAGGACTGTAGTTGTCCACTTTAATACCAGGTTCCTTGCCTGGGGGTTCCTGCTATTGCCGCGTTAAAGCCAGGCTCCCTGTCTGGGGGGTGCTAGCCATTGCAGCTGTGTTGAGCTAGGGAGGGGGTGGAGCGTGAATGGGTAGAGAACCAATGCCTTCCTACAATTTGTATGCCACCTTTTTCTTGATTCAGTGTTTTCTTGATTTCAGTGTTTACAGCTTGACGGGTTTTCAGAATTCTAAAACTCTTAATTTGCCAATTTCTAGTTTTTTTTTTTTTTTTCTGTTTTTGTTGTAGGGGAAGGAAGTGTGCAGCTGCTTATGCTGACATCTTGTATCTTGTTCCACTGGTGTCTTTATTTTAGAGGTATATCTTTGACTACATTTTTAATTTCTTTTATGTTTATTGGTCTATGCAAGTTTCCTATTCTTCTTGAATCAATTCAGGGGAAATTTATATTTCCCTAGAAAATCATCCATTTCATCTGATTTTTAATTTATATGTAGAACTTTTCGTATAATTAAAAAAACCCTGTAATTTTACATCCCCTTAACTGATGTTTGCGTCCTCCATCTTTTTAAAATTCGGATCTGTCAAGTGTGTACTAATTCATTGTTCTTGTTTTTTTTAACTGATCAAGTCTATTCTTATTTTGTAGGTGTTTTAGTTATTACTTCCTTCCATTTTCTTTGTAATTATTTTGTCGTTCTTTTTCTAGTTTCTTGTGTTTATCTATCGCCAGACTTTCTTAGCTCAACATTTTTCTCTGAATAGCCTTTGGTCAGAATCTCCCAGGTTTTGATATGTAAGGCTGTCACTGTTATTAATTTTGAAATTAGATAATAAGAGTTTATTTCAGATTAGATTGGCTCTTTAATCTAGGAGTTTTGTTTTTAAGGATATTAAAAAATTTCTAAGAGGGTTGATATATTCTTAGCTTCTCTTTCTAATTTTATTGCATTACAGTCTGTGACTGTGTCCTGTACGATTTCAGCTTCTTGGAATGTATTGCCCTTTTCATTATGGCCTAATAAATACAAAGAAAAAGGTCTGGAAGGTACATATCCAGCTGTTAACAGTGATTAACCATTGAGAGAAGAGTGGGGATGAGGTGGGGAGGTGGCCAAGGAAGGCATTTTTTTGTTTGTTTGTTCTTACTCTGTATACTTTTTATTGCTTGCAATTTTTTTTTTTCTATAAGAATTCATTCATTTACAATGTTTTTCAAAAATAACCCAGAGAACCTGGCAGGTGAGGCCATTGGGTACAGAGGTGGACAGACTCCTAAGACCACTACTGTATGACAGCTCCTGACAAAGATACCCAAACTGCTAAAAAAACATACTTATGTTGCACTGGCTTATTCATTCAATGAGCATTTCCTAAGTATCTAATGTCAGACTTTGGGTAGAGAGAGACATAAAGGTACAGTCTGGCCTGCAAAAGCTCACCGTCTGATTAGAGAAATAGGCCAGAAAACAAGCAATCGCAGTAATTAGCAAAGGACAACCATGACATTGTACAGGAAGGAATCATCCCCTATATGTGTCTCCAGCACAGAGAGGGCCCAGAGCTCAGTCTAGAAAGGTTGGGAGGAATTCGCTGGTCAGAGCAAGGTGGGAGGTAGGGTTGCCAGATTTAGCAAATAAAAATACAGGGTGCCTAGGTAAATTTGCATTTCAGATAAATTTTTCAGTATATGTCCCCTGCAGTACAGGTCCCTGGGTGATACAAATGGTTGGCATTTGAACCCATTCAGCAGCACACACAGAAGAAAGACCTGGTTTTCTGCTTTGGTAAAGACTATAGCCAAGAAACCCCTATGGTGCAGTTCTTGACTCCATTGCAACAGGTTTGCTGGTTTTTGTTTTGTTTTTGGTTATACTTACAGTAAAAAATTCATCACCCTGCTTGTGCCCTTAGGGCTGACCTTTCAGGACGGGAAAAGGAAGATGAAAAGGGAGGGTTTGGAGTCAGAAGATGGGGTGAGTTTGGAACGTGTTTGGGGGAAGGAGGTCTGTGGGAGGCCATTTTGGAGCTGTTCTCATGCTGTTGGATTTCCGAGTTTGGATCTCAGGGGAGAGGTCTGGGCTTCGTGATAATGGCTGCAGGCCGTCATACAATGGTAACTGAAGACACAGAGGTAGTGGGTAGGGATTCTTTCCTCTGTTCAAACATGTAATCCTACTTAGAAAGATTGCAAGATTAAGTCATTAAAGGAAAAACACTTCCGGAACTTGAGGAATTCCCCGGGGTGTGCTACAACGTGACTTTGAGAACGAGCAGTGTGAGCTCGGACATCTGAAGACGACTTGGCCAACCCCAGCTTTGTGTGTGGTCCTGGACCACGCTGGACGCAATTTAGGGGAGACGAGCAGCGCCGGCTTCTCCTAGACCACAAAGGGCTGGGCAGGCCCGGCTGCCCGCATGCTCCCGCCACATGGCTCCTGCAAGCCCAGCCGAGGGTGGCCCTGAGATTGCGATCTCTCTACTGTGTGCAGGGAATTCCCTATTTCCTCCCAGGCAGGTAAGTCTTCCCAACAGAGCTGCTGGATTAGGGTTAGATAAGCAAACTGAAGCCGGGATGACTGTGGGTACTAGTGGGCCTCTCTGCTTTCTAAGGGCGCTGCCCACAGCCATGGCAGTCTGGCTGGGCCGGGTGGGCAGGGTTTGAGTGACCTGGAGGCTGTCCTCGTGGTGTTGTAGCTGTTACTTCCCGTGGGCATTCCTGATGCATGAGGCATCCAGGTTCTTTAGTTCTCCACTCCACTCAGGAGGGGGAGGGGACTTGGAATATAGATAAGGTTGTCATTCACCCAAATTCTGAGTGGCGACTCCTCTGATCCCAGGTGCTCTACAAGACCCCACCACAGAGCCCAGACCAAAAGGGACTTTTGAAGGAGTGAGGGCACAGGAGGGCTCCCTCAAGTCACTCCTCTCCTCCAGGAAAGTCTACGTGCTTTCCTCCTAACCCCTGATGTAAGATCAGCTGTATCCATGGTGTGACCCCCGGCTTTTCAAGGCTTCTTCCAAAAAAGACCTGGAACAGGAATGAGGCAAGAGATGGGGGTTGGCATTTGTAGGGCTAACACATTAGCTCTGTAATTTGCTTCAACTGTTTTGCATACTTTGTATGCATATCCTCTATACTGCGCTTGTCCAGTCACTCCTCTGCTCAAGAATCTGTGACTCCCTATTGTTAACCACACCATTGCTTTATCTTCAAGGACCTCATTCAATTTCTTCCCCCACTGGAATTTGTGCTCCAGGAAGGTTGTATCCCCAGCACCTAGAATAATACTTGACACAAAGTAGGTACATGCTTAATAAATCAGACTTAAAAAATATGCTGGCTGCTGCAACTGCCTTGTTCCCAAACTCCCAAGTCCACCACCCATCCTGTTGTTGTTAGGTGCCATCGAGTCAGTTCCGACTCATAGCGACCCTGTGCACAACAGAACAAAACACTGCCCGGTCCCGCGCCATCCTTACAATCGTTGTTATGCTTGAGCTCATTGTTGCAGCCACTGTGGCAATCCACCTCATTGAGGGTCTTCCTCTTTTCTGCTGACCCTGTGCTCTGTGCAGCACATCAGCAAATGAAGGTCCCGAAAGCTTTACTCCATCCACATCATTAAGGTCAACTCTACTTTGAGTGCCTTCCAACCTGGGGGGCTCATCTTCCAGCACTATATCAGACAATGTTCCACTGCTATTCCTAAGGTTTTCACTGGCTAATGCTTTTCAGAAGTAGACTGCCGGGTCCTTCTTCCTAGTCTTAGTCTGGAAGCTCAGCTGAAACCTGTCCTCCATGGGTGACTCTGCTGGTATCTGAACACCGGTGGCACTGCTTCTAGCATCACAGCAACACGCAAGCCCCCACAGTACGACAAACTGACAGACACGTGGGTGATTTTGGTTTTTTGGTTCCACCCATCCTAGTTCACGTCCATTCATGTCTCCTTTCTCTTTCCAACCCAAGGCACTAAATCCAGTGCTCCTGTCCAGAATTTGCTTTTGGAATTTTGATTCCTGTCTAAAGCTACTGAAACAGTAACTACTTTCTTCAAGCTTATTCCTTCTTCCGAACAGTAAATAAGATACAATGCTCTCAACCGGATCCTATTTGATCATGGAATGAAATGAGTCATGGTGGATTTTACTGCACTGTTTTACCATTCTTTCCTCAAGCTGTCTGGCCATAAGCTTGGGTGCTGTGTACACAGTAAAGACATGGCCCTGAATTTGATGAGCGCCTTCTACCAAAGCACATGCCACCAGGACTGATCCCAAAATCTGTGCTGAGGGGGGGAAAATCACACCTGATCTCCTCAAGCGGCCCTTGACTGGCCTAGGAAGTCATGGACAGCCATGTCCATAAGGAATTACAGGACCAATGTTCCATATCTTGAGATGGAATACTAATAGGTGTCAAGAGTTGGGTGAGCCTTCTTGGTTTCTGACTTCTAAATACTGACTGCTTTGGTGAGGCTTCAGTTGCCTTTGTTGTCCAGGCAGATGCAGAGAGGGAGTGCTTTAGAAGGCTGTCAAGTGTTTCTCAATTCAGTGCTTTCTTGCTATATAATAAACCAAATTGGTAGAGCTTTACTGACTGTTGCTGTGACTTCCTTCAGGTGAAAATCTCAAACTTGATGCATCAGCTGGAGACACTCAGAGGGTTTTTCCCCACTTGGCTATGACTATGGCTCAGCACTCAAGCAAAGCAGGCATGTGTAAATAATTAAAACAATTAGAGGTAGCTTTTTAATCAAGGGCTAAGCAAAACACTGATTTGTTGGCAGGCCTCTTCCTTCACTAAAACATAATCACAGAATCAAGGTCTCCTTACAGTGTTTCCCCTCTAAACTGGTTAGTGAAAATGATGCAAGGGATGGGGGTGGGGTAAATAACAGCAGGCATCAGTTGGCCTTAAATCAGCGTCTGGCTTTTGCAAAATCTCAACTGCTTCTCAGTCTCTAATATTCAAGGTGATGGTTATGAGAAAGAGGAGAGAAACAGGGACAGACACTTCATCGCATTTGCCTTTGATTCTCTTGCCCTTCTCTCCATCTTTATTGCTTGTACACACCAGGGCACACTCATGCACTACTGATATCAATACATAGAAACAGAGAGCTAAGAATAAAAGTAGTGGAAAATCAAGTTCCTTAATCATACCTTTTATAGTTTTCCTTTTTAGTGATTTATCTGCAACTTGAATCATGAGTTTTGCTCATTGTAAAAACATAAATGCAGTCCAAATCAAATGCTTTGGCATTGTATGTAAGCAAATTAAAAAAATAATTCTTTCAATTAATACAGATACTATAAGCAAAAGCGATTCAGAGGGTTCACCTTATTAGCTAGCATTTACTGAGCACTCACTTGCCATTGCACTTCATATATATTCTCATTTAACCCTCACACTTTTAGGGGATTGGTATCATTATCCCTGGAGTCTCTGGGTGGTACAGTTCAGGCTCTCAGCTACTAACTGAAAGTTTGGAGGTTCGAATCCACCCAGAGGCACTGCAAAACAAAGACCTGATGATCTCCTTCTGAAAAATCTGCCTTGGAAAACACTATGGAGCACAGTTCTACTGAGGGACACGAGCTTATCATGAGTCAGAATTTGACTCAACGGCAACTGCTTTATCATTATCCCTTTACCTACAAATGAGGAAACTGGGTCTTAAGACATGAAACTATTTGTCTAAGGGGCATGAAGCTAAAGTGCTTGAAACCTAGGCTAACTCCAGAGCCCAAACTATGAGCTGCTATACTCTGAAACCCAAGAAAGTTTGAATCGATCTGAATCTAACCAACTTCGAATTATGTCACCCCAGAGTATGTGTCAACTTGGTTAGGCCATGATACCTAGTATTGTGTGGCTGTCCTCCACTTTGTGATTGATATAATTGTCCTATGTGTTGTAAATCCTAATCTCTGCCTGTGGTTAATTAGATTGTTAAAGAGGATTAGGGTGGGTTGTAATGCCCTTGCTCAGGTCATATCCCTGACCCAATGTAAAGGGAGTTTCCTTGGGGTGTGGCCTGCACCACCTTTTATCTTACAAGAGATAAAAAGAAAGGGAAGCAAGCAGAGAATGGGGGACCTCATACCACCAAGAAAGCAGTGCCCAGAGCAAAGCCTGTCCTTTGGACCCAGGGTTCCTGTGTGGAGAAGCTCCTAGTCCAGGGAAGATTGAGGACAAGAACCTTCCTCCAGACCCGAAAGAAACAGAAAGCCTTCCCCTGGAGTGGATGGCCTGAATTTCGACTTCTAGCCTACTAGCCTGTGAGATCATTTCTCTTTGTTAAAGCCATCCACTTGTGGTGTTTCTGTTATATATAGCAGCACTAAATGACTAAGACAACTCACAAATAAAATACACAAGTATTTCATCTGGTTTAAGTTCCCAGTAGATTAAAAAAAAAAAAAATCTGACTGGAACATGGGTCAAAGTGTAAAGAAAACTGAAGAAATTGTCTACAGGATTATGGAGGTAATGAATCATAAACCCAAAAAAACCCAGTGCCGTCATAAAAGTCCCACCTAATAATGAACATCCTGTGGGATTCATCGTGTAGTTGTCAGGTTCTTACCATCAAGTACTTCCTAGTTTCGAAGCTCTTTGGACAGTCAGTATATTATTCCTACTCTACAGACAGGTAACTAAGAGGCCTAGAGGGGTGAGTTGTTTGCCCACATCACATCATCCACATGCCACAGCCTAGCCCAGGCCCTGGATTTCCTCGTTCCCTCCTGCAGTGCTCTTCCTGATGCACAGTGCAGCCCCTAGATCAGTGGCATCACTAGGACTCGTGTCACCCAGTGTGATAACTCATGATGTCACCACCATCCTCCCCTCCCTCGGCAGATCCCCACAGCATCTCCCCTCTCCCACTGGCCAAGGCAGATACTCTTCTCTGTGCTCAGTGGGTGATGGGTGACACCAACCCTACTGACAACTCTGTCTTGGCATCCCCAGCCCACCAACCACTGCTCACCTCTGGGGTCATTTTGGTGTCACCCTCTCTGACAGTGTCGGGGTGCGGACCACACCCTCCTAGTGACGCCACAGCCCTAGATATGAGCACCAATGCCACAGCACCCCATTCCTTCTCACCTTGGTGTCCATGGATGAATTTTCTGAATGTCTGGAGCATTCAAATCCCATCGGACATGTTGAATCAGATTCTTTTAAGAACGTAAGGTAGACATTGAATATTGCTTTTTAGGGGTTTCTCTGCCTTACTCCTACTGTCCCCACTTTTTTACTTTTCTAAGAAGGTGCATTCATGAACGCTGAGTAAGCAAACCTTAAACTGCTTGGCATGATTGAAATGGTTAAACTCAGGCCTAAATTGAAATTCTATTTTAAATTAAGATGCAACTAGGTTTGATATGTCTCTGCCTTCTACAAAAGACAAGTTGGCTTCCTGTGAAAGTTTTAATTGCCTATGACACAGTGTAGAGATCCGGGCTGTAGTTTATGCAAATAATCTTGCTATGTTAACTGCTCTCAGTAAATGCCTAGGCCCTAACTTGACTCCCTCTTTGGCAGACGGGCAATGTTGATGTTTCAAAGGCCTTCAAGTTAGAGCTGACCTAATCTCCTTCCTTACCAAATCTTTGCCTTTTACGTTTCAAGGACTCCAACCAGGGCTGAACCAGCCTACAATCACTAAACACTCACATTAAGAATGTTTACACCACTTGCTTTAGAAATACTGCCTTAGTCAATTTCTATCTGGAAATAAGAGATTGATTTTAGGTTAGAAATTGATGTTAGGCAAGTTTGTAGTAGCTTGACCAACCAGAAACCAAACCCATTGCTGTCGGTTCCGACTCACAGTGACCCTACAGAACAGAGTAGAACTGCCCCACGGGGTTTCCAAAGAGCAGCTGGTGGATCCCTACTGCCGACCTTTTGGTTAGCAGCTAAGCTCTTAAGCACTGCACCACCAGGGCTCCGTTTGTAGCTTGACAATCCCTTGTAAATTTTCCTTCCTTTCCTCGTACCCTCCTTGATGGGAAACCATTTTGCCTTTGTTGCTGAGATTGATAAATACCTCACTGCTTTCCCTTCAAGCTGGAGCATGCGCTGTAGCCTCTTGAGTGCCGGTGTAGCTCTCCATTTCATGAGTTTTCTTTTTCCTTCGATGAAACTCCTTTTAATTTGTAGTGAATGCCAGTCTAGTGTTTTCAGTAGGACAGGGCAAACAGAATACTGTAGTACAGTGTTTAAGCGATCACCTGATAACCAGGTTGGTGGTTTGAACCCACCAGCTGCTTGTGGGAGAAAAGATGTGGCAGTCCTCTTCCGTGAGGATTTCAGCCTAGAAAACCCTATGGGGCAGTTCTGCTCTGTCCTGAAGAGTCACTATCAGTCGAAATCAACTTGACAGCACTGGGTTTTTTTAGGCCACTTTAGGAAATGGCTTTTCTCAGATGGGTAAACTAGGCTGTGAGGATGTGGTACTCACTGCCTTTTTTAGAATCTTTTAATTTCCTCACCACAAAGTGAAATGGGTCAACAGTTCTAGATGCTTTTAGCCCAAAACAGAACCAAACAAAGATAAATTTCAAATTGATAAAAAATGTGTACAAGGAACATCTCTTTTCCCGCTTAGTTTTATGTAGATCTCTACTTTGGATTCTATTAAATTACCGGCTCATGGGGGAAGGGACAGAAAATGGTATTAGCATTTGCTGAGAATTAGGTTTTTTAAAAAATATATTCTTAATTCTTAAAACTTACAAAGTATGTAGTACTATCAGATAAACGCACTGAGGCTTAGATAAACGAACTCATCCAAGTTCACAAGGTTTGTTTGTAAATGTTCTTGTGTGTTACCTTCAAGCTGATTCCCACTCATAGCAACCCAAGACAGAGTAGAACTGCCCCACAGGGTTTTTTCTAGGCTGTAATCTTTATGGGAGCGGACTGCCAGGTCTTTTCTCCTGCACAGCTATTGGTGGTTTCAAATCGCCGATCTCTCAGTTACCGTTAGCAGTGAAACGCTAATCATTGTGCCAGCTGAGCCTCTATGTTTGTAAATAAAAACCAAAAAACCAAACCCAGTGCCGTCGAGTCGATTCCGACTCATAGCTACCCTGTAGGACAGAGTAGAACTGCCCCACAGAGTTTCCAAGGAGCACCTGGCAGGTTCAAACTGCCGACCCTTTGGTTAGCAGCCGTAGCACTTAACCACTATGGCACCAGGGTTTGTAAGTAGTGAAGTAAAATTTAAATCCACACCTGAATACACACTGTACTTCCCATTAGACAAGACTGCCTCCCCAAGTACATGTGCAAAGGAAACACGCACCTAAGGGTATAGAAATATAGTTTAATCCTCAAAACCACCTTTAAGAGGTATCATTTATTAATAAGAAACAGGCTAGAAGTACTCTATGCAATCAGACAGAGATCTGAATATTAATCAACAGAGGGGATTAATACCAGAAGGATCAGTGGCCCCAGACCAGCATCCATGTGATAAAAATATTTTTGTTTGCCTTAAATCAGAATAAACTTGAATGGGCAATCTGAATCATAATTGAGGTACAGAGGGGTATTTTATCTAGAGAAAAACACAAGACCAGGTTTATTTCATACAATGTTATTCACACATTTTTCATTTTCTAATTTATACATAATATACAAAGAAGTAAAGATAACATTATTTCATATGAGCCAATAAGAGCCAGAACTTAGCAGACAAACTGGTCCAGAAACAATCCGTATCAAAAGGAGACACTCAAGAGCAAAGCCTAAGTGGTTCTGCCCAAATTAAATTCCTTTATTCTGAAATATCTTCAGATTTTACCAAAACTCTATGCCAACTTATCAAAATATTGGGAAGACTGTGGGTTGTCAACATTGGGACACATGGGAACATCAGGACCCCAAGAAGAGGGTTCGGTTTGCCAACGTAATATTCTGTAGGACTTCTGTTCTAATTTTCAGAGATAAATGCCTGTGCGAACAGAGCGTAAGCATAAAGGAAAACCAGGAATTCAGCTGTGCAAATAAAGGAAAGTCACTACCAATCTCCAACAAGGACAGCTTTGATCCTGAAACCAGGGGCTGACACTGGGAACGAAAGTTCAACATGGGGCCAAGATACTCACAAGCTGGTAAAACAAAGTAAGAAAGGGTGGAAGAGAGCAGCTTTATATGGCAAAAACAAACAAATTCCCCCAAAACAAAACCCCAAACAAAACACTGCCGCTGTGACTAGGATACTCTCATAAACCAGTGTGACTATGAGAAGGGACAAACAACCAGTAACCAGTGGTTGGATTTAATGGCCTCACCAAGGAATGTTGGCTTAGAAAATGAGAATAACTCAACTTCAAACGTGAAAAAGTATGCCTGGCACCTCAAAATTTATGCTTTTGTTTTTCCTTAAAGGTTCATGATACGAACATCTAAATGATAAAACCTATATATTCATTACTGTGCTCAACGAATTTTCTTCTGCAGATCTCTAATAAAAAATTCCATACATATTCGATCAACTGAAATAGCATGTTCATTTTAGTTTGCAGCACTAAACGTAAGTGGGTCAACATAAATGTTTTATACAAAATACTGATTTCAACAAAATACAAAGCACTTTCTTTATCTTTCAGAAACTGAATATACAAAGCAAGTTTTTTTTTTTCCAAAATATTTTCATAGGCAAAGGATTAAAAACGATTTTAATTATACACATATGGTCACAATTTTGCCTTAAAAAGATTGTTGGGAAATGTACATAAGGCCGCTTGTAAATGTACATCATGTTACTGTGTCTTATGTCCAGAGAAAAAAATGTTATCATACAGATTTGCTCTTACTTGGGAGTAGGCTATTCAAAAATACAGTACTCTTCTGTACAAAGAAAAAAGTCACATCACATTTAATAAGATGGGAAAAGCATTGGCCTCCATGGTAACCAAATATCTCAGTCCAATACTTTCTGTTATGCACAATACCCTGACTTCAATTGAAAGCGACCCAAATCCTAGCACGTCCATATTAACAGAGTCAACAACTGTGGTATAAAACAAAATGTGTATCACAATAATAAAAAGAAAGCTGCTTCATACCTCTGAAACCATATAAAGATAAAAAATTTTTTTTAAAAAATCACTCTTGATTTGGAGAAATAAATTTACATTATACAACACTATATGCCAAGTCAAAGAGGGCAGGGACATAAATGTACACTAAAATGCAAATGTTTCCCAAAGAGATAAAACAAATTCCATTTACAGCATGAAGGTTTACAAATGTACACCTGTACAACCAAGGTAAGCATCACTACTAAATTAGCAAGGCTTTTATAATAAACATTGAAACAAGATTTGCTTTCAAAGTGTAAACTTACATCTATTACCACACACACAATGCATATATTTATAGGAAGCAAAAAAAGCTATCTGAATATGTAATCATGCTTAAATGTTGAGCTATCGTATCAAATTCACTTTTCAGTGGCCCCTTTTCACCTCTCTCTGGTTCCTACTTTCTGGATCTACTACGGGAAAGCAAAATAAAGCTCAACATTTCCTGTCTGTGTAATTCTATAAGCAAAACAAAATACAAATTTCCACTCTTTCTCATTGCAAACCAAACTGAAAAGTTAATATAGGCCTTAACTTTTCATTTAGCGCACTTAACTGGATGGAAGTGTCACCATGATTTTGTTTTTTCTACCTCTTACAACAATTACATATGTAAGTATATACAATACTTCTGTACATTGCCAGAGACATTTTAGGGCAGTATTTGTATTAAAACCACATCCACTGTAAATAATGTAGGTTATTTTCTTCTCAAATCTTTTAATTCTTGTCTTACTTGCTCAGTTTTTATTTGCATGATAGTTTGTGAATTATCAAAATACAACTTAACTTTCTCATTTAAAATATTAATAATATTTATGCAGTTGATTGCTAATCTGTTATAAAAGGCTTCACACAAAGGAAAAAAAAATGACTATAATTCTATATACATCTCTATAAACCTGTTGTGCTGTGGGGTCGTAGACCTACCAGACTGCAAGCCAGTTTATTAAAAGAATACTGTACTTTTTCCTTAAAAACTATTTTTGTGACTTTACAAGGTAAAAATTTACAAAATATGTGACAGCTTTTTTTTTTTTTTGATACAGTTACATCATATACAGGCATTCTGTGCTTTGCCAGCAATCCAATCTGATAGGTCTCCGCTCAGGGCTGGATATATTTTATAATTCACGACCCACCCCCCAAATATACACAAGAACCTTAAAAAATTTACAAATGGATGAATAAAGTCAATAAATAGTTTTGCTTTAAAAAAAATTTGAAGATCCACAGTTGAGTTGTGTTTTGATAATTCACAAAAGCACTCCCTTCCATGTGGTGAAATCACCTTCCTTTCCTTTACAGCATTCCATTTGGTGGTCCTCCAATAGGCCCAAGGTCTGGGCTGTTTTTCAAATAATATTTTTCCAACTTGGCCAGTATATGCTTCCCGTAGGTGTATTTGCGCAAAGTAGTAATGTGAGGTCGAATCTGAAAAACAAATAATTTACTTAATAAAATTTTTTTCTTTCAGTTTCTGATTTCTTAATAAAGTGCCTTCAAATCTGGGTAATTTAGCTGAGAAAAATTACAATTCTAAATATCAAATTCAAAGAAAACTATTGCTTGCAAAACTAGCTCTGTTCCATTCATCTCTCTAAACTTCTGCTTTCAAAGCTGTTCAATGAATAAACAAACCGCTACTTCTAAACTATTTCAAGCATAGAGGCTCCACATGTAGCAGGAATGAGCTACTGAACTTTTGTAAACTTTTTAAGGCACAATTTTATACTTCACAGCAGCTGGACAGGAATTCAAAACAAAATGAAGTGAAGCACAAAAATGAGCAATAAGATGTAATGGTGGCTAATAAATTTAAGATGCTCAGTATCACACTAATAATTTTTAAAATGCAAATTAAAGAATCATATCATTTTCCATCCAGACTGGTAAAGATTTAATAAGTATTAATAACTGGTGTTGATGAGGGTGCGGCAAAACAGGTACTCTTCTCATGTACTGAACAGACAGATGTATTTGTATAAGATTTTTTGAAAGCAATTTGGTGATATCTATTAAAATGTAAAATGTTCAAACCTTTTGACCCAGCAATTTCAAGTCTAGGAATTTATCCTATGCAAACACTTGTTTAATTATACAATTATTTCAAATTATTAATACTGAAATTAATTTCACACAAAGCACTGTTTATAATAGTTAAAAATGGAAATAATTCAAATGTCATAAATATATTGGTTAAATAAATACTGTGGCTGTTAAAAATAAAGTTGGAAAAATTTTATGTATTACTTTTCAGCAGAAATATTAGATTAAAAAATAGGTAGAAAATTTAATTCCATACAATGAGTTGAGGAATGTACTTTAAAAGTCAGAGGCCCAAGACACTTTTAGTGTTAACAGGTCATTTTTCCTCTATATAGGAGAAGTCCAAAGAGGTTATGTACTTTGCTCTGTTTCCTAAATAAATACATTAGAAGATCAAGAGTAAGTCTTCAAACATTACTTCCAGTGTTCTTTTAACAATAAGTTTTCCTATGGCAATTAACGACTTTTTGAAGAATCAACTGGCTATAGAAGAGTTCAAGAGGGTACAGAATAAAAAAAAGAGAACCATTGAAAGGAAAAGTACTAGGAGACACTGCTATTCGAAAAATCAATCAAATCAACATAAATCCTCTCTTTAGAAAGCAGTACTAGGTTAATGGAAAAATCTAATTGCATTTAAGAGTCAGTGTTCAATCTATCTATTATGGCACATTAAGCGTGTCTGAACAAGATGGGGAAAGAAGAACTAAAGTTAGATAAAGAGATGAGGAATGAAGGTAATTTTACTGAGTAGATTATCTTAAGAATGTAATCATACCAAAATCTGCCAAAGGTTATCCATTGATTTTAGATTCGTTCCTCAGTTATAACATGTATGAAGAAAACAAAGCCTAGAGAAATTAAATGCTTGTTGCACAGACAAATGTAGCTATCTATTTCAGTGCTATATGCTGTATTACCTTGTGCATGATTATCTTTCTCTGAGCAGGTTCAGCCATATCAATCATCTTCTGAACCACATAATTGGCATACTGGTCCTTCATCATGGTGTATAAGGCACTGTGAGGACCATCATTCTGGCAGCAAACCTCATCAATCAGTAAAGCTCTCTCAGCACGGGAGGCATGAGTAACACACTTTTCTACTACATTGCTAAAAATTAAAGTACATACACAGAGATTTAATATATCTTTTTCTTTACCGCAAAATCTCCTTGGCTGTTGAATGAACGTGCTTAACCTATTATAAGAAGGAGGGAATCAAGACTTGACTCTCTTATCTTTACAATAACCTTTACAACAGAAGCTAGGATCACAGGAGAACAACAATTCAAAAAATGAAACTAGGTCGATAAGAGGCCTAGCACTTTCCAGGGTGTGCGCTAAATAAGTTAAATGTGCATTTTCTGAAAGGTGTTTGGGACAAATAATTTCTTAAACCCAGGTTTTAAAAATGGACAAAACCAATTCGCCATGTAGTTTTTTCGAAGAATAAAAGCAATGTTCTTTACGTGTTTTTGCCTCCACTAAAAAAGATTATAGTTCAATGGTATATTCTACATGCATTTCTGTGTGTACTAGGACAATAGGGTTACTAATAAAAGCCAAGGGGCTAAAAGAACCGACCCTGGAATTACAAATTATTGCAATACCTGGCAAATTTGTGTTGACTCAGGGCTAAGACCTTTCCTCTGATTTCAGAAACGATTTTGCTCTTGTCTTCAGGTCGACCATGTTCCAGTACATGCTGAATAACATAATTTCCATACTGATCCTAAGAACAGATATTGCAGAATTACTTTCCTTAAGAGAAAGGCAGAATGATTATTATTTAAAAGGAAGTTTTAATCAACTTGTCTAAAAATCCAGTAATCTAGTCAGAAGAAAACAGGTTTTTATTTCACTGTGCTATTCCATTTCTATAGTATGTTAATTTAACAATAAAATACATTCCCTTGGAAAATAAAATCAGAACAATTTTTAAAAATATACAAATATTTCAAATGATTAGAGAATTTATTGTACCTGTACCAACTGCTCTGTATGTTGATGGAGTTCTTCTAAGATAGGTAAAGTCTGTTCTGCAGTGCAATGCTCTAGAATGCGCTGAATTACTCTGCAGCCGTAAGGATGAGTTGAAAGCACAAATACCTTAAGACAATTAGAAAAATTAAAATTTCCATCCCCTGACAATTTTGAAAAGTGCTGAAGCAGACAGGTTTTTCATAATATGCTGAATTAACTAAAAATAGAAGGGGGATGAATTCACATGCAATATACCCACCATCATGGTAGCAAAGACTGGGAGGAGGGGTGGAAGGGCTCAGTTTAGATCTACTGACGCTGTGATCAAAAGAATCTAATCAGAAGATTGAGGGCATGTAAAAATGGAAATTAATGGATTCAGGGGAGGTAGCATAGCATAACTGTATTAGTTACTAACTGCCATTTATTTTCTTTTATTATAGTCATGTGTCTTCTTCCCTCCTCCCCCTCTCCCAGGAAATTTAAAAAAACACACTGTTGGGTTTGCAATTCTAATAGTGTTTACTTTACTTTTTAAAGTAATATGCCTAAACTCAGATATTTCTAAGTTTTTCAACTTCAAAAAAATGAAGCTCTCCACTGGCTACCCTATGAAAAGAGGTAGAAGTTAATGCAAATTTACTATTTTGTCTTCTATTTTTGTATGAAAGAGCTGGGAGTTATCTTGGGACCTTGAGAGAAACGTGTTAACACTCAAATTCTACAGTAACGCCCTGCTAACTAATTAGAAGCAAAAGTCAGTCTTACTTGTCCTTTGAAAGCATCAATGATGAACTGTAGTGACTGTGGCTGAACGCATTCAATACACTTTTGTACAACATGGTTTCCATTCTGATCTTTCACACATTTGAGTACATGACCGTCTAGCTCCTTTACCATTTCACTCTGAAAAAATAAGATGCAATTTAAATAAATCTTTCCTAAACAACGTATAACAGAATTAAAAATATTGAGATGGAAACAAACAAAAACCTCAAAAACAGTATTTACTGTTTATAAAATTGTTCATATATGGACGTTTCAAAAATTTTCTCCCTAAAATATAATTATCAGAAGTCATGGAAGTTGGGAATTTCCAAAACATCTGCAGAATTATAATGTGAATTACATTTGCTGAAGTATAACCCAGTGATGCTGAATTTGCCATTAAACCCATTGCCATAGAATCAATTCTGACTCCTACTGACCCTGAAGGACGGAGCAGAACTGCCCCATACGGTTTCCAAGGAGCGTCTGGTGCATTTGAACCGGTGATCTTTCAGTTAGCAGCTGTAGCTCATAACCACTACACCCCCAGGGTTTCCAGCTCATGGCAACCCCATGTGTATGACAGTGAACGTGTGCTCCACAGGGTTCTCAACGGCTGATTTTTCAGAAGTAGATTGCCGGGACTTTTGAGGTGCCTCTGGGTGGACTAGAGCCTCCAGCCTTTCGGTTAGCAGCCAAGCACTCGACCATTTGTGGCACCCAAGGATTCCGAATTTGCCTAACTACTACTTTTTCTGTGTACGTTTTTTCTGAGCTGATAAAACAAATTCAAAATTCTGTATTTTCCCCCTACTTAGCATTTTTAAAGGTCCTTAAAATATACAAATTATTTTTAATGACTACATGAGCCTATCAAGTACTTGGAAAAGAGAAAAAAGTTGGGCACTTACGGGCTATGGGATTTTCACATAATATCTCTATTATGGGCAGAAATTATTATTGAACATTTTTGTTCTGTTTAATACTGAGATGGTAAAGAACTTGCTCCCTACAGATTTTCTTTATATTTGAAAGCTTCCCCAGGGAATCTCAGGATATTTTACGTTTTCGCTAATTTAACGGGCAAACATGATTCCTTACTCTTTCAATTTATACTTCTTTGGTTAATAATAAGGTTAAAACTTATTTATATTAAGGCTTATTTACTAACTACATTTTCTCTCTTTTATGAACTCTCATGTCTTTTAGGTAATGATCGAAGCATTTTCTTCTTATAAATCTGCAACAACTTGTTAAATAAATGTATTATCCTTTGGAAAAAACACTGGCAGCTCATACAACAATTTGTTTGTTGTATGAGAGCAACAGGGAATAGTACTGTGGGGAACTGGAGCACACACATCCAGTTTAAAGACATTCGTATTTAGAATATCTTTAAAATATCTTGCTTACCCAATGAATTCTCAACCTCATGTTGATATAATTGTGAAGGAAGCCCATTAAGGCAAGCTACAACACAGATGTTTAGTTATGAACTAAAACTTAAATACAAAATAAAATGTACTGAAGCATCCCAATACAGAATCAATTTGTTGCCGTCGAGTCAATTCTAACTCATAGCGACCCTATAGGACAGAGAAGAACTCCCCAAGGGGTTTCCAAGGAGTGACTGGTGGATTCAAACTACCAACCTTATGGTTAACAGCCATAGCTCTTTATCACTGTACCACCAGGGCTCCAATACAGAATATCATACCATTATTCATTAACTGACTCACCTAAGACAGTCTCAATTCTATTTTCAAATGCTGAAGATATTTAAAATATCAATACTAGTTTGAGACTTTTGGTAGAGAAGTTCTAATCTTCTACATAATAGAATTTGCTCATCATCTTTCTCTATGTGACTTATCTTCAATTACACCAAAACTCACTATCTTCTCCAGAGGAATACTACTATTTCCTTACAGATTTTCAAAGGTATAATTAATACATACACATAAACATATACATATCCATTCATCTGTGCATTTATTATTATTGTTTTTAATTCTAAAATTTAGTTTATGTATGTGGGATGAGTCAAAGCTGATCTCTTTTTAAACTCTCTACTAATCACTCATATTTTTAAAGTAATTATTTGTTTCACCCTTATTATGTTTTCGTTGTAGTACATAAATCTGTTATGTATAAAACAGTATCTGTCTGGAGCTATCAATTCCACTATAAAAGTCTGTGTAATCTTATATAAGAAGCACACTAATTATTGTTGCTTCACAGTGACTTTTAAAAATCTAATGGATCACCACTTCTCCTTGTCCTCTAGTGTCCTTGATATTCTTTTTATTTCAAATAATATTTAAAATTTGATCAGTTACAAAAAAATTCCCATGAGTATATGACTGAATTGCATTAATCCTTAATTAACATATTTAGGCTTTCTGTTTTTTGTCCAGGAGCATGAGACACTTTCTATTTAATTATATGTTCTCTTTTCTCTGAAAGAATTATAAATCTTGCTAAGATGACCTTTTTCCTGTTAAGTGAGATTTTTTAAGAAATATATATTCCAATGTCTTCATTTAGTGATGAAAAGAAGCTGAAGAGAACGGATATGGAAGATAGATCAAAGATCCGGGTTGTAATTTTAAATTAATAATGTGCTGTTTAAGGCATTACTAAAAGATATTTTAGTCTAATTGTGGAAATACTTATCCTTTCACTTTAGATTAATGTAAGCTATAAAAGAAAGTTAAGATTTTAAAAAATGAATAAAGTAATAAAAAAAAAATTGTCTTAACTTACAATTACCTGCTGGTCAGAAGAAATAGATTCTAATGCTTTCTGAATAACACGGCAGCCATACATCTGCAAGGCTAAGGGTAGAACATGACCACGAATACGAGTAGCCAGGGCTAATTTTTGATCCAAACTCCCAAACTGACAGAAAAGAAAATAATGTTAATAAAAGGTGCCCATATTACTTTGTTTAACTTGAGTAAGACACTGTAACCTATTGGGTCTATTTTAAAAGTATCACATTTAGTAATTGAGGAAAACCAAACCAAACCAAACTCATTGCCACCGAGTCGATTCCGACCCATAGTGACCCTAAAGGACAAAGGAGAACTGCCCCATAGGGTTTCCAAGGAACGCCTGGTGGATTTGAACTGCTGACCTTTTGGTGAGCAGCTGTAGCTCTTAACCACTACACCACCAGGGTTTGGGGGAGGGGGGAAATACTAAAGTTACACTACCTAAAATTTCCTTGTTACTACTGTATTAACCACCAATATACTTTTTTCTTCTTAAAAAAAGAAAAAAGCATATTCATTCTTCATCTCAAACAAAAAAAATCCCCTTTAAAATACGGACTTCTGAGGCACACATACAGATCACTAGAACTCACTCACCCAGGTAATTCTCAACTATGTCCTGACACACTTGTGGAGGAAACCTGTTAAGTCAAGCTACAACACTGATGTTCAGTTATACAGTAAAAATAAACTAAATTCAATATAAAACATAACTAAGAATTCGAATAAAGACTAAAATATTCATTAACTGGTTCACCTAAGACTTACTCCCAGTGCTTTATGTTTTCAAGTATTAATTGGGACTAATACTAAACTTCTCATTTAAAGTAGGCTCATATATTTTTACATGAAAATGAATCTTACTAACCAAACTTTCAAAGCAATTCTTAGTATTAAGGATATAGTTGGATGGATATACAGATATGCATGCATGCTTACCTCAAAAAACTTCTGTATAACATAGTTGCCAAAAACATCTGTCATTAATTGATAAGCTGCTTGTAGAATTTCATTAAATACCATCTGTCGCTCAGCTGGGGTAGCTCTCTCTAGCTTTTGCTGTATGAACCTATATGGGGAAAATTTTTAAATGACATGACAACAAGTTGAAAACAAGCTCCTATAAAATCTGTACTTGAGCATTACATACACATACTCGCACCCCCACATATATACACACAAAAGCATTTTCAGCAACAGTACAACACGCTTTATACAGTAGACAGCCAATTTTAAACAAAAAGCACGCACATTTCTTTGTAACATCTTAATAATTACTAGTGCCCCTATGTACAACAGTACAAAACACTGCCTGGTTCTATGCCATCCTCACAATTGTTGCTATGTTTGAGCCCACTGTTGCAGCCACTGTGTCAATCCATCACATTGAGGGTCTGTGTCTTTTTCGCTGATCCTCCACTTTACCAAGCACGATGTCTTCTCTAGGGACTGGTCCCTCCTGGCAACATGTCCAAAGTACCTGAGACGAAGTCTTGTCATGCTTGCTTCTATGTGGCATTCTGGCTGTACTTCCAAGAAAGATTTGTTCATTTTTCTGGCAGTCCAAGGTACATTCAATATTCTTTGCCAACATCATAATTCAAAGGCATCATTCTTCTTTGGTCCTCCTTATTCACTGTCTAGCTTTCACATGCACATGAAGAGACTGAAAACACGATGGCTTGAGTCAGGCACACCTTAGTCATCAAAGTGACATTTTTGCTTTTTAACACTTTTAAAGAGGTCTTTTGCAGCAGATTTGCCCCATGCAATACATCATTTGATTTTCTGACTGCTGCTTCCATAGATGTTGATTGTGGATCCAAATAAAACGAAATCCTTGACAGCTTCAGTCTTTTCTCCATTTAATCATGATGTTGCTTATTGGTCCAGCTGTAAGGATTTATGCTTTCTTTATGTTGAGATGTAATCCATACCGAAGGCTTTAGTCTTTGATCTTCACCAGTAAGTGCTTCAAGTCCTCTTTGCTTTCGACAAGCAAGGTTGTATCATCTGTGTATTGCAGGTTGTTAATAAGTCTTCCACCAATCTTGATGCCCTGTTCTTCTTATAGTCCAGCTTCTCAGGTTATTTGCTCAGCCAAACAGATTGAATAAGTATGGTGGAAGGATATAACCCTGATGCACACCTTTCCTGATTTTAAATCATGCAGTATGTGCTTGTTCTGTTGGAATGACTGCCTCTTGGTCTATGTACAGATTCTGCATGAGCACAATTAAGTGTTATAGAATTCCTATTCTTCACAATGTTATCCTTAATTTGTTATGATCCACATAGTTGAATGTCTTTGCATAATCAATAAAACACAGGTAAACATCTTTCTGGTATTCTCTGCTTTCAGCCAAGATCCATCTGACATCAGCAATGATATCCTTCATTCCACATCTTATTCTGAATCTGGCCTGAATTTCTGGCAGATTCTGGTCGATGCACCACCGCAACTGTTTTTGAAGTATCTTCAGCATGATTTTACTTGCATGTGATATTAATGATACTGTTTGATAATTTTTGTATTCTGTTGTATCACCGTTCTTTGGAATGGGCAAAATATGATTTCTTCTAGTCAGAAGGCCTGGTAGCTGTCTTCCAAATTTCTTGGCATAGATGAGTGAGCACTTTCAGCATTGCATCCATCTGTTGAAACATCTCAACTGGTATTCTGTCAGTTCCTGAAGCTTTCTTTTTTGCCAATGCCTTCCGTGCAGCCTGGACTTCTTCAGTACCATCGGTTCTTGATCATATGCTATCTCCTGAAATGAACAGACTCTCTGTACTCTTTCTGTCTTCTCTTGATGCTTCCTGAGTCATTTATCTTTTTACCCAGAGAATCCTCAACATTACTAGCTGAGGCTTCACTTTCTTCTTCAGCTCTTTCATCCTGAGAAAGGCTGAGCATCTTCTTTTGGTTTTCTAACTCCAGGTCTTCGGACATTTCATTTTAATACTTTACTTTGTTGTCTTAAGCTGCCCTTTGAAATCTTCTGTTCAGTTCTTTTCCGTCATTATTTCTTTCTTTCACTTCAGCTACTCTGAAAAGCAACTTTTAAAGTCTCTTCTGACACTCATTTTGGTCTTTTTTTCTTTTCTATCTTTTTAATGACCTTTTGTTTTCTTCATGTATGATGTCCTTGATGTCATCCTACAACTCGTCTGATCTTTGGTCATTAGTGTTCAGTGTGTCAAATCTATCCCTGAGATGGTCTCTAAACTCAGGTGGGATGTACTTAATAAGGTCACACTTTGGTTATTCAGACTGACGAAAATCTGGACATTAAGGTATCTAATCCTGTTTAGGTTAGTTCTGTTACATTACAATCAACAAAACAGAAAATTACAAAGATTTGGCTCATTTGTTTTTAATAACATACAAAATATTACTAAGTATTTTTGGAACATAAATAAACCCTTAGGAATAAAACACAAAACCCTACTGAATTCCTAACTAAGCTACTAGCTGTTTGGGCACTATGAGATTTATCCTCTACTCTCAAGGAACCTTCAGTTTTACAGAGATAATATTTACATGCAAGTAATAGAAAACCTTTTCTTTAAAATCTCAAGTTTACCTTAAAATAAAACTATAAAAAGATAAAACATCTCAAATTTAATAAATATGTTAGAATTCTACTTCTATTTTCCCTTCTAAGCTTTTTTGGGAGCAGTAATCACAACTCTCTCAAGCATTACATTATATCTGAACACTTAATGTACAAAGACAAATTTTCCTATTTAAAAAAGTGAAGTATTTTAATTTAAGCCAAGTCACGTGGAACACTAACCCATGAAACAACACAAAAGTACTTACTTTTTTTTTTTTTTAACTATTTTTTAATGACAAATTATACATCAGGGACACTTTCAAGTCCACAAAGGTAATTCAGAGCACTGTCTTCAAAGAAGTAAATGTATTCAGAGCCAATGTAATCAAAATAATCCAATAAAAGCCATTACTTCATTATAAAAATATTCTCATTGTACAAATCTAGGAAGCCCTTTAAAAAAAACCTTGCATTTTTATAATTTGTCCTAATATGAAGGAAAAAATAGATCCAGAGTATTATTTTTTAAGTTTCCCATATTTATGCAGATTAGCTGATTCTAGTCAAGAAAAACTTAAGTTCTTGTAAGGCAGTCATTTTCAAAGCAATAATGAAGTAGAAAGTATCAGGAATCACAATCACCTACCTAGAACCATGCTGGTCTTGAGAAAACTCAACTATGTGTCCCATCAAGTCTCTAAGTTGAAGGTTTGGGAAGCGGTTGTTTCTGAAATCTTCCAATAATCTACTGCGGCCAGAAGGCATAATATCAGACCTATTATATCGAAGCCGAGAAGGAGGAAAGAGCTGGCTGCTGGAACTAAACAGACTGGAAGTGCTTGAAGCACCTCTAAATTTTGCTTCTGCTCCAGGTGCTGCAGAGATATAGCGACCACTACCATTTGTCAGTCCTCCTACAACAAAGCAGCTGTGGTCAGCAAGTATTTTTGACAAAGTCAAAATAGAAGTTTCACAAATATAAGTTACTTAAGCTATAAATTTAGCCAAAAAAGAAACCTTTCCTTTACTAATTCCTATTTCTTATGACAGGAAATTACGATTAGAGGGGAAAATCTCACACATTTACTTAATGTGTATGGCTGTATGAAAGAAAAAGACTGGAAAACATGAGAAAAATCAACTACATTTGTTCTCAGCAGCTTAGTTTAAAAAGTAATTATAAGAGCTAATGTCATACACTTTAATACCAATACTAGAATACTGAAACCACCAATAAAACTTTCGTTTATATTAATAAGTTATAAATAACTAGCAAGCTTATAATTTAAGCTACTGAAATATAGTTTAGAATTCACTTGTAGTGTAAACAGTAACATCTGGTGCTAATTTTGTACTTTTTAAAATATATAAAAAATACATTAAGTCATTGTATACTTCTATATAAAGACAAACTATTCCTCAGTTAATGACTAATTAATGCTTCAACTAAAAAAAAAAAAAACCCACAATATTAGATAATAAATCTAAATCAAACAGTAATTTAAAAGTTACTCATAACAATATATTTTACAGACATAAGTAGTAATAGGCACCTTAATATTGATAATTTGAGACAAACAAATAAAAAGCTTAATTAACTTATACCCATTCCAAACAAGGAAATGAAAGGGCAGGCAACAGAAACAAAAATAAATAAACAGGAAATTGTTTTTATTATGAATAATGGTTTAAAAGTACTTGACAGTGTCCTTTTAAAAAAGAAAAATGTGCAGGAAATTATAAAATGCAGATTAATTTAATAGTTCAAATAAAATTCACCATCAGCTTTATGTTATTATATACCAACTCTATGTAGAGCAGTGCTATGTACAACCCAGGCCACAGGGTATGTAGATGATCCCTAGGACACACTGTCAGTGCAAAGTTATACAGAGCATGAATGGCCAAAAGGAGTTACAGGGACAGGGAATAGTAAGAGTTATAATCCTGGAGGTTGAACTGAGTTAGAGCATTTCTCCTTCACTTTCTATCCCCAGTGCTCTAGCTTTATTTTTCTTCACTGAACTTCCCATCATCCAGCATATCATACATTTATTTATTTGAATCCCCAGCTCCTTCATAAAATTACATTCATCTACATACTAGGTGCCCAATGCCTACAACAATGTCTGCCAGTGAGTGTACAATAAATATTTATTACATGACAACTAGAGAGCATGAATATTTCACGTAGCATCAACCGCCTAAGGTCCAGTTCTGGGATATTCTTCTAAAAAGTATATAATTTGCAATCCATTTCATACACCAAAATCACGTTTTTCCCAGTTCTACATAACAATGCCAGTGTCCACATATGAAAAATAAAATATGTGAAACGGTTCAGTATTTTAATACTGACTCAATTACCTTTCCAGTCTCCTATGATTTCTGATTGTATAGTTCCAATCAACTGTTTGCAATAGTAACTGATCACTAAAGCCATCAGATTCTTAACAATGCAATTCAGATGTCTTTAACAAATACCATTATAATTGAGTCCTTATCAAATCTCACACTAGATTTTTAGCTAGCATTCTTGCCTTTTTTGTGGGGTTTGTGTGCTTTGCTTATCATTCCAATCTATTTTTATACATAGCAATGATACTTTTCCCTTCAAAGGCCAATATGATGAAATCATTTTATGCTATAAAATCTACGGCATCCTGCTAGAGAACATCCTCTAAATTCTTCAACCTCAATTTCTGGTCATTATTCCAAACATATATCTCACACAAATTTCCTATTAATGTCCAACTGTTCACTTCTTTCCATTCTTATTCATTACTATCTCTGTACCATTGCTCATCATTACTTCAAACATAAGCCCCCATCTAACCCCTCTATCCTTAATGTACTTCAGATTTTCTATACCAAATTAAAAATATGTGCTTAGTCCAGGAAATGACTGAACCAATTTTATTTGGTATCTTGCAAGTAGTTCTACTAATCTCCAAACAGAATTTCTTTCATCTTGGTATTCTTTGGTTCTATTCTATCAGCTCCTAGGAACCAAATTCCTAATGGAATCTTCATCTGACAATCTAATAGTGCGAAACCATCCTAAATTTTAAAACTCTTGGGCTTTCGGTTTCGAAGAATAATTAATATTCTCATTTATAAAGTTGAAAAATTAAATTTACTTAGGCCAAGATTCCTCCCTTCTTTTACAAATTAAATAAGCACTTAAAACCCAATTTATAATATACATTAAACATTTTAAATTTGGTTGTCTAAACACTAAAAGCATGTCATCCAAAATCTGTTTTGGGATTGAGAGACAGACTACAAAACTGGCTTATACTCTTCAAAAATGTCAAGATCATAAAAGGCAAAGACTGAGAAAAAAATTCAAGATTAAAGAAGAGTAGTCATGACAAATAAATGTAATGTGTGATCCTCAACTGAACCTTAGGCCCTCAAATCAACCAACTTACCTATCTTTCTTTTTGTGTTATAAAGAAATCATTGAGACAATTAGCAAAGTTTGAATAAAGTCTGCTCATTGGATAACAGTATTAGAGCAGTGATAATTTCCTGTCTTTGATAATTGTGACTGTGTAAAAAAAAGTCAGTGTTTTTTGGAAACATACATTGAAGAATGGGATATCACGTGTGCAACTTCTCAAGTTTCAGAAAAACAATGTATGTAGAGAGGTGGGGAGTAAAACGGCAATGTGAGGAATCTGTGTGCTGGCTATTCTGGAATATTTTTGTGCTAACTTTGCAACTTTCCACTAAGTTTGAAATTATTTCCAAAATAAGTTAAAAACAAACACACACAAAAAAAATCAGGTCATCCATATTCATACTACTGCTGTTGGCAGTCTAAAAACAAATGTGTTCTGCACAAAATGTATTAAAGGGATAATAACTAGGTCCTTTCGGTTCATCACTGACATCCTTATACCATTTCTTAATCATTATTTGAGTGGTAAGAGTGTATGGGATATGTAGATCAGTAAATATTAATTTCACTGATGAGGTTACTATGGTCCAAAAGTGACCAAACAACCAGCTAGTCAGCCAGGCCCTTAGGCCAGAGGTTATCACAATAGCATGTTGCCTCTTATATGCTTATTTACACAGGTATCTTTCAAGTTCACTCTTGATAACTGAATGAAGGTAAACATAAGATTTCCATTATCTTAATGGAAATAATCCATTAAATAATCTGTCAGTTTGTTGTACTGTGGTAGTTTTTGTGTTGCTGTGATGCTGGAAGCTATGCCACTGGTATTTCAAATACCAGTAGGATCGCCCATGATGGATGGGTTTCAGCAGAGCTTCTGGACTAAGATTAGTGGTCTACTGAAAAAATTGGCCAGTGAAAACCTTTATGAAAAGCAGTGGAACAAGGACGGGACAGTGTTTCTTCTGTTGTATATAGGGTTGCTATGAGTTGGAACCAACTCAATGGTACCTAACAACAATAATGGAAATATTATGATTTTACAAGTTCTCATTGATTTCTTGAGTAGGGTATTATTTTAGAGTCCTTCCTGTTTAAATATCAGAAATCAGAAAGATTATTTGAAAGTATTGGGAAAATACAGGGGATAAAAACAAAGCAACCACTGAAACAATCACAAAATAAATCTGACTAGCCTTTACTTTTTACTACCTACCCCCACCCCTGAATTTGGAATGGCAGCTCCCATACCTGACTGTATATTAGACCTGTGTTTTCAAAAGACAGATTCCTGAGCCTTACTCAACACCTACCAAACATTTTTTATTTTAAAAAAGCTCCCTGAAGGTTATTCTGGTAAAAAGAGTTTGTGAATTAATGAATTAGAATCAAGGTAATTGAAGGCTTCATTTGACAACAGGTTGTCACCTACTCATTTCATACAAAATGGTAACTCAAGTAGATCTTAGGTCCTGAAAGGGTACAATTACATACAGGCCACTAGGCAAAGCTCTGAAAAGCTTAAGAAATAGGAAGATGATAAAAGAAGATCTCTACTGGTAGAGCAAATAATCAATGATACAGAATAGGTAGCTGGAAAAACAGCTTAAAATGAAGACTGTTCACTTTATGACATAAACTTTAGTTACTTCTATCCCATAAACAGGCCCACTGAATATTTTTAGTTCAGCACTTTTTCTCTGATCACTTCAGAAGTATCTGTAACACTTAGAGTGCAAGGGCTATGGGCAATCTGATTTATTACTATATTACATGTTGCTTGGCTTTAGTGGGAAAACCCAAAGTTGAAATGAGAAAAAACATCTCATAGCAGTACTTCTCAATGTGCACATTAATCACCTTGGGATCTCGCTAGAAATAGAGAGTCTGAATTTCTAACAAGCTTCTTGGCGATGCTGACACTGCTGGTCTGCAGAACACACTTTGAATAGCAAGGTTAAAGGTTTATAAATTTTAAAAATAATGAAAATATGTTGATCGGACCTCTGTCCTAAGTTCTGGCATCTCATGTCAAACAAGCTTTATGTGTTCAACATAACCACTATCTTTGGCTATTTCAGAAAGTCTATTTAATGACAATATTCATAGTTTTTATTATTTTCTAAACCCTGAGGCACGCCATCCATGGCATGAAGTAATTTATTATTGTGTTGAAAAATTTGCATATTAATAAAAAACCGTTATCCTGTACATAGTAACTGTTAAAAATATCATGAAAGGCAAATTTTGCAATATGCCATCTTAACAATGGCAAAGACAAGGATAATTCCATTTACTTGTGAGAAAACACTTAGAAAAGCTAAATAACTAAGTCAAGAATGCACAGCTAATAATTAAACTGAGCTTTTTACTATTCATTTAAAAATTCTGGTTATATTCTGCTATACTTCATGAAGAAAGAGATCTGGTGTTGCAGTGGTTAAGCACTCAGCTGCTAACTGAAAGGCTGGCAATTTGAACCCACCAGCCACTCCTCTGGAGAAAGATGTGGCAGTCTGCGTCAGTAGAGATTAAAACCAAAAAACCAAACCCACTGCTGTCGAGTCAATTCTGACTCACAGGAACCCTACAGGACAGAGTAGAACTGCCCCATAGGGTTTCCACGGAGCGCCTGGTGGATATGAACTGCCAACCTTTCGAAAACTCTACGGGGGAAGTTCTATTCTGCCCTACAGGGTCACTATGATTTGGAATCAACTCGATGGCAAAGGGTTTGGATTGGTGGTACACTTCATGGAGAACATTTTACACCATATACCATTCTTAAATCTGGGAAATACTTGAAGATAAAAGGGATATGAACCACACAAAATTTTTCTAATTATTATTAACCATGTATCTGCCACATAGAGACATAAACATTTTATCGGGCAAAGACTCTTAGGCTACAATGAGCTGAAAAACCAAAGTGATCCTTTGTATAATCTTTCACATCATTTTACTAGACTAATATAAAAAGCCTAGTGTTTAAACTTAAAGAAAAAAAGAAGACCAAGACCACAGAAAATATTAATACCAAAGAGTATAAATGGACTGAATTTTTAACATGAACTATATATAGTCCGATGGTAGTGGGTTATATATAGTCTTCAGACTAAATATTGTATCATTTCTATGAATAATCCATCTTTGTTAATTTACATTTCAATAAAAAAAAGGTAGTTTCTGTACGACTTCAAAAATTCCCCAAATCTTATACCTTTAGTGAAAACTAGCTAGCTCTATGGTTGTTAATATAAGAACAGTTTAAAAACTGACAAAACAAAAACAAAGCAAACAAGAAAACACCACAGACACAAAATGGGGAGGAGAGGGAAGGGAAAGGAAGAGAAGTGAGTGCTACTGGCTGCTTAACACGAACACGTGGACACAAGTATTTCCCTGCAGATCTCAAATCACCCTCCCAGACTGGACCTGAACATTCCTTTCTCTGGTTAATACTTCTGGTGATAGTTAATAAACTCTCAAGCTGTATCTGCATTTCCTTTTGAATATTCCTGATATAGACTTCATAGTCACCCACCCTTCCTGATTGGGGTGGAGAAAAATTGTAGGAGCCAGGATTTTTCTCTTAAACCATGATTTCCTAAGAAAGCTTTATATAATCCTAAGCCTTGCTTCTCATATTATAAATACTGGGAAGAATAATTTTGATCCTAGACAAACGTGAATACTCCCTTTCTCTCTTGATGAAACTTCTTATGCTGATGAGAAGGTAGATGACCTAGGAAGTTACTATGAAAGACGTATTTAACCAGATTAACCTAGATAATAGTAAAACAACAAAAACACCCCAAACTGACAATTGACTATCATATAACTTTTCAAAGGGCAATATTCTAAACACTGTGATCTTAACACACTGAACAGAGAACATACTGTTAATATACTAATCTATGTAGGACTTAAAATGTTTTCTTTTTCTAAAAGAAAGCAGGCGGTGTCCCTGACCAAGAATAGGTTTATTAATAAAACATAAAATCACTCAAAATCAATTATCCAAACACTTATTGAGATCTGAACACTCTTAAAGTGTGGAGGAAGGTCTGGGCTTTCTTGCTCCTAATTTAGCGGGGACAATAAACCCAGAAGCAACCCTAATATAACCCAGTCTGTGGTAAATTTGGTACAAAAACCATGAAGGAAAGACGATAATTTCAATGGAGAGAATCACTGTTTTTATAGGACGAAATTATTAAAGAAAATGCAATAACGCAATAGCATTACAATCATTACATTGTAATTGTTGATTTATTAGTCTGTATTCAAAGGCTACAAATTTGATGAGAGTGAGAATGGATGGTGTTTATTTTTCTCAACATGTACCTTTAGTGAGGCAGAGTCTGGCATATAGGCATTCAATAAATATTGGTTGAATGAATTGCTAAGTAAAAATTTTGATCAGACATAAAAATTGTAAAAAGAAGCCTAATAAAACTACATACAAAAGATAAAATTACAAGTAGTGTCAGTGATTTTAAACTAAACTTGATATTTATACTCAAAAAGACAGCATTAAAGAAGATCCTGATCTGGTCACTTTTAATTTAAAAAAATTAGTAGTAACATGTTTTAAGAGATCCTTGAGGTTAAAAAGTACTTAACTTGAATTAAAGGTTCACCGCTAGCAAGTGAAAAACCACCAAGACGCTTCAATACACTGACATTCAAACTCCCTTTTTCCACCAAATCACAATAGGTTAAATTACATTTTACCACGATTTTATAAAAAGTTCACAAAGATTCTAAGCTCAGGGAACTGAAGAACTTTAACCAGTTGCTGGCAAGTTAACTCCGATTCATGGTGATCCCATGTATGTCAGAGTAGAACTTGCTCCACAGGGTTTTCAAAGGCTGATTTCTCAGAAGCAGATTGCCAGGCCTTTCTTCTGAGGTACATCAGGTGGATTCAAACCTCCAAACTTTGAGGAAGCAGCTGAACACATTAACCATCTGCACCACCCAGGAACTCCAAAGAAGAGAAAAAGATTTTTTTAATTCATTCGGATAGATGTTAGATGAAAATAAAAGCATCCTTTGAGAGGCAGTATGATAACCTGGAATGAGCCAGATATAGCTGGACTCAAAATTTTTGTCTGCCCCTTACTAACTTAACGACTACAAGTCAGTTACTTAATTTCTTTGAGAATGGAATTTGTATGTGTGTGCACAGTATGTTGAAACAGGAGTTAAAGTTCCTTTCCCCCCAGTTGGGAAAATTTACTGGAAAGACCATCGTTTTCCTTGTGCCAATACCACACTTAATTACTCTAAGCTTTGTAAGTTTTAATATCTGGTGGTAAGTTCTCTAACTTTGTTCTTCAAGATTGTCTTGAATGTTCTTGCTCTCTGCCTTTCCATTCACATTTTGTAACCATTTATTTTAAAAACCTGAAGCATTATGATTGAGATTGTGTTAAATCCAAATAATGGATATAAGTGGTAAATCAAAAAGTTACATTTTTCCATATCATTTCGAAAAGAGGTCTGAAGGCTACAACTTTGAGGACAAAGTGCTTAAGGCATATGAAGACTTGCTCACTAGCTCGGTAAGAAAGAATATATAGGGGAAAAGCTGTGTGGGAAGCTGAAATGCAGATGTAAAGGAAGGGTCAATGAATAAAAAAGAAGACAGTAAAAAAACAGTAAATAACATACAAAATTAAAGAAAATGCTTCAATCTACAAAATACGTATCAAAGGAAGAAAGCATTTAAAACATATACGAAAAGTGATCAGACCTTTCTATTTCATGCCTCTCATCCTATTTTTTTTTTTCCCCAAAATTTAAAATATGCATTGGCAAGCAGAGTTCAGGTCAGTGGGAAGAAAGAAGGTAGGGAGGAAACTGCATTAGGGAGATGATGGGGGACAAAGTCAAAGGCTCAAATGAACACATGATGGATCCTGTGCTACTCAAGTAAAGCTGCATATAAATTATGAGTTATTTTTTCCATTCAGGGTCTCTCTCTACACGGGTGCTACTGGAAATTTCAGTGGGACAATCCTGTTTTTGTGGTAACTATAAAAATGTTAGCATCTGGTCTATGGGCATTTAATACCAATAAAATCTCCATAATCAGATAATGAGCAAAAATTGCTGCCACACATTTCCAAACTATTCACCTCTTTTTGAAGCCCACTACTAGGCATTTTAAACAAATGCACCAAGTGATCCTAATCCTGAACCACTGATCAGGTCACAAAGTATTTTCTAGTGCTAAATCTGTGATTATCTGAAATTAACTGGTGAACACATTGTCAGTCATTAGAACTACAAAGTCACCAATAATGGTATCAAAGGGTAATGAATAAAACATAAGACAAAAATTATTACAACCCAAAACTAGCACAATTAAGATCAGTAAATTTGCATACAGAAAAGACAATAAATTCCTCCATCCAGATAATGTATTTTTAGAATGCCTTCACATCATCTTTCCTATTCATCGGCAAATAAATGACTTTTAGACACACCAAAGGATTAAAACAGTGTTTTAATTTACATTACCCCAAGAACCAAAGATAATACTCTGTTGAGAGCTGGGTGTGCTGCGGGATAGCCAGTCCCTGAGTCGCCTGCCTTATGATCAACAAATAGTCTCATTTGGTGGAGTGGATAATATGTTTGGACTTGAAAGATGAAGCGCCTTTGTATAAATCTCAAGAATAAACTGGAAAAAGAAAGGGATCTAGAATTCTGTTAATCTTTTATAACCTTAAATACAAAATAAACCCTACTGCTTTCTGAGGTAAACTTGAGAGGCTGACTGAGTATGCTGTTTATACATTTTGTAAAATTGTTCAGTTCATGATAGAATAACAATGGAAAAAGCAAGGACAGGTATCAGAAATCAGAACTGTATTCTAGTCTTGGCTATCATTTGCTGGTTTGGACAAGTCACTTAGGTTCAACCTGACCTTTAATTTCCTCAACTTTAAGGGGCTTATCACTCAGCCAATCTATGGATGGAATGAACTAATGAATACGAAGGTGCTTTAGAAAACTTATCAGTTACAAGGAACTTTTTATTTACCACTTAAAAGAACAGTATTTTCAATTAAGGCTTTAAAATTACTTTTATTGTTTTCTGCTTTCATTAAGGATGACATATAAAACCTGTTGCCATCGAGTTGATTCCAACTCATAGCAACCCTAATGGACAAAGGAGAGCTGTCCCCAGAGAGTTTCCAAGGAGTGGAAGGTGGATTTGCAGTTCAAGCCAACCTTTCCGGTTAGGAGGCTGAGCTCTTAACCACTGTACCACCAGGGAGCTCAGCAAAATTACACACCAGCTACATGCAGCTTTATGATCAAGCTGGCCTGCTTCATTTGTTCTAATTCTCAAACATTTCATCCTGAGGGGAGCGATTGACTAAATCTGCCAAATGCCAACAATTTTAACAAATGACTACTATTTAATAGGAAAGAACGATCTTAAAAAGTTAATACTATTCTGCCTCTATTTAATATAAAGTGTTCTGTGACTGAGAGAGAAGATAAAAAATAGATTATGAAAATAGCAAGCTAAGACAGTCCCATTTGCTTACTAAACGAACTTGGAACTTAGAGGTACCTTTAAATAAACTAATTTCATTGAGTTCAAAACTTGTATTACATCTTTTATTATACTTTTGAAAGAAAAAAAATTAAGCCAGTTCAGAAATGAAGAGGTACAAGGGAAGGAGTCATTAGTTTGCTAAAACCTAAGTTAAATAACAAAAATACAGAATATGCTGCGTTATACCTAAGAAATCTATCAATATAATTACTATGGGTATAAAGATTAAATAAGAAACCACTAACATTATATTTAAAGAGTTTATTAAGAAAAAGGAAAGAAGGAAGGATGAGAAGGAATGGAGTGCAAAAGAGTGAAAAAGAGAAGGGAGGAGGGGATGAAGGAAGGAAGGAGCTAGCTCCAGGTAAACCTGTTGCTGTCACAGCAACCCTACAGGACAGAGTAGAATTGCCTCCATAGTGTAATCTTTATGGAAGCAGGCTGCCACATATTTCTCCCGTGGAGCGGCTGGTGGGTTTGAATCTCCAACCTTTTGGTTAGCAGTCCAGTGTTTAACCACTGTGCACCAGGGCTCCTAGCTCCAGGTAGAAGGACAGAATAATAACAGAAATAGAGGGCAATTAACAAAACAACTAGGAGTTTCTTTTTTCCTACAGATCATGGGAATTAATCCACTTAATATTCAGCACTGGACCTGAAGCCCAGAATTTTACACTGTTCTTTGTGTTTCAGGATAAACAACTGTTGATCTTCAAGTTCTTTTCTCTCCTTGTCCCTTTCCACTTCTTTCTGTGACTCCCAGTAATTTAAGTGCTACATTTAAAGTTATACTCAACATGGGGGACAATCTGAAGGAGCTCCAAGTGGCCAAAGATGGTATAATTTTAAGATCAAAACTGATATCTCAACTGTTCCTGATTAAAAACTCTCAAGAAAATAGAAATAGGAAGGAAATTCCTTAACACAATTAAGGGCATATATGCAAAACCTGGAAACCCTGGTGGCATAGCAGTTAAGCGCTATGGCTGCTAACCAAAAGGTCAGCAGTTCGAATCCGCCAGGCGCTCCTTGGAAACTCTGTGGGCTAGTTCTACTCCGTCCTATAGGGTCGTTATGAGTCGGAATCGACTCGACGGCATTGGGTTTGGTTTTTGGTTTTATGCAAAACCAAGGAAACCCTAGTGGCATAGTGGTTAAGTGCTACAGCTGCTAACCAAGAGGCCGGCAGTTCAAATCTTCCAGGTGCTCCTTGGAAACTCTATGGGGGCAGTTCTGCTCTGTCCTACAGGGTTGCTATGAATCGGAATCGACTTGACAGCAGTGGGTTTGGGTATGCAAAACCAACGGCCAACATTATCCTCAATGGAAAAAGACGGGGAGCCTTCCACTTGAAAATGGGAACGAGACAAGGACACCACTATCACCTCTTAGTCAACATTGTACTGGAAGTCCTAGCCAAATTGGAAAGGAGGAAATAAAACTATCCCTATTTGCAGATGACATGATCCTATATATAGAAAACTGTGAAGAGTCCACAAGAAAGCTTCTCGATCTAATAGAATTCAGCAATGTTGCAGGATACAAGATGAACACACAAAAATCAGTTGGGTTCCTATACACTAACAGGGAGGAATCAAAAAAGGAAATCAAGAAAACAGCATTTACAATACCCCCGCGAATGATAAAATAACTGGTAATAAACCTAACCAGGGATGTAAAAGACTTACTTACACAATGATAACTATAAAACACTAATAATAAAAGAGACTAAATGAGATCTATATAAACGGAAGACATTCCCTGTTCATGGATTGGAAGATTTAATATCGTGAAAATGTCAATACTACCCAAAGCAATCTATAAATACAATGCAATCCTGATCCAATATCCAATGTTTTTTACTGTCATGGAAGAACTAATCAAAAACTTTATATGGAAAATGAAAGAAGCCACAAATAGCCAAAGCAATACTAAAGAAAAAGAACAAAGTAGGAGGCCTCACACTTCCTGACCTCAAAACATATTACAGAGCTATAGTAATCAAAATAGCTGGTACTGGCTCAAGGACAGACACACAGTGGAAGAGAACTAAGAACACAGAAATAAATCCATCTATGGACAACTGATTTTCAACAAAGGGTCAAAGGCTATTAAATGAGGAAGGAACAGTCTTTTCAATAAACAGTGCTGGCAAAATTGGACAACAACATGCAGAAAAATGAAACAGAACCCATATCTAACACCATAAACAAAAACGAAATCAAAATGGATCAAGGACCAAAACATTAAAGCCAAAACCATAAAGTTCCTGGAAGAAACACAGGGGCAAAACTATGGGATTTTTTTTTTTTTTATTAAAACAACAGATTATCAAATACAACTACAAATGCCAGAGAGCAGCAGAAAACAAAGTAGATAACTGGGACCTCATAAAAATTAAACACTTACGTTCTTCAAAAGACTATCAAGAGAGTAAAAAGACAACCTACAGACTGGGGAAATTTTCGAGAATGACATACCTGACAAGGGTCTAATCTCTAAAATATATAAAAAAAACTTTAGCAACTCAACAACAAAAAGACAAACCAATAATAATAAAAAAAAAAAGGGCAAAAGACATGAATAGATACTTCATCAAAGAGAACATTCAAGTGGCCAACAAACACATGAAAAGATGTTTCCAATCTTTAGCCATCAGAGATATAAATTAAAACAACAATGAGATATCATTTTGCCCCTGTGAAAATGGCACTCAACAAAACAAACAAATAAGAAAACAAAATGCTGGTGAGGATATGGGGATATTGGAACCCTTATCCACTGGTGGTGGGACTATGAAATGGTACAACCACTATGCAAAACAGTATGGTGCTTCCCAAAAAAACCAGAAATAAGGCTACCCTTTTGATCCAGCAATCTCACTCCTATACCTTAGAGACTTAAGTGACATGACCAGACATATGCATACGTATGTTCACTGCAAATCTATTCACAATAGGACAAGATGGAGACACCCTAAGTGTCCATAAAATGGATGAACGGATAAGCAAAATACGGTATGTACATACAACAGGATACTATGCAACCATAAAGTATAATAGTAAGTCTTTGAAACATCTCATAATGTGGATGAATCTGGAGGACATTATGCTGAGTGAAATAAGTCAATCATGAAAGGACAAATATTGCATGATCCCACTTTTATAAAAAGACGAAATACGTAAACATACAGAAACCAAGGTTCACTGGTGGTTACCAGGGATGGGAGAGTTGGGATGGGGGAATCACTCTTTAGGTAGTAGACACTTGCTATTTTTGGTGACACTGAATGTGGGTGAAGCATGCATAGTCTAAGGTAAAGGATGTCACTAAGAAGTACACACACAACACATAAAAGAACACTTCTGGTAAATGCTAGGACATATAATTTTGCAACAACCAAAAAATATATGTGTATAGGCATGTATATATGTGTGCACATACACATGCAGTTATATGTATATATACATGTGTGTGCATGCATGTATATTCATATACATACATACGGGGCACAGTTACGGATACTTCTTAGATATAACCAAACACCTTGCAAAATTGGTTTTCTGGGTTTGAAGCCTTAGGACTATAGTCTTGTGGGACAAATCGATCAACTGGCATAATATAGTTCACAAAGTTTATGTTCTATCTACATCCTAGTTCGGTGAGTAGTGTCCTGGGTCTTAAAAGTTTGCAAGCGGCCATCTAAGATACAATGATCGGTCTATCTTCCAGACCAAAAGCGAAAGGAAACAAAAGATTCAGTGAGGAAACTAGTCCATAGGGCTAACAGTCTACAGGAACCACAGCCTCATCTACCCTGAGACCAGAAGAGCTAGATGGTGCCTGTGACCATGCTGATCAGGGTCACAACAGATGTACCCTGATACAAGGGGAGAAAAATGTGGAACAGAACTCAAATTCTTAAAAAGTCCAGACTTACTGGACTGGTTGAGACTAGAGGACTCCCCAAGACTATCACACTGAGATACTCCATAAACCCTGAACCAAAATTATTTCCTGAGGTCATCTGCTAGCTAAGTAACAGACTAGTTCATAAAGAATATTACCAGTGAGTACTGTGCACCTTAAAAAAATCATCTATGTAAGACGAAATGGTCAACAATTACTCTAAAACAGAGATAAAAGGGTAAGGGGACAGGGAAATCAGATTACTGGAAATGAAATTTCCAGAAGTGAATTAATGAGAATGGTAATACATTGTGAAAAATGTAACCAATGTCTGTGAATAATCTGTGTAGTAACTGTTAAATGGGAACCTAATTTGCTGTGTAAATTTTCACCTAAAATACAATATTATTTGAAAAAAAAAAAACTGACATCTCTTGGACTGCAATGGACTAAAACACTTCAACTATCACAAAATTAATCAATCTATAGATGATGATGATGGAAAAACCCATGCATCACATTTAAAGGTTGCTAGGCCATCAACTCATTAAGTAAATAGAGGAAAAGAATCAAGTGTTAATGATGACTCCTACATAAAACGGTTATTTCAGGTATTTGAGGCGAAGTTCTTTATAGAAAAGTTCCAACAAAGAAATGCAGAAGGCATGACAGAACTAGAGTACCACGATTTGCAACCTCTGAAGAAACCGCAGGTCTGTGCAATAATCAAAGGCTGCTAAAACCATTAGGTGGACCAGGCTGACAAACTCATCAACGGAGACAAGCAGACATTATGGGTCTATTGATATGGTGCGACAGCACAGAAACACATCTTGCCAAAACAAAGGAACTGACCAAAGCTCTAGATCTAGCTTCAGTTTACAGGAAATATAGAAGACTGAGGTACATGTTAAACAACACCTCAGGGACACAATTAGAAAAATCAATAAAGTTGATTCAACAGGACAAAGTTTCTTCAACAAATAAATGGAAACAAAAAAAAAGAGGAAAGAAAAACTGTTACAGACTGAAAAACTTATCAAACAAATGCAATGTGTGGGCCCTGATTCAAACAAAGCAACTGTAAAAAGATATTTAAGTCAACTGGGGAAACTATGAGGATTAATTTTAAATAATATTTTATTAGGAATTATTGATTTTGAAAGGTATGAAAAGGATGCTGTGATTATGATCATATTTAAACAAGAGTCTCTATCCCTTAGATATACATAGTAGAATATGGAAGAATATATTTTTCATGCTTCTACCTTGGATATATTAGAAGGGTAACACGGTTACAAATGTGAACAAAAGGATTTTAGATTATCATAAAAAATGAACACTCAAAATTTATTTAAAGATTCTTGTTTGTCAATCAAAAAGGGACTACTAGTCAATCCTGCTAAAAATATATACACTGATCAAATGCCTGCTCTTTAAAAATAGAAAACATCATCTTTGAAATTAGTCATCTTCTATGAATAGCACTAGCAAAAAGAGAGCTTGTAAAAAAGTTTATTATGTTTCATTAAATATTTTGGGACCTCAGATCTCAAGGCATATCAATAACTATAATAATGTTCCTGTCTGAAAAACTGAACAATAACTTGAATTAACTAATCCCAACCAATTCTAATGAGACAGAAAACATCTCTACCCTATGATCTTACATTCTTAATGTGAGCCGAGTAAATATATATTTTTTAAAGAATATGCAAATCCCATTCCCACAGGTATTTTATGTACCAGAAGCCTTGATTACCTGATTCATGAAGAAATTCATTTAAAAGATATACAACTTAAAAATATTTTTTAAACCAGAGAACACATAAGCCTTGCATCATGATTCAATCACAGGAAAGCAGAGGAATAGATTATTTCTAAAAAACACTATACATACAGCAAATTAATGAAATCTACTGAATTGTTTTTAACTTGGCAGGGTGTGTTCATTATTAACATGTTGCCAGTGATACAACTAAAGAAGGAAATTAGAGATCACAAAAGAGAATAATCTACAGATAATTCCAATTGAGATACACTACAAGCCATCCCACAATCAGAGATGCAGAAAAATTTCAGATTTCACGCTGAAGTTAAATCAAGGAGTTTAACTCTGGGTACAAAAGTAACAGACTATAATGCAGAAATGTTGGCCCAAGTGATGATTATTTCCCATAAATGACTAGAATTCCTTCCTCACACATCTATTAGGTTAGATTCCTCACTGTCTAAAGGAAAAAGGCACATACCTAGATTGCTATCGACTTTGAAAGTCATTTGTACCGACTTTCTAAGCAAGCTATATAGAACAATAACTAATGTCATTTATAGTGGCTCTAAAGCACAACACAAGCAGTAACAGTTAAACAGAAATCTGATCTGAAACTTACCCATGAAAAATGACAGGACACAACAAATATTATTTTAATGAATAAAACACAAAGTTATTACAATAGGTCTATTCTTAGGTTTGTTTTGTTCCAAGTTTTTATGTCCATTTCAAAGTTTCAAAAGTATGTCTTATGTGAGGAGGGGGCAGTGGTAGTGGGGGGTTTGTCTTGGTAGTAACAGAAATCAGAAAGTGAGTAACTCCTGTGATTAAGAAGAAAAGATGATAAATGAAGGAACGTGTTAGTCTAAAAACTGGTAAATCTACACAAATAGTGCTGCAAAGCAGATCTAAGGACCCCACCCAAATAAATGATTACATATACTCAACAAAGAAACCCTCAAAAGAGCAAAGGACCAGAATTTGGGGCAGAGGACCATGGTTTTCAAAAAAGAAAATCGAGCCCACCTTGAAATAACATAAATCTAAATGATGATCACTTTACCAGGTATCTTTGTTACGATGGACCTTTACTGTATTAATGAGCTTTAGGAAAAAATATTGAAATCCATATGATTAGGGGTCAAAACACAATCACTAACTTATAGTATATCTGCTTACAAGAGCAACATTACTTTTTAAAATCACAAGCGGATTAAATCTTTCCAAGTCAGCATTAAAATCTGTCAGTTTTAGTTGAGGTAAGCCAGATTACAAAAATTCAGCATCTAATTAATGAAATAATTTCTCTTACACGGCCTCTGATAAGAGGCTAAATACATTCAGGAGAGAGAAAAAAGGTAACCACCAATGTAATAATCTTGGGGGGTATAGGGTGGAAGTAATTTTAATGTACAGATATAAACAAAAAAGTTCTAAATTCTCCAACTTCAGGGGTACTACCAGCTTAAAACATTTTTTTCTTAAATTAACACATTCAAAAATTAGAGAAGTATATGGACCAAACCCATAAGCTTCTCAACTCACAAACATACTAAATTGACATCCCCTGATAACAACCCTTTGAGTTAAATGGCCAGGCATTCAAAAGGCAAAGCAAAAACCATTGTTCTAAACTAAATGATTTAAGTTTGGTAACTGTGTGACTAATGTTCTCTGCTGGTGTGCAAAAACTTTTGAAAGCGAAATTCGTCTTTCGCTATCACGTATCAATAGTTGACTTTTCAGATGATCTAAAACACACACAAATCAAAAGCACAGACAAGAAAAAAACACACCATTGTATTTCATAAAAAGCCCATAAGGTACAACAGGGGGTCTTTACCTTACTGTATATCAGACCCTCACTCTTAATTTTCAGAAAAGCAGAACCTTTTCCAAAGGCTAATATCTAAAAGCAAAAGCAATTCGGCATGTTTTATCCAACATTAAATATTTTACATATATTATAAACATACACACACACACAAACACACATACATGTATACATACAAATAAAAAGGGTTTTGGTTTTTTTTTTTTACCTAAATGCAAACTGGATGAGGATCCATGTGATGAAAGTGATGGCGGTGGCGTGAGTGAGTGTCCTGGAGTTTGGCTTGGCAGAGGCATGCCTATTGGACTTGGAGAGGAGGAAAATCCCAGACTATGGTAAAATGGCTGCCCTATGGGTGCTAGGCTGCTACTAGGTCTTTTGTACAAGTCAGAGCTAGTAGATAGAGACTCTCTCCTTGTGGCACTACTACTTGCAGAACTGCCAACTGAAGAAGAAATAAAAAAAACCCTAATTACATACAGTGTTAACTGAATAAAACCTATCCCCAACTCTTGCTGGGCAACAAAAGAAGTGATCACAATAATTACTTTTAGAAACATTGTGGAGAAGATAATTACTGTGATAACTATATACACTAACTTATTAATCATAAAAGGGTATAAATGCACCCCTATACAGTAACTAAATACTTAACAGAGCAGTCATATGTTGCATTATTTCACACATATTTACCACTGACACATGTGATTACTGTGCTTTAATACCCTGGTATGATTATAAACCCTGCAATTACATGTGGTCTTCTTTAGGACATGTTAGAGATTAAATTCCAATAAAGTTAAATTCTGGCAGTGTCCTAATCTCTAGAACCTGATTCTTAAACTTCAACTCAATGCCAAAGAAAAAAAAGGTTATACTGATTTATAGAATATTTAACACATTTCCCTCACCATTCACATTTGATTTGGCTTCTAGCTTGTGTTCAAATCACAGCCCATTAAATTCATATCGGCCCGAATATTAGGCAGCTATGAAATAAAAATGGCAACTCCTCAGTACTTTTCACACTATAAATTCCCCCTATTCTCCAACTAAATTGCAAAAATACACCTGAAAATACTTTCTTGTAGAATATTACTACCTCTCATTACTCTTATCACACCAAAAGACATGCTTTCACTTACCCTCAGGAATCCTCCATTCCAAAGATTCTACTAATGGCACCCTGAGACTCTTCCTCAAGTGAAGATTGCTCAGTTTTTTCTCCTTATATTAATATACAATTTTTCTTATCTTACATCCCATATTAACTTAATCTCAAATTTAACTATTAACTAATGCCCTTTTCCTTCCTGTATTCTACAAAATCATGGGGGGGGGGTGGGGGCGGGGGAAGAATCACATTACCATGAGGGCCTTGATGAGCTATGGATGCTCTGTAGAGCAACTCAAGTGCTGGCTGTTAATTAACATATCTCAGGATAATCAAATTCTTTATGATGTGTCCATAAGGGCTGCCTAACTACCAACTCTTAAGTCTCACAGCCCATATTTTCAAGTATGTTTCTTTCTTATTTTTGAGCATTAGCCTCTCTCAACCTACTGCCTTTTACACCTAACAGAATTTCATATTACATTTCTTGTCAAATAAATTTTTTAAAAGATAAGCTCTACATTTGGACCAATGTGGTAATTCTTTTGAATAGAATTTTAAAGTTTTATTCTATTAAGTCTTTTCTAATAGCAAGTCTATTATAAGTAGATTGTATAGGATATAAAGAGAAAAATTAAGCAGAGCTCATGGTACGTAGCCCAAATTAAGTTTATAAGACAGACAGAAAACTTGAATACATTGGTTTCGCAAAATTCAAAAAGTTCTATAGAGAAAAAAAAAAAACAAACCGGCTCATACTAGTGTATTAGGCAAAAGATTACACTATTCAACTTTTTTGTACCAGCCAGTGCTGTTTCTGAAAGACTGATCATATGTTTTATTGACAATCTCACATTTTAAAATATAATAGGAAAATACTAAGCAGCTATATGTATTTTAATAGCAGAAAAAAAAAAGACACTGATATAAATAGTTCTTGAGTTGGTTTTGGCAAAATTGTCAACGTATATTAACTATGCTAATTTAAAAGGACACTGTCAAAGTGATTTTCCTAAACCATGACTACATTAAAATTCCTATTTATTGTAGAAAACAATTTAACGGACAAAGAAAAAGACATTAGCTCTCTAATGAGATTCGCAGCACTACTGCACTGGCAAATAACCAAACAAACCATAGTTTTGATATGTGCAATATTACTTTCTTCCAAAAAGGAAAAGCCAAGTCAAACATATAAAAATAATTCAGTGATAGCTTTACTTTAAATATAAACTAGCTGGCTCTTTAAATTTTACTATACGCCTAAATTGTCTGCAAAAGTGTGACTATGAAATATGACACGAAGTATAGCTAAAATAACCTAAGAGACTAGACAGTGGAGTCACTAATCATCCATCAGCTGTGTAAAAAATGTTAAATTATAAATTTTCAATTGTAATAGCACTTTCTAAATAATGGGCTATAAGAAGTATGATTTAAGTACTCCATTGCAATGGCTAAGCTTCCTGGTCAACTGTGTTATAAATTAGGGTATTTACCACATATAAACATTAAAAATTCCATCATATAGGCAAGCAAATGATGATGTGTATGCCAATTGTGTGTGTGCACATATGCACACAATTACATTTTAGATTTCTATAGGTATGTCATTGTCATACTGGAAAATGACAAAGGGTAGACTTGTAAGAGTATATACATGTAGAACTTGAATGAACTCTCTCAAAATGCCCAAGAAGAGGGAGAAGATGACAAGCTATTTACTGGCATTTAGGGGTGGCAATCACTAGTGCCCTCTGAGGTAAGGTAAAACAGAGGTACCCCAGACTAGAAATCAGAATTGAATAAGCAATGGTTATAAATAAAGGAGGCATGAAGAAATAAAGATCAGCTTTTGGGAAAGAGGCATCAGCAGGCAACATTTGTTAAGGGACAATATATTTATGCCGAGTAGAATGCAGGGGGAAGGTCTTAACAACTAAGAGACAAATAGGAATTTGGAAGAAGGAGCAGGTTAAGGGGCCTACAAAGATGTAACCAAACCACAAGTCGTATATTTTATCAGGAAAAAGGAACACAGGGTTTTTATCAAAGCTCTCTTCTATTTTCCCTGAATTACTTAGGGTTTAACATCTATATTTTAGAAACTATCTCCATAAAAAAAAAATTATGCATTCTTGTGGTTTTACTCTAAATATTTAGAACTCCTTGGGGAGAAATGCTCATGTGAACTGTGTTAGAAACAAAGAATGAATCCTATGGGAGTTGCCTGAGCTGGAGGTAAAAATACTGAACTTCAAAAAGGGATGAAAAAACTCAAGTGGGAAAACTAAAAGATTGAACAGTCTCCATGGTCGCTAAATTTCTCCTCATCTCAGGAGTTTTTGTGCCCATTCTTTATTTTATATTTGAGAAGTATGGCATTTTTCTATTGTACTTTATTTTTTAGCAAAGGAGTATTCTGCACCTAAAAGTTTACAGCTCTTATAAATGCTAAAAGTGCAGAAGACACTTCATTAGAAAGCATAGTTAACAATGACTGGCGTATGTTACTTTTGCCATTTTCCACACCAGAAAAGAATATAATTTGACATAGTGGGAAAACAGATGAGAAGGAGACATTAAAAAATTCCAGGATGTTACTTAAATAGAAAATCTCTTGAAGCTTGAATCCTGCCCTCAGGAAGAAAAGGCTACTAATTGTACCAATGAAACTACGGTAAGCCCCTTTTTTTGTTGCTGTTGTTGTTTCCTGAATTCTCTGGAAACCTCAAAGCATTCTAATTCAACACGGGCTCAACAGGGGCCTCTTCTTCACTTAGTTCTTTAGCTCAGTCACAAAATCCAGGAACCAGTTTGTATGGGTAAATTATTTTGTGAAGCTATTTAAAATCTGGATTTCTTAAGGGGTAAATAATGCTGGGATATGAGAAGAAACATCTTTTACACACATATATATACTTTTAAAGAGATACAGACTTAATGTATTTAATCTAAAATAAAAATAAGCATACTAATAGTTTCTTAGGGGCTTCTGTTTAGAACATTTAATTACATTTTTTTTTATTATATGTCAAATAAACGAAACCATAATGAACAACCAGCGCTGAATAAGAATAAACCATCTGATAAGCTGAGATTATTTTAGAAGACCAAAAATGTAAGATGACAAAATATTTGGCTCTTCACACATTAACATTATGGAGAGAATAAGGAAGGGCTAATCATCAGCATACAATATATTGCTCCAAATAAAACTACCTAAAACAAAATTATAGGAATATCATTTTAAAGCTAGTAAGAAAAGGAAACTTATATTTGAGTAAGGATGGGCTGCCTGAGATGAATTAAACATCCATAAATGTTTAAGGATTGGCAGGAGGTACTTTTTCTTTTTCAAAATTATACCAATAAATCAACGCTATTCCTGTCTTTCCTATACTATATGCTATCATTGCTTATTTTAATATTAAAAACAAACTGCTCATATCCACTTAGCAGTGTACACTCATCTTAAAAGCAAACTTACCTGATGAACCAAATCCACTGAGCGCTGAGCCTATAGCGGCACCCAAAGAGCTACTACTTCCAAAGCCAAGGGATGCACTTCCAGGTTGACCAGGTCCATGAGAAAATAAAGAAGTGCTCTGGGAGCTATTACTTAGAGAACTGCTCCCATAAAATGAATTAGACTGCAGATTAGTGCTTGGCTGCTGCTGCTGCTGCTGCTGCTGCTGTGGTGGCTGAGTGCCAATTGGCCGAAATAGACCATTTGTGGTGCCCGTGAGACTATTTGCAGTTCCTCCAGCTGCTGCCGCCGCTGCTGTAAAATATAAATTTCAGATACTTCTTAAAAGTATCCAGAAAACTATTCTGTATTTTTTAAATATTTCAAAAACACTAGAAAAAAAACATTATTCCTGAAAATGTCAATTACACTTACCAGCTTGTGCTGCTGCTGAACTAATTAAAACGGGTGTTGGAGCCATTAATCGAACTGGAGCTCCAAGGCCAGTTCTTGCTCCAGGACCAACCACTAAGGCACCAGTCTGATCATAATAGGCAGTTGGAGCTAGTACTTGATAGCCTAGATAACATTAAAATAAATGTTTACTAATGAAAACATTACAGAACACATGCATCTTTATGTTCCCTTGCATTTGTATTTTTGTATGAACCAGAAAACAGATATTTTACACTATTAATAAAAAACCCTTAAATAGCTACCATAAGAAAATCATCACATTTGAGGTCTTACTTACCATATGAAAATGAAAATGTAATAGAATGTAGTGAAAATATTTTTTCCTCTCAATTTTAACAAATACCTTTAACAGAGGCACCTTTCATTTAAGGATCGCAATGTGAAGAGGTATTTTCCTTGACACATAAACAAATTACAGGCTATCGAGGGCTGATACTAGAAAAATATCACCACTTAAGTCAGTCTGAGAGGAAGAGGGACAGGAAGACTAAAGGAAGTGAGGTAGAACACTAAAAGAAATGTTTATCATGCAGTTTTAGTGAATGTCTACACCAAGTGCCTCACTATCAGCATTCCCTTAGCTTTCACTTTTAAACATCTTTTAAAGAACTTATATTATGATATAAAGGGATACAGTAAAACCATAAGATAATAGTCTATTTGTAAAAGTTCTTAAGCTAGGCTTTCAGTAGAAATCTTGCAGGCATTATTTTTATTTATTCTTGAGCACAAAGCAGGTAGCAATTTGCACTGCTCACAGCTACAGAAGAGTTAAGTTTTTTTGTCCCTTAGCAGCCTTTCTCAATAGGGATTCCTCACCTAAGCCTCAGAACACAGACAGAATCATTCAAGTAACTATTTTCTCAATTGTCCTAGTTGGTACATAACTAGTACAGGAGAGAAGTTAACTATATAATGGCTGGTTTAAGGCAACAAGGTTTAATTCTCTCCCTCAAACTCAGGTTGATAAAGGCTGCCTTACAGCGCAGCAAGGACTCACACTGGAATAGCACAACAAATACCTAGAAAAATGTACCAGCAACTTCTGATACTTCAAAAAGTATTTTAAAACACACAATGTATTGAAATATACTACAATCTCAAGTTGTAGTTTTTGTTTTTTAAGACCACAGGAAACAAAAATCAGAGTACAATTACACTTATGAAGCAATAAATAAATTTTATTGACTTCTAACACAGCAGGCCAAATTCAGTTTAAGCATAATAAACTGTGCTAGGATAAATACAAACTTCACCACTAAGACTGACATTTTCATATGCAAAGGTTGTTTTTAAATAAATACAGTAATTATGGCTAATAATAAGCATTAGCATGCTGCTAATGAAGCATCCACTTTACTGGTAAACCTCAAGCTATAGGTTTTTAACTGGTGCATGCAGTCCCAGTCTTAAATCTAAGACATTCAGAAAATACTTCTGTTCAAAAGTAGTATTATCTACTCAGCACCTGAATTGCTATGAGTTGGCATCCACTTAACTGGACAATGGGTTTGGGTTTTTTTTTTTTTTTTTTTAAGCATCTGAGCATAAATTAAAATATAAAGTTAAACCATTTGGACATTTGGTTGTAAATATCCTAATGAGGAATCAAACAGTAACTGCTATTTGGCTACACTGCATACACAAATTCCTAAAGAGAGAGTAATTAATTATCCCAGTCAATCCATCTCCCAAGACCTGTCCATTTCACTTTCTAAATATTTCACAAATCTATCTATTTTCTTGATTGTCACTATTTTGGTCTAACTAAATCAAAATGGTCCTGCCTTACTCCTATAACGTATTCTCTAGAGTGATATTTTAAAACACAGTCTAATACCACAAAGCTGCTCAAAACCTTCTACCTTATTTTCATTAAGGGCAGAGATGGATTACCCATTAAGCAAGGTAAGCATGGGATTACTTGTGCTTGCTTACTAATCTGTACTGCACAATTTCACCTCTTTTTCTTTTTTTTTTTTACCACAATAAAAACAAAAACAAAACTGAGTTGTCCAATGGTATCTATTTAGATCTCCTTCAATGTCTAATTGTTGCTGTTGGGTGCCACTAAGTCAATTCCAACTCATAGTGACACCACATGACAGAGGAGAACTGCCCTATGGGCCTTCCTGGCTGTAATCTTTACAGGAGCAGATCATCAGGTCTTTCTCCCATGGAACCGCTGGGTGGTTTCAAACCTCTAATCCTTCAGTTAGCAACCCAGCACTGAACCACTGCTCTACTAGGGCTCCGTAATGTCTAATAAAAGCTTTTTAATTTTTCCCTCAGAAATCGTGCACATTTTTCCTAGCTATATTTATCTATAGATTTATAACTAGCTATTTGTCACTACTGTAAATAGTATCTTTAAAAAATTTTATTTTCAACGAGATTTTTGTTCGACAGGTTTTAGTACCAAGGTTATGCAAGTAATATAAAATGAGTTGGAGAGTATACCCTCTTTTTCAGTTTGAGGAGTGGCTGAAGATACATGGTAAGTCTGGCATAGGGATAGAAATTTATTAGATGTTTAGGAAAGAATCCAAGATACAGACATAAACTCATTAATGCTTAAAGTAGATAAGATTCCCCCAAGGAACAAATGTAAAGTAAAAATCAGAATAAAGAAACAATACTAGAGGATTATAGAACAATACAGCTAGTTATATTAATACTACTCATTTTGTACCTACTTTGCCAAGTTTGGAGCCCTGGTGGTACCGTGGTTTTGGCTGCTAATCAAAAGGTGGGCAGTTCAAATCCACCAGCTGCTCCTTGGAAACCCTATGGGGCAGTTTTACTCTGTCCTCTAGAGTCGCTATGGGTCGGAATCAATTCTACGGCAATGGGTTTGGTTTGGTTTTTTGGATGCGAGGTACTGTAGTCTCATAATTTAATCCTTTTAACAACCATAGGAGTTAGACCTTATCTCCATTTTTCTAATATTAAAACTGAAGTTCAAAGAGGAAAGTGGCTTGGCCAAAGTCACACAACTGGTCAGGTGGTAGAGCAATATGGCTGCTGACTCCAGAGCATGCAGTTACTAAGCCAGACTGCCTTCTGTATTTAAGGATATACACAGAGGAAATGGAGACTGATGGGAAGCAATCAGAAAGGTAGGAAAGTACAATATTATAGAAGTGACAGCAGAAAGGAGTTACAGGGAGCTGGACATAGGTCAATATGGTGAAATACAACAAAGAATTGAGAAAATAAGGACGGAGGAGAGGTGGTCATAATTGGCAAGCGTCACCAAGTAAAATTAGAGCTACTGCAAAAGAATTGTGGAGGCAGGGCTTAAAAGAAATGTGGATAAATGGAAGGTCTGATAGTAGTCCATGAAGGCAGCACAACTGAGAGAATTTAGGATGAAGGAAAGGACGTGGCAAATGGGATAGACTGAAGCACAAGACTTAAAACTCACACCCACACCGAGAGAGAGAGAGAGAGAGAGAAGATGAGATGAGAGAGAGAGAGAGAGAAGATGAGATGAGAGAGAGAGAGAAGATGAGATGAGAGAGAGAGAGAGAAGATGAGATGAGAGAGAGAGAGAAGATGGCAGACAGGATCAAGTAAAAGGGGCTGAAAGGTCTATAATTAGTGCAAGACAATGACCAGGGATTTTGATGGACATAAATTCAAGAGGGATAAAAGGTAGATAATATGAGACTTGAAAGCAATTTTCTCAAATGAGCTCTTTTTAATACAGCATATTACCTTTATAACTATATAACTATTTGAATAAGGTAGGTGAAATTATTTCATCATAGTTCTGGGCAGAAGAAGTTGCGAAAGGATCAAAAAACGTTTTAGGGTGAGGACACCATGTGAATAAACAACCCATCAAGTCACTTATGACTTACAAAGACTAATTCTACTAAGGCCCCCTTTTCTGAGACTGTTTTTTATGTTTATATTTTCAAAGGGCCAAAATCTTGTGGTTCGAAGGTTAGGTGAAATAATCTGTTTCAAAATATTTTCCTGAATGTTCTACTATCTTTAATTTTATCATCACTCCAAAGATACAGTCCATTGTTTTTAGACAAATATAATATAAAACTTGCTTACTTTTAGAATTACCAATACAATGTACACTGTTGAACAATGTAAAAAAAAAAAAACAAAGGGAAGAAAGCAAGCAATAAAGAGCTTTCTCAAAGAGTGGAAAGGAAAAGAGGTGAATATATAAATAAATTCTGAGAACACCAAGGTTGATAAAATAGCAAAATGCCTTATATTCTCCTATTAAGCAAAGAAATAAGACCATGAGCTGAATATGGACAAAGAGAGCAAAGACATTTGTACAAAATGAATAACAGGACCAAGCACTAAGAGCCCGAAAAGATCTGCAGTAGTTACGAGGAACAGTAAATACACAAAGGCCGGAAGTACTCCCTTAATTCCAGGTTCCACTGAGAATACAGAAAGGTAGGACTGTAGCATTCTATGACACCTCTCCCCTTTCTAGCTGTAGTTAAAACCTACGCAAGACTTTAAAGACACTTCTTGATTTATTTCACTCTTTGGTGTGAGAGTCTACATTTAACGTTTCTTAAATTAACCAACTACAATACCTGGCATTCCGGTAGCAAGACCCTGACCAAAAGCCAAAGTTGGGTTTGCTGCTGCAGCTGCTGCAAGTGATTCTGCTTGCTGCCCTTGCTGACCCTGATTGGGAGTAAGAGGGCGCTGACTTGCTCCAGCACGGAGAACCTACAAAAGGACAAATGATACTCTTTCCTTAAAAGTGCAATTATAAAATGATAAATAAATTTATTTTGGACAATGTTTTATATATTAGAAACAAATTTAGCCCTTAGATATTTCTTGAATATATTTGCATACAATGAAAAGTACATTTAGCATGAGAAAAATACAAAATACTTTAACATCAAAAACACAATGAACAGTTCACTGGCTGTTGACAATTAGAAGAAACTAAAGAGCAACACAGAGGTTCTAGAAGGTCTTTGGAAAAAAATGATTTCTAACAACTATGCTCTTAACTTACCAAAGTGGTAACTAAAAAAAGAAAGAGGTTAGGAGTGGATGGGGAGTAGGGGCAAAATCTCAGATGAACTTTCTTTAGAAGACTAAAAAGAAATTATTTTAGATTGTTAAAATTATTTTCTAAGACTGAAAACTGAAACATAGGAAACATAACATAACAAATTAGGTATATTATTCAGTTAACCTGTTATGAGACTGTGGTGTAGAGGAAAAGCTATACCCAGAAACTGTAATAAAAGTGGGTAAAAGCTACTTGCAACTTCAGGGTTAAAAAAAAAAAAAACATAACATCCAAACAAGGTGAAAACTCTTCAGGCTGGTCAAATTTTACTGCTTTGTAATACACAGCTGTTGTAGTGATTATACACAAGCATAATACACATTAATCTCACAAAAACAAAAACAATGCAGGACAAGGTGTAAGTCCCATCTACATAAGGATATACTGCACACAGGTGGCGTGGGTATTATTAAAACAGTATGATATTTTTATGTTTGCCTAAAGAAGATATAGGTTAAAAAATAATTTATTAAATAGTACTGTGGCTTGATGTTCAAGGACTGAGACAAAAGACAGCTTTAACACAGCATCAATATAATATTAAGCCACATTAAAGGAAATTTAGAATAAAATTTCACTGCCAAGTAACACCATACTTATCAGTAACTGCTTCTTTGGTATAAAACAGGATAAATTTGACAGCAAGAATTCTGACATGTAGTAACAATGTTCTTACACTTATTAAGATACTTTTATAAAAGCGACTGAAGTAAAAAGAAAATCTTCGTGATAAACATTTTTCTGTTTTAAGAAATTAATGCTCAAGTTCAGTCAAAATATTTAATATTTTCTTGCTTAAAAATATAAAGCATCAAGTAATTTTTTTTTTTTTTTGGCCAGAAATGTATAAAGCAAGTATTTAAAATAATGATTTTAAATATCCAGAGGAAAACAAAGTGACAATTACTTTCATGGAAACATTACTAGCATACTTTAAGAAATGATGAAAAGAAATTTCAAAATTGCTAGTGATTTCAAGACAGCAAACAGAAATGCAGACATGGACTATAACCAAACCTTTTAAATTAATCTGATACTAATTTTTAAAAATACAATAAACATTTTTGGACTAACTATAAGCCAGGTACTGTGCTACATACCGAGGAAACAAAAGACAAAGATCTTGAACTTACAGAATTTCAAAGAATCAGTCTTCGGATATTATTTAATGAAGGAAGGACAGTACCTGTTGCTGTCCAGGCTGGGCTTGTGATGCTGCTTGTTGACTTGCTGTGTTGTTTGCTGCTGCTGCAGCTTGTTGCTGAAATAAATTGGCGGGATACACTCCCCATGGAACACCATAATACTGAGGTGGAACTACTGCTGGACCTAAACCACACCACCCACCAAAAAAAAAAGTCACTAGGTTTTATAGGTACATGAGGTCAGTTGCCATTAGATTATAAGAGGGGACAGTGCATAAGACTTAGAGCAGAAGATGTCCTTATAACCATCTACCCACTTATTCCTACTATATACCCTTTACCCTTTTTCTGACTCTATTAGAAAGTATCATTCAGCTATTACCACAAAAGTGTTTAGGAGTAACAACAGTGGCCTTAATGAAGAGTTGTGAAGCTTAAACTCAATGAATTGAAAGAATACTTAACCAATTCAACATTTATTGAATGTCAATTTATTAGTCTGGTACCAATAAACATAGATTACATGTTCAGTAAACATTAGACACCACACAATTTTAAGATTTCCTATGCTTATAATTTGTCTTAAAACAAAGCACTTTCTGATTATTGGAAAGAATTATGAAAATAAAACAAAATGTTTCTACCTAGCTTTGCAATCTATATCACAAAACTAGGGACATTCTGGTACCAAGCTTGTGACAACTGTATCAGAATAGCAAATCATTAATTTAAAAATCAATCTTCATCTTTGAAATAGAATTGGTCACAAAATCCGCCCCCCCCAAAATTGAAAATTACATTAAAACAAATGAGACTAGTGAGTGAAGGAAAGAAAGAACTAGATAGTATAAGCATAGAGGGAAACAGAGCTAAGAAAGCAAACTAGGAAAAATAAAAAGAATTGTTCCTGCTTATTCTACTTTATTTAAGATAATATTTGATTCCCAGAGAATAAGTAATATTATATACAATAAGCCCTAACATTAAACTAATGGATAAAACATCTTGAATCCTGATAATAACATACTCTAAAATTCCACTGACATGATTTCAGCATATTTAATTTATATATCTTAATCGAACTCTTGGTTTCACTTTGTCTTGGAGGAAAATGAAGCCCAGTATACTAACCGAATTACTAAAATGAAAAAGCTTAGAAAGTTAAGGTGTAAGACGTTATATTACTAAAGACTGGTAAGCATAATCTGACAGTGAGGTCTGTTAATACACTGAAAGGGTTTATGAAGGAAGGACGCATGGTAAAAAACCGGACAGAACGAAGGCAGTGATGTACCTAGAAGTGAACTGTCCAATACAGTAGCCAGGAGCCACATGTGGCTACTGAGCAATTAAAATTTGGGTAGCCTGTACTGAGATGTGCTGTAAGGTATATAATACGCACCGAATTCTGAAGGCTTAGCATTAAAAAGAGAATTAAAATATTAATAATTTTAAAAATGAGTACATGTAAAAATGAAAATATTTTGGATATGTTGGGTAAAATTAAATATATTACTGAAATTAATTTCACCTGTTCCATTTTACTTTCATAAGGTGGCTGCTAGCAAATTTAAAATATATGGCTCACAATATATTTTTACTGGATAGTACTGGCTTAGAAAGCCTAAATCCAAAATGTCCGAATGTTTATCCCAAACTCAGTGACTTCTTAAAGCTGCTTTTCTCAGTGTCATTGGTTAATGAATACCTGTATGTATAATATACAAGCACTTTACATACTAACATCCATTTAAATGGCACAAGGGAAGCTTATATCCTCACAGAATCACATGCAAATCTACATCTAAAAGCTACCGAATGTGTTAAGTAACCTCCAGTCTGCTAGCTAAGATATCAGAGGAGAATTTAAAATAAACACTTTAAAACAACACCCTAAGTATTAAAAAAAAAATCCCCATACTCCTAGGAAAAGACTTGTCAGTAGTTCTGACAATAACTACCAGAACTAGATTTAAACTTATTTAACTGATCAGTGACAATTTACTTTAGTGAACATATCTCTGAAAGCCAAAAAATCTATGAGAGCCTCAAGATCTGAAAGTCAGCCAATCAGGCAAACACTCTAGTGAACACACTTCTAAGACCGCCATTCTGCTCTGTAACCACCTACAGACCACACTTCAGGCTAACTCACTCCTGTCCCTGTAACCAACTCAACCTAAAATAAACTCTGCCAGCAAGTTGCTTCGCTCAGTGACGCTATTCCTGCCCAGTGCAACTCTTCCTTGTTTAAATGAGCAATAAATTCAGTTTCTACTTCAGATTTTGAGTGGTGGTCTCATCCTCTGACAGCCTGTAACAAGTTCTTCCCAGCTACACCCTACCTTTTCATCCCCTAGCTTGCTTGCACCTTTTAACACTGCTAAGTACATTTACTTTTTAATTAATTATTCTCTCAAAATTGCTAAAGCTGTGTTTACCTTTACAGTTATCCCTGACCTGGGTATTTATACCATCGACCTCCAGTTTATTTTCTGAGAAGTAACTTTATTTTGAGTTGTCTCTTTGAGTAATGGGTTTGGTCATATGAACGGAAATTTGTAGTCGACGATACAAGATTTCCAAAACTACAAAACCAAAAGTAAACCAACTCTACATACAAGGAAAAGCTATTGCTTAGGTTTCCTCCTGCAGCACTGTGGCATTACAGTTGAAAAACTAAACTAACCCCTTGGAGATCTTAGTTCATTTTGGATAAATGTTTCAGGTTTCCCTAGGAACCTCAAATTGCCCAAATAGACAAAAATAAAGCTTACACTCGAATTACAACTAAACCCACCAACATCCAACAATGACGAACAGTAAATCACCTGCTAATGTCGCTGCTGCAGCCAGTCCTGCTGCAGTGTACGGATCGGTCCCTGGAGGAGCAGCACTAATAATATATGGATTTGGCACAAATGCAGCTGGAGCCAGGCCGGCTGAAAATACACCTGCTGTTTTTAAAAGAAAGAGAAATAATGAATAAAAATGTAAAGTATGGTTTTCTTCACTAGATAAAAACATTTCTACTCTGAATTTGGGCATAGAGTTGGGAGAAGTATGTATAATGGTACAAATCCTACGAGCTGAGTGACCTTAGCCATGTTACATTACCTGATTCTAAGATTTCTCGCTTATGAAATAGATGTACCACCCATTGTCTTGCAGGGTTTTTGTGAGAATTAAATGTGATACTGAACATGAAATGACTGCATCGTACTAGTACATAACAGGCAGACAATAAATGTCAGTTCTTTTTTCCCTTGCTTAAGTATTTTTCTTACACAAACCCTGAAGATGCACCTAAGGCATCCTTCAGAATTCAGGAAATGTTAAGACTAGTCAATAAAAAACAATTCTAAATTTACAGTTAGCCTGTCAATAGGTAGTTATTCAATCTTTTTTTTTTTGTTTTAGTAGTATTTTATTGTGTTTTAGGTGAAACATTCAATCTTTATTAAACCATACTATGAGCTTTTTTTTTTTTTTTATGAGCTAGGGATTCAACCATGAAGACAAGAGGTTTCCTGCCCTCACAAAGCACTCTAAAGTGAAAAATAAGCAAGTAAAAATTGGCAATTACAATACAGTATAAAAAGTGATGTGGGTATCTGGGAGAAGTGGGTCAGACATGCATAAAATGGTTGCACAAATCTACACAGGTGGCAAAATGATACAGAATGATATATACACATTGTACCAATGTCGCATTCCTGATTTTGATACTGCAATTATAAAAGATGTAATCGCTGCAGGAATACTGGTTAAAGGCTATAGGGGATCTCTGAACTATCTTTGCAACTTCATATGAATCTGTAATTATTTCAAAGAAAGAAGTAAAAAAAAACCAAAAAGACCCCATCAACTCATTTTACTCCACATTCTACTACAGGAAGAGGTAGAACACAATAAAAGAGTCGGGGGGCAGGGGGAGGGGAGCCTAATAAAACTAATCATGACATAAACACCAGAAAGATTTATCTGTATCAATAAACAGTAAAGATTTGCACTTCATTGGGAAAAAGAAAAAAAAACAAAAAAGCAAAACACAAACCACCACTACCCAAAAAATTCAAACACTGATACTATATACCATGCTTGTAACTGCTATGATAATTCACATTAAAGACTAAAGGCCAGAGACCACACAACAAAGGAAAAAAATATTAAGAATTTGTCTTGGGATTCCTATTTTCAAACAACTTTTGAAACTGACACTCTAACTTGATAATGGACAAAAAGAACTGCATCTGAATTTCCAAGTGTTTGACTCTCTTAAACTCACACTGGGGGGGGAAGAAAAAAGACCTATGTGCTGAAACCTTTTATCAAATCACAGATCTTTATTTAATCAATGATGCAAACAACAATCAGAAACAAATCTTCTCTATTTAATCTGCATCCTTGCCATGTAATCTATTACTCTTTGATCTGAATGAGATATTTCAAGAAGTAATAACGTTTATCACCGATCAAAAAATAAAAACATTCCAAACACTTTCACACACAATTTGCTAGTGGTCTAGTCCGAACGTAACTTACGAAGAAAGACTCACCTATGTGTGGCTGCTGCGCCGCGGCTAGTGCGTACTGCTGCTGCTGGGCTGTGGTTAACTGCTGAACTGCTAGTGCATTAGTCCTCTGAAAGAGCTGAAAGGGGAAATATTTCACACAAACATTAGTCTCAAAACTTTTTCCTTGTAATTAGAAAGCTGAGAATAAAATACTTCAAGCACATATTTGAATCACTTTCTCAAATATAAGGACATTTTATTCAATAAAACATTAACTATATAGTTAGGCTTCTTAAAGGAGGAGCGTGCTTTACCTGCTGCTGGGAACTGTAGTCAAAAAGACCTACAGTAGCTCCTGAAGAGTCCACTGGTACCTGGTTCCCAGGATAGTCAAACTGTAAGGAATCCAGACCAACTTGTTCCATGGCATCCAGGTTCTGGGTTTCAGGGTTTGAAAATTCTTCAACAAGTGGTTTATTAGCTGTAGGGTTAGGAAGAGACCCCAGTCCTTCTGGGGGATTAGTGTTGGGGCCTAAGCGCTCAACGACTTCAGTTGGAGAGGCTTGACGACTTCCAGGAGTACGACTATATAAGGAAAACAGAAAAACATTATAAACAAAAGTAACTTAAATAAAAATGTGTTAACGAGGAAATGGGAAATCATGAAAAACAAATGGTGGTAAAATACAGACAGCAAATAGCGCATCCTGGGTCCCCAGATATTCCATTTTACCACTTTTTTTTCTACTTAATATAATTGCCTGTGAAGGGTTCACATGGTTTCAATTAAAAAAAATATATATTAACAGTCACTCTGTCCAATCTGAATAGCATAATTATAACTCAGTTTTATAGATAAGAAAACTGGCCAATATCACAACTTAGGCTTATACTACCTAAAATCTTTGTTTCAAATCAGAGACAAGATGAATAGCAGATATGAAAAGCAGGCTACCAAATGGCAATATGGAAAGGCACCAAAACCAAAAAACCACCACCACCACTCTCCTGTCCTGCCCACGAACCTGTAACAGCTTGCTTAATAATAGTTAAGAAAAAAATTGGCCACAAGGGATCACGGTGGTCTTCAAGGGGTTAAGTGATGTGTGATACAACAAAAAAAGGCATAAAATGAAGACAAAGGGCGGACTCCTGACTCTTTTTTTTTCTTCTGGTGGAAATTATATAGGTAGCAAACATTTGCAATTTCAACAATCTTCACACATACAGCTCAGTGACATTAATTATGTTCATCATCTGGCTCTGACTTTTAAATACGATTTTGAAAACACCATTTCATCTTCTAGGCCCCAGTTTCCTTATTAAGGAGACTGAAGAGATGACCTTGGGGTTTCAATAAGAAAAAGAAAAGAAACTATTTGTGAAAATCTTCTACAATAGCTCTCTGAAGTCTTTTTTATTATGCCAAACTCTTCCCATATAAACCGGGGATGAAAATGCAGACCGTATTTATAAAAATTAAGTATACACAGCAAAGTATAATCTACATAAAAAGGGAAAAAATAATTTTCTCTACTATACCCACCAACCCACTGCTGTCGAGTCGATTCCGACTCATAGCGACCCTACAGGACAGAGTAGAACTGCCCGTGGCATAGTGGTTAAGTGCTACAGCTGCTAACCAAGAGGTCGGCAGTCGAATCCGTCAGGCGCTCCTTGGAAACTCTCTACAATACAGCCTCACTAATTTTCCCAAGAAGTTCATTAACATTGGAGTAAATGTTAAGTACTGGCTTTTCTCTTTTTAACTACAACCTTCATGGTCTGAACTTTGTTTTTATCTTATTTCTAGACATAATTGATCCTCATTTATAGCCCAGCCTTTTCTTCTTTTATATAGAATCCATTCCCTCAAAAGAAAGCAGTTTATTGTTCTGAGGAACCATGCGTTCATAATACATTCAAACCTAAATACATTAAGTAAATGATATGCAGGTGGTCTGCCTCCAACTTCAGGGGCCTCACACTGGCATAGATTTGCTGATATGTACACAGCATTTGACAAAGCATTCTAGACATTTAACTTACATTTTATATAAAATTAACCATTGTCCTTGCAACATTAGAAGAAATTTTGAACTCCTCTCTCCTTTAATCATACAATTTTCCATGTGAACACTCCTAAAGTTTTTTTTTAATTCACAATGTACAGGAAGAAAAAATAAAACTAGATCTTCTTTAAAATCAGCCAATTAAAAAAAGGGAAGAATCCTGCTATAGTTCTTTCAGTTCTCCCCCAACAACGGATATATTGATGATGTATCAGTTAATATACATATTAATGATGGGCTGGCATAGCGGCCATGTGGCCACATTCATTCTTTTGAAACTTATACGCTGTCAGGTAGTAACTACTGATGTATCTAAAATAATTCACAAATAATTTAAGACACATACCAAAAATTTATGAAAAATCAGAATGCTAATAGATATAAAGTTCATTCTCAATATTTTAATGGGGCAAGTTGACATATAACAATTCTAATATAGAAAAAAGTAGAGTGCACAACAGAAAAAAATCATTGTGCTAGGAGTGGTGCTATTTTCTTGCTATAGTTAATGGTGTATTAACACTTCAATTATAAATGTATAATCTGAAGGGTTGGAAATAAACTCATGTTTAAATGCGTATCCTTGACTAAAACTTAGATTAGTTAATAGAAGAACAAAATCAAGATAAGGTTCTAAAACAAATCGAGTAGCATTAAATTTATTTCTTGTCAAAAGAGGTTTACTGGTTTTGGATGCTTTTTTGCACTTAGAACAGATAGAAATGGCATTAAAAAAAAATCACTGTTACTCTGCTTTTGAGAAATAAAGGCAATAAATGTCAAAGTATACCACCCACCATGTACCTATACTCTGTTGACTGAAGTTTCATGGTTTACAAGACCTCAAAGAAACAGCTAATTTTCAGGTAGAGGCTCAAAGTATCTGACTGTCGAAGTATAAAGTATAGGAAATCAGTAAGAAGAAATAACTCTTTAATATTTATACAAATGTGTACTGCCTAATCAAAGACCAAAGGCTAGAAGAAAATCCTTAATTGCCATAAAGAGATAGCTAAAAAGCTACAACTAAGAATTCTGAGCTTAAAGATACCCTTTGAAGCCTCAAATATGCTGTCTACTTCCTAACTGTAGGAACAACAATAGTATTATCATAAAGTCACGTACCGTTAGAAAGGGGCTTGGTCCTAAGCTAATCATTTCTAAGCTTATAAGTTAAATGGGGTACAGAGATTGGTGGATGGGAGGACAAGGATTGAAAGGAGAACTGAACAGAAAGGTGCTCAAGAGCAACCCCAAGAAGTGTTTGCCAAGAAAAATCACAGATTTCCTAAAAAAAAAAAAAAAAAAAAAAAAAAAAAAAATTTTAGGGTTCACACAAGGTACAAAGGGAGATAAACCTAAATTGGACAAGTGTCTAAATCAGTCACATCAGCTAGGAGTAATAATCCCTAAAGAGATATGCTTTTCTTCTGGAGAAAGTTAAAATCTTACTTAAAATCTTTGCAATCGGCATCCATTCCATTTGGCAAACCTCTGCCATTTATTTTAGAATCATCATCATCTCCTTGTTTAAGATCTCTGTTTTGGTCCTCCTCAAATGGAGAAGCCTTGCCTTTTTGATCTCCTTTCTCAGGTCCATCTGTTTCAGCATCTCTAGTGCCCTGAGGAAAAAGAATCTGTTTGATTCTGAGTATTTAATAGAACACAAAAAAGGCACCATAGGTGACCTAAAACTACTCTACAGTGCATGTAAACAATAAAAGCAATGAGTCTTATTTTAATTTTGTAGTAAATTAATTTATTAAAGCCCAAAAATTGAGTACAATCCAGTGATTTATAACAGAAGGGCTAAGGCAACCTTAACTATAGCGGTGCTGGAAAAGCGGTTTAACACCACAAATTAGAATTCTATTTAGTGCGGAGACAATTTTGTAGAACATATTTCAGAACTTTAGACTTATGCTAAGTTACTTTGAGATCAACAGCTACCACGAATAAGTGTTTTTAGTCTTGTAAATTATAATTTTAAATCAATATTTGATTTTTGTAACATGTTTATTATAAATATTCCCAATGGATCTATCATCTCATGTATTCAAGTGGCCAAATGAAGAAAACTAGAGCACTAATAGTTCCAAAATTTCCTTTAGCTCTAGGAAGGGCAGGGAAGGTACACTGACTTAAAAATGAAGGTAATATAATCAAATAACAAGCAAATAATAAATATTTCTTTACTCAAAGTACTTACAAAAGTTCCTTTCCTAAATCGAGAATCCAATTTATCAGCAGGAGAGGAACTTAATACATATTCTACCATGCTCACGCCAAGGCCTCCACTTTCTGATCGAGGAGACAGTATTGCATTTACTTCACTGTTTCCATGAAAACCTTGTCCAGATCTTCTCTGTACCATAATAGGCTGGGACATTGAATGGTCTGTTTCAAAGAAAGAATGCAATTATGGATTTATGCTTTTAAGCTAAACAAAAATGCTTTTACACAAACTAAGATACCAAGGAAAGAAAAAATCACGTTATTCTAATTCAAACGTCATTATCTTTATAAAAAAGCTCTTCATTCTGTTCAGATTCAATGGCCTTGGTACATCTCTTGAAAATACAGATGGGAAGACCCATTTAGCAATAAACAACAAGCAAAATAAAAAGGTCACAGAGGTAAAAACATTAACCTGAAGGCTAAGTTGTCCGCAAGCAACATGTTAAAAAAAAAAAAAAAGCAACATATTAGAAGTTAAAATTCTTTTGGTGATGCTAATTAATAAAAAATATTTTCAGGGATAAGGACTAGAAGAACAAAAAAAAAAACTCTTTCCTAGCTGGCAGGGGCATTTCTCAAGTTCGTAGTTATGTTACTGGAAGGACTGTGAATGCATAGCTATAATGCCATAAATGCAAGTTTAGAAAAACCAGAACAGAATTTTCTATTTTTGGTGGGAAGACAAGGTGTCATCTAAAGATTTTTTAAAAATAGGATACATAAGGACCCCCAGTGATACAGAGGTTAAGAGCTCGACTCCTAACCAACGTGTCGGCAGTTCTACTCAATCCTATAGGGTTGCTATGAGTCAGAACTGACTCAATGCAACAGGTTAGGACAGATAAAAGTTTTCCATTTATTTATTTTTTTATTTACCTGAGTATCTTTTCTATGTATTTCTTTAGCTACGACAAAATAATAAAGATCTGAGACCTAACAGAATACAAACATGATACAACATTTGCAACAACATTCATAGAGCCCCCCAGCAAAAAAAAGTTTCTACAGGAACCAGTAAGTTACATGCTACTTCCAACTCAGGTAACAGTATTCAAAATTAGGTCTGGACTTCAAAGGGTTATAATAAGAGTGTTAAGCCTTTATTTTATTAATTGTAAAAATTTTTAAATGTTTGTTACTTCTCTTAAACCATATTAAGACAGTCCCATTTCAGTACCTCTACCCATGAGAGTTTCCAAGGAGAAATTAAGGAGCCCTGGTAACACAGTGGATAAAGCGCTCAGTGGCTAACTGAAAGGTGAGCAGTTTGAACACACCAGCACCTCTGTAGGAGAAAGATGTGATAGACTGCTTCTGTAAAAGGTTTACAGCCTTGGAAACTCTATGAGGCAGTTCTGCTCTGTCCTATAGGGTTGCTATGAGTCAAAATCAACTCGACAACAATGGGTGTGGACTTGGTTTACCCCTGAAAGATTAGTCATTAAATTTTTTTATTGAACCATTCACCCATTCATTTACACAAATACTGATTTACTGCCTCTTGTAAGATAGGTGGAAACCCTGGTGGGGTAGTGGTTAAGTACTACGGCTGCTAACCAAAAGGCTGGCAGTTTGAATTCACCAGGCACTCCTTGGAACCCTATGGAGCAGTTCTATTCTGTCCTATAGGTTTGCTATGAGTCAGAATCGACTTGACGGCAACAGGTTTGTTTTTTTTTTTTTTTTTTTAATAAGATAGGTAGAGTCCCTGGGTGGTGAAATCGGTGAATGTGCTGTGCTGCTAACTGAAAGGTTGGATGCTCGAGTCCACCCAGAAGCTCCTCAGATGAAAGGCTTGGCAATCTACTTTCAAAAAATCGGCTGTTGAAAACCGTATGGTGAATGGTTCTACTCTGTCACACATGGGGTCATCATGAGTTGCAATCAACTCAACAACAACTGGTTTTATATGCTAGGCATTGTGCTACGTGTGAGGAATCCAACAATGAATAAGATAGCTTTCACCCTGATGTGGCACGACTCAAAAATGAGAGCAAACTGCTGTAAACATCCAATAACAGAAATATGGAATGTATGAAGCATGAATCTAAGAAAATTGGAAATTATCAAAAATAAAATGGAATGTGTAAACATCGATATCCTAGGCATTAGTGAGCTGAAATGGACTGGTATTGGCTATTTTGAACCGGCCAATCATATGGTATACTACGCCAGGAATGACAAATTGAAGAGGAACTGCATTGCCATTCGTCAAAAAGAACATTTCAAGATCTGGAAGTACAACACTGTCAGGGATATGATAATATACATATGCCTACAAGGAAGACCAGTTAACATGAGGATTATTCCAATTTATGCACCAGCCACTAAAGCCAAATGTGAATAAACAGAAGATTTTTTACCAACTTCTGCAGTCTGAAATTAATCAAACACGTCATCAAGAAAATTACTGGTGATTGGAATCCAAAAGTTGAAAACAAAGAAGGAAGGGTAGTTAGAAAATACGGTCTTGGTGACAGAAACGATGCCTGAGATAGCATGAGAGAATTTTGCAAGACTAACAACCTCTTCCTTGCAGATACCTTTTTCACCAACATAAATGGCGACTATACACATGGACCTTACCAGACGGAATACACAGGAATCAAAGTGACTACATCTGTGGAAAGAGACAATGTCAGAACAAGGCAGGGGTCAACTGTGCAACAGACCATAAATTGCTCCTATACGAGTTCAAGGTGAAGCTAAAGAAAATTACAAGAAGTCCACAAGAGCCAAAGTATGACCTTGAGTATGTTCCACCAGAATTTAGAAACCATCTCAAAAACAGATTTGACTCACTGAACACTAATAACCGAAGATCAGATGAGTTGTGGAATGACATCGAGAACATGAAGAAAGGTCTTTAAAAAGACAGGAAAGAAAGAAAAGACCAAAATGGATGTCAAAAGAGACTATAAAACTTGCTCTTGAATGTAGACTAGCTACTGTGAAGGGAGTAAAAGGGCAGAACAAATTTCAAAGGTAGCTCAAGAAGACAAAGTATTATAATTACATGTGCAAAGATCCAGAGTTAGAAAACCAAAAGGGAAAAACACATTTCTGAAAGAATTGAAGAAAAAGTTCAAGACTCAAGTTGCAATACTTAAGGATTTTATGGGGGAAAATATTAAATGATGCAAAAAGCATCAAAAGAAGATGGAAGGAAACACAGAGTCATGACACCAAAAAGAACTGATCCACATTCAACCATTTCAGGAGGTAGCATGTGATCAGGAACCGATGGTACTGAAGGAAGAAGTCCAAGCTGCACTGAAGGCATTGGCAAAAAACAAGGCTGCAGGAATTGACAGAATATCAACTGAGATGTTTCAACAAATTGGATGCAGCACTGTAGGTTCTCACTTGTCTATGCCAAGCAATTTGGAAGACAGCTACCTGGCCAACTGACTGGAAGAGATTCATATTTATGCCTATTCCAAAGAAAGGTGATCCAACCAAATGAGGAAACTATAAAAAAAAAATTGTCATTAATATCACACGCAAGTAATATTTTGCTGAAGATCATTCAAAAGCAGCTGCAGCAGTATATTGACACGGAACTGCCAGAAATTCAAGCTGGATTTAGAAGAGGACGTGGAACCAGGGGTATCATTGCTCATGACAGACGGATCCTGGCTGAAAGCACAGAGTATCAGAAAGATGTTTACCTGTGTTTAATTGACTGTGCAAAGGCATTCGACTATGTGGGTCATAACAAATTATAGATAACTTTGCGAAGAATGGGAATTTCAGAACACTTAATTGTGCTCATATGGAACCTGTACATAGATCAAGAGGCAGTCCTTCAAACAGAACAAGGAGATACTGCGTGGTTTAAAGTCATGAAAAGCATGCGTCAGGACTGTATCCTTATATCATACTTATTCAATCTGTATGCGGAACATATAATCTGAGAAGTTGGACTATATGAAGAACCAGGCATCAGGATTGGAGGAAGACTCATTACAACCTGCATTATGCAGGTGACACAATCTTGCTCGGTGAAAGTGAAGAGGACTTGAAGCATTTACTGATGAAGATCAAAAACTATAGCCTTTAGTATAGGTTACACCTCATCATAAAGAAAACAAAAATCCTCACAACTGGACCAATAAGCGACACCATGGCAAATGGAGAAAAGACTGAAGTTATCAAGGAATTCATTTTACTTGGATCCACAACCAACACCCATGGAAGCAGCAGTTAAGAAATCAAAAGACATATTGCATTGGGCAAATCTGCTGCAAAAAAACCTCTTTAAAGTGTTGAAAAGCAAAGATGTCACCTTGAAGACTAAGGTGCACCTGACCCAAGCCATGCTGTTTTCCATCACCTCATATGCATGCAAAACGTGGACGATGAATAAGGAAGATCGAAGAGGAACTGACGCCTTTGAATTGTGGTGTTGCAGAAGAATACTGAATGTACCATGGGCTGCCAAAAGAATGAACAAATCTGTCTTGGAAGAAGTACAACCAGAATGCTCCTTAGAAGCAAGGATGGCGAGGCTATGTCTCACATACTTTGGACATATTATCAAGAGGGATCAGTCTCTAGAGAAGGACATCATGCTTGGTATCTAAGTCATGTAGTGCTGCTGTTAACAGAAATACCAGCGGATGGCTTTAACAAAGAGAAATTCATTCTCTCACAGTCTAGTAGGCTAAGTCCAAATTCAAGGCATCACCTTCAGGGGAAGGCTTTCTCTCTGTCAGCTCTGGAGGAATGTCCGCGTCATCAATTTTCACTTGGTCTAGGAGCTTCTCTGCACAGGAACCTCGTGTCCAAAGGACACTCTCTGCTCCTGGCATTGCTTTCTTGGTGGTATGAGATCCCCCACTCTCTGCGTGCTTCCTTTTCCTTTTATCTCTTATAAGATAAAAGATGGTGCAGGCCACGCCCCAGCAAAACTCCCTGTACACTGGATCAGGGATGCGACCTTAGTAAGGATACTATAATCCCACCTTAATCCTCTTTAACATAATCTAATCTTACCTCATTAATCACTGGCAGAAATTAGGATTTACAACACACAGGAAAGTAACAATCACAAAATGGAGGACAACTACACAATACTGGGAATTATGGCCTAACCAAGTTGACACATTTTTGGGGAACACAACTCAATCCATGATACTTGGTAAAGTAGAGGAAGACACTCAACAAGACAGACTGACACAGTGGCTGCAACAACAGGCTCAAGCTCAACAACAATTGTGAGGATGGCGCAGGACTGGGCAGTGTTTCATTCTGTTGTACGTAGGTTTGCTATGAGGTGGAAACAACTGGCCTGCACCTAACAACAACAACAAAACTGACCTCTAATTTTCTCATGTTTCCTGGTAAAGGGCTAATATTCATCTAAAAAATTTTATCTATACAGCTAAAAAAGTTAAGAAAGGGAGCAGTACAAGAAATTCACTAGAATTATAAATCCAACATTAAAATTAATTATCAGGAATGTGTAAAAGTGCTGCTTAAAAGTTTTCCTGCAAGTACTACAGTCCTCCAAATGTAACATATCAAAAATAGTTAACAACCATCCATTTTGAAAATAATCTGTCATTACCATGTTTTGTTGAAGATGCTTTGCTTTTGAATACCCTAAAAAAATTAGGTTCTAGTAAATAACCATTCAGCCTTCAAAACAAAATCAAAATATGTCCATCTACAAAGTTATTGAACACTCATCCTTTTTAGCAAAGAATGTGCCTTTTGAGGAAAAAAAGAAAAATAAAAAACATGAAGAAAGAAAATGAATGTATCCCAGCACAAATAACCAAATAATTTAAATTATGTATACAATCTAATATAGGTTAATGTTAACTTAGAAAACAAAAAATCTCAAAGGCCAGGATCGCATTTCAACTTTGTATCTTCCAAATCTGCTGTATGTAGGTATTATTTATTGATTAAACTCAAAGGAAATTTACAACATTTTAAGGAAATTTTTAATCAAAAGTAATTGTTACCAAATGCTTCAATCTATTTTGACTATAAAAAAGTACTAATCACTAAAAATTTTTCTAGAACTTCCTAAGCTTTTGGCTTTTAGCTTTTTGGCAATTAACTTCAGTTTAACAATTTTAAAACTTATAAACGTGCTTAAAGTCTTTTAATGGCGACCACAGGTACAACAGAAATGTTGTGCAGTCCTGCGTCATCCTCACAATCATTAGCATGTTTGAGCCCATCCTCGCAGCTACTGTACCGATCCATCTCACTGAGGGTCTCCCCCGCCCTTAACTGGCCCTGTACTTAACCAAGGACGATACCCTCTTGTAGTGATGGTTCATTCCTGATGACGTGTCCAAACCTAGTAAGTCAGACACTGTTCTGCTGTGACACATAATTTTTATGGAAGCTCCACTGGAACCTGTCCCTCATGGGTGACCCTGCTGGTATTTGAAATACTGAAGGCATAGCTTCCAGCATCACAGCAACGCATATGCACACCACCGCAATGCTACAAACTGAAAGGCACGTGGTGGAATTTGATAAACATTACCCTTAAATTTGTTTTTTATATTAGTTTGGTCACTTAGAATAGATTCATCAGGTTCCTGAAACTTATAGAAAAAAAAATCTTATTTGTAAAATACTAGTTGCCATCAAATCAATTCTGACTCACAGTGATTCCAAGTGTGTCAGAGTAGAACTATGCCCTACAGGGTTTTCAATGGCTACCTTTTCAGGAGCAGCTCACCAGAGCTTTTACTTCTGAAGTGCCTCTGGGTAGACTGGAACCTCTAACCTGAACCTTCCACCTTTCGGTTAGGAGCCAAGCATGTCAACTGTTTGCACCACCCAGGGAATCCATTTGTAAAATATATGGGGATAATTGTACAACTTTCACATTTTACTAATCAGAAATATTTTAAAATATAATCAGTAAAATGATGTGCTAACTACTCTAAGAACATACCAATGCTCTTTAATTTACCAATAAATACTTCTACAAATTATACTCCTTTTACATGCCAGTTCATTTTGCCTTAACAGTTCCTTGGTCTTAAGTCTCTCCCCACTACTTACGGAATAACACAAACATTTAAAGCTCTGCTGCCTTTCTGGAGGTTCTAGGCTACTGAGGATGTTGCTTCTTTTCTGGGTGTAGCTCATGTCTAATAAGGTTGTACTGAGCTGCAATTAGATAACTCAGTCATTGCCATCTAATATAACTTAAGATTGAAAATTACTAAGGTTAAATTAATTTGTTCTCTCTTTTAAATTTTGTAATCAGAATTAATTTCAAATAAAACTTAAGATTCTACTGTGATGAAAACTTTTTATTAGATAAGGGCTAAATGACATAAAAAATGTGCATTACCACAATTTATGAAATCCTCAACAAAGATATCATAAAATTTCTCCCAACTGTCTGGGGTAGGCAGGGCTTGTTTAAAAGAACTTTGAATAAAATCCTAGTTCTCACACATATACCAAAATAACTTACGAGAAGTTCCCCATGCAGTTTCTCTCCATTCATCATCCCCAAGAAATATGCCTTTTTGTCCATCTTTTGTTGAATCATCAGGTTCCCAAAACTTTTTGGTAGGCAAAAGCTATTTGGGGAAAAAAAGAAAGTAATTATATTTAAATTGTATTCTAATCACACAGTACCAATATATAGGAGAAAGTAAACGTACCAGTGATACAAGTTAATCTTTAATGCTGATAAAAATTCAGTTACCTATTTCCTAATTTGACTCGTTGATAACAACTACTCCCAACTTACATTTAGGTACTGGCTCTAATAACTACAGACCTGAACGTTAATCAAAGTCCACTTCTCGCTTTTCTACACTTTCAGATGATTTTATAATTATGTGATTTTCTTTATAAACTTCTTCATAAGGCTTACTGAATTTCTTATACAAGAACAGGTCATTAAACAAAAATGCCTACAGGAATGATTAAAATTTTCCCTTCACTTCCAAGTAGTGCCCTTTTTTGTGGACCACTTTTCCTATTCTACAGCTTCCAGCACAAAAAAAGATGCTTTTCATTCTTATTTCAGTTACTCAATGGACATGAATGTCACAACGCTTACTAGCTCTCAAATACTAGCAACTTGTCAACTCCAAATCAGAGTTCTATGGAGAAACACAGGAAAGACTCCAAATATTAGAGATAACAATCTCAAGCCTCTATGCTCTATCTTACATTGTCACATACACAGTTCATGAAAATTGTGATGCTATAGCTATTCATGAATTACTGAAAATGTACACGTGACTAACTGCTATTTATTCTTTAATCTTTATCCAGTTCTCTTCTCTCTACCTTCTCTGACCACTCAGAGGAGGTGGACTGGGGATATGTATGCTTGAAAAGAGATTGGTTTTCTGAGATATGCATTTTTCATACAAGCATTTGTAAGACTTACATTACTCTCAACCTGTAATTAGGTCCCAGTCTTTCATTACTCTTTACCAAACTTACACACACTTCTATTATTAAATTACCTGTGTTTACCTCCTTAAGGGCAGACTGACCTCATCTTCAGAGACAGTTCACAATATACAAACTAGCTACAATAGAATGTAACTTAGTAACACCTAAATTGGGTCTGAAAGATAAATAAGATGGTGCCTGTGTGGAGGATGAGGGAGGCACAGCAAAGCATGAACAAAGGCAAAATTTGAGAAAACACAGTGTGTAGAACAAAGAGGGAGATGGAGAAACAGATGCAGGAAGGTCAAAAATCAATGCTAACTAAGTCAGATTATGAGGAACCTTAAAGACACGCTAAGGGTACTGGATGTTATATTGAGAGTAGTGGGAGTGAAGAAAGGTTGGCAAGAATGACATCACTATGTTTTGGGAAACAACTCAAGTGGCAGTAAGAATAATGGATAGGAAGGAGGAAAGATGAAAGGCAAGGAAACCATTTAAGAGAATTACAACTAGTCCAAGAGACACTGGGTATTGGCAGAAAGAACTAAAAAAAAATCTATAATGGATTTGAGAAATATTTAGAAGACTCAATAGGATCTGAATACAAATAAGGTGGGGATGGATAAGAAGAATAAAACTTCAAATTACAGGTAGCAAGGCAGATGGTAGTGCTGTTGACCAAAATGGAAAAACTGGAGAAGCGACACGGTGTTCTGCTATTGTTTTTAGAAGGGGCAGGGGAGGGGGGAATTCGATTTGGCCACGTTCCTAATTTACATATCAATTTTAAAAGAAACTAACTTCTGCTATTTTAGAAAAGTTTTTGTACGTTAGGATCTTCCTGGGCTGCAAATGATTTGTAATAAAGTACAGACATCTAACAATAATCTGCTTTAACAGAGATCCCAGTAAGTGAAATGCAACCTGTTAGTTTGGTGCTTTTTTTTTTTTTTTTAATTCATTATAAAAACCAGCAAAAAACCTCATTGCCATCGAGTCGATTCTGACTCATACTGACCCTACAGGACAGAGTGGAACTGCCCCATATCCGTTTCCAAGGAGCGCCTGGTGGATTCGAACTGCTGACCTTTTGGTTAGCAGCCCTAGCTCTTAACCACCATGCTACCAGGGTCTACTCATTATAAAAGTCATGTAAATACTCACATAAAATGTAAAGCTGATAATGCAACATCAAAGCACCATATTTGATATATTTAGCTAATTAAACTTTCATTTACAGTAAAACCTAAGTCAATCCCTTAAAAATACTGTACACAAATAAGCCATTTCAGGCAGAAGTGACTTTACTGCATCCTTAATGACAGGAAATATCTCAATATCAAAATAAAAGTCACAAACAGGAAATTTAAACAAAGACAAGTTACAACAACTAATAGAAGCGCTCATTACAGACAGCGAAGTGTACGAAACAGGCCTATCTTCTGAGGTAGCAGAAATAATAGAACTCTTTTGAGTAGACTGTTCCGAAGTCTTCTAGAGTAAGATTCTACACAGTGCCTTGACAGACCACTGTTTAAAATGTAAAATGTACTCCTCAAAATAAGACAAACAACTATGTCAAGCACTTACCAACTGTGCTTATTTTGCTAGCACTGTTCTAGGAGTATCTCCTCCATTTTGCAAACATACATAAATTATCATGCAGAGAAATACAACTTCGTAGCTAATAAAACTGAGATCTCTCCTACCAAAGGCCTTCACCAACATTCTAGAAACAGTTTTCTGTGAGTTTAGAAATTGATTTCAAATATTTTTAGAGAACTACTAGTTTATAATCAAGAATAGGTTAAAATGAACAAAATATAGAGTAGGGCAGCAATTCAGGAATAGAACAGTTAAAAAAAAAAAACAAACTTAAGTGATATACTGACTGAAATGACAATGAAAATAGCTATTTGCCCTGGAGACTCTTTTACCTTAGTAGAAACGGAAGAACATAACAGTAGGGTTGAAATCTTGAGAATCTATAAAATAAATCATCTAGTATCATTTCACACTAGTTTCGTAGTGCACAAAAGCGGTAACACAAGGTCAGGCAACTCATTATTTCTTGTCAGCCTGTTCTTCTGTCCTTCCAACTCAGAAATGATTGAGTGGACATACAAATTCATTTCCAAACTGTCCACTCTTTTATAAGTTCTTTCCTTCAAGAAGCATTAATGGCTTGCCCTGATCATCTCCACAAATAAATCAGTCAGCATCCTACCATACTATTAAAAAAAAAAAAATTCCTGCTATAAGGGGTTTATGCTATGAGTCACATTTACACTTGAAACAGTTTTCTAGTACAGAGTATTATGTGAAATCCTCAAAGCCATCAAATTAACAAAATCCTAAGAATTAAAAAGATGTAAAGTTGAAACATCTACACCATGTTTTAAACTAAAATGTTCATGTAACTCTCTTTCAAACTGGGACACTTTTGACAATGAGAGTGCCACAACAGGTGTATATGTAAGACTATCCTAGGCAGATCAGGATACGGTCATACTATTTATAACGGAAGTGCATAAAAGATAGATATAGATGCTAATAACTACGTTGTACAGAGAACAAAAGAAACAAAGTTCATTCCCTAGAACCCCAGATTGGTGCTTTTTCAGACTTTATCTTTTCTGTTAATAAAAGATATTAAACTTAATTTTTTCAACTGAGACCACTTGCCCAAAACTTCTCCATTCCTAACATGAGCAAGCATTATTAATGCTGTCATTTCCAATGGGAAGTAGTGTTGTAAACAGTAGGACATTCAAGGTCAGACTGCTCTTCAAGCACTATGATGTGACTTTAAATCAGTTAATTCAACTTTCTGAACTTCAGTTACCTCACCTGTAAAGGGTAATAATATAATTCCTGCCACAGACTTATTATGAGGTTAGATGCATAGCATCTAGTACACAGCAGACGCATGAATCCTTTAATATTATAAAACATTAATGACACACTGGCCGACAACATTTGAGCGGCTGGTTATTTCGAAGGACTATAATATTATTCATTACAAAGATTGCATCTATAGTTGTCACCTTTTCTTGAATCAATCTGGGTATCCTAAGGGGATCATGAAATCTCATTACTTATTATTTACGAAGAACAGCTGGCTAATATAAAAAATATAGTCATATCTTAAATAAGAAAACGGAATCAGAGGTGAAACAAATTGCCCAAGGTTACATTCATAGTAAACGGCAACATCAGAATTTGAAGTCAATTCTCTTTACAGTTATCAGAGAGTTCTTTCCAAGTCATCAATATTTTAGAAAATTTCCAATATTCAAATATTATTACCTATTTTATGTAAATAACGTGCGCCTTTTACGTTTGTTTGCCAACTGCCCCCCAACGAGGTATTTTCATTAAGTGCTGCTATGCTAATTTTTTTACAGCAACATGTAAAAAAAAACTGACATATCTGAAAATACCTCCCAGGGGAAGGGTGCACACAGCAAACAAACAGAAGGTGCACGTCATTTGCGTAAAAGTTCAGTAGGTATAATAAAAAAGTAAAAGTTTAAGATATCATCACGATAGTCTTCCCATAAGATGTAGCCATTCATTATAGTGAACATAGACTAAGATAGGGTTGCTGAGATAGGGATTATGTAAACAAAACTATGGTCAGCTACTTAAACGCTGTTTGAAACAGACGATTTCCATGCCAGTTATTCCTAAGCTCAGATCAGAGCTGGAGCATTTGAAAGGTATACATACAAAAGGTTATTCTTGCTGTATTCAAAGAAGTCAGTCTTATGAAAAGTCATACTATTCATGGTTGATATAAGAAAAAAACAGAAGTTTCCTTACTTCCCTACCCAGTACGTCTTCCACTTCACTTTACCGTATCTGGGATCTTGTTTGTCGTTAGTCGCCATTGAGTCAGTTTTGACTCACGGCGACCCTACATGTGCAGAGTAGAACGGAGCTTAGTGCATAAATATTTTAAAATGTTATTATGTCACAAAAGACAAGAGGGAGCATTATTTATCATACTAAGCTATGAAAATACTTCCAAAATAAAACACATTAACTCAGTGATTTAAAGTTAAATTCTGGGTTCCATGAAGAATTTCAGGTAGGGTCCTTTTTCCTCTTATTTGAAAAATAAACAGGTGTCCAGTTACATATGCACCAACAACCTGGAGAAGGTAACAGGTAGAGGTATGTGTCTCTACAGTGTAGGTGATTAAAACGTTATCCTAATAAAGCTGAGTTCAACCTCCTGTGGATCAGCTTTGCTCTTTCTAAGCCACATGACATAACTTGAGTCAGAAGGTCTTTTGACAAAAACAGGCTATTAATAAAAAAAAATGGAAGAGTTTATGAATGGATGAACACAAATCGTTCCCATTTCTGAATGAACAACTAGAATAGACTGTCCTTCTAATAATGGGTCAGTAAAGTCATCATAAGTTACAAAAAGTGGCACGTCTGAAATTAGTCCTATATGTAAATGCAGTGCTTTATACACCAGAGAGCTACAACAACTTAAGACATAATAAGCAAAAACTTTTATTTTTTAAAGAAAAAGTCAAGGCTAGGGCAATCCATTAAAAAGGATTTTGCATTAAAAAAACATACAAGCAGTTTTAGAAAACTTAAGAGCCAGAAACTCGAGGCTGCTCTTAATTTATTCCAATGAATAAATTCTGGGATAAAACAAAACAAAAAAAACCTCACCTGTCAGGAAAGGAGGAGAAGACTGGTGAGAGAGAGACAGGCAAAGAAGGAAATCCCAGAAGGTTCCCTGCTGCCTGTGAGATGAGGAAAGATAGAAAGGCTTGTGGGAGAGAGAACCCAGAGTCAGATATCTGAGGTTTCTTAGCTATCTCTTAGAGGTAACAGCAAAAATACCTTAGTGAATAACAGTTTATTTTAAAGTACATGTTTACTAGATGAAGGTCACAGATGCACTATAACCTGCTGCTATCCGTCAAGTAGCACCCATTCTAAACCTTGAACAATTTTACTCTGCATGTTGGACATTTCCATAAGGCCTGGATTTAAGCTTATTTATTTTAACCTACTATTCGACCCAGCTCTTCTTTTCAAAAAACCTCACATACCCCTCTTTCTTCTACCCTCGAACAACTAATCCCTTTAACCACTGATCATGACATTTTTGAACTGCAAAGCATTTGGGGCTGTCAAATGCTATTTAGAAAGGAAGGAAAAAAGAATCAACTTGTAAATATATATACAATGTAGATGTGGGAAATAAAGTGTAGGGGGTCTAACTAGAATTAAATAGGGTGTGACTCTCTTTGCTCTTAAAAGAATCAGCAAATTTACATTTGTCACAGATCGAAAGGCTGAAACACTGTTCAAACCTGCTTTTAAGATGTTATTCCGCTTTCTAAAGATCAAAGAAAACAAGCAAGTGACAGGAAAAGAATGAAGGCCCTTTTCAACTGCCTGTTTCATTCCCACATAATGTAAATAATGCGTAAGTAGCCACTCCACTGCAGTGAAGCTATAAGTTTTTTGTTTGTTTGAATAAAAAAACTATTCCCTCTCTCGAATTTCTCTTAGGGCCCAGAATTTTACCTTATGCACTGGACTAACAAGTTTATTTTGGCAATACTTAAGCACCTTAACTCACCCTTAAATCAGTCCTCTGAAAATGACAAACTCTTTGGAAAACGCTGTTCTGGAGAAGGGGAGGGTTAGCTAGCTGCAGGGTGCCCTCTTGTGGCCCAGAGGAGTGACTGGACTCTTTTTCTGCATCTGAAGAGCACAGCATTGGATGGAGTGAGTCTCATGAAGGTCTAATCTACCAAAGTAAAATAATCTCCAGAAGCAAGCAGTTAATTACATGTTGTAGATCTGTTCAGTTATTTTCTAGGATCAAGGTCCATACTAAGTTAGGTATTACAGAACTTGACAAAGATGTGACCACAGGGGCTTTCGTAACCCAAGTTTTCTAAATATTCATTAGGTATATGGAAAAGCTAAGTATTTTTGATATCTTAAAATATGTAATGGTGAGATTAAATGGTGCGTGCAAAGAAAATTATATATTAACAAGATTGATAAAATCCATTAAAAAATTTAGAGTACCTACTATGTGCTAGGCATTCAAAGCTAACAACCTATAAGGGAGAGAGAGAAACACAGAACAAATAAACTATGACCAGTAATATAATAAAAGTATGTACAAAAAACTATGAAAAGTCAGATGAGGAAGTAATTAATTTTACTGCAGATAGCAATAGGACGACAGATAAGAGTCTTTTCAGTAGTCTCACAGAGGATTAAGAGTTTATTAAGCAAAAAGCTATGGGTGAACAACACAGATTTTACAAGGGAGAATAGTGAACAGATAAGTGTCGCTAAAGCAAAGGTAGCACACATAAAAAATACAGGACAAGGGTAAAGAGTTTTCTTCCGAGCAAAGTTAATTATGGTTCATTACCAAAACACAAGACATTCTCTAAACAATTCAATCAGATAACCTAGATAACCACGCTAAAAATTACTTAACTGCTAATAATGAAAAACAAATAACAACAACAACAAAACTCCTTAAAATCTTAAAATCACTATAACTACAGAATTCCACGACCTAAGATTAAACCCAACATCATTTAGGACATGTAACCATCATTTTCAAGATTGATTTAAAAAAAAAAAACTCAATGGTTCAAATAAACAAAAGTAAGGTATAAATTCTTAGTATTCATAAATATTTACCTCTCCCATTCCCCGAGATTCTAATGCAAGAGCTTGAAAATCATGATTCATTTCATCCACAGATCAAACCTGCTGAATAACAAAAACAAAAATTAATAAAAAGATACCTTAAACAACAGGCTGCATCAACTATTTTTATTATATATCACTGCTATTATTGATATTGGGATGACCAGAGATGGGCAAGAAGTGATTTATCTATGAAGACAGGTTTTCTCAAATATGTGCAAAGATAGAGCACATGATAACAAGATACAGTAAAATTTGTGGGAAAAGCTGGAGTTGAGTGTCCTTGCTGGTTTATTCTGTATGCCAACAGAAACTCCTACTAAATTCCTGAGCAATGGACTAGATGGATAAAGAGTAGAAGGGAACTCAGGTATCAAAATAGTTATCATTTTCTTTTTCAGAAATTATTATTTTGCATCACAGTACAACACAAACATAACATGAAAGGGAGGTAAGTGTTCACGGGTGATCTCGAGGCAGGAGTTAAGTGCTCTCTACTATAACAAACTGGGTTAGAAGAAACTGGAAGGATGTGGGAACATGGGTGACAAGATTTCCGGACAAACCAAGGCGGATGGAGCCTCTGGTTCTGAGCGGTGAAGTGGAGGGGTGTGGGAGAGGAGGTGGGTCAACAAGGCAGACCTGGGTCTACAGAGGCAGAGGGACTGAGCTGCCTCCCCGACACCCTAGTCCCAGTATTTCCCTACCTTGCCCCCTGACCTGGGCCTCAGATAATCACCACCTGCCTCTTCACAACATGGTCATTGGCACTGACCTGTGGCATGCTGGGGATGTAGTGAAATGGCCAACAAGGCTAAGCTTAGTCACTTTGTGTGCATCTGTGCCTCACTCTGTAATGGATTAAATTGTGTCATCAAAAAGCGTGTGCTGTAAATCCTAACCCCTATACCTGTGAATCGACTCGATGGCACTGGGTTTGGTTTTTGGTTTATACCTGTGAAACAACTTGACAGCAATGGGTTTGGTTTTTATACCTGTGGAGGAGCCCTGGTGGTGTAGTGGTTAGTGTTATGGCTGCTAACCAAAAGTTCGAATTCACCAGCTGCTCCTTGGAAACCATATGGAGCAGTTCTACTCTTTTCTACAGGGTTGCTATGAGTCAGAATTCACTAGATGGCAATGGGGTTTTTTTTAATACCTGTGGTTGGAGCCCTGGTGGTGCAGTGGTTAAGAGCTCAGGCTGCTAACTAAAAGGTTGGCAGTTTGAATCCACCAACTGCTCCCTGGAAACCCTATGAGACAGTTCTACTCAGTCCTGTATGGCCGCTGTGAGTTGGAATCAGCTAAACAGCAACAGATTTTCTGGTTGTTAGACCTATGGTTGGAGCCCTGGTGGTGCAGTGGTTAACAGCTTGGCTGCTAACCAAAAGGCCAGCCATTAGAATCCACCAGCCTCTCCTTGGAAACCCTATGGGGCAGTTCTACTCTGGTTTATACCTTTGGTTATAAACCTATCTGGGAATGGGTCTCCCTTGCTGAATGTTATATTAATGTAGCAGTATTAGTGTGGGGTGTGCCTTAACTCAATCTGGTTTGAAATATAAAAGAACAGATTAAGTACACAGTAAAGAAGCAGGCATGGGGGAAGACAGACGCCACACCACATGAGATCTCCAAGGAACCAAGAAACACAATCTGAAAAGAGACAAGGACCCCCGCCCAGAGCCAAAAGAGAGCGAAAGCTTTGCCCTAGAGCCACATCCTGGGTTTGGATTTCTAGCCTCCTAAGCTGTGAGAAAATAAATTTGTTTCTTAAAGCCCCCCCCACCAAAAAAATTATTTTGCATCATTTAATACTTTTCACAGTTAATATTTTCAAAATTTCCCGGCCTTTCAATATTTGCAGCTCTTACACCAATGATAAATAAAAACAAATTTCACTGCAAATATTTAAGTAGTAAAATATACTCAATAGAAGTTACCCAGTTCTACTTCAATGCAACACATAATCTGCTATGAGAGTATTAAATTTCTTGAAGAACAATTCCTTTTCTTTCTTCTGAAACTAAAGTAAAAGCATGTTTTTCTATCTTGCTATTCTTAACGAATAGTTTATATTGTTTTTTATCTCTTACGTGACAAAATGTTTTGAGCCAATGGCTCTTTGCCCCCCGCACTAGCACTGCCGGAGAAAACATTTCGAGATTAAAGTCACTACAAATTCATAGCCTTCAAATGCAACTGGACCTTAGTTGTAATCCTGTTATTTTCCCTAGTCAATTTTCTCCAAAACACCACAGCATTTGACATTATGAAGCACCCCTCCCTTCCTGAAATACTTTTCACTGTTACTACTTTGTTTCTTATGAAAATTCCTCTTATCACTTCATGTTTCCAGGAGCTTCTTCACAGACTCCTATTTTCTCTCCCACCCCTTAATTCTGTCCAAGACACTGTCCTCTCTATCTCTGCCTTTTATCCTGAGCAATCTCATCCACTCATTGCTTTAAGTGCCACAGATCTGCTTAGGACCGCACACATTCGTATTTACAAACTATATCTTCTTCCTCAAAATTCCCAATTATCTCCTTCCCTCTCCTCCCACCCCATGTACCACAGGAACATCCAGCTTACTTTCTTCCCACTTCTAACTTTAATTCTTTCCTTTCTTATACCCAATATCCAATCACTTACCAAGTCCTGTCAAGGTGACTTCCTGCCTCATTTAAATCCATCCATTTCATTCAATTCCAACTACCTCATTGTTCAGACCACTACCATCCAAAATAATCTTTTCCTGTTTTCCCATCCTGCAAACTAATCTCTAAAATGCAATGGATCATCTTTCTGAATCATATAATTTGATCATGTGACTCCAAATCCCTTAACGGGGCTTACGTGGAGAACCATCAGACTCAAATCATAGTGCTGGCACCTACTAGCCTGTAACTCTGGACAATGAACCTCAGCCTTCTCTTCTCAATTTCCTCATCTGAGGATAACTGTAGTGCCTGTCACATGGACTTGCTGTAAGAACTGAATTAGACGACATAAAACACTTAGAACAGTTCTTGGCACATGGACAGTCAAAGGGAGCTACTAAAAGCTCTCCGATCTTTTCATCAGATGGTGCTGGAAAAATCAGATGTCCATATGCAAAAAAAAAAAAGAACTTTAACACACACCTCACATCTTAAAAATCAACTCAAAATAGATCATACACATAAAGGTAAAACTTAAAATTATAAAATATCTAGAAAAATACAGAAGAAGAATGTGTGACCTCATGTTTGGCAACGAATTTTTGGATCAACATCAAAAAGCACAATACATATAGGAAAAAATTGATAATTTGATCTTTATTAAAATTAAAAACTTTGAACTACAAGACACTGTTAAGAGAATGAAAAAAACAAGCCATACGCTAGGAAAAAAGTTTGCAAATAACATAGCTGATAACGGACTTGTATACAGAATATACAGAGAACTCTTTTTAAAAAACTGACAATGAGAACAAGCCCAATAAAAAAATAAGTAAAATATCTGAACAAATACTACATGGAAGGAGATATAAAGAAAGCAAATAAGCATATGGAAAGATGCTCAACATCATTGCTCTTTAGGGAAATGCAAATTAAAGACTATAATGAGATGCATCTACACATCTATTAGAAGCCTCTGAGTGGAGCAAACTGGTTAAGTATGCCACTACTAGTCGCAAGGCTGGCGGTTCAAACCTCTCCAGAGGCATCTCGGAAGACAGGTCTGGTGATCCGCTTCTGAAAGGTTACAGCCTTGAAAACCCTATGGAGCAGCTCCACTCTGCATATATGGGGTTGCCATGAATCAGAAGTGACTCAACAGCAAGTAACAACAACAAAGACATCTATTAGGATAGCTAAAATTAGCCATATAAGATAAAACTATCAGTATCTTCTGGTCCGGAGCAAAGGGAAGTAGAAGAAAGTAAAGACTCAGGGGAGCGAGTCCAAAAGACTAACTGACCATATGAATCACAGCCTACACGACCCCAAGTCCAGAAGAACTAGATGGTGCCTGGCTACCACTACTAACCGCTCTGACTGGGATTACAACAGGGGTCCCAGACAGAGTGGGAGAAAAATGTAGAACAAATGATCAAATTCACAAAAAAGACCAGACTTATTGGTTTGACAGGAGGAACCCCTGAGACTATGGGCCTTGGGCACCCTTCTAACTCAGAACTGAAGCCACTCCTGAAGTTCACCTTTCAACCGAATATTAACCCACCCACTGCCGTCGAGTCAATTCTGACTCATAGTGACCTTAAAGGACAGAGTAGAACTGCCCCATAGAGTTTCCAAGGAGCGCCTGGTGGATCCGAAGTGCTGACCTTTTGGTTACCAGATGTAGCACTTAACCACTACGCCACTAGGGTTTCCAACCAAATACTAATACTAGGCAGGCCTATAAAACAAACAATACCACATGTGAGGAATATGCTTCTTAGATCAATCAAGTATATGACATCAAATGGGCAACACCTGCCTAAAAATAAAAATGAGAAGGTGGGAAGGGACAGGAAAACTGGACGAATGGAACTGGGGGAACTCGGGATATGAAGGAAAGGGAGAGGGTGCTGACATACTGTGGAATTGCAACCAATGCCATCAAACAGTTCATGTATAAATTTTTCAATGAAAAATTAATTTGCTCTGTAAACTTTCACCTAAAGCACAAGAAAAAAAATTGTCACATTAAAAAAAAAAGGAATAGCTAAAATTCAAGAGCAGGAAAAAAATAAAAAATAAAAAACCTGGAAAGAATGCGAACGTAGAGTAACAGCAACTCTAATCACTGGTGGGAATGTAAAATGACGGACACTTTGGAAAACAGTTTGACAGTTTCTTAAAAAGTTAAACACACCATAAAAAAAACCAAACCCGTTGCCATCAAGTTGATTCTGACTCATAGAGATCCTCAAGGACAGAGCAGAACTGCCCCACAGGGTTCCAAGGAGCATGTGGTGGATTTGAACTTTCCACCTTTTGGTTAGCAGCTGTAGCTCTTAACCACTACGCCACCAGAGTTTCCAAACACACCATATAACCCACCAATTCCACTCCTAAGTATTCTACCCAAGTGAAATGAAAATGTTCACACAAAACCTATATAAATATTTATAGTAGCTTTATTCCACAAGCTAAATGTCCTTCAATAGATGAATGTATTTTTAAAAAAAAAAAAAAAGAGAGAGAAACTGAGACCCAGGCTGACAGATTCCTCTAAGTATACAGGAAATTCACAAAGGTCACTAACCAATTTGGAATGTACCCAAGAACAGGTAAAAAGGAACAAAGACATATTGGAGACACAGTGATCATAAAATCACCCCCTTGGTGACACTTGTTAACCACGAACTCACTTAAAGTTCACCGTAATCTGCTTTTTGTCCTTGTTCCCTGAGAAAATAGTCCTAAACCTCTAAAGTCTCCTAAGTAACTGAGATATTTGTACTGTGCAAATAAATGAGGGCTGGCTGGGAAACAAGCACTACCAGGTTAACCCAGGAAGAGGAACAGGCCGCTGTTGTCGGCTGCCATCAAGTCACCGCCCAGCTCATGGCAACCCAATGCACAATGGGGTCGGACCATTGTGATCCACAGGATTTTCATTGGCTGATGCTTTTGGAAGTACATCTCCAGGCTTCTCCTCCTAGTCTGTCTTAGTCTGGAAGCGCCACTGAAACCTGTTCAGCATCATAGCAACACGTAAGCCTCCACTGACAGACAAATGGTTGCTTATGAGGTGCAGTGGCCAGGAACTGAATTCCGGGTCTCGCACATGGAAGGTAAGAATTCTTCCACTGAACCACCACAGCCCTCACTAATTACATTTAATGTTAATAAAGGCAGAGACTGTTAGAATGACTAAGACCCAACTACTGTATATGCTATCTACAAGAGATGAACGTTAAACATAAAAGCATAGATGGGTTCAAAGTAAAAAGATGTGTGGAAAAGACACAGAAGTCTAGAGTGGCTATATTAGTATCAGATAATGTAGACCTCAAAACAAAAAGTATTCTCAGAGATAAAAAGGGATATATTATAACGATAAAAGTGTTGATTAATCAGGAAGGCATAATAAATGTTTGTGTCTAGTAAAAGTTTCAAAATACATGAAGCAAAAAATGACTGAATTAAGAGAAAGACAAATTCACAATAATGTATTTCCTATGTAATTCCCATTCTACTCCCTAACTAATCTAATTACTTAACTCTTGATATCAATTCCCTTTTTCCTCCAATAAATTTAGCCAATGAAGATCAAACTGGACCTAATAATAATACAACCGTAAGTCCATAGGCTATTTAAAGTCTCATAGATGGGTCAGGTGTATACTTCAGCTTGAAGGGAGGCAGTTTCTGAGCAATATAGTAAGATCTTTCTAAATCACAAATGTTATATTCATTTTACATATTTTTGACAAGATTTAAACCAAGAGACTAAGCTACAGGTTACAGCTGTATTAGATGTGAGAAACAACAGCACTGTGGAAGAGGCATTTATTTAAAATAGATGATGGATTCAAAAGGCATTTCATAAATAGGAGTCAAATTCAAAAGTTAACTGTTATGGGGAAGGAGGAATGAAAGAAGGTGAATTTCAGATTTCTAACTTGGGTAAGTAGGTAGACAGTAATACCATTAAGAGAGTGACAGGAGGAATAAATATAATTAAGAGATCATTAGTTCAGCTTCAGAAAGCACTGAATAGTGGTTAAGTGCACCAGCTTGAGAATCAGACAGACATAGGATTAAGCCTAAGTTCCATCACTTCCTAGTACTGGGATCTTCAGCAAGTAATTAACTTCCGGAGGCCTCAATTTTCTCCTTTGTAAAGTGAGGAAAATATGATACCTCAGAAAATTCTATTAAGGAAAAAGATCACACATTTAATACATTCAGCACAATGCCCAGCACATATTAAGCACTTAGCAACATAGGTGGTTACGTTAATCTTTTTGTCATACAAGTGGGACACCTACATGGAGAAATAACAAGTACCTGGAAATGTACATCAGGTCAAGGATGAAAGAACCATTAAAAAAAAAAAAAAAGATGGGAACATTTCAAAAGGACACAAGAGTCAGCTTTAAGGGGCTTCTACTAGTCAAATTAGGAAAAATTTTAATATCAAAACAAGCAATGAAGTAATGGATTATAATCTTTCGTATACTAAAAAATGTATACCAAAAATAAGTTAGGAGAGAAAGGAACACTTTTACAGTGGTTTCAACACCAACTAATTACTGTTGAAGAAATTACAGTTTTAGAAAAATCACCATTTTGCAACCATCATAGTAACTGATTCATTCTCCAATGATACACAAACGGCCAACAATCACATGAAAAGATGCTCAACATTATTAGTCATTAGGGAAATGCAAATTAAAACCGCAAGGAGGTACCACTTCACACCACCACCAGCTTCTTGGAAACCCTATGGGGCAGTTCTACTCTGTCCTATAGAGTCGCTATGAGTCGGAATGGACTGGATAGCAATGGGTATGGGTAAAATGGTTATTAAAAAAAAAAAAAAAAATGGAAAACTAGTCCAGGATTTGGAGAAAATTGAACTCACACACTGCTGGTAGGAAAGTAAAATGATTCAGTGGAAACTGGCAGTTGCTCAAAAAGTTAAACATAGCATTACCATATGACCCAGGAACTCTGCTTCTAAGTACACACCCCAAACAAAGGAAAAAAGGTATTCAAATACATGGGCTTCCATGTTCACAGCAGCACTTACTCTCAATAGCCAAAAAAAAAAAAAAAGTAGAAAAACAGCCCAAATGTCCATCAATAAATGGATAAACAAACTGTAGTATACACATACGATGGAACATTATCCAGCCATAAAAGGGAATGAAGTACTGATACTAATTACAACATGAATGAACCTTGAAAACACTATGCGAAGTAAAAGAAGCCAATCACAGGTCACATACTGTACGATGCCATTTATATAAAATATCCAGAGCAGGTAAAACCTTAGACAGAATGCAGATTGGTAGTTGCCAGATGTAAAGAGGGGGGAGGATGGGGAACAGCTGCTTAATGGATACAGCACTTCTTTTGGGGTTTTAGAGCTATAAAGAGGTGGTAGCTGCACAACACTTTGAACTTAATAAATGCCGCTAAATTTTTTACTTAAAAATAGTTAATTCTAGCTGGTAATAGGGAACCCAGGGTTGAGAAGAGAGTGTTGACATGTCGTGGGGTTGTTAACCAATGTCATAGAACAATGTGTGTACTAACTATTTAATGAGAAACTAGTTTGTTCTGTAAACCTTCATCCGAAGTACAATAAAAAAATAAGAAAAAAATAACTGAATTAATATCATGTTAAAGTAGTATACAATTACCTTGACTTGATCTGAAATAAATGGTGTGCTAAGGTTTCAATTGCTACAAATGACAAGATAAATGTAAAAGCGCCAGCTAAACTATAAAACGCTAAAGGTACCACAGTCGTTAAATTTATCTGTAAAATAGGAATTTAAAAAAACGTATTTTTGTTTTTAAATGTAGAATTTTTTTTTAGCTTATAAGACTGGTATATGCTTTTTGCTGAAAATTTGAATGTTTCCTATAGAAAGGAAAAAAATTACTCTCAAAGCCTGCTACTACGATCATTTTGATGTTTTCTTCAGGTTTTTTCTCAGCACATTAGAATATAAATTGTGATCATAGAGTTAGATGTTATGTGTATTCTTCGAAATTTGACTTTAATGTTTACATGATAACCCATTATGTCTCTTCATACATGATTTAACCATTTACCTGTTACTGGACATTTAGGTTGGTTTCAACATTTTGTAATTTTACATTTAAGTACATAAAGATTCCTAACTGAACTCCTTTCCAGTTGAAATATTTCTGAAATTAAATTTGATCTTAACTGATTCAGGCAGGAATCAATGGATACTAAAGCTGGTGGATGGAAGTTTGATGAGGAACAAGGATATTTAAACAGTCTGATTGTTATTTCCTTATCAACAATGTATTAAATACAAATTTGAAAAAAGTAACTTTCTAGAGATGAAACCAAGGGACACCACCTTACCCAAGTAATGAAAGTTAACATCATCAGTAATGGGACCAACAGAGTACAAAACATTACAAACTGACCTTGTGTGCCCCCTATTGGGAAGCACTAGAAAGAACACAACACCAATTTGTTATTCCTAAATGTATAATCTCAATCAAATCATTAGAAAATGTCAGATGAATTCAAATTGGGGGACAGTCTATAAACTATTTTATATAGCTCTTCAAAATGTCAATGTTGTGAAAGACAAAGAAAGGATAAAAACTGTTCCAAATAAAGAAACCAAAGAGACATGGTAATTAAATGCAATGCATGATACTGGATCTGATGTTGGATTAGAAAAAAATTGCTGTACGACACTGAGAAACGGTGAAATTGAAATGCAGGGCCGTACATTAAATAAAATAGTGTCAATGTCACATTTCCTGAATTTGGTAACTGTACTGTGTTTGCTTAAGAGAATGTACTTCTCCTCAGAAAATAAACATCTAACATGTATTTTATCTAAGTACTAATAGATAAACGGATACCAACTCATTTGGCAGAATGACAGCTTTTAAGGTTAATATTTTTCTCCTTAAAAATGGTACTTGGTAAACTGACACAAAGGAATAGGGAAATGTGATGTGACTAACTAAATGTCCACGTGCCATCTGTTACTGTCGATCCTCGTTATTCACAGATTCAGGATTTGCGAATTGGCTGCTTGCTAAGGTTTATCTGTCGCCCCAAATCAATACATACAGCACTTCTGCAATCATTTACGAACGTTTTCAGAGCAGCAAAAAATTCTGAGTCACTCAACGTGCACATTTCCAGCTGAAGTCAAACACGGTGACACTTTTTTTTTTTTTATCAGTTCTTATACTGTAAACAAGTATCCTTTCTGTAGTCTATTTAGTACCACATTTTTCGCATTTTTTGTGCTTTTTTTTGGGTGACTTCACTGTTTAAAATGTCCCCAAAGCATAGTGCTGAAGTGCTATCTAGTGTTTCTAAGTGCAAGAAGGCTGGGATGTGCCTTATGGAGAAAATACGTCTCAGGTAAGCTTCGTTTGAGCATGAGATATAGTGCTGCTGGCTGTGAGGGTCAATGTCAATGAATCAATACAGACGTCCAGAAAAAGGAAGAGGAAATTCGCCACCCTGTACGCGAGGTCACTTCAGAAAGTACTAAAGTAACATGCTTGACGAAGCTATGGAAAAGCAGCTAAATGTGTAGATTCATGAGATGACAACTAATTTTAAAAAAGCACACTGTACAGCATTGTTGTAAGACTGAAAGCTAAAAAAACTTACGGTCACGTTCCCTGGGGTCAGGAAAATGTTAAAACTTCTCAGCTAGTGTTTTATTATAAAGAAACAATGCATATATTTCTAAGAAATGCATATTAAATGAGCTGTCTTAAATAGAAGCACACATAAAACAAGCTTATGTATTACCAACTGACAGAAATGTTGTGACCAGACGCTTGCAAGAACCTAACCCTGTATTTCCCCTAGAAGCAATCACTTGGTATTCATAAAGTCCGTGTCTGTGGTAACTTTATAGAATAAGACTGCTACAAATAGTAAGAATCAACTGTACTTATATTAGGCATTAAACTTACCTAAGGTTAAAAACCAAACCAAACTCATTGCCATTGAGTCGATTCTGATTCATAGTGGTTCTACAGGACAGAGTAGAACTGCCCTATAGGGTTTCCAAGGAGCAGCTCGTGGATTCGAACCGCTGACCTTTCGGTTAGCAGCCTATCTCTTAACCCCTGTGCCACCGGAGCTCCTATCTAAAGTTAAAAAAAAAAACAAAAACAAAAACCCATTGCTGTCCAGTCAATTCTGATTCATAGTGCCTCTACAGACTATATCTTAGTTATATTTTCAAATACCTGTGATGGTTTTAAAATACGTTAAAAAATTCTTTGTTATGACTTCAAGAGGGGCAAAGTCTAACTGCCCTTCCCTAGACTTAGTGACTTGCTTCTAACAAATGGAGTAAAGCGGAAATCATGGTTTCCTCCTCCTCACTCACTCTTTGAACACCTGCTCTAGGGGATGTTGTGAGTAGGCTTACGCAGCCTATGGAGAGCCAGTTTCTCACATGGTGAGGAATTGGGGCCTCCTGCCAAGAGCCATGTGAGTATGCCATCTTGGAAGCATATCATCCAGCCCCATTCAAGACTTCAGATGTCTGCAGCCTCTGCTAATATCCTGACTGTAACCACATAAGAAACTCTGAGCCAGAACAACTCAGCTAAGCCACTTCCAAATTCCTGACTCACATAAACTGTGATATAATGTTTATTCTATTAAGCTGCTAAATTTGGGGGTAATTTGTTATCCAGTAATAGATAACTTATGTAATACCTAAACAGAAAGTAGTTTACAAAATAACTATTAAAAAAAAAAAAAAAGATTTGGGGAGCAAAGCAGATAGAGGGATTCTCCCCTCCTACTATCAGGATAAGTAAGGGAATCCTAGTCCAGATGTGTCCTATACTTCTTAGTCATCCAATCAAAGTTCTCAGTCTGAATATGACACAAATCCATTCTAATGTCTAGTATATTCTGTTTAAACCTGCTTTGATTTCTAAATTTTCTTTAAAATTCCTTAAATGTGGACAAGGTCCATCCAAGTATTTTACAAGTACTTCAAAGGATTTCCCATACTGCTCTAGACTCTATGTCTTTTATATTCATTTTTTAGATTTAAATTGGTGATCTTTCTCTTAAATCTTATACATCAGAGATCTCCCATTCAATTATGGCCTCAAATTATTCCAAGCTAGAAAGAAATGAATTCTCATTAGTAACCAATAAAAGTAAGAATGCTTAAAGTGTCTAGATCAAACGTTTTCCAAATCTAATAGCCAATCCTCTGAAAACTTTAGGCTACTGCTAACATGTTATCAGGAATCACTTAAGAATCACAACAGTTCGATCCAGAACCAGTTATGGGGATACTGCAGTATCGGGCATTGTTTTGTTCCACGGTGCTCGAGGTCACCATGAATCAGGGAGCCAACTTGGCAGCAGCTAACAACAAGAGACTAAATTTGTATTTTGGGGAAAATGTTTGCGCAACTTTCTAATCTGCTGAGACTGCCTCAAATTTAAATCCTATCACCTAGACAATGTACCCATCATACATATAATTTTGGCTTTATAATTCAATTTATAAACATATTAAATGATATCAAGCCCTGAACCCTGGGCTCAAAGTACACAGACAACACCAATTACAGTCACTTGTTTTAATCATCTATGTAAGTAACATTTACCTGTATCCTCTAGAAATAGAGTGTCCTTATTAAATGAACCATTCCATTAGGGTCAACACTTAAGATTTTTATTATGTAGAATGGAAATCGTTCTAAAATTGATTTATTATTTTGCTATCCTAAAGAAAGCAAAATGTGAGGATGGCACAGGACCAGGCAGTGTTTCGTTCTGTTGTGCACAGGTTTGCTACGAGTCAGAACCGACTCGATGGCACCTAACAACAATGACAACAAAGAAAGCATAATGGATACAATTTGATCTGTAAGACAATGTAGTAGAGTATAAGTAATATGTGATTTAGACTTAGAAGATGTGGAGCATTTGAGTTTGGGCTTCTGTAAGTCCCCCAACCCAGAAATCTTAGTTTACTTCTCTGTTGTGAGGAACAAATGAGGTAACGCACCGAGAAATATTTTCTGAGCTACTAATAAATAAGTGTTCAACATACACAGTTATCATCATTAAGAATATCATCATCAGGCTACATTCTATAAAGAAATGACACTTTGAGGCTTTTGGAACACCCAATGCTTCAATCTCTTATGTCTCCTTTCGACTTGACTTGAACATAAAGATGCCACTTCTAAACTTCCTAATTAGTTGCTTTTAATTTGCAGCAGTCCGTACCCTCAGACATCCAAGTATGGTAGACTTGTAAGAGTAAACAGAAGCTATTGCTAACACACACACAAAACACACAAAAAAGTGACAACCCTTTAGGAAGGCAATGTGGCATCATGTCTTGAACCAGTTTTTCCAACTCTGAGAGTCTATTCTAAGAACAGCACTTGAAATGTAAGAAAGCTTTATGTACAAAGACATAGTAGTGTTACATACAGATCCTAAAATTATAAACTACCTGTCCAACAATAACTAAGTGATATAGTTCATCTATAAAATGCAGTATCATGTAGCTGTTAAAAATATTTCAGTATGTAATTAAAGAAATAGTTACATAGTACTGTTAAGACTGAATGGAAACAAACCAAAGTCCATGTAGTTAAGTGATGAGATCACAATCAATTCTTTTCATCTATTTATCTGTATTTTACTACCCTTCTACAATATATCTATATAATTTATGAGCTGGAGGGGGAGATTTTTATTTTAAAAAAAGGACAAAGGAATGACATAAATTTTCTCAAGAGTAAAGCACTAGAGCTTTACTGAAGCCCCCCCCCCTTTTTTTTTTTGCTTACTTCCAGGTATTTTTGTCTGTGATACAAATAGATGAGGTCATGATCTAAAAGACCTCTGGATAATCTTGAGCCATCTTCTAGATCTGTAGATCCATTCTTACTTAGCTTTCTGTAAAGGGCCAGATGGCAAAATAGGCTTTGAGGGCTATACGGTCTCCCACTACTACTCAGCTCTGCCTTTGTAGCCCAGAAGCAGCCACAGACAATATCTAAATGAATGAGTACAGCTGTGTCCCAATAAAACTTCACTTACAAACACTGAAGTTTTAATTACATATATTTTTCACATATGTCACAAAATATTGTTAGTCTTGATTTTTTTCCATCTATTTAAAAATGCAAAAACCATTCTTAGAACATGAGCCATGCAAAAAACAGGTGGTAGACCAGATTTGGCTGCAGGCCAGAGTTTGCTGGCCTTTGCTCTAGTGTATTTACGCTCCTGACTGCTCTACAAGGTATGAGAAAACCAAAAGTTAAGCATCAGAGACTAAGGGACTAGGGACCGTGTCTTAGCCATCTAAATGCTCAATATATATTGAATGAAAAAGATTGTATTTTATGAAATCAACTAATGCATATAGTGACAATTTATACATATATAAACAACCTCCATATACATTAATATACAATGCTCATTTTTATAGAGCAATGATGACCAGACTCTTCCTCAGACTTTTTGTACTATGACTATTGAGTACAACTTCTCAAGGGCACTACTTCTCCAAACTGGTCTTCTTTATCTAGAAATTGCTATTACCTTTCGTTATAAATTACAAAAACAACAAAATTACTTGAAAACTTAATAGAGTCACATAAATATAAGTCAATATGCACAGAGTGTAAATTAAGCTGCTTATGAAATACTCTTGGTAGTAATCTTCCTTGGACTGTTTTTAATGAACATCATCACTGAAGGCATCCATTGCAAACATGCTAAAAACCTTAACAGTATCTTCTTCTCTTCAAAATATTACATCACATCTTCAAATTTGCAACATGGCTAATTTCTTTAGCAATGTCTTTTCTTACCTCCATGACAAAGATAAACAAAAATCCAAGTTTAGGCATTTATCGTAAACCTTTATTTTAGCCTCTAAAATCTGACATTCAAAGCTACTAATAACCATCAATACCTAGTAATCTGTTATTTCTCTGAGGCATGAACTCAACCATACGTTTTTCCAGGGGTGTTGAACAAATCACTTACCCATGACCAACATTAACAGTTTTTGATATTTTCTACTTGTTTGTCCATGTACTTCACGGGAGAATTATATATGCTCATTTTACTAGCAAAGCAAAAACTCTTAATTATGGCAAAGAACCATATTATTGATTCAATTATACTAAGGAAAAGTCAAGTTCTATGTTTTGAGTGAAATTCAACATAAAAATTAACATTAGCAACTTATAGACTCCTAAAAAACAGAAATCGCCTTCAAAGTCCCTCAAATCTTCTAATCAAACATTTTATTCCAGCACCAATATTTAAACATTGAATAAAAATTTACCAATATTTCTGTGCAAGAATGTTTTAGCTCTTCGAGGAAAAATGTCACAGAGATCTTATTCTCAAAGAGGAAAGACCGAAAAAGAAAGCATATAGTACTTACATGGTCACAAATATAAAGCAAGATTTTTTCCCCCCTAAAATCCTCTCAAGGAGAATAGCAATATATTTGAGTCATTACAAAGTCTTTGGTATTACAAGGCTTTCTCTCAATTGTTTTATTTTAAAAACAAACAAAAAAAAAACAAAGTACTGCTTAGAGAAGTTACAGCCTAAATCAATCTCAATCAATGCTTGTTTTTGATGCTTTTAGATATCACCTAAAAGACTCAGGTCAAATAAATTAAATGCAAATGGAGGTGACATAATTTAGAAAACTGATAACCCAAAAAGTGGTTTTAATGATGTCAAAGATACACTATGAAACAAGTCCCCCAAAAATGGTATTTCTAAATTAACATTACTTTCTGTGATTTAATATGTGTAATCATCCTAACACCCAGGTGTCTGTCAGATTGTCGTACTGTGGAGGCTTGCATATTGCTGTGATGCTGGGAGCTATGCCACTGGTATTTAGATAGCAGAAGGGTCACCCACGGAGGACAGGTTTCAGCTGAGCTTCTAGACTAAGACAGACTAGGAAGAAGGACCCGGCAGTCTACTTCTGAAAAGCATTAGCCAGTGAAAACCTTATGAAGAGCAGCAGAACATTGTCTGATATAGTCCTGGAAGATGAGCCCCCCAGGTTGGAAGGCACTCAAAAGACCACTGAAGAAGGGCTGCCTCCTCAAAGTTGAGTCGACCTTAATGACGTGGATGGAGTAAAGCTTTTGGGACTTTCATCTGCTGATGTGGCAAAACTCAAAATGAGAAGAAACAGCTGCAAGCATCCATTAATTGGAACCTGGAATGTATGATATGAATCTAGGAAAACTAGAAATCGTCAAAAATGAAATGGAACACATAAACATTGGTATCCTAGGCATCAGCGACCTGAAATGGACTGGCATTGGCCATTTTGAATCAGACAATCATATTGTCTACTATGCCAGGAATGACAGCTTAAAGAGGAATGGTGTTGCATTCATCATCAAATAGTACATTTCAAGGCCAATCCTGAAGTACAACACTGCCAGTGATAGGATAATGTCCATACACCTACAAGGAAGACCAGTTAATATGACTATTATTCAAATATACGCACCAACCAGTAAGACCAAAGATGAAGACAGTGAAGATTTTTATCAGCTGCTGCAGTCTGAAATTGATCGAACACGCAATCAAGATGAACTGATAATTACTGGTGGTTGGAATGCAAAAGTTGAAAACAAAGAAGAAGGATTGGTAGTTGGAAACTATGGCCTCGGTGATAGGAACAATGCCGGAGATTGACAGAATTTTCCAAGACCAACGACGTCTTCATTGCAAATACCTTTTCTCACCCCCATAAACAGCAACTATACACATGGACCTCGCCAGATGGAATACACAGAAATCAAATTGACTACATCTGTTGAAAGAGACAATGGAAAAGCTCAATATCATCAGTCAGAACAAAGCCAAGGGCCGACTGTGGAAGATCATCAATCACTCATATATAAGTTCAAGTTGAAACTGAAGAAGATCAAAGCAAGTCCATGAGAGCCAAAATACGACCTTGAATATATTCCACCTGAATTTAGAGACAATCTCAAGAACAGATTTGACACACTGAACACAAATGACTGAAAACCAGACGAGTTGTGGAATGATATCAAGGACAACATAGATGAATAAAGCAAGAGGTCACTGAAAAGACAGCAAAAGAGAGAAAAGACCAAGAAGAGACTGTGAAACTTGCTCTCAAATGTCGAGCAGCTAAAGCAAAAGGAAGAAATGATGAAGTCAAAGAAGTGAAAAGAAGATTCCAAGGGGCAGCTCAAGAAGACAAAGTATTATAATGACATGTGCAAAGAGCTGGAGTTAGAAAACCAAAAGGGAAGAACCTGTTCGGCATTTCTCAAGCTGAACGAAATGAAAAAAAAAAAAAAAAAAAAAAATTCAAGCCTCAAGTTGCAATAGTGAAGGATTCTATTGGGAAAGTATAAAACTATGCAGGAAGCATCAAATGATGGAAGGAATCCACAGAGTCATTATATCAAAAAGAATTAGTCGACATTCAACCATTTCAAGAGGCAGCATATGATCAGGAACCAATTGTGCTGAGGGAGGAAATCCAAGCTGCACTGAAGGCACTGGCAAAGAACAAGGCTCCAGGAATTGACAGTATCAAATGAGATGTTTCAACAAACGGATGCAGTGCTGTAAGTGCTCACTCGTCTATGCTAAGAAATTTGGAAGACAGTTAGCTACCTGGCCAACCAACTGGAAGAGATCCATATTTATGCCTATTCCCAAGAAAGGTAATCCAACTGAATGTGGAAATTATCAAACAATATCATTAATATCACACACAAGCAAAAATTCTGCTGAAGATCATTCAAAAACTGCTGCAGGAGTGTATCAACAAGGAACTGCCAGAAATTCAGGCTGGATTCAGAAAAGGATGTGGAACAAGAGATATCATTGCTGATGTCAGATGGATCCCGGCTGAAAGCAGAGAACGCCAGAAGGATGTTTACCTGTGTTTTATTGACTATGTAAACGCATTCAACTGTGTGGATCATAACAAATTATGGATAACATTGCGAAGAATGGGAATTCCAGAACACTTAATTGTGTTCATGAGAAACCTGTACATAGATCAAGAGGAAGTTGTTCGGACAGAACAAAGCGATACTGAGTGGTTTAAAGTCAGGAAAGGTGTGCGTCAGGGTTGTATTCTTTCACCATACCTATTCAAGCTGTATCCTGAGCAAAGAATCTGAGAAGCTGGACTATATGAAGAACGGGGCATCAGGATTGGTGGAAGACTCATTAACAACCTGCATTATGCAGATGACACAACTTTGCTTGCCGAAAGTGAAGAGGACTTGAAGGACTTACTGATGAGGATCAAAGGCTACAGCCTTCACTACGGATTACACCTCAACGTAAAGAAAACAAAAATTCTCACAACTGGACCAATAAGCCACATCATGATAAAGGGAGAAAAGATTGAAGTTGTCAAGGATTTCATTTTACTTGGATCCACAATCAACAGCCATGGAAGGAGCATTTAAGAACTCAAAAGAGGCACTGCATTGGGCAAATCTGCTGCAAAGGACCTCTTTAAAGTGTTGAAAAGCAAAGATGTCACCTTGAAGACTAAGGTGCACCTGACCCAAGCCATGGTATTTTCAATCACATGATATGCATATGAAAGCTCAACAATGAATAAGGAAGACCAAAGAAGAACTGATGCCTTTGAACTGTGGTGTTGGCAAAGAATACTGAATATACCATGGACTGCCAAAAGAACGAACAAATCTGTCTTGGAAAAAGTACAACCAGAATGCTCCTTAAAAGCAAGGATGGCGAGACTGCATCTTTACATACTTTGTACATGCTGTTAGGGAAGATCAGTCCCTTGAGAAGGACTTCATGTTTGGAAAAGCATAGGGTCAGCGGAAAAGAGGAAGACCCTCAAAAAGATGGACTGACACAGTGGCTGCAACAATGGGCTCAAGCATAGCAACAATTCTAAGGACGGCACAGGACCAGGTAGGGTTTCATTTTGTGGTACATAGGGTTGCCTGGAGTCAGAACCGACTCGACGGCACCTAACAACAACAATGATCCTAACAGTGGAACAGACAGTTGTCTGCTTGTTCATGATGTCTCATGATGTAATGCAACAGCAAAGATCATCACCACCTATGAAATATTCTTGCCTTAAAAAAAAAAACTACTGAACTTCAATTTTTCTAGTCAAGCCACTAATCTAAATACTGGCTTACTGAAAATATGGAAGACAGAAAAGTCAACAGATACCACAAGAAATTAATCACTGAATTCAAAAATATGAGATATATTAAAGGAAAAATTACCTAGTTTCTCTAGTATATCTAGGACAAGAAATTTTATTAAGGCACAGGGGAGGGAAGGACCATTATAGGCTCAGACTTAAATGTTAAATGTAGTATGTAAACCTTATTTGAACCCTGATTCTAACCAACTATTGAGACTTTTTGGAGACAATAAGGAAATAAAAACATAGAGTGGGTATCAGATATTAAATAATTTTGTTAGTTATAATAACAGCAAGGATTATAGTTTTTAAAAGTCCTTATCATTCAACCTTAGAATATCAATTAACATAATCTACCAAATAAATAGAACGAAAGGAAAAAAATCACATGATCATCTTAATTGACACAAAAGGCATTTGATAAAGTCCAACACCCGTTCCTGTTAAAAACTTTCAGTAAAATAGGAATAGAAGGGAAATTCCTCAAGATAATAAAGGGCATCTATACAAAACCAACAGCCAACATCATTCTCAATGGAGAGAGGCTGAAGCATTCCCCCTGAGAAGGAGAACAAGACAAGGATGCCCTTTATCACCATTCTAAATTAACACTGTGCTGGAAGTCCTAGCTAGAGTAATAAGGCAAGAAAAAAGAAACAAAGGGAATCCAAATTGTAAAGGAATAAGTAAAACTATCCCTATTTGCAGATGATGTGATACTGTATGCAGAGAACCCCAAAGGTTCCACAAGAAAACTATTGGAACTAATAGGAACATTCAGCAGAGTAGCAGGATACCAGAGAAACACAGAAAAATCAGTTGGATTCCCATACACCAAAAAAGAGAACTTTGAAAAGGAAATCAGGAAAACAATACAATTTATTATAGCCCCTAAAAAGATAAAATACTTAGGAATAAATCCAAGCAGGGATGTAAAAGACCTATACAAAGAAAACTACAAAACGCTACTCCAAGAAACCAAAAGAGACCTACATAAATGCAAAACCATACCATGTTCGTGAACAGGAAGACTCAACTTTGTGAAAACGTCAATTCTACCCAAAGTGATCTACAGATATAGTGCAATCCTGATCCATATCCCAGCAGCATTCTTTAACAAGCTGGCAAAACTAATTTCCAACTTTATATGGAAAGGAAAGATGTCCCAAATAAGCAAAGCATTATTGAAAAGAAAATGAGCAGAGTAAGGGTCCTCACACTACCAGATCTCAGAACCTACTATACAGTCTGGTACTAGTACAATGACAGACATCTAGGCCAACGAATGGAACAGAATCAAGAACCCAGAAGTAAATCCATCCACCTACAGTCAGCTGATCTTTGACAGAGGTCTAGAGTATACGAAATTGGGAAAGGACAGTCTTTTAAACAAACGGTACTGACAAAACTGGATGTCCATCTGTAAAAAAAAAAACAGGAGCCATATCTCACGCCATACAGAAAAACTAATTCAAAATGGATCAAAGACCTAAATATAAAACCAAAAACCTATAAAGATCATGGAAGAAAAAACAGGATCAATGCTAGAGGCCCTAATATATGACATTACCAGGATATAAACCATAACTAACTACATACAAACTCCAGAAGATAAACTAGATAACCGGGATCTTCTAAAAAATCAAACACTTATGCTCATCAAAAGACTTCACCAAAAGAGTAAAAAGAGAACCTACAAACTGGGAAAAAAAATTTGGCCATGACATATCCAACAAAGGTCTAATCTGTAAAATCTAAAAGATATTCTAACGCCTCAAAAACAAAAAGACAGTTCATTTGAAAAACAGGCAAAGGATATGAACAGACTCTTCACCAAAGAAGACATTCAGATACTCAAGTGGCTAACAGATACATGAAGAAATGCGCCAGCTCATTAGCCGTTAGATAAATGCAAATTAAGACTACAATGAGATACCATCTCATCCCAACATTACTGGCTCTGATCAAAACGCAGAAAATAACAAAAGCTGGAGAGGCTGCAGGGAGACTGGAGCTCATGCAATGCTGGCAGGCATGTAAAATGGTACAACCACTATGGAAACGGATATGGCGCCTCCTTAAAAAGCTAGAAACAGAAATACCATACAATCCAGCAATCCCACTCATTGGAATACGTTCTAGAGAAATAAGAACCATCACATGAACAGACATGTGCACTGCAGCGTTATTCACAATAGCAGAAAGATGGAAATAACCTAAATGCCCATCAAAAGATAAATGGATAAACAAATTATGGTACATACACATAATGAAATGCTACGAAATGATAAAGAACAAAGATGAATCTGCGAAATACCTCACGACATGGATGAATCTGGAGGGCGTTACATTGAGTGAAATAATTCAGTCACAAAAGAGCAAATACTGTACGACCCCACTATTATAAAACCCAAGAAAAGGTTTACATGCAGAAAGAAACAATCTTTGATGGTTATGAGGGAGGTGAGAGGTGGGAAGGGAAAAATACTAACTAGATAGTAGGTAAGTGGTAACTTTGGTGAAGGTAAAGACAACACACAATATAGGAAGTCAGCACAACTTGACCACAAAATAATGTGTGTATAAATTTTTCAATGAGAAACTAATCTGTGCTGTAACCTTTCACCTAAAGCACAATAAAAGATATAAAGTCCTCATCAGTAAGAAAATCCATCTTTGCAAAGACATGTTCTCTGGGATTTCCTTTGAAATACTCTTTAAAAAGTAAAATATGGGTATAAACAAGATTCACACAATGCTGAATACAGGTGACATATTCAGCAGTTCATTACAGTATTTTCTCTACTTCTGTGTTTGAAAAGTTCTGTAATAAAGTTTAATAAAATACACACAACAAAATTAATGAATTAAAACACTAAAAAAAGAAAAAATTTCACTTAGATGACTTAAGGTTGATATAAACAACCTGGCCAAAACACTCACTGGGGAATATCAGAGTATCACCATATATTTGGCATCTCTTCCTGGTCAGGCATATACAAAGAATAAGTATATAAAAAGGAAGACGACACCTGCCGCAGTATACAGAAGAGGAGCATTTGTTTTCATAGCAATATAACAGAAGGCCCTGTGAGGCAGGTGACAATATTTTTAACAAAACATTTATAAACTGACTGAGTTAGGGTCCAAGTGTTAGATAAACTTACTTCCTAAAATCTTATTTTTGACAAAATAGTCTATGAAAAATTTTCCTAAAAACTGATTTCCAAATGAGTACCAACTTCTTCAGACTAATTTTTATCAGACAGCCGTGCCCCAAAGAGAAGTAACGATTTATTTAACACTCAACTGTATTGCACTGATCATACGAAGCGCATTCTAATTCTCACTACAATCCAGCAAAGTTGGTATTGTTTTCCTACTTCACGATAAAGGAAATTTTGGCTAATTTCTTTTTATTAGAGCTACTAAATGACAGACAATTCAATATTGTCAAGACTCCAACTGCCTCTTACTCTTGTCTATATTATTGTTGTTGTTAGTTGTCATTGAGTCAATTCCAACTCATGGGGACCTCCTGTATAGAGTAGAACTGTTCCATAAGGTTTATCAAAGCTGTGACCTTTCGGAAGCAGATCTCCAGGCCTGTCTTCCAAAGAGTCTCTGGATGGGTTTGAACTACTAGTGGAATGTTTAAACTGATGCATCACCCAGGGACTCCAAGAATAAACAATCACTGGCTGACATGTTAATTACACAACTCTCTAAAAGCTCCTCAATCTTCCCTTTTTTGCTCACACTATTTCAACCCCTAGACAGCTTTTCACCACTTATCTCTTTGTGTCTAAGTTTTACAAATCCTTCAAAGTTTGGCACAAATGCAACTTTCTCCATAGAATCTACGCCAAGCAATTTTTCCTCTTGATTCCAATGGTATTTAACCGGTAATTTCCCATCTATTAATAACATAATGTGACCCATTAGACTTAAAAATTCCTCTAAATCAGAGTTAGGACTGAAAAAAATCTATCACAATTTAACAAACTGCCTGGTTACACAGTGTTCCATGAATGTTAATAGCTATGAGGGAAGAGGATCAAACAGGATATTAAGGCACTACAACAGAGAGGGAAGCCCTGGTGGCGTAGTGGTTAACCAAAAGGTCAGCAGTTCAAATCCACCAGGCGCTCCTTGGAAACGTTACGGAGCAGTTCTACTCTGTCCTATAGTTGGAATCAACTCCATGGCAATGGGTTTAGTTTCTTTGGTTTATAACAGAGAGGGAAGGAGGGAGGGAGAGAAACTGATCATCCACTATGCATCCATTAAAAAACATGAGACAGATCTACTTGTGCATATACATAGAAAAAACATTCCAGGGTATTAAGGGAAAAGCCAAGGTGAAAAACAGCCTATGTTTCTATCATTCCACTTTTGTAAAAACAGGATACAAGCACATATATACATATATGTATACATGGAAAACAATCGGAAAGAGTACCACTTAACTGTTAATAGTGGTTGGATATGATATGTACATTTTATAGTTCTTTACTGCTTGAATATTTCCTACTTGTTATATTTCTGAATGTATTTAAAATGTGCACACGTTTTTAAAAAATCACTAAATACATTTATAGTTATTATAATCAAGTTAACTTTGAAATCAACGGCTTCGTTGATTTCAAACATTTAATTAATGAATTCATTATTAATATACCATACCAAGGTAAGACTAAAAAGAAGTGATTTTTATAGTGTACCTTTAAGGAATATGTATGTTTACGATGACGTGTGTGTGTGTGTGTGTGTGTGTTTTAAGAGCAATACTAGACTTTTCCTAAAATAAACACATCTAAATATAGACTAGAATCCCTGGATGATGCAAACAGGTAATGTGCTTGGCTGCTAATAGAAAGACTGGAGGTTTGAGTCCACCCGGAGGCACCTTGGAAAAGAAGCCTGGCAATCTACTTCCAAAAATTCAGCCATTAAAACCCCTATGGAGCACAGTTCTACTGTCACACATCCTGAGTCAGAAAGGCAACTGGTGATGGTGGTGGGTACAGATGATGTCTCACAACTTATGAAGAAATGTAACAGAAAAACATCTTTTCAATAAACTAGGCTTCACGTAAAAGAAAAAAAAAAATTCCAACTTTAGTTTGGTCTATAAGCTTCCACGGCTTTAAGAGGCAATAAAGAAGAAGGTATACCCATGACACCTTGGGTTTTTAACAAAAGCAAAATCCAGTCTGTAGATCTAAATATTCTCTCACCATTCAATTTTAAGCAACAGCACTTACATGATTTAAGTTTTTACAAATGCTGTTTTGTCTAGGTTAGCTCTACCCTACTCTTTAATATATTCCTCAATGCATAAGAAATGGAGACAATCAAATCACACATCTAAACTCAATACACTTGACAGTACGCTGTGATAAATGTGATTTCATATTTCTAGCTTTCAAAGTACTTCTTAGCATTGTTCTTTGCTTTGTAACATATTCTTTGACAGAAGCTTAGGAAAGGAAAAAGTGAACTGGTAAAGAAAAACTGTCATTACGCCTACCATTCAAGACCATCACTGATCTGAATTCAGAAACGCCAAAAGAGGCCAAAATAACCCACTTCTAATGCCATGTTTCACTCCAAATAGCAATGTGAATAAGATAGGAAGCTCAAATTAATCATTAAAAGAAGCTTCCTCTATGTCTGATACCCTAAAGGCTGAACTGCCTGGGGTAAAATGTACCACCGTAATATTTAGGATGGATAAGAGGTATGGCTTTCTTAGTACATATATTGAGGACCTATTGATTGATTACCAGGAAGCTTAATATACACTCACAGACATTCTGGAAACTCTTCATGTACCCCTCACTCAGGCATACTAACACCCAAATATTAAGGTCACTGGTTCTGAAACCTTCACAGTGCATCAGAATCTAGGTAGGTGATGTTTAAAACCTGTAGATGCTCAGATCCCACCTACTCAAGGCTGGCTTGAATTAGTGTGGGCTGGTGACCAGGTACAGATTTTTTAAGCTCTCCAGGTGATGCTTTCCTATGCGGACTTAAAATTCTTATATATCACCATACTACCTATGGCTAAGGAATATATCCAGAAACCCCTAGTGGTTTTCTGACTAAAAAAAATTTAGTACCATTTATTATGGTGGAGCCCAATGGTTAAGAGTTTGGCTGCTAACAAAAAGGTAAACGGTCTGAATTCAGCAGCTGGTTCCTTGGAAATTCCTTGGGGCAGTTCTACTCTGTCCTATAGGGTCACTATGAGTCGGAATCAACTCAATGGGAACTTTTTTTTTTTTTTTAATTATTATTATTACTGTTTAACAGAAAAAGAAAAAAGTACAAGATTTAGAATACAGCTCCAGTTTGGCTCTAACTAGCTAAATGAACTCAGGCCAATTACAGACTCTGTAAGCCTGTTTCCTCCATTATAAAATTACAATTGCTTTTTTCATAGGGTTACTGTGAAGACTAAATGAGATGATATATGAAATATACATGCTTTCTACAGTATTGAAGACCCAACCTAATAAGTGGACATATTCTTTTCTGTTTATTTAAAAATCAATATAAAAGCCTTTGACCCAGCAATCCCTCTTCTGGGAATTACCTTATGTAAACAGCACCAATGTTTTAAAAAAACTTGTAAGAGTATTTACTGTGGCATTGTTTGCAGTGATTCAAAAACAGAAACTGAACACCCTCAACTGAACAACAGAACAATGGTTTGATAATATGGTAAAGTGCACTAAAATTACAAGTTATTAAAAAAAAAAAGTTGCATATACTAATACATTTTATTATGACCTGTTGCCGATGAGTCGGTTCCGACTCTTAGCGACTCTACAGGACAGAGAGGAACTGCCTCATAGAGTTTCCAAGGAGTGCCTGGTGGATCGGAATTGCCAACGTTTCGGTTAGCAGCCTTAACACTTAACCACTATGCCACCAGGGTTTCCCTATATTAAATAGAAACACCAAATTGCATGTTTACCATATGATCCCATTTTTGTTTAAAGGGTAGGCAGTGTAGATGGCTATATATGTTTGGGTAAAGTCTTAAAGGAACACCTAACTTAACTCTGGTAAGGAAGAGATGAAAAAGAACCAGTTGCCCTTGAGTGAATTCCAAGTCCTGGAAAGCTCATGGGTATCAGAGGAGAATTGTAGTCCATAGGGTTTTCAATGGCTGATTTTTCACAATTAGAATATCAGGTTGGGTAGACTCCAACCTCCAACCTTTTGGTTAGTAGCCAAGCATGTTAACCGACTGCACCACCCAAGGATTCATGTTGGCCTTAGTATCTCTGTGTTATAAGGCTTTAGTGAAGTTACCAAAACTAAGTTTTGTTTTTGTTTTTAAAGGTCCTATATAAGTTCAGCTCATATATGTTATAGTTTAGAGGCTTTATCACAGAATAGAAAACAAGAGATTGTGTGCTATTTTCAGCTCATGGTATTAGTACTAGTTTAACACCCTATCTAGTAATTTTCAATTGTTAACACAGAATCAATTCAAGTTACTATAGTGCCAAGGAAAAATAACTTCAGAAATGTTAAGTAGGCTGTAACAAAGGGAACTAAAGAAGTTACCTTTGTGTGCGTGGTGTGCGAACTAGAAAAAGATTAAAATCTTTTTAAGCAGAAGACTTTAATGCAATTTTAATACGATTTTTTCTTTAGACTAGAATTTTCCAAAGTGTATTACTTAAACACCAGCTCACATAATGTGTTCTTTGAAAAAAGGGGTTCCTAGTCAAATAAATTTAGGATATGCTGCTCCCCAGCAGCACTTATTCTTCTGCAAGCACTTTGAGCACACGTTCATTCTTGTGGTCATCTTTTCCTTTCCCTTTCCTAGTGTCATCAGCATAGTAAAAGCTCTGAGAAGTCCTACAAGGAAAACTCTTTAACTTTAACCCGATAGTACAACTTTCTTCTACAAATATGTTAACAAAGAAAGCAGGCATTTTGAGAAACAGTATTTCTAGTCATTTCCAGTAAAACTTAAAAGAAAATGAAGGAATGGGTTTATATAACATATTTCAGCTTTCTCATACAGGCTGGGTAGAGTAATAATTTAATTTTTGTTTAGGGAAACCCACAACTTATGACAGTTAAAAACTCTAAACTATGTTTAGTTTTTATGACCATTCTGAATATTCTAAGAAAAATACAGGGGCTGTACAAATATTTGAATTAAGTAAGAGCAATCTTTTAGGTGGTGGGCGTAAATTGTGATTTTAAAGTTCCCCAAATACTCGAGAATAAGGCTTGAATCGGTGATCATTTATTTCCTAAAAACTTTAAGTGAGATAAGCCAATATCCTAAAGAAAGTGAAGTTTTTAAAAAACGCATTGCTTAAAAAAGCAACAACAACAAAATCAAACACCTAGGTTGCAATGTCTGAAATAAAAACCAAAACATGAAATTTGTTTCAAGGACTAAATATGAAGTTATACTCAACAACAACAAAAAGCCCATTTGGTAGAAAAAGATTCTTGGGTAAAATTTAAATGAAAATTTACCCTATATTTGTTACAAAAATATAACTTCTTCCAAAAATTTCTAAGTATCCTGTAGGAAATACATGCAATAAAACAAAGCTAAATTTAAGGAAAGAAGGAAGCAACTACTGAATAACAACAAAAATATTAAAAAAAAAAATTACAAACTTGCCAAAAATTGTAAATTCAATTCTAACTTCTGAAGTTCCAAAGATAAAATGGGAGAAAAAACAACAGTAAGTTACATACAATTCTCATTATCCACAGGGAAAATCATACTAATTTCCTGGAAGCAACCTTATTCCTAGCACTAAGCTTTAAAAGAAAGGTATCATATAGGGTATTATAGCAGACAGGGTTGTAACAGAAAATATCCTCAACAACACCCCAACAGCACATGCCAAGCTTTATATAAGCGTACTTAGTTTCTCAAGAAGTCAAGTACATAACTCCTAACACAAGGTGCTTTAGGACATTATGGTCTAAATCTTCCTAATTTAAAATCCTGGATTCCTGAATTCCTCTGGACTGTCCAAATATATAAGACCCTTAAGTCTGGTGAGGCCCTGCCTATCTCCCCAGTTTTATCTTTTGCCAATCCTTCTCCCTACCTCCACTTTAAGATCTGTCATTCTCCCTTATCAGTGTCACTGTGCAGACTAATTCCTCTGGCTGAATGCCATTTCAACTGTCTCTTGACTAAATTAACTTCTCTAAGTCTTTTGGAGGAGCCCTGGTGGAACAGTGGTTAAGTGCTCAGGTCCTAGCCAAAAGGTTTGCGATTTAAACTCACCAGCTGCTCTGACGGAGAAAGATGTGGCAGTTGGCTTCCATAAAGATTACAACCTTGGAAACCCTGTGAGGCAGTTCTACTCTGTCCTTTAGGGTCACTATGGGTTGGAACGACGTGACAGTAGTGGGGTTTAAGTCTTTTGGGATGCTCTTCCTGATCTCTGCAGTCTGGGTCCACAGGACTTGCAGGCCCGCCTCCGTGGCATTTAGTATGTTGTTAGTTGTCAATGAGTCAGCTCTAACTTGTGGTGACCTTACAAATAACAGAATGAAACGATGCCCGGTCCTGTGTCATCATCATGATGATTGGCATGTTTGAGTTCATCATTGTGGTTACTATCAATCCATCTATCTTATTGAGGGTTTCCCTTGTTTGCACTGACCCTTTTTACCAAGCATGATGTCCTTTTCTAGCATTTGCTCTTTCCTGATGATGTATCCAAAGAAAGCAAGATGAAGTCTCGCCGTCCTTGCTTCTAAGGAGCATTCTGGTTGAATTTCTTTTAAGACTGATTTATTCGTTCTTCTGGCAGTCCACGATAAGTTCAATACTCTTCACCAACACCACAGTTTGTATGTATCAATTCTTCTGTCTTCCTTTTTCACTGCCCTCCTTTTGCATGCATAAGAGGCAACTGAAGGCCAGGGCCTGGGTCAGGTGCACCTTAGTCATCAAAGTGACATCTTTGCTTTTTAACACTTTAAAGAGGTCTTTTGCAGCAGTTTTTCCAATGTTACGCATTATCTGACTTCTTGACTGCTGTTCCATGGGTACTGATTGTCGATCCTATTAGAATGAAATCGTTGACAACTTTGGTTTCTTCTCCATTTATCATAATATTGTTTCTCAGTCCAGTTTTGAGGATTTTCATTTTCTTCACATTCATGCCTAATCCATACTGAAGGCTGTAGTCTGTAAATGCCTTAAGTCGTCTCCAATTTCAGCAAGCAAGATTATGTTATCTGCATATCTCAGGTAGTTAATAAGTCTTCCTTCAATCTCGATGTGACATTTCTCTTCATATAGGCCCTGCTTCACAATTATTTGTTCAGCATACAAACTGAATAAGTTCTGAACCACAAACTATCCCCTTGGTCTCTTAAAGGGACGGCCTCTTGATCCATGTACCTACGGGTCTGACACGAACACAATTAAGAATGCTAGAACTCCCAGTCTTCATATATTACCCTGAAATGGCCAGTTTAAGCATCTTTCTCTCCACTATACTGTAAACTCATAATAAGGGCCATATCATCTTATCGCTACTTGTATCACCAACAACTAAGGACAGTATCTGGCACATAATAGGCCTGCAACTCCCAAAAATGCAAGTTTCTGGTAGTCTAGCTTGATGAAAAGATACAATTTAGAATGTCCAGAGTAACAAATGCACTAAACGTTCTTCAAACAATACTCACGAATAGCCTTTCAACCAAACTTCAGATGAAAATTAGCAAACAACACATCCTTGGCAGGAGCCATGGTGGCGCAGTGGTTAACCAAAAGGTCGGTAGTTCAAATTCACCAGCCACTCCTTGGAAACTATGGGGTAGTTCTACTCTGTCCTATAGGGTCAATGTGAGTCGGAATTCAACTGACAGCAACAGGCTTTGAAATACTATTCTTATTTTTGCTGGCTCAGGATCAACATAATTTACAGATTCCATTAAAGGATTTAAGACTCCCCTTTGGATGAAAGCAATTTATTACACTAAAACTGGAACAGGCCCATCTACTGAGTCCTTGATGAAAACATTCAGTAATGACAGCAGGCCACAATCCAATTCTTCTGATCTCATGGCAAAGAAGGCAGTAGTAGCACATGGAGGCAACTAAACCTGAAGTCCAGTTCCTTCTCAGATTCCTCGGTCTCCTTCTTCCGCTGCGCCAGGCAAACAGAGACTATTTTATCAAGAATGGCTGCTCACAAGCTTATAAGACTCCAGGCACTATTTGCCAAACCAGGGAGTAGAAAAGAAACTCTAAGAACAGTGTTAAGCCAATTGGCTGGATGGTCCCACGAAGCCATGAACCTAAAGCATTCTAACCACGAGAACTAATCCCATGAGGCCTTTGGTTGTACCTAAGTAGTACTGGCAACTGCAATCTTGTTTGTTGTTGTTGCTACTGTTGTAAAATTATGTATAACACAACATTTGCTATTTTGCCCTTTTTCTGGTATATGACTTTAGCAACATCAGCTACCTTAGTCAGGTTGTATAACCATTACCCTTATTCGATGCCGATTTCCCCATCACCAGAGACATAATTTCGCTACTTCCCTGAGAATGATTCCCTCTTCCCCCCTCCCAACCCAGGTAACCACTAATAATCACAGGTCTCTATGTATTTACCTATTCCTATCATTTCATACGAGTGAGGTCATACAGTATTCCTCCTTTTGTAATTGACTTACTTCAGTCAGCATGATGTCTTCGAGGTTCATCCATGTTGTGGCATGCATCAAGGCTTCACTTCTCCTTAAGGATGAGTAGTATTCCACTGTATGTATGTACCACATTTTGTTTATCCATTCATCCACTGATGGGCACTTAGGTTGTTTCTACTACTACTTTTTGCTACTGTGAATACTGCTATGAACATGGGTGTATATATTTCTGTTTGTGTCACTACTTTTAGGTTTCCAGAGTATATACCTAAGAGTGGAATTGCTGGGTTGCCATGATTTGGAAGTTCACTGCACGGCAGCTAACAACTCTTCAATGAGGTCCTCTACTTATTTATTGGTGTTTCTCAGGACTAAAAAAAGGAAACAATTCTTCCCAACCTCCTCCAATATTTTATATACTTTGGTACTCAGAAGTGAAAACAAATGATATGTAAACTAAATTGGATGGGATCACAGTAGTTAAATTTCCAAAAGTGGTATGTACTAAGGACACTATTCTTTTGCCAACATGCTTTAATTCCTAGGTCATTTTAGAAGAACATAAAAAACAGTCAAGCAAGGGTCAGACGAAACTCTTCATTTACAAAAAAAGTTTTCTTCAATTTCATTAAGAAGTAAAATGACTCTCCGGAAGGTGACACGTGTGTTTAATTAGGCAAGTCTTAATTTTTCATTTATTAAAAAAGTTGGGTCTTTTCAGTTATGGAAGAAAAAATTACTAAGAGAAAAATATATTAATCATGTCTCTAAACAGTATTTTTTAGTTTTTAGTATGTTCCACCTCTGCAAACTTAGCTACTGTAATCCCAATCATTTTTAGTTTACATATCATTTTCACTTTTTACTCTATACCTAAAACTTTCCTAAGGAAAAACATTTATAACGCACCTACCTATACATAATCAATTCTATACAGTGTTTCTTTTACTGGAAAAGTCTGAAAGCATTATTTCTCTGTAAATTCACCTTTCAACTACAATCAATAAATTATTTAAATAAAAGTTGTTTTCTATCTATAATGCCAAATACAAAGATCGCTATTAAAATATTAACTTCTAAAAAAATACTGACAACGCTAGAAGCCCTAATACTTGGCATATACAGTATACAAAACATCACTAACAATGCAGAAGAGAAACTAGGTAACTGGGAGCTCCTAGAAATCAAGCACCTATGCTCATCCAAAGACTTCACCAAAAGAGTAAAAAGATTACCTACAGACTGGGAAAAAGTTCTTAGCTATGACATTTCTGATCAGCACCTGATCTCTAAAATCTACATGATACTGCAAAAACTCAACTACAAAAATACAACCCAATTAAAAAATGGGCAAAGGGTATGAACAGGCACTTCAGTAAAGAAGACATTTAGGTAGCTAACAGATACATGAGGAGATGCTCACGATCATTAGCTGTTAGAGAAATGCAAATCAAAACTACAATAAGATTTCATCTCACTCCAACAAGGCTGGCATTAATCCAAAAAACATAAAATAATAAATGTTGGAGAGGATGGGGAGAGACTGGAACACGTATACACTGCTGGTGGGAATATAAAATGGTACAACTACTTTGGAAATCGATTTGGCGCTTCCTTAAAAAACTAGAAATAGAACTACCATACGATCCAGTAATCCCATTCCTTGGAATATATCCGAGAAAATTAAGAGCCTTTACATGAACAGATATGCACACACCCATGTTCACTGCAGCACTGTTTACAATAGCAAAAAGATGGAAGCAACCAAGATACCCATCAACGGACGAATGCATAAATTATGGTATATTCACACAATGGAATACTATGCATCGATAAAGAACAATGATGAATCTATGAGACACTTCATAACATGGAGGAATCTGGAAGGCATTACGCTGAGTGAAATTAGTCAGTTGCAAAAGGACAAATATTGTATAAGACCACTATTACAAGAACTTGAAAAATAGTTGAAACAGAGAAGAAAATACTCTTTGATGGTTATGAGAGTGGAGATGGTGGGAGGGAGGGAGGGAGGGAGAGGCATTTTCACTAATCAGATAGTAGGTAAGAATTATTTTAGGTGAAGGAAAAGACAACATACAATACAGGAGAGGTCAACACAACTGGACTAAACCAAAAGCAAAGAAGTTTCCTGAATAAACTGAACACTTCGAAGGACAGCATAGCAGGGGTGGGGATTTGGGGACCATGGTTTCAGGGGATGTCCAAGTCAACTGGCATAATAAAATCTATTAAGAAAACATTCTGCTTCCCATTTTGGAGAGTGGCATCTGGGGTCTTAAATGCTAGCAAGCAGCCAGCTAAGATGCATCAATTGGTCCTGGAGCAAAGGAGAATGAAGAACACCAAAGATTCAAGGTAATTATGAGCCCAAGAGACAGAAAGGGCCACATAAACCAGAGACTACATCAGCCTGAGACCAGAAGAACTAGATGGTGCCCGGCTACAACCAATGACTGCCCTGACAGGGACCACAATAGAGAACCCCCGAGGAGAAGGAGAGCAGTGGAATGCAGACCTCAAATTCTTGTAAAAAGACCAGACTTAATGGTCTGACTGAGACTGGAAGGACCCCAGAGGTCGTGGTCCCCAGACCTTCTGTTAGCCTAAGACAGGAACCATTCCCAAAGCCAACTCTTCAGACAGGGAACGGACCAGACTATGAAACAGAAAATGAGAGTGGTGAAGAGTGAGCTTCTTGAATCAAGTAGGCACATGAGACTATGTGGGTAGCTCCTGTCTGGAGAGGAGATGAGAGGGCAGAGGGGGTCAGAAGCTGGCTGAATGGACACGAAAATAGAGAGCAGAGTGAAGGAGTATGCTGCCTCATTGGCGGGAGAGCAACTAGAAGTATATAGCAAGGTGTATATAAAATTTTGTATGAGACTGACTTGATTTGTAAACTTTCACTTAAAGCACAATAAAATTGGGAAAAAAAATTAACTTCTAAATGATAGGATTTGGGGAAACATTCTTCCCCCATTCCAGAATTCAGAAATGAGTGAGACAGGGGTTAGGCAAACAGCAATCCAAATATTACCTTTATTACTGATAAAGCTACGCTGGAAGGCATAATTTAGACCTAGACCAAGCAGGTTTCCTAACACCACACCCCTTAATTTTTCTAACCTAGTCAAAAAAAAAAAAAAATTTTTTTTTTTTTTTTTAGTCATAGATAGCACTCCTAAAAGGGACAGAGTCTATCCTTAGTGGGCTCATGAAGAAGCAGAGCAGGTCGTTTTCTGTAGGGGACAAACTCCCAAAGACAGAAGAAGGGGTTGAGCCATGTCAGACCAGTTCCCTTTTAAAAAATCATCAAAGGGAAAAGCAATGAGGTGGACGACAGGTCCAAGTCAGACTATTTTTATGCCTTCTTAAAAACAGCAAGAAATCTAGTATCACAAACCAATTTAACAAGAGTTATGAGTAAAATTTTTCTCTTAATCACACTTGTCAGTAAAATGGATTCAAACTGCATGAGTCAGACAAAGCCAATCAAAATAAGAATGTTCAGATATTTAAAATAAGTTTTAAGAATATGAAAGGATGCATAATTCATTCGTGTTCAAAGGCCTTTAAAGTTAAATGGAAAAAATATCTGCATATCTCAAAATACCACCAAATTCAAAGGTCCCTGAATTAAGTGTGTATAATTTGAGTCTAAGAACCAGAAATCAACCTTACTTAAAATTATTAAGATCCTGTCACAGTATCTATAAAAAGGAGACAGTCTGGTCACCAAGAAGACTGGCTTTGAACATCACACCTGGCCCAAATCTCTGATCATAAATACTTCTGCTAACCAGGATGATAAGTCCAGAAAGGCAAATTATCTTCCAATACCAGAAAGATTTATAAACAAATATGGAAATATTCAAAAAAACAAAATCATAATATCAATATATGTGCTAAGACTACATTACTTGGTATTGTATATACTTGCAATGCTTAAGAGAATTTGGCCTATTTAAGTGACAACTTTGTAAGACCAACTCCAAATGTGATAGCAAATTAAGACGTTCTCATTGAAATCTTACAAAGTATTGAAACATCTCAGAGGACTTCAGGCTCAGACAAACGGAGTTAAGGAAGCCACATATTAAAACCAAACGCAGTTTACAGCCAAACAGCTCATGGGATTTGGTGCCTTGGTTTGGAGGTTTAGGGTCACAGTTCATGGGACATCCCAGTTAACTGGCCTACTAAGGTGTTTGGTGCTTCTGTTCTATCCCCCAGTTCTTGCATAGTGCCTGAGGTCCTAAAAGCTTGCAAGCAGCCATTCCAGGCTCAACAACTGGTCTCTATTCACCTGGAGCAACAGATGGAGTCAGGCATAGGAGGAGGATATGGAATGCGTGGCTAATTGCCTCCAGGAACAATTGCCTCCTTTGCCATGAGACCTGAAGAACTGGATAGTGTCTGGCTACCATTACTGAACATTTCGATCGAAGATTCCATAGATGAATCCTGATCAAAAGGGGAAAAATGCAGAACAAAATTTCAAATTCTCATGGACTCTAGACTTTCCAGAGCCATGGCAGGTGAACTCCTGAAACTACTGCCCTGAGATAATCTGTAAACCTTAAATCAAAAATATCCCCTGAAGTCATCTTAAAACTGAACAATAGCTTAACTAGTAAAAAATGTCTGCCTTGAGCATTAAGCTCTTTTAAGCAAAGGGGACATAGGATCAAAGTGACAACAGTAATTGGAGAGATCAGACAGGAACCTTAGGGGGCAGGGAGTTTATGATAATGAGGGAGGAACAACTCAGAAAAGGAGTGTGAGAATGGGTTGCACAACTTGAAGAATGTAATCAATGTCTATGAATTGTACTTGCAGAAAATGTTCAGTTGTTTTACTGCGTATATTCTCAACAACAAAAATTTAGAAAACAATTAAATGCAGTTTAAATTATTTGGGTATGTGCACGTTTGTTAATGGCAAATCTAACTGAAAAATAAAATAGCTCGACTTGTGTAGAGTAAGAAAACTGAACTTAAAAGCCCAAGGACCAGGTTTCTAAAATTATAACTTCAGTTTTTAAAAATTAGTGGAACTATTCTGCATACAAAAATTGTCCTCAAAGACATCAAAACACAATTCATTCTACACAACTCAATTTCACCAAAAATTGGAATTTTAAAGATATTCTTGCTATAAAGGAAATGCCATTATCTGTTTGACAACTGTGCACATGAGGTAAATCGTTTAAAACAGCAGGTATTAAAAGACTGACAACAGAAACTCAGCCAATTAAAAATATTTATCTTTATATTTTTAACAGAGTTCCTGGCCAGAATTCCTTAAATCATCCTCCATACACGGGGTCACATGGTGCGGAGTCACCTATTAAACATGGATCTAAGCAGTAAACAAGCTTTTAAAATCCTTAAGTAACTTCCTTTATTAAAATTGTTTTTCTTGACATACAACACCTTCACAAGTATTACATTTCTCTTAATCGTTTAAAAGCATTTTTCTAATAAAGCTTCCTCTAAAAGCCTTTACCAAAAAAATCTGTCACCAATTTTCTTAACAAAAATCTCACAAACTACTAAGTCCTGATTTTAATTGACATGACTGTGTTACGCACCTAATATGTCGGCAATATACTGTCCTCAAATGCTTAAATATTTGCTAGAAAGAAAAGCTAAGAAATGTGGTTTCCCCTAGCGATGTTTTCAAACGTAACAGTAACTTTTACATGAGTGTTTGGACATGAAACTGTAACAGTTTATTTTTCCAATATTTGACACAACTCTGATACTAAGTTACAGCTAAAATACTTGAAGTATCTAACCTTTTCTCTGGTTTTAATTATATATTTTTCTAAATCTCACCATCTGTTCCTGTAACGAAAACACAATATTCTTTACTAATGGCACCTAACAACTTGGACCTAAGTCACTGTTTCTTTCATACCCACACCTGTCTACTGCAACCTTTTCCCGGACGCACTTGGACCCTCGAGAATTCCCACACTTATTCTTGTAAACCCACTCCTTCCTCTTCAGGCACTTCCAACTCGCACGCTTCTCGGGATCCACCAGGCCTCTCCCCCACTTTCCGAACCTAAGGGCTGAGGCGGACCGACAGCTCGGTCTCCAGCCCCAAGCGCGCCGAAACGAAGAGCTGGGTCGGTCCCCCAGTGCCGCCAGGCTATGTCAGGGGGGAGGAAAGGAAGCGGGAAAGCGGAGAGGGGAGCCCCCCACCGGGCGCACACCCCCTTCCGGCACCCCTCCCCCGGCATTGTGCGAGCGGGCCCGAGGCCGCAGCCGTCTCGGGTACTCTACAGGCCGCGCCCGCCAGCCCGCCGGCCGTCCGCTCCGGCCGAAGCCGCCACACAAAGCCCGGGAAGCCAGACTGCAGCGCAAAAGGACGGAGAGAGGGAGCGCGCTGACTTACGGGGCTGCTGCGGCCGCGCTGCCTCAGCCGGGGACACCGACCGTTGGGCACACGGCGGCGTCGCTCTTGGCCGTCCTCCCCCTCCTCCGCCTTCGGTGGCGGCAAAATCTTCTTTCTCCACCTACCTCCCTCCCCCCCCGCCCCACCTCCTCCTTCTCCTCCTCCTCCCCCTCCTCCTCCGAACCACCGAAGTACCGAGGTTGAGACACAGAGACTCACAACAACATGGCTACCACCGCCGCCTCCCCTCCCCTCCCCCCGCCCACCGGGCGCGCGCAGTGCACTCCGGGAGAAAGGGGCGGGGGAGCCACTCACGGAGCTTCGGCACTGCTCAGTGGCCTCGGTGCCTTCTCCCGCGCTCCGGGAGCGGGCAGGCGGGGGCTCTGCGCCTGCGCGCGCTCTCTCCGCTGTCGCGTTTTTGGCCGTCCCTCTGGCGTGCACTCCCCCGCCCTCACCTTGCGGGCTCGCCACTAGCATTGGGGTTTGGCAGCTCGCGCTCGCCTCTTTTGATGCCAGGCAGCGGAGGCGGCGCCCTGCAGAGGCGTGTGCGGAGCTCGGACAGGGCTAGCGTGGTGTTTCCGAACGCTGCGTTCTGCTCTGTCTTCCCGCGTGGGGCCTCAACTTCCGAATTCGTTTACCCTCCCCTTCCTCCCCGTAGCTCATTGTTCTCCCCCAGCTGCCTGTGCTGGTGTACGCGCCTGCGCCACCCACCGCGATGTACTCCTAGTACTTCGCTTCCGGGGTGCTGTCACCCACAGGAGCCGGACATTCCTTCAGGCCTTTAGGTCTCACCCTTACCGACGCATGGTGTGCTGAAAATGGTGCCCCTTAAGTGGATTGTCACAGTCCTCGTTTCCCCCTGGGCAAGTGGGACCAGCGCTCAGCAAATTGCTGACCTACAGTGTTTGACTTTGATAGAACCGCTGGGTGGTGCAAATGGTTCGCTTGGCCTGCTAACGGAAAGGTTGGAGGTTCAGAATCCATCCACAGGCACCTCAGAAGAAAGGCCTAGTGATCTACTTACAAAAAAAAATCAACCCTTGAAAACCCTAGGGAACACAGTTCTATTCTGACACATGGGGTCACCATGAGTGGGAGTCCACTCCACCGTAAATGATAGTGTTAGAGCAAACACAGGAAAACTGGTGGGCTTTAAGCTGGACCGGTGATCCTCAACCCTGCCCTCGCTGACTGTGCCTAACCACCCCAACTTTGCTGCTGGTTAGAGATTCCAAATGGGCACTGCAGAGGCACAGCCATCCTCTTGGCTCAGTTGCTTCCATAGCAGTGATTCCAGAGTTGTCACCCAACTTGTGGCTTCCCCCATTTCTGTCACACGGCTGTGATGTAGAAGAGCACGGGCATGTCGTCTTTTGTTCTTAATAGTTTGCACAGCTCCTGACTCTTTTTATATTCTGCACTTTGTAAACATTGATTGCTTTTTAATTCCTTAACCTCTGTCTTTCCTGGGTGACCATAAACTCCATAGGGCAGGGACTATGTATTTTTTATTCCTTGGTGTGCTTCTGCGGTGCCTGGGCCATCGTAGGGTGTTTAATAATCATTTATTGAAGGAGTGAATACTTCTATTTTTATTACCAAAAAGCTTATGACATCAAAATCCATCTCAAGGCCTTACTTCTGGCTCAACTTCCAGGCTTCTAGATATTTCCACTTGAATATTCTTCCTGGCACCAAACATGTTAAAAACTGAATTCACACCCACCCTCCACCCTCTTGCCTTATCTCACAGTTGGTAGTCTCACCACCTATTCAGTTCCCCAAATTAGTCCTTGAAGCTATCCTCTCTTCCTCTTGTCTCCCACTTCCCATGTTGATAACTTGCCAAGGCTTGCAAATTTTACTTCCTAAATATTTCTGGGGAAACCCTGGTGGCGTAGTGGTTAAGTGCTACGGCTGCTAACCAAAGGGTTGGCAGTTCGATTCCACCAGGCGCTCCTTGGAAACTCTATGGGGCAGTTCTACTCTGTCCTATAGGGTCACTATGAGTTAGAATCGACTCAACGGCACTGGGTTTGATTTTTGGGGGTTTAAATATTTCTGGAGACAGGCTTTTCCTCTGCACCCCCAGTAATACCAGGTTTTTGTAGCAGGGTCTTAATTAGCCTTTCTGTCTCCAGTCTTATTTCAGTCAGTTCTGTTTACTGTCATCTAAAATGCAAATCTGATTCCTGGCACTCAGTCCCCTGCTTCCAACTACTCCGCTGCTTCCCATCCCACAACAGCATCCTCCAAGAGTGCTCTGTTGATTGTTGATGTTCCTTTACGAAATGTCTCACCATCAAGGAAGTGTGGCAGATAACTGGGTGGACAAAGATTGCCTGCCTTCTCTTTTCCAGTCAATTGGACTGGTAACAGTGCAAGAGTCTTAATATACAGTTACTTAGTCCAGGTGAAAATAGGTGGGCCCAACAGTCCTCCCTCAGAATACAGAGTTGGAACTAAGAAATACCAATCTCCCCCTGGGAAGTACCTTGAACCTGGGATCTCTAGGCTGACTTGTCCCACCACATGGACAGGGGATTCATACAAAATGTGATTGAGAGAGAAACAGAGAGTCCCGATGATGTTTCTGTCCCACTTGGTTCCTCTTCCTGACTGGCTGCCTCAACCCTTGGATCCTGAGACACATTTCTGGATCCATGTAATAAATTCTGCCTTTTTGCTTAAACTAGATGAAGTGAGTTTCTGTTACATCCCAGAGTCCTGACTAAAAGCTGCATGTATACTTACAGTGCACAAGTACCAAAGTACTTTCTCTACATCGCAGTTAGAATCGACTTGATGGCAACAGGTTTGGTTTTTTATATCCTCATGAGCAGAGCCAGCTCCGTGGGCTTGTGACCTTGCAGTCTGTGATTAAAAGGGCTCTGCAATTTGGTTTAATGCTGTGTTGTCACTGTCTTGAAAGTCTTAATAGTTCTTAAACAAAAGACCCCTCATTTTCATTTTATACCAAACCCCACGAATTATGTAGCTGGTTCTGCCTGTGAGGTATTATGTTCCTTGCCAGATTTCTTGTTGTTGTTGTGTGCCCTTAAGTCAATTCTGACTCATAGTGACCCTATAGGACAAAGTAGAACTCCCCCCACCACCACCCCATAGGGTTTCCAAGGCTGTAAATCTTTACAGAAGCAGACTGTCACACCTCTCTCATGCAGAATAGCTTGTGGGTTCAAACCACCAATCTTTCAGTTAACAGCCAAGTGCTTAACCACTGTAACACCAGGGCTTCTTCCTCACCTTTAAAATCAAAATACGCTTTGTGAGTTTCCAATTGAGGTTTGTAGTTTGCAACATTTCCCAGACATATTTGTCCACAGAAATAATATATATATATTTTTTTTTTAGCTGGAGAATCTCCTAAAGGTTTTGTGCTCTGCAGAACACTGAATACAGCCCAGCCTTTAGTGATCGGCCTCTGCCTCTGCCTCATCTCTAGCAACTGCTTGTGGTTCCCTATGTTCAGTGGGCAGTTTCTTGCTTCTGTGCCTTCACACATGCTTTGCAGTCTGGACATCCTCATTAAGTACCTTCTGATTATAATTGGCTTCTCCTGTAGATTTACCTCCAAGGAAAGAATATACTCCTCAGCTAATATATCTGGTATGCTCAATAGTTAAGGTGGACATTGTAATTGATGCCTCAACAGCCATTCTAATCACCTCAGAGCTTGTTAGAAATGCAGAATCTTGGCTCCACTCCTGACCTACTGAGTCAGAATTGGCATTTTAACAAGATTTGCAGGTAATTCCTATGCACAATAAAATTTGAGAAGCATCGGTAAGCCAATCACACTAATTCCATCTTGCTTGCTATGAAGTAGTTCTGCAGTGGGTGTGTCATATCCATTTTGAGCCAGTGAGAGGCAAAGATGTGCCAGCTCAGAGCATCTGGGAAAAAGAAGTTACTCTCTCTCCTTCTAGATATGAACAAGAAACATGTTGCCCTAGTTCTTTCTGATGGGCATCTTAAGACCACAAGGGAAACCAGCCTATGGCTGAGACTGGTAGTTACCTATCCAGTATTCATCCTCCTCTTTTTCTTCCCCTTAGTAAGGTCCTATAATGGATCTTCCTGTGGACTGTTGGAGACACAGGATGAAATGATGCCCTGACTTTCCAACATTGCACCTTGGGGATGTATCCCAAAAAATGTTTGTTGTAAATCCTAACCTCTATGCCTGTGGTTGTAATCCCATTTGGGAATGGTTGTCTTTATTGTGTTAATGAGGCAGGGTTAGCATAAGGTGTATCTTGAGTCAATCCCTTCTGAGATATAAAAGAGATTAAATAATTTGAGAGGAGGTGGGACCAAGATGGTGGAATAGCCAGACACTTCCTGCAAACCCTCTGACAACAAAGACCCGAAAAAACAAGTGAAATGATTCTGTTTATGACAAGCTAGGAGACATGAACATCAAAGGCAAAGTTAGAAAATGGACTGAGAGGCAAGGGGAGGGAGAGATGGTTCAGGAGCAAAGAGGAATTACCAGACTTGAATTGCCAGGATCCCTCAGGCACCATTCCTGGGAGTGGCTGTGGTGGGCTGGTAGTAGCATTCAATGGCAGTTTCCTCAGGGAGAAACAGCCACCCGCACAGCCTACTCACACTTTTGTAACCAGAGAAGAATGGTGCTCTCAGCAAAAGCTAAGTACTTGCACACATTTTACCGTGCCCCCAGCCCCCAAACTGGCTTCAGTGGCTGTTGATTTCCCTGGGCCTGAGATAAGCCATTTTGAGCACCCAGAGCCATCCTCCCAGCCTTGGAGTAGGAATAAATTCACAATTGTGGGAAAAAACGATTTGCCAGCTCCACTAAATGGGGGAGATCAGGACAGAAGCGGCTCCTGTCCAGGCATAAATGGTCCGTGGACTTCGAATACCTTCCCCCCTACATGGACCTGTGTGGGCCTGTTTCAGGAGAATAGGCCCTTGTTGGCAGTCAGCAACCATTTCAACTGTGCGGTGCAAAGGTGGGTGTTTGATATTTGACACCACTTTGCCTATTAAACAGGGTCCTCACCTACCCATATCAGGAGCATAAGGACCAGTGGCTCCACTCAGGTCACCCAGCCACCCATGACAGGGGTCCAGGGATAACTGGTACCTCCCAGTCATTACAACCCGAAGCATTGGGTGCCCACGGCCTGTCTGCAGAACCCACCCACCTGTACATTCTAGGGAACAGGGATGTGCTTTCCTCACAGACACTCGGGGATGGTCCTTAGCCCCCTGCCTTGTTCAGAGCATGACACTGTGCTTCAACCAGACACCTGTACCTACACCAAACACCCCTGCACCTCTAAGACTGTAGGACAGAGCCTGTACCACAAGCTTGATGGTCAACTACCTGGACAGGTGAGGTGAATTCATACAAGAAAAGTGAATAGAATCCTAGACTGATATACCTGAAAACAGCTCTAGCCATCTGGTGAAAATAATCAAGCTAGCTCACTCAAGCACCTATTTGGGCATATTAAAACAAAACAAAGCAAGAAGCTAGGATATAGTAAGCAAACATAAAATAAACTAATAACTTATAGATGGCTTGGAGACAACAGTCAGTATCAAGTCACATAAAGAAACAGACCATGATCACCTCAATGAGCTCTCAGAACGAAGAATCAATGGATTTTCTGGATGAAGGTGCCTTCCTGGAATTACTGGATGCAGAATTTATAAGATTAAATACAGAACCCTTCAAGACATCAGGAAGGAAATGAGGCAAAATGCAGAATAAGCCAAGGAACACGCAGATAAAGCAATTGAAGAAATTAAGAAGATTATTCAGGAACATAACGAAAGATTTAATAAGCTGGAAAAATACATAGACAGACAGCAATCAGAAATTCAGAAGATTAACAATAAAATCACAGAAGTAGACAACTCAATAGAAAGTCAGAGGAGCAGAATTGAGCAAGTGAAAGGCAGAATTTCTGAACTTGGAGATAAATCACTTGGCACTGATTGAAGAAAAATCAGATAAAAGAATTAAAAAAAAATGAAGAAACCCTAAGAATCATGTGGGACTCTATCAAGAGAAATAACCTACGAGCGATTGGAGTACCATAACAGGGAGAAATAACAGAAAACACAGACAGAATTGTTGAAGATTTTTTGGCAGAAAACTTCCCTGATATCGTGAAAGACGAGAAGATATCTATCCAAGATGCTCATCGAACTGCACGTAAGGTGGACTTTAAAAGAAAGTTGCCAAGACATATTATAATCAAAATTGCCAAAGCCAAAGATAAAGAATTTTAAGAGCCAAACCAAACCAAACCCACTGCCGTTGAGTCGATTCCGACTCATGGCGACCCTATAGGACAGAGTAGAACTGCCCCATAGAGTTTCCAAGGAGTGCCTGGCGGATTTGAACTGCTGACCTCTTGGTTAGCAGCCATAGCACTTAACCACTATGCCACCAGGGTTTCCATAATTTTAAGAGCAGCTAGGCATAAATGAGAAGTCACCTACAAAGGAGAGTCAATAAGAATAAGTTCAGACTACTAGGGCTACAGGCAAGAAGGGAATGGGATGACTTATATAAAGCACTGAAGGAAAAAAAATGCCAGCCAAGAATCATATATCCAGCAAAATTGTCTCTCAAATATGAAGGTGAAATTAGGACATTTCCAGATGAACAGAAGTTTAGACAATTCGTAAACTAAACCAAAACTACAAGAAATACTGAAGCGAGTGCTTTGGTTAGAAGATCATAATATCAGGTATCAACCCAAGACTAGAACACGAGACAGAGCAATCAGATGTCAACGAAGACAGGGAAATCACAAAAATAAATCAAGATAAAAAAATGCTCAAAACAGGGAAAGAGCAATGTTATTATGTAAAAGAAGACAACATTAAAACGAAAAAGAGGGACTAAGAAATGTAGTCATATATCTTTCATATGGAGAGGAAGACAAGAGTATATAAAGAAATAAAAGTTAGGTTTAAACTTAGAAAAATAGGGGTAAATACTAAGTAGCCACAAAGGAAACTAATGATCCTACTCATCAAAATAAAATACAAGAAAAAAATAGATACTCAGCAGACACAAAATTAACAACAACCAATAAGAGGAAAAGACAATATATAAACTACACAGCACAAAAAATTAAGTGGGAAAAACAAACTGTCAACAACACACAAAAAAAGACACCAAACTGACAGCACGGTGAATGTAAATGGACTAAATGTACCAATAAAGAGACAGAGAGTGGCAGGATGGATAAAAAAAAACACAATCCGTCTATACGCTGCCTACAAGAGTCACACCTTAGACTTAGATACACAAACAAACTAAAAGTCAAAGGATGGGAGAAAAATATATCAAGCAAACAACAATCAAAAAAGAGCAGGAATGGCAGTATTAATTTCTAACAAAATAGACTTTAAAGTTAAATCCACCACAAAGGACAAGGAAGGACACGACATAATGATTAAAGGGACAATATACCAGGAAGATATACCCATATTAAATATTTATGCACCCAATGATAGGGCTGCAAGATACATAAAACAAACTGTATCAGCATTGAAAAGTGAGATAGACAGCTCTGCAGTTATAGTAGGAGACTTCAACACACCACTTTCGGTGAAGGACAAGACATCCAGGAAGCAGCTCGATAAAGACATGGAAGATCTAAATGCCGCAATCAACCAACTCGACCTCATAGACATATAGAGAACACTCCACCCAACAGGAGCCAAGTATACTTTCTTTTCTAGTGCACATGGAACATTCTCTAGAATAGACTACATATTAGGTCATTAAGCAAGCCTTAGCAGAATCCAAAACATCAAAATATTACAAAGCATCTTCTCTGACCATAAGGCCATAAAAGCAGAAATCAATAACAGAAAAGGCTGGGAAAAGAAATCAAACACTTGGAAACTGAACAACACCCTGTACAAAAAAGATTGGGTTATAGAAGACATTAAGGATGGAATAAAGAAATTCAGAGAATCCAATGAGAATGAAAACACTTCCTATCAGAACCTTTGGGACACAGCGACCGCAGTGCTCAGAGGTCAATTTATATCAACAAATACACACATACAAAAAGAAGAAAGGGTCAAAATCAAAGAATTATCCCTACATCCTGAACAAATAGAAAGAGAGCAACAATAGAAACCCTCAGGCACCAGAAGGAAGCAAATAATAAAAATTAGAGGAGAACTAAATGAAATAGAAAACAGAAAAGCAACTGAAAGAATTAATAAGACCAAAAGCTGGTTCTTTGAAAAATTAACAAAATTTATAAACCTCTGGCCAAACAGACAAAAGAAAAACAGGAAAGGAAGCAAATAATCCAAATAAGAAATCAGATGGGTGATATTACAATGATTAAAAGAATCATATCGGATTACTATGAAAAACTTTAACAAATTTGAAAACCAAGAAGAAATGGATGAATTTCTAGAAACACACTACCTACCTAAACTAACACAAACAGAGGTAGAACTAAATAGACCCATAACAAAAGAAGATATTGAAAAGGTAATCAAAAAACTCCCAACAAAAAAGAAAGCACTGGCCCAGGCAGCTTCACTGCAGAGTTCTACCAAACTTTCAGAGAAGAGTTGACACCACTACTACTAAAGGTATTTCAGAGCATAGAAAAGGATGGAATACTGCCAAACTCATTCTATGAAGCCACCATATCCCTGATATCAAAACCAGGTAAAGACACCAGAAAAAAAGAAAATCACAGACCTATATCCCTCATGAACTTGGATGCAAAAATCCTCAACAAAATTCTAGCCAATAGAATTCAAGAACATATCAAAAAAATAATTCACCATGACCAGGTGGGATTCATACCAGGTATGCAGGGATGTTTCAAATTAGAAAAACAATTAATGTAATCCATCACATAAATAAAACAAAAGACAAGAATCGCATGATTTTATCAATTGATGCAGAAAAGGCATTTGACAAAGTTCAACACCTATTCATGGTAAAAACTCTCAGCAAAATAGGAATAGAAGGAAAATTCCTCAACATAGTAAAGGGCATTTCTACAAAGCCAACAGCCAACATCGTCCTAAATGGAGGGAGTCTGAAAGCATTCCCCTTGAGATCAGGAACAAGACAAGAATGCCCTTTATCACTACTCTTGTTCAACATTGTGTTGGAGGTCCTACCCAGAGCAATTAGGCTAGATAAAGAAATAAAGGGATCCAAAATGGTAAGGAAGAAGTAAAAGCATCTCTATTGGCAAATGACATGATCTTACACACAGAAAACCCTAGAGAATCCTCAAAAAAACTACTGAAACTAATAGAAGAGTTCAGCAGAGTATCAGGGTACAAGATAAACATACAAAAATCAATTGGAGTCCTCTACACCAACAAAAAGAACATGAAAGAGGAAATCACCAAACCAATACCATTGACAGTAGCCTCCAAGAAGAAAAAGTACCTAGTAAAAGACCTATACAAAGAAAACTACAAGACACTACCGCAAGAAACCAAAAGAGACCTACATATATGGAAAAACATACTTTGCTCATGGATAGGAAGACTTAATATTGTAAAGAGGTCTATTCTAACGAAAGCGATATATAGATACAATGCAATTCCGATCCAAATTCCAACGACATTTTTTAATGAGATGGAGAAACAAATCACCAACTTCATATGGAAGGGAAAGAGGCTCCAGATAAGTAAAGCATTACTGAAAAAGAAGAACAAAGTGGGAGGGCTCACTCTACCTGATTTTAGAACCTATTATACTGCCACTGTAGTCAAAACAGCCTGGCACTGGTAAAACAACAGATACATAGACCAATGGAACAGAATTTAGAATCCATGTATAAATCCATCCACATATGAGCAGCTGGTATTTGACAAAGGCCAAAGTCAGTTAAATGGGGAAAAAACAGACTGTTTAACAAATGGTGCTGGTATAACTGGATATCCATCTGCAAAAAACTGAAACAAGATCCATACCTCACACCATGTACAAAAATGAGCTAAAAATGGATCAAAGACCTAAACATATGGAAGAAAAATAAAGGGACAATGCTAGGAGCCCTAATACATGGAATAAAGAGTATACAAAACATTACTAACAATGCAGAAGAGAAACTAGATAACTGGGTGAAAAAAAAAAAAGTTTTTTTTTTTTTTGTTGTTGTGTTGGGAGCTCCTAAAAATCAAACACCTATGCTCATCCAAAGACTTCACCAAAAGAGTAAAATAGATTACCTTTGGACTGGGAAAAAGTTTTTAGCTGTGACTTTTCCAAACAGCATCTGATCTCTAAAATCTACATGATACTGCAAGAGTCAACTACAAGAAGACAAATAACCCAATTAAAAAATGGGCAAAAGATATGAACAGGCACTTCACTAAAGGAGACATTCAGGCAGCTAACAGATACATGATGAAATGCTCACAATCATTCGGCGTTAGAGAAATGCAAATCAAAACTACGATGAGATTCCATCTCACTCCAACAAGGCTGGTATTAATCCAAAAAACACAAAATAATAAATGTTGGAGAGGTTGTGGAGAGACTGGAACACTTGTACACTGCTCGTGGGAATGTAAAATGGTACAACCACTTTGGAAATCGATTTGGCACTTCCTTAAAAAACTAGAAATAGAACTACCATATAATCCAGCAATCCCACTCCTTGGAATATATCCTAGAGAATTAAGAGCCTTTACATGAACAGATATATGCACACCCATGTTCATTGCAGCACTGTTTACAATAGCAAAAAGATGGAAGCAACTAAAGCGCCCATCAATGGAGGAATGGATAAGTAAATTATGGTATATTCACACAATGGAATACCATACATCGATAAAGAACAATGATGAATCCCTGAAACATTATATAACACGGACAAATCTGGAAGGCATTATGCTGAGTGAAATTAATCAGTTGTAAAAGGACAAATATTGTATAAGACCACTATTAAAATAACTGGAGAAATAGTTTAAACAGAGAAGAAAATATTCTTTGATGGTTATGAGAGAGGGGAGGGATGGAGGGAGGGACAGAGGTCTTCACTAATTAGATAAAAAAAAAATTAGATAAGAATTATTTCAGGTGAAGGAAAGACAACACACAATACAGGAGAGGTCAGCACAACTGGACTAAACCAAAAGCAAAGAAGTTTCCTGAATAAACTAAATGCTTCAAAGGCCAGTGTAGAAGGGGTGGGGGCTTGGGGACCATGGTTTCAGGCGACATCTAAGTCAATGGGCATAATAAAATCTATTAAGAAAACATTCTGCATCCCACTTTGGTGAGTGGCTTCTAGGGTCTTAAACGCAAGTGGCCATCTAAGATGTATCAACGGGTCTCAAGCCACCTGGAGCAAAGGAGAATGAAGAACACCAAAGACACAAGGTAATTATGAGCCTGAGAGACAGAAAGGACTACATAAACCAGAGACTATATCAGCCTGAGACCAGAAGAACTAGATGGTGCCTGGCTACAACCAATGACTGCCCTGACAGGGATCACAGCAGAGAACCCCTGAAAGAGCCAGAGAGCAGTGGGATTCAGACCCCAAATTCTTATTAAAAGACCGGACTTAATGGTCTGACCGAGACTAGAAGGACCCTGGAGGTCATGGTCCCCAGACCTTCTGTTAGCCGAAGATAGGAACCATTCCCAAAGTCAACTCTTCAGACAGGGATTGGACTGGACTATGGGATAGAAAAAGATACTGGTGAAGAATGAGCTTCTTGGATCAAGTAGACACATGAGACCATGTTGGCATCTCCTGTCTGGAGGGGAGATGAGAGGGCAGAGGGAGTCAGAAGCTGGCCGAATGGACACGAAAATAGAGAGTGGAGGGAAGGAGTGTGCTATCTCCTTAGTGGGAGAGCAATTAGGAGTATATAGCAAGGTGTATATAAGTTTTTGTATGAGAGACTGACCTGACTTGTAAACTTTCACTTGAAGCACAATAAAAATTAAAAAAAAAGAGAGAGAGATTAAACGGGGAACAGAGGAGAGATGGGGTAAGATAGATGCCAAGAGACATGGAGCTCTCCAAGGAACCAGGAAGTAGAAGCTTCACCAGAGCCGACAGAGTGAAAGCCTTCCCGTAGAACCAGCACTCTGAATTCAGACTTCTAGCCTCCAGAACTGTGAGTAAATAAATTTCTGTTTGTTAAGGCCGTCTGCTTGTAGTATTTCTGTTATAGCACTAGATAACTAAGACAGTATCTATATGGCCTTTTGAGACAAGTGGTTCCCAACTAGTGTGTACATCAGAATTACCCAGGAACATTTTTAATGTATCAGCCATTTCAAGAGGTAGCGTATGATCAAGAACCAATGGTACTGAAGGAAGAAGTCTAAGCTATACTGAAGGGAATGGTGAAAAACAAACCTGCAGGAATTGACGGAATACCAGTTTAGATGTTTCAACAAATGGATGCAGCACTGAAGGTACTCACTTGTTTATGTCAAGAAATTTGGAAGACAGCTTCCTAGCCAACCGACTGGAAGAGATCCATATTTGTGCCCATTCCAAAGAAAAGTGATCCAACAGAATGCAGAAATTATCAAACTATATTATTAATATCACACACAAGTAAAATTTTGCTGACGATCATTCAAAAGCAGTTGCAGCAGTACACCACAGGGAACTGCCAGAAATTCAAGCTGGATTCAGAAGAGGACTTGGAATGAGGGCTAACATTGCTGATGTCAGATGGATCTTGGGTGAAAGCAGAGAATATCAGAAAGTTGTTTACCTGTGTTTTATTGACTACTGTTTGGATCATGACAAATTATGGATAACATTGCAAAGAATGGGAATTCCAGGGGACTTAATTGTGTTCATGAGGAAGCTGTATATAGACCAAGAAGCAGTCGTTTGAACAGAACAAGCGGTACCGTGTCATTTAAAGGCATGCATTAGGGTTGTATCCTTTCACAATACTTATTCAGTTTGTATGCTGAGCAAATAATCAGAGAAGCTGGACTGTATTAAGAGGAACGGGGCATCAGGATTAGAGGAAGACTCATTAACAACCTGAGATACAAAGATGACACAACCTTGCTTGGTGAAAATGAAGAGGACTTGAGCATTTACTGGTAAAGATCAAAGACTACAGCCTTCAGTATGGATTGCGCCTCAACAAAAAGAAAACAAAAATCCTCGCAACTGGACCAATAAGCAACATCGTGATAAAAAGAGAAAAGATTGAAGTTGTCAAGGGTTTCATTTTACTTGGATCCACAATCAATGCCCATGGGAGCAACAGTCAAGAAATCAAATTACAGGTTGCATCGAGCAAATCTGCTGCAAAAGACCTCTTAAAGTGTTGAAAAGCAAAGATGTCACTCTGAGGACTAAGGTGCACCTGACCCAAGACAAGGTATTTTCAATTGCTTCATATGCATGTGAAAGTGGGACAATGAATAAGGAAGAGCGAAGAAGAATCGACGCCTTTGAATTATGGTGTTGGTGAAGAGTATTGAATGTATCATGGACTGCCAGAAGAATGACCAAATCTGTCTTGGAAGAAGTACATCCAGAATGTTCCTTAGAAGCAAGGAGAGTGAAACTTCTTTTCGCATACTTTGAAAATGTTATCAGTGGACCAATCCTTCGAGATGGACATCATGCGTGGTAATGCAGAGGGTCAGTGAAAAAGAGGAAGACTCTCAATGAGATGAATTGATGCAGTGGCTGCAACAATGGGCTCAAACATAGCAACAATTATGAAGATGGCACAGTACCGGGCAATGTTTCATTTTGTTGTACTTGGGATTGCTGTGAGTCAGAACCAAATTGGGGGTACCTAACAACAACGATTCCCAAGCTCCACCCCAGAAGTTTTTATTTAATGGGTTTGGGCTGAAGTCCGGACATTGGTATTTTTTAAAAGCTCCTCAGAAGTTATAACGTGTAGCCGTGACTGAGAACGACCAATTTAGACATGACATCTTAGAGCAAAATGCCATTTTAATATTCTCTCTGCAATGCCCCTTTCCCACTAGAACTGTGTGTGAAACTTCTTGTAAACTTCTTTAAAAATTTTGCTGTTCTTAATTTTAAAAAAATACAAGCCCTTTAGAAAAACACAATACAGAAAAAATTAAATGTTCCTAAATTTAGTATCACAAAAATACTGATATCTACACTTGATGAACATCATTAGAAGCATAAATAGAGAGAGAAGAGTGGGTAGAAAGAGATGTAGATAGACTGATTAACAGAATAGCCTCATTCTTCAATGCTATTTTTTTTTCAATCAAATTACTTTTTAATTGTATAGCGTTTACATACAGGGTTACGTCCTCAGTTTTGTAAACAATATCTATAGCTTTTTGTGTGTGTGTGTGTGCTTTAGGTGAAAGTTTACAGCTCGAGTTAATTCTCATATAAAAATTTAAGCACATATTGTTATGGGACACTAGTGACAGCACACTCCCCCTTTCCACCCCAGGTTTCCTGTGTCCCTCCAACCAGCTCCTGTCCCTTTCTGCCTTCTCATCTGCCTCTGGACAGGAGCTGCCCTCCAATGCTATTTTTAAAATATTTTAAAAATACAGTATTCAATTTATTCTTGTTTGATTTAACGAAAGAAAAAAACTGAAGAAATTGCTCAGATGCAACTGGTTAGTATGTTTGCTTAATGTGAAGACCCTTTCATCTCAAGGCTATTATGGGCAGACCTGTGAGACTTTGTGTTTGTTTTGAGCTGGCACGAGGAAAATCTTTTTGATAGATTTCTCACTAATTTGGGACAAATTTGTTTTCCCTTCAAAGTTGTAGTTTGAGTACTGGGTATATAGTTCTTAAGCCAGTTTCCTATAGCCTGAGGAAACCATGGTGAGGGAGGGAAATAGCGTATTCAGGTGTATTAGTCTCCAAGGCTGCCATGACGAATTACTGCAAAGCGGATGGCTTAAGATAACAGAAATTTATTCTCTCACAGTTCTGAAGGCTAGACGTCTGCTAGGTTCCTCCTGAGCCATGCTCCTGCGAAAGTCTGTAGGGGAGAATCCTTCCTTGCCTCTTCCAACTTCTGGTAGCCCTAAACATTCCCTTGGTTTGTGCCATCAAGTCAATTTCAACTGATAGTGAAACTGTCGGACAGAGTAGAAGTTCCCCACGTGGTTTCCAAGAATGTAGTCTTTACAGAAGCACATCTCCAGGTCTTTTCTCCTGCAGAGCAGCTGGTGGGTTCGAAAGGCCAACCTTTCAGTTAGCAACCAAGCACTTTAACCACTGTGCCATCAGGGTTCCTTTGACTCATGGCAGCATAACTCCAAACTCTGCCTCTGTGTTCACATGGCCACCTTCACTGTGTGTTGATCTGTGTGTCTCCTCCTCTTTTTATATAAGGACTCCTGTCATATTGGATTAGTGCCTACCCTGCTCTACTATGAACTGATGCTAACTAATTAAATCTGCAAAACCTCTTTTCCAAATAAAGTCACATTCGTACATACTGGGGATTAAGACTTCGACAAATCTTTTAGGGGGACACGACTCAACCCATAACACAGGATCAAGATGAGTTCTTGCTGTAGGACCCAGATTCTAGCCCCGAGGTAGAGAATCTCTTGAACAATCCATGCCACTCAGTCAATTCCACTCCCGTGAGCTTCAGCTTGTTCTATAATTAACAGTGCACTGGAAGATGGCAAGCTAAGGTGATTTCTGTGTTGCTCTCTGGGTTGTCCCGTCATAGCAATGTGATTAGGATCCTGCCCAGTCTTAAAGCCAAGCAAGAGTACTGAACCAACTTATGTATATCTGCCATAAACCTCCTTTCCCCTTCCAGGACAGTCTACTTTCCTAAGGAATTATGTTTGTGGAACCTGGGTGTATACCATTTTTAAAATTATGAGGAAATTTCTTAGACAGTCTTAGTCTGATGAACTTATCTAACACTGAATATACTTTGCTCCCCAAATGAGATATCCTGTTTCCAGTAGAGCATTTTTCCAAAGCTTTTGTTTCCAATCTCAAAGAAGTTTCTACTATTTCCTTCTGTAGTTCTGATGGTATTCTAGGGAACAAAATGGGTCATCCTCGCTCCCACCCAAAAACAAACAAACAAACAAACTCATTGCCTTCAAGTCAACTCCAACTCAGAGTGACCCTATAGCAACCTTATAGGACAGAGTAGAACTGTCCCATAGGATTTCCAAGGCTGTAATCTTTACAGAAGCAGATTGCCACATCTTTCTCCTGCAGAGTGGCTGATGGCTTGAACCACTGACCTTTCAGTTAGCAGCCCAGCCCTTAACCACTGCTCCACCAGGGCTCCTTAAATGGTTCACACAGGCTTGAACTCTGCTCCCTTGCCCCAAAGGCTGCACAAAATAGAGACTCCACTGTTAGCTAAGCCATGACTACCTATTGTTCTTGAAAAACAGGCAATAAAACAATGGGGATCTGGATTGTGGTATGTTTTGGGTTCTGGAACAATTGTTCTGGCTTGGATAAGTGACTGAAGCACCTAGATTATAAGTTGCTGTGATGACTGTAGGTTTGCTTGTATTCTCTAGATGTTATGTATATAAGGCCAGTGCTGTGATAATCTGACATTTATTTAATTTTGTTGTTGTCGTTGGGAATATACACAGCAAAACATACACCAACAATTTCTACATGTACAATTCAGTGACATTGATTAAATTCTTCGAGTTGTATAACCATTCTCACTCTCCTTTTCTGAGCTGTTCCTCCCCCATTAACATGAATTCCCTGTCCCCTAAGGTTGCTATTTTTTTTTTTTTTAAGGTTCCTATATAGTCTTTCAAATTGCTTTTGTCAGTTTGATCCCATGTGGATAGTTCTTTAAAGAGCATAATGCTCAAGGAAGACATTTTTTTACTAGTTAAGCTAACCTATTGTTTGATTTTAAGAAGACTTTATGGGATTTTTTGGTTTAAGGTTTAAAGATTATCTCAGGGCAATAGTTTCAGGGGTTCCTCTAACCTTCATGACTCTAGGATGTCTAGAGTCCATGAAAATTTTATATTATGTCCTACATTTTCTCCCTTTTGATCAGAATTCTTCATTGGAATCTTTCATCAAAATGTTCACTATTGGTAGCCGGGCACCATCCAGTTCTTCTGGTCTCAGGGCAAAGAAGGCAACTGTTCCTGACTCTCCTTCCTCTGTCATTCCAAAATGGAGACCGATTGTTGTGCCTTGGATGGCTGCTTGCAAACTTTTAAGATCCTAGGCACTGCACATTGAACTAGGAGATAGAACAGAAGCATCAAACGTTACTAGGCCAATTAACTGGGATGTCCCGTGAAACCATGACCCTAAATCTCCAAATAAAGAAACCAAATTCCATGAGGTTTTTGATTGTACATAAGCAGACTCAGCAGCTACTCTTTTTTTTTTCTTGTGTCATAAACTTATCTGTCGCACGACTTGGCCGATTCAATGTTTTACAGGTGTACAACTTACTGACAGTAATTATAATAATTGGCTGGGCAACCATTAATCACCATGATATTTCCATCACATTAACCTTTTCCTCCCACTCCTAGTAACCAGTAATAAACTTTGTTCTCTATACTTTTGCCTTTTCTTGTCTTTTTATATAAATGAGGTCATACAATATTTGTCCTTTTGTAGTTGACTTATTTTACTCAGCATTATGCCTTCCAGCTCCATTCATATTGTAGCATGTATTAAGACTTCATTTCTTCTACCGGCTAAGTACTATTTCATTGTATGTATGTACCACATTTTTTTAATCCATTCATCTGTTGATGGGCATTTATGTTGTTTTCACCTTTTGGCTATTGTGAATAGTGCTGCAGTGAACATTGGTGTACAAGTCTCTGAGTCTCCGATGGCTTTTCATGTGTTTGGTGGCCATTTGAATGTCCCCTTTGGTGAAACCTCTATTCAAGACCTTTGCTCATTTTATGATTGTATTGCCTTTTTGTTGTTAAGTTGTGGAAGTTTTAGATATATTTTAGTTATTAGATTCTTGTCAGATATATGGTTTTCAGAGATATTCTCCCAGTTGGTAGCTTGTCTATTCAATTTTTTGGTAAAGTCTTTTGATGAACAAAAGTTTTTAATATTTTTAAGGTCCCAATTATTTATTTTGACTTTTGCCGTTTGTGTTTTTGTTATTATATTAAATAATCCACTGTTAAAAGCTAGGCATGACAACATTGCCCCTGCATTTTCTTCTAAGAATTTTATGTCTTTAGTTTTCACTTTTAGGCCCTTAATCCATTTTGAATTTGTTTTAATGTGTGGTGTGGGGCATGGATCCTGTTTCATTTTTCTGCATGTGGAAATTCAATTTTCCCATCACCATTTATTGAAGAGACTCTTCTTTCCCCATTGAATGGACTTAGCACCCTTGTCGAAATCAGTTGATATGTGGATTTATTTCTGGACTGTCAATTCTATTCCATTGGTCTATGTATCTGCAGTTAATAACAGTACCGGGCTGTTTTGATTACTGTAGCTGTATAGTATATTTTAATATCAGGAAGTGTTTGTTCTCCTACTTTGTTCTTCTCTTTCAACATTGCTTTGGGTATCTGGGGCCTCTTGGCATTCCATATAAAGTTGAGGATTGTTTTTCAGGAAACCCTGGGGGTATAGTGGTTAAGAGCTACAGCTGGTAACCAAAAGGTCAGCAGTTCAATTCTACCAGGTGCTGCTTGGAAACCATAGGCACCAGTTCTACTCTGTCTCATATGAGTTGGAATCGACTCAATGGCTACGGGTTTGGTTTTTTTTTTCCATTTCTGTAAAAACAGCTGTTGGAATTTTGATTGGGATTGTGCTGAATCTATAGATCTCTTTGGGTATTATTGACATCTTAACAATATTATTAAGTTTTCCAATCTGTGAACATGGAACATCTTTCCATTTATTTAAATATTCTTTAATTTCTTTCAGCACTGTTTTAAAGTTTTTATGGTATAAGTCCTTCATGTCCTGGTTAGATCTATTCCTAGGTATTTTATTCTCTTTGATGCTGTTGTAAATGGAATTATCGTCCTAATTTCCGTTTTGTTTTTCTCATTGCTGATGTATAGAAACCCAACTGATTTTTGTATGTTGACCTGTACCCTGCAACTTTGCTAAGTTCCTCTATTAGCTCTATCAGTTTTCTTGAGGACTCTTTTGGATTTTTTATATAGGAATCATATCATCTGCAAATAGAGATTTTTTTACTTCTTTTTTTCCAATCTGGATAGCTTTTACGTCTTTTTCTTGTCTTATTGCTGTGGCTAGGACTTCTAACACAATACTGAATAGAAGCAGTGAGAGTGGGCAACCTTGTTCCTGATTTCTAGGGGAGTGCTCTCAGTCTTTCTCCATGAAGTATAACATTGGCTGTTGCTTTTTTGTATGTGTCCTGAATCATACTGAGGAATTTTCCTTCTATTCCAATTTTCTTTAGGGTTTTCATTGGATTTTATCAATGCTTTTTTTCTGTATCTATAGAGATGATTATGTATTCTATTGAAGTGGTGTATTATGTTGATTGATTTTCTAATGTTGAACCATTCCTGCATTCCTGGAATAAATTCCACTTGGTCATGGTGTTTGACTCTTTTAATATGCTATTGGATTCTGTTTGCTAATATTTTGTTGAGAATTTTTGCATCTATGTTCATAAGAGATATTGGCCTGTAGTTTTTTTTTCTTGAGTTGTCTTTGTCTGGTTTTGGTATCAGGTTTGTGTTTGCTTCATAGCATGAGTTAGGGAATATACCTTCCTTCTCTTATCTTTGGAAGAGTTTAAACAAACAGTGCTGGTGTCATTTCTTCTTTAAATGGTTGGTAGAATTCCCCAGTGAAGCCATCTGGTCCAGGACATTTTTTGGGGGTGGGGGGAGATTTTGGATCACTAATTCAATTGAGACTTTCTATTTCCTCTACAGTCAGTTTGGGTAGGTTGTATGCTTCTAAGAATTTGTCCATTTCATCTAGGTTACCTAGTTTGTTGTTATACAGTTGTTCATAAGGTTCTGTTGTAATTCTCTTTGTAATGTCCCCTTTTTCATTTTTTATTTTGATTATTTGCATCTTTTCTCTTCTTTTCTTTGTCAGCCTAGCCAAAACACGTTGCTGTCAAGTCGATTCTGACTCATAGTGACCCTGTATCAAAACCAAACCAAACCCATTGCAGTGGAGTCAATTTTCTGACTCATAAAAAAAAATAGGACACTGTAGAACTTCCCCGTAGGGTTTCCAAGGAGTGGCTGGTGGATTCAAGCTGCTGATCTTTTGGTTAGCAGCCAAATTCTAAACCACTGTGCCACCAGGGCTCCTCAATCTAGCTAAAGTTTTGTCGATTTTATTGATTTTTTTCAAGGAACCAACTTCTGGTTTTTATTGATTCTCTCTATTGTTTTTCTGTTTTATTTATTTCTGCTCTGATTTTTGTTATTTCCTTTCTTCTGGTAGGTTTGAGCTTAGTTTGATCTCTTTCTAGTTCTTGGAGTTGTCAAGTTAGGCAGTTGAGATCTTTCTTCTTTTTAATGTAGGCATTTATTGCTATAAGTTTCCCTCAGAGTACTGCCTTTGATGCATCCTATAAGTTTTGGCATGTCATGCTTTCATTTTCATTTGATTCTAAGAAACTTGTGATTTCTTCCTTGACCCATTGGTAGTTTAGTAGTGTTTAATTGTTTAATTTCCATGTGTTTGTGTATTTTCCTGTTTTTTTTTTTTCTGTTATTGATTTCTAGCTTTTCTCTGTTGTGATCAGAGAAAATACTTTATATGATTTCAATCTTTTCAAATTTATCAAGACTTGTTTTGTTATCTAGAATGTGGTCTCTCCTGGAAACTGATCTACGTGCACTGGAGTAAAATGTGTATTGTGCTTTTTTTGGGTGGAGTGTTCCATGTGTGTCTGTTAAGTCTAGTTGGCTTATAGTGCCACTAGGTCCTCTATTTCCTTGTTGATCTTCTTTTTAGATGCTGTGTCCAATATTGAAAGTGGTGTATTGAAGTCTTCAACAGTTATCGTAGTACTATTTCTCCCTTCAATTCTATCAGTGTTTGCTTTCTATATTAAGTGCCCAATGTTGAGTGCATGTATATTTATGATTGGTAAATGTTTTTTGATTAACCAGCCCTGTTATCACTATGTAGTGTCCATCTTTATCTCTTCTGATAGATTTTGTCTTAAACTCTACTTTTTCTTATATTAAGATTGCCACCCCAGCTCTCTTCTGGTCATTATTTGCATGGAATATTTTTTTCCATCCTTTTCCTTGCAACCTATTTGTGTCCTTGGGTTTAAGGTGCGTTTCTTGTAAACAGCAAGTGATTGGACCATTTTTAAAAAATGCATTCTGCCACTCTCTGCCTTTTGATTGGAGCATTTAGTCCACTTACTTTCACTGTAATTACTGATAAGAAGTGACTTGCTTCTGCCATTTTATTTGTTTTTGTGTGTCTTAAGACTTCTTTGTCTTTGTCCTTTAGTACTGTTTGCTTTTGTGTTTTGTTGGCTTAGGGTAGTGAAGCTTTTTGATTCCCTTCTCCTTTCCTTTTGTGTATTTTTTAAAATGTATTTTCTTAGAGGTTACTATAAATATTACGTTTAAGAGCTTGTATTTGTAACCTTCTAGGGTAACTTGGTACCAACTTAACTTCTGTAACATACAAGAAATTCTGTACCTATACAACTCTTCTCCCCCCCCTTTGTTGTTGTCATTAATTACTTCTTTGTATTTCTTGTGCCCTGTAACATAATTTTATCTTTGCTTTTTATATGCTGTTGTTGTTGTTAGGTGCCGTTGAATTGGTTCTGACTCATAGCGACCCTATGCACAACAGAACGAAACACTGCCTGGTCCTGTGCCATCCTTACAATCGTTGTTATATTTGAGCTCATTGTTGCAGCCACTGTGTCAATCCACCTCGTTGAGGGTCTTCCTCTTTTCCACTGACCCTCTACTCTGGCAAGCATGAATGATGAAAAATTTAGGATTATCAAGCATGAATACCTTGTAACTAGCCCTTATACTTGTCCATGCATTTCCCTTTATTGGGGATCTTTCTTTTTATGTATAGCTTTTAATTACTTTCTTATGTCTTCTTCCTTCCATCTACAGAACTCCTGTTAGTAATTTTGTAGAGCTGGTCTGGTGAATATGAACTCTCTCAGCTTCTGTTTGTCTGGGAATGTTTTAATTTTACACTCATTCTTGAAGGATAGTTTCACTGGGTATAATATTCTCGGTTGACAGTTTTCTTTTTCTTTCAGCACTTTAAACATACCATTCCATTGCCTTCTGGCCTCCAATGTTTTGGGAGAAAAATCGGCATTTAATCTTATTGGGGATTCTTTGATGCGACTTTTTGCTTCTCTCTCACTGCTTTCAGGATTCTTTCTTTATCTTTACTTTCTTGAGAGCCATACTATGATATGTTTTGGTGTAGATCTCTGAGTTTATCCTGCTTAGGGTTTCTTGAGCTTCCTGGATTTATGGATTCATGTCTTTCATTAGATTGGGGAATTTTTCTGTCATTATTTCCTCAAATATTCTTTCTAGCCCTTTCTCTTTCTCATCTCCTCCTGGAATACCCATGATGCATATATTAGGTCTTCTCTTGTTGTCCCATAATTCCATTAAACCACGCTCAGCCTTCTTGAGCCTCTGTTCTTGTTACTTTTCAATGTCTGTAAGTTTTACTATCTAATCCTCTAATTTGTTGATTCTTTCTTCTGTCTGATTAAATCTGTTGGTAATCCTTCTGTTGTGTTTCTCATTTCAGTTACTGTCCCTTTCAATTACAATCTCTTTCTTTTTAGATCCTCATTTTGTTTGTGCATTGTTTTCCTTATTTCTTTTAGCTCTTTGCCTATGTTTTCCCTTAGTTCTTTAATTACATCTAATGTTGTTGTATTATAGTCTTCCATTTTTTTCCCATTATTTGGTCATCCCTAGATGCACTTTCACTTCCTTTGTTATGTTCATTTGAATGGGCCATTATTTCTCTGCTCTTTGTGTGTCTTGTGATTTTTTGTTGAGGCATTGGAATTTCTGAGGGTGTTAACTTTCCCAGTTTTCCCCAGCATTTGGTGTTTTTGCCTACAATATTTTCTGGAAAAAACTATTAGGTGGGCAGAGCTGTCGGCCTTTGCTTACTATTTCCTCTCCTCTGTGGTAGTTTCTTCTCCCTCCCTGGTTAAATCAGGATTTGGAAGTGTCAGATTTTGGTTTTCAGCTTTCAGTCTCTCCCAAACACACCAGAGAACATGCTGTGGTCAGTCTGTCCACCAGCAGGCACTGCCACTCAGGTGAGATATTGTATACTAATTAATGGATATGTCCTTCAGGGGATGCAGTCTTCCCTCTCTGGTTATTTACTACTCCCTTCCCTCCTCTGTTTCTGCAACCACATTTTTAGTTGGAAATCCACCCATCAAGCCCTTTTCTGGGCTGGGAGTTGCCCCTAGTTTTGCCCGAGGCATGCTTCCCCGCTCTGTTGGGGGCTACTTATATCTGAGCTGGCATTCAAGAGAAGCACAAGCAGACTTTCCTCCATTTCAGGGCTGGCACTCCCTAGGAGGACCTCTGAGAGGTCTGTCTTGTTGGTTTCAGAGCTCTAGTGGTCCTGTTGTGGCTGGGGGAGCAGTCTCCACTAAGGTGACCCTCCTCCTGACTCTATTGTAGGGAACCTTATGTAGGATTTGTATCAGTCCAGCAGCCAACAGTTACTGGTTGAGGTAGGGGTTGTTACATTTTGAACAGAACCTCAGGGAGGTATGCCTTGTTGCTATCAGACTGCCTCTTGCCCCCACCCCCCCATAGTATGTTGGCTGTAGGTGTAGCCTCCACTAAAGATGCCTGCATCCTAGCACACAGCAGCCTCAGTCAGCAGTCCTCAGCACTGACCAAAAGCGGGAGCAGAGAGACCTGACCTGACTCCTTGGGAGGTTTGTCCTGTTAATATCAGAGGCCTGAGCTATGGGGTACACAGGGAGGTAGGTAGAGTGTTAACTATGAGAACAGACTCCATTGCATGGGCCTTCAATAGCAATTTGCTGTAGGCTTGCAGTCAACAGTGTCCAGGTGGGGGAGGTGCTGGTACACTCCAAACGGACCCCTGGGAAGGTCTGCCTTGTTGATTTTACAGTAGAAGTTGGGGTCCTGTCTGTTGTACAGGCAAGGGCTGTGGTAGTTAGGGAAGGAGGCTCTTTTTCTGGGGCCACTTCCCCAGTTCACAGCAGCTGGTGGCACATGTGGCTGGGGGGAGGTCAGGGGTAGTGGGAGGAGCAATTTTCCTACCATATAAACTCGTTCATTTATTTATTCTTGCATGTTGTAGTTCCCTGCTGCTTCCCTCTGCTCCCTGACTCAGAGTCCCTCAAAGCTGAGCACTGTTTCTTTGTTGTATTTGTGAAGGAGGGTCCAAACTATGATCTGTTTACACCAGCATGCTCCCAGAGTCCATATCTTATATATTCTTATATGTTCTCTCCTTAAAGGAAAGGCTGACTAGGTTCTAGAGGAAGAGCTGGGGGCGTTTTCCTGAATACGAACATTCCTGGATATGGTCGGGCTCTTCAGTTTAGTATGGTTTCTGAGGGAGAAAATCCTGGCTACTCCTCACACTTGAGCATAGTGGAGGATAGGGCACACCCTGCCTTAAGGATAAGAAAGGTGAGTCCTAGAGACAGGGAAATTGTTATGGATTGAATTGTTTCCTCCTGAAATAAGTGTTGGAATCCTAATGCCTATACCTGTGGATGTATAAGGTTTTCTTTGTACAATGCTTTTGCTTTTATACGGCCTTTGTAACTCCCACAAAATGGCTGTCTGGGGTTATGTACATTGAGTCACCTATGGTCTACCAAGGGGATTGGTCAGTTCATGGCCCTGGTGGGAGGACCGTGCCTTGAAATTGAGAAGGAGGAGGTTTATAAACCTGCTGTCAATGAGTTGATTCTGACTCATAGTGACCCATAGGACTTCCAAGGCTGTTATCTTATGGAAGCAGACTGCCACATCTTTCTCCCACAGAATGGCTGTGATTCAAACTACTAACCTTTTGGTTAGCAGCAGAGCACTTAGCCACTGTGCCACCAGGGGTCCTTTGGGCTATTGACAAAGAAGGAATCAATACAGCCAAGACCCTAGTTTGGACTTTGAGCCTCCAAAACCAGAAGAAAATAAATTTCTGTTCTTTAAAGCCGTTCACTTGTGGTATTTGTGTTACTGCAGTGCTAGGAAACTAAGAGATCTATGACTTTGTCCAATGACTCTGATCAAAGCAAGGGCAAAGTGGACCAAAAGACCCTGTACCGTCTCAGATGTACTACTCTTCCATAATTCGTAGAGTGTGACCTGCGTACCATTTGGTTGACCCTGAGCCTGTGAGGGGGTGAGTCTGGGAGTGAAATTATGCTTATAAATTTAAAAATAAATCACTATTAGTCCATCGCGTCAAAGAAAATTTACTGGATTCTTCTACTTTCTAGACTTCCAGAAATGGAGTTTTTTTTTTTTTTATAACTTTTATTAAGCTTCAAGTGAACGTTTACAAATCCAATCAGTCTGTCACATATAAGTTTACATACATCTCACTCCCTACTCCCACTTGCTCTCCCCCTCTTGAGTCAGCCCTTTCAGTCTCTCCTTTCTTGACAATTTTGCCGGCTTCCCTCTCTCTCTATCCTCCCATCCCCCCTCCAGACAAGAGTTGCCAACACAATCTCAAGTGTCCACCTGATATAATTAGCTCACTCTTCATCAGCGTCTCTCTCCCACCTGCTGACCAGTCCCTTTCATGTCTGATGAGTTGTCTTCGGGGATGGTTCCTGTCCTGTGCCAACAGAAGGTCTGGGGAGCATGGCCGCTGGGACTCCTCTAGTCTCAGTCAGACCATTAAGTTTGGTCTTTTTATGAGAATTTGGGGTCTGTATCCCACTGATCTCCTGCTCCCTCAGGGGTCCTCTGCTGTGATCCCTGTCAGGGCAGTCATCGATTGTGGCCGGGCACCAACTAGTTCTTCTGGTATCAGGATGATGTAGGTCTCTGGTTCATGTGGCCCTTTCTGTCTCTTGGGCTCTTAGTTGTCGTGTGGCCTTGGTGTTCTTCATTTTCCTTTGCTCCAGGTGGGTTGAGACCAATTGATGCATCTTAGATGGCCGCTTGTTAGCATTTAAGACCCCAGACGCCACATTTCAAAGTGGGATGCAGAATGATTTCATAACAGAATTATTTTGCCAACTGACTTAGAAGTCCCCGCAAACCATGTTCCCCAGACCCCCACGCTTGCTCCGCTGACCTTTGAAGCATTCATTTTATCCCAGAAACTTCTTTGCTTTTGGTCCAGTCCAATTGAGCTGACCTTCCATGTATTGAGTGTTGTCTTTCGCTTCACCTAAAGCAGTTCTTATCTACTGATTAATCAATAAAAAACCCTCTCCCACCCTCCCTCCCTCCCCCCCTCGTAACCACAAAAGTATGTGTTCTTCTCAGGTTTACTACTACTCAAGATCTTATAATAGTGGTCTTCTACAATATTTGTCCTTTTGCCTCTGACTAATATCGCTCAGCATAATGCCTTCCAGGTTCCTCCATGTTATGAAATGTTTCAGAGATTCGTCACTGTTCTTTATCAATGCGTAGTATTCCATTGTGTGAATATATCACAATTTATTTACCCATTCATCTGTTGATGGACACCTTGGTTGCTTCCAACTTTTTGCTATTGTAAACAGAGCTGCAATAAACATGGGTGTGCATATATCTGTTTGTCTGAAGGCTCTTGTATCTCTAGGGTATATTCTGAGGAGTGGGATTTCTGGGTTGTATGGTAGTTCTATTTCTAACTGTTTAAGATAACGCCAGATAGATTTCCAAAGTGGTTGTACCATTTTACATTCCCACCAGCAGTGTATGAGAGTTCCAATCTCTGCGCAGCCTCTCCAACATTTATTATTTTGTGTTTTTTGGATTAATGCCAGCCTTGCTGGTGTGAGATGAAATCTCATTGTAGTTTTAATTTGCATTTCTCTAATGACTAATGATCGAGAGCATTTTCTCATGTATCTGTTGGCTGCCTGAATATCTTTTTTAGTGAAATGTGTGTTCATATCCTTTGCCCACTTCCTGATTGGGTTGTTTGTCTTTTTGTGGTTGAGTTTTGACAGAATCATGTAGATTTTAGAGATCAGGCGCTGGTCGGAGATGTCCTAGCTGAAAATTCTTTCCCAATCTGTAGGTGGTCTTTTTACTCTTTTGGAGAAGTCTTTAGATGAGCATAGGTGTTTGATTTTTAGGAGCTCCCAGTTATCTGGTTTCTCTTCATCATTTTTGGTAATGTTTTGTATTCTGTTTATACCTTGTATTAGGGCTCCTAGGGTTGTCCCAATTTTTTCTTCCATGATCTTTATCGTTTTAGTCTTTATGTTTAGGTCTTTGATCCGCTTGGAGTTAGTTTTTGTGCATGGTGTGAGGTATGGGTCCTGTTTCATTTTTTTGCAAATGGATATCCAGTTATGCCAGCACCATTTGTTAAAAAGGCTATCTTTTCCCCAATTAATTGACACTGGTCCTTTGTCAAATATCAACTGCTCATACGTGGATGGATCTATGTCTGGGTTCTCAATTCTGTTCCATTGGTCTATGTGCCTGTTGTTGTACCAGTACCAGGCTGTTTTGACTACTGTGGCTGTATAACAGATTCTGAAGTCAGGTAAAGTGAGGCCTCCCACTTTCTTCTTCTTTTTCAGTAGTGCTTTGTTTATCCGGGGCTTCTTTCCCTTCCATATGAAATTGGTGATTTGTTTCTCTATCCCCTTAAAATATGACATTGGAATTTGGATCGGAAGTGCGTTAAATGTCTAGATGGCTTTTGGTAGAATAGACGTTTTTACTATGTTAAGTCTTCCTATCCATGAGCAGGGTATGTTTTTCCACTTAAGCATGTCCTTTTGAATTTCTTGTAGTAGAGCTTTGTAGTTTTCTTTGTATAGGTCTTTTACATCCTTGGTAAGATTTATTCCTAAGTATCTTATCTTCTTGGGGGCTACTGTGAATGGTATTGATTTGGTTATTTCCTCTTCGGTGTTCTTTTTGTTGATGTAGAGGAATCCAAGTGATTTTTGTATGTTTATTTTATAACCTGAGACTCTGCCAAACTCTTCTTTTGGTTTCAGTAGTTTTCTGCAGGATTCCTTAGGATTTTCTGTGTATATAATCATGTCATCTGCAAATAGTGATAACTTTACTTCTTCCCTGCCAATCCGGATACCTTTTATTTCTTTGTCTAGCCTAATTGCCCTGGCTAGGACTTCCAGCACGATGTTGAATAAGAGCGGTGATAAAGGGCATCCTTGTCTGGTTCCCGTTCTCAAGGGAAATGCTTTCAGGTTCTCTCCATTTAGAGTGATATTGGCTGTTGGCTTTGCATAAAAAAAAAACCCTTTATTATGTTGAGGAATTTTCCTTCAATTCCTATTTTGGTAAGAGTTTTTATCATAAATGGGTGTTGGACTTTGTCAAATGCCTTTTCTGCATCAATTGATAAGATCATGTGGTTTTTGTCTTTTGTTTTATTTATGTGATGGATTACATTAATGGTTTTTCTGATATTAAACCAGCCTTGCATACCTGGTATAAATCCCACTTGATCAGGGTGAATTATTTTTTTGATGTGTTGTTGGATTCTATTGGCTAGAATTTTGTTGAGGATTTTTGCATCAATGTTCATGAGGGATATAGGTCTATAATTTTCTTTTTTTGTAATGTCTTTACCTGGTTTTGGTATCAGGGAGATGGTGGCTTCATAGAATGAGTTGGGTAGTATTCTGTCATTTTCTATGCTTTGGAATACCTTCAGAAGTAGTGGTGTTAACTCTTCTCTGAAAGTTTGGTAGAACTCTGCAGTGAAGCCGTCCGGGCCAGGGCTTTTTTTTGTTGGGAGTTTTTTGATTACAGTTTCAATCTCTTTTTTCGTTATGGGTCTATTTAGTTGTTCTACTGAATGTGTTAGTTTAGGTATGTTTTTCCAAGAATTCATCCATTTCTCCTAGGTTTTCAAATTTGTTAGAGTACAATTTTTCGTAATAATCTGATATGATTCTTTTAATTTCATTTGGTTCTGTTGTGATGTGGTCCTTCTTGTTTCTTTTTCGGGTTATTTGTTTCCTTTCCTGTATTTCTTTAGTCAGTCTAGCCAATGGTTTATCAATTTTGTTAATTTTTTCAAAGAACCAGCTTTTGGCTTTGTTAATTCTTTGAATTGTTTTTCTGTTCTCTAATTCATCTAGTTCAGCTCTAACTTTTATTATTTGTTTTCTTCTGGAGCCTGATGGATTCTTTTGTTGCTCAGTTCCTATTTGTTCAAGTTGTAGGGACAGTTCTCTGATTTTGGGTCTTTCTTCTTTTTGTATGTGTGCATTTATCGATATAAATTGGCCTCTGAGCACTGCTTTTGCTGTGTCCCAGAGGTTTTGATAGGAAGTATTTTCATTCTCTTTGCTTTCTATGAATTTCCTTATTCCCTCCTTTATGTCTTCTATAACCCAGTCTTTTTTCAGGAGGGTATTGTTCATTTTCCAAGTATTTGATTTCTTTTCCCTAGTTTTTCTGTTATTGATCTCTAGTTTTATTGCCTTGTGGTCTGAGAAGATGCTTTGTAATATTTCGATGTTTTGGACTCTGCAAAGGTTTGTTTTATGACCTAATATGTGGTCTATTCTAGAGAATGTTCCATGTGCGCTAGAAAAAAAAGTATACTTTGCAGCAGTTGGGTGGAGAGTTCTGTATAAGTCAATGAGGTCAAGTTGGTTGATTGTTGTAATTAGATCTTCCGTGTCTCTGTTGAGCTTCTTACTGGATGTCCTGTCCTTCTCCGAAAGTGGTGTGTTGAAGTCTCCTACTATAATTGTGGAGGTATCTATCTCACTTTTCAATTCTGTTAAAATTTGATTTATGTATCTTGTAGCCCTGTCATTGGGTGCATATATATTTAATATGGTTGTGTCTTCCTGATCAATTGTCCCTTTTATCATTATATAGTGTCCTTCTTTATCCTTTGTGGTGGATTTAAGTCTAAAGTCTATTTTGTCAGAAATTAATATTGCTACTCCTCTTCTTTTTTGCTTATTGTTTGCTTGATATACTTTTTTCCATCCTTTGAGTTTTAGTTTGTTTGTGTCTCTAAGTCTAAGGTGTGTCTCTTGTAGGCAGCATATAGATGGATCGTGTTTCTTTATCCAGTCTGTGACTCTCTGTCTCTTTATTGGTGCATTTAGTCCATTTACATTCAGGGTAATTATAGATAAATAAGTTTTTAGTGCTGTCATTTTGATGCCTTTTTATGTGTGCTGTTGACAATTTCATTTTTCCACATACTTTTTTGTGCTGAGGCGTTTTTCTTAGGAAATTGTGAGATCCTCATTTTCATAGTGTTTGACTTTATGTTAGTTGAGTTGTTATGTTTTTCTTGGCTTTTATCTTGAGTTATAGAGTTGTTATACCTTTTTGTGGTTACCTTATTATTTACCCCTATTTTTCTAAGTAAAAACCTAACTTGTATTGTTCTATATCGCATTGTATCACTCTCCATATGGCCGTTCAATGCCTCCTGTATTTAGTCCCTCTTTTTGATTATTGTGATCTTTTACCTCTTGACTTCCATGATTCCCTGTTATGTGTATTTTTTTTTAATTAATCTTAATTTGTTTGTTTTTGTGATTTCCCTATTTGAGTTGATATCAGGACGTTCTGTTTTGTGACCTTGTGTTGTGCTGATATCTGATATTATTGGTTCTCTGACCAAACAATATCCTTTAGTATTTCTTACAGCTTTGGTTTGGTTTTTGTAAATTCTCTAAACTTGTGTTTGTCTGTACATATCTTAATTTCGCCTTCATATTTCAGAGAGAGTTTTGCTGGATATATGATCCTTGGCTGGCAGTTTTTCTCCTTCAGTGTTCTGTATATGTCGTCCCATTCCCTTCTTGCCTGCATGGTTCCTGCTGAGTAGTCTGAACTTATTCTTATTGATTCTCCCTTGAAGGAAACCTTTCTTTTCTCCCTGGCTGCTTTTAAAATTTTCTGTTTATCTTTGGTTTTGGTGAGTTTGATGACAATATGTCTTGGTGTTTTTCTTTTTGGATCAATCTTAAATGGGGTTCGATGAGCATCTTGGATAGATATCCTTTCGTCTTTCATGATGTCAGGGAAGTTTTCTGTCAGGAGTTCTTCAACTATTTTCTCTGTGTTTTCTGTCTCCCCTCCCTGTTCTGGCACTCCAATCTCCCGCAGGTTATCCTCAGAAACGGAGATTTTTAAAGTGAGCCGTGTTTTGTCATTTTGCCATTAAGCTAGAGATGCAGTCCCTTGGGAAAAATATATACAAAATATTATTGAAAACCTCCTGATTGTGCAGCAGCCTCGCCCTCTGTTTATGGTCCCCTGTGTGCTGTGTATAAGAAGGACTCTTTTCAGCAGATGTTTAAAACTTCCCTCCCATCACTGATGCTCACAGAGAAGGCTTATCCCAGACAGAAAACACAGCAGGACAAGGGAAACAGAATTGTCACATCATGTGGCCACAGCCCTGTCCCAGCACTACGGCCCTACCCCCCACAAGGACCAGCAGAAAGAACTGCCAAAGTGGTGGCCAGCTGCACATTTCAGCAATTGACCAGCATCACCAGCAGGATACCAGTGGCAGCCACTTCTTTGACCTTGGCCTAGGAAGGTGAAGAATAACCAGGTAAAATGAGGTCACTCCATGCTCAGCAAATCTATGAAAGATTGCTATGGAGGCTGACCTGGTTATTAAGGCAAGAAAGGAACCTAGGTATGTAAATGTAGTATTAACCCCCACCGCACTCCCCAACGGACTCAGGAACCAGGGTGCTCAGCTCAGCATAGCATACGGTATCCAGTGTGGCTGGAGGCCACAGGCTGCCCAGGCCATGAGGCTGGTCCCTGGGCTGCCTGTGTGAGCCAGCACAACTGCAGAGACATGAAGGTACCAGCCTGAAACAGGAACACTCCACAGGCCAATCTCCCTTTCTTTTTGGTGTCCCGCTGCCTGGCTCTTGCCCTGCCATGCTCTAAATTCCATCTCTTTTCTTACCATCTCTCCATCTTGGGACTTTAAATAGAAACTTCCTCCGGGTGAGCAGAGGCAGAAGCTCAGCCACCTGTCAATCACTCAGCAAATTACAGCAGCCCAAGGGAGGACAAGCAGGTCACTCAGAAATCATAGATTCCAGGGCCCTTTACTCTCCGTCTGGCACCTTACTAACTCAGATCAATGTAAATGCAAGGACACATGCTCCCAGGACAACTCAGCCAATTTCCAAAGAGGGAAGGTTCTAGTGCAAACTCCTAATACTCTCTAAGCCCATTGGTGTAGAACTACTTGAAGAAGTTTCTTTACTTAAAACGCAAACTCCAAGCAATTGTAGACAGAGAGACAGAATTCTCTATAACAGGCATATCAGCAGAGGTATCAAGAAGTGCACACCCCAGGTCAGACAGCATGGGATGAGGACACGGATGAGAAAGCATCAGAATTAAGGACAAGGAAGATACACACAGGACCAGAACAGAGATGTTTCCATCAGTCACACCTTGGTAAGTATTTCCTCAGTTCCATTGTGTGAAGAGATTCAATTTCATGCCAAAATGACATTCTAGAACACATCTGTAATAAAACTTCTGTGATGGTGGAAATATTCTGTTTCTCTAATACATATGTGGCTATTGAACACTTGAAATGGGGCTCATGCAACGGAAGAACTGCATTTTAAATTTCATTTAATTAAATAATATATTTAAATAGGCACATGTGGTAGTGGCTACAATATTAGACTGTGCAGTCTATAGAATTTGTAGTCATTGAGGTATTTTTTTTTAATAGTTTTAAATTGTCTCAAATAATTAAAAAAAATTTTCTTATAGGAATACAATTCTTGATTAAAGAACCATTCTGAATTCATGCAAGTGGAATTTGCAAATTAAAGGTTGGCAGTTCGAACCCACTCAGCTGTACCTGGTGATAGACCTGGCGATCTGCTTGCATTAAGATTGCAGCCAAGAAAACCTTATGGAGCAGTTCTGTTCTGTAACATATGGGGTTGCCATGAGTTAGAATCAACTCAATGGCAGTTAACCACCACCACAACAACAGAGTCTTGTGTAGGAAAGTTAAGAGAGCTAAATTGCTAGTTGTGCTCCAGATGGTGGTGTTCATAGTGGGCAAAACAAATGAGAAACAGCTCCCAGATGATTAGAAATGAATAATGACCAGCTGTTATATGGGTATATGTTCCTCTTGTTATAAAGTGGCCTTTTCAACAGCTAAAGTGCCGTACACATTTCCCTGTGAAGTAGAATCTGCTGATGATCCCATCCCTACCTAAACCTTCTTCACAAAAGCCAATTAGACATAGGTTGGAAGAAGAAGTAGCATTTTTTCCTCAGATCAGCACTGGAGACCTGACCCTCTGGAGTGTCTTAGTGTATGGGGGAGTGGTAGAGAGAAGGAAGCAAAGATGCAGAAAGAATAGTTGGGAAATGAGGGGGGAAATGGAGTCAACAGGAAGGGAAAGTTATCTTGTGTCTCAGATGAAAAACCAGCAAATTCCAAGGCCCTCCCCTCCACCCCTGTGAGAATTTACTAACGTATAACCAACACACTCACCTTTCAATCCATAGCCATGGAGAGCTAAAGGCTAAATAGTCTTCTGTGACTCGTGAAGCTCTGGGAGGATGGGGGTGTGATATGGGCGAGCCCCATAGGTTGGCAGGGCCAGTGCCCTGAAGAAACAGGTAGAGAGTAAGGCCTTCAGAGCATAAAACTGCCAATACAGTAACCAGGAAGAGGAAGAAGCCTGCAGGTCAGAGGCTGAGCCCTGTCTCAGTGTTTTCGTGGTCTGTGAGGATGGGGGAGACTGAGGCTTGTTGGATACAATTGACCTAAACCAGTCTTCCCACAGCTTTCTCCCACTTGTCAGACATAGTGCCCTGAGCTTCAGTAGGGACCCCTGTGTGGCCATCACTGAGTTGTCATCATACTTGTAAGGGGGTAGACCCCTATCTGTGGCCCGGACCGCTCTCAGTAGTAAGTGTGAGGATCAAGTAGAGCATCTCACGAGTGGAGTTTTTAGACGTTGTGTTTTACTACGATTTTCATGGGCAGTTTCGCTGCCTGTAAAGCAGAAATCATGTGTACCTCATAGGAATCTTGTCAATATAACCCAAAAGTCCCCACATCCCATCAGCCTGTAGAAGCAAATAAAGTCACATTAATACCAGTATGTCAGATTTCCTGCTCTCATCCCCACTTGCCTACTCAGGACTCCAATGCCCTGTTAATTTCCCTCAAGTATTTTATTTGGGGCCTTCTCAGGAAGTGCCTCATGTGTACTCACAAACTAGTCTGTCAGTTACAGTCGGTGTCAGTCATTTTCACCCTGTTGTCCCTCCTGCCCCTGCTCCTCTTTGTCAGTGTCTTTGCTCAGATCCTCATTTCTGTCTCTGCCCTTCATGAAAATGCCAATGTCTGTCCCAAGAATTCTTTCCAAAGCTGCTGAAACCCAAGAGAGGTGCTAGATTTTAGGCAGGAATGGAGGGAATGTCCCTTCCCTGATTTTCAAAATACTTTTATCACCTCAGCTCTGGAGCAACGCTGGTTGTGTAACTCAGCAACCTATGACTGTCAAATAAAGTCATAAAATAACAACTAAATTTTAATAATAATAAAGTCTTCCTCTACCTCTCATCTCCGTCTTCCCAAAATAGAAGCCCAGTTCAACAGCTCTTCTCTTCAGATACTTGGAGGCTCTAAGGAATGCTTAAGAAGCCCTGGTGGGGTAATAGTTAAGCGCCCCACTGCTAACCAAAAGGTCTGCAGTCCCAACCCACCCAGCAGCTCCTTGGGAGAAAAGACCTGGCAATCAGCTCCCGTAAAAACTATAGCCTTGAAAACCCGATGGGGCAGTTCTACTCTGTCCTATAGGGTCACCATGAGTCAGAATCGACTCAATGGCACACAAGAGGGAATGCTTATACTGTCCATGATTTACTCTTCCTTTTCACTCACCAGCCCCCCCATCTAGAAAGCAGAATTCAGTCATATCCCTGGTGGTCAGACTCTGCTAATTCCAACCTACAGCCATGCAGTAGTTCTGGGTTTTCCCATGTCATGTACATAATAACACCCTGAAAAACTCAAGGCTCTATAGTCAGTGTTTGGAGTGTTCTTATATAAGGACTTGATCTAAAAGGCCATAAGATACACTTCTTCTCCTTTAAATCATAGAATAGCCAAGCTGGAAACATTCCTAGTAATGACCTGAAGTAATGCTGTCCTATTCATGAGGACAACCCAAGCCCCACTGGGTTGATCATTACCAGAACTCAGTAGGGGTTGAATGGGTCACCAGCAAGTAGTCAAATTCTGGAAACTAGATCATGTCAGCCTTTGAGTGTTCTTAGCCTCATCCAGTTGTTTCAGATGTGCAGCCAAGTGTGTACAGGTGACTTTACTACCTGCAGCTGCCAGGCAGAAGACAGTCGTTTCATAGAAGTCAAGTCTTTCCCAGAATCCTATATTAAGTCTGGGCTGGGCCTGTGGCTCCTATACCTAAGGGAGAATGGGTTAAGCCAGGCTGCAAGACCTCAGGGTTGTCATGCCCTCTGAAGATTTTGTGTATTTCCCATTCTCCCTACCCCATGCTTTGGCATCCTGGGCACCTCTGCTGGAGTCAGGGCTGGATCCTGGGGGTCACTGACTGGGCTTCCAGTTTCAGGGTCTGTGTTCTATTCCAAACTCCCAATATGACTGGCTTATAATTTGGCCCTCACCTATGTCTCCTGAAATCTCTTCAGCCACACCCCTGGCCACCACCCCCAAATACTGTGTCTTAAAGGAACACACCTTTTCCATTTTCTGCTTTCCCACATGAGGGTCCTCTTCCTTGCTCTCAGCAATCCACAAAGCCACGTCAGGCTCCCTGGTCCAGATCAACCCGCAGGGCAGTGAGGAGAGAGAGTCCTGGCAGGAGATGGAGCCCTGGGTTGAGAGTACAGGATAGCAGATGGGCAGAGGCAACACCTCAGAGAGTTATCATTAGTTAGAAGGAGTGGGCTGAGAGGTCCCAGTGGTAAGGAGTAGTGGCGGGAATCTCCAGAGGCTGCCCAGTGCCTCCCTGGGCCACCAGAGGCGTTAGTGACGCAGAAAGCACTGAACTCTGCTGGATGCAGAGAGGCTGCCATGTCCTACACCTGCAACTTCCTCATCCCAGGGAGTAAAATGGGAGACCCAGAACAGAAGGGGTCATCCATCAGCCTATCCCTGTGCTCCTGTGGTCCACATCCCAGGAACTTCCAGTTCCTATTAGTAGTCTTTCTAGAATCATTAACATCACACACAAGTAAAATTTTGCTGAAGATCATTCCAAAATGGTTTTAGAAGTACATCAACAGGGAACTGCTGGAAATTCAAGCCAGATTCAGAAAAGGACATGAAACAAAGAGTATCACTGCTGGTGTCAAATGGATCCTGGCTAAAAGCAGAGAATACCAGAAAGATATTTACTCGTGTTTTATTGACTATGCAAAGGTATTCGACTATGTGGATCATGAGAAGAATGGAAACTCCAGAACACTTAATTGTACTCACGAGGAACCTGTACATAGACTAAGAGGCAGTCATTCGAACAGAAAAAGGGAATACTGAATGGTTTAAAGTCAGGAAAGGTGTGTGTCAGGGTTGTATCATTTCATCAGACTTATTCAATCTGTGTGCTGAACAATTAATCTGAGAAGCTGGGCTATATGAAGAAGACTTATTAACAACCTGAGATACACAGATGACATTCCCTTGCTTGCAGAAAGTGAAGAGGGCTTGAAGCACTTATTGATGAAGATCAAAGACTACAGCCTTCAGTATGGATTGCACCTCAACATAAAGAAAACAAAAATCCTCACAACTGGACCAATAAGCAACATCATGATAAACATAGAAAAGATTGAAGTTGTCAAGGATTTCATTTTACTTGGATCCACAATCAACAGCCATGGAAGCAGCAGTCAAGAAACAAAAAGATGCATTGCATTGTGCAAATCTGCTGCAAAAGACTTCTTTAAAGTGTTAAAAAGCAAAGATGTCTCTTTGAGGACTAAGGTGTGCCTGACCCAAGCCATGATGTTTTTGATTGCTTCATGTGCACGTTAAAGCTGGACAATGAATACGGAAGACCGAAGAAAAGCCAATGCCTTTGAACTATGGTGTTGGTGAAGAATATTGAATATACCATGGACTGCCAGAAGAAGGAACAAATGTGTCTTGGAAGAAATACACCCAGAATGCTCCTTAGAAGCAAGGATGGCGAGACTTCATCCCATATGCTTTAGATATGTTATCAGGAGGGACCAGTCCCTGGAGAAGGACATCATGCTCGGTTAAGTAGAGGGTCAGCAAAAAAGAGGAAGACCCTCAAGGAGATGGTCTGACAGAGTGGCTGCAACAATGGGCTCAAGCATAACAAAGATAGTGAGGATGGTAAAGGACCGGGCAGTGTTTCGTTCTGTTGTACATAGGGTCCCTGTGAGTTAGAACTGACTCGACAGCACCTAACAACAATGACAGGGTCTAAAATTGTGCTTGGCAAGTAGTACTCACTCAGTAAATATTTGGTGAAGGAATAAATGACTCTCAAAGTAAAGTCTGCTGACCTGGAACTGCTCTGCAGTTTCACGAAGACACAGGCCATAGTTTCCATATCCCTTCTGTGTTGTGGAGAGGCCCAGCTCTCTTAACTGCTTCAGCCCTTGTCCTTCAGCAAGGCCTCTCTAGAACTATCACGATGCCCTCTTTGCAAGTCTCACTCAATAGGTGGACAGAATCAGGGCATGGGAATTCCCCATGATTTTCATTTTTTTTACCAGGCTGGCCAGAATCCTACCTTCACTCCTGTCAGACTGGTTTGGATGACTTCATTTCGTGCAGCTTCAAAACAATGTCATAAACACCCCACGGCATCACCGCCCACAGCTCAACCTCGCGTTACCTGAGCAGCTGCTTGCTTTGGTGAAGACAAGGACAGAGCTAGATGACTCTGTGCAGGGGCAAAAGTCCTCCTTGTACTTGTCTCAGAGGCTGGAGGGAATTCCTATAAAAGCCTTTCTTCTTCCACAGATGCTTAGGGATGACTGAGTAGCCCCCTTCCTATAATGCGTTCAAGCATTCATTCCACACATATTTCTTAAATGCTTACTCCATGTCCAGCACTGTCCTAGGAGCTGGAGCACAGCCATGGGCACAACAGAGTCCTTGCTCTCATGGACTTCACATTCTAATGTGGGAAGATAAACAATAAACAAATAACATTTCACCAAAACCCCAAACCAAACCAATTGCCGTTGAGTCGATTCCAACTCAGACAACCTCAGGTGTGTTAGAGTAGAACTCTCTTTCATAGGGTTTTCAATGGCTGTGATGTTTTGGAAGCAGATTGCCTGGGCTTTCTTCCAAGGTGCCTCTGGGTAGATTCGAACTGTCACCCTTTCAGTTAGTAGCTGAGTATTTAACCGTTTGTGCCATCCAGGGACTCCAAATAACATTTTAGGCGGTGATAAATGCTATGAAGAAAAATGAGATTAAGGGGTTACAGAGTCACTGGGAAGGCTATGAGTGTGTGGGTGTTCTCTGAAGAAGAGTATTCAGAGAAGGTCTTTCTATCTTTTTTTAAATAATATTTTATCATGTTTCTGGTGCAAGTTTACACAGTAAATTCAGCTCCCATTTGACGATTTCTATCCAAGTTGTTCAGTGACATTAATTACATTTTTCACAGTATGTAAACATGCTCTTTAGCTGCTTTACGGTTCTTCCGATTCTAGAGGTCTTTCTGATAATGTGAATTTGAGCAGAAACCTGAATGAAGTGAGGAAGTGAGCTATGTGTGTATCTGGAGTAAAATAATCTAGACAGAGGCAGAGAAAATAAAATTGCAAAGACCCTGAAGCAAAAGAGTGGTACATTTGAAGAACACCAAGGCATCCAGTGTGACTGGAGTGAGGGTGAGAGGGATAGGAGACTTGAGAAGTAGCAGGGAGTCATATCATATTAATAATTTTGGTTAAGTATTGGATATATCCCAGGGAACACGGGATGCCATTAAAGGATTTGAGCAGAGGGGTGACATGATCCAACTTGAGTTATAAAAGGAACACAGTGACTGCTGAGAGCAGAATAGACTGGAGTGGGGTGAGGTTGGAAGGCCGGAGACAGAAGACTTTGCAGTAATTCAGGTGAGGAATGGTGGAAGACTGGATTGGGGTGATAATGGTGGACATAATAAGGAATGGAAGGAATCCGGATATGTTTTGAAAGTAGAGTGAACAGGATTTTCTGGTGGATTACTTGTGTGATGTTAGAGAAAGATAAAGTCAAGAATGACTTGAGGGACGACTCAGACTTTTGATCTGAGCAAATTGAAAGAGAAGGTGTTATGACAAAATTCTTTCTTCCCTGGGATCTTATATTTTTCTGAAAAGAACATGAAAACCAGGAACCAGGAAAGGGGCATGCCAAGGACTTGGACACTGAATGATGACCCTGAAAATGTCCATGCTGATGGCCATTGAAGTATGCAAGGGGCTCAATGAAGATGTGGCTGTTATGGATTGAATGGTATGCTCTTCAGATATGTGTTGGAATTCTAACACCTACACCTGTGGATATAATCCTATTTGGAAATAGGGTTTTATTTGCTATGTTAATGAAGCCATATCAGCGTAGAGGCAAGCAAGCATGAATGGGTTGGGAAGGTGGAGGTGGGGAGTGATAGATAGATGCCATGCCACATGAAGATTGCCGTGGAATCAAGGAATGCTGAAAGATAAATGGATCTTCCCGGAGAACCAATAGAGAGCCTTCCCCAACAGTCAGTGCCCTGAATTTGGACTGTGAGAAAATAAATTTCTATTTTTTAAAGCCACCGACTCGTAGTATTTCTCTTAGAGCAGCACTAGGAAACTAAGGCAAGGCCCTACCAGTGTAGGGTGTGTACTACTCCTAATCAGCCCTGAGTTATAAGGAACATCATAGACACAGAGACAAGCAAGCACAAAAAGGGAGACGGGAGTTGGGAGGAGGACAGATGCCACACGAAGGTCTCCAAGGAACTGAGGCACACCAGCACTACAGAAGCTGAAGGAGACAGGGCTCTTCCCCCAGAGCTGACAGAAAGAGAGCCTACCCCTATAGGCAGTGCCCTGAATTCAGACTTCTAGCCTCCTGAACTGTGAGAAAATTAATTTCTGACCTTTAACACTACCCACTGTGGTATTTCTGGTACAGCAGCACTAGGTAACTAAGACTAAGATGGTGTGCATGTGGGTGACCTGCAGGTGAGCACAGGCTATATGCGGAGGGTGGCACTGGAGTGGTGCATTCCAATCCGCAGGTACCATATGGTACACCCAGATGAAATTATGTTAACATGGCAGCCTGGAAGAGTAGTAACTTACCTTGTTTTGACCAATGTATATACTAAACATCATGACTTGCATAGCCCAATAAGATTCACACAGCTCTAATATTTTCTATGGAAAAACTTGGAGGTTTTATTTGAGACTTTGCAGGTACATCAAAAGGATTAGTTGAGCCCCTACTCTGGAACAACAACCACAGTTTATTCTCAATTCTCATCAACAATAAATTATAAATGCTGTGCAAAAGTTCTCAATCTCAGCCTCCCATTTCACCTCACTGATTTTTGTAACTAGTGTGGCCAAGAGAATAGTTTCTACCTTTCAAATTTCCTCTACCCAAGGATTCTTCTATGTCTTCCTCTGTGAGCACAATGCTAAGATTTTTCCACAGGATGCAGATGGCTCTAGGGTGTTTGCTTCTTGCTTCAGAACTTTTGTTACTACTCATGGTCAAGGGTTCATTGTTTTTGCTTACCTCTCTATTTCAAAGGAGAATTTGCCTCTCTCTAATTTTTTTTTTTAATATGCTTATAAGGATCCCTCGTGGTGTAGTGGTTAAAGCACTCAGTTGCTAACCAAAAGGTCAACAGCTTGAACCCACCAGCTGCTCCATAGAAGAAAGATGTGGCAGTATGCTTCTGTAAAGATCACAGCCTTGAAAATCCTATGGCTCAGTTCTACTCTGTCCTATACGGTTGCTTGCTCATGAATTGGAATCGACTCGACAGCTCACAACAACAACTGCGACAATATGCTCTATGGAGTCCCTGGGTGGCACAAACGGTTAAACATTCAACTACTAGCCTAAAGGTTGGTGGTTCCAAGCCACCTAGAGGCTCTTCAGAGGTCAGGTCTGGCAATCTGCTTTCAATTTGCTTTGAAAACCCTACAGAGCACTTCTACTCTGCACACATGACCTCATCATGAGTAGGAATTGACTTGACGGTGACTATTTTTTTAATTTTTATTTTATTTGGTTTTGTTTATAAAATGCTCTGTAAAATCTGGCTGTCTTCTCTACTTGTCGTCCCTTCCACAACACAGCACAGCAGGCAGGGTGTGTTGGCACAGCCCGCCACCAGGGCCTGTAGTTCTTTGATAGCTAAAATAGCCTCATCTATGTGATGGAAGAGCTCAGGAATCCAAACGTGAGTCCGTGATGCCACTTTTAGGGGTGGAATCTTCAGACAGCTCCAAGTATTGTTGGTTAGGCTGACTCAGACTTATGAGCAATCTAGATGGAAACATGGGCCCTTTTTGCATACTAGTCATAACAATTTTCTGACTTTAATTTTTCCCAAGTTCATAAACTTTATAGTTTACAAACAAATTCATTCACTATGATTCGTGATTTCATTTCAACCTCACAATGCTGGGGGGTTTGCATTATCGCCCTCTTTTTGCGTTAGAGAAGGCAGAGAATCAGTTTTCTGTGTGGGGCATGGACAAAACTCATAAGAATGTCTTCCGAATTGACCTTTCCATGACACTATCTCAGATGCTTAGTTGATAATCACTAAAGTATGGGGGCGGGGCAGTTCACGATTTGGCCTAGCTAAGGGAAATGGGCTGATCCCGGCCTGACCAGGACCAGCTGTGTTAGTGGACAGAGTTAATGAATGTGTAAATGTACATGTATATTTCTATCCATCTATTATCATCCAGAGCCCTGGTGGTGCAGTAGTTAAGTGATATGGCTGCTTACCAAAGAGTTGGCAGTTCAAATCTACCAGCCACTCCTTGGAAATCCTATGGGCCAGTTCTACTCTCTCATCTAGGGTCACTATAGGTTGGAATCGACACAACAGCAATGGGTTTGGTTGTTTTTTTTTTTTTTTAATCTATCATCTACCTGAAGGGACCCCTAATGGCACAATGGTTAAGCACTTGGCTGCTAACTGAAAGGTTAGTGGTTTGAACCTAACAGCTGCTCTGTGGGAAAAAGATGTGGCAACCTGCTTCTGTAAAGGTTACAGCCTTGAAAACCCTATAGGGCAGTTCTACCTTGTCCTATTGGGTCGCTTTGAGTTGGAATCAATTCAACAATGATGAGTTTGGGTTTGGAATTATCTATCTCTACCTGTCTGTCTATCTATCTATCTAGCCAAATGCGTAAGCCAAAAGCATGATTTCACATTGATATTGCCAAGTCCATTCTAACATCACAGGGGCTGTGATAGTTAAGATTGTGTGTCAACTTGGCTGGGCCATGATTCTGTGTTTTGGCAGTTGTATAATGTTGTGATCACTTCTGTTGAACTTTGATATGTGATCACCCCCATGATGGAAGCTGCTGAGTGGTACCAGTGCGGGCGGGGCCTGTGGGGGCTTACCACCCCTCAGCCCTTGCATCCCTGCCCTCTTCTGCCTACTTCCTTCTTGCTCACCTTGCCATGGCTTTTGGCTTGTTCTGGATCCAGCAGGTGCCTCTTGTCTTCTGACTTCTGGTTCTTGGGTCTTGAGCTAGCAGTTTACCTGACGATTTTGGGATTCGTCGACCTTCACAGCCTGTGAGCAAGAGTCCTGCTCCCTGACTTGCTGATCTTCGGTTCGCCATCCTCTGCAGCTACATGAATCTGAAGAAAACTTGTGATCTTGCCTGCTGATCTCGGGATTCATTGACCTCCACAGCCTATGAGCGGGAGCCTGCTCTCCAACCTGCAGATCTTGGATTCTGCGGTTGCCTGAATTGAGAGAGGCCTCTATGCTGATCCACATGGACTTGGGACATTCCAGGCTCTACAATTGCGTGAGCTGTTTCCTTGATATAAATCTCTTTATAGCTTTATTGATTTTGCTTCTCTAGAGAACTCAGCCTAAGACAGGGACATTCTAGGTTTGTGCCAATTTCCCCCTGCACACACTATGTCAGGAAACTTTTCTCAAAATATTTTTTCACTTCCATTATTTTGTTTTTCCTTTTTTGGGGACTCCATTTATGTGATTGTTTTATCTCCACTGTCTGTCTTCTCTATGTGTCAATCTCTTCCTAATTTATTTTAAAACCTTATTGCCGTTTCATTTTCTATGCTAGCTTTATTTTTCTTATTCTTGAGGTCTCTCACTATGTTTTCACAGTGTTTCTGCCCCCTTGAGCTCTTCTACTTTTGTTTTGATTTCTGTGTTGAATTTTTTTCTTCTACTTCTTTTCTGAGTACTGTAAGCTCATGTTTTACCTTTCCCTGTTTTTTTAATACCTCTTATGGGGGGATGTATTTTTTTTTTTTTTTTTTGGTATTCTTCCTTCTTTGAGACAACTTCCTCATTAGCCTTTTAAATTATTGGACAAATGTTTAGTCAGAATTTTTATTTCTTTTGTGGAAATATTTTTAGTGACCCTTTGTACCTGGCAGGTTTTGCAGCAATTTCTCTCATTTCTTTGTATCAATGTTGACTGCCTTTGAATTTTCTTTGTTCATCTACTTGTTGGAAGTTAATTCAGGGGACAAATTTTTGCTTTCTTTCATCATTTTGGTTGTTGCTAGGTTATTTTATTTCCCCCATTGAGATATCTATGCTATCCTCCTTAAGTATCTCAGCTCTTGTTGAGCTGAGGGATTTTGATTTGTCACTTTACGTTAAGCTTCTTATGTATAGGAAGTATCTTCATGCTGGTATATTCTGAGATTTGTTGCCCCTAGGCTGCTTGACATTTATTTCTTTACCACAAAGGGATTCCATAACACTTCACCTTTACAAAGATTATGAAATCATAGTAGCAATTTTTGGTAGCATTTTTACATTTTTGGGATCTGTGGATTTATGTTTCCTAGTTTAGCTGAGGACCAAAGTGCTTTTACGAGTTCATATGGTTAGATTGAGCCCATCAGATAATCCAGGATAATCTCCCTATCATATGTTTCCAAATCGTCTTTCACCATGTAATGGCATATACTCACAGGTTTCAGGGCTTAGGGCATGGACATCTTTGGTGGCCATTCTACCTACCATGATTGATGAGGATGAGCATCATGTCATACGTGTAGGTGCGCCTGACCCAAGCCATGGTATTTTCTTTTTTTTTTCTATGCAAGTTCCACTTTAGTATGACAGTTTGACAACAGCCTTAGTCATCCATCCTTTCTGATATTACAATACATAAATACTATTTTATAGTCATCATAACAATGTACACAATGAGAAGGCAAGTGTATATTGAGTAAGAACAAAATGTAAGAGTGGTGGGCGTGGGAGCTGGGGACCCCGGTTTTAGGGGACATCCAAGTCAACCGGCATAGCAAAGTGTACCAAGAAAACATTCTGCATCCCACGCCGATGATCGGCATCCGGGATTTAAAAAGCCAGCAAGCGGCCATCCAAGATGCACCAACTGGCCTTAACCCACCCAGAGAAAAGGAGAATGAAGAACACCAAAGGCACAAGGAAGACAAGAGCCCAAGAGAAAGAAAGGGCCACACAAACCAGAGACCCCACCAGCCCAAGACCAGAAGAACCAGGTGACACCCAGCCACCACAAATGACTACCCTGACAGGGAACACAACAGAGAATCCCCGATGGACCAGCAGAAAAGTGGGATGCAGACCCCAAACTCTAGTAAAAAGACCAGACTTAATGAATGGTCTGACCGAGACCCAAGGTACACCAGAGGCCATGGTCCCCAGACTCTCCACTAGCCCCAAATCAAAACCACTCCCGAAGCCAAATCCCCAGACAAAGACCAGACTGGACCATAAGACATAAAATGATACTGGCGAGGAGTGTGCCCCCTTGCTCAAGCAGAGACATGAGACCATGCGGGCAGCTGCCACCTGGAGGCAGGACGAGAAGGCAGAGGGGGACAGGAGCTGATTGAATGGACACAGGAAATACAGAGTGAAGAGAAGGAGTGTGCCGTCATACTGTAGGAAGAGCAACTAGGGCCAGGTAACAATATTTGTATAAGTTTCTGTACGAGAAACCGACCTGAACTGCAAACTTTCATCAAAGCACAATTAAGAAAAGAGTTCTTTAAAGTGCTAAAAAAAAAAAAAAAAAAAAGTAAGCTGTTGATGAATAAGGAAAAAATTGTGGGAACAGCAAGCCATGGTATTTTCAATCACCTCATATGCATGTGAAAGCTGGACAATGAGTAAGGAAGGCCAAAGAAGAATTGATGCCTTTGAACTATGGTGTTGGTAAAGAATATTAAATATATCATAGACTCCAGGAAGAACAAACAGATCTATCTTGGAAGAAGTACATCCTTAGAAGCAAGGATGGTGAGAATTTTTACTTTGGACATACTATCAGGAGGGACCAGTCCCTGGAGAAGGACATCATGCTTAGTAAACTAGAGGGTCAGCGAAAATGAGGAAGACTCTCAAGGAGATAGACTGACAGAGTGGCTGCAGCAATGGGCTCAAACATAACAACAATTGTGAGGATGGCGCAGGACAGGGTAGTGTTTTGTTCTGTTGTCCATAGGGTCGCTATGAGTCGGAACAGGCTTGACAGCATCTAATAACAAGTTTAGCTGAAAATGGAGTGGGCATTTTTCCCCAGGGATGTTATTGTTTTAGTATGATGTTCAGGAGAAGAAGAGGGAAGTCACTATTTCCCGCTACCATGTTCATACTAGAAATCTCAATTCTCATAATTTCAGTTGGTGCTCTTCTTCTTATGGGAGTATTTAGTTTTCTATTGTTGCAGTGAAAAATCACGAAATTTGCACTTTTAAACGGCACAAGTTTATTTTAAAACAGCTTTGGTCAGTCAAAAGACTGGGTGGTCTCTATGGGTCCTCTGCTTAAAGTCACACAAGGCTGAAATAATTGTGTCAACAGAGCCTATCCCTTATAGGAGGCTCTGGGGAAACATCTTCTGCCAAGCTTATTCGGGTTGTTAGCCAAATTCAGCTCTTCACATGTAGGGCTGAGGTCCCCCTTTCCTTACTGGCTGAAAGCCAAGAGCTGGTCTTTGCTACTGGAGATATTCTGCATTCCTTCTCATGCTTTCCATGTGGCCCTCTCCAACAATCATGGGTTAAGTTCCTCTCATATTTTGAATATCTCTGACTTCTCATGTATCCTTTCTGGTTGTAGCCAGAGAAAGGTCTATGCTTTGAAGAGTTCATGTGATTAGATTGGGCCCATCAGGTAATCTAGGATAATCTACCTATCATAAGATTTCAAACTCCCCTTTGTCATGTAATGGCACATATTAACAAATTCCAGGGATTAGGGCATGGACATCTTTTGGGGGGGGGAGCATTCTACCTATCACAAGCAGTGAGGATAAGCATCATTTCATATACTTGAGAGACATTTATATTCTCTTTTTTGTAAGCTGTCTTTTTAAATCCTTTGTCTATTTTGCCATTTTTTAAAAAAAAAATTCATTTGTAGTAGTTCTTTATGCATTGGGGATATTGGACCTCTGTCTATGATATAAACACAGGGAGTCCCCGGGTTACAAACGTTTGACTTATGAGCAAAACTTAAGGACACCTTGTACTTGCCCTTAAATGTTATTATGTAAAATTTACCCTCACTTTGAAATGCTTGAACCAACCCCTACAAATTCTTCATCACAATCACCTTGATTTGCTGCCTATGCAGCTTTTAAATCATTGAAAATGCTTCGAGCTTTTTCTTGCATTAAAGCAAGTCTAGCTAAGAACCATATACACCTGTTCTGACTTAGCTACAAATTTGACCTAAAGACTTAAACACACACTTAGTAAGACACAGTAGTTGTTCATAATCCCAGAAATGCCTGTTGCAAATATTTTTCTTCATTAGCCATTAGTCTTCTGACTTTTTATGATTTTTTTTTTTGCTGTGCAGAAATTTTTATCTAGTCAAAATATTCAGTTTTATAGTGTACCAGTAATTAAGTTATTGTGTATATGTACCAAATCCATCCTTCTATACTCTCCTTTGCTCCTCTGGGGCTGAGACTTGGCAAACTCCTTTCTGCTTTGCTCCGTGGCTTGCTCTTAGATCTGTCAGTAGAAGGCACTAGAGGGAGACATCAAGGATGGAGGGAGAAAAAGGGACTTGTGGTTCTGGGGGGCTTCTGCTGGGCTTGTGGTTCCAGTGGGAGGCATGTAAGTGGCATGTAAGTGACACTTAGTCTCCCAGGAGTGGCAGTTCTTGTAGAGACAGTGGGACCTCTTCAGAGATTTGAGTCCCAGCCTAACAGGCCTCTCCCCTGAGTTCAGAGACATGAGAACTAGCCCAGTAGCGTGTCATCCGCAGAGCTGAGTTTCAGCTTTCCAGGGACGCCTTGTTTACATTTCTGTGTTTTTCGCTCTGTTTCTCTTTGGTCCCTCAGCGCAAGGGGTTGTAATCACTTCCTGTGATCACTACTTCTTTATACCACTAAAGTTCTTCTTTTGCCCTTTCAGGGGTTAAAAACCTCTTATGTGTTTGACAATTCACTATATTAGATAAACCACGATAATCTCCCTATTGTAAGGTCTCAAATCCCCTTTTGCCATGTAATGGCACGTATTAACAGGTTCCAGGGATTAGGGCATGGACATCTTTTGGGGGTCGGGGGAGGGATTCTACCTACGCGGTCAGTGAGAATGAACATAATTTCATATGTATAAGAGACATTTGTATTTTCATTTTATCAGTTGGCTTTTCATATATTTTGTCTATTTTTCCATTCATTTTTCTTACAGATTTGTAGTTCTTTATGCATTGGGGAGATTAGACCTTTGATAGAATTTCTATCGTGGTTTCCGTCACCTAAATGGACTCTGGGAGATAGTGGCTTTTGGATTTTGTGATAAAAACATTTCCCTCCCACCATATTTTCTTATAGTCCTTTTAGGTTTTTTTTTTTTTAAACATTTAAGTCTTTGATTCATTTGTTATTTATCTTGAATAAGGTGCGAAATATGGTTATCCCCTAATCTTCTCCCCGAGATGGCTACCTAGATAGTTCAACACCATTTATTGGATAATATATCTTTCCCATATTGATTTTAAAAGTAACTTTTATCCTAGCATCCTATACCATATTTCCATACGTTTTTGGGTCTATTTCTGGACTTTTGATTTTGTTTCATGTTCTCCCCATCTATTCATGTGCCAGTGTAACACTTTTATTTTAGCCTTATATTTTAATAACCTACAGGGCTAGTCTTCCTTCCTACTATTTTATTTCAGAATTTTCCTAGCCATTCTTGTTGATTTTCCATGAGAACTTTAGAATCAGCTTGCCTAATTAATTAACGAAAAATTAATTAGAAAATAATCAGTCTTCTCAGTCAGGATCATAGTTTATCTTTCCATTTGTTCAAGTTTTCTTCTTCTGTCTCCAAGAGAATTTAAAATTTTTCTTTTCCTGTATCTTGCACATTATAATTTAATGTGCATTTCTATGATTATTTTTAAGGTAGGGCATTTTTTCATATTTTAATTGGTTATTCAGGTTTTTTCCCCTTCTTCTGTGAATTGCTTGGCTCTACGTTTATGTCAAAGTTTGACTTGGGCAATTTTTTCTTATTCATTTACAAATGTTGATTTATAGATGTTACGTAACCTGGATACTAATTTGTTTTCAGTGATATGAATTGGAAATGTCTTCCCACAACCTGTGACTTGTTTTTTACTGGTGTCACATGATTTTTAAAAGTTTGATTTTTTCATATAATCATATTTATCCATCTTTTATTTTATGGTGACTGCTTTTTGAGTCTATTTAAGAAATCCTTCCCTAACCAAAAGTCAGAAAGATATTTTTTCTATGCTTTTTTCCTAATATTGCACAATTTAGTTTTCCACATACTGCTTTTATTTATATAGAATTGATGCTTGTGTGTGGTATGAAGTAGGAATTAAATTTTATTTTATTTTTCAACATGATTAAGCTGTTTTACCAGTACCATTTATTGAAAATGCACAGCTGACATGTAGTAAGTTTCCACAAACGTACTGTCTGCCCCTTTGCTTTCTCTCCCCACTCCGATATTGCACTGCTTTAATTACTATGACTTGATAATAAGCCTTGCCATCTGGGCCAAGACTCGCAGCTTGTTCTTTTTTCAAAAATTTCTTGGCTATTATTGAATCTTTGTTCTTCTGTTATGCTAAGAATCACTTTGTCATATTTTACAATGAAAAGAACATGTTTGGATTTTGATAAAAATTGTGCTGGATTATAGATTACTTTGCAGAAAATATCTACTAACATGGTATATTTTCCTATATATTTATGTCTTTAATAATTTTCAGTAAAGATAGATACATTTCTTCGTAAAAGTTGTAAAAGTATCTTTTATTATAATAATTCCTAGGTACCTTATTGTTTTCATTGCTGTTATAAAGTGATATGGCCCAAAGCTGTTGCCGTCAAGTTGATTTCAACTCATAGCAACCCTATAGGACAGAGTAGAACTACCCCATAGAGTTTCCAAGGAGCGCCTGGTGGATTCGAACTGCCAGCCTTTGGTTAGCAGCCGTAGCACTTAACCACTACACCACCAGGGTTTCCAAGTGATGTGGTAGAGGGTATTATTGCTTCCAATTCTTTATCATTCTCCATATCCACACCATTTGCCATGTGTTTTTGCAGTTCTTTCTAAAGGGAGAATAAAATCCACCCTCAATCCTGATATTGGACTTGGCCATATGATTTGCTTTGGACAATGAAATTTGGGTGGAAATAACTGCCCGTCAGTTTTGAACCCAGGTCTTACAAAGAATTGTGATTTTCTGCTTGCCTTCTTGTGATGTTGCCAGTGTACAAAACATACCCCAGGTGCAGCTCATTGCTCTCAAATGAATGAGAGACATACAGAGGGGAGCAAAGTCAAAGGAAGATTTGCTGAACCCCAACTGACCTCTAGGTGCACAACTGAGAAGAAATAACTGCTTTAAGCTACTGGGGGTACGAGAGGGCAATACGTTATTATAACAATAACTGATATAAATAGTGTGTTTTACAAAATTACGCTTTCTAAAGGTTTTTTTTTTAATGTTTTCTTATTAGTGTATTAGAATGGGATCAATTTTTCCTGAGCTGAATTCTCTATTAATTCTAACAATTATTTATCCTTTTACATAAAACAAACCAAACCCAGTACCGTCGAGTCGATTCCAACTCATAGCGACCCTACATGACAGAGTAGAACTGCCCCGTAGAGTTTCCAAGGAGTGCCTGGTGGATTTGAACTGCCAACTCTTGGGTTAGTAGCTGTAGCACTTAACCACTACACCACCAGGGTTTCCTCCTTTTACATAGACAATCATATCGTCTGTGAAGAGTGATAATTTTGTTTTTTATTATTATAAATTTAAATTTTTGTTTATTATACTGGCTAGGGCTCCAGTGCAATGTTTCGGAGAAGCAGTGATTGTGATCATTCTTATATCATTTCTGACTTGAAGGAATACTTCTAACATTTCATTACTAAGTACTTTATTTACTGTAGTTTTTTGTGGATTCGTTTTCTTAGGTTAAAGCAGATCTCTTCAGTTACTTTCAACTTTTATCATAATTAGTGTTAAACTCTAGTACATTTTTTTCTGCTGCTGTTGAGGTAGTATTTTTTCTCCTTTAATTTGTCAATATGGTAAATGATTTATATTTTAGATTTCCTGAAATTTAGACATCTTTGCATTTGTAAGATAAACCAACTTTGTCGGGATAGACTTTTAAAAGTGCCTTGTTGAATTTGGTTTGCTAATATTATGTTTGGAAATTCTGAATCTATATTCGTAAATGAGATTGACTTTTAATTTTTCTTTCTTGTCTTATTCTTGTCTGGGAGCAGTATAAATATTCTAGCCTCATAAAATGATTTTGGGGATATTTCTACTTTTTCTTCTCTCCGAAAATTTTTATAATATTAACATTATTTGTTCTTTGAAATTTAGTAGAACTTTCCCACAGAATCATCTGAACCTGGATTTGTCTGCTTTTTTGTGAATTTTTCAACTTCTGATGTAATTTGTTTAATGGTTATGGTACTATTACCACCCTCTGTTTTTTCTAAGTTTCGTATTTGCTGAAAAAGTACATAGTGATCTCTTATCTTTTTAAAATTAATTTTTATTTGTATTCAATGATTTAAAAAGTCAAAAAATTAGAGTTTCCAGTTTCATCCCTTCCCACTTCCTTCTTCTTTGTCCCAGAGAGATCACTTCTGACTCTCATAGCTGTTTCTTCTTTCTTTCGGCATTTAGACTTCTCACTTCCAAATAATGAGTGTATATCTGTCTTTTAAACCTTCCATATTTTCCTCACATTCTTTTATAACTTTGATTTTTATGTGATCTCTTTAACCCATTTGGATTTTTTTTTTTTTAATGGTGCAAGCCATTGAAACTAGCTTTCTCCCCCTCGTGGACAGCCAGTTGTACCAGTATCACGTACTAAATAGCCCCTTCTTCCTCTGAAATCCTCCCCTGCATTTCCGCTGAGGCTGTGCTTCTCACAGGCTGCTCCCAGGCAGTTACTGACTGTAGCAGGGATAGTAAGGCAGGCTCATTCCTGGGAGACATGTGACTCCTCTGGTGGACGACTCCCTGATGTTTGCTTGGCTTTCCTTACAACTGCACTGAGAACAAGCTACTTCCACCCACCTCTCCTTCCTTTCTCTCCTTCACACAAGGTCAGACTTGCATCGTGGTTTGACATCTTTCCAACCTTTCCTGGCTCCCTCCCTGTCATGGATTGAATTGTGTCTCCTCAAAAGATATGTGGAAGTCCTAAGCCCTGGACCTGTGAATGTGACCTCCTTTGGAAATCGAGTTTTTGTGTTGTTGCCAGTTAAGTTAAATGAGGTCATACCAGAGTAGGGTAGGCCCTAATCCAAATCCCGTTTGAGTGGTGATTTGTAAAAGTAGAGAATAGACTTGCAGACAGAGTCACACACAGGAGGAGACAGATGCCGTGTGACGATGCAGACAGGTGCATCTACAAGTGGCAAAGGAACGCCAAGGATTGCCAGCAGCCACCAGAAGCTAGGAGAGGCATGGAACAGTTCCTCTCTCAAAGACTTCAGAAGGAATGGACATGGCCGACGCCCTGAATTCAGGCTCCTAGCCTCCAGAACTGTGAGACAATACATTTCTGTTCTTTAACTCCACCCACTTTGTGGTATTTTGTTATGGCAGCCCTAGGACGTGAAGACACCCCCACTTTCCTTCGTCCATGTTTCCTCTAATACATTTCTTGCACGTTGACTCTTGTCTGGCGACTACTTCTCAGAGGGTCCACGTGAACAGAGATGTGGTAGGGTGTGTTTATGTGTTGGGAGAGGAATTATGCAGAGCCTTCAGAAATGTTTGGAGACCTCAGGGCAGAGGGATCTGTGCTGACATCCAAGGGAGGGAACCAGAAAAGCACGCAAGGGCCCAGAATTCCCCCACAGCAAGCCAGCATGGTGCAATGTAGACATGTAGATACGTTTGGTGGCGTGTTTAGACAAAATGCCTCTAGAGAGTTTCTCTGGTCTCCTGTGGCTCCAGAGTGGTGCTCAAAGTATCCAAAACATTCCTGTGCTCCTTACACCTATACCAACAGCAGGTAGGCTGTTAAGGTGGTGCAGACCCTAGCAAAGGCCACGGGATCCTGTACAAAATAAATCCCCACAGCCAATAGAAACTTCTGCAGCCAGCATGGCTCATGTGACATTTAATAAGTAGATGTACCTGTTCAGCAGGATATAGTATAAACTCTGGACTGGGGACTAATTGTATTAGGAAGCAGTCTTAGTTGCAAGCAACAGAAACAGGCTGATTAAAGCAGAAAAGGAATTTATTAATACGATACTAGGCAATAATAGGAGCCCTGGCAGCAAAGTGGTTTAGAGATCAGTTGCTAACCAAAAGGTGGGCAGTTTGAGTTCATTAGCCACTCCTTGGAAACCCTACGGGGTAGGGTTGCTATGAGTTGGAACTGACCCGACGGCAATGGGTTTTGTTGTTGTTGTTAGGCAATAACAATAATATCTAACATTTGTTAACCATTTGCACTTTGCCAGGCACTGTTCTAAATTCTTTGCCAGTATTAAACTCATTTAATTTTTTCATAGCTACAATAATAGTACCTCTGATATTGACATGGAGTCCTGGTGGCGCAATGGTTAAGAGCTCAACTGCTAACAAAAAGGTCGGCAGTTGGAATACACCAGCAGCTCCTTGGAAACCCTATGGGGCAGTTCTACTCTGCTCTATAGGGTCACTATTTAAACAGGGAGCATATAAAGGTGTGAAGTGGCTGGCTTACATGCTTTCATGGGTGTCCTGATACTCAATATGAGGGGGACAAGGGAGGATCCCCACTGAATAGATTCCTCTTTTCCTGATGGGTCTGGGGAAAAGAGGCTGGGGAAGATGTTGATAGAATTATATGATTCAGCTGTGAGTGCTGATTGTTAGCAGGGTTAATTGTGATTGTAGAAACATTACAATTGTAGAAGCTGTAAGCGTGAAAGAGTAGGCTATGGGGGAGGCACTGCTGGACTGGAGTACGGTGGCTGAAACTAAAGTCCCTTAAAAGTTTTGCTATGCTGATGCCTCAGGAAGTTCAGAGCAAGGGAATAATCTCCTCTCAGTTAAATTTTATCAGAGTCCAGAAAGGGTGAAGATAAGACAAACTGGTGAAATCAACTTGACAGCAATGGGTTTGGTTTTTTTTTTTTTGAGATTGATATTATTATTAACCCCATGTTTTTGGATGAGGAAGTGGCACAGAGAAGTTAAGGAACTTGCCCAAGGTCACACAGCTGATTGACGGTAAAGCCAAGGTTTAGACCCAGGCAGTTGAACTCCAGACCTTCTTTGACACTCTGCAGAACTGGTGGTAGGGGTGGCGTGGAGGTGGGGGTGGGTGGGAAGGAGGGACTTGAAAGATATGAAGCTAGGAACAATATTCCACATTATAACATATAAAATCATGTGCTGAAGATACCTTTGTTGTGCCCCTTGGGAGAAACGCTTAGACTTGCATTGGCAACACCACTAATGCTGGCACCAGTCACTCCCTAGACTGCTGCCACCACTCGCTAAGCAAATGGGCTTCCTCAACGCACATTTTTCTGATTCAAAATGTAAAAGCATCTGACTGGTAGAGCCAAGACCACGTGCCCATACTGGAGCTACAGGGGAGCCTGGGGAATATCCAACTTCTATTGTGGGAATCAGAGCCCTGGTGGTACAGTGGTTAAGAGCTCAGTTGCTAACCAAAATGTCAGCAGTTTGAATCCACCAGCCGCTCCTTGGAAACCCTATGGGGCAGTTCAACTCTGTCCTATAGGGTTGCTATGAGTTGGAATCTACTTGACGGCCAAGGGTTTGGTTTTTTTTATTTTTTATTGTGGGATGTAGGCTTTGTTTTATACGCTGAGGGATTTCTCAGATGTAAAAAGGAGTTCAGAGGCTGGGTAGCAAAAATAATGACAGATGTCACTATACTAGATATATTGCTTTGCTTATTCCTTTTTCTGAAAGAGACTTTCATTTTCTTGTGTTTTCTCCACTGTTGTTTATCAGGTAAGGAACCCTGGTGGCACAGTTGTTAAAGTGTCCAACTGCAAATCAAAAGGTCAGCTGTTCAAAACTGCCAGTGGCTCTGCCTGAGAAAGATGTGGCAGTTTGCCTCTGTACAGATTTACAACCTTGGAAACCCTATAGGGTCACTATGAGTTGGAATCAACTTGATGCCAGTGGATTTGGTTTTTTTGGGTTTATCAGGTATTGTTGGTGACGACCAAATTTATTATTTAGTGCCTGGGTTGCAGTATGATGAAGATGAACCATATATTAAACTTTCAACATTCTGCATCCCACTTTGAACTGTGGCGTCTGGGGTCTTAAATGCTGACAAGTGACCATCTAAGATGTACCAATTGGTCTCAACCCACCTGGATCAAAGGAGAATGAAGAACACCAAGGTCACACGATAACTGTGAGCCCGAGACAGAAAGGGCCACATGAACTAGAGACTTACATCATCCTGAGACCAGAAGAACTAGATGGTGCCTGGACACAACCAACGACTGCCCTGACAGGGAGCACAACAGAGAACTCCTGAGGGAGCAGGAGAACAGTGGGATGCAGACCCTAAATTCTCATAAAAAGACCAGACTTAATGGTCTCACTGAGACTAGAAGAATCCCGGCGGTCATGGTCCCCAAACCTTCTGTTGGCCCAGAACAGGAACCATTCCCAAAGACTACTCATCAGACATGGAAGGGACTGGACAATGGGTTGGAGAGAGATGCTGATGAAGAGTGAGCTACTTGTATCAGGTGGACACTTGAGACTGTATTGGCATCTCCTGTCTGAAGGGTAGAGAGGGTTAGAAACTGGCAAAAGGGTCACGAAAGGAGAGACTGGAAGAAGGGAGCGGGCTGACTCATTAGGGGGAGAGTAAATGGGAGTATGTAGTAAGATGTATATAAGCTTATATGTGACAGACTGACTTGATTTGTAAACTTTCACTTAAAGCACAATAAAAATTATTAAAAAAAAAAACTTTCAGAGAAGAACAGGGATCACTTAGAGATCCTGGACTCAGCTAAATGTAGTAACTGGATATGATTCTTGATTATTTCCCTTTGGGGAGTAGGGTAAGTGTATCAGTTATCTTTTGCTGCATAACACCTTACTTCAAAATATAGTGGCTTAAAATAGCAATCATTTATTAGTCAATGATTCTGTGGATTGGCAAGTTGGGCTGGTTCCACTGGGTATTTGGAGCTCTTGGCTGGGCTCGCTCTTGTGGTTGAGCTCATTCAAACCTCTGAGAGCTTAAGCTGATAGCCTCACTCACATTTCCACCTATTGGCTGGACAACAAGAAGGTGTTTCTCACCATCCAGTAGATTAACCCTGATTCATTGAAATGGTTGATGTCAGGGTTCCAAGTGGAGCAACAGAAGGTCAACTTTAATGTGCAAGCGCTTTTCAAGTCTCTGCTTACTTTAGGTATGCTATTGCCACATGAACTGACATGAGACCAAACCCAGGGTCAGTATGGGAGGAGACAGTAATAGGAGAGCTTGAGAGCCAATGGTTAAATTTCAGGAATTTTGCAAGTCAGTTGTTAAACTACTGGGAGCTTGAAATTGTCTATTGTTAGAAATATTTACTCCATAGCAATTGGCAAATGTTATATATTGGAGCTATCCTTTTTTTTTTTCCCCCAGAGAACCAGTTTAACCGTATATCACTAGGACTATTTGAGGACATATATATAGGGAGAGGAATTAGTACAGCTGTTTTTGCAAACAATCTATTAAGTAAATGTAATTTTTATTGTATTTGAGAGTTATTCCTGTTATACAAAACCATAATTAGAATTGTTTGTATATAAATAGATTTACTGTATGTGTTGAACAGTCAAGGAATATATTTTAATGGTTTTCTTTTTTATCTTTAGCATCCTGTACCCAAACTAAGCCACTCTTGTGACATAGTGACTTAGCCAAAGGATGAGTACATGAACAAAGATGTTTCAAAAAGTCATTCCCTGGGATTTTTTTCAAACTGAAGTTGGGAGAGGAGAGCCAGTTCCTCTCTTACAAACTGTGATGATATAATCCAAGAGCTGCCAAGAGTCATGATTACACTTTTGTGGGAGACAACCAGGCTAAGACAGGAAAGCTAACATACAGAGATTTGGAAAAAAAAAAAAAAAAAGGGAGAGAAAATGTGATAGAGAGTTAGTGAGAGGGCTAGAGAAAAGGTGAGGAAAAGAGGAATTCAACCTTGTCCTTCCTGCTGTTGGTTGTGATCTAGTATAATTTATCTTTTGCCTAAAATAGATGAAGTTAATGGTTTCTGTCACTTGCAACCAAATGTTGTTGTTGTCAGGTGCTGCTGAGTTAGTTCCAAATCATACAGACCCTATGTATAACAGAATGAGGGGAGGCGGGGCCAAGATGGCAGAATAGTCAGATGCTTCTGGTGAACCTTCCTACAACAAAGACCCAAAAAGCAGGTGAAATGATTACATTTATGACAAGCTAGAAGCCCTGAACATCAAAGGCAAAGCTAGTAAACAAATTGAGTGGCAGGGGGAGCGAGAGATGTTTCAGAAGTGGAGAGGAGTTGCCAGACCTGAATCGCCGGGAACCCTCAGGCACCATTCCTGGGAGCGACTGCAGCAGGCTGGTGGTAACATTGGGCCGCAGTTTCCTGAGGAAGAAACAGCCAGCTGCACAGCCTACTCGCACCTCCAGAGTCAGAGAAGAACGGTGCTCTTGGCAAAAGCTAAATACTTGCATATATTTTACCACGTCCCCCAGCCCCCAATCTAGCTTCAGTGGCTGTTGATTTCTCTGGGCCTGAGATAGGTTCTGTTGTGTGTCCTGAGCCACTTTCCTGGCCTTAGAGAAGGAATAAATTCACAACTGGGGAAAAGATAATCTGCCAGCTCCACTAACCTGGGGAACTCAGGATAGAAATGGCTCCTGTCCAGGCATAAATGGCCCATGGAATTTGAATAACTTTCCCCTCTGCATGGACCTGTGAGGGCCTATTTCAGGTGAATAGGCCTTTGTTGGCAGACTGCAACTGTTTCAGCTGTGTGGTGGAGAGGTGGGTGTTTGATGTTTGACACCGCTTTGCCTATTAAACAGGGTCCTTACCTACCCATATGAGGGGCCTAAGGACTGGTGGCTCCACTCAGGTCACCCAGCCACCCGCAACAGGGGTACAAGGATAACTGGTACTTTCCAGCCCTTACAACCAAGAGCATTGGGTGCCCAAGGTCAGTCTGCAGAACCCACCCACCTGTGCATTCTATGGAACAGGGATGCTCTTTCCTCACAGACACTCGGGGGATGGTTGTCAGCCCACTGTCTTGTTGAGAACATGACCCCCTGCTGCAACCAGATACCAGTACCTACACCAATCACCCCTGCCCCCTAAGACTGTAGGACAGAGGCTGTACCACACACTTGATGACCAGCTACCTGGATACCTGAGCTGAATACATACAAGAAAATGAATGGACTCCTAGGCTCATATACCTGGTAACAGCTCTAGCCATATGGTGACAGGATGTTAGAACTTCAAAGGCAGAAATAATCAAGCTAGCTCACTCAAGCAACCTATTTGGACATATCAAAAGAAAACAAAGCAAGAAGCTAGGATATAGTAAGCAAACATAAGATAAACTAATACAATAATTTGTAGATGGCTTGGAAACAACAGTCAATATCGAATCACATAAAGAAGCAGACCATGATAGCTTCAAAAAGCTCTCAGAACAAAGAATCAAGGGATCTTCTGGCTGAAGGTACCTTTCTGGAATTATCAGATGCAGAATACAAAAGATTAATACACAGAACTCTTCAAGACATCAGGAATGAGATCAGGCAATATGCAGAGCAAGCCAAGGAACACACAGATAAAGCAGTTGAAGAAATTAAAAACATTATTCAACAACATAATGAAAAATTTAATAAGCTGCAAGAATCCATAGAGAGACAATCAGAAATTCAGAAGATTAACAATAAAATTACAGAAGTAGACAACTCGAAAGAAAGTCAGAGAAGCAGAATTGAGAAAGTGGAAGGCAGAATTGGGGAGATTGAAGATAAAGCAGTTTGCACCAATATATTTGAAGAAAAATCAAATAAAAGAATTAAAAAAATGAAGAAACCCTAAAAATCATTTGGGGCTCTATCCAGAGAAATAACCTACGAGTGATTGGAGTACCAGAACAGGGAGGGATAACAGAAAATACAGAGAGAATTGTTGAAGATTTGTTGACAGAAAACTTCTCTGATATCATGAAAGATGAGAAGATGTCTATCCAACATGCTCATTGAATTCCACATAAGGTAGATCTTAAAAGAAAGTCACCAAGACATATTATAGTCAACCTTGCCAAAACCAAAAATAAAGAGAGAATTTTAAGAGCAGCTAGGGATAAACAAAAAGTCACCTACAAAGAAGAGTCAATAAGAATAAGCTCAGACTACTCAGCAGAAACCATGCAGGCAAGAAGGCAGTGGGATGACTTATATAAAGCACTGAAGGCAAAAAATTGCCAGCCAAAACTGTCTCGCAAATAAGAAGGTGAAATTAGGACATTTCCAGATAAACAGAAGTTTAGGGAATTTTTAAAAACCAAACCATAACTGCAAGAAATACTAAAGGGAGTTCTCTGGTTAGAAAATCAATATCAGGTATCAACCCAAGATTAGAACACTGGGCGGAGCAATCAGATGTATAACCGAATGAAATGCTGTCCGGTCCTGCACCATCCTTACAATTGTTGTTATGCTTGTGCCCATTGTTGCAGCCACTGTGTCACTCCATCTCATTGAGGGTCTTCCTCTTTTTACCAACCCTCTGCTTTACCATGCATGGTGTCCTTCTCCAGGGACTGGTCCCTCCTGACAACATGTCCAAAATACGTGAGACATAGTCTCACCATCCTTGCTTCCAAGAAGCATTCTGAGTGTACTTCCAAGATGGGCTTTTTTGTCCATTTTTCTGGCGGCCCATGGTATATTCAACATTCTTTGCCAACACCACAATTCAAAGGCATGAATTCTTCTTCAGTCTTCTTTACTCATTATCCAGCTTTCACCTGAGTATGAGGCGATTGAAAATACCATGGCTTGGGTCAGGCGCACCTTAGTCCTCAAAGTGACGTCTTTGCTTTTCAACACTTTAAAGAGGCCTTTTGCAGCAGGTTTTTTTTTTGCTACCAAATATTGTTCACTAACATGCACATATCCTGCTGAAGAGATGAAGAAACTAGGACAAGGAAGGAATAAACACTGTTGTGCAGAGAATGGGAACTGGTTCAGGGCATTAGTGCTTGTTCATGGCGGATTAACTGAACAAAAGAAGGTTTTGGAAATATCATGTGAAGATTCCCTTCTCTGGGAATTATAATTCTCCTCTCTTTCCCCCATCCCCTGTGTCTTTTTAAGGTATGATTACAGATAATGGAAATGATTACAGAAAATTTAAGAAGAAAAGGATTTAATACAGGGAGTTATGTGGTTATAAAATTGTTGAAGGACTGAGCTTTGAAAAGTGACTCCCCTACAACAACACTACAGAACTGCCCTGCAGAAGAAATCATTACTCTGGCTGCTGGCTTGAGGATCATACCATCTCAACTGCAAGCCACGTCAAGAAATCGGATGCCCTGTATTCTGTCTCTTGGCACCACAGAGCTAAGCCCAGCTATGGAAATCTGTTTCCCCAGCCACAGAAAACACATACGCCTCCTTGACCAGGTTTGCTAGGAGAGACATCAGCAGCCACAGAAGCGCACACTTCATTTCACTGCCCAATCTCACTTCTTGGAGGTAACAACAGTTAACAGCTTCTTCTGTATCCTTCTGGAAAATTTGCAAGCACTCAGAAACTTATATTCTTGTGTGGGTGTATGTGTGCGTGTGTGTGAAACAAATGGGATTACACTGAATTTTGGTCTGGTTGTTAATGGATTTAAAGGACCTCTGGATGCTATTTCTAAATAAGAATCATAGACTATAACTGACTTCTTAAGCAGATCACCCCCATCCCTAATTTTAACATGGAGACAGGGCTCCTGGCAGTAAATGTAAAATATTTGGAAACAACAAGAGTTAAGTAAATAAGAGAAAAAACACAGAACTCTTTGAAAATCACTTCAAAATGAAATGTTCTTCTAGCAGTAAAGTTGAAGTATAATCTTGGCTTCTGTAAAGATTACAGTCAAAAAAACCCTATGAGGCAGTTCTACTGTGTCACATGGGGTCACTATGACTCAACAGCACCTAACAACAACTATATATATATACACACACACACACATTTTTCATTTAAAAATAAAAAGTTAGTAAATTTATGAAAATGAAAAAATATATTCATTAATTTTTAAAAGGGCAGAATTTTATAGTTTTGTCTAAACGCCATTTCAAAACTTATAGAACAAAGCAAATACATTGTTCTTTTTAAAACACAGTGTAAAGAGGAAAACTAAACACAAAACCAGAACTCAAAAAACCTAAAAATATAAGAAGAAAAAATTTCTGAATCTGAGAAGAAATGGCATCAACAGGACTGCTTTCACATAAGAATAATCAGGTCACTGTTTCATCTACTCAATGCCACTAAATTACTTACATCGTAGTTCGGCGATGTAAGACAAAGACAAGCCTAGACGGTGAGGAAAGAACAGGGTGGAAAGATACCCTCTTGGTGGAGAAGAGCAGTCGGTCTCATCCATATTTCACATGCTGAGGGATGTCCTGGATGTCCCACATGTCCTGAGGATTGCATGAGGGACACCATGGCACAATGGAGTCGCTGAGGGACTTGAGTTACTGCCTTTGTGCTGGGAGCCTCCTCTGGGCAGCTCCATCCCTAAGATTCATTGATTCTGGCACCATCACAACAGTTAATCACTACACAGCCTGAAAGTGGCCTCTTCAGTGTGAGCCTCAAATGGTGAGGCAAACCAGGGGGAGATTCTACTCATTGCTATGGGTAACCAGTCAGTTCTAAAGGCAGCGTCATCCTGCTTGGAGTTGTAACAATGAGAACATCCATGATTTGGCAGCTCAGGGAGCCAGTATGGGTGATGGTGAGGAAAAGTCAACAAGGGCAGCTTGGCTCAGGTAATGGAGGACCCCGAATGCCGGAGTCAGGATTTGGGCCATATCCTACAGACAAGAGAGTTAAACTGCAGCTTTAGAGAGGATAGTGTTACTTTGGAAGATGATCTTGGTTCTTGTGCTGTGAGGAATTGGGGAGAGCAGCTGACTAGGGGACCCAGGGCAGGAGCAGTAAGTATGAGGGATGGATCTGAGACACACAGCAGCAGAGAACTGCCCAGTCTTCTTAATTATGGATGAGGAGAAAGAAATGTCAGTGATGGCTCTGAGGATTCATGCCTGGGTGACGAGAAGTGTTGCAGGTTGCAGTCCCTGGAGAGGAGTCTCTGAGACAGAGATTAGCGTTCCAGAGGATTAGTGTTCCAGTGCTTTTGGGATCAACACCTCTGGAAGGGAAGGGGAGGCAAGGGCAAGGAAGAGGAGAAGGAGAGGGGAGGGAAGGGGAGGGGAGAGAAGAAGGGGGAAAGGTGAGGAAAGGAAAGGAAGCAGGACTGGGAAGAGGGAGACGTTGAGCTGCAATGCAGCCTCAAGAGAGAGCTCAGCTAACCCTATAGAAAAAAAAAAAACCCTATAGGGAGCCATAAAACTAGGATGACCCTTCAGAGTTGTGTCAAGTTGGGGCAATGGGCTTGGGCCTTTGTATCCTCATGTTAATCAGTCATTGGATTTGGGCTTATGAGTTGGAATCAACTCAATGGCAACTTTTTTTTTTTTTTTTAACGGGACGGGAATAACTTTGGTTGAGGTGGCTCTCTGCAGCTGAGGGAATATCTGAAGGAAACTGACAACTGAGGGCTTTTGGCCAGCAGCACTCCCAGCAGTTGGAGAAATAAGCCCTCATTCCTGAGGGGGATCTTGGTGGCCCATCAGAGCATCTACTAGATTAAGAGGTTCATTGAGATAGTGAACACAGGAAGAAGGGATGAGTTTGAGGAAAGCGATGAGTTCCATTTTGGACATGTTGAGCTTGAAGTATCTGGAGCCCCTGATTGGTGCAAATTATTAACGTGCTCAGCTGCTAACTGATAGGTTGAGTCCACTCAGAGGCACCTCAAGAGAAAGGCCTGGTGATCTACTTCTGAAGAATCAGCCATTGAAAACCCTGTGGAGCACAGTTCTGCTCTGACACACCTGGTGTTGCAATGAGTCAGAATCAACTCAATGACAACTGCTCTTTTTTTTTTTTTTTTACTGGTTTAAGGGACATGCAGGTGGGGTATCCAGTAGGTATCTGTATATATAGGTCTGAAGCTCAGGAAGGAGGTCGAGGACAGAGATATAGATTTAGCAAAAAAAAAAAAAAAAAGAGTAGAGCTGAAGTCAGTGGAAGGGAACAGCTGGAGTCAGAAAGAGATGATGCCAGAGCTGAACCATTTAGGAGCTGGCTTTCAGAGGGGCCTCATGGGAGAAGACACTGATAAGATCAGCAAAAATCAGTCATCAATGTCTTGGCTCAGTGGGTTCCAGAATTTCCAACTTGGTCAGAGCTCTTGGAGTTGAGTGAGAACCCCACACTCAACCTGATAGAACTCTTGGTGACTGACGTACAAATCAGGCGCCAACTATTGAGTGCATGGTGAGAAACGACATCCTGGGAATGGGGAGGCTACCACGGGGATGCCTCTCTTCCCTACTCCTACTACACCTCCCTCAACCTCTACATCCTTTGCTTTGAAGCCTTTTTCTTTCTCTCTTCTTTCTCCTCTCTGTCCAGTATTTCTCTCTCCTTCCCTCTCTCGGGACCCACTAGAGGGCAGGCGCTCACAGCCCAGGTCCCAGCATTCACCCTCTGAGCCTTTGCCTGAGCCCTGCCCTCTGGGCAGGAGAGGTGCCAAGATTACCTTCAGGCTCTTGGGGGCAGCTCTTCTCTCAAGAGTCAGTTCTGTACTTACGGAGCTCCCACATGGTAGAAAATGTGTCCAGCAGAGAGGGCAGAACTGCTTCTCTTTTGCCCTCCTCTGCTGAAGCATAGAGACGTAGCGGCCAGCTGTCCTCACCTTGAACAGATGGAAGGCCCAGAGAAGGGCTGGGATCTCCTGTGGTCTCTGAATTGGCAACCACTTTCTTCTGCTGGTTTTTGGCTTTCTTCTGCTCTTTCATGGGCCTGCAGGGCCACAGAAAAGGGGGCTGTGTCATGTTCCCACAAGCAAACACCAGAGGACCCAGAGGCAGAGCAAAGTCCTTTATGCACAGTTCTGAGGCCTTTCGCCCTTACTGCTATGCAATCACCTAAAACCCTACATAAACACAGATGTCATTTTGGGGAGGGCCAGGGTGAGAGAGAAACTATGAAGAACTTGGTTTTTATCTGAAGTTATTAAAAGGGACAGTTTTATTTAAAAAAAAAAAGGTGAAAACCAAAAAAACCAAACTCGTTGCCATCGAGTTGATTCTAATTCATAGCAACCCTGTAGGACAGAGTAGAACCATAGCGTTTCCAAGGAGCAGCTGTGGATTTGAACTGCCAACCTTTTGGTTAGCAAGCAAGCTTTTAACTACTGCACCACCAGGGCTTTTTAGAAGAGGTGATGATACCATCAATGGGCAAGTTTAAGTCTTCTCATGCATCTGCCCAGAGGGGTAGAGTTATCTGTCCAAGATATTAGCTAAGGAAAAAAAGAAAGTACATGTCCTTCATACCACACCGAGTCACAGCCTGAAAATTTGACTTGCCACATGTGGTGAGGGGCAGAGAGCTCTAGTCAAGGTGGGCAGTCTGTGTTTTCCCTGGTCTACCATCCTCTACCTTTACCTTTTCCTTTATTTTTGTCCAGATTGGAGGGTTTTAATGAGATTTTACAGAATATTGATCTCTCATCTTGTTTACTCAGCTTTTCCAGATGAACCAAAAAACCAAACCCGTTGCTGTCAAGTCTGTTTTGACTCATGGCAACCCCGCGTGTTACAGGATAGAACTGCCCCATAGAGTTTTCTTCACTGTAATCTTCATGGAAGCAGATCGCCAGGGCTTTCTTCCATGGAGCTGCTGGGTGGGTTAGAACTGCCAACCTTTAAGCCAGTAGTCAGGTATAAACCATTTGCATCACTCAGGGACCTTTCTCCAGATAGCTGATTCCAAAATCTTTTTTTACCCCTATATATGGTGCTTTTCCAAGTATATATTATGTGCTTGAGATCTGTTTTTTTTGTTATTTTGCTTTTTCATGTTAGGTTTGCAGAGAGATTTGATAATCCTATATCTTCTACTCACTTTTTCCTTGGAATTGTCTTGTGGTCTCTTATGATGAAAATCTTCCTTTAAGCTATCAAATTGGGATCAGCCCACTAATATGCTCTGCAGGGTGCTCCTCAGCTGTGCCCTTCACCTCTCCAGCTATAAATCTGTCCATTAATGACCTTCATCCCTGCTCCCCAGGGTCTTTGTGAGAATAAAATGAAGAAGTGGATGGGAATGTGCTTCGTAAATGTTGCAAGCTGAGTGCATGGGAAAGGGTGCTGTCATCACAGCATTCACTCGTTCCTGGTGGTCACCTTCACCTGGGGCCTTCTATGTCACTGGTGTGACATGGAGGGCTGGGGTAAGCCAATGAGTAACTGGGTGAGAAACCTGAAAAGAGTGTCTTCTCCAGGGCACAGTGCAGAATGACCCCTTTTGTCCAGTGGATGTGCTCCTGGGAAGACCATATTGGCCATAGCCTCAGTTTCCATTGATCCTGTGGGCCAACCGGTGAGGACATTCCTACCAGAATGGCTTCATGGCTTGTCCAGCATGTCACAGAAGCTGAGCTACAGAGGCCTGGAGAGAAGGAAAGTTCTAGTTTGTTGTTGAAAATGGTCAGGTGAAAGCCATGGAAGACAATACTGCAGAAAAATATTATGGACGTCGGACTATGTTCTTGATGTACTTTTAAGCGAAAACTGAATAAAAAAAGGTTAAAAATAGTATGTCTAATATGATCTGGTATTTGCAAGTTAACAAAATATATATGCACAGAGAAATACTTCAAGGAGAACACAAAAATGTAACAGTGATCTTTGGATGCTGGAGTTACAGGTAATTTTTCCCTCCTTCCCTCCCTCCCCCTGAGCCCACACCTTTGTCTGGCCCAGGATCTCAGAGTGGAGGCAATTTGCACAACAGAAAGTCCCACTGGACTTCCTTTTTTCGATTAAGCATAAGGTCATCTTGCTTGCTCGCTCTTTATTGTGTTCCTTCTGGGAAGGTCCAAAGCACTAGCCAGAGCTGTGCAGGAAGGTCAGGCTGGAGCCTAAGTGAGGCCGGGGCTGGGATAGACAGGGGATTGAGTGGGCAGAGGGGTGAAAACTGGTCCCATAAGCCAAGTCAGCCTAGGGGGTCTGAATAGCTAGACTCAGACTTGAAAGCAAAGAGCTGCCCATTTGGAGGAGGAGGGAAGCAGGGATCAGGACCTCTAATAGTCAGGGTGCAAGAGAAGCCTGTACAGACACCTGGCACAAGTCTTCTTTAAACTTCTCATTGAGTGTGGACTCCTCCAAACTCATGAATGGGCAGAGTAGGAGGGTGAACCATGCTGCACTGAATGAGGACAAAACGGGTGAGCCTTTGCTGACATCCCAGGGTCTGATCAACCATCAGAAAGCCCAGCCAAGCTTCTTCCAGCCTGGTTCAGGCAGCATCCCTTGGGGGTCTATTCAGAGGCTCATCATTCTGTCTCCTTACTTAGAGCTTCTCACAGACTTTTCTCCAGACCTGTTTAGGGGTACGCATCCTTCCCAGTTCTCTTCCCACTGAGCCCAAAGGACCTGCACTGTGAAATCCATTCAAGCCAGAGGCACCAATCACTTGGTCCTCAGGCTGATCTCCAAATTCAGAGCTTGGTGGAGAGTTCACTCACTCATGCCTTCTCTTCTTTATACCTTATTCATTTGTTCACTTATCTCAAATCTATTTATTTGTTCATTCGTTTATTTACTCACTCACTCATTCCTTTTCTCAATCACTCAAAAAACATTCCCTAATCATTCTTGTGCTTCGAGGGGCTCACCTGGTGATAGGAGAAGACAGACATGGAAACAAATAATTAGCAAATGAAAGAGAAGGTGATAAGTGCCACACCAGTTGCTGTTGAGTTGACTCTGACACATGGCGACCCCATGTGTTTCAGAGTAGGACCTAGCTCCGTAGAGTTTTCATGGCTGTGACCTTTCAGAAGCAAATTGCCAGGCTTTTCTTCCAAGGCACCTCTGGGTGGGTTTGAAGGGTCAACCTTTTGGTTAGTAACCTAGTGCTTAACTGTTTACATCACTCAGGGATACTGGTAAGTGCCATAAAACCAAACCCGATGCCATCAAGTCAATTCTGCCTCATAGGAACCCTATGGGACAGAGTAAAGCTGCCCCATAGGGTTTCCAAGGCTGTAATCTTTACGGATAGGAAGCTCTGGTGGCGTAGTGGTTAAGTGCTACAGCTGCTAACCAAGAGGTCAGCAGTTTGAATCCTCCAACTGCTCCTTAGAAACTCCATCGGCAGTTCTACTCTGTCCTATAGGGTTACTATGAGTCGGAATCAACTCGACGGCAGTGGGTTTTTAATCTTTACGGAAACACACTACTACGTCTTTCTCCTATGGGGCTGCTGGTGGGTTTGAACTAAACCACCAACCTTTCGGTTAGAAGCTGAGCATTTAACCACTGTGCCAACAGGGCTCCTACCTGTTGCCATCAAGTCAATTCCAACTCAGAGCGAGAGTAGAACTGCCCCATAGGGTTTCCAAGGAGCGGCTGGTGAATTCAAACTGCGGACCTTTTGGTTAGCAGCTGAGCTCTTAACCACTGCGCCACCAGGACTCTCAACAGGGTTCCTAGGGGAATACAAAAGCAATGAGACTTAGAGGAGGGGGAAGTCACCTCTAGATGGCCCACCTGATAGGGACATTTTGTTCTTGACCTGCTCTATTGAGGCTGGAGTTCACTAATGTTGTGCATGGAGCCTGCAGAGCCACCTCCCAGACGTGGGAGTCACGAGCTGGCTCTGTGACTTGGGCAAAGTCTGCCCTCCTTTGAGCTTCAAATGGCATCACTAGTAAAGAATATGATTTGAATCAGTTCCTAGCTAGGGCCCTGCCAGCACTGTGCTTTAAGTGGCTCAGTAGGGGGTACGTTGTTGTTGTTAGGTGCCCTCCAGTCAGTTCTGACTCATAGTGACCCTACGTACAACAGAGCGAAACACAGCCCTGTACTGCACCATGCTCACAATCATTGTTATGCTTGAGCCCATTGTTACAGCCTCTGTGTCAATCCATCTTGTTGAGGGTCTTTCTCTTTTTCGCTGACCCTCTACTTTACCAAGCATAATGTCCTTCTCCAGGGACTGGTCCCTCCTGCTAACATATCCAAAATATGTAAGACCAAGTCTTGCCATCCTTGCTTCTAAGGAGCATTCTAGCAAGACAGATTTGTTCATTCTTCTGCCGGCCCATGGCTTATTTGATGTTTTAATGCTTCATTAAAAACCAAACCAAACTTGCTGCAATCGAGTCGATTCTGACTCACAGTGATCTTATAGGACAGAGTAGAACTGCACCATAGGGTTTCCAAGGAGCAGCTGGTTGATTTGAACTGCCAACCTTTTGGTTAGTAGTCAAGCTCTTAACCACTGTGACACCAGGGCTCCAGTGCCTCTTTAGGGATAGGTTAATATTTACCCACTTTTGGATAAGAAGTTTCCATTTAAGACCACTCCCGTGCGTGTCCACAGCACTGTATCTCCTGAGCACTTACTGCATACTCCACAATGGAGGAGTTCAAAGCCTGCAGATGGAGCTGTCTAGAACTTACCAATTACTGCATGTGACCTTAAGGGGGGCTGTCTGCTCTTCTGCTCTCCTAGCAGAGTAGCAGGTGACTCACTATGTGGGGAGGAGAACCACAGGGAAAAAACGTACTCCCTGCTACCTTAGTGATAGAGGGGGAGAGGCAGATTTCTCTTGAAGCTAACAGAACTTAGGCTTGGGGACCCTTCATTTGTATGGATCCTTTCCAAGGCCCTGCAGCTAATCTTTTTTTTTTTAATGGAAATAAACTTAAATAATACAAGGTTCACCAATTCAGTGACTTTGAGTATATAAAGTCATGCAATCATCACCACTGTCTAATTACAGTATATTTTCATCACCCTAAAAAGAAACCCCATTAAACACTCCCCATTTCACCTTCCCCTTAAGCCCTGGCAACCGTTAATCTATTTGTTGTCTCTGTGATTTTGGAATTTGCCTATTCTGGACATTTCATAGACATGGAGTCATACGATACATGGCCTTTTATATCTGGCTTCTTTTACTTAGCATGATGTCTTCAAGGTTCTATATTGTAGCAGGTATCAGTACTTCATTCCTTTTTATGGCTGAATAATATTCCATTGTATGAATATGCCACATTTTGCTTACACATTCATCATTTAGTGATCATTTGGATTATTTCCACTCTTTGACTATTATGAATAATGCTGCTATGAAAATTCATGTACAAGTTTTTATGTGAATGTATATTTTCAATTCTCTTGGGTATGTCCCTAGGAGTGGAATTGCTAAGTCATAAAAGAACTCTATGTTTAACTTTTTGAGAAGTTGCCAAACTTTTCCACAGCAGCTGCGCCATTTTACATTCCCACCAAAAATGCATGATGATTCCAATTTCTCCCCATTCTTGACAACGTTTGTTATTTTCCATTTTTTAAATTATAGTGGTGTATAGGGTGTGAAGTGGTATCTCATTGTGGTTTTGATTTGCATTTCCCTAATGACTAAGGATGTTGAGGACTTTTTCATGTGCTTGTTGGTCATTTGTATATCTCTTTTGGAGAAATGTCTATTCTAATGTTTTGCCCACTTTTTAATTGGCTTCTTCGTCTTTTCAATATTGTGTTGCAGGAGTTATATATTGTGGATACTTGACCCTTATCATATATATGATTTGCAAATATTTTCTTCCATTCTGTGGGTTGCCATTTCACTTTCTTGATAGTGTCCTTTGAAAGTCAAAAGTTTTTAATTTTGATGTTCAAATTATTGATTTTTTTCTTTTGTTGCTGAGGCTTTTGATGTCATATTTAAGAAACTGTTGCCTAATCCAGGGTCATGAAGATTTACCCCTATGTTTTCTTCTAAGAGTTTTTAAAAATAATTTTAGCTCTTACATTTAGTTCTTTGGTCCATTTTGAGTTCAGTTTTGTATATGATGTGAATTGGTGGTCCAAATGCATTCTTTTGTATGTTGTCTAGTTGTCTGTCATCATTTGTTGAAAAGTCTATTCTTCCCCATTGAATAATATTGGTACTCTTACAAAAAATCAGTTGACCAGAACTGTATGGGTTTATTTCTGGACTCTCAATTCTATTCCATTCATCTATCTTCATGACAGTACCATCCTGTTTTGATTACTGTCGCTTTTAGTAAGTTCTAGAATTGAGAAGTGTGAATCTTCCAACTTTGTTCATTTACTCCAAGACTGTTCTGGCTATTCTAGGTCCCGTGAATTTTAGTTTCAGCTTGTCAATTAAAAAAAAAAAAAGAGGCATTTAAAATTTTGATAGGAATTGTATTTATTGCATCTATAGATCAATTTGGGTAGTTTTGCCATCTTAATAATATTAAGTCTTCGAATCTGGAAAGTAGGATGCCTTCCCATTTATTCAACTCTTCTTTCATTTCTTCTAAGAAGGAAACTTATAACAGTGAATGAATATATTAGAAAAGAAGAATAATCTAAAATGAATATGCTTCCACCTTAGGGAACTTTAAAAAATGACAACAAATTAAATCCAAAATAAGTAGAAGAAAAAATAATAAAAATAAGAACAGAAATCAATGAGATTGAAAACAGGAAGTTAATAGAGACAATCAATGAAATCAAACGCTGGTTCTTTGAAAAGATCAATAAAGTTGATAAGCCTCTAGCCAGGCTAACCAGGAAAAAAAGATAACTTAGATAAAACGGACGGATATCTTGAAGGATATAATCTACCAAAACCATACATGGACAAGTACATGACGAACAAGTCTATACCTATTAAAGAAATTAAATTCACAGTTAATAACCTTCCAAAACAGAAAGGCCAGGCTTAGACAGTTTCACTGGTGAATTTTACAAAACTTTTAAAGAAGAATTAATACCAGCCCTTCTCAAACTCTTCCAAAAAATAGAAGAGGAGGAAAGACTTCTTTACTCACTCTATGAGGCTGTTACTACCCTAATATTCAAGCCAGACAAATACATTACTGGCAAAGAAAGTTATAAACCAATGATCTCTCATGAACACAGATGAAAAATCCTCAACAAAATATTAGCAAATCAAAGCCAACAATGTTTAAAAAGAATTACACACCATGACCAAGTAGAATTCATCCCAAATATTCAAAGCTGGTTCAAAATTCTCAAATCAATTAATGTACTTCACGGTTTTAGTTGTCTAGTGATGCTATAACAGAAATACCACAAGTGGTTGGCTTTAACAAAGAGAAGTTTATTCTTTCACAGTCCAGTAGGCTAGAAGTCCTAATTCGGGGCACCAGCTCCAGGGGAAGACTTTCTTTCTCTGCTGGCTCTGGAGGAAGGTCCTTGTGATGCATCAGTCTTCCCTTGGACTGGCAGCATCTCAGTGCAGGAACCTCAGGCCAAAAGAACACGCTCTGCTCCTGCCACTGCTTTCTTGGTGGTATGAGGTCCCCAACTCTCCGCTTGCTTCTCGTTTCTTTTATCTCTTGAGAGATAAAAGATGGTACAGGCCACACTGCAGGGAAAATCCCTTTACATTGGATCAAGGATGTGGCCTGAGCAGGGATGTTACATCCCACCCTAATCCTCTTTAACCACAGGCAGAAATTATGATTTATAACACATGTGAAAATCACAAAATGGAGGACAACCACACATGGCCTAACCAAGTTGACACATGTTTTTGGGGGACACCATTCAATCCATTACATTCATCATATCAGAAGGCTAAAGAAGAAAAAATAATATGATCATACTGATAGATGCAGAAAAACATTTGACAAAATCCAATACCTATTCATGATAAAACCTCTCAGTAAACAAGGAATGAAGGGAAACTTCTTCAACCTGAAAAAGAACATCCACAAAAAACCTGCAAATAATATACTTAATGGTGAGGAGCTAGGTGCTTTTCACTTAAGATAAGGGGCAAGACAAGGCCTTCTCCTCTCACCACTCTTCTTCAACATAGTACTGGAAGTCCTAGCCAATGCAATCAAACAAGATAAGGACATTAAAGACATGCAGATTTGGAAGGAAGAAATCAAAGATGATATTGTCTACGTAAGAAATCGCAAAGAATTGCCAAAAAAAAAAAAAACAAAAAAAACCCAAAACTCCTGGAGCTAATAAGTAATTATATCAAGGTTTCAGGGTACAAGGTTAATATACAAAAATCTATTGCTTTCCTATGTACTACCAACGAACAATTGGAATTTGAAATTAAAAGCACAACGTTGTTTACCTTAGGACAAAAAAAAAAATTGTTAGGTGCAAATCTAACAAAATAGGTACAAGATCTATATGAGCTAAACTACAAAACTCTGATAAAAGAAATCAATGGCTATTTCCTGTTCATGGATGTTGTTAGTTGCTGTCAGGTTGGTTCTAATTCATGGCAATCCTATGTACAATACAACAAAACACTGCCAGATCCTGCACCATCTTTCTCCAGCACTATATCAGATAATATTTGGTTGTGACCCAAAGGGTTTTCATTTGCTTGTTTTTGGAAATAGATTGTTGTTGTTGTTAGGTGCCGTTGGGTTGGTTTTGACTCATAGCTGCCCTATGCACAACAGAACGAAACACTGCCCAGTCCTGAGCCATCCCTACAATTGTTGTTATGCTTGAGGTATTGTTGCAGCCACTGTGTCACTCCACCTCATTGAGGGTCTTCCTCTTTTCCACTGACCCTGTACTCTGCCAAGCATGATGTCCTTCTCCAGGGACTGATCCCTCCTGACAACATGTCCAAAGTATGTAAGACGCAGTCTTGCCATCCTTGCTTCTAAGGAGCATAGATTACCCGGACTTTATTCCTAGTCTGTGTTAGTTTGGAAACTGCACTGAAACCTGTCCACCATAGGTAACCCTGCTGGTATTTGAAATACTATCTTCTAGCATCATAGCAACACAAAAGCCACCACAATGCAACACATTGACAGATGAGTGGTGGCTATGTTCATGGATAGGAAGGCAGTATAAAGATGTCACTTCTTTCCAACTTGATCTATAGATTCAATGAAATGCTAATCAAAAATCTCAGCAAGTTATTTTGTGGATATTGACAAGCAAATTCTAATGTTTATATGGAGAGGCAAAAGACAGAGGACTGACACCTCCTGACCTCAAGAATTACTATAAAGCTGTAGTGATCAAGATATTATTGTATTGGCTTAAGAATAGACAAGTGGATCAGTGCTAGCCCAAAGAACCCAGAAATAGATCCACACAAATACATTTAACTTTTCTTTGATAAAGGGAGGGCATGGGAATGCAATGGTTAATGGGATTATAGTGAAAGTTTGAAAAGTGGAATGTTTGAGCAGACTGTGTGAAGTGATTGCTTCCCCATTATCTGAATATACTGAGAGGATAGATATTGTGACTGACTGCAGAATGCTTTTCTTGCTTAGTGTAGTAAAACAGAAGATATGTGTCATGGACTGAAAGGTGTCCCCCAAAAATATCTGTCAACTTTGGTTAGACCATGATTCCCAGTATTGTGTAATTGTCCACCATTTTGTCATCTGATGTGATTTTCCTGTGTGTTGTAAATCCTATCTCTATGGGTTATGATGTTAATGAGATAGGATTAGCAGCAGTTATGTTGATGAGGCAGGACTCAATCTACAAGATTAGGCTGTGTTTTTAAACCAATCTCTTTTGAGATATAGAAGAGAAAAGTTAGCAGAGAGATATGGGGGGATCTCATATCACCAAGAAAGCAGCTCGGGGAGCAGAGCGTTTCTTTTGGACCCAAGGTTCCTGTGCACAGAAGCTGTTAGACAAGGGAAAGATTGATTGTAAGGGCCTTCCTCCAGACTCGACAGAGAAAGAAAGCCTTCCCCTGGAGCTGGCACCCTGTATTCGGACTTCTAACCCCTAAACTGTGACAGAATGAATTTCTTCATTAAAGCCATCCACTTGTGGTAACTAAGACAACATGCGAATCTACACTTTAGCCAATGTTCATTGGACACGCTAAATGGGAACTAATAAGATTTCTTGGGCCACACAGGTCATTAATATGAAAGTATAGAATGCCTGATGGAGGAAAAGAAATGACCATGTTAATTAATGCCCTTATAGAAGCTGGAGTGCTGATATGGGCAATTCTCTGTACAAAGCCCTGCATGGAGTGAAGACTAGGGTTTATGACATAAGTCAGTTAGCACCATCCAGTAGTGACCACTGGAATTTTGAACCAGACAGTGATGTCAAAGGATTGCTCCAATGGAGAAGGCAGTGCTTAGGAGAGTTCCATAATAAAATGCAAATGATTTGTGCAGGAACAAGCTACCAGGGAAATGCAAAGAGATACTCATCACATTCAAAAGCAGAGATCCTCTTTTCCCTTATGACAGACTTTGGAACCACCTGAAGAACTTCTGAATCCTATGGTCACTTGGGCCCTTGGGCAGTGCCCTATAAACAGCTCTCAGCTGACCAACAAAGATCTTGGTTTATGGATGGTAGTTCCAAAGTGAATGGAAAGCATCTTGCTGGGAAGGCTGACACTCTGAGGAACAGAAAAGCAAATCATTTCAGTGGGTTGAATTGCAGGCTGTTTGCCTCTATGTTTGGATTTTTACCAGCTCATGGGCAACTCTCAGGCATATGGGGAATCGAAAATTGTCCCATTAAAAGGATGCCCATGTAGGGCACAACCTCGTGGAAATCATTATGATAATTAAAAGGGTGCATTAAAGTAGGACATATGCATTGAAGTAGGACAGAACTCCTTTCAACAATGGAAGGTGATTGGAATCAGCCTGTGGATACCCTGGTGTCCCTTTTTGAGGTGGACACCTGGGCCCATGAAATGAATGAACATGAGGGAGCTGTAGCAATGCAGGGATGGGCTGACTCTGACATATTCCTCTTGTATGCTCTGAGGCACCAAATGCCAACAAGAACTCTTCTGTCTTTAAACAAGAGAAAAAGAGACTGCAAATGGATACAGGGAAGATATCCTGGGGGAAGGGCCCCACACATGGCTGGTACGTCAAACGAATGCTGGCAGCCTCAGGAGGCTACAAATGGATTTAGACACTTACTCTGAGGTAGGCTTTGTATATCCAGTGGTAGATACAAATGCTCAAAATACCAGAAGAAGACTGAAACACAAGACAGTGTACCAATTTGAAGGTCCAAGTCACATTTCTTCTGACCAAGGAACACACTTTCATCCTCAGAATAATAGTTTGATAGAGAATTGGAATTGGCAATTGAAATACTTGTCTAAAATAGAGCAGGAGAGAGGCAGATAAAGGCATGAAGAGCAGGCTTATACGCCTTTACTAGTGTGTGCTTAGGTCAAGGGGGACGATTCCTCTACTTTACTAGATAGATTCCCCTACTTTTCTGGGGGATCTGGGTCAGGGGGGATGCTGGGGTCAGGGGGGATGCTGGTATGACTATGGGTTTCTTCCCATGGGAAGAAGGTGGTAAAACAACTCTACTTTTTTTATTTTTTCCCCGCATCATCTCGACATTTTTCCCCTACCTGATGCCTGCAACTGTTGATGCTAGAAGCAGAGATGATCCCTAATCAAGAAATGGTAATTATACTTTTAAACATTTATGCCAGAATTCCTAAGGGCCTGGAGGGGTGAGTTGTGTCTTTACCCTATCTGGCAAAATAGGAGCTTACGGTGAATGCAGCTGTATTGCCTAGTGGTCAAGACAACCCGCTAATTCTGTACCTATGTCACCCTGCCTTATGTTATTGGGAGTGAATTTAGTGGAAGGTACTTGCTAAACTAATATTGCTCCTAGCAATTTGGAACAGCATGGTGGCCAAACTTAAAGTCCCTTCTAAAGGTGGAAAACCTGGGTAAAATTCAATTATCAATGGAGAAAAGGAGGAATAATATCTGAGGGTAAAGGAATAAATAAATGGATTATGCAATGAGAAAAATCCAATACTACATTTGTGCCTCAAGACAGGCTCAGAGCAAGGGACAATATTATTTCTTAGCTCAATTGTACCAGATGCCTGAAAGGGTGAAGCCATGAGTACTAATGTCACTCCTGTGTTTGGAACCTGACGAGATTGAATGGAGATCTGAAAACTGAGTGGCATTACTCTGGGAGACATTCTGGTCACACAACATGATAATGGCCTGGACTAATTGTTAATTACAGAATGGAACTCTAATAATGTAACAGTATCTTTTGACTCTTATTTTTCAGGTTATGTCTACTACCATACAGTGATATGGTGTAATACAGACATTGTTGGTAAGATTATAATACTGACATTGATGATCAGATCTATTGGGAAACTGAGACAAAGCCTTCTCTGGATGTAATACAGATGGAAATGACTGGATTTAGCTAACCATTAGCTAATTTCTGTGCTAAATAGTTCTGTACAAGTTTATCTCAAGGTACCTTATGGTAGATAAAGGTGGTAGATCAAGGAAGCACGAGGGTGGAGAGGGAAGAGTAAGCAAATTAGCACAAAAATATGAAACTGTATATAATGGCTTCGCTGGGCAGATAAGCTGTTTCTCTAAATCTATTCTTATCCCACAGTGGCTTTCCAAATGTTAGGCATATTTGCACTGATACTGCTGCAGTGGATGTCCTATAAATGCTATACTAAATGTAGATGCCCAAGCAAATGTGAGCATTTTGATGTAAGAGAGCCTTGGCTGAAAGTCAGAGAGTGGCCTGTATTGTGAAGAATTCAACTTTGCCCTAAATGATGTCTAGCCTTTGCCCTGGGTTTACTAGTTCTTAGAGCTAATAAGTTCTAAGTTCTTGGAACTAATAAGTTCTTAAGGTCTTTGCTGAGCAAATAATCTGAGAAGCTGGACTGTATGAAGAACTCGGTATCAGGATTGGAGGAAGGCTGATCAATAACCTGTGTTATGCAGATGCACAACCTTGCTTGCTGAAGTGAAGAAGACTTGAAGCACTTGCTGATGAAGACCAAAGACTACAGCCTTCTATATGGATTGCTCCTCAACATAAAGAAAACAGAAATCCTCACAAGTGGACCAATAAGAAACATCATGATACACAGAAAAAAGACTGAAGTTGTCGAAGATTTCATCTTACTTGGATCCACTATCAACACCCATGGAAACAGCAGTCAGGAAATCAAAAGATGCATCGTATTGGGCAAATCTGCTGCAAGAGATCTTTTTTAAAGTGTTAAAAAGCAAAAATGTCACCTTGGAAACTAAGGTGTATCTGACCCAAAGCATGGTGTTTTCAATTGCCTCATACACATGCAAAAGCTGGACGATGAATAAGGAAGATGGAAGAAGAATTGACTTCTTTGAATTATGGTGTTGGTGAAGAATATTTTGGGCTGCCAAAAGAAGAACAAATCTGTCTTGGAAGAAGCACAACCAGAAAGCTCCTTAGAAACAAGGATGGAGAGACTATGTCTCACATACTTTGGACATGTTATCAGGAGGAATTGGTCCCTGGAGAAGGACATCTTGCTTGGTAAAGTAAAGGGTCAGGAAAGAAGAGGAAGACCCTCAACAAGACGGATTGACACAATGGCTGCAACAATGGGGTCAAGCATAACGATGATTGTGAGGATAGTGCAGTACCGGGCATCGTTTCATTCTGCTGTACACAGGGTCGCTGTGAGCTGGAACCAATTCAACAGCACCTAACAACAACAACAAGTTCTTGGAATGTCATGCCTGATAGGAGTGTCTTTGTTTGCTTGGGGTTCTTGGGCCATCCAGACAGTAACAATATGATTTAAGGCGAGGGCTTTAACCCATACCAATAATGTGACTTAGGATGCGGGTTGCTGGATATTCTGAGGTGCTGGAAACTGAGATCGGCCACATGGGTAGTCAACTATGTCTATGAAAGGAAGCCGTAACAAAAAAACTCTGGACATCAAGGCGCAGATGACCTTCCCTGCTTGGAAATATTCCATGTGTATTGTCAAACATCAATGCTGGAAGAGTAATGCTGTCCTGACTGCATGGGGAGAGGACAACTGGAAGTTCCATGTTTGGAACCCTCCTGGACTCTGTCTTATGTGCTTCTTCCCTTGGCTGATTTTAATCTAGAGCCTTTAGCTGTAATAAAACTGTAATTATGAGTATAACAGCTTTCAGTAAGTTCTGTGAGTCCTTCTAGCATCTTATCGAAACTGAGAGTGGTCCTGGGGAAACCAGTACTTGCAATTGGTGTCAGGAGTGAGAGTAGTTTTGTGGACCATTCCCTAGCTTTACAATTGGCTAACTCACAACATCCATCAGCAACAGTCCCCAGAGGAGAGGGTTGAAAATGTATCTTAGCTACATGTTATCATGCCCATTGCCCTCAAGTACAATTCCAACTCATAGCAACTCTATAGGACAGGGTAAAACCGCCCCATAGGGTTTACAAGGCTGTAACCTTTATAGAAGCACATCTCCAAGCCTTTCTCCTGCAGAGCAGTTGATGGGTTTGAACCTTGAGACTTTTGGTTAGAAGCCCAGTGCTTAGGTTAAATATGACTAGTGGATGCTCCCAGGAAGGCAGCTGATTATCTTTATGAGCTTCCAATGTTATCTTCCTTCTTATTGTCTTCTTTCCTTCCAATTCTTTTATCAACTTTTTAATTTTTGTCTACCTCTGTCTTCTCTTTCTTCTTAATGGGTAGGAATCCTGGAGCCCCGCCCCCCTTTTTATTGTGCTTTAAGTGAAAGTTCACAAATCAAGTCAATCTCTCATACAAAAATTTATATACACCTTGCTGTATAATCCTAGTTGCTCTTCCCCTAATGAGACAGCACACTCCTTCCCTCCACTCTCTATTTTCCTGTCCATTCGGCCAGCTTCTGACCCCCTCTGCCCTCTCATCTCCCCTCCAGACAGGAGCTGCCTACATAGTCTCATGTGTCTACTTGATCCAAGAAGCTCACCCTTCACCAGTATCATTTTTCTATCCCACAGTCCAGTCCAATCCCTGTCTGAAGAGTTGGCTTTGGGAATGGTTCCTGTCTTGGGCTAACAGAAGGTCTGGGGACCATGACCCCCAGGGTCCTCCCAGTCTCAGTCAGACCATTAAGTCTGGTCTTTTTACGAGAATTTGACGTCTGCATCCCACTGCTCTCTTGCTCAGAGGTACCCCTTTTGAATCTTGAAGGGCCCATTCTCCAGGGATTTTCTGACAAAAATGGTTTTACATTTTCTGAGGACCTATGCCAAGTAGGCTTCAGTGTAGCAGTGGGTGGGAGGCAGGCAAGGACACACCAAACATCATCTGCTAAGAGCTTTTGATTACACATATACATGAAATACAAGTAGCCCAAATGGCTAGCTTGAGCTAGGAAACCCTGTTTGGGAGACCACAAGTACTTGTAGCGCACTTTGGGTGCCAGCATCTTGACTCCAGTTGCCAGTGAGTTCTATGGACCTTTCTATAACAATACTAGTAAAGATTCTATAACTCAAGATTTTATAAATACAAAGGCCAGTGAAAAAATTGTATACTGTAGCTGAACATTAAAAAAATATATATAGATCTATAAATAATGAATAGAATATTATTTATAGATCAATGAAGTTAAGTATTAAATTAAAATATTTAATTCTCCAGTCTTGTCTTCTGGAATCCAGTCTCTGTTCCCTAGTTGAACTCTTAGCCAAATGGTAATGACTAGCATCTATGGAAAGCTTACTACATGTCATATATTATTCTAACTACTTTACATGGTGTTATGGGTTGAATTGTCTCCCCACAATATGTTTTGAAATCCTGGCTGCATGGTTCATGACCCAATCACGCGGTTTAGTCAGTTGGCCTTGGGCAAGGCAGATCACTGCTCTAGTCTAATGTAATTTAATCATCCAGCTCAAGTCATAGCAGTGTGGGGTAAATTCTAAATCTTAACAGTTCTGAGTTATTAAAAGAGCAGACTAGAGACAGAGGCCCACATAGGGGAAGACAGATACCATGTGACTATCATTAAGGAATGCCTGGGAATAGTGATAAGGAAGGAATTGACATGGCCAAGACCCTGATTTGGACTTTGAGCCTCCAAAACTGTGAGGAATTAAATTCCTGTTCTTTAAAGTCTCCCACTTGTAGTATCTCTGTTATAGCAGCACTAGAAAATGAAGACACATGGGTTATCTTATTTAGTCCTTAGAGCAACTCTATGTGGTGAGAATTATTATTAATTGACAGGTAAGTAAGGTGGGATTCAGAGATTCTGTCTGAAATCATATGGCTATGAGGTACGAGAGCTGGGATTCCAACTCAGGTGGTCTCATTCCACAGCCTGCTTCTCTTAGCCACCTGGTCCCCTCCTGCCAGGGGAATGAGCTCTGTCCTGGCCTATCTGGAACCTCTTCTTTGATTTTTCTGGCTGTCCTTTAGGATAGGGGTCATGCAGGTTTAATTCCAGGCTGTTTGCATTGAAATCCTTATCCCTGGTAGCTTGGCTGATAAAACTGTAGCAAAGAATATGACCTGTAATTTCTCAACATTTATACTGTTAGTACAGAGTGCTCATCTATTATCCCAAACATATTGGCTGTGGAATCAGGCAACAGGGGTTTCTACTATGACCCCTCTTTTCTTGACCTTTCCTGGGCTACAATTAGCAAACCTCTGCAAGCTGCCTGTGTGGGGTCTCAGTAAGACAGGTGCTGGCTAGGTCAATGAAGGCCCAGTCTCTTCTACACAATGTTCTGGCCCTTTGGCCTCTGGCTCAGATTCCTTTGGGCCGCTATAATCATTAACTATTGCAGGAAGCCCACAAGACAACCAGGTGTCACAGTACCTGCTTCTGTTCAACTAGAGGCAGCATCTCTTGAAGTCCTGAGATGGAGAGAAGTGAGGAAAGAGATGGTGGTGAGGGGATGGTAGAGCAAGAGCTGGGCAGTGGGCCGCGGGGGCTGAAGCTAAGGAGAGAGATCGACCTGTGGAGTGCCGTGTCCCTGATTGCTGGCTGTATGATCGGCTCTGGCATCTTCATGTCACCACAGGGGGTGTTGGTTTACATGGGCAGCCCTGGGGCCAGTCTCGTGGTCTGGGCAGCCTGTGGTCTCATGGCCACATTGGGTGCCCTGTGCTATGCTGAGCTGGGTGCCCTGATTCCTGAATCTGGGGGGGACTATGCCTACATCCTGCGAACCTTTGGCTCCTTGCCAGGTTTCCTGGTCATCTATGCATTTGTGCTAGTTGGCAGACCAGCTGCCGTGGCTGCTATCTCTCTGAGCTTTGCTGAGTACGCTGTGGCCCCATTTTACCCGGGCTGTTGCTCACTGCCCCAGGTCGTGGTTAAGGGGGTGGCTGCCACTGGTATCCTGCTGCTGATGCTGGTCAACTGCTGGAGCTCAAGGCTGGCCACCACACTGACGAACATGTGCACAATGGCCAAAGTGCTCTCACTGCTGGTCATTGTGGTGGGTGGGGCCGTGGTGCTGGGCCAGGGCCGTGGCCGCACAGAAGCCTTTCTGCATGCCTTCCAGAACACAACACAGCAGGCAGGTCGCATTGGCATAGCTTTCTATCAGGGCCTGTGGTCTTTCGATGGCTGGAATAGCCTCAACTGTGTGATGGAGGAGCTCAGGAATCCACACGTGAGTCCATGGTGCCGCTTCTGGGTTGAAATCTCCAAACACTAGCAGCTCCGATTATTGTTGGTCATGCTGACTCAGACCTCAGACTCATGAGCAATCTGGCTGGAAACATGGGATCCTTTCCTGTACTCATGGGACTGGAGAGAGAAAAAAAAAAATTTTTTTTTGTTTTTTTTTTTGAGGCTACCTTTATTAGTTTACACAATTATGTAAATAATAACTCCTCATGTATGCACAGACCTTTATGGCATCACACCCATGGTCTCATTTTGCTGTCCTGTAAGGTAGGTATTATCACCCATTTTTCAGATGGAAAAACTGAGATGTAGAAAGGGGAAATGATTTTGAGATCATACTGCTAATAAGAAGCCTTGCTTGATGTCTGAGCTTGATATTTCCTTATGTTCTTTTGAGAACACTGTAGTAGATACTTAATCTGTAATTGCCAAGGTCTGGGAGCCACCACAAGACATGGCGTAGTTTGAGACAGGTGATAGGTAAGCACAGCCTGCCTCATCCCATCTGTGAGCCTGGGGCTGGGTAGTCATTGCCCTCGGAGGGGGACAGGTCTGCAGGGCAGCTTGGGACTCAGTTGCAACATTAGAGCTCTTTGGTTACTACGGGTATACTTCCTTGGGAGCTTATTATTTTATTTTTTGTTATCTTTTTCTCCTACAAAAGTTTTAAATTCTCATGGAATGAGAATTGCCAGTCTGTCCTGTGTGTCCTCTGAGCTGTCTTAAGAGCCATTACGGCTCTCAGTGTCTCGGCAAAGGCTTCCTGGAGAGGGCCTTGGGAGAAGTTGGCAGAAGCTTGGAGACTGCAGCCCAAGAGCAGAGAGACAGGAGAGAGAGCCGGGAGTCCTAGGACCTAGCATTTATTTCTGCATGTAATTCCTTGTACCTCAGTTTCTTTGCTTTGGAAAATAGTCATCGTAATAGCTGCCTGGCCTACCTCACAGGGTTTTGGGGGATCGAATAAATACAATCACTGGTGGAAGATGGCTAGCACTTTGAGTACCTTAAATAGCTGTACGGTTGTGACTTTAAGGTGGGTACTTACTGAGTGCTCAGGTTGGCTCTGGGAGTGGGGTGAGGGCTCAGAGCAAGGGCACCAGCTCATTGAATTCACAGGGGACAGGCGCCTCTTGGCATGAATCCAGGCTCTGGGATCAGAGCTGGGCCAGGGAAAGAGCAGGGGCACCTAATTGGTAAACTTTTTCTATAAAGGGTCAAATAGTTCATATTTTTGAGATTTGTGGGCCTGAGGGTCTCTTTCACAACATGTGCTGTCGTATGACCATAACATCTATAGGTCAACAAATGGGCGTGACTGTGTTCTAAAAAAAATTTGTTTACAAAAACATGCAATGGATTGGACTTGGTCCACGGGCTACAGTTCGCCACTCCCTGCTATGGAGCATTTTAAACAAATGTGGGTTTCGAAGCGAAAAGGGAGGAAGGGAGTCGTTCTTTTGAATGCTAGGCATTTGAAATTCTGCCTCTAACATTGCCCTCTGAAGGGCATGTTAGGTGTATCTTTGTTTTACACTATTTTTTCAAGAAACTGTACAACCTGTGTCAAACCAATGTTGCCGTAGGCATAGAGCCCTAGGGATTTGAGTAAATATAATGAAGGTACCCAAGAATGAAACCTCACTGTTCTGGTGTGTTAGCCAGAAACTTATCTGTGGTCCACTTAGAGCTCTGTCATTGCCACAGCTCATTAGGTGGTGGGTAGGCCACCCAAGGTAAAGTTCAGAAGCATACCATGTCCCTTCCCTCTTGCTTAGTATGGGGCTGGGTCACGCAAAGTGGGTAGTCACCTTGCTGAGGATACCCCATGATGAGGCCTGCAACTGGGGGACCCCAGTACTCTGCTCTCCTGGCCCACCTTTGCTACAAGTGGATTCATCTGAGCAGAGCCATAGTTCCATGACTGGCAAGAAGAGGAATTGGCTAGTACGGCCTTGCGGTGGTTGGGGCAGTTTCCTTTGCCATCAGATTCCCAGAGTTTACGGCTGAAAGGAACTTGAGAGGACCTAAGTGCACCTCATCTCACATGAAAATCTATTGCTGTTCAATTGTTTTCACTTTCCCAAGTTTATCACATGAACTGCTGGGCAGGGAAACCAACCGTCTTGGTTACCCAGGAATGAGGTATTTCTAGAAATGCTGGACTTTCAATGCTACAATCCAGAGAATTTCAGGCAAACTAGATGAATTTGTCGCCCTACCTGTCCTTAGAGGACAGAGACTTAGATATAATAAGTCAAGGCATGATTGCTAGGGTGCTGCCCCCATGTGCTGCTGGAGCTCAGAAAAGGGGGATTCCCTGTGAAGCAGGGATATTTCCAACAGGTCTCCTGGATGAAGAGCACTGTAGTGGAGGGTGCAAAGACTCACATGGCTTGTGGCAAAATGGCTATGTTCAAGCAGTATGAACATGAACCCAGAAGCCAGAAGGAACAGGGCATGTTTATGTCATGAGGAAATATGAGGGGTACGTGAGAACAGCATCATCTCTGAAGCTGGTAACAGGTCTCAAACTCAACCTTACCTCCCAGGCCCACCTCCAAAGGTTTCTGCGGGCAGATCTCAGCCATGGCAGAAAGCTCTGTAGAGTGGTCTTTATATAATGTTGAAGAGCGGAAGATGTGTTACCCGTTGCCTCGAGTCGACTCCGACTCATAGCAACTTTAGAGGACAGAGTAGAACTGACCCATAGAGTTTCCAAGAGCCCCTGGTGGATTTGAACTGCTGACCTCTTGGTTAGCAGCTGTAGCACTTAACCACTATGCCATCAGGGTTTCCGGAAGGTGTGTTAATCAGGGCAAATGCTTAAAGGGGGGGGGAGGGTCCTATTTGTGGTGGAATACCTCTATGCCAAGCTCTGAGAGAGATCCCCCTGCATCTTGGGGAAAAATTACCTCTTCTCTGTTTGGTTTAATGTTAAATTTTAAATTTTGGTCACAGCAATGCCATGTCTGGTGCACAGTTAGTACTGGTGTTCCCAAGGTAAGCCGGAAGACATCTAGGATAAGCCTTCCAGGATATCAGGAAGTGCTTAGGACATGGCTTCTCCTTGAAGTGTTTCCTACCTTGGAGTCTAAAGATACCTGTCCAGGACTGGCCTGAGCTGGGAAATGCTGGTAATGCAGAAGCTGGTTCTATAGATCCAGTGGGAGGTCTCTTCCTTCCATTTCGTCCTGGTTCTGGAATGGCATCCAAGGCTAGGGGTGAGGCATGGGAGGGAGCAGTCCGCATTCTGATTTTATGAAGTTTTCACTCACTTCTCAATATTTATTGAATGTCTGCTCAATACATGTATTGAGTAACTGTGCGTCAGCTGGGTGCTAAGGGTCTAATAGTGAAAACAAGTCTATGTGTCTACAGCCCCTGTGTCTGGACTCTTCATTATCCATTCTCTCCACTGATCTTCACAACTTGCAGAAAGGCAGAGCAGTGGAGAATTCCCTTTATTGGGTCCCTAATGATCACTAATTTCCAGTTGAGAAAACTGAGGGTCAGAGTAGAATCCCTGGGTGTAATGGCCCTCAGTCTTGGGGAGCCAGAAACTATGCAAAATTGAGGTAGTTGGTCCTGAAATACTCCAGGTGATTGATCTGTGAACAGCAGACTGATGAGATCTTTAACTTTCCTGTCTCTTCTCTGTGCCTCTGCTTTTGTGGTTGCACCTGCTGGGAATGACTCTCCTTCCCACCTGCCTGAATCTCTTCCATTCTTACAGGAGAGCCTAGGTTAAGGCCCTCCTCATTCAGGAAGCTTGGTGCTTGCTCTTCTCTCCTTCACCTCTGTTAGTCCCTCTGCACTTCCACACCTTTGATTCTGGCTTGTGTCCCTCATAGCCTCCCAACATAGCCCTCTGCATGTGTGTCCATACCATGGGGACTAGGAGCTCCTGAGGACAGGCACCCAGCCAGATTCCTCCCCCAGGGCCTAGCACAATGTACTGTGCCCAAGATGAGCTCAGCACTGTGCTATTGAGCTTGTTTGGGGGGCCTGAGAAAGACTTCACTGATAACAATGTGACCTCTTCTCTCTGTCTCTGCAGCAGAACTTGGTGTGGGCACTGGTGATCGCCATGCCCCTGGTCACCAGCCTGTACATCATGGTCAACATCAGTTACCTGCTAGTGTTGTCGCCCAGTGAGATCCTCTCCTCTGATGCGATGGCTGTGAGCTGGGGGTGAGTGAGTCACGTGGAGTGTCTCTTGGATGAGGCTGAGACCTTACTCAGAAGGTAGGCAGGGATTCTGAGCCAGGCAGGCTGAAGTCTCCCTCCATCTTAGTGCCACTCAAATCCCTTGATCTAGGGTCCAGACCGTCCTTCATTTAGCTTCTTTGGCCTCTGAGGGCACATAGTCAGAGCCCAGGATTTACTTGACCTGTTTCTGAATGCAACTTTGAGATTCTTCCTGAGGACATACTGTGTATTGGCCTGTAGTCACCACTACTGTGTGCTTGGCTTTGTGCTTGTCAGTTTCTATGTTTCAGCACTGAGCTCTAGACTTATTCTGGTTGGTCCCAGGCTGGGCCAACTTGTGGAAGAGGCTGATACTTGAGTATGGTCTCTATCCTTGGAGAACCCATAGGTCATCTGAGGAGAGAACCATGTAGACCATGGTCCCAGGTGGTTCAGGCTTAAACACCCTAGGGGTTCAGAGATGTGAAGGCTGAACCAGACAGACTGGACTTCTTAGAAGACGTGGAGCCATGTTTAAACAAATCAGGAGGATTAGGGCTGGCTGAGAGATGGTGGAGTATTCCTAGGCTGGAGGAAGAGCATAATGGTGGGAGTAGATGGGATGTGAGTAGCTGATAAAGCAAGTGACTTGTTTAGAATAAGAAGTGTATTTGGGTAAAAGGGTATAAGGACTACCCTGAAGCATCTTGGAAACCGAGCAGAGGAAGTTAGCTAATGTAGAAGGAACTAGAAGCCAGGGTTGGGCTTGAGTCTGCAGTTGGGGAGGGATCAAGTGATGATAACAGGACCAAAGCATCGCCCTGCATGAGGTCAACACTGAGCAGGGTGGCCCAGAGAAGGGAAAGGATGTTGAGGGGTAGAGGTCTGTGATATAGGCCAAGACAGAGAAGGCCAAGGATGGGATAGGAAGAAGGGATGGGAAGGATAGCATAGGGTAAAGGCAGCTGACTGTGCCATGGCATCTTAGGGGTCAAATACGGCATAGGTGATAGTCATGGAAGGGCTTCCGACAGAGTCTAAGAAGGGAGAAGATGAGGAAAACAAGGCACCATCTGCACTTTCAGGTGATCCTGGCATTGCCAGGGCAAGGGGTGGGGTGAAAATTAGAGGTAGTGGTGGAGCACAAGACATAGGGTGTCAGACAAACACAGCCGAAATCAGCGATGATATGGGAAGGCCTTGGCTAAGTGCCACAGCTAAGAGCCAGACTAGACAACCAACAGAAGACCTGGTTGTGTAGGGTAGAAGGCAGTGCTCTTGAAGACTTCTTGGAGAAAAAGGCCCTAGACAGTTAGGATGTCTGGGCACTGCCAGATGAACTGTTGCATGAACACTGAGCAGGCATCCTAAAGAGGGGAGATCTTCGTTGGCATTACATGTTTATCTAAACTTGACTTTGCATGAATTGCTCACTCCATTTCTGAGTATGAACTTGCAGTCTACTAGGCTACTGTTGGATTTCCTTCCCCTTGATCCCTATGTTGTCCTAGGAACCAGGTTCTTGGGGCCTGGGCCTGGCTGGTGCCGGTGGCTGCTGTGCTCTCGACATTCGGGTCTGCAAATGTGACGTACTTCAGCGGAAGCCGTTTGTGCTATGTGGCAGGAAGAGAGGGCCACATGGTGAGACATGGAGTCTGGGGTGGGCAAGGTGGTGGGGCTGGTAGGAGGGGTGCTAGAAGAACCGACAAGGCAAGCCTTCTCCTGCCCAAAGCTAATCCTGTAGCCCAAACTACAACTTCCCCAATAAAATATACTCTTCTTTTCTTCAGAGAATGGGATCCAAACATTGCACACATCTTGTCTTCAAACTCCAGCCACTTTACATCTAGGTTTTTGGAAGAGCACAGCACTGGGTCATGCTGTGTGGAAGTTATAGGTGATAAGGACTTTGTGCTCACCACCAGTGCAGTAACAGTGGGGAGGAGAGATGGGAAGAGTGTCAATGCCTTCCTTCTGGGCCCCCTGCCTCAGGGAACTCTGTCACTGTGCTAGCTTTTGCTGCAATAATGCTGAACAATGACCAACCCCAAATTCTTAGTGGCTTACATCAAACATTTAATTTTTTGCTCATGAGTGGAATGGGTCAGCTGTGGCTCAGCTTCAAACTGCAGGTTGTGTTTTCTCATTCCAGACTGTGAGTTTGTTCTTATATCAGGGGCCCAGGCCAAAGCAGGAGAGGCTGCCTGGGGTGTCTGAGCCTATAGCATACGGCAGGAGTACAAGGGACTAAGCATTGAGAGGCTCTTCTTATGTCATTTCCACTCATATTCCATTGGCTAAAGTAAGTGACATGGCCAAACCCAACACTAATCATGTGGAGAGGGAGGCTAAATATTTGCTGAACAATAATACAATGTGCCACAATCACCCAGTATCCCATACCATGGGCCACCCATAACTGCCCCATCCTCTTCTCCCTTCTCTTCTTTCTCCCTCCTGGTCCTTCCTCCTATCTTGGGGTGAGGAATAGAAAGTTGAAAGACCTGGCCGGTGATCTGCTACAACTCCTCACATTCCAGTTTTACATGCTAAGGTATTTGGGTCTTGGCTGGCCTGGAGGCACAGGCTTTTGGTCCCACCTCCCAATCTACATCCTGGGCCTGGTCATCCCAGGTGAACCACAAAGACCTGTATCTTGAAGCTGTGGTGATTGATGACTATGAGATTGAGCACACTGGTGTCCAGAATGCACTATGCAGAGGAAGAGGGCTGGGAGCTTCCGGGGAAAAACTCACAGCCCCTCTCCTTGGGCCTGTCTAATGCCTGGTTCTGCCTCCCAGCCCCAACTTCTATCAATGGTTCACGTGCACCACCTCACACCAGTTCCAGCACTGATGTTCACGGCTGCAGTGGCTTTGGTACTGATCATCCCAGGAAACTTCAGGACCATTGTGAACTTCTTGAGGCAAGTGAGACTGTTCTAGGCCAGATATCTGGAGCCCCCTATGTGGACATATATACAAACATATGCGTGCGCACTTCTAGAATCCCTAGCTTGTCATCCCCATACATGCGCATACATTTCAGCTTCCTTTCCCCAGCCACGTTTCCAAAATTAAATGTGGCTCCCTTCTGTATTATTATTTCCAAAAATTCAATGACACAGGTGTTTCAGAAAGACATCAAGAGACAGACAACTTAAAGGCTTGTTTGTCTTTGTTAATTTTGGGGGTGAAACGAGGAGTTGTTGTTGTTTTTATTGTTCCTTTATTCTATCTCCAAGACAATGTTAAGGAATTACCCACACCACTTGTAGCCCTTCACTAAGGGACGATTTTTCCTTTGTGTTCTGAGCCTGAGTTCTGAACTCTGACTCAGGATGTCTCTCTTTAACTCAGGTGCAGACCCACAAAAAAGCTGTTTAAGCACAAACAGTTACTACATCAAAGTGGAGAGATGTTCTGACCGTCTATATTATCTTCCCTGGGGCAGAAAAGATGGCCTGTTGTGATACCCAGTTATCATTTTATAACCTCATTTGAAGCAGATTCAATGGGCAGACCCTTAAAACAGCAGCAGGCTGAGCGCAGAGGGAGTTCTCAGAGTAATTTTTCAAATATCACTGTTCTCTTTCTTTGTTGCAATGAGTGTAATTAACCTTCTAGAACTGGACGTACTGTGCTCGATGTGACTTTCTTAAGAACAATAGGTAACACGCGTGGTTTGTTCTATTTATCTTTTTTCCCATGAGAAAGAATAAAACCATTATATGGTGAGTTATGTGGTGAGAATAAATTCAAATCCATGGTGAGTGTAGGGGCCTTCGGGCTGAAACTGGATAATGTGACAGAGAGTCTCCAATCACAGACTGAGAACTCTAGAATGATCTACCCCAACTAGAACCTGGCATCTCCCAGTCTTGAGGGCCTCTAGAGATGGCCGGCTTCTGAACCCTGCCTCCAAGATGAGAGGGAGATTTCATTAGACCTATGTTAGCCATGGAAATGGAAACACTGGGGGAGGCAGAGGCAAGGGGTTTGTCTGGATGCTCAGTGGCCCACCCCCAGTCACCAACCCTAAGGGAAACTATTAGATGTGGGAGGAGGGAAGTTCCACTATGGGTGCGCTGGTCCCTGAGGGGAGCACAGGCTTCTTTGAGATTTCATGATAATCGAATACACTCTCCTTCTTAAGAAACACAAACCACTCCTCCTTCCCCTTGAATATCCCCCATCCAGGGCAGCAGGAGAAGGCCTGACTTGGAGGGGCTCTCCATGATTGGGTTTGTGAGTGTGCATTCTACTTTGTGCCTGAAGACAAAGGTGGCAGAAGTGGGTTAATGTTGACCATCCGTACCCTTCAGGGCATCCTCTTCCTCAGTGCCCCAGTCTTGCCTCCTTCACTCCTTAGTCTACATGGTTAAGGGACTTGCACTTTTGCCCTAAGCTTGCACCCAGCAGGTCAGCCCCTCTTGTAGGCCCATCTATGGCAGGGCCTAGTAATGAGCAGCCCATGTTTTCCTTTCAGCCTCATAGCCTGGCTCATCTATGGAACCGCCATTAGCTGCCTTCTATACTTGCGAATGAAGGAGAAGAATCTTCCCAGACCTTACAAGGTAGGCTTGGGGATGGATACTGGGCTTCTTCAACCCTAGGCTGCTGTACAAGGCAGGTCTTTGGGACACAGCCTCATTCAGAGCCCCAAAGAAGAATATAAGGGGTTGCCACTGCCGTTACATTTGTTATAGAATTCCCATATTTTCTGGAACAAGGCATCATCTGCAGGATAGCACCCCTTTCTCTAAGAACTGGTCCTGGGGGTGTGAGGGACAACTGAATCACCACGTATCAACTCTGCTTTCTGGGATTCATTTCTCCTCTGGAAGACCCTGAGGGAGAACAATTGAAGACAAATGCAGAAAGGATGAGAACCGTATTCACAGTTGGGTTCCCATAGCATCCCAAGCCTTTGCTCCCTGGAATGCCCCTTGTAGCCCAGAGGTGGCTCCCTGGGCCTAAGCAGGGTATCAGGGCTGGGACTGGAAGAGAGGAGCTAATGGAAAGAGGAAGCAACGGGAAGGCAGGCAGGAGGGGCAGAGCCTTGGGCCCATATACCGCCTCCCATGCCACCCTTAATCATCCAGGTTCCAGGGCCAAATGCCTGCTCTGTGTTCACTTGCAGGTTCCCACCTTCATCCCCTTCATCATGCTCCTGGTTTCTGTCTACCTTGTGCTGGTGCCCATCATTGACCATCCCCAAATGGAGTTCCTTTATATCTTCCTGTTCCTGCTCGGTGGCTTCCCAGCGTATCTCCTATTTGTCTATTTCCAGTGCCAGCCCAAGTGTTTGCAGATGGCTACCCTGCATCTCCAGCTGCTCCTAGAAGTTGTTCCAACCACTAAAAATGTTGACTGAAGGATGGAACAGGTTCTGCACTGACCTCTTTGCTGTAAACATCTCTATCCCCACACAAGTGGCCATGTCAGTTCTTCCTTAGTTGACTATGCATAATTCTAATAAACTCCTTAAGTGCTATATACTGCTGTCATGGAGTTTTGGGTTATCCACCCAAAGCAGCACCCCCTTCTCTAAGAATTGCTCTGTTCCTTCAGTGGTGGTGGACCCACGATCCTGCTGGTGTTACATGACTGCCTCTCTGGATCATAGCTGTTTGTAACCTAGGTGGGCACGATTCTTCCTTTTGGGATTTTGGAAGTAGAGTTCTGTGGTCCTATTCAGTTTCTATTGGTTGCTTGACTTGAGGAATTGTAAATCTTGGGGATTTACAATTGGGAAATAGCAAACAAGTGGGCAGACAAGTAGAGAAAGCCACTGAGTAGAGAAGAATGAAAGAAGATACACAGAGATGGTGTTGAGAAATTACGTGCCACCAAAGACTCATGGGGGAGAATCTGAGAGGGTAGGAGCCTTGATCCCGGACTGTTTTCCACTTCTGATCCCTGCCCTTCTGTGATCCAGCTGCTGTCTGACCATCCTTCCTGCTTTTTGATTGTCAGAGACAACCTGATATCTTATAATAAATTTCCCATTTTGGCTCAAGTGAGTTTGAATGGGTTTCTATTTCTTGCGACTAGAAGAGATTTGGCTCTGACAAGCCTTCCTGTTCAGGAAAACATGATACTTCAGTTACTGTTTAAAGCTGCCAACTGGCTTGAACAGGGAAAGAATCAAGAGAAGTGTCCCTGGGAAGGAAGGCTTATTGGCTTTGGGTAAAAAGAATGACACTGAAATTTCTGGAAGAAAGGTTGCAAAGTAAGAACAGACCCCAGAAGGCTAATGTGGTTACAGGGCTAGATAGAGACAAGGGAGCAGAGGTATGTATCCGCCCAGGTGAGAATGTGGGATAGGAAGGAATAAGCACAGTGCCTAGGAGAACACAGACTAGGAACCAGGCTCCTAAGTGCCTCAGGGACAGTGATTTAAAAAGAGAAGAGGCAGAGAAGGCTGTTTAGCATCTGTGCTCCTGAAAAGTGAACCCAGACAGCCCACACACAGCAGTGCTTATATCGGTGTGTGTACAGTATGGAAAAGGCTGCCACGGATGCAGTGCACTCTCCATGAACTTGCTTCTAAACTATGAAGACTTTATCAGTCTCTTCCGAGAGCACAGCTGCCACTGACATTTTAGGAAAAACCTAACACACATTCTCCTCCAAACCACACAGCCTGCCTTAGAGATAAGAAATGTGCAAGAAAAGCTAGTTCTACCCAATTGCTTGTCAAAGGAGGCCACAGGTCAGGCTGAAAGACCACCAGGAAAGACTTCTGTATGCCTCCAGCAGGAGTTTGTCCTTTCCTCCTCTCGACTCCCACTGAACTGTGCCTGTGTCTCTTGTGAGCCTTGCTGGGCCTTGTATCCTGGTGTTTGATTGTGTATCTTATTCCCTTACCGGGCTGTGGGTTTGATGAGGGTGGAAGTTAGTTCTTAGACATGTTTCTTCATCTGTCAGTTCCCACCAGGCTGCTCTGCTAGACTCCTGGCTGATCAATAATGCTTGGTGAATCAAAATGATGAACCAGCTGTTAAACAATGAGGGAACGAATCACATTTATATTTTTAAAGATTTGTGCCCATGCCCGTCTGCTCTATAGGCCCTGCCCTGTTCTGGGCTCCCAGGTCTTGACCTGAGGAGATACTTTAAGGAGGAAAGATGTCTTCTAAGTCTTGTGCAGTCACCCTCCAGCTGGCAGTGGATGCATGCCCCGAGGTAGAAAGCAGAAGGGGGGGGGTCCAAACTGAGCATTGATGTGGCCATGGGTGGTACACCCCAATTAGGGTCTATCTCACTTTGTGACTCAGTCTCCCCATCTTTCTCAGGACCACTGCCACTGAATTGCAAAACAGGCTCCCAGTTCTGTTTTGATGGTGAAAAGAATCCCCAGGCAGGCCACTTACACAGTTTTGCACCTCCCTGAGTTCCTGTTCTGCCCCAGGCACCTCCCCTAACCCCAGGGCAGTAGTTGGGGAGTGATCCCAGATCGGAATTTGAGACTTCTTAGGGACTTTGTACATTGGCTTTCTTACTCTGCATCATGGGTGATGGTCTCCATAATTAATTCTCTTCTATATTATCAGAGATGAAATAGTAAGTATCATCTAACTAGACAATAGATAGGTGGTAACTTTGGTGAAGGGTAAGACAGTACACGATACTGGGAAAGTCAGCACAACTTGACCAAGGCAAGGTAACGGAAGCTTCACAGATACATCCAGACTCCCAGAGGGACTGAACTACTGGGCTGAGGGCTGTGGTGACCATGGTCTTGGGGAACATCTAGCTCATTTGGCAAAACGCATTTTATAAAGAAAATGTTCTACATCCTATTTTGGTGAGTAGTATCTGGAGTCTTAAAAGCTTGTGAGTGGCCATCTAAGATACTCCGGTGGTCCCACACCATCTGGAACAAAGGAAAATAAAGAAAACCAAAGACATAAGAGAAAGATTAGTCTAAAAGACTAATGGACCACAGCTACCACAGCCTCTACCAGACTGAGTCCAGCACAACTAGATGGTGCCCGACTACCACCACTGACTGCTCTGACAGGGATTACAATAGAGGGTCCCAGACAGAGCTGGAGAAAAATGTAGAGCAAAATTCTAACTCACAAAAAAAGACCAGACTTACTGGTCTGACAGAGATTGGAGAAACCCTGAGAATATGGCCCCCGGACACCCTTTTAACTCAGTACTGAAGTCACTCCTGAGGTTCACCCTTCAGTCAGAGATTAGACAGGCTCATAAGACAAACAACTTTGAGAAGGGGAGAGTGTTGACATTTTGTGGGGTTGGAAACCAATATCACAAAACAATATGTGTATTAATTGTTTAATGAGAAACTAATTTGCTCTGTAAACCTTCATGTAAAGCACAATTAAAAAAAAAAGAAAGAAATAGTAAGTGCCATGGTCCTGGCCTTTGAACTGAAAAGAATGCTCTGAAGAAAATGTGGACTGATAAGAACAGTCCTTGCTGTTCCATTCAGAGAAGCGACAAGTACTAGGAATATCTGAGCAGGTGTTGGCTGAGTCCTGGGGAGCAGGGCACTGTCCTTTCACCCTGTGTCAAGCCCATCAGCAGTGTGTGTTTGGGGCAAAGCTGGTTACTCCCAGAGCCATACACACTCAGTTCTTTGGACTTCTTTATGGCTATTTACACAGTCTTCCATTGAGCAGTTAGAGTGGAAGACCCGAGTTTCATAGATCAATCTACACAAATCAATGTCATGGTTAAAATTCCAAACATTACACAAGGATATAAAGTGAAAATTAAAATTTCTTTTTCCACACGTCCCATTTCCAGAGGCAATTGTGTTCCTTGCTTCTTTCCAGAAAATTTCTATGAAAATACAAGCAAACCATGATGGAAACTCCACTGATGTTCTGCTCATAGAAAATAATTTTGACCCCTTCAGTGTCACCTTATTGAAGGGAAGTTCTTACTTTGTGTTGTCATCTCCAGAGCAGGTGTCTGACTCCTCTCATGATGGTCTTTAGTGCTGTTCACCATGTTTTTTATTTCTTTTACTGAGCACATGGTAGGATGGCACTTTCCTACCCATTTCGAGTTAAATGTGACCACGTGACTTATTTTGGTCAATAAAATGTGAGTAGAAATGATCCATGTTACATCTAGGTTGAAGCTTCAAGAGCCAGTGCACAGTTTCCTTTGCCCTACATTTCCATCTGCTATGGTGACTGGTAATATTCCAGTGGCTGCTGCTAGCCTGGGTCCCAGTGTAAGAATGACATGGAGGAGAGCCAGTCCCCAGCCAATTCCATATGAGCATATAGAAAATATATAGTGTGAGCAAAAATAACGTTTATTGTGTTAAGCCATGGAGACTGGGGATTATTTGTTACTGCAGCATAGTCTGTTATTGTCAGATGCTGTTGAGTTGGTTCTGACTCATAGCAACCCTATGTACAACAGAGCAAAATACTGCCCAGTCCTGCACCATCTTCACAATCATTGTTATGTTTGAGCCCATTGTTGCAGCCACTGTGTCAATTCATCTCATTGAGAGTCTTCCTCTTTTTCACTGACCCTCTACTTAACCAAGTATGATGTCCTTCCCCAGGGACAATCCCCACCTGATAACATGTCTAAAGTACATGAGATGAAGTCTGGCCATCCTCTCTTCTAAGGAGCATTCTGGTTGTACTTCCTCCAAGACAGATTTGTTGGCTCTTCTGGCAGTCCATGATATAGTCAATAATCTTCACCAACACCATAATTCAAAGGCATCAGTTCTTCATTGGTCTTCCTTATTCATTGTCTAGCTTTCACATGCATATGTGGTAACTGAAAATACCATCGCTTGGGTCAGGTGCACCTTAGTTCTTAAGGTGACATCTTTGCTTTTTAACACTTTAAACAGGTCTCCTGCAGCAGATTTGCCTAATGCAATACTTCATTTGATTTCTTGACTACAGCATAGTCTAAACCATCCTAACTGATCATCTCTCCTGTCCAGGAGTCTTACAAATGCCTAGAACTATTGAACAGCAGGCAGTTCTCAGTCGAAGAGTTCATGAGGAAGTCATGCTTGATGTGAGCTCATCCTCCTCCTGGTCTTCTCGAAGTTTCTCCACCTCCCTCACATTTCACTGATTCCTTGTCCCTCTTCTGTGCCCTTCTCCTCCTGGCACCCTTCAGCTTTCTCTCTTCCTTTCCACAGACACAGTCTTATGTTATCTCTGGAGAGGAAACTGGTTGTGCAAATACACATAAAAGAAATTTTGTCTAATAAGGGCTTTTGTAGTGAGTTTTTTTCTTTCTTTTTTATTGTACTTTAGATGAAGGTTTACAGAACAAAATAGCTTCTCTTTAAACTTTTAGTAGACGTATTTTTTTATGACATTGGTTAACCTCCCCATGACATGTAAACACTCTCACTTCTCAACCTGGAGTTCCCTATTACCAGTTTTCCTGTCCCCTCCTGCCTTCTAGTCCTTGCCCTAGGGCTGGTGTGCCCCTTTAGTCTCGATTTGTTTTATGGGCCTGTCCAATCTTTGGCTGAAGGGTAAACCGTAGGAGTGACTCCATTAACAGGCTGAAAGGGTGTCCGGGGGCCATACTCTCCGGGTGTCTCTAGTCTCCGTCAGGCCAGCAAGTCTGGTCTTTCTTTTTGAGTCAGGATTTTGTTCTACATTTTTCTAATGAGGGCTTTTGAATCTTTGTTCCTGCTTAGGTGTGTGTGGAAGAAGAAAAAATTTCTCAGCCCAGCACTTGGGGTACTAGTGAGAGAGAAGAAGGGAGGTGAATATACAGAAACAACCAGCAGATAGTACGTTGAGATATAATCCTGATGCACACACACACATACACACACAAACAGCCTTAGTGCCTTGTAATGCTGGAACAGAAATACCACAAGTAGGTGGCTTTAAAGAACAGTAATTTATTTTCTCACAGTTCAGGAGGCTAAAAGTTTGAATTCAGGGCACTGGCTATGGGGGAAGGGTTTCTCACTGTTGGCTCTAGGGAAGATCCTTGTCTCTTTCAGCTTCTGTAGCCATGGTGCTCCTGGGTCCCTTGGCAATCCTCATGTAGCATCCATCTATCTTCCCCCCATTTGTGTGAGCTGCTGCTTTTTATATAATTCAGAGGTGATTAGGTTTGAGGTCTACCCTACACTGGGATTATCTCAACTAATTGATCGATTACATTAGATTAGATTGTATTACATCCACAGGTATAAAAACCCATTACCATTGCTGTCGAGTCCATTCCAACTCATAGCGACCTTCTAGGACAGAGTAGAACTGCCCCAAAGAGTTTCTAAGGAGAGCCTGGTGGATTCAAATGGCTGACCATGGTTTCCTCCACAGATATAGGGGTTAGAATTACAGCACATATTTTGGGAGGAACACATTTAAATTTGTAACACACCAACTCACACATGCAACAACCGTTTTAGAAGAGAAATAGCCTTGTACTATAGGCTTTTCTGGAAACTCTGGTGGCATACTGGTTAAGTGCTACGGCTGCTAACCAAAAGGTTGGCAGTTCAAATCTTCCAAGTGCTCCTTGGAAACTCTACAGGGCAGTTCTACACTGTCCTATAGGGTCGCTATGAGCCGGAATTGACTCGACAGCTGTGGGTTTGGTTTTTTGGTATAGATTTTTCTAAAAATTCTTTTACAATTTATCTGAGAGCTTTTTATATTGTACTTTTTATACCAGCACACACTTCCTTTTTAATGGCTGCTTAGTAATACTGGCCTATTATTCATGGACATTTAGCTGTTATACCTGTATTATATTTTAAGGAAAGGTATATAGGAAGGTGAAGACCAAAATACAGGTATCCTCTTTCCTCCTGAGTTCTTGCTGTTCACCTTGCTCTATGTTACAGTCATCCTGCTGAACCAGTGTTTGCCATTATTTTTCCCTATAAATTAAATCTACATTTTATGTGTGTTAAGATAAATCTAAACCATAAAGTTTTGCAATGAGAACTGTGAGCTTTGTTAACTGCTGATTTTACCTGTAGAACACAGATGCTCTTAAATTACTGTTGGTCTTTTTTATTTATGCAAAGAAACTCTGGATTGAAACTTTTTATAAAATGAAGAATCTTAGAACTTGCTTTAAAATATCGCTTTTACTGACCCCAGAATCTATTATGTAATCAGATTTTTGGGAGTGAGTGTAAAACATTTGGGAGCCATAAAAATAGCTAAATAAATTATGGAAAAAATAGCATTTTGCAGCCATATCTGAATATATTTCTTTAGGGTATATCTTTTTGGGAGTAAGGCTTATATTTATGTACATCTGCTTTTCATTTTAAAACCAAAATGCTATACAATTTTTAAAGGTGGAAAATCATGTGATATTATTATTTTTTTTAAAGTTCAGAATTTTATTCCTTTGGTCTAAAAACTACTCCAAATCTTACAGAAAAAACAAAAAAAGCCCAGACACAAAGAATCTTTAAAACATGACACAAAAGCAGAAGAGAAAAACTCATGAATTTCTGAATCTGAGGGGGAAATGGCATCAATAGGACTGATTTCACATAAGGATAATCAGGTCATTATTTCATCTAGTCAATGTCGCTAAATCAAACTCTGTAGTTCAGCGATGTAAGACAAGACAAGCCTAGATGGTGAGGAAAGAACAGGGTGGAAAGATACCCTCTTGGTGGAGAAGAGCAGTTGGCCCCATCCATATCTCGCAGATTCAGGGATGTCCTGGACGTCCCACACGTCCTGGGGATTGCATGAGGGACAACACGGCAGGACGGAATTGCTAAGGGGCTTGAGTTACTGCCTTTGTGCTGGGAGCCTCCCCCAGGCAGCTCCATCTCTGTCTGTGATTCACTGATTGTGGCACCATCACAACAGTTAATCACTACACAGCCTGAGAGTGGCCTCTAGAGTGTGAGCCTCAAACAGTGAGACAAACCAGGGGGAGATTCCACTTGTCATCATGGGCAATCAGTCAGTTCTGAAGGCAGCATCACCCTGCCTGAAGTTGCGACACTGAAAATGTCCCTGATTTGGCGGCTCAGGGAGCCAATATGGGGTGACCATGTGGAAAAGACAACAAAGGCAGTGTCTTAGTCATCTAGTGCTACCATAACAGAAATACCACCAGTGGATGGCTTTAACAAGTAGAAATTTATTCTCTCACAGTCTAGTATGCTAGAAGTTCGAATTCAGAGTGTCAGTTCCAGGAAAAGGCTTTCTCTCTCTCTGTGGGCTCTGGAGGAATGTCCTTTTCATCAATCTTCCCCTTGTCTAGGAGCTCCTCAGTGCCGGGATCCTGGGTCTAAAGGACAAGCTCTGCTCCTGGCACTACTTTCTTGGTGGTATGAGGTCCCTCTGTCTTTCTGCTCACTTCTCTGTTTTATATCTCAAAAGAGATTGACTTAAAATGCAACCTAATCTTGTAGATTGAGTCCTGCCTCTTTAACATAACTGCCTCTAATCCTGCCTCATTAACATCATAGAGGCAGGGTTTACAACACATAGAAAAACTACATCAGATGACAAAATGGTGGATAATCACACAATACTAGGAATCATGGCCTAGCCAAGTTGACACACATTTTGGGGGGACACAAATTAATCCATAACAGGCAGTTTGGCCCAGATAATGGAGGGCCCTGAATGCTGGGTGAGGGACAATAGAGTTAAACTGCAGTTTTAGAAAAGACAGTGGTGCTTTGGAAGATGAGACTGGTCCTTGTACTCTGAGGGACTTGGGAGAGCAGCTGTCTAGGGGACCTAGGACAGGAGCAGTAGATGTGAGCGATGGGGATGGGTCTGAGACATGCAGCAGCAAAGAAGTGCCTGGTCTTCTTGGTTGTGGGAGAGGAGAAGGAGATGTCAGTGTTGACTCTCAGGGTTTGAGCCTGAGCGACTTGGTAAACGTTCACGGTAATAGGAAATATGGGAGAGCAACAGGTTTGGAAGAAAGGGAGCTGTTTTAACTTGTTCACTTTGACACGCCACGGGACTTTCCCGTGGAGATGTCTAGTAGTTAGGTGAGTATATTAGTTTCCTAGAACTGCAGCAGAAAAGAGGAAGACCCCCGACGAGGTGGACTGACACAGTGGCTGCAACAATGAGCTCAAGCATAACAACAATTGTGAGGATGGCGCAGGACTGGGCTGCGTTTGGCTCTGTTGTGCATAGGGTAGCTATAAGTCAGAACCAAATCTACAGCACCTAACAACAAAAGCAACAGGACTGCTGGAACAAAACACCACAAACTGGGTGGCTTAAAGCAACAGAAATTCATTCTCTCACACTTCTGGAAGCTAAAAGTCAGAAATCAAAGTGTCAGCAAGGTTGGCTTCTTCTGGAGGGTTCTGAGTGAGAGTCTGCTCCATGCCTTTCTCCTACCTTCTGGTGGCTGTTGGCACTTGTTGGCATTCCTTGGCTTGCAGGGGCATCACTCCAAACCTGCCTTCATCTTTACATGGCTATCCCTGGTGTATCTGTCTGTCTCTATCTCTTCTCCTCTTCTTATAGAGACACTAGTCACATTGGATTAGGGCCTACCTTACTCCAGTATGACCTCATATTAATTCATGTATCTGCCAAGACCCTATTTCCAAACAAGGTCACACTGACAGGTACCTGGGGTTAGGACTTCAACATGTTTTTCAGGGGCACATAAATCAAACCGTAACAATGAGTTTGCATGTCTTGAGCTCAAAAACCAAGTCATGGCTAGAGATGCGCATTTAGAGTAAAGGTGTAAATTGAAGCCATGGAAGTGAATAAGAGTGTTGAAGACTTTTTTTTTTTTTTAATTGTGCTTGAGGTGAAAGTTTACAGCTCAAGTTAATTTCTAAGTCAAAAATGTATACACATACTGCTTTGTAACATTGGTTGCAATTCCCACAACATGACAGCACACTCCCCCTTTCCACCCTGGATTCACTGTGTCCATGCAACCAGTTCCTGTCCCTTCCTGCCTTCTCATCCTGCTTTTGGACAGGAGCTGCCCATTTGGTCTCATGTATCTGATTGTACTAAGAAGCACGTTCCTCACGTGTATTATTTTTTGTTTCACAGTCCTGTCTAATCTTTGTCTAAAGAGTGGGCTTTGGGAATGGTTTCAGTTCTGGGTTAACAGAGCTTCCGGGGGTCACAGTTTCACGGGTTCCTCTAGTCTCTGTCAGACCATTAAGTCTGGTCTTTTTAAGTGAATTTGAATTCCATTCTACATTTTTCTCCTGCTCTGTCTGGGACTTTTTGTTGTGCTCCCTGTCAGCACGGTCATTAGTGGTGGCAGGGCACCATCTAGTTCTTCTGGTCTCAGGCTGGTAGAGTCTCTGATTCATGCTGTCTTTAGTCCTTTGGGCTAGTATTTTCCTGATGTCTTTGATTTTCTTCATTCTCCTTTGCTCTGAGTGGGATGGGACCAACAGATATATCTTAGGTAGCTGCTTGAAAGTTTTTAAGATCCCAGATGCCACTAAACCAAAGTGGGATGTAGAACATTTTCTTTATAAACTGTGTTATGCCAATTGACCTAGATGTCCCCCAAAACTATGGCCCCAGGCCCCAGGCCCAGCTACTCTGTCCCTCGAAGTATTTGGATGTGTCTAGGAAACTTCTTGCCTTTGCTTTGGTCCAGTTGTGCTGACTTCCCCTGTGTTGTATGTTGTCCTTCCCTTCACCAAAGTTGACCCTTGTCTACTATCTAGTTGGTGATTTCCCCTCCTCTCCCTCCCCACCCTTGTAACTATCAAAGTATGCTTTTTTCTGTGTCTAAACCTTTTCTTGAGTTCTTATAGTAGTGGTCTCATACAATATTTGAAAGACGGAAGTTTTTGATGCCACTAATAAACTGTCTAAAGGAATGACCAACCTCCAGAAATCCACAAGGCCCATTTTAAAAGTATTCTCCACCCTTCACCACATATACACATATGCGCACAGCTTTGGCATTTGCCTAGTATATATCATGTCCACCCCACCATTGCCCTAGCAAGTGGGCCTCTATAAAAAGAGAAGTAAACTTTTGTCTCTTTAGATCCTCTCTTCTTTGGAGGATACAGATAATATTACTTTCTAGTACTGCCCATGTCTGCTTGCGATGCCCACAAAAGTTGGCGTGGTAGCAGCCAAAGCCAAGTTTGCTGGCAGTGGCAATGCCTGGTAGCGTGTCACATGCACAGAATGACCACTGGCTAAGTGCGCGGTGGTCTGCTCTGTGGCTGTCGGGAACTACCCCCATGAGGTGATGACAGGAGAGGATTTTGGAATGCTCTGACAGTGCACTGGCACTGGGACTTCTCTGTGTGGTATTTCTGTGGTAATTAAACCTTTCGGTTAAAAACAACCATTCACTTCTTGTTGAAGTGGCAGGTGATAGGCAATGCTGCTTTTGCTTTCAGAGTAAAAGCTCATTCCCCTGACCTGGAGGTAGTGAAAAGGTCGAACTCTGATTCCAGAGTGAATCTCTTGGGAGCTGGGCAGGACCCAAGAGAGGAGGCTATTGCCTGTGAATAGCTGACTATTCTGTGAGTCCCTCAAGGATGAGCCACCCAGGCCAGGCCTCGGCACAATGGGGTCACCAGGAACCATGTTAGCTCCTTACCTTGGCACTTTCAGACACTCTTGATCTGGTCATTGCTCCCAGAGCTAATAGAAGCTTAGGACTGACTCACCCTGACAGAGTGCACATAGACTTAAGTACAAATCAGGTTACCTATAATGAATTTGCATAGAAAAATAGAACTGGCAAAGGGATAGAGCACTAACTTGGTCTCACCAGCATTTCCATGCTTTTATGGGCTCATCAGCTGCCTATTACTGTCCTTGCAGTAGATGTCAATGTGATACCTCTTCCTCCATCTCCCTTCTTCCCTCCCTTCCTCCTTCCCCCATTTATCTCCTCTCTTCCATTCTTCCCTCCACCCCCCTTGCTATGGACCCCCTGGAAAGTGGCAGCTCACAGTCCTGGTCCTCAGCTTCCAGGAGGTGAGTACCTCAGACCTTTAGGACACTCCTCTCCCCAGAGCCAGGGCCAGCCCTTGGCAGGACTCCACAGGGGACCTTGGTTGACTAATAATCCTCTTCACCTTGCTGATGCTACAGAGCTGGGAGGCCCTTGCTGCATTCCCATCACACAAACGGGGACCCTGAGGTCCATGAGAGGATAGAGACCTACTCAGGCCCACACTGACAACACATTGCCCCGCTCTCTGATGGGGCTGTGAGGACACAGCACTTCAAGTTCTGGGAAGTGGTACCTGGTCTAGGAGTTTCCAGCGTATAGGGTCACAACCCTCATGCCCTATGCTGAAGAACTGAGAGTGCATCACACAGGAGAGTTTTAAAAGAATTTTAATATGGGAGTGGAAGCTCAGTCCATGCTGGCTTCAAGCTACTCAGAGGACAGAGCCAGCTCCATTGTTGTTTGGGGTGTGGTCACCAATCCCTGTCCTTAGAGCTGTTCCCTTTTCCAATTCGCCACACTCAGATCCTTACCCAGGATCTGGCTACCTGGGGCTGGGAGGTCACAGTGATCTCTGGAAGAACCATCAGTTCTTGGAACTCAGAGTGGGGAGTTTGGAGTGCTCTGTTTCTCTGCTTTGGTACTATGGTTCTCCTGGGCCCAGGCTCTGCCTGGTGGGTCCCAGCTCCCAGGGCCTGAGGTCTTATCTCTGAACTTGCCTGAGGCTGGCTCCTATTCTAGCTGCCAGCCCTTCTAAGACCAAGTGCTGGACATGAGAACATCCTCATGCCTGGATCTTGCCTTTTGTCGATCCACCCACAGTAGGCATCTCTGTCTCTTTAGCTCCTTAGCTGCAGAGAGCTAAAGTAAGCTAGAGGCTAGAATCAACCAATGCTTCTGGGATAAAGGACTATTGCTGAGGAACTGAAAGCACAGTAAGCAAACAAGAAGCAAGTCCTTTCTCTCCTCTTGCCTTCCAGTCTCCTCCTAGTGCCCCTATTGGCAGAACTTTACAGGAACCAGCTGACTAAAGATTCCTGGGTGGTGCAAATGGTTGACACTAGGCTGCTAACTGAGAGGTTCGAGTCCACCCTGGACTACTCATATCCCCACATGATCCCAGGTTCGAAGGCTGTGCTCTCTCCAGCCTGGGGGCATAGGTTGTCTCCAGACCTGTTCCTCTCTTGTAGACTGGGCTGAAAGTAGGCTTTCTAATAAGAGCAACACTAGCCTGCTCTGTCTGCACAGCCTGCCTAATGCTGTGACTTTGGTGGCATCCCATTTCACAGAGAAAGAAGCTAGCGTTGCTGGATTTGGCAAAAGGAACAAAGTGGGAAGATGCCTTGTTAAATATTAGTTTCAGATGAACAGCAAACAACTTTTTTTGTGTATGTAAGCATGTCCTTTTTTTTTAGCTGCCAACCCTAACAGAAGCTCAAGCCAAGGGAGGAGAAGTCAGCCATTAAGGCCCTGTGATCCGTCAGTGAGGATTTCAGTCATTCAGCCAAGGACTCTCCACCACCCCCTGCCCCCCAGCCGCACACAAGCAGCCTGATCTTGGTCACTGCCAGTGGCAGCATCTATCCTGCTGCCCTGTGATCATAGGTGCTCCCTCTGGGTTGTGATGACAGTAGTGGAAAGGGGCATAATGATTTAACCCAACCGCAAAAGGATGCAGATACTCTAAAGCTTGGTCGCAGACCAGCAGCATCATAATCACCTTGGACCTTGTTAGAAATGAAAAATATTTTGGGTCCTACCTCAGACCACCTGGATCAGAAACTCTGGGGTGGGGCCAGCAATCTGAGTTTTAACAAGCCCTCCAGGTGATTCTGATGCCCCTAAAAGTGGAGAACTTCAGCTCTAAAAGTGAACATTGGAGTCGAAGAGGGAACTTGAAGCCCTTGACTGAGTTCTTCCACCTCTTCTGGGCTTTTCTTGGGTTTCATTGAGCACACAATTCTGTCTGATCATTCTATAAGTGGGTCCCAAACATACGGGCTTCTAAATAGCCTGGATTGGGGGAAAGGCAATAGGAGACGATGGTTGTGGGTTTCTCCCAGGATTTCCCAGGCCACGCCATCTCTTCCATGGGCTAAGGGTTGACCTTGGTTTAGTCAGGTAACTTTTTGCAATTCACACATTCCTTCAGTGATCCAAGTTGGAATTGGCTTTGAAATTGCTGGGGCACCCATTACCATGCTCTACTCCACTCTGCCCCATTTGCCCTGTTTTTTAAAGATTTTGTATCCTGGTCTGAGTACCTGATGTTCTTGCTGGTTTTATCTCACACTCTGTAGTATTCCTGAGCAAGTCTCTTCACCTCTCTGGGCTTCAGTTTCTTATTCTTAAGATAAGGAGCTTAAGCCTTGCTTCACAGGGAAGTTGTAAGATAGAAAAAGAACGTGTTTAGCAAGCTTCTGAGGGCCTAGCACTTGGAGGAAGGGTGTTAAAATGACATGCTCACTCCCTTCTGGTGGCCACTTACGTCTGGGCCTCAGGTGTCACCACAGGGTGGGAAAAGTTGGTTGGGCTCTGCCGGGCCCATAACTGGCATCATGAAAGGGCTCTGCAGCAGCTGCTGGCTGCAGCACAAGTGTGTCTGCCACTTGGGCCCTGCGATCCAGTAGACCCTGTGGTGTGGGAGGTATCAGTGGTGGGAGAAGATGCCATGTGAAAATGCCAGTCCCAGTAGGAGAATCACAATGCAGACCTTTGGGGTTCTGAAGGTGGGCCATGCCAATTGCAGTGGGGAACCACGTGCCATTTGAAAAACAACTCCTGGCATGCTTCTGGGCCCTAGAACACCTGAGCATGGGGCATCAAGTGACCATGCAGCTGAAACTGCCCATCATGAACTGAGTCCTGTCAGAATCACTAAGTCACAAGGCCGAGCAGGCCCAGAAACAATCCACAGTAAGATGGAAGAGGCACATTTGGGATTGAGCATGAACAGGACCAGTAGTTACAAGGAAGTGACAGAAGCAGGTACCCCAGAAACCCCAGGGCTTCTATCAAGGTTGCATCAGTGCCTCTCCCTCAGCTCATGTCTATGGCTGTGTGGAAGATTCTGAATGACCAGCTAAAGGAGGAGGAAAAGCCCAAGTTTGGCTTAGGTGTAGGTTTACTTGTTATGTGGATGTAAACTGAAAATGGATGACAGCGGCAGTACTGCCTCTAACAAAGTATACAGCACAACTGTGTGTCATTCATTCATTCTATCATTTATACATTAACTTCATCCATTTATCCCTCTCCTTATAAAGCATCAGTTGTTTAAACCTGATCCTCACCTGCCCACTCCAGTAGGACCTGGCGCTTATTTAAGCCTCTCTGTTGCACATTTCCAACGCTTCGACGGCACTGGGTATTGGGTGCTTGCATATTTCCAACGCTTACTGCCACACGAGACCCTTGTCATCACTTAAAAATGCTTAAGTCTCTTTCATCTTTAAAAAGAAAAAACAAAACTTGACTCCTTCTGCCCACCCCCCATATCTGTTGTGCCACCTCTCTCCTCTTTACAGGCAAACTTCTTAAAATAATTGCCATCTCAATTTTCTCACTTCCCTAGTATTCCTCAACCCATCTTCTCCACTCTGGCCTTGGCCCCTGTTACGCCATCTAACTGGCCCTTGCCTGTGTCGCTCTGCCACACCTCCCTTCTCTCATCTCCACCCTCACCCCTTACATGGATCTTCTCAATAGCCTCCTGTGTTCTTTCCCCGTAACAATTTTCGTTTCTTGGGTCCATCGCCCACATAGCAACCAGGATGATCCTTTAAGAGCATAACTCTGAGTATTTCAGAGACACATTTTTATTGCTCTGAGGACAGACCAAAATCCTTTACCTGGTCTACAGGGCCATGTGTGATCTGGCCTTGCCTGTTCTCCAGTTGCATCTGGTACAACTCTCCCCTTTCCTCTATCTGTTTATTTCTCAGTTCCTCAAACATACAGGCCTCTTCCCTTTTTAAGATTTTGATGTTTCTTAGATGTTCCTAGTACGTGATGTTTCTTCTGCCTGAAATGTTCCTTCATACCACCCTTCTCCACTCCCTTAGCCTCATTAATTTCTACTTACTCTTCAAAATTCAACTCACATGTCTTCCTCAAGAAAGTTTTCAATGACTCCAGCACCAAGTCAGGCGCTTTTCTTTCTACATGCCTTACTTCTCCTGTGGCACTCAACACCATTGTCATTAAAGATTTAACTATATACTGTTCAATGCCTGTCTCCCTTCTATAGAATGAAAGCTCCAAGATAATAGGAACCATACTTGTTTTATTCACTGCTGTATCCCCAGCACCTAACACAATGCACTGTACCCAGTAGGTGCTTAAAAACTAGTCATGGAAACAGTTAATTTAGAAAGGTTGAAGGTAGGTTCCTTACTGGACATTCAGATAAAGAGAAGAATGAGAAGTCATCAATGATTATTAAACCGTGTCCCCCTGTGAACCATCTTCTGGACAGGAAGGCCAAGTTGATGAGAATTATGTTATCCTGTCCTATTTTGGAAATTGCACAAAAGACTCTAACTAATACCTCAAAGGAGAGTGTTAAATTTCCATCTCTGCCCGGGATCCTTAATCATGGGGTATTGTTTTCAAGGCTGATTAAGGTAATTCATCCGATGCTCTTATGCAATGGACTTCACTGCCCTTGCCAATAAGAGGTGGCATCTACTTGCCCTCTTCTTAAGTCTGGACTTGCTTTGTGACTTGCTTTGGCCAATACAATTTGGCAGAAGTGATGTGTGAGTTCTAGACCCTGCCCTTAAGAGTCTTTACAGTGCCTGCTTCCATTCCCTGGAAGGCTGCCCTGAGACCACCATGTAAGGAAGTGGGCTTAGTCTATGGGAGGATGAGAGGCCACATGGAAAAAAATCAAGATGACCCTGCTGACAGCCAGCACTGGCTCCCAGACATGGGAGTGAGGCTCTCAGCGGACCCTCCAGCTGAAACTGGCCATAAGAGTGAGCCCAGGAGAAACAGCAGAGGAAGTGTCCCACCAAGACACAGAACTGGAAGGGCAATAAATCTTTGCAGGGGTGGATTGTCACCCAGGAACGGCTGACTGAATCATCAGTCCCAATTTCCACATGGTAATCCCATTTCCCCTTCTCTAAACAGTCATTCCTTGCCTCCTGACTCTTAGTGTCACATTCGAGTTGACTCATCAGAACCCTCCAAATCATCACTGTTTCTAATTGTAAATCCAAAAGCGAAAACAGACAAGATAAATGACTCACAGCAGATCCTATACATATGACTTTGACCCAGCCTAGAAGGGAGGGTGCTGTCAGGGAACACATTCTTGCTGAATGGAAGGTGGCCATATTTGCTCACCTCCTAGGACCCAGGGCTCCCAAGGTAGACACTGAAGGCAAAGCCACTATACATATCTCATACTCCCTTGGCTGTAATTTCTAAACTTAAATACAACCCAAGATTTTTGTTATGAGAATCTCCTTCCTATGGATGGTGCAAAGAGTTAATGTGCCTGGCTGCTAAACAAAAGGTTGGCAGTTCAAGTTCACCTACAGGTGCCTCAGAAGAATGGCCTGGTGAAAAACCAACCATTGAAAGCCCTATGGAGCACAGTTCTACTCTAATACACATAGGGTCACCACGAGTTGGGGTTGACTCAATGACAACGTGTTTTAGGACGCAGGTATATATCCTAGAAATTCTTTCCTATGTGCATACACTGGCTTACCCAATTCCAGCACTGTTCACTGTCGCATTGTTTGTATCAAACAAACAAACATGGAAACAGCCTAAATGCCCAACAACAGGAGGCTGGATAAATATTTACAAAATGGAATGCCATACAGGTAAAATGACTGAACAAGAGCTACATGCATTGGCACAGCAAATCTCAAAAAACAAATCATTGAGTAAAAGCAGCAAGATGCAGAAGTTACATCGAATTTGGTACTATTCATGTAAAAGCTAAAAACATGCATAACATCATATATTCTTTAGAATGCACTCATATATAGTAAATGTATAAACATATGCACATGGATGTTAAATAGTATATTCAGGGAAGAGAGGCTGGGGATACAGTTGGGGAGAAATACATGGGAGTTTCATATGCGCCTAAAATGATTTGAAATATGAGGGTAAGTCAAAAAATATTGCTACTGGGGTTCCAGTTCATATATGCACAGGTTTATTCTAAACAAAATGTGTTTAAATATTTCTCTGCAGTCAGTGGATGGCCACAGACAAGTTGTCTCAGTAATACACTTGTCTTAGTCTTCTTAGGGCACCTTCAAAAAAAAAGGATACTTATCGTGCCACAGAAAAAAATGATTTTGAGGTCAGAGCTAATACCAAATTTTTAACGAAACTCAAGTGGACACCTTCCCAAATCATTGAAGCTTTGCAATGAGTTTATGGGAATGCAGTCCCACACAAAACACCAGTTTTTAGATGGATCAAGTATTTTAAGGAAGGTTGGGAAGACCTCAAAGATAAGCCAAGAGAGGGAAGACTGCTCAGGAGGTTGTGGTGACCGTTTTTTGGGATGCCAAAGGGGTAATTTTGATAGATTTTCTTGAAAGACGGAGGACAATCAAGGGGGCTTATTATGAAGAAGTTTTAAGAAGATCGAAAACTACATTGGTGAGAAAAAGGCCAGGAAATTTGCGCCGAGGAATTTTTTTCCATCATGCCAATGTACCTCCTCATTCTTTGAAGGTAGCAAGGGTTCTTTGGGAAACCTTGCCCCATCCACCCTATAGCCCTGAACTTGATCCTTCAGACTTCTTTTCGTTCCCCAAACTCAAAGAACATTTAAAAGGAACGCGATTTGAGGCCATCGAGGATGCCAAAACTGTCGCTTTGATGTGGTGTAAACTGAAGAGCACAGACTCTTCAGGGAAGGGATGGAGAGATGGAAACACCGCCCTCAGAAGTGTATAGACCTAGACGGAGGATATGTTGAGAAACAATACCTTCACATTTTGATATTTTTGTTTAACAGGGGTTTCTATGATTTTGTAGTGATACTTTTTGACTTACCCTTGTAAACACAGGAAGTTGAAAGATTGACAAAGCTGGGTGGTGGAGACTATTCTCTGTTTTTCTCATGCTTGAGTCATTATGCAATAGAAAAGTAAAAAAGTTCCCCTTTCCCTCTTCTTACTGGCCAGATATACCTTTTCTACAGTCTAATCTCTTCAACATTGCCTTGCAGGGACCCCTTCTGCTACCTGGGGTAAAGTAATAGAATGTAAAGAGGTTTCTGGGTGCTTAGTTTTATTTTGTAACAACAGGGCTTGAAGTCAAGGAGAATTTCAGAGAGAAAGGGAAGAAGCTGCCTGTAGGCAGTGCTGAGTTTGTGGTGTGAGCTCAGTAAATGAATACCAGGGGAGCGAGTGACTATGGCAGGACTTCCTTACCAACTGTTTGATAGGAGTTAAAGAGTTCACATTCTACCAGGCCAGTCTGCCTCCCACCAGCCATCACAGTCAGTGGATTTAAGCTACAAGGACAAACCTTGATGACAACATCAGGATGTGTCCACTCATAGAGATGGTACCGGGTTAGAGAATCCTGGGAGGCCAATGACAAGCCCATACACAGGCCTGTCTCAGGAAGGGAGTGGGTGGTTCATCGAAGAGGGGATGGAGGATTAGGGGGCAATTTGGGAAACATATATGAACAAAGGGGTGAACAAAATGATATTCACAACCCAAGGGCTCTGGAGTCACTCTGTGTGTGAACTAGGCAATTAGCAGAAGACCCTCCATCCGGAGGAGCCTAGAAATAGCACTGGTAATAACAACAACAGGGAGGTGGTGCTTTCCACCAGAACAGATTGGTCCTGAGACATCGGCTTCACCATTTGCTGGCTATGCAACCCTAGGCAAGTTGTTTAAACTCTCTAATCTCTGCTTCCTTATCTCTACACTGTGGGTCTAATAATAAAAACTAGTTGCTGCAAGTTGGTGCTGACTCATGGCAACCCCATGTGTGTCAGAGTAGAACTGTGCTCCACAGGGTTTTCAGTGGCTGACTTTTCAGAGGTAGATTGCCAGGCCTTTCTTCTGAGGCATTTCTGGGTGGACTCAAATTTCCAACCTTTCAGTTAACAGCTGAGCACATTACCTGCACCCCTCAGGGACTCTTACTTATTTGTACAGAAGCCTATATTGATACGCATATATGGAGGATGTTTATTGCAGTGTTACTCGTGATTGTGAAAAATTTCTAACACGAAAAAAGCAGGCTACGGAACAATGAAGTATGATTTCATTATTGTAAAAATAGTATTTCCTAGGATATTAATAGGAAAAATATCTGGAAGACTATCTTTCACATGCTTAACAATAACCTTAACAATTGTTATTTTGCTAATGGAGTTTCACTTCCTATTTTCTCTATTTCTATTTTTTTTTAAGCATGTGTTGCTTTTGAAATTAGAAAGATAAAAATAGATGACTCTGTGAATCATTTCTGTGTTTATTATCCAGTAACCAGTTGTCATCTAGTGACTCCAACTCATAGTGACTCCATGTATTAGAGTAGAACTGTGCTCCATAGGGTTTTCAATGGCTAATTTCTTCTGAAGTAGATCTCCAGGTCTTTCTTCCCAGACACCTCCAGGTGGACTCAAACTTCCTACCTTTCTTTAGCAAGAAGATGTGTTAACTGCTTGTAGTATAAACAGAGCTGGGCTGTTTCGGGTTCAAGCTTAGCCCTGTGTGGCATCCAGAAGACACATAAATCCAATTCAAAAAAATCTTGAAAAGAAATGTAAAAATGTATGTAAGTCTTCCAAAGAGGTGGCAAAGCCCACAGCAAAAATTCTTTAAACCTCTTTTTTATCCAGCTAGCACCCCATAGCCCTATCCTCAAGCAAGTAGCCACTCCCCAAAATCTCTTTTCTCCAAATCTCCATGCTGGTCTGGCTCTTCTCTCCGACAGGACTGCTTTTATCTTGACACCCTCTCTGGCCTTCTGAACCAGCAGCTTGCTTCTGGGAAGAGCTCCAGGCCTCTTTAAAATGTAGATCAACTTAGGCTTTAGGCTCCTTTCGGTTCTTCTCTCTAACAATGATCACAACAAAGGGCTCAAGGTCCAGCAGGCAAACCCAGAACCCATCTGAAAAAAGGGAACAGGGAAGGTGGCTACTGAAGAAGACTCTGAATATTGACATATTATGTTATAACAGCACCTTCTTTAGGAACGTTGTGAGGATCAGATGAGATAATGGGTGTCAAGAACTTAAAAGTAACTAACACATGAGTCCGGGAATTGTTAGTTATTATTCCTATCATTACAATCATCTTTAGTATTATCATTCCTCGGGACTTGACTTCTTTTGAATTTCGAGAGCATCAGTTGAAAGCTTAAAGAAAGTTCTAAATCTACGTGTGGTCAAGAGGTTGTAGAGCACTCCCCATTTGGGACTAGCCACCATCTGGCCTGTGCTACCTGTGACTAAGGACATGTCCTATAGCAGGGCTTCCACCCAGTTCATTCCGGGAAGCCTCTGCTGAGAATTTACATTTCCACTGCAGATATGTTGAATCAGAGTCTACAGTTTATCAAGATTCCCAGGTGATTTTTAAGTATGACAAATTTTGAGAAACACTGCTCTACTAGTGGTTTGCAGAATTGGTGCCTAACCGGCAGCATTAGCATCAGCTGGGAACGTGTTAGAAATGCAAATTCTCGGCAGGGGTTCGAACATGAAAGAACCAATTCTGAAGCCCCGCTGTGGTTGGTTGGTGGGGAGGTAAGAAGACTGCTGGGCCACCCTGTAATGATTCTGCAGAGTCCACCAAAGGGCCTTTCCTTTCCCTATGTACCCCTTGCATGCCAGCCAGGATGCAAGGGTGCCCCACATTCTCTCTGCTCCATGTGGATCCTCTTAGGCAGTTCAGCAGATCCACCTGGGTTACCTTGGTGGCAGCACCTCCACAGAGGAGCCTTGTCATGCAAGCCTCCAACTGTCCTATAGTACCAGTAGATCCAAGGTGACAGTGGTGAGACTACTTTAGGAGGACATTGCCTCCTCCTCAGTAATGTGCCTTAAGAGGGATGTCTTAGTTTCCTAGGGCTGCTGTAACAAAACTATCCCAGGCGGGTGGCATTAGGGAACAGAAATTAATTTTCTCACAGTTCTAAGGTCTAGAAGTTCAGATTCAGGGTGCCAGTTCTAGGGAAAGGTCTGTTTTGTTTTTTTTTTTTGTCTCTTTCAACTTCTGGAAGCTGCCAGCAACTTTTGGCATTCCTGGGCTTGTAGATGCAACAGCCATCAGCTTTGTATGGAATCTTTCCTCTGTGAGTCAATTACGGATTGAATTGTGTCCTCCTCACAACCTCCCTCCGCCCAAATATGTGAAACTCTTACCCCTGTTCCTGTAAATATGATCCTGTTTGGAAACAGGGGTTTTCTTTTGTTATGGTAATGAAGTCATACTACAGCAGGGTGGATTCTAAACCTAATCACTTCTTAGTGGTGTCTTATAAAAAGAGCAGAATAGATACAAGCACACACACAGGGAGAAGACAGTTGCCATGTGAGAACCTCTTTACAAGCAAGGGATGTCAGGGATTGCCACCAGACACCAGAAACTAAGAGAAAGGCCCACAGAAGGAACTGACACACCCAACACCATGACTTGGACTTCTAGCTTCCAGAACTGTGAGAAAATGAATTCCTATTCTTTAAAGCCACCCACTTACAGTATTTTTTGCTACAATGTTGTCGTTAGGTGCTGTCAAGTCAGTTCCGACTCATAGCAAACCTATGTACAACAGAACAAAACACTGCCCAGTCCTGCTACATCCTCACAATCATTATGTTTGAGTCCCTCATTGCAGCCACCATATCAGTTCATCTCCTCAAGGGTCTTTCTCTTTTTCGCTGAAAATATCACGCTTGGGTCAGGCACACCTTAGTCCTCAAAATGACGTCTTTACTTTTTAACACTTTAAAGAGATCTCTTGCAGCAGATTTGCCCAATTCACTACATCGTTTGATTTCATGACTGCTGCTTCCATGGGTGTTGATTGTGGATCCAAGTAAAATGAAATCCTTGACAATGTCAATCTTTTCTCCACTTATCATGAGATGCTTATTGATTCAATTGTGAGGATTTTTGTTTTCTTTATGTCAAGATATAATCCATATCAAAGGCTGTAGTCTTTGATATTCATCAGTAAGTGCTTCGAGTTCTTTTTGCTTTCAGCAAGCAAGATTGTGTCTTCTGCATATTGCAGGTTGTTAATGAGTCTCCAATCAGTATCCCCTTGTTTTGTCCGAACAACTGCCTCTTGATCTATGTAAAGGTTCCTCATGAGCACAATTAAGTGCTCTGGAATTCCCATTCTTCTCAGTGTTATCCATAGTTTGTTATGATCCACACAGTCGAATGCCTTTGCATAGTCAGTAAAACACAGGTAAACATCCTTCTGGTATTCTCTACTTTCAGCCAGGATCCATCTGACATCAGCAATGATATCCCTGGCTCCACATCCTTTTCTAAAACTGGCCTGAATTTCTGGCAGTTCCCTGTCGATATACTGCTGTAGCCATTTTTGAATGATCTTCAGCAACAAGGGGATACTGATTGGTTTAAAGTCAGGAAATGTGTGCATCAGGGTTGTATTCTTTCACCATACCTATTTAATCTGTATGCTGAGCAAATAATACGAGAAGCTGGACTATATGAAGAAAAACGGGGCATCAGGATTGGAGAAAGACTCATTAACAACCTGCGTTATGCAGATGACACAACCTTGCTTGCTGAAAGTGAAGAGGACTTGAAGCACTTACTAATGAAGATCAAAGATCACAGCCTTCAGTATGGATTACACCCCAACATAAAGAAAACAAAAATCCTCACAACCGGACCAATGAGCAACATCATGATAAACGGAGGAAAGGTTGAGGCTGTCAAGGATTTCATTTTACTTGGATCCACAATCAACAGCCATGGAAGCAGCAGTCCAGAAATCAAAAGATGCATTGCACTGGGCAAATCTGCTGCAAAGGACCTCTTCAAAGTGTTGCAAAGCAAACATGTCACCCTGAAGACTAAGGTGCGCCTGACCCAAGCCATGGTATTTCCAATCACATCATATGCATGTGAAAGCTGGACAAAGAATAAGGAAGACTGAAGAAGAGTTGACGCTTTTGAATTGTGGTGTTGCCGAACAATATTGAATATACCACGGACTGCCAAAAGAACGAACAAATCTGTCTTGGAAGAAGTGCGGCCGGAACGCTCCTTAGAGGCAAGGATGGCGAAACTGCGTCTTACATACTTCGGACATGTTGTCAGGAAGGATCAGTCCCTGGAGAAGGACATCATGCTTTGCAAAATACAGGGTCAGCAGAAAAGAGGAAGACCCTCAATGAGGTGGATTGACACAGTGGCTGGGACAATGAGCTCAAGCATAACAATGATTATAAAGACGGCGCAGGACCGGGCAGTGTTTCGTTCTGTTGTGCATAGGGTCACTATGAGTAGGAGCTGACTCGATGGCACTTAACAACAACAACAATGAGTCTCCCACCAATCCTGATGCCCCATTCTTCTTCATATAGTCCAGCTTCATGGATTATTTGCTTAGTATACAGATTGAATAAGTATGGAGAAAGGATACAACCTTGACACACACCTTTCTTGTTTTAAACCTTGCAGTATCCCCTTGCTCTGTTTGAATGACTGCCTCTTGGTCCATGTACAGCTTCCTCATAAGCGCAATTAAGTGTCTGGAATTTCCATTCTTCACAATGTTATCCATAATTTGTTATGATCTTCACAGTCGAATGCCTTTGCATAGTCAATAAAACACAGGTAAACATCTTTCTGGTGTTCTCTGCTTTCAGCAAAGACTTTTCTGATATCAGCAATGATACCCCTGGTTCCACATCCTTTTCGGAATCCAGCCTGAATTTCTGGCAGTTCCCTGTTGATTTGTTCCTGCAATTGCTTTTGAATGATCTTCAGCAAAATTTTACTTCCATGGGATATTAATGGTAATGTTCGATAATTTTCAAATTCTGCTGGATCACTTTCCTCTGGAATGGGCACAAATATGGATCTCTTTCAGTCAGTTGGCCAGGTAGCTGTCTTCCAAATTTCTTCGCATAGACGAGTGAGCACCTCCAGTGCTGCATACATTTGTTGAAACATCTCAGTTGGTATTCCATTAGTTCCTGGAGCCTTATTTTTTTGCCAATGCCTCCAGACCAGCTTGGACTTCCTCCTTTAATGCCATCAGTTCTTGATCATATGCTACCTCTTGAAATGGGTGAACATCAACCAATTCTTTTTGGTACAGTAACTCTGTATTTCTTCCAACTGCTTTCGATGCTTCCCACATCATTCAATATTTTGCCCATAAAAAATGAAACAAACACCCACTGCTGTCAAGTCGATTCCAACTCATAGTGACCCTACAGGACAGAGTAGAACTGCCCCATAGGGTTTCCAAGGAGTGGCTGGTGGATTTGAACTGTTTAGCAGCCAAGGTCTTAACCACTGTGCACCATAGAATCCTTCAAAATTGCAACTTGAGGCTTGAATTTTTTTCTTCAGTTATTTCAGCTTGAGAATGCTGAGCGTGTTCTTCCCTTTTGGTTTTCTAACTCTAGGTCTTTGCATATTTCAGTATAATATTTTACTTTGTCTTCTTGAGCTACACTTTAAAATCTTCTGTTCAGCTCCTTTACTTCATTATTTCTGTCATTTGCTTTAGCTACTCTACGTTGAAGAGCAAGTTTCAGTCTCTTCTGGCAACTATTTTGGACATTTCTTCCTTTCCTGTCCTTTAATGACCTTTGGCTTTCTTCATGTATGATGTCCTTGATGTCTTCTCACAACTCATCTGGTGTTCAGTCATTAGTGTGCAATGAATGCATCAAATCTATTCTTTGAGATGGTCTGCAAATTCAGGTGAGATATACTCCAGGTCATATTTTGGCTTTCATGGACTTGTTTTAATTTTCTTCAGCTTCAACTTGAGCTTACATACGAGCAGTTGATAGCATGTTCTGCAGGTGGCCCCTGGCCTTGTTCTGACTGATGATATTGATCTTTTCCATCATCTCTTTCCACAGATGAGGTAGATCTCATTCCTGTGTTTTCCATTCAGTGAGGTCCACATGTATAGTTGCCATTTATGTTGTTGAAAAAAGGTATTTGCAGTGAAGAAGCCATTGGTCTTGCAAAATCCTACCATTCGATCTCCAACATTGTTTCTATCACCAAGGCCATATTTTCCAACCACCAATCCTTCTTTGTTTCAACTTTCACATTCCCAGGCACCACCAATTATCAATGCATCTTGATCAATTTGATCAATTTCAGATTGCAGAAGTTGGTAAAAATCTTCAGTTTCTTCATCTTTGGCCTTAGTGGTTGGTGGGTAGATTTGAATAATAGTCATATTAACTGGTCTTCCTTGTAGGTATATGGATATAATCCTGTCAGTGACACTGATGTACTTCAGGATAAATCTTGAAATGTTCTTTTTGATGATGAATGTGACGTCATTCCTTTTTAATTTGTCATTCCTGGCATGGTCTGAGTCAAAGTGGCCAATACCAGTCCATTTCAGCTCACCAATGCCTAGGATATTGATCTTCATGTGTTCCATTTCAATTTTGATGACTTCCAATTTTCCTAGATTCATACTTCGTACATTCCTCATTCAGTTTATTAATGGATGTTTGCAGCTGTTTCTTCTTATTTGCAGTTGTGCCACATCAGCAAATGAAGGTCCCGAAAGCTTGATTCCATCCACATCATTAAGGTTGACTTTACTTTGAAGAGACAGCTCTTCCCCAGTTGTATTTTGAGTTCCTTCCAACCTGAGGGGCTCATCTTCCAGCACTGTATTAGACACTGTTCTGCTGCTATTCGTAAGGTATTTCAATGGCCAATTTTTTCAGAAGTAAACTGCCAGGCCCTTCTTCCTGGTCTGTCTTAGCCTGGAATCTCCACTGAAACCTGTCCACCAGGGGTGACCCTGCTGGCATTTGACATACCCAGGATAAAACTTTCAGTATCACAGCAAAGTGCAAGCCACCACAGTATGAAGCATCTGTCAGTTTGTTACAATAAAACTAGGTAATTACAACATTGTCTGTCTCTCAGTGTCTTTTCCCTTTTCATATGACTCCACTCAGACAGGATTAAGTTTAAGACCCACCCTACTACCATATGGTCTCATTAACATAACAGAAGAAACCCCCTATTTCCAAACAGGGTCATATTTATAGTCACAAGTGTTAGAACTTCAACATAACTTTTTTGTGGGACACAATTCAATTCTTAGCAAGGGGCATGGGCAAACTGCTGTGTCTTCAGAGGATGGTGACAATGACCAAGGAGTCTGCAGTGAGGACCTCCAGAGATCAGTTATGGGGACCAGGATGGATTAGCCTGGATAAGAGAAGACTTGGGAAGGAGGCTATTTCCCAAGAATTGAAGGGTTTTCCTGGGATGAGGGGCAGACTTCTTCTATGTCATTCCAGGAAGAGGCTTAAAGCCCTGATGGAGCTTCAGGATGGGTTCTCTCTATCAGCTCAGTCTAACAGGGGAACTGCTATTTGGGAGTAGTCAGTGTGCAGGTGGCTTAGGCTGGGTTCTCTAGAGAAGCAAAACCAGTAAAGTGTATAAATATATACATACAAAAAACCAAACTTGTTGCCGTTGAGTCGATTCTGGCTCATAGCGACCCTATAGGACAGAGTAGAACTGCCCATATGGTTTCCAAGGAGCGCCTGGCAGATTCGAACCGCCGACCTTTTGGTTAGCAGTTGTAGTTCTTAACTACTATGCTACCAGGGTTTCCAAATATATACATAGAGAGAGATTTATATCAAGGAAATGGCTCATATGGTTGTAGAGGCTGGAACATCCCAAGTGTGTGGGTCAGGATAGAGGTTTCTCCTGATTCACGTAGCCACAGGGGTTGGTGAACCCTAGACTGGCAGATCAGAGAGCAGGGCTCTTGCTCACAGGCTGCAAAGATCGATGAATCCCAAGATCGGCAGGCGAGACCACAGGTAAGCTGCTAGTTCAAGACCCAAGAACCGGAGGTCAGACTAACAGGAACCAGCTGCAGGGTCCAGAGTGAGCAAAAGCCCCTAAGCCTTTCCAGAATATCCACTTATATTTGATGCAGCCCACATGCCCAAGGAAACTCCCTTTCAACTGATTGCTACTTACATGGAGGTGAATATATAGTAACAATTCTCTTCATGGAAGTGATCACAACATCGTATGACTGCCAAACTACATTATGACTGCCAAACCACTGAGAATCATGGCCCAGCCAAGTTGACACACAACCTTAAGCATCACAGTGGGTATGTGTTGATGGGAGGAGGGTTGTATAAGCAGAGGCTGGATGGCCCTCCACTGGTAGCAACAATTGCTAACAGTTATCAGGCACTTGTATGTGCCAGTACTGTTCTATATACTTTACATGCAAGAATTCATTTAATCCTCACAATAACCCAGTGAGGCAGGCACTATTCATTTCCTCAATTTATAGAAGAGAAACTGAAGCACGGAAAGAGGAAGTAACTGCCCAAGACTACACAGCTCGTCAGCAGCAGGGCCAAGACACGGCTGCAGCCTGGTTTCACAGTACACTCACTAATTCAACCACCACAGCCACACTACCTCTAGCAGTACACTAGATGGAAGAAAACCTAGGCCAGGGCTTCTCAACTTTAATGTTCATACAAATCACCTGGAGATCTTATTCAACTCCCGATTCTGATTCTGTAGGTCTGGCCTGGGGCCTGAGATTCTCCATTTCTAACAAGTTTCCAAGAAATACCACTGTTGCTGATCCATGGACCATACTTTGAGTAGTAAAAACCCAGGAGCCCACTGAAATCCCTTCCTGCTGTAAGGTTCTAGGTGTACCCTTAAGTCTACCTGACATCCAGGAGGGTGCAGCCCTACCTAGATTAAGACGGGAGGGAAGACACCAGAACAAGGGCCAAGCCCTGTAGGAAGGAATCAGGGCTCCAGATCATGGAGCCCATCTCTGAAATAGATGCAGATCCAGCCCTTCCCCTACCTCCTCTCTCATAGCTACAACCTTTGCCCTCCTCGTCTCTCACTTGCTTCACTGTAATAACCAGAGTGAGATGTGAGATGGCCCCAACACACGCATGCACACACCCTGCTGGGCCTGGCAGGCCATATCTTCCCAGGGGCTAGAGAAGTGTACAGGGCGGCCTCTGCCATCTGGTTCCCGCTGAGTGGGAGAGTGAGATGACATCCTGAAAGGTACAAATATATTTCCAGCAAGTCCTGTTGTTTTCTCAAATCTGTCCCCTCTCCATCCTTGCCCTAGTCCTTTCTCCCTGCCTGGATGGACAGATGGGCTCCTAACCTGAAACCTCTTCCCCTACTTTCTCCACTTTGAGCCATCTGCCACAGTGCTGCCAGCATGGCCTTATGAAAGGAAACATGACATATTACCCCCTCCTTAAAATCAATGGGATAACTTACACTTACATTTAAAAAATTCAGTAACTCCCTGTTGTCCTCAACTTAAACTACTTAACCTTCTGTACAGAAAAGAGTTAACATAGCAGGACTGGCTGCTTACGCTTAGGAAGGCCTGCTTATGAGGCTGTCCCTTGGCTGGTGTTTAGGAACTTAGATTTTGGGGAGGGTTCCCACCCTTAACTGATAAGAATGGCTCGCAGTGCCTAAACTCTTTGTACAAACAATATGGTTTATGCTGAACACCCGTTCCCCCACTCAGAGTCTAGAATTTGGGTTCACACCAGGCAGAGGGTACTTATAGGATCGGCCCCTAGGTCTTCTTTCCAGTTGAAGACTCTCCAGAAGAACTGTTTCTCTTGCTTAGCCATGTCTCACAGGCTTGTGAGGCTGAAGCAAACACAGAGGCCAGGGATGGTGGGGTGAAATGTCTCTGTCACAGCCTCCTCCCAAATGTGTCCTGCCTTCCCCAGATTCCTTATATAGGCCCCATCTTATGTTATAAATAGCCACAGACACATCTTCAAGTGGTAACTCATTGGAGTGTGGAAACCCACTGTGAATCCAACTCCTCCCTATTACAAAATTCTGACATCATAAGAGAACACAAGAAGTGAGTCATCCCTGTATAAACTTTGATTAGATCATTCACTTTCAAGACTAAAAAAAGGGGAAGAGAAAAAACACGGTGTTCTCTTGCCTTCTGGACTGGCTAACGTTTCCCACCCTTCTAACTGCTAACTCCCCTCAGCAATGAGAGTAACATTCTTACTTAAGGCCACATTCCTCTATATTCCATCCTTTGGGATATTTTATTCATTGGACCTCAGTTTAAACAACTCAAATAAAAGAAGATACTGAATAATGAAAAAATACTGGAAACCCTAGTGGCCTAGTGGTTAAGTGCTACGGCTGCTAACCAAAGGGTCAGCAGTTCGAATCCACCAGGCACTCCTTGGAAACTCTATGGGGCATTTCTACTCTGTTCTATAGGGTCACTAGGAGTCGGAATCGACTCGATGGCACTGGGTTTGGTTCTTGGTTTTACTGGATGAAAAAGGGTTCACTGCTTTATAAAAACTTTTCTTTTTTCACTTCATGAAAAGATGGGCAATAGAATTGTTTTCAAAAATGAGCTCCCCTTGACCCTGTTAAAATGAAATTTATCTGGTTCTTTGAAACTGGTTCTATTGGCTAAATCTAGCCTGCTCTGCCTGTGCATTTTTTGGACATCACAATAGTTTAATTGCTCTCTCTCTAATTCTGAATGTATACAGCTTAAAAAAAAAATTTTTTTTTTTGTGAGATATTCCCCATAGTCTCCACCACTCCCTAATGTCTTACCCACAGTTATCGTACCTGCAGGACCCCTGTGGACATTTAAGTTTCCAGCCTCTGAGTTCTACTTCTCATTTTATAAATGGAGAAACTGAGACCAAAAAGGATGATTTGCTCAAGGCAAAGAAGCATGTCTCCATCCTTCTAGCACGAGGCTCCCTCCCTTACGCTCACTGCATCCACATACCACTTCATTGTGCCTTTTGCTAAGCTGATAAATGTATGTGCCTTTTCAACATATGCCAAAGGACCAGCAATCATTTTCTAGGCCGGGTTTCATTTTTGTTGTTGTTAGGTGTCATGGAATCGGTTCCAACTCATAGCAACCCTGTGTACAACAGAATGAAATACTGCCTGGTCCTCACAATTGTTGTTATGCTTGAGCCCACTTTTTAAAATAATTTTTATTGTGCTTTAAGTGAAAGTTTACAAATCAAGTCAGTCTCTCACCCAAAAACCCATATACACCTTGCTACACACTCCCAATTACTCTCCCCCTAGTGAGACAGCCCACTCTCTCCCTCCACTCTCTCTTTCCGTGTCCATTTTGCCAGTTTCTAACCCCCTCCACCCTCTCATCTCCCCTCCAGGCAGCAGATGCCAACATAGTTTCAAGTGTCCACCTGATCCAAGAAGCTCACTCCTCACCAGCATCCCTCTCCATCCCAGTCCAATCCATGTCTGAAGAGTTGGCTTCGGGAATGGTTCCTGTCCTGGGCCAACAGAAGGTCTGGGGACCATGACCACTGGGGTCCTTCTAGTCTCAGTCAGACCATTAAGTCTGGTCTTAGGAGAATTTGGGGTCTGCATCCCACTGCTCTCCTGCTCCCGCAGGGGTTCTCTGTTGTGTTCCCTGCCAGGGCAGTCATCAGTTGTAGCTGGGCACCATCTAGTTCTTCTGGTCTCAGGATGATGTAGTCGCTGGTTCATGTGGCCCTCTCTGTCTCTTGGGCTCATAATTGCCATGTGTCCTTGGTGTTCTTCATTCTCCTTTGATCCAGGTGGGTTGAGACCAACTAATGCATCTTAGATGGCTGCTCGCTAGCGTTTAAGACCCCAGACACCACTCTTCAAAGTGGGATGCAGAATGTTTTCTTAATAGATTTTATTATGCCAATTGACTTAGATGTGCCCTGAAACCACGGTCCTCAGATCCCTGCCTCTGCTACGCTGGCCTTCGAAGCATTCAGTTTATTCAGGAAACTTCTTTGCTTTTGGTTTAGTCCAATTGTGCTGACCTCCCTGGTGTTGTGTGCTGTCTTTTCCTTCACCTAAAGTAGTTCTTATCTACTATCTAATTAGCGAGTACCCCTCTCCCACCTTCCCTCCCTCCCCCCTCTCGTAACCACAAAAGAATGTGTTCTTCTCAGTTTAAACTATTTCTCAAGTTCTTATAATAGTGGTCTTATACAATATTTGTCCTTTTGCAACTGACTAATTTCACTCAGCATAATGCCTTCCAGGTTCCTCCATGTTATGAAATATTTCACAGATTCCTCACTGTTCTTTATCGATGCGTAGTATTCCAGTGTGTGAATATACCATAATTTATTTATCCATTCATCTGTTGATGGGCACCTTGGTTGCTTCCATCTTCCTGCTATTGAAAACAGTGCTGCAATAAACATGGGTGTTCATACATCTGTTGGTGTAAAGGCTCTTATTTCTCTAGGATATATTCCAAGGAGTGGGACTGCTGGATCGTATATAAAAAAAAAAATTTTATGGTAGTTCTATTTCTAGCTTTTTAAGGAAGCACCAAATTGATTTCCAAAGTGGTTGTACCATTTTACTTTCCCACTAGCAGTGTAGAAGTGTTCCAATCTCCCCACAGCCTCTCCAACATTTATTATTTTGTGTTTTTTGGATTAATGCCAGCCTTGTTGGAGCGAGATGAAATATCATTGTAGTTTTGATCTGCATTTCTCTAATGGCTAATGATCGTGAACATTTCCTGATATATCTGTTAGCTACCTGAATGTCTTCTTTAGTGAAGTGTCTATTCATATCTTTTGCCCATTTTTTAATTGGGCTATTTGTCTTTTTGCAGTTGAGTTTTTGCAGTATCACATAGATTTTAGAGATCAGGCACTGATCGGAAATGTCATAGCTAAAAACTTTTTCCCCATCTGTAAGTAGTATTTTTACTCTTTCAGTGAAGTCTTCGGATGAGCATACGTGTTTGATTTTTAGGAGCTCCCAGTTATCTAGTTTTTCTTCTACATTTGTTATAATGTTTTGTATACTGTTTATGCCATGTATTAGGGCTCCTAATGTTGTCCCTATTTTTTCTTCCATGATCTTTATCATTTTAGATTTTATATTTAGGTCTTTGATCCATTTTGAGTTAGTTTTTGTGCATGGAGTGAGGTATGGGTCTTGTTTCATTTTTTTGCAGATGGATATCCCATTACGCCAGCACCATTTCTTAAAAAGACTGTCTTTTCCCCATTTAACTGTTTTGGGGCCTTTGTCAAATATCAACTCTTCATATGTGAATGGATTTATGTCTGGATTCTCAATTCTGTTCCATTGGTCCATGTATCTGTTGTTGTACCAGTATCACGCTGTTTTGACTACTGTGGTGGTATAATAGGTTCTAAAATTGGGTAAAGTAAGGCCTCCCACTTTGTTCTTCTTTTTCAGTAATGCCTTATTTATCCGGGCCCCTTTCCCTTCCATATGAAATTGGTGATTCGTTTCTCCATCTCATTAAAAAATGTCCTTGGGATTTGGATTGGAATTGCATTAAATGTATAGATCACTTTTGGTAGAATAGACATTTTTATAATGTTAAGTCTTCCTATCCACGAGCAAGGTATGTTCTTCCACTGATGTAAGTCTCTTTTGGTTTCTTGCAGAAGTGGACTGTAGTTTTCTTTGTATAAGTCTTTTACATCTCTGGTAAGATTTATTCCTAAGTATTTTATCTTCTTGGGGGCTACTGTAAATGGCATTGATTTGGTGATTTCCTCTTTGATGTTCTTTTTGTTGGTGTAGAGGAATCCAACTGATTTTTATATGTTTATCTTGTGTCCCGATATTCTGCTGAACTCTTTTATTAGTTTCAGTAGTTTTCTGGAGGAGTCCTTAGGGTTTTCTGTGTATAAGATCATGTCATCTGCAAATAGAGATACTTGTACTTCTTCCTTGCCAATCTGGATGCCCTTTATTTTTTTATCTAGCTTAATTGCTCTGGCTAGGACTTCCAGCGCAATGTTGAATAAGAGTGGTGATAAAGGGCATCCTTGTCTGGTTCCCGATCTCATTGAGCCCACTTTTGCAGTCACTTGTGTCAATCCACTTTGTTGAGGATCTTCCTCTTTTTCACTGACCCTGTATTTTACCGCGTAATATCCTTCTCTGGGGACTGATCCTTCCTGATTACATGTCCAAAGTATGTGAGATGTAGTCTGGCCATCTTTGCTTTTAAGGAGCACTCCGATTGTACTTCTTCCAAGACAGATTTGTTCATTCTTTTGGCAGTCCACAGTACATTCAATGTTCTTTACCAACACCACAATTCAAAGGCATCGGTTGTTCTTTGGTCTTCTTTACTCATCGTTCAACTTTTGCATGCGTATGAGACAATTGTAAACACCAAGGCTTGGGTCAGGCACACCTTAGTCTTCAAGGTGATGTCTTCGCTTTTCAACACTTTAAAGAGGCCTTTTGCAGCAGATTTGCCCAATGCACTGTGGCTTTTGATTTCTTGATGCCACTTCCATGGGTGTTGATTGTGGACCCAAGTAAAATGAAATCCTTGACAACATCAATCTTTTCTCCATTTCTCATGATGTTGCTTATTGGTCCAGTTGTGAGGATTTTTGTTTTCTTTATGTTGAGGTGTAATCCATACTAAAGGCCGTGATCTTTGATCTTCATCAGTAAGTACTTCAAGTCCTCTTCACTTTCAGCAAGCAAGGTTGTGTCATCTGCATAACACAGGTTGTTAATGAGTCTTCCTCCAATCCTGATGCCCCATTCTTCTTCATACAGTCTGGCTTCTTGGATTATTTGCTCAGCATATAGATTGAATAAGTACAGTGAAAGGATACAACTCCGACACACACCTTTCCTGACTTTAAACCATGCAGTACTCCATTGTTATCTTAGAAGAACTGCCTCTTGATCTATGTATAGACTCCTCATAAGCAGTAATTAGGTGTTCTGGAATTTTCATTCTTCAAAATGTTATCCATAATTTGTTATGATCCACTTGGTTAAATGCCTTTGCATAGTCAATAATTTCAGATTTTGTAACGGCAGTACCTATATAATGGCCAGTTCCCATGACCCACCTCTTTCCTTTCTACCCTCCCCTTACTCAGGGTGAGACAAGTCTCACAACCCTGTTGTCACTGGCAAACCTCATGTTCGGAAGGAGGGGCATCTTCCCATTTCTACCTTTAGCTACTTCTCCCTTCCCATCAAATGGCTCTGGTGGAATCTTTCTCCACAGAAACCCACACTGTGAATATTTCAGATGGTGCAAACTTGCTTCTGGAGAAATTCTACTTATTATTCAAGGCCCTGCTTAAATGTTACCTCCTGTGTGGAACCTCCTGTGTGGAGCCTTCTCTGTTCTTCCTTTTGTGTGCTTGCATATCATGTACCACAGTGTGGAGTGTGTGTGTGTCTCCATGTGGGGTGTGTGTCTTTACATGTTGGCCCTATGCCTTACTCATCTTTCATGCCTTTTGTCTTTACCTCTCCTTCTCTACTCCCTCCCCAGAATTACAGACCTCAATCCATGTTTACCCAACTGAATTGAGATGACTGAAGCTGTAAGAAAAATTTCTGAAAACGATCTACACCTACCATTTTTCTACCAAAATTGGACAAGGACTAGATTTTTATTTTCTTTTTTGAAAAGGAAAGCAAGTCACTAAACAAAATGGCCCAAACAGCCTCTGCTAGTCAAGAAAACGCCACCTAGTGTTGGGAATGGGAGTTGGAGAGGTGAGTGGACAGGGCTGCAGATTTAGGGGAGCAGATTAAAAGGACTGGGGGTGCCTGGCCCTGAAAGCAGTGACTGAAAATGGGAAGTGTAGGGTAGGGGGGGTGGAGGGAGTCTCAAACTTGCCCAAAGCCATAATGCTCATGTGAGTGTCTGAGCCTCTCTTAAACCCAGCAGTGAGTTTAAGGACAAATAAAAGGATATCTTATGTGTTGGAAGATTAACAAATTCCAGATGGCTCACGTAAACAGGTGACCCCCTGAGGGAATGGTTTGGGGCTGGAATGATGGTGAGAACAGCCAGGGAACCATGTGAATTTTTAGACATTTTGGAACAGTCTTGTCCAACATAAATATGATGTGAACCAATGTGTAATTTTATATTTTCTATTAGTCGCATTTAAAAAACATAAAAAGGGAAAAGTAAAATTAATTCCAATGGTATATCCAAAATGTTAAATACTATATATTTAAAAATATATCCAATATATTATTGTTATAACCTGTAATTAACACAAATTTTTTTTAATGAACTGTTTTACATGTTTTTCCACACTAAGCTTTCAAATTCCAGTGTTCATTTACAGTTACAGCACACCTCAAATCAGGTGATAAATTTTCATCAAAAATACTTGATTTGTATTTAGATTGCATAAAATTTCCAGTTGAAAAAGTAGATTCACATGTTGCTGTTGTTAGGTGCCATCGAGTCAGTTCCAAATCAAAGTGACTCCTCTGTACAACAGAACAAAACACTGCCTGGTCCTGCGCCATCCTCACAATCGTTATGCTGGAGCGCATTGTTGCAGCCACTGTGTCAATCCATCTGGTTGAGGGTCTTCCTCTTTTTCACTGTCCCTCTACTTTACCAAGCATGATGTCCTTCTCCGGGGACTAGTCTCTCCTGACAACATGTTCAAAGTACTTGCCATTCTCACTTCTAAGGAGCATTCTGGCTGTACTGCTTCCAAGACAGATTTATTCATTCTTCTGGCAGTGCGTGGTACAGTCAATATTCTTCACCAACACCATAATTCAAATGCATCTTTTCTTCTTCTGTCTTCTTTATCCACTGTCCAGCTTTTGCATGCGTATGCGGCGATTGAAAACACCGTGGCTTGGGTCAGAGGGACTTAGTCCTCAAAGTGACATCTTTGATTCACATACCCAAGTTATTTCAAGTGTATGTCAGAATTTCCAAATAACTGAATCAAATATCAATTTTTAATTTAAATTAATTAAGATCGTTGTTATTGTGTGTAGTTGAATCAATTTCGACTCACAGAGACCCTACAGGATAGAGTAGAACTGCCTCATAGGGTTTCCTAGCGCATAATCTTTATGGGAGCAGATCACCAGGTCTTTTCTCCTGCAGAGCACTTGGTAGGTTAGAATCACTGACCTTTCGCTGAATACTTAACCGTTCCACCAAAGTGCTAACTGAAAGGTCGACAGTTTGAACCCATCCCGCAACTCTGCTGGAGAAAGACCTGGTGATCTGCTTCTGAAAGATTACAGCCAAGAAAAGCCCACGGGGCAGTTCTACTCTGTCACATGAGGTCGTTAGGAGTTGAAATTGACTTGATGGTAGCTAACAACAACAATTAAAATTAGACAACATTAAAAACTCAGTTGCTCAGTCACACTAGCCACATTTCAGCTACTCAATAGCCTCACGTGATTAGTGGCTACTGTATTGGACAGTGCAGTGTTAGAGACATCTGGAGGTACCCCGTCATCCACTGCCTCCTCCCCTTGGTCTGGCCCTGGAGTAGATGGTCGGAGTTCAATGCCAACATTCCTGAGTTTAACAGTGGTTCTTCTGTGAGCCCAGCCTTCTCCCTCTTAGCCCTAGGTCACATTGAGTCCCAGCCTCAGGACTGCAGAAAAATGTTTTATGTGCTGTTGTTGCTCATAGTTGGAGTCCCCAGAAAGCAGTGTGACAGCTCCTTAGCTATGTACCACCACCCATCTGTCAGTTCGTTGTACTGTGGTGGCTTGTGTGTTGCTTTGATGCTGGAAGCCAAGCCACTGGTATTTCAAATACCAGCAGGATCACCCATAGTGGACAGGTTTCAGCGGCGTTTTCAGTCTAAGACAGACTACGAAGAAAGGCCTGGTAATCTACTTCCAAAATTTAGCCAATGAAAACTCTACGGATTACAACAGAATATTGTCTGATATAGTGCTGGAAGAGATGCCCCCTAGATTGCATTCGAAAGACACAGTGGCCGCAACAATGAGTTCACGCATACCAATGATCATGAAGATGGCACAGGACAGGGCAACATACATACGTGGGCTCGCCATAGGTAGGAGCCAATGTGACTGAAAGTAAGACAACAGCTATGTAACTTTGAGTTGAATGGGCCCCAAACAGATGCTGATGGGACTGCCTAGGTTTTTTTTACATGAAATAGTATGGTTAGTTCTAGAACAGCCTTCTTATTTTTAAAGTTTATTGCATGGAGTTGGAAGATTGACAGTTTTCCTGGAGACTGTAAGCCACTCCTTAAATTAGAAAGAATTTAGAAATCAAATGGCTGTCAGGAATGTCTATTATATTGGTGGTTCCCAGTAAATGCCTATTGGCAAATGAATTGTTATTACTTCTTATTATAACAGGATATCCAATACAGGGAGCCCCAATACAGGAATTGCCTTTACTACTGTCTGATTTTTTTTTTTTTGTACCTATGGACTATGTTTGCTCAGGCAATAGCTGCAACAGATGGAGGTACGGTAACATTACACAATTTCTGGAAGAATTATAATATTCTTTAGTGGATCCGGAACATTGGATCTTCCTGGGAGGAAGTTATGGGAAAATGCAGGCGGGGAATATGGAAAAAATTGCTGAGCCATGTGAACATGCTCCAAGCATTTGAACAGGATAACATGATGGTAGAGACTGGTGGAAAAACCGTCCATATGGCAGGAACGCTGAACTTAGAACTTGGTATCGTTGATGTGGAACAGCTCACAGATCATGAAGAAGAGGAAGCAACAGATGGAGAGAAGTTGTCCAAATTTTTTTTACATGAAGGGATTGGCTGAAGTTTTTTCTAAACTAAATCAGGGGCTTCAGTAGCTTGAAAACATGGACCCAAACACTCATCGCTTTGCTAAAGTCTATAGGCAGATTTGGGAAGCAGTGAGATGTCACCACGAAATAGGTGACGAGAAAAGAAAAGGAGTATACAGACAATTCTCGCTAATTTTCTGATTAGGAACACCATCCCCATTCCCAGGGATAATTCAGGGGATCCAGAACCTTCCACAAGTGGAGTCATTACCGAAACTGACAAAATGCCCGAACGTTGTGCAACTCTTCTTCATTGCTGGAGTAAATTTTTATGATCTGCATATTTTTTTTGTATGTATGTATTAAAATGTATCTGTGAGTTTATATGTAATGTTTCTAACCCCCAAAGACAAAGACCAGATTTATAAAGATACTGATGATAAAAGCCAATAATAATGAAAACTAAAAAAAAAAAAAATTGAAGTATTAGACTTAAGTCAGAACCGCTTAAGACATAGTCATCGGAACAGAACTCCATCGTAACTCGGGGACTACCTATAATCTAAAACCAAAACCCACTGCCGTCGAGTCGATTCCGACTCATAGCGACCCTATAGGACAGAGTAGAACTGCCCCCATAGAGTTTCCAAGAAGCGCCTGGCGGATTCGAACTGCTGACCCTTTGGTTAGCAGCTGTAGCACTTAACCACTAGCCACCAAGGTTTCCAACTACCTATAATAGCTTTCTTAATTGAGCAAAAAAAGCAGATGACTTTTGTGGTTAAAAGTTGTTTTACATTTCTTATACATTAGAATCTGGGGAAAATGAAGCAAATTTTTATATGAATTAATGAGGTTCTATAACCTCTATCTTTTTTCTAATCTCTTTTAGAAGTTACAATTTAACTAGGAAGGACTTTTTTTAAGTATACATGAAAAAAGATATATATGTGTGTATAAAAATGTATGTGAAAACTTTCTAAAGAAGCTAATTGCAAAACATTCTTTAGAGTCTGACATTCAGTGAAATATCTTAATGTAAAAATATTCATAAAATGCATGTATTTTAATTAGATAAAGGTTTTTTATAATCATATTTTTTTTAAAAAAAAAAGAAGAAAAAAACTGTAGCAATTGCCACAAGGTGGCGCTAAAATATAATGAAAATTCCAATCTCTGATCTGGCCTTTGAGGAGTGAGGAGAGATTTCCAGTGAAACAGACCAGACACTAGGCAAAAAAAAAAAAAAAAAGCCACATAAATTAAGTAGAAGATTGAAGATAAATTAACATCCCCCTTTTGTCTGAAGGATAACTTCCCTCTCACTGGTGTGGGTATGTTATCTATTGTACAATGAATCTATATGTTAATAAAATTAATTGTTAAAATAATTTGTTCTCATCGAAGAATGAAATTTTTTTCTTGCCTTTCAGCGAAAGTGTATTGTGAAGGGTGAGGAGAGGCAGGCAGGAGATTGCACTGCATATCACCTAGTTTGGAAACGTTTATCCTGTGAGTGGTTTATCCTGTGAGTTTTTGAAGTAGCCAATCTCCACAGAGCTTGTCAAAGTATCTCTGAACAACAACAATAACAAGACTGCCACAAAAATAAGTGGCTGCCTAATTTGTATTCTTTGGTATATTTATCAAGCAAATATTTTTTAGAAGTTATTGTAATATTGAGACTTAAGCTTGGACCATCTCATATCATTAGAAAATGAGTGTACTTAATCCCTCTCCCTGATTTTTAATATTTAAACATTTTAAATAGATGGTCCAAAGCTTTGTTTTATATTTTCTTATTATTTAAAGCTTAAGGACACAGCCAAGATTCCCAAGCTATATTAAGGCCAAAGAAAGCAGTGCAGGGGCGGATTATCCAACACGCAAGGTAAGCACAGGTTTACTTGTGCTTACTTACTAATCTGTAGTGAACAATTTCACATGGGTTTTACTTTGCTGTGGCATGGTGAAACTCATGTAAAATTGTTCACTATAGATTAGTAAGCTTATTGGATAATTCACTCTTGAAGCAAGGTTAACAATACAACTATAAAAGGTTTTGATTAAAAGAAGAAAAATTTGTATAGATAAGATTTTTCTAATTAGCTAACTAAAAAAAGATTCCAGATTGGATCCCTAAACCAATGATCAAAAACTCACTTTTTGCCATGGTATCCCACTGTGGAACAATTATTCACTTGCAGACGGATCAGTTTTGTAGATCTGAGTGGAAAATAGGCATTGCTGGGGAGCTAAGCCCAGTGTGAGGGCAACATTTCTGGTTGTTTGAATGAGATGTTCCAGATAAGATGGGCTCTAGGGGTTGTAGGCACTAAAGTCTTATTTGATCTGATTACAAGGTTCTCTACATCTGTGGAGACAGACCTAGATCTCAACATATAAATTATATGTAAAAACATCAGAACTCAGTCACAGCTGGGTGCATGGGTTTGGTTGGCTGATTGTTATCCAACCTAGAGTTGGATAACAGGAGTTATCCTGGAGTTAAGGCATGAGACTCCCTCCCCCAAAAGTTCCTACTGAATTCTTCAGCATTTTGGTTAGTTTACTGATTCTTGCAAAGTGCCAGATATTGTTCTAGGATTTTAAGATACCGGCATAAATAAGACAAGCTCCTGGCCTTCCAACAGCTCATAGCCTAGAGAAGGAGACAGAAATACGAGGAGTCAATAACCTCATCATGACATGAGGGTGTCTCTCCTTTGCTGAAGAACCAAAGCATCCCACTGCCTGGTATGATGGCTACGCCCAACCCGTTTAGTTCATACTCTTTTTTTTTCTAGTCCACCATGATGCAGCCCCAACATGAGTTTCAACCTACTCTCTCCATCAAGTCCAGGCACACTAAGCTATTCATTATTTCTAGAATTTGTCCTATTCTTTCCCACCAGATTGCTCTTGTTCAAAGTGTTCCTCCTTCCTGGGATGCCCTCCCTGCCCCCTCCCAACCCCCTTCCCACCTTTCTGTCCACTGAAATCAGTTGACTTAGGTCATCATTCTAGATCAGACATGGGTGTCATCTCTTCCAAGATCTAGGAATAGACACATTAAGTCCTGGTGTGGCCCTGTTGGCACATTGGTTCAAACCCACCAGCTGCTCCTCTGGGAGAAAGATGCGGCAGTCTGCTTCCTGAAAGATTTACAGCCTTGGAAACCCTATGGGGCAGCTCTACTCTGTCCTACAGGGTGGCCACTAAACGGCAGTGGGTTTGGTTTTTAGTTTGGTGTATCAGGAGACTAGGAGTCTTAGGCCTCACCAAACACTATTTGCTGTGTGGCTGCCTGCAAGTCTCTCTTCCCTCCCAGGGCCCTAAGCCTCTTGGGGCAAATGGATTCTATTCTAGCACCTAATTCAGATAGTCCTCAGGCCGAATAACAAAGATCAGAATTAATCATGCAAAGCAGACCCGAAGCAGTCTTTCCTTGCCTGGTAACTTCCTCAAAGTGGACCTGAAGCTCTGCGGCCCTTCAGCCCTCCTACTTCCCAATCTTCAAGTAAGGCCTAGGCTGGGAGCCAGAAGAGGGTAAGTGGTAGGACTTGGAGGAGCCAAGAGGCTCAGCTCAGACTCTCACCACTCGGTCTGCCTCTCTCCTAACGGGTCCAAACCTAGGGCTTCCACTAGGGCGAGTACAGGGCTTTGTGGTATGAAGTGAAACCAGCTGGGGGCCGTTTCTAAAAGAAAGGAAAAAAAAACCTTGCTTGGAAACGTGTGTCTGTGTGTGTGTATTTAAAAACAAAATCACGTTCAAGGAGCGCCCCTCCCCCACAGGTCTGACAACCCGCTGGGAGTTTGCGAGGGAGTAGTGCAATTCTGAGTGGGAGGGAGCCACCAATGCCCCATAAAGTGCTGCCTCTCCCGGAGCCCCTTGCCGAGGCCCCGCAGGCTCCAAGCAGCCAGCTCCCGGCATGCGGCTCCGAGCGCATCAACTGTGGCGAAGGAGAGAACCCTGGGCCCACCAGGGTCCCGCCAAAGCCCTGCAGCGCCAGCCGAGGCGCAGACTCCCCAGTCGCTGCCTCTCCCAGCCCCGCGGCCTAGGCCGTCAATCAAGCTTGCCCGGCCCCGCCTTTGGGGCTGCAGCTGACAGCCAATCAGAGCCAAGATCCGCAGCGATGAGCTCAGTCGGCTCGCTTCCCATTGGGCGGCTATATTAAGAAAGTGGCCAAACTCTTTAAATAGCGGGCGCTAGGGCCGCAGCCTGCATCTGCCACCGCAGTCTGGTTGTACTGGTTTGCCGTCTCCTGTATCGTTGGTGAGCCTAGAGAGACCGCGAAGGGAGCGAGGCCGAGTCGCAGGCTTGAGCAGCGGTTTCTGCACGAAAGCGCCGACCTCACGCCCGGGGCGAGAAGAGTGGTCACCGCCCGGGAACAGCGCGTGAGACGCACGGTGCGCCCTATGCCCCCGCGCCCCCACCGCCCCCGCCGCGGCAGCCGGAGCGCACCGAGAGAAAGCGCCACCCCTGGGCCTGGGTGCAGCTAGCGACCCCTGCCCCAGCGCGCAGCCCGAGGTGAGCGGCGAGCGGGACGGCAGCGAGGCGTTCGCGGACCCCCTCCTGCTGCCCGGGCCCGGCCCGCTCATGGCGGCCATCCGCAAGAAGCTGGTGGTGGTGGGCGACGGCGCGTGCGGCAAGACGTGCCTGCTGATCGTGTTCAGTAAGGACGAGTTCCCCGAGGTGTACGTGCCCACCGTCTTCGAGAACTATGTGGCCGACATCGAGGTGGACGGAAAGCAGGTGGAGCTGGCGCTGTGGGATACGGCGGGCCAGGAGGACTACGACCGCCTGCGGCCGCTCTCCTACCCGGACACCGACGTGATCCTCATGTGCTTCTCGGTGGACAGCCCGGACTCGCTGGAGAACATCCCCGAGAAGTGGGTGCCGGAGGTGAAACACTTCTGCCCCAACGTGCCCATCATCCTGGTGGCCAACAAGAAAGACCTGCGCAGCGACGAGCACGTCCGCACAGAGCTGGCCCGCATGAAGCAGGAACCCGTGCGCACGGATGACGGCCGCGCCATGGCCGTGCGCATCCAAGCCTACGACTACCTCGAGTGCTCGGCCAAGACCAAGGAGGGGGTGCGCGAGGTCTTCGAGACGGCCACGCGCGCGGCGCTGCAGAAGCGCTACGGCTCACAGAACGGCTGCATCAACTGCTGCAAGGTGCTATGAGGGCCGCGCCCGGCCCCCGCCTGCCCTACCGACACGGCTCCCCCTCGCGGCCCCGTCCCCCACGAGTCCGGAGAAGGGGAGACCCGCGTCCCCGAACGACCCCACCGGACTGCCTGGCGCCTGCCGTTCGAACCAGTAGCCGTCCACTGGCGGTTCTGGCTCTCGCGCCGGCAGTCGGCGTAGGAGGGACCGGGCGCCCCCTTCCCAGTGTCTGTGTGCGTCCGGCTGCATTGCACAGGCCCGGGCGCCCCGTTGAGTGCCAAGGGCCCCTGAGCATCCTTTTCTGAAGAGCTAGGCGTCAGAATGCGTGGCTGTGTGTATGTTCGACTCCCCTCACCCAGTGTTTATCCCCACCCCCGCCTCTGGTCCCCGGAGCCGAGCTCGGCGCCCCGGTTGGCCGCGCCCCATCAGATGTTCACCCAGCACCAGCGAGCGCCTGCCATCCCTTGTCTGTAACATAGATCCCGGGGCCTGCGGGTGGGGAGGGCTGGGGAGGATTGGGGGGGTGTGGTTATATAAATATAGATATAATTTTATTTTCGGAGGTAGGATGGTGTTATTTAATGGCGGTGGTGGGTGGAGTGACAGGGCGCTAGAACAGCTCCGACCCAGCCTGGGTCAGGCGCCCATCCAAGCATGAACTGGACTTGACCATCTTTCCGAAGCTTGGGGACGACTTTTGGAACTGACTTGGGGCTGAGAGGACACAGCTTCCAGACGTCTACTGCGAACCCCTCACCAGCCACTGGGGCAGGAGGAGGGAGGGTGTGTGGAGGGGTTGCTTTTGCCATAAGCGAACTTTGTGCCTGTCCTACAAGTGAAAATTGTTAAGTCCGAGAAACTGATTTTGATTTATTTAAAGGCTAAAAATGTTTTGTTTTGTTTTTTTTCCAAAAGTATTCTTTGCACAATTGTTTTCATTGTTTGACACTTAATGCGCTTGTCATTTGCCTAAGACGGTAGCATTCTGACCACACTTACACACTGTAACCTCATCTACTTCGGATTTTTTTTTCTTTTTCTTTTTAGTGATGATGACTTTGAAAAAACAAGGAGGGGGGAAAAAAAAACCCACTAATTTTTGTTTTGTTTTCTTGAAGAAAGTGGTAACACTATTTTACAATTTTATTTGTGCAGATTAAAACACAGTGTTTTGATAAACGGCAGCAACAAATATTGGGGCCTATTTAAAACTTTTTTTTTTTTTAATTTTCCCACAAGGCAGTCTTTAAACTGTGTGAAATTTTCTCTGCATCTCTGTACAGAGAATAAACCTACCCCATTCTCTTCTTTCTCCCCTCCTCCCCAGTGGTACTTCTCCTAAATTGTCTTGTTCTTTATTTTTTAAATAAACTGACAAATGACAAAGTGGTGAGCTTATGATGTTTACATGAAAGTTCTATAAGCTGTGTATACAGTTTTTTATGTAAAATATTAAAAGACTTATGATGATGACATTTATAAAACGGCTCCTGTGGTTTCATTGCGTGTAAAATTATCCTTGGGCATTTGGGCAAGGGTCCTTTCCACGGATTCCACTTCCCCCAGAGTGAAGGTAATAGGATGAAATTCACTTTTTTAGTGGGGGCTGTGGATTGGGTGCCCGGGGTTGCTCCTGACCGAATCCCAGATGAAGATGAGTAACTTGGACACTCAGCACAAAAACTTTTGACCTCATACATGCTCAGTCCGATTAGATGAAGCCCGGGTCTTCGATTTGATTTTGTTCTGTACATCTTAGACACTGTCTAAGTCTTTTCAAGGCCTTTACATCCTGTATTTTGATATGTGAGAAATCATTTGTGCATTTGAAATTTAGATGCCTTTTTTTTTTTTAATCACTGGTATGGGGCAGGGTTCTCTTAGTTGAGAAGGCTGGTTACTGGGTTCCCCTGAGGTCATCAAGGGGCTACACAGTACTTCCATAGATTGTAGGTTCTTTTCTTTGAGGCTGGAGCTCCTGGGTGGAGGTGGGGGAGAGCTCACCTATGGAGCTAATTCTTCTAACATGGAACTTTCATCTGAATATGTGTCTGTAAGGAACCTAGGATGTTTTATTCCAAGTCTCTAGGATGGCCATGTAGTGGACAGTTCACTGGAATTTGGGGGGTGGGTTGATACTTAAAGTTGGAGCAGTCAAATTCGGAGATTTAATCACGATATGCTCTAATTACAGACGTTTTAACAGACGGCTGCAGTGCTGCTCAGAGCCAGACAGGCAGATTGATACTCAGAGACAACATTAAAATCCTGCTGCAGGCCCGGTGGCTCAAATCTGCCAGCTCCCAGCAGCTTCTCGGGAAGAAAGCTGATGGGGCCGATCTCTCAACTCCCTAAGAAGTGTGGGTTGTGTTTTCTGAATTAGCACTTTCTGGGCTTCCAGCACTTAGTTGCCACTCTCCCTTCCATCCCTCACCCCCTTACACACACACACACACACACACACACACACACACACACACACAGGCACACACGCACACACGCACACCCACACAGCACACACTCAGGGCAAAGGCAGAGAAGGTCCCTTTCCTTCAAAGCTTGAGGCTTCCCTTCCACTGTCTTTCCCCCATATTCTGAAGAGCTTTTGTTGAGTGAAGAAAACTTGGTTGGAGGTGACCTTTCACCCACTTACACCAGCAGTAGCAGGGCCTCCTGCTCAGCCAGGCCAAAATGGCCAACAGAGGGGAACTGTCTGGTATTTTCCAGGCACAGAGCAGAGCCAGAGAAGGTCCCTCCAGACTGGCTTTCTCTTTGAACAATTGCCTAACCCCTTACTTGGCCCCTCAGTCCCACTCACTTCCATCCCCATACCTCCTTTTTCTTCATTTGAGAGACAAAACTTCCCATTGAAAAACAAAATGTTTATCTGCAGGTTTTACAGCTAGCAAATCCTTTGGTACCAGGGAGTGCAGGGCTCTGTTGGGAAGAGCTCAGGCTTGGGCTGAGTGCCCAGGACTCAGCTTTGCAGTCAGCCAACAATGCCCCCCGCACCCCCCCCACCCCCCACCCCCGCAAAAGGGCCTTTTCTGAGTTTCCTGCCTGGTACCTATGGCTGTTCGTTTTTTACATTTTGGGGAGACAACCACCCAGATGACACATGGCAGCCTGAGTTCTGCTTGTTTTAAAATGCACGGCATTGAATAATCCTGCCGGAACCCACTCTTCTTGCTACGTTAGGATCCAACTGAAAAGTATAAAGACGAATTGCTGTAGGCTGGAAAATCAATTAGGAAAAAGAGGTAAAACATCTGGTGTTACTCTTCGGATATGAAAATTCATTTTGCACATTTAAAATAGACGTGCTGAGTTCATTTCATTGCCTGTTGAACTAGTTTGTGGAAAATAGTGGAGTGTTTCATTGATCCTGGGCATTTTATAGCAAGGGGTATTGGCTCGGGTTCCCCTTTAATCTTAAATTGATCTGGATTGTACGTCTAATGTCTTTTTCACATGTGTTTTAGTGGGTTTAGAACAGTGGTTTTTAAACTTAGGTGTGCATCAGGATGACCTGGAGGGCTAGTGGAAACACAGAGTGCTGGGCCCACCTTCCAGAGTTCCTGATTCAGTAAAGCTGGAGAGGCGTGCATTTCTAACTTGATCTCACGTGATCCTGATGCTGCTGGTCCAGGGACCACACCTTGAGGACCACTGGCTTCGGATAAAGAAGGGCCCTCATTAATGCAGAGAGGAGGGGGTCATTTCTGTGTAAAAGTAGATCAAATTCTGCAGACTTTGGGTGTTTGCTTCTTCCAGCCCTGACTTCCTTAACCCAAGAGGCACAGAATTTCCAGAAAGATTTCCTTACAGGATGAACCACGCATGACCCCTGTCTTCTTTTTCCCCACATTCTTATGCTACACGGGGTTTAATGCTCTTGGAGAAATTTATGTCTGCCATTCCTGAATTCCAAATGCGTCAGCATTCTGTAATCCAGTCAACATTGGCACCTACTGTGTCAACTCTGCTGGGTTGGGGGATATCAAAGCAAGTAAGACACAGTCCCTGTCCCCAAGGGGCTAGTTCTCAGCTTGATGCGCCTGGGAGCACACTCACAGTGACCTTGAATACAGTTTTCTTCAACAAAGGGATACACAGAGTACCACAGGAGCCCAGGGGAAAGGTGTCTACGTTTGCCTGGGCAGTTAAGGGAGTTGTCATGAAGGAGGAGGCTCTGAGCTGGCTCTTAAAGCAGGAGTGGGTGATGTGTAGATGAAAGAAATCTTGGGGAAGGTGTTTGGACCATCAGCATACTGCCAACCCTTGTGTATACTCTGGGTAAAGCTTCTTTATGTAACTGTGGGTCCCGGCCTCTGAGGAATAAAGCTCTCTTAGATAAGAACTACCTTCTACTTTTAACTCCTCTGGCATGCATTCCTTCAGTCAAGAAAAATGATGTTACTCAGCCAAGAGAAACAGTCTCTCCTTTTCCCTCCCTGCCCGGGGTGCAAGGAGCATCTATCCGGGCAGGCCAGGAGGGCAGGTTGGTGACAGAGTCATTGTTTTCTCTGTGCCTTCCAAGGTTGTAGTGCAGACACAGGGCTACCTTTGTGAAACTGTGCTCCTGGGAATTACAGCCTGTGCTCAAGGAAGTTGTGTGACCTTGCAAAGGGACCTAGCACCCCAGCCTGGTGGGGGACAAATCCTTACCACTTGACTTGCCCAGCCTCTTGCTGGAGGGAAAACATGGGCACTCAAACTCCTCCCCTAACTCTCAGCCCCCTTTTTTGACCTGGAAAGCAAGAGTCTGGAGGACTCCAGGGAAGGCCCAGACCTTCCTGTTTATTCTTTTAGTCAACAAATGTTAATTGTTGACTCTGTGTCTAGCACTATGCTAGGAGCTGGAGATACAGTAGACAAATAGACATAAGTTGTCAGTCTAGTACTGGGGCCAACCAAAAACCAAACCCATTGCTATCGAGTTGATTCTGACTCATAGCAACCCTATAGGACAGAGTAGAACTACCCCGTAGGGTTTCCAAGGAGCACCTGGTGGATTTGAATTGCCAGCCTTTTGGTTAGCAGCCATAGCTCTTAACCACTATACCACCAGGGTTTCCAGTAGTGGGGCCAAACAAGTAATAATGATGATGATATTATTGACTTTGCATCAGGTACTGTTCTAAGCCTGTTACCTGAATTATTTAATCCTTGCATTAGTTATCTATTGCTGTGTAACTAATTATTCTAAAACTTGGTCACTTAAAACAGCATTTATTGTCTCACAGCCTCTGTGAGTCAGGAATCCTGGTGCAGCAAGCTGGGTCCTTTGGCTTAGGGCTGTAATCAAGGCATTGGTTGGGGCTGCATTTATCTCGAATTTGATTGAGAAAGGATCTGCTTCCAAACTCATTCACGTGGTTGTTGGCAGGAATCAGTTCCTTGCTGGCAGTGAGGACCCCCTTAGTTTCTCACTATGTGGGCCTCTCTATAGGGCATCTCACAACATGAAAGCTTGCTTCGTCAGAGCAAGTAGGTGAGAAGAGCCAGAGAGAGTGTGGGCAAGAGGGAAGTCACAGGGGTTACTCAAGGGCATGAATACCTGCAGGTGAGATCATTGGGAGCCATTTTAGAAGTACCCTACAACCCCAAGCCCCAAAACCCATTGCCATTGAGTCGATTCTGACTTACAGCGACCCTATGGGAGAGAATAGAACTGCCAAGGGTTTCCAAAGCTGTAATCTTTATGGAAGCAGACTGCCACATCTTTCTTTCTCCTGCAGAGCGGCTGGTGGGTTGAAACTGTCAACCTTTCTGTTAGCAGTCGAGTGCTCAACCATTCTGCCACCAGGGCTCCTTAGTCTACCACAGACCCCACAGAAACTCTGAGGTACTGCTTGTGATGGTTAGTCTTAAGTGACAACTTGGCTAGCCTATTAAAAAAAAAACAAACTTGCTGCTGGTGAGTTGACTCTGACTCATGGTAACCCCGTGTGTTACAAAGTAAAATGATCGCCTGGGGTTTTCTTGGGTGTAATCCAGAATTGACTTTATGGCATCTGACAACAGAAACAGCAACTCTTTATGGAAGCAGATCACCAGGGCTCTCTTCCACAGCACTGCTGGATGTGTTGGAACTGCCAACATTTGGGTTAGTAGTCCAGTGCAAATCGTTTGTGCCACCCAGGACTCCTGGCTAGGCTATACCGAAACCTACTGCCATAGAGTAGATTCTGACTCACAGGGACCCTATAAGATAGAGTGGAACTGCCTCATAGGGTTTCCAAGGCTGTAAATCTTTATGGAAGCAGACTGCCACATCTTTCTCCCGCGGAGCAGCTGATGGGTTGAAACTGCCGACCTTTCTGTTAGCAGCCAAGCGCTTTAACCACTGCGCCACCAGGGATCCTCCAGCTAGGTTATAGTACCCAGTTATTTAATCAAACACTAATCCCGGTGTTGCCGTGAAGGTATTTTGTAGATGTGATTAGTATCTATAATCAGTTGACCTTAAGTAAAAGTGATTGCCCTTGATACTGTAGGTGGGCCTCATTCACTTTGTGGAAGGCCTTAAGAGCAAAAACTAAGGCTTCCTGGAGCAAAAGTCCTGCCTGAATTACCAGCCTGTCAGCCTGTCCTACAAATTTTGGACTTGCCAGCCCCAATAAGCATGTGAGTTAAGTCTTCCTCTCTTTCTCTCACACACACTTGCTATATAAATATATGCATATGTATATATATATATATATATATGCACACACACACATGCATATACATATACATTCTGTTGCCATTGTCCAGTTCATTCTGACTCATAGCGACCTTATAGGACAGAGTAGAACTGTTCCGTAGAGTTTCCAGGGAGCACCTGGTGGATTTGAATGGCCGACGTTTTGGTTACCAGCCATAGCTCTTAACCACTATGTCACCAGGGTTTCCATACATACATACATACATATATATATATATATATAGAAAATCTATTGGCTCTGTTTCTCTGGAGAACCCTGACACAGTACCATTATCCTCATTTTACTGATTCAGTACTGAGTCACACAGAGGTTATTCAATGTCTCGAAGCTTATAAGAATTTGAACCCAGGACAACTGGCTCCAGAGCAAACCATTTTACAAATATAATAGGATTAGGGATTTGCATTTGAGAAGGATCACCCTGACTGCAGTGTGGAGGCTATTGGAGAGGGGAAAACTGGAGGCAGGGAGATCAGTGAGGGAGACTTTGCCCTGGTCCAGGTAGAGTTGAAGAAGGCCTGAACCAAGGCACACACATGGGGAAGAGTGGCAGATTGGAAAGGCATTTAGTTGGTAGAAGGGGTGGGAGTCAATCTGAGTAGGGAACACTATGATGACCCCCAGAATTTTGGCCTGGGTGACTTTGAGGATGCTGATGCCATTATTGGAGATACGAATAAGCTGAAGATGAGATTTGGGGGGAAGGCACCAGAAGGACATATTGAGTTTGGTTTTTCACATATTGAGTGCCAGGTAACTTTGGAAATGAACACTGTCCTTTTCACCTTCCTCACCTACCGTCCTGTGCCACAGTTGGCACACTTTCAGAGTTAGATTATGGTATCTAGTTCGAGTCATGAAGAAAAGTCACCATCCACATGGATGAGAGAATTTTCCTCTTAAGGGAAGAGACATTCACATGTCAGTCTTCCTAACCAAAAGCCGAAACAAAATAAACCAGTTGCCGTTGAGTCTATTCCTACTTATGGTGACCCCACATGTGCAAAATAGGACTATGCTCCATAGGATTTTCAAGGCTATGAGCTTTCAGAAGCAGATCACCAGGCCTCTGGGTGAGTTCGAACCACCATTTTTTGATTAGTAGTCAAGTGTGTAACCATTTGTGCCACCCAGGGACTCCTGTCAATCATCCTAGGATGAAGCAAATCCTGAGGTCAGAACTGTGGTCTTAGAAAGTAGACCTTAGACAGGAGGGATAGAGGAATCCTTCCTTTCTCTCAGAACCCCCTGCGGGGATGTTTAAGTGTATTTCTGGGTGGAGATGGGGTGCAGCAAGGGAAGTTGACTTCTGTTCTGAATAGGTGGCCAGGGTAGACAGAGAGATCCTATGAGGGCCATCTGGGCCAAAGGAGATACCATACCCAGTGGCCAATTGTAAGTCACACTTCGTGGATAACTCCCTTCTCTTCTCTGGGAGGGGAAACACTGGTGGTGTAGTGGTTAAGTGCTACAGCTGCTAACCAAAGGGTCGGCAGTTCGAATCCTCCAGGCACTCCTTGGAAACTATGGGGCAGTCCTACTCTGTCCTGTAGGGTTGCTATGAATCAAAATCGACTCGACAACAGTGGGTTTTTTTTTTTTAATTCTCTGGGAGCCTTCGATACAGTTTTGCTAAATGTTCCAGCCTGGCTTTAGCTCTGCTGTGGAGATTTAAGGAAAGAATATTGTCCATGATCAACTGGCAGGTAAAGGGAAGCAGCACTCCTGGTGTTTTAGCCATGGTGGTTCCAGCTCGAATGAGAGCAAGTATTCCCAGTATAAATTTAGTCTGGGATAAGAGTTGTGGTTGTGAAGTTCAGCCATCTCTCTTTACGTCAACCACAGATCAAGATGCCCAAGAGATATCTAAGTGGCACCGCCTGGCACACAGTTGGATGGGTTTATGGGTCAGCTGAGGAAGGAGGGAGCTATCAGGATACAGGGGGTAACTGAAGCCTTGGAGAAGGGATGAGATGACCTGGGAAGAGTACGTTAAGTGAGAGAGACCATGAGCTAGATAGTAAGCTCCATGATGAGAACAGAGGCCGCGTCTACTTGATGACTGCTTTATCTCTTATGCTCAGTGCAGTGCCAGCTAAGGGAATGAATGAGTGAACAACTGAATGAAAGGACAGAAATTTCTAAGAATCCTGAGGAAGTGACAAAAGTTTAGAACAGTGGCTGTGAAGAATGAGAGGAAGATGAGTTAAAGATGGTTGGGCTGTATAGGGGGCCCAATAATCCTTGGTTAATGGGAAAGAATAAAACAGACAAATCACTCTGTTTTGACATGAGTTATCTGCACTATAGCTATAAGTGACTGACTGTTTTCCATCTCAGTGGCTGAGTCCAGGGAACTTAAGAAAGCCTTCCTAGGCTTGGGCACTGACAAAACCAATTGAGAAAAGACCTTTTCTGAACCCCACCGCTAGCAAAAATGCACAATGTGCTCAACCTGACAGGGTGCCTTGGGAAATGTTCCCAGTGATGCCGGAACAGGCAGTCAGTGGGAGTCCATTTCCAGGACTGCAGACCACCCTCCCAGGACCACCTTGGGGGCTAGATGTGCTCAGCTGCTGAGGCTGGAGGAATCTGGGCAGTTTTGGATTCTCATTACGGAGCTTGGCACGACTGGCCCATGTTTTTCATTCTAGAAATGGTGATTTGAAACTGGAATACCAAGAGCTGTGGAAACAGGCCCTGGGCTTTTATAATTCCGTGTGATCTCTGCCCTCTGGTTGTCATTTGGAATTATTTTTCTTCTCTCTTCAATCCTGAAAAGGGAAGGAACAAATGTTACAAGAAGCAAGTTTCTCATCACTTTATTCATGATTGATTCCATTTGATTCCATAACTTGTTTGACCTTTGGATAAACAATCTAAACCTTCTAGAGGCACCTAAAAGGAATGCAAGGACTCATTTGCGATTTAATGGTAGAAAGGTTTTAAATGGGACTCTGACAGAGTAAAAAGTAGTATTTATATGAGTGCTTAAAAAATCACTTGTAAAATACACACTCTTCAGTAATGGCCATATATGGGAAAGTTTGATATTTGGTCCTATCACCAGCTGACTCTGTAAATGGGAAGATCCATCCATCTAGCCCCTTCCTCAAGGCTGAGCAATCTTGTGGCAGCAAATTTCCTCCAAGGAAGTCTAGAATTTTAGGCCAAATGGAGACCCAGACTAAATGTGCAAGATAACACCAACATAAATTAACCAGCCTGTTCTCTGAAGGTGTGTTTAGCTGTGCCAAGAGAGGCTCGTTTAAAATTTTTACTTCATGAGTAATGGTAGAAATTACATTCCTGTGTAGTTGGTTACATGCCCAATCTGAAAAAGTAAACAAAGATGAAATGCCATGAACATATAAATAATTCAAAGAAAACAGAGTTAGAAAGGCTTAGAAAGCTATGAGTTTTCTAGCAGGCTGATGTGATCTGAACCCTTTCCATGACAAAGTGACCAATATCAGGGTTCAGCCAAGGTAGAGAAATCTGTCTAACTCAGTGGTCTCACCAGGTAACCAGGAGAATACGGAATGCCCAGCCCCACCATGAGTAGGGTGCAGAGGAGGCCCCAGAAATAGCAACAGCTGGAGCCATGGATCCGCATTGGGCAGGTCTTTCATCTTTGGCTGGGTGATAGAAGAGCTCAAGCGTTTAGTCTGGGTCTCTATTTGGCCTACAATTCTCAACTTCATTGGAAGAAATTTGCAGCCATAAGAATATTCAGCCTAGAGGAAGGGGCATAGATGGATGGATCTTCCCATTTACAGAGTCAGCAGGTGATAGGATTATGGGATTTGCTGGGGACCTCAAGAAAGAGGGGCAGGAGTGGAGCAGCGAGGGTCTGTCTCTTCCCTCTGTCGTAGTATCTATCCCACTGTAGTGTTTCACCCCTTTTACAGCAGGACGGGGGTATGGTTTAGTGGGAAAATCAAGGATTAGAGGTAGAAGCCAGCTCTGTCTCTTACCACGTACTATCTTGGGCTGATTACTTTTACCCTCCGATGCCTCAGTTTCTTTACTTATAGAATGGAAATAATTGTGATAATTAAGGTAAAACCAAGTACCAGGCACAGTGCCCAGTTCATTATAAATTCTCAATAAATCTCTATTCCCTTCCCCCAAGGAATTCATCTTAGTACCGTAAGCACAAAGTAGATGTGGAATAAATTTATTGAGTAAATGAGTATATAATAATAACTCTTTTGTTTATGAAGGACTTTTTCAATGTGAACTCTTCAGGATATCATAGAATGCTCATTTTTACAACTCCAGCATCTAGCTCAGGGTCTGGCACATAGTAGGTGCTTAGTAACTACTAAGTCACTAAAACAATATTTTGAGTTCAGAGGGTTCTTGATAAACTGGAGTTTCTCAGAATTGCATAGAAGGAGTTTCATAGAGATATAGGCAGGCTAGTTTACCCAGGGAAGAAAGACCACCATTCAGGTTCCAGTAGCAGAAACTGAGCCCCTTGAGTGCTGAGGACAAGACTATATACAAGGGCCTGGGGACCTTTATTCCTAGGAGCACGGGGTTCACAAGTCCTCAGCAGAGACTAGGCTGGTACTAAAGAGTCTGTTGACCCCATGGACCATAATGGGGAGCAAGCTGACAGGGCTTCAAGTCAGGGGGAACCTGTCCAGCCTCACCTTGCTGACAGCCACAGATGGAAGGAGAGTTGGTAACTACTCCAGGTGAAGTGATTGCCATAACCACTCCTTATGCCTATGGAAGGAGCAGTCAGGAATTAAGTGATGTAGCACATTGGGCAAATATGGTGCAAAACACCTCTTTAAAGTGTTAAAAAGCAAAGATGTCACTTAGAGGACTAAGGTGCACCTGACCCAAGCCATGGTATTTTCAGTCGCCTCATCTGCATGCAAAATTTGGACATTGAAAAAGGAAGACTGAAGAAGAATTGATGCCTTTGAATTATGGTGTTGGTGAAGAATATTGAGTATGCCATGGACTGCCAGAAGAACAAACAAATCTATCTTGGAAGAAGTACAGCCAGGATGCTCCTTAGAAGCAAGGATGGCAAGACTTCGTCTCACATACTTTGGACATATTTTCAGGAGGGACCAGTCCCTGGAGAAGGACATCATGCTTGGTAAAGTGAAGGGTCAGCAAAAAAGAGGAAGGCCCTCAAAGAGATGGACTGACACAGTGGCTACAACAATGGGCCCAAGCACAACAAATATTGTCAAGATGGCGCAGGACTGGGTAGTGTTTTGTTCTGTTATACATAGGGTTGCTAGGAATCAGAACTGACTTCACATCACCTAGCAACGACAACCTAAGTGACCAAGAACACGTGCCAAAAAGGTCTGGCCATTTGTCCTGTGTGTGCAAGGTCCCAGGACTCAGCAGCTACATTTGCAACCCGAGAAAGGAAGTCCCTACCTATTATGCAGCTCAAAAAACCAGTCAGACTCTACATGAAATGGGAAAGTGAAGAAGTGAGGAGACCGTTCAGCTGACCATAGCATATTTGACAGCATGAGCCCAGAGCTCTGTGTCTGCAGAGGTTTACCAACCCACCCCAAGTGAGCTGGTAATCCCTTTAGCCTGGGCAAACTGGTTCTGCTGGCACGGAGGTAGGAGCTGAGCTTAATTAGACTGTAGGATTAGACTGGAGGAGAAGCCTTTGTTCAGGGTTGGCTCCAATTTTGTTTTTCACTTCCTTGTTACATGAGAACAAAAAATTTCATTGTCAGGGGTAGAAGCACAGAGCAGGGGCACAGTATGTAAATTTTCATTCAAAGTAAATCCTTCCATGTTCACCCACCTGTATTTCAGCTTTTTTAGAAAGCTGACCCTGAACTTGGGTTCCTGGTAATGCTTGATCTTGACTGGATTTGGGGCAGGTCTTAGGGAAAGACGGCTGCTGAACAGAGACTTTGCTGTTCTCGTTTCACTTTGGCAGGTTTTCTCCAAGTGACTTGGAAGTAGATGATTGAATTGAGTCAGTTGTGCCAAATTCCAGGTTCTGAGGAGTGTGGGCCAAATATTGGGGATCTGTGGCCTGGTGTCCTCCAGGCCTGGGGGGGCTGTGCTCTGGCAGTCAGTGGTGGAAGGTGAGGTCTGGGATGGTCACTTGGCTCACCTTGTTTGGAAGTAGTCAAGCTTGATTCCAGAGCTTGGGCTGGAAGCAGGCATCTGGAATAGCTCCCTGAGCTGAATTCTGACTCATCCTCTTCAAACCAAGCTCAGATTTGTCAGGCTCCTGTGTTGTCACTAGGCCAAGAGTTAAAGTGCCATTTGAGTTCAAGGAGGTGGGGCTTGAACTGGGTCTGAACTTGCTTCCTGTAGGGTGGTAGACTAGCCTGTCAGGTTCCAGTGGTTCAGGTCTTGGAGAGCTAGAGACTTAAACACGTCAGGGCCACTGAGAATGGGTTTGGACTCTGATGAAAAAGCTTTTTTGGTTTCCCTTCAAGGGTGGATGGAATCCCTGGGTGGTACAAACAGTCAAAGTGCTTGGCCGCTAATTGAAAGGCTGGGGGTTTGAGTACACCCAGAGGTACCTCAGAAAAGGCCTGGTCATCTACTTCCAAAAAAAATCAGCTACTGAAAACCCTGTGGAACACTATCCTATTCTGATACACATGGGTCACCATGAGTCAGAGCTGACTCGACAGCAGCTGTTTTTCAAGAGCAGACAGGCTAGAAAGCTACATGAGGAATTTGATCTAGCTCCCATTGGAACCCCTGGGCCCTGGTAATTAGGATGGCTTCCTCTACCTGTAAACACCATGAGAGTTGGGCTTTGTTCACTGCTGCATCCCAAGAGGCTAAAACAGTGCCTGGCACTGTTAGGTGCTCAATAAATATTTATGGAGTGGCGGTACTTCAGTGGTTGCAGTTGTTTTCTTAAAGAAGACCAGAAATAGTATTTATGATTAACTTGTCCTCAGAAAATGCCCACAGTCATGGCTTCATGGGCGTATGACCTGTGCAATTGCACAGAGCCCCATGCTCAGAAGGGCCCTATGCTTGGTTTCATACTCAGCTGTTACCATTTGAAATTCTTCATAGTTTTTGACAAGGGCTGTTGCCTTTACGTTTTGACTGGATCCCACAAATTACGTAGCCAGCTCTGCTTACAGACGTGGACACTCAATCCGCAGCACGGATCAGGGGAAGCAAGGAAGAATTTGGCCAAGTGACTCCCCCTGCAGGGCTCTGGGCTCGCAGGTCCCCTGGGCAGCCATTTGAGGTTTGTGACACTTTCGCCTCTTTTCTGCCCGGCCCTAATTTGCAGCTGCTCCTGTTGCATGGCTGCATCTGAGCTGAAGTGACCTCAGGGAGTGGTGAGGCAGCCACTGCCAGGGACCTCACACCTCTTGTCTCTGGCAGCACTGCTGTCGCTGGCTGGGGAGGGCTCTCTCCCCACCAGCTGGGCACCGTCACAGGCAGCACACCTCTGAAGTAGTGTCCTCACATGTGTGGTACTCACATGACCACTCCCCATGCTCCTCCAACCTGCCCTTTTAAGGAAATTAGGACATTTCTCTGGCTTGGCTGGAGGACATTAAGTGACATGCCTAGAGTACCCGTTCTAGTTTTTTAAGCCTGAACCCAAGGATTCATCTACCTTGAAAGTTTACTGACAACTGGAGCACGACTGAAGGTTATTCTTCTTCCCTCTCTGGTTTAAGAACCTTGATTTCAGTGGGCTGGGGCCTTCTTGCAGTACCCAAAGCCCTTTTCACTTCTCTGAGAAAGACCACTGAGTTTTTACACCAACAGGGGACCTGCTGCCAGAGTTGCACAGGGGGGCATCTTTCCACCCAGGAGTCTGCACCTGCTGTGTGTCTGGCACAACAAGTTGGCATGACCATTGGTAGAGTCACACTCAATCCCGAGAAAAGCCACCTTTCTCTGCCTCTGAAACACCAGAGAGGCACAGGGGCTGGGGTTTGGGAAGTGAACTCTGATATGGATTGAACTGTGTTCCCCTGAAAGATGTGTTATAAATCCTACTATGCCTGTGGTCATAATTCCATTTAGGGATAGGGCATATTTGTTATATTAATATAGCAATATTAGCATAGGGTATGACTTAAGTCAATATCTTTTGAGAAATAGAAGAGCAGATTACGCAAACAGCAGGCAACAAACACAGATGTGAGAAGATAGATGCCACAACACATGAAATCTCTGAGAAGCCAAGAAACAGAAGCTGAAAAGAGACAAGGACCTTCCCCTAGGGTCAACAGAGAGAAAAAGCCTTTCCCTAGAGCTGGGGCCCTGAATTTGGGCTTCTAAAAAAACTCCTAAATTATAAGAGAATAAATTTCTGTCTGTTAAAGCCGCCCACTGTGGTATTTCTGTCACAGCAGCGCTACATCTAAGACAGATCACAAAAGCCAGACCCATGCTGCCCAGCTCCTGTTGGACACTGTTCCCTGCTGCTCTGGGGTACAGCCCAAGATGGAACCAGTGGGGCTGAGGATCTTTTTGTGAAGCTTCTGTGAGTTTCTAGGTTTAACTCAAGGTGTTCAGGAAGCATCCATGAATGTGCATCTCTGCCATTGTTCTTCCCTGAACCCTTTTCTGAACTCAGTCCCCTGGGATGGCTGAGGTTGTAGCTCACTAACAGGACAAGTGCATTTCAGACTTTCAACAGTGGCCCAGAGGAGTTCTTAGCCTTTGTTATATACTTCTAGGAAAACTAAAACTGGATGTTCAAGTTAATGAATAGAAACTAAAGACATGAAAGGTAGATTTTTACAATGTACAATTTCAAAGTTGATGTCATTAATAGAATTATTAGATCAAGAACCTTGATCTTGGCAGGCTGGGGCCCCTTGCAGTACCCAAAGCCCTCTTCATTTCTCTGCAGGGGCATGAGGCTTTGATGCTTTCTTTTCTGTGAGGTACTAGTGTTCTTAATTTTTATACACTGCCAGAAGTGGGAAGGAGACCAGAGATCATTCAGTCCAACACCCTCATTTTAAAGACAGGAAACCAAGGTCCACAGAAGCTGGGTGGCTTACCAAAGTCCTACAACTCACTAGAAGCAGAATTAAGAAACTGTCACCTTCCTCCCAGACCTCTGTTCTCTCTCCAATGTAAAGTTCTTAGACTATTTTAATTATTAACTAAAACTTTCACAGTAGAATCATAGTTAAAGGTCTGAAGAGTAACCGGGATAGGGTATGATACATTTGCAGCGTATTGGCGGTACAACCTCGGTAGGTTTTCATTTGACCATTAGTTCACCAACTCTTTGTTGAGTAACTACCTTGTGCCAGGCCTTGTGCTTTACTGGGAATACAACTTGTAATAAGGGCGTATGTGTGTGTGTGTGTGTGTGCATGTGTGTCCCTGGCAAGAAGCACCTTCTGTAGTATTCTTAGCTTTAACACTTCCAGTTAGGAAATCTGCTTTGAGAACCCTGGTATAAAGACTTTGAAAGACAGACAGAGTAGTACAAGTGTCCCATCAGGCAAGGGGTCTTCTCTGCTTTATTTCAAGCCAGAGCTGGTGGGCTGAATGTATTCAGTGGACCTGAATACACTGTCTCACTGCCTAATGGAAGCATCTATGCAAATGATTAGATATCTACTAACATAAATTTATACATACACCACGGAGCCAGTCCTAGGAGCACTGTATGACAATTCTGGATTTCATGGTCCTTACTTGCCGGATAGGACTACTGATATGTAGAGCCGTTTAAGTAACTAATCCAGATATTACACTTTTAGTTTATTCAAGAACTAAAAAATGTGAAAGAGCTTCCCTTAGAAATGACTTCATCAGAAACGTCACTCCTCCTAAGGTAGCCGTGGTAGCTTGTAGTTCCTTCATAGACTCCCATAAAGCCACAGTTACTATGGAAGACTCCTAATGACAAGAAGTCAAATTAGACAGTCCCCAGTGCCCATTGATCCCTCTGACAAAAGCCTGGGACACCCAGGCTGGGCTGAGGCAGGTGTTAGGCAGGCTGCCGCCACCCCCCACTTCCACACCAAAGAGTCTCTAGGAACCTGCAGGGTGGCAGGAAGGATCAAGGATGTGTTCAAAGCCCATGGCCCCCACCACAAGATGTTTTGGTTTAAGCATGGGATTATCGTTCTCCCTTCAAAAGCTGCGCAGAAATGCCCTGCAGGGACATGAGGCTTTGATGCTGCTGCGGGAAGGCCGGGACCCTCCCTCACTCTATAAGTAACTCAGCCCATCCACAGACTCAGAACCAAGGCCCCTCTGAGTGGGAGACTGAGTCCAGCTTCCACTGATGAGGCTTCAGTCCTCTCCAGTGTACTCTACCAAGGCCCTCTAGCCTCTGGTTGCTAACTTCTAGGGTGAGAAGCATGCTCCTTTATAATGGCCTATTTCCAGCTTCGGACAGGGATGTCTTATGGTAGGAAAAGACCACCGCCCTGTAACGACTGTCTAGGAATCTCAGCTCTGCCTTCTGGGGCCTCCCAGAGCAGGCCTGCTCTCTGTCTGACAGTGGCCCACAGAGGTTGCACCAGGCTGGCCATCCTCAGGTCAGTACTTGGCCATCTCTCCCAGTCATGGATGTGAAGTCCTTGCCCTCCTCTGAACCAGGGGGTTCCTGAAAAGTTTAGTTCCAGAGCTGGAAAACAAAGATAAAAAACTCCAGTCACACACCGGCCAAAGCAGAGCTAAACAGGACTGCTGTCTTCCTGGCCTCAGATATTTCTCATCAACATGGAAGCCCCCAAATGTTTGGGATCGCCTACCCACTGCCTTGGGAACTCCATCATACGTACATCTTTTCAGACCAGGGGCTTAGTAAACCACCCTAGAGCTGGATTCTCCTCGATTCTTCTTTGAGTCCTCCCTTGTCAACCCAAGTGAGAGCTGAAGGCAGAACATTTTCTAGGTGTTTTGGAATAGCCACAGAGTACTAATCACCAGTCTGCCCACTGCTCTTGATTTTCCAGAGGCAAGTTGGGGAGTTAGAGCCCAGGGCGTACTCATCACTGTGTTCTGGGCATACCCCCACCCAGGGCCGCTGGTAGCAGACACCCATGGTCTGCAGGCTAGGTTAGGAACCCCAGCTCCAATGTCATGTCAGACTTACTGGTTAAATGCCTGCCATTCGGCTTGTGTCTGGGTGAAGATAAAGAAAGAGGCCAAGGCCAGGCCAGGGTTGCAGCATAACTTGGGAAACTCTCAGGGTAGAGGGTCATCCTGAAGCCCTCAAGGTTCTCTGGAGGACTGAGCAGTATTTGCCTGGACTGCTTCTTAATGAGCTCACCCAGGCACATGGCTCCTCCCTTTCACCCACTCAGCAACATTTATATTCAGCAGAGTAATCCTGGTGAAAACTATTCTTTCATTGCCTGCCTAGCTGGACAAGCAAAAACCCCTAGGGGTTATCTGGGCAAGAGTATAAAAGATCTCAGGAATTTGACCTGATCTAAAAAGCACATGGGGAAAATAATTAAAGCTTCTGCTAGATCTCCGGGGATTAACTGGTGGGCATGAAGGGGTGGGTGGATGACTCTGTGAAGGGTCCTATTTCATATATACCAATAGAAGCACACTCTTAAAACAGGATGAACAAAGGGAAATTAACCTGATCTGCAGTGGGCTGGTGAAGCTAGGTAGGCTGTGTGCAATTAGAAATATGCTGTTTTTCCCCTCAATAGACATTAATGACTCTGGGAATTAATGTTTATGCTTGCAGGGTGTGTGTGTGTATGTGAGTGTGTTTGAGCCAATCGTTATCCATTTAATGACCCATAAGAATGAGAAGCACTTTGCTTTGTACACTGGTGGAGAGGCCTAGAAAAGAACTAAATTTAGTGTCCCAAAGGCCAAGCCCAACTTGAATTATCCTGCAGGATCATCCCTTGCCCCCAGTCCAACAATGACATCTAACTAGAACTACACTAAATAATGCAGACTTTGGGAAATAGACTGCCAAGGATTATGATGTCTCCCAAATTTCCCAACTGGGGAGGAAAATGGAAACGGACAGACCCTAGAGTCAGACCATTTTGCACCTGCTCAGGAAGATGGCTTGGGGTTTCTCTCAAGTAGGGAAGGGGATTCACACTGTACAGGTTGAAATATGGAGTCACCCTAGAAGAAAGTCTGTCTTAGTTACCCAGTGCCGCTGTAACAGAAATACCACAAGTGGATGGCTTTAAAGAACAGAAATTTATCTTCTGTTCAGGATGCTAGAAGTGTGAATTCAGGGCACCAGCTCTAAGGGAAGGCTGTTTTTCTTTTGGCTCTGGGGGAAGACCCTTGTCTGTTTCAGCTTCTATAGTCCCAAAGTTTCTCAGTTCCTTAGCAATCTTCACATGGCATCTGTCTTCTTCCCATTTATGCTTGCTTCTGTGTGTTATCTGTTCTTTATGTATCTCAGAATCAATTAGGTTTAGGACACATCTTACCATCATCCAAACCAAAAACGAAACCCACTGCCATCGAGTTGGTTCCAATTCATAGCGACCCTATAGGACAGAGTAGAACTGCCCCATAAAGTTTCCAAGGAGCGCCTGGTGGATTTGAACTGCACACCTCTTGGTTAGCAGCCGTAGCACTTAACCACTATGCCACCAGGGTTTCCTATCATACAACCTCATTAACATAACAAAGAACTCATGTTCCCAAATGGGATTGTAGCCACAGGTATAGGGGTTAGGGTTCCAGCTCATATTTTCAGGGACACAATTCAATCCATACAAAGCCCTAGATCTAAGGACAAGCTCTGGTCAGCCCCAGGTCTGTGTGATAAGGAAAAGCCAAGCTGAATTCAGCTTCTGCTCTCAGACAGTGTGAGGACCCTCCCCCAATCTTTGTAGCAACTGCCCATTTGTTCCCAGCCACTCTCAGCCCCAGGCTGCAGACCAGACAGCAAGCTCCGTGGCTGCTTCTTAAAGACCAGGAATAGAGACTATGTCAACCGCGGAGGCAGTCTTTTGGTCTCCGCCAGAGATATGGGTGGTCTCAGACTGCCATGATGGCCAGGGCCAAAGGCAGAGCGTTGGTTTCCAGCGCTCTGTGAAGGATTTTTCCCCAAACTTTTAATCCTAAACTCCTACAACTGAGGTTGGCACAGAACAGACACTCCATAAATCCTTGTTGAGAGGATGAACCAAACAATGCATACCAAGTTAACTCCCCTGCCTCGGGAAGCAGAGTCCAGAGATCACAGACTTTCTTGGTGACTTCTAAAATTGCAGGGTCTCTGAATAACCGTCCCTAGTAAACGTTGTGGAAGAACATTAATTATATCACTGAAGAACAATTTAGTTATGACTCCACATTGTCATTTTTGTCTAAAGTCTATCCTATTTGCTGGTAAACAAAAATGATTATACAGGAAACACTTTGATTTTCTTATTTTATAACTGCTTTTTAGAGCTCTTTATGTGTACACATGTGATAATGGCATTTGATTTTTACAACAGTTTGGGAGGATAGGAAGGGGAGTGCAGTTTTGTTAGTCCCATTTTATAGCTGAGTGCATTGAGGCTGAATGTATTCCCAAGTTCACATTGCTGAGAAGGGACTGACCTGGTCATCCATGCCGGATACCCTTTCTACTGCCCCAGTATGATGAAGCTGGACTATTCAAGCGTGTTATTTTCCTTTGTTCCACCTAATGAGAGGCAGTGCTCAATCTGGTCCTCATGGAAATGCTGCTATGAACCAGATGCAGGCTCCAAACAACTCTGCAATTACCAGGGAGAGGGTATAATTTGGGGAACTCAGTCTGGGTGGGCTTTATTCTAGAAATCTCACTATGATTTGCTCTATAATTATCAAACAAGATCATATATGAGGACCAAAAGAAGTTGGTTCTGCTCCCAGCCCTGTCCCTAACTTGGAGTCAGGCTGGACTCTGTGATCCACAGTAGTGCTCTATGGGCCTGAGTCTAAGGCCCCTTCTCTATCAGCTCAGCATGAAAGCTGCCAAGTGAAACACAGGCATAACAGTCCTGGTGGTGAGAACCATCCCACAGGTCTCATTAGTGGCCATTCCCCCCAGGACCCAGTGGTGCCCACTCCTTCCAGGTCCCAGTGGTGGCTGCTCTCCCCAGGTCCTGGGTAGTGCTCCAGCCCCACTGTGAAGCTGGCGTTTATTTTTACTCCATTACTCTGCCATGAATCGCCAGTGGTCATTTGCTGCTGCTGGAATTTCATTTCAAGAGTGAGTCCTGATGGGCTAAGCCATGACTCAAAATAGGACTTTCAGTTATATGCTTGTTGGATGGCTATCGCACCTTTGATTTTCACCAAAATGCACCGATCTTCTCTATCGCAGTTTGCTAATATATACAAGGGATGTTAGTGGTGCTGCCGTGTGAGATTCTCACGGGGTAGAGTGGGGACTGGTGTGTACTGAGCTCCTGCTCTGTGCTGCGCATACATTATACAACTTATTTTTCAAAACCACCCTGTGACAGAGATTCTTACCCCTACTTTGTGGTTGGAGAAACTCATGCAAGGAGAGGTTTAGTAACCTGTGAGAAGGAAAGAAAGCTCAGCTGCTGACGTTTGAATCTAGCCTGGTGCTCTCAGCTCGGCCATCCTAGTCTCCTATTGGACCTACACAGCCTCAAACCAGGCACCTCTGAGACCATGATGACATGAGACAAAGCAAGGCCACTTCATACTCTTGTCTGAACACAGACAAAAACAAGGTTGCTATGCTACCTATAAAATACCAAATACCCCCTCTCTGGGCCAAAGCGGGTGACTCCCATGTCTTTACCAATTATAGCTTTATCCTCATTCTATTCTCCTCTTCCTACAGATAAGATTAAGACAGCTTATCATAAAATTGTCCCTACTTTCCAGCAGCATCCAATCTAAAGGAAATCTCCACTTTCTTAGATCCTCCAAATCACCCAACCAAATCCAAATCCTGTAATATGTTCTTTCTAATGCCCTTTTACGGAGACAACCCATGGTGTGTGTTCTCCCTTGCTGCAACAAGAAATAAACCAAACTTGTTCAACTACACTTGAGTTCCTAGTGATCTTTGGCTGGAGGGCATTGACTCCTAGCCAGGGTCCCACAGTTGAGTGATGGAGACTGGATTCAGATGCAGGAATCAGACTTTTCTAAGTGCAGAGCCTGAATATTACCAATGGAACCTCCTGCCTAGGAGAGTGGTGAGAACAAAAACTCAACACTGTAAAGTGCTCAAGCTACCACAGGGAGCTCCCAATCTGTTGGAGGACCAGAGCACCAGCATCCACTCACTGTGGCCGTTACCGTGGTTTACACCCTGAACTTCCATCGTGCTCAGAAATCATCCCAGCGCAGTGGCTTTCTATGTGCTGTTTGAAAAAGGGAACAGTGAAATCGAACTCCCCTCATCCGCTGGGTGGCCACACCCTTTGCACAGGCCAGCAGTCATTATAATGCCCACAGCCTCCATAGTGACTGCCCTTCCAGCCTTCGTGGTGTCTGGCACATGGAGGCCGCCATGTGGTCTGTTGGCAAGGACAGCCGAAACCCCTTTCCCAGTATTGTTCTTTGTTCCTGAAGATGTCTCAACAGTAGTGTCTCTGCTTCTGGCAGGACACAGGCCTGAGATTAAAAAAGATGACTAGCCACTCTCACAGACTTCCTGGAGCCCAGCAGCCCGTGGGCCTAATGGCTCTTGACCTAGGCTGTGGCATAGCTCCCACCTAAGAGCATCTCTTACCAAAGCAGGGAGCTCCTCCTTGCCTCTGTAGCTGCTGTGATAACAATCATTGGGATCAATTGTTATCAGCACCATTTTTAGGGCTTGTACTCTACCACCACATTTTTAAAATATTTCTTTATTTGATCATTATAAAAACCTTGTAAAATGGATATTATTATCCCCATTTTGCAGATGAAGAAATTGAGACTCAGGACATTTTATACTAATCTAAGCTCATATAGCCTATAAGTGGTAGAACCAAGATTTGGATCTAGTGCCTCCTAGCCACTCTGCTTACTCCCTTTCTCCAAGCTCTGAGCATCGGGGTGTCTTACACAGTGTGAAGGCTCACACGTGTCGTTCAAGATTGTAGTGGACACTGTGCTGTGCCATTAAGTGTGCCACCAACATGCCCATTCAGGACAGAAAGGCTTACTCCCCAGTTGCTGGGAGTCCAGCTGGCTGACAGCTGTCAGCTTTCAGCCCTTTCTTTGAGAAAGCTCCCTTCCCCAAGGTATGCCCCATCTTGGGGGCAGCTCACATCTGATGACTGGTCAATGGGGTAATGTATAAAGGCCTGGCCCAATTGGAAACAACCCTGAAGGGCCATCCCAGCCTCAGAGTTCTCTGTGGGGTCACCTAAGGCCTTTTGATTGCATCACAGCCCAGTTTCTCCCTCTGCCCAACCTCCCCGCAAAGGTGTTCAACCCAAGGTCTCTCCTTAATAAACTTCCTCCACACCATTCTTTGCAGAATCTGCTTTTGGGGGACTGCACCTGCAACAAGGACGTTTTGCAAGATCAACTGGAGATTTGCAGATTTACTCACTGGCTTCTGTGAGTGGTTTCAAAGTCTGGAGGAGGGTGGCGTCCCCAGCAGGAAGGGTGGGCGTTCCTGCGTCCTTGGTGCTGGTTCGCATGGGCTGGAAGCAGGGGATCTATTTAATGGCCTCTAGGCTCTTTTTTTTTTAGGCTCTTACCAAGGAGCCCTGGTGGTACAATCCTTAAGAGCTTGGTTGTTAACCTAAAGGTTGGAAGTTTGTCTCACAAGTGCCTCTGCAGGAGAAAGGCCTGGTGAGCTGCTACTGTAAAGGTTACAGCCTAGAAAACCCTATGGGTCAGTTCTACTCTGTCATATAGGATCACTGTAAGTCAGAATCAACTCCACGGCACCCAGAAACAACAGCATCTCTCTCCTGTATGAAACATGCCCCTGCTAGAGTTAACAGTCAGCCTGAACGTTTTTCATTATGACAGCTCAGAGTTAGCCCTTTCTTGAAAAAAGAGTGATTCCCATAAGGAGTTATTGCTTAATGGGTACTAAGTTTCTGTTTGGAGTGATGAAAAAACTTTGGAAATAAATAGTCACGATGGTTGCCCAACATGGTGAATGTAATTAATGTCATTGAACTGTACACTCAAGAACAGTTAAAATGGCCAATTTTGTGCTCTCTATCTTACCACAATATATTTTGGTAAAATAATAATTTCCAGATTATAGAGCCTGACAGCCCAAGCTTTCTTTTGAAGGTAAGTGAAGGATATCCATCTTTACAGTTTAACCTCTAAAGCACAATAAATCTTTTACAATGTCTTTACTAGATGTCTCAGTTATCTAGTGCTACTGTAACAGAAATACCACAAGCGGATGGCTTTAACAAAGAGAAATTTATTCTCTCACAGTCTAGGAGGCTGGAAGTCCAAATTCAGGATGCCAGCTCCAGGCACAGACATTTTCTCTCTGTTGGCTCTGGGATTAGGTCCTTGTCATCAATCTTCCCCTGGTCTAGGAGCTTCTCAGCACAGGGACCTTGGGTCCAAAAAATGTATTATGCTTCTGGTGCTTCTTTCTTGTTGGTATGAAGTCCCCCTGTCTCTTTGCTGACTGCTCCCTTTTATATCTCCAAAGAGATTGGCTTAAGACAACCTGATTTTGTAGATTGAGTCCTACCTCATAGCTACCGCTAATCCCACCTCACTAACATCCTAGAGGTAGGATTTACAACACATAGAAAAATCACATCAGAGGACCTATCAGTGGACAATCACACAGTCCTGGGAATCATGGACTAGCCAAGTTGACAAACATTTTGGGGGGACACAATTCAATTCATAACACTAGACTAAACAGTGTGGTTATTAAGATATTATAGCCCAATATAACAAGTTCATTTTCTATTTATTTAGTCCTATTCCATGATCATTTCTGTGTTAGGGGTTGGTGAGACAGAGATGAATAAAATCATTTCTGCATTTTAAGCAGATCACCAGCTAGAAGGCAAGGTTGACATAAAACAGCTCACAGTAATATATAGATAGATAGATAGTTTTAAAATGATGATAGTTTTGAGGATCCAGACTCTGGTTTAAAATGTTGAAAGAAAATATTGATTATATTTCAACACTAAAGTTGGTAAGAAGTATGAATAGGCAAATAGGAAATGGATGCCAAATACTTTGGATGCCAAAGTTATTACAAAGAAGAACATGATACAAGAGTTAGCTCGTTTTTCTTACTAGCTACAGGCAGGCCTTTAGCTGTAAACTCATGGTGTCGAACCTGCCCAGAACCTTTATGGAAAAACTTCTTGAGCGTGATTTGTTTGTGTAAGTGGCTGAGGGGTTCGTCCCCTTCAGCCCCTCTTGACAACTTATTAAGAGTTGTTACCCTAAAATATTAGTTGATTATATTACTTTCGTACTCAAAAATCTGTAATGCCTTGCCTCCCATCCCTACTGCCTTCTGGATGAAGGTCAACCCCTCTATTTCCATCACTCCCAGAAAACTTTTGTTTGTAGTTCAGCTGGTTTGCTCATTGAATCGCAAACTCAGGAGACCTTCCAAGTCATCCCATCCTTGTGTTTGCTCATGCTAGGGCCCTCTCCTGGAGAGTCTCCCTCACTTCCCTGACTAGTCTAAATAGTGTGCATCTCTCAAGGCCAGCTGAAACTTCACCTTCTCTATGAACTCTTCCCTGAACCCTCCATCCTGAAATGACCTCTCACCTCTGAACTACTCCAGGGCAGGCCTTGTATTCTTCACTCTTCGTTGGACAGTGAAGCCCCATGGCCCTCTGGTGGCCCTTCCTTGTGGCCTTGACAAAATTAAAACAACGTGCTCTGTCATTCAGTTCTTTAGAAGTCTACGTGTCTCCCTCATAGGACCTTGCATTAACCTGGAAGGGTCAGGCTTGGTGTCCCGAGGAATGTCCTGGAGGGCCCTCTGGGAGCAGCATTGCTTGCCCTCCAGAATGTGATTTATGGGGCCACAACCAGAAGCACAACGCTGCTCCCTTCATATCTTTACCAAGATTTGGCACATTTGGCTCCTCCAAATATTGAACAGAATCAATTTAGCTATTCTGGAGGAGAGAGGTAGCATTTTTCACTGTTGAGAATAAATTAATCCAGCTTCCTTTTCTTCTTAAAGAAAGCAATAAATCAAAAGGGAAAAGAGAACCTCGATGTGACCCTGTCGTGGTTCTCTGGGAACAGGGTAAACTGGCCTCAGTCCCAAGAAGAGGAAAGAAAATGTTTTTCAAAATGCTAATGGCCCTAAAAATTTGAGTTCAGCTCAGTTCAGTTTAAAAACAATGAACTGCGAGTCTATGTGTACGTATATTTGTGTGTGTGTGTGTATAAGGATGCCTGCGTATCGTGGTACGTGTTCAGACCATTAGTATGTGTGTCCATATGTCTGGTTATGCTGCTCTTGCACTTTTAACAAGTCTAAAACAGAGCTGGAATGGTATAACTATACCCCTTAGGGAATGCCCAGTCCAAGTCCCTCACTCTGTAGGGGGAAGCAGGCCCACAGGAGAACAAGACCTGCTGAGGGACACAGGAGGTCAGCAGCTCTCCAACTTACGGCTTTAAAAAGGGAGACATAGAACCCACAGGAGTATATCCTGACAAGGGTGTCCCCTGGCAAATGCGGGCTCCCCTGACGTACTCTGTCAGGCTCAACCACGGGGAAGGCTCTGAACAGAATTGCTTCTTGGCCTTTGCTGCTTCAGCAAAAGCAGGATCCACGACACTCTCTCACCCAGCAGGGCACAGAAGCCTGGGCTTCAGGTAATTCTGAAAAGACCTGCCTCTCTATCTGGGTACCAAGCCCAGACCGCAAAAGACGTTCATTATCTTCTGTAGCTGCTGTTTTCCTCTCCTGCTAGGTCCCTCTCTTTCCCAAGGAGTCAAGAGGAAATGGAAGTTCCCATTACTGTGCAGTGCCTCTCAGCACTTTCTTTTGAGAGTGCCCACCAACGCTGGCATGGGAAGACTTTACATCAGCATTTTACTGACCAGGAATCAGAGACTCAGAGAGGGAAAACGGTTTGTCCAAGCTTTGCTGTGGTCATCACACCCCCAACCCCACCTTGTTGGAGATGCTTGGGCTTCATGGAAGAGAGAGATGTGATGAGGTCCACAAGGCTTGGCTCCCTGGACTGAGAAGCCCACCAATGGTCTTCCTCTGCCACTGCACAGGACCTGGGAATGTGGGCCTTGTAGAGGGAAGCAGTCAGAGTCAAGGTGCCCCGTTATTCTAAGATTTCCCTGGAAGCCTCTTGTATTTCACAAGCAGTAACTGAGCAAACTTGCCAGAGACCAGGACCTAAAGCTAGGTGCCCAACATGCATGAGCTTGTGCCTTGACACAAACCAAGCCAGGAACAAGACGTACACTTTTTTTTGTAGCAGGAGAAGCTAGACTCAGTGAAATAAATGCCCGAGGGAGGCCAGGGATGCTCCTGCCTACTTGTGACCGTGTCTGAGTGACATCTTTGAGGACCATGCTAGTTGGCGCAGCAGCAAAGAAGAAGTTGTGGGCATAGCATACAATGACAGGCTGTTAGGACCTGGTTGGAGGTTGGGATTGCCAGGAAGTACATCAAGCAAGTCCTATGGCAGAATTATCAGTGTGATAGCTGTCAGAAAATGTGCTGACCTTGCATGTTGCTGTGTGTGATGGTTATTTTCATGCATCAACTTGGCTACGTTATCCCAAACCCACTGCCATTGAGTCGATTCTGACTCAAAGTGACCTTATATTATAGGACAGAGTAGAACTGCCCAATAGGGTTTCCAAGGCTGAAATCTTCATGCGAGGCGACTGCCACATCTTTCTCCCGTGGAGTGGCTGGTGGGTTCCAACTGCAGACCTTTTGGTTAGCAGCCAAGTGTTTTAACCACTGTGCCACCAGGGCTCCTTGGCTAGGCTATAAAAAAACTAAAAAAAAAAAATTTTTTTTATTTTTTTTTTATTTTTTTATTTTTTTTTAAATTATTCAGTTAAACACTAATCTAGGTGTTGATGCAAAGGTTTTTTTTTTTATGTGGTTAACATCATAATCAGCTGATTTTATGTACAGGAGATTATCTTTGAATACATCATTCATGGATGAGTCCAATAGGTTGAAAGGTCTTAAGGGACAAAACTGAGGTTTCCTGAGTGAGAAGACGTCTGCCTCGAGACTGCAGCATCAACTCCTATCCAAGGGTTTTTCTAGCCTTCTGACCTGCTCTGTAGATTTTAGATTTCGGACTTGCCATCCCCTAAAATTGTGGAAGCCAATTCCTTGAAATACATATATAATAAAACCTGCAAAAGCCAGAACCTGTGTAAGGTAGAAACCTGTCAGAGAAGGAACCCATTGTGGTCGAGTCGATTCCGACTTATAGAGACCCTACAGGACAGAGTAGAACTGCCCCATAGGGTTTCCAAACAGTTGTTCTACTCTACCCTATTGCTATGAGTCAGAATCGACTCAAGGGCAACAGGGTTTGGTTTGGAATCTTCACGGAAGCAGACTGCCACATCTTTCTCTCGCAGAGCAGCTGGTGGGTTTGAACTGCTGACCTTTCAGTTATCAGCCAAGCACTTAATTGATGGGCCACCAAGGCTCCTTGTCAGCGAAGGAAATCTCAAATATTTTCCACTAAAACGAGCAATAGAAAAGTGCTAATACTGTACCCTGTCAAACATGGAAAACGTGAGAGATGTGGAAAAACAAGGCAGTCCTGGCAAGTTCCAGCTCTCACAGGTTTCCCTGAATAATCTCCAGCTGGTTCTGTTTCTCTGGAGAACCCTGACTGACACACCGAGCTCTGACAATGGTCCTGTATCTGGGCCATGCACTGCCTCATCCCTTTCCATCGCCTGGTTTTACTTCTAATACGATTCCCTGCATCCTGCAGGCATAACGCACAAAGGGTCTGGCACTCAGGGGCTGGGTCTGGGGTAGAGATGCCTGTTTGGAAAGAGAGGGCAACAGGCTGAATGGTCTTACAGTCTGAGTTTGGGGAAACTGAGATTGTGGTGAGGGCCAGAGTGCCCAGCAGTGGGAGATGGGGGCACGGCGAGGGTGGGTATGAAGCAGACAGAACTGGTGGTTTTGGGGGAGGGTGTCAGAACATACCCAGACACTTGTTTGGCTGTGCCAGCTTGCCACCCTCCTTCTGCCTGGGCTGGGTGAGACAGGTAACTTCCTCAGACAAGCTGCTTTGCAGAAACAATGATTTCTGGGCCAGACATGCAGTTTAGCTCCCCTCTATGTAATTAAAGTGAGAACAGCAACAGGCACCTGGGCCCATGGTGGGCCTGGTACTCAGCTGGCTCTGTCTGTGGTAATACCTGACCCATGTCTGGCCACTTTGTGGCTCAGCTGACCTCAGCGTTCCTTCCTCCCCTCTGGAGGAGCTGCATGTCCTCACAGCTTTATTCCCAGGGAAGCTGAGTGGTGGGGGAGAAGTAACTGAGTCTCCGGGTGCACAGAGGGGCCACACCTTCCCTCAGGGCCTTCCCCTATGAACTGGGGACACCTGGGAAGCCCCAGTTCTGTGCTTCGTGGGTGGGGGTTTGGATGTCCCATTTTCTTGTATCTTTCAGGAAATGAAAGACATTTAGGTATCTAGTCATTTGAGCAAGGGGCTGTGGCCCACAGAAAGCACCTGTCTCCTGCACCTATAGTCAGCCTGCAGCCCCAGCCCTAGCCTTCCCCACAAGCACTGCTTCCTTTCCCCGGCATGGCTCCTGCTTGGAGGGCACAAACAGGGGGCTGTCTCCAGCCCAGCGTAAGTGCTTCCATGTGTGAAGACCAGCTTAACCAGATCTAAGAGCTGTCTCCCACAAGCTGCACAGGAAGGGTTGGCAGATTTGGTTGAATCTTAAAATGCTTGGTGCAGGTCTTTATTGATCAGGTAAGGATATTCCAACAGGCCTATCCCAATGACACACACATACACACACACACACACACACGTGTTTTCGTACAGACAGGGAAATTGAAAGAGTCCTGCTGATACAGTGATTAAGTGCTCGGCTGCTGACTCAAAGGTCAGTGGTTCAAATCTACCAGCCATTCCTTGGGAGAAAGATGTGGCAGCCTACTTCTATAAAGATCACAGCCTTGGAAACCCTATGGGGCAGTTCTACTGTGTCCTGTAGGGTCAATAAGTTGGAATCGACCCAATGGGCAGCAGGAGGGAGACTGAGGCCTGGATCATGAAAGGATTTGTCCCAGGTCACATCTCAGGGGAGGAGCAGCTTGGTCCTGAGATTCCTGGGCAGGGTTCTTTGTTGCTGCAAGGCCAGGAAGCTCAGCCACGATGGCCCACTCTGTGCCCACAGGCCACCTCTTGGGCATCTGGCTGGCCCAGCTTTCCGGGCTGGTGGGGCAGAGGCTGTCGGGCTTCCAGCACACCTTTCATAGCAGCATCTCAAAGCCGGACTGGGTTTGCTCAAGGCTTCAGCCTGGGTCTAGGCATGGAGCTGGCATGGATTCTGCCATTGCGGGCATTCCCTCTTGATGCAGGTTGAAGGTACCCCCCAGGATCAGGGGCTCACATAGCCCACAAAACACTTTCGCTGAGATGCAGAAGGGACGGCATGGCTGGGGGCTGGAGCTCTAGGCTGTGTGGGGAGATGGGTCACCCCCCTGCTCTGCCACTCACCACCTTGTGGCCTGCTCTGGGTCCCCTCCCTGCCACTGTGTCTTGATGCCCATTTGCTTGGTGAAGGGGTTGGCTGAATTCCTGAAGGCCTAACACTGGGCTGCTGGGCCTCTGCTCTCCTTCTCCCTCCCTATCTCCCTCCCGCCCTCTTCTTCCTTCTCTTCCTCCCTGCCTCCTTCCCTCCCTTCTTCCTTCCCTCCCCCCTCCCCCCACTGCATCCCTTTCTGTGTAGGACTCTGAGGCAACAGTCAGCAAAGTGAAGACAGCCCTAACATTTTTTACTTCCTTCCCTGAGGACAAAACTCAGGACAAGGAGAAACCCAATTAAATGTGCCCCTTGGTCTGTTTTGAATTGCTCCCTAATCTATCTATTAAAAACAACCTCAAGCAGGATCCTAAATAAATGGACTTTAAGCAAGGGATCTATAGATGTGATTCATTCTCCCTCAGGACAGATAGGCCATTTGTTTTTCAGGAAAAGGCTCAGTGACTTAAGGTACCTGCCTAAGAACAACGGCCATTAGTCCAATCTGGCTTGTGAGGAGGAGGAATGCAAGGGGCTCTGACCCCATTAGGGACTCCCCAGAGGAACTCTCATAATGGCGACATCTTAACTAAATGGAGCACCAGGAGCCGACTCAAAGGGGAAGGAGGCAGATGGTGTGGCCAGGGGCTGAGCAGAGCTGGACAAGGAGGGCAACCCACTCTTCTCAGGGGCTGTCAGCCTCAGGGAGCCTGAGCGGAAGCCTCTTCCTTCTTCTTTGCTTGTTCCCTGCAAGTCTCATTCCAGGTAGCTGCAAGGATGGCCCCAAGCACAGAGGTGAAGCACTCCTAAGGTTGTTGAACCTGAAGTGCACTTGAGGGGGCCGCCCAGAGGGTGTATGAGCGTGTGATAGAGGCAGTCGGTGATACTCTTGCAGTCGGCCCTAGGCTGGGGCCTAAATGTGCAACCCCATAGCAGCTGTTGCCTCACCCCTCAACAACTGCATCATGGGCCTGAACAGGACCAGAAAGGTAGGATCAAATCCATTTTTCCTTTTCTTTCTAGAGAAAACGATTTTAATCACTCTTCCTTAGCCCAGCTTGGGAGAAAGCTGGTTCCTTCCCTGGACTTGTCTGAATTCTCACAGCCAAACCCCTCACCTGGGCCAGGCCTGGTCAGGTTGCCATACTCTCTGTCTGAGTTTAGACTTTGCCTTCCAGCCTAGAAACAGCATTCATCACTCCCTGCTCTGCCTGAGCCCTGCTGTCCGGGGGCCCAGAGTCCAAGGACCTGTGGGGGCTGCAGGGTTTATGTGGAAGGCTAGGGGTGTGCCACTGGCCCACTGAAGCTTGAGGTTAGAGCCCTTAGGACCATGAAAATCCTCACTTATTACCAGCAAAACAGAGGCTTCCTGAGGGTAGAGAACATGTAGAGTTCACTTTGAGAGTCTCAGCACCTAGTAGCAGCTTGACCCAGAGCAGGTGCTCAGTCAAAGTTTAATGAACCAACTCTAGGCGCCACAACCAAAGGGAGCCAGGCATGAGCAAAATTGTGAGCAGAACCTTCCTGGAACCACAGAGCCCTCTTAGAAACTTAGGACCACTTGGCAATTTAAAGCATTTGACACAACCATAGATTTACAGAAAAATAGAACCTCAGATTCAGAAAAAAAATTTCAAACCATCTATTGTCTTCTGATCACATGAGTCTCATCTATCTTCTTCTCTCATCTCCTGTCTCCTTGAAGGGAAGTTTGTCTTCATGGAAGACATTACCAGTGTGCACCGATATCAGATTCTCCTTTCCTTCAAGGACCTATGGGAGACCACATTCTCCAGCCCCCTTGTAGTTAGAAAGGGTCCAGTGACATTTCTGGCTCACGAAATATGAGCAAGAGTAATACATGTCACATTTCCAGGTTGAGGCAGTGAGAAATCCATGCATCACTTCCCAGTGTTTCTCTTTCCTTCCGGCATTGATTGCAGCATTTGACAAGATCTTGGGCTGAGACCCTGGGAAGAGCCACAAGATCCAGGTAGTCTGTTCCCATTGCATAGAGTACAGATGCCCTGGAGAGATGCCCAACCTGCAGCAGACTGCATCAGCAAGAGATCAACTTGTTGAGATTTGGGAGCTGGGGTTGTTTGTTACCACAGTATAATGTAGTCCATCCTGGCTAGTATACTCAGCTTGTATTCCAAATTTCTAGGGAAGAAAATTCACTATGACTGAGGAATCCTTAGATGGAGCAAGTGGTTAAGCACTCAATGCACTGAAAGGCTGGTGGTTTGAACGCATCCAAAGGTGACTTGAAAGAAAGGCCTGGCGAAGTGCTTCCAAAAGGTCACAGCCTTGAAAGCCCCATGGAGTGAAGTTTTTACTCTATATACATGGAGTTGCCATGAGTTGGAGTAGACTCCATGGCAAGTATTTTTTTCCCCCCAAGGCTGTTGGATTCATTGCTGAGCAACTGTCAGTTTGAAAGATGAATTGAAATCTGCTTCCTTAAAACTCTCTCTGTTTCCAACCCCGAGTAGGTGAAGTTCATCCCTAGGACCTCCTGGATTCTGTATCTCAGTAGTTCTCAAACTTTAACATGAGTCAGAATCATTTGACAGGCTTGTTAAAACACAGATTGCTGGGTTCCATTCCCTAAGTTTCTGATTCAGTAGGTCTGGGGCAAGGCCTGGGAATGTGCATTTCTAACAAGTTCCCAGGGGATGCTGATGCCACTGGTCTGGGGACCATGCTTTGAGAAATGCTGATCTATACCTTCTGCTAGATCCCCCCCAGGAGTCTACTAGGCCATGTTAGTTGTGGCTACAGAGGTACCTTCACCCTGGCAAGCCCCACAGAGCAGAACCCCATGCTCTGATCACCCACGTTGGGCTGAGATGGTCTGAGGCTAGCTCTGTCCCGTCCATGGACTGTGAGCCTCATTGGGCAGGGCCCATGGTGTGTTCATCTGTATGTCCCTCAGCCTGACAGAGGGCTAGTCACAGAAGCAAGTAGGTGTTCAAGTGGATGGATACTTGGAATAGGAGGAACACTTTGTCTTCCCCTCCAGAATCTCTCGCTATTCTTCAGGCTCTTTGTGTAGAGGATCCTGTGGCACTCACACTGCCCACCCTGTGGGCACCAGGGCCAGATGCCGGCTCACCGGCATGAGGAGAGTGGCCGGTGAACAGGGGGTATGCTGTATCCTCCCTCCAGGAGGGCTCTGAGCTTGCATCTGAGCCGGGGGTGTCCTGGCTAGTCTAGAAAGACCCGACTTGGCAAGCCCGCTCCTGCAGTCTGTTCTGCAGATGACTTCCCCTGAGCACACACAGGCCAATTCTGACGTCTGGGAAGGATTGGGCTGTCTCGGTTTTTGCAAACACAGACAGGCTAGCTCATGCTTGGCTGCAATGCAGATGGCATGGGCTCCAGCTTCCTGGGGGTCCTGCTGGGCCAGGTCCTCATCTTTGCCTGAAATCGATGCATCACATTTCAAGAAGCTGCCTCTCTTATTAAGTGCCTGGCTGCGGCTCATGGCAAGAGGCAGCCAAGGCTGTGGACTGTGATCCCATTGCTGCTGGGCTAGGGTACTCTGAAAACCCAGGCAGGCCAAGCCAGGCCAGACGAATATGAGGACCTCTGATGGTGAGGATGGAAGACTACAAGGCAGAACTTGGTGTGCCTGACCTACCCCTGGGAGAAAGCTGACCCTCGTGGAAATCTGTGAGGCCTTAACCCAGCTCTGTAGTCCTGGTAGCCAGGATGGCCCCTTCCAAAATTCCAAGTGCTTACTCATGACTTGTAGAGATATAGGCAGCCAAGCTTCTCTTGGTCAGCACTGCTGTCTGGCACTCTGTGGCTGGGTCCTGTCTGTGGTCAGTGACTGACCCCAGGCCCTGCGTGCTGAGCTCTGGCATTGTGTTCCAGATCACACTCCCAACCTCCTCCTCCTAACTCTCCTTTCTCTCCTTCCCCTCCCCTCTTCTTCTCCATCTTCCTCTTCTGTTTTTAAATTTTTATTACAAAAATGGTTAAACATACAGAAGACTTGAGAGAATAGCATAATAAACCCACCGCCTAGTTTTAACAGTTACTAACATTTTGCTGTATTTGCTTTATCTGCTTTGTTGCTTAAGTATTTTAAAGCAAATTACTGACATGCATTTTGCCCAAAATACTTCAGTATGCATCTCTAGAAAATAAAACTTTTCTACATAATCCACAATATCATTATCATAGCCATTAAGATTTACAATAATTCTTTCTGCACCCAGGGTACATTCGGATTTCTGCAAGTGTTGCAAAAATGTCTTTTAGGACTGGTTTACACAAGCCAGAATCCAAATCCACATTAGGCTGTTATATCTCTTAGGTCTCTTTTAAACTAGAGAGTCCTTCCTGCCCCCTTTTCCCTATGGTACAGACTTGTTGAGGAAACCAGGGCAGTTGTGTGGGTCAGGCTCATCTTTCAGGACTGTGGATTCCCAGGTAGGAGTGCCAGGAGAGAGGCCCCAATTCTGCAGGCTCTGGGCCTTGGGTATCTCCTGTAGGCATTACACGGAAGAGCCCAGGGCTGCTCATGGCTCTGAAGTATCTCTGCTTTGAAGTCTAGAGCCCTGGAGAAGCTGTGCCTTTTTGGGAAGCACTAGGACATGTAGAAGGGGCAGTGGGTGATGGTATAGAAGGAGAAAAAAGGCTGTGAGACACTTGGTGATTGTACTGGGGTCACATAGGGAGAGGTAAAACTCACATGGAGTCTCTGGGGAAGGACCTTTGAAGATGAAGGGCAGTGACTCAAAGTCGCTCATCAGCCTCTCCCCCGTGCCTCTGATCCCTCCGTGGGGGCGGGCCTAGCCGTGGCCTGGCAGCCTCCTGCCCACACACTGTTCTCTTTGATCGGGCACTGGGCCCTTCCTTCTGTTCTCTGAGAGTCCCCTCCCGGAGTGACTTCTCTTCTGTCTCCAGTTGTGTAGCAGCTGCCGTCATCTACCCACAGTTGCCGCGGTGGCAGCTGTGACATTGTCCAGGCCCTTCCCCGGCTCTCTATTCAGCAGCAGCTCCAGCTCCTGCTCTAACCCTTGATTTCCTGCTTCCACTTACCCTTCCCTCCAGGTTCGTTTCCAGGGCCTGTGGCTCTGGGCACATTCACTGCACACAACAGATCTTCCCCAGTCAACATGGGTGCTCACGGTGAGAGGGCCAGGTGAGTCTCGGGAGGGACCTGGACAGCAATGGTGTAAATGAAGAGAGAGTGTTTTTTGCCGATCAGATAGGAAGAATTAACTTAAAAGTTGATAATATCCAGCGTTGACAGGCATGTGGAGAAACCGTCTTACTCTCTTGGTCGGAGTGTAGATTGGGCAGCCTTTTAGAAAACAAATCAACATTATAAATGTACATGTCTTTCCATCCATTCTTTAATTCAGCAAGTATTTATTGAGTCCCTACTATGTATCAGACACTATTCTAGGTGTTGGGGATATAACTGTGCATTAGACAGGAAGGTACTTGCTCTTGTGAAGCTTATATTTCAGTAGGGGAAACAGACAATAAACAAATATATATCATAATTTATAATAAATGCCATGAAAAAATATAAAACAGGGTAAGGAGATACAGGATCAGATAGCTAGCTTGGGGCTACTTCAATTCTTTGTCCTAGAAATTCCATTTCTACAAAACTCACAGAAATACTTACACATGTTCATGAAGACACACACACACAAAAACAGACACACGCACATACACACATACGTTCATAAAGAGCAAAACACTGTAAGTGGCCCAGATGTCTATTAATAAAACCAAAACCCTTTGCCTTCGAGTTGATTCCGACTTATAGCGACCCTATAGGACAGAGTAGAACTGTCCCATAGGGTTTTCAAGGAGCAGCTGGTGGATTTGAACTGCCGACTTTTTGGTTAGCAGCCTGAGCTCTTAACCACTGTGCCATCAGAGCTCCATCTATCAATAGAAGAGAAGATAAAAGGATTTTTGTTCTGTTCACACAAATGAATACTCAGCAGCCATCAAGAAATATAAGGCAGCTCTACACATTCTGACGAGGAAGGGTGTTGAAAACACACATTGTTAAGCAAAAGCAGGATGTCTAGAATAATATATATAGCATAATCCTATATCCAAAACCAACCAAACCAAAACCTCTGCCATCGAGTCGATTCCAACTCACAGTGACCCTATAAGACAGAGTAGAACTGCCCCACAGAGTTTCCAAGGAGCGCCTGGCGGATTTGAACTGCCAACCTCTTGGTTAGCAGCTGTAGCTCTTAACCACTATGCCACCAGGGTTTCCAAACCTATATAAGTAAAATAATACTTAGATATAGTTATAAGTGCATAGAGAAAGTTCCAGAAAGACCGAACACTAAACGATTAATGGTGGTTTCCCCTGTAAGGAAGGGAAAAGAAGGTCATTCTAAGATGGGCCTTTCACATTTGACTCAAAATTTTCCTGCATTTGAATTGTTTATTTTATTTTACTTTTTACTACTAGCAGATACTTATGTATTCCATGGGTAAAGTAAAAAAGCAAATTTTTTTAAAAAAAAAAAAAAAGAAGGAAAGAAAAGAAAGAGCCACAGCCTCAGATATTTTAGTCATCTAGTGCGGCTATAACAGAAATACCACAAGTGGATGGCCTTAACAAAGAGAAATTTATTTTCTCCCAGTCTAGTAGGTTAGAAGTCCAAATTATTTGGCGTCAGCTCCAGGGGAAGGCTTTCTTTCTCTGCTGGCTCTGAAGGTCTTTCTCGTCAATCTTCCCCTGGACTAGGAGCTCCTCTGCGCAGGAACGCCAGGTCTAAAGGATGCGCTCTGCTCCTGGTGCTTCTTTCTTGGTGGTATGAGGTCCCCAACTCTCTGCTTCCTTCCCTTTCCTTTTATCTCTTGAGAGATAAAAGGTGATGCAGGCCACATCCCAGGGAAACTTGGATCAAGGAGGTGACCTGAGTAAGGGTACTGTTACAATCCCACCCTAATCCTCTCAACATAAAATTACAATTGCAAAATGGAGGACAAGCACACAATACTGGGAACCATGGCCTAACCAAGCTGACACATATTTTGGGGGGACACAATTCAATCCATGGCAGACATACACACTGCACCTTGTAGAACCAGATATCTTTCCTTAGGGGTTTTGAGATCCTAATCGAGAAAGCCACACGGATCCTCAGGTTTGCCAAATTGACTCTGACGTGCAGCTTTTAGTCCTGGGGAAGAAAGTGAAATGAAATGAGCCTTTCCTTCCTAAATTCTGAACTCTCAACAGCCTCAGCTGGCCTGAAGCAGAGTTGTAAGAGGTCAAGGAAGGGACACGGAACAGAATGAGCTGTTTTCACTGAGCCAGGTGCTGTGCCGCAAGTGTTTGCTGTTTCTCCAAGAAGGTGTTCCTACCACATTTGGAGAGAACAAAAGTGAGGTCAGAAAATTGAGAGGATTGCCCAAGGCCACAAGGCTGCTGAGTGATAGAGGCAGGTTTGGAAGCGACATCTGCTGAGCTCCAAGATTTGTGGTCTTTCCTCAGTGTGGATGGTGATGTTCTGAATCACTGGCCATAGCCTTGGCTTCTGCACATGTGGCCTTTGGAACAATCCCTCCCTTTCCACAGAGAACCTGGCAGTTCTCTGCTTCGAATCTGATGGCAAATGAGGACCCTTCAGCCAAATCCAGGGTTTGGCCGGTCCCTACCTCAGGGCCAAAGGAGGCCACCACCTTCTGAGTCCCCTGAGTCCTGGCTCCTATTCCTCAGCTGAGGTAGCTTCCAGTCGAGGAAATGGGGACATGGTGTTTGCTCCTCTCCTGCAGACGCAGTCACATTCACAGCTGAGAAACAGTAGTAATAATAGCTAATATAGGACAACATTAATAGCTGATAGAGCGTCAGGCATTGTTGTAAGTACTTTGCAAATATTGATTCATCTACTCTTCAAAGTATTCTAAGAAGTAAGAACTAGCATCATTCCCCTTTTACAGATGAGGAAACTGAGGCACAAAAGCAATTATCCCAAAATCACACAGCTACTGCCTTATCTAGTGCTGCTATAACAGAAATACCACAAGTGGATGGCTTTAGCCAACAGAAATTTATTCTCTCACAGTCTAGAAGACTGGAAGTCTGAATTCAGGGCACCAGCTCCAGGGGAATGCTTTCTCTCTCTGTCGGCTCTCTTTCTCTCTCTGTCGGCTCTGGAGAAAGGTCCTTGTTATCAATCTTCCCTGGTCTAGGAGCTTCTCAGAGCAGGGCCCCCCAGTCCCGGCACTACTTTCTTGGTGGTATGAGGTCCCCATGTCCCTCTGCTCACTTTTCTCTTTTATATCTCAAAAGAGATTGATTCAAAACACAACATAATCTTGTAGATTGAGCCTTGCCTCATTAACATAACTGTCTCTAATCCTGCCTCGTTAATATCACAGAGGTTAGGATTTACAACACATAGGAAAATCACATCAGATGACAAAATGGTGGACAATCACACAATACTGGGAATCTTGGCCTAGCCAAGTTGACACACATTTTTTAGGGACACAATTCAATCCATGACAGCTAGTTAGGGACCAAGCCAAGATTCAAATCCCAGTAATCTGGTTTCAGAGCCTATGCTGTTGATCTCTGTTATACTGATTCCCCTCAAACTAGTTAACACATGTAGCACTTACTATGTGCTGGGAATTGTATAAGCACTTTAAGTATATTAATATGTGAATTGTCCTGGTGCAACCCTAAGAGGTAGGTACTATTAATATCTTCATTTTACAGGTGAGAAAGCTAAGGACAGAAAAGTTAAGTCACTTGTCCAATGTCACACAGCATGTGAAATGGCAGAGATGGAACTCCAACTCATACATTCTGACTCTTTTGTTTGTGCTCTTAAATGTTGTACTGTATTAACTGGTAGGCCTAAGTCCTTAATGCTCTCAACATACATTTGCTCTTTCTAGAGAGAAGCCCTGAAAATCCTCATGGGGCATTTTGGCACTCACTTGAGCAAGAACATGGAAACTCTGCTGGCATAGTGGTTAAGAGCTATGGCTGCTAACCAAAAATCGGCAGTTCAGATCCACCAGGTGCTCTTAGAAACTGTATGGGGCAGTTCTACTCTGTCCTATAGGGTCCCTATGAGTCAGAATGACTCAGTGGCAATGGGTTTGGTTTTGGTTTGGTCGAGCAAGAATAACTGGGAATCCCTGATCATTAGCCTTCGGTCACATTGAGGAGCTAGTTGTCCTTAGGTGTCTCATCATGCTGGGATGGAGTGACTGAGACTTTTCTGTCCAGCCAATGCCCCTCCCCTGATATACCACCACACTCCAGGCTTGGGGAGGGGGTGCTGCTCCAGGATGAGGAGACTATTCTAGGTTTAGATTGGGTGGTGGTGGGGAGGGGACATCTAGGGGACAGACTACACAGAGCCCTTCCTTCTCCCTCATTTCCCAGCCCCTTTCTGCCTCATTAGGTTGAGAAGACAAAAAGCAATTCCAAGAAAATGTGCAGAAGATGTACCCTGCAGTCTGCTCATGTCCTGGCACAGGGGTGCAGACAAAGCCTGCTGACTCACCATGCCCCACCGCTGCCCTCCCACCAGAAGACACAACAGGGCCACAGAGCCGTGCTCTGCTCAGGGCCAAGTGAAGCTCAAGCAGCCTGACGGTGGCTGGCTGAGGAGCAGATTGCTGCCATCCACTTTGTGCATTTCGTGGCCTCATTGGAGCCTCATCAAATACTTGGCACAGACCCTTCCCTCCTCCAGTAGCAGGAGCTCACACTTCAGGAAGCATCAAACTGCTTTGTAATGTGATATAATAGCATCTGTCAATTTCTGCACATAGAACACTATTATCTATAGCAAGGATATTTTTCTTGGCCTTTGGAAACTGTATGGACTCCCAGACCAATAATGCCCCACTCTCTACAGGAAGGATAGGGGGTAGAGGTAGCATAAGAGGGTGAGGCAATGTCTGCGAGGACACACAGAGCCTACCCTTCTGCACGCCACCATCTGTGGGAGGGGGACAGAAAGGCAAGGGGATGGTGGAGACTTCTGGGGACATTGCTTAGCCAGGCAGTAAGTAGGCACAGATGCGAAGGGCTGCAGCTGCAGAGCCCCAGAATGGGTCTGAGTATGGCCTCTCCCTCCTTCGGCCCCAGCAGATGGCCTTTGGCTCCTCCAGCTCTGATGCCAGCTGCGGTTGGCAAGGCAGGAAGCTCAGTCCTCCCCTGCAGCAAGGTCTAAGCAGGTGGAGAGGGGGAAGGAGTCTTCAGAGGTGAAGAATAATGGCTACAGAAGTGCAGAGGTGGCAGGGTGCCTGATGTTTGCAGGGGACTGAAAGGAAGCATGCTCATTATTTCGATGTATGTATAATTTAACCCTAACTTGTTCCTAAAGGAGGTGCTGCTGGAATATGGGAAGCAAGTAAGGGAGCAGGGGAAAGTCAAGGCCAGAAAACCATTGAAAGGTTTTGAGCTGCATAAGGACAAGATCTATCACCCATCTGTCAGTGTGTCCTACCATGGTGGCTTGGGTGTTGCTATGATGCTGGAAGCTATGTCATTGGTATTTCAAAAACCAGCAGGGTCACTTGTGTGGATATGTTTCAGTGGAGCTTCCAGACTAAGACATAGTAAGAAGAAAGGCGAGGCTACCTACTTCTGAAATCAACCAATGAAAACTTTATGGATCACAAAGGAACATTGTCTAATTCACTTGCTTTGGACACATTATCAGGAGGGATCAGTTGCTGGAGGAGGACACCAGGTTTGGTGAAGTAGAGGGCCAGCGAGGGTGAGGGAGACCCTTGGTGAGATAGATTGACATGGTAGCAGGAGCAATGGATTCGAACATGCCAGAGATTGTGAGGATGACCCAGGACCAAGCAATGTTTCATTCTGTTGTACATGATGTTGCCATGAGTCAGAGCAGACTTGAAGGCAACAAACAGCAACAACAAGGACCAGATCAGGAGGCGACTTCACCTGCAGGGTGGAAGAAAGCTGGGATGGAGTGTGCACACTAGAGGCTGTCCAGTGGTCCAGGTGGGAGACCATTATGGGCTGAACAAAGAAGGAGGTGGTGGGAAAGGAAAGAGGGAGTAATGGAAGATCTAATGCTTAGGCAGAGCCCATAGGACTTGGGGTATACTGCTCCACTCCCTCCTCTCTCCTTCAGCACTAGGTGCAACAACATGCTTCAAGCTGTTCCCTACCCTTTTGGGAGTTCAGTGGAGCCCCAAGGATCCTGAAGAATATCTGGGTATGTTCTATCACAGTGACAAGAAGTCTAGTGGAAATGTCTCTTCACGTAGGAAAGGTGAGGATTCTTCCCACCAGATGCGCTGGAGATTAGGGGATGATGGCGCATCCTGAGTGAGTCTATCCTAGGCATTGATGCTGGATGCTCCTGGGGGTACCTACAATGCCCCATGGCAGTCCTTTCCCAGGTCCTCCAGCCATGGCAGCTCCCAAGACTGTCACTAAGTGGGTTGCTGGAGTCTCAAGGACCAGAGTCCCCTCTCTTTAACTTTTTCCCATTTACCCCAGGGTCCTGCCATCTTTACTTTTAGACCTTGACCACTGCCGTAGAGGTGGGGTGGGGTGAACGCCAGAGAAGACAAATACTTTTCATTCTTCCTTGACAATGATTCACTTTTCCCAAAGATGAACAGAGGATATTTTTAAATATACTTTCTTGCTAAGGTAGAAAAATACAAGGCAAGTCTTCAATGGGTCATTCTGATGCTTAACCCTTTAGTGAGAAGCCTAAACACAGGTGTCCAGAGGCCGAGGTTCATCAACATTAGCGTCTTAACTACCATTTAGTGAGCCAGGGGTGATATTGATCGTATTTAATCTTTTGTGTGTCATTTGTTCTTTTTTTGAGATATAATTCATATTCCATAAAATTCACTCTTTGAAAGTGTACAGTTCAGTGTTTTAAAATATATTCACAACAATCCAGAGTTTGGTGTCCTCGAGCTAGCACGGCGATGCCACCTCGTTCCAACCCAGAGCCGTGGGCACCTCTATAACTGTGCGTCCCGTATAACACTCAGATGCAGCCCCGACCCCGTCCATCCCACTGCTCCTCCCTCTTTTTACGTTGAAGAGATCTCTTGAATAAATTGGGTAATCAAGCATCAAAAAAATATATATATATATGTATTATATATATATATATATATTCACAAGGTTTTGCAACCATAACCCCCAAAGAAACCCCATATCCATTAAGCAGTCACTTCCTCAGCCCCCGGCAACCACTAATCAACGTTCTGTCTCTATGGATTTGCCTATTCTGGACATTTCATGTAAATGGAATCATATGACACGTGCCCTTTTGTGTCCAGCTTCTTTCACTTAGCGTAGTGTTCTCTAGGCTCAGCCATTTTGTAGCAGTACTTTGTTATTTTTTTCTGGCTGAATACTATTTCCTTGTATGAATATACCACATTTTGTTTGTCCATTCACCAGTTGATGGACATTTTGAGTTGTTTCTACTTTTTGGTTATTGTGAATAGTCCTTCTATGAAAATTCATGTAAACATTTCTGTGTGAACATACGTTTTCAATTCTCTTGGGTATACACCTTGGAGTGAAATTGCTGGATCACATGTAACTCCATGTTTAACATTTTCAGGCCCTACCAAACCGTTTTCCACAGTGCTTTCACCTTTACAATCCCATCAACCATGGAGAAGGGTTCCATATCCTACCAACACTTGGTATTTTCTGTTTTGTTTGTATAGACATCCTAGTAGTGTGAAATGACATTTAAACTTTGTCACTACCCAGTGGGAAACCCTGGTGGCATAGTGGTTATGAGCTAACTGCTAACCAAAAGGTCAGCAGTTCAAATCCACTAGGTCCTCCTTGGAAATCATATGGGGCTGTTCTACTCTGTTCTATAGGGTAGCTATGAGTCAGAATTGACTCAAAGACAACAGTTTTCTTTTTTTTTTTTTTTTGTTTTAACTACCCTATGAAGAAAAAGGGCACTGGGTGGGTATGAAGAAAATACTATCATTATTCCCATATTACAGATAAGAAAATAGAAACCAAAAATAAAAATAAAAAAGAAAGTAATTTGAGGTTGCACAATTAGCACATTACAAAACTTTGGGGAGGGAGCAGGGTCACATACTCCTTCCCTCTGTCACTGAGGTCCCATACCCACCTATCTCCTGGAAGCACTAGCCTGGGCATATGCATTCGTCCTAGTGGTGCAGCTCAGGTCTTGGGGCCACCCATACCTCTCCAATGCTCACCTTATGAGTGTGTGTGTGTGTGTGTGTGTTAATGGACTGGGCTGATCAATAGAGGTTTTGTAAGCAAGGCTGAGGCAGTAGGCCCTGCAGGATTTGGAGGGAGCCAACACTCCCACTGGAAGTAGAGAGTGTACTGAAGAAGGCATGACAACAGGCTCAGGCTTCCAGCAGCCAGCTAGGCAGCATGATTACTGGCAGTTCCTGGGTTACGAACGAGATCTGTTCCCAAGTCTGTTTTTAAGTCAAATTGTAGGTAAGTCAGAACAGGTACATATGGTTCTTATTTAGTGTCAGCCAGTCAAATGTTTTCTTAGTATGTAGTATATGTTTTACCTCTCTAAAGGGGAAACCCTGGTGGAGCTCTGGCTAAATGCTATGGCTGCTAACCAAAGGGTCAGTGGTTCAAATTCACCAGGCGCTCCTTGGAAACTCTATGGGGCAATTCTACTCTGTCCTATAGTGTTGCTATGAGTCGAAATTGATTCAACAGCCATGTGTTTGTTTTTTGTTTTGTTATGCATATAAAACACTTCCAAACCCCTCAGTGTTTTCATGAGTGTCATGAAGTAGTGTGTGCATTCGTTATTATGAACCATCATGTTTAACTCAATTTTAATACAATAGGCTTTATGGTAGTCCGTTTTTTAAGTACGAGTTGTCCATAAGTCGGACATTCATAACCCAGGGATTGCCTGTATTGTAGTGTGAGACACTCAGATGCAAGCAAAACCAGGCACAGGGAGAGGTGGGTATGCAGGAAAGTACACCAAGCAAACTCCATGTCCAAGTGTCTCCTGCTTGCTGCCTCGTCCCTCATACAAAGGGGGCTCTCTGGACTTGAGGGAGGCAGCTCGGTTTCCAGAACTGACATTTCCAAAAATCACCATCCCAGACTCTTCACTAGTGGAGGTCAAACCTGGCAGTGAGCCTGACAGGGGCCTGCCGGACTAAATGGGTTGAGAAGCCCTGAGGCTCTGGAGATCTGGGTATGGTCTAGGCTGGTGGCATAGTCTGAACTTGAGTCTCAAAGTGGCTGTTTAGCCTGGGACCCACCTCTCTCAGCAATTGTAGCTGTTGCACATCTAGTCCATGAAGGTTACTCCACTGGGAGTGTGTATAATGGACCCATTGGAGGCCCAGGAGGGCCAAGAAAGTCAGGACCCTTCCTTGGATCAGGAAAATAAGAAGAAGCAAAGAGGTGATGTGTGGGTATGGAGGTCCAACATGGTCCTCGTCTTCAAGAAGTCATGGTCCATTGGGGGCACAAACATCCAGGACACAATGGCCACCTCAAAGATGGAAAGTGGTCTGCACCAAAGGGCTATGGACATGAACAGAGGCAGAGGTTTTGGTAAAGGGTAGGAAGAAATAAGGAATGCTTCATGGTGAAAGTGGCATTGGAGATAGGCCTTGGAGTAAGAGTAGTGGGCACACTGTTTCCTCTGTCTAGTGTGGGTGTCATAGCAAAGGGAAAAGGGGAGCAAAGGCACAGGGACTAGAAAGAATGGTGAGGTTCAGAGCCATTATGATGCCTAACTGGCATAAAAGAATGTAGATCTCATCCTTTAGGAGCTTTGGAACAAAGAATCTAAGAGAGGTTTAAACAGGAGAATGACATGATCAGATTGGCATTTAAACTCTCACTGATTGCAGCAAAAAGATTGTATCGGAAGTAGGGAAAGTGAAACTAGTAGGCTATTGAAATGGTTCAGGAAGAAATGATGGCTAGAACTAACAGAGAGAGGACATAGAGGAGAGAAGACACAAAAACACTGGCGGTGGGTAGAATTCACAGAGTTTTGTGATTTGTGTTTATGTGTGTGCACGTGTGTGCACGGAAGTGAATGTATCCAGGAAGGGAGATGGAGAGGAAACTGAGAGACCCAGTGGGGAAAGCCTGTGTCTTGGGGGGTAGGGGTGCTGTTATGGGTTGAACCGTGTTCCCCGAAAATATGGGTCGTAAATCTCAACTCCTGACCTGTGGTTATAATCCCACTTGGGAATGAGTTTTCTTTGTTATGTTAAGAGGCCCTATCAGTGTAGGCCAATGTGTTTTACGTTATCACCTTTGAAATATAAAAGAGCAGATTAGTCATAGAGAGACAAGGAGAGATGGGGGAAGATAGATGCCAAGACACATGAAGATTGCCAAGGAGAGACAAGGACCTTCCTCCAGAGCCCACAGATAGAGAAAGTCTCCTCTTAGAGCCAACAATCTGATTAGGACTTGCAGCCTCCCAAACTGTGAGAAAATAAGTGTTTGTTTGCTAAAGTCCCCCACTTGTGGTATTTCTGTTATAGCAACACTAGATGACTAAGCGGATGAAATAAGGAAGCTGTGGAGCAGGGCCAGATTAAGATGGGATGAGGAGTTCAGATGAAGATTGCTGAGTGTGAGGTGCTTGTGTGCTGGGCTGTGGATAACAGGATACATTTAACTGGCCTGGAGAGATGGATTTGGTTATTATCTTCTCAGAGGTAGCCTTGGTGTTGGGGTACAAATGGGATCCCCATCTCCTGGGCTTGCATACGTTTGGAAAGATGAACATAGCTACAGGAAGAGCATACTTTTGGGCCCCCCGAGAATCAGAAAAAAGGCTTCCCAGAGGCTCTAAGTCACCAGGTAGGGTTCTGCAGGAGGGAAATCCCCCTCAGCAGTTAGGGCTGGGTTAGCCAACTTCATGCCAGTGATGTTCCTTAGAACTAGAGTGTATTATTGCCTCTTCACACCCATGTAGAAACTCAAGCCCAAGGGGGAAGGGCCTCCCAGTGTCACATAGCAAGCCCACGGGCTTAGAGTCCAGGGGCCTAAAGTCCATGGGCCACAGAAAACTGGGCCTAGAGCCCAGGCTGGAACTCCCAGTCCAGTGAGGGTATATTTTGCTCTACTGGCTGCCTCTCTTCGACCCCAAATCCTTTGTCAGTGCTCCTAGGGGAGCAGTGTGAGAGGCTGGAAAGTATATGAGAGTGCACTTGCAACCTTGGTGTGATGACGTCTCCTCCCTGCAGGCCCCATCTGTGGCACCAGCATCAGATTCCCTCAACAGGGAGAGGCTAGAGTTGGCATCTCACCTCCAGGAGGTGATCTCAGGAGGGAAGCAGAAAGCAAGGGGCCCTTTCATAGCATTTCTGGTTTCTCCTGGCATCTGGGGCCCAGCCAGCTCAGGGCATTCAGCAAATCCCAGCAACCTGTCCCCACCATGAATCTTATACTTGAATTGCGTCCCCTCCAAATATGTATTGACATCCTAACCGCTGTATCTGTGGATGTGATCCTGTTTGGAAACAAGGATTTTTCTTTTGTTATACTAATGAGGTCATATCAGCGTAGGGCAGATCCTAAACCTAATCACTTCTGAGTTATAAAAAGACCAGAATAGACACAGAGACACACACATACTGGGGAAGACAGATGCGATATGAGGATTGCCTACGAACCAATGAATGCCAAGGAACCCCGGAACGTCAGGGCTATAGACAAGACAGGAATTGACATGGCTGAGACTGTGATTTGGACTTTCAGCCTCTGGAACTGTGAGAAAATAAATTTCTATTCTTTAAAGCCACCCACTTGTGGTCTTTGTGTTACAACAGCACTAGATAACTAACACAATGGCCAATCTTCCATCTGCCTCCCACCCTAGGGACCCCTTTCAGGCTTACTGCCCTGACGGCTTCTGGGAGATAAGAACATTCCTTGACCCAAAATTTGCCTACTACGGGTACTTCTGGCCCCATTTCTCAAAGGGCAGGGACATGAGGAAATTGTCCCAAAGTTTCATTCTGTTAAGAACTTACCTAGTCTTTCTTCACCTGGTGGCACCTTAGCCCCAGGTGTGAACGGGTTCTTCTTCTGAGTCATTCTGATTTGTCTCGTCCACTCTCCAGCCTCTGTTCCCTCTTCTTGCATGGTGGAGCTGACAGGAAGTCCCTCCCCAGGCAGACCCTGCCTGCTGCCTGCTGCCTCTGCCCCTCCACTCCTCCCCAGGACTGCAGCCCCCTCCCTCAATTCCTGTCATGGATTGAAAAATATCCCCCCAAAATATGTGCTGATTTGGTTAAGCCATGATATTCCCAGTATTGTGTGGTTGTCCCACATTTTGTGATTGTAATTTTGTGTTAAAGAGGATTAGGGTGGGATTGTAACACCACCCTTACCCAGGTCACACCCCTGGTCCAGTGTCAAGAGTGTTTCCCTGGGGTGTGGCCTGCACCACCTTTCATCTCTCAAGAGATAAAAGGAAAGGAAAGCCAGCAGAGGGGGGGACCTCACATCACCAAGAAAGCAGTGCCAGGAGCAGAGCGCATCCTTTGGACCCAGGGCCCCTGCACAGAGAAGCTCCTAGTCTGGGGGAAGATTGATGAGGAGGCCAAAACAGAAAGAAAGCCTTCCCCTGGAGGTGACACCTTGAATTTGGACTTCTAGCCTACTTTACTGTGAGAAAATAAACTTCTCTTTGGTAAAGCCATCCACTTGTGGTAAACCTGTTATAGCAGCACTAGATAACTAAGACAATTCCACTGTCTGTCGCTGTGCTCCACAGAACCAACTCTAGCACACACCCCTGGTAGTACCTCCCTACCAAATAAGGACGCACATGCTGGCCCAGCCTGCAAATGGAGTTGCTTGTACAGGAGTCTAGGAATGAGGCCCTGTGCTGGCCTGCTAGTGGGCAAATGGCAGAGACGCCAGGCTGTGAGGCAGGGAGGAGATGGGCTCTGGACCTGGCTCTAGACTGGTCTTCTCTTTCTTCCTTTTCTTCTCTTCTTCCTTCTCCTCTCTCCTTCTTTTCTAACTCCTCCTCCTTTCTTTCTCCTTCTTCCTCTCCATCTTTCTTCTTCTCACTACCTTCTCCTTCTTCAACTCCTTATTTTGTAAAATTTAAAATAAGTATGAAAACAGAGAGAAAAAAGCTGGTGCCCATTACCCAGCTTCAACAGTTATCAACCCACGGCCAGTCCTGTTGCATCTCTACCTCATCCGCTCCTATTTCCACCCACTAGATTATTTTCCCCTAAATTCCAAACATGATCTGATTTTATCCATAAATATTTTAGTATGCATCTCTAAAATATAAGGACCTTTCAACGCTTTAAAACATGTAACCCTGTACTATAATCTAACCTTAAAAAGTCACAAGAATTCCTTAATGTCATCAAATATCCAGTAAGTACAGTCATTCTGCTTCAGTACTTGTTCGTTCCAAGGTGACTGATATATTAGGGAACAATCTGAGCATAGCATGAATATTGCATCTGCTTATGTGCAATTTCTTGCACAGAAAACACTAAGTGAATTCAGAAAACTGCACCCGGTTTATCCGAGCTGTATAGGATTAAACGGAACACGCAGACATTCGTCTTCAATATCCACCAGCTATGTCCATTCACAGCATGTTTTCTGAGCCACAAGCTCATCTGCTGTGACTGCTTTCCATCTGATTCCAGATAATCCTTGAGATAAACCACCACTTCACAATAACTGGAGCCCTGGGATGCAGTGGTTGAGAGCACGGCTGCTAACCAAAAGGTTGGCAGTTCGAATCCAGCAGCCGTTCCTTGGAAACTCTGTGGCACAGTTCTACTCTGTCCTATAGGTTTGCTATGAATCATGTTCTTTCAGCCAGTCCTTACTGATGAACACCTGAGCTAACTCCAGGCTTTTGCTATTATAAACTGTCCTGCGATGGGTAGATTTGCGTCTTTTTGTATCTTTGCCAGTGTATCCTTGGGACAGATCCCTAAAAGGAGGATTGCTGGGAAAAAAATTCCCTGTGTGGGGTTGTTGTAACATTTTCCATTTAAGCCATGCGTGAAAATGCCATAGCCTTTTTAACAGTGTGTGATGTCAAACTTCTAAATGTTTGCTGACACAACAGGTGAGGAATGGCATCTCAGAGTGGTTTTAATTCATATCTCTCTTATTTCGAGCAAGTTTGAGTAATTTTTGAATACATTTAAGAGCCATTTTGCCCATTTTTTAATGACGGTGACTGTCTTTTTCTCCCCTAATATTAGAAGCTTTGATTAATTAGGATAATTAACATTTTGCATTTTATATAAGTTGCAAATATTTTTCTAGGTTTTTTTTTTAATGCCTATGTAAAGTCTGTGGCTTCATAAACTAGATTGTATAGATGGACTTTAGGCCATCCTTGAGTCCCCTGACAGGTATGCAAAATTCTGAGCTTATGTGCTTATACGCATTTTGGGGGGTGAAGAGTCTGTTCTTTTTAATCTTGCCTCATTGTTTAAGAGTTTAAGTTTAGATTCTCAGAATGTAAGAATCCTTGGTCTTAAACTTTGGTAAGCTCCCACCCTTGCCATCTCAGCCCTCCATGTCACCACTGAACAGCAGGGATTGGACAGTGTAAGGCCATCCCAGCTGTGATTTGGGCTGTCTCCAGTCTGAACCTACCCACCCCTTCCTGCAACAACCCCCAGCCTGACTCCTCTCTTGGCCTTTCCGTGGGAGGTACTGCAAAATCTCACCAGTCATCACCCAGGAGACTTGTGGCCTGGTGAGTCTGAAGCCTCTGTGTATGGAGAGATCTTACTGTGTTAGCCGGAAGTTCCAAGCAAAGCAAGGGTCTAATAAATGAAGTTGTGGCCAAATTACTGCCCCAGAATGAAAAGTAGGAACTCTCTTATTCAGGAACAAAACAGCAAGCAGGGGTTAACGGACAATTAGACGTTAATTCGTTATGAATGGAACCTAATTAAAACTTCACTTGGATGAAGAAGGAGCCAAGCTATTATGCCTCAAAGCAACTGGAATGAGCGGTCTTTGCCTCAGAGACTTACTTCATCTTCTCAGTAGGACTGGAGAGTGAAGGAGGTGGATGACTAAAAAAATTTCAAATCCTCTACAATGTAGCAAAATTCCCCAAATCTGAAGTCCCAGCAGAGAAAACAAATTGTTTTTCTGTCTCTACTTCACTTAGGGCCCCAGCTGATGGCTGTTTAGGAGAAGCAGGTCTGGGAGCCTAGGAATCACAGTGACCACCCGCAGAGAAAGGCTCAGGCTCCTTTAGACATTGTCCATCAATGCCAGTCTCCAAATAGGAAGCGGATCCAGGAATAGGCCATCTTTCTTTCCCTGAAGGACACACAGAACGGGGGTCCCCTGATACAAGAAGCCCTCGCATGAAGCCTGGGCCTCTGGAATGACAGGGACTAGTGGGTTTGGTGTCTGGGCTGAGGCTTCGCTCAGCTGAGCTGGCCGCTTTGCCTCTCTTCTTGGCATTCATAGGGAAGTCGGCCCATGGCAGGGTATTAGAGAGGAAACTGCGGATGGTCATCCAGCCCTGAGCATGGGGCGGGGACAGAGTGATCACTCAGCAAAGGTCCATAACCAAACATGAGGGTGGGGTATAGAGAAATGGAAATGTGAGTTCCACTGAGGGGCCTGGCTAAGCAGGGCAGTGAGATAACAGGGGTTCCGTGCTTCCTTCCTCTACTTAGAAAGTGTTCAGAGGCTCTGCTTCCGTAACTCAACGTCTGCAGCCCCTGCATTTTCCAGAGTGACTGTCGCAGCACCCCTAAATCTATGAAAACAAAACCGTTCTCGCTAGCTATTAATTCCCAACCACCAACCTCTCTTATACCGCTCCTACCCCCAACCCCCAATGGATACTTTCAGAAAGTGACATCAACCAGGACATAAGAGACCCTGCTCCGGCCTCCTGGTTTCCAGCCCAGAGCTCTGGCAGGACAGGCACCTCCCCACTTCCGCTGTCTCTACCCCTCATGGCACGTTCACATTTTAAGTCGTCCAGAGACCTCTGCCAACAAGGAGCTATTTGTTCGACAGTGGGGCTGACATGGGCCTGGGGTCTGGTTGTTCTAATTGGACTCTTCTAGAAACACTTTCTGCTCTCACAGTTGTCATCCACTTTGGGAGTTCTCAGCACCCTTTCTGCTGGCTCTTCATTCTATGGGTCCAGGATGTATGCCAAACTGTTAAGAGGGTTACTCCCCATGGTGAGATTTTAGTTAATTTTAATTTTCTTCTTTATTTCTGTATTGCTTTAATTTTTTGATCAGTATGTCAGGCTGTGGGGACAGACTGCCAGTGTTCAAATCCCAGTTCTACTGATCACGAGCTGTATACTCTCAGGCAAGTTACTTAACTTCTCTGGGCTTCAGTGTCCTCATCTATAAAATGGAGATAATAATTGTACCCACCTCACAGGAGTGCTGGCATATACAAAGGGCTCAATATATGCTAATTACCAGACTTCATTCAACAAATATTCAGTTTGCACCTACAGTGTGCCAGATTTGTTATGGTTACTAATGTATCGCCTACAAGATTGGGGAAAAAAAAAAAAAAAAACCCCAGTAAAGCTACTTTCAATTTTTATAAAAGGCAGCAGGACCTAATAAATGGAGATACAAACCATGCTCATGGATTGAAAGACTCAACATAGTAAAGATGTCAATTCTTCTCAAATTGTTCTATAGGTTTAAGGCAATTCCTATCAAACTCTGAGCCAAGTTTTTATAGACATAGACAAGATTATTTTAAATTTATATGGAAAGGCATAAGCTCTGGAAAAGCTAAAACAATCTTGAAAAAGATTAATAAAGTGGGAGGGATCACTCTATCTGATATTAAAACTTACTATATAGCTATAATAATTAAGATAGTGTGGTATTGACAGAGGGATAGACACATAGATCAATGGGATAGAACGGAAAACCCAAATATAGTCCCACACAAATATTCCCAACGGATTTTTCACAAAGGTGCAAAAGTAATAGAATGGACGAAGGCTATCTTTTTCAACAAATAACACTTGAGCAATTAAATATCCATAGGCTACAAAATGAACCTCATAACTAATATAAAAAAAAATGAATTTGAAATGGATTACAGACTTAAATGTAACACTATAAAACTTTCAGGAAAAAAAATATGAGAAAATCTTTGAGGATAAGGGCTAGGCAAAGAGTTCTTAGACTTGATACCAAACAGCATACAAAAGGAAAAACAGATACATGGGGCCTCACCAAAATGAAAAAACATTTGCTTTTCAAAAGGCCCTGCTAAGAGGATGAAAAGACAAGCTACAAACTCGGAGAAAATATTTACAAACCATATATTCAACATAGGACTAGTATGTAGAATATATAAAGAACTCTCAAAATTCAGCAGTAGAAATACAAACAATCCAATCAATTGGTAGATGGGCAAAGATATGAAGACACATTTCACTAAAGAATATACTAATCTAAAATAGTCACATAAAAAGGTGTTTGATTTTATTAGCCTTTTGGAAAAATATAAATTAAAGCCACTTGAGATATCACAACATATCGATAAGAATGATTAAAATTAAAAACAGTGACAACATCAAATGCTGGTGAGGATGTGAGAAGATGGGAACAAATAGAAAACAATGAAATAGGAGACCTAAATCCAGCCATATCAATAGTTACAATGAATGTGAATAAACTAAACACTTCAATTAAAAGGCAGAAATAGTCAAAATGGATTTAAAAAAGACTGAGTTAGGTGCTTTCTACAAGAGACACACTTGAAATATAAATACATAGATAAATTAAAAGTAAAGAATGGAAAAAGATATGCCATGCAAAACAGCAAGTATAAGAAAGATAATATGGCTGTATTGATGTCAAACAAAATAGACTTTAAGACAAGGAGTATTCCCAGGGATTAAGAGGGACATTTTATAAGTCAGGAAGATGTAATCATAAAGGTGTATGCGTCTAATTGGATGCTCCAAAATAATGGCAGCAAACTGATAGAAATAAGGGGAGAAGTAGATAAATCCATGATCATAGTTAGAGATTTTAACACCACTCTTCCAGAAATGGAAACCCTTGTCGCGTAGTTGTTAAGTGCTACAGCTGCTAATCAAAATGTCGGCCGTTCAAATCCATCAGGCGCTCCTTGGAAACTCTATGGGGCAGTTCTACTCTGTACTATAGGGTCGCTATGAGTTGGAATTGACTTGACGGCAACAGATTTGGTTTTTTAGTTTTGGTTCTTCCAGAAATTAATAGAACAATTACACCAAAATTAAAAAAAAAAAAAAAAAAGAAGACTATCTGAGCAACATTGTCAACCACATTAACCTAAATGACATTTATAGAACACTTAACCCCAAGACTATAAAATGTGTATTCTTTTCAAGTACACACGGAAGGTTCATCAAGATAGACCATGTGCTGGGCCACAAAGAAAGCATCAATTGGCTTCAAAAGTTAAAAAAAAAAAAAAGAAAAAGCAACAAACAGAAGGAGGCAGAGGCCTGTGTGGCTCCAGAACCTAACCTGGAAAGAGATGACCTGGCTGGCCTGCTGCTGCCAGGCCTGGGGCGTCGCGCCTAAAAGTTGTCCAAAGGGATTCAGGTCTGGGAGTCAGTGCTATGGGCAGTGGAGCAAGGAGGGCTGGGTAACAGTGCATTTGGGCTGGAATTTAGACGCCCATAGTGAGGGCAACCTCCTGTTCCACCTGTCTATTCTACCCTTTCTTTTTTTTTTTTATTAACTTTTATTGAGTTTCAAGTGAACGTTTACAAATCAAGTCAGACTGTCACATATAGGTTTATACACACCTTACTCTGTACTCCCACTTGCTCTCCCCCTAATGAGTCAACCCTTCCAGTCTCTCCTTTCGTGACAATTTTGCCAGCTTCCAACTCTCTCTATCCTCCCATCCCCCCTCCAGACAGGAGATGCCAACACAGTCTCAAGTGCCCACCTGATATAATTAGCTCACTCTTCATCAGCATCTCTCTCCTACCCACTGTCCAGTCCCTTTCATGTCTGATGAGTTGTCTTTGGGAATGGTTCCTGTCCTGGGCCAAAAGAAGGTTTGGGGACCATGACCACCGGGATTCCTCTAGTCTCAGTCAGACCGTTAAGTATGGTCTTTTTGTGAGAATTTGGGGTCTGCATCCCACTGATCTCCTGCTCCCTCAGGGGTTCTCTGTTGTGCTCCCTGTCAGGGCAGTCGTCGATTGTGGCCGGGCACCAACTAGTTCTTCTGGTCTCAGGATGATGTAGGTCTCTGGTTCATGTGGCCCTTTCTGTCTTTTGGGCTCTTAGTTATCGTGTGACCTTGCTGTTCTTCATTCTCCTTTGCTCCAGGTGGGTTGAGACCAATTGATGCATCTTAGATGGCCGCTTGTTAGCATTTAAGACCCCAGACGCCACATTTCAAAGTGGGATGCAGAATGTTTTCATAATAGAATTATTTTGCCAATTGACTTAGAAGTCGCCTTAAACCGTGGTCCCCAGCATTCAGTTTATCCCGGAAACTTTCTACCCTATCTTTTAATAAACACTGATAACCCATTGCCGTTGACTTATAGTGACCTACAGGACAGAGTAGAATTGTCCCATAGGGCTTCCAAGGCTATAAATCTTTATGGACACAGACTGCCACGTGTTACTCCTGCAGAGAGGCTGGTGGGTTCAAACCGCTGACTTTTGGATTAGCAGCTGAGTAATTTAGCCACCAGGGCTTCTCAAACAGATACAGAAGCTATTATTTTGTTACTGGTGGAGGAGGAGGAGATGGGACAGGGGCTGAGGTTGCAAGGGGAAGAGGATGAAGTTGAAGAGTTTGGGATGGCGTCTCTCTCCTGCCCAGCCTTGGTCTGGGTTTGAGTCCCAAATAGGTAAGGGTCAGAGGTTGATAGGACTGGTTTCCAGACAAGTTGGAGATTCCAAGCCTAAGCAGAACTGCTTTGGAATCTAGGTGACAATGTATGGCAGAGAATCAGGAGGTGGGCGAAGGCCCCTGCCTACACCTCTCCATGAATGGACAGTGTTGGTGGCCCAGGGAGGTGACTGCTATGACACAGGCATAGAGGTCACTGACAATGACCATCCAAAAATGGATGCCGGAGAGAATGAAGTTGGCAAAGACTTAGAACCTGATTTGTGGGCTGGTGTGAGGCAGCATGCCTTTGTAGGTCGTTGGAAAGAACTGGGAAACATTTTGAGAGAGGCTCAAATATTACCTCATTGTGTGGGGACTCAGAGTCCCCATAAATTATCTGTAATCACAAGTGGATGCAACCTGGATACCATAACAAGTCCAGAGTGAGAGTCATTATCCACTCAGGCCAATCCCAGAGTCTGCCCAGAACGTGTGTGCCTAGGACATCGTGGATGTTTGTTAAGCAACAGCTCTTCTTAAGGCTGTTAGAATGTGGTAGGGATGGCTCTCATTTCACTGTTCTCTGCTCACTGGGGGCACTTTCTATCTGAGCAGGCAGAGAATCTACACACCCACTCCCCCAGGAAACGCAGAGCATGGCTGCACAGCCCATCTGGCCTCAGGGACAGGAGCAGCTGGAAGCAGGAACTACAGAGTCTCCTGTGGACTGTACATCAGGCTGCCTGGTCAGGGGAGAAAGCTCCGCTTTTGGAATACATTGCCCAGGCTTCAGGTCCTCCTGGACCTGGACTCACTGGCATGTCCAAGGGAGAGCTCTGGCCCTGGGTTGTACAACCGCTCCCTCCTCAGCATAAGCTGTTGCTGAGCTTACCCGATATGGGCGGCAGTTATGGCCCAGAAAATGATTATACTAATATAGAGCTGCATATATTGAATGCTTACTCGGTCCCACGCACTTCTCTTGCATCATTTCATTCAATTCTTACTATGAGGTTGAGTATCATTAGTATCCCCATTTTAGTGATAGGAAAACCAAGTCAAGGATAAGCTCCTTACATGCCCAAGGCCACATACTCAGCAAGTGGCTGAGTCACATTTGAACTCGGGCTGTTTGACTCCTGAGCCTGCATGACATTATCTATTCCTCCAGGGCCCTTAGTGCTTGGGTTCATAAAACCCTTCCACCTTCAGTGTCTCATTCAACCCTTACGAGAGGAGGCAAGATGGGCAAGGTTCCTGCTGTTTTGCAAATGCCACTACCAAGTGACTTGCCCACAGTCATGCAGCTAGAAAGCGATCCCATGATGCCCTGCTCTGAGCTGTTCTGAAGTCAAGGCTGCAAGGATTCATCCTGAGAGTGGATGCTTCTCTGTACAGAAGGGCCCGCCCTGACGCCTCCACCCACCCCACTGCCCACACTGTGGGCCTGGCCAGTGTCAGGCTGCCCTCAATCCAATTATAGAGCCAGGCTCCCTGCTCTGCTCTCTAGACAACTCAGGACAAGCTGTTTCTACAATCAACTTATTTTTAACTCCCAGTCTGCTTACACCAGGATTTTATGAGGGCCGGGTGATGGCTCTCCTTTCTTTCACCTCAATTTCCATTTATGCTATTGATGAAACAAATGATATAATTTTAAATGAACAGATAAAAGTTTTAAAATCATCTTTAAACTGTGTTCAAGTTAATAATGTAATAGCAGTGAACGATTTCCATGCCCATCTGTGTGACAGGTGCCAGGCTAAGCACTTTGTATCCATTCCCTAACTGCATTCTTACAAGAAGCTTGTGAGTAGGTAGATTGTTCTGTTTTTACAAAAGGAGAAACAGGTTCAGGGAGGTTAAGTAACTTGCCTGGGGTCACACAGCTAGTGCAGAACCAAGATGTAAACCCAATCAGATCTTACTTTAAAGCCCCCACCCATGCTGCCTCTCAATCAAGTAAGTTAAATGCCAGCTTCACTGTTAGTAACCCAGGGCGACGCCTTATTGCTGGACCAAGGTCCCCCACATCTCAGCGATTAGCAAGTAATTTCATAGCCCAGGATTTAGTCGCCTGGTCCCATCTAACCGTGGGGGAGGGTGGGAAATGTGGAGGCTCTGGGTATCCAGGAAACAGGATGTGGTGAACATATAAGTCCACCTCCAGTGATGCTTTACTTGAACCCAGCCAAAAGTCGCTATCTGGATAGTTCGATCTAAGTACACAACGGCCAATCTTTGCACAATGCCATGAACAGAAAAGCTGCTTCTTGTTTTTGGCAGTGCCAGGGGAAGGTACCCTGCAGATATTTAGAGTAGAATTTCCAGTCCCTTTTGTTCTCTGAGTCTTTTCTTGTCCTTATACAGAGAGGTCTTTGCGGCCAAGCTGGGAAAGAGGCTGGACAAAGGAGTGAAAGTAGCCCACTGCCCCTTCCAGCCCAGTGCTGTGTCCTGCAGGCATGAATATTTTCATAAAGGAGCTTCAAGCAGGAGCCAAGACCCACTTTGCTCCCTGCCCCGCCAGGCAAAGCGGGTGCAGCTGTCCTGCCCTAGCAGTCCAAAAGGGGAGCATGTGTGAACGGCCTGGAACAGCTGGGTGCTGGCGGGGCCTCACAAGGCACAACCGCACCCTTGGTGCCAGGCCCTGCCCCAGCCTGACTCCAGGCCTCCTTTGCCAGCCAAGAGCGCTCACAAGGATAACCTGAGCAAAGGCCCCCCACAGTCCAAACAAAGGGTCCACGAGTTCTTTGCTGCTGCATCCCTGCCTTGGCTGTTCTGACTTGCCAAGTCGGCCTATTTTGCAGACAACTCAAACTCTCAGAGACGTGAGGAATTTGCACTAATTCAATTAAACAATTAGCCTATCAAGCGGCAGGAAGTGCCTGGACTAAAAGCCCTCTGTTGACTAGAGCAGGACTGCTGCCCTGGGTTCCTGTTGTTTGGGGCATACCCACTATCATGCCTGCCTCCCCACGAGGCTCTATGCCAGAAACCATGGCCTGTCTTTGAAGATTATCTGGTTCACTTATTTTATTGCACATGTTGTGGACAAAGTTGGGAGCCAGGGCTTCAAATGCTGGCTCAGTCATTGACTCTTTCTGACCGTGGACAGATCCTTTCTGATCTCTGGGCCTCAGTTTCCTCACCTGTAAAATAAGAATAAGTAATGTCTGGTCTTCTGCCATTGCAACGCTGTTGTGAGATCATTTACGGGGGGAAATTTTAAAAAGTATCCCACATATACAGATATAAAACCCACAGTCATGATTATCCTTGTGGTGAACCATTGGAAGGAAGATCCAGCAATCATTTCCGTTCCCTTAGCCCTGGTGATGCAGTGGTTTAAGCATTTGGCTGCTAGCCAAAATGTCAGCAGTTCAAATCTACCAGTCGGTCCTTGGAAACCCTATGGGGCAGTTCCACTCTCTTTTGGTTTTCCGTTGTCACAGTCAGCTCTAAAGGCCAAAAAGTCAGCAGCCTCGCTTTCCCAGCCATGTGACATGGTTCTGGCCAATGACAAGGGACAGAGTCCTAGGTACTTCTGGGAGAACTTTGTTATGTTGTTGTTAGGGGCCGTCAAGTCAGTTCTGACTCATAGCAACCGTAGCTCACTGTAGCTCCTAACCACTGCGCCACTAGGGTTCTTCAGCTCTCCTGTTTTAAAGCAAATCAGGAATAACAGACATGCCTGGCCTGGCTCTTCTCCCTCCCCTCTTCTTTCAGCCTTGAATTCTGAAGAGGTGCCTGGAGCTGAGGTGGCCATCTTGGGGCCAGCAGGAGACAAGCCAAGGTGCTAGAGCTGTGGTATAAAAAGATAGTAAGATCCAAGGCTCTGATTTCATTAGTGAGCCACTGTGCCAGCTTTGGACTGCCTACTCCAGATTCTTTTTCATGAGGAAAAATAAATTCCCATTTTTTTTTAAAATAGACTATTTTTTTAGAGTAGTTTTAGCTTCATAGGAAAAATTGTGCAGAAAGTACAGAGAGTTCCCATATACTCCCCCTCCTCCACTGATCACAGTTTCTGCTATTATTAACATCTTGCCTTTGTGTGGAACATTCTTTCAAAACTGATGAGCCAGTATTGATACATTATTATTGACTGAATTCTACAGTTTACATTGGGGTTCACCCTTTTTGTTGTGTGGTTCTATGAAACTTACTTTTTAAAGCCCTGTTGGTCAGGTTTTCTGGAACTTACAGCCAGATACAATCATAAATGATATCATCTTCACCTCATTTGTTCATTAAAGCCTCACAGTCTTTAGGATAGAAATTAATCAATTATATTACGAGTGAGGCTGGGTTGTGGAATACCCAGAATGCCCAGAATATTAAAAAATATATAAAATAGACACCTCCCACCTAACAAGGCCAAATTGAAACCTTTGATCTTTGGATTTGCTCTCACCCCCTCTATCCTCTTCTGTTACTCCCCCAGTTCTCCCCATACCAGTATTTCCAGGGTCTAGGACAGTGCCTGGCATATCGATTTTTCATTGAATGACTAAATGGACACCGTCCCTTCTCCAAGCTGCTCAAGCCAAACTCCTGGAAGTTACCTTTAATTCCTTTTTCTCCCCAGTTTCCCAGATTCAATCCATCAGCAAGTTCTATTAACTTTTCCTCCTAAATACATTCTGGACATGGCCACTTTGACACGATTTATTCAACCACCTCACCTCAGCCCCTAACTGGTCTTCCTTCTTTGCTTCTTGCTCCCCACAATCCATACTCTACTCAGTTCCTTTTTCAAAAGAGGCTGAAAAGATTAACTTTTAAAAAAGATTTTTAAAAGATTAACACAGGTCCCATCATCCTCCTGCATAAAACCTGCCAATGACTTCTCATTGCATCTAAAAGAAAATTCAAACTCTTTATTATGCCCATAAGGCCTACCTGTTCCTGATAATCTGCTACCTGTCTGACCTCTGACCTCTGGCCTCATTTCCCTCCACTCTGCCCCCATTAACTCTGCTCCTGGAGCAACACTGCCTTCCTTCTCTTCCTCAAACCCTCCAAGGATGGTCCTGTCTCAAGGTCTTTGCCCTTGCGGGTCATTCTGCCCCCAGATCTGTGCATGGTAGGGGCTTAGGTCTCATTTAGGTCACATCTCAAAGGTCACTTCTTAAGACAAGCCTGTCCCAATTACCCAAATCTAAAGTGTACCCCAAACCTACCTACCAGTCCCTCTCTATTACATCACCGTGTTTTATTTTCTCTAAAACCATTGCCGTTGAGTCAATTTCTACCCATAGCAACCCCACAGGACAAGGTAGAACTGCCCCACAGAGTTTCCAAGGTATGCCTGGTGGATTCGAACTGCCAATCTTTTGATTAGTAGCAATAGCTCTTCATACGCCACCGGGGTTTAGAGCACCTATTATTGTCTGATACTGTTCACTTAAACCCTGGTTATTGTTCACTTATTTGTATAAGTCTTTGTCTCCTCTTGCTGGAATGACAGACTCCATGAGCCCTCTTGTTCACTGTTGTGTGCACAGTGCCTGGAACCGTGCTTGGGTCATTATTTATTGAATGAGAAAGTGGGGTGAGTTATAGGGTTCAGGGAAAAGCCTGTGGGGGTGAGCTCCTTTCTCCATTTAGTTCACATACCTAGCCCCTCCATTCGTACTCTGGCCAGAGATATTTTACTTGTCAATGGACAGTGAGGAAGCCGGGAGGGCTAACTGTGCCTGTGGACACAGAAGGGAGGACTTGTGAACCAATCTATCACTGTGTCTCTCTGTCTCTCTCTTTTTCTCAGGCTGCATACCCACTGCATACCCATGTCTGTTTTGCCTTTTTTGAGTACAAAATGTCAACCAGGCTAGCTTCTTGATCAGGAATGAATGTTCAGTCAGAGGCAAACTGCCTCATCACCTAGAGAGAAAGGTCAGTGATGAGGGTGTCACCATGAAGAAGACCCATTGGGGGCGGGGGTGGTGGCACTCAGGGCGGAAGGACCAGGGTGGTTGTGGGCAGACAGGAATTCCTGTGCTCTCAGTCTCTGCCTCTGAGGCATGGGAGTGGTGCAAGGGCGCAGGGCAGCCATTACAGCATGGTAGATGCACACTCACTCACCAAAGGGAAAACTGTGTGGGCCATTTGCAGAAATTTACCCAGGAATGGTCTGCTCCTTGGGATCTCTCCTCCACCCCGAGAGCAATCCAGCATTAGTCTGGGGAGGCAGCTCACTATGGCAGTGGGGAAACACGGACTGGTTTTCCAGACACCAGAGGCCCTGGTCCAGCCTCTCTATGAGTCACCAAAGCTGAAAGGGCCTCCTGAACCATCAGCCCTTGCTTACTCATCCCTGAGATTGTAATGCCAAAGTGGGAGCGTGGGTGAGGATTGAGAAGCGACTCCTCAGACTACTACCCTTGGCCACTGTCGTGAACCTCCGACATACACACAATAGAAAGCTGATGCCATCTGGAGAGGCACAAGGCCAGCAGACATAGGTATTTGGGACCACATCCCCCAAGGGTTCTCCGTCCTCCACCACAGCCACCTGGAAACAAGTTGAGAGCCACTCAGGACAACCTGGACATTCTCAGTCTGAACTTGAGACCTGAACAAAAAAGGGAAGAGACAGGTGAGATGTAATACCACCATGTAGTCAATCTGAGTACCATCCAACCCTAATGTGTGTCTTCTCCCCTCAACTCTGTTTGTTTTACAGTTTCTCCTACACTTGATTCTTCCTTTCCACTCCCATATCCCCAATTCTGCAGCCTATACCATCTCAATAGCTTCCTGACTGGTCTCCCCACCTCTCGTGACTCCCTTCGTTCTATCCTCCACACTGTCTTAGAGTGAATAAATGAGTGAATGAATGAAGGAATGAACACATCTCACCACAGCATCTCATTGTCGCTTACTCAAAAGTTTTTCATAGCTCCCTATTTCCTACTGAAAAAAGTTCAAGTCCTTTTGCTGAAAATTCAAGGTTCTCTACAATGCCTTCCCAAATACCCATCCATCTTCATCTTTGTCTATACTCTCCCCAACTCCCTCTGCCCCAGCCACGTAGACTTCTCATGTTCTCCAATACACTTGGACTTTTCTAGCTTCAGGGCCTTTGGCTGTGCTGTCTCTTTTCCCTGCTATGCCTGGCACCACCTCTTTGCCTGAACACAACCGGTGCTTCCTTTACCTGCTATGCCTGGTAACACCTCTTTGCCTGAACATACCCTGCCCTTCCTTCTGAGTCCTGTTTATGTTTCACTTCCTTCATGAAACCTCCCTTTTTGGCAAAACTCCCAAGTTTCCAGAGAGCTGTGCGTTGTTACTACAGTACTTCTCACTGATATTCAGGCTCTGCCTTACATGCCTGACCCCCATTGGAAACTCCTGGAGTTCTATCACATTGGGTTTGATTTTCTTTAGAGTTAAGCACATGTTAGGTGATCAGGACAGCCCATAACCAACCTAAGGTGAGTGATTATTACATCAGGAGTCTTCATTCACTTGTTCAGCTAGTATTTATTGAACACCTAATATGCACAAGGTGACATTGGTGGTTCAGTGATAGAATTCTTGCCTTGTAGGAGACTCAGGCAAGGCACCTCACGTGCAGCCACCACCCATCTGTCAGTAGCTGCTTGTGTGTTGCTATGATGCTGAACAGTTGTCACTGGAGCTTCAAGACTAGGATGGACTAGGAAGAAAGACCAAGTGACTGACTTCTGAAACTTAGCCAGTGAAAACCCTATGGATCACAATGGTCTGATTTGCAATCGATCATACGGATGTCACAGGACTAGGCGGCATTTGGTTCCATTGTGCATTGGGTCTCTATGAGCCAGGAGCTGATTCAAAGGCAGCTATCAAGAACAACAACAACAATATGCACACGGCATTCTTCTAGATCCTCTGAATAGAGCAGTGAACACACCAGGGGCCCCCATGGAGCACACATTCCAGTGAAGAAAGATGGTCAAAAAACAAGTAACCAATAACTCCATAGTACAGCAGTGGTAAGAAATGCTAAAAACTTAGCCTGCTTGTGGAGGACATGGAGGCTGTGTGGCTGGCGTACCCAGAGCAAGGGCAAAAGGTGTGGTCAGGGAGGTGGGGCGGTGGAGAGCTTAGGGCCTTGTAGCTATTGTAAGGACCTTGGCTTTACTCTGAGTGAGATGGAGAGCTCTTGGAGGGTTTTGATATACTTTTTTTTTTAAGGATAGCAGGTTACTCTTTGGAGAATAATCTGTAGTCAGGCAAGAGTGAAAGTAGGAGACCAGTTTGTAGACATTTGTAATAGTCCAGACATGAGATGATGGTGATGCGGACCATACTTCTGTGCATATGTAGTGGTTGTCTGAGGTCTACCAGGGCCTTCAGCCACCTTGGGCTTGGTCACGTGGGGTTAGCACAGCTGATTAGGGCTTAGAACAAACTGGGAGGAGATATCTGAAATGTAACATCACCGTGCAGTCAGTTTGAGCACCATCCAACCCTAATGTGTGTCTTCTCACACATTAGGTCTCACATGCCTCTGGCCTAGCCTCCCTCTCACAAATGTGTCCCTGGGCCATGACATGGGGACAAGTGAGCAGAGCCCTACCCATAATGTTCCCCACTGTGGATAAAAATACCCAATACACAGTCCTTCCTGTAGAAGGGCCAGCAACCTCAACCTGGGGAGAGAAGACAGCATAAGCCATCCATGCCTTGGCCACCCCAGCTTCTGTGTTCTCCCCTGCTGCAGACAGGGAAACTGAGACAGGGCAATGCTGACACGTTTGTCCAGGATATCTCAGCAAGGCACGGGCTAGAATTGTGAGCCCTATTAGAAGTTCCTATTGCTTCTCTGTCACCCTTCTTGATTCCTGTTGTACGAAAAGCCCTCTGAGATGACAAGCTCTGATGTTTCCCACAGTGGCTGTTGGGCAGGGAAGGCATGTGGGGACTCCTCAGTCCTGACACCAAGAGATAAAGGCTTCTCTGCCAGCCCACAGTTCTAGATGTTGCACTGCTCCCCCCGGCTTTCCGAGCTGCATCAGTGACTCATGGGGCCCTGTCATGAGTGCCAATAGCAGCATTGAGATATGGCTGCCAGAATTCCACTGGGTGGACCTCCAGTGATAACGAGGTCAAGGAGGGAGAAGTTAAGCCCCTGACAGTCTGAGAGGATAAGAGCTGGACAGTCTTCCGGAGGAGAGAACACTTGGCCGCCTCTTGGGAGTGGGTGTAGATCTGGGTTGGATGGAAGAGGTAGTCTATGCAGGTTCCCCCAGATCTCCTCTGCCCAGGGCCCAGACAAGAGAGATGAGGATCCACTGGTCCTCCAGGAGTGTCACTGGAACAAGACCTCTCCTTCCTGAAATTGCCTAGGTTTCTGGGCTCCCTGGAGCTTCTTCTATGCCCGGCTGTGCCAAAGGTCCTGGAAGCTCGAAGGTGACCCAAGGCTAGAAGCAGCAAGGAATTCAAAGAACTAGCCACAGGGGGTTCTAAGGAAGTGGGAAAGCTGTGAAGAGCCAAGAATGAGGCTTTGCTGGTACATGTATTAATTCAGCTCTGCAAATATTGATTAAAAAAAACCAGTTGTCACCATGTTGATTCCAACTCATTGCGATCCCATGTTCGATTCCGACTGCACTGGGTTTTTCTGGTGTGTCAGAATAGAACTGTGCCCCATAGGGTTTCCAAAGGCTGATTTTCTAAGAGTAGATAACCAGGCTTCTCTTCTAAGAAGCTTCTGGTTGAACTTGAACCTCCAAACATTTGGTTAGCAGCCGAGAACTCTAACCTTTTGCACCACCCATATTGACTAAGCATCTGCCACATGCCTGGCACTGTAAATCTGTGGGTTGGTGGGTGCAGGGGAGATGGGAGTACTAACTCCCTGCAGAGGAGTTAGGAGGTGGCAGAGGTGAGATGGGTGGAACTGAACTAGATGTAGGCAAAAATGATGAAAAGGGAGAGTCTATCCACTCTCAGGTCATAGTAGCTGGAGTTCTTTCTGGTGGAGTTTATGTACAATGAGGCCAATGCAGCCCCAGGTCACAGAACCCTAACTCTGAATGTATTAGGTATAGTTGTTAAAAATGGTCCTGCCTAGAAGCAGAGGTTGTCAGAATGACTGATCCTTCCAACCTGGGCAGCCTGTGATCCTCACAAGTGGACAAATAACCTCTAGCTCTCTGTTTTCCCCATCTTCCAGGGACAAAGTGTTCTCAGAGGGATCTGCAATTCATTTCTTAGGAAGGTGAAAATAATTTTATGTAGAACTGCTATTTTAGAGGGAAACATTCACTAAGTGGGAATCTTTCAAAATTTTGCATTTGATACCATTTATAGACACAGCAAACAGCCCGACAAACACAGCTTCAGGGAGGCCACTCTCTGTACACCTGCCGCCAACTGATTGGAATGTCTGTGCAGCTGCGGTAACTACTTAAATGTACGTGCTGGAGTAAACCAATGCGCCAGCCTCCTCGGATGGGCAAGCCAGCCCTCCAGCTTGCTGCCTGTCTGCTGACTATGTCAGAATCAGTAGCAGGGCCCCTGCTGGAGACCTCCAGAAGGGCTGGGCAGGCCAGAGCTACTGCAGGTACCCTTAGGAGGACTAAAACATACAGGTCGTATTTGACCTGGGACCCCAATCCAAGCTTTCTGCCTTCAAACCCCTTGCCCTTGTCTTTGTACCACATACTTCTTGGGAATGAGTGAATGAATTGGGGGAAAAAATGAGAAAGAACATTCTATAAACTTTCTTTGTCAAACCTTTACCTACTTCCATCACCAGGCCAACTTTGAAATTGAGGAAAAGAAGAGATGAAAAGAAAAATGTCACATTTCAAATCCTCTCCACAGTGACCCATTTAAAAACAGACTCAATACCATCTTTCATGAAAACAAGCCTTTGTTTTCCCTTCAACTGCAGCCCTAATCCACCCTTCTTGACTCTGCGCAGAATCAGAGAAGGAAGCCAAACAACAGCTTTCATCAGAGGCCTGGCGAGAACAGCAGGGCAGCAAAGGGGCAGGGCGGCTCTTTGGAGGGAAAGAAGACAGCGGAAGTCTTCTGCAGGAGGGACTTCAGCCAATAATAACCATAACTTCACTAACTTCTAGGTCAAACCCCACCCAGCAAGGCCAAACATCAAGCAGGGGACTCTAGAGGTCACTCCATCTTCTTGGAGCACCACAGCTGTGGATTCTAGAATGGTTCTCAGGAGGTGGAAAGACATTTGGTTTTCTCTTAAGACCCCCGTATGTGGGTGGATCAGTGGAGACCCTAGGCAATGGGTAGTTTCTTCAAATGTTCCAATGATTTTTCTTTTTTTTTTTTTAATGAAGAGATTCAGAGGCCTGTGCTTGGTATGTCATCCTTTCAACAGGCTAAAATGCCTTGGAGTATACTTAGAATATGTGCACATTTGAGCACTTTCCTCGGTTTTGGAAAATTAAACATACTTATGTCCATTTGGAGCCGTCGTGGTGCAGTGGTTAAGAGCTGGGCTGATAAACAAAAATTAGGCAGTTTGAATCCACCAGTTGCTCCTTGGAAACTCTATAGGGCAGTTCTACTCTGTCCTTTAGGGTCCCTATGAGTGGCAATAGACTCAACACAACAGGTTTGGTTTATGTCCAATTATTTCCATCATCATCTAATAATTTCATAGAATAAGAGATGTACACTCCAAGACGGACACTGAGCATCTTTTCCTATTTTACTGAATAGTTAAAGTTTGAGCTAAGCAAAGATGAAAAGAAGTTTTACAGACAGACAAGGTGCTGAGTGTTCTGGGCAAATGTGCAAAGGTGCAATGCTGAGTGTTCTGGGCAAATGTGCAAAGGTGCAATGGAGCCAATGAGCTTGGTCTACTCAGCACCCAGCACTGATGCAACACTGCTGGGGGACAACAAGCCTGCAAGTGGCAGGGGCTAGCTGGAGTGGTAAAGAGGGCAGATTGTGCAGGATCTTGTAAGCTATGCTGAGAAGACTAGAGTTTATCCTGGAGTGAATGGGAGTTCTTGAAATGATTGAAGTTTGAGATCTGTATTTTACAAGTCCTCCACCTTGGAGCACATCCACAATGGTCTTTCTCCAAGGACTTAAAATGTTCTCAGGTCATAATCTAGACTATGACTGTCCAAATGGCAAAGGATGCTCCACCAAAGCCCCTATAGTGGAGAGCCTGTGCCCTGGTTTGTGCCCCTGACAGGGTCTGGAGCAATGGGTGGTCCAGACAGATGCCACAGAGAAGGGACTTGCTTGAACCCCCTTTGTTGACTGCTGCAGCCAAGACACTGTCTTGCCAAAAAGAGTCCCAAGAGTCATCTCAGATGTGATAAGGAGAGGGAAATGTCCCCATTCTTGGGTCATTGGGTTGGGCTGGCCATTGAGTTGGTTGAGTTTGGACTTGGCCAGGATAGAAAGTGAAAAGGAAAAGAACAAAAGGAGAAAAGTGGCTCTGGATATTGGGTGGAGCAGAGTTAGTGCTTGCCTTCTTCCCCCAACCTCGCCTTGTGCTCCAAGGCTCTGAGAGCCTTCCCTGGAGGGACCATCAGAGCCCAGAACAAAGCCCTTCAATTTCTGGAGCTATAGACTCACATTAGCCCTTAGCCTACAAGGTTGCCACCATTTGTCCATCCACGGGCTGGGGCTGGCTGTCAATTCCTGAATCCTGAAGGCCCAGCCCAGTGCTTACCACAGAGAGGGCATTTGGTGAAAACCTGATGACTGACTGAATAGGAACCCATTCCCTCTTGCTTAGCCTGAACCTATGTCTCTGAGAGCCTTTGAATCACAGTACACAGCTCCAGAACTTGTCTGTGTTTGTAGGGTTTTGCCCTTAGTGAGTTACCACTTGCCCAAGAGGCACTTCTTCCATCCGTCCTTGTCTCATATGCCGGCCATGATGGTCACTCACTCTCCTTTGTTTTGGCCCCTTTTTCCTGCTACCAGGCCCTTTCTGGGTTTCACTACAAGGAGACACTCCTGTTCTTTCCACTTTTCACCCGTTTCCTTTGTAGGTGATAAATTTATTCTGTAATGATTCCTAAGGACCCAGCCAAGACGCTGACAGGCCCAGCCCCACCTCCATACCCCAGGTGCTGTCCTGGGACAGCTAGTCCTCCCCTGGGACCTGATGCCCTCCCCAGGGATCAGAAGAACTAGGCTTCAAGAGGGCCTAGAACTTACTTGGCCATTATCCCACCCAACATAGAAGCTCAGGCCTGTCTGTGTCTTCTCTCTCACCAGGACCCAGAACCAAGACCGAGTCACTGAAAGAAGCAAATGCACTAACAAGAACTTCCTCCTGTAAAACCAGGCAGGCTGCCTCAAGAGGCAAACACACAAGGAAGTCTGACTGGCAGTGACTTTGAAGATCAAAGTCAGTCATGTCCTTTTCGAGAGGGAGAGGGGATCATATTTCAAAAGACTTCAGAGTTGGAGGAATTAATCCTTACTTTACTTTTTTTTTATTTTACTGGCACCAGTTCTATCATTCTGGGCCAGTGGTGTTCTAGCCTCATTGCTGAGGCTCCATTCCCATATGCAGAGAAAGCCTTGTTTTCTTACCATGAGTTAGTTAAACCCCTAAATGGGATAATAATTCCTATCCTGCAGAGATGAGTTGAGGCTTGATGAAACAGCTCATGGAAAGAGCCAACCCCATGCCTGCCGCATGGTGAATGTTCAACAGTCCCCTAATTTACAGTGATGCTGTGACCGACTACTACTTATACAAGGAGAGGCCAGAGCCTGGTTTTCCTGTTGCCTGCAGAATAACCCAAGGCCAAATTCTCATCCTAATTTCACCTTCCTTGAGGCCAAAATCAGCAAAAGGCTGTTTTTCCCAGGGACCAATTTCAGTACACTGTTCACCCTCCTGCTAAGGGGTCCACAGTCTCTTGGACAGACCAGGGAAGCATCAGATGCTGTTGGGGGACAAGTTAACCTGAAAAAACAAAACAAACAACAAAAAAAAAACAGAGTAGAACTGCCCCATAGAGTTTCCAAGCAGTGCCTGGTGGATTCAAACTGCCAACCTCTTGGTTAGCAGCCGTAGCACTTAACCACTATACCACCAGGGTTTCCTCAAGTTACCTAGAAAGCTCCAAACTAAAGTAGAGATAACAGAGGATGGGGCACATGGGAAGAGGAAGGACAGCTTGTAGTGTGAGACAGCTCTGAATTCCAGTCTGACTCTACTACTACCAAGCTGTGTGACCTTGGGCAAAAACCTTCACTTCTCTGAGTCAGTTTTTCCCCATTACCTTCATTGTCATCCTCATCATCAATACTATTTTCTGAGTGGGCACTGTTTACCAAGTAACCCATCCATTATCTTGTTCAATTCTCATAAAAACCTATGAATAGGTATTATTTTTTCTATTTTATAATAGGTAAAAAATGAGGTTCAAGGACATTACTAAACTCGCCCAACCATCTTAGTTTCCTAGAGCTGCCATAACAAAGTAGCACAATGTGGGTGGCTTATAAGAACAGGAATTTATTGTTTCATAGCTCTGTAGGCTAGGAGTCCAAGATCAGGGTGTTGGCCATGTTGATTCCTTCTAAGGATGTGAGGAAGAATTTACTCTATCCCAGCAATCCTTGGTGTTCCTTGATTGATCCCTCGAATCTCTGCCTCTGTCTTCACATGGCCATCTTCTCTATGTGTCTCTTCTCTTTTATGAGAACACCACTCATATTGGATTATGATGACCTCATGTTAACTTATAACATCTTCAAAGACCATATTTCCCACAGGTAGCAGGGGTTAAGGCTTTAGTATATCTTTCTGGAGGACACAATTCAATCCATAACTCCAACTTAGCTAGTAAGTGGTTAAGGCAGGATTTAAACCTAGCTCTGTCTGATTCCCAAGACCATCACTTTTTTCCAGGCGATGCATTCACCTTCATTTTATCACTGTAAGATAGTAATAGTAAAACTTATTTGTTGGTGCAAACAGCAGCGGAAATGGTCCTAAGGCACTCTTAGATCCTCCCAGGCTAGACTGACCCACTTGACATTGGCCCTGGTTAGAACATCCAAGTGGCCTCTAGCCACCTCCCTTGGGAAGCAACTCTCTGTAGCGACAGAGTGGTTCCCACAGACTGGAGGGCCCTGCTTCAGCCTGGGCCAAACGCTCTTTCTTCTGGCAGCTTCTGCCCTTTGTGCTGTCCCACGACTCAGGCCACCCCTGGTTTGAGCCCCCATTTCTTTTTGAGGAAGGAACACAGGCCAGTCATCTGGTGGGGAGGGGGTGCAGGGAACAACCCAAGTAGGGGCCTTAGTTTTTTCAGGCTATCGAAGAATCTGATTGAGTCACTCCCTTGTTCAGAAATATCCCATGGCTCCTTATGGCCTCCAGGATCAAGTTCAAACTCCTCTCATGGAACTGAAGACTCTTCATGATCCGGCCCCAAGCTGCTGCTGGGTTTCTGGACACTGGGGAGCCTCGGTGCTGAGCCGGCTCTCAGGAGGCCTGGCTCTGTGGCTGAGAGGATGGCCGTGTGGGTCTGCTCCACTGAAGTGACCTAAGTGTGGCACATCCTCCCAGATGCTCCTTCCTCTGTGTCCCATCCAACCTGCACTTCCAGCTGACTTGATCCCATTCTGCCCTGTGGGGGAGGGAGCAGTAGCTCTGCACACTGCTGTGAGCCTCCTAAAGCAGTGCGAGTCTCCTTTCGTAACTTTCCTGTTTGTAGCACACAGCAATTGCTCAATGTTTCTTGACCTGAACTGAGTTGAATTTAGAGAGCTTAGGAATTATTCCTCTCCCTCTTGAAGGTTTGCACTTCTGTCTTTGTAACTTCTCTGCTCCTGTACCTCTTCTTGCCCTATGATAGTTCTCTTGCGTCAGCTCACACAATCTTCCTTTTTGGGTGGGCACTACAGCAGGCTGCCCTGTACAGCTGAGCAGGCTGCATATTGCATAACTCCAGGGGGGCACCACTCACATAGGCCCTGATGTAACTGGCACTCCCCGGAGCTGTGCAATGTGGTAGCCCTGTCCCCAGGTGCCTTCTGCCTCCATATGCCAGGGCCCAGCTCAGGGAAGGTCCAGAGTCTGCTTTCCTTTGCTGGTACTTCACCTTGCAAAGCAACTTGAGACATGGTCAGGGCTTCCTCTTAGGGCTTCAGAATCTCGCTGCAGATGTAGCTAGTTCCCCGCACCATTCTCTGTTCCCCTTTATAATTACAGAACTAGGTGAGTCCCTAGAAACTCCCTAGCCAGGTCACTCACCAGCTGCCCAATGCACTTGCCTTCTTGCCTTGCCACATAATTCGTCATCCTAACCGGGACACTTTTGAGAATGAGAAGGGGCCCCAATGTATTGTACAGGACAACAAGTGTAAACTGTGATGGTCCTAGGCAAACCAAGGGACATAAGATCCCTTTACACTTAGTCCTAATTCAAGTGGCCTAGCTCCTTGGTCTGACCTTGGGCCTGCTTCCCACATTGATGTCAATGGCTTGGCCCCAGTAGTCACTTGAGTTTGCAAGCTCTGATTCTAACCTACACCGCTAACCCCTACCCTCCATACCGGACACACATATATCCATTTTCAAATGGGGAGCCTGAGGCTAGGTGAAATTCTTCATCCCTTCTGCTTCTTGTCTGAGCACCAACACTGATTTTGCAAACTCAGGCCTTCTTCCTGCCATTTCGTCTTCCATTTCCTGACCTCGCTTCTCACTCTTTGTCTGATGATAGATTCATACTTATCCAAGAGAACAATCTAGTTTTCTCTCTGTCTAACTTCTTGAGGAAACTGGTTACATTTTCCTGCCACTTCACTGTTCAATGCCTCAGTTTCCTCACCTGTAACATGGATGGAAGGTGAGATAATATGACTCATAGGTTATTAAGCCAGGAGCATTCTAGACATTAGTTCATTTAATGCTCATAGCAACCCTGTGGGGAACATGGGGTTGCCATATGCCGAATCGACTTGATGACAGCTAACAACAACAACAACAGATAAGGCAGCTGAGGCTTAGAGATGTTAAATAACTATCTAAGGTTAGTCAGGGACACAGCCGGGATTCCAAACCCAGGCCTGCCGACCTGTGCTATTTCTCCACTCGACTGAGTGAGACTAGAACCCAGGAGTGGTCATTTCACATGATGCCCAGAAAGGAAAGGCAAGCCCATAGCAAGAAGAGCCCTCCAAATAAGGCTCTCAAACAACGCATTCATCAGATATTTCTTGCTGGATACCCACCCCTGAGCACATCCCTCTGAGGGACAAAAAAACAAGTGGGTGGAGGGGGGGAGTTATGACATTCTTTCCCCAAAGCATTCTTGCTACAATAGAATAATACAGGAGCTGGGGTATATGCGTGACCAAGAAGAAAAATGACTGAGAAACTGCACAGAGTTAGGAGCAAGTGAGCAGGAGATTGTTGGGAGCCAGCAGTCAGGGAGGGTGAGGGGGGCAAAGAAGACCTCCAGGGAGGGGGCTTCTGGTCCTGCAATGGCGGTGGTTTCCTTGGGGAAGAATGGGAGTGGCCTGGGTTTTCACTCCTTCTGGAAGACTGACTTCCACCCCCTGGTGCCCAGGACCCCAAGTTCTTATGTGTACAAAGTGTGGGGCCAGAAAAAGCAGGCAGTGCAGTAGCTCTTCTGTAAAGAGCCTGCCTCAGCCTGGGCTAGAGGCAGAGTCCAGGATGAGGCCAGGGGGCCCACAGCAGCTGGTATTTATCCTGGAATTGGGCTGGGTGACTGTAGTCACCTAAGCCTCCAGGAGGCTGGGGCTGGTTTTTCACCTCCGTCTATGTATTGGGCCCTGATAAATGGAGGCTGTCAAGGGCTCCCAGAGGGACATTCAAATGGTCCCAGGCAGGAGACAGGCTAGGGGCCAAAGGGCTCAGGTCAGCAACGCTCTGTTCTGTTTCTGATAATTTTAGCCCAACAGGGAGGAGGCCAGTGGTTCTTTATCTGAGGCAATTGTCTTCAGTTTAAATGAGCCCCCAGGGAGGATCATGGCAAGAACAGGAAATCAGGCAGAGGGGGAGGCCTCAGGGGTTGACAAAGCTGGCAGGCAGGCTGACGCCCCCGCCAGGAAGGAGCAGCCCCAGATCAGAGAGGCCAGGAGAACAATTGTGTCCTGAGGAGGCCCAGGAGGTCATTTCTGATCTGGAAGGGGCAAGGGATGGTCACGGGAACGGAAATATATGGAACGTGCCCAGAGTGAGCAGAGAGGGTCCAGCTGGAATCAATTGTTAGCCCATCTACCTGGGGACTTTCCACAGGACAGAGTAAATGTTCCCTACTTAGAACACCAAGGCCAGGGTGGCTTGTGACTGGGAGAACCTTCTACTGCTTCTCTGCCACCCCTGTGTGTGACCTTGGATGGGTCTAAGGGTGCCAACTCCTGGGCACCACTGTCCTTGGTAGGGAGCATGCCTTTCTCCTCTCCCCTTATGAGGGATCAGGCCGTGGCTGAGGACTAGCAGGAGTGAAGGGCTCTTAGCAGATATGTTCATTAAGTTCACATATTGTACTATCCCAGATGTTAAAAAACCAAAAACCAAACCTGTTGCCGTCGAGTCAATTCCGACTCATAATGACCCTATAGGACGGAGTAAAACTGCCCCATAGAGTTTTCAAGGAGTGGCTGGTAGATCAGAACTGCGGGTCTTTTGGTTAGGAGCTATAGCTCTTAACCACCACCAGGGTTTCCTCTTAGATGTTAGTTTGTATAAATTAAGGCATTCTGGTCTATTCTGGCCATAAATCATGGAGTCCAATTACCAAGGGCAGCTGGATTCCATGATTTATACCTCAGTTCAAATTTCCAAGTGTTGTCTATTCTCACCTGGTCTTTGCAACCAAAGCTCTCATGTAAGCTAACAACCATCACCTCTTCTCCCAGGGGGAAGCGTTAGGGGGCCCAGTGCAGGAATACTCCCGCAGGTACAACCAAGCACTATGTCACCCAGCAGATCTGCACCCAAAGCCCTTTGACTATCTAAATTCTCTGTGGACTGACACAGGCCAGGAAAAGGTGTCTGGGAGCCCGAGGAAAGGACACAGCTAACAAGCGGCAGAATTGGAATTTGGATCCAGCTGTGCTTGGCTCCAGAGTCCATTCTTCTTCCCTGAGAGAAATATCACGGAAGACTCTTAGGGATAACCCTTGTCACTGAGGACTCCTCGCTGTTTCTGAAGCCCATAGACTGGACAATCACGTTACTTGCTAAAATATCTTAGAGGTTTTATACAAATTCTGCTTAATGATAAGGCAACACAATGCGATTGACAAGCCAGGGTCTTCAGAGCCAGAAAAATCCATCTCTGTCACTTGCTAGCTGTGTGACCTTGAGAAAGTCATTTAACCTTTCCAAGCATTGATTCCTTCCTGTATTAAAAATAGATCTGTTCCTCCTATAGGTGTCTTGAGAATCACATGTGGTATATTTGTAAAATGGTTAGAATAGTCTCTGGCACATAGTAAGTTCAAAAAAGTTAGCTCTTATTTTTATCATATCTTTTTTTCCCCTCTATTATTGGGGTAAGTATAGGTTGACTTTATATACATATTTATATATCTCCACATATTTAAACCATATTAGCATCTTGTGGGTGACTCAGCCCTTCTGTCTGCTAAATGAGACTATGCCCCTGACCCATTTCATATGGTTGATTTGAAGAATAACTAATAAATGGGCTTATAAAAGCCTCTGCTAAATGTCAGATCTTTGAAGACAACGTTCAAGAAGTGTAAGATTTCTTAGAGGTTGCACATCCAGCTGGGACATAGAAAATTAGAGGTCTTAAAGTTGTGTGTGTGTGAGAGTGTCTATCACTCATTTTAATTAACTTTACAGAAAAAAAAAGAATCAATAAATATGAAACTCTAAGTACATCACTCTAACCTGGCATTTGATGCCTGTCAAAGCCCTGCCTAAACGGTAGGATTAGCATATGCACTTGAGAACATGGAGAATAACCGGGCTGAGGTTTGTCTGCATCCACCCTGAGAACTCCAAGACCTTAAGGCAGAAAAGCAAGAGTCCTGTTGCTACCTTTCAGCAAATTTGTGAGTATGGGGAAGGGGCTTTCGGATCAATGCTCAGGTGGCTGGGATTTTGGCATCAAGACTCTTAAAAAAAGGAGGCTTCCCCAAGCCCTAGGGAGGCAGCAGAATCACAGATGGATAGGAAACTCCCCGAAGGACTCTACTCGACTATTAACCTAAAGTTGGACGGTTCGAAACCATTCAGTGGCACTTTGGAAAAAAGCCTGGTGATCTTCTTCCATAAAGATTGTTGTTGTTGTTGTTAGGTGCCGTTGAGTTAGTTCTGACTCATAGCAACCCTACGCACAACAGAACGAAACACTGCCCGGTCCTGCGCCATCCTTACAATTGTTGTTATGTTTGAGCTCGTTGTTGCAGCCACTGTGTCAATCCACCTCGTTGAGGGTCTTCCTCTTTTCTGCTGACCCTGAACTCTGCCAAGCACGATGTCCTTCTCCAGGGACTGATACCTCCTGACAACATGTCCAAAGTATGTAAGACACAGTCTCGCCACCCTTGCCTCTAAGAAGCATTCTGGCCGCACTTCTTCCAAGACAGATTTGTTCGTTCTTTCGGCAGTCTGTGGTATATTCAGTATTCTTCGCCAACACCACAATTCAAAGGCGTCAACTCTTCTTCGGTCTTCCTTATTCATTGTCCAGCTTTCACACGCGTATGATGTGATTGAAAATACCACGGCTTGGGTCAGGCAGACCTTAGTCTTCAGGGTGACATCTTTGCTCTTCAACACTTTGAAGAGGTCCTTTGCAGCAGATTTGCCCAGTGCAATGGGTCTTTTGATTTCTTGACTGCTGCTTCCATGGCTGTTGATTGTGGATCCAAGTAAAATGAAACCCTTGACAACTTCAATCTTTTCTCCGTTTATCATGATGTTGCTCATTGGTCCAGTTGTGAGGATTTTTGTTTTCTTTATGTTGAGGTGTAATCCATACTGAAGGCTGTGATCTTTGATCTTCATTAGTAAGTGCTTCAAGTCCTCTTCACTTTCAGCAAGCAAGGCTGTGTTATCTGCGTAACGTGGGTCGTTAATGAGTCTTTCTCCAATCCTGATGCCCCGTTCTTCTTCATATAGTCCAGCTTCTCGTATTATTTGCTCAGCATACAGATTGAATAGGTATGGTGAAAGAATACAACCCTGACTCACACCTTTCCTGACTTTAAACCAATCAGTATCCCCTTGTTCTGTCCGAACAACTGCCTCTTGATCTATGTAAAGGTTCCTCGTGAGCACAATTAAGTGTTCTGGAATTCCCATTCTTTGCAGTGTTATCCATAGTTTGTTATGATCCACACAGTCGAATGCCTTTGCATAGTCAATAAAACACAGGTAAACATCCTTCTGGTATTCTCTGCTTTCAGCCAGGATCCATCTGACATCAGCAATGATATCCCTGGTTCCACGTCCTCTTCTGAAACCGGCCTGAATTTCTGGCAGTTCCCTGTTGATATACTGCTGTAGCCATTTTTGAATGATCTTCAGCAAAATTTTGCTTGCATGTGATATTAATGATATTGTTCTATAATTTCCACATTCGGTTGGATCACCTTTCTTGGGAATAGGCATAAATATGGACCTCTTCCAGTCAGTTCTCCAGGAAGCTGTCTTCCATATGTCTTGGCATAGACGAGTGAGCACCTCCAGCGCTGCATCTCTTTGTTGAAACATCTCAGTTGATATTCTATCAATTCCTGGAGCCTTGTTTTTTGCTAATGCCTTCAGAGCAGCTTGGACTTCTTCCTTCAGTACCATCGGTTCCTGATCATATGCCACCTCTTGAAATGGTTGAATATCAACTAATTCCTTTTGGTATAATGACTCTGTGTATTGCTTCCATCTTTTGATGCTTCCTGGTTCGTTTAATATTTTCCCCATGGAATCCTTCACTATTGCAACTCGAAGCTTGAATTTTTTCTTCAGTTCTTTCAGCTTGAGAAACGCCGAGCGTATTCTTCCCTTTTGGTTTTCCATCTCCAGCTCTTTGAACACGTCATTATAATACTTTACTTTGTCTTCTTGGGAGGCCCTTTGAAATCTTCTGTTCAGTCCTTTTACTTCATCAATTCTTCCTTTTGCTTTGGCTGCTCGACACTCAAGAGCAAGTTTCAGAGTCTCCTCTGACATCCATCTTGGTCTTTTCTTTCTTTCGTGCCTTTTCAATGACCTCTTGCTTTCTTCATGGTTGATGTCCTTGATGTCATTCCACAACTCATCTGGTCTGCAATCACTAGTGTTCAGTGTGTCAAATCTATTCTTGAGATAGTCTCTAAATTCAGGTGGGATATATTCAAGGTCATATTTTGGCTGTCTTGGACTTGCTCTGATTTTCTTCAGTTTCAGCTTGAACTTGCATATGAGCAATTGATGGTCTGTTCCACAGTTGGTCCCTGGCCTTGTTCTGACTGATGATATTGAGCTTTTCCATCACCTCTTTCCATGAATGTAGTCAATTTGATTTCTGTGTGTTCCATCTGGTGAGGTCCATGTGTATAGTCGCCATTTATGTTGGTGAAAGAAAGTATTTGCAATGAAGAAGTCATTGGTCTTGCAAAATTCTATCATTCGATCTCTGGCATTGTTTCTATCACCAAGGCCATATTTTCCAACTACTGATCCTTTTTCTTTGTTTCCAACTTTCACATTCCAATCACCAGTAATTATCAATACATCTTGATTGCATGTTCGATCAATTTCAGACTGCAGCAGCTGATAAAAATTTCTATTTCTTCATCTTTGGCCCTAGTGGTTGGTGCATAAATTTGAATAATAGTTGTATTAACCGGTCTTCCTCGTAGGCATATGGATATTATCCTATCACTGACAGCGTTGTACTTCAGGATAGATCTTGAAGCGTTCTTTTTGATGATGAATGCAACACCATTCCTCTTGGAGTTGTCATTCCCAGCATAGTAGACTATATGATTGTCCAATTCAAAATGGCCAATGCCAGCCCATTTCAGCTCACTAATGCCTAGGATATCGATGTTTATGCGTTCCATTTCATTTTTGATGATTTCCAATTTTCCTAGATTCATACTTCATACATTCCAGGTTCCAATTATAAATGGATGTTTGCAGCTGTTTCTTCGCATTTTGAGTTGTGCCACATAGCAAATCAAGGTCCAAAAGCTTTACTCCATCCACGTCATTAAGGTCGACTCTACTTTGAGGAGGCAGCTCTTTCCCAGTCATCTTTTGAGTACCTTCCATCCTGGGGGGCTCATCTTCCAGCACTATATCAGACAATGTTCTGCTGCTATTCATAAGGTTTTCACTGGCTAATGCTTTTCAGAAGTAGACTGCTGGGGTCCTTCTTCCTAGTCTGTCTTAATCTGGAAGCTCAGCTGAAGCCTGTCCTCCATGGGTGACCCTGCGGGTATCTGAATACCGGTGGCATAGTTTCCAGCATCACAGCAACACACGGCCCCCACAGTGTGACAAACTGACAGAACCGTCTTAAAGTTGGACGGTTTGAAACCATTCAGTGGCACTTTGGAAAAACACCTGGTGATCTTCTTCCATAAAGATTACAGTCAAGAACACCCTATGGAGCAGTTCTACTCTATAACATGTGGGGTACCATGAGTCAGAACTGACTTGACAGCAACTGGTTAAGTTAGGGAACTCTTCTTCAGTAAGAACATTCCAGGATGGGTGCCTTGTCCCAGGACAGGCTCAAGGCCTGCAAGGGTGGGTGGACACACGCTACCCCCTGTCCAGCCTTGGCTCAGGCTCAGAAGGTTGGTGAAGTTGGCTCAAGTGTCCTGGGAAACAAAATCCCATGCCATTTTGTATTCTGATGTATTTTCATTTCATGTTATTTTATGCCCATATCTCCCTGTGTCACGCATAAAATAATAAGTTAATATTTTTCAGTACTTATTATGATCCAGGCACAGTTCCAAGCATTTTATGTGAATTAACTCATTTAAACCTAAAATTTATGCTAAAAGGTATTTTATCAAGCCTGTTTTTTAGCTAAGAAAACTGAGGTATGGACAGATTGAGTAACTTGCATCCCACCACACAGGGGAGAAGTGGCAGGACTGGGATTCAGAATCTGGGCCTTCCCATTATGCTCCTGTTGACAATGGAAGTCCTCATTTATAGGACATTTGCTACACATCAGACACTGTTCTAAGGAATTAACTTCTCAAATTCTCCTAACAACCTCGTGAAATAGATTCTATCATTATTATCCCTACTATATCCAAATGAAACTGAGGCACAAAAAGGTTTAGTGTTTGCCCATAGTCACACTGTCTAGAAGTGTCAGCTAGACTCTGTATGCCTGACTGTTATGGATTGAATAGTATCCCTCAAAAATATGTATTGAAATCCTAGCCACTGTACCTGTGGATGTAATTAATGTAATGTAATCACTTTCCATAGCGTAATCTAATGTAATATACCCAATCAATCTGTTGAAGTCATACCAGTGTAGCATGGATCCTAAACCTAATCACTTTGGAGTTGTATAAGGAGCAGCATATAGGCACACATACACACACTGGGAAGATGGGTGCCGTGTGAGAATCACTGAGAACCAAAGAACACCCAGGACTAACTGCAAGGAAGAAATCAATACGTCAAGACCCTGATTTGGACTTTTAGCCTCCAGGACTGTGAGAAAATAAATTTCTGCTCTTTAAAGCCACTAACTTGTGGTATTTCTGTTAGAGCAGCATGAGGAAACCACGACATTAACCATCACACCTGACTGCCTGGTGAGCTGGGCAGCTGTCTTCCACTGTTGCCCCCAGATGTTTCATTATCTAGGACTCCGTTGTATAGATGTAATGATTGGCTCAACCACTCTCTGCTGTTGAGAATCAGGCTGCCCACACTGTATTTGTAAATGGTGCCCACAGGAGATCTTGCTGTCTTTCCCTTATGTAGGTGTAAATTCTTTCCTCTTCCTTCTCCCTGGCCCTCAGAAAGCTGAGAGATGCCTGTCATGACCTGTTATTAAAGGATAGTCTAGTTCCTCTCCAGCTCTCCCTGGAGAGAAGAGGAACTTCAAGAAGTCAAGGTCCCTTCGAGATCGACTGTGATGGCCAAGGCAGTGTTCTGAGGATTGTTTTGGTTCCTGCCACCTTCCTAAAAAATAAGACCCTAAGGCTCCACATCAGCTTTTGCAGCCCCCTAAAGGGGCACCTACCTGGGCCCACAACTCAGGTTGTAGCTCTGGTCTTGCCTGGGGGGGTGTCATGGGCTGGGCATGCTGAGCTGGGCCTGATCTTTCCAAAGTCACATTGCTGTCTGAATCTCCTTGACCTGAAGCCTCAGGACTCATTCTCAATGAGGTGAAGATGAGATGGGAACCATCCAGGGTCTATCCTGACTGTATTAGTCCATCTTTGGTTTTTTTCTCCTCCTCTGTAAAATGAGGAGGCTGTTAAAATACATACAGATCTGACAGCATTCTCCATTTCTCAAAGTGTATTCCATGGAACAAGACATTCCTTGAACCAAGCGTTGCACAGTCAGAATGTCTGTGAAACACTGCATACCCTAGTCCACTCTTAGAGACACACATGCATGCCAGTATGTGCTCTGAGAAGACCCACTCCAGAGGCATCCCAGCATCACCCATACTTTACCAGGTAACACTTTTGTAAAAAGTAATGTTTATTAAGCCTTCTCAAGAGGTTAGGTGCTGAAATGCTGACCTCTTTTGTTTCTTGTCCTCCTCACCTGGATCCAGGCCCAGAATCAAGCCACTCTGTCCCTTCGGGGAGCCCTTCCCCTCCCTGTCAGCCCTCTACCTCCCATTCTACCATCCATACAAACTGACAGTGATTTCCTTGGTTAACCCCACTCCTTCTGGCCTCTCTACCAGACTCCATGCTGCTAACTCAATGGGGAGAGAGGGAAAAGACAGCCCTGCCCTGCAGCAGTGTGGAGTCTAGCAAAGGCATGAGGCACCCACAATCTGCCATAAGAGCCATTTGCAGTGTGCTGAATTGCTTTTATATGATTCTTCTAGCCTTGGTCTTGTAACTCCCATGAAATGATTGGATAGGACTATGCAAATAGTGTTGAACTCTTGTGGGGATTGGATGGTCTGCTGATGCAAATAAGGTGTGTAGAACCCTTGTGGGGTTTGGACAGTCTGCTAATGCAAATAAGGTGCGTGAAAACCTTGTGGGGGTGGAACTATGCAAATAAGGTGCTTGTAGCCCACCAAGAGGATTGGTCAATTTCCCCTTCCTGCTTGGCTCAAAAATAGCCAATCCCAGAGGTTGAGGTAGAGACCTCACTACCATCAAGAAGAGCCAGGGGCAGAGCATGTAAGAGTCCCCGTGCTGAGAACCTCCTAGATGCAGGAGACAGAGAGGTATAACACTGGAGATGGTGCAAGTTGGCAAGAAGTGACAGCAAGCATGGCGAAGTCCAGTGGCAGAGAAATTACAGCAGCAGAACCAGGAGACCAGTGCTAGACAGCACAGTGGGCTTCTCAGTCCACAGAGTGAGGCAGTTTGCTGGCCCATGGAGCGAGAGAGCTGAGTGCCTTCAGGTAGGAGTCTTGCTGGTTGAATTGGGTGCTACCAGGCACTTGTTAGTGGAGCTAAAGGGGCTTGCTGACCCTCGCAGCATGAGAACTGCATGCCTTCAGGCAGGAGGCTTCCTGGAGGAGTGGAGTGCCTCTGGACACTTATGAGCAAGCTAAAGAGCTGTAATACTGACCCAAGCAGGGCCTGGCGGCAGAGGCCTGCCTGCAGACACAACCAAGAAGAAGCTATTTTGATCGAGGAACTGTATCCTGAGTTGTTCCTATTACTTCCAAGTTAATCTTGATCCTGAATTGTAACCTGTTACTTCCCTAATAAACCTCACAATCGTGAGTACGATCTGTGAGTTCTGTGTGCCATTTCAACGAATTATCAAACCCAGCAGAGAAGCAGAGTGCCGTGGGAGGTATGGCTGCTTTCAAAATTGGTAAAAAATATTGGAAAGTGGAGGTTTGTCTGACCTCTACCTCATGGGAATCAGCCTTGGGCTGAGGCTGATGATCTTATTCTCCTCCCCGCCTTGTGAAGTTAGATGAGGGGGTTTGATGCCACCATTTCACAGCCATAAAGGAGTGCCAAGGAGGGAGACTTCAACATTTCCCTCCAGACATTAGGGAAGGCTTTCTGGAGGAAGTGGCCTGGGAGTTGGTCTTTGATGGCCTGGTAGAGTTGGCTAGGGGCAGGAATGGACCAAGACATGGGATGTCCCTGATTGTCTGAAGGTGGTACGGGGGAAGAGCGGAAAGAGTTCAGTATCTTCTGTGATCTTGAGCACCCTGACTCTGAGCCTAATCTGCAAACTCCACTCAGCACAGTAATCGCCCCACAGTTATAGGCTCAGCCTCCTTAGAAGAGAAATGAGCAACCACCTTTCGTGACTTGATTTACCCCAAATAGCACATTAAAGTATTCCTTCCAACGACATGCAGTTTTACCCTTGAGAGCACTGTTGAAAATGCTTTTACCCATCCCCTTATATTTTAGTACTTCTTAAAAAGTAGACCCCATCCCACTCCTGAATCTAGCTCTGACAGGGGAAGAAGTTAAGGGACTGATGTTTCAGGTATACAGGACTGTCGTTCTTTCCTTCTTTTATTTTTTCAATCAACAAACATTTACTGAGCACCTACTCTGTTCCAGGTGCTGTGCTAGGTGCTAGAGACCCAGAGTGGTGTCAAACATGTCGTTTGTCTCAAAGAATCTCAATCTTTTGGGCCCCAGACAGTCCCGGCTCTTGTAACAATGAGACTGTCTGGGTGTCATAAAATAGGATACCTGTGAGAACTTTTTGTATCATGGGGTGAACTGACAACCACACCTAGTGTGTTGGTATAGTGATGGGGATGTGCACAGAGCACCCTAGGAGCTCATGGGAAAGATGAGGTCCAAGGACAGCAATCCGGGGAGAATGTCTAAGACAAGGAGTGAAGACGCAGTGCAGGCAGTATGGCAGCAACCACAGCAGACATCTGTGGAAACTTCTATGGGCTAGAATATTCAGAGCTAAGAGTTGAGGTTGGCCGCTAAGCAGGGGCCAGGTCGTGAATGGCCTCTTAAGCAATGTTAAGGAGTCTGAACTTTAACTCGAGGGCTTTTAGCAAAGCAGGGACTTGATAAATTGTTTGTTTTTAGGAAGAGCTCTCTGGTTGTGGGTGGTGTGTAGGAGGCAGTAGGGTAGAAGTTGCCAGAATGAGAGGCTCCTCCTACCTGGTCTGGGCCCAGCACGGCAGGAGACCATTATGCTCCCAAGGGCAAGCCAGGCCCCAGGTTCTGGGGAGATCTCCGGGGCAGGTCCACGGCCAGCTGTTCTGTGGTAATCCTGGGGGTCCCCACTGTCTACTGAGCACTGCCCTATCTTTAACCCGTTGCCATCAAGTCCATCTAATAGCACAACCCTATAGGACAGAGTAGAACTACCCCATAGGTTTTTGAGGTTATAATCTTTAAGGAAACTGACTGCCACATCTTTCTCCCACGAAGTGGCTGGTAGATTTGAACCACTGACCTTTCAGTTAGCAGCTGAGTGCTTAACCATTGTGCTACCAGGGCTCTTTCATTTATCTCATAACCCATTGCTGTCAAGTCAATTCTGACTCCTAGTGACCCCATAGGTCAGAGTAGAACTGCTCCATAGGACTTCCAAGGCTGTAATCTTTAAGGAAGCAGACTGCCACATCTTTCTGCCCACAGAGCAGCTGGTGGGTTCGAACCACTGACCTTTTGATTAACAGTCTAGAGCTTAACTACTGCGCCTCCAGGGCTCTTCTACCGACTTTCTACCCGGCTAAAACCTGCCAGGCAAGGAGGGCCTCGAGGACACAATTCTTGTGACACGGTGCCAACAATAGGCATAAGAGCCGTTGGGGTGTCTCCAAAGGGCATGTTTTAGCACTAAAGCCAGCGATTTCTGCTCCAGGACAATCCCTTCACGGTGTCCAAGCAATTAATTATTTTTTATCTCACCCAGTAAGGAGCTCACATGGAAATCACTCCCATCCTTCTGTTCAAATTTTATGTTGCCATTTATTCTGAACAGGAAAAGAGCAGAAAATAGAACTGTTTTCAGCATGGATGCCAATTGGAGAGTTTTTCCCTTTTCTTCCTGAGTGATGGGAAGAAGGAGGGAGGAAGGGTGATGTGGCCTTCTCTGGTGCTGTAGAGGTGGGAACAGGAGCCCTGAAGAGATGTGCCCTGGTCAGTGACCTCCTGTATCCACCTGTGGGGATCTGGGAGCCCAAAAAGGCCAGAACTCAGCCATCTGCTCGCCCTCAGCCCCAATCCTGGGCAAGTCCTCGCTTTGGAACAAGGAGGCCTCCTTCTCCCTTACCTTCTCCAGAACAAGGCAATAACCCCCGGAAGGTGAGCCTGGAAAGCCCGTTTCTAACCCTTTGTGGAGAGAAGTGCCTAGCTGGCCTCCGATAAATGCTTGCTGAATGAATAATGCAAGTAAAGTACATAGTACAGTGACTAACACAGAATAAAACTAAGCAGTAGCTGCTACCACGAATATTGTTCTAATTTTTATATAAGACAGTCATTTCAAGAGGAAAGAATGGATAGCCCCCATGGATGGAAATAGAAGATGTGGACAAAGACAAACTCAAACCCTGGGCCATCATATGGAAAATTTCCACAGAAAGATCCAGGGGCCTTGGAACCCCAGGCCCCCTGAGAGATCTCCTTGTTAGTTTCTATCTCTTCCTGATAAGGCATGTCCAGTCTTATATTAATTCAAGTCATTCTGCTCCATCCCTACTGAGTGGAGAGCTCCTGGAGCCAAGGGAGAGATGCTCCTTCAGCGTACACAGCCTGCACACAGTGGGTGCTCTGCTCTGAGAACATGTACAGAATCCATAGATGGCTCCCCCAGATCCAGCCGGCATCTCTCCAGCCAGGTCTTCTTGTGGATCAGTGCATCTCCCCAATAAAAACGGGGCAGCCAAAGCAGGAGTTCAGCTGGGTACGTGGCCAGTTGACCCAAAGTCCCATCACCCAGGAAATATCTCTTGGGGGTGACCTTGGGGGTGTGCCTATACACCTAACCCAGTGCGATAGGATCCTGGAGATCCAAGGCCCTGCTCACATTGCAGAGGATCTGTTGTAGACTGGATTTTACCCACCAAAAGGACACACTGAAATCCTAACCCCTGTACCTGTGAATGTGACCTTGTTTGGGAAAACAGTCTTTCTAGAAAGACAGTACATAAATATATAAAGTCATACTGGAGTAGGGTGGGTACTAATCCTATATGACTGGTGTCTTATCAAAGAGGAGGGCAGACACAGAGTCAAGTCACACAGGGAGAAAAAACAGCTAAAGATACACCTACAAGCCAAGAATGCTAAGAAACACAGCGGGCTACCAGAAGCTGAAAGAGACAGGAAAGATCTTCCCCTGGAGTGGAGAGAGAAGGTAGTCTTGTTGATGCCGTGAATTCAGACTTCTAGCCTTCAGAACTGTGAGAAAATAAATTTCTGTTCTTTAAAACCACCCACTTTAGGGCATTTAGTTTGGCGGCCCTGGGAAACAAAGACAGCATCACACGGCCGGTGGCTCAAAATCCACCAGAAACCAGAGGAATCCTCCTCACTGCCCAGTACTTACTCCTTCGAGCCCCAGTTGTGGGCTCAGGGGTAGTGGGACCCTGGCCATTATCCCCATGGCCACTCACCATCTGGATGGGGGCTGTGACATCTCTCCCCTCGCTAGTGCTGCTAGAAGTCATTTCTGCTGAAACAAGATCTCCTTCCTGGATGCAGGCTTGTGGAGCCTCCTTACAGAGGCCTGGCACCAGCCCCAGAACTTCTTGTGTCCGTTACCTTTGAGTGGCAGTTACTGACTTTGACATTTTGCACACTCAGGGGTATCCATGCCTCACGCATGCCCTGAGGTCCTTCCAATTCAGTTTGGCCATTACACACCCTGCCCGTTACCACACCCTGTTCTCTGCGGGCTGCCAAAGTCTCCATTGTTCGCTCCCACCAGATGCTGAGATATATTGTGAAAGCTGTCTCCTCAAAGGAAACAGGGGTCTCTGGGCCTCCGTCAGGTCACCCACCTCTGAACCTGCCCTGCCTTATATTGTCCTGTGCTCCAAGGTGGGACTGAGTTAATGCCGCCTGTCTCCCCACAGTGCCAGCTCAGCCCAGCCTCCTCCACCCCTCCCTGTCCTACCATGATGTGAGGCTACTGGCTGCCCCTCGTGGCACAGGACATGAGCTCCCTTCCTGCGTGTTTCTCCAGCCCCTCCTTTCACACCCATGCCATGCCCCCTAGAAACCCAGTTGCTGTTTTAGGAATCCTTGGCCTCTGGCTGGCCAGTCCATGATTTGAATAGAATGGCCATATTTCTACCATTGTCTCCCAAGCTTCTAGCTTTTAAAAGAGTTCTTATTCTTCAAAAAACTAAAAATAGAACTACCCTATGATCCAGCGATCCCACTCCTAGATATATACCCAAAAGGCTTAAAAGCAGCAACAAGAATAGAAATATGTACACCAATGTTCATTGCAGCACTATTCACAATAGCCAAAAGGTAGGAACAACCTAAATGTCCATCAATGGGTAAATAAATAAACAAAATGTGGTATATACATACAATGGAATACTACTCAGCCATAAAGAGAGATGAAGTCCTGAGACATGCTATGACATGGATGAAACTTGAAGATATTATGCTAAGTTAAATAAATCAATCACAAAAGGACAAATATTGTATGAGCTCACTAATATGAAATGAGAAGAATAAGCAAATGTATAGAGACTAAAGTTTATGTACTCTGTGTACAACAGAACAAAACACTGCCTGGTCCTGAGCCATCCTCACAATAGTTGCTATGTTTAAGCCCATTGTTGGAGCCACTGTGTCAATCCAACTCACTGAGAATTTTCCTCTTTTTTGCTCACTCTGTACCAAGCACGATGTCCTTCTCCAGGGACTGGTCCCACCTGATAATGTATCCAAAGCATGTGAGCCAAAGCCTCACCATCTTCACTTCTAAGGAACATTCTGGCTGTACTTCTTCCAAGACAGATTTGTTCATTCTTTGGCAGTCCATAGTATATTCAATATTCTTTGCCAACATCATAGTTCAAATGCATCAACTCTTCTTCGGTCCTTTTTTATGCACAGCTTGCACATGGATATGAGGTGACTGAAAACACCATGGCTTGAGTCAGGCACACATTAATCCTCAAAGTGATATTTTTGCCTTTTAACGCTTTAAAGAAGTCTTTTGCTGCAGATTTGCCCAATGCAAAACATCATTTGATTTCTTGACTGCTGCTTCCATGGGTGTTGATATGGGGCCAAGTAAAATGAAATCCTTGACAACTTCAATAATTTTCTCTGTTCATCATGATGTTGCTTATTGGTCCAGTTGCGAGAATTTTTGTTTTCTTTATGTTGACGTGCAAACCATGCTGAAGGCTGTAGTTTTTGATCTTCATCAGAAGTGCTTCAAGTCCTCTTCACTTTCAAGCAAGGTTGTGTCATCTGCATATTGAAGGTTGTAAATGAGTCTGCTCCAATCCTGATGCTGTGTTCTGCGTCCTTTAGTCCAGCTTCTTGCTCAGCATACAGATTGAACAAGTGCAGTGAAAGGATACAACTCTGATGCGTACCTTTTCTGATTTTAAACCACGCAGTATCCCCTTATTCTATTTGAATGAGTACTTTTTGGTTCATGTACAGGTTCTACGTGAGCACAATTAAGTGTTTTGGAATTCCCATTCTTCGCAATATTATCCATAATTTGCTATGATCCACACAGTCGAACGCCTTTGCATATTTCCATGCTAGTGGGAATAATTATCTCCATTTTGTAAATGAGAAAACAGCACCAGAGAAGTTAAATCACTTGTCCCAGGTCACATAGCAAATAAGTGGCAGAGCATGGTTTCAAAGGCAGGTGTTTTTGGTTCCAAAGCTTGCGCTCTGAGCAACTGAGCCATCTGTGTCTCAGGATAAGACTCTGGCAGGACAAAGGGTGGGTATTTCAGCCCAAAGTAGCCAAGGCTGCCTGGGATCTCTCTAAGAATGGGACCTCAGGGGCTCCGGGAAGATAGGCCTGCACTGCAATTCTTGGTTTCTACATCTGTGCAAGCAGCCCAGGGCTGAGTCAGCCTCCTAGCTTGGTGTCCCCATTGCCTACCCCAGAGTCTGGCCAGGGCAGGTCTCAGTGAGCAATGTTGAGTGGTTGATGGGCCTTGGCCTGGGCCTATGGTAACTGACAGGGGCCTTGAGGGGCTATCACCTAGCAGTCAAGTCCCAGCTGAGAGAAGCAGCATTGTATGCAGGTCTGGAAGAGGCCCTTTGGGTAGGGCTGGGGGTCTCTTCATTGCTGAGCAGGTACAGTATCCTCTGGTCCAAGGATCAGCAAGAGTTGGCCCAGAATGAGCCCCTCCACCCAGGGCCTGACCAGACCCAAGCTGCTTTGTGACACTGCACTACTCCTCCCTGATGGAGCCAGGCATGGAAGCATTGATGGGCTGACCTGAGGAGCCCTGACGCAGAACCAGACATCAGTGGGGGGGGAGAAGGCAGTAGGAGGAAGGCCAGCTGAGCAGGTGGAGCCTGGGCTTCATGGCCTGGCAGCAGGTGTCCTGGGCAGCAAGCATGTCCAGTAGGAGGGCGTGAATGTCTGAACAGGTGGCGAGGGCCCTATGGCAGGAGTCTGGCACCAGGCACCCAGGCCCTAAGCACCCAAATCTGGGGCAGGGCTGAGCCTGCAGACAGTGGTCAGAGGTTTGCTGGAGCAGGAAGCCAGGCACACTGATGCTCCGTGCATGTTAGAAGAGGATCCGTGGTAGAAGGTGATATATGTGGCAGCAGACCCTTGATGCACATGTCTGGCGTGAAGGCCATCCTGTGTTCAGCAGACTCTTGGCCACTGGAGTTATACCAGGGAGCCAGCCTGCCAAGGAAGGCAGGACCTCAGCAGTGATACCCTCCTCCACAGAGCTGCCATGATGGAAACAGGAACAGGAGCTGGAGCTGGCAGACAGCAGGAGGCTTTGTCTGGGGGCTCTGCCTCAGCTGGGGGCTCTGCCTGAGAAGTTTCTGGAGAGCCCCACAGCAGCCCAAGAAGAGAAATGCTGGTGCTGGTTGTTTGGAACTCAGCCAGGGGGCTGTTGGTGAGTATGTCAAAGGCGCACCTCTGTCTCTGTTAAAAAGCCAAAGCCAGGGGGTCGCCTGGGGGGTTTTATTCCCTGCCCTTAGCAAGCACTTGTTTTACTAGGGATCAAAGACTGGTGCTCACTGTGGAATGGCTCCCAACAGCGTTTCTGAGCAGCTCTGGGGACTGGAAGGACTGATTCTGGCCAGAAACCAACGAAGCCTCTTTCCAGGGCACAAGGGTGGAGAGGGCAGCTCCTTTGAGCCTCTTAAGAGGTATCAGGGAGAGCTGGGGCTGGGCTTGGCGCCTGGGTCTCTGGCTCTACCTGGGAAAGGTCAGGATGGCCAGGAGCTGACTCTTGGGGGGAATAAAGAATTTGGCCCCAACTCTGTGGGGTTGAACAGAAGCTGAAAAGACCAAGGACAGGCAAGAGGCTGGGGAGAACCCCCAGTTTGACGGAGCACAGAAAGCCGAGCCCAAGCCCTGGAGCAACTTGTCTGTGAGCTCTTCTGTGGGTTTCTCTTTTGCTGTCCCCTGGTCCAGCAAGGAATCTGCCTTCCCAAGGAAGGCTCTGTGTCCTCTCTGGGGAGGGAGCAGGGCTCCTGGCAGCCAATGTGAGATCAGGGTTGGCCACGCTGCCCCAGTGCTGCTGTGCCCATGCCAGACTCCACACACACAGCCTCTTCCTGACGGCAGCTCTACTCACACCATGCCCCAATCAGAGATGGCTCCCTGGTGCTTAGAAAATAAAACCAAACCGTGTAACCTGGCAACTGGATCCTTTACACCCTGCCTCCGACCTCCCTTGACTGTCTGGCTTCTCCCTTTCCTGGCTCCTCCACACCCACTGGGCTGAGCAGATATGCCAGTCCTGAAGTTCCAGCCTCAGGGCCTCAGCTCATGTGGTTTGTTTGTCTGTTTTTCATCATCTTCATGATAACCAAATTCCATTTTCATGGCCCAGGCCAAGCTCCTTGTCCTCCATAGATCTCTCATGCATTGAGTATTGGCGATCTGCCTGGAGTCCTGATTTGCTTTCGCACTCAGCTCTCACGGGTCTGTGAGGCCAGGTCCGATTTCTTTCTGTCTCGCCCTAGAGCCTGGCTCGAAGCCTGCCACAGGGAGATTTTGTTAACGGGTGATGTTGGCTGAGGAACGTGTAGGGATCTCAGGCCTGGACTTAGCCAAGCCCAAAGGCAGCAAGAGTGCCTGTTCCATGGATTGGCCTGTGAAAACTCTGAAATGCCTCCTGGGACCTGATCCCAGGCACCTCAGGGGAAGCAGAAAAGAGCCACTGTACTTGGCTGGTGGCTCAAGCTTTTCTCAAAGGCACCCCCCAAAGTACCCTCCTACTCTTGAACTTGAGCAGGTCCCTGCCCCCTGTCGCTCTGTCCCCTTGTCCTTGGGAGAACAGGAAGCAACAGAAGACTATCCCGAAGGGTGGAGCTGCCCTGCTAGGTAGCTGAGTCCCAGCCTTGAGCCCAGATGGCTGCAGGGAACCCAGGGCACAGAGACCGGCCTACTGTGGCCTGTGTTGTCCTGTGGGAGGCAGAGAGTAGAGGTGGCCACTCCCCAGTGGGCTGGAGTTTAGAGAATAGGGAGGTGGAACAACAAGCAGTCAGGGACCTTTGGTTCTCCTTCGTCTCAGGCTCCCTTCCCCTTCCTGGACATCTGGGTTCCATTTCTACAACGACTCCGCCCCCTTGTTTCTCCTGTAGGCCTGGGCATGGAGAGGTCAACGTCCCTCAGATATGCCTTCCCAGCACAAAGTCATCACACAGCAAACACTGGCCACAGAGCTCTGATGGCAGGCGCATGCAGAGCTCCTTAGAGCAGGATTCCTGTCCCCAGTCCCTTATCAGAACAAAGAGGGTTAGGACAGGGAGGTAAAAAATGGAAACTAACCTTTAGTGAGCACTTACAACATGCTGGGCACAGTGCTAGACACTTCACATGTGGTTCTCTTCAAATCTCACCACCAACTAGAAGGTAAGCATGGTTATCCTCATTTCACAGATCAGGAGAATAAGGTTAAGAAAGGTTAAGGAACTGACCACTTATACATGTCAGAACCAGGGGTCATACTCATATGTCTGTTGGGCTCCAGATTCTGTCTTCTTGCCTCTACACCAGCATGGGAGGGGACCCATCTGGCTCTCCAGGCCTGGGCAATGTCCAAGCTGAGGGACATTCTGAGCTCTCAGTGGTATCAGATAACAGGACAGAGGGCACATTTGGTGATGTCATTTTCTGTAAGAGGACAGGGTATATGTTTGCGAGGTCAAAGTTCTTGCAGACAGAAGGGCAGAGCTTGTTGGGAAAGGAGGAGCCCCAGGAAGTCACGTGTTAGACTGCTTGTAACTGGGGAAACAGAGGCCCCCTGGGGTACAGGGGTAGATAGCCCAAGGTAGAGACCAGGCCCCTCTGAACTTCCCTTTTATCCTTGGAGAGACCACAAGCATCCCATAACAGGCCCTCGATGGGGCCATTGCCCTCTGTCTCTTACCTCTCCAGATCTAACCATCCTTCCAGACCTTGCTCCAGCCTCCCCAAACCTCCCACCCCCTCAACACACACTCCCTAAGCCTGGCGCTATGCATAGTTCCAGCCTCTGTGAACTCCCCTCACCCCTAGTCAGCACCACACCCACAGCCCCAGGAGCTGGCCGTCTTGGGGTGGTTGTTCTTTCCAACCCCATGAACTCCCAGAGATCCTGTGGTGGCCTTCCTGTTCTCTGGTCCCCAGCACAATCGGCATGCTTGAGCTCAGGGCTCAGCACCTAACAGGGATCATGGCTGGCACCAAGCTTCTTCAGGAATCCTGGCCCCAGACAAGTGATCGAGGTGTGGGAGCTCCTAGCTGCAGTGCTGCTCAGCCAGGGACACTGCTGCTGAGCCCAGTTTGTGAAAAAAGGCTGATCACTTGGCTCAAGGCCCTGGCCCAAGCCCAGTCCATCTTGCTCCTCTGGGATCTGGCCCTTGCTCTGAGCCCCACTCCCCCAGGCCAGGAAGGAGGGTGAGAGCAGAACATTCTGTGATTGCAGGCTCTGTTGCTGGCTGTTATTGTGATCAAAAGACCCATGTGTTTCCAGGAAAACACTGAGTGATCTAGAAAGTAACAGACACCCCCGCCAAATTTCCCCTTAGAAACCCCAGAAAGCTATTTGTTTGCTCACTTTGGAAGTGGAACTCTAGCCAGCAAACAGATCTACTAGAGACAGCCCCCGAGGTCCCTGCCCTGAGCCAGGAGCAGTTTGTGGGCACGCCTGAGGCCTGGGGTAGGAGGGGCAGTCCACATAAATCTGTGGCTGGCATGGAGCATTTCAGCAACCCAGGGCCATCATCCCTGCCACAGGGCTTCCTTTCTTGCTCACGAGCCTCTTTATTGGTAACCATTGGTGGGTCATTTCTCCCCTCCTCTTTTTCACAATTTTATCCATCGTTACCCTTTCTACAACGGCTACCCTGGCTGGGGTCTCTCTGGAGGCTGAGTGAACCACGATTTGAAGTCCCAAACCCTTAATTCCTTGTCTTCTGCCTCCTCCAGGGAGGGTGTGAGCCAGATCCAGCCTGGCTTATTCATTTAGCAAGTGCTGGCCAGGTACCCACAGAGTACCAGGCCCCCTGGAGACTAATAAACTCAGATGCTGTTTGCTCGAGGTGGCAAAAGTAACTCTACAGCAATAAGTGTGCACAGGGCCTAAGAAAGGCAAACAAAAGGTCTTATGGTGTGGAGAGAGAGGTTTGGCCCAGCTAAGAAGGACAGGAAGGATCCCTGGTAGTGCAGTGGTTAAGCACTTGGCTGCTAACCAAAAGGTTGGTGGTTTGAATCCACCAGCTGCTCTGCAGAAAAAAGATGTGGCAGTCAGGTTCCATAAAGATTGAAGCCTGGGAAACCCTATGGGTCAGCTCTGCCCTGTCCTACAGAGTAGCTATGAGCCAGAATTGACTCAACGGCAACGGATTTGACTCAATGACAACAGCTTAAGCAGGACAGACAGGCTATCTGGAGGAAGGGGTTTTTGACTGAGCCTCAAAGAACAGATAAAACTGCCACCATCCAAGTGCTGATTTTTCTTTTTTTTCTTGAGTATTAAAAGGAAAGGAAAGATGAACTGACAAAAGGGGTAGCAGCATTCCTGAATACAAGTATGTGACTTTGGAGAGGCCCTTTCTTTCCTGAGTGTGTTTCCTCATCTGAAGAGAATGAGATTATAAGGATACCATGAAGTAAACTGTGTGGAAACGCTGGGCCTCTTGTGGGACATACAGGTGGTGCTCAAAGAATACTTGTTTGAATCAGACCCTAATAAACTCATTGCTGTTGAGTTGATTCCGACTCATTGCGGCCCTACAGGACAGAGTAGAACTGCCCCATAAGGTTTCCGAGGACTGGCTGGTGGATTTGAACTGCTGACCTTTCTTGGTTAGCAGCCGTAGCTCCTAACCACTGCACCACCAGGGCTCCGACCCTCATAAGGACAGGGCAGATCTAGATAGTCTGATTTCACTGGTTTGAAGAGAATCATTAAAATGTCAAACACCTTCTGCCCAGTTTAAGTTCTAAAACATTATCCTAGGAAAGATAAGCATCATTTCTCTGTCAGTGCTGGGTGACTCTTCATTATGGCAGATGACAAAATTGTTTATGTAAGTCATGAACACACGGGACCATACAGTGCTCCAAGTCTAAACCCCCTGCCCTTAGAGAGAAGGATGCTGATGCCAGAGCCCAGGTCCACACAGCTCATTAGAGGAGGCTTAGCCCTGGCTCCAGTACTCTTCCTACACAGAGATTCGTTCCTGTGTCACACTCAAGGCAAACCTGAACTGATATGTACATCAGAGAAATAATTAACACTCATTAAATGGACGTCTGTCTGCACTTATCTCCACCCAGTCCAAATGGGAAAGCACATCAAAGTGCCCAGGGCTCCAGTTCACAGGGTAATGGGCAACATCCGGAGAGCCCAGGTACATTTTGCTGCCACTGATAACCAAGCCAAAACTTTTACTTCAATCCACAAGCAGTTTCAGAAGAACAAACAGAAGCGTCTTTGAGTTAATTACTATGTGATCTCCTGAAGATAGCCGTTGGCTGGGTAAGGTCTTCATCCTGACGCACCCAGTTTCAGATGGATAGCCCAGTGGGTGGACTTTGAGAGTGATGGGAAGAACTGAGGGAAGAGAACGTTGATGATTAGAGCCTGAACTTACTTAGCCAGAGCCCAGATTTTTCTGACAAGATAAGTCTTACTTTCCTCAGGCCGACAAAGTGCTCCGGCATTGGGTGGGCTCCGCCACCTGTGGTTTAGGAATTTGAGTGCAGGGTAAGGAATTTCACAGCGGCCATTCTGTAGGAGTTGCTGAGGCTCCACAGAGAAGATCTCTAACTCCTCTGGAGGAGTGAGGAGACTGAGGCCTAGAGAGGACAAGGGCTTGCCAAGTTTCCTCAGAGGGTGATGGTGCTGGAGTGAGAAGCCAGGGCTGCTGTCTCCCAGGCCAGGACTCCATTCACCACAGCACACACCAACCCCACGTCCAACTACAGGTGTGAGGGGGAGAAATGAAAGACAAGTTTGAGGTGGCAGAATGTGAGGAGCTGTGGGTACCCAGCTGAGGAGACAGGCCGTGACTTGGCAGGGGATGGGGAGATGGGTAGAGGGGCCTGGGACAGGAGCAGAGAGGAGCTTAGAAAACCTCTGAGCTGGGTATGCAGAGGGGCCTGAGGACCAGGGGCCACCCAACGTTAGCCTTTGGGTGAGCCGAGTGAAAACAGCCTGAAGGGAACTTAAGGAAGTCACTGGGTCAGGAGTGTTAGCACAGGCCTGGGCTCCAGCACTTCTTAACTGGGTGGCTGTGAGCAGGTCATTTAAGCTCTGGGATCCTCCATTTCTTCATTGTAACAAAATCTAATAATACGTTGCCAGTTGCTGCAAGGATTAGAAATACCATATGCAAAGTGCTGGACATATGATCATGCACAGTAATGAGGAGCTATTAATATTATTTCAGCTGCTGGGCACAGCCATCTCCTCTTTAGTGGCCCCGCCATCAACCATCCAACCACCTCGGGGTGGGGGTGCTCCAAACCCTGCTAATGCTGCAGGATAGAGGTGAGTCTCCCAAGGATTTGGGACAGGACTCTAGGGTCTGGGAGATGCCCTGAACATAAGGAAATGGAGTGGCTTCCTGATCTTGCTTCTACCCATTTCACACAGCCTCAGAGAGGAGCCACCGATGTAGACAGCTGGTCCCGCAGCGCTCCCTCTCACAGGAGCTATTAGCTGTGTCATGCATCTATTTGTAATGAAATGGAAGTGTTTTGATTTCTCTGGGAAGCCGGATTTTCTCCCAAATCCTTGCTGCTTTCATCCTTGGACATGAAACAGCCTATTCTAATCTCGTAAGGAGGGGCCAGTGGTTATAAGGAAACCCACGAAACCTGATCACCAGGCGGCAGCTTTGATCGCTGGGAGGGAGCACGTCGTCCCCAGCTTGGTGCTAATAGCCCCATGCATTATTGAAAAGCCATTTTTTTTCAGCCACAGACACATTCAGGGAAATACCCAGATTGCAGGCTGGAGTGTCAGCTGCTTCCTGCCCTCAGTGATGGTGCTTTGTAATCCACTGGAGCCACGAAAAATAGGCACCTGACGGTGCTGTCTGCAGCTCACTGCACTCTCTCCACGGACAATTTGGGGGGCAGCTGACATGGAGCAAGCCAACACAGTGAAACCACCACTTTCCAATTCTCTCAATTGCCATTCCTCTGATCCAAATGCCTGAGGAATGAACAGCTGCCTCAGGGAGCACCCTCAGGAAATGCATACTCAGGAAATGCTGGAAGCTTCGCTCACCACAGATGGGAGATGAGACCTGACAAACTTCTTTTAGCCCTCTGAGTAGGACACTGATACCCAGCCTTTGGAGCCACTGGGGGCAAGGCAAGGGTTGGGACTTCATCATCTCTGAGAATTTGCCAGAAATGTTGAGGGGAGGGGACAGGCTCACTGTGCCCATTGTCACTAACTGGTTGAACTGGATACCCTAATCAAACCCTCTTTCACTTTTTCAAGAATTATTATTTGAGCACATACGGCGTGCCAGGCACGGAGTGAGCCACTGAAGGTATAAACCAAAAATTTATTGTCCTTGAGTCAATTCTGACTCATATAGACCCTATAGGACAGAGTAAAACTGCTCCATAGGGTTTCCAAGGAGTGGCAGATAGGTTCGAACTGCCAACCTTTTGATTAGCAGCTGTGCTCTTAACCACTGTGCAACCAGGGCTCCACTGAAGGTATAACAGTGAACAAAGCCTCCAAGATGGTCCGCGATGATCCCTGCCTCCTGTATTCATGCTTTCGTGTAGCTCCCTCTCACACTGAATAGGGTTGACCTGTGTGATTAATAGGAGTAGGATGTCTGAAGCTAGGTTGTAAGAGACATTTTGGCTTCTGCCTTGCTCTCTTTGATCATTTGTTTTCTGGGGGAAGGCACTGCCATATTGTGAGGACACTCAAGTGGCTCTATGGATAGGCTCATGAGGCCATCTTGTCAGTGGATCTTCTAGCCCCAGTCAAGCCTTCATATGACTGAAGCCTTGGTCAACATCTTGACTACAACCTCATGAGATATTCTGAGCCAAAATTACCCGGCTGATCTGTCCTCAAATTCCTAACAAATAGAAATTGTGAGATAATAAATGTTTGCTATTTTAAGCCACTATGTTTTGGACTAATTTCTTACACAAACGATACTAATAGACTTAATCTTCAGTGAATAATAATTTGGTCAAGAATTAATAATTGATCAAGTAATTATACCAATAGCTATACAATTGCACCTATAGAAATTGCTAGAATACCTCTACTGGGAGGAAATGACTCAGCTTGAGAGATCAAGGAAGGCTTCTCAGAGGAAGTGGTGACGATTGAAGCTGAAAGATAAGTACTTGTAAAGCAGGAGAACATTCTAGGTAGAGAAGCCACTTGAGTCAAGGCCCTAGGTGGGGAGGAAGCCCAATGCTCAGAAGGATGTAAAGGAGGCCAGAGGGGCTGAAGTGAAGTGAGGGAGAGAGGCACACAGGTGGGACTGGAAAGGGAGAAGGGGCCTCCTGAGTTATGCTAAAGATTTTGGTATTCGGCCTAAGTGCAATGGGTAGCCACTGAAGGATTTTAATCAAATGGCTAACATGTTCAGATTTGGGCTTTCCAAAGACCCCTTTAGTTACTGTGGAGTTTGGAGATTTTAGAGTAGAAAAGGCTATGGTAGGAGCCCAAGAGAGGGTTAGTGTGTCTAAAACCAGGTGGTATTAAGGGACAAGGAGAGATATGGGCAGCTTGAAGGATATTTATGAGGTTAAATTGATAGTAGTTGGTGATAGAGTGGCCATGAGGGCGTGAAGGTGTTGGAGGTACTAAGGTTGAGTTCTAGGTCATACAACCATGGGTGTCTGGGACATCCCAAGAGCACACAAACCCCAGAGAGCACATGGAGCTGGGGCTGTGGTGAGCCTGATGTGCTATCTGGGCAGTATCCAGCAGCCTTGAGGATATGAACACTCCCAACACCTGCCTCTGGGCATGGCCTTGTCCCATCAGAGCTCCCAGTCTAGGGGAGCAGGTAAGATACCCACACAGGAAACAATGAGGTATCCAATAGCATGTTGGTTCAGTTCCTTCCAAAGGGCAGATCTTTCAAGGCAATGTCAAGAGCAGCAGTTCTCAAAGTGAGTCCAGGGAAACCTGTGAGGCCCCAAGGCCTTTTCAGGGGACCCCACAAGGTAAAAACTATTTTCATACATAACAATACATAAGATATTATTTGCCCTTTTGGATGATTTTGGATTTAATCCCTCAAGTAGATGTGGAGCAGTTGAAGGATTTTTAGTAATGGAGAGATAAGATCAAACTCACGTTTTCACTTTCACAAGATAAAGTGAAGTGTCCCAGAATCTATGAGGCGTGTGATATTGCAAAAGACTAAATGCAGAAGCAGATATAAAAATCCAGCTGCCTTCCAAGGAAAGTCATAGAAGCTTAATAGACACACCCAGACTCCCTGAGGGACTGAATTACTAGACTGAGGGCTCAGGACCATGGTCTTAGGGGACACCTAGCTCAATTGGCATAACGTAGTTTATAAAGAAAATGTTCTACATTCTACTTTGGCGAGTAGCGTCTGGGGTCTTAAAGCCTGCGAGCTGCCACCTAAGATACTCCACTGGTTCCACCCCGTATGGAGTAAGGGAGAATGAAGAAAAAACCAAAGACACCAGGGAAAGAGTAATTAGTCCAAAGGACTAATGGACCATAACTACCACAGCCTCCACCAGACCGAGGCCAGCACAAATAGACAGTACCCAGCTATCACCACAGACTGCTATGATGGGATCACAATAGAGGGTCCTGGGCAGAGCTGGAGAAAATCGTAGAACAAAATCCTAACTCACAAAAAAAGACCACACTTACTGGTCTGACAGAGACTTGAGAAAACCCAAGAATATGGCCTCCAGACACCCTTTTAAATCAGTACTGAAGGCACTCCTGATGATCGCCCTTCAGCCAAAGATTAGACAGGCCCTTAAAACAAACAACAACACACGTAGCTCAACCCTGTATATGCAACTAAATGAGCACACCAGCCCAGGGGTAAAGATAAAAAGGCAGGAAGGGACAGGAAAGATGGATGAATGGAAATGGGGAACCCAAGATTGAGAAGGGCAGTGTGTTGACGCACCGCAGGGTCAGCAACCAATGTGACAAAACAGTATGTGTATTAATTATTTAATAAGAAACTAATCCACTCTGTAAACATTCATCTAAAACACACACAAAAAAGAATCTAGCTGTCTTGTACTAAGCCAGACATTAAAGAGATTGGCCGTAATTTAAAACAATGCTACCCTTCTCATTATTTTTGTTTTGGAAAATATAGTTCATTTTCATAAAAATGTTAACATATAATGGCTTTATTACTCTTATCTTTAAATAAATGAATAATTTTAAAATGTCTTAGCCTTAATTTCTGATATGGTAACTACTGATGGATATAATTTAACAAAGGTCTTAGGATTCTCAATAATTTTAAGGGTGTAAAAAGTCCAGAAACCAAAGTGTATGAGAAACACTGATCTACAGTAAGGAGGTCCCTTAGATCCCCCTCCCTGAATTCTCTTCAGACCCCTTTCGTCTGTTGTTGTTAGGTGCCATCAAGGCGGTTCTGACTCATAGTGACCCTATGAACCACAGAAAGAAACACTGCCTGGTCCAGCACCCTGCTTACAGTCGTTGTTATGCTTGACCCCATTGTTGTAACAACTGTGTCAATCCACTGACCCTGTACTTTACGAAGCATGATGTCGTTCTCCAGGGACTGATCACTCCTGACAACATGTCCAAAGTATGTAAGACGCAGTCTCGCCATCCTTGCTTCTAAGGAGCATTCTGGTTGTACTTCTTCCAAGATGGATTTGTTTGTTCTTTTGGCAGTCCATGGTATGTTCAATGTTCTTCGCCAACGCCAAAATTCAAAGACGTCAATTCTTTGGTCTTCCTTACTCATTGTCCAGCTTTCACATGCATATGATGTGATTGAAAATACCTTGGTTTGGATCAGGTGCACCTTAGTCTTCAAGATGACATCTTTGTGTTTTAATTTGAATAATAGTCATATTAACTGGTCCTCCTGTAGGTGTATGGATATTATCCTATCACTGACAGCTTTGTACTTCAGGATAGATCTCGAAATGTTCTTTTTGACAATGAACGCAACACCATTCCTCCTCAAGCTGTCATTCCCTGCATAGTAGACCATATGATTGTCCAATTCAAAAAGGCCAATACCAGTCTATTTCAGCTTATTAATGCCTAGGATATTGATGTTTATGTGTTGCAGTTCATTTCTGACAATTTCTAACTTTCCTAGATTCGTACTTTGTACATCCATTCATCTATAGCTCAGTTATTAACAAGATGCCACAGGGTAGTGCAGCTATGTTAGAAGCACGTACTTTAGACATGAATGGCTCAGATAATCAGGGAGTGCCCACTTCACACTTTTCATCCACAATGTTCATGAAACGGTTTTCTTGGGCTGTAACACATACAATAGCATCGTTGTTTGTTTGCAGGCTGAGAAATGTTCTGTGTACAGCGAGTGTCAGGAGAACTTAGGTCCCAAACACAAAAGGTGTACCTTAAAGTACACTGGTTATCTTCTCTCACTTCGGGAGTTTCTGGTCACCTTCCCTCTGGTCTCTTACAAACACCTGTTAATTAGAATACAGACATTGATCTTCCTAAAAACACTAGTTTGATCTTATCTCTTCATTATTAAAAATCCTCTAGCTGCTCCAAATCAACTTGAGGGATTAAATCTGAAATCATTAAGTCATGCAAGGTTCTCCGTAGCCTGGCTTCTCCCTGCACCTCCACCTCCTACCAGCCTCACTTTAGCTACTGGAAGGTTCCAGAATTTCCCAGAATTTTTTGGCCTATGGGACTTTGCATATGTGGTGTTCACCCTGCACCCACTCGTGCCTGAAATGCAGATCTCCTTCCTTTCTCCCTCTGGTCCTGCAGGATTCAGCTTAGAAGCATCTCTTAGGGGAGTCCCCGCTGGTTGCTCTTGCCAGGGCCACTAGAATGCACTCTGTCTGGGGTGGTTCCTGCTGTATCGTTAACACCAGCGTTGAGATTTGGTCTGTGCAAATCAGACTCCGTGGGTTATTTGCAGGCAGTTTCCATTCTGATTGGTTTTTGCTTGGGCCATTCATTTGGTAAATATTTTTTATATCATCCCTTCCAAACGCCTTGAAAGAAGATACTCACTAAATATAGACACTAAAGGAACAAAGTGCTGTGGGCTCCAAAGTCACAAAGCAAGTTGGTTCAAGAACCTCCCGGCTCCCCATCCCAGAGTTGGTGATTAAGGCCCTTCTCCTTGACTAAAACCCCAAACCAAACCTATTGCCATGGAGTTCATTCTAACTCATGACAGCCCCATGCGTTACAGCTTAGAACTGCTCCATATGGATTTCTTGACTGTAATCTTTACGGAACCAGATTACTAGGCCTTTCTTCTGTGCCACCACTGGGTGGGTTCAAACTGCCAGTCTTTAGTTTAATAGTCAAGTGCAAATGATTTGTGCCACCTAGGGACACTTCTCCTTGACCACCCCCTTGCATTTGAATACCCTGCACTGCCCTGAAGTCTAGGCACCTCAGCCAACAAACAGTTTTGTCTGAACCAAAACCAAACCCACTGCTGTCGAGCCGATTCCAACTCACAGCGACCCTATAGGACAGAGTAGAACTACCCCATAGAGTTTCCAAGGAGCACCTGGCAGATCTGAACCGCCGACCTCTTGGTTGGCAGCCATAGCACTTAACCACTACACCACCAGGGTTTCCTTGTCTGAACCACACGGTAGCAAATAATAAGAACTTGAACTTCTTTAACTGACCATCTCTTTCAAACAGCATTGACCCCTCGAGTGTTGTGGGTGTGAATCTTTGCCTGCAGCCCACCCAGGGCATGACCGGGTACTGGGCCTCATTGCTCCTGTGCCACTGAAGCAGGGAGAGCCCTGGCAGGACAACAGTTAAATGTTCAGCTGCTAACTGAAAGGTTGGTGGTTTGAACTCACCCATCAGCTCCATGGAAGAAAGACCTGGGGATCTGCTTCTGTAAAGATTAGAGCCTAGAACTGTAAAGATTACAGTTCTATTCTGTTACATTTTTGCTACGGTAGAAATAGACTTCACGGCCCCTGACGATGACAATACAAGGAAACGTCCCTTCAGTACTTACGTCAGCCGTTGGCTTTCTTGGTCCAGAGGGATCATTTCTGAGGCCTCATGCTTCATAATTGTTGTTTAAAGCTTGTATTCCCGGCCTTGCAGTTGTTAAAGCGATTGCTAACTGAAAGGTCGATGGTTCGAAACCACAAGTGGCTCCGCAGGAGAAAGATGTGGCAGTCTGCTTCTGCAGAGATTTACAGCCTTGGAAACTCTGTGGGGTCCCTATGAGTCAGAATCAACTCAAGAACACTGGGTATTACTGGTTAAGCTCCAAACCAAATGAAATGCAAAGCGCTCCAATTACTTGGAACAATTATGCATTGAAGTCAATAACCTTCCACGAGTTACTGGGAAGAATTGTATTTTGAATCTAATCCAATCATTGCCTCCATGGTGAAGAACTGGGAGGAATTCCCACAGCCAGGGGGCCTGTGATAGTCCGTGGACAGGCGCCTGGACTTACCCCTGTATGCAAGCTCTTTGTAAATACCCGTGAAAACCCCAATGACTCTGGATCTGTAAGATGCTTTCTGTCATTGTTCATGAAGCCTGCCCTTTAGGGTCACCCCTGACCCAGGGGAGAGTATAAAATAGTCATTTGGTGTGGGTGAGCCACCTGTAGCATCCACATATGTGGAGTGTCCTGCACAGAAGAAGCCTAGACTCCTTTCCTTGGTAATTAAGGTCTTTTATACTCTGCTCTCCAGCCTTGCCTAGCCAAGCCCACTCTTCCTTACAGGCTCAGGTCAAACCCACCTCCTCCAGGAAGTCTACCGTCCTAGGTATAACAGTGTACTGAGGCTGAGTGTACCTATGTGAGTACTTTCCAGGGTATCAAGCGGCCTACTGAAAAGCTGACCATCAGTTAAATGGATAAATAAACAGAGCAGTTAAACTAATAAGGTTAAGACCGAAAATACTAAAGCTGGCACAAAACCTGTTTGCCTGATTGGTTGTGGCTGGTGGATGACAGACGTGTTTTAGCCTCATTTTTTCATTCATTTGACAAATGCTTACTCAGTGTCCTTTAATGTACTAGGCTCCGCATGGGCGCAGGTGCCATCACATAAAACACACATCATTTTTCCCTAGAAAAGTCAGGAAATGAGGTTTCACAGGAATTATCACAGAAGTAAAAATTCTGCTAAGAGGACAGAATAAAACAAAACAACCAAACCAGTTGCAGTCAAGTGGATGGTGACTCATAGCAACCCCATGAGTTACAAAGTAGAACTGCTCCATAGGGTTTCCTTGGCTGTAATCTTTCCAGAAGCAGATCACCAAGCCTTCCTTCCATGGTCCCGCTGGGTGGGTTTGAACCACCAATCTTTAGGTTAGCAGTTGAGCACAAACCATCTGCAAAGAGAAGCCTAATTCTCCCCAGCCTTCCATGAATAGCCAGACAAGCCTGGACCATGTAGCTAAGGTCTAAGTTCTGGGCCCAGGAGTAGAAGGGGAGCCTGTGTTCGGCCTCTGAATTTCTCCCCTGGCTGCTCACTACAACTACGGTCAGTCTGGCAGCAGTGGCAGGCAGCCCACCTGGCAGTGCCCCAGGCTAGCAGGCATGTGCTGTTGGCAGCTGAGACCCAGCCTGGGAGCCGCCAGCTATGGCCCCATCCCCGACAGTCCCACTCAGCCAGATCATCCTGCAGCTGTTTATGGAAAAAAAGCAAAGGAAAGCAGAGCCCCGGATGATTGATGGGGCCGTGTGTGCCTTTCTCTTGCTCCTGTGGATTTTTCAATTGGAAGGAAGAGGCTTATCTCTCATTTTTTAATTGATTTTAACGTGGCTCAGCCAGGCTAGATCAGATCTCAACTCCTCAGTGGCCTTTGAGGGAGGTTGTGAGGGGCTGCCTGAATGTTAATAAGAGGGGCTGAGAGAAGCCAGGAGGTAATGAGGCCATTGTGTGCCAGTGAGGCTACCCTGGCCTTCAGTCTGACCTGCAGGGACAGACCTGGCTACAGATTGCAGGGGTGAGGTGGCTATGTGAACAGGGCAGTTTGACCTATAGCCCACAGGGCTGACATAGGTGGATACAAATGTGTAGTTGTAATCACAGTGTTTAGTTGTATTCATAGATTTGGACTCCAGCAAGCTTTACCTCCCAAATGTTTATTCCCCTGACTCCTGCCAATTCGCCTCTTACCCATGCTTCAGCCTCCTCTGAAAAGCCTTCCTGATGTCTTTGCAGTTTTCTGTAGCATAATCAGCACCAGCAATTGTTTCTCCTCACCACGCCCTCCTCCCCCAAACCTTGTGGGCTCTTGAACCAGTCACCGGACCCCTTTGATCCTCAGCTTTCTCATCTCGAGTGGGGATAATAACATCTACCAAAGGGCATTATTATGAGGATTCAGGCAAGATAACGCTGTAAAGCACCTCAGAGCAATAAATACTCAGGTGTTATTTCTTTTCCACCTACCCACCCCTCTGCTACATGCACTGAATCAGGAGATGTTAGCAAATCATTGTAAATGGGAGGAGGCCTGAAATAGTATCCCTTGGGGATGGGCTCAGGCTCCTGTCCTAACCACATGGTACGACAGCTAATTTATAAATGCCCTCTCCCAGCTTCTTGGGTGGAAAGAGATAACAGGTACCTTAGCGCTTAGCTAGTTAAGAAGAAATACCCAGGGAAATTTTCAAGGGGTCAGTGCCTGAGCCTAAGTCCCAGAGACTCGGATTCAATTATTCTAGGTTGGGTCAGGCATTGATAGAGATTTGGAATGTTGTAGAAGTTGGTGAGCTGAAGAGGGGATGGGGGAGAAGACGTTATGCCACAAAGCAGGGGACACTTTATAAGCTACCTCCTCCATCTCCGAAGGTCCTCTATAGTGCTCTTTCTACGGTCATCACAGTCATCGCCGTTGAAATCGCTTGCAACTTGTGAGTTTTCCTCCTAGACTTGACACAGTTCTCAGTGCTTCCTATAAGCCCAGGTGGCAGGTAGGTGGTGGTGAAGATGGGGCATCTGTTTCTCCACTGTTCCTTAGTCCCCACATCCTTCTTATCTTTCAGTAAGGAGAGGCAGAAGAGCCCAGTATTAAAAATACATGCTCACAGTTTTCAAGTAGAGAATCAAACATCAGAAGACTGGTTTCCTAATATACACAAACTCGGAAACACACTTTCCCACAGATACCACAACCCTCTAGTTCTTGCATAGACATACCAATGTGGTTAAAGCTAGATTTACCAAAACACATGTATTTACAAACATATTGTCAAGAACTGTGAAGAGTCTGAGATTTTACCCTACTTGCAAGTTAACAAGTTCACCTGCAAGTTCCATGGATGCTGTTAGGAGACACAGGACACCTGGGTCAGGGGTGAACCGTGGTATACGATTCACAGCAATAATAGTAACCAGGTATCAGCATTTTTTTTGTGCCAGTTCCTGAGGCCGAATTCACACAGTGATGTGAAAAGGCTCAGATGACAACTATGTCCAGAGTAGAAAAGAACCCTGAGCTTAGGGAGCCTGAATCTTTTATAATAAACAGTAAACATGTCTGCCCTTTGCTTAGGAGGGAAATACTACAATAAATTCTATCTACCAAGGCTGCTTGCAATAAACATCCTTAAAAAGATAGTCCAGAACAAAGCACAGTGAGTACACAGCTTTGCAAGATGTGCAGAAATGCAAGAGACCCATGGAGAATTGTCTCCCAACACGTATGTCACCAGATATACAGTCAGCTCTCATTGTTTGTGGTAGTTATGTGCTATAAAGTCCCCACAAACACTGAATTTGTAAATGCTGCAGCATTACTTGTAGGGAAAATGCAGCGTTGGATTCCTGCAAGCCTCTGGTCACAACATTTTCATCAACTGATCTGTATGTAACCTTGCTTTGCGTGTGTTTCTGTTCAGACACCTATTGAATATATAGTGTTGATTCATTAACATTGAATTCACAGCCAACATCACTACAACTCATATCTAAACAAAGCTTATCTAACACATGTATTTCCTTCTGAGAGGCACATCACAGCCTTCTTGTGCTTACGAACATTAGACAGCACTTCAGCACAACCTTGAGGGCCATCTTAAAGAAGTTACCAACAAAAAGCAAAAAATGCAAAAAACGTGGCGCTATATAGACCATGAAGAAGACACTTGTTTACAGTATGAGAACTGAAATAAGAAGGCAGAGCATTGCTTTGTTTGGCCTCAGATAGAAATGTAAGTGTCAGGCCACTCTGCACATGTTCACGAATGACTGTGAAAGTGCTCAAGTGTTGATTTTGGGGTTACGAATAAATTTTAATGAATAGGCAAATTTGTAATTACAGAATCTGCAAATAATGATACACATCCCCTGTGAACATTCACACAAGCACAAAAACACAGTTTGTCATGCACAGAAACAAGCATATTAACCCACACCTGTCACTATTCTACAAATACACAGTTCAGGAAATGTTGGGACAAGGTTTTGGACCGTGCCTTTTCTTCCTTGTGTAAACTGAGAATGCGTAGCTTGAGTATCCAGCTTGAATCTCTTCTCCACATTTATCTTGCAATGATCCTTCTAAGTATAGGAATTGTATCATTTCCCTCCCCTACTTAAAATCCACTGCCTTCAAGACACAGTCCCAAATTTCTACTCTGGCCCTGCCCCTTCTCCGATCTCCTTTCTCACTTCTTCCCACCTAGCTCCCTATGCGTGTCATATGGCAGCCTTCAAGTTTCCAGCCTGCCATGTGCTCGCTGGTGCAGCCACACCCCACTCATGACTCACTGTCCCTGTCTCCATCTGAGGTGTAGCTGTTCCCAACAGGCACCCCCTGCACCCTCTCCACAGTCTGCTTTTACACCCATTGTTCCACTAAACCCTCTCTGGTGTGACCATCAGATTATTTTTTTCTTGTCATTCTAGGCTGGGGGCTGCTCCAAAACGAGACCCTTGTTTGATTTGTTTTCGCATCTCTGGTGAACGAGAGGGGCCTAGAGTAGAGGCAAGGCTCAGGATGTAAGATGGTTGCTCTCAGACAGTCATAGGACTGTAGACAGGACCAGCTATGTAATTTGCGAGTCCAATGTAAAATGAAAATGTGAAGCGCTTGTTCAAAAATGATTACAAATTCTGACACTGACATGGTGACTAAGACACACGCATGCGGCCTAAGTGTGAGGTCCTGGGCGACTGTACAGGTCATATAACCATGAAGCTGGCCGTGACTGCAGGAGCAGCTGTGTGGGGAAGTGATAGCATCAGGTCCATTTCACATGTCCTGAGGACACTATGCAGGTGAGTGATCCAGGGAGAGGCTACAATCTGGAAGCAAAATAGCCCAACAGAGCCTTTGGGGAGCCTTGGGTTTACCTATAGTGAACTTCTTTATTCCTTTCCTTTCTCCCTTCCTCCTTGCTTCTTTCTTCTGTTCCTTCCTTTCCCCTCTCCTTTCCTTCCTCCCTCCCTCTCTCCCTTTCATCCTTCCTTTCATGTGTGGGAGGAGCTTAGCATTGACATTATCTAGTTCTTTTCCATTTATCCACTTATGAAAATTCTTTGAACCCCTATTGTGAGTCATGACCTGGACTGGGGCTCAATGGGATGGGCTCCCTGCTCTTGAGGAACTTATATACACATCCATAGGCGGGAATGGAACTCCAATTCTCCTGCCCCTTTCCTACCCCACATCTGTGTACATACATGACCACCAATCCAAACTCGTCCCACTTCCTCAAATGTTCGCCTGTAAGCCATTAAACCGTATTATGACTGACCCAGCAATTCCACTCCTAGGTATATACCCAAAAAACTTGAAAGCAGAGACTCAAAAAGAGACTTGTAAACCAATGTTCATTGCAGCACTATTCACAAAAGCTAAAAGGTGAAAACAACCTAAATGTCTATCAACAGATGAATGGATAAACAAAATGTGGTACATACATACAACGGAATACTATTGAGCCAGTAGGAGAAATGGAGCCTTGATACATGCCTAGAGTATGGATGGAGCTTGAAGACATTATGCTGAGTGAAACAAGTCAAACACAGAAGGACAAATACTGTATGACCTCACTTATATAAAAAGACAAGAAAAAAAAATATGTATAGAGAACAAAGTTTACTAGTGGTTACCAGGAGTGGGAAAAAAAAAAAAAATTTAAAGGGGGTTTAATGGAGATGGAAAAATTGCATTGATTAAGGGTAGGGTTGTACAGCCAATTATTATAATTGCTGTCAATAAGTTGTACACCTGCACAAAGCTGAATTGGCAAAAGTTGTGTGATAGATATATTTACAAAAAAAAAAAAAAAATCCACTGCCATCGAGTTGATTCCGACTCATAGAGACCCTACAACGACAAAAAAAAAGTGTAGCTGCTAAGGCTGCTTATGTACAACCAAACACCTCATGGGATTTGGTTCCTTGGTTTGGAGGTTTAGGGTCATGTTTCGTGGGACATTCCAGTTAATTGGCCCAATAACATGTTTAGTGCTTCTTTTCTGGCTCCTAGCTCATTGTGTAGTGTCTGGGGTCTTAAAAGCTTGCAAGCATCTATATAAGGTACAACAATTGGTCTCTAGTCACGTGGAGCAAGTGAGGAAGAAGGGCAGCCAGGAATAGGGGGAATGCCTCCATGAAAAACTGCCCCCTTTGCCATGAGACCAGAAGAACTAGATGGTGCCTGACTACCATTACTGAATATTTTGATCAAAGATTCCATAGAAGAACCCTGATGAAAAGGGGGAAAATACAGAACAGGATTTCAAAATGTCATGGAGCCCAGACTCTCTGGAGCTGTGGAGGGTAGATGAGCCCCTGAAACTATTGCCCTGAGACAATCTTTAAACCTTAAACCAAAAATATTCCTTGAAGTGGTCTTAAAACTAAACAAAAGTTTAGCTTAACTAGTAAAAAGTTCTGCCTTGAGCGTTATGCTCTTTTAAGATCTATATGGGATCAAATTTACAACAGCAACTGGAAAGATTAGATAGGCATCTTAGGGAGCAGTGAGTTTATGTTAATGGAGGAGGAACAACTCAGAAAAGGAGGACGACAATAGTTGCAAAACTTGAAGATTGTAACTGACGTCGCTAATTTGTACATGCAGAAACTGTTCCAAAAAAATGGAAAGAATGTTGACAGATTGTGATAAATGTAACTAATGTCACCGAAGAATTTGTGTGGAAATTGTCAGGTGGGAACCTAACTTGCTGTGTAAACTTTCACCAAAAACTCAATAAAAAGGGTTAAAAAAAAAAAAAAAAAGGCTGAGTGAAATAAGTCAATCACAAAAGGACTAATATTGTATGAGACCACTACTGTAAAAACTCCTGGAAAGGTTTACACAAGAAAAGAAACAATCTTTGGTGGTTACAAGGGAGGGAAGGGGTGGCGATAGAAAAACACTTAATAGACAATAGATAAATGGTAATTTTGGTGAAGGATAAGACAGTACACAATACTGGGGAAGCCAGCACAACCTGCACAAGGCAAGGTCATGGTAGCTCCATAGACACATCCAAACTCCCTGAGGGACCGAATTGCTGGACTGAGGGCTGTGGGGACCATGGTCTTGGGGAACATCTAACTCAATTGGCACAACATAGTTTATAAAGAAAACGTTCTACATTCTACTTTGGTGAGTAAGGTCTGGGGTCTTAAAAGCCTGCAAGCGGCCATCTGAGATACTCCACTGGTCTCAACCCTTCTGGAACAAGGAAGAATGAAGAAAACTAGAGACATAAGGGAAAGATTAGTTCAAAAGACTAATGGACCACATCTACCACGGCCTTCACCAGACTGAGCCCAGTACAACTAGATGGTGTGTGGCTACCACCACTGACTGCTCTGACAGGGATCACAATAGAGGGTCTCGAACAGAGCTGGAGAAAAATGGAGAACAAAATTCTAACTCAGAAAGAAAGACCAGACTTGCTGGCCTGACAGAGACTGGAGAAACCCTGAGAGTATAGACCCCAGACACCCCCTCAGCTCAGTAATGAGGTCAGTCTTGAGGTTCACCCTTCAGACAAAGATTGAATAGGCCCTTGGAACAAAACAAGACAAAAGGGGTGTACCAGCCCGGGGCAGGGACTGGAAGGCAGGAGAGAACAGGAAAGCTGTTAATAGGGAACCCAGGGTTGAGAAGGGAGAGTGTTGATATGTTGTGGGGTTGTTAACCAGTGTCATACAAAAATGTGTGCACTGTTTGATGAGAAACTAGTATGTTATGTAAACCTTCGCCTAAAGTTCAACAATGCCAAAAAATAAATAAATAAATAAGATGACTATGTTTTAATGATAAAAGTACTGTGTGCACATGGCAAATAAAGATGCAAAGAGTAAAAAATGCTATTAAGTGAAAAATAAGTCTCCTGTAGTCCTGCTCCTAGGTATTTACCTAAATGAGTTGAAAATATATGTCTAAACAAACACTGACACATGAATGTTTACAGCAGCTTTATTCATGATTGCCAAAAACTGGACACAACCAAGATGCCCACAGATAGGTCAATGGATAAACAAACTGTGGTACATCTGTACAATGGAGTATTGTTCAGTGACAAAAAGAAATGAGCTAACAAGCTACAAAAAGACATGGAAGAAACTTACATGCATATTGCTAAGTGACATAAGCCAGTTTCAAAAGGCTAAATACCATATGATTCGAACTATATGACATTCTAGAAAAGACAAAACTATAGAGACAGTAAGAAGATCAGTGGTTGCCAGGGGTTGGATGAGGGAAAAGGAAGACTAGGTGGAACACAGGGCATTTTTAGGGCCAAGAAACTATTCTGTGTGATACTGCAAAGGAGAACACATGACATTATGCATTCATCAAAACCCGTAGAATAAAGTAAGACAAAAGTGAACCCTAATGTAAACTATGGAGTTTAGGTAATAAAAACATAATAACCAAAAAAAGAAAAAAACCTTGCTTGTGAAAAGAAGCCAGTCACAAAAGACCACATACTGTGTGATTCCATTTATATTAAATGTCAGAATTGACAAATGTATACAGACAAAAAGTAGATTAATGGTTGTGTAGGGCTGGGAACGAGGGAGAAATGGGAGTGTCTACTTATGGATATGATGTTTCCTTTTGGGATGATTAAAATGTTCTAAAATCGATTGTGGTGTTAGTTGCACAACTCGGTAAGTATCCTAAAAACCATTGGATTATACACTTTAAATGGGTCAATGTATGATATTGAATTATATTTCAGTAAAGCCATTATGAAATAAAATAAAACAAATCAAGTAAGTCTCCTGAAGACATCTAATTCCACTACCTAGAGGAAGCCAATTTAGCTATTTATATTTACAGTTCTAGTGATTAACACCATAGTTCTGAATATACTTTGGCCTCTTATTTCAGGGTTTATTAACTTTGGGCAGTACCTATTGGCTTCCTGCTATGAAAAGTAATAAATTTAGTTCACTACTTAGCGTTCATCTTCTCTCCTTCACTTGCTTCTCTCTTAGTTTTGTTATACTGTTTTTAGTTCTCCTACAGTTTGTGTCGTGTGCCACTGAGTTGATTCCTCTTCAGAGACCCTATAAGACAGAGTAGAACTTCCCCGTAGGGTTTCCTAAGCTGTGGAGAAGCTTTACGGGAGAAGATTGCCAGGTCTTTTCTCCCATGGAACCACCAGTGAGTTTGAACTGCTGACCTTTTGGTTAACAGCCGAGCACTTAACTATTCCATCACTAGGCCGCCTTCGTTCTTCTACTGCTATTGTTGTGTACCATTGTGTTGAGTCAATTCCAGCTCATAGTGACCTTATAGGACAGAATAGAACTACCCCATAGGCGTTTTTTTTTTTTCCTACTCTGTCCTATAGTGTCGCTATGAGTAGAAATTGACTCCACAGCAATGGGTTTGGGTTTTTTTTTTTTCTTAGTTAGAGGGTTTTCAAGGCTGTAATATTTACGGAAGCAGACTGCCACATCTTTCTCCCTCCAAGTGGCTATTGGGTTCTAACTGCCAACCTTTTGGTTAGCAGCCCAGTGCTTAACCAGTGTGCCACCAGGGCTCTTTTGTTCTACTAATTACCCTTATAACATTAAGTGCTTGGGCTTTGCCCTCTGTTTGATCCCATTAGTGTCTCCTGACTGCAAGCTCTGTAAGAACAAAATACATTCTGCTCCTCTGCTTCTTCCCCAGCCCCACGGTGACTTCGTGTAAGTGATCAAGTTCTTTAACTTTAGCAAGTCCATTATCAAGTTCTTTGACTTTATCAACTTCTTTTACAATTTCAGGTTTGCAACATGTACAGGCTATTCACTAATTTTAATTACAGTGTTACTCCTGGACTTTGTCTATATGTCTATTTTCAACATAGCTTTTATCATACTCTCATTGTGATAATGGGAGTAAACATCATTGAGGTTGGTCCTTTATAGAAAGAATTGTATTCTTAAGTCATTAAATCTAGGCTGCTTGAAGAAGACACTAATAAGGGCTCAGATGGATTCTCTCACTCTTCATGCCATCAGTTTCTCAAGACACAGCAGTTGTTGCATCTTATTTTCCTCTCATTTGGACCATGACTTCTTGCAGGGCATTTTCTTTTTCTTGGCTGCTGCTTCTTCTGCCTTTTTTCTCATTGGAAGAAGAAACACATTGTTCTTTTCCATATCTTTAAAATCATCTGGATTTTTAATCATACTATTTGTGGAAGGATCAAAATAGGGCCACCTACTTTCTGGGTCCTGGGTAGCCTCCTCTTTGGGATTTCCTTTCAGGGCATTTCATGGAGTTAGTTCCACTCTTTTTTCTATCCCATGTCTTCCTCTTTTTTAGATTCCTTTTTCATTTTGCTTTGAGTACAACTTCAAACAATGTCAGTCCAAAATAGTATTTAATTGATAGTTTGTCGAGTTGCAGGACAGGAAGGTGAAAATCATACCCCTCCCTACTCACTACCATTGCCCTCTAGCGTCTGCGGTGTTGATACGAATTCTGATGCTAATCTGATTCCCATTCCTTGCAGGTGACCTGTTTCTTTATTCTCCCGAAGTGAAGATCTTCTTATCACTGGTCTTCTGAAATTTCATAAGGATGCTCCAGGATATTCACCTTTCAGACTAAAGGCCTGTGTCTTCAAACCTTCAAACCAAGGCCATTTTCTTGGTTCTCTCTTTCTTAAACTGCCTAATGAAGGCTGGGGCTCCTGGCCTGATCCTCCACAGATACCCTTTTTGCTGCTTTCTTCTGGGCCATTTTGTCATTGTGACTTCCTTGCTCTAGTTTATCTGTCAGTGCAATATAATCCTCTTCCCGTTATCCAGAAAGTCAATCCAATCTCTTGTCTTCTGATGAAATCTTTTCCTTATAAACTAAACCCATTGCCATGTAGTCAATTCCAACTCACAGTGACCCTACAGGACAGAGTAGGACTACCCCATAGGGTTTCCAAGGAGCTGCTGGCGGATTCAAACTGCCGACATTTTGGTTAGCAGCCAAGCTCTTAACCACTGTACCGCCAGGGCTCCTTTTCTCTTATAGATAGGACTTTTCCCTGCTTGTACATTTTTCAAGACATTTCAGAGGGATGAAGAAAGGGGGAATTAGCCATGCTTAGTCTACAGCAACAAGTTTGTTTTTTTTGGTTTTTAGTCTACCGTCTGGAACTGAAAGGGTCTCTCTAGAAGGCTTTTGAGTCTTTCTGAGAAAGGCTTCAAAAGAGCAGAGAAAGGTGAGGAAGATGTTGCACTGGTTTTCAAGCCTAAGAAGAATACTCCACCACCCAACTGTCTGCCAGTTTGTCATGCTGCGGTGTCTTGCATGTTGCTATGATACTGGAAGCTTTTCTACCAGTATTTCAAATACTAGCAGGGTTGCGGGTTTCAGCATAGCTTCCAGACTACAGACACACTAGGAAGATAGGCCTACTTTCAAAAATTAGCCAATGAAAACCCTATGGATCACAACAGAATATTGCCTAATTTAGTGCTGAAAGCCTAGGTTGGAAGGCACTCAATATCCACAGTGGTTGCAACAATGGACTTGAACAAACCAATGGTTGTGAAGATGCACAGGCTTTATTGTACAAGGTCACCATGAGTTAGAACGAACTCAACAGCAACTAATAAGAAGAAGGAGAATACCAGCTTTCCATCGTTAATGAGGAGCTTCAGAGGGTGTTTCAAAGAGAGCTCTCACCTAGCTTAGGAATGTAGAATGTCACTGGGGGCTGGATGCTGAGATGGCATTTGAAAAATAAGAAGATGTCCACAGAAAGGGAGATGGCAAGGGTTTAGGGTGACAAGAAGAGAGAAAGCTGCCCACTTGGGCCAACAAAGCTGTGAGGGAAAGGGGGCCCCAGGCCTCCATGGGCAGCCCTGGGTGACCTGGCTGTGTTTCTATAGGTGTGCCTCTGCCCCCATGTACCCTACCCTGAGCTCCACTAAGCAGAGGCTGCTGGGTGGCTGCTTGCTCACAGAGCATCTTCCTACCCGCTCCAGACTCAGAGGTCTCTGGACTGAGGGTACTGTGAGAGGGCCCAGCTGGACATCAGTCACTCACGCTTCTGTGTGAACTAGTCTAGTTTGTTGCTTTCCTCTCAACACCTGGCTGAGACCAGTTGTACTAGGGAGGCCAGGGATGTGTAGTAGGGGGATAGGAAGGTAATTTCAAAGTCTGAAGGAGAAGGGATGGAAGTGGGGCAGCAGTGAAGGGCTTTGAGTAGCAAGAGTTGAGGGAAAGTGGGAGGACATAATGGGATGGTAGATAAGGCAGCTTAGGACAATCTACTGGGGGTTCCAAGGAGGCCGAACCTACTCGAGGCCCCTTTCTCATTCCTGTTTGGTCATCTGGTACCCTTGTGCCTCAGTTTCTTTATTTCCCAGGCAGTTGTACTCTCTCTTTGAGGTCTTTGGGGTATCATCCTTCAATATGAGATCTGGGGTGAGAGGCAGGCAACAGCCTTGGACAAGGGGCCTCACAGACTCCTTTACCATCCAGTTCTCCCTCTTCAGAAACCCTGAGTGAGTGACCCAGGTCAGGCACTGCGCTGGCACTGGGGGTTGGAGGGTGGTGGGGTGGGGGGTGGGGGGGGTGGGGTGAATGAGGATGAAGAATTCTGAATCATACCTCATGGTGTTCAGATGCAGAGGCAAACCCTGACAGAGGAACAGGGCCTAGCTCTAGATAAGGGATTTTTTTTGACTTTCAGAATGGGAAGTAGGTTCTTCTGTAGTGAAAGACAAAACACTGAGCAAGGAGGTCCCAGGACATCCCTGCCCATGCCCGCAAGAGAGACAAACAGAGCCGTCCAGGCTTTGAGGGAAGGGAGGGGCCGGTCTGCTGGGGAGCCCACCTAACCATTTTAGAAATTGGGGAATCCAGTCCCCTAGAGAAGGAGCGTAAACTGCTCCCAATCCGGGAATTTGAGTGGGAGGGAGGCTGGGGCTCTTGTAACTGAAGTAGGAGATCTGAGACATTCGGGGACTTGCTGAGTTTGAGGGAGTGTTGAGACACGCAGGGTCTGAAGAAATGTCCAAAGGCCAAGGTGTTAACTCACATCTGATTCCTCACCAGCCGGGACTGGACACAGAGCAGCTTGCTTGCATCTGCAGCACAAAGGAATGAACCGTGAAGTGCAGGAAGAATTACTATAGACCTGAATCTCAGAGGGCACTGAGAGCTAGTCTAGCCCACCCTCTTGTTTTGCTGATGTAGGAACGAGGCCCAGAAAGAGGGAGGGCCACCCTCACTTTGCAGCTTACTATGTGGCACCTGGAAACACCCCATTTCTCCCTCAAAGCCAGCTCAAAAGCTGCCTCCTTTGGGGCACAAATTAATCCCCTGGACAAGCCAGAGCCACACCCATGAGATCTGAGCTGACTACCATGTCATTTGGCCTGTCTGCTCCTACGCCCCTCAAGGAGGGGGCTGAGTTCTATTCACGCTGCCTCCCCAGTGTCCAGAGAAGAGCTCAGGGAGTGTTTGTAGAGTATATGAACAACGGATAGATGGTTGGATGGTTGGATGGGTGAGTGGGTGGGTGGGTGGGTGAGTGGATGGGTGGGCAGATGGGTGGGTGGGTGGGCGGGTGCGCGGGTGCGCGGATGCGTGGATGGATGCGTGGATGGATGCGTGGATGGGTGCATGGATGCATGCATGGATGCGTGGATGGATGCTTGGATGGATGCATGCATGGATGGATGCATGGGTGGGTGGGTGGAAAGATGCATGCATGGATGGATGCATGAATGGATGGCATTGTCCCTCTATCCCTCTGGTTCCAGGCCCTGCCCAGGCCTGTGCTTCCCCTCCTAACCTGAGCCCTCACACCTGGCCTGCAGCTTTTCTCGCCCTTCCCAGGGAAGCCTGCTCCTGGCCTCCCTCACACCTGAGCTGTGCAAAGTTTGCTATTTTTAAACTGTGAATAAGCTCCCAAAAGTTTGCAAGGTGTCTCCGAGGTTCTTCTAGGGAAAGAGAAATGTCAGGCTCTGATTCTGAATCCACGGCAATGTGGATACCAGGGCGACCTGCTTCTAAGATGGCTCCCACCCTGTGGCAGCCACCAATGACTGTACCTGCTCCGACCTGGCAGCTCAGCACACACCACCAGGGCTAGGGGAAGCCACAGACCCATGTACTTAATAGCATATTTCATAAATTAGCACTGCCAGGTTGGTTCTTGGGGACAGTTTTGTAAATCCTGAGCATTGGCCATAAAAAGAGTTGGGGAAAGTGATCCCAGGGTTTCAAGAATGTCCCAGGACTCAGGACCAGGTCATGGCCAGACCCACCATCCCATTTGTGGGTAGGCAGGTAGCAGAACCTGAGGTGATATCCAGAGCTGGGGAACAGTCTTCCCCACCTTGCCCTGCACTGGGCACACCATGGCAGTCCCCTCCTCCCCAACCTGAGCCAAGAGCATGCGGGAAGGTGCAGGCCAGAGGAAGTTGCAGAGTGGTCCTCCCAGAGAGCTGGGATGGAATCCATGAGAAGGTAAGGAGGGGGTTGCTCTGTGCAGGCCGAAATCCCCCATGTGGCAGCGTCTCAAGGGAACAAGAAGAATAAACGTGTGTTTTGGTGTTTATCAAATGCTTTTACCTCCATTATGTTAACAGTGGGGCAGGCAGGAAAGAATATTACATACACCATTTGACAATAAAGGAAACTGAGGTCCAGAGAGGGGAAGGGACTCACCCAAGGTCACACAGCAGAAAATACTGGAGTCAGTCAGAGCTAGGCTTCCTAATTCCCAGGCCCAACTTTAGTCCTACTCCACCTGCCTCCTTCTTCAGGTTCTAACATGGCAGTGCCCCATGGAGTGTATCACAGGGTGCTCTTCTGTCCCTTTAACACCAAAGCTTCTCTGGAGGTTGGGGGCCCAGAGCAGCAATGAAGGGAAGTAGTGTGATGGTGCCAGAAGAGGAAAAGAAAGTAGAGATGGATCCCAGGGGTTGAGGTAGCAGGGCCCTCTGCAGTTCCTACAAGATAGGGAATGTTCGGGCCAGGGGTGAAGGGGGGCAGTGAACTCAGAGGGAGCAGCCAGTACGCCTCACCTGCCTGGTCTTCCAGGCCTCTTCACGTGCCCAGCCTGCACCCTCTGCCTGGAAAGATTCGCCTTCTCTGTCACATCTCAAGGCCTGGCCCAGCCTCTGTGGTCCCCCCATCCCTCCATCTGTGGAACCCTCACTGCTCTGCTGCTCACTCTGTATTTCAGTTTCACCCTGCCACGTTTTTATGCTACCTACACGGTATCCGTCTCTCCCACAAGACCGAGGTTCCTGAGGGTGGGCACTGTGTCTGGTTTGCCTTCTTTCCCCAGCACCTAGCTCAGGGTCTGAACCAGAGCTGCTGCCTAATTCAGGTTTGCAGGATGAATAAATGCCTGGACCAAAAAGCAGCGAATACATGGACCCTCACAACACAGTGCCCCATCCTCAGTAGGATCTCTGCAAGTACTTATTGTTATAAGATGCAATGAGGGGAACAAATAGGCCATGAAGGCTCGTGCGTAGTGTCACAATGTGCCCTCCACCAGCACCGTGAGTGTGCGTGCACATGCGTGTGTGCACGCTTAGGAGCATCCTTCAAGAACAATAGAAGTACCTGGAGGAGGTTCTGCTTTGTCTTGGCCAAATAGCCCTGCCCTGGGCACCAAGCCTCTCACTCTTAAAATACACACTCCCAAGACCCCCACCCACTCCCATACACTCCCCTTCCACCCCCAATCCCTGCCCCTCACACATACAGTTCTGGGTGGGAACACCAGGACTGTGACACACACCGCCCCAACATATAGCAACACTAGGGAACCTTCTCAACGTCCCACTGTGATTTCAAAAGATGCTGATCTTTGTCAAGCTTATTAATGAATCACAACCCAGGAGGTGCCAACCTTTCTAAATATATCTGAGAATTCTTAATGCAGAGAGAGGCTGCAAAGGCCTGTGTATCCTTGCCAAGCCAGCTGCCCTGACCTGGCTGCTTGGGGCACCCCTCAGACCCACCTTGCCTTGATGCCCCCACCCTCACCAGCTCTAAGCCCTGAAGCCTGAATCAGTGGGTATAGTGCCAGATGCCTCTGGGAAAGCCTCCAGTTTACCCTCACATTATAGAGGGAGAAACTGAGACCCAGAAGGTGAAAGCTCCTCAGGCCGCCCTCTTGGTTCCGAGGAAGGGCTCTGCAGAGCGCTGTCTCACTGAACAGCAGTCAGATGGGGGTGGGGAAGAGGGGGAGCCTCAGTCTAGAGCCCCAGGCTGGGCTGGGCGGGGCCCTGGAATGAGTCCAGGTGTGATGGGCCACAGCTATCCAGTAGATTCAAATAAAGAGCTCCTGTAGGCAGGAGCAGGTCATCAGCCAGGAAGGAGGGTGCACGGGTGCCCAGGCCAGGGTGGACCTTCCCGTCTATGGGAGGTATATGCTTCTCAAGCAGAGGAGACTAGGAGTGGCCTCTGAGTTGCGGGGGTGAGGGGAGGTTGTAATTAGTTCTGCTCCAGAAAGTTCCCCGGTTACTAGGTCCATGCCTTCTCAGTTCCTGCAAAAGGGACTTCTTGGCACCCACCCACCCACCGCCCCTGCAATAGAAACCTGAGAGGTCTCGCTGGCAGCTACAGCCTTACTCCTTAAAGTGTGATCCGAGAACCAGCAGCATTGACGTTACCTGGGAGCTTGTTGGAAATGCAGGATCTCAGGCCCCACCCCACACCTGCTGACTCAGATCCCTAAATGAATGACCACTGGAGTTCGAGAAGCACTGTACTATGAAAACTCTCAGCATCAGATTTCACCCTGGCAATGAAAAGTGTGATTAATTAGATGTGTATAATAATATTAATTAGCTGAGAGGGGAGCAGGAAGGACTGGAATATGAAAGGAGGGATCCCTAGGATGGCAAATCCACAGTGAAAAGTGGAAAATGCTACTCAGCTCCTCTGGAGAAAATAGTTTTTGATTATTATTGAATCTAGGGAAGTTAAAGGATCTGTCTTAGTTACCTAGTGCTGCTATAACAGAAATACCACAAGTGGATGGCTTTAACAAACAGAAATTTATTCTCTCAGAGTTTAAGAGGCTAGAAGTCTGAATTCAGGGTGCCAGCTCCAAGGGAAGGCTTTCCGTCTCTGTCAGCTCTGAAAGAAGGTTCTTGTCATCAATCTTTCCCTCATCTAGGAGCTTCTCAGTGCAGGGACCCTGGGTCCGAAGGACACACTTTGCTCCTGACTCTTCTTGCTTGATGGTAATGACATCTCTTTCTTCTCTGCTTGCTTCTCTCTTTTATACCTCAAAAGAGATTGACTCAAGATATAACCTAATCATGTAGATTGAGTCCTGCATCATTAACATAACTGCCTCTAATCCTGCCTTATCAACATCATAGAGGTTAGGATTTACAACACACAGGACAATCACATCAGATAACAAAATGGTGGACAAACACACAATACTGGGAATCATGGCATAGCCAAGTTGACAGACGTTTTTGGGGGACTCAATTTAATCCAGAACAAGATCTAAGAGTTTGTCCAGCCCAGCCCTTTTCCTAAGGCTGAAAGCTCTTCTGCAATCTCTTTAGCAGCTGCTTCCCAGCCTCGGCTTGGACTCCCGCAGTGATGGGGAGCACACCACCTCCCAAACAGTCCTTTCAATGGTGGACAGCTGTGACTCTGACAAAGCCTTCCTCACACAGAGCAGAACATGCCTCTGTGGGCCCAACCCGCACGCTCTCCAGCCCTGCACACGTGGTTTCCTTCATCCTGCTGGTAAGGAGGGACTGTTCCTCCTTTGATCCCTTTTTTATTGTCACTTCCGTCTTTTTCTAGTTCCAGAAGTAGTCTTTCTATTTGTGTTTGAAGAATAACTTTAGTGGTCTCTTTTCACTGAGCGTGAAGGTGCTGCCCGCACTCTGTTGAAGATGTCTCTATGGTGGTAGAACTTCCACATGGAGGACTTGGAGGATGCCTCGCCTGATTCCTTCTTCTGAAACTCAGGCAAGTCAGCAACAGACAGCCTCAGTTAAATCAAAGACACAGTGAGGTGGCACCTCCACAGGCCTGTTGTAAGCTGCACAGACACCGTGGTGCACATCAAGTGCCGTGGTCCTCAGGAGCGGTCTGCTCTCAGAACAACACCCTTTGCTACAGACAGGCACCCATACAGAACCTCAGGGAACTAACGCTTGTTTCCCAGTGAGTCCCGTTGGAGAATCAGGTGCACCAAACCCATTGCTGTCAAGCTGATTCTGATTCATGGCGACCCCATGTGTTATAGAGTAGAACTTCTCCATGAGGATTTCTCAGCTATAATCTCTACAGAACCAGATTGCCAGGCCTTTCTTCGACAGCACCACTGGGTGGGCTCAAGCCACCAACCTGTAGGTTAGTAGTCAAGCACAAACTATTTGCACCACCCAGGGATCTTGCAGGTGCACAGGGGTCCCAAATCTCTGCCTCCCTCTCTCTAGACCTCACAGCCCCTGTTCCACATTTCAAACTCGAACCTTCTAGAGCTGAACTCATCCTCTTCTTCCCCAGTGATGCTGCTCTATCTCTTGCCTCACTAAGTATCACCATTGTTGCCCAGCTATGCAAGCCACAAACCTGGGGCTCATCTCCGGCTCTGACCTCCCACTCCCTCCCCTTTATTTCCCCCATGCCTCCCAATATCACTTGAGTTCTGCTAATTCTGCCTTCCTCCTGTCTCTATAATCTGTGTGGATCATAACAAATTACGGACAACAATGAGAAGAATGGAAATTCCAGAAAACTTAATTGAGCTCATGAGGAATCTACATAGACCAAGAGGCAGTCATTCAAACAGAACAAGGGGATGCTGCGTGGTTTAAAATCAGGAAAGGTGTGTATCAGGGTTGTATCCTTTTACCGTATTTATTCAATCTGTATGCCAAGCAAATAATCCAAGAAGCTGGACTAATAGGAAGAGGAAGGTGGCATCAAGACTGGAGGAAATCTCATTAACTACAACCTCTGATACGCAGATGATACAACCTTGCCTGCTGAAAGTGAACAGGACTTGAAGCACTTACTGATGAAGATCAAAGACCACAGCTTTCAGTATGGATTACACCTCAACATAAAGAAAACAAAAATCCTTACAACTGGACCAATAAGCAACATCATGATAAAAGGAGAAAAGATTGAAGTTGTCAAGGATTTCAGTTTACTGGGATCCACAATCAATGCCCATGGAAGCACAGTCAAGAAATCAGACGGTGTATTGCATTGGGCTAATCTGCTGCAAAAGACCTCTTTAAAGTGTTAAAAAGTAAAGATGTCACTAAAAGACCTCTTTAAAGTGTTAAAAAGTAAAGATGTCACTTTGAGGACTAAGGTGTACCTGACCCAAGCCATGGTATTTTCAGTTGCCGCATATACATGCAAAAACTGGACAATGAATAAGGAAGACCAAAGAAGAATTGATGCCTTTGAATTACGGTATTGGTGAAGTACAACCAGAATGCTCCTTAGAAGCAAGGATGGCAAGACTTCATCTCCATTATTTTGGACATGTTACCAGGAGGACCAGTTTGTGGAGAAGTGTATTTGATCATCTCTGTTCCTCAGAGTGCATGTTTATTAGACTCCGGTGTCAGGTTTAAGTGGCTCGTTACTGGAGTGGTTGCTGGAAAGCTATAAAGAATAGGGTAGAGTATTTGACTCATGTACTTTGGATATGTTATCAGGAGTGGCCAGCCCCTGAAGAAGAACACCATGATTGGTAAAGCAGAGAGTCAGTGAAAAGGAGGAAGACCTTCAACGAGATGGATTGACACAGTGGCCGCAACAATGGGCTCAAGCATAACAATGATTGCGAGGATGGTGAAGGACCTGGTGGTGTTTCCTTCTGTTGTATATAGGGTTGCTGTAAGTTGGAATCCACTTGATGGCACCTAACAACGACAACATTAGGGGACTCCCTCAGGGTGCTCCCAACGCTTAGAGGTCCTATGCAGAACTTCTTCATCCTTCTTTTCATCTCTCTTTCTCCCTTCCACACAAGCTTCAACCCCCTTTTAATTCTCTTGCCCCTTTCAGAGCTCCTCCCCCTCAACTTCACACCAGGTATAATAACTTCCTGTGTTAACAGTGATCAAATTCCAAGATCCCTTTGGGTTTTGTAAATTTCTCAGGCACAGGGTTGAATGTCTCTGTTTTTCCTCTGCCCAGTTACGGCTGTTTGCAGAGGGGCAGGGTGGGATCTGTGCCAGGGTCTCCTGGCTTCCCTGAGGAGTAGACAACAATGGTTATGGGTTGTGACTGGTTCTCCTCTGGCTTTTTACAGTCAAACAGATTTTTCCTGCGATAACCAGGTTCCTTCTAAAATGCTTCCCTCTTCTGTCTACTGACATTGGAAATTTGTATTTTGTCTATGGACGTAGTTTTGATCTATGTCACATGACTCAATCCCCTGTCCTCATTGTGCTGAGAGAGAACTTACCCATTCACTGCTCACAGATCATCTAAGTCAAACTAAACCAACAAATGCCTTCCCCAGCACTGGCCCTGGTCCCTGTTTGGTTGGTTGGTTTGTGGGGCACTCTTTTTTTTTTTTTTTTTTTTTCTTAGACCAGCCCTCCCCACTGGTATACTCCTTTACACTTTAAAAGTGCTCTCCTAATTATTTCATTATTTAATATCCACATATCAACCCCATGAGCTATGGGTTATTATTCTGACATTACAGAAGCTCAGAGGTTACATGACCTGTCCTCCCAATTCTACCTTGCAAATATTTCTGAAATTCATCGCCACCATCTCCCCCTACTGCTATCTCACCTGGAAACTGTCCCAGCTTCCCAGTGGGTCTCCTTACTGCTTCTCTTCCTCCATCCCTCATCCACTCTCCTTGAGACAGAACCCCCACAACACTGTATTCTTTACCTGGCTTCCTTCCCTACAGTGTTGTATTGCAAAATTGTTTCCTTTGTTGGGCTCCACTCCTCCACCTCTCAGCTTTGCATTTGAATCCTGCTTTTGCTTGGAGGTTATATGTAAACCCCACTATGCCTGCGCCTGGTATGATTAAGAATGTTGCTGATGTAACTTGTTTGAACTTGCTACTTGTAAACCCCTTTAAAAGAAACCTGCCTGCTGGCCCTTGGACAGCAGCCTTGGCAATAGTAAGCATGGACTGACTCCATTTTCTTGTACAATGAAATAAAGATGTCTTTTTTGTTCTCTCACCTCCGTCTCTCATTTATTGGCCAACATGGGTAATGTCGGGTAAAAACCTGGAGTTTCCGTCCGGTAACATCCTCACTTGCAGCCAAAGCGATCTTTATAAAATGCCAATTTGACCATAATAACTCCTTGTTTAAGATGAAATCCTTCAGGCTACCACAAGATGAAGTCCAAGTCCCTTAACTCAGCTTTTGGTTCCATGATTTAGTTACAGCTTCTATCTCCCTATCTCATTTCTTGCTCTTCGCTTCTCAAATTTTATGTTCCAGTGATACCAAACTGTTACAGTCCACCCACCCCAGGCACCATGCCATTTCTTGCCTCCCCTGTTGTCTGCTCTCTCTTCAGTGCCTCTTCTTCCCTTTCCCATCTACTCCTTCACCTGGAAAACGCCGCCTTATTCCTCAAAACCCCGCCCAGGCTTCATGGACTGGGAACTACCTTCCCAGGCCCCAGGCTGGGTGGGATGCCCCACAGTGCCGCCCGCCTGTCTGCCATAGCGCTGACCACAGTCCGTGTAGCAGTCTGTTTAGGTGCCTGTCTCTCCCTAGACTTCTCCGGCCTGCAGCATGCTCATCTTGTCTCTTGGGGCCCCACCCTTGCTTGCAGCACTCCCTCCACTTCCGGGCAGCTGCTTTCCGGCAAGTCTTTCAACTCTACAGCTGAGCCTGGGGAGAAACCAGTCCCCAGATTAGCCCCCATATCTCACTCATGATTTATTTGTTCAACCCTTGTAAGCACCTGTGTGTGTCAGCTGCTCACCGCACTCATGTTTGCATAGCTCACTAAGGTGGATGGGTCTATCCTCTGGAACCACCAAGTGGTGAATGCTGAATGTCGCTTTTATACTAAGTCCACTATGTGGTCTCAGTGTGTTGTATACTCTGCACCCATTGTGGTACACATACAGCTTACCATGTATCTGAAGTCCCTGGGTGGCACAAACAGTTAAGCTCTTAGCTACTAACTGAAAGGTTGGCAGTTTGAACCCACCCAGAAGCACCTTGGAAGAAAGGCCTGGCGATCTGCTTCTGAAAGGTTGCAGACATGAAAACCCAAGGAAGTGCAGTTCTACTTTGAAACACATGGGGCCGTCAAGAATCAGAATCAACTCCATGGCAACTGGCTTGGTTTTGGGTTATCTGTGTCTACTCCCAGGCAGTGGCCAATTCTCACTGCTATTACAGCATTATTTGTGGGCCCCTCCCCAGTCTCCTGTGTTTACAGCGTTCATACCCTCGGTGCTGGGTGTCCTGCTGGGAAGATCCTAGTGAATTCGAATCTGTAGAGCTACAGCATTCGGGGGAGAGTGGAGAAAGAAGCAGGGCACACAGTAGGCAGCGCCAGAGCTCAGGGGGCACGGTGGCAGTGCTATGCAGAGAGGAAACGTGCGCCTCAGAGCCCAGGGGCTTTGTCCTGGTTCTAGCCCTGTCATGGATTTACTGAATGACCTAGGTAGGTTCTGACTTCCCTCTGAACCCTTCCCCCCCATCAGGAGAAGACAATCTCTCCTGACCTTTTGGAAGCAGGGTGGTTAGTGGTAGAATTCTCACCTTCCAAGTGGGAGACCCAGGCTTGATTCCTGCCCAACGCACTTCATGGCAGCCACCACTGTCTATCAGTGGTGGTTCAAGTGTTGCTATGATACTGAATAGATTTCAGTGAGACTTCCAGACTAAGATGGACTAGGAAAAAAGGCCTGGTGATCTACTTCTGAAAATTACCCAGTGAAGACTCTGTGGATCACAATGGTCTCATCTGCAACAGATCATGGGGATGGCACAGAACTGGGCAGTGTTCCGTTCCAATGTACACTGGGTCACCGTGATTTGGGGGCCGGCCCGTTGGCAGCTCACAACAACAACAACGGGACCTTTGAGCTGGGGTGTTCTAGGCCTGTGCTGAACAAATGAAGCCACTAGCCACAGGTAGTTATTTAATGTAAATTGATTAAAATAAGATCAAATTTAAAATTCAGTTCCTCAATCACACTAGCCACATTTCAAATGCTCAACAGTCACTTGGGGTAGAGACGTTGTAACGGACAGTGCAAATAGAGAACATTTCCGTCATCCCAGAACGTTCTATTGCACCGAGCTGCTCCATCGCCCCATATACTTTAATGAGCCTAGGAATCACCTGGATTCTTGCTAAAATGTAGATTCTGCTTTAGTCAGTCTGGTTCGGGGCCTGAAGTTCTGCATCTCTCAGTGCTCCCTAGGGATGCTGATGCTGCTGGTCTGAGCATTTCACTTTAAGTAGCAAGGACCTGGAGCCCTGGTAGCACAGTGGTTAAAGAGTTGACGTGCTAACCAAAAGGTCAGCCGTTGGAATTCACCAGCTGCTCTTTGGAAACCCCATGGGGCAGTTCTACTCTGTCCTATAGGGTTGCTATGAGTCATAATCGACTGGATAGCAACGGGTTTGGTTTGGGGTTTTGGAGCGACGACCTAGAATTTCAGGCCCCATCCCAGACGTACTAAGTCAGTATGGTCAGGCTAGGAATCTGTCTTTTAACAGGCTCTCCAAGTAATCCTGATGCGCATTTAAGATTGAGAAGCTCTGATTTAAAAGACAGAGTCCCTCTGTAATTCCAAAACATAGTTGATCAAGTTCTATGACATTGCTTCGCTACCAAAGCATGGCGTACTATGTCCAATCTTGCTACTCACAACCAAGCCTTGTATTGTTTCCTGTGGAACATTGTGCCACTTCCCTCAGGGCTCCATCCTGCTCTTTGGGGGCTCAGAAAGAGGAAAGGGGCATCAGCAGCAGGCCCAGCCTCAGACTATGGCCTTATCCTGCCTTGAGCTCACTTCGCAACTGGAGCTCCAGAGGGCCAGTGATGACTACTTCTTCCCAGCAGCAGGCCCAACATTCTCTGTGGGAAAATAAAGAGCCTCAGTGCCCCGCCAAGGGCACATACTCACTTTCCAGCCTTCAGGCCAGGAGGAGCAGATGTTTCCCACCTGGCTCAGTTAGCATCAGGCAGGCCTAGCCCCCAGCTCAATGCTGAGTTGTGTGTAGGGATCAAAATGTGGCAAGGCCACACCCAGTTCAGAATTCTGAGGATTAATGGTCTGCAAATGCTGACCACTCACCCCAGTCCATCATTACCAGAAGCAATATCCCTTTTTTTTTTAATATCCCCAGGTGCCCTGGGAGCACAGCCTGCAGCCTGCCCTCACTCACCACTGCAATGACCAGTTCCTCCATCAGACGAGCTCCAGGTCAGAGTAGGTATTTCTAAGGCTGCTGATTCTGCCACTCCCATCCACTTGCCATACAGAAAAGCCATCACTCTGAAAACCATCCCCTGGCCCCTGGCCGTCCCCTCCCCACAATGATTGACCTGGACTGAGTGGGCCTCCCTCCCACATACCACACTCTGACCCCTGCAGGCATCTGCAGCCTGGGACACACCGGGATGGGCAGCAGTGGGCGCCAGTCCCTCCCAGGCAGCCAGCCAGCCAGGCCCCATGAGTCACTCCCAGCATGCCCCGCAGCTGGGTGCATCTAGTTACAGCCACAGTCATTTCAACAGGAAGATGAGTGTGGAAATCTGACCCTGCTCCACCTGCATGGAGCAAGGCCATCTGGGGACAACAGGTCAGAGCAGGAGAGGTTTGCCACTCCTCCCAGGATACAGATGGAGAAAGGGCAACCAGAGAGGGCAGAGACCTGCTGGAGGCCACATAGCGAGTTGGATGTAGAGCCAGGGTTCGAACTGAAAAGACCAAGGCTTCCACGGAAAAAAAAAATCACAGCCGTTATTTACTGATGAGAGCCCTTGCCAGCTACGTTGCACGCACTGCCACTTCGCACAGTGGTAATGAGGATCCTACTTTACTACTGAAGAAACCGCTTAACGAACTCACCCAAGTTCACTCAGCTAGTAGGTTAAGGCTCATGCTGCCACTCTAAGATCCTAAGCCCTCAGGCCAGGGACGGCAATGTTCCCAGAGCCCCCTGCGGCTACCCTGACCACACTTGCCAGCTGCCCACCTCCATTGACTAGAAGCTTTCTCCTCAGGGAGTTCCCTCCTTTGCAGGCTGGACTAATGCCCCCTGTAGTTGAGTTGAAGCCTGTTGATGTTCCCTGCTGTCTAGTGATTCTGACTCATTTTGATCCCATGTGTGTCAGAGTAAAACTGCACTCTGTAGGTTTTGACCTTGTCATGGATTGAATTGTGTCCTCCCAAAATATCTGTCAACTTGGCTGGGTCATGATTCCCAGTATTGTGTGATTGTCCACCACTTTGTCACCTGATGTGATTTCCCTATGTGTTGTAAATCCTATCACTATGAGGTAATTAGATGGATTAGCTGCAGCTCCTTCAAAAGTATATTGACAGGGAACTGCCAGAAATTCAGGCCAGATTCAGAAGAGGACATGGAACCAGGGATATCATTGCTGATGTCAGATGGATCCTGGCTGAAAGCAGAAAATACCAGAAGGACGTTTACCTGTATTTTATTGACTATGCAAAGGCATGCAACTGTGTGGGTCATAACAAATTATGGATAACATTGTGAAGAATGGGAATTCCAGACCACTTAATTGTACTCTTGAGGAACCTGTACATAGATCAAGAGGCAGTTGTTCAGACAGAACAAGGGGATAGTGAGTGGCTTCAAGCCAGGAAAGGTGTGGGTCAGGGTTGTATCCTTTCACCATACCTATTCAATCTGTATGCTGAGCAAACAATTGAAGAAGCTGGACTATATGAAGAAGAAGGAGGAATTAGGATTAGAGGAAGACTCATTAATAGCCTGCATTATGCAGATAACACAACCTTGCTTGCTGAAAGTGAAGAGGCCTTGAAGCACTGACTAACGAAGGTTAAAGACCACAGCCTTCAGTATGGATTACACCTCAACATAAAGAAAACAAAAATCCTCACAACTGGACCAATAAGCAACATCATGATAAACAGAGAAAAGATTGAAGCTGTGAAGGATTTCATTTTACTTGGATCCACAATCAACACCCATGGAAGCAGCAGTGAAGAAATCAAAAGACCCATTGCATTGGGCAAATCTGCTGGAAAGGATCTCTTTAAAGCATTGAAAAGCAAAGGTGTCACCTTGAAGACTAAGGTGTGCCTGACCCAAGCCATGTTATTTTCAACCGCCTCACATGCATGTGAAAGCTGGACAATGAATAAGGAGGACTGAAGAACAATCGACACCTTTGAATTGTGGTATTGGCAAAGAATACTGAATATATCATGGAATGCCAAAAGAATAAACAAATCCGTCTTGGAGGAAGCACAGCCAGAATGCTCCTTAGAAGCAAGGATGGCAAGACTGCATCTTACATACTTTGGACATGTTGTCAGGAGGGATCAGAACCTGGAGAAGGACATCATGCTTGGCAAAGTACAGGGTCAGTGGAAAAGAGGAAGACCCTCAACTAGGTGGATTGACACAGTGGCTGCAACAATGGGCTCAAGCATAACGACAATTGTAAAGATGGTGCAGGACTGGGCAGTGTTTCATTCTGTTATCCATAGTGTTGCTATGAGTCAGAACCAACCTGATAGCACCTAACAACAACTACAGCACCAGTTATGTTGATGAAATCTACAAAATTAGATAGTGTCTTAAGCCAATCTCTTTTTTTAAAATAATTTTTATTGCGCTTTAAGTGAAAGTTTACAAATCAAGTAAGTCACAAATAAACTTATATACACCTTACTACATACTCCCATTTACTCTCCCCCTAATGAGTCAGCTCGCTTCCTCCTTCAGTCTCTCCTTTCGTGACCGTTTTGCCAGTTTCTAACCCTCTCTACCCTCCCATCTCCCCTCCAGACAGGAGATGCCAACACAGTCTCAAGTGTCCACCTGATGCAAGTAGCTCACTCTTCATCAGCATCTCTCTCCAACCCATTGTCCAGTCCATTCCATGTCTGATGAGTTGGCTTCTGGAATGGCTCCTGTCCTGGGACAACAGAAGGTTTGGGGACCATGACCACCGGGATTCTTCTAGGCTCAGTCAGATCATTAAGTTTGGTGTTTTTATGAGAATTTGGGGTCTGCATCCCACTGTTCTCCTGCTCCCTCAGGGGTTCTCTGTTGTGCTCCCTGTCAGGGCAGTCATTGGTTGTGGCCGGGCACCATCTAGTTCTTCTGGTCTCAGGATGATGTAGTCTCTGGTTCATGTGGCCCTTTCTGTCTTTTGGGCTCATAATTATCTTGTGACCTTCGTGTTCTTCATTCTCCTTTGGTCCAGGTGGGTTGAGACCAATTGATGCATCTTAGATGGCTGCTTTTTAGCATTTAAGACCCCAGACGCCACACTTCAAAGTGGTATGCAGAATGTTTTCTTAATAGAAATTATTTTGCCAATTGACTTAGATGTCCCCTGAAGCCATAGTCCCCAAACCCCTGCCCTTGTTCCGCTGAACTTCAAAGCATTCAGTTTATCCCGGAAACTTCTTTGCTGTTGGTCCAGTCCAGTTGAGCTGACCTTCCCTGTATTGAGTATTGTCCTTCCCTTCACCTAAAGTAGTTCTTATCTACTAACTAATCAGTAAATAACCCTTTCCCACCCTCCCTCCCTCCCCCCTCTCGTAACAACAAAAGAATGTGTTCTTCTCAGTTTATACTATTTCTCAAGATCTTATAATAGTGGTCTTATACAATATTTGTCCTTTTGCATCTGACTAATTTCACTCAGCATAATGCCTTCCAGGTTCCTCCATGTTATGAAATGTTTCACAGATTCCTCACTGTTCTTTATCGATGCGTAGTATTCCATTGTGTGAATATATCATAATTTATTCATCCATTCATCCGTTGATGGACACCTTGATTGCTTCCAGCTTTTTGCTATTATAAACAGTGCTGAATAAACATGGGCGTGCATATATCTGTTCATGTAAAGGCTCTTATTTCTCTAGGATATATTCCGAGGAGTGGGATTTCTGGGTTGTATGGTAGTTCTATTTCTAACTTTTTAAGGAAACGCTAGATAGATTTCCAAAGTGGTTGTACCATTCTACATTCCCACCAGCACTGTATGAGTTCCAATCTCTCTGCAGCCTCTCCAACATTTATTATTTTGTGTTTTTTTGATTAATGCCAGCCTTGTTGGAGTGAGCTGGAATCTCTTCGTAGTTTTAATTTGTATTTCTCTAATTAAGCCAATCTTTTTTGAGATATAATAGAAAGAAGTAAGCAGATAGGCATGGGGGATATCATACCACCAAGAAAGTAGTGCCTGGAGAAGAGTACGTCCTTTGGACCCAGAGTCTCTGCACTGAGAAGCTTCAAGTTCAGGGGAAGATTGATGACAAGGACCTTCCTCCAGAGCCGACAGAGAGAGAAAGCCTTCCCCTGGAGCTGATGCCCTGAATTTGGACTTGTAGCCTATTGGGCTGTGAGGGAACAGATTTCTCTCTGTTAAAGCCATCTACTTGTGGCATTTCTGTTATAGCAGCACTAGATGACCAAGACAGATCTTTTGGGAGTAGATCACCAGGCTTGTCATTGGAGGCACCACTGGGTAGGTAACCCAAAAACCAAACCCACTGCCGTGGAGTCGATTCCAACTCATAGTGACCCTACAGGACAGAGTAGAACTGTCCCATAGAGTTTCCAAGGAGTGCCTGGTGGATTCGAACTGCCAACCCTTTGGTTAGCAGCCGTAGCACTTAACCACTACGGCACCAGGGCTAGTAGTGGAGCACTTAAGCATCTGTACCACCCAGGGTTCTGAGTTGAAGCCTGCTTCCCGGTAATTGCGCAAGTATCCCACCATCACCCAAGACTCTCCGGGGTCAGAGTACAGTGTCCGCTCCCACCCACCCCAACAACCCGGGCTGAGTGCCACCCTTAGAGTCATAGACAGAGATTGGGCCACCTCCCAGGATGAGCTCCCTCCCTTCCCGGTCCTGGCTCTGAACACCCTTCAGGGACCTGTAGAACATGGACCAGAGCACGTTAATCCCCAGCTGTCTGTGTTTCTGCCCAGCTGCCTGAGCTTGGGTGTGCCCAGAGCGCTCTCAGCCACACCCGCCTCATACCCTGCACACTTGCTGCCCACTCTCTGGTCTAGCAAGATGAGGTGGAACGGGCATCACCCACACACTCTGGCTTCTATCAGAGCAAACCTGAACCCTTGGCCAGGCATCAGACCTCTGAGGTCTATGGGGGTTGTCCTTTGGTCTTCCTGGGGTCTCCTCCCTGCTTCTTCACACTGTGAGCCCCTGAGGGCAGCAATTGAGTTTCTCCTGCTCTGTCTCCTTCTCAGAAGTTCCTGAGATCCTGGAATTCTCATTGACTAGGTTTCTGCATGTGCCAGAAACCACCCTGGGCACCAGCACGTATATTCATTTAATCCCCTTAATAACAATATCAGGTGAATATTACTAGCCCCATTTTACAGATGAGAAAACCAAGATTTGGAGAGTTGACATAACTGAGAGAAGTCCACATTCTTGGTAGGTGGTGGTGGTGGTTGTTGTTAGTTGCCATTGAGTGGATCCATGGCAACATTACATATATCAGAATGAAATGCTGCCCAGTGCTGTACCATCTTCATGGTTGTTGGTATGTTTAAGTTCATTGTTGTGGCTATTATGCCAATCCATCTCGTTGAGGTTTTCTATTGTTTACACTGAACCTCTACTTTATCAAACATGATGTCCTTTCTAGCAATTGGTCTTCCCGATGGCAAGTCCAAAGTAAGCCAAGCCAAAGTCTTCTAAGAAGCATTCCAGTTTTTATTTCTTCTATGACTGGTTTATTTGTTCTTCAGTCCATGGTATATTCAATATTCTTCACCAACACCATAATTCAAAGGCATCAACTCTTCTTCTGTATTCCTGTAGTAAGTGGTAGCACTGGGATTTGAGCTGAGTATGGACCCCTGGGTTCAAGTTCTTTCCACAGGCCAAGTCGAATCTTATTTAAGATGCTGCTTGTGGAATGAGTGGCAGAAGCTTGGGCGTCTTCACCTTGCCTTAAACCTCTGGCTTCTACTAGACCCAGGCCCAGCAGTGCAGTGGGGAAGGCTAGGGTCAAAGGGCTCTGTGCCTATACGGTGGCCAGAGGGCACCAGCCCCAGAGCCCTCTGGGTCCACCCCTACCCTCACCCCTCAAAAGGCACAAAGGCATGAGGTACTAACAGGCAGACAAAGAGGTCTGCACTCAGTCAGCGGCTTCCTCACCGGCACAAAGCCGCACTTCCCCCCAAGACACAGACCTCGGCCACAATGACCCCAAAGAATGCCTGGAATGCTGTGGGGCCAGACAGCCTCAGAGGCCCCTGCAGACAGAGGAGAGGCTGGCTTTGTGCTCAGTTTGCCAGAATGCCTGACCCCAAGCTAGAAAGGTCACTCCCCGACCTGAGACCCTGCCTTCTCATTCCTGTCCTTGCGAGCAGCTGGGCTTCCCTTCTCAGGACCTACTGAAGCCCCTCCATGCCAGCGGGACCGGGCCCCAGGTTTGCTGCTGGACCTTCGGGACTGACATGTGCTCAAGCAAACACCATTCTCCGAAGAAGGTTGAATTCTGCCCTGAAGACATGAACTGCGTCCTCCTCCCCACCTGAGAGACACTATAAGAAGCTCACCTGTCCTTCATTTGAACATCAGCCCCAGTAGGTGACACCTCACCTGCACCTCCAGTGGTGGATGTGCTCAGTGCCTCAGGGCCCCTCCCACCATTTACACGTTCAATAAGTGTGTATTCAGCACCGGCTAGGTACCAGAGCCTAGGACAAAACAGATACAGGCAGTCCACGGTTATGCAAATTTGTCCTCACTTTGAAACAACTGAATCGATATATGCTGGAAACAAATTCTTTATCACAATCATTTTTACTTGCTGCACATACAGCTTTTAAATCATTGAAAAGGCTTTGAGCCTTTTCTCGTGCTAAAGTAAGGCTAAAGAAGAACCGCGTGCACTGTTCCGACTTACCTACTAACGTGGCTTAAAGGCAGGAACAGATCTTGTTCATAACGCGGGGACTGCCTGTATCAATCCCTGCCTTCGTGGGGCTTGCACTCTAGTGGGGAGAAGGTCCATAAACCCCAAAACCCAGTAAGTCACAGAGCTTGTTAGACAGTGATGAGTGGTGCTATGGGAAAAATAAAGGCAGTGTTGGGGGTGTGTTGGGAGGGGTTTGCAATTTTAAACAAGGTGGTCACGAAAGGCGACATTTGAGTGAAGACTTGAAGGAGGTCAGGAAGTGAGCCTTGTGGCTATCTGGGGGGAGAGCATTCCAGAAAAGAGGAACAGCAAAAGCCCTGCTGTCCCGGCAGAGCAGATAAGCAAGCGGAAGGGCCAGAAGCGATGAGGTCAAGCAGGTCACAGAGGAGACACAACATGTAGGGCCTGTGGGCCATTGTGAGGCCTCAGCCGTTACTCTGGTGAGATGAGGCCCATTTGGTGGTTTTGAGCAGAGGAGAGACTTGATCGGGATTGCGGGGTTTAACAGGGCCCCTCTGTTACTGTGTGGAGACTTAGACAAGTGGACAAGGGAGGATGCAGGAAGTAGAATTAGGAGGCCTCCAGGCCCATCATGGCCCAGCACCCTGCGCATGCCCTGAGCATGCCCTGCGCACACCCTGTACACACTCTGCACACGCCCTGCACACGGCCTGCACATGCTTTGTACACATCTCTGTATGTCCTGTGGCAACAGCTCCTCTGAAGGAGGCTGGGGGCCTGGGGCCAGCAGGGCAATTAACATTCCATTCCACATTCACTGGATGGCGCGGTGGTTAAGTGTTTGGCCACTAACCAGAAGGCGGGCAGTTCAAATTCACCAGCCACTCCTTAGAAACCCTATGGGGTAGTTCTACTCTGTCCTATAGGATCAACTATGAGTCAGAATCAGCCCAACAGTAATGGGGTTGATTTTTCGTTTCCACGTTCACTGAGAAGCTTCTATGGGTGAGGGAGGCCCTGTGCTGAGAGGCCGGATGCAGAGCCATAAGACACAGTCTTTCTCTCAAAGAGCCCCATCAGATGGGGAGACAGGCCAAACAGGCCTCTCCCAGCTCTGAAGCCCAGAGCTGAGGGTTGTGTCCTCTCTGAGGACATATACCACATCCTTCTCTGCATCAGCCTGACTCAGTGTCTGCCTCAGTGTGCCTCAAGGGGCTGGGGTTCTGAACACACAGCCCAGGGTGGCATCTGCCCAAGCCTGGCCCAGCCCAGCTGCCCAGGCCAGGCCTGGCCCAATGGAGGCTGAAGGAATGGACACATGAGAGAGAGAGAGAGAAATGGATAAAGGGGACTCATGGCCCTCCCCCTACAAAAGCCAGAGAAATATTTTCAGCTTGCCCATGACTCACTCTTCCTTAGAAGACAATTTTGTTTTTTCCTTCAAAATCACAGACTTCCACCTTCAGACAATGCTGTGTTCTCAGGAAGTTACACTTTTTGTTTTTCTGTACAAGCTGCTGGAGATTTTGTTCGTTTTAGCAAAGGCTTGCTGTAATTGGGCCTGTAGGCCACGCTGCCCCTCGGACCACGCTGAAGTCTAAATCGGGTTGCCAGATTAAACAAACAAAAACTACAGGGGATCCAGCTAAATCTGAATTTCACATGAATGCAAACAATTTTTTTTAGTTAAGTATGTCCCATGCAATATTTGGGACATACTTACAAAAAAAAAAAATTCGTTTATATGAAATTCAAATTTAACTGGATGTCCTGTATTTTACTTGGCATCCCTGCCCCTAAGTCCACTGAAAACCCCACTGACCACGCTACTCCTAGCCACAGCCCCATGGTCCCCTGATGACCCTGCTGACTCCATGATCCCAGAGTATCTCCCAACCACTGGCCCAATTCTGCCTGTGCCCCTGGAGATGGGCATTGGGAACCTCAAGTCACGGGACAGATTGTGGGCTAAGCTTTAGAAGCCAAGATAGCCTAGACCCCACACATTCCCTAAGCCTTGCCCCACTTCCTATCTACCCCATTCCAATCCCCTCCACTTTCAGGAGGGGTAGACAGGTGGTGGAAACCCTGGTGGCATAATGGCTAAGAGCTATGGCTCCTAACCAAAAGGTCGGCAGTTTGAATCTACCAGGTGCTCCTTAGAAACACTATCGGGCAGTTTGACTCCTTCCTCTAGGGTCACTATGAGTCAAAATTGACTCCATGGCAGTGGGTTTTTTTTTTTTTTTTTTAGACAGGTGGTACTGATTGCCTGTCCTTTACAGTCTCCCCTCTGGGATTAGCACCTCAACCTGGCCTTTAAAAGGGGGAGCTCTGTTCTGCCCCCTACCCCCATCCCTGCCCAGGGCTTTCTGGCTTCAGCCAAAGCAAGGCAAGCCAGGGGTCGCCCCTTTCAGAGCGGGCCTGGCCCTGGAGCCCACCCTGCAGCAGCTGTACAGCTCTTCCCTCTAGGCCACAGGCTCTTCCCTAGCTCTTGACACCTCAGAGCTCGCTCCTCTTACCCACAGTGCCTGCTTCACCAGGCAATGTTTGAAAGAGATATTCCCTTCTTCCCTTTCAAATGAAGACGCCAGAATCTGGGGCTTGCTTCCATTTGAAAGCATTAAATCATGGCTCTTGGGGGATGAATTTGTGCAATTTTATTGAACCTTAGAGTAGATGAACCACTTCTCTTCGATCCACCATCTCCAAAGATGGCCCCCAGGTCAAGGACCTGAGCTCTTGCGCTCGCTCACCCAGCAAACGCTCCTTGGGCACCCGCTCTCTGCATAGCTGTACTTGGTCCTGGAGGTGTAAAGGCACAAAGGAGGCTTCCCTGTGGCCTCAAGGAGCTCAGGAGAGTGGGGGACAGATAGGTAAATGTCTGCTCACCTTACAATACCTCCAGGGTGGTCATGAAGGGCGTTTAGGAGGCTACCCAGTCTGAGAGAGCAGGAAAGAGTGCCCAGAGGAGGCAAGGGTTAGTAAGACTCTGCTAGGGGAAGAGAAGAAGTCGTAGTTCAGAAAGGGGAGGAAGATGGGCAAAGGTCTGGAGGTTTGACAGAGAGTGGCTCACTGGAGCAAGAGGAGCTGGGGGTAGTGAAAGAAGGTCACTCATGGAAGGCCTTGAATGCCTCCTGGGAGCTTGGATTTTACCCGACGTCACTAGGGAGCCAAGAAAGGCTTGGAAGGATTGTAGAATTCAAGGCCAGGAGATCAGAGCTACAATGGGAGCAGTGAGCATGCTCTGAGGGCCCACCTTTGGCGGGTAGGGACTCCATCTCATTCCACCCCTTCCTCCACCTGAACAGAGCCAGGCCTGGCCTGGCAAGCAGCCGGAGTTCAGTGTTTGCTAAATCGACTCAGGCCAGGACAGACAGGCATCTCGGCCCCTTACAAAAGGAAAAGGCAGAAATAAAGGCTTCTCAGGCTGCACTCCCTTTTCTCAGGCCTTCCCCTTCCCCTCTTCCCTCTGAGTATTTTCCACCCAGGTCCAGGGTGTGGGGCAGGAAGTCACTGTGGGCACAGGCTGTGGGCCAGGCTCCCCAGAGGCCTCTCCCTTGGGGTACTCCCCGAGGCCCGGCCACCCTGGCACTCCCAGATGCCTGGAGTCTGAGGCCTGCCCGGCAGCCCCAGAGCCCCAGTTCCCATCTGTTCCTGCTGAAAACTCCCCACATTGTCTGCCTTTGTGTCCTTTTCCTGTAGCCTGAACTATTCCAACTTTATGACTTTGGTTCGTTCCAAGGGTCATTTGCCAAACTGGGACTGGTGCCACCAATTGGAAAAACAGAGTCCAGCAAATCCAAGGACTACTTTCGAATCTATTGCCTGGAAACAACTTTTAAACCTTGAATCGAAACTATCCCATGAAGTCTTCTTTAAACTAAACAGTTCAACTCAATAAATAAAGAATATTTGCCTTGAGCATTGTTTCCCTTTAAAGAATTAAATATATGAGATCAAAATGACGACAGTAACTCTAAAGCCCAGATGAGAACTTCAAAGGGCAGGGAGTCTAAGTTAATGATGGTGAAACAACATGGGTAGAGACAGAATGGTAACACAATGTCAAGTAACCGTCGTCAATGAACTGTACATGCCAAAATTGTTGAATGAGTGTATGTTTTATGGCATATGTTTTCACACACAAACATACATACGAAAAAGATAGCAGAGACCTCCCTACCACGCTCCCTTCCCTCCGATCCGTCCCAAACCTGACAGGACCCTCATCCTAGCCTGTAAGTACTTCCGTGATCCTGCCCCAGGCCCACTGTCCAACGTTACTCCAGGAAGGAGTCTGTCTAGAGCAAGCCTGAGAGTCCTGGGCCAGTGAACACTGGGATGTCCCTGAGTTCCCAGGCAAAACCAGAGCCTGACCTGACTCCAACATCAGGTGTTAATTCATGGGCTTAAAATAGAGACTGGGACAGAATATAAAGAACTAAGTCCACGATTTCCCTTCAGAGAAGTTATTTTCTAAAGTCAAAGAGTGGATAAGAGACAGGATAGGGTCTGAGACCTGGGACTTCTGGTTTCATGCCCTGTGTTCTTTCCTGTCTTTTATCAAGTGCTGAATGGGCCCCGCAGCCAGCTCCTTAGAGGGGCCCTGTAGGCTGCTGGAGGGAGGCACCTGGGAGCCTCTGGGCTCTGACCCAGCCCTGCCGCCAACTCCTGGCGTGAATCTGCTCAGGTTCTTTCCCCACTCGCGGACTCCGTATGACAACCATGAGAGGGACATTTTCCTGGCTGCCTCCTTCCAGCTCAGAACACCAAGGTTTCCAGATTGGGGCCACTTCTGTTCCCATCAGAAGTTCTCTCCCTAATAGCTCCTTCATCTCCACCATCTCACCCCCACCCCCACCATCCAAGAACTAGGCCAGCCAGAGATCTCAGGGCTGCAAAGGCCCCTCACTCAGGTCTTAATGTAGCCCTATGACTTTAAAATTACCTTCCCACACCCTTCTCCACCTTGTACCTGTGATTTATTACAAGGAGACACAGCATGTGGTAGTGAACAATCAAAGACCTTGCCCTCTTGCCCTCTAACCAACTTAAATTCTTCTTTTGGCTCCAACACTTAGTAGCTGTGAGATCTTGGTAAAGCTCTTTGAGGCTCTGTATCCTTGTCTGTGAAGCCCTGGTGATGCCGTGGTTAAGAGCTCGGCTGTTAACCAAAAGGTTGGCAGTTCAAATCTACCAGCTGCTCTTCAGAAATCCTATGGGGCAGTTCTACCCTGTCCTGTAGGGTCACTATGAGTCGGAATCGACTTGACGGCACTGGGTTTGGTTTTTTAGTATCCTCAGCTGTAAAATAGTCAGAATTATTATAAAGATTAAATGAAATAATGAAGAAAGGTGCCTGGAACATAGAAGGTCCTCAGTAAATGGGAGTTATTATTATAACCTCCATAGACTCCTTTCCCTTGTTTCCAGTTGGCCCCAGGACCAGCTCCCAGCCCAGGTCCTAACCATCTGTCCTAGGAGATAGGTTGCCTGCCCAAGAGTCTGTTGGCAGGCACGGGTAACCACTGCTCCAGGGCTGCAGCCCTGCCCCTCGTACTTCCAAGTGCTCTCTACCAAACCCCACAGCAGCAGATGTGCCATGCACCTGCCTCTCAGCCAGCATGGGGTATGACCCTGCAATCCCCACAGCCAGAGCCTGCTGGTGGCCATCAAATATAGGGGACATAGTAGGCAGAATCTGGACCCCTAGGATATCAGGACATAATCCCTGGAAGCTGTTGGAAAATACAGTCTTTGAGATTGAATAAGTTAAGGATCTGGAAATGGGGAGTTTATCCTGAATCACTTGGATGAGTCCTAAATGCAATCACAAGTGCTGTTATACGAGGGAGACAGGAAGGCTCCCTCATATTCAGAGTTCTCACAGGGCACCATCCCAGCCAACCCTTCACCATTCCCTCATTCCCTAAACCCTAAACAGAAAGATGTCAGTACCCCAAAGCCTCTCTCCCACTGTGTGGGGTTCTCAGTGTTAGATATGTAGGTGAACATGCAAATATCCCTCTCCAACTCCAGTTCCTCAAGTTGGGGATCTGGTCACCAACGCTGTAATAAGAAACTGGGCCATCAGGCCCTGCCCTCCCAAGGCTGGGCAGGGAGGAGGGGTGCAGTTTAGGAATCAGGACACTTAGGGAAGGGAAAACCCTGTGAGCAATGCCCCCTTGCTCCCAAGAGCTTCTCCTCGGCTGCTGTCAGCCCTGGGCCCAGGAGCCAGGCCCTGGGGTCCTGAGGCGGAGAGGCCCAGCATGTCCAGGATCCTGCCTCATCTCCAAGCCCTCCCTGGGAGAACCACTAGTCTCACCCTTCCCTCAGAAAAATCTACTTCTCTTCAAGCTTGGGATTCCTCCACCCTCCCACCTTCCCATGGTACTTGGGATCTCCGCCAGGTGTGCTTTGTAACTTGTTCTTTCAGGGAGACTCCAAAGTCCCTGACTCATTCATTTTAATCTTGAGACTGGCAGGTTTTCGGTTGCCATTTTGTAGACAGAAGATCCAAGGACTAGCACAGGGTAGACCAGCAGTTCCAAAAGAGCTGCTTGCTATCTCCTGGGCCTTTACTTCTGGAAGCTCAGCCAAATGCCAGCTTGCAGGCGAGAACTCAATCAGGAGCTAAGGGGTTTCCCTTCCAGTTCAGCTACTGGTTTAAGTTGTTTTCCTCCTTCCAATCTGCAAGAACAAAAACAAGTCATTTTCCCATAAATATAACAATTAGCAAAGGCTGGATTCCAGATGGCCTCGGGTCAGGACCATTCACTGGTGTTGACTGCAAGGAACCTTCAGGCATCTCATGGGACACAAGGCACCCCACCCCTAAGGGCAAGCAGAGCCAAGGGCTTTGTGGCACTGCATATCTGCCTGTCTCAAGCCAGTTTTCAGGGTGATGGAAATGGAGCAGGAAGGCCAACATCAGAAACAAAAGCATGCTGGATACTCGACGCTGTTTTGATTACCACCGAACTCAAAAACCAAACCCACTGCCATTGAGTCCATTCCAACTCATAGAGACCCTATAAGACAGAGTAGAACTGCCCCATAGGGCTTTCAAGAAGCAGCTGGTGGATTCTAACTGCCAACTTTTTGATCAGTAGCTGAACTCTTAACCACTGTGCCACCAGGGCTCCTTGATTGCCACAGAGCATGACAAACCAGGTCTTTCACATACATGTTGCCCTCAAAAATCCAGGGACATGTCAAGTTCACAGCAGGGAAAACAATTGCACTGATTAATTGTGCCTCTATTTACATGTTTCCATTTTCCTGACATCTTCTGAGTGTGTTACAGTGAGGCCATGTGCCAGATGCAAGGCTGCTTGGTGCAAACTGCAAGTCTTACGAGACTCAAGTATGCCTGTTAGAATTCCACTTAGTAAATGGCCATAATCAAAGAACAAGCTCATAGTTATCTAGCATTGAGCTTTGGACATAGATGAGTATGCAAAATCACAGTTTATGGGTTCAGCAATTTTTCTTTTTCTGTTAAAGATATTAGCCTGTGAAAGTTTACAGTGTTCATGGAAATAGTCAATTGCTAATCATTTACAAGTGGTTTATCCAGTGCTACCTCTTTCTCCCAGCCACTCCTAAGAGCCCTAGCCTTGGCGACACAGTTAGGCAGGAGGTGGAGGAGTGTGAGAGACCCCATTCTCGGGCCACAAAGGGTCTGGGGATCGGTAGGGAGGAATGAGTTTTGCATAGCTGGGGAAAACGCATGACTATCTAACAGGGAGGAGTCCCCGGATAGTGAAAATGGTTAACTGGCTCGGCTGCTGACAGGAAGGTTGACAGTTCGAGTCTACCCAGAGGTATCTCAGAAGAAAGGCGTGGCCACCTACTTCTGAAAAATCAACCATTGAAAATCTCATGGAGCACGTTGCTACTCTGACACACATGGGGTCACCCTAAGTCTAGTACTGACTCCATGGCAACTGGCTTATGTTTATCTAACAGGGAGCACAGTCAGCCTGGGCCAATGGGAGAACAATAATCAGCCAGCCCCGCTCTGCTGGCGTCTGGCTGTCATCCAGCAGCACTCAGGGGCAGGCAATGCTGCGCAAGGCTGGCTCCCTGGCCACCTAGCCAAAGAGTCTGCTTCTTTATCCAGCTGTATGCCAGGTTGGAAAGCTCTAGGGAACCAGCAAGAGCCATTAACTCAATCCTATCCCTGGATGGGTGCAGCAGTCTCCAATGAACTGAACTGGATAAGAAGGCAGGAGAAGTGGGTTCAAGTCCCAGCTCAGGTGTTTGGTAACCCCGGGACCTTGGACACACCATGGATCTCCTTTGAACCTCAATCTCCTGTCTCTAAATCGGGGATGGTAACGTGATTTTTGCCAGGATTAAAGAGAACATGGAGGGAGTTACTGTTGTTATTACTGGCATAAAAAGCACCACTTCCAGTCCATTTATGTGGAAAATGTAAACGTCTGGATGCCAGAGGACAAAGCCCAGGCCCTTTCCTCAATCCAGACTCACTTACTCCCGTATTGTTGTTGGGAGTTTGTTTTGGTTTCTCCGGAACTTTCAGAACAATGGGTTTTGGGGGCTGATTCTATGACTATTCATAACCCTAGCAGATACATTTGCTGAGCTCGAGGTCACATTCCAAGGGGAAGGGGTCTCAAGAGATGTTTACCTGGCTCTGTCTGCAGCCCAGAGAGGCAGTGCAGGGGCAGGAAGCATATGGACACAACAGTGTCCACCTTCAGCCCTGGTGCCCTCCTCTGAAGCTTCCTGTGCTTATTTTAACCCGTCGGCTAGTTCCTGAAGTAAAAAGATGCCAAGTGACGACTTCCTCCTCCTCCAGCTGACACTTCACAATGCTGTTTGGTTTCAACACTGCTCGCACTGTGTAGACTTCTCACAGGCAGTGTCTTAATTATCTAGTGCTGCTATAACAGCACTACCACAAGTGGGTGGCTTTAACAGAAATTTATTCTCTCAGTTTAGGAGGGTAGAAGTCCGAATTCAGGGCATCAGCTCCAGGGGAAGGCTTTCTCTCTCTGTCAGCTCTTGAAGAAGGTCCTTGTCATCAATCTTACTCTGGTCTAGGAGCTTCTCAGTGCAGGTACCCTGTGTCCAGAGGATGAGCTCTGCTCCTGGCTCTTCTTTCTTGATGGCAGTGGGTACCTTTCCTCTCTGCTTAATTCTCTTTTTTATATCTCAAAAGAGGTTGACTCAAGATACAACCTAATCCTGTAGATTGAGTCCTGCATCATTAACATAACTGTCTCTAATCCTGCCTCATTAACATCACAGAGGTTAGGTAATTATGCATAGGTAATTACATCAGATTACAAAATGGAGGACAACCACACAATACTGAGAATCATGGCCTAGCCAAGTTGACATACATTTTGTGGGAATAAAATTCAATCCATAACAGAGAGTAAGCCCTTCTTTTAATATCCCTAGAGGCCCCTGCACAGCTCCAGGTGAGGGGCAGAACACCTGGGAGGAAGCCAAGGCATGCCTCTTCCCTCCTCTGCTCTTCAGGCTGGCCTCAATGCATTGGCATGGGGGGTGCAAATGGTTAACAAGCTCAGCTATTAACCAAAGGGTTGGAAGTTCAAGAAAGGCCTGGTGATCTACTTCTGAAGATGGAGCAGTCCTACTCTGTAACACATGGGGTCACCATAAGTTGGAACCGACTCAATGGCAGCTGGTTTTTTTTTGTTTTGTTTTGGCTCCCATGAGCCACTGTTGGTGTCTCCTCCATACCCTCCATGCCACCCTCTCCTTTTAGGCTCACCCCAGCCATGGAGGACAGGAGTAGCTGAGAAGTTAATTTAAGGTGTAAGTAACTGTTACACACTTAACACCCACACTAAAGGAGGGGTTGCTTTTTAAAAGACAACTGTTTATGAGAAGAAATGCTCAAAAGTTCTGACAAACTATGGGAGTAGTTATTGGGAACGGGGGCCTGAAATCCGTCCCAGTCACTTTTTCCTCCAGGCCAGGCTTCTTGCCACTGAATCTTTACTCATGTTGTTCCCTCTACCTGAATGTTGCTGGTTCCTCCTCTTTTCCTGTCTTCAGAGAACCAACAGGAATCCCACCTCATCCAGAAAGCCTTCCCCAGGCAGCTCCTCCTGCCGCTGATGTCATGGCACAAATGTCTACTGATTCTACAGGCTCTTGACCTCAGGAATTAGCTGGGTTGACATCCCAGTTTGGCTACTGGCGTAGTTATCTAGTGCTGCTATAACAGAAATACCACAAGTGAATGGCTTTAATGAACGGAAATGTATTCTCTCACAGTCTAGTAGCCTAAAAGTCTGAATTTCAGATGCCAGCTCCAGAGGAAGGCTTTTTCTCTGTAGGATCTATAAGAAGGTCCTTGTCATCAATTTTCCTCTGGTCTAGGAGCTTCTCAGTGCAGGGACCCGTATGCAAAGGACTAACTCTGCTCCTGGCACTACTTTCTTGGTGATATGAGGTCCCTCTGTCTCTCTGCATGCTTGTCCCATTTAAATCTCAAAAGAGATTGACTCAAGAAACAACCTAATCTTATAGATTGAGTCCTGCCTCATTATCATAACTGCCTCTAATCCTGCCTTGTTAACATCATAACCCTCTGCTGTCAAGTTGATTTTGACTCATAGAGACCCTATAGGACAAAGTAGAGCTGTTCCATAGGGTTTCCAAGGAGTCGCTGGTAGATTCGAACTGTCGGCCTTTTGGTTAGCAGCCAAGCTCTTAACCACTGAGCCATCATAAAGGCAGGATTTACAACACACAGGAAAATCACATCAGAAGACAAAATGGTAGACAATCATATAATACTGGGAATCATGGCCTAGCCAAGTTGACATATATTTTGGGGGGACATAATTCAATCCATAACAGCTACTTTCTAGCTACACGACCTTTTTTCTAAAGTGAGAACAATGTCACCTACCTCCTAGTGTGAAGCAACTGTGTGAAGCAACTGAACATAGTAGGCACCAACAAATATTGCTGCTCCTCCACGTTCTGTAGGAGACAGAAGCCTTGAATGGTGTCCTCCAGGTGAGCCTGATCACCCACCACAATCTGGGGAATTTTTATTCTAACAACAGAAATGGAAACTGATCCTGTTACACTGAGAGGACCTACGCTATTTGTTGGGCCTTGTCTGCTTTTTGGGAAGCAGAACTTATCACGCGAGGGGCAACGCAGGATATAGCTTCTGTTTCTGTTTCTGTCTCTGCTATGCGTAGAAGCAAATGCTTTCTAAGAACCAAAGGCCATCCAGTCATATATTTTTCATCAGTGGAAGACAAACAATGAGGAACAGGCTTCCCAGTAATGAGTCTTTTCCCAGTAAGATGCCCAGGGTGGGTGGTTCCAGGGAATTCCCTACACTGATTCACTTGGGGTCTTCATCTCTGGACAACCCCTTTGCTTGAGGCTCTTGTTCCTGGTCTGACCATTCCAGAGGGAGGGCCAGTCCTGGACTGATACATCATGGGAGTGTCCGCAAAGGCCCCCAGCCCTGCGGCTACACAGTCCAAGAGGACTTTGCCCCCGGAGTGTACACTCGGCAGACCACAGCCAGACTCTGGAACCTGTTTAGATCAATGCCCTGTTCAGATTAATGCAGTTGCCCATGATGACATGAATTAGACTGAGACGCCCAAAATTCTAACTTTGTGGAATAATCAAGCCCACTGGAGTGCAGAAGAGGATGAGGTCATGGGGGCTACTTTGGCCAGAGAGGGTGACAAGTGGGTGGCTGAGAACTGAGCTGAGCCTTGGAGACTGAGGAAGTGTAATGAGCCAGGCAAGACGGAGAACAGGGCAGGCGGAGAAATGTCAGGGGTGAAGGCCCAGACGCGGGAATGAGCAGGGACTGTGTAGGGGCCATGAAGAGGCCAGTAGGCCAGAAGAGAGGGTATGTTTTAAACCCTGGTGGCTTAGTGGTTAAGTGCTAAGGCTGCTAACCAAAGAGTCAGCAGTTCGAATCCAGCTGGCGCTCCTTAGAAACTCTGTGGGGCAGTACTACTCTTTCCTATAGGGTTGCTATGAGTCAGAATCAACTCGGGGCAGTTTTTTTTTTTTTTTTTTTTGAATGGGAATGGGCAAGCGAGTCTCTGTGTGGTGTAAATGGTTATCGTGCTTGGCTGCTAACCAAAATATTAGAGGTTCAAATCCACTCAGAAGCTCCTCAGAAGAAAGGCCTAGTGATCTACTTCTGAAAAAATCAGCCATTGAAAGCCCTACGGAGCACATTCTACTCTGACACACATGGGGCTGCCATGAGTCAGGACTTGATGGCAACTTGTTGGTTGGTTAGATGGGCAAGATGGGGCCCTGTCACCAAAAACCAAACCCAACCCTCTTGCCATCGAGTTGATTCCAACTCATAGGGGTAGAACTGCCCCATAGGATTTCTAAGGAGAGGCTGGTGGATTCGAACTCCCGACATTCTGGTTAGCAACCAAACACTTAACCACTGCGCCACCATGCTACAGAGGGCCCTAAATGCAGGCAGAGTGGTAAGAGTGGGCCTGCTGGATGGCTGAGTTGGGTCATGAAGAAAGCTCGCCTTGAGGACTATTTACCTGATTACTCAGCGGCTGGCTGGTAGGATGAAGCTGCAGAGAGACAGGGTATGTCAGGAGAGGTCCTGATTGAGAGGATTAGAACCTGAATTTGGGCCCTGGGAGCTGTAGGTGAAGAATGAACAGGACTGAGTGTGAGCAGACTTGCTGACTGACTGATTGACTGGATGTGGACTGAGTGAGTTGAGATGGGACTGAGAGGCTGCTGTGGCCTGGTCAGAAACAGGGATGTTGGAAAGGGGAGGAGGTCTGGTACATGAGAGGCGATGAGTGTGGTGTTAGACGTTTGAAATAATCACACACATTTCTCTTCTGTGTGCGCATGTAGGTACGTGCTCATTCAGCCTTAAATGGGGGTAATTAAGTATTGTCCACTGCTGACTCTATGCAAAGGTCCTGCCATTTACTCAACAAACAATAGTAGGTGTTGAGCACCTACTATATGCCAAGCACTGTGATAAGTACCAGAGAAAGAATACAAAGCAATTATTTCTTTAGTGCTTACTTTGTGCCAAGCTTCCCAAAGAAGGGCAAATTGAGTTGGGCTTAAGGGGTGAGTAGGGGTTTGCCACTGGGCCTGGACTAGACATGAGGCAGCCCAACGCAGAGTAAGGGTACGGAGATTAAGCACTAGTGACACTACAAATTAATATTGTTTTAATAGTGGTTCAATATTTATGTATGAGGCAGCCAAGACTGAGTGGGAGGAGGGTAGGAAAGGAGAACCCTCTTCTCTAGTGACCAAAGAAGTTCAACTCTGACCCCAAATTCAGCCCACTCAGGAAAACACAAGCCCTACAAGCCCAGCCTCCTTAGAAAGCTTATCAACCATCCACCAGGGGCCGAGAATGATTGATGGGGTTCTCACCTCTACCCCAAGCATCTTGTCCAAGGCTTCCTTTCAACCACATGGATGGCTCTCCCTAAGAGTAGTTCTGGTCATAGGCCTTAGCTGACCTGTTCCTGCTTATCTCTCTTTATTGTTGTTCTTTATTTGCATGGGAGTCAATTCTTACTCATGGCCACCCAAAGCAATCTTCCTATCACCTTACATTTCCTGTGATATGTTGGTGACCTGAGGGTTGCCTTTAGTACAGCTCTGATGCAAGCAGAGGGGACATGGGGCAGAAAGACTCTCCAGGCAGAGAAGCCCTTCAGAGCTCGGCCCCATCTGGGATATATGAAGGTGCTTCCCTACAGCCAGGTGGGGATTGGCAGGAGATAGAGAGATGAGCCCTGGATGTCATAAACGGTTAGCGATGCCTCAGAAGACAGGCCTTCTGAAAGATCACAGCCTTGAATCGGAATCAGCTTGATGGCAACTAAAAACAAAGATAAGTAGGAACAAAGATAAGGTCTTGATGTCAAGCTGGAATTACCACCCTTTGATAGCTCACATTCTTAGGAAACGACTACTTCTTGGGGCAAAAGATAGTATGAGGGAATGTTTTCCAAGAAACACCCCTAGGCACTAGGGCTGGGAGGGGCTGGCCTTCCAGCAACTATTCACAGATCAGGAGCACAAACACAGACAGGCCATATCAGAGCCTTCTGGTCAATTTCCAGGCCCCACCCCAGGGTGGCTTTTTCTTCAAACCCCTCCAGGAGTTTGACTCTTCAGTTCCCCTCACAACTATTTTTTGTGGCCAGGGGTGGCAGTGGACTTACAAAAGCCACTGTAATCTGTCAAGCTTCTCACCATAATCCACCAGACTGGGAACCCCTGACACAAAACACTCAGAGTTGGATCATCTCCCCTCAGGCAACTTGCAAGCCCTGGCAAGGGGGTACAGTAATAAGGTTCACATGGCAGTGCTCCCGACTTGGGGGTAAGGAAAGTGGCACAGGGGAGAGGCAGAAGGGCAGCTACTGAGCCCAGCTTCTCCCGACTGGTGCTGTTGCTCTACCGGTGGCTCTTCAGCTCCTCCAGGGCTGCTTCGTACAAGACTGGGTGCAGACAGTCTCATTGGGAGCCAGGCTATCATCTGTGGGCCTGGATTTTCCACACCTATCACCTGTGGGCCTGGATTTTCCATTCCTGCAGCGTTTCTCTGAGGGCTGGCCTCTGACCAATCCCTCAGTCATAGTAACCAGCTGGATGTACAGCCCCAGCGAAAGGCAGCAATGACACCATCCCTGGCACTCCAGGCAGCCCAGCAGGTGGCCCCACCCACCACCTGCATCCTGAGGAAAGGTGGGTGTTCCCAAGGAACATGTTCAGGCTGCAAGCCACCAGGAGGGAGAAGAGAATAGAAGCTCAAACCAAGAGCTTCTACAAAGCCCTTATGAAGGGAAGTGAAGAGACTACATTTACTGACGCCCAGGCCAGACGTAAACTAGGCACCTGCATATGTAATCTCACACAAGGTCACAGCAGCCCTGTGAACAATACTGAGGCTCAGAAAGATAAAGCAGTTAGCTCAAGGCCACACACAGTTAGCGGGTGGGTGTGGCTGTGTGACTGAAGGCTATGCCCTGTACCCACCCACCAGAGGGGTATGTGTTAAATACCAACGAATAACTCCAATGTCCAAGTTCAAAGAATCAGAAACAGCCTCTGCATGTGCTTCTCTCTCTGAACTCTGCTGAGCCCAGTTAAAGTAGAAAGTCCAGCCGTGTTCCCTCCAGTTGTCCTAGGTAAACCAGGTGTGGCAGCCACCCCAGTCCGAGGCTTCCTGCCAGTCACACGTTTGTCCTCCCTGGGACACTTCTAAGGCACTTGTTTGGGGGCTTCTCTGGAGCCCAGGAAACTCCACAGGACACAGCTGATGCTGGGCAGCCACCAGGCACCCGTGGTGTCTGGAGAAAACAATGCGGGGCTTTCCCTGGTCTCCAGCTGGAGAATGAGGGTCTTTTCCTCCCGGCTGGCTCTGCCTGCACTGCCTGACGGCTGAGGGGAGCTGCCCAGCACCCACCCTCCACCTCCGGGAATCTCTCAAGGCCGGGGAGCCAGACTCTTATCAGGCGGTTAGTGAGCTATCCTGGGCTTCCCCAGAGCCAGCCGGATGAGGTCATCTGCCCTTTCAGGCTGTGCAGAAAGATCCTCAGGCACAACAAAGCCAGGAGATATCCTGCATGACTCATTGGTGGGCCACGCACCAGGGCTTCCGGCCCTTAGGAGAAACCAGACACAGAGGCCATTGTTTGCTCCACAGAAGCCCCCACGGCACTGCAGGCTCAATGGGGTCATTTATGTTTTCTTCTGCTTCTCTGTAACTTTAGTCCTTCTGCAGGGGTGGGTCCACCAGGCTGCCTGGGTCCCTGTAATGGGAGGAAAATCAGCACCCACTCACCCACAGCTCCCCCTGGAATATCCCCCATATGGGACTGGGCCTGGCCTGGAGGCAGGAGACCTGGGTTCTGGAGCATGGTTTAAATCTCCTAGCCCCTTTGATGACTGTATCTTAATCTTTCACTTGGGGGGAAATCATTTTTAGAAGACAAGACCACTGTGAGGATGAAGTGTGGTAAAGTATATAAAATGCCCAGGATAAGCCCTATACCGCTAGGGCTCTGCTTTCCGACCACCTCTTTCTCCCTCCTACCTATGGGGGCTTTGCATTAAAATAAAGAAATAAGTGTGTGGTTCAACAGAAGCTATGGATCTACTTATATCATAATTTCCAAAAAAAAAAAAAACACTAAACCTGTTGCCATGGAGTCGATTCTGACTCATGGTGACCTCATGTGTTACGAAGTATAACTGGTCCATAGGGTTTTCTTGGCTGTAATCTTTATGGAAACAGATTACCAGTGTGCCACTGGGTGAGTTTGAACCCCTAACCTGTGGGTTAGTAGTCGTAGTCGAGCACAATCCACTTGTGCTACCCAGGGACCTGTCATAACCTCTGTTGTTGTTGTGTGTTATTGATTCCAACTCACAGTGACCTTATAGAACTGCTCCTGTCGTAGGGTAAAAAACATCACAAAGTTTAGTAAAGCAAAAAGAAAGTTTCATCTGGCATATGTTCAAAAAGGCAAAAGTTGAGAAGCAGACAAGCATGCTACCAGAGCCGTGTCTGCCCGAGTCCAGAGACTATTACAGAATAAGCAAGAATGGGAAAACGGACGAGCATGCTGCCAGAGCCATATCTGCCCAAGTCCAGAGAAAGTGACAGTCATCATTATACATTAATATTACAAAACGGGCAAAACCGTTGAAACTTCACCTTTTCACAGATTGGCTAGAAACCATGATCTTACATTTTGAATTGTCTTTCTTAACAATCATTGGTGCAGGTTTCAGTAACCAACAGTCAGAAGGGTCTTCATTGGTCCAATACATTTCCTGTTCACTAAATGCTAATAGAAAATGATAAGAGTGGAAAGTCTTTTGTGTTCTGGCTTATGTGAAAAGTTCCCTAAAAGATATTTGCCAAGATTATTCTATCTGTTGTCTTTATCTCAGAGCCCAGTTGATGTGTCCTTGTGAGTCTTTGCGAGCCCTTGTGATCCCAGCTCAGGGACAGGGAATAATGACTCCAATATTATTTCCTAAATTACCCATAGGGTTTCCTAGGCTGTAATCCTTATGGGGGAAACTCTGGTGGTGTAGTGGTTAAGTGCTACAGCTGCTAATCAAAAGGCCAGCAGTTCAAATCTACCAGGTACTCCTTGGAAACTCTGTGGGGCAGTTCTATTTTGTCCTATAGTGTCACTATGAGTGGGGAATCGACTCGACTGCAACATGTTTGTTTTTTAAATCCTTATGGGAGCAGATTGCCAGGTCTTTTCTCCCAGGGAGCTGCTGGTGGGTTCAAACTGCTGACCTTTTTGTTAGCAGTGGAGTACTTAACCATTGCAGCACCAGGGATCCTGTCATAATCTTTACAGGTCACCTGAACTCACACATCCTTGTTTTCCCAGGTGCCTGTCCGTACAGCATGAACACTGAACCAAGGGGGACAGCGCTGGCCCGAGATGGGCAGAGCCAAGGGAATAAGGAAGGAAGGGCTGAGGGGCTGCGCCTGGGTTTAGACTGAGCTGGTGGCCCTTTAGAAACCTTGAGGGGGAATAAAAGCAATAATTTTTTTTTTTTTTTTTTTTTAAGGAGTGAAAGATACGGAAAGAGAAGTCACAGAACAGGAAACCCAATGACTAACAAGCTCATAAAAAGGTTGTCAACCTCACCAGTTAGCAGAGAAATACTAGTTAAAACAATGAGATACTGCTTTACACCCATCAGGCTGGCAAAAATTACCAAGTCAGACAATATCACGTGCTGACGGGAAATGGGGCAAAGCGAATCCTGGTGAACTGTAGGCGAGGGATAGGCAACATGGCAGGTTTTATTGCAAGTCATCATGCCAACTCAGTATGCAAAATCACATGAGCAAGAGTTCCACTCCTGCTGAGCTCACCCAGGGACACTGGGCCAGGCCCCGGGATGCTACTGCTGGAGATGGATTCCTAGGTAAGCGTCGCACACAAATGTCAGCTGAGACCTGTCCCCACTGCCAGCCCAAGTCAGGCATGCACTCTTGGAGACTTCCTTCCCCAGCATGCAGGCTGTCTTTAGCAAAACCCGGAAACCAGGCCCCCGTGAGCCCAGGCTGTAGTCAGCCCTTCTTCCCCATGCTACCTGTTGCCTCCCAGACCCAAGCCTTCCCACTGTCCAGGTGGCTTTGCATCAGGGCTCTAACACTGCAAGAGGTAAGACACCCCACTCCTTTTCCCAACCTCTAGTCTGACATTTCAAAGCCTTCCACCTCATTGCCTGGATTAGTTTTCTACGGTTAAGTAACAGACAACCACAAATTTAGCAGCTTAAAACAATATACATTTAATATCTCAGCGTCCATGGCTCAAGAGTCCAAAACCAAGCCAAAGCCTTTGAGCTGATTCCGACTCATAGCGATCCTAGAGGACAGAGGAGAACTGCCCCACAGGGTTCCCAAGCAGCAGGTGGTAGATTTGAACTGCATACCTTTTTGATTAGCAGCTGAGCTCTTAACCACTGCACCAACAGGGTCAAGGGTCCAGGCACGACTGAATTGGGGCCTCTGCTCAGTGCCTTGTAAACCCTGGTGGTGTAGTGGTTAAGTGCTACGGCCGCCAAAAAGGTCGGCAGTTTGAATCCACCAGCCACTCCTTGGAAACTCTATGGGGCAGGTCTACTCTGTCCTACAGGGTCACTACGAGTTGGAAGCAACTCGACGGCAACAGGTGAACGGGGTAGGCTCAGGGCCTCGCAAGGCTGCACTTGGGGTGTCAGTCTGTCAGCAGACTGAGTTCTTACCCGGAAGCTTGACTGAAGCTTCTAATCTCATTCAGGTTCTTGGCAGAATTTCTTTCCTTGCAGCCACATGACTGAGGGCCCAGGATTTTGCTGTCAGCTGGAGGCCATCCTCAGGTCCTAGAGGCTGCATATGGGCCTCTCTAACATGGCTGCTTACGCCATCAAACCTACAAGGAGTCTCAACTTAGTGAGGGCCCAGTCCCTCTTTAAACGCTTTCACCTGATTAAGCCAGCCACCCAACCCTCACACCCCAGAATCATTTCCCTTTTGATCAACTCAAAAGCAACTGATTCGGGGTCTTAATTACACCTGCACAGTCCCTTCATCTTTGCCCTATTCTGTTGGTTACAAGTGAGAAACAGGTCTCACCCACACTCAAGGAGAAGGCATTCTATAGGGTGTGAATATGGGGTGAGGGGAGGAGTCATGGAAGCCTCCCTAGGGTCTGTCTATCACAACCTCCTGACTGCCTTCTGCAGGTCAATGTTCCCATTCTGCTAAAGGGAAAGATGAAGCCTCAGGCAGTACAGAACAGCCTTGAGAGACAGCCTTCCCAGGGCCTGGTGGGAAAGGGTACGACTCAGAATCTCCTGGACGGAGGGTCCGCAGATGGTGTTGGAGCGCTAGCTGACAGCCATGTAAAACCTGAGGGGTGGAGTAGGGTAGAGGAGAGGAAGAGTAGGGACTGGGAGGGGGATCAGCCCATGTCATCTTCCACAGTGGAAGCCCTTCAAAATAAGAAGAGTGTTCAGATGTCGGGCCTCTCACACAGCATCAGTAAGTGAGGAGAGGGTGGGGTAGCCGGCTTGTGTGCTCTGCAGATGCCCTGGGCACGGCCACTGAGTCTCTCCACTTCCAGCTGACGGGGCCCCAGAGCCAGGCCCCTTCACCCTCGTGTGTCAGCCTCTTACATTTTAGCTCCCCCCTCTGCCCCTACCATCCTTGCCATTGGGGAACCCCACCAAGCCCTCCCCACTGGGTTTTCACAGGCACCTACAAAGTCAGCTGAGGGGCAGCTGGGAGGGCACTGTATGTCCCCATAGAGGGACAGTGGGAGGATTGTTGCCGGGCAGACGTGACCTCAGCTCCTGGGCTCAGCTCATCCTGCTCCAGGGAGGAACACTGTCAAACAGGAACAAGCACCCACTGTGTTGTGTCTCCTCCCAACCACTGGGGTTAGACCTAGGCAGGGACTCTCTGGGGCCTGGGCAGAGACCCTCTGGGGCTGGGACAGGGGGTGGGGTGGTAGAGTGGGTCAGAAGACCAGGGCCTGTGTCCCTGCCTGGGGGGACCACACCACTGGCCTTGATGCCCTAGTAAGAGACAGCACATGAGAAGCTGGTGGCCCAGGCAGACACAAACCTTTGAATCTGGGTCTTCTGCCCACCTCCCTGACCAGTTCTGGAGTCCTTCTGCCTACCCAGACTCTGTACTTTGACCATGAACCTCCCACTGTGCCTGCCAAGCTGTGAGCTGGATCAGGTACGTGCCTGCTCTGACCAGGGCAAGGAGGAGTCTTAGCCTCATACCACTCACCAGGCCCTGACCCTGGGTCCGATTCAATGACCCCTCACATTCTGGGTCTATCTGCCACTCTCAGCCTTACTGAAGGAATTCTGGCCCCAGCTCCTCCACCCAGAACCTTCCATCATGCCCGGCCTCTGATCACACCATAAGCAAGTAGGGATTCTACAGCAGGGCATATGTGATTAAGGTGCCCACTGACTGTTCGTGGATGACCCCCTAAGCAGTCTGTCTTACTCCCCAAAGCCTTCGCCTTTCCTACACAAACTACAGAAACCAGCAATGGCTAATTAAGTAGAAAAGGACTTCAGTGGAAGGTTACTGGGTGGCTTACAGGGTGATTGGGTGGGCTGGAGAGCCAGGCTAGAAGCAGGCAGAAACCACAGAGGTAAGCACAGCTGGCTGTCACCGAGGGGACAGTGTGCTGGGACCCACCACCACTGACTGGACTGACACCATGGATTCTCCTCTGCTACCTCCACCCATAACCGGTGCCTCCCCTGAAGCCTTGCATCACTCCCTCCAGATTCAAACTCCCAGAGAGAAGGGTCCCATCATCAAGCGAAGGTCACAGCCACCACCCTGGCTACTCAGGAGCTTACAGGGGGCATCAGGTGGCATCCTCCTCCACAGTGGAGTCCTCCAAAATATGAGGGTATTCAGATGCTGCACCCACCATCTCTTCCTCTCCCATGATGCAAAGCCACTCAGCCCTTTGGCTGCCATCTCCCTGGAGCCCAACTACGCCGTCGGACTAGCCCTTCCACTCCCGGCCATCACAGCTCCTGAGGTTCAGCGTTGCCAGAGCTCACGAGACCACACACATCGTCAGCCTCTGACTCCCTGGTTGGTCTGAGAGCACCGGCCGCAGGGAACTGCTTTCTTTCTCACTCTGCATCTGGCCGGCACAGTGCCTGCACGCCATCAGGGGCCCATACATGGTGCCGCCAAGTGGCTGTGCCTTGTCTAGTCGCAGAACTGGGCCCTTCCACCAAGCCATCAAGGTCTCTGCTTCCGGTCAAAGGGCTGACATTTCCTATCTCTGTGTCTTGTTATTGGAGCGTCCCAATTCTTACCATATTTGGTACAACTGACCCTCCAGCAGAATGGCCACCCTGAAAGCCATCAGATGGGGGATTTTTTTCTGTGATTTTAAGAGATTCCCTATTAATTTGCTTGGTGGCACTGGACAAGAATACAAACTGTGTCCCCAGAGAATCCCAAAGGCCCACTGGGCCCTAGTCCCTCACCTAGACTTAGCCTAGGGGTGTGGGTACCCTGGAGCTGCAGACTCCCCATTGCTGCCCACTGAGAACAGCCAGCCTCCCAGAGGGCTTAGCTGGGGAGTTCAGGAGGCCAGGACTCGCTGTGCCTTCCAGGCTAGCAGAAGAGAGACTGCTCTCTCCATCCTGGCTCCAGAGGCATCTCTTCTCTCCCACGGCCCAGGGGGTGGGCCTGGGAAGACTGGGGTGCTGCTCCCATTCTCAGGTCTGTTTCGGTCCTCCCTTACCCCTGCTGACTCAGCCTCTCTGTTCCAACATTGAACCTGAACATGAACGGGATCATTGATCACATAGCCCTGCATCATCATCCTCCCAACACCATAAGGCTCTGGGGGGTCTGAAGGAGAGAAAAGAGTGAGAAAAAAAGCAGCAACTGCAAGAGGTGGTTCACAGACATCTGGAAGAAGCTCTTCATGGTTTAGCCAGCTAGCTACCCACCCTAGGGTGAGGAATTTGCCCCCATAAGAGAGGGGATCAGATTGCACATTCCTGAGGCCTGAATCACTCCTGGTTCCTGGGCAGGCTTCTGGAATGTGTTTATGCTAATACGGCTGCAAGGGACGCTGAGGGCCAGGAGGACTGACTGCACACACCACGTGTTCCTTCACTGTGTGCCCAGTCAGGCTGGGGTGAGGGGGTGAGGGGGCCTCTTGAGGGTGAGAGGGATAAGGCTGTGACCTTTGGAGCTACAGAGGACCAGATGCAGGGAGGGCCAGACTCAGGCCAACTGCAGCCTTTGCCTTGTCCAAAGCCACCTACGGCTTGTTCCCAGGGGACAGAAAGTGGAGAGAGGTCAGTCCCTCCAGGCCTTCCCTACAGTGACCTGGGAAAGGCACCTGCTCCCTCATCTCCTTCTCTCAGGGACACCACTCGATGAGGCTCTGGCTGCTCCTGCCTTAGCGCCCTGGCTGTGAATCCTAGCCTCCTGCACCAGACTGTCCATGATCTGTTGAGAGGTCGATGGATCTTATGTATGTCCAACAGCTCAGGGGCCACTGCAGCTGTAGAGGGAGCCCACGAGGGCATCAATCACAATGGCTAACATCACTGAGGGCATATTAAAAACCAAGCATAGTGCTGAGCCCTTTACATAGTGTGACCATGTGCTCCAGTTTGCCTAGGACAATTCTGGTTTACTGGTATTAATAGCACCTCCTTTCACTCTCAAAAGTGCCCCCATCTGGAAGATCTATGATCGCCCTAACTTTATAGGCATTATTTAGTCTCCACAACTCCCAATAACAGGGGCACTGTTAACAGCCTCATTTTATGAACGAAGAACTGAAGTGTAGAAAAGATAAGTAACTTGCTTGAAGTAATACAGTTAAGGAGTGGCAGATTCAGAAATGATTAGGAACTTAACTCTTGACTTCAGGGCACCTCCTCTTAGCCAGACGGCCAAATATCCTCTCATAAAATCCTTTGTTGAATGCTTTGAAGGACTGGGAATCTAGTGTGTCCAAATACCAGGAAAATAATTAAAGTCCTGTAGTTATCTTGGCTCTTTTCCCAACTTTGCTCTTCGGCCTTTTTTGCCTTGCTGTTCCCTCTCCAGAGAGATCATGTATACGAATACTGTCTGCTCTTTAGTTGCCGCAGCAGTAAGTGCAGATGAATAAGCATTGTTGAGCCTACTGTGTGCCAGGCATTGCACAAGATACGGTCATCCAATCCTCATGACAACCCTTCGAGGTAAGTATTATGGTCCTCCTTCCACAGAAAGGCCACACAGCTGGGAGGAGGCAGAGAACTTAAGGCTTCTGGCTCTCAGCTGAGTAAACTCTCTGTTACAGTGAACACAGGAAAGAAGCTCAGCAATGGCCTGCTATTTGGGCTTACAAGGGACTGGGGTCCCTGTGGCCCCATGACAAGGATGTAAATGGCTAAATCCATGTGTATGGGCCCACAGACTCTCAAGGCATCCAGGCACTCTGACTCCCAGGGAGCCAGGACTATTTAGCCCAAGAGGAGAGAAATGAGCCCTCTGAGTTGGTCTGAGGCCCACGCACAAGTGATCTTCACAGTGTAAACATATCTTATTTAAGTGGCTTTTGGACAGTGTTTTCATTTCTTTGGTCGAAAAGTCAGACATCTTTCAGGACAAAGCATGGCCACCTTGAAGCTGGGGAAGCAGGGAAAGAGCCATTTCTGAACCTTCCAAAACTTCCTCCTCCAGTTTCCCTACCCAGAAATCATCACAGTGTAAGAGTTCTTCCCACCCCAACATACTGGCCTCTGGGGAGAAAGAAATAAAAGCAAGCACATTCCAGATGTTTCAGGGAAAATGGGATTTGGGGAAAGGATGTTTGCTCCAAATTTACCAAAAATAGAGAACCCAGAAGAGGAAGAGGCAACCTTTTGACCCATTTAAAAAGCCATTTCCCAGGAAGGACTCTCTAGGTAATGGACAAAGACAGAAGAGGAAAAGCCAATAGCTTTGACAATATAAAATCCTTTCTGTGTTAAAAAAACATCAAAAACCAAAATAGAAGGAAATAGCGCACCAGTAAGACATGAGCAGCAAATAGCACAATGAGTTAATGTATACAGAGCTCAAAAAATCATTTTTAAATACTTCCATCAAAACCGGGTTAGAAAAACAGGCAAAGAAAGCAGATAATTGACCAAATTAAAAATGACTTAATAATTTTTATATTTTTGTTCCATTAGTAATATAAATTATAACCTTAAAAATACCACCATTTGGCTTTCAGATAATAAGATTTGCTTCACTGGTGTTATCATAGCTAGTACTGATCTACAGACACAGGCCCTCGGAAGCTGACCCTGGTGGCGGCATATAAACCAGGGCCAGCTTTTCTGGAAACATTCTGGGAAAATAAATCAAGGACAATTAACTAAAAAACTTTCTAGGAATTTCCTCTGAGGAAATAGTTAAAAATTCAAACAAAAAATTATGTATAAAAGATCAACAAAGAGAACATTGAATAGCAAAAAATGGAAGACCAGGTATTTCAAAATAAGAGAAAAATTACATCTATTACAATATTTCTGTAGGGTTATACAGCCATTGAAAATGGTGTTTTTGAAGACTGTTAATGCAAAAGAGAAAGAACTGTCAAGTATTAAGTAAAAAAATTTGGCTACAAAGCAATTGTATGATCCCAATTAAAATATACCACTGGAGATAGATGGACGGATGGACGGACGGATGGATGGCATGGCCCTATAGAAACCTGACAACCATACATCTATGGAAGAGAGAATCAGCTGCGATGCTTTCCCCTCTGGTGTCGCCTCTAAGGTGCTGAAGCGGGCACCATGCCCCTGCTCTCCCAAGAATGAGAAGCATGCAATGAGACCATTTGATGTTTCAGAGGGTGGAAGAGAGGCTGGAAGGAATCGGGGAGGAGCCTGAGGGCAGACCAACTGTGAGTAGGCCTGGAGAACAGGATGCTTGGGGGTCACCAATGACTGTAGCCTTGGAAGGTTAGTGGCCCAGAAAGTGTCAGGGCCAGTGGACGAAGAATAGGACTGCTGTGAGGGGCACCGTCCAAGTGGCCAAGAGCCATGGGGAATCTGACAGCTGAGCCCAGTACCTTGGCAGGGGGAATGACATGTGTGGGCAGCTGTGTCCTGAGAAGACGTTTCACCCTGCCCAAGTGCCCAGGCCTCTCCCACCAACCATCTGGTAATCACATAGTCTCTGCCCAACAATGCCCCAGGACACAGCGCATCTCAGCATGGGAGGGACAGGCACTCTCATCCCAGTACTTGGGAGCGAGACTGTGAACACTAGCCCCCCGCAGCTGGTGACTGAAAGAAGTAGACATTTCTCTCCAATAGGTTAAAAAAAAAAACCAAAATACAACTGCTTATAGTAGGTGACAGGATTAAGAGTGATGTTAACTTTCTATATTTTCAAAATGTTGTGCTTCAAGAATATATTACTTTTTTACCTGGAACCAACAATAAAGGCTATTTTTAAAATTATACACGTGCTTTTTATCTCTTACCAAGTGAAAAAATAAACACCTCCTGAGTTATTCCAAACCAGTTTTTCTGCTGGCAGCTAGCAAGGCCCAAGGATTAGGAGCCCATCCTGGGAGAGTACTGCAGCTCCCTTCCCAGCCCCGTGTGGGAACTCCCAGCACCTCTGCCTCCCCTCTCTGAGGTATCTGCACACTTGCAAAAAGTAAGCTGTCTGAGAGGCCAAGGCGCAGGGCATCTCTTCCAAGAGGGCCTGCCCACGGGTCCCTGTAATCTCAATGGTACCCCTCAAGGGGCTCACTGAAGTTCTTCCCCAAGGTCTGAGCCTCCTGCAGGCCCTGCATTCTGCAAACCTGACCCTCCAGGGAGAAGATCCAGAATGGAGAGAGGCCACAGTGTCCATGGTCATCTCATGCTCTCCTATGGGGACCAGACACTGACCACCCAGGTAAAGCCACTCTTACCAAGTGCTGGTCTTGGGTCACCCTCCAACCCCCTCTGCCACAGACAACAAGATCTCTCCCTGCAGCTCCCCTCCTCCTCCCTAACTCTGCCCGGTGGGCCACAGAATAAGACTGTGACTCCGACCTCTTAATGGACAGATTCACAGAGTTGTAGACAATGAACATGCCCCCAGTTTGAGCCTTCGCTTCTATAGGTGACACATCCCAGTGACCCCAGTCATTCCTCATATGGCATCATGGTGATGGCCTTCATTTCCCACTTGCTCTCAGCTGAACACACTGCAGAATGTCAATGTGTCTCTGAGACTGTAGTGCCCGGGGGATACAGTGAGACCTCCCACCTTCATCATTGTGGACATTAACCTCTATTTAACGTGACCTAAATTGGGTGATTTTTTTTTTTTTTTTAAATTGGGTGAGGAGCCCTGGTGGTACCGTGGTTAAGAGTTCACCTGCTATCCAAAGGATCAGCAGTTTGAATCCACCAGCTACATCCTGGAAACCCTATGGGGCAGTTCTACCGTGCCCTACCATGGATGAGCTTTCCTGGAGGTTCATCACACACTCACTTATACTGAGCTTGCTGTCAATCAGACTCACAGCCCAGCATGTCCAGGTTCTGGGCCTAGACAACACATCAAGGGTCAGTCCTCAAATCAGCCCCAGGGAGCTATTCCTCATGGCTATGAGCCCCCTCTAAAGGGATGACTTGGCATGCTGTATGGAAAAAGCACTGCACTCAGAGCCAGGAGAACCGAGCTTGGCTTCTGCTTTGCCCCCAGTGATCGTGGACAAGACACTGAGTTTCTCTGGCCTCCATTTCCTCATCTCTAACACGGAGACATTTGTTTGCCCCCTGCCTGCCTATGGTGAGGATCCATGAGGGTATGTAAACATGCTCAGTGACATGTAGAACCCTCACAGTTTTCTGAGAGAGCGAGCTGATTCTAGGACTTTACAGCCCTTGGCTCCTCCAAACAGTTCTTTTAGGCCCACTTCTTTCTAGAAGCCTCCCCTCTCCCCGATGCATGGGGGCCTGTCTCTTCTGGGACCTATCCAGCACCTACTGTCTGATCATATAATTCCTTAGTCTTATGCTGTGTCCCCCAGCTGTGTAATGTGTGAAAAGCTTGTCTTTCCAATTAGATTATCAGATGGTTGACTACAAACAACTCCCCCAGAGCTCTGTTTAGAGGAGACAGTGGGAGTTGGGAAATGTGTCAGAAGACTTTTGGAAGATACAGGATCTTCGGCCTGTGGGTGACTGCTGGCTAAAGGAGAGGCACAGTGGGGGATATGATTGTCTCCCCCTGGAGGTGGGGATGAGAACTGATGGTGGAGGAGAGCAGACCTGGTACCAGCTGGCTCTGGAAATCAGCAGAGGGACAAGGTCTCTGATGGGGGTGGCTAGTGGCTGAGACTGGACAGCCTCCAAGTGCCAGGATAATATCAAAGGCCCCTCCTAGAACTAAAAGTATCAAATTCTAGGACTTTAAGCACCGCAGATCTTGGGATTCGGAGGATCGAGAGTTCTAAGTGCCTTACATCCTAATGTTCTAAGATACCTGTTCTCAGGAATGGCTCTCTTGGGTGCTCTCCTCCCCAGAAAACACACAGTCCATGCCTCCATGGCTACCCAGGACCCCACACACCCCACTGCCCCTCAGGACTCCCGCATTATGCTATACTCACGCTGTGGCAGAAGCCCAGCCTGCTGGCCAGCCGGCAGTTCTGTGCATTGCCGAGCCTGTGGGAGGAATGCCAAACTTGAGGCCAGGACAGAGGGGCAGGATGGTCACACTGGAAGTGCCTCAAGCCAGACAGCCAGGCTCAGATAGTTTACAGCTGCTCGCCAGTGCAGGAGGTAGAATAACAGCCTGCTCCGGCCACCCAGAGGGGACCATCTGTGCCCGTGCCCCTGTGCTGCCACCAGCCCCTTCCTCTACAGAGGCTGCCAAGGGAAGAGAAACCTTCTGTCATCTTTCTGGGTCAAGAAACAGCTGTCCCATGGGGCTCCAGGCTACATACTCCAGGACCAAACAGGATCAGGTCTTATTTGAAGCCACCCACCATCAGACCACAGAAATCTTTCTAGCCACCAGCTATCAGGGAGCCTTAACCCCTCAGAATCTGGGAGCCCCAAGGATCTGCAAAAGATTTTAAAAGCCTAGGCATTCATTTTAAATCCCCAGCACTGGCCGTACGCAATGGCCTGGCTCACTCTCTCAGTGGTAGTTTGGGTGTGGCTATGATGCTGAACAGGTTTCAGGGGAGCTTCCAGACTAAGATGGACTAGGAAGACAGGACTGGCAATCTGCTTCTGAAAATTAGTCAAGGAAAACCCTATGGATCACAATGGTCCAATTCACAACTGACCGTTGGTAAGGTGCAGGACCGGGGAGCATTTTATTCCACTGTGCATGGGGGTGCCATGAGTCAGAAGCCGACCCAATGGCAGCTGACAACAACATGCCCAAGTTTTAAAGTTTTTCCGGTCTCACTAGTCACCTCTCCCACCTCCACTCCACTGTCCCTACTTCTGCTTTCAGGCATGTCACCTTTGCCCCACTGGGCCAAGCTCCCTTGACCTTCCTTCCATTCTTGCCTATTTCAGGTCACCTCACCTCTCACCTGGATCTCTGCACTAACTTCTTGACTGGTTGTTCCACTCGGCAGTCACAAGTCAGAGCTCGCTGCTCCTCTGCTTCAGACACTCCAAGGGTGCCCCATCTTGAGAAAAGTCCTTGCAGTATTCTACCACACAGAGATACCACTTTGGGATGTTTCTGTCCGTCTTTTTTCTATGGATGTTATATATTGAAAGAATTTTATTGAAATGCTGTATATGCAATTTCATATTGTTTTTCTAACATGACATTTTATCACAAATATTTCCCAACATATTAAAGTCTCTTTATTAACAAAATTTTGATCACGGTATTGTCTCACCGTAAGTTATTTATCCATTCCTCTATTATTGATCATTTAAGTTGTATTCAGTTTCTTCTATCATAATTAATACTAATAAACACTTTAAAACTTAAAAAAAAAAAAAGAGATTGGCTTCAGACACACCCTACACTAATCTAGTCTCATGAACATAGCAAAGATACCCCCTTCACAAATGAGATTATAAGCACAGACAGAGGTTAGGATTTACAACACATTTTGGGGGGCCACAATTCAATCCATAACACTGGGCATCCAATCATATCAGGGATGGCTAAGAGAGACTTCATCTTGCATACCAACTCATTTAGCTCTGTGGTGGCTGCTTACAGCCCTGAGTTGAGAAGGACTCTGAGTTCAAAGGAAGAAAGTGCAGTGATAATTAGCAATGCCTGCCGTGGGTGCCGGTAGAGCAACGGTAAAGCATTTGGCTGCCAACCAAAAGGTCGGCAGTTCAAATCCACCAGCTGCTCCTTAGAAACCCTATGGGGCAGTTCTACTCTGTCCTACAGGGTCGCTATGAGTCAGAACGGACGCCACAGCAAGAAGTTTTTTGGTTTTTTGCTATGGCTGCAGAGGAGGAGAGTGAAGACCAAGCTTTGCTAAGGCTGAATTAGATGGTTTGCTGAGTTCTAAGTCTACGAGAGTCTACAGATGTCTGGTGGTAAAGAGAAGATCCCGGAGGAGGAGAATGGGCCAGACAAGAGTGACTGGTGGCACTAAAAACCCTTGAAGAGTTTTGTTTGCTGACTGTGAGCCAGCTAGTGTGGGCTGCCAGCCGGTAGAGAGACTGCTCCTTCCTAGCTGGGGCTGAGGTCTGGGTTAAGGTCACCAGACCATTAGCCCAGATCTCTACTCTGTATTTTGCTCGTCATGTGGGTGTGGTGCTTGACAGTGGAGGCTCAGAGCTTGGGTCAACAAGGTTGTGGCGCTGACTCCCAAGGCTGGCTGGAAGCAAGGCCTCTACAGGGCAAACACAGAGCACAGCGAATACAAAGAGGATTTTCTTGAAGTTCGATAAAAGAATGAGTGCTTCAACAGCCTTGGCAGAAGGCCACCCAACATGACTAGAGCCTCAGTTTCTCAGAGATGGTAGCAGCTGTGTACTCAGGCTGGGCAATACAGAAGGGCAGTGGCTGAGAAGGCTGAGGGCCCCTCCTGCTAGGCACATGACCGGGAGCAGAGCTGTGCCCACCTGGAGGTAGGGGCATCTTTATCTAATTTGCACAAAGGTGCCCTGTGGGTTAATGGCAGCCCCAGGATTACACATCATACATAGAAAATTCCTCATCGGGCACTTAGCAGGAGCAGTGGCTGGCTATCACTATGATTACAGTTATTTAGGCTCTAACAGAGGTGTGTAAGGACCATTCCCACAAGGTATCAGAGGGTGCTTCATGGAGGAGGATGGGTTTGAGCTGGGCCGCAAAGGGCTTCCAGCAAGCTGTGATTCCATGAGCGGCAGCTATCTGACTAGCTGACTTCCCCAAAGGGGCTACCCTTCCCAGCATGTCTGCTTTCTTTCCTATTTCTATGTTTTCATTCCTGCTGACTCTTCTGTGACATAAATGCAAATGAGATAACAGATACATCAAGTTCAAAGCCAAGGAAACTGATGGCTGGAGTATTCCCCAGGGTCCTCTGCAGGATGAGGAAAGCAGGCAGAGGTGTTGGAGGTGGCCATCTGGAAACCCAGCAGGGCCGACTTGGATGCCCACACCCATCACTCCCCTCGATCCGGGGCTGAACCAGGTTAGGAAGTCTTTCCAGTGCCTCTGAGACCCCTAAATGGCTAAGAAAATTGGTAACCAGGAGGCAGAGCCTTAGACTAATCAACAAGAACTTATAGCATGACTTCCAACTGTGGTTTCCCCACTTTGTTTTTTAATAACTGGAGTTTTAGTTCAAAGGTTTTCCTGTGTGGAGTCCCGGAATATAAAACGGAGCCAAGAATGATCAGGGCTTACCCCCCTGCCCTCCCTTTTGGGACCCTGAAGCACTTCCACCAAGCCTGGGCTCCTTAGGGAACTCGTAGTTTGAAAACTACGGACTCAGAGCATGTGACCCAAGCTTTCAAGGCTCTTCACAACCTTCCTATCCTCCCCCACCATCTCTACCTCTCTAACCCACTTCTGGTTACCCCAGAACCAGATACTCCCTGTTCCTGCCCTGGCCCTCACGTGTTTCGACATTAGCTGCTTTGTCGTCTTAAAATGCCCTCCTTCCCTCCCACTCATCACCTAGAAAACTCAGAGTCATCCTTCAAGACCCCAGCTAGTGACCACATCCACCGCGGGACTGAGTCCAGTACAACTAGATGGTGCCTGGCTACCACCACTGACTGCTCTGACAGGGATCACAATAGAGGGTCCCAAACAGAGCTGAAGAAAAATGTAGAACAAAATTCTAACTCAAAAAGAAAGACCAGACTTGCTGGCCTGACAGAGACTGGAAAAATCCTGAGAGTATGGGCCCCGGCCACCAACAGCTCAGTAATGAAGTCACTCCTGAGGTATAACCTTCAGCCAAAGATTGGACAGGCCCATACAACAAAACGAGACTAAAGGGGCACACCAGCCCTGGGGCAAGGACTAGAAGGCAGGAGGGGACAGGAAAGTTGGTAATAGGGAACCTAAGTTTGAGAAGGGAGAGTGTTGACATATCATGGGGTGGACAACCAATGTCATAAAGCAATATGTCTACTGTTCAATGAGAAACTAGCTTGTTCTGTAAACCTTCATCTAAAAGTAAGATTAAAAAACAAAAACAAAACCCAGCTAATATGTCACTTCTGAGAAATTTACCTTGACCTCCCTTCCTCCCACCCCAACACATGTGGCCAAGGTGGCCCCTTCTTCCTCTTTCTCTTCTCAATCTTCCCCACCAACCCCCCCGCCCCCACCCCACGCTGCATGTGCTATTTCCTATTTCCCCATTTGCCCCCACACATTTCTGGGCTCCTTCAGGACTTGGTCTCTTTTCAGCTCTGTGTTCCCTGCACCAGGCCCAGGAAGGTGCTCTATCGGTGACTGCTGGATGAAGGAGTAAAGCAGCCATTAGAGGCCTGGGCTCACTGGACTCGATGAGTGGGATTTGGGTCACTTCAGTGTGTTTAGGATCCAGCTCAGTGGCCACATAAAGTGGCCCTTGGGGCCACATAAAGTGGCTAAGTCTGTGTCATCTCTAACATCCATTTGAAGAGGGAGACTGAGAGGGGATAGGTGCCATGAGACCAACCACCGAAAGGTGCCTCATTCCCCATCCAGATTCCTGGGCTCTCTTCACACTAGAACATGGCCTCAGGGAACAACGGCTTACAGCCCACCATCACAGCGTGAGACTCTTGGCTGTAGCCAAAGCCATTTCCCTCCAGCCCAGCAAAAAACAGGCATCTGTTCCATGACTCTGGAGCAAAAGGTCACTTCCTGGGCCATAGTAACTACGGCAACGCCAGTTCTTCCAGCAGCCTGGGACTAACAAAGTTTTCTCATAAACACTGATTTTGTTCCAATTTGCTGTTGAATGCTAAGTAGGGTCTCGCGCTGGCTTTAGAGCCCTGAACAGATTTCCAGGAGGCTGGGTCCTCCTTGTTATGATGCTGATTTGGGGTGGGGGCTTCGGCAAGACCCCTAGCCTGCTGGTCTCATTTTCTCAGCTGTGAAAGAAGGGAGTTGATTTGGATGAGAAGTGATCAAAACTGTGCTGTAGGAAACCTTAGGGATTCCACAAAACATCAGAGTATTTTTGCCAAGCAAAATCTTTTGCCTGGAGAGACCTTCTTACTGATTTTCTATGTCATCAATGTTAAGGTTCTGGGTAAGATTTTTGCTTGAGGAAAAAGAAAAGATTTTCACTGATTAAAAAACAAAGAGCAACTGAAACCCACTGGATCTGACTTCTCTGCATTTAGAAATCTACACAGTATGGGCTGAAAACATACTAGGTTCTCATAGATCAGGACTAGGGGAATTCAAGGGAAGAAGACCTGCTTCCTGTTTCCCAGCCCATAAACAGTTGTTGTTTTCATGATCTCATTATCCTTTCTAGGCCTGTGGTGGTCAGAGGGCCTGGCAGGGGAGGTGACCTCAGCAGGGGACTGGGTTGCCTTGATGCCTGAGCAAGGTGCAGCCCTGAGGTGGGGGACACAGACCCAGCTGGGTAGGTTAAGTACCCGGAAGATGGGAGGCCCAAGGTCCCCCACTTGGTACAATGGAGGTATGTGGGGAAGGCGGCTTCCCTCCTGTGGCTTTTGTTTCATGATAGAATTTCCACCATGTAAGATTTATTTCTTTAGATAGATCATTGCCCTCTGCAAACTCTTCTTTTAAATCTCTCTCTTCCTTTTTCAGGGGACTGAGGTGTTCAGCAGAGCTTCTCCCTGGTGGAGGCCCCTGGGTGCCAGAAGGCAGGCAACAGATGCTGGGAGGGTAGGTAGGGTGTGAGGAGTGCTGGGAATGGGGTGAAACAAGAGGCGGGCACCAAACCTGGAGCCTCGGTGCTGTCCCTTGGGGCCTGAAGCCTGCAGAGGAGATTGCTAAACCCTTGTGGAAAATTTTCTTCTTTTCTCTTCAGACTCCCAGCATCCAATTCAGGCCAGTAACAGTGGTGCTGAAACAGGAACTGGGGCAAGGAGATGGAGGGCCTGTCCCAGTCAGGGCTGGGTGAGGACACAGCAGTCCCTGCACATACCACACTTCTGGCCACCACCAGGGCCAGGGAACACGTCCTGTGTGGGCAATCCTGCCAGCCATAGTTGGCGGAAGGGGCACCCACAGCCCTAGTGAGCCACCTGGGCTCATGCCCAGTTGGAGACATGGACCTGGGTCACCCTAGTCATCCAGACCACCCAAGTCAGGCAAATGAGACTTAGGTATTTTAAAATCAGATTCATACCAACCCTGGATTCTGTCTCTGAGGACAGAGGCCAAAGGAGCCTTAAGGCTTATCTGCAGTGTCCTAATTTTTTACAAGGAAAATGTATTCATGAACTACTTGTGTAATAGAAAAAATTAAAAACTTTTAAGAACCATTTTTTTTTTTTTAAGGTCAAACTTTAAAATGTTAGTTGCTTTTCAAGAGATCCAAATCTGTTCCTTTTTTGAGGTGAGGAAGGGGGCATTTCCTGGTTCAGACTGTGCTCCTGGCTAGTTGAGTGGGTTGGAATCAGACCATTTGGCCTCTTGAGCCTTGGTTTCCCCATCTGTACCACAGGGAAATGGACATGATAGTCTCCAAGGTCCTTCCAGCCCTGATATCAGGTAACGAAAAACTTGACTGTGTGAGAGAACAGCCTATTTCCTGGACCCTTATGGGGCTTCTGAGCCTTCCCACTGCGGGGACAGTTAATTTCAGACACAGCGTCCTCTGAGGTGCTAGCCCTCAGGGGCTTGGGCCATTGGTGTCGGGGCATCCCAAGGCCATGGGGTGACAGCAAAGCTCACCCGGGGTACCTTTGGACAGGTCAGCTAAGCTTTCAACTTAAGCCTGGCCCCAGAAAAGCTTCGCGAGCCTCCAGCCTCAGTAGGTCAGACAGACGTGCGCATCCCAGCACGTTTAGCCATGTTTTTCTCCACATTTGGGATTTAACAGCCATGATCTGTGTGTGTCATTAAGACAGAGATGATCTGGTTAGGGACACTGGCCCAGTGACCCTGCCCTGGGCACCAGTCACTATGACAACAGCTCAATAGGGTCCCAGAGGCCTAAGAATCCTGCTTCTACTAAGGGCGAGGTTGACTGAGGTCAGACAAAGAGGGATTAATAAAGCCCCTATTCTCATTAAGCCACAAAGCACCATTATTACAAATAACAACGGCCCTCCAGGACATGCATTATGCTTTCAAGTCACAGACAGCCCAGCAAACTAAACAGAATGTTCCAGCCACAGTCACCCTGCAGCCCAGAATGAAAGAAGAAGAGTAAAACTAGAAATCACCTAAATGTCTAACCAACGGTCAGTTAAAGCATGGTAAGTCCATACAAGTTGCAGCCATTACAATGACTATGTTGATTACATTTGTTACATTAAAATCCACATGATACATGGGTACTTGAAATAAGATCATATACGAAAAAAACGCTTCAATAAAATACCATTTTTGTAAAAATAATCATCTACACATGTATACATGGAAAAATCAAGAAGAAAATATTTCAAAATGTTAGCAGTGATTATCTTAGAAAAGTGAGATTATGTATGATTTTTTTTCCTTTCTGGTTTAATCTATATTTTCTATAATGCATATTTATTTCTCTTGTGTTTCCAAAATCTTTTATTTTCTTAAAAAATGGCACAGAGAATTGGAGGGTGGTCATTCTTTCCTTCTATGGTCTGACTTCAGCTGGAGACACCCATGAGCGGGCACTGTTTCAGAGCGTCAAGCTTTCCTTCTAACTCATATTTTATTTTAAGATAACATTTTATTACACAAATCTGCGTAAAAGACCTCTTCAGAGTGTTAAAAAGCAAAGACGTCACCTTGAGGACTGAGGTGCACCTGATCCAAGCCATGGTATTTTCAATTGCCTCATATGAACAAGGGAATACTGTGCGGTTTAAAGTCAGGAGAGGTGTGCATCAGGGTTGTATCCTTTTACCATACTTAATCTGTATGCTGAGCAAATAATCCGGGAAGTTGGACTATACAAAGATTTTTTTTTTCTTCATTGTGCTTTAAGTGAAAGTTTACAAATCAAGTCAGTCTCCCACACAAAAACTTATACACACCTTGCTAGGTACTTCTAGCTGCTCTCCGCCTAATAAGACAGCACACTCCACTCCACCCTGTATTCCCCGTGACCTATACCCCTCTGCCTTCTCATCTCACCTCCAGACAGGAGCTGCCCACATAGTCTCATGTGTCTACTTGAGCCAAGAAGCTCACTCCTCACCAGTATCATTTTCTGTCTTACAGTCCAGTCCAATCCCTGCTTGAAGAGTTGGCTGGAGGAATAGTTCCAGTCTTGGGCTAACAGAGGGTCCAGGTTCCCTGACCTCTGGGATCCCTCTAGTCTTAGACCATTAAGCCTGGTCTTTTTACGAGAATTTGAGATCTGCATCCCACTGTCCTCCTGCTCCATCAGGGATTCTTTGTTGAGTTCTCTGTCAGGGCAGTCACTGGTGGTAGCAAGGCACCATCTAGTTCTTCTGGTCTCAGGCTGATGTAGTCTCTGGTTTATGTGGCTCTTTCTGTCACTTGAGCTCGTATTTACCTTGTGTCTTTGGTGTTCTTCATTCTCCTTTGCTCCAGGTGGGTTGAGACCAATTGATGCATCTTAGATGGCTGCTTGCTGGCGTTTAAGAACCCAGATGCTATATGAAGAATTTGGTATCAGGACTGGAGGAAGACCTACTAACAACTTATGATATGCAGATGACAGAACCTTGCTTGCTGAAAGTGAAAAGGAGTTGAAGTACTTAATCATGAAGATCAAAGACTACGGCCTTCAGTATGGATTACACCTCAACAAAGAGAAAACAAAAATCCTCATAACTGGACCATTAAGCAGTATCATGCATGATAAATGGAGGAAATATTGAAGTTGTCATGGACTTCATCTTACTTAGATCTATAATCAACGCCCATGGAAGCAGCAGTCAAGAAATCGAATGATGTATTGCATTGGGCAAATCTGCTCCAAAAGACCCTTTAAGGTGTTGAAAAGCAAAGATGTCACTTCAAGGACTAAGGTGTGCCTGCCCCAGGCCATGGTATTTTTAATCGTGTCATATGCACTTAAAAGGTGGACAATGAATAAGGAAGACCGAAAAGGAATTGATGCCTTTGAATTATGGTGTTGCTGAAAAATATTGAATATACTGTGGACTCCCAGAAGAATGAGCAAATCTGTCTTGGAAGAAGTACAGCCAGAGTGCTCCTTGGAAGCAAGGAATGTGAGGCTTCATCTCATGTACTTTGGACACTTTATCAGGAGGGACAACTCCCTGGAGAAGGACATTATGCTTGGTAAGGTAGAGGGTCAGTAAAAAAGAGAAAGACCCTCAATGAGATGGATTGACATAGTGGCTTCAAAAATGGGCTCAAACATAATGATTGTGAGGATGGCGCAGCACCAGGCAGTGTTTCGTTCTATCGTACATAGGGTCGCTATGAGTTGGAATTGACTCAGCAGCACCTAATAACAACAATAGTTTATTACCTCAAGCACTAATACTTTCTAAAATTTCTTTTACATCAGCTAGTGTATAAGGAAATTATTCTAAACAGCACTGCATATTTTCATGTCTTTTTACAGTAGAGTACAATGAAAATAACTTATGTATTGGAGCCCTAGTGGCACAGTGGTTAAGAGCTTGGGTGCTAACCAAAAGGTTGGCAGTTCAAAACCACCAGCCGCTCCTTGGAAAATCTATGGGGCAGTTCTGCTCTGTCCTACAAGGTCACTATGAGTCGGAATCGACTAGACAGCAATGGGTGTGGTTTTTTTTTTTTTGGTATGGCTTTATCATTGTAGACAGTCCAAATTTTATCATGTTATATAATATGCTGATATTAGGCCTGGTGGCGTAAGCAAGGCTGTTTATGCACTAAATGACTTCGGATTACTCCCCCTATTGAGCATTTGGACTTGTTTTTTATAATTTTTCAACCTCCTCCACTGCTGATAAACTGTCAGTCTCAATATACCACCAGTAGCAACAATTCCCTCTTTCTAACTCCGTGCTTCTAATCTGCTGTCATTTTGGAATAAAAATACATGTACTTGGAGTATGCATATACATATACATAAACCCAAACCGGCTGCCATCAAGTTGACTCCAATTTATGAAGACTCCATGTGTGTCAGAGTAGAACCGTGCTCCATAGGGTTTTCAATGGCTGATTTTTCAGAAGTAGCTCCCCAGGCCTTTCTTCTGAGGCATTTCTGGGTGGGTTGGAAACACCAATCTTTTGGTGAGCAGTTGAGTATTTAACCATTTGTTCTCAGGTATCCCTATGCAGAGAAGTGTGAGTATACTAAGAGAACATAGATCTGAGTGAAGGTCCTGAAGTGAAGGCGCTAGCAAGCTGAGATCCAGAATTGGGAGATATTCACAACTGATGGCACTTGTAGGCTGGGGCTAAATCACAAAGTTTCATGTAAGTCACATTCAAAGTTTAAACTTCATCCTGAGGGCAATACAGAAAAAATACTGAAAAATTTCAAGATGGAAAATGAGGTGCTCAATATTTCATATTTAAGAGATTACTACAATGAGGACAATTTAGTGAGTGGCAAAACTGTTGGCAGGAAGAGAAAGAGATGTGGGTTTGCAAACTCAGAAAGGGAAGGAAATTGGGCAGTGAAAAGATAGGGTAGCAGGAACATATGTGCTCCCCTCTGGTTGATAAGCCTAAAGGCATCCTCCCTTTAAAAGGAGCCATAGAGAAATTTACCTCTGGACTGCCTGCCATGAAAAGCGATGCCTTCCCTAAGCTACTGATATGTTTTTATCTCATGGGTGTGTGAACCTTATAAATAATTGCATTTTCCTTTTGCTTTAGCCCCTAGGAAACTCTGCGTGTGTATTTCTGCACACTGACTGACTTTACTCCTGGCTTCATGTCAGATGCTTACTTTCCTTTGGCCCAGATTCTTTATCTCTTGTATCCTCTTGTATTATTTGAATTTTCATAAGTGGCATCAAATTATTGTTTTGGAATAACGTGAAGTATAAGAAAAGAATTTTTTAAAAGTCTAAACTTGAAAAAGCAAAAAAAAAAAACTCTTGAAAGGAATCTCAAATGTTTATGTTTGCTCATCAATAGAATTTTTTTTTTTTTTCTTATCAAAGACTGCTTTGGTCTGGGTATATTTCTCTCTGCTAAACATTGCTTAAAAAATTTGGAAGTCTATGACACCAAAAGCACGAGAATCAGAAGAAAAAAACAAATAAATTGGATTTTATGAAAATTTAAAACTCTTTTGTTCTAAAGGACTCCATCAAGAAAGTAAAAAAATAATCTGGAGAATGGGAGAAAATATTTACAAGTCATATATCTGATAAATGACTTGTATCTAGAATATATAAAGAAATCATACAACTCAGTAATAAAAAGACAATCCAATTTAAAAATGGACAAAAGAATAGACATTTCCCCAAAGAAGAAATACTAATGGCCAATAAGCACATGAAAAGATGCTCATAACATTAGTCATTAGAGAAGTGCAAGTCAAAACCACAATAAGATTCCACTTCCCACCCACTAGGGTAGCTATAATCAACAGGACAGATAATAACAAGTGTTAGAGAGGATGTGAAGAAATTGGGGACCTCTTACACAGCTGGTAGGAATGTAAAATGGTGTAGCCATTTTGAAAAATAGTCTGGCAGTTCCTCAAAAAGTAAAATATAGAATCACTATATGATCTAGCAACTTTACTCCTAGGTTTACACCCAAGAGAAATGAAAACAAAAACTTGTACATAAATGTTTATAGCAGCATTATTCAAAATAGTCAAAAGGTGGAAATAATCCAAATGACTCTCAACCGATGAATGGATAACCAAATGTCGTATATCCATACAATGGAATATTATTCAGGCATAAAAAAGAACGAAGTGTTGATACATGCTGCAACATGAATGAACCTTAAAAACATTATCCTAAATCAAAGAAACCAGTCCCCCCCCCCACCAAAAAAAAACCCATGTATGATTCCATTTATATGAAATGTCCAGAGTGGGCAAATATATAGTGACAGAAATAGATTAGTCGTTGCCAGGGGTTTGGGGTGGGGATGGGAGGGTTGAGAGGTGATAGCTCAGGGATGTGAGGTTTCTTTCTGAGGTGATGAAAATGTTCTAAGATTGATCACCGTGAGGGTTACACAATTCTGCGAATACACTAACAACCATTGAATTGTATACTTAAGGAGGTGAATTGTATGGTACGAGAATTATGTTTCAATAAAACTGTTAAAAAAACAAAAACAACTGGAAAGTTGCCTTGGTTGGCCCACTCAGTAGGCCGACTGTTAAAGAATCCCCAGAGACAGCCCTGGGTCTGCGAGTTCTTAGTCATAAAAATACAGAAAGTCAGTGCTGGAGAAGCCCACAGTGACCTTCTGGCTCAAGACCCTTGCGTCAGAGACAAGGAGTCTGAGGCTTAGAGATGGGCAGGCAGAGACCTAAAGTTCAGCCAGCTTGGCAGTGGCAGAGCCCCTTGGATGGAAATCCACAGCTACAGTGGCCTTTCCAGCCCAGTTCTCTGGAGGATTCAGGGAGAACTTCCCAAGCCCCTCCGGTGAGCTAGACTCTGTTCATAATCCATGTGCTTTCCCCATTTAATCTCCACAACAAAGCTGCGCTGTTGTTGTTGTGTGCCATCGAACAGATTCTGACTCATAGCAACCCTTTGGGGCAGAGTATAACTGCAGAGTATAGGGTTTTCTAGGTTATAATCTTTATCAGAGCAGATCACCAGGTCTTTTCTCCTGTGGAACAGCTTGGTGGGTTTGAACCGCTGCCTTTCTGTTAGCAGCTGAGCTCTTAACCACTGCTCCAGCAGAGATACTCCCTTTTACAGATGAGAAGAGAGACATGCCCAAGGTCACTCTCAGAGTAGGCAAGCTGGGATTCAAACCCAGCCTGTTTGACGCCAAAGTTTGTGTTCTTTCTCCTGGACCAGTGCCCTGATTTCTTCATGTCAGAAGCTAACACAGGTCACAAAGTAGAGAAGCCTACCCCACCCCACCCTCCAAGAGGGCGTCTGCCCCAGAGTCTGGATTTTCAGGTGTTTTCGGACCTTGCCAAGGAGCCCTGGTGGTGAAGCACTCAGCTGCTAACCAAAAAGTCGGCGGTTCAAACCCACCAGCTGTTCTGTGGAAGAAAGATCTGGCAATCTGCTCCCATAAAGATTACAGCCTAGGAAACTCTATGGGGCAGTTCTCCTCTGTCCTACAGGGTCACTATGAATCAGAGTCGACGCAATGGCAATGGTTGGTTTTTGTTTTTGTTTTTGTTTATTTAGACCTCACCTGGTTGAACTGGGTGCCGCCAGCACAGTCACCCAGGCTCCTACCCCACCTTTACTTCTACGCCCCTACCCCATGCCCATTTCCACCCTCCCGCCCCCGCTCATTTCTTTCCCCACATGCTGGATTCTCAGGCTCCTGGGGTCGGATCTTCTCTGAACTTGAGGTTGGGAGCTCTTGTTTAAAGTCTCATGGGAGAAAAGGAAGAATTAAGGATGTTCCCAGTTCTAAGCCTTGAGTCTCTCTCTCAGGATGCCTTTAGTTGCCAAGGAAGATGAAACAGATGTCTTGGCAATAGCTTCAAACGTTTCCTGCCAAATCAGGGGAGAACTTGTCTTCAGTTTAGATGCAGCCAAGTAAGACAAGTCCCAGCCCATATTATTCACAGAGTACACACAAACACACATGAGCTTCTTAAACCTGGGAGGCCTGACACTCCCAGCAGCCTCTCTCACCAGGATTTCAACATCAATTGCAGAAACATGCCGCCCCCCTTCACTCCCTTCAACTATTTTAACCATTTTAAAGTGTACAATTCAGTGGCATTTAGTACATTCGCAATGTTGTACAACCATCGTCACTATCTACCAAAAGCCAAACCCACTGCTGTCGAGTCAATTCAGACTCATAGTAAACAGAGTAGAACTGCCCTATAGCGTTTTCCAAGGCTGTAAATCTTTAACGAAGCAGACTGCCACATCTTTCTCCATCAGAGCTGCTGGTGGGTTTGAACTACAGACTTTTTGGTTAGCAATCGATTGCTTAAACCAGTGTGCCACCAGGGCTTCTCTTGAACACTATCTAGTTCCCAAATAATTTCATTGCCCTAAAAGGAAACTCTGTACGTACCCATTTCAAGGTTCACCCATATCATAGCATGTGTCAGGATGCCATTCCTCTTTATACCTGAATAACATTCCATTGTATGGCTATACCACTTTTGTTTATCCATTCATTAGTTGATGGGCTGGTTTCACCTTTTGGTTATTGTGAGTAGTGCTGCTATGAACATCCTTGTAGAAGTTTTGTTTGAGACTACGTTTTCAGTTCTTTTGGGTATATACCTAGGAGTGAATTGCTTTGGATATGGTAGGAAGTAGGGGTCCAACTTCGTTCTTTTGCATGTGGATATCCCATCTAGCACCATTTGATGAAGAAACTATTTTTTCTTCCTGTTGAACTGTCTGGGCACCCTTCTTGAAAATCAGTTGACCATACATGTGTGGGTTTATTTCTGAACTTTCAATTCTGTTTCATTGATTACATGTCTATCCCTGTGCCAATGCCACACTATTTTGATTACTGTAGGTTTGCATTAGGTTTTGAAATTGGAAGTGCGAATCCTCCAACTTTGCTCTTCTTTTTCAAGATTTTTTGGTTATTCAGGGTCCTTTGCAATTCCATACGAATTTTAGGTTTGGCTTTTCATTTCTGTAAAAAAGCCATTGAGGTTTTGATAGGGATTGCATTGAATCTATAGACCGATTTAGGGAATATTGCCATCTTAACTATCTTAAGTCTTCCAATCTATGAACATGGAATGTTTTCCCATTTCTTTAGATCTTTAATTTCTTGCAGAAATGTTTTTTAGTTTTCAGTGTACAAGTCTTTTGCCTCCTTGGTTAAATTTATTCCTAGCGTTTTATTTGTCTTGACACTATTGTAAATGGACTTGTTTTATTAATTTCCTTTTCAGAGTGTTTACTGCTAGTGTGTAGAAATACAACTGATTTTTGTGTGTTGATCTTGTATCCTGAAACTTTTTTGAAATTTTTTTATTAGCTCTAACAGTTGTTTGTGTATATGTGTATGTGTGCATGCATTCTTTAGGATTTTCTATGTATGTCATACCACCTGTGAATAGAAAGAGTGTTACTGCCTCCTTTCCAATTTGGATGTATTTTATTTATTTTTCTTAATTGCTCTGGCTAGAAATTCTAGTACTATGTTGAATATAAGTGGTGAAAGCAGGCATCCTTGTCTTCTTTGTGATCTTATGGGGAAAGCTTCCAGTCTTTCACCTGGATACATTCTTGACTCTTGTTGGCTCATCTCCCCTACTCCCTTCAGTGTATCCTGTTCCCTGCCCTTGCTCTGCTCCACAAGGGAAACCACTCTCCAGCCTTTGCCAAACCTACATCCTCCAGTTCCCACTTCTGCCCTCTACTTCCCAGTTGAGCTCTCCAGGCTTCATGCTATAATTTTTCTGAGGAATTCCTTGTACCTCACTCATGTAGCCCTGACTGTTTCTCTCCTCCCTGGGCCTCTCGCACAGCCCCAAACATGAAGGGGAACGAGTGTAATTAATAAATACTGAGGGCTTCAAAAGCACTGGATTTTAGGAAGCCTCAGAGGTCAGGCTTGCTGAGAAGAGCTAGGTCTGGGCTTCTCGGCCACAGGAAAGACAAATCCAAATACATGGCCTGACTGGTAGGAGCCCAGAGAGAACTGATGGAGAGCGAAGAATCACAGGTGTACCTGGGCACCTGGCTCCGTGGCAGGTGGAGCCTGCTGACTTGGCATGGAAATCTCTATTTGTGGGCAGAATCTTCTGCTCCTTTCCCTCTCAGCTGGAGGGGAATCCTGTAAGTGCCTACCCTGCTGCCCACACACCTGAGGCCAGGCGGCACTGTGAAGACAATGGCTTGAGCCACAAAAAAAGTGGGCTTAAAGTATAAATCCAGTGATAGAAGTCTGAGTGAACCCAGCACCGCGAACAGCAGGACCCCATCCTGTTTCCTGCTAATCTGGCTCTTTTGGCTAATGTGAGGTCATATTCTCCTGGCCGCTTTCAGCTCTTCTCTGAACCAGGCCAGAGACTGCTGGGGACACTCAGTGTGGACTGATACCAGACAATCCCCAGGAGAACTTGACAAAACCAACATCATAGTAGGATGCTTCAGCATCTTTCTGAAATGATGGACCAAGGGGACACAAAGAAAAGTACAGAATTCTAAAATATATAATCAATAAGTTTGAAGTTATATATATTATACAAACAGAATACACATTTTTAAAATATCCTTTGAACATTTATGAAAATTGGTTATATACTAAGCTGCAAAGAAAAATTTTTAATTACAAAAATAGAAGTCATACAGATTCCCATTCTCAGACCATAATGCATGATACTGGAAATGAATTACAAAAGGATGATGATAATAATAATAAGACCTTGGAAATAAAAACACACACATACAAACACTACTAGTATTTAAAACAGCTTTTCAGTTTCAAACGGGAAATAAAAACTGCAAATTTAGCCTTATTAAAAGTTAATGAAAATGAGAACACTACATATTAAAGTCAATGAGAGGTAGCTTAATAGAAATGTGTAGCTTAAATGTTTTTAAAACTGGACACCAAAAGAGGAAAGTAAATACAAATTTGACATGATTCTCAAAATAGAACTAAAAATTAAACAGAAAAACAAGAGAGAATTGATAAAACCAGAAGCTGGTTCTTTGAAAAGATCAATAAAATTGACAAAACTTCAGCTAGAATGACAAAGAAAAGAAAAGATGCAAAGAAGCAAAATTAGCACTGAGAGGACATTACAACTGACCTGATAGAAATAAAGAGAATTATGACAAAATATTATGAACAACTGTATGACAACAACCTGATAACCTAACCTCGATGAAACGGACAAATTCTTAGAAGCACACGACCTACCCAAACTGTCTCAAGAGGAAATAGAAAGTCTCAACAGATCCATAACAAGTGGAGAGATTGAATCAGTGATCAAAAACCTCCCAATAAAAAAAAAAAATCCTGAACCAGATGGCTTCACTTGGAAATTCTACCAACATTTAGAGAAGAATTTACACTAATACTATTTAAACAGTTCTAAAAGATAGAGAAGGAAGGAATACTCCCTAACACATTCTATGAAGCAAACATAACTCTGATAACAAAACCAAAGACACCGGAAGAAAATAAGACTACAGATCAATATCTCTTTGAGTACAGATGCGAAAACCCTCAACAAAATCCTAGCAAACAAAATCGAACAGTGTATTAAAAGAGTCATACACCATGACCAAGTGGGATTTATTCTAGGAATGCAGGGACGGTTCAACAATAGAAAATCAAAGTAATACACCACATCAATAGAACAAAAGAACCACATGATCATCTCTATGGATGCAGAAAAAGCATTTGATAAAATCCAACACCCTTTCTTGACGAAAATCCTAAAGAAGATTGGAATAGAAGGGAAATTCCTCAACATGATTCAGGGAATATCTGAAAAACCAACAGCCAACATTATACTTAACGGAGAAAGACTGAGAGCTTTCCCCTTGAAATCGAACACAAGACAAAAGTGTCCATTCTTACCACTTCTATTCATTATTGTATTAGAAGTCCTAGCCAGAGCAGTAAGACAAGAAAAAGAAATATAAAAAAATACAAAAAATAAATATAATCAGAATAAGAGCTTGGAAACATAGGTCTAGATGTAAGATGAGAAATCAGGATAGGCAGTTAAATTTTTGAGTCACTGTTTCACTGAAATAGGACATGTCACGGGACATTGGTAGTTCCATGGTAGAGTTCTCAGTTTTGACGCAGGAGACCAAGTTTGCTTCCTGCTAATGTACCTCATGTGTAGTAATATTTTGCTGAAGACAATTAAAAAACAATTGCAGTAGTGCATCGACAGGGAACTGCCAGAAATTCAAGCTGGATTTAGAAGAGGACGTAGAACCAGGGATATCATTGCTGACATCAGATGGATCTTGGTAGAAAGGAGAGAATACCAGGAAGATACCTACCTGTGTTTTATTGACTACGCAAAGGCACTTGATTGTGTGGGTCATACAAATTACAGATAACATTGTGAAGAATGGGAATTCCTGAAAACTTAACTGTGCTCATGAGGAACCTATACATAGACCAACAGGATACTGCAAAAATAAGAGGATAGTGTGTGGTTTAAAGGCAGGAAAGGTGTGCATCAGGGTTGTATCCTTTTGCCATACTTATTCAATCTGTATGCTGAGCAAATAATCTGGGAACTTGGACTATATGAAGAACAGGGCATCAGGATTGGTAGAAGGCTCATTAACAACCTGCGATATGCAGATGACACAAACTTGCTTGCTGAAAGTGAAGAACTTGAAGCACTTACTGATGAAGATCGAAAGACCACAGCCTTCAGTATGGGCTACATTTCAACATAAAGAAAACAAAAATCCTCACAATTGGACGAATAAGCAACATCGTGATAAATGGAGAAAAGACTGAAGTTGTCAAGGATTTCATTTTGCCTGGATCCACAATCAAGGCCCATGGAAGCAGCAGTCAAGAAATCAGATGACACATTTCATTGAGCAAATCTGCTGCAAGAAATCTCTTTAAAGTGTTAAAAAGCAAAGATGTCACTTTAAGGACAAAGGTGCACCTGACCCAAGCCATGGTGTTTCCAATCACCTCATATGCATGTGAAAGCTGGACAATGAATAAGGAAGCCTGAAGAGGAACTGGTGTCTTTGAACTATGGTGTTCGCAAAGATTACTGAATATACCAAGAAGAACAAATCTGTCTTGGAAGAAGTACAGCCAGAATGCTTATTAGAAGCAAGGATGGTGAACTTTTTCTCAGATACTTTGGACATGTTATCAGGAGAGATCAGTCCCTGGAAAAGGACATCATGCTTGGTAAAAGAGAGGGTCAGTGAAAGAGAGCAAGACTCTCAACAAAATGGACCTACACCGTGGCTGCAACAACGGGCTCAAACATAACAACAATTGTGAGGATGGTGCAGGCCTGGGCAGTGTTTCGTTCAGTTGTACATAGGGTTGCTGTGAGTCAGAATCGAGTCAATGGTATCTAACAACAAAATAACAACATAATTGAAAAAGGAGATTAAAAAAAAATAAATAAATAACCCTAGAAATGAAAACTGGACCATAACCACAAATATGAAGACAATTTTAAAGTTATATGGGAATATGATATATATCTGAAATCTGGATGAAGTGGACAATTGTCTAGAAAAAATATAAATGACCAAAATTAACTTGAAAAGAACTAGTATAACATGAGAAAACTGACATTCATATAAGAAACAAAGATAATTATCAGTGAACTAAGTCTCTCAAGAGACCAGGCCCAGGAAGTGCTTTTGATAGGTGAAGATGAGTATCCCCGGGAAAGGAGAGATGCAGGGCTGAGTTGCAAGCTTGTCCATCCACCTCAATGTTTTTGCAAAGGTCTCTCTGCTGTCCTGATTTCTACATGAGCTTGGGGAGCCAGTTCTTGGACTCGTGCTCCTGAGCTCCCTCTTCTTCCTTCCTTAAACTTAGGACTTTTGAGCCTCAGGTCTAAGGGGGTCCTCCTCAAGCTGAGCCCACAGGCATCAATGCCAAGAAAAAAATTACTCCAGAAACAACCAGGGGCATTAGCAAAAGCCAACCTCTCATTTCTACCACCTATCAGTTTGTCATACTATGGTGGCTTGTGTGTTTCTATGATGCTGGTATTTCAAAGACCATCAGGGCCACCCATGGACAGGTTTCAGCAGAGCTTCCAGACTAAGACAAACTAGGAAGAAAGGTTTGGTGACACAGTTCCAAAAGTTAGCCGTCTTTGGGCTCCTTATGCCTCTGAATCAACAGGCAAAGAAGTGAGTTACCATACTGGCTGATGTGATTGATCCTGGTTACCAAGAGCAAATCGGATTGATATCACATAATGGAGGTAAAGAAGAGTATGTCTGAAATACAGGAGATCCCTTAAGGCATCTCTTAGTACTATCACGCCCTGTGATTAAAGTCAATGGAAAACCATAGCAACCCAATTCCAACATGACTACTAATGGCCCAGACGCCTCAGGAATAATGAATCGTTTGGGTCACCCCACCAAGCAAAAAACCATGGCCAGAATACTGTTCAGTGTATGGGCACATCAGCCCAAAAGCAAAGACAAGAAGGCAGGAAGGGGCAGTGTGTTAGTCATCTACTGCTGCTATAATGCAAATATCACACGTGGATGGCTTTAACAAACAGAAGTTCATTTTCTCACAGTCTAGTCTAGAAGTCCAAATTTAGGGCGTCAGCTCCAGGGGAAGGCTTTCTTTGTTGGCTCTGAAGGAAGGTCCTTGTCATCAATCTTACCCTGGACCAGGAGGTCTCCACACAGGAACCCTGGGTCCAGAGGACGCACTCTGCTCCCAGTGCTTTTTTCTAGTTGTATGAGATCTCCCTGTCTCTCTGCTCACTTCTCTATTTTATATCTCAAAAGAGATTGGCTTAAGACACAATATAATCTTATATATCTTATCAACATAACTGCCAGTAATCCATCTCATTAACATCATAGCGATCAGATTTACAATGGTGGACAATCACACAATACTGAGAATCATGGCCTGGTCAAATTCATGCACACATTTTTGGGGACACTATTCAATCCATAACAGGCAAGAGAACTGGATGATGGAAACAGTCAGCCTGGGGTGGAGACGGGCAGAGTGTTGACACGTGGAAGGCTTGGCAACCAATGTCACAAAACAATTTATGTATTAACTGTTTAATGAGAAACTAATTTGATCTGCAAACTTTCACCTAAATCACAATTAAAAAAAAAAATCACCTGAAAGCTTTTAAAAAAAAAAAAAGAGAAGAAGAATATTCAGCAATATAATGCTGAAAATGAGCCCCCTAGGTTGGATGGCACTCACCCACAGTGGCTACAACAATGGACTTGAGCACACCAATGATCACGAAGGTGGTGCAGTACTAGGCAATGTTTACTTCTACTGTACATGGGGCTACCATGGGTCAAAGCCAACTTGAGGAGAACTAACAGCAACAACACCTCTTACTATTAGCAATAATAGCACCTTAGGCTTATATTAGAGCAAAATAAGATGGCACTTGTAAAGCTCTTAGTATGTAGCCCTGTAGTGAGCACAGCTCATATGTGACCATGGGACAAAGCAAAGCAAAACAAAACAAAAAGTCATTCCCCTCTGCCTAGATCCCAGCAGCAGGATGAGCACCATGCTGGGAGGCAGAGGCTGGGCAGTTCCCACACCAGCACCCTCTCCTCTCTGCTCTAACTCGGCCTTTTTGGGTTTGGGCCTTTGATCTGTGCCACTTGAGAACCATCAGCAGCCCTTTTTTTTATCCCAGCAAGCCAAGTACTGGGCATTTCCCAAACCAAAGGAAGACTAATAGAGTCCTTCAAAGCCTGCTCCAACAGGGTCTAGGCAGGCCACTGGGGTCTCTTCCCAGGAATGCTCATTCTCTTTTGTGCCCATGTAGGTCAAGACCCTGGGGCTTCGTGACAGCTTTGGGAAGTACAACGGGTGTGTCTTCCTGATCCTGAGGCTCCCCACGGCTTCATTCCAGGAGGGAAAGGAGAGAAGGCTGGATGTGCTGCTCCATTGATTGGCTCAGCTATAGCTCATCAGCCTCGGAAGAGGCACTGAGCCCCTCTGCCATAAATCCTTTCCACCTGCCTGTCCAGGGAAGTTAAAAGGACAGATGAAAATCATGCAGAGAGGAAGACAAACACTCCCAGGAACCAAGGCCAGCACTGAGTTTCCTAGCTGACTGAGGATTTCAACCCTCATCTCCTTCATAGGGTGCCCTCAGCTCCCCCCTGTGTTTTTTGCCACCTGCTGGATTGGAAACTACCACCATCAGCCAAACGTTTGTTGAGCCCATTGTACCCCCGGGGCTATGGGTGGGCATGGTCTTAGAGCAGCAAGCATCCTCCAGGTTAAGGGGTCTCTCCCTATGGTTCCTTTTGTAACAGCTTTATTGAGGTATAATTTACATACAATAAAACCCCCCCTATGTTAAGGGTACAGTTAGGGAAGTTTTGATAAATGTATATAAGTTATGCAACCATCACCCATCACCACAAAAGTTCCCTTGCGCCCCGCTGCAATCAATCTCATCCTCCCCGCCCCCAACCCCACCATCCCCCGCCCCTGGAAACTACTGATCTGCTTTCTGTTGCAATAGCTTTGCCTTCTCTAGAATGTCACATTAATGGAATCATACAGTACAGTAGTCCTCCTTATCAGTGGGGGACACGTTCCAAGACCCCCATGGATGCCTGAAACCTCGGATAGCACCCAACCCTATACATACTATGATCTGTCCTATACATACATACCTATGATGAAATTTAACATATAAATTAGACACAGTAAGAGATGAACAACAATAACTAATAATAAGATAGAACAATTATAACAATATACTGTAGTAAAAGTTACGTGCATGACGCAGCAGGGCGGTGTAAGATTTCATCATGCTACATACTCATTTAACGTCTTTGAACCTGTTGACTTCCAGTAACTGGGGCCCTTTCAGCTCTGACAACAGACAAGATTCTGCAGCCCTGTCCACATAGACTTGTCCACCCACAAAGACACCCAGCCCAGGCCTTCTGGCCTCATACTTCCTCCTGGTGTTCAGCTTTTGAGACGAGGCTTTCATCCCTGGGACCCACAGATTCTGAAGCTAAATGGCAGATGGGGGGTGGCGGGGGGGATTGGGGCCACTGTATATCGTTTTTTGAGTCTGGCTTCCTTTGGCATGTTCTTGAGATCCATTCATTTGTTCTATCTATCACTGGTTGTTTTCTTTTTCGTTGCTCAGTAGTATGCCACTGTATGACTACCAGAGTTTGTTTATCCATTCACCAGTTGATGGATATTTGGGTTGTTTCCTTTGGAGGGGTGGCAGGGAGCTATTATGAATAACGCTGCTGTGAACATCTGTGTTCAAGTCTATATGTGGCTTCTTTCTGGAGGGGGACTGGTGGGGACTGCAGGGACTTCCTGACCCTGACCCAGGATGAAGAGGGAGTTGATGAGGAAGTTGGGGAGGCCCCAAGGGTCAAGAGCAAGGTGCTTGAGGCCCCTTTATGTCCTCCTCACAGTCTATGGACGCCAGACAGCTGCCAGAACTGCCAAATACTTTCTCTCCCCTTGACCTTCCCACCCCCACCCCCGCACAGCTAATCGTTCTGAACAAAAGGTCAGGGGCCAGGAGAAGGAAGCTCAGTGTTTATTTCCTCATCTCCATGGCGCTGGGAAAACTATACTTTGTCTAGTGTGTGGGGTGGCGCTGGGATGAGCTCCCCACTAGTCATGCCCCACTGATGTTATTAGTGTTCCTCGTTAGAAGGACTTCTTTTTCCAGTGGCTCATTTCCAGCATGTTCCATCCGCCCAGAGTTGGGCAGAGTACGCCCTTCCTCCTTCCTCCTGTAACCCTCCATGGCCCACCTGGATCTAGGCCCCTGGTCTCACCCCAAGCCCACCAGACACAAAGCTCCTTTTTGGTTCTCAGACGGTGTATTTGTGTGTTGGCACCCAAGATCCCCGCTGCAGGGTAAGATGGCAGAGGTAGGTCGTGTGTTCCCACTGCTGCTCAGAGAAACTGAGAGGTTAATACAAAACGTCGAGCCTCTTCTCTCACCCACATTCACCCTTCATATAGCAGGCCCCTCTTGGCCCTCACTCCTACATAAACACTTAAAGCCTAGAATTCTGAAGGCACTATGTTGTTGTTGTTGGGTCCATTCCAACTCGTAGCAACCCCATGTGACAGAGTAGAGCTGTCCCATAGGGTTTTCTTGGCTGTAATCTTTACAGAAGCAGATCAAGTCTTTCTCCCACAGAGCTGCTGGGGGGTTCAAACTACCAACCTTTCAGTTATCAACCGAGTGCTTAACCATTGCGCCACCAGGATTCCTTTATAGCACTATAACCAAACCCATTGCTGTCCAGTCGATTCTGACTCATAGTGACCCTACAGGACAGAGTAGAACTGCCTCATAATGTTTCCAAGGAGCAGCTGGTGGATTCAAGCTGCCGACCTTTTGGTGAGCAGCCGAACTCTTAACCACCATGCCACCAGAGTTCCTTTATAGCACTATAGCCAACTGAATAACAACACAACAGAATTTTAATTATTCATATAAAATACTATGTATCAGGCACCTTACAAATATTCATTCATTTTATCCTTCTAACTACCTTAATGATGCAGGGCTATTATTATTTCTATGTTCTAGGTGAGGAAACTGAGGTACAGAGTAGCTCACTAACTGGCTTAGGGTCACACAGCTGGTAGGCGGGAAAGGCAGGATTTGGCCCACACTTTTAGCCATTGGACTATGCTGACCAGAGATTTTTTTTGTTTGTTTGCTTGTTCTTCCAGTCATTAAAAATTTTAACAGCTCTCTTAAGGTGTAGCTTGTTGTTATTAGCTGCTGTCCAGTCGTCTCTGACTCATGGTAACCTTAGGTACAATTGAAATGAAGTGCTGCCTGATCCTATGCCATCTTCATGACCACTGGCATCTCTGAGTTCATAGTTGTGGGTATTGTATCAATACCTCTCGTTGGGAATTTCCTCCATTTTCACTGACCTACTTTACCAAACACGATGTCCTATTCTAGCGAGTTGTTATCCATAAGGTTTTTATTGGTTGATTTTCAGAAGTAGAGTGGCAGGCCTTTCTTCCTAGTCTGTCTGAGTCTGAAAGCTCGGTTGAAACCTGTCCACCATGGGTGACCCTGATGGTACTGGAAATACTGGTGGCAGAGCTTCCACTATCATAGCAACATGCAAGCCACCACAGTACAACAAACTGACAGGTAGTGAAGACAGTCATTTACATACCATAAAATTCACCCATTTTAAGTGTACAATTACATTTTTAGTATATCTACAGAATTGTGTGACCATCACAACCATCCGATTTTTAGAATATTTCTGTCACTCCAAATAAGATTCTTGGTGCCCATTTGCAGTTACTCCCTATTCCACAATCTATAGAGACTCCTATCCCCATAGGGTGCATATTCAGAACATTTCATATAAACAGAAATCATGTAATACGTGGTCTTTTGTGTCTAGCTTCTTTCATTTAGCATAACGTTTTTAATTTTCATCCCTGTCGTTGCATGTGTCAGTAGTTCGTTCCTTTTTGTTGCTGAATAGTATTCCACTGGATTCCCCTGGAAACCCTGGTGGCGTAGTGGTTAAGTATTATGGCTGTTAACCAAGAGGCGGGCAGTTCGAATCTGCCAGGCACTCCTTGGAAACTCTATGGGGCAGTTCTACTCTGTCCTATAGGGTTGCTATGAGTCGGAATCGACTCAACGGCAGTGGGTTTGTTTTTTTTTTCTAGTATTCCATTCTATGGATGTACCAATTTTGTTTTTCCACTTATCAGCTGTTGGATATTTGGATGGTTTCTACTTTTAGCTATGATGACCGATGCTGCTATGAACATTTGTGTACAATCTTCATGTGGACATGTTTCCATTTCTCTTTGGGTATATACCCAGGAGTGGAATTGCTGGGTTGTATGATAATTTTAAGGAGCCCTGGTGGTGCAACATTTAAGCACTAGACTACCAACCAAAAGCTTGGCAGTTCAAACCTGCCTAGCTGCTCCACGGGAGAAAGACCTGGCAACCTGCTCAAGTAAAGATTATAGCCTGGAAAACCCTATGGAGCAGTTCTACTCAGTCACATGGGGTCATGATACTGGGGATGAACTTGACGGCAACTAACAACAGCATGATTAATCTGTTTGGCTTTTTAAAAACTGTCCAATTGTTTTCCAAAATGCTTTACCACTTTTCATTCCCATGCCCATGGATTTTATAGTCTAGAGGCCAGGGCAGACCCAGCCTAATTGGAGTCTGTTGGGATAGTAAAACAAGACCCTCACAGGCTGGCATGGAGTCAAGCTTACCCTCTCCTTAGCTCTTGATGGTCTAAGAAACATGTGACAAGAAATCAGCTCTTCTACTTTCTAATCTAAAAAGATTAGCCCTCTGGGACTTAGAGCACTAGTTAGGGGAAATCAGCAAAGCGCCTATTAAACCATAAGGAAAACAGCATCACCCATGTGGAGAGGTCAAGAGTGATCTTGGCAAAGGAAGAGAGCCGCCTTGAAAAAGCAGAGGCAAAGGGAGAAACCCTCAGGCCTTGGGTTATGAGCCAGCAGCTCACTGGCTTTATCTGAGCTTTTTTCAACTTCCTCAGAGGCAGAGCTAGAAGAAGATGGGGGAGAGGGGGGGAGGGAAGCTCCAGGATCTGGCTCCCTGGGAAAGGCATCAGGCCATTTCTGACCAGCAGGGCCCACCCCAGGACACAGCTGAGCTGCTCGAGGGCTGGAACTGGTGCCCAGCTGCCCGGCCTGGGAAGGCCTTCTCCAGGGCCAAGCTGCCCTTTCGAAAGGAAAAGAGCTCTGTGAGCCACTCTCAGTCAGCTTAGCTCTGAGAGCGCTGACTCTCCATTTTGCACCATATGTTGCTCTAAAGAGTCATTTTCAGTAAGATTTGAAGCTTCACGATTGTCATGTGTTCACCACATCCTGCTTCCTGGATACTCAAGGCCACCACATTTCCCACCCTCCCCTGTGGTTAGATGGGACCTGGCGACTAAGTCCTGGGCTATGAAATTACATGCTAATCGCTGAGATGTGGGGGTGCTTGGTCCAGCAATAAGGCCGTCACCCTGGGTTACTAACAGTGAAGCTGGCATTTAACTTACTTCACTGAGAGGCAGCATGGGTGGGGGCTTTAGTGTAAGATCTGGCTGGGTTCTTGTCTTGGTTCTGCACTGGCTGTGTGACCTCAGGCAAGTTACTTAACCTCCCTGAACCTGTTTCTCCATTTGTAAAAAGAGAACAATCTACCTACTCACAAGCTTCTTGCAAAAATTCATTTAGGAAATGCACATAAAGTGCTCAGCCTGGAATCTGTTACACAGATGAGCCCAGAAATTGTAACTGCTATTACTTTATTGATAAGGAGACTTGGTGGTGCAATGGTTATGGATTCGGGTGCTAACTGAAATGTTGGTGGTTCGAACTCACCCTGTGGCTCCAGGAGAGAAAGACCTGGCGATCTGCTCTGGTAAAAACTACAGGTTAGAAAACCCTATGGGGTGGGTCTACTCTGTCACATGGAGTCGCTATGAGTTGAAATCGATTCGACGGGACCTAACAACAACAGTAACAGTTTAAGAGGTTTTGACATTCCTGCTGTCAGCTGTATATGAGAGAACGCTGTTATGGGGTCAGACGGTAGGTGTCCAACAGTGCGTCTTCCCTCCATGCTCCCTGCCCACACGCCCTCTCCTCAGACAGGGTGTGCTGATTACAGTTCTGCTGCAACACTGGGTCTACAGGACCCTCACAGAGGCCATGGTTTTGACAGGATGGGACGTTGCTGTCCGCAGTTTATGCCTGGAAGCCAAGGGCCCAGGACAGAGGTAACTGCCCTGGGGAAGGGGATTACAATTGCCTGGGGTGGGGGGTGGGGACACAATAGTCCAGGGACCAGGCCATACTTGGGCCACATGGGTAAGGTCTCGGGCCTCCACAAGTCACATACTTGGTGTGTCTTGCTCATGCCATTGATTGCGAACAATGTACTGATGCCCAGTGCCATACTGATCCCAGCACCCCCAAATCACATACTATAACAAGGCTGCAAAGCCAGCACCAAATAGCCCCCAGTAGGCCCTCCGAAAGGGTCTTTGGTGAGACCTCACCACTGTGTCAGACCCCAAAGAAGATAGGATGAAGAAGTCATCCCTCCTGCTCTCAAGTAACTCTGTCTCCTGGAAGGTACCAGACCCTTAGTGATCAAGTGCTGGGCTCAGGCGGCAGAGAGGGAAGGATGGAGGGGTGGAGAGGGCTGCACAGAGGAGGAGGAGGAGGCACCTCCTTTATTGTGCCTGCTGTCTGGGCAAGAGACCCAAAGAACAGAACTGAAACCAGGAAGCTCTGCATGGCTCAGGGTTTTTTATCTCTGCATCATCCTGGACCAGGTGCTGCACAAGGTAGGTGCCCCAGGCACGAGTTCTGCATCTCTCACCTAGTGCTCACCTCACTCAGCTTTGTACTGCATTGCTTTTGAGCTTGTCTTACTCCTAAAAAGCTTGGATTCACTTACTCACCAGTCGTTGATTGGTACCCAACACAATGTGGAGCTTCTTGACAGCAAGGGCTTACCTGGTTTTTTCCTGCTCTCCTGTGCCTCAGCCCCCCTGATTGCCCCCATGTTTGACATGTCACAGTGCCTGCACACAGTAGGTGCCCATTAAATGCTTGGTGTTGTTGAATGAGCTCTGAATGTCAGATGCTGTGATCAGCCAGCTGGGCTGGAGGCAGTTAGCCCAGTTTTACTGAGAAAGCGATTTAGAGATTGCTGTTATTTGCTGTGTTTGCAGAGAAACATCAGTGCTTCTGAACGCTATCAACAGGGATTTCTGCTTACTGCGACCATGCACTGAACCCATAATCCCCGCTCCGGCAGCTGCACCGTTAACCTGAGCACAGCTCGAGAAATGAAATCCCGCAGCTCTCGCCAGTGGCCCGAGCTGAAGTTGGCAGGGCCTCCACCCAGGGCATCGACGACTATCTCCAGGCTTTCGTTGTGCTACAAGTTATAGGAGACCTGTCTGTGGACTCAAGGGTTCTTGGGGTGAAGGATGCTCAACAAATACTAATTCCCCTCACCCAGGGCTGACCTCTAGCTCTTGTTTTCCATGGCTCATCACAGTGGGACCCCGCCACTGATAACCCTTCAAGCACGCATGAGACTTTACAGTACCTGGGGTCTCTAGGTGGTGCAAATGGTTTGTGCTTGACTGCTAATCTACAGGTTGGCAGTTCAAATCCACCCAGAGGAAAAGGCCTGGTGATTTTCTTTCATTAAGATTACAGCCAAGAAAGCTCTATGGAGCAATTCTACCCTGTAACACATTGGGTCGCCATGTGTCAGAACTGACTTGATGGTGGCTAACTACAGACCGTTCACATGAGCCCTGCCACGGTAAGTTTCTTCACTTGGCGCTGTGGCAACAGGCTCAACTTCGCAGGGCCAAGCAGGACTGGAATCCAGGCCCTGCCATTCCTTTTCATAAGGCCAGACCATTGATTCACCCAGATGCTGTAGGCTACGTGAGAACCCAAGTGCTGCTTATAGTCAGTGACTCCATGGCCCCTTGATCAGCCTCCTCTAACCTCAAGGCCTTCGGTGCTACAGGTGGGACATCCCAAGCCTAACACTGGAAGGTCAGTTACTCAAAGGAGCTCTGGACTCCTGACCACAGTTGGCTCTGGACAGCCATCACACCCACATGAAGACACAGAAGCATTTGAAGGAGCTGTCAGCAGGGTCATCATCCAGGGGACATTTTGGTGGCTCTGTTGCCCTCTGTTTTTCCCAGGACAGTTGGTGAGCTAGAGAACTGAGTATGACTTTGCACAATCAGATTTCCTGGGAGACTGGGGAGGAGAAAGATCAAAGCATAGCCCATAGCCCACTGTCACCAAGTCAATCCCGACGTATAGCAACCTTATAGCACAGAGTAGAACTGTCTCAAGGGGTTTCTGAGGCTAAAATCTTTAGGGAAGTCAACTGCCACATCATTCTCCCACAGAGCAGCTGGTGGGTTGGAACTGCTGACCTTGCAGTTAGCAGCCAAGCGCTTTAACCACTGTGCCACGAGGGCTCCTTCCATCAAAGCACAGCACTGGGTATTAAATCCACTGCACTGAGTACACTGAAATATGCCAAGTGGCAGCTAAGCACTAAGGCTACAGGGCCCAAAAGAGTGGGCTGGACTTCTGCCATCTTGTCGTCTTCTGTTGTGAGGGACTAGAGCCTCAGACCAGCCCGAATACACAGGAGGTGAGCTCAGTTCTCGACCCGTTGCATCGACATGATCACAGACACCTGAGCTCAAAGGGTGGGCATGCTCTCCAACAGGGCTGAAAACATGGGCCTGGCCAGGACCAGCCACTAGGATTGGGACTATCTAGGAGATGCGTCCTGAGAGGAACAACACCAGGAGAGAAGGGAGAGACTCCTGCCACAGACAGTTACCACACCCTCCACAGGGCTCAAATAAACAAACCCCAGTGGTCCCACATTAAACCTTTCTATTCCTCTTCCATTGCAAACTCTTGGGCTGAGCATTCTTGAATGGCCAGATTGTCTGTTCTTGGGAGCCAAAACTCTAATTCATCTTAGCTAAAATCTCAGGCTGTGGGGCAGAGATGCCACGATATCAGCTCACCAACTGCCTGTGCACAGCTTCCCTGGGTCTCACGGGAACCCGTTTCTTATTCTGCAGCAGAGGTGGGTTTGCAAAATTGTTTGCCTTCAGAATCTATGGGCCCCGGAGATGAAGGCAGGATCTCAGAAGCTGCGCACCAGCAGGGAGCGTGAGGCCAGGAGGCCTGGGCTGGGTTTCTCTGTGGGTGGACGAGTATATGTGGGCAGGGCTGGAGAATCTTGTCACTGTCAGAGCTGAAACGGCAACAGGGGTAGTCCAAGCAGGGTCTAGTTCCTCCTTCAGGGAGAGGGGTGGTGAGGTCTGGAGAGGGGAAGGGGTCTTCTTTACACATAGGCCCTGGCTAAGGAGTTCTTCCTTTACTGACCTGAGGACCTCTATTGAGGCCTGGGCCTCTGGCCCCTGGCCCCTCTGCCTCAGTTTACACAGTGGGAAAAAATAACTGGAACCCTTCTTCTCCCCTCCCTACCCAACTAAGAACCCTCCTGGGAGGCTGGGGCAGAGCCTCGGCAGACCCCAGGCCCGTCAAGGCAGCTCCCCGGGTTAAGTCCGTTGTCATAAAGGACAATCCCCCCTCCCCATATAGCCCAACGCACAGAAAAGAACATCACTAACACATGCTGGAATGAATCACCGATACTGGCTTTATTGGATGAAAGGCGTCACATGATTGGCAAGGGCGATACAAGCCTGTGGTGAAAACTGAGCCACGGTTAGAACACCTGTATCTGGGAAGCACAGATCTTCACTGAAGTGGCCAGGGAGCTCCAGGCCACTGAGAACGAGGCTGGGCCACGGCTAGAAGAATCCACATGAGTGGCAGGCCCAGGTTCTGCAGAGACCCCAGCCAGAGGGACCTACCCCCTCCGTCCCATCACCTTCTCTTCCTATGTCACACTTAAGCCTTCTCCAGCTTAACTAACCATGTCTCCACTGTCCAAAGCAAGTTGGAGGGTAGACGAAGGCCAGGGAAGGAGGGTGCAGGGAGCTGGCACCCAAGCCAGGATAAGAGGGTGAGCTGGAGAGCTGGTGCCAACACAGCCAGGCAGCCTGCCTGGCCTCACCACTCCTACCCCAGGCCTTCCTCTTCAGTCACCCGGGGGTGCTGGGCCCAGGGCTGGGTCCTGGGAAGGAGTCTGCTGCAGGTGAGCGGCAGGGTGTGAGGGCTGGCAGTGAAGGAAGTCGAGCAGCTCAGAGCTCCAACAGGGTGGGGAGGAGGAATTCAGCCTCAGTTCCCAGACCACCCGCTTCCTCTCACCCCCACCGAGGCCCAGGTTGGCCAAGCCTTCCCCTTTCCAGGATTATAAGGTGAAGAGGCACATGGTAAGATTCAGAACAGACACGACTTGGCACTCCTGCCATTCCCTGCAGGCCCTGGCACAGCATAGGGGACACTAGAGACACTGATGGCAGCAAACCACTGGCACAGGAACACGAGGGACACCCTCAGGGCTGACTCTTGGCCCCTCCCAGGAAAGGGTCTGGGGTCCTATTCCCAAAGCCCCTTCCAAGGCCTCTGCTAGTCAGGCAGGACAGAGCCAAAGAACAGTAGTTGCTTTTCATTAAAAACAATTGTGTTTCTTTAAAACCTAGCTCTAAACATGAAGAATATACCAAAAAATGGCATTCTTTTCCCACTTTGCTCCATTAAACACCATTCATTCACTGGGAGTTTCCTGAGCACCACACCAAGCTCCCCCTGTGCAGGGATTCTGGGGGTTGGGGCGGGGGGAGTTCTAAGGCACTGACCCTGCCTGGTGCAGGCTCCTGCTCCTCGGCAGGTGGTCCCCACTAGTGAAAGGCCGGTGAGCAGGTGCAGGCCCCTGAAGGAAGGCCTGGCATCACCTGCCATGTGACAGATGGAACCTCGAAGCAGAGGTCAGAGACCATCATGCCCCGGCCCGCTGTGAGCAGGGGGCAGCAAGGGGCTGGAAGGTCACCCCAAGTCCAGGCCTGGGCAGTGCTCTGGAGGATGCTATGGTCCCCATTGCTTAAAGCTGCAATGCTTGACCTTGGCCCTCTGCCCAAAGGTCCAAGGAGGCCACGTTCTGGCCTGGCCTTCCCTGTGAAGGGTGGGAAATGTGGAGACAGCCAAGGGGGCTGCCCAGAGCCCAGAAAGGCAAGGCTGGGCCTGAGTGCTCTGAGCTTGGATGGCGGGGAAAACCACCTGCCTAGAATCCAGTAACTGCAGAAGGCTTGGGAGAGGTTTCATGTCGGTTAGCTTGGCTCTCCCAGGCTCCCATTCAGGATCCCTCTCCTGGGCGTCCCTCCCAGAGCCTCCAGAGTGGCTTGGCATGAGGAGCCCCACCCCTACCCAGGCCCAGGTTGGCCAGGCCTTCCCTTCCCTGTTCTGGGGCTGGCAGCACCAGTGGGCACAAGTGAGCATGAGGTTTCTCTGCCCCCAAGTGAAGCCTGTGGCAGGGAATCACCTGTGTGCTCGGTCAAGTGTCCCTGAGACCCCCATATGTCTACTCCCTCCTTGGGGCTAGGCTCTGGTTAGCAAGGCATCCCCATACTCTCCCTCCCCTCCACACCCAGGTGGACTGATACCACGTGGGCTCTACTTCCTATAATGACTTTCACTCTCCACCCTGCAGGGGTCCATCTGGACCCCAAAGACCAGGAGACAAAGGAACAAGGCAGGCCAGGGGTCCTGTGAGTCAGGCTTCCACCCCAACTCCTTTGGACTAGAGGCAAAGTCCCCCCCACACTTACAGCCCCTACCCTGCCCCCCACCACAGGAGATGGTGGGCCGGCCAGAGGCCCAGCAGAGGGGCAGGCAGGGTCAGAAGAGGCTGGGGGTGGCCTGGCCAGGTGTGTCGTGGTCCTGGATGTACTGCAAGATGTCCATCTCGTCCATGGCTTGGATCTGCTGCTGTTGCTTCCACTGCCCGACCACAGCTTCAGACGGACCCACTTTGGGGGGAAGAGCTGGTTTCCTGGGTAATGCTGGCTTAGCTGCCACTGGTGGCTTGGGCTTGGGCAGGGGCTTGGGTTTAGGTTCAGCTCCCAGGTTCAGGATCTGGTCCAAGTCCTCTTCAACTCTAGGGAACCCAAATGGTTATACTCCCTACGCATAACCACCTCCTGCAAAAAGCAAGACCCCAGGCAACGCCATTCCCCACATGGTGACTGGGCAGCAGCTCTGGGGAGCTGAGCTTGGGCCCAGCCCTCTGCTCTGGCTTGCCACCCTGAGCCAGGCCAAGGCCCTGCCCAACCTTGGCCTCTTCCCCCCACCATGGTCCCGAGGACAAACTTGACAGCAGGGTTCTCCTTCCCTCCAACCCCACAGCACAGCGGGAGCAGAGTGGGGCCTACAGTAGCCTCCTGATGGTTGCTTTTGAGGTGGCTCCGCTTTAGACTTACTGGCCTCTTTAGGGGACTTTTCCTTCAGCCTCGTTAGAAATAGCCGAAGAGCTACCATGTACTGAGCTTCTGTTCTGGGCAAGTGCTTTCAATATGCTATCCTATATGATCCTCAGAACAAGCCTTGGGGAGGTTCTATTACATCCCCACTTTGCAGATAAAGAAGCTGAGGCCCAGGGAGGGTGAGGGACCTGCCTAAGGTGGAGAGCCTGAGTCTGAACCAGGACTGGCAGACCTCAGAAGCTGAGCTTCCATCTAAACCAAGTTCAACCAGAGAAAGAATAAATGGGGGCTCTGAGCCACTGTGGCCTGGGGTCTGCTTGTCCCACAATGCCCCTCAGTGGGCCACAGTCCCATCATGGCTCCATTGTGGCCCTAGATCGCTGAACACCCATCAGTGGCTCACCGTGGACCATCCCCCCGTGTCGACGGCAGGAAAGAAACGGCAAGCCGCTGCTTGGATCTGCCCTCTTTGCCTGGAGCGAGCTCCTGTTGCCTGCTCCTGCTGGAAAACTCAATTTCTGAAGGCCTGATGTACAAGTGAAGACCCCACTCAATCCATCCCCCCCAGTCATCTAATAGACACTGTGCTGGATTTATTTGATGGCCTAGCATTTCCACATCGATTAACTTATTTACTAAGCTCAGAACACTGTCTGGTAGCAGGTACTAGCCCCATTTTACAGATGTGAAAACTGGGGCTCAGAAAGGTTAAGTGCCTTGCCCAGGGTCGCACACCTAGTGTATAGAGGAGCGGGATTTGAACCTGAGTATGGCTACCTGGGTTCTCTGTGGTGTGTCTGACTTCCTGGGAGCATCTATGTATTTAAAAATCCTTCCTCCAGCTGCAGGCTGAGGTTGATATAGGTTCTTTGGTCCCTGTTTAAGCTAAGGCCACAGGCCCTTCAGGTGTCCTTAAATCACACTGCGTAGGCAGCAGGAGACTAAAAGTCCCTGCCCTAAGTGATGCCCTGGGCCTGCTGCCTACAAAGACCCAACCCAGACCCTCCTCCTGCCTCCCTGAGGGAGGACCTTCCCTTTGGACTCTGTGGCAGCCTCTGTGGTCTCAACACCTGCATCCTTAGCAAGCTCTTCCTTTGGGTCAGGATCAAGGACCTTGGCTGCCCATTTTTCTTGTCCCTCGACGGGACAGTTCAATTTAGGACATGCTGAGTCTGAGGTCCCCTCAGTCATTAAAAGAATATCCAAAGCAAGAAGAACTACAGAGTAAGAGACCACAGACAGGGCCCTTTCCCTCCCGGTCTCAGTCTCCCTATCCATGAAGGGCCAGATGAGGTCATTTTGGGAATACTCCAGCTTCCATAACTCTGGGAAAGAATGACTAGGTCAGGGCGTGCACATCCTCACCTATCTGGGCAAGAAGGGAGGGCAATGTGGCTCCCTGGCTTATAACAGGGCTTAGGAATGGTTCCCCCAGCTCATGTTCCCAGAGGCATGGCAGCCCTCTCTCCTGTCCTCTTGGAGGAGCTGTGCACTGGCCTGTCTGGTATGGAACTAGGAGACACTGGGGCCCAACCACTCACAGGGCTGGTGGGAATGATCTGATAACATCCTAGAGGCATAGGCAGAGTTACCTGGAAAATGCCCAAGGAAATCCAGCAGGCCAAGTTTGGAAACCTAGAGGGGTACAGAGGTACCTGGCTCCTTCTGAGCTTCCTAAACCAGCCACCAGCAGAAATATTCGGACAGGTGCTCCCCACACCCGGCCAGAGAGGTGCCTGTGTTTAGTGGGTCTCTGACTATGCATCAGCCAATCGCACTGGGGGCAGGGGAGGGGAGGGAGGGCCCACAAGCTGCAGGCAGAAGATCTAGAGTGGCCTTTGCCAGGTTACGTGGCCCCTCCAAGCCACAGTTTCTACGGCTACAAAATGGGAATAACAGCATCACCCGGCAGGGCTGCCCAGCACCACAGCCATGGGGACTGAGTTCCATTCCTCACTCTGCAACTCCTGCATCAGGTGGCCCCAGGCCACGCTACTTCCCTGCCTGGTCCCAGTCTCCCTATCTGGGAACTGGGGATAATCCCTGTCCCGCCAACCTCACAGGAATTCTTATAAGGATCAAATAAAATAACAACTAGCGAGTGCTTTACAAATGTAAGGGGATACTGCATATATTGGTATTCTCCTGAAAGCCGCACTGTGTGGAACAAGGCATGCATAAAACATGAAGGAGCAGCAGCCTCAGCCCCTCCTCTCAGGGGACTCACAGCCCAGCTGGTAAGATGGGATTCACGCAATTAAAAGGGTCCGAGAGTAAGTTCAGAGAAGGGAGTGACCCCAAGGGCCAGAACAGGCTGGAAAGGCTTCCTGGAGATACTGGGCCTTTCAAGGATAGGCCTGGCACAAACAGGGGAGTAAGGGGGGAATTCTGGAGCAGGGAGCAGCACAGAGCAGGGGTTTGGAGATAAGAATGATAACTGACAGTAGGGGCCAGGTAGGCTTCTGGGCACCATACCCAGGATAACAGGGCTGAGAGGGCTGGGCCGGCTCTGACATCAGCAGGGCTGGGTAGAGGGAGCAGAGAGAAGGCAGTTTGGGTCAGAGTAACTCCCCAGCACCTCAGGGCCTGGAAGAGGCCTGCAGGAGGGTGATAGTACCCAGCAGAGCTCCCCCTGACCTCAGCTCCTAGAGGACAGGCTGCCTGCCAGGTCTGGCTGTGACAGGGGCTCCAGGCCTCCCTGCCCGATTCCTGGGCTGAGTTCCTGTGATAGGGCACGGACACGAAAGGGAGAATTTGGGGCCTCCGTGGACTGCAGAGAAGGGAAGGAAAGGAGTCCCTTCCGGTCCAGACCCAGAGGGACCAGACAGAGTGAGGCCTTCAGAGAGACAATGCTGGGAGGCGGTCAGCCAGGGACCAGACTCTCTGCGTGGCACAAATGGTTAAGGGCTCGACTACTAACAGAAACGTTGGTAGTTTGAACCCACCCAGAGACGTCTCAAAAGACAGGCCTAGAGATTTGCTTCCGAAAGGTCACGGCCCTGAAAACCCTACGGAGCAGTTCTACTCTGCACACATGGGGTCGCCATGAGTTGGAATCAACTTGAGGGCAACTAACGACAGTTAGCCAGGGAGAGGCTTGATCCTGGAAACCAGGTCAGATGTGCCTGCCAGCTCTGGATGTCCCAGCTCCCTTCACCAAGCAGCAGCCCTGCCATGAGCTCCCCCAGGGCAGGTGCTGGCTCCCTGCCCCCACCCCGCCCCTTCCACTGAAGGCTGGGGGCCAGGGAAAGCTCAAGGGGCTGGATTACCCTCACACTGGGGCTCTTGGGAAAATAAAGCCGCAGCTAAAAGCTGTGTCAGATTCTGGGATTTATACTGCTTGGCAAAGCAATGACTCTTTGGAACCAGTTTGCTCTGAGATGGCAGTTGTGATGACAGGTAGCCAGGCACAGTGGGAGGGGTGGTGTTGCACTCAGCACTGGGGTAGCTGCACGGGAACCCCCTTTTAAGAACCTTATTTCCATTTGGGATCTCTGAGTCATGACTAGGAAATGGTCCCACTAATACAAGGTGGAAGCCCCCCTCTTCCAGGCTCAGCCTGTATGAGGTCAACTGCTCAGGGGATGGAGGGAGTTCTGAAGGCCACGGCCCTCACCCCTCCTTCCTGGGTCCCTGCAGAGGACAGGACTCAGCCACAGGTCCACCCTGGAGGCCCTGTAAGAGAAATGGATGCTTCTCCAACTCTAAACCCTGCTGGCCCCAATGCTCCATGCTGCCTCGGGGTGGCCAATGTTACAACTAGTTAATGGAATGAATGAGTGTGTGAAAGCATGAACGAATGCACACATGCGTGCAGGAATGCATGAATCAATGTCAGAAAGCCTTTCCTTATATGGAAGCCCAATTACTGCCTGGGTAGTCACAATGTAGACACCAAGAAGAATAAAATATGGCTCCTGCTCTCCAGAACCTTATTCTTTCATTACCAGATGTCTCTTAGGAAAGCAGGGATGCAGGCCTCACATTCTTTAAAGCAGAGATTCCAAAAAATGTGGTCAGTGGACCGTTAGCTCTGTGGGATGCTAACAGGCACTACAAAGGGAGGGGCCCTGGGGACCAATAAGAGCACCAAATGCTGCGCGGTGCTTCCCCCTTGAGCAACACACACCCATACACGAAAGGCCTCACGTAGTCATTTCTCTGACCCATCTGGCCGCAGAGCCCTTTTGAAGGTGGCATCTTTCCCCATCCCAGTGTGCCTGCATTCCACAGAACACTGCCAGTAAGTGCTGATTTAACGACTTTAGAATGAACTGAGCCACAAAGTCCCGCTATCCCTGCCCCACCAGGACACACAGAGTTCTGGAGACAGCAGAGGCTCCCTGGCCTGGGTGTGCTCCCCTGGCCTGCCACTCCCCGGGGCTGACCCTCTTATGCTCTCTTCTGTGACTTGGTTTCCCCCATAATGAGATGAGAACAATAATCTCAATTCCTGCCAGCCTGGCAGGATGTTGGGAGCGAGGACACAAGATGAGAGTGAACAGATGCCAGGGGCCATGGGGAAATGTAAATACCAGAAGCCACTGCTGTGACTCAGGCTCGGTGGGCACTTAAGGGCTGTCTAATAGGCCGTGTCTGCTAACGAGGGGTGCGGATGACAGCCCCCAGGGACCACATGTCCTGGCGCCACGTAAATGGTTCCTGGAAAGAGACAGCCTCAGTTCCTGTAAATCTCCAAGGCACAGCCCTGCATCGGGGGTGACGCACATGACACAGTGTGGACACATGTAATGCCCAGCACATGAAGAATGCAACATGCATACACAGAAGCCCGGGAGATCCCACCGTGGCCTGGGACAAGGGAGGCAGATCTCCCAGCATCTTTTCCAACGAGTGCTCGGAGTTCCCAGTTCATGCTGCATACAGGGAAGGGACCAGATGGTGTGGAGCGAACAGGATTGAGGCAGGCCAACCTGGGTTCCAATCCTGGCTCTGCCACATAATAGCTGTGGCCTTGGGCTGGTTACCTCTCTCCAACTCTCAATGTCCTGTGAAATGGGATAGTAATACCTCCCTTAGAGGGATGCTGAGGTCCCTGGGTGGTGCAAATGGTTTGTGCTCAACTACTAACCTAAAGGTTGGTGGTCTGAACCCACCCAGTGGTACCATGGAAGAAAGGCCTGGCAATCTGCTTCCATAAAGACTACAGCCAAGAAAATCCTATGGGACAGTTCTAATCTGCAACACATGGGGTTGCCGTGAGTTGGAATCAATGTGACAACAATGGGTTTGGTTTTGTTTTTTTAGGGAGGAGCTGTTGTGAAGATTAAAGGTTCCCTGAGTGATACAAACAGTTTATGCTCAGCTACTAACTGAAGGCTGAAGGGTTGGCAGTTCGAATCCACCCAGCAGCACCACAGAAGAAAGGCCTGGCAATCTACTTCTGTAAGACTATGCCATTGAAAACCCTATGGAGCACAACCATACCCTGACACAAATGGGGTCACCATGGGGGTCGACTCAATGGCAACAGGGATGAAGATTAAACAAGACTGACATAGAACAAGCACTCAGCAAATACCGTTCTCAAACAAGTTCTACTAATCAACTGCCACTTAATAGATTAAGCCTTGCCCTCCCTTCCCTCTGTTAAAACTACTGGGTCCTCCAGGCTGGGGGGCCACTCTGGTACATTTGCCCTTCCGCTCCTGCCACATGAACTGCATGTTACCATAAGTCAGTGTTACTTGCTCCCAAATCTATTTACGGCAGTCATACTTGCTCTTGCAACTGTAGAATTTAATTCCTTTTACATAAGCTGGAAACCCTGGTGGCGTAGTGGTTAAGAGCTATGGCTGATAACTAAAAGGTCGGCAGTTTGAGTGTACCAGGTGCTCCTTGGAAACCCTATGGGGCAGTTCTACTCTGCCCTACAGGGTCGCTATGAGTCAGAATCGACTCGACGGCGACGGGATTGGTTTTTATATAAGCTATTAAAATTAAAAAACAATTTTTTTTTTATTAAAATACAAGTGTGAAAGGAAAAGTATCGTTAAGTATGAAACTAAGGTCAATGTTAGTTCTCTTGTTCTGGAATGTGTTGAGTTGCTCTGGGTGGCTGGTCCTCCCCAAGACTTCCCTTCACTGCCTCTTGGCAAGTTTGTACCCCAGACTCCTGCTTGACAGGCCTGGATCCCTCCTCTCTGAAGCTGGGCTGGCAACCCTCCCACACTGGGATGGGGGAGCCTTCCAAGGGATCCCCTGGCTCTGGCGAGGCACTACTGGGGGCAGGGGTACCTGAAGAGCTCCTCGGAGGCTTTCCTGTGGCCCAGGCTGGATGTGGGCTGTCCACTCTCATGGGCAGATGGCAGCAGTAAGGGGTCACCCAGGGACACGGTCCCGCCCAGGTCAGGATCGTCAAACAGCTTCAGGGCTGCAGAGAAGACAGCGGAGGATGGTCAGAGGATGCCCTGGACCTCACTCTCAGGGGTGCAGGGTGCAGACAGCCTGGCTCAGCCTCCTGGCACAACCAGGAGGGTGGACAAAGGACACAGGAGGGTGCAGACAAACCAAAGAGTGGGGCAGAGTCAGGGCAGAGGAGGGCAAGAGGGCAGGAGGCTCGTCCAGGGCCTGGGACACCTGTCAGCCTCAGCCTGCCCTCCCCACCATCCCCATGCTATAAGTCACCTGATGGCTTCTTTCCCCGTGTCAGGTCCCTCTCACCACTGCTTTCAGGAGCAATCAGCTGCTTGGTTCCCTGTGCAAGGCGCCCTGCGATCCAATCCAATTAGTGTCTCTTAACTCACCTCCCATTGCTGCACTCCAGTCTTTCGATACAATTTATAGAGTGCCAACATGGGGGGCACTCTGCTGGGGTGGTGGTGAGCTGACACTGTTCTGACTGCAGCCCTGCTTTCCAGGGGCCTGTGTCCCCCAACACCCCACTCCCCTGTCTGAACCACTAAGTGCTGCGCTTGATGAAAGCTGACCACTATCTTCTTTACCTGGAATATACTTTCTCAGCAGGCCTGGCAAACTCCCACTGGTCTATCAGGTTCCAGCTCAAGTATAAGCCCACACCAGCCCCACCCTGGGATGTCTTCCTGGGCCTCCTCACACAGGCCCTGATGTGGTTCTGCTTGGACCTTGTACAGACTGATAATTCCGGGAATTGTCAGTTCATGTCCTGTCTCCTCTAAGGCCGGGAACTGGGTCTCATTTATCTTTGTGTTCTTAGGCCTCACTTGGGGTCTGTTCCTCAGTGGTGCTCCCCACGTGTTTGCTGAATTAGTGAGTGACATCAACTTCCCACTCTGGATGTGTACCTGGCCAGGGGGCCAGAAGAGGCAGACCCAGGGAGCTCCCAGAAGCCCCAAGGCTGCTCAGCACCCCCTTTCCACCTCTGCACAGAACCCTCCACTGAGGTCTACTCAGACAAGGCAAACCTTGCATGATGATCCCACTTTCAGAGAGTCACTAGCACGCTGGGGGCAAGGTCTGCATCCATCTTCCAGCACACAGTGCCTGGAGGCCCCCAACGCCCACATCTGGCTGTGGATATAAGGATGGTGCTTTCATACAAATCACAATCTACGTCTCTCAGAGCAACAAAGGAAACCATCTTTACGTCAGTGGGGTGTTTAACATAGATGTTGTTGTTGTTAGTTGCCATGGAGTCGATTCCGATTCATGGCAACTCCACGTGTGCAGAGTAGGACTGCTCAGGCCTAGAATGTTCCAGTGTACAGGCTAGATTTCTCCAGCAGAAAGTAAGCTGAGTCCATACACTGTCTAAACAAGACTGAAGAAGACGTCCATCCCATCGCACGTAGGGTGGGCCCAAGCCCCATGTGCAGGGGAGAGCCACAGGGCAGACATCAGGGGCAAAGGAACATACAGGGTCTACTCACGGTCTCTGGGGGACATGTCCTCCACGGGGCTTTGGGGAGAGAGCTTCCTGCCAGAACCAAAGAGCCCCTCATCAGGGTCCACCTCCTCATCAAAGATGGTGAGCCGGGGTGCAGGCTTGGGCTTGGTGACCACTTCAAGGTGTTTCTTGGGCTTCTTGGAGCTGAGAATCAGGCAAAACACAAGGTTACGACTTCTCACAAGAGCCCCATCCGCCTGGTCAGACCCACACATGTGCTGGGCCCACCTGGGGTCCTGCTGGACTGAGGATCAGAGATCCCGGGTGTCTCCAGAGAAGACCAGGGCACAGAAAGGCTGGAGTGAAATCCAGAGGGAGGAACAATGGTCATCCTCAAAACTCTAAGGGGCTGTCACACAGAAAAGGGAACCTTCAGTGGAGAGGCCCAGAGACAATGAGGAAGTTAGAAGGTTTGAGCTTGTATCAAGAGAGAACTTTCTAATGATCTGACAATGGGAGAGGCAAGGTCCCTGTGACTGCAGATGGCCACACACTGGACCAGGGGTGTATGACAGGCCGGACTGAACAGCTGACTGCCTGGACAACTCTGGCATCCACTCCTGCCTCCAGCCTACATGGGCTTGTGTGTTCATAGGTCAGACAACGTGCTCTCCTCCCCAAGGCTGGAGTGGCCATCTTATCTCAGCACTCCCTGGGGGAGGCTCACAGAGCCACACTCTAGAGACACTCAGAAACCTGGAGGATGCAGTCTGAGGTCACAGGCTTCTGGGCTTAGGCCCAGGCAAGAGCCCATCTTTGTAAATAAATGCTTGTATTTCCTCCTTCTCCCCCCCTCCACAAGGGTGTAGCCTCTGTTGTTCTGGTAAACACATCTTTCAGTAACCATTTGCACTTCGCAAGACCCAAGAAGCAAACCCAGCCTCCTCCAGGAAGCCCTTTGGCTACCAAAAAGCCCCCGCTCTATTCTCAAAACTGGGTCCTGATCTGCTGCATGCCCTGACTGGCTAAGGGTCTGCTCTCTGCTGTAGCTACTGGTGGAGGACCTGGCAGCTTCCGGAGAGACAGGAGTGCTCTATTTCTTGACAGGGGTTGTGGGGGTAAGCAGTGTATACACATGTAAAAGCCATGGAGCTGACCAATTAAAATTTGTATACATCACTGCAAGTTATGTCTCAAATAAATAGATAACCAAAACTCGAGTCAATTCCAATTCATGGGGGTCTCATATGTGTCAGGGTAGAACGGTGCTCCACAGGGTTTTCAACGGCTGATTTTTTGAAAGTAGATTACCAGGCTTTTCTTCCAAGGTGCCTCTAGCTGGACTCGAAGCTCCAACCTTTCAGTTAGCAGTTGTGCACATTAATCATTGGTATCACCAAGGGACTCTAGACAGACAGATAACAGGCAGAGATCCAAACTTTTTTTTTTTTTTTTAATGGTCTATTCCCTGCTCTTGATGCCTAAATGGGCCATTTTAAGGTTCTTGCAAACAACAAGAATATACTATTTACTGGAATCACTTTAATGGTCCATTCCCTGCTGTTGATGCCTAAATGGGCCATTGTAAGGTTCTTGCAAACAACAAGAATATACTATTTACTGGAATCAGTGAATTTCCACACGCCTGTCTATCTGCCAGGTAGTTCCACTGGACTTAGGTCACCATCTGAGCTCATATTTGTAACACTATGCAGCAAAAGTGCACTAAGAGTCTGGTCCTGCCCTAAATAATGATACAGATTAAACAGAAGCAGATAAAAATAGCAGGGCAGCCTGGGGTGTTGGATGGTAAGGACATAAGGAGCTGGCCCTTCCCACGGTCAGCATTTACAAGTCTGGTAGGCTCCCAGACTCCCAGCACCCAGCCTGGGGCTCTGAGATGGCAAGAAGCAATATAAGCTAGGGAATGCATCCTGCTGGAAGGCTGCAGGGCTGAGCACATCTCCCTGCTCCGGGCCAAGTCCCGGTAGGAGGATCTCCATCGGGGCTAATCTGCCAGATAAGAAAACAGACAGGCTAAGTGTTCCTCCAAGGCCACACAGCAAAGCAGCAGGGCTGGGCTGGAACTGCATGTCAGTCACACTCACGGTCCTATGCTCTTCCCCCTCAATATGTCCCATAAGCAGGAAGGAGACACAGGACAGTATGGGATAAGAGGAGTCACTGAGTGACACAAATAGTTAAGTGTTTGGCTACTAAATGAAAGGTTGGAGGTATGAACCCACCCAGAGGCACCTTAGAAGGAAGGCCTGGTGATAAAATGTCACGACCTTGAAAACACTATGAAGCAGTTCTATTCTGCACACATGGGGTCGCCATGAGTTGGAATCAATTCATCGGCAATTGTTTGGTTTCTTTTAAAGGTGACAGCACGACTTATTCCGCTGTTCTTTAAGGAGAGGGTGACACGTTTCACAGGCAGTGTTTGAGAGCAGACCCATGTGCAGCAGCTATGCCAGAAGGCCCTTCAGCTGCAGGCCCTGCACTTGCTCCTTCCTGGGCACAGGCCACCAGGGCCATGCCTCTGCTTTTGCCAGGAAAGCCTGCTGGATGCACCCTCCCCAGGCCCTGCTGGCTGTGCTGGGCACCGGGTGCTAGAGGCAATGTGAAAGGAGCTTGGACTGCTCCAGCTGTACAGTAAGAGCTTTCCAGAAACCTCCAGCTGTGCCTCCTTACACATCTCGAGGAGCCAGGGCTCAGCTGCAGAGGTCTGTTCATATGGGATGCTTTCCCCCTTTGTTTTCAGAATAGCACCACCTTCACTGATCAGACAGAACGGTCAGTTTCCACGGCCCTTGGGAAGTGGATACCAAAAGAGGCCAGGACCCCTGTGCCAGTGGCATCATTAGGGGGTGTGTTAGCGGGGGTACAGACCTCACTAGGTGACACTGTCAGAGGGGGTGACACCAAAATGACTGTCTATAAAATTTCTGAGCCATTTTGAATTAGTTTTTGTGTATGCTGTTGAGATATGGGTCCTGCTTCATTTTTTTGCAGATGGACATCCAGTTTTGCCCGCACCATTTGTTAAAAAGACTGTCTTTTCCCCATTCGATGGACAAGGGGCCCTTGTTGAAGATCAGGTGACCATAGGTGGATGGACTTATATCTGGGTTCTCAATTCTGTTCCATTGGTCAACTATCTGCCATTGCACCAGTACCAGGCTGTTCTGACTACAGTAGCTGTATAGCAGGTTCTGAGGTCAGGCAGTGTGAGTCTTCCGACTGTACTCTTCGATAGTGCTTTACTTATCTGGGGCTGCTTCCCTTTCTATATAAAGTTAATGACTAGCTTTTCCATCTCTTTAAAGAATGCTGTTGGTATTTGGATCAGGATTGCACTGTATTTGTAGATTGCTTTGGCTAGAACTGTCATTTTCACAATGTTGAGTCTACCTATCTAAGAGCATGGCATGTTTTTTGATTTATATAGATCTCCTTTGGTTTCTTGCAGTAGTGTTTTCTAGGTTTTGTATAGGTCTTTTACGTCCCTGGTAAGATTTACTCCTAGGTATTGTTTTCCTGATTTCCTTTTTGTTGTTCTCTTTATTGGTGTACAGGAATCCAACTGATTTTTGTATGTTTACCTTGTATCCTGCTATTCTGCTGAAACTTTCTATTAGTTCCAGGCATTTTCTTGTGGAATCTTTAGGGTTTTCTACGTATAGTATCATATCATGCGCAAATAGGGAAAGTTTTACTTCCTCATTGTCAATTTGGATGCCCTTTATTTCTTTTTCTTGCCTTATTGCTCTAGCCAGGACTTCCAGTACAATGTTAAATAGCAGTGGTGATAACGGGCATCCTTGTTTTGTTCCTGTTCTCGAGGGGAATGTTTTCAGCCTCTCTCCACTAAGAATGATGTTGGCTGTTGGTTTTGCATAGATGCCCTTTATCATGTTGAGGGACTTCCCTTCTATACCTATTGAGAGTTTTTATCAGGAAAGGGTGTTGGGCTTTGTCCAATGCCTTTTCTGCAACAATTGAGAGGATCATGTGATTCTTTTATTTATGTGGGGGATTACATTGATTTTCTAATGTTGAACCATCCATGCATATCTGGAATGAATCCTACTTGATCATGGTGTATTTGTTTTTTTTTAAATATGATGCTGAATTCTATTGGTTAGAATTTTGTTGAGAATTTTTACATCTATATTCACAAGAGATATTGGTCTATAATTGTCTTTTTTCGTGGTTTCTTTGCCTCGTTTTGGTATCAGGTTATGCTGGCTTCATAAAATGAATTTGGAAGTATCCCTTCCTTTTCTATGTTCTGAAATAGTTTGAGTAGTACCGGTGTAAGCTCTTCTCTGAGTGTTTGGTAGAATTCTCCAGTAAAGCCATCTGGGCCAGGGCTCTTTTTTGTAGCTGTTGTTAGTTTTTTAAATTACCTTTTCAATCTCTTCCCTTGTTATGGCTCTGCTCAGGTTTTCAACATCATTTTGTGTTAGTTTGGATAGGTAGCGTATTTCTAGAAATTTGTCCATTTTCTCTAGGTTTTCAAATTTGTTGGAGTATAGTTTTTTGTAATACTCTGTTATGATCCTTTTTATTTCAGTTGAGTCTGTTGTAATGTCCCCCATTTCATTTCTTATTTGAGTTGTGTCTTCTCCTGTTTTTCTTTTGTCAATTCAACCAGTGGTTTGTCAATTTTGTTGATTCTTTCAAAGAACCAACTTTAGCTTTTGTTGATTCTTTCTATTGTTTTTCTATTCTCTACTTCATTTACTTCTGCTCTGATTTTTATTATTTTCTTTCTTCTGGTGGCTGTGAGCCTCTTTTGCTGTTGTCTATTTGTTCAAGTTGTGTAGCTATGTTTTGATGTTGTCCCTTTCTTCTTTCTTGATATGTACATCTATTACTATAAATTGACCTCTGAGCACTGCCTTTGCTGTGTCCCCAAGGTTTTGGTATGACATGTTTTCATTCTCATTTGACTGTAGGAATTTTTTTGATTCCATCTTTGATTTCTTCTATTACCCAGTGGTTTTTAAGCAAGGTATTAGTCAGTTTCCATGTAATTGATTTTTTATCCTTGCTCTTCCTGTTGTTAATTTCTACTTTGACGGCACTGTAATCAGAGAAGATACTTTGTATTATCTCAGTGTTTTGGATTTTGCTGAGGGTTGCTTTGTGGCCTAAGATGCAGTCTATTCTGGAGAACATTCCATGTGCATCGGAAAAGAATGTATACTTTGTAGCTGTTGGGTGGAGTGTTCTATATATGTCCACAAGGTCAAGTTGGCTGATCATGGCCTTTAGATCTTCTGTATCTTCGTTGAGTTTCTTTCTAGATGTTCTGTCCTTTACCGAGAGTGGAGTGTTGAAGGCTCTTCCTACTACTGTGGAACTGTCAATTTTTCTTTTCAGTGCTATTAGAGTTTATGTATTTTGGAGCCCTGTCATATGGTGCAGAGATATTTATTATGGTTATGTCTTCATGATGGATCATCGCTTTAATCATTATATAATGCCCTTCTCTGCCTTTTATGGTGGATTTTGTTCTAAAGTCTATTTTAGCTGAGATTAGTATTGCCACTCCCGCTCTTTTTTGGTAGCTGTTGACTTGATATACATTTTTTCCATTCTTTTATTTTTAATAAATTTCCATCTTTGTTTCTAAGGTATGTCTCTTCTAAACAACACACTTATACTTTTTTTTTATCCATTCTGTCACTCTCTTTATGGGTGCATTCAGGCCATTTACATTCAGTGTAATTATTGATGGGTATGCGTTGATTGCAGCCATTTTGTAGTGCTGAGCAGGGGGAAGAAGGGTGAGGAGTGGAAAAGCATGTATCACTGGTTCCTGGGTGCTCTGTCTCCTGCTGGGAGCTCCGTGAAGCTGCTTTCCCACACTCCCCACCTGCCAATCCCTGACAGGAGTTCAAGATGGCAAATCTGCGCTGCGTTAGCTGATAGGGGACCTCTGCTCCATATCTCTCCCCTCTCTGTCCTCTGTCAATTTCTTATTCTATTCGGGCTTGGCCAAGCTCTTTATCTCTTCATTTGATGCTTAGGGTTCCAGGATTGACGTTTGTCTCTGTTTTACTTAGTGTTTTGGGTCTTTGCTCCAGAGGGACAGCGTGGTACTTCTGTCTATAGTGCCATGTTGGCTCTGCCTGTCTATAAAATTTTTGTGCAGTGTTTCAGCAGAAATTTATTATTTTTTATAAAAATGTACGTGTAGTTAAATGTAACAACAAAAACATTTTTTCATAAGCCCAGCTTACATGTATCAATATACCTACAAGGCTAAAACTCTATACCAATTTACTTTTTGAACCTTCTTATGTCCTCTGGTCTGAGCTGTCATTATTACCCAATTACAATAATGCTTCAAATCATGTGCTTTTGATTGCATGCGCTACAAGCATGCGCTGCTCTTTTCGTTGCTGCTAGTGTTTTTATAGTCATTGATTTTGTCAAATTCTCTGGTGTTTCAGTTACAATATTGTGGTAATTAGTATTTGTGAACTATATCAGTAACTTTTTGAGAATGAAGTAGCAATTAAAGGAAAAGAAGGAGTGATACACAGGAATTACGATTTACGGGTAACTTAAAAACATTACTAAGGATTCTGTATTGTCTGGTATGGGAAGAGGTCCATGGGGGACGGTGTGACACCAAGAGTTACTGCCCTGGGTGACAGTAACCCTAGAGATGCCACTGCACTGTGCCCAGTTGATCAAACATGGCCCCAAGACTTACTGAGTCAGAAACCTCAGGGGCCTAGGAACTGTGTTTGAATCTGCTGTAGAACCTAATGATCAGGTTTGGGAGCTATTGGACCAGCCTGGGGTGTCTCTATCGCTTGATTACCACACATCCTCACTGCAGAGCCCCTCAGCTTGGCCCCTGCTCATGGACCTGGCAGAGACTGCGGCAGTGAAGCAAGAGCCCCCACCCCGTCAGGGTTCCCATTCCCAGCGAGGGCCTGGCTGAGGTTTCACAGGCTCCGAACCCCTGCGGGGGGGCTTCCTACCCCATTTTCAATCAACCTCCACAGAAACACGCAGGCCATTCAAAGAGGACCTAAACAGTGTATCCACCCAGCAAATGGGCCCCATGGGGCAGGAGAGTGAGAGGCTTCCCACCATCTAGAAATCAGAGGAAGCAGAGAGAGATGGGAACTGTCTGAAGAACAAAGGAGGGAGAGAGAACAAACGTTATTAACGATCCCCGGAAAAGAGATGCAGAGATTTCAGCGCCTTCCCTTCTTGCATCTACTTCTGAATTTGACAGCACAGAATAGGTCTAACTTTCCTTCTGTGTGAGTTCACCTCTCAAAATGGATTCATGTCCTTGTGTTAAGGACAAACACAAAGACACAATCCTTTGTTTTCTTGAAGCGAAATAAAGTCAATCTGTGGCACACAGGGGCTGCTCAGTCAGGCAACATCTGTGTCATTCCCCCACCACTCACCCCACCACCATCTTGTCTCCTGAACTCTCTCCAGCCCATCTCATGGGGAGACAAAGAATAGGTAGGAAATATGGCGCTTTGGTGTCCAAAAGCCCCAGGGTCCTGTCCTCATTGGCCCCAAATGTTCAGTCTCTGGGGACTCAGTAGAGTACCTGGTCCAGAGGAGACAGATGCTCAATAAATGATGGATGGGTGGATGGGTGGCCAGATGGATGGACAGACAGGGTGACAGCACATCTCTGATCCAAACTTCTTCCTACCTGTTCCCCCCGGGGGGAGGAGGGGAAGAGAGTAAAGAGAGATGGGTTCCCAGCATCAGCCTCAGTCACTCAGCCATTCTGTAAGCAACCCACTCATTCCTTCATTCATGAGCACCTTCTACAACCCAGGTACTCACTAGACCCCTCCCACATACAAGAACCTGTGCTGGGTGATGGGGGCATAGAGATAAAAGACCTGCTAAGACCCCCAGGAGCTCAGTGCCCAGTAGAGGTCACAGACACATGACAGGTCATTACCACATGGGGGGGTCCATGCTGTGATGGCCAGAGCACAGAAAAAGGAGCAAACTCAGTCCAAGTGTCAGGGAGGGTTTCCTACAGAGGAAATGCTGAGCCAGCCAGTGAAGTCAGAACTGGAATGAGCTAGGCAAAAGGCAGGATGGTGCCTCAGGCAGAGGAACTGCAAGTCATTCTGTGAGAGCTGGGGGTGGGGGGGGTGCGTGATTCAGGGAGGAGAACTCAGGTGACTCTCTAGATAAGGAAAAAAACAATGTTGCCATCAAGTTGGTTCTGGCTCATGGCAACCCCGTGTGTATCAAAGTAGGACTGTGGTCCATAGGGTTTTCATAGCTGTGACCTTTCAGAAGCAAATCACCAGGCCTTTCTTCCAAGGTGCCTCTGAGTGGACTTCAACCTCCAACCTGTCAGCGGCTGAGCACGTTAATGGTTTGCACCACCCAGGGACTCCAGGTGACTAGGAACCCCTTGAGTGTTCAGCAGGGGTGTGCCAGTCAGAGCAGCAGAGGCAGTGCTGCAGGGGAGGGCAGAGAGCCAGGAGGCAGCAGGAGCTTGTCCATGGCTCCTGTAAGGAATCTCAGAGTGGCAGAGAGACGCAATCAGTGAGACATTTAGAAGGCAAAGATGCTTACACATTTAGACGCTTCAAGTGATCACTGTCTAGAGTGATGCCCAGATTCTGACCTCAGACACCCGGTCAATAAATTTCATGTCTGAGGTGAATCACTCTGTCTCTTAGAGCCCAAGTTCTTCACCTCTCTCAGAAGGCTGACACTTCAGGGTCATTATGAGCATGAAATCAAATCACACACATGGGCTATCACACCAAGCTACTGTGCCCAGGCTGCCCTCCCTCCCCCTGTGCCCCTCCTCCACTCCTCACACCAAAGTCCACTGGCTGTCTGCAGGGTGTATTGGCCGGTTCTGTGCAGTCCTGCTCACCAGCCCACCCTCTGCATTGACCCAAGATCTTTGTCCTCGAGACAAAGCCCTTTACTGACGTGACCAAACGATGCCCCCTTTTCCCACCGTCAAAAGGCAGGCTGGTAATGACAAGATGCTTTTCACCAGAGATGGGCACCTGGGGAATCAAAGAGTAAGGTCTGCGAGAATGGAACTGCAGTTCCTGACCCGAGAGCGTGAGCTGGATTTATGGGGGTTCAGCACAGCATGAGGTTCAAGTTGCATGAGGCAGGCTGGGGGATCCCTGGACAGACGCAGGCATGCATAAGCATGTCTGTGTACCACACACGTGTGTGATCAAGCATGGGCAGACATCACTTTCCTGCTGTGCTTGCCTGCTAGAAGACAGATGTCTAGACCAGGCTGTGTTCCGCAGCAGATGTGGTAGTTGACAGCTCTGACAGGACAAGGAGCAGCCCTGCCCCATGTGAACTGGTCAGTTCTGGTGACAGTGATTGATAGACCAAGAGCATCTCCCCTCTCCAATGCAGAGGGCCGTGTCGATGCTCCCTGACACGACCACCCACCATGGCAGGCCACTGATGGGCACTGACTGCCCGGGAGCTGAGTACCCTGGGGTTGCTCAGGCATCCTCTGTGCAGCCAGCTTGGCTCCATCTCAACAGAGGATGAAACACAGGACAATGGGGCCGTTAGCTTCAAAGCCAAGCGATGTTAACCAAATATGGAAACAACCTTCCTCTCCAATAACAGAACTTTCCTGCTTCAAAATCAATCATTTCTCATTTTTTAATCTCAAGTTCGGCTTGTTTTTTTAATTAGAAAAAACTACCAGGGTGGGTATAGATCCCTAGGTGGGACAAAGGGTTTGTAATTGACCATTAACCAAAAGGTTGGCAGTTCGAACTCACCCAGTGGAACCATGGAAGAAAGTCTGGGCGATCTGCAAAGATTACAGCCAAGAAAACCCTATGCAGCAGTTCTACTCTGTAACACGTGGAGTTTCCATGAGTCAGAACTGGCTCGACGGCACCGGTTTTATTTTTTTAATCAGGGTGGCCATAAACAAGCTTCTGACATTCACTGTAGGACACTGTTATTTACAGCACCACCAGGTAACGAGGCTTCCACGCTGAACCAATCATCACAAGAGTCGTGGGAATCACCAAGTAGAGGCGTTCACAACGGATGCAGCTGACCTCACCAGGGATGGGGGCTGCAGAGAAGGACGGGACTAAAGGCTAAACAGAGTCAGGAGAGCAGTGCTCTGGGCAGAGAGAATGGCCCTGTGCAAACGCCTCGGGGAGAAGAGCTTGGCATGTTTAAAATGCCAACAGGTGGGCAGCAGGCACATGCAAAGAGGAGGAAGGTCTGAAGATGAACTCGGGCCTGGGAGATTCTGGCAGTGTGCCGTGGGCGGTGCACAGGAGGGGATGCAAGATGACCCCACGTCAGACATGTAACCTTGCTGAGTCTGCTTCCTTGTCTGTTACATGGAAATAAGGAGGCACCAGAAGCAGAAATGCAAACGTGCTGCAAGGTGGAGCTACAGTCAGTGCAGGGCAAAGGCGGAAGCCTGTGGTCACAAGGTGCTGCTTGATGATCTCTGTGCTCAGGTTGTGTGCTAGACCCAACAGGTGGTGCTCTGGGCCTTAAAAAGGGAATGGGCCAGGCTAGGTAGCCACCACGCACATCCATCATGTGCTGTGGGCCTCCCAGAGTCACACGCCAACAATACAGTCCTTAACAACCACAGCCTGACTCTCCAGGCCACTGGGCCCCACCTTGAGGAGAGAGAGCCTCAGTGACCAGCCTTCTCAGCCTGTGGGGGGCGGCATCTCTCCTTCCTCACACAGCGGGGGAGCCAAACGTGCCCCTCACTCACCACCGCAGAGCACCGCCATCAAACCAGGCTGGTCCTGACCACAGGCTTCTGCTGACCCTTCGCTTTAAAGCAGCGCCCAATCCTGCTATCACCCAAAGCAACCACACCCCAAATGCTGCCATGACCAGGAGGAGGCTAGTAGTGCCTCTAGCGGAGAATTCATCACCCGTAGCATCAAAAACAAAGGACCAATGGACGGGGGCCATGAAAAGTCCACACCCTGGGTCACAGTCTGGGTGACTAGAGTTCGCGTTCTGACTGAATGATCTGGGCTGATTTCTAACAATGAAGAGACTGGATTTGACCTCTAGGTCCCTTATAGCTAAAGGCTCTATAATTCTAAAAATGTTCTGACTTGGGCGTTGCTGCAAAGACTCCTGAGGCAGGGAAATGGCAGAAATGTCCTTCATAGATTCCTTCCCCTAAAGTAACCAAGCAACCATTTAATCCTATCAAGGACTCAGCCAAGAAAGCACCATCCTCCCATGGGCAGAGCCTGTTGGGAGGCACCTTGCCACCTCCAGAGAAGTGGCTTGCTGCAAGTCTAATGGGTGTCTGGTGACCTGGCAGTGCCTGTAAAGGCCACTGCACAGCACCTCAGTGCTGCTATTTGCATAACAACAACAGGAAATGGACAAGCTGCCTTTTACATTTCAACTGTTGCTGAAACACAGAAAGAGTCAATCTGAAATGGTGGTAACATTTTAAAGGAACTTTCCCATACTTCACTTCATCCTTATAACAGCTGGGCCTGGACTTTACCCCTCATTTACAAAGGAAGAAACTGAGGCTCTGAGAAGTGAAGCAGCCTGCCTGGTACCTCACCAGCTGGTAAGTAGCAGAGCTGGGATGTGAACCTGAGACTGAACCTCTAAGCGTGCTCTGAGGTGGCCACATATCCTAGATGTTTCAGGATTTCCCAGTGGCTCTGAGGCCATCTTCTAAGGGTCCCTGGCTTTCTGCAAAGGTACGCAGGGGCCACCTCGTCAGGGAGAAGGGGCAGCTGTGGCTGGGTGGGCAGAGAGCCAGACTCTAGTCTTGTCTCAACCAAAACAATTCTACTTCGGTGTGTTTTACATATTGAGGTTCGGCAGGAGATTGCTCTTGAGCCAAAGATTTTGCCACTAAATCACAACAGTAGAAACCACTGTAATATTGTCCCTAACGGTCCTTTCTTTCAGACCAGACTTGTGTACTGATTTGGATGGGCCACTGAGTTGGCATAACCATGTCATGCAGCTGTAATCCTCCAAGAGCAGCTGTCATCCCAGTTACTGTAAGATCACCAGGTTACAGCCGAGGGTGGCTGTCACAGAGCCCTCTGCATTCGTTTTCAGTCCCAGGCTGGGCCCGGGCTAGGTGCCGGGAGGTACAGGCATGAGTCCAGCCCAGCCAAGCCTGGCTCACAGCCCCAACAGCGATAAAAAAGAGCTGCCCTCAAGACCGACACTGGGGAACTCCTCCAGAAGGCGAAGAGAAGGGGGAAACCCCAGGTACGAGGAGGAGGAGGTGGGGGAACATAGAAGAAAAGAAAATTCACTGTGGAATCCCCAGTGGGAAAGGGGTGACTTACTGGCCTGCTACTCTCTAGGTTTATTTCACTCCACCAACCCCAAGATTTAATCAAGTTTGGCTTCTGGAGCTTCTTTTTATCCAAATCACCTAGAGAGCTTGTTAAAACATTTTCCTGGGCTCCACCCAGGGCTGGTGTGGGGGCTGAGAATTTCCATTTCTAAGGAGCTCCAGGGTAATGCTGTGTCCGGCACTCGGAGAAGGTCTTCGTGCCTAGGCTCACACTAAAATATTAAAGAGGCCCAAGTCCACAAGAAGGAGCCCTGGTAGCACAGTGGTAAGCATTCTAGTGCTAACTAAAAGGTGAGTGGTTTGAACCCACCAGCTGCTCCACGGGAGACGGGTGCAGCAGTCTGCTCTGTAAAGACTTACAGCCTTGGAAACCCTATGGGACAATTTTACTCTATCCTACAGGGTACGTTATGAGTGGGAATCGACTCAATGGCAATGGGTTTGGTTTTGGTTTGGAAGCCCATGAGAGATGGCAACGATATTTAGCAAGAAATGTCTAGGGAGAAAAAGCTGAAGGGGCACCTCCAGAGGTGGGGCTGAAGGTATGACGTTCCCACAGGGCTCCCGTCATGTTATCCCCTGGGGAGCTGTATTTCTAAATCTTGGGTCAGCAAACCCTGGGGCACCTGGCAGTGTGCCAGGGGCACTTGAAGCCACAGAATCAACTTAGAGTGTTGATTTTACCCAAATACAGGGAATAAAACATTATTTCTACACTAAAACACATATGGTTATTCTATGAAAGATAAATCAAAATTTGCACAACTGATTATGATAAAATACGGTATTCCAAGAAATATCTGGCCTTGGCATCAGACCCTGGGTGTTCACTCCCCCTCTGTGCCCTCGAGGACCCTGAGTCAAGAGTCCGGGAAGCCCAGCCTTCAGAAAAAAAAAAAAAATATATATATATATATATATTTTAAGGCAGTTCATATTCAGGAAACAGCCTGTCTTCCCAGGGCGGACCGGGACCTGGAGGGGGAGGCTCCCTGTGTACCAGGGAAGCAGGCTGGAGAAGGGTGTGACGGAGCCAGGCCTTGTGAGCGGTAGGGTTTAGAAGGACGGAGGTGCCATCTGACAGAGGGGTGTCCCAACCTTAAGGAACCCCTTACCTGATTGGTAAAACTAGAAGCCTCGGAGACCTGAGCCTGGGGTGTGTATCTGGGGAAAAAGCTCAATAGAGTAAAAGCTCTGTATATGAAAAAGGGAAACCCTGGTGGTATAGTGGTTAAGTGCTATGGCTGCTAACCAAAAGGTCAGCAGTTCAAATCCACCAGGTGCTCCCTGGAAACCCTACGGGGGCAGTCCTACTCTGTCCTATAGGATTGCTATGAGTCAGAACTGACTCAACAGCAACGGGTTTGGTTTTTTTTGGTTTTATATGGAAAAGTCTCTCAAGCTCTCGGCTAGAATAGCATCACCCTACAGAAACACAAGGTCCACAAGCAGGGGCCTGTCTATGCCAATTATAGCACATCAGCCTGATGGAAAAGCACAGAATAAGAACGAGGAAGTCTATTTGTCAATTTGGGATCAATTTGGGAAGAACCAGTATAAAAACTAAAAAAAGCAAATTACAGAATGGCACACATATACCACGATGCCATTTTGGTAATAAAACACAAATATCCAAAGGCGTGTATGTCTCAAGGGAACGACTTTTACCTGCATTTTGAATTTTTCTATAATAACCACACATTGGCACAGGGGTTAAGAGCTCAGCTGCTAACCAAAAGGCCAGCAGTTCGAATTCACCAGTTCCTCCTTGAAACCCTATGAGTCGGAACTGACTCCATGGCAACCGGTTTTTTGTTTGTTTGGTGAATCATATATTATGTGAGATATAATTACACGTGTTTCTAGAAGAATATTTCCAGCAGAAGACAGAACTATTATGGCAGAACTTCATTTTCCTCAGAACCATGAAGTCCCTAAAATAGGAAGTTAAATATGAAAACTATGCGCAACATGGAAAAGCCATTAGGACAGAACATGAAGTGAAAAAGCAGGGTACGAAAAGGCGTGGAAACACTACGTCTGCAATTTTGTCAGTGCTGGGCAGGCACTGACAAAAACCCCAGCAAATAAGGGAAGCACAGTATTGGGCTGGGCCAGTGCGGGCTTTTTCTATCTCTAAGCTTTCTCTAATGATGTAGCAATGTCGTCTTCTCAGTAATCAAAACCATGTTTAAAAGACAAAGAAAAGCCCGGCCAGCATGCTAAGCTTTGTGCTGGCAACTCCCATCCCTCCACGCAGCCCCCACAGTAGAGCAAGAGCACCCCGCTGTGGCCATAGCTGGGAAAGGCCAAGTCCTGTCCACCCGGACATAGTGGCTACTCCAAAAAGGCCCACAGCCAGGCCCAGTCTTGGCGGGGAGGCCAGCGCTGCTGCCTCTGCAGAGCACTGGAGTATAGGAGATGAAGAAAAACAAGCAAAACGTAAGCCGCCTGCAAAGAACAGAATGTTCCCCACCAAAGGGCGGCTGGGTAGGACAGTAGGAAACCTAAAGCAAGAGGGGTCAACAAGCTCACCTGGGTGTCCCCGGAGAAGCTGAGGGAAGCCCCACTTCAAAGCATGGCTTTGCCACACACAAGGCTCTGATCAGGTCCCTGCTCATTGCTGTCCTTGACGTTCCCTTCTGTGAAAGGGGGGTAATCCTAGTCCCGGCCCACCTCCCAGACTGCTGAGAGACGGGAACTCAGACCAGCAGCACGGAGGCAGGGTCCGGTTGTGGTTCTGCCGTCTGCTGGCTGTAGGCATTCACTCAACCTTCCAAACCTCAGTTTCCTCACATACAAAGTAAGGTTGATCCCAATATCGGCCACCTAGAGCACCATTTCCAACTGGACCCATAATGGATTGTGAAGGCAATTTAAAAAATAATGGAATAGAACAGAAAATAGAAGAGTACAACACAGTAAGGCTAAGTATGAGTTCTTTAAGCTTCTGTTTCAGTTTGCATCTCTCTCTCTGTATTATATATATATATATATATATCTCTATGTATAGTATACATATACACATATCTCTCTTTATATATACACATACACATCTCACTCTATATATAATATACACATATCTCTATGTATGATATATACATATGCACATCTCTATATAATATATATATTTTTTTCTGTATGTAATATACATATATAGTCTATACGTAATATATATATATCTGTATATATAAAAAAATATATATTCACATATCTCTCTGGATATAATATATATACACACACACACCTCTCTATATTTATACGTATGCGTATACACCTCTTTCTATATAACATAGATGCAATGGCAGCTAACAACGATGTATATATTATACCTGTGTGTGTGTATACCTATGTATGTACTGGGTCACGATATACAATATAATTTTTACTGTGGGTCATAAAAAGATTTCAGAAATACCATCTTAAGAGAGAAAATGAGATGATATAAGCAAATGCTTGCCCAGGTCCTGGTATTTAACAAGCTCTCAGAAAACGTCAGTCGTTATTACTGATGGAGGTGACAGCGCTGACAGGTGTCTATTTCACGTTGCTCACGCAAAGAAAAACCAGGTGGGGCGGGTCCTAAGCCTCTGCTGTTCCTCTCTAGGTGCTACGCTGGCCCACTATGGGATTCAGGAAAAGGTCTCTGGAGGGCAGAGCCAGGGGTAGGGAGAGCTGGGAGGCAGAGGGGCCCTGGCTGCCCGGTATCCCCCTGACCATCTGCTACTGGCGTCAGTAGGAAATGGAAGGCAGCACTTGCCAACCCCAAAGAGCATTTTCCTACCCAAAAAAGGAGCCACTTTGCTAAGCGTGTCCTTCAGCCAGAGACTGGAGCAAACCACCAGTCTGTCTCAGACTGGCATTACGTGTGGTTACTCAGAACAACAGAGAGCAGGAGTTCAAACAAAGCCTTATCCTTACCAAAACAAAGCCCGAGAAGGGCCTGCAGGGTTGGGCAAGGCTGATAAGGGATCGCTATTATAAGCTTCTCCTGGCTGCTCTAGGGCAGGCCTTCTTCCCACATAACCCTGCCATCTTGGCTGCCCCCCAGTGGGGTCACTGACCCTGTCCAGTACAAGGCCCTGGTGCACAGAACTGGGAAGGCCTGCGTCTGGGGCATTTCACACACCTAGGGTCTGCAGACCCTCGGCCCCTGCCTGGTGACTTCTTAGTTGAGATGCTGAGATGCCCTGAGGGCTCTGACTGTGAATCCTTACCCTCCACCTGGTCTCCCAGTCTGTGGCCTGCCACCACACCCCACTCTCCAGTGTAGCACCCACTTTCCCACCTCTCACACATTCTACGAGGGGGACACCTCAGTGCTTCCTGAAGCCTCAGGATGACACCTTTCATGCTGACTTCAGGTTAACTTGCCCACTGCTTGACTCTTGATCTGCTCCAATCCTTTCTGTAACACGCCCTACAAGAGGCCTCAGTCACCTGCTGACTTAACATTTCAGTAACTCTAAGGTCTACGAATAATGACAGTGAAGATGCCATCTCTGGTCTAGGGTCTGATCCTACAGAGGCAGTGGGGTAGGGGCGTGGCTTTAATTGTAGCTAATCGCTAACATTTACAGAGCACTGACATACGCCTTATATACGTTAACCCATTTAGTCCTCACGAGAGCCCTAGGAGGCAGGTACTATTGTTACCCTATTTTTGTTAAAGAAAACTGAAGAGAGGTACACGTTGCAAAGACACAGGCTAGTAAAAGGCAGAGCCAGAACTGGCACCCAGGCAGTCTGGCTCCACAGGGCAAGCGCTTAAACTCAGCTCCAATCCCAATGTTTACCAGCTGTCTGACCTCAGGGAGGTAAGTAGCCTCCACATGGTTTCTTTAATCTGTAAAATGGGATAACAACAGCTACTTGCAAGACATCAGTGAGTTACAGTATGTGAGTTACAAAGTACAACGGCCAGCACACAGTGCTCAAGGCACATTAGTTACCACCGTGTTTCTTGCAAGTTTGGATCAACAACAAAAGGTGTGGGCCCTGGGAGTGGCTGAGTCTGCCTGGCTTCCCTCGGGGAAGTTAGCTCCTTCTGGGCCAGGAGGACCTGGCCATAACGTTTCAGCTGTGCCCACAGGATAGCCTTGGGGGCAGATGTGTGGCTCTCTGTTCCCCTCAGCTGGCCTGCGTCCATCTTCACAGCCCAGCACAGGGATGATCACGCAGTGGGGACTCAGGAGCAGCTCACTGATTGGCTAGAGGCAGTCAGAGGGCCAGAAGTGGAAAAAAGACCAAGGCCACAGCTGGCCCGCCTCGCCTTCTCTTGTCAGTGTGTGTGCGCACGTGTGAAGAGACACAGTCCACGGGCCAGGGTACCCAGGGCTCACTCTGTCTTCCCGCAGTACATGTAGACGACGCCTCATGGGTCCCATGGGGCCTCCACTCAGACGATTCACAAAAGCCTAGCTACTGTCCTACAGGGAGGCAGGGCCAAGATAAAATCCCTGCTTCACAGATAGTGAGGATGCCCTGGATGGCACAAACGGTTAAGCGCTTGGCTACTAACCAGAAGGTTGGAAGTTGGAGTGTCTTACTCAGGTGCCTAGTAAGAAAGGCCTGGTGATCTACTTCTGAAAGATCACAGCACCTGAAAACCCTGTAGAGCACACTTCTACCCTGACATACACGGGGCCACCAGGCGTCGGGATCAACACCATGGTAACTGGTTTGGTTTTGGTTTTACAGACAGTGAAACAAGACCCAGAGAGCTCAAGTCACACGGCTGGCAGCAACAGCTAGACGGAGAACCCAGGCCTCCCGCTGCCTGCCTGGTGGGTCCCAGCAGCCAGGGCTACTGTCACGGGGGGTGGCTGACAGGCCTCTGTGTGGAGCCAGAGGGGATGCCCTGTGACCCAGAGAGGGGCAGGCAAAGACCCCGGCGAAGTGGAGGCTGAGCAGAGATGCTCCTCCTGAGCACACAGGCCAAGGCCTGATGGCCAGACCCTGTGGGCGCTGAGCAGGGGGCACAAGGGCTTTCTCAGATGCCCAGGAAGGGGGCAGGAACCCTCTCTGGCAAGCCTGCAACAAGGGAGAAGGATGCCCTCTCTGCAGGGGAGACCTACCGCATGATTCCCAGAGGGTCCAATGCCACCTCCTCCTCTTCTTCCTCCTCTTCCAGGGGCTTCCCGGCATCCTTTCCCTTCAGGCCCTCTCCTGCCACTCCATCCTGCTGCCTGAAGAAATCGAAAGCCTCCCCGTCATCCCCCGCTGGGCTGTCTGCATCCAGGATGGACACATCTCTGCTGCAGAGATCCACTGCTCCTGGGGACCTGGTGCCTGTGGAAGACGAGAGAAGAGAGGGGACCTGATACCCACCTGGTGGGGAGGGAGGTAATCCTATGGAAGAGTGTCTGAGGTGAGGGCAGTGTCCTGGGACCAAGCCTGGTCACGAGCCAGGGTGGTGGTCTAGTGGGTGGGAGGTGACAACGGTTCCTGGGGCAGCCCCTGGAGGGCTGATGGGCACCAGAGAAGCTGAAGGCAGAGGGGTTCCACAAGGGAGTTCACAATGATGAAGACAATCGTTCCTGAACTGCTGAAGCTCGGAGCCTGTCTGTGAGGCAGGGGTGGCAGAACCTACCTCCACTGGGCTGATGGGAGACAAACTAGACAATGTACAGGGTGATTCAAATAGAACCAACACTTCCAGAAACATTTTACACTGTCGTAGGGTATGTCAAGGAGCTCTGCCAATCCAACCATGGATGGAGATCCACTCCAAGGGTCTGGGCAATTGGCCTGTGCACTAGATGAGGGCACACAGTGAGCACGTGGAAGATTTCAGAAGGGAACTGTGACTATTCCATTACAAAGTGGCTTAGATTGGCATTTCTCAAAGAGTGGCCCACTGGTGGTGTCCATGGTGAGGTAAATACAGAAGGGACAGCAAGTAGTCAGGGCAGGTGTCACAACAGCCACCTGTGTGATGTTGTATTTACCAAAGTATCAGACTGTGACAGGCTGAGAATGAAAAGCCAGTCCTTCCCGGGGCATACCTTGAGAAGCACGGGCTTAGACTACTTGTTCATCTATATCCACAGTTACTGAGTAATACACAGCGAAACCTGTGAGAGCCGGAACTCGCTGGGACTGCCTTGTTTGCCTGGGTCTCGCAAGTTTGACAAGATATAGTCTTACCACTTTTCTATCACTCGTTTTAGCGAAAAATATTTTGAGTTTTCCTTCTCTGACAGATTTCCTCCTTACATAGGTTCTGGCTTTTCCAGGTTTTACTGTATCTTTGAAAGCATTTGCTTTTTAAAAATCACCCTTAAGAGCCCCTGGGTGTGCCGAACAGTTAACATGGTCGGCTGCTAAATGAAAGGCTGGAAGTTTGAGTCCATCCAGAGGCACCTCGGAAGAAAGGCCTGGAGATCTACTTCTGAAAAATCAGCCATTTAAAATCCTATGGAGCACAGCTCTCCCCTGACACATGAGCGGCCACAAGTCGGGGTCAACGTATCAGCAACCAGTGGTGGTGGTGGAATGAGTATCACGCTGGAGGTGCAGTTCTAAGGCCTTTACGTTTATCAGCTCATTTACTTCTCACAACCACCCCTGTCAGTGGTATCTGCCCCATTTTGCAAATGAGAAAACTAAAAAGAGGAGAGGAGGCTGGAACACAGACTAGAAGGGCTCAAGGTCCTCTGTTATTGCGAAAAGTGGGGGTGGCTGCGCCTCTGCCAAGAGCCACCCAGAACTCTCCCCGAGAGGGCACAAGCTGGGTATGAGGTATCCCCAGAGGTCAGGTTGCCACCCTGGCCGTGAGGGCACAGCTTTCTGTGAATACTGTGCATGGTGGCGGGGACGAGGGGAGGGAGGAAGGGAGGGGAGCTCTGAGGGACCGAGCTGGCGGGAGGGGCATGGGTGGGGTCAAACAATGAAGAATACCCTCTGTGAGGGCCCCATCTGGCGCCCAGCCGGTGAGTTCCTCAAGGGCCCAGGTCTCCTCTGCCCACCACTCCAGCCCGAAGATGTCTCAGCAGTCTGGCCTGAAGCTTCTGGGCTGCCAAGAGCAGCCGTGGACTCTCTCCCCCTGAGCCAAGACAGGGAGGCCTGGCTCCGCACCGAGGGAAACCACAGGGACTTGGGAAAGAGTGGTGGGTACCTAAGAATTCTAGCAACTCGGGGCTGCCTGCTAACTCAGCATCCTTGGAGATGCAGCGTAGAATCTCATCGAACACGGCTCTCCTCTCCTGGATGTCAGACTCCCCAACAAACAGGACCTTCCTTGGCAGCGGGGGGAGGCTAGCCATGGAGTACCGACTGCTCAGTTTCTGGTAAAACTCCTCAATCTCGCTGTATTTTTTAGAGACCTGAAATGAGAGAGGCAGGCGATTTCCTGAGTGAAAAATAAAAGGGAGAGTACTCCTCTCTCAACCCAACCAGAGGTCCCAAGCCAGAACGAAAACACCCAACCCGCAGCTGTTGAGTTGATTCATACTCATAGCAACCCCATTTGTTACTGAGTAGAACTGCTCCATACAGGGCTTCAAACCGGATCATCCTGGTGGAACCTGTCTGACCCCCTGCTGAGAACTTGCATTTCTGCCCCCAGATATACTGAATCAGAATCCACATTCTAACAAGATCTTCAGGTGATTCTTATGTATACCTCACACCCGGCCTGTACTCCCCTGGGGAGGGTTGGGGGTGGCTCCAGGCAGAGGTGCATCCTGTGTTGATGCAGCCCACATCCATTTTCCCAGTAATGCAGGGCCTTGAACCCTTCCAGCCCTTCCAGAAGCCACATTTTAACAAGATCCCCAGATGATTATTATGTACATGTAAGAATTTTGACAAGATTCCCAGGTGACTCTTGTGCATACGTAAGTTCCCCAGCTTGTTACAATTCTTATGTATACACAAGAACCACCTGGGAATCTTGTTGAACTGTAGATTCTGATTCAACATATCTGGAGTGAAACTGCAAAATGTCAGCAAGGAGTCAACTGGAATGAACCAGTTCAAAGTCCTGGCTCCACAGGGTTTTCTTGGCTGTAATCTTTACAGGGAGTCCCTGGGTGATGCAAACAGTTAAGTGCTTTGCTACTAACTGAAAGCTTGTTGGTTCAAATCCACCCAGGGGTACCTCAGAAGGCCTGATGATCTATTTCCAAAAGGTCATTAAAAAAAAAACCCCACTGCTGTCAAGTTGATTCCAACTCATAGTGACCCTACAGGACTTAATATTCTATGGAGTGCAGTTCTACTCTGAAACACATGGGGTTGCCATGAGTCAGAACTGACTCCATGGCAACTAGTTTTTGTTTTTAATCTTTACGGAAGCAGATTACCAGGTCTTCCTTCCACAGCACTGCTGCGTGGGTTGAAACTGCCGACATTCAGATTAGCGGCCAAGCACAAACTGTTTGCCCCACCCAGAGGCCCCAAGAGGGCCAGGCTATTTGCAGAGTCCTCCCTAAGGACCAGTCTGCCGAAGGAAGGGCTGGGTGAAGGAGCAGGCTCTCTTAGGTATGCCTGCCTCCTTATCCTCTGCCATCTGCCTGCCTCAGGCTCCATTCCTTAGCCCTGCTAGTAAACGGTAGACTCAGTTACAAGAGTTTTAGTGACCCAAAGGAAAGATGCAGTAATGGTGAGATTCCAGGTACTGATAAGGATATCTGATGCAGGGACCCCTGCCTGGCCTGGCCTACAGGCAACCACCGCTGCTGCCTCCATTCCAGACTTACAGGGCATTAGCTGGTGATCGCACAGTCTTGCAGGCTATTAGGTCATCTTCCTGTAACACCATGAGTCACCTGTTCTCAGCACAGATCTGTTGTTCATTCCCCCATGAACTAAGGCTGCCTCTGGTTAGGCCAGTCCTTACAAGTGCTTTGATGGCAAAGAGCCAAATATTGCCAAAGTTGGTCTCTCCAGCCCATAGTCAACCAGGATGACCAGGCCATCCCTCTGCACATGAGGATTACGATGAAGCAGGCCAGGGCTCCTGCTGGCTGTTAGAGGGTGGTCCTGGGTGCTGGCTGACTTTGCCTCCTCTTCTGCTGCTCCCCAGGATGCCCATGGCAGCGCAGGGTTCAGTCATTCACTTATCAAACTTTTGATGCACATTTACTCTGTATGGTGACACCCCAACATGGTCTCTGCCCTCAAAGACTCCCGATCTTGTAGGGGAGACCAGAGAGGGTGAGCAGTCCTAGGATGGTGGGCTATGTCAGCGCTGAGGTCTGTGCAGCCTAACAAGGGCGCTCAGAGGACAGTCACCTGCTTTACCACACCCTCCGCCACCAGCCCGCATCCACCCTCGCCTTGAGCCTCTCTGTGCTCTCCCCATGTGCTGGGCCTGTCTCCCAACTCGTCAGCAAGGCCACTGGGGGTAAGTGCATGACTGTTCACACTGATGCTTCCTGGTCAGGCTGCGCCCTCAACCACTGCTGCAAATGCCGCTGCAAGGCCGACTGACCCCGGGGATCTCATGTATTCACACTCGGGAACCTGGCATCTCCTTTGCACAGGGCGTTTGAAGCCCGCACTCTTGACTAACCAAGATGATCACTCAGAACCCCAGCTGCTACAAGGGTGCCAGATGCTGGGAGGTGGCTGGGTGGGGGGCTCCAGTGCCCCCTGAATGGGGAGTCGTTGAGAAAACGAGCTGCTGCCCACAGTTGTCAACACCAGGCACAACAGCCTGGCTCCAGGGCTTTTCAAAAACAGGCCTCAAGAAAAGAAAGACAAGAGAATTCTTTCCCAAAAGCTGTTAAGTAACACAGGCTCCAACCCCTGAAGTGGCCTTAGAAACCAGAGAGTCCTGCCAGAGAACAATGGAGGAAATGGTGAGGGCCGGGCGCCCTCTGCTGGCCTGACTGTCCCACGCAGGCCTGGCCCACAGACCAACCAGAACCAGGGTTCTGGGAGCCTCAGGTCTCCAAGGCACCGGCAGTGTGAGACTCCAGGAAGCGGTAAATTGGGGGTTCCACCTCCAACCAGTGCCCACATTCACCAGTGTTCCAAAGTAAGTGCTTACTCAGGTAGCTACCTACACTAGTGAGGATAGGGGGTTATGCAAGAGGCATTCAGGGCAGAGGGCACAGAGGGTGGGGGCTAGCATTTATCTGGTGCCTCCTGTGTGCTGGCACCGGGCAGAAGGCTGAGCATACAGCGCTGCTACCCTGCATCCCTCAACCTAATGTGTGTGCCTTACTGCAAACACATGGGGTGTCTGCAAATCCTCAAATACAAACAGTCCCTTCTGGAAGGCTGGTTTTATACTCCATGGTTAGCAATTAAACACAGTTTTATATTAAAACATGAATTTTTTTTTTTTTTAAGAAGTAGAATGCAGAATGTTTACTAGACTTTTTAGCTAAATCATGAAAGGTCAAATAGATTTCATGCTTGGGGTATGCACTCTGGGTTACACCCCCCGATCCCACAGGGAGGACATGACAATTCTCCTTGGCTCTTGCAGGTACTTCAAAATGTTTGAGAGGCACCCACAAACACATACGCCCTCCTGCGCATACACCCCACCCCATCACAGGGCATGGTATCATGCGTATAGACTTGAAAACTGGCCCCATTTACACCCTTGCATGTAGTGCTGGCTCTTTGTACCGGACAGATGGGGCTGGCTGGGCACTGCCCAAGGGCTCCTAGTATACTGTATTTCTGTCACACCCAGAGATATCAATCTCAGATATGTTCCTCCGCTGCTCCTGTTCCTGAAAACATGGATGCACTGAGCTCCATCCTGGATTAAGTCAGATCACCTGGAAGCTGAAAACCACGCTGCAGAGCACAGCTGCTCCTGGAACAATGTGAACACGGAGCAACCATCTGACAGACATTACACCTGGCTCTCACAAACAGTGTAAGAAACACTCAAATGAAAATACTGCTGCTATTCTGTTTTAGACACTACCCATGAAAGATTCATATAAACTTCTCTTGGAATTTGGTGTCTTTTAACAGGTAATGAGAGCTGTTACGGATTGAACTGTGCCCCCTAAAAATATGTGTCAACTTGGGTAGGCTGTGATTCCCAATATTGTGATTGTCCTACATTTTGTCATCTGATGTGATGCTCCTGTGTGTTGTAAATCCTACCTCTATGATGTTAATGAGGCAGGATCAGAGACAGTTATGTTAATGGGGCAGGACTCAATCTACAGGATTAAATTGTATTTTAAGTCAATCCCTTTTGAGATATAAAAGAGAGAATCGAACAGAGAGAGTCAGGGGACCTCATACCACCAAGAAACAAGAACCAGGAGAATAGCACATCCTTTGGACCTCGGATCCCTGCTCTGAGAAGCTTCTTGACCTGGAAAGACTGATGACAAGGACATTACCCCAGAGCCAACAGATAGAGAAGAGAAAGCCTTCCCCTGGAGCTGGCATTGTGAATTGGAACTTCTAGCCTCCTAGACTGTGAGAGAATAAACTTCTGTCTGTGAAAGCCAACCACTTGTGGTAATTCTCTAATACCAGCACTAGATGACTAAGACAAGTTATGTAATTCATTGCTTCCCTTTTTGTCCTGGCTGCCAGATGATTCAGAACCAACCTGTGTGCAAACCTATGGCTATAACCTGGTACGGCTGTTGCTCCCTCTTGACTGCGTGACTCTTGCTCATTTTGTCTTTATCCTAGTAACCCCGTGGCCTCTCTTGGTCTTGTAAAAAGGACTCTCTCTGGGCCTATTTACAAGAAGCCCAATGGTAAACAAACAACAAACGAATGAATCTGATCTCATCTCTTCCTGAAACTCTCTCCTCCCTTAGCTTCTGTGACTGTAGACTCCCAGCTCTCTGCCATCCACCTCATTTGTAGAGTTCTCTTCCTTGACTGTCTCTGAACTGCTGATGTCCCCCAGAACCCCCTCCTCAACCCTTCTCTCTCCACCCTCCACCTCTGTTTTCTGGGCAACTTCATCCATGCCCAGATACTTCCAAATCTGTATCTTAGGCCTGACTCTTCTCCCGAGCTCCAACCTCATGCATCCTTCCATTGGGCGGATACTTCACACTTAACACGTCCCCCCTCGATTTGCTCTCCGCCAGTGCTCTGTATTTCAGTTGGTGGAAACAAGTCAGATTATGTGGGTGTTGTTGTTAGTGGCGGTCAAGTTGGCCCCTGACTCATAGTGAACCCATATACAATAGAATTGGACCATTGTAATCCATAGGGTTTTTGCTGGCTGACTTTTTGGAAGGAGATCACCAGGCTTTCTCCCCAGTCTACCTTAGTTTGGAATTTCTGCTAAAACCTGTTCAACATCATAGCAACATGCAAGCCTCCACTGACAGATAGGTGGTGGGTGCACATGAGGTGCACTGACAGGGGCTCAAAAGCAGGTCTCCCGCACGGAAGGCGAAAATTATACCACTGAACCACCACTGCCTCAAGTGGATGTTATCTTGTAAATATTTTCAATTCTCTCCCTCCTTTCCACTCCAACTACAGCTGGCCAAGCCCTCACCTTGGAGATTACCATATCAGCTTCCTAACTGGGCTCACCATCCCTAGTCCTGCTCCTTCTAATCCAATTCCACTCTGCCACCAGCCCAGCCTGGGAAATATGAATGTGACCATGCCACCCTCCTGCTTATGACTCCTCAGCTGCAAGACAAATCAGGCTCCCTGCTCAGCCCTCCATGACCTGGATCCTGTCGTCACCTCCCATCTCATCCTAGGGTGATGCTCAACTGTTTAGAATCCCCAAACACCCCTGCTTCTGGCCTCTGTGGCTTTGGGTGCCCTCTGCCTGGGACACACTCCTCTTTCTTCTTCTGCTTAGTTCTCATCTGCTTTTTTAATATTATTTTATTGTGTTTTCAGTAAAATTTATATAGCAAATCAGGTTCCCGTCTGACAACTTCTACACCAATTGTTCAGTGACATTAGTTACATTTTTCACAATGTGTCAACATTGTCTTTAATTGCATTCCGGTTGTTCCGTTTCCAGTACTCTAGTCTCCCTGTCCCCTTACCTTCTCAGCTTTGCTTTAGAGTTAATCGTTGACCGTTTGGTCTCATACAGACGGTTATTTTAATGGGGCACCATACACGTGGATAATATCCTTTATTTTGTGTGCCAATCTGTTATTTCACTAAAAGGTGACCTCAGGGGATAGTTTTCATTCAAGGTTTAAAGGGTATCTCAGGGAGATAGTCTCAGGGAGTCCTCTAGTCTCAACTATTCACTAAGTCTGAACTTTTTAAGAATTTGAATTCTGCTCCGCATTTTTCTCCTGTTCTATCAGGGCCCATCTATTGTGGCCCTGATCAGAATGGTTGGTAGTGGTAGCTGGGCACCATCTAGTCCTTCTAGACTCGGGGTAGATGAGGCTATGGCTCGTGTACTGTATCTTCTCTTTAAGATGCAGCTCAACCCTCTTCCTAGAAGTCTTCTGGAATCCCTTTCCCCAGGGTGGATGAGGTGCTCCTTCTGTGTTCCCTCACAGCCCCCCACCCCACCGTGTGCTCTTGTCACCACTTGTGTCTGCCTTTACAAGTCTGTCTCCCCACGGACTGTATGCATCTGAGCCTGATTCACTCTGGTGTCCTGACCACCTAAATGGGTCAGGCACTCACAGACCCTTAGTCAGTGCCCTCTCACTGATTCTACTGACTGGCACCCTGGTGGGTGGATGCATCTCAGCAGATCCCCAGATACCTCCCACCCTGGACCCTGGTCAGAGCCCCCAGCTCACCAAGAACTGGACAACATCTTCAGGCTTGTGCTTGGCTGACTTGAATGCAGCCAGCCGGGACACCACCAGGATCTGGTACTCCACATGGCCTGACATCATCTTGCCCCGCACCTCCTGGTGCTGGGGCACAGTCAGGTCCAGGCCTGTGTGGGCATTCTGAACTCGCCTGCCAAAAGGAAAAGAAGGCAAAGGAAGTTCAGGTTCAAACCAGCAGGTTTCTCTACGGAAATGCAGGCAGGGCCTCGGTCTGGCCCAGCAGGCCTGGGTATGAGGCTGCTCTGCTGGTGGTCCTCAGTCGTCCTCACTCCAGGCCACCCCGTCCCCCTTACAGGGCATTAGAAAGAAATGAGGCACGAGTTAGGATCATTATGGAAAGGACGCACAGGTAGAACCTGACTTCCAGCGGGTGGAAATGAGAAGGAAGAGGGGAAGGCCTCTTAGCAGTGGAACAGGTGAGCGTAAAGCAGAGGGCACCCCTGACCATCACCTCCTATCAGAGCAGCTCACTCCCCCAGCACCTCACCTCTCACAGTTCTGTGGCCACCCCAGGACCTATAATCCACGGATCCACCACCTTTCCACCGCCCCACCCATCACACCAGGCATCAGTCAGCTTGGACTCTGCATTTCATTGCCAGAATGCTTGCAAAACACCTCAGCGCTCCTGACCTCTCTGAGTACAGGGCTGCCTGGGAAAAGCCCGAGACTCCATTCTCTGCCTCCTCTGCACCTGTGCCCAGGCAGCTGAATATAATTGGGGATCAACGCGTGCCACATTGCCTGGTGGCCCTGCTTGAAATTCATGGCCACAAGCCTCCAGCTGGCAGCACAGGCCTGGCAGGCCCCCTACACTGCCCTTGACCAGAGGCTCTCCAAGTGCAGTTCCTGGACCAGCACTTTAGCACCAGCCGGGAACTTGCTAGAAAGAAAAATGTAGGCTGCTGCATCAGAAGCCCTGGGGGTGGGGCCAGCAAGGTGTTTAACGAGACCGCCAGGTGGTTCTGCTGCACCTGAGCCTCGTCCAGGCACTCTCCCCCTCCCCTAGATCCCTAGGAAAGCTTTTTCTGTAAAGGGCCAGATGGTCTCTGTCGCCACCACTCAACTCTTGCTGTTGTAGCTGAAATTGGCCACAGACAATTTATAAACAAACGGAGGTGTATTCTCATAAAACTTTATTTACAAAAACAAGCGGTGCAGGATTTGGCCCGTGGGATTAGTCTGCCCACCCCTGCCCTAGACAAGTTTCTCGAACTTGAATGTACATACAAGTCCCCTGAGAATCTTGTTTGCTGGGATTCAGTAAGTCTGCAGAGTCTGCTGCTCTAAGCAGCTCCGAGGTGGTGCTGACGCTGCTCCACGATGCTCCGGGGACCACCCGTTGAGTAGCAAGCCACAGAGTCTAAATCTCTATTCTGCATCAGCACACCCCCAAAACCTGCCCTCCCCTCCTCACTCTCAGTTGATGGCGCTGCTCCCCCATTCACTGAGAAAACGGCAGAGAACTTCCAGGGCTTCACATCACATTCACCAGTCTGCCTGAGTCTACTCTCTGGACCCCGCCTCTCCTCCTGTTACCTGGATGAACTTGCTGGCTCTACCTAAGGCCAACCCTCACTGAGGAGTAGATGTCAATCCCTCTCACCACCTGGAGGCCACTATTGCTGCAATTACTCCCCTCTCTCCTCTGCATCATCAGCCCCCTCATCTTATTCTCTTAAAAACTATCCTTTAACCTGACATCTGCTTGCAGCTACTGCGGCTCTATTTCTCTGTTCCTCTTTATAGAAAACTCCTCGAAAGAGTTGCCTATACACACTGTCTCCAGTTCCTCTCTCTGGTTTGATCTTGAACCCATTCCAATCAGTCTTTGGCTTCATTATGCAACTGAAAGTGTTCTTGCCTGGTGATCTCCAGGTTGTTGACCCCGAAGGTTAATTCTCAGTTCTCCTTGACCAGGCAGCAGCACTTGGCACAGTCATGCTATCCTCCTGGAAGTACAGTCTTTATTGGCTTCCAGGATACCTCACTCTCTCTTGGTTCTTCTCCCCCTCATCGGCCACACTGCTCAGCTTCCTTGGTGATTTCATCCAGAGCTCCATCCTTAGGCCTTTTCTCTGGCTGCATCCTCTCCCTAGGTGATGGCATTCAGCTTCAAGGCTTTAATACCATCTCCGGCCAATGGCTCCCAAGTTCAAATCTCCAGTCCAGACTATCCCCTCATGCCAGGCTCATTTTCCCAACTGCCTACCTGACATCTCCGCTTGAACGCTGATAAGCTTCTTAAAATTAACTTGTCGACACAAATCCTGATCCCCACCTTATCCGAAGCCTGCTCCTGTCAGTCTCCCCATCTCAGTAAATTGCAACTTTGCTCTTTTAGTAACTTAGGACAAGAACCCTGTGGTCAGTCTTGGTTCTTCTTTTTCTTACACCCCACATATAATCATCAGTAAAACCTGAAAGATCTTATCTTCAAAATACATCCAGAACCCAAACAGTTCTCTACCACCATCACCCAGGTCCAAGCCACTACCATCTTGCACCCCTGGATACTACAATAGACTCTTGAGCCATCTCCTTCTTCCACAGCTGCTCAACACAGCAGCCAAAGGATCTCTGTAAAATACTAAGTCAGATCATACCACCACTCTGCCTATGGCTTCCCATTGTGCTCAATGAAATCCAAAGGCCTTACCACAGCCTACAAGGCCCCCGCGATGTGTCCCCTGTTCCCAAACCCACCCACTCTTCACCACTTCACCTAACACTCATCCCTCAGCACACTCCCCTCCAGCCACACTGGCCTCCTTGCTGTTCCCCAAACACCCAAGCACACGCCTGCCTCAGGGCCTTTGCTTCTGCTGTCATCTGCCAGGTACACTAGGACGAAAGATATCTTCGTGGCTCTCCCTCAGCGAACTGTCAGGGATCCACACAACTGCCACACTATCAGAAAGACATCCCTTGATCACACCGTAGGGAACAGCTTTCACTCCCCCCTATCAATGTAGTGCCCCTACTCTGTTTTCTTTTCCTTCATCACATGCATCATCCCCTGACATATTATACATCTACCTACTGTCATCTGCCCCTGCTTAAGCTTCACGAGAGGGACTTTGTTTTGATCACTGCTGTATCCTAGAACTTGGCCCAGGACCTGGCACAAAGTAGACCCTCAATAAATATCTGCTGGATGAGTGAATGCATGAATGCAAGTGGAGATGGGGGGAAGCTGGGCTGGAAAGACAAGTTGAGGCTGGACTGCGAAGGTCTCGCTTAGCTGCTGGATTAAGGTGTTTGGACTCACCCTGGAGGCAAGCTCCTTGGTCTTGCTGGTCTTGCCACCAAGGAATGAGCATGGGTTCATGTAGCCTGCCCCACCAGCACCCCTGTCTCAGTTAGCAAACTGTGTCCAGGCTGGGCGGCGAGAGGAGCCACCCATCCTCCAAGCACCTCGCACCAAAGTCACCCCCGCAATGGTCTGCATGTGGTGGAGAAGGGTGTTTGCTGCTGGCATTGTTCATCCCTGTCATTTTTAAACCTTCATTTTGCACACGAGGAAACGGCAGCTTAGAAAGAGGCTACTTATGTAGCGTTAATGAAACCTCTTCTGCCAAGAAAGATATGACCTGTAACCTCACTATATCATCGAGGGGAGGCCAAGCACGTTCTGACATTAGAGTTTGCTTAAAGAAACATTTTTCCAGACCTGAAGTCACAGGGAAGTTCTGATTGCAGAACTTGGGTAAGGCATTCTTTATGTAATAAGCTGGCACCTTGGCACAAGCTTTGTGTAGGGGCAGTGTGGGTGCAGTACAGGAAAGTGCTTGAAGTGAAGTCACTTTACAGCTATTAAGAAAGAAAAAAAACAGTAAATTCGTGTCCATCCCAGCCTTTCCAGGATTCATCTTGTGCTGGGCCCTCCAAGCCTGGATCAAGGCAGACCCACACTGCATCCTCCACCCGGGACACTTCTCGGTGGGGCCTCTGCTGTGACTTGCTCTTCTCTGAGTTCCCTCCTCCAGCCTCCTCCTCTCTCCCCTTCACCCGGGTAAAGCCCACTCATCTTGCAGGACAAGCCTCATTCACTTCCTCCCGCAAGTCTGGGTGAGTGTCCTTGCACTGTGTTCCCATGGCAACCTGAACACACTGCCCCACCAGCATTTCTCACCCGTAGCCCTGGTGGGCGCAACGCTAGGGGCGCAGCGGTTAAGGGCTCCGCTGCTAACCAAAAGGTGCGCTGTTGGAATCCACCAGCTGTTCCTTGGAAACTCTATGGAACAGTTCTACTCTTTCCCGTAGGGTCGCTATGAGTCCGAAAGGACTCAACCGGATGGGAGCTCTGGGGGCACAGTAGTTAAAAACTTGGCTGCTAACCAAAAGACCGGCAGTTCGAAACCACCAGCCGCTCCTTGGAAACCCTATGGGGGCAGTTCTACTATGTCCCATAGGGTCGCTATGAGTCGGAATCCAGAGCAACGGGTCTCGGGTCAGGTCTGCGCTCATCCATGTCTCCTCCTCCAGGGCCTGGGCTTGTCTGTTTCAACCCACCTCCTGTGCCTAGCACTGGGCCTGGTACAAGTTAAGAGACGAAAGAATGTTCAGGACAAAAAGAAATGAGGCTAAGTCAGGAGGGAAGAAAAGAGTGCCCCGGGGCGTCTCTGCCTGCCTTTACGGGGCCAGCCAATCCCAAGATCGTCCACTGGGTCTAGGGTGAGTTCTTTACCCTCTAAGGGACCTCAATTTTCTCATCTGTAAAACGGGGCACTCGATGCCGCCCTAACCCTCCTACATGGCGGTGGAGAGGCCCAGCCCAGATAAACCACCAGATTGCGCTGGGGAGATTCTGGCCGAGGGCGCAGCCGGGGACCGCGCCGCCACCTCCTCCTGCGCCTGGGGCGCACTGGCCCTGACTCGGGAGCACCCAGTCTCCAAGTTGCCCAGGCGTGGTGCCCGGGCATGGGGGTCTGGCTCACCTGGAGGTGACGAGCACCGCCGGTGACTGCATGACGGCGGCCGCTCCGGGCGGGGCGTGCGGTCACGGGACCGGGCGGTGCCGGCGTCGCGGCGTCCCCGCCCAACGCGCACGGCCCGCCCCAGCCTCAGAGCAGCCGCACCGCCTCTCCGCTGCCCTGGCGCGCCCTCTAGTGGCCATCAGGTGAGCTAGTCCCAGAGGCCGCCGGGGATTTCGGACCCTTTCTTGTCTACTGCACCGTGAGCTCGAGCTGAGGGCCAGGCCCCGGAGTCCGCCACGCACGGCCGCCTGCCTTGGCTGGGTCCAAGCCGAGGTGCGTCCTCTCGCCCTGCGCCCAGCACGGGGCCGTGATCGTGTGTCCTGGTCCGACAGGTCGGTCGGAAGGCACGGAAGGCGAGGAGGGCTTTCCTTTCAGGTGACCAGAAGTTCCAGTTTGTGCCTGTTGTCCTAGTGTAGTGACGACGCTCATTTCATTAATACAAGTGCCTTGGTTAGGAAGATAATTATTTGGTCTCCCTGGGAAGGGAAACCTTGGTGAGATAATGATTAAGAGCTATGTCTGCTAACCAAAGGTGGGCTGTTCGAATCCACTAAGCGCTCCTTGGAAACTCTATGGGCAGCTCTACTCTACTCTGAGTCGGTATTGACTCCATGGCAACGTGTTTTTTTTTCTTTTGTGGGGGGGTACCTTGGGGAGAGACTTGCAGAAACAACACAGCCAGTGCTCATAGGCCCCAGGGATGCTGAGAGCCCCTACCTCCTATGGAGGTTTTTGGGTTTTGTTCCCGGAGTTGATTCCGACTTAGGACCATCCCGTGTGTATCAGAGTAGAGCTGTGCTCCATAGCATTTTCAATAACTGGTTTTTGGAAGTAGATTACCAGGCCTTTCTTCTGAGATGCCTCTGGGAGGACTTGAACCTCCAACCTTTAGGTTAGCAGCAGAGCATGTTAACCATTGGCACCACCCAGGGATTCCCCCAGAGATGTTAGGGGGCTCAAATGAAGTGATACCTAACCCAGCAGACAAACTAAGTGCAACCCCCTCTGTGGGTGTAATCTAAAGAAACAGCGCCTCACTCCAGAGGCCTTACCAAGGGTTTCCCTAAAGAGGAAAACAGGGCTTCCCTAACTAAAAAAAAAAAAACTTCGGAAAACTCCTTTTGTGTGTCTCTCCCTTTCCCCCCAGTTTCCCTCTCACACACATTAAAACTCTCTGCCTCTCTCTGGAACACTCTCCTGCTCATTTCTGCCCTTCCTGACCAAGGGCACCCCCTCCCATTGCTGCTCCCCACCCTCTGGGAAGTGGAGATGGGCCTTCTGCTTGCTGCCTTTTCCCTAAGAACCAGCCACCACCCAACCTGCACCACCCCTGGAATCCTGGTGAACTTTCCACCTTTTTGTAACCACCAATAAAACACTTAGCACAGAGTCTGGCACGTAGTGGGCATTTAATTAGGGTGTTTGTGTTGTTCTGTGTTCTACTAAGGAAACAGCTACTCTCTGCTCTGTCTCTACGGCTAGTCCCGTGGCGAAACTACTCACGTCTCTCCTGCCTGACCTTTCACTCATTTATTTAATCATTCATTCACTCATTCAACAACTATCTACTAAGCTCGGACTCTGTTCCAGGCCTGTGCTGGCTCTGAAGATGCACAGGACAGACCTCGCCCACCCTTTCAGGTGTGCCTATGCACTTGGAGCTTCTGGCTTCTCTTACGCCTTCTCCTCCAGGGCCTCTGCTCACGCTCTATATCCAGCAGGCACTCCTCCCCAGCAGAGGATCTCAGGCTGGTTCAGAGAGTCACTTGCGGGTGGGTGGACAGAGAAGGCCTCCCTGCATTCAGATGGCTGCCTGTGGGGCCAGAGCAATGGGGTCAAGGGACCAGTTTTCCTGGAAGAAGACCTAGGAGTGAGGCGACCAGGTGTAATAAAAAAAAAAATAGACCCTCTCATAATAGATGCAACTCACCATGGAATGAGAAACAGAGAGGTCGTGTCACCTGCCCAGGTATCACCTACAGGAAAAGAAAAGCCAAGGCTGGAAACAGGGCCAGGAGAAAGGTCTAAAAACACTGTCCCTATTCTGTAGCTCTCTACATGAAGAGCCCCACTGACAAAGAGCAACAGAAGCTGGGGTTTCGTGATACCACAAAGGACAATAAGGTAATGTCTGCCACACGCCCTAAAGGAGGAGCTCACCAGCCCCGGCTTCATCACCACCAATAGCATTATTTGCCTGGATTTGAGTCACATTTTAGTGAGGAAATCCTACGGCAAAATTTTTTGAAAACTGACAAATTTTCCCCAATGTGTCTTTTGAATAAATACGTACACTCATATACATTTTGGGGTCTGTTTCAAATCTGTAGACAAAGTAAGCACCAACAAATGGAAGAATGGCTGAATGAATGAAAGGGCAGTGGTCTGACAGGTGGCAGTGGCTGCTGTCCCCTCTGCCTGCCACCTGTCATCTATCTGTGGAGCAGTGTTCATGGCAGCAAACAGTATTCCATGTCTTGTTTAACTTCATGTGCCTCACTTTAGAAGAAGGGAGTGCAGGTCTGATCGGAAAGCAATATAGATGTCAGGATTCTAGGAGTCGGGGCGTGGTGCAGCCCTGGGACGTGCCAGGCGGTTGCACAGTCCTCATTGCACAACCATTTATTGAACATACACACAGTGTCCTGGTGCTAGTAATACACAGTGACTAAGACACAGTTACTGCCTTCGATGAGCTTCTTTCCCCTTACACTCTGAAACCTGTGAGAGCTGGAACTCAATGGGACTGCTTTGTTTTTCTAGATCTTGCAAGTTTTCGCCCTTGACAAGGTAGAGTCTTACCACTTTTCTATTGCTCTCTATTAGTGGAAAATATTTGAGTTTTCCTTCTCTGACAGGTTCCACTTTACACAGGTTCTGGCTTTCTGAGGTTTTACTGTACTTGGGTGGAGTTGGGGTCAGAGAAGCTTCCTAAAGGAGCCAAAATCTAAGAAAAGATCTGAAGAAATAAGAACGGATGGAATAGAGTAGAAGGAATGTCATGTATAAAGCTTTAGAGATAAGAAAGAGCATAGAATTCAGGGGAACAAGGGGTGAGGGGACATCGACAGCAAGGGACAAGCAGGAGCCAGGGCACAGACAGCCTCGGACACCACGCTGAGGACTGTGCACTGATCTGGAGGACAATGCAAAACCACCAGAGAGCTGACCATCTACGTTGTGGACAGTGGTTTGGGGCGCGGAGTGCTGAAGGCAGGTGTTGTAGACTGGACTGTGTTCTCCAAGAATGTGTTGTCAACTTGGCTAGGCCATGATTCTCAGTACTGTGAGATTATCCATCCTTTTGTTGTCTGGTGTGATTTTCCTGTGTGTTGTAAATCCTACCTCTGTGATGTTAATAAGGCAGGATTATACAGTCACGTTAAGGAGGCAGGAGTCAATTTACAAGATTCGGTTGTATCTTGAGTCAGTCCCTTTTGAGATATAAAGAAAAAAGAGAGCAGAGAGACAGAGGGAATGAATGAAGAGCCAGGAGCAAGCGCGTCCTTTGAATTCAGAGGCCCTGCTCTAAGAAGCTTCTAGACCAGGAGAAGATAAATGACAAGGACTTTCCCCCAGAGCCAACAGAGAGAGAAAGGCTTCCCCTAAAGTTGGCACCCTGAATTTGGACTTCTAGCCTCCTAGACTGTAAGAGAGTGAATTTCTCTTTGTTAAAGTTATCCACTTGGGATATTTCTGTTATAGCAGCACTAGATAACTAAGACAGGAAAAAAATGAGCAGGGCTGCAGAACAATCCATCCAGGAGATGATGGTGGCATGAACTAGGATGATGGCAGCCCAGGAGAAAACAGGCTGGAGACAAACTTAACCACTTGCCATCGAGTCGATTCCTACCTATGGTAACCCCATGTGTGTCAGTGTAGAACTGTGCTACATAGGGTTTTCAGTGGCTGAATTTTTGGAAGTAGATCTTCAAGCCTTTCTTCAGAGATGCGTCTAGGGGGACTTAAACCTTCAACTTTTCAGTCAGGAGTCAAGCGTGTTATTCATTTGTACCACCCAGGGACTCCGGAGAGAGACTTAGGAAACAGAGTTGGTCAAGACTCAATATTTGAATGAATGTGGGCAGGAAGAGTTAAGATGCCACTGTGGTTTGGCTCCTGTGAGTGGCTGGATGGTGCTACCATTCCCTTTGACAGGGTACCTGGAAAAAGAGCACATTTTTGGTGGGATGATGAGTTCTGTTTTGGACGGGTGGTGTTTGAGGGTCTGGGGGCATTGAAGTAACTGCATATATAGCCCTGGACCTCAGGAGGTGGACCTGGACTAGAGACCCTGATGCGGAAGTGATGGTGTTATGGACTGAATTATGTCCCCTCCCACCCAAAAAGTGTGTCCTCTTGGCTAGTCCATTATTCCCAATTGTGATTGTCTACCATTTTGTCATCTGATGTGATTTTCCTATGCGATGTAAATCCTGCCTCTATGATGTTAATGAGACAAGATTACAGGCAGTTATGTTAAGGAGGCAGGACTCAATCTACAAGATTAGATTGTGTCTTTGTTCAATCTCTTTTGAGATACAAAGGAGAAGGGAGCAGAGAGACATGGGAATTTCATACCACCAAGAAACAGGAGCCATGAGAATAGCGCATCCTTTGGACCCAGGGTCCCTGTGCTGAGAAGCTCCTCAACCAGGGAAGATTGATGACAAGGACCTTCCCCCTAGAGCCAGCGGAGAGAGAGAATTCAGACTTCTAGCCTCCTAAACTGAGAGAATAAATTTCTGTCTGTTATAGCAGCACTAGTTAACTAAGACAGATGGGTGGAGAGGAGGCTGTTGAAGCCGAGAGCAGGGTGAGCCTGTGTGGTCAGAGCAAGCGGAGAAGACAGCCGAGGACAGGTCTAGGGAAGCACTTACATCCAAGGGGCTGCAAAGAAGGGGACCCCTCATAGTTGCATGTGCTAGTCCCATGCCTGTCACCAATGCCTTAAGTCTGGGTCTCATACCTGCTCCTGGGATTCCCGAGTCTGCCCTGCAGGGGAATTTGGACACATCTGATGCTTGCCAAAGGAGGCCCAGTGGTGCAGTGGTTAAGCACTCGACTGCTAACCAAAAGGTCAGCGATTTGAACCCACCAGCTGCTACACAGGAGAAAGATGTGGCGGTCTGCTTCCGAAAAGATTATAGCCTTGAAAACTCTATGGGGCATTTCTACCTTGTCCTATAAGGTTACTATGAGTCGGAATCGACTTGATGGCAATGGGTTTTTTGGGTTTGATGCTTGCCAAGAGCACAACTGGTTTCTGATGAAAGAGTGACCCCTTCCCTGATATCAATCCCTTTTTCGGCCTCTTTGAGCCTTGTGTGTTCTTCTGTAGCTCCGGCAGATAATTGTATACAATGCCTGGAATGTGGAATCTAAATTTGATAGTTTCTGCTTCCTGCCTGACTCGAGGAGCCCATTCCATGGCTGACGCTCTGGTAACGCAAACCACATTGCAAAGGATCTTATGTTCACTCGTCCCCACTGCCCTGGGAGAACTACCCCAGGCCTCAGCCTCCACCTTGGGAAAATTGCTGGCCTGGGGGCAGTGCGGTGGGTTACAGACACCCCAAGCCTGCAGGGGGTCTGATCTGAGCTCCAGCGCCCACTGTACTCTGGCATTTCCCCTGTTTCTGGTGGGTTGGGTCTTCTGGGGACCTGCTGACTTATTGCTGCCTTCTAAGTGATGCTGGACTGCCAGCTCTGGGTCTGGGCACCGACAAGTGGAACATGCCACCACCTGGCATGTCACTCAGCAAGCACTCATGGGGACAGTTCCAGGCCTGTCACCTCCCAGAGCTTAGGAAGGCAGGGGAAGACACGGGCTTGTCTGGCAGGGATTGAAGACCATCATAGACAGGTAGAGATTTCAAACCCGTGCAAGCCCAGGGTGCTATGGGTGTACCGTGGAGGGATCGGCCTTTTGTCTCTGCTTCCTAAAAACAGCCCTTGGAATCTCTTGAGCAATTGTGGTGCCATTGTTTTTCTCAATCAGGCAGGCACTTAAAAGTGTGCAAATGAGGTGAAAGCCCAAAGACCACACTGTGTGAACTAACTTAAAGAAGGGAGGGAGGCATGAAGCAGTCAGAATCTCACGCCTAATCAGAGACTTAATAATCATTAACTCTGCATTAAGGCTTCAATCATGTATATACAACGAGGCCCCAATAACTGTTGTAAAGGACCCTGGACCTTGGAGCTTCCTTTTCCACTTCTGGATTGATGATGCACCTGGGACGACCAAAATATCTTTGGGAACGTGAAGCTACGTGCGAAAACTTCTCCCAGAGCTCACCTGTGCGGGTCTTCGTATATATCCTTCTGTGGCTGTATTTAAAAGGTTTCTGTGAGTATACCCCTTGCCACGTTCTGTGAGTCATTCTAGTGAATTCTCAAACCCACTGGGGGCTGTGAGGGACAGCAGGGCCTATCTGACAGGTGATTAGAAGGACAGAGTCCTAACTTGTGAAGGACCCAGCTTTGGGTGGCTGTGCAGGCAGTCGTTTTGTAAAGACCTAGCTCTGGGTGTTTAGGGTCAGAGAGAGAAAAGGCCACGTGGGTGGCTGGTATCAAAGATGGAGAAGCAGGGAAATGGGGATGGGAATTATCTTCATATTTGGGCGATTGGTCTTGTGTTGATTATTACTAATAGAAGGGCACATAACCAACAGCCTGAGGTCAGGGCATAGGACAAGGAGTTCTTCCAGGAGGAGAGGGTGCTGGACCCAGGTCTTGAAAGAGTGCACATTATTTCTTTAAGCCTTGGTTTTCTCATGGGTGAAAAGGGCATAATGATAACCTTTAGTCCTGAGAAAACTGTTTAGTTCTCCAGGAATCCAGATTTCTGAGTTCATAGAATTGGGGTGACCCACCCAGGCCATCTGCCCTTAGGTGTCCTTTTGGAACATGAGCCTTTGAGGAACTGGTTCCCTGAAGTCACCTTCAAGTCAAACAACAGCCTAGTAAGCAGGTTGGTGAGAAATGTTTTGTCTTAGGCATTGAGTTCTTTTGGGAAATTATCCATGTGCAGCCAGCTTCCAAAGCAGGAACTCCAGGGTCTGACTCGAGGCTGTGTTGTAGGATGTATGGCATGTTCTTAGTGAGTCTGTAACAGACCCACCCTAAAATGCTGCATGCGCTTTGATGCTATCTGCTTAGAAAGTAACTTAACAATGGCCTATGTAACCCCCTTTACTGTCCACTCTTCTATGTTCGCATTAACCCGGCCCTATTTGAACCGTATCTACTCACAATAAATATACTCTATTACACTAACTTTTGGTGTTTCTCTGTGTATGTAGGTTTTTGACGGTTCATAGCATGGCTGTGAATTAAATGAGATAAAATGTGGCTTAAATGAGATGACTTGTATGGCAGGCACTGTAGCTTAGCCACCCAGCAGCCATTCACAATTGCCTCCCCCCTTGTCTTATACTACCATGAGGCTGGAAATGTATAACACTCTTGCTCCCACCTCCCTTGTAGTTAAATGGGGCCATGATCTGACATAATTCTGGCCAATGATATATATATCTCCAACGTGTGTATGTTCGTGTGTGTGTGTGTGTCACACACACAAAACTCCCTGTGGAGCCTTTACTTTCCTGAGTAAAAAGGCAAAACCTCCCTAGGAAACTCTTCACCCCTTCTCTGACTTCTACCTGTAAAGGGAATATAATGCTGGAGAACCAGCAGCCATCTTGCGACTACGAGGTGCAAACATGAGTTTGAGACCCACACATATAGGATAGGAGAGTCTGGGAGCATGACCACACACAAACTACCAGCCCTGGACTCCTTCTCTAGAGTCCTCTTTTCAAGAGTGTTAAAGCCGCTCTAAGTGGAGTTTTATGCAATGGATTCCTTGTCGATGCAGTTGTAAAGTATGAACATAATGCCTGTCATAAAAACACTGAATGACTGAGGAGGAGGAAGAGAAGAGAAAGTACGTTCCAGGCCCTGCATGCAAAGTCAGGGCGTCTTGAGAGAATCGTAGTATCCTTGGAGAAGAGCTGGAGGGAAGAGTGGAAGCTGGGGGTGGATTGCTGGGAGACAAGGCTGCAGAGACCACTAGGAGCCTGAGCTTGAAGGGCCTTGTGTGCCTTGCAAAGAGTCTACCCTGAAGAAGGAGGAAGTGGACTCAAAGAAACAAAGGGAAAAGAATATTCCAGAAAGAGGATTGGGGTGTGCTCAGGAATGCTGAATACTGTTGAGTGGTCAAGAAGGATAAGAATGGAAAAGCCTCCCCTGACCTTGAAGAGGGCATTCAGCGGTGAACACTGGATGGCAGTAGGCACCAGATGGCAGTGGACCAGGGAGGGGACTGTGGGTGAGGTAAGGGTGTCACCGTCTTCCAGAATCTTAATCATGAAGGAGAGAAGGCAAGGTGAGGATTTTATTATTATTATTATTTTATTCTATGTAAGTAAAAAACCCAAACCCATTGCTTTTGAGTTGATTCCAACTCATAGAGACCCTATAGGACAGAGTAGAACTGCCCCATAGGGTTTCCAAGGAGCAGCTGGTGGATTCGAACTGCCGACCTTTTGGTTAGCAGCTAATCCCTTAACCACTGCACCACCAAGGCTCCTCTATGTAAGTAAAAAAAAAAAAAAAAGTAGTTCATGCTAATTATAGAAAAAGCTAGAAAATATGGATAGTTAAAAGAAAAAAAATACAAATCACCTTTCATTCTACACCAGCAATAACAGTTGCTAAAATTTTGTCGTTCCTTCCCTCCTGACACTTTCCTGTTGCTATTTTCTTTTATGAGTCGGCAATGGGTATACATAAGATAGGAGCCCTGGTGGCACAGTGGCTAAGAGCTACAGCTGCTAACCAAAAGGTCAGCAAATTGAATTCACCAGCCAGTCGTTGGAAACCCTATGGGGCAGTTCTACTCTGTCCTATAGGGTCGCTATGAGTCGGAATCAACTCGACAGTAACGGGTTTACATATAAGAAAACATTTCTTTTAAATAAGAAGAAACTTCAGTGGATATACAGTAAGGTCAGAACCTGTGCAAGACAGAAACCTGTAACAGAAGGAAAACGCAAATATTTTCCGTTAAAATGAGTTACAGGAAAGTGGTAAGACTGTATACCCTGTCAAAAAAAGAAAACTTTCAAGACCCGGAAAAACAAGGCAGTCCCTTCAAGTTTTGGCTCTCCCAGGTTTCACTGTACTATTTTGTAACTTGCTTTTTTGTTTATCACACTGTAAACCTCTTTCCATGCTAAACTCCTTCCAAAACCATAATTTCTAATGGTTACTTAGAATACCATTTGCAGATGTACCATAATTCACTTAGGCGTCTTTAGGAGTGGGATATATGTTCCAGTTTTTCACTCTTATAAACAACCCTGTGGCGTGTACCCTTGTAGTTAAAACTTTGCACACACGTTTGTCTTTCAATTGTTTTTTCCCCTATGTTTTTATTTGGAAAATGTTTGAAATTTATAGAACAGTTGAAGGGATAACACCTTATCTGCATACCCTCTACCTCCTCCACAGGCCAGGCCCCCCAGGCTGATATGGAGCTTGGCCTGCAGGAAGTTGATTAGGCAGCGCTCTGGGGAGCAACACCTGAGGGTAGTGAAGGGAACAGGTGTGGGCAGAGGGAGTCTGTCTCCCTCTTCTCCCTGTGCTTCTCTATGCTTATTCTGTCCTTTTATAACTCTGAGGTGATTAGGTTTAGGACCCACCCTACACTGGTAGCCTCATTAACATAACAAAAGAAACTCCCTATTTCCAAAGAGGGTCATATTTACAGGTACAGGGGCTAGGATTTTAATGCATATTGTGGGGGTATACAATTCAATCCATAACACAATCCATATTCCAATTACCCCCAAACCCCATTGCCATCAAGTTGATTCTGACTCATAGCGACCCTATAGGACAGAGTAGAACTGCCCCATTGGGTTTCCAAGGAGCAGCTGGTGCATTCAAACTGCCGACCTTTTGGTTAGCAGCCAGGCTCTTAACCACTATGCCACCAGGGTTCCAGACCCCATTTCTCCAGTTGTTCTAATATTATCTTTTATTGACAACTGCTTCCTCCTCACACCTCCAACTCAGGGTCCAACTGAGGCTCATGAATTGTATTTAATGATCATGTCTCTGTAATCTCCTTTATTCTAGAACAGTTCTCAGTCTTTTTTGTCTTTCATGACATTGTCATCTTGGAAGAGGACAGGTCAATTGTTCTGCAGAATGCTCCTTAGTTTGGATTTGTCTAGTTGTTCCTCACGGTTAGATGCAGGTTAAACATTTTGGCAGGACAGCTACATTAATGATCACATCAGGGGTACGCGCTGCCCATCTCCCACAGGACTGGTGCCGCTACATTTGACCATTTGCTTAAGGTTAATTCTGTTTTTAGAATTTTGGACACGCATCTTTGAAGATTTTTGGGTAGTTCCAACTGTGAACCTTTCCCTTTGTGGCTTTTGCAATGAAATTATACTTAGACAAGTATTCCTTACCTCCAGACTATATAAATATTTACATATTTCCTCCAAGTATGCTCATGGTTTCGTTTTCCATAATCGGTTCTTTGACTCACTAGGAATTAATTTTGGTTTAATATGGTAAGCTATTTCCCCCCCAGAAACTTAACCAAATATCCACTACTATTCACAAGTACCTTTTTATTGAACAGTTCATCCTTTCCTCTGCTTGTATTGTCACCATTATTATATTCTAAATATCTTCAAGCACTGTTATTTGCTTCCAGACTCTGTACTGTGTTCCCCTGACCTGTTTATTCTGCTTCCAGTGCTACACTGGAATTATCAGCTTATGGAATTAGTATAAGCTTATAGTCAATGGCACTGTTCTACTCTGTCCCATAGGGTCGCTATGAGTTGGAATGGACCTGAAGGCAACAGGTAGGTACAGGTTTAGTCTATGTTGATCTGGTAACAAAGATTGCCAAGAAGGTCTTTTTTTTAATGATGTAAAAAATGAGTCAGTTTTTAAACAAAGCAGAAAGAACAGTGAGGGACCCTGGGGAGATAAAAGGGCTGGAAGACAGAGCCTGGGTGCAAGGGCAGTAATCTGGTCCAGACACCAGCCCATAGGCTTGGACAGCTAAGCGTCTGCCCCTCCCCTTCCTTCGATCTCGCCCACCTTGTGTTTGAGCGTAACACACCACAGACATCTTTCCAGGCCATGCACAAAGTCTACCTCGGTCTTGTAATAGGGGAATAGTAGGCCACTGTAAGGGTGCATCATAGTTTATCATTCCCCTGTTAAATGTTATTTTGGTCATTTCTGGTGTTTGCTATTATCTCAATGTAAGAAATCCTCGTATATTTATCTTTATTTGTGTGAGTATATCTAGAAGTTAAATAAATTTCTACAAGTGAGACTGCAGATTAAAAGGATATCATTCTTTAAAATGTTGATGCTGTCAAATTGCTCTTGAAAAATCTTCATGAATCTATATCCCTGCCAAGAGGATATCAGAAGCACCCACTTGCCTATCCTCTTACCAATCGTGGACTTTATCTTTTTCAATTTATCTAATCTTATAGGTAGAAGACAAATGGTCTCTCACTGTTCTTTTGTTTTGCAGTTATTTGCTGCTGGCTTTTTAGATGCGATTCTGTTACCCAATGTTTTTATTAAGTCTTCTGGATTTGTGTCTCCAGCAATCAAGGCAAGCATTTTTTAAAAAATAATTTATTTGTGACTAACAGACCACATTTACCACGGCCTCCACCAGACTGAGTCCAGCACAACTAGATGGTGCCCGGCTACCACCACTGACTGTTCTGACAGGAATCACAATAGAGGGTCCCAGACATAGCTGGAGAAAAATATAGAACAAAATTCTAACTCAAAAAGAAAGACCAGACTTACTGGCCTGACAAAGACTGGAGAAACCCTGAGGATATGGCCTCCAGACACCCTTTCAGCTCAGTAATGAAGTCACTCCTGAGGTTCACCCTTCAGCAAAAGATTGGACAGGCCCGTAAAACAAAACGAGACTTAAGGGGCACACCAGCCCTGGGGCAAAGACTAGAAGGCAGGAGGGGACAAGAAAGCTGGTAATAGGGAACCCAAGGTTGAGATGGGAGAGTGTTGACATGTTGTAGGGTTGTTAACCAATGTCGTAAAACAATACGTGTACTGTTTAACGAGAAACTAGTTTGTTCTATACACCATCATCTAAAGTACAATAAAAAAATGTTTATTTGATGCCATTGAGAATATACACAGCAGAACATACACCAATTCAACAATTTCTACATGTACAATTCAGTGACATTGATTATATTCTTTAAATTGTGCAACCTCTTTTACCATCCTTTTCTGAGTTGTTCCTCCTCCATTAACATAAACTCCTTGCCTCCTAAGGTTCCTATCTAATCTTTTGAGTTGCTGTGTCGATTTGACCTCATATAATTCGTAAAACAGCACAATGCTCAAGGCAGACATTCTTTACTAGTTAAGCTAAACTATTCTTTGGTTTTAAGACTTCGGGGGATAGTTTTGGTATAAAATTTAAAGATTATCTCAGGACAATAATGTCAGGGGTTCATCCAGCCTCCATGGATCCAGGAAGACTGGATTCCATAAAAAACTGAAAATCTGTTCTCCATTTTCTCCATTTGGATCAGGATTCTTCCACAGAATCTTTGATGGAAATGTTCAGTAATGGTAGCTGGGCACCATCCAGTTCTTCTAATCTCATGGCAAAGGAGGCAGTTTTTCATAGAGGCAATTAACCACACATTCCATTTCTTCCTCCTATCCCTGACTCTCCTTCCTTGGTTATTCCGGCAGATAGAGACCAATTGCTACATCTCTGATGACCGTTTGCAAGCTTTTAAGTCCCCAGCCACTACATAACAAACTAGGAGGTAGAACAGAAGCACTAAACATATTAGGCCAATTAACTGGGATGTCCAATGAAACCATGACACTAAACCTCCAAACCAAGAAACCAAAACCCATAAAGTGTTTTGTTGTACATAAGCAGCCTCAGCAGCTGCTATTCTTCCTGTTGTTGTTGTAAGTCTATCACAGAACTTTTGCCAATTTAACTTTTTACAGGTGTCAATACAGCACTTACATTAATTGGCTGTGTGACCCCACCCTTCATCAATTCAATTTTTCCATCACCTCAAACCGAAACTCAGTGCTCTATAAGCAATAACCCCCTTTATTCCCCTCCATCCCGCCTCTGGTAACCAATAATAAACTTTGTTCTCTATACATTTGCCTGTTCTTGCCTCTTTATGTGAGTGAGATCATATAATAATACTTGTCCTTTTGTGATTGACTGTTTCACTCAGCATAATATCTTCAAGGTCTATCCGTGTTGTAGCATGTGTCAAGACTTTGTTTTTCTTTCTGGATGACTAGTATTCCACTGTGTGTATGTACCACGTTTTGTTTACCCATTCATCCACTGATGGGCATTTAGTTTGTGTCTACTTTTTGATTATTGTGAACAGTGCTGCAGTGAACATTGGTATACATATGTCTGTTCACATTGCTACTTTCAAGTCCCTTGGGTATATTCCTAGCAGTGGAATTGCTGGGTGATACGGTATTTCTAGTTTAGTTTTTTGAGGGACCACCACACTGTTTTCCACAATGACTGTAATATTTGGCATTCCCACCAGCAATGGACAAGGGTTCCAATTTCCCCACATCCTCCCCAGCATTTACTATTTTTTTTTTCCATTTTAGCCATCCTAGTGGGAGTGAAATGGTGTCTCATTGTGGTTTGATTTGCATCTCTCTGATGGCTAATCGGAGCAAGCATTTTGATTTAAGTCCTCCAATTTTCCATCCAAGCCAGGAGTAGAGTCTGGGAGGACCAAACCCAACTGGGTCCCTGCCCTTAATTAACTTGTTATTTAGAGGTGGACCAGCTACCTCAGAAAGTGGATAGAACTAAGGGTTGCCACGGCCTAGGCCCTGGTTTCCAGCTTTGCAGATGACCCCATCTTCTGCTGGGTAGCCTCAGGGACTCAGGACAAATACCACAAAAGACTTATTCCGTAGCCTCAGGGACTCAGGGCAAATCTAACAAAAGACTTATTCCTATAGACAAACCTCATGGAAGCGTTTGCCATGTGGGCCAGAAGACCTGAGACAGCCCACCCATCCAGTGTGATGACACCAGGACCCCTGGCTCAGCCCCATGATGCTCCTGCTCAATGCTCTCTGTGGGAGCCATGAGACCTTTTGGTGCAAGTGTCGTCAGCCTGAGGAATGGCTGCAAGGTCTCATGCCCTGGACTGGGGACCCACCACATACCTTCTAATTCCTCCAGCTTTGCTCCTGACCCCTGTCAGCCACTATCTTCCCTGGCCAAAGAGAGTTCGGCCCCCTATTCATGGCATGTCTAGAGCAGAAACTCTGGGATCCTTATCTAACCAGTATTCCAAATTACTGCACATTCTAACAGCCATCAGCTTTACTCTAAAAGGGTTTTTTTTTTTTTTAATGTTATGTGTCCACAAAGGTCTCCAAGAAAATCCAATGGACACACAACTCCAGAACATTTGGCATGCTGATATTTAGCTGTGCAAGTACATAGAGGGTGAAATGCCCCAAAGGCAGTGACCATTAAGAGGAGATTGGGTAGACCGGTGTCATGGGTTGAATTGTGTCCCCCAAAAATATGTATATCAATTTGACTAGGTCATGATTCCCAATATTGTGTGACTGTCCACCATTTTGTCATCTGATATGATCTTCCTACATGTTATAAATCCTATCTCTGTGTTGTTGATGAGATGGGATTAGTGGCAGTCATATTAACGACATAGGACTTAATTTACAGGACTGTACTGTGTCTTGAGCCAGTCTCTTTTGAGACACAAAAGAGAGAAGCGAGCAGAGAGATAAGTGGACCTCATACCACCAAAAAGCAGAGCCATTAGCACATGTCCTTTGGACCTGGGGTCCCTGTGCTGAAAAGCTCCTAGACCAGGGGAAGATTGATGACAAGAACCTTCCTCTAAAGCTGACAGAGAAGAGAAGGCTTTCCCCTGGAGGTGATTTCCTGAATTTGGACTTGTTACCTACTAGACTGTGAGAGAATAAATTTCTTTTTGTTGAAGCCATCCACTTGTGGTATTTCTGTTATAGCAGCACTAGATAACTAAGAAAGCAGGCTAGATTAACTAGTCATCCAATGAGTTAAGCCAGGACTTTCTCAGATGATAATAAAGCCACCATTTATTTAGCCCTTTGTATATGCCTTTTTTATATAAAAAATATATATATATATAAAAAATTAAAAAAAAATTTTTATATGCCAGGCACTGTGGTAAGCACCCTACCTACTTTATTTCCTTTAATCTTCAGCACATGCCTGAAAGGTATTATCTCTATAATACCCATTCTAAAGATAGGAGATGGAGGACCACAGAGGCTAATTAACCTAATCAAGGCCACAAAGCTTGTGCAAAGGTGGGGTTTGCACCCAGGTCTTTACCATCACTCCACACTGTAATCTATTTCCTGACCCCAAGAGAGGCAGCCGATCCCTTCTCCCTCATCTCCCAGGAAACGTTATAGCACCTAGTAAACTTGTTTAGCAGCAGAGGGCCAGATGCATTGATTTCTGAGCCTTCTCCCTTACTGGCCTGTTCTTTGTGAATCTGTGCAGGTGGTGGACTGCAGCCACACTATGATGCTGTTATAACCAGCGGCCAGCAGATGGCAGTGTCTGATAGCCCTCAGCCATTTGTCTCAAGCCTCAGCGCTAGGAGTCGTCCCGTGTGGAACACCTCTGGGTAAGAAGTCACCCATCTCTCCTTCTTCTCTGTTCCCTCCCCTCCCCCTGCCCAGCAGCCCAGGGCACAGAGATAGGCAGAACCTAGCGGCCTGGGGTCAGAGCTGCAGCCCAACTCCAGTGTGGATGCCAGAGCTGTTGCTCAGGGTAACCTGGGGATGGGCAGTCATGGGTTGAATACGGGAAATTCCTCAGAGCTGGAGGAAGCCTAACCCTGGGCATTATACTGGGAGGACCGAAGAGGAGTCCTGCAGGAATCTTCCCACATCTGCTGCCCCACTCTGAGCTCTTTCTCTGAGAGACATTTGGGGCTATCTGCATGTTGTGGGGAGACCAGCCCCACCAGATGCAGCTATAGTATAGCATCAACGTCTTCTCCCTCCCCCTAACCCAGTGCCTTCTCTCCTCACGTCTGGCTCTCTCCCCAGCTCTGAGCCAAAAAAGCCAGAGGCTATGGTGGGCCCTAAACCACGGACAGGCTCCTGGCTGGGTCCCTGGCAGTGGCCCGGGCTGCCCCAATCCTCACACTCACCACCTTTCACAGGCAGGTCCTTGGTGGACATTTGATTGTCAGCCTCACTGTACACTTGGGGAATCCAGAGCTAGGAAGGAGACCTGGTGGTGCAGTGGTTAAGAGCTCAGACTGCTAACCAAAAGGTCGGTAGTTCAAATCCACCAGCTGCTCCTTGGAAACCCTATGGGGTAGTTCTACTCTGTCCTTACAGGGTTGCTAAGAGTTGGAATTGACTCGACAGCTACTGGTTTGGTTTTTTTTGTTTGTTTGTTTTTTAGAGCTAGGAAAGGGCAAGTAACTTGTAGCCCAAGGGTAGAGCCAGGACTTGAATTCAAGCCTCTTGACTGTCAGGAGCGTCAACCAAACATGATCTATGGGATATCTGTTAAATGTTCCAAAGCAGTGCGTGGTTGTAGGGACCAGGAGCCTTGTGCGTGTGCAGGGACCCAGAGCCCCCACCAGTGGATAGGGCAGAGGCCAACCCTTCATCATGTCTCTCCTCCAGGTGCCCTGAGCATTGCTGAGACAAGACCCTCTGAGCTGTGATGGAGAACAAAGGCACAAGATCACAGAGGGGACCCATGACTCCCCGGTGGCTGGGTTGCTGAGCACTTCCCCTTGGTGGGGACTTGGCCTCCCCATCTGTAAAATGTGGGCTGTAGTGTGGGTTAACTCCTAGTTAACCGAGGGCCTCCTAGTTCTCTTCCCATCAAACATGGGGTGGGGGGAACAGCTGTCTGGGCGTTCCCAGACACTTATGAGGCTGAGCAGACTACACCTGGGACTGGTCCAAGTTCTAGTGCCTGAAGGTCACTGCAACGTGATTCTACTTGGCAGAACCCAAGACTAACTTCCTAAGAGGTATTAACCCAGTGTTGCAGGTTTCCAGATGACACCTTAGCTCCCCACAGGAAGGAGCCTTTGAGAGATGTCGTGGCTCTCACAGTGCAGTATCAAGGGCTTCCTCACACTTGGAGCTGCCTGGGAGAGGGAGCTCCTCTCTCTGCCAGTATGCAAGCTCAGCCTGGGTAGCCAGTTGCCACTGAGTTAATTCTGACTCAGGACAACCCCATGTGTAGCAGAACAGAACTGTGCTCCACGGGGTTTTCAGTGGCTAATTTTTTGGAAGTAGATCGCCAGGCTTTTCTTCTGAGGCACCTCTGGGTGGACTCGAACCTCCAACCTCTGGGTTAGTAGCCAAGCATGTTGATCGTTTGCACCACCCAGGAACTCCTCAGCCTGGTAAGCAACTTGTTATGATTCAGGCATAGAAAGTTGAGCGAAATAACCTAAAATTTCTTTCAGATCCTGGGATTCGATGACTCTGAATCAGAGACTTGGTGCTGCAAGAAAGCAAATGGCTTCTGCAAGGGACGGATGAGCAGCAAAACACTCCCCAAGGGAAGGATCTGGGGGTGAGAATGTGGGAGCCCTGCCTCTTCACATCAGTGAAGGAACAACTCCAAGCATGCTTTTACTGAACTGTTGGAACCGATACCACCTCCTCTCTCTGAGGAGGAGACAGCTGGAGTCTGGAGGCTTGCGGGGAGCAGAGGGTCATCAGTCCCCAGTTTTCTCCCAGCCTCTGATCTCTGCTCCCTCCCATCTGCCTCTGGGCCTTGTGGACAGTTTTCCAGGGATTGCTGGGGTAGCACAGAGGAAGACAGAGCATTTCCTTTCAGAATGCCCTTAGCAGCTCATAGAGCACACAGCTTCAAGGGGGTGTTGCTAGCTCTCTCCTCTCCCCACAAGCAGGCACCCAAGGTTTGGACAAAGGTAGTACATGAATCCAGGCTCTGCCATCCACTAGGTAACCCTGGACAAGGTGTCAAAGTTCTGTGTGACTCAACTTTCCTCATCTATAAAATGGGAATAATAGTACCTACCTCAAAGAATAGTTGTGAGAATGAAATGATACACATAGAGAGCAGTTGGCATGATGCCTAGTTTACAGAAGGCAACCAATGGTTACTGTCGCTATTAAAAGGAACAGAGAGGAAGCCAGACACCGCCTAAACATCTTCTGCTTCTCCCTCCTTTCTGGACTCGGCTCCAAGGTCCTCTGCTGGTCAAGCCCTCTCCTCCCCCACCCCTGGTTTTCTGTCGCTCTACTCTTTACCACCTGATAAACATGTATTATAGATTTACTTGCTTACTGTTTATTATCACTTTTGCTCTATGTGTTTGTCCTGTTCATTGCTGACTCCATAATACGTGGAAGAGTAGCTAGCAATAAGTATTTATTGGAAAGAAGGGATGGATGGATGGATGGACAAATGAATGTGTGAATAAATCACTGCCTTCACTTTACAGACCAAGGAACGCTAAAGACTGGCCTAAGCACCGACCGCTGGTGGGCAGTGGCTCCTGTAGTATCTGTCCACCCCCAGGCAGTCTCCTCCAGGGCCTCCCAGTGATTACAGCTGCTTCTCTGTCTCTGCCATTATCACCCTTGGGAATCAGAACAGACTAGGGGGTAGGGGGACAAGGCACAGGCACCGGAGCCTCTTCTGTGCCAGCCTCTTATCCTGGCCACTTTCTAGGTGAGAACCTCTCCGTCTTACAGATGAGGAAACTCAGTCTCAGTGAAGCTAATCGGCTTGCTCCCACAGATACAGCAGGAGCGAACCCAGGTATTCCAACCCATGATGAATTCCTAAGCCCCAAGGTGGCCTCAGGGCAGAGGTGCCATGTAATCAAACGTTTATTCGGCACTGCTGTGTCAAGCCTGATTTGCTCCTGCTTTATACAGTGGGGGAGACTGAAGCTAAGACGAGGCAAGAGATTTGCTGTCCAAGGTCAAAGCCAGGTCTAGAACCAGGGCTCTTGACTCCAGTCCAAGGATCCCAAATGTTTGCACAAATCACACTCAAGTTGGAATTTGTAAAACACCCAAGGGGACCGTGCAGGGCTGCAGGGTGAACGGAGGCTGAGTAAGACAGCAGAGACTCAGCACTGTCGTCAGCAGAGAATCCGGCGACTGGCCTGCCAGTGTCCTTGGGGGCTCTGCCAGCCAACCTGGGTAGGTTCCCATAGGGCCGCTCTGTGTCTACTGGCACCACAAAGGGAGGTGGGTGAGAGGTGACTTTCCAGCCTCAGTTCCAAAGGCAGGATGGTGTAATGCAGCCCCGGCCAGCCCACTTCCCCCCGCCCCCAGGTGCACGCGTTCTGGCTACCGGAAGACCCGGCAGCGCCGACCCCGCCCGGGTATCCGCCCTCCATGTTCAGACTCTCCCACGCTAACCTCGGACCTTTCTTCTCCATGCACTTGAGCGGCCTTGGAGTCCGCGAGTGACGACCCCTCGCCAGGCCGCCCCCTCCTACCCCCAAACGTCCCAGCGTATGAGTGGCACAGAGCCCCAAGCCGGGCGGGCGCCACGTCTTCCTAGGGCCTGGATGATGATGGCCGAGCAGTTCGCTTGGGACGAAGCGGCCAGTGCAAGGGAACACCCGAGCCTGGGCGGCAGCTGACCCAGGACCAACACCCGTCAGGCATCTTCGGTCAGAGTGCAGCGCAGCCCTGCGAGCTCGCGGCCAAGGTGGCTTTGGACCGAGCGGCGTCATGTTAACGCTGATCACCGCTCAAAGTGATCATAACTCACCGCGCCGGTCTAGATTTCGAGTCCGGTAGCAAACACCATTTCAGAGAAAAAGAACGCGCCTACCCTGCCTCGGGGGATCCTTCGGCCCCAGGCCCACCGTCCGCCTAATAGCGGCTCGCCCATCCGCCGGACGTTCCCACACTCTGTGTATGTTCCAGCTACCGTCGAACTGAGCCCACACTCGTCGACAGCCTCCCTTGCCTGCGCGTCTTCCTGAGACGTGGCCTCTGGGACCTGCCCCTGCCCGCTGCAGACCCAAACGCCCCGCTGCCCACCCGAGTGCCCTCTGAGGGTCCGCCGCAGCAGCAGGGCGTCCCCTCGACCCATCCCCGCCCCGCGCGATAATCGCGCCCCAGCAAAGAAGGACGGAGACGCCATTCAGGTGCTCCTTGCTGCCTGCCTTCCCGGCTTCGGGCCCGCGCCGAACATACCCGGTCGCCCGTCTGTGTTAGCCGGACTGATTGCGAAGAAACGTGGCCGTCGACGCTCCTGGAAGGCAGGGCGGAAGGTCACCACTATGGACACACAGATGAAGTCGGAGCACCACTCCCGGATAGAAGTCCCCTCGTCACCCCAGGGTTGCCTCAGTAATTCTTGCTTTGTGTTCGGATTACGCTTAAACGCAAGTTCCGTGCCCATATCTTTCCAACGGTCGGTCCATGTCCATCTGTCTCTTTCCGGCCTGCCCTTCCAGCCGCTTGCCTTCTCTTCCTCCCCTGCGAGGTTCCCTTTCCTTGCTCCGGCTGCCCGCCGATCCTTGGGAGGCTGTGGCAGGCTGAGGAACCACCTAACTGGTGACCGAAAACGCGCCTTCGTGGCTTCTCCGCGCCGGTGTGGACTCTGCGCGCCCTTGTGGCCTCGGTGTGCGTTGGCCAAGGGATCACCGCGCAGACCGCAGGGGCAGCGCCCTTCTGTGGCCCCACCTCTGGCGTCGGAAGCGTTCGCTGAGGGGAACGAGAGGGGGGCGGGGTGCTTCTCCGCAGGGGAGTGGGGAAGAAGCTGGGCGGGTACGGGCGATGCCCCTGAGCCAGGAACCGAGGAGGGCGCGTTTGGTTCGGGCGCGGCTGGGTGGGTGGGTGGATCGCATTGCCGCGGGAAGAGAGGCGGGGCACTGGGTCGCGGCGAGAGCCTCCGGCGGGTCACATTCACTTGGCTAGGGTGGGGGCGAAGCGCTACGATGGGAGGAGGCGCCTCCAGCTCTGGACGCTAGTTAGGCCAGAATGGGGGGCGCATCGCTGCCACCAGAGTGTTCGGCAGGGGGCGCTGCTCCGGGGGTTGGGCGGGGGTGGGGTGGGAGAGGAGGGGGGCAGTGGCTTGCTGCGCACACTTCCCCCATTATTAAATACTATGTTCAAAAGGCGCCGGGGGACTTCCCGGAGACACGGAGCCCGAGCCGCCCGCCCGCCCGGCCCACGGAGCCCATGGACCTGAGCGCCGCCGCCGCGCTGTGCCTCTGGCTGCTGAGCGCCTGCCGTCCCCGCGACGGGCTCGAGGCAGCTGCGGTGCTGCGAGCGGAGGGGGCAGAACCGGCCAGGGGCTCGGGGGGCGGCGGCAGGCGGAACCTCGCCTCGGCTGCAGGCCCCTCCGCTGCCCCGGCCGCCGCAGCTCCCCGGGCCCGTGCGGCGCGCCGCGCCGCCGGCTCTAGCTTCAGGAACGGCTCGGTGGTGCCTCACCAATTCATGATGTCGCTTTACCGGAGCCTGTCCGTGAAGGCTCCAGCCGGGGCAGCAGGCGCCTCCGCCTCCGGCCGCCACAGCCACGCAGACACAATCACCGGCTTCGCAGACCAGGCGACTCAAGGTACTCAAGCCTCTCCTGCGCCCAACCATCCCGTCCGGTCCTGGGCTGAGGCCACCGCAGGAACCGTACCCCCTGCTACTTTCCATTCGGGGCCCCGCATGCCCCAGCCTCAGGTGTTAAAAACTTCGCCGAGGGCGAAGTACCCGAACCCGCTGCGCCTGGACTGGGGCCGAACCGGGGCCGCTCGTGGGGACCGGCCCCGGAAAGCTGAGCCGGCCCCTCTGCTGGGTTCCTTGGCCCTGCCGACCGGCGGGTACCCTAGAGGAGGCAGGCTGAGTCGGAGATCCACTTCTTCGGGTAGAGGCTGGAGTGGCCTCGGGGCCGTGAGCCCTCGGAGAAGAAAGGAGGGCAGGAGCGCGGACATCCGGGGTCGGGCCGAGAGGGAGTGCGCAGTGATGCTGGCGGCTGCTTGGCTGCAGCAATCTCAAAAGCAGCTCCCAGGACCGCACAAATTGGGGAAGCCCAGGGGAATGCGAAGCAGAGGCAGGTGTCAGATTAAAGTAGATGGCCCTGGAGAGGCTGGCTGGTGCTATCAGCAGGTATGAAGAGGACTCTTCTTCTCAGCAGGCTGTTTCTGGGTGGTGGTGGCTTGTGTGTGTGTGAGGTGTGCAGGTAAGGGTGTCGTGTCCTATGCTGAGCCCCTCGGAGGGCCAGAGATGGCGGAATCCCTAGCTGTGTGAGGCGGAGAGGGGACCCTAGGTGTGCAGGAATGCCGGCCTCTCTCTGACCAAGTATCCCACCTTACTCCCTCCCAAAGGTAGGATGTGGGTGAGGCCCTGCGGTGGTTGCTGTGTGTCATCTGGATTTTATTAATCTCCACTGAAGTCACTAAAGCAGACAGATAGGGAGATTTTAACTAATTTCAGGCGGAAATAAAGTAATTTCGGCCTTAATTCTATCCAGCCAGAGACCCAGCATGAAAGGAGGAATAGGGCTGGAAAGTAAGTGCTGCTGGTCTCAGGCGGCCCCTGCCCGCCAGCCACTGAGAGGCTGCACACCTTTCCCTGACCTGGGAATGCAGGCGGAAGTGGTGCAGCAGCCAAATCACCCAGCCCCTTCCTACACGTACACAATGCATGGGCTTGGTCTGTTTTATTTTGAGTGTAAGCAACTCCCAGGCCCAAACAGCCCTAGAGATCAGTGGGAACTGTGAAGCATTCTTCACCCCTGCTGAAGTGGGTGCTGGGAGTACTAACACAGGAAGCCTGAGTCCTGGTCCTTAAGGGCCTGGGGCAGCTCCAGACCTAATGCTGCAGTGTCCAGCTGCAATGGAGGCTCAGAAGCTGCAGGAGAGGTGGTGTGTGCAGCGTCCTAAGGTCACAGAGGCACCAGCTGGGCCTACCACCGCCTCAGCCTTTCCTAAATCCCCGGCCTTTCCTTGGGGAGCTCGGCTTGGCTGCCGAGGCTCGGGAGGCCACCTCTTCTCTCTAGGGGAATGCAGTCGTGTAGGGACCCTGAAGCCCACAGAGGCCAAGAGCATGCAGGGGAAGCTGAGGAAAAGAGCTCAAGCAGGCCGAGAGCAGTGGTGGGGGGCACTTGCCCTGCAGCTCCCTCTGCACCCTGAGCTTCATCTCCCTAGACTTGAAGTGGGGCTGTCTGAGGTCCCAGGAAGCCACTGGGAGCAGCGACACAGCAAGACTTCTGGCATCAGACAGCAAGGGTCTGGGGTCTGTGGTTACCCAGCAAATCCCTGATGGTGGGGGAAAGTCTGCACAGGCTCTCCAAGTTTGGGGCAAAACGAAACCATATGACCCTCTTGAAAGGGAGCTGTTGGTGGAATTTCAACTTTTCCCCAATCCCTCCCCACCCTCCCCCGCCAAAAAAGGCCACGACCAAAAATAAAACCCCAGATAAATCACAACGGAGGGAAAGAATAAGTCTGCGAAGGGACCAAGAGGTTCTGGAGACCAGACCTCACTTGAAGTAGGATTCTGCCCCCATAGTCCCAAGTCGGCACCGGCTGCCTGGACCGCTTCCGAGAAGGTTCCTTGTGCTCCTCTCCCGGCTGTCCTCTGAGGCCGTGGGGAGGAGCTGAGCCTGGCTTCCCCATTGGGACTAGCAGACCTCATTTGCTGTAAGACCTTGGACAGAGCGTGGCCCCTATCTGGGCCTCAATTCTGCAAAATGATGAGGTTGGACTGGAGGGTGTCTGCAACCCTGACTGACGCGTTCCCCGTCAGGATCACTCGAGCTTTTCTGGGAGAAGAGACATAGCCAAAGGAAAGAGTTCTCAGAGGACAAAAAAAAAAAAAAATTTTTTTTTTTTTTTTTTTGCACAGCCTGGGACTCGCGGCTGTCCGGGGGCTTAACAGGGCAACAGAGTTGTCCCTGTATAACTTAGAGACTCGGGCGAAAAGCCCAACTGGCCTCCAGGACGCCCAAGGGACGCACGACTTCCGTCTGTCACTGGCCTGGAAATCTGGCCTCCGACTTGGTCCTCTCATACCGGTGGTTCCGGGGCAGGCAGCGGAACTGTGGTGGCCTTAAATCTTGGTCCTGAGTGCGGGCATGTGCCATATGCAGGTGTCCATGGGTACCTGGGGTGGCAGGGCTTTTGGCTCTAGGAACGAAAGCCCCAGGCCTGACAGTGAGGGCGAAGTTTCCCTTTCCTTTGGGTACACTGTCAGAGTTAAAGCTGGGGACTTGCGCCACTGTTCCAATGCTCCTCATTTATGAATCGAGGGCGGCTGGCTTTTTGCATTTGGGAGGACCCGTGAGCAGGAGTGCGGGCTTCGCTCTCAGCTCTTTCTTTTTGTCTCTGCCCGTCCCTTGCAGATGATTCGGCGGCGGAGACTGGTCAGAGCTTCCTGTTCGACGTGTCTAGCCTTCCCGACGCAGATGAGGTGGTGGGCGCGGAGCTGCGCGTGCTGCGCCGAGCGCCCGGGGAGCCGGATCCCGGCAGGGCTACCTCGCCGCCCCTGCTGCTGCTGTCCACGTGCCCCGGCGCCGCCCGCGCACCGCGCCTGCTGCACTCGCGGGCTGCCGAGCCCCTGGACGCCGCGCGCTGGGAGGTGTTCGACGTGGCGGACGCCGTGCGGCGCCACCGCCGGGAGCCGCGCGCTGGCCGGGCTTTCTGCCTCCTGTTGCGCGCAGTGGCGGGGCCCGCGCGAAGTCTGCTGGCGCCTCGGCTTCTGGGCTTAGGCTCGCGGGGCGGAGGCGGCGCAGCGGCGGAAGAGCGCGCGCTGCTAGTTGTTTCCTCCCGCTCGCAGAGCAAGGAGAGCCTGTTCCAGGAGATCCGCGCCCAGGCCCGCGCGCTCGGGGCAGCGCTGGCCGCAGAGCCGCCGCCCGACCAGGGACTCGGCCCCGGAGCTCCGAAGGGGGTTCTCGGCGGCCGCAGGCGGCGACGGACGGCACTGTCTGGGACTCGGACGGCGCAGGGCAGCGGCGGGGGCGGGGGTCGGGGCCACGGGCGCAAGGGCCGGAGCCGCTGTAGCCGCAAGCCACTGCACGTGGACTTCAAGGAGCTGGGCTGGGACGACTGGATCATCGCGCCGCTGGACTATGAGGCGTACCACTGCGAGGGCATTTGCGACTTCCCGCTGCGCTCGCACCTCGAGCCTACCAACCATGCCATCATTCAGACGCTGCTCAACTCCATGGCTCCGGACGCGGCGCCGGCCTCCTGCTGCGTGCCTGCGCGCCTTAGCCCCATCAGCATCCTCTACATCGATGCCGCTAACAACGTGGTCTATAAGCAATACGAGGACATGGTGGTAGAGGCATGCGGCTGCAGGTAGCGTGCGGGCCGGGCCGGGTAGAGAGCAGCCGCGCCGCCGAAGACCACTTGCCGAAGAGCAGCTGCGGGCCGGACCGAGCCTGTCACCGACCGTGGGTGAGCATCGGACTCTGGCCTCGCGTCCACACGGAGGAGAGAGAGCACACGCACTCACATCCACATTCATACGTTCGTTCACTCATGCACACATTTACCGTGTACAGCTTCCGAAAGCCCCGGGAAGAGATGACCTGATGCTACCGAATGTCAGAGCCGTGTGTATTTTGCAAACAAATCACCATTGCGTCCACTGCCCCCTTTTGGGGAGTGGAAGGTGCTTGAGTTGATGCTACGGTAACAAGCACAGTATCAGGTAGAAACGGGTTAGAGAACTGAGGGCTCCAGACTGGGCGAACGAAAGGGGACCTGGTAAGTCTTGTCTCACCGCTTTTTGTTTCGTGCCGGGTGTAGGTCACGCCCCCTCCTGGATGGTGAGTTTCGTGCCTGCCCTGGGACCGACTGAAGGGATATAATAGCTTTTCTGAGGGTTTGCGTTGCATGGGAGGAGACACATACTCCAGGAGGGAACCACTGTGAGGGGCCTTAATTTTTTTCTTTAATTTTTTAAATTTAACGTGCTCCCTCAGTTTTGAAAGGAAACGTTTGTCTGAAAGAATGCGTGAGGAGCTTCCCAGATCTCCGCGAAGGTCGGCCCCACCTCTTTTTTTTTTTTTTTTTTTACCATTTCCAATTAGAAATGGTCCAGAAAGTGGAAAGAATAGAAAGTATTTTCTTCATTTTGGGAGTGGAATGAGGGAGAGGTTTAAAACTGCTGAGGCTAATTTGATGTGGAATTGGGGGTGGAATGGGATTTGGAGGTTCATAAACTCCCGAGCTGGGCAGGCAGAGATGGTAGCACTCACTGCCTTGGGGGGAGGGGGGTTCACAGTGCAATGGCTGGAAATGGGGAAAGGGGAGGCAGCTACCGCTTTTCCTAGAGGCCTGCCAGGAGGTTTTCCTAAGAAATTGGCAAAGAGGCTCGCTTAGGCCTGGAAGGAGGCTGGGAGGCGTCCTGGGGCCTGCCACTGTGGAGGACTCACTTGTATGCCAGGTAAAAAAAGTAGCCCTCCCCAAATCAAACAAACCCATTGCTGAGTCATCTCTGACTCATAGAGACCCTGTAGGATCAGAGTAGAACTGTCCCATAGGGTTTCCAAGGCTATAGATCTTTATGGAAGCACACTGCCACATCTTTCTTCCTCGAAATGGCTGGTGGATTCCAACTGCTGACCTATTGGTTAGCAGCTGAGTGCTTAACTGCTGTGCCACCAGGGCCCCTTCCAGGTTGGCTTAGTGCTCTTCTAATGGCACACTCAGAGTGGGCCAACATGTGCTTGTGCTTAGCTATCAAGTCTGTCGGCTTTTACACGCTTTCACTGTGTGTTGTTGCTGTGGTCTCTGGCAATGTGATAGTAAGGGGAAGTGAGGCCACACAAACGTGCTTTTGTCAGATTTAAACTCACCACGACCCAGTCGTTCAGAGTTGGAGGCAGGTCTGCTCCCTCCCCGCCTGCCTCCAGAGGGGCAGGGGATGGGTGGCTTGCCTGCTGTCGCCCTGTGAGAAGGTGCTGGGCCTTGGTGTGGGGGGCCTGAAGTGGAAGCCCATTTTCCAGACCTTGTATTTTGCCCCCGAAAAGTCTTGTTGACAGTCTAAGATTTTCTATTCATGTAAGAGTGAACTCGAACATGCCAGCCTCGTCATTTGGTTCTGTGTTTTATTGGATTAATTTATCCCCAGAGTCCTTTGTGCCTTGTGCAAATGGCTGAGAGAAGGAAGAGATACCAGTTGGACACCCACCTGTCTGGGGCTTTCAGGACTCCTTTTAAAAACCTTCCAGTTCTCTTGGGTGCTCCTGTTTAAGGCTATGCCAAGCCTCCTCTTTAGGGTCCTGGAAAGTCATTAATTCCACTCTTCTGTTAAGGCCCAGGACATTTTATAAAAATTTTGGTTCTCAGTCCTTATACTCATAAGCAAGAGATACTAAAAAATAACCAATTTATTTAAGGGCCCTACATAGTCCTTTTATTCTGTAAAATTCCCCCAAATGGGGCGGGGGCACATTTAGATTATTTTTTTTAATTAAGATTTTCCCTTTTTATAATGTGAATTTATATGCTGTGGCCATGCGAACAGCTATAAATAGCCAGAAAATGCAACAGTGTCTTCAGGTAAAAAAAAAAAAAAAAAAAAGGCTCCTGTGGTATAATTCCATCCAGTTTTCGCCACTAGGCAGTGATGGCCCCATTAGATTTATGGATTTTGCCAGAGATGGCTGACTCCCATTTTCTAAACTGTGATTTCAGTAATGATTACATGGCGAGTGCTCTGATACCTGTCATTATGGGGAGGGGAGGGGAAAAAGTATTGAAAGTTGTAGTATTTAAAGTTTTAGGAAGGGAGTTAATTAATTAAAGTTGAAGTTAAATATTATTTTGGAGAAATTCCAGGGTGTTTAGTATTTTCAGGCAAAAAAAATTTTTTTTTGATCCGTTTTTTAGTGATTAGGAAAACAAGTTTGGGGGAAGAGATGTCTTGATTTAGCTGGAACTTTCTGTGGCAGGAAAACAAATGCCCACTTGCACTGTTTCCTCCTGCTGATCACTTCTCACAGGGTTCCTTGTGAGGATGTAGGGTGTAGATCTCTCCCAGTTTCCTGAGTCCAGGCTCACCCAGGGGATGGAGCTGTGTGTTGTTATCACCCAGTGACACAATCCCTTCTCATGGCCCCTGGTGCCCTAGTATGTTCTTTGCTTACTGAATACAGGGCATGCCTCCTGGGTTTCCTCTGGAGCTGCATGTAACACCAGGCACCACTCCTGCTCTGCTCCAACTCTGTCCAGCTTCCTGACATTGCATAGTTACAACTAGAGGAAAGTAGAGGATGTGTTTCACTTTGTAAAAATGACAGCAAAAGGGCCATCACATGGAGGCAGACAGGATTTGTGACCTGGTTAAATTAGCATGATTCTGCTAGCACAGTTGGCAGTACTTTGTGCTATCTGTCTTTGAGCAGCGGAGGGCAGGGATCAGGGTCAACCAGCACAAGCCAAGCTCCTCTGCTGGAATCTACCAGCTGGACTCTCCGGTCACCAGTAATGGGGGAAAGCCAGCTGTTTATAAGCAGGGACAAAGTGTGTCAGGACTGTGAGTGAAGGCAGGCTCCCATCTGGGGTTACCAAAGTCTCCCTCCTGAAGTGGTGAGGCGTAATTGTTTTTTTAAAAATCAAATTTTCCATTTTGTCAGGAAGAACTGTGCACTATTAGTTGAGATAATTTGAACCACCTTAAGTGCTGCTAGAGAGGCGGTTTTGGCATCCCTGCTTGGGGAGCATGGGGCAGGCCAGCTGGGGCCAGGGCAGGCTGGGTGCTTGAAACTGGCCTTTTGCATGAAAGGAGACCCCTACACTGGCAGGTGGGCACCTCTGCCAGTGACCAAATTCTGGACTCGCTGAATTCTGGCTTCCCAAGCAACTGGTTTGGGTCCTCTGGAGAGGGTGGAAGGCCTTGTTGTCTTAGCTTGCGAAATCCAGATCTGAACTGTGCCCATTCATTCTGTACATGCTCCCCTCCATCTGACTTTCCTGGCATTTTATTGCTAAGGTGGCATGGGAAAGATAAGAGGTGTGGATTGTGTGATAGTGGAGTCAAAACCCATCAAACCCCAGGGCAGTAACTTCTCCCCTGATAGCGCTTTGCCATCAGAACTGAAGGGTACTGATAACCTTGTGGATGTAATAGGATTGTAATTTAAATTCTACAAGTCATTTATCCTGTCATCCCGTTAGCAGTTTCATTCAACCTCAGAGCAGAAAATGACTAGGGATCGTAGACTGATTTTCTTCTTAAAGCAGGGAGAAAAATTGAATTCTTTCCAAAAGCAGCTTGTGCACAGAAAAAGCATCCAGCTCTTCCTTTGCCTGAGTCTGGTCTCCAGAAAACCCAGTGAAAGGAAGAGAAAACACCACAGCTGTTGCTGAGCCACAGGCTTCGTCACTGATTCTTGTGAGAGCGTGTCATCTTGGGGATAGAGAGCCTCCCCCAGGCCCAGAATGCAGGGCCTTCCAGTGGGCCGTGGGCCAGGGGCCTCAAGCAGGACACCAGGAGGGCTGAGGGCTGTTGTTCTTAAAGGCCTCAGTCTGTCAGAGGGGCTCAGCTCAGAGAGAGAAGGTGTTTGGACTGGGAAGGAAGGGAGGAGAGGGAACCTAGGAGTGAATGCAGCAGTTAGAAAACTTTGGAGGTGAGGTGAGAAGTAACTGGATCCCTCTCAGAGGCACTGGAGTCACAGCTCATTGTAGGCTTGCGCATGCCCGCCCAGGAGTGAATTGGCCCACATGGCATGGCTCATAGCTGCCTGGACGCCACAAGGCATTTCTTGAGAGAGGTGTGAGAGGCAGGTTATGGGCAGTCACCTCCCTGCCCCAAGCTTCAACTTCTGCCCCTGTAAAATGAGGACCTCCCAGTTCCACGGTTGTAGGATTCTACCTGCCCCAAAAGTCTATTCAGACACTTCAAAGGCAGAGCAGCTGTGACTGTGCTTCAGGGACAGGCCCTGCGGCCTTGGGCACAGCCCTGGCCAAGCCACGTCTCCTCTTAGGTTTTGCAGCTCTTGCGTGTGTGTGTCCGTTATACTCTTAGCCTCTGTGATGCTTCATGGCTGCTGCTTCAATTTCCAGCTGAGGTAAGGCAGGTGCAGGGGAGGCCAGCACCTCAGGGTGGGGCTTAGCTCACCAAAGCCCAGCCCTTTCTTGTGTCCCTGGTTTAGGGGCACTGCTAACCCAGCTCGAGTTCCCCCTGTGTGAGCGTAGGGGTTGGTAGGGGCACATGTAGACTGAGATTGTTCTGTGTCCAAGTGTTGGGGAAAAGGCTGTGGAGTCACAGAGGAGAGAAAATGCACAGTCTTCACAAGCCAGGCAGGGTTCCGGGACTGTCCTAGCGCCCTGGAGGAGTCACGCAGGGTTGGACGGCTCCACCGGTTCCCTACCAGGTCCCCGTGTCTGGTCACGGGAGGGATCCAAGGGCAAGCATCAGGGGCCAGAAGAGCCTTCACTTTCCGTTCTTTTTTGGCTTGGAAAATGGCAGTGAAGTTTAACAGTAAGAAGCACTAGAAAGGAGGAAGGAAAAAGAGGTTTATTTTGAATTTTTCAGACAGCTTGGCCTTTTGTGCCTAGAGCCTTATGACCATTTAGGCTGGAGCAGAGCCTTCTTGTCTCTTTGTGCTGTTCTGGACTTTAATCTGTTAATCTGTGCCCAAAGCTCAGAGCTACACAAATAGTTGACGCACAGTGAGGTGGGGGAAGCCTTTTATTACAGGAGGCCGTAGTTTTCACCTGAGAGCATCACCCGCGTGGACGCAGGCTGCAGGGAGAAGGTTGGACATTGGCCTAGTGCCTCAGTGGGGGTGAGTGAGGTGTGAAACCTGCCACGTGGGCTGTGATCATACATTCAGGGATTCTCTCTGCTCATGATGTGCATGTGCCCAGCTTAACTGGAGCTCGGCTGGAGCCTGTGCTGTGCTCTTGGAGCACCTGGGACTTAGGCCTTTTGGCGGGGCAGAGTCTGGGTTGGTGCTTCATGGCAGCAGCAGCAGTTAGAGCTGAGCAATCCAGGACAGGTGGAGTGGAGGGGTGTGAGGCCGTTGAAAAATTAGTCTGGATTTCAACTCATGCTTATAGTTGAACAAGTACAAACACACCCTCAGCCCAGCACAGCCAGAGGGCGACAGTCAGTTTCCTGTTGCCTATGCAGATCTCCCAGGAGCAGACTGCAGACCCTCTCTAGCATCTGTGGATGTGTCTGTGCTGACAAAAGAAAGGAGTGGTTTCTCTCAACTCTAGCCCCTACGATGGCAAGAGGGCTGCAGTGTTCACGGAAACTTCCGAGAGTGGGGGGCTGCACAGTCAGGTGAGTTTGCTGGCAGGGCAGCTTAGCGTGCAAGTGTACGAAGTACAGTCCCCACTCCTTTCTGCCAGATGAACGTCCTGCTGCTAGTTTGGAAACTCTTCATTCCAGAGAGGGCCACCTGATAGAAGCTGTAGTGCAGACACTTTTCATATCTTTCCAAAGTCAGTAACGGGGTGCTGAAATAAGCTGTCTAGAAAAGCAAGGCCAAGCTTCCGATGGTCAGATCCCAGGCACCTGTAAGCACGGCAGTACAAACCTTCTGAGATGCGGCCCGCTGTTTTGCTTTTGCATTTCCATTTCACTACCTTTGGAACTGTTGGCAAACAGGACTGTGGCCAGGCAGGTGAATGAGTGACTGTCATCTTGGCAGAATTCTATCTGTACCGCTCCACGTGACCAGCAGGGGTAACACCACACCCAGGTTGCTGTGTCTATAGAGAGAGGTTACATGCCTGTTCCACACCTGGGTCCTGCTCAGACACATGGTTGTTAGAGTCTGGGGCTCAGGTGTGCTTGTGGCTGACCAAAACGAGGCTCCCTGTATGGCTTATTCATAAGAGTCCTGCTGAATTAGAATAAACACAAAGCGATCAGAAGTATACAGGCTGAGGTTCCCTTGAGGAAACTCACTGGGCTGCAAGATGGGGCAGCGGCCGCATGTAGACTGCGGAGTCAGTGGTTGCTGAAATTGCACACACTTGGTAGAGATGTTTGATCATACCTGATGGTCTTCCTGAGGAGCCCCACCCTTCTCAGACCTCTCACCCAGGGGGCAGCCCCAGTGGCGTGAATCTGAAAAGCACTGGCAAAGCAGGTGTCTTGAGGGCTTTTCCTTGCCTGGCATTTTTGTCTCTGAGTGACCAAAAGCTGCCAAGGCCAGAAAATGGTACATGAGCAGGCTGGCTTGAGGAAGGGGTGTGCCCACGAGCAGGCTTATTTTCCTTGTAACTTCTGTTTCGGGGTCAGGGCCTGTTGGACTCAGAGCACAGTCAGCCATTCGGCATTATGTGGGGGAAATGATACAGTTCGGCGAGAAAGGAAGCTCGGGCTAAGATGTGTTTTCTGGCTGAGAAATACTTGAGTGTTCTGAGCCAGGGACAGAGATTCTCAAGAGGGGAATTTCTCTGGCATTCTCCATCCTGGATAAATCACACCCTAAACAATGAGCACCTTAATTTTATTTTTGTGTTTCACTTTATACTGTAGTGCAAACAGCTTTTATGTTTTCTTTGACAAAGAATCATAATAGAGTCACTCTCGGTCTCGTAGCTGGAAGTATTTCACCCCAGTTGAAAAGTTAATGGATTTTTTACAAGGATTAACATGCTGGCTACAATTTGCCCTTTCTGCTAATGACAACAGAGGATTCTGAAAAGTTTGGAAAAACCTTTTTTTTTTTTTTTTTTTCCATATATAAAGAAGAAAGCTTGTAACTGTGAAGGGTTCTGCAGAACTGCCGCGTCGGCTTACCAAGTGATGCTGTTTAAGCAGGCACCAGGTTACCTAGGGCAGCGGAATTCTGCGAGTGCCCTGCCCCTGAAAGGGGAAGCTGATTCCAACACTGTGATTTTAAGGAAATGGGGAAACTCAAGTCATGGTGATGCCAGCAAGGCACAATAACACACCAGTCCCTTAGCAGCTAAAGACAAAGTCAATTTTTTTTTTTTTTTTTATTGTTTGAGCAGTCCTTTTATATTGCAGAGGAGCCCTGGTGGTACAGTGGTTAAAGTGCTTGGCTGCTGACCAAAATGTCGGAGGTTCGAACCCACCAGTCACTTTATGGGAGAAAGATTTGGCAGTCTGCTTCTGTGAAGAACTCACAGCCTTGGAAGCCCTATAGGGCAGTTCTATGCTGCCCTGTAGGGTTGCTATGAGTCGGAATTGACTCGAGGCAGTATGTTTGGCTTGTTTCATGTTGCAGTGACACCAGCTTTATCTCAGCTTGGTTTGGGAGCAAGGAGGTGGGAGTGGGGTTTTTAAACCTCATTTGATGCAACTGAAATCTCCATTGTCTGCACTCTTCCAGCTCTGGTTAGGGCAGAGCAGAACTCTGCAGCTTGGGGGCTGCCGATCGGCTGTCTGTCCGCGGCCCAGGCCAGCTAGCAGGGTGCTCTTCAAGGGCAGGTGTAAGTCCACTGTGTATATGTATTCTCAAGTTTAAATAGATTGTACATATTGAAATGTAAATGAACTGTAAAACAGCATTTTCTATTTTTCTTGACTATCATATAGCAGTATATATTTGTTAAACAGGCTTGTATACTCTTCATTAACAATTTTAATATTTTGTACAGATAAGTTGATTAAATATTTTATTGATAAAACTGTTCACGACTGGTCTTTGGAGAACAGTTTTTTGGCTTTTGCTATTCAGCCTTTCTGAGCTAGTCTAGGCTGGCTCTTCAACCACTGAGAACAGTAGTCGACATTTAGGCATTAGGAACGCAGCCATTAAAACGGGAAGCACAGCCCCAGATAGCAGAAAGTTACTGCACAGGAAGGAAGAAAAATCAAGTGTGGGTTTAGGGGAGAAGAGGCTAAAATGCAGTGAAAAACATTTTCTCTTTGGAAAAGCAGCGCTATGATTTGTAATGAGTGAGCGTTGGCATTTCCAACAGTTTGTGGAAAGGTTTCGTTTTAATACATACTAGGCTGCTCTAACGCCTATCTCACTCCAGAAAGCGTGGGCCCTGCCACCCTGCCTCCCAAGTCCCAGCGCATAGAGCGCAACTGTAGCATCTTCCTCTGCAAGGCCCGTTACATATCTGAGGGAAACAGACCAAGGCCCACAGCCAGTTTGACGGCCCACTTCTGCATAGTCCTGTGCTAGCCAAGTACAACACTCCGTGCTCAGTGACACTGCCTTGAAACTTTCAGTATCACGTGGGAGAGGATCAACCACACGCATCCTTCTGCTGTCTTGGCCCTCACACCTGACTTTCCTACAGATGAAGGGGAATGCTATCTCATCTGCTCAGATATTTCTAAGAAAGGATTAGTGAACAGAGCAGCAGTTGTTGGAAGATGACAGGAACCTGCCTTCAGTAACGACTGGTTATCCCTAGCCTTTGGGATGTGGGTTGTGCCAGTGGGAGCCACCCTTTGGTCAGTGACAGCAGCACAGATTCTAATCTCTAAATTCAAAGTTCCTGCCGCACGTCAGTGCAAGCTCCTGCGGTCGTGTGAGTTTGTCTGTCTAGTGAAAGCCAGATCAAGAAAGCCTGCTCCCTTTTTGCTCCTCAATTTCATTAGTACTAAAGGCAGGTGTCTTTTTCTTTGGAAGAAAAAATTGTTTTAGCTAGCTCATTTGGCAGGTACAATAAATTTATAAGCTGTAGAACCCTGTCATCAAAAAGTGTAAAGTGTCTTACCACGAACTGCTTGTAAAGAATCTTGGTCACTTCATTTTCTTGTGTCTCAGTCTCCACTTGACCTGCCCCAGCATTCTGTGCTTAGAGGCTCACACATTCAGTAGAAAAGGGGTGGTTACAGAGAGCAAAGTCAGAGGGGGCATTTAAAAACATACCCTACTTCCCAAACACAGATCAGAGCAAGTCTGAAGGGCCCTGCCATGACGGATGCTAAAAGGAGGCTCAGTTTGACTTCTCTGCTCCCTCCCCTGGCCCTGGGCACCCTAGCCCTGCCCCTCATGCCTGCTCCTTTCCAGGCAGGCTGATGCAAAGATGCCTCTAACTGCTGTTGTGCTCCTGTGCCCCTTGGAACCCCATGCTCACCTGCCCGGAAGGCCCAGTGATTTGGCAAGAAACTCCTCCACTGCAGTGTCACCAGGTGCAGCCACCAACTATCAGGCTTTGGGTGTCTGCCGGCCGGAGTCCTAATCACCTGCAGGTGCACAGCCCTTCAGCAGTGGCCAGTAGGAGGAAGCCCAGATGTTCTGCAGAGCCTGAGCAGGGTGGATTTGCAGAAGTGGAATTCGAGTCCTGCTGTGAGGGAGGGAGGCCCTGCAGGCACACCTGCACCCCTGGCTGTAATGGACGCCCAGCCACAGGGTCACATTCCTATCCCAAGGAAGAGGAATTTCCCCATAGACTTTCCCAGCAAGGAAATCTGTCCCAATGTGGGGAGGTCAGCATAGGCCCCTCTTCCATAGTCTTTGAGGAGTGCAATACAAAATGAAAACTAGACTACCCCAGAGCACAGTCTTGTGCATTGTTGCTACAATTCCCACTTGGTGTGCTGCACGGGCCTAGCCCTCAATAAATAATAAACTACATATTTGGTAGTTGCTAATACCCAGACGCCAGAGGTTTTCTAATCAGAAGAGTGGAAGTAACAGATGCAGCCCTATCGGGCTAGACGAATGGGCCAGAAGGTGCAGCGGGCTTCCTTGCTTGTTCCTCAGTGCTGCAAGAGTCAACACCCTCAAACCTGACCCAGTGTGCACAGCTCTGCTGGGGAAACGCTTAAAGGATAAAGGAGCAAGTGTCCACTTCACACTTCCATTCAGATCATCAGTTCTGAGGGATGAGGAGTCAGTCCCTGAGATGCGACTTCCTGATAGTTGACGGAGTGACAGACTCACGTTTCTTGAGAGCCTGCCTGTTATGGATGGTAGAAACTTATTTAGATAGCAAACGTTTATTGAATATTCTGTGTGGCAGGCCTTATTCTATAGACTGTCAGAATACAGAGATGACTAAGACACAATCCCACCTTCTAGGACTCTAAAGGGCAGGGAGGAGTGTTGGGGGGACAGACTGACAGACCAGTAAAAATTTTGATGATTCCTGACATACTGGTAAGTACTTCAATAGAGAGGTGGCCAGGGACTCATGAGGGCTCCGAGGGGGGAGGGACTGCTCTTGGAGGCAGAAGCAGTTGGTATTTTGGGCCATGTCTCCAGGGGTGGGAGAGAGGCATGGGTAGGCTAAAAGCTGGAGCAGTGATTCCAAAGATTGAAGGGGGCAGAGAGGCTCTGAGGAGCGACTGAAGTGAGCAGGTCTGGGTGGAGCATCAGGTGGCTACGGGAGAATGTATGTGATGACCGCCTCATCTCTGGCCCGTCTGCTGGCTTTCCTCCTTACAATTCACTGCTTGGTGCGCGTTTTTTCCCCTGAAAATCTTTATTATGTAGGGTCGCTATGAGTCGGAGCTGACTTGATGGCAGCAGGTTTGGTTTGGTTTTTCAAGCTTTAAAAAAAAACTTCCACTTTTGCTAGGCTTGCCCATTGCTGCCTCTAGGGGGCAGCATGATGCACGCAAAGGGAATGAATGGCTCCGGAGCAGAGGCCTTAATTTGAATGCCAGCTCTGCCACTTGCTAGCTTGGAGATCTTGAGCAAGCTACTTATCTCTTTGCACCTCAATGGCAATCTGTAAAATGGGCATAATCATAACCTCACAGGACTGTAAGGCCTCAATGAGACACTTAAAATGCAGGGGTGAGCCTCCTCCCCGTCTCTCCAGGAGGTTCTCTTTATAGAACTACAGTCACCCAGCGCTTTCTCAGGCCCTCACCCACCCTTCGAAGATACCACACAGAAGCTCACTTCTTATCACACTTGGTGACACGAGACTTGCTCTGGAGATGCCTTCAGCCTTGTGGGAGAGGCCAGACACGTGGCCCACAGCTGCTCCCCACCTGGGCCAATGTGATCATTCCCCTGCATCTGTATGGGCCCCAGGCAGGAATCTCAGTCCCCTGGCAAAGTGACTGGGAGGTTAAGTCTCACGTGTTCATCAAAGCTTTTCTGTCCTCAGCACTCCAGGGGGAGAGCCCCGGCCTCAGGGCCTCAGAGATTCATCTGTTCACACAGCACGCTCAGTTCTTGCCCCCAACTTGTGGTTCAACCGCACCCCCCACTTCCCACGAGTGAAGACGGGCCCAAGCATATGCTCTTCTGTCCTGCAAGAGACGGCCAGGAACAAAGATCGTGTCTCAGGTATTCTAAGAAATGCTTAGCTTCTTGCATCTTTTCTAAATCAACTGTAATCCATATCCTGGCTGTGTGGGGGGAGACCTACATGGCCTGAGGCCAGAGAGCGGAGCCAGGAACGCAAGTGCCCATACATGCCAGAAATTCTAAGACTGTGCCAGAATCAAGCTACAGCCTCGGTGAAACAAGGCAGGAACTTGAGGTATCTTGGGGCCCTCCACTGCACCAAGGAGGTAGTAAGGAAAAAACAACTTTGCTGCCCTTGTCCGTTGGGTGCCATTTTATTGAGCATCTTCCATGAGTCTGGCAGGGTGCTAAATGTTATGACCTCATTTGATCCCCATTATGGAGGTCGGTCAGTCAGTAGGGTGTGTGTCCAAGGCAATCTGAGACACGGTCTTTGTTCCTGGCCTTCTCTTGCAGGACAGAAGAGCATATGCTTGGGCCCGTCTTCAGTCGTGGGAGGTGGGGGGTGCGGTTGAACCACAAGTCGGGGGCAAGAACTGAGCGTGCTGTGTGAACAGATGAATCTCTGAGGCTCTGAGGCCGGGGCTCTCCCCCTGGAGTGCTGAGGACAGAACAGCTTTGATGAATACATGAGACTTAACCTCCCAGTCACTTTGCCAGGGGACTGAGATTCCTGCCTGGGCCCCATACAGATGCAGGGGAGTGATCACATTGGCCCAGGTGGGGAGCAGCTGTGGGTCATGTGTCTGGCCTCTCCCACAAGACTGAAGGCATCTCCAGAGCAAGTCTCATGTCACAAAGTGTGAAGGACCCTCTCAAAATCCAAAAAAGTAAATACAGGTATTATCCCAATTTCCTAGATGAGGCAAGGGGGGCGCACTCAGGGAGGTTATGTCTTACGCAACATGACAAACCTGGTAAATGACAGATCTGGGATTTGAACCCAGGTCTCCATTTGCTGCTTTGAAGAAATTCATTTTCTAGAAAAGAGGCCAAGAGAGATAGACACAGGAGAGACAACACGGTGTTTTGTTGTTAATTATTTTAATAAACTTTGAAACAATCTCAAACATACAAAAAAGATGCAAACAAAATACAAGAAACATTTTTACCCCCTGAACCATTTGAGAGGAAATTGCCAACATGTTTTCCCCATCACCCCGGATACTTTATTGTGTCTTCAGTACTTATGCACAATACAACCAACAAAATCAGGAAATTAACACTGGTACCTTACTTCAGACCCCATCTATCTAATCTTCAGACCCCATCTGAGTTGCACAAATTGTCCCAACAATGTCTTCATGGCAAAAACATCTAGTCCAGAATCACGTGTTTTACTTGGTTGTCGTGTCTGTTTTAATCTGGAATTGTTTGTTTTAATAAAGTGTAGCATTAAAAAAAAAAAGCCTTTGAAAGTCACTGGCTTTCCGAGAGGGCCCTGGCAGCCTCAGACATCAGGCCACAGAGCCCCAGGGGCTGACAGTGGAGATTCTTCCAATGGCCTAGAGCAGATAGATGCGCAACCCAGGGCGCTTAATCATGGAGCCAACTTCTGCTTTCTAGTCAGCACCCGATAACCCTCTAGGAAGTGAAAATCTTTGACAAGGACCATCGCTGTGGCTGACTGGACAGGCAGAATTGCTTCTGGAAAATGGATTTCATCCCCTGTTTATCAATTTAGTCTTTTGTTTAATTCCTAATGAAATACAATGAACTTCAGTCTCCTGAAATCTGATTCTTCCCTTTCTAAAAGAAGCTGTGAGAAAGTGGCTTTCCACTTCTACGGAGAGACTCTGACCTGAGTGTAACTTAGGAGAACTGCGCAGATTTTACCTTCCCCGCTCCCAACACACAGATCAGGCCGAATGGGGACACAGGTGCCAGTAAAACATTTCTGTAATTCATTTGGTGTTCAGATGATAAACAAGAAATAGAAATAAGAACTGGTGTCTTCTACTTTAAGCTCCAAAAAAAACAAAACTAAGACAACTTTGTATATCTGGGCATTTGAAATATGGAGAAGTAAAATAATGGCTAAAAGCTGAGACTGTTACTCTTCATTCCAGTAGGTACGATTTACCCAGAACCTGTTTAAATGATTCAATTTAAAACTACTGAGCATGGCCTGTAGGCAAGGCACTTCAGAGACACGAGTTCTAGCTTCCAGCATCAGATCTGCTAAAGGCTTCCTCACGCAGATGCCAACAAGGTCTTTGTGTGTAGTCCTGTGCCTGTGGCCTCTGCGTCCACTGGCTTCTCCCTGGCCAAGAGCACTCCTTGCTGGAACTTGGCTCTTCCCCTCTGAGAAGTCATTTGCTCAGATGCAGAAGCCAGGCCAAAGGACAGTCATCAGTGCTCAGCACTGGGTTGGCAGCCTATCAGAGCCGAATCTTTCATCGGGGAGCTTTAGGTTTTGAGAGGAACGACACCATTCCATTGTCCTTAAGGAGTAATATGTCATGAGAAATTTCCTCCAGGAGAAAACCAAATGCTTCTGATCGACCGTCATCTGTCACTGCAGCCAGGGGGACTTAGCATGTGGCTCCTAAAGTACCTGAATTCAGTCAGTTTAGGGAAGACAGCAATATTGTCGGCCCACTCTAAGGCCAGAAAAAAAGAACATGCTTATTCTTTACCAGACTTCAAGGTTTCCAGAGAAGGTGAATTCACATAATTTAATGGCTTGCTTTTTTAGTTCCTTAGTAAAACAATTTATTTCTACCTAATAAACAAAAGCAGATGTGCAGAACTAATTTATGGTAATTCTCCACTTAGCAACTTAAAGGTGCCCTTTCAATAATTATTTACGGCAAGATTTTCAGAAACAAAAAAAACGTAGCTAAGAACTCTATTCTCAATGCCCAGCATACTACTTGGCTAATTGCTGGTCCTCAATAGAATTTTATTGAAAGAATAACAGAATGGGCAACCGCATGCTGCAGGCACAGGCTTGACTTGAGATGGCCCATGGCTCGCTGTCGTGGCTCTGGAGGAGAGGGGCCTGCAGGGAGCTCATTACCTGGCAGGCACAGGCTCAGCACAGAGACCGCTGCCTGTCTTGTGGCAGGTGGAAGAGTTGGGATCCTTCAACAACTCTTATCTGGCTAGGTGACCAGATACTGTGTGGCGAACTGTATTCTGTCTAATGGAAGTATATCAGGCAGTCATACTCCTCAGGGAAGCTGCTCAGATACGGAGACAAGCAGTGCCTCCCCTAATGGTGGGCCTGTGCCACTGGTGGCTGGAAACAAGTGGACTTGGTGTTTGTGACATGCTGCAAGATAGTCCCAGGTGGGGTTGACAGGTTGCTCTGGCACTCAGTCTGATTGTGATGACCTCAGCCAAGACCTGTGCAAAGTTAGTCTGGGCTGACCTTCAGCTTTTGTCCTTCAAGGATACCCCAGTCTCCTGTCAAGATCCACTGCTCATACTTCCTGCAGCATGAGTGTACTTTCTCGTGATCTCAAACACTTCACATATCTAACCATTTATCCATACTCACTGATCTCTTCTACATTTTCTAGTAGGTATTTCATAATTTCTCCTCTAGAAGAGCCTATTCTACAGTTAGAATCAACTAAATTTGTATTTCTTTTTGTCTGCAAGCATTCTGCCTTCCAAATTAAGCCACACGGTACCACTGGGCATCTTGTGCAAACACGAGACACCTTGTTTAGAAATGATTATTCCCTGAATCTTAGAAAATGCCTATGGAATGATTCATCGACTGTGCTTACTTCAGCCTATATGGGGAATTGGTATTTTTTTAAGCCAAGAGGTTCTCAATCTTTTCTTTGCTAATATCAAACAACAAAATTAACCATTTATTTACCAAGTATAGTAAATCTGCTGATCCTATATACTGGCTGTAGATTCTTGTTCCCCCATATCAGTATTTATATTTTGGAGAGGTCATCCTTTAGCCAGGCAGCTGCCATTTCAGCCATTTCCTGGCTATGTATATGAGAGACGACAAAAGCGTGAGGCATCGTTTTCTCACAGAGTCGGATATCTCCTTCTGGAAAATCTTTCTTGATGTCTTCGTAGTACTCTTTCGGACACCAACGATCTATAGTACCGTAGTAAAATGTAAGCTAAAACACAAGACAAAAAAATTTTATTAGAAAACATCTTCCCCTCTTCACAGAGATATAGCACCAGCTGCCCCCAACGCTTTAAAAGACAATGCCTTTGCCTGGCCCTGTAAGCTAGTCCCAAGGCACCGCGCAGACTGAGGCTATCTTGAGGCCTAAGCCTTCAAGCTTTCCAGGAGTGTATTGAGAGGCACCTGATGGGAAGAAGCCCATGCAGGGAGACCCTGTGTGACAGATCACCTGTAATCCCCAAAAAGGACTTGCTAGCAAAGTTGTGTGTATTGAGGTGGGGATGGACACTGAACAGAAGGCAGGTGAGGATGAGGAAGAGAGCCACTGAGACAGTCACTGAGTGACTAGTGACCATTTATTAAACACTTAGTAGTTTTCATACAGCCACCTGGTAGGCATACGGGTCATGTTTGCTGAATTCATGCAAAGATGAATCAGATAGACACTGGCTTCAAACGGTTTCCAATGTAGTAGATGAAATGGGATCAGTGCCCTGAGAGGGGCTCCATGAAGAGGGGTATGTTCATTCAGTGGGAAGGAGCGGTCGTACTTTAGGTGACAGCAAGCAGGCGGAATGGAGACAGAGCCTCCTCTGAGGCATTGCTAAGACCCTTTTTGGATACCTCTCTACATCTGCTGTGATACCTGTGCGTGCATGTATGTATGCATATGTGAGTATGTGTGTGTGTCTAGGCTGCTGGGCTTCACTGAAAAACAGCTATGTTCTGTTCTTTATTTCTTATATAAAAAAAAAAGGCAACAAAGGTGAAATCTTATATTCAGAAAGGCACATAGTGGTAATTTCTACAAAAGTACAAACTAAATTTTATGGACTCTATGACACCTATTATCACTGAAAAAAAAAAGACTTTTGCCTAGCTCCAGCCCTTAAGTGGAGTTGCAGTCTACCTGCAATTTTCATAACTATACCAAATTCGCTCGCTCACTCACTCAAATATTTATTCATCCTTTTGTTCAGCAGACACTTACTGAGCATCTACTTTGTATTAGGAACCTGGAATACAGAGACAATAAGACTGGGTCTCTAGTGTGTGTGTTGTGGGGGGATACAAAAGACGCCATGTGCACAGATAATTAGGACTCAAAATGGCAGAGGCAGTACAGGGTGCTGAGAGCCCAGGGGAGGGGCAGCTGGTTGGAATCAGGAAAGATTCCCCAGAGAGTTGAGTCTTCAAGTAGGGGAGGATGCACACTGTGGGGAGCATTCCAAGTGAAGTAAAAGAAGTATGAAAGAGGATGACATACTTGAAGAATTGCAAGTAATTAAAAATGGGTGGATGCAGGGTGGTGAGAGACAAGACTGGAGAGACAGAGAGAGACTGGGTCATAGTCAGCCTTCTTCTGGAAGCTCACAGCAACTAACAAAAGACTTTAAATAATGAGGTGACACGATCAGGTCTGTATGTTATGAAAATTACTCTGGCTGAAATTGGAAGAGAGATTGGAGGGGATCAAGTGGTTGGGAGAGGAGGGCATGAGAAACAGTTCTTATCGCCTCTGCTTATTGGATGATTTTAAGATTTTACTATATTAACCACTAAATCTATTCTCTGAATATGGGACAGAGAGAGCTGCTCTTATAAAAACACTGGCCTTGATTACAGTAATATTATGACCTAACCAATATTTAAAAGAGATGGTTCATTAAGAAACATTTTAAAGAGAAAAATACATCATTTCACATAGTACTCTGTAGATAAACTAGTAACAACTAAATCTTGAGCCGCAGATTTATTCTGAATCATTTCACAGAGAATTTTCTCAGGTTCCAATGTTGAATGTTACAGAGAATTTGTGGCTTACAGATTTATCATTTAATTTATTCTTCACATTCTCCTGTTTTTGCTCATTCCAGCCACTTCTAGGCAATCTAAAGCCTCTAAACCAAATATCATTTTGCCATGGCTCTCACAGTTACCCTGGTGGCAGAGTGGTTAAGAGCTATGGCTGCTAACCAAAAGGTCGGCAGTTTGAATCCACCAGGCGCTCCTTGGAAACTCTATGGGGCAGTTCTACTCTGTCCTATAGGGTCACTACGAGTCGGAATTGATCACAACAAGTTTGGTTTTTTTTTTTTTTTTTTTTAATGGCTCTTAGCCGAGTGAAAACTTCTTTTTGTTTCCTGGAGGATGGGAGAACCTTGCAGTTTCTGGCTTTTTCCTTCCTGGGCTCTAACACTGTCTCTGTAGCTGAAATCTCACAATTAGTGAGTGACATTTCTGGCCAGGTGTGAAAAAATAAGTTTCTCAGACTCTCTCAGCCATCACCCTGCTACAGCTTCCCTCTGAAATACTGTTAGGAGTATGTTATTTGCAGCGTTAATTATCTACCAAAAGGGCTAATAACTTTAGGTTCTCTCTAAGCCACTCCCTGCTTTTACCATCGGGAATCTTTTAAATTTTGTTCAGGAAATAGCACATGGAACAGTCATTACACACATTTGTTCAGCATTTCCTTAGGGTCTGAAAAGGCTGATAGATCTGAATATTCAGATTTGGGTTTGTGTTCATCAGGTCTGTTCCTCCACTCCTGGGCACTCTCTTGTCTGAAGATATCTGGCCACTGCAAAAGCTATCTGGGAGCCCTCGGACTGGTACAAGCTACAGTGAAAAACTGTAATACACAGAGTCAACTAGAAGGAAAGCAAGGCAGGAAAGATCTCCCCTAGAAAATCTTGACAAGAATGCCACCCCTGTACACACCTGCCATTGCTTTTTACTTGACATTTCAAAGAATATTTCTATGAAGAACTTAGCATTTACTTTTCAGTGAGGCAACTACAACCTGGAACAGAACCAGAGCTTTCCATGAGAAGTCCAGCTTAATGAACCTCAGCACGAGGGAAACTCCATCCCTCCCCTCATGCATGGGGGTGTTAGACAGTTGTGCTGGGGTAAAACACATGGATTACAGGGACCCTACACCCATCTTTGGGTATCAAGACATGTCCAACTATGGTACAGTTCCAAGTAGTTATGGGGCACACACTGCCCAAGGCATATACTAAGAACCTTAAAAAAGTAGTATTAGTATTTAAAACAGCACAACAGGGAGGAGTCTAGATTTCTCCTGTGCTATGAGTTGGAATCGACTCCACGGCACTGGGGTTTTTTTTTAAATCTGATTTTGTTTCTTGAACCTCCAAGACCAGTAACCATTTAGAGTAGGCTGTGTTTTGTTAAGTCCCTAATTGATTGTGGGGCCAGGTTTTCCCTTTCTCTTAGGTTTTTTTGGCTATATTCACTGAAGGGCTCTCTATAAAAATCTTGGCTTATAAGTAAAACACGTGGTCACTCTAATGCCTGTGCACACACTGACTTGAGATACTTCCTGTTCCCTACAGATTATAAGTCACAGGCAATAGATCTGACCAGAGAACTCTGCACCTGTAACCCTAAACAGGAAACTGAAAAAGTATGGAGTGTGTGAACGGAGTAGTGGGGGCCTGGGGGAGGACAGGTGAAGGGGAAAGAAAGAGGAAGAACTGCAAGTGTGGAGAGGACCAAAACAGAGTGGTTAAGAGCGTAAACTATTACTGTGTGGATATGCAAAACTGAATCTCTACGAATAATGCTGAGCTGAGAGTAACGTGCCAGGTTCTGTGTAAAGCACTTTCCTCGCATTATCTCGTTCAGTTCTTCCGACAACCCTCTGAGGAAGGTACTCTATCTTTGTTTTACAGAAGAGGAAACTGAGATTTAGAGAGATTAAGGAACTTGCTTTAATTCCAGCAATCAGTGAATTGTAAAGCCAGGTTACAAATCCAGAGACAACATTCTTAACTGCTACTACCTTTTACTACTATTAACGATGAAAGGAGAACTGATCATGTGATGAGAATACCAAATCTGAAGCCTGGGAGTCCTAAACTGCATAGGAAAGCTAACTGAGTTTGATAATCTAAGACAGGAGCAAAACCAACTAAAAACCTGTTGCCATCAAGTCGATTCCGACCCATTGTGACCCTGTAGGACAGGGTAGAACTACCCTGTAGAGTTTTCAAGGAGCGCCTGGTGGATTTGAACTGCTGACCTTTTGGTTAGCAGCCATAGCACTTAACCACTATGCCACCCGGGTTTCCAGAACAAAACCAACTACTTTTATTTAAAATCTTCTCAAAGTCTACAGAATTCTTTTTTACTCTTATTATAATTTTTTTAACATTTTATTGCGGTTTAGGTGAAAGTTTACAGAGCAAATTAGTTTCCCAACCAACAATTTATACATAGCTTGTTCTGTGACATTGGTGCAAACCCCCAAGTGTGTTAGCACTCTTCTGGGTTCCTCCCTGGGTTCCCTGTGTCCATTCACCCAGCTTTCCTCCCCTTACCTTCCTTCTGAACGTTGCTTTGGGGCAGATGCTGCCCTTTAGGTCTGGGATAGTTGATTGTTCTGGGGTGTAAATTCCTCACTGGTGTTACTATTCATTTTATAGGCCTGTCTATTATATGGTTATAATGTGAGGTCTTTGGGAGTGATCTCACTTCCAAGTTTGAAGGATGCCTAAGGGCTACAGTCTCGGGGGTTCCACCAGTCTATGCTTTCTTCTGGGGTTCTGTATGCCATGGGGTGAGAACTGCCTTGAAAACACTGGAGTCAGAATCTTAGGCTATCAGTAGGCTGTTTACATTCAAAGGTTTATATGAAAACAAATGATTTCCCATAGTTTACTTCTCCTTGGCACTTGTTTTGATATGCGTAAGAGTTGATAAGGAGCCCTGGTGGTGCAGTGGTTAAGCATTCAACTGCTAACCAATAGGTCAGCAGTTTGGACACAACAGCTGCTCCAAGGGAGAAAGATGTGGCAGTCTGCTTCTATAAAGGTTACAGCCTTGGAAATCCTATGGGGAAGTTCTACTCTGTTCTATAGGCTCACTGTGAGTTGGAATCAACTTGATGGCAATGATTTTGGTTTTGGTTTGGTTTGACAGTTGACAAAAGGTACGTATTCTTGAGGTTGAAATCTTTGTGTTTATAAATCGTTCTCATGTTAAATAATTCACTTCTCTATTGAACAAAATTTCTATTTTCTCAGTTCTCCTAAATTCTGATTTCCTACACCTGCGTTTTTACTCGTCCTCAAGTGTTCTGCAGGAAAATGGAATTACATTCACTACAGCCTCTGTGCCCGTAGACATATTTTACTTTAATTTTTCTGTGTGCCCCTAAGAAGGCACATTCCTACTGATGTGTCCCTGAAACCACCTGCAACTTGTCCCCATGCAGAAATCATGTTTGTCTGTTTTTATGTGCTTTTGTTTAAAATCTAAAAACAGGCACTTTTGGACAGAAACTGAAGGTGACAGATTCCAAGCAGTTCCACCAAAAATGACTGACCCTATCCTACAACTAGCACTGGGCTGAGTGGTAGAGATTTGGAAATGAGGAAGAGTGTCTGCCCTGGAGAAGCTCACAGACGAGTGAAGAATACAGGCACGTGCAGAATGGGCCTTAAAACGCAACTGGCGGAGAAAGAGATGAACGAAATACTGTGAAAACCCAGGCAGGAAAACCCTAATTCTACCCTGCGGGAGTCAACAAAGCTTTGTTTTAGTATACACTCTTAGCTATTGGCTTTTATGCTTAACTAACAGAGGATATAAGGAGCCCCACTAACCAAGACTGGCTGTCTGAATTCACCAGCTGCTCCCTGGAAACCCTATGGGGCAGTTCTACTCTGTCCTATAAAGTCACTACGGTCCGGAATCGGCCTGACGGCAACAGGTTTGGCTGGTTTGGTGGCACGATGGTTAAGTACTCAGCTGCTAACCACAATGTTGGCAGTTCAAACACACCAGCCTTGCACCAGCTGCTCTGCAGGGAAAAAGATGTGGCATTCTGCTTCCAAAAAGATTTACATCTTTGGAAACCCTACGGGGCAGTTCTAGTCTGTCCTATAGGGTTGCTATGAGTTGGAATTAACTTGGTGACAATGGGTTTGGTTTTTTTTTTAAATAATTTCTATTGTGCTTTAAGTGAAAGTTTACAAATCGAGTCAGTTTCTCACACAAAAACTTATATTCACCTTGCTATACACTCCTAGTTGCTCTCCCTCTAAGGAGACAGCACACTCCTTCCCTCCACTCTCTCTCCTTGTGTCCATTTGGCCAGCTTCTGACTTCCCTCTGCCCTCTCATCTCGTCTCTAGACAGGAGCTGCCCACATAGTCTCATGTGTCTACTTGATCCAAGTAGCTCACTCCTCACCAGTATAATTTTCTATCCCATAGTCCAGTCTAATCCCTGTCTGAAAAGTTAGCTTTGGGAATGGTTCCTGTCTTGGGCTAACAGAAGGTCTGGGGACCATGACCTCTGGGGTCCTTCAAGTCTCAGTCACATCATTAAGTCTGGTCTTTTTACGAGAAAGGAGCCATCTTTTGACCCAAATTTATATATCTGATTCAGCTAATAACTAATGAAAATCACTTTCAGTGATATAACAACATTGTTAAATGTTCACAATTTTAAAAGTCACAAAGATTTTGATCTGAATTTCTTCTCTCTATTCAGTAGTTCAGCAGGGCTACATGCATCATGGGAATGGCAGGGGTAATAAAATGAAAGTTTTTCACCGCTTTAGAAACGTGTATTTTTTTGGTTAATGTATGGATAAACTGAATTGTAGAAGATCCTCAGAACATTATTCACTATGTGATTTTCCCAGGACTTAAATTGAAGGACTTCATGCCTTCAGGTGGTCTTTGAGCAGTGTGTTTCCTGATACAGTATTAACCTGAGCACAGTGGTAAACGGCCTCTGGGGGTATCATGCTCCGAGTGAAACAGCTTCTCATAAAGGCTTTATATTACAGTAAAATAATTTGTGAAACTACTCAAGCTCCACAGTCAGTACAGGGAGGCAGCATGGAGCAGTGTTGGGTCCTGAGCCCTATCTACCCAGACTGAAATTTGGGTTCTTCCATTTACTAGCTTTGTGACCTTGGACGAGCTATGTAGCTTGTGCTATGTGCTTGCTCCTCATCTGTAAAGTGGGAATAGAAATACCTACTTTGTGAGTTTGTGGTGAGGACTTGAAAATAAAGTATATAAAGTACCTGACACACAGTATGTACTCTGAAAGGGTAGTGGCTATGATGAGGATGATGATGATGATGATGACGACAATGACAAAGGCACTTCCTAGACCTAGACTGTGTAATGTTGGGGAAAAATCTGTCTAGATTCTTCCCCACAGTGGGAGTTGTGCCTAGGTCAGAGGGAAGAGAAGCCACAGGACCTTAAAATATCTTTTCCTCTGATGAGCTGCTTTTGACATAAGCCAGGCTCAGAGAATATGTAATAAATTTTTTTAAACGTAAGGCAAAGGTATTTTATTCTGTACATTATCCATTATTATGCACACACATGTATGTGTGGGTGTGTATATTCCCCTAAAATGATCCTGGAGAAAGACAGATGAGATGGAAGGTAAGAATCAAACAGTGAAGCACACCCCCTTATCAAGCTAACACTAACACCTAGCTCACTGAGTAAAGTGGATTCTCGCCCACTCTTACTTGTAAGTAGACTTGGTGCCTAGGCTATACTGCCATTTTGTCAAGTATCTTCCAAAACGAAAGGAGGCCCCAGCATTCTGGGTCTGGTGCTTCTCATCCTGTTAGGCACCACAGGGTGAGTGAGCTTCTGGGTTTTCGAAGCAGCAAAGATAATGCTCACTGCTTTCCAGGGCTGTGTGTGCATTTCATAGAGAGCTGTAGTTTCCTGGGAACTAAACAGGCTCCCCAGCTACGTTTTTGCACTATTATGTTTAGAAAGAGTGTCCTGAGCTATCATGCAGTATGGAAGGGAAACAGTCAGCCGGCACTCAAACCATAACCAAAAGGAATGACGCAGATGCTCAGGGAAGACAGACATTTTCTCTGCCCTATAAAATCATGTCATTCTTGCTTTCTCCACTCTTTCTTTCCTTCTCTGAAATAACTCCCACCTGGCAAGTTTTTTTTTCTTTGAGTTGAAGAAACAAAAGGCTAGCTACAAAGCAGCCAGTTGCTTACCAAAACCCCCCAAAAACCCATTGCCATTGAGTCAATTCCAACTCACAGCAACCCTATAGGGCAGAGGAGAACTGCTCCACAGAGTTGCCAAGGAGTGCCTGGTGGATTCAAACTGCTGATGTGTTTTGGTTAGCAGCCGTAGCACTTAACCACTACTCCCCCAGGGTTTCCTTGCTTACCAAGGGAGAGCAAATTAGTAGCCACACATCTAGGTCCCCTGCCTGCCAGCTAGAGTTCCCTGTCCTGGCTTTAATTCCCAGCTCTCCTGGGCTCCAGGTATAAACTGTTAGGTCCTGCAGTGCATCTCCACCTCTCGGGAGAATCCAGAACGAGCTGGACTACACCAACTGCCTTCTGTTTTTCCCCATCCTTCCAAGTTAAAGGCACTTAAGCCTCTACCCTGCAACTCTGAAGGCAACCTATTCTATACGTATCTTCTTTCAGTTATTTAATAATCATATCCCTCTTGGGAACATAAGAAACCACAAAACGTTAAAATATCACTGAGGCCTTTCTAAGCAACTCTTTTTAGGACCTGAGGACTTGCTAAAGAAATAGGAAATTTAATTTCCCATTTACCTTGCTTCCTTTCATCCCCATCTGGCTCTATAACCATTCTTGAGAAAATAAGGAGAATTAAAATCATCAAATAAAAAAAAAAAAAAAAAAAAGGTAGCTGAGGGTGGAGGTGAAAACCTAATACTTCATGCCCACTGAATCCTACTTCCCCTCTGCAGGTATCCAGGGGAACAAGCCGTGGGAATTGAAACTCCCAAGGAGGAGAAGTAGGTCCAACCAGGTTACTGACTGGACCAGTCGCCACTGGTTGGTCACTGTGCATCAAAAGGTTTGCAAAGTGTGGCCATTCTTCCCCTTTCTGTGTGCCCAAATCATAAAGGGTCAGAACCTACTTAGTCCCACATGGAAGTCACTTGGCTATCTAGTGACTAGCTTTGTCTCTGTCTTCCATGAGGCTGGAGTGAGAAGTGGGACCAGGACCTCTGTTTTTCTCTGGTGAGGCAGCTGAGTACCAGGCACTGGGGGCACATTTATCCTTGCTTAAACCTTTCTGTCTCTATCTACGAAAAAGCAAACTGGCAGGTGGGATGAAATGGTTTTGCTTAACTAACTCAGGGAAATGGCCCAGTTCCGCTCATCAGAATTCTTTGCACTTGGGTATTATGCCCAAATCCTGGTAAACATTAAGTACAGCTCTGTTTTCCTTCATCACCGTTCCTATGCAACATCTCCCCTAGGCATCTTCGGGGAGCAAAGGCTACGATCTAGGATGGATAGGGGCATTCCAGAGTCTCTTGGCCACACACCTTAGTATCACCAAAATCTTTTATTACAGAATGAAATTCGCTGGGAAAGGGTGTGGGTGGGGAGGAAAAGTTAGGCAAATAGTCTTTTTAAAGTACTCAGAGACATATCTAGGATACAACTAACTTCAAAATGGTAATAACCAACACTTACTGAGTGCTCACTACATACTAGGCATAGTACATACCATAATGCTGCAAGGTCTTGAAATGAATTATGGCATCATTTTTTGCAACAACTGTATCCGAAGAGATAGTATCTTTAAACCATTTTACTGATGAAAAAGGACGCACAGTGAAGTCAAGTAACTTAACCAAAGTCACATAACTCTTCAAGGGGTGGGGCTGGGGTTTGAACTAGGTCTGTGACTCTGAAGAGTCTGCACTCCAGCACACTACCTCCTTTCCATCATGCTCTACTAGACAACTCCAGGGTATATTAGCACCATTGCCAAGATGAAGCTTTCAAGGTCACAATGATTGAGATGAAAACAAACCTATCTATTTCCAGGATGATTATGACATTCTAAACAGGCTTCAAATTAAACAGCCAGAACTAACACAATCAGTTTCAGACCGAGGCTTGGCAGAAAGGCAGCCCTGGTTGGCTGGTCTGGGCAGCACTTGCTATGCTCCACCAAGAAGGACGTGTGCATGTCAGAAGGATTTGCATGCTCAAATCTGCAAAAACTGCACAGGTTTGTTCCCAAAGGCAACATGCACCTCTGGGCTAAGGTAGGCTGAGGAAGATGGGGAGACAGAAGAGGGTTCCTATTCTTGAGGATATTTTGCTCCTTTCCCAAACCACACTGTAGCCCTGGCCTGACCTCTGGGGGCAGGGGCAGCACCGTCTTACAGGCAGCCCCTCCACCCATGGCTACCTTCATCAGAAAGCTGCGCCCGTGTGTTCCCTCTGGGAACAATTTCAGACTCCTATGGACTGATGGTGATGTTCAGATTCAGTCTGGCAGTAGCACACACCAGCTGTTTCCATAAGCCTGCGCCAAAGATGGTCACGGCAGTTTAGAATTTCCCTCCTAAGTGAGTTTTAAATGGAAACTTCAAGTTTATAAACCAAACGCTAATTTACTTTTCTATGAATGAGACATGCATCCCCTTATAGTTTAGAACAATGACAGAACAAGGGAATACTGACCTCCTATTTGCCTCAAACACGCCAGGTGCCTCATAAAGCAGAGCATACCCCAGAGGCTCCTGGATGAATACTGGGATTCGGGTGGTGAAAATGTACAGCTGATTCTCTTCCCTTGGTTTATTCCATCCTTCCTCCTAACCCTTAAGCTTTGCTCCCCAAGGATCAATCTTTAGATGTTTTCTCTCCTTATTCCACATACTCCCTTAGGTTAATATTATCCGTACTCATGGCTTCAACTATATCCTCATGACTCCCAAATAAAAATTCAGCCCAGGCTACTCTTCTGTGCTTCATACCCACACATCCAGCTACCTACCGTCATGTTTCCCCTTGGAAGACCCACAGGCATTGCAAACGCAAGTACCAAAATGAATTATTCTCAACCATCACTCGCAACTTGCTGCTGCTTCTCTTTCTTATTCCCTATCTTATTACCAGATCCAGATACAGAGAAATAATCTCAGAAACCTCCATCTCTCATTATCTCATATCCTATTAGTACTAAGTGCCTTTGATTTGGCCTCCTAAATATCTCCAGATTCTTCCCCTCTTCATCTCCAATCCCCCTGCCTTGATTATTGTAAAAATCTTCTAGTCTAGTTGCCTCAAATTTCATTCTTTTCCAATATTCCTCCACACATTTCTCTCTAAATAATCCCCTCTCATTTGTTAATCTGACCACATTCCTAGGGCTATTGATAAAAAGGAGTTGCTCATATCAGCTGGAATATCTTCTGACTGGTCAGTGGCCATGTCATATGATGGTTAAAAGTCTCCCCAACAACTCAAACCTGCCTAGTCTCTTTAGTGTGGCATACCACAGTGTACCATACCGTGGTTTCTCGATCTCAAGAGAGTGCCCAAGCCATAACATCATGCTGCCTGACCTCTTCTAGTTTCTCCAATGCAAGGCTTCTTCACCTGGGGCCAATAAATTCATGCAGGTCCATGGATAGAAGCGGGAGAATGTAAATTTGGGTGAGGAAAAAATTATATCTTTATTTTTGCTAATCTCTAACTATAGTGTTTCCTTCAATTATGAATACAGGCAACAAACCATAGTATTATCAGTAATCCCTATACTTCGTCATCTATGATTATAAAGTAGTCCCCCTTATACGTGGGGAATATGTTCCAAGACCCCCATGGATGCCTGAAACCCTATATATACTATGTTTTGGCCTATACATACATACCTATGATAAAGCTTAATTTATAAATTAGGCACAGCAAGAGATGAACAACAACAATAATAAAATAGAACAATTATAACAGTATACTGAAATAAAATTATGTGAACGGTGGAGCAGGACGGTGTGCGATTTCATCACCCAGTACTCATTTAACATTTTCGGACCGTGGCTGATGGTGGGTAACTGAAACCGTGGAAAGCAAAACTGTGGATTAAGGGGAATTACTGTAGATATTTTCAAATCACAGTAAACTTGTTGGAGATAACAAAAATTATTAATGCTCATCACTATGAATTTACAGTAGTTACTGATAGTACATCCTATTATTTAATATGTAAATAAGATGCCCTTATTACCGTATTATAAATTTATTTTTAAAATATTTTGATAACTGTATTTTGAATATAATTGGTTCTTTTACAACCCTGCACTCAAAAATATTAATCTGAGAAAAGTCCACACATTTTATGAGAAAGCCAAACTCTCCGGTACTACAAAGGTTTGGAATCTATACTCTAATGGTTTGTTCATCCATCTGTCTCTCTGTCCACCCATCTAACATACATTTATGGATTACTTACCATGTAGTATGCACTGTGCTAGACTCTAGGGGATGTGGAGATGAGAAAAACACAGCTCTTTCCCTCAAGGTGGGAGACAGTGAGGCTGATCCTTTAAATGCTGTGTGTTAACTGCAGTATCATTAGTCTACACAAGGAGCACGGGAGTCCAGGGAAGGACACTCAACCAGAACCAGGAGCTGAGGAACCAAAACCTGGAGCTGAGGAACCAGAACCAGGAGCTGAGGAAGGTAAAGGCCTCCTGGAGATGACACTGGAGCCAAGCAGGTTTCGTCAGGTGAAGAAATAACACAACCCATGGTGCCATAAACCATGCTATACTCTTTGGAAACATCTATTAGTCTGACATATTTGCCCCAGGAAAGGGAAATAACTTTATCCAGTGTTGAAGCATGGCAAATATACACAACTGTGCAATACTGTGTATAAAGTCTCTAGACTTCGGGGGTAGATTATCAGCCCACTAGATTTCCCATAGAGTTAAAAAGACACAGTTTCCTCAAGAAGATAAAAAGCTCTCTTCATGTGGATAAAAGAAATCCAGTGATAGAAAATTTCAATTTAGAACCAAAGCTGCTGTTTATGAAATGATAGTTTTCCAGAAGAAGAAAAACAATCAGAAGGTCATCTGCAAGGCACAGTGCTGTCGAGTTGATTTTGACTCACAGCGACCCGTAAGACAGGTCGAGTTCCTTCACAGGGTTTTCTAGGCTGTAACTTTTACGGGAGCAGGTTGCCAGGTCTTTCTCCTGCGGAGACGCTGGATGGGTTGGAACTGCCAACCTTTTGGTTAGCAGCCGAGTGCTTAACTGTTGTGCTACCAGGGCTCCTTCAGGATACAGCAGAGAAGCTATTTTTACATTAACTCCTTGTGGATTCCTAACTAGATGGTGCACATGTTTGTTTGTTTTTCTATTGTGCTTTAAGTGAAAGTTTACAAATCAAGTCAGTCTCTCATACAAAAATTTACATACACCTTGCTGTATACTCCTAGTTGCTGTCCCCCTAATGAGACAGCATACTCCTTCTCTCAACTCTCTATTTTTGTGTCCATTCGGCCAGCTTCTGACCCCCTCTGCCCTCTCATCTCCTCTCCAGACAGGAGCTGCCGACATAGTCTCATGTGTCTCCTTGATCCAAGAAGATCACTCCTCACCAGTATCATTTTCTATTCCATAGTCCAGTCCAATCTCTGTCTGAAAGTTGGCTTTGGGAATGGTTCCTGTCCTGTGCTAAGAGAAGGTCTGGGGACCATGACCTCTGGGGGTCCTTCTAGTCTCAGTCAGACCATTAAGTCTGGTCTTTTTATGAGAATTTGAGGTCTGCATCCCACTCCTCTCCTGCTCCCTCAGGGGTTCTCTGTTGTGTTCCCTATCAGGGTAGTCATCGGTTGTGGCCAGGCACCATCTAGTTCTGGTCTCAGACTGATGTAGTCTCTGGTTTATGTAACCCTTTCTGTCTCATGGGCTCATAATTACCTTGTGTCTTTGGTGTTCTTCATTCTCCTTTGTTCCAGGTGGGTTGAGACCAGTTGATGCATCTTAGATTGCCGCTTGCTAGTGTTTAAGACCCCAGATACCGCTCTCCAAAGTGGGATGCAGAATGTTTTCCTACTAGATTTTATTATGCCAATTGACCTAGTTATCCCCTGATACCATGGTCCCCAAACCCCTACCCCTGCTACACTGGCCTTTAAAGCATTCAGTTTATTCAGGAAACTTCTTTGCTTTTGGTTTAGTCCAGTTGTGCTGATCTCTCCTGTATTGGTGCACATGTTTTAAATTGAATAATTCAGGTATATTGAATGATTTTTACACCAATATTTGTGGCTCAAAATCTCTTCACATTGGATAGTTCGGCTAGGTAGGTATGAAGTCTCTGAATGCCTGTGTTTGGGCTGAAATGGGCAGAGTATCCTTGACTAGAATATATAAAATAGGGACATTTCTAGTTTTGGGAACTAGTCTTCAAGTCTGACTAATTATCATGGTGTTGGAAGGTAGGAGGTAATGGCCAACTATTCTTCTGCAACTATTCACTCTTTGAAGTTTCCTTGTTTTCCTGAGCCAACTGGGACACACTATGTTGATTCAAATTTTACCAATATTAAATTACAGCATGCTTCCTCTTTTTCACTACAGAAAAAAAGTTGCAATAAACTTCCTGTCTCTCTAGTTTCATTTAGGAATTGGATTTGTATTATTCTAGAGGAGAGCTCAAATTTAGCTGATAGAAGGGATAATCAATTAACCGCACTGACCTATTTTGGCAAGGCAGCTTTGCATCATTAAATTAAACAATGCCTTGCTTCCCGAAATTTCACAAGTACATTTAATGCTGTCTTAAAAATAAAACAAAGCTATTCCCCATAGTTGAAAACGTTTATTCCTCTGAATGTACGTTAACACTAACCTTGAAACGTCTGCCACCTACCATAATACACTCATATTTCTCCCACAAAAATCACAGTAAACCTTACAGCCCTGACATAGTTAGCAAAACAGACCCCTATCTGGGAATGATTACACTTGCATATGGATTTAACTTAGGACTGGAATAAGTTAGCACCTTTCTTTGACCTCCTTCTGAGCACAACATACACACAGAATCCAGAAATGATGAGTATTTTACAGCAGTTGGCTCCTACAGGTGGTAAGACCGGCTTTGACACAAGATGGGTCTAGACATTCAGCAAGTGTGAATTTTGGAAGTGAGTATCTGTCAGTCTTATTATTAACTGGGGGTTGAGTTTTCATAAACTTCCCAGCTTAAGAACTTAAAATGCATTTTTGATACACTTATAAGAGTCACTATAATTTAACTGAAAAATAAAATACTGTTTTTCTTGTATTTTCATGTCCCCGAAGGGCAGGTCCCTCCTGGGGTCCCACTTAGTAAGGACTTCCTTTTGGCTTCAAAATTACAATCTCTGACCAACTGTCATTTAGAAATACAATGAACACAATGGCCTAAGATGCAAATTAGCATTTTAAAAAGTCCTTAATGGGCGAAGCTACTACAGGATCAATATTCTGAACAACAACAAAAAAAATTTTAAGGACATACACATTTCTTGTTTTAAGACAATTTTACTGGGAGATTATAGAAATATGAATTAACATTATAGGCAGGTTTAAGTTTATAAAGTTCCTGAAGGAATCCTAAACCCAGTAGGGTATCTAGGATTTCATTTGCAGATTGTGGGTGCCTGGTCCTGTAAGAGTTGGCCACACTCAGTAGGGATCATTTCATTGTACCCAGCAGACATCATAAAAAAAAAAAAAAAAATACAAAGCTCTAGGCTACGGCTGTTTCCAAAGGAAATATGATGTGTGCCACAGACGGAGTTTTAAAATTTCTGGTAACTATATTTTTAAAAAGTATAAAGAAATGGATGAATTTACTTTTTTTTTTAATATATTTTATTTATATTATAAATATATTAAAAAACCATCAGTTGCCATCAAGTTGATTCCTACTCATGGCAACCCCATGTTTGTCAGAGCAGAACTGTGTTCTAAAGGGTTTCAATGGCTGATTTTTTGAAAGTAGATCACCAAACCTTTCTTCCAAGGCATCTCTGGGTGGACTTGAACATCCAAACTTTTGGTTAGCAGCTGAGCATGTTAACCATCTGCACTACCCAGGGACTCCTTTATTTAAAATATTATCATTTCTACATGTAATCAATATAAAAATATTAATAAAGTACTTAACATTTTTTATAGCAAATTTTCGAGAACAAATGTGCATTTTACACTTGCGGCACATCTCAATTCAGACTAGCCACAGACAACCACACGTTGCATACTGGATTAGCACACCTCTACTCTGGAAACCCTGGTGGCGTAGTGGTTAAGTGCCACAGCTGTTAACCAAGAGGTTGGCAGTTCAAATCTGCCAGGTGCTCCTTGGAAACTCTATGCGGCAGTTTTATTCTGTCCTATAGGGTCGCTATGAGTCGGAATCGACTGGACGGCAGTGGGTTAGTGGGTTCTATTCTGTTCAGGATGGACAGACAGATAAATGATGCCACAGAAGTACCAAAGCTGCTCAAATTCTAGGGTGCTCAGACATACTCCGAACCATGGTTCTCTTCAAGTTTCAGAGACCGGTGCTTCCCAATGAGTTTGTGCAAGATTCTAGCATTTACAGCAGGAACTCACAAATGCTGAACATTTCAATCTTTGCCTTTCTGCACCTGCTTGTATAGACAATTGGTCTTGATGTAAGAGCTAGACATTCCTACTCTAATGGGTTAGAGAATAAGACAGACAGGCTCACTAGTCATCTGGTCATATGTAATATTGGTTCTTTTCCAATGTTTTATTTATATTTTAATGTAACTCATTCATTTATCCTATTCATATTATTGAGAATCTTCTTAGTTCAAGGTCCTAAAGAATTTGAAATGCATTGATAAAACAGAAAAGTATTGATTCTGAAAATAAATTCAGTAAGAATAGGTGGTAAAATTAAATAACCATAATGAGTTTTACTCTCCATGCAACTTTCAAGGATTATATTAATTTTAACTAGATGTAGAGCTCTATCTGAATCTCCAAACCCTTGAGGTCTTACATATTCTAACAATTCTAGTCTTTGATTCTCAGTAAATACTTCTGCCCATCTCCTTGCTTTCTTACTCCCTCATAGCAATAAAGCGATTACCTTAGATAAATGTTTCCTTATGGTTTCATTGTCTCTCTCCACAATTTGCACCATTTCTTGGCTCCCAAGGTAGGCAGCATTTGCTACATTTAATAAATAAAGAACCAAACAGTTAGAATATACAAATACAAATGTCAGATTATTTTTAATGAATTCATATTCCTCCATTTCTTGAGGCAAGTGATATCTGATGTACAATATCTGTGAGGCAAAGAGAGGCATGCAAGTCAGGCAACATGCTTAGCCTCTGGAAACCAGAGTGTGTCCTACGAAAAAAAACTTTCAGCCTTATTTGGCTTTCTTAGCAGGATAGTTTAGCAGTATGACAACATATTGTCAGAAAATACAGGAGATAACATGTATGTATAATTGTACCTGATAAGTATCTGTTGTTATAACGATTTACGGATTAGAAGAATAAATTGTTTCAGATAAATCATGTACACCAGGGAAACTGCGTGAACAGTTACTAAAAGGAAGCTATGTTCACACTTTTAAAAAAAGGAAACAACTAAATAATGTTTATTTTAAAGCATGTTGAAAGATCTCTAAGATTTTTCAATGAGGGTTAGTCCCATTATGCTGAATGCAAAATGAGCAAAGTGACTCTCACTTGCAAGATAGCAAGTACCTGGAAAGAAAAAGAAAGCCAGAGATAACACAAACTTACGTCGCTTTCTTCTACTGGCAAGAAAATTTTCCTTTAGTACTTTGCCTTAAATTCCATTCTGACTAGTGTAATTATCGCTACTTTGCTTTCTTTTTTGTCAGTATTTGCCTGATATATCTGTCTTTCCCCTTATTTTTCCATTGTTTGTCATTTTGTTTTAAGTATGTCTCTTGCAATCAGAATATAAAAGTGGCTTCTTGAAAAATGCCATTTGAAAGCCTCTGTCTTTAAATAAGGGGAGTCAACATATATATTCACACATACTGAGATGAAAGATATTGGACCATCTTGCTGTGTATGCTATGCTTTCTTGTTATTTGTGACCTTCTTCCCACCCCTTTTAACACGAAGAGTTTCCATACCTCACTTGCTTTTGTTTTTTAATTTCCTTTTGTTAAGAGTTTCAAAGCATAAATTGCGTTTTGATTTACCTAGTAGTTAATAAAAAAAAAAATAGCCTCGCCTAAACCCATGTGAAAGCTTCTATTTATCTGTTGCTGTCTGATATTAATTGGTGTCTATAACGTCTCCATCCAAACAAGGCAGGCCCTCAGCAAATCTGCACTTTCTCTTCTTGTCTTCCCTTTTCCCTAATTTATCTTGAATTTTGTTATTAGTTGCTGTTGAGTTGATTCCGACCCACGGCAACCCTACGTGTGTCGGAGCAGAGCTGTTCCACAGGGTTTTCAAAGCTATGACCTTGCAGAAGCAGATCAACAGGGCTTTTTTCCAAGGTGCCTTTGGGTGGGTTTGAACCGCCAACCTTTTGGTTAGTAGCACTTAACCATTTGTGCCACATAGGGACATCTGGAATTTTAGTTCTAGATCATTATTTTTTATATTTTGCCTCTCCTTTCCTTGTTTAAAGTTTTATCAAATACATACACTGTATATAATTTACATATCAAATGATACAGAAAGGCTTATAATGAAAAACAATAGTCCCCTGTTACACTGTTTCTCACCCCTAGAAGAAACCTCTCTTAACTGTTCTTCCGCTAGTTATCCCTGTATGGGTTGAGTCTAACCATTTAAAACTCTGTAAATGGTGTTATTTTGCCCATCTGAACACTGCTACTGTTGAGCCAAGTTGTGTATGGTGCCATATTTCCATTCTTATAATTACCCAACCTCCCAGCCCCCAGCTCCCAGCAGTGTATATAACTTTCTTCCTCCTCTGATAGTCTCTTTGTTATAGCCACACTATTTTTTTTTTGAAACTCTCTCCCCTTGGAGATGTCCATTCCAGGACCCCCAGGCCTTCTGTTCTAATCTGGACTGCTGGCCTCTAGGCCTACTACACAGCTGTCATTCTGGGATTCCCTTTCACTACCTTCTTGGGTTGTCCCTACAGTTTCCTTGAATCAAAGTTAATTAACTAATTCATTCAAAGATTACGGAACACCAGTGATGTGCCAGACATTATTCTAGGCACTGGAAATAGAGCAATGAACACAGAAAAAAAAAAAAGAACTGCCTACTATTATGAAGCTTGTATTTTAATGTGGGACGGGGAAAGGGGGAAACAGACAAACATATATGTAATAGTCACATGGTGACAAGCACTATGGGAAAAATAAAACAAGGTAAGGAGGCAGACAGTGCAAAGATGGCAGTTGCCTATTTTATGTGAAGTGCATGAGAAAGGCCGCTCTGATAACGTTTGAACAAAGGCCTGAGTGAGGTGAGGACGTGTGCCACGCAGCTATCGGGGGAACAAACTCCAGACAGAACAGGGTGGGAGGTGGCTCGCTGTCTATGAGGAACAGCAACGACAGCAAGTGGCTGCCAAGGACTAAGTGGGTGGGGAAGGGGTAGGAGATGAGGTAGGAGAACAGCTAGGGAACGAGGGCCTATCTATGTTCTTATTCATGATTTCCTGTTGTTTTTGGAGGGATTTATCTTTAGGTGACTTTGTATGGAAAAGTATACTAGAGGAAAAATTTCTGTAGTCTTTGCATATCTGCAAAAGTCATTTTTCTACTTTATACTTGGCTGATACTTGGCTAAAGAATCGTAAGCTGAAAATATTTTTTCCTCAAAACTTGGAAGACACTGCTCCACTATCTTTAAGAGTCTACTGTTGTTGATGGTTGATGAGAAGTTTGATACAGTTTGATTCTTACTCCTTTGAAGGCTTTTTTTTTTTTTTAATTTAAATTCTGGAACCTTTTAAGGTTTTGTCTATATTACTAATGATTCTGATACCACATGATGATATGCCTTGATGTGGGTATTTTTCAATTCACTGTGTTGTTCAGTTCTAGGAAATTTTCTTATATTGTTGACAATATCTTCCTCTTGGTTTTCACTGTTCTCACTTACTGGCTGTCATCGATTGAACTGTGTCCCCCCAAAATATCTGTCAACTTGGCTAGGTCATGATTCCCAGTACTGTATGATTGTCTTCCATTTTATCATCTGATGTGATTTCCTTATGTGTTGTAAATCCTATTACTATGATGTAATAAAATGGATTAGCAGCAGTAACACTGATGAGGTCTACAAGATTACATAGTGTGTTAAGCCAATCTCTTTTGGGATATACAACAGAGAAGCCAGCAGAAAGACATAGGGACCTCATACTACCAAGAAAGCAATGCCAGGAGCAGAGCACCACCTTTGGACCTAAGGTTCCTGAGCTGAGATGCTTCCAGATCAAGGGAAGACTGATGACAAAGACCTTCCTCCAGAGCTGACAGAGACAGAAAGCTTTCCCCTGGAGCTGGCACCCTGAATTTGGATTTGTAGCCTACTGGACTGTGAGAGAATAAATTTCTCTTTGTTAAAGCCATCCTCTTCTGGTATTTCTGCTATAGCAGAACTAGATGGCTTAGACACTGGCTCTTATCATTTCTATTTTAATTTCTATCTCCTTTTGTGGTTGTTCTGCTTTTTGGTTCTTAATCTCAACTTTACCTTCTAAACTTTTAATTTTGACAATTTTATTTTTAATTTGCATGGAGTCTGTCTTGGTCTCTAATTATTCCTCCCTCAAAACATCCTACTGATTTCACCAACATATTTTCTCTGATCTTGGGGGAAAATATGTAGCTTTTTAAATTTTTCTGTTTCTCAGATTATCTCCATTTACTCTAGGGTCATTTATTTGATTCTGTACTTTTTTCCTGTTGGAGGCTTTTCTAGTGATCCTCAGCACAATCTTGTGAGGAAACTACCAGAGGCTAGGGAAGGGGCCATCTGAAAGGATTAGGAGAATAATCCCCAGACTGAAAATAGCTACTACTTCTACCAACCACAGTAGAAAATCTCATAGTCAAGGGGGCATGAACAAAATGTGGAATAGCCACACAATGAAATATTATTTGGTAATAAAAGGGAATGAAGTATTGATACGTGCTACAACAGGGATAAACCCTGAGAGAATTATGCTAAGTGAAAGAAGGTAGTCACAAAAGGCTATACTTGTATATTTGAAGAAATAACAGTGAAAAACTCTCCAATTTTCCGTAACTATAAACTCATAAATCCAAGGAGCTCAAAGAACCCCAAAGCACAAGAAACCTGAAGAAAACTATGCCAAAGTACATCATAATCAAATTGCTTAAAACTAGTGGTAAAGAGAAAATCTTAAAAGTAACCAGAGGAAAAGGAAAGATGTATACAGAGGAGTCAAGATTAAAAATGACAGCAGATTTATTCTTGGAGACAATGTAAATCAGAAAACAACATCTTTAAAAGTAATAAAAATTTTACTGTCTACCTAGAATCCTATAGCCAGCGGAAATAGCTTTCAAAAATGAAGGTAAAATAAAGGCGTTTTTAGACTAAATATAAAGACTGAGGGAATTAATCACCAGTAGAACTGTACTACAAGAAATGATAAGAGAAATCCTTCAAGCAGAAAGATAATAATTCCAGCTGGAAATTTGATCTGCATAAAGGAATAAAGAGCATCAGAAATGGCAAATATGTGGTTAAATTTAAAATACATTTTCTCCTATTATTTACATATCTTTAAAAGATAATTGTTGAATAAAAAAACAGAGGTAAATTTAATGACAACAGTATCACAAGTGCTGAGAGGGACAAAAGGCAGTATACTGCTCTAAGGTTCTTACAGTATATGTCAAGTGGTAGATAGTATCATTTGAAGATAGACTGTGAAAGTTAATGGTATATATTATAAACCCTAAAGCAACAATTAAAAAGACAAAACAAATAATTATGTCTAATAAGCCACATAGAAATAGGACAGAAAAAGAGCAAAAAAGGAACAAAGACAGAGGAGACAAATAGAAATTATGTATCATGATGGAAGAAGGTTGGTTCCTTGTGGAGTGTCTGAAAGGAATCTGGTTCATGCCTCTCTCTCAGCTTCTGGTGGTGGTGTTGTTGTTAGGTTCCATCAAGTTGGTTCCGACTCATGGCGACCCTATGTACTACAGAACGAAACACTGCCCGGTCCTGCACCATGCTCACAATCATTGTTATGCTTGAGCCCATTGGTGCAGCCACTGTGTCAATCCATCTCATTGAGGGTCTTCCTCTTCTTCGCTGACCCTATACTTTACCAAGCATGATGTCCTTCTCCAGGGACTGATCCCTCCTGATAACATGTCCAAAATATGTAAGACATAGTCTCATCATCCTTGCTTCTAAGAAGCATTCTGGTTGTACTCCTTCCAAGACAGATTTATTCATTCTTTTGGCAGTCCATGGTATAGTCAATATTCTTCACCAACACCACAATTCAAAGGAGTCAATTCTTCTTCAGTCTTCCTTATTCATCGTCTAGCTTTCATGTGCATATAACTGAAAATACCACGGCTTGGGTCATGTGCACCTTAGTCTTCAAGGTGACATCTTTGCTTTTTAACACTTTAAAGAAGTCTTTCACAGCAGACTTGCCCAGCGCAATGTGTCCTTTGATTTCTTGACTGCTGCTTCCATGGGTGTTGATTGTGGATCCATGTAAAATGAAATCCTTAACAACTTCAATCTTCTCTCCATTTACCATGATGTTGCTTATTGGCCAAGCTGTGAGGATTTTTTTTATGTTCAGGTGTAATCCATACTGAAGGCTGTGGTCTTTGATCTTCATTAGTAAGTGCTTCAAGTCCTCTTCACTTTCAGCAAGCAAGGTTGTATCATTTGCATAATGCAGGTTGTTAATGAGTCTTCCTTCAATCCTGAAGCTCTGTTCTTCTTGTAGTCCAGCTTCTTGGATTATTTGCTTAGCATACAGACTAAATAGGTATGGTGAAAGGATACAACCCTGACACACGCTTTTCTTGACTTTAAACCACACAATATCCCCTTGTTCTGTCTGAATGACTGCCTCTTGATCTATGTACAGGTTGCTCATGAGCACAATTAAGTGCTCTGGAATTCCCATTCTTCGCAATGTTATCCATAATTTGTTGTGATCCACACAGTCGAATGCCTTTGCATAGTCAATAAAACACAGGTAAACATCCTTCCGGTATTCTCTGCTTTCAGCCAGGATCCATCTGACATCAGCAATGATATTCCTGGCTCCACATCCTCTTCTGAATCCAGCTTGAATTTCTGGCAGTTCCCTGTGGATATACTGCTGCAGCCACTTTTGAATGATCTTCAGCAGAATTTTACTTGTGTGTGGTATTAATGAATGATATTGTTCTATAATTTCCGCATGTGGTTGGATCACCTTTCTTGGGAACAGGCATAAATACGGATCTAAAAAAAAAAAAAAATTTTTTTTTTTCCAGTTGGTTGGCCAGGTAGCTGTCTTCCAAATTTCTTGGCATAGACAAGCGAGTGCTCCCAGCGCTGCATCCATTTGTTGAAACACTTCAATTGATATTCTGTCAATTCTTGGAGCCTTGTTTTTCGACAATGCCTTCAGAGCATCTTGGACTTCTTCCCTCCGTACCATCGGTTCCTGATCATATGCTACCTTTTGAAATGGTTGAACACTGATCAATTCTTTTTGATATAATGACTCTATGTATTCCTTCCATCTTCTGGTAGCTTCTGGTACCCAGAAAAACTGCCAGCAATTCTTGGCTTTTCTTTGCTTGTAGACGCATCACTCCAATTCCTGCCTTTGTTGTCACGCGGCATTCTCCTTGTGTGCCTCCTCTGTGTCTTCACGTGGCCTTCTTGTAGGGACAACTGTACTTGGACTTTGGCCCATCATAACCCAGTATGACCTCATCTTAACTAATTGCATCTGTAAAGACCCTATTTCCAAACAAGGTCATGTTCTGAGGCTCCCAGTGGGCATGAACTTTGGGGGACAGTATTCAATCCAGTACAAATCTGAACACCCAAATCAAAATGTAGTGTGGATAAAAAACAAGATCCATCTATTTTCTGCCTACAAGAAATGCACTTTAAATAGAAAAACATAAGTAGGTTAAAAGTAAAAGGATGGAAGAAGAAACACTATGCTAACATTAGTCAAAAGAAAGGTAGAGTGACTATATTATTATCAGACAAAATGGATTTCAATGCAAAGGATACTAACTAGAGACAAGGAGGTGATTTCTTAGTAATAAAGGGGTCAAGTCATCAGGAGGACATAAAAATCCTAAATGTCTACATATAGAATAACCAAAACAAACAAACTCATTGCTGTTAATAGATCCAGACTCACAGCGACCCTATAAAATAGAGTAGAAATGCCCAGGTTTCCAAGGAGCACCTGGTGGATTGGAACTGCCAAACTTTTGGTTAGCAGCCTAATTCTTAACCACTACACCACCAGGGATTCCACCTAATAACAGACCTTGAAAATATATGAAGAACTAACAGAACTATAAGGAAAAATACAGACACTTACAATTATGCTGGAGATCTCGACTCTCTTCAATGATTGACACAGCAAAAGTAGAAAGAAAATCAGTAAGTATACAGGAGACTTGAACAATATTATCAACCAATTAGACCTAATTAACATTATGGAACAATCTACCCAGGAAGTACAGAATACATACTCTTTTCAAGTGCCCACAGAATATTACCAAGATAAGCCATATCCATAAAAGAAGTCTCAGTCAATTCAAGAGGATTCACACCATACAAAATATATTCTCTGGCTATAATAGAATTACATTAGAAATCAATAACAGAAAGACAACTGGAAAACCCCCAAGTATGTGAAAACTAAATAACATGCTTCAAAATAACCCCTGGGTCAAAGAAGTAATCTAAAAGGAAATAAGAAATTATTTCCAACTGAATGAAAACACAACTTATCAAGATCTGTGGATGCTGAAAGGCAATATTTGGAGAAAAATTATAGCAATAAAAAAAAAGAGAAAAGGTCTCAAATCAAAGACCTCAGTTTTCACTTAAGAAACTAGATATATTAAATAGGTAAGTATATCTAACTAGATAGATATATTTACAACTATTACAAAAAAAAAAAAAAAAAAAGGGTAGCTGCTGAGGCTGCTTATGTACAACCAAACACCTGAAGGGATATGGTTCCTTGGATTGGAGGTTTTGGATCATGGTTTCACGGGACATCCCAGTTCACTGGCCTAATAATGTGTTTAGTGGTTCTGTTCTACCTCCTACCTCACTGCGTAGTGTCTGGGGTCTTAAAAGCTTGCAAACACCCTTCCAAAGCACAACAATTATTTTCTATCCACCTGGAACAACACAGGAAGAAGGAGAGTCAGGAATAGAAGGAGGATATCGATTGTGTGGCTAATTGCCTCCATGAACAATTGCCTTCTTTGCCATGACACCAGAAGAACTGGATGGTGCCTGGCTACCATTGCTTAACATTTTGATCAAAGATTCCATAGAAGAATCCTGATCAAAAGTGAGAATATGTAGAAAAGAATTTAAAATTCTCATGGAATCTAGATTTTATGGCCCCATGGAGGGTAGATGAACCCTTGCAACTATTTCCCTGAGACTATCTTTGAGAGCCTTGAATGAAAAATACCCCCTGAAGTCTTCTTAAAACTGAACAATAGTGTAGCTTAATTAGTACAGAAGGTTTCCCTTGAGCATTATGCTCTTTTAAGAACCATCTATATGGGATCAAATAGACAACAGCAACTCGGAAGATTGGATGGGAACCTTAGGGGGCAGTGAGTTTATGTTAATGAGGGAGGAACAACTCAGAAAAGGAGGGTGAGAACGGTTCACAACTCTAGGAATGTAATCAAGGTCACCAAACTGTACATGTAGAAAGTGGTGAACTGATACATGTTTTGCTGTATATATTCTCAACAAAGTAATAATAAAAAAAAAAAATTTAAAGAAAAAAAAAAAAGGAGCAAATTAACCCCACAGTAAGCAGAATAAAAAAAAACCCCAAAACCAAATCCATTGCCGCTGAGTAGATTCCAATTCATAGTGACCCTCTAGGACAGAGGTTTCCAAGGAGTGGCTTTGGATTGGAACTGCCAATCTTTTGGTTAGCAGCTGAGCTCTTAACCACTGTGCCACCAGGGCTCCAAGCAGAGTAAAGGAAATAATAAAGTTTAGAGTAGAAATCAATGAAACACAAAACAGAAAAATAATTGAGGAAATAAATGAAACCATAAACTAGTTCTTTGATAAGATCAATAAATTGATGAGCAAGAATGATCCGGAAAAAAATATGAGAAGACATAAATTACCAGTATTAGGAAAGAGGGAGGTGATATCCCTGTAGTGTCTACAGACAGCAAAAAGATAATCAGGCATTTTGTTGACTTTATGCCAACAAATTCTACAATTTAGGGGAAATGGACAGTCCTCAAAAGATACAAATTTTAAGCTCACCAAGAACTATATAGCCTGATTAGTCCTATATTTATTAAAGAAATTGAATATGTAGTTAAAAACCTTCCCATGAAGAAAATTCTAGGCCAAGAGAGCTTCACTGGTAAATTTTACCAAATATTCAAAGAAGAAATAGTACTTACCCAAACCCAAACCCAGTGCCGTCGTGTTGATTCCGACTCATAGCGATCCTATAGGACAGAGTAGAACTGCCCCATAGAGGTTCCAAGGAGCGCCTGAGGGATTCAAACTGCTGACCTTTTGGTTAGCAGCCATAGCACTTAACTACTACGCAACCAGGGTTTCCAAAAAGTACTTATTTTACATAAACTCACAACACTGTGAGTGTCAAATGGACTCACAAATTGTTTGCCACAAGAAATGGTCACATTTTTATTCAAATGCTTTTCCACCTTTATAAGGTAAATAACATTATCAAATTGAAAAGAACTGAACTCTTTTATCTGCTTAAGAACAAACTATCTCTAAAATACCTTTAAACACACATACATTTACATCATGAGATATCACTATACACCGAGTAGACTGGCCAACTACATTTAAAAAAAAAACAGATAATGCCAAGTATTGGCGAGTAAATGGAGCAACATAAACTCATATACTGCTTGTGAGAGTGTAAATTGGTACAATCACTTTGGAAAATCATTTGGCATTTATCTACTAAAGCTGAACATACACATGCCATAAAACTCACCATCTCCTCTCCTAGATAAATACCAACAGAAATATGTGCACAAGTTCAGAAAGGCATGTATAAAAATGTTCTTGGGAGCAGTCCCAAATTGGAGACAACCCAAACATCCATCAACATGGATGTTGTTGTTGTTATTAAGTGCCGATGAACTGGTTCTGACTCATAGTGACCCCATGTACAACAGAATGAAAGAATGCCTGGTCCTGTGCCATCCTCACAGTCGTTGCTATGTTTGAGCCCATTGTTGCAGTCACTGTGTCAATTCATCTTGTCGAGAGTCTTCCTCTTTTTCGCTGACCCTTTACCTTATCAAGCATGATGTTCTTTTCCAGGGACTGGTCCCTCCTGATAACATGCCCAAAGTATGAGACAAAGTCTTGCCATCCTCACTTTCATGGGTGCTCTGGCTGTATTTCTTCCAAGGCAGACTTGTTTGCTTTTCTGGCAGTCCATGGTATATTTAAGATTCTTGCCACCACCGCAATTCAAAGACATCAATTCTTTTTTGGTCTTCCTTATTCATTGTCCAGCTTTTGCATGTATATGAGGCAATTGAAAATATCATGCCTTGAATCAGGTGCACCTTAGTCCTCAAAGTGTATCTCTGCTTTTCAACACTTTACAGAGATCTTTCACAGCAGATTTGCCCAATGCAATAACATCATTTGATTTCTTGGCTGCTTCTTTCGTGGACGTTGATTATGGATTCAGGTAAAATGAAATCCTTAACAACTTCAATATTTTCTCTATTTACCATGTTGTTTATTGGCCTACTTGTGAGGATTTCTGTTTTCTTTATGTTGAGGTGCAATCCATACTGAAGGCTGTAGTCTTTGATCTTCATCAGTAAGTGCTTCAAGTCCTCTTTGCTTTCAGCAAGCAAGATTGTGTCATCTGTGTATTGCAGCTCGTTAATGAGTCTTCCACCAATCCAGATACCACATTCTTCCTCATATAGTCTAGTTTCTCAGATTATTTGCTCAGCATACAGACTGAATAAGTATGGTGAAAGGATACAACACTAATGCACATCTTTCCTGATTTTAAGCTCTTGTTCAGTTCGAACGACTGCCTCTTGGTCTGTGTATAGGTTTTGCATAAGCACAATTGTTTTGGAATTCCCATTCTTTGCAATGTTATTCATACTTTGTTATGATCCACACAGTTGAACGCCTTTGCATAGTCAGTAAAACACAGGTAAACATCTTTCTGGTATTCTTTGCTTTCAGCCAAGATCCATCTGACATCAGCAATGATATATCTCCTTTATCCATGTCCTCTTCTGAATGCAGCTTGAATTTCTGGCAGTACCCTGTCGATGTACTGCTGCAACCATTTTTGAATTACCTTTAGCAAAATTTTACTTAGGTGTGACATTAATGATATTGTTTGATAAGAACTGTAGTACATTCATCCAATATACAACAATGAAAATGAAAGAACTAAAACTGTATGCAACAACATTGACGAACACTACAAAACAATGTTGTGTGAAAGAGGCCATGTATAAAAGAATATACACTATAATTTCGGTTGTGTAAAGTTCAAGAACAGGCAAAATTAAATAATGTTTGTAGAATTTCAGATGGTAGTTACATTTGGGAGGATGGAATAGGCAGAGATTGGCAGGGGACGAAGGAAGCTTCTGAGACCAGGCAATGTTCTATTTCTTCAGCTGAGTGGCAATTATGTGGGAATTTGCTTTTTAATAATTTGTGGAGGCATTCATTTATGTTTTAAGGACTTTTCTCCGTGTATCATTCTTGAATTAGAACAAACTTAAAAACTGAAATAAATTCAAATAATTTAATAATTCAATTAAAAATTCAAATCATGGAGTCTTAAATTTCTGAAAGTAAATTTTTCTTTATGGAATTTACCTCACCCTACCTTTATTACTACTCTCTTTTCTTCCTCTTGATAATTTCCCATCTAAGTACACTTTTTTTTTTTAAAGAAAGTATCATACCAGTTTCCTTTCCAGTTAATTCTTTGCTTCAAGGAAGCCGTCTCTGTCATTCCTCAGAAATGCTCATAACACAACACAGTGATCAGAAATAATAATACCAAAGAGAAGTGTAATTTCCTAAGGGGAAAACACATTTCTCTTGGCAATGCCTGTCAATAGCATTCTTGGAAAGCCAGCAGAATTCAGAGTTCACAGTAAAGGAAATGTTTAATAGCAGAAACAATGGAAACAAAAACATGAAGGAATGAAAATTATTTAGAAGAATGTTAATTGTTTACTTTTGCCTCATTACAAATTTAAATACAGGTGTAAATTTCAAAATGACTCACTGAGGAATCTAATATTCTATATTTTATGTGCCTGAAATTTTCATAATGTTCAAATACCACTACAGGACTTCAACTTATGGAAGGGTAGCTGAAGGGTTTTGAACACCTAAAAGAGGGCTAAAGTTGGAAGACCAACAGGGCATCCACTTCACATGTCAAATGGTATCGCTAAATCCTCCCAGTACACATAATCTACAACAGAAGACTCAACTCAGCCTATCCTGATACCTGGAAAGCCCTTTGCCATTTTGTCTGTCTAGAAAAATCTCATCTTTAAATCTAAATTCATCTATCTTTGGCTCCCTTACCCATCCAGCATACTCTATGTATCCGTTTTTATGATAGCTCTTATGGTGATACATTAAGATTCTTCACATTTGTCTCCCTCAACATGCTGTAAGTTAACTTAAGGGTAGCAGTTATATTTCATTCATCTCTCTCTCTCTAGTGCCTATCTGAGAGAGTGCTTTGGCTGATGGAAGGTTATCAGTTAAGAGTTGTTAAGTGAAATAAATGGGAAGGGCCTGAGGGTTGAAGTAGCTGGGCTGGTGTTTTTATTTATTCTTTCTGGGGGGTGGTGGTGGTCAGGAGGAAAAGCCTTCTTTGAAGTGGTCCAAGAGCTGACATCGCAATGGAAGGCAGAACAGGAGGATGAAGCACAGTGACACTGGTAAGCCAAGTTGGTAGGTACTGGTTTATAACTGGGATGAATAATTACAGGCAAGAAGAGCAGTCCAAGAGCCTCTGGAGAGGCTGCCCAGGAAGCAAGCCACATGAACACTGGCTAGAGCAGTGAGGGACAATGGACAGGGAGGTAAAACCACAACTAATTATAAAATAGGTTTTGGACAGATACATGAATGGCTTTTCTCAAGTAGAGCTTGGTGGTGGGAAGCCAAGTTGTCCTAGCTGTTTTGGTGGTAGGTGGCCTAGTGCCACTAGTAAGATTCCGCCATAGAATCCTTTACCTTTGTTTGGTTTTGTCATCATGCTAGGAACAGAGAATTGTTGGTTACTGAAGCAAAGGGATGGGCATGGTTTAATCAGAATAGGTGAATTCTGGAAGTAGAAAGTCTACCGTATGTGTAAAATGTGATGGAAACTGCTGGTCTAATCTGATCAAGATACTACCTCTAGTCACTTTGATTTTCTTTAAAAGGGCTGAAAGATTCTGCAGATCCAAAATATATCTACTCCTCACTCATTGACTATCTCGTTATCTGACATTTCAAATTTAAGACAACAGTAAAAAAAATCTACTATTGGACTATTTTGTGTATTAATGACAAACAGCTGGCATTAATTCATGACCAATGGAACATATGGTGTCCACCAACATTTTCCGCTTCTCGAGATTATTGACAAGCTACTGGCCCACTGACAGTACATGCTGCTGGTAGGCAGGGACCTGTATGACTGTTTAAAATGGAAGAAATGGGTGTGTGCCACGAATTACTGTTTTTACAAGGTATTGTATGAGCGGGTGCATACTGGAGGTATGGTTGTGCAAAACTTTTGCCTCTTTTGGCTTTTGTACAATGAGATAAGCCTTGTAAGTCTATTTCTGGGTTCCTGTGTGTTATTTGGAAGTTGCATTTCTCATGATGATTCCATGTTCATGGGAATAGCTCACTTTCAGGTGCTAGCACAAGTTACAGCATACCTGATGTACCACCAACCCTACCCCCAGAGCCCAGAGGGTCATATGCATCCCACATAATATTCTGTGATCTGATGCTGTCATCCTCCACTTTTGCATAATACCAATTTTCGCATAACGATCTGGTCTTTGGAACCTAACCATGTTGATAAGTGAGAAGTGGGTGTATACCCTGTTTACAAGGAAAAACCAATTTCTATAAAAAAAGTGTTCATTATAAAATTTTCTGGATTAGAAAAAAGGTTTTGGTATATTCCCCTCCATGACGGGAGGATGGGCTGGGGAAAAGCAGCCTCTAGTAAGCACACAAAAAAGGCAAAATAGCACAGTTTTATTTTAAGCTCCTTTTAACATAAAAATATAACAATACTAATCATGGGAACTGAGGTGGGCTCCACTGTGAACAGGTGCATCAACACATGCTTTGAAGAAGGTCTTCCATAATTAAGAAGTAAACTGTAGACCTCATTCTGAGGTTCTCTTGGCAGGACTTGTGAAGTCCGAAGACATTCTGGAGGGACATGGCTATGGTGGGTTTTAGTTATGGTGGGCAGGGTTGGAGTTAACTGCCTTAGTTAGGTGTTTGGTGAGTAGGGTGTTCTATGATTAAGTCCATGGATGATCCAAGACCCTCTTGGCATAGAGATGTGGTCGATACTATGTGATTACCCAAAAGCCAATATAAAAAAAATTCATTTTCCTTGATTTCCTCTACTAGAGACATGGGAAAGCCACAGTACTTGACTTCGTCATATCTTTTACAGCTAGGGTGTGACACAGTTCTGGCTTTTAATCTATAGCAAAAGTTCCCATTGAGGACTTCTCTTTCTAAATAAAAAGTCAAAGCCTCAACAGGAATAAGTCCTTTGCTTCTTTTCCTTTTGCCTAAATGTCATACATGAGGTCTAGAGTTGTAGGAGCCATCTTGTGACCATGAGATTACAAGCAAGAAGAGAAAGGTCTATGTGTGAAGGATAACAGAATAGAAATGTGTAAAGAACCCAAGTCCAAGATGGTACTATTGAATTGCTATTTACCTCTGGATTGCCTACTCCTTGATTTCTTGGTGCATTAGGAAAACAGATGCCTATCTGTTTAATTTTAGGCCACTGTAATTTAGTTTGCTGTTATCTATAGCAAAACTCTGGGAGCCCTCGTGCCACAATGGTTAAGAGCTCGGCTGCTAATCAAAAGGTCAGCAGTTTGAATCTACCAGTCACTCCTTGGAAAACCTATGGGGCAGTTCTACTCTAAACTATAGGGTCACAATGAGCTGGAATTGACGCGACGGCAACAGGTATTTTTTTTTTTTTTTTGGTATAGCCAAACTCCATCCTAGCTGATGCAAAAGAATAAAGAAAGGGCCTTTGAATTTTCTCAGTGTTTTAGATCATAGACAGGCATTAACACTATACTTAAACTCCTGTCAGATTCTGGTACTTATATATATTAGGACTTCTCTGACAGGAGACAGAGGTGGGAGCTAACTGAAAGAGCCCTTCCAAGGATAACTTCTCCTAGCACATCCATCTTCTAACTAGTCTTGAGGATAGCAAGATGTTGCTGAACACGGGGTGGGGAGGCAAAGTGGGGGGCATGCCACTAGTTAGGGGGCTATGTACCAAGCAGGGCTGCCTGGCTGTGCAGTCCTTGGGGTTGAGGACAGACTGTGAGATCTGACGATCTGGAGGACGTGAGTATCCCACACTGCAGCAGAGCTCCATCGAGACAGAGCTGCTGAGGCAGATTAAGGGCTAGGCACTCAGAGAGGCATAAATCAGGAGGGTGCTCAAAAGATTAAGCACAACTTAATCACACTGACCTTACCGCAGTCACAGAAACCCAGGCGCAGGGTCTTCTTACGAGGGGAAATATTTTAGCAGTTCCTTAATTTTTGTCTAGGTTGTTTCTCATCTTTCTTAAATGGGGACTAACATGACTTTTAACAATTTGAAAAGCAGAGCTAAAAAAGTAATTCCCTCATTCTAAAGTTTCTAAAGGTGTTTCTCCATAAGCCAGAACCCTGGTTATCATGACCATACATCTAGAGTCTGTAACTAGAGAATCTTGCTTACGTGACACTAAGTTCACCAAAGTAAAATACATAGATCAAGGTGTTGTATAATTAAAAAAAAGATAATACAACTTTTCAGACTGACATAATTTTAAAAGATATGTAAAAATTTCTCTTAAAAAAAAAGAAGACAACTTTTGCTGGACCATTTAATTTTAGACCACAGATGGCATACTAGTACCATACCAAATCCTTTTTTCCCCTAAATCCTAATATTATCCTCTCCAAAAATTTTTTCCTTCATTGTTGAATTTTAGGCTAAACTTCCATGAATTATTAAAGGCTGCAGTTGGGTTTTATAAACAGATTTTCACAGCTGATCACGTAAATAGAATAGCCACCATGAGAGTCTGGTTTTGTCTTATTCAAAAATTATTCTGGGATTGAGTTAGAAATATTCTGGAAGAAATCTGTGATTCTTTAATGGAGCTTATGTATCAGCTCACTAAATAGTTCAGTTAATTTTATATCATTGTAAAAGTTTTAAAAAGTTATTTTCATATTGATTAAGGAAAGTTTATGAAAGTTTCTTTTACAAGAACATATTCAACAAAGTAACATAACCTACCAGAAAGTCCCTATGTTTCTGCACTGTATTTTTTTAGTGGGGTAACTGAAAGCAATGATGACACATCAATTTGGTCTAAGTAACGAAAAGACCCTAGGATATTTTAAAAAGTTAATTATCTTGACCTGTGGCACTGCTGAGCTAAAATATATTTGCTTTTAGCTTTGATCAGAAAATCCAATTTAGCTGTCTCTGTGAACAGCACACTTCTCATGAAATGGAAGAACATCTACTTAAAGAAAATATGTAGTTGCAAACATTCCAGAATTAAAATCAAAGAATAAAATTTCACATATTTTTTTTAAAATAACATTTACAACAATTATTTACATAAACTGTACTAACAAGCACCATGGTAAAACTTATAAAGTATACTAAATTAGGACTACTCTTCTCTGAATGGTGGATAGTAAATCAGGTTTCACTCGCACTGGGAGAAGAATGCTAATGCCACGGAATCCCAGCCTACAGAAAGGGACATGTCATTTAACAAAAAAATCAGCATTTGAAATATTTTGGTTCTTTGAATTTTTCAGAATTTGCTAGAACAAAAAATCTGTGTATAAGCTAAAGGATACAGAAAACCAGTTTTGATCTAGATGGGGCAGGATTTATTATCCATTATTTGGACTGGCAAACTTCCTCCATTTGTTTCCGCAAGATTTCTATTGAAGCACAGACATTACATAATGGGTAAACACCACAAGGCCTCCTAGGACTCAAGCCGGCGAGTCAAAGGTCATCGTCTGGATGACAGTCATGCTACAGAGAAGCAGGTCTGCAGAAGGAATACCAGATGGCCTAGATGTACTCACTGAGAATGAGTTCTAGCCTGGGCTGCTTTTTCCTCAAAAACCCCTCTTTTCATGTAATCTGATAATCATGCCACCAACTCAAGTAGCTGGTATGAATACTGGCTACCTTCACCATTCATAAGGCATAAGCTCTGGAGGATACCACTTATCATCTGCAAGGACTAGGGTATTACATTATAAGCATTGTTTTCTCAGGAAGCTCGGACCTTCTTCCATTTGTAATAGAGAAACAGTGACATCATCTAGTAAGCAAGGTCATAGCAATTGTCTGAAGAATGGCCAAGACAAGCTTAGGCAAAGGCAGCTACTGTGAGGGTTATTGCAAGAGCAAGCACGGGTGGCAGCGGGGATCCCAAGGGGGAAGGTGGGAGAAGGCTAGTTAGGATATTTGGAATGATTGGTTAAGACCAGCCTAGTGTAACTACTAGGAGACTGATCTAAGCAAGCAGAGAATGAACTAAGAACCCGAAGAGAAAGAAGAAAGGTAATTCCCATCTCTTTTCCCTTTACCCAAGGTTATTCAGCTGTGTGAGTCATGGGAAAAAAAGAGAGACCACTGAGGTAGGTAATGGTTATGTGAATATCAGAGAGCCAGATCTAGAACCAAGAAGAGACTACAGGATCAGAGAGAAGGAAGGGAAGTCAGAACCAAACAAGCTGTTCTCCAAAGGTTTTTTGCAAGTTGGTTGTTTGGAACAAAGATGAAGGATTGTAACTGAGAGTTCGATCTGATTCAGAGAGTCTGTTTTGCATCTAATATAACTCTACTATGGTTGTGAGAGTAAGGAAGCTCAGGATTCCTCAAGGAACATTGTAGCTGGAAGGCTCCAGCTAACGTGAGTCAGAGAGGGGGATGTGTCCTGTACCCACACTGTCTTGTTTGCTCAGTTTCTTGAAATCTGTAGGTTTATGTCTTTTGTCAAATTTGGGAAGTTTTTAGTCATTATTTTTTTGAGTACCTTTTCAGCTCTGCCCTCTACTTCTGAGACTCTGATGACATAAATGTTAGATCTTTTTTTTTTTTTTAATAGTCCTACAGGTTCCTAAGGCTCTGTTCCCGTTATTTGGTTTATTTTCTCTGTGTTGGGTAATTGCTGCTCTATCTTCAAGGTCATCAAATTTTTCCTCTGTCCCTTCTACTTTGGTGGTGAACCCATCGAGTTTTTTTTTTTTTTATTTCACTAATTATACTTTTTTAGTTCTAAAATTTCCACTTGGTTTTTCTTCCAAATTTTCAATTTCTTTGCTGAGACTTTCTATTTTTTCAGTTGTTTCAAATGTGTTCATAAAAGCTCAGCATAACATTTTTGTAATGGCTGCATTAAAATCTTTGTCAGATAATTCTAACGTCTGTCATTTTGGTGTTGACATTTATTGATCATCTTTTTTTCATTCAAGTTGAGATTTTCTTGGTTCTTGGTATGACAAGTGATTTTTAATTGAAACTCAAACATTTTGGGTATTATGATGTTATGGGACTCTGGATCTTATTTAAACCGTCCGTTGTAGCTGGGTTTTTCTGACACCACTCCAGCAGGGGAAGGGGCAAGGTAACTGTAACTCTTCATTTGATCCACAACTGAGAATCAGAGAGAGGAAGGGACTAAACTGAGGTCACAGAGTGAGTCTAGGAAAAAAAAAAAGGAGTCTAGGGGAGAATCAAAATGAGAATTGAGGGTGTCTTACTTCCAGTCAGTGCTATTTTCACTTCCCAGGCCATCTCTTTCTTATCTGCAATATGAGGGGTGGATGAGAAGTTGGGCCAGATGGTCTTTAAGAGACATGTCCAACTTCAACCTTTGCCAATTTCTATGACTGTCCTTAATCCTGCTACTGCTCTATTTCACCTTCTTCCACCACTATGCTAAGGCTCTAATAAAGAATAAGGGTGGGGAAGAGTATGGAGGAGAAAAAAACCCCACAAATACAGAAGATATTTTGTGCCTTATATTTGTGATGACCAATTCTTGCTACATATTTGAAAAAATACCTCCCATACAATCAGTAGCTGTGTATAACACTGCAGGCAGTTCTGACTTGTGTTTGGACTCACAATCTACATGATCTTAATATCTCAATACAATATCTCAGTACAGGTGAGCATGGGAAATTTTATTCAGATGTCTTGCCTTTATCATTAACTGGGGCAAAAAGACAGAAGCAGCAGCTTATGGTGAAAAAAAGCTCAGCATAGTGGCAGACTGCCTGGGTTTGAACACCACTTACTAGCTGTGTGACTTTGGACAAATCATACAACTTCTCTGTACCTCATGTGTGAAATGGGGATAGTAATAAACCTAAACCACATTAGTTCTTCAGAGCACCACAGGTAAAAGCTTAGAACAGTGCCTGGTTTGTACTGAGCATCATTAAATACTACTGCTACAACAAGTGTCGTTATTCTTTATCGGAGGCTTGTTATAAATTAAATGCATGTATCATTGCATCTAATCATCAGAACAACATTTTGAAGTGTGGGTTATTATTATCCTCATTTTGTAGATCAAGAAACTAGGATTATCTTATTATGAAAATCATTTATAAATATAGTATAAAGTAGTATCATCTAAAAAGATAAATTCCATTTTAAAATGATGTTTGATGCCAAAAAGTAAAGTAGTAAGAACATTCTTGGCACATTCAGAAAACATAATCAACAAAGCACCCCTTATTATAATACTGTATTACCATGATGGTTATTTATTACTTTTGTAATTTAAACCCCCCAAAGACATTTAAAGGAGGAAAATAAAAGCATAACTGTTCACTCTATGGGAATATTGGGCCTGGTTTTCTTGGGCTGTCTTTTGCAAAGTTCTTTCACTGAACTATCAGGACACATCCTGGCTTCCTGTAAAGGCCCCAGTGAAGAAATATGCTAAATGTACACAGTATATATAAATATACTATGTATACAGGAGAATTATTTCTCACAATCCTACGGCTAGAGTAGAGAATCAGAAGCATAAGGTAAAAGTAAAGCTTGATGGGGATTATCTATTTGTCATATAAAACTCCCCTGACTGTATTTTATATTTTATTCATTCCTAGTTTTAAACTTTTTTTTTGGGGGGGGGGGAACAAAAAATACTTCCTTGCTTGATATTCCTTCACTTTCTAAGGTTATTCTCAAAAACACTTTCTTATATAAGAAAAAACATACATTTTAAAATATGCTTACCAAGGCAGAATGGATTCAATAAATTCATGCACAAATACTCATTCGGTATGTTTTTCACTTTAAAGACCACTCTAGTTAGCAAGTACTTGATTTTCTCAGGCAACGGTTTCAATAATAAGTAGCTAAGAGCATAGAGAGCATATCGAAACCAGCACAGTAATGGGGTCGCAATCCTGCCGTTGGGTGACTGTGACATTCGCTCAATTGTTGGAAAGAGCATCATGCAGCGGATTACCTACAATAAAGAAATATACTTTGATGAGAGGCTTTCTTAAGGGGTAGCCCATGGCTTGATGGTTTCTTCCACGTACTACTGACACATGGTTGGGTTTCAGAACAAGACTAGAGATCTATTCAGACAGAGCAACATCACCTACTACACTCTCAGCCCATAGTCAATCTGGTTAGGATATAAGGATGATCCAGACTTGCTGAGTTGTGGGGGTTAACTTTCAAGGTGAGGAGGAATCAGATTCTAGGTAATTCCTAGCCATCTGTGATAACAATTCACAATCCCTTTTAAAGACTGCTGAAAGTAGGAACTAATGTAGCGTATACCAACTAATGTTGGTATAATAGTCAAGCAATTATACCAACCTGAGTGATTAATGACACCACAAGACAGCAGAGCCACATAAGAATAATCAGTTGCTGTCAATTCCAATTTATGAAGACCGAAAATGTGTCAGAGTAGAAGTGTGCTCCACAGGGTTCTCAAAAGCCCATTTTTCAGAAATAGATCACCAGGCTTTTCTTTTGAAGCACCTCTGGGTGGATTCGAACATTCAACCTTTCAGTTAGCAGCTAAGTGTGTTAAGCACTTGCACCACATAAGTGATTCCATTTTCATTCAGCATTTCGTTGATTACATTTGAAGTATTTAACTTTTTAAAAGTTCTTCTATTCTTTAATCTTACCAGCCAACAATGATCTTTAACAAGACCAAATAAATTTCTAACACTCAGTATGTGACATTAATAAAATGCAGCTCAGGGAAAAGAGAAGCTGGAAATCTGTACGTAACTGGGCAAATGTTTAAAGACAAAAATATTATTTCAACTCAATTTATCAGATTATTATTAAATATATTTTAATATTAGTTCAGGAAAATGGGAATCACTAACATCATTTTAAACTTATTATTCACCATATTAGTATTTCTAAAATTAACATATAAAAATAATTTCTGTGGGGATCAGAAAAGGCAAACGTTAGGCACAATCTCTATTAATAACAGAATAACATGAATGGAATATATTCAATGTCAATAGATTGTAAAACAGGAAATGAAAATGGACCCAATGACTTCCTTTTTTTTTTAAACCCTCTTTTAAATGAAGTATAACATATATACAAAAAAGCACATAAAACAGAAATGTACAATTTAACAAATCATTATAAAATGAATAGCAATGTGGGTCAAGAAACAAAGCAGTGCCAGAAGCCCTGCATGTATGTCTTCCCAACAACTTCTGTTCACATCTTAGGTAACCTCTATCCTGACTTATTTTGCTTTACATTAACAGTTAACATCCCTTAAAACTATATTTATTTTTTGCCTGTTAATGAACTAGATCTGAATGGAATTACACAGTATGCTTTTTTCTTTCTCTCAACTTTATATGATTCATCTGTGTTGATACATGTAGCAATAGCTTATTATCATCTTTGCTATATAGCTTTCCATTGCATGAACATTCCACAGTTTCTCCATTTTACTGGTCTCTGGGCTGTTTTCAGCTCAGGGATATTACATATATGCTGCTTATGAACATTTTTGTACATGTCTCTTGGTGTAGGTGTGTATGTGTTTCTGATGGATACATCACCTCAAAGTGGAAATACTAGGTGGCAGGTTAGTGTCATGGATTTTTGTACCACTAAAATATGTGCTGGAATCCTAACGTTTATACTTGTGGGTATAAAATCCCATTTGGGAATAGGGTTTTCTTTGTTATGTTAATAAGGGCATTATCAGCATGGGTGTGTTTCTTAAACCTAATCATTTTGAGTTACAAAAACAGCAGATTATACACAGAAGTGAGCACAAATGGCAGAAAGATAGATGCTATGTGGAGATTGCCAAGGAACTGAGAAATGTGGCAGCCACAAAAGCCGAGACAAGGATTCTTCCCCAGAGTGGACAGACAGAGAGCCTTCCTCTGTAGTTGGTGCCCTGAATATGGACTTCTTAGCCTCCTAAACTGTGAGAAAACAAATTTCTGCTCTTTAAAACCACCTACGTGCAGTATTTCTGTTACAGCAGCACTAGATGACTAAGACAGACAGACATATGTTCAGCTTTAGCAGACAATGCCGTATCGTTTTCCAAAGTAGTTGTACCAATTTATACTCGGACCAATTAGCAACACATGCTAGTTCACGTTATTACATATCCTCATGACACTTGATACTGGCAAATTGTTAAATTTTGGACAATCTTGTGTATAGTGAGTGGTGTCTCTGAGGCTTTAATTTGTGTTCACTGATGGATGTCTAATGAGTTTGATTCTTTTATATGCTTATTGGATATTTTCTGTATTCTCTAAGTGCTTATTCAAGTCTCTTGCACATTTTTCTATTAGGTTGCCTGTCTTTTTTCGTGCTGATTTGTTGGAGTTGTTATATATTCTAGATATCAATTTTTGGTCATGTTGCATTCTGTGGCTTGCCTGTTCATCTCTTATTCTTACTATATTTTTCTTAATGAAGGCAAGTTCTTTAAGTTTGATGCAGTCAGATTTGTCTTTTCCTTTAAGATTACTGTTCTTTTTTTTGTGTGTGTGTGTCTTGCTTAAGAAATTCCTCTGTAGCCCCAAATCATGAAGATATTTTTCATTCAAAATGTTTCTTTATAAACATACCTCTTTATCTGCTCTATGATGTGGACTTATGTCTCCAGTTGTGTTTAACTTCAGTTATGAATCTGTTCCTTTGATTTCGGAGATCACTGATTTGCTTTACCTTTTCCCTTATGTATTCATCCTCCTCCTTCTGGATGAACTGAGTGCACTTTTGCTGGTAGACCCTGAGACTAAAGGTGGGTTTTTGTGGACTCAGACTCTTCCATTTTCTGCTATTGATACTACCCATTAAAAAAAAAAAAAAAAAAAAGAAACCATTGCTGGCGAGTTGATTTCAATTCATCGTGACGCCATAAGACAGAGTAAAACTGCCCCAATGGGTTTCCAAGAAGTGGCTGCTGGATTCAAACTGGCAGCTTTTTGGTTAGCAGCTGGACACTCAGCCACTGCACCACCAGGGCTCTGCTGTTGATGCTAGTTTTTCATAAAAACCTGTATGATGGTATTGCCCAAATGTTGAATTGATCAGTAATCAGCTGTAATTTTGTCTTCATGCTGCTTTCACTATTAGGAAGAACAGGGGTTTGTGAATGAAAACTGTGAAGGACATTTCTCATTTTAGTCATGATATCTTCTTGTTTTTCCTTGGTCATATCTGTCAGCTAAGTGCTCAGCCATTTCCGTAGACTTTTCCTTTTCTCCCAACAATAGGTGAGATATTTTAGCTATTTCTTTTTTGGTCACAGGATAGTTTGACCTCCATTGTTTCTCCTTTGCCACGTAAAAGTGAGAATGTATTGCTACCTAAACACCTGTTTAGCTGATGAGTTAAAGACACTTTTTGGAAGCAGGTAGCCACATCCATGCAAATGATTTTAAAACTGCTAGATGGCAACGTTACTTTTCAATTGAATCCAGGATTTCTGGCAGAATGCAGAAGGGAGATTCCAACACTGGCATCTTCTCAGGTACAAAGCAGAAGAGGACATGCCGGATGGACTGTGCTAAAGGCCTTATGTATGAGGCATTCACAGGTTTTTCTGCTGCAGGTTACTGCGGGCCCCAGAATGTCAGGGATGATCCGGAATCTTCAAATCGAAGCCAGCTGCCTGTGTGGCAATGGGTTTGTCCAAAGGTTATGCACAAAGATTCACAGAAAGGTTATGGAATCTCTGTGAAGTCTGGCTGGAAAAGTAAAGACAATAAAACAATCATCCTCTCCAGATGCCACTTTGAGAGTGAGATCCAACCCAACACATTCAAATACAGAGAGGGAATGAGATCAGCTCTGGAATCCCAGGACTTTTCTGATATTTGGTCATCTTCCTTTTCCCCTTCTAGCATAGCACAAGGATCCAGCATTCTTCATGCACTAGTAATCACTATGATGTGGGGAAAGGTTAAGCAGAGTATACAGCACTAGCATCATAACTACAGTTATCTTCAGCTGCAGACAGCACTGGCAATGAACCTAATAGCTTTCTGATGTCTCCAGGGCTTTGTAATAGAAGCCTCCCCACTCTCACAGTCAATGTACAGTAGGTATGCCACTACTTCATTTTTGCCTTTTTGTCCAAAGACTTTCTTCAGAACTGCTGCCAATGGTTCAAAGTCAAATGTGACTCCTGTTTCTCTTAGCAATGTGACATGTGTCTTTCAGATTGGCAAAAATTAAGAAGTCTGAGAATACTGAGGGTTAAAGAAGATGTGGCTCAAAAGGAACTCTTAAACAACACTGCATCTATTAAGTATTGAATTTTTCTCTTCTGTTTTTGAAAGGAAAACTACCTTCCTGGGTGTCTGGGGCTCACACAGCTAGTAAATTTTATGACACTGTCTAATGTTAACTGTGCAATATAGGGGTCTGGCATTTCACTTGGATACTAAGCAGCGTGCCTGCAGAGTCTGAGAGGAGAAACTGATGAAAAACCTCTCAGTGATGGAGTGGTGCTAATATTAACCCTTGATTTTTCACCTTCAAATTCAGAACTCTTCCCTTATCTTGTAGGTAATTCTAACATCACAAGTCTTCTTGTTGCTTTAAGTGCTACATGATGTTCTGTTGGACTTAACAAGACTAAACAGATTTCAAACAGGGGTGGATTATTTCTGCTGTGTGTTATACTCGAAGTTTTGGCCACCTCAATATGGTAAGGAAAAGAAATAAAAGATACAGGATCTAAAACGAAGAAACAACACTGTCATTATCTGTGGACAAATGTGTACTTAGAAAATCCAAAAGAATATACAGACAAGTTTTAGAACGAACAAGAGAGTTTAACAAGTTTGCTGGACAGAAAATCAACATGTAAACATTATTTGTATTTGTATAGATCAGCAACAATCATTTAGAAAATGAAATTTTAAAAATATCCTATTTACAACTGCATAAAAAATAAGAAGGTAATAATCAGACAAAAGTTGTACAGAATGACTATAGGTAGAATGTATAAAACTTTTTTAAAGACCATAAAGAAGATTTACAATAAATGGAGAACTATACCATGTTCAAGGAACTCTGGTGTCACAGCGGTTAAGTGTTTGGCTACTAACCCAAAGGTGAGCAGTTGGAAACCACCAGCTGCTCCGTGGGAGAAAGGTATGGCAATCTGCTTCCATAAAGATTACAGCCTTTGAAACCCTATGGGACAGTTCTCTATAACTTGGAATTGACTCAATCACAATGGGTTTATTTTATCCCAAGTTGACGGAATAGAAAACACAACATTGTAAAGACATTATTTCTCCCCAAATTAATTTATAAATTTAGTAAAACCAGAATCAGAATCTCAACAAGTTGTTCGTGAACTTTACAAGCAAATTCAAAATGTACATGGAAATGCAGAAAGCCAAAAATACCTAAGGCATTCTTGAAGAACAAAAAGAAGGGATTTAACTTGTTCTACCAATATCATAAAAAAAATAGCATACTATAGTATAAACCTTTAATAAATAAGACATACGTGCTTTTGGTGCAGAGTTAGAAAAGCAGGCCAATAGAACAGATTAGAGAGCCCTGACAGGAACTAGAAGCCTTTGTATAATGTTAGAATTATTTATTCTCTGAATGTTTAGTAGAATTCACCAATGAAGCCATCTATGCCTGGAGCTTTAGAATGACTTTTGACTATTGGTTGACTCAACTTTTTAATGGCTATAGGACCATTCATGCTTTCTATTTCTTTTGAATCTGTCTTGATATCTTTTTCTAGGGATTTATCCATCTCATTTGAAATTTTCAAAGTTACTGGCATAAAATTATTTATAATACCCTGCTATTATAGTTCAATTTCTAAACCACCAGTAGTAATGTTACCTCTTTCATCCCTGATACTATTAATCTTTTTGTAATTAAGTAACTCTCTTTACACCTCTAGTAATGCTTAAAACAAAAGATGATTCTTATTTTGAAATTTGACAAATTATATTAATGTTCATGTGGACAAATAAGAAGGATAGCCAAGGAATTCTGAAAAAGGAAGAGAAACGAGGGAAATGAGCTCTGCTAAATATTACATGTATTATGAAGCTACACTAATTAAAACTGCTTGGTGCCAGAAAAGGATCACGCAGCTCAATGGAACAAAAACAAAAGAACAGAAACAGGCCTTAACACTCATGGGAATGAAATTTATGATAAAGGTATCAATGGAAGAAAAAGGTTGCCTAATAAATGGAGTTGGGAAAACTAGAAAACAGAATTATTCCAAATAGCAAACAACTGGAAATGAGCGCCCATAATTAAGGCTGGTTACGTAAGTTATGCTATATCCATATGATGGAACACTTGGCCGTGACAAAACATTGGCCAGATTTGTATGTGCTGACAGGAAGGGTGTACAAATTTTGATTCTCCTTTGAAATCTGCTTCTTGGAATTGTGAATCAAAAGGAGTTAGCAAGCTGCAAGTAAGACGCTCTATAGGCTCATATGTTCTTTGGGCTTTTAATTCTGAAAGCACAGAGGTATTTTGCTTATTTTCAAGCTCTTCAACTATATCCCATAAATGATTCCTGGTAAATTAGATGTCACCAAATAATACAATCTCTACTAAATGAAATTCAATTGTTCAACTCTCAATCATATTTTCTCCTCCAGGCAACTTTTAGAAAATATTAGCAAAGAGCCAAACCAGGGATTTATTTAAAAATATTTCCAGGGAATAATGTGAGGACAGTACATTTAATCCTGGTCTTCTACACCTTCGGCATTTATAATACTGTTGTAGGTAAGAGAAAATATTCAGGACTAGGACTGTTAGGTGCTATGAACAACAAGATTCTTCTTTAGGAAAATAAGCTAAATTATGTTTTACTGTACTCTTTACGAATGCAGAAGAGTATGCTAAAACACATCAGAAACATTTAAATGGCAAAGTTGGAAATAAGTGTGCTCCCTCCCTAGCCTCGCCCTGGCTAATCTACAGTTAGCCAAAATAATTAATGACTAACAAAACAATCTCATTTCCAAGAGGTCTGATAATTTAGGCCTTTATGGTAACTCTTTGCTCATTTTAGCTTCAAGTTTACTCACTTCAAGAAGCATCATGGGCTTGCTTGTGCTTATTAACATGTCCTCAAAGATTTAGGGAATATAAACGGTTAACACAGCTACTGTCAAACCAAAAAACATACCACACAGATTCCATACTCGTTATGTAACCCACAGTACACAAGGAACTTCAGATTGATCAAATCAGTTGGCAGAAACAGGAAACAATCCATTATTTTTATAAATGATCCATTACTGTGACCCACGTTAAACAAAATTGCATGCAAAGGAAACTCTAAAAATACATGAGCAACCACATAGTTACATTTGGTTGATCTATATCAGTAACAAATTCAGAATTAAAGTGCACTCTGAAATCACGGGAATGGACCGAAACAATAAGGAAGTTCTATCATGTGCTCTGAATGCATCATTGCCTCGCAAAAATATGAGACGACCAGAGACCATTTTTCACAACTCATACTTCGTTGATGGGACTGATTTTTCTCTCTTACTTTTGGAGAACAATAGTTATTGCCTGTGAGTGAAGCTTCTAAGTTTCCTATATATCATAATGATAATTTCAGTAAAATAAACAACCCACATGTGACAGCCTAAGTCACAATAATAAAAATTTCTTTTCTTCTTCATGTAGAAACCTACTGGTAAAAAACAAAACAAAAAAAACCACCGAGTTCAAGAAAGTACACCCCATTTTATAAACACAGCTGTGCAGAGAAAGCTTCCAAATCTGTGTACACAATAAAACATTTTCTTATGTTACTATCTCATTATAGAAAGAACTTCCAGGCTAGCCAAGTTATTCTACTCTAAGGGAACATTTTCACATAGCTCACATCCTCATTTGAAGTCTATCAGACTCAACTTTTGATAATGAAACACAACCAGGCTTTCTTGAAGAGTGCAGGAAAATAAATACACACACTGGGACTGTTTATGGTGGATACATTTTGGGGTTTACACATAGTATTTTGACAATTATTTTGCCTGAACTTATTAGTAGTCATTTTTTAGGAAGGAAGTTAAGAGGCAATTGGGGTGTGGCTGTAAGGTAAGGAATATGATGTTCAGGTGTGGTCTGTATGCAATCTATTTTGTTAGATGCTTTAAAAAAAACAAAATTTAAAAAATAATACAAAAATGAACTTCCCCATTCAGGTAACTTATTACAGATGCATCTGTTTTTCTGGATGCAGCAATGGTACCTACACATTATGACAAAATAATGAAAAATGATATCTGTTATGTTTACAAAACCTTCAAAAAACCAGCATCGCTGCTATTTTCCACATTAATTTACTAGTTGAGCCCACTTGTTGCTGCATGGCAGGTGATACCTAACCGCACAAGTTGAAAACAAGAACATTTAGCACACAGTTTATTTCTTTATCAGATTACCAGTATTGTTAAGACGTATCTTAGTGAACATGCATTATAGACCAGACAGCCTTCAAAGATAAAGTTGCTAGTAGTCACAGCATAGATCTAGAAATGATCCTAGTTTAACTCTTCTCCCACTAAGACCATGTTTTCCTCCCTTAGGATCTGACTGGAAACACAAAGTCTATTTAGCTTATTTAGCCAGAAGTATGCATAGTTTATAAACTGAAAATGCCCTGTGATGGTTAAGATTGTGTGCCAACTTCGCTGGGACATAATTCTCAGTGGTTTGGCAGTTACATAGTGATGTAGTTGGCAGTTATCTAATGATGTAGTCATCCTTCATGATGTGATCTGATGTGATAAACCAATCAGTTGTAGGAATGCATCACACTGGGAGCTAGAGTACTATATGTAGGGCAGGAGGCAAAAAACAACCGAAAAACCCCCAGTGTTTTAGCACTGGTGTTGGGACTGTTGTAAGTTAGAAATCCCACTGTTTCAAATTTTGGGCCTAGAGTGACTGAGAAGAAAGAGTCATTCATTAGGTCTACTGGCTGCTCATTAGTTTGTTCATTCATTCACTTTCATCAAATATATATTGAGCACCTACAACACGTCAGATGCTGGGCTGAGTGCTGGAGAAACGGATGCACAAGACAGACACAGTGCCTGCCCTCAGAGCATTTAAAGTTTAGTGTTAGAGAAGTTTATAATAATGCATGATAGGTACCACGATATGGGAAATAAAGAGTACAGTAGAAAAATATAAAACAGACACTAGAAATCTCTTGTTCATCATGACCTAGGAACTGTTGAAAAAGACTTTGGAAAGAGACCAAAAACCAAAGCAAATCCATTGCCGTAGAGTCAATTCCAACTCTTGGAGACCCTACAGGACAGAGGAGGACTGCCTCATAGGGTTTCCAAGGAGCGTCTGGTGGATCTGGTGGATCTGAACTGCAGCTGTAACTCTTAACCACTGCGCCACCAGGGCCCCAGAGAAGTAGACAAATACTCACTGAGTACCTACCGCTGTCAAGGTGCTGAGGATAGAGCACAGGGCTACTCAGGGAAATCAGTAAAACAAAGATTCTTCCACATTTAACTTTGCTGAAAGACACTGTGAAACATTTATACTTCAGTTCAACATACTAAAATACCATTTTTATACCTTTCCTAAGATGAGGTAAAGTGTCCTTCACAGGTTTTCTGAATTTAAGGGAGAATGATACAGAGGAAGGAGCCCTGGTAGCACAGCGGTTAAGTGCTTGGCTGCTAATCAAAAGGTTGGCAGTTAGAATCCTTCAGCCACTCTGTGGGAGAAAGATGTGGCAGTATGCTTCCATAAAGATGACAGCCTTGGAAACCCTATGAGACAGTTCTACTCAGTCCTATAAGAATTAACTCCAGGCAAGAGGTTTGGTTTTAGATACAATGGAAAGGCCAGTAGTCAGAGGCACATGCTGGATGCACGCCAAAGTACCAGAGAACACGGGATTTCCACCACAGAAGCTGTCCCTGTAAACATTCTCATCTTCTCAGAAGTCAACTGGAAGGCACAAAGTGTGGCTTTCTTGTTCCATTTTGCCTGGCAAAATGCAAATGTATCAGTTAAGGTGACTAAGACCCCGTGAGACAGAGGCTAAATCTTTGAAAAACAAGAAGTTAACTCACAAGCAAAAGGTTAGTTCCAACCGACTAAAGGAACTGCATTAGGCCCAGTGCCAGCCTTGATAACAGGCAAGGATCTGTCTTGCTCAGTTCAATAAAGATGTTTCAAAGATGCATCTTATGCTTATCTTTTCCTTACGATTCTCTGAAGGGAGTGGTCCTCCTCCCACTGACTTCAGGCATGCCAGCTTCACGAGGGTAGCATCGTCTGGTGACGTCACAAGCCTGTTGTTGTTAGATGCCCTCAAGTCGATTTCGACTCATAGCAACCCTGTGTACAATAGAACGAAACGCTGCTTGGTCCTGCGTCACCCTCACAATCTTGCTGTATTTCAGACCATTGTTGCAGCCACCATGTTAATGAATCTCATTGAGGGTCTACCTCTTTTTAGCTGATCCTCCACTTTACCAAGCACGATGTCCTTCTTTGGGGACTGGTCCTTCTTGATAACATGTCCAAAGTATATGACATGAAGTCTCGCCATCCTTGCCTTTTAGGAGTATTCTGGCTGTACTTCTTCCAAGACAGGCTAAGCAATAACCCTGGTTAGCTGCTAAGTCCTACCACTGCCTCACTGAACTAAGGCATCGGCTTCTACAGAGTTTAGAGAGGGGACAGCATCCTCGGGAAGACTCTGTACCCTCCCCAACAGGACAGGGCTGTATTTCTGATAGCCTAATGACATCTCTGCCAAATCTCAAGAGTACTGGGCATATAAATAAGACAATAATTCATCCAATTTAACCAAAAACACTCCATGGTATCTGGATATATAATGAACTAGGTATTATACTCTATTACCAGTTCATATTTTAGTCTGCGACTCAAACATTCATTCACCTTAATGGTCCTTGAAAGTTGTTCAATAAGTAAAGGTAACATTTTCAACTGACAGAATTAATTCATGCTTTTCAAATGCATACAGCGAAAGTTTACATTAAGTTAAAAGCAAGACACTGAGCTTATGTTAAGGATGATGGAAAAATCTGGAAATGGATAATGGTAATGGCTGAATAACATAATATATGCCTGATAAACATAACTAATGCCACTGAAGTGTGTATGTAAAGAACGCTGAAATGGCAAATGTTTTCTTACATATATGACTACCACAGTAAAAAAATATAATTCAAAGTTTGGTTCTAATATTTATAACATAAATAACAACTATTTCTAAAAAAGTACATTTGTCACCATTATATCAAAGCAAATTGATTTTAAAACAATACCATGCGATCCTCAATGAAATTTCACCTATCTTTTTGAAAAGAAAAGCCTTTTTTTAAAAATTGTACTTTAGATGAAGGTTTATAGAACAGACCAGTTTCTCATTAAACAGTAGTACAGATATTATTTTATGACATTGGTTAACAACCCCACGACATGTCAACACTCACCTTTCTCAGCCCTGAGTTCCCTATTGCCAGCTTTCCTGTCCCCTCCTGCTTTCTAGTCCTTGCTCCTGGGCTGGTGTGCCCCTTTAGTCTCATTTTGTTTTATGGGCCTGTCCAATCAGGAGTGACGTCATTACTGAGCTGAAAGGGTGTCCGGGGGCCATACACTCCAGGTGTCTTCAGTCTCTGTCATGTCGCCAAGTCTGGTCTTTCTTTTTGAGTTACAATTTTGTTCCACATTTTTCTCCAGCTCTGTCTGGGACCCTCTATTGTGATCCCTGTCAGAGTAGTCAGTGGTGGTAGCTAGGCACCATCTAGTTGTACTGGACTCAGCCTAGTGGAAGCCGTGGCAGATGTGGCCTGTTAGTCCTTTGGACTAACCTTTCCCTTGTATCTTTAGTTTTCTTCATTGTTCCTTGCTCCCTAAGGGGTGATATACCTATAGAATATCCCAGATGGCCCACTCATAGAAAAGCCTTTTCTTTATTTTCAATTTTGTACAACTTTTATGCAATAGTTTCCTGGAATATAGTTTATACAGGTAGAATACAATCACTGCATGCAAGATGTACATTCTGTTAGGGAAAGTATCCTGTGAGTGCTTCTAGTAAGTCTTCCTACAGATCACTACAAATACGTGGTTTCAGACTTTTATTGTGAGGTAAAGATGCTTCGTTTTCTCTCTGAAAAATTACTTCAAAATAAGATGATCATGAAAGAGAACCATAATCTGCCATCTTCAATAAATCTAAGAGAGATCTTTTAGAGCAAAGCATAATATAGTCTTCCTCAGTCTAATGAGGGTCAATACCCCAGGAAAGACCTCTCACAGGGCAAAATGTAATTATCATTTATTTCAGGAGGGGGAACTGCACGTTTTCTGGAGCCCTCCAATTGATACATACATATATTCCCCAAAATAACAAATCTCACTAAAACAGACATAATTACTTCATGGGTTAACAATCTTCATAGCTGGAAGGCAGCCTTTTGTATGAGTGGCTTGAGGGATCATGGCAACACCTCAGCATGAAGGAATTCACCGCTACTGTAAATGGAATTTCTAGCTGTGCCAGAGTTAAACATCTTCATAATCTTCTTCCTAGACAAGCCTGACCATAGCCTACCACACTGACATTTGGGTTCCTTGACAAAAAAGCTGGCTTGCAGCTATTTAGTCTACAGTGAAGGCAGAAGTCCACATGCTGTCAAGTCCAGCACACACAAAGAGAGCTTCCGAATCGCAAATATAATGTACGACTTTAAATATAGATAAGAAACAACAGATTGTCACACATTTGAGTAAGGGCTCTAACATGGAAGACAGAGGACAAAACAAATATAAAAATTAAACTCAGAGGAAAACACAATGGGAAAACCAGAAGAAATTATAAGAAAATTTGCTTAGAAATGTAAGAAAATGTTATGTTAATAAAGAATGGGATATAAAAAGAACACAGTAAACAGGATACAATTCTTAAAAATTAAAATATAATTTCTTAAATTAAAAAAAAAATCAGTAAAAATAGTAGAAATAAGAGTGGAGAAAATCCAACTGTAATCACAAAGATGAGCAGGAGGACAGAAAATTAGAGAACCAATACAAGAAAATGAATATCCTACTAAACGAGTTCCAGAATGAGGAAACTAAAAAAGGAGGGACGGGAACCTAACAGAAATAATTGATGGAAGTTTCCACAAAATGAAGAACACAGATATACAGGTCTTCATATTGAAACAGCCTCAAGTGTCAAGGACACTGTATTAGTTTCCTGTGGCTGCTGTAACAAACTACCACAAACTGGGTTGCTTAAAATAACTGAGATACATTCTCCCACAGTTCTGGAGGAAGACTAACTATCTGCAATATGCAGATGACACAATCTTGCTTGCTGAAAGCTAAAAGGCCATAAAGCACTAAGTAATGAAGATCAAAGACTACAGCCTTCTATGGATTACATCTCAATATAAAGAAAACAAAAACCTTCACGACTGGACCAATAAGCAACATCATGATACACAGAAAAAAGACTGAAGTTGCCACAGATTTCATTTTACTTGGATCCATAATCAGCACCCATGGAAGGAGCAGTCAAGAAATCAAAGAATGTATTGTATTGCATTGGATAAATACACTGTAAAAGATCTCTTTAAAGTGTTAAAAAACAAAGATGTCACTTTGAGGACTAAGGTGCACCTGACCCAAGCCATGGTAGTTTCAATTGCCTCATACACATGTGAAAGCTGGCCAATGAATAAGGAAGACTGAAGAAGAAGAACTGATGCATCTGAATTATGGAGTTGGGGAAGAATACTGAATATACCATAGACTGCCAGAAGAATGAACAAATCTGTCTTGGAAGAAGTATAGCCAGAATGCTCCTTAGAAGCAAGGATGGTAAGACTTCATTTCACTTACTTTGGACATGTTATTAGAAGGGACCAATCCCTGGAGAACATTATGCTTGGTAAAGTGGAGGGTCAGCAAAAAAGAGCTCAGTAAGATGAATGGACACAGTGGCCACAACAATGGGCTCAAACACAGCAATGATGGTGTGGATGGCACAGAACCGGCCAATGTTTCATTCAGATATGCAGTGGGGTCCCTATGAGCTGGAACCAACTCGATGGCACCTAAAAACAAGTCTTTTTTAACTTAGCTGATGGTAACTCCATCTTCTCCTATTGTTCAGGCCAAAACTTTAGAGTCATCCTTAAGTCCCTCCTTGTCTCTCACGCTCCACATCTAATCAGGAAATTCTGTTGCCTTCCCCTTCAACATATATCCAGAATCTGACCCCTTCTCACTACTTCCACGGATTCACCTTTCTGTTCTGATCCACATCCACCATCATCTCTCACCTAGATTACTGAATTAGCCTTATAGCTGGACTTCTTGCTTCTTGTTCCCTTACGGTCTATTCCAAACACAGCAGCCAGGAAATTCCTTTTAAAACCTGAGTCACATCATATCACTCCTCTGCTTATTTAGAGCAAAAGCCAAATTCTTTTTTTTTTTTTTTTATTTTTACTGTGCTTTAAGTGAAAGTTTACAAATCAAGTCAGTCTCTCATACAAAAATTTATATACACCTTGCTATATACTCCTAGTTGCTCTCCCCCTAATGAGACAACACACTCCTTCTCTCTACCCTGTATTTCCGTGTCCATTCAGCCAGCTTCTGTTCCCCTCTGCCTTCTTATCTCCCCTCCAGACAGGAGCTGCCCACATAGTCTCATGTGTCTACTTGAAAAAGCCAAATTCTTTATAATGGCTTTCAGGCAACTCTCTTTTTACTCTCCATTTTATTCACTATGCTCCAGCCACACAGGCCTCCTTGCTGTTCCTCAAACATAATGCGCAAGCTTCTGGTCTTAAGGCCTTTGCATTAACTATTTCTAATGCCTGGAACCTTTGTTCCCTGGATATCAACAAGGCTATTTCCTTCATCTCCTGTAAGTGCCTGATCACTAGTCGCAGTCCACAATATAAGCCAGCTTGAAAGGTCTCCACTGGCCAAAACTGGAACAGTTTTATTACCAAAATAATTAAGTACTGTAATGAATCACAAGACTTTAAAAAAAGAGAAAATTCATAAACCATGCCAATAATTGACGAATACATGAGCGAGAGAGAAAGATAAGTCAGAGCTCTTGCTTACAGTAGAATACTGAGTATCAGTCAGAAATATGGAGGGAATGTTAAGAGTTGGGAAATCACCATCATGGTAAGGTTAGGGTCAGGAAAGGGTCATCGATGGATGCTGAATATAGGAGAAATTTTTGATGAAGCGTAGGCTATTGGCATGATCTTAAAAAGTGTCTGTCTACAGACTATTCATTAATTGCTAAGAAAAAAATAGCAATTATACAGTGAGGATAACATTTTGATCAGGTGATCAAAATTCACATCACCAAGGAGAAGCCTAGAGATATGATACCCTGAGAAGGACACAGCATCACTGACGCAGTATTCTAGTCGAGAATGCATAGCCTCAATCTAGTCACGAGGAAACATCAGACAAACAAAACACAAAATTAGGAATATTCTTTTTTAAGAAAAGAAACCATATCCTTTCAAAAAATGTCAACTTTATGAAAAGACAAAAAAAAAAAATGTTCTGGATTAGAAGAGAACAAAGAGGCGCTGACAGTTAAATGTAGTATCTGATCCTAGACTGGATCTTGTCCTGGAAGGGAAAAACGCTACAAAAGACATTATTAGGTCAAATGACAAAACTGGAATATGGGAGGTAGTTTAAAGTATTCATCAATGTTAAATTTACTGAAGTTGATAATTGCACCGTGATTATGTAAGAGAATATCCCTGTTCTTAAGTACTATACACTTTAGGATATATTTAGAGTTAGAGGGCTATGTATATTCAACTTATCTCAGATGGTTCAAGAAGAAATAGTATGTGTACATAGAAAGGGAGAGCAAATGAAAAAGCAAATGAGGTAAAATATTAACAATAGGTAACCCAGATCTGGGTAAAGGGCATATGGGTATTCTTTGCATTCTTCCTATTCTCGCAAATTTTCTGTCAAGTTTGAAATTACTTCCAAATAAAATGTTAAAAAATAAATTGCAGTCCACCACTGCCCTCTATCCCCCAGCCCTGGCATTTCCAGTCCTCTTTACCTGACTCCAGTCTTTTTAAGAAGGCAGTATTGTCTTTCAATATACTAATTTACTTCTATTTTTTCTTTGTTTATTATCAACTCCCCTTAGTAGACTATAAGCTTTGTGAGGGCAGAGATCTCTTTCTGTTTTTTTCACAGATGCATCCAAGTCCATAATGTTGCTGTTAGGTGTCATCAAGTTGGCTCCATCTCATAGCAACTCTATGTACAGCAAAATGAAACAATGCCCAGTTGTGCACCATTCTCACAATCATTGCTATGTTTGAGCCCATTTTTTGCAGCCACTGTGTCAATTCATCTCATTGAGGGTCTTCCTCTTTTTCAATGACCCTCTACTTTACCATGCATGACGTCCTTTTCTAGGGACCAGTCCCTCCTGATAACAGGTCCATAGTAGGTGAGACAAAGTCCTGACATCCCCACATCTAAGGAGTAGTCTGGCTATACTTCTTCCAAGACAGGTATGTTCATTCTTCTGGCCGTCCATGGTATATTCAATATTCTTTGCCAACATCGTAATTCAAATGCATCAATTCTTCTTCAGTTTTCCTTATTCATTGTCTAGCTTTAGTGTGCGTATGAGTGAGGCGACTGAAAATACCATGGCTTGGGTCAGAGGCACCTTAGTCCTTAGTCCTGACAGCATAGCTTTTTAACACTTTAAAGGGGTCTTTTGCAGCAGATTTACCCAATGCAATACGCCGTTTGATTTCTTCCCTGATGTCCAAGTAAAATAAAACCTTTGACAACTTTAATCTTTCTCCATTTATCATAATGTTTATTGGTTCATTTGTTAGGATTTTTGTTTTACTTTGAGGTATAATCTATAGGGAAGGCTACAGTCTTTGATCTTCATCATCAGTAAATGCTTCAAATTCTCTTCGCTTTCAGCAAGTAAGGTTGTGTCATCTGTATATCACAGGTTTTTAATGACTCTTCCTCTAATCCTGATGCCATATTCTTCTTCACAGAGTCCAGCTTCTGGGGTTATTGGCTCAGTGGTTAACAGCTTGACTGCTAACCAAAAGGTCAGCGGTTTGAATCCATTCAGCCACTACTTGGAAACTCTATGGGGCAGTTCTCCTCTCTTCTATACCGTTGCTATGAGTCAGAGTCAACTAGCTGGTAACAGTTTTCTGGGATTATTTGCTTAGCATACAGATTTCTTTTCCTAAATTTTATTTATTTTGTTGTTGTTGAGAAAATACATGGTGAAACATACACCGATTCAACAGTTTCTACATGTATAATTTAGTGACAATGATTATATTCTTCGAGTTGTACAACCATTCTCACTCTCCTTTTCTGTGTTGTTTCAACCTCATCAGCATAAACTCACTGCCCCCTAATATTCCTATCTAATCTTTCGAGTTGTTGTTGTCAATCTGACCCCATATAGTTTTTGCAAATAGCATAATACTAAAGGCAAGCCTTTTTTTACTAGTTAATCTAAATTATTGTTCGGTTTTAAGAAGACTTCATGGGATATTTTTGGTTTAAAGTTTAAAGATTATCTCAGGTAAATAGTTTCAGAAGTTCATCCACCCTCTCCAGAAAACCCTGTTCTGCATTTTCCTTCCTTTGATCAGGATTCTTCTATGGATTCTTTGATCAAAATGTTAAGTAATGGTAGCCAGGCACCATCCAGTTCTGGTCACATGGCAAAGGAGGCAGCTGTTCATGGAAGCTATTAGTCACACATTCCATATCCTCCTCCTATTCCTGAATCTCCTTTCTCTGTTGCTCCAGGTGAAAAGAGACCAATTGTGCCTGGGATGGCCACTTATAAACTTTTAAGACCCCAGGCACTACGCAATGAACTAGGAGGTAGAAGAGAAGCGCTGAACACGTTATTAGGTCAATTAACTGGGATGTCCCACGAAACCATGAACCTAAACCTCCAAACCAAGAAAACAAATCCCATGAGGTGTGTGGTTGTACATAAGCAGCCTCAGCAGCTACTCTTTTTTGGTTGTTGCTGTAAATATATCTATCACACAATCTTTGCAAATTAAACTTTTTACAGGTATACAACTTATTGGCAGCAATTACAACAATCGGCTGTGTAATACCCTTAATTCAATTTTTCTATCACCATTAACCCCTCTTTTCCCCTCCCGCCTGACCCTGGTAATCACTAATAAACTTTAGACTCTATACATTTGCCTTTTCTTGTCTTCTTATATAGATGAGGTCATACAATATTCGTCCTTTTGTGATTAGCTTATTTCACTCAGCATAATGTCTTCAAGTTCCATCCATACCATAGCATACATCAAGACTTCATTTCTCCTACTGGTTGAGTACTATGCCATTGTGTGTATGTACCATATTCTGTTTATCCATCAATCTGTTGATGGGTATTTACTTTGTTTCCACCTTTTGGCTATTGCAACTAGTGCTGCAATGAACACTGGTGTACAAGTCTTTTTGAGTCTCTGCTTTCAAGTCTTTTGAGTATATACCTAGGAGTGGAATTGCTGGGTCATATATGGTAGTTCTAGTTTTAGTTTTTTGAGGAACTGCCACACTGTTTTCCACAACAGCTGTACTATTTTGTACTTCCACCAGCAATGGATAAGAGTTTTAATTCACCCACATCCTCGTTAACATTTATTATTATTATTTTTTAAATCATAGTCATCCCAGTGGGAGTGAAATGGTATCTCATTGTGATTCTGATTTGCATCTCAAAAAAAAATCTTTTTTTTTTTTTTTGATGGCTAGTAACATTGAGCATCTTTTCATATTTCTGGTATTCTCTGCTTTCAGTCAAGATCCATCTGACATCAGCAATGTTATCCCTTGTTCCACATCCTCTTCTGAATCTGGCTTGAATTTCTGGCAGTTCCATGTCATTGTACTGCTGCAACCGTTTATGAATTCAGCAAAATTTTACTCCCATATGATATTAATGATATTGTTTGATAATTTCTGCATTCTGTTGGATCACCTTTCTTTAGAATGGACACAAATATGGATCTCTTTCAGTTGGTTGACCAGGCAGCTGTCTTCCAAATTTCTTGGCATAGATGAGTGAGCACTTCCAGCACTGCGTCCATTTGTTGAAACATTTCAACTGGTATTCCGTCAATTCCTCAAGTCTTGTTTTTCGCCAGTGCCTTCAGTGCAGCTTGGACTTCTTCCTTCAATATCATCAGTTCTTGACCATATGCTCCCTCCTGCAATGCCTGAACGCTGACAAATTCTTTTTGGTACCATGACTCTGTATATTCCTTTCATCTTCTTTTGATACTTCCTGTGTTGTTCAATATTTTGCCCATAGAATCCTTCAATATTGCAACTTGAGGCTTGAATTTTTTCTTTACTTTTTTCAGCCTGAGAAATGTTGAGTGTGTTCTTTCCTTTTGGTTTTCTAACTCTAACTTTGCTCGCTTCATGATAATAATTTGTTTTTTCAAGCTGCCCTTTGAAATATTCTATTCAGCTCTGTTATTTCAACATTCTCCCATTCACTTTAGCTACTCTACGTTCAACAGCAATTTTCAGAGTCTCTTGTGATATCCACTTTGCTCTACTCTTTCTTTCCTGTCTTTTTAATGACCTTTTGTTTTCTTCATGTATGATGTCCTCAGTATCATCCCATAACTCATCTGGTCTTCGGTTATTAGTGTTCTATGAGTCAAATCTATTCTTGAGATGGTCTCTAAATTCAGATGGGATATACTCAAGGTAGTACTTTGGCTCTCGTGGACTAGTTTTAATCCTCTTCACCTTCAAGTTGAACTTGCATACGAGCAACTGATGGTCTGTTCTGCAGTCGGCCCCAGCCTTGTTCTGATCGGTACTGAGCTTTTCCATTGTCTCTTTCTGATTCCTGTGTATTCCATCTGGCGAGGTCCACGTATATAGTCACATTCATTGTCAAAAAGAACATTTCAAGATCTATTCTGAAGTACAACACTGTCAGTGATAATATCTATAGGCTTACAAGAAAGACCACTTAATATGACTATTATTCAAATTTACGCACCAACCACTAATGCCAAAGATGAAGAAATTGAAGATTTTTACCAACTCCTGCAGTCTGAAATTGATCAAACATGCAATCAAGATGCACTGATAATTACTGGTGATTGGAATATGAAAGTTGGAAGCAAAGAAGAAGGGTCAGTAGTTAGAAAACATGGTCTTGGTGACAGAAACAATGCTAGAGATTGCATGACAGATTCTTACAAGACCAACGACCTATTCATTGGAAATACTATTTTTCAACAAGTCTCTAATAGGCCCTCAGTAACAGCGCACAGCACATAGTAGACTGAACAAATGAAGGTTTGGGAGAGGGACAGTTAGTCTCCCAGGCCACCTGCCTCATCCTCTGCCACCAGGCAACTTCTCCTGGCCAACCCCAACACAGGCCTGGAGGCTTATTCTGTATAGCAAGTGAAGGAAAGAGATCCCAGAGGTGGGTACATCTAGTATAGAGAAAGGCAGGGGGAAAGGACTGTAATAAAAAGGGGATTAGGTGAAAGTCAAAACACTAAATGCTGGGACGCCCCACTTACAAGTATCAGCCCCTTGTGCTGTTTTGGCTTCAAAGATGCTGCTCTTAGGCAGGAGATTTTAAGATTTTTTTTCCTGGACAAACTGAATGGCTCCAGAGAAAATATATACAGATAGTGACATATGGAAATATCAAAATAAAAAAATCAGGGCACCTGTCCAATTGTCCCATACTGAAGTTCATCAGTTCACAAACCCCACTCCATACAAAACTTTCTATCATTTTTACTACGTCATTCTTAAATATGAATAGATAACAAAGGAATACCAGCCAGTTGAAGAAAGCTTCAATCGTAACAGATAAACATAAACGAACATGAAAAACCTTCAACAGGTTGCGCTCCTAAGAGAGCAATCTACAAAATAAAAAGGATATTACAAAAAGGAAACAAAGAACAACAAATAACTCTTAGGAACAATTTATATGAAAGCTGAAATCAAAACTTCAATTAGATGAACTGGAAGATAAAATTAAGGAAATTTTTCATATTTCCCTTTGTACAGAACTAAAAAACAAAAGAGATGGATAATGGAAAAGAAAACATATCAAGAGAATAATTTCTGGAGATGTGAATAATGATGAGAACAAGAAGAAAGAAAAAAAAATACAAGAAAATTTCTCGGCACATAAGGATGTCAGTTTCCAGATTAAAAAAGGATAAATAATCTAAGCAACAATACCACAGAATAACATAATAAATATTGGGGGTAAAATGAAGATTCTAAAACTGTCTAAAGAAAACAGGTCACACAAAGGTATCAAAAAATCAAAATGAGATGGAACATTTTGATAGCAAGGCTTAAAGAACCTGAAACTAGGCAATAACTGGTAATGGTGGTGACGAAGGGTGGAGATGGCAAACTAACTTTTTGCAGAGCAATCTTCCTGCCAAGAACAATTAGAAAGGCTGGAAAAATATTTTTAAAAAGTCCTCCTGAAAGCAGCAGAAGCAGCGGGGATTTCAAGCACCAAGACCCTGGACAGAAAGGAAACTCAGAGAGGTACACTGCCATAGCTTTTCTTAGTATTAGCTGTGTAGGCAGTAGCAAACAGGCCAAGAAGCTGAACAGAGCTTAAGGGAATCTTATGGTGATCATGAGACAAAACTTGATGCCCATTAACAAAAAGGCAGCCTAGATTTTCAGTGGGAACTACTATGGAAATACACCTTGCAAGTAGTGATAAACTGGGAATAGCCCAGCTCTCACACAGAATGGAGCACACAGCTTTGATTCAGCTCAACTCCTGTTGGGATTAAAGTGATCTGTCGTTCTTATGACTGCTAGTTAAAAGCGAAAGTAAATCCTCCCTGGAGAAAGATAAGAGCCCCATATTATCAAAAGGATTTTTTCATATATAATTTCAGGTATTCAAAACAAAACTCAACAAACATACTGAAAGACGAAATGAATGGCATGAACAAAAACAAAGAAGAAAAGAAGCAGAAATAGAAATGGAACTATATGAGATTTGGATATTGGCATCAGCAGACACAATCTTTCCACTTATTTCAAATATGTCATCTCCAAATTTTTATTTTTTAAGAATAAAAGTAACCGTGCTTTTAAATTGTTTTGAACAGTTAAAAGCAGAATAAAGTCAGACATGCGCCTCAAACTAGCTGTGACTAAAATGATCAAGAAATTAAATACGATGGAGAATCTTAGTCAAGAATTGGTAACTATAAAAATAAGGAGAATGGAAATTCTATAACAAAAACCAGAATTAAGAACTGGAATTAAGAACTCAACGGACAGATTTAAAAGAGTTCATACACAGCTAAAGTGAGGATTAGTAGCCTAGAAAATAAGTCAGAAAATGTATCTAGATTAAACGTATCTAGATTAAAGCATAGAGAGAAAAAAGGAGTTACTGTATATAAATTATACCTTGGCCAAAAAAAGAAAAAAAAAACTAATAGGAAAAATCAAATAAATATGCAATGCCTATAAGATTAGGTGGAACCCTGGTGGCATACTGGTTAAGAGCTCAGCTGCTAACCAAAAGTCGCTAGTTTGAATCCACCAGGTGCTCCCTGAAAACCTTATGGGGCAGTTCTACTCTGTCCTATAGGGTCGCTATGAGTCAGAACCAGGTCGACGGCACCTGAACAACAACAACAACAATAATATAAGGTAGAACATATAAATATCGTGAGAAAAGGGGTTACAATGAAGGGAGAGAGTAAAAATGGTTGGGAAAAATCAGGAAAAGTTCATTTGGAGCTGGCATCTGAGATGGATTTTTGAAAGATGGACAGAAGGCATCTGTTAGGTGGTGTTGAGACAAAGCAGAAAGGAAGCGGTTCACACAAAGGCACGCTGACAGGAAATTCCTTGTTGGACATCATAATAGGATGGAGCACTGGGCATGTATATGGGAGGAGCCAGGAATATGACTAGAAGGACCAAGCTAAAGCCATGCTGCCCTCAGTGGTCCTTAAGGAGAATTCTCCTGGCACTCAGATAATCAGAATCCATTCGTAGGTTTTTATGAAAATCTCTTCTGAATCAGTGTCCATTAATATTAACACAACGTTACTGAAGCCTTCAAAGACTTTCTCCTCTATGATAGGGCACAAGAAGCTTTTCAGCATTTTCCTGAGGGCAGTATGCTATGAAAGAGGAAAAGGCTGAATTTGTAACATCCAATTTGGCTTACTACAGAAGCTCCCATAACTGTACTGGTAGGAAAATAATTTGTTGAAATGAAGTTTCTAGACCGTCTAGGCTTCATTCGTGTGTGCTCCTTCTGATCTTTTCGACTGATAGTGAAAAATGATTTATTGTTTTCCTAGGGACAGGTTGCCAGGTGATCCTGGTTTTAGTCTTTAATCCACGCGTCAGTGTACCTTCCTCATACACGATGTTGTTGTTATTGTTAGGTGGTGTCAAGTCCATTCTGATTCATAGTAACACTATGCACAACTGAAAGAAACAGTGCCCGGTCCTGTCATCCTCACAATCCTTGCTATGTTTGACCCCACTGTTGCAGCCATGGTGATGTTGCTTCTTCCCAGCTAAATACAACTAGTCTGAACTGAGTTGGAATGTGAGATCTCAAAGCAACCACATTTTATTCTTGTGAAGTATCCTTCATTTAATGCCTGCTAGGCTTTTTCCACTTCAGGGAATTTTTGTGTGGACTTCGTTGCCATATTGTTCACAGATTTTCCATATAAGCAAGAAGGAAATGTAAAATAATCTCATAACTATACTAGAGAGCCTTTTCCTTAAAGATCACATTCACATTTCTCATTTGCAAACAGACAGACCTAGAATGAATCTTCTGGCTGGGATAAACAACAGCCACAAAAGGCAATTTCACATAATTCTGTCCATCTGTTTCCAATCTCCTCCTTACTACCTCTTCTCTAATTGCTATGTTCTATCCAATGAATTTGTTCCTCTATGAACACATTAGCCCACCAAGGCTTAAGTGTGGCAAGGTACAACAAGGTCCATTTCTCAGGCCCGTAGCCATCCCCTTAGCACAGGCCTTAGCACAGGCGCTCACTCATACTCCAGAGCCACAGTGAACTTCATGATCAGATGAGATCTGAATATGGCTGTGCTTTCAAGTAAGGCCGGCTTCTTCCTAAGAGTAGGATAAACAATGCTTATCCCAACCTGTGATTTTCTTCTCACATTCAAAAAACAATCATGAGACAGGTCATCCAAAAGGCATACTTATCAACAACACAAATTAATTTGGAGAAAAAAAAAAAATAGGGTTAATGAAAAACTGCAAGGAAGGCCAAAAGCCTAGTTAATTCAGTGGAGCAGGAAAAGTTCTTGGGTTAAGAGGCCAGGATAAGCGCTACTGCTAAAGATGCTGCTACTGACTTACTAGCCCGTAACCTGTTGCTGTCGAGTTGATTCTGACTCACAGTGACCCTATAGGAGTGAGCAGAACTGCCCCAAAGGGTTCCCAAGGCTGGAATCTTTACGGAAGCAGACTGTCACATCTTCCTCCCGTGGAGTGGCTTTTAGGTTCAAACCACCAACCTTTTGGTTCGTAGCAGAGCACTTAACCACTGTGCCACTTAGTACCACTAAGTAACATTAATATTTCATAAATGCTGTCTTGACCTAGTTTTGAGACCCTGGTTAGAGGCTGGTCAGTTTCCCTTGAGTAGGTAGTTAAGTCCACTATCCAACCACCCCCCTTATCGAGTTCGCCCACTCCTGGACCACTATATGCCTGCTCTAATTGTGTCAGGGCCAGGTATGGCTCGAAGCCTGCAGAATTATTCACAGTACCCAATCTCCAAGAAGCCTACTAAACCTGGGTCATCCCATTCTGTTTACCATACATAAACCCTCTCGTACAACTCTAGCTTGTTGCTACCCTGTCCCGGGTGCAATCCCAAGTGGCCCTGAGTTGTGGGGTGCTGTGAACACCAGGGACTGGGAATGTAACAAATATTTAAATGTTTCCGGCCTCCTTCTCTTGGTTCACATTCGATCTTACCACACCTCAAACATTACTATTGTATCAAGTTAAAACCCACACTAGGGGTGGGTTTTCCTGAAGCTGACATTACTTTCCCCTTGCATTCCATACCTACTGTTGTACAACAACTTACCAAAAACTTAGTGGCTTAAAACAACACACACTTTCATCTCAGTTTCTGTGGGTCAGGAGTCCAGGCATGGCTTAGCTAGGTCCTTTGTGTGGGATCTCATGAGGCTACAATCAAGATGCCAGCTGAGGCTGTGGCCTTGTCTGAGGCATAACTGGGGAAAGATCCACTTCCAAGCTCACTCAGGTTGTGGCCAGAATTCAGTTCCTTGCAGTTGTATGTCTGAGGGTTTTGGTTTTCTATTGGCTGTTGGCCGAAGCTACTTTCAGCTTCATGCAGTTCCTTGCCTCGTAAGCCTCCCAACATACGCAGCCAACAACACTGCAGCTTGCTTTCTCAGAGTCTTCATTATCTAATGCTGCTAAAACAGAAATACCACAAGTGAATGGTTTTAGCAAACAGAAATCTATTCTCTCACAGTTTAGGAGACTATAAGTCCAAGATCATCAAGGCACTGGCTCTAAGGGGAAAGCTTTCTCTCTCTGCCGGCTCTGCGGGGAAAGGTCCTTATCTCTTTTCAACAACTGTGGGTCCAGCTTTCCTTGGAAATCTCCATGTGTCTGGGCATCCATCTTCCCCTAGGAACAGGAGGTTTGCATCACAGGGACCTGGAGTCCAAAGAACACGCTCCACTCCTGGCTCTTCTCTCTTGGTGGGAGAACCAAATGTCTTAGGCTGGGTCCTCTAGAGAAGCAAAACCAGTGGAGCACATATATATATCTCAAGGAAATGGCTCACGCAGTTGTAGAGGCTGTCAAGTTCCAAGTCTGGGGATCAGGCATCAGGTCGGAGGCTTCTCCTGACTCATGTAGCTGCAGGGGCTGATGAACCCAAGATTGGCAGGTGCGACAGTATGCTGCTGGCTCACAGGCTGCAGAGGTTGAAGAATCCAAGATCAGAAAGTAAGACAGCAGGCTACTGGCTCACAGGCTGTGGATGCTGATGAATTCCAAGATCAGCAGGCAATATGGCAGGTCACTGGCTCAAGCCCCGAGAACCAGAGGTCAGATGATAATGAGCTGGATGCAGTATCCAGGGCAAGATACTTCAGTTAAGATAAACCCTTGAATCTGATGTACGTAATTGCATACATGTAATCTTGTGCATCCTGTCCGTTACCTCTGGGACAGTCTATTGCTTAGATGCAAGTCAAAGGTCACACGAACACATGGGAAGGAAACTATGGAAATGTGAACATCAGGAGGCAAGGATTATTGGGGGCCACCTAGAGTCTGCCTGCCTTATCTCTTTCTTCTAACATATGGTGATATTTTGTAGGTGAGCATGTGCTGTCCAGTTTAAGAAATGTGTACCCGCTCCAAGGCCATGAAAATATTCTCCTATGGTATCTTCTAGATCCTGAAAGAGTAGTATCCCCTCCAATGCACAGAGCTGTCATCTCCTGCTGCTGATCTGTGCCCTTGTTCATTGTCAATGCAGATGATTAATTTATATAAACAGAAAGAGAAAGATATCATGTTTGGTAAAGTAGAAGGTCAGTAAAAACGAGAGAAACCTTCAGTGAGATGGACTGACATGATAGCCACGACAATGGACTAAGGCATACCGACAACTATGAAGAGGACACAGGCCTGGGCAGTGGTTCATTCTGTTATACATGTGGTTACCGTGAGCAGGAGCCGACTCGATGGCAGCTAACAACAACAACATATGAACAAAACAGTCAGTGGCACTTATGAACCAAGTAAGAGGGTTGTTACCCAGTAGCAGCTGCTGAAGTTGTAACTGCAATAAAGTTTAATTTAATTAAACAAAAAAAAGTTATATATCCCTTTTTGGGATGTATAAGACCCCATTCTTCAAGCTACAAAGCTGCAAAGCAAAAAAAAAAAAAAAAAAAGAGCCAGCTCCTGTTCTTGTGGCTGTATGACTTAATCTACAAGCTACAAGAGAAAAGCTAATAGAAGACAATATGATCAGTTCAAAAGTGGCAGAAATTATGCTCCATCAGAGCAATCAGGAAAGTGGCATTCGGCTTATTACCTGTTTGTTGGTAAAAAAAAAAAAAAAAAAAAAAAACAACAAAAAACCCAATGCCGTCGAGTCTATTCCGACTCTAGTGTATTTGTTGGTATGCTTTTGTAAATTCTGTCTTATGCCCAAAAGGATTTAAGAAGGTTGGCATTTCATATGGGCTTTAAGAGGGACTGTGCTAAACTTCACAACTTACAAAGTGGACCAACTTTTTGTTAAGAAACAATATAATCAAATTGCTTTTCCAAAAAAAAAAAAAGAAAATGTCTGGCCATTAAATGATTATAATAGTGAAGAAATATATGCCATTAAAGGAAATTTGAAAAGCAGAAAATAAACAGAAAAAAATCACCCCAAACCACCATGATTATGTTCACCTTGGAATAATTTACATATCAATGCAAATACAGGAATTAGAAGTCATTAGCTAACAAGGGGGAGAAACTATGCAAACTCTCTAAATAGAGACCTATTTTAGAAAAACTTTTTTTTTTTTTAAATAACAAACCCAGGAAGGAGCCCTGCCAAGAAGACTGAAAGACTCAAAGGTCAAAAATTCAATCCTTGACCACTGATTCCTATCTAGAAATACTTTAACATGTAGGTTCAAAATTGTAAATCTTGTCAGCCAAAACCTGGAAGGCCTATACTATGAGGACTGTTCAGAAGACGATTTCTTTCTTATCAAATTCCTTAATAGCTGCATCTGCTTCTATTCCCATGAGATTATAATTGCAGGCCTCACTGAATTTCAGTAGAACATGCATACTCAACTCATAACCTGTATTGCTTTTCACTAGTCAGTAAAACGCAAGGGGAGGTCCATACATTACAGTAGGTATGTATCCCGTCCCACCTCCTTGAGAGAATGTGATCGCTCCAGAGATATTTGAATTATGCTATTACTCATCATAGGAAGCTCTGGTGGCACGATGGTTAAGCGCTCACTCAGCTGGTAGCCAAAAAGTTGGTGGTTTGAACCCACCCAGCGGCTCTGCAGGAGAAAAGACCTGGAAATCAGGGCCCGTAAAGATTATAGCCTAGGAAATCCTGTGGGGCAGCTCTACTCTGTCACATGGAGTCGCTATGAGTCAGAAGCAACTCAACTGCACTTAACATTACTCATCATGAGACTCCACAGCCACTCTTACATTTGGCTTCCTTTTACAAGACAGTTATAAATATGATGCTAACATCAAACCACTGGAAACTTTACTATTAGTTCTAAAAAAAAAATTCGCCTCATACACAAGTATCTATAAGGGAGTTAGGGACCTTACAGAAATTTTTACATCCTAAAAAATAATAATGGAACAAGTCAAATTTTCATTTTTTTTTCTTATTAAATAAAAAAATGGGGACAAGGTGCTATTTATCTCTATCCGGTCTAGACATAAAACTTCAGGGATAAGTTAATTAGCTTTAAAATGACCTATATAAAACCATGAACTCTTACCACTAGCTCTCTCTATAACTAGCTATAATCAGATCTATCTATACCTTTTCTTTAAGCCAACTTCACATGCTGTTTTAAAAGCCACTTATTGCAGCAGAAAAGCAATCTGGGGTACATTTAGCACATCAGGTCTCTCTGGACACTACTTTTTTAATGAAACTTCAAAGGGACATTTTTCTTCCTTCTGTTTACTTTTCTGAAATTCACAAATATATTAACTTTTATAATTAGACAAGCAATCTTTAAATTAAAGAAGGATCTTGCAACTGCAAACAGACATTTTGGGGACAAAGGAAATGTGAATACGGACTGTATTAAATGATATCCAAGAATGACTATTAATCTTGTTAGGGATGATAATATGATAATTATATAAGAAAACGTCCTTTTTTCCAAGATAATGCACAATAAAGTATTTAGGGGTAAAATATTATAAGGTCTATAATTTACTTGAAAGTATTTAAAAGCAAAAAATGGGGTAAGTTAACAAAATATTAGTAGTTATCTCTATCTGTGTAATGGGTATCTAGAGATTGATTATATAATTTTTTTTCTCCTGTTGGACATTTTTAATAGAACACTTAAATTATCATAGAGATGCCTTTTTTTTTCCTTTACCTCAATATTAGCTTATACATCCATATTCAGGCTTCACTGAAATGGGTTACAGCTCAATATACTTTTTTAAAACTTCTTAAATTCCCTCTCCTGGGTGATCTCAGGCTACGCCTAAATTTCCCATCCTTACAACAAGCTGGGGCACAGAGATTCACTAAAGGCCCACATACAAGAGACTCTGACTCCCATCAAAAAGAGAGTATTCTCAGAGTTTGTTAAAATGCCACATAACACAACTATTTGAGCACCTGAAGACACAAAAATATGGGCATCAGGGCTGGCTGGAATGCACAGGGCCACAGCAAAGCATAAGATACAGAACCTGCACACAGAAGAGCATGGCTTCAATCAACCTCTGCTGACAGACCTCTGCTACACTGCTGCTTAAATCTTGAAACTTAAGACTTCAAAGAAATGAGAATGAAATACATGCTCCCATCCCAGGTTTCACCCTGCTAATTCAGGCAAATGAGAAAATACATCTTGCTTGTTTCCCTGAACAAGGTGGATATCAGCACCTCTACCCAAGGGGGTCTCAGTGCTTCTGGACAAAGTTATAAGTGGAAAGAATGAGAATATATGAACACAGAAAAGGAGATCTTTTCTTTATAGACCCTGATTAGTATTCTTCCTGCCTCCAAGAGATAACATGAGAAGACAGAGCTAAGGAAAAGAGGTCTTACATTTGGACATGCTAGAGAAATACCAATGACAGATTTAATTGTCCAGAGCATCTCAGTACATTCTATGTCCCAAGCTTTGGGAAAACTTAGGTCAGAGGTTTTCAAACTTGAGCATGCATCAGAATCACCTGCAGGGCTTGTTTAAAACATGGATTGCTAGGCCATAGGTCTAGAGTTTCTGATTCAGCAGGTCTGGGCAGGGCCTGAGAATGTGCATTTCTAACAAGAGCCCAGGTGATGGGGATGCTGCTTTGGGAACCACTGGCTTAGATACAGCAGTGGTTAGATGCTACAATGGAAACCCTGATGGTGTAGTGGTTAAGTGCTATGGCTGCTAACCAAAGGGTCGGCAGTTCGAATCTGCCAGGTGCTTCTTGGAAACTCTATGGGGCAGTTCTACCCTGTCCTATAGGGTCGTTATGAGTCGGAAATCGACTCGACAGCACTGGGTTTTGGGTTTTTTAAGTGCTACAGCTGCTAACCAAAAGGCCAGCAGTTCGAATCTACCAGCCGCTCCTTGGAAACTCTATGGGGCAGTTCTACTCTGTCCTATAAGGTCACTGTGAGTCAGAATCAACTCAACGGCGACGGTTTTGTTTGGTCATCTATTATATTCTACTCACAACAACTCTTGGGCCAGAAAGAGGTGCTAAACAAATGCATTTAGAGGGTAAATGTAAGGCTTCCTCTAGCTAGTGGCTACCTCATTTCCCCTATCTGTCCCTTGAAATACTTCTCACTCCCTCCTAAGATACTGTACCTTTGAGGGGATGGGGGAATTTTCCATAACTTACAGTACAGCATGGATACACAAATATTAAAATGGTCCAACATTTAAGCGTTCAGAATTTCTCAGATGAAATGCATTAGATGAACTACTAAGTATTAATGTGCATGAAGAATGCTCTATTATAAACCCCTGTTTTCACTTTCTTGCAGCTTTCCAAAAAAATTAGCTCTTTGTGGTGAAATTTTCCATGCTTGGTTTCAGCCCAAAGGTGTTTTTTTTTTCTTTTTTTGCAAAGTTGAGAAAAATATATTAGTTTTTGAGTTATGAGAAGACGAAAAAGCCCACACAATTTTTCCACTTTGAAAGCAATTTCAGGATTTTTCTTTTTATATACAGATAACTAAAAAAGGACTGAAGCTGAAAAGTTGAGACTCTCCATGCACCTAGTTCTCAGCAAGGTAGCTTCCTGGTTATCGAGAGATGAAAATAAATGTGCGTGTGTGTGTGTGTATATATATATATATAAACAGATACGTATGTGTACATATATATATCTAAGTAAATGCATAAGTGAATGAAAAAACTTGCATTTCTTCATACAAAACAGAAACTTTTCTCAGTGTAGGGAACTCACTGTTTTCTAAAAGGAAGAAGAGTCTTTCACAAATCAGAGGAGTCAGTTGTGACTGCCTGACCCCCGTGGTTCTCATACATCAGAGTCCACAATGGGTCACATGGAGATAACTGGGGAACTATTATACACTATGCTGGGGAAGGTCCTCTAATTCCTTTCACACTCTAATCTTCCTTTCTGTTCCCAGCTCAATTCTAGAATTCAGATTCACTGTCTTGTGAGTTCAATTTGGCCACTCTTTCTGCCCTTGGTTCATGACCCAACACCAACTCTCTTTATCTTCTGTCTCACATATACAGTCCTCCTGGTTCTCTCCTAACTCCACCAAAAGCATTCATCCACTTCCTTGAGTATCTGAAGAGCTCTATTATTAAAGAAAAAGCAGTAGAAACTTTAAGGTTAAGCAACCAGGTCAAATAAGTTTTGGTGTTAACTTACTCCCACTGTCTGCAACCACTTGGAAAGCAGACGATGAATGGGAAAGTTAGGCAACAGAATAGAGTATAAACTCCGCCACTTGCTAGGCAACTGACATATGGGCTAGAAGCATAAGTCCTTGGCATTTCAGGTTCCTTGTCTGAAAAACTGGAAAAATCAGGTTGCTATATGACCTTGGTACTTCTGAATACGTGCTGTAAATTTCAAATGAATATTTAATATCATTCATGTTAACGATGACAATAACATCAATTAAGAAAAAAAAAACTGATTCAGGATTTTAGACTGTAAGTAAAAGTCACATATATCCTAATGAGAATAAGCATCTTTTATAAGGACATGGGCAAAGATGAAGACAAATTCAATTTCCCTAGTTTTTAGGTGAACAGGCAAAAGAGGGAATGTGCTCCAACAATTACCCTGTTTCTCTTTCATTTTCAACACCTCTGTCTGCATGGGGCCACTCCCCTCAGCATACAAATATGTTACATTCTCTCCCACTTTCAGGAAAAATACATCCCTCGAGCAGATTCTTAAGTTATCATCTTGTCTTCTCCTTTTTACCAGCCAATTCCTGGATCACTATCCATGTATCATGTAACTTCCTGTAACCTCCTTTTCCCATTATTTCACTACAAATGTTTGCTTCAAGGACACCAGTGTCTTTCCAATTACTAACACTGAAAACACCCGAAACCCGTTGCCATCAAGTTCATTCTGACTCATAGTGACCCTACAGGACAGAGCAGAACTGCCCTCTAGGGTTTCCAAGGAGCAGCTGGTGGATTCAAATTGCCGATCTTTTTGGTTAGCAGACAAGCTCATAACTATTACACCACCGGGGCTCCAGTCCTTACCCTCCTCAATCTTCATTACCACTCAACTCTGTTACCTTATTTCAGTTATCTACTGCCGCATAACATAGCATCTCCAAATATATGGCTTAAAACAATGATTATTCTTTTGATTCTGTGGGTCAGGAATTCAAACAGGGCTCAGTTAGACAGTCCTCCTGCTCCATGTGGCACCAACTGGGGTCACCTATACTCAGGTGCATTCAGCGGATGAAGGGCAGGCTGAAAGTTCCAAGTAGGTTTCACCCTAATGTCCAGCACCTCATGACTCTCCTAGTGGCTAGCCTGGACTTTTCTCACAGCATGGCAATTTCAGGGTAGTTTGACTTCTAACACGGCAGCTGGCTTCTAAGAGGGAGGAAACTAGCTGCCAGTCTGCGCCTGGGGCTGGAAGTACCAGAAAGGCACTTCTGCTGCATCTATTCTTTAAAGCAAGTCACATGCCCAGCCCAGATTCAAGTGGGGAGGGAAACAGACTTCGCCTCTTCCAAGAGGAATGGTAAAACAAACAAACAGACAAAACCCTCGGCCATCTTTAATCTACCAGTACGTCTACTGTTCTTGACACTCTCCTTTGTCTTCCCTTAGGTTCTACAGCGTACTCTAGCCTAGGTTACTACTGGCTTTTAAACCTTTTTCTACCTTGACTCACAGTAAGATATACATGGTAATCTAGGGCATCCACATACACATAAGTGAAAGTGTTTCACTGTACCTTCACTACATCACATTAAACTCTAATAGTTTCTATTTTACTCTATTCCATTATTTTGCTACATTTAAAAATGCTGCTCCACTGTTCACAAACACCTTACGGTGTCATTGATGGCAGCCTTGGCCATGTGACTTGCTCTGTCCAATGAAATGTGCAAAGTGACAAGTGGCACTTCCAGGCAGAGGTTTTACAAGGCAGTGCATGTCCACTATTTTCTTTTTATCCTGTCACAAGATTGGAGTATTCCAGATAAGGGTTATTCCATCGACCTCGACTTTGGAGTGAAGACTGCACGGAGAGAACTACATGGAGGCAGCCTATCCTCAAAGGACTTGTATTGTGAGCAAGAAAAGGACTTTTGTTGTTATAAAGCCACTGAAGCTGTTACTACAGCACAGGCTACTCTATTTAGACTTTCCACTGGTTGTAACTCACTGAAGTGATTCACAATCTGCTAACAGGTTGCAGTCAATAGTTTGGAAAACTAATATATCTTCTGCTTCTTTCTCTGCTTCCTCCTCTCCATCCTCCTTTCCCTCAATGAAGTCATTCCCTAAGTATACATCTACGACCTCTTTCTTTTCTCTCTTGGTCTTCTTCATGATTTCTCACTTGGACTACTAGATTTGCCCATCAGCTGGTTGTTTGCTTTGTATTCTACATTCTTTCTCTCTGCAATTCACTGTCCTTTTCGCTGAGAGATTAACTTACCTGACACATAACTATTATCATCGCAGATCCTTCAGTGGCTCCTTGATGTCCAGAAAACAGAGGTCAAACCCCCAGCCCAGCTTTCTTGGCCCTCCACCTCTATCAGCCTGAGTTCTTGTATCACACTGTCCCCTCCATGCACACTAGACTGCAGCCAAATCAAACCACCTACTGCACTCTTCATGTTCCCAGGGTTAAAAACCACTTCTTTTTTTATTCTGTTCCCACTGCTTAGAAGGCATACCAATCCCTGCCAACACAAAGCCAACTCTCATACTTCTACATACATGTTCTTCAAACACCAGCTCTTCCATGAAACTTTCTCTGATTTTCCTAGCTAGAGATCACCTCTCCCCTCACAACATTCAGAGCCTTACAGTACTTTCTCATCTTGCCTTCTATTTCCTATCACTTAATCTAGGGACAAGAACTCTGATGACATTGATGTGGATAAATGAACTATCTCCTATTTTGCACCCTCCCTCCAGATTATTTCTTCTGTTGAACACAACTTAGTCATGTTATGTGAGTGTTTCTCACTAACATGTCTGATACCAGACATGAAGGCTCAGCAGAATAGTGTAAGTGCACCACAGTCTCAACAATTGCACTGTTGACAGAATATTTGAATTTTTTTTTTCTCTAAAGTGGATGAGGAGGAGCCCTGGTGGCACAGTGGTTAAAGCATGCTCGGCTGCTAACCAAAAAGGTCAATGGTTCAAACCCACCAGCTGCTCCTCAGTAGAAAGGCGTTGCAGTCTGCTTCCATAAGATTTACAGCCTTGGAAACCCTATGGGACTTGACGCAGGGTTTTCTTTTTGGTGGATGAGATGTAATTCTGAATAAACATACTCATGATCTAACATGATATTCTAACTCTTAGGAAAGCTTTTCAAGCTTCTCAGCTGCAGCCGTAGTGTGAGTCACTAAAACTTTGAGTATCTAAAGCACCACGGGGGATTCCAAAGGAAACAAAAGAGAAAAACGGCTGTGAATGACAATTAAACTCTTGCACTTAATATAGTTAATTTTACTCTACTCTTCATTTAGGAATCCCTGGCCGGTACAAATAGTTCAGCACTCAGCTACTAACACAAAGGCTGGCAGTTCAACCCTACCCAGAGGTGCCTTGGAAGAAAGGCCTGGTGAGCTGCTTCATAAAGGTCACAGCCTTGAATACCCTATGGAGTGCAGTTCTACTTTGTGTACACGGGATGTCACGAGTTGGAATAGACTCAACAGCAACTAGGTTTTTGTTTTTTTTAAATCTTCATATAGCGCTGCTATGTGTCTGAATGGATTCAACGGCAAAGGGTTTGGTTTATCTTCATTTAGGACCTGTTTATTCTTACTTGAGACAGAATTGTAAAATGGTTATGTTTTTCCTACCCACAGCTAATTCGTAGCAATGAATCAGAATTAGAAAAGAGAAGTAAAGTAGCACCTAATATTGGGGGAGGACACAGAGAAGGTATAAAAAAGACATAAGGAATTTAAAAATGAAAAGCACTATTACCCAAGAAATTTAGACACAGGCAAAATTCCTTTGACTACATTTTAACATAATAAGACTATCAAAATGATGTCCTCGAATCATTCAGAAAAAGATTCCTTTATAATCAATACGTATTGGTGAAGAAGACAGATAAGTCAATAATATATTTTAGACAAGTTTTTATCCAACTGGATAAAAATAGTCTATAAAAATAGACTACTTTAAGTAATCTGGAAATTTCACTTAAAAAAAGAAGGTATCTCTGCCAACCAGAACAGAGAAAGGAAACTATTATTGTGCATTTTCCCCAAGGAAAGCCAAATAATATAAAAAATTGAGTTTTAAAAGATCTAATACCCATGGAAAGGGGGTAAGTGTTATCATATGCTACAGAAATTCTTAGAGGAAAGTAAGTCTAATTACTTGACGTTCACCCCATGACTCACTGCCGAGCCCTGCTAGGAGTCAAGGGTTCCCAAGTCTCAAATCTTGAGCTTTATGCAAAAGACTTCTTGGCAAAACCCGATAACACATTTTAAACATATAGAGCATGGATGACGAGAAAAAGAAGATTCTGGATACTAGGAATAAGACTACTACTTTTTTGCTCCCATTCTCCTCCACCCTCTAAATAGCTAAGCATTCACGGGGTCTCTCATTTTTTTAAACGGCAACATAATGAGTCACATGAATCTAGACGTGTATGCTGCAGGGAAATATACTATCTGTAGCCTCTGCTATCATCCAAGGTTGAAACAATCATCAGATACCTTCTTTTTATACCCACAGCTGATATAACTGTACCCCACCCTGGATTCATGCTGAGCTGAGGCTAAATCCTGGCAAGGTACCTTCCTCTTAGCTTCTACCTATGACATGAAAGATGGGACCAGGCTGTCTCCAGAGAGCATCTCTGTTCTAAGTTTCTATAAGTCAAAAAATAAATTGTATTTATTATTATAAGTCATGACAGCTCCTATTTAACAGACTTCCAAATACCTATTTTCTGAAGCTTCTTTTTAAAATTTCTCTTCTGGAAACTACTGTCAAAATATCTGAAGCATTTCCAAAGTATAGGTACCTAATTTGCTTAAAGATACAAACATTTTTAAATGCCAGATTTTTTAAAAAGGCAATTAATTTTCCAGTATCTTAAAACATAGGCCAGACAATGTATTTGACATATGAAATAAATGCCTCTTAAAACAATTTTAAGACAAAGGTTCTTACACTTAGTAACAAAAATATTGCAAAGAACCAAACCAAAATAAAAAACAAATAAACCAGCTACTAAACTACACATATGTGCTAAAAATCTTATGGGAGTCAAAAATTCCAGTAAAAATAACAGAAGAGGCAGAAACACAAGTTTCTTATTATCACACTTCATATGTTATAAAACATAACAGCTAACTTATTTTTGGCAAAATGATTATAGATTGCAACACCCTGCCTTATACAAACTTATTTGATTGTTAAATGCATCTTAAATGGAGCGTGTCATGCGAACTTCAGGCGTGCAGGCACTGTGCCATCTTAGACTAGCCCAGAGACACTGAAATTTCAACACTTCAGCAGGGATCACACCACCAATATTAACTGGCCCCAGTGTGGGAGACAGAGAGAGAGAGATTCAACAATATAGAGTTTATTGAAACCAGATAAAGCTTTTGAATAATAAAAATCACACAGATGTTCACCCTTCTCCCCACCCCCAGAAAAAAAAAACAAAAAATCTTTATGGACAATTTACAGCACTTGTTATTTTCTAGAACACACCCTTTCTAAGAAGATAAAACGTGGTTTCCCACGTCTCTCTGAAAACTATAATCACTACATGAGTTATGTCTCCAAAAACACACTAGGTTAAGCTCATGTTTCATCTTCTTTTTCCTTTTCACCGCTACTCCTACAAGAGCAGACACACCTGAAAGTCGAGCACTACAGTAATTAGAAAGTTATAAAGCTGGAGAAGCTGTAAGAAACAGCGCTGTCCTTAGGATGCATTGTACTTTCTCAGCAGACACTGTGAGTGCAAGCCAGAATGGAGAGGGATTCAAAGCAAATGTACTGAACAATTGTTTTCCAATATACACAAGAGAAACCATACATTACATGCAGAATGGATCTGAAACAAAAACCAAAAGGACAGATCTGTGATTAAGTTAATAGATGGTGAAAAACCCAGAAATGAGTATTTTCCTCCTTATTTTTATAAAATAGTAATGCTATTATTATTTTAAATATGTAGTTTTTAAAGTTTTAAACACCTGGAACAAATAATAACCAAAAAGTCACTTCTATACTAGGAAACAGATTAAGTATTTTAATTTGTATGTCTCTGTATCTGCATGCTTGCCTGTAGACCATACAAGTGAAATCCTGACTTCAATAGTGGTGGGCTATGCAGCTTTTGACATGGCAACCAGGGACCCCCACCTCTTGCTATTCACACTCTTGTGCCATCCTCTCCCCTTCAGGGTGGACTGGACCTAGTAACTTGCTTCTAACAAATGGAATAGAGCAAAAGTGATGGGATGTCATTTCCATAATTAAGTTACAGATTGTGACCTCCATCTTGCCAGATGACTCTCTGGCTCTTCCCCTGTGTTTGCTCTGATAAATCAAGAAGGAGAGGACCACAGGGCAAGGAACTGAGGCTGATCTCTGTCCAACTGCCAGCAACGAACTAAGGTTCTCAGTCCAACAACCCTTAGTTCCCTCAAGGGGAGCTGAGTCCATCAACAACCATGTTAAGTGAGGCTGGAAGCAAATCCTTCTCAATTCAAGCCTTCAGATGAAGCCACAGCCCTGGCAGACACCTTAAATGCAGTTTTGTGAGAGACTCTGAAGCGAAGAACCCAGCTAAGATGCCTGACCCTCAGAAACTGTGAGATATTAAATGTGTATTGTTCAGTGTTGCTGTGTTTGGGGTAATTTGTTACACAGCAATGGATAAATAATATAGTAGTTTAACCTAATGTCTGAGACAATGATTCCACTGTCTTTTCTCATTTCCATAATAACAATAGCTAATACTTACATGGAACTTTTATGTTCCAGGCACCATTCTAAGTACCTTACATAATTCCTCACAAAAGTCCTTTCAGGAACCTATTACTAAAAAAAAAAAAATATTACTAGCATCCTTATTTTACAGGTGAGGAAACTGAGATACAGAGAAATTTGATAGCTTGTCCAAAGTCATAGAGACAAAAAAGTGACAGCAATTATTTGAACCTAGGTGTCCTGGCTCCAGAGTCAGAGCTCACAGCTGTGTGAACAGATGGCACGCTAGGCTGGGCACTATAGAGATGGTAACCACAAGACATGACAGTACTAGAGGAGACTTAGAAGGCATAAAAGGGATTCGAAGCTAAAAACAAAAACAAAGCATGTTTTCTGATTAAGACGCTGGTGGGAGGGTTTGCAGAGTAGAAGCAGTAAGTACGGTGAATGGAGTGCAATCTTGAATTTATTGAATTTACACTTGGAAATAAAATACGTATTTTTTTAATACTCAATAAGAGAAAATTAAAAACCTCCACTGGGCATAAAAACCACAGCCAGGGAAGCTATAGTTGTACTTTTCCCAAGGGCAATTACAAGTAAAAAGTAAGGGTGTCAAGCTGGTGGGAAAAGGAACAAATTCCAAACGAGTAATGAGAACCCACTGGAGGTAATTTATCACACGGAGGGAGAAGAATCACAATTCTAGGACAGAGAGGTTGATGAAGGGATCATTTTCTATCTTGTGTTCGGGTGACTAGGTTAAGTGCTTCTCCTCTGTGTTCCCACACATACAGCACTTGCATAACGCAGATTATCACATGTATTGCCTAGTCTGTCTCCTCCATTAGACTTCGGTCTCTTACCTCAAAGACCATCTTAGTCACTGAAATGTCCTCAATACACAGCACAGTGCCTGACACATGACAAGTGCTTAATAAATGTTTGCTCAATAAAATGACCTTGTGAATGGCATTGATTCAATGGGTCATATCAATGGTATATGTTAGTAAGAGTTTTGTTCTTTTTTTTTGAAGCCTCTGGTATCTGCTAGTTCACTAGCTTTTCTGCGCACTTTAAATAGTACATCTTTGTGTCTCCTGTACCTCCCTTAATATCTGGCACATAGTGGCAGCCAATGAGTATTTAGTGACTTACTGAATGAATGTGTGTCTCAAAAGGCTGCCAAGCTACACAATAGAAGTTTAAGGATCCAGCTTTTTACTAAGCAAAAATTTGGTGTTCTGCAAGGATACCTGTCTATCAGTGATGATGACGACAATGTTGATGATAAATTCTTCTCCCTCTGAAAGGAAACATAAACATTTGCCAAATCTACTCCCAATAGAGACAGACTCTTCTCTTGATGTAAGCTGGTAACTGCTCCTAAATATTACTTTATAAAAGACAGTAAGTTATGTGTATAATATAAGAACTCCATATAAGTCTAGATTCCAAGGCATTCATTACATGAACATGCACTCACAAAGGCCCACAGTAATACGGAGATAAGGCAACTACCAAGCATTCCTCTCCCTGTTTTATTCATCAGGTAAACAAGAGCCAGTCGGCTGAGTTAACAAAAGAAAGAAGGACAGATGAGGAGGATTTATGAAAACGCATAAGGAAGCACAACACCTCCTAAAGGATACTTACTGGAAGCTCAGGAGCATATTTCAACATTTGAAGGCAAATATAGCAGCCAACTGAATGGCCAATTAACACAAGTTTTATTTTCTTTGGCACATGAGTTCTCAGGAAAGCTAGTTTGTGCTCTATTTGACCACGGAGTCCATAGATGTCCTTAATTTCTTGAGTATCTGAATCTAAAAGCAAAAATATGAGCATGTTTTTATTCAATAAGTGAAAAGAATTATTTCAGTGGAAAAAAACTAAAAACAAAATGAAAAACCATTAATCATAGCAGCAATTACCATTTATTGAAGCCTACAATTTGCCAGTTACAGTATTAGGCACTTTACTTACATTATATCAATCAATTCTCACAACAACCCTGGAAAGGAAGTATTATTAGCATCACTTTATAGGTGAAAAACCCAAAGCTCATGGAAATTAGGTGACACACTGACAGTCACATACCTAAGAAGTGGGAGAGGTGAGATTCAAACCCAGGTCTCTCTGTCCTCAAAGCCCATGAACTTTCAACTATCCCACAAACTACTGTTAGTTTAGGCCAATGGTTTTCAAACTTGAGTGTGCATCAAAAGCCCCCTGGAGATGTAAAAGGCCCATAAAGAGAAAACTACAAAACACTACTGTAAGAAACCAAAAGAGATCTACATGAATGGAAAAACATATCATGCTCATGGATAGGTAGACTTAACATTGTAAAAATAACAATTCTACCTAAAGTAATTTACAAATATAATGCAATACCGATCCAAATACCAACAACATTCTTTAAAGCAATGGAAAAACTAATCGTTAATTTTATATGGAAAGAGAAGCAGCCCTGGATAAGTAAGACATTATTGAAGAAGAAGAATAAAGTAGGAGGACTCACTCTACCTGACCTCAGAACCTACTATACAGCTGTGGTAGTCAAACAGCCTGGCACTGGTACAATGACAGATACACTGACCAGTGGAACAGACTTGAGAACCCAGATGTAAATCCACCCACCTAGTGATCCTCGGCACATTCCCAGAAGCTAGGGAAAGAACTATCTGAAAGGATTAACAGAATAATTCCTGGACTGAAAATAGCTACTATTTCTACCAGCCACAGTAGAAAATCTCATAATTAAGGGGGCAACAATAAAATGTGCCTATCAACAGATAAAGGGATAAACAAACTAAGGTACATATATACACAATGGAGTGTTACTCAGCAATAAAGAACAATGATGAATCTGTGAAGCATCTCATAACATGGATGAATCTGGAGGGCATTATGCTGAATGAAATAAGTCAATCACAAAAGGACAAATATTGTACGAGATCACTACTGTAAAAACTCATGGCCCATAAAACAAAATGAGACTAAAGGGGCACAACAGCCCAGGGGCAATGACTGGAAAGCAGGAGGGGACAGGAAGGCTGGTAATAGGGAGCCCAACGTAGAGAAGGGAGAGTGGTGACATGTGGTGGGATTGTTAGCCAATGTCATAAAACCATATGTGTACTAACTGTTTAATGAGAAACTAGTTCTATAAACCTTCATCTAAAGTGCAAGAAACAAAATGCATTAAAAAACAAAAAAACACATTATCGTCTCATCAACAAAGCACTCAAACATGGCCAATAGTAACCAAATTTCATGATTTTGGAGGGACAAGAAAAAAAAAAAAAGCCCCTGGAGGGTTTGTAAAAGCACTGATTCCGGGGTCCCCCTCCCAGAGTTTCTGATTCAGTAAGACCAGGTGGAGGCCCAATAATGTGCATTTCTACTTTTCCCGGAGATGTTGGTGCAGCTGTTCCCAGGGCCACACTTTGAGAACCACTGGTTTCTGCTAAATTACTAGCAGGCAACTAAGAGAATTCATGGCACTGCTTCATTATTTTTGATAACTTTTTTGTTTAAAGAACTGAGATTGGAAGACGTAAGTAGAAAAGTAAACTGTTCCTTTAAACCAGCACTCATTTTTGCCAAATTACATCCCTTCCACACACATACAACACAAACTCTTAATCTCCCTCTTTGCCTTTCTTCTTTTCATAGCATATATTGTCATTTAACATTCTATATATCTTACTTAAATCTTTCCACTCCTTCCCTCCTAGAATGTAAGCTCAACAAGGTTTTTGTTCCCTGTTATACCCTCAGTGATTGCAGCATAAGAGGTTCAAAGTAAATACAATGGTTGTTGAATGAATGAACACAGGATAGTGACCTGCTGCTATTATCCAGCCATCCAGCCATCAATGGGAAAGATCTCCTGTGAACACCTCTCACTTTTAAATGATTCTCTCTACCTACACAGATGATACCCTGACATTTTCTGCTGTACTGAGGTAACTTGGTGTGACCACTAATGTATTGATAACTTATTCATTCCATGTATATTGGCTGGATAAAAACCGCTCTAGCCTATTTCTTTGCCCAAACCTTCCACAAATACCTCAAGTATCTACAGAAAAAGCTTTACTAAAAAGTAAGCAAATAAATCACATACAGCCCTCATGATAGCATGACTCCTAATAGTTGGCTCTGTAGTAAAATCGTGATTTAAAATCAGGTAGGAAACAGAAAACAAAACTGCCTCTTCTGGATTTCCTTTCTCAATTAATAAACATATAATCCGGACAGGCTCCCCAACTAGAAATGTTGTTATACTCCCAGCTTCTCCCTTTCACCCCTATCCAATTGGTTACTAAGTTCAGTTTGCTGATTCTTCCTCCCCAAAATTTCTCAAATCTATATCCTCTCCTTTATCCCTACTGACCTTACGATAGTTTAAGAGACCTTAACGCTTCTCACCAACACAGTAAAAACACTCCCCAGCAGGTCTCCTTGTGCATGTCTATGCATGCCAGGGTAGGGTGGGGAGTCTAACAGTGTCTTCCACTCCGTTCAATGCTCTCTATTACCACCAGAGTAACCTTCTTAAAAAATAAATCTAAAGTCATTTTCTTTCCATTGTTCTCATTGTTTCGACAGGAACATACAAATTCTTTAGTGTGAAAGTATACTCTCACAGTTTAGGCCTCACCTGTCCCTGGCTCCCAAAGTATTCCCTAAGCCCGCTGTATCTAAACACTGCTATGGCTCTGTTCACTCCCGAAGTGCTCAACACAGTGAGGGCATGGCAGGCATCCTACTTAAAACTGCCACCTTACTTAAAACACAACAATTTGTAAGTCACAGGTCTTAATAATGAATTATTAAATTATGATTCTCCAAACAGACAGTGAAAACCAGGGTCCTCAGATTATGCTTTCCACTTGACTAAAACTAGTGGTCTGCAGAAGATTTCAGTGGGAATTGTGGGAAAGAAGACAGAAAAATTCAGCAAGAGGAACATAATGATATAGCTTTAGGAAACAACACAGCAAATGGCTTAAAAGTGTGAAAGTGTGAGGTGTTATTTTGGAAGTAGCCATGAGTTCTGTGGTTATGAACAGAAGTGGAACAGGACACTGTTTCACTAGGACACTAAACTCCATTCTGTGAGCTGAGAAGAGATCTGAGGACTGCAGAGAGGGGAGGCATGATCCGGGCAGCACTAAAGAAGTGAACTGAAATGCTGACTCCCCAGTCCTGCTGTGCGTCTTGCTTACTGCCTTCCTGACCTCTTCTCTTGCTTTGTGCTTCCCACCTAGTTACTTACTTGCTTTCATTTCTAGTGACTGTGAGCCCTGAGACTTGTCAAACTGACTCTCCCTGCCTTGCGCTCATCTGGTCATTCCATCTCACCCCCATGTTCTCTGCTAGTCACAGTCCTGGCAATAAAGAAAGCTCTACTGGTTTTCTTTTTTTTTGGCGGGGGTCAGGGGGAAGCAGTGCATGGCAGAAGGGGTGGAGAGGTGGACATGGTTTATTCTTTCTCTAGATAAGCATGGCCCAAGCTAACCACTCATTGAAAGGCTGTCGAACTTTTTTAGATCACTTTTTCATGTGCTAAAAATAAACCAATATGATTTCTAGCTTTCATTTTGAACAGGTGACTTGAAATAGTTGAAAATGAATCTGTTGTTGAGTAAGTTGACTCTAGTAAATCAGAGCTGGAAAGTGTTTACATTTCTAATTTCTCAAATTTTCTTTTCACACTTTTTTTCCCTGAACCACCTCCTTCTGACATTAGTGAACATCTGTTCTCCCAATTGTACTCATTTTATAATTGTGACAATGTGGTGCCACTTGAATATCATTTCCAACTGTTCACAATTTTAACGTGTGTTAACGTGAAGCTAAACACACTTTCCTTTCAACATCTGATGTGTAGTGATAGCGTATGCCCTTTCTCTCAGTGATTACATACTTCCTACACCATGTTTTGCATGTCAGAAAGCCTGTACCTCAGGACAATAATCTTGGATGAGAAATAATATATCTGTCCTACCTATCCAAAGCAAATTACCACAGCATGCATTTGCAAACATAACCTCCAACATACAACAGATGAAGAACTGTTCCAGTTGAGTTGGGGAAGTTGGTGAGGCCCAGAGCCCTATTCACCCTTCCTAGAACTGTTGGGCTACTCAGAACACAGATGGAAAGCCACTACCTTAGAAGGCAGAGACTAACAATGCTATTTCTTTGTATACCCACGCAGCACCACACGTAATAAATAACCTACTAGCAGGCTGTCAATACATTCTTTACCCTCTCTAGAAACCGCAACTTCCTCTGGCCCTGTGGTGGCCCTTTGGGCTAATGCCTCTAGATGGCACTGTTCTCATTAGGTAGCAAAGAACCCAAGCTTTAATTACTAGGTCATCAACTCAGCTGTATACAGGCTGCCTAAAAAGCAATAGGTTTATTCAAAATAAAGTTAAAAATGATGAAATACCAATTTAAAACAAGAACTAAAGACATTTCCTGGAAATTTAGAAACACTACAGACATGTTCTGCTCATTTTCCTCACTAGGGTTTACTGGCGAAGAGCTAAGGCAGTGGTTCTAAAAGTGTGGTTCTAGGACTAGCAGCATTGGCTTCACTTGAGAATTTGTTAGAAATGCAAATTCTCAGGTCCCACCCCAGCAGCAACTCTGGGTATGGGGCCCAGTAAGTTGTTTAATAAACCCTCCAGGTGATTCTGACACATGCCAAATCTGAGAACCACTGTTGAAAGATTAGGAAGCCCTGGTGGTGCAGTGGTTAAGCACTTGGCTACTAACAGAAAGGTCAGTGGTTCGAGCCCACCAGCCACTGTGCGGGAGAAAGATGTGGCAGTCTGCTTATCTAAGTTATAACCTTAGAAACTCGTACGGTTGCTATGAGTTGGAATCGACTTAATGGCAGTGGGTTTGAGATCAAGGATTACCCTTCAAGTCTATTTTCAACTTTCAAAATTATTAATGTACAGTTAAGGGTTTGTTTTCGTCATCAGCATGCTTTCAGGTGATACCTGAGTTAGATGTTTGTTGCTCTATCCACTAAGTAATCCAATACATAGTTTCTGCCTATTATGGATGGCTTTTCTTACCAAGGTAAGAATGTAAGAATAAGACAAGTTAACTACTCACTATTAAGAAGTTTGAACAGGACAAAAGTATTACCCTTCACTGAGTACCCTGGTGGTTTTCCACTACTTCCTAACTTCCTCAGTCTTTACCTTATCTCTTCTCTTGCCAGAGTTCAGTTAACAGGCCAAGGCAGCTGGCAGCTTTTGGAAGTTCAGCATGTTAAACAAGCCTGTTTCTACTAAGAAGGTTTCTGGGAGCAAGCACCAGATAATGTAGCAAAACCACATTCTAAGCTGACATACAAGTTTCCTTACAAAGGAAAAGCTATGGGCTTAAGCTCCCAGATTTCTCTGGGCACATCTGAAGAAATAAACTTAAAACAATAAGGAAGTATCTTTTAAACATCTCAGAGCACAGCAAGTATCTGTGATACATTTTATTCATGTTCAGTCACATTTCAAAATGGATGGTTGCTGAAATAGATGTTTCTAATCAAGGCAATCAAATCTATCTATTTAGTTTTGCTTCACTATCGCTCTTAACATCTTTCACTCCTAGGTAATAATATACATTTAGCTTTCAAAGTACACCCTAGTCTTAAAACAAAGTGGAAAATGGCTCTCAAGTAAACTGCTCAGGGAGGACTAAATACACACACATACAGAGAGAGAGAATGCAGAGACTGAAACATACTACCAAAAAAAGGCACTTTGAGCTATTTAAGCAAGTTGCATTGTTCCATCCATACTCCATTTATCCTGTCCCCTTATGAGTCACAGCAGGAAAAGGGCCACAGAAGAGGGAAATACCTGTGATCATGGGAGAGTTAATCTGAGGATTAGCTGATATAGTAATGAAATCTGAAAACTTGGTCTCATTAGCACTTTGCGGTAGCCAACTGAGATGACCTACCAGCAGGATCTGAGTGCTGAAGTGAGTATCAAAGTGCTGGGTTTAGACTCAGTTCTGCCACTCACTAGCTGTGTGACCTTTGGGTCTCAGTTTTCTTCCTTGAAAAGTAAGGGCTCAAAGTGGGATTTGATGTAGAAAACTTTAGCTGTAAAATGCTATGATTCTAAATGTAAGATAATTAGGGAAGTAAAAAGATTTTTAGAAAGTAGGCGGAAGTGGTGGTGGAAGAAATCTGATGGCTTGAAGCCCTAAGCCAAAGTTTGGCTGTTTTGAAAACTCAAGACAGAGTGGAAACTGGAAATTGTTTCCACAGAGGTAGAGAGAGATTGCCGAGAGAAGGGCAATATTACATGCAATGCCTTAAAAACGGAAAATGTAGAACGTCAGCGGGAGGTGGCATTACCTGACTAGCAATAACGAAAATGCAGGATTTATTTTAAATACAGTTGTACTTCTAAGTGCTCACAAAGAGTCAAGTCCAGACCAGGTACTCAAAAATTATTAAACTGATTCAGAGCATTTAGGAAAGGATACGAGTCAGGGAGCTGTGATAGTCACAGTGCAGTGACACACCAAGTTTGAGCTATGGCTTCGAGAGGAAAAAGAAAAGAGAGCCACGTTCCATACTAACACAGAACCAGACAGTCTCCACTCTGTGTGCAGGAAGGTAATTTGTTTCCTAAATTCCCAATAACTAAGTTGTGTACTGTTTATAGTTCGAGTTAACTGCCAAAAATCAGGTAAAGATAAAAATAGAAATCTTTTCATTGTCATCACTTCTTCAAATAAATTCTTACATATGAACCAAAGAACAAAGGTGACTAATCCAGTTTGCATTTTATTTTGTTACCTCTTACTTTACACTTAAAACAATCTCAATCGGTCAACTTATAGGCCAATTTCTGTATCCAAAGAAATTTAGCACATCTGCAGATGTTCATGAATGTGGGAAAAACTCTACTCTGAATGGTAACTTTCTCTTGGCTATTCAATAGGATCAACACTTCAAAGTACCAGCTTCTAAAAACTCCCAGGTAAGACTTCTGAGGGTGAGCCAAAGACAGACAGCAAAACTTGAACATTTAGTGAAAACGTTTTAAGAAGTAACCTGTGTTTTACTATTGCTCAGGTGCAACGTTATAACATTCCCATGCCAGTTAAAAACTGAAATGTAAACAGTAAATTATTTTTAAAACTCAGTATTTGTTTTTTACATCATTTTCAATAAGGTGTTCTTGGTGTTTAATACATGCCAATTAAAATTTTTGAACAGGTAATAAAAAGCAAATAAATGGGGGGAAAAGACCCCTCAGAATCTAAGTGTAATTATTTTGCTAAGGTTTAAGATACACACTTCAGCACGACATTGTTATAGGGAAAAAAAAAAAAAATGAAATAAAAATATACTTCTTGGTGCTTCAGCCTTGTCAAAAACTCTCAGCTATTGCACGAGGTGTTAAAAGTATTAGGAAATCTCATCTCCTGGGGCCAAAGTGCTAATGTTTGCTTGGTTTGGAGCTGAAAATGTCTAAGTGGAATTCAAACAAGAAGGTATGAAGTTTTAGCATTCTTTTTCAACCTTAAATTATGGACACTGATTTTCACTTTCTTATTTACGCTTTCCTGTATTATCTCAAACTTTTTACAATAAGCATGTATAACTTTTTAATATAGAAACACAATAAGGAAAGCTAACACGGTCTGAAAATAAATGAATTACACAACATTACTTCTTGGAGCTAAAAAATCAGCGCCAAAATATACGGATAAAATTAAACTAGGTAAATTAATACTACTGTTTATCTGACCTGCAAAGCATTTACCCAAATGAGTAATAGCTTAAAATAATCTTCTTTATAGGGTGTCCAGAAGAGTTCACAGATGTAATTATATTTTTTGTTACTATATTCAAATTTTAAAAGAGAAAAAAAAAAGTATCTGATTCAGAGGTATAGTCAAAGTTATCTGGTCAAAATTAAATATAATTAAAACTAGCCTTAACATCACTTAAATTATCCCTAGAGCACAGGTTTTTGTGTATTTGAGCTTGTACATCAATGTTTAAAAGAATGAAGGATACATGGTAATAAAGAGTGCATAAGCAAAATATAAACTTATAGTACTATATTTTTAACACTTAGAAGCTCAGTAAGTATAAGGCACACCACAGGAGAGGCATACCAAAACCCAAAACAAACCAGGCAAGGAAGCTACAGCCAAGCCACTCCCCTCCCACCTCACATGCACTAAAGGGCACCCTTTAAAACAAAAAGCTCTTGAATGGATGCCTATAGAACTTGTTATTTTTCTCTCATTTTTAAAAAATTTTGGAACCATGAACATAGTAGAATTCTCATAAGTTACATGCAGGTACTTTGTAACTCTGTAGTACCATATCCTCTATTTAAAGGCTTTCAGCTTTTTACCAAATAGAGTGCTAGCTCTCGGTCTGCTTTCAAGATCTCTCCCAGTCTGGCCTTGAGTATCACGTTTACTGAATCTCACTCCCTGCTTCGCTACTTCTTTTACCTGGTACACCTCTGGTTTCCCTCCACCACTAAATCTAAATCCTATTCAACTGTCAAAACCTACCTACTCCACAAAGTCTTTTCTAACCCCTACTGTGTTCTTTCTTGTGTTCACCCTGTAAGTGTCCACATGCTCAGCAGGCCAGTTTGTCACTTAATCCTTTTTCTAAACGTCGAGACTGAGAGCTTCTTTAGACTAAGGACCATGGCGTATATTACTTTTTCACCCTCATTCCTCCTAGTAAAAACCTAGTACAGCCCTGGAAATACACAGTTGATTACAAATCAGTAAACAGAAAAGGGAAGTCATAGACACATTGGTTGATTCACCCAAATTCTTATAGAAAATCACATCAAGAATTAAAATGTTCCTAAAAATCCAAATATTACCAAAACATGGCAGTATGGGCTTCATGGCACAAACAGGTTTGCACTAGTGTAACTCTTTATCTTCACAGAATTCACAGAAACATGAACACCCACTCACTGCAAAGAAAGTCAGATGTTAGCAAGGACATACCATCTAAGGCTGCATGAATCTTTTTGTCTTTGTGCGTGACGGAGTGCCCAGCATGACTGATAATCCAAACTGGAAAACGTCCATTTATCAAAGAGTACAGAGCCTTCGCAAATGGCAAATAAAACGTAGTAAAACCTGGGTTACCTAAAAAAAGAAATAAAGACCTTCAATAAGCCAAAGCAATAAATCCACACAAGATGATATCCAGACAGGAAGATAAGGGGCGGGGGGGGAGGAGCTATTTTCTCCTCACACTTTCCTCTACAAATCTGGTAAATTAACATATACATTTCAATTTTAGAACCCCTTCTACCTTAAATTTGGGAATGATCACTTGGAAAATTTCTGCTCCTGCTTCTTCTGTTTCAAGTAAGTTCTTTCTCCCTCTTTCTCAACTCACTAAATGGCACTACCAATCACAAGTCTATTGTTCAAGTCAAAACGCTAGGAGTCTTTGTTGGTTTCTCCCTGCCCGTCAGGTACAATCCATCAATAAGTCCTATCAATTCAGTTCTAAGATACATCTCGAATTTGTCTACTTCTCTCTGTTACCACGTAACTTCCCAGGTGGCTTCTTGCAACACAGCCTCCTGACGGGTCTTCTCCTCTCCACTCTTTTAACAGCTTTATGGAGACATTAATTCATACACCATATACTTTACCCATGTAAAATGTACAAGTCAATCATTTTTTGGAATATTCACAGATATGTGCAATGACTACTACAGTCAATTTTAGAAGATTTACATCTCCTCAAAAAGAAGTTCCATACCCATTAGCAGTCACTCCACATGCCCCCTCGCCTCCATCACATGCCCCGCTCTTCCAGCCCCTGGTAACCACGAATCTACTTTTTGTCTTGACAGATTTGCCTCTTCTGGACATTTCATATAAACAGAATTATATAATATGTGGCCTTTTGTGACTAGCTTCTTTTGTGACTTAGCACAATGCTTTCAGGGTTTATCCTTACTGTAGCGTGTATCAGTACTTCATTTCTTTTTATGGCTAAATCATATTCCATTGTACAGCTATACCACATTTTGTTTATTCATCAGTTGATGGGCATGTGAGTTGTTGCTACCTTTTGGCTATTATGAATAACGCCGTTACAGACATTCGAGTACAAGTTTTTATGTGGATATACGTTTTCATTTCTCTTGGGTATATACCTAGGAGTGGAACTGCTGTGTTATATGGTAAGTTTATGCTTAACCACTTGAAAAACTGCCAGACTTTTCCAAAGTGGCTGCACCCCCACCAGGAGCGTATGAGGTTATACTCCCACCAGCAGAGTATGAGGATTTCCGTTTCTCCATATCCTCTCCAAAACTTGCTATTATCTGACTTTTTGATTACGCTAACTTAGTGGGCATGAAGTGGTATCACACTGTAGTTTTGACTTGCATTTCCCCGAGGACTAATGCCAAACACCTTTTCATGCACTCATTGGACATTTGTATGTCTTCTTTGGAGAAATGTCTACTCAGATTCTTTGCCCGTTTTCTAACTGGGTTTCTTGAGTTGTAGGCGTTCTTTATGCATTCTAGATACAATTGCCTTATCAGATATATAATTTGCAGTCTTTCCTCTCATTCTATGGGCTGGTTTTTCACTTTCTTGATAATGTCCTTAGGAGTATAAAACTTTTTAATTTTGATGAAGCCCAATTTATTTTTCCTTTTGTTGTTTGGGCTTTTGGTATAATATCTAAAAATCCATTGCCAAATCTGAGGTCATAAAGATTCATATTTATGTTTCCGCTAAGAGTGTTATAGTTTTAACTCTTACATTTAGTCTTTGATCTATTTTGAGTTAATTTTGGTATGTGGTGTGAGATAAGGGTTGAACTTCATTCTTTTGCATGTGGCAATCCAGTTGTTCAATCATCATTTGTTGAAATGACTATTCTTTCCGCATTGAATAGTCCTGGCAGCTGTATCGAAAATCAGTTGACCCATAGACACACAGGTTTATTTCTGGACTCTCAATCCTATTCCACTGATTTTTCCTATTTTTTTTTTTTTCTCTATTCTCTATTTCATTAATTTCCACCCTAACCTTTATTATTTCCTTCCTTCTTCTTGTTTCAGGTTTAGTTTGTTCTTCTTTTTCTAGTGTCTTAAGGTAGAAGGGTAAACCCTGGTGGCATAGTAGTTAAAAGCCACAGCTGCTAACCAAAAAGTCGGCAGTTTGAATCCACCAGGTGCTCTTTGGAAACCCTATGGGGCAGTTCTACTCTGCCCTTTAGGGTTGCTATGAGTCTGAATCAACTCGACGGCAATGAGTTTCATTTTGGTTTTTAAGCCAGAAGGCTAATTTATTGATTTGAGATCTTTCATCGTTCTTATCATAGTAATTTACAGCTACGAAATTCTCTCTAATCATTGCTTTAGCTGCACCCCATAAGTTTTGGTTTGTTGTGTCTTCCTTTTCAAAGTATTTTTGAGTTTCCCTATGATTTCTTTGACTCCCTATGATTTCTTCTTATTTAGAAATGTGTTGTAAATTTCCACGTATTTATGAGTTTCCCTGATTTATTTGTTATTGATTTCTAATTTCATTCTTCTCCTAGCCACTCTTCTACCCTAAGAATCAATTCTTTAGAGACCCAGAGAAATATCTTGAACCTCAAATCAAATCATAGCAGTACTCTAATTAACGCCCTTCAGTGGCTTCCCACTGTCATCCAGATAAAGTCTAAACTTGTTAATAATGCCTGTAAGGTCCTTCAAGATTTGACCATGGTCCCTTAAACAATCAACCGGATGAGACCAAACAGTCAACATTTACCCAAAAACAAAGATGAGTAGGCAAAAGTGGAAGGGAAACCAGATCAATGGAAACTGAATTACAGAATGGAAATAATAAGAATGCTGACATATTATGAAAATTGTAACCAATGTCATGAAACAATCTGTATAAAACCTGTCAAACCAGAACTTAATTTCCTGTGTAAACTTTCACCTAAAACACATTAAAAAAAAAAAAAGATTTGACTATGCTCAATTATCAAGTTGCATGAAAAGTAAAAAAAGAATCCTGCCAAATCAGTGTGAGAATCATTCACAAAGAGAAACTAAGGAGTCTACTAAGTGCTTCCTTATAATTTATCGAAAGTATTTATATTGTAAAGAGATGTACAGTTTGATCCCTTGGGGAAAAGATCACCAACTAAAACCTTATAGGCAGTGTGTATACAGAACACATTTTGACAGAGTTCTGCTATTCAGAAACAAAATGAATAAATGATCTTTTTTTAAAAAAAGATTCAATGTGATACATCTGTAGAGTAAAAGACAGTGAAATGGGGTTTTCATTTTGCAATAATCATCTTTATCAAGTTTTTACAGTCACTTCTCCACTTCTATCAATATCTTTTTCTCTGATCAATTTATCTATTTCTCTATGCTATTAGTTTTTCTCTTCTTTGCAATTACATGGCAAGGGTCTTCTAGACTGATGTAACTACTACCATCCTTGTCAAAGTTTCACCAATTTCTTCTTCATTGTCCATATCTGTCACTTTCCTAGAGAGGCAACGTGGGTAAGTGGTTAAGGTCATAGACTCTAGAACCAGACTGCCTGGGTTAGAATCCTGGCTTTGCCACTTATCCTCTGCTCTTTGGTCAGTTGGCTGGCCACTGTGCAGTTAAGAGAAAAAGGAAAGAAGGGAATACCAGGACAGGGGCTGTAACATCTATGATGGATGAGGATGTCCACTGTTTTATATTTAAATCTTCAACAAGTTTGGGATATTTTCTTATATAAGGTATAAGAGAGCAATCAAATTTCTTTCCAAATGGCTAACCAAGTGTCCCAAGACCATTTATTAAACAACCCAGTCTTCCTTCATCGATTTGAACTGTCCTTCTGATCTAATATTGAATTGTTACATTAACTTGTCATTTCTGTTTCCAAATAATTCTATTTATTTTTCTCCCTTCTCCTGTGCCAGTACTATACTATCTTAATCAGTACATTTTAATGTTTCAGTAACCGACAGGACAAACCCTTTCTTTTAATGTTCTTCTCTAAATTTTCTTGACCAGTCTTATAAATTTTAGTATTATTTTCAGCAGTTCCAATTTTTAAAAATCTCTTTGAGACTATGATTAAAATTTTATAATACATGGAATTAGAAAGACTTGATTATTTTATATCACTGAGTATAATATTTTAGGAAGTGTTATATCTTGTTTATTCAAATGTCATATCTCAGTAAAGTTCTACAGTTTTCTTCATATGAGTAGAAAATAAATAATAGCTAACATTTATATCCAAACGAAAACCAAAGCCATTGCTGTTGAGTCGATTCCAACTCATAGTGACCCTATAGGACAGAGAATTGCCCCATAGGGTTTCCAAGTAGCAGCTGGTGGATATGAACTGCAGACCTCTTGGTTGGCAGCTGAGCTCTTAACCATGCTCCGCCACGGCTCCAGAACATTTATATAGCACTTACTAAGTGCCAGCCAGTGTTTAAGTACTTTACATATACTCATTTAGTCCTCCATATGGGGTAGCGCTATTATTATTTCCATTTTATAGAAACTGAGGTAAATAGATGTTAAAACACTTGCCCAAAGTCACAAAGATGTTAAACGTTCAATAAATATTTGATGACTGATGAAAGTTTAGTGAATTAGTTTCCCATTCAATAATTCATACATAAATTGTTTCGTGACACTGGTTACAATTCCTGCAATGTGTCAGCACCCTCCCCATTTCCACCCTGGAATCCCCATTTCCATTTGTCCAGTTTCCCTGCCCCTTCCTGCCTTCTTATCTTTGCACCTAAAGAACAATAAAATGTTCAAAAAAAAAAAAAAAGACACAAAGGGAAAAAAATATTTGATGACTGAAAGAATATACAAAAGAAGATAATAATACTGAAAAGGGCAAAAAGAACATAGAAGACCTCATCTAGAATCTTCTGTGTACCTTGTTTCAGTTAATCTTACAATAGGCCTATAGTTTGCGTTACAGGTAGTCCAACACTTATTCGAGTTACAACAAACCGCACTTACAACTGTCTTTTTTTTTTTTTTTTTGTACATCTTATCGTTAGTAATATGCACTATATACAATGTTGCTGCATGTAATTTGCTGATGTTATCATTCTCGGATGTTTACTCTCAGATGTTCGAAGATTGGATTTATAGAGAGACTGATAATAAAAGGCAATAATAATGATTTCCAAAGAGCAGCTGGTGGATTCGAACTGCTGATCCCTTTGGTTAGCAGCTGTAGCTTGCTGTAGCTCTTAACCACTCTGCCACCACGGCTCCAGTAATAATGACAAAATATATAAAAAACAATGTGTACTTGATAACAGTATTACTATAAAACAAACTTTTATTCTATGTCTGGCTTAAGTCTGAGTTCTGCCCCTAATGACTATAAAATTTTAAGCAAATCCTCTCCACCTGTCTGATTTGCTGCTTTATCAAGTGAATGATAACACCAACTACTTTATGTTCATTCATTCTACTCATTACTGTCATTTTTTGTATATTCTTTTAATAATCAAACATTTATTAAGCACTTATTATATATGTCACTAAATCTGTCTTGGAAAAACTACAGCCAGAATGACAGAAGTGAGCATGGTGAGACTTCATCTCACGTACTTTGGACCTGTTATTAGGAGGGACCAATCCTTGGAGAAGGACATCATACTTCATAAGGTAGAGGGTCAGTGAAAAACAAGAAGACCTTTGATGAGATGGACTGACACAGTAGCTGCAACAATGGGCTCAAACGTAGCAACGATTTTGAGGATGGTGCAGGAATCGGGCAGTGTTTCATTCTATTGTACACAGGGTCACTATGAGTCAGAACCAACTCGATGGAACGTAACAACAACAGCGTTAAGCACAAGACAGATAAGGTTCCTTATGAAATTTACATTCTAGTGGGAGAAAAAGTAAATAAGATAATTCAAGACCATGATAACTGCCACAGGATAACTGCTATGAAGGAAATAAAGAAGGCCACGTGATAAAGGAAGGAAGAGACTAAGGTGGGCTGAAAATTTGTCTGAAGAGGTGCCATTTAGTTGAAACCTGAAGGATGAGAAGAAATCAGCTTGTGAAGATTTGAGGGAAGAAAATTTTAGTAAAGGAAGAAGAACAAGTGCAAAGGCCCTCAAGAAATAAAGGGCTTGGCTCCTGAAGAAACAAGAGGCTATAATCCCCAGTTCTCTCTTTACATGCAGCATGTCAGTGTACTAACAGTGAGGGGCAAAGATCTTGCATGAGATGAGGTTGCAGAGAAGGACAAATATGATTACGCAGTACTTTGTGGGCCATGATAAGACATTTGGCTTTTATTCTAAGTAAGACTGCAAGGGTTTTACAAGGTTAAGGTATGATCAGATTTAAATTTTAAAGATATTTTTCTGTATTAAAAGGATAATTAGAAAGTATTATGAACAACTTTATGTTAACCAATTTGACAGCTTACAGGAAATAGATAAATTCCTAGAAAGACACAAGCTACAAAGCTCACTACAGAAGAAACAGATAACCTGAACAGTCCTATATCAATCAAAGAAACTGAAACCGTACTTAAAAATCTTCCCATGAAGAAATTTCCAGGCCCATATGTCTTCACTGGAGAATTCTACCAAACATTTAAGTAAGAAATAATAACAATTTTACACAAACTTCCAGAAAACAGAAGAGGAGGGAACACTTCCAAACTCACTCTACGAGTCTAGCATTACCCTGATAGCAAAACTAGACAGACATTACGAAAAATGAAAACTATAAACCAAAATACCTTTTGAACATAAATGCAAAAATTTTAAACAAAATTTTAGCATACTGAATCCAACAAAATATTAAAAGGAAACATCATGACCAAGCACATGAGATGATGCTCTAGGTTGTTAGTCATTAGGGAATTGTAAATCAAAACCACAGTGAGGCCTTATACCCACCAGGATGGCTATGATCAGAAAAACGGAAACTTAACAAGTGTTGGGGAGAATGTGGAGAAACTAAAATCCTTGTGCATTGCTGGTAGTAATGTCAAATGTGAAGATGTGATGAAAAACATTTTGGAAACTCCTCAAAAACTTAAACACAGAATTATCATATGACCCAGAAATTCACTCCTACGAATATGTCCAAAAGAATTGAAAACAAAGACTCAAACAAATACTTGTATGCCAATAGAGGCACTATTTACTATAGCCAAAAGCTGACATAACCCAAACGTCCGTCAGTAAATGAATGGATAAACAAATGTGGTGTATACATATAACGGATATTCAGCCATGAAAGGAATGAAGTTCTGATACATGCTACAACACAGATCAATCTTCAAAATATTATGATAATGAAACAAGCCAGGCACAAAAGGGTAAATATTGTCTGATTCCACTTACATGATATATCTAGAATAGACAAACTCATAGAGACAGGAAGTAGATGAGAGGCTATCAGGGACTGAAAGGGGAGGAAATGGGAAATCACTGCTTGGTACGAAGATTCTGGGGTGATAAAAAATTTTGGAAATATAGGCAGTGGTCATGGCTGTACAACATTCTGAATATAACTAATGCCACAGAAATGCACACTTAAAAATGATTAAAATGGTAAATTTTATGCTTTATATGTATCTATAACGAATTTTTTTTTGCCACAATTAATAGAGGTTTTTTATATGCGTGTTTGTGTGCTGTTAACCACAGTCAAGTCGACCCCTAACTCATGGCAACCCCATGCACAAGGGGATCAAGATCATTGTCATCCATAGGGTTTTCACTGACTGGTTTTCAGAAGTAGATTGCCGGGCCTTTCTCCTTAGTCTGTCTTAGTCTGGAAGCTCCACTGAAATCTGTCCAGCATCATAGCAACACATAAGCTTCCAATGACAGACAAGGGATGGCTGTGTTTGAGATGCACTGACCGGGAATTAAACTTGGATCTCTGCATGGAAGGCAAGAACTCTACCAGTGAACCACCACTGGTCTCTACTAATGACTTATGCATCTGTGAACGTCCCCAGTTCATGTACTCAACTGTTCCTTCACTCATTGTCTAGATACTTCTTAAATCTCCTACTGTTTACTATATGATTGTATACCTAGAAAATTTAGAGATGCTAATGAAAATTATGCAAATGACTAAGTTTGGTAAAAGAGCTGAAAAAAACATGTCAAGTCAGTAAAAACTAGCACAGAAATGAAAACCAGAAAAAAAATTCCATTAACAGCAACAACAAGAATTATAAAACACTGAGTAATAAACTTAAATACAAAGGCACCAAATCTACATATATAAAAAATGAAATATTTTACGAAAAGACAAAAAACAACACTGAATAAATGAAAGGCATATCATTCCACTAAATTTGAAAACTTAAATTATAAAATCATCGGTTCTTCCAAAATAAACCTATATAAACTTAATTCAGTTAGTTACAATCTCAACAGTTTTTTCCACTCACCACATATCAGAACATACTTTAAGTTATGGTAATAAATCAATACAGTATTAGTATATATAAAAATAGATTAGTGTAACAGAAAAGAGAATTAAGAAATAGGTCCTCTTTTATAGAATAATTTAACATAAAACAAAGGGCTTTGTTTAATGGCACCAGAAAAGAATTGATTAATGGTACTGGCACAACTGATAACCACCTAAAACAAAATAAAAAGTAGATTCATATCTTATTGCACAGACAAACTGGATTAAAGATTTCAGTGTAAACTCTAAGGCAATAAATAATTTGCAAGGAAACCTGGAACATTTTGTATATAACCTGGGTACAAAGAGACCTTAACCAACACCTATTTGACTACATAAAAATTTAAAACTTTTTTACTGCAAATAAAGACAAATTATAGATTTAGAAACAATTTTTTAAAAATAATTTTTATTGTGCTTTAAGTGAAAGTTTACAAATCAAATCAGTCTGACACATATAAGCTTATGTACACCTTAATCCATACTCCCACCTACTCTCCCCCTAATGAGTCAGCCCTCTCCCTCCTTCCAGACTGTCCTTTCGTGACGGTTTTGCCGGTTTCTAACCCTCTCTACCCTCCCATCTCCCCTTCAGACAGGAGATGCCAACACAGTCTCAAGTGTCCACCTGATACAAGTAGCTCACTCTTCATCAGCATCTCTCTCCGATCCATTGCCCAGTCCCTTCCATGTCTGATGAGTTGTCTTCTGGAACGGTTCCTGTCCTGGGCCAACAGAAGGTTCGGGGACCATGACCGCCGGGATTCTTCTAGTCTCACTCAGACCATTAAGTCTGGTATTTTTATGAGAATTTGGGGTCTGCATCTCATTGTTCGCCTGCTCCCTCAGGGGTTCTCTGTTGTGCTCCCTGTCAGGGCAGTCATCGGTTGTGGCCAGGCAACATCTAGTTCCTCTAGTCTCAGGATGATGTCAGTCTCTGGTTCATGTGGCCCTTTCTGTCTCTTGGGCTCATAGTTATCGTGTGATCTTGATGATCTTCACTCTCCTTTGACCCAGGTGGGTTGAGACCAATTGATGCATCTTAGATGGCTGTCTGTTAGCATTTAAGACCCCAGATGCCACACTTCAAAGTGGGGTGCAGAATGTTTTCATAATAGAATTATTTTGCCAGTTGACTTACAAGTCCCCTTAAGCCATAGTCCCCAAATCCCCGCCCTTGCTCCGCTGACCTTTGAAGCATTCAGTTTATCCAGGAAACTTCTTTGCTTTTGGTCCAGTCCAGTTGAGCTGACCTTCCCTGTATTGAGTATTGTCCTTCCCTTCACCTAAAGTAGTTCTTATCTACTAACTAATCAGTAAATAACCCTCTCCCACCCACCCTTCCTCCCCTCCTCGTAACCACAAAAGTATGTGTTCTTCTCAGTTTATACTATTTCTCGAGATCTTATAATAGTGGTCTTATACAATATTTGTCCTTTTGCATCTGACTAATTTCACTCAGCATAATGCCTTCCAGGTTTCTCCACGTTATGCAATGATTCACAGATTCGTCACTGTTCTTTATAGATGCATAGTATTCCATTGTGTGAATATACCATAATTTATTTATCCATTCATCCGTTGATGGACACCTTGGTTGCTTCCAGCTTTTTGCTATTGTAAACAGAGCTGCAATAAACATGGGTGTGCATATATCTGTTCATGTAAAGGCTCTTATTTCTCTAGGATATATTCCGAGGAGTGGGATTTCTGGGTTGTATGGTAGTTCTATTTCTAACTTTTTAAGAAAATGCCAGATAGATTTCCAAAGTGGTTGTACCATTTTGCATTCCCACCAGCAGTGTATAAGAGTTCCAATCTCTCCGCAGCCTCTCCAACATTTATTATCTAATGTTTTTTGGATTAATGCCAGCCTTGTTGGAGTGAGATGGAATCTCATTATAGTTTTAATTTGCACTTCTCTAATGGCTAATGATCAAGGGCATTTTCTCACGTATCTGTTAGCCGCCTGGGCATCTTCTGTAGTGAAGTGTGTGTTCATATCCTTTGCCCACTTTTTGATTGGGTTGTTTGTCTTTTTGTGGTTGAGTTTTACCAGAATCACATAGATTTTAGAGATCAGGTGCTGGTCGGAGATGTCATAGCTGAAAATTTTTTCCCAATCTGTAGGTGGTCTTTTTACTCTTTTGGTGAAGTCTTTAGATGAGCATAGGTGTTTGATTTTTAGGAGCTCCCAGTTATCTGGTTTCTCTTCGTCATTTCTGGTAATGTTTTGTATTCTGTTTATGCCTTGTATTAGGGCTCCTAACATTGTCCCTGTTTTTTCTTCCATGATCTTTATCGTTTTAGTCTTTATGTTTACGTCTTTGATCCACTTGGAGTTAGTTTTTGTGCATGGTGTGAGGTATGGGTCCTGTTTCATTTTTTTGCATATGGATATCCAGTTATGCCAGCACCATTTGTTAAAAAGACTATCTTTACCTCAATTAACAGACACTGGGCCTTTGTCAAATATCAGCTGCTCATATGTGGATGGATTTATATCTGGATTCTCAATTCTGTTCCATTGGTCTATGTGCCTGTTGTTGTACCAGTACCAGGCTGTTTTGGCTACTGTGGCTGAATAATATGTTCTGAAATCAGGTAGAGTGAGGCCTCCCACTTTCTTCTTCTTTTTCAGTAATGCTTTACTTATCCGGGCTTCTTTCCCTTTCATATGAAATTGGTGATTTGTTTCTCCATCACATTAAAAAATGACATTGGAATTTGGATCGGAAGTGCATTGTATGTATAGATGACTTTTGGTAGAATAGACATTTTTACTATGTTAAGTCTTCCTATCCATGAGCAAGGTATGTTTTTCCACTTATGTGGGTCCTTTTTAGTTTCTTGCACTAGTACTTTGTAGTTTTCTTTGTATAGGCCTTCTACATCTTTGGTAAGATTTATTCCTAAGTGTTTTATCTTCCTGGGGGCTACTGTGAATGGTATTGATTTGGTGATTTCCTTTTCGATGTTCTTTTTATTGATGTAGAGGAACCCAAGTGATTTTTGTATGTTTATCTTATAATCTGAGACTCTGACAAACTCTTCTATTAGCTTCAGTAGTTTTCTGGAGGATTCCGTAGGGTTTTCTGTGTATAAGATCATGTCATCTGCAAATAGAGATAATTTTACTTCTTCCTTGCCAATTCGGATGCCCTTCATTTCTTTGTCTAGCCTAATTGCTCTGGCTAGGACATCTAGCACAATGTTGAAAAAGAGCGGTAATAAAGGGCATCCTTGTCTGGTTCCCGTTCTCAAGGGAAATGCTTTCAGGCTCTCTCCATTTAGAGTGATGTTGGCTGTTGGCTTTGTATAGATGCCCTTTATTATGATGAGGAATTTTCCTTCAATTCCTATTTTGCTGAGAGTTTTTATCATGAATGGGTGTTGGACTTTGTCAAATACCTTTTCTGCATCAATTGATAAGATCATGTGGTTTTTCTCTTTTGTTTTATTTATATGGTAGGTTATATTAATGGTTTTTCTAATATTAAACCAACTAATCCCACTTGGTCATGGTGGATTATTTTTTTGACATGTTATTGAATTCTATTGGCTAAAATTTTGTTGAGGATTTTTGCATCTATGTTTATGAGGGATATAGGTCTGTAATTTTCTTTTTTTGTGGTGTCTTTACCTGGTTTTGGTATCAGGGATATGGTGGCTTCATAGAATGAATTAGGTAGTATTCCATCATTTTCTATGCTTTGAAATACTTTTAGTAGTAGTGGTGTTAACTCTTCTCTGAACGTTTGGTAGAACTCTGCGGTGAAGCCGTCCGGGCCAGGGCTTTTTTTTGTTGGGAGTTTTTTGATTACCTTTTCAATCTCTTTTCTTGTTATGGGTCTATTTAGTTGTTCTATTTCTGACTGTGTTAGTTTAGGTAGGTAGTGTTTTTCTAGGAATTCATCCATTTCTTCTAGGTTTGCAAATTTGTTAGAGTACAATTTTTCGTAATAATCTGATATGATTCTTTTAATTTCAGTTGGGTCTGTTGTGATACAGCCCATCTTGTTTCTTATTCAGGTTATTTGTTTCCTTTCCTGTATTGCTTTAGTTAGTCTGGCCAATGGTTTATCAATTTTGCTAATTTTTTCAAAGAACCAGCTTTTGGCTTTGTTAATTCTTTCAATTGTTTTTCTGTTCTCTAATTCATTTAGTTCAGCTCTAATTTTTATTATTTGTTTTCTTCTGGTGCCTGATGGATTCTTTCATTGCTTGCTTTCTATTTGTTGAAGTTGTAGGGACAGTTCTCTGATTTTGGCTCTTTCTTCTTTATGTATGTGTGCACTTATCGATATAAATTGACCTCTGAGCACTGCTTTTGCTGTGTCCCAGAGGTTTTGATAGGAAGTATTTTCATTCTTGTTGCATTCTACGAATTTCTTTATTCCCTCCTTAATGTCCTCTATAAACCAGTCTTTTTTGAGCAGGATATTGTTCAGTTTCCAAGTATTTGATTTCTTTTCCCTGATTTTTCTGTGATTGATTTCCACTTTTATGGCCTTGTGGTCTGAGAAGATGCTTTGTAATATTTCGATGTTTTGGACTCTGCAAAGGTTTGTTTTATGACCTAATATGTGGTCTATTCTAGAAAATGTTCCATGTGTGCTAGAAAAAAAGTATACTTTGCAGCTGTCAGGTGAAGTGTTCTGTATAAGTCTATGAGGTCAAGTTGGTTGACTGTAGCAATTAGGTCTTCCGTGTCTCTATTGAGCTTCTTACTGGAAGTCCTGTCCTTCTCCGAAAGTGGTGTGTTGAAGTCTCCTACTATAACTGTGGAGGTGTCTATCTCACTTTTCAGTTCTGTTAAAGTTTGTTTTATGTATCTTGCAGCCCTGTCATTGGGTGCATAAATATTTAATATGGTTATATCTTCCTGGTCTCTTGTCCCTTTAATCATTATGTAGTGTCCTTCATCCTTTGTGGTGGATTTAACTTTAAGGTCTATTTTGTCAGAAATTAATATTGCTACTCCTCTTCTTTTTTGATTGTTGTTTGCTTGATATATTTTTTTCCATCCTTTGAGTTTTAGTTTGTTTGTGTCTCTAAGTCTAAGGTGTGTCTCTTGTAGGCAGCATATAGACGGATCATGTTTCTTTATCCAGTCTGAGACTCTCTGTCTCTTTATTGGTGCATTTAGTCCATTTACATTCAGCATAATTATAGATATGTGTTTAGTGCTGTCATTTTGATGCCTTTTTGTGTGTGTTGTTGATAATTTCATTTTTCCACTTATTTTTTGTGCTGAGACGTTTTTCTTTGTAAATTGTGTGTTCCTCATTTTCATAGTAGTTGAATTTATGTTTGCTGAGTCATTATGATTTTTTTGGTTTTTGTTTTGAGTTATGGAATTGTTATTCCTCTTTGTGGTTACCTTAATATTTACCCCTATTTTTCTAAGTAAAAACCTAACTTGTATTGTCCTATATCACCTTGTATCCCTCTCCATATGGCAGTTCCATGCCTCCTGTATTTAGTCCCTCTTTTTGATTATTGTGATCTTCTACATATTGACTTCAATGATTCCCTGTTTTGAGCATTTTTTTCTTTTTAAAAATTAATCTTAATTTGTTTTCGTGATTTCCCTATTTGAGTTGATACCAGGATGTTCTGTTCTGTGACCTTGTGTTGTGCTGGTGTCTGATATTATTGATTTTCTGACCAAACAATTTCCTTTAGTATTTCTTGTAGCTTTGGTTTGGTTTTTGCAAATTCTCTAAGCTTGTGTTTATCTGTAAATGTTTTAATTTCACCTTCATATTTGAGAGAGAGTTTTGCTGGATATATGATCCTTGGCTGGCAGTTTTTCTCCTTCAGTGCTCTATATATGTCATCCCATTGCCTTCTTGACTGCATGGTTTCTGCTGAGTAGTCTGAACTTATTCTTATTGATTCTCCTTTGTAGGAGACCTTTCTTTTATCCATGGCTGCTTTTAAAATTTTCTCTTTATCTTTGGTTTAGGCAAGTTTGATGATAATATGTCTTGGTTATTTTCTTTTTGAATCAATCTTATATGGGGTTCGATGAGCATCTTAGATAGATATCCTTTCATCTTTCATGATGTCAGGGAAGTTTTCTGTCAACAGATCTTCAGCTATTCTCTCTGTATTTTCTGTTATCCCTCCGTTCTGGAACTCCAATCACATGCAAGTTATTCTTCTTGATAGAGTCCCACATGATTCTTAGGGTTTCTTCATTTTTTTTAATTTTTTTATCTGATTTTTTTCATCTATATTGGTGTCAATTCCCTTATCCTCCAGCTCCCCCACTCTGCATTCCAGTTGCTCGATTCTGCTCCTCTGACTTCCTATTGAGTTGTCTAATTCTGTGATTTTACTGTTAATCTTTTGGATTTCTGAATGCTGTCTCTCTATGGATTCTTGCAGCTAATTAATTTTTCCACTATGTTCTTGAATAATCTTTTTGATTTCTTCAACTGCTTTATCAGTGTGTTCCTTGGCTTTTTCTGTAGATTGCCTTATTTCATTTATGAGGTCATCCCTGATGTCTTGAAGCATTCTGTAAATTAGTTTTTTACATTCTGCATCTGGCAATTCCAGGATTGTATCTTCATTTGGGAAAGATTTTGATTCTTTAATTTGGAGAGTTGTAGAAGTAATCATGGTCTGCTTCTTTATGTGGTTTGATATCGGCTGCTGTCTCCCAGCCATCTATAAAGTATTGTAGTGATTTATTCTATATTTGCTCACTGAGTCTTATCTTGTCTTGTCTTCTTTCAATATACGTAGATGGGCTACTAGATTGCACTGTCTTGATTGTTGTAGCCCTTGAATCACTTATGTCCTATTACCAGCTGGTTTGGGCTGTTATCAGGTATATAAGCCTAAGAGCCCATTCACTATTCTTGAGCAGAATCTGATTTTGGGACACCTAGTGTGTGTGGTGCAGACTGTCACCTATCCACCTAGAGGAGCAGTGGTGCTAGTTGTGTGCACGAGATTCTAGTAGCAGCAGGGGGTCACATTCCGGGGGGGGGGGCAGGGTGCTGACAGGCTTCCCCCAAGTGCCAGTGAGGTCAGTGTGTCTCTATTCCTAAAGCAGTTTGGTGGGTAGGCTCTGCATCTGTACCTTAGGCACCCAATGCATATACCTCTACAGATTGGTAGGTGTCATCATCCTCAGACCCCTAAGGGAGGAGGTTAGGTGGTCTGGGGGGAGCTTCAGCTTTCAGTTCCCCGTTGTAGGTCAGTGAGGGCTCTGTTTAATACGCAGAGATATCAGACCTGGGAAACTTGTCTTTCCAGTAATCTGCTAAAACAATTACAGTCAGATCCCTATCAGAATTGCCTTTGCATTATAATAGCCACCTTGTTCCCTGTAGGGATGAAAGCCCAAGACTGTGGATCTCATATGCTTTGCTGGAGCTGGTTCTGTATTTTTAGTCCAATTTCGGGAAGTCAGGGAAGGATTTTTGGTTCCTGCATTTTTTGTAGCTGCTTCTCAGGCCAGGAGAATGGGTTAGGAAAAGACCAAAAAAAAAAAAAAAACACAACTGCAGAGCACTTCACTCTCTGGCTTAGGGAATTCCAATGTTAATGAAGCTGCCTGGGAAGGGGAGGGGAGGGATCAGATAGATAGGAGAGAGTAGCACCCCGGAATATAGACAAAGTTACTTATCTTGCTTGGTCATGACTGTTTTATCTGAGATTCCTGAGGGGTGTGTAGCCTGTGTGCGTTGGCTGGGTCAAGATTGTCCCCAAGGGTCAGGCCCATGTCCTTTGCTTGTGCTGTCTCAGAAGCCGTGGTCAGTTCCTCTGCTCCCAGTCCAAAGCCCAGCGCCAAGGTTCCCTGGCTGGGATGTCACACTCCAGGCTCCAAAACCAGTCGCTGCATCCCGGTGACTTCTCCTTCTGTCAGCTGCATCACTGCGCTGCCTGCGTGCACTGGCTGGGCTTCCCCCGAGGTCACTTCTGGGGGCTAGGGCTGCGTCCGGTGTTTGCGCCATCTCAGGATGCCGTGCTCAGCTCCCCTGAGCCCAGTCCAAAGCCTGGCGCCAAGTTTTCTGACTGGGACGCTGGCTCCAGGCTCCGAAAACAGTCGTTGCTTCCCCGTGGTTGCTTGTTCTCAGTCTCTGTCACTCAGGTGAACTCTTTAGATCTGTGTTTGATGGACAGGGTTCGTAGATTGCCATGTATGGGATCGATTCACTTGTTTTTCCGAGTCTTTGTTGCAAGAGGGATCCAAGGTAGCTTCTACCTAGTCAGCCATCTTGGCCCCCGAAACAATATTTTTAAAAGAGATGATAGAATAATGGAAATAAGCCCTTAAATTTTTTTTATATATAAATTCATAAAGCAAATCAAACCCAGACAACAACAAATCCAAATGACCAACCAACATATAAAATGATACTCAAATTCATTAGTAGTCAGGGAAATGTAAATTAAAGAAGCAATAAGATAGTATTTTACTCTATAAGACTGGCAAAATTCTTAATATTCTTAAAAATAGCTACCATTTATTAAACACTTTAAATGCCTTAACTTAGTTAATCTTCACAACTTGCTTTGTATTATTTATATTATCATCCTCATTTTATAGACGAGGAAATATTGAAATAACTTGCCCAAGGACACAGAGTTAACAAGTGACAGAGCTAGGATACAGGTAGCCATCCTGCCCCTAGTGCTTGTACTCACTGCACTATACTGCCAAACACCTACTAAAGCAAGGATGTGGGAAATGGTATTCTCATATAATTCAGGTGAAAATGTAAAGGGTCAGCACTTTTGGAAAGTAGCTATTAAAATTAAAAATACATACAACCTTTGACTCAGAAATCCCATACCTGGGAATCTGTATCATAGAAATAACAACATCAATAACTATGGACATATGTACAAAGATGCATGCTGCCTGACCATGAAACAAAACAAACAACAAGAAAACCACCAGAAATGGCAACATGACAGAAGATGTTAAGACTCAGCTATACCCCAGAATGTTACACAGACGTTAACAAGAATGATTCTGCACTCCACTAGCTGACCTGAAGGGACCTCACTGAGTACTGCTGAGTATGGAAGCAAGATGCAGAAAAGTATGCATAACATGATTCAGTTTTGGAAAAACACCCCTATGTTTTTAATACACATATGTAAGAGTATATTAATACAGTAAAAAATATGGAGGTATACATAATTCTTAAATGGGGGAGAAAGGGGTGATGTAGCTAGTCAGAGACACAAGTAGAAGAAACCAATCCAAAAAAGGAAAAGAAAGGAAAAAAAAAGGGCCTTCACTTAAAAATTAAAGCAGTATTTATATAATCACATTTATGTACTTGAATAAATTATTTTTAAGTAATTTTTTAAAATATATAAAGTAGAAAAAAGTCAACTGTTAAAAATTGAGGCTAGGAACAGGTAAGATGACACAGCAGAACTACCAAAAAAGAACAGGTACCCCTCCAGTTGGAAGAAAGGCCTGGTAATGTACTTTGGAAATTCAGCCAGTGAAAACCCTATGGATCAGAAAAGTCCAATCCCCAAGCCATCAAAGGGGTGGCGCGGGACCAGGCAGTGTTTCCTTGTTGTGCACAGGCTCACGAGTCAGGGGCTGACTAGACGACACCTAACAACAACAACTTCTCCAGTTCTGTTATTCCTTTTTATGATATTTTCCAATGTGGAGGCCTGGAGTTACAGACCCCTCAGGTTTGGCTATTCTTAATTTGCCCCTTAGACTTGTGCTACTTCTCTCTCCCCTTTGGACCGCCACTAGAAATCCCATCACACCTACAGCAGTGTCATATTATCACCCTCCCAACTCTATTACTTTTTATAGGTCTGAATCATAAGTAGAGAAAACTTAGTCAATATACATAAACTACTTCTTACCAGGTAAGTCTTCTTAACCTAACCAAAAATTTTAAGTTTTTTAAAAGCAGTCATGGCTTCTCACAGTTCTCTCTATCCAAAGTGGTGCCTAGCAGCACCAGTTGGGCACGCAGCGCTCAGATACAGTAAATCAGATACAGTGAATCCATGGCCAGTAACACGAAAATCCAACTTATAACAGAGAAAATCCAACTTATAACATTGCATCTACAATGCAAAATGCTTACATATCACTGCATACTTCACCACTTAAACGTTACAGCCTTATGTTTTATATTTTATCAAGCATGAACTAAACTTCCTGGTTAGGAAACCACAAAGAAAAATAACATGGCTGCTTTTATGGAACTAAAATCAGATAAACACATACACATACACACACACATACATATCCAGGCGTAGGGATGTTACAAAACAATCCAAAAAGAAATGCAACTAAAAACATTTTATCAAAGGTTTGTATCAAAATGTGTTACAAACACATGCTTGAACACACACATAGTCAGATACCTGAGCAACACATAACAGAGGCTGAGTGATCATCCCTAGACTCTGCCAATAAACTCTGAAGTACCAAACACTGCACCTGTAGACTTCTTGCCTTCCAGTTAATTTTGCAGGAGACAAAAACTACCATATATTAAGTTAGTGTGAGAGAGTGGCTTCTGGTAATCACTCAGCACCTACGTAGAAGGTTGCTGTGTGGACAGAACTGGAGGTTCATCCATGAAGTCATGTCTGCTCGAGATGTAATCACTGTACTCACAGCACAAAACACTTCACATGTCTCCACTTCATATGACCGCCTGAGAATTACAACGACTTAAAATGTTCTACAGCACCTTTCTTCCAGCCTCAGAGTACATCCCTTCTCCAGTTTAAGATAACTTTTCTACTTATTCTCTCAATTCTATCTTTTATTGTGGCCTCCAGATCTCTGCTCCATCAATTAGCACTTCTCATGGCTATAATTTCAAATTCTCACGGCAGGCAGAGTATGTGTACTTTTAATTTTCATAGATTTTGCCAGATTGCTTTCCAAAAAGACTGTTACATCCTGGTAGAAGACTGGGAAGTTTATTCCTGGAAGAGACTAAACCAAAGAGAAATTTTGAATTCAGGAACCTTAACCTTCCTGAGAATGGAAGTACCATAGCGAGAAGATGGTTTAGGTGAAGTGTTACTAAAAAGTCAAACTCTCAGCCTGCTTTGCCCCACTCAGCTCTGAACATTAGCTGCCAGGTTTCCACCCCCTAGACAGGACACTGGAAGATTCCTTGCTGGGAAAACTGAACAGTCCAAGAAAAAGTTACAGATACTGAAAGCTGGGGGCCCCCCAGTGAAAAAAGACTCACCCAGAGTGACCAAACTTCCTGGTTTGCCCAGGAGTGCCCTTGTGTTACACCGAAAGTCCTGAGTCTTGAGCAACTGCCCAGTCCTGGGCAAACTGGGGTGGATGGTCACCTTAGGCACACCTGTGGGCAAGGTCCACTCCTGAATACAGAACTTCCAATCAGCTTTTTGGTGCCCTGCTCTAAAAAATGAAGGGATAGTCAAGGATTACCAGATATTTGAGGAAAGAAAGGGACTAATGCAAACAAAAAAAGAAAAGAAACTAAATGAAAACCACAACAATACAAGAAGCCAAAGAAAATAATACTGCACCCACTAAACTGGAAATTGTTTAACAAAAAAAAGGAAGAGAGAGAGAAAAAATAGCTCTTAGAATTGAAGTACATGAGTTTCTAGGTTAAAATGGAACCAATTACAAAGTATGAAAAATCACTGTGAAATTTCAGAATCCTAGAACTAAGGTGGTGGAAAACAATGATTAGTACCCTTAAAATTCTAAGGAAAAATTATTTCCAACTTATAATTCTAAAAACATTTTTGACATGCTAGATCTTTAAAAGATTACTTTCCATTGAGCCTCTTCTCAGGGAGCTACTAGAAGATGTACTACACCCCAAACAAGAAAATAAATCAAGAAAGAGGAAAAAATGGGATCCAGGAAACGGGATTTAATCCAGGAGAAAAGTGAAGGGAATCCCCAGAATGACAGCTGTGTAGGACTGGAGAGGAATCACTCCAGACTGGAGTCAGAGAACAGAGTTCAGGAACGTATATCTCCGAGAAAAAAGAAACACTGATTACCCAAACATATTGAGTGGGCTTTTTTTTTTTTCCCCCACTGGTAGAGAATAGTTTAGGATAAATTGATGATTAAAACAGAAAAAAGCAAATATAAGAGACAAACATTAACCCAGAGAAAACAAAAAAGATGTACCAGAGAGGAAATGGAATCATGATACCTTATAAGCTTAGCTGGAAATATGTACATACTCATAACAATAAAGGCACTGAATACTGACCTAACCAAAAACTATAATACAGTCATAAAAGGAAGATTGAGGGAGGGGGAGATATGTTTGTGTTTGGGGAGGGCAAAGTGGAGGAAAGCTGATCCTCATCTTTCATGGAGGAAGTCAACAGATAACATCTAATACTAAAACCTCAAGAAACTCAAGAAATGGCAACATAAGTATTTCATTTAGAAATATGGACCAAATACCAAAAAGAACACACCAGGGTTGAAAGTGTTTGTCTTTGAGGATATTGTTGGAACTAGAAAAGCTGATTCTAAAGATCGTAGGGAAAATAAACATGTGAGAAGCCAAAAACTATTCTGAAAAGGAATAAAAGTGACCCAGGACAAGGGCTACTAGATATGTAAAAGTATTATAAAGCTAGAGCTATTAAAAACGTACGTGAGATGAACTCTTGCCTCCTCATGTCTAAGGAGCATTCTGGCTATACTTCTTTCAAGACAGATTTGTTTGTTCTTCTGGCAGTCCATGATATATTCAATATTCTTCGCCAACACCATAGTTCAAATGAATCAATTCTATTGCTATAATTCAAATGCATCAACTCTACTAAGTTATCATGAGGGGCCAGTCCCTGGAGAAGGACACCATGCTTGGTAAAGCAGAGGGTCAGCGAAGAATGAGAAGGGCTGACACAGTAGCTGCAAATGGGCTCAAACATAGCAACGATTGTGAGGACGGTGCAGGGCCGGACAGTGTTTCGTTCTGTTGTACAAAGGGTCACTGTGAGTCAGAACTGACTTGAGGGCACCTAACAACAACATTAAAGATGTGACTAGTACAGAAAGAAAAAGAGTACAGAAACAGATTCCCAGCCATAGGAGAATCTACTTTATGTTAAAGTTGACATTTTAAACCAATAGAAAAAAGACAGATTCTATAATAAAGGGTAATGGGCCAAGTAGAGAGCAATTCCATATAAATTTAAGGAATTTTTCAGCTTTCCCATTTCCGTAAAAAAGGCCATTGGATTTTGATAGGGATTGCACTGAATCTGTAGGTTTCATTGGGGAGTATTACCATCTTAAATATTGTCTTCTAATCCACAAACACGGGATGCACACTTAAATTACAGATGCATCAAATTTAGAGGATAAAAACGAAACTATAAAAATACTAGAAGAATTTTATCCTGAAGACTACAAAATATTGTTGACAGAAATTAAAGAACACCTAAATAAATGGAAAGATCCCATTTGCATGCAGAAATGGAAAAACTAATCCTCACATTTATATGGAATTGCAAAGGGTTCTAAATAGAAAAAAAACAATATTGAAAAAGAAAACCAAAGAGGAATCAAACGTCCCAATTTCAAACTTACTACAATGATATGGTTCACCTCAATTATAGCAAAAAAGAAAAAAAAAAAAAAACTAGAAGAAAACATGGGAGGAATGATCTTGGAGTAACGAAGGCCTTTCTTGGAAAGTCATAACACCCAGAAGACTTAAAGGATAAGCGAATTTTGACTACATAACAATGAAACTTATCGCACAACCAAATAAATACCATAATGGAGTCAAATGACTAACTAGGAAAGATTCTTGCTACAATACAATAGACAAAGCACAATTTTACTTTAAATATAAAAAGGCTACAACAAATCAATAAGGAAAACACTGACAACACAGTTGAAAAATGCACGAGGGTTTCAAACTAGCAATTCATAGAACAAGAAACACAAATCGATTATAAATATATATGTTCAAACTCACTCACAATTAAAAAAATGCTTCACGACTTGCAAGCAAGTATCCAGTCCTAACATTCTACTGACAGTGACCTAGCAAAAGTCACAAGGGATCTAGCTGCCAAATCCAGCGAACCACGAAGACAGAATAAGCATGCTACAATAAACATGTAATCATCTTTAAATGAGAGGAAAAAGATATTTAGAAACTATCAGAAACATCTGAAAAAGTTCTAAATATTCTAAGTACTGTTAAGGAAAAAAAAGCAGATTACAAAATTGTATATGTGGTATGCTTCTAATTTTGACCCCTCAAAATTGGTCGGCAGTTCAAATCCACCAGCTGCTCCTTGGAAACCCTATGGGGCAGTTCTACTCTGTCCTATAGGGTTGCTATGAGTCAGAATTGACTCCACGGCAATGTGTTTGGTTTTTAGTTTTGTGTGTATGTGTGTATACATATGTATAAGTACACATATATGTATGTATATATATATACACATAACAACATAATATACATATTATAAATGTACAGAAGAAAAAGAAAAAACCACCAAAGTATTAACAGTACTTGTTATCAATGAACTGAGTGATTTTTTTTCCTTCTGTAAGATTTCCTATATTTATCACATTCTCTATAATTAACCTGTAATGGTGTTTTTAAAATCAGAAATAGTCATAAATGTCCACATAAAGTCTCTTCATTCAGATTTTCTATACTTACCAGTAATAATGAAAATAAGCACCTTAGGCCTAGTGGCACCTTGATCACTAAACAGGTCAGTCCAGGGCCCGCATTTTAGAACCTGGGTTTCAATCCCACCACACAAAACGAATTCCTCATGCACAGGGATTTCTTCCTTGATTTTTGAGTCCATTTCTAAGTAAGGAAAGAAAAACTGTGTGAACAATCACTAAAACATAAAACCTTGAGCCAAAGAAAATATTCAAGAATAAAAAGGACAAATTTCCATATAAGTAGGAGGAGACATCACAAATAGATATGGGAAATATAAGACTATTCAGCAATTCTGGATTAAAGGATTTCAAGAATATTAAAGCAAAATATAAGAGACACATATTTGGCAAAAAAAACAAACCTACAGAGGGGTCTGAATCAAAATCGAATTCATCTTTCCCACATCTTTCATCTCCAGTCTAAATGGACAATAACTAACCATGGATAACACGTCCACTTCCTCTCTGCTGCAACTCTCACAGCTATGTGCTTTACCAGTGAAAAGTCCCCCTACCTTCACCTAGTGAAGACTTAACGGGGGGAAAAAATGTAGAGGTTATGGCTTGCCCTCGTATTTTCCGTGGTAGAACTGTAAGAGGGACAGTGAGCTCCTTTACGGTCTTTTCCTCCTTTCAATGTATGATCACTTCCTTCCTCTATTAACCCTCTCTTGTCCCGAATTCTGTAAGCATATTTTATACGCATTATTGTTCTTAAGTAGTATATGTATTATTATTAAAGTAGTATATTGTTAAATTATAAAATGGTTCTTTGGAAAACAAACAAAAACAACTAGGATATGAGATAACAATGTGAACAACTTCCTAAATCTATGCATGTGCAAAAATACAGTCCTAAAATTATTTTTACTGCCATTTCCACTCCTGCCATCCCTATGTCTAAAACAGCACCAAGTCTCAAACGACCAGTGGTCTTTCAGTTTTTCTTTAATGCTACTCCATTCACTGAAAGGCTTCCGGAATTAAGGCTCAAAGTACCTCTGTAGGTTTCTCTCCTCTCACCCTTCATACCAACCTTGCACTCCAGGCTGTCTTATCCTTGCATTTCCTCAGTGTTTTCACATTTTCCTGCTCCTGTAACTGTGCTCATATTTTATTTCCTAATCACTTACAGAATGCTTTCTGGAATGTGCCGATTACCAATTTTTGACTCTCAGCTCCAAATCCTTCATTGCCTGCTCTGAGAAAATGGATCTGGGCCCTTTAAATATTTTTCCTTTACCAGCTACATGATGTTAAGCTTTGTCACTAGAGGGTGCTGGAGAGACATTATAGAAGGAAGGAGTTTTCTTTCCTGGTTTCAATGTGCTCTCTCAACCAGCTCCTGGAAAACTTCCTTTTTTTCCCCCTCTACAGCTCAGCCCCTAGGTTTCTCTAGTACAGTGGTTTTCCAATGGAGACAATTCTGTTGCCAGAGGATACTTAGCAATATTTGAAGATATATTCTGTTATCACACTGGGGGGGCGGGGGGGACTACTACTGGAGCCCTGGTGGCACAGTCATTAAGTGCTCAGCTGCTAACCAAAAGGTCGGCTAGAACCCACTAGCCACTCCACGGGAGAAAGATGTGGCAGTCTGCTTCTGAAAAGATTACAGCCTTGAAAGCCCTATAGGGCAGTTCTACTCTGTCCTATAGGGTTGCTATGAGTCAGAATCAACTTGATGGCTATGGGTATGGGTACTACTGGCATCTAGTAGATAGAAACCTGGGATGCTGCTAAACATTCTATGAAACACAGGATAGCCCTACAACAAAGAATGATCCAGCCCAAAGAGTCACAGTGTTGAGGTTGAGAAACTCTGCTCCAGTGCTAGGTGCCTGTAGCTTTCACCAGCTTCTGGCAGCCATCATGTGTTTTCTCCTCCAGCTCTTTACTCAGGCAGCAGTGGCACTGCCAGAGCCCCAGATAGTAGAGGTTTATGCTCCAGACCAGCTCACTGCTCTCCCCACACCTCCCTCCAGCCCCACATGCACACAGCAGGGAACCTGCAAGGCTGGCCTTCTAAGTCAGCCAGCCAGCCAGCGGCCAACCTTTGTCCTGCACAGCAGCCTGGACTTGCCCTGGCCCAAGCCATACACAACAGCACTCAAGGTTTTTTCAGAGGAAGGTCTCTCCCACTCCCGATTCCAGCAGCACCCAAACGGATACCCCAACTCTCCCAGTGTGGCCAACTCCCTCTGTGCCTACCTACAGTCTCAACTTGTCTGAACTCTTCAAATCCTTCTCATGTTAGTGCAAATCCTCCTTTCTGAATGAGGTCTTTACTGAGCACCCCCAGCTTAAGGAAATCTCCCCTTCCTCTAAAATCTGTGTTTATCCTAACTGGCTATGATAAGGTAGCCAGTTAAGCTTTACTGGGAGATCAATATACTTGTTATCCATGTCATGGTACACTCTCTCTGACCTAAGTATTTACTGTTAGCCCCACAGCCATCACTGCAAGCACTACCTGCCCCTCCCCAGAGTGAACACCTTAAGGTAAATGCAATGCTGGTTAGGACGTGGTGACAGGGGGAAGTTCACAAATTGATGGTAACAATGAAAACAGCCTTTAGAAAGCAATCTAGCAGCATGGATCAATACCCATAAAGGGCGTAACTTTGATTCAGTAATTTTGAGAACTCAATTCTTAAAAAAAATCCAAAATATTTAAAGACTAGCTGCTTGGGATGCTATTTATAACAGGGAAAAGCTGAGGGGCCTAAATGTCCATTAATAGAAGAATAGTTAAGTACATTATGATAAAACATTATACAGCCACTAAAAATGATATATACGACTCAACATTAGGGGAATGATTAAATAAATTGTAGTTCGATCTTATGATCAAATACTATATTCCATCAAAACTGTTCTGCTAAATTGATTATAACTCATCCATCTGCTTTCTAAAGCTTCTAAAATTTCACTTCTCTTGTCCGCTGTTATGTTGCCTCTTCCATTCTCTTTGTTTACACCTTTGCTACTTTTATTGTCATTTTAGCGGTAAGTTTAGGGACGAAAAAGAAATAAATGTCTATGTTCCAACCTCCATGTTTAACTGAGAGTCCAAAATTAATTTTCTTTAATAATAAAAAGACTTATGGAAAATGAAAAATTCTTAAATAGCATGGAACCCCTCTCCACTCAAAATCTATTGATTAAATAAATGTATCATCTAAACTTTTGTTATGGAGTAGTTTTTAGTTCACTAGTAAATGTCATTGTAGCCCAGTCTCTAAAACTGTCACAAAACACAGTCCATATTTATAAAGGTCTTATGGGTTTTTTATGGGTATGACATTTATAATGTGTTAGAAACAATATTACACTTAGCTGTTTCACACAATATTAGATCAGAGCACTGACAGAGAAGACACTGGCTAACCTTAACACTTTCATCAGAAGAGAACCCAAAGTTATTAAGTGCATTCAACTCATAAATATGAAAACTTCAAGTAAATGCTGCCTAGGGAGTTTGATTAGTCACAAAATTACTGAGAATTCAAGCAGACATGAAACTTAAGCTCAGTCTATAAAAGTTGGAAAACAAACAAACAAAAGCCACACTTTAGCTCTAAAACGCCTCAAAGAAAGCTGAGAAACAGGTTAACACGTGTATTTATAAAGTATTTTTTCATTTTACTTCACTCTTATGTTACTTAATCCCACATACCACATGAAAAAAGCAGAAGAAAACCTGAACAGTGTTCAAATTCTTCCTCATCCAAGACTCCAAGGTCCTTTAATTCTGCAAAAAAGTGTCCGGTTAACAAACAACAATGAGTTGTAATTATATATTGTTAAAAAGTGATGGCCCAAACTTCAGCTGCAGCCTACAAATAATCTTTAACCGAAGTCAGTTTTGATAAGCAGCAAGACTTCTGCTGGATACAAACCAAGTATGGATACAACTGGCACAATTCAGGCAGGCCTTAGTGCCCTAAAAGAGGTGCTCACTTACGTGTACCAATGAGTTCTTAATTTTATTTAGTAAGAGAATCTTTTTCAGTTAAATCTTATGCAAACCAAGAAAATATATAGTCTCAAAATATATACATTAAAACTTGACAGAACTAAATGGGGAAATAGATAAACCTACAGTCATAGTGGGAGATTTTAACACACCACTCTTAGTATCTGATAGAATCCAACCAATCAAACCAACTCGTTGCCATCCAGTCGATTCTGATTGGTAGCGACCAAACAGGACAGAACAGAACTGCCCCACAGGGTTTCCAAGGAGAGTCTGGTGTATTTAAAGTGCTGAAATTTTGGTTAGCAGCGAGCTCTTAACCACTGGACCACCAAGGCTCCTCTGATAGAATAAGCAAACAAAATCAATAAGTACATAGAAAATTTGAATAATTAATAAACTTGAACTGATTGACACATAAAACTCTATATCAAATAACTGCAAAAACAACAGAACAACACATTCTTTTCAAGTGCACATGAAACATTTACCAAACTGACCTTATTTTGTTGCTGTTGGGTGCCACTGAGTCGATTGCTGACTCACAGTGACCCCATGGGACAAAGCAGAAGTGCTCAATAGGGTTTTCTAGGCTGTAATCTACATGAGCAGATTGCCAGATCTTTTTCCCAACGAGCTGCTGGATGGGTTTGAATCATCAACTTTCAGCTGGCAGCCAAGCCTGTTGTGTGCCACCAGGGCTTCTTAACTGTACTAGGTCATAAAGCAAATCTCAACAAATTTCAAAAGACTGAAATAATATAGAGTATGTTCTCTAACTACAACGGAATTAAGCTAAAGATGAATAACATAATGACAAGAAAATCCTCGTATTTTAGGAAACTAAGCAATACACTTCTACATAACTGATGAGTCAAAGAAGAAATCAAATGTACTTCAGAATTGAATGATAATGAAATAAATGAAAATGAAAATATGGCATATCAAAATATATGGAATGCAGATAAAGGCACACGTACAAGAAAATTTAAAGTCTTCACATGCATATATTGGGGGGGGGACTCCACTGCCATCAAGTCGATTCTGACTCATAGCAACCCTACAGGACAGAGTAGAATTGCTCCATAGGGTTTCCAAGGCTGTAAATCTTTACGGAAGCAGACTGTCATCTTCCTACCACAGAGCAGCTGGTGGGTTAGAACTGTCAACCTTTTGGTAAATAGCCAAGTGCTTAACCACGGCACCACCGGACTGGAAATTGAGGATCTAAGCATCTATTTTAAAGAGCTACAGAAAAATTAATGAATCTAACTAAAGTAAATCAAAGAAGAAAATAATAAAGAGTAGAAATTAATTTTTTTTTTTTTTAGAAATTAATGGGACAGGAAAAAAATGTATATTAGAGCAGCTTAACAAAACCAGAAGTTCATTCTTTGAAAAGACCTATAAACAAACAACACCTAATAAGACTCATCAAGAAAAGCAAAGGCACAAAAACACAATACCTGATCAGTCAAACCATGTTGTTGCTGTTAGGTCCCACTGAGTCGGCTCCGACTCATAGCAGCCCTATGTACCACAGAACGAACACTGCCTGGTCCTGCACCATCCTTACAAGCGTTGTTATGCTTGAGCCCATTGTTGCTGCCACTGTGTCAATCCATCTCGTTGAGGGTTTTCCTCTTTTCCGCTGACCCTGTACTTTACCAGGCATGATTTCCTTCTCCAGGACTGATCCCTACTGACAACATGTCCAAAGAATGTGAGACGCAGTCTCGCCATCCTTGCTTCTAAGGAGCATTCTGGCTGTACTTCTTCCAAGACAGAATTCAAAGGCGTCAGTTCTTCGGTCTTCCCTTATTCACTGGCCAGCTTTCACATGCATATGATTTGAATGAAAGTACCATGGCTTGGGTCAGGCGCACCTTAGTTTTCAAGGTGATATCTTCAGTTTTCAACACTTTAAAGAGGTCCTTTGCAGCAGATTTGCCCAATGCAATGTTTTTTTTTTTAGTTTTTATTGTGCTTTAAGTGAAAGTTTGCAAATGAAGTCGGACTCTCATACAAAAATTTATAAATACCTTGCTTTATACTCCTAATTACCCTCTCCCTAATGAGACAGCACATTCCTTACCTCCACTCTCTCTTTTCATGTCCATTTGGCCAGCTTCTGATCCCCTCTACCCTCTCATCTCCCCTCCAGACAGGAGATGCCAACATAGTCTCATGTGTCTACTTGTTCTAAGAAGCTCATTCTTCACCAGCATCATTGTCTATCCCATAGTCCATTCCAATCCCTGTCTGAAGAGTTGGCTTTGGGAATGGTTCCTGTCTTAGGCTAACAGAGGGTCTGGCGACCATGACCTCTGGGGTTATTCTAGTCTCAGTCAGACCATTAAGTCTGGTCTTGCAAAAAAGTGAAACAAGACCCATACCTCACTCCATGCACAAAAACTAACTCAAAATGGATCAAAGACCTAAATATAAAATCTAAAATGATAAAGATCATGGAAGAAAAAATAGGGACAACGTTAGGAGCCCTAATACATGGCATAAACAGTATAGAAAACGTTATAAAGAATGTAGAAGAAAAACTAGATAACTGGGAGCTCCTAAAAATCAAACACTTATGCTCATTCAAAGACTTCACCAAAAGAGTAAAAAGACTACCTAAAGACTGGGAAAAAGTTTTTAGCTATGACATTTCTGATCAGCGCCTGATCTCTAAAATCTACATGATACTGCAAAAACTCAACTGCAAAAAGACAAATAACCCAATTAAAAAATGGGCAAATGAATAGACACTTCACTAAAGAAGACATTCAGGTAGCTAACAGATATATGAGGAAATGTTCACATATCATTAGCCATTAGACAAATGCAGACCAAAACTACAATGAGATTTCACCTCACTCCAACAAGGCTGGCATTAATCCAAAAAACACAAAATAATAAATGTTGGAGAGACTGGAACACTTCTACACTGCTGGTGGGAATGTCAAATGGTACAACCACTTTGGAAATCGATTTGGCACTTCCTTAAAAAGTTAGAAATAGAACTACCATACGATCCAGCAATCCCACTCCTTGGAATATATCCTAGAGAAATAAGAGCCTTTACGTGAACAGATATATGCACACCCATGTTTACTGCAGCACTGTTTACAACAGCAAAAACATGGAAGCAACCATGATACCCATCAATGGATGAATGGATAAATAAATTATGGTATATTCACACAATGGAATACTACACATTGATAAAGAACAGTGAGGAATCGTGAAACATTTCATAACATGGAGGAACCTGGAAGGCATTATGCTGAGCAATGTTAGTCAGTTGCAAAAGGACAAATACTGTATAAGACCACTATTATAAGAACTTGAGAAATAGTTTAAACTGAGAAGAAAGCATTCTTTTGTGGTTATGAGAGCGGGGAGGGAGGGAGGGAGGGAGGGTAGAGGAGGGGCATTCACTAATTAGATAGTAGATAAGAACTACTTTAGGTGAAGGGAAAGACAGCACACAATATAGGGGAAGTCAGCACAACTGGACTAAACCAAAAGCAAAGAAGTTTCCTGAATAAACTGAATGCTTCAAAGGCCAGTGTAGCAGGGGCAGGGGTCTGGGGACCATGGTTTCAGGGGACATCTAAGTCAATTAGCATAATAAAATCTATTAACAAAACATTCTGCATCTCACTTTGAAGAGTGGCATCTGGGGCCTTAAACGCTAGCAAGTAGCCATCTAAGATGCATCAATTGGTCTCAATCCACCTGGAGCAAAGGAGAATGAAGAACATCAAGGACACAGGTGATTACGAGCCCAAGAGACAGAAAGGGCCATATGAACCAGGGACTACATCATCCTGAGACCAGAAGAACTAGATGGTGCCCAGCTATAACCGATGACTGCCCTGACAGGGAACACAACAGAGAATCCCTGAGGGAGCAGGAGAGCAGTGGGATGCAGACCCCAAATTCTCATAAGACCAGGCTTAATGGTCTGACTGAGACTGGAAAGACCCTGGTGGTCATGGCTCCCAGACCTTCTGTTGGCCCAGGACAGGAACCATTTCCGAACCCAACTCTTCAGACATGGATTGGACTGGAAAAATGGGTTGGAGAGGGATGCTGGTGAGGAGTGAGCTTCTTGGATCAGGTGGACACTTGAGTCTATGTTGGCATTGCCTGGAGGGGAGATGAGAGGGTGGAGGGGGTTAGAAGCTGGCGAAATGGACACGAAAAGAGAGAGTGGAGGGAGGGAGCGGCCTGTCTCATTAGGGGGAGAGTAATTGGGAGTGTGTAGCAAGGTGTATACGGGTTTTTGTGTGAGAGACTGACTTGATTTGTAAACTTTTACTTAAAGCACAATAAAAATTATTAAAAAAAAAAAAAGTCTGGTCTTTTTATAAGAATTTGGGATCTGCATCCCACTGCTCTCCTGCTCCCTCAGGGGTTCTCTGTTGTGTTCCCTGTCAAGACAGTCATCAGTGGTAGCTGGGCACCATTTAATTCTTCTGGTCTCAGGCTCATGTAGTCTCTGCTTTATGTGGTCCTTTCTGCCTCTTGGGCTCCTAATTACCTTGTGTCTTTGGTGTTCTTCATTCTCCTTTGTTCCAGGCGGCAATGCATCTTTTGATTTCTTGACTTCCACAGGTGTTGATTGTGGATCCAAGTAATATGAAATGCTTGACAACTTCAACCTTTTTTCTGTTTATCATGATGTGGCTCATTGGTCCAGTTGTGAAGATTTTTGTTTTCTTTATGTTGAGGTGTAACACATACTGAAGGCTATGGTCTTTGATTTCCATCCATAAGTGCTTTGTAGTCAAACCATAGACCCCCCTCCCCAAAATAAACCTGTTGCCATCGAGTCAATTCTGACTCACAGCTTACCCTACAGGGCAGAGTAGAACTGCCCCATAGAGTTTCCAAGGAGCACTTGGTGGATTTGAACTGCTGGCCTTTTGGTTTGCAGCCGCAGCACTTAACTACTATGCCACTAGGGTTTTCAGGCCCATAAAATAAAAAGTAACACCCAAAGTGAATGTGTGCACCTTAGAATAATCAATTATAAGAGGTCTAGAGGGTGGCATTTGCCCAAAAGCAAAAAGGAAAAGACAAGGAGGGATAAAACACAACCTACAGAACGGGAGAAAGTTTTTCAGAATCATATATCTGCTAAGAAATTAATATCCAAAATACACAAAAAAAGTCTACAACTTAACAACAAAAACGCAACCTAATTTAAAAACTGTGCAAGACTTGAACAGCCGTTTCATCAGTTATTGTTGTTACTCGCCATCCAGTTGAGTCTGACTCATGGCAACGCCATGTGTGCAGAGTAGCACTGCTGTGTAGGGTTTTCAAGGCTGTGACCTTTTGGAAGCCGTTTGCCAGGCCTATCCCCCGACCCGCCTCTGGGTGGGTTCAAAGGGCTAGTAGTCAAGCAGTTAACTGGGAGGGATATGCAAATGCAAACCACAATGAGATACTACCTCACTCCTATCACAATGGCTATTAAAAAAAAAAAAAGAAAGAAAAGTAAACAAAAGAAAACGAAAACAACAGGTGTTGGTGAGGTCATGGAAAAACTGGAACTCTCATCCATTGCCAGTGGGAATGTGAAATGGTACAGACACCATGGAAAATATTTTGGTGGTTTCCCAAAAAGATGAACATAGCAACATTCAACTACCGTGTGACCCAGCAATCCTACCCCTTGGTATACCCAAAAGAATTGAAACCTGTAAACCAATGTTCATTGTGGCACTATTCACAATAGCCAAAATATGGAAAGCTAAATATCCATCAACAAATGACTGGATAAACAAAATGTGGTATATCCATACAATGGACTATTAGCCTAAGGAGAAATGAAGTCCTGATGTATGCCACAACATGGATGAACCTTGAAAACACGCTGAGTGAAATACATCAGCCACAAAAGGACAAATAGTGTATGATCTCACTTATATGAAATAGTCAAATACAAACCAAAGGTTACTAGCGGTTTTTGGGGGTGGGAAGGGGAGGCAATGTGGGCATTACTGCTTAGGGACACTGAGTCTATGTTAATGGCCGTGGAATAATTCCAAAAAGGATAGTGAAAACGGTTATACAACATGAAGAATGTAATCAACGTCACTGAATAATACATGTAGAATTGTTGAATTGTCAAAAGAATCTGTTAAGTATATTTTTATCACAATAAAAAAAGATTATTAAGAATTTTATGCAATATATTTGACATGGGTAATTTAAAAAAAGATGCAAAAAACAGAAAAATCTTAATAGTTCTATATCTATTATATATATTAAATCCATAATTCCTGGCTTAGATGACAGACCCAACAGTTATGAAAGAAATAATACCAATCTTACATAAAGTTGTCCAGAGAACAGAAAAAGAGAGACCACGTCCCAACTCATCTTATGAGACCAGCAAGACCTTGCTATCAACACCTGAGAAGAACATTACAAGAAAGGAAAGTTACAGGCCAATCTCCTTCAGGAACATAGATGCAGCAACTATACTCGAAATATCTGCAGACCTAATCCAGTGATATATAAAGGATAATACATTACAGCCAAATTGTATAAAAACCAGAAATGCAAAGTTATTAAAACATTCAAAATTTAACCATTTTCATTTACCACATTAACAAAATTAAAGAGAAAAATCATATAATCATTTCAACAGATTCAGAAAACATATTATAAAATCCATTATGCATTAATAAAAAAAACCCTCTTAGAAGAGAGAGAAGGGATCTTCTTTTTATGAAAATAAGTTATTTATTAAGAGGAAGAAAAGACAGGCCATGAACTAGGAGAAAATATTTGCAAAACACGTATCTGGTAAAGGACTTGTATCCAAAATACACAAAGGAACTCTTTTTTTTTAAACAATATTTTATTGTGTTTTCAGTGAAAATTTATGCAGTCGTTTAATTTCCCATTCAACAGTTTCTACACAAATTGTTCTGTGACATTGGTTACATTCTTCACGGTGTGTGACCATTCTCATTATTTCCATTCTGGCTCCATTTCAAAGGAACTCTTAACACTCAACAATAAGAAAACAAACAACCCAATTACAAAATGCACAGAGATCTGGACACCTCACCAAAAAATATACACTGTTTGCAAATAAGCATATGAAAAGATGTACATCATCTGTCATCAGGGAATTGCAAATTAAAACTACAATGATACACAAATATGTGGAAGCTGAATAACACACTACTTAAGCAACCAGTGGAGCCCTGGTGGCACTGCAGGTAAGTGATATGGCTGCTAATCAAAAGGTCAGTAGTTCAAATCCACCAGCCGCTCCCTGGAAACTACCCTGTCCTCTAGGGTCGCTATGGGTTGGAATTGACTTGATGACAACAGGTTTTTTTTTTTTTTCTTAAGCAGCCAATGGATCAAAGAAGAAATCAACAGAGAAATAAAAAAATACTTAGGGTTGAACAAGAATGAAAGTACAACATACCAAAACTTATGGGATTCAGCAAAGGCAGCACTCAGATGGAAATTTATAGCAATAAACACCTACATTAAAAAAGATGAAAAGATCCCAAATCAACAGCTTAACTCTACAACTTGACGAACTAGAAAAGGAAAAGCAAACTATACCCAAGGCTACCAGAAGAAAGAGAATAATAAAGTCCGTAGCAGAAGTAAATGAAATAGAGAACAGCAAAAAAAAAAAAGAAAAAAAAAAAGAATCAACAAAACCAGAGTTGGTTTTTTTGAAAAGATCAATAAAATCTACACAACTTTGGCTAGAATGACAAACAAAAAGAGCAAATATGCAAATATCTAAAATTAGAAATGAAAATGGTGACATTACGACCCACCTTACAGAAACAAAAAGGATTGTAAGGGAATACTATGAACACTGTTGTATGCCAAATAATTAGATAACCTAGAGAAAATGAACATACTCCTTGAAACACATAAACTTCCTATATTTACGCAAGAAGAAACAGTGGAACTCAACAGACCCGCGATAAGTGATGAAATTGAATCAGTAATCAAAAAACTCCCAACAAAGAAAAGTCCTCAACCAGATGGCTTCACTGGGGAATTTACCAAACACTTGGAGAAGTGACTCTAATCTTGCTTAAACTTTTCCAAGAAATATAAAAGGAGGGAATGCATCCTAATTCATTTTATGAGGCAAGCATTACCCTGATACCAAAGCCAGACAGGACACCACAAGAAAACAAAACTACAGACCAATATCCCTACTGAATATAGATGCAAAAATACCCAACAAAATACTAACAAACCAAATCAAAAAACACATTAAAAGGATTATATACCATGATCAAGTGAGATTTATCCCAGGAATGCAAGAGCAGTTCCACATTAGAAAATGAAACAATGTAATTCACCACATTAACAGAACAAAGGAAAAGAACCACAGGATCATCTCAATCAATGCAGAAACTCACTGGGCAAAATTCAATACCCTTTCATAATAAAAACAAGATAAAAATAGGAAAATTCCTCAATATAATAAAGGACATTTATGAAAAACCCACAGCTAACATCACACAGTGATGGACTGACACAATGGCTGCAACAATGGGCTCAAACACAACAATGATTGTGAGGATGGCACAGGACAGGGCAGTGTTCGTTCCATTGTGTGTTGGGTCGCTGTGAGTCGGAACCGACTGGGCAGCACCTAACAACAACATCACACTCAAGAGATTGGGACTGAGAGCTTCTTCACTAGGATCGGGAACAGGAAAGGGATCACCACTCTTCTCACCACTGCTAGAGCAATCAAGCTAGGAAAAAAAGGAGGGGGGACCCAAACTGGGCAGCAGGAAGTAAAACTTCTTTTTCACAGATTACACGATCCTATACACAGAAACCCCCAAAGAATCCACAAGAAAGCTATCAGAACTAATAAATGAATTCTGCAAAGTGGCAGGGTACAAGGACAACACACAAAAATCAGCTGAGTTTCTATACATCAGCAATGAGCAAGTAGGAAAGAAAATTAAGGAAACACTAGCATTTACAACAGCACCTAAAAGAATAAAGCACCTAGGAACGGATTTCACCAGGAAGGTGAAAGGCTTGTACACAGAACACTATAAAACATTGCTAAAAGAAATTAAATACCTAAATAAATGGAAGGGCATTCTGTATCTGTGGACTGGGAGCCTTCATATAGTCAAGATGTCAATACTACTCAAAGCAATTTATAAATTTAATGCAACCCCATCAACATTCCAACAGCCTTCTTTACAGAAATGGAAGAGCCAATTCTCAAGTTTATATAAGAGAGCAATAAACTCCAAATGGCTAAAGCAATCTTGAAGAAGACTAAAGCAGGACTTACTTCCAGATTTCAAAACATACTGCAAAGCCAGAGTAATTTTTTTTTGGTATTGGTATACTAAAAGACACACAGACCAATGGAATAGAATTCAGAGTACAGAAAAAAATCCATACATCTATGGGCAACTGATTTTTCACAAAGGGGCTAACTCAGTTCAATGGGGAAGAAAGAGTCTCTTCAATAAACGGTGCTAGGAAAATTGGATTTCAACATGCAGAAGAATGAATCAATGCCTAACACCATACACAAAAAACACAACTCGAAATGGATCAAAGACCTAAACGTGAAGCCTAAAACCATAAAATTCTTAGAAGAAAACATAGGGGTGTGGCTGGGGAGCCTAGTTTTTAATGATGGATTATTAGATATGATATGTATGAGCAGCAAAAGCCAAAATAGATCAATGGGCTCTCATAAACATTAAATATTTTTGTTTATCAAAGGATTTTATCAGCAAAGTGAAAAGACAACCTACAGAATGGGAGAAAATTTTCGGGAACCAGATATCCAACAGAAGTCTAATATCCAAAATATATTTAAAAAACAAAAACTTCTACAACTCAAGAAAAAGACAAACAACTCAATCAAAAAAATGGGCAAAGGACTCACATTTCACCAAAGAGGACACGCAAATGGCCAAGAAGCACATGAAAAGCTGTTCAACATTATTAGCCAAACCCACTATCACCGAGTCAATTCCAACACATAGTGACCCTTTAGGACAGGGTAGAACTGCCTCATAGGGTTTCCAAGGAGCTTGGAAAGGAGCTTGGTGAATTCAAACTGCCAATCTTCTGGTTAGCAGCCATAGCATTTAACCAGTGGGCCACCAGGGCTCCCATTAACCATTACCTGTTACATTACCCATTGCCATGGAGCTGATTCCAACTCATAGCGACCCTATAGGACAGATCAGAACTGCCCCATAGGGTTTCCAAGGAGCACCTGGTGGATTCGAACTGCGGACCTTTTGGTTAACAGCTGAACTCTTAACCACTATGCCACCAGGGTTTCCAAAGGAAGATGCAAATCAAAGCACAATGAGATACCACCTCATCACCCTTAGAATAGCAATGATCAAAAAAATGGAAAATAGGTGCTGGCAAGGTTGTGGAGAAACTGGATCCCTCATCCACTGCTGGTAGGAATGCAAATTGGTCTAACCACTGTGGAAAACAGTCTGGCAGTTCCACAAAAAGCTGAATACAGAAATACCATATGACCCAGAAATCCCAATCCTACGTACGTTCTCAGAAAAAGTGAAAGTGGAAACGCAAACAAAAACTTGTACACCAATAGTCATGGCAGCATTTTTCACAACAGCCACAATGTGGAAACAACTGAAATGTCCATCAACAGATGAACGGGTAAATAAAATGTGGTACATACATGTAATGGAATATTAGTCATAAGGAGAAATAAAGTTCCGAAGCACGCCACAACGTGGAAGAACCCTGAAAACATTATGCTGTGTGAAATAAGTCAGCTGCAAAAAAGATAAATACTGTATAATCTCACTTATACGAGATAAGCAAATATACAGAGACCAAAGGTAATTAGTAGTTATCAGGATGGGAGGGAGGGGCAAAGGGAGAGTTTTTGCTGAGGGAACACTGAGTTGATGTTAATGGTGGAGGAATAATTAGGAAAAGGATAGTGATAATGCTTGCACAACATGAAGAATGGAATCAATGTTACTGAATTATACATGTAGAAATTGTAGAACTGGCAAATGTTTTGTTGTGTATATTTTCATCACAATTAAGAGAAAATAACAACAACAACAGGTTACCACCACACACCTATTAGAATGGCTAAAATCCAAAGCACTGACATCAAATTCTGGAGAAGATGTGGAGCAACAGGAACTCTCATTCACTGCCAGTGGCAATGCAAAATGGTGCTGCCATTTTGGAAAACAGTGTGCCAGTTTCTTACAAAGCTAAATACAGCTTAACAAACAATCTAGCGATTGTGCTTCTAGATATTCACCCAGCTGAGCTGAAAACATTAAAAAACCTAAAAAAAAAAAAACCTGCACACATAAATTGGCCTCAACCTACCTGGAGCAAAGGAGAAAGAAGAACACCAAAGACACAAGGTAAATATGAACCCAGGAGGCAGAAAGGGCCGCATAAACCAGAGACTCCATCAGCCTGAGACCTGAAGAACTAGATGGCACCCGGCTACCACCAAGTAGCGAGACGAGAGGAGGAGGGGTACAACAGCTGGTTGAATGGACACGAGGAATACAGGGTGGAGGGGAGGAATGTACTGTCTCATTAAGGGGAGAGCAGCTGGGAGTGCACAGGGGGTGTGTACTGCTTTTTGTATGAGAGACTGACTTCATTTGTAAACTTTCACCTAAAGACAATAAATAAATAAACCTGCACACAAATGTTTATAGCAGCTTTGTTCATAATTGCCAAAAATGGCAAGCAACCAATATGTCCTTTAATAGATGACTGAATAAATAAACCGTGGTACATCTACACAATGGAGAATTACTCTGCAATAAAAGGAAATGAGCTATCAAGCTGCAAAAAGACACCGAAGAACCTTAAATGCATACCCTATAGGGTCGCTATGAGTCAGAATAGACTCGACGGCACTGGGTTTTTTACAGATAAAGAAGCCAGTCTGAAAAAGCTACATACTATATATATATATATATATTCCAACTATATGACACTCTAAAAAAAGGCAAAACTACAGACAGTAAGAAGATTGGCAGCTGCCAGGGGTTAAGCACCAATAGAAGAGCAGGGATGAATAGATGGAGCAGGGGCATTTTTAGAGCAGTGAAACTATTCTGTGTGATACTGTAACGATCGACACATGACATAATGTTTTCCTCAACACCTACAGGGCAGTACAACACAAAGTGAACTCAAATGTAAACTATGGACTTTAGTTAATACTAATGTATCAATATTGGTTCATTAATTGTAACAAACATGACAGACAAATACCAGATGTCAATGACACGAGAAACAGTGTGCTGGGGGAACTTCCCACACAATTTTTCTGTAAACCTAAAACTGCTCTAAAAAAATATGGGGATGATCAGACAAATCTCACAGGGTCATGTGGGCCGGGGGGGGGGGGTTGTTAGCATGGCGGACCTCCCTCCCACGCCCTTCCATTTCTCCATTCGGCTTCCTTCCGATTAGTTACCTATTGCTGCTGTGATGGTGAGGGGTGTGCGGGGTGGGGGTGGGGGGCATGTTATCCACAAAACACCTACAGCAAATGCCATACTTCAGAGTAAAATACTGAAAGCTGCTCTGAGTTTGGATCATGTTAAGAGGTATGCTGGTAACACTTCTACTACCGTACATCGTACTTAAGGTTCTAGTCAATGCTTACGACACACAAAAAAGAAGTAAATGCATGTGGATTGGAAAGGAAGAAAAGAAAATGGCCATATTTCACGAACAACATGATTGTATATATAGAAAATCCAAAAGGATATACATATAAATTTTTAATTAATAAGTGAATGCAACATGGTCATTAAACACAAGGCCAATACATAAAAAATAATTATAAACAAACAAACAAACAAAACCTGTTTTGCCAAGTCAATTCCAACTCATACCAACCCTATAGGACTGGGTAGAACTGCCCTATAGGGTCTCCAAGGAGTGCCTGGTGGATTTGAACTGCCGACTTTTTGGTTAGCAGCCGAGCTCTTAACCACTGTGCCCCAGGGCTCCAAATTATATAGCAGCAACAAGCAATTAGAAAATGAAACTTTAAAGATACCATTTATAATAGCATCAAAAAATAAATAAAATTCTTGGGAATATACAAGCTTTAGAATTTGTTCGGTATTAGTTAAAGAAAGTAAATAATGAGGGGATTAGCCATATTCATGAATGGTAAGACCTACTGGTGTAAAGATATTAGTTCTTAAATTCAGTGAAATTTAATCAAATCTCAACAGATTTTTTCTTTCCCCTTTTTAACAGAAATCAGAAAGCTAATTCTAAAATATATAGTGAAATGCAATGTGTTAAGAATAGCCAAGACAATTTTGAAGAACAACCACAAAGTTGGAGAAACTTTATTGAATATCAAAAGTTAACAAAAAGATAGGATTATCAGGGCACAGAGAAAGACAAAACAGTGAAAAAGAACAGGGAACCCATAAACAAATCTACACATACAAGGGTGCAATTTATGACAAAAGTGATCTTTCAGGGAAGTAAGGAAAAGATGGTCTTTCAAATAAATGGTGTTGGGTCAACTAGATATGCATATGGAAAATAAATAAATCTTGATTCTCACCTCACAGCATACATAAAATATAATACCAGGTATATTGTAGATCTAAACATGAAAGGTAAACAATAACACTTCCAAAAGACAACATATCTTTATGAGCATAGGTTGGCCAAAGATTACTTAAACAAGTTATAAGAAGCATTAATCATAAAGGAAAAGATTAATAAATCAGACTCATTAAAATTAGTAACTTCTATTCTCAAAAGGAACCATAGGGAAAGAAGATTCATGCATAAGAATCCACATAAATTCACTCCCCAAAATGTGAAGATTAATCAAATCCTCACTTTTCTCCTTCTCAATCGTCTCTGACACCAGGCTCTCAAGTAGCCCTCTGCCCCCAGCCATCCGGAGGTAGGTCAGAGCTCAGGAGTTACAAGGACACTGTCCTTCAGACTGCCAAGTAAGCAGATGCTGGAATTCTGGGTTCAGTTATATAGTAAGCGATAAGGAGAGAAGACAGTGGAAGCCACAAAATTAAAGCCCCAGAGAGGACAAAGCTAGAAACGTGGTTTGTCCAGCTATAAAGAGCTCTCCTACCTTGGCTTCTATGACATCTCCCAGTCCTACGTGAGGCCTCTATCATCCTTTACTCCCTGTTTCCAAAGCTTCTTCTCTGGGTTCTCTTCATTACGTGCTGTTCCTTGGAAATTATATCCACTCTGAACGATGGAGAAGGACACTTACATCTATTTTTCTGTTCCCCAACTATTTCTCAAGTTTCTATCCCATTGTTCCAGCTACTGAGCATTTTCATCTGGGTGCCTCATTAATGTGATGCACTTTATAGGTCAAAAATAAAAATCAACCCTACAAACGCTACATCCTGACTTCCTTCTTGCCATATATAGCACTATTCTCCCAGTCACTCTTCCTCAAAAGCTTCTTTGACAACTCCTGCTGTATTGACGAGGGATATTCATTAAAAAAAAAAAACCAAACCCAGTGCCATCGAGTCGATACCGACTCATAGCGACCCTATAGGACAGAGTAGAACTGCCCTGTAAAGTTTCCAAGGAGCGCCTGGCAGATTTGAACTGCCAACCTCTCGGTTAACAGCTGTAGCACTTAACCACTACGCCACCAAGATAGCATATATAGCACTATTCTCCCAGTCACTCTTTCTTCTGCTGTATTGAGAAGAGATAGTCACAGATTAAAAAAAAAAAATAGAAAAAAAGCCAGCAAAAGAGAGAAAACAAACAATAGAAATAGGCATAAATTAAGAAATGTAAAGTCATGTAAGCCAGAGGGGAGCTTTTCAAGAAAATTCTCCCTCTCTCTCCAATTGCTGTAGAGTTGATTCCAATTCATGGTGACCCCCTGTGTGTCAGAGTAGAACTGTGCTCCATAGGGTTTTCAGAGGCTGATTTTTCAGAAGCAGATCACCAGGCCTTTCTTCCGAGGTTGCTCTGAGTAGACTCAAACCTCCAACCTTTTGGTTAGCGGTTGGTAATGAAATAAAAATTACATAAATATCAAAGAGCATGAGAACAGAGGCAACAGTAATAACTAACATTTTACAGATACTTTCTCTAAGCCAGGCATTGTGCTAAGTGCTTTACAGATATTACCTCACTGAATCCTGACAACAATCACTATCAAATGGGTACCATTACTTTCTCTCCTATTCCCACCCCACAAACATAAGTTGGGAGAAGACACATTGAAAGACATTAAGCAATTTGCCTAAGGTCACACAGTAAGTTGCAAAGAAGCAGAGCCAGAATTTAAACCCTGATATGGCTGACTCCAGGCTAATTTTCTTTATTTGAAAAAATGTAGACATGTACATGCACACACAGACGTACAATATTGCTTAGACGGATAAGTCAAATATAATATATACTGGGATCTTTTTAAATGGTCAGTTTTTAAAAACCTCTTTTGCATGCCTCCCCTTGACCTCTCCTTACTTCCATCCACATCATTCCAAACTCATGTTATTAACACAGTATGAAGTCTTCACTATTTTTTTATGATCACATAAAATATAAAAATATATAAGCATTTATATATATTTTCATATATAGTTGTCACTGTTTTATAAATACCAGCATATTATACAAACTTTTAAAAGATGTTTCCTTTTCATATTTAATAACACATGGCAATCCTGCTAAACCAAATAAAACCAAAACAAAAAAAAACCAAATCCGTTGCCATTGAGTTAGTTCTGACTAATAGCGGCCCTCTAGGAGAGAGTAAAGTAAAACAGTAGAGAGAAAGCAGAACAGCCTCATAGGGTTTCCTAGGCGGTATTATTTGCAGGAGCAGATTGCCAGTTGTTCTCCCCCATGGGCCAAGCCAAATAGTATAACTGTAATTCATTGCTTTTAATAGTTACATAATGTGCATCTACTGTAATTTATACAACCATCTCCTTGTTGACGGGCATTATTAGTTCCCAATTTTTTGTAACAGTGCTGCAATAAAAAATCTGTTGTCATCAAGTCGATTTCGACTCATAGCAACCCTACAGGACAGAGCAGAACTGCCCCATAGGATTTCTGAGGCTGTGCTCTTTACGGGAGCAGACTGCCACAACTCTCCTGTGGAGTGGCCGGTGGGTTTGATCCATCAACCTTTCAGTTAGCAGGCCAACACTTAACCACTGTGCCACCAGGGCTTCTCAATAACTTTAACACCCCACTCTCAGCAATTAACAGAACTACCAGACAGAAAATTAGCAAGGATAAAGAAGAAAGGAACCAACCAACAGGATCTAACTGACATGTGTAGAACACTGTACCCAACAACAGCAGAATACACATTATTTTCAAGATCAAATGGAACACTCACCAAGATAGTACATATTCAGGGCAATAAAAAAATTTAAACAGATGTAAAATAATTAAAATCATATTAAATATGATTCTGACCACTATATAATAAAACTAGAAATCAGTAACAGAAACGCAGCAGGTAAATCTGCAAACACTTAGAAATTAAACAACATGCTTCTAAAGAATCCATGGGTCAAAAACGAAGTTTCAAAGGAAGTTTTAAAAATTCATAGAAATGAATGAAAATGAAATACAACATATCAAAATTTGTGGGATGCAACTAAAGCACTGCTGACAGGGAAATTTATAGTACTAAATGCTTATGTTAGAAATAAAAGGTCCCAAATCAATAATACAACTTCCTATATCAAGGAGCTCGGAAAAAAAGAGCAAAATAAACCCAGAAAAGCAGAAGGGATAAAATAAGAAGGGGCAAAAATCAATGAAATTGCCAACAGAAAAACAGAGGAAAAAAATCAATGAAACAAACAGTTGGTTCTTTGGAAAAAAATCAATTAACTCAATAACCTCTAGCAGATGGAGAAAGATAAAACAAGAGAAGACACAAATTATTAATATCAGGAATGAAACAGGAGTAATAACTACAGACCCTGTAGACAGTGAAAGGATAATAAGGGAATACTATTAGCCTGCCATGAAAACCACCCAAAGACAGTACGAAAAAACTGCAGACCGATTGTACTCTTGAGCATTTATCTCCCCAAAATAAAAACTTATTTATATGAAGATTCACAGCAGCTTTATTTGCAGTAGCCCCAAACTGGACACAATCCAAATTTTCTTCAAGGAGTGAATAGTTAAACTGTGGTAGAGCCATACCATGGAATGCTACTCAGCAATAAAAAGGAATAAACTATCGATACACACGACTTGCATGAATCTCAAAGGAATTATGCTGATTGAAAGAAAAATGGCAATCTTAAAAGGTTACATGCTATACGATTCCATTTATACAACATTCTTGAAATGACAAAACTACAGAGATGGAGAAAAGACTAGTGGTTGTCACGGGCTAGGGATTGGGCTACAAGGAGGTGGCGGTTGCTATAAAGGAGCAGTGTAAGCGAGACTTGTGGTGACAGTACAGTTCTGTATCCCAGTTACGGTGGTGGTTATACAAAGCTACAAATGTGATAAAATTAGACGGGAACTGTGTACATACACACACACTGAAATGAGTGCTTATAAAACTGCTCAAATTTTGAACAGATATATAGACACCCATGTTCACTGTAGCACTGTTTACAACAGCAAAAGAGGGAAGCAATCCAGGTGCCCATCAACAGATGGATGGATAAATAAATCATGGTATATTCACACAATGGAATACTATGCATCGATAAAGAACAATGATGAATCCATGAAACACTTCATAACATGGAGGAATCTGGAAGGCATTATGCTGAGTGAAATTAGTCAGCTGCAAAGGACAAATATTGTATGAGACCACTATTATAAAAACTCAAAAAACAGTTTAAACAGAGAATATTCTTTGATGGTTATGAGAGCGGTGAGGGAGGGAGGGAGGGAAAGGGGTTTTCACTAATTAGATAGTAGATAGAAACTATTTTAGGTGAAGGAAAAGACAACACACAATACAGGAGAGGTCAGCACAACTGGGCTAAAACAAAAGCAAAGAAGTTTCCTGAATAAACTGAACACTTCAAAGGCCAGCATAGCAGGGCCGGGGGTTTGGGGACCATAGTTTCAGGGGATATCTAAGTCAATTGGCATAACATAATATCTATTAAGAAAACAGTCTGCATCCCACTTTGGAGAGTGGCATCTGGGGTCTTAAATGCTAGCAAGCGACCCTCTAAGACGCATCAATTGGTTTCAACTCACCTGGAGCAAAGGAGAATACATAGCAAGGTGTATGTAAGTTTTTGTATGAGACCGACTTGGTTTGTAAACTTTCACTTAAAGCACAATAAAAATTAAAAAAAAAAAAACTGGTGAAATTTCAGTAAACTTTGTGGATTACACCAATGTCAATTTCCTGGTTTTAATATTGTACTACAGTTAGGCAAGATACTATCACTGGGGGAGGCTAGATGAAGGGTGCACAGGGATCTTCCCGAACAATTTTTTTGTAATTTGCTGTCAGTTTATAATTACTAGACTCATGAATCTACTTGAACTAAGAAGCACACTCTTCATGAGTATCATTTTATGTCTTATAGTCCAGTCTAATCTTTGTCTGAAGAGTTGGCCTTGGAAATAGTTTTACTTCTGGGTTAAGAGAGTCTGGTGGCCGTGTCTTCTGGGGTTCCTCTAGTCTCAGCAAGACCATTAAGTCTGGTCTTTTTACGTGAATTTGAGTTCTGCACCACACTTTTCTTCTGCTGCATCAGGGACTCTCTGTTGTGTTCCCTATCAGGGTGGTCAATGGTGGTAGCCAGGCACCACCTAGTTCTTTTGGTCTCAGGCTGATGCAGTTTCCAGTTTATGTGGCCCTTTTTGTCTCTCGGGCTAATGTTTTCCTTGTGTCTTTGGTGTTCTTCATTCTCCTTTGCTCCAGGTGGGTTGAGACCAATTGATGCATCTTAGATGGCCACTCACAAGCTTTTAAGACCCCAAACGCCACTCGCCAAAGTGCGATGCAGAATATTTTATTAATAAACTTTATTATGCCAATTGACCTACATGTCCCCTGAAACCATGGTCCCCAGGCCCTCACCCCTGCTACTTTGTCCCCTGAAGTGTTTGATTGCATTCAGGAAACTTCTTAGCTTTTGGTTCAGTCCAGTTGTGTTGACTTCCCCTGCACAAATACCTTTTCCTTTTCCAACAACATAAACACTGACTATCCATGTGGACCTCACCTGAGGGTATACAGAGGAGTCAAATTGACTACATCTGTGGAAAAAGATGATGGAGAAGCTTAACATCATCAGTCATAACAAGGCCAACTACTGAAGACCATCCATAACTATATGCAAGCTCCAAGCTGAAGCTGAAGAAAATTAAAACAAGTCCATGAGAGCCAAAATACAACCTTGAGTATATCTCACCTGAATTTAGAGACCATCTCAAGGGCAGATTCGATGCACTAAACACTAATGACCAAAGTCCAGACGAGTTGTGGGATGACATCAAGGATATCATGCATGAAGACAACAAAGGTCATTAAAAAGAGAGAAAGAAAAAAAAAAAAAAAAGACCAAAATGGATGGCAGAAGAGACTCTGAAATTTGCTTTGAACATAGAATAGTTAGAGTGAAAAGAGGAAATGATAAAGTAAAAGAGACAAAACATTTCAAAGGGCAGCTTGAGAAGACAAAGTCAAATATCACAATGAAATGTGTAAAGATCTGGAGTTTGAAAGCCAAAAAGGAAGAACGCACTCAGTATTTCTCAAACTGAAAGAACTGAAGAAAAAATTTCAACCTCGAGTTGCAATTTTGAAGGATTCTATGGACAAAAAAATGAATGACGCAGGAAGCATCAAAAGATGGAAAGAATAGTCATTGTACCAAAAAGAACTGGTTGACGTTCAACCATTTCAGGAGGTAGCATATGATAAGTCCAAGCTGCACTGAAGGCACTGGCAAAAAACCAGGGTCCAGGAATTGATGGAATACCTACTGAGATGTTTCAATAAATGGACACAACACTGGAAGTGCTCACTTGCTCACTCATCTATGCCAAGATTTTTGGAAGACAGCTAGCTACCTGGCCAACCGACTGGAAGACATCCGTATCTGTGGCCATTCCAAAGAAAGGTGATCCAACAGAATGCAGAAATTATCAAACAATATCATTAATATCACACGTAAGTAAAATTTTGCTGAAGATAATTCAAAAACAGTCGCAGCAGTACGCTGACAGGGAATTGCCAGAAACTCAAGCCAGACCCAGAAGGGGCTGTGGAACTAGGGATATCATTGCTGATGTCAGATGGATCTTGGCTAAAAGCAGCTAATACCAGAAAGATGTTTACCTCTGTTTTATTGACTATGCAAAGGCACCGCAATGTGTGGATCATATAAAACATTATGGATAACACTGGGAAGAATGGGAATTCCATAACATTTAATTGTGCTCAGGCGGAATCTGTACATAGATCAACAAGCAGTTGATCAAACTGAACAAGGGGTACTGCGAGGTTTATCAGGAAAGGTATGTGTCAGGGTTGTATCCCTTCACCACACTTTTTCAATCTGTATGCTGACCAAATAATCTGAGAAACTGGACTATATGAAGAACATGGCATCAGGATTGGAGGAAGATTCATTAACAACCTGCGATACGTAGATGACACAACCTTGCTTGTTGAAAGTGAAGAGGACTTGAAGCACTTACTGATGAAGATCAAAGCCTTCAGTGTGGATTACCTTAACATAAAGAAAACAAAAATTCTTACGACTAGACCAATAAGCAACATCACAATAAACAGAGAAAAGACTGAAATTGTCAAGGATTTCATTTTACTGGGATCCACAATCAACACCCACTGACGTAGCAGTCAAGAAATCCAACGACATATTGCATTGGGAAAACCTGCTGGAAAAGACCTCTTTAAAGTGTTAAAAAGCAAAGATGTCACTTTGAGGACTAGGGTGTCCCTGACCCAAGCCATGGTATTTTCAATCATCTCATAATGCATGCAAAAGCTGGACAATGAATAAGAAGACCAAAGAAGAACTGATGCCTTTAAATTATGGTGTTAGCTAAGAATATTGAGTATACCATGGATTGCCAGAAGAATGAACAAATCTCTCTTGGAAGAAATACAGCCAGAATGCTCCTTAGAAATGAGGATGGCGAGACTTCGTCTCATGTATTTTGGATGTGTTATCAGGTGGGACTGGTCGTTGGAGAAGGACACCATGCTTGGTAAAGCAGAGGGTCAGCAAAAAAGAGGAAGACCCTCAATGAGATGGACTGACACAGTGGCTGCAACAATGGGCTCAAACATAGCAACGATTGTGAGGATGGCGCAGGACTGGGCGGTGTTTCGTTCTGTTGTGCATAGGGTCATCATGAGTTGGAAGTGACTTGATGGCACCTAACAACTACAATACTACAAGTGAGAAAATGCCCAAAGAGAATCACCCTTTTAAGAAAGAGAAAGTCACCCATTCTGAAGGCCTTCAGTTATCAAACTACCAATTTTAGAGAAGCACCTATTGTGTTGCCTTGATTGGCCCCTAGAATCAATCCTCTGTGCTGGGAAAATGGGCTTAGAATGTCTGCGAGCCTTTCACTCTTTGGTGGAAAAACGGAAAAAAATCCTATAAAGATACTTCTACTTACTGTTTCAAAGAGAAGTTTAAAAAGCAAAAACCTTTGTGAATAAAGATTCTGGGGCCTTTCTAACTTTTTTTTTTTTTTTTTAATAGTCGTTACTTTCTCCACAGAGATTTGCTGTTAAAACCAAAACGACGAACTATGGACTCAGTAATTACTTGCGAGGAAAAAAATGAATTAGTGAATCAAGTACTACAGTATCCCAATCTGCACACCCTGTCTTGTTTGAAGAAAAACTCCAAGGGTGAGATTTTACAGGAAAGGCCTTAAAGGTGAAAGAAAAGCAGTGTGATCACTAGATGCCTGCTGCAAAGAACTTTAAGAGACCTGTGAAGTGTGTATGGAGGTGGTGGGGATCATTCAACAACAATAGTTGACATTTTATCGATGGCTTATTTTTATTATGTGTAAGACATTGCTCTAAACGCTATATGAATTTTCAGTTAATGCAACAACCCTATGAAGTAGGTACTAATGTACCATGTTTTACAAATGAGAAAAACTGAGGCACAGGCTAGTTCAGTAAAATATCCAGATTCCTAACCAGTGGTGGATGCGACAGAAAGCCTCAATTGTTTTCAAGGGAGAAAGTTCCATTCTAACCTCAGCACAACAGACAAATATTAAAGCAGCTACTGCTGAGCCTCAAACGTGTGAAAGAAGTTACAAGTGTGTCAGGTTCAGAGGGTGGGCCAAGAGTCAATAATCAAGGATACCTAGGGTTAAGAGCTTGGGGAGTGGGGTGGAGGAAGAAGGGGATGCTGACTCTGCTAGGAAATCTGAGTCCAAACCAAAAGAATCCTTTAATGATCCCACTGTTCGACAAGAAGGTAAACTGAGGCCGACCGAGGGAAGAGAGTGACCTACCCAGGGACAGTTAAGAGGAGAAGTTAGTACAAGAGCTCAGATCTCTGGAGTTCCCCGTCCAGACTTTGTTCACTCTCTGCCACTTCTTCCCGGCCGGCTGCCTACCCCCTGGTCCCTACTCCTCGCGGGGCCGACGTAAGACCTCCATAATAGGTGGGTTAAATTTAGCGGTACAAACGGTACGTTCCGGTGCTCGGGGAAGTGACTACCCGGTCAGCAGCCCAAGGGTCTTCCAGCCAAGAAGGTTCCAAACCCCGACCGGTCGCAACACCGTCATTTACGCCGCTGTGGGCGTCTGGCCACAGGCAGCACCGACCCTGCGAAGAGCCATAGAGAGGAACGAGCTCTGGCTACAGCGGGCTGGACCGCGCGTCCTCCCGCCTGCAAAGGCGCCCCGAGCGCTGTCAACAGCACCTCACCTGTCCGCCTACGGTGCAGCCAGCCCTTCCTAGGCGGTCCTGGGAAGTTGTCACGGGGATCGGTAGTTCCGTCTCCCTCTACGTCACTGCGCCGCGCCACGAGTCGCTTCGGGCGCCGGAGCACGCCGGGGCCTGGGCGCTTCTTGATCTGCCCGCTGGTCCAGACCCGGCAGGACTGTCCGGAGGGTGATGGTGTGCTGGGTCTTTCTCTTCCCCTTCAGCTGGATTTCATTCGCCTCTTATTGTCTGCCATCCTTGATGTACTTCCGCTTCCTTTCCTTTCTCAGTCGTTGTCTACGTCTCCCCCCCCCCCCCCACCACCGGTTTCTTTCCATTCCTGGTTGCATCTCTTCCTTTCAGCCTGTACAGAGGAACGTTGATTCGCAGTTCACATTGTTTGTGTCCCACAGCTTTAAATACCATTTAGAGGTTTGTAGCAGCCTCTGCTACACCTCACTTTAGCAAAATGCTGGAAATTTCTGTTTCAGAGGCGTTTTAAACTCAGATCGCCTTGTGACCCGCTATCAGGTGATTTTAGTAAAAAGGGAGAGGTTAGGGTTCAGTCCATCACGTTAACAATAACTAGTGGTTGATCTTTTAGTCTTCTCCCTCCGCTTTGTAAGATTCATTATAACTAGCAAACTTCTGAGCCATTTGCTTTTTCCTGTAATCAGAATGGCCTCCCTATATGCATATAGAATAATTGCTCAGAATAAACCTTACATTTACTTCTCTGAGTTTTTATTATTTTAATGTAACACTTAATGAGTTTGAATTAACTCATTTTTAATCCTCACAGCAACCCAATGAGATCAGTATTACATGTGACCATAGAGTCTGGAAACACAGACTAATATACATAATAAATGATTAATTACATTGGCATTATATGTTACTTTCAACCTGTTGTCCCTCATTACTAATGCACCGATCAACGTGTGTGCAAAATAACAATGAACGTGTTTCACTAATGTAGCGTTTCTTTCCATCCTTGTGTATGCATCTGTGCCGTATTGCCTCAGATGATTTATAGCTCTGATTTCATTGATTAAGCCTGTGCCAGAAAAAGTAACCAAGGGAGTTCAATCGCGTAAAAAAAAAAGTCTTTCCAGACTGTAGTTTTATTCCCATAGGAACTCTCAGGCACAGAGAAATTTTCCCACGGTCACTTGGCTGATAAGTGACAGAGCCAGGCTTTTCTACACTATAAACACTACACTAATGGTGGCGCAGTTGTTAAGAGCTCTGCTGCTAACCAAAAGGTCAGCGGTTCGAATCCACCAGCTGCTCCTTGGAAACCCTATGGATCGCGATGAGTCGGAATCGACTCGACAGCAAGGGGTTCGATTTTTGTTTTGTTTTCGATTTATTTTTGGATGAGTTTCTACTACTGGAATGGTTCAAGCACTTATCTTTACTCGCATGGATCACTTGCAGTAGTTTACTAGTTGTTTTCAATGTATTCACTCTTGTCTTTCTGTTTCTGGAATGCCCATACTATCTCCAATAAAACTCTCATGCTTCTGTACATACTGTTCCATTTGCCATTTTGGGGAGATAGATCTGTACCAAAGTATTTAATCACTCATTCTTTCAAATATATATATAGAGAGATTCTTCTGTGTCCTAGGCATTGTTTTCAGTGCTAGGTAATAAGGGTAAGTTAAATGATGATGTGAGAGTGGTTAAATTAGGTCAGGTAGTCAGCGAAACATCTGAACTGAGTCCTGAATGACAAGGAGTCAGAAGATTTAGCAGAAGATCATTCCAGCATTCCTTTTCATTCTCTAGCTGTCTCCTTTAAACTTAGCTTCCTACAACCCTAAGGCACTATCCTTGATACCCTTCTCTATCTAAACTTATCCCTAGGTGATTGCATCCAGTCCCACAGCTTTAAATACCGTTTAGAGGCAAACAACTCTCAAATTTGTATCTCCAGCTCATACCTCTACCATCAGTTCCAGGCTTGTAGATAAAACAGCCTACTCAGCATCTCCACTTGGAAGTCCAGTAGGCATCTCAAAGTTAATATAGCCCCAACAGAACAATGGATTTCCTACTTCCAGGGCAGAAGTACATTCAGACCTCAGTAAGAAGTAGAAATGGAATCTAGAAAAGAGTTTGGAACCCAGGCAGAATTCTCTGTACTGAGCCTGGAGAATCTGCTTCTAAGTTCAATCATGTGCTTGTTGGCAGGCCTCAGTTCCTTACTGGCTGTTGGCCAGAGGCTTCAGTTCTTTATCATGTGGCCCTCTGCACAGTGCTGATTGCAACATGGCAGCCTGGATTCCTCTAGAGCAAGAGATCTGAGGGAGAGAGGACGAGAGAGAGCACCCAAGAAGGAAGCTACAGTCTTTTATGACCTCATATCAGAATTGACATACCATCATTTGCGTATGTATGCTATTCAGTGTAGGAGGAATTACACAAGGGTGTGTAGGGTCGCTATGAGTCGGAATCAACTTTATGGCAGTGGGTTTTTTTGGGTTTGGTGAATACCAGAAGGTAGGGATCATTGGGGACCATTTTGGAGACTGGTTACCACAATGAGTGCACTATTTTGTATCAGAAGAGCAGGAAAAGTCCTCTCTTAGGAGATAACTTTAAGAAGAGATCTGGGTGAAGAGAGAGAATAAGTACAGGATAAAGTAACTGGGAAAATTCAAGACTCCAGTCTAACATATCATCTGTTTGCTATTTTTCTGAGCTTGTGGCTCATCTTTCCTGAACAGTCGTAAAACAGTTATATACTCTCTTGATCCTCTCTCTTTAGTATTATTTTTGAACTGTTATTTAACTCCTATTTTGATTTTTTTTTTTAACATTTTAAATTTTCCTCTAAAACTGGAAGTTTTAAGAGAGGCTGCTAGCTTTGTGGGTAAAACCATGCAGTTGCTCTGATTTCATTACTGATTTTCATTGAAGCCAACATCTGAGTTTTTATTATTTTTTCTAATATTAAGTAACTTTAGTTATTGAAATCTGATATAGATTTTAATGGAAGGCACATAGAAGAATGTGTACTCTTGTCTATGCATTCGATTGGATAATAAAGCATAGGTCGAGCTAGGAAATGGAATAGAAAGTGACATTTTAGCTGATAGTGTGGTTTTGGATAAACAGAACTGAAGCAATGGGTGGTATGGTGGACATGTTTTCAGTTGTCTAACTAGTTTATATTTCCCCTTCCCCTTTCCCTACATTACCCATCCCACCTCCAAGCAGCTCATATGTTTAGAGAGAGGCTCCTGGATGGCCCTGATTGGCTTAATCAATCACCGCATTCGCTTTCCCAGCCTCATTCATGGTTCCAGGCTTGGTGTGTGACCCAAGCCATCCTGTCAGGGTAAATCTCAGGACTGTTGCTTGAAATGCTGGGGGAAGTCTTTCTGTCATCACAGACAATGTGGTGTGGAATATGATGTCTGGGATTGCTGCAGACCTTTTGCTTTCATGAGGAAAGTCAAAACAAGGAGCAGCACAGCTTTGAGAGAATCATGGAGAAATGAGGTGGAGTCCTGATCCACCGTACATGAAGCCTGCCAATCTCTGGACTTTCCAGTTGTATGAGCCAAGGAATTTCATTTCTGTTTTATTATTTCCAGTAGACAGCCTCCTACCTGATAAATCCCGAGCTACTCCTGAGTTCATCTGGGGACTTGTTATAAAAACGTGCAAGGGCTGACTATGCATTTCATTGGCATAGCAGTGGCCATGTAAAGATGCAATGCAGGGCGTTTTGATTAACTTCGTCATTGGGTGATGGCAAAACAATAATTTATGGAAGGAGGGCTTCCAGATATAAACTGAGGCTTACATATAATAATTAGGAAACTCTGAGGAATTTATAAATGACCAGAAGGAAGGAGAGGAGAGATTTGTCAAAAAGTAATAATAGCTAATATTTACTGAATATTTACTATGTGTCAAGTTGTGTGTTAAATGTTTTACATGGGCCTAGGTGGGAGGAAAAATGAGAACGGAATTTAGGATGATGGTATCAGATAAATGATTCCATTTTTGCTCAACCCATATGGATGCATGTCTGAGTTCTAGGAAGAGAAGGAGTATAGCAGTGAACAGAAGGAAGTAATTTCCCCCAAAATCTATGAGATTACTTTGGGATTCCAAGACAGTGCTACTCAGTAACCACTATGACAGAGTGTAGTACCAAGGAATTCAGCAGAAGGGGAGGAAATCTGCCTTCTGTTGAGCAGAAAACCCTCCATGCAGTGTACCACAGACAGGAAATGATTTTAGGGGGCTGTCAATCATGAGAGGAGCACTGGTTGCACAGCGGTTGAGCCCTTGGCTGCTAACAGAAAGATGGGTGGTTTGAACCCACTGGAGAAAGATGGGGCAGTTTGCTTCCATAAAGATTTACAGCCTTGGAAACCCTATGGGGCAGTTCTACTCTGTCATACAGGGTCACTGTGAGTTGGTATAAACTAGGCAGCAGTGAGTTTGGTGTTTGGCGTTTTTGGTCAATCCTAAGCAGCAGCTATAGGGAACAGAGGCAGTGGGGGTAGTACAGCATGTTCTGACATTTTGTGGGCAGTGTCACCGAAAGAGAAGAGAGAGAAGGTTGAATTTCTTTTTTAAAAAATTGTTGTAAATGTATATATCTCAACATTTGCCAATTTAACATTTTCAGGTGTACAGCTTAGTGGTATTACTTACATTAATCATGTTATGTAATCATATGCAATCATTATCCTTAATGGATACTAAATTTCCCGTCACTAAAAACAGTAACTCACTGCTTCCCAAACAATGATTCTCCCTCTTCCCCACCTTCTCACCCCAGTAACCACTTATTAGCTATGGTTTCTATACATTTGCCTATTCTAGACATTTCATATAAGTGAGACCATACAACATTTGTCCTTTTGCGTTTGGCTTATCTCGTTCAGCATAATGTTTTCAAGGTTCATCCATGTTGTGGCATGTATCAGGAGTTCATTTGTCTTTCGGCTGAGTAGTAGTATTCCGTCTATGTATAGGATACCATATGGAATACTATGTTTGTACCATGTTTGTCCATTCATCTGTTGATGGACATTTAGGTTATTTCCACCTTTTGGCTATTGTCAATAGTGCTGCAGTAAATATTAGTGTACATGTGTCTGTTTGTATAACTGCTGGGTATGTGCCTAGGCGTGGAATTGCTGGGTCAAGTGGCAGGTCTCTGTTTAATTTCTTGTGGAAACATCAAACTGTTTTAACTGTACCATTTTGCATTCCCACCAGCAATGGATGAGGGCTCCAGTTTCCTCACTAACATTTGTTATTTTTCGTCTTTGTTTGTTTTGCTTTTATCTTTTTTTTTTTATACTGGGGGGGGGGAGTGAAATGGAATATCATTGTAGTTTTAGTTTGCATCAAAGACCTTGAGCATTGAAAAAATTGAATTTCTGATGTGATAGAGATCAACTGAGCAGGGACCCTTCAAGGAAACTTCTAGGAACTGTCACATTGTTGGGAACCCTTTAGTGGAGGTAAGGGAGTAGTTGGGGACACTTTGACAGAAGAGGTATAGGCCCCAGAATAGCAGTGAAAGTGAGAGTGAGACAGAGATAGGGATAGCACTTGGATCTACATAATAAGAAAGAATGTTAGACATTATGAGAACGTTAAAAGGACCTGTGCTTATTAATAAAAAATGTTCTCTTCTACCCCAATTATTCCATTATGCAGTAAGTTAAAAATTTATTCTTGGTTTATGCTCCCTTGGACCTAGTGGATATGTAAATTGATAATTATGTAAAAAAGAACAAGAGTAAGGAAAAAAACAGAACAAAAAGAAAAAAATTATCTTTTTTCTAAGTTTGAAAGACAACTAAGATTTATATTCAAAGTATATTCAAATGATAGGACCATTGGGCATAAAAGTTAGTGAATTTTGAATAGTGGTATTCAACTGGATCCAACAATAAATCTTTTCCTTTATAAGTATATTCCTGTTAGGTGCTGCCAAATTGATTCTGACTCATAGCCACTGTATGCATAACAAAAGGAAATACTGCCCGGTACTGCTCAATCCTCACACTCATTATGTTTGAGCCACTGTTGCAGCCACTATGTCAACCCATCTTGTTGAGGGTCTTCCTCTTTTTGGCTGACTCTTCACTTTACCAAGCATGATGGCCTTCTGCAGGAACTGGTCCCTCCTGATAACATGTCCAAAGGACATGAGACGAAGTCTTGCCATTCTCCCTTCTAAGGAGCATTCTGGCTGTACTTCTTCCAAGACAGATTTGTTCATTTTTCTGGCAGCTCATAGGGTATTCAATATTCTTTGCCAACACCCTAATTCAGAGGTATCAATTCTTCTTCAGTCTTTCCTTATTCATTGCCCAGCTTTCGCATGCATATGAGGTGATTTGAAATACCATGGCTTGGGTCAGGCGACCCTTAGTCCTGAAAGTGACATCTTCATTTCTTAACACTTTAAAGAAGTCTTTTGCTGCATATTTGCCCAGTGCAATACTCTGGTTGATCTTTTGACTGCTGCTTCCATGGGCACTATTTGTGGTTTCAAGGAAAATGAAATTTTCAACGTCAATATTTTCTCCGTTTATCGTGATGCTGCTTATTGGTCCAGTTGTGAGGATTTTTGTTTTCTTTATGTTAAGGTGTAATCACACTGAAGGCTGTAGTTTTTGGTCTTCATCAGTAAGTGCTTTAAGTCCTCTTCACTTTCAGCAAGCAAGGTTGTATTAATTGCATATCGCAAGTTGTTAATGAGTCTTCCTCCAATCCTGATGCCGTGTTCTTCTTCATATAGTCCAACTTCTCAGATTATTTGCTCAGCATACAGATCGAATAAGTGTGGTGAAAGGATACAACCCTGAGGCGCACTTATCCTGGTTTTAAAGCATGCAGTATCCCCTGCTCAGTTTGAAGAACTGTCTCTTGGTCTATGTACAGGTTCCTTCTGAGCACAATTAAGTGTTCTGGAGTTGCTATTCTTTGCAATGTTATCCATAATGTATTGTGATCCACACAGTCTAATGCCTTTGTATAGTCAGTGAAACATGGGTAAACATATTTCTGGTATACTCTGCTTTCAGCTGAGATCCATTTGACATCAGCAATTATATCCCTCATTCTACAGCCTCTTCTGAGACCAGCTTGAAAATCTGGCAGTTCCCTATTGATGTACTGCTGCAACTGTTTTTGAATTATCTTCAGCATAATTTTACTTGCATGTGATATTAATGATATTTTTGATAATTTCTAAGTTCTGTTGGATCACCTTTCTTTGGAATGGGCATGAATATGGATCTCTTCCTGACAGCTAGCTGTCTTCCAAATTTCTTGGCATAGATGTGGGAGCGCTTCAAGCTTTGCATCTGTTTTTTGAAACATCTCAATTGATATTCCCTCAATTCCCAGAACCTAGCTTTTCATCAATGCCTTGAGGGTAGATTGAACTCCTTCTTTCAGTATCATCAGTTCTTGATCATATGCTACCTCCTGAAATGGTTGAACTTCTACCAATTCTTTTTGGTACAGTGGCTCTCTGTATTCCTTCCATATTATTTTGATACTTCCTGCATCATTAAATTTTTTTGCCCATAGAATCCTCAAAATTGCAACTCAAGGCTTGAATTTTTCTTCAGTTCTTTCAGCTTGAGAAATGCTGAGCATGTTCTTCCCTTTTGGTTTTCTAACTCCAGGTCTTTGCACATTTCATTATAATACTTTAATTTGCCTTCTCAAGCCACCCTTTGAAATCCTCCGTTCAGCTCTTTTACTTCATTTCTTCACTTCACTTTAGCTACTCTATGTTCAAGAGCAGGTTTCAGAGACTCTTCTGAAATCCGTTTTCTTCTTTTTTCTCTTCTGTCTTTTTAATGACCTTTTGCTGTCTTCATGTGTGATGTCCTTGATGTCGTTGCACAACTCATCTGGTTTTCCATCAATGTGATTAGTGTTCAATGTGTGAAATTTATTCTTGAGATGGTCTCTAAATTCAGGTGAGATATACTCAAGGTTGTACTTTGGCTCTTGCGGACTTGTTTTAATTTTCTTCGGCTTCATTTTGAACTTGCATGTGAACAATTGATTGTCTGTTCCACAGTCAGCCCTGGCCTTGTTCTGACTGATGATATTGAGATTTTCCATCCTATGTTTCCACAGATGTAGTTGATTCGATTTCTGTGTTTTCATCTGGTGAGGTCCATGTGTATAATCACCATTTATGTTGTTGAAAAAGGTTATTTCCAATGAATAAGTTGTTCATCTTGCAAAATCTATCATGCAATCTTCCTTGTCATTTCTTTTACTAAAGCCATATTTTCCACCTACTGATCCTTCTTCGTTTCCAACTTTCACATTCCAATCACTGGTAATTATCAATGCATGTTGATTGCATGCTTGATCAACTTCAGACTGCAGAAATTGGTAAAAGTCTTTCATTTCTTCATCTTTGGTGTCAGTGGTTGGTGGGTAAATTTATGACTGAATAGTATATCTGCACTTACAAATGTTATACTTATGAGTATTATAGCTATCCAAACCAAAAACCAAACCCAGTGCTGTTGAGTCGATTCCAACTCATAGCGACTCTAAATGCTTTTAAATATATAGTTACTTAATGCAGTCTCCATAAATTCTCTGATGTGCTCTGAGACCCATGTTAATATATATTTTCAGACACTTTAGGTATGGAAAACATATCCATGTAGTGGTTCATCTCAGTCATAAATTAAAAGTCAAAATGAATTCTTTATTTCTAATTGATTAAAATTTTTTTTTGTTTTGGTGAAAGTATGCACCACTAAAAATATACCATTTCAACAATTTTTATATGTGCAGGTCAGTTACATTGATTACATTGTTCAGTTTGTGCTACTGTTCTTGTTATTCTTTTCTAAATTATTCCACTACCATTATCTTAAACTCATTGCCCCCTAAGCTTCCCATCTAACCTATTGAGTTGCCATTGTCAACTTGATCCCACATAGGTAATTCTTTAGGAGACCACAGTAATCACGGCAGCCATAATTTACTAATTAGAATAAACTATTCATTGTTATATTTAAAAATTAACACAGAATGGAGGTAATAGCTAGAAGTTGACAAAAGCCATATTTAGCTTATGTATTATAACTACACTGTTCTTCCTAGCATTTAATTATGCAGATACTCAAGGAGATAGCCGGTCCTAAAAGCCTGCACACTTGAGCTGTGATACTCAAGAATTCTTGCTAACAGATTCTTCGCTGATAGCAGTGCCTTCAGAGAGGCACTCACTTATAAAAACAAAGAATAAAAAAAAAACTGACAAACACCAGTGTTTAAATATTTAAGGCATCAACAATTTTAAATATGTATGTATATATCATATACAAATATATACACACACTTATATTTGCACATGTATTTGTGTATATTTATGCATGTATATATTAGAGAGAGATTAACATATATCTTTTAAGTCTTTCAAGGTCATTCACCATATATAGTGTAACTTTAACTTCAAATGTTTTGTTTTAATCTATCAATTTGATTCATTAGTTCCCCTCAATGAAACACTATAAAGAAGCTTTTAGTGGCAAGGTGGGGTTGCATGTGAAGATAAAATACATGTGATATAGCTCAACTTTCTCTATAAATTAAAAGCAAAGTAAAGGTTGGCACTAGCTACTGATGAATATCCCTTTAGAATACAGTGTGTCCTCATTTTATTGGATTCCTCAAAAACTGTTTTCAGCATTCAGTAAGGTTTTTGTGGATCAATAATACTGCTATAGACTTTTACGAATCATTCCTTTATTTTATTTTATTTTTTTTAATTTTTATTAAGCTTCAAGTGAACATTTACCATTCCAATCAGTCTGTCACATGTAGGTTTACATACATCTTACTCCCTTCTCCCACTTGCTCTCCCCCTATTGAGTCAGCCCTTACAGTCTCTCGTTTCGTGCCAATTTTGCCGTCTTCCCTCTCTATCTTCCCATCCCCCCTCCAGTCAAGAGTTGCCAACACACTCTCCAGTGTCCATCTGATTTAATTAGCTCACTCTTCATCAGCATCTCTCCCCCCCCACTGACCAGTCCTTTTCATGCCTGATGATTTGTCTTCGGGGATGGTTCCTGTCCTGTGCCATCAGAAGGTCTGGGGAGCATTGTCTCTGGGATTCCTCTAGTCGCAGTCATGCCATTAAGTATGGTCTTTTCATGAGAATTTGGGGTCTGTATCCCATTGGTCTCCTGCTCCTGCTCCCTCAGGAGTTGTCTGTTGTGCTCCCTGACAGGGGAGACATCGATTGTGGCCGGGCACCAACTAGTTCTTCTGGTCTCAGGATAATGTAGGTCTCTGGTTCATGAGGCCCTTTCTGTCTCTTGGGTTCTTAGTTGTCGTGTGACCTTGGTGTTCTTCCTTTGCCTTTGCTCCAGGTGGGTTGAGACCAATTGATGTATCTTAGATGGCCGCTTGTTGGCATTTAGGACCCCAGGTGCCACAATTCAAAGTGGGATGCAGAGTGTTTTCATAATAGAATTATTTTGCCCATTGACTTAGAAGTCCCCTCAAACCAAGTTCCCCAGACCCCAGCCCCTGCTCCGCTGACCTTTGAAGCTTTCATTTTATCCCGGAAACCTCTTTGCTTTTAATCCAGTCCAATTAGGCTGACCTTCCTTGTATTGAGTGTTGTCTTTCCCTTCACCCAAAGCAGTTCTTATCTACAGATTGATCAATAAAAAGCCCTCTCCCTCCCTCCCTCCCTCCCCCCTTTGTAACCACATAAGTCTGTGTTCTTCTCCTTTTTTTCTATTTCTCAAGATCTTATAATAGTGGTCTTATACAATATTTGTCCTTTTGCAACTGACTCATTTCGCTCAGCATAATGCCTTCCAGATTCCTCCATGTTATGAAATGTTTCAGAGATTCGTCACTGTTCTTTATCGATGCATGGTATTCCATTGTGTGAATATACCACAATTTATTTACCCATTCATCCATTGACGGACATCTTGGTTGCTTCTAGCTTTTTGCTATTGTAAACAGAGCTGCAATAAACATGGGTGTGCATATATCTGTTTGTGTGAAGGCTCTTGTATCTCTAGGGTATATTCCGAGGAGTGGGATTTCTGGGTTGTATGGTAGTTCTATTTCTAACTGTTTAAGATAACGCCAGATGGATTTCCAAAGTGGTTGTACCATTTTACATTCCTACCAGCAGTGTATGAGCGTTCCAATCTCTCCGCAGCCTCTCCAACATTTATTATTTTGTGTTTTTTGGATTAATGCCAGTCTAGTTGGTGTGAGATGGAATCTCATCGTAGTTTGAATTTGCATTTCTCTAATGGCTAATGATTGGAAGCATTTTCTCATGTATCTGTTGGCTGCCTGAATATCTTCTTTAGTGAAATGTGTGTTCATCTCCTTTGCCCACTTCTTGATTGGGTTGTTTGTCTTTTTGTGGTTGAGTTTTGACAGAATCATGTAGATTTTAGAGATCGGGCGCTGGTCTGAGATGTCATAGCTGAATATTCTTTCCCAGTCTGTAGGTGGTCTTTTTACTCTTTTGGTGAAGTCTTTAGATGAGCATAGGTGTTTGATTTTTAGGAGCTCCCAGTTATCTGGTTTCTCTTTGTCATTTTTGGTAATGTTTTGTTTTCTGTTTATGCCCTGTATTAGGGCTCCTAGGGTTGATCCTATTTTTTCTTCCATGATCTTTATCGTTTTAGTCTTTATGTTTAGGTCTTTGATCCACTTGGAGTTAGTTTTTGTGCATGGTGTGAGGTATGGGTCCTGTTTCATTCTTTTGCAAATGGATATCCAGGTATGCCAGCACCATGTGTTAAAAAGACTATTATTTCCCCAATTGACTGACACTGGTCCTTTGTCAAATATCAGCTGCTCATACGTGGATGGATTTATATCAGGGTTCTGAATTCTGTTCCATTGGTCTATGTGCCTGTTGTTGTACCAATACCAGGCTGTTTTGACTACTGTAGCTATATAATAGGTTCTGAAATCAGGTAGGGTGAGGCCTCCCACTTTCTTCTTCTTTTTCAGTAATGTTTTGCTCATCCAGGGGTTCTTTCCCTTCCATATGAAATTAGTGATTTGTTTCTCTATCGCCTTAAAGTATGACATTGGTATTTGGATTGGAAGTGCGTTATATGTATAAGTGGCTTTTGGTAGAATAGACATTTTTACTATGTTAAGTCTTCCTATCCATGAGCAGGGTATGTTTTTCCACTTAAGTATGTCCCTTTGAATTTCTTGGAGCAGAGTTTTATAGTTTTCTTTGTATAGGTCTTTTACATCCTTGGTAAGATTTATTCCTAAGTATTTTATCTTCTTGGGGGCTACTGTGAATGGTATTGATTTGGTTATTTCCTCTTCGGTGTTCTTTTTGTTGATGTAGAGGAATCCAAGTGATTTTTGTATGTTTATTTTATAACCTGAGATTCTGCCAAACTCTTCTATTAGTTTCAGTAGTTTTCTGGAGGATTCCTTAGGGTTTTCCATGTATACGATCATGTCATCTGCAAATAGTGATAGCTTTACTTCCTCCTTACCAATCTGGATACCCTTTATTTCTTTGTCTAGCCTAATTGCCCTGGCTAGGACTTCAAGTACGATGTTGAATAAGAGCGGTGATAAAGGGCATCCTTGTCTGGTTCCCGTTCTCAAGGGAAATGCTTTCAGGTTCTCTCCATTTAGAGTGATATTGGCCGTTGGCTTTGCATAGATGCCCTTTATTATGTTGAGGAATTTTCCTTCAATTCCTATTTTGGTAAGAGTTTTTATCATAAATGGGTGTTGAACTTTGTCAAATGCCTTTTCTGCATCTATTGATAAGATCATGTGGTTTTTATCTTTTGTTTTATTTATGTGATGGATTACATTAATGGTTTTTCTGATATTAAACCAGCCTTGCATACCTGGTATAAATCCCACTTGATCAGGGTGAATTATTTTTTTGATGTGTTGTTGGATTCTATTGGCTAGAATTTTGTTGAGGATTTTTGCATCTATGTTCATGAGGGATATAGGTCTAAAATTTTCTTTTTTTGTAATGTCTTTCCCTGGTTTTGGTATCAGGGAGATGGTGGCTTCATAGAATGAGTTGGGTAGTATTCCGTCTTTTTCTATGCTTTGAAATACCTTCAATAGTAATGGTGTTAAGTCTTCTCTAAAGGTTTGGTAGAACTCTGCAGTGAAGCCGTCTGGGCCCCTTTATTTTTTTAATGAAGTCTTTGTTTTCCCTGATAAAACAAGAATGGAATCTTATGTTAATTAAAATGCCTGTCCATTCCATCCAACTATCTAACTAAATAAAAGCTTAGACCATTGCTGTTTTGTAAACCAGTAAATATTATTAGCTAGTGTGATGGTTAATGTTACACGTCAACTTGGCTAGGCTATGATTCCCAGCATTGTATAGTTGTCCTCCATTTTGTGATCTGATGTAATTATCCTCCATTTTGCTGTATTATGTAATTAACCCACAGTTTATGTCTTGTAAATCCTAGCCTCTATATGTTAATTAGGCATAATTAGTGTGAGATGTATCTTTAGTCACAATCTTACAAGAGCACGTAACTCAAGTCACACCCTTACCTAAGTCACACCCTTACTCTGATGTAGGGGGAGTTTCCTGGGAGTGTGACCTGCGTTCGATATATATATATGGATGCTTTGGGAAGGCTCTCACTTGCTTAGGATTCTGCATCTGGCTAGTCATCATCTGTCTTCCAGTTCTTGGAACTTGAGCCTGTCGCCTGGCCTCCTGATTCTGGAATTTGCTGGCTTCTGCAGCCCTTTGAGCCAGCTGCCTACCATCTGACCTGCTGATTTTGGGATTCACCAGTTTCCACAGCCCCATGAGCCAACAGCCTACCATCTGACCTGCTGATTGTGGCTTAGTCAGCCCCTGCAACTCCGTGAGTCAGGAGAACCTCCAGCCTGACACCAACCCATGGATTTGGGACTTGCCACCCTCCACAACTGCATGAGCCATTTCCTTGAGATAAATCTCACTCTCTCTCTATATATGTATTACATATATATATATATATGCTTTGCTGGTTTTGCTACTCCAGAGTACCCAGCCTAAGACAGCTAGGTAGATCATAAGCTTCAGAGGACTATCTGTTGCCAAAATATTTATGGTTTCTTTTCCATCAAACATGACAAAGTCCCATTTCTGTTTCATTGTACCTTTGTTCTGCTGTTTGCTGAATATTCCTGTTTGATGTGACTTTTGGACAAGTATTTAGTCTTAAGTGAGAGAGAAAGCTAATTGACTCAATTAATTTATGTTTTCCTCTAACATTTGATTGTCTTTGGCTTCGCCATGTATATTCATTTTTAAAGCTTATAGTTCATGAATGCATTATGTTGCAACTTACAAATTTGCAAGCATCCTATTCTCAGATCAAACTAACAAGACTAACATTGCATTCCCATTGGCAGCCATAATGAAGCCCAGGACTACATTTTAGCTCTCTGAATTACCCACTGGAGATATTGCCCTACGCAGCACTGTGTACAGCACAATGGAGGAACTAAAATGTCTACTGTTCTCTTGCTATATTATTGTAGTTTTTCTGTTAGACCTTTTCTTTCTTGGATTTAGATATCTTTAAAAGATTCACACTTTTGGCTGTCTTGTTCGTAGCCTATTTCCCAAAAAACCAAATGTAGTCACATCATTGGCATAGAGTTCAAGTCTATTCTTAGGTCCTATTTTCATTCATGGATTTCTTTAGAATTCTTAAGCTGAAATCTATAGAGTTAAACAAAAAGGTAAAAGAGATTTAATAAATTTCCAATTTTATCTGAACTTTGTTTCTGGAGTCAACCATTTTTATAACATTTCAGGAATATCACAGAACCCTGTTTACCTTTTTGTTTTGCTTTGTTTTGTACTCCTTCTTTCTCCCCCCACCCCCATATGGTAAAACTGAGACATCAACCCCAAAGAGTGTCTGTGGGGATTGAATGGACTTGTGTCATTTTTTTGGCCACCCACATCTGGCCCTTTCCTTATGTTTAGGGAATACCCCACTTTATGAATCCCGTAACTTCACAAGTATTGTGTGAGATTTGGTTTAAGATAACGCCTTCTTGCTTTCAAGGAGTTCACAACTTAGCTGAGAACAAGAAATTATCCACATAAACTTTTACTAATACTGTTTTTTGTAGAGTAGCTCTGTCATCAAGTGCCATATGGAAGGAATAAGCACACTCTTAAGTTCCTGGGTGGTGCAAATGGTTAACATGCTTGACTGCTAACAAAAGGTTGGGGGATATAGTCCACCCAGTGGCTCCTTGGAAGAAAGGCCTGAATCTAATTCTGAAAAATCAGTCATTGAAAACCCTAGAAAGCATGTTGTACTCTGACACACATGGGATTGTCATGAGTCAGAATCATCTCCACGGCAGTAGGGTTGGTTGGTTTTTGTTTTTTTTTTTAGGAGTCAAAACAGGGATAACGAAATATGAATTGGTTAGGGAGGTCTTTGACTGAAAGAATTTCTTGAGTTCTGCTGTGAAAGATGGCTACTATTTGCATAGAGGAGAGAAAAAATGGCATTTTAAATGAGAAGATTAATTGAACAAAATATATAAAATGCTTGGCAATGGCATGATCCAATGGAGAAAAGTTCACTCTAGTATCAACTTTGTGCAGTCAAGACTAAGAACACTTTTACCTAACTAGGGTTGTACAAGGTTTTTATTGCAGAATATCCCTGAGCTCCTTCATGTGTATTTCAATACGCTTTTCCAAACCCTGTGCCCATATGTATGCCACGCTTTCTGCCTAGAATGTTACTCCTTTCCTTAGTAAACCTACTCCAGTTGTCCCAGAAAACTCCTACACATCTTTCAACCACACTCAAATATCACAGTCCTAACTTTCCCAGATACACTTAGGTTCCTGGGCTCTGGAGATCAGTTGAACATATCTAGCACATAGTACATCTGCATTATGTCCACATGCCTTTGTTTCTTTTTTTTGCTAGAACATTTAAAAGCATATTCCAGACATTATATTATTTTGACCTTTATTACTTCAGTATGAATATTTAACAGATAAAGTCTTTTAAAAAAGAACAATTGCGTTATCACACATCACAATTAATTATAATTCCTTAATATCTTCTAATATCCAGTTCATATTCAATTTTCTCAATTTCTCAAAAGTGGATTTGGCCCTGCATCCTCATAGTTCAAAGCTGGGGCATCTAGGGCAACACTGAGTGTTTGCATTTTACCATCAGAGCACCTTAATATCATTTATTCTCATTGCAGAACCTCTGATGGACTGTTTTAGACAGCACCACAGGAACAAAATTTAAAGTGGAAAATAGAATAGAAAATACATTTTTGGGCTGGAGCACAGCATGGCCTTGGATTTAATTTAATTGAAAAAAATGTACCCTTCTAAGCCAGTCCAACACTTCTGGGGGAAAATCCATCTTGCCCATCAGTGATCCAGAAAGACATTAAAATGAGCAGTTATTGGTGGAATAACCTCCTGAGGGAGATAGACACACCTCTTCTTGACCATAGGCTAAGGGTTGTTGTTGTTAGGTGCCATTGAGTTGGTTTCAACTCATAGCCACCCTGTGTACAACAGAATGAAACAGTGCCTGGTTCTGTGCCATGCTCACAATTGTTGCTATGTTTGAGCCCATTGTTGCAGCCAATATGTCAATCCATCTTGCAGAGGGCCTTCCTCTTTTTTGTTGAACCTCTACTTTACAATGCATGATGTCTTCTCCAGGGACAGGTCCCTCCTGATAATATGTCCAAAGTATGTGAGACACAGTCTTGCCATCCTCACTTCTGAGGGTTCCAGTTGTACTTTTTCTGAGACAGATCTGTTTGTTCTTTTGCAGTTGATGGTGTATTCAATATTCTTCCCCAATACCATAATTCAAAGGCATCAACGCTTCTTCAGTCTTCCTTATTCATTGTCCAGTTTACACATGCTTATCAGGTGATTGAAAATATCACAGCTTGGATCAGGTACAAGGTGACATCTTTGCTTAATCCTCAAGGTGACATTGCTTTTTAACACTTTAAAGAGGTCTTTTGCAGCAGGTTTGCCAGTGCAATCCGTCATCTGATTTCTTGACTGCTTCTTCCATAGGTGTTGATTGTGGATAAATACGATGAATTGAAACAATAACAAACAGGTGGCCGTGTTTTCCACTCTCAGTGGCTCTTTCCATGGTGAAAAATCTCAGTTAATATAACATTCCTAGCCTCTCTCTCTTAAGGAGCCCAGGTAGTACAGTGGTTAAGCACTCAGCTGCTAACTGAAAGCTCAGTGGTTTGAACCTATGGACCACCAGCTGTTCCACAGGAGAAAGATGTGGCAGCCTGCTTCCGTAAATATTACAGCCTTGAAAACCCCATGGGGCAGTTCTACTCCATCTTACAGGGTTGCTATGAGTCAGAATTGACTGGACAGAGAGTAGGTTGGTAGGTTTTCTCTTTTTTTGGTTTAGGAGTTCTTTGCTCTGCCAGGATATAATAATTACCTGGGCAAGTCTCCACCCCAGAAGAACTTTGTGACTGGGTGGATTAAAAAGAAGAAGAAAGAAAAAAGGAAACAGTTGCCATGGAGTTGATTCTGACTCCTGATGACCCCATGTATGTTGGAGTAGAATTGTGCTCCACAGGGTTTTCAATGGCTGATTTTTCAGAAACAGGTTGCCAGGGCTTTCTTCTGAGGTATTTTTGTGTGGACTTGAACTTCTAACCTTTTGATTAGCAGACAAGTGCATTTAACTGTTTGCACCGCCCAGGGACTCCCCTGTAATGATAGTGACATAATATATCTTTATAAATGCTGCCTCTTATAGAAAAGAAAAATACTCTGTAACCCAAAGGTCACAGTTTGAATTAACCAGCTGCTCCTTGGAAACTCTGTGAGGCAGTTCTACTCTGTCCTATAGAGTCACTATCAGAATTGACTCAGAAGCAACAGATTTGGTTTGGTTTGTCAGATATACAAGCTGTGTGAGCTATGAAGATAGTTTTAAAAAATTCTTCTAAATAGGAAAAAAGAAAATATTTTGACTTTTTCCTGAATGCATAGTCAAGAAGTCAGATAAGATTTAAAGTTTCCAAAATCAGCATCATACTTTGACATCATAGACTGAGTTGCCTTTGATTTAGCAAGTACTCATATAATTTTAAAGTTATTTAAATATTAAGTCTCATAGAAATCTATTTCTTGGTAAATCTAAGCAAAAACATACAAGATGCCAAAAATATTTGAAAGTAACATTTTTTGGTTTACTACTCCTTGTCTTACATTGTTTATTATCTTACATGGCAACACTGGCATAAATAAAAAATTATTTAATTGTCTAATTTTGTTACAAACCCAAATTCTCTATCCGTAAGTACAAATCTGAGTGTTAGTAGGCTAATCTCTCAGCAATCAAATGTGCTCAGGAAAAAAATAAATCTGTAGGGGAACTGCAGCCAGCGACCATCTGATTTGCGTTATTATTACTTTTCATGTAATAATTCTACACATTGTTATCATTAACAACGCTGTTTCAATCATGAATATCATCAAGTTCAGAAGAAATTATTTCTGAATTATCTCTATTAGACCATGATCAAGAGGAAAAAAATACAAGACTGAGTTTTCCTTTAGTGTTGTATCTGACATTTTTAAATAGACCCATTTTCTGTGGTTTCATGTAACCTATTACATTTGTCATTGGTTGGCAAGGAGGCCTGTCTCTCATTAGCACTTCCGCTAGTACTTGAGAAAAATATCTTGGAAGAAAAAAGATTCAATATTTCCCTCATCCCTGGATTTGGAGGCACTTGATTTTTTGAGAATTTCAGTGAATAGAGCCTCTAATTTTAGTCGAATACCCCTTCACCATATGATTTTATAAGACATAACTAACATATTGTCTGCCTGGAAATATGTTTCTCTTTGATCCTAAAAATGGCTTTTGATTAAAAAATTGGCTCTCCATTATGTTAAGGGTGAAATAGGATTTAAGGAGGGGGGGCTGATCTAAAAAAGACAGAACAGAAAAGTAGATCAGAGTCAACTCTCTTACTTTTTCTCCCATCTCTTAATTTTGTCCCTCCTTTATGTTTACCCAAGGCCCAAGACCCCTTTAAGATTTCTGCAGATTTGAGTGTGTCTACACTGAGTTTGTAATGTATGTGTGGTTTGTGCATGGGCTTTATTTTTGCAAGGAAGTTTTGGAAAGTATATTTAGCCCAGTTATTTGCCTTGCTCCTGCATCCTTTTTCTCCCATTTTCAGGGATGTTCTTAGGATCTACTAAGACTCTATGGGGTTGAACCATTTGGGGTGGGACAGAATTTCCCTTGCACCACTGATGGATATATCTGGGGGTTAGCGCTGCATGACCTTTCAGTTGTAAAAATCAGACTGCGTCACTTCCATGCTGAAAATTCCTAATCAACTCCTTCTAAGGCCTGAGGGTATAAAGAGCCCTTTTGAAGTCAACATGATGGTAGCAGCACGAATCAACTGAAGACCACAACAATAAGGAAGAACTCAAGATGACACAGCCTTACTTACTGAAAGGGAAGAGGACTTGAAGTGCTTACTGATGAAGATCAAAGACTACAGCTTTCAGTATGGATTATACCTCAACCTAAAGAAAACAAAAATCCTCACAACTGGACCTATAAGCAACCTCATGATAAACAGAGAAAAGACAGAAGTTGTCAAGGATTTCATTTTACTTGGATCCACAATCAACACTCATGGAAGCAGCAGGAAGAAATCAAAAGACACATTGCATTGGGCAAATCTGCTGCAAAAGACCTCTTTAAAGTGTTAAAAAGAAAGATGTCGCCTTGAAGACTAAGGTGCGCCTGACCCAAGCTGTGGTGTTTTCAATCGTCTCATACACATGTGAAAGCTTGACAACAAATAAGGAAGACCCAAGAAGAATTGATGCCTTTGAATTGTGGTGTTGGTGAAGAATATTGAATATACTATGGACTGCTAAAAGAGCAAACAAATCTATCTTGGAAGAAGTACAACCAGAATGCTCCTTGGAAGCAAGGATGACAAGACTATGACTCACATGCTTTGGGCATGTTATCAGGAGGGATCAGTCCCTGGAGAAGGACATCGTGCTTGGTAAAGTAGAGGGTCAGCGAAAAACAGAAAGATCCTCGATGAGACAGGTTGACACGGTGGCTAAAACAATGGGCTGAACCATAACAACAGTTATGAGGATGGTGCAGATCCGGGCAGTGTTTCGTTTTGTTGTACCTAATAGGGTCACTATGGGTCAGAACTGACCTAATGACACACACAAACAACAATATCAAGAGGAAAGAGGAAGGGAAGAGTGAGTCAAGGGGCCAGTCACCCCTCCTACCAAGACTTCCTGCTTCTAGGACAAGTTCCTCCACTAAGGAATGGTGGATTTCCTTTTAGTTTTGAACACATATGAAGCTAGTTGTGTAAGGGCGCATAGAGACCATTTAGTCCAACTCTCCTTTTACCAGTGACGAAATAAGATCCATGAAGTTTACGTGTACTTGTCTATGTCAGAGGCAGAGCCAATTCTATGTTCTTCCCACTATGCAATATTGATACCAAGTCATATAAATCAATTTTCAATGGAATGAAATGAATTTGGTAAAATTGGGTGTTTGTGCATTTCTTTTGAGAACTCCACAGTTTCCTGTTTGTTTCTTTGTTTTTTAATCAGAATTTCAATGGCATCCATGAATCATAGCTACAAATAGTAAATGTTAGAAGAATGAGCTTTTATCACAATTTCTTCACCTGTTTTTCTAATCTTCTGTGAGATTCCAATAAGGGAGCCTCTCCCTGACCTCTGTCTACCGGTTTTCTCCTGAAGCAATGTAAGTTGCCTTTGTTCTCTCTGAAATCTTCTTCCTTTAATGTCTCACTTCACTAGTTCTTAAAGCTCTGAAGGGAAAATACCTTCACTAAAGTAGATGCTCAATTCAGAGGCATATAGACTTTCCGTATCTGATCCTCCTGCATAGAGATAAAAATTTACTTCCATTACCATTGATTGCATGGAATGGCCTAGTGCACTTTATTTGAGTCTGATATTTTTCTTTGTTCTTCACAAATATCCTGTCCATTCAGTGACACCCACTTTTACTTCCGACTCTGAACCTTATTTTCTTTTCTAAAGCGATGGCTTTTCTTTGCTTTTTTTATTTGATATTTTGTGCATCACACTTCTGTTATTCACAGAGTTGTTAACAAAAAGAAAATTCAAAATATTAATACCGTTGAGTGAGTAAGTGAATGAATAAATGAATGAACAAACAACATCTTGAAAGAGATGCATTTGCTCTTAGCGCAGCTATGATGGAGTCAGCTAAGTCGCCACTCATCTTGACTGGTGCTTCAAATCTACTCCATGTTTTTTTTTTTTAATTTAATTTTATTGTGTTTTAGGTGAAAGTTTATAGCACAAGTAAGTTTCCCACTCAAAAATTTATACACACATTGTTTTGTGACATAAGTTGCAATCTCTGCAATGTGTTACAACTCTCCACTTTTTCCTTTCTGCCCTGCGTTCTCTGAGTCCATTCTTCCAGTTTTCCTGTCCCTTCCTGCCTTCTCGTCTTTGCTTTTGGGTAGGTGTTGCCCATACTTCATTGAACTAAGAAGCATATTTCTCATGTGTGTTATTGTTTGTTTAATAGGCCTGTCTAATATTTGGCTGAATGGTGGACTTCAGGAATGGCTTCAGTTTTTTGTTAGTAGAGTCTCCAGGGGTCATAGTCTCGGGAGTTCCTCCAGTCTCTATCAGACCAGTAAGTTTGGTCTTTTCTCGTGAATTTGAATTTTGTTCTACATTTTTTCCCCTTTTTGTCCAGGACCCTCTATTGTGATCCCTGTCAGAGTGGTTGGTGGTAGTAAGCGGGAACCATCTAGTTCTTCTGGGCTCAGGTTGGTGAAGACTGTGGATCATGTGGCCCCATTAGTCTTTTGGACTAATATTTTCCTTGTGACTTTTGTTTTCTTCATTTTCCTTTGCTCCGAATGTAACAGAAGTGATACATGTATCTTGGATGGCTCTTTACAAGCTTTTAAAACCTCAGACACTATTAACCAAGGTAGGATATAGAACATTTTCTTTATGAACTTTTTTATACCAACTGACCTATATGTCACCTAAGGCCATGGTCCCCAGCCCTCAGCCCCAGTAACTTGACCATTCAATGTGTTTGGATATGCCTAGAAAGCTCCTATGACTTTGCCTTGGTCAAGTTGTGCCGACTTCCCCTGTATTATATGTTGTCTTTCCCTTCACCAAAGTTAACACTTGTCTACTGTCTAGTTAGTGATTTCCCTTTTCTACCCCTGCCCTTCCTCATAACCATCAAAGATTATTTTATTTTGTGTGTAAATCTTTTCTGGGGTTTTTAAAATAGTGGTCTTATACAATATTTGTCCTTTTGTGATTGACTTATTTCACTCAGCATAATGCCCTCCAGATCCATCCATGTTGTGAGGTATTTCATGGATTCATCATCATTCTTCACTGTTGTGTAGTATTCCATTGTGTGTATGTATGATAATTTGTTTATCCATTTATCTGTTAATGGGAACTTAGGTCATTTCCATCTTTTTGCTATTGTGAATAATGCTACAATGAACATGGGTGTGCAGACATCATGCTTTTGAAACAATGATTTTGGCTTGATAATTTTGAAAAAGTAACTAATCCAGTTTTGTTCCTGGAGTGTCTTCCTTCTCCTTCTCCATCCAGTCAGCTGGGTATTCTACCTTCATGGCACCAGGGTGGGAAGGAGACAGAAGAAAACAGAAAGAAGACAATTTGTGGCTTTTGTTAGTTAAAACTCTGAGACTCAGTGAAGTGATAGGGACTGAAGTGATTATACATTTAGAAGATGATATGATAAGAGAAAACTTTGGCAAGTTCCTTATGCTGGGAGAGTTGAGAGAGAAAGGGAGATGTTATGACTAAAGGGAGAGTTTGGTGGAACTGGGATAGACCACAGATACCACTTGAGCAAGCAGTCGAGGTATCCAGTACTCACGAGGCATAAAAAGTTAAGTCATATTTGTCAATGTGACTCTGTAGTGGTGGCGTAGTGGTTAAGAGATACGGTGCTAACCAAAAGTTCAGCAGTTCAAATCCATCAGGTACTCCTTGGAAACTTTATAGAATCGACTCAACGACAGTGGGTGGTGGTGGTAGAGTTAATCAAAACTGGAGGTAGGGCCTAGTTGGTAAAAATAGACATATTGCATAGAATAGACATATTGGTCATTCTCCACCTAGATTTTTTTGGTATCTCCTGGTAAGCATCATAAAGAGTTCCCCTCCTTTCCCTTCAGGAATTGAAAATTGGTTTGAATAGTAAAAATGAGGGATGGGAGTCAGCATAAGGCGTAAAGGAGGAGAGGTAAGAAAGTTATGGAAAGGACTTCCCGGAAGCAAGACACTTCCTTTCCCCCATATGATTTCTTACAAGATGGGAAGGGATGTTTTTGCCATGTCCATCCCTTGCTTAGTGCATACAAGAAACGTCGCTGGAGCAGCACTGGGTGTTCTTGTTCTCCCACTCTCCATGGGCCTGGGAGAAGCGGAAATACTCAGGGAGGAGTCAGAACATTAACCTTCCATCTGGTTTCACTCTAGACATCACTGTCAAAGCATTAAAGTGTGTTTTCCTTGTTATCGGTGCTATAACTTGCCATCTTCTCATAGTTCATGGGGTTCTGATAAAGATAGCTGCCACTTGGGTTAGATTCTTTACTGCACTAAAGTGATTTTTCCACCATGTTCTGTCACCTAATTGAATGTTGTACTCCCAGGGTAGCAATTGGGCATTTAACATCAATGTCAATTAGTGGTAAATTTTGGCAGCAAAGAGCGTGAACTTCTGGCATTTCCAGGTTGCACATAGTAAAGTGCCAAGTCTTCTCCAAGGCCTAGGAGAAAAGTACTGACTTAGTCAAATCCTGACCTATGAGGCTTATCAAATGTGTGACCTCTTTTCTGGTTATCTTATTATCGGTTAACAAGCAACCTAAAAGCTCAGTGGTTAAAATAGCAACAATCATTTGTTTTGCTTACAAATACAGAATTAGGTCAGGGCTCAGCAGAGATGGTTCATCTCTTCTCTATTTGGCACAGCTGTGATGACTGACACATGAAGGAGTAAAGATCCACTTTTAAAATGGTACTTTGAGCTTAGCCAGAGATGTTGGTCAGGAAGAAGCCCCTGTTTTTTCCATGTGGACCTCTGCATAGGCTTCTTGGACTTCCTCACAGCATGGTGGCTATATTCTAAGAGAAAATGGCCCAAGAGAGAGACCTTGGAAGTCACATAGAATCATTTCTGCCATAATCATAAGCCCACCCAAATTTAAGGAGGAAAAATTCTAGATAGAGTGTACAGGATGTCCAGTTAAACTTATATTTAGGATAAACAACAAAATTTTTTTTAGCATTGCATATGTTCCATGCTATACTGGAGTCAAGCTTATACTGAAAAAAATTATTTGGGCTTCCTGTATTTTTATTTGATAAATTTGGCAACCATATTATGTTGTCGTTGGTGCCATCTAGTCAGTTCTAACTTATAGCGACTCTATGTATGACAGAGTGAAAAATTGCCCAGTCCTGCGCCATCCACATAATCATTGCTATGTTTGAGCCCATTATTGCAGCCATTGCGTCAATCCATCTTGCTGAGGGTCTTATTTTTTGCTGACTATCTGCTTTATTAAGCATGATGTCCTATTTCAGGGACTGGTCCTTTCTGATAACACTTCCAAAGTAGGTGAGACGAAGTCACCATTCTTGCTTGTAAGGAGCATCTGGCTGTACTTCTTCCAAGACAGACTTGTTCATTCTTCTGGTAGTCTACGGTATACTCAATATTCTTTGCCAACACTATAATTCAAAATCATCAATTCTTCTTTGGTTTTCCTTATTTATTGTCTGGCTTTCACATATATACGAGGCAATTGAAAACACCACGGCTTCGGTCAGGCGCACCTTGGTTCTCAAGGCGATATCTTACTTTCCAACACTTTAAAGAGGTCTTTTGCAACATATTTGCCCAATGCAATGTGTCTCTTGATTTCTTTACTGCTGCTTCCATGGGTGTTGTTTGTGGATCCAAGTAAAATGAAATCCTTGACAACCTCAATCTTTTCTCCATTTATCATGATGTTGCTTATTGGTCCAGTTGTGAGGATTTTTGTTTTCTTTATGTTGAGGTGTAATCCATACTGAATGCTATGGTTTTTTATCTTCTTCAATAAGTGCTGCAAGTCCTCTTCACTTTCAGCAAGCGAGGTTGTGTCATCTAGATAAGTCTTTCTTTACCTTAGGCTCTCTGGAAGATTGCAATGAGACAATGCTGTTAGGATTCTTAAAAGCTCTACTATTTCGGTTTTTTGTTTGTTTTTACATTTTTTTTTAAGTTTTTATTTGGAAATAATCTCAAATTTACAAATTGTTGCAAAAATAAAAATAGTACATGGAATACCTGTATACTCTTTACCTAGATTTGTCTTTCGTTAATGTTTCATTCCGTTGGTTTATCACTTGCATGCTCTCTCTCTTTTCTCTTTTTTCCTTCTGTGTCTATTCATTATTGTTTTCCCTGAGTCACTAAGTTGCATGCATCATAGCCCTAACTACTTTAGTGTGTATTTCCTAAGAACTGGGATATTCTTTTACATAACCACGGTAAAATTGTCAAATTCATCAAAGCACATTACATAATATTCTCTTTATCCTACTATTCATATTCTAATTTGGTTAGTTGACTGAGTTCTGTCCATTATAGCTTTGTCCCTCTCCAAAATACAATCCAATCTAGGAGCAGTTATTGCATTTTGTTGCCATATCTCTTTAGTCTCCATAATCTGGAACATTTCTTCAGTCTTTGTTTATCTTTTGTGACATTAACATTTTTGAAGATTACAGGGCCCTTGCCCCCAACGTTTTAAAAGTAGTACTTTCTCGATTATATTATTGTCTGTTGTTACTTCCTGATTCTTTTGAAGTTATACATTTTCAGCCAGAGTACTGCATAAGTGATGCTGTGTCCTCTGCGTCTCACATCAGGAGGTACATACTGTCTACCTGTCCCTCGTTGATGATGCTAATTTTGACCCACTGGTCAAGGTATAATCCAGTTTTACATTGGTATAATTGCTGTGTTTTTTTTTTTCCTCCCTTCCAACTAATAAGCACCCTGCATGTAAAACCATGCAAAATATCCTGCTTATCATGAAATGTTCTCTCTGAGTTTACCATCCATTGTTCTCTCTGAGTTTACCATCCATTGATGATTCTTTACCGTGGTGGTTGTAAAATAATGATTTTCTAAGTTGACATTTACCAATGGGCCCTTGGCATTCTACTTTCTACCTATTATTGGAATGAATGCACTGATTCTTAATTATTAATGATTTAAAATTAATTACTATATTTAATTATTTGGATACTCAAATTGTCCCATATCTGGCCATTGGGAACCCCTTGAAGCTGACTCCTATGTCTTTGTGATATGTTTCCATAATTTTTCTTGAGCACTTTCTTATTTTCTGGTTTGACAAGATGTTTCAGACTTATCTTGAACCTGCCCTGTAATCAACCAGTGCTCCAAGGAGCCCTGCTTCCTTCAAGTGGGGAATGGTGTTAGAGACCAAGGAATGGGTGCTTCTTGCTACTGGGCTGTCTTTATTTCTTGTCCCTTTCGGCAGACAGAACTAGGAAACACATGCACATGTAGTCACATATACACACATACATACAAATATAAACATGTGCATAAACCTATACATACGTATTTTAGAATCCATAAATTCACACTGATACTTCCAATTCCAACCCAACCACACAGAGCATTTTCTTGCCTTTCCCAATCCCACATTTTTAACTCTTCCTCCATAATGAGAACCTGGATCCCAACAACATTAGCACATTTACTCAATACTATTTTTATGCAGTGATACAGGAGCCCTGGTGGTGCAGTGGGTTAAGCTGTTGGTGTCTAACCAAAAGGTCAGCAGTTCAAATCCACCAGCTGCTCCACAGGAGAAAGATGTGGCAATCTGCTTCTGTAAAGATTTACGGCCTCAGAAACCCTATGGAGCAGCTCTGCTCTGTCCTATACGGTTGTTATGAGTCCGAATCAACTCAATGGCAACTTTGGTTTATCCAGTAATACATTTAGAATCATTTCAGAATCGATTTGCCCAAACCACTACAATAAGCAAACCTACTGCAAAGAGTTTAGGATTTGTGTGCACTTCTCTCCTTCTCCTCAACCCTTTCCAAGATGGAGACTATTTATATTAACACTGTGCTTATAAATTGCTTGGATTAGTTCTTTCCACTCAGTGTGCTTATGGTTCATTTACATAATTAAGTTCATTTGTTTCAGTTTCTTTACGTTTTAGATGTTCCCTCTCCTTCCTCTCCATATTGATTTAATTTTACGAATTTGTAGGATCATGACATGCTTTTGAAAGTCAGAGAAGTTTCACTCCTTTTCACATCTCCTCCCCTCCATTCCCACCACCCTTGTGTGGTAACTGGTTTTATTGTTTTCAGGTTTATCCATCCTGTATCTCTTTTTGTAATGGTAAGCAGATACACGTATGTTTTCTTATTTCTCATCCTTACACAAAACAGCGTATTATACATACTCTTTAGTAAGTACTTTATTTTTTTTGCTTAAAATTTCCTAGAAATCACTCCATAGTCTCATAGAGATCATCCTCCTCATTATTATTACTTTTACAGCTGCATAGTACTCCATTGTGTGTATGAACCACAGTTTATTCAGTCAATCTTCTATGATTGTATAGTTGCCAACATTTTGGAATTGCAAACAATACTATGATAAACAGCCTTGTGCATATGAATTTTTGTATTGTTGGAGATGCATCCTCTAGGTAAGTCCCTGGAAGTGAAATTTCAGCTTGAAGGATAAGCACGTAAGTAGTTTTGTTAGATATTGCCAATTCCCCTCCGTTGGGGTATTCCCATTTGCTGTTTCACTAGCAATTTATGAAACTGCCTGTCTCCCACAGGCTCAGCAACAGAGTGTATTGCCAAGCTTTTGCATTTTTCCAGACTGACAGATGAGAAATTGTATCTCAGTGTAGTTTTAATTTGCATTTATCTTTAAGTTAGATCAAACCCCTTTTCATGTACTTTAGGACAATTTTTATATCTCTTTATAATTGTCTATTTGTGCCTTTTGCCCATTTGTCTAAGGATTTTTGGGCTCTTTACCCTCAAAGTTTTAAAATTTCTTTAGAATTATGGATATTAGCCCTTTTTTGTGATACACATTGTGAATATTTTCTGCCAGCTTATTGCCTCTGGATTTTAAGTTATAGTTAGAAAGCCTTTCCCACACTGAAGTTCAGGAGGAATCTGCCCATGTTTTCTCCTAGTACTTGTGTGGTTTCACTTACCTGACTTACATATTCATTTAATTTCCAAGGTGTTTCATTCCCCCATGTACAGATTCCTGACTTTCTGGTCAGCCCAGCTATTTATTTTTAACAAGTTTTTCAAAATATTTTGTCCAGCAGTTGCAGTTCTGTTTATAGGGAGGATCATTCAAGGTATGAATCTACCATGCTGCTGAAAATAGACATAAACTAATCTCTTTTTCTCTGCAGCCCTTGAAGAAGACAGTAAGCCTTATCGACGCAGTGGCTAAGCCCATATTCTTGCAACAACTTGTCGATTCTTTTGGAAATTTGTTTTTGGCTGATCATACTATTATCTTTTAAATCTATTGAAAAAGAAAAAGACTGTACTATAATTGGTAAACTACTTAACTTACTACTTTGGCTAAAACCAGGTCCATAAAGTGATAACGCTCATTTCTCAAAGAGGTACGGCGAGCCAGCTGCCTTACAAATGTACTCATGATACTAGCAGATTGTTCCTTTTTCTTTTTGCCTGTTTATTTTTTAAGTAGCAGGAACAGTCACTGATTATAAAAACATATGTACTAAGAAAAAAGATTTAACTTTTTGTTTTGGTGTGACACATTTAATTTTTTCTAACAGCTTTATAAAAACTTCTTTCTGCATTTGTTTAAAATGCAATAAAATATAGGCTACTAGAGTTGAATTGGAGCCCTGGTGGCACAGTGGTTAAGAGCTTGGCTGCTAATCAAAATTCAGCAGTTCAAATCCACCAGCTATTCCTTGGAAACCCTGTGGGGTAGTTCTACTCTGTCCTCCGGGGTTGCTATGAGTTCAAATCCACTCCACAGCAACAGGTTTTTTTTTTTTTTTTTTTTGGTATAATCGAAGCTATATTTATTTTTAAATGCAGGACGTTTAAGTTAACTTAATTTGAAAATACCAAACATTTTTTACATGATTAGCAAATATTAAGATAATTCAAGTTTTCCTCAAGATATAAACACAAATAGAACCATACTAAGGAGCCCTGGTGGTACAGTATGTGGTTAAGTGCCTCAAAAGACTGGCCTGGCTAGCCAAAAAGTTGGTGGTTTGAACCCACCAGCGACTCCGTGGGAGAAAAATGTGGCCATCTGCTCCCGTAAAATTATAGCCTTGGAAACCCTACAGGGCAGTTCTACTCTGTCCAATAGGGTGGCTATGAGTCGGCATCCTCTCGGCAGCAATGAGTTTTTTGGGTTTAAACAAAAATCTCTAATCCTGAGTAGTAGGGTTCTTGTTGTTGTTGGGTTCCCTCAAGTAGAACTGCCCCACAGGGTTTCCAAGGCTGTAAATCTTTAAGGAAGCAGGCTTCCACACAACTGGTGGGTTTGAGCTGCCTACCTTTTGGCTTGCAGCTGAGTGCTTAACCACTGCGCTACCAGGGTTCCTATTTGTTTAATACAGAAATGATATTAAAATCTTATTTATTAATAAATTAAAAGTATTTAATTAGTCTTTACAAAGGAACAAATGCATTTCATTAGGAGGCATTAGCCATTAGACCAAAAAAAAAAAACATTGCCCTCCAGCCCATTCCAACTCAATAGCAACCCTACAGGACAGAGTAGAACTACCCCATGGGGTTTCCAAGGAGCACCTGGCTGATTTGAACTGCTGACCTCTTGGTTAGCAGCTGTAGAACTTAACCACTATGTCACCAGGACTTCCTTAACCATTCGAAGGTACTGATATTGCTTTCTCTGTGATCTAGGGTTGTTAAGGCATGATAGCCCATGGTCACTGCATACATGGCTCTCTTATAGTCAAAAAAGTGCTGGGATTAGTAGCATTTCCATTTATCTGCAATATTAGAGATGAGAAAAAAATAAAACAAAAAAACTCAGACAAAAAAAAAAAATTCTCCTTCTAGTCCCAATATGTATTCCTGGACTTGATCTAGTGCAGTTGTTATTTCTGGCATTTGGAATTTTTGAATTCAACTCCACAGACATTAAGCTGAACAGGTATCAATACACAAGAGCACAAGATTTTATGCAGGCTCCATTCAAACAAAGCTTCGCTTCCTACAGTTGAGTCCCCTTCCCTCCAAACGTCATTGTAAATTGTCTTATGTTCTGTATTTGGTAAAAGGTTTTAGATGAGCTGTTGGTTAAGAGAGAAAGCCGCTAGGACTGTTACCAGACCAAACATAATCTCCAATGCCAAAGATACATTTTGAAAATAATTCTAATTTTTTTTAATAATTAACGGTAGAAATCTAAAAATATAGCTTTGCTAAAAAAAAAAAAAAAAAAGGAAAAATTTACCCCCCAGAACGCGCTAAAATTTAGAACCTAAGAAGTCTACTCTTCCATAATTTCGCCTTTATTCACCTCATTTCCAGCAGCTTTCTGGGTCTCTGTAGCTAGCACTCTGTAGGGTATTTGCTTAATAAATATATGTGGACTAAAAGAATAAACTGACAGTAGTAGACCGTGTATGAGAAGGTTTTGGCAAATCCCGTAGACCTGAAATAGTTTAAGTGATGGTCTAATCTGCATAATTTAAATTGATTTTTATAGGGAACACTAGCTCTTTTAGGCCTTCAATTTCCAGGTGAAAACGTCATTATTGTCTTCCTTGTTGGAAGCATATGCTGCAGTGCGAGATTATTATTATTAAATTAATTCTAAGACTGAAATATTTGGGAGCCAAAGTTATGGATAATATAAAAAAAATTAAGCAGAGTGAAATCACATGATGTTCAATATTAAATATCGATTGAAAACTTGAAGCTTCCTTTCTTTGCTCTGGCTCGCAGTGGGTTTTAGATTGCTTTCATGGACATCACTCTTGTCTGACACTCACAGCAGCCTTCAGGGGCTGGTGAGTCAAAAAGTTTCTGTTCCCCATGGGGGGTGAAGAATCTAAACCTTACACGGGATAAATGACCTTCTAGGGTTTTCCTACATTATTGGCGAGAACCAGACTGAAATAATGGCCTCTGAACTCTTTGTTAGGAGTCCCTGGGTAGCGCAAATGGTTAACCCATTCAGCTGCTATCCAAAAGGTTGGAAGTTCAAGTCCACCCAGAAGTGCCTCAGAAGAAAGGCCTGGTGACCTACTTCCAAAAAATCCACTATTGATAATCCTATGGAGCACAGTTCTGCTCTGAAACACATGGGGTCGCCATGAGTCAGATCGACTCAATAGCAGGGTTGGTGTTTTTGGTTAATGGCTAACAAGTCACCGATGGTGCAAACTGTTAATGTGCTCAGCTGCAAACTGAGAGGTTGGAAGTTTGAGTCCACACAGAGGTGCCTTGAAACAAAGGCCTGGCAATCTACATCTAAGAAATCAACCATTGAAAACTCTACAGAGCACAGTTCTACTCTGACACATAGGGGTCGCCATGAGTGAGAATCGACTTGTCACGCCAAGTTTTTTCTTCTTTCTAAGTTGGAGTAGATGGTAGCATTGATTCCACTGGTTAACTGGGTTAATTTTCGTCTCTTTCTAGGGATATCCTTAGCCTTTACAGATATCCCAGTACGCAGTGAACTCACTAATCCTCTTCTACTGCTGGGAATCTCCTCAAGGACACTCTTCTCTTCCTCACTCTGCACCAAGTAGACTGATGGCAGTGCTCAGGAGATCAGGGTGGGTTTCTGCTTTCCAGGAAATCCCAGAGACCTACCCCTGGGGCTTTCATCGTAGACCAGGTGAGAGGACACGCTGAGAACAAAGGGAGGGAGAGAGGGGACTCAGAAGGCACATACTTGCCTGTCATCACGGTTTGAGAAATTTCCTGGCCCACCACCACCATCCATTGTGGAGTATAAGTTGTTTTCCAAGGCCCAGGTCTAGCAATGTATTTTCATTCTGGGAGGCTGAGGGAAAGTGACCAGGCAGAAGAAGTTGCCCAGGGCTGCAAATCATGACCCTTTACATGGCTGTGTTTCTGTCTGTTGCCAGGCATGCTAGGGTTTGTGCGTTTTGTACTATGGAAAAAAATCCCCCATTCTTACTTCTTGGCCCTTAAGACATTACTCTAGAAATTCAGTCTCTAGTTGATTTGGATTCATATGTAAGGAATGCTTAATGAAAATGTGCAAGAAGAAAGTTAAACGCAGCAGCAATTAAATCAATATTTAAAAAAAAAATGGTTTTGGATATTTAAGACTCTTGAATCTTGATGAGGTGGTTAAACTACATTCCAAGGTATAATTTAGGGACTGCATTAGGCCATAAGAGTTCTTTGCAAATCCCACTTGAATTTCATAGTGCAACAGTCCATCTGTGTCAACTCTAAGTTACTAGGAGTAAAGCCTGGTTAGAGAAGCTTTGCTGAGTTAAGCCACTTTTCCTTCAGGTGCCTGAGGTTTGCATTTTCCCTGTGACACCCTGTAGCTGGAGCTGGGACCGGAGCTGGGGGCGAGCCAGGACCAGTGTTGACACATAAGGCAAACTCTTCTTAGAACATTGAGGGGGCTTTGGGAAGTTACGCGTAAAGCTCATCATGACTGAATGAACATTTATTTATGATAAATCAAGAGTTCATGTAAGCACAAGTTAGACCGAATCTTCGAGCTTCTTCTTGAGCATCCTTATTTTTATTTTCCACCCCCACCCGCACCCCCACATCTCTACTCTCCTTGCATCCCGCTGACTGCAAAGGCATTCATGAAATATGCTTAAATCAACACCCTATTTTGAGGGGGCAGTGGTGGTTCAGTGGTAGAACTCTTGCCGTCCATGCGGGAGACCTGGGTTCATTTCCGGGCTGATGCACCTCACACACAGCCACCGTCCGTCTGTCAGTGGAAGCTTGCAGTGTGGCTACGGTGCTGAACAGGTTTCAGTGGAGCTTCCAGACTAAGGCAGACTAGGAAGAAAGGCCTGGTGATCTACTTCTGAAAATTAGGAAATGAGAACCCCATGGATTGCAATGGCCAAACCGATCACGGGGACGGTGCAGGACTGGGCAGAGTTTTGCTCCATTTGTGTGTGGGCTCACCATGAGTCAGGGGTCGACACCTCAGCAGCTAACAACAACAACACACCCTATTCAAATTGTTCAACACCATTTACAAATGCCAGTCTTCAAGATCGAGCACTCCTGAAGCCTTGCTGAGGCCAAGGAGAGGACAGATAGAAAGCTCTTTGACATAAAACTCCCCGTGCAGGCGTCTCTCCAAGCTGTAATACAGAGTCCACACTAGTTGCTGAAGGTCTTCCCAAAGCACGGGTGCAATCAGGTCAGTCTCATGTAAGGACCTTCTGCAGTTCTGCTCCTGCTCTATCTCCAGGCCTTTCACACAGTCGGCACTCTTGTGTCTCCACATCTTTGCTTACATGCTGTCGTTTGCCTGGAAGAAAAAAATCTACTCAGCCTTCAAAACTGTTTTCACAACTTTTCTTTTGTGCAGGCTGTTATGGTCTTACCTTTACCTCTAGGACAGAATTAAGCTCATTCTTCTGTACGTGTTCACAAAACACAGTGCCTGCTTATCAGGTTATATTATGGTTAAGTATTCACACACACGTGCACACACGTGTGTACACTCGCGCATGCACACATGTACACACACACACACATTTCAACCGTATTTTGAGCTCCTTGTGGGCTGATCCATGTCTTCTTTGACTTTATATTCCTAACTGTAGTCCAGTGCCTGGCTCTTAGAAAATGATGAAGCAATCAACTAAGTGAACAAATGCAACAGTCCCAGAAGAACCTGAGAGTTCTCCTTATGGAAGAGAATGATGAGACTGTCCTAAGTTCAAAAGGTCTTTCATTTTGCCCTGATTTTTTAAGCAGAGCTTAAATACAAAAATGTTGAGGGTAGGGGAAGGTCCACAGGAAGGCATGGGAGTGGTGGGGTCTTTACAAAGCTGGACTTAAGTTTTGTAAAGCTTTGGGTGACATTATTTTATTGTCTTAAAGAAGAAACCATGAATAAGGCCAGTACTTGTCAGGTGGTTAATGCTCAACAAAGATTAGGTCCAATCCCTGTTCACTCCTCTCATGAAGTGCAGTCTACCTGCTCCTTAACTTTATTCATTCCATGACTCAGCAAAGGTTGATTGAGCATGTGCTCTTTGCCAGGCCTGTGTTAGGCTCAAGAGATACAATAGGAATCACGGTGGGCACAACGAGTAGGCTTCATGAACGCACTGTCCAGCAGAAAGAATTGATGTTCTCTAAGGATCTGCTCTTTTTTTTTTTTTTTTTTAAGAATCTGCTCTTACATCTGTTCTCTTCTACAAAATTTTTAAGAAGTAACTTATTCTATTTTTGTTATTGCTGAAATTGTACACAGTAGAACAAGCACCAATTCAACAATGTCTACCTGTGCAATTCAGTGACCTTAACTACATTCCTCAAATTGTGCAACCATTCTTACCCTTTTTCTGAATTATTTCTCTGCCATTAACAGGAACTCACTGCCCCCTAAACTGCCTGTCTAAGATTTCGAGTTGCTGTTGTCAGTTTGATCCCATATAGATAGTACTTTCAAAGAGCATAACAGGGCTTCAAACAGGTTAGTTCCGGTTTGAACCTTTGCTGAGAGTTTGCATTTCTAACAAATTCCCAGGCGATGCTAATGCTGCTGATTAGGTACCAATTTTGAGAACCACCGGTAGGGCAGTAGTTCTTTAAATTTATTATACAGAAGAATCACCTGGGGATCTTGTTACCATAGATTCTGATTCAGTATATCTGGGGTGGAAATGCAAATTCTCATTAGGGTTTTGAACCTGAACGAACCAGTTCAAAGCCCTGAAGCACAATGCTTAAGGCAGATGTTCTTGACTAATTAAGCTAAACTGTGGAAACCCTGGTTGCATAGTGGTGAAGTGCTACGGCTGCTAACCAAAAGGTCGGCAGTTCGAATCCACCAGGCACTCCTTGGAAACTCTGTGGGGCAGTTCTACTCTGTCCTATAGGGTCGCTATGAGTCAGCGGGATCAACTCGATGGTAACGGGTTTGGGTTTTGGTTTTTACTGTTTGGTTTAAAGAAGACGTCAGGTGATATTTTTGGTTTAAGGTTTAAAGTTTATGTCAGGGAAACAGTTTCATGGGTTCATCCAGCCTCAATGACTCCAGAAAGGCTGAATTCCACGAGAATTTACAAAATCTTCTTGGAAAATGTCATTTATTTGTGCAGTTTCACCTACGCTTTAAATCCTGACTTTATCCCAGATTTCTTTCCTGAGCTCCATATTTCTATATCCAATACCAATTGGCCATTGTCACCTGTGTGTCCCCCCAAGCACCTTAAATGTACTATGCCCATGGCTTTCCCCATTATCTTCCCCATGCCCAATTTTCTTATCCCGATTCCTAATACTTACACTCCTAATCCTGGAAGCATCAACTTCAATGAGTATTTCTTGAGTGCCTACCTTGGACCTCGCATTGGGTAAATGTCTGGATATGTATTGCTGGATATTTGGCTTTTTCTTATTTTTTATAACAGCCCTCTACCTTCCCCCTCCCCACATCCAGCCTGAGTTCAATCTTATTTGGTTTGATTGCTACAGGGTTTATTTTTCCCCTCCTCTTGCTCCGTGTGTCCCTGCTGCAAAAGGTTAATGCTCTTGGCTGTTAATTGAAAAGTCATAGGTTTGAGTCTATTCAGAGGTGCCTTGGAAGAAAGAACTGGCTATTTGCTTCTGAAAAATCAGCTACTGAAAGCCCTATGGGGCAGAGTTCGACTCTGACACATATGGGGGTCACCATGAGTCAAAATGGACTCCACGGTTACTTTTTTTTTTTTCTTTTCAGTAGCTATTATCCTGATAAAAGTTTTCAAAACCTCTCATTTTTACCAAGGAAATATATTCTCCTCCATGCCTCTAGAGTATTTTCTAAAGTTTCCAATGGCTCACCTTTCTTTGAGAATAAAGTCCCCACCCCACTTGGCATCTAAAGTCGCACGTGATCTATTTACATCTGAACCGCCTCCCCAGCCTTAGGTCCTCCTATGCTCTTCCCTGCCCCAGAGACTTGATCTCCAGCAACACTGATTAGCTCCTTTTTTTTTTTTTTTTTTCTGATAGGCCCTAATCTTATCTAACATGGTGTATTGCTTGAGGTGTTCTATCTCCTTAAAAGGCTTTCTTTGTTCTCTACTTTTTGAAATCCTGCCAGCCTTAAAGGCCCGGCTCCATCTCCTAATTTTCAGTTTCTGGTATCTCCTTAGACTGTAGTATTCTATCCCTCTCCTACACTTCTGGGATGCTTTCTTTGTGCCTTCGTGGTCATAGACACCCCAAGGGGGCTTCCTGTAAAGTGCTGGTAAGCTCAGGCTCTATACAGAGTCAGCCTCTGTGGTTTCATTTCTAATTTAAAATGGTGATAGTACAACATTGATCATAATCCCCTGATCTTAGATTGTTATGCCCTGAATCTGTGAACGGAGAACATCCCAAATCAAAGTACCTTCTGCAGCCTTTCTGCTTGATCTGGTCAAAAGGAAAAAAGTTATTTAGAAAACATCAGTGTCGCATGAAAACAAAACAAAGCAAAACCTTGGACTAAGTCTAATAGAAGCAATTACAGGAGTTTAAAAGGAAACGGCAGAGCTCAGCTAACTAGGTTAAGGAGTCTTAACTAGATGGAGTAATAAAATGAGATGACTGCAGCATTGAGAAGGTCAAAGCAGGTCCCTACGAAATTGTCATGCTGCTTGCTGGGAAGAGTTAGGTAACAGCTCTACTTTGCCCCAGCTGCTGTGACATAACGTCAGTTGGAAATGGTTACTGTGCAAAAATGTGACGTCGTGGAGACAAGTTGCTGTAGGTAGTATTACAACTTCTCCTGGAGTCAGAGGAGGTTTAATACAAGGTGAAAGTCAAAATCCTAAAAAAGCATGGGAAGTAGAGCGGTATTTGCGCCAAAACAACAGCACCAAAACCAACAACAAAATTATTTTCTCAATTATATTTCATCCTTAAATTTTATGGAAAATCTCTTCAAAACTTTGATTTTCTGGTAAAGGAAAGCTGCCTGCTGAGGTAATACTGACATTTGAAGTCAATTATAAAATGGGAAATGAAGCCAGCCACTAAACTAGCATTGCCATTGAAACTGTAAGGGGGAGGGGGAGAGCTTGCCCTTGGGAAGAGGAGGAGGCAGGGGGTGGTGACATTCCTCAGTAAGACTGTCCCTACAAAGGAAGAGACGGGGGTGGTGACATTCCTCAATAAGATGGTCCCTACATAGTTAAACTTTAAGCCAAGGAAACGATCCTTACAGGGGTCCTTAATTTGATAAAGTCCTTAACTTGATGAAGTCCCTAACTTGATAAGGTCCCTAACTTGGTAATTAAACCTTAAGCCAAGGAAATAGTCTCCATAGGGGGTCCTGTCCTGGCTGTTAAATGTTAACAGAAAGAGATAAGAGATAAAAAAAAGAGAGATAACAGGGGTATAAAACCCTAAGAAAATGACTATCAGGGCACTCAGATTCTTTCTCTACCTGAGTAGCCCCCTTGATGCTTCCTAGTCAAGTGTACTTTTACTACTAACCCTCTGCTTGCTTGGCACTATTTGTCTCAGTGTTCGAATTCTTTCCCACACCGAAGACAAGAACCGAGGCCATTCTCGGGTAACAAAACTAGCAAATGTTTCTCACTGAGGGTGTTATTTCGTTGTGAGGTCAGGTGGTAGATTCCTGCTCTGTGCAGTTGTCCATATATCACCCAGACACCTGCCTAGGTAATTTCTCCCTCCTCTGAGCTCCCACAGTCTCCTGGGCTTATACCAGTAGCACCATTTTTCACACTATATTTAATTGTGTTTTTTTGTTTCCCCTTTTGACTGAGTATTCATTAAAACCAAAATCATGTCCATTGCCACCGAGTCGATTCCAACTCACAGTAACCCTGTGGGACAGAGTAGAACTGCTTCGTAGTGTTTCCAAGGAGTGGCTGGTAGATTTGAACTGCCGACCTCACGGCTAGCAGATGAACACTTAACCACTGCACCATCAGGGCACCAAGTGCTCCTTAAAAAAAAAAAAGAAAAAACTTGGTGACATTGAGTTAATTCCGACTCGTAGCTACCCTATAGTGTATTCCTTAGGGGAAGGGATTTTTAGGCCATTTCTCAAATGTTTTTGCATTTTGCCAGGCAATGAAATTCTAAGTTTTGTTTTGCCTCTTATAATTTACCTTTACTTAATGAGGAAAGAGAGCAGAGAGAACTTGTAGGAAGAATCTGAGCTGTTTCAACTTGAGTCCTCCCATGCCAGAAAGGAATGAGAGCAAATATAAACATCAAACAAATGAAGCTGGACAGTCAACTACGAAAGGGCAAGCATCTGTGGGGGATCTTACTGAGGAAGGAAGATGCTGACTACATGATTATAAGTCAGGGTTTAACAAGGGAGAGCTGTTAGGGACTCAGAACTGCATCAAATCACACAGCTCCATGGGCTTGGATATCGGAGGGGAGACGAAGCAACCCCTTCCCCAAAGAGCAGGATTCCTTTTCTGGGTCGCTGGGATGCTACCTTTTGGTGTAAGCAGAAAAGGAGCCGCACATGTGAGGAAGGGTGTCAGCTGTCCTGCAAGGGTTGTGCTCCTCGCCCCTACACCCCTCCAGGTATACCTACTGAAGGTCTGAAGTCCCGTGTTTCATGTAGCCACTGCCATCAGCCAGCCGGGTAGCCTGGAACTCTGAGCATATTTTACCATCATTCAAAACGGCATTACAAAATCCTCTGCCCTTTCAGTCCGAGAGAGAAACTCTGAAAACCAGTGAGGAAATGGATGGGAAATCACTTTGTATTATCATGCCCGGATAGCCCACCATCAGCACTTCACTTCTTTGAGCTAGTCCCAGGGTGACGCAAATGGCTAAGCATTTGGCTGCAAACCAAAAGGTTGGAGATTCAAATTCATCCAGAGATGTCTCAGAAAAAAGGCCTGGGGATCTACTTACAAAAAACTGGCCATTGAGAAACCTGTGGAACACAGTTCTACACCGTGACATGTGTGACTGTCATGAGTCGGAGTCAACAGGACAGCAACTGGTTTGGTTTTTGGTTTTCTTTTTTGAGCCCAGGCAAGGTCCTGGTTAACATGCAGCTCTTTCAGTCATTAACTCTTTCCTGAATGACCCTAGGTGAGGGTGGAGTTTAAAAAGGAAGATGGAAAGAATTGAGTCTTGAGCCCAGGCACCGAATCAGTGGGATTGCTGGGTATTTCAGGGTAAGGAGTCCTCTAGCTGTCTGAAGGAGTCAGGACTGGACTAGAGAGATTGGAAAGCATGATGATGGACAGGCAGATGGAAAGGAAAGGAAGAGAAAGCCCTCCTCTTCTTCAGTTGGCTCCTGAGCTGGGCTTGGTAGCATCAGGAGTGGACAGAGAGTTGATTGAACCAGAGACCCAATCTGCTCTGCCTGTCTAGGAGCCTCACCCGGACAGAGGGTCTGGGAGCAAGGCTAAAACTTGAAGTAATAATGGCCTTTATTTCCATTGAGTGCAAGAGTCAAGCTCATAAAGAGAGTTGGTGGAAGAGGGACTGTGCCAGAGAAAGCAGACAGCAAAACAGAACCTCACCCAAGAATTTAGGCTGAGAAAATGAACATAGGAACATGGCTTTTTTTCTGAAAAGGAAGTGAGATTATAAATGGCAAAACACTCGAAGGCTCTATTGGGGAAATATACTACAGGAAGAAGATTATTCCCTTCAAGGATAGTGCTAGTCTTCAAAGAACACTTCGTTCTTCCTGCCTTGAAAAAACATCCCTTAAAATAGGGTTTCTCAACCTCAGTAGTATTGATGTTTTGGGTCAGATAATTCATTGTTGTGGGGGCTGTCCTGTGTATTGCAGGACATTTGGCAGCATGCCTGGCCCCTACCCACTAGATGCCAGTACCTTCCTCTCCTCCCCACTCCCCATACCCGAGTTCTGTAAGAGGAAAATATTTCCAGACATTGCCAGATGTCCCTCGGGGGTATAAAATCATCCCCAGGTGAGAACTGCTGGTTTAAGATATTCTAAAGGAGAACGTTTCTTTGTTAGTTCATTCATCTACTTCCTGATTTCAATTTTTCTTGTTTCCATAACTGGACTAAGTTTGTAGCCCCTGCATCATATGATGAATTAATTCATCTATTCATTCAACCAACTTTCCCCATTCAAATGAGAATGGTAATAAGAAATGACATTTTGGAGGCTCAAATGAGACTGTGTTTGAACAAATGGTAGATAGATCATGTCTTATTGAATGAATTAGCAGCATAATGAGCACGTTTGCAAGATGATTACTGGAAGTAGTGTAGGGTGCTTAATTGAAACGCTGAGTTTGGAGTTGGAAAGCCTGTAGTCAAGTCTTGTCTTTGCCCATGTGTGTGGGCTATGGGAACTCAACCTCTCCAAGCCTTAAGATCCTTATCTTAAAATGAGAATGATAATCCCCCCCTTCCCACCCCCCCAACTGCTGTCATGAAGACACACATTTTGAATGAGAAAATGTATGTGAGTGTGCTTTGTGTTTCCATTACTTAATCGGCCTCACTTGCTTCCCAAATGGGTTTAAAGCGACCATGTGCACTATACCTACATGGGCGAAGTAGTTTTATTTTTCCACGTTTATGAACCTAAGAGCACTAGGAAGCTTTCTGTGGTTTGCATCAGTCAAGATAATAAAAAACAATCCAAACCAGTTGCTGTCCAATCAGTTCCAAATGATGGTGACCACATGTGCGTCAGAGTAGATTTGTGCTCCATAGAATTTTCAGAGCTGATTTTTCAGAAGTAGCTTGCCAGGACTTTCTTCCACAGTACCTGTTGGTGGACTCGAATCTCTAACCTTTTGGTTAGCAGCGAGCATTATTTGCACCTGATAACATCGAATTAAGTGCATCAGAGATAGGTGGGACTAATCCGCATGATAAATACATTGAGGCACATAGGTGTGAAAAGACAAAACTGCAAAGCAGAGGTAATAAATCTTGAAAGAGATCAATGTGTATGTTTTATGTGAATAAATGCTGATTAACCTGTAAACCCATAGGCATCGAGTCGAATCCAAGTCATAGGATGAGTCGATTCTCACTCATAGCAACCCTACAGGACAGAGTAGAACTGCCCCATAGGGTTTCCAAGGAGCGCCTAGGTGGATTTAGAACTGCTGACCTCTTGGTTAGCAGCCATAGCTCTTAACCACTATGCCAGCAGAGTTTCCAAATGCTGACTAAAAAAACCCTGCTGCCGTCAAGTCAATTCCTGTGGTGACCCTATAGGACAGAGTAGAACTGCCCCACAGGGTGTCCAAGGAATGCCTGGTGGATTTGAACTGCTGACCAGGGTTTCCTAAATGCTAATTAGAAACATGAAAATAAGACAAAAATACCTTTAGCAGAAGAGTGTCGACATGTCGTGGGGTTGTTAACCAATGTCACAGAACAATGTGTGTACTGACTGTTTAATGAAAAACTAGTTTGTTCTGTAAACCTTCATCTAAAGCAAAATAAAAATTAAAAAAAAAAAACAAAACCCTTTAACAAATGACTGAAAGAGAAAAACGTTGGGAAAAATATAAAACTTCACAAGAGGTTAAAAGTGACCTGCTTCATAGGAAAGACTCTAAATGTGAACCTTTAAGAAAAATGTAGGTGAAAGTAACGTTGAGTAAGTTGCCTATATGTGAATTGACTTTAGAAGACTGATTTTAGGCCAATTGGCTTTAGTTAAATTGTTTTAGAACACCACAATGCTCTGTTGATTCTGGAGTTAGGAGGCCAGTTTTTGGAGTAAAACGGAATCCGTATATGTGTAGGCAGATACCAAAACCAAAACCAAACCCAGTGCCGTCGAGTCGATTCCGACTCATAGCGACCCTATAGGAGAGAGTAGAACTGCCCCATAGAGTTTTCAAGGAGCGCCTGGCAGATCCGAACTGCCGACCCTTTGGTTAGCAGCCATAGCACTTAACCACTATGCCACCAGGGTTTCCATAGGTAGATACGGAAACGTAAAATGAGGCAATGTCACAGGATAGAGTTCTGCCCAAAGACTACTGCCCACCACAGGCCTGACGCTTGATAAAACTGAGACCTGGCCAGGGTTTCCTCTCTGTGGAGGTTCCCTTGGCAGAGACTCCTTCCTCAGTCAACTGCTCCTCCCCTGCCACTCGACAGCTCCTCATTCTGCCTTTTTTCCTCACGGTACTCATTCTGTCCTGAGTTTTATTTATCTTTGCTTATGTATTTGCTCATTGTCTGTCATCAGGCCTCCAGCACCACCCCACAAAGCACGTGCATGCATGCACACACGCACATACTTGCACACACACAGAACTGCACCCCCAGGATTTTTCCTTCTTGTATCTGAAGACTCTTAAGCACTAAGTATTGTTTATTTAGCACTAGATGCTGGATCATTCACACCTTGATCCTTGATCCTCACAACAGCTCTGCAAGGTAAGGATCATGTCACATCTTCAAGAAAGTCACAGTTCTAGCAGATCAGCTTAAATGTGTTCATCATGAACATTTTTAAAATCATGGTTAAATATGTATAAAAAAACATTTGCCATTTCAATCATTTCTACATGTACAGTGCAGCTACTCTACTTACGTTCACCATATCGTACAGCCATCACCACTTCCTTTCCAAAGTTTTCTATCACTCTGTTACGGATTGAATTGTGTCCCCCCTAAAAATGTGTGTCTATTTGGCTAGTCCATGATTCCCAGTATTGTGTGATTGTCCACCATTTTGTCATCTGGCGTGATTTTCCTATGTGTTGTAAATCCTAACTCTGTGATGTTAATGAGTCAGGATTAGCTGCAGTTTTATTAATGAGGCAGGACTCAATTTACAAGATTAAGTTGTGTGTTAAGTCAGTCTCTTTTGAGATATAAAAGAGAGAAGTGAGCAGAGACACATGTTGTTGTTAGGTGCCATCGAGTTGGTTCTGACTCATAGCGACTCTAGGTACCACAGAACGAAACACTGCCCAGTCCTGCACCATCCTTACAATCCTTATGCTTGAGCCCATTGTTGCAGCCACTATGTCAGGCCATCTCGTTGAGGATCTTCCTCTTTTCTGGTGACCTTGTACGTTACCAAGTATGATGTCCTCCACGGACTGATCCTTCCTGGATATCCAAATTATGTAGGACACAGTCTCGCCATCCTTGCTTCTAAGCAACATTCTGGTTGTACTTCTTTAAAGACAGATTTGTTCCTTTTTTGGCAGTCCATGGTACATTCAATGATCTTCACCAACACCACAATTCAAAGGCATCAATTCTACTTTGGTCTTCCTTATTCATTGTCTAGCTTTCACATGTGTATGATGCTACTGAAAATACTGTGGCTTAGGTCAGGTGCGCTTTAGTCTTCAAGTCGTCATCTTTGCTTTTCGACACTTTGAAGAGGTCCTTTGCAACAGATTTGCCCAATGAAATGTGTCTTTTGATTTCTTGACTGCTGCTTCCACTAGTGTTGATTGTGGATTCAAGTAAAATGAAATCCTTGACAACTTCAATCTTTTCCCCATTTATCTTGATGTGGCTTATTGGTCCAGTTGTGAGGATTTTTTTCTTTATGTTGAGGTGTAATCCATACTAAAGGCTGTGGTTTTTGATCTTTGTCAGTAACTGCTTCAAGTCCTCTTATCTTTCAGCCAGCAACGTTGTGTCATCTGCATAACACAGGTTGTTAATGAGTCTTCCTCCAATCCTGACGCCCTGTTCTTTTTCTTATAGTCCAGCTTCTCAAATTATTTGCTCAGCATACAGATTGAACAGGTACAGTGAAAGGATACAACCCTGACTGACTCATACCTTTCCTAACTTTAAACCACTCAGTATCCACTTGTTCTGTCCAAACAATTGCCTCTTGATCTATGCACAGGTTCCTCACGAGCACAATTAAGTGTTCTGGAATTCTCATTCTTCTCAGCGTTATCCATAATTTGTTACGATCCATACAGTCGAGTGCCTTTGCACAGTCAATGAAACACAGGTAAGCATCCTTCTGGTATTCTCTGCTTTCATCCATGATCTATCTGACATCAGCAATGGTATCCCTGGTTCCACGTCCTCTTCTGAATCCAGCCTGAATTTCTGAAAATTCCCTGTGGATATACTGCTGCAGCCGCTTTTGAACGATCTTCATTAAAATTTTGCTTACATGTGATATTAATGACATTGTTTGATAATTTCCACATTCAGTTGGATCCCTTTTCTTGGTAATAGGCATAAATATCAATCTCTTCTAGTCAGTTGGCCAGATAGCTGTCTTCCAAATTTCATGGCATAGACGAGCGAGCATTTCCAGTGCTGCATCCATTTGTTGAAACATCCCAATCGATATTCCGTCAATTCCTGGAGCCTTGTTTTTCACCAACGCCTTCAGTGCAACTTGGACTTCTTCCTTCAGTACCACTGGTTCCTGATCATATGCTACCTCTTGAAATGGTTGAACGTTTACCAATTCTTTTTGGTATAATGACTCTGTGTATTCCTTTTATCTTCTTTTGATGCTTCCTGTGTTGTCTAATATTTTCCCCATGGAATTCTTCACTAGTACAACTCGACACTTGAATTTTTTCTTTAGTTTTTTCAGCTTGAGAAACACTGAGCATGTTCTTCCCTTTTGGTTATCTGTCTCCAGTTCTTTGCACATGTCATAATAATACTTTACTTTGTCTTTTTGAGCCACCTTTTGAAATCTTCTGTTCAGTTCTTTTACTTCATCATTTCTTCCTTTTGCTTTAGCTGCTTGAGTTTTGAGACCAAGTTTCAGAATCTCCTCTGACATCCATCTTGGTCTTTTCAATGACCTCTTGCTTTCTTCATGTATGATATCCTTGATGTTATTCCACAACTCATCTGGTCTTCGGTCATTAGTGTTTAATGTGTCAAATCTATTCTTGAGATAGTCTCTAAATTCAGGTGGGGTATACTCAAGGTTGTATTTTGGCTCTTGTGGACTTGTTCAGATTTTCTTCAGGTTCAACTTGAACTTGCATACGTGCAATTGATGGTCTGTTCCACAGTTGGCCCCTGGCCTTGTTCGGACTGATGATATTGAGCTTTTCCATTGTCTCTCCCCACAGAGGTAGTAGATTTGATTCCTGTGTATTCCATCTGGTGAGGTCCATGTATGTAGTCACCGTTTATGTTGGTGAAAAAAGGTATTTCCAGTGAAGAAGTCACTGGTTTTGCAAAATTCTATCATTTGATCTCTGGCATTGTTTCTGTCACCAAAGCCATATTTTCCAACTACCAATCCTTCTTCTTTGTTTCCAACTTTTGCATTAAAATCACCAGTAATTATCAATGCACCCTGATTGCATGTTTGATCAATTTCAGACTGCAGAAGCTGTTAAAATTTTTAGTTTCTTCATCTTTGGCCTTAGTGGTTGGTGCATAAATTTGAATAACAGTCGTGATAACTGGTCTTCCTCGTAGGTGTATGGATATTATCGTATCAGGCACAGCGTTGTATTTCAGAATAGATCTTTTTTTTTTTTAATAATTTTTGTTGAGCTTTAAGTGAACGTTTACAAATCAAGTCAGTCTGTCACCTATAAGTTTATATACACCTTACTCCATACTCCCACTTATTCTCCCCCTAATGAGTCAGCCCTTCCAGTCTATCCTTTCGTGACAATTTTGCCAGTTTCTAACCCTCTCTACCCTCCTATCTCCCCTCCAGACAGGAGATGCCAACACAGTCTCAAGTGTCCACCTGATACAATAGCTCACTCTTCATCAGCACCTCTTTCCAACCCATTGTCCAGTCCCTTCCATGTCTGATGAGTTGTCTTCAGGAATGGATCCTGTCCTGGGCCAACAGAAGGTTTGGGGACCATGACCGCCGGGATTCCTCTAGTCTCAGTCAGACCATTAAGTATGGTCTTTTTATGAGAATTTGGGGTCTGCATCCCACTGATCTCCTGCTCCCTCAGAGGTTCTCTGTTGTGCTCCCTGTCAGGGGAGTCATCGGTTCTGGCTGGGCACCATCTAGTTCTTCTGGTCTCAGGATGATTTAAGTCTCTGGTTCATGTGGCCCTTTCTGTCTCTTGGGCTCATAGTTTTCGTGTGACCTTGGTGTTCTTCATTCTCCTTTGATCCAGGCGGGTTGAGACCCATTGATGCATCTTAGATGGCCGCTTGTTAGCATTTAAGACCCCAGACGCCACATCTCAAAGTGGGATGCAGAATGTTTTCATAATAGAATTATTTTGCCAATTGACTTAGAAGTTTCCTTAAGCCATAGTCCCCAGACCCCCGCCCTTGCTCCGCTGACCTTTGAAGCATTCATTTTATCCTGGAAACTTCTTTGCTTTTGGTCCAGTCCATTTGAGCTGACCTTCCGTGTATTGAGTATTGTCCTTCCCTTCGCCTAAAGTAGTTCTTATCTACTAACTAATCAGTAAATAACCCTCTCCCACACTCCTTCCCTCCCCCACTCATAACCACAGAAGTATGTGTTCTTCTCAGTTTTTACTATTTCTCAAGATCTTATAATAGTGGTCTTATACAATGTTTGTCCTTTTCCTCTGACTAATTTCACTCAGCGTAATGCCTTCCTGGTTCCTCCATGTTATGAAATGTTTCACAGATTTGTCACTGTTCTTCATCGATGCATAGTATTCCATTGTGTGAATATACCACAATTTATTCAACTATTCATCCGTTGATGGACACCTTGGTTGCTTCCAGCTTTTTGCTATTGTAAACAGAGCTGCAATAAACATGGGTGTGCATATATCTGTTCATGTGAAGGCTCTTATTTCTCTAGGGTATATTCCAGGGAGTGGGATTTCTGGGTTGTATGGTAGTTCTTTTTCTAACTTTTAAGAAAACGCCAGATAGATTTCCAAAGTGGTTGTACCATTTTACATTCCTACCAGCAGTGTATAAGAGTTCCAATCTCTCCACAGCCTCTCCAACATCTATTATTTTGTGTTTTGGGGATTAATGCCATCCTTGTTGGAGTGAGATGGAATCTCATCGTAGTTTTAATTTGCATTTCTCTAATGGCTAATGATCGAGAGCATTTTCTCATGTATCTGTTAGCTGCCTGAATATCTTCTTTAGTGAAGTGTGTGTTCATCTCCTTTGCCCACTTCTTGCTTGGGTTGTTTGTCTTCTTGTGGTTGAGTTTTAACAGAATCATATAGATTTTAGAGATCAGGCGCTGGTCGGAGATGTCATAACTGAAAATTTTTTCCCAATCTGTAGGTGGTCTTTTTACTCTTTTGGTGAAGTCTTTAGATGAGCATAGGTGTTTGATTTTTAGGAGCTCCCAGTTATCTGGTTTCTCTTTGTCATTTTTGGTAATGTTTTGTATTCTGTTTATGCCCTGTATTAGGGCTCCTAGGGTTGATCCTATTTTTTCTTCCATGATCTTTATCGTTTTAGTCTTTATGTTTACATCTTTGATCCACTTGGAGTTAGTTTTTGTGCATGGTGTGAGGTATGGGTCCTGTTTCATTTTTTTGCAAATGGATATCCAGTTATGCCAGCACCATTTGTTAAAAAGGCTATCTTTTCCCCAATTAACTGACACTTGGCCTTTGTCAAATATCAGCTGTTCATATGTGGATGGATTTATATCTGGGTTCTCAATTCTGTTCCATTGGTCTATGTGCCTGTTGTTGTACCAATACCAGGCTGTTTTGGCTACTGTGGCTGTATAATAGGTTCTAAAGTCGGGTAGAGTGAGGTCTCCCACTTTCTTCTTCCTTTTCAGTAATGCTTTACTTATCCGAGGCTTCTTTCCCTTCCATATGAAGTTGGTGATTTGTTTCTCCATCATATTAAAAAATGTCATTGGAATTTGGATCGGAAGTGTATTGTATGTATAGATGGCTTTTGGTAGAATAGACATTTTTACTATGTTAAGTCTTCCTATCCATGAGCAAGGTATGTTTTTCCACTTATGTGGGTCCTTTCTAGTTTCTTGCACTAGTACTTTGTAGTTTTCTTTGTATAGGTCTTTTACATCTTTGGTAAGATTTATTCCTAAGTATTTTATCTTCTTCGGGGCTACTGTGAATGGTATGGATTTGGTGATTTCCTCTTCGATGTTCTTTTTGTTGATGTAGAGGAATCCAAGTGATTTTTGTATATTTACCTTATAACCTAAGACTCTGCTAAACTCTTCTATTAGTTTCAGTAGTTTTCTGGAGGATTCCTTAGGGTTTTCTGTGTAGAAGATCATGTCATCTGCAAATAGAGATAATTTTACTTCCTTCTTGCCAATCTGGATGCCCTTTATTTCTTTGTCTAGCCTAATTGCTCTGGCTAGGACCTCTAGCACAATGTTGAATAAGAGTGGTAATAAAGGGCACAGGATAGATCTTGAAATGTTCTTTTTGACAGTGAATGCAGCACCACCCCTCTTCAAGTTGTCATTCCCAGCAGAGTAAACTATATGACTGTCTGGGTTCAAAATGGCCAATACCAGTCCATTTCAGCTCACTAACACCTAGGATATCGATGTTTATGTGTTGCATTTCATTTTTGATGATTTTCTATTTTCCTTGGTACATACTTCTACATTACAGGTTCCGATTATTAATGGATGTTTGCAGCTGTTTCTTCTCATTTTGAGTCGTGCCACATCAGCAAATGAAGGTCCCGAAAGCTTTACTCCATCCACATCATTAAGGTCAACTCTACTTTGAGGAGGCACTACTTCCCCAGTCGTCTTTTGAGTGGCTTCCAACCTGGGGAGGCTCCTTTTGTGGCACTATATCAGACAATGTTCTGCTGCTATTCATAAGGTTTTCACTGGTTAATTCTTTTCAGAAGTAGACCTCTGGGTGCTTCTTCCTAGTCTGTCTTAGTCTGGAAGCTCAACTGAAACCTGTCCTCCATGGGCGACCCTGCTGGTATCTGAATACTGGTGGCATAGCTTCTAGCATCACAGCAACACCCCCACGGTATGGCAAACTGACAGACACATTGGGGAGAGACACACGGGGGAACTCATTACTGCCAAGCAAGAAGAGCCAGGAACATGCATTCTTTGGGCTTGGGGTCTCTGTGTTGAAAAGCTAGACCAGGGAAAGATTGACGACAAGGACTTTCCCCCAGAGCCAACAGAGAGAGAAAACCTTCCTCTGGAGCTGGCACCCTGAATTTGGACTTGATCCTCCTAAACTGTAAGAGAATAAATTCTTGTTTGTTAAAGCCATCCATTTGTGGTATTTCTGTCATAGCGGCACTAGATAACTAAGATACACTCTTAACAAACTCAATGCCCCTTAAGCAATAACTCGGCCCATCACTCTCTTTTTTTAAACATAAGGAATCTGAGATTCAGAGAGGTTGAGGAACATGCTCAAGGTCACATACCTAATTAAGTAGCCTAGCTGGTGTTTAAAGCCAGATTATTTATCTAAAATTTTTCCAAAAATGCCATACTGATCCCAAGGAGCAATGAATGTCAGACAAAGAAAGGCCTTTCTTTCTCTTCCAAAATGTCCTTGAAGTTTCACAAAGACCCCTTGTGAACTTTAGATCTGCTCCATGTAAAGTCCTGTAAGGTGCTTTGAAGGTCACCTTGTTCAGGGACTAACCTGGCCCAGGTGGGAGACACCTGCCTAAGGTCACCAGCTTTGGACCCCAGAATCTTTCGGAGATAATGTTAGAGTAGTGCTTTCTAATAGCTATATGCAATTAAATTTTTCTCTTAGCCAAGTTAAAAACAGGAAAAAGAAACAGGTGAAATTAATTTTAACGGCATATTTTATTTAACCAAGTATATTCAAAACATTATCATTTCAACATGTAATCAATATAAAAATTGATACATTTTACGTTATATCTAGTGTTAAGTTAATCACAATTAAATTCAATTAAGAATTCAATTCTTCGGTCACTCCCACCATATTGCAAGTGCTCGATGGCCACATATGGCTAGTGATGACTGTATTGGAGAAAGCAATGCTAGAGAAACATTTGGTGCTGGTGGTGGTTAGAGGATCTCCTTGTGTGTCCCTGGGTATGACATTTTGTTAAGGAACTGGAAGGCTTTCCAGGGTGGCAGTTCAGGGTGGTCAGACTTGTTACATGGTGGCTCATTGTTCCAACAATTAAGGCAGAAGCTGCATGCCTTTCATGACTCAGCTCCAAAAGTCACAGGGTGTCACTCCTGTTGTACTTTATTGTTTGAAGCAATTACAGCCCACCCGGATTCAAAGGGAGGAAGCATAGGCCGTCTCTCAATGGGAGGAGTGTCAAAGAATTTGGGGCCATGTTTTAAAAATGTAACACCCTCTCTAGTGGGTTGAATTGTGTACCCCAAAAAGATATGTCCATGTCCTAATTTCTGGTACCTGTGAATGTAATCTTATTTGGAACTAGGGTCTTTGCAGGTGTAATGGAGTTAAGGGTCTTGAGATGAGATCATCTTGGATTTAGGGTGGGGCCTAACCCAACATGACTGGTGTGCTTATGAGAAGAGACACAGAGACACAGAGGTACGATTGTTATGTGAAGACTGGGGCAGAGATTGGAATTATGTTGCTACAAACCAGGGAACTCCTGGGAGCACCGGAAACTGAAGGAAGACAAGGAAGAATCTTTCCCTTCAGCTTTGGAGAGAATATGGCTCCGCTGATGCCCTGAAATCACTCCCAACCTCCAGAACTGTGAAAGAATAAATTTCTGTCATTTGTTACAGCAGCCCCAGGAAACTAAGACCCACCCAAAGGAGTACGAGGGCGTGTGTGAGGTGAGTTTTTGACTATTACTTTTCCCCAGCCAACAGAGGTTTGGAGGCTATGGGGCTGCGTGCAATACATCTCTCTCATCAGCTTTCTTGCAGCAGTATGGTGGGGTGTCTTTAATATAGCCCTACCACCCCTGGTTATCCCTGGCATCAAATCAGGTTTAAGAGCACTCCAACCATCGGTCTGCCCAGGATATTTCCATGGCTCCAAGTAATTAATTGTGGATTTTGCTCCTCAGGATGTGTCATCCACTTTGGAGAACAGTGCTTTGCCAATTTTCTCTGAGATGCTGTCTTAGTCAAGGTTCTCTAAAATAACATATATTCATACATATGTATATACATTATCTATCTACCTATGGGTCTAGAGAGAGAGATTTATGATTTACTTCAAGGAATTGGTTCACACAATTGTGGAGGTGACAGGCTGGAGACTCCTGAAGACTTTTGTCTCAAAATCCATAGGTCCAGCAATGAGAAGAGTGAAAAATAAGAGCATCTGGCAAAATGTCTATTTACAGTCTGGAGGCAGAGTATACCCTAAGGAAATTCTCCTTTTCCTCTTAAGGCTTTCATCGGGTTGGTTGACACCCACTCACATTATGGAAGGTGACCTGCTTTACTCGAGGTCGACTGAGTTAATCACGTGTAACTGCTTCCTAACAGCAACTAGACATGACTAGGGTTTTACCAAACAGCTAGGCACTGCAGCCAGCCAGGTCGACACATAAAATTAACCATTGCAAATGCCCAGACACAAGCATCATCTCTTGATTCCTCTCATGCCCTTAGTTAATCATCTCTGCATTTCCTCATAGGTTGTGGTTCAAGGTTAGAGGATGTTTCTTCTTTTGTTGAAGATAGGGTTTGTATGTCTGATTTTTATTCTACGTGTTTTCTTTGGAGGTAATTTCCAGAAGGAAAAGGTGGCATTATCTTAAATTTACTCTGCCATTTAAAAAATGGGTGTTCATACCACTCCATCCAAAATTTTGATATTCTGCAGCAGGGGTCAAAAAACTTTTCCTGCGAAAAACCAGAAAGCGAACATTTTAGACTTGTATTCCAACTAGTCAACTCTTCCATTATAGTACAAAAGCAGCCTGTAGATAATACATAAATAAATGAGTGTGGCTGTGTTCCAATAAAACTTAATCGGTGGATACTAAAACTTAAATTTCATATATTTTTTATGCCACTAAATATTACTCTTCTCTTGTTTTTCTAAGTATTAAAAAATGGAAAAACTACTCTTAACTCATGGGCCATACAATAGGAGATGGTGGGCTGAATTTGAAGCCCTGGTGGTGCAATGGTTAAGAGCTCAGCTGCTAACCAAAAGCTAAGCAGTTTGAATCCATCAGCCACTCTTTGGAAACTGTATGGGGGAAGTTCTACTCTGTCCTATAGTGTCTCTATGAGTCAGAATTGACTTGATGGCAGCACGTTTGGTTTGGATTTTGGGGTTGAATTTGGCCTGTGGCTGCAGTTTGCTGGCCCCTGTTCTACAGCAACACCCCCTTCAGCTTTTGACAGAAACTTCCCTAGAGGTGGCAGCAAATGTCCTGGGCTCATTATTGGCAGAGCAGGGTCAGGAACCAAAGAAGCTGTGGTTGCTTATCTCTGCCCACCTGAGGCACCCTCTCCCAGGTCTCTGAAGGTTTCTGAAGGAGTTTGCGTGTTTTTTTGGGTAATCTGAGTCACATTAGAATTGTGAAGAAAACGAGTTGAGAGAGAGAGAGGCTAGAGGCCGAAGAATATTTGTACAGCTTCTAAAGTGGAGGTAGCTCCTGGTGATCTACTTCCATACGATTACAGCCATTGGAAACCCTGTGGAGCACAGTTCTACCCTGAAACACATGGAGTTGCCATGAGTTGGCATCTGCTCAATGGCAATAGGTTTGGCTTTTTTGATTAAGTAGAGGATAAGGCCACAAGGATAGACAAAAGGAAGCAGATTTGATAGATACCATTCATCACTGCAGAGGTGTAAATTATCTGCTGTGCTGTCTTATGGCATCTGACTATCTTTTTCCCAATATGCATAATGTTTGTCTTTCTTTTGTATCACCTATAGAATTTACCAATGTGCTGGACACTCAAGCATTTTTAAGGCTATGGTGCTACCTAGTCCTCTGAGTACTGGCTTTTATCTTTAAACTGACTACTTACTTATGTTAGATAAGCAGGGTGGGTTTTTTATTGCTGAACAGTTATTTCTTCGAGTAACTCTGTCTCCATGGGCCCCAATGGAGTAGAAACCTTGTTTTGTGGAGCTGTAGCCAGGGCATGGACAGTCAATCTGGGTGACAGAGGGGTCTGGAGAAAGAGCTCAGATGTTGCCTTTGTCTCATCAACGAACGTTCTTTGGGACAAGAACATTTTGAGGTCTGGTCTGTATAAGGTGGAGTATTCTTTTAATTAGAGTCCCAAATGGTCTTAGTTCATCTAGATATCAGACCCGATTATGGGGGAAACTTGTCTCCAGACTGTTTAAAACTCCTTTTGAGATTCCCTCTTATTCTATGCTCTTTACCTTCTCAGGGATACTTGTACACATAGAGAATAAACAATGGTTTGTTTCCATTTTACTCTTCACTAGTTAAGTTTAACCATCCAATCAGCTCATCAATTTCAATTAAACCTACAATTTTCTGTATTAACAAGAGGGCATCTTCTGAGTTACATAACCAGTGATGTCTTGCCAGCTGTTACGGGTTAAATTATGTCCTTCTTCCACTACCACGAAAAAATATGTGTTGGAATTCTAGCCCTATGCTTGTAGATATAATTCTGTTTGGTTTTGTTTTATTAATTTTATATTATATTAATTAGATCGTACCTGAGTAGGGTGAGTTCAAAATCTAATCGCTTCTGAGTTATAAAAGAGCAGATTAGACAAAGAGATACACACATACAGAGGGAAAGACAAGGTCTCTGTGAAGATTGGCCACAAGCCAAGGAAACAAGGAATGCTGGGACTACCTACAAGGAAGGAAATGACTTTGCTGAGACCCTGAATTGGACTTTTAGTCTCCAGAGCTGTGAGAAAACAAATTCATGTTCTTGAAAACCACCCACTTGTAGTATTTCTGTTACAGAAACCTTAGGAAGCTAAGACATCAGCTGAATTGTCCTTAATATTCTAATGCTTGTAAGAGGCACTACATCACCACTTCCATAGCTGATTTTTATTTTTCTTTGTAACTTTTTTTGTTCCTTTTGTTTCCCGTCTCTGAAGGAGACAATAAGGCCTAGCAGTTGTGTTGTGTGCGTAGGCGTTCAAACAAAAAACAATTTGACTCTGTGGGTACAGGTGGGTTCTCCAAGTATCCCAGAAATACCAAAAGTTGTCTTTGCCTTTTCCAGCCTTCAAGTACAGTTTCTTGATATGTCTAAGAAGCAAAAGCACATGTACAGTGTATGTCCAAGTACCCATAGAAGATTTTGGAGGAGAATTCCAGGTATTCTTCCTTTTAGAGTAGATATAAAGTTTGTGGAAACTGCCTGTATAGTGACTTTAATTTATTCAAAAGTTTAAAGACAAACTTGACATGACCCTCATGATTTCACTACATTCATGTTCCTGTACAAGTGATATCAATGTGGAAAAGTGGCCTAAAATAGCAGAATTGGAAAAATATTTAAATAAGCCATTAGTCCTGCCAACTCAACATCAGGGCATTTTGACCACGCATTTGGAACTACAAGAAACAAGTCATAAACCTCTGAACTCTGGAAATGATTAACTCTGGCTGGAGAAGAGGCAGGGCTGAGCCCATCAAGCCAGCCATAGATGATCTTTGGGGTGTGTTTCCAGCTTCTCTGGGAGAAGAATAAATGGAGCCAAGTAGACTGTGCAGACATTTATCAACAGGAAGGAAATGGCAAAGTTCACATGGAAGGGTAACAGAAAGCGGTAAAAATAGGTACAAGAGTCAAATGCTGACAAGGGAAGCTTTGTACAATGTGGAGTATGATGAAGAAAGAGAAAGAATAGGGCCTTTCTCCATAGAGCCACTTAGCTAAAAATGAATGTGGATGTCAATAACTGGAGTGGGAGGGTCCAGAAATTCCCTTCTATTAACAAGTACTTCTCTAGCTTTAATGTGCATAGGAATAACCTGGAGAGATTGTTAAAATGCAGATTCTGATGAAGTCTGCAGAGTCACCCATGGCAGACAGGTTTCAGCTGAACTTCCAGACTAAGACAGACTAGGAAGGAGGGCCCAGCAGTCTACTTCTAAAAAGAATTAGCCAGTAAAAACCTTATGAATAGCAGCAAAACATTGTCTGGTATAGTGCTGGAAGATGAGCCCCTCAGGTTGGAAGGCGCTCAAAATACAACTGGAGAAGAGATGCCTCCTCAAAGTAGAGTCGACCTTAATGACATGGATGGAGTCAAGTTTTTGGGACCTTCATTTGCTGATGTGGCATGACTAAAAGTGAGAAGAAACAGCTGAAAACATCTGTTAATAATAGGAACATGGAATGTATGAAGTATGACTCCAGGAGAATTGGAAATCATCAAAAATGAGATGGAATATATAAGCATCTATATCCTAGGCATCAATGAGCTGAAATGGACTGGTATTGGTCATTTTGAATCAGACAAGCATAGTAGATGCTGGGAATGACAACTTGAAGAGGAATGGTGTTGCATTCTTCATCAAAAAGAACATTTCAAGATCTACCCTGAAGTACAACGCTGTCACTGATAGGATAATATCCACACACCTACAAGGAAGACTAGGTAAAATGACTATTATTCAAATTTGTGCGTCAACCACTAAGGACTAAGATGAAGAAACTGAAGATTCTAACAGCTTCTGCAGTCTGAAATTTACTAGACGTGCAATCAGGATGGACTGATAATTATCAGTGGTTGGAATGTGAAAGTTGGAAACAAAGAAGGATTGGTAGTTGGAAAATATGGCCTTGGTGATGGAAACTATGCCAGAGATCGCATGACTGAATTTTTCAAGACCAATGAGTTCTTCACTGCAAATACCTTTTTTCACCAACATAAACACCGACTATACACATGGACCTTGCCAGATGGAAAATACATGAATCAAATGGACTATATCTGTGGGAGGAGACCACAGAAAAACTCAATATCATCAGTCAGAACAAGGCCAGGGGCCTACTGCAGATCAGACCATCAATTACTCATGTGCAAGTTCAAGATGAAACTGAAAAAAATTAGAACAAGTCCAAGAGAGCCAAAGTAAGACCTTGAGTATAACCCACCTGAATTTAGAGACCATCTCAAGAATAGATTTGATGTGTTGAACACAAATGACAAAAGATCAGACAAGTCGTGGAATGACATCAAGGACATCACACATGAAGAAATAAGAGGTCATTAAAAAGACAAGAGAGAAAGAAAGAGACCTAAATGGGTGTCAGAAGAGACTCTGAAACTTGCTCCTGAATGTTGAGTAGCTAAAGCAAAAGGAAAAAAATGATGAAGTAAAAAAGCTGAAGAGAAGATTTCAAAGGGCAGCTCAAGAAGACAAAGTATGATGACATGTGCAAAGAGCTGAATATAAAAATCAAAAAGAAAGAATATGCTTGGCATTTCTCAAGATGAAACAACTGAAGAAAAAATTCAAGCCTCGAATTGCAGTACTAAAGAGTTCTACGGGGAAAATATTAAACAATGCAGGAAGCAATCAAAAGCAGATGGAAGGAATACACAGAGTCACTATACCAAAAAAATTGTCGATGTTCAACCATTTCAGGAGGTAACATATGACCAAGAACCAACGGTACTGAAGGAAGAAGTACAAGCTTCACCAAAGGCATTGGCGAAAAACAAGGGAATAGATGGAATACCAATTGAGACGTTTCAACAAACAGATGCAGAGATGGAAGTGCTCACTTGTCTATGCTAAGAAACTTGGAAGACAGCTACCTGGTCAGCTGACTGGAAGAGATGCATATTTATGCCTATTCCCAAGAAAGGTGACACAACTGAATGTGGAAATTATCGAACAATAACATGTAAGCAAAATTTTTCTGAAGATAATTCAAAAGTGGCTGCAGCAGTATATTGACAGGGAACTGCCAGAAATTCAAGTTGGATTTAGAAGAAGACATGGGACCAGGGATGTCATTGCTGATGTCAGATGAATCCCAGAAAGATGTTTATCTGTGTTTTATTGACTATGCTAAGGCATTTGACTATGTGGATTGTAACAAATTATGGATAACATTGTGAAGAATGGGAATTTCAGAACACTTAATTGTGCTTATGAAGAAACTGTACATGGATCAAGAGGCAGTCGTTCGAACAGAAGAAGGGGATGCTGCGTGGTTTAAAGTCAGGAAACATGTGAGTTCTTTCACCATACCTATTCAATCGGTATGCTGAGCAAATAACCCAAGAAGCTGGAATATATGAAGTAGAACGGGCAACAGGATTAGAGGAAGACTCGTTAACAACCTGTGGTATGCAGATGACACAACCTTGCTTGCTGGAAGTGAAGAGAACTTAAAGCATTTACTGACAAAGATCAAAGACCACAGCCTTCGGTATGGATTGCACCTCAACATGAAGAAAACAAAAATCCTCACCACTGGACCAATAAGCAGCATCATGATAAATGGAGAAAAGATTGAAGTTGTCAAGGATTTCATTTTACTTGAATCCACAATCAACACTGGTGGAAGCAGCAGTCAAGAAATCAAAAGACGTATTGCATTGGGCAAATCTGCTGCAAAGGACCTCTTCAAAGTGTTGAAGAGCAAAGATGTCACCTTGAGAACTAAGGTGCGGCTGACCCAAGCCATGACGTTTTCAATAGCCTCATATGCATGCAAAAGCTGGACAATGAGTAAGGAAGACTGAAGAAGAATTGATGCCTTTGAACTGTGGTGTTAGTGAACAATAGTGACTATACCATGGCTGCCAAAAGAATGAACAAGTCTGTCTTGGAAGAAGTATAACCAGAATGCTCCTTAGAAACAAGAATGGAGAGACTACGTCTCACATACTTTGGACATGTTATCAGGAGGGATCAGTCCCTGGAGAAGGACATCATGCTTGGCAAAGTAGAGGGTCAGCGGAAAAGAGGAAGACCTTCAATGAGATGTATTGACACAGTGGCTGCAACAACAGGCTCAAGCATAGCAACAAATGAGAGGATGGCATAGGACCGGGCAATGTTTTGTTCTGTTGTGCACAGGGTCACTACGAGTCAGAACTGACTCAAGGGCACCTAACAACAACAACAAAGAGTACTTCTCTAGTTTTAATGTACATGGGAATAACCTGGAGAGCTTGTTAAAATGTGGATTCTCATGAAGCTGGTGTGGAGTGGGACTGAAATTCTTCATTTCTAACAAGCTCCTGGTTGATAAGATGCTGTTGGACCCCACTCTGACTAGTAGCAAGACTATAAATTGAAGATAAAATAGAAAAAGGATGAAGAAGAAAATGAAGGGGAGATGAATCACACCAGCACTTTACCTGTGGGCAATGCCATGGGACCACTTCTGGGGGATTCTTCAGCAAATAAATCTTCTTAGTTGGATACACAACAGATTCCCTCTTGTGAGGACTGTAGCCTCTTAGTTATCTTGAATCTATGTGACAAAGTGTGACACAGAGTGGCAGTGTGGTTTATTTCCCCCATTTTCTGTAGAGAAACACCATGGGTTCAGGATAGTGAGACTCTGGCAGCAGTGACAACAGTGGTCCAAGAGGGCTGGAACAGGAGGAGTCACATGAAAACTAAGTGGGTAACCGAGCACACATAAGACATTCCTGAGAATGCCTAGGGGGAAAATGTGCTCCTTGGAAACTCTATGGGGCATTTCTACTCTGTCCTATAGAGTCGCTATGAGTTGGAATCGACTCAACGGCACTGGGGTTTATATATATATATATATATATATATATATACACACACACACATAGTGAAACCTGGAACATGACAGGACTGCCTTGTCTTTCCAGTTCTCGCAAATTTTCCACCTTTGACAGGGTGCAGTCTTACCAGTTTTCTATTGCTCCTTTTAGTGGAAAATATTTGTGTTTTCCTCCTCTGACAGGTTTCCGCCTTACAGTTTCTAGATTTCACAGGTTTTACTGTATATATATATATATATACATATATATATATATATATATTGGTGGGAATGATAAGACTTAGAGAAATATGTGGCCCTCCAAGGAACCACAGGTGTGCTGCTCAGGAGAGCCAGCTTTTGGTTGCCTGCTTCACAGGGACCAGCACAGAGTTACCAGAGCAGCAGCAACACCACCCAGAGAGGGGAGTGCAGCATCACTCTGCCTTTTCCCTTCTCCTCCTCCCACCCCCTGTCTTACTCTGGGCTCTCTAGAGAAACAGAACCATGTATCTATATCTAAATCTATCTATCTATCTACATCTCTATCTCTGTCTCTATCTCTATTTCTATACATACAGAGACATTGACTGCTGTAAAGAATTAGCTTCTGGGATTAAGGGAAGAGCTGGCGAGTCAGGAATCCATAGATCAGGCAACAAACTGGACACCCCTGCAGACTTGTGTCTCCATATCCATAGGTCAGGCAACAGGAAGAGTGCAGAGCAAAGTTCTGCCAAAATACCTGTTTATAGTCTGGAGGCAGAACAACAACAACAAAAAACAGTGTTATCGAGTTGTTTCCGACTCATAGCGACCCCATAGGGTTTCCTAGGAGCGCCTGGCGGACTTGAACTGCCGACCATTTGGAGGCAGAACACATCCTAGAAAAACTCCCTTTTCTACTGATCGATTTATTGCATTACATTAGATTACATTATGAAAAGTAATTCTGTTACAGTTTAGATTATATTGTGGAACAGCAACCAGACTAGTGTTTGGTCAAACCACTGAGAACCATAGTCTAGCTAAATTGACTCATAAATTCACCATCACATGCTCTATCACTAGAGGAGGTAAAAGAGGGTGTCTATCACCACGGTAGCATCTGAAAGCCAGATTGTACCTTCTTTCCCCTTCTCTTTCTTTGATCTTATCTACTTCTCTTTTAAAAAATGTCAACATATATTTCTTCTACTATGAATTTGTATGTTTATAACTTCTGACAGTTTTCCTATTGTGTTTAAGTTTTCTTATTGATTTATAGGAGCTCTTTATATTTAATAATACAATTAGGCCTTTCTTGTATGTATGTGTGTTCAAATTTTTATAAAATAGAGACTCGTGGCCTTCAAAGACATAGATACTACTTCTGCTCTTTGAGCATCAGTTCCCCATCCATAAAAAGGCGGAAGTTTGGACTAGATCAGTGCTTCCTAAATTGTGTCTGTGGAGTTTCAGTGTCCTGTGGATCCCTGCTATCCCATGAATACTGTTGTTGCATGACAAATTACCCCAACCTTAATGGCAGGATGAGAACAAGTGGAGGCAAAATGGGTGTTACCAAGTGACTAATTAAGACCTCATGACTATTTAGTGCCTCATGAAAACTTGAGGTATCACATACAACATGAATATTTAGTGCCTACTTGGTCCTTCCATCCGTTCCAACCTATGTTTAGCACAAATATGCTCTACTTCCTTTTGTCTAAAGTATTTTACATGATATCTGTTTCTATACTTATTTCTATCCATCCTCCTTATTTATTTGTTTCTTTTCCTTTTTACTGAAGAACTGAATACTTAGAAAAAATCCACAAACACTCAGAACTTTCCTCAAGGCAGTTCGCAAAACCTTTGAGAAGCCATATAGGAGGCACACTAGGTGCAATCAAAAGCCTCCTTTCCTGAGCTGAAGTTCCTCTCCCAATCTTGACTCCAATCTGTGGTGTTAGGGCCCAGATAGAATGACAGGGGCAACCAGTAACTTTCTTCCCATCAAGGTCCAATAAAGCCTATGTGTCAAACTGCCAAGAGGGTTTGCATGTGCTAACAGCAAGATGGGGTCCCTTGGAGGCCATTCGGAGGCCATTCTGGGGCAAGCCTCTCTGATCCAAGTACGATCACTCTGAAATTGTAGCGCGGTTGTGAATGACACCAGATTCTTACTGAACACACCTGCACTCTCGAGGTGGGGAGCGGAGGCACTCCCTACTCAGTGATATTCTGTACAAAGGGTTGGCTGTAATTGAGATCAACACTGGAAACATAAACAAATCCAGTCTTACGATGTTTGTGACATCCTCATATAATTAATGGACAAGAGTGAAAACTTAAATTGCCCTCATAAATTGAAAATAGTTATTGGGATAAGCTTTACTCCCCCCCATTTAATGGGACTCATTAGGCTTTATTTTGAAAGGAAAAGGGGGGATCAAAGGCATTAAAGACCCATTATTGAGAATCAAAACACTGTTTTATTGGGTTTTCATCAATTAAACTAGATCAAGGGCTTTTCAAAGTTTGGAAACAAAAGTGAATAAATTTAAGAAGAGGATGTAGCATGGAAGGCAAGAAGGTTAAAATTGTGAAAGTTCTATACCTAAAAAGAGTAGTTTTCTCTCCAAATCTTGTGTTTGATAGAAAAACAGAGATGAATCATTCTCATTAGCTAAGCATATTCTAATGTTCTATTAGCTAAATGGAAATCTTATTATAGCCCCTGGTGGAATAATTTAAGCTAGTATTCTTTACGTGGCTCTGCATATAAATATCTAACTCAAGAGTTTTAACCAAGATCCAAATTAAACAAAATTAGTTAATTTCATTTTTCAGTTAGACATTGTTCAACTAACACACAGGTGTACTTTTTGGAAAGAAGCCAGCTAGAAAATACATGAAACTGAGTACAGAGAAATTGCTAGAATTTACTAAAGACCATAGGTTACAGTTTTAATTACTTAAAGAGCAATTTATTCAAATAGCCAGGAGGAGTTTTAATCTCAGCTGAAAATGTTTAAGTAGGTTCCATTTCAGTTTCACCTTATGGGGGAATTTAAATCTTCTTTTTTTTTTCCTCCGAAGTACCATGTTGTTTTTTGGGTCATGCCAATAAATACAAAGTTCTTATTAGTTAGAATATGAACAAACAGGAAGTACTCACTCAGTGTCTAGATGCTCTGGATTCCCATGTCTAAAATCCTCAGGTGGGTGATACCCATGCCTCTTTGTTCTGCAAATTGAGCTCAAAATCTCCGAAGACTGGATTTCTTGCATAGCTTCCAATAATAATACTTGAGTATACAAGGAATTGATGTAATAATAGTTTCAGATAATAATAATGGTTAGCACATAAGCATTTGTCATCTGCAAAGTATTTTAACTGTTTAACCCTCATAAAACCCCTGTGAAGTGAGGAAATCAGCAAGCAATACATTATTCCCTTTTCATCATCTTGAACTCAAACCACTGGAGTGTGTTTGCCTCCTCCTGAACTACTTAAACTTAAACTAGCTGGGTTAAATGAATAGTGAAAAATTCTCACTTCACCATGTACTTGTCTCACATAAACCATAAAGCTGGCAGAAAGCTTTTTTTTTTTTAACATCTAAACATTAGTTCAGTTATTTAACTTCCCAAAAATATTTAGTGAGTTCCTTCCATGATACAAGTGAAATGCCACTCTGAGATCTCTGCCTTCTAGTTCTGAAGCAGTAGATTTGGGAATGGCCTTCTTAGTTATTACAGAACATCCCTGTCATGGATTGAATTATGTCCTCCTAAAACTATGTGTATCAACTTGGTTAGGCCATGATTCCCAGTATTCTGTGATTGTCCTCCATTTTGGGATTGTAATTTTGTGTTGAGGATTAGGGTGAGATTTCAACACCCTTACCAGGTCACATCCCTGATCCAATGCAAAGGGAGTTTACCTGAGGTGTGGCCTGCACCACCTTTTATCTCTCAAGAGATAAAAGGAAAGGGAAGCAAGCAGAGAGTGGAGGACCTCATACCACCAAGAAAGCAGCACGAGGAGCAGAGAGTGGCGGTGGGATCCAGGGTCTCTGTGCCTGAGAAGCTCCTCCGCCAGGGGAATATTGAGGACAAGGACCTTCGTCCAGAGCTGACAGAGAGAGAAAGCCTTCCCCTGGAGTTGACACCTTGAATTTGGACTTTCAGCCTACTTTACTGTGAGGAAATAAATTTCTCTTTGTTGAAGCCATCCACTTGTGGTATTTCTGTTACAGCAGCACTAGATGACTAAGACAGCCCCTTGGCCTGGAAGATAGTCTAGATATAAAAGGAACTTTGGAGATTTAAAAAAACATTGAAATCTCATCCAAAAAATTTGGAATGAAAAAAAAAATTGTCTGGAATTAAGAGGAAAATCCTTAAAACATTTTCAACAAAATTGAAAGCTCTTACTTGATTTTTAAATCAATTTGAGAAAAGAATAATAGAATGGAATCATTGTTACTAAAGGCTATTGCCCTTGACTCTTAGTTTAATTTCTCCTTTGAGATTTGGTTTAAAGAATTCCAAGGAATAGTTACTCTGTCAGCCAGTATAGGATAGGTTTTATTGTGATAACAAGTTAACAGCAACACCCCAGTGGGTTAACACAGCAAAGATTTATCCCCCATGCTACCTGTCCATTGTCCAGCTAAGAGGCAGGGTGAGGACAGGATTTTGCTCCGTTGACCCAGCTGATGGATGCTCCACCGTCTTGTTGCTGCCCCATTTGGAAGCTCAACGCACCTCATGCACAGCCAACTGTCAGGGGTGGCTTGCGTGTTGCTATGATGATGAACAGATTTCAGCAGAGCTTCTGGACTAACACGGACTCGGAAGAAAGGCTTGGTGATCTACCCCCAAAAATCAGCCAGTGAAAATCCTATGGATCACAATGGCCTGGCCTGCAACCAGTCATGAGGATGGTCCAGGACAAGGCAGCATTTTTTCCATACTGCATGGGATCGCCATGAGTCAGGGGCCAGTTGGACAGCAGCTAACAACAAAAACAACATGGAGCTTACGCGATGGTGAAGCCGGAGCACAGAGGGTAATATGCATGTCCAGTCATTCATGACATTTAATTCAGTGACCAGACTGGATTCATCAATAGTCCAGCTGCAGCATGCCATTTCAGGTGTGCAGTCTCACATATTGAGAAGACAGTAAGCTAAAACAGTAACTTAAGCATTATTTGGAACCCTGGTGGCTCCGTGATTAAGAGCTCAGCTGCTAGCCAAAAGTCAGCAGTTCAAATCCACTAGCCGCAGCTTGGAAACCCTATGGGGAGTTCTATTCTGTCCAATAGGGTCCCTATGAGTCAGAATCAACTTGACGGCAATGGGTTTGGTTTTTTTGGTAAGCATTATTTAATGAGGGTGGTCCTGGGTGGCCACTGGATCTATTTTCAGGGCAGGATAAGGCTGGTCAAATCACTTTTAGTAAGCATAGCTGAGCATCTAGAGATGTTAACTGACCTGTTCACTCTATTTTTAGTATCTCTGACATTTTGTTCCAGGAAACATAATTAAATGCAAGACATCCAGATGAATAAGTAGAATGAGCACATTTATTAAGGATTTATTAGGTGTTTATAACATCCTGTTTAATGTCGATCCCACACGATCATATGCAGGAGGTATTAGATCCATTTTATTAATGAAGAAACCAAGATCCAGACAGTTTAAATTAGCTTGCCTAAAGTCACAAGGCCATGAGTTGCAGAAATACGACATGAGCCTGTGCACATTAATTAACTGAATGGACGAAAGAGTCTGATGTGGTACAATTAGATTTGGCTCCATTTTACCACTCCTCAGGACCACAAACCTTCTTCCAGGGCACATGCTCAGAGAAGTCAGCATGACCCTCTGCAATCATGGCCTGTCAGAATAGGCTGAGATCCCAGAGCAGCTGGAGAACACCCCATTTGGAGGATAGATGTTCCCCAAAGACATATCTCTTGTACATTGTTCATTTCTTTGTTAGCATTTTTATATTTCTCATTGTTTTTAATCCCTTGCCTGGTATTTTTTTCTTTCTTTTTGCCACTTCTTGCTTCTGATCTTACCCTTCTATGCCTCCCATATAAAAATCAATTCCCCTCATTCCTAGGTATGTTTTTTAGGTAAGATACCAATATCTATTTCTTTCTGGATATTACAATGAAATTCAACTACTTCCAGCCTTGTCCATTCCTCCTCTCAGCAACATTAGCATTCAGGAGACCAAAAGCTTCTCTGAAAGCATGGGGTCCACTGTTTCCTGGATTCTGGACCCTTCCTCTAGGAAGGAAGAAAACCAAGCCAGGAGGGCAAGGGTATGTGCATCAGTGGGGCTCGTTTCCTCCCTGTTCATTTCTGTGGACTTGGTGATTTCAACCCACTCCTAAGCACATAGAGTGGGGTCACAGACCCCCAAGACAGCCAGAGACATGAGCTGTTCCAGGAGCCAGCCTGGAGAAACAGGTAAGGTAGAATTGCAGAATGTGGTAAAGCAGGACAAGCGTGTGCTTTGGAACCAGGGCTTCCTGGGTTGGAAGTCCTGCTCTATGGAAACTCATCACAACCTTTGGAAAGCTAAGGTTCAAAGTGGTTTTAAAACATCCTCTGGAGTCTGCTATGAAGTCAAAGCAATTTTGCCTGCGATAAGCTTGTCAAGTCTTTGAACCTGATAGGCGGGACAGCCCCCCTCTACTCCACCACCGCACACCCCTGGCTGTCTGCCTATCAGGCATGTCCTACAGAAACTGAAACTCATTCACAGGGTGAAAACCACCTCTAATGAGCACTCAGAGCTAAATCTCTTTAGGGGGCTTGTGTTCGAAGCAGGTGGAGGTCAGAATTCAATAAATGTTTTATTGAATGAGTGAATGTTTCTCACAGGGAATTGCTCCATAAAGAGGGACTTTTAGCACAGGAGGTCTTGCTGGGGCCTCTGAGAGCAAGTGGGAGATGGGGAGTGGGAGGCAGAAGTACCCATGCTGTCTTAACAGCTCCATAGCTCCAGCCCCAGAGTGCATCAGATCTGCCAAGGAGCCCCAGGGACGCTGCCATAAGTCCCCCAAAGGGGTGGGTGGAGGGGAATTTAGTATTCCTTTTCCTAAAGACTTATTCCTACCGGGTTGAACCTAAACCGTAGTGATGGTTCTTGCTATCTTCAATTTCTTCCCCCTTTGCTCTTCAAGTGGTCTGGCACCGACGTCCATACTCTATAGAGCTGGCATATTGTTCATCCTTGAGCCAGGTCTATCTTCGACACCAGCTCCAATGCCCTCTGTGATGGATTGAATTGTGCCCTCTCAAAGATATGTTGAAACCCTAATGCGACCTTTTTGGAAATGGAGTCTTTGGAGATGTTACTCCTTAAATTAACATGAGGTCATAATAGAGTAGGGTAGTCCTAATCCAATCTGAGAGGTGTCCTTATAAAAAGGGAGAAGAGACACAGACAGAGAGAAGGACGACCATTGTAGAAGCATGTACAAGTCAAGGAATGCCTAGGGCTATCAGAAGCTGAGAGAGACAAGAAAGGATCTTCTTCTAGGGGCTTTGAAGGGAGCTTGGTTTGACTGACACATTTGGACTTTCACCCTCCAAAACTGTGAGACAATAAATTTCTGTTGGTATAAGCCACCAAGCTTGAGATACTTTGTTATTGCAGCCCTGGGAAGCTAATACACCCTCCTTCAGTGCTGGCCTCTTTTCCTCTCACTCTTGTTCCTTGTGTTTTCTTGTCCTTCAGAGTCCTGCCTGAGGTCTGGGATTTGGCCTGTGTTTAGACACCGAACGCAGAGCTTAGGATCCCATGCCTGCAAGTCTGAGGAGCTTTAATTAGAGGCTTCTCTGGACCACCCACCTGCCAGGCTTTCCAAGCCCCTGCAGCCTGCATCCCAGAAGAGTCCTTGCCGCTGTGGGTGGCAAACCGCAGCAGAACGCCTGAAGGTAGTCAAGTGGGCCTGAAGAGGCCCTCAGACCTCAGCTGGTTTTAATTCTATAAAACTGAAACTTAATATACAAGTCAAGCAAGATAAAAAATGCTTTTGTGCTGCATCAGTGTTCCATGTTGGACTCCAAATCTCATTGAGTCTAATTCAACTACAAGAATAATGATGATGGTAACAATAATCATAGCAATCATATCAACAATGTGATAATAAAAGAGAAAAAGCAGAAACCAAAGGGAGAATCCTGACACTTGTCTGGCTTGGTCAGTTGTGTGTTTGTGGCCCTTATTAATTAAACAGGGAATTCAAGTAATAGTGGCCCAGTGACTAAAGATCTCCTGGCCCCAGCAGCTCTGCCCCAGGAGCTATCAAGGCTACAACTTGTGTCTGGTTGCCCAGAACTGACCTGGGAGTCCAGCCTGCATCTGGGTGTGTTCTCTCCTACTTAGTCGACCTGGAGGCTCTGGCCAGACACTGGCCTAGAAGGCTGAGAAGCATTTGTCTAGGTTTCCTCCTGAGGAGATTCCAGTAGCTGGAGTCAGGAAGACCAACATACAACTAAGAAGTGGCCAAGAGTAGCTACAAAGACACACCAGAAAGAGCACTTCTTCATTCCCTTGTATTACTTGATAAACTCAAAAAGAATATGTGATCTTTCATGTATCTCTAGGTGAACACCTTATCCATTCCCACAGTGTGGCAAAATTCCAACTTGTTCATCATACAAACCCCATCGTCAACCCAAGCTGCCTCCTCAAGTGTGATAACCTCAGTGGCTCAGGCTTCCTTCTTACCGCCTCTCTGCTCCTCGGTGCCTGGATCTCCCCTGCTCCACGTCCTCCCCTGCTCTCCTCTTGTTTCAGATGATGAGCCGCCCCATTTTCCTTTCAGGCCAGTCACTGTTCTTTTGCCCTTTACTCCATTGTACCCATTCTTCCTTCTTTTGGACCATGGAGTTCTCTGTCATGTATTTTTTTCTTTTAATTTTGGTAGATATAAATGTAATAAATCATTTTCCATTTCAACATTCTTCAGTGTAAAATTCAGTAACACTAATTATGTTTATCACATCGTTCAACCATCATCAGTATCCGTTTCCAAATTTCCCATCACCCTTAACACACAGTGTCTCCTATGTCATGTATTTTTAATAGCTCCTTCCACTCTAAACAAGTCACTTCCTTCTTAAGACAAAACAGAAATTCTTGATCCCATGTCTCTTTCATCTCCACTCTATCTTTCTTTTTTATTCACCTCCCATTCACTCTTTAAATCACTGGAATGTGGCTGCCGCCTACACCACATCCATACATCAGTAAAACTGCTCTTCCTGATGTTATCCACAGCCTCCTGATGGCCAAATCCGACGGCTACCCTTCCAATTCTGGTCTACCTGGCTTCTTTGTGGCATTTGGCACTTTGTACAACTGCTTTCTTTCTGAAGAGCTGCAGCCTTGCATTGCGGCCTTTCATTCTCCTCATTCCCTTCAATCTTCTGGCCACACTCACCCTTCTCCATTTTGGGACCCTCTTCCTCTGTCTTAGATACTGTAGCTTCTTGGGAATTCATCGTCAGCTCTGTTCTTCACACTACATGCCATTTATCCCCTAGTGTTTGGGCTAGGTCCCTGCAATGAAGGGCAGAAAGGGACACTCCTGCACTGAGGCTGCAAGTCCTGAGCCTCAGACTGAAGCTGAGAGAGGCACCAGAGAATATCATGCAATCAACCTCTCCCCTCAGGAGCTTCTGTAGGTTACGAAAGTGTGTCTGGTCAGCAGAGGAACTGGGAAAGTTGGGACTTTTGGTGACAGATGGCACAGACTAGAAATAAGTTAATTTTGAAGTTTTCATGAAGAAGAAGAAAAAAAAACCCAATACTTACAGGAAAACAGACGGCCTGCATATGTGGGAAAATGTGTTTTCCTCTCGTCTTTGCACCATCCTCAGAACCTTTCCTGAGTCCTATAAGCACAGCCTCTGATTCTCCAGCTGCCAGCCTTGTAATGCACTATTTTAGAAAACGGGAGGAGGAACCTGTGTTCATGAAAGTGCGGTGTGAATGTGAAGGCTTTCAACACCCCAGAGGGGAAAGAGAAGAAGCCTGAAGACAGGCATGGGCAAGAGTAGTTGCTGGTGAAAGACTCATATGGACCCATTTGCTTCTTTTTCTAAACTGAATGATAACTGACATTAGCACAGCTATAAAATGACCAGGAATACACTGGTCCTGCCACACAGATGTTCAAGATCTTTGTAGAATGAAATGGGTCTGGGAGAGGACTCACCTGGGATTGGCTGACTTTGGGCCTGGTAATTGCAGAACCAGCAAAGCCACTCGGTGTGAGAACACTGGACACAGCATTTAAAGCTTAACCAGCCAACCCTGGCAATAACTGTTGGCATCTTAGGGAATGATTTTTGAGGGGTTAATAAAGCTAGGAATAGGTCCCTGGGTGGCACGAATGGTTTGTTCTTGACTACTAACCTAAAGGTCGACAGTTCAAACCTACCCAGTGGCTCTGCCAAAGAAAGTCTGGCAATCTTCACTTCTGTGAAGATTGCAGCCAAGAAAACTTTATGGAGCAGTTCTTCTCTGTAACACAAGGGATCACTATGAGTCAGAATCAACTCAGTGGCAATGGGTTTGATTTTGGTTTTAATATAGCCATGATCTCCCTGTGATGCAAACAGTTAACACACTTGGCTACTAACCAAAAGGTTGGAAGTTCGAGTTCACTCAGAGGCGCCTTGGAAGAAAAGCCTGGTGATCTACTTCCAAAAAATCAATCATGAAAACCCTATGGAGCACAGTTCTACTCACACATGTGGGGTCGCCGTGAATCAGAATCTACCCAATGGCAAATATAATTCTAAACTCTTGAATCGTCAGGCCCCATTAGGAACAGGAAAATCATGCACCTAGAAATGATTGATGACATTCTGCAGGGAACACCCTCCATGAGCTCCCTGGGCAATTCAAGCTCTCTCTGGACAATTCCTGTCTTTTAAGACTTAGCTGATATGCCCCTTTCTCCCCCTTTGAGGTTTTTCCATCCCTGACAGACTGCATTTCACAGCCCCTCCTCTGTATTCCCTTGGTATGTCTTCTATCATATAATTTTATTACACATGTCATAATCATCTATTAGATCCTCTGTCTTGTCCATTGGACTGCATGCTTCCTGAGGGAAGCATCTCTATTTCTGACGCCTACCATAGTTCTCGGCATATAGAAGGCCCTCAGGAAATTTTAAGTGAGTGAATGAATGATGAATAAATGAATGAATGAGAGAAGACTTGAAGTGCCTGGTTATCAGAAGCAGACTGGAAAATCATTCCCTAGCAAGGGACACACATTGTTGCTGTGTGTGTGAAGCTTTAGATAGCTAAGGAGCATCTCTTTAACCAGGGGAGACCTACGAGATTGTGTAGGCATGGCCTCTGAGAACAAGCTAGTTGTTTCACCAGACTTTCACTATGAAATATCAGGATGACAGATACTAGCAGGAACTCCCTGCCTGAAGTCCTGCTTCCAGTGTACGGCCCAGACGCAGCTTAACAGTGAGTTGAACAAGTAAACTTGTGCCTATTTTGTTCTGTTTCATTCTGAATAATTTCACTACCTTTTTTTCCCAAGACGGTAATCACCTTAAAGGAGTCCCAGTGGTACAATGGTTAAGTGGTTGGCTGCTAACCAAAGGTTGGCGGTTCAAACCCAGCAGGCTCTTTGTGGTAGAAAGATATGGCAGTCTGCTTCTGTAAAGATTGCAGCCTTGGAAACCCTGTGGGGCAGCTCTACTCTGTCCTGCCCACTTGCTATGAGTCAGAATCTACTTGACAGCGTGAGTTTTTGGAATCACATTAAGGACAGCATCTTTAATAAAAGCATCTTCATATCATAGTAAATTCACTATAGAAGATGTAGAAAATGATTGCAAGTCTTTATCAATGACAGTGGCATCAGTCAGACTAGTTACTTTGGAATAGAGTCCAGGGTTGCTAATGTATCGCCTCTCTCCGTAGTACCAATGGGTCTGAGCATTGGCTCATGGATGGAACAAACATTAGTTCTTTCAATTATTATCAAACTAACCACTTTAATGCTTTTAAAAGTCCTTTTCCAAGAACCCTTACAAGATAGGGAAAATGGGCCAATTTCTACATAGAAGGAGGAGGTCCCAGCAAAGGCTAGAAAGCATTCAGGTTCTGTGTGTACTACGGAAGAATGAAGAAAGGATCTGATGGAAAAAAAGGCAAAGTTTCCACTGAAGTGAAACCCTATTGCCCTGGCTCTGAAGGTGGAGTGTTGGTCCAAGAGCAGGGGAAGGAAATAGACTCCAGCTCCTTCAATCATGGTGGGCTGATCAGCACCCCAAGTTGGCAGATCTAGGGCTGGGACATCCTTGCAGCTTTTGCACTATTTCATTGGGCTGTTGACAAATACACACACGGAAACAATCCACAGCTGGGCACTGATTACATTTTCCTTCAAAGGCATGGCAGACCCTCATCTTCTGTGAAAAATTATCTTAATCCTTTCACTGATGTCTAACCCACCCGCAACATTTTCTAAGATTTCTTGATCATACGTTTCAGAGAGTTTTGATTTCTATTCATTCTTGCCTCCTTGAATTTGTACAGTATTTGCCTCTTTCTTCTATCATAGAATAACTAGAGGTAGGACAGCTGAACAGACCTCCAGCACCTTCCTCCTTTAGATAGATGCCATCCCTCTGCAGCGGGCCACCAGGTAGCCCCACTATTCAGGAGGTCCATGGGGTTGTCTCCACCTGGCCATTTCTGCAGAGGCAGAGCTAGCTCTCCTTATTAGTTATGTGTGTGAAAGCAGACCCTCCTCAAATTATAAACTCTTTTAGGGTATCTGTGGAAAACCTGGCAGCATAGTGGTTAAGTGCTATGGCTGCTAACCAAGAGGTTGGCAGTTCAAATCCGCCAGGTGCTCCTTGGAAACTCTATGAGGCAGTTCTAGTCTGTCCTATAGGGTCACTATGAGTCAGAATTGACTTGACGGCAGTGGGTTTTTTGGTTTGGTAGGGTATCTGTATTTCTGTATCTTCTATCTTTCCTAACACTTTGTAGGCTACGCAGTTTATTGATTGAGAGCCTAGCAGGCTCTATTGTATATAATAAAAAAAAAGAGAGAGTATTAATTTATTCATCCATCCATCCAACACTTGGAGTCAGACAGACCTGGATTCAATGCCCCTAGCTCTGCTACTTACTAGCTGTGTAGTATTGGAGAAATCACTGCCCTTCCCTAAGTCTCAGATTCTTTACCAGTAAAATGAGGGTAATAGCAATACTTACCACCTAGGATTGTTGTAGAGCCCTGGTGGCACACTGGTTAAGGTTGGAGGTTCGAATCTATCAACTGCTCCTTGGAAATCCTATGGAGCAGTTCTACCCTGTCCTAGAGGGTCACTATGAGCCAGAATCTGCTGGACAGCAACGGATTTGGTTTGTTTATTTTTGCTCTAGAAGGCCTTGGAAACTAAGATATGCTACAACATGGATGAGCCTTGAAATAATGCTAAGAGAGACAATGGGTTTTTGTTTTATTTTGCTTTAGGATTGTTGTGAGCATTAAAAGAATGAAAATTTTTCAAGCACATAGAAAAGCCCATAATATATCTTAGCCCTTCTTATTTCTGTGTGCCTAATTTTAATATGTGGCAAAAACCCTGGTGGTGCAGTGGTTAAAGCACTTGGCTGCTAACCAAAAGGTCAGTGGTTCAAACCTACCAGCAGCTCCATGGGAGAAAGATATGGCAGTCTGTTTCTGTAAAGATTTACAGCCTTGGGGCTGTTTTACTCTGTCCAATAGCGTTGCTGTGCATCGAATTCGGCTCAGTGGCGATGGGTTTGGCTTAGTTCAATTTACTGTGTGACAGGTCTGAGGAACACATGTGAGGGGAGGTGTGCTGGCTGCAGGACAGAAGCCAGAGTTAAAAGTAGAGGTGAGGAACTCCCTCAGTGTGGGCCAGGCTAAGTCAGGCAGGTCAGGTGAGGACATTTTCTATTAGGACTCTTGAACAATATCCAAGCAATTTGTTCATCAAAACTTTACTTCATCCTGTCACACCGGGGGAGGGGTGGGCTCAGCACTACCAATGAGATGTAGAGACTGGCCAGCATAGCCTAGATGATAAATTTTGGAGTCATCCTAGACTCTTTCACCATTGCACCAAACCATCAACATATCCTACCTTCAAAATAAATCTTGAATTTGACCTCTTACACCCTAGTTCAAGCTACCAAAATCCTGTAACAGAGCTATTGAATTGTCCTCTAAATGATCCTCCTGCTTCTACCCTTATATTCCTGGAATCTATTTTCAACACAAGAGCTAGAGTGATCTGGTTAAAACCTAAGACAGATTTTGTCAACGCACAAAATCCTCCAAATCATTCATTCAACAAATATTTATTGGGTATGTATCATGTGCTAGGCATTGTTCCTCAGGAGCACTGGTGGCACAGTGGTTAAGAGCTCAGCTGCTAGTCAAAAGCTGCTAACCTTGGAATCCACCAGCTGCTCCTCGGAAACCCTATGGGGCAGTTATACTCTGTCGTATAGGGTTGCTATGAGTTGGAGTCAACTCGACCTCAACGAGTTTGGTTTGGTGCTGGCTTAGGCATTGTTTCAAGAACTAGGAATATTGTTGTTTGCTGTTGTTAGGTGCCATTGAGTTGGTTCTGACTCATAGCAACCCTATGTACAACAGAATGAAACACTGCCCCGTCCAGCATCATTCTCACAATCACTGTTTGAGCCGATTGTTGCAGCCACTGTGTCAATCCATCTCATTGAGGATCTTCCTCTTTTTTGCTGACCCTCTATTTTACCAAGCATGATGTCCTTCTCCAGGGACTGTTCCATCCTGATAATATGTACAAAGTGCATGAATGAAGTCTCTTCATCCTCACTTCCGAGGAGCACTCTGGCTGTACTTCTTCCAAGACAGGCTTGTTTGATCTTCTGGCAGTCCATGGTATACCCGATACAAAACTGGGGTAAAGTCATGAAGGAAGCTTGGTGGGTATCTGAGGACAAGTACTCCAGCAGGAGAAATAAGTACAAAGGCACTGAAGTCAAGTATGACTTATTTTCATTGAGATATAACTCATATACCATAAAATTCAGTTTTTTAAAATATATAATTCTTTGGTTTTATATTCACAAGGCTGTGCAATCATCACCAATCTCTAATATTAGGACATTATCACAAAAGAAACCCTGTTCATAGTGTTAGTCATAATACCCCAAAAGTGGAAACAACCAAAATGTCAATCAATTGATGAATGGATAAATAAAATGTGGTATATCCATAAAATGGAATATTATTTGGCAGTAAAAAATGAAGTACTGATACCTGCTATGTTATGGATTGAATTTTATCCCACAGAAAGAGATATTGAAGTCTAACAACCCCTGTACCTGTGAATGTGACCTTGTTTAGAAATAGGGTTTTTCTTTTGTTATCAGTTAATTACATAAGATCATACCAGAGTAGGGTGAGTCCTAATTCTAACCCCTCTGAGTATAAAAAGGAAGTCACACACAGTGGGAAGACAGACGTCATGTGATGATGGGGGCAGATGAATCCATAAACAGCAAAGGAACACCAAGAATTGCTGAAAGCCACCATGAGCTAGGAGAGAGGCATGGAACAATTCTTCTCTCAAAGCCCTCAGAAGGAATCAATACAGACAATACCCTGGTTTGGACTTCTAGCCTCCAGAACTGTGAGGAAATAAGTAAAGGTTCTTTAAAGTCAACCAGTTTGTGTTTTTGTGATATAGAAGGACGCCCTGGTGGCATCGTAGTTAAGAGCTCAGTTGCTAACTAAATTGGCAGTTCAAATACACCAGCCGCTCCTTGGAAACCCTATGGGGCAGTTCTACTGTGTCCTATATGGTAGCTGTGAATTGGAATCCACTCATCGGCAACAGATTTGATTTGATTTTTTTGTTACAGAAGACCTTGGAAACTAAGACCTACTACAACATGGCTGAACCGTGAAACATAATTCTAAGAGAAACAAGTCAGTCATAAAAGGGCACATATTATATGATTCAATTTATATAAAATGTCCAGAAGAGGCAAATCTATAAAAAAAATAGGGACATAAAATAGATCAGTGGTTGCCTATGGCTGGGGGTGGAGGTGCGAAGGGAGGATTGGAAGGTGATAGCTAGGAGTTGCAGGATTTCTTTTTGAGGTAATGAAAATATTCAAAAATTGATTCTGGTGTTGGATGCAGAACTCTGAGTACACTAAAAGGTAATCAGTGGTACTCTTTAAATGGGGAAATTGTGTGGTATGTGAATTATATATCAATAAAGCTGTTAAAAAAAGAAAGAAATCCCTACAGTTTAGCAGTCACTCCTCATTGTTCTCTCCTCCCAGACACCGGCAACTACTACTCTATTTTTTGTTTCTTATATGGAGCTGGACCCAGTGGAATTGCTGAGTCATATGGTAACTATGTCTAACTCAACGTCCCTGCATGGTACAAACGGTTAATGCACTCAGCTGCTAAACTGAAAAGTTGGAGGTACTGTCCATGCAGAGGCACCTCAGAAGAAAGGCCTGGTGATCTACTTCTGAAAAATCAACACTGAAAACCCTATGGAACAAAGTTCTACTCTGACACACATGGGTTTGCCATGAGTCAGAACTGACAGCAACTGTTTAAAGTTTAACTTTTTGAGAACTACCAAGTTTCCAAAGCACCTGTAATATTTGACATCCCCACCAACAATGTATAAACCAGAAGGATTCCATTTTCTTTACATACTTGTCAACACCTGTTATTATCAATATTTTTGATTATAGCCGTCCTAGTGGGTGTGAAGTTATTTTATTGTGTTTTTGATTTGCGTTTCCCTGGAGCCCTGGTGGTATAATGGTTAAGTGTTCAACTGTTAATCAAAAAGTCAGCAGTTCAAATCCACCAGCTGCTCATTGGAAACCCTATGGGGTAGTTCTACTCTGTTCTGTAGGGTTGCTATGAGTTGGAATTGACTTGATCTGGATGGGTTTTTTAATGACTAATGATGTTGATGTTCCACTGCTATTCATAAGGTTTTAACTGGCTAATTCTTTTCAGAAGTAGACTTCTGGGTCCTTCTTCCTAGTCTGTCTTAGTCTGAAAGCTCAGCTGAAACCTGTCCGCTCTGCATGACCCTGCTGGTACCTGAATACCGGTGGTACAGCTTCAGCATCACAGCAACACACAAGACCCCACAGTACGACAAACTGACAAACACATGAGGGAACATTGGAAATCATCAAAAATGAAATGGAACACATAAACATCAATATCATAGGCGTTAGTGAGCTGAAATGGACTGATACTGGCCATTTTGAATTGAATAATCACATGGTCTACCATGCTGGTAAGGACAACTTGAAAAGGAATGTGGCGTTCGTTGCATTCATCATCAAAAAGAACATCGCAAGATCTATCCTGAAGTATAACACTGTCAGTGATAGGATAATATACATACGCCTACAAGGAAGACCAGTTAATACGACTATTATTCAAATTTATGCACCAGCCACTGAGGCCAAAGATGAAGAAATTGAAGATTTTTATCAGCTTCTGCAGTCTAAAGTTGATCAAACATCCAATCAGTATGCATTGATGATTACTGGTGATTGGAATGTGAAAGTTGGAAACAAAGAAGAAGGATCAGTGTTTAGAAACTATGGCCTTGGTGATAGAAACAATGCCGGAGATTGCAAGATAGAATTTTGCAAGACCAAAGACTTCTTCGTTGCAAATACTTTTTTTCACCAACATAACGGTGACTATACACATGGACCTCACCAGATGGAATACACAAATCAAATCGACTACATCTGTGGGAAGAGACAATGGAAAAGCTCAATATCATCAGTCAGAACAAGGCCAGGGGCTCACTGTGGGCCAGACCATCAATTACTCACACGAAAGTTCAAGTTGAAAATGAAGAAAATTAGAAAAAGTCCATGAGAGCCTAAGTACAAATTTGAGTATATCCCACCTGAATTTAGAGAACATCTCAAGAATAGGTTTCACCTGTTGAACACTAATGATTGAAGACCAGATTAGTTATGGAATGACATCAAGAAATCATACATGAAAAAAGCAGGAGGTCATTAAAAAGACGAGAAAGAAAGAAAAGACCAAAATGGATGTCAGAAAACTCTCTGAAACTTGCTCTTGAACATCAAGCAGCTAAAGCAGAAGGAAAAAATGATGAAATGAAAGAACTGAAGATTTCAAAGGGTGGCTCAAAAAGACAAAGTAAAGTATTATAATGACATGTGCAAAGAGCTGGAGATAGAAAACCAAAAGAGATGAACATGCTCAGCATTTCTCAAGCTGAAAGAACTGAAGAAAAAATTCAAGGCTCGAGTTGCAATAGAGTAGGATTCTATGGGGAAAATATTAAATGATGCAGGAAGCATCAAAAGAAGATGGAAGGAATACGCGGAGTAATTATATCAAAAAGAATTAGTCAATGTTCAACCATTTCAAGAGGTAGCATATGATCAGGAACCAATGGTACTGAAGGAAGAATCCAAGCTGCACTGAGGCATTGGCGAAAAACAAGGCTCCATTTATTGACAGAATATCAGTTGAGATAATTCAACAAACCAGCGCAGCTTTGGAAGTGTTCACTCGTCTATATCAAGAAGTTTGGAAGACAGCTACCTGGCCAACAGACTGGAAGAGATCCATATTTATGCCTATTCCCAAGAAAGGTGATCCAGCCAAATGCGGAAATTATTGAACAATGTCATTAATATCACACAGAAGCAAAATTTTGCTCAAGATCATTCAAAAGTGGCTGTAGCAGTATATCAACAGGGAACGGCCAGAAATTCAGGCCAGATTAAGAAGAGGACATGGAACCAGGGATATCATTGCTGATGACAGATGGATCCTGGCTGAAAGCAGAGAATACCAGAAGGATGTTTACCTGTGTTTTATTGACTATGCAAAGGCATGCGACTGTGTGGGTCATAACAAATTATGGATAACATTGTGAAGAATGGGAATTCCAGAACGCTTAATTGTGCTCATAAGGAACCTGTTCATAGATCAAGAGGTAATTGTTCAGATAGAACAATGGGATACTGTGTGATTTAAAGTCAGGAAAGGTATGAGTCAGTCAGGGTTGTATCCTTTCACCGTACCTATTCAATCTGTATGCTGAGCAAATAATTCGAGAAGCTGGACTATATGAAGAAGAACAAGGCATCAGGATTGGAGGAAGACTCATTAACAACCTGCGTTATGCAGATGACACAGCCTTGCTTGCTGAAAGTGAAGAGGACTTGAAGCACTTACAGATGAAGATCAGAGACCACAGCCTTCAGTATGGATTACACCTCAACATGAAGAAAACAAAATTCCTCACAACTGGACCAATAAGCAATATTGTAATAAATGGAGAAAAGAATGACGTTGTCAAGGACTTCATTTTACTTGAATCCACAATCAACACCCACGGACGCAGCAGTCAAGAAATCAAAAGACGCATTGCTTTGGGCAAATACGAGGCAAAGGACCTCTTTAAAGTGTTGAGAACCAAAGATGTCACCTTGAAAACTAAGGTGTGCCTGACCCAAGCTAAGGTATTTTCAATCCCATCATATGCATGCAAAAGGCGGACAATGAATAAGGAGAACCAAAAAAGAATTGACACCTTTGAATTGTGGTGTTGGAGAAGAATATTAACTATACCATGGACTGCCAAAAGAACGAACAAACCTGTGTTGGAAGAAGTACAACCAGAACACTCCTTGGAAACAAGGATGGTGAAGCTGTGTCTTACATACTTGGGACTTGTTGTCAGGAGAGATCAGTCCTTGGAGAAGGACATCCAGGTTGGTAAAGTACAGGGTCAGTGGAAAAGAGGAAGACCCTCAGCAAGACGGATTGACACAGTGGCTGCAACAACGGGCTCAAGTATAACAACGATGGCCAGCATGGTGCAGGACTGGGCAGTGTTTAGTTCCGTGGTACATAGGTTCGCTATGAGCCAGAACTGACTCGACGGCACCTAAGAACAACAACGATGTTGAGCATCTTTCAATGTGCTTATTGACCATTTGCGTGTCTTTGATATCTGTTTAGATCCTTTTCCCGTTTTTTTAATTGGGCTATTTTTTAAATTTTATTGTTGAGTTGTAAGAGTTCTTTAAATATTCTGGAGACTACGCCCATATCAGATCTAGGATTTGCACACATTTTTCCCATTCTGGGGTTGTCATTTCACTTTCTTGATGTTGTCCTTTAACTTTAATGAAGTCCAACTTATTTTTTTATTTGGTCATGAAGATTTACACCTACCTTTTCTTCTAAAAGTTTTAGAGTTTTGGGTCATATATTTAGGTCTCTGATTTATTTTTTTATATATGGTGTGAGGTAAAGGTCTACTTTCAATTATTTGCATGTGATATTCAGTTGAGCAAGCACCGTTTGTTAAAAGGACTATTCTTTCCCTTATTCAATTATCTTGGCACCACTTGTCAAACATCACTTACTCAGAAATGTATGGACTTTCAATTTTATTCTACGCATCTACGTGTCTATCTTTGTGCCTGCCTACCACACATTTTTTTTTTTTTTTTTACCACACAGTCTTGATTAATGTGGTTTTATAGTAAGTTTTGAAATTGGAAAGTTTGAGACCTCTAACTTTGGTCTTTTTAAAGATTAATTTGGCCATTCTGGGTCCCTTGCATTTTCGTATAAATTTTAGAATCAGCTTGTCAATTTCTGTAAACTAGCCAGCAAAGATTTTGATAGGGATTGCATTGGATTTGTAGATTTTGTAGGTTAATTTGGAGAACACTGCCATCTTAAGAATATTAAGTCTTCCAAACTATGAACATGGGATGACTTTCCACTTATTTAGGTCTTTTTAAATTTCTTTCAGTAACATTTTCAAGTACACGTTTTGTACTTCTATTGTTAAGTGTATTCCTAGTGTTTTATTATTTTTGATGCTACTGTGAATGAAATCGTTTTCTTGCTTTTGTTTTTAGATTGCTCATCAGATAGTACAGAAATACAATTGATTTTTTGCATATTGATCTTATATCTTGAAACCTTACTGAATTCGTTTATTACCGCTAATAAGGCCTTTTTGTTTGCGTGTGTGTGAATTCAGTAGGATTTTCCATATACAAATTGATGTCATCTGTGAATAAAGATAGTTTTACTTCCTCCTTTCCACCGTGATCATCTTTTATTTCATTTTCTTGATTAATTTCCTTGGTTAAAACCTCCAGTAGAATGTTGAATAGAGATAAAATGAGTGGACATCCTTGTCTTACTCCTGATCTTAAGGAGAAAACTTTTAGTCTTTTGCCATTATGATGCTAGCTGTAGGCTTTTCATAGTTGCCTTTTAATGGGTTGAGGAAGTTTTCTTTTCTCAGTAGTTTGTTGAGTGTTTTTATCATGAAAGTGTGGTGTAGTTTTCCAACTTTTTTTTTTTTTTTGCATCTAGTGCGATGGTGTGGTTTTTTTCCCCCTTTATTAATATAGTGAATTACATTAATTGATTTTCATATGCTGAATCAACCTTGCATTCCTGGGATAAGTACCACAATCTTGTTTATATGATTTTGTTTTTGATTTTCTAGTATTTTGTTGAGGATTTTTGCATCTATATTCGTAAGGGATATTGGTCTGCAGTGTGTGTGTGTGTGTGTGTGTGTGTGTGTGTGTGATGTCTTTGTCTAGCTTAAGGGATTAGGATAATAATGTCCTCATAAAATGAGTTAAGGAGTGTTACCGCCTCTTTTATTTTTGGAAGAATTTGTGGTTTTTTTAAAATTAAACAATGGTAGAATTCACCATTAAAGAAAGCCATCTGGTCCTCGACTTTTCTTTGTAGAAAGTTTTTTGTTTTTTGCAAATACCAATTCAATTTCTTTACTTGCTATAGGTCTATTCATGTTTTCTATTTTTTCTTGAGACATTTTTGGTAGTAATTCTTCATCTACTTCTTCTAAATTATTTAATTTGTTGGCGTACAATTGTTAATTCTATTCCCTTATAATCCTTTATTCTGTAAATTTTTTTATTCCTGATTTTAGTAATTTGAGTCTTATCTCTTTTTTTTTTTCTTGGTCAGACCCTTTTGGTATGTTGTATTTCTTTTTTATTCACCACAAAGTATTTTCTAATTTATTCTATAATTGCTTCTTTGACCCATTGCTTATTTAGGAGTGTGTTGTTTACACATATTTGTGAATAAAACAAACTTCTTTCCATTATTGATTTATAATTTCATCCCATTGTGGTCTAAGAATATACTTTGTATGATTTTAATACTTTTAAATTTATTGAGACTTGTTTTATACCCTAATACATGGTCTATCCTGGAGAATGTTCCACGTGAGTTTGAGAAGAATGTATATTCTGTGGTTGTTGTCATTCTCATAATTTTATTTAGTTTTAGATCCAGTTGGTTTATACTGTTGTTCAAGTGGTCTCTTTCCTTTTTGTTCTTCTGTCTAGTTGTGTTATTCATTATTAAAGTGGTGTTTTGGAGTCTCCAACTATTACTGTTGAATTGTTTATTTCTCCCTTCAATTCTGTCAGCTTTTGCTTCATGTATACTGGGGCTCTGTACGTAGGTACAAATATATTTATAATTATAATATGTTCTTGTTGGATTGGAACTTTTATCATTATAAAATATTCATCTTTGTTTTTAGTAGCAGTTTTTAAAGTTTGTTCTGTGCGATATTAGTATAGACACTCCAGATCTCTATATGCTACTGTTGGCATGGTATATATATACATATATACTTTCCATTCTTTTTCTTTCAGCCTATTTCTGTTTTGAATCTAAAGTGTATCTCTTGTAGGCAGCATATATTTGGTCCTATTTTTTAAATCCAATCCGACAACCTCTGCCTTTTGATTGGAGTATTTAATTCATTCACACTTAATGAAATTATGTTAGAATTTACCCATGCCATTTTGCTATTTGTTTTCTATATGTCATATAACTTTTGTTCCCCTAAAAAAAAAAAAAAATTCCTTCATTATTTCCTTTTTTGGTGTTGAATAGATATTTTTCTAGTTTACCATTTTAATTCTCTTCTTGATTCTTTTAATATATATTTTATTACTTATTTCTTTGGTTGACGCCCTGGGGATTACTATTAACACCTTAATTAAAAGTAAGCTAGGTGAGATCAATACTAACTTAATTGCAATATTATACAAAAATTTTACTTTTAAATAGCTCTTTTCCCTCCACCTTCCTTTATGCTGTTATCATAAAGCTTCATCTTTACACATTGTGTGCCTATCAATGCAGATTTAGAATTATTACTTTATCCAGCTGTCTTTTAAATCAGATAAGAAGAGAAAATACTTACAAAAAAAAAATTTAGAAATGAAAAGTAAAATAACTGTCTTTTGTGTTTACTTATGTTCTTACTTTACCAGTACTCTATACTTCTTGTGAATCAAGTTATTGCCTGGTGTCCTTCAATTTCAGCCTAAAGGGCTCCCGTTAGTATTTCATGTAGGGTAGGTTTGCTATCAACACATTGCCTCAGCTTTTATCTGGGAATGTCTCAGTTTCTTCTTCATTTTTTGAAGGATAATTTTGCTGGGTATAGAATTCTCGATTGACAGTCTTTTTTTTTTTTTTTTTCTGCTCACCACTTTGAATATGTCATTCCACCACCTTCTGGCCTTTGTGGTTTCTGATGAGAAACGCACTGTTAATCTTATTGAGGATTCTTTGTATGTGATGAATTGAGCCTTTCTTGCCACTTTCAAGGCCATCTTTTTTTCTTTATACTTTCACCGTTTGATTGTGATATGTCTGAATTTATCTTACTTAACATTCATTGAGCTTCCTAGATAAACAAATTACTGTTTTTCAACAATTCAGGAAAATTTGGACCATTTATTTCTTCCAATTTTTATTCTGCTCATATTAAGCATATGTTGGTATCCTTAAGACTGTCCCACTTGTCTTTGACACTTTGTTCATTTTTCTTCAGTCTTTTCTCTTTCTGTTCCTCAAATTGGTTAATCTCAATTAGCCTATCTTCATTTTCACTGATTCTTCTGCCCACTCAAATCTGCTGTTGAGCTCCTCTTGTGAATTTTTTATTTCAGTTATTTTACTTTTCATTTCTAAAGTTTCTTTTTTTTTTTAATTTCTCTCTACTGATATTCTCTATTTGGTGAGACATCTTTCTCATAATTTTATTTAGTTCCTTAGACATGACTTCCTTTGAACATATTTAAAATAGGCGATTTAAAGCCTTGCTTAGTAAGTCCAGTATCTGATCTTCCTTAAGGACAATTTTAGTGATTACTTAGTTTTCTGTGTACAGGCCATATTTTTTTGTTCCCTTCCATGTTAAATATTTTTTTTTAACTGGATATGTTAGATAATATAATATGACAACTCTGGAAATCATGTTTTCTTTCCTCCCTAGGGCTTATTGCTGATGCTATTTCTTATTATTTGTTCCTTTAGAGACTTTTCTGAACTATTTATGTAAAGTCAGTATTCTTTGTTGTGTGTGGCCCCAGAAGTCTCTGCTTGGTTAGCTTAGAGGTCAGCTAATGACTAGACAGAGATTTCCTTAAATGCTGCCCAAATCACCAAGTTTCCAAATCTTTGCCAAGAGGCTCTTTTTTTTTTTTTTTTTTTTTCTGCGTGTGTGTTGTGGCATATCTTCAACATTCTTTCAGGGAGTTGACAACTTTTTTCTAACCTTCACTTCATGCTTGTCTACAGCCCAAAGTCAGCTCAAGGTGAGACTTTAGGCCCTTCTCAGGTATTTCCTGAGCATGTACAGAGCCATACACATGTGCATAGCTTTCTAGATTCCCAGGAATATGTCATAGCTTTTCAAAGCCTCTATGGACATCTCATTCCCCAGCTTTTCCTTTTAAGCTTTTTGATTAACCTATTGTTTTTCCCAAATATTATCCACCACCTCAGGCAGCTTCAAGTTAATCAGTTGTCTCTAACTGGTTTTGAAAAATGCCCTCTGCTTTTTGTACTGGATGAGCTCTGAGTCAGATCAAATAAAGATAGTCTTGCAAGGGGGCCTTCATGGAACCACCATACAGGTCAAATAATGACACTTCTCTGGGAATTAGGCTTTTAAGGAGCTCTGACTCTGTTCTTCCCTTCCCAGTGGCTATCAGGTGCTGGTTTACCCTGTGATTACAAGCTGTTGGTTTTCAAGGCTACCACAGAGCTGGAAAGCCGTAATGAAAATAGGTGAAATTGAAACACCAAAAGACTCTCATTCTTATTGAAATTCAGCTGCTTTCCTCTACTAGACACTCCTACAACTGCTACAAGACTTTGCTTAACTTCCAGAGTTCTGAAAAATTTGATTCTGATAATTTTTGCCAGTTTTCTCATTGCTTTTATGGAAGGAGAGAATTTTTAGAGATTTTTCATTGCCAATTTCACTGGTGTCACCATTTCTTTTGTTTGCTTGTTTAAGGAACATCAACGAGGCACCATGGGTGAGGCAGAGGCAGGGAGAGTTGGAGTCACAGAGGCAATGAGGGGCCAGAGCAGGCAGAAAGGGCCTTGAGGCCATTGTAAAGAGTTTGGATTTTACTCTGATATGAAGAGACAGTGGGGATTTTTGAGAAAATGAGCAAGACAATATGATTTGTGTTGTAATAGAGTTTCTCTGGCTGTTGTGTATAGACTGTAATGCACAGAATCTGAAGGGAGAAAGAGAAGAATCAGAGCCTTCTCAGAACAAAATCCAAGCCCTTTTCTGAACCAACAAGGATCTGCACGATCTGTCTCTGGCCAGCTATCTGACCCCATCTCTTACCACTTTCTTCCTTTTTTTAGTCTGCTCCCATCACACTGGCTGCCTTAATTTTCCTCAAGTATGCCAATCATGCTCCTGCCCCAGGGCCTTTGGACTTGCTGTTCCATCTTCCTGAAATACTTTTTTGTGCATGTCATATGGCTCATTCCTTTCCTTCAGGTCTTTGTTCAAGTGTCACTTTACCCGGGAAACTCTTTGACTGTTTTATATTAACTTGTAACTCCCTTCCCTTCACTCTTCATCCTTTTACCCTACTTTTTCAGAGCACCTATCACCACCTGATGTGCTATATACTTCTTTGTTAGCTGACTGGCAATGGGAATTGAGCTATGCCAAGCCTCCTTTTAACCTCCAGTAAAGAAGGAAATGGAGAAATAAATAATTCCTCAGAGAGGTACACACGCATTTCTCATTTTATAAGAGTATCAACCTCAGGAAGGCCCTTCCTTCAACCTTGTTACTTTAGGAAACCTCCTTTTCAGACTCATAATTTGTCAGGTACCAGGCATACTTGGAGTTGAGTGAAAATAGGTAGGAGAGAGAAGAACCAGGTATGTTGTTACATTGTTAGGTGCCATCAAGTCAGTTTCAACTAATAGCCACCCTATGTATAACAGAGCAAAACACTTCCCAGTCCTGTGCCATCCTCACAATGGTTGTTATGCTTGAGCCCATTGTTGCAGCCACTGTGTCAATCCACTTCATTGAGGGTCTTCCTTTTTTTCACTGACCCTCTACTTTACCAAGCATGATGTCCTTCTCCAGGGACTGATCCCTTCTGATAACATGTCCAAAGTATGTGAGATGTAGTTTTGCCATCCTTGCTTCTAAGGAGCATTCTGATTGTACTTTTTCCAAGACAGATTTGTTCATTCTTTTGGCAGTCCATGATACATCCAATAGTCTTCACCAACACCACAATTCAAAGACATCAATTCTTCTTCCATCTTCCTTATTCCTTGTCTAGCTTTTGCAAAACCAGGTATAAAGGAGTGCTAATATATTTTGGTTCCAGTGGTCCCAGAAAGTCATTGTATTAGTCAAGACACATTCAATAGCTTCTGTAACAAACATTCCTGCAGATTCAATGCAATAAAGGTTTATATCTTGCTCACACAGTCTGATGCACATCAGATGGGTCTTTGTGGCCTTTCTCCATGCAGTAGCTAAGAGATCACAGTTGCTTTTATCTGGGGACTCTGACAGGAAAGAGAAACCCTCGTGAAGGAATATCAGCTCTTAACTGTCTTGAACTAGAAGCACCAACACATCACTTCTGTTCATGTCCCACTGGACAAATCCTAACCATATGCCTCTATCTAACTGCAGGGGAGGCTGGAACATGTTCTCTTCTTGTATGCCCAGGAATAGAAAAATGAAATAGTATGTAGCAAACATGTAGTGTGTTTCTTTGCCACAATCGCCTTGACAATGGTATGGGTAGGTCTTCTCAAGGTGTGCTGAGAGGTGAGCTGGAGGTGGGAGAAGAGTGCGTTGGCTTCATGGAACAGGTTCTCGAGGGAGACTGGTAATCCAGGGAGCCTTCTGTTGGTTGGGAATGAAATTGGTGGGCACTGTCCCAGATAACCTCTCTCCTAGGAATAGATCATCCCTCTGACATAGAAATCCCAGACAGCTTCAGGCTTAAGTCCTCACTGCCATGTCCCATGGAGTATTTCCATGGCCATGTCTAGAGTCCAGGGGCCATGTTACCATGTCTCTTAAAGCTGATATTGGAAAGCTCCTCAGGTTGAGCAGTTCATTTCCTTAGCATGAACAACAGCCTTGAATCAGGTTAACTTGGAAATTTGCACACCAACTTTCCACTAGACTGTTATAAGTGGAGGCGGGGGGTGCTTCTTGGAGGTTTACCGTTCTGTATGTATTTATGCAGGCTTTCCTTTGAGAGAGTGTGCCTCCTCAATCTGACAGTCTGTTTATGCACAGTCCTCCCAATACACTGTGCACTGGTTAAAATGTCCAATGTGGAAAGTATTATAACAGCTATGCAACCACCTCTGATTAAAAGCAGATTTTGCTTCAGATATGATCTGTGTTACCAGAAAATTGGGCAAGTGCTGAGGCTGGCTTAACTTCTTTATTCTTTTCCCTTGTCTTGTTTATCATTTTTTAACCTTGGTGAAGTGCAAAGTTCTGTGTTCCCTGTAGAGTGTCCCATGCCATTTACATTGAAAGGCAGAGATACCCAGGCAAGTGAAAACCATTTAGAGTAGCAATTAAGCTTCTGAGTGTAGAACCTTTTGAATGTTTCATTTTTAAGCTTTGGCTCATTACCTGAGAGGTGGAGAGCCCTTCAACAAGAACAACAAGCCAAAGCCAACATTAGCGCTCAGACAACTCAGCCAAGGTCTGCTTGTGTTTTGCTGTCTAGTGTTTTGAGTTTCCTAACTACTCATGATTAAGTATGGAGTCTTGCCCTCCTGCAGGTTCTCCGAAGGTTCCACTGTAATCTTATTTAATATACAACATGCTTTTGTAATGAAAGGTAGCCAGGCTGCCACTTATGTTCAAGTAGTTTGTGTGAGGCATAAAAGTGCCTGGCCATGGGAGCTTGTGGAGCTGGAATCCAGCCCTTCTTCTGCTTGCCAGCCTCTGCTCTCTGGCCAGCCCAGCGTGTGGAACATCTTTTGTAATTTTTCTTCTCAGAGAGCACTCTTTGACCCAGAGGCACTGGACAGTTTGTGCTAGCACCCCCAGCAAGAGTGGGCTGTGTACCTCACTCCAGCCAGGTATTTCTAGTGTTCTCAATCTCTGGATGAATCTCAGTCTTCTTCTCCACTGCCATCCTAGGAGAAAAGAAAAGCGGTGGAGGAATTCTTCCCCCAGTGCCATTTTCTGTAAGTCCCTGATTTCTCCTAGTTATTCTCAGCTTCTTCAGTGATATTACTGCTTATATGGGAAGGATTTTCTTGCACATTCAAACCCCATAAGAATGTGATACATGGCATGAAAACTTTTGAGATACTAACCTGTGTGGGTTCTCCCCTGATTTGGAACAGCAGTTTAGTTCTAGTGGAAACCTAAAGAAAAGCCTGTTTTGTTTTGTTTTTATTTCTAGCTTTTTAGATGGATCTGTGAGTCAGAATCAACTCTCTGGCAAATGGTTTTTTTTTGAGGGGGGGGCCATCCCCTGATAATAATGACAACAATGCCTTAGGCTGGGTTCTCTAGAGAAGTGGAAACCAGTAAAGTGTATAAATATATGCATGGAGAGATTTATTTACATCAAGGAAATGGCTCATGCAGTTGTAGAGGCTGGAACATCCCAAGTCCATGGGTCAGGATAGAGGCTTCTTAACATATCCACAGGGGCTGGTGAGCCCAAGATCGGCAGGTCACAGAGCAGTGCTCTTGCTCACAGACTGTTAAGATCAATGAATCCCAAGATCAGCAGGCAAGACAGCAGGTAAACTGCTAGCTCAAATCCCAAGAACCGGAGGTCAGACAAACGAGCCAGCTGCAGGATCCAGAGCGAGCAAAAGCCCCCAAGCCTTGCCAGAATATCCACGTACATTTGATACAGGCCATACGCCCAAGGAAACTCCCTTTCAACTGACTGGCTACTCACAGCAGGTTCCACCATGGAGGTGATCACACTGTATCAAACTCATCATGGAAGTGATCACATCAGAGAATACCAAACTACATTATAACTGCCAAACCACTGAGAATCATGGCCCAGCCAAGCTGACACACAAACTTAACCATCACAAACAGCAACATCTCCCATGTGAATGGGCTTTACAGTTTAAAATAATATCTTCACACACTGGCTAGACAATATCAAGTCAGAATCTCAGTGGCAGTGGGCAGTGGTGTATCTAGGGTTATTTCACTGGCCCTGGGCACATGGCATGATTGAGCAGTTTCTATTAACCTGGTATGTCCCAACGTCCTTCTTCAAGTATGATAATGGGTTAATTAAAAGATTAATGAGCTTGACTCGTATTTTTGATCTGATATTGATGGTAAAGTTATCTAAAAGAGGGGAGTCAGTCAGATACACAAGACCAAATGGACAGGTCTTGTCCAAAAGCAGGATGAGAAGGCAGGAAGGGACAGGAGCTGGTCCAATGGACAGAAGGAACCTGGGGTGGAAAGAGAGCATGTGCTGTCACATTGTGAGGATTGCAACTAATGTCACAAAACAATAAGTGTATAAGTTTTTGAATAAGAAATTAACTTGAGCTATAAACTTTCACCTAAGGCACATTTAAAAAAAAAAGAGATGTCAGATGTTTGGACAAGGGTACAATTTCAGTGCTTGCCATATGCACCACTTTCTGTGGATACACTGCCGACCTTACCAGGTTAATGCAAACTGCTCAGTGGTGCCATGTGCCCAGGGCCCATACAATACCTGCCATGCCTTAGTTAGGCCTCTGGGGTGGGACATGTATAAAACCAAAAACAAACAAACAAAAAGCAACAACAACAAATCCCATTGCTGTCAAGTCATTTCTGACTCACGGTGACTGCATGTGTTACAGAATAGAACTGCCCCATGGGATTTTCTCAGCTGTAATCTTTATGGAAGCAGATTACCAGGCCTTTCATCTGCAGTGCCACTGGGTGGGTTCTAACTGCCAACCTTTAGGTTAGTAGTCAAGCACAAACCATTTGTACCACTCAGGGGCCTGGGGCACGTATGTTGTTGTTGTTGTTAAGTGCCATTGAGTTGATTTCAACCCATAGTTACCCCATGTGACAGAGTAGAACTGCTGCATAGAGTTTTCTAGGCTGTAATCTTTACGGGAACATATCCTCAGATCTTTCTCCCATGGAGCCTCTCGGTGGGTTCAGACTGCCAACCTTTCAGTTAGCGGCCAAGCATTTGACCATTATCCTTACCAGGGCTCCTTGGGGCATGAATAAACCCAAAACCAAACCCACTGCCAGACTCAAAGTGACCCTACAGAACAGAGTAGAACTGCCCCACAGGGTATCCAAGGCTATAAATCTTTACAGAAACAGACTGCCACATCTTTCTCCTGTGGAGTGGCTGGTGGGTTCCAATCGCTGACCTTTTGGTTAGTAGCCATACGCTTTAACCACTGTACCACCAGGGTTCCTTGGGGCATGTATACCAAAAAAAGAAACCAAACCCATTGCTGTTGAGTCAATTTCGATTCATAGTGAACCTACAGGACAAGAATCAACATAAATCCAATCCCCAAAATGTGAAGATTAATCAAATGCCCACTTTCCCACTTCTCAGTCACCTCTGACACCAGCCTCCCATGCAGCAAGCTGTCCTTAGCCACCTGGAGCTAGGTGAGAGTTCAAAAGTTAATAGAACACTGTCTTTCAGATTGCAAAATAAACAGATGCTTGCTGCAAACTAGGGAGGTCACGAGACACCCTTACTTTTGACCTGCTAGCTGCAAATTCAGGGCTCTACCCCTTCAGGATGCCAGCCTTAAACTCGGGGTCCTCCCCTGGGCTTCTTCACTTTCATCTGCTGGCTCCCATGATTCCTCTGGGTTTGAAAATTTGCTGGAGTGACTCACAGAACTCACGGAAAGTACTATACCGATGATTACAGATTATACGAAAGGTTTCAAAACAGGATCATCATAAAGAAGAGATGCAGGCATGATGCCTGGGAGTGTTCCCAATGTGGAGCTTCCGTAACACAGAGAAGGTGCACCACCATCCCTTCACCAACGAGGAGGCTCTCAGAACCTCTGTGTTCAGGTTCTTTATTGGTCTCAATTATTGCATAGTTACGATTGGGGCCTCACTGCATATGCCTGACAGGTTAAATCATGCACGCTTCCTGAGGTTAGTTGATAGCAGCCTACCAGGTAGTCTTTCTGGTCTGGCTAGCCCGCACTCATTAGTACAAATTCTCAGGTGTGGTCCAGAGATTTTAGACACTAAAGGCACCGCAATTACTCAGGAAGTTCCAAGGGTTATCTCTGAAGAACCAAGGGCAAAAGCCGTTTTCTGGAGGGAAGGTGATTCGTTACTGCACAGCATCCCAATCCAGAACAGGTCTTTTATGGGGTTTCACATATTCTATACTGTTCCCGGGATTACTTTCAGTGCCAGCCCTTCTCTCTCCATCTCCATGACCTGGGCCTAAATTTCTCTTTTGGTGGGGCTACCCCGAGTCCCCAGCTTTTGAAGTTTACCTATGGATTTCTATAGAATCAGTCTTCTCTTCTGTTTTGAGGTCTGGACAACTTGTGTATGTGTGTGATATCTTACGATCTCTCTCCTCTTTTTATTTTATTTTTTTTTACCTCATCTGCACTAGTGGCGAAGTGGTTAAGTGCTTGGCTGCTAACTGAAAGGTCAGCAATTCGAACCAACCAGCCGCTCAGTAGAAGAAAGATATTTCAGTCTGCTTCCATGAAGATTAAACTTGTCGTAGTTGAGTCGATTCTGACTTATACTGACTCTATAAGACAGAGTAGAACTGCCCCATAGAGTTTCCAGTGAGTGCCTGGTGGATTCAAACTGCCGATCTTTTGGTTAGTAGCCGTAGCACTTAACTATTACACGACCAGGGTATCCTGCATAAAGATTACAGCCTTGGAAACCCTACGGGACAGTTCTAAACTGTCCTATACGATCCCTATGAGTTGGAATTGACTCAATGGGAACGGGTTTTGGTTTTGCGCTAAGAACCATGAATTTATTGTTTCATTTCCACAATACCTTCTATCATAAAATGGGGTACACAATTAGATGGTGTAAACTGTTAAAGAGTTTGGCTGATAATCAAAAGACTGGAAGTTTGAGTCCACCCAGAGGTGCCTCAGAAGAAAGGCTTGATGATCTACTTTGGAAAAATTAGTTATTGAAAACCCTTGTGGGGTCGCCACAAGTCAAAGTTGACTCAACGGCAATTTTTTTTTTAGTAAATATGTGTCAAATGGATGAATGATGGTAGTTGTTTTGTGGGTGGAGGTAGGGAAGTAGGAAAGATGGTTTCCTTTTAATGCTATTTATTTACATTTTACTTTTTATTATGAAAAATTTCAAAGATATAGGAAAGTAGAAAGGTTAGTATAATGACACCTCTGACTTATTTCCTCTTATTTTCATTGGCAGCCATCTTGATTTCCTTAAGATAACGTCTTCAGCAATCACTCCAACTTAAGGCTGTCTCTATGCCCACATCTAACGGGATGCCCCAAGCACTGACTATAAATCCTTCCGTCCAGCCTCGTTGGCCCAGCACTGGTCACAGACTACTGAACCAGCAACAATTGCCTGGGCATTGCCATTCTTAGCTGACTAACTCAGGCAAAACAGGAATCCCCTCTAGAGCTAATATTGGGTGAATACCTGAACCAAATGAGAAATTTTTTAGAACGGGGGAAGCAGGGCATAGATACTGGGCAGGCAATGAGCCATCACAAATACTTTTACCTTTTATACATCAGTGGTATCAGTTCAGCACATTCTGGCCTCTACTGCTCAGGCTTATTCAGTTTTCAGATTACTCGCCACCCACAAATGGCTGTTTTGTTGCCCTTAATCCACAAGCAGCTCACGGTCCACCAAATCCGTTCCTACATTTATCCACCAACAGGCTGAAGGACTGAATTATTATGCTCAGAAATCCACCTCTGATGTCCAGGACAAAGGTCAGGCAGGGAGGTCACTGATGTGGGACACCACTTAGGCCAGGGATGTGTTCCTCATTTAGTAGTGACACGTACCCTAGTAGTGGTGGTGACAGGTGTGGGCGAACATACTGTGGCTCTTTTTTGTCCATTAGACAGAGGTATTGGGGCACAGAGTGCCACAAATGTGAAGGTCTGAGACTACAACCCTGCTGGAAGCCATTAGAAATGCAGCTGACATCTTCTGGGAGATGTCAGAGAGGCTAAGTTAACCAACCTTGCAGTGACTTAATAGTTAAGTAGAAGGAGTCCCTGGAAACCCTGGTGATGCAGTGGTTAAGAGCTATGGCTGCTAACCAAAAGGTCAGCAGTTTGAATCCACCAGCTGCTTCTTGGAAACCATATGGGGCAGTTCTACTCTGTCCTATAGGGTCACTATGAGTCAGAATCGACTCGATGGCAACAGGTTTGGTTTGGGTTTAGGAGTCCCTAGGTGGTGCAAATGTTAAGCATTCAACTGCTAACTGAAAGATTAATGGTTCAAGCTCACCCAGAGCTGCCTTAGAAAACCCTATAGAGCACTTCTCTGCACACATGGGATCAACTCAACATGGGGTTGCCACAGGGTCGCCATGAGTCCAAACTGACTCAGTGGCAACTGGTTTGGTTTTTTTGGTTAGAAAAACTGTGCCGAGCCTTCTACAATCAGTACTGCTGCTGGTGCCACCTCTCCTGTCTACCTGCGCCCTTCCCTGCCTGCTAGCTGAATTAATGATAAAATGAGCATTTCGGTAGAAGCAGCACTAGCACTAGCCACGGCAACTTAACGACACCTGACTTGCCAAAACAAGAGCATTCTCTGTCCTTTCAGATTCAGACAGATGTGCTTTCTGTGTACATCCCACTGCCACTGCCATCGAGTCGATTCCGACTCATAGCAACCCCATAGGTTTCCAAGGCTGTAAGTCTCTACGGAAGTAGACTGCCACATTTTTCTCCTTCAGAACTACTGGTAGTTAGCAGTTGATCACTTTAACCACTGCACCACCATGACTCCCCCCTTGGCTGGAGCTCAGAGCCTCTGATTCTAAAAAAGGTTTAACACTTTGACTCAGATTTGTTTTACTCACTGTAACTATTACAAACTTTTACATCCCTAACAACTCCTTCCCTTATCACTTTAAGTATATAACCTCATGTTTTTAAGGAAATAGAGACCATGAGGCTTAAGCTATTTCAACTACCTGCCCCTGGTCCCTTACAAATGCATCTCCACCCATGCCCACTTTCCCTCTGGCTGTACAAATTGAGGTGTCACCTTCATCACCCGTGGATCTTCCCCCCTCTTTGCTTCTATTATCTAAGATAATTCTGTTTTTTCTGACCCTTCATTCTTCCCTTCTCTATTGGTTCTTCTTTCTCAGCCTAAAAACATGCCCATTCTCTCATCTCAAAATAAATAAATATGTAATAAATGAAAACAATATTAATGCCCTCCTCTTTTTTCTTTAAATATTTTATTGTGTTTTTGGTGAAAGTTTACACAGCAAATTAGGTTCCCTTTTAACAATTTCTGTACATATTGTTCAGTGACATTGGCTACATTTTTCACATTGTGTCAACATTCTTATTATTTCTGTTCTGGTTGTTCCGTTTCTGTTAATCTAGCTTCCCTACCCCACCGCCCTGACCTTCTCATCTTTGCTTAATGGTAAATGTTGACCATTTGGTCTCATATGGGTTTTTTTTTTTTTTTTAAAGAAATACAATACTTACGGGTGATATTGTTTATTTTATTGGCCAATCTGTTATTTAGCTGAAAGGGGACCTCTGGGAGTAGTTTCCGTTCAAAGTTTAAAGGGTATCTCAGGACGATAGTCTTAGGGGTTCCTCTAGTGTCTAATAGTCCAGTAAATCTGGCCTTTTTTAAAGAATTTAAGTTTTATGCTACAATTTTCTCCCAATCTATCCAGGACCTTAATGCCTTTCTTTCGCATTCTGATTCTTTAATTATTATCCAATCTCCTTTCTTCCTTCTCATTCAAATATTCCCAAGGATTGTTAATGCCAGTTTCTGTAGAGTTGATTCCAACTCATGGTGACCCCATATGTACCAGAGTGGAATTGTGCTTCATTGGGTCTTCAAAGGCTGATCTTTGGGAAGTAGATCTCCAGGCCTTTCTATCAAGGTGCTTCTGGGTGGGCTGGAACCTCTAACCTTTCAGTTAGCAGCTGAGCATGTTAACTGTTTGCATCACTGAGGGACTCAGTAACGTCCATTTCTTCAAGTCTCAAGAATTTCCTAACCTATAGCAAACAGTCTGGCTTTCACCAAGGTACTAAAACCACTCTTGATAAGGTCACCATTAGCCTCCTAATTTCTAAAACCAATCAACAACTTTTACTCCTTATCGTACTAGACTTTTCTGCTGTATTTGACAATTTTACTCACTTTCTGGTTCTTGAAATTCTATTTCATTCATGACACCTCATTCTCTTGGTTGTCCTGGTATCTCTTTGCTTTTTCCTTCTTGGATCTTCCTCCTGAGCCCATTTTCATTAATTATTTTGTTTCCTAGAGTTCTGTTCCAGACTGCCTTCTCTTCTGACCATAAATATACATTCTGGAAAACTTCATTTGGCCCCATGGTTTTGGCTACCACCTATATAATAATGCCTTTTTGTCTTCAGGCCATACTTGTTTGAGATTCAGGCTTCCATTGCCTACTGGTCATCTCTCCATAGATGATTGTCAGGCATATCAATATCAATGTACACGAGTCTGATTATATTACCCCCTTAAGTCCATCTCTTCTATCTGTTGATGGAGCCACTGTACCTCTGGTTCAATTTAGAACACTGGGAATCATCTTCAGTTCTTTCTCCTTCACTTGGTAATGCCAGTCAGTCACCAATTCTTGTCTATTTCTTGAGCCAGGTCAGGACTTATCATCTCTCACCTGGATAACTATTGTTGTTAGGTGCTGTTGAGTCGGTTCCAACTCATAGCAACCCTAAGTATAAGAGAAGGAAACAGTGCCCAGTACTGTGCCATCCTCACAATTGTTGCTGTGTTTGAGCGCATTGTTGCAGCCACTGTATTATTCCATTTTGTTACCAAAGATGTGGCAAAACCCATGTAAATTGTGCACTATAGATTAGTATATAAACCTAACTAAGCCCGTGTGTATTTGCTTATTGGTTAATTTGCCCTTGAATCTTGTTGAGGATCTTCCTCTTGATGACCCTCTACTTTACCAAGCAGGATGTCTTTCTGTGGGGACTGGTCCCTCCTGATAACATGTCCAAAATATGTGAGACAAAGTCTCACCATCCTCGCTTCTAAGGAGCATTCTGGCTATACTTCGCCCAAGCAGATTTGTTCGTTCTTTTTGTAGTCCATGTTGTCAGGTGCCATCCAGTCTATTCTGACTCATAACAACCCTGTGTACAACAGAAACACTGCCCAGTCCTGTGCCATCCTCACAATCTTTGCTATGTTTGAGCCCATTGTTTCAGACACTGTATGAAATCTGTCTTGTTGAGGATCTTCTTTTTTGCTGACCCTCTATTTTACCAAGCATGATGTCCTTCTCCACAGTCTAGTCCCTCCTGATAACATGTACAAAGTATGTGAGATGAAGTCTTGCCATCCTTGCTTCTAATGAGCATTCTGGATGTATTTCTTTCAAGACAAATTTGTTTGTTCTTCTGGCAGTCCACGGTCTATTCAATATTCTTCACCAACACCATAATTCAAAGGCATCAATTCTCATCAGTCTTCCTTATTCATTGTCTAGCTTTCACATGCATATGAGGCAATTGCAAATACCATGGCTTGGGGTCAGGCACACCTTAATCCTTAAAGTGACTTCTTTGCTTTTTAACACTTTAAAGGCATCTTTTGCAGTGGATTTGCTCAGTGCAGTATGTTGTTTGAATTCTTGACAGCTGCTTCCACAGAAGTTCATTGTGGATCCAAGTAAAATGGAATTCTTGACAGCTTCAATTTGTTCTCCGTTTATCATCATCTTGTTATTGGTTCAATTCTGAAGATTTTTCGTTTTCTTTATGTTGAGGTGTAATCCATACTGAAGGCTGTGATCTTTGATCTTCATCAGTAAGTGCTTCAAGTCCTCTTCGCTTTCAGCAAGCAAGGTTGTGCCATGTGCATATCGCAGGATGTTAATCAGTCTTCCTCCAATCCTGATGCTGCGTTCTTCTTCATATTGTTTTTCACCAGTGCCTTCAGTGCAGCTTGGGCTTCTTCCTTCAGTACCATCTGTGGGTTACAGTAGTTCCTTCTTTATTGGCTTCCCTGGCTCCAGTCCCGCCACACAAATTCATTCTCTCCATTGCCTTTTTTTTTTGTTTGTTTTTAGAAAACGCAAATCTGATCTTATCACTCTTCTGCTTGAATCTTTTGATTGTTCCCAATTGCCTACATGAATCTGAAGTGACCCCTCCTGGCTTCGATAACCTCCTTCCTTTCTCTTCCTTTATTTACTGTCTGCATAATACCATCTTTATGACCCAGCCTTATCCCAGGCATCACCTTCTCTGGGAAACCATCTCCGCCCACCCAAGCTAGGTTATAGAATTCTCACTAGAGCTTGCTTTGATTGCTAGACTCGCTCTTTTGTATTATTACTAGCTATTTCCATTACTACACTGTGAGCTTCCTGAGTTCTGTGCCTTATTTTTTTACCTCCATCTTTCTAACATTCAACTGAGAATCTACCATGTAGTAGAGGCTCAAAAAATGTTTGACAACTAAATGCATGACATGACAAAATTACTCTAAAGCAACAGTTCTCAATCTTTTTATTTCGGGAGACTTTACACATTTAAAAATTATCGAGAGTCCCAAGGGCTTTTAATATAAGGGTTATATCAGTATTTACCGTATTAGGAATTAAAACTGAGAAATTAAAAAAATACTTATAATTCATTAAAAATGATGATCGAAAACATATTAGAAATAAACCAAAATAACATATTTTTATGAAAAATAATTCTATTTTCCAAAACAATAAAATGAGAAAGGTGGCCTTGTTTTACATTTTTGCAAATCCCTTTAAAATGACTTTATAAAAGACTGTTGGATTCTCATTTCTATATCTCCACTCAAATTGTTGAAATATATTCTTTCTGGTCCAAGTAAATAAAGAAAATTCATCTGCACACAGACATGTAGTTGGAAAAGGGAGGGGTATTTTAATAGCCCTTTCAGATAATTGTGGCTATTCTTCTCAATTCTACAGCAAAACTCAACCAGTGGTGGTTTCTTGAAATTTAGGTACAGTGAGAAATCTTTTAGCATATTAATGAACCCTTTGTACTCTGTTACATTAAAATCCATTGGTCGATTTTGCCTTTGAGTAGAATTTTTACACACTCATGATTTTGTAACATACTGCATTGGTCATTTTGAAAACATGACTGAGTTATGCAGATCTTCCCAATGTTGACTAAGACCTTTCATTGAATAATATATAAAAAAAAAAATCACATTTACTGATGTTACTACCCATCTCATCAGAAAAATGCTTAAGATCGGAGGGCTGACAAGCTCCTAGCGGCTGATACAAGATTTCCAACTTTCTCATTTTTGTTTAAAAGCTTGAATTTATCATTGGTAATAAAAATTGTCAGTTTTCCATGATATGACTGGCTCACTTCACTCATGTTCAAGAAAATATCTGCCAAAGAGAAATGAAGCCCTGATACATGCTACAACATGTGTGAGCCTTGAAAACATTGTGTTGAGTGAGGTACCGGTAAGTCAGTGACAAAAGGACAGATATTGTATCATCTCATTTACATGAAATATCTAGAAGAGGCAACTGTATAGAGACCAAAGTTTATTAGTGGTTACCAGGGCAGGGGGGAGGGGGAGAGGGTCAGTTACCGCTTAGGAAGCAGTGTGTTTCTGTTAATGGCGATGGAAAATTTGGCAATGGATGCTAGTGATGGCTGCATAACGCGCTTAATGTAATCAGTGTTACTGAATTGTACGTGTAAAAAATGCTGAATTGGCAACTATTATGTTGTATATATTCTTACTACAGTAAAAAAATATATAAATATATATAGTTAAAAAAAGAAAATATCTGCCAAGTACCCAAGTCTAGATAATCATACTCAGCTGTTGTATCAAGTAAAAGTTGTGTTCCATGGGAAAAAAAAAAAGCTTGTTCAGCTTGCAACTCAAACGATGGAAACTTTTTTTTTTTTGAGACACCACCACTTTGGTGCACAGCAGAAAGGCTAAATCAATACCTCCCATGTCATCATGCAGAATATTAAAAAGGCCAGCTTTAATAAATTAATAACTTTTACTGCTTCATTAAGGACATTCTTAACAGAACCTTTTTTTTTTCCTCTCGTGGAAGTACATGGAGGTGAAGAATGTAATGACTTCCTGTACATTTTGGTACCAATGTCTACATTTGCATTACTGTGCCAGCAGTTTTACACACCATTGCTTTTGTGCCCTCAGGACCAATGTCAACACAGAAGAAGACAAATGATTTCTCAGTATTATCATGAAAATAGTATTGATCTCATGGATCTCCTCAAAGGATCTTAGGGACCCCAGGGTTCCGTGGACCACACTTTGGGGATTGCTGGGCTAGAATGAAGGAGGATCAGACTCTGGTATCTTAGTCTTGACATTTTGCTTCCTATATGGGAGAGAAACACAATCTGGAACTGTGTATTTCAAGAATTAAATAAATAAATAAAGCACATATCAATTCATTTTGGACACATTTAAACCTGAGTTATGTCCATAGTCCTATGGGGTAAAAAAAGAAAGGAAGGAAAGAAAGAGAGAAAGAGAGAGAGAGAGAGAAAGAAAGGAAAGAAGGAAAGAGAGAGAGAGAGAAAGGAAGGAAGGAAGGAAGGAAGGAAGGAAGGAAGGAAGGAAGGAAGGAAGGAAGGAAGGAAGGAAGGAAGGAAGGAAGGAAGGAAGGAAGGAAGGGAGAGAGAAAGAGAGAAAAAGAGAAAAGAAAGAAGGAAGGAAGGAAGGAAGGAAGGAAGGAAGAAAGAGAGAAAGACAGAAAGAAAGACAGAAAGAAAGACAGAAAGAAAGACAGAAAGAAAGAAAAAGAAAATGAGCTGGGCCTCTTCCAGAGAGCAGGCTCTGAGAACTGATTTCAAAGACAGTTTTGTTTTATGGAGTATATGCATATCCTGCTGAAGGGAAGCACCCCAGAGCTGGTCAGATGGCTCAGGAAACAATCACGAGCATTGCTGCAGCTTCCACATCAAAGCAGAGAGTAGGACAAATGTTTGTCAGCACCATTGCCAATGAAATTAACTGATAGTTTGGGGGTCAGCGGAAGGTGTTGTCTGAGGGAAATGTGGGACATGTGGATCAGGGGTGCGGTGGTGGCTGTCTGGTATGAGCTGGACGAGAAATAGCTGGCTGCTGTCTGAATCAACAGCACAGCTGCCCTCTCTTCCCTCTAGCCAGTCAGATGAAGTCTTGCCTCAGTTTCCATCAAAATCCAACAGTGGGGCCCCTGTAATTACTGCCTGTATTGCATTTGTGCAAGGGCTTTGTATTTCCCCAAGCTCTTCCTCATCTGTTATCTTTTGATTTTTTACTCAGTTCAGAGATATAGGCAGGGCAAACGTTATTCTCTTTTGTCAGAAAATAGAGGCTCAGCAGAGATGTGTCTTGCCCAAGGGTACATAGTAAGTCTCATAGTGAATATCTTGCCCCAGGCCACAAAGTAAGTCTCATAGTGAGTAACTTGCCCAAGGCCACACGGTAAGTCACTTGGTGAGTAACTTGCCCAAGTCCACATAGTAAGTCTCATAGTGAGTAACTTGCCCCAGGCAACATAGAAGTGGATATGGGACTGAAAGGCAGACCTCTTCTAGATTTCAGCTTTCAGTTCTCCGACGGGGCTGTCTCTACTATACCAGGTATGTTGTAGAGGATGTTCTGAGGGTCCCTTAGGCCACTATGTGAGTGTGTGTGTGAGAGAGAGACAGAGACAGAGAGAGGGAGAGAGGAGAGTTGGAAAGTAGAAAGAGTGCAACACTTTCAGGTCTGCACAGAGAGGTTTCCTCTTAAGCCTTGGGGGGTTCTTCGGTCCAGGAGACTCCAGGAGTGGAGGGTAGAGACAGGGGCTACTTATCTCTGACAGGCGGTTTCCTTTGATAAAAAAGGCAGGCTTAGCTTTGGGGTCACTAGATATGTGGGTGCTGCGGGCTGAACTTTGTTTCCTGCTGGAATTCAGAAGGGCGGCATGGCAGCTCAGAGAACCATCTGGGCGGACTCCATTTTCTTTTCATTCCTCTCCCCTGCCCTTCTCCCCCTGCCACACAGTGATACAGGCCAGAGTGTGATATTGGCCACTGTTGATTTCAGACTTGTCCCTGTTGAAGTTTCTGAAAAGCCCTGACACCTAGAGGCTTCCTAATTATAACCTGCCTCATAATATTTTATTAGGTGTCTAGGTCTTCAGATTATTCCCTGTGGGCTCAGGAAGGTAAACCTCACACTTTTCCTGGGGGAACGTGTCTGAGTGACAGAGGAAACCAGTTCTTAGCCACGCTGCAGTCTTCAGCTGGCTCTGCCTTCTGGCCCAGCTATCTCCCTGCCCTGCTCACACACAGAGCAGCCTGCCTTACCACCCAACAGGCTCAGCTCCACCGTTAAACTCTTGTTTGAAGTTTTATTTCCCTCTCTTCTGGCTAGCTCAACAGGCAATCACTCCCAGGACATTTTGTAACAAATAGCATTTTCTGTCCTGTGGCAAACGCAGACCCTGGTCAGCAGCCTGGTTGTGCTTGAGAACCCATCCCTTCCCCCAGCCTGAACTTCATTCTTTCTCTCTCCATTAAAAAAAAAAAAAGTTATCATTATTATTTTTATTTATTTATTTGTATTGTGCTTTAAGTGAAAGTTTACAAGTCAAGTCAGTCTCTTATACAAAATCTTATACACATCTTGCTGTGTACTCCTAGTTGCTCTCCCCCTAATGAGACAGCACACTCTTTGTCTCCACCCTGTATTCCCATGTCCATTCAGCTAGCTTCTGTCCCCCTCTGCCTTCTCATCTCCCCTCCAGACAGGAGCTGCCATAGTCTCGTGTGTCTACTTGAGCCAAGAAGCTCACTCCTCACCAGTATCATTTTCTGTCTTATAGTTCAGTCCAATCCCTGTCTGAAGAGCTGGCTTTGGGAATGGGTTCCAGTCTTGGGCTAACAGAACGCCTGGGGACCATGACCTCTGGAGTCCTTCTAGTCTCAGTCAGACCATTAAATCTGGTCTTTTTACGAGAATTTGAGGTTTGCATCCCACTCCTCTCCTGCTCCGTCAGGGATTCTCTGTTGTGTTCCCTGTCAGGGCAGTCATCTGTTGTAGCTGGGCACCATCTAGTTCTTTTGGTCTTAGGCTGATGTAGCCTCTGATTTATGTGGCCCTTTCTGTCTCTTGGGCTCATAATTACCGTGTGTTTGGTGTTCTTCATTCTTCTTTGCTCTAGGTGAGTTGAGACCAATCGATGCATCTTAGATGGCCGTTTTCTTGTATTTAAGACCCCAGATGCCACTCACCAAAGCTGGATGAAGAATGTTAAAAAAAAAAAAAAAGTTATTATTTATTTTTGAGGACCTTGAGTGCACAGAATTGAGGTACACATGTGCCCCAGTTCATGTCACATTAACATCAAGAGCCTTGTTTTGTTTTTTTCCCATCTCCATCCCCATTTTCTCCCTCCACAGGAATCCACTCTGGTGTGTTTAATGCATGTATTCCTAAGTTGTCTTCTGTTCTTTTCTTTAGACTTGCATAGCCATGAAAGGGGGAAGTGGTGGTTCAGTGGTAAAATTCTTGCCTTTCATGTGGGAGACCCAGGTTCTATTCTCGGCCAATGCATCTCATATGCAGCCACTACTCGTCGGTCATGGAGGCTTGTGTGTTGTTATGATACTGAGCAGGTTTCAGTGGAGCTTCCAGACTGAGATGGACTAGGAAGAAAGGTCAGCGATCTACTTCCACAAATCAGCCAATGAAAACCCTATGGATCACAGCAGCCTGATCTGTGACTGATAATGGGGATGGCACAGGACTGGTCAGTGTTTTGTTCCATTGCACATGGGGTCATCATGAGTCAGGGACCAACTTGACAGCAGCTAACAACAATAATACAGCCATGAAAAATGCATGGTGTGTACTTCTACTTTGCATAAGGAATTGGGCTGTGCATCACACCACCTTTCTTACTGTAGCCCTTGTTGTCAATGCCCTGCTTAGATTCTTTTCTACTTTCTTTTCTACTTACAGTTCCTATATGAGCTGTGTTCCTGAGGCTTTTTGAAGGTGTTCTCTGGTTATATGAGTAGAGCAGGCTGGGAGTGCAAGGAAATTAATACCCTTGGGAGCAGCCCTCAATCAATGATGGACAGGAGTTGGTGATAATACCGAGGTTTCTTACAACTTTCAGGCATCTTGGCAGTTCCCCAGAAGTCCCCAGCAGGACTGAGACCCAGTTGGTCCAGCAGCTTCTGTTCACTAATGGACCCCTCCTTTCTTTTCCATGTCTCACTTCCTTACTCCCTACCAATGCTTTCTGAGATAACTACCCAAACTAGCTACACTCAAATCCTTGTCTTGGGTTTGGCTTCTAGTCTTCACTCAACATTATATTTGAGAACTCCACATGTTGCTCTGTGTAAATATACTTCAGTCTGTCTGACCGCTGCTGGAAACACCAACATGTGCACACACACTACATGTTTCATGTCCATTTCCCTGGTGATGGATGGCAGGTTGCCTGTGCCTTGTCTACCAACAGAAACAACTCTGGGCTGGCCATCTTTGGTTGATTTTCCGTGTGGAGAGTGAACGAGGTTGACTGGGGTATACAGCCAGGAGTGGGATTGCTGAGTTAGGGAGTGAGCCCATTTAATTTCACTAAGTATTGTCAGATTCCTCGCTGAGGTGGCTGGGCCCGTTTATTCTTCCACCAGCAATGCATGAGAGTTGACTTTCCCCATGTCACAGGTTGGGTTCTCCAGGAATAGACACTGAGATGGAGTTTGGTGAACAAAGCGAAGTTTATTAGGGACCCATACCTATGGAGGGAAGGGAAGGAAGTGGGTTTAGGCAGAGGAGGAAGTGAATTGTGACAGAAGCCTGACAAAGTCTTGGCCAACACCACCAGGACTCTGGAGGTAGACTTCTTTGTCACAGTGCCCTACACTGGACTGAAAAGACCAGGTCTTTATCTCCCACTTTGCGTAGTGCAAAGAGACAGACCCTGACACAGACTGTCTGCTGACCGCACTCATTGCAGCTGGCCAGCAAATTCTTCCTAAACTGGGAATCTGGGCTTATAGAGCCCTGCCAATCTGATATGTGGAAGTGGTATTGCATTGTTATTTTTATTTGCATGTCCTTGATTACTGGTGAATCTGAGTGTTTCTTCATGTGGTCATTTATGAAGTCGGCATTCAACCAGTTAAATATTGTTAAAATAGCCACTGCCTGATGCTCCCCTCCACCATGGGCCAAATCAACCTAGTCCCTCCACTGGGGTCCCTCTGGACCTCCCAGTAATCCAGTATCCAAAGGGGCAACACTTAACACTCAGGCGACACCCACTACTCTACTCCATGGATACAGCCAGAGTCTGTCTGAATGGTCAGTGCCTGTGTCATATCTGTTGTTAACTACTTAGAATATCACCCTTGGTTACTAGCTGTTTGGGGTTTCCTTTCTGTGAATTGCCTATTCATAACTTTTAGCCGTCTTTCTATGGGGTTTCTAAACAGCATCATGCAGGAGGATTCTGTTTCAGATTTTAGGGCTTTGAAGGTGGTGTGTAGGGGAGAGGAGGGAGGGTCTAGGCTGGCATCCCCCTAAGTTAACACCCTGAGAGATCCAGGGCCCAGGAGAAGGTTGGAACGAGGAGACTGAGTCCATTGGGCACAGAAGAGCAGGGGCCTATACCTGCACTTATTGAGATTCTGGAAATTAGTGACATTCTTCGGGAAGTCACCCTGAACATCTACTATGTGCCTGTCGCTGGGCTGTGTGGGAAGAGGGTATCCTGACACTGCCTTCACTCCAGCCTCAACACTCCTGCCTCTATCACTCCAGCTGTGTCCTATCTAGCCTTTCTGCCTGCTTCCAGAATTGATTTTTTTTTCCTTTTGGTATACAGTTCTCTGATTTTTTTTTTTTTTTTTGTGGTAAATATGTGTACATATATATATCTCTGGTGGAAAGATGTGGCAGACTCCATACATAAAGATTACAGCCACGGAAACTATGGGGCAGTTCTACTCTGTCCTATGGGATCACTACGAGTCAGAATCGACTCGACATATATATATATATATATACACACACACACACACATATGTATATAAATATATAAATACATATGTATATACACACATGTATATATATATGAGTGTGTGTATGTGTACATATATGTATACATATCTATATACATATATATATGTACCTTTGGAAACCTTGGTGGCATAGTGGTTAAGAGTTAGGCTGCTAACCAAAAGGTCGGCAGTTCAAATCCACCAGGTGCTCCTTGGAAACCCTATGGGGCAGTTCTACTCTGTCCTACCGGGTCGCTAAGAGAGAGCAATGTTTTTTTTTTTTTTTAAATGCGTGTGTGTATATATATATATGTGTGTGTGTATATATATATGTGTGTGTGTATTGTTATGTTGTTAGGTGCCATTGAGTTAGTTCCAACTCACAGTGACCCTATGAACAACAGAACAAAACACTGCCCGGTCCTGTGCCATCCTCACAATTGTTCCTATGCTTGAGCCCATTGTTGCAACCACAGTGTCAACTCACCTCATTGAAGGTCTTCCTGTTTTTCACTGACCCTCTCTCTACTTTACCAAGCATGATGTCCTTCTTCAGGGACTGGTCCCTCCTGATACCAAGTCCAAAGTACATGAGATGAAATCTCAATATCCTTGCTTTTAAGGAGCATTCTGGCTGTACTTCTTTCAAGACAGACTGTTCTTTTGTCAGTCCAATATTCTTCACCAATACCACGCTTTAAAGGTGTCAACTCTTTGATTTTCCTTATTCATTGTCCAGCTTTCATATGCATATGAAGCAATTGAAAAGACCATGGCTTGGATCGGGTGCACCTTAGTCCTCAAAGTGACATCTTTGATATATACGTATACATATATATATATAAAGCAAAACATTTGCCATTTCAATGGTTTTTACATGTATAGTTTAGTGACATTAATTATTTTCATCATGTGCAACCATCACCATTGTTTCCAGATTTTTCCATCACCCTTAACAGAAGCTCAACACCCCTAATCAATGACTTTCCCCTTTCCCCTCTCTTTCACCCTGGTGATAGCCACTAACGAACTTTGACCTCTATACATTTATCCCTTCTAGGCATTTCATATAAGTGGGATCATACAATAGTTGTCCTTTGTGACTGAAGTTTTTCACTCAGCCTAGTGTTTTCAAGGTTCGTCCACATCATAGCATACATCAGGACTTCACTTTTCTTTGTGCTTGAATAATGCTACTTGGTAGGTATGTATCAGATTTTGTTTATCCATTCTTCTGTTGATGGACATTTAGGTTGTTTCCACCTTTCGGCTACTGTGAATAATGCTGCGGTGAATGTTGGTATATGTGTATCTGTTTGCGTTCTGGCTTCCAAACACCTATTCTTTACACCATGTCCCAAGTAGCCTTCATTTCTAAAATGCAAGTCTGACCACATCTCTTGAATTCTTAAAACCCTTCAAACCTCCTCATTTCCTATCAGATAAAATTCCTTAGCCCCATGTACAAGATCCTCCCTAACCTGGCCCCAAGCTCTCACCCCTGTCCCATCTCCCACAGCCACCTTCCCTGCCCCACTCCATGTACCTTTTGCCCCTCCTCCATCCCCCAGTAGTGCTAGCACTTCCATGTCTCCATGCCTTTGCTCATGGGGTCCTTTTTGCCTCCAATGCCTCCCCATCCTTCCCTGCCTGGATAATTCTGGCTTGTAGGTCAATGTCACCTCATTTCCCTGACTCCACACGATCAAGATTAGTGGCTCTTTCCACTGGGCTTTCCCAGCCAGTGAGGCCTGAGATGAGTGTTCAGTAGAAACCAACCAAGTGAAGAACAAGGAGAACAGAGAAGGGTATGTCAGGCAGAAGGCAAAAGCCTGGGGGCGGGAGAGAACATGGAGAATTTGTGTACCAGCAACGGGTAGTTCAGGAGGGCTGAAAATAAAGAGTGTGTATGTGTATGTGTTGGGGGACCAGGCTGGGGTGGCCAGAAATGAAATCAAAGAGATAGGCATGGATGCTGATGTCAAAGTTTAACCGACTTTCTGTCAATGGGGAGCCACTGAGTGGATTAAGCAGTTAGAATCCCAGTTAAGCAACTCATAGTTTGGTTTCATTAGCCTCATCAAGCCTCTATGACTGGAGATTTTCTCTAGACTCCAGTGTCCCAGTGAGCTCCCACTGACCACTGGGTGGAGAAACTGGCCTTCCTCAGCTCCTGGAAACTGGTTGCTTTGTTAATTATGCTTTTCCAAGGGTCCCAGGGCTTCTGGTTCTAGGGATAGCTGGAAAAAGGTGACTGCTGTGCTGGCTCCTGAGGCTTCAGTCCGTATAAAGGTGCTCCTTGTCTGAGCATGGAATGATGGGGAGGGGGAGTAGACATAAAAAGCCTACGGCAGTGGTGAGGTCAACGGTAAAGCTGAGGCTCAGCTTTCTTTTGTGTCTTTACCACATTTGGTTCAAATGGCTTTCAAAACTCAAGTCTTAACCAAGAGGATGTAGGTACCATCAGGGAGGAAGAAAAGCAGGCAGTGCCCCAGCCTGCGCCAAACGACCCCTATAGAGAAAGACCTTGTGCTGAAGGGGCCCCACAGAAGCCTGTGTTTTCATTACTAAGCAACTTTAGGAGGAGTGTATTTGGAGAAACAAAGATGGTGGGGTAATAAGTCTGTAATAATGGGTGCCATGTGGAGGGAAGGCAATGTTACCCAGCTAAGAAATAGAAAACATGGTTTATATTTTCAACAGTTGGAGAAAAAAATGAAAACTGAATATTTGCTGCACCTGTGAAAACATATTTGATCATGATGGTGAGTCCAGCATTCTTAGTGTGGGATTCATATTTCATAACTCGTGTTCAAACAAGAAAAATGATTATAATGTTAAGTATTTCCTGAGTTTATTTTGATGGATGACAGAATAAGTACTGTATCTTTCACTCATTAAAATACAGATTGGTGTAATTTAATAAATGAACTTAATACACAGATGTTCCAGGCTGTTTTAGCAGGGTGTATATTAATCAACTGCTTTATATATGATCCTCTTTTATATTTTTTAAAGAAACTTGCAGGAGCCAAGACTTTATTAGATTTGCATGCTCTAGGACGAGGTAGGACGAGGATCAGATGTCAGGTACATGCAGGAGTGTATTAAGATGAAACGGAGCCAGAGTCTGCAGAGCCTCCAGGCCCCCACAAGGGCGATCCTCCTGGGCTCCCGAGAGGAGTTCCCTGGGTCACCTTGGAGCCCCAGTCCTGCACCAGGTCTCAGGTCCCTGCTGAGCTTGCATGCCACCACTGCCTCAGGGCAAGTCAGAGGTGCCTCTGGACACCCAGCTGGTAGGTGGTAGCCTTAGGCACTTGTGATGGCCCAGACAGGACAGTGTTCAGCCCCGGGAAGAGGCCTGTGGCCCAGCGCGGGGCCTTTCTCAGATTCCCCAGCGCCCCCAACAGCCTCTCAGTGCAGTGCCACTTCCTCTTCCCTCTCTGCTTCCCTGCAGCACATTGAGGGCCAGTGCTTTGTTCCATCTTTGCTTGTTTCCCATGAGGGAAGCTTGTCTTGCTAACAAGGCAACAAGAGCTGTGCCTTCCACCTGCCCAACAATCCCCCGCCCAGCAATCAGCGCTAAATGAATGCAGACTGGTCTATACCAAATCCAGGAGGCAGAGAGTCAGGGTCCACTCCTTGATGGACAGAGCTTTGAAAGGGGGAATGAGACCCCATTTCAGCCATTCTGGAGAGGGCTGGAAGGGGTGGCGGCACAAGGCCATCTTGCTAACTTACCTCTTGGCCTAAGGACTACTCTTGGGAAGAAGAGAGAGGGCGTGAGAGTAGGGACTTTACCTCCACTACCCTCTTCTTGGCTTTGCAAATCCTGAAGAAAAGTGGTGTGTGGTGGGGGAAGGTTGTTCCTGGCTGGCAGTGTGGTGGGGAGGACTGAGGGAGGTGTCTTAGGCAGGGGGTGCCTTTTTGCTGCCTGTTCCAGCCAAACAGCTCTTGTCTCTCAGAGCAGCTTGCACACTCCCGTAGGTCTAGAACTATCTCAGACTACCTGATGCACCACACTGGATACGGCCCCTGCAAGGCCTGGGACTCCATCTCATCCCTTTATTTCAGTGCCTCTCTTCTCAGTACTGCTTCACCCAGGCCCTCTGCCCCTCCCCCATCTCCCAGGTAAACAGGCCTGGGGGTGTCCCTTCAGCTCCCTCCAAGGACTGGTGTGCTCTCTGGCGGCTGCAGCCTGGGCAGGCCTGTTCCCCTGCAGCCCCTCTCCCCTCCTTGGTGGCTCATCAATCACGCCGGCAGGTCCTGCGGGTGGGTAGCAGCTCTGCTGTCACATGCCTGCTTGCAATAAGCTCTGGCCATAATCATTAATTATTCATTGAGGCTGTGGTTAGCGGCCCTCAGTGAAGTGGATGGTTTCAGGTTTTCCGGGCTAAGTGCCTCTCCAGCAAGCATCCTTCTTAGCCCTTTCATGTCCAGCCATTTGATGTTCTGTGCATGCTGAGCCAGCCACCAAGCTTTGTTCTGGAGGCTTGCTCTGAATGCTCCCTTCAGGGCCAGTCGATAAGAGTTCTGGGCCCCAGCTGCAAGTTGGTACAGGGGATAGAGAAAACTTGGAGGATGGGCAGGAGCATGTTCTGAGTGCCCAGTTCTCTGCCAGGCCATGCGGATTTGAGAGAAGGAGGAGGTACTCTCCCTGTTCAGTCCCTTGATAAGGAAGGAGGTCATGAAAGAGAGGTATCCAGCCAGCCTGTATTTATTTGGGTTACAAGGACAGGAACAGTCCTTTAGTCTGTGGGTTTCTCAGAAGGGTAGATGCCTGCAGACTGGAGTGATGGGAGAGAGAACCAAGGGGCTAATAGGAGCAGAGAATGCAGGCAAGGATAGCCCCGTGTGCACGGCTCTGGGCACCCAGCAGCTGGTGCACGGTGTGAGCACAAGGGACCAGTGAAAGAGAAAGTGAGCCTTGAACGCCAGGCTGAAGCCATTGGGTAATGGCCCGGAAAAAGCTGCAATGATGAAAATCTTTTCTGCTGGGAGGAACATGAGAAAAACTAAGTTTACATTTAATCTGAAGATACTGATGGTCATAGTCCGGGGTACATGGGTTCTTTGAAAAGGTGAATAATACGTAGAAGTGGGGTGGGACTTAGAAAAGCAGGGACTAGAATTCAGTTCTACCACCCGTTGTCAGTTCATCATACTGTGGTGGCTTGCCTGTTGCTGGGAGCTATGTCACCCGTATTTCAAACACCAGCAGGGTCACTCGTGGTGGACAGGTTTCAGCAGAGCTTCCAGGTTAAGATATTCCAGGAAAAAAGGTCTGATGATCTCTTTCCAAAAATTAGCCAATGAAAACTTTATGGATTACAGAGGGAAGGTGGGAGGGGGCATTCACTAATTAGACAGTAGATAAGAACTACTTTAGGTGAAGGAAAAGACAGCACACAATACAGGTGAGGTCAGCACAATTGGACTAAACCAAAAGCAAAGAAGTTTCCTGAATAAACTGAATGCTTCGAAGGCCAGTGTAGCAGGGCAGGGGTCTGGGGACCATGGTTTCAGGGAACATTTAAGCCAAATGGCATAATAAAATCTATTAAGAAAACATTCCGCATCCCACTTTGAAGAGTGGCATCTGGGATCTTAAACGCTAGCAAGCAGCCATCTAAGATGCATCAATTTGTCTCAACCCACCTGGATCAAAGGAGAATGAAGAACACCAAGGACACAAGGTAATTATGAGCCCAAGAGACAGAAAGGGCCACATGAACCAGATACTACATCATCCTGAGACCAGAAGAACTAGATGGTGCCCAGCTACAATCGATGACTGCCCTGACAGGGAACACAACAGAGAACCCCTGAGGGAGCAGGAGAGCAGTGGGATGCAGACCCCAAATTCTCATAAGACCAGGCTTAATGGTCTGACTGAGACTGGAAATACCTGGTGGTCATGGCCCCCAGACCTTCTGTTGGCCCAGGACAGGAACCATTCCTGAAGCCAACTCTTCAGACATGGATTGGACTGGACCATGGGTTGGAGAGGGATGCTGGTGAGGAGTGAGCTTCTTGGATCAGGTGGACACTTGAGACTATGTTGGCATCTCCTGCCTGGAGGGGAGATGAGAGGGTGGAGGGGGTTAGAAGCTGGCGAAATGGACATGAAAAGAGAGAGCTGAGGGAGAGAGCGGGCTGTTTCATTAGGGGGAGAGTAACTGGGAGTGTGTAGCAAGGTGTATACAGGTATTTGTGTGAGAGACTGACTTGATTTGTAAACTTTCACTTAAAGCACAATAAAAATTATTAAAAAAAACTTTATGGATTACAGGATATTGTCTGATACAGTGCTGGAAGATGAGCCCCCTGTGCTGGAAGGCACTACACAAAAGCTGCAACAATGGACTCAAATGTACCAACAATCAGGCAGATGGCACAGGACCAGGAGATGTTTCTTCCTGTTGTACATAAGCTCATCATGAGTAGGAGCTGACTCAAAGGCAACTAACAAGAACAACAATAGTTCAGTTGGATTGAACAAACATTTCCCAAGCACCTCCATGTGTAAGGGCCTCTGCTAAAGGGAAAGGAAACATTCTGAAGATGCAGAGACAGGAGGGTCAGAGTATGCTATGCACAAGACCATACCCAGCTCCATGGGTGTGGGCAGGTGGCTTGGTGGCTCCAAGGGAAGGGATTCCAGTGTCTGGGGCTACACATCTAGATTTTGCATTTCCAAGGACAAGGCAGGGGTTCGGGAGGAGGTGCTGGCCTTGCTGAAATGTTGACAAGATTGTGAAGCCAATGCAGAGATGTTACTGATGCCCAGCCTCCATTTCAATATCTTTCTCCAAGAATGTTTCTTGCCAAGAAGACTTGTTACTGTGTGATCATTCATTGAGGTCTTGCTTTGAGCAAAGAAGAGAGCTCTGGGTGTTCAGAAGCAAGGGAGATGACATCCGATTGAGGGGGATCAGGAATGGCTGCATCAGGAGGTTTGGCTGGGTCTTGAAAGATAGGAAAGACTTCCCCCGGCAGAAGAAGGCTGGGGAAAGCTTTCCAGGTGGACAGAGCAGTGGGCACAAAGGCATAGACAGTCTGAATCGGCTGGAGGCCAGGATCCTTGTGCCAGTGCATGGTGGCATTGAGGCCCAGGATGCTGGGTTGTGTCTCTAGCACTGGGGCACTGAGCTCCACTCTTAGATCACCAGCCTGCCTGGTTCATTCCCACATTCTTATCCACACCTCTCATTCCTGCCATGCAGGGTGTTTTGCTGCCACCAGAACAGCCATTTTTCTCCAACTTTTCTCTCTGCGCTTTTCTCACACTGTTCCCTCCACCTAGAGAAGTTTGCCCCCGTTCCCCACCTGGAGAATTTCTACTCATCCTTCAAGATCCAGCTCAAATGCCAGCTCCTCCTTGCAGAGTTCTCTGGCTGCTGTGACGACCCCACACTGGAGAGTTTGCAACACTCTTCACCACCTGCTGAGAGTAGGCTCCAGGTGGTGAAGACCTGAGACCTACTTCTGCCATTCACTGGCTGTGTAACCACCTGGAGCCTCCATCTGCTCGTCTGTCAAATGGACAAAATATCTCAAAGGGTTTTGAGGGGGAATAAATAGAATAAATGAAATGACATGTATAGCATGCCTGCTACAGAGCCTGGCACAGAGTAGGCTCTTAAACAGGGTGAAACTCTGTCCCCCTCACTGACCACATGCTGCCTATCTCATTGTTAGCCATTTTCAAGTAAGTCTTCAAAACTAGTCTGCGAGATCCACAGGGTAAGATCTACGTATCCCAGTAGCCTCTGCATCTTGCAAAATAACTGGCATGGAACATGGGCTCACAAACCAGGGATCCTTGAAAGCTGCTGCCACGGGCAATTTCTAGATGGGGGGATCAAGCTTTCCCCCCCCCCCCTTATGAATGTTCTGATTAAGCCAGGAACTTCCTGAAGTCATAATTCTCCTCTCCCCAAAGAAGGATTTGAATAAAGTATCCTCTTGCTGGAAGGAAAATTAGAGATAATTAGTCCAATGGTTTTCAAACTTCTTAAAGGACTGGAACCCGTTTTTTCAAATGAAATTTTATATGGAATCTTAAGCTGCAAAGCAGATGAAGCTTTAGTTTATTAATGTATTCATATTTAATATTAATTAATGATAAATTAATCACTGACAAAATGTATTCTAAAACTTTCAAGATTATAACAAATGAAAAAGCACAGTGGAGCTGTTCTGGTCAGCACAAATATTAGAAATTAGATATTACCGTGATCCTTACCTTATTTCAGGAGCCCTGGTAGCACAGTGGTTAAGAGCTACAGCTGCTAACCAAAAGGTCGGCAGTTGGAATCTACCAGCCACTCCTTGGAAACCCTATGGGGCAGTTTTACTCTGTCCTACAGGGTCGTTAGGAATCGGAAACGACTCGATGGCCACGGGTTTTATCTTATTTCAGACTCAGCGTCCAGTTCACATCCATATTTTATTTTGTTTTCACAGCCTGGAGAAAATTTCAGTTCACACTAAGGAGCTGATTCAAATGATCGCTGTTTTGATACAGTTCATCTTGTCATCTCAAAATGTCCTCAATCCAGCAGACAGATGACAGAGGAAGCTCTGTTTTGAGACTTAAACAAAGATGAGTAAAGCTGGGCATGTAAGTTGTTCTCTGTCTGCCCAGTGTTGGAATTTGCTTTACCAAATTCATTTATTAGGCTTTTAAATCACATTTTCGCCAATGGCTCAAAAGATTTTTTCTTTTGAGTATAAAAATTCAAAATAAAATATTTCTGAAACCTGTAACTTCTTGGGTCTCTAGGGTCCTGAGTGCATGATAGGAAACTGCTGATTACCTCCATCCTTCTATATCCCAGACGAGTAAACTGAGGACTAGAATCTGGCAAGGACATATCCAGACCACAAAGAGAGGCAGTGGTGGCCTGGGATGAGAGTTTTAAAAAAAATTTTTTTCCAAGCCAGCTGCCATTGAGTCCCATGTGATTCACAACGACCCCGTATGTGTCAGGGTAGAACTGCGCTCCACAGGGTTTTCACTGGCTGCTTTTTGGGAGGCAGATCACCAAGTCTTTCTTCTGAGGCACCTCCGGATAGGCTTGAACCACCAACCTTTCAGTTAGCAGCCACGCTTGCTAAGGGTTTGCACCCCTCAGTGACTCAGGGTAAGAACTTAGGCCTCCTGTGTCACTAAAAGGGCTCTTTCAACATTATTTTCCATCACATTTTTTTCTAGTTTGTGTGAGTAAAATATGTGTTTGTTGTTGTGATTTTTTAAAATAAATTAGACATGCCAACTCTGTGGTTTGGTTTCTACGTGAAGCTTTCTTCCAGTCCTGTGATGAGTGTGAAACAGGCTGCTTAAGGACTTAAAGCTACAATCAGAAATCTCCGTTAGGGTGCTTCCGTCTCGTCAGGAGAATTCTGCCCCGGTGAGAGATAATTGAAATGGATTTGGCCAGCAGGGCCTAAACTGTAATGATGGTTTTATGTTTGTTCGTCTGTCAGAAAAGTAAAAAGCAAAGCGGGTAATTTGTGTTAACTAAAACTTAACTAAGCATCTTCATTATCAGAGCTCAAGGGAAAGGGTGGGGAACAAAACATTTTTTCGTACAGCTGTCCCGGATCCTGAGGGTGATTTGTGCAGTTAAGGAGAGATTCTAATACCGTGGAGCGTATGGAAAAGTTTAAGGCAGAGATGATGTGTTGTTTTCCAAGTGTTTGGGTAGAGTATCAAGAGCTGTGCAGTTTCCTTTCCCAACACCTGCTTTTCCCAACTGGGCCCACCTCATACTGTCCCCTGTCCCCTGTTGCAGAGTGACCTCTGTGAACTCTCAGCTAGGGAATAAGTGTCAGAGTTGTTGTCGTTAAACCAGCGACCCTATAGGATAGAGTAGAACCGTGCCATAGAGTTTCCAAGGAGCGCCTGGAGGATTCAAACTGCCGACCTTTGGTTAGCAGCTGTAGCACTTAACCACTACGCCACCAGGGTTTCCTGTTGTTGTTGTTAGGTGCCATCAGGTTGATTTTTGACTCACAGTAACCCCATGTGACAGAGTAGGTCAGCCCCATAGGGTTTTCTTGGCTGTAATCTTTACAGAAGCAGATAGATCTTTCTCCCATGGAACTGCTGGATGGGTTGGAACTGCCAGTCTTAGAGTTAGCAACTTAATCATTGCTCCACCAGGGCTCCTTGAGCGCCAGAGGGGGAATCCAAATTTCCCACTCTTCACCCATGAAGGCAAGAGAAAGCCTTGCTCTCGAGTGTGTTAGGCGGCCACTCGTTGCTGTTGCAGTCTCCTCAACCTCTCACTCCTGACCTCAGATCTTGTCCAGCAGGTGCTCAGAGTTCAATTCCAGGCAGAGTGTTAGGGCTCAGCCTAAAGGCAGCTCTCTCCGATAGTGTTCTTATCTGTAGGGAGGACAGGCTAACTTGGGCCCCTACACTCCTCTGTCCCAGGAGTTCTTCCTCCACCTGCTCATGAAAGAAAGATTGAAATCCTTCTCAGCAGGCAGAGCTGCTCCTGGCCTGGCTGAAATTCAGGTTAGGGATGCCAATACCATAGAAGATGGAGCTAAGGGTCCGATCGTCATGTTGGGGTAAGTGCTGGCATTTCCACTTTCTGGAGAGCAGATTTTCCTACAGGGTGAGAAAGCATGAGGGTGCCACAGGGCTGGAATTATAGGACAGGCTCACAGAGAGGTGAGGAGAGGAAATCACAAAGTGAAGTTTGAGGAGTCCAGATAGACTGGGCAGCCTGACCTATTTTGCCCTTGGAAAAAGAAGGTGAAGAAAGAGTCCAATCCAATTCTAAGTGGGGTATTTTGAAGAGACGCTGATTTCTGCCCCTTGGGACAAGGATAGCTTTAGGTCTGACAATCCTCAACTAATAAGGGTGACGGGTGACTCTTCAACTTGTGACAGAGCTAAGCTTTCTGATGTGAGGCTACTTTCTGTCCCTTAGAACAAGGATAACTTTGGGTCTGATGATCTTTATCTAAGGGTGATGGGTGATTCTCCAATTTACAACACAGCTGGGCTTTCTTAAGGAGCAAAGTTTGAATAGGATTCAATTCACACACACAGAAGGTGATTTGCCCTCACATCTCTAAGAACATGTCAATTTATGCAAGGCAAAATTTTTACAGCGTCTTAGTAGTAGTCAAAAAAATCAGACAGATTTTTTTTTTCTTTCCCTGTGAGAGAATAAGATGTTCTTGCCACATATATAATCTTTGCTAATTCTGAATAATGTTGCACTGGTCTTATAGATACAAGGACTTGTAGAGAAAGAGGGAGACAGGAACTTGTGTTTTTTTGGTCTTCAACATGGGATACTCCACGAGGTCTTAAGTTTCAGCTGATCTAGTATGGTGAATGATACAATGTGGAGTGATATAGATACTATAACCAAACTTAGAGGAAAACGTTAGCCTTCAAGGCCAGGATGTGCATCCTCGTGTCTGCTCCTGCCCACAGTTGTGGATAAAGGGCCCGTCTCCCCCACACCACACACAATTTCCTTGGCTAATTCGGAACATGTTCCCTGTGTGGCCATGTCTCTCAAGCGTTTTGTCTCTCCGGCGTGTGGAGACAAGGCCACAGCTGAATGTCTCTCTCTTGATTGGATTCAGAATATCTTTCTGGGAATGTTGTACATGAGGAGTTAAAGGCAAGCCTGACAAAACAAACAGAGCTCAAAATGTTTGCCAATGAGTCTTTTAAAAAAAAATCCCTCTTCCTCTTGGAGCACTGGTTGACCTTTATGTGTGAGGGGGTGGAAATGTCCCCAGGAAATCTCAAAAACCTCAGAGGAAGCTGTTGACAAACTTCCAGAGAATTGGGTTTGCTTTTGTTTTCTGTGGGCAGAGAATAACAGATGGACTTTTACATACCTCAGACAGTTGAGTATTATCTTCAAAGGTAAGTTTCTTACTTTTTGTGTGCCTTTTAAAAAAAAATTTTATTGTGCTTTAACTAAAAGCTTACAAATCAAATCAGTCTCTGATACAGAAACTTACATACACCTTGCTATATGCTCCTAGTTGATCTTCCCCTGATGAGACAGTACACTCCTTCTCTCCACCCTGTATTTCCATGTCCATTTAGCCAACTTCTGTCCCTCTCTGCCTTCTTATCTTCCCACCAGACAGGACCTACCCACCTAGTCTCATGTGTCTACTTGATCCAGGAGACTCACCAGTGTCATTTTCTATCTTATAGTCCAGTCCAATCCCTGTCTAAAGAGTTGGCTTTGGGAATGGTTCCTGTCTTGGGCTAACAGAAGGTCTGGGGACCATGACCTCCGGGGTCCTTCTAGTCTCAGTCAGACCATTAAGTAGGTCTTTTTACAAGAATTTGAGGTCTGCATCCCACTGTTCTCCTCCCCCTTCAGAGATTCTTTGTTGTGTTTCCTGTCGTGGCAGTCACCGTCTCGTTCTTCTGGTCTCAGGCTGATGTAGCCTCTGATTTATGTGGCCCTTTCTATCTCTCTCTCTTTTTTTTTTCTATCTCTTGGGTTCATAATCACCATGTGCCTTTGGTGTTCTTCATTCTCCTTTGCTGCATGTGGGTTGAGACCAATTGATGCATCTTAGATGGCCGCTTGCTAGCATATGTAACTTTTCCTCGTAGACTGCACTACAAACCCAAGCTGAGGCTTTCCTGTGCTCTATGGTGAGAGTGGAGACCTGGTAGCACAAAAGGTTAAACACTTGGTTAAGTGCTAGACTGCTAACTGAAAGGTTGGTGGTTCAAATCCATTCAGTGGCTCCCCAGGAGAAAGACCTGGCAATCTACTTCCATAAAGGTTACAGCCAAGAAACATCTATGAAGCAGTTCTGCTCTGTCACATGGCCTTGCTATGAGTCCAGATTGATTTGATGGCACCTCATATGCATGTGAAAGTTGGACGATGAATAAGGAAGACCAAAGAATTGACGCCTTTGAATCATGGTGTTGGTGAAAAGTATTGAATATACTATGGACTGCTAAAAGAATGAACGAATCTGTCCTGGAGGAAGTACAACCAGAATGCTCCTTAGAAGCAAGGATGGCAAGACTACATTTCACAAAATTTCGACATGTTATCAGGAGGAATCAGTCCCTGGAGAAGGACATCATGTTTGGTAAAGTAGACGGTGAGCAAAAAAAAGGAAGACCCTCAATGAGATGGGTTGACATCATGGCTGCAACAATGGGCTCAAGCATAACTATTGTGAGGATGGTGCAGGACTGGGCAGTATTTCATTCTGTTGTACGCAGGGTCGCTATGAGTCAAAACCAACTCAATGGCACCTAACAAGAATAACAGCAACATGGAGCCCTGGTGGCACGGTGATAAAGAGCTCATCTGCTGATCAAACCCTATGAGGCAGTTCTACAGTATCCTATAGGGTCGCTATGAGTTGGAATCAATTCAACAGCAATGAGTTTGGTTTGTTTAACAACATGGTGAGAGTGGTGTGATGGTGTTCTGGTTTGGGGGTAGCCCGTGGGTAATTATAAAGAACAGCATATTGGACTCAGGAGCCCTGTGTAGTCTAGACAAGTCACCTGGTCTGCCATCATGGTTTTCTTATTTGTAAAATAAGGATAACATAAAAGCCCTATCTATACCCATGAGCTGTGGTGAAAACTGGATGAAACACTGGAGAACATGAAGTACTTTGTAAGTGACTAGAGGGCTGTGATTATTGAGAAGGAGGAACAGAGGAGAGCTATAACACAAAGAGGACAGGTTGGAGAGGGGAGACAACAGGGCAGGGCAGGGCTATACGGTGAAGCTAGATCTGAGGTAGCAAAGAAGGGGAGTGGAGGAGCAATTGAGTCAACTCAATAGAGAAAAGACATTTTCTCTGACTCATAGACATATGCTATCTTCACTTGGTATGTCCACTCCTCTCATCTATTCCAGCCATGGAGGTCCAATATGGATGAAAATCAGCAGCTGAAACTGGCTTTATATGAATTTCCTTGCAGTTCCCTGAGATAACATCAGAGACAAGACCTCCCCAAAATGCTTAAGGCCCTGCCACATTGAACTGGATGTCAGCTCAAGCCTCCATATCCCTGAAGGCATTACTGCCAAGGTTTATCCTACGGTGCTGGGCAGTGGATCCTGGAACATCCTTAGTGAGAACAGCAGAGGTGTGGCCCTACCAAATGAAGCACAAAGGGCAATAGTACAGAGATTTGGGGTCAATTTTGAAGATGGTCTGTCTTTTCATTGGCAATTACCCTGAAATGAGATCAGAAAGCTGTTGAATCCTGTGCAGCCTGGGAACAGGATCCTGGATAGCACTAGTCATCAGTATTAAACCTGGATTGGTCATGATTTAGAATCATAACCACCAACCTCTAGTGAACCACCAAAGGCTGTGGAGCCACTGGAACCCATGTCTGGGGTGTCTTCAGGGTTGTTAGTATTTTCCGAGATCCCTGAAATTGCTGGGCTGTGTCTGGTTAATGGAGGTATTCAATAGCAACCTCTCATTTCCCTCCAGGGAGAGAATCCTGGACTCTGGTCCAGTTAACTCCCCAATAGAGGTCAAAGCTGGAGCTCTCCAAGGTGCTGATGGGCCAGGCCAACTTCCCTAGAGGGCACACTACATTATAAATGTGCCTTGAAGCGCACTCAGGTCACCTGGGGGATCTTTCTTTGCTTCCTTTCTTATTTTTTTTTCTTATGAATAGGAGGACCCTTTGGTTGGCTTGAGTGAAAACAGTCACTGCTCTGGCTTTCCAGATTGGGGTGGTAAGATTGATCAAAGCCTCTGGGCAGACCTAAGTATATAAAAATGATGGCTCTTGAAGACGTCTGGAGGATTCTGGCTTGGGAATAGCCTTGGAAGTAGCTACCCTAGAGTTTGATATGCCAACACCAGTGTATTTGTATCATCTCTGAGAGGTATGAAAACACTGCTTTTAGCAAGAGTATAAACAACTGAGGGCATCATGCTGATAAACTGTGGACGTAACCAGTGATTACACTGGAGGCTCTTTGAATAATTCAGATTAGAGAAAAGTCCTGAATCAGGACAGTGACATTATCAATGGGAGAACCCAAGGAGGTAACACCTTCAGGATCAAATGATTATTGGATGTTGTTATGGATTGAATTGTGTCCTCCCAAAATATGTATCAACTTGGCTAGGCCATGATTCCCAGTATTGTGTGATTGTGCACCATTTTGTGATCTGATGTGATTTTCCTATGTGTTGTAAATCCTTAACTCTGCCCTTGGTTAATGAGGCAGGGTTAGGTTATGTTAAGAGGATTAGGGTGAGATGCAATCCTCCTACTCAGGTCACAGCCCTGATCTGATATAAGGGGAGTTTCCCTGGAATGTGGCCTGTATTTCCTTTCACCGTACAAGAAATAAAAGAAGAGAGAAGCAAGCAGAGAGATGGGAGGGACCTCATGCTACCAAGGAAGAAGCACCAGGAGCAGAGTACATCCTTTGGACCCAGGGTCCCTGTGCTGAGAAGCTCCTAGACCAGGAGGAGACTGATAACAAGGACTTTCTCCCAGAATCAATAGAAACAGAAAGCATTCCCTGAGAGCTGGTCCCCTGAATTCAGACTCCTGGCCTCCTAGACTGGGAGAGAATACATTTCTGTTTGTTAAAGCCATCCATTTGTGGTATTTCTCTTATAGCAGCACTAGATAACCAAGACAGATGTTGAGGTGAGAAGGGGATAGAGGAGTTATCATTTACGCTTAAGTTAATGGTTTGGAAAACTGGTAAGATGATAATGCCATTCACTGATTCAGGGGACCAGGAGGGGTAGCAGGTTTTAAGGAGAAATGATGAATTCTACTACCATCATACTAATACATACTACCATCATTCATGTTGAGTTTAAGGTCCATGGGACTTCCAGAGAATTGTTCAGTAGAAGCTGAGTATACAGTTCTGGAGCTCAGCAGAGAGGTCAAGGTTGGTAATAATGATTTGTGAATCATCAGAGAACAAGACATGGTTTAAGAGGTGGGGGAAGACGAGATCATCTAGGGACAATGTGTGGAGGGAGAGAAGAGAAGGGTAGAGAACAGAGCTTTGGCGGAAGGTATACTTTTGCTAGGGGTACTGAAACAGAGGTACTGATAAGTGAGCCTGCCAAAGAGCTCTCAAGATGTGATCACTGACCCCTTCACCAACCTCGTCTCATTTTATTCATCTCTTTTTCATTTTCTCCTGGACACAGGGACCTTTATACTCCAACACACCAAGTGCACTCCTACATTAGGACCTTTGAATTTACTTCTCATCACTCATCTATCAGCTCAAACGTCACCTCCTCCAGAGAAGTGTTTGCTTATTACCTTTCTAAGCCCCCCTCTATCACAGCAATCCCGTTTTATCTCCTACATAATACCTACTACTCTGTAAAATTATATTTCATAATTGTATGCTTTGACCATTAGTTTTCCCCAGCTAAGGTGTAAGCTTCTTAAGGGCAGGGGCCTTGTCTCTCTTATTCACTGCTATCTTGTCACCACCTAAAATAGTTTCTGGTATTTAATAGCTACTGAATAAATAGCTGTTGAATGAATGAAAGAATTGTACCAGAGAATGAAAACCAGAAAAGCATCAGGTTCCATTCAATAAACATTTCTAAAGCTCCTTTAATATGTCAGGAATTGGAGTATATAACAGATGCACCAATAAATAAGTATGGTTCTTATAATCTAGAAATATATAATCCAAAGGAGATAGACAAATGAACCTATACTTTTCAAAAAGACGTTCTACAGGAGAAGTAAGCACCAGAGATAATGGGAAGGCAGAGGGGAGGCATTTAGTAGAGACTAGATATCATGGAAGGCTATCCATAGGAAGCTGAGTCTTGAAGGAAGAGTCAGCTAGAGAGGTACGAATTCAAGATAGAGGTTTATTGTTGTTGTTAGCTGCTGTCCAGTTAGTTCCAGCTCATAGTGACCCTATGTAAAACAGAACGAAACACTGCCTGGTCCTGTGCCATCCTCACAATTATTGCTATGTTTGAGCCCATTGTTGCAGCCACTGTGTCAGTCCATCTTGTTGAAGGCCTTCCTCTTTTTTGCTGGCCCTCTACTTTACCAAGCACGACGTTCTTCTCCAGGAACTAGTCCCTCCTGAAAACATGTCCAAAGTACATGAGATGAAGTCTTGCCATCTGGTTTTTAAGAAGGATTCTGGCTGTACTTCTCCTTAGGCATATTTGTTCATTCTTTTGACAGTATGTTCAATAGTCTTCACCAACACCATTATACAAAGGCATCAATTCTTCTTCAGTCTTCCTTATGCATTGTCCAGCTTTTGTATGCATCTGATGCAATTGAAAATACCATGGCTTGGATCATGGCACATAAGTCCTCAAAGTGACATTTTTGCTTTTTAACATTTTAAAGAAGTCTTTTGCAGCAGAATTGCCCAGTGCAATAAATCATTTGATTTCTTGACTGCTGCTTCCATGGGCATTAATTGTGGATCCAAGTAAAACGAAATCCTTGACAACTTGAATCTTTTCTCCATTTATCATGATGTTGCTTATTGGTCCAGTTGGGAGGATTTTTGTTTTTTATGTTGAGGTGTAATCCATACTAAGGCTGTATGTAGTCTTTCATCTTAATCAGTAAGTGCTTCGTGCTTCAAGCCTCTTCCCTTTCAGCAAGCAAGGTTGTGTCATCTACGTATCGTTGGTTGTTAATGAGTCTTCCTCCAATCCTGATGTCATGTTCTTCTTCATATAGTCCAGATTCTAGGAATATTTACTCAGCATACAAATTGAATTAGTATGGTGAAAGGATACAACTGTGATACACACCCTTCCTGGTTTTAGACCACACGGTATCCCCTATTAGAACAACTGCCTCTTGGTCTATGTACAGGTTCCTTATAAGCATGATTAAGAGTTCCAGTATTCTCATTCTCTGCAATGTTACCCATAATTTGTTATGATCTACAGAGTCAAATGCCTTTGCATTACTAATAAACACCGGTAAACATCTTTCGGGTATTCTCTGCTTTTAACCAAGATCTATCTGACATCAGCAATGATATCCCTGGTTCCATGTCCTCTTCTGTGTCTGGCTTGAAATTTCTGGCAGTTCCCTGTCAATGTATTGCTGCAACCATTTTTGAATTATCTTCAGCAAAATTTCACTTGCATGTGACATTAATGATATTGTTTGATAATTTTCACATTATGTTGGATCACCTTTCTTTGGAACAGGCACAAACATGGCTCTCTTCCAGTCAGTTTGCCAGGTAGCTGTCTTCCAAATTTCTTGGCATTGTTGAATGAACACTTTGAGCATTGCATCTGTTTAGTGAAACATCTCAATTGGTATTCTTTCAACTCCTGAAGCCTTGTCTTTCTCCAATGTCATCAGTGCATCTTGGACTTCTTCCTTCAATACCATCAGTTCTTAGTCATATGTTACCTCCTGAAATGGTTAAATGTTGGCCAAATCTTCTTGGTACCATGACTTTGTGTATTCCTTTCATCTCCTTTTGATGCTTCCTGCATCATTCAATATTTTGCCCATAGAATCCTTCAATATTGAAACTAGATGACTGAATTTTTTTGTCAATTCTTTCAGCCTGAGAAGTGCCGAGTGTATTTTTCCCTTTTGGTTTTCTAACTCAAGGTCTTTGCACTTTTCATTATAATACTTTATTTTGTCTCCTCGAGCTGCCCTTTGAAATCTTCTGTTCAGCTTTTTGCTTCACCATTTTTTCCATTCATTTTAGCTACTTTATGTTCAAGAGCATGTTTCAGAGTCTCTTCTGACACCCACTTTGGTCTTTTCATTCTTTTCTTTTTTCTTAATGATCTTTTGCTTTCTTCATGTATGATGTTCTTGATATCCCACAACTCATCTGCTCTTTGTTCATTAGTGTTCAACGAATCAAATTTATTCTTGAGATGGTCTCTAAATTCAGGTGGGATATACTCAAGGCCATACTTTGGCTTTTGTGGGCTTGTTTTAATTTTCGTCAGCTTCAACTTGAACTTGCGTATGAGCAATTGATGGTCTGTTCCATATAGGCCCTTTGCTTTGTTCTGACTAGTGATATCAAGCTTTTCCATCATCTCTTTCCACAAATGTAGTCAACTTGATTCCTGTGTATTCCATCCAGCGAGGTCCAGGTGTAAGTCACCATTTATGCTGTTGAAAAAGATATGTGCAATGTTTTGTCTTGCAAAATTCTGTCATGTAATCTCTGACATCTTTTCTATCACCAAGGCCATATTTTTCAACTACTGATCCTTCTTTTTTTTCCCCCAACTTTTGCATTCCAATCACCAGTAATTATCAATGCATCTTGATTGCATATGCAATCAATTTCAGATTGCAGAAGTTAGTCAAAATATTCAATTTCTTCATCTTTGGCTTTAACGGTTGGTGTGTAAATTTGAAAAATAGTCATATTAACTGGTCTGCCTTGTAGGCCTATGGATATTGTCCTCTCACTGGCATCATCACAAATCAGGATAGATCTTAAAATGTTCTTTTTGACGATGAATGCAGTGCCATTTCTCTTCAATTTGTCATTCCTGGCATAGTATGCCATACGCTTGTCTAATTCAAAATGTCCAACACTAGTCCATTTCAGCTCACTAATACCTAGGATATCGATCTCTATGCATTCCATTTCATTTTTGACAGCTTCCTATTTTCCTAGATTCATACTTTGTACATTCCATGTTCCGACTATTAATGGATGTTTGTAGCTGTTTCTTCTCATTTTGAGTTATGCCACTTCAGCAAATGAAGGTCCTGAAAGCTTGCCTTTGTCCACTTCATTAAGGTCAACTCTACTATGGGGAGGCAGCTCTTCCCCAATCATATTTTGAGTGCCTTCCAACCTGAGGGGCTCATCTTCCAGCACCATACCAGAAAATGTTGCACTGCTGTTCATAAGGTTTTCACTGGCCAATACATTTAGAAGTAGATTGCCAGGTCCTTCTTCCTAGTATGTCTTACTCTAGAAGCACTGCTGAAACTTGTCGACCATAGGTGACCTTGCTACTATTTGAAATACTGGTGGCATAGCTTCCAGCATCACAGCACCACACAAGTCACCATGCTACAGCAAACTGACAGGTGAGTGGTGGCTTGCCTATTACAGGAAAATCAAGAGAGTTAAGTCCTGGAGGAAAAAAGAAGATGGTGAATCAAGAGCACCTTGTTATCTTTGAAAAGGTAGAGGGAAACTATTTCCTCTGAGATTAAAAGGAGGAAGATGAGGATTTATGTCAGTAGAGACACATTTGTAGGTTTAAGTGTACATATACGATGAAAAACAAAATTTTTTTTTCATACGAGGAAGCTGTGGAGATAGCCTGGAGGAAACCCGGGTGGCATAGTGGTTAAGAGCTACAGCTGCTAACCAAAAGGTCGGCAGTTTGAATCCACCAGCTGCTCCTTGAAAACCCTATGGGGCAGTTCTACTCTGTCCTTTAGGGTCGCTATGAGTCAGAATCAACTTGATGGCAACAGGTTTGGTTTTTTTTTTTTTGGTTGGTAGCCTGGATTCTGTGGTATGAGATCACCTCAGAACCCATTTATTGATGAAGGCTAGGACCAGTCAGAGAAACTCAGATTTGGGTTCAACAGAGCAAAGGACATTTATAGGGAGAGCTACCTCTGGAGGCAGTGAGCTCCTCATTCTTGCTGTGTCTGAACAGGGTCATTGCAGAAGGACTAGAGCTTTGGATCAGGCATCGAAGTTTACAGGCTTTAGGTCCTTCCTAACATTGACATTCCTTTATTCTTCCAGTAGGAGAGACTCAGCACAGCAAGATTGTCCCCATGAGGTGGGACAACAGAGCTTATTCACACCTACAGTGAAAGGTGAGTAAATAAATAATATCTACCAGTCCGTTTCTAGTCCCTTTAGTGGCCCAGATGTCTCCTCCTTCTCACCTCACTCATGACAGATGCGCACTCAGAGGATGGAGGAGTACGGATGCTTGTGCCCTTCTCAGAATTCTTCCATATTCTTATTCAATCAGATTTGCTCATTCCAACGTGGTCTTTCCAGATTTTCCAACCACATTCTTACTCCAGGCCGCTTTTCCTTTGACACCCCATTTTGAACAGGCATTTTTGTCCTCTGTCTGGGCATCCTCCCTCACAGTTTTTTTCTTGTTTTTGACATATTGCACTTTCTAGCTGATACTGGATGCTTCAGTTCCCCCTCTGCCCCACCCAGCCTCACAGGTATGGGAAGGTTATAAGACAAAAAAAAAAAAAAAATTTCATTTCCATTTCAAAGTTGGAAAATGTGAGATGGAGGGGACTTAACTTACTTGCCCACAAAATCTTTAAGGGAAATTCCAGTGCTGCCAGCACTGTCGCTTTCTGCATAGTCACACCATTTCGCATCTGTGTCTGAATCCGCAGTGTATTTTTCAAGCTTAGTGTCCAAGACATCTCCAGCCTAATGAGAAGAAGGTGCCCTGGGTTGGTTCCCAGCCAGGAAGGGAGAGAGCAGATACACATTCCTCTGAAGCCGATTTCAGATTCTGGAATGCTTTACTGGAAACCACACAATCTCAGGACAGATTCATCACCTCCCAGTACTGCCTTTGGCCTAGGTCAGGACAGGGGCCCTGGACCCTTGAATGAGATAGTGTCTGCTCCGATTAGCAGCTTCCTGTGTGGTGGCTGCTGGATTTATTCAGAGCTAGTCTGGGCCGGTCTGGTTGACATTCAGAATGAACCCCCACCTCACCTCCTCTCTCCCCATCTATCCTTTTGCCTCACCGCCGTAAGCACTCACCAACTACATGCAGCTGAGAGCTGTTCCAAGCATGAGGACTAATTTTGACCTTAGATGCCAGAGCAGAAGCCCCAGGGCCAGAGGCATAAGCAAAGAAACTCTTTTCTGGGCTTTGAGCTGGAGACATTTCCCTGTCCAGGAGGTAGATTAGAGATTTCTTTGACTGTCCCCCCTGCACACTGAGGTGGAGGTAGCCAGGAAGACAGCTGTGGGGCAGTCATGTGAACACTAAACCCTGTATTGACTCTTCTGTTCCCTTCCTGATGTCAGGCAAATGACCAAATCAGGGAATGGTGATGTCACATGTGTACTGGGGATTCACCTTTCCATTCCTTTCACGTTAGAGATGAGGAGTCTCCAAAAAGTCACAGTACTGCTTTAAAGTCCCAAAGTGATGTGGCATCAGAACAAGAACTAGAAATAAGGTGGCTCAACCAATACACTTCCCGTTATTGACTAACTCTACCTTAATGTTTTTGGGCCTCCGGTTTTCTCGGCTGTCAAATGGGGCCAGTAACACCTCCCTCCCAGAACTGCTATGAAAATTAAATGCAATCATGGACAGAAAAAGGTTCTAAAATGGTGAAAGTGTTGGGATGATTAGGAGGAACGGGTAGTCCTCAACTTAGGATTTATTCGAGTTACGATGAATCGCACTTACAACCATCTGTGTTTGTTTTTGCACATCTTATTGTAAGTAATAGGTACTATATACAGTGTTGCAGTGTGTATTTTGCTGATGTTATCATCTCAGGTATTGACTCACAGATGTTTAATTTTATAATTTACTGTTCAAAACACTGCCATATAGATTTAGTTTTCTAAACAAAACCAAGGGCTTCAGTTACTTGAAAACAAGGACCCAAATGCTCATTGCTTTGCTGAAGGCAGTAGGCAGATTCAGGAAGCAGTGAGATGTTACCATGAAATACAGGGGGGGAAATAAAAGGACCATACAAACAACTCTTGCTGATTTTCTGACTTGAGACACTATCCCCACTCCCAGGGATAATCCAGATGATACAGAACCTTCCTCAAGTGGAATTATTACCACAATTGACAGAATGCCTTCATTGTCCAACTCTTCTTCACTGTCAGAGTCAATTTTTATGATCTGTGTATTCAGTTAGAATCCACCAGGTGCTCCTTGGAAACTCTATGGGGCAGTTCTACTCTGTCCTATAGGGCTGTTGTGAGCTGGAATCAACTCATAACGGTGCATTTTTTGTGTATGTATTAAAATATATCTGTAAGTTTATATGCAATGTTCCCAACCCCCAAAGACAATTAAGGATCAGCTAAAAATAAAATAAAAATAAAAGGCAATAATAATGAAAACAAAAAAAAAAAAAAAAGAGAGATTCAATTTTTGTCAGAACTTATTTATGATGGAGTTGTAAGAACGGAACCCCATTGTAAGTTGGGGACTACCTGTACTTAAGGGACTTTTGGATCCCTGGAGTGGAACCTACTTAGGTTTCCTGATCTGGGAGCAGCTTTGGGTCTCCTTTCCACATCTGACATAGCCCAGCAAGGGTGTAGGTGTGAATTCTAGTGTAGGGGATTTCAGGGATGAGTTCCAGCTGGTACTCATTAGTGTATCCATACCTATTGAAAATACTGAAATGTTTGCTGCCCCAAGCTTCCCGAATGTCCTTCTGCCACCCTGGTAATTCAAGAATAAACAACTGGTTCAGCAGGAGGTCTCTAAGGAGCCTGCAATAGCTCTCTAGTCAGTTAACAACCATTCTGTATATGCTGCATCATATATTTTGAATATCACAGTTTTGGTTATCTATTTGTATGTGACAATCCACTCTGAAACTTAGTGACTTCAAACCATTTATTATTATAGCTCAAAGTTCTATGGATTGACCAAGGCCTTTTGGATAGTTATCCCTTGGGGTCTGTCATATGATTGTAGTCAGACAGCAGTTGGGACTGAAGTCATCTGAAGACTCATCTGGTCTGGATGTCCAAGATAGCGTTGGCTGTCCATTGTCCAGGAGTTTACTGGAGTTGTTGATTAGAGCACCTACATTTGGCCTCTGCAAGTGGCTTCAGTTTCTCATAGCAAGGGGGCTGATTTCAATGAGGGAGCAGCCCAAGGGCCAGCATGTCAAGAGGCAGGATTCAGAAGCTTCCAGGCCAAATAAAATCAACTCCTAGAAGTGAAATAATGTGGGTGCTACCATATTCTATTTGTGAAAGTAGTCACAGAGCCCTCCTAGGTTCCAAGGGGTGGAGGAGTGGCAAGCTCGCATTGTAGAAGAGCATGTGGGTGGGAGATATTACTGCACTCATCTTTGGAAGATACAATCTGTCATAATCACTGTGGTAAAAGGTCACTGGGCTGGTACTCAGTGTGTCCAAGGTCCCCCTTTGCCCTTCCTTTTACACCCCTTTCTCTTTCTCAGGCAAGCCTCCATCAGCTAGAATAGAGGAGCCTTCTCCCCTCTCTGGAATTCTTTCTCTTCATTCCTGGTCCCTCCATCAGAGACAAGTGCTGAAAGCAGCTCTTTACACTCTTATACCAAAGGCCTTGTCATGGATTGAATTATGTTCCCCCAAAAATGTGTGTATCAGTTGGGCTGGGCCATGACTCCTGGTATTGTACGATTTTCCTGTAAGTTGTAAATCCTTCCTCTATGATGTTAATGAGGGAGGATGGGCAGCAGTTGTGCTAGTGAAGCAGGACTCAATCTATAAGAATAGATTGTGTCTTGAGGCAATCTCTTGAGATATAAAAGAAAGAAGTGAGCAGAGACAAGCGGACCTCATACCACAAAGAAAGCAGTGCCAGGAGCAGAGCGCATCCTTTGTACCTGGGTTCCCTGCACAGAGAAGCACCTAGTCTGAGGGAAGATTGGTGAGAAGGCTGACAACGAAAGCCTTCCCCTGGAGCTGACTTCCTGAATTTGGACTTTTAGCCTACTTTACCGTGAGAAAATAAACTTCTCTTTGTTAAAGCCATCCACTTGTGGTATTTCTGTTATAGCAGCACTAGATAACTAAGACAGGCCTCCACAGATAATTTTTGAGAAGATTTGTATTTATGCTCAGTTTCCCCGCCAAACCAGAAGGTGATATCAACCTCAGGAGTGCGAATGAGGCCAGGGTGAAATTTCATCCCCTGTGCGTGTTGGCAGGGAGGTGTAGGGGAGGGCTCGACAGACAGGAAGCATTGCTTCAGGGGTCTTTGGCAAAACTTTGGCTCCTGCCAGAAAAATGAATTCTGAGTTGATGACTGTGAAAACAGGGGTGTGTCTGCAATGAGCTATCTGAAAGGACTTTGCCTTCCCTAGCCAAGTTAGAGCCGATGTCCTTGACATCAAATCCTTACCCCTGCACTTAGGCTCCTGTGGACCTGAGCTGCATCTTTTGTGGTGACTGCACGGTTTCTGTGGCTGCTCAGAAAGGCTGTGCTCTCATGTTCTGTGGGCTGGGGCAGGGCTTGAACTCACCGTCAGTCATCTTTGCTGTCTGGAATGTTCCATTTTCCTGGTTTCCCTTTCCACATGTGAAGTGTTGGTACCTCTGCAGTCTGTGTATCTGCCATGCACTTTCTCAGAGCCTCTGTCTGGCGGATCTTTGACAACTGTCTTAGGAAGAAGAATTTATATGGCCTTACATTCAACTGGAGCCCTGGTGGCACAGAGGTTGAGAGCTATGGCGAGCTACAGCTGCTAACCAAAAGGTCAGCAGTTCAAATCCACCAGCTGCTCCTTGGAAACTCCATAGGGCAGCTCTACTCTGTCCTATAGGGCCACTATGAGTTAGAATTGACTCAATGGCAATGGGTTTGGTTCAGTTTTTGGTTACATTCGACTGGGAGTCTTTGTGCGGTGCAAATAGTTAAGTGCTCAACTACAAGCAGAAAAGTTGGTGATTCAAATCCATCTAAGATGCCTCAGAAGATCGGCCTGGCGATCTGCTTCCAAAAGGTCACAGCCTTGAAAACCCTGTGGACACATTTCTACTGCAAAGCACATGGGGCCTCCGTGAGTCCAAATCTGCTCTACAGTAACTAATGAGAACAACAACAACAAAATTCAACTGAGGAAAAAACAAATGACTCTTGGTGTCTCTCCCCTCCAACCAACCCTTAATGTGATTGTTAGCTGAGGGAAAATCTGTTATTCATAAAGAAAATAAAGGGCAATAAATTATAGAACACTGTAAAACATATTAACATGAATCTACACTTCCTTTTGGTTAATTGAGTTTATAGTGACATTGGCCCTGAATCTGTTGCTTACCCAGGAATGCCAGTCTCCCTCAGTTTGTTTTTCATTCTTGTCTTCTGATCCCATAAAGGCCTGGCTAAGTCGGAGAGCCTCCATTGTCTCCAGGCCAGTGCATGTTGTAATCTTGTCCACAATTTCATTACTTGGGCTGAGTTAGGAGCTTCATTAAAATGATATGTCTCTCTCAGAGTTGTAAATGACAAGTGACCTTCTAACAAAATGTGGCCTCATTAGATGACAGGAAAGAATTAAATGTCAGGATACAGAATGGTAAGGTTTTGATATTTATGAAGGTCAAATCAAGGGCTAGTAATATAACAGAGTATTCTATTTAAAGTCAGACCAGTGTCCCTGGGAACTGCTGCTGCTGTGCTCAGTGCTGTAAGAAATGGGTTTTCTACAGACTTTGCCTATATTGCAAGGTTGTGGGCTGTCTGTGGTTTGCATGAAGCCACCACCATATTTTAATTATAATTGGATGATCAGTTGAGAAAAAGCACTGGAAAATGTCCAGAAATAACTCATTTCTGCCAACTGTCTTAGCCAATTACTCATTGGTTAATTGGTGTTTGGCCAAAGAAGAAGCCACAGGAGACAGGCGATTTTGCTCATCTGAGAATCCCTGTGATTTGGCCTGCTGGACTTCCTGTCTTTTGCAGACCTTGTCTTTATCTCTTCAAGTACTATAAGAAGTCTGGTTTTTAAAAGCTAAGATCAGTGCAGTTTCCTGGCTTGAGGGCTAACTCAGTGGAATGAAGAAAGCCTTATGGGTCTAGAGGCTTGGGCATTCTGATTGGTGTGACCCCAGGATCCGGAGGCTAGCTGAAGCAGGAAACAGTAAGGGGAGCCTTCAGTCCTGGTTATGAAGGCTGTGAGACTCATTGTGGTGATCCATTCCAGTTCCAAGAAGTTTGTTCCCTTGGGTCCCCAGCATTTTGGGGAATCAGAATCAGGCTACTGCATAGAGTTGTGTAGATTAAGCACAAGTGTGCCTAATCAAAGGGATGAGTGGTGGATGAATTTTAGCCTGTGCTCCATTTACCAAGCCCTCCCTGGGTGGTACAAATGGTTAAGTGCTCGACTACTAGCTGGAAGTTTAGCGGTTCTAAACCCACCCAGAGACACCTTGGGAAACAGGCCTGGTGATCTGCTTCCGAAAGGTCACAGCCGTTAAAAATCCTATGGAGCACTGTTCTACTCTGCACACATGGGGTCACCATGAGTCAGAACTGACCCGATGGCAACTAACAACAACATGGCCTGGTCTGGGCTGCATCTTTCTAGAGCAAGGGTTGACGAACTATAGCCCATGAGCCAAATCAGGGCTACTGCCTGTTTTTAGAAATAAAATCCTATTGGAATACAGCCACATCCATTTGTTTCTGTATTATCTCTGGATGCTTCCATGCTACAATGGTAGAGCTGAGTAGCTATGACAGCGATTGTGTGACTTACAAAGCCTGAAATATTTACTATCCGGTTCTTTATAGAAAAACCTTGCACACCCCTGATCTAGAGGTAAGGGCACCTTTTTCTAATTTGCAAAAGGCTCTGTCTGCCAAGCCAGAGTTGCATCTCAAAGATAGGGACTGTCTTTTTATAATCTGCACAAAAGTGTCTTATGGCTAGGATGGGCTTAAGGAGGAGATCCCAGTGGTGCCTCTGAGGGCAGAGGCCTCAGGGGAGTCAGGGCTGGTGAGGCCTTACCACAGCCCCTGGCAGGTTTTTTCTGGACTCTGGAGCTGGCTCCAGGCAGTAGAACAGCCATAGGCTTGCTATTTAGAGAGACTGTTCAGGGAGTGAGGGGCTGGTTGTAGCAGCTCCCAGAGGTAAAACAAATGCTTTCCTTGTTCCTTTTCCAAATAACCGTAAAAGAGAAGGTTTGTTTTTGAATCTTTGTTGCTAGCCACTCATAAAGAAATGCAAACTGTCTCAGGACTTATCAACCACTTGTTTACGCAGCAGGACTGATTGACATGGTTTATTTTTCTGCGGTTTTTGTTCTAATCTAATGTGAAACATGAACTAGAGATTTCATGGAGTTTCCTTCACCTTTTGCAACCCAGAACCTGCAAGGGAGGTACACTTGGTCTTTTTGTTGCCTGGTGACTGTTTTCACTTGTGTGAATATTATGTGCCCTATATTGATCTGATCACACTCACCTGAAAGGTCGTGGCCAGGTAACACTGGAAAATCTGCAGGTTGCCTGGTCCCACCAGAAAATCAATGGTCACAGCAGGACAGACGATTTGTGGAGCATCATGGCTGGTGGGGAACTCAGAGTTGGCATGTCTTTTGACAACTTTGGAATTCCTTCATTGACCAGATGGGAAAACAGTCCCAGTGAGGTATAGGGACTTTTCCAAGGGCTCAGGGACTAGGTGGTGCCTCCACTGGTCCATCTCCTGTGGGCAGGATTTGGAGAACAGGCAGGTTTAGGGGATCTTTGTGGCAGCAAAGAGGTCCAAGGTGATCCAGATCACTGGAAACGGGGACCTGGTGGGAAAAATTGTGCCAACAACCTCGGCAAAACCAACAGAAGATAGTTCATAAATCCCTTCTCATTCATCATGTCACTCAATCCTCCCACAATCCTATAAAGCTGACATTGTTTCCCTATATTCCACTGACATAGTTGTTAGGTGCTATCAAGTTGATTTCGACTCATAGCAACCCCATGTGTCAGAGTACAGCTGCCCTATAGGGTTTCCTAGACAGTAATCTTTATGGGAGCATATCGCCAGGTCTTCCTCCTGTGGAGTCACTGGTGGGTTCAAACACCCACTTTTGGTTAGCAGCCAAGACCTCAACCATTGTAGCACCAGGACTCCATATTCCACTAACCCATAACCCGTTGCCATCAAGTCAATTCTGACTCATAGTGACCCCATAAGACAGAGTAGAACTGCCCCATAGAGTTTCCAAAGAGCACCTGGTGGATTTGAACTACCAGTCTTTTCCTTAGCAGCTGTAGCACTTAGCCACTGAGCCATCAAGGTTTTTTTTTTTGTTGTTGTTATATTCTGTTTAAGAACAATCTCCAAAAAACCATTAGCTTAATGGGATGGAAATAATAATTTTAATGGCCTGCACTTGTTAAAAGGACAATACAATGGGTGCTTTTTACTTTTTCTTTAAAAAGTGAGCAAATAAACAACTAACCTCCAGTATTGTTAACTGCACAACAACCTATTTTTTAAAAGCTCACTACACAAAATCAGCACAGGAATGTCCTGGATAAAGAAAAGGTTATGAGGAAAGGGAGTCTGAGCTGGTGGGAGCTTGGAAAGAATCATTGGGATGATAAGGCTTTCCTTAGAAGACAATGTCACAGGAGGCTGAATCTCATGGGATACAAGGTCCAGAGCTGTCGTCAGACCGTCCTGGAGAGAGACAGCAAGGTGGAAGGAATCCTGAACTCCTAAAGTATTACCTGGTCACCTCCAGGGACTTCAGACACTGTTGCCTGACTCCAGAGAGACATGACCCTCTCTTCCATCTGCCCCTGACTTCTGGGAGCCTGTTACCCACATCCTTTTGGAGGTTTTGGGAGCCTCAGAACTTGGCCTGGGTCTGTCATACACAATACATACAATCCCAAGGTATGTTTGGCACCTGCTTTCTTCAGGACTTCCTGCTATGTTGTCACAATGTCCTGTACATTTTTGCTCATACCCATACATATATACATACATGGGATTACCCACAGAGACCTTATTGGCTATGGGAATCTTTTGTAGGAGGGTGCTTGACTCTTTTTTTACTTCGCATCTTTGTCATAAGACACATCAAATAGGCTTACTCTACAAGTGAATTAATCTCCCCAGGGTAATTTGGAAATCAATGCTCTTGGGTCACACTGGGCTGAGTGTACATGCGTGTGTGTATGTGTGTGTGTGTGTGTGTGCCTATATGTGTGTATGTGTGTGTGCATGCACGTGCTCTCCCAATGAGAAGTTTGTTTAAGGGGAGTAAGTAGCCCTCTCTGCCTTTACTGAGCAGACTTGCAGGCAGCATAAGACATTTCAGTAAGAATGAGGCAGTATTTGAGGTCTGGGAGAGAGCAAGAACACTGGGACCTCTTCCTGAAACCATCTCTTATTATATGAATTCAAGTTTGGGGAAAGGCTCTCATTTATTTGGGAAGGTTTGGTTGGATTCCTGTACTGTCCAGTGACAACGAAAGGATCTGATCAATTGTAAAGGTCTGTTCCTGCTCCGAAGTCTATGATCCAGGACCAGGTAGAAGAGAACAACAAAAGTCCCTTACATTCAGCTTGTCTATGAAATTAACAACTAGTGTAGGTCCCAAGCAGTTCTTCTCAGGTGTACACCTCCAGTTAGAAGCAATTCTGGAGCAAAGATTTATCTTTAGAGGGGCAGAAATTGATTAGTCCTCTGATTTCTCCTTCCCTCCATACTTCCCCCAGTTTCTTGTGAGTTAGGTCAATCATCTGATTTTGATGGAAGCCACTTTCGTCAGGGCTCCAAAGCATAGAGCTGCAATTTCTAGAGTCAAAGAGCCAGGATTATAGTTCTGTTCCTTTTTATAAGAAAGGAACCAAATTCTTGGGTTGTTTCAGTTGGAAGAAGCCTCCCAGGATGCATTTCACTGAAATGAGATCCAAGCATTTTGAGTGTGCCGCTCTGTTCTGGGAGGCCAGGAGTGATTACGGTGGGAGAGATCGAAACACACACCTCTTCCTGAGGGGGCACAGGTGTTTCTCAGGTACTGGAGTCATGCACAATGAAGACTAGCCTAGCCTTGAAAAGTATAGATGTCCACATGTATCTAAATCTTACTGTGAATTAGACAGTTTTAAGCAATGAATTTATTCTTTCCTCCCTCTGCAAATCTGTTGCTGACTGACCAGCAGAGTCTTCCCTACATTCCCATTCTCCATGTACTACCTCTTCAATCTCCCTCCCTTTTCAGGATGTCTTCCCTGTCCATCCCAGTTCACAGCCCTTGCCCTCTCATATAGTTTAGAGTATCCTTGGTCTTTGGAGTGCCCAGTGGGGTGATGGCCAGAATGGGAAATAGCTCAGCTTTGCTTCCGGCCCTTTCCTGCAGAATGCCTCCTTCCTCCTAAAGCACTGTAATCTCTGTAAGCTTGGCCAGTTTTGGGAAACAAATTACTTGCACCCAGGAGCTTAACCAGGTAAATGGTGGTAGATGGAAATGAGGTGATGTATAAATCAGAATGCATTATTAGGAGTGAAGCACTGACTTTGCCCAAAAGTATGGTGTGATACAGACCCCAGATGCTTTTAATGAATGGGTCTCTGTTCTTCCTAACTTCCCAGGGTGTCTTGTCTTGCTACAGGTGTAGTGGAAAGTTTTAGGTCCTAGGGCTATGTTTTTGTTAAAAACATTAGCATTTTAAAGAGATTATTTATACCAACAACTGTTCATCTTCTCCTTTAAATGACTTGGGGCCATGACGGTAGTTGCTTTTACCTCTGCTTCCCTTTGGCCTCTGGGATCATGGAGACTGGCAAGAGCTTTCTGATGCTCAGAGGGCCTTTGCATACCAGCAACATAGCAAGAAGGTGAGGAGTTCATGGGGAGTGGGGAAGATTAGGGCCTTTGTCTCTACAAAGACCATATGAATGGCTTTTAATATTTGATCCCTGAATTGTATTTTCTTGTGCTGTTGGACATCACCAAATATCTTTGACAGCAAAAGGAAGACAAATATAGATCACTGGTCGTTTGGTGCAAAACTTTTCTCTTTTTTCTTCAGTCTACTGTCTACTGCTTCTGATAATGTCTGGGTAATTGAAAGACATCTAAGTGATATAAAATACTTCTCCCTGGCAGTCCAGAAGCATAACTTCAAAGACAGTCTTTAACAAGAGTACGTAACTCTGAGGAGACTGGCATATTTGATGAATGCTCAGTGGTCTTACTGACAGTAGAATCCAGTAGTCCGAGGAAGATTGAAAAAGATTTAACTTGGCGAAGACCCATTTGGGTTGTTACTCACAGCATGGGAGGGAAGATACCATGATATATTGCCTGGGAAAAGGATGATTTGGGGGAACTATTCATGGTCCTCAAACCTACCATGGGGAAGAAAGAGAAGAACTAGACTATGTATTCCCAGAGGGTTGTGCTAGGGCTTAAGGAGAGGTGAGGGGAGGCAGACCTGAAGTCAATAGAAGGCAGGCTTTCTAATAAACAAAGAGCAGTGTTGCCTCTAGCCCTCCAGGCAGAAATACAGCACAGGGTGGAGGAATATTCAGTAGACATGTTGCTAAAGAGTGTTCCTATAATGTATGAGACCCCAGAAGCCAGATGTACAGCAAGAACAAACAATCTGGTGATCCTTAGTAAAACTGCAAAGAAACCTGATCAAGACCTAGTCATAAAAAATAATGGCATTTCCAATCATAAAATGGGCAAATGACTTGAATAGACATTTCACCAAAGAGGACATTCAAATGGCCACCAAACACATGAAAAGATGCTCAGCATCATTAGCCATCAGAGAGATGCAAATCAAAACCACAATGAGATACCACTTCACTCCCATTAGGATGGCTAAGATTAAAAAAGACAGAAAATTACATATGTTGGCGAGGATATGGGAAAGTTGAAAACCTTACCCGTTGCTGGTGGGAATGCAAAATGGTACGGCTGGTGCGGAAAACAGCGTGGCAGTTCCTCAAAAAACTAAAAATAGAACTACTATATGACCCAGCAATTCCACTTCTAGGTATATACTCAAAAGACTTGAAAATAGAGACTCAAAAAGAGACTTAAACACCAATGTTCATTGCAGCGCTGTGCACAATAGCCAAAAGGTGGAAACAACCTAAATGTCCATCAACAGATTAATGGATAAACAAAATGTGGTAAGTACACACAATGGGATACTACTCAGCCAGTAGGAGAAATGAAGTATTGATAGATGCTACAGTGTAGATGGAGCTGGAAGACGCTACGCTGAGCGAAAAAGGCCAGTCACAAGAGGACAAATATAGTATGGCCTCATCTATATAGAAAGACAAGAAAAGGCAAATGTATAGAAACCAAAGTTTATTAGTGGTTACTGGAGGGGGGATAATGAAAGGAGGGGGGAAGGATGACGGAAAAATCACATCGATTAAGGGTAGGGTTGCACAGCCAATTATTGTAAATGCTGACAATAAGTTGTACATCTGTAAAAAGTTGAATTGGCAAAAGTTGTGTGATAGATAAATTTACAATGACAAAAAAAAAAAAAAAAAGGAGCTGCTGAGGCTGCTCAGGTACAACCAAAAAAGTCATGGTATTTGCTTTCTAGGTTTGGAGGTTTAGAGTCATGGTTTCGTGGGACATCCCAGTTAATTGGTCTAATAACATGTTTAGTGCTTCTATTCTATCCCCTAGTTTGTTGTGTAGTGCCTGGGGTCTTAAAAGCTTGCAAGTGGCCATCCAAGGCACTACAATTGGTCTCTTTTCTCCTGGAACAACAGAGGAAGAAAAAGAGTCAAGAATAGGAGAAGGATGTGGAATATGATCCAAGCCATGGTGTTTTCAATCACCTCACATGGACGATGAATAAGTAAGACCGAAGAAGAATTGATGCTTTTGAATTGTGGTGTTGGTGAATATACCATGGACTGCCAAAGGAATGAACAAATCTGTCTTGGAAGAAGTACAACCAGAATGCTCCTAAGAGACAAGGATGGTGAGACTACATCTCACGTACTTTGGACATGTTATCAGGAGGGATCAGTCCCTGCAGAAGGATGTCATGCTTGGTAAAATAGAGGGTCAGCAAAAAAGAGGAAGACCCCCAATGAGATGAATTGACACAGTGGCTGCAACAGTGGGCTCAAGTATACCAACAGTTGTGAGGATGGATCAGGACCAGGCAGTGTTTCATTCTGTTGGGCATAGGATCACTATGAGTCGGAACTGACTCGATGGTACCTAAGAACAACAACATGGAATATGTGGCTAATTGCCTCCTTGAACAACTGCCTCCTTTGCCATGAGACCTGAAGAACTCGTTGGTACCCAGTTACCGTTACTGAACATTTTGATCAATGATTCTATGGAAGAATCCTGATCAAAAGGGGGAAAATGTAGAATTGAATGTCAAATTCTCATGGACTCCAGACTTCCTAGAGCCATGCAGGTTAGATGAACCCCTGAACCTACAGCCCTGAGATAATCTTGGAACCTTAAACCAAAAATAATCCCTGAAGTCTTCTTAAAACTAAACAATAGTTTAGCTTTACTAGTAAAAAATGTCTGCCTTGAGCATTATGTACTTTTAAGAGCTATCACTATGGGATCAAATTGACAACAGCAACTTGAAAGATTAGACAGGAACTTTAGGGGACAGTGAATTTATGTTAATGGGGGAGGAACAACTCAGAAAAGGAGGGTGAGAAGGGTTGCACAACTCGAAGAATGTAATCAATGTCATTGAACGGTACACGTAGAAACTGTTGAATTGATGTATGTTTTGCTATGTACATTCTCAACAACAGCAACAAATACGAAAAATAAATAATGGCATTGCTTATCCGTAGTGCAAAAATACTGATGAAGGAGAATGGAGGAAAGAATAGCACAAATTTTAAAATTTACGAGATATTTGACTATTTTACAAGGTATTTGATGTATCTTGTAAAAGCAGTGATGATTGTTCATCCAAGATTAGAGTAGTACTGGTAATCTTGGTTAAAACCTGGCTCTCTTTTTCAGCTCAAAGAATAGCTCCAAAGTCAAGCCAGTCCCTATATGTAGAAGGGCAGTGTCCATAGGACAGGATGAAGGCTGGTCTGAGTCCCCTCTGAACTCACCATTCACATACAACCCATTTCCAATTCATATGGCGGCAACCAGGCAAAAGAAGGCTCCCCAGTGCCTAATTGCATGGTAAGTCTCAAAGGCCTGCATGATGTCCTCCATCCCACCCCGGCTATGTCCCCAGCCACATGTCTGCTCATCTCTTTGAGATAATGCTGGTTGCTGGGTTGGAGTCCCACCCTTCTGCTGCTGCACAAAGGGCACACTCAGGCAACCCAACAATAAAAACAACTCAAAGGGAGACCAGCTGTACTTATAAATAAACATCCCAAGCGTATTAATCTGCTGAAGGGTTTTATGAGGGGAAGCATAAAATTTCAAATGAAGGGCTAATGGGAAATATGTCCAAAAATGTTGGAACTGGTGATGCTCTACAGTAGGGAACTGCCCAGATAGATCCATAAAACAAAATGTAACTAACAACTGATTCAGTTTTAAGACCCTGGTCCTTTCACTCCCACACCTGAGTTGTATATTTGATCTGAAGGACTGTTTCATGTTCCCAAATCAGCTCTGTTTGCAAGCAAGCTGTCACAGTTTTATGGCCTCAACTTTAAAGAGCAGAACATTTCTTTCCTGGAGAAGAAGGCTAATAGGAGGTAAAATGCAGGGATTATGGGCTCTCCCCACAAATCTAGACTAGCAGATGCGCCTCTTTTCTGTAATCAAATTGAATGTTTTCTTTGGACCCAGCTAGGAAAAAAAGCTAGGAAGGCCCCTTTAAAACATCCCCAGGAACAGGAGACATGTGCCAGGCCAGAGAACAGATTGGAAGCAGACGGTGAGGAAAACAGGTGTCTAGCTCTTTGGAGTCCTTGCTCCTTTCTCCCTTCAGGATAGGTAATTTTACAAAATGACAAGGTGATTTTTTTTTTTTTTTAAGTAAAAGATGGGAGATGGCATCTGGTTAGCATTGCTCCTTGCCCTGTCCTTCACCTCTGTTAACAGTCTGCCCTCTTCCCTCTTCTGGGGCAATGCTGAGCTCTGTTATGTATTCTTTTTCTCCTCAGCTTTGTACCAGGCCAAACTGGGGCTGAAGGGGAGGACACCCTCCACAGAAGAGCCTTTGAAGCAATGGAATGAGCTTGAGTTGAGGGATTAGAATGAGTTCAAATTCCTGCTCTACTGCTTACCAGCTCTTTTGGACCTCAGGCACATCAGTTCTCTTCTATTTTCTCATTAGGAAAAAAAAAAAAAATCACTACCACAAGTGCATTGTGGGAATTACGTGGAGACCCAGGTGAAAGCCCCTGAGTGGGCAGGGTCAGCCTGCTTACATCCATAGTCCCCGCTCTGCTCCTTAACTGTTGGTTATGAACAAATACTTTCCTCTCTCTGGCCTCAGCTTCCTCATCTATAAAATGAGGACAATAACCCCTCACAGGATTGTCCTAAGGATCAAAGGAAATATGCACAGGAAGTGCTTAGCAGAGTGCCTGTCACACAGTAGGTGCTCAATTAATCTTCACTAATATTACTATCATTTAAGCAGAAACCAGGCTGTTTGGCAGACAGTATGGCTCACCCAAATGCCACATGGCTAAAGTCCAATAAAGGCAAAACCAGCTCTTCATACCCTCCTCATCTTGCCCATAATGGAGCCTTTGTATAATTCTGGTTCTAGTGTTGAAAAGCAAAGATGTCACCTTGAAGACTAAGGTGTGTCTGACCCAAGCCACGGTGTTTTCAACCATCTCATATGTGTGCAAAAGCTGGACAATGAATAAGGAAGACTGAAGAAGAATCAATGCCTTTGAATCGTGGTATTGGTGAAGAATGTTGAATATACTGTGGACTGTCAAAAGAACGAACAAATCTGTCTTGGAAGAAGTACAACCAGAATGCTCCTTAGAAGCAAGGGTGGCGAGACTACATCTCACATACTTTGGACATGTTATCAGGAAGGATCAGTCCCTGGAGAAGGACATCATGCTTGGTAAAATAGAGGGTCAATAAAAAAGAGGAAGACCCTCAGTAAGATGGATTGACACAGTGGCTCCAACAATGGGCTCAAACATAGCAGTAATTGTAAGGATGGCACAGGACCGGTCACTGTGAGTCAGAACCAACTCAATGGCATCTAACAACAATAACAGTCTGTCATTTTTCTGCCCAGCTCACATGTTTTGGGTTCATTGCATGAACTTGGTTAGCCAAGTTTGGGTCACTCTCTATACTTTCTAAGGATTTAGTCTGGATTCCCCTTGGGTTATTTCTGGCCCCGGATGCCTTAGACAAGGTCTCCTGTACTAGCTCTATTCCCTGCAACCCAGCTACAAACTTTGGTCTTCTCATCCACCCCGAGGTGGGTCAGCCTCTGTCCCAATTCGTGAGAAGAATGAAAGATGAAAGGTAGGGGGAGGAATTGGTGTACCTTTTCTCTTCACTCCTGCTCAGTGCATCCAAGCCCTGCTTTCATCAACTGTCTTACTCACTGCAGTTTGACACCACCACCACCACTCACCCACTGCCATCGAGTTGATGCCAACTCATAGCAGCCCTACAGGAGAGAGTAGAACTCCTCCACAGAGTTTCCAAAGAGCGCCTGGTTAGCAGCCATAGCACTTAACCACTACACCACCAGGGTTTCCAGTTTAACGCTAAAACAGAACAAAACAAATGAAAGCAAAATAAACAAACAAACAAAAAAATCAAAACAAACACACTTGTTAAAAGCAATGGGAAGAATGGCAGCTTGAATATAACACCAACAGTATAGAGTTTATACCACAAACGCTCTTAGTGGATCATCACCCCCTCTCCGCTCAAATCGATTCATTACATCTCTCAAGGCTTAGTTCAAGTCCTACTTGCTCCATGAAGTCTCTTTCATTATTAGAATGACTCCTCCTACCTCAGTTATTTTAACTCTTTGCCTACACTGCATGCCTTATCCTAGCTCCTGTGGTTCTTTAGTTTTTCTTGATTTTTGTGTGTTGGGGGGGGGGCTATCTTCTCAGTGAAACTGTGCATTAATGCAGAGAAAATGCCAGGGTCTAAAATTCCTCATCCCCCCATGTTTTCAATTGCTGAACACAGCCTTAATGAAGACTAAAGTAAGGAAGCCCAGGCCATATGGAGAAGTTATGTGGGAAGTGTTCAAGCCAACAGCCACAGTTGAGGTCCCAGCCTCTTCAATCGCTAGATAGATGAGTAAGGAAGCCTCAAAGACATCTCCTGCCCCAGCTACTGCCTGACCACAAACTGTGTGAGGGACCTGGGTGAGAACTGTCTAGCTGAGTCCAATAAACCCCCAGAACCATGAGAAATAATGATAATAGAAAATCATTATTGTTTTGCACTACCAGGTTTGGGGTGGTTCGTAGAACAGCATTGGATATCTGGATCACTGATCACTTAAACAGTTCTCTTGGCTGTTTATGTGGTCATGATAGCCACAGGACATGCTTCTTAGGGAAGCTCCAAGTGCCACCACCAGCTGCTGGTGGGTAGCTGTGGCAGGGGCGGGCAGCACTCCTGCCTGACCTGCTTGCCAGGCCTCAGGACTGATGGGACCCTGAACTGTGGGATTCCTCTGCCTGGGCCTCGTGGAGAGACCCACCCTTCCTTCTCCAGCAGAGCTGGAAAAAAAATCCAGGGCCAGCTGTGTGGTTTGGAATTCTCCTTCTCTGGTTCCTCAGCTCTCTCCCCTGTCCAGGAGTATAGGATTAACCTCCAGTCTTACACCCTGGAACTCCAAGTACCATACAAGTTTCAGTGTTTTTCAGGTGCAAGCTCTTTATTTGGCTTTTAGCAAACGGGTCCAATAACAAGCTGGAATAATGCAGGTCCTCAGGGGGTGAATCTGGGAACCACCAGAGTAAAAGGGTTTCCAGTTACCCTCTGGCCAGTGCTCAAAGTTCTCACTCTCCCTGAAGAATGGGTGTGAAGGCTCAGGCTACGCAATGGTCTGGGAATGGAGACTTGGAAGAGAGGACCGAGGTTCCTCAGCACTACAATACATGCCTCTAGCTTGTAAGCAGGTGGTCCAAAAGGAAAGAAGGGAGGGACGGGCTGTCATTTGGGTGTGTGATAAGCATGGTATGCTCTTGCAAGGAGCGTGGTTCAGCAGCTGTCTGGCTGTGCTCACCCATCAGTCCAAAGACCTTGTTTTTGCTTTGTCTTCTGGGCCTGGAGCAACCTGAAAGATCATCTCCTCCAGCATGATCTTCTTACAGGTGAAGACCCCAGTTACTTGGGGACTTGCCCAGAGTTACACAGCTCTCTCCACAACATGTATGGCCTGTTATGGCAAAGCCTTAGCTATCACTGATCACCATGTCCATCTACACAAGTGGAAGTGAGAACAGAGGCAATTATCCAGCAAATCCACCAAGTGGATCCCATTAAAAAAGAGGGAATTTCTTGCAGGAATTGATTCCCTACAGGTATGGGAAACCCCTGGATGTGTGCTTGGATTTCTAGGCTACTTTGTAGTGGCACAGCCAGACACATAAATAATTATGGGGTGTGGCAAAGCCTAGTTCCCTTGTAGCTTTTGAATTCACACACACACACACACACACACACACACACACCCAAACTTGTTGCTGTTGACTCAATTCCAACCCATACAGACTCTAAGAGACAGAGGAGAACTGCCCCTCATAGGGTTTCCAAGGAGCAGCTGGTGGATTCCAATTGCTAACCTTTTAGTTAGCAGCCGAGATCTTAATAACTGCACCACTGGGGCTACTTGAATTCACAAGAAGCCCTGTTTTAGTGGTTCTGCAGACAGACTACTTAAGCTCAAATACTGACTCTGGTATTTACTGATAGTTATTTAACCCCTCTGTACCTCAGTTTCCTCACCTATGAAATGAATAATAATAATACCTCCCTCATTCTCTCTTGTCTCTACATCTGTCTCTGTATATTTCACTGTATATCTATCCATCCATCCACCCATCCATCCACCCACCCATCCAACCACCCACCCATCCATCCATCCACCCACCCAGCCACCCACCCAGCCACCCACCCATCTACCTGTCCATCCGTCCGTCCCTCTCTCCCTCCCTCCCATCCACCCACCCATCCACCCGTCCATCCATCCATCCGTCCACCTGTCCACCTATCCATCCATCTAGCTAGCTAATCTTAGAGAAGTTTCTGGTTATTAATTGTAGTGCTACTGAGTGTTCTCTATTATCTAGAATTTCTTTTTCCATTATAACCAGTTTTGGGTAACTTATAGCCTGCAGAGGTTATACAATGGTGTGTTTTATGTTGTCAGCATGGTGTTTAATAAAAGTTTGAATTTGAATGAGTTTGATGAGGCTCATACCCTCTAGTTTGCCACAGTCCCCACCACTCCCTGATGCTTAAACTTCAGACATTTATGTTAGCAGCCAGGCCCCTGTAGGTCTTTCGGTTTGTAACTTCTGGTCTATTATAAAGCTAAACCAGACAGATGAGGACATACTGAAGTCGGTGAAGCCATTTTTGGAGTGGGCAATGGTAAGGCCACATGCCTTCCTCTCCTTTTACTGTGCTACTCAGTGCCCATTGCAGAAACTATGGAAGCCAGAGAAGCCTGAAACAGTGATTGCCCGTGTGCAAACACTCACATGTGCATGCTCCCACACTGGGTGCCCCCACACGTACATGCACACTCATACACCCACACCGATGCTGCCAAGTTCACTGCCATGCAGGCACCAGCTCTGTGGCCACCGCATGTTGTGCGACTCCTTCTGCAGTTCCTTCTGGTTCCATGGTGGTGATGGATTGTCCTGCTCCCAAGAGGGGCCGTGCACTGTGGCCCTTGCTGTTCTGGGGAAGTCATCGGCTCCAGGAGTGGAGTTTAGTGCCTGAAGTTTCCACTGATGAATGGCCACAGTGAGCAGTTTCTCTTGGCTGTGGTTTCTTCACAGGGTGATTTTCTCCAGATTGCAGCAGGATGGAAGGGCTATTTCAACACTCGTCACAGTAGCTGGAAAGTGAACAGTCAGGTGGCTGCGTGAGCAAAGGCCCTTCGTCTTTATTCCCAGGGTTGAAACACGCGCTCTGAGCAAGAGGGCATGGATTTGCTTTCCCTCAGGTGCACTGGTCTCTACTGTTGGAATTTAGCAGCCCCGGCCTTTTAGTCAGCATGAGTTGTCCTGTCTCTGAGTCCCTCTTTTGTACTGTTTCTCTGCCTGACGGCCACCTGTGTGTTTGCTTTGGCCTCTGGCTGCTCAAAACCCACTATCTTGATGGCCACAAAGCCTTCCCTACTCCCAAGTGTCTCGGCTCCAAAAATACCATCTCACCAAGTACCAGTTAAAGCCAGTTGCTCTTGAGTCGCCCCTAACTCATGGCAACCCCTGTGTGTCCGAGTAGAACTGTGCTCCACAGGGTTTTCAGGAGTGGATTGCCAGGCCTTTCTCCCAAGGTGCCTCTGGGTGGACTTGAACCCCCAATATTTTGGTTAGCAGCCAAGCCCACCACCCAGGGACTCCTCTTACAAAGTAAATGTGTACAATCTCCTATTCCTTCAAGGTAACAGAGCCCAACTAGGTTAGGAGACAAAAACCATCTAATAAGCAAGATTCACACTAAGTTGTGAAGGAGAGATAGCCTACCTTATTCATCATGAAGGTCCTTACAATATTTAAAGACAGATATTTAAAGCCTGATAAATGAAAGAATCTCTAATTGAGGCGTTCTGGGTAGCAAAACCAAAAACTCAAACCTATTGCTCTCAAGTCGATACCGACTCATGGCGACCCCAGGTGTTATAAAGTAGAACAGCTCCACAGGACTTGCTTGGCTATAATCTTTATGGAAGCAAATCACCAGGCCTTTCTTCCACAGCACTACAGGGTGGGTTTGACTCACCAAGCTTTGGGTTAGCAGACAAGTGCAAATTATTTGCGCCATTCAGAGTCGAAGTAGAGGAAGAATCAAGTACAAGGGAGAAATGTGGGTGGAGTGAAGGGGGGAAGTGGGTGGGCCCTCTAATCACGGCTGACCTGCAATATTAGCATCACTGTCACACTTTCTAGAAGCTGGCTGCAGAAGGCCGTTCACATTGCTCATCCTCCCTCTGCTACAAAGGCTCCTTTGGCCAGGCCTAGACTGGCACCGGGGAGAAAACCGGATGTTCCTTGGCAGCCCCACACTGGTTGTTTGACAGTTGCACTAAGAGGAAGAAACAGTAGCCAGAGGCAAGCATCCCTGGTTCCTAAGGGATACAGGAGCCTTCTCCCATGCCCCTCTCCCAGCTAGTGCAAGCAGGTCCAGTAAGGACTTGGAGAAAGATTAGCTTCATTCAATCTGGGGGCCAAGCCGCCATGTTTAAGCTAAGCAGGCTGAGGGAGTGGGCTGTGCACGGTCTTGCGTGTGCTTGGAATAAGCGCTAATCCTGCACCCAGGATTCTCAACCCTGCACTGCCAAACCAGCAGCAAATGCACATCCATGATGTAAAATTCAAAGGGCACAAACGCGTATGCAGTGAGAGCTTCTATGAAGGGTGATGAAACAATTTGCACAACACGATGAACGTAATTAGTGTCCCTGAATTGTACATGTATAAAATGCAAATATGTCATTACATGTATACTTAACACACACCCATACACACAGACACAAAAGCTATGCAGTCAAAACTAAGTCTTCCTCTTTCTCCACGCCTAGTCTCGCAGTTTCTTTCCCCAAAGGCAGCCAGTGTTAACCTTTTCTTGTAACTTCAAGAAAGAGTCTATGCATATCCAAGCACATAGTCTCTCTTCCTTTCTTATTTTTTTTTGACAAAAGATAGCATTCTATCCAAAATGTTCTATATCTTTATTTCATATCATATTTCTTGAAGATCATTCCATGTTAGAATTTAAAGAACTGCCTAAATATATTTACAGCTTAATATTATAATATTTCATTCTCTATGGATCCACACTTGGGTCAATTCCAATCTTTTTGCTTTTAAAAAACAAATGCTGCAATAAACATCACACGTCACAAAAAACCAAGAAGTGAATTTGCTGGGCCAAAGTTTATTGCCTTTGAAATCTTGATAGATATTGCCAATCAAATAATAGTTGTGTCAATTTACCCTCTCCCTAGTAATGTATAACCAAAGGGTCGGCAGTTCGAATCTGCCAGGTGCTCCTTGGAAACTCTATGGGGCAGTTCTACTCCGTCCTATAGGGTCGCTATGAGTTGGAATCGACTCGAGGGCACTGGGGTTGGGTTAGTAATGTCTATGACTGCCTATTTCCCTACACCCATCGCCAACACAGCGTGGAGACAAATTTTGCAATTTTTGCCAATCTGATAGGTGTAGAACGATATCTCATTGTAGTTAAATTTGGATTCTTTCATTATGGGTGCCCTGGTGGCACAGTGGTTAAGAGCTCAGCTGCTAAACAAAAGGTTAGCTATTCGAATTCACCAGCTGCTCCTTGGAAACCCTGTGGGGTAGTTCCATTCTGCCCTATAGGGTCGCTATGAATCGGAATTGACTGGATAACAATGGGTTCGGGTTTTTTCATTGTGGGTGATATTTTGCATCTTTCGTATCTATTTATATATACTTTCAGATTTTCTTTTTCACACACTGTCTGTTCATATCCTGTGCTCATTTTTGTATTGTGCTGTTACTCTTTTTCTATTGATTTGTAGGAACTTTTTGGGGGAGGGGGTACTTGGCTGCTCCATGCTTTATGTTTCCAAGTGAAAGAGCATTGGTAAACATTACCCTTGTCCTCTTTCTGATTCCCTTCCCTCACTCATTCCAGCCCTGTGTGGAGGAGTAAGCTATCTGATGGTTAATTCTGGAAACAGGGAATGGGTAAGAAAAGGGATGCTACTTACTAGACTCTGCCTACCCCAGAAAGCCTTGCTTTACGTCCTGGGCCTGGCCGAGATCAGACTCCTGCTGCAGACACTGGGTCCGCCGGGACAACCAGGAAAAAAAAGGCAGGGCTGCGACCACAGGCTCTGAGAGAAAAGCGGCCATGTGCCTCCTCTCTCCTGACTAAAATCAGCAACAGGCTGCAAACGTGGGATCACTTAGAGACCAAAGTCTTCCTGCATCGGGTACTTGTTACTCTCCAAGTTCTTTTCAGGTGTTATGAAGGAACATGCCTTCAGGGGAGTGGAGCTGGACGAGCACTTCTCTCAGCCCCTCGTGACTCAACAGACTGAAGAACAGAGGAGCAGCTTGGTCTCATCCCACCTGTCTACCAGCAAGCCCTCCCTCTTCCCACCAGCCAGTTGTTGAGTAATAACACAACTCCACAACTGTTTTTTTGCTTTGTTTTGTTTTGTTTGAGAATAGAAACTTATTTTCTCACAGTTTAGGAGGCTCGAAGTCCGTATTCAGGGCACTAGCTATAGAGGAAGGCTGTCTTCTCTGTTGGTTCTGGGGGAAGATCCTTGTCTCTTCCAGCAATTCTTGCTTCCTTGATGACCCTCACATGACACCTCTCGTTCCCGTTTGTGCTTGTTTCGGTGTCTAATCTGTTTTATTTTGTTGTTGTTGAGAATCTACACGGCAAAATATACGCCATTTTAACCATTTCTACATGTACAATTCAGTGACATTGATGACATGCTCTGAGTTGTGCAACTGTTCTCACCCTCCTTTTCTGAGTTATTCCTCCCTCATTAACATAAACTCACTGCTCCTAAGGTTCCTATCTAATTTTAGGAGTTGTTTTTGTCACTTTGATCCCATGTAGATAGTTCTTTTAAAAGAGCATAATGCTCAAGACAGACATTTTTTTCCAAGTTGAGTCTTAACTTTTGGCTTTTAAGTTAGTAATTTAGCTTTAAGTTTAAGTTAAATTGGTTTTAAGAAAACATCTGGGGATATTTTTGGTTTAGGTTTTTTCAAGAGTATCTCAGGGCAATAGTTTCAGGGGGGCAACCCCTGACGTTTTGTTCTGAATAGATGTAATTAAACACTGAGAACTTCTTGGGCCTTCTCTGATTCTGCACAAATGTGAGGGTGCCTTGTTATAGGTGTTCTGGTCTGCTGGCTGTGTGTACATGCAAAGTTTTTGTATTAAATATCAAGCTGTCTTTTTTCTTCTCTCAGTGTTGTGATCAATTCTATGTGATCTTTAGTTGTTGCTTCTTCCTATCCCAACCATCTTCCCTTCCTGTTCAGATAGCCCTAAGCTGCCACCAAGGGGCTTCCATACACAGTGGCTCAGGCTGTGAGCTGCACAACTCCAGGGCTCACCATTGATTTTGTAGTCTATCTGCTGAAGGGCACCCCTGGGGTTGTGGATATGACAGCCCTGCCTCCAAACATGGTGCCGTCACCATTTACACAGGCAATTTTAATTCCTTTGTAGAGTTAGTGACTTATATGCTATATCCCAGAGCCAAATGGAAATACTTTTTGGGTTACCTGCTGTTCTAGATTATTCATGCTCAACTCTTCCACTAATGCATGTGATTACGACTTACTCCCACTCTTTCATTTGAGCTCAAGGAAGGGGATGATGTCATATTAAACTGATCTCCACTAAGGTGTGAGTGACTTACCTGCCGTCTGAGCCCTGAGGGAATGGAAAGGGCTAGTCTGTTTCAGAGAGATCTATGTTGTTGTTGTTGGTAGGTGCTGATGAGTCGGTTCTGACTCATAGCGACCCTATGCACAACAGAACGAAACACTGCCCCATCCTGTGCCATCCTTACAATCCTTGTTATGCTTGACCCCATTGTTGCAGCCACTGTGTCAAGCCATCTTGCTGAGGGTCGTCCTCTTTTCCACTGACCCTGTACTTTGCCAAGCATGATGTCCTTCTCCAGAGACTGATCGCTCCTGACAACGTGTCCAAAGTATGTAAGACGCAATCTCACCATCCTTGCTTCTAAGGAACATTCTGGTTGTACTTCTTCCAAGACGGACTTATTCGTTCTTTTGGCAGTTCGTGGTATATTCAATATTCTTTGCCAACACCAAAATTCAAGGCATCAATTCTTCTTGGATCTTCCTTATTCATTGTCCAGCTTTCACATGCATATGATGTGATTGAAAATACCATGGCTTGGGTCACAGGCGCACCTTAGTCTTCATGGTGACATCTTCGCTCTTCAACACTTCGAAGAGGTCCTTTGCAGCAGATTTACCCAATCCAATGCGTCTTTTGATTTCTTGACTGCTGCTTCCATGGATGTTGATTGTGGATCCAAGTAAAATGAAATCCTTGACAACTTCAATCTTTTCTCCATTTATCATGATGTTGCTTATTGGTCCCGTTGTGAGGATTTTTGTTTTCTTTATGTTGAGGTGTAATCCATACTGAAGGCTGTGATCTTTGATCTTCATTAGTAAGTGCTTCAAGTCCTCTTCAGTTTCAGCAAGCAAGGTTGTGTCATCTGCATAACGCAGGTTGTTAATGAGTCTTCCTCCAATCCTGAGGCCCCATTCTTCTTCATATAGTCCAGCTTCTCATATTTATTTGCTCAACATACAGATTAACTAGGTATGGTGAAAGAATACAACCCTGGCCCACACCTTTCCTGACTTTAAACCAATCAGTATCCCTTTTTTTTGTACAAACAACTGCCTCTTGATCTATGTAAATTTTCCACATGAGCACAATTAAGTGTCCTGGAATTCCCATTCTTCACAATGTTATCCATAAGTTTGTTATGATCCACACAGTCAAATGTCTTTGCATAGTCAATAAAATACAGGTAAACATCCTTCTGGTATTCTCTGCTTTCAGCCAGGATCCGTCTGACGTCAGCAATGATATCCCTGGTTCCACATCCTCTTCTGAAACCAGCCTGAATATCTGGCAGTTCCCTGTGGATATACTGCTGCAGCCCTTTCTGAATGATCTTCAGCAAAATTTTGCTTGCATGTTATATTAATGATATTGTTCTATAATTTCCACATTCAGTTGGATCACCTTTCTTGGGAATAGGCATAAATATGGATCTCTTCCAGTCAGTTGGCCAGGAAGCTGTCTTCCATATTTCTTGGCGTAGATGAGTGAACACCTCCAGCGCTGCATCTGTTTGTTGAAACATCTCAATTGATATTCCATCAATTCCTGGAGCCTTGTTTTTCACCAATGCCTTCAGAGCAGCTTGGACTTCGTCCTTTAGTAACATCAGTTTCTCATCACATAGCACCTCTTGAAATGGCTGAACATCGACTAATTCTTTTTGGTATAATGACTCTGTGTATTCCTTCCATCTTCTTTTGATGCTTCCTGCGTCGTTTAATATTTTCCCCATAGAATCCTTCACTACTGCAACTTGAAGCTTGAATTTTTTCTTCAGTTCTTTCAGCTTGAGAAATGCTGAGTATGTTCTTCCCTTTTCTTTTTCCATCTTCAGCTCTTTGCACATGTCATTATAATACTTTAGTTTGTCTTCTCGAGCTGCCCTTTGAAATCTTATGTTCAGTTCTCTTACTTCATCAATTCTTCCTTTTGCTTTAGCTACTCGACATTCGAGAGCAAGTTTCGGAGTCTCCTCCGACATCCATCTTGGTCTTTTCTTTCTTTTCTGTCTTTTCAATGACCTCTTGCTTTCTTCATGGATGATGTCCTTGATGTCATTCCACAACTCCTCTGGTCTTGGGTCACCAGTGTTCAATACGTCAAATCTATTCTTTGGATGGTCTCTAAATTCAGGTGGGATATACTCAAGGTCTTATTTTGGCTCTCTTGGACTTGCTCTGATTTTCTTCACTTTCAGCTTGAACTTGCATATGAGCAATTGACGGTCTGTTCCATAGTCGGCCTCTGGCCTTGTTCTCACTGATGATATTGAGCTTTCGCGTTGTCCCTTTCCATAGATGTAGTCAATTTGATTTCTGCGTGTTCCATCTGGTGAGGTCCATGTGTATAGTTGCTGTTTATGTTGGTGAAAGACGGTTTGCAGTGAAGAAGTCATTGGTCTTGCAAAATTCTATCATTCGATCTCCAGCATTGTTTCTCTCACAAAGGCCATATTTTCCTACTATTGATCCTTCTTCTTTGTTTCCAACTTTCGCATTCCAATCAGCAGTAATTATCAATGCATCTTGATTGCATGTTCGATCAATTTCGGACTGCAGCAGCTGGTAAAAGTCTTCTGTCTCTTCATCTTTGGCCCTAATGGTTGGTGAGTAAATTTGAATAATAGTCACATTAACTGGTCTTCCTTATAAGCTTGTGGATATTATCCTATCATTGACAGCACTGTACTTCAGGATACATCTTGAAATATTCTTTTTGACAATGAATGCAACACCATTCCTCTTCGAGCTGTCATTCCCAGCACAGTAGACTATATGATTGTCTGATTCAAAATGGCCAGTACCAGCCCATTTCAGCTCACTAATGTCTAGGATATCAATGTGTATGCATTCCATTTCATTTTTGATGATTTCTAATTTTCCTGGATTCATACTTCGTACATTCCAGGTTCTGATTATTAATGGATGTTTGCAGCTGTTTCTTCTCATTTTGAGTCATGCCACATCAGCAAATGAAGGTCCTGAAAGCTTGACTCCATCCACATCATTAAGGTCAACTCTACTTTGAGGAGGCAGCTCTTCCCCAGTCATCTTTTGAGTGCCTGCCAACCTGGGGGGCTCATCTTCCAGCACTGTATCAGACAATGTTCCACTGCTATTCTTAAGGTTTTCACTGGCTAATGCTTTTCAGAAGTAGACTGCCAGATCCTTCTTCCTAGCCTGTCTTAGTCTGGAAGCTCAGCTGAAACCTGTCCTCCATGGGTGACCCTGCTGGTATCTGAATGCTGGTGGCATAGCTTCCAACGTCATAGCAACAGGGAAGCCCCTACAGTGCGACAAACTGACAGACATGTCGGGGAGGGAGGGCTATAACTGACTAAAAGTATGATTTCAGTCATAAAACCACCACTAGGTAGGCAGAATAGAGAAATGACTTTTCAGGGCAGGAGAAAGACTTAGGGCAGGGTTTTTAAGACCCTCACTCTCCTCTGTTAGCCTTGGATCCGTCAACTCCCCAGCTAGCAGGCTTGAGTTTTTCTGTAGTGGGCATTTTCATATTTTTTTGTCTGTTTGGGAACTCCACTATTGTGTGAGCCTCCCACCTTCTGCTACAGAGACAGAAAAGGCTAGAAAATTGTTCTTTGTGACCGTAGCTGGCTGGGGGTTGCAGATACATGATGTAAAGTCAGCCAACCAAATGTACCCGTTCAGAACCAGATGCCAAAAAGCAGAAACTGTTTAGAATTCATTCTGGCAGCCGGGGGAAGCACCCAGGGTTCAGCATACAGTGGCAGCATGACTGAGATAAGCACCCAGCAGGGTGGTGGTGATTTCTTCTCTGCTGGTTCCTAGCCAGGGGTCCTGGTGGTGCAGTGGTTAAGCGCTAGGCTGCTAACATAAATGTTGGCAGTTTAAACCCTCCAGCTGCTCTGAGGGAGAAGATGTGACAGTCTGCTTCCATAGAGATTTATAGCCTTGGAAACCCTATGGGGGCAGTTCTACCCTGTCCTATAGGGTTGCTATGAGCCAGAATTGACTTGATGGTAATGGGTTTTGTTTTTGGGTTCCCAGCAGAGCCTTCTGTGGCATGGTCTAGTGGCTATGTGTCATGGATTGAATTATGTCCCCCCAAAAATGTGTGTATCAATTTGGGTGGGCTATGATTCCCAGCATTGTGTGGTTGTCCTCCATTTTGAGATTTTAATTTTATGTTAGAGGATTAGGCTGGGATTGTAACACCCTTACCAGGTCACATCCCCGATCCAACGTAAAGGGAGTTTCCCTGGGGTGTGGCCTGCACTCTCAAGAGATAAAAGGAAAGAGAGGCAAGTAGACAGTTGGGGACCTCGTACCACCAAGAAAGCAGTGCCGGGAACAGAGTATGTCCTTTGGACTCGGTGCCCCTGCTCAGAGAACTCCTAATCTGGGGGAAGATTGATGAGAAGGCTGACAGAGAGAGAAAGCCTTCCCCTGGAGCTGACACCCTGAATTTGGACTTGTAGACTACTGTGAGAAGATAAACCTCTCTTTATTAAAGCCATCCACTTGTGGTATTTTTGTTACAGCAGCACTAGATAACTAAGGCACTCTACCTTGATGCCCTGGGTTCCAGCCATTTCAGGAAATGGCTCTGTAAGTTTCCTGTGGATTCTGTAAACTACCTGAAATCCTTCTTGTCTCATTTCTGCTTAATTTTATCACAGTTGGTTTCTGTCGTTTGCATCCAGGAAGCCTATAGGAAGCCCTGCCCACAGAGGCCTGGGGTCTTACTGAAGTCAGAACAACTCTGACAAGCAGTGGTTTGTTCCTAAACCATCTCTCTGGGAGAAAAAAAAAAAAAAAAGTCCTGATTTTTAACTTTTGCCAATTTCCGTGGTATAAATAATTCCACCATAGTCGGTATCAAACTAGCAACATTTTAACACCTGCCTAGCAAGATTCTGAATATTTAACAATTGTAGTAGCTCCTAGGAGCCAAGCTCCAGCTCAGCACTGCTAAGTCTCAGAACCAGACAGTTGAGCATTGGGGCAAGAAAGATGGTGACAGAATGTGGCTTTTATAGCTAAAGTGACAAGTTTGCCATCTGTCACCTTGGCTATAAAAGCCACATTCTGACACCATCTTTCTTGCCCTGATGCTCAACTGTCTGGTTGCGTTGTGGTTAAACGCTATGGCTGCTAACCAAAAGGTAGGCACTTCGAATCCACTAGGCACTCCTTGAAAACTCTGTGGGGCAGCTCTACTCCATCCTATAGGGTCACTATAAGTCAGAATTAACTCGACAGCAATGGGCTTAGGTTTTTTGGTTTTGCGTGGAATGGACAGGGAGGGTTGTGTACAGTGGCCAGTCCATGACCTGGGGAATAGATCTGAGTCAAGGCCCAGGCTGCTGGGCACCTCCTCAGGCCAGAGAGACCCCTGTACTCTATGGTTAAAGGAAGAAAATTATCTTTGCTTTTACCCTAAACCTTGGCTGACTGCTGTGTGACTGGATCAACCACTTCTTACATCTGGGCCTCAGTTTCTTCATACCAAAAAAATGGGGTGGCACCTGCCATGCTGACTTCAGAAACCCCTTGTGTCTTAGCTATCTAGAGCTGCTGTAACACAAATACCATAAGTGGGTGCCTTTAAAGAACAGAAATTTACTTTCTCATAGTTTAGGAGGCTGTAAGTCTGAATTCAGGGCAAGGGCTATAGGGAAAGTCTCCCTCTCTGTCAGCTCTAGGGGAAGAGCCTCGTCTCAGCTTCTGTGGCCCCGGAACTCCTTGGTTCCTTGGCTATCCTCATGTGGCATCTATCTTCTTGTTTGTGCTTGATTCTGTGTCTAACCGGCTTTTTTTTTTTTTTTTTAACTCAGGAGTGATTAGGTTAGGACGCATCCTGCACTGCTGTAAGTAAAAGCTGTTCCCAAACGGGATTATATCCACAGGTATAAGAATTAGGATTATGACACGTATTTGGGGGGATACAATTCAATCCATAACACCTTGTAAAAATCATGGACTTTGTGCTAAGGCCATGGTGAGCCAGCTCTGTCAGGGAGAGCTCAAGACTTCTGAGGCTGAGCCAAGGGTTTGAATCCCAGGGGAGGCTTCTAGCTTTGCAGACCTTTGTGGCTTCTGCCTGGTGCATGCCTAGGGTGTGTGCTGGGCCTGGTGTGCCCAAGGGACATCCAGCCCGGTGTGGGTCCAGGCATGTGTCTTGGATTACAGTGCCTCAGCGGGTGAGCAGAAGGCAGGACACGAAGAGGATTTGAGTGTTTAATAAGAAAAGGCTGGGCAAAAGCATGTTACAAGAAATCCACAAAATGTCACTGGCATTGGCTGGGCCTGCTCCCTCTGATGTGTGTTGACAGGAATTTATAAATAGTCTGATTAATCGGTGTCCTCTTGTGACCCAGAAATTCACAATTTGAGTTTAGATTTGTTCCTGGGACTTACCGTGTTGGCCAGTTGCAGTGAGAGACAAAGGCGACCGCAAACAGTTTCCTGGCTTCACATCAGAAAAGCTCCGTATGTAGCTCAGTGGCCCTCCCAGAGCCAGCAAAGGTCGCTCCACTTGGAGGTCCTGAAATGCTTGGTAATTTATGCCCTGCTGGTTCCCAGCTGAGCTTATTGCACAAGCCTGTTATTAGGGCAAAGCATGAATCTCCAAAGGTCCTGGAAATGCCACCCACCTTATCCGAGGAGTCACATCCACTCTTCCAGTGCCTGTTCCCTTTCTCACCTCCCAAAATTGTCCTTACAACATTAAGCCCTAAAACATCTGGGCAGAAACTGAGGTCCTCATGAGCAACTTTTTAATTTATGAATACCATTAAGCCAAGGCTCTATGCCATATCAACTGCTTTCAGAAAAAAAATAAGTAAAAAAAGGTCTATACTCCAACAGCCTGAGACCGGAAGAATTAGATGGTGCCCAGCTACCACCAATGACTGCCCTGACAGGGAACACAACAGAGAGTTGTGTTGGAGCAGGAGAAAAGTGGGGTGCAGAGCTCAGACTCTAGTAAAAAGACCAGACTTAATGGCCTGACTGAGACTGGAGGGACCCCAGAAGACATGGACCGAGATACTCTGTTAGCACAAAACTAAAACCATTGCAAAAGTCAACTCTTCAGACAAAGATTAGACTGGACTATAAGACATAAAATGATACTTGTGAAGATTGTGCTTTTTAAATCAAGTAGACACATGAGACTAAGAGAGCAGCTCCTGTCTGGAGGGGTGATGAGAAGGCAGAGGTGGGCAGGAGCTGATTGAATGGACATAGAAAATACAGGGTGGAGAGGATTGTGCTGTCACATTGTAGGAAGAGCAATTTAGATCACATAACAATGTGTGTATAAGTTTCTGTATGAGAAACTGACTCAAATTGTAAACTTTCACTTTAAGCTCAACAAAAGAAAAAGTCTGCAGTTTTGCTCACATTTGCTAGGTTGGCGCTCCCAGATGTTTCTGCCACTCTTAGCTCAGTCTTGGTGATGTCTGAAGGGACAGATGGCCAGCTGTCTCCATTGGTGATGGCACCAAACAGCTGGGGGAAGCTTGTGTGTCAGGACTCCAGAGTGCCCGAGGCTCCCTCCAGCACCCCAGGGTGTTGTTACCCCTGAGAGAAGCACAGCTTCAGAAGCAAAGTGCTGGATGCTGGTGGCATGGCAGGTCTCTGTGACAACAGACCCACTCACCTTCTATGGCACCACCCGCTTCCCTCTGACACTTTTGCTGTGAATTCTTGGCATCTGCATTTTGAGAGAAGTTAGGATTGGGTTTCCCTGACCTGTCCCCTGAGTATGAAAGAAATAGATAATTTTTCATTTGGGTCGTAAAGTTGAGAAATAAGGTATGCGATTAAAAAGCACATTTTGGGCACAAGAAATTTCCCAAATCATTCCCATTTCCCCATAAAAAAGGCACGTTCAGGCAGTAGTCTAGCTAGTCCCTTAGCCTTGAATTAATGTGACACCATCCAAAATTACTCTCAGTCTAAAGTTACAACTTTCAAGGCCTAAGAAAGTAACCCACCTTCCCCCAAAATAAACATTACATAGACTTAGCCATAGGAGTACATGATTATAGAATTTGGGAGATGGGAGGAATCTTAGCGTTTATTTTACAGATGAGGAAACAAAGGCCTGGAGAGGAAGGCTTCTTGCCTGGAGCCAGAATGGAAGCTCAGGATTTGAAGCCCCCAGGGCACTGGGCTGTTCTGGGACCTTCTTGCTACATTTCGGGAGGGTATTCACCCAAAATTATCTGAGGTAGAAGCTGGATTCAATTGTACTGTCTTTTTTTTCTATTTGAAGGTTACAAGTTGTATGTCACAAATTGCAAGTGGATGGTGTGAGCTCGAGGCTTTGCTGCGTCTTTAGATTTCCATGCCTCTGGGGACACCAGCATTCGTTGGCTTGGTCATGGCAGGTAAAATCTCTTGCAGGTAAGCAGAACACTGCAGTTGTTGTTGTTGTTTTCTACAAGGGACTGAAGGAAAGGGAAGCTCTGTAAGTTTCTTCTCTCTAAGCCTTTGTGAATGAAAAGCCAATGAAGGGCTGGGCAAGAAAAGTGTAGGGGTGCGGTGGGGGATAAAGTACTAAGTTGGCCCTTTGATCTGTGAAGCTGCTCAGAAATGGCCAAGAAGGCCTAGGGACAAGCAGGCAGGGAAGTGGGGACTGACCCTCTTCCCCTTTAGGGCCAGATACCACCCCAGAGCATCAGCCAGTTTCCTGCAGTGTGTGTGTGTGTGTGTGTGTGTGTGTGTTGTGGTGGGGGTAGTGTTCAGGGTGACAGCATACCCCTCGGCTGCCAGTGAGTCTCTAGCCTGAGCATGCCATTCTCTTGCAGGGCACATGGCATTTGGATGGGGCCATTTTGACATAGCGACTTGTTGAAATGGAATTAAAAACACCATGATATGCTCAGCTTTTCCTTCCCTCCCCTCCCTTCCCCTCCCCTCCCTCCTCCTCCCCTCCTCTTCCTTTCCCTGCCCTGCCCTGCCCTTCCCTTCTCTGCCCTTCCCTGTCCTTCCCTTCCTTTCCCTGCCCTTCCATTCCCTTTCCTTCCCTTCACTTCCCTTCTTCCCTTTCCTTCTATTCCCACCTTTCTTTCTTCCCTCCCTCCCCCTCCCTCCTTCCCTCTCTCCCTCCCTCCCTCTTTCCTTCCTTCCTTTCTTCCCTCTCTCCCTCCCTCTTTCCTTCCTTCCTTCTCTCTCTCCCTCCTTCCTTCTCTTTCTCCCTCCTTCCTCCCTCCCTCCCTCCCTCCCTCCCTCCCTCCCTCCCTCCCTTCCTTCCTCCCTTCCTTCCTCCCTCCCTCCCTCCCTTCCTTCCTTCCTTCCTTCCTTCCTTCCTTCCTTCCTTCCTTCCTTCCTTCCTTCCTTCCTTCCTTCCTTCCTTCCTTCCTTCCTTCTTCTCTTCCTCCCTTCCTCCTTCATTCCTTCCTTCCTCTGCCTTCCTTTCTTTCAATTACTTTAGAGCCCTGGTGGCACAGTGGTTAAAAGATTGGCTGCTAACCAAAACATTCGCAGTTCAAATCCACCAGCTGCTCCTTGGAAACCCTATGAGGTAGTTCTACTCTATCCTATAGGGTTGCTATGAGTCAGAACCTGCTCGACTGCAATGGGTTCAATGGGTGGGTAAAAGTACTCATCCACACCCATACTCTGGAACAAGTGAGGCTTGCAGGGACTGGGTAGTAGGCAAAAGTGTTAAAAACATACATTACTTGGTAAAAACAACAACAAAAAAAAACCCAGAGTTTTTATATGTGGAAGGCTGTGTTAAGAAGTCCTCAGTAAAAAACTAAAACCCAGAACCCAGTGCCATCAGGTCTATTCTGACTCATAGCGACCCTGTAGGACAGAGTAGAACTGCCCCATAGAGTTTCCAACAAGTACCTGGTGGATTCAAACTGCCAACCCTTTAGTTAGCAGACCCTTTGGTTAGCAGCTGTAGCACTTAACCACTACGCCACCAGGGTTTCCAGTAAGAAACTGGCTGCCCTCAAATACCTTGTTCCTCAGACTCCCAACCAAACCAAAAACCAAACCCATTGCTGTCGAGTCGATTCTAACTCACAGCGACCCTATCAGACAGAGTGGAACTGCCCCATTTACCCAACAGCCCTGGGAAAAGTCCAGCTGAGGGGTTGCAGCACTTTTTTTAGCAGTCAGTTGCCCAGCTCTGTCCACCCCCCATGTCCCCACACCACACAGGCCTCTGCACACTGCTCACCCACTGTGTTGTTGTTGTTGTTGTTAGTTGCCGTTGAGTCAGATCTGACTCATACCAGCTCTTATGCACAACAGAACGAAACACTGCCCGGTTCTGAGCCATCCTTACAATCATTGTTATGCTTGAGCTCATTTTTGCAGCCACTGTGTCAATCCACCTCATTGAGGGTCTTCCTCTTTTCCACTGACCCTGTGCTCTGCCAAGCACGATGTCCTTCTCCAGGGAATGATCCCTCCTGACAACATGTCCAAAGTTTGTAAGACGCAGCCTCACCATCCTTGCTTCTAAGGAGAATTCTGGCTGTACTTCTAAGACAGATTTGTTCGTTCTTTTGGCAGTCCATGGTACATTCAATAGTCTTCGCCAGTACCACAACTCAAAGGTGTCAGTTCTTCTTGGGTCTTCCGTATTCACTGTCCAGCTTTCACATGCATATGATACGATTGAAAATACTATGGCTTGGGTCAGGCGCACCTTAGTCTTCAAGGTGACATCTTTGCTCTTTAACACTTTAAAGAGGTCCTTTGCAGCAGATTTACCCAATCCAATGCGTCTTTTAACTTCTTGACTGCTGCTTCCGTGGGTGTTGATTGTGGATCCAAGTAAATTGAAATCCTTGACAACTTCAGCCTTTTCTCCGTTTATCATGATGGTGCTTATTGGTCCCGTTGTGAGGATTTTTGTTTTCTTTATGTTGAGGTGCAATCTATACTGAAGGCTGTGATCTTTGATCTTCATTAGTAAGTGTTTCAAGTCCTCTTCACTTTTAGCAAGCAAGGTCATGTCATCTGCATAACGCAGGTTGTTACTGAGTCTTCCTCCAATCCTGAGGCCCCATTCTTCTTCATATAGTCCAGCTTCTAGTATTATTTGCTCAGTATACAGATTAAATAAGTGTGGTGAAAGAATGCAACCCTGGCCCACACCTTTCCTGACTTTAAACCAGTCAGTATCCCTTTGTTCTGTCCGAACAATTGCCTCTTGATCTATGTAAATGTTCCTCATGAACACAATTAAGTGTTCTGGAATTCCCATTCTTTGCAATGTTATCCATAGTTAGTTATGACCCACACAGGCAAATGCCTTTGCATAGTCAATAAAACACAGGTAAACATCCTTCTGGTATTCTCTGCTTTCAGCCAGGATCCATCTGACATCAGCAATGATATCCCTGGTTTCACGTCCTCTTCTGAAACCGGCCTGAATATCTGGCAGTTCCCTGTGGATATACTGCTGCAGCCCTTTTTGAATGATCTTCAGCAAAATTTGGCTTGCGTGTGATATTAATGATATTGTTCTATAATTTCCACATTCAGTTGGATCACCTTTCTTGGGAATAGGCATAAATATGGATCTCTTCCAGTCAGTTGGCCAGGAAGCTGTCTTCCATATTTCTTGGCGTAGATGAGTGAACACCTCCAGCGCTGCATCTGTTTGTTGAAACATCTCAGTTGATATTCCATCAATTCCTGGAGCCTTGTTTTTCACCAATGCCTTCAGAGCAGCTTGGACTTCTTCCTTTAGTACTATCGGTTCCTGATCATATGCCACCTCTTGAAATGATTGAAAATCAACTAATTCTTTTTGGTATAATGCCTCTGTGTATTCCTTCTACCTTCTTTTGATGATTCCTGTGTTGTTTAATATTTTCCCCATGGAATCCTTCACTATTGCAACTCAAGGCCTGAATTTTTGTTTCAGTTCTTTCAGCTTGAGAAATGCCCAACGTGTTCTTCCCTTTTGGTTTTCCATCTCCAGCTCTTTGCACATGTCATTATAATACTTAGTCTTCTCGAGCTGCCCTTTGAAATCTTATGTTCAGTTCTCTTACTTCATCAATTCTTCCTTTTGCTTTAGCTGCTCGACATTCCAGAGCAAGTTTCAGAGTCTCCTCTGACAACCATCTTGGTCTTTTCTTTCTTTTCTGTCTTTTCAATGACGTCTTGCTTTCCTCATGGGTGACGTCCTTGATGTCATTCTGCAACTCTTCTGGGCTTCGGTCACTGGTGTTTGGTGCATCAAATCTATTCTTCAGATGGTCTCTAAATTCAGGTGGGATATACTCAAGGTCTTATTTTGGCTCTTGTGGACTTGCTCTGATTTTCTTCACTTTCAGCTTGAACTTGCATATGAGCAATTGATGGTCTGTTCCACAGTCGGCCTCTGGCGTTGTTCTGACTGATGTTATTGAGCTTTCCCATTGTCTCTTTCCACAGATGTAGTCAATTTGGTTTCTGTGTTTTCCATTTGGCAAGGCCCATGTGTATTGTTGCCATTTATGTTGGTGAAAGAAGGTATTTGTAATGAAGAAGTTGTTGGTCTTGTGAAGTTCTATCATTCAATCTCCAGCATTGTTTCTCTTACCAAGGCCATATTTTCCAACTACTGATCCTTCTTCTTTGTTTCCAACTTTCGCATTCCAATCACCAGTAATTATCAATGCATCTTGATTGCATGTTCGATCAATTTCAGACTGCAGCAGCTGATAAAAATCTTCTATTTTTTCATCTTTGGCCCTAGTGGTTGGTGAGTAAATTTGAATAATAGTCACATTAACTTGTCTTCCTTGTAGACGTATGTATATTATCCTATCACCGACAGTGCTGTACTTCAGGATACATCTTGAAATATTCTTTTTGACAATGAATGCAACACCATTCCTCTTCAAGTTGTCATTCCCAGCATAGTAGACTATATGATTGTCTGATTCCAAATGGCCAATACGAGCCCATTTCAGCTCGCTAATGCCTAGGATATTGATGTTTATGCATTCCATTTCATTTTTGATGATTTCCAGTTTTCCTGGATTCATACTTCGTACATTCCAGGTTCTGGTTATTAATGGATGTTTGAAGCTGTTTCTTCTCATTTTGAGTCATGCCACGTCAGCAAATGAAGGTCCCGAAAGCTTTACTCCACCCACATCATTAAGGTCAACTCTACTTTGAGGAGGCAGCTCTTCCCCAGTCATCTTTTGAGTGCCTGCCAACCTGGGAGGCTCATCTTCCAGCACTATATCAATGTTCCACTGCTATTCGTAAGGTTTTCACTGGCTAATGCTTTTCAGAAGTAGACTGCTGCGTCCTTCTTCCTAGTCTGACTTAGTCTGGAAGCTCAGCTGAAACCTGTCCTCCGTGGGTGACCCTGCTGCTATCTGAAGGATGGTGGCATAGCTTCCAGCATCACAGCAACGTGCAAGTCCCCGCAGTATGACAAACTGGCAGACACTTGGGGGTTGCCCCGTAGAGCTCCCCATTAGGCCTTTCCTTTCTCCTGCAGGGCTACATCCTCCGACTGGTTCCTCACAGGGGATGCAGGGAAAAGCAACGTTTCCATAAGGTGGTGGTGAACAAGACTTTGAACGAACAGGCCGTCCCAGGTCCCTGAGACCTTCTGGTGTGTGTGGCCCCTCCTCTGCTGGGTGTAGGACCACATGTGTCTCCTCAGTACAGATCTGATCCTTAGGCCCCATTTCCCCAAACTCAGAATTTGTGACCTGTCCTGAGCTTCAGCTGAGTCTGAATCTCATGAATTCTTGAGAATGACTGCCTCCAGCAATGTATCTACACAGTCTAGCTACGCTTGGGCCCCTATGAGCTGTAAAATAGAGGTCTTTGTTCCAGGAAGGACTACATTTGCATTCTCTAAGCAATTGCTTTATTGGGCCACAGTAGCAGGGCCTCCACTCAGCTTTGAGACACCACATTATGGTGAGTCTCTTAATATGTGTCCTAGATCTTTGCATCAGGCTTGGCTAATATTTAAAGAGGGGTGTGGGGGAAGGACATCAGACTCCAGATTCCTGTGCTATCAGGCTCCTTGGAGCTCCTTCATGCATGTGGAGTAGAGAAACCTGCCTGGAGATACAGAAATGAGGGAGAAGGCATATACCAGCCAAGGCTGTCCAGGTAGGGAGACTAGTCATGCTAAGCAGACCAGAGTGTCAGTACACAGTAAGGATTTAATTCATAACTGTTGAATGGAAGAAGAGTTGATGAGGCAGCAGAGAGCCTTCCCTGAATTCCAGAGAGCTCTGCCCAGTCATCAGGCTACTCAACCCACAGAGGCCCATCCTAGTAGAACATGACCTTGCCAAGCTGCTGGTGTTTAACCTTCTCTGACAGGCCATTGACCTCAAGATTTTTCAAATCCAGTGCAATAGGCTTAAACTTATGACAATATTGTTCTTCTGTTCAAAAATCTTTGCTGGCTTCTCATTGCCTTTAGCAGCGTTTCCTAGAGTATGTTCTATGCAATATTTTTCCCATGAAGCGCTCTTTAAAAATGGCTTCCATGGTCATGGTGGTCAGGGCTTCTCTCCCGAGGATTTGCAATGCACATGAACACATCTAAGGGTTCTGAGACGCCCTGCAGGAAAGAAAGTGCTTCCCAAGCTTGACCGTGGTGCACTGCCATCCTGTCTTCTGTTTGCTTATTTATTTTGCTTAATACCTATTAGCACACAGCAGAGCATGGGGCACACTTGGTAACACTAACCTTTAGCATAAAAGTCAAACAAATTAGTCTTGCACTCAAAAAGTTGTTAAATCTGGCCCCAACCAAACATTCTTCCTGTCTTACTTCCATGTTTTTCCTCCCTATGCCCCACACAGCCCTCTCCTGAGGCATGCTGTGCTACCTACAGTGCCCCCACCTTACCCTAGGACTCGAGAGTTCCATTCCATGATCTTGCTTACAACCCCTTCTCCTGGGATGCTTTTCTCCTATATCTTTCTAGACTTTACTACCATATTTCTTCATATAAAAACCAACCAACTAAACAAACAAAATCAAAATAAAGTAAGATATAATTTTGCCGGTCCTTTAGATCTGACTCGAATGCCTCTTTCTCCAAGATGCTCACCCTGATCCATTCAGCTGAAGTGAGCCCTTCTTGCTCCTGTGCTCCCATAGCCCATGGAAACTTTATTTTAGCTTTGCCCTCCATCTGCATCTGCTGTGGTAAGCTGTGCATACTTATTCATCCCACCAAAGTGTTATATCTGGGCGGGGGGGGGGGGGGCAGAAATTCTTCCTGTGCCCCAGTACCTAGCACAGTGCCTAGCACAAAATAGGTGCTCAATCACTATTTTCTGAGTGGGATTAAAACCGTGTCTCTTGTCACCAAGCCAAGAGGAGAACTGAGGGCTCTCTGAATGCCTGGCATTTGCTAGCTCTTGGGATGCTGACAGGCAACCCTGCTATGGTTCAGGAATGGCTACGTGGAGGAGGGGGCTTTTAGGGTGGGCTTGAAGGGTGTGCCTCCGTGTAAGCTGCTGGACCAGAAAGCTACACTATCTCAGGTTCCAAAGAATTGCACGTGTGTTTGACTTGTACCCTAGGGCCTCTGTTCCTGATCATAGAGGGAACTCAGTGACCACATGAGGAGGACAAAGACAGGCGATACGCCAGCATGCCAGGGCTGTTGGGGAAGTCTCTTCTAGTAGAATCATTGGAGCCAGAAGACAGGACCTTCAGGAAGCCCCAGACAGGTCAGCCCTGCACCAGGACACCTAGAGCCTGTGTCTCACCTCTCCTGTGGTGTTTGTCAAGCTGTGGTGGGTAATGCTCACATCCACAGGCATGCTGACCTTGGGGAGAATGGCCCCAGTGGAAGGGGAGTTTTGACACCCTCTACTCTGATCCGAACACAGGTTTTTAATTTCCCAGTAATTTGCCCTTTCTCCCTTTCCTTGGTTTGGCTTCCCTGTCATTTCATTTCCTGCAGTATTCTCATCTTACAGAAGAGGTGAAGAGAGTTGACCTCTCCTTGCCCCAAAGCTGAATAAAATACGGAACAGATTTTTGTGAATAAAAATAGGCTTGAATACCAACAGCCAGTCACTTCAGGCTCTATTCAGCCCATCTGACCTAGTTCTCTCCCCCTGCTGTTGGACAACTTGGTCCTTTGATATGGGGGGCGGCAATGAGGATGGAAGCCTTTGAGAGGTTGCCTTTTCTGGGGAACCAAGGAAGGAAGATTGAATTGTCAACCCCTAGCGGGAAACAAATTTCTGCCTGGAACACTCGGGAAAATGCGAGGAGGGATGGAACTAGAGCCTCCAGTATAGTAGAAGGGATTGTGCCTTTAGAGACAGACAGAACTCACATCTTTTGCAGCTTGCTGCATTTTAGGCAAGGCACTTAATCTCTTCAAACCTCAGTTTACTCAACTGTAGAATGGAGATAATATCGAATCTGTAGGTCAGTCGTGAGGATGCAACGAAATAACACGTGGAAAGTGCTTGGCACATAAAAGGTGAACCTAATCTGTGTGTCATTCAGGTCTCAGCTTAAACATCATAGAGGCTTTCTCTGACAGCCTCGTCTAGCACAGTCCCTCAGCTCCAGTCTGTCAGAGTGCAGTATCTTACGTCTCTGCATAGCATGGATATTTTCTTGTTTCTTTGTGTGTGAGTATGTTGTCTGGCTCCCCTTCCTAGTAGGAAAGCCTGTGAGAGGAAGGTCCTAGACTCTGTGTATGTACCCCTGTATCACAGCATCCAGCCATCCTGGCACAGAATGGGCACTCAACAATGCCCACTCAATAATGATTTATTGAATAGATCAGTAGATGCAAAAAATGATGGCTGAGTTGAAAATTGACTTGATGGCACTTAACAACACCAACAATAATTATTCTTATTGTGTCAGGGCAACTTCTGAACATGTTAGTTGTTTTTCTTTTCTTTTCTTTTCTTTTTTTTCCGTCTCTGTTTTCCTATTTTTTTTTATCCCCTGTTCAAGCAGTTAACAAGCTCAAGTTTCCTTGCCTCAGGGAAGATTTGTGGCTAGGCAAAAAGCAGAAGTTGCCTACAAGACCTTCTACTTACTGGATTTTGTTTCCAAAAGCCTAGAATCATTGAAAAGATTATGCTAGTTGCCTGGAAGGTTTAGTTTTTTTTTGTTTTTTTAGTTGCCTGGAAGATTTGAGGAGAGAGAGAAAAAAGAAAGGAGAGAGGAGAAGAGGAATGAAAGGGGAGAGTGAGTGAGCACCCAGCTGCCATCAAGCTGACTCTGACTAATGACGACCTCATGTGTGTCAGAGTAGAACTGTGGTTTATAGGGTTTTCAATGGCTGATTTTTTGGAAGTAGATCACCAGGCCTTTCTTCCAAGGTGCCTCTGGGTGCACTTGAACCCCCAATCTTTTGGTTAGCAGCTGAGCGTGTTAACTCTTTGCATTACCCAGGAATTCTATGAGAGGGCAAAAGGGGTCATTTCTGGAGGAAACATAAAGAGAGACACCCCACCATCCCCACTTTATGTTCAAAAAGGCAAGTGGGGCAGAGTCTGAGTGGGGCAGGAGGAAGCACTGGGGGCTCTTGAATAACGGTGGCTCTCCATGCACCCTTGAGTTAGCATCCTAAAGAGATGGTTGGCACTCAGAGGAGGTAGCTGTGGGGGGCCCCAGGGCAGGCAGCTGGAATAAGGGATTCTCCAGTTGAGGCAGAGCCCCCACAGTGCTGTATTCTTTCCCTGGCTTCCTTCCCTATCGTGTTGTATTACAAAATCATTTCCTTTGCTGGGCTTCCCTCCCACCCCACAGCTTTGCATTTGAATCCTGCTTTTGCTTGGATGTTATATGTAAACCCCATTGTGCCTTCAGTAGTATGATTAAGGATAGATGTTGGTGTAACTTGTATGAACTCCCTACTTGTATACCCCTTTAAAAGTGATTTGCCTACCTGCCCTTGGTGAGCAGTCTTGGCAGCAGCAGCTCCAACTGACTCCATTTCCTTGTACAATGAAATAAAGGCACCTTTCCTGTTCTGCCACCTCAGTCTCTCATTTATTGGCCAATACAAGTCACATCAAGTAAGAACTTGGGGTTTCCACCTGGTATCACAGTGCTAGGCACAGCAGAGTGGACATGATGGGTGTCTAGGTGTGACCAGGGAGGGCTGGTGACCCATGACCACAGAGACCTCCTTAAAACCATGGAGAGAGAAGACGAGCCCCTAGAATGAAGTTAAATGAGGATGCAGTGTCAGAACTCAGTTGTAACAAAAAACACTGATATTTCTTTTAGCCCTAAATTTGTGAACGGATTCACCTCATAGCACACTGCATCCTTCAAAAGGACTGATGTCCCCATGCCCTTGTTTGAAGCAGAACCATATGTTGCTGTCAAGGCAGGACAGGGGTACCAAGTAATGGAGGAAGGGGAGGGTGGGTGTGAGCAGTGTGTCATCTCTGCCCCCAGATACCTCAGGGGCATGACTTGACTACCCACTTGGCTCTGCCTCAGCCCAGGGCATCAGGGCTCTCGTCATGAGTTGTGAAGATCAGAGAAGACTATGTATCAAGTATACATTTTTCCACGTGCTAGAAGGGTCACAATTCTTTACATGGTATAATTAAATCTCATAGAAGGGCCCTTGTACCATAGTCGATGTACAATATTTGTCATTTTTCATGGCTCCCCTTCCCTCACTTGTGTTACACCTCAGGGCTTTGCAATTCAGATGAAGTATGGAAGAGCTCGACTTTAGGCTGAGCAGTTGCTGTGTGCAGGACCAGGTCTGCCATGGGAACTTCCAAGGTAGGCTTGTGCCCTGATGCTTATTGTCCTCATCTCCACTGGTGCCCAGACAGATGTTCTGCTGCTTCTGGGCTCTGCATGGAAGTGGGGTCTGGGTCCCTTCCATCCTGCAACCTCAGGGTCTAATGTCTTAGGGGCAGGCCACTTCCCTTTGTTCCTCAAAGAACCAGCTTCTAGTTCCTCCTCGCTAAGACAAAGTCAGCTAATTCTCCTAGTAGATTTGCCTTGTTCTGCTTGATGAGGTCCCCTCTTGTTCTGAAACCCAAAAAGTATGTCAACAGAGTACTTGCTGAAAAATAAAATGACTAAAATCTGTATTAGTTTCCTATTGCTGCTATAACAAATTATCACAACTTGGTGGTTTAAAACAGACAAGTTTATTATCTTACACTCCTGTAGAAGTCTGGTATGGGTCTCACTGTGCTAAAATCAAGCTGTTGGCAGGGCTGGTTCTTTCTGGAAGCCCCAAGGGAGAATCCATTTCCTTGTCTTTTCCAGCATCTAGAGACTGCCCACATTCCTTGGTTCTTGGCCACTTCCTCCATCTTCAAATCTAGGAACATAGATAGCATCTCTCTGACCTGCCCACAAGCAAATTTTGATCTATTTGATAATAGACAGATGAACCAACAAATGCAATCTTCAGTGGTAAGTAAAGAATGGACAAATGTTCAGGGAGGGGCACTGTAGAAGGAGAGCCCAGTAGCCTGGGGGAGGCAGGGAAGGCTTCTCAGAGGGAATTCCTAAGTCAATGCCTGTCTTCTTTCCTCTACTAGACTATGGAAAAACTCTAAGGCAGGGACTGGGTGTGCTTTATCCTTCTCTTTCTCTTGATTTTAAGTTCACTGCTTTGCACCCTGTAGATACCTAATAAATATCACTTGCAATGAAATGGATCAACTCCTCCTGAGTCATCTTTCTCTTTGAGGCCACAGTTGCAAACTGTGATAGGACCATAAATGAGGGACCATTGCTCTTGCTGATAGGGCTGAGCCAGCATCCTTAGGGCAGAGCCCTAGGGTTTGGGGATCTTCTTTTTTATTACGCATCTCCCCCATCTCTCCACTGAGGACGAATTGAAGCAGAAAGCTCTATGTCCAGTAGAACCTATGGAACCTCACTAGGAATTTGCCCCAGACGTCAGAGAATTAGATTTAAAAACCTGCCTTTGGGTTCAAGCGGGACCTTAGGATCACTTGGGGGTTGATCCGTGACAGATGTCTCCTCTTTTGAGTTTCTTCATAAAATAACATGCTAGGAGCAAAGGGGATAAATTGAGCAAGCGAAATACTTGGCAGAGTGTCAGGGAAGGCTTTCTGGGCAGATCTATTAGCTGTGCCCAGGGGGGAGGAGAGCTGCTGTCTGAGTCTTGGAGACACAGGAGCTGGCTGCAGAAGGGGCGGCAAAGGAGCTCTGCCTCTGGGCTCAGGCTCTGAGATTCTGGGCCTCCGGGTCCAAAAATTCCCTTCCTGCTTATGTCTGGTAGAGCACCTGAGCTGTGAGCCGCTCTGGCTCTCTGGCCTCAGGTTCTGCTCCATTATTCCTGTCCTTTCCTTCACACAAGGTCTCAGAAGCAGGACCCTATTCAGGTCATGGGATTCGCAGGCTGCAGAGGAATGCTGATCACAGGGGTGCCTGAAGCCGGAGATCACCTCCTCATAGGAAATAGAGGGGTCAGGGCTGAGCTCTCTGTGGTGAGTTAGTGTTTGCTGAGGGAATGAATGAAGGAGTAACACAGACAAAATGAAGCTACATGATGAATCAAGATTGCCTTTGGTGCTTTCATTTCCTCGAGTCATTATTCTCCCTCTTAGAATGGAGCAGCTTAGCTTTCTTAGACCCCCTCACAAGCTCTTGTAGGTTCTGGGGCCTACACAGATGGCTAAGCCATAAGCTTGAATATTTTACATTCTTTGGAGGGCCATTCTCCAGGACTTCCTTCAAACCAGGACTAGCAACCAATTATTGGGTTGTCAAATCAATATAGTGGATGGAGACCAGTCCAGCATTACAAGAGAAAGAAAGATAGGAAGGAAGGAAGAAAGGAGGGAAGGAAGGAAGGAGGGAGGGAGGGAGGGTGGAAGAAATGAAGGAAAAAAGAGAATAGAATGCAATTAAAAATATCAGAGGGTATCTTAGAAATAAAGGAGCCTTGATGGTGCAGTGGTTAAAACAATCAACTGCTCACTGAAAGGTCAACTGTTCGAAACCACCAGCAGCTCCACGGCAGATAGATGTGGCAGCCTGCTTCTGTGAAGATTACAGCGTTGGAAACCCTGTGGGATCACTATGAATTGGAATCTACTCAATGGCAGTGGGGCTAGTGGATATTAGAAATAAGGGTATTGATTTGTGAAAAATTTGTTTTATATGTGACATATGGAACCCTGGTGGCACAGTGGTTAAGACTTATAGCTGCTATCCAAAAGGCTGTCAGTTCAAATCCACCAGCCGCTCATTTGGAAACCCTATTGTGCCAGTTCTACTCTGACCTATACGGCCACTATGAGTTGGAATCGGCTCAACAACAACAGGTTTGTGGGTTGTTTTGTGTGTGATACATGGTATACTAAATGTGGGTTGCAAAGTAAAATGTATTTCTTGTTGTGGGCTAACGTCTAAGAGGTTGGAACATCCCAGGAACTGCAGGGGTCTCCCATGCTCCCTGGAGGAAGATGCTGAAACTCTGATGTGGCAAATTCTTTACTTGTAAAATAAAAATGCGTAGCTATCCACATTGAGGCTCCAGGAATTGACAGAATACGAATTGAGATGTTTCAACAAAAGGACATAGGGCTGAAGGTGCTCACTTGTCTATGCCAAGACATTTGGAAGACAGCTACCTGGCCAACCAACTGGAAGAGATCCATATTTGTGCCCATTCCAAAGAAAGGTGATGCAACAGAATGCAGAAATTATAAAACAATATCTTTAATATCACATTCAAGTAAAATTTTGCTGAAGATAATTCCAAAACAGTTGCAGCAGTACATCAACAGGGAACTACCAGAAATTCAAGCCGGATTCAGAAAAGGACGTAGAATGAGGGATATCATTACTGATGTCAGATGGATCTTGGCTGAAAGCAGAGAATACCAGAAAGATGTTTCTCTGTGTTTTATTGACTATGCAAAGGGATTAGACTGTGTGGGTCTGTCTTAGTTATCTAGTGCTGCTATAACAGAAATATCACCAGTGGGTGGCTTTAGCAAACAGAAGTTTATTCTCTCACAGTCTAGGAGGCTGGAAGTCCAAATCCAGGGTGCCAGCTCCAGGGAAACGCTTTCTTTCTCTGTCGGCTCTGGAGGAAGTTCCTTGTCAATCTTCCCCTGGTCTAGGAGCTTTTCAGTCACAAGGATATTGGGTCCAAAGAATTCAGTCTGGTCCTGGCGCTGCTGTCTTGGTGGTATGAGGTTCCCATGTCTCTCTGCTTGCTTTTCTCTTTTATATTTCAAAAGAGGTTGACTCAAGACACAACCTAATGTTATAAATTGAGTCCTGCCTCATTAATATAACTGCCTCTAATCCTGCCTCATTAACATCATACAGGTACTATTTACAACACATAAGAAAATCACTTCAGATGACAAAATGGTGGACAATCACATAATACCAGGAATCGTGGCCTAATCAAGTTGACACACATTTTGGGGGGGACACAGTTCAATCCATAACAGGATCATAACAAATTATGAATAACATTGTGAAGAATGGGAATTCCAGAAAATTTCATTGTGCTCATTTGAAACCTGTACATAGAGCAAGATGCAGTTGCTCAGACAGAACAAGGGGATATTGCATGGCTTAAAATCAGGAAAGGTGTGTGTCAGGGTTCTATCTGTTCACCATACCTATTCAATCTGTATGCTGAGCAAATAATCCAAGAAACTGGACTATATGAAGAACTTGGCATCAGGATTGGAGGAAGGCTCATTAACAACCTTCGATACACAGATGAGAGAACCTTGCTTGCTGAAAGTGAAGAGGACGTGAAGCAGTTACTGATGAAGATCAAAGACCACAGCCTTCAGTATGGATTACACCTCAACATAAAGAAAACAAAAATCCTCACACCTGGACCAATAAGCAGCATCATGATAAATGGAGAAAAGGTTGAAGTTGTCAAAGATTTCATTTCACTTGGGTCCACAATCAATGCCCAGGGAAGAAGCTCTCAAGAAATCAAACAATGTCTTTTACTAGGCAAATCTGCTGCAAAAGACCTCTTTAAAGTGTTAAAAAGCAAAGACATCACTTGGAGGACTAAGGTATGCCTGACCCAAGCTATGGTATTTTAGATTGCCTCATAAGCATGTGAAAGCTGGACAGTGAATAAGGAAGACTGAAGAAGAATTGACACCTTTGAGTTATGGCGTTGGAGAAGAATATTGAATATACCTTGGACTGCCAGAAGAACAAACACATCTGTCTTGGAAGAAGTACAGCCAGAATGCTCCTTAGAAGCAAGGATGGTGAGACTTCATCTTACATACTTTGGATATGTTATCAGGAGGGACCAGTTTCTGGAAAAGGGCATCATGCTTGGTAAAATAGAGGGTCAGTGAAAAAAGGAAGACCCTCAATGAGATGGATTGTCACAGTGGTTGCAACAATGGAGTCAAGCATAACAAAGATTGTGAGGATGGCGCAGGGCCAGGGTGTGATTCATTCTGTTGTACTTAGGGTCACTCTAAGTCTAATCCAACTCAAAGGCATCTAACAACAACAAACCGTCCACAAAGTCTTTTTCAGACCTATGATGGCAAGTGAAGGAGTATCGTCTAGGAGTCAGGAGGAATATTGGCGCAGAGTCAGGAAGCTGGAGTTCTGAACCTGGATCTGTCATAGTTTCCTTGTGAGCATTGGGCACGTTGCTAATCCTCTGGACCTTAGTTTTCTCCTCTCTCAAATGGGGCCGTTAGGTTGGGCTATGTGTACTGCTGCCCTCTAGCGGCAAGCTCTCTAACTTGCTGCAGCCCTGAGTCCAATCTGGGTTTGTTGATTGGTGTGTAGCTGTCCGGATCCTTCAGTCTCCTTGTGAGAATGGGCATTGTAAGCTTCACTCCCACGTGGAGTATCTAGTAGCTCACACGTGTGTTGTGAGGTTTCCATAAAGATCCCTGCCGTTCATATACTCCGTCTCAAGAAATACCCCTATATAATACTATAGAGCACAGTCCTTTTGTGAAAAGACCCATTTGTCAATAAATGTTGCCTAATCCTTCATTAACAGTGTCTGAAGCTCTCCTACTGGGGGCTTTAGGCCATTGGATTAAGGCAACAGACGCCATCAGCCTTGTCAGCTTCTGGCTTTCCTTGGTGTGGGAGTTCGTTTCGGGCACTGCCTGGCAGGGTCAAGTTGAGGGTGACAGCTTCTGGAGTCATAGCCACAAGGTTTCCAGACCCCCAGGTGGTAGTGTGTCTCCCTGACCTTTGTCCACAGCTGGGTTCCTTTCCCTGCAGGTGCCTCCACCAAACGTCAGAACCGCTAAACTGTGGTAAAGGCTGACTTTTCCTCCCAGTAAAGTGCGCAGCTAATGGGAACCTACTTTGTAGCCAAAGGTTTGATGATGTCCACCTGTCTGAGAGTACCTAGCTGTATTTAGGGTACTCCAGATGCCCCTGCCAGGTCAGAACTGTGGTTTTTGAAGTGGCTGAGAGGGGAATCAGATGCTTAGCATGTAGAGCTTAGTTGTCTTGTCATTTTCCTCTGCCTCTTCATTTTTTTAATGGTATCGGTATCCAGTTTCATCTTCAGTTAAGGTTCTAATTAAATTCCCTTCAGTGTTTTACTCAGTCTCTTGAGGAAGTGATTTTCCCCCAAAACTGTCTCACTTAAACAGCTTGTTGCATTGTTCTGAGATTTATTTCTAGCAAATTAAAAGGGGACTGAATGTTCCCAGGCATTGACCCTCGATTGAAAGAGGTCAGTTGTCTGCAGAAGCATATGGACCTGAGGTCTCTCCAGAATTGTGCTGTTGTTAGCTGCCACTGAGCCAAACTCATGGTGGCCTCCTGCACAATGGAACGAAATGCTGCTCGGTCCTGTGCTATCCCCGTGATCAACTGTGGATAGACTGTTGTGAACTAGAGGGTTTTCATTGGCTGATTTTTGGCAGTAAATCACCAGGCCTTTCTTCCTAGTCTGTCTTAATCTGGAAGCTCTGCTGACACCTGTTCAACGTCAAAAGCAACACATAAACCACCATTGATAGATGGGTGGCAGCTGTGCTTGAGGCGCATTGGCCAGAAATTGAACTGGGGCCTCCCACGTGGAAGGCAAGAATTCTACCATTGAGCCAGCACAGTCTATCGCTTCAGGATTAGAGGTTTCGTATTTATGTCCAAAGCATCTTCAAATCCCCTAAAGCAAATACTTGGGATCTGCACTTAGTAGGTGCTTAATAATTGTGTGTTAAAAGACTGAATCAATGAATGAATGGATGGAATCTCAGCAATGGCACTACAGGTGAAGCTTCTGAGCTGTGAAGTTACAGTGCTGCTGAGAAAAGATTGAACGTGTGAAGCCCCTGTTATGTGGCAGGACTGGCTGACCTTGAGCCAAGTCAGGGTATTGAATCTGTGAGGTTGAAAGACGTGAATAAACATTGGCAAAATGGAGTCAAAGCACTTTTCAGAATAATACATTTCATTATTAAACGGCTATCTTATGGGGTCTAGGAGTCTGAAGTAGGGAGTATTTTACTTTTAAACAATTTATTTCCCTTCTAACTTCAGAAATCCCCATAATAACTTGGTTTTGAAGACATTACTAGTCAGCCACAACCAAGACGTGATTAGCAAATGCCTGCTCCGTAGACAGAAACCTGACTTCTGGGCTGAGTTCAAAGCAGACTTCTTGGTTTAAAAACAATACAGGATTAGCTTCCCTTTAAAGAACACTCCACACTGGAACCATTTTGAACAAACACAGATCTACCCATGGAAGTTTGGGAGCACAAGCAAAGATTCTGAAGAAATATTAAGTGCATGTTTGAATTCTTATGTCCATCTTCTTGTTAGGAATGGTGAAGAAAATGTCCCTCCCTTATTCTTTTGATGGGAAATGGTCATTGTTTCTCCTGGGACAGAACAAAGCAGGAGATTTAATTCTTCCCGTCACCAATAAAAATGCCGTTGGTCCCAGTGCTCATGGTATCGTCAAGGAGTGGTACAGTATTGCATATTGTTCATGAGTAGTAAAGGAATCTGACTAAAGTTTTGGAAGAAACACTAAAATTTAGAGCAGTGTTTCACAAAGTTGCAAAAGTACTGCAGGTGGCATGTGAAACAATTTCAGCAGAACATGAATAAATATTTTTATTTTAATGCTTATGTGTTTAACACATGAAAAAGATATACAACTTAAACATCTTACTTTCACAAATGTATTTGCTCAGGGAAAAGCTAAAGGAGCTATTTAAATAAAAACAAAACAAGGGAGGCAGGTTAATTTGAAGAAAACTAATAATAGCATATTTTTAAAAAGCTTTTAAAACAAGTTTTAGGAAGCAAAATGTCACTTCGATGACTGAGGTGCTCCTGACCCAAGCCATGGTATTTTCAATAACCTCACAGGCATGAGAAAGCAGGACAATGAAAATGGAAGACAGTAGAAGAATTGGTGCATTCAAATTGTGGTGCTGGCGAAGGGTGTTGAATACCATGGACTGTCAGAAAAATGAACAAATCAGTCTTAGAAAAAATGCAACCAGAATGTTCCTTAGAAGCAAGGATGGAAAGACTTTGTCTTGCTTACTTTGGACACATGATCAGGAAAGAACAATTGCTAGAACAGGACATCATATTTGGTAAAGTAGAGGGTCCATAAGTATGAGGGAAACCCTCAATGAGGTGGATTGATACAATATCACAACAATGGACTCAAACATGAGGATGGTACAGGACCAGGAAATGTTTTATTCTGTTATACATTAGATTGCCATGAGTCAGAGCTAACTCAATGGGAGCTAACAATAATAATAATAGTACGTAGCAAAAATTCTGAGCCTGGTACCTCAACACTGAAGTGCAGGGAGCAGATTCAAAGTAGTCAGACTCTGTAGCATCATTTGGAACAAATATTCAGGAACTACCATCTACTTTGGGGAAGGATCAGGTGCTGTGGTTGTGCCCAGCGCATGGTTGCTCTCTTTGCTGTGAGGAACATTCTAACTCCAGTGCCCTCTCTAGAGTCAGGTCTTTGTGAGTCCCCCAGTAAAGACCCCAGCAGATAGTGATGTCTGTGCCCGGAGCTCTGTTCAGGAGAGGAAGTCTTCTCCCAGGGTTGAGCCAGCCATCAGAGGAAAGCTCACAAATTCTCCAAAGCCTTCCCCTCTTTTCACCTGTCAAGGATGTCATTGCTGGGCCTCCCAGAGCACCATCTCACCAGTGCCACCACACTCCACAGTACGTGAGAGTGGAGGCCAAGCTAACAGGTAGCTTTGCCATGAACTCAGGCTCCTCTACACCTAGGCTGCAGGCTGGGGTGTGGGCTCCCAGTGCATCTCTTTCAGGTTGAAGACAAGGCAAGGGGACTCCTCTTTTACTCACTTTCCTGAGGCTTTGGCAATAGACAAGTGTCCTGGGAGACAGAGCATAGCTTAACTAATAAAGCTCCTTTTCTGTGGCACCATGAGGAGTCTTGACTAGAGAATCCACTTCTAAGCCTGGCTTGCTCTGGACCCCTGGGGACAGAGAGGTGGAATATGGGATGGTGGGCTGGGGGAGACGAGAGGAGGCCTCACCTAGTTGAGTGATATTTCATTGAAGGAACTCAAAAGGTGCCCGGAGCTGGTGCTGGGGATGTCATTTGGTGGTCTGGGAGTTGCTGATTGCTTTCTCTGTCACAAAGCCTTTGATTTCCACCGGCTGGTGTGTACACATGTGGGTATTCTTGGTGGCCTGACCATTGAGCATAATTAAAAGAAATGATTGGCTTTCTCTTGATGCAAACATCTGGTTTTACTTGAAACAAGATGACTTAGCTGTTTCAGAAACATTCTTGTAACCCTGGATTCACATTTTCTTCTTAAAATATATATTTTCTCTGTTCGGGCAGCATGTTAATGTAAACACTCCATGTAACTGACAACCGACAGTTTCAGAAGTATGTGGGGCTCCAAGCACCGGAGGAACCGCAAGAATGATTGCGTTTTTGATTTGATCACTGGAAATCTGTTTCAACAGTCACCCTGATTTAAACAATTACTCTGATTTATACTCCAAATGCTGTAATTTGCAGAAAACGTAACCATGTGAGGACATTTTCATAGAGTATGTCTTGGCAACTTTGTTTTGTTGTGATGTCATTCCTTCGGCTTTAAGGAAGCACAGAGGGAATCAAAGGAAAACAGGGTCCTTCTTTTTGATGTGCTTTCTTGACTGCCAGGGAAAATATTCTCAAGTCTTCCTGGCATCCTTGCCTCTCCCAGCCCCCAATGCCAACTCTGCAGGGCTGAGATTTACATCCAGGGACCTTGAAAGTAGAAGAATTAAGGACCAGGAGTTGGGTGGCTGGTTTCGTGGTCACCTCTGCTTTCTCTCAAGTTAAGGCAGGGTGAGTGGAAAGCTTGCCTTTGCACCATGGTCATTCCTCAGAACTCAGGATCTCTGAGCTGGAAGGCTGTTAGAGAGCCTGAGATTCCATCTAATCATCGTCCAGAAAGGAAGCTCTAGAAAGAGTACAGAACACCACCCATGTTCCAGAGCAAGCTAGTGGCAGAGCCAAAGAAGGAACCAGGTCCCTGGGTTTCTGATTCATTGCAAAATTTTAAGTACAGACATGTAATTGTAAGTTGGTCCCATTTTATGTACAGAGTGTGTAATTTAGTGAAATGAGAATAAAAATTCATAAATAAAGAAAATTAGGCTGTACATGTTTTGTAGGGAGCTGTTTATGGAGCTAATGTTCGAAGTGTTAGCTCTGTTTATGCCGCCTCCCCCTCCAGCTAACCCAGCTGGGTCAGTGCTGCTGGGGAGAGAAACACGTAGGCAACTCCCTGTGGCCTGACTCTGCCCACTGTCTTGGTGGCAGCTCAACCAAGCCGGTGAAGGGTGCTTCTCATACAAGGTAGGCCCGCATCTATGCACACGGAGCCGAGACCTACAGTGGTGGTGGGGTGCCCAGCCCCTCTGACCACATCTCCCTGGACCATCTGTTGCAAACAGCCCAGCCCAGGAGAACCACAGGCAGATGGTTTTATCTACAGTTTATCTCCTTGACATCTGTATGCTTGGCTTACTTTTTTAGTGACTCCTTAAAATCTACTTGTGTGGCTCCTGTTTCCGAGGTACAGTGGATCATTGTGAGTTCCAGCTCCACTCCTAGTTTGCTGTGAGACCAAGAAGGGGGCTCGTTTCTTTGCTCTCCTGGGGCTCCTCACCAGTTAAATGAGGGCTGAGACCAATAAGGGCTGAGATCTCTTTGAATCTATGAGTTTATCATTTTGTGTATTTGTTTTTCTTATTTAAAAATGACAGTGGTGGACATTTTTGCCATGTAACCTCATACCCTTGAAAGTGTGAGGTTCTTCCTGTGTGCTGCCTTCCTGGAGAGCCTGGAAGGGAAATGCTTAGCCAAAGGCATGCCTCTCATGGCCCATCACATCTCCTTGGACAAACCTGAACCCCATGCACGTTCTTGTGTGCTTCTGAAATATGGTGATCTCCATGGCCCCTGAAAAATGAAGGCGAGCCTACCAACCGCTCAGCCCCTAACATTGTGTTTGGCGCATAGTTAGCACTCAACAATTGTTTGCTAAACAACACTGAATTGGATATTTGATTAATATGTCATGTGGTGATGTATTTCTCCACACTAACCACACACAAAAAAGTTGTTCTTTCTTTATTTTCCTAAAACTGATCTGGTGTTCTCCATGAGTTCCTACCCACTGGGTAGTGGGTGAAAAAATAAAACTAAATTTTGGTCCAATTCAATAATTTCAAACTGACCCCTTCATGAATAGCTTCTTTAGCTAAATGTCCTTTCAGCTTTCCTCCCTCCCCCTTTCTCTTACCCCACACATCATTTGGGTGTGTGAGGAGGGCATGCTGTGTTCTCAGATTCCTGAGGCATTGCTAATCCTTTGGTTTCTGAGGCACCGTCCTTTCATCTGGCCACTTCTTGCCTTGCTGGCTTTGGTGGACAAGGTCAGCAGCTGGTACTTGTGACTGTAGCTCTCTTTCTCTGGTTGCCCTCTCTGGCTGGTGCAGCGTCTGCTGCATCCCCCATCTGACTTCTGACCTAAGGGGTCCACCATAGTCCTGCTGCAGGGCCACTGCCGCTTGCCATGGCAGCTCGTGCAGACTCTCTGGCTCCTACCTCAGTGTCTGTACAAACCCGTCTTAGAGAGTCTGTGGGAATGTCTGGGTCCCAGACACACTACACAGAAACTTACTACAGAAAAGGTAACCCAAGCGCTGATCTTGCCTCAGCTCTAGTATACTGTGCAATTAAGTTTACTTTGGTGCGGCTGCCACCATGTTGGTACGATGGTAGACTACCAGGTGAATTAATTCAGAGTCTCAAATGGGATACAGGGCAAAAAATCTCTTCCCATTTTTCCCTCCAATTATGTAACATACTGGAACCCACCTATCTCATCCCCTGCCTCTCTGTATACCCTGTCTTTCTCCTTCTAATCCCTCAGGGCTGGAAGGGACAGATTTCTGGGTTTTCTTTCCTCTATATAATATCCTCCTCCTGTACTGGGCAGCGAGCCTCATGGTCTGTATATACTACAGAAGAGGATCCACAATATGAATTTCTCCAAGCGATGTGTGGGTCACCTGCAAACATTTATCTCTTGCCTGGACTTCTACTCAGAACTCTAGATTTGGATATCCAATTGCCTTCTCGATCTTTCCACTTGGATGTCTAATAGGAATCTCAACCTTAAAATAGCCAAGTTGGAACTGTTTTGCTGCCCCGACTCCATACCTACCCCCTACTCTAAGCATTTTTAATCATGGTAAATGGCATTGCCATCCATCCACTCAGTTGCCCAAGCTAAAAATTTAAGAATCATTCTTAACTTCTCCCTTTCTTTCATACCCACATCTAATCCACAGCAAAACCCATGACTGTATCTTCAAAATGTATCTTGGATCCAAAGCACTTTTCACCATATCTCTCACTTGGACCACAGCTACAGCTTCCTAGATGGGGTTCCTGCATCAACTTTTGTCCCCAGGGAGCAGAGATTCTTTTCCAGGACTGATTCTGCCCTCCAGGGGGACATTTGACGAATGTCTGGAAACATTTTTGGTTGTCACTACTGGAAGTGGGTGCTATGGGTATCAAGCGGCTAGAGGGCAGGGATGCTGCTAAAAATTCTATAATGCATAGGTAAGTGCCCCACAAGAGAGTAGTATTTGGCCCAAAATGTCAATAGTGCTAAGGTTGAGAAACCCTGCCATAGAGTTTATTCTCCCACTAGTGATCTTTCTGAAGCATAAATTAGATCACGTCACTCCTAGGCTTAAAACAATATGTGTTGTCACTATAATAAGAATATAGCCTTAATTATTTACTGTAGGCAAAAAACCAGTCAACCAGCTTCCGTCGAGCTGACTCTAATTCCTGATAGCTCCATGTGTATCAGAGTAGAACTGTGCTTCATGGGGTTTTTAATGGCTGATTTTTTAGAAGCAGATTGCAAGGCCTTTCTTCTGAGGCACCTCTAGGTGGACTTGAACTTCCAATCTTTTGGTCAGCAGTCAAGTATATGAACAGTTTGTACCACCTGAGGGGCTCTACAGGCCCTACAAAGCCCTCTATACCCTACCCCCTGAAAACCTCTCCTATTATTCTTCCAGCCTGCTCATTTACAACCCTGCAGCAACGCCAGTCCTTTGCCTTTCTCTCTAATTTTCTAAACTTGTTGCTGTCTCAGGGACTTTGCACTCAGTGTTACTCTGGCTTCGAATGTATTTCTCCAGATCTTTGCTTGGTTGTTGTCTCATCACTCAGGTCTCAAGTCAAATGTCATCTCCTCAATGAGTCTTTACCAACTTCCCTAGGTCAAACAGGCCCCTTTGCCTACCCTTCCAACACACACACACACACACACACACACACACACACACACACACACCACATTATACAACGTCATCTTCCTCATTGCACTTACCAGTATCTAAAATTATCTTTCTTTGGCTTGTTTATTTGTGGACTATCTCTCTCCCCTAAGTTTCTTGAAGATAAGCCTGTTTTTCAGGAATAGTACAGAGAAGGGACTCATAAATATTGCTGACTGCCTGCTGATTGACTGTCAATTTGTCAGCTAGAAGTGAAGGTGATATAGAACATCCTTTCCCTCCTGTCAATGCCTGCGGGCCTATTGTCTTACTGGGAAATCTCATTCCAATGATATGAGCTGAGTATTAACTCTTTCGTTGTGCGTTCCTGCCATAACAGTACTAGCCACCCCACCTCACAAATATATGCCTCAATTGGCTAAGAAACACATCACGTAGAAGGAAACGCAAAAAAGAAAAAGGGGAAAAAGCTACTTTGTAACTTGTTATTAAAAAAAAATATTACTCTATTACAAATGTCAACAGCCAAGCGTTCAATTTATTATTAAAAAAAAAATCCCACTTCTTCCAGTACCCAAGTGCCACCTTCCTTCTCTTTCCCCCAGTGGGTGATAGGACTTGCCTTAGCTGGTCTGCCTGTTTGCACTGGTCCTAGTAACTGAACATGGGTCAGCTGCCCCTTCCCAGCAGCAGAAACATTACCTAAGGCTATTTCTACACTGGTGAAAAGAATTTATTTCCTTGCAAATGAACAGAGAAAGCTAAATGCAGAAGTGCTGGATTCTCAGGTGCTACTTAAATAAGAGGCTCGCCTTGGCCAGTGCAGAAGCAGCCCGAGGTTTCACAGATGCCACTGGGTGGGACTATGCGAGTGTGCTTTCTGTGCGTGGGTGTATATCGTGCTTAGTGTGTATGCACAGGTCTGAGTGTGTGCCTCAAGTGTGTGTCTGTGTCTGTGTCTGTGAGTATATCCTAGAGGCCAAAGACTGAAAATGAGAAAGGGTATTTTGTTTATCCGTCCTGAAAAGGGTAGTGGGGAGAGCATATTCATTTCACCAATCTAGTGTTGAAGGAGTGATGAAGGAGAAATCGAAGGTGTCAATGATTTCATTTTACTTGGATTAACAATCAGTGTCCATGGAAGCAGCAGTCAAGAAACAAACAACGCCCCATAAAATGAACACTAATAAACGTAGCTCAACTACATATACGAGACTAAATGGGCACACCAGCCTGGGGGCATGGATGAGAAGGCAGGAGGGGACAGGAAAGCTGGCCTAATGTGGAACCCAAGGTCGAGGAGGGGATAGTGTTGGCACGTTGTGGGGTTGGCAACTGATGTTACAAAACAATACGTGTATTAATTGTTTAATGAGAAACTAATTTGTTCTGTTAATCTTCATCTAAAGCACAATTAAAAAAAAAGACACAAATAATGTATTGCTTCGGGCATATCTGCTGCAAAGGATCTCTTTAAAATCTTAAAATGCAAAGATGTCACTTTGATGGCTAAGGTGAGTGTTATGGATTGAATTGTGTCCCTCCAAAAAATGTGTTGTTAATCCTTACCCTATATCTGTGGTCACTATGAGTTGGAAATGAGTCCATGGCAACAGATTTGGCTTTTTTTTTTTTTTTAATTTCTGTGGTTATAATCCCATTTGGGAATGGGTTTTTTTATTATGTTAATGAGGCAGTATTAGTGTAGGGTGATTCTTAAATCAATCTCTTTGAGGTATAAAAGAACAGATTAAGCAAAAAAGTAAGCATAAATGGAGGGGAAGGTACAGGCCACAAGATCGCCCAGGGACCCAGAAACAGAAGCTAAAAAGAGATAAGGCTTTCCCCCAGAGCCAGCAGAGAGAGAAAACCTTCCCTTAGAGCCAGTGCCCTGAATCTGAACTTCTAGTCTCCTAAACTGTGAAAAAAATTAATTTCTGTTTGTTAAAGTTACCACTTGTGGTATTTCTGTTATAAACGAAAACAAAACAAAAAACCAAACTCGTTGCCGGTGAGTTGATTCTGACTCACAGGGACCCTATAGGACAGAGTAGAACTGCCCCATAGGGTTTCTAAGGCTGTAATCTTTATGGAAGCAGACTGCCATATCTTTCTCCCTCAGAGTGGCTGGTGGGTTTGAACTGCTGACCTTTCAGTTAGCAGTTGAACGCTTAACCACTGTGCCACCAAAGCTCCTTTTATTTCTGTTATAGCAACACTAAATAACTAAGTGCACTTGACCCACACCATGGTATTTTCAATTGCCTCATATGCATGTGAAAGCTGGACAACGAAAAAAGAAGACAGAAAAAGAATTGATGCTTTCAAATTGTGGCGTTGGTGAAGAATATTGAATATAGTACAGACTGCCAGAAGAACAAACACATCAGTTTTAGAAGAAATGAAACCAAATATTCCTTAGAAGTGAGGATGATGAGACTTCATCGTGCTTACTTTGGACATGTCATCAGGAAAGACCAATCACTTGAAAAGAGGATACCATGTTTGGTAAAGTAGAGGGTCAACGAAAATGAGAGAAACCATTAATGAGATAGAGTGACACAATAGCCTCACAATAGACTCAAACATACCAAAAATCATGAAGATGGTGCAGGACCAGGCGACATTCAGTCCTGTTATACCTAAGAGAGTAGACTCGACATCAAGACAGGGCTGACTTGATGGGAACTAAAAACAGCAACATAAACTGATATCATTTGGGTAAGGGGCAGTTATTCACCATTTCATATAATTTATTTGCAAATTACCTGGGTTCAAATCCATTTACATTTATTAGTTTCTTCTGGAAAAGTTGCTTAATTTTTGAGTCTGAGTTTCCTGATCTGTAAATTGCGGCTGATATTTCATTAATGATGATCCAACAAATGCCATGAGTTCAGTACCCACCACCACAAGATACCTCTCTAGCTCCCGTTACTGGCTGAGAAGCATTCTGTCCTTGCCTTATAGTTCTGGGGTCTTTATCACCAGATCAGGGGGTGTGGGTGAGGGGAAACATGGAAGCTCATGGAATTCCTGTTGCAAAAGGCAGAGCCGGAAGAGGATGTAGAGAAAGAGGTGAAGCCTGTGCAGGCTGAATTTGAGTGTTAGAGATGATGGAAGAGAGATTTGGGGCATCTGTCAAGCATGCACCTGGGTGGGACAGTGGTTAAGAGCTCAGCCGCTAACCAAAAGGTCAGCAGTTCAAATCCACCATCTGCTCCTTGGAAACCCTACGGGACAGCTCTGTTCTGCCCTATAGGGTCACTATGAGTTGGAATTGACTTGAAGGCAATAGGTTTGGTTTGGTCAGGCCAAGCATTTGAGACGTAGTGAGAGAGGCAAATGGGGGAAGATGAGCTTTAAGATGGTTTTTTTGTGTGTTACGATGGGGATTCCACTTCGGCATTTCCTCGATGGACTACTGCAGTACTGACTGATACTGTTCTTCTATCACTTTGGTGGCCAGATAGACATTCCTTTAAATGTGACATCATACTGAGACAGGCCTTAAGAGAAGAGCCAGAAAACTAGACTTTTTCAAGTTAAAACCAATTTGTACCGTGGTTGTGAGGATTAAATGTGATTATGCCCTTAAAGCTTCCGCTCAGAGATCGAGTTGATTCCATCTCATAGCAACCCATGCATATGAGGCAATTGAAACACCATGGCTTGAGTCAGGTGCACCTTAGTTCTCAAGGTAGCATATTTGCTTTTCAACATTTTAAAGAAGTATTTTGCAACAGATTTGCCCAATGCAATACATCGTTTGATTTCCTGACTGCTGCTTCCATGGGTGTTGATTGTGGATCCAAGTAAAATGCAATCCTTGACAACTTCAGTTTTTTCTCTGTTTATCATGATGCTTATTGGTCCACGTGTGAGGATTTTTGTTTTCTTTATGTTGAGGTGTAACCCATACTGAAGGCTGTGCTCTTTGATCTTCATCAGTAAGTGCTCCCAGTCCTTTAGCAAGCAATGTGGTGTCATCTGCATAAGGCAGGTTGTTAATGAGTTTTCCTCCAGTCCTGGTGCCATGTTCTTCTTCATAGAGTCCAGCTTCTCAGGTTATTTGCTCAGCATACAGATTGAATAGGTATGGGGAAAGGATACAACCCTGACACACACCTTTCCTGACTTTTTAATATTAATGATATTGTTCAATAATTTCAGTGTTCCATTGGATCATCTTTCTTTGGAATGAGCACAGATATGGGTCACTTCCAGTTAGTTGTCCAGGTAGCTGTCTTCCAAATTTCTTGGCCAAAAGCAGTGAGCACTTCCAGCTTTGTATTAGTTTGTTGAAACATCTCAATTGGTATTCCTTCAATGCCTGAAGCCTAGTTTTTCAACAATGCCTTCAGTGCAGCTTGGACTTCTTCCTTCAGTAACATTGCCTCTTGATCATGTGGTACCTCCTGAAATGAATGAATGTCGACTAATTCTTTTTGGTACAGTGACTCTTTGTATTCCTTCTATCTTCTTCTGATGCTTCCTGCGTTGTTCAATATTTTGCCCATAGAATCCTTCAATATTGCAACTCGAGGACTGAATTTTTTCTTCAGTTCTTTCAGCTTGAGAAATGCTGAGTGTGCTGAACGCTCAGAGTCTATTAAACATTAAATGATAAATAAAATGTAGCTACAGTTAGGATGTTCATTACTGTCATTCAAGAGATAGATGCTACTCTCAAGAGTTCACAGCATCATTTACCTAGCACTTATCATTTGCCATTTATTTAATAATTGTTTTACCTGGTGTGCATTTCGGCAACTCCTACTTCAGGTCTTATTTGCTCAGAGCTCCTCATGAATCTAAGACAAACTTTGCAAGGTCAATTTGAGATCCAGAGAAATGGGGCGCAGCTTTAAGGACACCCAATTCCTTTCCCTAGGAATGGGTGTGTCTGGTTCCTTTGGAGATATCTTTGTGCAAGCAAGGGAATAAGAATTCTAATGGGATGCAGATGGGACTAAAGAAAACTTGATCTAAGTTCTGATTTCTTCCCTTAGCAGCCTGTTCCTAAGTGTTGTGGTTCTTTGACTCAAGGAGTTATTAGGTGGGCAGTGATGTCATGGTAAACATGTGGAACAGACAAGACAGAAGGCCATAGGTTAAGACCTGGGCCAGAAGTTGAGAATTGCAAGCTGACAATGAGCCTTCCGCCACTAAGGCTGTCCCCTGGTTCTCACCCCCATAAGAGCTGATTGTGAGATGAGTTGGCCCCAGGAAGAATATGGGAACACGGGTCCTCCTAATGTGTGCTTTTCTTGTTAATGCTGACCTGATTTGATTGGCAGATTTAAGTACATTATGGTGACCCTGGCCCTTCTGGGACCCTAGAACCCCAATAATGGCAGGTGACCCTGATATCTTGCTTATAATTGTATTAGGAACTTTAGCTTCTATGGAAAGAAGATCTAAGGTACACTCCTAGGAATGGTTGGGTATAATCTTAACCTTAGTCAAAACGGATCAAAAGGGAAATCCAGGTAAGAGGGAGAGAGAATAAAAAGACTTATACACAGGAAAGGCAGGATGCGGGACTGTAGGGTGGAGGAGATTGATTGATTGATTGATTGAGGAGGTTGAATGCAACTTTGATGCTGTTTGTCAGTGAACATGTAGAAGATGTCCAATATTAAGTGCAATGAACTCAAAAAGCTTGTTCTAAAATCTTGGGCTCCCCTCTTTTTGCAGTTTTGGAGGCTCTGCCTTAAGGGGTCACTGCCAAGCAGGCTCGAGAATACAGTGCTCCCCGTGTGACAGATCCCCACAACCTGCTCTCTGGAGAACTATTGGCTTATGGCTGAATATCGGTGCTATTTTTGTGAACAGTAACTGCTAGAATAGCAGGTTTCTCTTGGTGGCAGAAAGATGTACACACACTAGGGAGTGGTCACAAATGCCCAGAGAAGAAGTATGGGTAAAGTTTATCTTATCCCAGTGATTGACAAGTGTCTTAGTTTCCTAGTGCTGCTGTAACACAAATGCCACAAGTGGGTGGCTTTAAAGAACAGAAACTTATTTTCTCAGTTTTGGAGGCTAAAAGTCCAAGTCAAGTTCTTAGACATACAGATTCCTTCCTTGCCAGTAGCCCTCAGCATTCTTTAGTTCCTGGGCATTCCTTGGTCCCTTGGCTTGTAGATGATCCTCACACGACATCTGTCTTGCCCTGTGTTTGTGGTATCTGTGTGTACTCTGCTGTTTTTATAACTCAGGTCCAGGATTTACCCTACACTTCTACGGCCTCGTTAACATAACAAAGAAAATCCTATTTCCATACAGGATTACTTCTACAGGTTAGGATTTCAACGCTTATTTTGGGGGGACATAATTCAATCTATAATACCAAGCATTTCAAGTAGAAATATGCCTTAAAAAAAAAAGTGGCTTTAAACAACAACTATTTATTTAATTCACAATTCTGTGGGTCAGCAATTTAGGCTGGGATTGGCTGAGTAGAGCCAGGCTTGGCCGACGTTGGCTGGGCCCCCTTATGAATCTGCAGTCAGCTCTGGGTTTGCTAGACACTGACAGTCTAAAATGGCTCAGTGAGAGGGCTCGGTTCCATGTGGTCTCTCATCCTCCATTAGGCAAGTCTAGACATCTTCACCTGGTGGTGGTGGCAGGGTCCCAAGAGAGGGAGTGGAAGTATGCAAAACATCCTGAGGACTAGGCTTGGAACTCGAATAACGTCATGTTCTCTGCATTCTATTATCCAAACCATATCACCAGGCCAGCCAGATTTAAGAGTCGAAGAAATCATTTCTGCCTCTTGATAGGAGAAGCTGCAATGAATTATGGCAATTTTTGCAATCCACCACAGTTGTTTTCTGTGCTTTTGTACCCTTTGGAAGGGTTTGCTTCTGGCCCTTTTAAGTCCATCAAATCATTCATGAAACGGAAATCAGAGGAGAACCTGTGTTAGCAAGATTATAAAGATTCCTTTTTGATGTCAAATGTTTTAAAAGCCTCACAGAACAGTAGATGAACGTTTACAACCAGGTGTTTGAAAACTTATCTAATGTAAAGTTACTACAAATTTGAGAAACCTTTGAAATAAATTTGTACTTTTGAATCACAGTAACATCAATATGCATTTAAAAGTAGCTAGTATATATGGAATAAGACATATTAAGACAATAAAACAAAAATCCATTGCTATTGAGTCGATTCTAACACATAGTGACCCTATAGGACAAAGTAGAACTGCCCCAAAGGGTTTCCAAGGAGCTCCTGGTGGATTTGAGCTGCCAACATTTTGGTTAGCAGCCAAGCTCTTAACCAGTCTTATAGACATTGCTTAGTGTGCAAACAGCCTAATAGGCACTTTGTAAAGCTCTGAGATCTTGATAAAGTTCCAGGGCCCATAGGGTGGGAAGCACTGTTGTAAACTAAATGAAGAACCAGCCAAAAGTGTTTTGATTCTGCGCATCTCCTGCCTCCTGTGATGCATACGTATAAACCAAATCCAGTGCCGTCGAGTCGATTCTGACTCATAGGGACCCTATAGGACAGAGTGGAACTGCCCCATAGAGTTTCCAAGGAGTGCCTGGTGGATTTGAACTGCCGACCCTTTGGTTAGCAGCCATAGCACTTATCCACACATGTATGTGTGTGTATATATATATTTGCATATGAATATACGTATATGTAAAAAAAAATTTTTTTTTTATATGTAGCTACCATTTATTGAGAGACTACACTAGAAACTTCCCTAGGCCCTTTATCTCTACTACCAACCCCTAAACCATCTTCCCTTAAGGCAGTCAGTAAAGTCTGAAATTCAACCACTGAAAAGTCACGTTCAAGTTTATGATTCACGGGGTTAAAATGCATTGCAAATCACCCTGGGATGGGAGGATAAAGTGTGAGGTCACCATCATTAGTTCACTGTATTGCACCCTGCCACAGTGCGTGGCAGGTGGGCGTGCTACAGGGGGGTCAGGGTTCCAGCTCCTGATCTGCCACTAAACAGTGGTGGGATACTGGAAATTGTCTTTTCTGGGCTTCTGTTTCCTGTGTTAGGAAGGTCAAGATTGAAGAGAGTGGGAAGGAGGAGGTGAGCTTTCCACACCAGGCATGAATAAAAACTGGTTCTCCTCTCTTTCTTTCTCATCTATTTATTCTTCTTACCCCACCTGCTCCCTCTGCACCTGGGCCTGCTGGTCTCCCAGAGATGGCACCGTCGCCTTCTCAGTTGGAAGAACCCTGCTTTGAGAGGCCGTGCCTGCCATGACTGGTGAATCTCCTGCCTCAAGTTTGGGGCTTTTGATAGTGGGTTTAATATACCAGTAATTTGACACTCTAGCACAGGGCCTCTTAGTGAGGGCCCAGCGACCAGTCACGCTGGTAATGGGCAGAATCTAACAACATTTGGACAGTTTATCATTTGATTTAGAACATTGGCTCCATCCTATGGACCCTATCAGATATGCAGAGGGAAATAGAGGCAAGAGGCCACCTGGAAGGAGAGAGAGAGGAAAGCAGGACAGAGCTAGGTACCTTGGTTTCTGGGGGCTCTCTTCTCTCTAGGGTGGGTTTTTGGGAGCTTGGCTGCACTTCTGACCTTCGATGCCATGAGATGCCTCCACTGTATCCCCCACCCCGATTTTGACTTATGCTAGTTTGCAGAGGTGTTCTTTTCCTTGCAATCTTAACAGTATTGATTGTGTCTTAACACAGTAATTAGCAGTATCGATTATGTCTTAACACATTAATTTAACAAATTAAGACATGTTTGTTGGACGTTTATCTGTGTCAGGCTCTGGCGGCTGCATGTTTATATCATGGACTCTGCTCTTGCAATATTAAACCTGGTATAGAAGACCAGCCTGTAAACAGATAATTATAGTGTAGGGTGAAAAGAACAAGAGATGTGCATATAGACCTCACAAACTAATGGAAAGAAGAGGGTGAAGCGGGCAGGAAAGGAGGTGCCACCAAAGGTAGGTTTTGAAAGTTTGTTAGCCATTCAACAGGTGGAGGGAGCAGCAAGATGCAAAGCAAAGAGAGGTAAAACAGGTTGTTTTCAGGGCTTTCTGGTGTGGAAGTTTGGTGTTGCTCTGTTATAGAGCGAGGGGAAGTGAAGGAGCTCGGGAGGTCAGGCCAGAGGACAGGGCCATATACCTGTGCTCAGAGAACCTTTCCAAGCTTTCTCCATGACTCTTGGCTGTTGAATTATGGAGAACTACATAGGTGTAATTACATTTCCCATATTTTCAGCAAAGGCATGTTATTAAACAGTGTCTATCACCAATTAAAAAAAAAAAAAGAATTCTTTAAAATGTTTCTACCAAGTGTTCTCAACATAGCACTAAAAGAAGGCTTCAAAATTAAATCAAGGTGGAAACAGATCCACTTAACAACTGGTTCTCATCTTCCCCCTTTTTGTCCTCACCCTCCCTTTTCCAGCCATCCCTCGCTTTGTAAGCAGAATGCTTGGAAACAAGAATGGGGAAATGGTGGAAATGTTCCCGTGTTAGGGTACTGTCACCATCCAACCTTGCAACTCGTCTGGCTTGCTGTCACATGTTCAGGAACAGCAGTGGGGACTTGTGCTGAGAGCCCCAAAAAGACATCCCCAGATAGCCAACCAGACATCCAAGACACAATGTTATAATGCCTCACACATGACACTTGATGAAACTAATTCTTTCCAGTCCTTCTTAGAGAGTCTCACCATCTTAGTGACCTAGTGCTGCTATAACAGAAGTACCACAAGTGGGTGGTTTTAAAGAACAGAAATTTATTTTCTCACAGTTCAGGAGCCTAGAAGTCTGATTCCAAGGCACTAGTTCTAGGGGAAGTCTCTCTCTCTCTCTGCTCTAGGGGAATATGCTTGTTTCAGCTTCTGTAACCCTGGCATTCTTTGGTTCCTTGGCCATCTCCATGTGGCATCTATTTTCCCCCCATTTGTGCTTGTTTCTCTCTGTGTCTAATCACTCTTTTTATATCTCAAAAATCATTAACATCACAAAGAAAACTCTCTTCCCAAATGGGATTATATCCATGGGTATAAGGGTTAGGATTCCAACACATATTTTTGAGGAGCACAATTCAGTCCTAACACCTGCTTCTAAGGCCACCTCCATTAGTCAGGCTTATGTTCACATTGTTGCAATATAAATTATGGAGCAGCCTGTAGCTCTCACTTTTTAAACTGGGATATAAAAGAAGCTTTAATATTTCCTCCAGGAATGCATTTCAGAGTTCATATTTCCTCCCGAGAGGCTGCTTTGGATAAGGAGTCCTCATTTCAAGCCTGACTTAATCCAGGAAGTGCCTGGGAATCAGGCAACACCAGCAACAACCAGCAAGTTCAAACCCTATTCTAAATGGTTCATCTGATGCTACCCTTGTGCATTTGCTAAGTCAGTAGGTCAGTCTATTGGTGGTTACCAAATGCTTACTCTCTACCAGATTCTCTATATTCACTGTCCCTGCCACCACCATTGCCACCATTCTCATCCCCATCTACCATAAATCTCACCATCACCATCAGGGTTATCACCACCGGGGATTCTGTGAGCCCTTACTCTGAAGCTTGCCCCATAATGAGAGGGCCAGTTGACATGAAGGGCACATTGTCTGCTGGTCTGTTATCTTCCCTTCCCCTTGTCTTGCTGCAGAAACAGAAGCAGCAAAGCTTGGCCTAACAACTCCCTGTGAACCAGGTGGAATGGGCTTCCACAATCTGTACTTCTGGGAGGGAACTGTGGGTCAGGCAGCTATGCTGCCCATTTTGCGAAAAGGAGACTGCCCAGCACTGTGAACCTTCAAATCCAGCATCTTTGGTTGGTTGGGCATGCACTGCTTAGGGTAGCCATGTTTTCTGGATCACAAATGGAGTGACACATGACCATTGATGGGGCCAATTTAACAGAATGTTTGAATTTCAGTTATCTTGGAAAAATCTAGGCTTGTAGGGTATTGAGGAGTGGACCAAGAAGAGTGAAGTCTGTTCTCCAGAAGGCTATGGTAGCTGAAGGCCTACATGTGTATTCTCAGTCTTTGAACCTGGATAGGTTACTCGTAGCAGAGACTCCAGAGAATATTCACAGGAGGCATCTGGGGCAAGTCCCTATGTCCTTTTGGAAATAAAGCTGTCCAGCTTATAGAGATTGAATTCTGCCCAGGGAGACAGTGAGCGTGTGTTACTCCAAAGCAGTAGTTCCCAAGTGGAGGTGATTAGCCAGGAGACATTTGGCAATGTCTGCAGACCTTTTTGTTTGTCATTACTAGGAAGGAGGTGCTATTGGTATCAAGTAGTCAGAGGCCAGGGATGCTGCTAAACATCCTTCAGTGCAGACTACAAAGAATTATCTAGCTCATAATGTCAATAGAGTTGAGGTAGCTTTGAGGGGCAGGTCCAGGCAACTACTGCAGTGACCAAAGCCTGGGCTCAATGGGAAGTAAGACCAGGGGAGGGAGGCTAGAGAAGTACTGGCTACTACCACAAGCCAGGGTCCTAGGACAACTTAATTGGACACCTAGCTTTGAAAATTGTAGAGAACTTACACAGAAATAAGCCAGACAATGAAGTTGCAATCAGACCTTGATTTGTTTTTATAAGTTCCTTCCTCTCCACCCACAGCCCCAAGGAAGTGCAGTTGGAGGTGACCTGGGCCTGGCCACTATGGGGAAATGAGTGTAGTAAAGTTCCACTGAAGGCTTCATCAGACAAGGCCCGGGCTCTGATGGCTGCTGGAGGAGTTAACTTCAAAAAGAGCTTGCAGCTCATTAAAAAGTTGAGTGGCTGGAAAGCATGACCTCTACCATCATCTTGCAAGAAGTTAGATATTTGGCAGGAGTAGGAAGGCGGATGGGTGGAGATTTGGGAATTTCGGTCTGGCTGCATGAATGAGACACTGGCTCTGCAGTCTGTGATCCCAGATCCCAGATCTTGGCTGAGCAAGTTCTCATAGCAGACAGTCCCAGCTTGGCCAGGACAGTGCAGCCCCTGCCCTTCTTCCCATCCACATAAAGCCAATGAGAGGATGCAGACTAGTGTTATTAGAGGTGCATGCTCCAACTCTGGGGTTGGCCTGATGCCTGGGCAAGGAAGGCAGTTACATTCTCTGTCATATGGTGTCAGATATGCAGGGGGCCCCCTGGCCCAGCACCTGCCCTCCTCCCTGAAGCCTGATAACCCCTTTCCTACTTTAGGAAGATCATTAATATGAAGACTCCTGGGCAAGACTCCAGTAACTTCTCCCTCCTCTTTTTCTGACTGTGCCTCCTGGGTGAGATTGCTCCCAATGGCCTTTGAGGGATATTATGTGGGCTTGGGCTATAAGCTGTTTGAGTACTGGGCAGGGACCCAGTGTTATTTATCTCTGTATTCCCCACCCCCAGTGAGGCCAGGAGTAGTGCTCTGTAGCATGGAGGAACAGATGGATGGATGGGTGGTTATATGGATGGATGGATAATGAAGAAACGAATAAGCGGCAGATTTGCAGAGCACTTGTTGGCCACCTGCAGAGTATATGATATTTGGCCCCTTTCTTTGATATCTCCATACCAGGGGTATCTCTGAACAGTGGAGGGTTGAAATGAGAGCAGAAGGCATGTCAGGGAGGGAGCTGAAGGGCCATGCTAGGCCAAGGTCAGCTTTCCATGGGAGGCAGTGGATAGATCTGAAGTCTTCTCAGAGATTTATGACTGAGATGCCTCCATGACCCAGGCTAGCCTGGTTGGAGGAAACTCGGATGAGCAGGGCATGGGACCTGACCTCAAGAGGTGCACATTTTAGTTGGGAAGTTAGAACATGGACGTATAAAACATTAAATGTCATATTAAGCTCTTAGCTCAGTTGAGGACTATTTGATTATAAGAAACCAAACTACTCAAATAAACTTAAGCAAAGCAGGGGATATACAATAAGAACAGAGAGACTTCATTGCTGAAAGTACTGCCAGCCCGCATGGGATCGTGGAGTCATGGAGTCAGGCCAATACCTGTCTGTCTTTGGTGCTCTATCTCTCTCTGGGACTGCATAGTCACTATCCTTTGCTTCTCTCTGCTCCAGACTCACCCTTGCAGCTTTCTCTCTTCCTTAGAGTTTTACCTTGCCCCCAGTTTGGGGTTGCCTGACACCCTCTCTGGCCTTTTAGCACCATGACTTAAACAGTTTTTACTGTAGTTTTTGTATCTCTTAGTTCAAATTCCAGAGAGAAAAAGAAAAGGGAGCAAGAGAATATCTGCTTGGTTCAGCTTGGCTAAGTTTCCCTCTTCCAACCCCAGTCACCCAGGCCCACAGCCAGAGCTGTGGGAAAGCTTACCTGAAAGGAGGCACGAGGCGCAAGGATATTTAAGCAAAGACACGTGCAAGAGATGTTGTAAATCTGTGTTGAACGAATGAGAGAAATTCCCAGCAGTTTTGACTGACTGATGACATGTAGAAAGGCTCCTAGGGGTCAAGCCTATGAGACGGGAGTATGAAGACAATGAAAATTAGCTAGGTTTGGTGGTTAGGGTTTGGAAGATGCTGAGAAAGTCAATTTTAGATTCATTGAATTTGACATACTCTTGAAGTAGTCAGGTCAGTCAGGACTATGGGGTGCTCCCTGCTAGGGGATGTTGGCCTGTAAGTGTGGGTCCTCAGGATAGACACTTGGGACAGACACGCAGGCTACTGGGATGCAGAGATTAACCCCTTAGGTGGGAGAGAATCAAGGGGCCACTGCCCCTTGGCTGGTACCTTGAAACCACTTTGGTCAGAGCCTCATGGTTTTCTCTAATCCTGCCCCAGAAAGTATGTTCCAAGTTCCTTAAGAGAAGAGACTATGGAAGTAGAAACAGCTAGTTTGCATGGGGGCCTCCAAAAGAGCTCTACTCATTGAGGTCATCTCATGTTTGACTGGGAGCCAGGCTAATAGTTGGGAAAGCCCAAGCTTCATGACCCATCGGGAGGCAAGAGGTTAATACAAGGATGAAGTCTGAGAAGCAGAGAAACAGCAGCACAGTAAATTCCACAAATACAAAGGAGAGCACGTGAGCCCCTGGGCCCCAGGAGAAGAGGGGAGAGACTTGGAAGTTTGGAATCTCAGCAACTTTTCAGAATGGGAACCCAGGGTCCAAGGTCATAGGGATTGTTCTTTAAGGCCGGAATAGCCCACAAGACCACGGCCTGAGATAAGTCAGAGGGAACATGGCACCTATGACATTCCGAGGACTGCTCAGAAGGAACTTTGCCCTATATCCAAGACATCCAGTTCAACTCAGAAAACTTTTTTAGGACTGAACTGAACCCGGAAGAGAAGAGACCCTCCTCCCATACAGACTCAAAAATGGCACCTTGAGAAGCTGCATGTCCTATGAAAAAGCCAGTTGATTTAGGTGACAATAATGGAGACGGCAGCAGAGAAGGCAGGTGACAGCCCACTCAGAAGTGCCCACACAGACACCAGCTCTATCTCCTCCCTGGCCTGGGCCACTTACCAGCGCCCTGGAGGTGGAGAGGAAACTGGAGCTGGAAATGCCTGTCAGTGGTAATGGATCTATCTGGAGGGGGAAAGTGAATCATTACCTGAGATCCATGACAAATTTCTGCATGTTATTATTTTATATTTGTATCTGAAAGTCATCATCCTGGGCTGTGACGGGGGCGGGGGGGTATGTATTCAATATAGAATTTCTGCTTTGCCTGAAAAACTCGCTTTTGGCTGTGAAAGTGACACATTGTCAATTGTCTGTGTTTTGGCCTTCACACTGCATTTCCTTCCCCGTGGTGAGGCAGTAACTGGTCACATACCTCCTCTCAGCCCGCTCCCTGCTGATGAAAAACATTCCTGCTCCTCTAGCAGAGCTGTGACTATGCTCTTGAAGCACAAACCTGAACCTCAAGCCACACTGCCTTCCTGCCAGGTGGAGGCCCCACCTGTGGAAATGGCCTCAAAACTTCCTAAGCATAGGATGATAAGCATAGGATGACAAGCATAGGATGATGATTCGTTGAGCATCACAGAATTGCCATAATGCAATTCAACACTTACTGTCATGGCAGCAAGCATAAGCCAGGAGCCTCTGGGCATGGAGTGCACACCAAGGGAATGAACAGAGTCAGTAGGAATATCCTGTAGCAATTAAGACCACAGATTTTAGAGTTAGACTTAGGCTCAAAGCCCTGTTCCACCACTTATAAGCTCTTGGCCTTTGGGCAACTTGCTTAAGCTCTTGGGCCTCAGCTTCCTTATTTGTAAAATGAGGGTAATAGCATCAACTTCAGAAGACTGGAGTAAGGACTAAACGAGAAAATGCAGGTAAAATGCTTTTCCCCCTAACTACTCGATATGTTGTTCGGCCTCCCAACTCATGGAGACCCCATGCACAATGGAATCAGATGTTGTGATCCATGTGGTTTCATTGGCTGATTTTTTAAAAGTAGGTCACCAGGCCTTTCTTGCTGTTCATCTCAGTGTGGAAGCTCTGGTGAAACCTGTTCAACATCATAGCAGCATACAAGCCTCCACAGACAGATTGGTGGTGGCTGTGCTTGAGGTGTATTGGCCGGGAATTGAATCTGGGCCTCTCACTGAACCACTACAGATCACTGACTACTGAAAAACCACCCACTGCTGTTGAGTCAATTCTGATTCATAGCAACTCTATGGGACAGAGTAGAACTGCCCCACAGGTTTTCCAAGGAGTAGTTGGTAGATTCAAACTGCCGATCTTTTGGTTAGCAGCTGAGCTCTTAACCACTGCTACCTGGTCTGTAATGGAACAGTGTAGCTTTATCAGTGTCAACATTACTTGTGCAATGTTTGAACTCTGCCTGGTTTCTAACATCCAGTGTAGGACAGTGCATGAGGCCAGGAAAGCTAGCTGCATGTTCTAAATAGCATCTGGGAGGAATCTATCACGTTTTGGAGGTGCCAGCCAAAGATCATCTTATTTCCAGCTAAGCACCTTGTTTGTCCAGCTACAGAGTATGGCTTATTTATCTGAGACATAGTCACTCCAGCCCCATTTTTCATACTTACTTCTCAAGAAGTACAGCCAATGAGGAAATTAAGTTGTGGCTTGGTTACAACCCAAAATGCAGACATTTTCCTTTATGATAGGCGCATCCGCCCTTCCAGTGGCCCCGTGAAACATGCAGGAACTGAGAATCACTTACGGTCATTGGAGGAATTGATACCCTTTGAAAGCAGGTTGAGAATCATGCACATGTCACGTGATAGCTGCTCTGCACAGAGTAGAAGGAACAAACCAATTAACTAATGGAATGTGGAGCATCGAGGGAAACTGCAGGGCTCTGAAAGGCCAAGAAGAGCAGCAAAATGGGTTACCACATGGACAGGAGTCTGCCGCCTGTGCTAAGTTTGGCCCAAACTAACAGCTTTAATGGCTTTGACTGGCTCCGAATCATCCTCTAGGGACCCTTACTTTCTTTCTGGGTGAGCACATCCCTCTTTCAACTGATAGATTTCTACACCAGGACCCAGACATAAAGCCCAATTCCTCTTTTTCTAGAATCTTGAGTCCCCACCAACTTGTGGCTTTGTTCTTGGTATGCCTGGATCTGCTGCCTTTCCCAAATTGCCAGTCTCAGGCAGAAGGCACCAAGTCTTATCCAGATTTGAACCTTCAAAGGCAGGAGTGGATTTTTAACCACTGTTGTTGAGTTGATCCCGTCTCATGGGAATTCCACACGTATCGGAGTAGAATTGTGTTCCACTGGGTTTTCAATGGCTGATTTTTCAGAAGTAGATCACCAGGCCTTTCTTCCAAAGTGCCTCTGGAGGGGGACAAAAGCTGGCTGAATGGACCTGGGGAATACAGAGTGGAGAGGAGGAGTGTGCTGTCTCATTAGTGGGAGAGCAACTAGGAGTACACAGCAAGGTGTGCATAAGTTTTTTATGAGAGACTGACTCGATGTGTGAACTTACACTTAAAGCACAATAAAAAAATAATAATAAAAGTGCCTCTAGGTGAATTTGATCCACCAACCTTTTGGTTAGCAGCCTACCCTGCTGTTTGCACCACCCAGTAGAATTTTTAGTGGGTGCCTGAAAGCACCACGTGAAGGATCTTTGAGAAAGTGTGCAGTCATCGATTAGCAATGTCTGCTGTGGACAGGAGTACATTGAGCATAGGCTAATCAGGAAGTAGTGCACAGTAAGTGATTTATAAATGTTTTCAGAGCAAATAGCCAAATGCATGATGAGGTAGGTGAAGTATCTTGCTGAGGGTCACACGGGCAATTTGTTGCAGAGTATGGAATATAAAGCAATCCTTTGATTGGCAGCTCTAGATTCTACCCCCCCTCCCGCCCCCCATCGTGTTATTGGCTCTTGCCCTTGGCTCAAAGCTTGGGGGCTGTGGGAAGTCACCAAGAGGGAAAGAGAATCTGGTAAAGGCTGGAGCTCTTCTTCCAGCTCCTGTTTGATCTGGTCAGAAGCAGATGCATCTGAACACAAGCTTGGGAAGAAACCTCAACTGAAAACAAACAGATTAGACCTGGGAGACTCCTGGCTTTGCTTCCACCCAGGCTGAATTTAATGCACGTTTCAACTGAGGATTGCTAGTCACATGTATTCTCCATCTAGAAATCATTTGTTAATCAATGAGTGCACTTTCTTTTCCTTTTTTTTTTAATGTTGACTAACATCTGGAAATGATCTACCTCCATAAATTGATGCTCAGGGAGATGATTAAAAAATTCTGATTGTGCCCAAACGAGTATGGAAATGTTTAATAAGGAGCTGGGTTCCTAAGATGCCTGTGAGGCACATTCTTGAATCCTCATGGTCTGGACTTCACTTTGGACAGAAGGGACCAAAGATGCGGATCAGGGTAGGTGCTGGTTTGGTTTCTGTTCCCCACCCAGTGTGGAACGAGCTCTCCCCTGTTTGCCCTTCTTCTGTCTTTCTGGAGCCCTAGTTTGCATTGCTTGATTCTTGAAGCATGTCACCAGCCTTGCTTCTGGGATGGAGGGAAGGCAGGGAGAAGAGGTGACTGTCACAGCATGGGCATATCACAGAAACACCACGAGGATGCTGGGAGGTGGGGATCACCATCCCTCCCCACCCTCAGGGAGGCTAAGTGTGATCCAAAATCTTTTTCAGCCCGAAATTCCATGGCTTTGGCTGGCACAGGGTCACGTGACAAGTCACAGCCTCGTAGCCGGACTCCGGATGCAGTGTCTTTAGTGCCTCACACCCCTTGGACTCCTGAACCAGGTCCCTGGGATGGCTCTTCCTCTCATGGGATGAAGCTGTAGGAGTTTTGAGGAAATAGGACTTAACAACCTTTGCGCTCTGGGCAGACACCCAAGAACTTTCAAAGGAGGTTCCACTTGAGGAGAGGCAGTGAGGGAAGAGGACAACACTTATTTTTCCCATTATTTCAAACCTGAGCACGCTCTGCACTCCCTACCTTTCTGCATGGGTAACTAATAATCAGCTTCTCTGAAGAGATTCTTCCTTCTATATTAGCTTGTTGTTGTTGTTGTTAGCTGCCGCCAAGTCAGCCCCCAACTCATGGCGACCCCATGCAAAATGGGACAGGACTATTGTGATCCATAGGGTTTTCACTGGCTGATTTTTGGAAGTAGATCACCAGGCCTTTCTTTCTAGTCTATCTTAGTGTGGAAGCTCCGCTGAAACCTGTTTAGCTTCAGAGCAACACACAAGTCTCTCTGCTGACTGATGGGTGGTGGTTGCATATAAGGTGCATTGGCCAGGAATTGAACCCCGGAGCCCCCACACGGTAGGTGAAAATTCCACCACTGTCGCTCAATGTCCCCAAGCATCATTCTAAAAAAAAAAAAAAAAAAAAACCCATTGCTGTCAATTCCGACTCATAGCAACTCTATAGGACAGAGTAGAGCTGCCCCATAGAGTTTCCAAGGAGCACCTGGCAGATTCAAACTGCCAACATTTTGCTTAGCAACTGTAGCTCTTAACCACTACGCCCCCAGGGTCTCCAGCATAGAGAGAGAGAGCATCACTCTAGTATTCTCTAATTAGTGACAGGAGCCAAGTTGTTTTTATTTTGTGTTTTCTTTATTACATCTCCCCCTCTTAAGCCACACACCATATTGATATCCATGCCACAAAAAGGAAGCCCCAGGTTTCCAGCTCAGCCTGAAAAGACAAGTGTGATGGGGCTGGAGAAATTCTAGGGATTCAAAAGAAATCCACAGGAATAAACATGGGCTCATGCCGACTGTTCCATGCCCCATAATCTCCAAAGTGGAGTGAGCATGACCTTCTGTCTTCAGAAGACTGTTGGCACTGATATCTTCTGTGGCCTCAGCTTTTTATGTATCAAGTTCTACTTGTTTTTAGCTTTTTGTTTAACTGCCTTCCAACGTCTGGACAATAACTTATTTAGGGATGCAACCAATCACGGGGATGGCACAGGACTGGGCAGCATTTCGTTTCATTGTACATGGTTCTCCGTGAATTGGAAGCTGACCTGACAGCAGCTAACGACAGTAGAATGATCCTTATAAATTATCACAAAGGTGATTCCTCTAGAAGCAGGCAGTTAAAACGTCAAATAACCACCTTGTTCTAGGCAAAGCGATCAGAGAGCACAAAGTTCAGGCCTTGATATGGTTGTCATTTCAATGGACACACTGTATTTTGTAGACTATTGATGTTACTGAGTGGGCCGAATATTTCAGAGTATGTTTTCTAGGGACGGAAGATAGTTGAGGAAATGGTAAGTTTTATCAAGGTGAGTCGAAGCAACATTTTTTCCTTGTCTTTTTCTGTACTTGTTCTTCTCCCAGCTGAGGAAGGGGAGGAGGCAAAATGCAGTTCTGCTCAGCAGACTTTATAGCAAGCTTTCCTCCCAATAGCCCACGTCTGAGGCTCTCTGGTGCTCAGCCGGTTGTCAGGGACCTGTCCCTACAGTCCTTACTGCAGAGACCAGGACACGTAGGGATGCCTTGAATTGTGAGATGGGGTGCCAAGGAAAGGAGAGAAGATATCAATTCTAGAGAGAATTTGGGGGTCTGAGAGCTAACTCCAGGGTCACCTTCACACTAGTCCTCCATTCCAGTGCGTTCATCACAGTCAGCTTGACGCCCAGGAGTTGGGCAAAGCTCTGTAAATCCCTGCCTTAGGCTGAGTATTTCTGGCACATTTTGTGCTTTGCCTCAATTTTTGCTGGTTTGGACCCAACAGTGGTCCTTGGCCTGAAGCTTGATATTGTGTATAAAATATCTGTCTCCTGGCGTTGGGGACAGTCCGTATATAGATGCTGCCCCCTCTGCCCTGGGCTGCCGTGTTTGCAAAGGGAGGATGGAAGTGAACAGTGGGGAAGAGTCTAGTCAATTCCTTGGATGCAAGAGCTATCCAGGGAATGGGCTCCCTTCAGCTGATGCTGACCTGGCCAGCAAGGTGGCACAGGTAGAGAGGTGATGGGTGGAAGGGGGAGAGGAGGTGGGCATGGCACATAGAAGTTCAGAAGGGAATCGGGAAAAAAGACCCTGACTTTGGTGAGCTGATTCTTCTGGAGACAAGACAGGCAGCATGTTTCTGGGGGCATGGGTGCTGTGCCTGGTCCTTTGCTGGGCGGTGTCTGTGATATTAGGAGACATGATCCCTGCACCCCCGGAGGGGCTCAGGGCTTTTCACAGGCTACCAGCAGGCAGGCGGTCCAGGAACAGCAGCTTTGGCAAATGCTTCCTGGAGCTCAGAGGTTTGGCTGGAAGGATCTCCAAAGAGATCTGTTGGTCTTGGCAGCAGGCCTTGCGTGTCTTCTCATCAGTGTCACTTCTGGAATTCCCAGAGACCTCTCTTACTTAGAATGAGACAGAGAGAGCGCTAGCATGACTGGAAGCACATTTACCAGGCAGCCAGGCCCCTTCCGGCCCTTGGATGGAATTTTTGGATGGGGTGGGTTTTATTTCAAGGTCTCTTACTAAAGTGAGACACACTGTCTGGAGAAACTCAAGTCTGGGCCTATGGCTGGCAGCGGGGTCTCTTTCTCCACAGAGACCAGGACTCCCTCTGCCCTCATGCTTAGACAGCTCAGGTCTTTTCTGGAAGCTTTCCTGGCTGGGAGACACTAGACATCTCTGGACGTTACCCTGGCAGTCTGACTGGGAGGGACGGGAGTGATCCTGAGGCCCAATGCCTCGTAGTTCAAAGGGAAGGCTGTGGTCTCAATAGGAAATGTCACAGAGGCTGACAACCACAACGTTACTGTAGGGTAAGGCGAGGGCTCCACTGGCAGAGATACTCTGGGCAGAATCAAGAGACCTGAGTTTTGTTCACTGCTGTTTCCCCAGTGCCTAGAAGAGCACCCAGCACAGAGTAGGTACTCAACAGATGTTTGCTGACTGAAAGCTCATCCTCAGTTCTCACCTATTTCTTAGCACTGTATGAGGATGGCTCAACTGAGAGGCAGGGGCTGAGGGAATCTTCTATTTGTGCCCAGGCCAGAGAAGTGGGCTGACCTGCAGCAGGAGTTAATTTGAGACCTAAATGCTGTGATGCTCTCTTGGAGGTAACTTCTCTGTTTCCAGAAGGCCACCTACACTGGGTGTCTCTGAGCATCTTATCAAGAGCAACAGATCAGTGAAGACCACCCTGGCCCCAACCCCTGAGTCCAGCAGTGCCAAGCTGGGCCTCACCTGGTACTGGTGGAACCAAAAGACTCCTAGCCTCCTTTCTGAAAAGAGGCTGAACGTGTGGACTTCACAGACACTCAGAGGCTGCTGGTGGCAATTGCACTGGCCTGCCTGTGACTGGGCTATTTCTCTTCTAGTTGAGGTATCTTTTATCAAGCAGAGTACCAACAGGTGCCAGTTCTGTGCTGAGCACTCCAGGTTAGGATGACAAAGGACTTGCCTCAGTTCCCTCCCTCAATGACCAGCCATCTGACTATTGACACTAGCTTCTCTCTGCTTCCAGGTACTCGGAGAGACAGCCCTTGGTTTCAAGGAAAGAGCTAAGAGGGCGCCAGGGAGCACGGATGAGACTTTCAGAAGCAGGGGCTGCATCTGAGCCTGGGTCGCGATGTCTGTAGCAACTGCAGGGAGGCACCAAGAGGGCAGACGAACTGGGGGGATCTGTGTGTGTGTACATTTGTTCAATTGTGTGTGCACACATGCAGATGCATGTATCTCTCTCTGTGTATGTGCCTTTGTCTATACGTAGGCATTTCTGCATTCGTGTGTAAACAAGTATGCCCAGGTATGAACGTCACATGTGTGCCTACATGGCTGTTATGTGCATATGTTATCACCCCCAAGGGACGACCCTCAGGATATTTAAAAGCGGCCTGGCACAGGCACTGACCATTCAGAATGGACACTGTCAGTAATGCAGTGGTGGCTGGAGTTGTGTCATGGGGAGACCCAGAGGTCCCATGGAAGGAGCTAGGATGACTCGGGCAGTGGGGGTGGGGGACAGCATCAGGGGAGCTTGGAGCAGCAACTAATTACCAACCTGCACAGATGTATTTCAATATTTTAATAGCTGGGGTGAGTAATTAGGAAAATATGTTCTGGCTAAGCAGGTTACATTTTTGACAGAGGGAGTGACAGGGTCAGGTTTACATGTTAGAAAGAGTACTCTTGGCTCTAGATAAGTTACTTAATCCCCTGTAAAACTGGGATGATTATACCCACCTTTACGTAAGGTCTGTGCAAAGATGAAATAATACTCATGCAGTGTGCCTGGCATGTGGAAATTTTTATTATTATTGGTGTCATCATTTTTATTATAAAAATGGTACAGTGTGTGTTTCAAGGCACTGGTTTTGGAGATTATAGAGATCTGGATTTTTAAACCAGTTTACTGTTACATGTTGTGAATATGAAAATACGTAGCTTCTCTGAGCTTCAGTTTCCCCATCTATAAAGACAACAATGTGTTACTATGGCTTTGCTATAACACCATTAACACCTCCTTACACAGAGTAAGTGATCTATAGATGACTCCTGTTATTATTGTCCTCGATGATGATGATGGTAGCAGAAGAGACTTCTCTTTAGTTCATCAAAACCTGTAAGTCTTTAGGATCACCTGATCCAACATTTCATTGTACAGATGGCATTACTGTACTCTGGAGAGGTGCAACTGGGCCTGACCTCAGGCCTCCCAGGGGCGGTGTCTTTGAGGGGCCTCAAAGAGAAGGCCAGTGGGCCTCCAGCTGGGGGTGGCCTTATCCACTTTGCCGAGTCCTGGGCTCCACAGCTGACTTTAGGACTTTGTAAGACATTAGTGCCAGTTACACCTTCCATTACTCTTGATGAACTTAGAATTTGTTACTCATCACCCATAACTTGCTTCTCATTCTTCATACATGTGTTGTGGCAGGCACCCTCCATGGAACCTGGGTTCTTAGTCACTTTGAGAGGAGGGGAGCAGGAAGGAAGGCATTACTGGGCTCCATCTCTGCTCATGGAGCAGCAGCTCGGCTGGCTTATCCACATTGGCTGACTTTGTTGGCCCAGTCACATGCAGAAACTCTCTTCACACTATGAGGCCTGCTTAGATGCTGCCTTCAAGTTGTGGCCAAGGTGGAAACTCAGTCTAGACATCCTGCCTCCCAGCACCTGAGGAGCCAAACGTTACAGAAATTCATTGGTCCTTTAGAGGGTGGTGAGGAGGCAGAGGCTAGTCGTTAATGAGGTGTCTGATTGGTAAGTTTTGGGAGTCATATCTTCAGATTATAAAAATATCAAGGACTTATATAGCATTTAGATTGTGTAAATATTTATATTGAATGACACAGAAAGCATCAAAAGGAGAGGAGTGAAATACGCAGTCACTGTACCAAAAAGAACTGGTCGATGTTCAACCACTTCAGGAGGTAACATATTCTCAAGAACCAATGGTATTGAAAGAAGTCTAACATGCACTGAAGGCATTGGCAAAAACAACTCCTAGGCTCCAGGAATTGATGGAATACCAACTGAGATGTTCCAACAAACAGATGCAATGTTGGAAGCACTCACTTGTCTGTTCCGAGAAATTTGGAAGACAGCTGCCTGGCCTACCAACTGGAAGAGATCCATATTTCTGCCCATTACAAAGAAAGGTGATCCAACAGAATGCAGAAATTATTGAACAATGTCATTAATATCACACGCAAGTAAAATTTTGCTGAGCATAATTCAGAAATGGTTGCAGCAGTACATCGATGGAGAACTGCCAGAAATTCAAGCCGGATTCAGAAAAGGACATGGAGTGAGGGATATCCTTGCTGAGGTCAGATAGATCTTGGCTGAAAGCAGAAAATGCCAGGAAGATGTTTCCCTGTGTTTTATTGACTATGCAAAGACATTTGACTGTGTGGATCATAACAAATTACGGATAACATTGAGAAGAATGGAAATTCCAGAACATTAATTGTACTCATGAGGAACCTGTATATAGATCAAGAGGCAGTCATTCAAACAGAACAAGAAGATGCTGTGTGGTTTAAAATCAGGAAAGGAGTGTGTCAGGGTTGTATCCTTTCATCATACTTAGTCTGTATGCAGAACAAATAATCCAAGAAGCTGGGCTATATAAATAAGAACGTAGCATTAGGATTGGAGGAAGACTCATTAACAACCTGTAATATGCATGACACAACCTTGCTTGCTGAAAATGAAGAGGTCTTTAAGCACATACTGATAAAGATCAGAGACTACACTCTTTAGTGCAGATTACATCTGAACATAAAGAAAACAAAAATCCTTACAACTGGACCAATAAGCAATATCATGATAAGTGGAGAAAAGATTGAAGTTGTCAAGGATTTCATTTTACTTGGATCCATAATCAATGCCCTTGAAAGCAGCAGTCAAGAAATCAAATGACATATTACATTGGGCAAATCTGCTGTGAAAGACCTCTTTAAGTGTTCAAAAACAAAGATGTCACTTTGAGGACTAAGGTGCACCTGACCCAAGCCATAGTATTTTCATGCAAAAGCTGGACAATGAATAAGGAAGACGAGAAGAACTGATGCCTTTGAATTATGGTGTTGGTGAAGAATATTGACTATACCATGGACTGCCAGAAGAAGGAACAAATCTGACCTGGACGAAGCACAGCCAGAATGCTCCTTAGAAGTGAGGATGGCAAGGCTTCGTTTCATGTACACTGAACATGTTATCAGGAGGAACCAGTCTATAGAGAAGGACATCATGCTTGGTAAAGTAGAGGGTCAGTGGAAAAAAGGAAAACCTTCAATGAGATGGATTGACACAGTGGCTGCAACAATGGGCCGAAACATAACGATTGTGAGGATAGCGCAGGACTGGGCAGCGTTTCGTTCTGTGGTACATTGGGTCGCTCTGAGTGGAAACTGACAGTATGGCAACTAACAACAATTGTGTCAGGGATTACTCTAAGCAATTTACACACATAAACCTCTATAATCCTCACAAGAACCTTCTGAGGTAAAAACCTTCTGAGGTAAAAAAAAAAAAAGTAGGTAATACTATATCAACATTTTACATATGTAGAAACGGAGGTACAGAAAGGCTCAGTAAAGTGCCCAAGGTCACACTCTTGCACAGATGGAGCTGGAATTTGAACCCAGGTGGGCTGGCCCTGGAGTCTGCCCTCTCTATGTCTTCTGTTGGAGGGTGGGACAGAAAGACAAAGTGGCTTCTTTCCCTTTGGTAAGGTTTGAGCTGATTGTTGGGAAATTTTGAGCACGGACGTTTCTTCTCACTTCAGCAAAGAGAGAAGCCCTGGAGTTCCGTGTAGGGGCCAGGCGACTCTGAAGTCAGCTGGACTACATTCCACTGCAGCCACACACAGTTGCTTGGAGAGCCTGGGGGCTGCTGGGAGTGTCATTAATCATGGGGGGCCCTGGTGTGGGCTCACCCCACCTCACCCTGCCTTTCTTCTCCCTTCTTTTCTCTCCTCTCCTCTCACTCGTCTCCTCTTCTGGAACTCTCACTGAGAACAGGGCTGCAGGAGAGAAGCTCCTGGCCTCCTGGAAAGCATATAGTCAGGATCAACACGGTTTTGCTAGAGCCTTCCAGGGGACAGGGCCTCAGCCATGTACTGTAGAGGGGACAAAATGTGTGAGACCCAGGCCTGGCCCAAGGGGAGGGTGCAAGCCACAGTAACAAAGAAAGGAGGACTGACACCTAAGAGGAGAGGAAAGTCCCTATGGGTTTGAGGATTGGCAGTCAGAGAAACCTTCCCTGAGAAGGGGGCCTCTGGAAGCTTTGTGATGGTGAAGAGTTGGCAGACATGACGTGGTGTGTCACTGGGAAAGGGGAGGGGGCTCCTGGCAAAGCCCCAGGAGCCATGTTTCCTGAATCCTTTCATTAGGCATCAAGAGGGCTGATTCTACCCAGGAATTAGGGGGAAGCCCACCTCCTGGTGCTGGGCTGCACAGTCCACTCTTACAGGAGCGAGCAGTTTGACTCAGTTGTTTATCCCTGTGTTTGCCTTACCCCAGCCCTCTTATAAGCCCCATGGGGCAGGCCCTGCTAAAACACGTGGCAGGTATTTGAGGTAGGTGAGGTGAAGAAATTAAAGACCTGAAGACAAATATTCAGGTGGTTCTCCACCTGGCACTTGATGCTCCGGCAGAACTCACTCTGAAGCAGAGGAGTGAGACGTGGCCTTCAACTCCGGGCCTGGTTGAGATCCAGGTGGCCTCCTCAGGCCCCTGAAGATCTTGGATTCGTGTCTGAATGGCTCTGGTGTGTCAGGTTGAGGTCCTAGCCCTGACTTACGTTGCTCACTCTTCAGCTGCCCTGGGGCACTCTTTGCCCAGCCTTTCTTTATACTGGCCTCAGTGTCGATCCTCCGAGCAAACACACGGAACTTCCTGGGAGATAGGACGTGGAGGTAAGAAGGCCCCCACCTCTTTCCCAAGGGAGACTACAGAAAATACAAAAATACCTTTTCCCCTTCTTCTTTCTGGAGTTTTCCAGCCTTTAGGGAAGTAGGGGACCATTAGGTTTTACGTATCCTGCAGAAATTTTAAGGTCTCTGAGCGGTGCAAGCAGCTTGTGATTGATCAAGGGGATGCTAACCTAAAGGTTGGTGGTTTGGCACCCAGTGGCACTTGGGAAAGAAAGCCCTGGCAACCTACTTCTGTTAAGATTACAGCCTAGAAAACTCTAAGGGGCAGCTCCACTCTGTCACATGGGGTCACTATGAGTCAGAATCAACTCGATGGCAAGGGGTTTGGTTTTTTGGAGTCCTTGGGTGGCACAGGTAGTTAAGCACTCGACTACTAATCAGCACTCAACTACTAGCTGAAAGGTTGGCAATTCAAACCCACCCAGAGGCGCCTTGGGAGAAAGGCCTGGCTATCTGTTTCTGAAAAGCCGTAGCCTTGAAAACTCTATGATGTGCAGTTCTACTCTGCACAGGTGCGGTCGCCATGAGTCAGAATCTACTCGACGGCAACGGGTTTGGTTTTTGGTTTGGAGGAATTGTAAGTCTGATTTTCTATCTGCGGCCTCTGGGAAAGCCAGTGGATATTTCCTACCCAGGAGAGCAACACACTCAGTCCTCCTGTCTCCTTCCTGTCCCTAGCAAGCCCTAGTCACACCTCAGGGCCCTACCCAGCAAGGGCTGTGGCCTTGGGTAGCGGTGGGGGTGGCTATATTCTCATAGATCTACAGAGCTTGGAACCTAACTTCCCCTGGGGCTGCCTTATATTCTCACCTCCAGCTTTAGAGTTTGCTCGGAACCACTTACATTACACTTTAGCGCTTAATTCCACAGCCACAGAAAATGTGCTCTTTTAACTTATTTGTTTTTTCATGTTTTGACCTAAGATCATGTTGGTGCCAATTTCCTTTAAAATGATTCTTTACCTGTAGGCCATTGGTGGGAAATCCCAGCAGTAGCCCCCTCTGGCCCTCCCTCCATAATTCCACAGCCTCCCCTGGCTCATACTCCCCTTGGGGATCCTTGGCCTCTGTGTTTAGACACTAATGTTTTTTCTCACACATTCATTGTGCTGCCTTCCTTAATTTGGTGTCCCGCCGAGTGCTAGCGGGAGGCCACTCAAACATTATGTCAGTGATCTCAAAATTGAACCCCAGGGCTTTCTTCTGCCAGCGGCCGGAGCAGATGTGTGGCACACTTTATTAACTCAAGTACCCACGAGTTGAAAATTTCATTAGTTTGAGGGAAGGGCTAAGTCCCATCAAGAGACCTGGTCTGGACAGATTCTTTGTGTCAACCTGACCCCTAGCAAAACGGATTATTGTTCTAAGTGAGACAAGCGACCTAATGTTCTGCCTATTATGCACACATGGTCTGTAACCTTTTAAAACAAGAGTGTGGGAAAACAGCACATTCTGCCACATCCCTGACCACAGATTCCTGACAGGTGGCAGCCTGGCTCTTAGCAACACCACAAGGAGCCCGGAATTATCCAGGGGCCACAGTGGTTCCCTTAGGCCAGGTACTGGGCAGGGTCAGGAGGCCAGTGGCTGGGGGGAAGGCAGAGCCTCGGCCTCCAGTGCCACCCTGTGACAGGCCAGGGCACGGCCACAGCCCGGCAGAGGTCTGGGAAGAGAGTGGGAGCAGCCCACCCCCCATGTCCTCTCAGCGCGGGTCCTGGGCTATCCACCAGGACCGAGAGAGCTGTGCCACCCAACACTGGAGCCTAAAAGGGAGGTGTTGGTTTATCTGTTGGTAAATTCTCGTTATACCAAGGACTCCCCCACTTTCTCACCTGTGCTCACCTGGGCACCCTCCCCTCCCCCTTGTCCTGAGTGACCTAATATTATGCCTGTTACGCACACATGTCTGTAACCTTTCAAAACACAAGTGTGAGAAAACATCTCTGCCATATCCTGACCTCACATTCCTGACAGGTGGCAGCCTGGCTCTGTGGGGAAAGGTCAGGGCATACTCAGTTGAGCTAAGCGCCTCCTGGGGCCTCCCCAGCAAAGCCCTGAGCTGGGGGGCTGGGGAGGAGACAGGGGTCTCCCAACTGTGGCAGTGTTTGGGGATGAGAAGGTGGAGGAATGGCCAGGCCAGGCAGGGAGCTATAATCACTGTGCCCACTGTGGCTGGAGGAGGGAGGGGTTTTTAACCAAGGGACTTGGGGAGGGCTCCCAGGAGAAGAAGACCTTGAGTAAGGGTGGAATGGCCGGGAGGAATAGAGTAAGGAGGGTACTGGGAAGGAAGAGTACAAGCTGTGGGTCTTTGATTACAGTTTCACAGGGATACTACCAGGTGGCTGAGTCCCTGGGTGATACAAATGGTTAACACGCTTGGCTGCTAACTGAATGATTAGAGGCCCGACTCCACCCAGAGATGTCTTGGATGAAAGGCTTGGTGATCTACTTCTGAAAAATCAACCATTGATAACCCTACGAAGCCCAGTTCTACTCTGAAACACATGGAGTCAACATGCATAAGAGTCAACTTGACGGACACCAGTACTAGTGTTCTTTGGTCTGTGTTCTCAGCTCAGACACAGCGAAGTTCTTGGGTAGACAGAGATTTCTACCAGAGAATGTTCAGGAAACATGTCTGGTGATATATGGGTGTCCAGCAGGACCTGCAGCAGGGCTCCACCCTCTGACAAGCACAGCTTTTGGGGAGTGGGCCAGGATGCCTGGAGGCCTCGGGATGCGGCTTAGGCCTGGGTTTGGCTCTCCTGACAGCCTCTGTGACCTAGCCTCCCAGAGAGCTGAGGGTAGGGCTGCACTGGCCCCTACCTTCTGACAGACACAAAGCAGAGCTGGTTGTAAAAACTTAATTAAATGAAATATTTTAACAAGAAATTCCAAGAACAGAATGCCCTGCTCGTAAGCAAGCCATCACAGAAATAAAAGCTGACGGGAAGCGTGTGTTCTGTCCAAAAAGAGAAAAGTTTCTGCAAGAAACGAGGTAGTGCAGAGAGCTGAGTTGGCCTGTTTCCTGGGGTCAGTGCCTAGCAGGGTAGGCCATACCCCTGGGACTGTGATCACTTGGCTAGGAAAAGCTTGGAGTCTGGACCATAGCCCACGTATTCAACCAGCCTTTACTGAGCACCTTCTATGCACCAGGTGTGTGCTAGGCTCTGGGCGTACAACACATTCAGTGTTCCCATGCTCCTCTGAGGGGATATTTGACAAAATGAAGAAATGGAGGCTCAGGGAAGTAAGTGACTTCCTAACTGTAGAGCACAGGGTACGATTGTGGCAAAGCTGGAACTAGACTCCAGGTCTACTGGATTTTTCACTGCCCCACTTACTCATTCCACCACAGCTCAGTTAAGAGAAGTACTGAGAAAGAAACCTGACTGTTTTTGCATTTCCACTAAATTGCAGGCTAGCCCTCAGCAGGGCCACCTCCAGGGCTGGGTGGGGCACAGGGCACATTTTCCCAGGGGGGAAGGGCACAGCCAAATTCTGTCCTCATAGTAGCTTGACCTGACTGTGGGCAGGAACCCTCATCCCCACTTCTGGGGAGAGAGACTGCAGACCACAGTGTTCGTGTAGCTTGACTTGTGGAGTAGGCCATTACTGCTGAGGTACTGTGGCGTGCCCAGCCTGTGTCCAGGCCCAGAGCCAACATAGGACCTGACAGAGAACAATGAGGTCAACCATGGGACAGGCAGTTAGGTTGGTAGAGCTCAGAAGAGGGCTGGGAGATCTGGAAGGCTTCCTGGAGGATGTAGGAGTAGAAAGGGCCTTGACAATTTTTACTAAGAGTCAGGGGAAGGTGTTCAGCCAGGGGGAAAGGAGCAAGCAAAGCATGGAGCAGGGTATCAAAGCCTGGCGTGTAGCCAAAGGGCAGGAGGAGCCTGCACTGGAGATGAAAGCGGAACCTGGGTCAGCTGCTTGACTTCTGGGAAATGTGGCAGCGATGCTGAGATGACAGGAAACAGCCCCTGCTCCCATGTTGGCATGGGGCCTGTGAGAGGAAAAAGGACTTGTCTGACTTCTCTTGATTATTTCTTGGACTTGAAAGAGTCCAAGAGCTGAATCCTTGTAACAGTAGAACTGAATTCGTCCTGCCACCAGGTATATTTGTATGGTCTTCAATGGCTTCAGTAGGATGTGGCCTAGTGCCAACCTGACTTAAGAAAGCCCAATAAAAAGAAAAACTTGAAATCTACAAAGAAGATTTCATTTAGGTAGAACTGGTCACAGAATAAGAGGAAACTTCGCCTTGTGAGATTATTCCCCGTCAGGTTCTCTTATATTTTAAATTTAAAATTTTCTTTGTTTGTTGAAGTAGATACTCAAATTTTCTGAAACCTAGTAGAAGTGTAAATCACACTCAGAGAAATCAGTTTACAACACAAGTGACTCTTTTTTGCAGCAGAAAAATTGCCTGCAAATTCTACACACACACCCTGTCTTCCACCTGTTCTGTTCCCTTCAGCAGGCAAAGAATGTTCTATCAGGAACTTGCATCCACAGGGCCCATCTCTTTCGATAAAACAAAAACAAGACTTTATGAACACTCCCCTGTGCTTAATTCTCATCTCCGGGTCTTGGGAGATTCTGCTGCAGGTGGTGCCACACTTTGAGAAACCCTGCCCTATCCTAGAGGCCCTTGGAGGAGGCAGGTCCATGTGAGCCTTTCTTCAACCAACTTACCTTGTCCCAGGAAAATTACATGAAAAAAATGTTTTGGTAAATAGATTCTTTTAAAAACATGATAGGATGAATCATTGCCCATTTTATTTGTGAAAGGAGGAAAAGATATTTTTAAGCTGACTGCAGCTGGAGCCTGTTGACTTAAAAGGAAGGCAAAGCTTTCCCTAGTAAGAGAACTATTTGTTTTTTCTTAAGAGAAAATATCTCAATGAACCTGTTGGTTATAAAATGTAACACCCCTCACCCTCACTAGACGGAACCTACATAAGAGAGGCTTAGCCCAAGAAGAGCTTAGTTGTTCTGCATTCTACAGTAATAGGTATATTTCTCTTTTGCATGGGGCAGAAAAGATCTGGGGACCTGGGACAAGGAGAAGCGGAGATGGAGAGAGGGAGCTATAGGGAGATTGGAGAAAATGGCTCAGAGAAGGACAGCCATAGGCTAGGGATGGCCAAGGAACCTCAGGTGGGTATGTGGAATGGATGGAGCTCAGACTGGTTTATTTGGATGTTAGAGAGTGTGATGATCTTGGAGGCTGGAGAATGTGGGGACATCCAGGCAGCCAATACTTGGTCACATAGTGATTTTAGACTCATATTTCTATATATTGAATTTTCTTAAAGTAGGTCATGGTGTGGTCATATTAAATCCACAGGCTGTCAGTTCTGGGAGGACCATGAGGGCAGAGACTCAGAGACGGGTGGTGACCTATCCAAGTTCACAAAGTCATTTGGGTCGCAGCAGAGATGGGACCAGCATTGCCCTTGAGGAGTGCTTTTGAGCAGAGGCCCCGCTCTGAAGCAGCTGACTCTCCCACTAAAATCAAACCAAACCCCTTGCTGCCGAGTCGATTCCAACTCATAACGACCCTACAGGACAGAGTAGAACTGCCCCATAGGGTTTCCAAGGAGTGGCTGGTGCATTTAAACTGCTGACCTTTTGGCTTACAGCAGTAGCTCTTGACCACTGCGCCACCCACTGGCCAGATGGAAACTCCAGGAAGGCCAGTTCTGCTGGGGTTCTCCAGGACTCAGTGGCCCCATGGGGGAGTCTGGAGAAGCCAGGGAGCCCTTGGAGGAGGAGAGGGGAGTTAGGGGTTGGTGAGTCCTAGAGTTGAATTATTCTCTGCCTCCAGGGTTATTGGGGAGTCGGCTACCCTAACTCCATAACTTCATCGCCTGCAGCTCCTGATAGAAACAGTCAGTCCTGCATGGCCTATGGGACCTGTGAATGGGGAGGCAGGGTGCCAGGGAAGGGGGAGAAGAGGTGGAGGGTAAAAATGCCCAATCTGGCATGGAACAAGGGCCCAAAGAGAAGAGAAGAAGGTAGATCAAAGGCATTTGGCCCCAGTCAGTGAATGGGCTGCTTTCCATTATTAGTCACCCATTTTGTTTGGGCTGGGTCAGTGCCTTGGGTCAGTGAGGGTTAGGTGACCAATGCAACCAATGGCCTGGTGTGCTTTAGAAGTGATCGATAAAGGCTTCAAGGACTAAGAGACATTTTTTGCTGGGCCTTGAAGGATTTTTCCTAGAGGGAATGAAAAAGAACAAGTCACATACACGGGAAAGTTTAAATAGTGTGGGAGAACTGAGACTAATTCAGTTTGTCTGAAGGCATTATTGTTCTTTGAGTTTCCATTTTGCAGATAAAGAAACTGAGGATCAGGAAAGTGATTTTCCTAACGTCCCATAGGTAGTGAGTGGCAAACTTGATACTCATACCCAGGTCTCCCTTCTAACTGTGGTGCTCTTTCTATTGCCCCAGTGCCCCTTGCGGTCCCAGGGTCCCTGTGAATCTTGCTGTGGGACCTTATGTCCTCACGTCGGCCCCTCTCAGGCTGAGGCCCTCCCCTAGCTCCTCCCCACCCCTGCCTCCCAGGACAATGCTTTTTCATTTCTGTGCTCTGAATGCTTAGGAGAGTGCCTGGCACAGAGAAGTGGCTGGATAAATAGCTGCTGGAAAAATGAAATAATTATCCCTTGAAAAGGGGGAGTTTGTCTACCCCAAAACTCAGGTTATTAAAGGGAACCACATAATAATTTAGGTGCTTTATATGTATCAGGCGCTCGCAGGTTTTCTTTTCCCTTTTTTGCCTGAATTAATTAATTAATAATATAACACCCACAACTCACTGGCCGACAGTGACAGTAACTTACATCTACCTGTGAGTCCTTCATCTATCCTTTACCCTGCCTCTCTCCACCAGATGTAACCTATCTCGAATCTTGAGTTTATCATCCCCTTGCTTAAAAACTACAATCTTAGAAAACACATTGCTTGGTTTTAGTTGATTTTAAATTTATTAAAAAAGCATCATGCTGTATCTAATCTTCCAGGACTTACCTTTTTACTCAATATTACATTGGTAAGATTCACCTATATTGTAATTGCAATTATAGTTCATTCATCTTGACTTCTGTCAATATAACACAATCCATTTATCCATTCTGTGTGGATATCCATTCTCATTCCTTGAGGCCTTGGATACCCATGAACTTATTTAATCTTTATAACAGCCCAATAACATAAGAAGAAACCACTATTCTACTCCTGCTTAGAGTGGCTCAATCAAGCCTTCTTTCATTAATTCCATTTTAAAGGTGGAATTGAGGGTTAGAAAAATCAAGTAACTTTACTGAGGTTACATAACTCACGATTGGTGAAGCTCGAATTTGGCCCCAGAGCTGGGGTCTTCTTTTGAAAAGAGGGAAGTGCTGGTGCCCACAGTCTTGCCTACCCCAGCTCAGTAGAGCTACAGGGAAGCATTCTGCCCTCTCCCTGCTATTCTTTCCATGATCTTCCAATGTGTCATGTAATTCCAGGAATGTTCTATTGATTCCAGCTTGGATTCATCTAGCCAGGCCCCAGTACAAGGGCCTTAGTTCTCTTGGACCTGTCCTGGGTCTCATTGTTCTATAGGGAATTAGATTACAGCCTGGATGGGCTCCATCTGATGGAAGAGAAGAGAAGAAGTGAAGAGTCTGCTTAGGAAGAATTGGTGGAGCTGGGCTGTTGACCAAGCTGCCCTTTCCTTAGAACACTTTCTAGTTTAGAGTCTAAACTCTGGCTGCTTCTGCTCAGCCTGCCTTGGTGCCCATGTTGCACAGCTGAGAGCCGTAGCCATAGCTTAAAAATGAAAGTGGGGTCACAAGTCTGCAGCTCCTGTACCAGGCCAGCTCTAAGATCTGAGCCATCCCTCTTATCCCAAATTTGAGCATCAGTGGTGCCAGTCCGGGGTAAAATTGGTAAAATTGCCAAAAGGGCCAGAGCTTAATACATCACTGACTTGATGCATTGCTCAGGCCCCAGGCAGGGCGAGCAGTTTGTGCAGGAGAAGGGGAGGATCCTCACCTTGTAGAAACATGTGCACCTATTCCACCAACTTTTATGAGGGCTTGAATGTTATTTGTTGGTGACCACCCAACCATCCCACCAACAAATGCAGAGCTGCAAAGGGAGTTGTGCTGACCTCTTAACGTGAAACAACAAGACAAGGAGATGAGCTAAGAGGTAGGGTCTGTTTCTGCACATTTATCTCTGGTTATTAGACACTTTTAGAGGAAACATCTGTTTGTCCACCCTGGATCCCATATTGCAGGCCCTATTTGAAGGCCAGCTTGGCCCCTTCTCTGACTGAATGGGGCCTAGGCCATAAATTAGAGCCAGAAGAGGGACCCAGGATAGATAATCAGAGGAGGCTTTGCTCATCTCACCACAAAAGAGAATTATGCTCCTCAATGGACAGCCTTCAAGTGAAAAGCAGAAGTATCTCCAAAGGCACCTGGTGATGCCCCACTCACAATGGACCCATTTATTGCCAGATTTAGCCTGGGGACAGCATCACCAGTCTAGGTGTGGAGTCAAACTAATGCACACACCTTGATCATGCTTCAGAGGTTCCAGGGGCAACCTAAGCTGGGCTCCATTATTTCATTTCTCCTTTAGTTTTAAACTTTGGATATTTGTTTTACAGGATGAATAGCTGTGTTTATAGCAGGGCTTTCTGCATCATCTCACAGTATGTTCTTGGGAGATGTACATGTTGGCTCACTCTAAGGACAATAGGCCAATAACTTGTACAAGAGAGAAAACTCTTCGTTTTCTTGTTAAGTTCCTAAAGGTATTTATAAGGACATAAAATCAATATACTAATTGGCCAACAGTCTCCGACATTCCTGTTCCTTTGGATATTTGTTTCTCTAGCTCAAATCTCCAATTTGTTTTCTAGATATTTCCACTTGGATGCACCATTGTGACTTGAAACTCACCATGTGATAACCATAACCCTTTCCTAGCTGTGATCGTCAATAAGCCCATGCCTTACACTTACAATCTTCCCCTCAGCACGTTCCTTCTCTTTCTGTTGATGCCCTATAGCTCTTCAAGTTACCCAGGAAACTTCAGAATTTCTTAACTCTGATGTCTGCTTTACTCCTTCTTCTTCTTTTCTCCTCCTGTCTCCTCTGCAATCCGTCCAACACCCAGCACCAGTAATTTACCAAGGCAGCTCTATTTTTTAATTGTTTTTTCTTTTTTCTTCCTCCCCCCACCCCTGTCCTTGGCAGCAGCTTCAATGGGGTCCTTGCTATTATTAACAATAGCCAAAAGGGGGAAGCAACCGAAATGACCATCAACAATGGAACAGTATACAGTCATAAGGACAGAAGCCTCCCTCAAGCAAATACAATCAAGGCCAAATTCTTAAAACAAAAATCACTTTGGTTTGAGAGGTTATTGAGGCTTCAAATGTGAATGTTATGGATTGAATTTCACCCACCAAAAATATGTGTTGTAAATCTTAACCTCTGCTTGTGGTTATAATTCCATTTGTGAATGGGTTGTGTTTGTTCGTTTAATGAGGCAGGATTAGGTTAGTCGATGAGGATTAGGTTATGTTTATCGTGTTAATGAGGCAGGGGTAGGGTATATCTTGAGCCAATCTTTTTTGAGACATAAAAGGGATTAAACAAGGAAGCAAGAAAAGCAGAGCTAGGGGAAGAAAGTTGCCAAGCCACATGAAGATCCAGCAGGAGCTCAAAGAGACAAGCAACTTCCTCTGGGCAGCTCCATTTTTGATAGCTTTTGTACCCATCCCTTCTGTTCTAAACAGTCAGCCACCTGGTTCCATCAATTCTACCTTCATGATGTTTCTTGTAACCAACCCCTCCTCTTCATTCCCAGCATCTGTGACTTGGCTAAGCTCTTCATCATCTTTCAGTTGGACCCTGACAGCCTCATGTAAAAATTCACCTTACTGTAATTCATCCTGCACATGTTGCCCACATCAGTCTTCCTAAATCATAGCTCACATCATCCTTCTACTCAAAACCTTCCATTGGATGCCTTTCTCCCGCAAGCCCTCTGCCATACTCTGCAATACTGCCAAACCTGCCTTTCCAATCCTGCCTTCCTCTTACTATCCCTGTGCTGTGGCCAAACTAGATGATTCAGTGAGTGTCAAACACACCCACCTATCTTTCTTTGCCCATTTTTCCCCTCTCCCTAGAATGACCTTTCTCCTTTATCTGCTTGACAAAATTCTATGTATCATCAAGATCCATTTCAACCTTTTCCATGAGAACTTTCCTGGTCCACATCCTTTCCTGTTTTAAACTCTCACAGTATTTTACCTTTCATGAAACATACATTCCACCTTTGATGGGTAGATGGAGAGATATTCAGGGACTGCATTTTACTGATCTTTGTCTCCTCCACAGAGCCTTTGCACAGTGCTTAGAACACTGAGCTGTTTAATGAATGTTCATTGAATTGGATGGGTCTCTCTGCCTCCATTCTCCTCACCATAAACTTATTTGAATAATCATCTAAAAATAATGACACTTAGTTTCTAGCAACATTATAGATTATAAAACTCTTTCACATCTATTACTTCAATTGATTGCAAGGCAGGCAGGGTGGATATTATCCCCAATTTACATGCCAGAAAACTGAGGCTCACATAGGGCAAATAATTTTCCAAAACTATAAGCAAGTAAGAAATGTAGCCATTCATCAAATCCAGAGAAGTATTCTGGTATACATTAGAAGACCAAAGAAGGAAGAAAGCAGTCTAAGTCCCCTAAAGGATCCCTCCTTCTAACAGTATTGAACATGGTGAAGACATTCTAAGGCAGCCAGGGGCACATCATGTGAGGAACACTAGTCTTGGAGCTGAGCAGGGGGCACTGTGGTAGCTACATGATCAGTTTGATTTGGGTGCTATTTTTCCTCCTTTTAGCCCCAGGTATACCCACTGCCGTTGAGTCAATTCCGACTCATAGCGAGCCTATAGGACAGAGTGGAACTGCCCGATAGAGTTTCCAAGGAGCGCCTGGCAGATTCTAACGGCCAACCTCTTGGTTAGCAGCCGTAGCACTTAACTACTACACCACCAGGGTTTCCAGCCCCAGGTATAGATATCTTCATATGAGTATCAGGAACCCATCCTGATACTGTCCCTTACTTCCCTGCACTGTCCCTTACTTCTCAAATTAAACCAGAATTCCAAGTCTCCTTTCAGCTTGAGCATTCAGCAGCTTCTTCTTGTTTCTACTTCATCAGGAAAACTCTTGGAGAACTACACCAGGAACCATTCATGTGGTACCCTGTGATCTGAGACTAATTCTCACCCTTCTCCCACCCTTAGAACTGACCGCTCATTTACCTATTGTTTCACCTATCGATCCATCCACACCCTCCACACCATCCATCCATCCATCCATCCATCCATCCATCCATCCATCCATCCACCCACCCACCCACCCACCCACCCATCCATCCATCCACCCACCCACCCACCCACCCACCCACCCACCCACCCATCCATCCATCCATCCATCCATCCATCCATCCATCCATCCATTATCCAACGGATTTTCCTTGAATGCCAGGCCCACGCACTACCATGCATTCTACTTCACTCAGACTTTTTCTGGTTCCTCAATTCCAGACAGAAGAAACCTGCTAAAGCACCAATAGACTAATGTATTTCCTTTCCAGGTAATGCTTGAGTGTTTTAACAGTGGGCTTCACCAAGGAACATGAAGGCTTTACAAAAGAACGGTGGAGGTTAAAGGTATCTTTGGATAAAAAGAGTCTTTTCCAAACAGATATCATACAGGACTGGTGGGAGGTGAGGGGGGTAATCTTCAATTTCTTATTCCCTTTGTTCTTCAATGCCATTGAAGGGAATGTGCTATTTTTATGTGTCACCTTCCCAATGGAATTAGTGACAGTTGTGTTGCACAGGTTCTTTGCAGCTTTTGCTTACTAGGGCTCAGCTTGGATACTATCATTGGATGTTGCCCATTTTTAAAGTTAGGGTTTGAGATGAGTGGATGTGACAAGGAAAGCCCTTGAGTTTTACTTATCCTTGGGATTATTAGATAGTAGGTTTGGAAAAATCAGGAAATTCAAGAGCATAAAAGTGTGTTTTGTCCCAGAAATGTTAGGAATTCGTGACCCCATCCCTCCTCTCCTACCCTCCTTTCTCCTGAATAAAGCCTGGCGGAGCTGCAGGGAGACTTCTGGGGTTCCTATTGCCATGAAGCCCTGGGGGCTAGTCTACCTGGCCATCCTTTCCCCATTCCTGGCAGGCTGAATGATATAAATGGCCTGTTGGTTTATCTCAGAGCCCAGGAGAGAGCCTTGCCTGGCAAAGGCAGGTTGGCTGTTGAGAGAGAGATTGTGCAGCACATGAAGACAAGGTGGGCACTCCTTGGGATCAAATTATGTGAAAACCTTTGTGAATAGCTTGGCCAATGCAATCCCTGAGACCCATCAGTTACTGCCCTTTGAAGTGGTAAAATATTTCTCCCTACACATTCACTCTTTCCCCTTTTACCCTGTCACTTAGACCACAGTGTATGTTCTTCTAGAGATTTTGAAATGCCAGAATATTTGAATCCATGCCCTCATATCGCTATCTTTCAATGCGAATAAGCCACATTGAGGGGTATGGTACCACGTACAGAATTCATTTATTTGTGTCCACCCCCCCCCCGCCCCAAGTTTAGCAAAATAACAGATGATACTTTTGTTCAACTTGCAAAAGTATAGTTTCCCAGAGTTCAGAGACCTTTACAGCCCTGGTGTCAGCTTCAGTGCAGATCCGGTTTCTGTGGGCTTTTGCTTCTACTTAGCTGCCTGCTGCAGGGCTGGCTCTCTGCCCAGCTGTAACATGTGTCGGTCAAGGGACTCCTAGCCATTCACCTCATTTCTGAAAGCCTTCCTCAATGTATGGTTGTATCGACACAAATGGTTTGAATTATTTTCCCAACGATGTGAAAACTTAATTGAGTCAGAAGAATAAATGAGAACTACTTGAAAAAAAAATTAGAAGGTAATAATAAGTTCTCCTGTGGCAACCTTGATATAGGGGCTTATGTCGCTAGCTGTGGCTGATTGCAGCTTTTTCAGTAACTCAGTGATATATCTCAGAAACATGTGGTATTTTTGAATGGACAGGTCAATCAATCTTCCAGATTCAGCGATGAATTTTTCATAGTAATCCCAGAACTGGTCTGAAAAATCCTGTAGTTTATATCTGAATTGCTGGTGGTAATCAGAAACGATTTCCTTCATTGCCATAGCCCAGCTTTTAATTATACCCTGAGCAGTGGTAGAAAGCTCTGCAATCTTCTCCTTCCCTTTTCCATCTGCATCAGTAAGGATATTAAGATATTCCTGGAAATCTCTGAGCATAAATTGCTCTACTCGGCTTGAGAATTCAGAAGCAAAGTCAGCAGCACTACCAGTATATCTGGAAGGCAAGTCCGTGAGGATGACTACTAGGTTCTTGGTCAGGTTAATCATCTTTTCTTCAAGTTCATAATATTTCACTGTCCAGCCAACCATACTCGGATCAAAATACTCTTCCCGAAGAGCCTTTATATACTGGTGGAGCTTCTGTAACTTTTGAGAAACTTCCTGATATTCATTTTGAACAAGCTCATTAAACTTACTAGGTTCAAAATACAGGTTTTCTTTCAGGAATCTAAAAACATATGAAATACATTTATTGCAAATTGTGTAGACCTTATGTTGGATATCATTAATTAGATAAGTAAATTTCTTCTCCTTTAGGTGGTTTATTTCATTTTCTATCTCTTGGAAAATGCTTTGTAAAAATCTCTGGAGGTAATTTAGCATCTCTGTACTCTTGATAGACTGAAGGTCATTAAATACTCTTTGGGTCTCTTGTAATAAAGAGCTTAACAGTTTTCTAATCTCTGGGAACACATCAATTAGCTTATAGCTTCTTGAATTAAAAGGAAATTTAATCTTCAGGTCCTTGATAAACTCATAGTTCTCCACTAGGTCTTGGAAATAGGAAACCAGTATTTCTAACCCACTTTGGATTTTCGAGTTTACCTGCAACAGTACCTTTCCTACTTCCCTTATGATCATAGCGTAGAGTTCATCCCCAGTATATGTTCCAGCTTTCCCCGGGAGCTGGAATCTGGTGACCTTCAAGAATTCAATTAGTGAGTCAATTAGATGCTTAACTGTACTTTGGTGTTCTTGAATTACTTGTACTGAGCCATCATACACCGTATCCTTGAGTCTCTGGAAATCCGCATGGCTCTCCTGATCCAACAGTTCCTGGTACAGATTCTGGCCCCTGTCCTTCCACTGCTGGTAGGTTCTAGTGGTGCTGCTGGTTGCTCTCCGGAGCCTCATTTCCACCTCATCAATTCGCTTCACAGCCCCTTGATAGGCCCGCTCAGCACCATTCTGCAGGCTTCTTCTTAGTCGTGAGGATACATCTCTCAAGTCTAGTCCTGTGTGCTCCCGGTGGTATGTGTTGACATAGTCATAAAGGGCCCTTGTGGCTTTGGGCACACTGTCTTTGAGAGAGCTTAGCAGTTGGGAAGTTGCCTCTTCTTCCCAGTTAACTTTGATCTGAATTTCATCATTAGACTCCTGGTACCTCCACTTAGTTTTGAATATGTTGAGTCTTTTATCTGGAGAGGACTAAAATCAACAAAAAAGAATGAAAAAAATATGTTTTCAATTACCCTGATTACATAATATACTGCACTAAAACTTCATTAGCAGTTAAAAGTAAAGATCAGAGGTTCATTCATATTCTGAAGGAAATTTATCTTTCATATGTCAGTTCATGTGTTTGTTTTTTGATTAAACAAGTTCACTGTTGTTAGTTCCTCTTTATCACATGCCCCAGAAAGGATGAAAAAACTATGCATGGCATTTACATGGTGACACTTAGATTAAGGCCCTCCTAGTCCTGAAAATTAGAAGAAGAAGAGAAGGAGGAGGGGAAGGAGGAGGCAGGAAAATACAAATTCAACAGGACAAAACGTAGCAAAAAAGGAACAAGTCCAGAGCCAATCTAGCAGACTCCTAGAACACAAACACCAGAAGCCATCTATTCTCCAAGTCTATGACAAACTTTAACAATAGAACCTGTTTCTGTCTTCGCCTCTGTTAATGGCATCTTTGATTTGGCTGTGACAGAGCTTGTGAACTACAGGAGAGAAATTTGGCATATCTCATCTAACAATTCTATCGTAGGGAAGAATTTTTAAGCCTTAAACACTCCAGAAACAATGGTTTGAAAAATCTACTCTGCATAAGGCAGAGTATGCCCATGATTTAGGTGATGAGACACAACCTCACCTTTCTAGATTTGCCCGAAAGCAATAATCGGTGATGTAATATGTGCATCTAATTGTTAAAATCAACAGAAGGCTCATTGTAATAATTTCTGGAGAAGAGTTCCTCAGACAGAAAGTCCAAGCCACTCACTGTTTGTCTTTCACCTAGTTTTAGAATGCCCTGAGAGAATACTTTGTACAGAATTAAATTTATACACCCAAACTGTCTATTTGCTCTTGGGATATACAGCCCATTAGCTGGGACTCACCTGTGGGTGGTAGTAGAAGTCCCATTTAAAAGCATCGTTATCTTCTCCCGAGTCTATAACCACAGCACCTATGGCTGGGGAGGCTACTGAGGAGGAGAAGTTCTTCTCGATTACTTGGTAGCGAAGATGGACATCAGTGAACCTTGGGCTGGAGATATCAAGGCGAATGTCTCCTTCCCACTTCCTGAAAGCAGACAAGCAGATGAGCTGTCATGAAAGGGGCACAAAGATGGCAAAAATCATAATGGGTTTTGAAAAAATATGCACTTTCAACAAAAGTTCCATACATAAGTCCTTGATATTTGCCATCTTCTTTATATTCTGCACTGAAGTCGCGGTGTGAAAATGTCCCTTGGGTCTTAGAGACTAACGTGCCGTCTTCAAACATGTGTGTTCCCAGAACTGTATAGAAGAGATTTTATATTTCATTAGACTTAATAACTGTAGGACATAGACACTTTCCTTGTAAAAACTGGGAGGATTCCATCTTAACCAAGTACCTTATTTATGTGTTTGAAACATGTAATATGCAGGCTATAATTTTTTGTAAATAGATAGGAGAGATTATTCATCTTAAAATTATTACAAAAAATCGAATGTCTTTGTATCCACTCCTTGTGAATGTGAATAGGTTTTCCACGTACAGTTTTTATGTGTGAGGTATATATGTATCTCTTTCCCTGTTCTTTTAAATTTTGCTATAAAAAAAATGGTGCCTCTAATCATATTTAAATAAATATTTACTTAGCATTCTAAATGAGAACATACAGCATGTAGGAAAGGAGTCAGAACATTTACTTACTATTTAGATCATATTTCAGGAACTGTAGGGTTGAGCTGCATGTGGTATCCAGAAATGTTTCAAGGTGCTCTCCTTTGTTTTTCAAGCCAGCACTCCAAGTGGTATTATATAGGGGAGAGGCCACTTCAAAATGTGCAGTGACTGATCCAAAGGAAGGAATGAAAATTCCAGCAGGTACAGATAACTTAATGGAAGGAATCTCAATAGTCTGCTCAGGCACGGTGATTGTTGGCAAATCGAAGCCTGCAATCTTGTTGGCTGCCTTATTTAGATCCAAAACAGCACCGCCAACTGAAATACTCTTTGGAAGGGTGAACTGTGACACAATTAACTGAGATTCAGGCACGGTTACCTCAAAAAAGGGAACTGAGGATTCCTCTGGTTCATAATACTTTGTTAACACATCAACTTCGGGGAATTTTAGTTTGGGTAGTGCTGGCATGTTAAGGTCAAATGGTAAAGTACTTAACTTCTTGCTGATTTTTATTTCACTGAAGTCAAGCGTGTATGATGGAACCTGAAGATTTGTAAATGGGACTTGGAACATAGGAATGACAAGAACTGAGTTTGGATCATTTAGTTTCACTCCAGGGATAATGAACTCATTGGCCAGTTCTTGTACAGGGACAGAAAAATAATAGCCTTTGGGGTTTTTGGTGTACACAAGGGCTGTTGAAGCACGAATATACTGTCTTCTGCCAATGCTTGTGGTTACATCCAGCTTTAGGAGGTCCCATAAGCTCTTGTCATAAACGGGTAGGATGATTTCTTTGAGGAATGACAGGTGTCCCTCTACGGATCCTGCAATGTAAAGATGTGCCTCTTCTTGATCACTGGAGAGCTGTACATTGTTCTGGAGAGACCCGGAATGAAACTGGACCTCACTTTTCCAGCTGACCTTCTGGTTCCCAGTGTTAGCATTCAGGACTACTTCCTGGCCAAAGTAAGGGATATCAAGGAAGGAATTGGGCTGGCTTGCATTGACCTGAACAAAGGCTGATATTTTCCATGGGGAGAGTTCCAGAGTAGCTTTGCTTGTATGCTCTCCAGATGTTGAAAAGATGCTCTTGAGCTGTAAAAGGTTTTTTGTATTGTGTTCCCAGATGGCATATATGCGTCGGAGACTGGCTTCTCCAGCATAATTTTCTTTAACTTCAAAGTTCCAGATACCATCAACTTTGGACGCCCCTTGCAACTTCACTGAGGACCGAGTGCCCTTGGAATTCAAATATGTGTTGACCTCACTGGAAGCACTCCCTGAATATTCCTGTGAAAAGACTGAACCTTTGACATCTCCTTTGGTAGATGACTCAATGGAAAAGTAGGAGGTGAGGCCTTCTAAGCTGAGCTTGTGGTCAACCGCCCCTTTAGCAGTAGAGTACAGCTTGGGGCAATTGAAATCATATTTTAACTCAATGGCTGAAGAGACAGTAGGCTTTGACTTGGTATTTCCATTAAGTTCTTGCTTGAAATTCATTTCTAAAATTGGAATCTGGACTTTTGCAGTTGTTGTCACTGATGTTTCCATGTTCTTCTTGGTTAAGCTAATGGTACTGTCATGACTGCCTTCCACAAATTTGTTACTCAGAGACAAAGCTGTGGCTAACTTCAACCCTCTTTTCCTCATCAAACTTGAGGAGCCCTCTAATTTGTACTGTAGTGCATAAATGAATGAAGAAGAGGAGGAAAAGAAACGAGCAACAATATCTGACCGATTATAAAGTCCACCATTGGTATTCAGTGTGATGATGCTTGATTTAAAAGAAAAATCATAGGTAATATTGCCCATGGCTGGAATAAAAATGTTGTTTGAGGTTCTTGGTAGCTTGAAATCTGGAAGGGAAAGTTTGCGAATACTCCTAGGGACATCATAGGATTTGGTAAGAAAATCTAATGCATTGTCTTTGCCTTTCTCAAAATGCTTGTTGAAGGATATGATGTTCTGACTGATAAACTCATAAAACACATTCAAAGGAATTGGGATGGAATGTCTCTCTTTGTTTTTCTTATACTGAGCATCTATACTTAAATCAAATGATTGCTTTGTTGTTCTCAAGAATTCCTTCAAGCCTGTTCTTTCCCATAAGGAGAAGTTTTTCAGCTGGGGAGTTGTGAGTGTTGTATAAGGTAGAGTCATTTCAGGAATTGTTAAAGGGGCGTTTAAGAAATCCAGGTTGGCTTCTCCATTCATTCCTATGTGGGCTTCCATGCTATTCTCATTGTTTGCAGCAGAGAAATTTTGATTGTACTTATACTGATTGAACCTGGCATTGGCTTGCCAACTTGCCTGCTGGACATTAGGACTCAGAAGCAATGCATAGTTATTCAGAAAGTCTACCTTCCCTGTTAACCTTAATGGAAAACTAACTTTCAAATTCCCTTCATTGTTTGTGGATGCAGTTATCTCAAAAGGCTGTGCTGAAAATAAAAGAGAATTTTTCAGAGTTCCAATAACTTTTCCATTTAAACGAGCATCATGGTTGCCAGTTACCTCGGCCTTCATATCTCCCAACAATGCTGTGCCTTTGGCAGTTAGAACGCTATGGCCTACGTGCTGGGATTCAATTTGTGACTGGATTTCAAATTTAGAAAAGTTGAGGAAGCCAGACTCACAAATCAAGTTTTGGTTAACTCTTAGATGTTTACAGTTGATCTTATTGGACAATCCAAAGGAAGCAATGGGTCCTTCCACAGTGAAGCTAATTCGTGATTCATGTGTTCCCTCATCGGAGAATTTGGGGCAGGCCCATTTCCATGACCCTGTTCCAGAAGAAGTCCATGTTATGCGTCCAGCTTCCAACAGTGTCTTCATTTCATTGCGCAGGTCAGCCTGACTGGAAAAGTCCAGTTTGGGGATGTTCAATTTGTGGGAGTACTTCGTGTTGCTGTCCAGGGTAAGCTGTTGGTTTATCTTGAGAAGTACACTGTTACTAAGCTCCAGTGTATTTTTTTCTGTGTGTAAACTTGTCATTGTATCTGACTGTCCCTCAACAGCCTTCCCAGAAAACAGCACTTGACTCGCATGCTCTGTTTTCAGGTACTTGCTGGAGAGTTTCACAGATTCCTTCACAACCATTGGCTCGATCTCAGAGCCTGACAGTTGTGCGTTTGCTTGAAAATCAAAATTGAGAACTTCTAATTTGGATTCTCCTTTGGCAGTGAAGGAAGCCACAATCTCTGCCTTGTTCACTGAAGTGGTGACATTCTGAATGCTAGCATTTGTGTCTAGAGTGAAAAGTGGAGACTGGATTTTCAAAATACCATACAGCTTGCCAAAAGTGGGTACTTGAATTGTGTGTGAGATGTGGGGAAGCTGGAATTCTGGTATGTGTAGGTTGGGAGCATCAAAATCCTTAAGGTTGAGATTTGGGATTACGAATTCAGGAATTGTGAATTCTGGTAAATAGAAGTCTGGCAGAGCGATTCTAGCAAGAAAGGTGTCATTCACTTTCAGATCCCTTAAGTACACTTCTGGAACAGGCCACTGCAGCTCACTGTTCAGCATTTGGTCAATGGTTCTGATGAGCTTTACTTTAATTTCTACCAAGTCAATCGTAAATGAAGAAATGTGAAAGGCATTGAGGACAGTAAATTCTGGTGTGGTAAACCTGGATGGGATTTTTATATCTTTCAATGTTTTGAAGTTTATCTCAACTGATGGAATTCTCAAATCTGTCAGAGGGACTATGAAGTCAGGAGTCTGAAAGGTAGCTCCTTTAAGAGCACGAAGACTGACTTCAAAGGCAGGCATGGTCCCCAACATGGTCTGGATTTCAGGAACGGTGAACCCCTGTTCTATCAGTCTTTTCAGCTTTTCAGCCCAGTCTTGGATAGAATACTGTTCTGCAAAGTCAGTAAGGTTCTTAGCAGCAAGAATCCACCAATCAGAAATGTAAGTGACAAGGGTACTATAAACCTGGCTTATCAGAGACAGGCATCTCTGGAGTTCCTGCTGAATGTCCATCTGATATATTCTGTCTCGTATATCTTCTAGGGTCTCTTGCAATTTGCCTTTCATGTAAATTAAAGATGCTGAACTGAAAGCATCTTGTAGCCAATCGAGGAGAAAGGTTATTTTGGCATCCTTTAGGTCTTCCAGATAGACTGAGATCACTGCTTTGACCTTCTCTGTAAACAATTTTAAGGCTCTAGCTTTCTGTGGTAGCTCCAGAGCCTGAATTTCATGATTGATTTTCTGAGTCAGCTCACGGATTTTGTTATTGGTTTCATCCACAAACTGGTTGTAATCAAATGACCTTAATTTCTTTACTAACATGTCAAGGAATCTGTTTACTTCTTCTATAAAATTTTCAAAATTCAATACTTTAAGCTTTTTGACATTATCATCAACATACTCAACCAATTTCTCAAAGTAAGCTTTTATCTCAACTCGTTTTAGGGCGTTGCTTAGCCTTTGAAGAGTTTCCTTCAACTTATATTGGTGGACCAACTCTACTGATTTATCTATTAAAACCTGAATTTGTTGGTCTACTTCGTACTTTTTAATTAGCTCACGGACTTTAGCTGTAAAAGCATTGATGATCTCAGCTACTTCAAAATCTTCAATAAGATTTATAACAAAGTATTTGACATGCTCAATAATGTCCTTTATTCTTTGAATTGGAATTGTAGTTCTTAAGGGATCTAAAAGCACTCTGATATCAATAATCTCAACCTGTTGTTTTAACTTTTCAGCAAGGTTCTGGATGTCTATATTCTGAATCTGTGTCCTGAGCTCTTGCAATTTTTCTTGTATCTGGATTCTGATTTTATATTTAGTATCCACATTTTGAATCCAAGCTGCAGTACTACTTCCAGTTTTGTTAAAATCAATCTTTTCAACAAATAAATACAGATCATGGATTGTTTTTATTAAATTTACATGGATATGATAATGTTCATCAAGAATTTTTAATTTTTCAATGATTTGGTCAATAATCTTAGCAACGGCTAGTTTAAAATCATGTAGATCATAATTATCTTTAATATACTGATCAAATTGTATCACATATGTCTGTAGTTGAGATAGTTTTTCATTTAAGTTGATTTTGGCATTATCCAACATTATTTGTAGATCATTTGCCGTAATTTTGTAATTTTTTGTGAAAGCAGTTAGTTTCTCCTTGGCATTTGTAACTCGTGCCTCCCAATTAAATGCATTCAGATAGTCAGTAACTTGCTTTGGGACTTTGTCCAGGGCTGCTTTGTATTTCCTTGCAAATTGATTAATATTGATGTGCTTCAATTCTCTCTGCATGCTTTCCAGAACAGCTATAATTGCTATTCGATTTCTCTCAAAATATTCTGGCAGAATTTTCAAGAACGGGAGGTTGATGATGTGCACATTTTGGTTCTTATCATACTTCACAGAAGCAACAATAGTGAATTCTTGGGGCTGGTCAGACACGTCTCTCATCCCTAAAGCATCAATGACATTGACTGGCTCACTGAGTAAAAATGGCACTTCAATTGGTGAGTCTAGCATGGTGATGTCAGCCAGGCCTCGTCCACTAAGCTCTATACCTACTTTGTCTTTAGTGTTGTAAGCATCAAAGTCCTGGTTGTATTCATTTTTGTTCAATTGGGTCTTCAGTTTCCAGGTACCTGTCTGCTCAGTTGGAGTAAGCAGGGCACTGACTTTGTGATCAAGAGCAGTATCAATGCTTGTCTTATACACGAGATGGTGGCTTGTGGATCCTTTGTAATCATGAGAGAAAGTAAGGGCTAGGGGTTCTGCTTTTAACAGGAATTTGCTATATAGCTGCCCCAAGTGTTCCCCCCAGAGACCCAGTTTTCCATTGCCGTTCGTATGTGCATCAATGGTCATTGTAAATGGCGCCATCGTAGAGTGGAAAACATTGCTGAAATGCAATGAGTCTGAATTGTAGTTTGTACTGATGTCAATGGCTGAAGCCAGCCCAGCAAAGTCTGTGTTGAGCCGATGGTTAAACTCCACACCTTGAACCTTGGCCACTGTGTCTGCTTTGTAACTTGCTGATAAGTCAGCATAAGAAATGGTGTAGATGTGTTTTATCTCATTATTTTGGTAGGTTCCTTTTATGTTACCACCCACATTCAGCTTCAGGGGTTCTAGCCGTAACCTCCCACTATTGGTCAGATCCAGAGCTTTGTATTTCAGGTCATTGTTTAAAGTAGTTACAAGAGAATAGGGCTGGAGATGTAAATTAAAATTTTGTTTATAAAACTTGTCAGAGCTATAAACGTTGTCAAGTTTTGAAGCAAAGTCTAGTGATAAGCCTGCAATGTTCAGACTGTTTGTGTAGTCAAGTTTCATTTCAGCGTATGACCCCATCATGTCATTTGAAAGCTTAAGTCCTTCTTGGTTGATTTTGAAGCTGAAGATGTTTTTGCTGTCAACACCCAGAATTATGGCCTGATAAGCACTGCCCAAGGATACCTCTGTGAGGGTGGCTTTTCCATCTAGATTGAGTTTTGCATTGTGTTCCCTGAAGCGGCCACTTGTTGTTAACTTCACTGAGGCTCCAGAGAGGCCAAGCCCCGCATTCAGCTCATTCTCCAGCACCAGTGGGCTATATCTGAAGTTGGTAGTTGCGCTGGTAGACATTCCATCTTGGCCGATCCTTAGTGTTGCCTTGTGAGCACCGCTGTTAATTTTGTCAGTGCCCAAGATGTCAGCATTTAATTCAAGACCATGGGAATTGAGTGATCCAGAAAGCAGGGTGAAGAACCTCAGTGCTTTGTAATCAGCCTGATACTCAGAACGAAGCAATGCGTTTTGCTTAGAGAAGGTCACATCCACCTTGTTGGAAGTGGCAAAGTCTTTGTACTTTCCAGTGGTGTCAGATTTCAGAGTCAGCTCATAGTTCTCATATTTCAGGGAAGCCGTATTTTTAAGGAGGCCACCTTGCAGATCAGAGGTGGAGGTGAAGGAGACTGCTCCATCTTTGTAACTTCCAGTTACCTGGTTAGTGCCCTGGAGGTAGGAGGAGTTAAACCTCAGGTTGGACTCTCCACTTAGCTGGCCTGTGTTAAGATCCCTCTGGTAAGACAGGCCAAAACTGCCTTTAGTATAGAATGAAGAGGCTCTGAACTGCCCATCCACTTTGACTTCCTTGATATACAAATGCTGTTTCTTTTTTGAGTCCAAGTGAACTAAAGCAGACATCTGTGGTCCCCAGGCACTAGCTGCCTCAAATATTAGTGAACATGTTGAGGCTGGACTATTTCCACTTTTTTCTACATGACTCAACTTGATATTTGAATCCAGAAATTTGTGGTGTAGAGATCCATCATATGATAATGTGAATGTGTTCCTATGGTTATACGTTGTTTCTCCTGATCCTACAAAAATGAAAAGGCATTGGTTAAATTAGTACATTTTCAGAATAATCTCTACGTTGAACATCTTTGAGTAATAAAGCCTCATTTATCTGAGTCTGCCATGCAATAGTCTCTTCCATCTATACCACAAACATAAAATCTGATAGTAAAGGCATTCCTCCAGGAAGACTTCCCTGACCACCACAAACCTTCTTGGGTTCCTTTATCAAGTGCCTCCACTATACCTTATACATGTACACTACACCCTATCATAGTACCTCTCACACAGACTTATAGCTGCTGGTTTATCTGTCTGCTTTTTCTGCCGCTGCCTAGTGGAATACTTGATACATATTATGTGTTCAATAAATATTTCTATCGGTTAAATGTATGAATGAAAGAATGAATGAATGAAAAGGCTTCTAAGTAGCAAGAAAAATGTCTGTAAGAAAGCCGAAGTCCTTTCCTCCCCGAGAAGGCTCTCCTATTAGAGAGTGCACTGGATTTTCCCTTGCACCCTTTAGCCAATTGTTGTCCTTCAGGATAAGGTCCTACAACCTGGCTCTTACTTCCCTTTCTAACCTCATCCCTCACTACAGTCTTCATAGAAATTCCTCCCGAAGCAGATTAGTCCTCTTCCTGGCCTTGCTTGGCCACATACGGTTCTACCTCAGCCCTGTGCCCACTGCCTACTTCAACATATTCCTGCCTAGAATGCCGGCCCCTTGAGACAGTCACTTTGCTACCCTAAGCCTCAGCTTCCTCATCTATAAAATGTATCTGATAATGCTTACATCAGAGTGTTGCTGATATGACTGTATGAGATAATACACGTAACTGTGCTTTTCAAAGTAAAAGGAAATATACAAATGGATGCTATTATCTCTATTGAGTGATCAAGAAGCATCTTCACTTCTCTGATCTAGAGCTAATAATATAGTTATTAAATATTAATTGGTGAAACCCGTAATACCTGAAGGGTCCAGAAAGACAAAGCCATGATCCTTGTGTTCTAAGAAGTGGCATTTGAACTGGAGAGACAGGACTAACTCCTATGAAGCAGGGGTGAGGGGGAGAGATAGCACCGAACTGGGAAACACAGCTCCTAAAAGCCACTGATATTGAGAGAAAGAATATTAGTGACGGTGGGTGGGCTCAACAAAGGCTTCAATGAGGAAGGAGCTGGGAATTGAGCATGATTAGAAGGTGAAGGCAAAAAATAGTGAATATACCACGGACTGCCAAAAGAACGAACAAATCTGTCTTGGAAGAAGTACAATCAGAATGCTCCTTAGAAGCAAAGATGGCGAGACTATGTCTCACATACTTTGGACAAGTTATCAGGAAGGATCAGACCCTGGAGAAGGACATCATGCTTGGTAAAGACAGAGTCAACAAAAAAGAGGAAGACCAGCCACGAGATGGATTGACACAGTAGCTGCAGCAATGGGCTCAAGCCTAACAGCGATTGTGAGGATGGCACAGGACGGGGTACTGTTTTGCTCTGTTGTACACCGAGTCACTATGAGTTGGAACTGACTCAGCTGCACCTAACAACAACAGAAGTGAAGAAGGAAGGAAATAGGGCATTCTAGGTAGGGGGAGACATGGAAACAGGCTAAGGACTCCCCACGGAGGGCAATCTACAGAAAGCTCTGTTTTGGATAGTACGGGGTATAAATGTTAGTCACACAGAATAGGCCCAGATTATCAGGAGTGTTGGATGCCAGACAGAAAAGAAATAAGAACTGATGAGCTGGCAGAGGTATCTCAGCAAGACCTACAGGTCGTTAGGACTAGAGGTGATCTCAGAGACAATCTTGTCCATCGAGTTCTAAAACTGTGAGCACCTAGAGGCTTACAATGATGCCAGATGCTTAGTCCAAGCAGGCCTCCAAACGCCCTCAGCCAGAGTGTTTCTGCTTCAATCTGTTTTACAAATTGGGGTTTATACTAAGTTTTCATTTGACGAACTGGTTCTGCTATTCAAAATGTTTCAAAAATTTTGATTTAATCCAACCCTATCGTTGCAAACTTAGAGGAACTGAGATCCAGAGAGAAAAAGTAGCTTCCCAAGCCCTGTTAGCTGGTGTATAAAGTGGAACCTGGCCAACCTTTCAGATTTGTTCTTTTGAACTATGTCCCTAAGTACATCAGTGAGCTACCTGGAGATGAGTCCCAGGAACATGGAAACTGAGAGAAAACATCTAGTCTTTTTTGTTTTGCTGAAAATCTGAACCAAAATGAAATAAACACATTCTTTTGATCCCTTTCCTTTGAAGGCTTTACCTTTAACTGACTATATGGTTCTGTGGAAATCGTCTAATCTCAATCTCATAATCTATATAAAAAGGATGATATTCTAATGCTTCAACCCCAAGAAAAACATATATGTCTATACCTACACGTAGCCCTGGTGGCACAGTGATTAAGAGCTCGGCTGCTACCCAAAAGGTCAGCAGTTTGAATCCACCAGCCACTCCTTAGAAACCCTAGGGGGCAGTTCTACTCTGTCCTATAGGGTCACTATGAGCCAGAATCGACTTGACAGCAATGGGTTTTTTGTTTGTTTTTATTTTCAAGCCCATATATTTCAAAATGCCAAATCTTGTAAACAAGGCAGATCATATATAATGAATTTTTTTTATTCCTTAGCAATGTAACTTTGAATCCCAACAAGAAGCTAAAAATAAATATTGGGCATTTTGTACTTTCCCGAAATTTCAATTTTTAAAGTAAGTTTGTGGAGTTTCTAATGGAAATTTTACATTTCTGTATCTATATGGCACCAGAACAATCGCGCTTTTCAAAACAGTCGACCTGAATAAGTTTAGGGGAGGGGATCAGTCAAATCTGGGACCTCAAGAATCAATGGCCTATTGAATTTTTTTTTATTACCTTTCTGTATGTTCACTGCAACTAGCCTAGTGTCACTGGAAAACTTTAGATAAAGGAATGAGTCCATTTCCATTGGAAAAATAACAGCTGTGAAAATCTGGACAATTATCTGGCACTGAATTCAAACAGTGTAAATGAGAGTTTTGTGTAACTCAGAATCTCTCCAAACTCTGTATGTTTCCTTGAGTTCTATGGATAAGAGAGTCAAGCCATTGCCCTTTTTCATTGAAAGATACTAGTAGGAATGAAGGTGAATCGCTTCAGGTTTTCCTGAAAATATCTGGAGTGGCTGGTGGATTCGAACTGCCGACTTTTTGCTCAGCAGCCGAGCTCTTGCCTACTGTGTCACCAGGGTGCTAATGCCTGGTTGGTTTATATTAATTAATCAGGATGGTTATGCTGAACATTTACAATGTGGCTGCACAGAGCAAGGCAAGAGTAGGGCAGAGAAGAGGATACGTAAGCTCCAGTCTGTGCTGCAGCACCTGGGCCCAGCCAGGAATGGCTCACCTTGTACGCTGTAGGAGAACAGGTCTACCACAGAGCTGGCCTTCATGTAGTACTGGGCCTTCAGGCTCAAGTGATCTGTGCTGGTGTTGCCGCCAGTATAGGAGGCGGACCAGTTGTACACGTTGCTGTAGACATTTGTGGACAGGTCCAGAACACCCAAGAGAGGTACCCGCAGTGGATAAAACTTGGGAATGGTAAAAGAGGGAATTCGAAACTCTTGAGACGGCAGGTGGAATCCCACAGACTTGAGGTCAAGGGCTGGTGTCTGAACAGTCTCCAAGATCTTTAGATCTTTGGAGGATTTGCCACCAAAAGGCAAAGGAATCTCAATTTTCACACTGTTCTTGTTCAAGGTGTATTTGATCCGGCCATCACTAAAATGAACAGCAAAGACAATGTTCTCACAGTCACACATCAGGGACTCAGAGTTTTCTGCCATCTGCTCTTCCAAGCAACACTGAACATGCCCCATTCTGAAACCCACACTGTACTTTCTCTCTTGCTGCTCTCTATGCCTGGAATCCCTTTGCTGTCCCCTCTACCAGAAACACTGGTGGCGCAGGGGTTAAGTGCTATGGCTGCTAACCAAAAGGCCGGCAGTTTAAATCCACCAGGTTATACTTGGAAACTCTGTGGGACAGTTCTGGTCTGTCCTATAGGGTTGCTATGAGTCGGAATCAACTCGATGGCAGCGGGTTTGGTTTTGGGGTTTGCTTCCCTCTATCTGTCATAATCACTCAAATCCATTCACAGTCCTTCCAAGAGTACTTCTTACCATTACCAGCCCACTTAAGTCATAGTTAATCTCTTTCACTCTTACAGTCACATCGTCCCCTACACCTAACTCAGAAAGCATGACATAACTTTGCTTATATAATTAATATTTATTTGTCCATCTGTCAGTGTCCACACAAAGTAATATATCTGGAAGGAAGGACAATGCCTTAACCAGTTTCTATCTTTTCACTTTACAAAGCCTAGTATCTTTCATAAGGGGGACACTTGATAAATGTTTGCTAAACTGAACTGAGGCAACTTACTATGTGGAAGAAGTGTGGGAGTCAGTAAACTTGGGTTATAGTTTTTGCTTCCACTAATTGGTTATGCTATCTTGGTGCATTAACCTCTCTGAGTCTCAGGGATGTTATCTGTACAGCAGGGATTGTAACACTTTTCCTGCTGACCTCACACAACTGGCCTTGGATATCAAATGAGGAAAAATACCTAAAAGCACTTTGAAATCTTTTCAATTCTTTGCATAAACAAAGGACTATTGTGATAACTAATAATAAAGTAGAACACCAGGGTTTAAAGGCTGTAGTCAAATAAACTCCTGTTCCCTCTACTGCTTCAGCAGGGACTAGATATCATCTACCCAGGACCCCAGCATTCAGTAAGGGGATGTATTGATAACCATGAAGGTCTCATCTAATTCTAAGGCCCTGTGGCCCTGTCTTCTCAGCATAGCACAAAGAAGATAAAGGTCAGAAACACCTATAATAAAGGAAGGTCCCTGGGCTCTCTGCACCGCTAGATTTTCTACCATCTTCAATGAGCTTTGTTTCTATCAGTGCCATGGCTGACTTCAGCCCTTTCATATTCATCTTTTCCATTAAACTACGCTGCTCAGTCATAGAAAACTGAAAGGTGCAGGTGACCCAGGCTATTTGTTTCCTTAACCCTAAAAATAATACAGAGAGCCACCAAAAAACAAAAACAAAAACAAACCCAGTGCCATTGAGTCGATGCTGACACATAGCAACCCTATAGGACAGAGTAGAACTGTCCCATAGGATTTCCAAGGAGCGGCTGACATATTCAAACTGTCAACCTTTTGGTTAGCAGCCAAGTTCTTAACCACTGCGTCACCAGGGCTCCAATACTACACAAAACAGTCAATCTAAGAAAGACTTTTCAGCTCACACTTTGATTTTATTTTTTAATATTTTCATGAAATAAAGCAATCAAAGCCCATGCATTTCTGTAAATATAAACATGGACTAAACAGTTTGGAATCTGACTGCCCTGTAATGACTAAAGGTACACTTCTAAGCTGAAATAAGCTCTTAGAATGCTGCCTTCATTCAATATTTCACTGAGGCTGTTCTGACCCCCTATAGCTCAATAGCCAGCCTGTAGTCAGTAATTCCTCTAGCTACTCTTCAATTCTTCAAAGTTAAACAATTCTGAGGATATCCTAATCCTGAATGAAGAGGGAAGTGACTTATGATGGAAGAAAACTGAATGGATTTCAAATTCAGCTTTACAGGTAAAAATTATAGTTGCTGTCAATAAAACATGGAGCCCTGGCAGTGTAGTGGTTAACAGTTCAGCTGTTAACCAAAAGGTCAGCAGTTTGAATCCACCAGCTGCACCTTGGAAACCCTAATGGGGTGGTTCTACTGTGTCCTATAGTGTTGCTATGAGTTGGGATTGACTCACTGACTACGGGTTTGGGTTTTGTTTTTTTTTTTTTTTTTGGTCAATAAAACATGTAAGGATGAAAGTATCAGAATCCCTCAGTTATGTTCTTAGGTTCTTCCTGAATGGTTAGCATACACACTCAGACCTCGCATACCATACAGGAAAAAGGCAAAAGCACTTACAATAGAGTGATTAAATTGTTTGCATTGTCTCCCTTAAAAATGTAAATTAAAAAAATTTAAATCATGCCAAAGTAAAATCTTCCATTTACTTTGCACGATTCAAGAAACATTTCTGGTTTCTTCTTTTACCTTTTCAAGAATAAGTTCTCTGGAATGTGGAAGTCTGGCAATCCCATTTTCTGTATGTTCATCTCTTCTAGGCCACTGAGGTGATCTTGCAAAGTCTGGGCATAAGGAAGGTTCCTGGGTGCCTCCTGAAGCCAGGTGTTTGTTGCCTACAAAACAAGAGAAGTTTTCTAGAATAACAGACATGGATGAGTGTCAAAGTACAATGAACATTAGGTAATAATCCAGATTTGATAGATTGATTATTAAGCAAGACAAAGCACTGAAAGTTAAAATAAATTGCAGAAAATTATGAGTTATGATTCATTGATCTCTTCCCCTATTTTATAAGAGGAATATACAGCACAGCCAGATTCCTAGACAGTGCCCCAATGCTTCCATTAATAACTTTAGGCTCAACAAGCTCTTCCTCTTAGTAGCATTCATTTGGCATTTATCACATACAGCTTTATTCATTAGGTATCTATGCATGCATGAATGCCTCTTTTCTCCCCAAGAATTCTCTAGGGACAGGAAGCATGCCTTACACATCTTTGGCTAGACTCCTGCAAATAACCGAGGGTTACCCAAAAGCCCAGTGCCGTCGAGTTGATTCCGATTCATAGCGACCCTATGGGACAGAGTAGAACTGCCCCATAGAGTTTCCAAGGAGCGCCTGGGGGATTCGAACTGCCAACCCTTTGGTTAGCAGCCATAGCACTTAACCACTACACCACCAGGGTTTCTACTTGAGTATGTAATTAGCACTGATAACCACGCATTTATTGACTGCCTGATTTATACTTACAGCTATTAATTTGGAACCCATGTGCCGGAAAGTCATATCTGTTTGAGGAACCCTGTGATCCAAGAGGCTGTTGGCATACGTATGCAAGCTTCTAGAAACATCAGAGAGATCCAAAGGGAAATTGGAAGCCACTTTTTTGGTATCCACATTGGTGCCAGCATTCCATTCAAATTCCATCTTCTCTTCATCTGAAAATGCACATATGAAATAGTTGTAAATGGTGCCAGGTCAGCCCTTAATTAATGATTCTCAACACCTGTACTCCAGGGCACCGTGGTCCTGGAAGCCCTCATCTAGGGGAAGAGGCACATACCATAGCGCCACGCCACCTTCTTGGAAATCATTGAGCCATAAGCTGTAGCAGAGGAGTCCATTTGGAGGAACAGTTTTGTGTGGGACCAGCGGGCGAGGATCTCACTTCTGGCTTCGGCTTGCCAATGGGGTATGGAAATAACACTTTTGATCTTCCCTTCTTCCTTAGAGTCATAACTGTTAAATAGAAAACCAGTTGACACAGGATTAAATAGAAGTTCCATTTATGGCAATAAAAACCAGATACGTGAATGGATCAGAGAAATTACCATAACCCACACTCATTAACTTCTAAGGGCAACATTCAGCACAAATTCAGGACTTCCCAGGGATATATGGAGGGGGTTGGGGGAAGACAGTTTTTGAAAACTGTTTGAATCCTAGTGTACCATTTACTAGCTCTATTGCCTTGGCCATGAGGCCTTGGTAAAATTCTCACCTCCTGTGCGGGTGGCTCAAGTTCAATGCACCTCATGGATATCCACTACCGGTCTGTCAGTGGAGGCTTACGTGTTGCTATGATGTTGAACAGGTTTCATCGGAGCTTCCAGACTAAGATAGACTATGAAGAAAGGTCTGCTGATCTACTTCCAAAAATCAGCCAACGAAAACTATGTAGATCACAATGTCTGATCTCCACACAATCATGGAAATGGCACAGGATTGGAAAGTGTCTCATTCTATTGCACATGGGGTTGCCAAGGGCTGGGGGCTGACTCGACAGCAGCAAACTACAACACTGCCTTGGCCAAGTTATTCAATGCATCTCAGTTACCATTTTCTCGTCTATAAAATAGGGACAACTCATACCTCCTTTGTAGTTTATTTGTGAAAACTGAGATAATTTCTTCAAAGCACTCAGCACTAAAAAAAAAACAAAACAGTGCCTGGTAAATAGTAAGTGCCCCCCAAATGGTAGGAAGGTCCAGTTGGACATGTGTGCAGGGCCAAAATGTTGAGAGCTCTATGTCACTTGCATTGCAGACCTGGTAACACTCTGCAGGCCAGTTTTACGGATGAAGAGAAAGACCGGAAATTGCAGCTCAGGACAGGTCACCCTAAGTCTTCCTTACCTTACGTGGCCAGTGAGAGTAACCTCGGTGATTTTGTTGTTCTGAATGTCCAAGGTGAGCTTGTAAGACTTTTTGTCTTTAGCAGAGTCATCACTAACTCTGAGGACTGTCCCAAGGTCAACACTGAAATCCGGAATTTGGATTCCACTGGACAAAGTCATACTCTGTCGGTTATATTTGAACATCATAGTAGCCTTGGCCTGTTCCAGACCTGAGTATACAAAAGCATTAAGAAATTTGTATTAAGAAGCTATGCTTGGCAGGAATGGCAGAAAAAGGCAGAAAACCCACAAGCACCTATCGGGTTTAAGTGAGGACACAGTTCAGGATTTTACCTTAAATTTTTAACTCATTGGTGTTCATGCATTTGCTCAATCTACAAATATTTATTGATTGCCTATTAGGTGCTAGACACTGCCTTTAGCACTGGTGAGTCCTGGCCCTCATGGAGCTTGCATTATAGTGGGGGGAGGGTGTACAGACAATAAATAAGAAAATTATTTATGGCAGATGGTGATAAAGGCTATGAAGAAAAGTAAGACTGAATAGAAAGATACCAAAAAACGGTTGCCGTCGAGTTGATTCCGACTCATAGTGACCCTACAGGACAGAGTAGAACTGCCACATAGGGTTTTCAAGGAGAGCCTTGTGGATTCGAACTGCTGACCTTTTGGTTACCAGCCGTAGTGCTTAACCACAATGGCACAAGGATAGAGGATAGGCAATGATGACAGAAGAGTTGCTATTTTATATGTGGTAGTCAGAGAAGTCTCCTCTGATAAGGAGATATGAAGGCAGAAACCTGAATGAAGAGAGGGGCTGAACACACAGATGTCTGCAGGGAGAGCCTTCCAAGCAGAAGATCGTGAACCCAACTGCCCTGATATGGGGAACACTTGGCATGTTCAGGGCACAGCAAGGCAGGCATGTCCCACGTCTCTATATTATCATCATCCAAGAGGCCTCTCTTTGCTCCTGTCCAATCCAACCCTGGGTTCCTCTCTCCCATATCGTCATTTCTTTGTAAAAACACTCCCAGGCTTTCTTCAATTCCTAGGCTCATCCATTTTATATCATTTGTAAAATATTTATGTAATTTTTCTTTCAGTATATACCCCTTACTTCCTGTAGGCTTTGTTTATCTAGTTCAGTCGTGTGACATACTGTCCCTACATAAAAATCTTCCAGCGTGAGCACCTGAGTTTGCCCAGCTCCCAAAACTTGCCTCTCCAGTAGCCTTCTTCATCTCAGTATATAGCAACTCCATTCTTCGGTTGCTTGGGTGACAAAACTGGGAGCTGTCCTGATTTCTCTTTTTCTCTTACACTCAACATCTAATACATAAGCAAAGCTTGTCAGCCAAATCTTCAAAATATGGCCAGAATCTGACCATTTCCCATAGCTCCTCTGCCACCCCTCTAATCCAAACCACCACCATCTCTTGCCTGGATTATCGTAACAGACTACATACAAGTTTCTCTGCCCTTGTCCTCCTATAGTCTGTTCTCAACATAAGCCTAAATCAAATCATGAAAACCCTCCAGTGGCTTCTTATTTTGTTTGTGGTAAAAGCCAAAGTTCTTACCATGGCCTACAAGACCATTTTCTCCTCCTTGCCCTTCTTTCTCTGATTTTAGCTGCTATCGCTTTCTCCTCTGATCTCTCTGCTTCAGCCATACTGGCCTTCTTCCCCTTCCTCAAACATGGCAGCCATATGCCAGCCTCAGGGCCTTTGTTTGCATCTGCAGACCTCTTAGCCTTGCTAAGATACATTCTTTCCCACATGGCTTATCCCCTTACCTGCTTCAGTGCTCTTTTTTATGCTCACCTGACCTGTAAGGCTTTCCCTTATAATTCCAAATGGCTCTGCCTTCCCTCCATCTTTTACCAACTTTTGGCATTCCCTAGACCCATGCCTGCTATATTTTTCTCCCCGGCACTGATCTGACATTCTCAATATTTATTTGTTTGGTTAACCCTGGTGGCGTAGTGGTTAAGGGCTATGGCTGCTAACCAAAGGGTCGGCAGTTCGAATCCGCCAGGGGCTCCTTGGAAACTCTATGGGGTGGTTCCACTCAGTCCTACAGGGTTGCTACAAATTGGAATGGACTCGACGGCACTGGGTTTGTTTGGTTTTTTGTTTTGTTTTGTTTTCTGCAAGCTCCACAAAGGCAGACTTTATCTCTGTTGTTCACTGTTCTAGCCCCAGCCATTAGAACCAAAACTTACCAAGTACTCAAGAAATATTTGTTGAAAGCATTAAGTTAAACACGTTCTGTGAGTCCTGAACCTAAGACTAAGGCCAGCAATGGAGGAGTCCTTCACAGATACTTACGTTCTGCCTGAGTTACAAACTTCAGTGTGTCCACCAAGGCTGTGCCTTCTCTCTGGAGTTCATAGGTTGCACTGGCAGAATACTGTTCTACCTCTCCCGTTGGCTGCAGTTCCAGTTCAAATCTAAAGGTGTTACAATGTAGCCACAATGTTCCAGCTTTTCAAAGAGGATTCTAATGTTCCCAAAACCACTCAGCCTCAATTACAACAAAAAGATGGCTTTTATTTTAATATTGTCTCTGGCCCTAAACTAATGATGACCTTTATGGTCCCTTTCAGCCCCTCCAAGAGCCCCAGGTAAGGACAGACCACAAGATTCCCAGGATTTTTTGGACAAACAGAGCAGAAGTTGGCTGGCTGTGTCAGCAAAGCTGAGAACAAGCAGTAGAAGTAGGGGTGGTGGGAGTGTGAAGAGAGCAAGGGGCCCTTAAGCATGGGGAGCATACCCAGTGAGGTCCAGAAAGGCCACACCAATGTGTCTGAAGACTAGGAAACACAGATACTGAATTAGGAACAAACTAGAATCTGTAATGTGATCTCCTATTCTAATGCCTAAGGAAAAAGAGAGCGGACATCATTTACAAGTAGGTGCTTTTAAAGGAGTGATTCTCAACTGCGATGGGTGTAGTTCCCCTGAAGGAGTATAACGGAATCACCTTGGGTTATCTCTTTTGAGCTACATTCTTCCCTAGGGGTTATAACTCCCCACCTTCCAGCCCTATCCCCTTACCCCTACCCCATCTGTGGAGAAATTCAGTCCTAGAGTCAAAGTTTTGGTAGGAGTGTGAACACTCCTTAGGTGGGTTGGGGCAAAGGACCACTTTTTTACATAATCAAAGGATAGTGCAAACCCCTACTGACAGGGGCCTACAACACACAGTACTTTTTCCTTTGCCCCACTAGGTGGCCAAAATGTGGAAGTGGGTAAGCAATGCACTGAGCATTGAGCATGCCTGACCTGGTTTCCCCCGTTAGTGGATAGTAGGAGGCGGAGTCTGTGGAGCTGGCGTTGGTGTAAGCGCCAGAGGTACAGTAGTTCAGGCCAACAAAGAAAGGCTTGCAATTTGACCAGGTCTGCCTGTTCTCAATCAGAGGTAGAATCATGTCCGTCTTGGTGGTAGAGACCAAATGCAATGTGTTACTGGTGAAGAAAGAAAAAACCTGAGTTATCTTCAGTTCATGACTCTAAATGAACATGACTGACTCTGGTGGTACAAATACTCCCTTATCCTCCTGTCTTTCTCCCCTCTGTCCACATCCATCTTGAATTATTTGATTTATTGAGAAATAAATAAGGTCAAGAATCTCCATAAAACCAACAGTCATAGTCACTCTTGTGTTTCCAGACATTGTACGAAGTTCTTTATGTTTATTATCAGCAATCTCTCAACAAACCTGAAAAGTAGGGATTAAGACTCCCATTTTCTAGCGGAAATGGAGGCTCAGAGATGTTAAGTTACTGATCACTACGATCTGAACTTAGGTGTGCTCATTCCTTCATTCGAGGCCCTTTAGATAAGAGGTGCCCCCACTTTCTTTCATCTGCAATCTCTTACTGGCTTCTTTCCACCAGCATTAAACAGGCTCAAGTCTCTCCCATTAAATACACACACAGCTTTCTTTCCCTTCTAGCTACAGCCTTCTCTTATCCCCCTTACAGTCAAATTTCTTAAGAGAGTTGGCTGCTTTTGCAGTCTCCACTTTTCTTTCAATCGCTTCTCAATGAACTGTGATCTGATGGCCACCCCCATCATGTTTCTGAAACTGCTTTCATCAGCATCTCCAATCACCTTCTTGCTCTTAAGTCTAATGGAAATGATGAGGCCTTATCTTCCTTGACCTCTCAGAGCATTCAGTAGAGTTGTTCACCCATGGCAAGATTAAGACTTTCAAGGCCCTAACGTCTAAAAAGATATGGCACCCTCCTCCCAAATATGTACTTAAAAAACTAGTAAGCCATACAATAAGTACAAGTTCAACAACGTTCTGATTTTTTTCCAAGGATGCTTTCTTTGAAACAATATATTCTTTCCCAAGTACTGTTTCCTCATTTTGAGGTACCCAAAGACCATGCTTTCTAGCGTGCTGGAGCCCTACACACTGGCTTTAGCCTGCCTCTGGGGTCATCCAATTCTTGGCTGCTCCTCAGCTTCTGTGACCCCTTAGCACCTTGGTTTTCTTTCTGCCTCTCTGGTCACTCCTTCTCACTCTCTTCTGTTTATTCCCTTCCCCCATTAAATGTTTGTTTTCCCATGATTCTAGCCTACTCCCACACATCTCACTCTACACCCATTGCTGTTTGACCTCCAGAATCTCTATATGCTGGTGATTCCAAAATCTATATTTGGAGCTCAAATGTCTTTACTGAGCTCCAAATATTGCTATTGTTATTGTTGTTAGGTGCCATTGAGTCGGTTCTGACTCATAGCAATCCCATGTACAACAAAATGAAACACTACCCAGTCCTGCACCATCCTCATGGTCATTGCTATGTTTGAGCCCATTGTTGCAGCCACTGTGTTAATCCATCTTGTTGAGGGTCTTCCTCTTTTTCACTGATCCTCTTCCTTAAGAAGCTTGATATCCTTCTCCAGTGATTGATCCCTCCTGAAAACATGTCCAAAGTACATGAGACAAAGTCTCACCATTCTTGCTTCCAAGGAGCATTCTAGCTATACTTCTTCCAAGACAGACTTGTTTGTTCTTGTGGCAGTCTATGGTACATTCAATATTCTTCACCAACATATAATCAAAGGCATCAATTCTTCGGTCTTCCTTAGTCATTGTACAACTTTTGCATGCATCTGAGGCAATTGAAAATACCATGGCTTGGGTCAGGTATACCTTAGCCCTCTAAGTGACATCTTTGCTTTTCATCACTTTAAAGAAATCTTTTGCAGCAGATTTTCCCAAAGCAATACATTGTTTGATTTTTTGACTGCTGCTTCCATGGGCATTGATTGTGGATGCAAGTAAAATGAAATCCTTGACATTTTCCATTTTTTCTCCATTTATCGTAATGTTGCTTATTGGTCCAGTGGATCTTTGTTTTCTTTATGTTGAAGTATAATCCATTCTGAAGGTTGTAGTCTTTCGTTTTCATCAGTAAGTGCTTCCAGTCCTCTTCACTTTCAGCAAGCAAGGTTGTGTCATATGCATAATGCAGGTTGTTAATGAGTCTTCCTCCATTCCTGATGCTGTGTTCTTCTTCATGTAGCCCGACTTCTTGGACTATTTGCTCAGCATACAAATTGAATAAGTATGATGAAAGGATACAACCCTGACATACACCTTTCCTAACTTTAAACCACACAATATCCTGTTGTTGTGTTCGAATGACTGCCTCTTGGTCTACGTACAGGCTCTGCATGAGCACAATTAAGTGTTCTGGAATTCCTTTTCTTTGAAAATGTTATCCATAATTTGCTTTGATCCACACAGTCAAATGACTTTGCACAGTCAATAAAACACAGGGAAATATCTTCCTGGTATTCTTGGCTTTCAGCCAAGATCATCTGACATCAGCAATGATATCCCTCATTTCACGTCCTCTTCTGAATCCGGCTTGAATTTTTGGCAGTTCCTTGTAGATGTACTGCTGCAAACATTTTTGAATTACCTTCAGCAAAATTTTACTTGTGTGTGATATTAATGACATATTGTTCAATAATTTCTGCATCCTGTTGAATCACCTTTCTTTGGAATGAGCACAAATACGGATCTCTCCCAGTCGGCTGGTCAGGTAGCTGTCTTCCAAATTTCTTGGCATAGATGAGTGAGACCATCCCACACTCATCCATTTGTTGAAACATCTCAATTGATATTCCGTCAGTTCCTAGAGCCTTGTTTTTGCCAATGCCTTTAGTGCAGCTTGAACTTCTTCCTTCAATACCATCGGTTCTTGATCATATGCTACCTCCTGAAAACATGGAAGGTCGACCAATTCTTTTTGGTACAGTGACTCTGTGTATTCCTTCCATCTTCTTTTGGTGTTTCCTGCATTGTTCAATATTTTGCCCATAGAATCCTTGCAACTCAAGAATATTGCTACTCAAGGCTTGACTTTTTCCTTCGGTTTTTTCAGCTTGAGAAATTTCTTCCCTTTTGGTTTCCTAACTCCAGGTCTTTGCACATTTCATTATAATACTTAGTCTTCTCAAGTTGCCCTTTGAAATCTTCTGTTCAGCTTTCTTACTTCATCATTTCCTCCCTTCATTTTAGCTACTCTACGTTCAAAAACAAGTTTCAGAATTTCTTCTGACATCCATTTTTGTCTTTTCTTTCTTTCCTGTCTTTTTAATGACTTTTTGCTTTCTTTGTGTATAATATCCTTGATGTCATTCCACAACTCGTCTGGTGTTTGGTCATTAGTGTTCAGTGTATCAAATCTGTTTTTGAGATGATCTCCACATTCAGGTGGTATATGCTCAAGGTCGTATATTGCCTCTAGTGGACTTGTTTTAATTTTCTTCAGCTTCAACTTGAACTTGCATATGAGCAATTGATGGTCTGTCCCGCAGTCAGCCACTTGCCTTGTTCTGACACATGATATTGAGCTTTTCCATCATCTTTTTCCACAGATGTAATCAATTTGATTCTTCATATTCCATCTAGTGAGGTCCACATGTATAGTCACCATTTATGTAATTCTATATGCTGGTGATTCCAAAGTCTGTATGTGGAGCTCAAATGTCTTTACTGAGCTCCTGATATAGATTTGGGAATTACCAGCATATAGAGGTACTTGACCCATAGGTCCCATTTCCAGCTAGATATTTCTAATTCGGCTTCTGACAGGATATCAGTTGCATCATATTCAAAGCTGAACTTGTCATCTTCCCTCTAAACCAGCTGCTCTCCCTCTGTAGTCCCTATTTCAATTAAGGGAACCCCTCACCTACCTTTCTTCTTTTGTTTTCCTCGCTTCCCATATCCAGTCAATCACTAAGTACTCATGGTTTCACCTCCTGGCACGTTCTAGTGTCTGCGCACTCCTCTCTACACCTGGCCCTCTTCTGTTGCAGCCCATTATCATCTCCCACCTCTATCATTGTAACAGACTCCTAACTGGTCTCCCTGTCTCCAGTCATGCCTCCTTTCTGTCCATTTTCCACACTGGAGTCAGAGTGATTCTTCTAATGCACTAACCTTATCTTTCCTTTTAAAATCCTTTGCCTTCAGAAGAAGTCCAAACTTTCTAAAGTGGTTTACAAGGCTCGTCATGGCCCGACCCCTGAAAATCTCTCCACAGCTATCCCTCACTAATTTCCTATGCCCTTTACCACACTGAACATCTTTCAGTTCCTTTAAACGTATTCTTTTTCTTCCAGACCGTTACGCTTGCTTTTCCCTTTGCCTGGAACATTCCTATTTTTTTGACTAGATAACTCTGACATAGCCTTCAGATATCAGTTTAAGTATCACTTTCCTCAGAAAGCTTTCCGTAACTATCACAGACTGCATGACATACATCCTCTAATTTAGCGTTCACTTCACTGTTATTGCTTGCTCAATTGTATGCCTTTCCTGCAAGCTATAAGCTCTCAAAGTTCAGGGGCCCTGTATCTCACTCAACATACCTGATACATATTATGCAATTAAATACTAATTTTGAATGAATAAAGGAATGTGTATCATTGAAAATAGAGCTCTCAATATGAGGCTGCATTTTTTTAACCATAAGATTACATGCTTTACTTACTGAGCCGTTGTTGTCATTAGGTGCCGTCAAGTCAATTTTGAGTCACAGCGGGCCCATGTGACAGAGTAGAACTGCCCATGGGATTTTCTGGGTTGTAATCTTTATGGGAGCAGGTCACCAAGTCTTTCCTCCCGCAGAGCTGCTGGGTGGGTTCAAACCACCAACCTTTCGGTTAGCAGCCAAGTGCTTAATCACACCCACTGAAATAGCTAACACAAATTGATATGTTCACTGGTATATTTCCTGGGAAAAATGTTTATTTTCTAAGGACGATTTCTCTAGAGCTAGTATTTCTTCATTCTCAAAACAAAGAAATACAAGAACAACCTAACAACAATTAACTAGACAGTAGGTATTAAGTCTCAATGCAGAAAGACACAGGATAATTTAGTAAATGTGGAAAGTAATTACTTAGTGAGTCTAGGCTAGTTTAAAAATAGGTAATCAAGAAACCCCCAGATTCACTGTGGCCCGAATTATCTGAATAGTTGTCCAGCCTGGCCAAATCCTGCAGGTACAGTCTCAACTTTCTCTTTCAGATTGGCTAAGTGTATAGATCTGGCTGAATTACCTGCCACTGAACAGCTTGACTGGCCTCTTTGGAGAAGGAACAATAAACTTCAGTTGCCCAGCCTTCAGGGCAACACGAGCCTCCAGGCCTGACTCGTGGAAGAAGTTGGTGTTCATTTGGACCCCACTCCTAGCGAAGTCTGGAATGATGATGCCCACATTTGTCACAAACTCCACTGACACAGAGGGCTTTGCCACCAGTTCAGCCTGCATCTATAAGCCAGAAAACAACTTCTTCAGCTTTGTTAAATACCCAGCGCCCAACAGTCAGATCATCCACCCTTTCTAGTCCCGGGATGACTCGCACCTCAGGAAGCATTATTATGATTTGTTTGGAGGAAGAAAAGCCAAGTTCTCAGTTCCCTAAGCCAGGCTACACTGACACCCAGGACTAAGAAGTACCCAAGTGACCTTTAAGCATAACAGAATGAAAAGATGAAAGGAATTATCTTTTATTGAGAGACAAACTGAGTTTTTAGCCCTGCCACACTGAAGCTAGTGAGGCAGACCATCGTAGGGGAACCTTAACACTTTTAATAACAATTAACAAGGTGATCAAAATGATGATGCACTTTGTCTTGAACTAGAAACACATTTAAAAATTGCACCAGAAACCCATCCTGGAGGAAAAGAACAACATGCAGAATCAAAAAAGTGAACAACGTCTTACACTGGCTACTTCAAGTTTCACTCCAGCCTTCATCCCAGGAGTGATGACTCCAGATGAAGATACTTGCAATTGCAATCCAGCTCCGGTGGGGAGCTCAAAGGCAGTGTCCATGAAGATGTAGTGAAGAAACAAGTCATTCTTTGAGCCTTTACTTATGGCTTCTCCGATCTGTAGATTCAAGCAGGAAGAATGACTAAAAGTAAGCCTCATTGAAGTGGATTTTGCTAAATGCAACCCCCCGTAATTGAACAATAATTCTTCTTTATCCAGAGGGAAGGGACTAGCATATTTTGATTAGCTGAAGAGTTTGACAGGCCAAGATTAATGATTACTGATTTCAATGAACTGAAATATGAGAAGCTGCTCTGAACAGAATATACAACTTTTAATTGGTGATTCAGAAGGCACTTAAAAACATTGCTGAACCTCAGAGATTTACGAATTTTAAGTGTCATTGTTTAATCATTTTGGCTGAGTCCAGATACAAGTGAGATCTTACTGAAAAAAAGAATTTTTTTTTCAGTAAGTATATTCTATTATCGAGAAACCAATTTTTTGAAACCAAGGAGCTATTGAGATGATGTACATAATCGTATGCATCCATTTTTTAATAACATTTCATAACTTAAGATCTATTTTCATACATAATATGAGATCTGTGTTCTCAAAGCCAACATTATTATTTAACAGGTCTCAGGACCTATGTTTGGATATTTTCTTTCTTACTAATAAATTAATAACAATAAAAATTATAGTTAATATTGGAGAGTGGATTACAGTTCACCAAATACTTTCTTTCATAATTATTGTTACCATTTCAATATAAAAAGGAACCTGCAGCACATGTAGGGGAAAGCTCACTTAATGTTGTTTTCCAGATAAACGAATGCTCTTAAGAGGCATACCTCATTATGAATAGCCTAATTTCTAGATGCTTCCAATTCACTGTGACCCAATCATTTTTTTTTTTTTTTTTCACTAAAATTCAAAACAAAACTGCCTCTTGGAAAGAAGTACAGGACTTTCTCTGATTTGTGTGTCTGGAATCTTAAGGGGATCTGGGAGACCTAGAAAGAGCACTGGCTAATCTCATTGATCCTCTGTTGCAGCCTGGTCTGCTTACCATCCGGGGGACCCCCTGCAGAATGTGAATGCCACTGAGCAGCAGCCTTCCCAGGAACTGTAGGTCATTGAGCTTGACAAACCCAAGCTCCTCTCCCAACATGCGAAGGTAGGCTCTGGCTTCTGGGACTTCTTTGGACTTCAAATCTTTGATCAGCTTCTCAACATTGAGCATAATTCCATTTACCATGTCCTAGGAATTTGAAAAATAAAATACCTGGTAAGATGTCAGCCCATAAAACAATTTTAGATTCCTGTTGTGGGTGGGGCCTGTCTCCTGCAACCATAATGGGCCTAAACACAAACATCCAAGGTAGGGATACAGGGCAGGCATTGTTGTTATCATTACATGCTGTCAAGTTGGTTACAAGTCATAGCAACCCTATGTACAACAGAATGAAACACTGCCCAGTCCAGCACCATCCTCACAATCATTGCTATGTTTGAGCCCACTGTTACAGTCAATGTGTCAGTTCTTGTCATTGAGGGTCTTCCTCTACTTTACCATGTATGATGCCCTTCTCCAGGGACTGGTCCCTCCTGGTAACATGTCCAAAGTATGTGAGATGAAGTCTCGCCATCCTTGCTCTCTAAGGAGCATTTTGGCTGTACTTGTTCTAAGACAGGTTTGTTCTTTCTCCATTTTTGAATTATCTTCAGCAAAATTTTACTTGCATGTGATATTGTTCGATAATTTCCACATTCCATTGGATCACCTTTCTTTGGAATGGGCACAAATATGGGTCTTTTCCAATCAGTCGACCAGGTAGCTATCTTCCAAATTTCTTGGCATAGACAAGTGAACTCTTTGAGTATTGAATCGTTTGTTGAAACATCTCATTCGGTCATTTGTCGATTGCTGGAGCCCTGTTTTTCACCAGTGCCTTCAGCACAGTTTGGACTTCTTTCTTCAGTATCATTTGTTCTTGATCATATGCTACCTCCTGAAATGGTTGAATGTTGGCCAATCTTTTTGGTATAGGGCAGACATTGAAAGATAATTCTTCCCAATTGAGATGAAAAACCAAGGTCTTGCCAGGGATAATGGTGCTTCCAAAACTTGTCTTAACTTGAATTAATGTAGGAATAGCAAGGTGTATATCACCTTTCTAGGATTCAAGAATCCTAGGGCTCCCCAAAATTTAAGATCCTCTGTTCACCCCGTTTATCCCTCTCCTTTGTCTAGAGAAGAATACCAGGGGTTCCTTGAGAAAATATAGCTGCTATATACGTTGGTCAAAGGCTTAAAAAGATACTTGCTCTTAAGCAAAGGTCTAGAGGTAAGAAGAATACCAGACTGTGGCCTAGGCATTGAGAAAGAAGAGGTTAACAGACCCAAAACAAATCAAAGACTCTCAGCCTCGAGTTGAGGTAAGTAAGTTAGAAGATGGAGGTGGGGTTACCTGTGAGCATCTAGGAATAAATTAAAGCCATGCTTCTCAAAGCTGAGTGTGCTTACAAATCACCTGGGGATCTTGTTAAAATGCAGACTCTGATTCAGTGGGTGGGAAGTGGGGCCTGGGAGCCTGCATTTCTAACAAACTCCAACTCGATGCTCATAACTAGGCCACACTGAGAAGTTTCAGATTATATATAATATTTTCTCTTCTAAAGTGGAGAGTTCAGACCAATTTCAAGGTGGATTTTCCTCCCTTTAGCTAGTGCACTGATGAGAGAGCCAAAGAAAGTGGTTAATAATAAGAAGAATATAAATTAAAAAATTATAACAGTATCTACTTATTGAATAATCAGTACCAGTACCAGGCACTGTCATGGATTGAATTGTGTCCCCCCAAAATATCTGTCAACTTGGCTAGGTCATGATTCCCAGTATTGTATGCTTGTCTACCATTTTGTCTTCTGGTGTGATTTCCCTGTGTGTTGTAAATCCTATCTCTATGATGACATGAGGTGAATTAGTGGCAGTTATATTGATGAGATCTTCCAGACTAGATAGTGTCTTCAGCCAATCTCTTCTGAGATATAAAAGAGAGAAGCAAGCAGGGAGACATGGGGACCTCATACCACCAAGAAAGCAGCTCCGGGAGCAGAGCGTATCATTTGGACCTGAAGTTCCTGCGCTTAGATGCTCCCAGACCAAGGGAAGATTGATGACAAGGACCTTTCTTCAGAGCTGACAGAGAGAGAAAGCCTGCCCCTGGAGCTGGAGCCCTGAATTTGGACTTGCAGCCTACTTGGCTGTGAGAGAATAAGTTTCTCTTTGTTAAGCCATCCGATTGCGGTATTTCTGTTATAGCAGCACTAGATGACTAAGACAGGCACTGTGTTTAGCACTTTACACACCTTATTTCATTTAATCTTTATAATAATTTTGTGAGATATATATTATTATCACTCTGGGGATGCGGAAGTGGATACATATAATATTAGGTAACTTGTCCAGGTTTGCACAGCTTGGAAGTCACTTAAGTTAGAATTCAAATTCATGCCCCAAAGCTCACACTCTTAATCGATGTTCTAGAATGCCTCTAATGAGTCTGGTTCCAGGACATATTGAATCAGCGTGCCCAAAGCTGCAGTGGTTAGTGGCCCTCACCCACATTAAAAAAAAATTTCCAAACCTGTTGCCTGGGAGTCGATTCCAACTCATGGTGACTCCCTATGTTACAGAGTAGAACTGCTCCATGGGGTTTTCTTGCTGTAATCTTTACAGAAAATCACCAGGCCTTTCTTCTGTGGCACCGCTGGGTGGGTTTAAACCACCAACCTTTAGGTTAGTAGTTGATCACAAACGATTTGTGCCTTCCAGGAGCCCATAGGGCTGATTAATAACATCCACAGCTATAAGAGCTCTGCTGCTAAACAAAAGGTTGACAGTTTGCATCCCCAGCTGCTGTTTGGAAACCCTATAGGGCAGCTCTACTCTGTTCTATAGGGTCATTAAGAGTCTGAATCAACTCAATGGCAATGGGTTAATTATCATTATTATTTCTCAGTAACATCAGATAGTACCTTGGTGATTTCTAGGCATAGGTAAGAATGTCTTTGCATTGAGAACCAAAACTTTCCTTGAGAGGATAATTAACAAATACTTACCTGTGCATGTTTATCATCTTTGGTGTAGCCAAAGTGATCCACCAAGACCCTGGAAACCTGATCAGGAACTCGGCCATCAACCCAGTATAAAGCCTTGTTGACACTGTCTGGGAAGAATCCTTGCTTCCCAAAGAGAGCTTCCAATGTTGGTTCAAAGCCCTTTCCTTCCAAACCAATCTGAGATCAGAGCAGAAAAGCAGGCAAGGAAATTCCATCAGGTTTCTTTGTTGTATGTCAGCCTCCCATTTCTCTCTTTACGTCCATTGAATTAAACAAGTAGTTATGAATACTACAGGGCAGGAACTGAGCTTAGTACTTCATAGAAGTTGTCTTATTTAAATCTCACTGGAATTTTGAAAGGCAGAACTTACACTTTTACAAAAGAGAAAAGCTGAAGTTCAGAGAGGATAAAAAATGAAACCAAGGATACAGAGTTGGGAGTGAATTTAGGGTTTAGACCAGATCTGACACACCATCAGTGGATTTGAGGGCTTCGAAGTTCAGATATCTGTATTTACATTTATCCTAAGGAACCATGCTTCAGATGACCCCTAGGAGGGGCAGAGGAGAGTAACGCAGGTGGGGGGAAGAAGGCCTCAAAGCGATGGTACAAACTGCTTGATGATTCTTATTCCTCCCCCAGGCTGGCTCACCAATCCCCTGCCTTCCTACTTATGGTCTTGTACAGAACAGGTTAAAGGATTCAGTATCACACATACCTCGAAGAGATCAGCTGGGGAAAATCCAAAGACAGTGAGGGTGGTTTTCAGCATGCTTTCTCTAGGAAGGTAATTATTTGGATCAAATATAAGATTCCCTTCGATTTTGGCTGAGATTGGGTCAAGTGATAGAAGGGAAACAGATTTGGAAAAGTGATAGTTCCGGGAAAATTTTTTGAAATCCATGATGGTTGGAAGTTGAGATCCTTTTAGAGCTTCTTCCAGTAATGTTTTCAGACTAGATGAAAAGAAGTAGCATATTTTGAGTTGACACACCATGCCATTTATCCATTGTCTCTCTTACCCTGAGGGAATGTGGATTTCTATTTGCTACCAAACTATTTGGGTTCATTTTCCCCAAGACTTTGGCTCAGAGAATGCTACAAATTTGCACAAGTGCTTGCTACAGAAGAAAGCACACTCCATAATAAGCAAGTAATGGCTGTAGCAGAATGGAGCCTTGAAATTCCAACCCAGGGCCTTTGTGGCAGGTGGGGGAAAATGAGTCTTACTTACTCTTGGATATACAATTCTTCTGAGTTTAAGATGTTGGCAATGTGGGAAGCCACAAAATTCTTCACTTGGTCATTCTGTTCCCATGGGAGAAGTTGGACAATTCTGTTAACATCTGCCTGGGAAGGCCCCCTCATCAGCATGAGATAGGCAGCCAATCTCTTATCCACTGGAGAGGCACCATCGAAGAAAGCCTGAAGAAGGGCTTCCTGGATCTGTAGCCAAAAGAGGGGACTATTGTACTATCACCGTCCTTTGGTCAGAACACCAAACATGCTTGGCAAACACTGGCATGGCCTGCTGGCTTTTCCTTATGTGTAAGTCTAATTTCTCCCCAATAAGTGTTTTGATCTGGTGCTGAATCTTCTTTCCAGCGTTCTCCAGAGCAACCAGATCAAGGGAGGGCTTCTGGAGGACACTTACCAAATACATGTGGAATTAAATCACATTAAAATACACAAGTTATGGCCAAGTTATGACTAGTTTGGGGATCTGCTGCTAAGTGAAAGTAAAGTTGTTTTAGCATACATTATTTCAATTTGAAGATAAAGTTTTGCAGGATTAGTGAGAATTTGGGGCTAATAAACAGCATTGTTTTCAAAGAGTCATTGCCACTTAAAGTAGGACCAGGCCGACTACCCTAGTTTGGGGATATTGGGGAAAGTCAGGAATGTTCTCTCAAGGTAAGAGTGATGATCAATCTGGTAAGAGAACAGCATGCAGGTAGACCTCATATTCTGCATGTTGGAGTAGCAGCAAGGTCAAATATTTCTCTCATGTGAACATATTACTTGGCAATCAAATCCATAAACCCATTGCCATTGAGCTGATTCCAACTCATAGCAATCCTACAGGACAGGCCAGAACTGGCCCATAGGGTTTCCAAGAAGTGGCTAGTGGATTCAAACTACTGATCTTTTGGTTAGCAGCTGAGTTCTTAACCACTGTGGCACCAGGGCTCCAGTCAAGACTACAGACTTGTTGAATTTTGCAACTAATAAACAGTAGGATAAAGTCATGAGTCAAAAGCGACTTGATGGCAACAGCTTTTTCAGAATAAAGTCAGTAGAATCATGACATTTAGAACTTTGTAACCGGATAGACTCCAAATCCTTATTAATCTGAATAAATGTCTCACTTTCAGACCTCCTGTGGACTTTACCTCTTCGTTAGATCCCATTTTCCTCAGGGCCTGGATAGCAGCTTTCTGAATTAGCAGTGATGGCTCTGTACTTTCGATGCATTTCAGGACTGAAGACGACAGTCTTGGGCTCACCTGCTCCATGGTTCTACCCATATTTCCAATGACCTGCATTGAAGAAAAGAGACAAGCTGGCATCAGGGTGCAGAAAGAGGGGGGAAGGGTGTTCAGAGAAAGTATTTCTGAAATGAAATGTATTATACAAAATAGTGAAAGTACCCTCAGAATCAAGTAGGTGTGATCTTTGTCCCCAGTGCAGTCATTGTGAATCTGTGCCAACAGGTAATCCTCAATATCCAACAGGATCTGTGTCCTCTGTGGGGCTATCTTATGATAACTATAGAATAAGGGAAGAGAGTTAGGACTCAGCAAGCCTAGCGAAGTTTCTCTTAAAATCTAAACTTGTGTTTGCTGATTTCGTATTTCATGCCATTACTCTCAAAAGGATCAGTAGGAAAATAAAACTGTAAGCACAAGAGTTTAAAAGTGGAGGGAGAGGTATAATTTTAATACAAAGATGTGGGATCTTCCTCAGCCCCTACAGGAGAAGTACAGTATAAATCCACTCACTTGTTGACCACATGGCTCAGGGCATATAAGGTGGCCCGGCTCTGCTGCTCCTTTGCTGTGTTGAAGATCTCCCGCACCCTCTCTTCCGGGGGCTCTGGAATCAGGGCCATCAGGTAGGTTATGATATCTATCAAAAGGGGGTGGGCTTCCTTACTTTTCAGCCACTGGAGGATGTGATTGTAACACTGGGGCTGCCCGCACTGAACCAAGGCTTGTAAAGTGATGGGGCTGAGAAGAAAAGAGCAGAAAGTTACACGGACCACCTTCAAGGCAAACTATCCTTTGCTCATGGCGTTCCCTCACTCACTATCCAAATCCAAACATCTTTCAAAACCCAACTCAGATTTCTAGAACCATGAAGCTTTCCCTTCCTGAGTTCCTTCTCTGATCCTCAGAGCTCTTAGAGACTTGAAGTGAAGACAAATCATGCTATTATTTATTTGCCTGAGTGCTTTCTCCACCTAACCTATAAGCTCCTGCAGGGCTCAGACTTCTTTTTCTCTCAAACTTCCCAGAGTACCCACAATGGAGCTAGGAATTAGAAGAAGCCCATCAAAATGTAAGGACTGTGGTTCCAATTTTTAGATACTACCATTTTTCCTCCTATTTCCCCCCTTTTTTAACACACACGTACATAGCTGCCTTGAATGCAGTGTGTATGTATGTTTCCCAAAGAACTCTAAGCTGTCTGAGGCAAGGCACCTTGGCTGATATTTTTGTATCCAGCAAATGTTAACTGATTGACTGATAAATGTGAAATTTAAATGGTGCCTGAAAATGAAGATTCTCTTTTTGGCCAAGGTTTGAAAGTTCAGTCACAGTTACCATAGGCTATATGAGATATCGAGCTGCAACATTAAAGAAATACCTGGACACCTCGATCAGCCTTGGCAAGAGGGAAGTGACAGCCTCATTGCTGAGGCCTCTCAGCTCAGTAACCAGCTTACTGAAGAGGTTAGCTCTCTGGGCATTCTGCTCAGAAACCGACAGATTTTCCAAGTCCTGAAGGGTCTTCAAAACGGCCTCTGCCTGCTTTGGAGGTGACGTGGACTTGGTGCTCTCAAAGGCAAGGCCCACCTCCTCGGCACCTGGAAGAAGGAAGTGTATCTTAGGAGTTCTTGTTTACCTCTGCATCTCAACCACATCTTAGTACACTGGAATCTGGTCATTGGGGAGATATCATCAGAGAGGAAAAGAGTAAAAACTATCCTATTATGTGCCCTGTGCTAGGTGTTTGACTAAATTTTTTTCACTGAATCATCAAATACTCCTGCTGGTTCGTGGCATTCCCGAGTTTAAAAATGATCAAACCAAAACCAAACCCATTGCCATCAAGTCAATTTTGACTCATAGCAACCCTTTAGGACAGAGTAGAACTGCTCTGTTTAAAGATAAGGGAACCAATTTAACCTGCCCAAGAACACCCCGGGGCTAAGGGGCAGAGTCAAGTTTGTCTGAATCCAGTATCAGGTTACTTCTTTGCTAGAAGAAACTGGTGAGGAGGGGCTGGGGCTGCTGCTGACTTGGCTACAGCTGAGGCTGAGACTCATTGAACTTCACCAACAGTTTCCTCTAATCAGAGCTACTGGCAGATGTGAGGAGGGATATACTCCTGTGTTCTCTTCATCACCCTGCTCTGAGACATGCTGTGGAGGGTGTGAAAGTCAACATGGAAGTGTGGTGTAATGGAAGAGACCTGACTTAGCTTAGACCTTGGAGCTAATTCTGCACCGCCTCTAATAGTCCGTGACCTTGAATAAATCGCTTCTCCTTTCTATGTATAATTTTCCCCTCTGTAGAACAGTTATAAAAGCACATGTTCCTATACAACCTGACATCACAGGTTGCCATGCTATACAATGAGGTAATGCATAAGAAAGAGATTTGATGGGCTTCAGTACAAGACAAATGCAGGGGGGTTAGGGTTGACTAGAGATCTTTAAAGATCCTTCCATCTCTCAAGACTGACTCCTGAGATTATTATCTGGCCTGACTCTAAAGGCCCTTTTCCACTTGCCCACCATAACTAGGCCCCAGGCTGCTCTATGGGGCCCTGTGACTTTATCATGGGGTGTATGATGTTGTCAGTCTACTAAATGGGTCACATTAGACTTAGGACACCACTTCCTAGTCAGATGTTCCGCTTCTGAAAACCTTGGAAGCTATGAGAAACTATGCCCCTTTTTTACCCCCTTGCCACTTGATGTTTTGAAATGAATAAGCTTTCTCATTAAAGGTAGCTCAGCAGCGAGAACACCAGAATACACTTAACTCATTCATCAGTGGACAGTTAACAACGCCCAGCCAAGAGCTAAGCCATGCTTGCTACATCGTGGGTACATCTCCCAGCTTCGGCAGTCGTGTGGACATAAAGGCCTACCTTCACCAAAGAAGCGACTGTTGATCTTAGATGTGTTTCCAAATTTCAAAGACTGTGTAACATGTGCCATCATTCCATATTTATTCCTGGTAACAAAGGAAGCAAGTCATATCACTGATGGGCAGCCCCCCTGGTTTCCGCAGCACGTTCTTCTTTTCATGTTGAATGTTTCCGCCTTCTGTTTCTACCCAAATCCAGCCCACATTTCAACACACAGTTAAATCCAGCTGTTTCAGACTCCTCTAATGAAGACCACTCAGCCTTCCTGGCCACACTAGTCATCCCTTCATCAGAAGGATGTGTACCTTCTCTCCACTGGTCTGGAGTGCCCAGAGGGTAGGGACTGGCACTGTGCATTGAAATCCTTTTGTATGTCCCATAGCACAGTGCCCAGAATATAGCAGATACTCAATTAATATGAGTTGATTGATCAGTTTTCAAAATGAAAACTGAGTACTCATATCTCCAGTCCAAATCTCAAATTGTCCATCAACCCTTTTCTAACCAGGGCAGCCGGTAATGATCCCCAACTTTTTGCTGATCTATAGCCCTTAAAGTCTAGGTCTGGGATATCTTTGGTTGATCTTGAATTGATTTGAATGCATAAGGCTTTTCTGCCAAATTGCCTGTGAGCCTTGGAAGAGGAATAGCACTGGGGTCTGCCTTGTACCTCTTTGTAGCCCCATTGCTAGTTGGAACGGTTCACATCGACCCCCTAAATGATGAGTCAAGAGTGCAGCAGGTGACCTACTTGTAGGAGAAAGGCAGGAAGAGGTGTTGCTCTTTGCAGGTGGCTTCTGACACATGCTTCCTCTTGGGGTCCAAGGTGTACTGGCAGGACTGACTGCTGCTGATCAGAGTGGACAAGGGGCGGATCTGTGCATGAGATGGGGTAAAAGTATTTTAATCAGTCCTTGTGGCTTGGACCTGAGTCTTCTTTTATACCTTCAAGGGAGCCTGGTACCACTTGATAAAAACCAAAAAACCCGTTGCTGTCAAGTTGATTCTGACTTATAGTGACCCTACAGGACAGAGTAAAACTGCACCATAGGGTTTCTAAGGAGTGGCTGGTGGATTCGAACTGTTGATGCTTTTGATCTTAATATCTGGCATTTAGACAAGGGGATGCAACAACTCAGCTGTCCAACATCTAAATTAAGGTATAGAATCTTTTTACTTTGTCTCAATGGACCTCCTATCCTGCACAAAGTATACATACACCTTGTATCCAACACATAATACCTCACACACTGTTGTCAGTTGTTGTTGAGTCAAGTCTGACTCATGGCAACCCCACGTGTGTCAGAGTAGAACTGTGCTCCACAGGGTTTTCAGTGGCTGTGAGTCAGAATCAACTTAATGTCAACAGGTTTTTGGTGACCTTTTGGAAGCACACCACCAGCCTGTCTTCCGAGGTGCCTCTGGGTGGGTTCAAGCCACCAACCTTCTGTCTCGTAGTCGAGTGCTTGACCATTTGTGCCACCTAGGCCTAGGGACTCCTCTCACACAGCATCAATTACTTTTTCTTGCCTAGAAGTCCTTTCTCATGTATCTCTTCCATTTACACATCCTTTGTGCTGCAGGGTCGCTACAAATCAGAATCAACCTGATGGCAATGGGTTTGGTTTGGGCTTTGTGTTTTTCGGGAGCCCTGGTGGTGCAGTGGTTAAAGCGCTTGGCTGCTAACCAAAAGATTGGTGTTTCAAACTCACCAGCTACTCTGCAGGAGAAAATAGTCTGCAAAGATTTATGGCCTTGGAAACCCTGTGAGGAAGTTCTACCCTGTCCCATAGAGTTGCTATGAGTTGGAATCAACTCGATGGCAGTGGGTTTGGTTTGTGTGTGTGTGTGTGTGTGTGTGTTTCAGGTCCATGCTCCACATCCTCCATGAGATTTTAGGCCCAGTGAGCTATGTGACTAGTACTTTCTCCTTCCTAGGGCTGCTCATCTGCACTGCTCAGTTTATCGATTTCTTGGGGTACGCCCTATGTCGTCCTTTATTGGCACTTGTATAAACCTTGTTCCTGCATTAGACTGTTAGCATCTTGAGGGGCAGGTCCATGGCTCATCTGCCACAGTCCTCCCTCAGTACTGCCAAGAGAGGGGCTGAGCACACCACAGGTGCTCAGAAAAGATGCTCAAGTCAGCTGTCCTTGTGGTCATTGGACTCCCTGTTTTCAGCCCCAAGGACAACGGCCAGGAACACTGCTGGGAATGGCAGTGATTGCTCAAGTCCTTCATGTTTACTGAGACTACCTGTGGCTTATGTCCTGGAAGATGTTACAAGAGTAGTGTTTGAGCAAGCTTAGGTCATATGGTTCTCCAAGACCTTAGTTAACAGAGGATAAGTTCAGTACTGAGGGGATGGCCTGGGCAGGAGGCAGCGGGGCCAGACTTTGGTCCAGGTCATAACTGGGATGGAAGGACATGAAGTTGGTACACTTTGGCTTAGTCAGTGCCACTTTATGGGACCGAGGGAGAGGAGAGGGAAATACTTATCTCGAGATGTCCTCTGAGGCCAGAGGTTGGAGCTGGGGACTTCCGGTCCTTGCACAGGAAGAAGCAGTAGGTATGGTCACTGTCCTGTGTCAAGCCCCAGAGCCTTCCACAGTGATTACTCTCAAGTGAGACCAAAGGGTTTATTGCCAGTGACAGAAAGACAGAAAGAAGGACAAGAGCATTGGACTATGAGTCTGGAACCTGACCCTGGTCCTGGCTCAATTAGTAATGGGCCATATGACCTTGACAGTCCTTCACTGTCCAGTCCTCTGTCAGGCTGGCTAGGTTATTCTCTGAGATTACTACTATCTGGAACAGTGTTTCGGTAATAAAGAGGATACTGTTTATTGCGAATAATAATGCTGATGTGAGACTTACCATGCCTTTGACGAAAGCAAGTGGGCTAACGCCTGTGCTGATGGGCTTGAAGTGATCACACTTCTGCAGGTTCCTTTCAATGGATATCTCTGTTGCCACATTTCCTGTCCTTGTTTGAACAGTTAAGTCGCTGGAGCAGTTTCCGTATACAGTATCCTACAGGAGCAGAAGATACAACCAGGTACACTCAATGGTGGGGAAACAAGCCATAGTGCTTTGGGAGAGCTGGGAAAGGAGCTTGGGAGAAAAGGCAGAAGCAACACAGGATTTGCAAGGGTGCTTCTTCTGTGGGGTGTGGGCATTGCTGATACTTGGATAGTCAGAGCTGGGAGAGAGAAAACCAGTTAATGGTGGTACTCAGGCTGGAGGCTGGGCACACCTGTCTAGCCTCTAGAAGCCAGCCAACTCTGACTTTCTGTTTGTGCTCTCAGAGCATTTTCTGTCTTGCTTATTACAGCATGTGAGCCATTCTGCTTTGTGTTCTATGTATCTAGGCTCTCCCCCTGGCCCTGAGGACTCCCTGAGGAAAGGTCTGCAGAGGTGTCTCTGTATTCTCCAGGAATAGTCTAGTACAGAACCCAGATCGCAGTAAGGGCTCGAAAACATCTGTGGGACTGAAGAAAATGAAATTCTCTCTAAGGCTGAAACGTGAAGTTCTTAAAAGAGGCTGGCACCATATTCAATTACTTTTGGTGTTTAAAATACATGGACACAGGCTTTACTGCATTATACCTCATGGTAAGAGGAGAACAAATCAAACAAAAGCAGGGAGCAGGGTGGTCAGAACTCCCCAGTAACTACTTTTAAATCACATACAACCTGATTACCCTGCTAGGGGTGAACTGTCAGTAAGCCCTAGGGGCAACACTTTCTTAGCCTTGGTGGTAGTTACAGGTGGAACCAGAGGAAACCTGGGTGATCCGGCCACTGGTATTCCATACCAGTGTACCCCAGGTGGAAGGTCTCCTGTGTAACCAGCCATGTAGCTAAGCCAATGATCCACTTTATGCACATAGTGGGGCTGGTCTTGAATACATGAAGAAGATGAGTTTAAAAACCACTATTATGAGTTTTCCAAACTCTCACCAGAAACAACACTTGTTTGGCCTCTCGTGTCTCCGGAGGAACCAGAAGGGCAGAAATGATACCCCTCTTGATGTTCAGGATGTGTTTGGGTTCCTCCTTCTCTGGGTAAAGTAAAACCTGCTCCCCTTCAGGAGTGGTTAGCCTGAGCTCGTACCTGCCCCGAGAGAGAGAAAGCATGGTCACAGAGGGGTGAGACAAGACAGACGAAGGAAAGTGTGCATAAAACGATCTTCTTCATATAAAACAATGACAAAATCTTTATATTTACATGTTCATACCCACACACATATAGGTGCCTGTTGGAAGATTGTTGGAAGTAAGCTGGGGTGGCTTCGCAGGCTCTTTCTTACTTATTGTTCTTTTTACACCATTTCTTTGTAAACATACATACATTTTCAAAAGAGTATACAAATATATATATATATATATATAAATATTTGTTGGCATTTTAAAATTTCTTTTCTTTTTTGGCATGGCTTGTCCATTCCATCTCCTGTGTCCTCCACCCATGCCAGTCCCTGCCCTCATTCTCCCACAGCAGCACATTCCACCAGAACCCAACACCCAGGACCACCAGACACCAGTCTCGTTTAATCCTTGAAACAAGAATTCACTTGCTTACACAAACTACTTCCCCTTTCCTGTCTCAATGAGTTTAAAACATGTGATCTTTCAGAAACACGTTTAATTGCTAATTAAGGAAACTTAACTAGGAGGGTAAGCCACACTTTCCTCATTTTGATAGTTGTGGAAACTCAGACACAGAGGGCAATTCCCTGATCCATGGTGAATACAGAATACCAAGGCTCATACTTATATACACACCTAATATGAACACACACATTCACACCTCGGTGGACACGCAAATACACACATACACATTCACGAAATAAGCAGTGGTGCCCAGAGCTCAGACACTTAAGTAGATGTTCCCACGCCTTACTTGGACATGGCAGCAGCAAACTCGTCAGAGTTCTTGGTCTTCTTTAGCAAGGCCTTGCCCTCAGGGTCGAAGCCATACACCTCTTTCAGGGTGCACTGGCTCGTCTTCAGGATGAAGCTACAGAGTTGAGGGACCTCCAGCTCAACCTGAGAGTAGAGGGAAGCAGCACACTGAAACTCTCCAACAAGAACTCAGATTCCCGCTAATCCCAGGGCTTACTCTCTAATCAGGACAACAAGGGAGATGCTGCTGAGAGCACAGCTGTCTGTTTCCCAACATCATATGCCTCCTCAACAGGCTTCCACGAACCAAGCCAGACTTAGCCCCACTTTTGGCCCTTTCCACATTCTGGAATACCAGTTTTTTTAAGTGGACCCCAACACATGTGAAGGAGGATGTCTTTTTATTGGTTCTAAATTTGCCCAGTTTACTTTGAAAGAGATGTTATTGGTTAGATGAAATGAAGACCAGGGGAAAGAGTTAAAAAAAAACATATGGGGCAGGAAGAAGGCTATCCTTGTTTTCAACAGCAAACGTTTTCTTAGCATCACCCCCCTCCCCAAAACAAAACCAAAGAAAAACTCGTTTGTATCCATCACGGCCTGTTAGAGCTTTGCACCTAGCTGAAATTTAAACAGATCCCTAATTGCTACCCAGTGCTGTTCAATGATCTTTCTGTGATGATGAAAATGTTCTATATCTGCACTGTCCAATACGGTAGCCGCTAGCCACACATGGCTATTGAGTATTTGAAATATGGCTGGGGTGACTAAGAAATTTATTTTTAAATTTCATTTAGTTTAAATAGCCACATGCACAGTGCAGGCAATGGGATCCTATAAAGAAGAGGGCAACTTCTTAGCCATATCCTTGCCTTCTCTTCCCCACACCAACCCTAGTAGCAGCCTTGACATCTTCTCCATATGCATATGGATGTAAGTACAGCCAGTCTTAATAATAAGTAGATACTTTTATTTTAGGACAAACTATATTTTAAAATTTTTCTTTTTGTTTGCAGCAACTGATTCTGTTTGACTTAGGTTATAAAAATTGCATACCACAGTGCCTTCCTGAGATGCCCACCTTCCTTAGCCCACCCACTGGGCTTCTCCCATCACATTCAAATCTACCATTGTGTAGTCTTGCCATTTTAGGGCATGTATTTTTTTTATTCCAATTGTAGCTTTGAAGCTAATGGCAAAACAAATTTCAATGGTGACGTTTTCTGTGGCTGACAACTTCTCAGCAACATAGCTGATTTACAAAGTGAGGGCTGATCCCAGAACAACAATCGTGGCCTGTGCTAGGTTTGTCAGCACACAGCCTCTTGGAGGGTCTGGGGCACATGGCCAAGCAGGGCTGGGGAAGGCTGCAGGCTCTAGTTTACTCCAGCACCCCCTTGTACCTCGCATTTGATCTTGGTGGCACTTCTCGAATCAGCGGTCCCAGGGATTCCACTGGAACTCTCAGCCTCATATTTGTAAAAGTACTTCCTGAGGTGTTTGAATCGAGTTGCATCTTCTAAAATGAGGAGAAATTGGTCAGCCAGTCAGCCACATAAAAGAAATAACTCTCCCAAGCACAGGCAATTCTGGTCAGAAAGGAGCGGTGGCAGACATAACCAAAAACGGTAACTAGACTCAAATTATTCTTAATTGACTTCACATTATATTTAATTCTTTTTTATAGGTTTAACTTCTCTGTTATATTTTTGGAGCCCTACTTAATGGCACAGTGGTTTAGAGTTATGGCTGCAAACCAAAAGGTCAGCAGTTCGAATCTACCAGCCACTCCTTGGAAACCCTGTGGGGCAGTTCTGCTCTTGCTCTGTCCTATAGGGTTGCTATGAGTCGGAATCAACTCGATGGCAATTTTTTTTTTTTAATGTTTTTGCTGAGGCTAAAGCCCTAGTGGCGCAGTGGTTAAAAGCTTGGCTGCTAACCAAAAGGTCGGCAGTTTGAACCCACCAGCCCCTCCATGGGAGAAAGATGTGAAAGTCTGCTTTCATAAAGATTCCCAAAAAAAGAAAAACCATTGAGTCAATTCCGACTTATATTGACCCTACAGGACAGAGTAGAATTGCCTCATAGGGTTTCCAAGGAGCAGCTGGTGGATTCAAGCTGCTGACCTCTTGGTTAACAGCCAAGATCTTAAGTACTGTGCCACCAGAGCTCCTTGGTTGAAACCCTACAGGGTAGTTTCACTCTGTCCTACAGGCTCGCTATGACTCGGCACACAACAATGTTTAAATTAACTGGCATTCCTTGAATATGCCATCTGTGGCGCAGAGAAGAGAATGTCAATGAACTGGTTTCAGAAAATCTATGGGAAGAGGCTCTCTCAAAAACTAAGACTTGACAGCATTAAGCAAAATGGTATGTTACCTCTACTGCCTTTTTTGGCTTGAAAACATAGTTCGGTGACTTTTTTTTTTATTCTACCAAATACTTGAGGCAAAATTCACTAAGGGTGAGGGTTATCTGAATGGCTTGAGAAGCCAACAGAAATAAGTTTCTGCAGATTTCTACTGTGCTCCAGAGGAATTTTCTGAACAAGTTTGAGGGAAAAAGGGCAAAGAACATCTAGAGCCGAAACTCAGATGCAGTGATACCACAAGCCCACCAGATGGCAGTGCTACCCCATGAGAGGCCAACCCCGGCCCTTTCAGGAGAGCACAGGGTACTTATCGCAAGGCCAGCTCTTTTGACCCTTAGGGGTCAGGTAAATATGAGGGGGTGGGGGTCTGGAGTCTTGCACAGAGGTTAAAGTCAGCATTTCCTCACCCTCATGCACTTCAAATCAATAATTAGTCACTGATAAACAGGATGGTTATGCTCACTTTAAAGTGTCCATGAGTCAACAGAGCTACTGTCTTATCTTCCCCCTGCCCCCCAGACTCAGCTTTAGGGGCAGAACAAAAGGTCAGGAGGAAGACAGTTGAGATCCTTTGGGGGTGGGCAGAATGCAAGGGACTTGCTTCCTGTGGGGTCAGACCACTTGCACACCCCTACAGCATCCCAGCGCTGTAGAGTGGAGGACCGTTAGTGAGTGGAGGTGCAGAAGGATGAGCTCGTGCGGGGCAGGGGGACCCTTCCATGCCCACTGGGGAAACGCCTTACTTGAACAGCTGGGGCCAACGTTTTCCAACAATTGGTATTCTGTAAGAAAAGAAGAAAGAACACTGTAGGTTTTCCCAGCCTTCTCAGATGGACCCCTAGGGTCTGGCAGGGAGGATCACTGCCTGATCTTTTTACAAGAGAATCAGGCTCTGGGAATCCACTATCCAGCCCTTTCACCCCACCACCCCGAGTCTGGAGGAGCCACCGAGTTGGTACTGCTCCCTTTTTCCTGGTCCCTGTGGAAGTCCAGGTCAGAGGCTGTCCTCCCTCTGACTAGGGCTAAGCCGCCCCGTCTAATGTCCCTGCCACTGGTTGCCAGCCACCGCTGTTAAACCCATTCCTCCCGTTGGACCAATCCCTCCAGCCTCACCCCAGGCGCCCTCAAGCCCGCCTCGGAGCCGGTGATGAGGGGCTGCCCGGGCTGGGGAAGGGTGTCCCATCCCAACACACGCAGAGCGGAGTCAACCCACCACCCCTCACTCACCGGCCGAGGCGCCACCGGCGAGAAGCAGCAGCAGCAGCAGCGCGGGCCTCGGCGGCCCCATGGCGGACCCGGTGGAAGGGGGCGGCTGCCTCACCGCGGCCTCGGCCTCGCAGGATCCGGGGCTCCTTAGGGACAGGCGCTCAAGCAGGCTCTCCGCCCCGCTGGCCTGATGATGGAAATGCGCTGCCGGCTTGTGCGCCCTATTTATATAAGGGCTGGTCCTAGGGTCACAGAACCCTGGCTTAAAGAGCTGCGCGCGAATTGCAAAAGGTCCAAAGGGCAGGGTCCCCGGCCTGGGCCTGTTTGCTTTTCCACACAAGGCCTGTCTCCAAGAGATGAGGAGGGGGCCAGGTGAGGGGCTCCCCTCGGACTCAGCTTTTCTTTTGCTCTGGTCTTTCCCCAGGGGTCTTAGAGAGTGGGGGCCATGGAGGCAGTGGCCTTTGTACCTGAGAAGCCTGCCCTGTCTCCGGAGACTAACGGAAGATTAGGAACCAGGAGGAAAGCCTGGTGGTGGAGTGATTAAAATCTAAGGCTGCTAACCAAAGGTCGGCAGTTGGGATCCACCAGGAGCTCCTTGGAAACCCCATGGGGCAGTTCTACTCTGTCCTATAGGGTCTGACTATGAGTCGGAATCTACTGGAAGGCAACAGTTTTCTTTCTTTTCTAGGAAGTGGGAACAAAACTCAACCCTCCTCACTGTTCTTTGCTTGTAGCCATTTGGAAAGCCAGTCCTTTCTGTCTTTGTTGAGACATTTTACTGCCCTTTTCCATTTTGGTGGGCTGTGGATTTGCAATGGGCATCCCTAGTCCTGGTGAGTTTCTTGGGGGGGGTGGGCTATCTGCCCTGGATTCAGCCAATTGGGAGGTAGGAGAGAGAGGGGAACTGGGGGAGGTGTGGTGACTGACCCTCACTGCCCTGAGGGTTGGCTGTCCTAGTCATAGCAGAAGTTACATACCCAAAGGCTTCAAGAAACCCCAGTGAGGCAGGGCCTCTGGAGAAGACCAGTCTCCCAGGGCTCACCCCCTTGGGCTTGATTTTCTTGGAGCAAGGAGGAGAAGACTTTTCTCTAAATGAATGAGCTCCTCAGTTTCCGCCAGTGACGGGGAGGCCTGTGAGGAGAAGCAGAAAGATGGGCTGGACACAGCATTCCTTCGTAAGCATCGAAGACTCTTTGCCATGAATATTTCTTTTTTCTAGTACTTTTGCCAATTCTCTCTTTTTCTGCCCAAAAACCCATTGCCACCAAATGAATTCCAACTCATAGCGACCGTAAATCAGCAATAGTACCAAACCCAAACCAAACCCAGTGTCATCAAGTCGATTCCGACTCATTGTGACCCTATAGTACAGATAATTAAAAAGGACAATCAAAAAGGAAGACCAAAGAAGAACTGACACATTTAAATGGCGGCGTTGGAGAAGATTATTGAACATAGCATGGACTGCCAGAAGAAAGAACAAATCTCTCTTGAGGGAAGTACAGCCAGGATACTTCTTAGCAGCAGGGGTGATGAGACTTTGGATATGTCATCAGGAGAAAGCAATCCCTGGAGAAGGACACCATGCTTGATAAAGTAGAGAACCAGGTTGCTATGAGTCAGAGCTGACGTGACAGCACTTAACAACAACAACATAGATGTTTCAGTAAAATGGATTTTATTGTCCCAGAATCAATCATAGAGTCATTGATGGACTAGTACTGTACTAAGATGGGGTGGACAAATAAATGTCTGAGACTGGCCATGAGCTGCAAAGCCCTCCAACCTGGTTGAGTAGACGAGATGCATAGGCAAGAAACTCGTGCACTATCAAGGTAGAATATAGGCAAGTGTTGAATTGTGAGGTATTTAACTATTGGAGGAGTGCAAGGAAGGAGTGGGAGTTTGTTATAGAAGCAACTGAGGAAGAAGACCCAGAAAGTGGGACTAATGGAGAATATGATACAGGAAGCATTTGTTCCAGAAGTCAGCATTTGTTAGCTTTGTTTATAAAGTATACCCAGATGTAACAAAATAATTGTGAAGCTGTTTAAATCTTCTGGTGGCATGACTGATGGTCCCAAAAGGGTCATATTCTGTAACAGTAATACTGTATAAAACTCCCTGTTCCCTAAGTGGAGACTCACAAGATGACATTTGTCCTATCTTCTGAACTTGGGCCTCCATAGCTCATGCATGTACTATTGTCTTTAATCACAAACTCTTTGTGGGCAGCCTAGGGACCCCCTTCAGTGATCAGTTGCTTTGCACCCGTGGAATATTAATGTTAATAAAGATGGATATTACAGAGATCTCAAATCAAGACTGGTCATTGTTGTGTTGCTGAATGCCATAGAGTCAATTCCAACTCATAGTGACCCTAGTACGGAGTAGAACTGCTCCATAGGGTTTCTTAGGCTGTAATCTTTACAGAAGCAGACTGCCACTGAATTGTGAAAGGTTCAGGAAAAAATATTTACCTCAACCTGCATTTCTCTGGGAATTTCATTGGAGCTATTTTCTGTAGAATGGTTTTCTACAGGACTAGGTGTAATTAGTCTTTGAGGACATGGTTCTGCTGCCATGCATATTCACTTCAAGGAGAATGGGTGAGGATATTGAGGTAGAAAGAAAGCAAAAGGAGCTGGTTAGCTTCAATTTACAGGGACAAGTCCAAACTTCCTCTGTTGGATGACTGTTGTAGCCAGTATGGTATAGTATCAATAGAAAATATAATTTTTACAAATTGGGGAATCTAAAATTAATCTGATAACTAGGATGCAGGGAAAATTGTGGCATCGTTGGGTACCTCTGATTTGACTATTATCAACTCTGGAGGAGAAAGCCTATGACTTGGAAGCACTGAGTTCAGCTTCCTTTCTTTTCCTGATTCCCTTTGAAAAGTCATCCTGCTCCAAGCCTCAGGCAGCAGTGTTTATCTCCTACAGGGCCAAGAACATAAGCAGCACAGAGCGAACGTTGATTTTTTTAGTTGAGTTGAGCGCACTCATAGAAGTGTTGTAAAGATTAACTTGTAGGCTTTTCTGAAATTACAAAATCCATTGAAATCCTTTGTCAAAAGCTATTTGAAATTATAGTATTATTTGCGCCTATAGAAATCAACCCACATCACCTTCTCTTTAAATAGAACATTCTTGGTTAACTCTCCTAAATAAGTTTTGAGTTTTAAAGGTGATTGACCAGTTCTCAAAGAGACTTCAAATAGAATCAGGAGTCAGGAAATCTTCTAGTACAAGCTCCTCATTGAACAGCAGACAAGCCTGGTCCAGAGAGGTCAGCTGATGTAGAAGAAACCAGTGTGGGCATTAGATTCAAGGAGACCTGGGATCGAATACTGGCTGGGTTTCTTACGAGACTTGTAAACTTGGGCAAGTGACTTCACCTTCCTAGGCCTCTGTTTCATCATCCCTAAAACAGGGTTAATAATGCCTATCTCATAAGGCTTTTCATAAGAATTAAATGAAACAATTATGTAAAACACCTAGCATGATGCCTGACAAAAGACATCCAGTAATATAGTAGCTGTTATCATTTATTAGGTATGTGTTAGAGCACAAGTGTATTTGTACAGTACAAGTTTGAGCCAGCTAACCACAACCTATATATAAACAGAGATTACTAGAACACAAATGGGAAACCAGGACTGAGGAAAGGAAACAGAAATAAAACAGGGCAATTGTAAGGGCTTTGGGTAGCTGTGACTGAGCATCCATCTGCCTCTGACAATTCCTAACATTTCTGGGTATTTGAAACCACTGTCCTTTCTGAGGCAAATAGAGGTCCTCCCAAGGCAAGTGGGCTAGTGACTCTCTAGCAGAGTATGATGGTTAAGATTATGTGTCAGCTTGGCTAGTCCATGATTCTCAGTTATGTAATGATGTAGTTTGACAGTTATGTAATGATGCAGTTATCCTCCATTTTGTGATATAATCACCTCCGTGATGTGATCTGATTAGCCAATCAGTTATAAGGGACGTTTCCCTGGGGGTGTGGCCTGCATTCAGTATAAATAGACATTCTGGCAAAGCTTACTGGGTTTTGCTAGCTCTGGATCCTGCGCCTTGCTCATCATCATCTGACCTCCAGTTCTTGGGACTTGAGACAGCGACCTGCTGTATTCTCTGCCAATCTTGGGTTTCATCAGTCTCCACAGCCTGTGAGCCTGTGGCCTGTTGTCTGACCTGCCAATCTTGGGTTTGTCAGCCACTGTAGCTACGTGAGTCAGGAGAAGCCTCCAGACTGATGCCTGACCCATGGACTTGGGCCTTTCAGCCTCTATAACCACGTAAGCCATTTCCTTGAGAAAAATCTCTCTCTCTATGTGTGCATATATATATATATGTGTATAAGGAGCCCTGATGCTGCAGTGGTTAAGAGCCTGGCTGCTAACCAAAAGGTCAGCAGTTTGAATCCACCAGCTGTTCCTTGGAAACCCTATGGGGAAGCTCTACTCTCCTATAGGGTTGTTATGAGGCAGAATCAACTAGATGACAACAGGTTTGATTTTTTATATACATATATGCTCCATTTGTTTTGTTTCTCTAGAAATCCCAGCCTAAGACACAGAGACACATTCTGGCATCACACAGATTAATCTCAGCCAGTTGCCTTGACTTATCAACTCACAAATGCAAAGCCCCTTTGGGTGAACCATCAGTCTGCGTAATCACAGAGCTCTGGGTACCAGTTAAAGCCAACTGGCTAGTGGAATTCAAGGAATTAGATAATACTGAGTATTGCAGTTACAGTCTCTAGAAGTGAAACTATCCATTTTGTCTATCTGCAGATGACCAGAAGGGTCCTCCCAAAGTTCAGAGAACGTTGGAAGCTATTAAAGGCACCCTAGAAGCCCAATATTGCTGCAGTGCAGTTCACATACTGAAGTAGGTACTCAGTACATTATTTGCTGAATATAAATGAATGAATCTAGGCCTTTCAGTTGTACCTCATTGCTTCCAGGATACGTATGTATAGTGACCATGATGATGCTAAACAAATGTTTTCAGTGACATAAAGCAAGGAAATACAATCTGATGCAAATTATTCCCAGCCATGCTGTTCAAAAAGCTCATCTGGCAAACAAGGACTAGTATTGACAATGATTAATTAGCCTATCTCTTTTCTGCCTTTGACAGCATTATAATTGCAAATCATGCCCAGAAGCTGGAAAGTGAACTTCAAGAATTAGAGATGGAACCATGCCCATTGTGTTCTATAGATGCCAATACCAAAGTACACACACACACACACACACACACACTCACACACACAGGCATAAAAGAGAAATGTCATGTTGCTGTAAGAAAAAAAATAGTGCACTTGGGTGAATTGCGTAGAAGAAAGATTCGGGGTGGGCCAGTGTCAACGAAATTGAGACATTACTGAAGCGTGATTAACCTCCTGTGAGGATCAAAATGAAACTTTCCTGCTCTGTCATGTTGTTATCCAAGGGTTGAGCTCAGAATGCTGATCACCAGTTCTTGCTGAGAGAGAGAGGTCAGAAGTCAGCACCATCCAATATGTAGAGAGATTCTATGAATATGAAGTGTCACTTCCTTGACTATGTGGCTCTATCTCATCTATCCATCTTTTGCAGGCCTTTCCAGCCCACCTATGCTAGGAGCCTTTTTCTGGGACCAGCCCATTTAGGCTTGATGATTTCTGACCCCTGTGTTATGGATTGACTTATATCCCCCAAAAAACGTGTGTATCTATTTGGCTGGGCCTTGATTCCTGTATTGTGTGATTTTCCTATGTGTAGTAAATCCTGCCTCTATGGTGTTAATGAGGGAAGATGGGTGGCAGTTGTGTTAGTGAGGCAGGACTCAGCCTGCAAGATTGGATTGTGTCTTGAGCGATCTCATGATATATAAAAGACAGAAGCAAGCAGAGAGACAGGAGGACCTTACACCACCAAGAAAGCAGCACCAGGAGCAGAGCACGTCCTTTGGACCAGGGGTTCCTGGGCAGAGAAGCTCCACTACCAGGGGAAGATCGATTAGAAGGTGGACAGAGAGAGAAAGCCTTCCCCTGGAGCCAACACCCTGAATTTGGACTTTTAGCCTACTTTACTGTGAAGAAATAAATTTCTCTTTGTTAAAACCATCCACTTGTGGTATTTCTGTTATAACAGCACTAGGTAACTAAGACACCCCGGTATATGGCAGTCAGCTTATATGTATATATATATATATATATATATACACATATGTGTGTGTGTGTATATATACATACATACATATATATATACATAAAAAAATATATGTATATATAATTTGGACATGTTATCAGGAGGGATCAGTCCCTAGAGAAGAACATCATGCTTGGTAAAGTAGACGGTCAGTGAAAAGCAGGAAGACCCTCAACAAAATGGATAGACACATTGGCTGCAACAATAGCAACAATTGTGAGGATGGCACAGGACTGGGCATTGTTTCATCCTGTTGTACATGAGGTCACTATGAGATGGAACCAATTTGACGGCACCTAAAAATAACTATATGTATATATGTCATAAAGGGCCTTGTAATAAATCTATTGTTACTATGAATCTGTATTTTCTCTGGTAATATTACTTAATTCTCCCTGTGTTTGTATATTGCCTTGCCAACAAACTGATAAGCTTGGAGGACAAGCACTGTGTGTTTTTCACCTTTGTATCCCCTACCCTCTCCCTCACTAACACCTTGCACTAGACTAGACAGATAGCAGCTAAGGAGTAAATACCATGATTAACAATGTGATAAATCCTTGTGAGACAGGTTTTTTTTTTTTTTTTAATAATCATATATGCACTTCATTTTTCTCGTTGGTCTGTATGTGTTACACCTTCATTTAGGATGCATGGTGAACTTGGAATGAAGTGGTATGAGAGGCAGCAGGATCTATAAAGTGGAATCATGGGGTTGTCTCTAAGCTATCTGAGTGTCAGCACCCTCATCCGTGTGATGAGGGGACAGGATTAGATGACCTCTAGGCCCATTTCAGCTCTGACTACTTGATTTATATGAAAACTCTGACACTTCAGAAAACAAATGCATAAATTATACAAGGTTCAAACCTAATGGCAGTTAGGAGCTGAGGCTGAGGATTCAGAATCACTGAGCAAGAGGGACATTCTGGAAGGTCTCTACATAGAAATGCAGTCATTCTACCTAAGAAATATAACCCTTTATCCATTTTGAAAAGATTCCAGGTAATGAGAGGGCATGAGAGCATATTCTTCTGGGGTAATGGACAACAGGAAATCACAACTCTCAGGAAGTTCTTCCTCATGTCTAGCTTTTGGCTTCATCCTTGACCTTAGATACATTAGCTTTTCCTTTGAAAGATTTTTGTGGTTCTTGTCTGCTGCTCTTTACATTTTTTTTTTTTTTTTAATTTTCTTTGTCTTCTCCCAGGACTAAGGCTGAGAATGAATACACTACCTGCACAATGCTGAGACCAGTGCTAATAATGGATAAACAGATGGATGAGTGAATAAATAAGCCTCATCATCCCCAAACAACCATTGGTTCTCTTCAAACATTTAAGGAGAATCTGCCCACCCTGTCCTCCAAGAGCTGACAAATGGGTTGAGGGGATGGAAGTAAATACATGTCATGGATGATAACGAGACCAGGCAGTGGATGTAAAGTGCCACACACCGGGAATGAACACTTAGACTGTCATGGTCCAATGTGGGCCTCAGGGAGCAGGGAAGGCTATCTGAAGGAGGTAAGACTTGAGCTGGACCTTGGATGGGGGACAAGATTTGAGAATTAGGGTAGACAACTGAAGGAGCAATGGCAGGAAGTTGAGACTATGTTTGTTGACGTGTCTGATGGTCTGTGACTGAGCTGCCTACTGGAGTAGACAGAGAATGCTGAGGAGAAGAGGGGTGGGAGATCGGGGGAAAAAAACAGCTTGATGTACCAGGCCCTGGACAGAGCTTCCTGGCTCATTAAATCTTTGCTCTAACTGGGGGTTACTGTACAAACTGCACATAATATATTTGGCACTAAGTATAGGGTCGCTACGAATTGGAATCGATTCTATGGCAGCGAGTTTGGTGCCCTGGTGGCACAGAGGTTAAAGCACTTGGCTGCTAACTGAAAGACTGGTGGTATGAATCCACCAGCTGCTCAGAGGGAGAAAGATGGAGCAGTCTGCTTCGATAAAGATTACAACCTTGGAAACTCTAAGGGACAGTTCTACTCTGTCCTATAGGGTCACTATAGTTGGAATCAACTCGACAGCAGTGGGTTTGGTTTGATTTTTTTTATTGCATTAAAACCCTAGATTTCAGAAGCCCATGATTATGGCTGAATTCTCCTTGCTGTGAAGGGAGACTTAGAAACAGGGATTCATTGACTGTTAGAAAATCTTAGAGCCTGACTCTAGGCCAACACTCTCACTTTATAGATACAGTAACTGAAGGCTAGACAGCCTAAGAGTTTTTTTTTTTTTTTTTTTTTCTTTAATGACAAGGGCAGATGTAGGACAAAACTTAGGTCTCCTAGTTTATAATCTGGAGTATTCATTCCACTCTGCACTAAACCCATATTGACTTACGACATTCTTAGAAATTGCTTTATAAAGATGCATCTTTGATACCAGTGCATTTCCTTAGAATCTATTGCTCATTAAAAGCGAAAAAGGTCATTGTTTTCTGTGTTTGGGGTTTAGAATAAATATACACATGTTTATATTATTGCTCCGTATCTAATTGTATAGAATCACAGAGGTGCAGAGTCTCAAAGGGCCGTAAATGTCATTGAATCCAACTCTTCTCCCAATATGGGTGTCCAATCAATCTGAGGATTCCTGGGCACCCATTAGTAGGCTGCCTGACTGATGAAATTTTATGAAATTAGCTAATGCTGTAGTCAGCACAGCAGTTAGAGTCTCTGAAAGGGCCTGCCTGGCCTGTCTATCTCCAGATGGCCAGATGGGTTCTGCATAGGTGGGGCAATGCTTTGTGTTCAGTCTCCTCTCTCTATTTCTTTCCTTCATCTCCAGGTCACAGGCCACCCCTTATGGGGAGAGCTGGGAAAGGGGTTAGTATTAAGGTAGAAGTTTCTCTGATGCTGTCTTTAACTATATTCTGATGTTAAAAAAAAATAAGTAATTACCAGATTGCTGATGCTGTTTTCATCTTTAGGGGATAGACCATCCCCAGAAGCCAGCCTGCTCTGGTTACCTGGTCTCCAAAGCAGAGATGGGTGGGAACATGTGCCACTTGGTATCAGAGAATTCCTCCACATTTTTTTTTTTTTTTTTGTACTTAGCTTTTAATGAAGTTTTTTTTTTTTTTTTTTCCAATGATGGCAACCTTCAGCTGTTTTAAGGTCTACTCTGGAAAGGAATTTCTTTTTAACAGCTTTATTGAGATATAACCCATTGCTTTGGAGTTGATTCTGACTCATATCGACCCTACTGACAGAGTAGAACTGCCCCATAGTGTTTCCCGTGCTGTGATTTTTAAGGGAGAAGATCACGACTGAACTGTAAAAGGTTCTGGAAAAAGTCTTGCTATTGAACTGCATTTCTCTCAATATTTTATTTGAGTCCTGGTGGTGCAGTGGTTAAGTGCATTTAAAGTGTACAATTCAGTAATTTTTAATACAGTCACAGAATTGTGCAACCACCACTATAATCAATTTAAAAACTTTTATATCACCCCAGAAAGAGACCCCATACCATTAGTTGCCACCTCCTAAACTCCGAACCAAGCCTCTAGCCCAAGGCAACTACTTACCTACTTTTTTTCTCTGTGGATTTGCCTCTTCTGAACGTTTCAGATAAATAGAATCATACTATATGTTGTCTTTTGTGAATGGGTTTTTTAAAAATTTTTATTGTGCTTTAAGAGAAAGTTTACAAATCAAGTCATTCTCTCACACAAAAAAGTATATACACCTTGCTAAAAAAAAAAAAAATACACCTTGCTACAAACCCTTAATTGCTCTCCCCCAATGAGACAGCCCACTCTCTCCCTCCACTCTCTCTTTTCATGTCCATTTCGCCAACTTCTAACCCCCTCTACTCTCTCATCTCCCCTCCAGGCAGGAGATGCCAACATAGTTTCAAGTGTCCACCTGATCCAAGAAGTTCATTCCTCACCAGCATCCCTCTCCAACCCATTGTCCAATCCAATCCACTTCTGAAGAGTTGGCTTCAGTAATGGTTCCTGTCCTGGGCCAACAGAAGGTCTGGGGGCCATGACCACTGGGGTCCTTCTAGTCTCAGTCAGATCGTTAAGTCTGGTCTTTTTATGAGAATTTGGGGTCTGCATCTCACTGTTCTCTTGCTCCCTCAGGGGTTCTCTGTTGTGTTCCCTGTCAGGGCAGTCATCGGTTGTAGCTGGGCACCATATAGTTCTTCTGGTCTCAGGCTGATGTAGTCTCTGATTTATGTGCCCTTTCTGTCTCTTGGGCTCATAATTACCTTGTGTCCTTGGTGTTCTTCATTCTCCTTTGATCCAGGTGTGTTGAGACCAATTGATGAATCTTAGATGGCCACTTGCTAGCGTTTGAGACCCCAGACACCAATCTTCAAAGTGGGATGCAGAATGTTTTCTTAATATATTTTCCAATGCCAATAGACTTAGATGTCCCCTGAAACCATGGTCCCCAAACCCCTGTCCCTGGTCTTCAAAGCATTCAGTTTATTCAGGAAACTTCTTTGCTTTGAATTTAGTCCCGTTGTGCTGACCTCTCCTCTATTGTGTGTTGTCTTTCCCGTCACCTAAAGGAGTTCTTATCTACTATCTAATTGGTGAATACCCCTCTCCCACTCTCTTTCCCTCCACCCTCTGGTAACCATCAAAGAATATTTTCTTCTCTGTTTAAACTATTTCTCGAGTTCTTATAATAGTGGTCTTATACAATATTTGTCATTTTGCAACTGACTAATTTCACTCAGCATGCCTTCCAGATTCCTCTATGTTATGAAATGTTTCACAGATTCATCACTGTTCTTTATCAATGTCTAGTATTCCACTGTGTGAATACACCATAATTTATTTATCCATTCATCGGTTGATGGGCACCTTTGTTGCTCCCATCTTTTTGCTATTGTAAACAGAGCTGCAATGAACATGGGTGTGTATATATCTGTTCGTGTAAAGGCTCTTATTTCTCTAGGATATATTCCAAGGAGTGGGATTGCTGGATTGTATGGTAGTTCTATTTCTAGCTTTTTAAGGAAGTGCCAAATCGATTTCCAAAGTGGTTGTACCATTTGACATTCCCACCAGCAGTGTATAAGTGTTCCAATCTCTCCACAGCCTCTCCAACATTTATTATTTTGTGTTTTTTGGATTAATGCCAGCCTTGTTGGAGTGAGATGGAATCTCGTTGTAGATTTGATTTGCTCTCATTGTAGTTTTGATTTGCGTGAATGGGTTTTTTTTCACTTAACATACTGTTTTCGAGAGTTATCCATGTTGTAGCAGTATCATTACTTCATTCCTTTTTATTGCCAAGTAATATTCCAATGTATGGATAGACCACATTTTGTTTATTTATTCACCAATTGATGGACATTTCGATTGTGCCCACCTTTGACTATTACCAATATTGCTGCTATGAACACTCACATGCAAGTTTTTGTGTGGACACACTTTTCATTTCTCTTTGGTATAGTCTTAGGGGTGGACTTGCTGGGTCCTATGGTAATTCTGTACTGGAAACCCCGATGGTGTAGTGGTTAAGTGCTATGGCTGCTCACCAAAAGGCCATTAGTTCAAATCCACCAGGTGCTCCTTGGAAACCCTATGGGGCAGTTCTACTCTGTCCTATAGGATTGCTATGAGTCGGAATCTGCTCGATGGCAATGGGTTTGGTTTTTTGGGGTATGGTAATTCTATGTTTGACCTTTTGAGGAACTTCCAGACTATTTTCCAAAGTGACTGCACAATTTTACATTCTGACCAGCGGTGTGTGAGGGTTCTAATCTCGCCACATCCTTGTCAACACTTGCCATTATCTGTCTTTTTGATTATAGCTTGTGGCGCATTGGTTAAGAACTATGGCTGCTAACCAAAAGGTCAGCAGTTTGAATCCAATAATCGCTCTTTGAAAATTCTATGGGGCAGTTCTACACCCCATAAGGTTTCAATGAGTTGAAATCGATTTGATGTCAGCGGGTTTGGTTTTGGATTTAGCAGGTGTGAAGCTGTATCTCATTGTGGTTTTGATTTGCATTTCCGTGATGGTTAATGATGTTGAGCATCTTTTCATGTACTTATTGGCAATTTGTATATCTTCTTTGTAGAAATGTCCATTCAAATCCTTTGGGCTTTAAATGTTCTAATTGGGTTACTGTATATGACCTTTTATTATTAAGTTGTAGAGTTTTTTGAATGTATTCTGGATGTGAGCCCCTTATCAGAGATATGATTTATAAATATTTTCTCCCATTTGGGGGGTTTTCTTTTCACTTTCTTGATGGTGACCCTTGAAGCACAGAAGTTGTTAATTTTGGTGAAGTCCAGTTTACCTGTTTTTCTTTTGTTGCTTGTGCTTTTGGTGTCATTGCTAAGAAACCTTTGCCTGCCCTAAGGTCAAGAAGACTTCTTGTTGTTAGATCACGTTAAGTTGATTTTTGACTCATACCAACCCCATGTGACAGAGTAAAACTACCCTATACGGTTTTCTAGGCTGAAATGTTTATGGGAGCTGATTGTCAGGTCTTTTCTTACACAGAGCCACTGGGTCAGTTCAAACTGCCAACCATTTGGTTAGCAACTGAGTGCTTAACATTGTGCCACCAGGGCTCTTTCAGGAAGACTTCCTCACATGTTTTCTTTTAGAAATTTTACAATTATAGCTCTTACATTTAGGTCTATGATTCATTTTAAGTTAATTTTTGAGCCTTTTAGAAATTTCTAGGTTCATTGAGCCTATAAGTAGCCTGAGTAACCTCTTCTGCCTGCCTGCCAAAGGGCATGACCTGTCCCCAATGGGGATGACCTCAGTCCTGTTGCTCAATGAGCAGGATCAGCCCTTATCAGGGTGCTGCTGGTGCTTTCCAAGGCAGAGACCAGTCACCTGGAGCTGAGAGGCACAGTCACTGAGGGGCAGGCCCTGTGACCTTGGAACCTCATAAGAAAAAAATAAAGATGTTCTTGGTCTCTCATGCTGAATTCCAACCTCCTTTTGGAGTTCATAATGCCCTGATAACCATTCTTCCCTTTTCCTTCAGAAAGCATCAAGTCATTAGAAACATACATACAGCCTTCCCTGCATCCCAAACAACTCAATATATTTTACAAGAAAACATACAAAACTAGTAATACATCAATGAAATAAATACAGCAACAGCAAATGCCACAGAATGATTTTTTTGAAGAGGAGGAGAACAGGACTTGGGAGTTGTGAAAAGGGAACAAAACAAATAAACCAACAAAATGAGAGCAGGACCTTCACAGACCAACAACAGTGTTCAGAGGCTTAGGGGGACAATTCATCTCTTTGCTCCTGAGCAGCAACAGAAAAATACTCGTATTATTATAAATATAAAAAATCTAATATTTACCTAGCACCAAAAGTGTACTAATAATTCTGATAGTTACTTTCACATAAAATTTCATTGAATACTCAAAAGAAAAAAAAATTGCAAAATAGCTATTTTAACCCTCATTGTTCAAAATGAGAAAGCTAAGGTTAAGTTTTATGTAAGTAACCAAATTCTGCTATCTTCATTATACAAGCACAGGTACCTATAAGGGGCAATTATGAGTTTATAAGCAGATTGAATGAACAAGGTAAGATTGTACCTCAGTCACTGTGAGCATACACCGTCTGAACAGTAATTGCTATTGCACAGTGCTTTAAGGTTAAAAGGGGCTTTGGGATCTGTTATTTATTTTAATCCTGTAAAGGAGCCCTGGTTGCACAATGGCTAGGCACTCGGCTACTAACCAAAAGGCTGGCAGTTTGAACCCACCAGCTGCTCAGCGGGAGAAAGATGTGACAGTCAGTTTCTGTAAAGATTACAGCCTAGGAAACCCTATGGGGCAGTTCTACTCTGTCTTATTGGGTCACTATGAGTTGGGATCGAGTCGATGACAATGAGTATTATTTCACAGATGAGGCTCCTGAGGCTTCTTGTAATTAAACGACTTCCTAAGATCACCTGGCATATACCTGGCTGAGCTAGAACTCAAACTCAGGTCTTCTGACTTCATATCCCATGTGGTTCATACTCCACCTTCCTGATTCTCAATGATAGAAATAGGAAATCCAGGACCCTTTATGGCATTTTTGGAGAAATAAGGCCTGGGGGTTCTGTGACTCTGCTGGTTCCCAGATAGAACTCTTAGAGGAGTAACATAAAAATAGCACAGAAACCACTGCCAGAGAAGGTGATGGGCTTGGAAATATTTCCTAGGGTATATCTTTGGTAATACCCAGATTTCTAACGCAAGTACGTACAGCAGAAGCCTAAGCTTGCTAAGTAGCTGTGATCATTGCTCTTTGAATTTGTTCTTAATGTAATTGCTCTTTATTACAACTTTTTGCTTTCTAAATGCTTTATGCATTTTCCTCAAATGCATGGGAGTAAGAAAGTAGCTGGCTCAGACATCTCTGTTCTTTTTTCTCGCTTACCTGCACGTGTCCAATCATGGTCTTTACGTGATTAATCCTATTGGATTAACAATGTGGAATGTGAGATACTATGCCACACCCAGAAAATACCTCTGAGAATGAGTCAGTATGAAATGATACATCTGTCCTCTCATTCCAGATCAGGCCTCTTGAGGGAACACTGGCTGACGATATTGTCTACCACTGGCTGACCCATAGGCAAAGCTAAAGGCCACCTATGTAGCTTAATTTGGGCAAGCCCCAAATAAAACGGTAAACTGAGGCAATTAATTGGATCCAATCTATTCCTCTTAACTCCTACACATTTTTTTGTTTGTTTGTTTGGACATTCTGGCTGAACATGAATATACTAAATGTCCTGAATTATCGGTAATTATTTCACTCTCACTTTTCTTGTTAGGAGGCAGAGAAGCTATTGGCTCTCTTACACGGCAGAGAAGCCAGGACCTTTCTAAAAGGATGGAGGCAAAGAAGGCTTCCAAACTGATCCCATGGCTGACCTGCTCTCCATGTTTAGGATGAATCAGCAGCTTCTCCTCTTCCACCCCTAGTGATCTCCTGGCTAAGATTCTTCCAAGGAGGGGAAGCACCCCTGCATGTGTGTTCCACCTGCCCCCACTCCCTCACTTCCCTCTCCCAGTGCCCTCACTCCCCTACCCTAGTCAACCAGCCTTGGTCCCAGTCTCCACATCGTATACTAAGGTTGTCTGTTCTAATCTCCCTTCTCCTTCACATCGTCTTTACCATCCACCAGTTAGGTACCCCAATATCTCCAAATTACTTTATTTTCTGAGCTTTTTCCTGGGCTGTGATGCTGGCACATGTGGAATGGGCCACAACAACTCCCATTTTTGCCTGAATGGGGACCACAAACAGAAGTACGCAAGACTGCTCACCAGTGGGTGGTGGTATAAACCCAACTAGTAACATGTTGTCTTCGAGTCGATTGGACATGTTGTCAGTGTAGAATTGTGCTTCATAAGGTTTTAAATGGTTGATTTTTCAGAAGTACTTTGCTAGCCCTTTGTCGTAAGCAGCCTCAGGTGGACTTGCATTTCCAATGATTTGGTTAGTAGCCGAGTGCTTAACAGTTTGCATCACCTAGGGTCTCCTAGAATAAACCCACACTTCCTGTATTTCCTGAGAGGGGTTTGTAACAGCTTCACAAAGATCCTGATAGCTGACTAGTTGACTAGGGACAATGGCACAAATGACCTTAGCACTGTCTCGTGGAGTTCAGTGTGGCTTCCTCAGTGGCAGAGCACTTACTGAAAGGGGTCTTGGCTGCAGTAATCGCTGTAGTATAAGGTCTTGTTGGAGAATGCCTCCAGGGCATACCATTGGGCAGCTTTGCTACTGCGCTCTGGGGGTCACCCGTGGCATTCATTCCAGGGGTAGGACAAATCCTGAAAACACCTGCCCTGGGACTCTAAGACAGCCTGTCAACAATGGCAAAATAACTCAGGAAGAAGAATGATAAAGCTTGTTGACTTTTTCTCTTTATGGGTTACTTTTCTCCTAGAAGAGTAAACTCATCTCTTGTGGATTAAAAGCAGGCTCCCAGAATGCTGTGGGCTCCCCTGCACCTACAGGCCACTGAGCTCAAGAAACAGGGCAGCCACAAGTTTGGCCTAATCAGGAAGGACAGATTAATGCTGGGATACTGTGATTACTTTGGGTGGGGGAGAGAGAATAAAGATGTCCCTTACAAGAAAAGAACAAGCACAGGAATCTATAAAGCAGGAACCATTCATTTATGAGACACTAAACTTCTGCAAGGAAGTGCTGGAAGAAATAGTTTTGGTTATTTATTTATGAGTTTCTAAAGTGACACCATTGACATTAACCAGCCTATGAGGAAAGTCACTGTAAAACCATATTTGGTAAAAATAATATCAAAATAAGACAAAAATAACTTTATATTACTTGCCTGAGTAGTTTAATCAAACCCAAAATAGTTTGATTCTATTACGGTCAGAGAATTTCCTCTGTATGATTTCAATTCTTTTAAATTTGTTGAGCTTTGTTTATGGCCCAGAATATGGTCTATCTTGGCGAATGTTCTATGGGCACTTAAAAAAAGGGTATTCTGCTGTGTTAGGTGTAGTTTTCTATAAATGTCTATCAGATTCTGTTGGTTGGTAGTGTTGGGTTCTTTTGCATTCTTGCTGATTTTCTGTCTATTGGTTCTATGAATTGCCAAGTGTGGGGTTTTACTGTCCTAGAATACAGTTGAAGCTGGGCTCAAAAAGGAAAACAAACAAAATCTTCCTAGTATCAATCAATCAATTGATCCACAAAAAAAGTATTAATCAGTTTCTTGCAGCATCCTTAGGCCTGTACCTGATGGTGAAAGAAGAAGATACAGGCCTAGCTAAAAGACTGGACGCTTACATTATGTATGAAATGAATGTGTATAGGCTCAAGTCTATATGTTGAAATATTTGTAACTTCCCATTTCTGAAGAATTTTATACGTGTTTGATAAACTCATCTGAGTAGCCAGACCTGGCTTGGGGCAGCCATATGGAGCAATAAGAAGGAAGGCAGGGCTTCCACGTGGTTGGTGGTCTATTTAGCTCTTATTCTTGGTGAAGGGCAAGCTGATTCCTGGCAGACTCAGAGATTCACCATTTTTTCAGAGCTGGGTACTGAAGCTTCCTTTCCTCGTGTATCTCTCCCTTTCAGGAAGCAGAATAGCAGGGTAGCTGAGAACATGCACTCTGGAGCCAGTTGCCTGGGCTCGCCCTGCAGCCCTGCCACTTATTAGCTATGATTTGGGACAGGTTATTTAATCTCTCATGCCTCTGTTTTCTTATCTGTAAAAGGGGGATAATTAATAATAGATGGTGCCCACCTAACAGAGTTTAGTGATTATTCAATGAGTTAATACAGGTAAGTTATTTGGCACAGTTCTGGTACCTAGTAAATAGTTATTACCCAACCACCCAGTGCGGTCGAAGTACCGTAAAACCTGCAAAAGGCGTAACCTGTGTAAGAAGGAATCCCGTCAGAGATTGAAAACACAAACATTTTCCACTAAAACGAGCAGTAGAAAAGTGGTAAGTCTGCACCCTGTCAAAGGCGAAAAACTCTTGAGACCCAGAAAAACAAGGCAGTCCCGTCAAGTTCCAGCTCTCACAGGTTTCACTGTGTTAGTATCCTTGAACTGCCAATATATCCTTTAACATTCGTTTCCCTTTCTTCTTCCAAATGTCTGTCATCTTCCACTGTGCAGATGTAATGCCCACTTCAGGCTTTTTCCCAAGGATATAAAGATGAGAACAAAATGTTTCTGATCATTTACTCTCTATTAGAGGAAGTGAGGCCTATATGAATAGTCAGACTGTAAGATCTAATATTATTGCCTTAAATGAGGTGCAGCAGCTGCTGGGGGCAAGGGTGGTAGCCAAGGGAAATAAAGCTGCTATGATAAAGCGCTCAGACTTTAGAGGGATTTTACAAATATTTCCTTTGGATACCAGTTGAATGGCCAATTAACTTCTTTGTGATACTTGTGTTTTACTGCATATATCCAGGATATTTTCTTTACTAGGTGGAATTTGTCTTTTTACTTTAAGTAAAAACATTAACTTTATTTTTTGTTTTTTTTTTAATCTGGTTCATATTTGGTATTTTTATGTTTTCAGAGGAGTTTCTGAAGAAACCTTGAAACACATAATTTTTCAGGTAGGCTTTCCTTTCATCTAGCTTTAGCATTTATGAAAAGAGAAAGAATTCTTCCCCCATGCAATTTGTATGAGTACCACCATAACCCGTTGCCAATGAGTCCATTTCGACTCATAGTGACCCTATAGGACAGAGCAGAACTGCCCCATACGGTTTCCAAGGAGCGCCTGGTGGATTCCAACTGCTGATCATTTGGTTAGCAGCCATAGCTCTTAACCATTATGCTACCAGGGTTTCCGTGAGTACCACCATAAGCACTCCTATAACGTTTGGGATCCATTTAAAAATTCTTGGTTGGGCTGAAGATAGAGTTGCCTGAGAACCTTCTGAATGGTGAGGGAGTGGGTGGGGCTCCCGGGGGGACAGGCTGTAAGAGAGCTGCCCAGGTCTCTGGTTTCCAGGAAGTAGTTCCTCCCAGCTAGTCTGTTAGAGAGTATTCTTACGTTAAAGAGTTCAGAATTAGAATTCATGGCTCTGTGATTTGTACGGTAGGAAAAAAAAATACCAAAATTTTCATTTCCTGAAAGAGTAACATTAAATGCCAAAATGCACCTGACTCTCCACTAATCTAACCTGTTGTTCCAAACGTTCTTGAGGCTGAGACTCTCCCAGGTTTAGTCATTATACCTTCACAAGGGAAAAAAAGAATCTACAGACCTTGGGCAAGTCTCTTAATCCCTAGAAATCTTCGTCTTGCCCACAAAGTAAAGGGGTTTGACTAAATAAGCCAAGAATCTATGATTCTTTATTCCCTCTCCTCTCACCTTCTGTAATTCTGTATTTATTATTCTTAGAGGGTCACTGCTTTTCAAAACCACACTATCATGTACTTTAAAAAATGTCCATTACAGAGCCTAGTTTCAACAGCCATGTATGTCCTTAATAACTTTTTATTGACTGTCAAGGGTCTTGTATGCCAGGCTAAGGGGTCTGGACCCCTATAAACAAAGACAATTCAGTGAAGGATTTTGTACAAGGAGAACTGGATCCCTGTGGGAACAAGACCATTTAAAGAGTGAAGACAAAAACGGGCCCTTACTCTTCCTGGGCCCATAGCCCTATGCGATCCAATGCTCAAGTGACCTACCCCCAAGACGCTTCATCCCCAAAACTGGTCAAGTCAAAAATGAGTATTGTTGTTCTAAACCTGGTTTGACTGCACCCAGGGAAGCCTGTGGACCCCATGCCCTAAGCTACAACCTCTGTGTCAGAGCAGTGGTGTGGTACAGTGGTTGAGAACATGGCACAGAAAGCTAGTCTGCTTGGGTTTGTACCCTTAGTTATATGACCTTAAGTACATCACTTGACTTCCTTATGCTTCAGCTTCCACACTATAAAAATGGGGATAATCAAGGTACCTATCTTATGGGGTTGTTGTTGAATGGATTAAATAAGGTAACATAGGTTAACAGCATGTGGATAAGCAGGCATGATACAATTATTAGCTATACTCATTGGTGCTGTTATTGTGTCTGATCTGCCAATGACAATTCCTCTGAGGACATTAAACCCTGTATCTCCCTCTCCCCTCTGGGGCAAGAAGCCTGGGGTAAATATTCCCCTGGTGCTTTGAGAGGCAGGAGAGAGAGGTGTTTGTGTGAGGAGACAGGAAGCTATTCTGCTTGTTTAGACTAAGGGCTCCAGATAGTCACAAGTGCTGAGTGATAGCAAAAAAAAATGTGATAGTTGCCTTCCATCCCTTTTCCCACCTCCTCCTGGACTCTGACCTTCTTCCTTAGGTAAGCACATGTATTTTCCCTGTCTGGCTTTTCTTTAGTGTGTTAAGAAGGCAGCAGGGTGGTCAAAGGGTTTCTTTCCATTTGCATTTCTAAGGGTTTTTTACATTCCTCAATTGTTGACCTGTTTCAGATGACAGACTGATTGTTTCACCTGCTTTCTTGTGCCTTCCTGCTCCTGGGAGTTCTTTCACCTTCTGGGTCCTCCAGCTCCCATCTCCAGACTGCTTTGTTTGCATTGAGGCATCATAAAAAAGGTCTAGACTTTGGAATCAGGCTTGGGTGTGAATCCTACTTCAGACTCATTGATTTGTTTACATTAGTCAAACTGTTTAACCTCTTAGACTCATCTTTTAAAGGGAGAAGAGCTATATTATTACTGCCCAGATTTGGGGGCCAGGCTTCTGGTTCAAGTGTGACTTTGCTGTTTCCTAATCCTATGCTCTTGAGACATACTTTACCTCTCTGTTCCTTAGTCTTCTCATCTGCAAAATGGGTAATAATATCACCTACCTCATAAGAATTATTGTGAGGATTAAATAGATAATATAGGTAAAGTTGGAGCCCTAGTGGCACAGTGGTAAAGAGCTTGGCTGCTAACCAAGAATTCAGCAGTTCAAATCCACCAGCTGCTCCTTGGAAACCCTATGGGGCAGTTCTGCACTAGGGTCGCTATTAATCGGAATCCACTTGACGGCAATGGATTTGGGTTTTTGTTTGTTTGTTTGTTTGTTTCATATGTAAAGGGCTTTTAGAACAGTGCTTGGCACATAGGAAGTGCTCAATAATGTTAAGTATTAATATCACTTCGTTACTTTGAGTTAACTGAGAAAGCCTATACAAAATGATTAGAATAGTACATATAAAACAAGCTATGTTATTTGCATATAAAACTTGCTCAAGTTCCTATCACCTTAAAAAAAAATTTTTTTTTTTGAACTCTGCATTGCTAACTACCACCCTTCATTGCCAACTCCCACTTCCCCTTAATTTTGCCAAAAGCTTTTCTATAAAGCAGCTCACACACATTGCCTCTATTCCCTCACTCCCATTCACTCCTCAGCTCAATGCAATCTGGTGTAGGCCCTCTCCATTCCACCCCAAACCAAGAGGGCTGCCTTATTAAGGCTGCCAAAGCTTATTTCACAAACCCAGTGGCAGCATCTCAGTCTTTATTTGGCTTGACCTAACTGCAGCTTTTGACACTAGTATATATTGCCTTTTTGTTGGAACCTTACTCATCCTATGGACTTCATGTCATCCCATTCTGCTAGTCTCTTCCTGCCTTGCATACAGGACCTTTGCAGACTAAATTACAACTCTGCACACCCATCCCTTAAATGCCAGTCCTCCTCTGGGCTCTGTCCTTGGGACTCTTTATCTCATCTATATCTGTGGCTTCAATTTCTATCTATACAGTGAGGGCCCCTATGTTTACCACTTCAGCCAAATTTCTTCTCTGAGCTTCTCACCTACAAATATAATTGCCAATCAAGCATCCCCAGTTGGATGTCCTGCAAGTATCTCAAACACAATGTGTTCAAAACTGAATACATCACCACCCATCCTTGACTTCAGATCTGTTCCCCTCTGTCCCTGCCACTGTTCTCCACTTGCCAAACCAGAAACCCAGGAGTCATTAGAGTCCCCTTCCACCTTTACTGCCACACAGTCAATCACGAGCCTCGTCACGTCTATGTTTTACACATTTACTTCACTCATCCTTCCATCCCTTCTTTTTTTGCCACTGATCTAGTCATGTCTCTCCTATATTATTGCAACAGACTCTGTACTTTAGCTACAGCCACACAAGTCAATTATGATTTCCTGAAGGTGTCCTTCAAGGATGTTTTTCTCCCTGCTTGGAATGCCCTATTTCCTCTAGCTTGACAAATAAAATCCTCAGTGTAGCCTTCCCTGGTGTTCCCAGCAAATTCAGTTGCTGTTCCCAATGTTATCAGTACATTTTGTATGTATTTCCATTATAATATCTGATGGTACTGCAATGGTTCATTTGGCTGTCCGTTATTCTGAGCATTTTAAGGGCGGAGAACATGTCTCTGCATTTTTGTCATCTCAGTGCCAGGCACATCAAAACATCTTCCGTTGAATGTCCCACAAGCACCTTGAACATGATGTACCTGTTGAGCGAGCAAATAAATTAATGAATTTATTGAAGAAATCATTTCCATCTTCTGTATCTTGAGTGTAGAAGGGACTATCTTCATCGCAGTTCGTAATTATTTATTCACACATCTTGACTGATGGAGTTTTATAACTTAGTAAAAAAAAAAAAAAATTTTTTTTTTTAGTAGTTCTTATTTATTATTCACAACTTGTCCCCTTCCCAAGCCTCAAGTTGCTTATAAAATGTGACAGATAAGATTGCTTTTCCCCCAAGCAGTTTCCATTGTCCCATGGAAAGATTGCCCTTTGGGAGGGATTCTTAGCACGAAACACAACATTAATAGAATACTTGCTGGGTGTACAGTTGGATTTGAACAGGGAACTGGTGTTTTAAGAGTGTAGTTTCCTTTTTAATGGGCATACATTTTAAAAGATTAACAAGGATAACTTCTATCACAGAATCATTTGCAGTTCTCTCATCTGTCTGGTCAGACTTAACAGATGTTTTTCTTTTGTGTCTTGTGATATTTCTTCTGTCGTTAGGTGCCCTCGAATTGATTCACAACTCATAGCGACCCAATACGACAGAGTAGAGCTGCCCCATAGCATTTTCTAGGCTGTAGGCTTTATGGGAGCAGATCACCAGGTCTTTTCTCCCTTGGAGCCCCTGGGTGGGTTTGAACCACCACCGTTTCTATCACCAGCTGAGTGCTTCACCACTGGAACCGCCAGGACTTCTGATATTCTTTCTAGCCCTATTTTATAGAACGCTGTTCTACTCTGAGCAAAAAGCACAGAGGCCACTTTGTAATTCTTTTCTTGTGGTTCAGTAATGAGATCCAATTTTCACTCTAAATAAAATCATTTGGGCTTTAGTAAAATGCAGTGGCTTAGAATTTAAAATATAAACTCCCTGATACACAGACCACAGGTTCACTTCTTTGGAAAAAGAACCTATCAATTAACAACAAACAGACAAAAGCTGTGAAGGGTAGAATGTAGTTCTCATTTCTCAGCTATTTGAAGAATGTCACTGGACCAACTTTAATCATCTTTCTCTTTATCATCTAAAAGTATGTTTGAAATGCAGTATCATAGTCTAAAAGGATATTTAGAAGTTGTCATGATAGATTTTCACTGGTCATAAAGCAGACTAATATTATTTTTTTATTATCTTAGCAGCCAAAAAGAGCCTATTTTATACAACACTTAAATAATTCGTATCACCAGGATCAGCCTTAGGTAACTAAAGTCACACAGTGTAGTTAACTGTTAACTCTCTCTCTCCTTTACGACTCCATTAGAAATGACCAGTTGTAATGGAGAGTTATTGATTTAGAATATCGGAAAGACAGAGCGGAGGCCAACTTCCTTTTTCTAAAGTCTGACTTGTTCACTTGTTGTCAGACCACTGTTTTTAGTGAATGAATTTTGCCCATATTAATTATCTATCAGACACTTACTACTCTAATATAATTATGATCAAAGCAAGCCCATAGTACGGCTTTCTATTTTAGGTGAGTTATTTATACAAAGAGGAAGAAAGCATCCCAGTTTAGGTGTGGAATTAGCCTTTAAAGAAACCTAGGGGAGTTTCAAGCTGTCAAACAAGACTAGAGTTTATCTTCTGAAAAAACAGTTGGTTTCATATTATACAATTGTTTAAAAGCCATTTAGTAATTTAGAGAACAATTCTGCAGATAAACTCCTCTTCCTTCCAACCCCTGCCTGTCCCTCAATAATAGGGTTATTCTGTGGTTAAGAAAACTTGCCTTCTCCACAATAAAAGAGGAAAAGAAGCTGCCTAATAACTTCAGAGACAGATTTCAGACTCGCCTAGATCCAATTTTTTAAAAAAAATCAGATTGTGTATCGTTTTATATGCATGGGGAACCTGGACAATGAATAAGGAAGACCAAAGAAGAATTAATGCCTTTCAATTATGGTGTTGGCAAAGAATTTTGAATATACTGTGGACGATGAGAAGAACAAACAAATCTGTCTTGGAGGAACTATAGCCAGAATGTTCCTTAGAAGCAAGGATGGTGAGACTTTGTCACACTTATTTTGGACATGTTACCAGGAGGGACCATTTCCTGAAGAAGGACATCATGCTTGGTAGAGGGTGAGGAAAACCCTCAATGAGATGCATTGGCCCAGTGGTTGCAACAATGGGCTTGAACATAGCAACAATTGTGAGGATGACACACGACTAGGCAGTGTTCCGTACTGGTGTACATAGGGTCACTATGAGTTGGAACTGACTCCTTAGTACGTAACAACAACAACATATACACAATACGATCAAATACACAATTAGCCAAGATAGGCCTTTTTGCTGCAATAAACCAAATAAAAAAGAAACACATGGCCCAGCTGGATACAGTGTAGTCAACCTAGTCTCTTGTTATTCTCAACAAGGACAATTATAGTGTCTGAATCCACCATGCGGTAACCTACACTCTTCAGACTAATGACAGAAACAGTGGAATTGGCTGCATTGCACAGCAAATTAACTACCTTCAATTTACTTTTTTTTTTTTAACATGCTGCTACCAAAAAAGCAAAAAAACCAAACCAATTGCCATCAAGTCAATTCCAACTCATAGCGACCCTATAGGACAGAGTAGAACTGCCCCATAGAGTTTCCAAGGAGAACCTGGTGGATTCAAGCTGCTGACCTTTTTGTTAGCAGCCGTAGCACTTAACCACTATGCCACCAGAGTTTCCAACATGCTGCTACAGCAGAATAGAAACTGAAACGATTGCAAGAATGTTATAAGGAGTAGTGCTTCTCAAGAAACGAGGGTCTGGGTCTTGGATTTAGTCTACGTACTTCTAATTGAGACAGGGTACATATCCCCGTTGAGGTGGTAATACTCACATCGCTAGAATGTGGTGACTGCTGGTTTAAGGTTAGAAGTTGGGGCAGTAAACGAAGTAGAAGACAGCTTCTGTTACTTTAAACCAAAAACCAAACCCGTTGCTGTTGAGTTGATTCCCACTAATAACAACCCAGTGTGACAGAGTAGAACCGCCCCTTGGAATTCCCAAGGCTATAAATCTTTATGGAAGCAGACTGCCATATCTTTGTCCCATGGAGTGGCTAGTGGGTTCTAACTGCTGACTTTTCAGTTAGCAGCCAGGCACTTAACCACTGTGCCACCAGGGCACCTCTCCATTACTGTAAGAAAGTTCTTTTTTCTTTCTTTCTTTTTATCCAGGCCTGTAAGACTACACTTCTTACCATGAGAATATATAAAAATAGAGTTGAGAAAAAGAATTATTCTTAAATCTTTTTGGATCACAGAGTCCTTTGACAATCTGATAAGTGCTAGCATCCTCTCAGTATAAAACCAAACCTGATTCCAACTCATAGCAACCCTCTAGGGCAGAGTAGAACTGCTCCGCAGGGTTTCCAAGGCTGCAACTTTTACGGAAGCAGACTGCCACATCTTTCTTCCACAGAGCGGCTGGTGGGTTCGAACTACAAACCTTCTGGTTAGCAGCCAAGAGCTTAATCATTGTTTCACTAAAACTCCCTCCTCTCACTATGAGAATCTACAAATTCTCATACACAGAAAATTTTGCACAGAACTTCAGGTGACTGTGAAGCCCCTGAAATCCATCCATGAGCCCAAATTTCCTTAGTTCACCAGGTTTACTGTGACAAGTAGAGGCTCAGGTTCAAACCGTGTTTATATCTGTAATTTATATCTTTATCTCTAAACTTCCCAGCAGAGTGACTGGCTTCTAATAGGTCTTCAGATACTTCGGAAATCAACCAGGGATTGGAGTTGCTGCTCTCATCCACAGGGACCTCTGTAGCACCAGTAGGAAACCTCCCAGACACTCATTGCTCTAATCTCTGCCATCTCCTGAGGTCTACTGCCCTCCCACTATTGCCTCTTGTCTGTGTGTTCAGAAGAGAATGATTCCAAGAAATCTGGGAAGGCTGGGTAGCACCATGGATGTTGGGTGTGTGTGACAATGGGAGGGGGTTCCTCCCTTTCATCAGCTGCAAGCAACAGCAGCCCCAACCAGACCACACTGGGCAAGTCATGAGTCAAGGCAGTTGCTGTGAGGCTGACCTCGTTTTTGCTATCAGGCTCATCATTTTAGAATATTGTTGTTGTGGTTGTTAGGTGCTAGATATATATTACTGTCCTTTGTTGAATAGTGTGGTTAATTGTTTCTGTGTCTCCATTAAATCCCTGGAGTGAGCCAGAGAATCAGTGCACTGAATCACAGCTTCAGAACCAATTATATTATGGAAAGAATCCAGGAAATGTCTTCCAATTTAGTCCACGTTCTAGCCTTAGAATCAGGCCTTCCCCAGAGCGGGTGAAGGATTACTCTGTGTGTGTGTGTGTGTGTGTGTGTGTGTGTGTGTGTGTGTGTGTGCATGAAAGAGAGAGAGAGAGATGGGACACAGAGAAGGAGGTCCAACAGCTACGAAATCAATCCATGCTTAGAAGGATATTTCAAAGTTTGTTGTTGTTAGGTGCTGCCGAGGCATTTTCAACTCATAGCGACCCCATGTGACCCAGTAGAACTGCTCCATAGGGTTTTCTAGGCTGTAATCTTTATGGAAACAGGTCTTTCTCCAAGAAGAACTGCTGAGTGGGATCAAATTGCCCACATTTTGGTTAACAGGTGAGCGCTTAACCATTGTCTTACCAGGGCTCCCTGTTTTGAGGCAAAACTTGCCAAAATACAAATGTCCAGTGACATGACTACTTATTCCTGACCCAGAGCCTTCAGCATTGTCCCAGAGACCCACCCTGTCTTCACAGTGCCTTAATAGTGGAGCCACATCAAGTCATGCAGGTGGGATGTGTCACTGATAACTCGTCAGAGCACATATCAAGTTTCCATGAGAATGCCTTGGTGGTAAAGGTTTGCTTCCAGCAACGGCATATCAAGAACACAGACATAGCAAGTCTGAAATTACAGATTTGCTTCATTGTTGTACTGCCTTCCTCTTCTCTTTTCTAGCCTATAGTTGCTGTGCATAGGAACTACAGGGTTAGGGCAGAGGGAAGACAATCGAAGGGAGAGAAGAGCCAGGCTATGCCAGTTAAGAGCTTATAACCAGTTGCCATTAAGCTGACTCTGATTCATGGTGGCCCCATGTGTGTCAGAGTAGAGCTGTGCTCCAATAGGGCTTTCAGTGGCTGATTTTTCAGAAGTAGATTGCTAGGCCTTTCTCCCAAGGTAGCTTTAGGTGGGCTTGAACCTCCAACTTTTCAGTTAGCAGCCAAATGTGTTAACCATTTACACCACCCAGAGACTCTGATCGAGTGCTTATACTTGGAGTAAGTCAGGCAAACAAGAGCTCATGGACACAAGAGCTTGGCAGGATATCTCTCCTACTCGTATGGTGCCTCAACTGCAAGCACGTCTGCCAGGATGCCAAGGTGCTCCATGCTATGGCTTGGGCCAGCTACTCAGACAGACCATGCTCTCCCCCAATGGCTCAGGCTCTGCCCTCTGCTCTAGTTACTTCTCGTTTGTCACTCTACGAGTCAAATCCCACCATTTCTCTAGGATTTGCTCTGGGTGGACCTTCTGGAAATCTTACCGAATATTCCAGCTCCTCCTCTCTTGTGATCTCCTGTTACCGAGGAGTAATTGTTACCTGATATGGCACTTAAATATCCTCAGTGTTCTCTCATTTTTTCTGGTCTTTCTCCTTCCCTGGCTAGGTCCTTGAGAGCAAGATGTCTTCTGAACACTGCTCCATGGGGCTGAGCCAGTGTAGTAATCAAATACTAGATTGAGTACAGAATCCAACTATTGAATCATTACAGAGGCAGCAAGGGTGAACTCAAATAATTTTATGCACATTGTGGTGGGAAGGGCCTGCAGTCTCTTCAGCACTTTCCAAACTTTTCGAAAGTGACCTACATTAAGAAATCCTTTTCCCGTTATAACACAGCACACACAGAGATAATAGAAACAAAAATCCCTGAAACAAACCTGTCACATATCAGAGTGTATATGTGATACACTCAGATATTTTCTATTCTGTTCCATTTCATTAAAAAAAAAAAAGAAGAAAGAAAGAAACTGGTTAAAAAAAAAAAAAAAACACCCATTAAATTGATTTCACGACCCACTGATAGTTCATGACCTACTAATAGGTGATGACTTGTTGGTTGTGAAATACTGGCTCACCCCACACGATTATATTAAACCTGGCAAGGGATTTTACCCTGCTTTGTATTCTTCTCTAAAAACAATGAAAATGTTTTCCATTGACACATAATTTAAATAACATTCAAAGCAGTGATTTTGTACAATAACTCCAAAATGGGTTTTGGCACTAATAAGTGATGAAACTTGGAGCCACATCCAGTCATATAATTCCAAACAGAGAGCTGTTTCCACTTTACCATGCTGCATCCATCCTCTGATTTGTGCCTGTCTTGCTTCTCAAACTGGGTTGTAAACTCAGTGACGGCCAAGAGATGCTCAATAAATACTTGATAAATAGAAGGGAATAGTAAGTTTGATCAAAAGCCATGTCCTGGTTTGACATCGCATTTGTGCCGGCAACTTAGATAGCGGTTCATAATCATAGTTCATCTTACATGGTGAGCCATTGGTTGATGTGTTGGCACTGGAAAATCTTTGCAAGCTAGTGGGGCATTAATCAGTGACCAGATAGGAGGTACTGAGAGCTGGACACTGGTCCCTGCCTGTGCTTGGACTTTTCCAAGAGCCCAAAGAGAAAGAGTTCTAGAAAGGTCAATAAAATCACTAGACAGGAAGGTCTTTATTTTTGTGAATTTCCCTAAACAGTTTCCCTAAGGCTATACTGGCTTCTGGAGCCCTGGTTGCACAGTTGCTAAGAGCTACAGCTGCTAACCAAAAGGTCAGCAGTTCAAATTCACCAGCTGCTCTTTGAAAACCTTACAGGACAGTTCTACTCCATTCCATATGGTCGCTATGAGTTGGAATTGACTCGACAGCAATGGGTTTGGATTGGTTTTTGCTACTGGTTTCTACCAGACTCTGAATCCATTATCACTGGTAGATTATCAAAAATATGCCCAGATTTCTGCTGCCTTGGGCCTTCCCGGCTAAATCCAATGTCCTTGGGAAAACAAAAACATGCATTTGTCCTAACATATATGCATGTATGGGGAGGCAGAGTAAGGACAGCTAAGATTTGGCATTAAACAGGCACGGACTAATTGTTGAATGAATGATTGCATAGATGGATGAACAAATCAGGGTGTGAAAACATGTATACATATATAGGTATGTAACACTCTTTACATGGGCTTATTATAGATGTACTGGGATGTGGAAAGGTGACATAACGCAGTCCTGTGGATTCTTGGGAAGGAAAGGACAGGTGGAGCGAGAAGTTGAAGGAAGGAAAGAGAATGTATGAACGGGAAAACAGAATGAGAAGAAAACATCTAGCTAGAATAGCAGGAAGAAGGCCCAGCAGCTCTAAATGTCTTCACAATCTTAGCGTTAGAGTTAGCTGTATCTTACCTGTTACTCTGTGTACTTTGTTGGACTCAAAGTACATGTTTCCTTTGATGGAAATTTCCCTTATTTACTTATGCTCCCTGACCCAGCTTAAAAAGTCCCATCCGGCCACCTCAGTATGTTTCTTTCGGCAGATGTACTTCTGGGCCAAGGTAAAGAATGTAGGGAAGGAGTGTCATGGAGGCTTCCTAAATCCGGGTCATGAGTAAGAGCTGATGCACAGTGGAAGTCTTCCTAATATCAAGTCAAACAGAACCTTCTTGGCAATTTATTAATATGTGATGTTGCAATGATATGGTTCACCTTTCAACCTCATGTTCGACATGATTTTGGGAAAAGAAACTGCATTCTTTCCAAAAGTCAGGTCAGAAGCCTCTCCACACTTCAGTTTCCCAACCCAGCACCTGTCGGGTGAGATAAAATGAAAGCACTTGCCCCAAATAAATTGTTGGCAAATATCTCTTTGCTGTCCTGAGAATTGTGTTCTCTCAGATCTTCCTGAATTATCACTTCATGTTAAAACAAAAGTTTAACCTTTTAATTGAAGTAGATGGTGATGAAATCAAAAATTGTGGTTCTGAGGGCAGAACAGAAGGCTGGTGCTACTCTTGTACATTGGAGAAGCATTAGGATTAGAGCAGGCTCTGATGCCAGAATGCCCTGGATTTGAAATTGGTTCTATCACCAGCTGTGTAAAGTGTATAACCTTTCTATGCCTCATATATGAAAGCAGGATAAAATAGGCTTATTCCATGAGAATAAATAAGTTAATATAGATGATGCATATACAGCAGGCATTCAATAAGTGCTAGCTATTTGATTGGCTAAATTCAAATTTTATTTTGGTAGTTTGTCTCTTTATTTTAATACAGATCAGTGGTTTCAAGGAATCCTAGAATGTTAGAACTGAAATGAACTTCTATCTTACAGATAATGTAACTGAGGCCCAGGGAGTTGACCCTTCCAGGACCACACAGCTGCCTAGATTCGAAATCAGAAATTAGGTTTCCCAATTCTAAGCCACTCTCACTGTATCACACTCCATTTCCTGGCTCAGGAAACCCAGGGCCAAGAAAGCCCTTTTAGAGCAATGGTAACTGCAGTGGTTCCCCCAAAGTTCCATTGTCACTACAAAGACGTTCTTGTTATTTCATTCATTCATTCATTTATTTATTCTTTCATTCATTCTGTCACTCACAATGCACTTGAGTTAGGCTATCCACGGAAGGCTAAGAGAAGTAAAACATAACCTTTGTCATTAAAGGATTTAAGTTGAAATTGGAATAATAATATGTGTAGTGACAAAATTTATAAGATAAAACAATCACTTTTGTGAAGTGAACACTATTAGCAGTCACCAGGCATTGCTTGATATGTAGCCAGTCAGAAGCCCAGAAAGTGAGTTCATAAAAAGGTTAGTAAATTTATGAATGACTAAAAGGAATGAAGTCAAGCAAGGAAAAAGGTTCATGGAGCTATTTGGAGGTTCAAAAAAACAAAAAATAACATCTGGCTAGATGAATCAAAAAAGTCATCATGGAATAAGTGGTATTAGATCTGAGCCCTGAAATATACACAAGGGATAGGATTAGAATGTACCCTTGTTGCTCTCTTCCCCAAGAATCACTTTCTAAACATAAATATATATTTACATATATAAGCATATACACACACAGAGAAGTAAAATACAGTTCTGCATGGGCTTTCTATAGGATGTAGAAGAAAAGTTGAGTAAAAAATATATGAATCTAAAGGACAAGACCATCAGGCAGTTCCAGTCTTATTCTGCATAAGGCAAGTGAAGAATAGGAGGGTTTGTTTTAAGAATTATCATCACGTATGAATTCTGGACTCTTCTATTTCATTGATCTATTTGTCTAATCACAAACTAATTTTGAGCTGTTTCATTTCTCCATAGCAGAGTGCTAAAATGCAAAGGCTCTGAAATTGGACTGCCTAGGTTCAAATTCTGACTCCTTCATTTATTGAGTGTCTAACTTTGGGCTAGTCACTACAACACCTTTGTTCTTCAGCTTCCTCGTCTCTAAAATGATAACAAGCATCAGCTACTGGCTTTGTTCTAAAATGCAAACTTGGAGATGGACAGAGGAAAGACAGGAGGTTGAAGGATCTTAGAGTCACACTCAGAAAGTAGCACAATGCTCATGGGGATTTATGGGGAGAGAGAAGAGTGCCGGGTACTGGTACAGATAGGTAGTGGTGACTTAGGGAATGGATCAAGGGCATCATTTAAGGGAGAGCTGGAAGGAGGGAAGTTCTAGCAGTACCTTGGTTTTTTCCTCACATTGTCTAGGGGACAGGAGCTCAGAGATAAGATTGTTGTTGTTAGTTGCTGTTGAGTTGATTCCAACTCATGGTAACACCACGTGATTAGAAGATTTGAAATTGAGAGATATATTCCCAAAACACTGTAAATTTTACTGAAGTTTGCCTGCTGAATAAGGAATATAGGGCTCTCAGAGCCTCACGAAATGGAGGTTTAATATACAAAACAAATGAAAATTACGACTAAAGGAGCACATACTAAAGATGAAAGTAGGGCCATCAGGATGCTTGATTTTCCTATGGCTTTCTCAGGTAGGAAAGTCACAGCATTAGTTTGGGGCAGTGGGATATTGTCATAGTGCTGGAGTCTGTCTTGGATGAGTTGCCACCATTGAGAGAGATGGAATATCAAGGTTACACAGCTGGGAATTGGCTGAGCCAATAAATGAGCCTGGTCTCTTGATTACAAAAATTGGGCTCTTCCTACTACATAATTTTCTCCATTAAGGAGACTTCCAAAATGATAACAATGACTTTAGTTTTATTACTCAATACAGAACACTTTAGGAACCCAAAGGGGTTTTATTTATTTATTTATTTAGCAGTAATGATCATGATAATAATTTCAATTTAAAAAATGTTTCCTCAAAATAGATTTTAATGGAGGTGGGGGTTATTTAGTTGTTCAACATTTTCAATGTTCTGGATAAAGGTGCTATGCTGACAAGTGAGTCAAAAGTTTGATGATAATCTAATTAGAGACTTTCTGGTGTGTGTGTGTGTGTGTGTGTGTGTGTGTGTGTGTGTGTGTGTGTGGTGGAGGCAACATTCCTTTAATGGAAAACCCTCCTCGAAGACAACCATCAAATTTATATTGTCAAATCTGTTAAGCACTGTCCAGTCATTGAAAGCAAGAGAACTCAAGCTTGTTTAGCTCAAAAAGGAGAGTTTTCTAGAAGAATATAGGTTATCTTGTGGATTCTAGGGAAATTTTAAACAATTAGTCCTCAGGAAACTCTGGGACCTTAACGGCAAGAGTTCACAGAATTTAGAGTTCTACCATTAATACGATTTAGCTGCAAATGTTCATTTACAATCTCTGTTTTTCTCAGATTCTTAAGAGAGAGGAAAAGATTGGACTGGCTTGGATGAGGCATTCACAGGTGAGCTCTATTCGTGGAAGGGAAGAGATAAATGGTTTGCAATTTATCTCTTGCTATTGCTGTTGTTAGTGGTCCTGGAGCACCCCCACTCATGGTGACCCCATGCATAATGAAGGCAAGAATTCTACCACTGAGCCACCAATGCTTCGTTGCAATGTATCTAGCCTTCACTTTCTACCTCCAGAGCTTCGTTTCAGTCATAGACGGCAGAACTGTTACAGATAATCTACTTCAACTCCATTTTTTAGATGAAGCACAAGAGAAGTTAAACAACAGAATTAGTAGCAGAGGCAAGACTAACAAGAGATGCCAAGTGGTATTTCCACATCTATTCCTTTCTTTATATTTCCTTGGACATCTCCTTTGTCATAGCTTCTATTACCTCAGCTCTAACACATTACAAGAGACTCCTAACTGGCCTCAAGGACCTCCACAGCTAAACTGATCCTCAGCTCACTGCAAGATCCTCAGCTTCTCCAAAAAATTATGGTTGTGCTATTCTTTGAATTCGATTCAAAATCTCCAACGATTCCACATTGTCTATAGGCCAGATGCTTCAATATGAATACCAGTTTGTGCACTTAACGTGGAAAGGGTTCATAAGGAATCAAAGCTTACATGGGGTTTGGAGTGGTTCTTGGGGCTTCAGTTTCCCTGAGTGTAAGATTGAGGGATTAAATACCAGATGATCTCTGAACTCACACCCAAGCTAAAGTTTGTCAAGGTCCCTGGTAGGGCAGTGGTTAAGAGCTATGGCTGCTAACCAAAAGGCTAGTGGTTTGAATCCACTGGTTGCTCCTTGGAAACCCTATGGGACAGTTCTACTCTGTCTTACAGTGTTGCTATAATTCGGAATAGATTCAACAACAACAGATGTTTTATACCATCTTATTTTACCTTCCAAGCCTCATCTTCTTTAACTCCTTAATATGAGCTTATCTTTATTCTTTCATGTGTTTATAGATATTTGCCACGAGAAATACATTTTCATATCACTTCAGAAAACATAAGATTCAATGTTTAAGATCTCTGGATCAATGAAACTCTTTTTGTCTCCTCAAATGAAATTATTAATTCAGATTTTCATGTTCCATGAAGTCACTGACTGCTAATTTGATGAAAACATTATATACATATATTCCACTAAAGTATAAAGTCTACAAACAGCAGGAAGTTTTTTCGGCCACAGATATAATCTTAGAATAAAATACGCTGAATACACACAAATGAATAAGACATAAGAATATAATTTTTAAAAGCACTTTTACTGTAGAAATTTAGCTATAGATGCTCCAGAGATAAAATTTCATTAGAATCACCACGTTTCAATCCTCTTTATTTCAAAGACTTTTCGTATAGTACTCGGCTTTTATGCTGGGAATTTATCACTAAGCTTAACTCTTTTACAATCTTAGTTATTTTTTTTTTAAGAGTTGAAATACTGGAATGCAACTGATTCTGGCCAAGCTTTACAGAAAAGTATATCGAATTCTAAACTCTTCTGAACTCTTCTGAACTGAGTCACTCTAGAGAGCTGCTTTCTCTATAGCTGTTCTTTTTACCATCAATATTTTTACTTTATCATTCCAAAGGAAATCTTTCCATCCTCCTCAGAGGATAGTGAACGTAACTCAGTATTTTCTTTATGAGTCAAGGTCATCACTAAGCTTTTCCCTTTCATTCTGAAACATTTATTGAGCAACCACTGAACGAAGGGCTGGGGTTATGATTACACCGATACTCACAGACAGAACCTGAATATAATCAGACATGTTCATGGCACAGTAGGAACGGTGGGACACAGGGCTTAAGCTCCACTGGCCTGAAGATGAAGAGGTATTGGAAATACATTCAGATTGATACGTGTTTATATTTTTCCATTTGTGCTCTGCTTTGTTCTTTACCAGGTGTTTCCATACCCATTCTCTTTCAGCTCTCAAAAACCAACCAACCAACACACAAGCAAACAAACCCTGCAAGAGAAGTGAACTAGTAGTATCCTTCCCATTTGGTAGGTGAAGAAATTTAGGCCCTGTGAGGCTAAGGGATTGGCCTGGACCCCATAGTATGTGGCTGGTTAAAGTGAAGATACTTCATGTTCCTTCTAGTTGAGGCTTCTTTCATTATCTTACCTAATTTTCCTACAAAATGGATGTGGATTTAGTATCCCTGACCAGGAACAAAAATATGGTGGAAAGGAATACATTTGCAATGAAATCAACAGCTCCTTTTGAAAAAATAACGTCTGGATCCTACAAGGTAAGCAAATCTTCACGTGGGTGGGCAACTGGAGCACAGCCCTGACTCTCATCCCTGAAATCTACTTTTACTTATCTACATACTGGCCCAAACAGGTACACAGGTCCTTTTTTTTTAATTCCCGGCAGCACACTTGAGAAACACTTTTTCAATTTCTTTAACAGTGATGGATTCATTCAGATTTTCTACTTTATCTTGGGTTATTTACATTACAGGAAATGTACCCATTTCTTCTGGGTTTTCAAGTTCATTAGTATAAAGTTGTTATGATAGGCTATCTTTTTTGTGTATATAATTTTCCACTTATTCCTAATGTTGTTCTGTGGCCTTTCTTTGTTCCTTGATCCATCTTACTAAATGCCTTTATTTTATTCAATTTGAGCAACAACATATCCTTAATGTTCTGAACATTTATTACATTTGTACAAATGTTGAGCCTTTTGAGTTAGTAGTTTATTTGCTTATTCACTTATTTTAATCCTGCTCTGTTCTTGGGGGGCTATTTTAATCTGAGGCTTTGTCTTTCTTCAGCTTTAAGAAATTTTCTTCTATTATTTCTTCATTTTTATCTTCTCTTCCTTTTCTTTATTCTCTATTAGGTAGATGTCAGGACTTAGTGAACTCTCTCCCAAGTCTCCTAGGTTTTCAACATTTTATCACTTTGTGCTTCATTCCTTGGTTCTGTCTTCCAGGTCTCTAATTTCATTTTTAGGTGTGCCCATTCTTCAGTTATATAGCTATGAATTTTCAAATAATTACTTTTTTTTTCAAGGTTTGTCATTGGTTTGCTTTATAATAGACAGTTCATGATTCATTATTGCTACGTCATCCTATATGTCTCTGAAGATACTAATTAAACTTGTTTAAAGTCCTTTTCTTATCACTATTTACTTTTTCATAGGGCGTATTTCTTCTGTGTGTTGGGTTATCTATATTTCATGGCAGTTGCATGCCAAATGTTGGTGATTCTTGACTGTGGGTCACTTTCGCGGTTTGGATTCCCTGCCGGACTTTTCATGCTGCTACTCCCACAGCCAGCCTTGAGGGAGGTATACAAATTGTTATTGGGGTTTGTGCTTCCCACTGCTTCCAGTGAGATTAGGGGAAAGATGGGATGTATGCCAGTTGGGATATCTTAGAGGCTGATCTTCCGAGCTCAGTGATTCCATCTGGGCAAGTCAAGATATATGGGGACCTGTATCTTCTTCATAAGCATGGCTCCTGCCCAAAGACAGGCCTGAATGGATGACAGGGAGGAAAAGGGAGTGCACATGGCACAGGCACTTCTGTGGTAGTACCACAACTCATTTCCCTGTCATTTGCACCGAACTCTTCACCCCTTTATTCTTGGCTCCCATCACCTCCAGACATAGGGTACCTTGGTGATGCTCTCACCTTCTGTGGCAGTACTTTCCAAAAGGCTCAAGCACAAATTTCAGGCTGCGATTACAAATACAGTCACATGAGAGATTTGGGGTATCTCACTTGGGGAGAAGATGAGTGTAGAGAAGGACATGTGTGGGTATATGATGGCCAGAGAAGCTGATGAGGGCATAGAGCACTAACTGTCTACCAAAATAATTTTCCAGTTCTCCTTGGACACACAGCTAGGTATAGCCATGCAAATAAATTCTTTCTAGTGGGATGTGAACAGACATTTGTGCCAGGCCCACAGAAAGCTCTCGTTTATACTCCTTCATCTTCCTTTTTGGTGACTGGATGCAGATGATGAGATTATAGGAGATGGAGCCACAGGATACATGAATTCTGGGTACCCGAAAAATTGCGTGGAGGAGAGCTACCTGCTGACAAGAACTACTCACCTTGAACTATTACATAAGTGAGAAATAACTTCTTTGGTATTTGCCCAAGCTAAGTATAAGTTTGGTTTCGGTTCCTTGTAGATATGCTGTATCAGGTTAAGGAAGCTTCTTTGCATTCCTAACATAGTGAGAGGCTTTGTTATTGTTGCTTAAATCAGGAATGGGTGCTGACTTTTTAAATAATTTTAAAATAACTATCATGATTATCATGTGGATCTTACCCTTGAATCTCTCAATGTAATAAATTATAATTATTACATTAATAGATTTTCTAAAACAGAAATAAATTCAGACAAAGCCTAATTGGTCATGATGTAGTATTCTTTTAATGCAATGCTGGACTTGATTTCATTTATAAATTTTCGTAAATCTATCCAAGTGTTACATTGGGTTATTAGTTTCTTTTTGTTTGTTTTAATCAGATTTTTGTTGAATTTTGGTTTTAGGTTTATGTCAGATCCAAACCAAAAAGCTCGTGAACATTTTTTTTTTTTTTGGTCTTGAACAACTTATATACTACCATGTGTCATCTGCATCTGATACCTATTTCAGGGATACATTTTTTACTTTGGTTACAATTTCTTCTATGGTTATTGGTCATTCCCCACCGCCACAACTTCTTGAATCAATTTTGGTCACTTATGTTTTCTTATAAATTCATTCTTGTCTTTCAGATTTTAATATTTGTGAAGAAACAAATTTGTACTATGACCCTTCTTTTAAAAAATATTTTCCATATCATTGGTTATATGCCTTTTCTTATTCCTGTTGTGCACGATTCTTTTTACTTGGTCTTCCTAAAGGTTTATCTATTTTCAAAAAATGTGCTTTGATGTAACAATTTTAGCAGGTCCTGATTTATTAATTTTGCTTTATCTTTATTAATTTCTCCCTTAGTTTTATTTTGTTTTTCTTTTTCTAATATCTTGAGTGCTGTTCATTCCCTTTCCTTTTTCTTTTTTTGTTTAATTAGAAAGGCATTTGGAGCCATCTGAAGTCTCCTGGCACTGGGTTTTGGGTTATATTCCAGAACCGTTAATTCGTATTATTCTTGTTGTATTATTATCTAAGTAATCTGTAAATTCATAAAATTCTACAAATGAATTCTATAAAAGGAACTAAAATAGTGTTCCTATGCCAGCCACTTGCAAGTAGAGTGTTTTTCCATATTCCCGTACACTTCGGAGGTGTCCTGGGCCGTACTTTACCTTTCAAGGCAAACAGACAGTCTTCTATGATGTGTTTTTATTTTATTTATTTATTTATTAACTTTCATTAACCTACAAGTGAACGTTTACAAATCCAATCAGTCTGTCACATATAAGTTTACATACATCTTACTCCGTACTCCCACTTGCTCTCCCCCTATTGAGTCAGCCCTTTCAGTCTCTCCTTTCATGAGAATTTTGCCAGCTTCCCTCTCTCTCTATCCTCCCATCCCCCCTTCAGACAAGAGTTGCCAACACACTCTCAAGTGTCCACCTGATATAATTAGCTCTCTCTTCATCAGCATCTCTCTCCCACCCACTGACCAGTCCCTTTCATGTCTGATGAGTTGTCTTCGGTGATGGTTCCTGTCCTGTGCCAATAGAAGGTCTGGGGAGCATGGCCGCCGGGGTTCCTCTAGTCTCAGTCAGACCATTAAGTATGGTCTTTTTATGAGAATTTGGGGTCTGCATCCCACTGATCTGCTCCCTCAGGAGTTCTCTGTTGTGCTCCCTGTCAGGGCAGTCATCGATTGTGGCCGGGCACCAACTAGTTCTTCTGGTATCAGGATGATGTAGGTCTCTGGTTCATGTGGCCCTTTCTGTCTCTTGGGCTCTTAGTTGTCATGTGACCTTGGTGTTCTTCATTTTCCTTTGCTCCAGGTGGGTTGAGACCAATTGATGCATCTTAGATGGCCGCTTGTTAGCATTTAAGACCCCAGACGCCACATTTCAAAGTGGGATGCAGAATGTTTTCATAATAGAATTATTTTGCCAATTGACTTAGAAGTCCCCTCAAACCATGTTCCCCAGACCCCCGCCCCTGCTCTGCTGACCTTTGAAGCATTCATTTTATCCCGGAAACTTCTTTGCTTTTGGTCCAGTCCAATTGAGCTGACCTTCCATGTATTGAGTGTTGTCTTTCCCTTCACCCAAAGCAGTTCTTATCTACTGATTAATCAATAAAAAACCCTCCCCCTCCCTCCCTCCCTCCCCTCTTCGTAACCACAAAAGTATGTGTTCTTCTCAGTTTTTACTATTTCTCAAGATCTTATAATAGTGGTCTTATACAATATTTGTCCTTTTGCCTCTGACTCATTTCGCTCAGCATAATGCCTTCCAGGTTCCTCCACGTTATGAAATGTTTCAGAGATTCGTCACTGTTCTTTATCGATGCGTAGTATTCCATTGTGTGAATATACCACAATTTATTTACCCATTCATCCGTTGACGGACACCTTGGTTGCTTCCAGCTTTTTGCTATTGTAAACAGAGCTGCAATAAACATGGGTGTGCATATATCTGTTTGTGTGAAGGCTCTTGTATCTCTAGGGTATATTCCGAGGAGTGGGATTTCTAGGTTGTATGGTAGTTCTATTTCTAACTGTTTAAGATAACGCCAGATGGATTTCCAAAGTGGTTGTACCATTTGACATTCCCACCAGGAGTGAATAAGAGTTCCAATCTCTCCGCAGCCTCTCCAACATTTATTATTTTGTGTTTTTTGGATTAATGCCAGCCTTGTTGGTGTGAGATGGAATCTCATCGTAGTTTTAATTTGCATTTCTCTAATGGCTAATGATCGAGAGCATTTTCTCATGTATCTGTTGGCTGCCTGAATATCTTCTTTAGTGAAATGTGTGTTCATATCCTTTGCCCACTTCTTGATTGGGTTGTTTGTCTTTTTGTGGTTGAGTTTTGACAGAATCATGTAGATTTTAGAGATCAGGCGCTGGTCGGAGATGTCCTAGCTGAAAATTCTTTCCCAGTCTGTAGGTGGTCTTTTTACTCTTTTGGTGAAGTCTTTAGATGAGCATAGGTGTTTGATTTTTAGGAGCTCCCAGTTATCGGGTTTCTCTTCAACATTTTTGGTAATGTTTTGTATTCTGTTTATGCCTTGTATTAGGGCTCCTAAGGTTGTCCCTATTTTTTCTTCCATGATCTTTATCGTTTTAGTCTTTATGTTTAGGTCTTTGATCCACTTGGAGTTAGTTTTTGTGCATAGTGTGAGGTATGGGTCCTATTTCATTCTTTTGCAAATGGATATCCAGTTATGTCAGCACCATTTGTTAAAAAGACTATCTTTTCCCCAATTAACTGACACTGGTCCTTTGTCAAATATCAGCTGCTCATATGTGGATGGATTTGTATCTGGGTTCTCAATTCTGTTCCATTGGTCTATGTGCCTGTTGTACCAGTACCAGGCTGTTTTGACTACTGTGGCTGTATAATAGGTTCTGAAATCAGGTAGAGTGAGGCCTCCCACTTTCTTCTTCTTTTTCAGTAATGCTTTGCTTATCCGGGGCTTCTTTCCCTTCCATATGAAATTGGTGATTTGTTTCTCTATCCCCTGAAAAAATGACATTGGAATTTGGATCGGAAGTGCGTTATATGTATAGATGGCTTTTGGTAGAATAGACATTTTTACTATGTTAAGTCTTCCTATCCATGAGCAAGGTATGTTTTTCCACTTAAGTATGTCCTTTTGAATTTCTTGTAGTAGAGCTTTGTAGTTTTCTTTGTATAGTTCTTTTACATCCTTGGTAAGATTTATTCCTAAGTATCTTATCTTCTTGGGGGTTACTGTGAATGGTATTGATTTGGTTATTTCCTCTTCGGTGTTCTTTTTGTTGATGTAGAGGAATCCAAGTGATTTTTGTATGTTTATTTTATAACCTGAGACTCTGCCAAACTCTTCTATTAGTTTCAGTAGTTTTCTGGAGGATTCCTTAGGGTTTTCTGTGTATAAGATCATGTCATCTGCAAATAGTGATAACTTTACTTCCTCCTTGCCAATCCGGATACCCTTATTTCTTTGTCTAGCCTAATCGCCCTGGCTAGGACTTCAAGTACGATGTTGAATAAGAGCGGTGATAAAGGGCATCCTTGTCTGGTTCCCGTTCTCAAGGGAAATGCTTTCAGGTTCTCTCCATTTAGAGTGATATTGGCTGTTGGCTTTGCATAGATGCCCTTTATTATGTTGAGGAATTTTCCTTCAATTCTTATTTTGGTAAGAGTTTTTATCATAAATGGGTGTTGGACTTTGTCAAATGCCTTTTCTGCATCTATTGATAAGATCATGTGGTTTTTGTCTTTTGTTTTATTTATGTGATGGATTACATTAATGGTTTTTCTGATATTAAACCAGCCTTGCATACCTGGTATAAATCCCACTTGATCATGGTGAATTATTTTTTTGATGTGTTGTTGGATTCTATTGGCTAGAATTTTGTTGAGGATTTTTGGCATCTATGTTCATGAGGGATATAGGTCTATAATTTTCTTTTTTTGTAATGTCTTTACCTGGTTTTGGTATCAGGGAGATGGTGGCTTCATAGAATGAGTTAGGTAGTATTCCGTCATTTTCTATGCTTTGAAATACCTTCAGTAGTAGTGGTGTTAACTCTTCTCTGAAAGTTTGGTAGAACTCTGCAGTGAAGCCGTCTGAGCCAGGGCTTTTTTTTGTTGGAAGTTTTTTGATTACCGTTTCAATCTCTTTTTTTGTTATGGGTCTATTTAGTTGTGCTACTTCTGAATGTGTTAGTTTAGGTAGGTAGTGTTTTTCCAAGAATTCATCCATTTCTTCTAGGTTTTCAAATTTGTTAGAGTACAATTTTTCGTAGTAATCTGAAATGATTCTTTTAATTTCATTTGGTTCTGTTGTGATGTGGTCCTTCTCGTTTCTTATTCGGGTTATTTGTTTCCTTTCCTATATTTCTTTAGTCAGTCTAGCCAATGGTTTATCAATTTTGTTAATTTTTTCAAAGAACCAGCTTTTGGCTTTGTTAATTCTTTCAATTGTTTTTCTGTTCTCTAATTCATTTAGTTCAGCTCTAATTTTTATTATTTGTTTTCTTCTGGTGCCTGATGGGTTCTTTTGTTGCTCACTTTCTATTTGTTCAAGTTGTAGGGACAGTTCTCTGATTTTGGCTCTTTCTTCTTTTTGTATGTGTGCATTTATCGATATAAATTGGCCTCCGAGCACTGCTTTTGCTGTGTCCCAGAGGTTTTGATAGGAAGTATTTTCATTCTCGTTGCATTCTATGAATTTCCTTATTCCCTCCTTGATGTCTTCTATAACCCAGTCTTTTTTCAGGAGGGTATTGTTCAGTTTCCAAGTATTTGATTTCTTTCCCTAGTTTTTCTGTTATTGTTTTCTAGTTTTATTGCCTTGTGGTCTGAGAAGATGCTTTGTAATATTTCGATGTTTTGGACTCTGCAAAGGTTTGTTTTATGACCTAATATGTGGTCTGTTCTAGAGAATGTTCCATGTGCGCTAGAAAAAAAAGTATACTTGCAGCAGTTGGGTGGAGAGTTCTGTATAAGTCAATGAGGTCAAGTTGGTTGATTGTTGTAAGTAGGTCTTCTGTGTCTCTATTGAGCTTCTTACTGGATGTCCTTTCCTTCTCCGAAAGTGGTGTGTTGAAGTCTCCTACTATAATTGTGGAGGTGTCTATCTCACTTTTCAATTCTGTTAAAATTTGATTTATGTATCTTGCAGCCCTGTCACTGGGTGCATAAATATTTAATATGGTTATGTCTTCCTGATCAATTGTCCCTTTTATCATTATATAGTGTCCTTCTTTATCCTTTGTGGTGGATTTAAGTCTAAAGTCTATTTTGTCAGAAATTAATATTGCTACTCCTCTTCTTTTTTGCTTATTGTTTGCTTGATATATTTTTTTCCATCCTTTGAGTTTTAGTTTGTTTGTGTCTCTAAGTCTAAGGTGTGTCTCTTGTAGGCAGCATATAGATGGATCGTGTTTCTTTATCCAGTCCGTGACTCTCTGTCTCTTTATTGGTGCATTTAGTCCATTTACATTCAGCGTAATTATAGATAAATAAGTTTTTAGTGCTGTCATTTTGATGTCTTTTCATGTGTGTTGTTGGCAATTTCATTTTTCCACATACTTTTTTGTGCTGAGAGGTTTTTCTTAGTAAATTGTGAGATCCTCATTTTCATAGTGTGTGACTTTATGTTAGTTGAGTCATTACGTTTTTCTTGGCTTTTATCTTGAGTTGTGGAGTTGTTATACCTTTTTGTGGTTACCTTATTATTTACCCCTATTTTTCTAAGTAAAAACCTAACTTGTATTGTTCTATATCGCCTTGTATCACTCTCCATCTGGCAGTTCAATGCCTCTTGTATTTAGTCCCTCTTTTTGAGTATTGTGATCTTTTACCTATTGACTTCCATGATTCCCTGTTATGTGTATTATTATTATTATTTTTTAATTAATCTTAATTTGTTTGTTTTTGTGATTTCCCTATTTGAGTTGATGTCAGGACGTTCTGTTTTGTGACCTTGTATTTTGCTGGTACCTGATATTATTGGTTTTCTGACCAAACAATATCCTTTAGTATTTCTTGTAGCTTTGATTTGGTTTTTGCAAATTCTCTAAACTTATGTTTATCTGTAAATATCTTAATTTCGCCTTCATATTTCAGAGAGAGTTTTGCTGGATATATGATCCTTGGCTGGCAGTTTTTCTCCTTCAGTGCTCTGTATATGTCGTCCCATTCCCTTCTTGCCTGCATGGTTTCTGCTGAGTAGTCTGAACTTATTGATTCTCCCTTGAAGGAAACCTTTCTTTTCTCCCTGGCTGCTTTTAAAATTTTCTCTTTATCTTTGGTTTTGGCGAGTTTGATGATAATATGTCTTGGTGTTTTTCTTTTTGGATCAATCTTAAATGGGATTCGATGAGTATCTTGGATAGATATCCTTTCGTCTTTCATGATGTCAGGGAAGTTTTGTGTCAGGAGTTCTTCAACTATTTTCTCTGTGTTTTCTGTCCCCCCGCCCTGTTCTGGGACTCCAATCACCCGCAAGTTATCCTTCTTGATAGAGTCCCACATGATTCTTAGGGTTTCTTCATTTTTTTTAATTCTTTTATCTGATTTTTTTTCAGCTATGTTGGTGTTGATTCCCTGGTCCTCCAGATGTCCCAGTCTGCATTCTAATTGCTTGAGTCTGCTCCTCTGACTTCCTATTGTGTTGTCTAATTCTGTAATTTTATTGTTAATCTTTTGAATTTCTACATGCTGTCTCTCTATGGATTCTTGCAACTTATTAATTTTTCCACTATGTTCTTGAATAATCTTTTTGAGTTCTTCAACAGTTTTATCGGTGTGTTCCTTGAATTTTTCTGCAGTTTGCCTTTTTTCGTTTGTGATGTCTTGAAGCATTCTGTAAATTAGTTTTTTATATTCTGTATTTGATAATTCCAGGATTGTATCTTCATTTGGGAAAGATTTTGATTCTTTTGTTTGGGGGTTGGAGAAGCTGTCATGGTCTGCTTCTTTATGTGCTTTGATATGGACTGCTGTCTCCGAGCCATCACTGGGAAACTAGTTTTTCCAGAAAATCCGCTAAAAAAATGCAGTCAGATCCCTATCAGAGTTCTCCCTCTGGCTCAGGCTATTCGGATGTTAATGAAGCCGCCTGGGGAGGGTGGGGGAGGGATCAGAGAGATAGGAGAGTAGCACCTCAGAATATAGCCAGAGTTGCTTGTCTTGCTTGGAATGGCTATTATATCTGAGATTTCCGCAGGGTGCGTCGCCTATGTGTGCTGGCTGTGTGGAGATTGCCCCCGGGGGGTCTGGCCCGCTGGAGTCACAGTCAGATCCTCCGCTGCCAGCCCCATGTCCAGCGTCAAGTTTCCCCTACTGGGACGGCGCACTCCCGACTCCAAAATCAGTTGCTGCCTCCTGGGGACTCCCCATCCCGCCAGCCGCGTCGCCCCGCCGCCCCCGCGAACCGGCTGGGCTCCCCCCCTGGGGTCAGCTCAGGAGAGCGGAGCAGCTCCCCGTGCCTGCACCGCGACTGCGCGTCCCGGCTGGGACGCCACTCTCCCCTCTCCAATACCAGTTGCTGCCCCCCGGGGACCTCCTCCACCGGCCGCGTCGCCACGCCGGTCGCGCGAACTGGCTGGGCCCCCCCCGGGCTAGTTCAGGGGGATGGAGCAGCTCTCCGCTCCTATGCCTTGCCTGCGCCCAGTCAAAATTCCGGCGGGACGGTTCCCCGGCTGGGACGCCGCTCTCCCTGCCCCAATACCCGTCACTGTCTCCTGGGGACTTCTCCCACCGGCTGCACTGCCACGCCACCCATGCGAACCAGTTGGGCCCCCTCCCGGAATGAGTTCGGGGGCCAGGGCTGAGCCCCTTGTTTGTGCCGTCTGCCCCCCTGGGCTCTGCCCCAAATCGGGCACCGAAGGTCACCTGACTGGTACGCTGGCTCCAGGCTCTGAAAACAATTGCTGCCTCCCCGTATTTGCTCGTTCTCCATCTCTAAATCTGTGTTTGTTGTTCAGGGTTCGTAGATTGTTACGTATGTGATCGATTCACTTGTTTTTCCGAGTCTTTGTTGCAAGAGGGATCCGCGGTAGCGTCCACCTAGTCCACCATCTTGGCCCCGCCTCCCTGTATTTTATTTTATTTTTTGTTGTACTTTAGATGAAGGTTTACAGAACAAACTGGCTTCTCATTAAACAATTAGTATACATATTGTTTTGTGACATTGGTTACCAAGGCCAAGACATGTCAATGCTCTCCCTTCTTGACCTTGGGTTCCCTATTACCAGCTTTCCCGTCCCCTCCTGACTTCTAGTCCTTGGCTCTGGGCTGGTGTGCCCCTTTAGACTCATTTTGTTTTATAAGCCTGTCTAATCTTTGGCTGAAAAGGTGAACCTCAGGAGTGACTTCATTACTGAGCCAAAAACGTATCCGGGGGCTATACTCCTGGGGTTTCTCTACTCTCTGTCAGGACAGTAAACCTGTTTTTTTTGTGTGTGTGAGTCAGGATTTTCTTCTACATTTTTCTCCAGCTCTCTCTGGGACCCTCTATTGTGATCCCTGTATGATGTGTTTTTGGTAATCCTGATATATCATTTTACTCATGCAAGTCTCTTAGAATTATGGTTACACTGCAAACAAAAAGGAACCCCAATCCTTATAATCTCTTTCATTTTCATTACTAAGTGAAAAAAATGTACTTATTGAACTATACCCATATTAAAGCTGTTGAACTCTAAAATTACCAAAAGTATGAGTGCCTCGAGCAATTAAAATTGGAACACTTCAGTCTTTAAATAATTTAATGGCCGTATCTATAAAATGAAGTATCTCTTATTAGTTTGACATGGAAATTTATGTTTCATTATCTTTACCCACGGAATTAGTGCTGGATAGAAACTTAATATGACCATAAAATAACCTTCATATGATTTGCAGTAGAGATTCAAAAACACATTTTCTTTTGTCTTCTTTAATCATCTCCTTTAATAAAACCAAAGTTACATCTTTTTTATACATAGTGAATTCGTTTCTTAGGGACCTGTTAAATGTCACCTATCTACACTGCCATAGTTTCTAACATGGACTCCAGGGCCAGTATTTATTTCCTTTGTGACATTTGACAAGTACCTAAAGCTCTCTGTGCTTGTTTCTCAAATGTAAAGTGTAAATTGTAAAAGTAAAAATCCTCAGAGCATTATTTCTGAGGGTTAAATGAATTAATCATGTAAAGAATTTAGAACAGTCCTGGGTACATTAGACCTGCATAAGTTAACCATTTTTATTACAATCTAGAAGGTTTAGAAGCAATTACAACTACCTCTATTGAAAACTTCACAGTTTGTTTTCTTCTCATTGTATTAGAGTGCCCTTAAGAAGCCCTGGTGGCACAGTGGTTAAAGCACTCAATTGCTAACCAAAAGGCGGGCAGTTTGAACCCACCAGTCTCTCTGCAGGAGAAAGATGTGGTAGTCTACTTCCATGAAAATTACAGCCTTGGAAATCCTATGGGGCAGTTCTACTCTGTCCTACAAGGTTGCTATGAGTCAGAATTGACTCAATGGCAGTGGGTTTGGTTTTTACATGCAAGGGACATTTTATAAATTAGCATAATATCATCCCAAACCCAGTGATATAGGCAGTATTAATCTCTATATGAGGAGTTCAGAGAAGTGAAGTAATTCTTCATATTCACAAAGTAGTAAGTACCACAACTGAGATTTGAACTCAGGACTGCCACTAAAGTCCACGCTCTTTCCATTATATCATTCAGCCTAAGGTCACAACACTTTATAAAATCCACCACCGTAATCTCTTTCTGCCAACACCAAACCAGAACTTGATTTTTTGGTACGCTAAAAAGACTGCACCTATAGCAACAACTGTCATGGTATTGAGCTGTAGGTATCTGATGGCATTAATGATTTACTACTGTTTGTCTTAGCTTATTCCAGGTAGTTAATCAATATCTGGCCTTTTGGAGGTCTCTACACCATTCGTTCAGCTCCCAGTCGTGGATTGACTGTCTAGCCCTTTGGGTAATCTCTGGTCATGAAGGTGCTGATAATATAAAATGCCAACTAATTAATATTGCCTGCCATCCCTGGAATTCAGGTTGGAATGGGAACAAAATGGCTGCTTTCTAAGGTGGGGATAGTTGCTGGGAAAATTCTGGAGTGTGTCCTAAACACTTCCTAGGCCTGAAATAACTGAGATTTTGATTGTGCCAATCTAAAGAACCATGTCCAGTTTATGACTGCACCTCCATGAAGCCAGCCTTCTTTAGTCAATCCACTCCAGCATGCTCACCGCCCCGCCTTCTACCTCTTAGAGCTGCCTGGAATCACAGATGTGTTGTTAGCTGCCATCAGCATGGCTCTGACTCATGGTGACCTCAAGTAACAACAGAACGAAGGGATGTCCTGTCCTATACCATCTTCACAATCTTGGGTATGCTTGAGTCCCTTGTAGCCAGTGTATATTTTAAGTGACTTCTAACCTAGGAGCTCATCTTTCAGCACTGTAACGTACCTCAGAGTTCAGCACTGTATTCTGCTGTGATCCACAGGGTTTTCACTGACTAATTTTTGGAAGTAGATCACCAAGCCTTTCTTCCTAGTCTGTCTTAGTCTGGAAGCTCTGATGGAACCTGTCTGCCAACGGTGACCCTGCTGATATTTGAAATACCCGTGGCATAGCTTCCAGCATTATAGCAACATGAAAGCTGCCACAGTATGACAAACTGACAGGTAGTGGAAACCACAAAGTGGAATCATAAAGTAGTTGTCTGTTTTTCTACGTTATTATTTTCTATATATTATTTGCTACTGTTTTATGTATTTTTTCATTTTCTCCCATAAATGTTATCTTCCGTATCTTTTCCTGTTATTTGTAACTCCCATATTCCCAGAGAAGGAACCATGTGGTGACCATTATCTTTTTACAAACATAAAGATATTTAATGTCTACTGCAAGCTAAGTAAGAAGCCCCAGTAGTGCAGTAGTTAAGTGCTCAGCTGCTGACTGAAAGGTCGGCAGTTAGAACCCACCAGCCAATCTGTGGGAGAAAGATGTGGAAACTTGCATCTATAAAGATTTACAGCTTTGGAGACCTTGTGGAGCAGTTCTATTCTGTCCTATAGGGTCACTACAAGTCGGAATCAACTCAACAGCAATGGGTTTGCTTTGGATAAGCCAAACAGTGAAGCATTTTCCCAACTTAATCCTCATATCAAATGAATAAGTATTACTATATCTAGCATCTGTATTGTACTTGACAGTTTGCAAACTTTTTTCATACAGTACCACTTTTTATCTTTAAGACAATTTTTAGTTTAAATTTTATATCTATTTTACAAAAGGAGAAATTGGAGCTCAGAGATGATACATCTCTTGTCTAAGCTCACAGAGCTAATATGTAGCAAAGTTAGCACCATAACAGACTATTTCTGATTTTTTTCATTATTTGGAGAATGAAACAGTCTGTGTTCTTTAAGATTCTTCCCTGAATACTCCACTCACTCTGAGCTACAGAAAAGGACAAGCTCACATATTGAGAAAAGATTCCAAAATAGAAGAACTGCTGTTCTCCCACGTCTCTGAAGGTGTCAAAGAGCATCACCCAAAATGGCTTAAATAAGTAGTAGGAAGGATTTAGGTTACATATTAGCTGGGTCAGGAGCCCTGGAGGCACAGTGGCTAAGCAACTGGCTGCTAATCGAAAGGCCAGTGGTTCGAACTCACCAGCTGCTCCACAGAAGAAAGATGTGGCAGTATACTTTCACAAAGATTACAGTCTTGGAAACCCCAAGGGGCAGTTCTCTTCTATTCTATCCTATAGGGTCGCTGAGTCAGAATCAGCTTGATAGCAATGGGTTCGGTTTTGGAATTAGCTGTGTGGTAGTCGGTGTTTGTGAGACATTGGAAAAGATTACTAAAGGGTATTTTGAGATAATTCAAGTCCTGAAAAAGGCTATGGGCTGGATCCCTGAGGGTACAGGAAGTAATTCAATGAATCCTTGCTAATTATTTGAAAGCAGGGGACAAAGTGGGTGACTTCTGGTAGTTTCTCTGAGTTCTCCGATAACACAGATTCTTCCAAATGTGTTTGTACTGCTTGGGGGAGTTGTGTTTGTGGATGGCTCTTGTTTTCTTCATCCCTTCACCTGATCGCTGAAGAATATAGACTCTCTCACTCAATTCCATTCTGTATCTCAGAGTTCACCAAGGCTTCAAGAGGAGGCCAACAATGATCAACTCACCTGGATCCTGAGTCACTCCTCGGGCAGTTGACGTTCTACACCACTGTTGACTCAGTTTCACTTTGTTGTCTGGGAGATTTGAGGGGTTGCAATTTTGCCCTATGATTAAAGGGGACAGCTTCAATGCCCAAACTTTATGGGTAGAAAGTGGTGGAATATATAGAGGGGAGGGGTGGCTCGGGGGGAGGGGAAATAAAATCACCTGGGCCTTCATCTAGATGCTGCCATCAATTAGCTGTCTGTCTTAGGACAATCTGTAGGGCACTTAGAAGGCCATGTGATTCCACTCTTGTTGGGCAGTCCCTGCCCTCTCCTGAATAACCGTAACTGTATACTGCTCAGTGACCCTTCATGCGAGACTAATTCTGCTGCCTTGATGCATTTAATCTTCATGCATTTTGGCTTCCTTGTTATTAAAAAGGAAGAACAAGTCCTTCTCACTTCACAGGTGTTAAAAAACCAAACCAAACCCATTGCCATTGAGTCAATTCCAGCTCATAGTGACCTTATAGGACAGAGTAGAACTGCCCCATAGGGTTTCCAAGGAGTCCTGGCGGATTCAAACCACCGACCTTTTGGTTAGCAGCCATAGGGTTTCCTCACAGGTGTTAAGGAAATAAATTATAAATCCTTCTGAAAAGTAGTGTGGATTCCAGGCACTTTAAAATCCCCTCCAAGAGAATGTTGAAATTAAGGGAAACTCTTCTTGGAGTCACTTAACAAAATGCTTGCTGAGAAATTAAGGCAATGTGCTATGCAAACAAAAGTGGTTATCGGCCAATATGTAATGTGCATCTGAAACTCAAAAAGGTAAAAATAAGAAGCAAATCAGTTTTTTAAAAAAATGTATTGCTGTTCACCCACATTCTCTTTCTTTCCTTTGCCATTCTTCAAAGTCCTCTTATTGGGGGTCCTAATTTCCTATGAAAACCCTGGTGGCCGCTAACAAAAAGTTGGCAGTTCAAATCCACCAGGTGCTCCTTGAAAACTCTATGGGGCAGTTCTACTATGAGTCAGACTTGACTCGATGGCAGTGGGTAATTTCCTATACAGTAAAGGAGAAATGAAGAATGAGATTTACCGGGGGAATCACTGACTGCCCCAGCGTTTTCAACAGGCTAGCTCTGTTGTCTGGACCAGTGGTCACACTGCTCCTGCCTGATACAGGACATTTAGTCTTCAGAGCCACACAGCATAGAATGCAGAGCTGGAAATGTACTCAGTGATGATCCATCCTATCTAACCCTCCCATTGTACAGATGAAAAAACTAAGGCTAGTTTTCTTTCAAATTGAAGAATGAAATTGAAAGTAAGATGAGAAAAGCAGGAATGTACACACTAATTCTTGATCCAGGGAGCTATCATTTGTAAGTAGACCTGCCCTGGGATGGCCTATGAGGTCTTGCAGAGTTTACAGTGCAACTTAAGATCATTCGAAACCAGTTATCTTCTCAATAAATACACTGAGTTCAGGCCAATGGAATGTGGCTTAGCACTTAGCTGATTCTCATTCTTAACAGAATTTCCTTCTAACCCCAGATAATTCCAACTGTTGGTTATTAGCACCTCTCAAAGATCTGCCACTACTTCTGCAGGGCAGCTGAAGGCTTGGGTTGGCAGCCCTCACTAGTGCAGGTTCAACAAAAATCCACAACTCTCAATCATCCTTCTGTTTTCACTCACTTGATTGCTTTCTCTCACTTTCAATTGCCTGAATTTTAATGTTTGTGATAAGAAGTCACAGGTGCTATCACATACCTCCAGGAATCCCTCCACTGATTGTGGGCAGTGCCTTGCAAATGACGATAGCAGGATCTGTCCAATTAGAAGTAGGATTTTCTTGGCTTTGCCAGAGGCTTCAGAGAGAATGCCACACTGAGCATATTCTCATGCAGCTGACTTGATTTCACAATCTTCCATGCCCTCTTGTAATAAGCAGCCCAACTTGAACCAGGTCCCCGTCAGAGTACACTTTGATATTTTATGCAACAAGTAGTAAAATTCAGAATTTAAAAAGTCAAAGTCCGTATTTTTTTTTCTTTTTTATTGTGTAAGATTTAGTGCGTTTATTTTACCTTTAGCCACAAAAGAGCATGGTGAAAAATGTACTATGGTGGGATTATGAAAAAAAAATTTCTTTTAAAAATACTTTTAAGCCTTTTTAACAAATGGTGCTGGCATAACTGTATATCCATTTGTGAAAAAATGAAACAGGACCCATACCTTACACTATGCACAAAAACTAACTCCAAGTGGATCAAAGACCTAAACATAAAGACTAAAACGATAAAGATCATGGAAGAAAAAATTGGGACAACCCTAGGAGCCCTAATACAGGGCATAAACAGAATACAAAACATTACCAAAAATGATGAAGAGAAACCCGATAACTGGGAGCTCCTAAAAATCAAACACCTATGCTCATCTAAAGACTTCACCAAAAGAGTAAAAAGACCATCTACAGACTGGGAAAGAATTTTCAGCTATGACATCTCCGACCAGCGCCCGATCTCTAAAATCTACATGATTCTGTCAAAACTCAACCACAAAAAGACAAACAACCCAATCAAGAAGTGGGCAAAGGATATGAACACACATTTCACTAAAGAAGATATTCAGGCAGCCAACAGATACATGAGAAAATGCTCTCGATCATTAGCCATTAGAGAAATGCAAATTAAAACTACAATGAGATTCCATCTCACACCAACAAGGCTGGCATTAATCCAAAAAACACAAAATAATAAATGTTGGAGAGGCTGCGGAGAGATTGGAACTCTTATTCACTCCTGGTGGGAATGTCAAATGGTACAACCACTTTGGAAATCCATCTGGCGTTATCTTAAACAGTTAGAAATAGAACTACCATACAACCCAGAAATCCCACTCCTCGGAATATACCCTAGAGATACAAGAGCTTTCACACAAACAGATATATGCACACCCATGTTTATTGCAGCTCTGTTTACAATAGCAAAAAGCTGGAAGCAACCAAGGTGTCCGTCAACGGATGAATGGGTAAATAAATTGTGGTATATTCACACAATGGAATACTACGCATCGATAAAGAACAGTGACAAATCTGTGAAACATTTCATAACATGGAGGTAACTGGAAGGCATTATGCCGAGCGAAATGAGTCAGAGGCAAAAGGACAAATATTGTATAAGACCACTATTATAAGATCTTGAGAAATAGTAAACCTGAGAAGAACACATACTTTTGTGGTTACGAGGTGGGGAGGGAGGAAGGGTGGGAGAGGGTTTTTTATTGATTAATCAGTAGATAAGAACTGCTTTAGGTGAAGGGAAAGACAACACTCAATACATGGAAGGTCAGCTCAATTGGACTGGACCAAAAGCAAAGAAGTTTCCGGGATAAAATGAATGCTTCAAAGGTCAGAGAAGCAAGGGCGGGGGGGGGGGCGGTCTGGGGAACATGGTTTGCGGGGACTTCTAAGTCAATTGGCAAAATAATTCTATTAGGAAATCATTCTGCATCCCACTTTGAAATGTGGCGTCTGGGGTCTTAAATGCTAACAAGCGGCCATCTAAGATGCATCAATTGGTCTCAACCCACCTGGAGCAAAGGAAAATGAAGAACACCAAGGCCACACGACAACTAAGAGCCCAAGAGACAGAAAGGGCCACATGAACCAGAGACCTACATCATCCTGAGACCAGAAGAACTAGTTGGTACCCGGCCACAATTGATGACTGCCCTGACAGGGAGCACAGCAGAGGACCCCTGAGGGAGCAGGACATCAGTGGGATACAGACCCCAAATTCTCATAAAAAGACCAAACTTAATGGTCTGACTGAGACTAGAGAAATCCCGGCGGCCATGCTCCCCAGACCTTCTGTCGGCACAGGACAGGAACCATCCCCGAAGAAACTCATCAGACATGAAAGGGACTGGTCAGCGGGTGGGAGAGAGACGCTGATGAAGAGTGAGCTAATTATATCAGGTGGACACTTGAGATTGTGTTGGCAACTCTTGTCTGGAGGGGGGATGGGAGGATAGAGAGAGAGGGAAGCCGGCAAAACTGTCACGAAAGGAGAGACTGAAAGGGCTGACTCAAGAGGGGGAGAGCAAGTGGGAGTAGGGAGTGAGATGTATGTAAACTTATATGTGACAGACTGATTGGATTTGTAAACGTTCACTTGAAGCTTAATAAAAGTTAATAAAAAAAATACTTTTATGCATTTAAACTTTCTTTTTTTCAATTAAAAATGTATCATACTTTGTTGAGTAACAACCCAGCCGCACCTGAACCCAAAGTCAGCTGCATCTCCAAGAGACCGAAGAAAGATCCCAGAACTAGCGATCATGACATATGTATGGCTTATTTGGGAAGCTTACTTACAGGACCGTGGCCCAGGGTGGCGGCTGGACCAGTTAAGCACTGGGCAACCACCTAACAAGGGACACAAGCTTATATACCATTCCAGCTGGGACCAAGGCTCATTGTTTTTCTCCCACGTCCTTGGGCAGTCAGTGTTCCCAGGGACTTCACATCCAGGCCCAGATGTTTTCCTTCCTGTTGCTAAGGTATTCCTCGGCCTTGGCCGCTGGCCCAGTCATGCCGTTCCTGGCATTGTACTTTAGCCTGAGTCCATCCTGAATTCATCCCCAGTATGCTTTGGAAAAGAGCAAAGTTGATTCCATTAGGCGGGGATGCATATAGCTGAAAGCATTACCCCCACACACTTACAGTCAGAAAAAAAAGAGCATGGTGGAGAGAATTGGGTCACTGAAGTCCTTGTGACTTTGGTCTTAGTCATCTTCATCTCTGTAAGGAAGGAGTCAAACTTGGTGACTTCTAGGTTGTTGGCGACTTCAAGGTTTTATGACTCTATGAAAAAGATCTATCCTCCTCATCATTAAAAATGGGTTTGTGGCCCCTGGAGGATGATTTTGATACTAGTTTTATTGGTGGAAAGCCCCAGGTTTGGAGCTAGAACTCTCTGAGAAATCTCTACTTGAGGAGCTGAAAGGGAAGGCAGGGTGGTCCTCCAGAAGAGGGGTGGATGTTAGTAAAACTTTTGTGGTTTCTGCTTCTTCAGTGTTTTCCTCAGTGTGACTAACGAAAGGAAAGATCTTTGTTCTTTGTTCCCGAGTCAGAGACATCCCTGCCACGCAGCACAGAGATTTATAACTCTGGGCAAAGGTTTCGACAAATACAGGTTCCTTCAATACAAAGTCCGTCTATGTGTGTTTCCTGAAACAAAGAACAGCTCATTTCTATCTGCTGCTCACTAATCCCAGGAGTCTATGGAGCAGGGGCAGAAGGAGTTCAGAAAAGGACTTCTTATAACTTTGGGGATAATGACTGGCTCAGACAGGCTGGAGCTACCCTGGGGATACCCATGGGCTTTACTTATTTCTCCTGTTTTTCAAACTGCGATAGTGTTGGCACTGACACAGGTAGTCCAGCAAAAAAAGAAATCAATGTCTGTTGTGACTTTTACTTAGTTGGTGTGAATTGAAACTGCTCTGAGAAAGAGGCTGGATTACATAAAACAAAATAGGATAAGATCCAGAATTGAGGTTTGGTGATATGGGACATGCTAAGATAATAATAAATTTTCTGATTCCAGATCTGTGAGCTGGGTACATTGTCTGACACATAACAAATCAGAATCTTCAGTGGCCGAATTGCTCTCTCTACCCTGCAGCCCCATGAAGACAGGCAACAGGGAACTTGCATGAATTCCTTCAGACCCTGTGGGTATTCCTTAGCGCCTCACATAAACATGGCTGGAATAACTGATAAAGCCTGCCTGGCGGAGTCCAGTTAAAATATCTAAAGTCGAGGTGACAAGGCTATCTGAAAAGCCTTTGACTTAAAGCCAATAGAATGATACTAAACCCACTCCAGTGAGAAATAAGGCATCCATTTTAGATCTTAGCCCAAATATTAGAGGAACTCAGTATTATATTACAGCCTGATTGACCACAAGGTCTGAAGCACAGTCCAGGTATGGTGTTAACCTGCTGAATTACCTAATCTGGGAAGAAGCCAATTGGCCTATGGTACACATGAAAAAGAAGCACTACCCACCAGTGACAGGAAGGGGCACCTGTCTATAAACTCTCCTAGAGATAACTGAAAAGCCCACAAATGCCACCAGTAAGCACCAGTCCTTGAGAAATTCATTTGTCTAGTGGAGAAAGCAGATCAAAAACAACAAGCTAAAAAATGTAATAATTTAAGTGCTATGCTAAGGATATATTCAGAGTGCCTTTAGAACATAGAAGAAGGAGTACCCAATCCAGTGAGGTGGTGAGGGTCAGGGAAGGCTCTCACGATATCTAGCTATAAAAATGTAGAGCACATTTAATACACAGAAGATGACCTCTTTTTTTCCAAATAAATCAGATTCTTCTCAGATCTGTTTCAAAGCACTTAGCTCTTCTAATAAAAGTCTTATGTATTCATCTGCATCCTCAGTGAGAGGAAGAAAGGTCAGAAATGTGCTAATGCTCACATACAGGCCAGAGTTACTGTTTTTAAAGCTGTCTTCACTGCATTGTTTACTGAGTTATTTAATTAATATTCCCCCCACATGTCTTTCTTTAGTGTCTTTTTTTTTAATAATTTTTATTGTGATTTGAGTGAAAGTTTACAAATCAAGTCAGCCTCTCAACACAAAAACTTATATACACCTTGCTACATACTCCCAATTATTCTCCCCCTGAAGCAGCCTGCTCCCTCCCTCCACTCTCTCTTTTCGTGTCCATTTTGCCAACTTCTAACCCCCTCTACCCTCTCATCTCCCCTCCAGGCAGGAGATGCCAATATAGTCTCAAGCGTCCACCTGATTCAAGAAGCTCACTCCTCACCAGCATCCCTCTCCAACCCATTGTCCAATCCAATCAATGTCTGAGGAGTTGGCTTCGGGAATGGTTCCTGTCCTGGGCCAACAAAAGGCCTGGGGGCCATGACCACCGGGGCCCTTCCAGTCTCAGTCAGACCATTAAGTCTGGTCTTTTTATGAGAATTTGGGGTCTGCATCCCACTGTTCTCCTGCTCCCTCGGGGGTTCTCTTTTGTGTTCCCTGTCATGGCAGTCATCGGTTGTAGCCGGGCATCATCTAGTTCTTCTGGTCTCAGGATGATGTAGTCTCTGGTTCATGTGGCCCTTTCTGTCTCTTGGGCTCGTAATTACCTTGTGTCCTTGGTGTTCTTCATTCTCCTTTGATCCAGATGGGTTGAGACCAATTGATGAACCTTAGATGGCTGCTTGCTAGCATTTAAGACCCCAGACACCGCTCTTCAAAGTGGGATGCAGAATGTTTTGTTAATAGATTTTATTATGCCAATTGACTTAGAAGTTCCCTGAGACCATGGTCACCAAACCCCCGTCCCTGCTACACTGGTCTTCAAAGCATTCAGTTTATTCAGGAAACTTCTTTGGTTTTGGTTTAGTCTAGTGCTGACCTCCCCTGTATCATGTGTTGTCTTTTCCTTCACCTAAAGTAGTTCTTACCTACTATGTAATTAGTGAATACCCCTCTCCCACCCTCCCTGCTCCCCCGTCTTGTAACCACATAAGAATGTTTTCTTCTCAGTTTAAACTATTTCTCAAGTTCTTATAATGGTGGTCTCATACAATATTTATCCTTCAGCGACTGACTAATTTCACTCAGCATAATGCCTCCCAGGTTCCTCCATGTTATGTTTCACAGATTCCTCACTGTTCCTTATCGACGTGTAGTATTCCATTGTGTGAATATACCATAATTTATTTAACCATTCATCCGTTGATGGACACCTTGGTTGCTTCCAGCTTTTTGCTATTGTAAACAGTATTGCAATAAACACGGGTGTGCATATATCTGTTTGTGTAAAGGCTCTTATTTCTCTAGGATATATTCCAAGAAGTGGGATTTCTGGGTTGTATGGTAGTTCTATTTCTAGCTTTTTAAGGAAGCACCAAATCGATTTCCAAAGTGGTTGTACCATTTGACATTCCCACCAGCAGTGTAGAAGTGTTCCAGTCTCTCCACAGCCTCTCCAACATTTATTATTTTGTGTTTTTTTTTTTACTAATGCCAGCCTTGCTGGAGTGAGATGAAATCTCATTGTAGTTTTGATCTGCATTTCTCTAATGGCTAATGATCCTGAAATTTTTCTCATATATCTGTTAGCTACCTGAATGTCTTCTTTAGTGAAGTGTCTATTCATACCTTTTGCCCATTTTTTAATTGGGTTATTTGTCTTTCTGTAGTTGAGTTTTTGCAGTATCATGTAGATTTTAGAGATCAGGCGCTGATCAGAAATGTCATACCTAAAAACTTTTTCCCAGTCTGTAGGTAGTCTTTTTACTTTTTTGGTGAAACCTGTGGATGAGCATACGTGTTTGATTTTTAGGAGCTCCCAGTTATCTAGTTTTTCTTCTGCATTCTTAATAATGTTTTGTACACTGTTTACGCCATGTATTAGGGCTCCCAACGTCCCTATTTTTTCTTCCACGATGTTTATCATTTCAGATTTTATATTTAGGTCTTTGATCCATTTTGAGCTCGTTTTTGTGCATGGAGTGAGGTATGGGTCTTGTTTCATTTTTGTGCAGATGGATATCCAGTTATGCCAGCACCGTTTGTTAAAAAGGCTGTCTTTTCCCCACTTAACTGTTTTGGGGCCTTTGTCAAATATCAGCTGCTCATATGTGGATGGATTTATGTCTGGATTCTCAATTCTGTTCCACTGGTTTATGTATCTGTTGTTGTACCAGTACCAGGCTGTTTTGACTACTGTGGCGGTATAATAGGTTCTAAAATCAGGTAAAGGCTTCCCACTTTCTTCTTCTTTTGCAGTAATGCCTTTTTTAACCGGGGCCTCTTTCCCTTCCATATGAAGTTGGTGATTTGTTTCTCCCTCTCATTAAAGACTGTCCTTGGGATTTGGATTGGAATTGCATTAAATGTGTAGATCGCTTTTGGTAGAATAGACATTTTTATAATGTTAAGTCTTCCTATCCATGAGCAAGGTATGTTCTTCCACTTATGTAAGCCTCTTTTGGTTTCTTGCAGAAGTGTACCGTAGTTTTCTTTGTACAAGTCTTTTACATCTCTGGTAAGATTTATTCCTAAGTATTTTATCTTCTTGGGGGCTACTGTAAATGGCATTGATTTGGTGAGTTCCTCTTCAATGTTCTTTTTGTTGGTGTAGAGGAATCCAACTGATTTTTATATGTTTATCTTGTATCCTGATACTCTGCTGAACTCTTCTATTAGTTTCAGTAGTTTTCTGGAGCATTCCTGATGGTTTTCTGTGTATAAGATCATGTCATCTGCAAACAGAGATTCTTTTACTTCTTCCTTGCCAATCTGGATCCCCTTTATTTCTTTATCTAGCCTAATTGCTCTGGCTAGGACCTCCAACATAATGTTGAATAAGAGCAGTGATAAAGGGGATCCTTGTCTGGTTCCCAGTCTCAATGGGAATGCTTTCAGGCTCTCTCCATTTAGGGTGATGTTGGCTGTTTGCTTTGTATAAATGCCCTTTATTATGTTGAGGAATTTTCCTTCTATTCCTATTTTGCTGAGAGTTTTTATCATGAATGGTTGTTGAACTTTGTCAAATGCCTTTTCTGCATCAATCGATAAAACCATGTGATTCTTGTCTTTTGTTTTATTTATGTGGTGGATTACATTAATTATTTTTCTAATGTTGAACCATCCCCGCATTAAAAAAAAAAAAATTTTTTTTTTTTTTTTTTACCTGGTATGAATCCCACTTGGTCATGGTGAATTATTTTTTTGATATGTTGTTGAATTCTATTGGCTAGAATTTTGTTGAGGATTTTTGCATCTACATTCATGAGGGATATAAAAAAATTTTCTTTTCTTGTGGTGTCTTTACCTGGTTTTGGTATCAGGGATATGGTGGCTTCATAGAATGAGTTTGGTAGTATTCTGTCCTTCTCTATGCTCTGAAATACCTTTAGTAGTAGTGGTGTTAACTCTTCTCTGAAAGTTTGGTAGAACTCTGCAGTGAAGCCATTTGGACCAGGGCTTTTATTTGTTGGGAGTTTTTTGATTACCTTTTCAATCTCTTCTTTTGTTATGGGTCTATTTAGTTTTTCTACCTCCGTTTGTGTTAGTTTAGGTAGGTAGTGTGTTTCTAGGAATGCATCCATTTCTTCTAGGTTTTCAAATTTGTTAGAGTACAATTTTTCATAGTAATCTGATATAATTCTTTTAATTTCAGTTGGATCTGTTGTAATATCGCCCATCTCATTTCTTATTTGGTTTATTTGCTTCTCCTCCTGTTTTTCTTTTGTCAGTTTCGCCACTGATTTATCAAGTTTGTTGATTTTTTCAAAAAACCAGCTTTGGGTCTTGTTAATTCTTTCAATTGTTTTTCTGTTTTCTATTTCATTTAGCTCTGCTCTAACTTTTATTATTTGTTTTCTTCTGGTGCCTGTGGGTTTCTTTTGTTGCTCTCTTTCTATTTGTTCAAGTTGTAGGTATAATTCTTTGATTTTGGCTGTTTCTTCTTTTTGTATGTGTGCATTTGTTGATATAAATAGGCCTCTGAGTACCACTTTTGCTGTGCCCCAAAGGTTCTGATAGGAAGTGTTTTCATTCTCATTGGATTCTATGAATTTCCTTATTCCATCCTTAATGTCTTCTATAATCCAGTCTTTTTTGAGCAGGGTATTGTTCAGTTTCCAAGTGTTCGATTTCTTTTCCCTGCTTTTCCTGTTATTGATTTCCACTTTTATGGCCTTATGGTCAGAGAAGATGCTTTGTAATATTTCAATGCTTTGGATTCTGCTAAGGCTTGCTTTATGACCTAATATGTGGTCTATCCTAGAGAATGTTCCATGTGCACTAGACAAGAAAGTGTTGCTGTTGGGTGGAGTGTTCTGTATATGTCTATGAGGTCAAGTTGGTTGATTGTGAAATTTAGATCTTCTATGTCTTTATTGAGCTTCTTTCTGGATGTCCTGTCCTTCACCGACAGTGGTGTGTTGAAGTCTTCTACTATAATTGTGGAGCTGTCTATCTCACTTTTCCATGCTGGTAGAGTTTGTTTTATGTATCTTGCAGCCCTGTCACTGGGTGCATAAATATTTATTATGGTTATATCTTCTTGGTGTACTGTCCCTTTAATCATTATATAGCGTCCTTCCTTATCCTTTACGATGGATTTAACTTTAAAGTCTATTTTGTCAGAAATTAATATTGCCACTCCTGCTCTTTTTTGATTGTTGTTTACTTGATGTATTCGTTTCCATTCTTTGAGTTTTAGTTTGTTTGTGTCTCTAAGTCTAAGGTGTGTCTCTTGTAGGCAGCATATAGACAGATCTTGTTTCTTAATCAATTCTGCCACTCTCTGTCTCTTTATTGGTGCATTTAGTCTGCTTACATTCAGGGTAACTATGGATAGGTGTGAATTTAGTGCTATCATTTTAATGTCTTTTTTTGTGTGTTGTTGACAGCTTCTTTTTCCTACTTAATTTTATGTGCTGAGTAGATTATCTTTATACATTGTCCTTTCCTCATATTTGTTTTTGTTGATTTTGTTTCTGCTGAGTATTTTTTCTTGTATTTTATTTTGATGAGTAGGATAGCTTGTCTGCTTTGTGGTTATCTCATTATTTACCCCATCTTTCTAAATTTAAAACTAACTTTTATCTCTTTGTATCGCCATATCTTCCTCTCCACATGGAAGGTATATGATTACATTTCTTAGTCCCTCTTTATTATTTTAATGTTGTCTTCTTTTATATAATAACATCCTTCAATTTTTAAAATATGTCATCCCATTGCCTTCTTGCCTGCATGGTTTCTGCTGAGTAGTCCAAGCTTATTCTTATTGGCTTTCCTTTGTAGGTGCTTTTCGTTTATCCGTTGCTGCTCTTATAATTCTCTTTTTATCTTTGGTTTTGGCAAGTTTGATTATAATATGTTTTGGTGACTTTCTTTTAAAATTTACCTTATGTGGAGTTCGATGAGCATGTTGGATAGATATCTTCTCATCTTTCACAATATCGGGGAAGTTTTCTGTGAACGAATCTTCAACAATCCTCTCTGTATTTTCTGTTATCCCTCCCTGTCCTGGTACTCCAATCACTCGTAGTTTATTTCTCTTGATAGAGTCCCACATAATTCTTAAGGTTTCTTCATTTTTTAAAATTCTGTTATCTGAGTTTCCTTCAAATATATTAGTGCCAAGTGATTTATCTTTGAGTCCAGAAATTCTAGCTTCTACTTGCTCAATTTTGCTCCTCTGACTTTCCATTGAGTTGTCTACTTCTGTAAATTTATTGTTAATCTTCCGAATTTCTGATTGCTGCCTCTCTGTGGATTTTTCTAGCTTATTAAACTTTTCATTATGTTCCTGAATAATCTCTCTAATTTCTTCAATTGCTTTATCTCTGTGCTCCTTGGATTGTTCTGTGTATTGCCTTGTTTCCTTCCCAATGTCTTCAAGGGTTCTGTATATTAAACCTTTGTATTCTGATTCTGGTAATTCCAGGAATGCACTTTCATCTAGAAGATCCCTGGATTCTTTGTTTTGAGAGCCTGTTGAGGTGATCATGGTCTGTTTCTTTATGTGACTTGATATCAAATGTTGTCTCTGAGCCATGTATGAGTTATTGTATTAGTTTATGCTTGCTTACTGTGTCATAGCTTCTTGCTTTGTTTTGTTTTGGTATACCCCAGTGGGTTGCTTGAGCGAGCTAGCTTGATTATTTTTGCCTTTGGAGCTCTGGTGTCCTGTTCGCAGCTGGCTAGAGCTGTTATCAGGTATATCAGTCTAGGAGTCCACTCAGTTTTCTTGTATGAATTCAGTTCAGGTTTCCAGGTAGCCGATCATCAAGTGTGTGGTACAGGCTCTGTCCTACAGACTTAGAGGGGCAGTGGTGATTGGCATATATACTCGTATCTGATTGCAGCAGGGCGTCATGCTCTGAATAAGGCAGGGGGCTGAGAACTGACCCCTGAGTGTCTCTGAGGAAAGGACATCCCTGTTTCCCAAAGCGTGCAGGTGGGTGGGTTCTGCAGATGGACCATGGGCACCCAACAGTTTTGGTTGTAAGGACTGGGAGGTAGCAGTTATCTTTGGACCCTTGTTGCAGGTGGCTGGGTGACCTGAGTGGAGCTACCAGTCCTTAGGTCCTTGTTGTGGGTAGGTGAGGACCTTGTTTAATAGGCAAAGCAATGTCAAACATCAAACACACAGGTGAAATGGTTGGAGTCTACCATCAAGAGCCTATTCTCCCAAAACAGGCCCACACAGGTCCATGCAGGAGGAAAAGGTGCTCAAAGTCCACGGACCATTTGTGCCTAGACAGGAGCCACTTCTGTCCTGAGCTCCTCCAGTTAATGGAGCTAGCAAATTATCTTTTCCTCAATTTCAAATTTTTTCCTTCCCCAAGGCTGGGCGGATGCCTCTAGACACTCAACTCTGCCTATCTCAGGCCCAGGGAATTCAGCCGCTGAAGCCGTGGGGGGATGGGGGGGGGCAGTAAAATATACGCAAGTACTTAGCTTTTGCTGAGAGTGCTGTTCTTCTCAGGTTCCGCAAGTGTGAGTAAGCTGTGTGTCTGGCTGCTTCTCCCTGAGTAAACTGAGGCCAAACGCTAGTACCAGCCCACCTCCACCACCACTGCTCAGGGAATGGTGCCCGAGGGGTCCCTGCAATTCAGGTCCGGTAACTCCTCTCAGTTTCTGAATGGTCTCTTCCTCCCCCTGCTCCTCAGTTCATTTTCTAAGCTTGCCTTTGAAGCTCAGGGCTACCAGCTTGTCACAAATATACTCGTTTCACTTCTTTTTTCGGGTCTTGGTTGTAAAGAGGACTCGCCGGAAGCGTCTGTCTATTCCACCATCTTGGCTCTGCCTCCCTACAGGTCTTTCTTTAAAAGGCCAATTCCTTTCTGTCTTCTAAACTGAGCCCCTACTTCTGTTCACATACTTGTGTAACAGATCGTGCCATCCTGCATCTAATCACTTAGAAAAACAGTTTAACCTTCATGGAACATTATTTCTTCTGATGGATAAAGTGTAACTGCCTTAGATAAAAAAAATTTTCTCTTTTTTGGTCTACATTATGTAAGATTTTATTTCAGTTGGTATTTGCTCTTTTCCTTTCCTAGCCTGTACATATCAAGGAGTTCTCCTGAATTGTCATTGCTCAAATAGCGTAAGCCTGACAGTATTTTCAGTATCAGGTCACTTTATAATTAAAAACCTAGAAATCTATTCATTTCCTGTAAAGTTATTTGAGTTGAGTAAACTTAAAACTGAAGAATGGGCTCTATCTGGGGCTGTGTGGAGAGTTCAAGGCCCTTAAAGTTGATGTCATCTTCTAATGCCCTGAGGAAGCTGTTTATCTTCCATGGGATAGCATTTGACATTCAGGGTTGGGCCTGACTGGCCTGACTCATTACAAAATTGTTTATTGGAAACCTCTTATCCTTTTATCTTTTCTCGTTGATAGTGTTCATGTGTCCATTATTCCTCTGAATGGACAGGCTGAAAGGGCTCAGGAGTTATAATAATGAGCCCTTTTAGTCATAGGCTGGGGTTATGCCAAGGGTATCTTTCGTATGTATGCACAGTCCATCAGTGGGGTCTCAGTGTGGAATAATTTGTTAAGTACGTGGCTATGTTCAGGATTTTAAGCCCAAGTTTGGACACGATGCAGGGTCACTTCAATTATACTGGAAGTGAGGGTGGTCATAGCCAGTGGCGAGACTATCTTGAAATGAGATAACATCAAAAGCCACTTCCAACTCATAAATAAATATTATGCATCATGAACTTGCAGATTGTCTTGTTAAATCTATTAATGTGGTGAATTACATTGATTGATTTTTACAGCTTTATAGAGAAATAATACACATACCACACAATCCACTCCATTAAAGCATATAATTTAAGGGCTTTTGGTATATTCAGAGAGTTGTGCAACCATTACCACAATCGATTTTAGAATATTTTTATCTCTGTAAAAAGATCTGAAACATTAGCTATCACCTTAATCCTCTAGCCCTGCCCTAAAACCAGTTGCCAACAAATTGATTCTGACTCATGGCGACCTCATGCATGTCAGAGGAGAACTGTGTTTCATCAGGTTTTCAGTAGCTGATTTTCCAAAAGTAGATCAATCACCAAGCCTTTCTTCTGAGGTACCTCTGGGTGGACTCAAATCTCTAATCTTTTGGTTAGTGGCTGAGTGCATTAACTGTACTACACAGGGATTCCTCCTCCACCCTAGGCAACCACTAATCTACTTTCTGTCTCTATAGAGTTACTTGTTCTGGACATTTTGTATGAATGGAATTGTATAATATGTGGTCTTTTGTGACCGGGTTCTTTCACTCAGTATGTTGTTTTCGAGGGTCATCCATGTTATAACATGTATCAGTACTTCATTCCCACATTTTATTTATCCATTAATCAGTGGATGGATATTTGGGTTGTTTCTACCTTTGAGTATTATGAATAATGTCGATGTAAACATTCGTGTACCAGTTTGTGAAGAAATATGTTTTCATTTCTCTTGAGTGTCTACCTAGGAGTAGAATTGCTGTCGTATTGTAACTCTATGTTTAAACTGTTAAGAATTGAGAAAAATCAAACAACAGTGAGTTTTTTTTTTTTCCCAAAAGTAAAAATAAGAACTGACAGAAGGAAATCAATATTGGGATTGAAAGGGCCCTGTTCCCATCCAAACTGTCTTAAGTCTGATAATCTAATATCAAGAGTGGTAAAAAAAAAAAAAAATTTCTTCATCAAATCTTAGAAAATACAATTGCAAGTAAACTTTCAATTATTTATAATGTTCCAAGATTTTTGTTTGATTTATACAGGAAGGTAGATTTTCTATTCATATTAATTATTTTTTGGAGAAAAGTTGTCAGGTCCCAGCAGCACTTAGGGAGAAATTGACTAGATTCTACTGCCTACAGTCAGGTCTGGGTGTTGCAACATTGTGACGCCCAATGTGGTAGCCACTTGTCACATGTGCCTTTTAAAATTAAGTGAATTAAAATAAAATAGAATTTAAAATTCACTCCTCGGTGATACTAGCCACATTTTTAAGTGTTCAATAGCCAAATGTGGCTTGTGGCTATATATTGGACAGAAAATTTCTCTCATCACAAAAAGTTCTATCAGACAGAGTTGTTCTAAAGCAGTGGTTCTCAACTGGTGGTGTTCGTACCCCCCAGAGGACATCTGAAAATATCTGGAGACATTTTGATTTTTGCAACTTGGGGGAAGAAGAAAGTTACTGGCATCTGGTGGGTAGAGGCCAAGGATACCGCTAAATGCCCTACAAAATACAGGACAGCTCCTACAACAAGGAAGTAGCCAGCCCAACACGTCAACATTGCTGAGGTTGAGACGCTCCTGTTCTAAATTACGTGCAAATGCGGCCAGCTTTTTTTTTTTTTTAATAAAAAACTAAAAAGAATTACCTGTCCACCTTTTAAACTAATATATATGCCTGAGCACCAGCCTAGAGATTAGATTAAGGAAGTCTGAAGAGAATCCAGAGATCTGTGTTGTTAAAAAGCTGTCAAAGTGATCCTCATGACTGGTCAGATTCAAGGACTATCCTGTTAGAGTACACTGACTCTCAGCTCTTAATTCATAAGAAAATCACATGGTAAGCATTAGCAGTACTACCGGAATAGATTAATGACTACAAGGCCATTACCTCTTGGTTTAATTTCTCTAATTACCTAGCTCTCAGTTAATGGGGTCATTAAGCACTTAAGACTTACATTAATTCCCCCCCCTCTTTTTCGGTTCTCTCATTCTGCATAAATCCAGTTTGCAAATGATTACATCCTGTTAAATATTGTACACTCTCTGTTTACAAACAGAACAAATGACCTAGAAAATGTTTGGCAGCTGTTTTTGTTCACTGGTGTTTAATAGGAAATAGCTGAGCAAACAGAAGCGCTAGTCCTATGAGGCGCTGTGGCTTGGCCTATTCTAGTCCATTTCTTTGCTACCAAATAGCTCCACGCATTTACGTGGAATCATTTTAAGTGGTTTGCAGTTGCATATTTTAAGTTAAATACAATTCTAATGAACTTAGAAAAGTGTTTAAATGAATTAATTTTAGCTTTAGAATCTTATTTTCTTTCCCACTTTCCATCACTCTGTCATGAATTAGAAATAGTCCCTGCTCTCAGAAAACTTAAAAGGTAGCATAATGTAGTAACAGAAACAAGACACAATCACAAAATAACTCTAAGAAAAAAAAATTAAATATTCTAAGAAGAGATACAAAGTGGAAAGGAGGAGATCCTTATGGTTGGAGAGATCTAGGAAGTTTTCATGGAAGTAGCAGCATTTTTAGCTGCCCCTTCACTCATTCAAATAAAAGTTTGCAGAGTGCCCACTTCACGCACCAGGGTCCTGATTACTTCATGCTAGGTACGCCATATTAGGTGCTGGAGATAAATAGACACAATCCCTCTACTGGTAAATTTAGTTTCCTGGAGACTGGTTAGTCAGTCAAGGAGCCCTGGTGGTACAAGGATTAAGCACTCAGCTGCTAACCAAAAGGCTGGCAGTTGGAACACGGCTCTGCAGGACAAAAACCCAGTGATCTACTTCTATAAAGATTACAACCTAGGAAACTCTAGGAGGCAACTCTACTCTGTAACACATGGCCGTGCTATGAGTTGGAATGGACGCGGCAGCACCCGACAGCAAGTCAGTTAACTATTATTTATTTTGTGCCTACTACTTGCCTGGCATACAGACAGACAGGCAATTAGGATTCAAAGCAGTAAGTGTTAAGGAGGGACATGGTACAATTAATTATTGGCTGGGCTTTTATCACTCTGAATCCTCCTTTCTAAGCATAGACATTTCTCTGACCTCATTTGCAAGGACAGGACCAAAGGGCATTCACTCACCTTTAGCAAGAATTAATCATGATACTGAACCTAGCAGCCATTTGATAACATGTTGCAATCATCTAGGGGATCACTAGGTTTAACTCTGACCTCCTCCAGGAATCAGTGAAGAGCTGTAACTAAGAAAACACTGATGTAATCCTCAATCTGTGAATGCCTCTAAATTTTCTGACAGAATTAATACTCATTGACTCCTGTCTGTGTATGTGGTAGCTATGTCAATTGTGAGATTATTCAGGAATATGAGTGCTACACACTGTGCTGTGTTGTATGAAGTCTATAGTATTGGCTGACTTTTACCCCAAATGATCTGAAATTACAAAACATTTCAAACATACCAGAAGTACAGAAAGCAATGTAACAGCCTCCTACATGTGCTCACCATAACACCTAAACAGATAATGACATTTTGCTTTTTTGGGCTTCAGCTCTGTTGCTCTCTTTTTGTCCTTTTCTCTACAACACAAATGAAACAAAACGTCAAAGATTTAGCTAAAGCCCCCTTTTGCACTGCTTCTGAAAAGCATTAACCAGTGAAACCCTTATGAATAGCAGCGAAAAATTGTCTGATATAGTGCTGGAAGATGGAAGAAATATGTAAGACAGGTTCCTGGCCAACTGACAGGAAGAGATCCATATTTATACCTATTCCCAAGAAAGGTGATCCAACCAAATGTGGAAATTATAGAACAATATCATTAATATCACACGTAAGCAAAATTTTGCTGAAGATCATTCAAAAATCGCTGCAGCAGTATATCGACAGGGAACTGCCAGAAATTCAGGCTGCTTTCAGAAGAGGACATGGAACCAGGGATATCATCGCTGATGTCAGATGGATCCTGGCTGAAAGCAGAGAATACTAGAAGGATGTATACCTGTGTTTTATTAACTATGCAAAGACATTCGACTGTGTGGATCATAACAAATTATGGATAACATTGTGAAGAATGGGAATTCCAGACACTTAATTGTGCTCATGAGGAACCTTTACATAGATTGAGAGGCAGTTGTTCGGACAGAACAAGGGGATACTGACTGGTTTAAAGTCAGGAAAGGTGTGTGTCAGGTTTGTATTCTTTCACCATACCTATTCAATCTGTATGCTGAGTAAATAATCTGAGAAACTGGACTATATGAAGAAGAATGGGACATCAGGATTGGTGGAAGACTGATTAACAACCAGCGTTATGCAGATGACACAACCTTGCTTGCTGAAAGTTGAAAGGATTTGAAGCACTTATTGATGAAGATCAAAAATCACAGCCTTCAGTATAGATTGTACCTCAACATAAAGAAAACAAAAACCCTCACAACTGGACCAATAAGCAACATCATGATAAATGGAGAAAACATTGAAGTTGTGAAGGATTTTATTATACTTGGATCTACAATCAACACCCATGGAAGCAGCAGTCAAGAAATCAAAAGATGTATTGCATTGGGCAAATCTGCTGCAAAAGACCTCTTTAAAGTGTAGAAAAGCAAAGATGTCACTTTGAAAAATAAGGTGTGCCTGATCCAAGCCATGGTATTTTCAATCGCATCACATGCACGTGAAAGCTGGGCAATGAATAGGGAAGAAGAAGAAAAATTGACGCCTTTGGATTCTGGTGTTGGCAAAGAATATTAAATATACCATGGACTGCCAAAAGAATGAACAAATCTGCCTTGGAAGAAGTACAACCAGAATGCTCCTTAGGAGCAAGGATGGTGAGACTACGTCTTACATACTTCATATATATTGTCAGGAGAGATCAGTCTCTGGAGGAGGACATCATCCTTGGTAAAGTACAGGGTCAACAAAAAAGAGGAAGACCCTCAATGAGATGGATTGACACAGTGGCTGCAACAATGGGCTCAAGCAAAAAAACAATTGTAGGCATGGTGCAGGATCAGGCAGTGTTTCGTTCTGTTGTGCATAGGGTCGCTATGAGTCAGAACTGACTTGACGGCACCTAACCACAACAACAGCATTCCATTCCATGGATCTTTATGTCTCTACACCTGTCACTGTCTTGATTAGGCAGCTTTATAGTAAGTCTTGAAATCTGGTAAGGTAAGTGTTCCAACTGTGTTCTTTTTAAGAATTGCTTTGGCTATTTTGATTCCTTCTTAGATTCAACATGTCAATTTCTAAAAAAAAAAAGAAAGAAAGAAAGGCTGATGTGATTTTGCTAGGGATTGTGTTGAATCGATAGATCAATTTGGGGAGAACTGACATCTTAACAATACTAAGCCATGAGATCCGTACGTGTGCAATATTTTATCTTTAATTTAGCTCTTCTTTAATTTCTCTCAGAAACATTTTTTAAATTTCCAGTGTACAGGCATTACATACATTTTATTAAAATTATCCCTAAGTATTTCATATTTTTAATGGTATTATAACAACTAAAAAATTCAACTTCTGACTATTTCTTGCTAATATACAGCAAAGGAGCCCTGGTAGAACAGTAATTAAGCACTCGGCTGCCAATCAACATGTTGGTAATTTGAAGCCACCAGCCATTCCATGGGAGAAAGTTGTGGCAGTGTGATTCCATAAAGATTTATAGCCTTGGAAATTCTACGGGGCAATTCTACTCTGTCTTATAGGTTCAGTATGAGTCTGAGTCGACTCAATGGCAACAGGTTTTTGGTAACATTTAGAAATTGATTTTTTTAAAATATATTTTAATTTTGTATTCTGTTATCTGCTACACTTGCTTATGAGTTCTAACTGTGTGTGTGTGTGTGTGTGTGTGTGTGTGTGTGTGCGTGGATGCCTTAGGATTTTCTACATATAATATCATGCCATCCAAGAATTAAGACAACTTTACTTCTTTTCTAATCTAGATGTCTTTTCTTTCTTTCTTTTTTTTTTTGTCCTATTAAACTGGTTAGAGCCTCTAGCACAATGTGGAATAAAAGTGAACATCCTTGCCATTTTTCTGATCTTACAGGGAATAAATTCAGTATTTTACCATCGGGTATGACATTAGGTGTAGCTTTCAGTGTAGCTTTTAGATTATGACTGACTAGGAGGAACGGCCTGGTGATTTGCTTTTGAAAATCAGCCAATAAAAACCTTATGGATCACAACAGTCTGATCCACAACTGACCATGGGGATGGCACAGGACCTGGCAGCATTTCATTTTGTGGAGCAAAGGTTTGCCATGAGTTCAGGGCCAACTCAACTGCAGCTAGCAACAACAACGACAATATAATCAATACATGTTAGCTAAATGTACAACATGGAAGGCAGATTGTACGAAGTGAGAAGGGCCCGAGATTTTACCCTACTTGCAAGCCACAGTGTCATGGACGCTGACAGAAAACATGAGACCCCTTGAGTCAGAGTCTGAAGACCATTACTGACAGCAAAAAACTTAGAGAGTCAGTATGGTTGCTATGGGTTCCCTGAGCTCCAATCCCTGCAGGGTGATGTCAGTGGTCCCAGAGGGATGGCTGCACACATAGTGGGCTGCATTACAGGAGAGGAACAATGAGTCTTGGACACCCACCTCTTTATAGCAATAAAAAAGAATAAAATTACAGCAGCCTAAGAAAATATGCTCTTTGTCTGGGAGGAGACATTACCTCATTCCTCAAGGTTGCTCACTGCAAACTCAACCTTGAGAAATGCCCTAGATAAAGAGTGGTCAGGGCCTTGCATTCTTGGCATACTCAGCAAGGCATGTAGGCGCTTGAGAGACCCATGGAGTAGTGTTTCCTAACAGTAGAGACAGTAGCTAGATGCAGATATGCTACTTTTCCCGTTATGAGAGCAAATTGAGAAAAAGCAGACACAAAAACTTTAACATTTTAACTTATTTAAGCCGTTCTGCATAGGAGCTAACTGTCCCTCTCCTTGTCCGCCACTGGAGCGTGACAGAAACTCACAATGATGACCTTGAATTATCCAGTAAAATTTAAACCATTCAAGGAGACAAGAGCATATAAAAATACATCTTACAGAAAATTCTAGCTAAAAATGCTTAAAGATTTGGTGCTTGAAGAAATAAGGTGCAAAAATGTAGAAAGTTATTATATGGAATCTTGATAAAAATTTTTTAAAATTAAAAAAAATTAAATTACTTGTGAGATTTAAGGTAATGCAATATTGCCAAAGTTGATGAGTATCCGTATTACTAAAAACTATTTTCCACGTACTTGCTAGACGCTTATGTATGTCTCTTTGGCTGGGTACTGCCAAACTTCGATAATTAAAAAAAAAATTTTTTTTTTTTTTAACATTTTACCCATCTTATCTTGACATCTTGATATTTTTAGAAGATCTGGAGAATAGTATTTAAAGTAACTGCACTACTGATTCATCATCAATAATGTGATTCAGGAGCATGGCTATCGTTGTACTTAAAACAATCCTTGGTAAGAGACACTATAGTTCTAGTACACACTTACCAAAGACATGTATTATTTTTCACAACTCAATCTCCAACTTTTAGAAGAATCCTGCCACACAAAGAGCACAATGAGTTTCCGGAGAACTTTCAGATTCTGACTTAGATCAATTTAGAAAAAAAAAAAAAAAAGGTTTACTTTTCTGGTAATTTGTCTTATTTCTCCTTCTGTTTCCCCACTAATCTGTAAATAGGATGTGATCCAGAAATGAGGTTTGGTGATATGGAACATACAAAGACAATAACAAATTTTCTGATTCCAGATCTGGGATCTGGGTACATTATCTGAGACATAATGATTCAGAAACTTCAATGGCTGAACGTGCATGAACGACTTTATGCCTTGTGGGTATTCCTTAGCACCTCACATAAACGTGGCTGGAATAACAGATAAAGCTCACTAGCATGCATGCCTGGGGGTGTGCAGTTCAAGTATCTAAAGTCCAGGTGACAACGCTACCTGAAAAGCCTTTGACTTAAAGCCAATGTAATGATACTAAACCCATTATTATATTATTACTAATTTTTAATTTCTACTTGAGAAATTCACCAGCTTTCTAAGTTGTGTTCTATGAATTAATTAGTTCCCTTTCTACATATTTACAGAAATAAATTGTCTGATATATATTTTTGACTACTGTCATGAAAAAATGATCATCTTATCCTCATTGCTGAGATAGGAGTATATTTGGGTGAGGTATTTCTTGATTGTTTCCTAATTATCAAACAAGATATTTGAGGAAGCCACACTTAACAAACAAATCAAATGGCAGGGAAACTGCAGCCAGAAGTGAGTTGGGCTCTAAGATAAGACAGAGATAGGGACAAAGGCAGAAGGGCCAGCACAAAAGAAGGAAAGACCCAGGAGAGAAAATTTGTAGGGCTAGGGAGCAGAGATTAAAGCTAAGGGATTAGAGGCAGTGATATGGGGGAGCACACCCAGGACTTCAGGGACACAGAGGTGGCTGGAGGCTAGGGGTGAGGGTTACACGGGCTAGAAACAGGGAAGACTTTCTCCAAGGGATGTGTGCCAGGAAAGTTGAAGTGAGAAATTGGAGCTTAGGAGAAGGGGCAGAGTTGGCGGTTTCAGGAAATATTATGAAAAGGCGCTTGAGGCAAGGAGGGTGGAGCTGCCAGGCTGAGGGAGGGCTGTACTAGTGAACAGGAAAGGGCCCCACAGAAAAAGTACGCATGAGCTGTGATGGAAGCACAAAGCCTGGGTCTTGGAAAAGAAACAGGATAGGGAACTCCTGGGGGAGGATGGGATAAAAAGGAGCCTGCATGTATATAAGACATCTTAAGCCTCTGGCCCTCTAAGAAGGAGGCCAGGTGAGCCAGGACAGTGTTTCCAGAGCAGGGAGCACATACAGGAAAATAGAAACAAAAACTCTTCTTCCATGTACCACTTGAACTTGTCCTCTGAACCCTGACTGTACGGTATATCTACCAGGCTTTTCAAAAGCATTTCAGCTATCTTGGTTATCTAGTGCTGCCATAACAAAAATACCACAAGAGGATGGCTTTAACAAAGAAAAATTTTCTCACAGTCTAGTAGGTTACAAGTCCAAATTCAGGGAGTTGGCTCCAGGGGAAGGCTTTCTCTCTCCCTTGGCTCTGGAGGAAGGTCCTTGTCCTCAATCTTCCCCTGGTCGAGAAGCTTCTTAGATGCAGGGATCCCGTGTCTAAAGGGCACACTCTGCTCCTAGTGCTGCTTTCTTGGTTGTATGAGGTCCCCAACTCTTTGCTTGCTTCCCTTTCATCTCTTGAGAGACAAAAGGTGGTGGAGGCCACACCCCAGGCAAAGTCCCTTTACCTTAGATCAGGGAGGTGACCTGGGTAAGGGTGGTATTACAATCCCAACCTGATACTTTTAACCACAGGCAGAGACTATTATTTATAACACACAGGAAAGTCACAAACTGGAGGACAACCACACATGGCCTAACCAACTGGACACATTTTTTGGGGGACATAATTCAATCCATGACATCAACAGTATCATTTTAACAGCCAGTATGAATCCAGTGGAGCCCTGGCGGCGCAGTGGTTAAGTGCACAGCTGCTAACCGAGAGGTCAGAGGTTAGAACCCACCAGCCGCTCTGCATAAGATGTGGCAGTCTGCTGCCTTGGAAATCCTATGGGGCAGTCAACTCTGTCCTGTAGGGTCACTATGAGTCGGAATTGACTCGATGGTAAAGGGTTTGGTTTGGATTAATCCCCTGTATAAATAAATCCCTTATTGTTGGCCCCTTAGCTTGTTTCTAGTTTTACGTCACTGTAAGGAATCCTGCACTGAACGCCTCTGTAGCTAAATTTTTGCTCACAGCTACAATAATTTTCTTATGAGACATGACTGGAGGTGGGAAGGTAGATGTGGGAAGGGGAATGTCAGAGCAAAGGAAAAAACAATTTTAAGGTTTTGGATATGTAATTTTCAAAGTGCCCCAGTTAACACTTCTACCACAAGTATATGACAGTGTCTGTCATCTTCATTAACACTGGGTATTATTTCAGGGAAAAAAGTGGTCAGGTTTAACTGCATCTTAAATAGAAAAGACATTTTCACTGAAATGACAGAATGATTTGACAGATGCAGACAACTAAATGCAGACAACTAGAGTGAGATTATTATTAGCCAAGTTTTTACTGCCTCCTGGTGGCACCTAAAAACACAGACAAGACAGAAATCTAAGTCAAACCAAGAAGCCTACCCTAACAAGTCATCAGTGTGAATTTATTTAGGGCTAAAGTCCTAGGAAGTGGGTGGCAGAAACAGAAACAATGGACCTGGCCTTAGAATATTGGAGGATATGGGAACCAGAGGACAAATACTCTTATCTGTAAGTAGAGCACATGCCATGACGCTCATGATGCATTCAGAGATGATTTGTTACATTGAATGACAACAAAAGAAAATGAATGTTTAAATGGCAGGTTTAGAAGAGGGATCACATACAGCTGCCTTGAGGGGTTATGGGAACTACTGTATTTTATGTATTTAGTACAGTTTGCGCTAGACTGCTAAACTAACGATTGAAGGTTCAAACCCACCGAGAAGCACTGTGAAAGAAAGGCCTGACAATCTGCTTCTGTAAAGATTCCCGTAACCTGTTGCCGTCGAGTTGATTCTGACTCATAGAGACCCTATAGGGCAGAGTAGAACTGCCCCATAGAGTTTCCAAGGAGCACCTGGTGGATTTGAACTGCCGACCTTTTGGTTAGCAGCTGTAGCACTTAACAACTATTCCACCAGTTTCCTCTGTAAAGATTACAGCCAAGAAAACCCTATAGAGCAGTTCTACTCTGTAACATATGAGGTCACCATGAGTCGGGATCAACTCAGTGGCAAAGGGTTTGGTTTGGTTGTTTGGTCTCCTCCAAGATAATGAAGACTGTGAAGCACAAAGGGATTAAGTGACTTGTCCAGTGTTACATTACAGTCTTCTAAGTTAACTATTTCACTGAAAAGAACACTCTTTTCAGTAGTTAAGTACTATGCTTCTTATACTTGGCTTGGCGAGGTAGGTTTATTTTCATTTTATCAAATAGCCTCATATATTGTTCCTAATGTGTGCAAAACACTATGCTCCCTATTAGAGACAAAGGAGGAAAAGGAACGGGAAAGAGCTGCAAAGAAAATGACATAACCATTGTCCTAAAAGGAGTGGTTAATCCATTGCTGTTTTCCACAATCCTTTCTGTTCTGCTCACATATTCCTGAGTAATCTCATGTGCTCCCAAATATTCCCCAATACAGATAGCACCTGCACTGTTCATTAAATCTTTGACTTAACGATTCAGTGAGGATAAAAAATATGCTCCGTATTGTCTCTGCCCTTATGATACCTGATGTTGCAGGAAAAACAGAAACCCTATGAACACACAAATATGTATTTACATATCGTGATAAGTGCTATGAGAGTTCAGGCTGCTATGAGAAAGTATAACTAAGTTTGCTGGTTCTTAAACATTTTTGCTCTCATATCCACTAAAATAAATCATAATTTTAAATAAAGGGTTGTAATTTTTGGATTATTTTTGTCATTTTGAAATAAAACGATAGCTTCACTTAAAAAAAATGTATCCAGTGAAATTAAAATACTGTAATGATTTGATACCCACCATCATCCATGAAGAAACACAGGTACAGGGAGATGGCTAGTTTTTCATCTCCGTGAATCTCCACATAGAAATCCCCAGAGGAATCAGATAATAAAACTAAACACACATGGACAATATTTACAACAAAACTAGGTGGCAAGGTATCCTTACTAACCTTAAAATATAAAAAGGTGGAGACCAAAAGCCACAAGACCTGTATAATGTCAACACCTCTGAAGGGGGAAGTCGAAGGTAGCAATGGGGCAGTGTCTGACAGACCTGGAAACAGAAGGCCCCAAAACAGCCAACAGTCACTCACTAAAGAGGGGGCCGACTTCAGCGCAGCAGTTGAACTAGAAGAAGGGCTGGGAGAATGTAAGGGGACCACAGTGAGGCCCGGAGGGCCGGTAGCAGTCTATACCCGTTGACATCCAGTTGATTCTGACTCATGGCTGCCCCATGTGTGCAGAGTGGAACTGTACTTCATACGAATTTCAAGGCTGTGAACTTTGGCAAGCAGATTGCCAGGTCTTCTTTAGCGGCACCACTGTGTAGATTTGAATGGCCAACTTTCGATTCAGTGGTGGAACGCTTAGCCATTTACTAAGCCAGGGATTCCTCATTGTCTCAGCACTTTCACTTAAAGATGGCATGTATTCATCTCAATACTTCCCTTTCTCTTCAGTTAGAACCTTGAGGGTAGTAACTGTGCTTTGTTTTTTTCAATTTTATTCCTCTTATGTCTAACATTCTCTCTACTCATAGAAGATAACCAAACCAACCAAACCCAGTGCTGTGGAGTCGGTTCCGACTCATAGCGACCCTATAGGACAGAGTAGAGCTGCCCCATAGAGTTTCCAAGGGGAACCTGGAGGATTCGAACTGCTGACCCTTTGGTTAGCAGCCATAGCACTTAACCGCTACACCACTAGGGTTTCCCTCATAGAAGATAAAAAAATAAGTATTAAATAAGTAAGTGAATAAATAAACGATGAATGAATAAACGATGTACAGACAACTTGAAGGGGTTCCTACTGGCCAATATGAGCTTCAATAAGGACAATAATTGCAGTGAATTGAAAGCCATTAAATATATCTATTAATTCATAATGACAGATGAAAATAAATCTAATTGGTCATTTTTGGAGGGTAAGGAACCAATTCATTTGCTGAACGCTAATAAATTAATAACATAGATTAACACAGTTGCTGCAGCAATGGGCTCAAGCATAGTAACGATTATGAGGATGGCACAGAACCAGGAAGTGCTTCGTTCTCTTGTATATAGGGTCGCTATGAGTTGGAACTGACTCAATGACACCTCACAACAACAAAAACAATAAATAAACGGAAATAAGCATTTTACTACTTGCCTTTCCTATATGAATTGTTCCTAGTTGGTAGCCAAATAATAGAAAAGAGGAAGTATCCCTTTATAAATATATTCCACTTGATAAATGAGAAAAGATACGAGAAAATTAGAATATCACCATTTTGCAATCCCCATGAATAAATGGATCCAGGCTGTTGAGGGTTAATTTGTGTTCCTCCAAAAGATGGGCTCAAGTCCTAACTCTCAGTTCCTGTAAATGTGCATCATATCAGAGTGAATAACTTCCTAAGCGGTAGAGAAGAAAATGGAATGCAGGAGGTAGGAGGGGTGAGGAGGTTGAAAAGTAAAAAAAGAAAAAATCAATGAAAAAAAACTACATTAATAAGGGAACCTAGAAAAGATAGCAAAAAGCATAAAATATAAACTGATAGGGTGAATCACAAAATATCAGAAATTGCAATGATTATCCATGGATCGAATGTAAATGTAAGCTTCTGAGAAGGGGTAAACAAATAATATTGAGTAAACAAAGAGCACATAGCTACATGTTATTTACAAGCCAAAAAACAAAACCAAACCCAGTGCCATCGAGTCGATTCTGACACATAGCAACCCTATAGGACAGCAGAACTGCCCCATAGAGTTTCCAAGGAGCACCTAGCGGATTCGAAGTGCCGACCCTTTGGTTAGCAGCTGCAGCACTTAACCACTATGCCACCAGAGTTTCCATTATTTATAACTGACACCCTTAAAATCTAGAACGCTGAAGAGTAGCAGGTAAAGGATAGAAAAAGATATACTTAAGGCAAATACCAATGAAATGAAGGTTGGCCTGGCCAAATCAGTACCAGGCAAACTTAAGGCAAAAAAGTTATGGACATGAAGAAGGTTACTACAAATTGATAAAACGGTAAATTCACCAGGAAGAGCTTCCAAATCTTGATGGTCTTTATGAAGACAGATTAGATATATATATATAAAGAAAAAATTGGCAGTGTTACAAGAAGTTGAAAAAATTCACCACTTTGTGTAACTGATAAAGCTGACGCAACATCAGTAAGGATACAGGACATTTGAACACAATTAACAAACAAGATCTAATGGGCATGTACAGAGCATTACACCTGATCTATTTTTTCCTAACACAAATGGAACATATTTTAAATGATCAGGTACTAGGCCACAAAGCAAATAACAAATTTCAAGTAATTGGTGTCATTTTCTGATCACAATGTAATCAATGCGATTAAATCAGAAGCAAATATAAAAAAGATAACACACTCCCACATATTTGGAAATTAAAAAAAAATGTATATATATATCTTTAACCCATAGGCCACACACACAAAAAAAAATCTCAATAGGAATTAGAAAAAATTAGAACTGAATGATAATGAAATTATGCCATAAAAACCTTGGGGATACAACTAAAGCAGTGAAGGGAAGTTCATAGCTTAAATACATTTATCAGGAAACAAGAAAGGTTAAAAATAGACAAGGCTAAATCAAGAAATTGCAAATAATAGAACAAACTCAAAGAAACAAAAGAAAAAGAAGAAATATAAGGAAAGAAATATGAAATGAAGAACAATAATTAATAGAAAACCCAACAGAGGAGATCAGCAAATGCAAAAACTGATTCTTGGGTAAGATAAATAATTTAGACAGATTCTGGCAAGCTTCATCAAGAAAAAAGAGAGGATATAAATAATCAAAATATAGAATAAAGGTAAGAATGATCACCGTCACAAATTTAAAAATAATGTGCTTATACTGTTAAAACCACACACTGGTAAATTTGCAAACACAGGCAAAACTGACAAATTTCTAAAAATTTGAAATGGCAAAATTCTTGCAAGGAATAGAAATCTTGACTAGACCTGTAGGCATTAAAGAACTGAAGTGGAAGCTAAAGATTTTGCCTCCCCAAAATACCCACGACAAGATAATTTTATAATTGAGTTCCTAAACTTTCAAGGAATAGTTAATTCCTGTTATTTAAATTGCTCCTCAACATATAAAAACAGTGAAAACTGAAGTCAATTTTATGAGACTAGTGTAATTTTTTTTGTTAACTTTTTTAAAAAGTAATTTCAATTTTACATAAAATTGGAGGAAAGAACACGCCTCCAACAATTTGAGTAACTTGCTAATATGATTCCCAATCCCCCTCAATACTTTCATGTCTATTTCCTATAACAAGGACTTTCTCCTATACGGCCACAATACAACCACTGGGATCAGGAAATTAGTATTCATTACCACCATCTAACACGTGGACTCAATTCATTATTAACGGGTAATCAGTAAAAGGGAAACCCTGGTGGTGTAGTGGTGAAGTGCTACGGATGCTAACCATAAAGGTCGGCAGTTTGAATCCACCAGGCGCTCCTTGGAAATTCTATGGGGCAGTTCTACTCTGTCCTATAGGGTGGGTCGCTTCGAGTTGGAATCTACTCGACGGCGGTGGGGGTTTGTTTTTTTTTTTTTGAACACACAGACTCAATTCATTATTAACGGGTGATCAATAAACGGCCATTTCTTTAACCAATCACTGTGAGTTCCTGGGTTTCCATCCTGGGCAGCCACAAGGCTGGTCTGCAATCCATCCACACCCTGAGAAGCCCGGTAAGCCCACTCCAGTGTGCCGCGTCCACACCCCAAGCTGCATCCTCTGCACCAACCTATCCGTTCCCAGAGACTTTCCAGAACCAAGGCTCTAATCCACCTCGGCCCCTCCCTAGAACTGACTCAGCAATGTCGGGTGGTCTCCCAGCCGCCCAGAGAACTCTGAGCTCAGACACTCCCCTTCCCCGCCCCAAGTGGCCTCTGCTTTCCGGAAGGCGGGACAGCGCGGGGCCGGAGTCTCAGCGCAGCTGCAGACCTCTACCTCCCTCACGCGGCCTCCACCTTCTGCACATGCGCCCCGAGCCTCCATGTCGGCTACAAAGGGGCGTGAAGAGGCCTCTAATTTGCCTCCATTTTGGGCCCTGGCCGTGTTCTTTGGAGTTTCGGGAAGAACTGCCTGAGCAGCGCTGGGGGCTGTCCGTAAGTCCATGATCTACTTACATATTATAAGGCTGCGACAAGCAGTATTGGATTTTGATAGTGCCTCCACCGTCCTTTCTTTCTTGAACCCTGGTGACTTTGGCTTCGGAGGGGCAGACCCGGACCTTTGCGGTCTGTGATGGGATCTTCGCAGGCCCTTCTAGTCTCCCTGCCTCCTAAAGGCGTCTGTGGCTCAGTCTTAGCGTGGGGACTGGGTATTCCTCCCAAGGACCACAGCCCCTGTCCTGAAAAATGGAAATTTCAGGGAGAGTTGTCCCCCAGGATCGTTTCAGTGGTGGCTCAATTCATTACTAATGCCTAAGTGTTCCTGTATTTGGAGATCAGAAGACCTAAAGAAAATCAGATTCTGGAGGTGCTGTTGTGGAGAAATTTTTATTTGATGAGTTGCTTCAGTGTTACAATGCTTTAATTAACATACAAAAAAAAATTTTTTTTTAACTTTTTGGAATTTTAAAAAAGGAATACAAGCTCTTTGCAGCAGGTCAGCTAAAACATGCTTAACCTGTTACTTTTAACGTTATTAAAAAATGCTTAACCTAATTAACATGAATAAAGTTACCCCCACCTGCTGTTTTTTCCAGTTTCATCTCTTAATTTATCTGTGTAACGTGTATCCTTCACACCTTCTTCTGTTTGCAGGTTGTGGCAACCTCATGTACAACAAAACCAAACACTGCCCCACCCTGTGCCATCCTCACAATCATTGCTATGTTTGAGCCCATTTTTTGTGGCCACTCTGTCAATCCATCTGGTTGAGGGTCTTCCTCTTTTTTTGCTGACCCTTTACTTTATCAAGATAGATGTTCCCCAGCGACTAGTCCCTTCTACATAACATGTCCACAGTACGTGAGAGGAAGTCCCACTGCCCTTGCTTCTAAGGAGCATGCTGGCTGTACTTCTTCCGATGCAGATTTGTTCATTCTGGCAGGCCATGGTATATTCAATATTCTTTGCCAACATCATAATTCAGAGGCATGGGTTCTTCGGTCTTCCTTATTCGTCATCCAGCTTTTGCATGCATATGAGGCATGTGAGTGTTGGGGTGGAGAAAAATGGGGTGAGGACCTACTGTGAGCTCATAGCTCTCCGGATGGGAAACCTCGCTAGCTTGCTGAGTCAGTTCTTTTAGGGAGGGGGCAAGGGTGGATTACAGCCTTGACTTTGGACGGTCACTGGTCTGTTTGCATACAAACACATATTTGTGTACCTGCCTGGGCTGTCATTTAGTATGCTATACACATTACCCTGAATGTCCCTCTTCAGAACTATCCCTCCTCTACAACAGGATTCTTAAAACCTATTCATGAGAACCAATAAAATAGATTTAATTCATTGTCTTTTTTTAGTAGTCATTACAAAGAATAGGTGCTTATTCTACCATTCCGCTGCTAATAGTTGTGTGTGTGTGTTTGTTTTACAGCTTTTGTTGTTGTTATTCAGTGGGCTCTGAGTCCCAGCAACCTTATGTATAACTGAAGGAAACGTTACCCTGTCCTGTGCTATCTTCATCACAACTGGTATGTTTCGGTTTATTGTTGTGGTTGTTGTGTCAGTCCATCGCATTGAGTATAATTGAGGTGCAATAAACCTCATTTTTAAAGGAAAGAGTACAATTTGATGATATTTACCATGTGTATGTATCCGTAAAATCACTACGGTCAACATAATATATTCATCACCCCAGAATTTTCCTCTGGCCCCACACCACCCCCACACCCAGGCAACTACTGATCTGATTTCTTCCACTAGATTATATTTTTTAGGATGTTCTGTAAATGGTATCAGACAGCGTATATTCTCTCTTCTCTAACCACCATCTTTCACTGAGCATTAATTATTTCAAGATTCATTCATGTTGTGGTGTTATCGACACTTCATTTCTTTTTACTGCTGAATAATGTTCTGTTTTATGGTATACAGTTATTGTATGGTTCCATTGTTTATCCTGTTGAGAGACATTTGGGTTTTTCCAGTTTTTGACTGTTACAAATATTGGGGGCTGGGTGGATTGGGGGTATATGTAATACCAATATTCTTCTGCAAGACTTTGTATTGTCATATGTTTTTTCTTCTCTTGGATAAATACTTAGGAGTAGATTGGCTAGGTCATATAAATGTATGTATTTAACTTCTTAAGAAATCACCAGTTTACCAAAGTGCTTATGCCATTTTGCAGTCCCACTGGCAGTCTGTGAAATTTTCAGTTACTCCTTTATGCCTCTCCAATGCTTGGTATAGTCAGCTTTTTAATTTTAGTAATTCTAGTGGGTGTGTAGTGTTATCTTGGTGTGATTTATTTTGCCTTTCCCTAATTACAAAGACTTGAGCATTTTTTTATATGTGTTTCTGCATGTCCAATTGTTACAGCATCATTGTCCAAGAGGTTATCCTTTCCATTGAATGGCTTTGGCATTTTGACGAAAAATCACTTGACATATATGTGTGGGTCTTATTTCTGGATTCTCCAGTAACTTCTATTGACTTATATATCTTAATGCCAGTACCACCGGAGCCCTGCTGGTGCAGTGGTTAAGAGCTCAGCTGCTAACCAAAAGGTCGGCAGTTCGAATCCAGCAGGTGCTCCTTGGAAACCCTGTGAGGCAGTTCTACTCTGACTATAGGGTCCCTATTAGTCTGAATCGACTCAGTGGCAACAGGTTTCTTTGAGGGGTTATGTCAGTACCACAGTGTCTTGAGTATTAAAGTTTTATATCTTAAAACTAGGTAGGTAAGTCCTCTAACTTTTTTAAGTTTGTTATTTTTCAGAGGGTTTTTTTCCCCCTATTCCTGTGCATTTCAACTTTTTAGTTTTTGCTGGAAAGCGTGCTGGAATTTTGATTGAGGTAGTGATGAATCTATGGAATTGATATCTTAACAATATTGAGTCTCTCCATTATAGTAGGTTGGGAGTGTTGTTGTAGTTTCTGCCACTACAAACTGTGCTGCAGGGAACATCTTTGTGCGTGTATCCTTACATACTTAAGGACTGATGGCCGAAAGTGGGATTACTGTATTAAAGGATATGAAGCTTTGAAGATTTAATGGATACTGCAGGATTACTTGACTATACTGTAACAGTTTATTCTCTCACCTGAAACTTATTGCATTCTTCAAATCCTCACTTGTTCTGGATGTAATCATTTATTTACATCTTTTACTAACCCAGTGGATGAAAAAGGAACCGTTATTTTCATTTTTATTCTCCACACTAATGATGTGGAATTATTTTTATGTTAAATATGAAAAAATGACAGTATGGGGCATCTGACCTTCTTTAACTTCAGGAGAGGGAGGAGAGAGAATCACCATCAGCTTCAGCCCATGGCTAATCCTTAGGAGTTGGAGGTCAAACATACCTCCACCCTCCAACCTTTTTACCAATTCTGACACCAGCTGTCCCTCCCACGGCACTTTTTACTTCTCAGCTGGGTTTGATAATTCCTTATAGTGGCCACACAGAGCTCAGACAGTACTCTGACTATGAAGTTGATTAGGGAAGTAACAGGTTGAAATCAGGATCAGGAATGACAGGATACAGTTTTTTGGTCAGGACAGCCTCTCAGCCGTGCCCGCAGGCAGGTCTATCCCTGGCCCTCGGCCCCTTGGCCTCTGCTTGGGCCTTGCCTCTGCCCTGATCGGTCAAGTGTTAGCAAGCTCTTTAGCTCTACTGATAAGTGCACAGAGGCACCCCAGGCCACCAGGAAGCCTCCAGTCTGAAGGCACTCAGCTCTCTAGCTCTGTGGGTTGGCAAGCCTAACTCTGCTGACAGGTGCTGAGGGGTACCCCGCTCTGGCAGGAAGCCTCCTGCCTGAAGGCTCTCAGCTTTCTTGTTCATGGATCAGCGCACCCGCTGTAGCTGCCTTTCTCTGTGGGCTAGGAAGCCCACTACACTGTTTGTAATTGGTCTTTTGGCTCTGCTGCTGCCATTTCTCTGCCATTGCTTCTTGCCATCTCACGCTGTCTCTGGTGTTACAACCTTCTGTCTCCTGGGTCTAGGAGGTTCTCAGTGCAGGAACCCCAGGTTCAAAGAGTATACTCCACTTATGGTTCTTCTTTCTTGCTGGCAGTGAACTCTCTTCTGTGCTCTGGGATTGGCTTTCTTTTAAACCTAGTGTGATGGCAAAATTGACCAGTCCCCTCATTGAGGTTCCTTATACCTTCTTGCATGGTCCTACCCCTACCCCATGTACCTTATTTGCATTATTAGCAAGCTGTCCGATTGTCTTGATGGGCCACAATCAAACGTTATTTGCATAGTCCCACGCAGTCATTTTGTAGGAGTCGAAAGACCGTGGTAAGAAAGGCCATATAAAAGTGATTCATCACACTACAGGGTACTAACCTATAGTACATGTTACAGGTTTTTTTTTTTTTTTTAATTTTTGTCGTTTATGCATTCATATGATATCCTTTTCTGTACACTTATTTTAATATATGTTTAAATTGGAGTGCTGGTGGTGCAGTGGTTAAGAGTTCAGGCTGCTTACCAAAAGGTTGGCTGTTAGAATCCACCAGCTGCTCCTTGGAAACTGTGGGGCAGCTCTGCTCTGCACTATAGGGTTACTATGAGTTGGAGCCAGCTCGATGGCACCGAACAAAAACAACAACAACAACATTATAACATGGAAGGAGTTCTGGTGGCACAGCGGTTAAAGTGCTTGGCAGCTAACTGAATGGTCAGCAGTTCGAACCCACCAGCCTCCCCTGGGGAGAAAGATGTGGCAGTCTGCTTCTGTAAAGAATTACAGACTTGGAAACCATATGGGGCATTTCTACTTTGTTCTATAGGATCACTTCAAGTCGGGATCAACTCAGCAGCACGGGTTTTTTGGTTATTGTAATGTGGAAATTACTCCCTCATTCATCTATTTAACAGGTATTTATTAAGTGCCTACTATGTGGAAGGGATTGTTTTAGGAGCTGGATATAAGCAATGAACGAAACAGACAAAATTTCTTGCTCTCCTGAAACATTTCAAGTGAGTGGTGAGAGAAATAGATCAAAAATAGGATAAATAAGTAAATGGTGTAGTCTGGTACCTAGGGATCCCCAGATGCTTTTAAGGGACCTGTGAGGTAAAACTTTTTCCATAATAATACTAAGGTATTTTTTTATTATGTATCTTTGTTACCTTTTGGAAAAAAAAAAAGCTTCATTGAGTTATAATTTGCCTTTTTAAAGTGAGCAATTCAGTAGTTTTTAGTTAATTCACAAAATTGTGTGACCCTTACCACTAAGTTTAGAATTTTTTTTTTTATCATCCCCAGAAGAAACCAAGTACCCATTAGCAGTTACTTCCCGTTTCTCCCTTCTTCCCAGATCCTACCAACACTGATCTGCCTTCTGTCTCTATGGATTTTGCCTATTCTGGAGATTTCATATAAATGGAGTCATAATCATACCATATATGGTCTTTTGTGTTTGGCTTCTTTCACTTAGCGTAATGTTTTCAAGGTTCATTCATGTTGTTGCTTGTACTATTCCATTGTATGGATAATACTACATTTTGTTTGTCAGAGTTGGTGGCCATTTGGATAGTTTCTGCTTTTTTAGCAATTATGAATAATGCAGCTATTAACATTTGTGTGCAAGTTTTTGTTTGGACATAAATTTCAATTTTTCTTGGTTGTGTGTGTATATATATAAAAACCTTGGTGGCATAGTAGTTAAGTGTTGTGGCTGTTAACCGAAAGGTTGGCAGTTTGAATCCACCAGGCACTCCTTGGAAGCCTGACGGGCAGTTCTTCTCTGTCCTATAAGGTGCTACGAGTCCGAATTGACTCGAAGGCAACCGATTTTTGATATATATATATATATGTATGTATATGTATATATGTATATGAGTTTTTTTTTTTTTTTATATGAGTGGAATTGCTGTTTAACTTCTCAACAATGAAAAAACTGTTTTCCAAAGTGACTCTACCATTTTATAGTCTATCCAGCCATGTAGGAGGATTCCAATTATTTCACATACTTGTCAACACTTATTGTCTGTCTCTTTGTCTTTGATTATAGCCCAATTAGTGAATGTTAAGAGGTATCTCTTTATGGTTTTAATTTGCATTTTTCTAATGACTGCTGTCACTGAGCATGCTTAATGGCCATTTGTATATCTTCTTTGGAGAAATGTCTGGTCAAATCCTTTCCCCCTTTTTTAATTGAATCGTCTTTTTATTGTTGAGTTGTAATAAATCTTTATATTGTGGATACAAGTCCCTTATGAAATATATGATTTGCAGATATTTTCTCCCATCCTGTGGGTTGTCTTTTTACTTTCTTGATGGTATCCTTTGAAGCACATACAGTGTTAATTTTTATGAAGTCCAATTTACCTTTTTTATCTCTTGTTGGTGCTTTTGGTGTCATATCCAAGAGTCCACTGCCCAAGCAAAAGTCATAAAGATTTACTCTATATTTTTTTCTAAGAGTTACAATTTTAGTTCTTACAGTTTGGTTTTTGATCCTTTTTGAGTTAATTTTTTTATATATAGTGAGATGGGGGTCTAACTTCATCCTTTTGCACGTGGATAACCAGTTGTTCTAAGACCATTTGTTGAGAATATTATTTTCCCCATTTAATTGTTTTGGTACCTTGTCGATATTCATCTTTTTCAGTGTGTTGTATTAACATTTACACTGATAGTGCAAAAGCAGTGGTAACTGTAACTGTTAGCACCTTACTGTGAATCAAGGTAAAGGCACGAGACAGTACTAGTAGTCAGTGTATTCTCCATCACCAAAGACTTGCAGTGAAAAATAAAAAAGTTCCAATTTTACTTAAGAATGTCCTTTATGAAGCAGTAAAAATTAATGTTATTAAAGCTTTAACCCTTCAGGATATACCTTTTTAATATTCTGTGCAATGAACAGGAAGTAATCAGACAACACTTTTGCTGCATACTGACTTTGCCAGTTGACTCGAGGAAAAGCTCTTTGTGTAATTGTTTGAGTTGCGTGCTGAACTAGATCCATCCCCCCACTCCACCACTGTGTAATACCATTTTTACTGAAAGAACGAATAACAGACAAAGACAAACTTTGGTTATTCAGACTTGGGGATTTGGCAGACATTGTCTCAAAAATGAATGAGATGAGCTGTCACTTCAAGGAAAACAACTGCAGTATTTGTCAATGATAAAATTAAAGCTTTAAAGCAAAAATTAGAGAATTGAAAAACATTTCTGCTAGTGTGAGCTTGATGGCTTCCCATTATTTAATGACTTTTATGATTAGACTAGTGGTGATATTAACGAATGTGATTTTGGGATGACGTGTCATGCGATATGTCAGCGTTTGGAAGATCGGCGTATCTCAGCGTACCAATATTTTCAAGTATTTCAGTAATTAACGTATCTTACAAAGTCATGCTGGCTTAACAATTCCATTCAAAGTGCAAGATAAGACAATGGATTTTGCAGTACCAGAATACAAAAATGTGGTTTAATATTATGCATTGTAGCTTCTAAAAACTGCCGTATGTGGAATTTTGGTGAATATCAAAGAATATCCTCAGTTACATGAAAAGGCTATTAAAATACTTCTTTCTCCAGCTACTTACCTGTGTGTGGCCAGATTTTCTTTGCATATTTCACGCAAAACAATCTTTACAACCCAGTGAACGCAGAAGCAGATGCGAGACTCCAGCTATTTTCTATTAAGCAGGCATACATTAAAGAGATTTGTAAAAATTGTAAAACCTATCCTCCTCACTAAATTTTTTGGCTTTGAAACATATAATTACCTTTTATAAAAATATTTAACATTTTAATGGCTTTATTATTTTTAAACAAATTATTTAAAATTTCTGTATTTACTTCTGATATAAATATCGATGGATATAGCTGCATAAAGAAAAGTTTTTTGAGGTCCTCAGTAACTTTTAGGAATGTAAAAGGATTCTGAGACCAAAAAGTTTGAGAACCACTGGTTTATTAAAACTTTTTTGGTGCTATCGAGGGAGAAGTTAGAGAAGACTAGGGAGTATTAAGTTAGGGAGAGGTTTCGGTTCTAAAGAAGAGTGGTGAGCGAATGCTTTACCTGTTGTTGTTGTTGTTGTTGTTGTTAGTTGCTGTTGAGTTGGCTCCAGTTCATGGCAGCTTAATGTGTAACAGAATGAAACGTTGCCCATCGTGTACCACATTTTTGGGATCGTTGGTATGTTTGAGTTCATCGTTGTGGCTGTTGTGTCAATCCATCTCGCTGAGGGTTTGCCCTCATTTTCCCTGACCCTCTACTTTACCAAACGTGATTTCTTTTTCTAGTGGTTGGTCTTTCCTGATGATGTGTCCAAAGTAAGCAAGCCAAAGTCTCACCATCCTTGCTTCTAAGGAGCATTCTGGTTGTACTTCTTATAAGCTTGATTTGTTCTTTTGGCAGTACATGGTGTCTTCTTTGCTAGCACCGCAAGTGGAATGCATCAATCCTTCTCCCGTCTTCCTTTTTTTCACTGTCCAGCTTTTGAATGCATATCAGGCAGTTGAAAAGACCATGGCTTGTGTCAGGTGCACCTTAGTCATCCAAGTGACATTTTCTGTTTTTTAAAGTTTAAAGAGGTCTTTTGCAGCACATTTGCCCAATGCAGTATGCCTTTTAATTTCTCGACTGTTGCTTCCATGGGCATTAATTGTTGATCCAAGTAGAATGAAATTGTTGACAACTTCAGCTTTTTTTCCCTCCATTTATCACGATGTTACTCATTGGTCCAGTTGTGAGGATTTTTGTTTCCTTCACATTCAGACGTAATCCTTCTAAAGGCTGAAGTCTTTGACCTTCATTATTAAGTGCTTCAAGCCATCTTCATTTTTAGAAGGCCAGGTGTGTCACCTGTATATCACAGGTTATTAATGGGTCTTCCTACAGTCTGATGCTGTGTTTGTCATACAGTCCATCATCACAGAAATGTCAAGGAAGTGAGGGAGCAAGTCATGCTGCTTTCTCAGAGAAAGGCTTCTAGGAAGAGGAAACAGTTAGTCCAAAGCCCAGAAGCAGGGAGGTTCAAGGGATGGCAAGGATGTAATAAGTAAGGAAAGTGTAATAGGAAATAAGGTAAGAAAAAAAATGTGGTGTCTTGGTGATGGTGGTGATGAGATCTTGTAGGACTTTGTAAGCTACTTTGATGTAATGACTTTGGTTTGCATACTGACTGAAATTAGGAGCCACTGAGTTTTTTTTATTTTTAGCAGAGTAATACATGTTTTACCTTGTATTTTAAAAGGATTATTTAATGCTGAGAATAATCATTTGTGAAGATGAGGTGGGAATAAAGTTAGAAGCAGGGAGACCAGTTAGGGACCCGGTATTAATGACGACAGAAAATAATAATTTGGTTCAGGATTGTAGTAACAGAGATGGAAGTGTCAGATCTTTTATATGTTTCAAAGATGGACCCAATAGGATTTCCTGATGGATTGTATGTGGGATACAAGAGCGTGGACTTAAGGATGATTGAATGTATTTGGCCTCAACAAATCTTTTACGTGGTAGATTAAATTGATTTTAATTATGTTTGTGGCCTTTTTTTATTTTCCCGATCTTTAACTATTTTATATACCATTGCCTCTTCAGTTCTTTTTTTTTTTTTTTTTGTGCTTTAGGTGAAAGTTGACAGCTCAAGTTAGTTTCTCAGACAAAAATTTATACACACGTTGTTATATGACCCTAGTTGCTATCCCTATAATGTGACTATACATTCTTCCTTTCCACCCTGGATTTCCTTTGTCCATTGAAGCAGCTCCTGTCCCTTTCTGTCTTCTCATCTCTCCTCCAGACAGGAGCTGCCTGTTTAGTCTCATGTATCTACTTGAACTAAGAAGCAGACTGTTCACAAGTATCATTTTATGTCTTGTAGTCCAGTCTATTCTTTGTCTGAGGAGTTGGCTTTGGGAATGGTTTTAGTTCTGGTTAACAGAGAGTTCGGGGTCCGTGTCTTCTGGGGTTCCTCCAGTCTGAGTCAGACCATTAAGTGTGGTCTTTTTAATAGAATTTGAGTTCTTTACCCCACTTTTCTCCTGTGCCGTTAAGGGACTCTCTGTTGTGTACCCAGTCAGAGCAGTCATTGGTGGTAGCCAGGCACCATCTAGTTCTTCTAGTCTCAGGCTGATGGAGTCTAGTTTATGTGGACTCTTTTGTCTCTTGGGCTAATACTTTCCCTTGTGTCTTTGGTCTTCTTCCTTCTCCTTTGCCGCCGGTGTGTTGGGACCAATTGATGCATATTAGATGGCCGCTTACTAGCTTTTAAGACCCCAGATGCCACTCAACAAAGTGGAATGCAGAACGTTTTCTTAAACTTTGTTATGCCAGTTGACCTAGATATCCCCTGAAACCATGGTCCTCAGGCCCCTGCTCCTGCTATACTGTCCCTTGAAGTGTTGGTTGTATTCGGGAAACTCTGTAGCTTTTGATTTAGTCCAGTGGTGCTGACTTCCCTTGTATTGTGTGTTGTCCTTCACCTCACCTAAGATAATTCTTGCTTACTATCTAGTTAGTAAATACGCCTCTCCCTTCTTCCTCATCCTGCTAACCATCAAAGAATGTTTTCTTCTCTCTTTAAACCTTTTCTTGAATACTTACAATAGTGATCTCATATAATATTTGCCCTTTTGCGATTGACAGCTTCGCTCAGCATAGTGCCTTACAGATTCACCTATGTTATGAGATGTTTGGCGAATTCATTGTTGTTCTTTATTGTTGCTAGTATTCCATTGTGTGAACATACCATAATGTGGTTATACATTCATACATTGTTTCCATTTTTTTGCTGTTATAAACAGTGTTACAGTGAACATACTATTTGTCTGAGGGCTCTTATTGCTCTAGAATATATTCCAAGGAGTGGGATTGTTGGATCTTATGGTACTTCTATTTCTAGCTTTTTAGGAAGTGCCAAGTCGATTTGAAAAGTGGTTGTACCATTTTACATTCCCACCAGCAGTGTATAAGTGTTCCAGTCTCTCCACAACCTCTCCAACATTTATTATTTAGTGTTTTTTGGATTAATGCTAGCCTTGTTGGGGTGAGATGGTATCTTATTGTAGTTTTGAGTTGCATTTCTCTAATGGCTAGTGATCGTGAGCATTTCCTCATGTATCTGTCAGCTGCCCGAATGTCGTCTTTGGTGAAGTGTCTGTTGGTATCCTTTTCCCATTTTTTAATTGAGTTATTTGTCTTTTTGTGGTTGAAGTTTTGCAGTATCTTGTAGATTTTAGATATTAGACCCTGATTGGATATGTCATAGCCAAATTTTTTTTTACCAGTCTGTAGACTGTCTTTTTACTCTTTGTGAAGTCTTGGAATGAGCATAAGTGTTTGATTTTTAGGAGCTCCCAGTTACCTAGTTTCTCTTCTGGTGTTTGTGCATTGTTTTGTTTTGTATTCTGTTTATTCCCTGTATTAGGGCTCCTAGCATGTCCGTATTTATTTTCCATGATCTTTACTGTTTTAGATTTTATGTTTAGGTCTTTGATCCATTTTGAGTGAGTTTTTGTGCATGGTGTGAGGTGTGGGTCTTGTTTCATTTTTTTGCAGATGGATATCCAGTTGTGCTAGCACCATTTGTTAAAGAGACTGTCCTTTCCCCATTTCATGGACTATGGGCCTTTGTCAAATATCAGCTGCTCCTAGGTGGTTGACTTTACGTCTGGATTCTCAGGTCTGTTCCATATGTCTATGTATCTGTAGCAGTACCAGGCTGTTTTGACCACTGTGGTGGTATAATTCTAAAATCAGGTAGTGTGAAGCCTCCCACTTTGTTCTTCTTCAGTAATGATTTATTTATCCGGGGCTTTTTCCTTTCCATATGAAATTGGTAATTTTTTTTTTTTTTATCTCATTAAAAAAGGTTGGAATTTGGGTCAGAATTGCATTGTATCTGTAGATCGCTTTGGATAGAACTGACATTTTCACAATGTTAAGTCTTCCTATCCATAAGCAAGGTATGTTTTTCCACTTACGTAAGACTCTTTTGGTGTCTTGCAGCAGCGTCTTGTAGTTTTCTTTATATAGGTCTTCTATGTCTGGTTAGATTTATTCCTAAGTGTTTTATCTTCTTGGGGGCTGTTGTAAATGGTATTGATTTGATGATTTCCTTTTTTGAAGTTCTTTTTGTTGGTGTAGAGGAATCCAATTGATTTTTGTGTGTTTATCTTGTATCCTGATACTTTGCTGAAATCTGTTATTTTCAGTAGTTTTCTTGTGCATTCTTTGGAGTTTTCTCTGTATAAGATCATATCATCTGAAAATAGGATACTTTTACTTCTTCCTTACCAGTTTGGATACCCTTTATTTCTCTTTGTAGCCTAATTGCTCTGGCTAGCACCCCCAGCAAAATGTTGAATAAGAATGGTGATAAAGGATATCCTTGTCTGGTTCCCATTCTCAAAGGAATGCTTTCAGACCCTTTCCATTTAGAATGGTGTTGGCTGTTGGCTTTGTAAAAACAAACAAAAAACCAAACCCAGTGCCATCAAGTCGATTCTGACTCATAGCGACCATATAGGACAGAGTAGAACTGCCCCATAGAGTTTCCAAGGAGTGCCTGGCTGATTTGAACTGCTGACCCTCTTGGTTAGCAGCCGTAGCACTTAACCACTACGCCACCAGGGCTTTGTATAAATGCCCTTTATTATGTTGAGGAATTTCCCTTCTATTCCTATTTTGCTGGGAGTTTTTATCATGAATAGGTGTTGGACTTCGTCAGATACCTTTTCTGCATCAAGTGATAAGATCATGTGGTTCCTTTATTTATGTGATGGATTACATTGATTGTTTTTTCTAACGTTGACCCATCCCTGCATACCAGGTATGAATCCCACTTGGTCGTGGTGAATTATTTTTTAAATATGTTGTTGAATTCTATTGGCTAGAATTTTGTTGAGGATTTTTGCATGTATGGTCATGAGGGATATTGGTGTGTAATTTTATTGTGGCATCTTTTTCTGGTTTTGGCTTCAGGGTTATGCTGGCTTCAGAGAATGAATTTGGGAGCATTCCATCCTTTTCTATGCTCTGAAATACCTTTAGTAGTAGTGATGTTAACTCTTCTCTGAAAGATTGGTAGAATTCTCCAGTGAAGCTGTCAGGGCTAGAGCTTTTTTTGTTGGGAGTTTTTTAAATAGCTGTTCAATCTCGTATTTTGTTATAGGTTTATTTACTTTTTTTACCTCTGTGTTGGTTTACGTACGTAGTGTGTTTCCAGAAATTTGTCCTTTTACTCTAGGTTTTCAAATTTGTTGGGGTATAGTTTTTCATAATATTCTGTTATGATCCTTTTAATTTCGTTTGGATCTGTTGTGATACTACTCATATCTTATTCAGGTTATTTGCTTTTGCTCGAGTTTTTCTATTGTCACTTTGGCCAGTGGTTTATCGATTTTGTTGATCTGTCCCGAGAACCAGCTTTTGGTCTTGTTAACTCTTTCAGTTTTTTTTCTATTTCATTTAATTCTGCTCTGATTTTTATTTCCTTTCTTCTGGCACCTGAGGGTTTCTTTTGCTGCTCTCTTTCCACTTGTTCGAGTTGTAGTGTTAATGTTTTGATTTTGGCCCTTTCTTCTTTTTGGATGTTTGGATTTATTGCTATAAATTGACCTCTGAGCACTGCTTTTGCTATGCCCCAAAGGTTCTGGTAGGATGTGTTTTCATTCTTATTTGATTCTGTGAATTTCTTTATTCCATTCTTAATTTCTTCTATAACCCAGTAGTTTTAGAGCAAGGTGTTGTTCAGTTTCCATGTATTTGACTTTTGTTCCTTGGTTTTCATGATACTAATTGCTACTTTTATGGCTTTATGGTCAAAAAAGATGCTTTGTAATGTTTTGATGTTTTGGATTCTGTTTAGGCTTCTTTATGGCCTGATATGTGCTCTATTCTCTGCAGAATGTTCCATGTGCATTGGGAAAGAAAGTATACTTGGCTGCTGTTGTGTGGAGTGTTCTGTATATGTCTAAGAGGTCAAGTTGGTTGATTGTGGCATTTAGATCTTCTGTGTCTTTATTGAGCTGCTTTCTGGATGTTTTGCCCTTCACTGGAAGTAGTGTGTTGAAGACTCCTATTATTGTGGAGTTGTCGCTCCTTCTTTTTAATGGTGTTAGAGTTTGTTTTATGTATTTTGGAGCCCTGTCATTGGGTGCATAAATATTTGTTATGGTTATGTCCTCTTGGTGTATTGACCCTTTAATCATTATATAGTGTTTTTCCTTATCCTTGTGGTGGATTTTGCTTTAAAGTCTATTTTATCAGAGATTTTAAATACTCTGCTCTTTTTTTGAGTGTTATTTGCTTGATACATATTTTTCCTCTCCTTTGAGTTTCAGTTTGTTGTGTCTTTAAGTCTAAGGTTTGTCTCTTGTAGGCAGCGTATAGACCGATCGTGTTTTTTTTTTAATCCATTCTGCCATTCTTTGTCCCCCATGTGTCTGTCAGTTTGTTGTACTTTGGGGGCTTGCATGTTGTTGTGATGCTGGAAGCTGTGCCACCAGTTTTCAGTTACCAGCAGGGTCACCCATGGCAGACAGGTTCCAGCTGAGCTTCCAGACTAAGATAGACTAGGAAGAAGGACCCAGTAGTCCACTTCTGAAAACAATTAGCCAGTGAAAACCTTATGAATAGCAGCGGAACATTGTCTGATATAGTGCCGGAACGTGAACCCCGCAGGTTGGAAGGCACTCAAAAGATGACTGGGGAAATGCAGACTCCTCAAAGTAGAGTTGACCTTAATGACGTGGATGGAGTAAAGCTTTCGGGACCTTCATTTGCTGATGTGGCGTGACTCAAAATGAGAAGAAACAGCTGCAAATATCCATTAACAATTGGAACCTGGAATGTATGAAGTGTGAATCTAGGAAAATTGGAAATCGTCAAAAATGAAATGGAATGCATAAACATTAATATCGTAGGCATTAGTGAGTTGAAATGGACTGGTATTGGCCATTTTGAATCAGACAGTCTTGTTTATGGTCTCCTGTGCCGGGGATGACAACTCGAAGAGGAATGGTGTTGCGTTCATTGTCAAAAAAACATTTCAAGATCTGCCTTGAAGTACAATACTTTCATTGATAGGATAATATCCATACGCCTACAAGGAAGACCAGTTAACATGACTGTTATTCAAATTTATGCACCAACCACTAAGGCCAAAGGTGAAGAAACTGAAGGTTTTTATATTTTCAATTGCATCATATGCATATGAAAGGTGGACAATGAATGAGGAAGACCAAAGAAGAATTGACAGCTTTGAATTGTGGTTTTGGTGAAGAATATTGGATATACATACCATGGACTGCCAAAAGAACGAACAAATCTGTCTTGGAAGAAGTACAACCAGAATGCTCCTCAGAAGCAAGGATGGCAAGAGTGCATATTACATACTTTAGACGTTCTGTCAGGAAGGATCAGTCCCTGGAGAAGGACATCATGCTTAGCAAAGTACAGGGTCAGTGGGAAAGAGGAAGACCCTCAACAAGGTGGATTGACACAGTGGCTGCAACAATGGGCTCCAGTGTAACGACTGTAAGGATGGTAAAGGACTGGGCAGTGTTTCGTTCTGTTGTGCGCATGGTCGCTATGAGCCAGAACCGACTCGATGGCACCTAACAACAACAGCCACCAATCGCCACAACCACCAACCGCCACAGCCGCTCGCCGCCGCCTGCTGCCCACCATCAACACCAACACCAACAAGCACCACCACCCACTGCCGCCAACCACCACCCTCTGCTGCCGCCAACCAGCAACCACTGCCGCCAACCAACCAACCACCACCAACCAGCACCCACCGCCACCAACCTACCAACCACCACCAACCAGCACCCACTGCCACCAACCAACCAACCGCCACCAACCACCACCACCCAACACCACTCAACACCTAACATCAGCAACCAACAACACCAAACATCCCACCAACCAACACCATACATCAACAAACAACAACAACAAACAACAGCAGCCACTCTGTGTCTTTATTGGTGGTTTTAGTCAATTTACATTCAGCATAATTATTGATAGATCTGAATTTAGTGCTTTCATTTTGCTGTATTTTTTTTTGTGTGTGTTGTTGACAATTTCTTTGTTCCACTTTATTTTCTGTGCTGAGTCATTTTTCTTTACGTATTTTCTTTTTGTCTTTTTCTGTGTAGTTTTGTATTTGGCTACTGTTTATGTTTTTCTTGTTTTTTATTTTGATGTGTAGGCTTGTTAGTTTCCTTTGTGGTTACGTTAATATTTACCCCTATTTTTTGAAGTTTAAACCAGTCTTTTATTTCTTTGTATTGCTTTGATCTCCTCTCCATTATCAAAGATCTATGACCACATTTTTAGTCTCTCTTTTTTGTTTTATTGTTGTCATCTTTTACACATCAATGTCTCTGTTTCCCTATTTTCAATGTCTTAGCTTTGACTTATTCGTGACTATCCTATCTGGGTTGATAACCTGCTTGCTCTGTCCTGTGTTCTAGTCTTGGGTTGTTATCTGATGTTATTGATTTTCTAACTGGAGGGTTCCCTTTAGTATTTATTGTAACTTTGGTTTGGTTTTTATAAATTCCCTAAACTTCTGTTTGTCTAGAAATGCCCTGATTTTGCCATCTTATTTCAGAGACAGTTTTGCTGGATATGCAATTCTTGGTTGGCAATTTTTTTCTTTCAAGGCTTTATATATGTCATCCCATTGCATTCTTTCCTGCATGGTTTCTGCTGAGTAGTCAGAGTTTACTCTTGCTGACTCTCCTTTGTAGATGATTATTTGTTTATCCCTAGCAGCTCTTAACATTTTCTGTTTATCTTTGGTTTTGGCAGGCCTGATTATATCTTTGTGACTTTCCTTTGGGATCTACCTTGTGTGGGGTTCGATGAGCTTCTTGGTTGGATATCTTCTCATCTTTCACGATATCAGGGAAGCTTTCTGCCAACAGATTTTGAACAATTCTGTCTGTATTTTCTGGTATCCCCCATTGTTCTGGTATGCCAATTGCTCTTAGCATGTTCCTCTTGGTAGAGTCCCACGTACTTCTTGGGGTTTTTCCATTTTTAAAAATTCTTCTATCTGATTTTTCCTCAGATAAGTTGGTGTCAAGTACTTTATCTTCAGTCTCACTAATTCTGACTTCATTTGCCTCAATTTTGTTCCTATGACTTTGTATTGAGTTAATTCTGAAATTTTATTGTGAATCTTCTGGATTTCTGTTTCACTATGATTCTTGCAGCCTGTTAAATTTGTCATTATGCTCTTGAATAACCTTCTTACGTTCCTCTATCATTTGTCTGAGTGTTCCTTGGCTTGTTCTGTGTTTTGCCTGAACTCCTTACCGATCTCTTGAAGAGTTTGGTATATTAGTCTTTTGAATTCTACCTCTGGCAATTCCAAGAAGCACTCTTCCTTTGGAAAGCCTTTTGATTCTTTGTTTTGGTGGCTTGGTAAAGCCATCATGGTCTAACTCCTTATCTGATTTGATATTGACTGTTGTCTCTGAGCCATCAATAAGTTATTATATTTATTTAGTGTTTGCTTACTGTGTCATAAGAAACCCACTGTCGTCAAGTCGATTCCGACTCACTGTGGCCCTATAGGACAGAGTAAAACTATCCCATAGAGTTCCCAAAGGGCGCCTGGTAGATTCAAAGTGCTAACGTTTGCACTGTGTCCTAGCTTCTTGTTTTGTTTTGATATGCCCAGATAGGCTGGTTCTGTGAGCTTGTTTGATTATTGGTGTCTTTGAAGCTCTCATGTTCTGATTCCATGTGGCCAGAGCTTTTAGTAGGTATGTAAGCCCAAGGGTCTGTTTACTTTTCTTGTGTGGATTCAGCTCAGGTGTCCAGGTCGTTGGTCACTGAGTGTATGGTGCAGGCTTTCACCTACAGTCTTAGACTGGCAGGGGTGATTGGAGTAGGCACAGGTATCTGGCTGCGGTAGGGGGTCATGTGCCGATCAAGACTGGGGACTGACTGCTGCCCTTGAGTGTCTGGGTGGAAGGTGTGTCCTGTTTCCTGGAGCATGTAAGTAGATGGGTTTTGCAGCCGGACTATGGGCACCCAGTGCTGTTGGCTGTAAGAACTCGGAGTCACCACTTTTTCTTAGACTTCTGTCACAGGTGGCTTGGTGGAGTGAGCGGAATCATTAGTCCTCAGGCCCTTGATGTGGGTAGGTGAGGACTCTGCTTGATGGGCAGGGTGGTGTCAAATGTCACAAATCTGCCACTCTTTTTTTTTTTTTAATAATTTTTATTGAGCTTTAAGTGAACATTTACAAATCAAGTCAGTCTGTCACGTATAAGCTTATATACACCTTACTCCATACTCCCACTTACTCTCCCCCTAATAAGTCAGCCCTTCCGGTCTCTCCTTTCGTAACAATTTTGCCAGTTTCTAACCCTCTCTACCCTCCCATCTCCCCTGCAGACAGGAGATGCCAACACAGTCTCAAGTGTCCACCTGATACAAGTAGCTCACTTTTCATCAACATCTCTCTCCAACCCATTGTCCAGTCCCTTCCATGTCTGATGAGTTGTCTTCGGGAATGGTTCCTGTCCTGGGCCAACAGAAGGTTTGGGGACCATGACTGCTGGGATTCCTCTAGTCTCAGTCAGACCATTAAGTCTGGTCTTTTTATGAGAATTTGGGGTCTGTATCCCACTGATCTCCTGCTCCCTCAGGGGTTCCCTGTTGTGCTCCCTGTCAGGGCAGTCATCAGTTGTGGCCGGACACCATCTAGTTCTTCTGGTCTCAGGATGATATAAGTCTCTGGTTCATGTGGCCCTTTCTGTCTCTTGGGCTCATAGTTATCGTGTGACCTTGGTGTTCTTCATTTTCTTTTGATCTAGGTGGGTTGAGACCAATTGATGCATCTTAGATGGCCAGCTGTTAGCATTTAAGACCCCAGATGCCACATTTCAAAGTAGGATGCAGAATGTTTTCATAATAGTATTATTTTGCCAATTGACTTAGAAGTCCCCTTAAGCCATAGTCCCCAAACCCCCGCCCTTGGCTTCGGTGACCTTTTGAAGCATTCATTTTATCCCGGAAACTTCTTTGCTTTTGGTCCAGTCCATTTGAGCTGACCTTCTGTGCATTGAGTATTATCCTTCCCTTCACCTAAAATAGTTCTTATCTACTAACTAATCAGTAAAAAACTCTCTCCCATCCTCCCTCCCTCCCCCCCTCGTAACCACAAAAGTATGTGTTCTTCTCAGTTTATACTATTTCTCAAGATCTTATAATAGTGGTCTTATACAATATTTGTCCTTTTGTCTCTGACTAATTTCGCTCAGCATAATGCCTTCCAGGTTCCTCCACGTTATGAAATGTTTCACAGATTTGTCACTGTTCTTTATTGATGCGTAGTATTCCATTGTGTGAATATACCACAATTTATTTAACCATTCATCCGTTGATGGACACCTTGGTTGCTTCCAGCTTTTTGCTATTGTAAACAGTGCTGCAGTAAACATGGGTGTGCATATATCTGTTTGTGTGAAGGCTCTTATGTCTCTAGGGTATATTCCGAGGAGTGGGATTTCTGGGTTGTATGGTAGTTCTATTTCTAACTGTTTAAGATAACGCCAGATAGATTTCCAAAGTGGTTGTACCATTTTACATTCCCACCAGCAGTGTATAAGAGTTCCAATCTCTCCGCAGCCTCTCCAACGTTTATTATTTTGTGTTTTTTGGATTAATGCCAGCCTCGTTGGAGTGAGATGGAATCTCATCGTAGTTTTAATTTGCATTTCTCTAATGGCTAATGATCGAGAGCATTTTCTCATGTATTTGTTGGCTGCCTGAATATCTTCTTTAGTGAAATGTGTGTTCATATCCTTTGCCCACTTCTTGATTGGGTTGTTTGTCTTTTTGTGGTTGAGTTTTGACAGAATCATGTAGATTTCAGAGATCAGGCGCTGGTCGGAGATGTCCTAGCTGAAAATTCTTTCCCAGTCTGTAGGTGGTCTTTTTACTCTTCTGGTGAAGTCTTTAGATGAGCATAGGGGTTTGATTTTTAGGAGCTCCCAGTTATCGGGTTTCTCTTCGTCATTTTTGGTAATGTTTTGTATTCTGTTTATGCCTTGTATTAGGGCTCCTAAGGTTGTCCCTATTTTTTCTTCCATGATCTTTATCGTTTTAGTCTTTATGTTCAGGTCTTTGATCCACTTGGAGTTAGTTTTTGTGCATGGTGTGAGGTATGGGTCCTATTTCATTTTTTTGCAAATGGATATCCAGTTATGCCAGCACCATTTGTTAAAAAGGCTATCTTTTCCCCAATTAACTGACACTAGGCCTTTGTCAAATATCAGCTGCTCATATGTGGATGGATTTATATCTGGGTTCTCAATTCTGTTCCACTGGTCTATGTGTCTGTTGTTGTACCAGTACCAGGCTGTTTTGACTACTGTGGTGTATAATAGGTTCTGAAATCAGGTAAAGTGAGGCTTCCCACTTTCTTCTTTTTCAGTAATGCTTTGCTTATCCGAGGCTTCTTTCCCGTCCATATGAAGTTGGTGATTTGTTTCTCTGTGACCTTAGAAAATGACATTGGAATTTGGATCGGAAGTGCATTGTATGTATAGATGGCTTTTGGTAGAATAGACATTTTTACTATGTTAAGTCTTCCTATCCATGAGCAAGGTATGTTTTTCCACTTAAGTATGTCCTTTTGAATTTCTTGTAGTAGAGCTTTGTAGTTTTCTTTGTATAGGTCTTTTACATCCTTGGTAAGATTTATTCCTAAGTATTTTATCTTCTTGGGGGCTACTGTGAATGGTATTGATTTGGTTGTTTCCTCTTCGGTGTTCTTTTTGTTGATGTAGAGGAATCCAAGTGATTTTTGTATGTTTATTTTATAACCTGAGACTCTGCCAAACTCTTCTATTAGTTTCAGTAGTTTTCTGGAGGATTTGTTGGGGTTTTCTGTGTATAAGATCATGTCATCTGCAAATAGAGATAATTTTACTTCCTCTTTGCCAATCCAGATGCCCTTTATTTCTTTGTCTAGCCTAATTGCTCTGGCTAGGACTTCTAGCACAATGTTGAATAAGAGCGGTGATAAAGGGCATCTTTGTCTGGTTCCCATTCTCAAGGGAAATGCTTTCAGGTTCTCTCCATTTAGAGTGATGTTGGCTGTTGGCTTTGCATAGATGCCCTTTATTATGTTGAGGAATTTTCCTTCAGTTCCTATTTTGGTGAGAGTTTTTATCATAAATGGGTGTTGGACTTTGTCAAATGCCTTTTCTGCATCAATTGATAAGATCATGTGGTTTTTCTCTTTTGTTTTAGTAATATGGTGGATTACATTAATGGTTTTTCTAATATTAAACCAGCCTTGCATACCTGGTATAAATCCCCCTTGGTCGTGGTGAATTATTTTTTTGATATGTTGTTGAATTCTATTGGCTAGAATTTTGTTGAGGATTTTTGCATCTATGTTCATGAGGGATATAGGTCTGTAATTTTCTTCTTTTGTGATGTCTTTACCTGGTTTTGGTATCAGGGAGATGGTGGCTTCATAGGATGAGTTGGGTAGTATTCCGTCGTTTTCTATGCTTTGAAGTACCTTTAGTAGTAGTGGTGTTAACTCTTCTCTGAAAGTTTGGTAGAACTCTGCAGTGAAGCCGTCCAGGCCAGGGCTTTTTTTTGTCGGGAGTTTTTTGATTACTGTTTCAATCTCTTTTTTTGTTATGGGTCTGTTTAGTTGTTCTACTTCTGATTGTGTTAGTTTAGGTAGGTAGTGTTTTTCCAGGAATTCATCCATTTCTTCCAGGTTTGCAAATTTGTTAGAGTACAATTTTTCGTAATAATCTGATATGATTCTTTTAATTCAGTTGGGTCTGTTGTGATGTGGCCCATCTCGTTTCTTATTCGGGTTATTTGTTTCCTTTCCTATATTTCTTTAGTCAGTTTAGCCAATAGTTTATCAATTTTGTTAATTTTTTCAAAGAACCAGCTTTTGGCTTTGTTAATTCTTTCAATTGTTTTTCTGTTCTCTAATTCATTTAGTTCAGCTCTAATTTTTATTATTTGTTTTCTTCTGGTGCCTGATGGATTCTTTTGTTGCTCACTTTCTATTTGTTCAAGTTGTAGGGACAGTTCTCTGATTTTGGCTCTTTCTTCTTTTTGTATGTGTGCATTTATCGATATAAATTGGCTTCTGAGCACTGCTTTTGCTGTGTCCCAGAGGTTTTGATAGGAAGTATTTTCATTCTCGTTGCATTCTATGAATTTCCTTATTCCCTCCTTGATGTCTTCTATAACCCAGTCTTTTTTCAGGAGGGTATTGTTCAGTTTCCAAGTATTTGATTTCTTTTCCCTAGTTTTTCTGTTATTGTTTTCTAGTTTTATTGCCTTGTGGTCTGAGAAGATGCTTTGTAATATTTTGATGTTTTGGATTCTGCAAAGGTTTGTTTTATGACCTAATATGTGGTCTATTCTAGACAATGTTCCATGTGTGCTAGAAAAAAAAGTATACTTTACAGCAGTTGGGTGGAGAGTTCTGTATAAGTCAATGAGGTCAAGTTGGTTGATTGTTGTAAGTAGGTCTTCCGTGTCTCTATTGAGCTTCTTACTGGATGTCCTGTCCTTCTCCGAAAGTGGTGTGTTGAAGTCTCCTAGTGTAATTGTGGAGGGTGTCTATCTCACTTTTCAGTTCTGTTAAAATTTGATTTATGTATCTTGCAGCCCTGTCATTGGGTGCATAAATATTTAATATGGTTATGTCTTCCTGATCAGTTGTCCCTTTTATCATTATGTAGTGTCCTTCTTTATCCTTTGTGGTGGATTTAAGTCTAAAGTCTATTTTGTCAGAAATTAATATTGCTACTCCTCTTCTTTTTTGCTTATTGTTTGCTTGATATACTTTTTTCCATCCTTTGAGTTTTAGTTTGTTTGTGTCTCTAAGTCTGTGTGTCTCTTGTATGCAGCATATGGACGGATCGTGTTTCTGTGTCCAGTCCGAGACTCTCTGTCTTTTTATTGCTGCATTTAATCCATTTCCATTCAGCATAATTATAGATAAATGTGTTTAGTGTTGTCATTTTGATGCCTTTTTATGTGTGTTGTTGACAATTTCATTTTTCCACTTACTTTTTTGTGCTGAGACGTTTTTCTTAGTAAATTGTGAGATTCTCATCTTCGTAGTGTTTGACTTTATGTTTGTTGAGTCGTTACGTTTTTCTTGGCTTTTATCTTGAGTTCTGGAGTTGTTATACCTCTCTGTGGTTACCTTAATATTTACCCCTATTTTTCTAAGTAAAAACCTAACTGATATTGTTCTATATCGCCTTGTATCCCTCTCCATATGGCAGTTCTATGCCACCTGTATTTAGTCCCTCTTTTTGATTATTGTGATCTTTTACATATTGACTTCAATGATTCCCTGTTATGAGCATTTTTTTAAAATTAATCTTAGTTTGTTTTTGTGATTTCCCTCTTTGAGTTGATATCAGGATGTTCTGTTTTGTGACCTTGTGTTGTGCTGGTATCTGATATTATTGGTTTTCTGACCCAACAGTATCCTTTAGTATTTCTTGTAGCTTTGGTTTGGATTTTGCAAATTCTCTAAGCTTGTGTTTATCTGTAAATATCTTAATTTTGCCTTCATATTTCAGAGAGAGTTTTGCTGGATATATGATCCTTGGCTGGCAGTTTTTCTCCTTCAGTGCTCTGTATATGTCATCCCATTGCCTTCTTGCCTGCATGGTTTCTGCTGAGTAGTCTAAACTTATTGATTCTCCCTTGAAGGAGACCTTTCTTTTTTCCCTGGCTACTTTTAAAATTTTCTCTTTATCTTTGGTTTTGGCAAGTTTGATGATAATATGTCTTGGTGTTTTTCTTTTTGGATCAATCTTAAATGGGGTTCGATGAGCATCTTGGATAGATATCCTTTCGTCTTTCATGATGTCAGGGAAGTTTTCTGTCAGCAGATCTTCAACTATTTTCTCTGTGTTTTCTGTCCTCCCTCCCTGTTCTGGGACTCCAATGATACGGAAGTTATCCTTCTTGATAGAGTCCCACATGATTCTTAGGGTTTCTTCATTTTTTTTTTTTTTTAATTCTTTTATCTGATTTTTTTTCAGCTATGTTGGTGTTAATTCCCCGGTCCTCCAGATTTCCCAGTCTGCATTCTGATTGCTCGAGTCTGCTTCTCTGACTTCCTATTGCATTGTCTAATTCTGTAATTTTATTGTTAATCTTTTGAATTTCTACATGCTGTCTCTCTATGGATTCTTGCAACTTATTAATTTTTTCACTATGCTCTTGAATAATCTTTTTGAGTTCTTACAACTGTTTTATCAGTGTGTTCCTTGGCTTTTTCTGCAGTTTGCCTTATTTCGTTTGTGATGTCTGGAAGCATTCTGTAAATTAGTTTTTTATATTCTGTATCTGATAATTCCAGGATTGTATCTTCATTTTGGAAAGATTTTGATTGTTTTGTTTGGGGGATTGTAGAAGCTGTCGTGGTCTGCTTCTTTATGTGGTTTGATATCGACTGCTCTCTCCGAGCCATCACTAAAAAAAAAAAAAAAAAAAAGATATAGTAGTGGTTTATTTTATAATTGCTCACTGGGTCTTGTTTTGTTTTCTTTCAGTATACGTGGATGGGCTACTAGATTGTGCTGTCTTGTTTGTTGTAGCCGTTGACTTACTTATGACCTATTACCAGCTGGTTTGGTCTGTTGCCAGATATATATGCCTGAGTCTATTCACTATTTTTGAGTAGAATCTGATTTTGGGTCATCAAGTTAGTGCTGCACCCTAACACCTATCCACCTCGAGAAGTAGTGGTGATAGTTGTGTGCACCAGATTCTGTTAGCAGCTGGGGTTCACCCTCTGGGGGGGGCAGGATGCTGACAGGCTTCCCCCAAGTGTCAATGAGGTAGGTGTGTCTCTATTCCTATAGCACCTTGATGGGAGGGCACTGCAGGTGTACCTTAGGCCCCCAATGCAATTACCTGTACTGATTGGTAGATGTCACCCTCCTTAGACCCCTGAGGCAAGAGGCTAGGTGGTCTGGGGGGAGCTTCAGCCCTCAGTTCTCTGTTGTGGGTCAGTTAGGACTCTGTTGAATAAGCAGAGATATCAGACCTGGGAAACTTGTTTTCCAGAAGATCCGCTTAAAAAAAAAATGCAGTCAGATCCCTATCAAAACTGCCTTTGGATTATAACCACCACCTTGTTCCCTGTAAGGATGAAAGTCCGAGATTTGGATCATACATGCTCGGCTGTATCTGCGTCTGTGTTTTTAGTCTAATTAGGGAAGGATTTTTGATCCCTGGGTTTTTTGTGATTCCTTTCCTCAGGCTGGAAGAATGGGTTAGGAAAAGACCAAAAAAAAAAAAAGATGGGGGGGAAGGAAAGCTGCCTCGGAGCCAGAGCCCTTCTCCCTCTGGCTCAGGAAATTCCAATGTTAATGAAGCCTCCTGGGAAGGGTGGGGGAGGGTTCAGAGAAATAGGAGAGTAGCACCTCGGAATATAGCCACAGTTGTTTATCTTGCTTGGAATGACTATTTTATTTGAGATTCCTGAGGGGCATGTCACCTATGTGTGCTGGCTGTGTGGAGATTGCCCCCGAGGGTCTGGCCTGCTGAAGCCGCGGTCAGATCCTCCGCTGCCAGTCCAAAGCCCAGCGTCAAGGTTCCCTTGCTGGGATGGTGCACTCCCGGCTCCAAAACTAGTCACTGTCTCCTGGGGACTTCTCCTTCCGCCAGCCGCGTCACCGCGCCGCCCCCGCGGACCGGCTGGGCCCCCTCCTGGGGTTAGTTCAGGGGATTAGGGCTGCGCCCTGTGCTTGCGCCGTGACAGCGCCCAGTCCAAAGACCGGCACCGAGGTTCCCTGGCTGGGACGCTGCACTCCTGGCTCCAAAATCAGTCGCTGCCTCCGGGGACTTTCGTCCCACCAGCCACGTCGCCGTGCCACCCTCGCGGACCGGCTGGGCCCCCTCCCGGGGTTAGTTCAGGGCAGTAGGGCTGCGCCCCATTCTTGCGCCATGACGGTGCCCAGTCAAAAGCTCGGTGCCAAGGTTCCCCGGCTGGGACGCTGCACTCCTGGCTCTAAAACCAGTCACTGCCTCCCGGGGACTTCTCCCACCTGCTGCGTCACCATGCCGCCCGCGCGGAGTGGCTGGGCCCCCTCCCGGGGTGAGTTCAGGGGGTAGGGCTGCTCCCCTTGTTTGTGCTGTAACAAGATTTTTGAGTTCAGCTCCCCTGGGCCCAGACCTAAGCCCGGTGCCAAGGTTACCTGACTGGGACGCTGGCTCCAGGCTCCGGAAACAGTCGCTGCTTCTCCGTATTTGTTCGTTCTCCGTCTCTAAATCTGTGTTTGTTGTTCAGGGTTCGTAGATTGTTATGTATGTGATGGATTCACTTGTTTTTCCGAGTCTTTGTTGCAAGAGGGATCCGAGGTGGCGTCTACCTAGTCAGCCATCTTGGCCACGCCCCACTGCCACTCCCTCTCATAGCACATACAGATGAACATAGGCTTCAGGTGTATATCCTGTTTTACTGTGCTAATGAGGGCCTGTGTTGTTGAAATGGGCCCACAGAGGTCTGCGCAGGGGTAAAAGACATTCAAAGTTTGTGGACCCCTTATACCTGTGCCTAGGCAAAGGGGCTATGCCTGCCTTGAGTTACTGGCCTAGGGAAGCTGACAGATAATTTTTCCCGTGTTTGTTTTGTTGGGTTTGTTAATTTGTTCCCTCTCCAAAGCTGGGAGAATGGCCCAGGGCTAGTGATGGGTCCTACTTCCAGCCCAGGGAATGCAGCAATCTCTGAAGCCGGACGAAGCCCTGGAGCAGAGCAGGTAGGGAGCAGGTAAATCGAAGACAGAGATTTCCCAAGAGGAGGGTTTTTTTTTTAAATCCATGCAGTAGGTTAGATGCTTGTACATATATTTCACCAATCGAGCGCCTTTTGTTGCTGGTTCTGGAGTTTTGAGCTGAGTCTCCATGGCTCGGTCTCTTCTGATGTGGAAAACGCACCCCAAGTGCCACTGCTTGCCTCACTGCTCGCGCCAGCTGTACTGGCCGAGGATGCTGGTACTGGCCAAGTCAGGTCTGGCAACCCCTTGCTGCTTCTGAACCGTCTCTCCTTCTCCCCGCTGCTCAGTCCGATTCCTCAACTGTCTTTGATGCTCAGGGCTCCTAGATTGTCACATAAAATCGATTCACTTGTTTTTTCGGGTCCTTGTTGTAAGAGGGGGACCACGGGAAGTGGTTTTTTATTCTTTTTTTTATGACCTTTGTGTTTTGTCTCTCAGTTAAGAAAGCCTTCCTTAACATAAGACTAGAGAAAAAAAGCTCACGTTTACTCCTAATTCTTTTAGATAGTTTTAAACACTTAGTTCTTTTATTTTATTTTTTTCTATTTTTGCTTTCAGTAAAGTAGGGTATGTCACCCTTACCATTATTGCCTTTTTGGCTTGGATATTTCTTTTTTATGAGTGGTTCTTCTATGCATTGTAGATATTTAGCAGCATCCCTGGCATCTGTCCACTAGACACCAGTAGCATCCCCTCATCTTGTGACAACCAAATATGCCTAGATATTTCCATATGATCCCCAGGGGATAATACTGTCTGGTTGCCAACCACTTCAGTAAAGGATGTTAAAGTTGAAGCCCTGATTTAGAAATATGTAGATTAAAAAAATACTGGACCCTGTTTTATTCCCATTTCATCAATGCCATTAAATATCTGAATCTGGAAATCACTGTGAATATATGGAGAAGATGGGAGAAGGAAAACTATGGAACAGATGCTTCAACTTGAGACCAGAAGAATGGGATGGTGCTTGGCTACCGTTGTTTAACATTTTGATCAAAGACTCTGTAGAAGAATTCTGATCAAAAGAGGGAAAATGTAGAATAGAATTTAAAATTTTCATGGAATCCAGACTTGCTGCTGCCTTGGATGCTGAATGAACCCCTGAAACTATTGCCCAGAGATTATTTTTAAACTTTAAACCAAAAATATCCCCTGCAGTCTTCATAAAACCAAACAGTAGCTTAACTGGTACAGAATGTCTGCCTTAAGCATTGTGCTCTTTTAAGAACTATCTATATGGGGTCAAATTGACAATAGCAACTCAAGAGATTACGTAGGAACCTTAGGGGATAGTGAGTTTATGTTAATGGAAGAAATAACTTGGAAAAAGAAGGTGAGAATGGTTGCACAACTCAAATAATGTAATGAATGCCACTGAATTGTACATGTAGAAACTGTTGAATTGATGCATGTTCTGCTGTGTATATTCCCAGCAACAGCAACAAAAATAAATTATTAAAAAAAAGAAGAGTCTTTTGAAAGATGATGACCTTGGCAGAATTCTGGCCAGAGTTTAACAAAAACTATCTTAAGTTGTGAACAACAAAGAATTAAGCTGATTCTGTCTCAGAAGTGTGCTTTGCCCGTTTGTTTTGTTTTGGCTCTGTATCTTTCACTCTTATTTTAATTCCTTGTCCCTCCATAATTCTGAGGTTTAGTTTAAAGAGCAACATGAAGCGCTGGTAGTAACGTACATAGAGAACTGGACTAATAATCAGAAAACCAACATAGATGCTACCAAATCTCTGTGATCTTCAGTTTATTTGATCTGAAAAATGGAAATATTGTGAAGATTAGTTAAATTAATGTTCTAAAACCTTTTTTAAATTAAAACATTATGCAAATATAAGAAGCTATTATTTTACCTGTTTTAAAATTTTACTCTTCTAAATGTATGATACTTAAATTAAAACCTATTTCTAGTCCTGTACTCTTTAATACTATAACCACTAGCCATATACGGCTATCGAATACTTGAAATGTGGCTAGTCCACGTTGAGATATACACACCATATTTTGAAGATTCTACAGAAAAATAAGTCAAGATATCAATAATATTTTAATATTGATTTCATGTTGAAATGATAGTATTTTGGATATATTGAATTAAATAAAATACATTGTCAAAATTTCATCTTTTTAATGTCTTAATGTGGCTGTTAGAAAATTTTATAATTATATATATGGCTAAGTTATAATTCATTGGACACCACTGGTCTAAACATATTAGATGTGAATTCATAGAAGACAAATTACACCCCCAAAAAGTAAGAATGACATCAGGAAACTTGATGTCTTTTATAGAATCAGTGGATTTTAGTATAGGAAGAACTTTCCTTATCAGCTTAAACAGTGTTTCCAAATTGTATTTTCCTCAAACCCTAGGAGAACTGTGGTGCTGTGAATTTTTTATTTACATCTATCTAATTCAGGAGTCTGAGCTTTGTATTTGAGTATATTTTTTAAAAAATACAGTCTTTAAAAAAAATTCAAATATGGTATTCTAAATTTAAAAGCAGAGAAGTATACCAGCTAGTGCAAACAGATTAACACATTGGTTATTTAAGTGTAGCTCTACCATAGCTTTATTTGAACTTGCCTGATCGTTTCTTTTTTTTTGATCAGGAGCCCTGGTGGCACAGTGGTTAACACTTACGGCTGTTAACCAAAAGGTTGGCAGTTTGAATCCACCAGCCACTCCTAGGAAGCCCTAAGGGGCAGTTTAGAGTCGGAATTGACTCAACAGCAGTGGGATTTTTTTGTTTTTGTGTGTGCGTGTCTGATCTTGTATAACCGTAAGCAGGTACACTATTACCTGTGTCTGAGTCTGATTTTCCTAGTACTGTGCTATCAAAAACAGTAAAAAGGACAAATTATATGTTGAGGCTGCTATGAGACTGTTTTCACCTGAATGACTTAATTGCTCTCATTTTCTGACTTTATAATTAAACATTTTATATTTATAAAATAATTTAGGACATCAATAAATCCATTTTAGGGATGTTTTCCTTTTACTTTCTTGCATCTTGTATTAGCTTAAGAGAGATTTTCTGCTCCTGCAAAAAAGGTTTGAAAAACCCTAATTCAGCCTTTTCATTTTTCAGATTTAGGATCTGATTTTAAGAAAAGCAAATACTTCCCTCAATTTCATACAATTAATTGAGTCTCAAGTAAAACTCAAGCCTCCTGACATACTTATCCCGTGTACACAGAGTAAGTACTCTCTATGTATATAGTAATATTCTCAGGAATGCAACATTGAATAAAGGTTGGATCTCAAACATCTTAAAGTATGTTTTTAAATAATGTAATTATCTGTTGTGTAAAATAATTGGCTTGGTTTTAAATTCCCTGTTCATATTTTTTCCCAAATTTTCTCTGCCTTATACAGTTTGGTCTTCAGATATACAATGGTAGGAGCTTTATCCATGACACTGGGCACTTTCTTTACGATACTATTGAGCAAGCATTGGGGAGGCAGTTGAAAAAGGACAATTGATATTCACAGAATAGTTTATTCTGTCAGTCTGATTAGGAATCTTTTCCATAGTGGGGCTTTTTGGTGTTCATTCACGTGGCACATAAAATTTTTCTTCCTATGTGCCAATTCTTAGAGGCTCATTCACATACCCTTCTCCAGAATACTTTGTAATAAATCATCTAGTCTTGCTTCTTCAGAATTCCCAGTCGTCCTGAAAAAAATGATTAGCCATTTATTGCCTATTAGTATACATGAGGAAACCCTGGTGGCTAGTGGTTAAGTGCTACGGCTGCTAACCAAAGGGTCGGCAGTTTGAATCCGCCAGGCGCTCCTTGGAAACTCTATGGGGCAGTTCTACTCTGTCCTATAGGGTCGCTATGAGTTGGAATCGACTCGACGGCACTGGGTTTGGTTTGGTTTGGTTTAGTATACATAAATACTTAACTCAAACAATTTCCTTTCCAAGCAAAGTAGATGTACTAGTACGGCTGTCCACTTTGTTTCTCAGGCTGAGTTAGCTGTAATGTCTCAGCAGTCTATTTCTGAATATTCCTGGCCGCAGGTCACCAATAAAAAAAAACCCAGATCCATTGCCATCAAGTTGATTCCGACGCATAGCAACCCTATAGGATAGAGTAGAACTGCCCCATAGAGTCTCCAAGGAGCGCCTGGTGGATTTGAACTGTCAGCCTATTGATTAGCAGCCATAGCTCTTACCCATTACACTACCAGAATTTCCCCTCCGGCCACAGCCATGTGTAAACCAGGCTCAGATTCTCCTTAACCCTCTGCTGTGAAATCCCATGAGGCCGTATACATTGAGGATTGAGCAGTGCGGAGGAATAGGCTTATAGAAGTATGAACTGCCTGTTATGTAACTTCTTGTGTCTTTGGTTATGTTGTACATACCACTTCCAGTTAATGAAAGAGTCCTACTGGGTACCTCTGGTTTTTATACCTGAAAACAGTGGTTTCCATTTATCCACGTGAATGATCACATGACTCTTTGGGCCAGGAAGAATGTTCTTATTATAATCCAGTATAGGAGCCTTTCTTCAGTGTACCTGGTCTTCCCTCCATATAAGGAATTAAAGGCCCATGAACTGAGTAAAGCCTGGGAATTGAGTGAAGGGCTGTGACTTTCAGTAGTAGTGTCTTAAGAAGGCATTTCTTCATTTGCCCTGAAATTTTTTAGTTTATTTTAATGGAATTCTTTAGCGTGTTATCCGCTGATTTTATTTCTAGAGACTCCAGGCTCAAGTAAGCATAGCCCAGAACCTCTGTAGAGTGGATCATACTGATGATCATGCCTGCCTTTTTACGCAGAAGGAAATGAAAAGCACAGTCAATACCCAGATGTCCTCACGTTGTGTGTGTTTCACTCGCTTCCCACAGTATCTCGTTTCAGTTTAGAAACTTGGTCTTAAGTCTGTTTTTTTATCTCTTTCTGAAATAAGTTTTGTACTCTCATAAGATTTTATACTACTGTCCTCCTCCATTTTTTTATCCTTTTCCTCTGAATTTTGGAATGTCCTTTCAAAATTTTCTTCTATTTTTATTTTGTGTTTACTGCATTCATTGCAGTTATAAATTTCTGATGTATATGGAGTTCTTCTCTACATCAACTGTGTCTTTATAACTACTTAATCCTATAAAAATTCTCGTTTTAGTATTTTGAGAACAAGGATCCAAACTTTTGAAAAACACTCCTTTGCTGTTGTCCTTCAATACATTTATTCCTGAAGGAAGCATACCCTTGGTTTCTTATAAGTGATTCCCCTCACTTTTTTTTTTTTTTTTTGGCCCAGTGTTTTTCTCATCCTTGTGGAAGAAAATTGATGTTTGCCAGTTAACTCATAGTCAAGGAGGACTTGAGCTGTGTCATGTCACAATAGATATTGATTCTTGCTTGAATTTTGGGAATATTTTATACTTCTTGAATATTTACTGTGCCATTTTTAGATTACCAACAATCTACAATCTAGAAAAAAATAGCTGAAACAATGGTATATATGTGTGTGTGTGTGTGTGTATATATATATATATATATATATATATATATATATATATATATATATAGCAGTAGAGAAAGTTTGGTTATACGCTAAAGACTCTCTCCCCTCCACTCCTCCATTTGTGGCCAGCCATGCCAGTAACAAGGCCTGAGCATGCCTAACCTGCCTTATGTTTCTTTCCATGCCTAGCTTTCCTTAGTGACTCAGGTCTTAGCCTAGTGCCCTAATCAAAGAAACCTGGGGTTACATAATGTTGCTGATAGGGTTCAACTGTTGAAAATTCACACATACTAAGGATTGTGAACAGTGTGTCTCCTGTTTGTTCACCATCTTGCCTTTTTGAGTTATGGGTTGTTGGAAGGAGTCTGTATGAGGGGAAGTGGCTTTCTCATAGGAGGAGAAGGAGGTCTCCAGTGGGCCTTATTTGACTTCCTTTATTACACTACCTCTGTCCAATCTACAGAAATTTGTTAATGTTTCTGGCAAATAAAGGCCACTCTTCTCTGGCTTCCAATAATAATGTGTATTCTTCCTAATTTGTATATTCTCCTGATTATTTCAGTGGGATTTTTCAGAGGTGTGGAAGGCAGTGAACAGTTAGATCAGTTTTATTTCACCAAAATCTTGTCCAGTGTGTATAATTTTTATCAGTATGTTTAATTTGATAAAAATACATGCAAAGAATTACCTTCAAGGTTTATGTTTACATGCCAAATTTATATAGGGGCTAATTGCAGTTAATTTTGACAGCTGTCCAGAAGCTAATTAGTACTCACTATTTGCTTTTTAGAAAAATGGATTCTGCATCTCTGTTACCAACAGTTTTAGATATGGATCTGACAATATCAAATATAGAATGTCTTCCTAAGGATATTTTGGTGAAATTTCAAGGCAGAAATAATACTGAATGTGAATTTGATTACCACATATTGCAGAGGGAAATACAACATATTCCAAAAATAAAAAGCAATGTGGACCCTGATGAATTTTGTTTGGTAGAAGAAAAAATATCTGGAGAATGGCAGCGAGGAAGAGTTGTGGAAAAGAAAAATGAACTCTATACAGTGCTCCTCATAGACCGTGGCGAAGAACTAAGAGTTGCTAGTACTCAGATTGCTTCAGCTTGTAGCAGCTTGTTTGAGCTACCTCCACGGGTAGTGTTTGGTATTTTTGCCAACATATTACCAATTGGGGAAAAATGGTCTCCTAAGGCTTTAAATTATTTCAAATCGTTAGTAGGATTACAAGTGAAAGGTTATGTGCAAGCTACTTTGTCTCTGCAAATGATTCTTCTTGAAGTGCCAAAAATTATATCCCAGGTTCTTGAATTACAATTAGGAAGACTTATTGATGGGGATTCATTTCATCTCATTGTGGAAATGTTAAAAGAATTCCCTCGACAAATACCAGATTTATTACAACAGAAGAGACCCGAATTGCCATTAAGTAATAACGATACTGAACTTGATATTCAGCATGTCCTGGATAATTTGCAGCCATCTTTGTTAGTAGGCAGTATTGAAAGTATAAAGATATCGTCGGCATTAAGCCCAGGTAAATTCTACTGTCAGTTAATTAGGTGGATTCCAGAGCTGGAAGACTTGACAATGTGTATGAATTTGCATTATGACATTATCAGCCAAGAAAGCAGTCCCACACATGATAATTTTGGACTACTCTGTGTTGCCAAAAGAAGAAATGGACAGTGGCATAGAGGAATTCTTCAGCAGCTCTTGCCCAATGATCATGTAAAAATTTGGTTTGTGGATTATGGCATTAGTGAAGCTATACCCTCAAGTGATGTAAAGAAACTTAAACAGGATTTTATTTTAGTACCATTATTTTCATTTCCATGTTCTTTGACATATTTAAAGAGTCCAGATAGAGATGCAAGAATGTATCAGTTGAATATATTTAAACAAGCTTTGTTAGGACAAACTGTATATGCACGCATTGATTGGTTCAATAAAGATGAGCATTTATATTATGTGACATTACAAACTCAAGATTCTGCAACTAATTCCAAGTGTCTCCTGAAGACTATAGACACACAAGTATTTTGTCCTGTGCCTGATTTGAAAATCTCTGATATGTTGAGAGAGACAAGCACCTCTGATGTAAACAGCTTTGCAGTTCAGAGCTTTATTGGGAGTATTGAACGCTCGATAGGTTCTCTAAATGAAAAAAACATTTTGAAAGTAAATCTTCCTATTAAAACTGTAAAAATGGAGATAGAGGCTGCCTACATAGCTTTTGTAGCATATGTTTTAAACCCCTCAAATTTCTGGGTACGCACGAACGATCATCAGAATGAATTTCAAGACATAATGAGAAATATAAACAAATTCTATGATTTGTGTAAAAACGATGAACTGATTCTAAGAAATCCAGAACCTGGCTTATTTTGTTGTGCTCGATATAGCAAGGACAGACGTTTCTACAGAGCTGTTATCACTGAAATTAATGGTTATAAGATTAACGTTTATTTTTTGGATTATGGACATACTGATTCCATACCGTGTTTTGATGTAAAAATTTTGCTTCCAGAGTTTTGCGAGTTGCCTGCCCTAGCTATGTGCTGTTCACTTGCACATGTATTTCCTGTTGAAGATATATGGGTGAAGACAGCAATTGATTATTTTAAAAAAATTGTTTTGAACAAAGCCATTTTGCTTCAAGTTATAGCAAAAAAAGATAACAAGTATACTGTAAATATTCAGAGTATTGAAGCCTCAGAGAATATTGATGCTGTCTCTCTCATGTTACAAGCTGGATATGCAGAATATTGGGAAGTAGAACCAGAATGTTTTCTAAAATCTGGAGATGAATATTCAGTGTTAAATTTCAAGTCTGAAAACAAAGATAACATTAAGGAAGCCATATCTGCCTTTCGTGAAAGACCTGAACCAAAAAATAAACCAGAAGAAAATAACTTGTCTTTGTCAAAGTCCCCAGCTGTTAATGTCTTAGATGTAAAAAAGTCTTGCTCCTTGTCTGGGAGACTTGAGTCACCACAACCTTATAAAGAATATGTGTTTAAACCAGGAGCAGTCCTTGAAGTTAAGTGTTCTTATTACTCTGGCCCAGGTGACTTTTCATGCCAGCTCCAATGTAAGCTAGAAGATCTAGAATTATTAATGGAACAAATTCAGAATTATTATAGCATTCATTCTGATCCTTATCAGATTGGGCAGATTGCTTGTGTTGCCAAGTATTCCAAAGATGGGAGGTGGTATAGAGCTGCTGTTTTGACTCAAGTATCAAAAACAGAAGTAAATGTAATATTTGTGGACTATGGTTACCAAGAAAGAGTTTTAATTAAGGATCTTTGTGCTATTAACCCACATTTTCTTTTGTTAGAGAGTCAAACCTTCAGATGTAGTCTTAACCATTTAGTTGAACCTACTAGTTGTGAATTACTCAGTTGGACAAGAGGGGCATGCAGAGACTTTGGGAATTTTATTTCCTCATCTAGAGGGCTATTGACTTGTATCATCTATGCCTTAGTTCTTATACACCCAAACTGTCTATGTAATTTAGTGGATTTACAATCCCCATTTACTAGTGCAAAAGAATTTCTTATTAATTGTGGCTCTGCACAGTATAGCACATTATCAAAGCCTCTCCAATCTTCAGTTAGTCTTTACAGTTACTATTATTCTTCCTTTAATATAAAAATTGGAAGTGAAGAAGTAGTATACATATCTCACATATATAGCCCCCAAAAGTTTTATTGTCAGCTCGGTAGAAATAATAAAGATCTAGAGATGATAGAAACAAAAATAACAGAGATTAGTAGTCTTGAAAATTGTCCAAAATATGATTCTAGTAAAATGAGATTATGCATATGTAGGTATGTAGAGGATGGTCTTTCATATAGAGCTTTAGCAGTGCCAACAGATTCATCATCTGCCTTTAAAGTTTATTTTGTGGACTTCGGAAATAAGCAATTAGTAGAAGGAAATATGTTGAGGGCCATTTCTGATCGGTTTCCAGAGTTGCTGTTCACACCCATGCAAGCTATTAAGTGTTTTTTGTCAGATCTTAGATATATAGATATTCCAGCAGAAGTAAGTAGCTGGTTTGAAGACAATTTCTTGGGGAAACCATTAAAGGCAGTAATATTGTCCAGGGAGTCAGATGGCCAGCTTGGTATAGAATTGTATGATGGATGTCAACATATAAATCAGAAAATTAAAATGTTGCTTCATGCTTACAGAAAAAAATGTGCCCCAGCAGACTGTGTGGTGGAAAAGGGTCATAAAACAACTGAGGATAAGAGATTTGCTGCTTATTTGAAAGGCAAAATAGAATATAACTATCATCATAATACGATAAACAAAACTGATGTAGTTAAATATTCTGAAAGCAAAATAGATCAGTTAAGGAGTTACAAAAGTATATTTGCTGGGCTTTTAAAACCATCAGTTTGTTATAAAATTGAACCTGTGTCAAAAAAAAAAGTGAAGAAACCTTTGAATGAGGGACTGAAAAATAAAGGGGTAAAATTTGTCCCTGAATCTGCACATACTCTTGATGAAAGTGATGTGGGCCAGACATCAGTAAGGGTTGTATCACAGTCTTTTATCAGAGAATTAAATCAAGTTGCCTCACAAAACACATGTAAGTTTACTAGGCCACATATCAAAGACCTTCCTCAACCCAAAATTTATTTGAATACCAGAGTTAAAGGGTATATTTCTAATATTGATAATCCAGCAAGTTTTCATATTCAGCTTACAGAGAATGAAAATGTAATCATCAGACTTGCAAATGCACTGAATGAGGGAAGAGTAAATCTAGGGAAAGAGAGAAAATCAGTTAAGCCTCTGGTGGGAGATCTTGTAGTTGCAGAATATTCCATTGACCATGCCATTTACAGAGCAGTTATTAAGAAAGCTTTGCCAGGAAATTCTTTTGAAGTGGAATTTATTGACTATGGTAACACTGCAGTGGTAAACACATCTAAAATCTATGCACTTAAGACGGAATTCTTAACTATTCCTCAACTGGGAATCCATTCTTTTCTTAGTGGAGTAAAATGGAATGAGCCTGATGAAATATGGGACAGCAGAACTGTGCATTATTTTGCTTCAAGAGTAAGTAACAGAACAATATGTTGTGAATTTTTGAAAAAGCATGGACAGAAATGGGAAGTAAATGTAATTTGTGATGACAGATGTGTTACTGATGAACTACTGAAGTGGACATCATGTTCAAAACTACGGAAGAGAGTATCGCAGATGCCTCAAGTTGTTTCTCAGAGTGTGAGCCCTGGCGATAATAATGAAATGAAAAAAGGAAAATCAAATGACTATCAAAGTTCTGTAATCCATAGACCATCTGACCAACAGCTGGCTAAAATTCCTTTTGAAGAATTAAAACCTGGACAACTTGAAAAGGCTAAAATACTTTATGTTTCAAAAAGTGGAATATTTTATGTGAGGTTATCAAAAAATAAAAAAATATTATCAGATTTAACAGTCTTCATTAGTAAAGAAGTTAAAAAAACCTCTTTTTTATCAATGGAAAATATTGAAAAAGGCTTAGAATGCTTGACAAAATCTAAAAAAACTTTGGTGTGGTGTCGATCAAAAGTAGAAAAAAAGTGTGTTGATGAGAAAGTGCTTGTTTTTTTAGTAGATTATGGTAGGTATGAAATAGTTTCTTTATGCAATATCAGGATACTTAGTAGTGAAATCAGAAATACTCCAAGACAAGCTGTGCTTTGTAAGTGGATTTGGTTTGAAAACTCTAGGACCATGTCATTTGAATCCGTGGTGTGTTTATTTGCTCACTTGGAAATAAACATACTTTTCCTGAAATATTTAGACTCTATCTGGGAAGTAGAAATTCTGGTAGATGGCTTGTTACTTTTGGAATATTTAAATTTAAATACAGTTCAGGTTGAAGAAAACAGATCTTCAGAAATTATTTCCAACTTGGAGTCTAAGACTCCTGTGTCATCATGTGCAATGAGATCATTTACTTGGGCACAACTCCAAAATGGCAGGCAGTATTCTGGTATTGCTACTGCTGTTTCTGATCCATCAGACTTCTGTGTTCAGCTAGAAGATTTCTTTGACACAATGAAATCACTCTTTATGTTACTTTCTGATTTACAAGAAAATTTACAAACATTGCCTCAAGAGTTTATAATCCCTGGTTCTAGTTGTTTGTTCAAATATGAATTGGAAGATCAATGGAATAGAGTAGAAATTTCTAAAGTCTCTGATCAGTCTTTACTTCTTGTATTGATTGACTATGGATTCTCTGTTTCTGTACCTTATTCAGACATAAAAAATCTTAAAGTTGTTCCTGAGGAACTTTTGGATTTGCCAAGACTAAGTTACCCTTGTGCCTTATATGGCATCTTACCGTTGAAAGGGGAACATTGGAGTGAAGAAGCCAAAAGTTTTTTTCAACATTTCCTCAGTAAACCCGGCTTACTTTTTCAGTTTCGGGAACACAGTTTTGAAACAAAACTGAAGGTAAATGTTATTCATGACAAATGCAATGTGGCTGACATGTTAGTTGCATATGGCCTTGCAAGGTATTCTAAAGATTCAGCTCATCTTGATGCATTTACTACCACTGGAGCTGCTAGAATTCAATGTCAATTACAGAGTAAGCCCTTTTGCCCAGTTTTAGATCAACGTTGTTGCAAAAAGGAAAATGTAAATTCTATATGCACTGAGAAACAAAAGCTAAAACAGAAACCTGCACAGAGGAAAGGTGTCTATAAAAGCCTCTTAAGGAAAAGTCATATTGGTAAAAGATTACCTTCAAGAAATTTAACACCAAGTAAGAAAGTTGATAGTGGAAAACCTAATATCCAGAGTATCATTTCATTTGACATGTGTGCAGCAGCTTCATTTTGGGCAATAACTAATGGTTTAAAGAATAACACCAATTACATTGAAAATATTTTTGAAAAACTACTAACTGAAAGAATACAGGAAACCAGTGACACAGTGGACTTGAGAACAGCACTAAAAGCATTGCATGTTAATGAAAAAAACATATCTGAAGAATACTCGAATGGTAAGTAGCCAGTTTTTAAATTCAGAATGTTAACTATTCTATGTGACAAGTAATTCTGAGTCTTTACAAGTTTGCTTTCACGTACTGAAATTTTCCAGATTGAATATATCTTACTGCAAGAAAACTTACTAGAAAACCTGAATAAATGGGTAAATGGGGAGTGATACATTGGATTAGAAAGTGATGTTTCACCATCTTTACCATTTTTGAGTGGTGATCTTTAAGAATGTAATGAAAGTAGAGGATTTTAACCACACACGCATGCATGTATGCGTCATACTTTATATATAATTTCGAGGGTTTCACACAACTCCTAAAAGTATGTAGTTCTCAGATTAATAAATCTTGCTGTTATTAATGAGCTTCCTGGACCCATTTTGAAGTATCAGTTTCTCATTATGTATCATGTTTCGTATGAAATGAAATGCATCTTTAGGTTTTTTGAGTATCCTGGCATGTTTGTAATGCAGTTAAATGTACGGTAAACTGACTGTAGAATATTTCCTCTTAATCCTTTTAGATGTCAAACTGATTCTACGATATTTTACTAAAATTTAGGTGCTGTAGTATTGTCTGATTTTGCTTATGCAGATTATATTTCCTTTATGTATGGACTAGTTACTAAGGATTTTGCAGGGTTTAAAGGATGTTTCCAACTTAACGAATGTTTATTCTGACTTCATAAGAAATATCGATGTTATTAAATATTCCATAGTATAACTAGGCTATTTCAGTGAATGGAGGTGTCTTGTTTTACTTGATATATTGTTAGAAACAGTGTTTCACTTGAATCTATATTAAGACTTTTTATAGTGAATTGATAAATGCTTTGAAACTGGCCCTTCCTTATTGTAGCAGCAATTATGGTAGTAGTAGAAACACCTACCATATGCTGAGTGCGTAATGTGTTCTAGACACTGTGCTAAGAGCTGCATAAGTATTATCTAATTTAACGCATACCACTGCCCTATGACGTAGGCTGATACTAAGGTTTAAGTGGGGAGCAGGGTGATAAATAGTGCTCCACATTTTTTCCTGAATTCTAAACCACTTCAGACAAAAGGAGACAAAGTCAGTTGATGATCAGAATACCACAGTTATTAAACAACAACAATATTGAAGAATATAGCTTGTATCTGTGTGCAAATGGGTATACCAGTATTGAATTCTGGAATTATTTAAGCTTACCTACCAAGGCATAGACAGAGCTTCCCCATTTGCGGGCCTCCCTCTGTTGAACTTCAGCCCGAGGCCATTCCCTACAAAAAGAAAGGGAGGAGGAAGAGGCTAATCTAACATACACCTTTTTTTCCAAATAGACCTATCAGATTGTACCTACTCCTGTAAGGGTGAGTAAGGGAGCCAGGAGTATTACGCTAATAGAGAGCCCTTCACATTAATACTTGCACATAGAAGGAAGCATCAGTATTGGGGAAGACCCATTCCCTGCAAAAGTTACTATCACCATTTTATGGATATGGCTCAGGGAAATTAAGTAACTTGCCCATGGCTATAAAGCTGGGTAAATAAGAAACTGAGATTTAAACTTGTATCTCTGGCCCCAGAAGCTGCTTTAATTCACTGTTTACGGGGCCTTTTGAAAGTAGTTAGATTATTTGAGGAAGAGTTTCCTGTAAACTCTTGGCCATGAAACCAAACATTTTGGCATTTATATAATATCTTTTATTACTGCTTTACCTGTATATATTTCTACTTTGTTGTTTTTTTCCCATCAAATCCTTTGAGAAAAGGATCTCCTTTTTGGCCCCCACCTCCGTATTACCTCCTGCATACCTAACACACAGTGAGTCACTCAATTAATCAAACGGAAGGTAGCTGTTGTAAAAGCAGGTAGAGAACCAAAAATTAAATAACACTCCCCCCAAAATATTCAAAGTCTCATTTAAGGAAAACTCATAACTTTGATGAAACAAATACAGAAAACATGGTTTCATGGAATAAGAATAAACTGATAAATTTGTTATAATGAAATTTTTAAAATAAAACAAGGTGGGGGGAACTGGTTTAATTGCCTTCAGTACTGTCCAAGTTCCTACCACCCCCACTCTCTCCAGGGGCAGTAGTGGCCATTGCTGCTGCCAGTATTATTGCCCACAGGTGCTCTGAGTTTTGGGAAAAATGGTTTCAGTACTTCTTGGTTGGAGACATCAGTAAACTCTCTTGCCTATTAAGAAATTATAGAAAATGGGCTCTAACACAGCACTTCTCAACTTTGGCTTGGCATTGGAATTAACAAAGGAAACTTTAAAAAGTTCTGATGCCTGGGACCCACTTCCAGAAATTCTATTTTAATTGGTCAGGGACAATTAAAATTTTAATTGAGATCTTACAATTTGAGATTTTAAAACTCCCCAGGTCATTCTAATGTACAACTAAGGTTGAGAACCACTGCTCTAGAGCGTATTGTGGATAACTTCCTGAATTATCTTGTAAAAGAAAGTAATAATTCTGGACTTCGTGCGTGAAAACTTTTAGAATATGTCCCTCCTGCATTTGGCGACCAGACTATACTTATAATGAGTCACAGTAATTCTATGCTAAACTTGATATAGAGTGAATATTACAATAAAAATGTCATCATGTTAGAAACGACCTAGAAGTATGATGTGTTTATCTTGCTCAGGTATTGTTCTAATTATAGAAGTTGCTGTGCTTATATTTAAGTAATTGCCTTAACTTTCCCATAGTTCAGCCTACTGTAGCATACCAGTATTTCAACGTTCAAAATACTTTTCATTTGCAGGCTGTTTTCTCCAAAAATTACTAGTCTTTTTCCAGGGTATTTTTGCAGAGCTTCGTTGTTTGTTTTCTTGCATGTTTAATTTTGCCTGGAAATCTTTGAAGAGATCATTGTGGGAATTAGAAATTGCAGTAATAACCTTTTAAAAAACACAAAAATATCTAGTCACTCTGGTAATGAGACAGTGTTTGATGGTGATTTGTGGCCAGCCTCAACCTCCTGCAGTTGTTTATTTAACTGGAAGACATCTTTGAAAGAAATCTGGACTGGTAATCCATTTTTACGGGAGTGTTTTGTTTAACATTTTGATTTTGAGGTAATACCTAGACATTCAAGGAAGGATGGCTGATACCACCCAAACCCGTTGCTGCCGAGTCGATTCTGACTCATAGCTATACTATAAGACAGAATAGAATTGCCCCATGGGGTTTTAAGGCTGTAATCTTTACTGAAGGAGACTGTCACATCTTTCTCCTGTGGAGCGGCTGGTGGATTTGAACCACTGACCTTTTGTTTAGCAGCCGAGCTCTTAACCACTGCACTACCAGGACTTTTGGATGGCTGATGGGCAGGAGAAGTGTCAGACTGAATCTGAGAATACAAGACTAGTGAGTGATACAGGTTTATGAGTTGCTGCACTGGACCTAGTTTGATAGTTAAAACTATGGGCATTGGGGTCCAGTCCCATGAGTCTGAATATCTGTTTCATCCCTTACTAACTTTGAAGCATTGAGTAAGCCGTTTAACCTCTTTGTGCCTCAGTTTTTTCATCTGTAAAATGGAGATCGTAATAATACCTACCTCATGTTTTTTTTTCATGGGCTGTTTGTGAGGATTAGTAAGTTAAAACGTGAAGCGGTTTCAGTAGTAGCTGGTATGTAGTAAGTGCTCATTAACTGTTAGATATTTTAGTTATCTAACAGAAACCGGGTGCTGTCAAGTCATTTCTGACTCATGGTGACCCCATGTGTTACAGAGTAGAACTCCATAGGGTTTTGCTTTTTTTTTTTTTTTGCTGTAATTTTAATGAAACAGATCATCTGGCCTTCTGTGGTTTTGCTGGGTGGGTTTGAACTGCCAGGCTTTAGGTTAGCAGCTGATTGCAAAAATTTTGTGCTACCAGGGACATATCATCTTAATAAAATTACTATATTTGTTTTTGAAAGTATTTTGTGAAATAGTAAGTTAAAAAATTTCTGTGGTTACTGTGCAAGAAACTGAAATATTTAGGCTTGATGTGTGTGTGTGTACACATATACATACACATATGGTGTAATGGTTAATTAAGTTTCTATTTTGAAGAAAAGATTTATGATTAAGAGACACTTAAAATTCTGAATAAGGAATTCAGTAGGTTATATGTATTTTTTCCAATGTGGATATATGTTACTAAATGATTAAGAAAGTATTTTTTAGTTAAACTATAAAAAAAATTTTTTTTTTATATGTATATATTGTATGTGTAATTTGTTTATGCCCTATTGTGTTCCTTATTTACCTTTTCTGTTGTGACTTTTAGAAATTGTTAAGTCAGAAGAAACACTGTTTATGGTAGGAATTTGTAAAATAAAAAAAGTATAACTTGCAGTGAGACCTGCAGTGGTTTGAAGATTATATTGCAACATACTCATTATTTTTTGCTTGTTTTTCAGTAGAGGGAGATGAAAGTTCAGTTCCTTTATGCATCAGTTTGCCAACAAATGATACATAAGATGCCAAGTAATTACTGCCTTGTTTTAGATGCTCCACATCTATAATAAAAGTGGTAAGCACAGGGCAACACATTGTGTATTAAAGCTTGTTAAACTAATCTACATCACTCAGATTGTTTTTCAGAAGACAGTTAACTAGAATGCTATAGAAATTTTACCTGACCAAGAATTGTGATGTCTTGATTTCAGTAGGGTTGCTTAGGAAATGTGGTTCACTAACGTATTCTGAAAATATTTTATTTGATGAACTATTTTTCTTTGCATGTGGTTTTGCAGTCAACAGATAATATCATTTTGTCAATATATTTTGATGTTTTTCAGGTGATTAAAGCCTTTGTTTTGGCAGATACTTTGTAGTCATAAATGCAGCCGTAATTGATCTATGTATCTGTGTATCTATCTCTGTTTCTATCTCTGTAGCTATCTATGTATCTATTATCTATCCTACATATGTATGCCATGCATATGCCATATATAAATACTACATGACCATTTTCTCTGAAAAATACAGGTAGTTGCAGGACTGACACTTATAAAAAGAATGTAGAAATAAGGTCAGATTTGATACCATCCTTCCCTTTCTTTAGCTTATAAGATGATATTTTTCTTTGTTTAATTTTATAATTAAGTATTTTTAGTTTGGGTTTGTATTTTTTTTTTTTGTTTTGTTTATTAGTCGTAGATATTTACGACATTCAAAAATGCCACTGTCCAATGTGGGGGTTGCAAGATCAATATTTTATAATTGCATTTACCTTCAAATTGGAATTTATTTTGCAAATAAACATACATATGTATCCAGCAAATACAGACTATATCCTTTGGTGTAAAGGTAGAATATAATAAATGTATGTTTAAAATTACAAAAGTGCACTTAATAGTCAAAGTAAGTCAGATAATTCTGGAAAAATTGAGAGATTTGGTGATTTAAGCTGTGTTTGTGAAAAGCTGGAAATTTGCTAAGCGAGGTAGGGAGAATCAAGTTTATCATTATCTGAACATCTGTATTGTATGTGTTGATATTATGTCCTTTTTCTTTTCAAAATAGGTTGGGAATAATTTCCAGAAATATTCTTGTTTATGAGTATATGTGAGTTTAGATTTGGTTGCCTAAAAGGTAAAAGTTTGTTCAAGGCTCGGAACATTTGTATATTTTTACATAACAAGTTAATCTGTAGTTTGTAGTATTTTAGAATAGGGAATATACTATTTACTTTTTATGATCTAAACTCTGTGAATACTTTTGTGTCATTTCCCACCAAACCCTGCCAGATCTTGAAGATTTGATTATTTTCTACAATTTAGAAGAGCACGTCTATTGGGAAAAAAATCGCTTTACACAACTTCTATGGCTGTGGTTTCACTGGAGGACTCTTGTTTCATTTTGATTTAGTTTTGCGTCATATTAAAATACGGCAAAGTTAATGATCCTGGTTAATTAAAAAAAAATGAATTCAAATGCCAAAGATAAATAATAACTATTTTGTTTTGGACCAATTTGATCAGGAAGGACTTCCTTCCACTAGTTTTTCAGAGCTCTTTTAATTTCAATTATGTTTCTTCATGTATTTTATGTTTTAAATAACCAGAAATAGATACATTTGATGAATTTATTTACAGCACTGAAATTATTAAATACTGTATAAAATGACAGTTTTAGAAGTCTACATTTTGGTTAATCCCTAATTGATATTTTTCCTGTTTGGACACAAGTCCATTACTTAAAGTAGTTGAAGGTACAGTTAAACTTAGTTCGCTTTAAGTTAAATGGGAATTCAATTTAAAAGTACTTCTTTTTTATTTTTTAATTTGAAGGCACATTATTTTTTCACTCTAGTTTAGCCCATTTATATGTGTAAAATTTCATGTGGAAGATGTAACAGTATGGTTTTTCTTAGAGTATTTACAAATAAAAACAATCGAAAAATAATGTATTCATCATAGAACTTATATTTTCCTAAGATTAAGTTTCATTATATTTTGCAGGTAATAATAGTCAATATTAGGATAGTGCTTATTCCTCCATCCTAAAACATTTGTATTAATATAACCTAGTAGAACATGCTATTTTTAAGTGTTAACAGATTTTTGTTTAAAAATTTGAAGAGCAGTAGGCATTACATTTAACATTTCAAAGCTTACTAATGTTAAATTGTACCTTTTAAATTTTCATTTATTTCTAATTTGTCCTGTTCATATAAATTAAAGAATGATATATACTTCCAGATACATGTAAAATGGTTTATAAATAAGGAGAAAAGTATATCATTCATTAGAAAAACATTGACCATGACTGATTTGTTTTCTAAGAATATTTAATCACATATACAGCTTTTCAAGGCTATATACTGATACAAAAGAAAAAAACACTCCTATCCAAAACTGTTGAATAAAGACAAATTTTGTAGTCATCTGTGCTTTCCTAGCACAGTCACTTCAATTCTAAATCCTTTCATAGGAGATGCTAAGTGGTTAAATTTCAGAGTATCTGCTTTTCTTCTTTTTAACTTTTTTATCTGTGTATCTTGACTTAATATCTATAATTTCTTACTGATTGTTAAAAGAGTATTGAACTCGAATATCATTCAGAAAAAAACTTGTTTTTTGTTCTGTTGTTGCAGGCTTTTACTTGTGTACATCTAAGGAAAATTTTTTGTCTTGTGTATTTAACATTTTGAGTTAATGATTTTTCATAATAAAATGTCTAAGTGTGATTCCCTGACATCTCAAATTGTATATGTGTGTGTGTGTTTTAAAGGGGGAATATGACAGCTTTTAAAAAAATCATAGCATGTGATTTTTTTTTGATTATTGAGGTAAAATATTAAGTTTTCTTTAAAGTTCATCTTAACCAAAGATAGACATTACTCAGAAACTTATTACTATTTTTCTCTTATGTTTAAAAGTACTGCTGTCTTCTTATTCTCAAAACATTGAGTTCTTTTAACTTTCACTTTTTTTTTTTCCCCATAACGTATCAGCATTCTCTTTAATTGCATTCTGGTTGTACCATTTCCAGTACAGAGAGTCACTGGGTTACCATGTCCAACTTACATACAGCCCGTAGTTAAAACCAACCCCTGTAAAGCCTATTACGTTAAAAATTTGAGGAACATACAGTGGTTAATAATAACAAATGGCATTACTTTGTGATACACATCAAAACATTATTATTACTGTATTATGTTAAAGATATTTTAGTGTATCTGGAGGTGTTTCTTGAATGTTTTTTATGCACAGAACGTTCTCACCACTGGACTAACATCAGGAAAAGACAGCTCCCGCCCAGTCCACCTTCAGCCACCCTACCAAACCAGTGTACAGCGAAGTGGGCTCACCCCGCCTGCCCTTGCCCTGCCCACCAGGACAAGGTGGTAAGAACTACTGTGCCCATGGACAAGCAAGCAGCAAAGTAGCTTGACCTGTCCACCCAGACATATAAAAATGAAGAAGCAGGATAAAACAAACAAACATACAGTAAATAAATAAGGAAAACAGTACCTTTGTGTCTCTGAGACAGCTGACAATATCAAAACATAAAAAAAATCAGGACAGGATAGCTACAGCAAGTCACCAAAATAATCAGATGACCTTTTAGTAGAAGAAAAGGCAGTGGAACTATCAGATATGGAATTCGAAAGACTAATATTTAGGATTCTCCAAGAAATTAGGAAAGAGATCAAGGAAAACACAGATAAAACAAAGGAAAACAGCCAAAATCAAGGAAAGCCCAGAAAAATCAATAGAAGAATTCAGGAAAATAATACAAATATCAAAATAAACAATTAGAAATCATATAAAAACAGCAACTGGAAATCCAAAAGATAACAAAATTTCAGAAATGAACAACTCAATAGGTTTTAGTAACAAATTTAAACAGTAGAAGACAGCATTAGTGACATTGAAAGAAAATCCATTGACAGCCCACTTTGAGGAAAAATCAGAGAAAAGAACGAAGAAAACCTAAGAATTAGGTGGCACATGAGCAAAAATTTCCACGTGATGAGAGCTCAGAACAAGGGGAGAAAACAGAGAAGACTGTTGAGGATTTGCTAGCAGAAACTTCCCTAATACAAAAGATGAAAAGCTTACCATCCAAAAGCTCAACAAACCCCGTATATAATAGAACCCAAAAGAAAGTCATCAAGACGTATCATAATCACACTTACCAAAGAAAAAGAATCCTGAGAACAGCTTGAGAAAAACGAAAAGTCACAGAGAGGAAACAATGATACTAAGCTCTGATTACTCAGAAGAAACTATGCAGGCAAGAAGGCAATGAGATGACATATAAAACCTTGAAAGAAAAAAAAATAAAACAAGGTTCAACCAAGAATAATCCTGTAAAACGTTCTCTCAAATATGATAGCTAAATTAGGACATTGCCAGATAAACCAAAATTAAGGGAACTTTTAAAAACCAAACCAGAATTACAAGAAATACTACAGGAAATCATTCAGTTAGAGAACCAACAACATCAGACAAAAACTGGAGTCTGATACCAACTCAGGTAAAGAGCTCTCAATAATAAAAGCTAAAAGACAAAACAGGAAAAGGGAGATACCAATCTGTAGATGATGACCATGTCAAAACAATAAAAGGGGGAATAAATGGTATAGGTATAGAACTTTAAAATGGAGAGGAAGTCAAGGTGATATTAAGTAATAAAAGGTTGGTTCAAAATTAGGAAGATAAAGGTAAATTTCAAGGTAACCACAAAGAAAGTTAACAAACCTGCTCATGAGAATAAAAAGGAAGAAAGTCTTGGGAAACACAAAATGTATAACAAAAGTAAAGAAAATCCACAAACAAAAGGAACTCAGCACATGAAAGTAAGAGGAATGAAGAAAACGTCAGCCCCCACACAAAAAAAGTACCACAATATCACAGCAATAAACTCATGCCTATTGATAACTACATTGAATGTAAATGGCTTAAATGCACCTATAAAGAGAGAGTGGCAGAATGGATAAAAAAGCATAACTCATCAATATGCTGTCTACAAGGGACACACCTTAGACAGAAAGACAAATATATAAAATGATGGGAAAAAACATATCAAGCAAACAGCAACCAAAAAAGGTCAGGACTGGCAACACTGATCTCAGATAAAATAGACTTTAAGGCAAGATCAACCATAAAAAGACAAGGAAGGACATTATATAATGATTAAAGGGACAATCAACCAAGAAGATATAACCTTAATAAATAGGTCTGCACCCAAGGACAGGGCTCCACCACACATAAAGCAAACTCTTAAGAACACTGAAAAGAGAAACAGTTCCTCAATAACAGTAGATGTCAACACACCACTCTCAGTGGAGGACAGAACATCTAGAAAGAAACTCAAAAAGATACAGAAGACCTAAAGGCTACAATCAACCATCTTGATCTCACAGACGTATATAACACTCCACCCAACAGCAGCAAATATGCATTTTTTCCAGCACACATGGAACATACTCCAGAATAGACTGCATTTTAGGCCACAAAGCAAGCCTCAGTGAAACTCAAAACATTGAAATAATACAAAGCATTTTCTCTGGTCACAGTGCTATAAAGGTAGAAATCAATAACAGGAAAAACAAGGAGAACAATCAAATACATGGCATCTGCATAACACGTTGCTTAAAAACAACTGGATAAGAGAAGAAATCAAAGAGAGAATAAAAAGATTCATAAAATTAAATGAGAGTGAAAATACATCATACCAAAACCTTTGAAACACAGCAAGGGGAGGGCTCAGTTAAGAGCTATAAATGTACACACCAAAAAAAAAAAAAAAGGGCCAAAGTGAAAAAGTTAGCCCTACAACTAGGACAAACAGAAAGAGCACAAGAAAAGAAGTCAACAAGCGCCAGAAAAAGGAAATAATAAAGATTAGAGCAGAAATAAATGAAATAGAGAACAGAAAAACAATAGAAGCAATCAACAAGACCAAATGCTGGTTCTTTGAAAAGATCAATAAAATTCACAAACCATTGGCCAAACTGAAAAAAGAAAAGAGGGGAAACAAATAAGCCACATAAGAAATGACATGGGGGGGGGGGGATTAAAACAGACCCAACTGATATAAAATGGGTCATAATTTTGAAAAACCATACTTGAACAAAATTGAGAACCTAGAGGAAATGGACAAATTCCTAGAAACACACTGCTTACCTAAACTAACACAAATAGAAAATTTGAACAGACCCTTAACAAGAGAAGAGATCGAAGAGGTAATAAAAATAGTCCCAGCAACAACAAAAAAGCCCTGGACTGGATGGCTTCACTGGAGAATTCTACAAAATATTCAGAAAAGAGCTCACACCACTACTACTCAAACTATTTCAGATGATAGAAAAGGAAGAAATATTCCTGAATTCATTTTTTGAAGCCAGCTTAACCCTGATACTAAAGCCAGGCAAAGACACCACAAAAAGGAGAAAATTACGGCCATATCTCTCATGAATATACATTCAAAAATTCTCAAAATTCTAATCACAGTTTAGCATCATATCAAAAAAAATAATACACCATGACAAAGTGGGATTCATACTAGGTATGAAGGATAGTTTAGCATTACAAAATCACTAGCTGTAATCCACCACATAAATAGATCAAAGAATCACATGATTATCTCAGTTGATGGAGAAAAGGCATTTGATAAAGTCCAACACACATTCCTGATAAAAACTCTCAATAAAATATGAATAAAAGTGAAATTCTTCAGCGTAATAAAGAGCATATATATGAAACCGACAGTTAACATCATTCTCAGTGGAGAGGCTGAAAGCATTCCCCCTGAGAACTGGAAGAAGACAAGGATGCCCTTTATCACCACTCCTATTTAACATTGTGCTGGAAGTCCTAGCCAGAGCAGTAAGGCAAGAAAAAGAAATAAAGGGCATCTAAATTGGAAAGGAAGAAGTAAAACTATCCTTATTCATAGATAATATGACCCTGCACATAGAGAAACCCAGATATTCCTCAAGAAAACTACTGGAACTAGTAGATTCATCAGAGTAGCCAGATACAAGATCAGCATACAAAAATCAGTTGGATTCCTATACACTAGCAAAGAACTTTGAAAAGGAAATTGGAAAAGCGATACCATTTATAAAAAAAAAAAAAAAAAATCTGTTACCATCGAGTTGATTCCAACTCATAGCAACCCTATAGGGCAGAGTAGAACTGCCCCATACGGTTTCCTGGTGGATTAAAACTGCTGACCTTTTGGTTAGCAGCTGTAACTCTTAACCACTATGCCATCAGAGTTTCCATACCATTTATAATAGCCCCTAAAAAGATAAAATACTTAGGAATAAATCTAACCACGGATGTAAAAGTCCTATACAAAGAAAACTACAAAACACTATTGCAGGAAGCCAAGAGAGCTACATAAATGAAAAAGCATACCATGTTCATGGATAGGAAAACTCAACATTGTGAAAATGTCAGTCCTACCTAAAGCATCAGGTGGATCTTGGCAGATAATACCAGAAAGATGTTTACCTGTGTTTTATTGTCTTTGCAGAGGCATTTGACTGTGTTGATCGTAACAAATTACGGATAACATTGGGAAGAATGGGAATTCCAGAACATTTAATTGTGCTCATGAGGAACCTGTGCATAAATCTATACACAGTTTGAAAAGAACAAGGGGATACTGCGTGGTTTAAAATCGGGGAAGGTTTGTGTCAGGGTTGTATCCTTTCACTGTACCTATTCAATCTGTATGTTGAGCAAATAATCTGAGAAGTTGGACTTACATGAATAAGAACATGGCATCAGGATTGGAGGAATACTCATCAACCTACGATATGCAGATGACACAGCCTTGCTTGCTGAAAGCAAACAGCTGGAAGCACTTACAGACAAGGGTCAAAGACTACAGGGTTCGGTATGGGATACACCTGAACATACAGGAATAAAAAATCCTTACAACTGGACCAATAAGCAACATCATGGGAAATGGAAAAGAGATTGAAGTTGTCAAGAATTCCATCTTAACTGAGATCCACAGTCAATGCCCATGGAAACAGCAATCAATAAATGACATGACGTATTGCATTGGGCAAATATGCAAAAGACCTTTTTAAAGTGTTAAAAAGCAAAGATATCACTTTAAGGACTAAGGTGCACCTTAACGAAGCCATTGTATTTTAAGTCACTGTCTTAGTCATCTTAGTCATCGGAATTGACTCGATGGCGCTGTTCTTTGTTTTTGTTTTTTTTAGTCATCTAGTGCTGCTATAGCAGAAGTACCACAAGTAGATGGCTTTAACAAAGAGAAATTTATTTTCTCGCAGTCTAGTAGGCAAGAAGTCCAAATTTAGAGCGTCAGCTCCCAGGGAAGGCTTTTTCTCTCCTTTGGCTCTGGAGGAAGGTCCTTTTCGTCAGTCTTTCCCTGGACCAGAAGCTTCTCTGTGCAGGAACCCCAAGTCCAAAGGACGTGCTTTGCTCTCAGTGCTCCTTTCTTGGTGAAATGAGGTCCCCTTCTCTCTCTGCTCACTTCTGTCTTTTATGTGTCAAGAGATTGCCTCAAGACAGAATCCAATCTTGTAGATTGAGTCCTGCCTCACTAACACAACTGCCACCCATCCTCCCTCATTAACATTATAGAGGCACAATTTATAATATATAGGAAAATCGCACAATACTGGAATCATGGCCCAGCCAAACTGATACACACATTTTTGGGGGGACATAATTCAATCCATGACAGTCACCTCACATGCAAGTGAAATCTGGACAGTGAATAAGTTTTACTGAAGAATTGATGCTTTTGTGTTATGGTGTTGGCAAAGAATATTGAATATACTGTAGACTGCCAGAAGAACAAACGGTGTCTTGGAAGAAGTACAGCCAGAGTGCTCCTTAGAAGTGAGGATGGTGAGACTTCATTTCACATACTATGGGCATGTTATCAGAAGGGACCAGTTCCTGGAGAAAGATACCATGCTTTGTAAAGTGGAGGGTCAGCAAAAAAGAGGATGACCTTCAATGATATCAGTTGACATGGTGGCTGCAACAATAGGATCAAGCATAACAATGATTGTGAGGATAGTGCGGAACAGGCAGTGTTTTGTTCTCTTGTATGTGGGGTTGCTAAGAGTCGGAACTGAGTCGATGGCACCTAACAACAACAGCCCAAAGTGATCTCCCGATATAATGAAATCCTGATCCATGTATCAACAGCATTCTTTAACGAGATGGAAAAACTAACCAACTTTATATGGAAAGGAAAGATGCCTTAGATAAGCAAATCATTATTGAAGAAAATGAGTAAAGCAGAAGCCTCACGCTACCTGATCTCAGAACCTGTTATACAACCATGGTAGTGAAAACAGCCTGGTACTTGTGCAACGACAGACACGTAGACCAGTGGAACAGAATTGAAAACCCACATGTAAATCCATCTTCCTGTGGTCAGCTGATCTTTGACAAAGGACCAAAGCATATTAAGTAGGGGAAAGGACAGTCTTTTTATTAAATGGTGCTGGCAAAACTGGATGGCCATCTGTAAAATAATGAAACAGGACCCATACCTCACCCCATGTACAAAAACTGATTCAAAATGGATCAAAGACCTAAATATAAAGCCTAAAATGATAAAAATCATGGAAGAAAAAATAGGAAAGACTCTAGGGGCCCTAATGCATGGCATAAATACAATACAAACTATAAGTAACAATGCACAAACCCCAGAAGAGAAACTGGATACCTGGGAGCGCCTAAAAATTAAACACTTCTGGTCATGAAAAGACTTTAATAAGAGAGTAAAAAGAGAACCTACAGAGTGGAGAAAAAATTTTGGCTATGCCACGTCTGACAATTTTCTAACCTTTAAAATCTATAGAATACTTCAGTGCCTTAAAAACAAAAGGACAAATAATTCAACTAAAAAATGGACAAAGAATATGAACAGACAGCCATACCAAAGAAGATATTCAGTCAGCTAACAGACACTTGAGGAAATGCTTGCGATCATCAACCATTAGAGAAATGCAAATCAGAGTTACAGTGAGATATTTTCTCACCCCAACATTACTGGCATGGATAATAATAATAAAAAAAACCAAAATAACAAATGTTGGAGAGGTTGCAGGGAGATTGGAACTGTTATACACTGCTGTGGGAATGTAAAATGGTATAACCACTGTGGAAAATGATGTGGCAGCTCCTTTAAAAACTAGAAATACTGTGTTGTCCAGCAGTCCCACTCCTAGGAGTATATCTTAGACAAATAAGAGCCGTCATGTGAATAGACACACGCACACCCATGTTCACTGCAGCATTATTTACAGTAGAAAAAAGAAGATGGAAACAACGTAAGTGCCCACCAGCAGATGAATGGATATAAAAATTATGGTACATACCCACAATGGAATACTGTACAGTGATAAAGAACAATGATGAATCTGAAAAATATCTCACAGCGTGGATCAATCTGGAGGGCATTATGCTGAATGAAGTCAATCACTAAAGGATAAATACTGTATGATGGCACTATTATAACAACCCAAGAAAAGATTTATACACAGAGGAAAAAAAAAAAAAACTTTGATGGCTACGAGTGAAGGAAGGGCTGGGGAGTGGAAATCAGTAACTAGATAGTAGAGACATTAACTTTGGAGAAGGGAAAAACACATATTGCTGAAGTGAGCACAACTTGACCAAGGCAAAGTTGTAGAAGCTTTCTAGACACATCCAAACACCTAGAGGGAACGAGTTGCTGGGGCTTATGGCTGGGGACCATGGTCTTGGGGGACATCTGGGTCAGTTGGTATAACAGTTCAGAAAACGTTCTACATCCAACTTTGGTGAGAGTGTTTGGAGTTTTAACAGCTTGTGAGTGGCCACCTTAAATACGTCTATTGGCCCTATCACTTTTGGAGCAAAGGAGAATGCAGAAAATCAAAGACACAAGGGAACTATTAGTCCAGAGGACTAATGGACCCCATGAACCACAGCCTCCACCAGCCCAAGCCCAGAAGAACTAGATGGTGCCTGGCTACCACTCCTGATCACTCTGACAGGGATCACAATAGAGGGTCCAGGACACAGTGGAAGAAAAATGTAGAAAAAAATTCAAAGTCACACAAAAAAATCAAGTACTAGTTTGACAGAGACTGAAGGAATCCCTGAGACTATGGCCCCGAGTTACCCTGTTAACTCAGAACTGACGCCACTCCCAAAGTCCTTCTTTGAGCCTTAGAATAGATAGGCCTATAAACCAAACATTAACACATGTGAGGAATGTGCTCCTTAGTTCAGTCAAGTATGTGAGTCTAAATGGGCAATATTGCTCAAAAGCAAAGATGAGAAGACGGGAGATGACAGGAAAACTGGATGAATGGACGTGGAGAACCCAGGATGGAAAGGGAAAGGGGGAGAATGCTGACACATTGTGGGGATTCCAACCAATGTCACAAAACAATCTGTGTAAAAATTTTTGAATGAAAAACTTAATTTTTGCTGTAAACTTAACCTATCACACAACAAAATAAAAATGTTTCCAATGAAATAATGCAGTGGTAATTTGATATTATCATCCTTTCAGAAATTCTAGAACAAGCTCTTCTTAAATTTTGCATCAGGGTCCTGGACAAAGTAGAAGAAAATGTAGAATGAAATTCACTTTCACAAAAAAAAACAAAAACAAAAAACCTGACTTAGTGGTCTGACAGTGACTGGAGGACCCCTGAGACTATGGCTTCCAGACACCCTGCTGACTCAGAACTGAAGCCACTCTGGAAGTGCACATTTCAGTAAAAGATTACATAGGCCAGTAAGACAAACAGTGACAAGTGAGGAATGTGCTTCTTAGTCCAATCAAGTATGTGAGACCAATTGGGCAATATTTGCCCACAAGCAAAGAAGAGAATGCACGAAGGGACAGGAAAACTAGAACGGACGTGGGGAACCTGGGGTCGAAAGGGAGAGAGTGCTGACACTTTGTGGTGACTTCAACCAATACTACTAAACAATTTGTGTATAAATTTTTGAATGAGAACCAAATTTGCATTCTAAACTTTTATCTAAAGCACAATTAAAAAAAAAAATTACATCAGAAAAAAAAAAAAATCCCAGCACTGTGACACAGAACCTGAACTCAAACCAATTAGGGAATTTTTAAGTTGGAATAAGAGGAAGAAACTCCATGCGTATCTCATAAAACCTGCATTACAGCAACAGATCTGGAATATCTAGGTGTTTCAGAGCCAACAATTTCACTTTTCTGCCACCCAGGCACCACTAACAGGAGAAAGGATACCTCTGTATCATCTAGGAATATTTCCTTACCTGCCAAAAGTAAATGACATTCCCCTGAGGAATCCAACCCTTGCAATTTCCTAGAGGTTTAATGGGTATTCACTACTCATCTTCTGCCTTGCACAACACAGATATGGAAGGAAGAGAGCAACACACTAACTTAGTTTTATTTAATGGATTATTGGTCTTGTCTTTCCTCTGGAATGCCCTTACATTTTATTCTTGATGTAGAAACCATGGTGAACCTTTAAAAATATGATTCAGATCATCTCAGTCCTCTCTCAGAGCTCTGTCTTGGCTTCCTGTTTCACTCCATTGTTTTTACAATGGCTCATAAGGCCTTTATGGCCTGGACCCTGGTGGTCTCTTTAACATCTTCTGCTCTCCTTTCACTCACTCTGCTTTGGGAGCGCTGGCCTCTTTGGTGTTCTTCAAATAGAAGAGACCACTCAAAGCCTTTACATTTAATGGTTCTTCTCTATGGAAGACTGCTCTCCTTTCAGATATTCATCATTCACCACTCCTTCAGGTCTTCGCTCAAATATGATATCAACAAGCCACACCCCTTACACACATACCTTATGCCCCTTTTCTGCTTTATCTTACCCCATAGCACTTACTGCCTTCTAACTACTAAATATGTTTTGTCTGCCTCCTGCTTCATCAGAACAGGGGTTTTTGTTTTTCTTTCTTACTGCCTATTTGCTATTACATCTTTAGTTCCAAAGTCATAAGATATATTCAATGAATATTCATTGAAAGAAAGAAGTAAGTTCCTACTATGCTGAAAAAAATTAGTGGGCTCAATAATGTTACCACTATATAGACTCCATGATTTTAGTCCCAAAGCAGCAACTGACAGTCTTTGGAAGTAATAAAGTATCAGAGAAAGAATGTGAAATTAGATAACAACAAATGTTGGAGAGAGTGTGGTAAGATTGGAACCCTTATCCATTACTGGTGGGACTATAAAATGGTAAAACAACTGTGGAAAATGGCTTGGTGCTTCCTCAGAAAACTGGAACTAGAACTAATTTATGACCCAGCAATCCCTTTCCTAATTATATACCCGAGAGACCTAATATAAGAGGCACAAACAGACATACACACTTGTATTCACTGCAGCATTAATCACAATATTAAAAAAGTGGAAACAACCAAAGTGCTCATCAAAGAATGGGTAAGTAAAATGTACATACATACAATGGAATACTGTGCAACAATGATGAGTCCTCAAAACATGCTATAACATGGTTGGATCTGGAGGACATAGTGTTAAGTGAAATAAGATAATTACATTAAGAATCCCACTTTCATAAGAAGACAAGAATAGAAATATCTAGAGATAGACCAATGTTCCTTGGTGGTTAACAGCAGGAGTGGGGAGGGGGGGAATCACACTCTAGATTGTAGATACTTGTTATTTTTGGTGATGGGACAAGTAGCACCAAATGTGGGTGTAGTGGGCACAGCTTGACTAAATAAATGATGTCACCGAGAATCGCTCAAGAGACAAGGATTTTTGTTCTAAAGAATTTGACATATAATTTGAGAACAACAATAATGACCCAAAAATGAGTGTATGGTCACATATGTATGGGTATAGGCATATAGGTATGTGGGTAAGTACAGGTGTATGATATGTGTACGCAGATAGAAGTATCTGTGTTGTTAGGTGCTGTCGAGTTGATTCCAACTCATAGTGACCCCGTGTACAACAGAGGAAACGCAGTTTTATCATCCTTGCTTCTAAGGAGCATTCTGGTCATACTTCTCCGAAGACAGATTTGTTTGTTCTAATGGCAGTCCATAGCATTTTCAACATTCTTCACCACCACCACAACTCAAAGGCGTCAGTTCTTTGTCTGTCTTCCTTATTCCACATCCAGCTTTCACATGCGTATAAGGCGATTGAAGACACCATGGCTTGGGTAAGGCGCACCTTAGTCTTCAGGGTGACACCTTTGCATTTTGATAGGAAACCCTGCTGGCTTAATTGTTAAGAGCTATAGCTGCTAATCAGAAGTTCAGTTTGAATCCACCAGGTGCTTCTTGGAATTCTTATGGGGCAGTTCTACTCTGTTGTATAGTGTCCCTGCGAGTCAGAATCGACTCCACAGCAATGGGTTTGGTTTTTTGGTTTTGCAACAGATTTGCCCAATGCAGTGCATCTTTTGATTTCTTAACTGCTGCTTCCATGAATGTTGATTGTGGATTCAAGTACAGTGAAATCCTTGACAACTTCAATCTTCGTTTATCATGATGTTGCTTATTGGTCCAGTTGTGAGGATTTTTGTTTTCTTTATGTTGTGGTGTAATCCATACTGAAGGCTGTGGTCTTTGATCTTCGTCAGTAAGTGCTTCAAGTCCTCTTTGCTTTCGGCAAGCAAGGTTATGTCATCTGCTAATGCAGGTTGTTAATGAGTCTTCCTCCAGTCCTGATGCCCTCCTTCTTCATGTAGTCCAGCTTCTTGGATTATTTGCTCAGCATACAGATTGAATAGGTATGGTGAAGGGATACAGCCCTAACACACACCTTTCCTGATTTTAAGCCACTCAGTACCCCTTGTTCTAATGACTGTCTCTTGATCTATGTGCAGGTCCCTCATGAGCACAATTAAGCGTTCTGAAATTCCCATTCTTTGCAGTGTTATCCATAATTTGTCATGATCCACACAGCCAAATGCCTTTGCCTAGTCAATAAAACACAGGTAAACATCTTTCTGGTATTCTCTGCTTTCAGCCAAGATCCATCTGACCTCAGCAAGGGTGTATGTATCCCTGGTTCCATGTCCTCTTCTGAATCTGGCTTGAATATCTGGCAGTTCCCTGTCAATATGCTACTGCTGCAGTTGCTTTTGAATGTTCCCCAGCAAAATTTTACTTGCATGTGATATTAATGATATCCCTCATGCTTCTGTCAGTTTGTCATACTGTGGGGGCTTGGGTGTTGCTGCGATGCTGGAAACCATGCCACCGGTATTCAAATGCCAGCAGGGTCACCCCTGATGGAGATGTTTCAGCTGAGCTTCCAGACTAAGACAGACTAGGAAGAAGGACCTGGCAGTCTATTTTTGAAAAGCATTAGCCAGTGAAAACCTTATGAATAGCAGTGGAACATCGATATAGTGCCAAAAGATGAGCCCCTCTGGTTGGAAGACACTCACAATATGACTGGGGAAGAGTTGCCTCCTCAAAGTAGAGCTAACCTTAATGTGGATGGATTAAAGCTTTCGGGACCTTCATTTGCTGATGCAGTGTGACATAAAATGAGACAAAACAGCTGCAAACATCCATTAACAATAGAATATGGAATGTATGAAGTATGAATCTAGGAAAATTAGAAATCATCAAAAGTGAGATGGAATGCATAAACATTGATATCGTAGGCATCAGTGAGCTGAAATGGACTGGTATTGGCCATTTTAAATTGGACAGTCATATGGTCGTCTATGCCAGGAATGACAGCTTGAAGAAGAATGGCTTCACATTCATCGTCAAAAAGAACATTTTAAGGTCTATCCTGAAGTACAGTGCTGTCAGTGATAGGATAATATCCATACCCCTACAATGTAAGACCAATAAATATGACTATTATTTGGATTTACACACCAAATACTTAAGCCAAAGATGAAGAAATTGAAGATTTTTACTAACTTCTGCAGTCTGAAATTGATCGAACATGCTACCAGGATACATTGATAATTATCAGTGATTGGTGATAGAAATGATGCCTGAGATCACATGATAGAATTTTACAAGACCAACAACTTCTTCATTGCAAATACTTTTTTTGCCAACATAAACGGCAGCTATACACATGGACCAGATGGAATACACAGGAATCAAATCGACTACATCTGTGGAAAGATACTATGGAGAGGCTCAGTATCATCAGTCAGAACAAGGTCAGGGGCTGACTGTGGAACAGACCACCGATTGCTTACATGCAAGTTCAAGTTGAAACTGAAGAAAACTAGAACAAGTCCACGAGAACCAAAGTACGACCTTGAGTATATCGTACCTGAATTTAGAGACCATCTGAAGAATAGATCTGACGCTTTGAACACTGATGACTGAAGACCAGATGAATTGTGGAATGACATCAAGGACATACATGAAGAAAGGAAGAGGTCATTAAAAAGACAGGAAAGAAAGAAAAGACCGAAATGTGTGTCACAAGAGACTCTGAAACTTGCTCTTGAACGTCGAATAGCTAAAGCGAAAGGAAGAAATGACATAAAATTGCTGAACAGAAGATTTCAAAGGTGGCTGGAGAAGAGAAAGTATTATAATGAAATGTGCAGAGATCTGGAGACAGAAAACCAAAAGGGAAGAACACACTTGGCATTTCTCAAGCTGAACTGAATAAAAAATTCAAGCCTTGAGTTGCAATATTGAAGGATTCTACAGGGGAAATATTAAACGATGCTGGAAGCATCAAAAGAAGATGAAAGGAATACAGTCACTATACCAAAAAGAATTGGTCGACATTCAACCATTTCAGGAGGTAGCATATGATCGAGAACTGATGGTACTGAAGAAAGAAGTCCAAGCTTCACTGAAGGCATTAGCAAAAAACAAGGGGCCAGGAATTGATGGAATAGCAATTCGAGATGTTTCAACAAACAGATGCAGCACTGGAAGTGCTCACTTGTCTATGCTAAGAAATGTGGAAGACAGCTACCTGGCCAACCAGCTGGAAGAGATCTATATTTATGCCTATTCCCAAGGAAGGTGATCCAACCAAATGCAGAGGTCATCAAACAATGTCATTAATAACAGCAAGAAGTATCTGTATGTTTGTGTAAGTACAGGTATGTGTGTGCAGGAACATATATTCATGGAAGACTTAGTTATGGGTACTTCTCTGACATACAACAACTGTGGGATTATTTTTCTAGATTTGAAGGCTTAGGACTTCAGTCTCATGGGACAGCTCAGTCAAATGGCATAAAATAGTTTACAAAGTTTATGTTCTGCATCCTAGTGAAGTGAGTAGTGTCTTGGGTTTTAAAAGATTGAGAGCAGCCATCTAAGATACAAGAATTGGTGTTGTCAGGAGCAAAAGAGTTAGAAGGATACCAAAGTCTCCTAGTATACAGGGATGATAACCTAAATAAGCCAAGTCCTCATCTACCATGAGACCAGAAGAACTAGATGTTGCCTGGCTACCGCTGCTTACTTTTCTGATCAGGGCGACCATAGATGGACCATGATAGAAGGGGAGAAAAACACAGAACTCAAATTCTTAATTAGTCCAGATTTACTGGATCAGTTGAGACCATAGTATTCCCTGAGACTATCGCCCTGAGATACTCTTTAAGCCTCGAATCAGAACTATCCCTTGACATTACCTTTTAGCAAAATATCAAAGTAGCACAGAAAGGATATTACCTGTAAGTACTGTGCTCTACTAAAAAACCGTCTATTATGAAACCAAAAGATGAACATTTACCCTAAAGCAAAGATGAGTAGATAATGGAGCAAGGAAACCAGACTACTAGAAATGGAACAACTAGAATGCAATTAAAGAAAATGTTGACACGTTGTGAAAAATGTGACTAGTATCACTGAACACTTTGTATGGAAATTGTCAAATGGGAACTAATTTACTGTGTAAACTTTTACCAAAAACAATAACATTTTTAAGAAATAAAAAAGAGAGAAAAGAACATGAGACTAGGAGTCTCCACTAAAACTAGACATCAACATTCCCTGTCTTACTTTCACAGGATTACTGTGAGAACCACGTTGGATCATAATATGAAATTACTTTCAAAAAGTGTTACCAATGTAAGATATGGTGCTTTGACAATAGTTTGGGCTCAGTGGTTACTGCAAAAGAGCTTATGGCTGTGTGGAATCTCATGCTTTGGCTCTTGGGTGGCGTACAGTAGTAGAAAATTGAAACTGAACCCCTCATGTATATCATTGTTGGCTTGCCCTATATGCTAGTGATGTTTTGTTCTTTGGCAGCAAGTCTACCCTACATGAGGGAGGTTTTACATTATATCCTTGACCTCAGTAAGGACTGGTACTAGTGTACATAAATGGCTTTGGCACCAGAAAAGAATACCAAATAAACTAAAACATTGAAATCTTAATATTAGCCAGTATTCCTTGAGAGTTTCAATCACAGTGATGGGCATCGTGGTAAACACTTCACATGCGTTGTATCATTTAATACTCAAAACACTCCTAAAAGAAGGAGTATTATTATCTCCATTTTATATTTAGAGATGAGAAATAATAAAGCTTTGGAGGAAAATGTAACTTGCATAATGCCATAGAGCTAGAATTTGTACTAACCTGTCTGAAAGGGAAAACTTAACCACTATGCTGTAGCGTTCTCCCAAAATTGTAGTAGCCAACCCTCCAGGTATCAAGTGTCACTGGCTTCTCTAAGATAAGCCCATATTTGAAGAGATTGAGAACTTGAGATTCAGTAACAAGCATTTCATTTTATTTGAATGCCTTTCAAATTTTTAAATGAAATCATTTATACATAAAAAATGTGTGATTGATGAGATAAAAGGAAGAATAACAAAGACTCCTGTAGGCTTATTAGCCTTGTAGACTTCTTCTCTGAGCTTTTGGTTACCTTCTTACTCTTTTGGAAACCCTGGTGGCATAGTGGTTAAGTGCTATGGCTGCTAACCAACGGGTCAGCAGTTTGAATCCACCAGGCGCTCCTTGGAAACTCTATGGGGCAGTTCTACGCTGTCCTGTAGGGTTGCTATGAGTCAGAATTGACTCGACGGCACTGGGTTTGTTTTTTTGTTTTTTCTTACTGTTTTGCTCCTGATAAGTAGAGACTAATAGTTGTATCTTAGTTGGCTGCTGGCAAACTTTTAAGACCCCAGATGCTACTTAGTTCACTAGGATGCAGACCACGAACTTTGTAAAGTGTATTATGCCAGTTGACTCAGTTGTCCTGTGAGACTATGGTCCTCAGCTTTCAGTCCAAGAAAACCAATCTTGGAAGGTGTTTGGTTATGTCTGAGGAGTATCTGTAGTTGTGTCTTCAGTGAATATGTCTGAATTTACACATATAGACACTTTCATCTGTTCTCACATATGGATACATCTGTACCTACCTGTATATATCTATAGCCATTGATGTGCGATTATACACTCCAGTTTTTGGCCGTCGTTGAAATTATTGCCATCTTATGTGTATCAAATTCATTAATACAGGCATCCTTTTCTCTTGAGTGCGTCTCAGTGACATTATTTACTTTGATCATGTTGTGCTCACTATACCCACATTCGGTATCCTTTTGCCCATCAGCAAAAATAACAGGATTCTACAGTCTAAAGCCTGCTTCCCTCCCACCCCTCTCCTGTTACTGGTAACCACCATTGAACTTTGGTTTCTTTATATATATCTATTCTTGTCTTCTTATAAAAGAGGGATCATACAGTATTTGTCTTTATTGTGCTTATTTCACTTAGCATTATGCCCTCCAGGTCTATTCACGTTATACGTTTTATTGAGTCATCACTGCTCTTTATGGTGTGTGTAGTATTCCATTAATATATATGTACCACATTTTGCTATCCATTCCTCTGTTGATGGGTACTTTGGTTGTTTCCATTTTTTTGCTATTGTGAATAAAGCTGCAGTGAACATAGGCATGCATATGTCTTCTTCTCTCACTGCTTTTAGGTCTCTAGGGTATATGCTGGAGCTCTAGTGGCACCCTGGTTAAACATTTGGCTGCTAACCAAAAGGTCAGCAGTTCGAATACACCAGCCACTCTTTGGAAATCCTGTGAGTGGGATTGCTGGTTCATAGGGTGGTTCTATTTCTAGTTTTTTGAGGGAGTACCACACCATTTTCCATATTGGTTGTACCATTTTACAGACCTACCAGCAATGCATAAGGGTTTCAGTCTTACCACATCCTTGTCAACATTTGTTTTTACCTCTTTTTTTTTTTAAGTGCCATTTTAGCCAGGGTGAGATGGTATCTCATTTTAGTTTTGATTTGCATCTCTCTAGTGGATAATGGGAGTCCTGGTGGCATGGTGGTTAAGAGCTCGGCTGCTAAGCAAAAGGTCGGCAGTTCGAATCTATCTGCCACTCCTTGGAAACCCTGTGCGGCAGTTCTACGTGTATCCTGTAGGGTCGCTATGAGTTGGAATCGATTTGATGGCAACGAGTTTGGTTTGGTTTTGGTAGCAGATAATGATCATAAGCGTCTTTTCATCGTTTGTTGGCTGCTTAGATGTCCTCTTTGATGGGGGTTCTATTCATGTCCTTTGCCCATTTTATAATTGGGTTTTTTTGTTGTTGAGTTGATGCTTTCTATAAATTTTAGAGATGAGCCTCTTGTCAGATACGTTGTTTCCCAAGATTTTTTCTTAGTTTGTAGATTGTCTTTTTTACTCTTTTGATAGTCTCTATTGATGAGCATAAGTTTTTACTTTTATGAGGTCTCATTTATGTATTCTATCTTTTGCTATTCATGCATTTGTTATCCTATTTTTACTATAGATTAGGTCCCATAGCTTTCTCCTTATGTTTTCTTCCAGGAATTTTATAGTTTTACATTTAACAATTAGTTCTTTGATCCATTTTGAGTTAGTTTTTGTGTATGGTATGGGGTATGGTTCCTGTTTAATTTTTCTGCAACTGGTTATCGTTTTGCCAGCACTATTATTATTTTTTTCCTTTTTGTCTGTATTGCCCGAGAATTTTTTTTTTTTTTTGGCTTAAACTTTTCTTAATACTATTATTTTTTTACTGTCATTGAGAATGTACACAGCAAAACATAGAACAATAGTTTCTACATGTACCTTTTAGTGACATTGATTACATTCTTTGAGTTGTTCAACCATTCTCCTCTTCCTTTTCCAAGTTGTTCCTCCCCTACTAATATAAATTCACTGCCTCCTGAGGTTTCTGTGTAATCTTTCAAGTTGCTGTTAATTTGATCCCATATAGACAGTTTTTAAAAGAGTATAATGGTCAAGACAAGCTTTTTTTTTTTTGCCTTTTTTTAATTGTGCTTTAGGTGAAGGTTTCTCATTAAACAATTAATACACATATTGTTTTGTGACATTGGTTGCCAACCCCATAATGTGTCAACACTCTCCCCTTCTCACCTTGGGTTCCCCATTGCCAACTTTCTGTCCCCTCCTGCTTTCTTGTCCTTGCCCCTGGGCTGCTGTGTCCATTTAGTCTCTTTTTGCTTTATGGGCCTGTCTAATCTTTGGCTGAATGGTGAACCTCAGGAGTGCCTTCAGTATTGAGTTAAAAGGGTGTCCAGAGGCCTTACTCCCGGGGTTTCTCCAGTCTCTGTCAGAGCAGTATGTTTGGTTTATTTTTGTGAGTTAGAGGTTCTACATTTTTCTCCAACTCTGTCCGGAACTCTCTATTGTGATCCCTGTCAGAGCAGTTGGTGGTGGTAGCCGGGTACTATCTAGTTGTGCTGGACTCAGTCTGGCAGAGGCTGTGGTAGTTGTGGTTTGTTAATCATTTGGACTAATATTTTGTTTGTATCTTTGCTTTTCTTCATTCTCGATTGATCCAGATGGGGTGGGACAAGTGGAGTATTTTAGATGGCTGCTCATAAGCTTTTAAGACCCCAGATGCTACTCACTAAGGTAGGATGTAGAACTTTTTTTTTAATAAACTATGTTATACCAATTGAGCTAGATGTCCCTCGAGACCATGGTCCCCAACCCTCACCCAGTGATTCAGCCCCTCAGGGAGTTTGGATGTGTGAAGACAAACATTTTTACTAGTTAAGCAAAACTGTTGTTTAAGGTTTAAAGATTATTTCAGAGCAGTGGTTTCAGGGGTTTCTTAAAACCTTCGTGGCTCCAGGAAGTCTAGAGTTCCTGAGAATTTGAAATTTTCTTCTGCATTTTCCCCCTTTTGATTAGGATTCTGTATGGAATCTTTGATCAAAATATTCGGCAATCGTAGCTGGGCACTATCTAGTTCTTCTGGTCTTATGGCAAAGGAGGCAGTTGTTCATCAAGGCAAGTAACCACACATTCCATGTTCTTCTTCAGTTCCTGATGCTTCTTCTTCCTCTGCTGTTCCAGGAAAGTAGAGACCAATTTGTGATTTGGATGCCTGCGTGCAGGCTTTTGAGACCCTAGATACTACGCAGTGAACTAGGAGTTAGAAAAGAAGCACTAAACATCTAGTAGTGCTAGCACCATTTACCAAAGACCCTGTTTCTGCCCCATTGAATGGACATTGACTCCTTGTCGAAGATCAGTTGTTCATAGATGGCTGAATTCATTTCTGGGTTCTCAATTCTATTCCACTGGTATATGTGTCTGTTGTTGAACCAATACCAGGCTGTTTTGATTTCAGTGGCTGTGTAGTATGTTTTGATATCAGGGAGTGTGTGGCTTCCTTTGTTCTTCTTCAGTATTGCTTTGGCTATTCCAGGTTTCTTTCCTTTCCATATGAAGTTGGTTTTTTCCATTTCATTAAAGAATGTCATTGGGATTTGTATTGGGATTGCATTGTATCTGTAGATTACTATAAGTAGAATTGACATTTTCACTCTATTAAATTTTCCAATCCATGGGCATGGAATGTCCTTCCATTTATGTTGGTTTCCATTTATGTTGGTAGTAGTATTTTATAGGTTTTATTGTATGTCTTTTATGTCCTGGTTAGGTTAATTTCTAGGTATTTTATCTTTATGGGGGCTATTGTAAATTTTTTTTTTTTTTATTTCTTGTTTGGAATACTCCTTGTTAGTATAAGGAGCCCTGGTAGTGTAGTGGTTAAGCACTTGGCTGCTAACCGAAAGGAAGAATGTAGCAATCTACTTTTATAAAGATTACAGCCTTGGAAACCCTATGGGGCAGCTCTACTCTGTTCCGTAGGGTTGCTGTGAGTCAGAATCAACTCGATGACCATTGGTAGGTAGGTAGGTTAGGTAGGTAAGTTAGGTAGTGTTTAGGAACCCAACTGACTTTTATATGTTGATCTTCTACCCTGCAATGTTGTTGAATTCTATTAGTTCCAGCAGTTTTCTTGTGAAATCTTTAGAATCTTCTGTGTATAGGATCACGTCATCTGCGAGTAGAGATAGTTTTACTTCTTCCTTTCTGATTTGGATACCTGTTCTCTTTCTTGCCTTATTGCTCTGACTGGGACTTCCAGTACGATATTTACTAAGAGTGGTGATAATGGGCATCTTTGCTTCCTTCCTCTTCTCAAAGGGAAGCTTTTAAGTCTTTCTCCTTTGAGTATAATTTTGGCTATTGGTTTTGCATATATGCCCTTAATTATGTTGAAAAATTTCCCTTTTCTATTTTGCTGAGGGTCTTTATCAGGAAAGTGTGTTGAATTTTATCAAATGCCCTTTCTGCATTAATCGATATGATAATATGGTTCTTTTCTTTTGTTACATTTATGTGGTGGATTACATTGATTGATTTTCTACTGTTGAACCACCCTTGTAGTCCTCGTATGAGTCCCTCTTGATCATGGTGTATGAATTTTTTGATGTGTTGCTGAATTCTGTTGGTTAGAATTTTCTTGAAAAATTTTACATCTATGTTCATGAAGGATATGGTCTATAATTTTCTTTTGTAATGTCTTTGCCTGATTTAGGTGTCAGGGTTATCCTTTCTTTATAGAAAGAGTTAGGGAGTGTTCTTTCCTCTTCTGTTTTTGAAGAGTTTGAGTAGAATCAGTATCAGTTCTTCTCTTTCTGTTTGATAGAATTCCCCAGTATAGCCATCTGGTCCTGGGGTTTTTTTTTTTTTTTTGGATGAAATCTTCAGTCTCTTCTTTTGTAATGAGTCTGTTTAGATTTTCTACCTCTATTTGTGTTAGTTTAGGTAGGTTGTGTGTTTCTAGGAATTTTTCCATTTCATCTAGGTTTTCAAATTTGTTGTAATACAATGTTGCATAGTAATCTGTTATGGTCCTCTTTATCTCAGTTGGATCTGTTATAATGTCTCCAGTTTCATTTCTTAATTTGGTTATTTGCCTCATCTTGTTTTTTTCTTTTGTTCTTAAAATATTTCCATTCTAGTGATTGAAACAAACAAGTAAACAATTATAAAAAGACTGTGTGGTATATAATAAAGGTATATAATGGATGTTTTTGGATCACAGAGGATAGTATGCCTAACATCCTGGAATTGGGAAACTAGCTCAAAAGGATTTACTGTACAAAAATGTGATTTGTGAGCCTCTTTAAAGGTAAGTAGTATAGTTGGCCAGAGAACTTAGACAAACATAGAAGGAAAGACATTATGAAAAGTGTAGTTCAACCTAGCCAAGTAGACACATTGCAGACTATTTTTCTTTGAAAACATTTCGTCTCCTGTATTCACAAATAATAATTTCTAATAGGTATGCAGCTTGAAGTTGAGAGGTATTTTCTCTTAGCATCCGAGGATTTTGTTCTGCTGTCTTTTGAATATCGCTTTTGATGCTGAGAAGTCTGCTGTTAGTTTGGTGGTCATCCTTTTTTTTTTTTTTGATATTATTGGCCTGTTCTCTTTGGATCCTTTACTTCTTCACTTTGTATTTAGTGTTCCACACATGGCATATTACAGGGATATCATTTATTTCTTTTTATTTGTCCTTCTTGGGGCTCTTTGGGATTCCTGAATCTAAAGATGAGTATCTTTGTCAATTTTAGAAAATTCTCAGCCATTGTGAGTTCTTCTCGTTAGTATTCAATGACTCTTAACATATTTTCCATATATAAGTCTCTTGCGCTGCATTCTGAGTAATCTGTCTTTCCAATTAAATTATTCAGAAGTATTTGTGGTTTATTTTTAGTTGATATTTTTAATCAATATGGTTTTCATTTCTGGAAGTTCTGTGTTTTTTAAATTTTCAAATCTGTGTGGTCACTTTTATTCTTTCCTCTTCTATCATAGTTTTAATGTCTTCTTTTAACACTTTCAATATATGAGACATACTTATTTTTATATCCTTTATCTGATAATTCTGGTATCTACAGTCTTTAAAGATACGATTTTGTAGTTTATTATTTTTGTGGACTTTTAAAATTATTATTGCTTGTTTCCCTATATGTTTTATGACTTTATTTAAACATATTCCTTGGGATTTTATTAGTGGAAGTTCTTTAATATCTGAATTTAAAATGCTTTTCTTTCTAGTAAGAATTTGCATTTCATCTGCCAAGTGCCTAAGGGCACTACAAACCCAAAAGCACTTTAAACTTCTGACTTGGAGTTTTTTCAGGTGTTCGCGTAGTGTGAATTCCAGCTGCAAACCCTTGAATGTATATGCTTAAGTGTGGGAAATTATTAGAAAGAATTCTAAAAAGAAAAAAAAAATTTACTGGCGCCAAAATCCTGAAACATGCAAATAAACCCGTTTTGTGCTTATGTGGATTACTTTTCTTTCTAATTCAGCCACTTGCGGGTATCGCTCTTTGGGATCAGGCCTTATTCGACTTCTGATCCCGCTTGATCCTCATGCAGTTCACCATATGCACTTTACCTTGTACTTTTGAAACCCAGGCTCTACTGCTTCAGGTATCAGGAGGTGCACTCCAGCACTTGTCTACCTCAGTGGATTAACATTTTCTTGTGGTTTCTTGGAAGAAGTACAGCCAGAATGTTCCTTAGAATCAAGGATGGTGAGCTTTCTTCTAACATACTTTGGACATATTATCGGGAGGGATCAGTCCCTGGAGAAGGACATTGTGCTTGGTAAAGTAGAGGGTCATCAAAAAAGAGGAAGACCCTCGATGAGATGGATTGACACAGTGGAGGCTACAATGGGGCAAGCGTAACAATGATCATGAGGATGGTACAGGACCGGGCAGTGTTTCATTCTGTTGTATATAGGGTTGCTATGAGTTGGAACTAACTCAGTGGCATCTAACGACAACAACAAGTGGTTTCTGATTTCTGAAAATTTCTCTTATTTTCAGCCATGTATTTATATATATGTGTATATATTTTGTATATATATATATATATATAGTATCTTATTAAGTATTTTAAGAACAGTATGTCTTGAGGATTTTTCTGGACTCTCTCCTTCCATGGTACTGGAACTGGAACTGGAAGTACATGGTAGATTTTATTTATCTATTTCTAAAAGTAGAGATTATTTCACACCTCTAGAGGAGTGAACATTTTATATTGACTTTCACTTTTATACTGTGGTAGGCAGAATAGTGATTCCCCAAATATTCCCACATCCTAATCTCTGAAACCTGTGAATATGTGACCTTATTTAGCCATCGGAAATTTACAAATATGATTAAGTTGAGGATTTGTGATGGGGAGATTAGCCTGGATTACCTGAGTGAACCTAATGTAATCACAAGGATCCTCATAAGAAGGAGATAGGAGGGTTACAGTCATAAGGAGATGAGACCACTGGAACAGGTCAGAATGCTACAGGGCCATGAGCCAAGAAATGGGAGCAGCGTCTCGAAGGTCCAAAAGGCAAGAAAAGAGATTCTCCCCTGCAGCCTACAGAAGAAACGCACTTCTGTTGACTCATTTTAGACTTCTAACCTACAGAACTAAAAGATAATAAAATGTGTTGTTTTAAGCCACTAAGTTGTAATTTTTTATAGATGCAGTAGGAAACCTAGACAGGTAGTGTACAAAATGATGGTACATTTTTAGGTGTATACTGGCTTTCCTACAAGATATACGTCCCATTTACCCATCAAGGTTAAAGAAGTCTGTTTGATGATCTTGTGCCCTGACTTGCTTTTTGGATCACACACGGATAACCATTTGTTTTTTTTAGATATGTGCTCCTAAAGGACTTTTTGATCCAGTGAGCATATAGAAGTGGTTATGGGGAAGAGACAGAGCCCTTGTCAGAGAGCTAACCATCTGAAATTTAAAATCCTTTTCTATCTGAAGACAAGGGCCATAGATAAGCTTTTTTTTTTTTTTTTTTTTCCTCCTCTGCCTTTCTCAGGACAGTAAGAGTGAATAGGTTTAAAAGAACAGGATCATTTCGGACTTTGATGATAATCCCTTAACCTGCTATTACTTATTGGAGTTAGGATAAAGTAAAATGTATGACTGTTCAGTCTTTCTTTTTTCCTTAGGAATGCCTTTATCTAGTTATTTTCAGTGTCTTCACTGGGTAAGAAGACCATTCAAAATAGCCACCAAAAACAACTCCTTAAATTGCTAACTAGCAAATGAATCCAGTTGAGAAAACCAGCAAACCAAACCCGCTGCCATCAAGTCAATTCCGACTCATAGGGGCCCTATAGGACAGCGTAGGACTGCCCCATAGAGTTTCCAAGGAACACCTGGTGGATTCGAACTGCCGACTTTTTGGTTGGAGGCCATGGCATTTAACCACTTTGCCACAAATGACTTCTCTATTTGAAATCAAATGTCTCTGAACTCAGGTACTCTTTGTACTTTTTCAAGACCCAGATACAATGCTGGGAACTAGCAGGAACTGCAGCTACTGTCAGCTGCTAGGCTAACTGTTGTTATCCATGGATAGTAGCACATTGTTGCTGTACCTTTGAGCTCTTCAGAGAGGACGTATTACCAGAACAGTTCAGAGAAGTTGCAACGTCCAACTGTGTCACTAGGTCCCCAGCCTTGAATTGAGTCCGAGCTAGATTTGGAGATAGTATAGCTTTTGTGCTTATGAAATGTGACAAGAAATCAAATGGGAGATTTTATTTAAAGACTATGTGCATAATATTTTTTTAATTACCAAAGGGGGAGTGTGGAAGGATTCAGAGACTTGTTGACTCTACTTGGTGAAATTGTGAACTCTGTTTATTTTATTCAAGGAAATGTCTAGCCATGGGCAAAGGGTCAGTTCTTTTCAAATAGTCCTGTCAAAAGTCAAATAAGCAGACTGGCTCAAGAAGGAAAAGTGCTCTGACTTGTGAATTCAAAAGAAGTTCAAGATCCAAAAATATTTCTCGCTCAGTGCCCAGAGTGAGAGTCTAGGAGTGGAATTGTTTATGCTGGCTGCTCAGACGGTGTTGTTACGGCAAAGCATGGCTTCCAGCTGCCTGCCGCAGGAGCCAATACTGAGACATGGGTGAGGTGAGCAGTGACAGGGTCTGTATTGTATACCGGTATACAAGAGGCAGAGGGGAATGAGCTCCTCCAAAATCTGTCTCCTGGAGGCTGACCAGAGGGTTTTATAGGGACAGGTTTTGGGTCTGAAGAACTCAAGGAATTTGTCAGTTCCCCCCTTGAGGTGGGCACGATGACCACCTGATGGACATGTTGACCTTCTGTGAGTGTTCTCGAAGATCCTCTGACACTATCCTGGTTCCAGTCACAAGATTGGCCCTTTGTTTAGTCTCTCTGTCTTCCAGATTTATTGCCTGTTGTTCTGCCTTCCAAAGAGGAACATAGGTTAATTTCAGACTTGATAGCATCACGGAAAAGACAAGGGGGCGTGGTGTGTGGGGGGGTGGAGAAGGAAACCGCAAAATTACCAAATCACTGGGGTATGCAAAAGTTAACTCTGCGAGCTAGGCAAAAACAATACCAGAACGGCCACCGTGTTAGGCCCGTACACCCTGTACACCCGCTTTCCCACGCTGCCCCTTCCAGTGTTTCACCTTGTCAAGATGTTAAGTCCTCTTATATATGTGAAGAATTAGTGCTTTGCTATGGCTTATCCAAGTGTCGTCTATTTTTATGTATGTCTTACGGGGTCGTGGAAAAAAATTTGTCTCTTTCTTAGCTCAAGGCAATATCAGAGTGAGTTGCCAGGAGAAACTGGTTAGTGAGTTAGGATGAAAAGAAAGGAGAGCTTAATAAGGAAAAGAAGGAAGTTTCCCCAAACATAGGGCATCTATGAAAAGCCCACAGCTAATTTCATACTTAAGAGTGAAAGACTGAATGGTTTTCTTCTAAGATCAGGAACAAGTCAAGGATGTTTGATCTTTGCATTTATATTCAACTTCGTACTGGAGGTTCTAGCCAGGGTGATTAGGCAAGAAAAAGAAGTAAAAGGCATCTAGTTTGGAAAGAAAGAAGTAAAACTACCCCTATTTTCAGATGATATGATTTTATATATAGAAGATCCTCAGGAATTCACAGAATAAGCTATTAGAATTAGATTAATTCAACAAGGTTGAAGGATACAAAAATTAACTGTATTCAGTTGTATTCTATACACTAGGTATATATCTAAGAGAACTGAAAAAATATTACACAATCTACACAGGATAGTGAAAAAAGATCATGGAAGTAGGTGATGGTTGCATAGCATTGTGCATATGATTAATGTCATTGAATTGACACTTAAAAATGGCCTAAGGGGCACTGAGCTTCTGTTACAGATGATGGAAACGCTTGGAAACAGGTAGTGATGATAGTTGCACAACATCATGAATGTAATTGTTGCCTTTGAGTTGTACACGTAAATGTCATTATGCCAAATGTTATATGTGAACTTACTACGATAAAAATGGTTAAAATGGCAAATTATGTTATATATATATTCCATAATTGGAAAAAAAAAACTTGTACATGAATGTTCACAGCGTTATTCATGATAGCCAAAATGTGGAAACAATCCAAATGTCCGTCACCTGAAGAATTCACAAACATAATAGGTATTTATGCAATGGGGTATTATTCCACAATAGAAAAGAAGGAAATGCTGATACATGTTACAACATGAATAAATCTTTATTGCGCTAAGTGAAAAAGCCAGTCACAAAAGGTCCCATATTGCATAATTCCATGTATGTGAAATGTCCAGATTAGGCCAGATTAGAGACAGAGAGTAGATTCGTGATTGCCAGAAGCTGGGGAGAGGAGGGATGGGAAGTGGCTTCTAATGGGTATGGGATTTCTTTTTGGAGTGATGAAAATGTTCTGAAGTTAAATGGTTGTGATGGTTGTACAACTCTGAATATACTAAAAACCATCGAATTGTACATTTTAAAAAGGTTAATTTTATGACATGTGAATGATACCTCAGTAAAACTACTATTAAAAATGCATATGTAATACTATGAATTCAATAAACTCTCATTTGAGACTATTTAAAGAATAAAAGAGCAATGTAATGAAATATTCTACTCTATACTGCTGGGATTTCAACATTGAGAAGAGGAATAAAATCTAAAACCTTAAGGGGGATACTAAATTCTCAAAGTACAAAGAAAAAAAGAAGCCTAGAGAAAACAGCCATTGCTTTGGCTGCATCCTTAGCAAAGAGAATTATACGCATAATAACATCACTAGATATTGGTGTGCAACATATTTAAAGTGTGATGTACGTAAAGAAATGTGCATCTAAAACAAAACCAACAACAAAAAAAAAACAAAAACAAAGATACACAGCTCCAGGGATTATTTCAGATCAAACACCCATGTAACTACCCACAGGTCGAGAGTAGAACGTTGCCAGGACTCCAGAAGTTCTTTTCCTGTTCCCTCAAATCTCTGTGCACTCATGGTAATACCCTTCTTCTTCTCATCCTTCTCCTTTGTTCTGCCACCTAATCTTGCCAAGAAAAATAATGTTCCTTGCATTTTTTGTGTGTCTGTGTATGCAACCAGATGGTATGTATTCTTTATATCTAGCTCTTTGTTTTGCACTGCTTTTTTATATTTGTGAGATACATCAAAAATTTTGTGTAGCTGTGCTTCATTAATTTTAATTTCTGAATAATCTATTAAAAATTAGAATTCTACTCTTGGTGGATATTGTTCTAGTGTTCAACTGTTCAAATAATAGTTCTGTAAAATTATAATATGTGTCATTTGATGAACACACATACATTATGTTGGATGTATGTCTGAAAGAGGAATTTCTGAGTTACAGAGTGTTTATATCTTTTGTCCTTTATCTCAGTATGGATTTTACCAAACGCAAAGCTTGAAGCAAGATCTTGGATCCAATTTGATTATCTGTAAGCAGAAAGGATGGTGTGGAGTAGAATAAAAGAGATGGGAGGGAAAACCAACTAAAGGGTACATTATCGAGGTCACTGTTGCGTGCAGTGGAAGCTCAGTTCTAAGAAACTGACAGAGTGGATACCACAATAGTCCACTTGAAGGAGAGGAGGTTGGAGCAAGCTCTATGATATTAGAGAAGACCCTCAGACAGAAAATTGAGGAACACACTGCTCATGCTTGAGGTAGGGTACTGTTATGGCCCTAGAAAGCCTGAGCATGCAGGGAACAATCTGCCTCTGTTATAACTGAAATCAGAGGTAAACTGGGGATGTTTCAGGGGACCAGTGGCTTTGCTTCGGTCCACGCCTTGAGACGCTTACATCTGTGCTTCTGCATATTAAATCCAGTCTATGAGTTTTCAAGTTCATGAGGCATTTTTATCTTCATAAAAAGTTATTGGAGAAGGGTTAGTGGAACAAAATAGAGTCCCCGTTGCTGAAATTGTTTCTAAGGTTATAATTGACATTTGTCATCTTCTGTCTCATCCAATCGTTTTGTTTTCTGTGTTCTTGACCAGCATTTTAGCTTATCTAGATTTCTTGCTTAGTTTGGTGACCAAATGTTCATCTCTGAGACATTCAAGCCCTTAGTTTGCTACAGTTGCCTGTTTACTGTTGTCACTAGGCATAGAAGCACCAGTTCTTCCAGGCATAGTCCCCTCTGCTCTGGTTATTTAGTAGCAATCTTAGCTACCATGATAATTGCCAGTATTGGGACTAGTTGTCTGCTGATTGATCAACCCAAGGTGACAGAGGTATTAGGCAGAAATCATAGCTTCAGGCTTGGGGGAAATCTTATGTATCTTGGAAACATCATGTGCTCCCATCCAAAAAAACTTCATATATTCCTGTAAACCCAGAATTTGTAGAGATGGAAGGAAAATTCTTAAAGTAAGTCACTAGAGAGGTGGTTAAAGAGGCCAATTACACTTAATACTACTTGGTTCAGGCCTTGTGATGTAACTACTGAGAGTATTACACACCATACCTTGGTCATTGTTTTAGTGTATTTACTGTATCCTAGAGGGTAATGTGCCGCAATCCTAGAGAGTTGTGTCTTACTTTGAGGCTTCACTGAGCCTGTAATAGGTCATTATACCATTTTTTAAAGTCAGATTGGCTTTGGTTAATATAATACGAGGTAAATACATAGTGACTTTGCACTCATTTTTGTACCTTCTTTACCATAAGATGGGCCCCCTTATCTGAGGTGGTGTTGTGTGGGATCTCGTATTAGTAAGTCAGCTGTAAGCTCCTAGATAGTGGTGCTGACAGATATATTGCAGTCAACATCCAGAGTACCTATCAATTCTGTTAAGGAATAATCACTACCCTTGGCAGCATAGAAGGAGTCCAGTGTAATATATTTGCCACCAAATGTCTTGCTGGCCTTTCTGAGAGATGATACCATATTGAGGGTTCATCATTGGTCTCTTCTGCTGACAGGAGTATCTGCAGTGGGGGTTATTAGATGTGACTTGATGAGAAGGAGCCAGGCTATCGTATCCATGGATAAAGTATCCCTGCCAACATGTTGCCATGCACTAGGATGGTTGAGAACAGAGGTTGTATGAATCCATTGGATGGATAATCCTCTTTGGGTTGTTAAGTGCATCTTCTGTGGTGAATACCATCTGATGGACATTAGCATGAGTCACAGAGATTCATATACTCTCTGTCCATTCTCATTGGTCCATCCAAATGCCTCCTTTCCGGACATGCTTTTCTTTATTCTTCCAAATATGTTTCTTCTGGGCCCCAATTAACCAATTTAGTCATTTACCACTGTTCGTTGTAGGGGCCTTCCTAGTCTGTCTTAGTCTAGGGCCTCTAGTGTTGATCCTATTTTTTCTTGTATGTTTTTGGTTTATACTTAGGTCTTTGACCCATTTTGAATTAGTTTTTGTGTATTGTGTGAGGTATGGGTCCTGTTTCGTTTTTTTTCTGCAGATGGACATCCAGTTTTACCAGCACCATTTGTTAAAACGACCGACTTTTCCCCATTTGATGGACTTTGGACGCTTGTCGATGATTAGGTGACCAGAGGTGGATGGATTTACATTTGGGATCTCAATTCTGTTGGTCAGTGTATCTGTCATTTTACCAGTACCAGGGTGTTTTGACTACCATAGCTGTGTAGTTCTGAGGTCAGGTAGTGTGAGTCCTCCTACTTCTTCTGAATAGTGCTTTACTTATCCAGGGCCTCTTCACTTTCCATGTAAACTTAATGATTAGTTTTTCCATCTCTTTAGAGAATGTTGTTGGTGTTTGGATTGGGATTCCATTGTATTTTTAGATTGTTCTGTTTTTTTTTTTTTTTTCTGGGTAGAATTGTCATTTTCACAATGTTAAGTCTAACTATCCATATGCGTGATATGTTTTTCTGTTTATGTAGATCTCTTTTGGTTTCATGCAGTAGAGTTTTGTAGTTTTCTTTGTATAGGTTTTTTACATCCCTGATTAGATTTATTCCTAAGTATTTTATTTTTTTAGGAGCTATTATAAATGGCATTGTTTTCCTGGTTTCCTTTTTGTTGTTCTCTTTATTGGTGCGTAGGAATCCAACCGATTTTTGTATGTTTATCCTGTATCTGGCTACTCTGCTGAATTTTTCTAATAGTTCCGATACTTTTCTTGTATTTTGGGTTTTATGTGTATAGTATCATATAATCCTAAAATAGGGGCAGTTTTACTTCTTCATTACCGTTTTGCATGCCCTGTATTTATTTTTCTTGCCTTATTTCTCTAGGATTTCCAGCACAATGTTAAATAGGAGTGGTGGTAAAGGGCAACCTTGTCTTGTTCCTGTTCTCAAGGGACATGTTTTCAGCCTCTCTCCATTAAGAATGATGTTGGCTGTTGGTTTAAAAAAAAGATAGATGCCCTTTATTATATTGAGGAATTTTCCCTTATACCTTTTTATTGAGAGTTTTTATCAGGAATGGGTGTTGGACTTTGTCATATGCCTTTTCTGCATCAATTGAAATGATCATGTGATTCTTTTTTTTTTGTTTATGTGGTAATTATGTTGATTGATTTTCTAATGTTAAACCATCCTTGCATACCTGGTATGAATCCCACTTGGTGGTGGTGTGTTATTTTTTTGATATGATGCCTAATTCTATTGGCTAGAATTTTGGTGAGAATTTTTGCATCTATATTCATGAAAGATATTGGTCTGTAATTTTCTTTTTTTGTGGTGTCTTCGCCTGGCCGTGGTATCAGGGTTATGCTGGCTTCATAGAATGAATTCGGAGGTATCCCTTCCTTTTCTATGTTTTGAAATAGTGTGAGTAGTATTGGCGTAAACTCTTCTCTGAATGTTTGGTAGAATTCTCCAGTAAAGCCATATGGGCCAGGGCCTTTTTTTTTTTTGTTGGGAGTTCTTTTTTTATTACCTTTTCAGTCTCTTCTCTTGTTGTGGGTCTGTTCAGATTTTCAGCATCATTTTGTGTTAGTTTGGGTACGTAGTGTGTTCTAGAAATTTGTCCTTTTCCTCTAGGTTTTCAAATTTGTTGCAGTATAGTTTTTCATACTACTCTGTTATGATTCTTTTTATTTCAGTTGGGTCTTTTGCCCTCCATTTCATTTCTTATTTGGGATATTTACATCTTTTCCTGTTTTTCTTTTGTTAGTTTGGCCAGTGGTTTGTCGATTTTCTTGATCCTTTCAAAGAACCAACTTTTGATTTTGTTGATTCTTTCTGTTGTTTTTCTATTCTTCATTTGATTTATTTTTGATCTGGTCCTTATTATTTCTTTTCTTCTGGTGGCTGTGGGCTTCTTTGCTGTCCTCTTTCTGTTTTTTCAAGCTGTGCAGCTAATATTTTAATTTTGTCTCTTTCTTCTTATTTTAGATGTGTGCATGTCTTACTCTAAAATTGACCTCTGAGGACTGACTTTGCTGTGTCCCAAAGGTTTTAGTATGATGTTTTTTTCATTCTCACTTGATTCTAGGACTTTTTTGGTTCCATCTCTGATTTCTTCTATTACCCAGTGGTTGTTAAGCAAGGTGTTATTCAGTTTCTATGTAATTGATTTTTTTCCCTTACTCTTCCTGTTGTTAATTTCTACTTTGATGGCATTGTGATCAGAGAAGATACTTTGTATTATTTCAGTGTTTTGGATTTTGTTGAGGGTTGCTGTGTGGCCTAACATGTGGTCTATTCTGGAGAACGTTCCATGTGTGTTGGAAAAGAATGTGTACTTAGCAGCTGTTGTGTGGAGTGTTCTGTATGTGTCTATGAGGTCAAGTTGGCTGATTGTGGCCTTTAGTTCTTCTGTATCTTTGTTGAGTTTCTTTCTAGATGTTCTGTCCTTTACTGAGAGTGGTGTGTTGAAATCTCCTACTATTATCATGGAACTGTCAATTTCTCTTTTCATTGCTGTTAGAGTTTGTTTTATGTATTTTGGATTCCTGCCATTGGGGGTGTGGATATTTATTACAGTTATGTCTTCATGATGGATTGTCCCTTTAGACGTTATATAATGCCTTTCTTTTTCTTTTATAGTGGATTCTGTCTTAAAGTCTATTTTATCTGAGATTAGTATTGCCACTCCTGCTCTTTTTTGGTAGCTGTTTGCTTGATATGTTTTTTTTCTATCCTTTGACCTTTAATAAATTTACATCTTTGTTTCTAAGATGTGTCTCTTGTGACAGCATGGTGATGGATCCTTTTTTTTTTTTTTTAAATCCATTCTGTCACTGTCTGTCTATGGGATCTTTTAGGCCATTTACATTCAGTGTAATTATTGATAGGTCTGAGTTTATTGCTGTCATTTTGTCTTGCTTTTTTTGGGGGGGAGAGGGGTGCTGACATTCTCTTTCTTTGTCTTAGTCTCCTGTGCTGAATTCCTTTTGTTTGTGGATTTTTTTTTCATTTCTTTTGTTTTTGTAGATTTTACATTTACTGAGACTTTATGTTTTCTTCTGATCTTGGTCCCTAGTGCTGCTATAACAGAAATACCACATGTAGGTGGCTTTAGCAAAGAGAAGTTTATTTATTTCTTCACGGTAAAGTAGGCTAAAAGTCCAAATTCAGGGGATCAGCTCCAGGAGAAGGCTTTCTCTCTCTGTTAGCCTTCTCATCAATCTTCCCCCCGACTAGGAGTTTCTCCATGCAGGTCCCTGGGACCAGAGGATGCCCTCTACTCCTGGCACTGTTTTTTTGATAGTGTCAGGTCCCCAACTCTGCTTGAGCCCTTTCCTTTTACCTCTGGTAAGAAAAAAGGTGGGGCAGACCACATCCCAGGGAAACTCCTTTACATTGGATTAGGGATGTGACCTGAGCAGAGTTGTTACATCCCACCACAGGCAGAGATTATGATTTATAACACATGGGAAAATCACAAAATGGAGGACAACCACACAGTTCTAGGAATCATGTCCTAACCAAGTTGACACATATTTTAGGGGGACACAGTTCAATCTATGACATTCCACCCTTTGGCTCCCAAAAATTTGTGTCTTTTCCACAAGTAAAACATATTCACCCCATCATATCATAGCAAAAGTCTTAAATCAACTCCAAGTCCAAAATCCAAAAATTCTTCTTTATCTGTGAAACCTAGAATACAAGTTACCTGCTTCCGAAGTACAATGGAAGAACAGGCACAAGCCAGACATTTGCATTACAAATAGGAGAAATTGGAGGGAAAGAAGGCATAAAACGCATGAAGTCAGATTATATTACCCCTGAAGGCTTGAAAATAATCCTCTGTTCTCTGAGACCATTTACACAATAGCCCTGCCCTCCAGACTCTAGGTATTGGCTACACTGTCTGCATTCTGAGTGGAGACCCCTCAGCTCTAGGCTTCAGCTCTGCCTTCCAGGCCCGCTGGGATGGCAACTTTGCTCCCTCGGCTTTAGGAGCACCTTTTTCCTAGTCTATCTGAGTGGCAACTCTACCCTTAGAAACACCAGAGGCCATGGCTCCACCCTTTGAAGCTCCAGAGGTCATGGTCATACCATTTGAGACTGAGGCAGCTCGACTTCCAGTGTTCCTTGGCCTCTCAGCCCTCTGGCCTCACGCCCGTATCTGCCCTGCTAGGGCAAGTGTTCTAAAGCTCTGTAACCCAGTGCCGTCGAGTCGATTCGGACTCATAGTGACCCTATAGGACAGAGTAGAACTGCCACATAGAGTTTCCAAGGAGCGCCTGGCGGATTTGAACTGCCGACCCTTTGGTTAGCAGCCGTAGCACTTAACCACTAGGCCACCAGGGTTTCCAAAGCTCTGTAGCACTACTGATAAGTGCCTGGAGGCATGCCATTTTGCGAGGAAGGCTCCTGTGCACAGGTACTCAGCTCTCTTGTTCTGTGGGTCGGCAAGTCTAGCTCCGCTGAGAAGTGCCCGAAAGCACCCACTCCACAAGGAAACCTCCTGTGCACAGGCACTCAGCTTTGTCTCGTGGTGGGTCGGCTTCAACGTCGTCTCGCACTGGTCTCCTGGTTCTGCTGCTGCAGGTTCTCTGCCACTGCTGCTTCTCTGCCACTGCAGGTTCTCTGCTGCTGTCAGTTCTCTGCAGCTGGTCCTCTTCCACTGTCACTCCTCTATCCATTCACAGTTTGTTGTTAACTTTCTTTGTGGTTACCTTGAAATTTAGCCTTATCTTTCTTTGAACCAGTTTTTTATTACTTGATATTGCCTTGACTTTCCTCTGCATTAGAAAATTCTATACCTACACTGTTTAATCCCTCTTTTATTATTCTGACGTTGTCGTAATTTACAGATTAACCTCTCTAGTTACCAGTTGTAAATCTTTTAGTTTTGATTAATCCATGAGAATCCATTTCCTAGGTTGGTATCTGGCCGATGCGGTCTTGCATCCTAGATTCAGGCTGTCATCTGGTGTTGTTTGTTCTCAAACCAAAGGACTCCCTTTAATAATTATAAGTTTGGTTTGTTTTTTTACGTATTCCCTTAATTTTTGTTTATCTGGAAATGTTCTGATTTCACCATTATATATATATGTATATATATATATTTAAATTGTGCTTTAAGTGAAGGTTTACAAACCAATTCAGTCTTGCATATAAAAACTTGTATACACCTTGCTGTATACTCCTAGTTGCTCTCCCTCTAATGAGACAGCACACTCCTTCCCTCCACTCTCTATTTTCGTGTCCATTCGGCCAGTTTCTGCCCCCCTCTGCCCTCCCATCTCTTCTCCAGATGGAAGCTGCCCACATAGTCTCATGTGTCTACTTCATCCAAGGAGCTCACTCTTCACCAGTATCATTTTCTGTCCCATAGTCCAGTCCAATCCCTGTCTGAAGAGTTGGCTTTGTGAATGATTCCTGTCTTGGTTAACAGAAGGCCTGGGGACCATGACCTCTGGGGTCCTGCTAGTCTCAGTCAGACCATTAAGTTTGCTCTTTTTACAAGAATTTGGGGTCTGCATCCTACTGCTCTCCTGCTCCCTCAGGGGTTCTCTGTTGTGTTCCCTGTCAGGGCAGTCATCGGTTGTATCTGGGCACTGTCTAGTTCTCCTGGTCTCAGGCTGATGTAGTCTATGGTTTATGTGGGCCTTTCTGTCTCTTGGGCTCATAATTACTTTGTCTTTGGTATTCTTCATTCTCCTTTGCTCCAGGTGGGTTGAAACCAGTTAATGCATCTTAGATGGCCGCTTGCTAGCATTTAAGACCCCTGATGCCACTCTCCAGAGTAGGATGCAAATGTTTTAATAGATTTTATTATGCCACTTGACTTAGATGTCCCCTGAAACCATGGTCCCCAAACCTCCACCCCTGCTACACTGGCCTTCGAAGCGTTCGGTTTATTCAGGAAACTTCTTTGCTTTTAGTTTAGTCCGGTTGTGCTGACCACTCCTGTATTGTCTTTCCCTTCACCTAAAATAATTCTTATCTACTATCCAATTAGTGAAAATCCCTCTCTCTCCCTCCCTCCTCTCATAACCATCAAAGAGTATTTTCTTTCTTTGTTTAAACTTTTTCTCCAGTTCTTATAATAGTGGTCTTATACAATATTTGTCCTTTTGCAAGTGACTAATTTCACTCAGCATAATGCCTTCCAGATTCTTCCATGTTACGAAATGTTTTATGGATTCATCATTGTTCTTTATCAATGCATAGTATTTCATTGTGTGAATACACCATAATTTATTTATCCGTTCATTTGTTGATGGGCACCTTGGTTGCTTCCATGTTTTTGCTGTTGTAAACAGTGCTGCACTGAACATGGGTGTGCATATATATCTGTTCGTGTAAAGGCTTTCAGTTCTCTAGGATATATTCCAAGGAGTGGGATTGCTGGATCATATGGTAAATCTATTTCTAGTTTTTTAAGGAAATGCCAAATTGATTTCCAGAGTGGTTGTACCATCTTACATTCCTGTCTGCAATGTATAAGTGTTCCAGTCTCTCCGCAACCTCTTCAGCATTTACAATTTTATGTTTTTTGGATTAATGCCAGCCTTGTTGGGGTGAGATGGAATCTCATTGTAGTTTTGATTTGCCTTTCTCTAATGGCTAATGGCTAATGATCGTGAGCATTTACTCTCGTATCTGTTAGCCACCTGATTGTCTTTAGTGAGGTGTGTGTTCATATCCTTTGCCAATTTTTTAATTGGGTCATTTGTCTTTTTTGTAGTTGAGTTTTTGTAGTATCATGTAGATTTTCGAGATCAGACACTGATCAGAAATGTCATAGCTAAAAACTTTTTCCCAGTCTGTAGGTAATCTTTTTCCTCTTTTGGTGAAGTCTTTGGATGAGCATAAGTGTTTGATTTTTAGGAGCTGCCGGTTATCTAGTTTCTCTTCTGCATTGTTAGTAATGTTTTGTATACTGTTCATGCCAAGTATTAGGGCTCCTAGCATTGTCCCTGTTTTTCTTCCATAATCTTTATTGTTTTAGATTTTATATTTGGGTCTTTGATCCATTTTGAGTTTGTTTTTGTGCATGGTGTGAGGTATGGGTCTTGTTTCATTTTTTTGCAGATGGATATCCAGTTATGGCAGCACCATTTGTTAAAAAGACTGTCTTTTCCCCATTTAACTGTTTTGGGGCCTTTGTCAAATCTCAACTGCTCATATGTGGATGGATTTATGTCTGGATTCTCAATTCTGTACCATTGGTCCACGTATCTGTTGTTGAACCAGTAGTACCAGGCTGTTTTGACTACTGTGGTGGTATAATAGGTTCTAAAATCGGGTAGAGCGAGACCTCCTACTTTGTTTTTTCAATAATGCTTTCCTTATCCGGGTCCTCTTTCCCGGATTTGTTTCTCCATCTCATTAAAAAATGTCTTTGGAATTTCGATCAGAATTGCGTTGTATCTATAGATAGCTTTTGGTAGAATAGACATTTTTACAATGTTAAGTGTTCCTGTCTATGACCAAGGTGTGTTTTTCCACTCACGTAGGTCTCTTGGTTTCTTGCAGAAGTGTATTGTTGTTTTCTTTGTATAAGTCTTTTACATCTCTGGTAAGATTTATTCCTAAGTATTTTATCTTCTTGGGTGCTATTGTAAATGATACTGATTTGGTGATTTCCTCTTCGGTGTTTTTTTTGTTGGTGTAGAGGAATTCAACTGATTTTTGTACGTTTATCTTGTATCCCGATACTCTGCTGAACTCTTCTATTAGTTTCAGTATTTTTTTTTTTAAGATTACTTAGGGTTTTCTGTGTATAATATCATCTTTATCTACCCTAATTGCTCTGGCTAGGACTCCAGCACAGTGTTGAATAAGAGTGGTGATAAAGGGGATCTTTGTCTGGTTCCCGATCTCAAGGGGAATGCTTTCAGACTCTCTCCATTTAGGGTGATGTTGACTGTTGGCTGTGTATAAATGCCCTTTATTATGTTGAGGAATTTTCCTTCTATTCCTATTTTGCTGAGAGTTTTTATCATGAATGTGTGTTGAACTTAGTCAGGTGACTTTTCTGCATCGATTGATAAAATCATTGGTTTTTGTCTTTTGTTTTATTTATATGATAGATTACATTGATTGTTTTTCTAATGTTGAACCATCCCTGCATACCTGGTATGAATCCCACTTGGTCACGGTGAATTATTTTTTTGATACATTTTTGAATTCTGTTGGCTAGAATTTTGTTGAGGCTTTCTGCATCTAAGTTCATAAGGGATATAGGTCTATAACTTTTCTTTTTTTGTGGTGTCTATACCAGGTTTTGGTATCAGGGATATGCTGGCTGCATAGAATGAGTTTGGGAGTTGGTTGTTTTTTTGTGTTCTGAAATACCTTTAGTAGTAGTGGTGTTAACTGTTCTCTGAAAGTTTGGTAGAACTCTGCAGTGAAGCCGTCTGGACCAGGGATTTTTTTTGTTCGGAGTTTTTTGACTATGTTTTCAATCTCGTCTTTTGTTATGAGTCTGTGAATTCATCCATTTCTTCTAGGTTTTCAAATGTGTTAGAGTACAATTTTTCATAGTAATCCGGTATGATTCTTTTAATTTCAGTTGGGCCTGTTCTAGTATCGCCCATCACATTTCTTATTCGGGTTATTTCCTTCTTCACCTTTTTTTTTTTTTGGTCAGTTTGGCCAATGGTTTATCTATTTTGTTAATTTTTTCCAGCTTTTGGTTTTGTGAACTCTTTCAATTGTTTTTCTGTTTTCTATTTCATTTAATTCTCCTTTTGTATTTATTATTTGCTTTCTTCTGGTGTCTGAGGGTTTCTTTTGTTGCTCTTTTTCTATTTGTTCAAGTTGTAGGGATAGTTCTTTGATTTTGGTCCTTTTTTTATGTGTGCGTTTACTGATATAAATTGACATCTGAGCACTGCTTTCAGTGAGTCCCATAGGTTATGATAGGAAGTGTTTTCATTCTTCTTGGATTCTATGAATTTCTTTATTCCATCCTTAATGTCTTCTCTGACTCAGTTGTTTTTGAGCAGGGTATTGTTCAGTTTCCAAGTGTTTGATTTCTTTTCCCTGCTTTTTCTGTTATTGATTTCTACATTTATGGCCCTATGGTCAGAGAAGATGCTTTGTAATATTTCGAAGTTTTGGATTCTGCTAAGGCTTGCTTTATGACCTAATATGTGGTCTATTCTAGAGAGTGTTCCATGTGCACTAGAAAAGAAAGTATACTTGGGTGCTGTTGGGTAGAGTGTTCTGTATATATCTATAAGGTCAGGGCTTATTCTTCTGAAATAGGCCTGCAAAGGTCCATGCAGAGGGGAAAGGTATTCAAAGTCCATGGACCGTTTATGCCTGGGAAGTCTCTGCTTCTGTCCTAAGCTCACCTGGTTAGTGGTGCTGGCAGATTATCTTTTCCCTAGTTGTGAATTTATTCTTTCTCCAAGGCTGGGATAATGGCTCAGATTGAACAACAGGAGCTATCTCAAGCCCAGGGAAATCGACAGCCACTGAAGATAGCTTCATGGCGGGGGGCCCGGTAAAATATACGGAAGTACTTAGCTTTTGCTGAGAGCACTGTTCTTCTGTTGTTCCGGAGGTGTGAGTAGGCTGTGTGGTTGGTTGTTTCTCCCTGAGGAAACTGTGGCCGAATGCTGGTACCAGCCCACCACAGTCGTTCCTGGTAATGGTGCCTCAGGGTTCTTGGCGATTCAGGTCTGGCAATTCCTTTCTGCTTCCGAACCGTTTCTCCCTCCACCTGCTGCTCAGTCCATTTTCTGACTTGCCTTTGATGTTCAGGGTTTCCAGTTTGTTGTAAATGTGATGCTTTCCCTTGTTTTTCGGGTCTTTGTTGGAAGAGGGTTACCAGAAGCTTCTAACTACTCTGCCATCTTGGCCCCGTCCCCTCACCATCATATTTGAATGAGACTTTTGTAGGGTGTATTATTCTTAGTTGGTGATTTTTTTTACTTTCAGTGTTTTATATATGTCATTCCATTGTCTTCTTGCCTACATGGTTTCTGCCAAGTAATCAGAATTTAGTCTTATTGTTTCCCCTGTGTATGTGACTTTTCGTTTTTCTTGAGCTGCTGTCAGGATTATCTCTTTGTCTTTGGTTTTAGCAAGTGTGATTATGATATGCCATGTTGATTTTATTTTGGGTTCTGTCCTGTATGGGGTTAGTTGAGCTTCTTGGATGGTCAGGTTTTTATCTTTTACGATATTAGGGAAGTTTTCTGTCAGCAGTTGTTCAATGATTTTCTCCATGTATTCCATTTTCTCCCCTGTCCTGAAGCACTGATCACTTGCAAATTTTTGCCGTTGATTGTGTCCCACATCATTTTCTGGGTTTCTTCATTCTTTTCGCTGATTTTTTCTCAAATATATTGATTACCAAGTATTTGTGTTCAGTTTTGCTGATCCTGCCTTCCATTGTTTCAGACTTGCTCCTCAGAACTTCTATAACATTGTCCATTTCAGAAATCTTGTTGTTTAACTTTTGGATTTCTAATGGCTGTTTTTGTGTGATTTCTAGTTGTGAATTTATTTTGATGTTTTGTTCCTATTTTATTTCCGTGAATTCCCCCATTTTTTTGTTTGTCCCATGATTTTGCCTGCCTTTTCCAAAAATTTTGTATATTTTTTCCTCATTTTTGTCTGCTTTTCCTTCAACTCTTAGATAGTTGTGAATATTAGAGATTTGAATTCCCTATCAGTTAGCTCCAGTGACTTTTCTTCTACTGGAATGTCATCTTGGGTTTTGTTTTTGATGCCTACTTTATCCATCCTGTACTGTTTTTTTAAATATATTTTGACAATTTCTGTTGTCTTCGGGACATTCAGTAGTAATTTTCTGCGTTTATTGATGGTAAATTTATTTCTTTTGTACTGCTTTGTTGTTTTATTTGGTTGTTTGGGCAGGCGGGTTGTGCATTCTTTGTTGCTTGCTAGTCTCTGGGCATGATGTGTCTCATCACCTTGTCCAGTGGGTAGGGTCAATTGCTCAGTTATGGTGCAGTAGGGCAGGTCCAGTGGGTGTTCTGTCTCCTGCTGGAAGCTCTGTAAAGCTACTTTCCTGTACTCTCTGTCTGCTGGTCTTTGACACGATTATAAGATAGCAAATCTGTGCTGTGTTAGCTGATAGAGGGTCTCCACTCCCTACCTCTCTTTGCTCTCTGTCCTCTGTGAGTTTCTTTTTCTATTTGGTGCTTGGTTGAGTTCTTTATTCCTTCATTTGATGCTTAGGGTTCCAGGATTGATGTTTGTCTCTGTTTTACTAGTTTTTTGGGTCTTTGCTGTGGATGGACTGTGTGGTGCTTCTGTTTATAGTGCCATGTTGGCTCCGCCTCAGAATTTTCTATTTTTCTTAAGTTTTTTGAGGACCTAATTATAATGTCTTGGTGTGGGTCCCTGGTGGTACAGTAGTTAAGAGCTCAACTGCTAAGCAAAGGGTTGGCAGTTTGAATTCACCAGCCACTCCTTGGAAACACAATGGGACAGTTCTGCTGTGTCCTGTAGGATTGCTATGAGCTGGAATTGGCTTGACAGCAATGGATAATTATAATGCATCTTGGTGTGGGTTAAGGAGCCCTAGTGGTGCAGTATTTAAGTGCTCAGCTGTTAACTGGAAAGGTCAGGAGTTTGAACCCACCAGCTGCTCCATGGAAGGATGTGGCAAAATGCTTTTATAAAAATTACAGCCTTGAAAACCCTATGGTGCTGTTCTGCTCTGACCTATAGGGTCACTGTGAGTGGGAATTAACTTGATGGCAACAGATTTGGTGTGGGCCTCTTTGCATTTATTCTACTTGGAATTCATTGAGCTTCTTAAATTTGTAGATTTATGTTCTTTATTGTATTTGGAAACTTTTCTGCCATTTTTCTTAGCTATTCTTTCTGACCCTTTCTTGTTGCCTTCTGTGATTACTGTGATGTATTTCAGTTTCCCTGTTGTTGTTCCACAATTCCACTAGACTGTGCCTAGCAGTCTCGAGCCTTTGATTTGTCAAGTTGATTCTTTGTTGCTGCTCTCCAGCCCACATAATTTTGATTACTTTATCTTCTAGATCACTGATTTTTTTCTTCTGAAAGCTAAAATCAGTTTTTAAATCCTTCTGTTGAGTTTTTTAAGTTATTGTTTCTTTCATTTTCACTGTTTCTATTTGGTTTATTTTTATAGTGTCTATGTTTTTATATTCTCGTTTTCTTTATGTACCATTTTCCTAATTTCCTTTAGTTCTTTGTCTTCCTTAGATCTTTGACATTGTTTAATATTGTACTATATTATTCTACTCTGTTTATTATTTGGGTTTGCATTAATATGATTTCTCTCCTTTAGTCTTGTTCACTTCAGTGGGCTATCATTTTCAAATTCTTTGCATGCCTTGTGTTTTTTTTTTTGTCAATCTGGGCTGTTATAATTTTATAAAGTGTGACTTTTTAATTCTCCCAATTGCAAGGAACTCTTAGGAGGTCACCATCTTCATTCAGACTTTGATTGCTGCTCCCTTTTCCTTTCAATGGTACCTCCAGATTAAGTCATGCCAAGGCTTTAGTTTTTTCAGAGGGTCACAGACAGATCCAAAACTACAAACTAATTATTCTACACTCAGGGGGGCACAGCCTTTAGTCTTTGGTTTATCACTCCCTCCCCTGCCCTATGAGCATAGCAGGCCAAGAGAGGAAAGGGTAGGAATACCATGAACAGTCTGCCTGGGAGGTTTGTGGTATTTGAATCAGGGCTGCAGATCAGAGACTCTTACTTGTGCAACAGAAACCTGTGTACCAGTCTGTGGTATGGCTCAGCAACCAGGTTTCCCTCTGCTATGCTGTAGGGTGATAGTGGGGGGACACCCTGAACCCAGGAGATGAGTACTTTTGGTTTCAGAGCCAGAAATCAGCAGCCCTTCTTGTGCATCAGAGATTCATGTGTTGGCTGGTAGAGCAGAGTGGCTCCTGAGTACCGCATACATCACCAGGGGGAAAAGGGTGGGGTCAGTGGAAGAAGTACTTTTCCTACTGTATGATTCGTTCTTGTCTTTATTCACTTTCCAGTTTTTTTGTTGCTTTTCTTTATCATTTTGGATTTCTTACAGGGCTGAACATGGGATTCTAACTGATTTTATTGGTGTTCTTGTAGGGTGGGTCAGGATCTTAGATCTGATCATACCATCATCTTCCCAGAATCATCAGTGTACTTTCAGGATGTCCCTGAGTGGGGCTATAGTTTGGTAGTACTTCGTTTTCAGTTACAATGACATTTTGAGCAGACAGATTATGATTTTTTTTTTAATCCTCTGTCGCCTATTCATAGGAAACCTTCCCATGAAGCTAAATACAGATATGTAACTTTTGAGGTCTGATCAAGCTTACATTCATGGGATAAATACCACTTAGGAATATTGTATAATCCTATTAGTATCTTGCCGTATTTGGTTTGGTAATATTTTGTTTAGGAATTTTGCATCTATATTTATGAGAAGTATTTGTCTGTAGGTTACTTTTCTTGTAATATCTCATTCTGTTATCCTGATACCAGATCCAAAATTTTAAGGAAGAAACAATACCAATCCTACATAAACTTTTTCAGAAAAAAATTTGTTAGAATTTACTGGGCATGGATTTTTCTTTGTGGAACAACTGTTAATTAGTAATACAGTTTATTTGCTTGTTATAGATGTGTACAGATTTTCTATTTCTTTTGAGTTGATTTTGATTATTTGTGTTATTTACAAGTTTGTCCATTTTAGCCAAGTTATCTAATGTTTAGCATAAAGTTGTTGATAACATTTCCTTATAATCCATTTAATTTCTGTAGGATTAATTGTGATGTCCCCTCTTCCGTTTGATTTTGCTAATTTGCCTTTTTTCCCCTTGTTCAAAGTTCCTGTCATTTGTTGATCTCATCAGATAAGTTTCATTAATTCTTTGTGTTGTTGTTCAATTTGCTGTTTGTTGGCATCTGCTCTGATATTTATTCCTTATTTTTCTTTATGTTTGATTTTTTTTTCATTTTTTTTTAGCTTTTGAACTGGTAGGTTAGAGTATGTCTTTTTTTTGTAATAGAAGTGTTTAATGCTATAAACTCTTTCTAAGTACTGCTTCAGCTGCATCCCATAATTTTTTTTCTTTTATTGTGGCAAATATATATGTAACAAAATATTTACTATTTTAACATTTTTTTACATGTCCAATTAAGTGCCATTACTCACATTCATCATATTGTTTAACCATCACCACTATCCATTTCCAAATATTGACATCATCCCCTAGAGAAGATCAGTGACCCCTAAGCAATGACTGTTCCTGTCCCCCTCCCTCACACCCACCCTTGGTAACCAATAATAAAATTAGATCTCTGTATACTTGCTATTCCAAATGTTTCCTATAAGTTGTATCATACGCTATTTTTTCTTTTGTGACTAAGTTATTTCACTCAGCATGATGTTTGTGTTCAAGGTTGTGTACAATGTTGTAGCATGTATTAGGACTTCATTTCTCTTTATGGCTGAATAATACTCCATTGTATGTATGTACCATTGTCTCTAAATTGCTGATAAGCGCGTGAAAAGTTGCTCATTGCCCTTAGCCATTAGGGAAATGCAAATCAAAACCAAGTGAAATATCACTTCATACCCACTAAGATAAAAAATAGCTATGATTAAAAAAAATGGAAAACAACAGGTATTGGCAAAGATATGGGAAAACTGGAGCCCTCATCCGTTGCTGGTGAGATTGTAAAATGGCACAGCTCTTGTGCGAACCAGTGTGGCAGTTCCTTAAAAAGCTAAATGTAACATTGACATCTGATTCAGCAGTTTCACTCCTAGTTATATACCCCAAATAATTGAAATCAGAAATGGATATACCTGTACAACTGTATTCATTGTAGGACTGTTTATAATGGCTAAAACATGGAAATGGCCTAAATGTCCCTCAGCAGGTAAATCTATTAATTTTGAAGCGTGTGTGTTTTTATTATATTCAAGTTACTTTTGTAATATTCCATTATTTACATTCATGTAGATCTGATAACGATGAATTTTCTCTGCTTTTGCTTTTCTATGAATGTCATTATTTTGCCTTTCTTTAAAAAAATAACTTTATTGAAACATATTTTACATGTCATAGACCCATTCCAGGCACATAATTCAATGATTTTTTTTGTGCAGCCACCACCATAAACAAGTTCTGCGACATTTTTATTCACTCCAGTATAACTCTTGCTTCACACTTACTGTTAATCCCCCATCCTCCCACCTTCCAAACCTCTGCCCAAGGCAAACACTAGCCTAATTTCTGGTAAGTGTAATCATACAATATATGCTCTTTGTGTCTGCCTTTTTTCACTGAGAAAAATATTTTTGAGTTTTATCCATATTGCAACCTGTATTGATAGTCCTTTTTCTCTGAATAGCATTCTATTATGTGTTTTTAGGTTTTGGGTATTATGATTAATGTTAGTAAGAACATGTGTGAAAGTTTTACTTGTGGATATATGTTTTCATTTCTTTTGTGTAGACACCTAAGAGTGGAATTACCGAGTTACCTGGTAAAATTGTGTTGAACTTTGAAAGAAACTGTGAAGCAGTTTCCCTAAGTGACTGCACAGTTTTTACATTCTCTTTGGTCATATGCAAGGGTCTCTACTTGTTTATGTCTTTGCCAATATTTGTTATTATCTGTTATTTTTATTCTAGCCACCCTGGTGGAAATGAAATGGTGTCTTGTGGTTTTAATTTGTGTTTCTGTAAAAACTAAATGATATTGAACATCTTTTCATGTCCTTATTAACCATTTGTTAAGGAGCCCTGGTGGCACAGTGATTAAGTGCCCAGCCATTAACCGAAAGGTCTGTGGCTTGAATCCAGTAATCACTGTGGGGGAGAAAGATGTGGTAGTCTGCTTCCATAAAAATTACAGCCTTGGAAACCGTATGGGACAGTTCTACTCTGTCCTGTGCTGTTGTTGTAGGTGCCATCAAGTAGGTTATATCCAACAGAACAAAACACTGCCTGGTCCTGTGCCATCCTCATGATCCTTGTTTATGCTTGAGCCCATTGTTGTAGACAATGTGCCAGTCCATCTCGTTGGGATCTTCCTCTTTTTTGCTGACCCTCTACTTTACCAAGCATGATATCCTTCTCCAGGGGCTGATCCCTCCTGATAACATATCCAAAGTATGTGAGACATAGCCATTCTTTCTTCTAAGGAGCATTCTGGTTGTACTTCTTCCAAGACATATTTGTTCGTTCTTTTGGCAGTCCACGGTACATTCAATATTCTTCTCCAGCACCGCAACTCAAAGGCATTAAGTCTTCCTTGGTCTTCCTTATTCATTGTCCAGCTGTCAACACGCATGTGAGACCATTGAAAACACCATGGCTTGGGCCAGGGACGCCTTAGTCCTCCAAGTGACGTCTTTGCTTTTTAAGACTTTAAAGAGGTCTCTTGCCACAGATTTGCCCAGTGCAATGTACCTTTTGATTTCTTGATTGCTGCTTCCATGGGTGTTGGTGGTGGATCCAAGTAAAATGAAATCCTTGACAACTTCAGTGTTTTCTCCGTTTATCATGATGTTGCTTATTGGTCCAGTTGTGAGGACTTTTGTTTTCTTTATGTTGAGGCGTAATCCATACTGAAGGCTGTAGTCTTTGATCTTCATCAGTAGGTGTTTCAAGTCTTCTTTGCTTTCAGCAAGGAAGGTTGTGTCATCTGCATATCATAGGTTCATAATGAGTCTTACTCCTATCCTGATGCAGATTTCTTCTTCATATAGTCCAGCTTCTCAGATTATTTGCTGAGTTTACAGATTGAATAAGTATGGTGAAATGATACAACCCTGATTCATACCTTTCCCAACTTTAAACCACACGGTATCCCCTTGTTTTGTTCGAGTGACTGCCTCTTGATCTATGTACAGGTTCCTCATGAGCACAGTTAAGTATTATGGAGTTCCCGTTCTTCACAATGTTATCCAAAATGTGTTATGATCCATACAGTCAAATGTCTTTGCATAGTCAATAAAACACAGGTAAATACTTTCTGGTATTCTCTGCTTTCAGCCAAGATCCGTCTGACATCAGTAATGATAACCCTTGTTTCATGTCCTCTTCTGAATCCAGTTTGAATTTCTGGCAGTTCCCCATGGATGTACTGCTGCAAGTACTTTTGAATGATCTTCAGCAAAGTTTTGCTTGCATGTGATATTAGTGATATTGTTTGATAATTTCTGCATTCAGTTGGATTGCCTTTCTTTGGAGTAGGCATAAATATAGATCTCTTCCAGTCTGTTGGCCAAATTTCTTGGCATAGATGAGTGAATACTTCCAGTGCTTCATCCATTTGTTGAAACATCTCAGTTGGTATTCTCTCAATGCCTGGAGCCTTGTTTTTGCCAGTATCTTCAGTGCAGCTTGAACTTTTTCTTTCAGTGCCATCAGTTGACTGAACATTGACCAATTCTTTTTAGTACAGTGATTCTGTGTGTTCCTTCCATCTTCTTTTGATGCTTCCTGTGTCATTCAGTATTTTACCCATAGAATCCTTCAGTATTACAACTTGAATCTTGAATTTTTTCTTCAGTTTTTTCAGTTTGAGTAATGCTGAACCTGTTCTTCTCTTTCCAACTCTGTCCTACAGGGTAGTTATGAGTCACAATCTACCTGATGGCAATGAGTTTGGTTTTCTTTTGTTTATCTTTTCATTTGTATCTTTTTTTTTTTTTGAAAAATGTATTATCAAGTATTTTACCTATTTCTTAATTGGGTAGTTTTTGTTATGGCTAAGTTGTTAGTTTTTTAATATCTTCTAGATATTAGACCTTATCGAAATAATGATTTGCAAATATTTTCTCCCATTCTGTGCATTTTTTTTCACTTTCTTGATGGTCTTCTTTGAAGCACAGAAGTTTTAAATTTTGATGAAGTCCAAATTTATATGTTCATTTTATTTTGGGTTGCTTTTGATATCATATATAAGAAACTGTTGCCTAATCCAAGGTCATGAAGGTTTATACCCGTGTTTTTTTCTAAGAGTCGTATTATTTTAGTTCTTTAATCTTGGTCTGTAGTCCATTGTGAATTAGTATTTATATATGGTCTGAGGTGGTTAAGTACTATGGCTGCTAACCAAAGGGTTGGCAGTTTGAATCCACCAGGTGCTCCTTGGAAACTATGGAGCAGTTCTACTCTGTCCTATAGGGTTGCTATGAGTCGGAATCGACTCGATGGCACTGGGTTTTTGGGTTATATGGTCTGAGGTAGGGGTCTGACTTTATTCTTTTGCGTGTGAATATCCAGTTGTCTCAGAACCATTTGTTACAAAGGCCATCCTTTTTTCACTGATTTGCCACGCCACTTTTGGCCAAATCAATTAACCAATAATAAGAAGATTTATTTGTGGCCTCCTATTTCTGTTTCATCGATGTATATATTTAGCCTTTGCTGGTACTTCACTAAGTGAAATCAGTAAATGTAAGTTCTCATATTTGTTCTTATTTTTCAAGATTGTTTTAGCTACTCTGGGTACTCTGCATTTCCATATGAATTTTAGGATCAGATTGGCAATTTCTGCCAAAAAAAAAAAAAAGCTAGAATTTTGATCTGTATATTAATGTCTTTTATCAGATTTTAAAGTTTTTAACTATTATGTCTTCAAATATTGCTCTGTCCTGTTTCTCTTCTCCTGAGGCACCAATTAAGCATGTTCGGTCTTTTGAATGTATCTCTATCTCCCTTCTGTTCGGATCTTTCAATTTTTTTTCTTTGTGGCCTTAAGTTTGAAGATTTTCGGTTGACTTGTGTTTGGATCCATTAATTTTATCTTTGCTATTCCAGCTTGCTGTTAAACTCATCCAGTGAGTTTTCAATAAGTGTAAAGTTAAATGTGTGTTTAGTAAATTTACAGACTTGTACAACCATCACCATATTCTATCTCTAGAACATTTCTGTTAAGTCAGAAATAAACCTCGTGCTTACTTGCACTTTGCATTCCCATCTCCAGCCCTAGCCAAATACTCATCTACTTTCTGTCTTTATAGTTTTCCCTTGTATGAACACTTCATATAAGTGGAATCATATCTGGACTCCTATATCTGATTTCTTTGAGCAAAATATTTTTGAGGCTCATTTATTTCATAGCATGTTATTTGTAATTTATTTCTTTTCATTGCTGAATAGTATTCTATTGCATGCGTTTACCAAATTTTTGTATATTTACTCACCAATTGGTGGACATTTGGGTTGTTTCCAATTTTTAGCTATTATGAATAATGCTGCTATGAACAATCATGTAAGGTTTTTGTGTTGATATATATTTTTATTCCTCTTGGATAGATACCTAGGATAAAACTACTGGGTCATGTGGTAACTTTATGTCTGACATTATAAGAAACTTCCAGATGTTTTCCAGATTTTCTGCACTGTTTTACATTTCCATTAACCATATGTAAGTGTTCTTGCTCCTCTTTTTTTTTTTTTTTTTACCAGCACTTGTTATTCTCTGTCTCCTTCATTTTATCTGATCTTGTGGCTGTGAAGTGGTATCTCATAGAGGTTTCAGTTTTCATTTCCACAGTAACTAATGATGTTGGACATCTTTTCATGCACTCATTAGCCTTTTTTTTTTCTTCTGTGGTGAAATGTCTCCTGAAAAATTTCCCATTTTTAAATTCAATTATATGCCTTCTAATTGAATTGTAAGTGTTCATTATATGTGCATGGGTTACAAGCCCTTTTTATCAGATATGTGTTTTAAAGATGGCTTCTCCAGGTCCATGGCTTTTCCTTTTAATTTCTTACTGTTATCTTTTGAAGCACAGTTTTTTAAATTTTGAAGTCCACTTTGACATTTCCTTTTTTTTTTTTTGTAATATTGTTGTCAAATTTGACAAGTGTTTGCCCAACCTACTATTACAAATACCTATACAATCTGTATGCTGAGCAAATAATCCGAGAAGCTGGACTATATGAAGAAGAACGGGACATCAAGATTGGAGGAAGATGCATTAGCAACCTGTGTTATGCAGATGGCAGAACCTTCTTGCTGAAAGTGAAGAGGACTTGAAGCACTTACTGATGAGGATCAGAGACCACAGCCTTCAGTATGGATTACATCTCAACATAAAGAAAACAAAAATCCTCACAACTGGACCAATAAGCAACATCATGATAAATGGAGAAAAGATTGAAGTTGTCAAGGATTTTATTTTACTTGGATGCACAATCAGCACCCATGGAAGCAGCAGTCATGAGATCAAAAGACACATCACATTGGGCAAATCTCTTGCAAAAGACCTCTTTAACGTGTTGAAAAGCAAAGATATCACCTTGAAGACTAAGGTGCGCCTGACCCAAGCCATGGTGTCTTCAATCGCCTTATATGTATGTGAAAGCTGGACAATGGATAAGAAAGACCGAAGAAGAATTGACACCTTTGAATTGTGGTGTTGGTGAAGAATATTGAATATACTGTGGACTGCCAAAAGAATGAATAGATCTGTCTTAGGAAGAAGTACAACCAGAATGCTCCTTAGAAGCAAGGTTGGCGAGACTATATCTCACATACTTTGGATGTGTTATCAGGAGGGGTAAGTCCCTGGAGAAGGACATCATGATTGGTAAAGTAGAGGGTCATCAAAAAAGAGGAAGGCCCTTAACTGACACTGTGGCTGCAACAGTGGGCTCAAGCATTAACAACGATTGTGAGGATGGCATAGGACCAGGCAGTGTTTCATTCTGTTGTATATGGGGTCGCTATGAGTGAGAATGACTCGATGGCACCTAACAGCAAGAACAACTGTCACAAAGATTTATCCTGTGACTTTTTTTCCCCACCATAAGAGTTTATAATTTAACCCTTATATAGGTCTGTAATTCATTAGAGGTTTTTTTTTTTTTTTTTTGATATTGTGTGAGATAGTGGTCTAACTTCATTCTTTTGAATGTGGAAATACAGTTGTCACAGCAACTTTTGTTGAAAAGACTACTCTTTCGCATTAAATGACCTTGGCATCCTTGTCAAAAATCCAGTTGACCGTAAGTGTAAGGAATTTTTTTCTGGGCTGTATTTTATTCCATTTATTTGTATGTCTATCCTTGTGCCAGTACTACTCTGTGAAATATAGCTTTATAAAAAGTTTTGAAATCAGGAGGTGTGAATCTCCAAATTTGTGCTTCTTTCAAGATTGTTTTGGCTATTGGGGTCCCTCATATTTTAATATATTTGCAAAAACTCAGGTGGCATTTTGATAGGGATTTTGTTGAGTGTGTAAATAAATCTGTGGAGTATTGTCATCTTAATAATATTTACTTTTCTGATACTTGAGCACAAGCTGTCTTTCCATTTATATAGGGTTCTTAAATTTTGTTCAACAATATTTTGTAGTTTTAACTGTACTTGTAGCTTTTTTTGGTTAAACTTCTAAATATTTTTGATGCTTTTGTGAATGGAATTGTTTTTCTAATTTTTGAATTGTTCATTGCTAAAAAATTCAATTGTTTTTTATATATTGGCCTTGTATCCTGCAACTTTTGCTGAACTCATTTAGTAGTTCTAGTTTTTGTATGGATTCCTTAGGATTTTCTATATACAAGATCATGTTGCATGTTTCAATAAAAAAAAAAAAAAAAAAAAGGATGGTTTTATTCCTTCCTGGATGTCTTAGTTTTTATAAAGGATGGGTGTTCAATTTTATCAAATAACTTTTCTGTATCTCTTGAGATGAGTATGGAATTTTTTGTTCTTTTTTTCCATTAATGTTTATTACATTATCTAATTTTAGGATTTTAAATCAATGTTGCGTACCTTGAGTAGTCCCACTTGGTTATTGTGTTGCTGAATTATTTGAGCCTATAATCATGAAGGATGTAGTTTTCTTTTCATGGGATGTCTTTGGCTTTGATTCTTGGGTAATGCTGGCCCCGAAGAAGAATGAGTTTGGAAGTTTTCTCTTCTTCCCTCCTCCTCTATTTCTTAGAAGGGTTTGTGGAATATTCATATTATTTTTATTAAATGTTTGGTAGAAGTAATCAGTGAAGCCATCTATGCCTGCCTTTTTTTGTGGGAAGATTTTTAATTCAAGTTCTTTATGTGTTAAAGATTTGATTAGATTTTCTATTTTTTTCAGGCAGTTTTATTAATTTTCATCTTTCTAGGCATTTTTTCTATTTTATCAAAGTTGTTTAAATCATTTGCATCCAGTTTTTGTAGTATTTCTTTATAATCCTTTTAATTTCTGGAAGATCAGTAATGATAACTTCTCTCTCACTCTTAATTTTAGTAGTTTCTGTCTTCTGTCTTCTTGTTTTGTCTACCTAAAGATTTGTGAACTTTGTTGAACTTTCAAAGCATCATTTTGGTTGCATCTACTTTGCTGTTGTTTTTCTATTTTCTCTTTCATTAATTTACACCTTCATCTCTATTTTTGTTACTATATTTTGCTACTAGATAGATCTTTCATCTCTAACATGTTATAATTAAAAACTTTTTTTCTATTCTTTGGTCTTACAAATTCTTCAATTATGCATCACAACTAAGCTGCCAAGTAATATCTACTTCCATACATAATAAGGATAATGACATGGATTGAATTGTGTCCCCCAAAATATGTGTCAATTTTGGCTAGGCCATGATTCCTAGTATTGTGGGATTGTCCACCATTTTGTCATCCGATGTGATTTTCCTATGTGTTGTAAATCCTGCCTCTGTGATGTTAATGAGGTGGGATTAGTGGCAGTTATGTTAATGAGGCAGGACTCAATCTACAAGATTAGGTTGTATCTTAAGTCAATCTCTTTTGAGATATTAAAGGGAAGCCAGCAGAGAGACATGGGAGAACTCATAGCACCAAGAAGCCAGAGCCAGGAGAATAGTGTGTCCCTTTGACCCAGGGTCTTTGTATTGAGAAGCTCCTAGACTAGGGAAAGATCAATGACAAGGACCTTTCTTGAGAGCTGACACAGAGAGAAAACGTTCCCCTGGAGCTGGCACCCTGAGTTCGGACCTCTAGTGTACTAGACTCTGAGAGAATAAATTTCTGTTTGTTAAAGCCATCCACTTGTGATATTTCTGTTAAAGCAGCACTAGATAACTAAGATAATGAATGGAGTCTTTCTTGAGTTAATTGTATGCTGAGGATTTTTGAGTCTCTTTAGGGATGAAAATGAGCGTTCTGTTATGCATTTTGTGATCATTAAAGTTAGGAATATATGTAAAGCAATCTCAACATTGAGAAATAGCATTGTATTTTATCATCTATTATGGAATCATACATGCATACATGAGTAAAATTTGTCTTTCCTGAGTCTGTAAGCTTAGTTTTCATGTACGAATGGAATTGTCGCACTTCTCCTTAAAGGTTTGAATTTAAGTCATCAGGATAAACCTGCACTAATTTCTTGGATGCCTTCATGCATCTCCGTCAGGTATATCCGTATTGTGTAAGAAGGAAAATCTATTTGAAAGAGCTTTCATACACTTTCTCCCTTCTTTTCATGTAAGATTTAAGTGTGTCAGGGATGATCTAGTATGTGGTTATGTAAAATTGATCTCTGGCAGTCAGTGATACTTCTGGAACACTTATGTCATTTACTTGTTTCTTTCTAATGCTTCTGCAGTGGTGAAATATGTGATAATCAGTATTTGGCAGTATTTGTTTTGTTGTGTTTTCAAAATTTTCTCTTAAATTAAGTACATACCCCATTAATGACTGGTAGAGATCTGTGCATGTCTTTAAGTTTACTTCTGAATCTTGGAGAGCTTGACTTGTCCAGTGAAAATGTTGCAATATATTATTCCACATAACTATCGTAAATATGTACTCTAGTGTTTGCATTTTGTTGGCAATGTTTTCAGCTTCTCTTTTGGTATTTCATTTTTATGTCTGGTTTTCAGCAGTATTTTCTAAGGCATCTGGAATATGAGTGTATGATTTCAGCACTGCACTTGTTGCTACAGCATGTGCTTCCCAACATGTATTAGAAAGACATTTTAATACTCGATCATTGCCTAATATGTTTTAAGAACTGCCCATTGGTGAGTGGCAGCGACAAAAAATGTGTAAAGTAACTGTCTTAGTTTTCTACTGCTGCTATAATAGAAATACCACAAGTGGATGGCTTTAACAAAGAGGAATTTATTTTTTCACAGTAAAGTAGTCTAAAAATCCAAATTTAGGGTGTCAGCTCTAGGGGTTTGTCGTCCTTCTTATCAATCTTCCCCCGGACTAGGAGCTTCTCCGTGCAGGGACCCTGGGTCCAAAGGATGTGCTCTTCTCCCAGCACTGCTTTCTTGGTGGTATGAGGTCCCTAACTCTCTGCTTCCTTCCCTTTCCTTTTATCTTGTGTAAGATAAAAGGTGGTGCAGGCCACAGCTCAGGGAAACTCTTTTTACATTGGATCAGGGATGTGACCTTAGTAAGGGTGTTACAATCCCACTCTAACCCCCTTTAACATAAAATTACAATCACAAAATGGACAGCCACACAACACTGGAAATCATGGCCCAGCCAAATTGATACATACATTTTTTGGGGGACATAATTCAATCCATGACAGGAACTGCTGTTGTTGTTAGGTGCCGTCGAGTCAGTTCCGACTCATAGCGACCCTATGCACAACAGAACGAAACACCGCCCAGTCCTGTGCCATCTTCACAATTGTTGTTATGCTTGAGTTCATTGTTGCAGCCACTGTGTCAATCCACCTCGTTGAGGGTCTTCTTCTTTTCTGCTACCTTGTACTTTGCCGAGCATGATGTCCTTCTCCAGGGACTGGTTCCTCCTGACAACACGTCCAAAGTATGTAAGACACAGTCTTGCCGTCCTTGCTTCTAAGGAGCACTCTGGTTGCACTTCTTCCAAGACCAGTTTGTTTGTTCTTTTGGCAGTACATGGTATATTCAATATTCTTTGCCAACACAATTCAAAGGCGTCAATTCTTCTTTGGTCTTCCTTATTCATTGTCCAGCTTTCACATGAATATGATGCAATTGAAAATACCATGGCTTGGGTCAGGCGCACCTTAGTCTTTAAGGTGACATCTTTGCTTTTCAACACTTTAAAGAGGTCCTTTGCAGCAGATTTACCCAATGCAACGCATCTTGATTTCTTGACTGCTGCTTCTGTGGCTGTTGATCGTGGATCCAAGTAAAATGAAATCCTTGACAACTTCAGACTTTTCTCCATTTATCACGATGTTGCTTATTGGTCCAGTTGTGAGGATTTTTGTTTTCTTCATTTTTCATGTTGAGGGGAAACCCTGGTGGTGTAGTGGTTGAGTGCTACAGCTGCTAACCAATGGGTCAGCAGTTCGAATCCGCCAGGTGCTCCTTGGAAACTGTATGGGGCAGTTCTACTCTGTCCTGTAGGGTCACTATGAGTCAGAATTGACTCGACGGCACTGGGTTTGGTTTGGTTTTGGTTATGTTGAGGTGCAATCCGTACTGAAGGCTGTGGTCTCTGATCTTCATTAGTAAGTGCTTCAAGTCCTTTTCACTTTTAGCAAGCAAGGTTGTGTCATCTGCATAACGCAGATTGTTAATGAGTTTTCCTCCAATCCTGATGCCCTGTTCTTCATACAGTCCAGCTTCCCGGATTATTTGCTCAGCATATAGATTGAATAGGTATGGTGAAAGGATACAACCCTGATGCACACCTTTCCTGCCTTTGAGCTAATCAGTATCCCCTTTTTCTGTCCGAACAACTGCCTTTTGATCTATGTAAAGGTTCCTCATGAGCACAATTAAGTGTTCTGGAATTCTCGTTCTTCGCAATGTTATATATAATTTGTTATGATCCGCACAGTCAAATACCATTACATTGTCAATGAAACACAGGTAAGCATCCTTCTGGTATTCTCTGCTTTCAGCCAGGGTCCATCTGATAATCAGCAGTGCATATCCCTGGTTCCACGTCCTCTTCTGAAACCAGTCTGAATTTCTGGCAGTTCCCTGTTGGTATACTGCTGCAGTCATTTTTGAATGATCTTCAGCAAAATTTTGCTTGCATGTGATATTATTGATATTGTTCTATGATTTCCACATTTGGTTGGATCACCTTTCTTGGGAATAGGCATAAATATGGATCTCTCCCAGTCAGTTGGCCAGGAAGCTACCTTCCATATCTCTTGGCATAGACGAGTGAGCACCTCCAGTGCTATATCGTTTGTTGAAACATCTCAATTGATATTATGTCAATTCCTGGAGCCTTGTTTTTCTCCAGTGCCTTCAGAGCATCTTGGACTTCTTCCTTTTAGGACCATTGGTTCCGGATCATATGCTGCCTCCTGAAATGGTTGAACATCGACTAATTCTTTTTGGTATAGTGACTCTGTGTATTCCTTCTATCTTGTTTTGATGCTTCCTGTGTCATTTAATATCTTCCCCATAGAATCCTTCACTATTGCAACTTGAGGCTTGAATTTTTTCCTCAGTTCCTTCACCTTGAAAAACACTGAGCATGTTCTTCCCTTTTGGTTTTCTATCTCCAGCTCTTTGCAAATGTTGTTATAATACTTTGCTTTGTCTTCTTGATGACAGTAACTAAACAGTAGAAAAAAATCAACTGCTTCTGGACAACAGTCTACTGCATTACATCCTACAAGTTTGAATGCTCAGCACATGGTATGAAAATAGCATATTCATTATGTTCTAAAATTTTCTGTTGCATGCCTTTGTAATGCTCTGATATATTGGCAGCCTCTGCACTTAGAAAAATGAATTTTGCAAACTTAACATAAGTAGTGAAATACTTGATCTGCAATTTCTTCACTGGTATGACTTTTTAAGCTAGTAAATGTAATAAATTGCTCAACAGGTTTTCCATCTGTTGAAGGTAAGGTCTCTTAAAACAATACTTAGCTGATCTGTATGAGAAAGATCATGGGTGGAATCTACATACACACTGAAACAGTGAGCTATCCTTATTTCACTGAAAATAGCTGGTCCAACGTTTATCACTTATTAGGTTTATTCTTTGCATATTGTTTTAGACATATACAGTGGGTTGCCCTTTCCTGCGTTACCATATTTTGGTATGTGACCTGCTAAAAATGGATCAAACTGAGTAACAAGTTCAAGTAACCCCCCCAAATTTCCATGTTTTGGGGACCCAAACACTTCATTTCTGTCTCAAAAAGATAGTCCACATTCAATGATTGGTATAATGACAGCAACAGTGCATGTCAAAATGGCTTTCTAATACTGATGTTCTAAATTAATTTGTATTTCCAGTTCAAGAGTTAAGCCACAACCATATCTTTGGTTTAAATATGACAACATACAATCTCTGTGAATTGAACTGTTTTCATGTTTATCAGTCATATTCAAGTTGCATCAATCACTAAATCCATCTGTAACAATTGGAGAATTAAATGACTTAGGACTGAATAGTTTGCAAACAAAGCAATATAGAGAGCTGACTGATGGAGAATACAGTAGCCACTCCCTCTTATTATTTTCACCATTAGCTTTGTAGCCTAGAAATATATAGAACCTTGGCTACAGAACCTTGTTTACCATCCAGAAAATTTGACATGAATTTTCATATGGTCCACTGTGATATTGACAATCACTTGGCCCTCTTATGATCTAGTAATTTACATAAATTAGAAGAAAATTTATTCCCCAAAGCAGTATCTGTGTTTCTGTTATTTATGAGGTCTGCAGATGGGACAATTTCGGATTCTAAAATAGTTTCACTTTCTACACCATTATTAAGTTTTTTTACTACAGCAAGGGAGAGATGCACAATTGGGAGAAAATTCTGTTACATTGATATTGCTGTTGCAATTTCAGCACTAGTGGGAGTAGTACAACGATTTGCACCCATTAAACTGGAGTGCTCAATGGAAGAAGTCTTCTCTGATTCATTATGTTTTAAAATGGAAGTTAATTTTGGAATTGTCTTTAGGGATTCACAAATCCTTTCCTTTTTATCTCCTGTGACCTTTTGTTTTTGCACTCTAAGCACTTAGTTGTTGCTGTTTCACTTTACCTGGTCATGAAATTATGTCAGTTTTTAAGTTTGCTTCTACTGTAGCAAATACATTGGAATAATTGAAAATAGATTTACATTTGAATTTGGATGATAACATGAAAATTTATATTTGAAAATTAGTAAGTAAAAAAAAAATGATTTGGAGTATGTAATTTTGTTCTCCAGATCTGCGATAGTGAAAAGAAATAGTACTTCCAAGGCCAGCAGGAGTAATTTCATTTGTTTGTCATATGAAGTTTTTTGGCAGGCCCTTTGCTGATCTTCACAAGTGTTTTTTGTCTTGAAATAATACTTAAAAAGTTGTACACTCACTTTCTGTCCTTTGATGCTGCGTCTTCACAGATCATTGGACTACTGCTGATAACCCAACAGGGGCGAGAATGATCGCAAAGAGCATGATACAAATACAAGGGTATGCTCAATCTGAAGACATATTTTGGTTCCCTTTGCTCAGGACCAGACACATCACGAGTCACGTGATTGTAGTGCTGCTGACACATTCTTATGTGGTGAACAGGAGAGAATTTGAATGTGAAATTATAACCAATGGGTCTGAAATGAAAAGAAAAATATAATTGTTTTCATATAAAAAATTTATAAAATGGTGTCAGTTTCATTTAGTTCCCTGTCAGTTCCCTTCTACTGCAGCACTTGCTTTTCCTTGTGTCCTGTTTGCTTGGCATCAATGTGTCTTTGCTTTGGACAGCAGATGTCCCTTTTTTGTTGATGCCCCAAGCATGTGCTTCTTGGGTAATCCATCCCTGCTCCAATCCAATGTGACCTTGCTATTTTCCCATCAAGAGGTAGAATATAATTACCTTTCCCCTGGATATGGGCAGACTTTTGACTTTGGCCAACAGCATATGGCAGAAGTGATGTGTCTTAAAAGGCCATGCAGCTTTCGCCTTGTTTTCTGAAACATCAGGTGAGAAATTCAGCCGCTTGAGAGAGCCATGCCGTGAGGAGATTCAAGCCACATGGAGAAGCCATGTATAAGGCTGCCTGTCAACAGTTCCAGATCCTAGCCATTTGAGTTGTCCTTTCTGAGAGCACGGACATTGTTCAGAAACAAACTCTGTTACGCCCTGTCCAGATTTCTAACCTGTGAAATTCATGAACTTAATAAAATAGTTGTTATTTTATATCCTAAGCTTTGAGGTAGTAACTGGGACAACTAGATAAATTAAAAACCACATTACAGGATTCATTAGGCCCGTTGGTACAATAAGAGGAAACCAAAAAACCAAACCAAACCCGTTGCCATTGAGTTGATTCCCACTCACGGCAACAATAAGAGCAAAGTGGCTCAATTATAAGTAAAGTATTAGTATCAGTGAAAGACTTTGTGACACCAGCTTTAGCTGGTTAAACCAACCCAAACCAAACCCAGTGCCATCGAGTCAATTCCAACTCTTTAGCTGCTTAAAAACCAAACTCATTGCCTTCGAGTTGATTCTGACTCATAGCAACCCTATAGGACAGAGTAGAAGTGCCCCATAGAGTTTCCAAGGAGTGCCTGGTGGAATCAAACTGCTGACCTCTTGGTTAGCAGCCATAGCACTTAATCACTGCACCACCAGGGTTTCCTTTAGCTGGTTAGGGCTTATTTATTTATTTAACCTGGTTTTGGGATACTAAGCCATGTGGTACATCTCAGTCGTAGATAGATGATGTGTCTATGTAAGTTTACACTGTGTTTTTGGTGAACATTTCATTTAATTTGTACTTTGTTCTCCTACTTGATTAAAAACAATAAAAATAATGTTATTTTTACATTGTCTCCTTATTTTACATCTAATAGATATGAGATAAATGCGTATTAAATTCTGTCATCTTATGCGAAAAAGTTATAGCTATCTCAGGATATAGAGATTGTATATCAATATTAATCCCTTTATTTAATCATCAGGTTTAGAGTCTGTATTTTAAGAAACTTCATTTCTGATATAATCTATACATCTAATTTGATCAAGTCATATTAGACAAATTTCAGTAAATTTGTACAAATCGAACATACTGTGAGCTAAAAAAAAAAAAATTTTTTTTTTTTTTCTAGATTGTAGATAAAAGAGCAAAATTTTCCAGCAGACAAGCATTTTTATCAGTTTTTGGGAGGTTTTACTGACATCTAGTGGCATTCAGTCATATATGGCTTAAATTCTTTTTAGCTTTTTTTCTATTCATCTATCTTCTCTTAATTTTTCAAACTTTTTTTTTTTTCCTAAAGGAAAAACCATTTCAGGTGTCTTCGGTGAGGGTAGCGTTATTTTTTTAGAATGCTTGATGATATCTATAACTATATAATTTAACGTAAATGAATAAATGTGGTCATATCATGCATTCTTAACTGCAGTTTTCTCTATTTTTTTTAATATTTGCTTGGTTCCTCTCTCTTTTTCCCTTCTTCATTCATATAATTCCTCTAACCCTGCCCTAAGGTAGGTCATAATAACAGCCTAGAATATATGCATCCAAATTTTTCTCCATGGGCGTGTAGTTCAATGCATGAATGAATATATTTACATAAACATATAAATACATTTGTACACATTTTGTTATATGTTTTAGAAAACTAAGGTAATTACACAATTCTCTGCATTTTGCTTTTCTCACTCACCATAACTGAAGATATTTCTAAGGTAAGTAAAATAGTTCTGTTCTTTAAAACTATGCATAATATTTAAAAGTGTGGGTATATTTTATATTTACCGCAATTTCCCAGTTGATGGCCACTCATGTTTTCAGTTTTTTGTTACCTGGAATATAGTTGCAATATACATTCATGCATATATATCCTTCCATGAGATAAAACTTTGTTTCTCTGAGATAGTGTGCTAGCAGCGGGATTGCTGGGTTAAAGAATTTATTTTTTAATTTTAATAGATGTTACTTTAAAAAACGGCTGAACGTATATGAACCAGGTATGAGAATACCTTTTCCCTGCATCACCATTAGTAGATTTGATAACATTTTGAACATTTTTGCTTGTATGATGGGTATAAAATGATTTGTTACTTTGATTTTAATTTCCTGATTACTAGAGGATTTGGACAAATTTTGTGTGTTTGTTAAGTCTTTGGATTTATTCTTCTATGAATTTTCCAATTTTTAACTTTTTCAGTTTGTATACTACGTAAACCATAGTCATCCAGTTTACAAATATTTTGTATGGCAAAATATAACAAAATTGTAACCTTCATGTAACTAAACATGTCTTTTTTTTTTTTGAGACTGGGTTTCCAGATATAATTAACAAAGTCTGCTTCACACATGGATTGTATTATCTCAGGTTTTCTTCTCCCATGTTTTTTGAAAAGTTTTTATTTGAGTTTTGCATTTAAAATTGGTTTGTGGAATTTGTTTTTTATAATTTTTTTAAATTAAAGATTAGCATGCACACAGCAAAGTACATAATCAAAGACAAACTAGTCCCTCAGAATATTACCTATTCCTGTTAATCACTAAGCCTGAATTCCCCCAAACAGACCACTGCCATAATACCTCTGATAACCACGTTTCTGCTTCTCTCTTCTTTAAAAAAATTTATAGCAAAAACTTTGCCTTTATAGCCATTTTTAAATATAGAATTCAGTGACATTAATTACGTTTGCAGCGTTGTGCTCCCATCACCACTATCCACTTTCAATTTTTTTTTTAAACGCCCCAAGCAGGAACTCACTACCCCTCAGCAATAATTCCCATTACCTCCTCCTGAAACTCTCATAACCATTAATAAACGTTTGTCTCTATTTATTTGCCTGTTCTAGATATATCATGTAAGTGGGATTATACAATATTTGCCCTTTTGTATCTGACTTATTTCACTTAGTATAATGTTTTCAGTGTTCATCATCCATGTGCTAGCATGTATCAGAACTTCATTTCCTTTTATGATTCAGTAATATTTCATTGTATGTATATACTCCATTTTATCTGTTCATCTGTTGATGGACTTTTGGGTTATTTATACCTTTCGGCTATTGTCAATAATGCTTCAAAGAATATTGTTGTATACCCTAACTAAAAATTCTCTTTGCTGTCGAGTCAATTCCAAATCATAGCAACCCTATAGGACACAGTAGAACTGTCCCTATAGGACAGAGTAGAACTGCCCCAAAGAGCGACTAGTGGATTTGAACTGTTAACCTTTTTGTTAGCAGCCTGAGCTCTTGACCACTGCACTACCAGGGCTCCAGTTGTACACCCTGCTCCTCATTATATTTTCATTTCCCAGATCAGATCCCTGAACATGAGCATAAGCATCAAGAGTAATGCACAAGAAGGCTCATAGCAGTATTATTGCATATAACCATAAACCAGAAACAGTTCAAATATTCATCAGCTGTAGAAGGAATGAAGAGTCACATAGTCACACAGTGGAATACCATACAGCTAGAATAAATGAACTGCTATACATCACAACGTGGATAAAACTTAACAAATTAAGCAAAATTATTGGATATAAAAACACATATTTCATGAATTTATTTATATTATGATCAGTAACAACCAAAATGTTTGGATAATGTTTCATCTTATAACATTTTTTCTTCCTTTGCATCTAACCTTACTTTGTCCTTCTGTCAAGGTGTGTGTGTTGTATACAGGGGCCCTGGTGGCCTAATGGTTAAGTACTAGGCAGCTAACCAAAAGGTCTGTGGTTCAAACCCACCAGACACTCCATGGGACAAAAGACATGGCAGTCTGCTCCCCAAAAGATTATAACCTAAGAAACCCCATGGGGCAGTTCTACTATGTCCTGTAGGGTCGCTATGAGTGGGAATCAACACAATGGCAAATAACAACAACATATGTTGTATACGATACATAGTTGGTTTTTTTCCCTAAGCTTGAATATCTTTTTCTTTTAAACAAAGTGTTTATTAACATTTAATATAATTAAGGATATTTTTTATAGTTTGGTCTATATCTACTATCTTACTTTCTATTTTCATTTATTCTTTCATTTTCTTTTGGGTCAATTGATATATGTATATATTTTATTCCACTTTTTTTAAATTAGCTTTACTTATACATTTTTTTTTTATACACTCATTTACAATTTCTTTAAGGAATATCTGGAGATTATCAAGCATTCTGGACTAAGTAGAGTCAAAATTAAATTACTTTTTTTTTTTTTTTAACATTTCCTATATAATGGTGTAAACCCCCCAAAGAACTCACTGCCGTCGAGTTGATTCCAACTCATAGTAACCCTATAGGACTGAGTAGAACTGCTCCATAGAGTTTCCAAGGAGCAGCTGGTGGATTTGAACTGCCGACCTTTTAGTTAGCAGCTGAGCTCTTAGCCACTGCGCCACCAAGCCTTCATATAATCATATAGGACCTTAGAACACCTTTTCTCCGTTTATCACTTTATGCCTTTTTTATGTTATTATAGTTCATACATTTTAATCTCATGAGATATTATTTTGATAGTTTTAAAATTCAAACTTTTACCCATATATTTACCATTTCTCTTTGTATTTCTGTATTTTTCTCTGATCTTTTTCCTTCTTTCTAAAGAACACTCCCCCTCTTTTTTTTTTTGCATGTCTTCTGGTGAGGAATCCTCTTAATTGTGTCTATAAATGTCTTTATTTTGCTGTCAATTTTGAAGGACATTTTCACTGAGTATAGATATTAGAATAGCAGTTATTTTCTTTCAGTCCTTTAAAGATTTCTTTTTATTGTCTTCAGACTTCCATCATTTTTGTTGAGAGTCAGCTGTAAGTCTATTTGGTGCTTCTTTCAAATAATAATGTGCCTTTTCCCCCTCTGGCTTGCTTTTCAGGTTTTCTTTTTTGCCTTTGGTTTTAGCTTTTTGTGTGTGTGTGTGATTTGTGCAAACATATTTTTTATTTAGTTTTCCATTTATCTCGTTTGGGGGTTTGTAGCAGTTTTGATTCCTTAGATGGATTTTTTGGGTTGTTGTTAGGTGCCCTGGACTTGGTTCAACTCGTGATCTTACATGTAACAAAATGAAATGTTGCTGGATCCTGCACCATCCTCATAATTGCTGCTATGTCCGAGCTCAATGTTGCAGCCACAGTGTCAGTCTATCTTGTTGAGGATTTTCCTGTTTTTCATTGACCTTCAACTTTACCAAGCATGACGTCCTCCTTCAGGGATTGGTCCCTTCTGATAACATGTCCCAAGTAAATTAGACAAAGTCTCTCTATCCTTGCTTCTAAGGAGCATCCTGGCTGTACTTTTTCCAAGGCAGATTTGTTGATTCTTCTGGCTGTCTGTGGTATATTTAATATTCTTCAACAACATCCTATTTGAAATGTGCCAATTTGGTTTTGCTAAATTGCATTTCTGTATCTTCAAATATTTCTTCTGCCTGTTATTCCTTTCCTTCCCTTCTGGGATTAAACTATGCTCACTAGAGCCTTTCGCTGTGTCAGGAATGTCCTACATTCTTTTCTTTATCTTTTATCCTTTTTACTCTCTGTGCAAATACATATTTGTTATTGAAGTATCTTCTGATTCACTAATCCTTCCTTTTGCTCCATCCAATCTGTAGTTATACCCATCTGTTGAGTTCTTAAATTTAGTAGTGCATTTTCAGTTCTGTGATTTTTGAGTGGTTTTCATTGTTTTCTGTTCTCAGATAAAATTCTCCATTTTATATTTTAATGCCTTGAATATATTAATCAGTTGTTATAATTTATATCTAATAACTCAGATAGAATTGACTCTGAGGCTATTTCTTTTTTTTCTTTCTATTTATTCCCAGTCAAGTGTTGCCTTACTATTTACTTTTGATAAACTGTAGAACGTTGTATATAAAAATTATAGATGCTGTCTTCTTTCAGATGATTTACTTTTGCTTCTGATAGACAGCTAAATCAGTGGCAGTCATGCCAGTTTATCCTTACTTTTTAAGTGAAGCTGTCTGGGTCCCATAAACTGGAAACAATCCAGATACTAAAAGTAGAATGGTAAGATAGTGTATATAAACTTTGGCTGTTTTTCACAGTCCTGTCCTCATGGAGGGCACTGAGTTTCAGTATGTCTCCTAGCTCTTTGGGATTGCTAAATGCATTGCTCAGCTTTTTAGCCTCTCATTCACAGCTTTTGCAATTGGCTGTCCCTTCTAAAAATTTTTTTTTTTCTGGGTAAAGTTATACTGTTTTGTTTTTTCTGCATTTTGGCTCTGCAAATTTTACTGCCTTGGAAGCTCTCTGATATTTTTGGAAAATTTATTTTATATTTTGTTCAGCTTTTGTAGATTTTTTTTTAGTATGAGTGTTGATCCAAACCTATCTAGGCTATTATTGCCAGCTGGAGTTTATTTTTACCTCTGGTATAAATAAGGGATATGGTTTTTAATTATATTTTTACAGATCAATGACAAATTTTCCCAGGGCCGTTTATTAAATAATCCGTCCTTTTCCTACAGAATTCAGTTACAGCCATTGCAGTGTGTTAAAATCTTATGTTAGGGAGTCTATTTTTGAATTTTCTAGTCTACTCCACTGTTGTTGTTAGGTGTGTATAACAGATTGAAATGTTGCCTGGTCCTGCACCATTCCTCACAATCAGTGCTGAGTTTGAGCCCAGCATTGCACCTACTGTATCAATCCATTTCATTGAGGGTCTCCCTTTTTTTCTCTGACTTTCCGACAAACTGATGTTCTCCAGTGATTGGTCTTTCTGACGATGTGTCCAAAGTAAGCTAGATGAAGTCTCACCATCCTTGCTTGTAAGGAGCATTCTGGCTATACTTCCTCTTAGACTGATTTGTTCGTTCTTCTGCAGTCCATAGTATATCCAATATTCTTTGCCAGTGCTGCAATTCAAATGCATCCATTATTCTTCCCGTCTTCCCTTTTCATTGTCCAGCTTTTGTATGCATATGATGCAATTCAAGAGACCTTGAATTGGGTCAGGCACACCTTAGTCATCAAAGTGACGTTTTTGCTTTTTAAAACTTTAAAGAGGTATTTTGAAGCAGATTTGCTTAATTCAATACATTGTGTGATTTCTTGACTACTGTTTTCATGGGTGTTGATTGTTGAACAAAGTAGAATGAAACGTTTGACAACTTCAATTTCTTCACCGTTAATCATGGTGTTATATATGGGCCCAGTTTTGAGGGTTTTCATTTTCTTCACATGAAGGTGTAATTCATAGTGAAAGCTGTAGTCTTTGGCCTTCATCAATAAGTACTTCAGGTTGTCTTCATTTTTGTCAACCAGTATGTCATCTGCATGTTGCAGGCTGTTAATGAGTCTTCCTCCTGGGTTCTTATTCATATAGTTCAGTTTCTCAGATTATTTGCTCATTATATGGATTGAATAAGTAAGGTGAAAAGATACAAACCTGTTGCACACCTTTTCAAATTTTAAACCATGTAATATCTACTTGTTCTATTTGACTGATTGCCTCTTGCTATATGTACACATTCTGCTTGAGCACAATTAAATGTTCTTGAATTCCCATTCCTTGCAGTGTTATCCATAATTTATGATTCACACAGTTGAATGCCTTTGTGTAGTCAGTAAAACATAGGTAAACATCTTTCTGGTATTCTCTGCTTTTGGCCAAGATCCATCTGACATCAGCAATGATATCCCTCATTCCACATCCTCTTCTGAATACAGCATGAATTTCTGTTAATTCTCTGTTAGTGTACGGCTGCAGGCATTTGTGAATCATCTTCAGTAAAATTTTGCTAACATGCAATATTAATGATACTGTTCAAGAATTTTCACATTCCATTTTATTGCCTTTGTTTGGAATAGCACATTTTCTAGTCAGTTGGACAAGTAGTTGTCTTCCAAATTTCTTGACATAGATGAGTAAGCACTACTAATTGCATTTGTTTGTTGAAGCATCTCAATTGATACTCTGTCAATTCCTGCTCTGCTGACCTACTTATTTATTGCTATACAAATACCGTAATGATTTATTTTCCATGCAATTACAATATGTTGATTTTCCAGCAATGTACGATCCCCATCTCCCCCATGTTCTTCTTCCTCATTCTTTTCTTGCCTTTTCTTGAGTATTTATTATTCCATGTAAACTTTAAGATCATTTTGTCCATTAAAAAAAAAATCTTTTGACATTTTAATAAAATCACTTTTGGGTAACTGAGTATTTTTACAATATTGAATTACCTTCCATAAATGTGGAAAAAAATTTTTTTTATTGTGCTTTAAGTGAAAGTTTACAATTCAAGTCAGTTTCTCATAAAAAAACTTATACACACATTGTTATATGACCCTAATGCCCTCCCCACAATATGACAGCACACTCCTTCTCTCCACCCTGTATTTCCTGTGTCCATTCAACCGGCTCCTGTCCCCCTCTGCCTTCTCATCTCGCGTCCAGACAGGAGCTGGCCACATAGTCTCATGTGTCTGCTTGAGCTAAGAGCACACTCCTTACCTGTATCATTTTATGGCTTATAGTCCAGTCTAATCTTTGTCTGAGGAGCTGGCTTTAGGAATGGTTTTAGTTTTAGGATAACAGAGAATCCGGGGGTCATGACCTCTGGGGTCCCTCCAGTCTCAGACCTTTAACTCTGGTCTTTTTACTAGAATTTGAGGTCTGCATCCCACTTTTCTCCTGTGCCATCAGGGATTCTCTGTTGTGTTCCCTGTCAGGGCAGCCATTTGTGGTAGCTGGGCACTATCCAGTTCTTCCAGTCTCAGGCTGATGGAGTCTCTGGTTTTTGTGGCCCTTTCATTTTCTTGGGCTCATATTTTTCTTGTGTCTTTGGTGTTTTTCATTCTCCTTTGCTCCAGGTAGGCTGAGACAAATTAGTACATCTTAGATGGCCGCTTGCTAGCTTTCAAGACCCCAGATGCCACTCACCAAAGCGGGATGCAGAACGTTTTCTTAAGACACTTTGTTATGCCAATTGACCTAGATGTCCCCTGAAACCATGGTCCCCAAACCCCTGCTCCTGCTACAGTGTCCCTCGAAGTGTTAGGTTGTATTCAGGAAACTTCTTAGCTTTTGGATTAGTCCAGTGGTGCTGACTTCCCCTGCATTGTGTGTTGTCCATCCCTTCACCTAAAATAATTCTTGTCTACCTAATTAATGAATACCCCTTTCCCTCCCTCCCCACCCTTGTAACCATCAAAGAATGTTTTTTTCCATGTTTAAACCTTTCTTGAGTTCTTATAATAGTAGTCTCATACAATATTTGTCCTTTTGCAACTGACTAATTTCACTCAGCATAATCCCTTCCAGATTCCTCCATGTTATGAGATGTTTCACTGATTCATTGTTGTTCTTTATCGCTGCATAGTGTTCCATGGTGTGAATATACCATGATTTGTTTATCCATTCATCCATTGATGGACACTTTCGTTGTTTCCATGTTTTTGCTATTGCAAACAGTGCTGCAGTGGACATGGGTGTGGATGTATCTATTCATGTGAAGGCTTTTATTTCTCTAGGATATATTCCAAGGAGTGGGATTGCTGAATCTTGTGGTAGTTCTATTTCTAACTTTTTAAGGAAGCACCAGATCAATTTCCAAAGTGCTTGTGCCACTTTACATTCCCACCAGCAGTATATAAGTGTTCAGTCTCTCCACAACCTCTCCAACATTTATTATTTTGTGTTTTTTGGATTAATGCCAGCCTCGTTGGGGTGACATGGTATCTCATTCTAGTTTTGATTTGCATTTCTCTAATAACTAATGATTGTGAGCATTTCCTCAGGTATCTGTTAGCTGCATGAATGTCTTCTTTGGTGAAGCACCTGTTCATATCCTTTGTCCATTTTTTATTTGGGTTATTTGTCTTTTTGTGGTCGAGGTTTTGCAGTATCTTATAGATTTTAGATATTAGATGCTGATCGGATTTGTTGTAGCCAAAATTTTTTCCTGTTCTGTAGGTTGTCTTTTTACTCTTTTGGTGAAGTCTTTGGATGAGCATAGGTGTTTGATTTTTAGGAGCTCCCAGCTTCTGGTGTTTGTGTATTGTAAGTAATGTGTTGTATACTGTTCATGCCATGTGTAAGGGCTCGTAGTGATGTCCCGATTTTTTTTTTCCATGATCTTTATCGTTTTAGATTTTATATTTAGGTCTTTGATCCATTTTGAGTGAGTTTTATGCGTGGTGTGAGGTATGGGTCTTGTTTCATTTTTTTGCGGATGGATATCCAATTATGCCAGCACCATTTGTTAAAGAGACTTGTCTTTTCCTCATTTAATGGACTTTGGCCTTTGTCAAATATCAGCTGCTCATAGGTGGATGAATTTATGTCTGGATTCTCATTTCTGTTCCATTGGTATATGTATCTGTTGTTGTACCAGTACCAGGCTGTTTTGACTACTGTGGCTGTATAATAGGCTCTAAAATCAGGTAGTGTGAGGCCTCCCACTTCGTTCTTCTTTTTCAGTAATGTTTTACTTATCTGTTGCTTCTTCCCTTTCCTTATGAAGTTGGTGATTTGTTTCTCCATCTCGTTAAAAAATACCACTGGAATTTGGATTGGGCTTGCATTGTATCTGTAGATCACTTCGGGTAGAATAGGCATTTTCACAATGTTGAGTGTTTCTATCTATGAGCAAGGTATGTTTTTCCATTTATGTAGGTCTCTTTTGGTTTCCTGCAGTAGTGTCTTGTAGTTTTCTTTGTATAGGTCTTTTACATCTCTGGTTAGATTTATTACTAAGTATTTCAACTTCTTGAGGGCTATTGTGAATGATATTGATTTGGTGATTTCCTCTTCAGCGTTCTCTTTGTTGCTGTAGAGGAATCCAACTGATTTTTGTATGAATGTGGAAATTTTTATAGATTTTCTTAGGCAAGCTAGACTGGTACTTTATTTTCATTATATTAGGTCTTATGCTGTACATTTAAATCAGATTTCAATCTTCTGTTTGTGTAGATCCTGCAACTTTAGCATTAAATTTATATTAATTGTGAATATTCAGTCTTGTTTCTATTTCCAAGTTCTTATTGATGAAAATGATACATAATGTTGACTGTTAACACCACTTTAGTTACTGATTTATATTGAAAAGGCTGTAGCTTTAGCATATAGTTTCCATTGTTTATTTATTTATTTTTTATACATAGTTTTTATTTGTATTTAAGTTTTTTTTTCTCTACTCCTTTTTTTTTCACTTAGAATTTTCATTAGGAAGGGCTGCCAAATAGTATTAAATACCTTCCAACATTTATTGATTCTGTCACATTTTCTCTTTTCATTTGTTGATGCAGTCACTTGTGTTGATACATTTCTTGATTTTGAATCATCCTTACATTCCTGGAATAAATCCTGCTTGGTTAGATTAGATAAAACTCAGCAGGGATCCCGTATAGCCCAACCTTTTAGTAGATTGTGAAGTATGCCATACATAAAAGAGTATTTCATGGCATTTACATACAGTTTAAATAACTAATGTATAATAAAATGAATGCTAAGTCCAAGGACAAAAAATAAAATGCTGTCATATCAAAGAAGTCTCCTAGGTGCTCTTGCCTCCAAAATAAAACCATTATTCTGAATTTTGTGTTTATTATTATTTTTTTTAATTCTTGTTTTTTACCACCCATTTTTTGGCTCTCTAAACAATGCATCATTTAATTTTGCCTTGTTAACCTTATAAAATGGAACTTTTTGTATTCTGTGACTTGTTTGGTCACTGTTAGATTTTTGCGGTTCACCCACGTTGATGCGTGTGGTTATGGATCGTTACTTTTTATTGATGTATTATATAATGTATGATCCATTCTGTTTGATGGGCATCTATGTTGTTTCTTGTGTTGGTGTTTTACAGATGATGGTGCCGTAACACATTTTGTATTCGTCTCCAGAGCACATGTGCAAGAGTGTGTCTAGAATACATTTCTAGGATTTGATCTGCTGAGTCCTAGGTTGTGGCCACATTTATTTTTATTAGTTAATGACAAACTATTTTTCAGATTTTCAAAACTGTATTCCCAACAGCAGTTTATGACTATTGCCATTTGTCTATATCCTCACTAATACTTAATATTTTTTGACATTTAAGGGTTTGCTAATTTGGTTGTGAATTGATTTTCAGTATTGTTTAAAAAAATTTTATTTATAAATAATTTTTCAATTGCAGAAATGTAGCAAGAATAAAAGTATTCCTGTTCACTTTTCACCACATTCTCCATTTTACCATATTCGCCTTGTTCTGTCTCTGAGTATGGATATGGATGCGTGTGTGTGTGTATGTATGGATATGTCTGCGTGTACGTGTGTATGTATGCTTATGTCTGTATGCTTGTATGCATGTGTCTGTGTATCCACACACTTATTTCCATAGCTGATTAAGAGTGTTTCATGTAAAACAAACCAAACTCATTGCCATTGAGTCAATTCCGACTCATAGTGACTGTATAGAACAGAGTAGAACTGCTCCATAGGGTTTCCAGGGAGCGGCTGGTTGTTTCAAACTGCACACCTTTTGGTTAGAAGCCAAACTCTTAACCACTGCGCCACCAGGGCTCCATGTTGCATAACAAAAATAACAACCCACTGCTGTGGAGTCGATTCCAACTCATAGGGACCTTATAGGACAGAGTAGAACTGCCCCATAGGGTTTCCAAGGAACACTTGGTGGATTCAAATTGCCTACCTTTTGGTTAGCAGCCAAACTCAACCACTATGCAACCAGGGTTTCCGCATGTTGCATAGTATCCCTGAAACACTTTAATGTGTATTTTCTGTAAACAAGGACCCATCCTCCATGTCATGGATTGAATTGTGTCCCCCCCCAAATATCTGTCAGCTTGGCTGGGTCATGATTACCAGTATTGTGTGGTTGTCTACCATTTTATCATCTGATGTCACTTCCCTGTATTATATCATAGTGATAGGATTTACAATACACAGGAAAATCACATTAAATGATAAAATGGTAGATGGTCATACAACAGTAGAAACCCTGGTGGCGTAGTGGTTAAGTGCTATGGCTGCTAACCAAGAGGTCAGCAATTTGAATTCACCAGGCCCTCCTTGGAAACTTTATGGGGCAGTTCTGCTCTGTCCTGTAGGGTCACTATGAGTCAGAATTGACTCGATGGTAGTGGGTGTGGTTTTTTTGGTTTTATGATACAATAAGATGGATTAGCGTCTGTTATATTGATGAGGTCTACAAGATTAGTGTCTTAAGCCAATCTATTTTGAGATATAAAATAGAGAAGCAAGCAGAGAGACAGGGCGACCTCATGCCACCAAGAAAGCAGAGTGTGTCCTCTGGACTTGAGGTTCCTGTGCTGAGATGCTTCCAGACCAAGGGGAGATTGATGACAAGGACCTTCCTCCAGAGCCAACAGGGAAGGAAAGCCTTCCCCTGGCGCTGACACCCTGAATTTGGACTTGTAGCTTACTAGACTGTCAGAGAATAAATTTCTCTGTTAAAACCATCTAGTTGTGGTATTTCTGTGATAGTAGTGCTAGATGACTAAGACACTGCTTAAGAATGCTCTGCCCATCAAAGTAAGGAAATGAACATTGATACAATTCTAACATCCACTCCATAGACCTCATTCACGTTTTGCCAATTACCCTTTCCTATCTGATCTTGGATCCAGTCTAAGTCATATACCACACTTAGTCACCAATGTTTCTTTAGTCTATCTGGAGGAGTTTCTAAGTTTTTTCTTGACTTTTCACCTAGATATTTTTTAAAAAATACTGGCCAGCTGTGTTGTAGGATGACCCTCAATTTAGGTTTGTTTGATTTTTTTTTCATAATTAGGTTCTAGTTATGCATTTTGGCAGTAATTTCCTGTGTTCTTCTTCTATATCAGGGTGCACACAATATAAGTCTGTCCTATTACTGATGATGTTAACATCCATTACTTTCTTTTGACAGTGTTGTCCAGATTTCTCTGTAATAAGTTTTGTACTTATTAATTTTTGTCATTGTTATGTGCTGTCCAGTTGGTTCTCATAGTGGACTCATTCTGTACAACAGAATGAAACACTGCCCTGTCCTGTGCCATCCTCACAATTGTTATGTTTGAGCCCATTGTTGTTGCAGCCACTGTGTCAATCTACCTCATCGAGGGTCTTCTTTCTCGCTAACTCTCTACCAAGCATGATATCCTCTTCCAGGGGCTTGTCCCTCCTGATAATATGTTTAAAATGTATGAGACAAAGTCTTGCCGTCCTTCCTTCTAAGGAGCAGTCTGGCTGTACTTCTTCCAAGACAGATTTCTTCATTCTTCTGGGAGTCCATGGTATATTCAGTATTCTTTGCCAAGACCGTAATTCAGATGCATCCATTATTCTTCGGTCTTCCTTATTCATTGTCCAGCTTTTGTTTGCATATGAGGCAATTGAAAATACCATGGGTCAGGCACATTTAGTCCTCAAAGTAACATCTTTTTAACACTTTGAAGAAGTCTTTTTCAGTAGATTTGCCCAGTGCGCTGGATCATTTCTTGACTCTTTCTTCCATGGGCGTTGATTGTGGATTGAAGTAAAATGAAGTCCTTGACAACTTCAGTATTTTCTTCATTTATCATGATGTTGCTTATTGGTCCAGTTGTGAGGATTTTTGTTTTCTTTATATTAAGATGTTATCCCTACTGAAGGCTGTATGTAGTCTTTGATCTTCATCAATAAGTGCTTCAAGTCCTCTTCATTTACAGCAAGCAAGGTTGTGTTATCTGCTTATCCCAGTTTGTTAGTCTTCCTGTAATCCTTATCCTGCATTCTTCTTCAGAGAGTCCAGCTTCTCGGATTATTTCCTCAGCATACAGATTGAATAAATTTGGTGAAAGGATACAACCCTGACACACCTTTTCTGATTTTAAACCAGTAATCCCCTTGTTCTGTTGGAACAACTGCCTCTTGGTCTAGATACAGGTCCTGCATGAGCACAATTATGTATTCTGGAATTCCCATTCTTTGCAGTGCTAGCCATAATTTGTTATGACCCACACATTTGATTGCATAGTCATTAAGATGCAGGAAACACCTTTCGGATATTTTCTGCTTTCAGCTAAGATTCGTCTGTCATCAGCAATGATACCCCTCATTACACATCCTATTTTGAATCTGTTTGGATTTCTGGCAGTTCCCTGTAGTGTTCTCCTGCAACCGCTTTTGAATTATCTTCATCAAAATTTTACTTGTGTGTGATATTAATGATATTGTTCAATAATTTTCGCATTCTGTTGCATCACCTTTCTTTGAAATGGGCATGTATTTGGATCTCTTCCAGTCAGTTGGTCAGGTAACTATCTTCCTCATTTCTTGGCTTGGATGAGTGAGTGCTTGCAGCGTTGCATCCATTTGTTGAAACATCTCAATTGGTATTCTGTAAATTCCTGGATCCTTTTCACCAGTGTCTTCAGTGCAGCTTTGACTTCTTTCTTCAGTATGGTCAGTTCTTGATCATATGCTACTTCCTGACCTGAAATGGTTGAACACTGACCTGTTTGTATAGTGACTCTGTGTATTCCTTCCATCTTCTTTTGATGCTTCTTGTGTTGTTCAGCTTTTTTCCTATTGTTGTTCGTTGTTAGGTGCTGTCAAGTTGGTTCCTACTCATAGTGACATATGTACAATAGAATGAAACACTATCTGGTCCTGCGCTATCCTCATGATTGTTGTTATGCTTGTCACTATTGTTGCAGCCACCGTGTCAACCCATCTTGTTGAGGGTCCTCCTCTTTTTCAATGCCCTCTACTTTACTAAGCATGATGTCCTTCTCCAGGGACTGATCTCTCCTGATAACACATCCCCTCAGAATCCTTCAGTATCGCAACTTGAGTATTGAATTTTTTATTCAATTCTTTTAGCTTGAGCAGTGCTAACCTTTTGGTTTCAAACTCCAGGTCTTTGAATGTTTCATTGTAATACTTTGTTTTCTCTAGCTGCCCTTTGAAATCTTCTGTTCAGCTCTTTACATCGTTTCTTCTGTTCGCTTTAGCTACTCTATGTTCAAGAGCAAATTTCAGAGTCTCTTCTGACATCTCTTTTGGTCTTTTCTTTCGTGTCTTTTTAATGACTTTTTGCTTTCTTCATGCATGATGTCCTTGATGTCATCCACAGCTCGTCTGGTCTTTGGTCATTAATGTTCAGTGCCTCAGATCTATTCTTGAGATGATCTCTATGTTCAGGTGGGAAATATGCAAGATCATACCTTGGCTCTTGTGGACTTGTTTAAATTTTATACAGGTTCAACTTGAACTTGTGTATGAGTAATTGATGGTCTGTTCCATAGTTGGCCCCTGGCCTTCTTCCGACTGATGATATTGAGCTTCTCCATCATCTCTTTCCACAAATGTAGTCAGTTTGATTCCTATGAATTTCATCTGGTGAGGTCCACATGTATGGTCACCATTTATGTTGTTGAAAAAAGGTATTCCCAATGAAGAAGTTATTGGTCTTGCAAAATTCTATCATTTGATCTCTGGCATCCTTTCTGTCACCAAGCCCACATTTTCCAACTACTGATTCTTCTTTGTTTCCAACTTTTGCATTTCAATCATGAGTAATTATCAGTGTGTCTTGATTGCATGTTTGATCAATTCCAGGCTGCAGAAGTTGGTAAAAAATCTTCAGTTTCCTCATTTTTTTCATTAGTGGTTGGTGCATGAATTTGATTAATAGTCATATTAACTGATCTTCCTCGTATTACTACTGATACTATCTTTTCACTGACAGTGTTGTACTTCAGGATAAACCTTGAAATGTTCTTTTTGAGAATGAATGCCATGCCATGCCTTTTCAATTTGTCATTCCCAGCATAGTGGACCGTATTATTGTCTGATTCAAAATGGCCGATACTAGTCCATTTCAGCTCGCTAATGCCTAGGATATTGATCTTCAAGTGTTCTGGTTCATTTTTGACAAATTCCAATTTTCTTTTAGTCATACTTCATACATTCAACATTCCTATTACTAATGAATGTTTGTAGCTGTTTCTTCGCAATTTGAATCATGGCACATCAGCCTATGAGGATCTTGAAGCTTTCCTCCATCTACGTCACTAAGGTTGACTCTACTTTGAGGAGACAGGTTTTCCCCAGTTGTATTTTGAGTGCTTTTCAACCTGAGGAGCTTATCTTCCAGCACTGTATCAGACAGTTATGCTGCTGTCCATAAGGTTTTCACTGGCCTATTTTTTTCCAGAAATGGATCACCAGGTTCTTCTTCGTAATCTGCCTTAGTCTGGAAGCTACACTCAGACCTGTGTACCATGGATGATCCTGTTGGTATTTGAAATACCAGTGGCATAGCTTCCAACATCACAGCAACATACAAGCTACCACACTATGACAAACTTACAGATGAGTGGTGGACTTATTAATTCATGAGTACTTAATAAGTATTTTTAATAAGTATTTAGGAAACCCTGGTGGCGTAGTGGTTAAGTGCTACGGCTGTTAACCAAAGGGTCAGCAGTTCAAATCCTCCAGGCGCTCCTTGGAAGCTCCATGGGGCAGTTCTCCTCTGTCCTATAGGGTCACTATGAGTCGGAATCGACTCGATGGCACTGGGCAATAAGTATTTTTGAGGTTGTGTAAATAGACTCTTCCACATTGACCTGTCACCTAGCTTTGGCATCCTTGATTATTCTTATCAGTTATTGCTACGATGGTTGCCAAATGGTGATTTTTCTAATTTCATCATTCCTTTTACATTTGTTTGTTTTTTAAAATATTCATTCATACACTTACGTTAGTAATGACTCTTGAGTTTCTATTTTTTTAAGTAGAGTATAATTCATTACCACCATATTGCATTATGATTCCTAAATTTTGCCAAGTTTGGCTAGTGTGAAGCCCTTCAAGCTGCCTCCTGTATTATTTTGACATGTCCAGCATTCTTTGAATCCCTTCTGACTTTAGGGCACCCCAACCTTGGAATCAGCCCTTTCTTCAAGGATCTCTGGTAACTTTTAGTGGGGAATTATAAGCATAAACTGTGGTTTGGGTTTTGGCGAGCTTGTTCCTACTTCATCTTGCTTCTGTAACCTCTGAGTGGACAGAGCTAGGAATATATATTGTCGTAATTCTTTTATTAGCTTTTACAGGTATGTAGGTCTACAAATACGTTTATATCTGTTTCCACATCCAGCTGTATTATGTAGTCAGAGTCCTAAGTTCATGTTGAACTCCAATTTTAGCCTCCCTTTTTTTGTATTTGAAATGTCTCTCAACGAGAAACTAAGCTCCCATAATTCTTAAAATATTTACTTATTTTTTAAGTTCCCTTTTAAATAGCTAATCATCGGACTATCTGGCTGTCCCTACTCTCCCATAATGCCTTAGTCTCTCCTGTCCTCTCACTGTGGCTCCTGTTGCCACTGCAGTTCTAGTGGGCATTACTTAGGTTACAAATCAGCTGAACTTTTGGCTTATTGAGCATTTATGCTAGTCATTTTGTAAAATTCTTGTGCCTTTATTTTGTCCTTTTTCTTAGATGAGGTTATTTTTCTTAGTTATTTTGGATATTAATTTTTTTATCTTAATTTTACAAATATCTTCTAGAGTCAATGGTTTTCTTAAATCTGTGGATTGGTATAATTCATAATTGGAAAATTATTACCATACATAATCTCTTATAATAGTTCCTATGCCCCATTCTTTTTTTCCATGGAAACTTCATTTAGATTTAAATTATATATTCTTATTCTATCCTAAAAAAAAAGAACCGTATGCACCTGTTCTGACTTTACTATAAGTTCGACGTGACTCTCTGTTCTCTTCTCTTGATCTATTTGTCTGTCTTTTTGGCAATACCATGTTCAATTAATTACTCTACCTTTTTTTTTTTGTAATAGGCATCTTGATATATCTGGCATAAAAGTGCTCTAGCTTGGTTTTTCAAGGTTGCCTTAGCTATTTTTGGGTATATTGTTATTCTTATTTCTATGGTTTCTGTTTGGTTCTTTTCCAAACCTGTTCGCTCTTTACTCTTATTTATTTATTTATATTGATTGATTCATTTTGAGGTGCATATATATCTCAAAACATGTAGCATTTCAACATTTTTAAATGTATGATATAGTTACATTAATTACTTTCATCATGTTGTGCAACCATCCCCACTATCCATTTCTAAGTTTTTCTATCACCCTTTGGTAGTTGGTCAGTGCCCCCTAATTAATGACTTCCTCTTGGATTTCATATAAGTGAGATGTTATACTATTTGTCTTTTTGCAGCTGACTTATTTCACTCAAGATGATTTTAAAGGTTTATCCGTGTTGTTGCATGTTTCAGGATTTTCTCTTTATGGCTGAGTAGTCTATTGTGTTATATACCACAGTTTGTTTATCCTTTTATCTGATGGGCATTTAGGTTGTTTCTATCTTTTGGCTGTTATAAATACTGCTGCAGTGAACATTGGTGTACGTGAATCTGTGTTCTTGCTTTTAATTCTTTTGGGCATTTGTGTTGTGAGAGCAGTCCTTGCGTGACTTTCTGCCCCTCCTCCAGGCTACACATTCGGAGCCTCCAGTCTGCAACATCGTCTTATGGGGAGATAGCAGTTTCTACTGGGTGTTCTGCCTCGTTTGGGGAAATCTCCCTGTCACCAGGCCTGGTGAGTAGTTCTTATGCGTGAGTAGTGCTTATGCGTTTTCATCACGTGGCACCTGTCCAGTGCCGCAGCTGTATTTATTTCCAGTGGGAAGGGAATGGGGTCCTTCACCCGCAGTGTGAGAGGAGTGTGTGCAGCCCAGCATCCAGTACTGGCTGTGAGGAGTGACTTGCTGGCTACAGGGTGGCCGATGCCCACTGTTGATACTGATTCTTTTCTGCTGCTTTTCCCTGTAAGGACCTTCTGTTATATCCAGTGCCTGTGTGTGAATCGTGTTTTTGTTGGTGACCTCAGCACCTACTGGGCAATATACGTGGGAGTAGAATTGCTGGATCATAGGGTAATTCTATATTTAAAATTCTGAGGAACCTCCAAACTGTTTTCCACAGCGACTGTACCATTTCATAGTCCCACCAGCAATGAACGAAGGTTCCAATTTCTCCACATTCTTGCGAACACCTGCTGTTTTCCTTTTTTTAAAAATCATAGACATTAGTGGGGGTGAAGTGATATCTCGTTGTAGTTTTGGCTTGCATTTCCTTAATGACTGTGTAGAGCCCTGGTGGCTCAGTGGTTAAGAGCTAGGGCTGCAAACCAAAAGGTTGGTAGTTGGAATCCACTAGGCACTCCTTGGAAACCCTATGGCGAAGTTCTGCTCTCTCCTATAGGGTTGCTGTGAGTCTGAATTGTCTCGCTGGTAGCGGATGGAATGACTAATGAGGAGTCCCTGGGTGGCATAAACAGTTAAGCATTTGACTACTAACCAAAAGGTTGGTGGTTCAAACGCATCTAGAGGCACCTTGGAAGAAAAGCCTGGCATTGTGCTTCCCAAATGTTCACAGCCTTTGAAATCCTATGGAGTGTTGTTCTGCTTTGCAAACATGAGGTTGCCATGAGTAGGAACTGACTGTATAGCAACAGATTTTTTTGGTAATGACTAACGTTGTGCATCTATTCATGTGCTTGTTGGCTGTTTGTATATCGTCTTTGGTGAAATGTGTTCAGATTCCTTGCCCATTTTCTCATTGGATTGTTCCTTTTTTTGTTGTTAAGTTGTAAGATTTCTTTAAACCCTTATCAAAGACATGATTCCCTCGTATTTTCTCCCAGTCTGCTGGTTGTCTTTTCACTTTGTTGATGAAGTCCTTTGATGAACAAAAGATTTTAATGTTGATGAAGTCCCATTTGTCTATTTTGTCTTTTGTTGCTCATGCTTTTGGTGTCATATCTAAGATTCTGTTGTTAAATACTAAGTCCTGAAGTATTACCAATGTGTTTTCTTCCAGAAGTTTTATGGTTTTCGTTCTTACAGTTAAGTCTTTAATCCAGTTTGAATTGATTCTCATATATGGTGTGAAGTATGGGTCCAGCTTTATTTTTTTGCGTGCGGAAATCCAAGTACCCCAGAAAAATTTGTTACAGAGACTATTCTTTTCACAATGGATGGACTTAGCACCTTTGTCTAAAACCAATTGATCATAGATAGGCAGGCCTATTTCTGGACTCTCAATTATAGTTCATTGATCAATAAATCTATCATTATACCAGTACCAGACTGTTTTGATTACCATGGTGGTGCAGTGGTTAAATGCTCAACTGCTAACCGAAAAGTTGGTGGTTTGAAACCACCAGCCGCTCTGTGGGAGAGAGCTGTGGCAGTTTGCACCCGTTAAAGATTTATAGTCTTGGGAACCCTATGGGACAGTTCTCTCTGTCCTGTAGGGTCACTATGAGTCAAAATCGCCTGCACGACAGTGGGATAGTATGATTTGAGATGTGGAAGTGTGAATCCTCCTAATTTGTTCTTTTTCAAGATTGTTTTGGCTATTCAGGGTCCTTTGCCATTCCATATAAATTTGAAGATTGGCTTTTCCATTTCTGTAAAAAAGGCTTTTGGAATTTTGATGGGAATTGTGTGGAATCAATAGATTGATTTGGGCAATACTGATATCTTAACAATATTTAGTCTTCCAATCCATGAACACAGGATGTCCTTCCATTTATTTTGGCCTTCTTAATTTCTTCCTGTAATGATTTATAGTTTCTAGTGTATAAGTCTTTCACTTCCTTGGTTAAATTTATTCCTAGGTATTTTATTCTTTTAGATGCTATTATAAATGGAATTGTTCCTTTAATTTTCTTTTGACAATGCTCATTGCTAATGTATAGACCTTGTATCCTGTCACTTTGTGGAATTCGTTTATTAGTTCTGGTAGCTTTCTTGTGAATACTCTGGGTTTTTCTGTAAACGCATGAATAGGATCATGTCATCTGCAAAAAGGGCTAGTTTTACTTCTTCCTTCCCAAGTTGGGTACCTTTTACTTCTTCTTCTTGCCTAGTTTCTCTGACTAGAACTTCTAGCACGACATTAAATAGCAGTAGCGGGAGTGAACATCCTTTTCTCATTCCTGATATTAAGGGGGAAGCCCTCAGTCTTTCTTCATTGAATATGATGTTAGCTGCGGATTTTTCAGGAATGCCCTTTATCAGTTTGAGGAATTTCCCTTTTATTTCTATCTGTTAAACGTTTTTATCATGAAAGGATGCTGGATTTTCTCAAATGCCCTCTCTGCATCAATTGAGGTTCGTTTCCATTGTTCTGTTAATGTGGTATATTACATTGATTTTCTAACGCATTCCTGTGATAAGTCTCACTTGATCATAGTGTATAATGTTCCCATCTGCTTTTGGATTTGATTTGCTACTATTTTGTTGAGGATTATTTTCATCTATATTCATAAGAGATATTTGTAGGGATTTTTTTTTTTTTTTTTAACTTATGGTGTCTTTGTATGGCTCTGGTAGCAAAATACTGCTAACCTCATAGAATGAGTTAGGAAGTGTTTCCTCCTCTATTTTTTGAGACATTTATTTCCCATTTAGCCAACATTTATTAAGCACTTGCTGTTTGCCAAGCCCTGTTTTAACCCATTACTGTTGAGTCAGTTCCAACTCATGGCGACCCCTTGTGTGACAGAGTAGAACTGCCTCATAGCATTTTCTTGGCTGTGATATTTATAGCAGCAGATTGCCAGGCCCTTCTTCTGTGGCACTGCTGGGTACAATCGAACCATCATCTTTTAGGTTAGCAGCTGAGCATACACTGGAGCTTGGGATATATAACGTTGGATGCAACAGATAAAAATCTTACCCACAAACCTTCCCAGCCCCATCCCAGTCTCTTGGCCGGGGGGGGGGTCGGGGAGGTGGTGTTACAGCCTAGGAGCCAGAAAGTCATAAGGCATTGAGTTCAGGACTGTGATGGTGCAAACACACCAACAGTGATAATCCAGAGGAGACCCTGCCCCCTGTAGGCTTGGAGGCTGGGAGAGCTTCCTGGAAGAGGCAGTCAATGTAGGAGAGCAGCAAAGAGCTTGGAGTCAAGACAAGTCTGGTTTCTCTGTCTTACTGGCTGTGTGGCCTTGGACAGGAGTCTTTTTTTTAGATTTTTTATTGTGATTTAGGTGAAAGTTCACAGAGCAAGTCAGTTTCCAATTTGATAGTTTGTCAATTAAGTGTTCCATGACATTGGTTACATTCCCCACAGTGTGTCAGCACTCTCCCCATTTCCACCCTGGGTTCCCAATTCTTTTTGCCATGATTTTATACCTCTTCCTGCCTTGTCATCTTTGCTTTTGGACAAATGTTTTGATCTCGTATAATTGATTGTCCTCTCAGTTATTATTGTTTATTTTATGGGCCTGTCTATTGTTGGGTGGTCTCTGGGAATGGCTTCAGTTCCAGGTCAGAAGGGTGTCTTGGGGCCATAGTCTCGAGGGTTCCTCTAGTCTCTGTCAGACCTGGTCTTTTTTGTGAATTTGATTTTTTGTTCTAGATTTTTTCTCACGCTCTGCCTGGGACCCTCTGTTTTGATCCCAGTCAGAGCAGTCAGTAGTGGTAGCCAGGTACCATCTAGTTCTCCTGGTCTTAGTGCTGTGTAGGGTGTGGTTCATGTGTTCTATTAGTGCTTTGGACTAATTGCTCCCTTGAGTCTTTGGTTTTCTTCACTCTCCTTTGCTCCTGATAGGAAGAGACCAATAGTTGTATCTTAGATGGCCATTCATGAGCTTTTAAGACCTCAGATGCTACTCACCAAAGTAGGATTCAGAACATTGTCTTTATGAACTATGTAGTACCAATTGACGTAGATGTCCTCTGAGACTATGTGAATTGTTTATGAAGAAATTGGAATTACTGCTTTTATGAATGTTTGGTAGAATTTCCTAGTGATGCCATCTGGTCTGGGGCTTTTCTTTTTTGAAAGGTTTTATATTTTTTATTACTGGATTATTCTTTTCACTTGCTGCGGGTTTGTTGAGGTCTTCTAGTTCTTCTTAAGTCAGTGCAGGAAATTGTCCATTTTATTTAGGCTATCTAATTTGTTAGAATACAATTGTTCATACTATTGTCTTATGATCCTTTTTATTTTTGTAGGGTCAGTTGTACTTCCCCCTTTTTCTTTTCTGATTTTTGATATTTGTCTCCTCTCTCTCTCTTTCTGTATATTTTGTAAATCTAGCTCATGGTTTATCTATTTACTTTGTCAAAAAACCAACTTCTGGTTTCACTGATTGTCAATATTGTTTTCCTGTAGTCTATTTTAAAATAATTTATCTCTGCTCTGATCTTTGTTATTTCTCTTCTCTGGTGGCTTTGGGCTTGGATTGCTTTTCTCTCTCTAATTCTTTAAGTTGTTCTTGTTAGGTACTGTCGAGTTGGTTCTGACTCATGGTGACCCTATGCACAACAGAACCGAGCACTGCCTGGTCCTTCGCCATCCTTACAGTCGTTGTTATGCTTGAGCCCATTGTTGTTGTAGAGTTAGGTTATTGATTTTAGGCCTTTTTTCTTTCTCAATGTAGGCGTTTACTGCTTTGAATTTCCTGCTGAGCACTGCCTTTACTACATCCCATAAATTTTGATATTTTTTAGTTTTTGTTCAACTCTAAGTATTTTCTGATTTCTCTCTTGATTTATTCCTTGACTCATTGGTTGTTTAATAGTATGTTAATTTCCACATATTTATGTTTTTCCAGCTTTCCTTGTTATTAATTTCTAAAATCACTTCATTGTGTTCGGAGAACATATTTCGTATGATTTCGGTTCTTTTTATATTTTTATTGAGACTTGCTTCATGACATAATGTATGGTCTATCCTGGATAATGATACATGTCTCCTTCCCGGAGAAGAGTGTATATTGTGCTGTTGTTGGGTGAAGTCTTCTGTATGTGTCTGTCAGGTCTAGTTGGCTTATAGTGTCACTGAAGTCCTTTATTTTCTTATTCATATTTCTAGATGTTCTGTCCATTATTGAAAGTGATGTGTTGAAGTCTCCAAGTATTGTTGTAGAGCCATCTATTTCTCCGTTTAATTCTTTTAGTGTTTGTTTTATGTATTTTGGCACTCTGATGTTAGAGGCATATGTTAATAATTGTTATAACTTTCTGATGCCTTAACTTTTATCGTTATATAATGCTGTTCTTTGTTTCTCATAGCAGATTTAGACTTAACACTTATTTATTTTGTCTGTTATTAAAATGGCTATGCCAGCTTCTTTTTCTGTTTGCATGGAATATTTTGTTCATCTTTTCACTTTCAAACTTTTTTTGATTTTATGTCTAATTTGTATCTCTTGTAAACAACACATAGTTGGATTTTTTTTTTTTTTAATCTATTGTAATGCTGTCTGTCCTCTGATTGAACTATTTAGTTTGTTTACTTTCATGGTAGTTACTGATAAAGATTTACTTCTACCATTATTTTTTATTGTATACCTTTCTTGTTACTCATTTCCTCCAATACTGCCAACTTCTGTGTTTTGTTGATTTTTTTGTAGTGAGGCATTTTGATTTCTTTTGCCTTTTGTTTGCTTGCATATTTTTTTTCCTATATTTTCTTCGTGGTTACCAGGATGATTACATTTAATATTTTATATATGTAACAGTCTGTTTTAAATTGATACCAGCTTAACTCCAGCAGCTTGCAAACACTATGCCTTTATTATTCCTTCCCTGTCTTCATTAATGTTGCTAACACCAGTTACATTTTTGTGTATTATGTGGCCTATAACAAAAGAATCCTGTTGGTGCAATGGTTAAATGCTTGGCTGCTAACTGAAAAGTTGGCAGTTTGAACCCACCAGTGGCTCTATGGGAGAAAAGACCTGGTGATCTGTTCTCATAAAGATTACAGCCTTGGAAACTCTATGGGGCAGTTCTTTTCTGCCCTGTAGGGTCACTGTGAGTCAGAGTCAACTCCACAGCACCTAACAACAACAGCCTGTAATGTTAATGTTTACTGATTTTAATGCATTTGTCATTATAAAGCAGGAAGGATGTAACAATTAGAATTTATCAAGCAAAAATACCTTAAAACTTCTCCTTTTACTTGCCTATGTAAATGCCTTTAATGGAGATATTTCTTTTTATGTATGGGTTTGAAGTACTTCCTAGTTTTTTTTTTTCCCCCCATATGAAGGACTCCCTTTAGCATTTCCTGTAGAGCCAGTTTAGTTGATAGGAGCCCTCTCCATGTAAGATTATCTTGGGATGTGTTAGTTTTGCCTTCATTCTTGAATGACTTTATTTATTTATTTTGGATATAGTATTCTTGGTTGACAGTTCTTTCCTTTCATCATTTTAAATATGTCATTCTGTTGCCTTCTGGCCTCCAAGGTTTCTGAGAAGAAATCAGCATTATCTTACTGGGATTCTTTTGTATGTTACTATTCATTTCTGTTTTGCTGCTTTCACGAATCTCTCTTTATCTTTAGTTTTTGTGTGCCTGATTATAATGTGTCCTGGTATGGACATCTTTGGGTTCATTCTACTTGAAGTTCATAGAGATTTTTGGATTTGTAGATTAACGTCCTTTGTTTGATTTGTAAAGTTGGGCTATGTCTTTAAATATTCTTTGTGAACTTTTCTTGTTATCTCCTTTGGGTATTTCTGTGATGCATATGCCAAGTTATTTGCTGCTGTTAAGTGCCTTTGAGTTGGTTCTGACTCATAGCAACCCCATGTACAACAGAATGAAATGCTACCTGGTCCCATGCCATCCTCACGATTGTTGCTATGTTTGAGCCCATTGTTGTAGCCACTGTGCCAATCCACCTCATTGAAGGTCTTCGCCTTTTTCACTGACCCCCTACTTTACGAAGCGTGATGTCCTTCTCTAGGGACTGGTCCTTCCTGATGACATGCTCAAAGAAGTGAGATGAAGTTTTGCTTCTGAGGAGCATTCTAGTACTTCTTCCAAGACTGATTTGTTCGTTCTTCTGGTAGTCCATGGTATATTCAATATTTTTCGCCAACACCATAATTCAGAGGCATCAATTCTCTTTCAGTTTTCTTATTCATTGCCCAGCTTTCACATGCATATGAGGCAATTAAAAATATCATGGCTTGAATCAGGTGCACCTTAGTCCTCAAAGTGACCAGACGAGTTGTAGAATGACATCAAGAACATCATATATGGAGAAAGCAAAAAGTAAATAAAAAGACCAGAAATGATAAAAATGGATGTCAGAAGAGACTTTGAAACTTGCTCTTGAATATAGAGTAGCTGTTTTTTTTTTAAAGTGGAAAGAAGAAATGATGAAGTAAACAAGCCCACCAGAAAATTCCAAAAGACTGCTTGAGAAGACAAAGTGAAGTATTGTAATGAAATGTTCAATGACCTGGAGTTAGAAAACCAAAAGTAAAGAACGTTTTGCACTTGGTGTTTTCTCAAGCTAAAACAACTAATGAAAAAATTTAGGCCCCAAGTTGCAATATTGAAGGATTCTTTGGGCAAAAAATTGAGTGACATGGGAAGCATCAAAAGAAGATGGAAGGAATACACAGAGGCACTGTACCAAAAAGAATTGGTTGATGTTCAACCATTTCAAGAACTGATAGTACTGAAGGAAAAAGTTCAAGCTACACTGAAGGGATTGACAAAAGACAAGGCTCCATGGATTGATGGAATGCCAATTAAGATGTTTCAACAAATGGATGCAGTGGTGGAAGAGCTCAGTTATCTATGCCAAGAACTTTGGAAGACAGTACCTATCCAACCACCTGGAAGAGATCCTTATAATTGCCACTTTTAAAGAAAGGTGATCCAGCAGACTGTGGAAATTATCGAACAATATCATTAATATCACATGCAAGTAAAGCTTTGATGAAATTCGCTTGTTATTTTGCCACAATTCCATTAGACTATTCTCCATTTTCTTTAACTTTTTCTTTTGTTGTTCTACAGTTTTAATAATTTCAATTGTCTTATTCTCTGGTTCACTGGTATTTCTTCTGCCAGCTCAAATATGTTGCTAATACTTTCCAACGGATTTTTTAATTTCACTTATTATGTTCTTCAACTCTAATATTTCTGTTTAATTCTTTTTATAGTTTATATCTCTTTACTAAAATTCTCAGTTTTTTCTTGTATTGTTTTCTTGATTTACTTCTACTCATTGTGTATGTTTTAGTTTTTTGAGCATATTTAATATTGTTTTAAAATATTCTAATCTGTCCAGTATTTGGGCTTTCATAGGGTCAATATCTGTACCTTCTTTTTTTTTTTTTTTGATAGAGCCATCCTTTCCTAAGTTTTTTTATATGCCATGTGGTTTTTCTGTTGAAATTGGGATGTTTGAATATTGTAATATGGTAACTTTGGAAATCAGATTCTTCACCTTCCCTAGGGATTGCAGTTTTTTATTTAATAATTTATTTTTAATTGTTGAAGGCTGCAGTAGTCCATTTGATTATCAGCTTCCGGTGACTGCTTTTGTAAAGGCTGCCTTCCAAAATGTGCATGGACACTGAGGGTCCTTTTATAGAGCCTGTGCTCAACTAATTTTTCAAGGAAAACTTCCTTTTATTCCAGGTAAGAAACAAACAGCAAAATGCATTAACCCTTTCAAGGCCCAGTTATTTTCTACTTGGAATTTTTTGTTGATACTGTGTGTTTTCAGTAGTGGAATGCGTACTGAATCATTGAGTGTGTTTAAATTTTGGTTGGTGTGATGGTTAAGGTTGTGTGTCAACTTGGCTGGGCCATGATTCTCCATGGTTTGACAGTCATATGATGTTGTGACTTCCATAATGAGATTTGATATAATTTGATCACTTCCATGATGGGACCTGTTGTGAGTAGGCAGTCAGTTGAAAGGGGGTTTCCTTGGGTGTTTGGCCTGCATTGAATATAAGTGGACATCCTGGCAAGACTTGAGGGCTTTTTGCTCACTCTGGATCCTGCAGCTGGCTACTGTTTGTCTGACCTCCAGTTCCTGGGACTTGAGCTAGCAGGTTACCTGTGGTCTTACCTGTCGATCTTGGGACTCACAGATCTTTACAGCTGTGAGCAAGAGCCCTGCTCTGTAACTTGTCATTCTTGGGTTTGCCAGCCCCTGCAGCTGTGTGGATCAGGAGAAGCCTCTATCCTGACCCATGGACTTGGGACATTCCAGCCTCTGCAACTGCATAAGCCATTTCCTTGATATAAATCTCTCTCTCTCTCTATTTATATATAAGCTTTACTGGTATCTTAGTTATCTAGTGCTGCTCTAACAGAAATACCACAAGTAGGTGGCTTCAATGAACAGAAGTTTATTCTCTCATAGTCTAATAGGCTAGAAGTCTAAATTCAGGGTACCAGCTCCAGGGGAATGCTTTTTCTGTCTGTATGCGCTGGGGGAAGTTCCTTGTCATTAATCTTCCTTGGTTTGAGGAGCTTCTCAGTGAAGGGACCCCAGGTCCAAAGGATATGCTATTCTCCTGGCTCTTGTTTCTTGATGGTATGAGGTCCCCATGTCTCTCTGCTCACTTCTGTCTTTTGTATCTCAAAAGAGATCGGCTTAAAACAATCCAGCCTTGTAGATTGAGTCCTGCCTTATTAACATAACTGCCACTAATCCTATCTCATCAACATCTTAGGGATAGGATTTACAACACATTGGAAAATTGTATAAGATGACAAAATGGTGGACAGTCACACAATACTGGGAATCATGGCCTAGCCAAATTGATGCACATATTTTTTGGGAGCACAGTTCAATCCATGACAGTCCACCATTTGGCCCCCCAAAATTCATGTCCCTGCCACGTGCAAAACACATTCACCCCATTATATCATAGCAAAAGTCTTAAATCAACTCCAAGTGCAAAATCCAAAAATTCTTCCTCATCCGTGAAATTTAGAATACAAGTTATCTGCTTCCAAGTTTCAATGGTGGAACAGGCACAAACTAGACATTTTTATTACAAATGGAAGAAATTGGAGGGAAAGAAGGGATAACAGGCACCAAGTAAGTCAGCAGAACACATTAAATTAGCTCTCAAGGCTTTGAAAATAATTCTCTGTTCTCTGAGACAGTTTACACAGTGGCCCTGCCCTCCAGACTCTGGATATTGGCTACACTCTCTGGATTCTGAGTGAAGGTCGCTCAGCCCTGGGCTTCAGCTCTGCCTACCAGGCCCACCGGATGGCACCTCTGCTCCCTCGGCTTTAGGCACACTGTTTTCCTAGTCCATCTGAGTGGCACCTCTACCCATAGAAACTCCAGAGGCCATGGCTCCAGCCTTTGAGACCCCAGAGGTTGTGGCCATACCTTTTGAGACTGAGGCAGCTTGGCTTCCTTATCCTTTGTCTCTTTAGCTTTTGCTTCCTGGTTCCTTGGCCTCTTGCCCTCTCAGGCCTCACCACCCATGTCTGCCTTGCTTGGGCAAGTGTTCCAAAGCTCTGTAGCTCCACTGATAAGTGCCTGGAGGCACCCCACTCTGACAGTAGACTTTGGCCAGAAGGCATTCAGCCATGGGTTGGCTCCTGTGGTGTCTCACTCTGGTCTCCTGGTTCTGCTTCTGCTGCCAGCTCTCTGTCACTGCCAGTTGTCTTCCACTGCCAGTTCTCTGCTGCTGCTGTTTCTCTGATGCTGCTTCTCTCCATTTGCCCCATTTCCGGTGTAACAGCTCTCTGCATTTCCTTCTGAGTGCTCACTAGAACTGTCTGATATCCATAATTCCACCAACAGTCTCTTCAAGGCAATCTAGGCTTTTACTGTTTGGTACTTTAAAGCTCTTCCAGCATCTACCTATTCACAGTTTCAAAACTGCTTCCATGTTCTAGGTGTCTGTTAGAGTAGCACCGCACTCCCAGTACCAAATTCTGTCTTAGTTATCTAGGTGCTGTTCTAACAGGAATACCTCAAGCGGATGGCTTCAACAAACAGAAGTTTATTCTCTCACAGTCTAGTAAACTAGAAGTCCAAATTGAGGGTGTCAGCTCCCGGGGAAGGCTTTTTCTCTCTGTCATCTCTGGGGGAAGGTCCATGTCATCAATCTTCCTTGGGTTGAGGAGCTTCTCAGTGCAGGGACCCTGAGTCCAGAGGACGTTCTGTTCTCCTGGCTCTTGTTTCTTGGTGGTTTGGGGTCACCATGTCTTGCCGCACACTTCTTTTATATCCTGAAAGAAATGGTCTTAAAACAAAATCTGATCTTGTAGATTGAGTCCTGCCTTATTAACATAACTGCCGCTAATCCTGTCTCATCACAGAGATAGGATTTACAACATATTGGAAAATCATATCAGATGACAAAATGGTGGACAATGACACAATACTTGGAATCACGGCCTAGCTAAACTGATATACATATTTTTGGAGGACACAGTTCAATTCGTGACAACTAGTTTTTTATCTAGAGAACCCAGCATAAGACAGTTGGTAATATAGATTTTGAGAAATATTATGTGAAAGTACATTAAAATTCGTTATTTATGGGAGCCCATCTGGCCCACCAGTCTTGGGTTGCAGGCTTTATTGGAGTATGCCTTCTTTTGAGTACATGGGGCACCTCTGGTTTTGCCTAATACCTCAGCTATTTTGCTTCAACAGATGTTTCTTTCACTTTTCACTGTTACACAAGTCTCCACAGGAGGGAAGCAAATACTTTTAGCAGGAAAATTATACTCTCAAAGAATTTCAGAGGCATAAAAAGTATGTACTGTGAGTCATGAAAGGGTTAAATATCTGATTATCCCACTCCTCAGGGGTTCCTGTTGTTAATTAATGAATGCTGCAGTCCACCCTTTGTTTTATGACTTTTCCAAGATAGCTTTTAGAAAGTGTGTGATCCGGTTCTTTTATCTCTGCAGTCAGTGGCTGATGGATATCACCAGAGGGCACTCTAGCTCTTTAAATCTGCTGACAGGTTCTAGTCATTGCTGGAAGAAGGTTACAGTGGTACTGTGGTCTGTAGCTATCCGTCCATAGCACTGCCAGGCCACCCCAACTATGACACACTGTGTAACCCCAAATTCTTGGAGAATAAGTTCTCCACTGCCTGCTCTGGCACCAGCCAGTTGCTCTATGAATATGGGCAGCTGACTTCACCACCAGGAGGGGCTGAGGAATGGTATCTGGTTCGTGTATGTGGTTTACCTAGGAGAGATCAGCAGCTAGTCCTTTCATAAAGTACACACCTGGTTGAATACAGAATAGTTTATTACAATTTCTGTTTTAGTGTTTTTATTATTTAGGTGAAGGGATAGGCCTCTAAAACTCTTCGCACTGCCATTTTGTGTAATTTCATGCTGCTTTCTCTTTTATTGAAAGTTCTCTGAGTTCCATGGGACACTTTCTCACCAGTTCTTCCCCTTCATCCCTTAGAAGCCAAGTCTATGCTTCGGTATGTTTTATTCATGCTAATTTGTATCATGTGATTAAGTGTGGATACTACCTGCTGGGCTTTGTTCGATACTTTTCCCCATCCAGTTCTGTGGGAGTGTGAATGCTATCTGATTTAGAAGGATTGCCTCCTCTGCCCTTCAGGCAGCTTTCAGACATGAACAGGCAGACATAGGGGTTCACTGACAAAAATAAGGTCTGTTCCATACACTCCTGAGCCAGAGAGCATGCTCCTATCTGGGATGCATCTCTCATTGTCTGCCCTCTCTTGCTTTCTTACAAATAATGGCTCAATGAACATTTTCTTACATGTTCTAGGGACAGATCTTTGTGATTTTTTTCTATATATATCAGTGAGTGGAATTGTTGAGGAAAATATATACTTTTAATTTGACTGAGAAGTATTAAATTGCTCTCCAGAATGGCTGCATTAGTCTACTTTCTTATCAGCAATGAATGATTATTCCTGTATTTTCATGTTCTCACCAACACTTGACATTGCTCAGCTTTTCATTCTGCGTGTCTTAAATGTGTAATAGTGATACATTTTAATTTTTATTTCTCTGGTTACTACATCTTTTTTTTGTGTGTGTGTGTGTGCTTGTTAGCCTATACATATCCTTTTCTCATTTTCCTATTGGGCTTTTTTCTCCTTATTGATTTGCATGAGTTCCTTACATATCCTAAATCTGAACTATCCAATAGAACTTTCCATGATGATGAAGATCATGAGATGTCCAATGTAGGGAGCATCAACTGCTTGTAGCAGTTGAACACTTGAACTGTGTGGCTGGTAGGACTGAGGACTGACACTTAAATTTTATTTAATTCTAATTAACTTAAATTTAAATAGTCATATGTGATCAGTGGCTAGCACATTTGACACTGCGGTTCTAGATACCACTCCTTTGTTTTTTGCGGGCAAATATTTTCTCCTTAGCCATGGCGTTCTACATTGAATAAAAACTAAATTTTAATGTATAATATTTTGCTTTATGGTTGATGCTTTGAGTTTTCATCATATGTGTCTAGTACCTGTGCCTAAGATTCTCTCGTGTATATATTGATGAACGGAATTGCAGGACCATGTAATATAGGTGTATTTCCAGAAAATATTGCCAGATTGCTCTTTAAATAAATGGCTGCATCAGTTTTACTTTCACAGTGTAAGCGAGTTCCTTTCCTTATAACCTTGCTAGTCTTTACATCATTTGATTTCCTAATTTTTGTGTATAAACATCCTCTGGGTACTCTCTCTTAGGTAGAACACAGTGATCACTCAAAGTCATAAAATATATTTGCGTTTTGTTCCTTATATTCTCCTTTAGATAGATTTTTGTTGAGAAATTGAGTTAATTTTGGACCTTTTGGGAAGGCACAAAAGAAAAAAGAAAAGCTTTATTTGCAGTCTTTGGGTCAGTAAGATTTTGGGAAACTGTTTCTCATTTTTGAATCAGGAATTCAAGAAAAATATTGAATTGACAGATTGATACACCTTGTTCCTCCAGACTAAATCCATGATGATAAGGTTTCCTCATCTTAAGCTGAATATTATCTGTTCACTTACACATAACCATCCTCCACTCAGGATATCACCCTAAACTGAATAAAATAGAGAGGCTTTATTCCCTATACAAGGCTAATAATTAAAAAAAAATTAACTATGTTTATTAAGCAGATATTTATTCATTGAGGCCCCATCCCCACACCAGATAGTTCTTTTCAAAGTGTAATATGTTTTATTTGCCGAAATATCTGATTTTATGCTTATATCTTGAGAAGAGAAACTTTTACCCACTTCTATCTGCAGTATTTAATATATGTTTAACATAGAGTGAATGTACAATAAACATGTGTTGACTTGAACATAAAGCATGTACCAGGAACTATATTTGCTACAATAATTGTTGTTTAGTCAGCTTACTTGACTCACCTTATTTTCTTAGAACACTTCACACAGCTTGCCTTAGATTCCCAGTGCACAGAGTACATCCTTCATCATGTATTAGCTGGTAGTATTATATTATCGGTACATAAAAATTTACACCACGAGAGTGATGTCAGCCAGCTAGAACAAATGTGGCCAAGTTAGAAATATCAGTCTTAAATCATTTAAAAATTCACTTACCTGGAGTATCTCTTTTCTTGAATATTCTACACAATTGAGATGTCAGTAATGTGACTTAATATTTGGAATAGTTTTTGAAGTAGAATTTAATAATTCCTAAGTATGGAATGGAATTATTAAATTTAATTTTTTTTTTAAATGTCATTATGTTTTGTCCTTACGTAATTTAGCTTTCTGGTCATGTCACCACCATCGGCCCCTGGCCTTCATCACTTTTACATACCTCCTGGCTGTCTTCACTGATCCTATTCCCCTACTTTTGCACTGGTTCTCTCATTCTGAATGAATTCTTGTTTTATGAAGTTTTTAAAAAATTATTATTATTGATTTACCTTCTCCCTGTGCTGGGACTGAAAGCTCCTGTACAGTGACTGAACATTATTTTCCTTTGTACATCATAGAAATAGCGCATAGGAGATACTCTGAAACTGCTCATTAATTGTGAAACTTACCCACATGTTCTGAATTATTATCTCATCAATTTGATGTGTTTTTGATTCCTTCTGGTAGATTCTATTGAGTAAACCATCCACATTTTCCCATTAACCAATGACACAAGTTAAAAATAATTGGGGTTTATATTTCCGGTTCTTACATTTTCTCTGAGTTGCAGAACCATGTATCCTACTGTAAGGAAGTCCTGGTGGCACAATGGTAAAATGCTTGGCCGCTAATGGGAAAGTTGGTGGTTGGAACCCAGCAGCCACGCTATAGGAGAAAGATGTGGCAGTCGGCTGCCATAAAGATTTACAGCCTTGGAAACTCTGCAGGGCAGTTCTACTCTGCCCTAAAAGGGCGTTACGAGTTGGAATTGACCAGCTGGCCGTGGTTTATATCCTGCCATGTCCTTGAAATTTTCACCTGGATGCCTAATAGGCAATTCAAACTTAACACATCCAAAATTAAATTGTTTTTCTTCCCCAAACCTCATCTTTCCCCAGTGTTCTCCATCTTCGTAATTGGTGTCGCATTTACCCAGTTTTCATGACCTGTTGGGAGTATCCTTGATTCGTCTTTTTCTGTCATGACTCTATTATTAGTGCTACCTGTTTTTTAGTTAAGCCTGTCTCTCTTACCTTTTACTCACTGTTACCATCTGAATCTGAAACCACCACCATTCTTCACCTGGATTACTGCAACAGACTTGCAACTGATCTCCCTGCTTCCCCTTTTGCTCTTCCGCCACGCATAATCCAGTTTGTTCTTCATCTAGCTGTCAGAGTGAGCCTTTTAAAACCCAAATCTGGTCATGTCCAAAACCTCCAATGGCTTTCATCACATTTAGAATATAATTCAAAGTCTTTACTGTGGCCTGTAAGGCCCTGCATGACCTGCCCCTTGCTACTTCTCTGACCTCTCACTTTTCCAGTCACTCATTATTGTCTGACCACACTTGTTCCACTTAGCAGTCTTTAAACATGTTTCTACCTCAGGTCCTTTGTATGCACTATTTCTTGGCAAAAATACTTTTCTCTAGGAATGCAGAAGTCTTTCATTTTATTTAAACATCTCTTGTTTAAATGTTGCCTCATTATATAGAAGCCTATCTTGAGCATTCTCTATAAAATAACATATTTTTACCCTTGTAACCCTATTCCCTTACTTTATTTTCCTTCATAGCACTAATGACAAACTGACATAATGGTGTAAATTATTTGCTTATTTTTATATCCTCCACTGGAATGTAAACTCTTTGAAGGGAATAAAAAGATTGCTTGTCATGTTTGCTACGGTAGCCCCTGCATTTAGAATGGTTGCTGCCTTTAGAATGTGTGTAATAAATATGTGTTGAATAATGAATGAATGAATAAGCAAAATTTTTGACTGAGAATTTCTCTCTGTGCTCAGTCCGGAATGTATTTTCTTTTTTGTTTGTTTTTGTTGAGCAAGGTTCCGTTGGGTTCTTAAGAATGCTGGACTTTATGTTGTAAATATGTTTTTAATTTGTGTATTATCAAGCTTAGAATCTGAATTATTAATTAAATGAGCTTGTTCATGCCTTACAGGGTATTTCATCATGTCTTTTATCTTTTGTAATTTACTTTCAGGTAGATGGGCTGGAAAATAATGAAATCCTTTAGAATTTAAAGGTAGAAATTTTGGCCACCAGATGGAGACCCAGTACTGACTTTTTATGATTGGCTGGCTATATCCAAGAAGTAATCATAAGAATAAAGAATGCTGAAACCAAAAAGCTTTTTTGTTTTCCCCTCCTATTTTATATACTTACAATGATTTTTACTCATTAGAGATATTCCTACCTGGATTCAGAAGGATTTAGGTTGTTAGTAAGTTATACTGAAAAAGAATCATAGACTATAAAGTGACCGGGCCTGTCTGTATTCAGCAGATCAGGGTACTTGACTGATTCTGCGGTACAGTAATGATGTAAGCGTACAGGCTATTGAAGAAAGCCTAAATGCGTGGGTACGGGTAATGCTGAGGGATGCAGCTTTAGGAATTAAGGGATTTGTATTGGTGAGAAAGAGGGCTAAGCAGGGAAGAGTTTAGAAGGCAAATAACTCATGATATAATAGGTGTAACTATTAGTACATACCTATTGATAACTAATAGGTGTATTCTGCCACTGCAGAGTAGAGACAATAAAGGTCACCCAGGGAGAGACTTGCAGAGATTTCATCTGTGACAGGATTTTCTGAGGGATCTTCTAACTGGTCAGGCAAGTTGGGTTACGCTTGTTCCTTCCTTGTTAATAGTGGGTGGTAGTGCCATGTTAGTTAGGCTAGCTAATAGTCATCGTGTAGCTATTAATGGTAGAAGAGTTTGTAGGCCTCGTGCTAAGATTATGGTTTGGCTATGGATGCGTTCGTAGTTTGAGTTTGCTAGGCAGAAGAGTATTGAGGAGGTTAAACCATGAGCAACTATTAGAATAACTGCTCCCATGAAACTTCATGGTGTTTGAAGCATAATGGCAATGATTACTAGAGCTATGTGGCTGACTGAAGAATAGGCAATGAGAAATTTTAGGTCTGTTTGTCGTAAGCAAATAGAGCTGGTTATAATTATACCCCATAATGATCACATAAGAAATGGGTAAGATATATGTGTTGTTAGAGGGTACAGGAGGATTGTTCCTTCCTAAATGAATGGAGAAGTTGACTGGTTTTTTGTTTTTTAAACACTTTATCCCTTTTCATGCCATTTTTAAACTATGTTCAAAATATGAGATACCCAAAGCAACAAATACGTTTGCCATAAAGTTCTTAGTGAATGATTTCCTCATACCTGAAAGAAAATTAAAATAATTTTTGTTTTTCTTCACTTGGTTTCATTTACTTTACTTCCGGATGTGACCAAAAAAAGTCTTATGTCAATTGTAGGAGAAGAAAAATAGCTTATGGCCAACAGGTTATTTGACCTGAAAACTAGAGGACAAAACTTGCCTATGGTTCCAGTGTTACTTGTGGAGAGGCGTGTCATCTTCGCTCTAGTTCTCTTTCAGCCCCCAAATGACAACAATCTTTTAATTAATTGCTCTGCCTCTGCCCTCTCTTCCATCTAGGTGGCCTTCTATAATCCTGCCAGACTAATTTACTTAAAGATGACGTCGTCATGCATTTTTCCCAACTAAAACCTGCCAAAGGCTGCATTTAGTGCAGAGTAAAATGCAAACTCTTTAGCATGGTGAAGTCTCCTCAGCCTGCCTACTTGCTGGACTCGGGTGCCTCAGCACAGGTTTAAATTTGAAGCCTTCCTTAATTCTTCAGAACAAAAGTGCATAGCTATTTCTGTTCTGTTCTCATGTCGTCGTTTGTGCTATTACTTTATCACTTATCACCTTACATATATTTAACATTGTTGATTTTGATTATGAATAAATTTTGAACTCTTTGAGGTCTGGAATCCTGTTTTCTTTCCCAGGGTCTGTGGCATAGTTGTTAAGTGCTGTGGCTGCTAACCAAAGGTTGGCAGTTCAAAATCACCAGGCACTACTTGGAAACTCTATGGGGTAGTTCTGCTCTGTCCTGTAGGGACACTATGAGTTGGGATTGACTTGACGGCAGTGGGTTTGGGTTTTTCTTTGGTTTCAGTGCCAGAATGATTGTTACTTTGAGGGCACTTAGTAAATTTTTTCTTGAACCTTTCAATTTTGTTTTCTAAAAACATGTATGGAGTATCATTCATTTCTTGCCATGTCATACTATAGACTTTAGATATCTAATTTGATTCTGATATTTGTGCATTTTTACACTCAAATCTATGAGGATATAGGGGTTGTTAACTGAACTGAGAGGACATTATGTAGAGATACAGAGTGGAAAGGAATGGGAGACCCAAAATACTCCTCAGCCCTACATACTCTTGCTTTCTTTTCAGAGCCAATTTCTGCCTCTTTTACCTAGACAGTGGTATTTCCTTGTAGCATTATCAAATTATGTTATAAATATTGACATCTTAACCCCAATAGCGATTGCCATATAAACCTTAAAGTGGACTAAAGTGACTAATTAGAGGATGTATCTGTCAGGGTGTGCGAGATATTTTCTTTTTTTCCCTCCAAATTACTGATCCGTTTTTGCAGAGGCAGATCCTTCTGGACTGCATCGATGGGCTGTCTTGCCCTCTGGCATTTGTTTAGGTTTGGCCAGTGGGATGCACTGGCAGGAAACTAAAGGATGAGAGGAGAGTGATACTGGAGTGTTCATTTCCTCCCTGCCTGCCATGGGTTGATTGCACCTCTCTACTGAATGGCACAGCTCCACTGGTTGGCCCTCTCTTACAACTACTTACTGGTTTCCAGTATCCCTTCTGTCCCCTTGGTCCTTCAAGCTTAGGGGGCTTCCTGTAGTTGCTAGTCCCAGGGTACTGCACTACCCCTTCATTTCTTTTAACCCTTTAAATAGACCTGTAAACCTCTAACTGTGCCATAAATTTCTTTTTGGCTCCCTGACTGATACACAGTGTCTTTATTTGAAAGCTTCTGAAGCTGTCTCTGGCTGGAATTAAGAAGGTTATTATTAGCTGTCTAATAGAACTGTCCAAAATCACATTGCATAAAACCTGTCTGATGAGAAAACTATCACTGTTGCTATTAACTTCGTGTATCCCCTAGATGAAATTGTTGCTACAATCACTGTTATCCTCCCAATTGCATTTCTGTACCAGGAGCAGAGCCTTATGACCAGTGAGAAATTGTCACTGCCACCCATACCAACCCAAAACCAGAACCTTCGTGCAGAGCATGTTTTCTCACAGTGCTGCCTTCTGAGTGGCCAAAAATACCATATGTCCTTTACTCCTTTCTGGCTCGATGGTATTAATAAACATTCATCTTCCATACCTAGACTCTCAAAGGACACACACTGCTCTTTCTTAATGTAATATAACTATCAGTGTAAAAAAACGAATATATGCTCATAATATCCTCAAAAGGGGCAACCCAAATTCTCATAAGTTAATTTATTTACCTCTAATGTCTCTGAAGGACATCCATTTCGTTTATAGTTGTATTATAATGCTGTTTAAACCTTCTGTAATTGAGGGGCTAAAATTTAAAATGAACTGTTATGAAAACACTCCATACAAAAATAGTATTGGAACTGGAGGGGACAGAGAAATTAGGTAAAATATGTCAGTATGTTCATGACAAAGTAAGGAAGACAATATTGGTAGATGATAAAGCTCTTATTTCTTCAGTTATATTTTACTTCTTTACCATCCATTTTATATTTCCTTTCCTCTCAGCCAGCACCTCATCTGATCTGGTTTCTGTACACGGTAGGTATGTAAACCTTTATTTCTGAGGAATCTGAGCCTCTGTGCTCTTGCCTGGATAACATTGCTGTAGTCCTCTCAAGCACTGGATATGACAGTACCAGGAGGCACTCCAGGAGATCCTGGGTTCTGTCTGTTCTCTTCTCTGTCCCCATTACGTAGAAGAACTCTTATTTGTAAATGAAAGTCAGGAACAATCACTGTAGCCACCATTACAACACCTCCACCCTCTTTTAATACCTGTTCATCCAGTGGCATTAGGAATATTAGGAGTCTGAAATGGCCAGGTAGTGGGCTCACTCAGATTCCAGTTCAGTGAACTGATTCTTGTGTCCCCTTATGGGAATATTATTTCTGTGGGTAATGAAAACCTCTAAACCAGCAGGGCCCAGATAGCAGGGTGGGGAACAAATATTTTTCAAGTAAGTCATTAGTTGTAAAAATGAGATATGACTTCCACCATTTGGTTACTGGAACTGTCCATTCTGGTTATAGGAAATATGCCACCATACATGGATCACTGGTTCAGAGCATGTACTATATACAGTAGGACTGTACCACAACCTCATAAGGTGTTGTCTTTTGGCTAGAGTAAGAAGTGAGTCTTCAATAAACTATTTCACCATTTTTAAAACATATAAGAATTGCATCTGGGTGATGAGGTCCCTGTTAAGACCAGCAAATCCCATGAACAATAGCAACTATTACTTCTTCCGATTTAAGACGAGTACCTGGTTAGAAACAAGGTGTGTAGGATATTGTGACAATGAATGACACACTGGGTAAGTAAATGTGATAGAGTGGATGACAGAAGAATGACAAACAGGGAATGCAAGTCCAACTTGAAGGAAAATGTCTTTTTGGTAGTTGTTGTTAGGTGCCATTGAGTCACTTCTGACTTACAGCAATGCTACATACAACAGAATGAAACCACTGCCTGGTCCTGTGCCATCCTTACAGCTGTTATGCTTGAGCCCATTGTTGCAGCCACTGTGTCAGTTCATCTCTTTGAGGGTCTTCCTCTTTTTTGATGACTTTCTACTTTACCAAGCATGATGTCCTTCCCCAGGTACCGGTCCCTCCTGATAACATGTTCAAAGTATGTGAGACGAAGTCTCTCATCCTTTCTCCTAAGGAACATTCTGGCTGTACTTCTTCCAAGACTTTCTGGTAAGGACAGATTATTGCCCTTCCATCACGGGAGATTTCAGTGTAATTAACTTGCCATTAGGTGGCTGACTGGTCCCCTGGGATATGATGCCATTTTGGATGTTCAGTGTCAGTATCGGCTGCTTGCAAGTTTGGTTTTCAACAATGAGATCATCAGCGCTCGGTGAGGTGAAGTATGCACTGTTGAAACATTGAAAACCTTCCTCCTTGCTACCATGGTCATTTTGATCGCAAATTTATTAAGCAGACACTGGGTTATCTCGGAAAGGAAGTTGACTGACATTCACAGGTCACCCCACCTTTTCTACATGATGATTGGGCACCTTTTGTGCAAAGGTGGCATCCTGTTGATCATCACCTGGAACACAAATATTTCCACATTCTTGGCCCATTCTGAGAGTCTGTTTATAACCTCTGTCTCAAAGTGTTTCATGTCTGATTCTCTAGTCATTACTTCAGAGATTCTGATTATTCAGCCATAAACTTTAACCATTGCCCATAAAATGAAGTGTGTATGTATATGTATCTATCTCACGCCACCCTATAACTTACAGACAAAGTGGACAACCACGTGAGAATCTTAAAGGTTTCACTAGTGGGCTTTTATGTCCCCTTTTTCTCTGCTAGGCCACTTGAGTAGTCCTGTTGCAGCAATCTGTTCTTTTAGTCAGCTGGTCACTGGGAACTCTCCATTGGGCTATGAGTGGAGGGAGGCAGGAAGGCAGCATGTGCTGTACGTTGACTCTGGAATCCAAGGATGCCCTCCTAGCATTATACTTCCCTCTAGTATGTGGAGAAACATGGTGTGGCAATTTATCTTTTGCTTTGTGGGGCATATCCAAAGATGCCTCACATCACTGGGGCTGCAGAATCTTCACTGAGGTCCCCATATTTTCATGGAATTTATCTCAGATTGCCGCACATGTGTCTTATTAAGGAATCTCGTTTACCTGGTACTTCCTATGTTTAATACACCAGTATTGTGCTCTGTCAGATGAGGAACAGTCAAGGTCTATGTAGAATAAATTGCTTTACAAAACCTGAGAGTTGGCCTACCATGAGGCAAAATAGTGATAGTTACTGGTGTCCCTCCTAGGTGAGAGCAAGCTGCTTTGAGTATTCATTGTCTATTGGATGGTAGAAAAATAATTTGCCAGATCAATAGCTGCATGCCTGGCTCTAAAAGTTGGGTTGATACAGTTTAGTCAAGAGGTGACATCTGGACCAGCAACTTCAATTGGCATAATTGCTTGATTAGGCTGTTATTCTCTAAGACCAGAAACCCTGGTGGTGTAGTGGTTAAGAGCTATGGCTGCTAACCAAGAGGTCAGCAGTTTGAATCCACCAGGTGCTTTTTTTCAATGGGTTCTGTAAGACCAATCTTGGAGTTAAATAGTGATGTGCTAGGAATGTTTACCTCAGCAACTTTAAAAAACTTGGTGGTGCCACTAATCTCTATAATTCTTCAGAGAGATCTGGCGTTGCTTTTAAAGTACTGTTTAGGTAGGAAGGTACCACTCCAGAGACTTCCACTTGGTCCTTCCAACAATAAAGACCTTTACTCTGTAAGAGTTAATAGAGGTATCCATCCATTTCCTAGTATATCTGTTGTGTTTACTAAGGACCTGGGGAAATGACCATATGATGAGTCCGTTGTCGTGCTGAGTTGGCTGCTAGACTGATTTATGTCTGAATTCCATTTATATTTGACTAGTTGACCACAGTGGCTTTATGGATCTTGAGGGTTGAACATTAGCTCAGAGCCAGTGTGCAGTAATTCCCCCACAGATCTAGATATTTTCCTACCCCCAAAGGCATCCCCCAAATTAGGAGTATTTATGAAATGTACTTCAGGTAGATAACCTCCCTTTCATTTAAGGGGTTCTGGGTCTATGAACTGACTCAGATCTAAGTATTAGGTTAAGGGCTATGACAGTTTTGGTGGCTTATGCCATATCTGTTCACCAGGCACAGTGGTTTTTGAGTTATGCAAATTATGTAGAACTTAAAAGGTGTTCGTTCATCTCAGTTCTATCATCAGTTATCCAATCTGAAAGGTTACTACTACTCAGAACATCCTGACTACCGCTCTTTTCTTGTAGTGGTTAAGTGTAGCTCTTGAGCTTGCACTATCCTCAGATCTTATCATTCCTCTTGGAATCAGGTCATCTATGCCAGTTACAGCATCACCACCAGCATCCCTGCTTTACAGAGAACAGTCACGACATTTTTCAAAGATGTTGGCACCCCGGTCAACCACTGTGTTTCTGAATTCCCTGATAAAATGGGTGTCTTCTAGGTTCTCTTGGGGGACATAGGATAGGTGAGTAGATCATTCATAATAAATGAACTCCAGCATTTCTGTCTCCCCAACTTTTTGAATTCCTTCCTTTCACTGTGTCTGGTGATTATATTATACCAAGGATTTTCTGACATTTTAACTTCATTTAATGTAGTTACAATGGGAACAGAGTTCAGTCAACCATGTAAACAAAAAATTAGAACCACTTCCAGTTGCTCAAGCCAGTACATCAAATCTAGAATATTTAGTAAGTAAAGTCATATTGATAAATTCTTCCCAATTTAAATTTGTTATTCTTTTCTTGGCCTAGCATCCTCAAAATCTATCCCTAGACATATTCTCCAGTGTTTGATGTTAAAATAAGCAAAGTCTTGTAATCTTCAAGAGTTAGTTTTTTCCTATTGGGTTGAATTTTGCAACTGGTTCCCTATGGGATGCTGCAATTTGATTCTGGTTACAGTTCAGGTCACAATCAGAAGGGGTAGGAATGGGTTTGAGGAGAATTCTTTCCCTTACTAAATATCTGCTTTAGAGATCCTTGAAGGACCTTGCTCTTTAAGCAAATTAAGAGCATTTCCATACATCAGGAGAGATTGGGCTGCTTTTGGCAAAGAACCCTCAGTAGATGTAGGTATTTGGGTTAATGTGGGTCATTTCAATCTTTCTATACATCTCCATTCCAACCTTTGGGGGCATAATCTTTCTCAATTATAACTTTTACATAAGGAAACCTAACAAGGCTGTGAACTGAGCACTTCCTTATTAGGTACTTTGCCCCCTTGTGGCTGTGGATAACATTTATTCTTTTCACAGTGATAGCGCTTTTGTGATTTTTAGCCTTTGACTCAAAGTGAGAATTTAGGACTTTGCACTTGTCTTTAAGCTGTCTAGTACAATTAATAGTGAGTAGGGTTACTTATAGTTCTTAAATTCCTCATGTTCTTTGTATTGTTCTGTAACAGTGGTCACTAGATCCCCCAAAACCTGCCTCCATTGGGCACTTCATCCCTAGTGACCACAGGGAGGAATTTAATTAGCTGTTTTGCCATTGTATGCCTTCAAGTACCTAGGTCCATCTCTTAGCAGCACCAGCCAGAAATGAATTCCGACTGATTAAACAGAAATGTTTTTTTTTTTTTTTTAAAATGATGTTGGATGGTTCAGGGATTCCAGGAGAACAAGCAATGTTATCTAAACCATGCTCCAGTCCTGACCTGATGAAGAAACCACCATTTGCTATTGTCCTGTGGTGCTTCAGAGGAAATTGATGCTACCTCACCAAAGCCATTTTGTACTGGGAATTTGAACTATAATATGGGGGAGTCAGCACCTTGGCTGCTACTGCAGTAGAAGCCCAGACCCTTGCCACCCTGACACCCACACCTAGAGTGGGAATATAGAAGAACTTCCACACAGAACTTCCTCTGTTCCCTGTTGCTGATACCTGATTCTAATTTTTTACAAGTACATTTGAGTCTAGGTCACCTGCCTGAATGTTAAGAAGACTGAAATTTGAATTCTGACTCTTATGTTGGAAAAGTGGAACTCTTGAGATGGGAATTTTTCCTATATAGTAAGTCCATTCAAAAGATGATGGGTGGTCGTGTCCATCAGCGATATTCACAGAGGGCAGTGGATGATTTTTCTTTCCTGTCTATCCTGGTTCATATATAATAAGAATTAAATATGCTTTATGTTACAATATTTTATTTGAAATATTACAATATTTTATTTAGTCTTAAAATACTAAATTAATTTGTTATATAAATTATCTTAAAAGATAATGTAATTGATGTATTGATAATGTAATTGATATAAATACATAAAAAAGAGATAAGTTGGTTATAGTCTGTTTAGCAAAAGCTGAATTAATGTGATGTAAAATACTAGCTTATCCAAAATTGGAATGTATTGTTATTAAAGAAATAATTTTTAGTTTATTCTAGTACATATAGAAATAGCTAGAGTTGAGTTTATAATACTTCTTAGTTCATGGCATATTACTATTATCAAGCCATACTTCACCCTCTCTTGTTTTATTTCATGTTTTTTTCCTTCCTTTATACCTTATTGCAACTTCCGTTCTCTTCTACCAATAGTCATCCATCCTAATATGTTTTATGTATGTCCATAAATGCATGTTTGTTGTCAGTTGGTGTTATGTAGATCCCAACTCATGGCAACTGCATGTGTTACAGAGTAGAAACTGCTCCGTAGGATTTTCTGGGCTGCAGTCTTTTTTTTTTAACCTCCCCTACTCGTTTTTCCTGTTGTGTGTAATCTTAACAGGAGAAGATCGCCAGGCCTTTTCCTTCACGGCACTGCTGGGTTGGTTCAAACTGCCAAATTTCAGGTTAGCAGTCGAATGCAAACCATTTGTGCCACCTATATTTCTAGTGACATTGCGGGTGTTTGTGTTTTTAATTTCCATAAATAATGTTGTGCTGTTGTTGTTAGGTGTGGTCCAGTCGGTTCTGACGCATAGCAACCCTATGTAGAAGAGAATGAAGCACTGTCCAGTCCTGGACCATCGTCATAGTCGTTGTTAACGCTTAGCCCATTGTTGCAGCCACTGTGTCAGTCTATCTTGTTGAGGGTTTTCCTCTATTTCGCTGACCCTTACTCTACCAAGCATGATGTCCTTCTCCAGGGACTGGTCCATCTTGATAACATGTCCAAAGTATGTGAGATGAAGTCTTGTCATCCTTGCTTCTAACGAGCCTTCTGGCTGCACTTCCAAGACAGATTTGTTCGTTCTTTTGTCAGCCCATGGTATATGCTATATTCTTCATCATACAAGGTGAGTGAAAACACCATGGCTTGGGTCAGGTGCACCTTAGTCCTTAAAGTGATGTCTTTGCTTTTTAGCACTTTAAAGAGACCTTTTGCAGCAGATTTGCCCAACGCAATGTGTCGTCTGATTTCTTGACTGCTGCTTCCATGGGCATTGATTGTGGATCCAAGTAAAATGAAACAACTCCAGTATTTTCTCCTTTTATCATGATGTTGCTTATTGGTCCAGTTTTGAGGATTTTTGTTTTCTTTATGTTGAGGTGTAATGCATACTGAAGGGTATGGTCTTTGATCTTCATCAGTAAGTGCTTCAAGTCCTCTTCTTTTTCAGCAAGTAAGGTTGTGTCATCTGCACATTGGAGGTTGTTAGCGAGTTTTCCTCCAATCCTGATGCTGGGTTCTTCATGTAGTCCAGTTTCTCGGATTATTTGCTCAGCATACGGATTGAATAGGTATGGTGAAAGGATACAACCCTGAAGCACATCTTTCCTGACTTTAATCCACACAGTATCTCCTTGTTCTGTTTGAACGACTGTCTATTGATCTGTGTACAGGTTCCTCATGAGCAAAATTAAGTGTTCTGGAATTCCCATTCTTTGCAGTGTTATCCATAATTTGTTACAGTCCACACAGTTGAATATCTTTGCATAACGAATAAAACACAGGTAAACATCTTTCTGGTATTCTCTGCTTTCAGCCATGATCTGTCTGACATCAGCAATGATGTCCTTTGTTCTATATCCTCTCCTGAATCCAGCTTGAATTTCTGGCAGTTCCTTGTTGATGTACTGCTGCGACCCCTTTTGAATGATCGTCTTAGTCATTTAGTGCTGCTGTAACAGAAATACCACAAGTGGATGGCTTTAACAAAGATAAATTTATTTCTTCACATTAAAATAGGCTAAAAGCCCAAATTCAGGGCATCAGTCCCAGGGGAAGGCCTTCTCTCTCTGTCAGCCTTCTCATCAGTCTTCCTCAAGGCTTTGTAAATAATCTTCTGTTCTCTGAGACCATTTACACTGTGGCCCTGTCCTCCAGACTCTTAAGTATTAGCCACATTCTCTGGATTCTGAGTGGAGGCCCCTCAGCTCTGGACTTCAGCTCTGTCTTCCAGGCCCACTGGGATGGCAGCTTTGCTCTCTCGGCTTTAGGCGCACAATTCTCCTAGTCTGAGTGGTGACTCTAGCCTTAGAAACACTGGAGTCCATGGCACTGCCTTTGAGATCCCGGAGATTGAGACCATACCTTTTGAGACTAACGCAGCTCAGCTTCCTGTGTTCTTTGTCTCTTCAGCTTTTGCTTCCTGTTTCCTTGGCCTGTTGGCCCCTCCGGCCTCATGCCCGCATCTTCCCCACTGGGGCAAGTGTTCGAAAGCTCTCTAGCTCTACCAATAAGTGCCTGGAGGCACCCCACTCTGCTGGTAAACTCTGTCCAGAAGGCAGTCAGTTCTCTTGCTCTGCAGGTCGGCAAGCCTAGCTCCACCGATAAGTGCCTGGAGGCATCCCACTCCACCAGGAAGCCTCCTGCACAAAGGCACTGGTCTTCTGGTTCTGCTGTTATCAGTTCTCTGTTGCTGTTGGTCCTCTGGTGCTGTCAGTCCGTTATCCACTCACAGTTTTAAAACTGCTTCTACATTTTAGGCATCTGTTAGAGCAGCACCCCACTCCTGGGACCAAATTCTGTCTTAGTCGTTAGTGCTTTATAACAGAAATGTTACAAGTGGATGGCTTTAACAAAGGGAAATTAATTTTCTCACAGTCTAGTAGATTAGAAGTCCAAATTTAGGGGGTCAGCTTCAGGGGAAGGCTTTCTCTGTTGGCTCTGGAGGAAGGTGTTTGTCATCAATCTTCCCCTGGATTAGAAGCTTCTCCACACAGGAATTCTGGGTCCAAAAGACTCACTCTGCTCCCAGCACTGTTTTCGTGGTGGTATGATGTTCCCTCCTCTCTGCTCACTTCCCTTTCCTTTTATCTCTTGTAAGATAAAAGGTGGTGCAGGCCACACCCCAGGAAAGCTCCCTTTACATTGGATCAGGGATGTGACCTTAGTGAGGGTGTTAGAATCCCACCCTAACCCTCTTTAACATAAATTACATTCACAAAATGGAGGACAGCTACACAATACTGGGAATCATGGCCTGACCACATTGACACATATTTTTTGGCAGACACAATTCAATCCATGACAATGATCTTCAGCAAAATTTTACTTGTGTATGATATTAATGACACTGTTTGATAATCCTACATTCTGTTGGATCACCTTTCTTTGGAATGGGTACAAATATGGATCTCTTCCAGTCAGTTGGCCAGATAACTGTCTTCCAAATGTCTTAGCATAGACACAGTGAGCACTTCTAGGGCTGCATCTGTTTGTTGAAACATCTCAATTGGTATTCTGTCAATTGCTGGAGCCTTGTTTTCACCAATGCTTTCAGAGCAGTTTGGACCTCTTCCTTCAGTACCATCAGTACTTGATCATATGCTACCTTCTGACATGGTTGAATGTTGACCAGTTCTTTTCGGTACAGTGACTCTTTGTATTTCTTCCATCTTGTTTTGTTGCTTCCTGCATCGTTTAGTATTTTCCCCACAGAATCCTTCAGTATTGCAAGTAGAGGCTTGAATTTTTTCTTCAATGTTCTTACTAATATTGTGCTATAGATGCTCATTTCTTTATTTAGTCAAACCCATTTTTTTCCCTGTATGGTTTGTGTTTATTTTTAATTCATCACAGTGTCTTTGGGTTCTATCCATATTGCTGTATGCAGAGCTGGTTTGTTGTAGTTAACTGTAGAATATCTAGTTCTGACTGCTAAACAGTGTTTTATTTATACAGCTATTCACCACATTTTACTTTTCCATTTCCCTGTTGGTGGACACTAAGTCTCCATTTTCCTGCTATCAAAAGTACACTGCAGTGAACAATCATGTATTTGTTCTTTCATGGCACTGCGAGCAAGAATGTTTCTGTGATATATAGTCAGGCATGGGATTGTTAGGTCAGAGGGCAAACACTTTATGTAGTTAACTACTGCCAGGTTGTTTTAGGTGACACTTAACAGCAGTGCGTGAGGGTTCTCCTTCTAATATCATCATCAGCACTTGGTATTTGTCACCTTTGAAACTTCTGTCCATATAACTGTGTGCATTGTATTTCACTGTTGGAATTTGCATTTCTCAGATTACTAGTGAATTTGAGCATCTCTTTGTTTGTTTGTTAACTATTCGGGCTTCCCTTTCAGGGAATTGTTTATTTATATTTTTTGCCCATTTTTCTTTTGCCTAATTTTTTCTCCTTGATGTGTAACTGTTCCCCACATAGTCTAGATATTAATCCATTGCTAGTTTTAAATGTTGCAAATATGTTCCGCCAGTCAGTTAATATTGTCTGTGGTGGTTTTTGTTAGAGATCCGTAATTTTACTTAAGTCAAATCCATCTTTTTTTTTTTTTTTGCTGTATGATTTGTGCTTTTTCAATCTTGTTTAAGAATCTTTTCTCTATCACTAGTGCACATATTTATCAACATTTTCATGTGTTACAATTTTGGTGTTTTTATTTTTGCCCTTCACATTGGGGTCTTTGAGTCTCCTGAAGTTCAGCTTTGATTATGATGTAATGTGGGACGTTTACTTTCTCCATGTCTTCTCCTTGAAGTTCTCCATTGTTTTGTGGTTGTCCTGATTTATATTCCCAAAACCCTTTATCCCATATATTGGCCGACATTTGGTGTAACTAAAAAATAGTTTTTGCCATTTCACTAGATGATAAATTATGCTTTGTTGCAGTTGAACATTTTTCATGTTTACTGAGCATTGTTAATTTTTTTGAGCATATGTGATTTTCTATCCAGTTCTTTTGCCCATGTCTGTTGAAATGTCATCAACGCAATGAGGTCTACCCTCACTACCCTATTTTAAAATTGCAGTCCCCCACCATGCATTCGTGATCCACTTTAAACTAATTTGCCTTTGAATTTTTTTCCCTAGTGCTTATCATTGTCTAATATATTGTATAATTTATTTATTATGTTTACTGTTTATGTCCATCTCTCATGGACATCTCTGCTAGAATGCAAGCTCCACAGGGCAGGGATTGTTGTCTGTTTTGCACATTGATGTGTTTAGAATAGTGCTTGGTGTATAGTAAGTGCTCAATATATATTTTTTATTTGAATTATATGTTCTTATTGGGATGTTTACCTCCATTTTTTAGGAGTTCTTTATTTAGTAAGAATATTTGTTTTCTCTTTCTCATGTTGGTAATTTGTTTTCATAGTTTCTTTTGCAACTTAGTTTTGGTTGCCTTTCATGACCTTTTAACTTGGCTCACAGTAGGATTTTAAAATTATTACATATAAATTTTAATATCAGTATAGTAAAGATCAATCAGTTCTTAATATATTTGAAGTTCTGGGATTTTCTTGTCTTTGTTTCCAATATTTATTCTGGCACTAGTGTCTTTTAAAAAAATTATAAATTTAAAGTATATTTTAATGTCTGTATTAGTTTTTTCTTCATGAAGTTTTTTTCCCCCCAAATTTCCATGAGAATACTGTTAAGATTTACTTTTTTTTTTTTTCCTACAAATCTCTCTCATAAAAGTGTATTTGCTTTAATTCGTTTAGATTGGTCATTTTTTTTCAAAGGATAAAATTCTTTTATATGGCTGTGTTTTTTATTTAATTGCTGGCTGTTCAGCGTGTTCCTATTCTTGTGATTGGGGTGGGAAAATGCGTATTTGCAAATATTGAGATTTATGTAATTTCTCATTAGTAGAAAGAAAAGATTACAGTTACTTTAATTTTATTTATCTAGATTATACATCCGACTGCTTTTAAAGGTATAGGGAAAAGAGTAGGCAGCAGCCTTTTGGCAATGCGCTAATCCATTATGTTGAGGGACATATTTTCAGTGTTTGCTTTTATTTTATTTTTTAATGTAGTCCAACTAGTTAGAAACTCTCTGACTAGTGGGAGGCAAGTGAGTCACCCAGCAGGCTTGCACAGCCCTGAGAGTGGGTGCTTCCTTGAATTTTGCCTCCTGGGAACTTCTCTTGTCTCACTCTGGGCCGTTCTACTTATAGACTGGGAATGATTTTCAAAGCCCCCCATTGTGTGTGGGCATAGGTGCCTTTCTGTGAAGCTGCTAGTAGAATTTGCTCACTAATTACTTCATGATCTACCCTCACCTTCAGTCTGCCACCCTAGGTTCTGAGAACTGTTGGTGAGGGTTTTTCTTGGGATCGCAATACCACCCACTTCTAAGTTAGGAAGTTCCTTCACATGTAATAATTCAGGAATTTGCTTTAACTCATACTAGTCTTTCTTTGGTATGTTTTAAAGAAATTCTTTGAAGTATCTGACATGTGAATATATTCCCTTTCCTTCTTCAGGACTGAAGTAATGGGAGAATCTGTTTATGTCTAGTCATTTCAATTTGAAAGAGAAGGAGTTAAATACATTTGATCATTTTGTGATCTTGAAGGCTACTGTCAATACCTTGGTGTATTTTCTTCCAGTTTTTTTTCCAAAGGATATATTTAATGCATGGTTGAAATCAAAATTTTATTTTCTGCTTTTTTTCCATCTAACATAACATTTCCCCAACTTTTGGTAAATGCATTTTTAATGGGTGCATAATATTTCATCAGAAGACTACATTGAGCTTTACTCACTTTTTGCTGTACTGTTTGTCTTGGGTTTGTTTCTGTGTTAACAATTCTTATTAGCTTATTAACAATTCAATTTGCTATAAATGTGTATCTACCTGTATGTAATACCATGGTGTGTTACAACCCTGCTGCTGCAGGTGGGGAAATGTATAAATTGAGGTTTGGATTATAAATTATAATGTCAGATGTAAAAGATGCTTTTGGAACACTGAGGAAGAAATAACTTGTCTGACTTTGGTATCTTGAGATGCGACTGCACTGATGGGTGGCATTTGAAATGGCCTTGATGGCTGAGTAGAGTTTTCACAGAGTAAGGAGGAAACAGCAGGTAGAAAGGAGGTAGAAGGAACAGCATGAATAAAGACACGGAGTAGACAAAATACGGAATTCAATGTTGACTTATTTATCTGTGCCTGTCGCAATTCACTGATGAGCCGAGATGATATCCTAACAGATATTTTAATCATATCCCTTTTCACATCTTTATAGCTGCTTATGAGAAAATCTAATCATTTGCATATGTATTATATCTACATATTTCCTCTTCCCTCCTTTCTCTCATGGCAGCTGTGAAAGGTAAAATGGTAGGCAACCGTTTAAAATGTGTCTTTTGTTCATCCTCTGTGTTCTGATTTTAAATTCATTAGTCTTACAGAAAATGTAGAAAATTAATGTTTTGAGAAAGAGCAATAAACATAGACAATGAGGATTGCCCTCAAAATGTCTTCAAGGTCCTGTGCAGATACAAATAGATAGCTTCTCAGGAAATAATTGTGTTATTTGAAGCTAGTTTGAGAACTAGAATATACAATAGAGGAAAGCACTTTTTTTTTTTTTTACTCACCACACTTGCTTGTATATAGTTCTCTTAACATTGAGAAGATTTAAGAACTGCTGGGAGTGAAGAATTCTGAGAACAAAGGATTTATATCACACATGTTGTAAGCTATAAGCAGGTCATTTTATATGTATTTTAATGTTACCAGGATATATTATAGGGGTAGAAATCACTAACTCTAGAAACAAGGAGGCCTTTTATCAAATTAGTAAAAGGGCAGTGTGGTTTGCTAAGGCCTGCAATGTAATGGTTAGATAATATATCAAGTCTATGGAGAGCACTAATTACAGCAAAAGATTAAAGTCTCTGTTGAAATCACTTAAAGCTCTGAAGATTTGTTAAGTAAATCAGAACAATGCCCCATGTCACAAGCACTGTCAGCATCCGACGAATGAATGCCATATGCTGCTGCTGCTTTCTGCCTGTTTCTGCAGTTGTCCTTACAACTGTGTGGCTGTAGTTATCATACTAAGGAAGAGTAAGAGCTTTGCACCTCTGCTAACAAACCTGCAGTTACCCAATGGAGGAAGACATAGTAGATTAAGTGCAACAAAAGGGAGATCTGCATCAATTTAATTTATCCAGGCCACCAACCTATTGAAGCTAGTCAATGTAATAATTCTGAACTTCACCCAAGACAAAACTTTATTGCAGTCATCTTTTAATTTGAAATTAGTAAATCAGCATTTCTAGGATGACTGGCTATGATTTAATTATACGTGTATTTTAGAGCATTCGATCTTCTTCCTCTTTTTCTTACTTAGAGTTACATTAGAAGAAAGACGCTCTCTAAGGTTATTTATAAGTGTTCTGACTCTTACATGATACACAGCCAGTTCCTGGTAGAAGGGTGGCTGAGAAAAATTTTCCTATCTTCAGATCAATACAAGGTGGTTGAAAATCACACTCGGAAATTAAGGTGTTGGTAATACAAATGTTAGAAGTCATCTGATTTTGAAATTTTTAGTTCAGAAGATACTGTGATGGCTTTTTAGGATCAGAGGTATAGAATGGTAGTCAATTTGAGAGATGGGGAGAAATGGTAATTTTTTTAAAAGGAAATTTTGGAGAAAATACAAATATATGAAATTTTCACTTTAAGGACTTATTTAGGTTTAAAGATTTTTGTGCATTTGTGGGCACAGTATATTCTATGAGAGAACATGGCTTATAAAATCATCATGTTTGGGAGGCGGGGCCCAAATAGACAGATGCTTCCGGCAAGCCCTCTCTGACAACAAAGACCTGAAAAAACAAGTGAAACGAGTATATTTATGACAAGCTAGGAGCCCTGAACATCAAAGGCAAAGTTAGAAAATGGACTGAGTGGCAAGGGGAGGAAGAGACGGTTCAGAAGCAGAGAGGAGTTACCAGACCTGAATTGCTGGGAACCCTCAGGTACCATTCCCAGGAGTGGCTGTGGTGGGCTGGTACTAGCATTTGGCTGCAGTTTCCTCAGGGAGAAGCAGCCAGCTGCACAGCCTACTCACACCTCTGGAACCAGAGAAGAATGGCACTCTTGGCAAAAGCTAAGTACTTGCATATATTTTACCATGCCCCCTGCCCCCAAGCCAGCCTCAGCAGCTGTTGATTTCCCTGGGCCTGAGATAGGCCTGTTGAGCACCTGGAGCCATCCTCCCGGCCTTGGAGAAGGAATAAATTTGTAACTGGGGGAAAAGATAATTTGCCCGTTCCACTAACCAGGGGAGCTCAGGACAGAAGTGGCTCCTGTCCAGGCATAAATGGTCCATGGACTTTGAGTACCTTTCCTCCCCTGCATCGACCTGTGCGGGCCTATTTCAGGAGAATAGGCCCTTGTTGGCAGACTACAACTGTTTTAGCTGTGTGGTAGAGAGGTGGGTTTTTGATGTTTGACACTGCTTTACCTATTAAACAGGGTTCTCACCTACCTACATCAGGGGCCTAAGGACTGGTGGCTCCACTCAGGTCACCTGACCACCCATGACAGGGGTCCAAGGATAACTGGTACCTCCCAGTCCTAACAACCAAACACATTGGGTGCCCGTGGTCCATCTGCAGAACCCACCCACCTGTACGCTCTAGGGAACAGGGACACGCTTTCCTCAGAGAGACTTGGAGGATGATTCGTGGCCCCCTGCCTTGTTCACAGTGTTACCCCCTGCTGCAACCAGATACCAGTACCTACACCAATCACCCCTCCCCCTCTAAGACTGTGGGATGGAGCCTGTACCACACACTTGATGATCAGCTACCTGGACACCTGAGCTGAATTCATACAAGAAAAGTGAGTGGAATCCTAGACTGATATACCTGACAACAGCTCTAGCCATTTGGGGACAGGATGTCAGAGCTCCAAAGGTGAAAATAATCAAGCTAGCTCACTCAAGTGACCCATCTGGGCATATGAAAACAAAACACAGCAAGAAGCTACGATACAATAAGTGAATATAAAATAAACTAATACAATAACTTACAGATGGCTCGGAGACAATAGTCAATATCAAGTCACATAAAGAAACAGACCATGATCACCTCAGCAAGCTCTCAAAACAAAGAATCAAGAGATCTAGATGAAAGTGCCTTCCTGGAATTACCAGATGCAGAATACAAAAGATTAATATACAGAACCGTTCAAGACATCAGGTAGGAAATCAGGCAATATGCAGAACAAGCCAAGAAACACACAGATAAAGCAGTTGAAGAAATTGAAAAGGTTTTAATAAGCTGGAAAAATCCATAGACGGCAATCAGAAATTCAGAAGATTAACAAAATTACAGGATCAGACAACTCAATAGAGAGGCAGAGGAGCAGAATTGAACGAGTGGAAGGCAGAATTTCTGAACTTGAAGATATAGCACTTGGCACTAATATATTTGAAGAAAAATCAGATAAAAGAATTAAAAAAAATGAAGAACCCTTAAGGATCATGTGGGACTCTATCAAGAGAAATAACCTACACAAGTGATTGGAGTACGAGAACAGGGAGGGATAACAGAAAATGCACAGAGAATTGTTGAAGATTTGGTGGCAGAAAACTCCCCTGATATCGTGAAAGATGAGGAGATATCTATCCAAGATGCTCATCGAACTCCACATAAGGTAGATGTTAAAAGAAAGTCACCAAGACATATTATAATCAAACTTGCCAAAACCAAAGATAAAGAGAGAATCTTAAGAGCAGCTAGGGATAAACGAAAAGTCACCTATAAAGGACAGACAATAAGAATAAGCTTGGACTACTCAGCAGAAACCATGCAGGCAAGAATGCAATGGGATGACTTATATAAAGCATTGATGGACAAAAATTGCCTGCCAAGAATCATATATCCAGCAAAACTGTCTTTCAAATATGAAGGTGAAATTAGAACATTTCCAGATGAACAGAAGTTTGGGGAATTTGTAAAAACCAAACCAAAACTACAAGAAATACTAAAGGGAGTTCTTTGGTTAGAAAATCAATAATATCAGGTATTGACTCAAGACCAGAACACTGGACAGGACAATCAGATGTCAACCCAGATGGAAATCACAAAAATATATCAAGATTAAAAAAACACTCAAAACAAGGAAACAGCGATGTTCTTATGTAAAAGAAGGCAACATTAAAACAATAAAGAGGGACCAAGAAAGGTAGTCATAGATCTTTCATGTGGAAAGGAAGACAAGGCAATACAAAGAAATAAAAGTTAGGTTTAAAATTATGTTTACTATGTGTGAAGATGTAAAGTCATCTAGGAAAGAAATACTTTGTATTTTCTGAGTTGGGGAAATACTTTACAAACTTCTCTTAAGAATACGTAAAACCCAAATTTTTAAAATGATTTTTACTTAGTAGAGTCCTTTTAAGGTAATGACACCATTCTTAGTAAAATAAACCCCAGAACTTCAAATAAAAAAATTAAAAGGTGACTGTTGGGTGTGGAGATGGGATGAAGATTGAATTTATTACTCCTAATTTTGTCCCTAAAAGCTGACTTTTCCCTTGGGAGCCTCTCATTTGGGTGTTGTCGCCATACTGGTTAAAAAGGGCCTGTCTGTAACACCGCGTAAAGATTTTAGAGGCTCTAAACACATTTTTTTTACACATTGGGTCACCATGAGTTGTAATATACTTGATGGCAACTAACAAACACAAATCTACCACCGTTCTGTCATTTTGTCATACTGTAGTGGCTTGCATGTTGTTATGATGCTGGAAGCTATGCTAGCAGTATTTCAAATACCAGCAGGGTCATCCATGGTGGGCAGGTTTTAGCAGAGCTTTTCAGACTGAGCCAGACTAGGAAGAAAGGCTGGGAAACCTACTTCCAAAAATTAGCCAATAAAAACCCTATGAATCACAGCAGAATATTGTCAGAAAATACTGCTGGAACTTGTGCCTATAGGGCAGGGTAGGATTTAGTGTCACAAGTGTATTTTAACTTTAGCTCAGACCAGTAGACCTTTTTTTTTTTTCCATTCTTGTACTCCATTGGCAGGAGGGTGAGTTTATTACCAGAATTTATTACCATTAAGAGACAAAGCAATTAGAGGAAGAATTTGAAGTTCTTCTGTGTTCTTTGCTATATAAGAAGTTATCTTTATTTTTCTACTCAAATAATGAAAGCACACCAACAAAGGAACCCCCAAAGCCAAACCCACTGCCACTGAGCCGATTCTGACTGATACTAACATGATAGGGCAGAGTAGAACTTTCCTATAGGTTGTAGGGCTGCTGTGAGTTGAAATCGACTCAATGGCAGTGGGTTGGATTTTTTGGGGGGGGTATAGGTTTCCAAGGCTGTTTTTATGGAAGCAGAATGCCACATCTTTCTCCCACAGAGCGGCTGGTAGGTTCAAACCACCAACCTTTTGGTTAGCAGCCAAGTGCTTAACCACTGTGCCACAGGGCTCCTCAAACAAAAGAAAGTACCTGCTTATTTCCGCTCTAATTGTTTTGTCTTTTATCCTGTCCCTCAAGGGCCAGATTTAGTCAACAGCTGTGTACCATGTATGCCCAGAATCTGTAGATTTTTGTGCCGTGAATCTACGGAGCACACTCTAATGCTTCTGTTTTTTCCCCTGGAATAGTCATGATAGAGTTTAGTTTACTTTTCCATTTTAGTGTGTATTCTGGGCGTTTGCATGATGAGGTCTAGGCATTTGCATGATGAGGTCTAGGCATTTGCATGATGAGGAATAACACACACACAGTTAAAATTATCCTGGACATAACTACCTCATCTATTCTGTCATTAATATTTTTAAGCTACAAAGGTGTACAGAGTTAGCTTCTCTCTGGCCTCCTTTTCACCAGAAGGGGAAGAGATCTAGCTGCTTTCACAGTGATTGATCTGCAGATTTTAACCAGGGAATCATCATATGTGATGGAATCTTTTGTGACTGTACTGGGGAATATGGAAACTTCATCTTTGAGATTAGGACACTGCTGGGGAAGATGCAGCTATGCTGGGTTTGCAATATGAACAGCCATTTCTCTGGAGCATTTTTTTTTATAATGTTTTTTTTTTTTATTGTGCTTTAAGTGCAAGTTTACAATTCAAGTCAGTTTCTCATACAAAAACTTATACACACACTGCTATGTGACCCTAGTTGCTCTCTCTACAATGTGACAGCACATTCCTCTTCACCCTGTATTTCCCATGTCCATTCAGCTGGCTCCTGTCCCCTTCTGCCTTCCCATCTAGGCTCCGGATAGGAGCTGCACATTTAGTCTCATGTGTCTACTTGAGCCAAGAAGCACACTCTTTACCAGTCTTAGTATAATGCCACTGCTTGCCTCACCACACTCTCGCCAGTGGGTCTGGCCTTTAGGGTGCCGGTTCCCACCAGGTCAGGTTTGGCAACTCCTCTTCGCTTTGAACTGTCTCCGCCTCCCTGCCACTCAGTCTGATTCCTCAACTTTGCCTTTGATGTTCAGGGCACCTAAATTGTCATATATAATCGATCCATTTGTTTTTTTTTGGTCTTTGTTGTGAGAGGCGCCACAAGAAGCATCTTGACTCCTTCCACATCTTGGCCCCAACGTCTTTCTGGAGCATTTTAAATTATGTGTGCTAAAGTTGGTAGTTAGATGTTCTTGATAAAGTGTCACGGAGTGAATTATGTCCGCCCAAAAATGTGTGTATCAATTTGGTTAGGCCATGATTCCCCGTATTCTGTGGTTATCCTCCATTTTGTGATTGTAATTTTATGTTAGAGAAGGTTAGGGTGGGGTTGTAACACCCTCACTAAGGTCACATCCCTGATCCAGTGTAAAGGGAGTTTCCCTGGTGTGTGACCTACACCACCTTTTACCTGTTAAGAGATAAAAGGAAATAGAAGCAAGCAAAGAGGTGGGAACTTCATAACACCAAGAAAGCAATGCTGGCAGCAGAGCGCGTCCTTTGGACCTGAGGTTCCTGCGCTGAGATGTTCCCCAACCAGGGGAAGACTGATGATGAGGACCTTCCTCCAGAGCCAGCAGAGAGAGAAAGCCTTCCCCTGGAGCCGGTGCCCTGAATTCGGACTTCTAGCTTACTGGACTGTGAGAGAATAAACTTCTCTTTGTTAAAGTCATCCACTTGTGGTGTTTTCTGTTACAGCAGCACTAGATGCCTAAGACATAAAGAATTTCAAAACGCTCTCAGATTTGCTGCTGTGAGTTCTCGTTTCATATGGAGATACACAGAGCCAGCTATAGTCCACTTCATGTGCAGTAAAAGGCAAACATAACCTTTCCAAAGATTCTGTGGTGACTTCATCCTTACTTGCAATTCTGTGTTGTTGCTGGAGGCTCCCAGTAGTGCTCAGGTGCTTGGGTTAAGTCCTGCCCCGTAGCGTAAGCCACCCAGCAGCTACTTGGGATTGTGCGATGCAGATAGTTTGCTAGTTTATAAATACGAGTTTATTTTATTTTAAATGTGCTTTATTTTAAGACAGCCTACATTTAAAAAATTTCGATGTCCACATTCCAAATAAATCAAGAACAAAATAAATGAGAGTCCAAGGTGACATAAATCTTGTTTGTCAAAATCTTGGTGTTGTGTGTGTGAAAAAAACAGCAGCCAGTTGTGATGATAGCTGTTAGAGTAAAAGTAAATGGCTAAGCTGGTTAACCTTTCCCCCTTTTAAAATCACCTTTAAATAAATTCATATATGGGATCTTGTTGTCCTCATGGTAGTCCAATAGGCCCACTATGCACTATGGTTAATGTTTTCAGCCATGAAGAACTGGCCCAAACTCATTGCTCTCGAGTTGATTCTGACTCATAGTAACCCTGTAGGACAGAACTGCCCCATAGTGTTTCCAAGGCTGTGAATTTTTACAGAAGCAGACTGCTACATCTTTCTCCCATAGAGCAGGTGGTGGGTTCAAACCGCAACCTTTTGGTTAGCAGCTGAGTGCTTTAACCACTGTGCCACCAGTACGCCTTAAAGAACTCACAGTTTTTGAAATTTGCAAGAATATGCGTGAATGTCGTACAGTAGCATCATAAGGGGTTTTATTCTTTTTAGTTTCTGGAATCCACTCTCGCCTTTGGTTGATGTTATATATTATTTGGTGTACTTTTTGTAAGATACATTTTTGAGCTAGTTTCTTGTAAATGATGCCTCTTGATGATGTCAGTGCTAGTGATTACTGCAGCATGTGCTTTTTTGTCTTCTGGAGTTTCCGCAGAGGCAAATCCCCCCATAAGTGAGATATCAGTGTTGCCCTGTGCCCTACTGATCGTCTTCCCAGCCCAGTGAGGCACAGCCCATTAGTAAGCTCCTAGATCTTGTGAATGTTGGAGATTATCTCCATCAATGATCATGAGGCTGATGAAGGGAGACAAGTGGAGCACGGACCTTGAGAGCCTGGAAGAGCTGAGCTGTGCTTGGTGTGGGTGGGGGAACACGTAGAAAACCAAATTTACTTTTAAAAGCAAATGAATTTTGTGAGGTTTATTTTAACATATTTTTCCTGATATAAATTTATATAAAAATAAAAGTTGTAATAGATGTGCAGTCTGTTGGCTCTATTAATTAGACATTTCTAAGCTGCGTCATAAAGTGAATGGATTGGCACTTTGATGAGACTGTGGCCTGCCCAGTTAAGTGTGGTAATGATGGTTTACAACAGGAGTAGAAGTATTTTGGTGAAAGTTCCAGTTGACTTAGATATGTGTATATATGGATATGATACACACGAATCACACCAGATAGAAGTGGTACAACCCCTTTCATTTCTTCCCTGCCTATAAAATTCTCTAAGATGTGCATTTCTCAGAGAACCATTTCTTTAAATTGCCCTCAGTAGCTGCAATATTAGAATATTCTCTGGATTGCTCAGACTTTAAGTTTGTGACTTGGTAAATTCATATCCCTGATGAGATAGAATTAGTAACAGTGTGGTTTGGGGGATCCTGTCCCCAGTGATATGTAATTACTTGTACATTTCCTGTTTACATAGAGGTGTCGTTATGTTGTGGAACCCTGGTGGCACAGCGATTAAGAGCTCAGCTGCTAACCGGGAGATCGGCAGCTCAAATCCACCAGCCACTGCTCGGAAACCCTATGGTTTCTGTCCTATACGGTTGCTATGAGTTGGAATCAGCTTGATGGCAACAGGGTTGTCATGTTGTGAAGTGTTTCATACAGACGATACTCTTCGGTCGTTAGCACATGCTAGTTGCTTACTTCTCACCTATGTTAATTTTAGCATAGATTTTATGAGAGTCTGGCCCCAAAACTAATAGGCATTGATTTTGGACTGCATTTCCCATTGCTATTTACGTACTATGTTGATGCTTTCAAGTACCAATACATTAGATAAAAAATGGAAGTTTCCATGTCTTAACAGTTTTGTCTTTTGCTTCAAATCTTTTAAAGTTGCTGGCATGTCACTATTCTCAGAAGTTTGAGGGCAGTTCTGCAAAAATCTCTTTCTTTTCTTTGCAGAGGGAGTATCTTTCCACAAACAGATTTACCTAGAATCCTTCTTTTGTCAAATTTAGTGACCGGCTGGTTTAGTAGGATACTTTTATATTTGTGGAAAACTAACATGCTGAGCTCATTCTTCAGATTCTCTTGAAAAAGGAATAGTTATAAAAGGTAAACCATATTGGATATTTCAGCATTTCCTTTTTTATTCCTGAACTTTTGTGGCTAATATAAAAACGAAAATTTAATTGGCATCATTCAAACATTGAATTTCTTTAATCCTCTGTTTATTTTTTCTTTTTGGGTAGGTAGGTTGGGGTGGGGGAAAAATAAAAAAATGTTCCCATAGAAGAAGAGCTTCTGAATAATAAGTATGCCAGCACTAAGCCTATCATTCAGCTTAGGAATTTCAACATTCACAATTTATTTCACTGACACGTTGTTTAATTAATATGTGGTGGGTCTCATTGCAGAAAAGGAAAGCATTTTGTAAGGTCTTTGTTGTTTCTTTAGACTATTTGTAAAAAAAGTTTATGATGTGTCTAGAGAAGGAAAAAAGTTCTCTTTGCCTTATCTGTGCTTAATTGTGGGTATATTTTCCTGAAAATTGCTAGTTCCTGTTAAGTAATTGCAGAATTAAAAAAGTTTCAGATTTATTATTCAAATAATCAAAGAAGATTTTTCCTATGGTTTAACTTGTAATGATAAAGAATTCATGCCCTCATTATCCAACTTGAGAAACAAAGCATTATCAGTACCTTTGAAAGCTACTGTGTGGTCCACCCTAGTTGCATCCTCCTCTCTCACTACCAAACCAAACCTAAACCTCTTGCCATCCAGTCGATTCTGACTCATAGCAACCCTATGGAATAGAATAGAACTGCTCCATAGGGTTTCTAAGGAGCGGCTGGTGGATTTTAACTGGCAAACTTTCGATTAGCAACCTAAGCTCTTAACCACTGTGTCACCAGAGCTCCTCTCCCTTCCTAAGGTAATCAGATTCCTGATTTTTATGATTATCATTTCAATGCTTTCTTGTATAGTTTAACCATATTTATATCTGATCCTAAACAATATGAAATTCATTTTTGTATTTTTTTAGTTTTTATATAAATGATTTTTTTCATTCAGCAGTATATTTTGAAAGGTCACACGTTTTGATGAATGTAGCTGTACTTAATTCATTTGCCAATATTGATAATTTTTATCTCCTTGCTTTTTCTTTATCAGTCTGGCTAGAGGGATATCAGTTTTATTGATCTTTTAAAACAACCAGTTTTTGGTGCCATTGATTTCTTCTGTTATTTTTTTGGTTTTCAACTTTATTGATGTCTGCTTGTCCTAGTCCAGTGGCTTTTAGCCACTGGCTCAGTGTTTTTTTAGAGAACACCTGACTAAGACAAGCCAGCATCAAAGTTGAAAATTGAAGAGGAATGGTGTTGCATCCATTGTCAAAAAGAACATTTCCAGATCTGTCCTGAAGTACAGTGCTGTCAGTGGTGGGATAATATCTGTACAAATACAAGGAAGATCAGTTAATACAACTAGTATTGAAGTTTATGCATCAACCACTAAGGTCAAAGATGAAGAAATTGAAGATTTTTAACAACTTCTGCAGTCTGAAATTGATCAAATATGCAGTCAAGATGCACTGCTAGTTACTGGCTATTGGAATGCAAAAGTTGAACAAAGAAGAAGGATTGGTAGCTGGAAGATATGGCCTTGGTGATAGAAACAAAACCAGAAATCACGTGATAGAATTTTGCAAGACCAATGACTCCTTTATTGCAAATACCTTTCTTCAGCAACATAAACAGCAACTATACACGTGGTCCTCACCAGATGGAATACATAGGAATCAAATCGACCACATCTGTGGAAAGAGACAATGGAGAAGCTTGATATCATTAGTCAGAACAAGGCCAGGGCCAACTGTGGAACAGACCATCAATTGCTCATATACAAGTTCAGGTTGAAGAAAATTATAACAAGTACACAAAAGCCAAAGTATGACCTTGAGTATAATCCCACCTGAGTTTAGAGACCATCTCAAGAATAGATTTGACATATTGAACACTAATGACTAAAGACCAGATAAGTTGGTGGAATGATACCCAGGATATCATACATGAAGAAAGCAAGAGGTCATTAAAAAGACAGGAAAGAAAGAAAAGACCAAAGTGGATTTCAGAAGAGACTCTGAAACTTGCTTTTGAATGTAGAGTAGCTAAAGTGAACAGAAGAAATTATGAAGTAAAAGAGCTGAACAGAAGATTTCAAAGTGCGGCTTGAGAAGACAAATTAAAGTATTGTAATGAAATGTGCAAAAACCTGGAGATAGAAAGCCAAAAGGGAAGAACAGGCTTAAACTGAAAGAACAGAAGAAAAAATTCAAGCCTCGAGTTGCAATATTGAAGGATTCTGTGGGGGAAAATATTGAACGACACAGGAAGCATCAAAAGAAGCTGGAAGAATATACAAAGTCACTGTATCAAAAAGAATTGGTCGACGTTCAGCCATTTCAGGAGATATCATATGATCAAGTCCTGATGGCACCGAAGGAAGAGATCCAAGCTGCACTGAAAATACTGTCAAAAAACAAGGCTTCAGGAATTGATGGAATACAAATTGAGATGTTTCAACAAACGGATGCAGCACTGGAAGCACTTAATCGTCTGTGCCAAGGAATTTGGAAGACAGCTACCTGGCCAACTGACTGGAAGAGAGCCATATGTGTACTCATTCCAAAGAAAGGAGAGTCAACAGAATGCAGAAATTTTTGAACAATATCATTAATATTACATGTAAGTAAAAATTTTTTGAAGATCATTCAGAAGTGATTACAGCAGTACATTGACAGGGTACTGCCGGAAGTTCAAGCTGAATTCAGAAGAGGATGTGGAACAAGGGATATCATTGCTGATGTCAGATGGATTGTGGCTGGAAGCAGAGAATACCAGAAAGATATTTACCTGTGTTTTTTTGACCTGTGCAAAGGCATTTGACTGTGTGGATCATAACAAATTATGGATAACATTTGGAAGAATGGGAATTTCAGAACATTTAATTGTGCTCATGAGGAACCTGTACTTAGACCAAGAGGCAGTTGTTCGAACAGAACAAGGGGATCCCACGTGGTTTAAAGTCAGGAAAGGTGTGTGTCAGGGCTGTATCCTTTCACTATACGTATTCAATCTGTATGCTGAGCAAATAATCTGAGAAGCTGGAGTGTATGAAGAGAATGCAGCATCAGGATTGGAGGAAGATTCATTAACAACCTGCGGTGTACAGATGACGCAACCTTGCTTGCTGAAAGTGAAGAGTATTTGAAGCACTTATTGATGAAGATCAAAAACCACAGGAAGTTGTCAAGAATCATTTTACTTGGATCCAGAATCAATGCCCATGGAAGCAGCATTCAAGAAATCAAATGCCATATTACATTGGGCAAATCTGCTACAAAAAATCTCTTTAAAGTGTTAATAAAACAAAGGTATCACTTTACGGACTACTGTGCGCCTGACCCAAGGCATGGAGTTTTCAGTTGCCTCATATGCATGTGAAAGCTGGATGATGAATAGGGAAGACCAAAGAAGAATTGATGCCTTTGAATTATTGTGTTGGTGAAGGATATCGAATATACCATGGACTGCTGGAGGAATGAGCAAATCTGTCTTGGAAGAAGTACAGCTGAAATGTACATTAGAAGCAAGATGGTGAGACTTCATCTTAAATACTTTGGACAAATTATCAGGAGGGACCAATCCCTGGAGAAGAAGATCATACTTTGTCAAGTAGAGGGTCAGCAAAAAAGAAGAAGACCCTCAACAAGATGGATTGGCACAGTGGCTACAACAGTGGCCTGAAACGGGGCAATGATTGTGAGGATGGTGCAGGACTGGGCAGTGTTCAGTTCTTTTGTACATAGGGTCACTATGAGTCAGAATCGACTCGATGGCACCTAACAACAACATGTATATACACACACACACACACTCACATATATGCATATGTGTGTGTATATATATATATATGGAGAAAGAGAGAGAAAGTGAGAGACTGATTTACTTCAAGAAAATAACTCATGCAGTTGTGGGGGTGACAATCCCAAATTTGTAGGTTAGGTAGCAGGCTGAAGACTTCTGCCAGTTTGTGGGATTGTGGGAGCTGACAAGGCCAAAGTCTGTAGGTTCAGTGGCAGGCCAGAGACTTATGCCAGCTTATGTCCCAAGATCTATAGGTCAGGAGACAAGAAGAGTGCAAGATCAAGAGACAGAGTGAGCTCTGCCGGAAAATCCTTTTATATTCTGGAGGCAGACCACATCCCTAAGGAAACTTCCTTTTCAACTGATAGACCACATTAGATCACATCATGGAAGGTGATGACATTACGTTACATTCCATTCCATGCCATGCCATGCCATTCCAGAATAGCCACCAGTGCAGTGTCTGGCCAAACCACTGAGAATCATAGCCTGGCTAAGTTTACACATAAAACTAACTGTCACACAGCTTTTATTTTAATTTTTCTTTCTTCTGCTTGCTTTGTGTTTAAATTTTTTTTCTTTGCTTTTTCTAGTTTTTAAGGAAAAGTTTCAGGTAATTGGTCTGAGACCTTTTTTTCTTTTTTGAACATGAGCATGTAATGCTATATGTTTTCTTCCAAGCACTGCTTTATATGTGTTCCACCAAGTTTGTTAACATCGTGTTTTCATTTCATTTCATTAGAAGCATTTTCTAATATTTCTTGTGATATTTTATCCCTGGTTTCCTGTGGAGGCCAAAAGTCCGAAATCGAAGTATCGGCAGCACCTTTGAAGACTCTAGGAGAGAATCCTTTCTTTCCTCTTCCAGCTTCTGGTGGCTGCAGGCATTCCTTGCCTTGTGGCTACATTCTCTGTCTCCATCTTCACAGGGACTTCCTCTCTGTGTCTGTGTCTTCTTCTGTCTCTTACAAGGACACTTTCTTTGGACTTAGCGCCCACTTGATAAACGAGGATTATTCATTTTGAGATCCTTGTTAATTACATCTGCAGAGACCCCTTTTCCAATAAGATAATATTCACAGGTTCTGGGGGTTAATACATGGGACATATCTTCTTGGAGGCTGCCATTCAACCTACTACACCTGGATTATCTAGAAATATGGTTTTAACTTTCCATGTTTTTGGGAATTTCCCAGATCTCTTCCTGATGTCTAATTTAATTTCTTTGTGCCAGAGAACATACTTTGATGATTTCAATCCTTTTAAATTTGTTGAGATATTCTATGGCCCAGATATGTTCTAACTTGGTGAATGTTCATGTGCACTTAAAGAGAATTTATATTCTGCTCTTGTTGGGTGCAGTGTTCTATAAATGTCTACTATGTTAAATTGGTTTTAGAGTTTTTCAGGTTGCCTGTATCCCTACTGATGGTTTTCTTCTCCTTTCAGCTCTGTTGGTTTTTGTTTCATCAATTTTGAAGCTCTGTTCTTAGGTGCATACACATTAAGGAATGATTGTTATATCTTTTTTGAGGAATTGACTCCTTTACCATAATGTAATATTCCTTTTATACCTGGTAATTTCCATAGTATGAGGTCTACCTTGTCTTCCAAAAGTGACACCTGTTTTCTTTTGATTAACATTTTCTGGTATATCTTTTATCATCCTTTTACTTTTAAAGTCTTTATGTCTTCATATTTAAAGATGATTTATTGTAAACAAAATAGTTTGATCTTTTTTTATCCAATCTGACAATCTGTGTCTTTTAATTATATTTTCTAAACCATCTACCTTTAATATATTTTTAACATGGTAGGATTTAAATTTATCAATTTATTAATAGTGGTTTTTTTTTTTTTTTTTTCATCTAGGCTATCTCTTCTTTGTTCTTTTTTTCTTGGAGGTGTATATCTTTTTCTCTTCCTGTGGAAAATCAGTTTGTCCTAAATTTTTTTTTTTTACTATTATAATCAGTGCTGCAATGAGTATTTTTGTATGTATCTGCTTATACTTATTTTATTGATTAGTTATACAAATAGTGGGCATATTGTTCTATAAATGTCATCTAGGCTAATTTGGTTGACTGTGCTGTTCAAATCTTCTATGTCCTACTAATTTTTTGTCTACCACCCTAAGTATTTAGATACCTAATAAGAGGTCTTCATAATAAATGAAGTAGAACTGATAGAACTACAAGGAGAAATAAACAAATCCACAGTTATAACTGGAGATTCCAGTGCCCCAATCTCAATAATTGATTGAACAAGTAGAGAAGAAATCAGCAAGGGTATAGAAAACTGGAAGAATAAAATCAGCCAACTAGGCCTACTTGGTATCCTCTTGTTTTTTTTTTTTTTTACCTAAAAGCAGCAGGATATTTATTCTTTTCAAGTGCAAATGGAATATTCACCAGGACGGATCATATTCTGGGGCATGGAACAAACCTCGTCAACTTTGAAAGAATTAATATCATACCAAGTATATTCTCTGACCACAATGGGATTAAACTGCAATCAATAATAGAAACATATCTGGAAAAACCCCAGTACTTGAAAATTAAACAATAAGCTTCTAAGCAATCTGTGGATCAAAAAGGAAGTCACATGCAATATTGAATAATATTTTTAATCAAATGAAAATACAACACATCAAAACTTGTGGGATGCAGCTAAAGCAGTACTTGGAGTGATCATTTTACTTGTGAGTTCTATCACACACTTCAGGCAGAAGATAACCAATTCTGTACAAACTATTCCATAGAAAACATAAGAGAAGGGAACACTTTCCAACTCATTTTCAGTGGTTCGAATTACCCTGACACCAAAGCTAGGCAAAGACATTATAAGATAATAAACCTATAGACCACTATCCCTCATGTACTTGTTTTGAAACTTCATCAAAATGTTTACTGTCTTTTTAGTAAGTGTCTACTGTCATTCTTGCAAAATATATGCTGTCATCCTTACAAGGATTTGGAGATGCAGATTTAAACAAGAGATTTTTTTTTTTTTTAACATTCTACATGTTAAATTTGTTTTGTCTGTTTAAAGCCTGTCTCATATTTTGACATTTGGACTTTCAATTAAAATCAGACCTTTTGTTCAGTTTGAGTTGATTAACCTTTTGCAGTAGATAATGTTCCTTTAAATAGGGCCAGGAGATCCTTTGAGTAAAGAATCCAATGAATACTTATTCATAGTCATAATATTACAATCCATCAGCCTTCAGTTTTTATATTTTAAATGGGATTAGAGTATTAACTCTCAAGGAAAATTAAGCTTGGTTAAAAATAAAAAATCCAATAAGGGTCAAACTTACTTGGCATTCCATGTAGAGAATTTGAAATTCTGAGACTTTTATCTGAGACAATGTAAGGACTCAATCTCTCACATATGTATAGTTTCATGTCTGGCCCTGTATTTAGTTTATAATAATGTTGTTTTTTAGGTTATTAAAATATATTCTTTTTTTAGATCTGACACTAGGACCTGGGTGTAAATGACTTTTAGCTGGCCCATAAGAAAAAAAAAAAAAAAAACACCATTGTGGTTTTCCCAGGACTGAGGGGATTCTGAGGATGCAGACTTTCAGTGCTAAAACTGAGAAAGACCTTGGAAGGCCAGGATGAGCTGGTCACCCATATCATTCTAATTTTTTGTAGTGTCCTTTGCAATGACTAACACATTCATATGTAGTAGGTGAAAAACTAATTTTGCTTGAATCGTTGAGCACATAACTCTACCATAAAGATTTTCCAAATGGAATAGAAACTCTCATATTATATGTGGCGTGCATTTTAATTGCTAAAAAGTATCTCCAGGATCCACTCATACATGCTTTGTCGAGGCACTGTGCTTACGCAGTTGTCCTGCTATGTACATACTGTATTTCATAGTTTTTTAGTAGGGGAAACAGGAAGCATATTCATTCTTTAAATATTATGTGCCCTTATTTTTGTTTTCTGCAGGAAAGTGTTGCCAACAAAATTTTTAGCCATCAAATATTAAAATAGGAGTTTATTCATTGAAAATAGGAATGACAGCTTCATTTTGCCATGTGCTAGGACACTGGATGATATGGTGACTACCCATTAAATTACATATGAAAAATAGCTCTGGTCCAGGATCACGATAACTAAAGAAGTGGAATATGTTTATTTTGCTTTGCCTTTTATGAGGATCTATACTTACCATATATTACCTTGTGTTTTTGGTTTTTTCTAGTTCTTTTATCCAGTGATGGGTAGAGCAACAGGAAAGGGGGACAACAGGGAAAGGCAAGAATGGGAAAGCATAAGTAAACACAGGAGACCTAAGAGTAACAGGAAATTAGCAAGTGATTCCTAGGTTTCAAACTGAACACATACCCAGCGAACTCAGGTGTTGACTGCCTGTCCTATTTCTGTAGGCAGGCCCAAACCTCCTGAATGATAGGATACAGGCAAAGCAAGCAATCTTAGCAGCTTCAAGAGTAGGCCTACTCCTACAGGTATCAGGAGAGTGAACTTCTGCATTTCCTAGGTCATGGTTCCTTTTCTACAGTGATATCTACATGTTTTATAACAAGTAATGCAATAAGAATATAAAACATCATTGTTTATTATCTAAAAATTACTTGGTCAAACTCAACAAGAGAAGCAAGAGGTCATTAGTACCTGAAATCCTCTTAAGGGCACAGACCCAAGTTAGCTTTTTAATGCATAACTCAAAAATTTCCACTTTGCGGCTTCGTTTTTTTGTTGTTGAAAAAATTCTTCCAATTATAACAAAAATTTCCTCTAAGGTAGAGTTAACTAGACCAAAGTAGCCCTGCTCCTAATCAGTATTTACTTTATTTGCATATACTTTTTATAATGCCATTTTTATAAGGCACAGTGTTCTGTTGCTAGGATAACTAGAAGTGGAATATGCACATTTCTCTTTGACAGACTCTATTTTGACAAATTCCTATTGTCTTCTTGGCTCCCATGTTGTCTAAAGAGGGCAAAGCAGACCCTCCTACCCTTTAGACCCTTAAGGTACTTTATAGCTCACAATACAGTGACAGGTATGGTCTTCGCTTTTAATGAACTTAAAATATGTATACAAGGCTTCAAGAATAACTTTCACAGAAGAATCAGATAAAAATTAAGAGATAAACAGTATGGTCCTATTTTTAATGCCATTTTAAGTTAATAGAAGTTCATTGAAGAGCCTGGGGTGAATATGGATTTGAGCTGGATGGAAAGATTTGGATAGATAGTATAACCCAGGATAGATAGTATAGAGGGAAGGAAAAGAAATGGTTGGTATGCAAAGTATTCTGGAAACAAAAGGGTGTACAATCTGTTTGTTGTTGTGAGTTAGGGTTTAATGAATTATTCCTACCAAGGGTGGCATATGGGAAGGAGTGTGGGAAAAAGTGGTTATCAGGGCTGGTCGGGCTTATGAAAACCCCGAGTGTCCAGGGCAGAATTTTGTATGCCATACGATCAATAACAGTTAATAGTTACAGAATTTTTAAGTAAGGAAGTAAAAACTAGGGAATGATCTTTTGTTATTTGTGTTTTGCAAATTTTTAATTTTTCTATATTTGTTTTGCATTGTTACAAAAGTGAATTATTCCATTTGTGAAACTCAAGCAGTAGAAACATTAAGCCTTCTTTCCTGTTCTTTGACCCACATGAATGAGGTTACAAAGTAATTAATTTGTGTATATTTCTCCAATTTTTCTACGCTTGTACAGATATATAGATTCATAACATACACACATATAGACTTTAAATAAAATTGGGATCATAATATGTTTGAGAACATTTTAAAGCATTTTTCGTCTTTGGTCTTTGCTAGAACCATTTTGACTGGGATCAGCAATGTAAGGTAAGTGGTACATTGGGAAAGATTGGTTGGTATGAATAACATCCCTTTAAGATGTTTGAATAAGTTAGAGACTTGTCACAAGGAAACATTTTACTGGACTGCATTATTAAAAGTCAGATCTGTTATATTGACAGGGGAAGGAGTTATCAGGATTAGGTGCTAGAAATAAAATGAAATAAGTAAATTAGGGAAAATAGTTAATGAGACCTCCTAGAAAAAGACACATTAAAGAGGGAAAGAATTTCAGAATGTTGACATTTTCATTATCTCAAGATTGTTGTGAGACAGAAACATTGTGGTTTGAACAAATAGGGTAGAGTAGGATATACCAAAACCAAATGACACGTCACCAATTCTCGTAGCCTTAGCAATGGCACCCCACCCCCAACCTCATGTGAAGAAAATTATATCTGAGGAAACCTGTGGAAAAGGGGTAGATGGCAAAGAGATACAGGAAGACATGTGGTTCAGGTATCATCAGCTTTAGAAAAGATCTGGGAAAGAATTTTGAAGAGTTTGTGCAAAGAAGATGAGATCACCAGGGGATAATTTGTGTTAAGTAAAAAGAGATTGAAAACTCTGGTGATGAAGTGGTTAAGAGCTACAGCTGCTAACCAAAACGTCGGCAGTTCGAATCCACCAGGCGCTCCTTGGAAACTCTATGGGGGTAGTTCTACTCTATCCTACAGGGTCACTATGAGTTGGAATCGACTTGGCAGCAATGGTTTTTTTTTTTGGTAAAAAGTGGTTAAAGTGAGCGTTCCTGCTTGGAAATTCTGAGGGTACAGTGAATCTTTAATATCTCATGCTGACATTGTGGTGGGTGTAAAATCTGTGTCTGAGATTTTACGCTACTTGCAAGCTAGTAAGTTAGTCTGTTACTGTTTCATGAATACTGGCAGAAGACACGAGAATCCTGGGTCAGAGACAAACCACTGTATTTCTCATGACGCAGCAAGCAGCATGAGCATCAGTATACTCACATTGTTGCCTCTTGCTCCCAAATCACACAGAGGTGAGATGAAGCTTCCAGCATGGATGCTACTCACGCCATGCATTTTCGTTGCAGCCAGGAAAATGCAGTGTCCCGTGTTCAAAAACCAGGAAAAAAGTGCCATTAAAGGTATTAAAATATAGAACTCTTTGTTTTCTTCTTTGGTCTTGCTCTTAACGTGTCTTGCTTTTTATTTACTATTTAATGCCATTCTTATTATTGAAAAATTAAAATTTAAAGCTATTATCATGAATTTTAGTATTCACCTTTAAATTGTATAATGCCAGGTATAAATACGCTCATATGTATAATCACTCATGTGTAATACAAATTATACAATTTGTATTTTGTAACTCACGTGTTTATATGTGTTTTCATTCGTACCAGAAGAGTGGAAATGCTCCCAAAAGTAACTCAACTGTTTCATTTTACTTCTTGATATGCATATATTCTATCAACATTCTATACTTCTGGCTTACTGATGACTAAGGGAGGACTGAGAGAAAAAGAGCCATGGATTTCTCTATTTTGCCTTTTTCTTCTATGACATTTTTAGTGTAATTGATTGGCTAATACAGGGAAGTAACATGAATAAGAAAGGCTGTCACTGGGTTCTTTGGTCTCTTATGTACTTATACTAAAGTGCATTTTTGCCATTGCTTTCTTTCTGCATTCCAAGCAAGCTCTGGTGCAAATGGAAAATGTGGCTTCTCAGGGCTGTCAGAGCCCTCCTTATTTAGTCATCAGTATAACACAATTTTTTTTTTTTTTTATAACACAATTACCTGGTCCTTGCTTTGAGTCTCACTTAACTCGCTCGCATTGTGAGTCTACCAGAATTCTGTGCTAGTGGGGCATTAGAAACACTACATGTGAATGGAGTGGCAAGGAATGGTAGACATGCATATTGCATGTAGCTTCTCTGCTCACACAGTCTTGGACTTCCCTTACAAATTACAAGTTCAAAAATAAATTTATTAAAAATTTCAAGATGGCAAAAAAGAACATTAAACCAAGTGCAGGGATTTTCAGAATGTGGGGCACTGTGAGACTGCACAGGTTGCTTGCCCATGAAGCAGGCCCTGATTGCAGCTGAAGAACACTGAGCTTGGAGAATATGCAATCTTTCTAACAAACAGTAAGCAATCCTGCTCTTGTCCAAGAGGGAAGACGTTACCTCACCTTTAAAGAGAACTGGCTGCAAATATAACCCTGAGAAATGGCTTGGGCAGATAGCTGTCAGGATGTCGCATTTTTGGCATAACCAGTGAAGAAAGCACAAGGACACTCAAAGCCCTTTGCAGATTGCCTTTCCTAACAAAAATCAGGTGGAGGAAGATTTTTCAATGTATCAGAAGTGGCTAAATTTCCTTTTTGGAATTTCTGTGGCTGCTGGAGAGGTTTTATATCTCCTCACCTTGTTTGTGGTTGGTGTAAGTAATCAGCTAAATTTTGTGCATGCGTATTTACTTGCCTGTCCTATTTGCCTGCTGCTTGGGAGAAACTTTTAGGGGGAGAATGGAGGGTGAGGCAGTAGGTATCTTGCCTATATGAAAGTGATGGCTCAGGGACGTTCCTGAGTCCTCTGACACAAGATGTAAATTCACATTGGCACCTGTTTCTCAGCTTATTTGGCAGCTTAATTTACATACTAAATTCTGGGCCCTGAAGGTGCTGATATACTTCATAAGTTGTTCATTCAACAAATATGAATCCTTACGGGTCAAGCACTATACTAAATTCCAGAGATATAATAGTCATCTAGATAGACATGGTTTCTGCGCTGAAAGTTTATTTACGTTTTTCAGTGGGTGAGGCACTTAAGTAGTGGGTAAATAAATAAACCAAAAGCATGTTGAAAATTCTATGAGGGAAATTAAAACTGTGCTGTGATAGAAAATAATTGAATAAAAAGACTGACTTTGGAAAGGTGGTCAGGGAAGATCTCTCCGAAGAGATAGTTAATCTAAGACCTGACAGGTAAGAGCCAAGGGAAGAACGTTTCAGGGAACTTCAAGTACAGTGATCCTGAATTAGAAAGGAGCTTATCCTATTTTAGGAACTGTTAAATAACCAGCCTAGCTGGTAGGTAAAAATCAGCCTAGCTGGTGGGTAGTAACTAAGAAAATAAAAGAAAAAAGGTTGAAGAAGGAGACAGAGTCTCAATAAAACTCTACCCAGGACTTACTCCAGGATCAACCATTGTGGCTTCATGGTGCATGATTTCTCTGTCTCTGCTAGGCCCTACTGAATTTGACAGTGGCTTAGGGCTGGCTTTCTCTTTGATTGGAAGCATCCTGGTGGTGTAATGGAGGATATAGAATCACCAAGGCCCTCACCAGAGCCCTGGTGGTGCAGTGATTAACAGCTTGTTATGCTTGAGCCCATTGTTGCAGCCATCGTGTCGGTCCACCTCATTGAGGGTTTTCCCCTTTTTCCAAAGTATGTGACACAAAGTCTCTCCATCCTTGCTTCTAAGGAGCATTCTGCTTGTACTTCTCCTAAGACAGATTTGTTCGTTCTTTTGGCAGTCCACGGTATATTCAGTATTCTTTGCCAGCACCACAATTCAAAGGTGTCAGTTCTTCTGTCTTCTTTATTCAGTGTCCGGCTTTCACATGCATGTGATGTGATTGAAAATACCATGCCTTCGGTCAGGCGCACCTTAGTCTTCAAGGTGACATCTTTGCTTTTCAACACTTTAAAGAGGTTGTTTGCAGCATATTTGCCCAATGCAATGCGTCTTTTGATTTCTTGACTACTCCTTCCATGGGTGTTGATTGCGGATCCAAGTAAAATGAGATCCTTGACAACTTCAAGCTTTGCCCCATTTATCATGATGCTGCTTATTCGTTCAGCTGTGAGAATCTTTGTTTTCTTTATGTTAAGGTGTAATCCATATTGAAGGCTGTGATCGTTGATCTTCATCAGTGTTTCAAATCCTCTTCAATTTCAGCAAGCAAGGTTGTGTCATCTGCATAATGCAGGTTGTTAATGAGTCTTCCTCCAATCCTGATGCCCCGTTCTTCTTCATACGGTCCAGCTTCTCGGATTATTTGCTCAGCATATAGATCAGATAGGTATGGTGAAAGGATACCACCCAGACTTCTTGACTTTAAACCACACAATATTCCCTTGTTCTGCTCAAATGACTCTCTTCTTGATCTATGCACAGGTTCCTCATGAGCACAATTAAGTGTTCTGGAATTTACATTCTTTGCAGTGTTACCCATAATTTGTTATGATCCACACAGTCAAATGCCTTTGCATAGTCAATAAAACTCTGGTAAACATCTTGCTGGTATTCTCGGCTTCCAGCCAGGATCTGTCTGACATCAGCAATGACATCCCTAGTTCCACATCCTCTTCTGAATCTAGCCCTAATTTTTGGCAGTTCCCTGTCATATACTGATACAGCCACTTTTGAATGATCTTCAACAAAATTTTACTGTGTGTTATTAATGATAAAAATGATATTGTTTGATAATTTCCGCATTTGGTTGGATCACCTTTCTTGGGAATAGGCATAAATACAGGTCTATTCCAGTCAGTTGGCTAGGAATCTGTCTTCCAGATTTCTTGGCATAGATGAGTGAGTACTTTCAGTCAGTGCTGCATCCATTTGTTGAAACATCTCAATTGATACTCTTTCAATTCCTGGAGACATGTTTTTCATCAATGCCTTCAGCGCAGCTTGGGTTTCTTCCTTTGGTACCATTGGTTCCTGATGATATACTAGCTCTTGAAATGGTTGAACGTAGACCAGTTCTTTTTGGTATAATGACTCTGTGTATTCCTTCCACTGTCTTTTGATGCTTCCTGTGTAGTTTAATATTTTCCCCATAGAATCCTTCACTGTTGCAATTCAAGACTTGAGTTTTTTCTTTAGTCTTTTCAGCTTGAGAAATGCCAAGCATGTTCTTCTCTTTTGCTTTTTTAAATCTCTTTGCACATGTCATTATAATACTTTAGTTTTTCTGCTCAAGCCACCCTTTGAAATTTTCTGTTCATTTCTTTTGCTTCATCATTTCTTCCTTTTGCATTAGCTACTTGACATTCAAGAGCAGGTTTCAGAGTCTTCTGACATCCATTTTGGTCTTTTCTTTCTTTCTTGTCTTTTTAATGACCTCTTGCTTTTCTTCATGGTTGATGTCCTTGATGTCATTCCACAACTTGTCTGGTCTTCGGTCATCAGTGTTCAAGGCATCAAATCTATCTTTGAGGTGATCTCTAAATTCAGGTGGGGTATACTTAAGGTTGTACTTTGGCACTCGTGGACTTGCTCTGATTTTCTTCAGTTTCAACTTGAACTTGCATATGAGCAATTGATGGTCTGTTCCACTGTCAGCCCCTGGCCTTGTTCTCATGATGAGCTTTTCCATTGACTCTTTCCATAAATGTAGTCCATTTGATTCTTGTGTATTCCGTCGGGTGAGGTTCACATGTATAAAAAAAAGTTTATGTTGTGAAAAGATTATTTGCAATGAAGAAGTCATTGGTCTTGCAAAATTCTGTCATGCTATCTCAGGCATTGTTTCTGTCACCAAGGCCATATTTTCTAGCTACTGATCCTTCTTCTTTGTCTCCAACTTTTGTATTCCTGTCACCAGCAATTATCAATGCATTCGGATTGCATGTTCGATCAGTTTCAGACTTGGCAGAAGCTGGTAGAAATCTTCAGTTTCTTCATATGTGGCCTTAGTAGTTGGTACGTAAATTGGAATAATAGTCATATTAACTGGTCTTCCTTGTAGGAGTGTGAATATTATCCTATTACTGACAGCATTGTACTTCAGGATAGATTTTGAAATGTTCTTTTTGACAATGAATACAGCACCATTTCTCTTCAAGTAGTCATTCCCGATGTAGTAGACCATATAGTTGTCCAATTCAGAACGGGCAATACAGCTCCATTTCAGCTCACTGAAGCCTAGGATATGGATGTTTATGTGTTCCATTTCATTTTTGATGATTTCCAATTTTCCTAGATTGATACTTCTTACATTCCAGGTTCCAATTATTAATGGATGCCTGCAACTGTTTTTTCTTATTTTGAGTCTCACCACATCAGCAAATGAAGTTCTTGAAAGCTTGGCTCCGTCCACGTTACTAAGGTCGACTTTACTTTGAACAGGCCGCTCTTTCTCAGTTGTCTTTTTTATAAACTTAAGGTTTATAGTCATATATTTAACATATCAGCCTACTTTCAAGTGACATTATAGCACTTCACATATAGTTGCAATTGTATACTTCCTTTTCTTCACTCACTCTCAGACTTTAAAATACTTGTTTTCATACATATGTTATAAATCCTACACTGCATTATTATTTTTTTTAAACATCAATGATACTTGCCATTATTGTGTATCACCGAGTCAATTCTAACACATGGTGACTGTATAGACAGCGTAGAACTGCTCCAAAAGGTTTCCTAGGCTGTAATGTTTATTGGGGCAGATTGGCAGCTCTTTTCTCCCAAGGAGCCGCTATTGGGCTCAAAGTGTAGATCTTCTGGTTAGTAGTTGAGCTCTTAACCATTGCGCCACCAGGGCTCTTTCAATTATACTTAAAGAGATGCAAATAATCAGTAAAAAATCTTGTATATTTATCCATGTAGTCGTTGCCATTTCCAGTGCATGTTCTTCTTTGTGTCAACCCACGTTCTCACTAATCAGTTTTCTTCTGCCTGAAGGACTTCTTTTAACATTTCATGCATTGTGGATCTGCTGGTGATGAATTCTTTCAGTTCTTATATATTTGAAAAATTCAGCATTTCGCCATTATGTTTGAAAGATATTTTTGCTGGGTAGAGAATTCTAGGTTGACAGTTTTTTTGCTTTGTTTTGTCTTTCAGCATTTAAACGTGTTGTGCACCGAGTTATCACTTGCAGTTTCCAACAAGAAATTTTCTGTCATAATTATCTTTGCTCCTCTTTACTTATGTGTCTTTTTTTTTTTTTTTTTATCTCTAGCTGTTTTAAAGACTTTATCATTTGGTTTGAGACATTTAATAATGATGTGCCTTAGTGTAGTCTCTTTCATAATTTTTGTACTTGTTCTAGATCTGTAGATTAATAGTTTTTATTACATTTGAAAAATTTCTGTCCATTATGTCTTCACATGTATATTTTTTCTATTCCCATTTCCCCTTGCTGATTCGGAGATAGCAGTAAGCAGTGACTTGAGTAGAAATACACCATTACTTTGGCCCCTTTGTTCTGACTAAGGACCTCACCTCTGCTTTCTTCAAATAAAAATATATGTCCGTATTTTTAGCTGGCAGCTCATTTACCAATATTACCAATTTCCAGTACTCTTACAACTTTCTTTCTCACTCCAAGATTTTTTTTCCTGCATTTTAGTAATTAGATTAAGGATAGATTTAAATAAGGTTCTGCTATCTGAATTACATTTGAACTTTTTAATCTTAGAGGTAAATTTTTATAATTTTTTCTGTGCTCTGATGTTATTTTGTCTAAAACTAGAGCTATCCAGTTGTTACTTTTGAGTTTTAATAACCCATCCCATGTGGAACTAAACTGAGAAGACTGGGATAGAGAGAGTTAGAGCAGATATGCTCCATTTTCCTTTGGATTTTCCACTGGATCCTAATACCGTAAAGTACAGTTTGCTTTCCTCTAATTTGAAATAAAAAAAAAAAACCTAATTTAAATCCCATAAATATCTCTGCCTTCCAAGTTCTATGATAAAATTAAATTAAGTTCCAGTAAACATCATCCTATATAAAAAAACCAAAACAAACTCATTGCTGTCAAATCGATTCTGACTCACAGTGACCCTATATAAGCTATGATATAAATAGAATATCAATTATTTATGAATGGGAGTCCCTCATATGTACACTATACTTTCTCATTAACACTAACAACTTCAGAGCTGTTTTCACATTAGATTGAAATAGTAATTTAGCTGCTTAGTAAATGATTAAAGTGCAAAGAGTGCTATGTAATCTGTTGACTAGGAATTGGTAAGTGTTGCCAACTAATGATTCATTTCCTTAATAACACAAGGGAGTATCAGGCTATAAGTTTCAGTTAAGGAGGTTCTGTCAGGACTAGACTCAGCCCTGGTGCAGAAGCAGCATAGCAAGATAGGAAGAACATAGGCATGTCTGCAGGTCTAGATTCGCAACGTAGCTCTGCTACTTAGTACTTGTGAAACCTTGAGCAGCTTAGCCTCTTTGAGAGCTCAACTTGCCTCCTGTAAAATGCCCCAAATTACTCGGTAGGATTATTATAAATAAATAATAACATGTAAATATATAGTGCCTGCCTGTATTTAGAGGTTGCACTGGAATATGTCTGGCATTGCTTTCTTTTGTGTCTAAAATGGTATTATTTTTCTCAAGAAAATAATACTCTGTAGGAAGTGTCTAGAAAGAATGATTAGGTGAGCATTACCTTTGTAGCAGGAATTTTGAGGGGAAGATGAGATAGCCTTTTATTGTAGTTAGTTTTTTTAATTCCTATTATTTGTTTCAACGGAGAAGAAATCCAGAGGAGAAATCTGTAAACAAAATGCCTAACCAGTAGCTCTACACAAATACAGCGTGGAAATGGAAAACAGCTTGCTTTGTTGCAAAAATGTATCTTAAGCCAGAGAACCCAGGGTTTTGTCAAATAGTATCAGAAAAAGAAATTGGCTTGATTTTCTTTTCTGAGTTCAGTGGTCACATATTTTCTTTAACATTTGGAAGGTCAAATGGATCCACAGTAAGTAACTTGTGGTCAAAAATAATCAAAGATAGTGAAGATAATAGAAGATAATAAGGGGAGATAACCCAAAACCATAAAACCCATTGCTGTTGAGTTGATTCCAACTCATAGTGACCCTGTAGGACAGAGTAGATCTTTAAGTCCTTAGAGAAGTAGGCCGTAAATGGGTACAGAAGCAGACTGCCACCATCTTTCTCCCACAGAGCAGCTGGTGAGTTTGTACTGCAGACCTTTCCTTTAGCAGCCAAGTCCTTAACCACTGTACCACCAGGGCTCAAGAACAAGGGAAGATAGTGGAGATAATCTGAAATTAGTATGTAGAAGAAGCAGTTTAAATTAGTTCTTTTTTTTTTTAGCAGAGCGACAACAAATACTAGGCTGACTATTGGTTGATTAATGTACAGGATGAGCAAGAACTATTTAAAAGCTAACTGTGAAAACAAAAACAAAAAACACTGAGCCAGATGCCATCTTTTCAAGATCTTAAAGAAGATTAGAGGAGATTCTCAGAATTTTTATACTTGGTGTGATCTGTGTGTACTTTAGAATCACGCAGGGTGTCCTTGTGGTCTAGGTTCCTGCCAGTGGTGAATTAGTACAGCTTGCTCCCTCGCTGCTACAGAGTAACTCTGGAAGAACTATAGAGACATATATAATTAATATAAATGGAAAGAGGAAATAACTGAGAAATGGAAGGCTGTTTTTAACTGGTGCCTATGTAGGGTGGTGGTAGCTGCAGCCTGGAGTAGGGTATGCCAGAAGGATGAATCAGAAAAATACAGCAGTTTGAGGTCTACTCTTACCGTGGGAGAGTCATCATCTTCCCCCTGTCTGTATAAATCAATGGCACAGGCCTAGACCTCCAGTGCTACTTTCTGGTGCTCCTTTCTTTAGAGGAAGACTGACTCCATAATTCCAGGGTCAGTGAATTACACACTAGACATCTTCCCAGTGTATGGGGCCCGTGCACTGAGAACCTTCTAGATCCTAGAGGAAGAGGGAGCAGTAACACTGGAGGTGACATGAGATAGCAAGAAGCAGAGGCAAGCTTAACAGAGTCCAGCAGCAGAGAAACAGCAACTAGAAGACTGGTGCAAGACAGTGCCGTGAGCTTCCTGGCCCATGGAATGAGGCAGCCACAGTGGCCTAGCTAACCCAGAGTGAGAGAGCTGAGCGCCTTCAGGCAGGAAGCTTCCTGCAGAGTAGGGTGCCTCCGGTGCTTATCGAGAAGCTGTGAGTAGAAGTAATGTGTATTGGTGGTGTGAGACTTTTCTGTCTTCGTCTCTGCACTTTATACTGTTTTGATTGTTACAACAAGCATATATTACTTCTTCAATTAAAAAAAAAAAAGTATAAGTATATAACCCATTGCTGTCAAGTCTATTCTGACTCATAGCAACACTATAGGACAGAGTAGAACTGCCCTATAGGGTTTCCAAAGAGCAGTTGGTGGATTTGAACTGTGAGCCTTTTGGTAAGCAGCCATAGCTCTTAACACCAGGGCTCCATAAAGTATATAGAGACATCAAATACTTTATTTGGAATTATATTGAGTGAAAAACAGATGGCCAAATAATACACATACTTAATGCCAAAACAGTTGAGTGAAATGAAAATGAGGAAAAAAAAAAAAATCACCGTGGGCATGTAACTTGCTTAGAGATTGAAAACGTATAGAGATATGTGGTTACATCTTAGGCTGGAGTCCCCCAGAAATCAGTGCTGGAGCCTGTGTGTGCTGAGCATCATCAAGGAGGTTTTCAGAAACATGGCCAAGTACATGCCTGTGCCTTTGTATATAAACACGTTTTATCTCTATTTTCCCTAACTTCTATGCCTCCAGAAAGCTAAAATCAAACAGACTAAAATCCCAAAGAGGCAAGTACAAATCTATCAGTCTGATGGAAATGTTTCTTATGATGATTAACCAAAGAATTCTTCTGCTTATAAAAACTGTAAAGATTAGACTTGGTATGATTCACAGTTTTACATCGTCAGCTTGAAGAGTATATAAAGAAATTTGAAAGCTGGTTTCACTGAGAATTCAAAACATTTGGTATGAATTAAGATTTGATTCCATTTATATATGGTTCATAAGCATGAGAAACAGACCATATATTAATTTGGGATATACACATATGTGGTAAAACTGTAAGGAAAAGAAGATATTCAGGGTAAGTAGTTACTTTTATAGGAAAGTGAGTGGGATACAATCAGGGAGAGTATGCAGAGGGATCTAAAAGAATTCATAATGTTATATTTTGTAGACTTTATTTTATTACCTGGGTCTTTATTTTATTATTCTTTTTATCCCATCAATGTTATGTACATTTTTTTTTATGTACAAATGATTTCATTTAAAAATTTGAAAGGCATTAAAAAAAAATGAAATGCTTGTTACCAAATCTCAAGTTCTTGATCTCTTCAGATATGGATTTGTCTTAGAGGAGCCTGTGACACGTGATACTTAGAAGGTTGGCTGTTAGAATTTTGGGAGGACTCTATAGCATCGAAGAAGTACAACCAGAATGCTCCTTAGAAGCAATGATGGTGAGACTTTGTCTCACATACTTTGGGCATGTTACCAGAAAGGATCAGTTCCTGGAGAAGGACATCATGCTTGGTAAAGTAGAGGGTCAGCGAAAAAGAGGAAGGCCATCAACAAGATGGATTGACACAGTGGCTGCAACAGTGGGCTCAGGCATAACAACAATCACGAGGATGGCGCAAGACCGGGCAGTGTTATGTTCTGTTGTACACAGGGTCACTATGAGTTGGAACTGACTCGATGGACCTAACAACAACAACAATTACAGCTTAGTGGTTAAGAATTTTCCCTTTCAGACAGTTTAGGTACAAATTCTAGCTCAACGGTGTTAGGCAAGTTACATTGTCCTACTAAGCTTTATTGTTTTCTTATCTCTAAAAATAAAATGGAGAGAGTAATACCCTTATCTTTTAGGAGTGTTTTGAGTATTAAGTGATATGTTGCATGTGAAGTGTTTATCGTGATGCCTATCACTATGATAAATTCTCAAGAAATATTGGCTATTATTAAAAGCTCATTGCTTTAGTTTATTATCCTTTCCTGGTGCCAGAACCATTTATGTACAGTGGCACCAATCCAGTACCCTTGCCTGAAGTAGAAAAAATAGTGTAAAACCTCCTTCATGTAGGTGAGCCTTGTAGCCAAAGAATTTAACATCACTGACATATAAGGCAAGCCAAAGATGATATGCATGAGGGGTTGATTTTCAATTTCCTACTACTGTGTGCTATTCCAGAGCCAAAGAGTGAGATTCTGTACAGCCTTAAGCTCTCTTCTAGCAACCAGTGAGCCCAACTCTCATCAAAGCGCATCTTACATTGATAACACTTTTTGAAGGGAATTTTGCGTTCATTATTTTATGTGGTTCTCACAGTAATCCTATAAAAGTAACAGATAAGGAATATTGATCTCTAATTTTAGAGGAGACTCCTAATCTCACAGCCTTTCTTTTTAAAAAATTTTATTGTATTTTTGGTGAAAATTTGCATACTAAATTAGGTTTCCATTTGACAATTTCTATATAGATTATTCAGTGATATTACATTTTTCACAATCACAATGTGTCAACGTTCTCTTTAATTGCATTGTGGTTATTCCATTTCCAGCACTCTAGTTTCCCTGCCCCCTTCCTTATCTTCTCTAGTAAATTGTGACCTTTTGGTCTCATATAGATTTTTTTTTTTTTTTTTTTAGTAGAGCACTGTACTTACAGGTAAGTATTCTTTATTTTGTGTGCTACTCTGATATTTTGCTAAAAGGTGATCTCAAAGGATAGTTTGGGTTCAAGGTTTGAAGAGTATCTTAGGGTGGTAGTCTCAGGGAAGACTCCAGTCTCAACTGGTCTAGTAAGTCTGGACTTTTTAAGAATTTGAGTTCCCTTCTGCATTTTCCTTCCTGCTATCAAGGTCCATCTATTGTGGCCCTGTTCAGAACAATCGGTAGTGGTAGCCGGCACCATCTAGTTCTTCCGGTCTCAGGGTAGATGAGGCCGTGGCTCATGTAGGCTATTAGTCCTGTATACTAGTTTCTTCTCTGTGACTTTGGTTTCCTTCTTTCTCTTGCTCCTGATGATTATAGACCAATAGTTGCATCTTAGATGGTTGCTTGCAATCTTTTAAAACCCCAGATGCTGCTTGCTTCATCTGGATGCAGCACATGAACTTTGTAAACTATATTATGCAAATTGACTGAGTTGTCTCATGAGACTAAGGTCCTAAGCCTTCAAACCTAGAAAACTAGTCTCACAAGATGTTTGGTTATATCTGCGAAGCATCTGTAATTGTGTCATCTATGAATGTATGTGCCTGCACACACATATCTACTTACACATACATATAGTTACTTCTGTCTGTGCTCACGTATGTATTATACACCTGTACTTAACCATACATCAGAATGCCTATACACATACATATGTGACCATACACTCATTTTTGGGTCCTTGTTGTTCCCAAATGATATATGTCCAGTTTTTTAGAATAAATATCCTTGTCTCTTGAGTGCTTCTCAGTCACATCGTTTATTGTAGTCAGACTGTGCTCACTATACCCATGTTTGGTGCTACTTTTCCCGTCACCAAAATAACAAGTACCCAAGATCTAGAACATGATTCTCCCTCCCCTCCACCCCTGCTGGTAGCCACAAATGAACACTGGTCTCTGTCTCTATGTGTGTGTGTGTGTGTGTGTATATATATATATATCCATTCCTGTCTTCTTATAAAAGTGGGATTCTTATGGGATTGATTGATGTATTTCACTTAACATTATGTCTTCTAGGTCCATCCATTTTATGTTTCATGGACTCATCATTGTTATTTATGATCGCGTAGTATTCCGTTGTGTGTGTGTACCACATTTTTCTTATCCACTCATCCACTGACAGACACTTAGATGGTTTCCACTTTTTTGGTATTGTGAATAATGCTGCAGTGAACACAGGTGTGTACATATCTGTGTGTGTCACTTCTATTAGGTCTCTAGGTTACATACCTAGGAATGGGATTGCTGGATCATAAGGTAGTTTTAGTTTTTTGATGAAGCACCACACCATTTTCCATAGTAGCTGTATCATTTTACAGTTCCACCAGCAATGGATAAGGGTTTCAGTCTTACCACGTCCTCACCAACATTCCCTGGTGGCATAGTGGTTAAGAGCTCATCTGTTAACCAAAAAGTCAGCAGTTCAAATCCACCAGCTGCTCCTTGGGAACCCTAGGGGGGCAGTTCTGCTCTATCCTATAGGGTCACTATGAGTTGGAATCAACTTGACGGCAAAGGGTTTTGGTTTGGGAATTTTATGTTTTTTCATTGATACTTTGTTGCTCCCAAGGATTGTCAGTGTTGCTTTGGAACTAAAATCATGAAGTCTATACAGTGGTAACATTATTGTGCCCTCTAATTTTTTGACCATGGTGTTATATTGTTAGGTGCCATTGAGTAGGTTCCAACTCAGAGTGACCCTATGTACAACAAAAAGAAACACTGCCCGGTCCTGCATCATCCTCACAATCTGCTATGCTTGAGCCCATTTTTGCAGCCACTGTATCAGTCTATCTTGTTGAAGGTCTTGCTCTTTCTTGCTGACCCTCTACGAAGCATGATGTCTTTTTCCAGGGACTGATCCCTCCTGATAACATGTCCAAAAAACGACATCTCACCATCCCTGCTTCTAAGGAGCATTCTGGCTGTACTTCTTCCGAGACAAATTTGTTCATTATTCTGGCAGTCTATGGTGTATATTCAATATTTTTCAACAACACCATAATTCAAAGGCATCAATTCTTCTTCAGTCTTCCTTATTCATTGTCCAGCTTTTGCATGCCTATGAGATGATTGAAAATACCCTGGCTCGGGTCAGGTGCACCTCAGTACTCCAAGTGATATCGTTTCTTTTCAACACTTTAAAGAGTTGCAACTGATTTGCCCAATGCAATATGTCTTCTGCTTTCTTGACTGCTGCTTCCATGGGTGTTGATTGTGGATCCAAGTAAAATGAAATTCTTGACGACTTCAGCATTTTCTCTGTTTATCACATTGTATCTTATTGATCCAGTCCTGAGGATTTTTGTTTTCTTTATGTTGAGGCACAGTCCATACTGAAGGCTGTAGCCTTTGATCTTCATCAGTAAGTGCTTCCTCTTTACTTTCAGCAAGCAAGATTGTGTCATCTGCATATCTTAAGTTGTAATGAGTATTCCTCCAATCCTGATGCTGCGTCCTTCTTCAGATAGTCCAGCTTCTCAGATTTTTTGCTCAGCTTTTTGAGCTTAGTAGGCATTTAATTATTTCTTTCAATGAATATTCATTAAATGCCTATTATGAGTTAGGGACAGAAGATGTAATGGTAAATGTGTAGGAAAATGGCACAGCACTGGGCAGTGTCTCATTCTGTTGCATATAGAGTCGCAATGAATTGGAACAAACTCAATGGGACCTAACATCAACAAGGAGGAAAAAAAAAGATTCTGGTCTTTGTGGAGGTGAAGGCAGACAAACAACACACCAAGTATATATTAGAAGGTAATAAATGCTATGAGGAAGACAAAACAGGAAAGGTGGGTAAGGATATGTGTATGTGGCAGTGACTGTGGCTTGTTTAAAAGGTCATATTTGAGCAAAGACCTGGAGGAATGGTGAATGATGAATATCCAAAGGGAGAGCGGTCTTCCATGGAGAGGAATCAGCAAATGTAAAGGCTTTGAGTGGTCTCCTCTATTTGAAGAACATCAAGGAGGCCAGTGCTTCCAGAGCAGAGTTGAGTGAGGGGAGAGCAGGAGATGTCAAAGAGATCTTGGGGGTCTGGGTCATAAAGGCCTTATGAGCCATTGTTCCCTGGAGTGAAACATTAAGCCAAGGCAGGGCTTTGAGAGAGGACTGATATAATCCGAATTATATTTTAAAAGGTTCACCATGGCTTCTATATTGACAATAAAATGTAAAGGGGAACACAAAGACCAATAATTCACTAAATAAATCCATTAAATAAAACTAAGTTAGTAGGTTGCTTGCTCTCTTGCGTCTGTATCTGTGTTGTACAAGGGAGAAGATCAGTAGTGAATATCCATTAAACTGCTGTCAGATTGGAAGGGTTGGCTTCTTCGAGGGGAATGTTTCTTTTGGCAGATAAAGAAATATTACTAGGTGATTCAGAGGCATCCTTTCTCCTGTTAGTGGTGTCTGGGTGACAGAAAAGTGAACTTGTTAGCTCTGGCTCACCTGGATATTTCAGATCTATTTCTGTAATATAGGTTTTATGAGGTATGCATGGAGTTCCTTTTATTACAACTTGAAAATTCCCTAATTGGGCTGAGTTCAGGTTGTATGTCATGGTTCTGTTTTGCCAGGAGAAGCTAATGAAGAATAAACTATGAATTCTTAGGTATAGGACTAATGGAGCATATTTATTGAGCAGAATTGTCTCTCTACTGGACAAATTGTCTCTCTACTAAACAGCTCAGGCAAACACCAAATAAAAAAATTGTCACGTGGATACAGATGTAGATACCTGGTGAAATCTTACAAAACGTGTTCACATTTATTCTCTGCAGTGATACTCTTCACAAATCACTCCACACTGTGATAGCTGTGTCATTAGCCTGATAATCTTAAAATTAATTCCGTATTGCTTTCTTATGGTTTGTTGTTGGACTGGTTTAGAGCAGAGGGATGACAGGCTTAAAGAAATTGGTCTAAGAAATTTCAGATTAGGTGGGAAAAGAAAATAGACTACTTTGGAAAAGAAGTATGGTTAAATCCAGATGGAGCAGGTCTCTTTGGATAAATGAGTGTTTGCATCTGTTGAGTAAATAGTAATCTCCATGTGTCCCACATCCTGCTAGGTGCTTTGAGGTTCGGTACAATGCCTGCCCCAGAGATGTTAATATCTCTTAGCAGAAATTATGACACTGATGTATGGAACACTTTATTAATAGTCTCAGAAACAAGTTGTAAGATTCAGGTTTTTAAAGATAACGGGAGTTGACAGAATGAGGAGAGTGCTGGGATTTGAGGCAAGGAGGCTGCTTCCACATTGTTATCTTTTACTTGTGATAAAGTACATTTTAATAAAAGAAAAATGGATTTATCTGCCTTTTTGTAAATGAATAACTAAACTATGTTGATAAAATTATATGATATAATAAAGTACAAAGACATGACCAAAGTGCAAAGTGCACCAAAGTGCAAAGACTTCTAGCTACATAGCGTTTGAGATATTTCAACTTAAATTTTTTTTGAACATTGTGCTTTAGGTGAAAGTTTACACAGCAAATTAGTTCCCCATTCAATCATTCATATACAAATTGTTCTGTGACATTGGATGCAGTCCCACAATGTGTCAGCACTGTCCCCATTACCACCCTTATTTCCCCATTTTCATTTGCCTGGTCTCCCTGCCCACCCCCCCTCCCCACCCCACCTGCCTTCTCATCTTTCCTTTTGGGCACATGTTGCCTTTTGGTCTTCTATAGTTGATGGTTCTAAGCAGCGCATTCCTCAGGGTTATTAATTGTTTATTTTATAGGCAGTCTATCATTTTTTTTTTTTTTTATCATTAGGCTGAAAAAAGTTATCCGGGGGTGGCTTCAGTTTCAAGTTAAAAGGGTGTCATATGACAGTAGTTTAGGGTGCTCCTATAGTCTCTATCAGACCAGTAAGTCTGATCTTTTTATGAATTTGAATTTTGGTTTACATTTTTCTCCCATTCTAACTTGGACCTTCTGTTGTAATCCTGGTCAGAGCGTTGGGTAGTGGTAGCTGGGCACTATCTTGTTCTTCTGGTTTCAGGTTAGAAAAAAAAAAGGTTAGAGGAGGGTGCAATACCTGTGGGCCCTTAGTCCTTTGGACTAATTGCTTCCTTGAGTCTTTGGTTTTCTTCACTCTCTTTGCTGCAGTCCAGAAGAAGCCAATATTTGTATCTTAGATGGCTGCTTGCAAGCTTTTAAGACTCCAGATGCTACTCACCAAACTAGAATGTAGAATATTATTTTTTTATATAGTTTTTATTCTGCTTTAAGTGAAAGCTTACAAATCAAGTCAGTCTTTCACACAAAAACCTATGTATGCCTTGCTACACACTCCCAATTATTCTCCCCCTAATTTTTTTTTTTTTTTAATGAGATAGACCACTCACTCCCTCCACTCTCTCTTTTCGTGTCCATTTCGCCAGCTTCTAACCCCCTCTACCCTCTCATCTCCCCTCCAGGCAGGAGATGCCAACATAGTCTCAAGTGTCCATCTAATCGAAGAAGCTCACTCCTCACCAGCATCTCTCTCCAACCCAGTGTCCAGTCCAGTCCATGTCTGAAGAGTTGGCTTCAGGAATGGTTCCTGTCCTGGGCCAACAGAAGGTCTGGGGGCCATGACCACCGGGGTCCCTCCAGTCTCAGTCAGACCATTAAGTCTGGTCTTTTTATGAGAATTTGGGGTCTGCATCCTACTGCTCTCCTGCTCCCTCAGGGGTTCTCTGTTGTGTTGCCTTTCAGAGCGGTCATTGGCTATGGGGCAGTTCTACTCTATCCTATAGGGTCACTACGAGCCGGAATCAACTCGATGGCAATGGGTTTTTAACGAGGATCCCACTGCTGTCCTGCTCCCTCAGGGGTTCTCTGTTGGGTTCTCTGTCAGGGCAGTCATTGGTGGTAGCCGGGCACCATCTAGTTCTTCTGGTCTCAGGGTGATGTAGTCTCTGGTTCATGTGGCCCTTTCTGTCTCTTGGGCTCGTAATCACTTTGTGTCCTTGATGTTCTCCATTCTCCCTTGATCCAGGTGGATTGAGACCAATTAGTGCATCTTAGATGGTGCTGCTTGCTACTGTTTTGAGACCCCAGACACCACCCTTCAAAGTGGGATGCAGAATGTTTTCTTAATAGATTTTATTATGCCAGTTGACTTAGATGTCTCCTGAAACCAAGGTACCCAGACCCCTGCCCCTGCTACACTGACCTTCGAAGCATTCAGTTTATTCAGGAAACTTCTTTGCTTTTGGCTTAGTCCAACTGTGCTGACCTCCCCTGTATTTTGTGCTGTCTTTCCCTTCACCTAAAGTAGTTCCTATCTACTATCTAATTAGTGAATGCCCCTCTCCCACCCTCCCTCCCGCCCCCCTCTCATAACCACAAAAGAATGTTTTCTTCTCAGTTTAAACTATTTCTCAAGTTCTTATAATAGTGGTTTTATACAATATTTGTCCTTTTGCAACTGAGTAATTTCACTCAGCGTAATGCCTTCCAGGTTCCTCCATGTTATGAAATGTTTCACAGATTCGTCACTGTTCTTTATCAATGTGTAGTATTCCATTGTGTGAATATACCATAATTTATTTATCCATTCATCTGTTGATGGGCATCTTGGTTGTTTCCATTTTTTGCTATTGTAAACAGTGCTGCAATAAACATGGGAGTGCATATATCTGTTCGTGTAAAGGCTCTTATTTCTCTAGGATTTATTCCAAGGAGTGGGATTGCTGGATTGTGTGATAGTTCTATTTCTAGCTTTTTAAGGAAGCGCTAAATTGATTTCCAAAGTGGTTGTACCATTTTGCATTCCCACCAGCAGTGTATAAGAGTTCCAATCTCTCCGCAGCCTCTCCAACATTTATTATTTTGTTTTTTTTTGGATTACTGCCAGCCTTGTTGGAGTGAGATGAAATCTTCTTGTAGTTTTGATCTGCATTTCTCTAATGGCTGATGATCATGAACATTTCCTCATGTAACTGTTAGCTACTTGAATGTCTTCTTTAGTGAAGTGTCTATTCATATCTTTCGCCCATTTTTTAATTGGGTTGTCTTTTTGCAGTTGAGTTTTTGCAGTATCATGCAGATATTAGAGATCAGGCTCTGATCGGAAACGCCATAGCTAAAAACTTTTTCCCGGTCTGTAGGTAGTATTTCTACTCTTTTGGTGAAGTCTTTGGGTGAGCATAGGTGTTTGATTTTTAGGAGATCCCAGTTATCTAGTTTTACATCTTTTATAATGTTTCATACACTGTTTATGCCATGTATTAGGGCTCCTAACGTTGTCCCTGTTTTTTCTTCCATGATTGAATTGATTCGATGGCACTGGGTACTGGGTCTTTATCATATTAGATTTTATATTTAGGTCTTTGATCCATTTTGAGTTAGTTTTTGTGCATGGAGCGAGGTATGGGTCCTGTTTCATTTTTTTAAGATGGATATCCAGTTATGCCAGCACCATTTGTTAAAAAGACAGTCTTTTCTCCATTTAACTGTTTTGGGGCCTTTATCAAATATCAATTGCTCATATGTGGATTTTTGTCTGGATTCTCAATTCTGTTCCATTGGTCCATGTATCTGTTGTTGTACCAGTACCACGCTGTTTTGACTACTGTGGTGGTATAATAGGTTCTAAAATCAGGTAAAGTAAGGCCTCCCACTTTGTTCTTCCTTTTCAGTAATGTCTTATTTATCTCGGGCCTCTTTCCCTTCCATATGAAGTTGGTGATTTGTTTCTCCATCTCATTAAAGAATGTTGTTGGGATTTGGAATGGAATTGTATTAAATGTGTAGATTGCTTTTGGTAGAATAGACATTTTCACAATGTTAAGTCTTCCTATCCATGAGCAAGGTGTGTTCTTCCACTTATGTAAGTTTCTTGCAGAAGTGGACTGTAGTTTTCTTTGTACAAGTCTTTTACATCTCTGGTAAGATTTATTCCTAAGTATTTTATCTTCTTGGGGGCTACTGTAAATGGCATTGATTTGGTGAGTTCCTCTTCAATGTTCTTTTTGTTGGTGTAGAGGAATCCAACTGATTTTGTATGTTTATCTTGTATCCCGATACTCTGCTGAACTCGTCTATCAGTTTCAGTAGTTTTCCTGGAAGATTCCTTAGGGTTTTCTATGTATAAGATCATGTCATCTGCAAATAGAGATAGTTTTACTTCTTCCTTGCTAATCTGGGTGCCCTTTATTTCTTTATCTAGCCTAATTGCTCTGGCTAGGACTTCCAGCACAATGTTGAATAAGAGTGGTGGTAAAGGGCATCCTTGTCTGGTTCCCGATCTCAGTGGGAATGCTTTCAGGCTGTCTCCATTTAGGGTGATGTTGGCTGTTGGCTTTGTATAAATGCCCTTTATTATGTTGAGGAATTTTCCTTCTATTCCTATTTTGCTGAGAGTTTTTATCATGAATCGTTGTTGAACTTTGTCAAATGCCTTTTCAGCATCAATTGATAAAACCATGTGATTCTTGTCTTTTGTTTTATGTGGTGGATTACATTAATTGTTTTTCTAGTGTTGAACCATCCCTGCATACCTGGTATGAATCCCACTTGGTCATGGTGAATAATTTTTTTGATATGTTGTTGAATTCTATTGGCTAGAATTTTGTTGAGGATTTTTGCATCTACATTCATGAGGGATATATGAGGGATATAGGTCTATAATTTTCTTTTCTCGTGGTGTCTGTACCTGGTTTTGGTATCAGGGATATAGTGGCTTCATAGAATGAGTTTGGTAGTGTTCTGTCCTTTTCTCTGCTCTGAAATACCTTTAGTAGTAGTGGTGTTAACTCTTCTCTGAAAGTTTGGTAGAACTCTGCAGTGAAGCCATCCGGACCAGGGCTTTTTTTTTTTGTTGGGAGTTTTTTGATTACCTTTTCAATCTCTTCTTTTGTTATGGGTCTCTTTAGTTGTTTTACCTCTGTTTGTGTTAGTTTAGGTAGCTAGTGTGTTTCTAGGAATTCATCCATTTCTTCTAGGTTTTCAAATTTGAGTAGTTTTTCATACTAATCTGATATGATTCTTTTAATTTCAGTTGGGTCTGTTGTAGTATTGCCCATCTCATTTCTCATTCTGGTTATTTGCTTCCTCTCCTGTTTTTCTTTTGTCAGTTTTGGCCAGTGGTTTATCAATTTTGTTGATTTTTTTCAGAAAACCAGCTTTTGGTTGTGTTAATTCTTTGAATTGTTTTCCTGTTTCGTTTAGTTCAGCTCTAATTTTTACTATTTTCTTCTGGTGCCTGTGGGTTTCTTTTGTTGCTCTCTTTCTATTTGTTCAAGTGGTAGGGATAATTCTTTGATTTTGGCCCTTTCTTCTTTTTGGATGTGTTCATTTATTGATATAAATTGACCTCTGAGCACTGCTTTTGCTGTATCCCAAAGGTTCTGATAGGATGTGTTTTCATTCTCATTGCGTTCTCTTAATTTCTTTATTCCATCCTTAATGTCTTCTATAATCCAGTCTTTTTTGAGCAGGGTATTGTTCAGTTCCCAAGTGCTTGATTTCTTTTCCCTGCTTTTCCTGTTATTGATTTCTACTTTTATGGCCTTATGGTCAGAGAAGATGCTTTGTAATATTTCAGTGTTTTGGATTGTGCTAAGGCTTGCTTTATGACCTAATATGTGGTCTATTCTAGAGAATGTTCCATGTGCACTAGAAAATAACGTATATTTGGTTGCTCTTGGGTAGAGTGTTCTGTATATGTCTACGAGGTCAAGTTGGTTGATTGTGGCATTTAGATCTTCCGTGTCTTTATTGAGCTTCTTTCTGGATGTCCTGTCCTTCACCGGAAGTGGTGTGTTGAAGTCTTCTACTATTATTGTGGAGCTGTCTATCTCAGTTTTCAATGCTGATAGGGTTTGTTTTATGTATCTTGCAGCCCTGTCATTAGGTGCATAAATATTTAATATGGTTATATCTTCTTGGTGTATTGTCCCTTTAATCATTATATAGTGTCCTTCCTTATCCTTTCTGATGGATGTAACTTTAAAGTCCATTTTGTCAGGAATTAATATTGCCACTCCTGCTCTTTTTGGATTGTTGTTTGCTTGATATATTTTTTTTCCATCCTTTGAGTTTTAGTTTGTTCGAATCTCTTGTCTAAGGCATGTCTCTTGTAGGCAGCATATAAACGGATCTTGTTTTTTAATCCATTCTGCCACTCCCTGTCTCTTTATTGGTGCATTTAGTCCATTTACTTTCAGGGTAATTATGGATAGGTATGAATTTAGTGCTATCATTTTGATCTCTTTTTTTGTGTTGTTGACAGTTTCTTTTTCACACTTGATTTTATGTGCTGAGTAGATTTTCTTTATGTATTGTCCTTTCCTCATATTTGTTGTTGTTGATTTTGTTTCTGCTGAATCTCTATTTTTTTCTTGTATTTTATTTTGGTGAGTAGGATAGTTTTTCTCCTTTGTGGTTACCTTAGTATTTACCCCCATTTTTTAAAATTTAAAACTAACTTTTATTTATTTATATCACCATTTCTTTCTCTCCTTATGGAATGTGTATGATTACATTTCTTAGTCCCTGTTTTTTATTTTAATGTTGTCTTTTATATAATAACATCGCCGTTACCCTGTGTTGGGCTTTTTTTTTTTAATCTTTGTTTTTTTAGGATTTCCCTGTCTGGGTTGACTTCTGGTTGCTCTGCCCAGTGTTCTAGTTTTGGGTTGATACCTGATATTATTGATTTTCTAACCAAATAACTCCCTTTAGTATTTCTTGTAGTTTTAGTTTGGTTTTTACAAATTCCCTCAACTTGTGTTTATCTGGAAATGTCTTAATTTCACCTTCATAATTAAGACACAGTTTTGCTGGATATCTGATTCTTGGCAGGGAATTTTTTCCTTCAGTTTTTTAAACATGTCATCCCATTGCCTTCTTGGCTGCATGGTTTCTGCTGAGTAGTCCGAGCTTATTCTTTTTGGCTCTCCTTTGTAGGTGACTTTTTGTTCATCCCTCGCTGCTCTTATAATTCTCTCTTTATCTTTGGTTTTGGCAAGTTTGATTATAATATGTTTTGGTGACTTTCTTTTAACATCTGCCTTATGTGGAGTTTGATGAGCATCTTGGATAGATATCTTCTCATCTTTCACGATATCAGGAAAGTTTTCTGTGAACAAATCTTCAATAATTCTCTCTGTATTTTCTGTTATCCCTCTCTGCCCTGGTACTCCAATCACTCATAAGTTATTTCTCTTGATACAGTCCCAAATGATTTGTAAGGTTTCTTTATTTTTTAAAAATCTTTTATCTGGATTTCCTTCAAATACATTAGTGCCAAGTGATTTATCTTTGAGTCCAGAAATTCTAGCTTCTACTTGCTCAATTCTGCTCCTCTGACTTTCTATTGAGTTGTCTACTTCTATAATTTTATTGTTAATCTTCTGAATTTCTGATTGATGCCTATCTATGGATTTTTCCAGCTTATTAAACTTTTCATTATGTTCCTGAATAATCTTTCTAATTTCTTCAATTGCTTTATCTCTGTGTTCCTTGGCTTGTTCTGTGTATTGCCTCATTTCCTTCCCAATGTCTTGAAGGGTTCTGTACATTAAACTTTTGTATTCTGATTCTGGTAATTCCAGGAATGAACTTTCATCTAGAAGATCCCTGGATTCTTTGTTTTGAGAGCCTTTTGAGGTGATCATGGTCTTTTTCTTTATGTGAGTTGATATTGATTTTTGTCTCCAAGCCATGTATAAGTTATTGTATTAGTTTATGCTTGCTTACTGTGTTGTAGCTTCTTGCTTTGTTTTGTTTTGGTATACCCCTGTGGGTCGCTTGAGTGAGCTAGCTTGATTATTTTTGCTATTGGAGCTCTGGTGTCCTGCCCCCAGCTGGCTAGAGCTGTTATCAGGTCTAGGAGTCCATTCAGTTTTCTTGTATGAATTCAGCTCAGGTTTCCAGGTAGCTGATCATCAAGTGTTTGGTACAGGCTCTGTCCTATAGTCTTAGAGGGACAGGGATGATTGGCGTATATACTGGTATCTGAGTGCAGCAGGGGGTCACTCTCTGAACAAGGCAGGGGACTGAGAACTGACCCCCAAGTGTCCCTGAGGAAAATGCGTCTCTGTTCCCTAGAGCGTGCTTGTGGGTGGGTTCTGCAGATGGACCATGGGCACTGAAAGTTTTTGGTTGTAAGGAGTGGGAGGTACCAGTTGTCTTTGGACCCCTGTTGTGGGTAGCTGGGTGACCTGAGTGGAGCTACCAACTCCCTGATTTGGGTAGGTGAGGACCTTGTTTAATAGGCAAAGCAATGTCAAATGTCAAACACCCACGTCTCCACCACACAGCTGAAATGGTTGGAGTTTGCCAACAAGGGCCAATTCTCCCAAAATAAGCTCACACAGGTCCATGCAGAAGGGAAAGGTGCTCAAGGTACATGGATGGGTTATGCCTGGACAGGAGACACTTCTGTCCTTTGCTCCCCCAGTTAATGGAGCTAACAAATTATCTTTTCCCCCAATTGCAAATTTTTTCCTTCTCCAAGGCCAGGAAGATGGCTCTAGGTGCTCACCAGGGTCTATATTAGGCCCAGGGATTTAGCTGCTGAAGCCGGTTGGGGGTAGAGGGTGGGGCGTGGTAAAATATAAGCAAGTACTTAGCTTTTGCCAAGAGTGCCGTTCTCCTCAGGTTCCAGAGGTGTGAGTAGGCTGTGTGGCTGGCTGCTTCTCCATGAGGAAACTGCGGCGGAACGCTAGTACCAGCCCACTGCCGCTGTTGCTATCGCGGCTCAGGGAATGGTGCCTGAGGCCTTCCCGCGATTCAGGTCTGGTAAGTCTTCTCCACATCTGAATGGTCTCTTCCTCCCTCTTCCCTTCAGTTCATTGTCTAAGCTTGCCTTTGATGCTCAGGTCTCCCAGCTTGTCACAAATGTACTCATTTCACTTGTTTTCTTGGGCCTTTGCTATAAAGAGGGCTCGTCGGAAGAGTATGTTTATTCCTCCATCTTGGCTCTACCTCTTGTTGAAGGCTTTTGATGAGTATAAGTATTTGATTTTTAGGAAGTCCCACTTAGCTAGTTTATCTTCTGCTATTTGTATATTTTTAGTTATGTTTGATAGTGTATTTATGCCATAAATTTGGGCCCCTATTTTTGTCCCAAAGTTTTCTTCCATGGACTTTAGAGTTTTAGATTTAACATCTGGGTCTTTGATCCATTTTGAATTAGTTTTTGCATATGGTGTGAGGTATGGATCCTGTATCATTTTTCTGCAAAGGGATATCCAGTTTTGCTGGCACCGTTTTTTTAAAAAGACTATCTCTTCTCATTTAATGGCCGTTGAAACTTTGGCAAGATCACCTGTGCATAGCTGGATGGATTTACTTCTAGGTTCTTATTTCCATCCCGTTATTCACTGTATCTGTTGATGTACTAGTACCAACATGTTTTGACTACCATGGCTGTATAGTAGGTTCTGAAATCAGAAAGCATGAGGCTTCCTACTTTGTTGTTCTTCTTCAATAATTCTTTAGCTATCTGGGGCCTCTTTTCTTTCCATTTAAAGTTGGAGGTTAGCTTTTCCATTTCGTTAGAGAATGTTGTTACAATTTGGATCAGTACTGCATTGTATTTGTAGATCATTTTGGGTAGTAGTGACATGGTATGTTTTTCCATTTATGTAGCTGTCTTCTGGTTCCTTGCAGTAGCGTTTTATAGTTTTCTTTGTATAAGTCTTTACATCCCTAGTTAGACTGATTCGTAAGTATTTTACACTTTGAGGAGCTATTGTAAGTGGTATTGTTTTCCTGATTTCCTTTTTGGAGTTCTCTTTGTTAGTGTAGAGGAATCCAACTCCTTTTTGTGTGTTGATCTTTTACCCTGCCACTTTGCTGAACCCTTTTATTACTTCCAGTAACTTTCTTGTAGATCCTTGTAACTTTTGAGAACAATATTAATAATGGATAATAATCTGTAGTTAGTTTATAGGCAGTGTTGAGGCCTAGAACCAATCCTAAATGGTTAAAAGATACTTGGCCATAATATGGACAATCTTCTTCTCAACCTGTGGGTGGTATGGGTGGGAGTTTGTTAATGAAATTTTTCCCTCTAACAATTAGTCATATATCTTTATAGTTAAAAGCAGAAATAAACAAACAGTAAAAATGCAGCAATTCAGAATACCCATTCCTTTGTGAGTTTATAATACCAACTGCCAATATCCGTGGATGCCCTTTTCAGAGCCTTCCATTTCAGAATATTCTGCACATATAGTTATTTTTTTCTACTTAGTGTAGTAGTTCACATATATCAGGCTATATAACTCACTGTCTTGATATGCTATAGCTTCTTTAATCATTCTACAATATTGAGTATTTGGTTGGTATATTGTTTAGTATAGCACTAGCTGTTGTAATAAACAAAGCACAACATTCCAAATGGCTTACCCTATTGAAATTTTATTTCATGTTCATGTAAAGGTCAATGTAAATGTTCCTGCTTTCCAGGTAGCTTTCTTCCATGTAGTGATTCAGGGATCCAGGCTCTTTCCATTTAGAGACTCTGTGATCGCCTAGGGCATCAGCACCTTCTGCATTCATTCAGTAGGCCAGGAAATAGAGAGTAGGAAAGGATAGATAATTCTTAGCTGGGCAGCCACTTCCTAGCTACAGCATTCTTTTATGGTGAATAGGTAGCAGATCTTGATATGAATCATTTCTAATTTTTGTCAGTGGTTGATAACAGTACTTTTAATATCTTTATGCAAATGATTTTCTTTTCTGTTTGAGATTAATTTATTTAGGATATGATATTGGATATAAACCACCTCAAATTCATTATTATTCAAGCTTGGCTGCAAAATGTTTTTCCTGTCCTTTATCCAAGATAATGATTGCCATGAGAACAACATATTTATTTAAAGAAAACTCTGTTACTCCTATATTTTATTCAGCAGAGAACATGAGTTAACTAATTTAACAAAACAGATAATGTACTGTTAGAATAAAATAATTTAAGTAATATGTATGATTTGAAAAGATAATTTGAACCTACATCAATAGTCTTCATGTTCTTTTGTTTCTTTATAAATAGGAAAAGAAAGATTTGATTTCATGTTTCTTAATGAATGACTACTACCCAAATGGAAAACATTGTTTCTACACACACATTATAAATTGCTACTTTTAAAAGGTAATCAATTTCATATCCTCAGGTGAAACCAGATACGTGAATGAAATTGAGCGGATCACCAATATGAGTTTTCTTTTTAAATATTTCCAGGACAATTGAAACAAGACTAATGCAACATTCTATTTTGTGTGCACTAAAATAATAAAATAATTATGAAAAAATACATTGCTATATAAGGAAATTTATCAAGTTTACATAAGTAGCAATAAAATTTTTTTTTTTATTGTAGGAAAAATTGCTACTATAATACTTTTTTGGAAAAAACTAAAGATCTTAAATATTTGAAGAACTCATTCCAATTTATAAAGCTTTTTCTCTACCTATTTTTTTATTACAGCTCTGTGGTTCAAGAACTACAAATAGAAAACACATGGGAAAATGTTCTCATTTGTTAGTTATGAGATGTTTTCATTGATTAGCAAAACCCCACAAAGTTGGTGGAACCAAGAATTCAGAGACACTCTTAACTGCCGGGGGATATTGTAGAGTAGTACTTTCTGGAGCTGTTCCTACCACCTAGCTGAATGCCTGGCACACACTGCCTTAGCATAGGACCTCAACCTCTGTTTCTCCAAGGTACCTGAGTGCTGTCACCTGGCAATCAGGAATCTGTCCTGGCTGCCTTCTGTACCACTTGATGTGTCATGATACAAGTGAACCCTGCCAAGCTTCTCTCTTTCTGTCCAGGCTGCTGCACACCAGCTGAGATTGCCTGATCTGGGACCATCACACCACTGAGGTCTGTATCTGTGGCTTTCTTCCATTTACTATTTTATTTTTTTCCCTTCCAGTAACACTTTTAAAAAGTGTTCTGTGCACACGCGTGTTCATTGTAGCACTGTTCACAAGAGCAAAAAGATGGAAACAACCTAGATGCCCATCAACAGATGAATGGATAAACAAACTATGGTACATACACATAATGGAGTATTATGCAATGACAAAAACAATGATGAATCTGTGAAACATCTCACAATGTGTGTGAATCTGGAGGACATTATGCAGAATGAAATAAGTCAATCACAAAAGGACAAATATTGTGTGAGACCACTGTTGTAGAAACTCATGGAAAGGTTTATACACAAAAAGAAACAGTCTTTGATGATTATGAGGGAGGGAAGGAGTAGGGATGGAAAAACACTAAATAGACAATAGGTAAGTGGTAACTTTGGTGAAGGGTAAGATAGTGCACAATACTGGGAAAGCCAGCACAACTTGTACGAGGCAAGGTCATGGAAGGTCCATAGACACATCCAAACTCCCTGAGGGACGGAATTGCTGGGTTGAGGGCTGTGGGGACCATGGTCTATGGGAGCATCTAGCTCAATTGGCATAACATAGTTTATAAAGAAAATGTTCTGCATTCTACTTTGGTGGCCAGCGTCTGGGGTCTTAAAAGCCTGTGAGCAGCCATCTAGGATACTCCACTGTTCTCACTCCTTTGGGAACAAGGGAGGATGAAGAAAACTAAAAATACAAGGGAAAGGTTAGTCTAAAGGACTAATGGACCACATCTACCACAACCTCCCCCAGACTGAGTCCAGTACAACTATATGGTGCCCAGCTACCACCACTGACTGCTCTAATAGGAATCACAATAGAGAGTCCCAAACAGAGCTGGAGAAAGATATAGAAAAAAATTCTAACTCACAAAAACAGACCAGACTTACTGGCCTGACAGAGACTAGAGAAACCCTGAAAGTATGGCCCCCAGACACCCTTTCAGCTCAGTAATGAAGTCACTTCTGAGGTTCACCCTTCATCCAAAGATTAGACAGGCCCATAAAACAAAAGGAGACTAAAGGGCACACCAGCCCAGGGTCAAGGACTAGAAGGCAGGAGGGGACAGGAAAGCTGGTAATAGGGAACCCAAGGTTGAGAAGGGAGAGTGTTGACATGTCACGGGGCGGTTAACCAATGTCATGAAACAATATGTGTACGAACTGTTCAACGAGAAACTAGTTTGTTTTGTAAACCTTCATCTAAAGTACAATAATTAAAAAAAAAAGTACTGCTTCATTCCAAAGAAGGATGATCCAACTGAACGCAGAAATTATCAAACAGTATCATTAATATCACATAGAAGTAAAATTTTGCTGAAGATCATTCAAAAGTGGCTGTAGCAGTACATCAACAGGGAGCTGCCAGAAATTCAAACCGGATTCGGAAGAGGATGTGGAACCAGGGATATCATTGCTGATGTCAGATGGATCACGGCTGAAAGCAGAGAATACCGGAAGTATGTTTAAAAAAAAAAAAGAATGTTTACCTGTGTTTTATTGACTATGTAAAGGCATTTGGCTGTGTGGATCATAACAAATTATGGATAACATTACAAAGCATGGGGATTCCAGAACACTTAACTGTGCTCATGAGGAACCTGTCCATAGATCAAGAGACAGTTTGAACAGAACAAAGGGATACTGCGTGGTTTAAACTCAGGAAAGGTGTGTGTCAAGGTTGTATCCTTTCACCATACATATTCAACCTGTATGCTTAGCAAATAATCTGAGAAGCTGGACTGTATGAAGAAGACCATAGCATCAGAATTGGAGGAAGACTCATTAACAACCTGTGTTATGTGGATGACATAACCTTGCTTACTGAAAGTGAGGAGGACTTGAAGCACTTACTGATTAAGATAACAGACCACAACCTTCAGTATGGATTACACCTCAACATGAAGAAAACAAAAATCCTGGACCAATAAGCAACATCATGATAAATGGAGAAAAGACTGAAGTTGTCAAAGATTTCATCTTACTTGGATCCACAATCAACACCCATGGAAGCAGCAGTCAGGAATCACAGGACACATTACATTGAGCAAATTTACTGCAAAAGACCTCTTTAAAGTGTTAAAAAGCAAGGATGTGACTTTGAGGACTAAGGTGCACCTGACCCAAGCCAAGGTATTTTCAGTCAGCTCATATGCGTGCGAAATCCGGACAATGAATAAGGAAGACCGAAGAATTGATGCCTTTGAATTATGGTGTTGGAGAAGAATATTGAATATGCCATAGACTGCCAAAAGAATGAACAAATCCGTCTTGGAAGAAGTAGAGCCAGAATGCTCCTTAGAAGCGAGGATGATGAGACTTTGTCTCACATACTTTGGAAAAAGAGAAAGGCCGTCAAGTGAGGTAGATTGACACAGCGGCTCCAACAATGGGCTCAACCATAGCAGGAACAATCGTGGGGATGGTGTAGGATCGGGCAGTGTTTCCTTCTGTTGTACATAGGTTGGCTCTAAGTTGGAGCTGACTTGACTGCACCTAACAACATTTCCTTGCTTCTTGAATGTTTTAGCATTATTCTTTAAAGTTAGAGGATCTCTTTGTAGCCGTTATGTTATATTTTTTTGTTGTTGGTGGTGGTGTTCATTCTTAAGAGATTTTTTTTCTAGGCCTAGCATTTGCCAATACCCCGGGTGAAGAATTTTTTCCTGTTATCACTACCTACTTATTTTCTTCAAAAAAAAAAATTTTTTTTTTTAATTACTTTCTTTTTCAAAATTGAAGAATTAGTACCTGGCACCTGGTAAAAATTAAAGCAGAACAGAAAGACAATATAAAGTGCCAAACAAAGAGGACGGGATTTGAAGTAAGACACACTTGGTTGATGCCTATATCTACCATTTATTAGCTGCATAATTCTGAGTGAATTTCTTAAACTTTGTTTATCTCTCTGAAAAACAAGGGTGAATATACCCATTCCATAGCACGTTGTGATGGTTAACGTGAAAGTAACATAAGAAGGTGTTTTATAAATTGTAAATTGCTCTATAGATGTTAATGATTGTTAATTGTCCCTAATGGAGAAGATTTTTAGCGCTTAATCCTCTGTTGTTTATTTATTTATTTTTAAATCTCAAGTCAAAATTTTTTTGAGGAACTGTAGAAAGCTTGTCACATAGGTTTGGAAAACCTTTGGACCCACCTGTGTAAAAATGAGAGAGTGGCAAAGAAATAAGTGAAGTAGATCTCTCTTTTAAGAAGTTGGTAATATACATGATAAAAGATGTCTCTCACATTATAATTGCTATTTCTGTTTCTTGTATATCCTTCCAGAACTATTCCATTCACAGACAAGCTATCTTTAGTTAAAGGACCCAAAAACCCAGTGCTGTCAAGCCAGTTTTGACTCATAGCAACCCAACAGAGTAGAACTGCCCCATAGAGTTTCCAAGGAGCGCCTGGCGGATTCAAACTACCAACCCTTTGGTTAGCAGCCATAGCATTTAACCACTATGCCACCAGGGTTTCCATGGTTAAAGGAAGCTCACACAAATGAGAGCATAATATACGTTCTTCTTGTACTTTATGCACTTAACGGTGTATTTTTTAGATCATTTTGTTTTTAATTCGTATGAATCCACCTCATTCTTTTTAATAGTTCCATGGCATTTTTTTTTTAGTAGATGTGATCATAAGTTATAAAAACCAGTTCACTATACACTAAACAAAGAAACCAACCCATTGCTATCAAGTTGGTTCCTCTGAGTGGGTTAAAACCACCTACCTTTAGGCTTTAGGCTAATAGATGAGTGCAAACCAGGAATATTTAGGTTATTTACAGATGTTTCTATTAACAATGCTACAGTGAGCGCCACGTGCCTTAGCTGGTATCTACTAATGTATTAATAAAATAAATATCCAGAAATGCTGGGTCAAAGGGCATGAGGCAGCTTGCATTAGTATAAATATTGCCAAATTGCCCTCCAAAGAGATGGCATCAATTTCTTTCCCTACCACCAGTGTATGAAGGCCGTTTCTTCCCTTGAATATGCAAAAAAAAAAAAAAAGTGCTTATCAAGCTTTTTGAACTTTACCAAACAATAGATTAAAAAAAGCCTTACTTGTCTTTTTAAATGTGTTACATTTTTAAAAAACTATCTGTTCATGCATTTGCCCATTTTTCTATTGGAGTTTTGATCTTTTTTTAATAGTTGACTTGGGAGGAAATTTTGTTTATTTTCTATTTTATGAAAAGAGACCTTTGTCATATATGTTGGAAATATTGGGTTTCTGTTTGCTATTTGTCTTTTTTATTTTGTTTATATTTTTCCATGTAGAATTTTAAAGTATTAATTTGTAGTTAAATTTTTTGCTTTCTCTTTTACGAGCCCCAGGCTTGAGCTTTGTCCGCTACAACATGTTTTCTTCTTGTCATTTTAAAATATTATTTTTGAAAACATTTAAATCTCAGTTTCCTGGTTTTGAACATACCCCGCAACATACGCTATAGTTATGTAAGGTGTCAACATTGGGGGAAGCTGGGTGGTAGGTACAGGGAACCTCCCTGTACGATTCTTGCAACTCCTTGTGAGTCTATAATTATTTCAAAATAAAAAGTTAAAAAGTAACGAAGTACAGGCAAAACGTGGTAATGCCCCTCCTTCTAACTCCTGGCACACAAGCTCTTTAAGTCTTTGATCAATCTTGAATACATTTGGTGCAAGCAGTGAGGTAGGGATTTAATTTTTTTTTCCCAAATGGCTAGTCACTTCTCCCAATGTATTAACTGAAAATTCTTTTCCTTCTCTTTGCTGACTTGAAGTGCTGCTTTTAAAAGATAACATTAAATTCATACATATAAAACCAAACCAAACCTGTTGCCGTCGAGTCGAATTCTGACTCATAGCAACCCTATAAGAGTAGAACTGTCCTGTAGAGTTTCGATAGATTCAAACTGCCGACCTTTTGGTTAGCAGTGGAGCTCTTAGCCACTGTGCCACTAGAAAAAAAAAAAATTTTTTTTTTTGTGCCACTAGGTTTTCAAAATACGTATATTTATATATAAATATATAAAAAAAATGTAACTGTGTGTGTGTGTGCGCACGTGTGCATGTGTGTTTCTGTCCCCTCTGTTTCGTTAGTTTAGTATTTGCCTGATCATGTGCTGGAATGAGACTAGTTTAATTATTTTAATTTTATAATATGCTTTAATGTCTAGTGAGATAGTCTTCTTTCCTTAGTTTCATTTTTTCTGTTCTTGCACATTTATTTTTCTGTATGAATTTTGGAGTCAGTTTTTCTGGTTCCTCAAAGAATTGTGTTGGATGTTTTAAAATCATAACGTTAAATTTGTTAATTTATGAAAATTTGACATTTTTGCAATATTGATTCAGAAACAGACCTTTTTTCTACCTATTCGCTTTGTTTTTTATACTTAAATTTAATGTCTTAAAATTTTTCTTCTTGTAGGTCTTCACATTTCTCGTTAGACTTGATAATAATTTAAACTTTTTTTTTAAGCCATTAAAAATGGACTTGTTTCTTTCATTGTTTTTATCTAATTGGTTGTTTCTACTTAAGGGATTTATCAGCTTCTGAATTTTTTTCCTGGGTATCTCAGTGAATTCTATTACTGCTTCTAATTATTTTCTAGTTGATTTTGCTAATATCAGTTGCTTTTGGTTCTTTGTACGTCATTCCAGAACTATTGATTGTATGATAATTTTACCTCTTTCCTTCCAGTGTTTCAACCACTTACCGTTTACTTCCTTTCACTAATTTCAGTGTCTGGAACCTCCCGAACAATGTTGAATAGTAGTAGGGACAGTTCCCATCCTTTTATCTTCATGGCTTAAGTGGTAATGTTTCATTTCTCTATTAGGAATGATGTTGGCCTTTGTTTGGAGTATTCATCTTTTATTACGTTAAGGGAATATCCATCTCTTTTCTCTATTACTATGATGAAAATTTTTATCAATCACCTTTTCAGTAACTATGGAGATGATCTTCTTTGGTGAATTATAATAGATTTTTACTATTAAGCTAATCATAAATAAATTTCTGAGATGGCAAACAATTGGTTGTGGTGTATTATTCTTTCAAGGGGCTAGTGATTCTGTTTACTAATATATACGTGCATATATACATGTCTGTACACATATATAATTTACAAGAGTCCTTTTTCTTTTAATGAGTCAGTGAATCTCCCTCATTTATATTTTTTGATATAATGTCTTTGTCTTAATTGTGTCATCTTATATTATGCTTTAATTTTTAATTCTCATTTTTTCCCTGTCTGTTGGCTCATTTATTTGGTTTTAGCGTCTTCATTCAAATTTCAAGTTTGAAGGCAAGTTGTTGATGGTTTACATTACCAGTTCTGTGGTGAATATTTAGGGCTTAGTGAGGGATCCAGAACCATGGGCTGTTCCAGCAGAGTAACTTGTTTACCGCACCAGTTTGGTTTTCTGTGCTTATGAATGGTACTCAGCATAGAGTCTAAACTTTATCTTTCCAACTTTCCGGTTGGCTTGCTCCTCCACTGCCTTCTGTTACTGGGTACAAGTAATATCTCTCTTGACTATTTTTAATTCTCCTACTTAGAACTTCTTATGTGTGATTCCTTATGTTTGCCATGGATTTCAAAGATACTGATGCATATATATTCGGTGGACACAGACAGGAATACTTGTGACATGACTGGAGAAATCACATGCGTTGGGAATGCCTTGTCAAGTGAAGAAATTTGCCTTCATTTATCAGGATATGGAAACCCTGGTGGTGTAGTGGTTAAGAGGTACGGGTGTTAACCAAAAGGTCGGCAGTTTGAATCCACCAGGTGCTCCTTGGAAACTCTATGGGGCAGTTCTACCCTGTCCTATAGGGTCACCATGAGTCAGAATCGACTCGATGGCAGAGGGGGTTTTTTTTGGGGGGGAGGTTATCAGGATATACTCTTGTAACACTCAGCTGCAGCTGAGTCAGAAAAGATCCTTTTAGGTAGTGAATGCCTTGTCAGATTTAACATGCCTGCGGAGCCACATTCCCTCCCAGGCTCTCTACACTGGCCATTCTTCAGCTAACCAGAAGTCCCTGTGGGGAGGACTATTTGTAGAGATCTTCAGGGTCTATTTAAAGCTGTTGATCAGTGACAAAAAGACATAGTGGGCTCCGTGGGATAAAAGAACTGATGATCTGCTATCATAAAGGTTACAGCCTAGAAAACCCTGTGGGGCAGTTCTACTCAGTCCTGTAGGGTTGCTATGAGTCGAACTTGACTTGAGGGCTCACAACAAGAACAACAACATTGGATGTCAGGAATATTCATGATGAAAAGTGCCAGGTTTGAGGCCTGACTAGGTCCTCTGATCCAGATTTGCTGCATAGGAAGGTTTGGTAACCACTGATTGCACTAAGTGCTTAAAGAAGACAACTTTGTCTACAGTAAGTGCCAGTGAGGTCTGTTGGATGTTCCAATAGTGTACTCTGAGGTAGAATGATAAAAAGAGAAAAGAGCAACCACTCTGCACTTGGGTAATACTAATATTAATTTCCTCATTTGTATTATGCTTTACAACTTCCAGAGCATCTTTACATAAATATCGTCATTTAATCTCGTAAGTCTTGTGGAGATTCTTGCTGTACACACATGGAAACCATCGAAGAAGTTAAGTAATTTGCGTAAGGTTGCAGGATCCACAAGTGACAGAATTGGGATGATCCCCAAGACTGGTGCTGCTTTTCATGTACCAAAGGGATTTTATGATTCTATTTCAGACCAGAAACGAATTCTGCCTCCACACAGTCTAACAAACACAGCTAGTTAAACTGATAGCAGATGTACCAGTTTTGCTGATTGGAATGGTGAGGCGTGGGTATAGGAGATAGATAGCATGGGGGAAATGATTGTTAATGTACAGAGGAGAAGGTGAATATGGTCAAAGGGGCACAAGCATTGTATCTGTGCAGTTGTTATTAACATTAATGAACTACTAATAAATAATTTGAGTACTTACTATGTCTAAGCATTATGCTTAGCGTTTAGTATATATTATTTTATGCATGCTATATAAAGTATTTTTATCCTCATTTTATAGTTGAGGAAAGTGAAGCTTAGAAATCTTGGAAATTTTCAGACAGATGAGTTGTGGGATGACATCAAGGACATCATATATGAAGAAAGCAAGAAGTCATTAAAAAGACAGGAAGGAAAGAAAAGACCAAAATGGATGTCAGAAGAGACTCTGGAACTTGCTCTTAAATGTCAAAAGGAAGAAATGATGAAGTAAAATAGTTAAACAGAAGATTTCAAGGGACAGGTCGAGAAGACAAGTTAGAGTGTTATAATGAAATATACAAAGACCTGGAGATGAAAAACCAAAAGAGAAGAACACACTCAGGTTTCTCAAGCTGAAAGAACTGAAGAAAAAGTTCAAGCCTAGAGTTTCAGTATTGGAGGATTCTATGGGGAGAATATTAAATGATGCAGGAAGCTTCCAAAGAAGATGGAAGGAATACACAGATTCACTATATCAAAAATATTGGTTGATGTTCAACCATTTCAAGAGGCAGCATATGATCAGGAATTGATGGTACTGAAGGAAGAAGTCCAAGCTGCACTGAAGGCATCGGGGAAAAACAAAGTTCCAGGAATTGACGGAATACCAATTGAGATGTTTCAACAAAAGGATGCAATGCTGGAAGTACTCACTTATCTATGCCAAGAAATTTGGAAGATGTCTACCTGGCCAGCCGACTGGAAGAGATCCATATTTATGCCTGTTCCCAAGAAAGGTGATTCCCACCAAATGTAGAAATTATTGAACAATATCATAATATCACATGCAAGTAAAATTTTGCTGAAGATCATTCAAAAGCAGCAGCAGCAGAGTATATCCACAGGGAACTGCCAGAAATTCAAGGTGGATTCAGAAGAGGGCATGGAACCAGGGATATCATTGCTGATGTCAGATGAATCATGGCTGAAAGAAGAGAATACCAGAAAGTTGTTTACCTGTGTTTTATTGACTATGCAAAGGCATTTCACTGTGTGGATCATAACATATTACGCATAACATTGCAAAGAATGGGAATTCCGGAACACTTAATTGTGTTAATGAGGAACCTGTGCATAGATCAAGGGGCATTCATTTGAACAGAACAAGGGGATATTGTGTGGTTTAAAGTCAGTAAAGGTGTATGTCTGGTTGGTATCCTTTCACCATACCCATTCAGTCTGTATGCTGAGCAAATAATCTGAGAAGGTAGACTATATGAAGAAGAATCGGGCATCAGGATTAGAGGAAGACTCATTAACAACATGCAATATGCAGATGACACAACCTTGCTTGCTGAAAGTGAAGAGGACTTGATGCACTTACTGATGAAGATCAAAGACCACAGCCTTCAGTATGGATTACACCTCAACATCCAGAAAACGAAAATCCTCGCAAATGGACCAATAAGCAACATAGTGATAAACGGGGAAGACCTTGAAGTTGTCAAGGATTTCATTTCACTTGGATCCACAGTCAATACCCATAGCAGCTGCAATCAGGAAATCAGAAGATGCATCACATTGGGCAAATCTGCTGCAAAGGACCTCTTTAAAGTGTTAAAAAAGCGAAGATGTCACCTTGAAGACTAAGGTGCGCCTGACCCAAGCCATGGTGTTTTCAGTCACCTCATATGCATGTGAAAGCTCGGTGTTGCATAAGACTGAAGAATTGACATCTTTGAATTGTGGTGTTGGAGAAGAATATTGAATATACCGTGGACTGCCAAAAGAATGAACAGATCTGTCTTGGAAGAGGTACAATCAGAATGCTTCTCAAAAGCAAGAATGGTGAAACTACATCTTACTTTGGACATGTTATCGGGAGGGATCGGTCCCTGAAGAAGGACATCGTGTTTGATAAAGTAGAGGATCACTGAAAAAGACTAAGACCCTCAAGGAGATGGATTAACACAGTGGCTGCAACAATGGACTTAGGCATAACAATGATAGTGAGGTTGGCACAGGACCTGGCAGTGTTTCGTTCTGTTGTGCATAGTGTCACTATGAGTGGGAAGTGACTCGATGTCACCTAACAACAACAGAAATCTTCAATAATGTGCTGGAAAGTGGCTGAATCCAGATTTGAACTCTGGCCTATCCAATTCTAGGAGTCTAGGGAGAAAGGAATGAATGAAATTAAATTAAATACATTTATGTATCCTTTTGTTGCTTCTTTCCCATGAAATAAGACTACTGTATTTTTACTAATTTGCATATGACACATGATCACCTGAAGGTACTTTTCCTGGTTGTTATGACCGTCTATCCAAACAGACACAAAGTTCCTAGTGTTGTCACCTCTTCTGTCTTGTCTTCATTTGCCTTTCTCCTCTCCCCAGGGCCTAGTAGCAGGCTCTGCACACAGTGAGCATGTGCTGTTGATTGCCTCTGGGCTTCCGTACTTAGAACCAGGATAGTTGGTGAGCTCATGTCGGAGTATTTTAGAAGAACTTACCCTCAGCCTCATAGCCTTCTTCTTTATAACAGATGACCATATTTTAATGGAATCTGAGAGAGTAGATTGGAGTAAAGTCAAGCCTGTGATTAAAAAAAAAAAAAAAGTGATTAGGTAGTAGTAATAACCTGTCCTGTGTGAATACCATAAAACCCTGGAGTGTAGGGTCCCTGTAAAATGATTCATCAGGAATCAAAAGACATCTGCTAATAAGCATTACTGCATACTAGAAACATGGCTAAACTCTTTATATCTTTAATTCTTTAAACAGTTACGTGATGTGTAGATATTTTTATTTTGCAGATAAGAAAAGTATGAGTTAGATCGAGCATCCTAAGATCACATGATTTTTCACCGACAGGAATGAAATTTTTAACTCAGATCTCCAATCCAAGTATAGTTCCTTTCACAGAACTGGTGTGTGATGTGGATGAGTACTTATTAATTGTATGTGCATTAATTTTGATATTTGGGGATTTTGCTTTTCTGAAGCTTGATTACCTGTGATGCACAACTGCTGACTGGGAACCTTCTTCTTCAGTTTCTTTTCAGCTCCTAGCAGATTGTCCATTCATGTTTGCTATTGCTGTGGATGGGAGGGCCTTAGCAGACCCATGTACTTTACACTCTCCTGTTTTCCTACTACCTCTCTAGCCAGTACTTGGGAGTTTTATTTGCAAACACCTTTTCTTCATGGGGTCCCTTCGATTCTGACGCTGTCAGGGTTTTGTTCTGGACCTTCTTATCTTCTCATTCTACATGGCCCCTCTCCAGCAATCTCATTTATTTAAGTTACCACCTATAAGTGATTTTTATATTTGAGAGTTTTGCTTTTCCGAAGCTTGATTACCCGTGATGCACAACCATAGATAACAATACTCAAAACTACATCTTTAGACCCGATCTCTCTCCTGGGCTTCAGATCTGTATATTCAGCCACTTATTAAGAATCTTCATTTGAATATCTCGTATTTGGATATCCCATCCAAACCAAACCCACTGCTGTCAAGTCGGTTCCGACTCATAGCGACCCTCTAGGACAGAGTAGAACTGCCTCATAGAGTTTCCAAGAAGCGCCTGGTGGATTTCAACTGCCAACCTTTTGGTTAGCAGCCATAGCTCTCAACCACTGTGCCACCAGGGTTTCTGGATATCCCGTAGGCATTTAAAATATAACATGTCCATCTCTACTTTCATACTTGCATCTTTCTTGAATCCTTCTTCTCCCTTTCTTCCTACATCCAGCCGATCACCACTCCCTGTTAATTCTGCTACTAAGTGTATATATATATATATATATTAAATCCATTCCTTTCTCATTCTCTACTGCCACTACCCAGATTAGGCCATCACCATCTCTCAAATGGTTTTTATGCCTCCGACTGTCTCTTCTTTCAGTCCATTTTCCATACTATAGGAAGAGTGTTTTTTAAAAGCTTGATTATTCTCCTCCCTTGGTTAAAGATTCTCCAATGACTTCTCGTTGCTCTCAAGACAAAATTCAGACTTCTAAATGTAACCCATAAGGCCGAGTGTCTGGCCTCCTCTCAATTTGTTAGTTTCACCTTGTCCTTCTTCTTCCACGCCAGCTACTAATGTTCTTTGACCTTTGACGAATCTCCGTGAGGGTTCCTTCTCTGTATCCCGCTTTCCCTTTTAGCACTTATTACACTGAGTTTTAACTGTTTACATGACTGCATCCCCCACCAGACTGTAAGCTGCCTCATTCACTTCCTTATCTTCAACTGAGCACAGTGCCTGGCACACTGTAAGTGCTCAATAAGCTTTTATTGAATTGAAGTCCTTTTCTATAGCCCTTGTAATACCTTGTAAAATCAGGCATATCATCATTTGTGACTATTTGGCAGCTGTAAAGCAAAGATCAGAAGAGACAAGCAGACATCTCTATGTAACAGTGATTGTCACCTATTTCTTACATTTGCTTAGTGAAATATAGGTGGTATAATAAAAATAATATGTGAAGGGCAGCAGCTGTCTCACCTTTGCCATTCTTCAATCTTGAAATTTCTTGCAGATCAATCTGTATTTTACATTAAAAAACTCAAAAGATCAAGAACAAGTGACTTATTTAGACCTAAGAGATTGATTTCAAAGAAACAGTATTATAAATTTAGCAAGAAGTAAAGTATCAGATTACTTATCAGTTTAGTTTAACAAATTAAAAAATGCCCAAGACATGACTTCTCAATATAAGGGTCATATATCATAGAAAAAATTTACAGAGTATTGATGAGAAATATGACCGGAAATTAAAAATCACCTTTTGTAGATAGAAAAATGTATACTGCTATGCTGAGACAGGGGATGAGAGCCACTGTCTGTACAACTGGTGTGTGATCTGTTGTGGAAAGCAAGAGAACCTAGTGCAGAGGTTAATGATGTTTTTTGTGCCAAGGAAGAAAACTCTTAACTGAATTGTGTCTCAGTTATTCTTTTTCTATCTCAGGATTGTTGTGAGTTTAAATGAATGGACAGTTGGGAAGAAAGGCAAGTAACATTTACCAATCTAGACCGCAGACTAAGAAAACCCAAGATAATCTAATATCTAACAAAGCTGAACTGGAGAGTAGTTGTAAGATTTGCTGAAGCATTCTTATATATAAATAGATAGCTACCATTGAGCTGACTCTAACTCATGATATGACCGACGTATGTACAACAGAATGAAACCTTGCCCGATCCTGTGTCATCTTCATAATCACTGGCATATTTGAGTCCATTGTTGCAGCTCCTGTACCAGTCCATCTCACCAAAGGTTTTCCTCATCCTGCTGGCCTTCTGCTTCACTAAACATGATATATCCTTCTCCAGTGATTGTACCCTCCTGATGACATGTCCGAAGCAAGCAAGCTGCACAATGTCCTGTTGTAATCAACAAGGTTTTTACTGGCTAATTTTTCAGAAGTAGATTCCGGGCCTTTCTTCTTAGTCTTACTGTGGATGCGCCATTGAAACGTGTCCACCATACATAACCCTGCTGGTTTTGAAATAGCAGTCACATAGCTTCCAGAATCACAACAACATGAAAGCCATGACAGCACAGCAAACTGACAGATGGGTGGTGCTCTCGAAATAAAAGTTGATATACTTGAGTTCAGTTTCCACCTAAATGTGAAGAACCTCCCTTTCTGTTAAAGTGATGTATGTTGAGAGTAAAAGAAGTAGAAAAGTTATGTGCAGTGCAATGGTTGAATCCTGGAGCTTTCAGGAGAGTGAAGTACTGTGAGAAACAAATGAAGGCAGTGAGGAGACTCAGCCACTGACTGTGGAAGCCTCTAAACAGCTCCTTCCATGCTAACTGGGACACTGTCTTGAGCCAGATGTAAAGGATGAAGTAGAAGTGAGTTGATGGATGAAAAACAGAGTAGGAAATGAAAAGGAGGATGAGGAGGTACCTTCATCTCAGAGGAAAGATCAGAACAGCATCCAAGTTCATCTTTCTCTCCTTCCTTCCTTCCCTTTTTCATTTTCCTTTTTGACTGATCTAGTTACATGTGGAGGGTATACACACTCATGTAGAACCGTTGCTGTCTCCCACACACTTAGCTAGAGACAATAACATTTCAAAAGTACTTCTCATACTTTTCTTAGCTATGAAATCCCTGCATAGTACATGTCAGTATCATGATTGCAATTTGACAGTTAAAGAGCTCAGGGAGGCTATTGTGACTTGCCCAAGGTCACTTAGTGATTTATGTCTGAACAGGGATTTCATCCACAATCTGCTCTTCCGACTTTTTGAAGCAACATGCTTATGGAATATGTGACCATTATATACTAGATGTTTGCAGAGATCAGTATTGTCTTTCTGAAGCCCAGAATCCCAGACAGGGTTTAGACAGCTTTTGGTCAGGTAGAAAACTGGGAGAATGATCTCAATAATTTGTCTTTATCTTAGATATCATTGGGAGAATTTTTTGTTGTTGTTCTCGTCAAGGAGACTGACTGTTTTCGATTATAAATGCTGCTGCGCATAATAAGACTAAAAGCTTCAATAAGTTAAAAACAAAACAAGACATAGAAGTTGAACAAAATCAGAATAGCTAACATCAGGCTCTTCATCTTTCATAGAAGCAGTTGTGAAGAACACATTAAAAGTTAATGAGTGTTAGGTTACTTAAATTATTTATAAGACTTCAACACTTTTAATATTGTCTGGAAGTATAAGCTGGTTCCTGTTCACATTCTGATCAGTCTCTTGGACTGGAGATGGTCAGCCATCTGGGACTGCTACTCCCAGGTCTAGAGAGAGGTTACTAAATAGTTTGATTTTAAGTGAAATAACTGAGCCCAAGTACAATCCCAGAAGACATTTTGGGGATCCAAGCCTTAGCCACCACCATATCCCATGCCTTTTCTCCTAGAAGTCACCAGTTTTGAACCATTGTGAACTTATTCTAAGGACTGAGGGTCTCGTATTCTATGTTTTTTTTCCTCTTCTAATAGAAATTAGTGGAGAAGACAACGGTGACATTATAGGAATCATTCTTTAATGGCGGAGGCTTGGGCAATATCATACCTAGATTTATAATCTAGCCTCCTGCCTAGATTTGAAGGCCCATCTAATGTCCTTTTCTTTATGATTTGCTTTGGAAGGAATTGTCACACCTGCCACCTGTGTCGGATAGACAAATGCAGATAAGATCACACTTTCAAATCCTCCTAAGGGGTATGGTCTAGAGAGAAGGACTTATCTGGGATTCATGAGACTGGCCTTGTACTGTTTATGTAAGTAACTCACCGTGTGGCTTTTGAAAGTCTAACCTTCTTTCTGGACATAATTTCTCCATCTGTAAAAGGAGTTTTGGACCATAGTGGAAAAGGGTGGTTGGATTACATTAGCTGTAAAATACATTCTGGCTAGCTCTGGTATAGAAATACGGACTTTATTAAGATATATTTCAAACCTACAAAAGTATATACTTGAGGATAATAAACACACATTGACCAAAATTAACATTTTGCCATCCTTGCCTCTTTTTTTAAACTAACAAGACATTTTGCATGCAGTTGAAGGCTATGGATGACACAACTGGATTCCATTCTCCATCTTCCTTTCCTCCCTTCCCGAAGGTGATTACTATTCTGAATTTTGTGTGTTTAATATGGCCATACATAGCTTCATACTTTCCAACATATGTATATATCCATAAACAATATTTTGGATTTTTTTTTGATGTTTTTAAACTTTATGCAAATGACATAATATTGACATACCATTTTACACCTGTTTTTTCAACTGCACCTTATATTCGTGTATATATTTTGATGTTTTATGATTATAGAATTAAGTTAGTTTAACTATTGACTAATACTTCATTGTATAAATATGCCAAAATTTATATATCCATTATTGTTATGGATTTGTGTCCCCCCAAAATATGTGGTATAAATTCTAACCCCAATACCTGTGGTTGTAATCCCATTTGGGAATTCGTTTCCCTTGTACATGAGGCAGTGTTAGTATAGGATGTCTCTTAATTCAGTCTCTTTTGAGAGATAAAGAGCAGATCAAGCAAGCAAGCAGGCACAAACTGGAACTGGAAGGGACTTTGTGAGTGTCTTGACAAGTGGAGCTTGGCAGAAGTGATGCTATGTGACTTCTAAAACCAAGTCATAAAAATGCCATGCGTGTCTGTTGGGTTATCTTGGGTTTTTTGCTCTTGGAACCCAGCCATCATCCTACGAGGAAACCGAAACAGGCTGTGGAAGGGGCTCACAAGGTGAGGAGTCAAGGCCCTGGGCCCATAGCCCCAGCTGAATGCCCAGTCAACAGCCAGGACTAACTTGCCAGCCATGTGGGTCCTTTACTGTTAGTCAAGCAGCACCAGATGTGGAGAACAGATAAACCATTCCCACCAAGCCCTGCCCAAATTGTAGATGCGGGAGCACAGTAAACCATTAAGTCTTGAGATGGTTTGTTAAGCAGTAATAAGTAAGTGATATAATCATATATATCAATCTTATCCTTTACTGTTTGTGTGTTTGTGCCTGTGCACGTGCCTACGAGCGTTCTTAAGTTCTTTCCTACTCAAGGCCATAAAGGTCTGTCTTTACATGTAAAAGCTTCAAAGTTCTGTTATCTTTTTACTTTATCTGAAATTGATAACTAGTATCAAGTGGGGCTGTTTTTTGGGTTTTTTTTGGTGCTGGTGTTTCCCATATGGATGAATGGTTTTCCCAGTGCAGTTTATTGACTAGTCTATTCATCGATTCGTGATGCTACTTGTCTGCTATATACGTTTCCATATATTTGTGGATCTATTTCTGTATACTTTTCCTTGGTTTGTTTGCTTATTTCTGTTCCAAAATAACATTCGTTTATTTGCTTTAGGGTCAGTCTTCAGCTCTGTCAGAACAGATTTCCCTGTTTAGTCTTCTTGTTCACAATTGACAATTTTAGTCTTTTTGTTCTTCCATACAGATTTTTAGTCAAGTTCTGCAAAATACTTCTTTTGTCTTATTTATACATTAATTTGAGGATAATTGTCAATTTATGACTAAAAACTACATGTTCTAATTGTTGCTGGTATAATGTAATGCCTTTTGTCTCTTTAGTTATGATTTACATACATAAAATGCATCCAATTTAAATGTGCAGTTTGATGAGTTTTGTTAAATGCATGTATTGTATACATCCATGTAACCCATATGCCAGTCAGGACATTACTACCATCCCATAAAGTTCCCTCATGTCTCTTTCTAAGCAATTCTTTTCCACCCAAAGACAGCCACTGTTCTAGTATCTATCACCACAGTGTAGCTTTGTCGGTTCTTAATCTTCATCCTAATGGTATAATCCAATATGTATATTTTTGTGTCTAGTTTCTTTTCTTCACTATGGCTTCTGTGAGATTCATCCACATTGTTTGGATAATAGTTCATACCATTTAATTGATGAGTAGCATTGCATGATATAAATATAGTACAATTTACTCTCCTGTTGATGGACATTTAGGTTATTTCCTATTTTTTACTATTATGAATGAAGTTATTAAGAATATTCATTTATGAGGCTTTATGTGGGCATATGTTTTCATTTATCTTGAGTAAATAACTGGAGTGCAATTGCTGGTTCATAGGGTATTTATTTAACTTTTTAAAAAACTGCCAAACTGTCATCCAAGGTGGTTTTACCATTTAAACTGCCACCAACAGTGTATGAGACTTCCAGTTGCTCCGTATCCTCATCAAGGTTTGGAGTTGTTAATTTAAAAAAAAAATTTTTTTTTTTGCCTTTCTAGCATATGTGCAGTGGTATGTAGTTATAGTTTTAATTTGCATTCTTCTGATTACTAGTCACACTGAGCATCTTTTCATGTGGTTATTTATCATTCATGTATCTTGTTTGTTCAGTGTATATTCAATATATTGTCATTTTTTAAATTTGGTTTTATTTCTTTGATTTTTGATGTAGGATTTCTTTATATGTTCTGGATACCAGTCTGTATCAGATACATTTATTGCACAGTTTGTCTGTTTCCTTGGTGGTAGTTTTCAAAGAGCAGATTTTAAAATGTTTGATAAAATCCAGTTTATCAATTGTTTTCTCTTATGTTTCAGGTCTTGGTATTCTAGCTAAAGAAATTTTGCGTGCCCCAACATGATGAATATTTTGTCTTATATTTTCTTCAGTAAATTGTAAAGGCTTAACTTTTACATTGCAAGTTTTATGTGTGTGAGGTGAGGCAAGCGTCAAGGTTCATATTTGTTCCAAATGAATACCTAGTTATTGCTGTACCATTTATTGGAAAAAGCAAAACTTATCTTTTGACATTGAATTACTTTGCTACCTTTGTCAAAAATCAGTTGACCACATATGTGTGAATATATATCTGAACTCTGTATTCTATAGATTTATATGTCTATCCTTACGTACTACCATAGTATCTTGGTTACTGTAGCTTTGTAATAGGCCTTAATGTAAGGTAGTATAAGTCTTCCAATTTTGTTGATCTTTTTTGAGAATTGTTTTAACTATCTTAGATACTTTGTATTTTGATATAAATTTTGGAACGCTATTTTTATCCCACTGGCTTTCATAATATTATGGTAGGCAATGCACATGAAAATATGCTCAATGTGACGAGTAATAAGAAGAATTAAGATTTTAACTAGATACCGCTACGCATTCACTAACCAAAAAAAACCTGTTACTGTTGAGTGAATTCCAGCTCATGGCAACGGCATATTTTACAGAGAACCACTACTGAGCAGGGTTTTCGTGGCTGTAATCTTTATGGAAGCAGTTTGCCACACCTTCCTTCCATGGAGCCACTGGGTGTGTTCAAACCACCACCAACGTTTAGGTTAGCAGCTTATCACAAACTGCTTGCACAAACCAGGGACCTTTCACATTCACTAGAAAGCAAAAATGAAATGCAAAGATTAATCTGCTGCCATCGAGTTGATTCCAACTCTTAGTGACCATGAGCAATGGGAACGCTCATACATTTCTGCCCCCCACCAAAAAAAAAAAAAAACTTAGTTGTGTTCCTATTCCAGCGTTGCAGTCTGGAAGTTACTTCTAGGGGGACGCTGATTGAAGACTTCATTTGCTTCACTTCTCTCAGGAATCACAGTTCTGTACTCCTTGTTGTTCAAAGCCTGAAAATAGCTGTTTCATTTGTTTTCTATTTGTGTAAAGTAGGAGTGCAATTTCCATGTCATCTCCTGGATGAAGTGTAATGAAACTGTCCTTTTCCAGTCATTCACATCTGTCTTAGTCATCTAATACTGCTATAACAGAAATACCACAAGTGGGTGGCTTTAACAAAGAGAAATTCATTCTCTCACAGTCTAGCCCGCTAGAAGTCCGAATTCAGGGTGCCAGCTCCAGAGGCAGGCTTTCTCTCTCTCTGTTGGCTCTAAGGGAAAGTCTTTGTCATCAGTCTTCTCCTGATCTAGGGAATTCTCAGTGCAGGGACCCTGGGTCCAAAGCATACACTTGCTCCTGGCTCTTCTTTCTTGGTGGTAAGAGATCCCCGTCTGCCTGCTTCTCTCTTTTATATCTCAAAAGAGATTGACTCAAGATACAATCTACTCTTGTAGATTGAGTCCTGCCTCATTAACATAACCACCTCTAATCCTGCCTCATTAACATCATAGAGGTGGGATTTACAACACATGGGAAAATCAAATCAGATGACAAAATGGTGGACAATCACACAATACTGTGAATCATGGCCTAGCCAAGTTGACACACATTTTTGGGAGATACAATTCAATCCATAACAACATCCCATTTTAAGTTTTTCCTTTGACTTAATGCAGTGAAACCTGTGAGAACCAGAATTCAGCAAGACTGCCTTGTTTTTCCAGGTCTCCCAAGTTTTCTGCCTTTGACAGGGTTCAGTCTTGCCACTTTTCTATCACTCATTTTAGTGGAAAATATTTGAGTTTTCCTTCTCTGGCAAGTTTCCACCTTACACAGGTTCTGGTTTTCTAAGGATTTACTGTCTTACTTGTGTCATAAGTCTGAGGGAAGGGGAAAGATAAGATTTGATGTTGGTGAGAAGTGAGAAGACTTTTTGGAGACTCTTCAGAGAGGGTAGACCAGAATAGGAAGCTGTGATTAACAAAGACACTAAAAATAGCAAACAGATTCTTAGCAGTTTACGTTCAACTAAGCATTTCATGTAACTCATCAGCCTTTTTCTGTATGCGTTAGTGCTGACTCTGTGCCAGGCCCCAGTGCTTGGAACACATGTCTTTAAGGAACTCATGATTTAGTGAGACAATCATATAAATAGATAGCATGTAATGAGTGCTATGACATGGTTAAGTACAAGTAGCCACCCTTATCCACAATCTCACTTTCTGTGGTTTCGCTTACCGACGGTCAGCTGCGGTCAGAAAATGCTAAATGGGTAGTGTGATGAAATCTGGTGCTTTCCTGCTCCATCCTGCCCAGGGACCACATTCACATAACTGTTACTACAGTATATTGTTGCAATTATTCTATTTTATTATTAGTTATTGTTAATCTGTTACTGTACCTAGTTTATAAAATAAACTTTATCATAGGTATGTATGTACAGACAAAACAGTATACACGGGATTTGGTACTATCCAGTTTCAGGCATCCGCAGTGGTTCTTGGAGCATATACCCTGTGCATAAGGGAAGGTTACTGTAAAGGGTACTGTGGAAATACTTAAGAGGGATGGGCTGTCCTTTAATAAATCAAGCAAATCAAGTGTGTTATTAGATACAGGAAATGTTCAAGAGAGAAGGGAGCTGAGAAAATGGTAGGAAGCTTCAGCTTTTCCTCTGCCCATGGCTGACAGGAACAGGTCTTATATATGCCACATCGCCTTTCCAGTTTCCCTAATGTAGAATCTTCTTGGCTCTGAAAAGTTTCACAGTGGAAAGGCCTCAAGAGAAGTATTCTTCTTGGGGAAATTAGCCCTTGCCTATGTGTGGAAATAAAAAAAATAATACATGCCTGCATTAAAAAAATTACATATGGAAATAATTTACATAGCAGAACTGATCTCCACACCCAGCATATTCTACTGAGAAAAATCTCAGGATCAGGATAAATTACCATCTATATCTACCCGGCAGCAATTCCCCATGGAAGAAGGACTAGGTTTTGGAGGCTGTATCCCTGTGTTTTGAGAATGCAGTGTGTGCTCTGAGAGATGACCTTGTACATGCATCATTATTCACTGTTTACTTAATTTAAAGTGGTATATTAAAAAGAGAAAACAAAAAGTCGTGGTGGCATTCCTAAGCTCTTTGAATCAATTGCAAACTTGCACATCATCCATGATGTAAAGATTATGCCCGTCCCCAACAAGAATTTGGCAAACAAGGAGTGGACTTCCATGTGTCCTCCAGTGGTACAGTTTTGGAAATTTTTCATTTTTAAACAAGTAAGAGTGACAATGAGGAGCGTGGAAGATACCTAATCTACCTTCAGGCCCACAAGTATGAAGGGTGTACAAAAAATAAATAGCCATCACTTAAGTGGGCTGTCGGGCAACAGCGCCCTTTATAAGGATAACACAGATTTCAGTAGACCAAGAAGGTGTTGGAAACATTCTCTGTAAAGATTGAGGGTGTAAGGAATTTTGCTGATGATGAACCATGAGTTCCAGAGGGCCCAGAACAGGGGAGTTAAGGGATTGAAAAGGGGGTCAGATTAGAGGGTATGTTTTAAAACAGTTTCATAATACAGACTTTTTGTCCATTACTCAGAGCAAAAGTCTTGGACTCATCCTGTCCATCAGCAGATATTGTTGGCTGCAACTTTAAGGTAGATTCCAAATTGGGCTTCTTACTGCTTCCACTGCCATGAACATCATCTAAGATGCTTTCTTCCCTTGCCTGTACTTCTGACTCATCTCCCTTCTTCCATTCTTGCTTTCCTCCTTCTTATTCTTCTCTGAAGCCAGAGTATTCTCCTTGGGTTTTTTTTTTTAAATATATGTGTGGATGTAGCTTTCATGGAATTCTCATCATGTTTAGAACATAGACAAATCTTTACCAAGACTTACACAGACCTACTTATCTTGGCATATAACTGCTTCTCTGGTCTTATTTTCTACTATTCTATCAATTTCATACTGCCATAAGTCACATCAGACTCCCTGCATGCTCTTGTCTTAGGGATTTTGCCCTTACTACAGCCTCAAGCTGGGATACTCTTCCCCCAGATATTCACATGGCTCATGCCCTCTTTTCATTCAGCTCTGGTCAAATGTCACCTTATCTGAGAAGACATCCCTGACCATCTTCTCTAAATAGCACCTCCTTGCAATTCTTTGTCTCTTTATCATGCTTGATTTTTCTTCATATCACTTAACATGACATTGCACTATTCTGTGTATTTACCCATATACTGTCTGTGCTTCCCTTGCCCCCACCCCACATGAAAGTTCTTTGAGGGAAGTTGGTCACTAATGAATTCTCATGCAATCAATATTTCATGAATAAGTAAATGAATGATGGAATCTATATTTTGGTAATGTTATTCTAGCATTTTAATTTCAATTGTCTCTTTTCTCATATCAGGGACTTCTATATGGAAACCTATAATTTTTTTTGCTTGAGAAACTCTTAACTCCTTCATTTTTGACTGCAGTTCAAGCCTTTCCATAGTTCGACATCATCCTATATATCAATTTTTATTTCCCATTACTCCCAACCAGAAGCCACTGCACCTGTTTTTCCCTTGTTTATTTTTACTGCTAAAACTTTGAATGTCTGTGTCCCTACTTGCAAAGTCTTTCTGAGACCTCCTTGCCTCTAGACTTACCCTTTTAAAGCTTTGTTGAGCTTGAAGGCTGTGCCATACAAATTGGTACTTGGTCATGTCAGTCCCCTGTTTGTTCAGGTAAAAGACAGATAGTGGGGAGATTATCGAATACTTCAAGAGAATCTTTAAAGTGAGGAATGTCGGAGGACTTTCAATTCTAGTTCTGAAGTCTTGTCTCTTCAGTAGGATTTTTTTTTTAACTATTTGGGGTACAGATTTTTATGTGGTGGATTTTTTCATAAAGTGGAAATCATCTGCCTTCAATTTGTATTTTAGAGACTTTTCCCCATTTTGGTTATTACCTTGATGCTTATTGGGAAGGAGAGGAAAAAACCAAACCTGCTGTCATCAAGTCAATTCTGACTCATAGCGACCCTATAGGACAGAATAGAACTGCCCCCATAGGGTTTCCAAGGCTGTAATCTTTATGGAAGCAGACTGCTACAACTTTCTCCCACAGAGCCCTTGGTGTGGTCCAACCACCGACATTTTGGTTAGCAGCCTAGCACTTAACCACTGCGCCACCAGGGCTCCTCAAAAGAACTGCAGAATAGGTCTAACTCTGGACCTTGGAGAACTGCAAAAAAGCCCAATGTTGTTGCTCTAGATTTTCACAACATTCCTATAAGCCTCATTTTTCTAGAAAGAGTGAGCGAGCTATTCAGATATTACTCTAATTTTTACCTTCTCTAATTCTGTAAGGAGACCCTGGTGGCATAGTGGTTAAATGCTACAGCTGTTAACCAAAGGGTTGGCAGTTCGAATCCTCCAGGCACTCCCTGAAAACTCCATGGGGCAGTTCTACTCAGTTCTATAGGGTCTTTATGAGTCGGAATCGACTCGACAGCACTGGGTTTGGTTTGGTTTTGGGTAATTCTGTAAAAACTTCATAATCTTGATAATTATCACTGTTATCGTGATCATCTGTACCTTAAAGTATACTGTAAGTGGGGAAGAATTATACCCATTATGGGAGCCACAAATATTTTAATTACTAGAAGACCACTCTTCAATCAGGTATCATATTTTAGTGAAACTGTCACCCAAAAATAATTTTCCATGAAGATTTATAGAACCTTTAGTCCCAGCTTTCTCTTGCACTGAGAACATTGCTTTGTTAGTTCTCAGTACTCATTTTCATGTGTGATTGCCAATTCAGAATTAGTTTTTTTAATTAACATTCAGTCTTTGGTGTCAAATGGATATAGTAGTTTAATGGTAATAATTTAGATTTTACTGTAATTAGCTTAAAAATGAAGAACATTGAGAGCTGTGCAAAGGGTTGCTGAGAGATGATTTTTGATTGATGTATCCACTAAGGTAGAAGACTACTGTGAAGATGTCAGTTCTTGCCAAAACAACCCACAAATTTAATGTCAATGTAATACAAACCTCAAGTTAAAAAATATTGATAAATTGATTCTTATTTTCATTTGGAAGAAAAAGAAGCATGGATGAGCAGGAAATATTTGGAAAAAAAAATTAGAAGGATTTGTCCCACCATATATCAAAGTGTGCTATGAAGCAATTACGAGAATAATATTGTACTGGCATAAGAAGAGGTAGGTAAGTAAAAGAGAAGAGAAAATTCGTAAAGAGACTCTAGTTTATATTAGAGCTTTAGTACATGATGGAGGCAGCACTTCTAACTAGTAGAGGAAATCTTGATTATTCAGTCAATGATCTTGGAGAAATTGGCTGAATTAGTAAGAAATTTAAGTTAGATTTCTATTTTACATTTCACACAGCTATAAAGCTTAGCTGGATTAAAGATTAAATGTTTTCAAAAAACCTTATTACAATTTAGAAGAAAGTTTCTAGTCTTTCAGAAGAAAAGACCCATGGAAATGAGCACAAATTTGACTTCATAAAGTTTAGAATTTTTGTATGGAAAACTATAATATTCATTCATTCTTTCAGTCAATCAGTATTTATTGTGTAGCTGTCACATGCAAGGCACAGAGAAAATGTGTAGCCAATATGGCATACAATGAAGTAACACTTAAATGTACAAATAATTCTACCAAAACAAAAAACCACTGCCATTGAGTAGATTCTGACTCATTGTGACCGTATAGGACAGAGTAGAACAGCTCCATAGGGTTTCTAAGGCTCTAAATCTTTACAGAAGTAGACTGCCACATCTCTCCTGTGGAGTGGCTGGGGGGTTCCAACTGCTGACCTTTTGGTTAGTAGCAAAGTGCTTTAACTACTGTGCCATGAGGGCGCCTAAATAATTCTATGGAGTTCTATATGGACTATACAGCTTCTGGAGGGCAATTTGACAATGTGTAACAGCATTTAAAATGTGCTTTGTTTTTTATCTAGCAATTTTATTTGTGGATAGGAATCCTAAAGAAATAACTATGCAAGTATGCAAGGACTTATTAAAAAACTTTTTTTGTTAACAAAAACATGCAGGAAATGTTTATGTTAAGAAACAGTAAAAATCACTAAAACACCTATCCATAGGCTTTGGTTAAATAAGTTGTGTTACAGCCATACAATGAAATTCTATGAAAATCTTCTAAATATAAGGTAAATTTTTGTTACGTTTTATGGAAAGATGCCTACAATATATTGCTATTTTAAGAAAGTAAGTTTTACAGTATGTAGAGAATTATCCCATTTTTCAAGTATATATGTGTAGGTATTCAAAATATAGATGTATATAGTAATACACGGAGCCCTGGTGGTGCAGTAGTTAAGACCTTGGCCACTAACCAAAATGTTGGCGGTTTCAACCCATCAGCAGTTCCTTGGAAACCCAATGGGGAGTTCTCCTCTGTCCTGTACAGTTGCTATGAGTAGGAATTGACTCGATCAATGGCAATAGGTTTGGCTTTTTTGGGTAGCAGTACCATAGAAGTAGCACAGAAGTGTTAATGATAATCACCTGTGAGGGATGGGATTTCTGGGGATTTCTAATTTCCTTGTTTATATATGTCAGTATCATTTAGATTTACTAAAATGAAGAACAGGCATTGCTTTCATAATAAAAAATGGATATTCCCATTTTGAAAAAATAATAAAGCCATACAAATAATCCATAAAATTATTCTAAGGTCATACTCTGTCTTCTGCACATACTTTCCACGAGGATTTATAGAACCTTTTTTTTTAGTCCCAGCTTTTTATTGCACTGAGAACATTGCCTTGTTAGTTCTCAATACTCATTTTAGTGTGCATCTACTTAGGGTCATATTCATGGAAATAAATAGGATATGATGCATGCCCCTATGGAACTCGACATAACAGTGGTCAGTTTGATGTCAGAAGAGCTTTTAGGTGGAGGAGGCTGGTTGATTTACCTGCAATAGCACCTGTGGGAGTCCTGAAGCAGTCTGTGAAGGGATCCTAAAAATTCAGAAGTAACCCTCTGTTCACAGTAATGGGCCCAAAGTTCATTTGTTCTACTGCCTGTCCATACCCATCCTGATCTGGAAGAATGCTGTCCCTTCACAAAATGGACCAGAATTATGTGCTGTTTCCCTGGAAGCACTGATTACTTAGTGGCTCTATTAGATCTGTATATCCAGTTGTTGTTAGTTTCCATCCAGTTGACTCTGACTCGTAGTGGCCTTATGTATAACAGAACGAAACATTGCCTGGGACTGTGCCATCCTCATAGTCATTGCTATGTTTGAGCCCACTGTTGCAGCCACCATGTCAATCTGTCTTCTTGAGGATCTGCCTCTTTTTCATTGACCCTCTACTTCATACCAAGTGTGATGCCCTTCTCCAGAGATTGGTACCTCCTGATAATATGTCCAAAGTACAAAAGACAAAGTCTCACCATCTTCGTTTCTAAGAAACATTCTGGCTGTGTTTTTTCCAAGACAGATTTGTTCATTATTCTGGCAGATCATGGTATATTCAATATTCGTCACCAACACTGTAATTCAAATGCATCAATTCTTCTGTCTTCCTTATTCTTTGTCCAACTTTCGCATGCATATGAGGTGATTGAAAATACCATGGCTTGGGTCAGGTGCACCTTAGTCCTCAAAGTGACATCTTTGCTTTTTATCACTTTAAAGAGGTACAGTCATGAATAATAAAAAATCATGTGTCTCGTGATTTTTTAATGACCCACCAGATATTCCATCCTAGAAGTGCGTTTCATTCTTCCCATAAACACGAAGTTTATTTTTGTACCATTTTAGTATACACTGAATTTTCCAGGAATGCAACCACCATGTAAATTGAGTGAAATTGTATTTTGTTCGTTTGGAATTTTATCAAATGCTATTCGCTGTTTTGGAAAATCCCACCACTGACAGCAGTGCTGCTTACAGTAACTAAATTTCCAATGCGGTATGCCTGCATTGATTTGCATTTGTAAAGGCCTCGTTCGTGGTTAGCCATCTGACCACTTTATGTGCTCTCAGGTAGACATGCCCAAGCTTTCACTTACTAAAATACAAATTACTTTTTTTAATTTCCCTTTTATATTAATTTTAGAATGTTTTATTATTTTAAAATTGTCCATAGAAATGTTACATCATCTTTGAAATTCACTTGAGGATAGTTAAGGGGTTTGACTTATTGATAAGGTTGAAAACTAATCCTGGAAACTACTAATGTCAGGCTTTCTATTATCTGTTGGAAAATTTGGGTGCCTTGATGCAGTCCCAGAAATGTTGCCTAAGGTTTTCTTGCTCAGAGTAAACCCAATTGACACTAATGGCCTCAGCTAAAAGCTGACATTTCAACATCCAGAAAACCAAACCCAGTGCCGTGGAGTCAATTCCGACTCATAGCGACCCTACAGCTTGATGGATATCTGGAGCACTGTTACAGTATAATCGTTGGAAGTCACATGGTAACTTGAAATCTTCCAAAGCCTTAAGATGACCAGATCATCTAATCCAAGATCAACCCACCCTTTATACCCTACCCATTCTCATTTTCAGGGCCCCTCTCATGATGCCGTTAGCACTGGTAAATTTATCGTCTGTTAGAACAGTTGTTATCACATTTTGGCATGCATTGGAATCACTGGAAGGCTAATTAAAACAAAGATTGTTAGGCTCCATCCCCAGAGTTTCTGATTAAGTATGTCTGTGATGGAGCTTTTTATTTAGTATTTCTACCAAGTTCCCAGGTGATTCTGGTGGTCCTGGTCAGGGGCCCATGCTTTGAGAAGCACTTAGGAGATGATAGAAAGTTGGGGGAAGAATGGAACCAGAAATTAGTTTAACGCAAAGGTGCAAACCCCAGAGTCTCATACATTTGCTGGGGCTGGCGACACACAACTGTGAAGTGTGTTGGAAGCCTGTAATACCAGAAACACTGCATGTTTTTATAGAGCCCCTAAAGCACTTGGAAAAGAACCACTAGCCTATTCAGAGCTTCTGATGGGGCCAGAATTCCCATGGCCAGCCTGAATACAGTGAGTCTAGTGCTGTATTGTAATATCTTTTAAACACACACACAGGCACACATATGGGATAGATTGAGTAAAAGATCCACCATGTGCTAAATTCTAACAATTGTGTCATAGACACTAAATTTTAAGAAAATCATTATAATTAGAAGCCATTATGTCATGTGTGCTTGCTCAATCAATGTGGTTCATTTTTTACCCCCAGGTACTTAACCGAAGAACAAACTCGATAGTAAGTGGGAGAGATTTCCAGATTAAACCTGCTCCCCTGAGGAATAAGGCAGAATTCCATTTTATTTACTGTCCTTTGTGAAAACTCATCAGGTTTAATAGTCGCAGTGAATCTTTTACACATGGCCAAGCTGTTCTTTGTTTTTGATTGTCTCTTGCACCATTCATCTTAATGTTCTTCCATGTGTATAATTTCCCAGAAAATATAGGACTTAATATTCTGATGGTTTTCAGTACATGTTTTTTTTTTTTTTTTTTTATAATAACTTTTATTAAGCTTCAAGTGAACGTTTACAAATCCAATCAGTCTGTCACATATAAGTTTACATACATCTCACTCCCTACTCCCACTTACTCTCCCCGTCTTGAGTCAGCCCTTTCAATCTCTCCTTTCTTGACAATTTTGCCGGCTTCCTTCTCTCTCTATCCTCCCATCCCCCCTCCAGGCAAGAGTTGCCAACACAATCTCAAGTGTCCACCTGATATAATTAGCTCACTCTTCATCAGCATCTCTCTCCCACCCGCTGACCAGTCCCTTTCATTTCTGATGAGTTGTCTTCGGGGATGGTTCCTGTCCTGTGTCAACTGAAGGTCTGGGGAGCATGGCCGCCGGGATTCCTCCAGTCTCAGTCAGACCATTAAGTTTGGTCTTCTTATGAGAATTTGGGGTCTGCATCCTACTGATCTCCTGCTCCCTCAGGGGTCCTCTGCTGAGCTCCCTGTCAGGGCAGTCATCGATTGTGGCCGGGCACCAACTAGTTCTTCTGGTCTCAGGATGATGTAGGTCTCTGGTTCATGTGGCCCTTTCTGTCTCTTGGGCTCTTAGTCGTCATGTGGGCTTGGTGTTCTTCATTTTCCTTTGCTCCAGGTGGGTTGAGACCAATTGCTGCATCTTAGATGGCTGCTTGTTAGCGTTTAAGACCCCAGACGCCACATTTCAAAGTGGGATGCAGAATGATTTCATAATAGAATTATTTTGCCAATTGACTTAGAAGTCCCCGCAAACCATGTTCCCCAGACCCCCGCGCTTGCTCCGCTGACCTTTGAAGCACTCATTTTATCCCGGAAACTTCTTTGCTTTTGGTCCAGTCCAATTGAGCTGACCTTCCATGTATTGAGTGTTGTCTTTCCCTTCACCTAAAGCAGTTCTTATCTACTGATTAATCAATAAAAAACGCTCTTCCACCCTCCCTCCCTCCCCCCCTCGTAAGCACAAAAGTATGTGTTCTTCTCAGGTTTACTATTTCTCAAGATCTTATAATAGTGGTCTTATACAATATTTGTCCTTTTGCCTCTGACTCATTTCGCTCAGCATAATGCCTTCCAGGTTCCTCCATGTTATGAAATGTTTCAGAGATTCGTCACTGTTCTTTATCGATGTGTAGTATTCCATTGTGTGAATATACCACAATTTATTTACCCATTCATCCGTTGATGGACACCTTGGTTGCTTCCAACTTTTTGCTATTGTAAACAGAGCTGCAATAAACATGGGTGTGCATATATCTGTTTGTATGAAGGCTCTTGTATCTCTAGGGTATATTCCGAGGAGTGGGATTTCTGGGTTGTATGGTAGTTCTATTTCTAACTGTTTAAGATAACGCCAGATAGATTTCCAAAGTGGTTGTACCATTTTACATTCCCACCAGCAGTGTATGAGAGTTCCAATCTCTCCGCAGCCTCTCCAACATTTATTATTTTGTGTTTTTTGGATTAATGCCAGCCTTGTTGGTGTGAGATGGAATCTCATCGTAGTTTTAATTTGCATTTCTCTAATGGCTAATGATCGAGAGCATTTTCTCATGTATCTGTTGGCTGCCTGAATATCTTCTTTAGAGAAATGTGTGTTCATATCCTTTGCCCACTTCTTGATTGGGTTGTTTGTCTTTTTGTGGTTGAGTTTTGACAGAATCATGTAGATTTTAGAGATCAGGCGCTGGTCGGAGATGTCATAGCTGAAAATTCTTTCCCAATCTGTAGGTGGTCTTTTTACTCTTTTGGTGAAGTCTTTAGATGAGCATAGGTGTTTGATTTTTAGGAGCTCCCAGTTATCGGGTTTCTCTTCATCATTTTTGGTAATGTTTTGTATTCTGTTTATACCTTGTATTAGGGCTCCTAGGGTTGTCCCAATTTTTTCTTCCATGATCTTTATCGTTTTAGTCTTTATGTTTAGGTCTTTGATCCACTTGGAGTTAGTTTTTGTGCATGGTGTGAGGTATGGGTCCTGTTTCATTTTTTTGCAAATGGATATCCAGTTATGCCAGCACCATTTGTTAAAAAGGCTATCTTTTCCCCAGTTAATTGACACTGGTCCTTTGTCAAATATCAGCTGCTCATACGTGGATGGATCTATGTCTGGGTTCTCAATTCTGTTCCATTGGTCTATGTGTCTGTTGTTGTACCAATACCAGGCTGTTTTGACTACTGTGGCTGTATAATAGGTTCTGAAGTCAGGTAAGGTGAGGCCTCCCACTTTCTTCTTCTTTTTCAGTAGTGCTTTGCTTATCCGAGGCTTCTTTCCGTTCCATATGAAATTGGTGATTTGTTTCTCTATCCCCTTAAAATATGACATTGGAATTTGGATCGGAAGTGCATTAAATGTATAGATGGCTTTTGGTAGAATAGACATTTTTACTATGTTAAGTCTTCCTATCCATGAGCAAGGTATGTTTTTCCACTTAAGTATGTCCTTTTGAATTTCTTGTAGTAGAGCTTTGTAGTTTTCTTTGTATAGGTCTTTTACATCCTTGGTAAGATTTATTCCTAAGTATCTTATCTTCTTGGGGGCTATTGTGAATGGTATTGATTTGGTTATTTCCTCTTCGGTGTTCTTTTTGTTGATGTAGAGGAATCCAAGTGATTTTTGTATGTTTATTTTATAACCTGAGACTCTGCCAAACTCTTCTATTAGTTTCAGTAGTTTTCTGGAGGATTCCTTAGGGTTTTCTGTGTATATAATCATGTCATCTGCAAATAGTGATAACTTTACTTCTTCCTTGCCAATCCGGATACCTTTTATTTCTTTGTCTAGCCTGATTGCCCTGGCTAAGACTTCCAACACGATGTTGAATAAGAGCGGTGATAAAGGGCATTCTTGTCTGGTTCCCGTTCTCAAGGGAAATGCTTTCAGGTTCTCTCCATTTAGAGTGATATTGGCTGTTGGCTTTGCATATATGCCCTTTATTATGTGGAGGAATTTTCCTTCAATTCCTATTTTGGTAAGAGTTTTTATCATGAATGGGTGTTGGACTTTGTCAAATGCCTTTTCTGCATCAATTGATAAGATCATGTGGTTTTTGTCTTTTGTTTTATTTATGTGATGGATTACATTAATGGTTTTTCTGATATTAAACCAGCCTTGCATACCTGGTATAAATCCCACTTGATCAGGGTGAATTATTTTTTTGATGTGTCGTTGGATTCTAATGGCTAGAATTTTGTTGAGGATTTTTGCATCAATGTTCATGAGGGATATAGGTCTATAATTTTCTTTTTTTGTAATGTCTTTACCTGGTTTTGGTATCAGGGAGATGGTGGCTTCATAGAATGAGTTGGGTAGTATTCCGTCATTTTCTATGCTTTGGAATACCTTTAGTAGTAGTGGTGTTAACTCTTCTCTGAAAATTTGGTAGAACTCTGCAGTGAAGCCGTCCGGGCCAGGACTTTTTTTTATTGGGAGTTTTTTGATTACCGTTTCAATCTCTTTTTTTGTTATGGGTCTATTTAGTTGTTCTACTTCTGAATGTGTTAGTTTAGGTAGGTAGTGTTTTTCCAGGAATTCATCCATTTCTTCTAGGTTTTCAAATTTGTTAGAGTACAATTTTTCATAATAATCTGAAATGATTCTTTTAATTTCATTTGGTTCTGTTGTGATGTGGTCCTTCTCATTTCTTATTCGGGTTATTTGTTTCCTTTCCTGTATTTCTTTAGTCAGTCTAGCCAATGGTTTATCAATTTTGTTAATTTTTTCAAAGAACCAGCTTTTGGCTTTGTTAATTCTTTTGATTGTTTTTCTGTTCTCTAATTCATTTAGTTCAGCTCTAATTTTTATTATTTGTTTTCTTCTGGTGCCTGATGGATTCTTTTGTTGCTCACTTTCTATTTGTTCAAGTTGTAGGGACAGTTCTCTGATTTTGGCTCTTTCTTCTTTTTGTATGTGTGCATTTATTGATATAAATTGGCCTCTGAGCACTGCTTTTGCTGTGTCCCAGAGGTTTTGATAGGAAGTATTTTCATTCTCGTTGCTTTCTATGAATTTCCTTATTCCCTCCTTGATGTCTTCTATAACCCAGTCTTTTTTCAGGAGGGTATTGTTCATTTTCCAAGTATATGATTTCTTTTCCCTAGTTTTTCTGTTATTGATCTCTAGTTTTATTGCCTTGTGGTCTGAGAAGATGCTTTGTAATAATTCGATGTTTTGGACTCTGCAAAGGTTTGTTTTATGACCTAATATGTGGTCTATTCTAGAGAATGTTCCATGTGCGCTGGAAAAAAAGGTATATTTTGCAGCAGTTGGGTGGAGAGTTCTGTATAAGTCAATGAGGTCAAGTTGGTTGATTGTTGTAATTAGATCTTCCGTGTCTCTGTTGAGCTTCTTACTGGATGTCCTGTCCTTCTCCGAAAGTGGTGTGTTGAAGTCTCCTACTATAATTGTGGAGGTATCTATCTCGCTTTTCAGTTCTGTTAAAATTTGATTTATGTATCTTGCAGCCCTGTCATTGGGTGCGTAAATATTTAATATGGTTATGTCTTCCTGATCAATTGTCCCTTTTATCATTATATAGTGTCCTTCTTTATCCTTTGTGGTGGATTTAAGTCTAAAGTCTATTTTGTCAGAAATTAATATTGCTACTCCTCTTCTTTTTTGCTTATTGTTTGCTTGATATACTTTTTTCCATCCTTTGAATTTTAGTTTGTTTGTGTCTCTAAGTCTAAGGTGTGTCTCTTGTAGGCAGCATATAGATGGATCGTGTTTCTTTATCCAGTCTGTGACTCTCTGTCTCTTTATTGGTGCATTTAGTCCATTTACATTCAGGGTAATTATAGATAAATAAGTTTTTAGTGCTGTCATTTTGATGCCTTTTTATGTGTGTTGTTGACAATTTCATTTTTCCACATACTTTTTTGTGCTGAGGCGTTTTTCTTAGTAAATTGTGAGATCCTCATTTTCATAGTGTTTGACTTTATGTTAGTTGAGTCGTTACGTTTTTCTTGGTTTTTGTCTTGAGTTATAGAGTTGTTATACCTTTTTGTGGTTACCTCATTATATACCCCTATTTTTCTAAGTAAAAACCTAACTTGTATTGTTCTATATCGCCTTGTATCACTCTCCATATGGCAGTTCAATGCCTCCTGTATTTAGTCCCTCTTTTTGATTATTGTGATCTTTTACCTATTGACTTCCATGATTCCCTGTTATGTGTATTTTTTTTTTTAATTAATCTTAATTTGTTTGTTTTTGTGATTTCCCTATTTGAGTTGATATCAGGACGTTCTGTTTTGTGACCTTGTGTTGTGCTGATATCTGATATTATTGGTTCTGTGACCAAACAATATCCTTTAGTATTTCTTGTAGCTTTGGTTTGGTTTTTGCAAATTCTCTAAACTTGTGTTTGTCTGTAAATATCTTAATTTCGCCTTCATATTTCAGAGAGAGTTTTGCTGGATATATGATCCTTGGTTGGCAGTTTTTCTCCTTCAGTGTTCTGTATATGTTGTCCCATTCCCTTCTTGCCTGCATGGTTTCTGCTGAGTAGTCAGAACATATTCTTATTGATTCTCCCTTGAAGGAAACCTTTCTTTTCTCCCTGGCTGCTTTTAAAATTTTCTGTTTATCTTTGGTTTTGGTGAGTTTGATGATAGTATGTCTTGGTGTTTTTCTTTTTGTATCAATCTTAAATGGGGTTCGATGAGCATCTTGGATAGATATCCTTTCGTCTTTCATGATGTCAGGGAAGTTTTCTGTCAGAAGTTCTTCAACTATTTTCTCTGTGTTTTCTGTCCCCCCTCCCTGTTCTGGGACTCCAATCACCCGCAGGTTATCCTTCTTGATAGAGTCCCACATAATTCTTAGGGTTTCTTCATTTTTTTTAATTCTTTTATCTGATTTTTTTTCAGCTATGTTGGTGTTGATTCCCTGGTCCTCCAGATGTCCCAGTCTGCATTCTAATTGCTCGAGTCTGCTCCTCTGACTTCCTAGTGTGTTGTCTAATTCTGTTATTTTATTATTAATCTTTTGGATTTCTACATGTTGTCTCTCTATGGATTCTTGCAACTTATTAATTTTTCCACTATGTTCTTGAATAATCTTTTTGAGTTCTTCAACAGTTTTATCAGTGTGTTCCTTGGCTTTTTCTGCAGATATCCTAATTTCATTTGTGATATCATTAAGCATTCTGTAAATTAGTTTTTTATATTCTGTATCTGATAATTCCAAAATTGTATCTTCATTTGGGAAAGATTTTGATTCTTTTGTTTGGGGGGTTGGAGAAGCTGTCACGGTCTGCTTCTTTAAGTGGTTTGATATGGATTGTTGTCTCCGAGCCATCACTGGGAAACTAGTTTTTCCAGAAAATCCGCTAAAAAAAAACTGCAGTCAGATCCCTATCAGAGTTCTCCCTCTGGCTCAGGCTATTCAGATGTTAATGAAGCCGCCTGGGGAGGGTGGGGGAGGGAACAGAGAGATAGGAGAGTAGCACCTCAGAACATAGCCAGAGTTGCTTGTCTTGCTTGGAATGACTGTTATAACTGAGATTCCCGCAGGCGCGTCGCCTATGTGTGCTGGCTGTGTGGAGATTGCCCCCAGGGGGTCTGGCCCGCTGGAGTCACGGTCAGATCCTCCGCTTCCAGCCCCACGCCCAGCGTCAAGGCTCCCCTACTGGGACGGTGCACTCTCAACTCCAAAATCAGTCGCTGCCTCCTGGGGACTTCTCGTCTCTCCAGCCGCGTGGCCGTGCCGCCCCCGTGAACCAGGTGGGCCCCCTCCCGGGGTTAGTTCAGATGGGTGGAGTAGCTCCCCGTGCTTGTGCCGCGACCCCGTGTCCCGGCTGGAACGCTGTTCTCCCCACTCCAATACTAGTCGCTGCCTCCCGGGGACTTCTCCTACCGGCTGTGTCCCACGCCGCCCGCGCGACCCGGCTGGTCCCCTTCCCAGGGTTAGTTCAGGGGGTGGAGCAACTCTCCGTGTTTATGGCGTACCTGCGTGCAGTCCAAATCCCTGCGGGACGGTTCCCCGGCTCGGATGCTGCTCTTTCTGCTCCAAGATCAGTCACTGCCTCCCGGGGACTTCTCCTACCGGCTGCGTCCCACGCCGCCTGTGGAACCGGCTGGTCCCCCTCCCGGGGTTAGTTCAAGGGGGTGGAGCAGGTCTCTGTGCTTGTGCCGTACCTGACTGGTACTCTGGCTCCAGGCTCTGGAAACAATCGCTGCTTCCCTGTATTAGTTCGTTCTCCGTCTCTAAATCTGTGTTTGTTGTTCAGGGTTCGTAGATTGTTATGTATGTGATCGATTCACTTGTTTTTCCGTGTCTTTGTTGTAAGAGGGATCCGAGGTAACGTCTGCCTAGTCCGCCATCTTGGCTCCGCCCCGGCAGTCTTCAGTACATGTTTTGTCTTCCTACTGAGAAAGTAAGTGACTCAAGGATAAAGCCTGTGCCTTCTACTTTTTATTTATCTTCCCATGCTGATTCCACACAAGATGCTAAATAGCTAAAGAGCAGTAGTTCTTCATGGGGGGTGAAGGTGAGAAAATACATCAGAATCACATAGGGAGCCATTCCAAATGACACATACCAGTGCTAACCCATAGAAAGGCCCATAATAATTACAAGGTACTAGATTCTGAAAAGACAGGTTGAAACTCTCACTGGAAACAAAATAAGAGGAATAAAAGTTGAAAGTGAAGAGAGTCAACTACCAATATATGTATACACATGGTATGATATTTTATATAGAACACTTTAAAACTATCAGACTGTTAGAATTAACAAGAGAGTTTTTAGGTTTTTAGGTAGATAGAACAACTTATAAAAATCAATAGCATTCTTCTACCTCACCGATAATCAACTGAAAAATAATACTAGAAAATAAGATATTAATAATAAGCACAAATATATATATATATATATATATATATATATATAACGTTGCCTTCGAGTCAATATGAAGTACCTAGAAATTAACCAGTATGTAGAAAACCTTTGCAAAAGTATTTAAAATAGTATAAAGGGACATAAAAAATAGAGAGGAATGGAAAGAGATTTTATTCATGGATGGGAAGTATTTAACATTGTTGTTGGTTGCCATCAAGTCGATTCTGACACGTGGTGACCCCATTTTTGCAAGAGCAGAAATGTTCCAGAGGGGTTTCAAAGCTGTGTCCTTTTGGAAGCAGATCACCAGGTCTGTCTTATGAGGTGCCTCTAGCTGGATTTGAACCACCAGCCTTTCAGCTAGTAGTCAAGCACTTAACTGTTAGCGCAGCCCAAGGACTCCTAAATTGATGATAGATATAAGTAAAATCGTCCCAAAATAATTTAAATTTAATTAAATTCTGTGATAATATTCAAGCTATATTCCTTGCAGATCTCAAAAAAAAAAAAACTTTCTAAAATTTATTTTAGATCCATGAATAACTAAGTCAGCTTTGAAAAAGTGGAGCAGAAATATAAACAGATACATAGATACTCCTAAGTAATAGAGAGCTCATAAACCAATGCATCTAACTGTGGGAACTTGGTACATGACAAAGGCAACACCACAAAGCCAGTAGGTAAGTGACAGATTATTTTCTGGATAATAGTAGGGATGCTGGCTCACTTATATTTGGCTCACTTGAGAAAAGAAGCTGGATCCCTACATTAAACCAAATAAAATTTTATTCTTTTATTTTTTAACTGAGTACCCTGCTAAATGCCAAGAACTCTGGATTCTGAGGAAACAGCGGTGAGCAGAAGAGACAATGACCCTGCTCTTTCACTGCTTTCATCCTTGTGGGGTTCTATGGACAATTAACATATATGGATGTACATACATATGTATGTATTTATATACATACACATAGTGTTCGGTTGGCCAAAGTGCTGTAATGAAAACTAAAGCAAGATAAGGGAACAGGGAGAGATGCTATTTTAGATAGGGAAGGCCTATCTAAAACAGAGTGAGAAGGCAACAAGTAAGCAGAGACATGAACAAAAGCAAGTGGGCCCTGAGGCAATCTGAGAAGAGACCAGTCTGGCTGAAGGAAATGAGTTATGGAGTATGTCTTCAGGCAAGAAGGAGTGTGCTTGACCTCTAAGAAACATCATGATGGCCAGTGAGGATGGAGCAGTGTATTAGGAGAGTGTGGTAGGTGAGGAAGTCACATACACAGTGCTTTGTAAATCAGCGATCATTGTGTTGGTGGTTCTTTTACTGTGGGTAAGATAGAGACTAATGGAGGATGTTAAGCAAAGAAACATGATCTGACCTACCAGCCAACAAGACTGGTTGGCTGCTCCATTGAGAATAGATTGTAGGGAGGTGTCTTAGATTCCTAGTGCTGCTTTGACACAAATACCACAAGTAAAAGTAGGTGGCTTTAAAGAACAGAATTTTATTTTCTCACAATTCAGGAAGCTAGACGCCTGAATTGATACTGGCTCTCTGGGATAGCTCTCTCTTTGTCAGCTCAGGGAAAGGTCTTTTTTTTCTTTCAGCTTCTCCAGCTCTGGCATTCCTCTGTTCCTTGGTGATATTCACATGGCGTCTGTCTTCCCCCTGTTTGTGCTTGGCTTCTGTATCTAATCTGCTCTTTTATAACTCAGAAGTGGTTAGGTTTAGGGCACATTCAACAGTGATATGACTCATTAACATAATACAGAAAACCGTATTATCAAACATGATTACATCCAAAGTTATAGGAGTTAGGAGTCCAACATACATTTTGCTCTTGGGGGGACACAATTCAGTTCATAACAGGAGGTAAGGAGAGAAGCAGTAAGACCAATCAGACTATTGCAATAGTCCAGTTGAGTGATGGTTGGGTTAAGGAGCTACCATGGGGGTAGTGAGAAGTGCTTGAATTCTGGATGTTGACAGTACAGCTATCATAATATCCTAATGGATTATATGTTCAACAGAGCTACTTGATAAGGCTGCAGAATCGTAAGGGGCACAGTAACTGTCATTGCCTATGTGAGTTTTCAGTTTGAGCAGCCAGCTGGATGGAACAAGATGAACTTTCTTCACAAACTAGTCATTCATAATCTGGAAATGAGCTGAAAGTAAAAAACCATTTTACACCTTCATTTGGGCATATCTCCTCCATGGTGACACAGGTTTTATGGGAAAAGTTCTTGGTTACTGGGACTCCCTTTCAGGCCCTTTTCAACAATTGGAGAATTAATTGCTGTGGTAATTGTCGCTACAGGAATCTATCAAGATTGTTTTCTTATCATCTGCAAAGAACCCAATCTGAGGATTGTAACTGGTCTCCTACTGTGTAATTCCCCTCCCCCGCCCCCCAAAAATATGCTAACCTATAGGGTCGCTATGAGTCGGAAATGACTCGATGGCACTGGGTTTGGTTTTTTTTTTTTGGTTAACCTGTAGTTATCTACCTGAGACTCCTAGGGTTCACAGCAAGTTCCAAGTTCTAATCTAAAGATCCTGGCACCCCCAGGAGTCAGAAACTCTGAACCATAGTATGGTCATAGACCAATAAGAGCCTGGAGATCTGAATTAACATGGGCTGTTAACATTTTTTTTTTTTGTTAACATGGGCTATTCCTTTGTTTGACCTACTGGGTGAAGTTATACCTGCCTGCCACCCCATTGCCTAGGCCAAAGGAGGTCATTTGGTGCTTTCATGAACATTAAGAAATGGGCCATAGATCCTACATAAGTTATGTAGGATGGTAACTTTTTTATCTACTGCAAAGTGATGGAATCTCCCTCTCAAGAGAAAAACTAATATTTTTGAGTTAGCTGGCAGTGTCTAAAGGGAGACTAGACAGGAACTTTATCTTTGGCATTTATGTATTGAGAGTGGGAGATGCAGAGTGAGCTAGAGAAAGACAATGGACTGACACAATCCAGGAGTGAAGACACAGGTTTCTCCAAATGTGTGCGTGTGTATGTGTGTGTGTGAGTAGCACGTCTAGCACCTCATAGAAGGCTATTAGGCTCCACTCAGCCCATGTTAATTCATATGCTTCAGGCTTCAAGTTGAGTGATGTGGCTAATGATATTGCACAAGAAGTGGTTAGTGCTACCAAGTACAGTGAGATCTTTGCATCCAAAATAGAGAAGAGACAGGTGGTTATAGTGGGAACAGGGATGTCTACCCAATAGTGAGCTGGATATGCCTCAGGAAAACCCCTCTAGGTAGCCAAGGTTGCTTCTTACATGGAACAGTGTTGTCCTGGACCCTGTCTGCGAGAAGGAAATATGGTACAGCCTCCTCTTGGTGAAAGTTACAATGGGGGAAGGATGTGGGAGGATGGGGTTTTGTCTCCTCTCCCTTTTCATTCCTGTCTCTTTTCTATCCTGCCTGGGAAGAGTGTCTTTCAGTGTAATAAAGAATGAAAATTGTGCTTTGAGAGGCTTCCCACTAAGTGCGATTTCAAAGACTTAAGCCTACTTAGGCTCTGAATCCACCCCAACCCTTCCAGGAAAAGAGTAGAAATGATCATTTCCTTGTCCAGAGCCCTTTGAAACTAGATGCTTGGGTCACTGAATAAAGGGTATGAAAGAATGAAAGGGAGAAGGAACTCCTGGATGCCCAGCCAGGGTTGACTGTATGAATAGAGAGGCAATTTGTTGAGAAAAATGAATGAATTCTCCGCAATCTCTTTATGTTCGTGATTAGCTAATAGTAACATTGTTTTCTTTCCGGTAAGGTAGTGACCTGCATGCCTTCTAGATATTAACAAGCCTAATGGAGTTTTTTAATGGAGTAGTATCTCAGAGGTAAGCTCATAGTTTGGTATGGAGCAGGAAGGTTGAAAGCAACAGGGACTGAACTACCTTATATATTAAAATAAAAGGTCTTCCTTGACTGTAGAGATTGTTCTTCTGTAGTGCAGTATATGAAAGTAGTTTAAATGATGGTCTCTGGAGACAAACTCCTAGGCTTGAATCTTACCTCCACTGCATGCCAGTTCTCTAAACTTCGGATAATTGACTTAATATACTTGTGCTTTAGCTTCCTCATCTGTAGAAGGCAAATGTAATAATATTACCCATCTCATAGGGTTGCCGGGAGGGTTAAATGAATTAATGCAGGTAAAGAGCCTAAGACAGTGTCATGTAGAAGTGCTTAGTAAGTGTTAGCTATAATTATAGGTGTGATTGTCATTATTGTCTGATTTTTAGCTTTCTCTAGAAAGGATAAGAAAAAGGGTTTGAGGGTCCTGGAAGCGGGCAAAGACAAGGCAGTGGAAGTGAGCATGGGCCAGGGCATGGGCAGACCTTAGCAACAGAGCCAGGGCTAAGGAAGGAACTGGTCAGTAAAGGTCTGTAATGATTATAGCTAGTAGATTTTAGGAGTGCCTAAATTTTTATTTTCCTTTTCAGTATTTTAATTTCTTATGATGTCCTCCAGTGTTTGGAAAAGTTGATTCACCACTACAGCCTACTACAGCCTGCTACAACCTACTACAGCCTAGCATCAGCCAGGGTTTACGGTTGCCTTGGGGAATGATGGGAGGGTTGTGCCCTCCCTTGAGACAAAGCAGTGTCTGCAGAGCCAGTGAGGAAACAGGGGACCTGGGAACAGCTGGGAGCAGCTATTTGCAGTTAACAGGGACTAGCAGCAACCACAAGGAGCCTTGATGGCGCAGTGGTTAAGCACTCAGCTGTTAACCAAAAGGTTGGTGGTTCAAACCCACCAGCCGTTCCATGGGAGAAAGATGTGGCAGTCTGCTTCTGTAAAGATAACAACCTTAGAAATCCTATGGGGGCAGTTCTGCTCTGCCCTGTAGGGTCACTATGAGTTGGAATTAACTCGATGGCAACAGGTAGCAGCAACAACAAGGTGTTCATTCTCTCAGGAAAATGTGTGGTTAGGAAATGAAGTAGGGACTTGTATTATTAGAATAAATATTAGGAATACTTGGACATTTCAATAACACATGCACACACCATTGCTTTCCACTAGATACATTGTGTACCAACCGTGTTCACTGCTCACTGCCCTCACATTTGCCCTTGTCCTTTCCATCTCTTGGCATTTGTGTATATGAAAACTTTGCCTTTGGATGTTTTTACTTAGAACATGGACAAAAAAACCAAACGCTTTGCCATCAAGTCAATTCGGACTCATAGTGACCCTACAGGACAGAGTAGAACTGCCCTGTAAGGTTTCCAAGGAGTAGCTGGTGGATTCAAACTGCCGACCTTTTGGTTATCAGCCCAGCTCTTAACCACGATACCACCAGGGCTCCTAGAGCATAGACAGGCGTAATAGAAAAACAGTGAAGGAAAGATCTTAAAATCCAGTGCTCGGGATACGTCCTTGCAGCTGTGGTCAGGCTCAAGCTGCTTGAAAGAGGTGTTTCTGAAAAGTGGCTAAATGGCCTGGAGCATCTGGTGATGAGGCCCTGGAGCAAAATAAGTAACACTTTGTTTCCCTTAATTGCCCTCCCTGTGCTGAAAAACGTGGACTCCAGCATCAGCCTTAGGACTGGAAAAGGCCAATTTGAGATAGGTCAGACTTGAGCACCTCACACACAGCTATCACACGCCAAGTCACTGGTGCCCAGCAAAGAAATTAGCATTTATTGCGTTTCAGTAAAAATGATGTGGCCCAGTTAAATTAGATTTCCTTTCATTTACAATAGACTTAAAATCCTATTTAGCTATAATCCAGCCGTTGTAAAATTGGTTACAAGGATCCTCATTTTCTGAGATATTGAAGCCTCCCCATTCTATCAGAGCATCTTGATTTTATCCATTTTCATCCGTCGTTAAATTTCTTATGACTGAGAATGCCAGAGGCAACCTACCTTCCCAGTTCGCTGCTGCATTCAGCAGTAACTGGATTGAGATTGGAAACATTTATTTTATTCAATGCCTTATGTGCTCTTTTCCACTATTTTAAACACTACTGAGGGTCAAACTAAAAATCCTTCTCTGATTCTAACTGTAATCAAGCAGGAAATGGTTTTATTTTATTTTAAACTAATATCACGCCTAAGAAGACAGCATCATTTCATACAGTGGAACTGAATGGCCCGTTATGCCATTGCTTAACATTTACAGTTTGCATATCCTACCACCAAACCTATGCTTACTTAGTGTTTCCTACTTAAAATTCTCTGACCCTTCTCTCTGCTTATCTTGATGCATGCCTCATTTGGGAGCCAGCTCAGGCTTTGCCTCTTTTTGCAGCCTATACCTGCAGGTGATTACTCGCCCTTATGTAAATTTCCGCTGCTCTGAATGTAGGTGCTTCCGGTACAGCTCAGTTTGCTCACAGCATGATATCCTTAGTGCACTTCTTCTGTTCAAATCTTGATTCCAATGCAAATTGGGCACTTCATGAAGGCTGAGACTATGATTCCAACTGCTCCATCTGGTTCACCTACTTAATAGACAGCATCTACTCATGGATTGAGTCCAACAAGAGGCAGCCTTGGGTATGCAAGGATCTGTACTTTCCTGGGTTCCATTAAAAAAAAAAAAAAAACCCTTAAAATGTGAGATAACCCTATGAAAGTTTTTTTGTTCCTTTCAGTTTCCTCTAGACCTTAATCACTTTCAGGCAGCTGCCAAAGGGCTCAGAAGCTCACAGTCTGAGGTAGGGAGTGATCTGGGAGACAGGGCTGGAGGAGAGGCTGTGGGCAGAGTTGGTGGTGTGGGAGCAGCTGTGACCCATAGTCTGTGCTGAGCTGGCTCCTTTCCCAGGTGTGGCAGCTTCCCTCCCTGTGGAGTAGGGTTTGACTCTGCCATGAATACTCACTGTTCCTCCTCCCTGCCCGCCCTGTATAGTAGTCACTTAGGGCTTTCTCCTGGAGCCAAGTGCAAGGAGATAGGATTGGAGAATTTTCCGGGGGATACGGTTTACTCCGATTTAGAACAAGAGACAGAAGGCAGCGTTTGTGATCCTGAACTTGGTGCTCAGAATTATCAGGGTGTCTAGGGAGGTGGTGTAACACCTAAGCATGGTGCCACCACCAGCTGTGTACCATTGAGTAAAGGCTGACTCAGCACCTGATCTGAGTCCTGCTCTTATGGAGGTGCCAGGGTTTGGGGTATAGAGACTTGTCCAGTATGGCCCCTGCATCTGAACTGCTGAGCCCTCCACCTGGGAGGACTGAACCTGAGCCCAGTGCCAAGCTGCATGTCTTCTGGGCTACATGAGCTGTGACCAATCAGGGCCCCAAAACTCAGAAAAGAGGAAGTCTCTGTGGCAGGTAAGAGGGTAGGGGAAGGACACATAGGAGAGTCAGAGAAGGCTTCCTAAATGAAATGCAACTTTATCTATTTATTATTCAACAAAGCTGAGAATGTTCTTGCTCGAGGGGGAGGAGGCAAGGACAATAACAACAATATGAGCTGTGTTCTAGAGAGCATGAAACGCTGTGTGAGCTCCAGGCTGGGTTACTTCAATATCCAGGGCCTCTTGGAGCTGAAGAAACAGAATGCGTGAAAAAGACTGACAACATGCCTTTTCTTTTCAAACTTATTAAAGAGAATATTAGCCAGAATGCTGACGGGAAGAATTGTTCATTGTTCCAGAAAATTTTGGTCAAGTGTTTTTTTTGTATATTTTGTTTTATTTTCTAAAGTCAAATAGCCTTTTTTTGATGACTTTTAAGAAATCCTCTGGGGCCCTCCCTGGCCTCAGTCACGTTTTATCATAGACAAGATATGGAAGGAGGAGTTAGGCCAAAGCCCAGGCTGCCCTTGGTTGCTTCCGCAGTTACATGGAAGCTGGGAAGCTGTGATTGCAGCCCTCTCCAAGGAGACCATCCAGAGCCCATAGCTCCCTTCTTTCATTCTATATGCATCTGTCCTCCTAGATTGCATCACAGGGTTAGAATGATCTAGAAGTAAGTGGGACTCTTCCTCTGGAGACAGCCCTGGCCTGGCATGGGCTCTGGCTCACTTTTTGTTGTCCTCCCCTTCTGGAGAGCTCTGAGTTCTTCTCAGGGATATTTGGCATCTTACCTTCCATCAGCAACCATCCTGATTCTCTAACATTAGCCGAAAACTTGGGATCAGCAGGGTCAGCACAAGAAGGCAGAGAAAGCAGCCTCAGGATATCTTTGCTGCTGCAGCTCTGGAGGTTGACTACCAGAGAGACACTGGGATCCTGAGTGGGGTAGATGTGAGGTCTTCTTTCTGTGACATCCAAGAGGACTGAAAGGAAAGTTTTCAGAACAGTCCAGGGCTCTATCTGGCCTAGCCATTCAGAGCCCTCTCTCTTTTAAGCCTTCTATTCCACTCTGTTCTGTTCTATTCTGTTTTTCTATTCTGTTCTTTCATATGCATGCAAAAGTTGGAAAATGAGTAAGGAAGATCTAAGAAGAGTTGACGGCTGTGAATTGTGCTGTTGGTGAAGAATATTGAGTGTACCATGGACTGCCAGAAGAACAAATAAATTTCTCTTGGAAGTACAACCAGAATGCTCCTTAAAAGCAAGAATAGCGAGACTATGTCTCACATACTTTGGACATGCTGTCAGTAGGGACCAGTCTCTGGAGAAGGACATCATGTTTGGTAAAGTAGAGGAAGACCCTCAACGAGATAGATTGACACAGTGCCTACAACAGTGGGCTGAAGCATAATAATGATTGTGAAGATGGTGCAGGACTGGGCAGTGTTTCGTTCTGTTGTACATAGGGTCGGGATGAGTCAGAATCAGCTGACTCATCGGCACCTAACAACAGCAACAACAACAATTCTTACAGGTGGAGTCCGTGGGTAGCACAAACAATTAGATGCTCCACTATTGAAAGGTTGAGAGTTCACCCCCACCCAGAGGTACCTCAAATGAAAGGCCTGATGATCTGCTTCTGAAAGGTCATGGCCTTGAAAACTCTGTGGAATGAATTTCTGTTCTGCACACACGGGGTTGCCATGAGTCGGAAATAACTTGGCAGCAACTGATTTCTTTTTTTTCTTATTTGTTACAGGAGTCAGTTTCCCAAGCTCTAGTGGCAGGAGCAACCTGACCAGGAAGCTCTGGTGTATCTGGGGAAAATGGCAGTGTCTTTCCCCCTTTGACAGTACAGCTAAGGCAACTCCAGCTACATTAGTCCCGTGGGTCTGAGGCACTATTACCAGGCAGTCAGCAGGAAGTGAGTGATCCTCTTCCATCTGGTTCCTGCCATGGAACAGCCTTTTGGGAAGGGGCCTGGGGAAGTCACACTGAACCTCTGAAGATAAGGAAACTCACAGTTTTCCAAACCCACAAAGGTGATTTACCTTAGTTGATCCCCATGGATGCCTGAGAACCTGCTTTGTGTTCTGCTGGGGCCTGGAACAAAGCCAGTCAGACCCAAGGCAGAATTCCTCTCCTTTGGGCCCAGGCTTTCCTCCCTGAACTCTTCTGTAGCTCACAGATGGTATTGTGAAGATAGGCCATCAGAGATCAAGCTAAGATTTGAAGTCATAGGACAAGGACTCCTGTGTCTGTTCCCCCCAGAGGCACTGAAAGCTCAACTCTGCAGAAAACTCTTCCCTAATTTTCACCATAACCCTCTGGCAATTTTCATTGTGGCTAACTTACAAACGATGAAAGTGGGACCCCAGAATTGGGACCAACCATTTGGATGTTGTTTAACAAAATAGCTGGATTCCAGCCCCATGACCTCTGTCTGTCTTATCTTTATATCTCTGCCACGCGTGGGCCTCGTACTCAGGAGGTACAGTAAATGTTGACTGAATGAATGAACAAATGGATTCCAAGGAATCTCTCTCTTTTTTCCCCTGCTACTCTGAGAAAGGCCAGAAGGACTCTCTAGCTTCCAGCCAAGTCAGAGAAGAAGCAAATGTCAAGGTTCAATGTCTGAATGCCTCCTCCTGAAGCAAGAGTCACAAGAACATGAATTTTGGACCTGGAGTCAATTTCTAGCTATGTAATCTTGAGCTAATTATCTGATTTCTTTGATCCTCATCTGTAAAATAGAAGAAATCAATGCCCATCTCACAGGGTCTTCAGAAGATTTCATAAACATGGAATATGTTAGCATGGTGCCTGTTATATGGTAAGCCCCTCAGAAAATGGCAGTTATTAATATAAGACAATGATTATAAGAGCTGGGTGACTTCAGCTGTCCCTGAGGACAAAAATCCCACTGCAGCCCCTGAGAATAGTGGAGGGGGCATGGATAGGTAGCTCTGGCTTCATGATATTTGACCCTATTACCCTACTGTCTGTTTACTAGGCTTGCTGTAAAGGTGATTCGCCTTAGTCCATCCTCAAGGCTGCCAGAGATTCTGGCTTGTATTCCACTGGGGCCTGGAACAAAGCCAGGAAGACACAATGAAGGATGTTTTCCTTTGTGTCCACAGCTGCTTCCTGGTTACAATAGGCCATTGTTGTGCTAGGCTATAATGGAAGGGAAATGTAACTGACTGGCCGATCAATTCTGTCTCTTGTCTTGGGCTTTCGAGGCCCTGCTGTGTCAGGGGTATCTGAGGTTTTGGGAACTTGTCTCAAACACTAAATTAGTTATTACTCACTGTGGTAAATTGGATTATTGATCTCAGCTATATCTCCTTCCCTATAATACAATTCGTGAGCTTTGTCTGGTGACTTTGGAGCACTTCCCACTAGAGCGGAAGGAGTATATAGCTCTGTCCCTTTGATGTTGGGCATGGCCATGTGCTTTGTTTTAACCAATGCAATATTGATATATATGATGTGAGTAGAGGTTTTAAATGTGTTTATTTTGCTTGACTTGGCCTCTTGGATTTCTGCTATCTGCCACGAGAATAATGTACCCTGGATAGCTCCTGGCAAATGAAGAGACATGTGAAACATACCTGAACCCAGTTCTTAGTCCATATCTAACCTAGCTGAGCCTAGTGAATATCAGCTAAAGGCAGCCTAACTATAGACCATTGAGGGAAAAAAAAGCTAATGTTTGTTGTCATAAGCCAGTTAGATTTGGGGATTGTCATGCAGCTTTGTTTTGAAGCAATTGCTGACGCACTGACCCAGGAATCTACTATGGAAGGAAGAATCAGCATACGAATCTGATGGCTGTGGACCCCTAGTCTGGTTGATTTAAGCTCCTTGGAGAGGAATCCATGCTTCTCTGCCCTCAAAACCAGACAAAATGTACTGCCATGAGGAATCCATGCTTCTCTGCCCTCAAAACCAAACAAAACGTACTGCCATCGAGTCGATGCCGACTCATAGTGTCCCTGTAGGTCAGAGTAGAACTGCCCCATAGAGTTTCCAAGGAGTGCCTGGTGGATTTGAACTGCCGACCTTTTGGTTAGCAGCTGTAGCTCTTAACCACTACACCACCGTGGTTTCCTTTCTGCCTTGGGTGGCTCAGTTATCTGAGCTGGAGCAGACTGTAGAGATCACTATGAAATCACAGGCTGGACACAGCTTAGTCCCCTTTCTGCTCTCAATACCCAATGTGCTGCCCTGCTCAGAGTAGGTAGTTGATAAATGTATGATAAAATCTTACTAAAATGAATTGAAACATGGCCGGACTACACAGGGTTAATTTCCCCAAACGAGGCCTTTCTATAGGAGCATCTAAGATGGGAATCAGAGAAGAGGCCATGAGAAGGACAGGCCTATCCCACCCGGGGAGACACCAACTCCAAGAGAACTTTAAGAAATGCCTTGAGCCTACATGTTGGTAGCTTTTTTCTCTGAGGGCTGCTGGAGAACACACCTAGGAACATATCATTTTCCCTTCTAAGGATGGCTCTTGACTCTGTAATTAAGTTGCCTTCTTCTTTCTTTTTCTGTGTTCTCCTCCCATCTCCCTCCCCCCAAATTAGGCACCTGTGTGGTGTTTAATCCCAGTAAAGACTAGTTGTCAGCAGATCTCCTATAACCTGATTCTATATAGACACGAGGAATAAACCTTCAGAGAGATATTTGTATTTTTGAGGGGATTTTAGGAGTTGGTAAAGCTTTCACTTGGCAAAGGAATGAATCGCTGATGATAAAATACCAAATACTGTGCTAGGCTGTCCCTATGTTCTTGTGCTCCCCTCACTCCTCCAATCCAAACCCCACTATACATGTTCCCTAAACCCCCTGCTTTAGGGCAAGACTTGCTCACCTGCTTCCATCACTCTATTACCCTCTGTGTTCAGGATGAGACAGAGAGACAAACAATGAATTGTACAAGTTGGTTATATTTAAGATTACTCAGGGGCCTCGGAGCACACAGGTTGTTAAAAGTTTCTGGCTGTGTGATTGGAAGGTAAGAAAATGCCCTGGGACTTTTTCAGGAGATGGGACTCTGGAGACTGGTTCTTGCCACCTCCTTAAGCAGTCAGTCCTCGTGCCTGGACAGGCATCACCCATCCTCTTGCTCTGGCCAGCCCCTGGTGTGGACGTTTCAGTTCATCGTTTCCAGGTAAAGGCAATTGGAATTAATGACAGCTTGGCATTGACAAGAAACCGTATTACTTTCTGGTAGCTTCAGGAATACACAGAGGGCTGGAAGTAAGCTGGTGGAAACCTAAGATTTGAGATCTAAGGGCTGGAAGCTCAGTGTTCTCATCGGGGAATTGTAGGAAATAAAGACTGTGGTCTCAGAGGGTTGTTGTGAAGATCAAATGAAATATAGTATGTGAAAGTCCTCTGTAAGTGACAGACTAGTGTACAAATATTAGTTGTTAATATGGTGATTTTAATGGTTAATAATGTTATTAAGGCTGATGAAGTTTACTACATCTTGACATAAGGCAAAATAGTGTAATGGCCAAGCAGGTGTGCATTGATATCAGACTGAGTTCTAATCCCATCTCTACTTCCTACTAGCTGTGTGACCTTGGGCAAGTGACTTAATCTCTCTGTTCTTAGGTTTCCCCATCTATAAAATGGGGAAAGTAATAGTACCTACACATTGCATGGTTGTCAGATTTAAGTGAGCTAATACCTAGAAAGTCAGGAGCCCTGGTGGTGCAGTGATTGGGCACTTTGCTGCTAACCCATCTGCTGCTCTGTGGGAGAAAGATGTGGCAGTCTACTTCTGTAAAGATCACAGCCTTGGAAACCCTTTCCAGCAGTTCTACTCTGTCCTGCAGGGTCGCTATGAGTCAGAATCAACTCAACGGTAATGGGTTTTAATACCTAAATGGCACTTAAACAGTGCGTGGCACACAATAATGTTTCAAGTGATGCCAGCAATATTTCAAATAATGGTAGTTTTACAAGAGGTTGCAAAGAAATGTTATAGGGAGGTCCTATTATACTCTTCACCTGGCATCCCTCAATGTTAGCATCTTGTATAGCTATAGTTCAGCATTAATACTAGGAAATTAATCTTGGTATAATCTGCAGAGCTGATTTAGATTTCACTAGTTATACATGCAGTAATTTGTGTATGTGTATAAAACCACATTGCTGTCAAGTCGATTTTGACTCATAGAGATCGTATAGGACAGAGTTGAACTGTCCTGTCGGGTTTCCAAGGAGCGGCTATGGGATTCGAACTGCTGACCTTTTGATTAGCAGCCAAGCTCTTTACCACCGCGCCACCAAGGCTCCTGTGTATGTGTATAGTCCCATGCAATTCTATCGCATGCACAGCTTCGTGTAACCCCCACCACAGTCAAGATACAGAACTATACCATCATAGCATAAGGCTCTCTCATACTGTCCTTGTACAGGCACACCCAGAAAACTATTTCTTTAATACATTGAAGTAGACATGAAACACAGTTCTTACAGTAGAATTAGTTTTACAGCAAAAAATGCCTGACATTGAACTTGTGAGATAGTGAGCTCCTGGACTTGAAAACATTCAAATAGAAACTGGGCTATCCTTTATCAGGGATTCTGTAAAGTGGTAATACAGGAGAGATCGGAGATAGGTGCAGGTGAACTATGTGGTCCCAAGTCTAAGCTTCTTTGATTACAAAGTAAAGTTCCCTGAAGGAGCTGAGGTTCCAACTAGGCCCCAACGGACAAGAAGACAAGAGAGAAGAGAACACACCAGGTGAGAATACAAAGACAGCCAGCTGTTGTCTGTTCCCTGACCCTGGGTGACAAAGGTACAAAGCTCTGTGGGCACTATTCTGGGTCAAGGGTTTAAATGGCTGGGTTGTCTAGTAGTCAAGGAATCTGCCAAGTGGCGAACTCTTAAAGGAAGACGTTCCAAGTGAAAACAGGGTTCTTGCTCTTCTGAGTCTTTTCTGCCATGGCTCATGTCTTTGATCAGTCTACACTGAGCTGTTCTGTAATTGTTTCTTCTTCATAATCCTAACTAGTTTTTGAAAACAAAATGTGAGCAGTCCCATTGGGTCTGTTGCTTCTAGTACCCTCTGTAACATTGTCCTTTCCCCAGAATACGTTTACTTCTTTTTTTCCAGGGGGCCTCCTTGGCAGGTAATTTAGAAGACTAACAAACTTTGGCATAGATCTCTTTAAGAGACAGAGAGCTGGCTGGAATCTTAATGAAGCCATCTAGTGATGGAGTTGCTTCCTGATGCAGGAACATATCAAAGAGGTTAGGTCTGCGAGTGTTGCTCTGCAGGGCCCAGTGTCTATTACCTAACTCTTAATTACTTCTTTAAAATTCAACAGAGTTGTTACCCAAATCCGGTAGTGTGTCCAAGGCTTGCTGGGTGACTTCCCTGCCTCTGGCCATACGTGATTTGTAGTTCTTTAGGTCTCTAGAGATTGGAGGCCAGATTTTAGGCAGACAGACATGCCATGCAGGCTGGCAGCATGTTAGCTTCTGGCGCTCGGGGAGGCGACCTGCTTGCTGCACAGCTGGATCTCTGCCCCTCTCTTACAGGCAAGGAGATGCTGTGCCTGTGCCATGTCCTTGGGGAAGGAACTGCCCCACAAAGTGTTTTCCAGATCACAGAAGTCTCCTTAATTAGACACTTGAATGCTTTATGGAATGCATTTAAAGAGATGGATTGCCGCTGCCCTGCCTCCTAAAACAGCAGTTGGGACACCATTTCAGCTTGGGTGTCTCATCTCAGGGAAGGAGTATCACCTGTGAGCCTGAAATTAGAGTCTTTAGCTCTATTCCTAAATTTTACTGGCCTTTCTGAGCCTCGGTTTTTTGATCTGTAAAATGAAGCTGTTAATCAGTGGTGTCACTAGGATTGATGTCATCCAGTGTGGTAACTCACGGTGCCACCCCCCAGTGGACCTGCTCTAGTACCAGAGCTTGCAGAATCCTTTGTAATGTTTATTATCAGTTTTAATCATAGAATAATACATGATATAGTTATAAATTACCTAAATGTAATATTTCTTAGATTATGTGACTACTAACAAAAAAATTGTTTTGTAAAATAAAATCTTTCTACATTGAATTACAACATTATTGTTGTTGTTAGATGCCATTGAGTCAATTCGACTCATCGTGACCTCATGCACAACAGAACGAAACACTGTCCGGTCCTGTGCCATCCTCAGAATTGTTGCTATGCTTGAGCCCATTGTTGGAGCCACTGTGTCAGTCTATCTCATTGAGGGTCTTTCTCTTTTTTGCTGACCCTCTGCTTGACCAAGCATGATGTCCTTCTCCAGGAAATGATCCCTTCTGATAACGTGTCCGAAGTATGTGAGACATAGTCTCACCATCCTTGTTTCTAAGGAGTATCCTGGTTGTACTTCTTCCAAGACAGATTTGTTCATTCTTTTGGCAGTCCATGGTTTATTCAATATTCTTTGCCAACACCAATTCATAAGGCACCAGTTCTTATTAGGACTCTCTTATTTATTGTCCAGCTTGGAGCCCTGGTGGCATAGCGGTTAAGAGCTCAACTGCTAACCAAAAGGTTGGAAACCCTATGGGACAGTTCTACGTTGTTAGTTGTAACATTATTGGTAACTGAGTGGAAGTCTTTTGTATTTTTCTCCTTTTCTTTTAATTATTACTTCGTTCTCAAAAAAGTTATAGGTTCACAAATACAAATTACCACAATATTGTAGCTATTTGTAGAAAATTTGATAAAATCAGAAACTAGAAAAACACCAGCAGCAACGAAATAAACAGCATATGCTTGTAGTGCACGTAGACAAAACCTTATGATCCGAAGTGTCATTGTTTAACTGGTCAGTAATGACAGTTCTGACCAGAGTGCATTTCCAAATCAGACGCCTGAACCTGTTGCTATCCAGTCTGTCCCAACTCAGAGCAACCTCATAGGGTTTCCAAGGAGTGGCTGATGGATTTGAACTGTTGATCTTTTGGTTAGCAGCTGAGCTCTTAACCACTGTGCAACCAGGACTCCAGACCACATTAAAAAAAAAAACTACCTGTGGCTGTTGAGTCAATTCTGACTCAGAGCGACCCTATAAGACAAAACCTCGTGATCTGAAGTGTCATTGTAACTGGGCAGTAATGACAGTTCTGAGTAGAACTATCCCATAGGATTTCCAAGGAGCAGCTGGTGGGTTGAAACTGCTGACCTTTTGGTTAGCAGCCATGGCTGTTAACCACTGTGGCACCAGGGCTCCCCAAAGCTCATTAAAAGGTTCAGAAAGTGAATTAGCATGGAGTTTTAACCTTATAGGCATACTGATACATGTAAGCTGGGCTTACAAAAAATGTGTTTGTTATAAGTAACTACAGGGATATTTTCATAAGAAAAATAATAAACTTCTGCTGAAACACTGCACAAAAATTTATAGACAAATGTTTTGGAGTCACGCTTTCTGACAGTGTCTCTTGGTGGGATCCCCACTTCCCTACCTAGTGGCATCACTGCTATTAAGCTGCTTGGTCTCTAGTTTTAAATTTTCTTCCTCTTGTCTTTTGGAGTATCCATTTCCTCCTTGGCCTGTAATAGAGAATCCATTTCCTGCTTGGCCTGTAAAAGAGAATCCATTTCCTCCTTGGCCTGTAATATAGCGACACCTGCTGGCACGAAACGCCACCAGCCTGATTCTAATCCTAAATATCCAACTCCCTGTTGACTCACACTTCTCAATGTTGTTCCTTTTATTAATACCCCCTGCTCCTGTCCCTTTAAATAGCCCTGGGTGTAGGAAAACTGCCTGAGATAGCTTTACTTGTAAACACAATTTTAAGTCCACAGGCGATGGCAGAAGGCCATGAAGGTGGCACTGCTTCTTCTTTAGAATACAGCACATGGGCTTTTTGATAGTGTTTTTAGATTCAGATGACCTTTTAATGTCTTCTGGGTTTCCTTCTGTGCTCCACGTAGAGTGGATTTTTTTTTTTTTTTGGAGTCACGCTGAGTCAGCGAAAGAAAGCCCACCTAAACGTGTCTACCACTCAGATGGAAGCAACATGTCTTTGTTAGATTGTAAAAGTCCCATGTGCCCTTTCCTATCCTCCTTCTGCCATCCTGTGCTTGTTTGGCTTTCTTCTCATCACTCTGTCTGTCCATCAAAGGTCCTTTAGGGAAGAACAAAAGGAGTTCAGCATCTCCCTGGGTTGCAGCCAATGGAGCATCCAAGGAACCACTAAAGTGAACCTGAGAAGGGACCCCATTGTGGAGATATTGATGTAACAGAGAGCTTGGCTGAGGGCACAGCACCCAGCACGTACTAGCAGAGTGAGCAAGGATAAGCCCTCAAACAGGAGACTGGGGACAAGCACAGGCTTTTGAAGAAGGAAGATTAAGGAGATGAGCTTGTGATAAAGAAGTTGGAAGCAGTCATGCTAGTGAACAAGGCTGAGGTTCTACAGGTGATAAAGAAAAGGAAGTGTGTACCTTCTGAATATTTTCAAGGTAACTGGAACATTGGATAGGGTCCTGGGAGCTTTTTTCTGTTTCTCCAGTAGGAGGAGAGTCTACGACCCTCCTCAGCTTTAGTTAGCCTCCTCACCAAGGTCAAATAGCAGAATCTCAATCATACAGTTTATTATTTATTATACCTAAATCCAGAGGGTATAGGTGATATTTGAGGGCTTGACATTTGGCAAGTAATTGGCTCCAGAGCCAAGCATTGCTTCTGGCCTCAAGAAACTGCTGGATAAAGAAGAGTCCGGGTAGTGATAGTATGATGTCACTGAGAGAACTTCCCTAGGTTCTCTTTCTTTCTTTGATGATAAACAAACAAACAACAACAAACTGATAAGATGATCTTTTTATAATGGTTCTTTCATTAATGGTCATAATTCTCACAATTTTATCTGAACTCCTCAGTTTTCTTTTTTTAAAGGTAATTTTGCTTTGTTCCTCTGTCCGAGTATCTGTTTCTTTGATAGTAGAGTAATTGGTCTTTCTGGCTTGCTCTGTTTCTTGCTGTTTGTTTTCATGTCTCTGTGCCTGATTGAGGGAGCCCTGGTGTGGTACAGTGACCTTAAGATTGGGGATTTGAACCTACCAGCCACTCTGCAAGAAAAAGATGTGACAGTCTGCTTTTGTAAAAGGTTACCGCCTTGGAAACCCTGCGGGGCAGCTCTACTCTGTCCTATAGGGTTTCCATGAGTTGGAGTTGAATTAACAGCAGTGGGTTCTGATTCTTATGCCTGATGTATCTGATGTGGTTTTCCTATGTGTTGTAAATCCTCTCTCTGTGATACTGGGGAGATGGGATTAGCGGCAGTTATATAGGCTCAATCTACAAGATTAACCTACAGTTTAAGCCTATCTTTTTTGAGATACAAGAGAGAGAAGCGAGCAGAAAGACAGGGGACCCTCATACCACCAAGAAAGTAGTGCCAGGAGAAGAGCGCGTCGTTTGGACCTGGGGTTACTGCACAGAGAAGCTCCTAGTCCAGGGCAAGACTGATGACAAGGACCTTCCTCCAGAGCTGACACGGAGCGAAAGCCTTCCCCTGGAGCTTACACCCTAAATTTGAATTACTAAACTATGAGAAAATAAACTTCTGTTTGTTGAAGCCATCCACTTGTATTTCTATTATAGCAGCACTAGATGACTTCTAGCCTGCTAGACTATGAGAGAATAATTTCTCTTTGTTGAAGCTATCCACTTGTGGTATTTCTGCTCTAGCAGTACTAGATGACTAAGACAGTCCCTAAGGCTCTATCTTTAATTCTCTGTCTTTTTCTGTCCCTTTTTCTGGGTCAGTCAGGAACTTAAGGCAAGCAGCTGCTTCTTTGCTTTGTCAAGGGTGGAAGATATCTTGGTAGTTGATGATAGGCAATTTGGCCTTATGTAGCCATCTGAGGCTATAACAATGGGAAATGTGAGGGAAGTTTTCTATCCTCCCCCTGTGTCCCTTTTTCACAGGTATAGCCCCCTATAAGGGGAAAGGGACTTTGATGATAAGCCCGAATTTTTCACCCAAAGTCTCCCAAGCTACTTTGTCCTTCTTTGAGGAGTTCAGGTGGCCAGCCATGAGTCAGTCAGCTTCCAAGTATATGTGAGCCAATCCAAGGTCATCAGTCTTGGGTCAGGTCCCAGAGGGATAGAATTGTATCCCTTAGCATTGCACTGGACACTCTTTGTGACCTGGCCTCAGCCTCTCTCTCACCATTTCCCTCATACCTTGTTCCATTGTGTGAATTTCCAGCTGTCTCCATCAATCCAGGCTCTTTTAGACCTCTGTTCATTTGTATAAGTGATATCCCCTGACATTCCCCTCCCCTCTTAACTGTAGCAAACTTTTTTTCACCTTCTGGTTCCAGTTCAGATGCCCCCTCCTTGGTGTGAAGCATTCCCCAGCTCTTTCAGAAGCATTATTGTCTGTTTCCTCCTTCTAGATTGTAATCTCTTTGAAGACAAGAACTGTGTCTTATTTATTGTTATATTTTTGGGATATAGCACCTAGTAAGGGGCTCATAGTTGTTGAAGGAGTGAACATAAACACTAGGAAAAATAAGTATGTGGTGTATGATAAATACGAAGTTGTAGACTGAGGTTTTAACTGATATTGGACCTTAGTGAGGAAGGAGAGGGGAAATCTGCTAGTGAAGTCCAGAGGGCATAATAACGTCCCCTTCTTCACGTGTGACATAAGGCCACAATAGCAGACCAACAGAATTTTGGAAACAGGGGAACCACCCAGTACTTACCAGGGTACAAAGTGTCTGCTTTGGGAAATATTGTACTTCATTCAATTACAGGAGTAGAGAACAACTTGGCACCGGAGTCCAATGAAGAAAAAAAGAGAAAGAGATGGTCAGAGGCATCTGAGAAGGCCGACAAGCTTTATGTCCTATACACCAACCCTCTCCTTCTCAAGGTCTAGAGAATTTGGCAGCCAATGGAGCGAGGAGCTAGATATGGCTTGGCTTTTAAAGTTTAAACTTTTCCTTCATCTCCATCTACCAGAAGTGATTGCGTCCTGCTGACAGGCTCCTAAACTCAGAATCCTCATCCAGGGGCTTATGGTAATGGAATGGCTTCTGCTGCCTCACTTCAGCCTCCCCTGGGGACCTGCTTCAGCTTTATCCTTTCCACAATCCCTTAAGAGAGGCCAGAATCCTTACTAGGAAACACTATGGATTTTTAGAGTAAAAAGATCTATAGAGAGGCTTCAGAAACAGTCTGGGGAGATTATAAAGAAATGTGGGCCAGTTTTCCAAGGAGATTTTATAGAATATTCAATAGCACTCGTGTCATAAAAGGCCTATGGAGGTTTCTGAAGCTGACGCTGACGCTGACCCTGAATTATGATTCCCTGATGCAGAGCCCAGCGAAAGGTCGCAGTATAACAGATCAGGGCTTAATTCGGTAGCGTTTGTAAAAATAGAGCCACCTCACTAAAATGCAGTGGGGATATTAATTTCCAGGGCCAAAGTTCAATTTAATAGAAAGACAGAGTAGAAAATAGAGCTGTCTTTTCAATCCCAGTGGTCATCGTAGAACCCCACCCCACACCTCTCTGGAAACTGTCTCCTAGCCAGCTCCCAGACATTCTGAAACGTGCCTTGTGCTTTCCTTTCCATGACAACAGGAGTTGTGTAGCTGGAGGGACAGCAATTACTGTCCACAGATGAGGAACCTGAGGCATTTGGAGGTTAATCTACTCTCTCAAAGGGACAAAGCAAATCAGGGGATGAGCCAGTTTGCAGTTAGTAAAACCTTAGTCCCTGCTGGGAGCAGGCGACCACAATTACATCCTACTTTTTGTACAAAAAAAAAAAAATTGTACAAGAAGGAAGGATATTAACACGCATCCCTACTATGTGCCAGGCCTTGTGGGAAGTGCTTGACACTCTGGTAGGTCAATATTGTCTCCATTTAGGACACTGAGGCTCAGGGAGGGGAGGAAATGTGTCCACGTAAATCACAGAGTTCTTAAGAGGCTGGAGCTGAGAAGAACTGGTGTCAGACAGTGTGGCTGGTACAGATTAGCTCTCCTCATGGCTCTGTGAACCTTTGTCTGCCTTCTCAGCTACACTGGAACATTCCGCAGATCAGGAACTGTGCACTGCCTCCTTCCTCGCCTGCCCCCTCAGTACCTGGCTGTAGCCAGGGCTGTCAAAGCTGCTGAAAATTGGTGAGTAGGTGAGAAACTATGAGGTGATTTCTGGGGAGTTAGAATGAGGTGATTTCTGGGGAGTTAGAAGACTCTGGCCTCTTATTCTCTGAAAATGACCTCTTGCCTTTAAGAGTAAATAAAATACCAGTCTCAGAGCTGATGGGAAGAACCAGAGGGTGAATTTGTCCAGTTAAATGTGGGGAAGCGGGGAGAGGGGGAGCGGACAGGGACTTGAACATAGAGACATTTGAAGACATAAAGGCAAGGAACCTCGACTGATGGAGTACAGCATAACAAATGGAGAGATCCTAAGATTTTACCATCTTTAAGGTGGATTCATAGTAGACATTCAGTCAGCATCTCCTGGGCCTATGACAACTTCTTCTCTGGGCCCTCAGCATTGGTCAATAGTGGTTACAGCATAGGCTAGGGCTCAGCAAGGTGACCTACCTTATGCCCAGTTTTGATGCGAAGTCCTCAGTTGACGTGAAGGTCTGAGGCACTCCAGCAGATGTTGCCTGGGTAGGTGCTCTGTGCACGACCCGGTACTAGGTGCTCTATCAGGAATCAGAGGGGAAGAGAGGTGGAAGCTCACCCTAGGTCTTGTGGGTTATATGTGGGCTTTGAGCTCAGCTCTACCTAGTCCTGGAGAGGTCATGACATAAAGAGTGGAGAGACTTAGGACTAACCCTCCAGAGGCTCCCACTTCAGTAGATGAGGGGAAATTCTGGTTTATAAAAACAGCCTGACAAAATGGGGAAAATGCCCTGAAAACGTCAAAAGTGTACCAATTTATTTGTTTTGCAGGCAGTATATGTTTGTTGAAGGGAGAGTGGAGGAAGGGGCAAGAGACAATAAGAAGAACAGAGTAAATGGTCAGAGGAGGTAGGGAATCAGGGTGGGCCAGGCCTGTTAGGGGAAACTTCATGTGTAGTTAGAAGTCGCTGTAGTGGATGCTGTGATGTGTTGCCGAGATTCTCCTTTCAGGACTGAGGCATTCATTTTACCACCTGCTGGACTTGTTGGTTTCTGATGTTTCTCAGCTTAATCTTCTCAAGGATTTGCTTTTTTCCTTGACTAAGGCCATGTCCCCTCCATGGGGACAACATACATCCAGTGACTCAAGGGGAGTGAGGGGGGATAAAGTCCTTGTCCCCTTGTCTCAACACAAGATGACTCTGAAGGGCTCCCCCTTCTCTAGAGCCCTCCGTGGGATTCGTGGGCTAGAAGTTCTCGAGAGAGAAGCATATAAGCAGAAATGTAGAGAGGAGAGCATCCCATGTGAGAAGAATAGCTTGTGCAAAGTGCAGAGGGGAGTTCAAGACAGAAATGAACATAATTAACTAGAGCAGAAAACAGGTGGGATCAGTTTAATCCAACCTGTGGACACTTTGGGCATCAAAATGTACAGAAAAAACTTAGGGGAAGGAACTGTGAGACCCAAATTCTAATCCTGGCTCTGATGCTCACTTGCTCTGTGACTTTGGACTAAAGTGCCTTCACTTCTCTGACCCTCATTGTCCTCGTTTCTCAAAAACCAGCCGTCTCCCAGGGTCGTGCTGATAGTGGGGCCTCTAACAAACATAGCTGATGACTGCTTGCCTCCAGACACCTTCTCTGTTGGACTGTAGTTTTGGTAGGGCAGAGACTGAGCCTCTGTTCCTTGCTCTGCTCCTCTGCTGTTCTTCCTCGAGTGTCTGGTTCCGGTTCTGCACACAGTGGGTGCTCAGTGAACACTGGACCTCAAGGTCCCTCCATGAGGGAGTCTCCTGGTCCTCCAGGAGCCATGGTATCTCTGCTCCTTGGGCTCTGCCAACAGCCCTTGAGTGATGCTTATGTGGCTGTTAGCCATTTAGCCTGTGTCTTATGCAACATGTAACACCAGGGCCTCCTGCGGTGCCCAGCATGTGATAGCGATTCAGGGGATCCTGACCAAATTGAGGGAGATGCTAAAGAAAAACATGAAAGCATCACACAAATGGATATTCTCTTATCTTCTGCCTCCTTACTGCCTTGATTTTGCCAGCCACCCGCCCAGGTCCTCTCAGTGGCCGTCTGCAGCATGAAGCCACTCCATTGTGATGACTGTGGTGAACTAATGAGGGCATTAGTTGAGTCAGTGATAGCCATATGACCATGATGCTGGCCCGTGCTTACACACAGGTGCTCAGGTTCTGCTGTGATCTGTAACACTGATTGCTGCAGCCTATCTCACACTCAAAGGGATCGCATCAGCCCTTGGGGAAATCTTCCTCCGTAGCCCTTTCCTCCCCTAATAGTGAGCGGTTTTGATTATAATCAGTTGCCTTTTGCAATGAACTCGATGTCATATAACCATTTTCTTATCTTTCAGCTGCTCTGAAAGTGTATCTGTGCGAGCATCCCTACACCTAAACACCTAGAGGGTGTGAAATGGTTACAAACACGGTGCGGAGCGGGGGCGTGGGATGATGTTTAATGGCATTGTGCAGGAAGTGTCATGGCCTCCAGATTTGTGCTCAATGGAGAATCTATTTTCAGCTTCCACCCCATCTGTGAGTTACTTCTCCAGGCAGAAGGGGCAGAATTTGACCACCCACTTCCTATTGCCACAGTGTGACCAGAACACGGAGGTAGCTCGAGAGAACACAGGATTTAGATTCCAGCAGTTGGCTCTCAACTTTTAGTGTGTGTAAGAATAACCTGGGAGGTGTGTTAAAATGCAAGTGCCTGAGCTCCATCCTGGGAGAGTCTGGTTTAGTAGATCCAGAGTGGAGACCAGGCATCTGCATTTTTAACAACCTCTTTATGTCATTTTAGTTCATAAATGACGCTTATAGAACCAGTCATTAGAAAGGAGAGAAGCCTTTCCTGTGTAATATTTAATTAGCAGCTGGTGGACGTAAACCTCTTAGGTGATACAGTTGATAAAGCCTTAAAGTTACGGTGACCATGTGTCCTGTTTTGTCTTGGTTCATGGTTGTTATAGATCAATTAATACCTGTTAATTATTGTTAGTGCCTCCTTTCACCCTCAGAAAAGCGTCTGCATTTGGATCATAAATTATACAGTTACACTACTTAAAGTGAACTTGGAGCAAGCTTTGGTAAGGAAATAGAACACTTCTTCCTGCAAACATAAGCTCCGGAGGTGAGTTAATCATCTTCCCAAGCCAGTGTCCTTGGAATCCGGGGGCAGGAGGAATGAGCACATAAAGTTTGCTGAGCTCTTCCCTCTAATGTCCCCAGCTAGGGGATAAGCCCAGGAAGGTTAAAAGGGCCCTGATCTCATTGAGGTTTCTGTGGGCATAAATGATTCAAAAAGGCCATAGGCATGTTTCCAGAAGTGTAACAATCTTATTAAAATCATGGCTTACTCTCAATAAATTCACATCTGTTTACATCCAACTTACTGAGTATGGCAACAGAAAAGCTTGGCGTTTTCTAATCGCAACAATTTTCTGACTTGTTCAACATAAGGATTTTATTTCCACAAACGCAGAACTGCGTTCTGCATTGTGGATGTCATTTAAGGCCAAGAAACTCCAATAAAAAAAGCATTTATCAGCAGTAAAGTTTGTTCGAGGATTACCCACTGCGAATAAAGCCACGCTCCCCTTTTAAACTGAGGCATGCTATTTCGGGAATGTGACCCCTTTCATGAATAAATGACATGGTGACATTTACAGATAAAGCAAGATTTAACTGCTATGAAAGGAGATGACAAATGTCAGGATGTCAATAATGATCTGTGAACATAATGGTTTCTTGCCTGAGCGCTGAGCAGATACATAATGTAACTGCTGCCAGCTAGCGTTCTCAGAGAAAGAGCCCTGCAGTCTGGAAACAATCAAGAAGGCTCCGGGAACCATGCGAGCCATGAGTCTGGGGTGATGGGTGGACAAGGGTGGTCTGGCCATAATTCCGGCTAATAAATGAGGCTGTTAATTCCTGTACATTGCTATCATGTCTTCACTCCTGGGAAGGATGAAGTCTTTCTGTCATCTCTGGGTAAATGTTGTCAGAGAATTCAGATAATGTGAAAATGGCTGTCTTAGTTATCTAGTGCTACTATAACAAATACCACAAGTGGGTGGCTTTAACAAACAGAAATTTATATTCTTACAGTTTAGGAGGCTGAAAGTCCGAATTCAGGATGTCAGCTCTAGGGGAAAGCTTTTCTGTCTCTGTCACCTCTGGAGGAAGGTCTTTGTCTCTTCAGCTTCTGCTTCCTGGTTCCTTGGAGATCTCCATGTGTTTTGGCATCTATATTACCCCATCTCTGCTCACTCGATTGCCTGTTTGATCCCTTTTATATCTCAAAGGAAATTGACTCAAAACATACCCTTCATTAATCCTGTATCATTAACATAACAAAGAGAACCCATTTCCAAATGGGATTATAACCATGAGCATATAGGTTAAGATTTGCAACACATTTTGGGGGGACACAATTCAATCTGTAACAATGACTTTCTGATTATGCCTTAATTTTCCTAAAGAGCCACAGGTTTAGAGAAAAGATCAGGAAAAAGTCTGTGCTACCACTAGCACGTTGCGGCTACAGCCCTGGTGGTACATGACCAGGTGGTGTATGCCCAGAGGCCTGCACCAAGGTCATCTCCTTCTCAGGCACTGGGCTAGCCAGCTGTCTCAGGAACACGGGACAAAAGTCACAGAGCACACCACTGAGAGAGCGCAGATGGCTCAGATGGACTTTCCCATGCCTACAAAGATGTTTTTCTTGAAAGTCTCTCTTGTCTTGGATTTGGGGAGAATGCTCCCTTGTAGTTCTGCTGTTAAGGAGCCCTGGTGGCACAATGGTCAGCAGTTCAAACCCACCAGTAGTTCTGCTGGGGCAAAGACCTGGTGATCTCCTCCCATAAAGATTACAGCCTAAGAAACCCTATGGGGAAGTTGTGCTCTGTCTTTTAGGGTCTCTGTGAGTCGGAATCAGCTGCACAGTATGCAAAAACAGGTTCTGCTCCTCTATCTCTGAAGCTGTTTTTTGCTTTCTTTTACTGGTTATCTCCACCCTTGAAATTATGTAGGTGCCCTTGTGCAGTGGTAAAGGTTTAACAGACACTTCTTGAACAACAAGCCTTGTATTGTTTGCAGTTTTCTGTGGTGCATCTACTGCCCCTTCCTCACCCATGTGGCCCCACCCCCACCCCCAGCCACTTTTCAACATGACGTCTCTGAACTAGAAGCTGGAAGCTGGGAAGAGATGCACACACTTGGCTCCAGCAACTTCAGCCACCTCTGTGATCTTGGGTGTCCACTTTGCTTTTCTGTACTCTCTCTACCTCAGTTACTGCTCTGTTCCCAGATGGACCTATCATTTTTATGCAATAAAACCAGCCTAGAAATCCAACCCTACAGATCTAGTCTAGAGGACATCTTCCTAGGCTTTGTAATTGCCCTTGCCTGATCTTCTTTCTCTCCAACTTCTTAGAATTTGGTCAGTCCTTACATTTCTGCCTCTGCTGTTCCCTCTTAATCTGGTTCATGGTCTCCAGATCCAGGACAGCACTTCGCCCACCCCCCAAATCTGGTCGGTGTTCTCTTTTCTCATAACATGTTACACCTCAGGAGTCTCCAGCTCTTATCTTATTTAACAGTCTGCCTGAGAAAACAGGCTCTGAGATGGTGACTGTCTTGCCTGAGGCCTCATAGTGTGTCAGGATCCAAGTTGTGATGAGAACACAGGTTTGTTTTTTTTTTGTCCTGATTTTATTGTTTTGAAAATTATTTTGGCAAAATATATAAAATATGCCATTTTAACCACTTTAAAGTGTACAGTTAGTGGCATTAATTACAGTCACAATGTTGTACAACCATCGCCAACAATCAATTTCCAAAAATCTTTCATCACCCCAAACAAACTCAATACTGCCCTCCTGCCAGCCTCTGGTAGCCTCTAATCTACTTTTGTTTTTATGCATTTATTTATTCTAGATATTTCGTATAAGTGGAATCATACAACATTTGGCCTTTTCTATCTGCTTGTTTCACTCAGCATGTTTTCAAAGGCTCCTCCATGTGGCGGTGTGCATCAGAACTTCATTTCTCTGTATGACCGAAGGATGCTCCATTGTATGCATATACCGCATCGTGCTCATCCATTCATCTCTTGATGGACGTTTCGGTTGTTTCCATCTTTTGACTCTTGTGAATAATGCTGCAGTGAACACCCCTTTACAAGTGTCCGTTTAAGTCCCTGCTTTCAGTTCTTTTAGGTATATACCTAGGAGTGAAATTGCTGGGTAGTACAGTAATTCTGGGATCTCTGATGACACAGTGGTTAAAGTGCTTGGCTGCTAAACAAAAGGTTGGTGGTTCAAACCCACTAGCTGTTTCTCAGGAGAAAGATGTTGCAATCTGCTTCCATAAAGATTTACAGCCTTGGGAACTCTATGGGGCAGTCCTGCTCTGTTCTATAGGGTCGTTATGAGTCAGGATCAACGTGACAGGTTTAGTTTTTGGTTTATGGTAATTCTATGTTTAACTTTTTGAGGAACCGCCAAACTGTTTTCCATGGCAGCTACACTACTTTACAGTCTCACCAACAATGGACAAGGGTAGAATCCATGTTTCTTGGTTCCCAGTAAAAAAACAAATTGTTGTTGAGTCAGTTCCAACTCATGGAAGTAAATTGCCAGGCCTTTCTTCCAAGATGCCTGTGGGTAGACTTGAATCTCCAACCTTTTGGTTAGTAGCAGAGTATGTTAACCATTTGCACCACCCAGGGACTCCTTGGTTCCCAGTACCAGTATTTTTTTTTTTTTTTTTTCTGCGCAGCAGCCTATCTTCATTACTCCTGCTCAGTCTTCCACCCAAATCCTGAACACTTGCCATGGTCAGCCAAAATCTCCATCTCCTCAGCTCCTTCACTCCTAGCACAGCCCATTGCCCCACAGTGTCCCCTGTGGCCCTCCTCTAAGTTTCTGCCACGGGGGCACTTGTGTGGTGGAAGAGCAGAAGTTGTTGACAAGTATCATTCTGAGGCCTCTACTAGCATATAGTGGCACATTTTGCTCAGCCTTCCTTCTTCCACTTCGCACAGATGTGATTCCTGTGACAAATACCATGGTCTTGTCCCCTGTGGCTACCAGAAAAGCTATGAACTTTAAAAACAGGAGCAGGTCGGGAAACGGGTTGTTATAACCAGCACTGACAGGTCACCAGCCTCCGTCAGCCATGTTGAGTAAGGCTGTGGGTTTATACCTTCCCTAGGGGTAGTTGGTCCTCTGTGAGTGTAGCATACAGGGCTCCCAGGTGGGGAGGTCTTTCTCAGATAAACACAGAAAATGATCTTCCCTCGTCTATCTGTACTTTGCAGTCTGAATGATACTCTCTGCCTCATGTGTGTGAGTAGCCCTTGCTCAGTTCCACAGTAAGACTCCAGGAGGAGAAGACTTCCCTACAGCTGTAGGGCCAGGCAAGTGAGGGGTGACAGGGCTTTCTCTCAGCCAGAGGCCCTCCCAGGCCGGCAATCTGTGAGTCTGGATCTGGCTGACAGGATTGAGTTCAGGGAAGGGAGCTGTTTTCATTGTCTGGAAGAGTCAAGGATGGTCTTCTGGATGAGGAAGGATGTGAACAGAGCTGTGGAAGAGAGTCCAGGTTTGGAGTAAAAAGGGCAAAGGGCCAGGCAGGATACCAGGCAAGGGAAGGATGTGGCTGAAGAAGACGTTCGGAGGAGGGAAAGAGCCTTTCTCCCCTCTCAAATCCGTCTTTCTTCGTCTTGCTGTTGCCAGTGAGAGCTCCGACTGAGAAAGCAGATCCCCTAGGAGAGAGAAAACAGGGATTTAATGTTCTTCTCACTAAAGTGTAAATGACATTAGACCTTTTGCTGAAAGAGGAACCTGATGGAGGCTCCACTACACAGGATACTCCTGGGCCCTGAGGGGCCAAAGAATGGGGAAGGTCTATGTCACGGAGTTCAGGGTTGCTGTTTAGCTGCTCACTTCCCCTTGTGCAGACTGTGACCTCTGTCTGGGCTCACAGGGGCCCTGCCTTGGCCATTCTGAGAGGCTCCCGGGTCAGTGGGGCCATTATGGGCAGCACAGGTGCAGACTGGGGGGCCCTGCACTCTTTAGCAGGTACTGAGGCATTAGGAGCCTGACTGACATTTTTTTTTTTCCTCAACACTAATTCACTTCCATCCTGCTTTGCTCTTACGAGCTGACAGAATTTCAAACCCAGTCAGGAGGCTCACAATGCTGTCATAAAGTACATAAGGAGAAGAACTTAGAGGTAAATGCATTTCACTGGAAGTCAATTTTGTCTGGAAGTTTCCCTGTGGCTAGAAGTTTCTTTGAAAACTTGGTGATTATTAAGATGTCAGTGGCAGGCAGGTTTTGCTGCTGCCTTCCTGCTGCCAGGGGCCTGTCTGCACTGACAGCCCTCCTCACTGGGCCTCTGCACAGAGCAGGGCTGAGAAAGGACAAAGGAAGTTGAAAGGGGTGGGTGGCAGAGTGTTCACTGAAGCCAGGGCCCTGTAGTGTTGGGTGGTGTGCATCCCAGGCTCAAGCTCCCTGCCACCGGGGCGGAAGGCTTTTCAGGGGTTTTTCCTCTTCTACTCTGTCTTATGGGGTTGCTATGAGTCGGAATTGACTAGACGGCATTGGGTTTTTTGGGTATACGTGGCAGAGGAGCCCTGGGGGTGCAGTAGGTAAGCGTTCCGCTGCCAACCAAAAGGTCAGCAGTTTAAATCCACCACCCGCTCCTTGGAAACTCAGGGTGCGGTTATACTGTCTTATAGGGTTGCTATGAGTTGGAATTGACTCGATGGCAGTGGGTTTATATGTGGCAGAAGGAGCCCTGGTGGTGCAACTGTTAAGCACTCAGCCGCTAGCTGAAAGGTCAGCGATTCTAATCCACCAGCAGTTCGCAGGAGAAAGATGTGGCAGCCTGCTTCTGTAAAGATTCACAGCCTTAGAAGCCCTATGGGGCAGTACTACTCTGTCCTGTAGGGTTGCCCGGAGTCAGAATTGACTCTACAGGAACGGGAAAGGAACATGCGGCAGATCACAGAGACAAGTGTGCTAGTGAAAAAAAACCCACAAACCAATGCAGGTGTTCTGTAATCTAGGGGTGACTGCAGAATCTGTAGTCAGAGGAACATTGTTCTTTGCCAGGGAAACTTTTTCATGAGCCCTTTAGTTATGCAAAAGCAAGGGCAGAGCATAACCTGGAAGGAAGAGGATCACAGGGGAGGAGTTAAAAGTGATGAAGGGGCTCTCTGTCCTTACTGTGGTCAGAGAGTTATTTTTGAGGTCAACTGTTTTGATTGGTGTTGGTGAAGTTGGAAAACAGGGTGTGGGACCCCTGATTTGGGGAGTGAGGAGAGAACCACAGTGAACTGCCATCTGGGAGTGCCCCCAGCCACATGGCAGGTGTGTGTGAGTGTTTCATGAGTGTGTGTGTGAGAGCCTGTGTTGCCTAAAGATGGACCTGCCTCCATCATGCAGTTACATTATTAATGGACACGCTGGAAGGTGGGGATTCTGATAGCTTTGAAGTTTTGCTTGTCAGCACTGTGTTCCCTTGGTTTATCCTCAGGGCCAATTGAAGTTGTGAAATTCTACACTGAGTGTCAGCCTTGGTGTGGGGAATGAAAGAAGAGGGGGCACCCACATATGCAGAGGATAGACAGGCACCAGCACAGGAAGGAAGGGATTACTCAGAGGCCAGCAGGAAGGGCTTGGGGCATCAGTCTGAACCCAGTAGGGCGAACAGCCCCTGGGGACCTGGCTCTACCCTTGCCTGGGCTTCCCAGCAATACTAAGGGATGGGGACGTGCTAGGAGACATGGTCCTTCCACAGTCCCAGAGGAGGGACTGGATTTTTTTTATTTAGATAGGAAAGGCTATGGCAACCCAAGGAGAAAGGAAAATTTGGGACACTTGGGTTCACTTGTATATTCCTTGATTCAGCACTGTATTCGTTCACTCACAAACATCTGTTGAACCATTTTCAGTCAGGCTCTGTCAAGGATACAGGGAAGAAAAAAGATCCAGCATCTTCCATTAAGAACCTTCTCTGGCTAGTGCATTATTATTATTCTTATTGAAGTAGAATCTTAAATGATTTAGGGGCAACCTGGCTCTGCATAAACTGGCCACAGCTGCTGGTGACACTTTGCTCTTGTGTTCCCATCCCTGAAGGCTGCTGTTGGCTGTGGCATCCCAATGGGAAAGGAGAGGAAGCTCAACAGCAAGGGGAAATACCACTCACTTTTATTCTGTTGGAATAATTTTATTCTGAGAACGTCACAGTGTTAAGAGCAGTATGCATCTAGGTTAGAATTTGTATTTTGAAGACTGAGTCAAGTTTCTACCTGGACTATACACTTTACAACGTTAACATATCTGTCTTCATTTTCTTCTTTAAATCATGTAGTCAGGGTTTCTGGTCCACCGGACTGTAGGCTTCTGGAGGTGAGAAACTGTCTCCAGAGAGCTGAGCATGGGTCTCAGCCCACCTTGGCTGAATTGAACAAAAGACACAGAACCTGCTACAGAAGATTCCTAGTCTCTCAGTCAGGCAGCTTTAACTTAGCAGCCACCAGTGTTCACAGCTGCCCTGAGCGGCGTTTTTGGGCTGTCAGCTCTGCCTTCCATCTCTGTGCCCTATTATCTCTGCCTTTGTTCCTCCTTGATCACCCCACCTGGAGACAAGCAGGGCCCACGTTTTCCCTCCCTGAAGCCAGTGTTCAGGAAGAGCTCCAGCGCTGGTCCCTCACGCCTCAGGACACTGGCCTCCCTCTCTGGGGAGCTGTGTTCTCAGGCTCAGTGTCAGGACAAGGAAATGTTTTCTAGAAATGAAGTCTAAGGCTTTAGCATGTGCCTCTGGAAGTCCTGTTCTTTGGCCAAACTGGCCTAAGTGCAGACTCTGCTGGGCTTCCAGCTGACTCACCTCCCTGGGGCCAGCTCTCAGATGGAGTCCTGTGACCACTTCTGCATAAATTCCATGCTTGGAAGAGCAGACTTCCTGATCTTCCCCATAGAACCATGGTCCTGGGAATGCTGAAGGAAACGGAAGGCTTTTCACTGTCACAGCTTTGTCCTGTTAAACTTTTGAATTGTAATGATCCTAATGTTTAATGGCGGATCCCTGGTGGCACAGTGGTTAAGAGCTCTGCTGTTAACAAAAAGATCGGCAGTTTGAGTCTACCAGCCACTCCTTGGAAACTCTATGGGGCCGTTCTACTCTGTCCTATAGGGTTGTTGTGAGTTGGAATCGACTTGACGGCCACAGGTTTGGTTTTTTGGTTAACGTTTAAGCAGCCAGACAGTGTGGGGGAAACATGGATGAAATTAAAGTTTATTTTAACATATCTATGGAAAACAAAATTGATGGTATAGTGGTTAAGTGCTGTGGCTGCTAACCAAAAGGTTGGCGGTTCAAATCCACTAGGCACTCCTTGGAAACTCTATCGGGCAGTTCTGTTCTGTCCTACAGAGTCTCTATGAGTTGGAATCGACTTGACGGCAACAAGTTAGTTTTTTTTGGTTTATGGTAGTAAAGGAGCCCTGGCATGGTGGTTAAGAACTGGACTGTTAAACAAGACGTTGGCAATTGGAATCCACCAGTTCCTTCTTGGAAACCCTATGGAGAAGCTCTACTCTGTCCTTTAGGCTCACTATGAGTTGGAATTGACTTGACAGCAATGGGTTTGGTTTTGGTCTGCATTTTGAACCACCAGTGGCTCCATAGGAGAAAGACCTGGCAAACTGCTCACGTAAAGATTGCAGCCTGGGCAGCGTTACGGGGCAGGCCCACTCTGTCATATAGGCTTGCTATGAGTCGGAATCGACGTGACAGCACACGACAGCAACAACAAATGGAAGTAAAATGGTCCTAAGTTTGTACTGGCCTACTAACCTAAAGGCTGGTGGTTTGAACCCGCCCACTGGTACTGTGGAAGAAAGGCCTGGTGATCTGCTTCTGTAAAGATCACAGCCAAGAAAACCCTATAGAGCTCTTCTTCTCTGTAACACGTGGGGTTGCTATGAGTCAGAATCAACTTGTTGGGAATAGGTTTGGTTATTTTTGGTTGGGAAGTAAAGTTGGCACGGGCCCGTTCTTTGGGAATAAGTGTATACATCCATGTGCGTGTGTGCCTGTATCTGTGTGTAGACCATACACGGATGTATCTGTATTAAACCATAATGGAACAAAACAATAAAAGTGAAAGAACATAAAATGTAGCTAGGAGATTAGAATTTACACATAAAAATCTAGAGAAAAAACTGAATTATAGCTTGTGTGACTATAGTTGAAAATATTTTCTTAACTACTATAAACAGAAAATAGCAGAAACGTGACAATTAAACATAAATTCCCATTGCCCTCTGACCATCCGTTGACTCAGCCCAAGTTCTACTTTCTGGCATGTCTCACTGTCACAAGCACCGATGTTCACACGTGCGAGGCCACTGGTTGAGGCAGGGAGAACAGGTGGCCCCTGAAGACCCATCCCTGGCTTCCCTCAGTTGTACAGTCAGGAGAACACAACTGTCTGTGACTTCTAAACTTGCAGGGTGAAGGGCATGATGCCAGTTTTCGGGTGTGGCATTTCTGGCAATGATCAAAAGGCAGCTGGGGAGCTATAAGCCTGTGCACGTTATGGAGCGTAGGCAGCAGCCAGGCCTCAAAGGCTGATGTTTTTCTCATATCCCATGGTTTTATGACCCCATACCTTTAAATATTCATTTCCATTGCTCTACACGAAGACATAAAATCAAATTGTGCTTCCCCGAGCCCTGGTAGAGGCTGATCCCTGCAGTCCTAATGGGAACTTGCTTGGGAGAGGAGAGTCGCTCTGCCACCTGCCCGAGAGAGAGTGATAACTCCAGGCCAAAAGAGCTGGCCTGACAGCTTCCGCCCTTCTGGGCGTGACACAAGAGAGTCAGTGTCCCCAGTGTCTTTTGCTCACGGTCACCTCAAGACACGTTTTGCTCTTTTTTTTCTTTTTAATAGACTATTTTAGGTTTACAGAGAAACTGGGCAGAAAGTACACAGAATTCCTTTATACTCTTTCTTTCTCCTGAATGGTTTCCACTATTATTAACATCTTGCATTTCTGTGGCACATTTGTTGCAATTCATGAGCCAATATTGATACAATATCATTAACTAACGGTTTGTTGTTGAATTATATTGTAGTATTTCTGATATTAAACCATCTGTCGATTTTTATAATAAGCCTCCTTTAAAAATACATGAGGATCCCCGGGTGGTGCATATGGGTACACACTTAGGTAATAACTGAATGGTTAGTGGTTTGAGTTCACCCAGAGCACCTCAGAAGAAAGGCCTGGCAAGCTTCTTCCAAAAAATCAGCCATTGAAAACCCTATGGATCACAATTTTACTCTGACACATGTGGGATTGCCATGAGTTGAAGTCGACTTGTGGCAACTGGTATTATTGGCTAAAAGTTCATAGTTGTCCTTAGGTTCTCTCTTGGTGTTGTATCTTTTCTCTTTTTTTATTTTGGTGTCAGAGCTAGGAGGAGCCCTGGTGGCGTGTGGTTAAGAGCTTCGCTGCTAACCAGAAGGTTGGCATTTTGAGTCTACCAGCTGTGCCTTGGAAACCCTATGGGGCAGTTCTACTCTGTCCTATAGGGTCTCTATGAGGTGGCATTGACTCCACGGCAACGGGTTTGGTTTTTTATTTTTTATATGTCTGCAGGTAACATGCCAGTGAGGATTTACACATTTCTCACTTTAACCTGGTGCCTGGCTCAGCTCCTGAAACATAATGGGTGTTCAATAACCATTTCTTGAAAATATGAACGCTTCTCACATGTAAGAGCTGGTGCTTTGCTGACTGTGGGTTTCACAAATAAATCATATTGTGTTGTAAATAAAATATGCTGTGGGAAGACCAAGTAATGAAGCCACACTGCCAAGCCACATGACAAAGTTACTCATTCACTTCTTCACCAACTCTCAGGCCCCTGAGTATGTCTCCCTTGCTTGAGGTCAGGCCTGCGATTTGGAGGCGTGGCACCAATTCTCCCTGATAGCACTAGGCAAGACCAGACACAGGTGACTGAACTGTTTAATAATTGCAGTTAAAGATCATCTTCAGTCATATGGGCCGAGCTAGCAGTGAATCTATTGGCTGAAGAGAATTACTTGGCTGCTGAAAATTATAACAAAGTGACATAAGCAGAATACACAATTTTTTCTTCCTATGGAGTGAGTACCCCCATCTTCTCCAGTTTCTTAGTACTTGGACCCATTACAGAGCTGCTGATCAGCTTGAGGCATTTCAGGTTAAATACGCAATCACCGTTACTGAGCAAGGTTTTACTTACAGTGTTATTAGCAACTCTGGATCTGAGACGAGGTACCCACCACATCCCAGAACACTCAACCATTTTATGATTCCGTGTTTGATATTCTTAGAATGACATCCCTGCATAGTTCATTTGAGGTCAAATTAGTTAAAGGTACTCATCGAAGGTGAAAGGAGGCTCGGATTTGGGGCCAGTGATGAAATGTATAATTATAAAGCATAGTGACTGAATGATCGATCATCCCAAGTATCTCATAAACACTTTTAATCTCCTATATAACTTGTGTCCCTGGGTGGCACAAATGGTTTGTACTCAGCTATAATAAAAAGACTGGCAATTTGAATCCACCTAGTGGTGCCACGGAAGAAAGGCCTGGCAATCTGATTCCATAATGATTACAGCCAAAAAACTTTATAGAGCAGTTCTACTCTGTAACACACGGGGTCACCAGGAATCAGAATCAGCTGGACAGAAGCAGGTGTGTTTTTTGGTTTGGGTATACACTGTATTTCTTTAAAAGAGTGGGACAGGGCACACTGGAAAAACAAAACTGTTCCTACTCCAGCACTACTGCTGGGCTTAATTGTAACAATATTAATGATGCAAGGCAAAAGGCAGGGATCTGATCAGCGGGCCCCACGTAGAGGCACTTTTATGAAACTTGAAACTTTATACTACAGGTGCCAAAGCCTCGCTAGCGCTTCAGCCTTCACTTTGTTTCTTCATCTATAACTTAAGGGATCACTTCTCTTCCCACGGAAGGAGGCTTGGTGGCGCAGTGGTTAAGTGCCTGGCTGCTAACTGAAAAGTCAGCAGTTTGAACCCACCGGCTACTCCACAGGAGAAGAGACCTGGCGATTTGCTTCCATAAAGATTACAGCCTAGGACACCCTCTAGGGGCAGTTCTACTCTGTCATATAGGGCCACTAATGGACTCGACAGCAATGAGTTTTTTTTCTTCCTACATCCTTCCATGCCTTCTTTTGTAAGTATGATACCAACTGTAAGATCACCACTCCCAAATCCCAGGTTACGGAGAAAGTTCCCCTTTCCCATCTTCCAGAGACCTTGGTTCTCACTCCCTCCTGTGAGGTAGGCTGGGCAACTGCCATTTTAATAGAAACTAAGTCAAGTAACTTGTTCAGAACCATCTAGCTGATTGATGACAGGGCTGAGGCCAGGAACTCAGGACTTCTGCATTTGAATCTAGAGCTGTCTATACTGCACTGCCATGGCACACTGCCACTTTAACCCAAGATCTTTCTGAAAAGGAACATCAAGTTTTCCCCACTGATGCTTGTCTTTAATGAGTTGGCTCAGTCTTAATCTTCAAAACTTCTGAAGTAAACACTGGTTTTATCCCTTACAACGTCCCTCTCCAGCTGTCCCCTCCATGCTTGGGGGCTGTCCTGATGCGGTGCGGCATTGTGAATGAGGTTATTCTGGCCTATTCTGTTCTCTACCCCTCCATATGACCTTTAAGAGACCCTGAAAGTATACAGGCCTGGTGGTGACTGAGAGTGGGTTGTCCTATCTGGCTTTTTTTTTGGAGAGTGGATCATAGGACAGAACATGGGTGAATGCCCTGTGCAAGGCTCAGCACACCACAGGGACTTAATAAACATTTGTTAAATTAATGTGAAAAAAAAAGAATTTTTTTTTTTTTTTTTTGTGAAGACTGGGCTAAATGGCCAGTTAAGGGCATTTTGCTTTGGGGTCCACTATCTCTCTTTTCTGGTAACCTCCCCCCAATATTCCTATACCCCACCTTCAGAGGATTTGTGCTTTTCCTTCTCCAAACTGTGTTCTCAGAAAAGGACTGAGATTCACCAACTCTGTTACAAATGAATAGTACTCGTTTTCAGGTAGACTTAAGGGATGGGAAAAAGTAAAGCCCATATAAAGGCAGGAAGGTCTGGGGACAGGATTACTGACATTGGCCAGCACATGGGTCTAGGATGGGATCAGGGGTAAGAATCCTGTGGGTTCCACTTTCTGGGTCACCTGCCTGGGGTTTGCTTCCCTTGGAAGAATGCATAAAGCTCTTTTGCGGTGGCTGGGCTCCGGCACTTAGAAAAGGTTTAAGATGCTGCAGCATTGCACTAGCAAGTTGTACTTTCGACTCAGCTCTGGGCATAGCACAATCCCTTCCTTGCAGAGCCAACTGAATTAATTGGGGAAGGGAGAGAGCCCCGGTGACTTGTGGTCTGACAAGCCCTTGGTCTCTTTGAGCTCTGGTGACAGGCAGCCAGGCTTCAAAGGCCCTTGTGCCCTCCTCCTTTTACCCTGCCTGTCAAGAGAGGCTGCTGAGGAGTGGGGAGGGTGACCAGGGAGCAGGTCTCTCTGACATTTGTCCTTCCCGCACTGCCAACAGCCAACTCAAGATGGGCTCCATACCCTGCTGCCACAGCCCTCCAACCTCTCACACCAGGGAGACAGCTCTGCCTCTAAATTTAGCAGGAGGAGAGGAAGGGGAGGTCAGGGTGTCGGGGTGAGGGCTGAAGGTGGAAGCAGAATAAAAGAGACAGTGGACAAGGAGGGCAATGAGGAAGGAAAGAGTGAACGAGGGGAGAGATTTCTAGTCGGAGTGGCTGTTATAGATGAAGAGAGAAGAGTCTTCTAAATTAGTTTGTAAAAATATAGTATGAATCTTTCACTATCAGTACCATAAACCATTACTAATGCGTGCTAATGTGCACTGTCAGTTTGCGTTTGTGAAGAGTCTGAATTAGAGCTCTCTTTTTAATGCAGCCCTGGTGGCACAGTGGTTAAGCACTCAGCTGCTAATTGAAGGGTTGGCAGTTCAAGCCCACCCAACTGCTCAGGGGGAGAAAGACCTGGCAATCTGCTCCTGTGACACTGTCGAGTCCATTCCGACTCATGGCGACCTTAGAGAACCCGATGGGGCAGATCTACTTTGTCATATAGCGACTCTGTGAGTCTGAATCGACATGACAACACCTAACAACAACAGCATGTTTAAGCAGTTAAAGTGACTATGACTCAAGTGGAACCAATGACATTTCTGTCCAGCAGAAAGCAGGAGAGGGAGGTATTTATTAAGCACCTATTATGTGCCAGGACTGCTAGCTCAGTTTATCCTTGCAACAATTTGGTGTGATAGCTTGCAGAATGATTTTCTTTTTTGAATTATGGGTTAAGCTGAGGCGTGATTTATAGACTTAGGGGGAGTAGGATTTGGTGAGATCTACCTGGTCAAAAACTCTTATACTGCTGTAATAAGTGAATATGAATACCCTGAAATGCACGCACGGGAATGGAAGGTCGTTTTTCTAACTCTTCCTTCAGAAGGTCAGATGACTTACATTCCTTTTAAAAGACATGACGACAACTTGTCCTTTTAATTTCTTGGCAATTTTGTTTACCTTAATGCTTAACTTAGCAAACAGTGTTTTTAAGGGCATTCAGATGGGTTTACAGGAATCTTTTGTCATCAAATCAGAGCTGAAACCCTGGGTCCAGGACCCGCTGTGGCTGGTTGGAGCCAGGAAGGCTTAGTGTCTTTGGTTACCAGTGCATACCTAAGTGATATTATTTTGGTATACATCCTTACAATCTCAAACTGGAGCTTTTGGGCAAGAGAAACATGTGGATGGAAACATGTCCCTCACTCAGACAGGAGCACCACCGTCAACAAGGAAACATCTCCTGCAAACAGACAACAAAATGCACTCTGAATTTACCAATGACGTTTTTGTTTATCTTTTTATTGTTATTATTTTAACTGCTAAATGACAAGGTTCAGATGATTATCCTGAAGTATGTTTATTTGTCATTGCTCTATCGCTACTTGTTGCTAGGCAACCGAGTGTTTAAACAGTCTTCAGTGAAAGGACTAACATGCGCCGGTCCTCTAGCTGGCTCAGCTGGCGCTGATGTGGGCTTGGTGCTGGGAAAGAGATACTCATCTGACCTTTGCTGGATCCCAGAAACTTGCTTAGCAAGTATTAGGCACTTCCACATGTGTCTTATTGACCATATAGACAGATGAATGAATGAAGGGCCCTCTTAAATGAAGCTTGCATTTTTAAAGCTTACCTCCCAATGAATCCTGGAAGTAGTTTTAAAAAGGAGTAGAGTGGACCAGACCTCTGAAAGGAATCTTTATGTGCATGTGTGCGTGTGCGCCCACTTTGGGGAAAGAAAGTGGGGAGGATAAAGATAAGGTCCTGGGCAGTGAAGAAAGAGAAGTGTTTGAAATTTTTCAGGCTCTGTCTGTAGTCACCACCCCCATGACCACACATGCCATGCAGAGCGTTCTGTGTGTGGCTGTAGAGCAGTGTCTCTGCAGTCCAGGCGATCACTGCCTCTCCACCCAGTGTCCAGGGCTGGCTGGGTTTTCTGCTCCCTAGTAGGCCACGTAGAGGCCCTGCTTCCCCCACCCCTCCTGGTTTGAGGAGACACTGACATCCAGAGTCCTGGGGAGCACAGGCTTTGTGCTCCGAGCATGAGTGCATCCACGTGAGCAGTGCAGGCCTATTTGTTGAATGAGAAATGACTGCTACATTATGAAACACAGCTCATTTCTAGCTAACATGCATTGTTTACCCTGCAGCTATTTTTATGTTAAAGCCTGTTTCTCTCAGTGTTATCTGATGGTTTCCTAGGAGATGCCCTCACTGGCCAAGCTCTCCGCTGATGCTGGAGTTGGATATTATCTGTAAGCATTAAATATAGCCTTTGTTCACTCAGCACTGCTCTGCCCGTTCCCCCTCGGCTGGTGGTTGGTTGCCCGTGAGGGCCCCTAAAGGTTGCACAGAGAGAGGGAAAGGCTAAATGTGTCTGTCTTTCCGTGCTTCCGCTGCCGTGGAGTTAGGCTGCCCGTGTTCTCATTGATGGATTTTACTCGCCCCCACCACCAGTTGCCATTGAGTTGATTCTGACTCCTGGCAGCCCCATGTGTTTCAGAATAGAACTGCTTCATATGATTTTCAATGACTGCGATCTCTGGGAGGTAGATTGCCAGGCCTTTCTTCTGAGGTAGCCCTGGGTAGATTAAAACCACCAACCTTTTGGTTAGTAGCCAAGTGCATAACCGTTTGTGAGGCTGCCATGAAAACCCTGCATATTGCTGGTAGATTTTCCAAATCGAGACAAACTTGGTGCACAGAAACATTGACAGATTTTAGAAGAGAGCGCAGGCCCCTTCCTTAAAAGATGAGATTGTGTTATTTATTCTCTTTAAAGCTTAGCTTCTATATCTGTAAAATGAAACCTCCACAGCAACATCTAGGAGCATTATCAGCAGTTGCTAGACACTTCAAGTAGGGAGTTTCACTTCCTGTTTCATGGTCTTCTCTGACAGAAAGATCCAAATATAGTTCCAGGCTGGTTTTCCATAATGTGATGAGAAGACAGGGCGTCCCTGAAGCTTGAGAGAGCCTGCTGTCACTGTGGGAAGAGGACTTGACAACTTGGGCAGTATCCACACCATGATACACTTTCTAATCTGTCAAAATTGCTTTTTCTTAGCAGCCCTGATTTTATTAACATGTTTCTCTATCTGATCTGATTGTCTCTCTTAGAAGTTTGCTCCTTACAACTGTAACCAAAGCCAGGCAAATTACATTGAATCCAGGAAATAAATACATTCTTTAAGGAAAAAAAAAAAAAGTATGCATATATATTACTTCTGGAACAGAATTTTAAATGTAAATCACATGTATCATGATTTAGCCCTAGATTCCTGAAGTGAGAAGCGGAAGCAAGATGACAAACAGGAAACAAAACGAAACAAGAAGTGTTTGAAGCAAATGTATCAGTGAGTATCTGAGAGTAAAATCACAGTTCAACTGATCTCCTTCGTGGTACAAGAACAGGAAATGAAAAAGAAGAAGAAGAAAGAAAAGATCATTACTTGATTAAGGAAAGCAGATAATCTCGAGAAACTGAATGAGTCAGTATTTACTCCAACAAGGAAACCGTCTTCTTATCTCCTCCCTCCCACACTTCTATCTAGGCTGGAAATCCATGGAGGGAAATGTGGTTAGTTGAGGTCCTGACAGTTCTCAAAGTAGAATGAGCGCAGTGCTTGAACAGAAGTCAAAAGCTGTGCCTACCCTGGAGCTATTTGCAGACAGAATTAAACCATCTATCCTTTGACAACTTCATTTATCCATCATTTAACCATAGATCTTTGTCTTTAGATGGGCCAGCTATGTGTACAAAGTTAAAGAGGAGAGAGCAGAGCATCATGGGTAACAAGCTGAACTCAATCTCCATGACCAAAGCAAGGGTGTGCACTGTGCTATCAGGAGGCTCTACGCAGACCGTGCTCAAATCTCTGGATCCCTTTGTTGTTGTCAGCTGCTGTCGAGTTGGCTCCCAACCTGTGGTGACCTCAAGCACAACAGGATTGGACCATTGTGATCCATAGGGTTTTCATTGCCTAATTTTCAAAAGTAAATTGGCAGACTTTTCTTCCTAGTCTGTCTTAGCCTGGAAGCTCCACTGAAAGCTGGTCAGCACAGAGCAACATGTAAGTTTCCACTGACAGATGGGTGATGGTTGCTCTTGAGATGAAATGGCTGGAAATACAACTGGGATCAACCTCATGGAAGGAAAGAATTCTACCACTGAACCACCACTGGCCCCCTGGAACTCTTTAGACTTTGGGAAAGGCCTGAATCCTGGGGCGATGGGAGTCTAGGGCAGGAGTACCGTCCAAAGTACTGGCTTTCAAACTTGTATGATTGGGACTCACAGTAAGAAATGTATTTGCCATTGCCACCTAGTACGCATATACATATATAGAGATACATGAACATAAAAATGAAGCAAACACTTCATTACTCACCTTGTGGGATGTACTCTGATATTTGCGATCTCGTACTATTCCATTTCATTCCATTACAGAATAATTGTTTATGACCCTCTAAATTAATTTCACTACTCTCACATTGATCTAGATCTAGTTGTGGGATAGAAAGGGACTTTTTTGGACAATATCTTTATAATTGTCTTGGTTATTTGAAGCGAACATTAATTCTGTTAATATTATTCTAATTTAGTAAAAAAAATTAAATTTATTTTGGAAGGAGGAAAGATGTAAAGGATATTAATATTTATTGAAACCTATGTGCCAAGTATGTTACATATGGTATCTTATTACTTCTCAGGATTACCCTGAAAGGAAAGTATTACTATCATAATTTTACAGAAAAGGGAGCTGAGGCACAAAGGCATTTAAGTGACACACCTAGCTCCATGCAACTTGTTAGAGATGGAGCCAAGATTATATGTGGACCTGTTTCACTATAAAGCAGGTGCCCTTTTGACTGTACTCTGCTACTTGCCATATCAGCGTCAGACTGAGCTCCAACTTCATTAGGTTGACAAGCACAGGCTACCAACAATTTTTGACATTTCTCTAAGAGGTCATTTGTTTGCTCCTGGGTTCAGAGCATTCCTGAAAGTAACTGACTTAAGGAGTTTTTGACTTTACGGTAACCATTTCCTGGGCAGCACCCCTGTTCCTTGCCCTTATTGAATACAAGTTGAATTCACAGACTGGTGATGTAAGAATTTTTCAAACACAAAAATGCAAATGATTACATACACTTGAGACCAAAAGTACTGTCTTTTTCCAAAGAACAGCCCATAACTGGCTTGTCAGGAGGCTGACCTATGGCTGAGGAGTGCTTGGCTGGAGGAATTGATTGTTGGTTGAGGAACACTGAATAAGAGGATGGTGTCATGCAAGGGAGGGAAGGCTGTAGAGACCAGAGCTGTGGGCTCCAACGGAGGAGGGGCCACTATGCAGCTGTGCAAATTTGCAAAACATATTTAATCCCCATGAGCCTGTTCCTCATCTGGAAAATGAGGGAAATTATGACATCTACTTTATGGAATTGTCATATGAGGATTGTATAAGTAACACCCGTAGCAATACTATCCGATAATCTCATTGTTGTTATTGTCGCTCAAGAAGGGCAGTTTTCCAACACTCAGCAGTCGTATCCATGTTCCATTTCACTGGGTAAAAGTGAGGCATTTGCGTCTGCCACCAGAGAGGGCTGTTTATTTTATTTTAGTTTTTATCATTTCCTGCCAGCATCTCACAAGATCATCATTTTGCCTATCCAAGATACCTGATTCCTCAGTGTCTTATATTACTAAAAACAGTGAAGCCTTGAGGAGAAATTAGGTCTTGCCCTGAACTCAAATCCTTTAGAAATTTCAATTTGCTAATGTTGATATTTTTTCCACTCTTGTCTTTGCCCCTCTTATCTAGAAGAGATGCATTGTGCTTTTTGACTCGATAATGGGACCTATATAGAGAAGAAAGTTCAGAAGTAGGAAGATGATGTTGGTGCAACGGTTAAAAAATTGTGTGTGTGTGTGTGTATACATATATATATATTTTAATTTTCTGCCAGATACCTGCAGATTGATGAAGACGCCATTGAAAATGCCTCCCAACATTTAGGCTTGAGGAAGCAGTTTGCTTTACAAAGCCTCAGAGAAACCTTGTGGCAGAACTAACCAGAGTTAAGTAGAAACAGGTTGAAGAAATTACAAAAGGCTTTTACTAAGCAAGATAGAAACCTAATGAAATCCTCAGCCTGGAGTTTCTGTAGGATCAGTCCTCTTACCAGTATTTTTTTCTTTTAATGGCTGCTTTCACAAATGAAATGAGAGGCATTAGCTGGAGAATTACATAGTATTGGACCAATCACTTGTGCAAGAGGATCGAGGTTGGGAAGAGGCTCACTTGTACTTGAGGAAACCAAGTCAAAAGTGGAATTGTTAGATGGGGACCTACTGAAAAACATTAGCTCTAAATGTAATAGTAGATCACAAACCAAAATGAGATTCCAAATTAGAATCTGCCTTTATCTGGGCCTTGCTGTTATTGTTAGCTGCCATTGAGTCAGCCCTCAATTCCTGGCGGCCCTATGTACAATGGGATTGGACCATTGTAATCTACAAGGTTTTCATTGGCTGATTTTTCAAAAGTAGATCAAGAAGCCTTTTCTCTTAGTCTGCCTTAGTCTGCCAGCTCCACCGAATCCTGTTCGTCATCATAACAACATGTGAACCACCACTAACAGACAGGTGCTGGCTACGCATGAGGTGCGTTGGCTGGGAATCAAACCTGGGTTTTCCTCATGGAAATTGAGAATTCTACCTCTGAACCACCACTGCCCTTCTATCTGGGCCTAGGTAGCATGTAAAAGAGCCTGGGGTGGGGTGGCAGTAGTGGCTAGTGGGCTGTGAAGCTCCTTGCTGGCTGGAGTTGTCTGAGAAAGAAGAGCTCTACAACAGAGGTCCACTGGCTGCTCAGAAGTTTTGATGTAATCCAATATGATGCTCAATGATTGGAAGAACAATGATTCCCAAGGACTGGATCACCATTCTGGATCTTTCTTTGATGCCACTAACCCAGTAGTGAAGAAGAGCTTTGTCATTGGCCAAAACACAGCAGGGTTCCTGGCTGCTGGCTGTGTTATAACTCTGTGATGGAGAGCCAGCAACCAAGTGGGTCATCATTCATTTCCATGCTTTACCTTTCACTTAAGACTCTACCTCTGTCATGAGACACTTGTGTGCAGAAGTTGACTCCTAATGTGACATACTGAGCTCAGAGAACCAAGTCCCCATTCCTCTGTAAGTGTTGCAATATAAATAGAGACCCAAGAAAGATATCTGCCTTTTCCATCCAGGGTTGTGACCTTCAAATAGTTCTATCCACTTAGCTCTGTCTCCCTTCCTATCCTATCCTGGAGAAAGGACTGGAATCAGATTCTCTCTATCCTACCCCTCCACCCCAGCTCTCCCTGTCCACTTCAGGCTTCAATGTCTACTTGTAGCCCTTATTTCTCAATTCTCTGTCCAATCCTACTATGAAAAATCAATATGAGAGTCTTTCACACGAAGGTAAATGACTGACAACATTTTAAATGCATGACTTTTTCTCAAGGGTATTTGCATTAGAATAGGATGACTGTTCTTAACAGATCAATAATTCTTCGTTTTTATTTCTGTACCTCCTAATTTTATGCCTTCTGTTCACGCTTTGGAAACCCTGGTGGCATGGTGGTTAAGTGCTACGGCTGCTAACCAAAAGGTCAGCAGTTCGAATCCACCAGGCCTTCCTTGGAAACTCTATGGGACAGTTCTGCCCTGTCCTACAGGGTTGCTATGAGTTGGAATTGACTCAGTGGCAAGGGTTTTTTTGTTGTTGTTGTTATTTGTTTACCCCTTTATTTCTGCAAACATATCTTTATCCTCTACTGCTTCCAAAACTGGTTTTTACCTTCTTCAATTATTAATTCATCACCTTAAATTTTTTTTGTCCTTGCTTTCATCTTCTCTTTGGTTTCAACAACTATCTGATATCCCAGTATCAGTACAATTCCTTTGTCCCCCAATTCCTAAATCTACCTAAAGGTACCACGATATTCAGGTACTCACCATCAGTAGATATAACTAAAATGTCTGAGCTAGAATTTTCTAGCTACAATCTTTATATCTTTCCCTTCTTCCTCATCTCTATACCCAACTGAATTTTCCTCTGTCCTTTTTGGGTTTGTCAATACTTTTGCCATTCAACTAAAATTAAATCCATTTTAAATTCACCTGACTCCTTGCCTGACCTGGATTTCATCACCATTCATGTCAGAGATTCTTGTTGGTATCCAACACTTCCACGTACCCTTAGCACCCTCTGAATCTCCCATGTCATCTTCTTGCTTAAACAGTACCACTCTTATGAAGCTGACTAAAGAAAGACAGTGAACCAAGCAGACCTGTATCTCAAGAGAAGCCTAGATTTGGGGGAGCGATGGATCTTTTGAGCAAATGGGTGGCATGACACTACCTGACTGAGTGTAGTGACTTTTAATCTGTTCAATCCAAGTCACCTCTCTGCATTTCTGGAGACACTAAGCAGAGACTTGCTGTGACTGCCACCTGGAGAGGTTGAATGATTCTAAGTGCCCAACTCACAAAGAAGCAGCTCAAGTGAAAATAAACATTGTGACATTTAAGAAGCAAAAAGAGCATTTACTTTGGGCCAGATGTGTCACTACATATCACCATAATGGACTGCTCCGTGCTCACTGCTGAGTCCCAAATGATGAGTTGCAGCTGGCGACAGAGCTGGCCTTGAGTCCTCAGATCTGTTCATTTGGAGACTGGCACCTCAGTTTCTAATACCTTATGTGTAATTACTTTCTCCTTTATTCCTTACAACACAGTGTGGCCAGCAGGATGGTGGGTCTGCTGATGAGGTGTCCTCAGCTCCTTTGGAAGCCCAAGTGAGCCCTGAGACTATAGAGTATAACTCTCCCTGTAGGTTCTAATGCCACAGGATCCTGGGAAATTCAGAATGATTTCCCCTTCTGAAATGATCAGTGTTCACTTTAAATTAGATTTACAATTAGCATGAAGTTAAGAAGTATGTGCTAAGCACAGAGCACTGTGCGTAGTCATGTATATACAGAAAGTGACATGAATCCTGTCCTCAAGGAACAATTTGATCTAGTGAGCCAGAGAGAAAAGTACACATGTACTTAGGACACAGTGAAAAGTGTAATAAGTATTATAATACAAATAATAGCAAAAAAGGCATGAGAACACATATGAAGGAATAAGAGATTCTAATGAAGAAATGGAAACCCTGCTGGCATAGTGGTTAAGAGCTCAGCTGCTAACCAAAAGGTTGGCGGTTCGAATGTACCAGGTGCTCCTTGGAAACTTCACGGGGGCAGTTCTACTCCGTCCTATAGGGTTGCTATGAGTCGGAATCTACTCGACAGCAGTAGGTTGGGGTGGGGTGGGGAATGAAGAAATTGGTAGCTAGAGATTGAGGAAAGCTTTGTGGAGGAGCTGACATCTAAGCTGTCTCTTGAAAAACAGATACATTTGGATGGGTAGAGATGAGAAGAAAGCAGAAAAAGAAGAGGAATTAGGGGAGGAGGGAACAGAGTGAGAGAAGTGTGGGTGAGACCACAAGGCAAGGCTGGAACATGGAGTATGCACGCCTGGGATAGTTGGGGAGAGGGAGGTGAGGAATCAAAGGTAGATCGAATAGTCTTCATGTTATCATTCATTCAGTAAATGTCAACACTTGTGCAAAGCTTAGTGTGGGAAAGGAGGGAAGACGGTACAAAGGGTATCTCTACGTGGCCAGGAGGTAAAGCCACAGAATCTCAGGCACTGTTTTTTGAGTTGTCAGTAGACCCAGAGTTATACATGGCCATGAGTGTTCCATTGCTTCTTTCTTTCTCTTGACGTTCTGGCTACTCATCACAGTCTTTTCTTCATTTGTTGACCCCTGACAAGCTGGGCCATCTGACCATCCCAGATTCCCGATTCTTATCTTGGTTGTGGTTGACTCTGACTGGCTTTTATGGTGTCTAGTTTTCTGCCATCTAAGTGGTTGCTTATTCCGTATTGTTGTGGCCAGCCCTGAGTGGAGTTTATCTTCATGTAAATGCAGACATATTTTGCCTTAGTAATTCCTGCTTCTGCTAAATGCTTTTCTTTCCAGGCACTTACTTTGTTGTTTCGTAGGCACATCGTTTCAATGCCTGAGATGGTTTTCAGTGTTATCCAAGCACCAGGAAAAAAATAATAAACTGTCACAATCAAAAGACTTCTGACTTCAATGAGTAGTGGAGTTACTTGAATCCCAACTCTTGGTTCCAAAGGATTTCCATAAGCCTCTTGATTTCCAAATGAGAAAATCATGATAAGCAGTTAATTAGCTCTTTAAGCAAAACCAAAGCATCACAGGCACTGCTGTGCACACCACACCCTCAGGAGAGGGAGGCCAGCACCACATCCTGGAAAACATGCAGTGCAAGCCTGAAAATGGAGTTCATGTAAATTCAAGTAATGTCCTTTGACTTTCCATTAAGCTGGGCATGTCCCAGTTATCCCTCGGGGACTTTCTTAATGTTATCACGGCAACATACAATTAAGTCAGATTACATTTTTTATATGAGGGGAGAGGTGCTAAGATACCATTCTAAGTTATTCATCAGTTCACTTTTCACAAAACAATCCCAGATATGACTTTAAGATGTGCAGTATTAAAAAATAGCAGATAATTTGATATTGCTATGTCATGTAAAGAAGCCCTTCTTCCTTTCCCCAGGGAGGACAAAAGACTTAATGGAACTCCCCTGTGTCGCTATGCTTATCACTGCTTACCGTATTATTCTGATTTATGTGGCAGATCGTGAACCTGAGAATTAACAGAAACTTCTTTCCCAGGGCTAGAATATTCTGATTTCAGCATTGTAGAGCCAGGCGTAGCCTTGAAAATGAGCCAAATCATGATTGTGTGTGTGTGTGTGTGTGTGTGGCCTAGGGATATATATAGTCACTATGGAGCCCTGGTGGTACAGCAGTTAAGAGCTTGGCTGCTAACCAAAAGGTCAGCAGTTCAAATCCACCAGCCGCTACTTGGAAACCCTATGGGGCAGTCCTACTCTGTCCTGTAGGGTTGCTATGAGTCGCATTCAACTCAACAGCAAGGAGTTTGGCTTTATGGAGCCATTAAGGAGACTGATAAAATAAAGGAACTAAGGGCTTCCCTTAGTCTTCAGAACAGGACCCTTGTTTCAAAAGTGAGACAGTGAATTGAGATGCTGAGTTATACAGCTAGAGGCCAGCCCCATTGGGATAGGACTTAGTGTTGGGAGATGCTCCTTCATGGGGTCTCTTGAGCTCCTATAAGTCTTGTCAGGTACGTGACTGTTGCAAGGCTCTGAGCACTCTTTAGCTGGGCCATTTTTCAAGGTTTGTTCGCAGCAAGCAACCTTGAAGGAGGAAGTAAAGTCTCCTCCAAGATATAGAAGCTTTCTTACATTCTGCTATATAGTGATGGGCTCCCCAGGTTCAGGATTCCTCTTTTGTAATGCATCCTACTGCATATGCAGGTGTCCATCTAGGTCCACCTGTGCTGCCCTGAAAGGAATTGGGGCCTAGGGAGCTGACGTGACTGACACTCTGGTTGCTGCTTTTGTTATGGGCAACAAAGTGTTTTGTCTCTGGCCCAAGAAAGCATCCACGAAGCTATGGAAAGTTAACTTGTCAACTTTCGAGTAAGGTAACATCTCATTCACAGACCCTGACAGTCAATCTGGAATGCTTGTGGTTGCCTTCTCCTTTCCCTGTTGTCCAAAGATATGGTCCCGTTGGAATATCCTATTCTACTGTACTCAGTCCTTCTTTACTCTTAGGCCAAAGTCAGTGTAAGTCTTCTTTCTACTTAAGATCTCAAGAAGCAGAGTCTATAATTGACCTTTAAGAAATAAAGTAACATGCATAAATCCCTACTGTACGAGGCTTTCTCTACCGGTGTGTCCTTGATAAATCTTGACTCATTAACCCTTTGTGGGCAGGGTAGACAGAATCTCTGACGTGTGGCAGATGGATGCTGTCTAGGGTCTTATGTGTTCAATTTTGTGAGCTCACCATGCACCTGGGGGCAGAAGTCAAAGTATATCATTTTAATACCCCTTTGGGCTCTGTCCCCAAATCCAGATTCAGTCTACTCTGGAAGCTGTGTCTTTGGAAGTTACTTCGATGGCGGAGCTCCAGGCACTGCTGTTGTTTTACAGGGACATGAGAAGACACATAGGGGCTGATGACAATTACAGCTCTCCCTCGCATTCCTGAGATGACTTCCTCAGCCTAGCAGGAAGTAGTCATGTTGTGCTTGTTTAGAGGAGGAATGTGGTCCTCTCCAGCTGGGCGTGCCCTTCGGCTGAGTGGTTGCTCATATCCTACTTCTGAGGGTGCCGGTCTGCCAGTGAGTCAATGACAACCAAAACTACAACAACTACAATCACGACCTCTCCAACAACAGAAAAAAACCCAAACCTGTTGCCATCGAGTTGATTCTGACTCATAGTGACCCCATAGGAGAGAGTAGAGCTGTCCTATAGGGTTTTCAAGGAGCAGCTAGTAGATTTGAACTGCTGACCTTGTGGTTACCAGCTGAGCTCTTAACCACTGAGCCACCCAGGCTCATCTCCAACAAGTCTTCATATAATAATTGTGTCCTATGTACCAGGTACCTTAAACATATGATATGACCTCAGCCTCACAGCAACCATAAGAAGTATGTATCATGGTTGGTGACAGCCTACTTTTTGTCTAATAACTAACTGCCCACCTTACACCAAAGGAAATGCGAACTCACTCAACAAAATTGCGTAGCTTTCGAGTGCCAAAGCTAGAATTATGATGCAGGGCTGTGTGAATTCAAAACCTTTCTATCTTATGCCTGTTTTCTATTGCCAATGAGTCGATTCCAATTCATAACAACCCTGTAGGACAGAGTAGAACTGCCTCATAGGGTTTCCAAAGCTGTAATATTTACAGAAGCAGACTTCCATGTCTTTGTCCCATGGAGTGGCTGGTGGGTTCGCACTGCTGACCTTTCAGGTAGCAACCGAGTGCTTAGCTACTACACCAGGGCATCTCTGATCCAACTTTCTTCTTAAAGGCTCATGAAGATTAGATGTGATCTGTGGAACTAATAAAGACCATCATTGCCCAGTAAACAAATGCCACCAAAGACTCCACATCACTTAATGAATTAAGTTCAATTTTCCTGGGTTTCAGGCAGCCCCAGCCTGAAACAGCCTACGTTTTCTCTAATAAGAAACCCTATCCATTGTTATGGTAAATAAAATACCATCTCCATGAAGACATTTCAGATTCACCTTCAACTGGATGTGAACTTTCCCTCTTCTTGACATTACAGTTCTAGTTCCATATCTTATGGCCCCAATCACAAATTGCCTTTGTGTACCTATCTCCTTATAGACTATGTGCTTCTGAAAAATAAGTTGTCCCAGGATCCCAGATCTTTCTTGAGCTTTGGATCTACATATTCAGTTGCCTACTAGGCACCTTCCCTTCAGAATGCCACAGATACGTCAACCTCAGTACAGCCAGAACTGAGCTCCTGATCTCCCTCACAAACCTGTACTGGTCCCAGTGTTCCCACTTCAGTGAAGGCCTCCCCACACCTGTTTGTCTAAGTCAGGAATACATGCCCCCCTTTTCTCCATCACTTGTCACATTAAATCAACCCTCTGATCTGATTGCAACTACTTCCTAAATACTTCACAAATCTATAATTTGTCTCCATTTCAACTGTAATTTCTCAAGTCCAAATGGCCATATTTTGCCACCTAGGCTACCATGAAAACTTTTAACTGATCAAACTTCCAAATCATTCTTGCTACTATAGTCAGAGTGACCTTACCAAAAAAAAAAAAATGCCAGCTTGATCATGTCAGTCTCCTGGTCAGTAAACTTCCCTGCTCAGAAATTTCACTTAGGTTAATGTCGAAACAGATGGTTTACATGACTTTTCTTTAGATGGTTCTTTTATACCTCTGTAGCCAAATCTGTCTTGGAAGAAGTACAGCCAGAAGGCTCCTTAGAAGCATGGATGGCTAGACTTTGTCTCACATACTTTGGACATGTTATCAGGAGGGGTCAGTCCCTGGAGAAGGACATCATGCTTGGTAAAGTAGGTCAGCGAAAAGAGGAAGATCCTTAATGAGATAGATTGACACAGTGGCTGTAACAATGGGCTCAAGCATAATAGCAGTTACGAGGATGGTGCGGGACCGGGCAGTGTTTCCTTTTGTTGTACATAGGGTTGCTATGAGTCAGAACTGACTTGATGGCACCTAACAACAATAAGAACAGCCATAGCTTTTGTAACTTCTTCTCCTTGCTCTTTATGTTTTGGCCATTCTAAACCTGATTCATTTCTTCAGACATGCAATGCTCATTCTTGCATTCTTTCTCTACCAAAAAGAATTGGTCGACATTAAACCATTTCAGGAAGTTGCCTATGATCAAGAACTTATGGTACTGAAGGAAGAGGTCCAAGCTGCACTGAAGACATTGGCGAGAAACAAGGCCCAAGGAATTGACAGAATATCAATTGAGATGTGTCAAAAAACAGATGCAGCCCTGGAAGCGCTCACTTATCTATGCCGAGAAATTTGGAAGACAGGTACCTGGACAACTGACTGGAAGAGATCCATATTTGTACCCATTCCAAAGAAAGGAGATCCAACAGAATGCAGAAATTACCCAACAATATCATTAATATCACTACAAGTAAAATTTTGCTGAAGATCGTTCAAAAGTGTTTACAACAATACATTGACAGGGAATTACCAGAAACTCAAGCTGGATTCAGAAGAGGACATAGAACAAGGGATATCATTGCTGATGTCAGATGGATCCTGGCTGAAAGCTGAGAATACCAGAAAGATATTTATCTGTGTTTTATTGACTATGCAAAGGCATTCGACTCTATGGATCCTAACAAATTATGGGTAACGTTGCAAAGAATAGGCATTCCAGAGCACTTAATTGTTCTCTTGAGGAACCTGTACTTAGCCAAGAGGCAGTTGTTTGAACAGAACAAGGGAATACTGCGTGATTTAAAGTCAGGAAAGTTGGACATCAGGGTTGTATCATTTCACCATACTTACTCAATCTGTATGCTGAGCAAACAGTCTGAGAAGCTGGACTATATGAAGAAGAACAGGGTATCAGAATTGGAGGAAGACTCATTAAAAACCTGCATGATGCAGATGACACAACCTTGCTTGCTGAAAGTGAAGAGGACTTGAAGCACTTACTGATGAAGATCAAAGACCCCAGCCTTCAGTATGGATTGCACCTCAATATAAATAAAACAAAAATCCTCACAACTGGATCAATAAGCAACATGATAAATGGAGAAAAGATTGAAGTTGTCAAGGATTTCATTTTACTTAGATCCACAATCAATACCCATGGAAGCAGCCATCAAGAAATCAGATGACTCATTTCATTGGGCAAATCTGCTGCAAGGTATCTCTTTAAAGTGTTGAAAAGCAAAGATATCACTTTAAGGACTAAGGTGCGCCTGACTCAAGCCATGGTGTTTTCAGTCGCCTTGTATGCCTGTGAAAGATGGAAGACTGAAGAAGAGTTGATGCCTTTGAATTATGGTGTTGGAAAAGAATATTGAATATACCATGGACTGCCAGAAGGATGAACAAATCTGCCTCGGAAGAAGTACAGCCAGAATGTTCATTAGAAGCAAGATGGTGAGAATTTGTTTCACATACTTTGGGCATGTTATCAGGAGGAACCAGTCCCTGGGTTAGGACATCATTCTTGGTAAAGTAGACTGTCAGCAAAAAAGAAGACAACCCTCAATGAGGTGGAGCGACACAGTGGCTGTGTCAGTAGGCTCAAACACAGCAACAATTGTGAGGATGGCGCAGGACTGGGCAGTGTTTCATTCTGTTGTACATGGGGTCACTGTGAGTCGGAACCAACTCGATGGCATCTAACAACAACTCCTCTGCCCTATGTGAGTATAGATATAACTTCTGAGAAGACTTCTCTGACCTCAAAAAAACTAGGTTTGGTGCCCTCAAATGTCCTACTTGAACATCCTGTACCCCTCTGTGATAGGACAGTTAGAATTGCTGCTATAATTTCCTGTCTCTCCACTAGGCCAGATGCTTCACGTAGGGGGAGATGATTTCTGCATTGTGATTGAATTCCCAGGGCCTAGCACAGTGCCTTGGACAAGTTTTTATGCATAGTGAATGGACATTTAAATTTTTGGGTCAATTAAGCACGTGTGTATATGATGTGGGGTAGTGGTATGCCTTGAAGGAAAGGTATTCATTATTTTGAACAGTACTACATTTGATTTTTTTTTAGGTTTAGGGGATTTTTCAAACAAATTTTATTTTATCTTACTTTTTTTGCTCTGTCTTTTATATATCATAACTCTCTCTATATATTATTAGAGTATATCCATTAAAAAGCCTGGATATCCGTGGAAGTTTTTCCTGCAAGATACCTTTCCCCCAAAAAATCTGAAATCCTAGCAGAGCTAGGGTTGGGCTTCATGTAATTTTGAACCTTCGTGGAGACTAGTAAATGGAAGGTATAGTGAAAACATGTCCTTTGGATTATTTGAGAAGAAAACAGGTATTTCTGATGTTAATTGTTGGCAACTGTGGTCACATGGTTTATCAGAGATATTCTAAGAGTCTTTTAATTTCCATAGTAGTTTCTTTTTTTTTTTTATTATTATTAAACATTTCTTGGTGGTAAGCAAGGGTTAACAGCTATTTAAAAGGGACCCGTGGAAAGTAGGAAAGAACTTGACTTTTTCGTGTTCATGATGACATTAATTTATGAGGAAGGGTTGGAGGAGCAAGCCAATCAAATACTGGATGCCAAATTACCATATATCACACAATTTACGAGGCAGTCAAAAGTGTTATTAGATTGGAGACCAGAACAACCTTCTTAATTCATCCTTATGACAGTGATTGTAATGACTCTAAGAACCTGGCTTAACCCGAGTTCATTTTATGAAAGGCCTTTCATTTTTTAAAAGTTACATTTATTGAATTTAAAGAAGGCTTGACTTAAAATGTATACAGTTAAAGCATAATAAAAATGCCTCAACAATCAATCTGAATTCTATATCTAGGGACACATGTGCATCTGTGGGAGGCATATGACGAATACTGGCTTTTCAGAAATCTTGTAGTGAGGCATTTCTCTCTTTTTCTTTGTAAAGTAAATAATTACTGTTCGAATTTCACCAAAGTAATCCTGCTCTTCCCCCCGCCCCGCCCCAATTTGATGGTCCCATGGCCCCAGTGTCTCTTACCAAATCCTAAGTTTTTCTATTCTAGTAACTCTGGAGAAGTCAGCCTGCCTGGCCCTCCCGCCCCCGCCCAAAAAAAGAGTTGCCATTGAATGAATGCAAATCGTGGCAACCCCACCTGTGTCAGAGTAGAACTGTGCTTCTTAGGGTTTTCAATGGCTTATTTTTTTAGAAATAGATCACCAGGCCTTTCTTCTGAGATACCTCTGGCTGGACTTAAAACACCAACTTTTCATTTAGCAGCCTAGCACTCAACCATTTGCACTATCAGGGACCGTTGCCTGGCCATTAACGTACCTTTAATCATTCTTTGTTGGTAAAGCTAGTCCCCAAATACCTAAGAATAGTCCTGAGCAAGGAGAAGTGCTTGCTGTTAGTGTTTTGGGTCTCACTGATCTGTGGCCTTGTGGACTCAAGTGAAAACCATAAGTACAACATTCCCTCTGCCTCTGTTATTGGCTTCTGAGTGGCTAGGACACTGTGGGATACAGTAACCTTTCCTAACTTCTTATCTGAGCTTCCAGCCCCAAGTTCGAAGCACAGAATGGATGCTCAATAACATGTATGGAATGAATAAAACAATAGTTTTTATTTATAGTATGTTTAGATTTCTTGACTTTTATAATCTACTAGTTTATGCTCCCAATTCAAGACTGACTCAGATGATCACCAGCCTTTATTGTATTTATTTGGGGCTGTCCTGCCCAGAGAGTTTCCAGGCTTGGGTGGAGCCAATGAGGTGGGATGCAGGTCTACTAAAGCTCATTAAATGGTGACAAGAACAGCACTTCTGTGTGCCCTGTGTCCTGGCCTCAATTCTCAGAGCAGCTCACTCCCTTGGCGACAGCCAACCAGACTATACATGGTAGCTGGGTTTCTGCCACTCTGCTAGGGTGGCTCTTGGCCTTCTGGGGAAGCTGAGAACCCTGGAGAACAAGATAGCTCCCCAAATCTCAGATGTGTCACTTTCCTAAAAAGATACATTCCTAGTGGCTCTTAGGTTGGGACATAGGATCTGAGAAGGTCCAACACCAAGTGGCTTAGACTGTGGCCACATGATTTGTAAGAGCTGAGCATAGAAGGCCCAGCTGTGCCCAGTACAGAATAAGCACTTAATAATTGTCAAGGCTCTTTCCTGCCAGTCTTTCCTCCTGCTTCTAGATCCATGCCAGTTTGTCCCCTCAGTGATGCTGTCTGCTTTGGGAGGTGGCAGGGAATCAAGAAAGCCTCCAAAATTGTGGTGTCTGAGCTGACTCTTGAAGAGTGACTAAGAGTTATTCAGGCAAACAAGGCTGGGAAGGTGTTTTAGACAGAAGCAACAATTTAGGCCAAGTCACAGAGATGAGAAATAACAAGGAGTGGTGGGGAATTCCATGTAACTCAGATTGCTAAGTGCGAGGAAAGAATGGTCAGAATTGAGGGCTGAGAGTTAATTAGGGCTAAATTATAGAGACCTTCTAGACATTGATAAAGATGATAGACTTTGTTCTGAAGTCAATGAAGAGACATCGTAGGCTTTTAAATGGTGGTAAAAGGAGCCCTGATGACACTGGTTAAGTGCTCAGCTGCTAACCAAAAAGTTGGCGGTTCAAACCTACCAGCTACTCCACAGGAGAAAGACGTGGCAATCTGCTTCCCTAAAGATTACAGCCTTGGCAACCCTATGGGGCAGTCCTACTCTGTCCTATAGGGTTGCTATGAGTCAGAATCGACTCGATGGCAATGGGTTTGGTTTGGAAGTGGTGGTAGGAGATATGGTTAGATTGTCATATACGAATAATCAGCCTGGCTACAATATGGAGAATGGGTTTGAATTCAAGAGGCTGGGGAATTACTTCGGAGGCTGATAGAGAAATTTAAGAGATACTAAGGCCGTAGCAAGAGCAAGGGGGTAGAGAGGAAGATATGCTGCTTCTACCCTTGCCAGACCCTGCTCCCTAATTCTTCATTTCTACTGAGGTGTTCATTTCAGAATTAATCTCTCTCTTTCTCTCTCTCTATCCTTCCTTCCCTTGCCCCTCAACAGTGATCAAAGTCTTTTGATAAAAGGTAAATCTTAATCGTAGAATTTCAGGAATCAGTAATGGGTGGGGCAGTAATTTCAGGAAAGGAAAGACCTTTCATGGAGGGGGCCTCTCAGATCATACCATGTTGCTGGTTGCCCTGGTATTCGTTCATAAGGCCTTCCATGGTTCTGATCCAGTGTGATCTTCAGGGACTGATCCATCTGCTTCTTTGTGTCTCTGCTTGACACTCAGCAGCTCCCTCCCACATGTCCAGCACCTCTAGCTAGATGTGGGGCACACAAAGAGGCACTGAGGCCAGGGGGTCTCTAGAATCTGGAGTGTACTTCTTAGGAGCAATGGAGTCTATTGTTCTCTGCTTTCACTGGGGGGGTCTTTTATAAAATGTGCTTGTCGTATAGACCTGTGTCGCTCTCAGAGCCATTACTTCGATTCTTCCTAAAGTTTCAGAATCCATAATCAGTGATTTCTTCTTATACCCCAATGTAAAAATCTCTCCAAACATATCCTTGCTGATGTCCAGCATATGTTTGAATACTTCAGTCAACATGGAACTCATTATCTTTCATGAAAGTCCTTTTCACATGAGCATAATCTGACTGCTAAATTTCTACCTTATTAAAAAAAAAATCTCTCTTTGTACTTACATACATTTGGTCTTTATTCTCTTTTCTAAACCTCTAGAACATGATAGGCCTGAAAAGATTCACAGTTGACATTCATGTTTTCCAGAGTCTTCCCTCCTTTAAGGTGAACATCCTCCATACCTGGGATTATTTCCTAAATTACATGGTTTCTGGTATCATTGCCATTTCCATCCTCCTTTGAGCAAAATCTATTTTAGAGTATGTGCACAGAGCTGACTCTAGTTAGGGTAATTAGTATTCTTCTAAAAACTTCGGTAAACTGGTGAGGATTTGGAGCCCTGGTGGCATAATGGTTAAACATTCGGCTGCTAATCAAAAAGTCAGCAATTCGAAACCACCAGATGCTCCCTGAGAGAAAGATGTGGTAGTCTGCTTCCTTAAAGATTACAGTCTTAGAAACCCTATGGGGCAGTTCTACTCTGTCCTATACGGTTGCTATGAGTCAGAATCAACTCCATGGAAATGGGTGGTTTAGGATTAACAGTGCTCTGAAAGCAAGACTTGGAGAAGAAGAAGCACAAGATAGGAATGGGGGTTAGAGGAGACGGGGGAGGAGTTATCAGTCAGGACTCATTCTCTTCAGCTACATACAGTGTCTTGCTATGTGGCAATGGGTGTGTGTGTGGTGGGGGAGGGAGAAGAACTGTGGTCAACCCCGTGCTTCCATCGTCCCGGCTTTGTAACTCGTTTAATAAAAGACACCCAAATATAAAGCTTCACAGAAAGGTTATGATTGGTGTGGCTTGGGTTATGACATCATCCCTGAGACAATCACTATGGCTCAAGGGATGGGCAATGCCTGTGTTAATTGTGATTCTCCTCGTGGCAACCAGCAACATGGTATGATCTGAGAGATCCTCTCCATAAAAGGCCTCTCCTTTCCTGAAATTACTGCCCCCACCCATTGTTGATTCCTAAAATTCTACGATTAAGATTTACCTTTTATCAAAAGACTTTGATCACTGTTGAGGGGCAAGGGAAGGAAGGATAGAGGGAGAGAAAGAGATTAATTCTGAAATGAACATCTCAGTAGAAATGAAGAATTAGGGAGCAGGGTCTGGCAAGGGTAGAAGCAGCATATCTTGGTGGGAAGGCATTGTGCTTGGGAGCCCCAGAAGAACCACCTGGAATAGGGGAGAGGCAGTTCTCCAAAGGAAAGGGAGTGCTATCACCAGAAGAAGGGGAAAATGATTCTGGGTAGTGAAAACCACCAGATACCTCCTACAGAGATTATTTGAGGAAGAAAAAGAGGTGGAAAGAGTAGCTGAAGGGGCTCAAGATAAACTTATCTTAAACTGCACAATTTAGCCAAAGTCATTTTTACCACCAGTTACCACCAAATTGACCCTGACTCATGGCAGCCTTATACATGTCACCATAGGGTTTTCAATGGCTGATTTTCAGAAATAGATCTCCAGGCCTTTCCTCTGAGGTTCCGCTGGGTGGACTTAAACCTCCAGCCTTTCAGTTAGCAGCTGAGCACATTGACCATTTGTACTACCCAGGGACTCCAGCCAAAGCCATTGGAAGAGCCCAGTTTCTAAATGCCAGAGGCCTGTGCCTTTCAAAGCTGTCACCTGGTGCTTAAAAAAATGGCATCTTTATAGTATTGGTACATGTTCCCTTGGGAGCTGAAGGTTCTGATCAGGGTGACTGACCTCAGTGCAACATCAGAGATGTTCTCACTCTGTATACCACCCCCAAAACCAATTTCCATTTATCCTCGTGGGTTATGGAATTGCAGAATAGAGATTAAGTGTCAGGCTATTGAGACAAAGCCCAACACCGTCTTCTAGACAGAAGCTGGGAGGAGAGGTCAAAGATCTAGTCTTGGTAGTAAGCCCCTGGATTTTCATCTACCCTGAAAAATTCCCCTTGGTTGTGGTTCACTATAAAATATCCAGAATTTGACCTTATACTTGAATGGTCATTTACAGAAAATCTTAATAAGCTATCCCATCCCAAATATCCCTTTAATTCAATGTTTTATTTAGTGAAATGCCTGCCTGTTCTTTATAATAATGATTTTCTCAATACCTCATCTCCCCAGAGCATTCGTGCATTGTAAGTACCTTCTGTTTGCTGCTTAAGCTATTTATTAATCACATTCTTTCCTATTCAGCGCTAACCAGGAGAAATGACAATTTCAGACATTTCTCAGTTACCTACTGTAAATTGGCCCAATTACTATATGATCTTATAGACTATTCCTTGGGGTGTTTCACCCACTCCAGAACTGTAATTGGTTGCTAGAAAGGAAAAGAAAAAACCTGGGTCTTAATGCTGTGCTATGGGATTTCGTTGGAGCCTTAAGTTTTCTCTTGAAGGGTAAAAGGAGTTTTAGGTGTATATCATTATTGAGCAATCACATTAATGAACACATAAATGCTTACCACAATTTTAGTGAGAATATCCCATTTCAACATTTATAAACCTGGAAATTGAGGCTCTTTCTCTGTCTTCCCACGCAGATAGGCAGTGAGTGGGATTGCAAGTCTAAATTGGGTGCAATACCCATTCTCTAAAGATTGGGAATTATCCCCCTTACAATCACAGCTCATGAGCATCATTTACTTTTTCTTTCTAGAAATCCTTAGGTGGCTAGATGTTTGCCCAATATCCCTGCCTCCCCTGTGAAAGGAGGAGCCATTTTTTTTAAAGCATTATCACTTGCAGCGTTGAAGGAACACAGTGCCCTTGAGAGATGTTGGAGACTGTGTATCAGGAACATGGGGATGGAGCTCAGGGGGAAGTGTATGGGTATGTGCTTTTCAAGTAGGCGAGTCCCTGGATTGTGTTCTGGGGTGGTCCTGACGCCCAGGACTACAGGAAATAGGACACTGTGCTCTGTGGATTTGGAACCTGGATTTTGTTATTGGACTGTTATTGGAAGAGCAAATTAGAAGCTGGTGATGGTACTATATAAGAGAGTTAAAGAAGCCTTCCAATTGCCTCATTAACATTCCCAACTTCCTTCAAGACTCAGTTCATGTTTTGTGCTCTCCAGAAAGTCATTTCTGAACTCCAGGCCTGCATTAGTGACCTGATTCTAAGCTTTCAGCACCAGATGGCTCTAGCACCTATGACACTGCATTGAAATGATCTGCTTATGTGAGATTTCTTTTCCAAGGCAGCGACTCTGTCTTATTACTCTGTGCATCCCTGGCACACAGGACAGGAGCTGGTGGAGTAGGTACTTCATATATGATCGTGAAAGCTAATGTGGGCTTGGGGCTTGGTATCTGAAGGAGCCTTCTCAGCAGAGCACATGAAGTATTCATAGTTACAGACTACATGTGTCAGAGTGCGAGATATTTTTTTTCTTTGGCACAGAATGGGAAAGAGAAGGAGTTGCCATTTGGGGATATATGCCCAGCCAACTATAGTAGGCATGGGTGGGCAGTCACAGTACCACCAAGGGTGTGTACCAGGCATCTGGGCAGCAAAAAGGCCTCCTGGATGGGGCAAGGTGAAGGCAGACTGTTGGGAGGGAGCCTAGACAAAGCCTCCCCTCTTTAGCAACCAGGGGGCCTGCAGCTCATAGGTTATGTTTTAGGACGTGGCCAGCCCCCTCCTAATCTGTGGGAACTTTGTTGCTTCCCCCAAGTTTTAGGGAATACCACTTCTACTTAATATTGGAATGGGAGCCTTGGGTGGACAGCCTCATAAACACTGCATCCTTTATGAGATCATGCAATCTCGTAGCATTGTGATAAATGTTGAGAGATATAACTAGCTAACCTTCCAAGGGCCAAACGCCAGGGTCAGAATTTCAAGTCTTTTCCTCAAAGTTGCCACTGTAATTGGCTTCATCTATTAAATGTACTGTATCATCCTTCACCACCGTGTATTTAATTATGCATTGTGGAAGGGTTTAAATAACAACTTATACTTTAAAAAGCTTGCTCCAAGTCTCCCGGCATTACTAATTGAAATTCCAGGGAGTAAAACCTATATTAAAATAGAGAGTAAAAAATGCATGAACTGCACCCAGCCAATGTAATGGAAATTGTGTGGGAAAAAAAAAAAAAGCATATGCATAATATTTTATTAAACTTAAGAAATACACAAATTCCTCTGTGGGATCCCAGTACATTAGTAGTAGACATACCATAAAACTCAGTTACACATCAGTCATAGAAGACAGCACAGACCAAGTAAATGCTGCAATTTTAAAGGAAACAATTCAAAAACAAGAGAAAAAAGATATTTGCTGTATGGTTGCAACTGGAAGAATGACAGTGATGTGGTCGGCAGCCACAGCCATCTCTGGGGAGCTCCAGATCTAGTGGGAGCAGTGGGTTACTGTGTCCTGGGGTGCTTTAGCAGAGGATGGATCACCACCTGGCTTTACAGAGGTGGCATGTGGTGCCTGCAAGATACCACAACATTCAAAATAAAATCAGAGTAACAACTCTTGGGACTGAACATAAGGTATGCAATGGAAGTGACATTCATGGACTGGCTTATCACAATGGTTTTTTTTTTTTTTTTGTCCAATACTTTGCACCTAAGTCATTGTTCTTTTAGTCACCTGTATGATTTGTATTAAAAATACATCAGAAAAGACAGATAAATTGGCATTGGAGCAAGGAATTTAATTCCTCCTTGTATTGGTTTTCCCAGAAGAGTCTCAGAATTGGCAAATGTAAGCAGCATACCTTTTAGCTACCTGGTTCTACCTTCCTGAATAAATCACAGATTGCACTTCTGAAGTCCAGATTTGGAATATGAGGAGCCACTTTACTTGGCCAGATTCCGCAGGGAATCATTACTCTTGCATCAGCTTTATCAACCAAATCGGAGATGTTATGGCTTCGGCAGGAGTGGGGGAGGTGCGAGGATGGTGTTGAGATTAAAAAGGAAGAGTTGCAAGAAGAGATTGGTTCTTTCTTGGTCTTGTTCCACCATGAATGCAGCTCAAGAGATGAGTCTAGGTGATTCAGAGAGCAAGATGCCACTTTTATGATGAAACTCTTTAAGGACAGAATGGAAGGAAAGCCAGTGGACCAGTGATTGTATTCTCATGAAGCAGAACATGTTTCTCAAACTCTGGTGCCATAAACCTGTTGCGGTAGAGTTGATTCTGACTCATAATGACCCTGTAGGACAGAGTAGAACCTCCTCATAGGGTTTCCAAGGAGCGCCTGGTGGATTTGAACTGCCCGCCTTTTGGTTAGCAGCCATAGCTCTTAACCACTACGCCACCAGGGTTTCCCAGGTGCCATAGCCCTGGGAATATGCAAGGATACATGACAAACCTGGCATCTCCTTGAATCATCAATTTTACCTGGTAATTTTGAGGAAACATGATTTTACATTAAACAGATGCTCCACTAAATAGAAGAATGCAAAATTCACAAAAATTTAAAAAATGTATAACATGTGAATTCAAAGAAATTTCATGGTTGTGGCCAACTCCTGGGGGCTATGCCCTCTACCCTTGTGGGAAGTGTATACCTTCTTCCATAACTAAAGATATGTGGGTGGAAATTTTCAGAGCTCTGGAAAGGGCATTTGAAGGTAAGAGACTTCGTTTCTGTGTGCAAACATTTTGTTTATTTGCTGTCTATCCCTGGGCAATGCACATGTCCTCCCTTTATCTGTTCCATCTCATCCGTAAAGCTGGAATAAAATTGTATTTGCCTAGAGGCTTCAGGCTGAACCAGATGATGTCTTGAACATCTCAGAGCTAGTGGCTCTTCAGTTTTCACTGGGCTTGAGAAGAGAAAGCTCTGGTAACACTTGGGATGCGTTCCACGTTTCTACCCAGCTGAACTGAGTTTTCCAGTTTCCCTGCACTCTGGGCTGCAGCCTCACAGAACCATCTTTTGGAGCGTTCCAAAAGAAGCAGAAACTCATCTTTGGTGCAGAGCATCATCTATCTCCCTCTCACTGGAAAGAGCTGTTGCAGCTTCCCAGCATGTGCCAAGCTCTAGTCAGCCTGCTGGGGTTAGCTGTCAAAGCACACACCTTCTTAAACATAACCCACAACAGATTGAAATGCTGCAAAGACTTGCTAAATGGTTTGGCAAAAACACAGATCCTTTTGCCAAGTAAAGCCTGGAAATTACAAATCTCAAAAATCCGTTATAGGAGATGGAGCCAAGATGGTGGACTAATCAGATGCACTAAGCCATCCTGCTGCAACAAAGGCCTGGAAAACCAAGTAAGACAGATAAAGACATCAGTCCTGGATAAAGTATTAGATCAGAAGCCACTGAAAAGAAAAAAAACTGATAGAAAATGGTGAAGGAGTAGAGATATGGAGTGGAGGTTCCTGGCCAAATGGCATGACTCAGCATGGCCATCTTGGAATAAAGGCAACAACTTGCATGCAGAAAGGCATCTCCATGAAATTTCAAATAGGAGATAGAGGTACAGCGCAGACATACCCAGGGCTAAGTAAGACCATGTTTCCTGGCTGCAACTCAAAGAGAAGCCCAGACTCTGTCACCTGGCAAGCACAGTACCATGCTCTTACAACCCCCACCCCTCTGGTGAATAGTGGCAAGAACCATGGCATCCCAGCCCTTCTCCATCTAGCCCCTGACACCATCCCCCCTCCTGCTTCTCTCCCCAACACCACTGGCCAGACCCCATACTCCTTTGAGCTGGCTCAGCCCCTGCATTGCCATACTCTGCAGTTCTGATGGGGACTGCTCTGGGCCCCCAGAATCTTCCTGGCTAGCTCAGCCCATGTGCCACCATACCCTGTGGCCCCTAAAGGGGACCAGACTGGAGCCCCAGGCCCCTCCTGACTAGCTCACCACCCACCTCACCATGCCCTCTGGCCCTGAGGGGAACTGGTACACCCCGCCATGGGCCCAGTCCCACCCCTGGCCCTGTCCTGGTTCACGCTGCAGACAATCCATATCCACACCCCCCACCACCACTGGACCTGCCCTGCTGCACCATACCTGACCAACCAGTGTTGCACACCTGGACAAGGTGGTGAGAAATATTGTGTCCACAGATTAGCAAGCAACAAAGCATGCTTAGCCCGCCTGCCAAGGTATAACCAAACAAACAAAAAAAGCAGGATGAAATAAACCTATAGTCAATAAAGAAAATAATACCTGGATGTCTCAGAGGCAGCAGACAATATCAAAACATTAAAAAAAAAAAAAAAGGATGGCTCCAGTAAGTGACCAAAATAAAGCACCAAAGGACCTTCTGGCAGCAGAAAAGTCACTAGCACTACCTGATAGGGCATTCAAGAGTCTAATATTCAGGGACCTCTAAGAGATTAGGAAAGAGATCAAGGAAAATATGGACAAAATCATGGAAACAAACAGACAAAACAAACCAAGACATAGCCAAAATCAAGGAAAACACAGTCAAAACAATAGAAGAATTCAGATCAGAAAAATAAAATAAGAACAAAATGTTAAAATAAATAATTAGAAATCATACAAACAGCAATTGGAAATCCAAAAGTTAAACAACAAGATTTCAGAAATGGACAAGGAAATAGAATGTTTTAGGAGCAAATTTGAAACAATAGAAGACAGAGTCTGCAAAACTGAAAGCAAATCCATGGATGCTGCTTTGTTTGAGGAAAAATCAGAGAAAAGTATGAAGAAAAAAAGAACTGTGGGATACAATCAAGAGCAAAAATTTGCTTGAGATCAGAGTTCCAGAACAGGGGGAGAAAATGGAACACACAAAGAGGATCATTGAAGAAAACTTCCCTAATATCATGAAAGATGAAAACTTGACCATCCAAGAAGCTCAACAAGCCCCATATAGGGTAGATACCAAAAGGAAGTCACCAAGCCATATCACGATCACACTAAAACCAAAGATGAAAGAATCCTGAAAACAGCTAAAAAAAAGAAAAGAAAAGTCACAAACAAAAGAGAAACAATACACTAAGCTCTGATTACTTGGTAGAAACCATGTAGGCAAGAAGGCAGTGTGATGACATACATAAAAAGATTACCAACCAAGAATAATATATCCTACAAAACTCTCTCTCAAATATGATAGTGAAATTAGGACATTTCCGGACAAACAGAAATTAAGGGAATATGTAAAAACCAAACCAAACTCACAAGAACTACTAAAGGGAGTTCTTTGGTTAGAGAACCAACAACAGCAGGCAACAGCCTGTATATATGACACAGGCTGGTATCAGCCAGATACCAAACTAAGTAATGGACTCTCAAGGATAAAACAAAACTAAAAGATGTAGAACAGAGACCTAGAGATATTCAATTTGCCCATGACGACAAAGGCAATATCAAGTAATAAAAGATTGGTTCAAACTTCCGAAGATAAGGGAAATTTTCGTGGTAACTGCAAAGAAACTTAACAAACTTCTTCATCAAAATAAAGAAGAAAAACATAAAATCTCAATAAACACAAAAATCTACAATCATGAAAGAAACAAACAAAAAATTCCACAAACAAAAGAAACCAAGCATAGGAGTGCTTCCTTAAAGATTAGAAAACAAAACCTCAACACTACAAAAGAAAGCACTACAAAATGACAGCAATAAACTAACACCTATCGATAATCACACTGAGCGTAAATGACTTAAATGCATCTATAAAGAGACAGTGACAGAATGGATAAAAGAACATGATCCATCAATATGCTGTGTACAAGAGACACACCTCAGACACAAAGACATAAATATATTAAAAATCAAACGATGGAAAAAAATGTGTCAAGCAAATAGAAACCAAAAGAGTGAAAGAATGGCAATACTAATCTCAGATAAAATAGACTTTAAGGCAAAATCCACCATAAAAGACAAGGAAGGACATTATATAATAATTAAAGGGACAATCCACCGTGAGGACGTAACCACAATAAATATTTACGCACCCAACAAGAGGGCTTTAAAGTATATAAAACAAATTCTAACAGCACTGAAAAGAGAAACTGACAGTTCTGCAATAATAGTAGGAGACATTGACACAGTACTCTCAATAAAGGACAGAACATCTAGAAAGAAACTAAGCAAAGACACAGAAGATCTAAAGGCCACAATCAACCATCTTGACCTCATAGATACATGTCAAACACTCCTCCCAGCAGTAGCTAAATGTACATTCTTTTCCAATGCACATGAAATATTTTTCAGAATAGACCACATCTTAGGCCACAAAGCAAACATCAACAAAATCCAAAACAATGAGATAATACAAAGCATCTTCTCTGATCATATGACATAAAAGTAGAAATTAATAGCAGGAGGAACAAGGAAAAAATAAAAAACATGGAAACTGAATAACACCTTGTTTAAAAATCACTGGGTAATACAAGGAGGAGCCCTGGTGGTACAGTGGTTAAGAGCTTGGCTGCTAACCAAAAGGTCTGCAATTCAAATCCACCAGCCACTCCTTGGAAACCCTGTGGAGCAGTTCTGCTCTGTCCTATGGGATCGCTATGAGTTGGAATCGACTTCAAAGATGGAATAAAAAAATAATTTCTAGAATCAAATGAGAATGAAAACCCATCATACCAAAACCTTTGGCTCACAGCAAAGGCAGTGCTCAGAGGTCAATTTATAGCAATAGATACATACATCAAAAAAGAAGGCACAAAATTAAAACGTTAGCCCTACAACTCAAATAAAAAGAGAAAAGCAAAAGAAGCCCACAGCCACCAGAAGAAAGGATATAACAAAGATCAGAGCAAAAATAAATGAAATAGAGAATAGAAAAATAATAGAAAGAATCAACAAAACCAAAATTTGGTTCTTTGAAAGGGTCAACAAAATTGACAAACCACTGGCGAAAGTGATAAAAGAAAAATAGGAGACGCGAATAACCCAAATAAGAAATGAAGTGGGGAACATTGCAACAGACCCAACTGAGATAAAAAAGATCTTAAGAGAGTACTATGAAAAACTGTACTCCAAAAAATTGAAAACCTAGAGGAAAGGGACAAATTTCTAGAAACACACTGCCTACCTAAACTAACACAAAGTGAGGTCGAAAATCTGAAGACACCCATAATCAGAGAAGAGATTGAAAAGGTAATGATAAAACAAAACAAAATGAAAAAACTCTAACAAAAAAAGTCCTGGCCCAGATGGTTTCACTGGAGAATTCTTTCAAACATTGAGAGAAGAGCTTACGTTGGTACTTACTCAAACTATTTCAGAACATAGATAAGGAAGGGATATATCCGAATTCATTCTATGAAGCCAGCATAACCCGGATTCCAAAACAAGGCAAAGACACCACAAAAAAAGAAATTGCAGACCAGTATCTCTCATGAATACAGATGCAAAAATTCTCAGCAAAATTCTAGCCAATAGAATTCAGCATCATATTAAAAAAAAAAAAATACCATGACCAAATGGGATTCATACCAGGTATGCAAGGATGATTCAACATTAGAAAATCAATCAATGTAATCCACCACATAAATAAAAAGAAAGAAAAGAATCACATGATCATCTCAGTTGATGCAAAAAAGGCATTTGACTAAGTCCAACACCCATTCCTGGTAGAAACTCTCAATAAAATAGGAATAGAAGGGAAATGCCTCAGGTAATAACGGGCATCTGTACTAAACCAAGAAATCTGGTGGTGTAGTGGTTAAGAGCTACAGCTGCTAACCAAGTATTGGCAGTTTGAATTTACCAGCTGCTCCTTGGAAACCCTATGGGGCAGTTCTGCTTTGTCCTATAGGGTTGCTATGAATTGGAATTGACAGCATCAGGTTTGTTTTTTGGTTATACAAAACCAACAGCTAACAAAATTCTCAATGGAGAGAGGCTGAAAAAGCATTCTCCCTGAGAATGGAAACATGACAAGGATGCCCATTATCACCACTCCTATTTAACATTGTACTGGAAATCCTAGCTAGAGCAGTAAGGCAAGAAAAAGAAATAAAAGGCACCCAAATTGGTAAGAAAAAGTAAAACTATCCCTATTAATGGATGATATGATACTGTACATAAAAAACAAAAACAAACTGCCATTGAGTCGATTCTGACTGAGCGACCCTATAAGACAGAGTAGAACTGCCCCACAGGGTTTCCAGGAAGCCACTGGTGGATTCAAACTGCCAACACTTTGGTTAGCAGTTGATCTCCTAACCACTGTGCCACCAGGGCTCTAGTTCTCCCATAAAGAACTTTAGGGTTCTCTATGTATAAAAAAAAACAAAAACAAAACCAAACCCTCTGCTGTTGAGTCAGTTCTGACTCATAGCGACCCTATAGGACAGAGTAGAACTGCCTCATACTGCTTCCAAGGAGCACCTAGTGTGTTTGAACTGCCGACCTTTTGGTTAACAGCTGTAGCTCTTGACCACTGCGCTACCAGGGTTTCAGCTATGTACACATACTATACATAAAAAACAAAAACAAAAAAAACCTGTTGCCATCAAGTTGATTCTGACTCGTAAGGACCCTATAAGAGTAGAACTGCCCCATAGAGTTTCCAAGAAGTGGCTGGTGGATTTGAACTGCTGACCTTTTGGTTAGCAGCCAAGCTCTTAACCACTGTGCCACAAGGGCTCCATATGTACTATACATAAAAAAAATATATATATATATACATTTTTATTTATTTTTTCTGGAGACCCCTAAAAACTACACAAGACCCCCAAAGACTGGGACTAATAGAAAGATTTAACAGAGTAGAAACATACAAGATAAACATACAAAAATCAGTTGGATTCCTATACGCCAGTAAACACTTGGTTTATAAACCATCAACACCCATGGAAGCAGCAGTCAAGAAATCAAAAAACACGTAGCATGGGGGAAATCTGCAGCAAAAGACCTCTTTAATTCGTTGAAAAGCAAAGGTTTCACCTGGAAGATTAAGGTGTGCCTGACCCGAGCCATGGTGTTTTCAATTGCTTCATATGCATGTGAAAGCTGGATAATGAATAAGGAAGACTAAAGAAGAATCAACACCTTTGAATTGTGGTGCTGGCAAGGAACACTGAATTCAACTGGATGGCAATGGGTAGGGGGCCAAAAGAACGAACAGATCTGTCTTGGAAGAAGTACAACCAGAATGCTCAGAAGTGAGGATGGCAAGACTAACGTATGTCTCACATACTTTAGACATATTATCAGGAGGGATCAGTACCTGGAGGGATCATGCTTGGTAAACTAGAGGGCCAGTGAAAAATAGGAAGACTGTCAATGAGATAGATTGACACAGTGGCTGCAACAATGGGCTCAAGTATAACAGTGATTGTGAGGGTGGCGCAGGAACGAGAAATAGAAACTAGGAAAGCAATACCATTTATAATAGCCCCCCCCACACACATGCAAAAAAGACAGGAATAAATCTAGCCAGGGGCATAAAAGACCTATACAAAGAAAACTACAATTCAGTACTGCAAGAAACCAAAAGAGACCTGCATACATGGAAAAAGATACCATGCTAATGGATAGGTAGACTGAACATTGTGAAAATGTCAATTCTACCCAAAAAACCAAACCCAGTGCCGTCGAGTCAATTCCGACTCATAGAGACCCTATAGGACAGAGTAGAACTGCCCCATTGAGTTTCCAAGGAGCACTTGGCAGATTCGAACTGCCGACCCTTTGGTTGGCAGCCGTAGCACTTAAACCACTATGCCACCAGGGTTTCCATTCTACCCAAAGCAATCTACAAATACAATGCAATCCAGATCCAGATACCAACAGCATTCTTTAACAAGGTGGAAAAACTAATTAACTTTATGTGGAAAGGAAAGAAGACCCAGATAAGTAAAACATTACTGAAGAAGACCAAAGTAGGCGGCCTCACACTGTGTGACCTCAGAACCTATAAAATGGCTACAGTAGTCAGTGGAACAGAATAGAGAACACAGATGTAAATCCATCTACCTGTTGCCACCTGATCTTTGGTAAAGGCCCAGAATCCACTAAATGAAGGAAAAGCCAGTCTTTTTATAAATGGTGCTGGCAAAAATGGATGTCCATCTGCAAAAAAATGAAACAGGACCCATATCTCATACCATACACAAAAACTAATTCAAAGTAAGTCAAAGATCTAAATATAAAACACAAAACTATAAAGATCATGGGAGAAAAAACACTAGAGTCCCTAATATATGGCATAAATAGGATACAAACCATAACTAACACTACACAAAAACCAGAAGATAAGTTAGATAACTGGGATCTTTTAAAAATTAAGCACTTAAGCTCATTGAAAGACTTCACCAAAAGAGTAAGAAGAGAACCTACAGGCTGGGAAAAAAATTTTGGCTATGACAAATCCAACAAAGGTATAATCTCTAAAATCTATAGAGAAATCCAACACCTCTACAACAAAAAGATGAATAATCCAATTAAAAAATGGGCAAAGAATATATGAACAGATGCTTTACCAAAGAAGACTTTCAGGCGACTAACAGACACATGAGGAAATACTTGTGATCACTAGCCATTAGAGAAATGCAAATCAAAACCACAGTAAAATACCATCTCACCATCTCACCCTGACATTACTGACATTAAACAAAAAAACAAAATAACAGATGCTGGAGAGCTTGCAAGGAGGTTGGAATTCTTATGCACTTCTGGTGAGGATGCAAAAAAAAATTTTTTTTTTTGGTAAACGATGTGGGTGGGGCTTCCTTAAAAGGCTAGAAAAATAAATACCGTATGATCCAACAATCCCATTCCTAGGAATACATCCTAGAGAAATAAGTGCTGTCACATGAATAGACATATGCACACCCATGTTCACTGTAGCACTAGTCACTATAGCAAAAGGATGGAAATAACCTAAGTGCCCATCAACAGATGAATGGATAAACAAACGATGGTACGTACACACAACGGAATGTTATGCAACTGTAAGGAACAGTGATGAATCTCTGAAACATCTCACAGCATAGATGAATCCGGAAGGCATTATGCTGAGTGAAGTTAAGTCAATCACAAAAGAACAAATACTGTATGAGACCACTATTATAAAAACTCATGAAAAGGTTTACACACAGAAAGAAACAATCTTTGACATTTACGAGTGAGGGGAGGAATAGGGAGGAAAAAACACTAACTAGAAATAGTTAAGTGGTAACTTTGGTGAAGGGTACACAGTACAGGGGAAGTCTGAACAACTTAACCAAGGCAAAGTCATAGAAACCTCACAGACACATCCAAACTCCCTGAGGGACCGAGTGTGGAGGGCTGAGGCTTGGGGACCATGTTCTCAAGGGACATCTAGCTCAAATGGCATGACGTAATTTATAAAGAAATTGTTCTACATCTGACTGTGGTGAGTAGCATCTGGGGTCTTAAAAGCTTGTGAGCGGCCATCTAAGATACGTATACTGGTCCCATTCTGTCTGGAGCAAAGGAGAACCAAGAAAACCAAAGACACAAGAGAAGGAATAGTCCAGAGGAGTAATGGACCACAACTACCTTACCATCTACCAGATTGAGCCTGGAACAACTAGATGGTGCCTGGCTACCACTACTGACTGTTCTGACAGGGATCACAATAGAGGGTCCCAGACAGAGCAAGAGGAAATGTAGAACAAAATTCAGATTCACACACACACACTTAGTTGCTGATCTGATAGAGACTGGAGAAACTTCTAAGGTATGGCCCCCCAGACACCCTTTTAAGTCAGTATTGAAGTTGCTCCTGAGGTTCACCCTTTAGTCAAACATTATGCAGGTCTGTAGGGCAAACAATAACACACTTGAGGAATGTGCTTCATAGTTCAATCATCTATATGAGGCTAAATGGGCACACCAGCCCAAAAGCAAAGAGGAGAAGGCAGGAAGGGACAGGAAAACCAGATGAATGGAAACAGGGAACCTGGGGTGGAGAGGGGGAGAGTGTTTACACATTGCAGGGGTTGGCAACTGATGTCACAAAACAATTTGTGTATTAATTGTTCAGTGAGAAACTAATTTGCTCTGTAAACTTTCATCGAAAGCACAATAAAAAATAAAAATAAAATAATGTTTGAAAAAAAAAAAAAACCACCCCACCATAAGACAGCTTTATACTGAGGGCCTAGCTGATTTAAAAAAAAAAAAGAGAGCCAAAAAATATCATACTAATGATAAAAAAAAAAAAAAAAAAAGTTTTTTTTTTTTTTTTTTTTTTAATAGGTTTTTCAGGTAATCGCACAGAAAATGGGTCTTTTTTTAGGATTCCAAGACATCTTTGTTTTGGGGAAATCAAATTTGAATGGAAATTCAATAAAATGTAAGAAAGACAAATATGGGTTGTTTGACACAAACTTTGTGAGCACAGCTGATGGTTTCATTGATCTTTCAACTACAGAATAACCCAAGGAGTCAGCTCTGTGGGCTCCCATCTCTAGGTGAGGATAAGGTAGAAAACTGCCTTTCGATCTGTAGCTGTCCTAACGAGGTCATTTACCCTTCAGTGGTGTCTTGGATGTCCCCACTTTCCCCATGTGCTCAACACTCACTGCCCTGCTGTATGCTGGGCCAGATCATTATATGGCACTGAGTCTGACTCCAGGCATTGCCATCAGTGACCCAAGGAGACCACCTTGCCTTGACTGAAAGCCTGTCCATTTATTGCAGTTGTTTATTCAATAAATATCTTTGAGTATATAGTATGTATCAGACATCATGTGGTCTAAGTAGCTAATTTTGCCCTTTTTCTCTGGAAAGAAAATTTAAAATACATATTGACATCTGTTGGTTTGAGAGCCAGGGGATGCTTAACTCTTGTTTTTGTTTCCCCACCTGACAGACTGGAACAATAGATCTCTTTATAGTCCAATAGCTGAGCCATACAGGCTATATCTGTGTTCTAGTTCTTAATGGCAATCGAAAATAGTGTTCTGAAGCTGGACACTCTTGCTGCTCCTATTGATTGTAGCCTGCTTTGTCCAAAGTTTGTTGCTCCAGAATCCTTAAGTAAACTCTGAAATTCTGTATTGCCGCAAGGCTGGAAACTGGTTCCGAGTAGACTACAAGTTTCAGGAGGGCTACTGTGACACCCTGTGTTGTTGTTAGTTGCCATTGAGTTGGCTTCAACTCATGGTGACCTTATGTACAGTATAACAGAACAAAATGTTGCCTGGCCCTACACTATCTCAATGATCTTTGATATCTTTGAGCCCATTGTTGAGGCTATTGGGTCAATCCATCTCATTGAGGGTTTTCTTCATTTTCACCGACCCTCTACTTTACCAAACATGATGACCTTTTCAAGTGATTGATCTTTCCTGATGATGTCTCCAAAGTAAGCGAGAAGTCTTGCCACCTTCACTTCTAAGGAGCATTCCTATTGTTTTTTTTCTAAGACTGATTTGTTTATTCTTTTGGGAGTCCATGGTCAACACTCTTGGCCAACACAGTAATTCAAATGCTTCACTTCTTCTCTCTTCTTTATTTATTCATTGTCCAGCTTTCACTTGGATATGATGTGAGTAAAAAGACCATGGCTTAGGACAGGCTTGCCTTAGTCATCAAGGTGAAATCTTTGTTTTTTAGAAATTTAAAGAGATCTTTTTAAGTACTTCCCCAATGATAGTACTTATCACACTGCGTTGTAGCTTCTTATTTAGTTGCTAGTTACCACTATTAGATTGGAAACTCTGTGAGGGCCGTGGTGTCTCCCTTCTTCACTGCTGCATCCCCAAAGCCTAGAGACATTTCTGGGTGCCTAGTAAGCACTCAGAGCCCTGGTGGCACAGTGGTTAAGTGTTATGGCTGCTAACCGAAAAGTTGGCAGTTTGAATTTACCGGCTGCTCCTTGGAAACCCTATGGGGCAGTTCTACTGTGTCCTGTAGGGTCACTATGAGTTGGAATCGACTTGACATCAGTGGATTTGAGTAAGCACCCAATACATATTTATTGATTGAAAAATACTTATTGTCTTGTAACTTTTGATCAATTCTGGCAAATTGAAAGCAGAATTCTACAAGGACACTCATCTCTCTTCCTTGATTCCTCAATATTTTATGCACTCAATGTAGAAGCCAAAGGGCAGGAGTCAACTTAGATCCATTGACTGTGCCTATTTGCCTACTACCCAGTGTGGGATGTAATTTTCAGGAAACTAATTTTAACTTAAAATGACAGTCAGAGAGAAAACAAATGCAACTTAGAAATGCGTTGTTTTGAGGCTCAGTAAATAACAACCCAAAGGCTTTAATATTTTAGTAAAATAACACCATTTCACAGAAAGTTAGAGTTATTAATCAAATTCTAGAGTTAAAGCCAAATATTTTTTGCTGTTTCCTTTTTTGTTTTCACACTTTTCATTCAGATGATAGTAGGTTTGGTAGGGTGGGAAGAAATAATAAACATAACAAGACAATAATTTTGTTCTAATAAATTCTTATTTAGATTGTAGTTTATTCTAGAAGGGCATTGCATCATCATTTACCTGTGAAAAATGGAAATGCATGGTGAAGACAACCAACTTTGCCTTTAGCAAATTCTTGTGGTCTCATGAAATCATAAACAATATGATTTAGACACTCCTATCTATAAATACTGACTAGTTAGAAGAAAATATATGGTACATACATTTTCATGGGTAATTCACTGACAGTTGTGATTGTATGAAAAATGTAGCCAAATTTGGGAAAATAACAAAAATTATGGAACTCAAGGAAAAAATTTCGAACCATACTGCATTTGTCTAATGATTATTGAAACCTTCCTCTCTTCCCCTTATGTACAAAGCCTAATGGAACCAGAGATGAATATGCTGTTCCTGTTCTTTAATACCATTGTCTCAGTGGGAGACAGACATAAACTGGGAATTACAGCACCCTGTGTGCTGAGAGTTTTGGCAGAGTGTTAAGGGAGTGCAAGAGGAGGGCGGTGGGCTCATGTAAAAGGTGACATCTGAGTGAAATCTTCAACGCTGGGTTGGAAGTCACCGAGTAGGAAGGAGGGGGGAAGGATATTTTCAAGCAAGAGCCAAAAGTATGGAGATACGGAGTCATGAAAGAACTTGGTGTACTGAGGAATATCCACGAGTGTGTTGCGATTAGAGAGGAGGGATCTCACAAAAAATGTGATCTTTGCAGCTTGCAAAAGAGATGGGGGATGAGGTGAGAGGTGGCTTGAGACCAGTCTGTGAAGTAGCCTGAGTGCCAAGGTCAGAGTGTAGTGGCATATAATAGGAGCAGAAAAGGTGATTAGTGATCCTTCACATGTGGAGATAGTAGTGGTAAGGCATTTCAGAAATTCTAATTCAGATAGCATTTTAGGTGAAGAACCTTTAAGGTGAAGGGAGAGTAGACATGAGACTCCATGAAAGCAAGGAGATCAGTTAGGTAGCTGTTCCGGTAGTCTGGGAAACAGGTTATTGTAGACTAAATAAGGGTATTTATTGACAAATAAATATTTTTAGGATGCTGCACTAATGTATATGAAGGGTGAGTTATCCTGGTTTAGGGGTCAGAAAAGGCTTTCTAGAGGTGTTGATATCTTAAAGATAAATAGGAGGAATCAGGGGAAGTAGGGAGGAAAGAAACCATTCCAGAAGAGAGACCGTCATGTAGAAAGTCCTGGAGATGGAAATGGATTTGGAGATAGAGAGATAGATAGATAGATGAGATAGATAAAGTAGGACAGTAGGAGAGACAAGGGGAGAGGGAAGGGACAGGAGGGGAGGGGGAAGAAGAAGGGGAAGAAAGGGAAGGGAGATGCATTCCCAGAAATAATAGTACTTGAGTATGGCAGTAGAATGGGAGCAGAGGTTAATGAAGGGGAGTTGGACATGAGACTTGAGATGAAAGCAATGGTGAGATGCGAAGATCATTTTAAGTAATTCTGAGGCAACCTCTGAAATGTTTAAAGCAGGGAGTTGATGTGATTAGATTTGCAGTTAAGTCACCCTGGAAAGCAGATTAGAGACTTCATGGAATCAAGGAGATCAGTTAGGTAACAGTTTCAGTAGTCTGGAAAAGAGGTGGTGGTAGCCCAAGCAAGGATATTTCTTGGCAAGAGAGTTGAGGACATTGTAAAGAAAGGCACTAAGTGAGGACCATGGAGTCCTCAATAGGGGAGAAAGTAAAAATAGGTAGGGACCCAGAGAGGAACAAGGTGCTGGAGTCAAAGGACTAGAAGGTCACACAGGGTTGAAAATTGTCTGTAGGTGACTGTGGTGCACAGAAGGCAAGGTCTAATTTATTTTTTGTTTCAGAAGTAGAGTGGTTCTTGGCAATGATAAATTTTCCTTGATGTGGAGATGGCTGAGGAGAAATGGAGGAGAAATGTGGGGAAGACAAGAACTTGGCAGGCACAGTGTTGGAAGACCATTCATATGAGTTTGGGAGGACTGTGGGCAAAGAAGAGAGATGTTGGCCAGCTGCTACAGTTCTTTATTTAATAAGAAGTTATATGGAAGTGGGTGGATGATAATGAAGAGGGACAGTAAGTGTTACATAGACAGAATGACAGAATCCCCAAAGGAACAGAGGGTTTGTTTGTTTTAACAAGAAAACAGGAGAAATAATCTGAAATAGTACTGAACAGCTGTGAGAAGATATGTGAGAATGATCTGGCTCAAACTGAGAGGGAAGCAAAAGTTACTCCTTAAGAGAAAGTCACATTTTAGCTAAGGCAAGAAGGTGAAAGGAGCTGTTTTTGAAAAGACCTAGATCGTGTGGACCTGGATTGGCGTTTTGAAGATAACAGATTTAGGAAAGACAGGGGGAGCTGGAGGCTGGACAACCAAGGATAACCTGGATGTGAGACACATGGGTCTTTTTTTTTTCTTCATTTTTTAATAATTTTTATTGAGCTTTAAGTGAACGTTTACAAATCAAGTCAGTCTGTCACATATAAGCTTATAAACACCTTACTCCATACTCCTACTTACTCTCCCCCTAATGAGTCAGCCCTTCCAGTCTCTCCTTTTGTGACAATTTTGCCAGTTTCTAACCCTCTCTACCCTCCTATCTCCCCTCCAGACAGGAGATGCCAACACAGTCTCAAGTGTCCCCCTGATACAAGTAGCTCACTCTTCAGCAACATCTCTCTCCAACCCATTGTCCAGTCCCTTCCATGTCTGATGAGTTGTCTTCGGGAATGATTCCTGTCCTGGGCCAACAGAAGGTTTGGGGACCGTGACCGCCGGGATTCCTCTAGTCTCAGTCAGACCATTAAGTCTGGTCTTTTTATGAGAATTTGGGGTCTGCATCCCATTGATCTCCTGCTCTGTCAGGGGTTCTCTGTTGTGCTCCCTGTCAGGGCAGTCATCGGTTTGTGGCCAGGCACCATCTAGTTCTTCTGGTCTCAGGATGATTTAAGTCTCTGGTTCATGTGGCCCTTTCTGTCTCTTGGGCTCATAGTTTTCGTGTGACCTTGGTGTTCTTCATTCTCCTTTGATCCAGGCGGGTTGAGACCCATTGATGGATCTTAGATGGCCGCTTGTTAGCATTTAAGACCCCAGATGCCACATCTCAAAGTGGGATGCAGAATGTTTTCATAATAGTATTATTTTGCCAATTGACTTAGAAGTCCCCTTAAGCCATAGTCCCCAAACCCCCGCCCTTGCTCCGCTGACCTTTGAAGCATTCAGTTTATCCCGGAAACTTCTTTGCTTTTGGTCCAGTCCGTTTGAGCTGACCTTCCGTGTATTGAGTATTGTCCTTCCCTTCACCTAAAGTAGTTCTTATCTACTAACTAATCAGTAAATAACCCTCTCCCACCCTCCCTTCATCCCCCCCTCGTAACCACAAAAATAGAGACACATGGGTCTTGATGACTGTATGGATTTTAATAGGAGTCCCTGGGTGGCACAAACAGTTAAGTGCTTGGATACTAACCAAAAGGTTGGCAGTTTGAATCTACCCAGAGTCTCTTCAGAACAAAAGCTTGGTGGTCTACTTCTGAAAGATCAAGTCATTGAAAACTCTATGAAGCACAGTTCTGCTGTGACACACATGGGGTTACCAAGAATTGGAAAGTTGGAATCAACTCATTGGCAGCTGTATTATTATTATTATTTAATGTTTCCAAAATGACTGGAGGGAGAGGGTTGCTCAAGCTCTTAGAAAAGATTAACTGTGGGCCTTTTGTATTTAGAATTGGAGCCACAGCTTTGTGTTACTACGAGTTGGACTTTTTTCTGGCCACGACTGATGGACACAAATCCACAGGCATCTCTGGAGATTCATGTTCTGGGGACAAGTCATTGGCTGTATTCCTGACCCCTGATGTTGGTGTATAATAATGAGATAGCTAGATATGCAGTGGCAGTAGCCAGGGAAACTCACCCCACAAAGATCTCCAGATCTTCTTCAGAGACTTCCTCAGCAGAGACACATTTTCTGTCTTTTTGTGTATTTAAAGGAAAAAGCTCTAACCTTGAGGGAAGACACAATCAAAGATGTGGTACCAACATTTATCATAAATAATGAATAAAAAACATTAAAAAATTAATTGGGAAAAATTGAGTTATCCATGTAGTACTTGTGCAGAATGGCTCATGGGAATTGTGGTAGGTTTGCCTCACTGACAAAACGTGTGTTTGAAATTCCCTTCCCTTGGCACTCAGGAAGCATTGCTTAGGTTCTCTTCCTCCACCCCAACAGCTCCTTCTGTCTTCCCCCTCTGGCTCCTAAGTAGTGTTCTTCAATCTCCAGCCCTCAAGTCTCTGTCCTCCAGTGTCTGCTTTCTTTTTCTCAAAAGTGTGTGTTCTTCCAAAGGTTTTTTTTTTTTTTTTTTTTTTTAATGTTTTTAATACTTATTGCCAAATCTATACATCCTATCCCCTTCTCTGACCTGGACCCTTATCAGTAGGGCAGTCAGAACACATTCACTCGGATGTACAGTCATTGTCATTTCAGCAAACTCAATATGAATTTCATCTCATTATCATTCCTCCTAATCTCACTTTCTCTGTCGGAAGCACCATTATCATCCTGGACACCCAGGCTCAAAATCTTTGTCTCATTGAAATTGTTTCTAGGTCATGCCAGTTCTTCCTTTGCAATCCTTGTCTGTACTTATTCCTTTTACTCTTTCTCTTTTGTTTCTACTACCTTGGGATTGGGCCCTAATTCTTTTTCCTTCCCATCAAATCTTTCCTGCTTACAAAGCCAATATTCTCATAGCACTGATTTATTTTGGGTTTACTAAAAAAAAAAAAATACAGGCAGTTTCTCCCTATGCCTCTCTGTGATCTAAATCCTGCATTTCAAAGCCCAGCTCCAATTCTGCCACCTCCAGGAAGTCTTCCATGACTATTCCATCCATGGGAATTTTATTTTCTCTGAATTTCAATAAATTCTAGACTCTGTGCATCTAGTTTGTTGTTATTCATCGTATCATTAGTTTTCTTTTTAAGTGTATTCTCCATTCACTCCAAACACTTTGAGGACACACACTGCTTTTAGATTGCATCTGCAGCCTGCCCAATTGCCCAGAATGTACTGGACACATCATAGGTGCTAAGTAGCTGGAAATGAATCCAGAGTGAGTAGCTATCACATTTCATGTAGTAACCTACACACAAGCTTCCCCCAGCACAGTTTCCCTCTCTTGCATACTTATACAATATATTCCAAAGTAGTCATTGTGTTCCTAAGGTACTGCTGTTAGGAGGAAGCATAACTGTGTCACACAGGAAGTCTCCTGGTGCTGCACTATGGAGGCCCTGTTTTCCGCCTGGATCCTAATGAGGAAATGACCTTTCCCAGTGGAGGGAGCTGACCTTGTCCTCTTTACCACCTGTAGTTGAAAAGAGAAGAGAAGAGGTGGACAGCTTGCAGGCCTCAGGTTACAGAGAAAGTCATGGGGCCAAATGGTCCCAAACCAGTAACAGGTCAGCAGGCAAAGATACAGTCATCCTTTTGTGGAGTTCATTTATTAAAGAATGTAGAGTATTTGTAAATACAAAGACTAAGAATGATATAGTTTTGCATTCAGACTCTAAAATTGCACTCAGAACAAAAAAATATAAAGCAAGATGGTGTGGTACACACAGAAGAAGTTACAAAGAGAAGGAAAGAGGGGCAGACCAAACCAGAAAAAATGGGATGTTCTCAGCCACACTGAAGCATATCACCAGAACCTGAGTGAGGAGGACATGGGAGATCATATTTAAACTGCACAGAGACATGCTTTAGTTGTCCATATTGTGTCTGTTTGTAGTACAATATGCTGTATAGAATTATCATCCCATAGTGAAATTTAGTTATTCCCAATAACTATTAAAAAAATTACATCATAAATTAATTCCTATGCAAGTATGTATAAATACTGGGTGAACGTAGATAATCTTCACTCAGTTAAGACATGATTCTGGTACCCAGATTGGGTAAAACCAGGTAGGCAGAACCCTAGAAAAATTGTCTTATTGATCCTCAGTTTGATTTGAATGTTCTAGCCCCATACACATACATCATATTCATTGTCAGGTTCTCCTCTCTTTCCCTTTCTTTCCACTTGCCTCTGAATCTTTTCTTTGTAGACATTGACTTGATAACCCCTGAGCCCAACACACATAGACTTTCTTCCTGAGACACAGACACAGACATTGATTCAGCACACACATATACACACTCATGATTGTCCTGTCTCTGACACACACACACTCAAGATTCTTCTCTCATACATACTAATCTCTCTCTCTCGCTGTCTCACACATACGCACACACACTTCTAGACTCCTTGAGTCTGACAATATTTATGCTGCTGTAAAACATAAAACATTTATGCCTCCCAGACACCCTCAGGTTAACATCTCTGCCTTGATTTGTGTAGACAATCAATGACCTGGTACATGGGCCTGGAGGACTCGCTCATAGCATTGAACCAAGCGATATTTGGGATCTACTTATACTAAAAAATATACTGTTTATCTGAAATTCAAATTTAACTGGCATCCTGTATTTTTATTTGTTGCATCTGGCAACCCTACCCTGGGGACCCCACAGCACACACACATTAGTCACTCTAGGAGGGCAGGCTTCCAGCTTCAGTGGAAAGAAATTGTCTTCAGATAGAGAATTTGTTTTCTAGAGTCCGTAGAGACGGACACAGAAAGTATGAAACACATAGATAATGTCAACTTCTTGTGAACTAGGGAGAAAAAAGTCTTGGCTGGTTGATCAGGAGATCTAGACTTTAAGCACACACAGCTCTGCAACTAAACTTGATGTTCCTGGTCTAGCCATGCCGTATTTTGTGAACTTGGTTTTCCCATATGTTCACTTAGAGGCTGTCGGTAAGATAGTTGCAGTTAATCAAGAGTAACATCACATATTTAAGAGAACAAAAATGAATTTGAACTCTGCTCCAGTGGTGTTTCTTAACCCCAAGGTAGGGGACAGGGACAGCTCAGCAGAAGGAAACTATTTTTAATTTCCCATTGACTATAAAGACACCATGGTACCTTATTTAATATCAGTGGGAAATTCAATCCATATACATGACAGAATTCTACCTAATGCTGAAAGTAACTCCAATTATCCATAGATGTTGTGGCTGATGAAGTTAGAAAGTGATTTTTTTTTTCTGTTGTGACCTTCTAAGACTGATCTTCCTTTCCCTCCCTCCTTCCCTCCCCTTCTCTCTCTTCCTCCCTTCCTTCCTTTTTCCTTCCTGTAAGGCACTGATGGAAGGTCAAAAACAGACATAATGCTTGCCCTCATGGGGCTTAAAATTGTATAAACTATAAAAAAAGAAAAAGAAGCTATAAAAGAGAGGTACAAGATACCATATGGGTGTTATTGAGGGAAAAATAATTCCTAGTCAAAAAAGTTTCCCTGAGGAAGTGTCTTCGAAGTGATGGGAGAGGGAAGAGGGTTCTAGGCAGACGGTTCCACTTAGGCAAAGGACCTGGGGCACAAGGGAGTAGGGTTCATTCAAAGAGCTTAACAGGAAGCATGCTAGAGAGGAGAGTGACCTGACTAGAAAGTCATCAGGGATCACTTGAGGTGACCCAGTGCTTGACCAGGTGGCCCTCATTGTTTTATCAAAAGGGAGGCCAGGTTCTAATCAGAGGTGCAAGGAGTATTTTAAATGTGAAGCGCTTGGGGACTATAAAAATAAAAATGTATTCTCAGCTGGCAATGGGCTCTGGATTCAGTGTGGAAGGTGCTTATTCCATAAGAGAAAGAATGAAGGGTAAGCTCTGAAATAGCTGTTACTGAACCTTGCTTTTCAATAATGATAAATAATAATGAGTAACCCTTGATCAGGCTCTGTGCTAAGTGCTTTACATGCTCTTTCTACTTTAATTATGATCATATTCCTCTAAGCTAGTTATGCTTATCCAATTTTACAGATGAGGAAGCTAAGACTCAGAAAGGTTAAGTAAAATGACCAAGCTACGTAAGTGGAAGAAACAGAACTTAAATCTGAGTCTGACTTCAGAACCCCAACCTCTGTTCTTCTGAGCCCTTTGCATGGTGTCTTCTTAGTGAAGCATAAGGGATGCTCCTCCTGGGGCCTTCTTACCATCCTCTGCTGATCAGAGATTGGCCACATGGCAATTCGAGTCAACAGGAATAAAAAAGCCATTTTTCCCAGATGGTAGATTCTAATAAGATTTTTAAAATGATCTTAGAAATAATTACAAAAATGAGGTTCACGATCATACTACCATCATATCTCTTATGTGCTCACTAAAGAGACATGTTCAATGGCATAGGTCAAGGCTGGCATCCTTCTAGGAGGTCCTGTGTCAGGCATGCATTGATTTATATCCCCAAGACAGGGTTTTATAGTCAGATGCTGACAGCTATCCCATGTCATACCTCCTGAAAAACTACAGTGATGTGATAGTTTTCCTTAGGGCTCCTTAATAATGAGTCCACCTTTTAAAGGCCATACCATCTCCAAATATCTCAGGCATCCCCTTGGCCATCATGCCCTGGGTTGCCAGTTCCCAAGTCAGAGGGGGCTTCCCCTCCAGAGTGTCTAGTATCAAAGTCACTCTGCATCCCATCCTACAAGTCAGCCCTACCAATGCTCTAACAACTGGTTATTAACTCTGCAGACATGCCTTCTTCTTGGTCTCTGTCTGCAAGGCACAGACACTCAAAGAATTTTTACTAAGTGGCTTTCCATGATAAGTTCTTTTGCTTATGCTGTGAATTCCTTTAGTAGAATGCTCCCTGGGGAAAAAAAAAAAATCATCCACTGCCCACACTCAAGATGAATATTGCTAAAGAAAGCTACATAAATGGAAAATAATCATCATTATAATCCAATATCCCAGCTCAACTGTGCTTTATCACTTTTGTGACAGCTACACTACAGCCTCAGGGTAGCTTTGAAGACAGTAGTTAGGGAAAATCTCCTCATGGTAAGCACTTTGGATAGCACACTTGGTGGTCCATTTTGTATGAAAGGAGGAATGGCCCAAGGTTTAGATTATATGGACTCATGGGCAATCATGAATGACATGGTCAGCCAGTGAGATCAAGGACAAAGAAGTCTGGGGTAGTGAGATGTGGATGGAAAAATTGGAGTGGTCATGAAGCATGAAGGTTTTTATAGCACACTTTATGCCCACCAGAGAATGTCCACCACAGAAGAGGCACTAAACAACCAAGTAAGTAAAATGACTTAGCCAGCTGATGTCAGCCAGCCTCTGTCATCATCCATTTCAATGCTTGCATGATGGACACATGAAAGAAGTGGCTACAGTGGCAGAAATGGGGCTATGCATGGGTCCAACAGCAAGGAGTCTGACTTACCAAGGTTGATCTATCTTCTTTCACTGCCAGTGTCCATCCTGCCAGCACAGAGACCAGTGTTGATTATTTGAATGGCACTGTTCCTTGAGAATATCAATTGGCCATATATTGGGCCCCTCTGAGCAGTTCACCCTGAAAGGAAGAGACACATATAACCTGTATGGCTATGTCCTTCTTGCCTGCAGGGCCTCAGCCAGTAACACTGTTCAAGGTTTTAAGGAGTGTTTGGTCCAACAACATGGAATCCAACCGTGAGAGAGAAGGAGCAAGAGAGAGAATGGTTCATTCTTCCCATAACTAAAAAGAGCTCAGTATGCCTGTATGCCTGCAGAATGGGAGGAGTAATAGTAAAGGTAAGTTGGGAGAGATCATCAAGGAGTACATTATGAAAAGCCTTTTTAAGCCATACTAAGAAGTTTGGACCTTTTGGATATAGGTAAATACCGAAGGGTTTTAAAAAGAAGAGTGATATGATCAGATTTGCCATGAACTCCTTATTATCTTTGACTTTACTTATAACCTTATTTGTTGAGAAGAGGAGGAATGCAAATTTCTGAACTAAATTACCATCTCACGTGAGCCAGGCCTTTGTCCTATTTATCCTAGAAGAAAGCCCTCATTTTTATAATGAGACAATTGCCAAGATTATATTTTTTCAAGTAACAAAAACATACAAAAAGGGTAGGGGGGATCTTTGTCTGCTCATATTTGTAAAAACTAAGAACAGAATATAGAAATGCTCAAAGAGCATGTTTGAATACATCTCTTTGTAAAACATGACAGAAAGGAGTGATTATTTAAATTGGACAGGACTTCGCATTCCTGGTTCCTTGGTGGCAATGCCTTTTGTCTGAATTCTCTTAGTAGAAAAATGTCACAAAGGATAAAAAATGAGTCCAATAAGTTTTATTCAATTTCAGAGTCTATTATATATTCTGTTTTACAAAAAGCATATAATTTTAAATTTCATAGATAGGCAAACAGAACATACACTTGGTAGATATACAGTTATTTGTATGGGTAAAATTGAAACCCTCCAGGGAGGGTACATTAATAATTCCTTACTTGTAAGACAGAACAGCCATCTCATATTCCAAACAAAGCCCGGCCAGCACAAAAGTGATTCATGGTCATTTATGAAAACTGATTACCAATCACCAGATCTTAAAGCCATGGCAACCTTTATTTTTCAATCTCATAAACAGTAAAGCTCCTTTTTGTTAAACACATGCGGGACCTGTTTCCCATGGAGGAGTTAGTAAATGCAAAAGCTAATTTTCCCCATCTGACAGCATGCATGAAAGCTGATGAATACATACATGATGAATATATATTTCAGAAGAAAGAAAATATTAATGTATATATATTCATATAGACTTGTTTTCTTTCACTGAGCCATTGAGCTAAGGAAAAAAAAAGTCATTTTGTGTGTGTGTGTGTACATCAAAGGCAAAAATTTCTCTGATAGGACAGTTTAAGATAGTCACTTCATTAATTCCTAGATAAAACCCATATTCCTATTTAGCTGAAATCGTTCTTCTGGAATGATATGAAATTGTAGTTTCTATATTTAATTGGGGGAAACAAAAGATCATAATTATTCCTGATTTGTAGCTTGATTGTAGTGCTTGGGTAAAGGCATTAGACAAATAATTCATCAATTTTCAATCACCTAGTAGATCCAAGGTACCAGGTAGCGCAAGCACGAATCTGTGACTCAGGGGTCCTGCTGGGGTTGAATGACAGGGCAAGTAGATGAGAGAAAGCAGCAAGGTCATTTCTCTTCTTGGCCTTCACTTGTTCTGTCAGTGTCTGTTGTGTGTCCCCGTGAGACAGTTCAGCCATCATGCAGTCCAAATTGCTGGTGAAGAGATGTGGAATCCAATGCGCAGTAAGGGGTAGGGGCAGAGGGCGGGGAGATGGAGGAGCACAAGTAAGTCTATGTTTCCTGTGATGCACGCAATTGGTCTTGCGTTTGGAAGAGTTCCTTAGAACACTTTTAATTCAGAGTCAACTGAAGAAGGCTAGGAAATAATCCTAAATCAAATGAGATTTTGTGTCATGTTCAAGGATAACGTGACCAGAGCTGAACAACATTTGAAACCTTGTTGGTGGAAGTCCATTGGTATTTTTGTTCCCATGTAGCTTGAATAAGTAAGTGTAAATTTTAGGCCACTTGGCTTCTCCTGGTCTGACTAGAACCTGCTTTGAAGCACTGGCCCTGGACTTAGTCCTTCCGAAGCCTTGAACTTGCAAGCCTGGGTCATCATTAAAGGAGATTATAACTCCTTGTCCAGTCTGTGGACTCCTGCTTTGTTACATTTTTTCTTTGTTCTTTGACCAAGCTCTACTCCTTATTAAAATGCTCAGGCTTGAGCCTCCTTTGTTTCTATAAAATGATTTTAGTATTCTTGTTGCAAATCTAGGCTGGTGGTATCATTGTTAATGGTACACTGACTGTCTCAGTCAAAACTGACCGGGCCCCTGCCTTCTTGTCTGCTTTCTAAAACATTTTCCCTCTAGCCAAGCCCAGAAAGGAGATTTAGTTGTGGGGACAAAGGTAGTTCAAAAATTCCAGTCCCGTTCAGGCCACACAAAAAAAATCTTTGGTTCTTGTTCTGCATCAAATATACAATTCTTCTTGCATCTGTTCTAAGTTGTGTAAGCAGATAATTTCCAGTTTTTCAATAGCATTTTTAATAGCTGCCTTCTGGAATCCAGCTTTCAACGGATTTCCTGATAAGAGCTATGTAATCAGGATGGAATCTCTTATTAAAAGGACTTTCCTTTTCCAAATCTTGAAAAAAGCCTATTTCTCTCTTCTCAAATTATCAGGCTATCTATCAATAATTGAAGGTGAGATTGAAACTATGACCTTGGCAGGTAGTATGGAAGATTTGCTCAAGTCGTTCAATATTGTGAGCTATTTTTTAGATTCTGGAGTGTTTTTGAACTATATTAAAAATAAACTTCTTTTCACTCTCTTCAGGGCCCTGGGAACAGGTTCATTTATTCAACAAAGATTTCACTTATTCAACAAACAGTACAATGGAAGTAGAGCAAAAGAGTGAATTGAGGAAGTTTTCAGTTGCCCTTTCACATTGACTCTTCTTGCCACAATACAAGTGAGGGGGTCCTTCTTTGGCCTAGTCACCTTAATGTCTCAGAGTTCTATGCTCAGTTCTAAGTTTATTTCTTGATAAATGATGCATCAGGCCTTATGCACCAGAAAGTGTATTTAAATGTATAATCCAGGCTCCAAACCAGATATAGAAGTCAGTATAAGAAATTCTTGGAATCTTTGTTTTAATAATTCCTCAGATGATTCTTACGCATACTAAAGACTGAGAATTACTGCATCAGGAATTGTGGCTAGTAATCTTGCCTCCATAACTTAATAGCATGAGCTTGGACAAGCTATTTAACCTGTCAGTGCCTCAATTTCCTCATTTATAAAATGGCAGATAATAACCATATTTAACTCTTGAGGTAGTTTTGGAGATCATATGAATTAACATGTCATTAAAAATTTTTTTTAATGTCATTAAAGAAAAGTACATGTTAATTACTTAGAAAGTGCTATGCAACTTTTTTTATTAATATTATACAACTATTAGTATTGTTAGTGACAGAAGACTCAGCCTGTAAGGCTTTCCTTATGGGCTCTCACCTATGCTCAGTTTAAGGGCTAGGCACGGTATCACAAAGCAAGGTTTCCTGCCTTTTGCTTGACTGGAATGAGATGAGCAGGGACCACATTTTGAGGCTAGGGGGCTGAGCAAGGACAGGGCAGTGGAAAATGTATAGCACTGAAGGCCTGACAACTTCATTTTGAGTCTCAGTACTGCCTCCTACTGGCCATGTGACCTGGAACTGGAGTCCTGGTGGGACAATGTTAAAGTGCTCTGCTGCTAACTGAAAGGTCCACGGTTTAAACCCACCAGCCGGTCCATGGGAGAAAGATATGACGGTCAGCTACCATAAAGATTTGCAGCCTTGGAAACCCTATGGGGCAGTTCTACTCTATCCTATAGGATTTCTGTAAGTCAGAGTTGACTCACCAGCAACTTTTTTCTCTTTTTTTTTTAAAGGTTCCTCACTGGTTAATGAAGAGTGGGAAAATTAGCATCTACTCTAGCTTTTAAGGCTTACCTTATGAAACAGGTTGTTAAAATAGAACTTTTCCCGTTGACCTGATTTTGGTATTAAATGTCCTTACATCCTAAAGAGAGGAGAGAGACCATGCTGAGACTGACTGCATGATGAGCTAGTCGCTCTTGACCATCACCTTCCTCAAAGTTATAACATGGGAGGCTCAAGAAAGAGGAGGAGAGAATGGAAAGGGAAGAGGTCTTTGATAAGGAGTTGCTAGTACACTGTGTATTTCCTCCTCTCCTGTCTTCTCTGCCCATCCCCTACCCACGTGGGGAGCAGCTTCAGAGAATGACCCAGAAGCTTGATGTATGTCTACTGACTGGACTTTGGGAGGGAGAGGTGCTGGCATATGGCTCAACCTGAGAGAGCCTAAGGTGAGAAACTGTCTGGAGTCCCTTGTGGTGACAGAGCAGAGACAGGCTATAGTGGAGTGAGTGGCCCTCCTTCCACAGTGGGGCAAAGGGGCTTTTTCCTGTGGGCCAGATAGACCTCATGGAGCAAGAAGGCCATGAGCCATCTTGCAAAAGAAACTTGGCTACAAGAGTGTCCTACTTGAGGGTGAAATGAACCCTGCAGAAAAGGACTGGAGTATATTGTTATCTGTCGAAGAAGAATAACTAGGGGATCAGCTAGAGACAGCTGTGTCTGCAGATGAAGCTAGGTGGTTAGAGAATATAGGAATAAACACAATATTGCTTCTGTCTGCAAGGAACTTGTTGTCTCTACAGAGTGACAGTTGCATACCCTACAGTTTCCTTATCCACCTTTCTGCGGTTACACTTAAGTCAGACCACAAAGTTGAATGTGATCAAACTTCAAGATAAGTCAGGGAAGCTAACGCTCTACAGAAGTGATTCAGACTAAACAAAAGGATAGTGTATCTTCTTGCTGCCTGCCCTAAGCATCTCATACCCACACTTCTCTTATCTTCCAGTGCCTGTCTCTCTCCAAGAACCTGCCCACTGCTCCCCACCCAGTAACTGCACAATGCAGGCTCCATTTTCTCTTCCTTTTGCGTTTTCCACAGAGGTTTCCTTACACTGTGCTGCTCAGTTATTCTCTTTAACCTTAAGGAGGTGTTACGGATTGAATTGTGTGCCCCCAAAATGTGTATCAACTTGTCTAGGCTATGATTTCCATTATTTTGTGGTTATCTGCCATTTTGTGATCTGATGTGATTATCCTATGTGTTGTAAATCCTGACCTCTATGATGGTAATGAGGCAGGATTAGAGACAGCTATGTTAATGAGGCAGGACTCAATCTACAGGATTAGGTTGTATCTTGAACTAGTCTCTTTTGAGATGTAAAAGAGAGAATCAAGCAGAGAGGAGAGTGACCTCCTACCACAAAGAAAGAAGAGCCAGGAGAAGAGTGTGTCCTTTGCACCCTGGGTGCCTGCACTGAGAAGCTGTCAGATCAGGGAAGGATTGACCAGAACCTTCCTCCAGAGCTGACAGGAGAGAAAGCCTTCTCCTGGTGCTGGCACCCTGAATTTGGACTTCTGGCCTCTTAAACTATGAGAGAATAAATTTCCATTGGTTAAAGTCATCCACTTGTGTTATTTCTGTTACAGCAGCACTAGATAACTAAGACAAGAGGTGAATCCTCTTCCTTATGCCACTGGAGACTATGGAACAGAGACAAAGGGAGAGCTGGCATAATTAAAAAAAAAAAAATGGGTTTTTAGTTTTATACATACGAGTCCCTCAGCCCATGCCACCTGGAAGCACAAAATTCACTGGCCAACACTGAGATGTACTTTTTGTTCCTCTTAGACAGCAGCATCATTCAGATAATGCCACATGGTGCATAGTAGGAGCTTGGTAAATGTCTATGGTAAGTGGATGTCTTATTAGATATCCTTTTCTGAGTGAGAACAATGATGCTAATCCTAGGTCTCTCCTAATCCAGGCTACAAACAGCTTTCTGCTTACTTCTTTTTAAACATTGTGTTCTAGATGATCAGAGTATCCAGAATGCTGATCTTCAAGTAAACAATGTATTACCATACTATCAAATTACGATACCAAAAAAAAAACCAAACTAAACCCATGGGCATCAAGTGGATTCCAATCCAACTCATATACCAGTATTAAATGTAGCAGTATTCAAAGACAATACTGGCTGCACTAGAAAATCTTGTTTTTCTGGTTTGTGACTCTTGAATGTGAGGAAAGGATTCTGTTTGGCAACATGGGAAAAAATGATGACAACAACTGCAAACCATGGTTCTGTGTTCTCCAGAGGAGACTGTCTCTATGTTAAGTGAAGTTCAAGTTCACGATGGAGTGTGTGGTTGGCCTTCTGCTATTATATAGGGCTTCTATAGTCCATAGGCACAACTCTGCCTTGGATGGGCAGTAATCCTACTCTGAGCCACGCAGATGCCCTTAGTGTATTTTTTGGCAGCTCCACTACATTTTGAAGTATCCAAGTGAGATGTTCCTTCCAGTCTCTTGAGTCTGGGGTGCCTGGCATGCTGGGGCATGGAAAGAAGAGAAAAAAACTGCAAGAAGTGACACCTGAAAGCCATATTGCAAAAAAGAAACAGGAAGTCCATCAAGCACAGGCGTTAAAAACTCAAGGAGAGAATCCACTGGGGCTATTTGTTGCATAAACAAACAGTCCGGAACCCTTCAATTTTCCTCCTCTGTTACATCAAGGCACATTAAAAAAAATGTACAATTTGGTGAGCACAAACCATTAAGGAAAAGTTAGGTGATAGAGACAAAAGTGATGGCGTCACACGTTGTGAAAAGTTTTCCACTCTAAATGGATGCAACATGGAGGGACAGATTTCCTTTATAATGGTTAATTTATGTGGAATGCTGCATTCCCAGAGAATATTAGTTTAAAATTACATTAATTGAACTTCTGCTTGCCTACTCTGTGTCAGGCCTGTAGATACATTAAGACATGGTACCTGCCTTCACTAGGAAGAAAGACTTGGTAGTCTACTTCTGAAAATCAGCCAGTGAAAACCCAACTGATGGTCCAATCATGTTGTACATGGAGTTAGTGTGAGTCCCAGCCCCAACTGGATGGCAGCTAACAACAACGCTACCTGTCCTCAAGGCACTTACAGTTTTCAGTGGGTTACTTCAGTGAGAATCATTTGCATCTCACTGAGGGTAGGTATTGATGGTTGCCCTGGAAGCCCTGTTGGGCCCGACTTTCAGTGACAATTGCCTTGCTCTTTACTCAAAGGGCATACTGCTGTGTTGCCCGGGCTCATTCTCTCACAAGATAAAGCCCCATGGCTGTGGTCCATGGTTCTGTAGAAATGAAATCCACCTGAGATCCAGGGAAGGGTCTTGAGAAGTGTGCCAGGATCATCTCCAACCAAGTGAAGAAGGTTACATCACTGAGCATTGACCTTCAGATCCCAAAATAGTTCACAAAGCAGAATCTTTACATGACCAGAGGCAGCATGAGGTAAGGAGAGAGCAGTGCTTAGAAGAGGTACCTATCAATCATGCTCCTAGGTGAGACACATCTTTTTTGCGGATCATAGTTTTCTCATTTGAAAAATAAGATGGCTAAGCTCCAGGGGTCTTTTTGCATTGACTTTTAGATTGAGCATTTCCTCTTGCCTTGCTTTTGTAGTCTGAAGCCAGGTCTGCTTCACTAACATCTGGTATAAAGAGTGAGGCAATGTTTTGGGTCAAAGTAGGGTAACCCTCTGCCCCAGGTGGAGTTGTGCCTCTGAACCAGAGTAGTCCCTATACTACAGCAGGAGGTTGACTACACAGCAAAAAGATCTTTATATGGTAACAGGGTAGGCCCTTACTGGTTAAAGGCCCTGCCTACTCAACCTTCCCAGCTTAAAACAATATGAAAGGCAATGGCCCCAGAGTTCTGGCTTCTCTGACCCAGTGGTCTCCTCCTCACTCTGTGCAGTGGTCTGTAGGAATGATCAAAGGAAGGCGTTGAGCAGCCATATCCATGCTCACATATCCTTGATCTCGAAATGCACTTCAAACTACTTAATTGTTTGATAGGCAGCAGTTTGGAAGAGTCCTTGGCCAAGATCTACTAGATATCCATACCAAGCTATCACATATGAACTAGCCTTTACATTCTCCCGAAGGTCATGTGTTACCTGGATTGAGAAATGAGTACTCATTAATGATTTCATTAATTCCCAATCTTTTCTCCAAAGCAAAGAAATGATAGAACAAATAGTTGTTAATTTCTTTAATTCTTATTTGCTCAAGATGGACATTTTAGGACCCCCTTACATCTCCCCTCTACCTTGGGCCTAATCTCTAAGCCTGTTGATGTTTCTTCATACTTCGTCTGCTTCTACTGCCCTAATTTTGGACTGTATCACCGCTTATCTTGATTACTGCAGTATCTTCCAAAATTGCCACCATGCCTCATCTTTCAGCATTCCCAAATCCCATTCATCATACATGTGTATCTATATTAGCTTCATAAATCTTAAACTCTGGCCATGTTTTTCCGTTATTCAAAAACTTCAATGTTTCTGTTGCTCCAGAATAAAGTCCAAATTCCTCAGCCTCACATTCAGAGCCCTCCAAACTCCCTCTCCAGTTCTTCATCCTCATTTGGACACATTCCAACATAAAACCTAGTCCCCATCCTCACAGTTTCTTCAGTGAACCTCAAAGGAACTGTAATTTCCTTCTATCCTACATTTATGTACATATCTTAAACTCCCAACTTGCTGGAAGCAGGAATCCCTGGATGGCACAATCAATTAAGCACTTGGCTCTCAATCAAAAAGTTGGTGGTTTGAATCCACCCAGAAGTGCCTTCTTTTGCTTCCAAAGGATCACAGCCATTGAAAACCATCTGGAGCAAGGTCTCCTCCGAAACACATGTGGTAACCATGAACTGGAATGGACTAGACAGCCGCTGGTTTGATGTTGCTGTTGTAAGCTCTTTCTGGGTAATATTCATTGATGACTCAGTTTGTCTTCCGTACAGCAGCTAGCCCAGAGTGTAGCACAGACTGGTCTTCAGTAAATGTTTGTAAAACAAATCAGTGAGCGTACCCCACAAAGTCAATGCCATTTCCACCTTAAGCTCTTTTCTCATATATTTCTCTCTGCTTGGCAGGCTCTCGTTTGTTCATTTAAAAAAATTTTGCTCATTTTGAAAAGTTAAAGTTAATTTTCATCTAAGATTTCCCATTTCTTGGCACAAAGCTCTTTGTAATCTCTTCTCTTTAATGTTTATGGCATCTGTAATTAAGTCCCCTTTTCCACTCCTAATACTGTTTATCATGTGTTCTCTGCTTTTTGTCTTGATCAGTCTTGCCAGAGGTTTGTTAATTTTATTACTTTTTGCAAAGAACCAACTTTTGGCTTTTGTTTTATCCTCTCTATTATGTGTTGGTTTTGTATTTTATTAATTTCTGTTGCTCTTATCTTTATTATTTCCTCTTCTACTTTCTTTGAGTTTAATTTGCTGTTCTTTTTCTGTTTAGTCTTTCTTTTTCTAATGTGAGGGTTCGCAGTTATATGGTTCACTATCAGGAGTGTGTTAATTGCATTCCCTAATGCAGGAAATTGTTACCTAGCATTTTCATTATTATTTAGCTCTAGATATTTTTTTAATTTATAATATGATTTCTGCTTTCATTTGTGAGTGATTTAGGAGTGTGATTTTTAATATCCAAGTGTAAAGTTTTTCCTAGTTACCTTTTAGTTACAATTTCTTACCTAAATGCTTTGTGCACAGAGAACTCAGTGTGACACCAAGTTCTTTGAAATTTGTTGAGACTTTCTTTATGGCCCATACGTTGCTGATTGTACTTGAAAAGAATTTGTAGTCTTTAATTGTTGGGCAGAGTGATCTATAACTGTCCTTTAGATTATGTATTAATAGTATTGTTTCAGTTTGAATTCTTAATGATTTTTTTCTTCTAATTGGTCTAACAGTTAAAGTCTTCCATTAACTTGATTTGTCTATTTCCTTCTATAGTTTTATCAATTTTTGCTTTCAATATTTTCAGGACATATTATTAGATATGTATGACCTTGGCTGTATAAATGGTTATGCACTCGACTGCTAGCCAAAAGGTTGGTGGTTCAAACTCATCCTGGGGTGCCTTGGAAGGAAGTCCTGGTATTCTGCTTCCAAAAGGCCTTGAAAGCACTGTGGAACAGTTCTACTCCACACACGTGGTCGCCCTGAGTCAGAATTGGCTCCAGGGCCACTAACAACAGCATTACTAGTTACATACCCATTAAGAATGATTAGGACTTTCTAATAAATTGAACATTTTAACTTTATAAATATAGTGACCCTCTCCCTTTTTTCTCTAGTTATATTTTCTCCTAAGAGCCAATTTTATCAGATATTCATATAATATTCTTTGGTTAATATTTACCTAGTATATATTTTTTTTATAGACCACTCTACCCAGCAATTAAAAACTACACATTCTTTTACTTTCGCTTATTTTGTATCCCTTTGTCTTCAATGTATCTCTTATAAACAACATAGAGCTAGAATTTATTTTTATCATCTTCAGCCTTTGTCTTTTAACTAAAAGCTTTTATGTGTCAATATGTGACATAACTACTGATATGCATGCATACATATATCCATTCTATATTATAACGTCTTATTTTTCTATTTATTTTGTCTCTTCTGTATTTCTCCTTTCTTGTGTTATTTTTGAGCAATTTTTGTATTTTCTTAGTCTATTTCCCTTCTCATTTTAGAAGTTATACACTCTATTTTTCTTCTTTTAGTGATTTCCTTAGAAATTTTAACATGCATCCAAACCAAAAAACCAAACGTAGTGCCGTCGAGTCGATTCCGACTCATAGTACATGCATAAACCTACCTTAAAATATGGAGTTAATCAACATTTTCATCTTTATCATCAACGGTGACCTTAGACCATAAGTCACTCTCTTTATCCCCATACTATTTTTTTTTCCCCCTTTGGTAATAGCTTTATTGATACAATACACATAAACCAAAAAAAAAAAAAAAAAAAAAAAAAAACCAGCACCCTCGAGTCGATTCTGACTCATAGCAACCCTATAGGACAGAGTAGAACTGCCCCATACAGCTTCCAAGGAGCGCCTGGCGGATTCGAACTTCTGACCCTTTGGCTAGCAGCCGGAGCACTTAACCACTATGCCACCAGGGCAGGGTTTCCATAATACACATACTATATAATTAATCCATTTGAAGTGTACAATTCAATGGATTTTAGTATATTCACAGTTGTACAACAATCACCAAAACCAATTTTAGAACATTTTCCTCGCCCTAAAAAGAAATTCTATAACCTTTAGCTGTCACTCTCAATCCTTAAATCCCCTTTCCCTCCCCCCCCCCTCCTCTTTGCTCCTCCCAGCCAGCCCTAGGCAACCACTAATCTACTTTTGGTTTCTATGGCATTTCCTGTTCTGGACATTTTATCTAAATGGAATTATATAATATGTGGCTTGCCTTCTTTCACTTGTATAATGTTTTCAAGGTTCACCCATTTTATAGCATATTTCAGTACTACATTCATTTTTATGGCCAAATAATATTCTATTGCATGTACATACCACATTTTGTTTATCCATTCATCAGTTTTAACATTTGGGTTGTTTCTACCTTTTTACTATTATAAATAATGCTGCTATGAATATTGATGTGCAGATTTTTATGTGGACATATAGTTTCATTTTTCTAGGAATAATTTTAGCTCTCACATTTAAGTCTTTGATTCATCTTGAGTTAATTTCTGTGTATGCTGTGAGGTAGGGGTCCAACGCCATTCTTTTTCATGTGGATATTCAGTTGTTCCAACGCCATTTGTTGAAGAGGTGATTGTTTCTCCATTGACATCCTCCCCATTTGGGGAGTTTTATATAAATGGAATTGTATAACACGTGGTGTTTTGTGACTGCCTTTTTTCACTTAGCATAATGTTTTCAAGATCTATATGTCTAGTCTATTGTCAGTATCACAGTTTCTTAACTATGTCAGTATCACAGTTTCTTAATTATCATCACTTTGTAGTAAGTTTTGAAATTGGGAAGTGTTAGTCACCCAAGTTTGTTCTTTTTTTTCAGGGTTGTTTTGGCTTTTCTGGGTCCCTTGACTGAAATCCTGATAAGAATTGTATTGAATCTTTTGGTCAATTTGGAGAGTATTGCCATCTTAACACTATTAAGTGTTCCAATCCGTGAATATGGGTTGCGTTTCCTTTTATTCAGGTCCTCTTTTGTTTCTGTCAACAATCAAAAAGTATGTTTTGCATTTCTTTTATTAAATTTGTTTCTAAGTATTTTATTTTTTATGTCATTATAAATGGAATTATTTTCTTAATTTCATTTTTGAACTGTTCGTTGCAGTGTATATAAATACGATTCATTTTTATATATTGATTTCATTTCCTGAAACCTTGCTGAACTTGTATATTAGTTCTGATGGTATTTTAGTGTATTACTTACAATTTTCTATATATACTATCATGTCAACTCTGAATATAGTTTCACTTCTCCTTTTCCAATCTGGTTGCTTTTTATTTGATTTTCTTTCCCAATTGCTCTGTTCCCCTCCTGTTTCAGATGCTATTTTTGTCATAAATTTTAATTCTTTTTAAGATCCGTTTGGCATTATTATTATTATTACTTCATTCTCAGTGGTTGTTTAAATTTATTCATCTGTTATTCACTTTTTTTGTTTGTTTATTGTTCCATCTTCCATGTTGACCTCGAGATTTGGGATTTCTTGACTTCTGCTTGAGTTATGTCTTTGAAAATCCTTCAGCAAGCATCCTCTGGTTGCAAAGTTATTTGCTCTTAGTACATTGAAGATATTATTCCACTGAGTTCTAGTTTTCACTGTTGCCATTGAGAAGTTAGCTTTCAGCCTAATTGTTACTTTTTTGAAGTTTATCTTTGGTTGCTTTGAACATTTTTTCTTGTCATTGATGTTCTGCAATTTTACTGTGATGTGTCTCATTGTTATTTTCTTTTTATTAGGATTAATTGGACTTAATGAATTTATGGATTGACATATTTCATGAGTTCTGGAAAGTTTCTGTCATTATGTTTTTAAATATTGCTTGTGCCCAATTCTCTTTCTCCTGTACTTCTGGTAAAGCAATTAGGTATATGCTATCCCTTCTCATTCTGTTCTTCCTGGCTTTTAACCTCTGTCTTGTGTATTAAATATCCCTGTCTCTTTGTGCAACATTGTGTATAATTTTCTTCACCTTTATGTTTTCATTTATCAATTCTCTCTTCAGCTCTATCTAATCTGCTGTTAAACCTGTTAATTGAATCTCCAATTTTGCTTATTTCATTCATAGAAGTATTATTTAGCTTTTTTAAAAGTATTTTTCCTGTTTATGCATATTTCCAAGACTCTATAAATTTCTTTAAACATATTAAACGTCACTAATTTATGTTGTGTCTGATAAGTCGAATATCTGAAATTTTTGTGTATGAGATTCTGCTGATTTTTCTGCTTGCTGTAATGCACAATGATTTTTCACTTTTTTGTCTACTTTTTTTTTTTTTTAAGTGCACACCATACTGTTCCTTTTCTTTGGAAATTTATCAGTGGAAATTTTTTAAGGTATGAGGTTAAGATTGATTGTACTAGAAAGGATTTTTCATTGCTTTTTTCTGGTCCCCATTTACACAATTGTTTTGAAACACTTTAAACTAGATCATTACTGTATGCAGCTTTCTGACCAACCCAGATAGTTACACCTTCTCCTCACTTATCAACTATTCCTTTGTCCTACATTTCACATTTATGACAATATTAAAAAAAAAAAATCTACTGTCCAAGTATTTTGCACATTAACGATGCACATCTGGCAGTAACAGATGCCGAGGTGTGAAGCGAGGGTAATGCTGTCTGTGATGGTTACAGTTATGTGTCAGCTTGGCTAGGCCATGAATCTCAGTGGTTTGGCAGTTATGTAATGATGTAATTTGGCAGTTACGTAATGATGTACTATGGAAGTCATTAATGATATAATTTGACAGTTGTGTAATGATGTAGTTATCCTCCATTTTGTAATCTGTTTTGGTCATCCTCTGTTTTCACATAATGCCAATTTTGCATAATGGCATGGTCTTTGGAACCTAACCACGCTGATAAGTGAGGACAGGGTGTATTACTTTATCTTCCAAGCCCACATGAAGGCTAGCTGGTTGATATGAATTACTGAGAAAGAATCCACTTCCGTGCCCATATTCAGGGCTAACTTTTGAGATGGGGAGTTTTCCTTGCAGTTCCGCTGGGGAAGGGTAGGTTTATACCTAATTTATATTTACACCGAAGTTGTTGCCCTTTGGAGACCACATTTTATGAGTGTGTTCCTATTAAATTTCCAAATTTGGGGTGATTTTGAACTTTTCTTTTTTATTCCTGAGCCCTCAAGGCCCTGAATCCTGATAATCCTGTATACTAGGTTTGGTAAATGTTGTCAAAGCTGAAGTTTACTTCGGTGATCATTTTTGATACAAAGGTTCTTTATTCACTTGTCTTGTTTGAAATTATTTAATTCCTTAACTATTAATGCTACATAAAAAAGTTAAATGAATTATCATTAGCAGTTTTAGTTCGTAGTAGGTGGTTCAATCTGGGTGCAATATTGCTAGACACACACACAAAAAACAACAACAACTAAAGGCTCTCTTTTTTATGCATTCAGCTTTCCCTACCTGTTCTTCACATGAGATCAAATCCTCTTCACTAGGAAGCTTTTTCTTATTTACCAGCTTATTGAGGTTTCATTCTCATCAAATTCCTTCTGTCCTGTTTTTGGGCCCATTCATATGCCAGATGAGGAGCACTAAATTTTAGAGGCACTGGACTAAATGTAAAATGGCTGATTTAAAGTCAGGGTCCAAACCCCATTTTTGAAAACCCCATAATTGTTTTTCTTGTGGTCAGCCTGAAGGGCTGGCATGCATCGTCTCCAGGGATATTGACTCAAATGGTTATCAAACCCTTAGTACAAGACATTCTCAGGAAATATTCTGCCTTAAGCACGCTATTCCAACAATCAGTTCTCAGGAGATCTGCCTTGCAGTCATCCTGTATCTACACAAGAAGATATGTTCATATGCAGAATGTATTCCTGTGAGTAATCATGTGAAAATCTTAAGACCAGGACTCGTTATCATTACAACATTAATCCTAGCCGCCAATTGTTTCATTTTTTTAATGTCAACCAATCGCATTTTGCCAAATGTAACTTTGTAACCAATGATATCCAAAGTGTTGCTTTTCAATGTCCCATGTTTGACTTTTTTACCTCACTGACCACCAATCAGATTATTGTGGGTTGTGCCTCCTGATTTTGCCCTATAACTAGGGCTCTGTCACAGTCCCACCTTGGATCCTTTGGCGTTGCTTCAGTGGAGGCCACGTTTCCCCATTCAAATGATTCCTATGCTTCCAATAAACCTTTCTATTTTACTGTAAGCGAACTTGGAGTTTTCCTCTGCAACACGCCTCTTGACTCAGATGGCCTTGTATTCGGTTACCATTCACTATGATGGGAAGCTTTAGGCGGATATAGATGTGTCAGGTGTTTCTCTGTGCCTTTACAAAAGCAGCTTGCAGAGAGTAGGTAGGTATTCAAGGAATGACTACTGAATAAATAAGAGAGTCAAAACTTCCATTTTCTTCCCTAACAGTTTATTTCTTTGAGCTAAATTTCTTGCATGTGGCTTCTGATGCCTGGAAAAAGATAGATGAAATCAAGATGTCAAAACACTTACCTGGGCACCATCTCTGGGCCTGTCTCCTTAATCTCATGGGCATGGGAGGCGGCCAAAGTGCAAGCTCTCATTATTTACAGCTTCCACAGGGCGTGTGAGTGAATGCAGAACAAATCATCTTCCCCAGCCTGGCTCTACAGTTCCTCAGACTCCTGAGGGTTGGGAGGCATTTGTTGCAATTTTGATTTCCCAAGTTAAGTGGGGGCTTAGATATGTGTCTATCTTAATCTCCTTATTGTCTTTCTGCATATTAAGTGACAAAACCAAGATCTCCATGGAGCGTATTCAAAAAGGAGATCAAGAGAAGAATTTGGATCAGATCTGATTAAACCTTAATCTCTTTATTATTACACAATTAGAATGGAAGTACTGGCCAGTACCAGCAGCAGGGCATTTATTATGGAGCTGCTTTCTGTGGCTTGGTCTGACAGGACATAGTGACCCAGGAGGCCTTGTACCAGCCTCACAGGTTGGAGAGGATTTCCTTCTCTGAATTTGTAAATCCTTAAATTGAGCTGACGTGTGGGAATGGAGAGCAGTGAGGTTGAACAGATGGGGCTGTGGTGACACCACTGTGGGCTAATGAGAAATCAGCATTCCCAGATAGGAAAGGTCTCAGGAGGGATCTGATCCAGCCAGCTTAGGAGAGTTTAGAGAAGGATTAGAAGGAGGCCAGGAAGAATCATCACCGTGGAGCTTTCGGCTGCTTCATGAAACCAGCATGTTGCCCTTATTCTTTCTTCCTAAAATAGCAGTTAGTTCATCAGGGATGTCCGATCTTGACACAGGTTAGAAAATGTATACTTCTTTCTTAAGGGATCAAATAAGTGGAGCAAGAAATGAAAATATGGCACTGCAGCCTAGCAATAACAAGGGAGGATTTCACATAAACCAAATCTAATTTATAGTTGGCACTTGCAAAGGGTTGTGGAGCCTTACACATAATAGAGGCTTAATGGGTATTTGTTGAATTTAATGATTTGAGTCATTTGCAGCAAAACAAATTCCACTTTGTCTGAATTGTTCAGATAGGTTTCCTCTTCGCTCCATTTAGCGCAGCAGGCAGGTGAGATTTTCAATGTGCAGTTGAACCACAGGATAATGGGACCCATGCCCTAAGCCACAGAGGCCTGTGACAGCTGTACTGAAATAGAAGGATCTTGGCCTGAGCCCTGTCTTTCTAATTTATCCATCAGAAAAATAGAGGGTTTGTTTATAAGAAATAACATGTATGATGAAATAACACAATGTTGGTGACAATGTTTAATTTTACTTGAACCCTGTGTTCCTGGAAAACAACAATGGTTAAAGAAATCCCCTATGCTTTGTGTTCTAGAAAATGGCTTACTGCAAAGAACCACCCTTTACCACGTGACTTAGATAAGACTCATGAATGAGTCCTTGTTTACCAATGACAAGAAAAGACACCAAACAGTAATCAGTTGCCACTGAGTCGATTCCAACTCATGGTAACACCATGTGTTGCAGAGTAAAATTGCTCCATAGGGTTTTCAAGTCTATGACCTTTCAAAAGCAGATTGCCAAGCCTTTCTTCCAAGGCATTTTTAGGTGGTTTGAACCAGTAATTTTTTAGTTAGTAGTCAAGTGCTTAGCCATTTGCACCACCCAGGGACTCCCAGGCTGGACACCAAAACCAACAATAATAAAAATCCAAACCTAATGCAGTCAGTTCCACTTCATAAACCGTCCACATTCCCATTCTTTGCCTCATAAAAGATTAGCATAACTGCTTGTCCTTACTGATCATTTGGAACAAAATACTTGTTAACCAAAGTTTGGTTAATCTTCATTCCTTCTCCTATGTCCGTGAACTTTGGCCCACCCTCAGTATGAGCCAGCCTCTGTCTTAGTTATCTAGTGCTGCTATAACAGAAATACCACAAATGGGTGGCTTTAACAAGGAAATTTATTTTCTCACAGTTTAGGAGGCTAGAAGTTCAAATTCAGGGTGCCAACTCTAGGGGTAGACTTTCTCTCTGTTGGCTCTGGAGGAAGGTCCTTGTCTCTTTTGAGCATCTGCTCCTGAGTGATCTTCCTGTGGCTTGGAGTTTCCCTTCCCCCATCTCTCCTTCTTAGCTTGCTTGTTTAATCTCTTTTATATCTCTGAAGAGATTGACTCAAGATACACCCTACAGTAATCCTGCCTCATTAACATAACAAAGACAGCCCATTCATTCCCAAATGGAGTTATAACCACAGGCATAGAGGTTAGGATTTACAACACATATTTTGGGGGACATAAGTCAATCCATAACACCCTCCTTAAAGGTCCCCCCCTGGAGAATAGGCTGCCTCAGGGTAAAAATTCTTTGATCTGCTATCTGATCATGCCACCTTTTCATCCCATTTCCCCACACCCGGTTCTTTTTAGCCTTGCTCACTCCTCTGTAAAAGAAAAACTCTTTTTGTCTAACTATTGAGTTGCTTATAGTCAGGGCGTTCGCCTATTGCTGTAGTCCCCATCCCCTATTGCAATAGTCCATTTCCCCCACTCTTTTTATTCAATAATCCTTTTGAATAAAGTCCCTACTAAATCTAGATTTGTGACATCTGTGACACCTGGCACGGAGTAGTTCTCAGTAAGTTTTTGTTACAAAAAGAAATTGTGATTTACTAATAAGATGGTGTTGGGCAAAAGTTGATGACTTAGCCTCAGAGCACTCACTGAAATATCCATGCATTCTGAGAAAAAAATTGAGAATTCCTAATAGCCTAAAAGTGTTAATTAATTTATGACTGTGTCTGAGATAAGGAGACCTGGTGACTCAGTGGCTAAAGCCTCACTGCTAACCAGAAGGTTGGTGGTTGGAACCTACCAGCCACTCAGAGGGAGAAAGGTGTGGCAACCTGCTTCCATAAATGTTTACAGCCTTGGAAACCCTATGGGGCAATTCTGCCGTGTCCTAGTGGGTCACTATGAGTCGGAATTGACTTGATGGCAGTGGATTTTGATTTGGTATCTGAGATGAGATTGCATTAATTATAAAAAGGCATGCATCTGAATGGAAATCAAGATCATCAAATGGAGCTGGTGCCTTTGCCAGTGAGAGGATGGCATGCCTAGTGCCCTGAAGCAAGGTAAGGAAGGACACATAATGAGGGAGAAGACTGCACAAATGGAAAACTCATAGCAGGAGCTGTTTTCTGAAGGAACCAAGGATGTTTTCTTTCCACCGATTAGTAGCTTTTTTTCCATCTGCTGTGAGAATACAAATCCCAGTGTTATTATGGTTTAGGGGCAGATGCAGACCAAAGGAGGTTTTGTAGCCAGTAAAGTTAGAGGAAGGGGTTGTGACAGAAAGATTGCACTTCAGAAGAGGGAGTTTTCATTTGCTGTTTTGAGCAAGAAAAGCAAAATATACTGTTTCAGATCACCTAGGAATAAATTTTCCTTTAAGAGAAGTTAAATCACTGCTTAGTCTAGTATCTTCCCTTAGAGAGATAATTAAAATGTTTCTCAAATTCTTTGTTAAAAGTACAGATAATGGACCCCACCCAAAACATATCAAATAAGAATCTTTGGGAAAAAGGGATTGGGTCCTAAAAACATGCATTTTTAACAAAGTCTCCAGATGATTTTTATGCTCACTTCAGTGCAGTGGTTAAATCACTGCGTTGCTAACCAAAAGGTCGGCTGTTCGAACCCATGAGCCACTCTGAGGGAGGAAGATGTGTCAGTCAGTTTCTGTAAAGATTTCAGCCTTGGAAACCCTATGGGTCAGCTCTACTCTGTCCTACAGGGTTGTTAGGAGTCACAATCAACTCACGGGCAGTGGGCTTGGGTTTTTTTTTTTTTTTTTCTCTCCCTCTTTTTGGTTTAGTTTGAAAACTAATGACGGTGGTTGTCAGCCCTAGCTGCATATTAAATCACCTGGCAAGCTTTGAAAAAAATCCCAAGGCTGAGCCCTTACTCCCAGAGATCCTCATTTAATTGGTTGAGCGGAGGCCCCAGGTATCAGCAAGTTTAAACACTCCCTAGTGAATCTAACATACTGCCAGGATTAAGAATGACTGAGGTAGGACCTGTGCATATTAATGAAAAAGTAAGCTTACAATGAAAGAGGAAAATTCCTACAGTAACCATCTTTTTTGCTTACTGGTTACACACATTTCTAATTCTGAGATTATTAAGCATATGGGATAAATACGGAATAATAGGAAGTAATACAAATCTATGGCAAACCAACATTTAATGGCATAAAAAAAAAATACCTAAGAATTAAATACTGGATGCATTTCCTCTAAAACAGGAGCATGATGAGAACATTCATTATTATTATAATTTGTTCTGGAAGTTTTAAGTAACGAAATAAGACAAAACAAAAACATGGACGTGGAACTGGTGAAATGGATTATTGTTGTTGTTAGGTGCTGTCGAGTCAATTCCAACTCATAGCAGCTCTGTGTACAACAGAACGAAACATTGCCTGGTCCTGTGCCCTCCTCACAGTCGTTGTTATGATTGAGCCCATTGTTAAAGCCACTGCGTCAATCTGTCTTATTGAGGGCCTTTCTCTTTTTCGCTGACCCTCTCTCTACTTTACCAAGCATGATGTCTTTCTCCAGGGACTGGTCCCTCCTGATAATATGTCGGAAGTATGTGAGATGAAGTCTTCCCATCCTTGCTTCTCAGGAGCATTCTGGCTGTACTTCTTCTAGGACAGATTTGTTCCTCTTTTGGCCATCCATGGTATACTCAGTATTCATTACCAACACCATAATTCAAAGGCAGTTCTTCTTAGGACTTCCTTATTCATTGTCCAGCTTTCACATGCAAATGAGGCAATTGAAAACACCATGGCTTGAGTCAGGTGCACCTTAGTCCTTAGAGTGACATCTCTGCTTTGTAACACTTTAAAGAGGTCTTTTGCAGCAGATTTACTCAATGCAGTGCATCCTTTGGTTTCTTGACTGCTGCTTCCATGGGTGTTGATTGTGGATCCTAGTAAAATGAAATCTTTGACAACTTCAATTTTTTCTCTGTTTATCATGATGTTGCTTATTTGACCAGTTGTGAGGATTTTCTTTTTCTTTATGCTGAGGTGTAATCATACTGAAGGCTGTGGTCTTTCATCTTCATCAGTGAGCGCTTCAAGTCCTCTTCACTTTCAGCAAGGAAGGTTGTGTTATCTGCATAATGCAGGTTGTTAATGAGTCCTCCTACAGTCCCGATGCTGCATTCTTCTTCATATAGTCCAGCTTCTTGGATTATTCACTCAGCATAAAGATTGAATAAGCGTGGTGAAAGGATACAACCCTCATGTCCACCTTTCCTGACTTTAAGCCAGGCGGTATCCCCCTGTTCTGTTGGAGTGACTGCCTTTTGGTCTGTGTACAGGTTCCTTATGGGTACAGTTAGGTGTTCTGGAATTCCCATTCTTTGCAATGTTATCCATAATTTGTTATGATCCACATAGTTGAATGCCTTTGCATAGTCAATAAAACACAGGTAAACATCTTCCTGGTATTCTCTGCTTTCAGCCAGGATCCATCTGACATCAGCAATGATATCCCTGGTTCCACACCCTGTTCTGAATCCAGCCAAAATTTCTGGTAGTTCCATGTCAATGTACTGCTGCAACCAAAATCATAATTATTTTCTCATGATAAGATCATTTGCCTAGCAAACATAATGTATAACTAGCAAGAATGCTTAGTAAGTTGGTAAGGTATAAAACAAATATTTAAAAACGACTACCCTTCATATATTGTAATAATATCCAGTTAGAAAAATAATAAGAGTAGATATTAGCAACTAAAAGAAATATTTAATAAAAAATCATAACATCTATATGAAAACCACAAAACATTAATGAACAACATAAAAAATTCCCTATATAAATGGAGGTGAAAAAATAATGGAGGTGACCTAATATAAATAAGTGTAAGTGGATCACCTCTTGTTCATCAGAAGCTGGGCAATGAAAAAAAAAAATAGGAGAACTGATGCATTTTAACTGTGGTGCTAGTAAAGAATATTGTATATACCATGGACTGCCAGAAGAATGAACAAATCATTCTTAGAAGAAATACAGCTAGAATGCTCCTTAGAAGCGAGGATGGCTTTGGCTAGCTTATTTTGGACATGTCGGGCGGAAAGACTAATCCCTAGAAAAGGACATCATGTTTGGTAAAGTAGATGGTCAGTGAAAATTAGGAAAACCCATAATGAGATAGATTGACACAATAGCCCAAACAATGGGCTCAAACATACCAAAAGTCATGAAGATGATGTGAGATTGGGCAGTGTTTACTTCTGTTATACATAAGGTCACTATGAGTTAATAGAGAGATTCACCTTTATTCATGAATAGAAAGGACTGATCTATAATAATTTCAATTTTCTGCAAATTAATTTATAATTTTAGTACAATTACAAATAAAATCAGTTCATTTTTTTAATTTGATAATATTATTCTAAAGCTAATCTAGTAAAACAAATAAGGAAGATTATTTAAGAAATTTGTGAAAAAGACATGCATATGTGACCTCCCTTCCATTTATAAAATATACAAAACCAAAAATTCAAGAGTGATACCTTTCAAGGAGGAAAAAAGATGTCAATGACAGAATAGAAAAACAAGTGAAATGAAAAAAATTAAAACACCTGTAGTATACATGTAAATTCATGATATGATATTGATAGTATTTCAAATCACTTGAGAAAATTAATTACTCATTAATTAGAATCATAACAATTGATTAACCATGTGGAAAAATCCTAAAGTTAGATTTCCACTTCATATAATATATTGAAATGGATTCGTTTTCAATTAAAGTCCTTCTTAATCAACAGAAAAAGGTGAATAGTAGAAAAATAGGTAAAATTTATGAGCCATCGATAAAAGAATTCTAAATGACAACCCATTGCCACAGAATTGATTCTGCCTCATGGCGACCTATAGGACTGAGTAGAACTACCCTGTAGGGTCCAAGGAGCAGCTGGTGGATTCGAACTCCTGACCTTTTGGGACAAAATGTTCAACCTTATCAAATATCAAACAAAAACAAATAAAAAATTGATGTATTTTTCATCTACTTACTTTGTGAAGAGAAAAATGATGTAGCTGATGTGGTGAATTGATTTTTCTCTTCTACTCTGCTGTTGAGGATATAAATTGCCGTAATAATTTTTGTTCGGCAATTTGGAAACATACATTAAGAGCCTTATGATACGCATGTTCAGAAACTTTCAATAAGTAATTCTACTTGTACGAATTTTTCTTTAGGACATAATCAGAGATCCGTCTAATGGTTATTGTGTAAGCATGCTCAGCATAGCATTATTTTTATGGTGAAAATTAGAAACAACATAAATGCCTATAATAGGGGATTGCTTAAATGAATTTTGTTTTAGCCATGTAATATGTTTCTGTGTAACCTTAACAAAGAAAAATAACATGGGAAAAACGAGTGGTGTTAACAAAGAGCAGAAAGGAACACGCTATAATTTGTATATTGGCCTCTGGGAGAGGAAGTTTAAACTAAACCCTGCCCTCCAGCAGAAGAATGAATACAACAGTCCAATCTGAGCCTATTTTATTAACTACCATGTTAGTAAGTTATTTTATACAGTAAAACCTGTGAAAGCCAGAACCTATGTAGTACAGAAACTGTCAGAAAGAAAAGTCAAGTATTTTCCACTGATAGTGAGTGATAGGAAAGTAGTAAGGCTGCACCCTGTGAAAGACAGAGAAGCAAGGCAGAGACCCGGAAGAATAAGCCAGTCCTGTCGAGTTCTGGCTCTCATGAGTTTCACTGTGTAATTACCAGATCTTCTTCAGATGGAAGTGACTATTTTCTTGCCTTTGTCTTGCAGAATTATGATGGCATTTTGTATCTCTCCCTTCCTCCCCTCTTAGATGTAGGGGGAAGGGAGAAAGGAGGCTTTGAGGAGAGGGCAGAATAGTCATGGGGACTGTTTTCTCTTAGCTATTTTCCTCTGGCACCAGGAAGCCTGTCTTGGACCCTCCTTCCTTGTATTATAGTGGGAAGAAGCAAGATCCCAATTTGGGTTTAGGGCAAACAGAGGGTAGGGTTTTGGCCTGCAACTCTGGCCTCCCCAACATAAGAAGAAAGAATCCTGCTTTTAGATCATTAGAGTCAAACATTAGGGCTTGGGACCAAACCTCAGTTGAAGATGGTACTTTTATTTATTTCACTTTATTTCCCTGGAGACCTTTCAGATTGAACAGGATTGAGTGGTCTTAAGTTTTGATTTAGCTCTGTCTTAATCTCAGAATTTCTGTCAATATCTATCTACCTATCTACCTGTCTACTTGTCTGTCTGTCTGTCATGGATTGAACTGGGTCCCCCCAAAATATGTGTATCAATTTGGCTAGGCGGTGATTCCCAGTATTGTGTGATCGTCCACCGTTTTGTCATCTGATGTGATTTTCCTGTGTGTTACAAATCCTACCTCTATGATGTTTATGAGATGAGACAGGCAGCAGTTATGTTAATGACCCAACAAAAACAAAAAAAACCCCTATGTTAATGAGGCAGGACTTAATCTATAAGATTAGATTCTGTCTTGAGCCAATCTCTTTTGAGATTTGAAGAGAGAAGTGAACAGCAGGACTCAAACTACAAGATTGGATTGTGTCTTGAGCCAATCTCTTTTGAGATATAGAAGAGAGAAGGGAACTAAGAGACAGGGGGACCTCATACCACCAAAAAGCAGTACCGGGAACAGAGCACATCCTTTGGACCTGGTGTTCCTGCGCAGAAAATCTCCTAGTCCAGGGAAAGGTTGATGACAAGGACCTTCCTCCAGAGCAGACAGAGAAAGCTTTTCCCTGGAGCTGACACCCTGAATTTGGACTTCTAGCCTACTAGGCTGTGGGAGAATAAACTTCTGTTCGTTGAAGCCGTCCAGTTGTGGTATTTCAGTTACAGCAGCACTAGATGACTAAGACACTATCCGTCATATATGCATCTCCCTGTGATACTATATACAGAGGAATGTTGTTGCTATTAGGTTCCAACTCATAGCAACCCTGTAAAACAGAGTAGAACTGCCTGATAGGGTTTCCAAGGAGCAGCTGGTGGATTCAAACTATGGACTTCTGGTTAGCAGCCATATCTCTTAACCTCTGTGCCACCAGGGTTCCTACAGAGGAATATGTACCATAAAAGGAGAAATATCCTCTATTTGTAGAAATTAATAATGGCATCAATAACTACGTATTGATTATTTTCTTGGAAAACAAAATACACAGGCTGGTCAGATTGGAGCTCGAGGGAAGCCTGGCTCCTAGCACAGTTCCAAGAAGTTACAAAACTTCAGGGAGGAGAAGAAGAGCCCAGTTTAGACTCAGGGAATTTTCCAGGAAAAGAAACTGAAGCAGAGGCCAGGTGGTCAGTGTGATTTATATTTGGGACAATGGGACCAAATGTTGATTAAATGTATGCTTGAAGTCTAGTCTGGAAGCCTTGTGGGGAGCAGAAAGAAAGGGAGTCTGAAGACAGGGAGACTAGCCAGGAGCTCATATAACAGTACAGGAGAGATTCTGAGGTCACTCGGGAAGAAGGGATGAAGACATAAAGACACAGTATAGGAAAATTGATAATACTTAAGACTGAGCTGGTATGGGGAGGGGAGTGAAGGAAAGGGAGGCTTTTAAGCTAAAATATGAAATCATTGATACCAAAAAAAAAAAAAAAAGCCCAAGGACAGAGTAGAACTGCCCCATAGGGTCCAGGGAGCACCTGGTGAATTTGAACTGCTGACCTTTTGGTTAGCAGCCATAGCTCTTAGCCACTACACCACCAGGGTTTCTGAAGTCATTGATGGAGATGGGAAAACACAGAAGACTAGGAATGATATGGGATGAGGGACAGAGTTGGCCAGTTCTCTTTGGAATAGGTTAAATTTGAAACTATGGCAAGATATCTAAGAGATGCTGGGGAGTGGACCTCTAAACGGTCCTCAGTAATATTCCTGGAACAGTAAAGTTCAGCAAAATACATAAGACGAATGCATTATAGAGAGGTTGGTTGCTCGGAACAATTATTTTCTGACACCACAGGTTATCACTAGTTTTCTTAGGGAATGTCAGCAAATTTTTATCAAAATTAATTTTATTTTATTTGGTCAACAGTCATGTTCTGAAACAGCCCACTAGTGGAATGAAGTTGGGGTTTCAGCGTATCTGTCATATTCTACTAAGATTTTGCAACTGAAAGCAACTTGTAATTGTTATGCAAAATTATCCAGATCACAGTCTACACTGAACTCAGCAGGTGACCCCTTCACTCTCCAATTCTCTTTGCTGATGTGTAACCGGACTCAATGGTGTACAGAATGATTGCTCAAAAGCATTGACTGTCAAATGAGTAAACATGAACAAGGGTTAGAAAAACAGGATTAATGCAGCTTGCTTAATGAATGTTCTCTGCTGATTGACTCCTTGGCAAGAAGGCAAATGTCCAATAGAGGCAAGAACGTAACTAGAGCAGCAAGAGCAGGTCCAGTGGTGGCGTCTGTTTCTGAGCTGACTGACACCCTGCTTTGCGCTCCAGTCCCTGCACACTGAATCATTAACCTTTGGCACTGAGTAGGGTTCAGCATTTCAGAAGTGTCTTGATTATGAAAAATCTGCCAGCACTAATGGGGAACCTCTGACCCAGGTGCCAGCCCAGCCTTACAGCTCCACAGCTGCTGCGATTTTGATTGAAAAACAGGTCTCTGGTGTCAGGAACAAAGTAACTGGGAATTGGGCCACCTGTAATAGTTATACTTTTATGCAGACCATGAAGATTCTCTTCCTTTTTTCCTTTTGCTGTCACATGACTGATTTCTTACATCGTCTAAACACAAAACATACCAGTCACCATCTTCAGATGCCTTTTCACCCATCTGTCCCTGCTGGGTACCTACTGTGTGCCACTTCACTGCTAGTTACTGGGGGTGAGGATTAACTTACAGAAGGACCTGGACACAGATACACGTATACATACGCCCAGGTGCTGTAGGTCAGTGCATGATGGCAGGTGCTCTAAGTCACATCCGCACTGCCTGTCTCCAGATAAGGGTGAGATCAATGTGGACTTGAGTAGCTACAAAGAAGACTTCTTGGAGAAAGTGATAATGGGCCTGGGCATGGAAGGATGGATGATATAGGAGGAGAGGATGTGGAGTGGACATTTAAACCTGAGAAAACAGTTATTGAGGGGACAGTTTGATATCTGAGTCTGAACTTGAGGAGAAAAGCCTGGGATGAGGATATAAATTTGGAAGTCATTGATTAAAAAAAAAAAAAAATGCTATTTAGAGTCAGGATACTACTTAGATCACCAAAGGAGTGAGTATAGAGAAAGAAGAGGAAAAAACCAAGGAATGAGCTCTGGCAAATAAGCATTAAAAGGTCAGGGAGAATTGGAGGAATCACCAAGGGAACTAAAAAGGAACAATCAGTGAAGTAGGAAACCAGACAAGAATGTGTGGACTCCTGGAAGTACGTGGAATGGGGAGTGTCAGTTCTTCTGGAACTTGCCATCTTTTGAAGAACGTGTGTTAGCCTTTTCAGCTTCTGATAGATAGAGGACATCTTGCTGCCCTTTCCTGTTAGATGCAGGTCTCCTGATACAAGGTTCTGGGGACCTGGCTTCCCTCAAATATGTAATGATGTGAAAAGACCAGACTTAATGGTCTGACTGAGACTAGAAGAATCCCGGCAGTCATGGTCCCCAAACCTTCTGTTGGCCCAGGACAGGAACCATTCCCGAAGACAACTCATCAGACATGGAAGGGACTGGACAACGGGTTGGAGAGAGATGCTGATGAAGAGTGACTACTTGTATCAGGTGGACACTTGAGACTGTGTTGGCATCTCCTGTCTGGAGGGGAGATGGGAGGGTAGAGAGGGTTAGAAACTGGCAAAATGGTCACGAAAGGAGAGACTGGAAGGAGGGAGAGAGCTGACTCATTAGGGGGAGAGTAAATGGGAGTATGTAGTAAGGTGTATATAAGCTTATATGTGACAGACTGACTTGATTTGTAAACTTTCACTTAAAGCACAATAAAAATTATTAAAAAAAAATGTAATGATGAAGGACAAGGTTTAGGAGGTAGGGAAGAACTGATAATTGTTCCTGTATCTTCTCCCACTGTGGCTGTATTTGCTTGGAGGTTCGTGCTGGTCTCCACAGTTGTTTTGAGCAGCTAATGAAGTGTGCCAGATTTTCAGCTTCTGGTTTGCAAACTTAGATCCTGTCAGTTTTATCCCACTGGAGCAAGAGTTAATTAAAGCAAGATTAAAATGTTAATAATTTGGGAAAGCTTGGAATCTCTGGAGATTGAGTAAGGAAGTTTTTCATGGAAACTGAAAGCATAAAGCAATGAAAAAATCCATCTAAATTGTCAATGAGTCTAATTTCAGAATTGCTCATTAGCTTTTGAGAACAATTATGAACTTTCTCGCTTGGAAAGTAGTTTATGATAGTCTGTAGCTCGGTGAATGTGCAGGCCATTAACACTGTGAACACAGGACCAAATATGGCCCAGGGATTCTGGGGAGAATGTAAATCACATCTCTCAGAACTGTTTTCATAGGTTCAACTGTGGATAGTATATATTGTCCATATTTCTATTCATGATAATAAGTGTTATTCCTGACCCGTTGCAGGGTTCAAAAAGCATTTATGAAATAAAGGAATAAAACAAATATATATGTATGTATATGTATCCTGAGTTCATGTTGCTGATTTCTTTGACTTCCTATACAACTTCACTTATATCATTCCAAGATCTTCCTTTTAAGATTATGTAAGAAATAGAATGTACTGCTTTACCTGGAAGGGCCTCTAATCCTGTTCCGGGGGCCAACCTCAGCAGTCATTCTTGACCACCTTCCCTCCTAGCATCCCTTCAATGCCATTTGAACAATTGCAAAGCATCCTTGGGCCCAAAGACAGTGAGAAAAGCAGGAATGGAACTTTTTATCAGAAAAGAACCTCAGTGCCTGGCAGAGAAAGCAAATACCAGAGCAGGAGAGAAGATGCAGGAAGTGTGGTTACTCAGAAGAGCCTAAGCCTGCTGACCTGCGTCCACAGGAGAGAGGTTCTATATCCACAAGGAGATAAGTAGGGAGGCATCACTCATGCATGCATTAATCCAACAAATATTTATTGCTTGCTTATTATGTGCCAAGCCCTTCTCAGCATGAGGATACAGCACGTCAACACAAGAGGCATGATCTTCGCCCCTGTGGAGTTTCTGTTTTTGTCAGAGAAAAGAGGCAGCACAGCCTCTTGTGCAGATGAAGTCTGGGAAGTGCATTCTACTGTACATTGTTATCTGAGTTATTTCTTAAATAAAAAAAAATGAAATAATTTCAGGTGTTCGTAAGTGCTACAAATTAAAAGGGTGTGACCTGATAGTCACCGGAGGAAGTTAGATAGGGTGATCAAGGAAGGCCTCTCTGAAGAGAGGATTTTAGAGCTGAAACTTGAATAATGAGAAGGTGCCAGCTGTGCAGAGAGCTGGGAGAAGGTTCCAGGCAGAAGGACCAGCAAGTATAAAGTCCCATTGACAGAAACAATCTTGGCGTGTTCAGGTACCTCAGAAAGACCAGTATGGCATCATATGAGGTGAGATCGACAGAGGCCAGGTCCTTTAGGGTCTCACAGGGAACTGGATGTTAATAAGGTAATATGCAGTGATAACACCATGAGATCTTTGTGGGCATCAGAATCTTTATCATTACCTCTGTTTATTGTTTTGGTATCTTTCCAGCTTCTCTTCAGTCCACCTTTCCACTTCTTTATCTCTTCTTACAGGCATCAGCAGAAATACCTTGAAACTTTGGAGAACTAAAAAAGATCGGTGCTTTTCTTTGAGAAAGCAACAAAGTGGGGAGCTGAACATGTGTGTTCCCTCTGAAGACATTCATTAAAGTGGGAAGCCCGAGTAATGTGGTAGATGATGATAACTTTTTCGTTTAAGGGAAAGAAGAAAAGGATGCAAGGAATCTAAAAAAAAAAAAAAAAAGACCAGGTTTGCTGGTCTGACAGACACTGGAGAAGCCCCGAGAGTAAGCCCTCGGACACCCTTTTAACTCAATACTGAAGCCACTCCTGAGTTTCACCCTTCAGCCAAAGATTAGACAGGTCTGTAGTGTCAACGATAACATCTGTGAGGGTCGTGTTTCATACTTCAACCATGAATACAAGACTAATGGGCACAACCGCCCCAAAGCAAAGATGAGAAGGCAGGAAGGGACAGGAATACTGGATGCATGGAAACAGGGAACCTGGGGTGGAGAAGGGGAGAGCGTTGACACATTGTAATGTTGGCAGCCAATGTTACAAAACAATTTGTGTATTAACTGTTTAATGAGAAGTTAATTTGCTCTGTAAACTTTCACCTAAATCATGACAAAAAAAAAAAAAATCTAATGGGGCTTAAGAGAGGGCACCATAGCCCACCCCAACATACAACGGGCCCCCTCAGTGTCCCCAGTTCTTCTAGGCAGGGAGGTATAGGAACGGTGATCTCACTGTTGTCTCACTCTCTACCTCCAGGACAAATCAGGGATGGTGCTGACAAAAGGCAGTGAAGCCTCTAGTGCAGATGGAGTCTGGGAGATGTGTTCTACTGTCCATTGTTACCTGAGATGGACAGAGTGGGGTGGCTTTTAAGTACAAGGGCTTTGGAGTAGAATTGCCTGGGCCGAAATTCTAGCCCTTCCTAGTGGCATAGTGGTTAAGTGCCATGGCTGCTAACCAAAGGGTTGGCAGTTCGAATCCACCAGGCGCTCCTTGGAAGCTCTGCAGGGGCAGTTCTACTCCATCCTATAGGGTTGCTATGAGTCGCAATCGACTCGACCGCATTGGATTCGTTTTTGGTGTTTTCCATTTTCTAAGGGTTTGAACTCAGGCAAGCTACTTAGCCTCATCTGTAAAGAAATAATGTGAGTACCTAAATTTTCGAAAAGCTATTGTGGGGGCTAAGTAAGATAATGTGTGGAAAAGGCCTAGAATCTTTCCTAACACACAGTGGGTGCTCAGGAAGTGGTAGGTAAGGCTGACTAGTGTTGCTGTTACTTCCACATTCAGAGGTCTCTTAGGTACTATGCATGGATCTGAAAGGGGCTGGGACTTATTTGCCGCCTTTGCAGTAAAGTATCAGGTTTCTCTTTCTGGAGACCTGCAATCAGAGTTCTTGGACCAACAGTGCAGTACACTTGGTGCCTACTCTACTTGGGTGTCCTACATGAGAGCCAAGCTTACACAGCATGGCCAACCTATCTATCACGACTCTCTCAGGCTTGGTGGCTCAGAACATACTGTTTAAAGTACCTGCTGCCATCGGTCAACAGTGACTCGTGACAACCTCATATGTGTCACAGTATAACTGTGCTCCAAAGGGTTTTCAATGGTTAAAGTCTTCAGAAGTAGATCACCAGGCTTTTCTTACGAGGTGCCTCTGAGTGGACTCAAACCTCCAATCTTTTGCCTAGTAGCTGAGCGCATTAATCATTTGCACCACCCAAAATAGATTTGATTAAATGGTTTAACATAATAAGTCTTAAGTTATTATCATCACTATCATGATGATGATCACTATTGAGGATTTTTTAAAAAATAAATGATCCTTCTCAAATCTCCCAGGCTGAGTATCTTCCATTTGACTCCCTAGATGCATTCTCCACCCAGCTCTGTGCTCCTGGGAGGCTGACTTGTATGGACTTTTGTCTCTGTCTCCCTAGCCCTCTGGCGTTGGGTTGGTCTCAGCTAGTGGGGAGCCCTGGAAGGAGTTCCTGTCACACAGTTTTCTCCACACAGACTTTCTTTTGCCAGATTTGAGAACCCATTCCCTCCCTTGTTGCTTCAAGCCTAGGGTTGGGAAGATTCAGCTCTCACTTGCGCCAGTGTACTGCACTATCTTGAGGGGTTTTCCTATATACTTCTTGCACTCTGGCAAATAGTTCCTTTATTAATCACTCCTGTAGTTGCTCGATTAGGAGTCCCTAGGTGGCCCAAATGATTAAATGCTTCACTACTAACCAAAAGGTTGGACGTTTGAGTCAGCCAGGAGGGACCTTGAAATCAGCCATTGAAAAGTCTACGAAAACACTTCTACTCTGACACATGTGCTTGCCATGAGTTGAAATTGACTCAACAACAACCTTTTTTTTTTTTTTAAATTACTCAACTTGAGTGTGCCATCTGTTGCCAGGTAAGATCCTAGATAACACACATTCTAATATCCTTTCACCACTACTGAGACAAAACAGGGAAGCTTGTACCCCTTGCCCCTCTTCTAATTTTTTTTTATTATTTTTGTACTTTAGATGATGGTTTATACAACAAACTAGCTTCTCATTAAACAATTAGTATATGTATTGTTTTGTGATGTTGGTTACCAACCCCACAACATGCCAACACTCTCTTCTTGACCTTGGGTTCCCTATTACCAACTTTCTTGTCCCCTGCTGGCTTCCAGTCCTTGCTCCTGGGCTGGTGTGCCCGTTTTGTTTGTTTTGTTTTATGAGCCTGTCTAATTTTTGGCTGAAGGGTGAACCTCAGGAGTGACTTCATTACTGAGCTAAAAGGGTATCTGGAGCCATACTTTCAATGTTTCTCCAGTCTCTGTCAGGCCAATAAGTCTGATCTTTTTTGCCAGTTAGAGTTTTGTTCTACATTTTTCTCCAGCTCTGCCTGGGACCCTCTGTTGTGATCCCTGTCAGAGCAGTCAGTGGTGGTAGCCAGGCACCATCTAGTTGTGCTGGACCCAGTCTGGTGGCGGTTGTGGTAGTTGTGGTCCATTAGTCCCTTGGATTAATCTTTCCCTTGTGTCTTTGGTTTTCTTCATTCTCCCTTGCTCCCATCAGGTGAGACCAGTAGAGTATCTTATATTTTAGAGATTAGACCTTCGTTGCATTTGTCATAGCCCCAATTTTTTCCCGATCTGTAGTTTCTCTTTTTACTCTTGTGGTGAATTCTTTTGATGAGCGTAAATATTTAATTTTTTGAAGATCCCAGCAATCTAGTTTATCTTCTGGAGTTTCTGTGCTGTTAGTTATGGTTTGTATCTTGTTAATGCCGTGCATTAGGGCCTATAGTGTTGATCCTATTTTTTCTTCTATGATCTTTATAGTTTTTGATTTTATATCTAGGCCTTTGATCCATTTTGAGTTAGCTTTTTCTTTTTCTTTTTTTTTTTTGTGTATGGTATGAGGTATGGTTCCTATTTCATTTTTTTTGCAGGTGGACATCCAGTTTTGTCAGCACAGTTGTTAAAAAGACTACCTTTTCTCAATTTGATGAACTTTGGGCCCTTGTCAAAGGTCAGGTGCCCATAGGTGAATGGATTTACATCTGGGCTCTCAATTCTGTTCCATTGGTCAATGTATCTGTCGTTGTACCAGTTTTACATCTCTTTAAAGAATGCTGTTGGTATTTGGATCGGGGTTGCATTGTATTTATAGATCGCTTTGGGTAGAATTGACATTTTCAAAGTGTTGTTTCTACCTATGCATGAGTATGGTATGTTTTTTCCATTTATGTAGATTTATTTTGGTTTCTTGCAGTAGTGTTTTGTAGTTTTCTTTGTAGAGCCTTTAACATCCCTCGTTAGATTTCTTCCTAAGTCTTTTATTTTTTTAGGGGCTCTCGACTCGATGGCACTGGGTTTTGGGGTATTATAAATGGGTTATTTTCCTGATTTACTTTTCATCGTTGTCTTTATTGGTATATAGGAATCCAACTGATACTTGTATGTTTATCTTGTGTCCTGCTATGCTGCTTAATCTATTAGTTTAGTAGTCTTCTCGTGGAGCCTTTTGGATTTTCTATGTATAGTATCATATATCATCCTCAAATAGGGACAGTTTTACTTCTTCATTACCAATTTGGGTGCACTTTATTACTTTTTCTCGCCTCATTGCTCTAGCTAGGACTTTCCAGCACAGCGTTAAATAGGAGTGGTGATAAGGGGCATTCTTGCCTTGTTCCTGTTCTCAAGGGGAATATTTTCACTCTCTCTACATTAAGAATGATGTTGGCTGTTGGTTTTATATAGATGCCCTTTATTATATTGAGGAATTTCCTTTCTATACGTATTTTACTAAGAGTTTTTATAAGAATGGGTGTTGGACTTTGTCAAACGCCTTTTCTGTGTTGATTGAGATGATCATGTGATTCTTTTGTTCTCTTTTATTTATGTGGTGGATTACATTGATTGATTTTCAAAAGTTTAACCATCCTTGGATACTTGGTATGAATTTCACTTGGTTGTGGTGTATTATTTTTTTGATACGATGCTGAATTCAATTGGCTAGAATTTCGTTGAGAATTTGTGTGTCTATATTTATGAGAGATATTGGTCTGTAATTTTCTTTTTTTGTGGTTTTGGTGTCAGGGTTATGCTGGCTTCATAGAATGAATTCAGAAGTATCCATTCCTTTTCTATGTTCTGAGAGAATTAGAGTAGTACTGGTGTAAACTCTTCTCTGAATGTTTGGTAGAATTCTCCAGTGAAGCCATATGGGCTGGGACTCTATTTTTGTTGGGATTTTTTTTCTTTTTTTTTAATTACCTTCAAATCTTTTCTCTTGTTATGGGTCTGATCAGATTTTCAGCATCATTTTGTGTTAGTTTCGGTAAATAGCATGTTTCTAGAAATTTGTCAATTTCCTTTAGGTTTTCAAATTTGTTGGAGTATATTTTTTCAAAGTACTCTGTTATCATCCTTTTTATTTCAGTTGGGTCTGTTGTAATGTCCCCCATTTCATTTCTTATTTGAGTTATATGTGTCCTCTCCTATTTTTCTTTTGTCAATTTGCCCAGTGGTTTGTCAGTTTTCTTGATCCGTTCAAAGAACCAACTTTTGGTTTTGTTGATCTTTCTATTGCTTTTCTATTCTCTATTTCATTTATTTCTCTTCTGATCTTTATTATTTCCTTTCTTCTGGTGGGTGTGGGCTTCTTTTGCTGTTCTCTTTCTATTTATTTCAGTTGTATAGCTAATATTTTGATTTTGTCCCTTTCTTCTTTTTTGATGTATGGATCTACTGCTGTAAATTGACACCTGAGCACTGCCTTTTCTGTGTCCTAAAGGTTTTGGTATGATGTGTTTTCATTCTCATTTGATTCTAGGAATTTTTTTTTTTATTTCATCTTTGATTTCTTCTATTACCCAGTGTTTTTGAAGCAGGGTGTATTCAGTTTCCATGTAATTGATTTTTCTTACTTGGTCTTCCTATTGTTAATTTCTCCTTTTATGGAGTTGTGATCAGAAAAGCTACTTTGTACTCTCTTGATGTCTTGGATTTTATTGAGGGTTGCTTTGTGGCCTAAGATTTGGTCTATTCTGGAGAATGTTCCATGTGCGTTGGAAAAGAATGCATACTTTGCAGCTGTTGGGGGGCATGTTCTGTATATGTCCATGAGATCAAGTTGGCCAATTGTGGCTTTTAGATCTTCTGTATCTTTGTTGAGTTTCTTTCTAGATGTTCTGTCCTTTACCAAGAGTGGTGTCTTGAAGTCTCCGACTATTATTGTGAAGCTGCCAGTTTCTCTTGTCAGTGCTGTTAGAGTTTGTTTTATGTATTTTGGAACCCTGTCATTGGGTGTGTAGATATTTATTATGGTTATGTCTTCATGATGGATCACACCTTTAATCATTATATATTGCCCTTCTCTGTCTCTTGGAAACTCTGGTGTCATAGTGGTTAAGTGCTACCGTTTCTAACCAAAAAGGTCGGCAGTTCTAATCCACCAGGCACTTCTCGGAAACTGTATGGGGCAGTTCTGCTTTCCGCTGTGTCCTGTAGGGTCACTATGAGTCAGAACTCACTTGACAGCAATGGGTTTTTTTTTTTTCTTTGTCTTTTATGGTGGGTTTTGTTTTAAAACTTATTTTATCAGAGATTAGTATTGCCATTCCTGCTCTTTTCGGGTAGCTGTTTGCTTGATATATTTTTTTCCACCTTTTGATTTTTAATAAATTTCCGTCTTTGTTTCTAAGGTGTGTCTCTTGTAAGCAGAATATTGATGGGTCAGTTTTTTTTTTTTTCTCCATTTTGTCACTCTGTTTTTATGGGTGCATCTAAGCCATTTACATTCAGTCTAATTATTGATAGGTGTGAGTTTATTGCCGTCATTTTGTAGTGCTGCTGTTTTTTTTATTCATCTTACTTTCCTGTGCTGAATTCCTTTTGTTTGTGGATTTTTTTTTCATTTCTTTTGTTTTTACTGAGACTTCGTGTTTTTCTTCTTTATTTTGATAAATAGGCTTGTTAACTTTCTTTGTAGGTACCTTGAAATTTACCCTTTTCTTCCTAAGTTGGGACCAGTCTTTTGTTACTTGGTATCACCTTGCCTTCCTCTTTGTTTGAAAATTCTATACGCACACCATTTATTCTCTCTTTTATTGTTCTGACCTTTTCATCGTTACAGATTAGCCTTTCTGTTTCCCTGTTGTAAATCTTTTAATTTTGATTAATCCTTGTGAGTTCATTACCTAGATTGGTATCTAGCTAATGCAGTCTTGTGTCCTAGATTCAGGCTGTTGTCTGATGTTGCTTGTTCTCAAACCAAATGACTCGTTTTCATAATTCTTGTAAGTTTAACTTAGTTTCTATATAGTACCTTAATTTCTATTTATCTGGGAATATCCTAATTTCACCATCATATTTGAACAAGAGTTTTGTAGCATATATTATTGTTGGTAATTTTTTTCTTTCAAGGTTTTATATATGTCATCCCACTGCCTTCTTGCCTGCATGGTTTCTGTTGCGTAATCAAAGCTTAGTCTTATTGTTTCCCCTCTTTATGTGACTTTTCATTTTTCTCAAACTGCTCTCATGATTATTTCTTTGTCTTTGGTTTTAGCAAGTATGATTATGTGCCTTGGTAATTTTCTTTTGGGGTGTATCCTATATGGCATTTGTTCAGCTTCTTGAATTGTCAGCTTTTCGTCTTTCATGATATTAGGGAAGTTTTCTGTCAGCAGTTCTTTAGTGATCCTCTCTGTGTTTTCCATTTTCTCCCACTGTTCTGGAACTGCAGTCCCTCACAGTTTTTTGCTTTTGATTGTATCTTTTTTTTCATATCATTCTCAGAGTTTCTTCTTTTTTCTTTGATCTTTACTCTGATTTTTCCTTAAATAAAATGGTATCCGAGTAATTGTCTTCAATTTTGTTGAGCCTGTCTTCCATTGTTTCATACCTGCACCTCACACCTTCTGTACTCTGTCCATTTCTGAAATGTCATTTATCTTTTGGATTTCTAATTGCTGTTTTTGTATTGTTTCTAGTTGTTTATTTATTTTGACATTTTGTTCCTGAATTATTTTCATGAATTCTTACATTTGTTTTGTCTGTCTTTTCCATGATTTTGCCTGGTTTTTTTTCCTCATTTTTGTCTGCTTTTTCCTTCAGCTCTTGGATAGCTCTGAATATTAGAGATTTTAATTCCCTATCAGGTAGTTCCTCTGTCTTTTCTTCTACTGGAAGGCTGTCTGGTGTTTTATTTGAATGCCTACTGGAACCATCCTTTTTTTTTTAAACATGTTTTGATATTGTCTGCTGTCTTTGAGATGTTCCATAGTTATTTTCTTCATTTATCAATTGTAGATTTGTTTGTTTCATTCTGCTTTTTTGTTTTACTTAGTTATGTCTGAGCAGGTGGGCTGGGTGTTCTTTGTTGTTTGCTTGTCTGCGGGCATGATACTTCTCACCACCTTGTCTAATGGGCAGGACCAGGCACTCAGCTATGGTGTAGCAGGTCAGGTCCAGTGGAAGGGGAGGGGCTGGGATGGGTCATTTGTGGCACATATTGGAGCCCACAGGGTGGGGTCAGGGGTCAGAACAGGGCAGGTTCTGGTAGGCCTTGCCTGTGCTGTTCAGGGATGCAATGTTCAGTGCACAGTGCAGGTAGGCAGGAAGGAGGGAGGAGGCTGTGATGTGTATAGCTATGTGGGTGTGGGAAAGAAGAGAAACAGGACAGAAAAACAGGAGCCCCCCCCCCAAAAAAGTGCTGACGGAGCCCACTGTGGGAGTGGTGTAGACACAGGGAAGCTGTGTGCCAGTGGCTTTCTAGCCAGATGGTGAGGCTCTGTTGTTGTTAGGTGCCATTAAGTCGGTTCCAACTTATCGTGACCCTGTGTACACAGAACAAAACACTGCCTCGTCCTGCACCATTGTCACAGTCGTTGCTATGTTTGAGACCATTGTTACAGCCACTGTGTTGATCCATTTCATCATGGGTCTTCCTCTTTTTTGCTGGCCCTCTACTTTACCAAGCATGTTGTCTTTCTTCAGGGAATGATACCTCCTGATAACATGTCGAAAGTATGTGAGATGTAATCTTGCCATCCTTGCTCCCAAGGAGTATTCTGGTTGTCTTCCAAGACAGATTTGTTCGTTCTTTTGGCAGTTAATGGTATATTCAATATTTTTAGCCAACACCACAATTAAAAGTGTTAATTCTCCTTAAGAAGAATTGGAAGTGAGGCACAGCCCATCAAAAAGGAACAGATATGGCACACGCAGATAGATGGGCAGGAGAAAGAAAAGGAAGGGAGAGACATATAAGAAAGATATAAAAAACAAAAGAGAAAGGGACACATGGCTAGGTGATCAGGATAAAGTAATGGAAGAAATATAGAGAAAGATAAGAAACTGTGTGTGTGGAGGGGGGGAGGCGGGAAGGTGCCAGGTGGTTGGGAGGAAGGAAAGAAAGGGAGACAGAGAGAAACAAGAAACCTAGGGGAAAAAAGTAGAAAGAAGGAAGAAAAAAAAAATGCCCCAAGGAAGCCCACTGGAAGCAGGTCCCCAGACAAGTGGTGCTGCACAGCCATTCCAGAAGGAGCAGAGATGGCACATGGCACCAGGTATTCAGGAGAAGGGTGTAAGGAAGGAAGGTAGAGAGAAGAAACCAAGAAAAAAAAGAAGAAAGTAAAGGAAAAAAAATGTCCCAAGGGAACCCACTGGAAGTTGATCCCCAGCCGAGTGGCACTGTATAGCCCATTGAGAAGGGGCAGAAATGGCACATGATGCCAGGTGTTCAGGAGAAGGGTAAGGAAAAGACAGTAGAGGGTGAAAAGGAATCAAGAAAAGAAAAGAAGAGAGAAAGAAAATAAATAAATAAATAAAGATGCCCCTAGCGAGCCCACTGGTGTGGTGGTGTAGACCAGGGAAGTGGCTCCCCAGTGGTGAGGGAATGCACAGCCAGTCTAGAAGGAGCAGAGATGGCACACGGTGTCAGAAAAGAAGAGAAGGATGGTAGAGAGAGACAAGAAATCAGGGAAAAAAAAAAAGAAAACCCCCAATGGAGTGCACTGGGTTGGCAGCACAGACTGGGGAAGTGGCTCCCAAGCTGCTAGGTGCTACACAGCCTGTCTAGAAGGGGTGGAGATGGCACACAGTACCAGGTATTCAGGAGACAGGAAAAGAAGGAAAGTAGAGAGACATGAAACTGGGAAATGAAGAAAAGGAAAAAAGAAAAAGAAAAAAATGCCCCCAGGGATCCCATTGGTATGGTGGCATGGACCAGGGAAGCAGTTCCCCAGCCAAGTGGCACTTCACAGTCTGTCAAGAAGAAGCAGAGATGGCACATGGAGCCAGGTGTTTGAGAGAAAGGAAGGAGAAGAGCTGAGAGAAGAAACCAAAAGAAGCTGGAAAAAGCAACAACAGCAACAAAAATGGCACTGAAGGAGCTGGCTGGTGTGGGTGGGGTGAATCCAAGCAGCACAGAGCCAGTGCCTTTCTGGCCGAGTGACCATGGCCTGCTGGGAAGTGGCACAGGAGGAGCAGGGGCAAGAAGTCTGGGTGGTGGAAAAGCATGTATTGCTGGTTACTGGGTGCTCTGTCTTCTACTGGGAGCTCCTTGAGGCTGTCTTCCTGTACTCCCTGTCTGCCAATCTTAGTGGCTGAAGAGTCCAAGATGGTGAATCCATGCCTTGTTAGCTGATAGGGGACCTCCACTCCGTATCTCTCCTTCTTCTCTGTTCTCTGTCAGTTTCTTATTCCATTCGGTGCTTGGTTGAATTCTTTATCTCTTCATTTTATACTTCAGGTTCCAGGATAGATGTTTGTCCTTGTTTTACTTAGTTTTCTGGGTCTTTGCTGTGGAGGGACAGTGTGGTAGTGCCATGTTATTTCTGCCTCCCCCCTCTTCTGCTATTTTTGACCATCTTTACTTGATCACAGTTTCCCTTCAAGGCTACATTGTAACCTGAATTCCCTGGATGAGTCAAGTAATGTGCTTGTCCCTGTTTGAATTTGTTATCCACCCTTTTATTTTCTCCTGGAAGCTATGTTCAAATCATAAGATATGTCTCAGTAAGATCCAACAAACCATGGTCATGCTGTTTACTTTCTACCACCTGACCTCTGTGAGCTCTGCTTCCTTCTCTGAGCATGGTTCTTGGAGAACAAGGCCCTCCACTAATGGCCTTGATCCTGAACTTGGTATTCAAGTGACTAATAGTTGATAATGGTGAAAATGCTTAGAGAACTAGATTCGAAGACCTGTACCTAGAAACACTTGGTGACCTCTAAAACCCTGGGAAGAGGACTTTACAGGTAGAGGATTTTTCTTTGTAGGGGCATGCATAGAGACCTGAAGTTTATGTGTAATTTTCTTGTGTTTACCTTCCTTCACCCCACTTCTTCTAAAACTTTTCTAACCTCTGGCACAATTCTATATACACAGACTCTTACATGCATAGGTAGAATTATATAAGCTCTCAACTTCTTTGTCAGTCATTGTATTTTTTTTAAATAATTTTTATTGTGCTTTAAGTGAAAGTTTACAAATCAAGTCAGTCTGTCACATATAAGCTTAAATACACCTTACTACATACTCCCATTTACTCTCCCCCTAACGAGTCAGCCCGCTCCCTCCTTCCAGTCTCTCCTCTCGTGACTGTTTTGCCAGTTTCTAACCCTCTCTACCCTCCCATCTCCCCTCCAGACAGGAGATGCCAGCACAGTCTCAAGTGTCCACCTGATACAAGTAGCTCACTCTTCATCAGCATCTCTCTCCAACCCATTGTCCAGTCCCTTCCATGTCTGATGAGTTGTCTTCGGGAATGGTTCCTGTCCTGGGCCAACAGAAGGTTTGGGGACCATGACTGCCAGGATTCTTCTAGTCTCAGTCAGACCATTAAGTCTGGTCTTTTTATGAGAATTTGGGGTCTGCATCCCACTGTTCTCCTGCTCCCTCAGGGATTCTCTGTTGTGCTCCCTGTCAGGGCAGTCGTCGGTTGTGGCCAGGCACCATCTAGTTCTTCTGGTCTCAGGATGATGTATCATTGTATTTTTTTTGTATTTTTGCCCTAGTGTGAGGTTTTTTTTTGCCAAATTTATCACTAACATACAGTGTTACAGTCCCAACGAGTATCTTGAGCCAGTTAGAGACCAGTAGTCATGAAAAAAATCTAGTGCTGAGTTACATTTGAAATTAAAAGCACAAACAAACAAACTTAAACAACAAAGTACTCACTGAGAAAGTTGAGAGGTCAAATTGGGTAATCTGTTGAGCTCACCCAGGACCCACATCTGTCTAAGTAGGCCAAAGAAGATGCTCTAGAAATCTTAGAGTTGTTCAGAATTATTTCTCTATAGGGTGAAACAAGCCCTCTTGATTGTATTCAATGGGAATTTGAATGCACGTTGTTTTCCATATCTGAATAGGCCTTATTCCCTATCTTCATGAGAGACAATGTACTTCCTATGTAAACAATGGCCTGTGATGAAGGGTGTTTGTCAAAGAAAAAGTTAAGACTCAAAAGAATTAAAAATAATCTTTCCAATGCAGATCTTTCTCTGGGAGAGAATTGAGACCTGTCTTCCTTATTTGAGGTTTGGTGAGAGGCTTAGTCTTCTCAAGGGAATAAAAACCAATCCTGGATGTTAAGTAGGAATACCCAAATGCAAATGATTTCTTCAAAGGCTTTAGTAGCTATTTGATAAATGCCACTTGGTTGGATCTGTATTTCACATGTGTTATGACTGATACAACAGTAAAGCCAGGGTAATGCGTTATGGCAGTGTGGGGAGGGGCTAGCAGGGCTCATGTATGACTTTTTCTGGCTAACAGAAACAGTAAGGTTCTTTCTTTGACCTGATCTAGTTCTAGAATTTTTAATGTTTGAAAATGGTGACAGCATGTATCTAGGTGTGAATGCCTCAGATATTTCAGGTTAGGTGGGAGCCTATTTTCTGTTTTGGTCCCAGGCTCATTAATGACTATGCTGAATATTTTAACAACTGTTTTCCCTAGAGCTGCCCGAAAGGCTAATTGATTTTAGGAAATGGCCTATGGAAACTCCCAGGTTGTTGTACTGAGATGTAGCTGGTATTTCATAGTCCATTAGTCTTTAAGACAAATTTGGATAATTTCCCCAATTTTATTACATAATGTTTTTCAAAGTAGATTTATCTGTTCATACTCTGTTCATTCCTGAAACCTCCAAATATTTTCTATTCTGCATCAATTTGATTTTTAGCACCAGAAGACTTCGAGGCACTTAAAATGTGAGGCTTTAAGAACACTTAGTTATTTAAAATGTGACTTCCTTTTTCATTACTATTCATAGCATATTAAATTATTTAAGATTTGCACTTGGTAATTGACCTCTTGGCTATGTCATTCTTTATACCTCCATACACAGAGAGTTGTCCATCTATCCCTACTCCATGTTTCAATCTTAAAACCAGTTCTTGATCCTTGATAAACAATTCTTTCAAATCTGAGGTTAAGCCATGTTTAATGGCCTTTGATGTGAACACTTCTAAGTGGGCTAAAAAATATATTTCCACTCTTTCCCTTTTAGTCACCTCAGAGCAGGGAAATTTGTGTTGGAGCATCTGTTCACAGTCTGGGTGCTGGGCACCCCAAAGGGACATGGAGACTTTAGTGAGGGGTCTGCAAACACATATATCTCTCTGGCATTTTCTGTAGATGGAAAAAAAAAATTAGTATCTCCTGCATGTTGATAAAATTGTGATTGGTAAAATCCAAATCATTTTAAAAGAATTGTGCAATCCTTAAGGTCTTTTTAATAGGATGTATAAAATCAATGAATATTGAAACACGGGGGAAATTTCTACCTTTTTTGACATTTTAAAGGGGCTCTACTCCTGAAAGGAAACCCTGGTGGCGCTGGGCTACTCCTGAAAAAAGTTTGCATCTCTGCTTTGGAAGGATATTATTGCCTTTCTTTAAAAGTCTATACTGTTTTCAGTAATTGGTGACAGATCCTGGGCCAGCAGGGGGACTCTATATTGATGATACATTCCACTCTGTGTTTCAGAGTGCACTGGGCATTTTTCCTATCACAAGTGTAGGTCACATGGTAATTCAGCAGCATCCTACACCAAATGTTCTCTATCTCACTCTTTTATTCTTTGTTTCCTTTGAAAATCTGGATGGATGCTTGCTTCTGTGGGCCAAGTTAGGTACTGGTCGAACCACCTGCACTTCTTATTTAATAACTGATCCATCTGTTAGTAACATTACCTTGTTTATTGTCATTCAAATTGCTCTGTCCTAAAAGTGATGCAATAAGAGCAATGCTTTTGAGAGTATAGTTTTATTAAAGACTCTGGCCATTTTATTCTATCCACAATTATTAACTCTGCTCACTGTGGTGATCCAGTAAGAGGATGTATGTCCCAGGACATGGTAAAACATTAAGTTCTAGGCTAATGCTAGTTGTTGTTTTTAAAATGGAATTACAGAGCTTGCTCCCTGATCTGAAGCCATAAAATCCAGGTGACAGGTGCATAGCTCATTCAACACAAAGATGCTAACATTGGTGCATGGTAGAGCAGAAGGAAAGGGGAAGGGGGGCCATTGCAGGCTGGGTTTGTTGGAGATTGCACTAGGCAGGAAATGGAGCAATAGATGGGCCAGGAATATGGGAACGGAAGGTCAAGGGGCTAACATTTACTGAGGTCCTTGTATAAGGCCCTTGATTCCACTCGGACTTATGGTGACCTTATATAAAGCTTTATGGTTGTTGATATGCTTGAGTCCATTGTTACAGATATTCTGTCAGTCCATCTCATTGCGGGTTTTCTTCTTTAGGAAGATAGAATTTAAATAGTTGTTTTGTTTTTCCTCTCTGATTTGTAAGTTATATAAAAAAATCCTCAGCACTGTGTATGAACAAATATAGTTCTATTCAGCCATCATGAGCGTGGCATTCTGAAGAAACCTTCTGTATCAGTCAAGATTCAAACAAAGTAGAACAAGTAAAAGATTGATCAATCGACCTGTCATCTATCTACCTACCTGCCTACCTACCTACCTAACCTACCTACCTATCTACCTAATCAATCTATCAGTCTATCTATCAATCTACCTACCTATCTATCTGTCTACTCTATCTATCTATCTATCTAATCTAATCTGTCTACTTACCAACCTACTTACCTACCTATGGATTTATTACGGGGAATTGGCTTATGCAATTGTGGGGGCTGGTTAAGCAGTCCCTGTAAGGCTGTCATCTTTGTATCTGATGCTGAAGCTTATTGTACAGGCCAGGCAGTCAGGAAGGGAAGCTTATAAGCAGGCTGGAATCCCATGAGCATAACCACGAGTCCCATGAGCATGACTGGGAACCCCATGAGCCTGATCTGGGACCCCAAAAGGATGAACTAAAACCTATGTTTGATATTGCCTCTGACCCTAGTAACAAGGGTATCCTGCAGAAGCTGAGGCCCTTTACCATGAAGCCAAACACATAAGCTGGTCCAGCAGCTGCTTCAAACCACCGAGGTGAGTTGGCAGATCAGCAACAAGTTGTGTACACTACAAAATGGCTGCTACATCCCTTCTCCCCTCCCTTCAGAGTATCTCTAGACTCTACTTTGTCACCCACCTTAATGAGAAACTTAACAAAAAAGGAGATTCTGGGAAATGTAGGTCAGCCTAGCCAAGTGGACACATTACAAAACTGTCACACCTCAGAATTCTTATTCTGATCATATGCCACAATTCTACTATTACAGGGCTAGATACAAAAACACACAAGTATGTTGGTTTGTTGAGGATCATTTAGTCTAGACATTACAGATAATTAGCCTTAGTAGTTTGGGAGCAGAAAAAGTCAGAGTCACATTTACATAAATAAATGAAGGCATCACAACCTATGGAGAGAGGGCTTGAAATTATTATTTTAACTGAAGTAAGAATAAAGTAGGAATTATATGACTTGTGCCATTTGATTTGGCTAAGTGGCTAAGACCCCAGCTACTGGGCCCATTCTCACTTAACTTTGCCTGTAGAAAAAAGTGATTAAAATGAATTTCTTTTCTGATGGCTTGCGTGCATTCTTTTGGGTTAGAAACACAGGTTTTCAACATTTCTCTCAAATCTTCTCTTTTCTCAGAAGACATAGGCCATGGCTTTCCAAAGCCTCGTTTATAAAGCACTAGAATATTATCCTAGGCATGGACAAAAATAATTTAAAGTGTGAAATAGGATATCTTAACTCAGTTACTCTACTTCAGTATGTCCATATCACAGCTAGAAAATATATAGGTAATTGGACAGTGTTAGATGTGGGATTGCATAGCAAGATGATGTATGTGCCTCTAGAATTCTTCAGTATGATATACAGTCCAGTTTCAGATATAGGATGAACAAATGAATGCATCTCTGAGTCTCTCATAATGAATTTGCACTGGCTTTTCAGAAAGATTTAAAACATCCATTCAATCCATCTACAATTATTTTGGAGCAATTGCCGTGCAGGAGATACTACTGCAAGAGCCAAAATGATAGAGATACTCAAGATGGAATATCTGTTGGCAAAGAAGTCAATGTAATGGAGAGATAAGATGAATAAAGCATATTATCATGGCAAAAGAACTGCCAGTATCAGGGGTACTGGAGGAGTGCTTTGGGGTACTATGAGTGGGTAGATTCCTTGCAGGTGAAGGAGGATCAGAGAAGCCATCTGGGCTGGGCCTTGGAAGTGGTTAAGAGTTGGTCATCTGGAGTTGGGGGTGGGCACCTTGTGCTTTTTTTTAATCTGACTTTGGTTTAAAGGCCAGGCGAAGACAGAAGATATGAAATTTTAAAAGGGTACTTAACTCTTGATTTTTCAATTTATCCACACGTTACAATTGATTGGGAGTTAAAGTGTTTACAATTAAAGTTAATGAACGTTTTATTGCTCATGACAGTTCACAGCAAATTAGACTCTTGCTGCTTTCTTCTCAAAGCGAGAGAAGGCCCTGGGCAGCCTCTCTGTGAATCCAGAGCTGTGCAGCACTAAGCTTCACAGACCTCTTTGTGGGGATGGAACCTGGAGCAGGGATTCTTCAGGAAGAGGTCTGCTACTAGATAGGCAAGGACCACCTGGGGGCCGAGTGTTGAGGAAAACAACCTGGGGAAGCTAGGGGACCAACAGTTGGCATGGTGCTGCCCTGCAACAGCCTGAGGATTCTGTGATTCAGCCTCTGGTCTGGCACTGGAGGCCCATTGAACTCCAGAGCCCCTTCCCTTCTCTCTATACTCCTGTGCCTCATTTCTGAGGATGAACTGCTCCCTTCTTCCCAAGGGCAGTGTGATAGTCCTGGCTTGGGCACCTGTAGCCCTGTGTCTCAGTCCCAGCTTAGCTCTTATCTCTGGGCTTTAGTACCCCCATCTACAGGATGAGGAAGCTGGACTTCAAATAGTGCTTCTTGAAGGTGTCTCCTGGGCTCCTGCAGATACCTCTAACTCTCAGCAGGAGCACCTCAGCTTTTTACATTTCCGTGTAAGATTTCATTTTTTAAAAAGATTTCCATGGCTAAAAATGTTTAAAAACACCCTACTGAGTGCTCTCCAAGGGTCTTCTGACTCTCAAATTCCATCATTTCTTTGATCACTAATCAACTCTAGTGACTCCTGAACCCATCCCTCCCTCATCATATGGTCTGCTGGACTCATCCCCTCTACATGTGACTCTTCTTGTCCTCCATAAATAGATGCTGACATCCTTCCTGGTTGCCAGATCTGTGTTTGGTCAGAGAAGGTCTGTGTAGTGAGGGAGGGTTGGGCAAGGACCTCCTACCAATGCAAAAATACATGTAGGCATTATTTCAGCAGTGACATTGGGGGACTTGTACTTGGTGCTGTGTTCAACTTGAGCTATGTGGAGTTTAACATTGTCTAAACATCTGGACCTAGACCTATGTGTTACTTCTGTTCCTGTCCCACATCCACAGATTCAGATTTCTCCTTGCAAATCTGGCCCATACATTTCATTCTGTATATAACATTTCCTTGCAAGGGATTTATTATCTTAGAGCTAGTTCTTTCTATGACTTCCTGGTCAGGCTGAAAAACTCCGGGCCGTCTGTATCCTCTGCCTTTTTCACTGCGTATACCTATTCATTTCCCAAACCCTGACAAGTTTCCTTGTTATTGCATCTTACTTCTGTCTTTTTTTTTGGATTTTGCCATCTACTAATTCAGGCTCTCACCATCTCTCAACTATCATGAACACATAACAGGTTGTTTTGGCTCTATTCACCCTCTACTCCAATCCTTCCTGAGAAGGAATGTGTCTGAAGAACCATAAGGTATCGTTACCCAGAACCAATGCTTCTTTGGCTCTACGTTGAGTTCATGGTCTTCCCATTCAGGCCCTCCCTCCATCCCTACCTCTGTGTTCAATGGGGCCCCATCTGATCTTTATGAATAAAAACCCCATACCATCTTACAAGTACCTGGGTGGTGCAAATGGTTAAGTGCTTGGCTACTAACCGAAAAGTCGGCAATTTGGTTTCACCCAGAGGTGCCTTGGAAGAATGGCCTGGCGATCTACTTTTAAAATATCACAGCCATTGAAAACTATGGAACACAGTTCCACTCTAATACACATGGGGTCACCATGAGTCAGAATCAGTTCAACAGCAACTTTTTTTTTTTAATCGCCTTACTGACGTACTTCCTCTCCCCCAAAGCAAAATCGGTCCTCCCATTGTACTATTCACGCTGTCCTCTGACTAGAACACATCTCAGCTCATCCTAAAGGCCCTGCGCAGGCCTCACCTCCTTTGGGAAGTTTTCCCAAACAATCCCAAGATCGAAATTACTTCTCCCTATACCGCAGCACCATCTGTGCCCCTCCGTGTGCCATTGCCCTGGAGATGGTCAGGCTCTGCTCTTTTTCAGGGTCGGGATTCTTTGTGTAGTGATCTTACCATGGCATCTAAGCAGGAAGCTCATGGAGAGCAGGGACCTGGGTATGCTTCTCTTAGACTCCTTCATGAGTAGCCAGCCAAGCACCTGCTTTATCCCCAGAAATCTGAGCTGTTGGAAAAATATTGAAGGATATAAGAACCCACTCAGTAACAGTGATATATTAAAAAACTCATTGCTGTCGAGTTGATTCTGACTCATAGCAACCCTACAGGACAGAGTAGAACTGCCCATAGGATTTCCAACTGTAATCTTGATGGAAGTAGACTGCCACATCTTTCTTCTGCCAAAATTTTGGTTAGTAAACCAGCACTTAGCCACTGTGCCACCAAGGCTTCTTTGCTATATTCAAACTCTTATGTTAGTTGACTATGATAAATAGTACCAAATATGTTTGTTTTTCTTTACTTTTAGTAAATGCATTTTCTGAGAAAGTTGAGATCTGTAGCCGGATGACCCATTCTGGCATCATCCTAGGACTTATCATTTTGAGTTTCTTTTTACTTAGAGCAGAGTAGTTACGGATGTAACATTTTGTATGTTTTTTACAAAATTCACACTTTGCTCACTATAATTTATGTTTTTTTTGGTAACTGCTAGAAACATTTTAAGGGTCAGCCTAGAAGTAGCGGAATCAATGGAAACACCTTTTCCAAACCTTTCTGCCTTGTGTCATTAATCAGAAGAAACACACCTAGTAACCAGCCTGTCAGATTCACTCACAAAAGTTGCAATTTATCTCCAAACCATTCTTGCCCCCTGAACCTGGTAGCTGATTGGGTAATGAGTAATTACACACCTTCAGTTATTCCTCTGACTTAGAATTTTTCAGCTTGCATTTTCTGTCAGCAAGTGGAACTAAACTGCGTGTGTTTCGGCTTGAGTACACAATGAATCGAAATTAATGAAATGTCATCTCCATTAAAGGAAACTCAGAAAATTACATGCAAATATAGATAATAGGGCTTTTGGTCCTAACTCTGCAGCTATAAGCAAAACTGGAGCGACCGGTTCACGATCATCCTATACAGTAACATCACTTCCCGTTGTTACTCTCTAGGACTTGGCCCATCCTGAGAGAGTAAGAAAGGTTCTAAGGCCTCCGCAGAAAATACCCATAATGGAATGCCTAGATACTGAGGCTAGCTGGAGTGTGGAAATGCACACTTCTTTAATCTGACCTCAGTGGCCTTTTCTCTCTATGGGGGGATATGTTCTGACACTGGCTCTGTTCTGGGCTGAGTGTTGTGGACATTGAAGCAGACGATGAAGGCTGACACACAGGACTGCAGGTCAGTAACAGGACTTATTAGGCTGTTTGTAGTAGTGCCCATGACCTGCTTCCAGTGCTTAGCACATTTGTTATTATGAAACTGTAGGATACAGTGTCTACTCAACCACTTGTTCTAGTGAGCTGGTCTTAAGGGAGAAGTGGTTTTCAATCTAAAGTGAGATTGCAGAGATGTCCCAACAAGAGAGGAGAGTGATGTGTAATTCCTTAACTCTTTGTTTCTCAAATGGCAGCTTACTGTTCTCTCCCATGCCTTCCTGGGTAATAATGTGACAATGCCATAGCCAGCCATACCACTCCTACAGCTGACTTTATGACCCCACCCATGCCTGCTAGACAGTAGGAGAGCAATGGTAGATTTATCACAGGTCTGGGTGGATTTATAAATAAATGACAAACCTTTCAAATGGCAGCCCTTCAGTTCTACAGAAACAATGAAGAATGACCCAAACAATGAAAATCAGAGATCCATATGTGACCTCACCTTTGAGTAGCAGCTTCAAATTTCCTGATTTTGGCTGTACTCTGGAGGCCAGATGGTAGCCCATCAATGCTGTATAGTAGTGACAAATAATAGTGGCAGATAAATGCATGACTCTCAGTCTCTCAAGAACACCACTAATGGGGACCCTCCTTTATATATGACGTGTATAGTGTTTCTGCTGCTGCTAGTGTTTTATGCTAAAAATAGTGCTCCCTCTCTTGTTTAATGGGGAGTATACTATCAGAACACTGAGGAGAATGGATCAAGCTTTTCCTAGCTGCAGATCTGGCTCTATCCAGCTTTGAAGCCAGTAGAATTTGTTTTTGTTTTTTCCTGCCAGGAGCTTATGAGTCTCTTTTCTGCTTCTCTGGCCCTTCTTCCCCTTCCTCCTGAGGCTGCCTGACACCCCACAGCTGCCCTACTTTGTTCCACATTCCACCAGGACACAGCAGCCGGCAGGAGCCAGCGACCAATCAGTACTTGATAAAGATAAATCTGTGCTCAGAACTAGAACAGATGTTTAGCCAATTAGGAATGAAACCCTCTGTTGAAGTAGATCAGCTTCCATCTGAGGCCTTTAGATTATGCTTTAAAAGTACTCATTTCTTAAAAAGTGCTTTGCAGAGCACAGGCAATCACCGGGTTATGAATGAGATCTGTTACTGAGTCTGCCTTTAAGTCAAAATTGTAGGTAAGTCAGAACAGGTGCATATGGTTTTTATTTAGGTTACTTTAGTGCAAGAAAAGGCTCAAAGTGTTTTCAATGATTTAGCAAGTGAAGGTGATCTGTGATGAATTTGTTGCGGAGTAGGGGTTAGTTGATTCTTTTCAGAGTAAGAGGGCAAGTTTACATAACATTAAAGGGCAAGATGAAGTTGTCCGGAAGTCGGAAGTTCTTAACCCCTCTTTTAATATACTTATTGTATATCAAAAGAGGTTAGGTCATTTGCTCAAGATTTTTCACTTATGACAAGGCTTCAAAATCCTCAGCTGCTCCAGCCCCTTATGTAAAATGGAGTAGTATTTGCATATAACCTACCCACATCCTCCTATATACTTTAAATCATCTCTAGATTACTTATAATACCTAATACAATGCAAATGATATGTAAATAGTTGTTAAACAACACTGTATTGTTCAGGGAAACAATACTCAGTGAGTGCTGGAGAGAGACTGAGATCTGTGAAATGGTGGGAAGCTGCAGTAGGGGATGCTTACACATCATTTCATTCGAATAGATTCAGCATAGCACTCGGAGCTCCTGGCAAAGTCAAGTGTTTTGCTTTTGGGAACTTTCTTTCCCCCTCCCCCTGTGAGCATTTCTGATCTGCACGTGGTTGAATCCATGGATGTGGAACAGTGGGTATTCAGGGCCGACTGTAATACCCTGTAACATAACCTGTTGCCGTCGAGTCAATTTCAACTCATAGTGACCCCATAGAACCGAGTAGAACTGCCCCATAGGGCTTCCAAGGGGCTGGTGGATTCAGACTGCCAACCTTTTGATCAGCAGCCGTAGCTCTTTAACCACTGTGCCACCGGGGTTCCAACTGTAATACTAGTTAATATTTTTTGATCTCTGTCCATGGGCTAGACACTTTTCTAAATGCTTCAGGTCTATGTGTTGCCTCATTTAATCCTCATGAGAGCCACATGAGGTAGGTACTACTTGTTTTCACTTAATTTAATCCTCACACCAAATATACGAGGGAGGTATTATTGTCTTTCCCATTTTATAAATAAGAAAACTAAGGCCAGAGAAATTGAGTAACTTCGAATTGGGTTGTGGGCTCTTAGTTTGTCTCCAGAGTCCAGATTTAACCACTATATTACATGCCTTTTCCCAAGAGTGAGCAAAAGTGTTCTCTTCTACAGTTTTTACACATCTGTCTTCTAGAAGTACAAATATAATTTTTTATATAAAGACTCTTACATTATTCGGAACCAACTCTCATAACCATTCTCTTTAACATATTCTTTGTATGACTTAATTTTGTATCCCCTCACCATGTTAGTCAAACTCTAGTTTGAAGTGTGGCCTTTAAAATTGGATGCCAAACCTCAGCTATGTGGTCCTGAGCAGGGCAAAGTTGTAAGAATATCTTCAACCTGTATTGGAACACAATACTCCAAATAATGAAGGCTACAACCTAATGCATACCTTAACAGTCACAGGGTTGATTGATATTGAGCTCAACATCCTTTTCACAAAGACTAATGTTAAGGCAGACCTCTCTAAGTCTGCTTTTGTGGAGATGACTTTTGTACTTCAGAGCAGGCCTCTGGTATCAGGTACTTCTGCCTACCCTGAATCAAGCTATACCCTGGCATCAGCCTTCAGTGTAGCCTGTTGGCACCACCACTGTGCAGGGCAGGGCTGGGAAGGATAAAGCTTAATATCTATCCCTGAAAAGTTTCATCTGGTTAGCTGTGACTCATTATTCATCCTGTCAAATCTTTTGGATTCTTGATTCAATCACTCAGCATATCTGTTAGCTGGCCCAACCTTCTGTCATCTGAAAATTTGATCAACACACCTCTGTCTTTATTATGCAATTTGCAGCTGAAAGTGCTGCATAGGCCAGAGTTGAAGGAAGCCCTTGGGGTGGGGCGTGCTCTCAGAGACCTCTCCAGCAGGCTGCCTTCAGTTCATTAATCTACACCTTTTGGACCAGGTGTGCAATAATATTGATACAGTAAAACCTGTGAAAACTGAACCTTTGTAAGACGGAAGCATGTCAGAGAAGGAAAACTCAAATATTTTCCACTAATAGAGAGTGATAGAAAAGTGGCAAGACTGCACCCTGTCAAAGGTGGAAAGCTTGCGAGACCCAGAAAAACAAGGTAGTCCTGTTGAGTTTCGGCTCTCACAGGTTTCACTGTACCTGATAGCTCCTCATGCAGCCTACATGTCTCCATTTCCACAAGAAGGAGGGTGATGTACAATTCACTATCTAAAACCACCAGCACCTGCCACTTACTTGGCCCTGAACTGTTACAGTAGAGGCAGCACTTTTTTTTTAGTGGAAAGTACGCAGAGTCAATATTTGAAATGAGCTAGGTGTGAAACTAGCTCTGCCACTTACATCTGTATACCCTTAAGTTAGAGAAGCTGAACCACTAGGAGTGCAATCTAATGAGGAATTTATTGTATGGATTTGAATGCATGCAACTATGGGAGCTGGTTAAGCAGTGTGTGGAAGGCAATTTCTTCTGTGTATATTGCTGGGGCCTGAAAGCCCACAGAATGATTTGCTGCAAAGAAAAGATGCTTGTGAAATAGGGGAGAGCAGGGACAAGCTGGCACCTGAGAGGACATGCACAAGGATAGGCTAGAAGACACATCAGTCTCTCATTACCTCTAAGGCTCCAACACTGACAATGCAAGTGACCTGCAGGAGAAGCTGGCTCCTTCCTCAAAAAGATAAACACCCACTTGTCCCAGCAGTCGGAAGCTGGAAGGGGGGGATATCCAGGAGGAGCTGTGGGCCCAGCCTCTGCCTCGTGCCAGCCAGGTGAGCCAGCATATTCGTGCCATTGTGTATGAGCTCTAACAGCTGCCCTACATTGAACTTTTGAGCTTTCAAAGAATATGTCTGTTGCTTGTCTGCCTTCCAGAGCCCTGGTAGCACAGTGGTTAAGTGCCCAGGCTGCTAACCAAAAGATAGGCAGTTTGAATCCACTAGCTGCTCTTTGGAAACTCTGTGGGGCAGTGCTACTCTGTCCTATAGGGTTGTTGTGAGTAGGAATCAATTCAAAGGCAACTGGTTTGGTTTGGTTTGATATCTGTTCTCCAAGTCTTGTGTAAAATGTCTCTTCTGGCCCATAATAACCTGAAACTATTCAGGGAAAAGAATCCTGGGAAATGTAGTTTCAGCTTAGCTAAATCGACACACCTCGTCCACTTGGCATCCGTAATCATGTCTTAACATACTTATCTTCCAAATTAAGAAAACCGAAACACTTCAGCTTAACATAATGCAACTACTCCTTGTACAACTGAAAACACATTTACTTTCTTCCCCAGAGTGGATACAAACTTGTGTTGGCTCCAACTCATAGCAACCTTATAAACGGAAGGAAACATTGCTAGGTCCTCTGCCATCTTCATTATCATTATTATGTTTGAATCCATTGTTTCAACCATCATGTCAGTCTGTCTCGTCATGGGCCTCCCTTGTCTTTGCCAGTCCTCCTCCAGTTTACCAACCATGATATCCTTTTCTACTGATTGTTCTTTTCTGATGACATGTCTAAACTAAGCAAGCTGAAGTTTCACCATCTTTGTTTCTAAGGAACATTCTAGTTGTATCGGTGTTATATATCAAACAATATTCCTGTTAAAATAACACAGGCATATTAATAACACCCCTGTCCTTCAGTTTGTCATACTGTGGTGGCTTGCAAGTTGTTGTGATGCTGAAAGCCAAGCCACTGGTATTTTAAATACTAGCTGGGTCACCCATGGTGGACAGGTTTCAATGGTGCTTCCTGACTAAGACAGACTAGGAAGAAGTACCTGGCAGTCTACTTATGAAAAAATTGGCCAGTGAAAACCCTTATGAATAGCAGCAGAACATTGTCTGATATACTGCCAGAAGATGAGCCCTCAGGTTGGACCAAAAACAAAACAAAAAAAAACCAAAACTGTTGCCATAAAGTCGATTCCGACTCAGAGCAACCCTATAGGACAGAGTAGAATGGCCCCATAGGGTTTCCAAGGAGCTCCTGGTGGATTCAAACTGCTGACCTTTTGGTTAGCAGCCATAGCTCTTAACTACTATGCAACCAGGTTTTCCCTCAGTCCATTTCAGCTCACTAATGCCTAAGGTCAACCTTTATGTATTCCATTTCATTTTTGATGATTTCCAATGCAACCAGGTTTTCCCTCAGTCCATTTCAGCTCACTAATGCCTAAGGTCAACCTTTATGTGTTCCATTTCATTTTTGATGATTTCCAATTTTCCAATTTTGAGAAGGCACTCAAAATACAACTGGAGAAGAGTTGCCTCCTAAAGTAGAGTCGACCTTAATGACATGGATGGAGTCAAGCTTTCAGGACATTCATCTGCTGATGTGGCATGACTTACAATGAGAAGAAACAGCTGTAAACATCCATGAATAATCGGAATGTGGAATGTACAAAGTATGAATCTGGGAAAATTGGAAGTTGTCAAAAATGAAATGGAACACATAAATATTGATACCTTAGGTATTAGTGAGCTGAAATGGACTGTATTGGCCATTTTGAATGGGACAATCATATGGTCTACTCTGTGGGGAATGACAAATTGAAGAGGAATGGTGTCTCATTCATTGTCAAAAAGTATGTTTCACGATCTGAAGTACAACACTGTCAGTGACAGGATAATATTGATATGCCTACAAAGAAGACCAGTTAATACGAGTACTATTCAAATTTACACACCAACCACTAAGGCCAAAGATGAAGAAATTGAAAATTTTTACCAACTTCTCCAGTCTGAAATTGATCAAACATGCAGTCAAGATGCATTGATAAATACTGGTGATTGGAATTTGAAAGTTAGAAACAGAAGAAGGATCCGTAGTTAGAAAATAAGGCCTTGGTGATAGCAAAACCACTGGAAATCACATGACAGAATTTTGCAAGACCAACAACTTCTTCACTGCAAATACCTATTTTCAACAACATAAACAGTGACTATATATATGGACCTCACCAGATGGCATACACGGGAGTCAAACCAACTACATCTGTGGAGAGGATAGAAAAGCTCAATATTATCATTTGGAACAAGGCCACAGGCCAACTGCAGAACAGACCATCAACTGCTCATGTGAAAGTTCAAGTTGAAGCTGAATAAGATTAGAACAAGTCCACAAAAGCCAAAATATGACCTTGAGTATATGGCACCTGAATTTAGAGGTCATCTCAGGAATAGATTTGACACAGTGAACACTAATGACGAAGACCAGATGAGTTGTGGAATGACACGAAGGACATCATGCCTGAAGAATGCAAGAGATAATTGAAAAGAGGAAAGAAAGAAAAGACCAAACTGATGTCAGAATAGACTCTCAAACTTCCTGTTGAACGTGGAATAGCTAAAGTGAATGGGATACATGATGAAGTAAAGGAGCTGAGCAGATTTCAAAGAGCAGCTTGAGAAGACAAAGTATTATAATGACATGTGCAAAGACCTGGAGATAGAAAACCAAAAGGGAAGAAAACGGTCAGCATTTCTCAAGCTGAAAGAACTGAAGAAAAAATTCAGTTCCTGAGTTGCAATATTAAAGGATTTTATTGGTAGAATATTGAATGACACAAGAAGTATCAAAAGAAGATGGAAGGAATCCACAGAGTCACTGTACCAAAAAGAATTGGTCAATGTTGAACCATTTCAGAAGGTAGTATATTATCAAGAACCAGTGGTATTGAAGAAAGAAGTCCAAGGTGCCCTGAAGATATTGGGGAAAAACCAGGCTCCAGGAATTGACAGAGTAGCGACTGAGATGTTTCAACAAACAGATGCAGTATTGGAGATGCTCACTCATCTATGACAAGAAATTTGGAAGACAGCTACCTGACCAATAGATTGGAAGAGACCCATACTTGTGTCCATTCCAAAGAAAGGTGATCCAACAGAATGTAGAAACTAACCAACGATATCATTAATATTACACACATGTAAAATTTTCCTGAAGGTCATTCAAAAGTGGTTGCAGCAGTACATCAGGGAACTGCCAGAAATTCAAGCCAGATTCAGAAGAGGACATGGAGTGAGAAATATCATTGCTGATGTCAGGTGGATTTTGGCTGAAAGCAGAAAATACCAGAAAGTGTTTACCTGTGTTTTATTGACTATGTAAAGGCATTCAATTGTGTGGATCATAACAAATTATGGATAACATTGTGAAGAATAAGAATTCCAGAACACTTATTTGCTCTCATAAAGAACCTATACATAGACCAAGAGACAGTCATTCGAACAGAATAAGGAGATACTGTGTGGTTTAAAGTCAGGAAAGTTAGATGTCAGAGTTGTATCCATTCACCATACTTATTCGATCTGTATGCTGAGCAAATAGTCCAAGAAGCTTGAGTATATGAAGAAGAACATGGCATCAAGATTGGAGGAAGACTCATTAACAACCTGTGGTATGCAGATGACACAATCTTGCTTGCTGAAAGTGAAGAGGACTTGGAGGACTTACAGACGAAGATCAAAGACGACAGCCTTCAGAATGGATTACACCTCAACATAAAGAAAGCAAAAATCCTCACACCTGGACAAATAAGCAACATCATGATAAATGGAGAAAAGATTGAAGTTGTCAAGGATTTCATTTTACTTGGACCCATTATCAACATCCACGGAAGCAGCAGTCAAGAAATCAAATAATGTATTGCGTTGGGCACATCTGCTGCAAAAGATCTCTTTAAAGTGTTAAAAAGTAAAGATGTCACTTTGAGGACTAAGGTGCACCTGATCCAAGCCGTGATATTCTCAATTGCCTCATATGCATGCCAAAGCTGGACAATGAATGAGGAAGACCAAAGAAGAATTGATGCATTTTAATTATGGTGTTGGCAAAGAATATTGAATATACCAGGGACTGCCAGAAGAATGCAAAAATCTGTCTTGGAAGAAGTACAACCAGAATGCTCCTTAGAAGTGAGGATGGTGAGGATGGTGAGACGTTCTCTCAAGTACTTTGGACATGTTATCAAGAGGGGCGGGTTTCTGGAGAAAGACATCATGCTTTGTAAAGTAGAGGGTAAGCGAAAAAGAGGAAGATCCTCAACAAGATGGATTGACATAGTGCCTACAAGATTAGGCTCAAGCGTAACAACGATTGTGAGAATGGGACAGCACCAGGCAGTGTTTCATTCTGTTGTACATAGGGGTGGTATGAGTCAGAACCAATCACCTAATAACAGCAACTAGAACATTAATAATAACTATATATCTTTGTTTCTGCAGCTGGCCACATGGTTGTAGCCAGTATTTATAAGTACCTTCTTCCACTACCCATTGCACATTTCCTTAGCTTTTTCTACAAAGTACTTTAACTGGTATTTTAACTGGTTGTGATTCTTTGCCATGTCGATTGACTCGAGCATTCAGTCGTGAAGGGTCTGGGCCATTAACAGTCCTGCCTGATGTGGGTTATTGAAAATTTCCACTGATGTTAATTGTAGGATCTGTGAGTGCTAGGAGATGACTCTCTCTTTCCTGAACTCCATATAAACTCCTCCTTGTTCTCTAGTGTGAAGTATCAACCCTATATCCTCTTGAAAGTACCAATCATTCCAGCCAGTAAAGTGACCTCCTTCTTTATCTGTTGATTCCCTAACAGCAAGAGCCCAAAGTGGTCAGGTGGCTGTCCCACCTTGTAGTTTAAGTAAGGATTGCTGTGTCCTTTGGTAGTAGATTCTTCCCTTGGAAACTAAGTTGTGTAGACCAGGAGAGCCCAAAGTTGTGGGCAAAGCTAGTTTCTCTTGTAGATCACCAGGATAATAATGGGAAGAGACATACCCATTTTCAAAATCTCTTGATTCCAGGACCTATAAATTCTGGCTAAAGGAGGAAATAGCGTCATATATTGCTTGAGGATTTAGAGCACATACTGTGTTCCTGAGGAGATTGTAAAGTTAGTGCCAACACCAAAGACCTGAAAGATGCAAGGATTGTGATTCCTACCACACCTCTACTCAACTTGCCTCTTTGGCCGGTGCAGAAGACAGATAGTCCTTGGAGAATGACCGTGGATTATAAAATCAATCAGGTAGTGACCCCAGTTTACAGCTGCTGTTCCAGATGTGGGTTTGTTGCTAGAGCAAATCAGCACATTCCCTGGCACTTGATATGCAGCTATACCCAGACCCAAACCAAACCCACTGCTGTCGAGTCGATTCCGATTCTTAGCAACCGTATAGGACAGAGTAGAACTGCCCCATAGAGTTTCCAAGGAGTGCCTGGTGGATTCAAACTGCCAACCTCTTGATTAGCAGGTGTAGCACTTAACCACTGTGCCACCAGGATTTCCTGCAGCTATACAGATCTGAAAAAATGCTTTTTCTTCTATGCTTGCAAGTAAAAACCATTTAAAGTTGTTTGCTTTCAGCTGGCAAGACCAGTAATACACCTTCACTGTCCTATCTCCAGTAACATCAGCTCTCCAGCTCTATGTTGTTATAATCTAGTTCTCAGGGAGATCATCCTGATTCATTACATTGATGATGTCAAACTGTTTGAACCTGGGGAGTAGGATGCAGAAATAATTCAAGATACATTGGTAAGAAACATGTGTGCCAGAGGGTAAGAAATAAATCGTACCAGCAAGATGACTTAAGATCATTAATCTGTACTTTTAGGGTCAAGCAGTCAATCATTTTAATACCTAGATAGCACTTGCATGCATCCTGCACGTCTTCATTTTCTCCAGGTGAGTGAGTGAAATCTGGTTACTGTATATAAAAACCCATCACCTCTCTCCAAGTTACACAGCCCTGAAACTACAGTGGTGTAGTGTAGTAGAAATACCTGAACTCTGTATTAGAAATGAGCTGGTTTTGTGCCATAGTTTGGCAACTTATAAGTCTACTTGGGCAGGTCAGCTCTTTATTGGCCCAAAATGGGAACAACCAAAATCCAATACATAAGGATAATATGTGCACAAAATGTGATCGTGTATAAAATGGAGTATGGCATCTATACAGCCCCTTCTATATGTAGACAATTTATGAATTCGAGTGCATTTAATCCATGTGCACTTTTATCACCAGTTAACAGATGAAGAACAGAGGCTCTGACAAGTTGTTTAACTTGCCCAGGCTCACACTGTTAGAAGGTGATGGGGCCAGAATGTAAAACCAAGCTGTTCTGTTTGCACATCAGTGTTCTTTCCATTTGGCATGCTCCCACTTACCACGGCACACTGTAAACTATAAAACACCAGCAGTGTATAAATACAGGTTATGTGCTGTTCTTAGTGAATTCCTACTGAAGTTCACTGATCTTCCCATCCCCAACTGCCCAGAAATTCTCTCTAGCCATCTGAACCAGTTTTGCTAAAATGTTATTTCCTCATTTTCGAAAATTGCCTTTGTGTTTATTTAGAGTTTACAAAACATTTTTACACAAGTTCTTTCATTTAGCAATCAGTAGGAAAGCAATCCTTGTCCTTATGTGGAAAACTGAGGCTTAGATAGATTAGTAGTGTATAAAATAGGTTATGAGTATGTGGAAAACTGAGGCTTAGATAGATTAGTAGTGTATAAAATAGGTTAGTAATGAAAGCTTTCACAACTGGTAAGTGGCAGAGCCACTTTCCTCCAGCTACAGGCCCAGAGCTTTTCCCCACTATCCCAGTCCTGCACACCGCAACACGCACGCAGGGTGTTGCAGGAGGCACTAAATATCTATAAATTCTGTGAAGCCACATTTTCCCCCTTTGTCAGGAGTCCCTCATGGTTTCTGACAATTTCTCTCAGGTAAGTGTGTGGTTGTATAACTCTGAGGATAGGAAGAAAGGCCTGGCAATCTACCTCTGAAAATCAGCCAGTGAGAACCCTATGCATCACAATAATTCTTCCTGCAACTGATGATTGGGATTGTGCAGGACTGGGCAGTGTTTCATTCCATTGTGCATGGGTCACCGTGAGTCGGTGACTGAATTGACGGCCGCTAACAACCATAACAACTCTCAGGATGTTCATATACCAATGGGCATTGAGGACCTAAAGTCTCTCAGGGGAACTTCATTTCACAACTCTGTTAGAAGAAGTACCACACTAGAACCCAGAACTATCAAAACTAAGCAAATTCTAGTTTACCAGGTGCCATTATACTGAGGATAATAGGATAATAAAAATGCTGTCAGTACTCACCAATGACTTAGTTTATTTCAGATGCTATCAAATGATCCAGACTTCTGTTAAACTTCCTGTTAAAAATAACTAAAATTCTTGAATAAAGAATGATAAATTATTTTGTAATTCATCTTTGAGTCATTAAGAAAGTCAGGATTCATTGTAGGCCCAAAACTAAGTGAAAGCAAGATCCAGAAGGTAGGAAAAGCACTGAATATAGCTTTTGCCCCAAGGTCGTTTGCTGAATCCTGGGGACTATGAGGTTTAGTTTTCAGGACTTTGACAGAAAGTAAAGTCAGGAGCCCACTCATTACTGGGGAGTCTAATAAGAGTCTAATAGGAGCCCTTGTGATGTAACAGTTAAGTGCTTGGCTGCTAACTGAAAGGTTGACCATTCAAACCTACTTAGTGGCTTCATGGGAGAAAAGATCTGGTGATCTTCTCTTGGAAGGATTAAACCCTAGAAAACCCTGTGGCTCAGTTCTACTCTGTCACGTTGGGTTGCTGTGAGTCAAAAATTGACTTGATGGCACCTAACAGCAGCAACAAGAGGCATTTGTGTAAAGGGCTATAACCTCAGGAAAAAAAAAAAAAATGTATAACCTCAGAAAAGAGGTCCTAAAATACTATATATGTCCTTACCAATTATGTTTATTGTGTGTCTCCCTGACATTATGTTGAACCATATGAGACTCTTAATACTTGACCGTTTTTTACCTGTAACAGTTGCAGTTTCATATTACTAATGTAATAGACTCTCACTGGGATTTTTGTTCACATCCGTATCCCCCATGCCTAAAATAGTCCCTGGCACATGAAAACAAAACAAAACAACAAGAAAACAAACCCTTTGTCATCTAGTCAATTCTGACTCATGGTTACCCCATGAGATACAGAAAAGACTACTCCATAGGGTTTCCTTGGCTGTGATCTTTACAGAAGCAGATCTCCAGGCCTTCCTTCTCTGGTGCCACTGGGTTCAAACTGTCAACCTTTAGGTTAGTAACTGAGAGTAAATCATTTGTGCTACCCAGGGACCTTCCTTGGTACATAAAACAAAAAACCCATTGCCTTTGAGTTGATTCCGACTCATAGCCACCCTATAGGACAGAGTAGAGCTGCCCCATAGGGTTCCTAAGGCTGTAATCTTTATGGAAGCAGACTGCCACATCTTTCTCCTGTAGAGTGGCTGGTGGGTTTGAACAATTGACATTTTGGTTAGCAGGTAAGTACTTAACCACCGTGCCATCAGGACCCCTTAGGTGTTTAATAACTATTTGTTGATGAAATGAACGAATGAAATGAAGTTGAAAACCAGTCATCAAAAGGTAAGTAGAAAAACTCCACATGAGTTAAAAAATAAAAGAACATTTAAACAACCCATGGGTAAAAGAAGAATTCATAATGAAAATTAAAGGAAGTGAATTTAGTACCTGCCAAGAGCAGGAGGGAATAATAGGAGGCAGAGCTTTATCTCTTGGAGTTGCCTTCAGTGGGTTTTCACCAGACAGCTGAATAAACATATTGATTTCTGGGGTCCCCATTGCATCACTCTTAGCTGTTATTTGCCAGCTTGAAATTTCTGACTTTCATTTCCACCTGAACAACAGAGATATTAAAAAAAGAAAAACTCATGTCCTTTCAATGTTTACAACAAAATCTAATCTCATTGAGTAATGTACAGTTTCATAGTTATAAGAGAAATATGGCATCCAAATTAAAAGTCCTATGATGTGAAACTTAGAGACCCTCCTTTCAAGAGTTACCCAAGCTTATATGAAGCTTTCTTGTCCCCCCTTTTCCTATTTAATCAGATTTTGAGATTACAGATGCAATTTCCTTTTGTGTCTAGAAAGGTTTATTAGAATGCTGCATGCTATTGTTTCCACGCTATAACCCGCCCCAGGTTATAAAACTAAAGTATTCTTCATAATTTTTTACTTTCCTGATTTAATGAACAAAAATACCGTGCAATCTCATCTTACTTGGGAGTCAGTTACAAAAGTCAGTGAATAAGAGGAACATCATATATACTTGAGATTATACTTAAACATCATTTATACTGTGAGTCAGGATCCAGTGGATGACAACAACAATGAGTTTTGTTTTGTTTTTTTAATAAATTAAAATATACAGGGTTTTAAATGTACAATCCCATGTGGCATTCCTTGCGTACTGGGTAAAAACCCCTGAATTAACTAAAGGAAGAAATAAAAAAGAAGCATATTAGTAGATGTACAGGTATTCTGACTTTAAGAAAACTATCAATTTCATGGTACTGAATATGGGGTAGGTTGAAAATTCTAAAGGCCTTCTACCTGTCTGTTGGAATTACTTCATTTTGTTTTAAAAGTATGTCTCTATGATGTGCTTGGCTGGTGTCCAAGCATGAACCAGGAACTTGAAACTTGCCTCCAAAATTGGTGGTCACTGAAAGACCAAAGAAAGAGAAAGGCAACTCCAGTGTGGTGGTGAAGAAGTATTTATTAGGAAGATTTACACTCAGAGGCAGTTGTCCCCAGAAGTAAAAGAACCGAGGTAGATCTCTGCACCCAGAAGTAGAGGGGTGGAGATAATACAGTGGTAAGGACAAATGTGGCTCCATGTCAGAGAGTTATGTAAAACTGCCTCAGCAAGGTCACATAAAAGAGGCTTAGAAACAGCACTGAACTAACAGAAACAGCAGTGAACTAATGGAAAGCATGAACTTTCTGGCAGCCATGTTTGGCCTAGCAAAGCCTGTTATTCCCTTTAGACCACCCCTTGAGGCTGGCTCTTACAATCTGATGCATTCCCCCTCTTCTACAAAGTCCCTGAAGGCCCCAAGAGGAGGTGTTACTCTAGGGACAGACAGCGTTTCTGTAGTAGGAGGCACAGACCATACCAGTAGTATAGACAAACACAGAGGATAAGCCCTATACCCAGGAAAAGACCAAGACCCATCAACATGCCATGCCAACTAGAAGGAAAAGAGAAAAACCAGGTGGCCACAGCAGACCAACCATCAGGTGTGTCTAGGGCCTCTATTTGTTTCTTAATGTGGCCTAACAGATCAGTTATGTTCTGGTGGTAGTCTGGTATATAAGTACAACATTTAGTCTTTACTGTGGCACATGTCCCATGTCATTCAGGGCATGTTTAGTAAAATTCGTTAGAGCTTCAATTTGTCTCATTACTTCTAAGGCACCCACTGGGGGACAAAAAGGTAATCGTAGCTTGGCCCACCTGGCTTTCACCATGGGGTAACTCAGTGGTTTTCATGTAGTTTTCTTGACTGTCCCTGCTGCATAGGGTCACCCCAAAGTGCAGTACCCTATCCAATCACATGGTAACTGGGGCCACAGGTAGTGGTCACACCACCACTAGAAGCTGATAGGAGTGAAATATGCTCTTGCCTTTCAGTTGGGGTGTTTATATTGCAACCAGTCAGCGGCATCAGGTACTCTTACCCATTGGCAATAGGATGCACGAGTCCAGCCCATTATGTGGGTGGAGGACTTGGAGGGAGATGTGGAAGGACTTGAGGGGAGACAAGGGAAGCCATGGGGTTTCCTTTGGTTTGAAACAGACAGAATCAAGTTTCTATAGTACACCCTGTTCAGAAACAACCAACCTAAACCATCCCAGAGGTGATAAACACCTTCTCGTGGCCTCAACTGAGAGGTGTTGCAGTTTCTTACCAAGACGTGAGTGCCCACGAGAGTCTGAGCCCAGGAAAAGGTGATGTGAACCCCCTTTCCTGTTATGCCCCAATGAGTTAAAGAGGCTTCCATACCCCCCCCACCCATGTCCCTCACAGCTGCCTAATCAATTGCCAACAGGGGGCCCATGCTCCAAGGCATGCCATTGGTGCTTGAGAAGGGAAGTTGTCCACAGACCCAGCAGCTGCTTTTGTTGTGGACTGTGGCAAAGCTGTGAGCCCACTCTAGGAAGAGATTGACGGTCCTGAAGGGGAGAAAGCCAAGTAGGCCATATCTATGGTTAGAAAGAAAGGGGTTTTGTAGGTAACAAGAGGGTTAAGCCTTCCCCTTCTATTAGGATCACACTAGTAGCTTCCCCTTGGGTAGTGACAACAGCGGCTGCTTTAGGCATTTTTCCTGGCTGAGTGTACTGTACTTGGGGAGGTCACCTGAGGGGTTGTGAGTAAAGTCACCTGTCTTGCTGTATACCAGACTTTTGTATGTTGTGGTATAGCCGTCGTTCCCTTCCACATGAAGCATGACTGTCGAGGCCCTTCGTGCAGTAGGATGGTGGACTCCCATGTTAGGCCAATCAGTTCCTCCATCTACAGAGGGACAAAGCAACCAATCCGTCCCAGTAGGGTAACCCACAACTGGTGTCAATAGGTGATTCTGCTTCTCAGCACCAAGTCCTGGGGTGTCCAGAGGAACAATTTTGGTGGATACACTTCCAAAGCCTGTGATGTCACTTAGATCATTGCTGGATGGTCACTCGGGGCTCCTAGTCTGACATACAGGGCTGAAGCCCCAGTGGGAGCTGAAGTCATCAACCCCAAAGCCTCAGGCAGCACCTTGGTCCACCCGCCAGGGAAGCCTTGCCTGTGTTTGTATTTGTTGTTTTAGAACATGGTTCTTCCTTTTCTCCAGGCCCATGGCCTGTGGGTTGTAGGGCAGATGGTAATGCCATTGCCACCCATTCACTCACCCATTCACTCACATTGTGACCTGTAAAGCATGTTCCCTAATCACTGTCAGCCCTTTGGGGTATTCCGCACCTAACACTCAATTTTGGTAACCCCTTTATTGTAGGAGCCTGATCTGTTTGTTTACATAGGAACGCCTGTGTTAAGCCCGTGACAATGTCCACACAAAATGAGAGCGTACTTCTCTTCTTCACTGGGGCGGTAGGAGCCCTATAAAATCTACCTGCCAGCCTGTCACTGGCTGTGTTCCCTTATGTATCTGACCAGGATATTGTGACAGATACCTTGGGCACTGGTGTGAGCACATGGAACAGTTTCGTATAACACCCACCAGACCACTGTAATTTTATTGCTATGCCTGCCTCTTTGGCTATTTTCCAACTAACACAGGCATTATGGTGTCCACTTTTCTGGTGAATCCAGTGGGCAGCTTCCCCCTCAGGAGGCACTGTTCTAACTTGTGCTATATAGTGTCTGCTTCTTGGTTTCCTTTTTTACATGAAAAGCAGTTATGTCAGCATCTGGGATTTGGAGGTGATCCAAGATGTCCTGCCACAAAGCTTTCCCCTATAGCTCTTTACCCATTGTTGTCCACTGCTCCTTATGCCATTGGCCTATCCATATAGCCCACAGGCCACCGCCCAACTGTCCATACACAGGGTAAGCGCCAGGGTTCGTGGGTGATGACCATCCATTAGGCTCTTAATTTGGCCTGTTGACTGCTTTGCCCTGAGCCAGTTTCAAACCAAGTAGTATCAGTAGAAGCTTGCATAGCTATGCCATCCATGGTGATGATATACCTTGGCTAGAGCTATCTGTATACCAGGTATCTGTTGGCAGAGGGCTTTCCACTCTCTTGGAGGAGAGGGGAGGTGGCTCTGGCAGCATATAGCTAGGGGTCATCTTGATATGTCACTGGACCAAGTTCAGCCTGTAACTCTTGGGACAGTGGACTGGCAGAGAGAGCACTGCGCTATTGCAGGCATGCATGTCATTTAGTCTGTAACTCCTGTACAGAAGACCACTTCCCAACCATGCTGGGAAAATCCCCCTCATTCAGCTATGCCCTTCGGCAACACAAGATGATCCAATCTGTGAGGGCGTGTATGCCCTCTGCATTCCGAGCAGCATGTAAATACTGCCATTGTGGTGGATGGTCATACTGCTCATTTTCTCAGCCTCTGTTCCATTTAAAGAGACACCATCTCCCCTGATATTCCATAGATATAGTAACCAAGTTGCAGTAGTTTGCTTCCCTTTCTGCTGGAATTTCCCATACAACTCAATCAGCTCAGTAGGAGTGTAGTCCCACATTGTCGTGGAACTGGCTGGTGGGATTTTGTGGCAGGGCTTACCAGGTTCCCGAGTAGCTTTCATCCTGTGAGTAATGAGTGGCCATGCCCCAGATGGCTGATCTGCACTATCAGACTCCTCCTCCACTATCACTCCACATGTTATTCACTACTCAATCTGCTCTCCCACGGATTCTACATTTTCACATCCCAGTCGTCTCTCATCAACACTGCTCTAATCTTTGCTTTTGGCACTTTCTTTTCCTGCAGCTTTACAGACATGCAGGCCAGCATCTCTAATTGCTCATCCTGCTCTCGAATGTGACTACTTAAGACATCATCATTGCCACACTGGACCAACATACGTCTCTTTCTAACTGTAGCCCTTTCTGCAGGGCTCTTAAGGGTGCTTCAGCAGCTATCTGGACCTCAGTGGCCAGCTGAACAGCCCAGAGCAGTGGCCATCTCACAGCCACTTTTTTCCACACTTATAAATGTGTGCGTCTTTCTGTAACCATGCTATGTCACTTGGTGTTTTTGTGGTGTCCCCGTACTCACATGGTGGGCTGTGTGCATCAGGCATGGAGGTTGCTGACCAACCCAGAATTTCCCCCACAGGTGTCTCACTCCCGTTCCCATTTCCTCAGCCTCCTGCCTGGCTCACCAATATCCAGACATGGACCAGTAACTTGAAATTTGCCCCCAAAATTGGAGGGGCCAAGAAAAGTGTGGGTAACTCCAGTGTGGTGGTAAAGGAGTCTTTTATTAGAGAGATTTATATATTGAGGCAGGAGAACCAAGGTAGATCTCTGCATTCAGCAAGGTGGGGGAGGGCAGAAGTTTTAACAGTGGTCAAGGACAAAAGTAGCTCAATGCCAGAGAGTTACATAGGACTACATCAGCAAGGTCATATACAGAGGCTTGGAAAACAGCAGTGAACTAATGGAAAGGGTGAAGACACCCATGTTCAGTCTCACAAAGCCTGTTTTTCTTTTCATCTGGTAACCAAAAGGTTGGCAGTTAGAACTTACCCAGCAGCACTGTGGAAGAAAAAGCCTGACAGCCTGCTTCCATAAAGATTACAGGCAATAAAACCCTTTGTGGCAGTTATACTCTGTAACACACAAGTAAAAATATACTTGACAGCACAAGACAGCAACATATTACATGTTCATGTAATTGTTAATATTGTGGAGGAGGCATTGCATCTTATGTAGGGGATGGGGCCTAATGTTAGGGCTAAGGTACATGCAGCTGAGACTCTAGTCTATCCACAACGAGGATCATCAGGTTAATTCAAGTGTAGGGCTCAATCACTCAGATACTGAACTCTGGGAGAAACTCCCAGAGTTTCTCCTTCCTAGAAAAAGTGTGCTTGTGAGTTGTTTGAGAGGACCTACTGGGTCCTGGTAAAGCAATGTGAAGTTCAAGTTTGGCATGTATACCTCATTTGCTGTAAGGATGGCAATCTAGTGTAAGGCAGGTCTGTTCAGTCCAGATATGCTTGAGTCAGTTTCTACTTGGTCTGTGATTAGAGTTGGGGTGCTTCAGGTAATACACCCAGGTGTACTAAAGGTGTTCCCTTCTAGTGTACCTTCTCATTCCCCACTCTGCTGGGGCAGAGAGACTGAGAACTAGGCTCAGAGGTCACTTTATAATGCAATTAATGAAACAAACTTAGGACTCTACACTTGTATAAGCCCTTTCAAGGAACCTAGAGAGGGGTCTTAGTAGTATGTTTAAATGGTATTTTTTAATTTGTAAAATTAAAGTATTTTAACCATAATCAGTTAAGACCACAGTTTCTTTCTCCCCGTCTTCTCCTCCAAACACTTTCTTTTGTCTTGTTGTTGTTGGAGGATCGGTGGACATTTTCGCGCCTGGCTAAGGGGAAATTGCGTTGGGATTACAGTGAGTTGGGATTTTGTTGTTCAGTCATGTCCATGTAGAGGTAAGTTGTACCTGGCTGCCTTGCTGTGGAGATGGCTTCCAGGAATACCCCTGCCATTTGCTGAGAGGATGTACCTAGTGTTGGTCAGAAGATGGTCACTTTTATACATTATTTTGTATGAAAAACTCTGGTTTGGAATTCTTCATATTCTTTAATAAAGTGGGTCCTCAAATTTCCGTAAGCTGCTTAAGGCCTCACTACCCCCAGTCATCTGCTGGCTGGACTCTTGATGGCAAAATAGGTTTCTGTGTGCCAAGAAGGCTTTCCTTGCTTGTTTCAGCCACTCCTCCACTGAAGACATCAGTCTTTTAAAGGCAGGTGATAATGCCCAGAGACAGCAACATATGGAGCCTAGCCTCTGAAATTAGCAGAAAGCCCTCTGTTTGCACAGAGAACAATAAAGAATAGCCAGTGTACAAACCATGGAACAGGCAAAGGAGGCTGGTTTCCTCGTTATTTGTCAGGAAAAAAAGGCAAACGAAGGTTTTATTTCATTCCTGGGTGAACCCTGGCTAGTGTGATCCAGAAGGTGGAAAAAATCAACTCTTTTCCCTAGCAGATGCTGCTTTCAAAGCCATCAGTAAATAGAAGCCCTACTAGTCTAGGAGTCAAAAGACCTAATTTTTCACTCCTTGGTCAATTTACAGGAGGCCTGGGTGGTGCAAGCAGTTAAGCCTATACTGGAAGGTAGGTGGTTCAAATCTACCTAGAGGAGCCCTGGAAGAAAGACCTGGCAATCTACTTCCAAAACATCAGCCATTGAAAACTGTTGGAGCACAATTCTACTCTTGACATACATGGGGTCACCATGAGTTGGAATCGACTCAGCGGCAAATGACTTGGTTTTTTGGTCAGTGTACTTCAGTGTCCCTATGACTTAGACCCCAGCTGTGTAAACTGGGATTGTAGTCCCTTGCTAGACTGTGGTAAGGGACATATTACATAACGGGGCCATGGAGCCATGGGAACATATAATGTACTAAAAAAAATGTTAGAGATATGATGAGTATAAGAAAGTATTGAGTAAAAATCAGTATTGTCATTTAGCTTAACTTTCAGAAAATGTTTTTCGACTAGCTGTGGGCCGCAATAGAGGGGTCCTGATTAGTTAAGATGAGGGAAGCTTGAAGGATCTGGTTTTCTATAATAATGTAACTTCATTCAGAGGGGCCAATTTGTTCAAGCCTAGACATGTTTGCCAGTATAATTGAAAGGAGCGTGAGTAAGACTCCACATGCCCAGCCAGTAGCAGGCCCAAGGGACTGTGGTCTTGCTCTGCCTGGGGACTGGGTAGGCTACTTATTTCCAGACTGGCAGGAAGACAGAAGGGAGGAAACCTTTTTTCTTACTTTTGGACCGCCCCTTAATCAACATCACTTGCCTCATTAATATAAAGGCATTCTGAGCTGCACATTTTGAGGAGCTTCCAACAATTCATTTTTCCTTCTGGTTACAGAAAAATCAGCCTTTATAATGAGAAGGAGAATGATTTTTTTTTTTTTACAAAACAAAAACCCTAAATAAATTGTTTTAGTTTGTCATTTATATATCCGTCAAATTGAGTTTACTTTTTCAATTTACAACGCAGAAACCCCACAGCCTGCAGATACACAATTAGCACTATTTCCTTGGTGAGGGTCAGAGTGTCTGCTTTATAGGCTCAGATTTTTCTTAAGACAGTAGTTGAAAGTATGGGAGAAATGGAAATTTAATTAGTGTAACTGGGAGGATCGTATTGCTGGTTGAGCATGAGAGATAAACGGCCATTCTCTTTAGGCAGCCATTTCTACACAACTTATGTTGGTTGGTAGTATATCACTCTCTTACTTCTTCCCACCACAGAGGGGAAGAGCCAGGTACTGCAGCCTTGTGTGACTTTAGGAAAGGGGTTTTACTCTGCTCTGCGATCATGAAGGACAATGACAGGTCAGGATGTCTCCTGCTAGAACTAATGGTCTGCAGGTGTTAATCAGATCCTCGTCTAGCTTTGTATATGCCTCTTTCCTTCCCACCCTCTCTACTTGCCTGCTTCTGTCCTTCCCTTCCCTTCCCTCTCCTCCTTCCTTCCTCCCTCCTCCCTCCCCTTCCTTCCTCTTTTTCTCCCCTTCATCCTCTCTCCCTCCCTCACTCCCTTCTTCCCTGCCTCCTTCCTTCTTTCCTCAGTCCTTCCCTCCCTCCCTCCTTCCTACCTTTCTTCCTTACTTTCTCCCTTCCATCCTCTCCCCTTCCCTTTCTCCCTCCCTCCCTTCCTTTCTCCATCTCACCATCATTCCTTCTCTCCTTCGCTTCCATACTGAGCACCTCCTAAGCTACTAAATACTTGTCACTGTGCTAGATGCTGGGAATACTGTGGTGAAGAAGACAGTCTAGTGGGGAGACAGACAAGAAAAGGGGCAATTTCCAGGCAGTCTGATAACTACCTCTACAGGTGAGAGGACAGGGTTCTGTAGTGTAAGGAGGAGACAGGGCAGGTGTGGATGGGCCTTCCCTCTGAAATTTTTCAGCACTGACTGCCTATACCACACACTGGATGTTATGATGTACCTGTGTTTTTATTTAACTGAGAGGGCCTGTGATTCTGCGCTTAAAAAAAACCAGTAACCTGTTGCTGTTGAGTCGATTCTGACTCATAGGGACTCTGTAGGACAAGGTACAACTAACTGTCCCCTAGGATTTCTAAGGATGTAATCTTTATGGAAGCAGATTGCCACAGCTTTCTCCCATGGAGTGTCTGGTGGATTTGAACCACTAGCCTTTTGGTTAGCAGCCAAGTGCTTTAACCACTATGCCACCAGTGCTCCCTGTGATTCTGTGCTTAGATAGGCCAAATGAAACATCCTATTTTTTTTTCCTTACCTGTGAAATAGAAATAGCAACAAGACCTGAGTTCAGTGCTGTAACGTGCTTAGAGTCCCAAATCCAGCAAATGCTTCCTGAGCCGCAGCTGGCATCGACATAGGGGCTAGACAGATATTTGACCTTTGTATGCAAGTGACAGTTTATGCCATAGAATTACCTCCTGAATCTTTAGGGATTTGGAAGATTCCCCTGGAAATTCAAGGCAAAAAAAGATTCATGATGGTGTATTCTTCTTAAGGCTGCCGAATAGCCATATGTCTGTCCTGGAGTGTCTTCTGGGGTCATTGTGAGGTTAATAAGGTAGGTAGTGTCCACTCTTCATTTTGAGTAGGTGAAGAGGATCAAAGTTGAAATTTTGCATCTGCAAGGTTAGTGGTTCTATTTTACATTATTTTTTTCTTAAATCACCTGGACTATGCATTTGGAGTTTTTCCACTTGGCATCAGGCATAGTGCAATCTGTGTGTTTGCTCAATAGAGAAAGAATGTCTTAGTGGTAAGGAGAGCTGGTCTGAGGCCAGACAGAGCCACATCCAAGGACCAATACTGCGATTTACTAGCTGGTCACTTGAGCAGGTTACTTCCTGTCCTAAAACTCAGTTTTCTCATTCCTAAAATGGAAATAATTATATTACTTTATATTAAATTACTACTTTATAGAGATTTTATGGCCTCTAAATGTTCCTGGCAGATATTATATGTGTAATAAATATTTTTTTTATTATTATAGGATGCCAACTGTATACATGCTGAGCACATGTTATACAGGGCATGGTGCCTGCTGCTTCCATGATACATAATACAAAGCACTTTGGCACACTTTACCTCACAAAAGGGGTCTGCCAGCCACATTAACAGGCATGGTAGATACTTGAGAGGATCCCTATGGGTATGACTCTTCAGCACCCCCCCTTTTTTTTTTAATTAATTTTTATTAAGCTTCAAGTGAACATTTACCATTCCAATCAGTCTGTCACATGTAGGTTTACATATATCTTACTCCCTTCTCCCACTTGCTCTCCCCCTATTGAGTCAGCCCTTTCAGTCTCTCGTTTCATGCCAATTTTGCCATCTTCCCTCTCTCTCTATCTTCCCATCCCCCCTCCAGTCAAGAGTTGCCAACACACTCTCCAATGTCCACCTGATTTAATTAGCTCACTCTTCATCAGCATCTCTCTCCCCCCCACTGACCAGCCCTTTTCATGCCTGATGATTTGTCTTCAGGGATGGTTCCTGTCCTGTGCCATCAGAAGTTCTGGGGAGCATTGTCTCTGGGATTCCTCTAGTCGCAGTCATACCATTAGGTATGGTCTTTTCATGAGAATTTGGGGACTGTATCCCATTGGTCTCCTGCTCCCTCAGGAGTTGTCTGTTGTGCTCCCTGTCAGGGCAGACATTGATTGTGGCCAGGCACCAACTAGTTCTTCTGGTCTCAGGATAATGTAGGTCTCTGGTTCATGTGGCCCTTTCTGTCTCTTGGGTTCTTAGTTGTCGTGTGACCTTGGTGTTCTTCCTTTGCCTTTGCTCCAGGTGGGTTGAGACCAATTGATGTATCTTAGATGGCCGCTTGTTGGCATTTAGGACCCCAGGCACCACAATTCAAAGTGGGATGCAGAATGTTTTCATAATAGAATTATTTTGCCCATTGACTTAGAAGTCCCCTCAAACCATGTTCCCCAGACCCCAGCCCCTGCTCCGCTGACCTTTGAAGCTTTCATTTTATCCCGGAAACCTCTTTGCTTTTAGTCCAGTCCAATTAGGCTGACCTTCCTTGTATTGAGTGTTGTCTTTCCCTTCACCCAAAGCAGTTCTTATCTACAGATTGATCAATAAAAAACCCTCTCCCTCCCTCCCTCCCTCCCCCCTTTGTAACCACATAAGTATGTGTTCTTCTCCGTTTTTTCTATTTCTCAAGATCTTATAATAGTGGTCTTATACAATATTTGTCCTTTTGCAACTGACTCATTTCACTCAGCATAATGCCTTCCAGATTCCTCCATGTTATGAAATGTTTCAGAGATTCGTCGCTGTTCTTTATCGATGCGTAGTATTCCATTGTGTGAATGTATCACAATTTATTTACCCATTCGTCCGTTGACGGACATCTTGGTTGCTTCCAGCTTTTTGCTATTGTAAACAGAGCTGCAATAAACATGGGTGTGCATATATCTGTTTGTGTGAAGGCTCTTGTATCTCTAGGGTATATTCTGAGGAGTGGGATTTCTGGGTTGTATGGTAGTTCTATTTCTAACTGTTTAAGATAATGCCAGATGGATTTCCAAAGTGGTTGTACCATTTTACAATCCCACAAGCAGTGTATGAGAGTTCCAATCTCTCCGCAGCCTCTCCAACATTTATTATTTTGTGTTTTTTGAATTAATGCCAGTCTAGTTGGTGTCAGATGGAATCTCATCGTAGTTTTAATTTGCATTTCTCTAATGGCTAATGATCGGGAGCATTTTTTCATGTATCTGTTGGCTGCCTGAATATCTTCTTTAGTGAAATATGTGTTCATATCCTTTGCCCACTTCTTGATTGGGTTGTTTGTCTTTTTGTGGTTGAGTTTTGACAGAATCATGTAGATTTTAGAGATCAGGCGCTGGTCTGAGATGTCATAGCTGAATATTCTTTCCCAGTCTGTAGGTGGTCTTTTTACTCTTTTGGTGAAGTCTTTAGATGAGCATAGGTGTTTGATTTTTAGGAGCTCCCAGTTATCGGGTTTCTCTTCATCATTTTTGGTAATGTTTTGTATTCTGTTTATGCCCTGTATTAGGGCTCCTAGGGTTGATCCTATTTTTTCTTCCATGATCTTTATCGTTTTAGTCTTTATGTTTAGGTCTTTGATCCACTTGGAGTTAGTTTTTGTGCATGGTGTGGAGGTATGGGTCCTGTTTCATTCTTTTGCAAATGGATATCCAGTTATGCCAGCACCATTTGTTAAAAAGACTATCATTTCCGCAATTGACTGACACTGGTCCTTTGTCACATATCAGCTGCTGATACGTGGATGGATTTATATCTGGGTTCTCAGTTCTATTCCATTGGTCTATGTGCCTGTTGTTGTACCAGTACCAGGCTGTTTTGACTACTGTAGCTGTATAATAGGTTCTGAAATCAGGTAGAGTGAGGCCTCCCACTTGCTTCTTCTTTTTCAGTAATGCTTTGCTTATCCGGGGGTTCTTTCCCTTCCATATGAAATTAGTGATTTGTTTCTCTATCCCCTTAAAATATGACATTGGTATTTGGATTGGAAGTGCGTTATATATATAGATGGCTTTTGGTAGAATAGACATTTTTACTATGTTAAGTCTTCCTATCCATGAGCAGGGTATGTTTTTCCACTTAAGTATGTCCTTTTGAATTTCTTGTAGCAGAGTTTTATAGTTTTCTTTGTATAGGTCTTTTACATCCTTGGTAAGATTTATTCCTAAGTATTTTATCTTCTTGGGGGCTACTGTGAATGGTATTGATTTGGTTATTTCCTCTTCGGTGTTCTTTTTGTTGATGTAGAGGAATCCAAGTGATTTTTGTATGTTTATTTTATAACCTGAGACTCTTCCAAACTCTTCTATTAGTTTCAGTAGTTTTCTGGAGGATTCATTAGGGTTTTCCATGTATACGATCATGTCATCTGCAAATAGTGATAGCTTTACTTCCTCCTTGCCAATCTGGATACCCTTTATTTCTTTGTCTAGCCTAATTGCCCTGGCTAGGACTTCAAGTACGATGTTGAATAAGAGCGGTGATAAAGGGCATCCTTGTCTGGTTCCCGTTCTCAAGGGAAATGCTTTCAGGTTCTCTCCATTTAGAGTGATATTGGCTGTTGGCTTTGCATAAAATAGATGCCCTTTATTATGTTGAAGAATTTTCCTTCAATTCCTATTTTGGTAAGAGTTTTTATCATAAATGGGTGTTGAACTTTGTCAAATGCCTTTTCTGCATCTATTGATAAGATCATGTGTTTTTTTTGTCTTTTGGTTTTATTTATGTGATGGATTACATTAATGGTTTTTCTGATATTAAACCAGCCTTGCATACCTGGTATAAATCCCACTTGATCATGGTGAATTATTTTTTTTGATGTGTTGTTGGATTCTATTGGCTAGAATTTTGTTGAGGATTTTTGCACCTATGTTCATGAGGATATAGGTCTAAAATTTTCTTTTTTTGTAATGTCTTTACCTGGTTTTGGTATCAGGGAGATGGTAGCATCATAGAATGAGTTGGGTAGTATTCCGTCTTTTTCTATGCTTTGAAATACCTTCAATAGTAATGGTGTTAAGTCTTCTCTGAAGGTTTGGTAGAACTCTGCAGTGAAGCCGTCTGGGCCAGGACTTCTTTTTGTTGGAAGTTTTTTGATTACTGTTTCAATCTCTTTTTTTGTTATGGGTCTATTTAGTTGTTCTACTTCTGAATGTGTTAGTTTAGGTAGGTAGTATTGTTCCAAGAATTTATCCATTTCTTCTAGGTTTTCAAATTTGTTAGAGTACAATTTTACGTAGTAATCTGAAATGATTCTTTTAATTTCATTTGGCTCTGTTGTGATGTGGTCCTTCTCGTTTCTTATTCGGGTTATTTGTTTCCTTTCCTGTTTTTCTTTAGTCAGTCTGGCCAATGGTTTATCAATTTTGTTAATTTTTTCAAAGAACCAGCTTTTGGCTTTGTTAATTCTTTCAATTGTTTTTCTGTTCTCTAATTCATTTAGTTCAGCTCTAATTTTTATTATTTGTTTTCTTCTGGTGCCTGATGGGTTCTTTTGTTGCTCACTTTCTATTTGTTCAAGTTGTCGGGACAGTTCTCTGATTTTGGCTCTTTCTTCTTTTTGTATGTGTGCATTTATCGATATACATTGGCCTCTGAGCACTGCTTTTGCTGTGTCCCAGAGGTTTTGATAGGAAGTATTTTCATTCTCGTTGCTTTCTAAGAATTTCCTTATTCCCTCCTTGATGTCTTCTATAACTCAGTCTTTTTTCAGGAGGGTATTGTTCAGTTTCCAAGTATTTGATTTCTTTTCCCTAGTTTTTCTGTTATTGATTTCTAGCTTCATTGCCTTGTGGTCTGAGAAGATGCTTTGTAATATTTCGATGTTTTGGATTCTGCAAAGATTTGTTTTATGACCTAATATGTGGTCTGTTCTAGAGAATGTTCCATGTGCACTAGAAAAAACAGTATATTTTGCAGCAGTTGGGTGGAGAGTTCTGTATAAGTCAATGAGGTCAAGTTGGTTGATTGTTGTAAGTAGGTCTTCCGTGTCTCTATTGAGCTTCTTACTGGATGTCCTGTCCTTCTCCGAAAGTGGTGTGTTGAAGTCTCCTACTATATATGTGGAGGTGTCTATCTCACTTTTCAATTCTGTTAAAATTTGATTTATGTATCTTGCAGCCCTGTCATTGGGTGCGTAAATATTTAATATGGTTATGTCTTCCTGATCAATTGTCCCTTTTATCATTATATAGTGTCCTTCTTTGTCCTTTGTGGTGGATTTAAGTCTAAAGTCTATTTTGTCAGAAATTAATATTGCTACTCCTTTTCTTTTTTGCTTATTGTTTGCTTGATATATTTTTTTCCATCCTTTGAGTTTTAGTTTGTTTGTGTCTCTAAGTCTAAGGTGTGTCTCTTGTAGGCAGCATATAGATGGATCGTGTTTCTTTATCCAGTCCGTGACTCTCTGTCTCTTTATTGGTGCATTTAGTCCATTTACATTGAGCGTAATTATAGATAAATAAGTTTTTAGTGCTGTCATTTTGATGCCTTTTCATGTGTGTTGTTGGCCATTTCATTTTTCCACATGCTTTTTTGTGCTGAGACGTTTTTCTTAGTAGCTTGTGAGATCCTCATTTTCATAATGTTTAACTTTGTGTTTGTTGAGTCGTTACGTTTTTCTTGGCTTTTTTCTTGAGTTATGGAATTGATATTCCTTTTTGTGGTTACCTTATTATTTACCCCTATTTTTCTAAGTAAAAACCTAACTTGTATCCTTCTATATCGCCTTGTATCACTCTCCATCTGGCAGTTCAATGCCTCCTATATTTAGTCCCTCTTTTTGATTATTGTGATCGTTTATGTATTGATTTCCATGATTTCCTGTTATGTGTATTATTTTGTTTACTTATTTATTTTTTAGAATTAGTCTTAATTTGTTTGTTTTTGTGCTTTCCCTATTTGAGTTGCGTTGATATCAGGACGTTCTGTTTTGTGACCTTGTATTGTGCTGGTACCTGATATTATTGGTCATCCGGCCAAACAATCTCCTTTAGCATTTCTTGCAGTCTTGGTTTAGCTTTTGCAAATTCTCTAAACCTGTGTTTATCTGTAAATATCTTAATTTCTCCTTCATATTTCAGAGAGAGTTTTGCTGGATATATGATCCTTGGTTGGCAGTTTTTCTCGCTCTGTATACGTTGTCCCATTCCCTTCTTGCCTGCATGGTTTCTGCTGAGTAGTCTGAACTTATTCATTCTCCCTTGAAGGAAACCTTTCTTTTCTCCCTGGCTGCTTTTAAAATTTTCTGTTTGTCTTTGGTTTTGGCAAGTTTGATGATAATATGTCTTGGTGTTTTTCTTTTTGGATCAATCTTAAATGGGGTTCGATGAGCATCTTGGATAGATATCCTTTCGTCTTTCATGACGTCAGGGAAGTTTTGTGTCAGGAGTTCTTCAACTATTTTCTCTGTGTTTTCTGTCCCCCCTCCCTGTTCTGGGACTCCAATCACTTGCAAGTTATCCTTCTTGATAGAGTCCCACATGATTCTTAGGGTTTCTTCATTTGTTTTAATTCTTTTATCTGATTTTTTTTCAGCTATGTTGGTGTTGTTTCCCTGGTCCTCCAGAAGTCCCAGTCTACATTCTAATTGCTCGAGTCTGCTCCTCTGACTTTCTATTGCGTTGTCAAATTCTGTAATTTTATTGTTAATCTTTTGGATTTCTACATGCCGTCTCTCTATGGATTCTTGCAACTTATTAATTTTTGCACTATGTTCTTGAATAATCTTTTTGAGTTCTTCAGCATTTTTATCAGTGTGTTCCTTGGCTTTTTCTGCATTTATCATATCTTTAAGCATTCTGTAAATTAGTTTTTTATATTCTGTATCTGATAATTCCAGGATTGTATCTTCATTTGGGAAAGATTTTGATTCTTTTGTTTGGGGGGTTGGAGAAGCTGTCATGGTCTGTTTCTTTATGTGGTTTGATATGGACTGCTGTCTCCGAGCCATCACTGGGAAACTAGATTTTCCAGGTAATCAGCTAAAAAAAAATGCAGTCAAATCCCTATCTGAACTCTCCCTCTTTCTCCAGTTATTCGGATGTTAATAGAGCCGCCTGGGGAGGGTGGGGCAGGTATCAGAGAGCTAGGAGTGTAGCACCACAGAATATAGAGCTGATCACTGTGTTCACGCTCCGCCCCCGTCCACCAAAATCCGGGCGGGACGGCTCCCCGGTTGGGACGCTACTCTCCGCACTCCGAGACCTGTCACTTCCTCCCGGGGACTTCTCCCTCCAGTGCGCGGCACCGCTCGCGTGAACTGGGTGGGCGTCTTCCGCACGAACAGGTGGGCCCGCCCCCAGGGTCTATTCAGGAGAATATAATTGGACCCCGCGCTCACGCCTCGCCCACTTTCGCCAAGATCCCAGCGGGACGGCTCCCCGGCTGGGATGCTGCTTTCCCCCATCCGAGACCTGTCACTTCCTCCCGGGGACTTCTCCCTCCAGTGCGCGGCACCGCTCGCGCGAACTGGGTGAGCGTCACCCGCACGACCAGGTGGGCCCGCCCCCTGGGTCAATTCAGGGGAATATAATTGGACCCCGTGCTCACGCCCCGCCTGCTTTTGCCAAACTCCCGGCGGGACGGCTCCCCGGCTGGGACGCTGCTCTCCCCGCTCCAAGACCTATCACTTCCTCCCGGGGACTTTTACCACCGGTGCGCCGCGCCACGCGCGCGAACTGGGTGGGCGTCCCCCCGCACGAACGTGTGGGCCCCGCCCCGGCGTCGCTTTAGGGAAATATAGCTGACCCCCCCCCCGCTCACGCCCCGCCCGGTTCCCGCTGAACTCCCGGCGGGACGGCTCCCCGGCTGGGACGCTGCTCTCCCCGCTCCAAGACCAGTCACTTCCTCCCGGGGATTGCTCCCTCCCGTGCGCTGTGCCACACACGTGAACTGGGTGGGCGTCCCCCCACACGAACGTGTGGGCCCCGCCCCGGGGTCGCTTTAGGGAAATATAGCTGATCCCCCCCTCCGCTTGCGCCCCGCCTGCTTTTCGCCAAACTCCCGGCGGGACGGCTCCCCGGCTGGGACGCTGTTCTCCCCTCTCCAAGATCAGTCACTGCCTCCCGGGTGCTTCTCCCTCCAGCTGCGCTGCTACGCCGCCCGCGCCAACCAGCTAGACTCTCTCCCGGGATGGTTTCGGGGTGGTAGGGCTGGGCCCCTTGTCTGTGCCGTCTGGCCCCCTGGGCTCTGCCCCAGATCGGGCTCCGAAGGTCACGTGCCTGGTACGCTGGCTCCCAGTTCTGAAAACGGTCGCCGTCTGCCTGTATTTGTTCGTTTTCCGTCTCTAAGTCTGTGCTTGTTGTTCAGAGTTCATAGATTGTTATGTATGTGATCGATTCACTTGTTTTTCCGAGTCTTTGTTGCAAGAGGGATCCACGGTAGCGTCCACCTAGTCTGCCATCTTGGCCCCGCCTCCCCCCCTTTTTAAATAATTGCCTCTGCCCCTGCTCATCCTTACTGTAGCTGTAAGAGTTACTGTGCTAGGACCGTGATTCTACTCCTTGTTGTTAGCTCCATTGAGTCGGCCCCTGATTCATGGTGACCCCACGTACAGTGGAACAAAATGATACCTGGTTCTGCAATCTCTCCATGATTGGTTGTGGATGGAATCATTGTCATCCATGGGGTTTTCACTGGCTGACTTTTGGAAGTAGATTTCTGGCTTTTCTTCATGGCCTGTCTTAGCCTGGAAGCTCCACTGAAACCCGTTCAGCATCACAACAACACACAAGCCTCCACCAACAGAGAAGGGGGCCGCACCTGAGGAGCATTGGCGAGGAATCGAACCCTGGTCTCCAGCATAAACAGAGAGATTTCTGCCGCTGATATACCAATACCTCATTCTATTCATTACAAACCAAAAAACCGAACCCGTTGCTGTTGATTCCGACTTATAGCAGCCCTGGACAACAGACTAGAACTGTCCCATAGGGTTTCCAAGGAGTGCCTGGTGGATTCATACTGCGGACCTTTTGGTTAGCAGCCGTAGCTTTTAAAACTTGGGTCGTGTTCTCCCTATCTTATAGCAGAGGGAAAGCTTAGGGGCTATTAGGATGGCCATGCTTCATGTTTTGTGAAACCTGAGATGCAGAAGAGTTAGGTCAAGAGATGGTTGGCGGGGCAGGGGAAGAGAAAGGAGGAAAGGAAAAGTAGAAGAAAAAGACGTATCCCTGGGTGGTACAATTTATTAAGTACTATGCTACTAGCTGAAATCTTGGTGGTTCAAATCACCCAGAGGCACCTGGAAGATAGGCCTATGTGATCTGCTTCCAAAATTTCACAGCCTTGAAAACCCTATGGAGCAGTTCTGCTCTGCACACATGGGGTTGCTATGAGTCAGAATTGTCTCAACGGCAACTAACAGCAACAGTCACAGATAAACAGAGAGGAGTGCAATATGAACTGGGGAAAGAATTCTGACTGATACTTGGTTCCGTTTACTCCTTAGAACCAGGAATATTCCCACTCCTGGATTCCTTGAGATGATCCACCAGCCTTTGAATAATTAATCTCTTTTTGCTTAGGTTAGTGAAAATTGGGTTTTATGTCACTTGCAATCCTAAAACTCCTGAATAATGCCGCCTTCTCCAAATGTGAAACCAGGGAGGGTGCCTAGTATAAATGTCAGAGTAGACCTGTAGTAGATAGTACACCTACCTAGTCTTTCTAAATATTTGGTCATCGTCATTATACTCACAGCAGAGAGTAGATACATACATTTTAAAATTAGTATTTGTATTTTATTGCTCTTTCTCTGAGTCAGTTCACTCTGAATAAAAGAAGCAAAGGTAACATTTCCTCAATTACTAAAGTAGTCAGAGCCAGCCTTGTCTCAAGGGTAAGAGAGAAGCTGGAAAGTCATTGTTGATACAGAAATTAGCAGTTTCCAACATGGACCCCAGACACTGTCAGTCCAGGAAAACAAAAGGAAAGCCTGAGAGTCTCAGTGGCTTGCTAGTCCCCTTCCAAGTTTTTCTGGAGCCACATTCTGATGCTGCCACAACCACTTGTTACAGGTTAGGAAAAAAAAAACAAAAACAAAACTCCAGTTTCAGTCAAACTGATTCTAATTCATGGCGACCTCATGTATGTCAGAGTAGAACTGTGCTGTATAGGGTTTTCTATGGTTGATTTTTCAGAAGTAGATCACCAGGCCTTTTTTCTTAATTGCCTTGTGTGTACTCGAACCACTAACCTTTCTGTTAGGAGCCAGCACATTAACCATTTACACCACCCAGGGACTCCACTATAGGGTAAAGGGATCCTGGAAAAAGAATTGCAGGGGCCCTGTGCTCCCCCAAGCCCCTGATTTTACAATATGCTGTACCTTCAGATATACAGTGACATGGACCTGTCATTCCATTGGACAGTCAGGACAATGTGGTAGATAAGAGCATAGATTGCAGAGACAAAATGTATGGGTTTGAATCTTGGCTCTGTTGTATGACCATGAGAAATTTATTAAACCTCTTCGTCTTTTGGTTTCTTCATCTGTAAAATGGGGATTGAAACTATTGCCTACATCATAGGACTACGAAGGAATTAAATGGGTTAATTATGAAAAGCATTTAGAACAGTACTTGACGCATAGTAAGTATGATGTGAATATTACCGTTATTACTACTGCTACTGCTACTACTGCTGCTGCTATTACTACTACTGCTGCTGCTGCCACTGCTATTACTACTACTGCTGCTATTTACTACTGCTGCTGCTGCTGCTACTACTGCTGCCACTATTACTACTACTGCTGCTAACTACTACTGCTACTGCTGCTGCTACTACTGCTGCTGCCACTGCTATTACTACTACTGCTGCTGCTGACTACTACTACTACTACTGCTGCTGCTGCTGCTATTACTACTACTGCTGCTGCTGACTACTATTACTACTACTGCTGCTGCCACTGCTATTACTACTACTGCTGCTGCTGACTACTACTACTACTACTGCTGCTGCCACTGCTATTACTACTACTGCTGCTGCTAACTACTACTGCTGCTGCTGCTGCTACTACTGCTGCCACTATTACTACTACTGCTGCTGCTGCTAACTACTGCTGCTACTGCTGCTGCTACTACTGCTGCTGCCACTGCTATTACTACTACTGTTGCTGCTGACTACTACTACTACTACTGCTGCTGCTGCTATTACTACTACTGCTGCTGCTGACTACTATTACTACTACTGCTGCTGCCACTGCTATTACTACTACTGCTGCTGCTGACTACTACTACTACTACTGCTGCTGCCACTGCTATTACTACTACTGCTGCTGCTGACTACTACTACTACTACTGCTGCTGCCACTGCTATTACTACTACTGCTGCTGCTGACTACTATTACTACTACTGCTGCTGCCACTGCTATTACTACTACTGCTGCTGCTGACTACTACTACTACTACTGCTGCTGCCACTGCTATTACTACTACTGCTGCTGCTGACTACTATTACTACTACTGCTGCTGCCACTGCTATTACTACTACTGCTGCTGCTGACTACTACTACTACTACTGCTGCTGCCACTGCTATTACTACTACTGCTGCTGCTAACTACTACTGCTGCTGCTGCTGCTACTACTGCTGCCACTATTACTACTACTGCTGCTGCTGCTAACTACTGCTGCTACTGCTGCTGCTACTACTGCTGCTGCCACTGCTATTACTACTACTGCTGCTGCTGACTACTACTACTACTACTGCTGCTGCTGCTATTACTACTACTGCTGCTGCTGACTACTATTACTACTACTGCTGCTGCCACTGCTATTACTACTACTGCTGCTGCTGACTACTACTACTACTGCTGCTGCCACTGCTATTACTACTACTGCTGCTGCTGACTACTACTACTACTGCTGCTGCCACTGCTATTACTACTACTGCTGCTGCTAACTACTACTGCTACTGCTGCTGCCACTATTACTACTACTGCTGCTGCTGCTAACTACTACTGCTACTGCTGCTGCCACTATTACTACTACTGCTGCTGCTGCTAACTACTACTGCTACTGCTGCTGCTACTACTGCTGCTGCCACTGCTATTACTACTACTGCTGCTGCTGCCACTATTACTACTACTGCTGCTGCTGCCACTATTACTACTACTGCTGCTGCTGCTAACTACTACTACTACTACTGCTGCTACTGCTGCTGCTGCCACTGCTATTACTACTACTACTACTGCTGCTACTACTGCTGCTGCCACTGCTATTACTACTACTGCTGCTAACTACTACTACTACTACTGCTGCTGCTAACTACTACTGCTGCTACTGCTGCTGCTGCTACTACTGCTGCTGCCACTACTATTACTACTACTGCTGCTAACTACTACTACTGCTGCTGCTGCTAACTACTACTACTGCTGCTACTGCTGCTGCTGCTACTACTGCTGCTGCCACTACTACTGCTGTTGCCACTGCTATTACTATTGCTGCTGCTAACTACTACTACTGCTGCTACTACTGTTGCTGCCACTGCTATTACTACTGCTGTTGCTGCTACTAAAGCTGCTGCTGCTACTACTGCTGCTAGTGCTGCTATTACTGCTGCTGCTGCGGTTGCTACTACTACTGCTGCTGCGGTTGCTACTACTACTGCTGCTGTGCTTGCTACTACTACTGCTGATACTACTACTGCTGCGGTTGCTACTACTACTGCAGTTGCTACTACTGCTGCTGCTACTACTGCTGCTGTGCTTGCTACTACTACTGCTGCTGATACTACTACTGCTGCTACTGCTACTAGTACTGCTGCTGCTACTACAACTACTACTGCTCCTGGTGCTGCTACTACTACTACTGCTGCTGCTGCTACTACTACCATCAACCCTAGGAGCCCACAGTTCACACAGGAGGCACCACTGGAACATATTAAAAGCTAAACAATAAAACCAGAGTCAGCAAAGTCAGCTCCAAAGAAAAAGTATTCACATTGAGAATTATGGGGATTAAGCAGAAATATAGGGAAGACCCACATTTAAAATCTTTTGATTGGAGGTAGCCTTATTGCTCGTTTGTCCAATCCTCGCCCAAACACATGAATCTTATTTTTAATACAGCCAACATACAAAAAAAAAAAAAATTTAAATCATCCAACATATCGTTGCACACTGCTCAGTAGAGAACTCACTCCATTCTGAAGCATCGAGTTCATCGTACTAAGTGGCTTTATCAGGCATCAAGTCACATAAGCTAGGAAACTCAAAGCCAGCCTTCACCCTTTCTTCTCCCTTATGTCATTCCTTTGCCCCTTGTTTATTTACTAAGCCTTATATAGGGTCGCTATGAGTCGGAATCAACTCGACGGCACTGGGTTTGCTTTATTAATTTTTCTCCACCCTAAATGCGAAGTAACCAGTTGCCATCGAGTCAACTCTGTAGCGACCCTGTAGAATAGAGTAGTGATTCTATCCTAAAGCGACCCTATAGAATAGGCCAGAACTACCCCCGTAGGGTTTCCAAGTAGCAACTGGTGGATTGGAATTGCCAGCCTTTTGATTAGCAGCCAGATCTCTTAACCACTGTACCACCAGGTCTCCACAACCTTGCTTGCTGAAAGTGAAGAGAACTTGAAACACTTACTGATGAAGATCAAAGACCACAGCCTTCAGTATGGACTACACCTCAACATGAAGAAAACAGAAACCGTCACAACTGGACCAATAAACCACAACATGATAAACAGAGAAAAGATTGACATTGTCAAGGATTTCATTTTACTTGGATCCACAATCAACACCCATGGAAGCAGCAGCCAGAAATCAAAAGATGCATTGCATTGGGCTATTCCGCTGCAAAGGACCTCTTTAAAATGTTGAAAAACAAAGATATCACCTTGAAGACTAAGGTGCGCCTGACCCAAGCCATGGTATTTTCAATGGCATCATATGCATATGAAGGCTGGACAGTGAATAAGGAAGACCAAAGAAGAATTGAGGCCTTTGAATTGTGGTGTTGGTGAAGAATATTGAATATACCGTGGACTGCTAAAAGAACAAACAAATCTGTCTTGGAAGAAGTACAATCAGCGGAAAAAAGGAAGACCCTCAGTGAGATGGATTGACACAGTGGCTGCAACAACGGTCTCAAGCATAACAACAATTGTCAGGATGGTGCAGGCTGGGCAGTATTTTGTTCTGTGGTATGTAGGGTTGCTATGAGTCAGAGCTGGCTCGATGGCACCTAACAACAACAACAAATGCAAGGCTCCTAGCACTTAACAAGAAGAATGTTGTTCCTAAAGACTATGCATAGCTGAACACTTGCATGGAAAAAAAAAAAAACTTGCATGAGTTAGGACTAAATGTATACAAGGCAGGCATCTCAGTTTACAGGCAGTCCTGGAGTTATGAATGTGTCCAGCGTAGGAACAGCTCATACTTAATAATGGACTGCAACAAAGCCAGTTATATTAAAAATTTGGGTTATATACAATGGTTCATAATAACGAACTCATGTACTACACAAAGTCTCTGGGTTGCAAACTTACGACTTAGGAACTACTTCACCTTGCCCTTTAGTGTTATGTAAATTTGACCTCACATTGAAACTACTGAACCAGCCCTTACTTGCAACCAATTCTTCATCGCAGTCACCTTCACTTGCTGCACGCGCAGCTTTTAATTCACTGGAAAGGCATCCAGCTTTTTCCAGCACTACAGGAAGGCGAAATAAGAACCATAAGCATATGTTTTGAAAAACCAAACCCAAAACCAAACCCGTTGCTGTTGAGTTGATTCCGACTCGTGGCGACCATATAGGACAGAGTAGAACTGCCCCACAGGGTTTCCAAGGAGCACGTGGTGGATTCGAACTGCCAGATATTTTAGTTAGCAGCCGTAGCACTTAAACCCTACACCACCAGGGTTTCTGCACCTGTTTTGACTTACCTACAAATTCCTCTTAAAGACACAGTAAGAAACAAATCTTACTCATAACTCGGGACTGCCTGTATTTTGTGATACTTGTGAATATGTTGTGTGGTTTGGAAGTGTTTCATATGCATGGAGAGGTAAAATGTATACTGTATACTAATGTAAACATTTGGCTGTTGCTTTTTAAGTAGGAGCCGTATGTACCTGTTCCGACTTACCTACAAATTTGACTTAAAGACACACTTAGGAATGGATCTCATTCATAACCAGGGTACTGCCTGTACCAGTTAAGGTGACACTGCCGCGCGGTTAGAGTGAAAACAGAGCTTCAATTCTTTTGACCTGATAATTTTGAAAAGGATTATTTCTTAATGCGTTTTAATTTGGGGGGAGTTCACATTATTTCAAATGGTCTGCATAAAGCAAAACTTTATTAATATTTTTATATCCCTTTTTTCAAATCTATATAGGTTGAATTTACTTAAAATGTCTGCTGAATCTGTCCCTTTGTCATGTCACCTTTGCCTCTCTTTGAGTTCAGACACTCATCATCTCCTTCTGGATTGCTGAATTTATATTTTATATTGTGATTGTAGTTAGCCCTTGTTTATATATCTACAGTCTTCATTATAGTGTGAAGTTAAGAGTTGGGAACAATTTCTGTTTAGCTTTACTCCGTCTCTCTTTCTCTCGTTTGGACCACCCTCCCCATACACACGTTTCCACACGTACGTCGGGAAACCTTATCTCACTCAGTCTTCCCAACAACCCTAGAAAGCAGGGGGGAGATTATCCTCATTTTTCAAATTAATAAGTGGAGGCTCAGAGAGGTTAATGCAATTGTGTAAAGTCACAAAATTAGTGATAGAGCCAGTATCTCAACCCAATCTTCTCTGACCCTGAAGCCCACACCCTTCTTTCTACCAGACCAGAACGCTATCCCAGTGTTTCCCTTGGCTTTCTTAAGTTTCTTAAGGACATAGACTTCCTTTTTCCTCCTTATGTTGGCACCATTTAACGTAGTAATGTACAGCCATACCCAGGCTGGCGTTCAGGAAAATTGATAACTGCTGTACTGGTTACTCCTGAAGCAGAACATGACTGGGAGAAATGAGAAATGTTAGAAGTGGAGAAATTGTTTTAGAAATATTTTAGATATGCCTGTCTTTTAAAGTAATGTTATTTCTAGGGGCCAGAGCTCTAATTATCACCCTTTTTTCCCCCAATGATACAAGTGAGACTGAGACCTGGCAGAGACTTTGATGTTCTCTCAGTTACCTGCTTAGTTGCTGGCTGGTAACCAGTTTGGTGGTGATTGTTCCAAGGGAAGAATAAGAAACCAAAGCCTGACTCCCTGAGCCAACCCTAGTGGAGCCTTCTTTATTCTGCCACTTCACCCGTCATGCTCGGTAACAGTGGCCCATTTTTCACTTCTTAAAGTCATGAAGTTAATTCCCATTTCAGGGCTTCTGTGTTGTTTGCTACCTTTGCCTGGACCATTCTTCTTCTGTTCTTTGCCTCCCCAACTCCTATTCATCTTTGAGTCTTGGCCTATATGTCTCTTGCTTAGAGTGGTCCTTTTTGACTCTCCAGAACAGGTTAAGAATTTCTGTCAAGCTCTTGCTGAAATAATCCTTTGTACTTAACACCCAGACATTACTAACATAATTATTTGCATAAGCATCTGATGCCTCTTTTGCATATTAAAATGTAAACTACTTGAGGGCAGGGACTGTGTCCATTTCATCCATCATTCACTTCCAATACAGAGCACAGTACTTTGTACATGATAGATACTTAAAAGTATTGATAGATATGTAAATGAATGGGTGGAAGATAAAACCACCTCCCTTCTCCTCTCCACTGGAAGGCAATGCAGAGGAAGAAGAAAGCAATGACCTTCAGTTTCACCTAGAGAAAACACTGTTTCAATAAGAAAAAAGAGATTTCATTTTCTGGATTGTTGTTTTCAGGATGTTTGTCATTTAAATTCTTACTTTATTTGACAGTTCCACTTGCACTCCTGAAAGAAGGAAATTTAATAACTACATTTCAGAGTAACCCAAGGTGACCTGGGAGCCTGGGCAGCCTCAGCCTGCTAGAAGGGGCAGAACAGCATGTCGTCCTTTGAACTGGCGCTGGCTCTTTCGCTGTTTTCTTTACAACTTAGATGCACATCTGAGAATAACAGTCATCTCAGTTCTGGAATGTGATGTGTTTTCGGTTTAATCCATGAAAACTATGAGGGCCTGGGTTAAAGTGAAAGCTTCCCTCTTTACCTTAAGCATGTTCATGAGTGTATAGGGCTTGTTCATTTTCCATCTTTTAAAATGAACTGGGCGATTCATGCTCACAATAAAAATATTATTGGGCACTGTGTGTAAGAAGTGAGGTGGGTGTGAAGAGTGACAGAGAGCCTTCAGGAGCTTTCAGACTCTCATAAGGGAATCCAGAATGACATGGAACTTAGCATTTAAGTAGGCTGACCGTATTATTTATCTTCCCAAGCCTGGACACTTGTGGGATTAAAAAAAAAAGGTGCTATAAATCATTAATCTGGACTAACCCACATAAACCAATCCTGCCTGGGGCGAACTTGGATGGATGTCCATCCTACATATGAAAGATGGAATAGCACTTTGCAAGAACAATTAAATAGATGTCTCTACACTGTACATGACTCTTACTAAGTGACTTTTACAGTCTAGGAAATTCAGAGGAGGGGGTGGTACCACTACTTAACGCTGGGTGCTTATTGAAGGCTGTGACAAGAAAGCATGACCTGAGCTGCATCTGGAAGAATGGACACATGGGTCAGTAGGTAGCAGAGCAGATGCATGTAACTAAGGGAAACTACAAAGGTGCTTTTCCAGAGTTAACCAGTTTATTTTGATTAGCCTGGAGTGAAATCAATGAAGATTATCAATATTTCACAAAGAAGTAATATGTGGACACTATTCCCTCTTTCTAGCCTTGCTCACTGTGGAATGTTCCAACCCTGTATCCATCTGAAACTCTCCCAAAGACTAGCCTGAGAATGACAGGGAGGCAGTAGTCCCAGGATGCATCTCTTTGTCCTGTTTCACCTCTTTTTCCTTCTCTTCTTTCCTCCATTCTCCACTGATACAATAAAAAAACAGTTGCCATCGAGTGTACTCCAACTCAAGGCAACCCCGTATGTGTCAAAGTAAAACTGCTGGACAGGCTTTCAGTGGCTGATTTTTCTGGAGGTGATCACCAAAGCTTTTCTCTGAGGCATCTCTGAGGGGATTCGAACCCACCAACCCTTTGGTTAGTAGCCGAGTGTACTAATTGTTTGCACCATCCAGGGATTTCAGCAACAGCATAAGGGAGAATAAAAGTGCCTGGCGTGATGAGGAAATGGCAGAGTATCTAGCTTCACTGGAGTATGTGTAGTGCGTGTGTGTGTGTGTGTGCGTTTGGAGAGGTGGGGTGCCGTGGTGGTGATGGAAATTAACAATTTCAAAGACAAGCTGAAGCCAGATTGTGGAAGATCTTGAATGTCATGCTAAGAAGAGTCGATATTATTCAGTAGACAATTGGGAGTCATTGCTTTTTCAGTAGAGGAGTGAGAAAAGCTAAAACATCTGTGTGGTTTAAAATCCAGAGTGATAAGAGCTATGTTCGAGGAAGATGCATTTTACTCTTCATAAATGACATACACCAATACTTTTGAACTGCCTGTTCACATTTCATGCAGGTTTTCAATACATGCTTTTTCATTTTCCCCTGCTTGGTCCAGAGCCTTCGTTTCCTCCACCTTGATGGTCCCCACCCCCAGTTCACACAGTTAAGCATGTAGCATTCACTCCATCCTGGTTCCCGTCCAGTGGGCCCAGTCACTTTGCTTAGCTAAACCAAAAACAGTCTGCCTCCAAACTACCCTCTTAAGGGAGGGGAGATTTGTTTTAGCAACATTAGTGCTGACTTTCCTCTACAGCAAAAACCACTTAGCTTGAGCGTAGCCCATTTTGTAAGCATGAGCCCGATGCAGAGCCTGGAGTGGATGCTGCTGATTTCCTCGAGCAAGACTACTGGGACCCTTTGGAACAGCACGTGGCTGTTCCTCAGTTTGCTTCCTCTATAAGACCCTGCTTGCTTTCCCTCCAAAAGCCTGTGCAGTTATATGTCGCAGAATGTTTTCAAGTTGGTGCCCGGACCTTGACATTTGGAAACAGCTAACCTACTTTGTTTGAGAAATGCATTTAAATAAATTAATGAAACCACTGCTCTGAATGGATCCTTTCAGGCTGCTTACAGCAAAATTTTGAAAGGGCAATATTATCACTAACAAAAACTGCAGCATCTCAGCAATTTGATATCCAGAAAGCTGAGCGGGGAGGCAGAGCATAATGACAGAGTTTTACCTATAGCAAAGCCATTAAAGGTCGCCTACTGGAAGGACAGCTGAAATAGAATTTGTTTTCAAATTATAAGATTAAGCGACGTTCCTTGAAGAATGTATTATTATACAGTGTGAAAAGAAAGAGTGAGATTAAAATGGTTGGAAGATACAATCACAGCTGAGATAAATTCTACTTTCTCCGTGGTTTGCACACCCTGCTGTCTCTCCAGCTCAATGGACTGGGTGGGTTGGAGAAATTAGCAAATACGTCTCTCTCCATACAGATCTTTCCCCCACTGAGAGTTCTTCTCCCCTCTGGTCTTGCTGAAAACATAGTTGCCTAACAGGGAAACCATGTGGAGGAATGGAGGGTGTTTTCGTTAATGGTGCCCATTTGAGAGGACAACATTAAAAATTCTTTAAAATGAAGGGTGCAATTTTGAGTTTCCAAGTCATTAGGCAGGTTTATGACTTGTCCATTTGCAAGGGAGCTGATGGGACTCTCTGTACAGCCATTTCCCTTAAAATTGGCTCATCTCACACATGGCTTTTGCACAGTTTCCCACCCCCCACCCCCCCACCATGTACAGAACTCCTCTGGTGTAGGCTGAGGCTCTGTTTGGAAAACATGGGAAGAGCCTGTCCTGCCTTCTCTGGTACACCATTTTATTTATTATTATTTATCAACATGGGTGTACATGACTCCTTGCAGTGAGCAAGTTAATTCAAATAAAAATCTGTTCTGTTACTATTGTCAATTTTAGAACATGTACCATGTATGCATTCTTCATAAATATTAGCTAAGAATGAACCTGCACAACCATCTTGTGGGGTAACTAGAAAAGGAAACTATGCAGGCACTTTTTGCACTTTAAAAATAGTTGAATATACTCCTTGAAAACACGACTTTCTCTTTATGCATGACTTTTTGTAGGGGACACAATTTGTTCAAAACCAAGCAAAACAGAGTGGCGGGAGCTAGGGAGGTTGCACAATTGGGCCTTGGTAATATAATAAGCAATGTACTGTTCAGAGCACACAAAAATAGAGGGCTTCCAAATATACTGTCAAACTGATCATTCAAAATGTCTACTCTAAACAGAAATTTCTATCCAATGTGCGCTGAACATACTTTGTGCCTTCCTGTACATGACATGTTTTCTTGCTACCCTGTGACCTTCCTAAATGTTACTGCCTCTGTGAATACTGCCCCCGTCATCTCCTGCCTCAATGCCTGCTGAGTGTGTGAGAAATTATGGGAAGTTGCTGTCGATCTGGGTCAAAGTCAAGCTGTCTGGAGGCCAGAAGCTGGGGGTCAAGTCCTGACTCAGGAATGGCTGGTCCTTCTGCTTTGCCTTCCATTATCCTGGCTAGAAAGACCGCAGCATTAGTGATAGCTCTGTGAAGCTCGGTTGTTCCTGCTGCTGGGAATGAAGCAAAAGCTCCAGCCAACTGGCCAACTGGCCAAGAGCTATTGCTTTTGTGTTCTCCTTGGGAATTCAGAGACTCTCCTGGGAAAAAGCCTTTTCCTCGGATGTGGTTTCTTTCTTTATGCTCTTTGAGTTTCTCTCTCACCTCTCCTCCACAAATCATTTTCTCTCCTCAAAAAAACAACTTAATTTGAACTAAGCTTCAAGCAAGTGGTCAGTTGAGTACCTTGAGCCCCACTAGTGCTGGGTGTCCCAGCATCAGTGATCCAATGCTGAGGACAAAGTGAACCTGCAGTTTGATGTTGCATTTGTCTTTGTCTTGGTTCATTTAGCTTTCCTTTTTGGTTCCAGTCTCCCCCAAAGGAGATCTTGGAGTTCCAGCACCCAGGCTAGAAAACACATCCTGTGTCATGGAGATCCCAGTGAACAGATAGAACTTTGCTGTCCACTTCACTTTGCCTAGGTCAGAGGTGAACAGTCAGGCTTGGCTTGATATTTTGTTATACTGTTGTCCTTTGTCTGAGTTTAGAACCAATTAAGAAAATAGATAAGAGAATTATTAGAGAAACAGAGACTAAAATATCACCTTTATTAACTAGAAATTTGCATTTGAGAATGTGGAATAGATAGGCAGCTAAAAATAGCACCTTCTGTCTGTATTCCTCCAAGTCTGACACTGAGCCTACCCATGTCAGGCAGAGACCGAATATACCAAGCAGAATCTTTTTATCTGGAATTTCTGCCCCATGTCTGTCAAACTGCTATCGTGTGGTAAGATATTGAGATATTTGTGGTCCTGGGTTCTTAATCTATGAGCTTCCACTGGGAGTAGGAACAGCACCTCTTCTGTGGGAAATCAGGAGAGATGGGCTGGGGGTTTATGGAGCTATTTACCTTCATTACCGGTTGATGATTTAATACCCATTAACTAAAAACAGTAATATTACTGAATGATATTTTGATGAGTTTTAACAGCACTGTAGAAATAAATGGTATAGACCTTAGACTTTGATAAGCTAAAGGTACATGCTGAAATATAAGGGTAAACACTGAATGAGTTTTAAAAGTACAGTGAATAACTTTGCAGTCAGTAGAATAATAATTTTTTTAAGTGACATAAAGAAAACTTGATTAATTTGACAGAAGAAAAAAAACTTAAAATTTAAGGAAAAACAATATTAGTGTTGAGAAAAAATATACTTTAAGGTAAAAGGCATAACTAGTGATAAAGATTATTTCATAATTAAAAGGAGAAATCACTGAGAAGAAACAAATTGCAGACAGTTATATACTTATCAACATAGCTTTAAATCATACAAAGGAAACAAAAATTTAGAGCCAATTTAGAAGATTAGAACAAGACAAATGTCAAGCTTGATTTTGTAGATATAGTAGACAGAACTTAGAGGACATGCATTCTTTTTCTATCTAGCACCAGGACATTCATTAAAATTAAACATGCATTAGGTCATGAAGGAAATTAAAATAAAATCTAAAAAATCACATGCAAACAGACAGATAAAAGGAGAATTTGGAGGGGCTTGCTCTACCAAATATGAGAAGATTTTATAAAGCTATAGTAATTAAAATGGTGCAGCACTGATACAGGAAAAAGTAAATAGACCAGCAGAACAAAATGGAAAGCCCAGAAAGAGACTGAAGCGTCTATAAGGATTTGGCACATGAGAGATTAGCCATTACAAATCAGTGGGGATGGATGGTCTGGGGTTGGGACAATTGGCTTTCTATATGAAAATAAATATAAAGCAACATTTCTGTTTTTTCTTATAAATAAAATGAATTCCAGATGGAAGAAAGATTAAATGTGGAAAAAAAAAAAGACCCTAAAACTCTTAGAATAAAATTTATGAGAACATTTCAATAACATTGGACATAGAAAAGGATTTCTTAAATCAAACCCCACAATCAAAAGTTATAAGGGGAAAGATTGATATATTTGATTCACAATTTAAATTTCTGTGTGACCAAAGATACCATGGACAAATTAAAAGTGAAATGACAGACGAGTAGAAGTTGTTTGCAACATAGGTAATTGACCAAGGATTAATATCCAGAATGTATTAAAAAACAACTCTATATCACTAAATATAAGATGAACGACCTAAGAAATGCAGGCACAGGATATAAGTGGGCAGTGCATCAAAGAGGAAACCTAAATAAAGAAAGATATTCAACCTTGTCAGTAATCAATAAATATAAATGAAAACTACAAAGCACCATTTTGCCATCAATAGTTGAGCTAAATATTTTTTTAAGGGGTGAAAATCTCAAGTGTTAGCAAGGATGTGGGGATATGAGGACTCCTTTATACTGGAGTACGGTCACTTTAGAGGGTCGTTTAACATTGCTAGTAAATTTGACAACATACACACCCTATGACCCAATAATTTGGCATCTAGTTACCTGCCCTAGAGAAGCTCTTACCCATGTGAAGCAGGACGTATATGTAAAGATACTTATTATACCATTGCTTGAATATCGAAAAACTGAAAGCAAATTGTCCTTAGATCAAATGTATTGTGTTTCTAGAATGAAATACTCCATCTGTCTACCTGTCTATTTATACAGAGTTTAAAACCTTAATTTTGAGTCAAAAAAAGCAAGTTGTAAAAGAATGGGTACACTATGATAGATAGCATCAAAGTAGATATTCAAAACACATATGAACATTGCTATATATTGTTTGTGGATACATCTAAATGGAGACAATGTGTAAGATTGTGAACCTGGAATGTTATCCAGGGATCTCATGATAGAAATTCCCTATTTTTTCAATGAAAAGCTGTATCAAAGATATAAAAAGGTAACTAACTTAATGAACCTAGTCTATTGCTGGACGTATGCTTGGCACTCAAGATGAATGATTAATATTCCATACAAAGTTGGTAAAGGGATTAGTCTGTTGAGGTTTGTCACTGGTATAAGAAGGAACTTGGTATTATTCAAGTAGCTAAGATGATCAATTTTGGCATTGATTTCTAGACCTTTTTCCCCTGTGTTTTGAGGGAAAATTTTTGTTTTGGATTCAGTTTCAACTTTTAAGCAGAGACAGTGAGATACCATCCCCCAAAACTTTTTTCCTCCCCTGTGTATTCCTAAGCCTCTGATCATTGCCTAGATTTTGGTAATGTTGGCAAAAAAAAAGTTTCTTGTTGTTACATTCTGAAATATGTCCAGTCCCTGAAATAATGTTCACCAGGGTCAAGATCCTCATTTTTGTTAGATTGTGCAAGATCACCCACAAACATAAAGTTCATTGCCAATTTACTTTATAGGCTGCTCATGAAGGTACGGTCAAATTTATGAATTCTACGGCAAAAAATTCTATGAGGGCTGGAAGAAGAAGAATCTTGTTCTCATTGACTGTCAGAAGTAATAGGCTCTCGAAGATCATCTAGTTCTTTACGAAAAGTTCAGCCTTCCACCAGCAGCACTGGCATCACTTGGGAGCTTGATAGAAATGCAGAATCACAGATGCCACCCCAGAACTACTGAATCAGAATTTGATTTTTAACAAAGTCCCTGGGTAATTTATATACACTTTAAAGTTTGAACAGCCAGCTCTGATCTAGTCCAGTGGTTTCCAACCCTGGCAATGAATGACATGGGTAGCTTTTAACACTGGTTGTTGTGCCTCACTTCCATAAGTTCAAATTCTACATTAGGTCTAAAATGAGGTCCGGGGATTTCTATTTTTAAATAATTTCAAATTTACAAAAAATGTTTAAGGATATTAAAAATTATCTTTCTCCTCATATACACACTGAACCACTTGAAAGTAAATTGCAGCATAAAGCCCCATCGCTCCTAGAATAATTTAGCATATTATTTCCTGCAAAATATGGACAGTTTTCTCACAATAAGGATGTTAACATTGATTAATTGCTAACATATAATTATATGATACCATTTGAGTTTTGCCAATTGTTAGTATTATGTCCTTTATAGCAAAAGCATCCAAGAACCCAAGTTGCATTTATTTGTCATGTCTCTTTAGTCTCCTTCGATGTGGAACAGCTCTTTAGTCTTTCCTTAGCTTTCATGACCTTGACACTTTTGAAGATAACAGGCAGTTACTTCGTAAAGTATTTCCAAGTGTGGGTTTGTCTGAATTGCTCCATGATTAGATTCAGATTATGGACTTTTTTTTTCTTTTTTCAGAAATATCACAGAACTGATGTTGTGTTCTTCTCATTGCATCTTACCAGATGTTTCATGATTTTACTGGTGATACTAACCATGATCTTTGATATAAGTGATGTCTGCTAGGCTTTTCTTGCACCATCCTCAAAATTGTTGCTGTGTTTGAGCCCATTGTTGCAGCCACTGTGTCAATCCATCTCTCTGATGTTCTTCTTCTTTTTTTGCTGATCCTTCTACTTTACCAAGCATGTCCTTCTCCAGGGACTGGTCCCCCTCTGATAACATGTCCAAAGTAAATGAGATGAAGTCTCACCATCCCGGCTTCTAAGGAGGATCCTGACTGTACTTCTAAGACAGATTTGTTCATTCTTCCAGCAGTCCATGGTATATTTGGTATTCTTTGCCAACAGAATTGATTCAAATGCATGACTTCTTCAGTCTTATTCATTCTTTGTACAGCTTTCACGTGCATATGAGGCAATTGGAAACATGGCTTGAGTCAGGTACACCTCAGCCTTTAAAGAGACATCTTTGTTTTTTAACACTTTAGAGAGGTCTTTTTCAACAGATTTGCCCAAAGCAATATTTCCTTTAATTTCTTGACTACAACTTTCATGGGTGTTGATTGTGGATCCAAGTAAAATGAAATCGTTGACAATTTCCATCATTTCTCTATTTATCATGCTGTTGCTTATTGGTCCAGGTGTAAGGATTTTTGTTTTCTTTATGTTGAGGTGTAATCCACACTGAAGGCTGTAGTCTCTGTTATTCATCAGTAAGTGCGTCAAGTCCTCTTCACTTTCAGCAAGCAAGGTTATGTCATTTGCATATCACAGCTTGTTAATGAGTCTTCCACCAATCCTTCTTCTTCATATAGTCCAGCTTCTTGGATTATTTGCTCAGCATACAGATTAAATAAGTATGGTGTTCAGTTTGATGGCTGCCTCTTTTCCTTTACAATACCAGAATTTCTAGGTCCATCAACATTTTCTTATATGTCATCGTTTTTATATTCTTTATTATTTTGACTCTGTTGAGAAAGTTCTAAGTTACTGATATTCTTTTAAAATATGGTCACTAGAACTGCCCCATAGGGTTTCCCAGGAGCAGCTGGTGGATTCAGACTGCCAAACTTTTTGGTTAGCAGCTGAGCTCTTAACCACTGCACCATCAGGTCTCCACTGTATAAAGATACCTTTACCTTCTTTAACTTGGAATATATACCTCTATTAATTCAACTCAGGACCCACCCAGTATTTCATCCCATACATTAAACAGATGGCTCAAGTTGACCTGGCTGTCTACCAAAACTATTAGGCCTTTCTTTCATAAACCTCTTCATTATGAAATATAAGAGATTCTCATAGAATGCAAAGTTATTTGGCTTCAGTGTATAAACAAGATTGCAGGGAAAATACTTAAAATTACTGATTTGTTTTTAAGACTTTCTAAAACTTTTCATTTACTTGATACAATCAAGCTTCTCAAAATTCCCTTAATTATAGAAGTTACTGTCACCCACTTTCCACAGATCTACATTAAAGAGTGTCATGTATGGACCAGTAACGTGAAACTTGCCTCCACAAGTGGACTATACCGAGAGATTGAAGAAAGAGGTGGGCAACTCCAGTGTTACAGTGAAATTTATTAGGGAGACTTATATATGAGGCCAGTCCTGGGTGGCCGAAGGACCAAAGCAGATCTCCGTACTCTGCTGTGGGAGCGCAGAGGTTTTATAGCAGTTATGGACAATAGCATCTACATACCAGGGACTTACATAAGGATGACTTAGTAAACTGTATTGAACTAGCAGACTGTATGAGGGCACTCATGTTCAGCCTTGCAAAGCCTGTCTCCCCTTCTGTCCACTCTTTGAGGCCAGCTCCTACAATCTGGCACATTTCCCCTCTTGTGCTGCAGTGTGAGAGATCCCATTCCCTCCCCATCAGGAGCAGATATAGAGGTGGGATTAGCCAGGTGCTGTATGGTTCCCCCACACTTGCAAGAGACAGAGAAAGTTACTGTGTGCCCAGAATAGGGATAAGACTTCTTTGATAAGGAGAAGGAATGGGGAGACAGAAGGTGACCTAATTCCCAGCATCCTCATCAGAGAATGTTCTGGGCCCGAGGCCTTTACTTGGTCAATCTGGGTGGGAGGTGTAGAGGCAGACCATTCCCCTAATAAAGAAAACCTCTAAATGAATTACAGTTGGTCAGCAATTTAGCAATAAACCACTTAGTTCAAGTAAGTTGTTAGGCATAACCTGAACACAAAATATATAAAAGTGGACCAGCCTTGCTTGTTGTAACGGTATCTTTGCTTTTTCCTTGTCTCCTGAGGCCTTCACAGAATATAGAAGAAGCACTAGTTGGATTATCAAGGCTCTTCAAAATGTATTGAACAGTAATTTTGACACAAATAGTTGGTCTGAAAGTATAGCTTCCATTACTAGCCTAATAGGGCCCCTGTCTGAGTGCTGGAAAATGTATTATTAAATTCTAAATCCAGTTCTGTCAGAGTGAATTGGTTGTTGCGTAATAGGAAGGTAATGATTGGAATAAGTCACTTAACAGGCCATTCATCTATTCATGTATCCATCCATCCATCAAAATCGTTACAAAGAGCCACAACCTTTAAACCAGTTGTAGAACAAACGTCTAAATTTTTCCAGTAGTGTCGTTACCCAAGTCCATTGGTTTATCATTAAGTGTCTCATGGATGGACACCATCACATTCCACATGTTCTTTGTCATCACGCCAAATGAAGCTTTTCTGGGGTCCTTTCCCCCAGCAAAGAAGGGGGCTCAAATATGCCAATGATCATGAGGATGACTCAAGACTGGGCAAGTTTCATTCTGTTGGATATAAGGTTACTGTGAGTTAGAGCTGTCTGTCAGCCTGTCTGTCTGTCTCTGTCTGTCTAATCTATCTGTCTATCTATCTATCTATCTATCTATCTATCTATCTATCTATCTATCTATCTATCTATCATCTATCTATCTATCTATCTATCTATCTATCTATCTATCTATCTATCTATCTATCTATCATCTATCTATCATCTATCTATCTATCATCTATCTATCTATCTAATCTGTGCATTTATCTCTATTTATCTATCATCTATCTACTGTCTTCCTATCATACCCTTTGGGTGAAGGCAAGGGTGTTTTCCAGTGTCCTGGGACTGTGATCACCTTTGGCCTTACACAGTCAGGAAGACCCTCTGGCTCAAAGGTCAAGTCTGCCCTGATTTTCATCACTCTCTTCTTCAATATTGAAATGCAGTTGTCTTCACCATGATTATAAACATTTTAGTTGATATGTATGTCAAATTTTTATAATGGGTTGATAAGGGAGGGAGACTAGCATTTATTAAGTTGCTGCTATGTGCTAGACAGTGTACTAAGTGTCTCCCTACTTCATTGCATGCTTCTCTCCTGGTTGGTGTTTCCTTATCTCTCAGGCCCTAGATTCAGTGTCACTCATGACCATTTGATCTAACTATCTTTCCTGCTATTTTCAAAATTTTAATCTAAAATATTCCACTGTAATTTTTATAAATTCTGTTATTCCCACTAAGGTATGTTCCTTGAAAGCAGTGATCATGAGTGTCGTTAAAGTTACTTACCTCATGAATTTATTCAACTGTGAAAAACAGTATGTTATACAACCTTCCTCATTATATAATATACTGTGAAAAACCATATATTGTAAAAAAAAAATATATGTATATGGTTTTTCACAGTATATTATATACCACCTTCCTAATAAGCAACAACCAATTCATTCTGACAGAACTGGATTTAGAGTTTAATAATACATTTTCCAATACTCAGACTGTTGATCAACCTTCCTCATGGGGTTATTTGGAGTCTTAAATAAATTAACAATGTAAAGTCCTTGGAACTGTGTCTGACACTTAATACATGTGTATTCGTATTATTGGTAATACCACAATTGTAACAACAGCTACTATTACTACTACTACAAGTATTACTAATATTTACTAATTTACTTATATTTTAACATGTCCCAGAATGAAATGGGTGCTCCATAATTTATTTGTCAAATGAGTGAAAGCTGAATCCTCAGAGCTATTACATGAAGTAATATTATGAAGAGAATGAAACTGAGAGAAAAACAACTTTCCCAAATTTGTGTAGTGATGGAACTGGAACTGGAACTCAGATATATTTGACTTCAATGTGAGTGAAATTTCCATTTTATATAAATATATATATATATATAAAACCCTACTGCCATCAAGTCAATTCTGACTCATAGTGACCCTATAGGACAGAGTAGAACTGCCCCAGAGCTTCCAGGGGATGCCTGGTGGATTTGAACTGCTGACCTTTTTGGTTAGCAGCCATAGCACTTAATTGCTATGCCACCAGGATTTCCACATATATATATTTTAAAATCATAGAACTTTTTACGGAGGATAGAATGATATGTATGTATGTATATATATGTGTATGTATGTATGTATGTATGTGTGTGTGTGTATATATATATGCTGTCGGGTTGATTCCGACCCACAGCGACCCTATAGGACAGATTAGAACTGCCCCATATATATATATATATATAAATATAAATATATATATATAAAAACCAAACCAAACCCATTGCCATCGAGATGATTTCGACTCATAGCGACCCTATAGGACAGAGTAGAACTGCCCCATACGATGGTTTCCAAGGAGTGCCTGGTGTATTCGAACTGCCAACCTTTTGGTTAGCAGCTGTAGCTCTTAACCACTGTACTACCAGGGTTTCCATATATATGTGTGTGTAGTGTGTGTGTGTGTGTGTGTATATATATATATATAATATAATATATAATATATATAATGCTATCCTCCATAAAAAGTTTCATGACATTAAAACCTGTAAAGAAAGAAATCTAAAGAAGGTTTTAGTTATGGGAATGATGGCTGGCTACATGGCCTTGTCTAAAGGGTACTGTTGTGTCCCCCCAAAATATCTGTCAATTTGGCTAGGTCATGATTCCCAGTATTGAGTAATTGTCTACCATTTCGTTATCTGATGAGATTTCCCTGTGTTGTAAATCCTATCACTATGATATAATGAGATGGATTAGTGGCAGTTATATTGATGAGATCTATAAGATTAGATAGTATCTTAAGCCAATCTCTTTTGAGATACAAAAGACAGAAGCGAGCAGAGAGACATGGGAACTCCACACCACCAAGAAAAAAGCACTCGAGTATAGAGTGTCATTTGGCCCTGGGGTCCCTGTGCTAAGAAGTTCCTCAACCAGGTAAGATTGACGACAAGGACTTTCCTTCAGAGCCAGCAGAGGAAGAAAGCCTTCCACTGAAGCTGACACCCTGAATTCGGACTTCTAGCCTACTAGACTGTGAGAGAATAAATTTTTCTTTGTTAAAGCCATCCACTGTGGTATTTCGGTTATAGCAGCACTAAATCACTAAGACAGAATTTGGTACCAAGAGAGTGGGGTGCTGCTCTAACAGATACCTAAAATGTGGAAGTGGTTTTCAAACTTTGAATGAATAGAAGACTCAGAAGGAAGTGAGGAGAACTGTTAACACCAGAGAAGGCTCAGATGCTGAGAAAAAGCAGCAGAGGACCGGCGCAGCAGCAGACCGGCAACAGCAGAAACAGGAGACTAGCACCAGACAGCACTGGAGCTGACTCATGGAGTGAGAGAGCTGAGTGCCTTTGTGCAGGGGGCTTCCTGGCTAAGTGGGGTGCCTCCAGGCACTTATCAGTGGAGCTACTGAGTATCTACCCAGGAGGGCAGACGCGAGTGTTAGTCCCAGTGGACCGAGAGGCCAAGGAACCAGGAAGCAGAAGCTGAAGAGACAAGAAATACAAGAAGCTAAGTGTCTCAGTCTCAAAAGGTATGGCCTCAACCTCTGGGGTTTCAAAGAGTGGAGTTGCCATTCAGGTGGACTAGGAGAATTGTATGCCTAAAGCCAAGGGAGCAGAGTTGCCATCCCAGTGGACCTGGAAGACAGAGCTGAACCCCAGAGCTGAGGGGCCTCTATTCAGAATCCAGAGAGAGTGGCCAATACCCTTAGTCTGGAGAACAGGGCCATTGTGTAAAATCCGTCGGAGAACAGAGGATTATTTGCAAAGCTAGAGGGCTAATGTAATGTGTTCTGCTAACTTGTTTGGTGCCTGTTGTGCCTTATTTCTCTCCAGTTCTCCCACTGTAATTGAAATGTCTAGTTTGTGGCTGTTCTGCCATTATACTTCGGAAGCAGGTAACTTGTATTCTGGATTTCACAGATGAAGAGGAATTTTTCAATTTTGGACTTGGAGTTGATTTAAGACTTTTGCTATGATACGATTGGATTAATATGTTTTACATGTGGCAAGGACATGAATTTTTGGGGCCCAAAGGGTAGAATGTCATGGATTGAATTGTGTCCCCCCAAAATATCTGTCAACTTGGCTAAGTCATGATTCCCTGTATTGTATGATTGTCTACCATTTTGTCATCTGATGTGATTTCCCTGTGTTGTAAATCCTATCACTATGATGTAATGAGATGGATTTAAAACAAACAAAAAACCCATTGCCATTGAGTCGTAGTGACCCTATAGGACAGAGTAGGACTGCCCCATAGGTTTCCAAGGAGTGCATGGTGGATTCGAGCTACCAACTTTTTGGTTAGCAGCCATAGCCCTTAACCACTATGCCACCAGGGTTTCCAATGAGATGTTTAGTGGCAGTTATATTGGTGAGATCTGCAAGATTAGATAGTGTCTTAAGCCAATCTCTTTTGAGATATAAAAGACAGAACCAACCAGAGAGACATGGGGACCTCATACCACCAAGAAAGCGGTGCTGGGAGCAGAATGTTCCTGGACCTGAGGTTCCTGCAAGGAGAATGTTGTAGGACAAGGAAAGATTGATGATATGGACTTTCCTCCAGAGCCAAAAGAGAAAGTCTTCCACTGGAGCTGATACCCTGAATTTGGACTCGTAGCCTACTAGACTGTGAAAGGATAAATTTCTCTTTGTTAAAGCCATCCAGTTGTGGTATTTCTGTTATAGCAGCACTAGATGACTAAGACAGGTACCCCATGTATGTGCTGTTCCCCCACCCCCCCGCCATGCCAGGATGCCCTGATGCTGTCTAAAGAGGGGCCCAGGGACTTTATATTGCCTTTTTCAGAGAATGAAAGCAGAAGTCCAAAGCTGGAGTCTGAAGCTGAAGCCCCTGACTTCCACAGGCTGCCCGGAAGCATATTCTCTTTCCCGCCTGCTCTGCGAGCCAAGCTTGCAGCAGCAGCAGCCTCCCTGGGGCAGGCACTGCTTCATCTGACAGGCCATGATTTGGGTCATTACCCTCTCCCATGGGCAGTAATGACATTTTTTCTTTTCTAGACACGACTGCTGTGAGGTTGCCTCATGGGAGAGTGAGTTGATTATGCCTTCTCCTTGGCTCTTGGCTCTACCTGGGCAGCGCTTGGGGAGGTTAGAAGCTTGCTTCTGAGATCCACAGCTTTTGTATTCAGTTGAAGTTCCTGTTTTGTGACTCTTGTCTTCCCAAAGCGGCTTTGCACTGAGGAAGGGAAATTTCTTAAAAGGGCTGCACTCTGAAGTGCTAAGACTTGGGACTAGTGTGAGAATTAGCAAGGGCCACAGGGAAGGTGCCCTTGCTCACAAATCTCTACATTTTACCTTTCGGAGATGCATTTGTGTTAACAAGTCCTGGGGAAGCTTAATCTCACCAACACATCCACCTTAGTGAGAACTGGTAGAATCACCTGGATTAGGTCAGTTACCTTGGAAGACATTATTTTGAATGAAAACAGGAGGAGGAAAGCAAGGAGGGGAAGAGAAAAGGGCACTCTGGGGAAGGGCAGGCCATAGAGAGTGTCTAAGCAGTGGAAAAAAAGGCAGACCAGGTCCTGCAATTCTGTATGTGGGAGAGGGTCTCAGGATGGTGACAGGTACATATAATCCTGGCTTTCCTTTACAATGTTGTCTGAATTGTCAGTTTTACCCAGAGCAGCACTTAGAGAGATGGTATGGTGTGATGGATTAAACACACCAGCCTGGGATCAGATAAAATGGGACCCAGTCATGTTCTGTCAATTACTTCCTTGGAATTTTGGCAAGACGTCATATTACTCTAAGTGGTTTCCTTATTTGTCAGATGAGGGAATTGCTCTCAGGTTCCTAGGGTCCTTCACATTTTAGTGTTTTATGACTCTAAGAAGCAGCCATATTTTTGTAAAACTGCCAGACCTGGAGCCAGGCTGTCTGGACAAATGCTCCTTGTCTTCTGGATGCAGGAACCTTGAGCTGCAGGTGATGCTGGATCCTAACTGCATTCCCTTGGCTCCTCACACGTGGCACTGGCTACGGGAGTGACATCTCCACAAGCACCGGTGATTTCATTATCAGCTAAACTCTGATCGGGGTCTCCTTTAACTCAAGATATTTGGTAGAGGGTCAGTAAAAACAAGGGGAACCCTCAATGTAATGGATTGACACAATTGCCAAAACAATCAACTCAAACATACCAGAAGTCATGTAGATAGTGCAGGACTAGGCAACATTTTATTCTGTTGTACATGAGGTTGCTACGAGTTGGAGCCAACTTTATGGCCCCTAATAACAACTCAAGATTGATTTTATCCGTCCCTCCTAAACCCAGATTTCAAGCTTCCAGCAACTTATACCTTTGATCAATTCTTTAGTACATACATTAATTTGTCTGAATTACTTTAATGTTCAGAAATTATTGTGAAATTTTTTTCTGAAATAATTTTCCAGGGGACTAATCTCCGTAGGAGTAAGCATGCCTTCTATTCCTGGTTGAATTCACTATCCTCTCCTGAGAAGGTCTCACAGGGAGGTATTGGACACTGGGTTGTCCTCCAAGTAATCAGCTCTTCCTTTTCATAAACATCTGGACCTTAAAATGAACACCATGAATGGGAGACAGGAGATATTCTCTTGAAATAGAATCTCTGAATTTTCTCTGTTTTACTAGCTTAAGCCATATGTATGTAGGGAAAAGAGAGAACATAGCAGTCATTTAAATACCTGTTGATAAATAATGTATCAAAATTCTGAGAAAATGTTGATGACTGGTTTAAGCTAAATGCAGGGCATCTTGGAAGGGAACTTTTTGGGTTATACATAGAGAAGTTGATAGTCGTGAGCACTGCTGCAACATTGAAGCTGGCAAAGGATTCATAGTTCCTGGGTTTGCTAGCAGGGGCATCTGAGATTGAATGTAGTAGGCACAAGGCTGCCCAGCTGGTTACCAGTCACAGGTGTGAGAGAGAGAATTTTCTGCTTATACTAAACAAGCTTGCATTATTTATAGGGACCACTTCTCTGCCCTCTGTTTGTTTCCTTACCAGTGTGAGCCAGCACTGAGGAATCTTTTGTTGGCAGAGATCTTAGCATCCATCTCTTGCAGACTCCCTTCTAATTTAGAAACCCCACCAGCAGTGTTACTGACACATGGTTTGCTGAACACTTGAAAGGTTGAGGAACTCACTACGTGCTGCAAAGGACAGGCTACTCCATTCAGCATTGCTAAAGATTTGAAGATATAGGGAAACCACATGTTAGGAAGAACTGAGTGCTAGCACCCTGTAACTACTATTCATGCTGTCATGGATGGAATTGTGTACCCCAAAAATATCTTTCAGCTAGGCTAGGTCATGATTCCTGGTATTGTGTGATTGTCCACTATTTTGTCATCTGATATGATTTTCCTATGTTTTGTAAATCCTATCCCTGTGATGTTAATGTGATAGGGTTATAGGAAGTAAATGTAGACTCAATCTACAAGATTAATCTACAACTTAAGCCAGACTCCTTTGAGATATAAAAGGGAGAAGTGAGTTGAGAGGCAGGGGGACAGTGTACCACCAAGAAAGCAGCATCGGGAGCACAGTATGTCCCCTGGATCCGAGGTTCCTGTGTGGAGAATCTCCTAGACCGGGGGAGATTGATGACAAGGACCTTCCTCCAGAGCTGACAGGGAGAAAAAGCCTTCCCCTGGAGCTGATGCCCTGAATTCAAACGTGTAGCCTACTAGACTGTGAGACAGTAAACTTCTGTTTGTTGAAACTATCCACTTGTGGCATTTCTGTTATAGCAGCACTAGATAACTAAGACACATGCTTTTTGGAGTCATACACATGTCCCAATGGCTACACTTCAGACAACTGAAGCCAGCACCATTGTCCCACCCAAGTCCCAGGGCTTCTCTTCTCAAAGTTGGTCAGAAAGATCTTGGTTCCAAATCTTCCCTCATCCTGGTGACCCTCCCATGAGTAAACTCTCTTTTTTTTAACCAGGGTTCCTTAGAAGCATGTCATACTCCTGTCCCTGAAGTACAGTGATCAAGGCCTGACAATATACCCAGGGTCACCCTAAAGGAGGCCTTCCATTCCTATGAATCATGAAGTCAGGGTGGAGGAAGAAATCTGGACTCTACTGTGAATAGTTATGCCCAGCTAGATTATACCTAAAGTGTAAGGCGTAATGCCCCAGGAAAAAGAGAGAGCTCTGGGGCCTCTGGTGGTCACACATACGTGCAGACACACACGCACACATGCGCACACACACACACACACTGTGTCTCTTCTGTTCTCCATCTGGCAGGACACCACCAGCAACTGTTACTCTGCCCTGCAGTGGGACTTCAAGCTGGCAGGAAACAGCGTCTGAGTTTGATTAGCTCTACTCTGGTTCCTACCATCTCCAATTACAGAAGTTTTCTGCCCCAGCAGAATTGGGAACAAGGTCTTTACCTTCTCCAATTCTTGTTTTGTCCTCAGTGTTATCACAATTCACAGTGTGATTTGGGACAAGTCATTTGCCCCTGTAGAGTGAGGAGATTGGAAAGGGTCACCACTAAGTTACTTCCTGCCCTTATTGGAAGGTTTCACACTGTGGGAAAATTAGCTAGGCCCATGTGTACCAGAGCGAGGTGTTGACACACCTGGTTGGACTGTCAGACTTCCCTGCAGGACTTGTGCTATTGGTGAGAAGCACACTGATGAGTGATTTAATACCTTCCTAACTCAGCTGCTAACCAAGTAAGGCGCTTTTAACCTATCAGTGGCTTTGCTGGAGAAAAAACCTAGCAATCTGTAAAGATTATAACCTAGGATACCCTATGGGATAGTTCTACGCTCATATAGAGTTTCTATAGACGGAATAGACTTGACAGCACACAACACCAACAACAGCTCCTGATATAAGCAGTTTACTGAATAGGGATTTGGGAGCCCAGGAGTCTTCATCTCAATATTTATATATCACTTCTGAAATTGCACAAGGACTATCTAAGAGCAAACTAAGGATAAACGCTGTTGGGAGAAGATCTCTGGAGAAGGCTGAAGGCTCAACTCAGGTTCTAGTCTCAGCTACAAACCATCTGTGAATCTTTGGAAAGGTCACCTGAACTCCAAGACTCAGTTTTCTCATCGTGAAATAAGAATGGAACCTAATGTCTCTCTTCATTCTAATAGTCTGATTATAAAACTTTTCCTTACACAAGTTTTATACCCTGTTAGATCTCCTGCTGCCAGGAACTAACCTCCTGGAAGACACGTCTTGTTATCATTGAAGGCATATAGGAAGATATTGGGAAAAGACTTGTAATGGATGCTGAATTGTGCCACTCAGACCAGCCCTCTTCAGTAGGTGTGATGGCTAATTTGTGTGTCAGTTTGGCTGGGCTATGATTCTCAGTGGTTTGGTAGTTAAGATGTAGTTTGGCAGTTACATGATGATGTAACTTGGCAGTTATATAATGATAAAATCAACTCCATTATGAGATTTGCTATGAGCAGCCAATCAGTTGAAAGGGAATTTCCTTGGGGGTATGGCCTGCCTTAGGTATATAAATGGGTGTTCCAACAAGGCTTTTACTCTGGATCCTGCATCTGGTTTGTCATCATCTGCCCTCTGGTTCTTGGGACTTGAGCTAGCAGCTTACCTGCCGATATTGGGATTCATTGCCCTCCACAGCATATGAGCCAGTGGCCTGCCTTCTGACCTGTTGATCTTGGGTTTGTCAGCTTCTGCAGCTACGTGAGTCAGGAGAAGCCTCGAGCCTGATGCCTGACCCACAGACTTGTGACTTTCCAGACTCTACAACAATGTGAGTCATTTCCTTGAGATAAATGTGTGTGTGTGTTTGTGTGTATACATACAAGCATTTCACTGGATTGCTTCTCTACAGAACCCAGCCTAAGGTATTTGGTACTGAGAGAGAGACAAAATTGTAAGGATGAATTTTCTAAATTGGTTCTCAAGTCTGGTTAGTCTTATAGATGTTACTGACTCCGCTTCCAGCAGTAAAGAGGGTGCTGCTAATCCATGGCATGTGGCAATAGAAATACACAAAATATCACCACCAATAGATCAAGTATTCGTGAGAGGTGAGGCTCTGGGTGATAGTATGTTTGACAGTTTTCTATAATTTTCTAAGAATGTGAAGTTCAGTGAACCTGGTTGGCTGGTCCTACTTTTGCTAGACAAAGTGATGGAAGAAAGAGATGAGCTCAGGGCTTCAGAATCACCGCTCAGGTGCTGCATAAATGACCTCAAATTTGCCACATGTGCCCTGAAAAAATGCCCTATTTCTTAGTAGTAGCAGAGCTGATACTTATGTTTAAGAGTGTTATCATAAGAGTGGCTGGATCACAATCCAATTGAATTCCCAACCTTAAATGGTGTCTGAAGTTAAAGTGAGGACACTGATTGGGAAGAAATGGGATCCTGAAACTTGGGATGTATGGGGAGATAATCAGGAAGCTGGGGACACTGAGCCCCTAAATTCCATTGAATCACTCCTGCCAATAAAACCAGCCATCTCACTACCACCTAAAGATATTACTCCATCTTTGTCTGCTAGTAAAACCATTAGCGCCTCTGTTCACATCTAATGAGATTAACTCAGCTGTGTGTGAAAAGCCTTTGTCTTAGTCATCCCCTGGGGAGGCATCTGAGTCATTGCCTGGGGCATCCCCTGAGACAGATGTCTTAAAATACATTGCTGAATGTTCTGAGAACACATCCCCACCACATATTTTTGTTTCTAGACCTATAACTAGACATATGTCCCGGCAAGCCCCAAAAGGTGAAGTACGAAGTGTGACTCACGAAGAGTTACACTACATTCCAAAAGAACTTCTTGGCTTTTCTAATATGTACAGACAGAAACCTAGGAAATAGGTGTGGGAATGGCTATTAAGGGTATGGGATAATGGTGCAAGGAATATAGAGTTGGCTCAATCTGAGTTTATTGACATGGGCCCACTAAGCACAGATCTTTCATTCAGTGTTTCAACTGGAGAGGTTAGGAAAGGATCTAATAGTTTATTTGGTTGGTTCACTGAAGCAGGGATGATGGGATGGCCCACACTAAATCAAATTGAAATGACAGACCTGCCTTGGTATACTGTAAAAGAAGGCATCCAAAGGCTTGGGGAAATTGGCAAGCTAGAGTGGATTATCAGATTAGACTCACAGACCCACCCATGAAATGCCCCGAAGACACACCTTTTACCCAGTGAGAAACAAATTTGTGAAGGGAGTCCCAGCATCCTTGAAGATTGCTGTGATTGTTGTTGTATGTAAGTCAGATTCAACAGTGGAAATTTCCCTAACTTAATTAAGACACCTAACTACAATGGGCCTGACTGAACCCCATGGTGGTAGGGTAAAGTGGTAGCACTCAGTTGACAAAGACAAGCTGGGTATGGTTACTGTAATGCACAGTGAAGTCAAAGCAGTAATCAGAATAGTCTGACTTGTATGGACTTAAGGTGTTAGCTACTTAGTCATTGTGTTCCCAGGGGTGAAATAGATGGGGAATCTATTAAATATTTACTTGATTTGCACAAGCAGAAGAATTCTAGGTCAAGTGAATGGCAGTCTAACTTGAATCGCTAGAATAGTCACAGACCCTCAGTCAATTCCCAGACAATCCCTTGAATGAAGGGGAGGCCAGATCATCTTAAGGAAGGACATTACGCTTCCAAAAATTTATACTGTTAATTTTTCACACATCCTTCCCCAAAAGGATCTATGCCCTTTTATGAGTGACTACCCATTGGGGAAAAGGAAATAATCAAAATTTAGGGGAATTATCGGACATTGGCTCTGAACTGACACTAATTCCAGGAGATCCAGTACATCACTGTGGCCCGCCAGAGTGTGGACATATGAAGGTCGGGTTATTAATGGAGTCTTACCTCATGTTCATTTCACAGTGGGTCCAGTGGGTCCCTGAACCCATCCTGTAGTGATTTCCCCTGTTCCAGAATGCATAATTGGAATAGACATTCTCAGCAACTGGCAGAACCCCCACGCTGGATCTCTGACACATGGAGTAGAGGCTATTATTGTAGGAAAGGTTAAGTGAAAGCCATTAGAACTGCTCCTACCTAGAAAAATAATAAAATAATAATATATTACTTGAGAGATTGCAGAGGTTACTGCCACCATTAAGGACTTGAAGGATGCAGGGGTGGTAATTCCCACCACATCCCCATTCTACTCTCCTGTTTGGCCTGTGCAAAAAAACAGATCTTGGGAAATGACAGTAGATTATCGAAAACTTAACCAGGTGATGACTCTAATTTTAACTGTTGTTCCAGATGTGGTTTCATTGCCTGAGCAAATTAATACATCTCCTGGTACCTGATATGCAACAATTGATCTGTTTCAAAGGACCACCAGAAGCAGTTTGCCTTCAGCAAACTAAAGGCCAGCAATACACCTTCACTGTCCTACCTCAGGGGCACATCAGCTCTGGAGCCCTATGTCATATTTTAGTCTACAGGGACCTTGATCTCCTTTTTTCACAAGATGTCATACTGGTCCATTATATTGATGACATTATGCTGATTAGACCTCGTAAGTAAGAAGTATCAGTGACTGTATACTTATTGGTAAGATATTAGCATGCTAGAGGGTGAGAAATTAACCTGACAAAAATTCAGACTTTTTCCACCTCAGTAAACTTTCTAGGGGCTTCAGTGCCGTGGGGCATGTCGAGATATTCCTTCTAAAGTGAAGGATACATCATTACATCTGGTTTCTCCCACAACTAAAAGGAGGCGTAACACCTGGTGGGCCTCTTAGGATTTGGAGGCAGCATATCCCTCATTTAAGTGTGTTGCTCCAGCCTATTTATCAAGTAACTCAAAAAGCTGCTAATTTTGAGTGGGGCCCAGAACGAAAGAGGACTCTACAACAGGTTCAGGCTGCCATGCAAGCCATTCTACCACTTGGGCCATATGACCCAGCTGATCCAGTGGTGCTTGAAATGTCAGTGGCAGATAAAGATGCTATTTGGAGTCTTCGGCAGGCCCCTACTGATGAATGACAACCCAGACAATTAGGATTTTGGAGCAAAGCCCTGCCATCCTCTGCAGATAACTGCTGTCCATTTGAGAAATGGCATTTGGCTTGTGATCAGGCCTTAGTGGAGACTGAACACTTAACTACGGGCCACAAAGTTGCCATGTGGCCTGACCTCCCCCTCTGAAATGAATGTTGTCTGACCTACAGAGTTATGAAGTTGGATGTGCACAATAGCATTCCATCATTAAATGGAATGGAATATACGAGATTGGGCCCAAGCAGGACCTGAAGACACAAGTAAGCTATATGAGAAAGTGGCCCAAATGCCCATAGTCTCTGCTGCAGTCATATTACCTGCCCTCTCCCAGTCTGCACCTATGGTCTCATGGGGAGTTCCTTATGACTGAAGAAGAGAAAACTCATGCCTATTTTACAGATGATTTTGTGTAATATGCAGGCATATTTGAAAGTGGACAGTGACAGCACTACTACCCCTTTCTAGGACCTCCCTGAAGGACAGTGGTGGAGGGAAATACTACCAATGGGAAGAACATTGAGCAGTGCACCTGGCTGTTCATGTTGCTGGGAAGGAGAAATGGCCAGATGTGCGATCATATACTGATTTGTGGGCTGTGGCCAGTGGTTTTGCTGGATGGTCAGGGACTTGGAAGGAACATGATTGGAAAATTGGTGACAGGGATGCATGGGGAAGAGGTATGTAGATAGACCTCTCTGAATGGCCAAAGAGGTGAAGGTATTTGTGTCTCATGTGAATGCTTACCAAAGGGTGACCTTGGTAAAGGAGAATTTTAACAGTCAAATGGATAAGATGGTACATTTTGTGGAAATGAATCATGCTTTTTCCCAGCTACTCCTGTCATTGCCCAATGGCTTAATGAACAAAGTGGCCATTGTGGCAGGGATGGAGGTTATGCTTGAGCTCAACAACATGGACTTCCACTTACCAAGGCTGACTTGGCTACACTGCTGAGTGCGCAGTCTGCCAGAAGCAGAGACCAACACCAAGTCTGCAGTATGGTACCATTCTTCTAGGTGATCAGCCAGCAACCCAGTGGCAGGTCGATTACATTGGACTGCTTCCATCATGGAACGAGTAGAGTTTTGTTCTTACTGGAATGGATACTTACTCTGGATACAGATTTGCCTTCCCTGAACCCAATGCTTCTGCCATAACTACCATCCATGAACTTACAGAATGCCTCATCCACCATAATGGTATCCCATACACCATCACCTTGGATCAAGGTACTCTCTTCACAGCAAATGAAGTGAGGCAATGGGCCCATGTTTATAGAATTCACTGGTTTTACCATGTTCCCCATCATCCTGAAGCACCTGGCTTGATAGAATGCTGGAATGGCCTTCTAAAGACACAATTATGGCACCAGCTAGGTGGCAATACCTTGCAGGGTTGAGGGAATGTTCTCCAGGAGGTTGTATATGCACTAAACCAGCATCCAATATATGTTGCTATTTCCACCGTAGCCAGGATTCATGGGTCCAGGACTCAAGGCCTGGAAATGGGAGTGGGACCACTCACTATTATCCTTACTGACCCACTTGTAAAACTGTTGTTTCTTGTTCCCATGACTGTATGCTCTGCAGGTCTAGAGGTCTTAGTTCCACAGGGAGGAATGCTCACACCTGGAGAAACATCACTGATTCTACTGAACTGAATATTAAGAATGACACCCAGCCACTTTGGGCTCTTCATGCCTCTGGATCCACGGGCAAAGAAGGAAGTTACCATATTGGCTGGTGTGATTGATCCTGATTACCAAGAGGAAATCTGGTATTACGTAGTGGAGATAAAGGAGAGTGTGTTATAAATACTGGTGATTCCTTAGGGTGTGTCTTATTACTACCATGCTCTGTGATTAAAGTCAATGGAAAACTGAACTACAACAACCCAATTCTGACATGATTACTAATGACCAAATCCTTCAGGAATGATTTGCATCACCCTACCATGCAAAGACCCACAATCAGCTGAAGTGATTGCTGAGGGTAAAGGGAATATGGACAGAATAGGTGGTGGAAGAAGATAGTTCTAAATACTAGCTACAACCATGTGACCAGTTGCAGAAACAAGAACTGTAGTTGTCATCACTGTTTTTCCTTGAATTGTGCATTTAATATTTTTGTTCTCTTCATTTACAGAGACAGAGCCAACATGGTGCTATAGACAGAAGCTCCACACCATCCCTCTACGGCAAAGACCTGAGAAACTAAGTAAAACAGACAAATGTCAATCCAGGAACCCTAAGTGTCAATGAAGACATAAAGAACTCAACCAAGCACCAAATGGAGTAAGAAACTGACAGAGAACAGAGAGGGAGGAGAGATATGGAGTGGAGGTCCCCTGCTGGCTAACGAGGTACCAATTCACCATCCTGGACTCCTCAGCCACCAAGAACAGCAGACCGGGAGTATGGAAAGACAGTTTTAAGGAGCTCCCAGCAGGAGACAGAGCACCTGGTAACCAGAATTACGTGCATTCCTACCCCAACCCTTCTTCACCCTGCTTGGCCGCTGCTTCCCAGCAGGCTGCAGTTGTTCCATGGGGGAGATGCTGGCTCCTTGCCACTTGGATTCACCCCCCAACCTTTTGGTTAGCAGCTTGAATGCTTAACCATTGTGCACCAGGGCTCCTTAGACTTCTTGTATGCTAATCTCTATCTTAGAGACTGATTCCCCTGTAAACTGATTTGCAAGAGTACTTTTAACATGTATAAGAAGTGTTATCATGATAATTATTATGTAGTAGATTCTCAATAAACATATGTTGAATGTAGTGGAGAATGTCTAGGATATTTTTATATGATTATTGTTGTACTCTCCTTAAAGGAGTTTAAGATGTCAGGCTCTAATATTGAATGGAATTGTATAAAACCTGTAGGAAAGGAAAAAAAAAAAAGCCCCCCTTAGAAAAGTGCAGCATGATGCTCTGTCTTTTAATGAATTTGCTTTGGCCTGTTTTGTGAGTTTTTTGGCCAACAACCACTGACTATGGGCCTGTTCTGCACCTGTTTTTGGACTAACCTGGGAAGGAGTTATGTAAATTTAATAAATTTTAGCAAATTGATTAAACCAACTCTGACTGGAATGGACTAGATTATAATCAGCAAGGATTTTATGTAAAGATCCAGATAGTAAAAATTTTATGCTTTGCAGAACGTACGGTCTCTGTTGCAATTACTCAGCTCCATTGTAGTAAGTTGAAAGCAGCCATTGAGAATATATAAATGAATGGAAATGGCTGTGTTGCAATAAAACTTTATTTATAAAAATAGTTGGCAGGCTGGATTTGGCCTGCAGGTTGGATTTAGCTAATCCTGACCTACATGGAGCCCTGGTGGTGTGGTGGTTAAGCGTTCGGCTGCTAACCAAAAGGTCGCAGTTCAAAGTCACCAGCCACTGCTTGGAAACCCTATGGAGCAGTTCTACTCTGTCCTATAGGGTCGCTATGAGTCAGAATCAATTTGACAGCAAAGGGTTTGGTTTTTCGGGTTTGACTTACATAATACACACTTGTGAAATGAGATGTTTACCAGTCCTCTTTGGCTTAGAATTGAAGAACTTTTTATGCTGTGTCTCTGACCTGGCATCACTGACCAGATAGTTAGGCAACTGTCATGAGTTGGATTATGTTCCCCTAAAATATGTGTCAACTTGGCTAGGTCATGATTCCCAGTATTGTGTGGTTATCCTCCATTTTGTGATCTGATGTAATCACCATCCATTTTATGTGTTGTAAATCCTGACATTGCATTGGGCAAATCTGCTGCAAAAGATCTCATTAAAGTGTTGAAAAGCAAAAACACCACCTTGAAGAATAAGGTGTGCCTGACCCAAGCCATGGTGTTTTCAATCGCCTCATGTGCATGCAAAACCTGGACTATGAATAAAGTAGACAGAAGAAGAATTGATACCTTTGAATTGTGGTGTTAGTGAAGAAAAGTGAATATACCACGGACTACCAAAAGAACGAACAGGTCTGTCTTAGAAGTGGTACAATCAGAATGCTCCTTGGAAGCAAGGATGGGTGAGACTACGTCTCACATACTTTGGACATATTATCAGGAGAGATCAGTCCCTGGAGAAGGACATCTTTCTTGGTAAAGTAGAAGGCCAGCACAAAAGAAGAAGATCCTCAACGAGATGGATTGACACAGTGGCTGCAACAGTGGGCTCAAGCATAACAATGATTGTGAGGATGGTGCAGGACCCGGCAGTGTCTCGTTCTGTTGTACATAGGGTCGCTATGAGTCGGAACTGACTTGATGGCACCTAACAACAACAAAACAAATCCTGACCTCTATGTGTTAATGAAGTAGGATCAAGTTATGTTAATGAGGGTTAGGTTATGTTTGTTATATTATTATATGAGGCAGGATTAAGGTAGGAGGCACCACTCTTACTTAAGTCAGCACCCTTACTCAGGTCACAGCCTTGATCCAGTGTAAGGGGAGTTTCCCTGGGGTGTGGCCTGCATCACCTTTTATCTTACAAGAGATGAAAGAGAAGTGAGCAGAGAAAAGGGACCCCACAGCCACCAAGAAAGAAGATCAGGAGCGAAGTGACTCCCTTTGGATCTGGAGCCCCTGTGCTGAGAATCTCGTAGACCCCGGGGAGGATTGATGCCAAGACACATGGAGATCTCCAAGGAATGCTGGACCCACAGATGTTGAAAGGAGATAAAGACTTTTCCTCAGAGCCAACAGAGACAGAAAGCCTTCTGGAAGTAGCACCCTGATTTCAGACTTCTAGCCTCCTAAACTGTGAGAGAATAAATATTTGCTTGCTAAAACCATCCACTTATGGTATTTCTGTTGTAGCAGCACTAGATGACTAAGACAGCACCCCATTTATTTGTTACTTTTCTCAGTCAACAAACATGTTTGATCATGTTCTATGGGCCGGTCCTTGGAATATAAAGATAAATAAGATATGATCCCTGCCTTTTAGGGGCTAATAGGGTAATGAGAGGTGAGTCGTGGTGGTGTAGTTCTTTAAGTACTACAAAGAGTCCGTGAAGGACAGAGAATAATGCAGACCCAGAGAAAGAGGTAACAGATTCTTTTTTCAGACACTTTGAAAGATATAAACCAGGTCTTTCAAAGTATGTCCAAGTTTGCTACCTGGAGGACAGGTAACAAAGGGATTGGTGAGAAGAGACTCAGCTGGAGGGTTAAGCAGGGGCAAGAGCCATGGACTTTTTTGGAGACATGGTGGGAACAAAGTTTCCCCTGAGAGCAGAGAGTTGGATGCTTAGAAAAGATGGCACAAGTGACCATATAAAACCATAGCAGTCGTTCACCTCTGACATTATGTGCAATCTACTTTTAAATTAAGTTTACACTGTTTATTTCCACTTAACCTTGCTAAAGTATACACACCAAGAAGCAGAGATAAATTTTTGTCCCTCACTTCTGTTTACTATGTTCCTGGGATAGTACCGGGCAAATGGTAGGTGCACAGTATGTACTTATTCAATGAATGGAAGGATGAATGAATGAATAAAATGCTTACTTTCTTGTAAAAAGGAAGATGGCCGTTTTGTCCAGTTTCAGTTTAATCAAAAGGCTGGAAGTAGCAAATGGCTTTAGTAAATCAATTCACAACTATTTAAGCTACAACACATGTTATGAAATATCCAAAATGACATTGGCACATACAGAAATTCAAACTGAGCAATATTATCAATCCCACAAAGGCTAAATTTCGAAGAACAATCTCAGCTTACTCAGAACCCTGGGCTGGGAATCCAGAAGTCCATATTTTTTTATCCCTAATCTGTCATCATTTATTGTGTGAACCTGGCCACATAAATTTCCACTCTGGCTCCAGTGGGGTGAAACTATATATATCTCATTAGAGTTCAGAGGGTGTGATTCATAGTAGGTGCTTAGCAAGCAAGTATTGAATGACAGCTGTAATAGTGGTTAGGAATGGACTCCTATGGTCCACAAAGTTGAGAAGGTAGGGCTCAGAGGATGGAAGTTAAAGTCCACAGGGTTAGCCATATCCCTTCATCTTTAATAACACAGGATTATGGAATCCCCAACCCCTTCCTAGCTTATCATTTCCTGGCCTTGGTGGAAGATTCCCACAGTAGCCAAAGAAGTACAGTCCCAGCTTAGTGCTCTATCTACAAGCCTGAGCCTTTCTGGAAATGAAGGAATCTCAGGAGTCCAGTGTTTAGGCAGCTGCTGAAATCAGGTGCTCCCACTATAGGAAACTGGGATTCTATATGGCCCTTCTAACAAGGCCAGTGGTCCTCAGACCCTGTGGATGATTTCAGATCCCTGGTTCACTCTGGCTTTAGGGAGCTTAATGTGTCCTGCTGTGAAATAGATCATTTGCCTCATAGTAACTGTTCCCATCCTTCTCTTCAAGGCTTTGTTGTTGTTATCTGCTGTCGGGTTGGCACCTGATTCATGGTAAACTTGTGAATGACAAAATGAAATGTTGCCCATTCTTACCCATCCCCATTGGATTGAGCCTTTGTATTTCATAGGGTGTTCATTGGATAATTTTCAGAAGTAGGTCACCAGGCCTTTCTTCCTAGTCTGCCTTAGTCTGGAAGCTCCAGTGAAACCTGTTCCGCTTCATAACAACATGCAAGTCTCCACTGACAGATGAGTGATGGCTCTGCATGAGGTGCACTGCATGGGAATTGAACCCAGGTCTTCCGCACAGAAAGCGAGAATTCTATCACTGAACCACCAATGCCCTTAACTTCAGAGCTTTACCCTATTTATTTTCCTTTATCTACTTTGTTGTCTGTCCTGGAACATTGCTTTATATGGACACTTCACAGTGAAGGCATCTTAAAAAGCCGAGAGAAAGAGAGAAGCTAAATGTTCTAGAAAAGAAGAAACTGCACGGGCCAAAATTGAAGTCTTATCCAAACCAGTAATGACAGAAAGATAAATCGTCTTTTCTATTTTATCCAGTTAGGCCCATGGCTGTGCTTAAAACCAGCATAACCTGTTAGAGAAAAGTCATGGGCAGTGATTGAAATAGCCAGGAGTTTCTGTAATTGGCCGTGGTGGCCTAGAGCTGAAACACCACGCAAGGGAGTGAGCTTAGGAGCAGGGATGATGAGAGTTCAGGTTATAACACAAGCATGCAGTCTTACATGTATAATGCTTTGTAAGCGTTGATCATATGCCAGTGGGCACTGAGGACATATTGCTGACTCAGACAAGTTCCCTGCTTTAGTCTACTGGGGGAAAGGGAACTGTAGTCACGTATAACACAAGATGCCAAATGTTTGCTGTAACAGAAGGCCCGATGGGGTAGTGGGAGAACACTGACTCTGTGTGTGCTTCTCAGCCTGAGTCAGCTTTCAGACCACATCTGGCAAATTAGTGGGTCAGGCCTTCCAGAAATCTGTTGGAAGGAGGAATGTCCTCTGAGAGCTCATTCTGAGAAAAGAGTAATGAAGGAAGGGTATGATGAGGGTGTCCCACTAAGAAAATCTTAGTCACAGAAGGGAGAATAATTCTAAGTATAGTCTTATATCTGTCACTAAAGGATGAATGGAGAAGGGAAGTCAAACTGGGATAGATGCTCCACTGAAACCTGTTATGAATTATTGGGGTGGAAGCAGCACAGCTGTAGTACTTCTCTAACCAGTAAGGTACTTGAGTTGGCTCTTCCTGGCTCAAGAGAGCTGATTATGTGCATCGATTTCCGTTGACATCATTATGGTACTTGAAATTGGCCATAGTGGGAGTATTTATACCATAGGAATTGGCAAGCTCCACAAATCAGGGGCTTTCTGTCCCCTGAAGAACTGATGAAGCAGCTACCAACACACTACTAACAGAGTGAAACCAAAAGGCTGAAAAAAAGAAGGTCTTGCCTCCTGTGCAGTCCCAGATGACAGTGCAGGTAGGCACGGTGAGGTTCTAACACAGGGTTTCTCAAAATATATATTGCAGAACAGTAGTCTTATATATGTGCCTCTTGGAGTTCATAATACATACTAGTGTATTAAAGACTCTGAGGAATTTGCATTAAAAAACCTGCTTAATTTTGTTTAATTTAAAGCAGTGCTTCTCAGACTTTAATGTGTATACAATTCAGCTGGAAATTTTGTTAAAATTTAGTCTGGGGCCCAAGATTCTGCATTCTTAAGAAGCTACCAAGGGGTGCTCATACTGCTTGCTGGTCAAAGGACTACATTTTGAGAAGTAATAACTTAGAGTCCCCCAACTTATTTGATCCTGAAACCCAGCTTTTTTTTCCCCCTGTATATAACACATGACAGCATTCTGCAGATCTCTGATCCTGGGAGCACATATGGGGGAGCCTTGTTTAAATATCTCAGTGGTGGCATTGTAGTGGTTGGGGGGTGGTGAGTGAATAAGAGCTGGTGAAGATCATGGTGTCAGTAGAGCAAAATGGAAGCTGTAGGGTCCAAAGTTTTAAGAAATAACCCAAGGGGCGACCACAGTTTTCAAGGGAAAAGCAGTGGATCTTGGTGAATATCACTGCCCAAGACAGATATGGAAATGGAGTTCCCACTGGGAGGTAACATATCCAAGAGCATTTGTGAAAACACTGTGAGAAATTGCATGGGGGAACTTCCAGAAAGTCTTCGTAGCAGTGCTTGGTGGGGGCCTGAGTCTCTGCATCATGTAGATGGTGGCTTGAGCAAACAAAATATTAGCCATTACTATGATGCAACCTGCAACCTAGATAATACCCACAGACTGGTGAAGACAGGCCAATATGAATCAAATCTCTCTGCAGGAAATGAGGCCAGCTTCTTCAAAGAGGTGGCAAGTTTTGTCCTAAAAGATGGGCAGAAATCCATTAACAAAGGTCGGGTATGGACTTGGGTAGGTGAAGGCCAGGAAGGTGTGGTAGATGCACTGTGTGGAGTACATTTCAGTTTAAAGAATTAAAGAAGGCAAAGGTATGCAGGGGAACCTGGTCCAGCCAAGGTGAGACTGGGGCTTTTGCACAAGGTCTTGCCTATGCCTAGAGCCTAACTCACATGGAAGATGAGGCAGCTGTGGTCTGGAGTGCAGGTCGAGTTTCACATTCTTCTGAAGGCCAGGAACCTGGCATGGGAGGAGAAGCTGAGGGGAGGGAGCTAAGAGGAAGAGAATAGGGAGAAAAATAGGTTCATGGGGAAATAAACTTTTCAAAAGACATCATCTGAAGAGTGAATTATATGTAATGATTTCATGTCTGAGTCTGTCCTTATTGATAGGGTTAAGACTACATTTCAAAGGGAGACTCACTGATACATTAAAACCAGAGGCAGGACAAAGACCTCCCTTTTTCACGTGGAACATGTACTTCCGGCAGAGGCAACATCAGAGAACAGCCCCTCAGCCCAGGTGGGGCTACAAGCATGGACAGTAGGAAAGGAGGATCTGGGAGGTGGCAAACAACCACTGCTGCGGAGCACACTGCTTTCCTGATCTTAGGATGGCGCGATGGTTAAGATTGTATGACAACTTGGTTGGGCCATGGTTATCAGTGTTTTGACAGTCATATAATGTTATGATCACTTCCCTGTTGAGATTTGATAAGTGATCATACCCATGATGGGATCTGCTATGAGTAGCCAGTCGGCTGAAAAAGAGTTTCCTTCAGCATGTGGCCTGCACTAAATATGTAAGTGGACATTCTGGCAAGGCTTGGGGGCTTTTTGCTCATGCTGGATCCTGCAGCTGGGTCTTGTTCGTCTCACCTGCGGCTCTTGGAACTTGAGCTAGCAGCTTACCTGCGGTCTTGCCTGCTGATCTTGGGGTTCATCGATCTTCATATCCAGCTACTGATCTTGGGCTTGCCAGCCCCTGTGGCTAGATGAATCAGGAAAAGCCTTTATTCTGACCCACACACTTGGAACATTTCAGCCTTTACAACTGCATGATCCATTTCCTTGATATAAATCTCTCTATATATTTATACGCTTTTCTGGTTTTCCTTCTCTAGAGAGCCTAGCCTAAGACATTTGGTACCAAGAGTGGTTCTAGGGAAACAAAACTGTAAGTATGAATTTTCTAAATTTGTTCTTAAGTCTAGTGAGTCTTAAAGATATTGGCGACTCTGCTTCCAATAGTAAAGAGGGCATTGCTAATCCATGGCATGAGGTAGCAATACAAATGTGCAAAATATCACCACCAATAGATCAGGTATTTGTGAAAGGCAAGACTCTGGGTGATTGCATATGGAATACTTTTCTAAAATTTTGTCAGGACGAGAAGTATAAGGAAGCTGGCTGTTTGGTCCTACTTTCACTAGACAACTGGTGAAAGAAAGAGATGTGCTCAGGGCTTCAGAGTCAAAGCTCAAGTGCTAATTAAACAGCCTCAAAGTTTCCACTTGTGCTTTGGAAGAAAGTATTATTTCTTGTAGTAATAGAGCTGATATTGCCAAAAACCAAACCCAGGGTATTATTGTAAGAGTGGCTGAATTATAATGCCAACCCAACTGCCAACCTTAAGAGGTGTCCGAAGTTAAAGTGAGAGCATTGTTTGGAAAGAAATGGAATCGTGAAACTTGGGGTGGGGACATATGGGCAGATAATCAGGAAGCTGGAGACACTGAGCCCCTAAATTTTTTTGAGTCACTCCTGCCAACAGAACCACCCCTCTCATTCCCATCTGAAGAGATTACTCCATGTTAGTCTGCTAAACCACCCTGCCAGTAAAAGCACTAGCCCCTCCATTCCCATCTAATGAGATTAACCTAGCTTCCTCAAAGCAGCCCTTGTCAGCATCATTGCCTGGGACATCGTCTAAGGCAGATGTTTTACAAGACAATGCTGAATATTCTCAAAACACCTCCCCACTACCAATTTTGGCTTCTAGACCTTTAAGCATGCTTAAATTCCAACATGCCCCAAAAGGTGAAGTACAAATTGTGGCCCAGGAAGAGATATGCTACACTCCAAAAGAACTGCTTGACTTTCCTAATATGTACTAACAGAAACCTGGGGAATATATGTGGGAGTGGTTATGCGATAATGGTGCAAGGAATGTAAAGATGGATCAGTCTGAGTTTATTGACATGGGTCTGCTCCGACCACAGATTGTTCATCCAATATTTCAGCTTGAGCAGTTAGGAAAGGATTTAATAGTTTTTTTGGTTGGGTTGCTGAAGAATGAATTACACAGTGACATATACTAAATCAAATTGTAGTACCAGATCTGCCTTGGGTATACTGTAGAAGAAAGTATCCAAAGGCTTAGGAAAGATGGCATGCTAGAGTGGATTTACCAGGTTAGACCCACAGATCCACACATGGAGTGCTCAGAGGACACATCTTTTACAACTGTGAGGAACAACTTTGTGAAGGGAGCCCTAGCGTCCTTGAAGACTGCTGTGATTGATATTTTATGTAAATCGGATTTGACAGTGGGAACTGCCCTAACTGAATTAAGACACCTAACTACAATGGGGCAGATTGGATCCTGTGGTAGTAGGGGCCAAATGACAGCACTCGAGCAACAAAACAAGGTAGGGGTGGTTACAGTAATGGACAGCAGAGTCAAAGCAGTAATCAGAATAGTCTGACTCGTATGGATTTATGGTGTTGGCTACTTAGTCATGGTGTCCCTAGGAGTGAAATAGATGGGAAATCTACCGAATACTTACTTGATCTGTACAAACAGGTGAATTCTAGGTCAGGTGAACAGCAGTCTAATTCAAATCACCAGAATAGAGAGTCAGGGCCCCTAAATCAATTCTCACACTTGAGTGAGTTTAAAAACTCACAATTCCTTGAATGAAGAGGAGGCCCAGTCCCCTGAGGAAAGACTCCAATACACTGCAAAAAATTTGTCTTCTCCTAGTCTTTCACAAAGGGATCTTCAACCTTTTACAATAGTGAATGATAGTGACCTTTTCGTTGAGGAAAGGAAATAATCAGACTTTCTGTAGATTACTGGTTACTGGCTCTGAACTGACACTAATTCCAGGAAACCCAAAACGTCATTGTGGCCTACCAGTCAGAGTGAGGGCATTTGGAGGTCAGGTTATTATTGGAGTATTGGCTCATGTCTGTCTCACTGTAGGTCCAGTGGGTCCCCAACCCATCCTGTAATGATTTCCCCAGTTCCAGAATACATAATTGGAATAGGTATACTCAGCAATTGGATCCCTGGCAAATAGAGTAAGGGCTATTATGGTAGGAAAAGCCAAGTGGAAGCCATTTGAACTGCTGCTACCTAGGAAAATAGTAAACCAAAAGCAATATTGCATTCCTGGAGGGATTGCGGAGATCAATGCCACTATCAAGGACTTGAAGGATGCAGAGGGGGTGATTCCCACCACATTCCCATTCAACTTGCCTATTTGGCCTGTGCAAAAAATAGATGGGTCTTGGAGAATGACAGTGGATTATCAAAAACTTATGCAGGTGGTGACTCCAATTACAACTGCTCTTCCAGATGTAGTTTCATTGCTTGAGCAAATTGATACATCTCCTGGTATCTGGTTTGCAGCTATTGACCTGGCTAATACCTTTTTCTCCATACCTATTTTGAAGGACCATCAGAAGCAGTTCACCTTCAGCTGGCAAGGTCAGCAATACAGCTTCAGTTGTCTACCTCAGGGCTACATCAGCTCTCCAGTCCTATATCATAATTTAGTCCAAAAGTGCCTTGATCACCTTTCCCTTCCATAAGACATCACACTGGTCCATTACATTGACGACATTACACTAATCGGACTTAGTAAGGAAGAAGTGTCAATGACTCTGGACTTATTGGTAATACATTTGCGTGCTAAAGGGCAGGAAATTAATCCCACAAAAATTCAAGCACCTTCCACCTCAGTGGTCCAGTAGTGTGGGGCATGTTGAGATATTTCTTCTAAAGTGAAGGATAAGTTATTGCATCTGGCTTCTCCCGTAACTAAAAAGGAGGCACAATGCCTAGTGGACTTATTTGGATTTTGGACACAACATATTCCTCATATGGGTGTGCTACTTTGGCCTATTTATCAAGTGAATCAAAAAGCTGCTAGTTTTAAATGGGGCCCAGAATAAGAGGAGGCTCTGCAACAGGTTCAATCTGCATGCAAGATGCTTTGCCATTTGGGCCATGTGATCCATCTGATCCAATGGTGCTTGAAGCATCTGTGGGAGATACAGAGGCTGTTTGGAGTCTTTCGCGAGCCCTTCTTGGTGAATCACAGTGCAGACCCTTAGGATTTGGGGGCAAAGCCCTGCCATCCTCTGCAGATAATTACTCTCCTCTTGAGAAACAGCTTTTGGCTGGTTAGTGGGCTTTAATAGAGACTGAACAAGACACTGAACACTTAACCATGGGACACCAAGTCACCACGCAGCCTGAGCTGCCCATCATGAACTGGGTGTTGTCTGACACACAGAGTCATAAAGTTGGATGTGCACAGCAGCACTCCATCATTAAATGGAAGTGGTATATATGAGATTGGGCCTGAGCAGGACCTGAAGGTACAAGTAAGTTGCATGAGCAAGTGGCCCAAATGCCCATGTTCTCCACTCATGTCACATTACCATCTACCTCCCAGTCTGCACCTACGGCCTCATGGAGAGTTTCTTATGATCAATTGAAGAAGAGAAAACTCACGCCTGGTTTACAGATGGTTCTGCATGATATGCAGGCACCACTTGAAAGTGGACCACAGCAGCACTACAACCCCTTTCTGGAACCTCCCTGAAGGGCATTGATGAAGGGAAATCCTTCCAGTGGGGAGAACTTCGAGCAGTGCACCTGGTTGTTCACTTTGCTTGGAAGGAGAAATTGCCAGATGTGAGACTGTGCACTGATTCAAGGGCTGTGGCCAGTGGTTTAGTTGGATAGTCAGGGACTTGGAAAGGACATGATTGGAAAATTAGAAACAAGGATTTATGGGGAAGAGGTATGTGGATAAAAAAACAGACCTCTCCAAATGGGTCAAAGAAGTGAATATATTTGTGTTTCATGTGAATGTTCACCAAAGGGTGACCTCAGCAGAGGATGATTTTAACAATCAAGTGGATATGATGATGCATTCTATGTAGGCCACGCATCCTTTTTTCCCAGCTACTCCTGTCATTGCTCAATGGGTCATAAACAAAGTGGCCGTGGTGGCAGGGATGAAGGTTATGGCAACATGGACTTCCACATACCAAGGCTGACTTGTCTACAACCACTGCTGAATGCCCAGTCTGCCAGCGGCAGAAACCAACACTGAGTCCCTGATATGGCACCATCCCTCAAGGTGATCAGCCAGCAACCTGGTGGCAAGTTGATTACATTGGACCACTTTCATCATGGAAAGGGCAGCATTTTGTTCTTACTGGAATAGGTACCTACTCTGGATGTGAATTTGCCTTCCCTGCACGCAATGCTTCTGCTAAAACTACCATCTGTGGACTTACAGAATGCCTTATCCACCTTCATGTTATACCATACAGCATTGTCTCGGATCATGGGACTCAATTCAAAGCAAATGAGGTGCAGCAGGGGCCCATCCTTATGGTTTTCACTGGCCTTACCATGTTCCCCATCATCCTGAAGCAACTGGCTTGATAGAAAGATGGAATGATCTTCTAAAAACACAATTACAACACCAGCTAGGTGGCAATACCTTGCAGGGTTGGGGCAGTGTTCCCCAGGGGGCTGTGTATGCTCTAAAGCAGCGTCCAATATATGGTGCTGTTTCTCCCTTAGCCAGGATTCATGGATACAGGAATCAAGGGGTGAAAATGGGAGTGGCATCACTCACCATTACCCCTCATGACCCACTCACAATATTCTCGGTTCCTGTCCCTGTGATCTTTTGTGCTGCAGGTCTAGAGATCTTAGTTCCAAAGGGAGGAATGCTCTCACCTGGAGACAAATCACTGATTCCATTGAACTTGAAACTAAGAATGCCACCTGCCCATTTTGGGCTCCATATGCCTCAGGATCAACAGGCAAAGAAGGGAGTTATCATACTGGCTAGTATGATTGATCCTGAATACCAAGAGAAAATTGGATTGATATTACATAATGGAAGTAAAGAAGAGTATGTCTGGAATGCAGGAGATTCCTTAGGGCATCTGTTAGTACAACTATGCACTGTGATTAAAGTCAATGGAAAACTACAGCAACCCAATTCCAACATGACTACTAATGGCCTGGAAGAAATGAAGGTTTGGTTCACCCCACCAGGCAAAGACAATCACCAGCTGAGATTCTTGCTGAGGTTAAAGGGAATACGGAATGGATGGTAGAAGAAGGTAGTTGTAAATACCGGTACGGCCACTTGACCAGTTGCAGAAATAAGGACTGTAATTATTATGAGTGTTTCTGCTTTGTAAGTGTGCATCAAATATATTTTTTTTCTTCACTTATTTTTTTTTTTTTAAATAAAATACAAGATGTAAACAGGGCTAGTGCATTTTCAGTTGTATGCGTTTTCATTGTATCATGTTAGGCCCAAGTATGATTTTATCATTGTCTTTATTCAGAGATTATGTATAAGGAGATGTGTACAGTAGCCAAATTGATGAGGGGAGGACTGATGATTAAGATTGTGTGTCAGCTCGGCTGGGCCATGATTCTCAATGTTTTTCTAGTCGTATAATTTTGTGATTTCTTCCCTATTGAGACTTGATATGTGATCATCCCTATGATGGGATCTGCTGTGAGTAGCTAATCAAATGAAAGTGAGTTTCACTGGGTGTGTGGCCTGCATAGACTATAAGCAGACATTCTGGTACTTGATCCTGCATCTGGCCCCTGTTCGTCTGACCTCCAGTTCTTGGGACTTGAGCTACCAGCTTATCTTCAGTCTTGCCTGCTGATCATAGGATTCATCAATCTTTGTAGCCTGTGAGCAAGAGTTCTACTCTCTGACCTACCAATTTTGGGTTTGCCAGCTCCTGCAGCTACATGAATCAGGAGAAGCCTCTATCTTGACCCATCGACTTGGGACATTCTAGCCTGTACAACAACATGAGCCATTTCCTTGATAGAAATCTCTCTCTATATATATATATTCATACACTTTACTGGTTTTGCTTCTCTAGACAACCCAGCCTAAGACAGAGTCCTTTTTTAAGGTATCTACCCCTCCAGATTCAGACCCCACCCTGTGTTATATTTTGGGTTTATGTACTTGTGCTATCTTCCCCCCCTCAACTTCTGCGCCTGTCTTTTGAAGTAAATAATAAAACTGATATTTTTTGAGCACCTATTACAAGATAAGTGATTTCAAAAATGTTATCTTCTTTACATCAACCCCACAAGGTAAATATGATTATCCCAGATTTACAAGTAAGTCCCACCAAGATTGAGAAAGAATAACAGGCTTGTAGAGGACATACAGGTAGAAGATCTAACTCTGAGTTCAGTGCTCGTGTGCTATATTACAGCTGCTTTCTGATTCAGCTCTGTATTCCCCACGATGCTTAACCCAGAGTCTTGGTCACAGTAGATGTTATTAGAGATGACTTTGCTAGTGAGCAATATTACATCAGTTCACCCTTTATCCAGAATTTGCTTGTTTTAGAAGATAAACTCTATCAATGACTAAGAGGGATGTAAAAGGAAAAAAATGTTTCAAACTTAGGGTCCTTGCAATAAATTTTACTATTTGGTTTCTATCATTATATATATATATATAATTACAATCCATTCTTTCAACAAAGATTTCACTGGGGTTGCAGTGGTGAGCAAGATAGACATGGTTCCTGTTCACAGTCTAATAGCATTGAGCATCACATAACAAATCTTGGGCACTGAGTTTAAAATCTGTCTATTTCACAGTCTCACCCGCAATTTATCATTTGCTTCTCTGTCCATGTGAAATAAGGTCTGTACTTGTAGCTTGTAAATCTAAATAATCTTTAAAGTGCAGATGTTATTTCAGTTTGACCTTTTATCTGTGGCCAGTGATGTTTGACCTCTTTCTCTTGATGGGCTTAAGGTTGTAGATCAGGTCGTTGGTGAGGGCCTGGAGCAACATGAACTAATCTTAACAATTAGCAGCAAAGAGGGGAAGGTGAGGAGCAGAAGATCAAACTCAAAAATTAAAGAGGCAAGTATCCCATGTGAGCATAGGAGTAAGCACAGGTGGCTGGTTGGTATGAGAACACTGAGGAGGAATAACTACCCTCATCTAGGCAGAGCAGGAAATCTTTACAGAAAAGATGACATGTAAGTTAAGGCCTGAAAATCAAATAAGAATGGACAGAGGAGCATTTGCAAAAACTGAGGAGGACAAAGATCACAGTGAAGAAGCAAGTGACTCAGTGTGGCCTATGGGAAAATGTGACAAGAAAAAGCCATGCTGAGCTATCTAACTGAATATGGAGAGCAATGGAGAGTCCATGCAGGGTTTTACAGGGAAGTGGCATTATCAGAATTTTATTTTAGAAATGTCATTCTAGCTGCACTATGGCAATTGGTTTGTAGTTAGAGCAATTTCAAGGGTAGGCAGACTAGATATGAAGCTGTTAATAGTTATCCAGGTGAAAGATGGTGATGATGAACTGAGTAGCAGCATGGGGATGGCAGGGAATGGACAAATATGAGAGACATTGATAAGGTGAAAGCCATAGGACTTTGTCATTAATTGGTTATAAGGGCTGAGACAATGGACGTGGTCCAGGATGACTCATGGTTTGTTGGCTTACATCACAAAGAACCCAAAGTGGTATCATTCCCTGAGATGGGGAATCCAGGAGGAGCAGGGTTTTTGTTCAATCACGTTTGGTTTAGGCGAGGGGAAAGAAGAGGAAAAGCTTATTTTTTCATGAACTGATGTGTCTCTGGGGGAGCCAATGTGTGGGAGGTAGCTGGACATACAGGTCTGATATTCAAAGTGAGAAGAGGGAGGTCCCAGGGTAGGTCAAAGAATAGAACATTAACATTTACAGATCAGACCTTTGTCAATGAGCACATGAAGGATGCTGAGAAGGAGAGCCCAGAGGGGGTTGAGGGAGCCCAGGGAATATGTAGCATGGAAGTCAGAGGGAGAGGGCATTTCAGGAAGGACAGATTGCCCAGCAATATCAAGTGCTTCACTATCCCATGAAGCTTTGCTTTGCTCCCTTTTCGTAGGGACTGCTGGCTTCCTTGTTATTACTCAATTATGTGGCTGAGGATGGTTTTAAGGAACAGACACTGAGAATGGTCTGGATATGCCTCAGGCAATTTTGGAGCCTGATGGTGTGGGGTGATGTTCTTTGAAGTACCTGTGGCTAACACTGTATCACAGGAAAAGACTTTGGATGAAAGGGCAATTGAAAATTCATCTATTGTTTTTATTCATTTATTTACTCAAATTGTTTCTAGAGTCCCTATTGTATTCCAAAAACTGTGTAAACTGCAGTGGTAAATGAGGCAAAGTCCCAGCCATTATGGGGTAGTTTCCTGTGGCCAATAGAAATTAATTAAATAATTTTATAAATTAGTTATGACTGTGCAACATACGACAAAGGCGAATGTGGAGTAGAAAGGTTTAAAGTAGTTAGAGGATCAGGGAAGAACTCGATAAAGAAGGAAACTATAATAACTGAAAACTGAATGATGAGTAGATGATTTATTACATGTTAACTATTCAAAGAAGGGGGAACAGCATTGTAGATGGAGGGAATAGCCTGGCTGAGATTTCCAAAGCAGGGGGAAGCCCTGGCATGTGAGGAAGTGAAAGCAGATCAGTGTGTCTGGAGCAGAGAACTGAGAAAGAAAGATGTAAGGTGAGCTGGGGAGGTGGGCACAAGCTAGACTTGGCAGAACTTGGCAGCGTTTGTGGGGCGCGCTAAAAATTTGGAAAGGAGTTAAGCTGGGGAGTGATATGATCAGATTTGTATTAAAAAATCACGGTGTCTGCAGTTTGAAGATGGATTGAAGGTGAGCACGACTGGAAGCCATCTGTGGACATGCTCTGAACACCAAAAATGTGCAGCTTTTACTGTTTACTGATTGTAGCAAGAATCTGATGAGCGTATGGGGGAGGTACAGGTCGCGAATGGGGAAGAATATATGTTGTTGAAAAACTTGAAATCTTTTTGAGGAGATAAATTAGAAGTCATGAACCTCCCAGAGAGGAAAAAGCATAGGCTAAAAAAAAACAACTCAGCAAACCCAAGAGTTGAGTCTGGTGAGTCAGAGGGTCCCAGTGGGGAAAGGACAATGTGGCCTGGAGAAGTAAAAGAATTTTCAATGGAAAGGTGGACCTTGTCCTTGAGTTCCCAGAGGTGGGGAGTATGGACAATGGGGCTTCTGGAGGGCTCCAAGGAAAGAATGCATTCTAGTTTGGAACAGAACAGGGTCCCTCTTCGCAATGACCACTGGAAGTGGCTTCCCTGGCCACTAAGAATTATGGAGTCGTCAGGCTAATATATATATTTTTGTGAATGGACATCTGAGAGGAAATGTCCTTCCTGACATTTCCCAGCAGAAGGATCAGCTTTGCAAAGCTTCCGATTTCTGGCGTGCTCATGTTCCTTCCCTCCCTGGAACAGGACTATTTGCATGTTTTCACGAGCCTTATTACGTAGCTTTAAGACTTGTACATGTAATAATAGTGAGCCAGACGTTCAGGGGATGTGTCTCTAGAGAAGTCATCAGACGAACATAGAAATGTAAATCCATTTGGAAAAACAGAGACCAGTTATTGAAAGTGAAGCCTGCAGAACATGCACCCCCAGTGCTAGATTAGTAAAAGCCCAATGACACACATTCTCACTCAGACCAACTCCACAGACCATCTGGAAACAGACGACACTTAATAATGCAGAATAATAAAATCAGCTCAGCTCCCATTCACGAATGAAGGAAATTGGAAGATGAGTAGTTACACAAATCCAAAGCAAGTGGAAATATCTTCCCCAAATTTGAGGCAGGGCTGGAGGGAGGGCCCATTTTGTGAAGCCAGACATTTGAAACTAAGAAAACACAGATTCCAAGTGGTTGACTCTCTGTGCGAAACTGACCTGTCAAAACCTCTGTGAATGACCGTGCCTTCTCTGACTAACATGTATCAATATCTAAAAATGCTTCCTGCAAAGCCATAAGACAGTTTTCAGACCAATAACAGCTCACTATATGGTGTTCTCTGCTCCGTCATCCCTGCAGCTATAACCAACAAAATGAAAAGGTAAGACAGATAAAAGACAGGGGTCACCTGCTGTAAGCTGGTGGGGTTCTTTCTCCTGCTGTGGGAAGCCAGAGCAGCCTTATACTCTCCATTTTATCAGCTTTTCCTTCTAAAATCTTACAGGTTTTTCATGAGCAATTAAGACTGTTATTTGTTTGACTATTAAACAGGGAACCAAGAACCTGAAAGTTTATAACTGAGCAGTAATTTAGCTGGAAATGTCTGGGAAGCTGAGATGGGCTGAACTTGGGAATCCCACACCATAACTGCTCTAGTTCTGGTGCTAGATGAGTTTTAAAGTTTGCTGCTCGTCCACTGTGCTGTGATCATTCTGCAGTAAAAACCAGCAGGTATTTTTGTCCTGTGTCAGAGCTGTAGCAGCATTCCTGGAGTTGGGGCAAGTCAACCAGTAAGCAAGGTACGCACGGGCTTATAGTAAGCACAGGCTTAGTTGTGTTTACTTACTAATCCGCAGTGCACAATTTCACATGGGTTTCACCCTACCTTTGGCATGGTGAAAAACAGGTGAAATTGTGCACTACAGATGAATAAGTAAGCACAAATAAGCCTGTGTGTACCTTGCTTATTGGATAATCTGTCTCTACTGTACCTCGGCTCGTTCCCCAGGTTCTGGGATTAAATCTACCACCATTCCCTTTTCTGATGCAGCAATCCAATATCTTACAAACCTCTATTGGCATGGTAAGCCTTACGCTATACTGCCTGGCCAATGTATGGCTATGTTTGTGTAGGCAGGGAGGGGCAGGTGAGGGTTGAACAGATGAAAATTGGAAGAAGTTCAGGGTTGAAGAGGCAACGAAGGTCCTTTAGAGCCATATGAGCTGCTGGAGAAAGGATCCTGGCCAGCAAGTTGCAGAGGTAGCAGTTTACATAAAGTTCCAAACAAGGGAATTGCCGTGACTGTTGAGGGAGAGCCCTGTGGCTCAGGAGGGGTTCAAGTGGGGTGACAGTGTCTCACTTGGGCCTAGAAGATGGAGGTAGGGGAGGGTGGGTGATGGGAACAGCCATGATGGTGGGGAAATGTTGGTCACTGCAGTGGATGTTGTGGGGTATCACCTAGATACCCCTATTCTAGAGCTGAAGCCTCTGTTTCCCAGCTATCGGGAATGTTGATGGCTCACCACTGAGTCCCACACTCCCACCCTGTGGTTATTCTCAGCTGAAGAGATCTGCCTTACATCTGCTTTCCAGGGAGCCATTCATATTTAGTGGCTGAGTGATACAGAGGTAAAAAAGCATGGTGCCCTTGTCCCAATTAGGGACAACTTGACAGGGCTATCCCAGCTGCAGAACACCCAAGGGGGCTGTCTGAGGCCTTTATGACTGCACCACAGCCAGCTTCTCTTCTTATTTAACCCTGCTTGCTTTGCTTCCACGCATGTGTTGATCCTGACAGCACTTCCAGTCTGGGCACCTAGCCAAGGTGCACATCCTCTCAGCAGAATTCTCTGCCATTGCTGTCCTGCCCTCCCAGTTCAGTATCTACTGATCTCGGAAGAGGCCCAAAATGGTGGCTTCTTGGAATTTGCTTCCTGGGACCCAGCCAGGGAGAGAGAAGCACTGAGGATAGAAAAAGAAGGAGATGTGGAAAGAAGGGTAGACCTCGGAAGAAAAATTGGGAACAAGAGAATTACAGTTCTGGAGGTCAGAAGTTCTAGATGGGTCTCACTGGCCTAAAATTAAGATGTCAGCAGGACAGAGTTTCTTCTCAAGGCTCTAGGGGAAAATCTGTTTCTAGCTTTTAGAGGCTACTTCTTTCATCTTCAAAGCCATCAAGATCTGGCTAAGTCCTTCTCATGTTGCCATCTCTCTAACTTTGACCTCCTCTCCTGCCTTTCTCTTCTACTTTAAAGGATCTTTGTGATTACATTGGGCCCACCTGGATAAAACAGGAAAATCTCATTTTATAGTCAGCTGATTAGCAACCTTATTTCCACCTGCAAGCTGAATTCCCCTTTACCAAATAACCCAGTATATTCACAGTGTATCAGGATTGGAATGTGGGCATCTTTTAAAAAAAATCAAAACCAAACCCGTTGCCATTGAGTTGATTTCGACTCATAGTGATCCTGTAGGACAGAGTAGAAGTGCCCTATAGGGTTTCCAAGGAACATCTGGTAGATTTGAACTTCCAACCATTTTGTTAGCAGCTGAGCTCTTAACGACTGTGCTACCAGGGCTTATTCTGACTAACAAAGAGGGTCTATGTTCTTTTAGCCTTCACAGTACAGGGAAAGGAAAGAGCAGAGGCTTGAGCCCCTGGAACTGCTGTCCTGCATTAGCCATTTGGACTGGAATTGGCAAAGTTGTGTGCTTGGTGTCATTTGGTCTCCCAAGGTTCCAAACAGTGCCTTAGGTTGAGGGTTTTCATGTCCAGATCTTCAAAATGGGCTATTCCTGGGGTTCAACTTCTTGATCTAGCTGCCTCCTAGATACCTCTTCTTGAATAATCCGAGGCACCATCTGCTGCTCTCTCTCTCTCTTTTGCGGTAGCCTTTGCCACTACCCCTCTGCACTGAAAACATCAAAGTTATCTACATTTCCCTTCACATATCGTTGACAACCCCTCACCAAGTTCTTATAGTTTTCTTCTTAAAAATCCCAGAGCCCACTTCTCTTGTTTCTCACTTCCACTATACTGCTATCTTTTTCTGATCTACTGTATGAACCACAGCTTCTTATCAGTCCTGCCTCTCTCAAATTCCTATTCTTTCTAATAAATCTTTGCAGCACTGCCTGAGAAGTTGTGTAATAATGTTGTTGATGGTTGCTGAAAAGTCACTTCTGACTCACAATGACACTACATAAAAGAATAAAACACTGCCTGGTCCTACGCCATCCACACAGTCATTGCTATGTTTGAGCCCATTTTTGAAGCCACCGTGTTAATCCATCTGCTTGAGGGTTGTCTTTTTTTTTTTCTGCAGACCCTCTACTTTACAAACCATGATGTACTTCTCTAAGGACTGGTCCCTCTTGATAACATGTCCAAAGTACGTGAGACGAGGTCTCACCGTCCTCACTTCCAGGGAGCATTTTGGCTGTACTTCTAAGACAAATTTGTTTGTTCTTCTGGGAATCCATGGTATATTCAATAATCTTTGCCAATGCATAATCCAAAGGCATTAATTCTTCTGTCTTCTTTATTCATTTTCCAGCTTTCGTGTGCATATGAGATTGAAAATACCCTGGCTTGGGTCAGGTGAACTTTGGTCTTCAAAGTGACATCTTCACTTTTTAACACTTTAAAGTGGTCTTTTGCAGCTAATTGAGGAATATGTCTTTTGATTTCTTGACTTCTGCTTCCATGGACGTTGACTTTGGAACTCAATAAAATGAAATCCTTGATAACTTCAATATTTTCTCCATTTATCATGATGTTGCTTTTTGGTCCAGTTGTGAAGATTTTTGTTTTCTTTATGTTGAGGTGTAATCCATACTGAAGGCTTTGGTTGTTGGTCTTTATCAGTAAGTGCTTCAAGTCCTCTTGGCTTTCAGCAAGCAAGGTTGTGTCATCTGAATATCTGAGGTTGTTAATGAGTCTTCCTCCAATCCTGATGCTGTGTTCTTCTTCATATAGTCCAGCTTCTTGAATTATTTGCTCAGATTGAATAGGTGTGGTGAAAGGATAAAACCCTGACACACCTTTCCTGACTTTAAACCACTCAGTATCTTCTTGTTCTATCTGAACCGCTGCTTCTTGTCCTATGTACAGGTTCCTCATGAGCACAATTAAGTGTTCTGGAATTCTCATTCTTCCTAATGTTACCATAATCTGTTATGATCCACAGAGTCAAATGCCTTTTCATAGTCAAGAAAACACAGGTAAACATCTTTCTGGTGTTCTCTGCTTTCAGCCAAGATCATTCTGACATCAACAATGATATCCCTGGTTCCATGTCCTCTTCTAAATATAGCTTAAATTTCTGGAACTTCCCTGTTGGTGTACTTCTGCAATCGTTTTTGAATGTTCCTCAGCAAAATTTTGCTTGCATGTGATATTAATGATATTGTTCAATAATTTTTGCATTCTTTTGAATCACCTTTTTTTGGAATGGGCATAGATATGGATCTCTTCCAGTCAGTTGGCAATGTAGCTGTTTTTGAGATTTCTTGGCCTAGATGAGAGAGCACTTCCAGCGTTGCATCCATTTCTTGAAATATCTCAATTGGTATTCCATCAATTTCTGAAGCCTTGTTTTTCACCAGTGTATTCAGTGCAGCTTGGACTTCTTTCCTCAGTGCCATCAGTTCTTGATAATATGCTATCTCCTGAAATGATCAAACATCAACCGATTCTTCTTGGTGCAGTAACTCTGTATATTTCTTCCATCTTCTTTTTTTTTTTTTTAATTTTTATTAAGCTTCAAGTGAACATTTACCATTCCAATCAGTCTGTCACATGTAGGTTTACATACATCTTACTCCCTTCTCCCACTTGCTCTCCCCCTATTGAGTCAGCCCTTTCAGTCTCTCGTTTCATGCCAATTTTGCCATCTTCTCTCTCTCTCTATCTTCCCATCCCCCCTCCAGTCAAGAGTTGCCAACACATTCTCCCGTGTCCACCTGATTTAATTAGCTCACTCTTCATCAGCATCTCTCTCCCCCACACTGACCAGTCCTTTTCATGCCTGATGATTTGTCTTCGGGGATGGTTCCTGTCCTGTGCCATCAGAAGTTCTGGGGAGCATTGTCTCTGGGATTCCTCTAGTCGCAATCATACCATTAGGTGTGGTCTTTTCATGAGAATTTGGGGACTGTATCCCATTGGTCTCCTGCTCCCTCAGGAGTTGTCTGTTGTGCTCCCTGACAGGACAGACATCGATTGTGGCCGGGCACCAACTAGTTCTTCTGGTCTCAGGATAATGTAGGTCTCTGGTTCATGTGGCCCTTTCTGTCTCTTGGGTTCTTAGTTGTCGTGTGACCTTGGTGTTCTTCCTTTGCCTTTGCTCCAGGTGGGTTGAGACCAATTAATGTATCTTAGATGGCCGCTTGTTGGCATTTAGGACCCCAGGCACCACAATTCAAAGTGGGATGCAGAGTGTTTTCATAATAGAATTGTTTTGCCCATTGACTTAGAAGTCCCCTCAAACCAAGTTTCCCAGACCCCAGCCCCTGCTTCGCTGACCTTTGAAGCTTTCATTTTATCCCGGAAACCTCTTTGCTTTTAGTCCAGTCCAATTAGGCTGGCCTTCCTTGTATTGAGTGTTGTCTTTCCCTTCACCCAAAGCAGTTCTTATCTACAGATTGATCAATAAAAAGCCCTCTCCCTCCCTCCCCCCTTTGTAACCACATAAGTCTGTGTTCTTCTCCGTTTTTTCTATTTCTCAAGATCTTATAATAGTGGTCTTATACAATATTTGTCCTTTTGCAACTGACTCATTTCACTCAGCATAATGCCTTCCAGATTCCTCCATGTTATGAAATGTTTCAGAGATTCGTCACTGTTCTTTATCGATGCGTAGTATTCCATTGTGTGAACATACCACAATTTATTTACCCATTCGTCCGTTGACGGACATCTTGGTTGCTTCCAGCTTTTTGCTATTGTAAACAGAGCTGCAATAAACATGGGTGTGCATATATCTGTTTGTGTCAAGGCTCTTGTATCTTTAGGGTATATTCCGAGGAGTGGGATTTCTGGGTTGTATGGTAGTTCTATTTCTAACTGTTTAAGATAACGCCAGATAGATTTCCAAAGTGGTTGTACCATTTTACATTCCCACCAGCAGTGTACGAGAGTTCCAATCTCTCCACAGCCTCTCCAACATTTATTATTTTGTGTTTTTTGAATTAATGCCAGTCTAGTTGGTGTGAGATGGAATCTCATCGTAGTTTTAATTTGCATTTCTCTAATGGCTAATGATCGAGAGCATTTTCTCATGTATCTGTTGGCTGCCTGAATATCTTCCTTAGTGAAATGTGTGTTCATATCCTTTGCCCACTTCTTGATTGGGTTGTTTGTCTTTTTGTGGTTGAGTTTTGACAGAATCATGTAGATTTTAGAGATCGGGCGCTGGTCTGAGATGTCATAGCTGAATATTCTTTCCCAGTCTGTAGGTGGTCTTTTTACTCTTTTGGTGAAGTCTTTAGATGAGCATAGGTGTTTGATTTTTAGGAGCTCCCAGTTATCTGGTTTCTCTTCATCATTTTTGGTAATGTTTTGTATTCTGTTTATGCCCTGTATTAGGGCTCCTAGGGTTGATCCTATTTTTTCTTCCATGATTTTTATCGTTTTAGTCTTTATGTTTAGGTCTTTGATCCACTTGGAGTTAGTTTTTGTGCATGGTGTGAGGTATGGGTCCTGTTTCATTCTTTTGCAAATGGATATCCAGTTATGCCAGCACCATTTGTTAAAAAGACTATCTTTTCCCCAATTGACTGACACTGGTCCTTTGTCAAATATCAGCTGCTCATACGTGGATGGATTTATATCTGGGTTCTCAATTCTGTTCCATTGGTCTATGTGCCTGTTGTTGTACCAGTACCAGGCTGTTTTGACTACTGTAGCTATATAATAGGTTCTGAAATCAGGTAGAGTGAGGCCTCCCACTTTCTTCTTCTTTTTCAGTATTGTTTTGCTTATCCGGGAGTTCTTTCCTTTCCATATGAAATTAGTGATTTGTTTCTCTATCCCCTTAAAGTATGACATTGGGATTTGGATTGGAAGTGCATTATATGTATAAATGGCTTTTGGTAGAATAGACATTTTTACTATGTTAAGTCTTCCTATCCATGAGCAGAGTATGTTTTTCCACTTAAGTATGTCCTTTTGAATTTCTTGTAGCAGAGTTTTATAGTTTTCTTTGTATAGGTCTTTTACATCCTTGGTAAGATTTATTCCTAAGTATTTTATCTTCTTGGGGGCTACTGTGAATGGTATTGATTTGGTTATTTCCTCTTCGGTGTTCTTTTTGTTGATGTAGAGGAATCCAAGTGATTTTTGTATGTTTATTTTATAACCTGAGACTCTGCCAAACTCTTCTATTAGTTTCAGTAGTTTTCTGGATGATTCCTTAGGGTTTTCCGTGTATACGATCATGTCATCTGCAAATAGTGATAGCTTTACTTCCTCCTTACCAATCTGGATACCCTTTATTTCTTTGTCTAGCCTAATTGCCCTGGCTAGGACTTCAAGTACGATGTTGAATAAGAGCGGTGATACAGGGCATCCTTGTCTAGTTCCCGTTCTCAAGGGAAATGCTTTCAGGTTCTCTCCATTTAGAGTGATATTGGCTGTTGGCTTTGCATATATGCCCTTTATTATGTGGAGGAATTTTCCTTCAATTCCTATTTTGGTTAGAGTTTTTATCATAAATGGGTGTTGAACTTTGTCAAATGCCTTTTCTGCATCTATTGATAAGATCATGTGGTTTTTATCTTTTGTTTTATTTATGTGATGGATTACATTAATGGTTTTTCTGATATTAAACCAGCCTTGCATACCTGGTATAAATCCCACTTGATCAGGGTGTATTATTTTTTTGATGTGTTGTTGGATTCTATTGGCTAGAATTTTGTTGAGGATTTTTGCATCTATGTTCATGAGGGATATAGGTCTATAATTTTCTTTTTTTGTAATGTCTTTACCTGGTTTTGGTATCAGGGAGATGGTAGCTTCATAGAATGAGTTGGGTAGTATTCTGTCTTTTTCTATGCTTTGAAATACCTTCAATAGTAATGGTGTTAAGTCTTCTCTGAAGGTTTGGTAGAACTCTGCAGTGAAGCCATCTGGGCCAGGACTTTTTTTTGTTGGGAGTTTTTTGATTACCGTTTCAATCTCTTTTTTTGTTATGGGTCTATTTAGTTGTTCTACTTCTGAATGTGTTAGTTTAGGTAGGTAGTATTGTTCCAAGAATTTATCCATTTCTTCTAGGTTTTCAAATTTGTTAGAGTACAATTTTATGTAGTAATCTGATATGATTCTTTTGATTTCATTTGGTTCTGTTGTGATGTGGTCCTTCTCGTTTCTTATTCGGGTTATTTGTTTCCTTTCCTGTTTTTCTTTAGTCAGTCTGGCCAATGGTTTATCAATTTTGTTAATTTTTTCAAAGAACCAGCTTTTGGCTTTGTTAATTCTTTCAATTGTTTTTCTGTTCTCTAATTCATTTAGTTCAGCTCTAATTTTTTATTATTTGTTTTCTTCTGGTGCCCGATGGGTTCTTTTGTTGCTCACTTTCTATTTGTTCAAGTTGAAGGGACAGTTCTCTGATTTTGGCTCTTCTTTTTGTATGTGTGCATTTATCGATATACATTGGCCTCTGAGCACTGCTTTTGCTGTGTCCCAGAGGTTTTGATAGGAAGTATTTTCATTCTCATTGCTTTCTAAGAATTTCCTTATTCCCTCCTTGATGTCTTCTATAACCCAGTCTTTTTTCAGGAGGGTATTGTTCAGTTTCCAAGTATTTGATTTCTTTTCCCAAGTTTTTCTGTTATTGATTTCTAGCTTCATTGCCTTGTGGTCTGAGAAGATGCTTTGTAATATTTCGATGTTTTGGATTCTGCAAAGATTTGTTTTATGACCTAATATGTGGTCTATTCTAGAGAATGTTCCATGTGCACTAGAAAAAACAGTATATTTTGCAGCAGTTGGGTGGAGAGTTCTGTATAAGTCAATGAGGTCAAGTTGGTTGATTGTTGTAAGTAGGTCTTCCGTGTCTCTATTGAGCTTCTTACTGGATGTCCTGTCCTTCTCCGAAAGTGGTGTGTTGAAGTCTCCTACTATATATATGGAGGTGTCTATCTCACTTTTCAATTCTGTTAAAATTTGATTTATGTATCTTGCAGCCCTGTCATTAGGTGCATAAATATTTAATATGGTTATGTCTTCCTGATCAATTGTCCCTTTTATCATTATATAGTGTCCTTCTTTATCCTTTGTGGCGGATTTAAGTCTAAAGTCTATTTTGTCAGAAATTAATATTGCTACTCCTCTTCTTTTTTGCTTATTGTTTGCTTGATATATTTTTTTTCCATCCTTTGAGTTTTAGTTTGTTTGTGTCTCTAAGTCTAAGGTGTGTCTCTTGTAGGCAGCATATAGATGGATCGTGTTTTTTTATCCAGTCCGTGACTCTCTGTCTCTTTATTGGTGCATTTAGTCCATTTTCATTCAGCGTAATTATAGATAAGTAAGTTTTTAGTGCTGTCATTTTGATGCCTTTTCATGTGTGTTGTTGGCCATTTCATTTTTCCACATGCTTTTTTGTGCTGAGACGTTTTTCTTAGTAGCTTGTGAGATCCTCATTTTCATAATGTTTAACTTTGTGTTTATTGACTCGTTACGTTTTTCTTGGCTTTTTTCTTGAGTTATGGAATTGATATTCCTTTTTGTGGTTATCTTTTTATTTACCCCTATTTTTCTAAGTAAAAACCTAACTTGTATCCTTCTATATCGCCTTGTATCACTCTCCATCTGGCAGTTCAATGCCTCCTATATTTAGTCCCTCTTTTTGATTATTGTGATCGTTTATCTATTGATTTCCATGATTTCCTGGTGTGTGTTATTTTGTTTATTTATTTATTATTTAGAATTAGTCTTAATTTGTTTGTTTTTGTGCTTTCCCTATTTGAGTTGCATTGATATCAGGGCGTTCTGTTTTGTGACCCTGTATTGTGCTGGTACCTGATATTATTGGTCATCCGGCCAAACAATCTCCTTTAGCATTTCTTGCAGTCTTGGTTTAGTTTTTGCAAATTCTCTAAACTTGTGTTTATCTGTAAATATCTTAATTTCTCCTTCATATTTCAGAGAGAGTTTTGCTGGATATATGATCCTTGGCTGGCAGTTTTTCTCGTTCAGTGCTCTGTATACGTCGTCCCATTCCCTTCTTGCCTGCATGGTTTCTGCTGAGTAGTCTGAACTTATTCTTATTGATTCTCCCTTGAAGGAAACCTTTCTTTTCTCCCTGGCTGCTTTTAAAATTTTCTGTTTGTCTTTGGTTTTGGCAAGTTTGATGATAATATGTCTTGGTGTTTTTCTTTTTGGATCAATCTTAAATGGGGTTCGATGAGCATCTTGGATAGATATCCTTTCGTCTTTCATGATGTCAGGGAAGTTTTGTGTCAGGAGTTCTTCAACTATTTTCTCTGTGTTTTCTGTCCCCCCTCCCTGTTCTGGGACTCCAATCACTCGCAAGTTATCCTTCTTGATAGAGTCCCACATGATTCTTAGGGTTTCTTCATTTGTTTTAATTCTTTTATCTGATTTTTTTTCAGCTATGTTGGTGTTGTTTCCCTGGTCCTCCAGAAGTCCCAGTCTACATTCTAATTGCTCGAGTCTGCTCCTCTGACTTTCTATTGCGTTGTCAAATTCTGTAGTTTTATTGTTAATCTTTTGGGTTTCTACATGTTGTCTCTCTATGGATTTTTGCAACTTATTAATTTTTCCACTATGTTCTTGAATAATCTTTTTGAGTTCTTCAACAGTTTTATCAGTGTGTTCCTTGGCTTTTTCTGCATTTATCATATCTTTAAGCATTCTGTAAATTAGTTTTTTATATTCTGTATCTGATAATTCCAGGATTGTATCTTCATTTGGGAAAGATTTTGATTCTTTTGTTTGGGAGGTTGGAGAAGCTGTCATGGTCTGTTTCTTTATGTGGTTTGATATGGACTGCTGTCTCCGAGCCATCACTGGGAAACTAGATTTTCCAGGTAGTCGGCTAAAAGAAAATGCAGTCAGATCCCTATCTGAATTCTCCCTCTGGCTCCGGGTATTCGGATGTTAATGGGGCCACCTGGGGCGGGTGGGGGAGGGATCAGAGAGCTAGGAGTGTAGCACCACAGAATATAGAGCTGAACACCGCGTTCACGCTCCGCCCCCATTCGCCAAAATCCGGGCGGGACGGGTCCCCGGCTAGGACGCTGCTTTCCTTGCTCAGAGACCAGTCACTTCCTCCCGGGGACTTCTCCCTCCGGTGCGCGGCACCGCTCGCGCGCACTGGGTGGGCGTTTCCCGCACGAACGGGTGGGCCCGCCCCAGGGTCTATTCAGGCGATTATAATTGGGCCCCGTGGTCATGCCCCGCCCACACGCACGCCCAAATCCCAGCGGGACGACTTCCGGGTTGGGACGCTGCTTTCCCCATTCCGGAACCAGTCACTTCCGGGGACTTCTCCTTCCGGTGCGCCACACCTCTCGCGCGAACTGGGTGGGCGTCACCCACACGGCCAGGTGGGCCCACCCCCTGGGTCAATTCCGGGGAATAAAAATGGACCCCGCGCTCACGCCCCGCCCACGCGCGCGCCCAAATCCCAGCAGGACGGCACCCTGTCTGGGACGCTGCTTTCCCCGCTCCGGGAGCAATCACTTCCTCCTGGGGACTTCTCCTTCCGGTGCGCCACACCTCTCGCGCGAACTGGGTGGGCGTCACTCGCACGACCAGGTGGGCCCGCCCCCTGGGTCAATTCAGGGTGATAAAAATGGACCCCGCGCTCACACCCCGCCCGCGCGCGCGCCCATATCCCAGCAGAATGGCTCCCCGTCTGGGATGCTGCCTTCCCGGCCTTGAGACCAGTCACCTCTGGGGATTTCTCCTTCCGGTGTGCCGCGCCACAGGCGCGGACTGGGTGTGCGTCCTCCCGCACAAACTTGTGGGCCCCGCCCCAGGGTCACTTTAGGGAAATATAGTTGACCCCCCCTGCTCGCGCCCCGTCCGCCTCTCGCCTAACTCCCAGCAGGACGGCACCCCAGCTGGGATGCTGTTCTCCCCACTCCCAGTTCAGTCACTGCCTCCCGGGTGCTTCTCCCTCCGGCTGCGCCTCTACGCCGCCCGCGCCAACCAGCTAGACTTCCTCCCGGGATGGGTTCGGGGGGGAAGGGGTGGGCCCCCTTTCTGTGCCGTCTGCCCCCCTGGGCTCTGCCCCAGATTGGGCTCTGAAGGTCACCTGCCTGGTACGCTGGCTCCTGGTTCTGAAAACGGTCGCTGTCTGCCCGTATTTGTTTGTTTTCCGTCTCTAAGTCTGTGCTTGTTGTTCAGAGTTCGTAGATTGTTATGTATGTGATCAATTCCCTTGTTTTTCCGAGTCTTTGTTGCAAGAGGGATCCGTGGTAGCGTCCACCTAGTCCGCCATCTTGGCCCCGCCTCCCTCTTCCATCTTCTTTTGATGCTTTCTGCATCATTCAATATTTTGTTCATAGAATCCATTGATAATGCCATTGGAGGCTTGACTTTTTTATTCAGTTCTTTCAGCTTGAGAAACACTGAGCTTATTTTTTCCTTTTGGTTTTCTAACTCCAGGTCTTAGCACATTTCATTATAAAACTTTACTTTCCTCTTCTCGAGCTGCCCTCTGAAATCTTCTGTTCAGCTCTTTTACATCATTGTTTTTTCCATTCACTTTAGCTACTTTATGTTCAAGAACAAGTTTCAGAGTCTCTCCTGACATCCATTTTAGTCTTTTCTTTCTTTCCTGTCTTTTTGATGTCCTTTTACTTTTTTCACGTATGACGTCCTTCTACAACTCCTCTGGTCTTTGGTTGTTAGTGTTCAATGTGTCAAATCTATTCTTGAGATGGCCTCTAAATTCAGCTGGTATATACTCAAGGTTGTACTTTGGCTCTTTTGGACTTCTTTTAATTTTCTTCAGCTTCAACTTGAACTTGCTTATGAGCAATTGATGTTCTGTTTCAGTGGGCCCCTGGCCTTGTTCTGATTGATGATATCAAGCTTCTCAATTGTCTCTTTCCACAGATTAGTTGATTTGATTCCTGCGTATTCCATCTGGTGAGGCCCATGTGTACAGTCAACATTTATGATGTTGAAAAAATGTATTTGCAATGAATAGGTCATTGGAAAATGTTGAGCCTGGGTGTGTCCAGAGCATGGTGAAGTGCCTCTACCCTGCAAAGTATTTTGCCCACTGGGACTCATAGTCTGCCCCTTATCTTTAGATCCAATGATACTTCTTTAAAATGGAGTTTTCTGCAACTATTTTCTTATTGAATTAACTCATTTGGCCTTAACTTTGCAGGGGTCATAAGCAACTTTAAGGAATATTTACTCTGAGAATGTCACAGTGTAGAACTTTATAATGATTAGTTTCAACTTATTTTATTACAGTAAACAAAAATCTCAAATGTACATGTCTCACATGTATTTATAAAGAATCCCTGAGTTAATTATGCTTACAAGAACTGCGTTAACATTTGCATTATTAATAACCCATCTTCAAAATACATTATGGTTTTGGCTGATTTTTGTGCAAACTTAAAATGATTCCATGAATACGCAGATTATGGCATCAGTACACATAGATTTATGTGACAGCCTCTGACCACAGGCACTTGTGACGTAAGTACCATATAAATAGCTTATTGAGTGTAGGGGAAGTGGTTAAGGTAGGACAGGGGTCCTTTTTCTTCCCAGGCAGAGCGGGTTCCTGTACCAATTATGCTTTTATATTCTCTGGGGCTCATGGTCAAAGCATGGGCTGTGTCTGGGAAAAAGATCAATGGTGGAACAGTGAAGGCTACAGCATAGGAGAGGATGGCTTCTCTAAGACAAAGTACTGTCAGCCAGCATAATCCTTGTCTAACATTACCGAACATCACTCATGTGCTGTTTCTAGTGTACACTAAGAAACAGTATAGAACAGGTCATTAGAACCAAACCACAAAAACAGCCAATAATTCTCCCATAAGCGGGACTTGGATTGAAACGCTGGCTGTAAATCTTGGGGTCTGAAGACCAAGAGGCAGAATTTGCAGATCTCCGTGCTGCCTCACATTCAGCTGCACTTTGAAATGCTGGAAAATATTGGGTCCAGCTTCTCTTTTACAATGTGCTTGAGCTCAGTCAGGTGTGTGGGCATTCTGCCTCTACTGCGTCCTCCATCAGAGAACCTGGGTCATACTAAGCAAGAGTGAAGGTTTAACTTTTTAACCACAGACTAGAACTCTGCAAAGCCTCCACCAATTTGAAAGATTTGTGCTCTAAACTCTATATCCCTATCCCTCTTTCCAATGATTGGAGGAGCCCCTAAGCATCCGTTGGTGAAAATGGCAGGCATCTGCATCTTTGGGGATAACTTTGTCATCCTGTGACGTTTTTCCTATGCTCCATTGGTCAGGTTGCCTTCTTCAGATATTCCATTTGAGTCAGTCCTTGCAACCTGAAAAAAGAGTGCTGGTTTTTGCTAGATTGACATATCCTCAGAAAAAAAAAATCCAAACCCACTGCCGTCGAGTCAACTGCAACTCGTAGTGACCCTATAGAACAGAGTAGGACCACCCCATGTGGTTTCCAAGGAGCAGCTGGTGGATTCAAATTGCCAACCTTTTGGTTAGAAGCTGAGCTCTTAACCACTGTACAACCAGACCTCTGACATATCCTTAGAGAACTGTAAAAGCTCTACCCAAAGAGACAACTTAAAGAAAAGTATAGGCCAAAGGGATTTTGAAGCATTCACTGCCTACAGAATCTGATTTTAAGCTGGGCTTTTAGTATGTTATGCACCCAAATCCAATTTACCAGGCTCCACCCCCTTTAAGAGTCCCCAGAGTGAAGAAGTTATCCTGGAGGCCTTATCAAGATTTTGGTAATCAAGAGGAAATACTTCAGATTTTGTGGATTTTCTGGGTTAAGAGCACACAACACTGAGCATGCTGGGTTTACAGTAGAGTCGAGCCTTGGTGGTCCTTTGTGACACTGTTCTCAGGGGCCAAGGTTTTGAATTTTCTCCTTGCCCAACTGCTGGCTGGTGTTTCCTGCTACAGGGTTCTCTCCAGAGCACTAGCAGGGAGGTGGCCACATTTTTCTGGCGGCTTAGTCATTCTTCGTTCTTCTACAATGCGACTGGGAGCCTTTTAGGTGGAACGCAGTAAACAAATCACCTGGTGATGAATGCTGCCCTCCTGACTGGCTGGAAACCTCTCCCTTTCAGAGCCTCTGCCTACAGCCTTTAGGGAAGGCAATGAATAGGGGCCTGCACAGGAAGCATGAATAATCCCAGTCTATTTACTTACAAATGTGTAAAGGTCTCATGCAGCCAAGGATGGTTTTGAATAAGTATGCTGCTCTCTGGAAATCAGCAGCCCTGTAGATCTGGAGACAGATCCTCCCTGCTCCCCAGTGCTCAGCTCATAAATAAATAGAAGACACCCGTTGATTCAGCTGCCAAATGTGACATGGTGATGAATTTCCAAGAGTGTCACTCAGGAAGGTGACAGTTGCTACACTGATGGGCCTGGGAAGGCAGATTATAGGCAAAGTTTCTGTGTTTGTGGTCTTGTACTCAGATCCATTTAGGGGTGGGTGACCTAAAATTTTGATGACCAGCACGGCCTGACTTACTTATGTACCTCACCTAACAAGCAATGTGAAAACAAGGTGGAGAAGCTTAAGAAAACTACTGAAATAGGCAGGGAGGAGAGAGTTAAGGCTAAATCCTAGGACATAGACTGACAAAGAGATAGTGTCTATAAGGTCATTCTTCCATTGACATCAATTCTGCTTCATCTCATCTATCCTCTTTGGTGGTTCCCCAAAGAGTTTTCCTAACAGGCACGTAACTTCTTGATTAAAAACTTCCAATGGCCCCTGTTCACTTTATAGAATAAAATCCCAATTACCGAGCACGGTGCACAAAGGTCTTCATGATGGCGTCAAGCTCCCTTAGAGCTGCATCTCCCACCACTATCTGCACATCAGCCATAGTGAATTTCCTCTTCTTCCCTAGGCACACCATGCACCTGATGTCTGTCTGTTTTTGCACATACTGTTCCCATTGTCTGGAACACTCCCCTCCCTCACCTGTACAACACAGATACACTCTTCCATATGTTGACGTCCATTCATTTTAGAAGACTCAGTTGAAATGTTTCCTTCTCTGAAAAGCCAGCCCCTGGCACAGGAAGAGTCTGACACGTATTCCTCCTTTGTTCCCCTTCTTAACAGTTAGCATATTTTATGGTGGTTCCATATTTACTAAATTTATCTCCAAGCTAGATGACCGGCAACTTTAGGGCTTATCTCATCTATTTCTGCATTTTCTGTTCCTAGCACAGAGCCTGAAATAGTAGGTGCTCAAAAAATGCAGGTTTCATGAAGAGCTTATTGTTGCAATGTACTCATCAAGCCTGACCTCTGACAAAATTGTAAAATAATTCTTGATTTGGTTTTGCCTTTGATCAGGCACAACGCACAACATATCGCACCTCAGAACTGATTAGATGATCATAGCCACTCAGTAAGTTTGAGATTAGTTTATATCCATGCCCCAGGCCTTCCTTCTTAATTTGTTCCTAGCTCTGCAGGGATGGCCATGTCCCATATCTCCCAGTGTGTTTCCCGCTCACTCACCTTCCCAGCCCCCGTCCCAGGCCTTTTTCCTTGTCAGAGGGTGACTGTCAGAGCACAAGCACACACTGTAGCCTGTAAGTCCAGGAACAGCCCTTTTCTTTTCTTTGTACATCGTCTCTTCTGTGGGGAAGAAGTTTTCCAAGCAACTTGGGTCCAAGAAATGTTTGGGGAAAAACAAAAAAAAAAAGAGAAGTGATTTGGAAAAAACTTGTTCTGATTGGTTATTTCTCTGGATAGTTGGTTAACAGCTCAACAACCCCCTTTGCTTATATATAGTCATCCTGCCCTAACACACAGCTTTCAACACTGATAAGCCCCATCAGTGCTAGATCTTTTGTTGTCAACTCAGCATCCTTCAGACTTACAGACAAGGGTATCCCTGGCAGCTAGTGTGGTGTTGAGTAAAGCCTGGGTCTTTTGTGCATAGCAGCCACTGGCCTTGTCATCAATAGCTGTTTTCTGGCCCTGGAAGGATGTGTAACCAAAATAATCTTTGAAGCCTCTCCCATTCCAACGGTAGCACATGGTTTTCAGAGCAAAGTCATGTGGGATGGATGGAAACCTGCAGATAGGCCACAGTTGGCAGGGCTCCGAATGTGTGTCAAAGCCTTGGCAGTGGAGTGGTTATTGATGCCACAGCCTCTACTTTGCTAAGGGTTGACTGAGCATCCTAACATCCGATCTTGTTCTCAATGGAGGTAAAGTGGTTTTTTCAGGTTTTCCTATTCATCTTGACCCAAATTCAACCAACAAACATCCCACCCAAAAAGTCAATATGTGAATAAGTATCAGAATTTAATCTGCACCCTCTTGTAATACTCTCTTCCAGGAACTAAGATGACAGATGTTTACTAAATGGTGACGATAAGCGTTGTTATTCTCTGCAGATGTGGCTAAAGGAATGGTCTCTTGCACTTAGAAAAAGATGCAGTAACTCAGCCCACTTAACAGAATACCTAGAAATTATTTTTGATGATGCAATTTTAATAAGAAAGAATCCTTCACATATTAGTCTACAGGTTCCCTTTGGGCAGTGTATGCCCTCTGATTCTTTGTCTACCTACAGCTGGGAACTTCATTTAGATACTAGGCATTTAATGAATATTTGTGGTTGGCATATTCTAAATGAGTTGCCAGAAATCTCCCAGAGGAGTGTTCCAGCCTAAGGCATCACACAGTGTGGATCAGAGCCTCTTTGGAGGATGTTGATTTTCATGTCTAAAGCCCAGGGTTTCTAACAAAAGGAGAGTCCCTCCCTCAGGAGATGCACACCCCCTAGACATAGGCATGTGTGAACACTGGAGTTTTAGGCAGCAAAATCCACTGTTCATGCTTCCCTTTCAGAAGGTTCAGAGCATCTGTCTGTCTCCTTGTGTCCCTAGAGAGGAGCTGCTGGTGACACAGAGTTGGTTTGAAGAAAACCCTCAGATGCATCTGTTCTCGTGTTCTCTTTCTGTGTTATTCCTCTTCTTAAATTCCAACATGTTGCTGTCATGTTGGCAACAGTGAACATGAGAGTGGAAAATGCATTCGTGCTTCCTTTCAGACCGACCCGGTTTCCCCTCAGGTGAAAACTTGCCAAAATTAGACTCTTTTGGTGTGACATTTCTGGATATTGAACTGAGCTCAGGAATAAGAATGGTGTTTGAAATCTGGGTTGTTTTCAAGATATATAAACTTTCCAAATACACTCTTGGCTGTCACATTTTATTCATTTTGTGAATGCACAATTTGAACGCTTGACTTTTAGATTTGACTCTTAATAATTTATTGCAAAACATACATTTAATTGTTAATATTTTAGCCTATAAATTGACTGTGCTCAAGTGTAAATACTCGTAAATACTGTAGCTGGAAGAGTATTTATCTAAGTGTCAGAGGTAGCATTTGATTCTCAAAGTTTCCAGTGTATATAGGTGACTCTAATGCATTCCTCCTATTACTGATTACTGGTATTACCTGCATGTGTTTGCATTTCAAAAAGTATATTTGCATTACATAAGAAGTATACTTTATACCAAGACGTTAAATCAGCAAATACTTCTATGGATCAAGATTTTGATGGTAGAAGTTCAAGGAGAAGGAGATTAATAATGATATTGCTGTTTCATGATGTTAATATAAGATATCCTTTTGTTCTTGTTGTGCTAGAGGCATTTTACAAACACATAATGTCACAGAAGCCTCTGCTCTTATCTCTTCTGCACCTTTAACCACCTTATTCTTCTGACTTCCCTGCTTTTATCAATATTTATATTAATAAAATAGTATCTTCTCAGCCACTCTCCAAAATTCAAAGTTATTGTCAGGTTTTATTCCTACCATCCAACCAATAAAGCCTCAAGTTCAAATTTTAGCCTTGAATACTTGGAAACTATTTGAGGTTTTATTTGAGGTTAGGAAACTACTTCAGACATATAGGGTATATGTTTTGATATAATAAATGAAAAAAAATTAACTTTCTGATAGGGCCGGGAATGTATATTATTATTTCATTCATCAAAATAACCTTATAAAATTGCTAGTATTATTCTCCATTTTACAGAAGAGGAATTTGGGACAATGTGAGGTTCAGTAATTTGCCTGAGGTCACAAAATTAGTAGAGGGTGAAGCTGGAACTCAAAGGCAGGTCTATCTGATTCCAAATGTTATTCGTTTTATGGAACCCCAGGCTGTCCAAAGCATCAAGTCTTCAAAAGACTATGACCACAGTGTTGTCATTTGGTTATAAACAAATCTATAATGATAACCTTCAGGTCCTTCTACTCCTCAGTTCTGAGAATACAATATTACAAACAAACAGATGGTGTCTGAGATCCAGACACCATTTTCCTGTGTGGGTGGATCCTGGGGAAAGTCCACTCACTGAGGTCTGGGCAGGCAGGGTCCACTCTAGCACCTTTGTCATGCCCAGCCTTTCCTTCATTTTGACCTCAGTATCATTTAGAAGCTTCAGGGGGGAGGAGAAAGGGGTGGCAGTGATGTAGGGGAAGAGTGGGAGACTTGGGAGACCTCTGGAGAGATCCTCTTGCTTTAAACAAGCCTGCAATATAACTTCTCCTGAATTCAGGATTGCTGTCCCTTAGGAGAGGGTAGGGGAGATTTGCTGGGCTTTGAGAGTAAAGGAGGAAGTTTTAAAGTCTAGGTGGTGTAGCAGATCTGTGGACAGAGGACAAGGTAGGTCTATAGTGGAGATTTGGTTTGTGAGAAGGCATGGGGCTGGAGGAGAAAGGCTGCAGAGGGGGCAGAACAAAGTCTGAGAGCAGGCGAAATGCAGAGGCTGGTGGTCAGAAATGTGCACCTCTATTTTCCGTTGCTCCCCTGGAGGCACCTTACACCACCCTCTCTACTCCTTTGTCCTCCCTGCATTCATAGCCACTCTCCAAAAGACACTCCTAATGTCCCTCTTTCAGGAGTCTCCCTCCACAGACTGCTCCCCACTTGGCTTCTTCTCTAGTACTCAGTTACAGGCTAAGTCCCTTCTCTGGCTTCTTCTCTTGTACTCAGTTACAGGCCAAGTCCCTTTTCTAGGAAGCCATTCTTGATGGACATGCAACAGAATTCACATCCTTCCTATGACACGGACCTGCAGACCACTGTCCTGTATTTATATGGATTTATCCTCTGTAGAAGTCCCAGGAGAAAAAAGGCCTGCCTTCTGCAATGTGCATGTACTAATTGGCAAAAAACCAGTACAGCTGCTAACCAAAAAGTCGGCAGTTTGAATCCATCAGGCACTTCTTGGAAACTCTATGTGGCAGTTCTACTCTGTTCTATAGGGTCGCTATAAGTTGGAACCGACTCAATGGCAGCAGGTTTGGTTTGGGGTTTACCAACCAACCACCTAACCAACGAGTTACCATTGAGTTGATTACAACTCATGGGGACCCATGTGTGTCAGATTAGAACTGCGTTCCACAGGGATTTCAATGGCTGTGATCTTTCAAAAGTAGATAGCCAGGGGTAGTCAAGGCAAATACTAGAAGAGCTGTAAAATATCTCTCAAAGACCAGGCAACAGTGCTCTAAACCAGTGCTTCTCCTACTTCACTGTGCCTTATAGATTATGTTGAATCCTCGGCCCTTGTACTTTTAGATGTGGACCTGTTTGGAAATAGTTTTTCTTTTGTTATGTTAATGAGGTCATACTAGTGTAGGGTGGACCCAAAACCTAATCACTTCTGAGTTATAAAAATACTAGAATAGACACAGGGACACATACACAGGGGGAAGAGAGATAGCAAGGAACACCAAGGAATGCCAAGGATCATTGCCAGAAACCAGAAACTCAGAGAGAGGCTAACAGAAGGAACTGACATGGCCAAGACCCTGATTTATACTTTTAGCCTCCAGAACTGTGAGAAAATAAATTTCTGTTCTTTAAAGCCACCCACTTGTGGTATTTATATTATAGCAGCGCTAGCAAACTAAAACACTGTGTCACTGGCTGAATTGCCTGGTGAGCCTGTTAAAATAAAGATTCTGATTCAGTAGGGTTGGTATGGGGCCTGAGATTCTGCATTTTTTCTAGCTGATTACAATGATGAGGAACATACTTTGAGTAGCAAGGCTCTAACTGTTTTTATACCAGAGGGCTCCACACCCCTAACCTGATATACGTACAGACACACACTCCCCAACTGGATCTCAAAATATATCACCATTCCGGTTGCCGGTGGCTATTAGGTTTTGTCTGCCTAAAAGACCCTGGACTGTTGCTATTTCTCAGCCAGTGACCTAATTGGACTGGTCAGGAGGGGTCCCTGGAAGCCATCATAGCCTGTGTCTTGCCCACTGTGGCTCTAAGGGCTTGGGGGTGCCATTTTCTACCCCTTCCCCTTGCCCCACTCCCTGAATGGAAGGAAGGACAGAAATGTACATTCATCATGCTCATGCCTGATTGTAATTCCACTGCCTCAGGCTGGACTTTTGAATTTTTCAGCAGAAAAAAAAAAATTGCACTGGGAAATAATTTTCCCGTCCATGGGTCCTTAGAAAGGTTACCTGTAACAACGGATACTCTGTGCAGATTCTCCAGGTGACAAAGGAGGTATGCTTCTTCCATTGCTGACCTTATTGCTGGCAAGCGAGCATGACTAGTGACCTGTAATGGCTCTTCCCCCAGGACTCAAGATTCCCCATTTTACCATGATTAATTCTATGTTCTGAACTGAAATGATGATCATTTATTATTCTGTTTTACATATGCACCTCCAGGGAGCTCAGCTAAAAGCTCTAATTTTCTAGTTCAATTGAAGAGCTGTTCTTTGAGAGGCGTTGACTGCAGGGATGCTAAAAGGATGCCAGTTCAGTGAATTATTGAGTTTTAGACAGAATCATATGCTTATATGGATTCAGGTGGTGCTTACTGAAATATGATTCAGACCTCCCTTGTTCCTGGGTCTATATGTTCACAGGAGGAAGAACAATAAGCTGGGGTGGCAGTGACCTGTTACGGAAACCAACAAGGTTGGGCACCAGGATAGTCTGAGGCTTTAAAATGAAGTAGACGTAGTAATAGTATTAGTACCTATCTAACGTCAGGGGGATAACGACCAGAATCAGTCCAAAGCTGATTCTCATGAGGTGGAGTTCAGGCATACCTCTACTCTCCATCTTTTTTACCAATCTGACACCAGCAGTCACTCCCATAGCGCTGTCTACTTCTCTTCTGGGCTCTATAATCCATTGCAATGGCCACACACAACTCACAGACCATACTTACATTTAAGTGACTCATTAAGGAACAGGGTACAATTCAGGAATCAGGATCAGGAAGCATGTAGGCAGTGTCTCCCCTCATCAGTGCAGGACAGCTCTCTCAGCTCCTCTCAGCAGGATGGGCCTCTCTTGGCCCCTTGAAGATAGGTTCCTCTTGGCCCCCCGAAGACAGGCTCCTCTCAGCCCCCTGGGGACATATTCCTTTTGGCCCTACTGTCTGTCACCCCTGGCTCTGCTGCTGGGCCCCATCCGGGCCTATTCCCGCTGGCTTTGACACTGGGCCCTTTCTGGGCCTTTCACTGTATTCAGTGTTATAGCCCTTGACCAGTGTTACAGCTGTTTTAGGAGGTTCCTTGCCCCTTCTCTCTCTTTGCTTCTTCTTTGCGCATTCGTCCTTCTACTTCTTCCTGCTGCTTTTCGTTTTGCTTCTTTCTACCTAACAAACCTATGTGGGGCTTAAAAAAAAAAAAAAAACTTACCATGAAGTTGATTCTGATTCATAGCAACCCTATAGGACAGAGTAGAACTGCCCCAAAGTGTTTTCAAAGAGCGGTTGGTGGATTTGAACTGCTGATCTTTTGGTTAGCAGCTGTAATACTTAACCATATACAAATTCATTGTCAATTTCAATGCATGGCACTACCACCAGGGCCACAAACTGACCAATCCCCTCTTGGTAGGCCCCAGGCACTTCATTTGTATAGTAGGCATGACTAGGCTAAAACTCACCTCATTTGCATAGTCTATTCCAATCCCTGCAAGGTGCATACCAATCACAGGGCAGGCTGTGGTCCAGGCCCAGACAAAATCGTATCAAAACTGAGTTGTTTACAGCTTATCCAGGAAAAGTCAATCAGCCTGGACAAAAGTAACAAACCCACTAGAGTGGAAAACTAGGGCAAAGGTAACTCCTCAGGGTCGAGGTGAAAAATACCTCAAGCTATTTTTCCGAAGAACCAAGGCAAAAAGCCACAAAAAGGAACTCATTTCACCACAGAGGCCTTGTATACAGTCACAATTGTCAGTCAGCTCTGAGGGGACCTTGGCTGCCTGTCTTCTCTTCCTCCACTAAGCTAGTGGCTGGTGAGAATGGAAATTTGAAGTAATTTTCTGCTGATTTAAATAGTGTCATTCAAGATTCCTTCCATAAAAGTGTTTTAACAACATGAGATCACTTAATCTCCTACTTAAAATAAGATAGAGATTGCAGAGCAGCAATTTTGAGACCCACTGAATTTCCAGAATGTGCATCAGAGTATGGAATAACTGACAAGGCAGTTGGGTACCTGGAGTCATTAGTTGGGTAAAATTAGAACTTTTCTACCTCAGTCTAGCCCCTGGTCAGGCTTCATTTTTAATTTCACCTTCAGATGAATGGAAACATATTCTAAAAATGTCTTTCGGCTGATGTGTATGCTAGGCATCATACTTGATGTTTTAGAATGTTTGTGTGTGCCTCAATTTGGGTTATTTATTTTAACAATAAATGAAATTGTGAAGTTTGACTTGCAGGTAGGTGGGAAAAGTGTGAGACAAATTTGAAAAGGAACTTGCAGAGCCTTAAGGAGGAAGGTGTGGCTGTGGAAGCTAAAATCAACATGGAGTCCCTTATGCCATGTCGGAAGAGCACGGCTACTACCAGGTTTCATAGGGGAAAAGTTTAAGATGATACGTAACCTGACGTTTAGATACAGTATTTAGCTTGTTTCTGTAGATTTATGTATAATTAAGAGTTCCTGCTCTAACTTTTGCATTCCAGAGAAGTAGACGCCTGGTTATCTACCTCTGCTCGGCAGGCCCGGATCCCCCCACAAAAAAACAAAAACTGTAACATTTGTCTTCTTAAGGAAACTAACATTTCAGAGAAGAAAGAATTTCGAAGGATATTTTAATGAACCTCTGAAAAACCAGCTAAAACCACCCAGACTTCTTGGACTCTCTTTGTTTCCCTCTGACTGTATCAACCCCGATGCAGCCACATTTCTTTGGAACATGTGGTTTAGGCTGTGTGTTCCCTGATGTGCAAATTGTTGATTGAATAATAAATCTCTAGTATTATTTTTAACTTTGCTTCCATTCTCAGAAACTCTTTTACAAAAGAAATAGTCAAACAGCTGGGGATGAAAAGCTTTGGATGGGGCCTGGAGAACTTTCGGGGAAGTGAAATCCCAATAAAATTACCACAGAAACTGGCAATCAGAAGGCAGCCAGGAGGGAGGGCCAGGCCTAGAAAAAAGGTCCTGTAGGGGACAGGGGGGTCCCTTGGTTAACAGTGGGTGTGCAGCAACCAAAAGCTGACAGAGACTGACAGACTATACCACCTGAAATTCTGGCCATGCTGGCAGCTGCTCAAAGCCTCAGGGCTCCCAGTGGACAGGTCCTGTGGGCCAAGGCATTCAGCCACCCCTGCCAGCTCAGAGCCCCAGTCTGGATTCACGCAGAGAAGAGTGCACTGTGGGGACAGGGAAGCTCATGTGGGTCACCTCTGAGAAATGAAGCCAGGGAAGTCAGGGCCCAGGGGCAGAGGTTTGACGTACTCAATGATTTGCTTAGGTCTCCTTCAGACAAAGAGAAGAAGGAAGAGAGGGAGAGAGGTTTTAAACAATGACCAGGAATCAGGATTATAGCAGCATGCTTTTTAGGCTGCCAAAGAGCAGGGAGGAGTCCTCCCAAAGAGTTTGATAACCTGATTGGTGTTCTTGCTTGAGTAGTTTCATACATTTTAAACATTTTATGCCAAGTAATAGTGAACTAACTTTTAGTCACTGTTCTAAGCATCTTACGTGTAAAAACTCAGTTAGCCCTGACAGCAACCCTACAGGATATGATGGGGACACTGAGGACCGGAAATGATAATTTGGCCAAGGCCACACACAGTTGGTGAGTAGGGAATCCAGAATTCAAACCTAAGCAGTCTGGTCCAGTGCCTATGCCCCTAATCATTGCATCACTCTGACTGTGTTAGTTTCCTATTGTTGCTGTAACAAATTGCCACAAATTCAGGGGTTTAAAAGTATGCAAATGTATTAATTTACAGTTCTGGAGAGGTACAAATGGATCTCATTGAGATAAAATCAAGGTGTTATTAAGTCTGTGTTCCTTATGGAGGCTCTTGGGGAGAATTTTTTTTTTGTTTTTGCCTTTTTCAGCTTCTAGAGGCTGGCATTCCTTGACTTGTGGTCCCCTTCCAGAAATTGTATCACTCCAACCTCTCCTTCCATCACCACATCTCCTTCCTTGACAATCAGTCTTTTGTCTCCCTCTTATAATAACCCTTCTGACCGCATTGGGTCCACCCTGATCATCCAGGATAATGTCCTCATCTCAAAATACTTAGTTTATACATCTGCAAAGTACCTTTTGACATGAAGGCAACCTATTCAGAAGTTCTGGGAATTAAAACATGGACATCTTTGGGAGGGGTCATTATTCTGCCTTCCACGCCCAGCATCTATACTTTGTCTGAGGACCTACCATCCAGTGGCTAGATAGAATAGTCAGAAATCACTAGCCAAGCAGAAAGCAGCAGAGAGGTTTTACAGCAGTCCATCTGACCTGACAAATTCTACAAGGGGAGTCAGGAGGCCTCTCAGCCCAGCTTCTCCAATGACTTGCTCGGCTTGCTCCAAGGGCATGTCACCTGACTTATTTGGTCTCAGTCATCTAAAAATAAGGATTACAATCCCTTGCCCACCACTGAACAAAATTCTGTAGGAATTTAATGTGGTACGTGTGAAAAAATATTTTCAAATGGTTAAAAAGTATATCTTATTCCTTACATTCTGCTAAATCATAACCACAGAAATTGATTGGACCATTATCAATCCCAGATTTATCTACTTGACAAATGTACTAGTCCTTTGCAAACATTAAGAGATTTATGTATTAACCTTACTGCATGGCCCTATCCCCTTCAGATAAGGAAACTGAGGCACAGAAAGGTTAAATTTCTCACCCAGTGCCACCTATCACACAATAGAAGTAGATGAACCAAGAATCAAACTCAGAAAACTTGACTGCAGAATCTTGTCCCTTGAACACTGCTCCATGCTGCCCCTCCAGATGACAGATGAAGTGGATGAAGTATGAGGACAACATGATCTTGCTCCATCAACTCCTAATCCAACATTAGAGAATTACCTGGAAAATCTATAGAATCAGGGAATCCAGCAGAATGCACCAAGAGCACAGAGGCCCCCCCGCCAACACTCACCATGAGCCTCTACCTGAGCCCTGCACATCACATTCCTTAGGTGGTTGTGGCCCCAGATCCCTGGATGCTTTCACACTCACAACACACACACAAAAGTTGATAGAGTAATCCTTTCCAAATGTCAGGGCATCCCTGCTTGCAAACTCCCCTCATGGCTTGTACACCACTCAGAGTTTCAGTTTCCTCATGGTCAAATAGGAGTAATAGGTTGTTGGGAGGACTGAATGAGGTAACAAATTTAAAATTTCTTGCACATAACCCAGATCTATTGGAGAAACTTCTTGCTCCTTATCCATGTCTTCTTGCTTCCCTGCCCCCACCTATAGCTAGGCACTCTTTTCCATTTCAGCTGTTTTACAAGTCTTGGCCCTGTGACCGACCTTCACACCTTCAGGGCCATTCACACTTTTACCCTCTCCAATCTGGCCTCTAGCCTGGTTGTTTCTGTAAAACGATGCCTGTGTGCTTGCCAGTATCCTCCTACCTCCCAGAGACATCCAAGCTGATGTCTCTCCTTGGCCTGGACCCTGTTTAACCTTTCTGAAGCATTTGGTCATGAACAACAAACAGCTTAGTTGCTTATAGTCTACCGTACATCTTCTTCTCATGAGATTACTCTCCTTGCCTTTAAATAGTGTCCTTTTACGTTGGCTGTATTCTACACTCCTGCCTCTTTTCCAGATGAGTCCCGTTCACTGACATTGCTTTCTTCTCTTGACCCCAAAATATTGATGTTCTCCAAAGTTCTATTTCCAGTACTCTTTTTACCCTCTCTTCATTCTTGCCCATAGTTTCCACTTCACCTACATCCTGCTGTATACCTGTGATTCCACAATCACATTTTACGTCCAGAACCACTCTTTTGGCCTCTAGACCTGTATTCCTGGCAAAGTAAACACTGACATCTGGATTTATGATGACATACTGAACATGCCATGTGCTACTCTCATTATCTCCAAACTATCCCCCAAATATGCATTTGATTTGACTTTCTCTTTCTTGACCAATGGCATCTCCACCCACCCAATTACCATTTCAGCAAAGCTTTCCTAACTCTCTCCCTTCTCCCCTCACCAAATCGGAAGAAATAACTCCCTTTTCTGAGTTTCCACAGCAGTTTGCTCATACAGCTATTGCAATTGGCAGGCTAAGTTATAATTAGTTGTCTAAATATCTGTCCCCTCTTTCTAGATAGTAAGCTTCTTGTGGGCAGAGACAGGGTATTATTTTACTCAGGAAACATTGGAGTAATTCCGTAGCCCTCACCACTCATTTGGGTACTCTCTAATTAATCTTCCCCAAGTGTGGGTTTGACTTCACCAATGAGTCTTTAATTTTCTGAAAGACAAGGTACTGTCTATGTATTTTCACATTGCCTATAGTATTTACTTGTAATAGTAGATACAAAAAAAAAAAAAAAAAAAATGCCGTATTGAATAAAATTTTTAGTTCCTTGACCAGATTTGGGGATGCGGAGCAATGCTTCTTCTGGACTTAACCTTTGAAAACAATACTTTACTTTCTTTTATTTCAAGGGGTGGGTAGAAATCAGACAATGGATTAAATGGACAGGATACTTGCCAATGTAGTCTTAATTCAATGGGAGAATTTATCAGCATTTCCTGGCACTAAAATTTAATGACTGCTTCTACAATTTTTTCTTTTCTTTTTCTTCAAAACTTGAGCAGGGATTTGCTATCTAAGTCACAAAGCAGCCTATATTTGACTATAAAACAAACTGGAGTGTTCGGGCTATGAAAGATTTGCAGCTTGATGGTAACGGAGATGGGAATGCCATGTTCGATTTCTGCCACAAAGTGGTTATACATGTACAACAGAATCTAGAGACGGAATCATCGCTTGGGCTTAACGAAGGAACTGCCCAGGTGTGTACAGTAAAGAGTCTTTTGAGCTGCTCTTGCTGTTAACAATCTGGTTTCATATACCCAGATGATTAGATGTCATAGACATCAGAAGGAGGTCAATAAAATTCAAGCTTTAAACTTTGACAATAATTTGAGCTGAATAATAGTTGAATTTCAGAACTGAGTTGTCATGGTGAAAGCCATTGAAGAGAAGTAATTATCTTACAACTCAGTTACTGTCCTGCTGAACTCATAGCAATAGCTCTAACCCCATCTCCACCTTACCAAGCCCAGATCATATTGTCATGCTATGAAACATCATTTTTATATTCTTTTACCTACATATTTGTATTCATAGCTAAATACACATGAACTATATTTCAATAAATATACATTCAATGCAGCTAATGGAAAAACTGTATAGGTGGTTTAAAAAACCAAACCCACTGCCGTCGAGTTGATTCCGACTCATAGCAACCCTATAGGTGGTTTATTAGTCAGCTATAAATTGCATATTCCAGGAAAAAAGACTTAAGTATCATTCAAGAATTTTCAAGAGCTAGTTGGTAGAGAGATGCTGTTAATAATTCTTTTTGCAGTTTAACATATAAGACAATAAAGCCATTTTTCTGCATTGTTTTTGTGAACTAAAATTTTCATCTCGTTTCTCTTGGGTAATACCATAGATTTTCCCCCTTATTAATCCCTAACAATACCACGGAGCACTTCGCTAATCAAAATTGCACACTGCATAATAATTTACAATCTAATAAATATAAGCTTCCTCCATGTTTCACCAAATGTCAATGCAATTATGAAAAGATGCTAAAATACTAAATATAAATTTGAACTAAGGAAATTTAAGTGATTCAAAGCAGTGAGAAATAAATCAAACAGGACCTTATTTTATTTTAAATACAGTTTAATAAATTATTTGAGGAAAATGTCCATAGTACTTTCAGTTAGGGTAAAGAATGACAATTCTCTCACCAAGATAAGAGCCTTTTCAAGCGATACCAATAAATGAAGGGCAGAGGGAGGGAAATAAAGATAATTAAAACTATTTTACGTGCAATGCTAATGAAGTGAAAGAAAAGAGAAAATAAAACTCATGGAGAAGAACCCCATTCATGTTCAAGACATGATGGCATATCTCTCCCTCCCCTATTGAAAGAAAAAACAGAAAATACAAATTATGAAAAATCTTTCATCAGGTCTGGAAACAAGGGAGGAGTGTCAACTGCATGGCAGGAATTTCAAGAATTTCTGCTAAATAGAGTAAACACAGGACCATACTAAGGAAGTTTAGGGGAACCCTGTGGCTCCTTTCTGGGAACAAAGGCATGCTGTGGAAGAAAGAAGAGCTGGAGGCAGAAACCCACTAAGACCATATCAGATGGGAAAGAGCTGAAAAACAGGGCAACACAACTGCTTCTCAGCTCTGTTGACTTCCAGGCCATTTGGCACACTCCGGTGGCAATGGAAAAGCCCAGGGTTTTGGTGTGGTATCGATGGTTAAACCCTGCAGAGGGCTAGACACACTGAGGTTTGTATCTGGCATGGGCAGCCTCCCACGATATGGAGACACAGCAATTAGGACAGTCAGAGCTCCTGCAGGCCCAACTCTGTCACCATCATTCTGTAGAGACTGTTCCCCCTGCACAATAATTTATTTCACATGTGATTTTTTTTTTTTTTTTCTTATTTCGTTTGGAGTTTAAGGACTTAGGTAGTGACACAAATCTCTGACAGAAGCCAGCCTACCTCCTACTTGGTTGGACAATGGCAGTGGATACACTCTTATTTCTCTAAGAAAGGGAAAACAGAAATAATGATAATAAAGCAAGGCCTGTAAGCAAGTACTACAGACTAAAAAATTTTTAAAAGCAGATCAGCCTCCAAAAGTAGAACAGCCTGCAAGTGGAATATTACAAGAAATTGAAAACGAGTGTTCCCAACAAGATCAAAGAAGCCACTGGCACCATGATGACGTTGAAGGAGAAAGTCATGAAGACCATGGAGGATTACGGATAGATGAGAATCAAGCTTGTCAAATTAAAAACTTCAGTGGAGCCAGTGAACAGTAAATTGGACAGTGTATCAGATCAAACTGGTCAATTAGAAGAGCAATGTGTGAAATTTTTCAGGAAATCAGAAGAAAAAGATGGAGATGAAAATGAGATCAATGATAAGAGACAAATTTGGCAAGTAGACTAAATGTGCATGTAATAGGAATCCCAGAGTGTATGGACGCAGAGAAGAGAAACAATAATGGGCAAATATGATGGAAGACATTGACATAGAAACAATCTGGGGCTTAAAACTGTGAGAGCATGTTGTATTTCAGGTGAACTTCATGAAAAGAATACCAGACATAGACATAACCTGGTAGGACTTCCGAATTTCTGAATATGAAGACAGAATTTCATGCATGTTTGGAAATTATTATTTATTATTTTTTTGGAAATTATATGGACAGTCACAGAGTTGTATGTGTGAGGATGTGGATTTTGGGGGGTACAGGCTTGTGTTCAAACCCTGGCTCCACCAGCTTATTGCTCCAGGACCTTAAGCAATGCATTTAATCTCTATCAGCCTCAGTTTTTCCAACTATAAAATGGATATAACAATTACTACTCCACAAGTTTTTTTTTTTTTTTTTCCTTAAATGAACAAAATAAGACAGGCTATGTCTTAAAAGAAAAAATTACTCCTGAGAAGTGGAGTGACTGGTGGGTTTGAACTGCCAAACTTCGGTTAGCAGCTGAGCACTTAACCGCTTGCCATTCCAGGGCTCCACGACAAATGGCTGCTACTCAATAAATGACAGTGAAAACAAAGCAAACACAATCACAACAACTGCAACAAAGCAAAGGTAAAATAGAGAGATGCGGCTAAGCAGTTGCATTAAATGCATTTCCAATATTTAAGAATTATTTATTTTTGTCCTTTGAAAGAGGGTTTTTCTAAAGTGACATTTTTTTAAGATCAAAAAGAAAATGACATGGTGTATAACTTCAGACTGAATTAACAAAAGCTAGGAAAGGAGGTAAATTAGTACCATTTTTTCAATATTTATTAATCCATTTTTTTTTCTACTGACTTCATTAGTTGGAGCCCTGGTGGTGCAGTGGTTAAGAGCTTGGCTACTAACCAAAAGGTCGGCAGTTCAAATCCACCAGCAGCTCCCTGAAAACCCTATGAGGCAGTTCTATGCGGTCCTTTAGGGTCGCTATGAGTCAGAATTCACTGGATAGCAATGGGTTTTACTTCATTAGTTACCTTAACAGCAGTTTATCCATTTTTAAAATTTCGAGATAGCTATCACTGAAATTATAAGTATTCCTACCTTCTAAATCACTAAACAAAGAGCAAATAGAATAGAAAAGTAGCCAAAGAATAAAAAGTAGCCAATAGAATAAAAAAAATAAATAATACAAGTAAACAAAATTTAACAGAAGCTAAGTGAAGATCAGTTGTATTGGTATAAATGTAAATTTAATTATTTTTTTTATTAAAAGGAAAGGATAATCATAGTATCTTAAATCAAAGAATTCTAACAATTTGCTGCTTAAAATAAAAAACTAAAAATTAAATAACTCAGAAGAATTTAAAAGCATAGATAAGGATGTGTTAGGCTAGAGTCATCAAAGTAACTAAGAGGTAGCAATATTGGTATTGTCGTTAGTTGCCATTGAGTAGGCTCCAACTCATGGCAGCCTTATGTATAACTGGGTGAAACATTGCCCAGTCCTGTGCCATATAATTAGACAAAGCGATTTCAAAGGTAAAATCAAAATATACAAACAATATAAATAATGAATATTAATAAGTAAATTATATATAAATAAAAGCATATAAAGTAAAATATATAGAACAATAGGTGAAGTTTTTATAGAGAAATTAATAAAAACCCAAAAATAAGTGGGAGTCTATGATGTACCAGCCACTGGTATTCCTCCTTAGAACCGCCACTGATTTCCCAAAGTCCTGGTGGTGCCCTTGGTGTCTTGTGGTCTATTGTAAAATGGATGAAGTAGCCTTCCTCCATTCTGCACTACCAGTGGTAGAGGGGTCTGAAGTAATTCTTGTTATGCAGCAGTATATTTTTACAGTTTTTGTTTGAAAATAAGCATACCCGCTTTCTTCATGGAAGTCAGATATAAACCCACCGGGTTGCAGGGAAACACATCTGAATAGCAGACATCATGATATACTTAAATGATGCCTCTTTTCTATGGCTAAGGTCAAGTTCACTGGTACTCAGAATTTGGATTCTAGGGAGTTCAAGCTATCAAATCTCCAGATATGCCTAGACACATATGAACATATATGAAGACCAAAGCTAAGATCCCCTCGTACTCAAGAAATATTCTCTTTTTTAAAGTTTAAAGGACAATCCTTTAGCCATTTGCAAGTAAATGTGAAAGCATTGTCAAGGAGGCAAAACAAATCAATATTATTTTCAGAGGATGTATTTTTCTACCAAAAAACCTTAAAAAAAACTGAAAAACAATTTGAACCATTACAACCAATAAGGGAGTTCACAAAGGTGGTCAGTTTAAGATCAGTATAGAAAAATCAATTTATTTTTTAATATAACAAAAATAACCAGCAACATACTGCAATAAAACTAAACTACAAAAGAAGACATCAATTCCTAAAAAATAAACTTAATATAGAACATGAGACCCGTGTGAAGCAAACTGTGAAACTCTACTGAGGAACAAAAAAGACTCAAGCAATGGACAACAATAGCCAATATTGTGAAACTAAGTTCTCTCCAATCAAAATACCTAATTAATCAGTTTTTTAAAAATGTTATTAATTGGTTTTAAAGTTCATCTATAAAGATAACAATGCAAGAAACAGGTTAAAATTTCTGGAGAAAAAATTATAGGGAAGGGGGCTTAGCCTTGCCAAATATTAAAACATATTTTTAATTTATAGTAGTTAAAACAGTATGATGTTGTTGTTAGGTGCCTTCGAGTCAGTTCTGGTCGTTTCTATCACCAAGGCCATATTTTCCAATTACCAATCCTTCTTTGTTTCCAACTTTCACATTCCAATCACCAGTAATTATCAGTCCATCTTTATTGTGTATTTTATCAATTTCAGACTGCGGAAGTTGGTAAAAATTTTCAATTTCTTCACCTCTGCATTAGTAGTTGGTGTGTAAATTTTAATAATAGTCGTACTAAGTGGTCTTCCTTGTAGGCATATGGATATTATTCTATTATTGAAGGCGTTATACTTCAGGTTAGATCTTCAAATGTTCTTTTTGACAATGAGTGAGATGCCATTTCTCTTCAATTTGTCATCCTTGGCGTAGTAGACCATATGATTGTCTGATTCCAAATGGCCAATACAGGTCCATGTCAGCTCACTAATGCCTAGGATATTGATTGATCTTTATGCACTCCATTTCATTTTTGATGATTTCCAGTTTTCCTGGATTCATACTTCATACATTCCAAGTTCCGATTATTAATGTATGTTTGCAGTTTTTTTTTTTTTCATTTTGAGTCATGCCACATCAGCAAATGAAGGTCCTGAAAGCTTTACTCCATCTGCATTATTAAGATTGACTCTACTTTGAGGAGGCAGCTCTTCCCCAGTTGTATTTTGGGTGCCTTCCAACCTGGGGGGCTCATCTTCTGGCACTGTATCAGACAGTGTTCTGCTGCTTTCATAAGGTTTTCCCTGGCTCATTTTTTCAGAATTAGACTGCCAGGTCCTTCTTCCTAGTCTGTCTTAGTCTGGAAACTTCCCTGGAACCTGTCCACTGTGGGTGACCCTGCTGACATATGAAATACTGGTGGTGTAACTTCTAGTGTCACAGCAACACGCAAGCCTCCGTGATACGACAAACTGACAGATAAGAGGTGGGAAACAGTATGATATTACTATAAAAATGAACAAATGGATAAATGAAATAGAATTGAAAGCCCCCAAATTTATCTAAGTGCATATTTAAATTTATACCACAATAAGGGAGGCATTTGAAATCATCAGGGAATGGACGGATTAAATACAGTGTTGGCGAGGATGTGCATTCTAATTGGTGGGAGAATAATTGGTGCATGAATCCCAAAAGGCTTTTATCTTTATATATTAAGATTAAAAAATTCATTTTCCTTTGACCTGCAATTCTATATTTGGTCATTTGGCACTAACTGAAGTCTCTTCCCTCTTAGACCAGTGGATTTCCCCAGAAATAGCTGTTCTAAAATGACCTGTTGACTGTATTCCAAATGACTCATATATACACTTTGGACAAATCTGCCCTCCATCTCTTAATGTTCTCACTATGACTTCAGCAGTCCTGATGGCAGCAAATACAACTATACAATAAGAATAAAAGCTAACCCAGCCCATCTTATTCCATGACTGGGCATTAAAACTTTTTAGGGCCCAAGCTCGGGGATGATGCTGGTAAATGGAACATGATTCACCATGGAGTTTCCTTCTGTAAGGAATATCCTTTTCTACACACCGACTACCTTACCTGCCCTCTTCCCTGCCTCTACCTCACCAACCAAAGGGTTGCTCCTATGAATAGTTTCAAGGGTTGCATAATTTTTTTTAGCATATCCTAAATTTTTTTTTTTTAAACTCATGAGAGTAAAACTTTTAAAAATCTATAACCACATGTCTGGACTTGAAACCTGGTTTTAGTAAGAAGCCAAGCTTGTTGGCTATTATAATGATAAAACAGGCCAATTTCTATGTCAAGTCATGGCTAAATTGAAAGTACGTGCAATACCCCCTGGACGCAATTATTTCTCATGTAGCCCTTTTAATAATGCCCACATTTTGTGCTCAAATAAGCTGATCAATAGTAGCTCTGGGAGCCAATCTCATCTATTCCTGTGTGTCCTGCATGATTCTTATGGACAAATTAAAACTAAAAAGATATATTAAAGTGATCCCCTTCCTCCCAGCTCCTGGAGGCAGGCACTGCAGAGAGATGAGGTAGGGGGAGTAGAGCTTTATAAAAACAACCATGACACTCAAGGGAGAAACAAACCACAAGAAGACAGTGAAATCCTTCACAGAGAAGGATCAAACTGAGCTCTTTTGCAGCCCTTTCATCATCTTGATTGTGGTGGAATGAGCAGTGTGGTCACTGGCTGAGCAAATATTAGTGATAAGCATAGAGTCACGCCTATCTCTTTCCACCTCTTCACAGGGTCCATCCTCCACAAGCCAGACTGTGGGGAGCACTGAACTCAGAACCTTTGCTGCCCAGAGCTCAGTGGGAAAGCCTCAGATCCAGGAAGCCAGGGAGGAGTATGGGACCAATTCAGTGAGTGCAAGGGCAGCTGTGTGCAAGGGCAGCTGTGGTGGGGGCGTATTATGGCTGAAGAGGGCTCAGGACGTCATAGAAGCTGCTAAGCATAGGGCTAATTTGAGATGCCCCAGTTGATCTGCCCAACTAAGCTTGTGTGATTGTGTTGTGGTTCTTAGCTGCCATTGAGTTGGCTCTGACTCATGGCAACCTTATGTATAGAACAGAATGTTGCGTGGTCCTGCACGATCTTCATGATCATTGGTGTGATTGTAGCAAGACTCCAGACTTCATAAAAACAATTACAGTATTTAGCAAATCCAGGTGCCAGCTCTCCCCTTGTCCCTTAGCTCTTGTGTCCCAGGAAACTGCCTCTCCTTTTGCCCTACCTTGCTAGGTGCTGGACTTTGGGGTTCTTTCTAAGGAAAAAGTACTCCGATATTAGGATGTTAGTGAACAATGTAGATTTAATTGAAGATTTCGTGGGGGAGATGGAAGAGGTGGTTTTTATTGCACATCCTGGACTTCAAATAATAATAATAATAAGCCCTCTTAGACATTTTACTCATGCAAAGTCTTGTCTGAGCTGTGTTGCTCCTAGAGGTTTGCTTCTCTGCATCACCTCATGCATCTGCCAGAGCTGAGTCATTTTCTTCCCTTGTAATGAGGTTTCACTCTGGAGACTTCACATTTCTATCTTTTGCCTTCTTCCCACAGCTCATTAAAAGAACTAACCTCTGTTCCAGGACCTACCCGCACATTTATAAATCCAATTCAGCAAAGTGCTCAGAAAAATCAAGCGCCCTCCAAGCAGTGGGACCCACTTTCCGTGGAACTGTTAAGACACTTCATTGACCTTCTCCATAAACTTGCCTACCTTTTTTCATCATTTCACTCTCTCCCCACCACTCCTTTGAGAGGAAAGATCAGCTCATCAAGGTGTTTCATCTAAACATTTATTATCTGCCCAAGAGGAATTCTCATGAATTATGTTAACTTATTATTTTTTGTCTTCTCACCCTCACATTAGAACAGTGCCCATAAGGGGGTGGTGCAGGTGTTGAACTCTTCTCAGAATAAGAGATTTTCACAGGGGCCAGGAAGTTTTATCACTTACACTGAAAAAAACATAGCCTCTTTAGCAGGACGTTTGTGTTGAAAAAGCCTGTTTTTCTACCTCCAGAACCAATCTCATGGCCTGGTCCAGCCAGAATTGCCTTTCATGGCCACTCCTTGTCAAGGCCCAGGGCAGCCTAGCCCTCTTCTCCCTGGCTGCAGCTCAGCCAGGACCACAGCTTGCTCCTGAATTTCCTTTCCTACACAACTAACTATTCCCTGGGATGATGAGCATCTAATCACACAAGTCAGGTTGGCCAATCTCCCCATTCTGCCCTCAGTCCTGAACAGCAGCACATTTCTAAGTTTTCTGTCCACACCCAAGTGGCAGGACAGGGGGATAGATCTGAGTCCTGAGATCTGACTTCCTTAAGAGATCAGATGTCCACACGGCCACCACCAACAGAGGAAATAGGGCTTTTCCCTTTGGGGACTCTCAGTTTACATACAAATCCTTAGATCACAACCTCTGTCTCTGTCTTAACACTTGTCTCGAAGATGAGGGCAAGGCTTTGGACCACCTCCTCAGGGGGCCTTCCATAAGCTTGCAGCCAATACCCTGCTATTCTACCTCTGACCTTCCCCAGAGCCGTGCTTTTTGTACTTCTTATTTTATTCTTGTATACAGGAGGTCCATGGTTTCTTACCTTTGGTCAGCCTCAAAGTTGAGACAATCCTTATTGTTTGTTTTCAGCTACTGTCGAGTGGGCCCCAAACTCATGATGACCTCATGCACAGTGGAATAAAATGCTGCCCGGCTCTGTGCCATCCCCAAGATCAGTTACAGATTGGACCACTGTGACCCATAGGGTTTTCATTAGCTGATCTTTGGAATTAGATTGTCTTTTCTTTCTAGTTCATCTTAGCCTGAAAGTTCTACTGAAACCTGCTCAGCATCATAGCAACCCTTGAGCCTCCAATGGTAGACCAGTGGGAGCTATGCTTGGGCACATTGGCCGGGTTATTAATTTATTTACTTTAGCTTTCAATTTTTATTTTATAACATAGGCACATTGTTTTTCAAACAAAACATACTACTGTAACCTCTATTATATAAGACTGCTATGGGAGGAATTGCTTTGATTGAAACAGGTAATGCTGGGATTTCCCCATCAGCCTCCCCCTTAGCCTTGTACATGGGGATTTATACATGATAAACAAAAGTAACATTTGTTGACTGGGTTAATGAACTCTCCAATAAATTGATGCAGAATCTGTAAACATATGTCAATACACTATCAAACATTTATGAAAGTGCTACCACGTCCACTACTATATTTTATGGCTAAAAAGGAGTTTTAGACACAAGCACCATCTCCAGGAGTTTTAGTCTTGTAACTCAGACAGTAAGCACTAACTCAGTTACTCTTCCCATCAATACTGCAATGCAGGTGTCATTACTCCCTGTATACAAAGAGGTACAGGAGGTTCAGAGGGTGAAGTGGGGTTGGCAGAAACCCTCTTACCCGCAAGTGGCAAAGCTGAGGCTTGAACCTGGTCTGTTCGGTTTGCAAGCCCGTATTTATTTATGTGTCTGCATTGCCAGTCCATGTGGAACAAGGGGAGCAACAAGTGCTAGAGGGAATTGGTTTTGAGGGCAGTGATCAGTTAAGAGAAGAGAGAAAGAGGCCTGGGCAGCACAGCCTCCTCCCGGCCCCCACCCGGGTCTCTGCCTGCAACATGCTGCTGTTTGGCTTTTAGACGTAGTCTCCATTCTATCAGAATCAGTCTCATTTTACTATTATTCAAGCAATATATTGTTTCTGGATTGGCTCTATGGGACTGTGGCCACATCTAATAATTCCTGGAGAAGACAAGAGGTTATCCGTTGGGCATGAATGAGGGAGGGTTGGTACTATTGCATATGGCTTATCAGCTCACTTTTCAACTACTCACCATTCCCAGTGTAATTCTTTCTCTGCAAAGCCTCAAACATGTCAGACCTGTTGGTTTTTTTCTCAGTAGGATGTGGATATGCTAAATAGCCTGGAGAGTAGTGGGGTGAGGAGGGGTGGAAGAAAGACACACTGGCCTTCTCTAAGAGGTGTCTGTTAATAACTGGTGTTCTGAGCACCTCACCTAGTGGTTTTCTCACTTCTGGCCTGGGACCTTCCATGGAGTCACTGAGAGGCTGCCCAAAACCTGTCTGAGCAAGGTGCAGAGGTACCTACCCCCCTCCCAAAATGTCACTTACCCACAGAACCTCTCCTTATCAACCTATTCTCATGCAAATGGCCTTCTGAGTATGAACTAGTTATATTCCAGATGATTCCCTAATTTTCATGCCCTGCTGTATTTGGCACATTTACATCCATTGTCATACTTGCTTTCCTGCTGAGGTTAAGACACACAGAGCCTGTGACATATGTCATAAAAACTGTTTGGGGTTCCAGACACAGACGTAAATAGTCCCTCACGTTCAAAGAAGCAACAGGACATCATCCTGAGTGGCCAACTATATAGAGCAAGCAGCTGTCTCCTGAGATTCAGGGAAACAGGGGAATCACTGGTATTTAGAGTCCCTTCTGTAAATTTGGATCCCTGGTGGTGCAGTGGTTAAGAGCTCAATTGCTAACCAATGTCAACAGTTCGAGTCCACCGGCTGCCCCTTGGGAGCCCTATAAGACAGTTCTACTCTGTCCTATAGAGTCGCTATGAGTTGGAATCAACTCTATGGCAATGGGTTTGGTTTTAGGTTCTGTAAATTTAAATACACACAAACACAACACATACCAGCACAGATAAGTATGTTTGTACACATACCAAACCAAAAAAACAAATCCATTGTTGTCGAGTAGATTCTGACTCATAGTGACCCTACAGGACAGAGTAGAAGTTTCCAAGGTTTATAGTTTCCATATAGTTTCCAAGGAGTGACTGGTGAATTTGAAATATTGACCTTTTGGGTTGCTACTGTAGCTCTTAACCACTATGCTACCAGAGTTTCCTTTGTACACACAGGAATATACATATAGATGGTGTATATATAAACATAAACCAAACCGAACCTACTGCTGACCTTCTGGTTAGCAGCCAAATGCTCAACCACTGTGCCATCAGGGCTCTGTATATACACATATTCACACACACACACTTCTCATAAAAAATATGAGAAAAAATATCACTCTCCACCCAGCCATCAAAATTACCTTTCTAATGTCCCAGGTGGTTTGTGTACACGTTCAAGTGTGATGAGTGCTGGTTTCCAGAATAAAAGTCCAGCTCCATGTCATGGCATACAAGCCTTTCATGACTACACTTCTTTCTGCATTTCTAGCTTCATCTCCTACATGGACTCTAGTCCAATGATGATTTACATGTATCAAGCCATTACTATGCACCAACCACTATCTAAGTATTACTCATGTACTCATACTGAACCCTGTGGTGTCCAAATAGATTATATTTGCACAGCTGTGATTTTGTTCAAGAAGTTCCCACTGCCTTGATGTTCTTTTCCTTTTGTGACTTACGTAATTACTGAATTAGATGCAAAATTCTTTCACAGGCATTCTTTGAATTGATTTCTACAACAAATCAGTGGTAAGAGTTACTCTTTCCCCCCTTACATTTATGGAATTAAGTCTCATAGCGTATGGAATATGGTAAGAAGGTAATAATGTAGCACAGCTTCCAAAGAAAGCCAGGTTTTTGTTTCCCAGGCAGTGCTCCCTGTCTCTCCCACCACCGTCTGTGGAGAGAAAAGTTTGGCAGAGGTGGGTGAGTGTGACTTGATGCTCTTCATGTAGTTCTTTCCTGAGAGGAGGCCTGATGTCTGCTCCCAGGAGGCCTTCCAAATATGGACCACTTCTACTGGCATCAGCTAACCATAATTGAGCACTTGTTATGTGTCAAACATTTTGCTAAGTGCTTTATACCTATTATCTCACTTCATCTTTACAGTGTAGCCTTGAGGTGTGAACTATTATTGTCTCCATCTTACAGATGAGGAAAATGAGGAATCGGGAAATGAAGTAACATACCCAAGGGTCCACAATGAGTTTTGGGGCCAAGACTCACACTTAGGTAATCTGGTTCAGGAGTCTGAACACTTAACCATTAATTTTTATCAGTTGCCATCGAGTCAAATCCAACTTATAGCAACCCCGTGTGTGTCGTATTAGAACTGTGCTCCATAGGGTTTTCAGTGGTTAGTTTTTCAGAAGCAGATCACCAGGCCTTTCTGTTGAGGTGCCTTTGGGGGGACTCAAGCCACTGACCTTTTGGTTAGCAGCCAAACATGTATACCCAGGGATTTCGACCTTTTAAGTTACAGCACCTTTTATAGCATGCTCAGTTTCTTCTATTGTTTACGTTACCATCTCTTCCCTTCTACTTGTCATCGCCCTCTCACAAGGAAATCTGAGTTTATTTTCACTCAGGGTTTTAACTGGACTTCAATTCCTCACATTTCCTCATGTTCTTCACAAAAGGGCCTTTTGTGATAGAGAAGAAAGCAAAATGCATTCCTTGACTAAAAAGAAGACTTTATAAAAAGTGCCAGTGATGTTCTTGCAGGGTATTAGCACTTACTCACTGCTAGTACTTAGTGGGTGATTATAATAATCATGCAAAGCAAACAAATTAGCAAAGTTAACTTCTTATGAAGCTCATTTCAATGAGGTTTACCAGAGAAAATGAATTATCCCACTTATCGTTCAACCGAATGGGAATTCTAAAGGGGAAAGACCATCCTAAGAGGGATAATTAAAAGAGACATCACCTGGACGTCACATTTGAAGTGCACACACATGCACACACACACATGCAGCCTAGGTGCAAAGTTGAGGATTTGGAAACTGAATTCAGGGTGGCTTATTTTTCAATAAAAGCAGTGAGAACTTGTGATTGAGAACTGCAGCAGCACCTTTAAAATGCTCATATTTCTGAAATAATGAGCTACTTTGCAAGATGACAGATTTAAATCGTGAAGCATAAGCTTGAAAATAGTTGCTGTCTAGGCAAGCTTATGATATTTCTACAAATGGAGTTTTTGTAGTCTGAGGGGAATTGGGACGGGTACATTGAGTACTTCTCAATTTTAACAAGCACTTTATGTTGCAAAATTCTTCATAATCACTTTTAATAATTGTTCCTTCCAACAGCTCTGTTATTCCCATTTCGCAAATATAGTAACTGATGCTGAGACAATAAAGGGGATATTTCAGAGCCTACTTCTTAGTCAATATCAGAGACTTAATGATCTCAACCACCTAGGAATAGTTAAAAATAAGATGTACTATTAAAGGGTTCATCTTTTGGTTCTATGAAGGGGTTCAAAGATGGGAGTCACTGTTGCGTATGGAGTTCTAACTGGACCTGTACCCTGCAGTCACCCCTGCAGGCTTCATTGGTCCTTGGTAGAAGGTCACAGGTGGAAGTGGTAGACCCAAGGAGCTATACTGGCTCCAATCTTGTTTACAAGCTATTATGTGACTTTTCTGATGTACTTTGTTTTGAAAGGAATCATTCATTCAGTCAGCAACACCTGTTTAGTGAATATCCACAAGGAATTTGTATTAAAAGCTTTCTAACAAAAACCAAAATGTTCACCACATATCTGTGGTGGCTTACATGCTACTGTGATGCTGGAAGCTATGCCACCAGTATTTCAAATACCAGCAGGGTCACCCATGGTGAACCAGTTTCAGGAGAGCTTCCAGGCTAAGACAGACTAGGAAGAAGGACCTCTTGATCTGCTTCTGAAAACTAGCCAATGAAACCTTACGGATAACAACAGAAGACTACCTGACTCACTTGCTTTGGACATGTCACCTGGAGGGATCAATTGCCGGAGAAGGACATCATGTTTGGTGAAGTAGAAGGCCAGTGAGGGTGAGGGAGACCCTTGGTGAGATGGATTGGCACAATAACTGTAACAATGAACTCGAACATGCCATCGATCATGAGGATGATACAAGACTGGGCAATGTTTTGTTCTGTTGTACGTAAGATTTCCAGGAGTCAGATTCAACACGGCGTAGATATCTCTAACTAAAAGAAGACTTATAAATCATCCTCTGCATCCTGCCACCCAACTCTCATAGACCAGTCATACTTATGGAATTTCATACCTGAACTGCCCCAAGTGAGATACAATTTGGATACTAAGTGATAGGTGAAATTTTCTAGGTTTTATTATCTAGAGTTCTAAACCCTGGAAGACATTTGCCTAAATATGTTCAAAGATCAACTGATCTATACTCTTGTCCATCCGCTGTGCAACCTTTCTAGTTCAGCTCATCCTCTGATCTTTAGCACTTGAGATTGGTACTAGTCTTCCATTTCCTTTCAATTCCATTCAACACATCGCTTGAACGTTCACTTTTGTCACATCCAGTGTTGGAGTCTGGGAATACGGCATCATACGGTTCATAACATTTGTTCTTATTCCTTTCATGTTCTGACTTTGCTTTACCAATGAAATTGTGAGCTCTGAGAGGGCAGGATGCCTCTGAGTTCCTCCTAGCATAGCCTGGCATGGTACTTTGCACACAAGAGGCTTGATGATAGTGGGTGTCTTAGTTTCCTAGTGCTGCCGTAACAAATATACTACAGACGGATGGGTTTAAAGAAGGGAAATTGATTTTCTTGAAGTTCAGGAGACTGGAAGTCCGAATTCCGGGTATAGCTGTATGGGGAGGTCCTTCTTTGCCTATTTCAGCTTCTAATAGGTGACAATCCTGGGAGTTTCAGTGCTTGTGGATGCATTTTTCCTTGTCAGATAAAGCCTGTCTTCCCCACGTCTGTGTTTCTGTCTCTGTGTCGATGCCACTCTTCATATAGCCCTGAAGTGATTAGGTTTAGGATTCACCCTATACTGATATGACCTCAACTGACTGACTGCATTACATTAGATTGAATTATAGGGGTGACTATATTATATTAGGTTTCATCCACAGGTATAGGGGTTAGGATTCCAACACATAATTTGAGGGAACCCAATTCAATCCATAACAGTAGGCAATCAACTGAAATCCATGAATAAACTCTAGCACTCTTCACTGTTTTACTAATGCTAATATTTACCAAATTCCTGTAAGCCAGAGGAAAAGGTTGCAATTTACTCTCTAAATGAATCTCTCTCTCTCCGTTTTTTTAAAAGTTTCTTATTCTATCCTTTTGTATCATAGAAATGCACTAAAACTTTTTTTTTTTCTTCCTGGCTCCAATTATTACCTGGCATGCATCATCCTTCCTTTTTCCTCTTTTTTTTTCACTGACCTTCTTCATAGCTTTTAAATTTGCACAGATCTGTGATAAGACAGGGAATTCTGCCACTCCTTGACAGATATTCTGTCATTCTGTGCATTTCATAAAGACAGAAGAGGCAGTAGAAATTAGCAATGTCACCTCCAACGTCAAACTCAGTTAACAATTCCTCCCTGTTCATTTTCATACTTCACTTAGCCCAAAGTTTTTACTGTTGTCTTTCCTTTTTTTTTTTTTTTAAACTGAAAAGCATGTCTGCATTATCAAGGAATGGTGACAGGAGAAAGGCAGCCGATGAGAAAAAGAAGCTGATAGAAGGGAAAATTGTGTTAAAATACATAGCGTATTAGAATAATAGAATCATGTGCTAGAAAGAGATCTCAGAGTTCAACACCCACTATTTGCAAACAAGAAGCCTGAAATCCAGAGAGTAAGCAATTTATCCCTGTCACCTAGCAAGTCAGTGGGAGGCTTTGGACTATAATCTGGGTTGGTGACCTTTCAACTACCTGCTCTGGTTTATTCAACATGAAATCTCTCTGTAAGGAACCGGGTGTTGGGAAAGCGAATCCCAGACAGTTGCACTGCCTCTATAGAGGCAGAGCTCATGGTGGTTGATAGCACAGAATTTGGAGTTAGGTGGCTCTTGATTTTCAAAATCAGATCCATGGAATGACCTTGAGCAAGTTACATTCCTTTTCCTAGCATCTGCCACCTCCCTTACAAAATGGAGGTAGGTAATAATAGTCTACAGGATTGCTGTGTGAATTGAATGAGCTAGTGGCCCACAATCTAGCACACCGTGAGGCTTACATGGTGGCTCTATCATATATACACCATCTAGAAATAATTGTGAAGCACAAAGATGAGTTCTTTGGCAGAAAGAAACCCAGTAATGCCTGATGTTGAATCTCTAAAGTAGCCATTGGTAGCCTATAAAACTAGGTCCTTGCCCACTAGCCACATTTATTTGCTTGTTCACTGGGTGCCCACACAAGTATTTATTGGGTGCCTGCTCAGTGCCACATACTCTGCTAGGCACTGGCTATACAAAAGTTGATTTAGACATGGTCTGTCTTCTTGAAATTCTCCTGCAGAGAAGTAACAGTAAAAGTACATACAAGGTAGTTTGGAGAAAAGATTTAGCCTTACCAAATAGGTTTTAGAGAGTCAAAGAGCCCTTTGAATCACAGAAATATATTTGTTTCATTTCCAAAGTTTCTGTGGTCAGGTTCACAATGAAATAACACCAGGAAAATCTGTTCTTTCTTAGTTTGTGCAAACAAATTCAGAAATGACATAGTGCGAAGGTAGGTCATATCTGATTTAAGATGCCTCTAGCTTCCAGCTAAGAGTCAGCCCTTGCCTTGTTTCCTCAGCTTCCTCCCTCCCTAGGGCCCTCCAGAGAAGCTTGCTCTTCTAAGTAGATAGATGCACATAGACCATTCACTCTAGCAATGAATGCCTTTTAAAGGACAATGAAGGGGAGTCTTAGGGTGCATTACATTTATGATTTTGCTTGTGTATGAGCTAAAGGTAGGACTTGAAATACATGGGGAACCATATGAGATTTTCACTTGTTAGGAAAAAAAACAACTTTATTGCAAAGATGGAATGAAAAATGTCTTTGGGGAAGTAAGGGATTGTCTTAGTTACCTAGTGCTGCCTTAGCAGAAATACCACAAGTGGGCGGTTTTAAAGAAAAGAAATTTATTTTCTCAGAGTTCAAGAGGCTAGAAGTCCAAATCAAGGCGTGGCTCCAGGGGGAGGTCCGTCTTTGTCTATTTTAGCTTCAAATAATCAGCAATCATTGTAGCTCCTAGGCTTGAAGATTCATTTGCCTCCACTGTCAGGTAGTGTTTGTCTTCCCATGTGTCTCTGTTTCTATCCTGGTCTTTTTATAATTCAGAAGTGATTAGGTTTTGGATCTACCCTATGCTAATATGACCCCATTAACCTAAAAAAGGGAAAACCCTATTCCCAAACAGGATCACATCCACAGGTATAAGGACCAAGAATTCAACGCATATTTTGGGGGTATACAATTTAATCCATAACAGGGATGAATGTCACTGAGAATGTTGTCAGAAAGAGCAGACTCCTGTCGCATTGCCAACCAGAGTAATAAAAGACAAAGCTGGGGTGAGAGAAAGTATGAACAAAATTACCAGCTGCCATTGAGTCAATTCCAGTGCACGACAGTATCATCAAGTCAGAGTAGAACTGTATTCCATAGGGTTTTCAATGGCTGATTTTTTTGAAGTATAGTGCCAGGGCCTTTCTTCTGGGATTCTTCTGGCTAGACTCAAATCTCCAACCTTTTGATTAGTGGCTAGAAAGTATATACATCCCTAATCGTACAGTTGGGAACACTGAGGTCCAAGAGGCTTGGCTAAGGTCATACGTGGGTCGATGGAAAGACCCAAGGTTATTGTCTGACTCTCAGTTCCTTCCTTTGTCTACTATGAGAGTGTTTTTTTTTAACCTATGATCTGCATTGCATGATCTCAGAACAATTTTAGTAACCTCTGAGGGTCTTCAAAACACATCTATCTACATATCTGTATATTTGTATAGTATTTTCCAGTGGGACTTCTCTGTCTAGCTTGTTCTCCTCCACTCAGACTGTTGCTTGTTTCTCTATTAGTCCTTTTATTGCTGGACTTCTTCCAAACTCTGCCCTCAAAGATTCCAGCTAGAACCTTGAACCAACCCTTCCATCCTTAGCACTTGCCTCTATCACCTCCCATATACCGTTCTCCCACGCCTCTTTATTCACTCTGTGTGCTCACTTCAGTCCCATCTTGTATCAAGCAGAGTACTATTTAACCTGAAACAGCCAATAAATGTTTGTTAGGTTAAATAAAACAATGACTTTACAATTTTGTTGTTGTCGTTAGGTGCTGTCGAGTCACTTCCAACTCATAGTGACCCTATGTACAACAGAACAGAACAGACTTTATAATAGACCAAGAAAATAAACATAGTGGAAAGATACTGTTACATCAAGAGGACAATAAAATGGATCCTAGCAGCCACACAAAATTAATCGAAACATCTCTTTGATCTGCTCTAACTTTAAAGGAAAAGAGTTTCGCTGTAAAAGGTTAAAGTTTGCTCTTTGCCTCCTTGATTTATTTTCTTCCCATGTTTCTGTGCCTTAGTAAGCATCTCTTCCTGCTACGTTTCTGGGGCAGTGATCTCTGCAGCTGCTAATTGTGACTTCATGGGTCCACAGCACTTTTCATGGCCTTGATAGAGAAGTGCTCATTTAACATGTTTGCATTTCCAAAACACTTGGTGCTTTCCCTCCCTGGGGAGTGCCTGGAATATGCAGATAGGGATGGCTCTGTGTACAGCCCACTTCTGTTCTCCTCAAATTCAGTATGGAAGCCTGCAGCCAAACATTAGAATAAGGCTTATAGAAGCTGCTTTGAGACCTGTGGTTACTAAGGGAAATTGTGTCCTCATCTTTCCTCCAAGGCTGCTCTATGTTCTGATCTCTGACACTACAGTGGCTCCCTCATTACGGACATGGTTTTCTGGACTGGACCTCCTTCCACCTCTTCAGATCTCTGTATTTCATTCAGTACTAGTTCTGTCATTCTTTTTGTTTTCAAGGCTTCTCATAATCGTTTGTTCCATATCCACTGAAACCTGCCTAAGGGTAGGACCTCAGGAGACTCTTAACCATTGCACTGTCCGGTAACTGGCCTTCCCCTCTTCTTGCGCATGTTGTCAATCCACCATTTTCATAAAACAGCTTTTTCCATATGTCAGTCATCTGGTCAGGGACCTTCAGTGGCTCCCACTGCTTTTGGAAGAGGCCCTCAAGGACTACTGCTGATTGATGGATTGCTCTGCAAACTCGGCACGGTGCCTGTGTTTACGAGGCCCTGACACAGCTTTTAATGTCCACTGACATTAATCTCTCTTTCCAAAAAGGTCTTTGGAGGTATTTAATGTGCAGACTGTGTCTCTTTTAAGTAGACAGGTATGCCTGAGAGGTGGAAGTAACTCCAGAAAAGCCATTGGGTTTAAACAATACTCTGAATGACATGCCTTCTTTGGGGATATTTCTCCAAAGTTATCAGCTTGCTTTTTAAAGTGGAGTCTGCCTTCATTTTTAGCATCACTCCAAATTTGAATGCTGCTGGTGTCTCAGAACGCTGCGATGTTCTTTGTGACAGCTAGAGCAAAGTCTAATTATGGGAAGATAAATATGAGTTCCAACTTTTTGCTTTTCACCAGGATGTCACAACCCTAAATGCTGCATGAGTTTAGATTTTTGTGAGTCACTATTATTGCGCAGGAGAAAAATTTATACTATTAAATCTACTCTTAGCTGTACAATTTCTTCAGAGACCTAGAGCTCTTTCTGCCTTGACAAATCTAAAGAAATTGGATAAAGAGACAATAACTTGAGCTTTCCTGGAGACACTGGATGTTTTGATCTATTTTTACGGCAGTCTATTTCCAAGGGCAACACATCTCTGATGTTTTTAATCAAATGGTGTGAATCCAAAGCTGCAGCCTGACCTCTAGAGCAGACGCTGCAGGACGTCAACTGCAGCTGTGAATGGTGGAAGCGCCAAAAAGGAGTTGCCTTGGTCTTACTATGGGAAAATAACCTTGACTCTACACTGGGGGAGCAGACTACCCTCTCAAAGCAGGGTTGTTTGCTTTCCATTGGGGATTGCTGCATTTGATCTGCTATTCACTATTTCTGGGCACTGGATAAGTCTGAGCCAGGAAGACTACTGTGCCTGGCTAAATAAACAGATTAGGAGAGTCCAGCTTCTCACTGTTGTCATCTCTCTCTTGATTGAGTGAGTGCCACAGGTAGATGCTGCTGAGAAATCTCAGTGGAAGGGAGGGATAGAGGGCAATTGAGCCATGACAGTATCACATTTATATGTATTTTTAAACAGCAGGAATGACCATTAGCACATTTATGAATTAAAGTCTTATTTACACTTATCTTGTAATCAGGATAACCAATTCTTTGTTCTAAGGTGGGACTTCTGAATTTCAAATCTAAGAGTCATCAATGCCTAGTGCAATTCTGAGCACATTATATGGAGTAAAAAAAAAAAAATTAATGATTGATTTTTTAATAAAAAACAGGAGTGAACACTGTTGAATATTTCTCTTTCCTCTAAGACTTAGGCCCATCTTATGTGTTCCTGTGGCACCTCCAGCTCCCTCTCAGATCTATTCAAAGCCTGGCTCCCCTTCTAGTTGGCGATTTCCAAGAGGTCAGGGCTTATGTCTGTCTTATTATTATTCAGTGTGGCCTCAGCTTCTAGAAGGTGACTAACACATATAAAAAAAATATAAAACCCCCTAAAAAACCAAACCTATTCCCATCAAGTCGATTCTGACTCACAGGGACCTTATAGGACTGAGTAGAGCTGCCCCACAGGGTTTCCAAGAAGTGGTTGGCGGATTCGAACTGCCAAACTTTGGTTAGCAGCCAAATGCTTAACCACTGCACCATCAGGGCCCTGGAGCATATAACACATCCAATAAACATTTATTACGTGAATAAATGATGTTTGGCTGGTCACACATTTGGCACTTCTTGTTTCAGCCAGTAATCTTCATTTGTTAAACTCTATACCACAGTTTACCTGTGTTTTATTGACTATGCTAAGGCATTTAACTGTATGGATCATAACAAATTATGGAAAACATTACAAAGAATGGGAATTCCAGAACACTTAATTGTGCTCGTGAGGAACCTTTACACAGATCAAGAGGCAGTTGTTTGGACAGAACAAGGGGATACTGATTGGTTTAAAGTCAGGAAAGGTGTGCATCAGGGTTGTATTCTTTCACCATACCTATTTAATTTGTATGCTGAACAAATAATACAAGAAGCTGGACTATATGAAGAAGAACTGGGCATCAGGATTGGAGAAAGCCTCGTTAACAGCCTACGTTATGCAGATGACACAACCTTGCTTGTTGAAAGTGAAGAGAACTTGAAGCACTTACTGATAAAGATCAAAGACCACAGCCTTCAGTATGGATTACACCTCAACATAAAGAAAACAAAAATCATCACAACTGGACCAATAAGCGACATTGTGATAAATGGAGAAAAGATTGAAGTTGTCAATGATTTTGTTTTACTTGGATCCACAATCAACACCCATGTAAGCAGCAGTCAAGAAATCAAAAGACACATTGTATTGGGCAAATCTGCTGCAAAAGACCTCTTTAAATTGTTGAAAAGCAAAAATGTCACCTTGAAGACTAAGGTGTGCCTGATCCAAGCCACGGTGTTTTCAATTGTCTTATATGCATGTGAATGCTGGATGGTGAATAAGAAAGACAGAAGAAGAATTGACACCTTCGAATTGTGGTGTTGGAGAATATTGAATATACCATGGACTGTCAAAAGAATGAACAAACCTGTCTTGGAAGAATTACAACCCTGATACGTAAGGATGGCGAGACTATTCCTCACATATTTTGGACACGTTATGAGGAGGGATCAGTCCCTGGAGAAGGACATCATGCTTAGTAAAGTAGAGGGTCATCGAAAAAGAGGAAGACTCTCAATGAGATGTATTGACACAGTGGGTGCAACAATGGGCTTAAGCATAACAACAATTGTGAGAATGGTGCAGGACTGGGTAACGTTTCATTCTGTTCTACATGGGTTTGCTATGAGTAGGAACAGACTCGATGGGTCCCAACAACAGCAACATAACCACGGTGATTCTATACCTCGAGACCCCCAGCTTAAATCTCTTTTCTGTTTTTATACCGCATCACTTTACCAATCATCAAGGCATACAGGCTTACAGAACCAACACCCACCTCCCCAAAAGAAAAGAACAACAAAACAGCTAAATCAGTTTTGTTCACCAGTGTTGAAGAGCAGAAGTAGCTAAGCGAGACCTGGTAGTCTAACGGGGATTAGCAGCTGTGATGAGGGATATGGTCCAAGACTGGTCGCGTGGACAGTGAGTACAGAGGCGAAAGGAGGCAGGCTGCCTCGGTGGAACCAGTGAAGGGGCATTCCAACTGCAAGAACTCGACATGTGTACAGCCAACAGCCAGATGAGACAAATGATACGTAGGGGATGAAAGTTGAGGTCCTGAAATAGTCTCAGATGAAGGTTCCTCTCCCTAATAATTTCCAGACAGTGCAAAGTTCCTTGGAACTTAGCTGCCACCCAGGAAAAAAATGTGAGGAGGGACAGGAGCCTTAATTGACACTGTCTTTCTGGACGGCAGTGAGTTTTCTCTGAAAAGACCAAAAATAAGTAAATCATTGCCATGTCACCTCTATTTAAGCATGACTTAAAAAATGTTTCTGCTGTCAGGCAAACTGATAGATTGAATGATGGAATAAATGAATTAGAGAAAAATAAAGACAGTTAGTGAGGTCTCTGATCACTGGTCATTTTTTTTTTAATTCAAATTGAAAAAAACTTAAACAGGTGGCTTCATCCATTGTTTGAATGAGGAAGAACACCTTACTATTTCTTTGACTTATTAATCCACCTGTTCTCCTCAAACAAATCTTCACCTAATCCCCTCTGTATTGTCTGCTAAAGGATAATGATGAAGCTTAAATATATGGCTTCCAAATAACTGAACCTGATATTTCCTTTCAAAAATGAAAACTCACTGTTTAAGGTCATAAGGTCTTCACTGTTCAGTTTTTTCTTAAGAGGAGAAAGGGAAAGAGAAAACCTGCTCAGGCTAAAATTTTAATTTTAGTCTAGGATGTTTCCAGAAGCTTCTTAATAGAACTTTTTAATTCATGTTCTTGAGGAAACTTTTCACATCCTGCTGAGGTGTAAAAAGAAGCTCTACTATCCGCTGGATACCTGAGAGAGAGGGCACAGGGCCTGCTGCGTACAATCTTAAACCTTCAAATAATCACTCATTTTCGCTTGAAATTCAGCCAGGAATCTGATTTTTAAAACCTGAATATTAAAAAAAAAAAAGAAATCCGTTGCTATGGAGTCCACTCTACCCACATGTGAAGAAAGCAAGTGTTACAGTTGGATTGTTAATTTTCTTGGAAATACAATGATGAGTTAACCTGAAAATTGTGTAGCAACTCTTGCCCTTGAAAGAGCCGATTCTGCTACCATAAATTTTAAAAAATTCTGTTTTTCATTAACTGTGGCACATCTTCATAGTCATCGTGACATTCCTTTCTCCCTTCCTTCTTTTCTCTCTCTCTCTTCTTTTTTTTTTTTAACCTTTTGGGGGTGTGATTTACATACAATAAAATACACTGATTCAGATCAACCAATTTTTGTACTCACACACACCCAGGTAACTACTACCCAAAATAAAATATAGACCTTTTTCTTTACCTCAGGAAGTTCTCTTGTGCCCATTTCCAATCCAGAGGCACCCAATGTCTGGTTATTGCCATCATGTTACTTTTTTTGTTTTTTTCCTCTTGAATTGCCTTGGTACTTTGTCATATATCAACTGTAAGAGTCTCTTTCTGGACTCTGTTTTGTTCTATGATCTATATTATGTTTAGATATGCTCTCTATGTAAGAAATCAATGTCAGAGTTTCTGATTACTGTAACTTTATAGTAATTCTTGAAACCAGGTATCATAAATCCTTCAACTTTATTCCTTTCTTTAAAATATTTCTTTAACTTTTAGTTGCAACATATTATCAGACTTTAAAAATCGTAGAAGCAGGGGGGCGGAGCCAAGATGGCAGACTAGGCAGACGCTACCTCGGATCCCTCTTACAACAAAGACACGGAAAAACAAGTGAATCGATCACATACATAACAATCTACGAACCCTGAACAACAAACACAGATTTAGAGACGGAGAATGAACTAATACGGGGAAGCAACGATTGTTTCCAGAGCCTGGAGCCAGCGTACCACTCAGGTACGGCACAAGCACAGAGAGCTGCTCCACCCCCCTGAACTAACCCCGGGAGGGGGACCAGCCGGTTCCACGGGTGGCATGGGACGCAGCCGGTAGGAGAAGTCCCCGGGAGGCAGTGACTGGTCTTGGAGCAGAAAGAGCAGCGTCCGAGCTGGGGAACCGTCCTGCAGGGATTTCGACTGGACGCAGGTACGGCATAAACACGGAGAGTTGCTCCACCCCTCTGAACTAACCCCGGGAAGGGGACCAGCGGGGTCGCGCGGGCGGCGTGGGACTCAGCCGGTAGGAGAAGTCCCCGGGAGGCAGCGACTGGTATTGGAGTGGGGAGAACAGCGTCCCAGCCGGGACACTCGGTCACGGCACAAACACGGGGAGCTGCTCCACCCATCTGAACTAACCCCTGGAGGAGGCCCAACTGGTTCTTGGCGGCAGCACGGCCACGCGGCTGGAGGGACGAGAAGTCCCCGGGAGGCAGCGACTGATTTTGGAGTCGAGAGTGCACCGTCCCAGTAGGGGAGCCTTGACGCTGGGCGTGGGGCTGGAAGAGGAGGATCTGACCGTGACTCCAGCGGGCCAGACCCCCCGGGGGCAATCTCCACACAGCCAGCACACATAGGCAACGCGCCCACGGGAATCTCAGATATAATAGTCATTCCAAGCAAGACAAGCAACTCTGGCTATATTCTGAGGTGCTACTCTCCTATCTCTCTGTTCCCTCCCCCACCCTCCCCAGGCGGCTTCATTAACATCTGAATAGCCTGAGCCAGAGGGAGAACTCTGATAGGGATCTGACTGTATTTTTTTTTTAGCGGATTTTCTGGAAAAACTAGTTTCCCAGTGATGGCTCGGAGACAACAATCCATATCAAACCACTTAAAGAAGCAGACCATGACAGCTTCTCCAACCCCCCAAACAAAAGAATCAAAATCTTTCCCAAATGAAGATACAATCTTGGAATTATCAGATACAGAATACACAAAACTAATTTACAGAATGCTTAATGATATCACAAATGAAATTAGGATATCTGCAGAAAAAACCCAGGAACACACTGATAAAACTGTTGAAGAACTCAAAAAGATTATTCAAGAACATAGTGGAAAAATTAATAAGTTGCAAGAATCCATAGAGAGACAACATGTAGAAATCCAAAAGATTAACAATAAAATTACAGAATTAGACAACGCACTAGGAAGTCAGAGGAGCAGACTCGACATCTGGAGGACCAGGGAATCAACACCAACATGGCTGAAAAAAAATCAAATAAAAGAATGAAAAAAAATGAAGAAACCCTAAGAATCATGTGGGACTCTGCCGGGGGCCAGCCTCAGCAATGAACAGGGTTACCAGAGGAGGGGTAGAGTTCGGCGAAAAAAGAACGAGCGGTAGAGTGTCTTATATTTTCATTCTGCAGAAAAAGAAGGCTCTGCTCTTTATTTTTTACATGGTCTTTTATATCATAAGCTTACAAAAGCATAACATCGCATGATCAATAAAGGGGCAGTACAAGATATAATCATAAACATCATTTCCCAGAGACATAATTTTCCAAGTGACACATAGTACAGTTCCGCATACATACACAAGTACAATGAGTTTTTTGTTTAATTGAAGAGAATATTTTGTTGATATATTTTTACACAAAATAATAATTGACTTCATATTGCTTTACACTTATGCTTAATCTTGCAATACCTTCCACAGTTTTTATAACAATTAATCTTTTTGCAAAATCATTGTTACATAGGCTTTGTCCATCTTGTCCAGGGTGGTCAAGTTCCTGAAGCCCAGCCACTTTGGGTTACGTCATATTGTCCACGATTATGCCAAGGACAATTAGCCCAATCTCTATACCCAAAGACCAGTCAAGCGCAGCAGTGAGCGGGGTGGACGAGAAAGTTGACCTGTAATTGGCTGAGAGATTGGCTGAGAGAACTCACTGCCTTTTGTTTTTCCACTTTTATGGGGTCATGTGTGGGTGGTGGTTTAATCACAAAAGGGCCTTGGTAAATACCAGGATTCCACCATCCTGTTTTTGTTTTCCATAGTCGAGCTATTTGTTTTTCCCCTAAGACAACTTCATGTTGATCCCCAAGTAACACACGGGCTGTCCCTACCCGAGATTTCACCAGGGGATTATGAGTAGGACGCCCCCCGTCCAAAGGTCCCTAAATCTATAATGGAATTTTATGCTTATACATTCTGCTATACACAGGCTGAAAATGAAACAGAAACATAACACAGATGACAGAGATATTCCTGACTTTTCAGGAATTCTTCGATGTTTATGCTAGGGGCAGTGGGTGCAGAGGGGCCGCCCTTGCAGCCTGGCTCTTCCTGACTTTTCAGGAATTCTTCAATGTTTATGCTGGGGGCAGTGGGTGCAGAGAGGCTGCCCTTGCAGCCTGGCTCCTCCTGACTTTTCAGGGATTCTTCAATGTTTATGCTGGGGGCAGTGGGTGCAGAGGGGCCGCCCTTGCAGCCTGGCTCCCAGCATCTCCCCCTTTTTTATTTTTTAATTTCGCTAGATGAAGATCTGAAGCCACCTTTTGGATAGCTTGATTTAAGATTCAGAAGATGACTGGAAGAAAGAACAACAAAATCAAGAATAAACATAAAGAAATACCCGTGTTTAACAGAATGTTTTTAAGACTATGCTTTTGAATAAAGGAATTTAAGGAATCAATAAATTGTTTGGCTGTTTGAGAAGAGGAAAAATCTTTTTCTGCTTTTGTAATATCTTGTATTTCCATATGTAATTTGTCAATATTAAAACTCAAATCGGAATGATTTCATATGCCCTGGATATGATTTTTGATTTTTTTTCCAATTATGTATGGTAGTATTTACAGGCAGTGGAGTAACACAAATCCATTTGAAACTTACATGGCATCTCAAAGTAAGTCGCACTTTGAGATTAGTGATTTCTTGTCCTATATATAGAATTGCTTCTTCAAGGGCATTAACTTCTTGTTGTAATTTTCTATCAATGGCTTCTTGTGTGGCTAAGGCTAGAGTAATATTTTTACTTAAATTATTTACATAGTTTGCAGTATGAATCTGTTGTGTTAACGCCATAGCAGAAAGTGAAAGAGAAGTTGCTAAAGCTATGAGAGCGGAAATCCCCAGTATTAAAGCTGCTACAAACCGTTTGGCTCGAGATAAAATAGCAGAAGCTTGTTTTAAGGCTTCTAGGCCTGAATCATCATACCAATCTTCTTGTAAATGTACAGGAATCATAATATATTTTGGCTGTTGTAAAATCATCATACTTTCGACAGGAATTGCAGGATTTATACAACTGGTCAGTATACAATTTTTACAAGAACTAACATAATGTTTTTTCTTGTTTTCTATAACAATACTAGAGTGATTGTTGCGGCTAATTAATAACACATATGGAGCAGGTACACAAGCTTGAATATCAAAACTCTCATTATTAAAAGGACGGGACAAAGTGACATTGCCGGCAGCAGTTGCCAGTCTCCACAAAGATGGATGTATGTTACCCGTGAAGGTAGAAAGAATAGGGGGAACCCATCCATTTATATGCCAACGATTAACTTTTTGTGGGAGAGGGACTAAGGTATCTTGCCAATTAAAACGATATCGAGCTGATTGTAAAAATAGACGATAATCATCTTCAGGATTTAAAATACTACAATCAATAAGACGTGCAGACATTTTAGGCAAAGCATATACAACTTGTGAATTATACATACAATTTCTCCAAATAGGAAATCCTTTTGAAGGGTCAATCATAGCCCAATCTTGATTGCTCTTAGAATCCTCAGGAGGCGACTTATCACAGGTAGGAAAAAGAGGAGTGTGTACTTTTGGGATACCTTTAAGAAAGTCAGTTTTTTCTGGAAGGATGAGGCGTAGAGCCCATAATAATCTATAAGGCTGTTGGTTTTGATTTCCATTAGGTGAGTCAGTAATCATTGATTTGAAGCCAAAAGGAATACAGCCAGGGATAGTTTTTTGCAAATTTCTTAATTGAATACAAATAGGAGGATTATCTGACATACCAGAATAGGAATAATTAGAATTAAAGCCCTGAGGGTTCCAAAATATGGTTTCGCCCCCCAGTAATGCAGAATTATTAGTAAATACAGAGGGGGAAGGATCTTCCCAGGTGACGGGATGAAATATAGGAGGTTTTGGGACATAAGCCCAATGTATATCAGCCGTAACAACACATACCTGGCAGGAAATGATAGCGAGCATAGCCACAAAAAGAGTACCCGCATTTACGGGAATATGTTGATCCACGGTTAAGGTGTGAGCCAGATGAGTAAGTTTTTTGAGTTGGCCCCAAGTTGGTGGCTCAGCCACAATGGTTTGATGGGTTCTTGAATAGGGAGTATGTCTCCGGCTTCTCCACCGCACCTTGTCTCGAGATAAAGAGTTGTTGAGGTTTGTAGAGGGTTGTATAAAGTCAGTGAGAGGGGGTGGAGTAGAAGATGAAGAGGAGGAACTAGAGACAGGCGAAGGTGGGGGTGTAGATGGAGCATTTTCAAGAGGCAGATTTCTCAGAAGAGTCATGGGAGGTGTTAGGTTTGTGAGCAGTGAGGGAGGAAGTGTTGGAGGATTTTTGGTGGTTTTTGGGTTTTACATGTCTGATGAGTCTGTCGGGTATCCACAAAGGGGAAGTTTTGTCCTGTAGGAAAACACAAGCATAGCCTCTTCCACAAGAGATTAATGGGTCAGGTCTTTTCCATTTTCCATAACAAGAAACTACCCCCAGGTAAGCAGGTTTTTGCCAGCTGATACCAATCATAAGGAGTCATCCAGCTGGTTGACAGAATATCTATTAACGACAATGTATATGGAGACAGGGGTCCATATTCTTTGCAGGCATTTTTAACCTCCTTGAGGAATTTATAAGAAAGAGGAGTCCATTCTGCATCCTCATCAAATTCCCCGCTATAATGTACTGGAAAGCACAAAGGGAGGGTAACGTCTCCCTCAGACAAGCCTTGTTTTAAGGCTGCTTTGATTTTTGATTTTCCTGCCAGAGAAGGAGGTGGGGGAGGTAAAGGTACTCTATTTCGAGGAGTAAAGGTCAATGATTTAACCTCATACTTTGGAGGCTGTGACTCAATTTGCAACTTTTGTAAAGGAAGAACAATATCCTCATCCTGATGATATCTAGCAGCCTCCTCCTCTAGATCGACTTGCTCCTCCGGGCTCAGAGTGTCATTCGTGATTGGATTAGATAGACCAACCAAGGGAGGGGCTGAAGGGATAGATGCTACAGAAGGATGTTTCTGAAGCAGAGGTGTTTCTTCCTCCTCTAAAGTGGGGTCAGAGTCAGGATTGTCTAGTACTTGGAATGCTTTAACAGAATCGGGAGTTGGGTCAAGAGTATCTCTGATAAGCATCCATAATGCAAAAGCATCAACAGGCACCCCCTCAGGACCACATCTAGTATAATGTTTTTGTAGCTGTTCTCCCACAGCTTTCCATATGTCCAAATTAACCGAGCCTCCCTCTGGGAACCAGGGGCATTGTTCCTGAACAAAATGTAAAAACCGAGCTACTTGGCTTCTAGTCACTGCGGTTCCCCTTTTTTTGAGCATACACGTGATGATATCAATAAACAGTTTCCTTTCTGCAGAGGATGTTTGTCCCATAGTGTTTTTCTAGTATTCTCCTGCTTATACAGGGGTCTAACAACTTCTCATATGTTTTGCCTATCTTTCCTTTCCTATCCCCGTCCTCTCTAACGACGGGGTGGCTAAAGGGAGCTTTTCTCCTTTCTTATCTAGCTCTAGGCAACAGCCCTATCTACCCCGAGACGACGTTGCTTACCTTCAGGTCCCTGTTCGGGCGCCAGTTGCCGGGGGCCAGCCTCAGCAATGAACAGGGTTACCAGAGGAGGGGTAGAGTTCGGCGAAAAAAGAACGAGCGGTAGAGTGTCTTATATTTTCATTCTGCAGAAAAAGAAGGCTCTGCTCTTTATTTTTTACATGGTCTTTTATATCATAAGCTTACAAAAGCATAACATCGCATGATCAATAAAGGGGCAGTACAAGATATAATCATAAACATCATTTCCCAGAGACATAATTTTCCAAGTGACACATAGTACAGTTCCGCATACATACACAAGTACAATGAGTTTTTTGTTTAATTGAAGAGAATATTTTGTTGATATATTTTTACACAAAATAATAATTGACTTCATATTGCTTTACACTTATGCTTAATCTTGCAATACCTTCCACAGTTTTTATAACAATTAATCTTTTTGCAAAATCATTGTTACATAGGCTTTGTCCATCTTGTCCAGGGTGGTCAAGTTCCTGAAGCCCAGCCACTTTGGGTTACGTCATATTGTCCACGATTATGCCAAGGACAATTAGCCCAATCTCTATACCCAAAGACCAGTCAAGCGCAGCAGTGAGCGGGGTGGACGAGAAAGTTGACCTGTAATTGGCTGAGAGATTGGCTGAGAGAACTCACTGCCTTTTGTTTTTCCACTTTTATGGGGTCATGTGTGGGTGGTGGTTTAATCACAAAAGGGCCTTGGTAAATACCAGGATTCCACCATCCTGTTTTTGTTTTCCATAGTCGAGCTATTTGTTTTTCCCCTAAGACAACTTCATGTTGATCCCCAAGTAACACACGGGCTGTCCCTACCCGAGATTTCACCAGGGGATTATGAGTAGGACGCCCCCCGTCCAAAGGTCCCTAAATCTATAATGGAATTTTATGCTTATACATTCTGCTATACACAGGCTGAAAATGAAACAGAAACATAACACAGATGACAGAGATATTCCTGACTTTTCAGGAATTCTTCGATGTTTATGCTAGGGGCAGTGGGTGCAGAGGGGCCGCCCTTGCAGCCTGGCTCTTCCTGACTTTTCAGGAATTCTTCAATGTTTATGCTGGGGGCAGTGGGTGCAGAGAGGCTGCCCTTGCAGCCTGGCTCCTCCTGACTTTTCAGGGATTCTTCAATGTTTATGCTGGGGGCAGTGGGTGCAGAGGGGCCGCCCTTGCAGCCTGGCTCCCAGCATCTCCCCCTTTTTTATTTTTTAATTTCGCTAGATGAAGATCTGAAGCCACCTTTTGGATAGCTTGATTTAAGATTCAGAAGATGACTGGAAGAAAGAACAACAAAATCAAGAATAAACATAAAGAAATACCCGTGTTTAACAGAATGTTTTTAAGACTATGCTTTTGAATAAAGGAATTTAAGGAATCAATAAATTGTTTGGCTGTTTGAGAAGAGGAAAAATCTTTTTCTGCTTTTGTAATATCTTGTATTTCCATATGTAATTTGTCAATATTAAAACTCAAATCGGAATGATTTCATATGCCCTGGATATGATTTTTGATTTTTTTTCCAATTATGTATGGTAGTATTTACAGGCAGTGGAGTAACACAAATCCATTTGAAACTTACATGGCATCTCAAAGTAAGTCGCACTTTGAGATTAGTGATTTCTTGTCCTATATATAGAATTGCTTCTTCAAGGGCATTAACTTCTTGTTGTAATTTTCTATCAATGGCTTCTTGTGTGGCTAAGGCTAGAGTAATATTTTTACTTAAATTATTTACATAGTTTGCAGTATGAATCTGTTGTGTTAACGCCATAGCAGAAAGTGAAAGAGAAGTTGCTAAAGCTATGAGAGCGGAAATCCCCAGTATTAAAGCTGCTACAAACCGTTTGGCTCGAGATAAAATAGCAGAAGCTTGTTTTAAGGCTTCTAGGCCTGAATCATCATACCAATCTTCTTGTAAATGTACAGGAATCATAATATATTTTGGCTGTTGTAAAATCATCATACTTTCGACAGGAATTGCAGGATTTATACAACTGGTCAGTATACAATTTTTACAAGAACTAACATAATGTTTTTTCTTGTTTTCTATAACAATACTAGAGTGATTGTTGCGGCTAATTAATAACACATATGGAGCAGGTACACAAGCTTGAATATCAAAACTCTCATTATTAAAAGGACGGGACAAAGTGACATTGCCGGCAGCAGTTGCCAGTCTCCACAAAGATGGATGTATGTTACCCGTGAAGGTAGAAAGAATAGGGGGAACCCATCCATTTATATGCCAACGATTAACTTTTTGTGGGAGAGGGACTAAGGTATCTTGCCAATTAAAACGATATCGAGCTGATTGTAAAAATAGATGATAATCATCTTCAGGATTTAAAATACTACAATCAATAAGACGTGCAGACATTTTAGGCAAAGCATATACAACTTGTGAATTATACATACAATTTCTCCAAATAGGAAATCCTTTTGAAGGGTCAATCATAGCCCAATCTTGATTGCTCTTAGAATCCTCAGGAGGCGACTTATCACAGGTAGGAAAAAGAGGAGTGTGTACTTTTGGGATACCTTTAAGAAAGTCAGTTTTTTCTGGAAGGATGAGGCGTAGAGCCCATAATAATCTATAAGGCTGTTGGTTTTGATTTCCATTAGGTGAGTCAGTAATCATTGATTTGAAGCCAAAAGGAATACAGCCAGGGATAGTTTTTTGCAAATTTCTTAATTGAATACAAATAGGAGGATTATCTGACATACCAGAATAGGAATAATTAGAATTAAAGCCCTGAGGGTTCCAAAATATGGTTTCGCCCCCCAGTAATGCAGAATTATTAGTAAATACAGAGGGGGAAGGATCTTCCCAGGTGACGGGATGAAATATAGGAGGTTTTGGGACATAAGCCCAATGTATATCAGCCGTAACAACACATACCTGGCAGGAAATGATAGCGAGCATAGCCACAAAAAGAGTACCCGCATTTACGGGAATATGTTGATCCACGGTTAAGGTGTGAGCCAGATGAGTAAGTTTTTTGAGTTGGCCCCAAGTTGGTGGCTCAGCCACAATGGTTTGATGGGTTCTTGAATAGGGAGTATGTCTCCGGCTTCTCCACCGCACCTTGTCTCGAGATAAAGAGTTGTTGAGGTTTGTAGAGGGTTGTATAAAGTCAGTGAGAGGGGGTGGAGTAGAAGATGAAGAGGAGGAACTAGAGACAGGCGAAGGTGGGGGTGTAGATGGAGCATTTTCAAGAGGCAGATTTCTCAGAAGAGTCATGGGAGGTGTTAGGTTTGTGAGCAGTGAGGGAGGAAGTGTTGGAGGATTTTTGGTGGTTTTTGGGTTTTACATGTCTGATGAGTCTGTCGGGTATCCACAAAGGGGAAGTTTTGTCCTGTAGGAAAACACAAGCATAGCCTCTTCCACAAGAGATTAATGGGTCAGGTCTTTTCCATTTTCCATAACAAGAAACTACCCCCAGGTAAGCAGGTTTTTGCCAGCTGATACCAATCATAAGGAGTCATCCAGCTGGTTGACAGAATATCTATTAACGACAATGTATATGGAGACAGGGGTCCATATTCTTTGCAGGCATTTTTAACCTCCTTGAGGAATTTATAAGAAAGAGGAGTCCATTCTGCATCCTCATCAAATTCCCCGCTATAATGTACTGGAAAGCACAAAGGGAGGGTAACGTCTCCCTCAGACAAGCCTTGTTTTAAGGCTGCTTTGATTTTTGATTTTCCTGCCAGAGAAGGAGGTGGGGGAGGTAAAGGTACTCTATTTCGAGGAGTAAAGGTCAATGATTTAACCTCATACTTTGGAGGCTGTGACTCAATTTGCAACTTTTGTAAAGGAAGAACAATATCCTCATCCTGATGATATCTAGCAGCCTCCTCCTCTAGATCGACTTGCTCCTCCGGGCTCAGAGTGTCATTCGTGATTGGATTAGATAGACCAACCAAGGGAGGGGCTGAAGGGGTAGATGCTACAGAAGGATGTTTCTGAAGCAGAGGTGTTTCTTCCTCCTCTAAAGTGGGGTCAGAGTCAGGATTGTCTAGTACTTGGAATGCTTTAACAGAATCGGGAGTTGGGTCAAGAGTATCTCTGATAAGCATCCATAATGCAAAAGCATCAACAGGCACCCCCTCAGGACCACATCTAGTATAATGTTTTTGTAGCTGTTCTCCCACAGCTTTCCATATGTCCAAATTAACCGAGCCTCCCTCTGGGAACCAGGGGCATTGTTCCTGAACAAAATGTAAAAACCGAGCTACTTGGCTTCTAGTCACTGCGGTTCCCCTTTTTTTGAGCATACACGTGATGATATCAATAAACAGTTTCCTTTCTGCAGAGGATGTTTGTCCCATAGTGTTTTTCTAGTATTCTCCTGCTTATACAGGGGTCTAACAACTTCTCATATGTTTTGCCTATCTTTCCTTTCCTATCCCCGTCCTCTCTAACGACGGGGTGGCTAAAGGGAGCTTTTCTCCTTTCTTATCTAGCTCTAGGCAACAGCCCTATCTACCCCGAGACGACGTTGCTTACCTTCAGGTCCCTGTTCGGGCGCCAGTTGCCGGGGGCCAGCCTCAGCAATGAACAGGGTTACCAGAGGAGGGGTAGAGTTCGGCGAAAAAAGAACGAGCGGTAGAGTGTCTTATATTTTCATTCTGCAGAAAAAGAAGGCTCTGCTCTTTATTTTTTACATGGTCTTTTATATCATAAGCTTACAAAAGCATAACATCGCATGATCAATAAAGGGGCAGTACAAGATATAATCATAAACATCATTTCCCAGAGACATAATTTTCCAAGTGACACATAGTACAGTTCCGCATACATACACAAGTACAATGAGTTTTTTGTTTAATTGAAGAGAATATTTTGTTGATATATTTTTACACAAAATAATAATTGACTTCATATTGCTTTACACTTATGCTTAATCTTGCAATACCTTCCACAGTTTTTATAACAATTAATCTTTTTGCAAAATCATTGTTACATAGGCTTTGTCCATCTTGTCCAGGGTGGTCAAGTTCCTGAAGCCCAGCCACTTTGGGTTACGTCATATTGTCCACGATTATGCCAAGGACAATTAGCCCAATCTCTATACCCAAAGACCAGTCAAGCGCAGCAGTGAGCGGGGTGGACGAGAAAGTTGACCTGTAATTGGCTGAGAGATTGGCTGAGAGAACTCACTGCCTTTTGTTTTTCCACTTTTATGGGGTCATGTGTGGGTGGTGGTTTAATCACAAAAGGGCCTTGGTAAATACCAGGATTCCACCATCCTGTTTTTGTTTTCCATAGTCGAGCTATTTGTTTTTCCCCTAAGACAACTTCATGTTGATCCCCAAGTAACACACGGGCTGTCCCTACCCGAGATTTCACCAGGGGATTATGAGTAGGACGCCCCCCGTCCAAAGGTCCCTAAATCTATAATGGAATTTTATGCTTATACATTCTGCTATACACAGGCTGAAAATGAAACAGAAACATAACACAGATGACAGAGATATTCCTGACTTTTCAGGAATTCTTCGATGTTTATGCTAGGGGCAGTGGGTGCAGAGGGGCCGCCCTTGCAGCCTGGCTCTTCCTGACTTTTCAGGAATTCTTCAATGTTTATGCTGGGGGCAGTGGGTGCAGAGAGGCTGCCCTTGCAGCCTGGCTCCTCCTGACTTTTCAGGGATTCTTCAATGTTTATGCTGGGGGCAGTGGGTGCAGAGGGGCCGCCCTTGCAGCCTGGCTCCCAGCATCTCCCCCTTTTTTATTTTTTAATTTCGCTAGATGAAGATCTGAAGCCACCTTTTGGATAGCTTGATTTAAGATTCAGAAGATGACTGGAAGAAAGAACAACAAAATCAAGAATAAACATAAAGAAATACCCGTGTTTAACAGAATGTTTTTAAGACTATGCTTTTGAATAAAGGAATTTAAGGAATCAATAAATTGTTTGGCTGTTTGAGAAGAGGAAAAATCTTTTTCTGCTTTTGTAATATCTTGTATTTCCATATGTAATTTGTCAATATTAAAACTCAAATCGGAATGATTTCATATGCCCTGGATATGATTTTTGATTTTTTTTCCAATTATGTATGGTAGTATTTACAGGCAGTGGAGTAACACAAATCCATTTGAAACTTACATGGCATCTCAAAGTAAGTCGCACTTTGAGATTAGTGATTTCTTGTCCTATATATAGAATTGCTTCTTCAAGGGCATTAACTTCTTGTTGTAATTTTCTATCAATGGCTTCTTGTGTGGCTAAGGCTAGAGTAATATTTTTACTTAAATTATTTACATAGTTTGCAGTATGAATCTGTTGTGTTAACGCCATAGCAGAAAGTGAAAGAGAAGTTGCTAAAGCTATGAGAGCGGAAATCCCCAGTATTAAAGCTGCTACAAACCGTTTGGCTCGAGATAAAATAGCAGAAGCTTGTTTTAAGGCTTCTAGGCCTGAATCATCATACCAATCTTCTTGTAAATGTACAGGAATCATAATATATTTTGGCTGTTGTAAAATCATCATACTTTCGACAGGAATTGCAGGATTTATACAACTGGTCAGTATACAATTTTTACAAGAACTAACATAATGTTTTTTCTTGTTTTCTATAACAATACTAGAGTGATTGTTGCGGCTAATTAATAACACATATGGAGCAGGTACACAAGCTTGAATATCAAAACTCTCATTATTAAAAGGACGGGACAAAGTGACATTGCCGGCAGCAGTTGCCAGTCTCCACAAAGATGGATGTATGTTACCCGTGAAGGTAGAAAGAATAGGGGGAACCCATCCATTTATATGCCAACGATTAACTTTTTGTGGGAGAGGGACTAAGGTATCTTGCCAATTAAAACGATATCGAGCTGATTGTAAAAATAGACGATAATCATCTTCAGGATTTAAAATACTACAATCAATAAGACGTGCAGACATTTTAGGCAAAGCATATACAACTTGTGAATTATACATACAATTTCTCCAAATAGGAAATCCTTTTGAAGGGTCAATCATAGCCCAATCTTGATTGCTCTTAGAATCCTCAGGAGGCGACTTATCACAGGTAGGAAAAAGAGGAGTGTGTACTTTTGGGATACCTTTAAGAAAGTCAGTTTTTTCTGGAAGGATGAGGCGTAGAGCCCATAATAATCTATAAGGCTGTTGGTTTTGATTTCCATTAGGTGAGTCAGTAATCATTGATTTGAAGCCAAAAGGAATACAGCCAGGGATAGTTTTTTGCAAATTTCTTAATTGAATACAAATAGGAGGATTATCTGACATACCAGAATAGGAATAATTAGAATTAAAGCCCTGAGGGTTCCAAAATATGGTTTCGCCCCCCAGTAATGCAGAATTATTAGTAAATACAGAGGGGGAAGGATCTTCCCAGGTGACGGGATGAAATATAGGAGGTTTTGGGACATAAGCCCAATGTATATCAGCCGTAACAACACATACCTGGCAGGAAATGATAGCGAGCATAGCCACAAAAAGAGTACCCGCATTTACGGGAATATGTTGATCCACGGTTAAGGTGTGAGCCAGATGAGTAAGTTTTTTGAGTTGGCCCCAAGTTGGTGGCTCAGCCACAATGGTTTGATGGGTTCTTGAATAGGGAGTATGTCTCCGGCTTCTCCACCGCACCTTGTCTCGAGATAAAGAGTTGTTGAGGTTTGTAGAGGGTTGTATAAAGTCAGTGAGAGGGGGTGGAGTAGAAGATGAAGAGGAGGAACTAGAGACAGGCGAAGGTGGGGGTGTAGATGGAGCATTTTCAAGAGGCAGATTTCTCAGAAGAGTCATGGGAGGTGTTAGGTTTGTGAGCAGTGAGGGAGGAAGTGTTGGAGGATTTTTGGTGGTTTTTGGGTTTTACATGTCTGATGAGTCTGTCGGGTATCCACAAAGGGGAAGTTTTGTCCTGTAGGAAAACACAAGCATAGCCTCTTCCACAAGAGATTAATGGGTCAGGTCTTTTCCATTTTCCATAACAAGAAACTACCCCCAGGTAAGCAGGTTTTTGCCAGCTGATACCAATCATAAGGAGTCATCCAGCTGGTTGACAGAATATCTATTAACGACAATGTATATGGAGACAGGGGTCCATATTCTTTGCAGGCATTTTTAACCTCCTTGAGGAATTTATAAGAAAGAGGAGTCCATTCTGCATCCTCATCAAATTCCCCGCTATAATGTACTGGAAAGCACAAAGGGAGGGTAACGTCTCCCTCAGACAAGCCTTGTTTTAAGGCTGCTTTGATTTTTGATTTTCCTGCCAGAGAAGGAGGTGGGGGAGGTAAAGGTACTCTATTTCGAGGAGTAAAGGTCAATGATTTAACCTCATACTTTGGAGGCTGTGACTCAATTTGCAACTTTTGTAAAGGAAGAACAATATCCTCATCCTGATGATATCTAGCAGCCTCCTCCTCTAGATCGACTTGCTCCTCCGGGCTCAGAGTGTCATTCGTGATTGGATTAGATAGACCAACCAAGGGAGGGGCTGAAGGGGTAGATGCTACAGAAGGATGTTTCTGAAGCAGAGGTGTTTCTTCCTCCTCTAAAGTGGGGTCAGAGTCAGGATTGTCTAGTACTTGGAATGCTTTAACAGAATCGGGAGTTGGGTCAAGAGTATCTCTGATAAGCATCCATAATGCAAAAGCATCAACAGGCACCCCCTCAGGACCACATCTAGTATAATGTTTTTGTAGCTGTTCTCCCACAGCTTTCCATATGTCCAAATTAACCGAGCCTCCCTCTGGGAACCAGGGGCATTGTTCCTGAACAAAATGTAAAAACCGAGCTACTTGGCTTCTAGTCACTGCGGTTCCCCTTTTTTTGAGCATACACGTGATGATATCAATAAACAGTTTCCTTTCTGCAGAGGATGTTTGTCCCATAGTGTTTTTCTAGTATTCTCCTGCTTATACAGGGGTCTAACAACTTCTCATATGTTTTGCCTATCTTTCCTTTCCTATCCCCGTCCTCTCTAACGACGGGGTGGCTAAAGGGAGCTTTTCTCCTTTCTTATCTAGCTCTAGGCAACAGCCCTATCTACCCCGAGACGACGTTGCTTACCTTCAGGTCCCTGTTCGGGCGCCAGTTGCCGGGGGCCAGCCTCAGCAATGAACAGGGTTACCAGAGGAGGGGTAGAGTTCGGCGAAAAAAGAACGAGCGGTAGAGTGTCTTATATTTTCATTCTGCAGAAAAAGAAGGCTCTGCTCTTTATTTTTTACATGGTCTTTTATATCATAAGCTTACAAAAGCATAACATCGCATGATCAATAAAGGGGCAGTACAAGATATAATCATAAACATCATTTCCCAGAGACATAATTTTCCAAGTGACACATAGTACAGTTCCGCATACATACACAAGTACAATGAGTTTTTTGTTTAATTGAAGAGAATATTTTGTTGATATATTTTTACACAAAATAATAATTGACTTCATATTGCTTTACACTTATGCTTAATCTTGCAATACCTTCCACAGTTTTTATAACAATTAATCTTTTTGCAAAATCATTGTTACATAGGCTTTGTCCATCTTGTCCAGGGTGGTCAAGTTCCTGAAGCCCAGCCACTTTGGGTTACGTCATATTGTCCACGATTATGCCAAGGACAATTAGCCCAATCTCTATACCCAAAGACCAGTCAAGCGCAGCAGTGAGCGGGGTGGACGAGAAAGTTGACCTGTAATTGGCTGAGAGATTGGCTGAGAGAACTCACTGCCTTTTGTTTTTCCACTTTTATGGGGTCATGTGTGGGTGGTAGTTTAATCACAAAAGGGCCTTGGTAAATACCAGGATTCCACCATCCTGTTTTTGTTTTCCATAGTCGAGCTATTTGTTTTTCCCCTAAGACAACTTCATGTTGATCCCCAAGTAACACACGGGCTGTCCCTACCCGAGATTTCACCAGGGGATTATGAGTAGGACGCCCCCCGTCCAAAGGTCCCTAAATCTATAATGGAATTTTATGCTTATACATTCTGCTATACACAGGCTGAAAATGAAACAGAAACATAACACAGATGACAGAGATATTCCTGACTTTTCAGGAATTCTTCGATGTTTATGCTAGGGGCAGTGGGTGCAGAGGGGCCGCCCTTGCAGCCTGGCTCTTCCTGACTTTTCAGGAATTCTTCAATGTTTATGCTGGGGGCAGTGGGTGCAGAGAGGCTGCCCTTGCAGCCTGGCTCCTCCTGACTTTTCAGGGATTCTTCAATGTTTATGCTGGGGGCAGTGGGTGCAGAGGGGCCGCCCTTGCAGCCTGGCTCCCAGCAGGACTCTATCAAGAAGGATAACCTGCGGGTGATTGGAGTCCCAGAACAGGGCGGGGGGACAGAAAACACAGAGAAAATAGTTGAAGAACTCCTGACAGAAAACTTCCCTGACATCATGAAAGACGAAAGGATATCTATCCAAGATGCTCATCGAATCCCATTTAAGATTGATACAAAAAGAAAAACACCAAGACATATTATCATCAAACTCACCAAAACCAAAGATAAAGAGAAAATTTTAAAAGCAGCCAGGGAGAAAAGAAAGGTTTCCTTCAAGGGAGAATCAATAAGAATATGTTCTGACTACTCAGCAGAAACCATGCAGGCAAGAAGGGAATGGGACAACATATACAGAACACTGAAGGAGAAAAACTGCCAGCCAAGGATCATATATCCAGCAAAACTCTCTCTGAAATATGAAGGTGAAATTAAGATATTTACAGACAAACACAAGTTTAGAGAATTTGCAAAAACCAAACCAAAGCTACAAGAAATACTAAAGGATATTGTTTGGTCAGAGAACCAATAATATCAGATATCAGCACAACACAAGGTCACAAAACAGAACGTCCTCATATCAACTCAAATAGGGAAATCACAAAAACAAACAAATTAAGATTAATTAAAAAAAAAATACACATAACAGGGAACCATGGAAGTCAATATGTAAAAGATCACAATAATCAAAAAGAGGGACTAAATACAGGAGGCATTGAACTGCCATATGGAGAGTGATACAAGGCGATATAGAACAATACAAGTTAGGTTTTTACTTAGAAAAATAGGGGTAAATAATAAGGTAACCACAAAAAGGTATAACAACTCTATAACTCAAGATAAAAACCAAGAAAAACGTAACGACTCAACTAACATAAAGTCAAGCACTATGAAAATGAGGATCTCACAATTTACTAAGAAAAATGCCTCAGCACAAAAAAGTATGTGGAAAAATGAAATTGTCAACAACACACATAAAAAGGCATCAAAATGACAGCACTAAAAACTTATTTATCTATAATTACACTGAATGTAAATGGACTAAATGCACCAATAAAGAGACAGAGAGTCACAGACTGGATAAAGAAACACGATCCATCTATATGCTGCCTACAAGAGACACACCTTAGACTTAGAGACACAAACAAACTAAAACTCAAAGGATGGAAAAAAGTATATCAAGCAAACAATAAGCAAAAAAGAAGAGGAGTAGCAATATTAATTTCTGACAAAATAGACTTTAGACTTAAATCCACCACAAAGGATAAAGAAGGACACTATATAATGATAAAAGGGACAATTGATCAGGAAGACATAACCATATTAAATATTTACGCACCCAATGACAGGGCTGCAAGATACATAAATCAAATTTTAACAGAATTGAAAAGCGAGATAGATACCTCCACAATTATAGTAGGAGACTTCAACACACCACTTTCGGAGAAGGACAGGACATCCAGTGAGAAGCTCAACAGAGACACGGAAGATCTAATTACAACAATCAACCAACTTGACCTCATTGACTTATACAGAACTCTCCACCCAACTGCTGCAAAATATACTTTTTTTTCTAGTGCACATGGAACATTCTCCAGAATAGACCACATATTAGGTCATAAAACAAACCTTTGCAGAGTCCAAAACATCGAAATATTACAAAGCATCTTCTCAGACCACAAGGCAATAAAACTAGAGATCAATAACAGAAAAACTAGGGAAAAGAAATCAAATACTTGGAAAATGAACAATACCCTCCTGAAAAAAGACTGGGTTATAGAAGACATCAAGGAGGGAATAAGGAAATTCATAGAAAGCAACGAGAATGAAAATACTTCCTATCAAAACCTCTGGGACACAGCAAAAGCAGTGCTCAGAGGCCAATTTATATCGATAAATGCACACATACAAAAAGAAGAAAGAGCCAAAATCAGAGAACTGTCCCTACAACTTGAACAAATAGAAACTGAGCAACAAAAGAATCCATCAGGCACCAGAAGAAAACAAATAATAAAAATTAGAGCTGAACTAAATGAATTAGACAACAGAAAAACAATTGAAAGAATTAACAAAGCCAAAAGCTGGTTCTTTGAAAAAATTAACAAAATTGATAAACCATTGGCTAGACTGACTAAAGAAATACAGGAAAGGAAACAAATAACCCGAATAAGAAATGAGAAGGACCACATCACAACAGAACCAAATGAAATTAAAAGAATCATTTCAGATTATTATGAAAAATTGTACTCTAACAAATTTGAAAACCTAGAAGAAATGGATGAATTCCTGGAAAAACACTACCTACCTAAACTAACACATTCAGAAGTAGAACAACTAAATAGACCCATAACAAAAAAAGAGATTGAAACGGTAATCAAAAAACTCCCAACAAAAAAAAGCCCTGGCCCGGACGGCTTCACTGCAGAGTTCTACCAAACTTTCAGAGAAGAGTTAACACCACTACTACTAAAGGTATTCCAAAGCATAGAAAATGACGGAATACTACCCAACTCATTCTATGAAGCCACCATCTCACTGATACCAAAACCAGGTAAAGACATTACAAAAAAAGAAAATTATAGACCTATATCCCTCATGAACATTAATGCAAAAATCCTCAACAAAATTCTAGCCAATAGAATCCAACAACACATCAAAAAAATAATTCACCCTGATCAAGTGGGATTTATACCAGGTATGCAAGGCTGGTTTAATATCAGAAAAACCATTAATGTAATCCATCACATAAATAAAACAAAAGACAAAAACCACATGATCTTATCAATTGATGCAGAAAAGGCATTTGACAATGTCCAACACCCATTCATGATAAAAACTCTTACCAAAATAGGAATTGAAGGAAAATTCCTCAACATAACAAAGGGCATCTATGCAAAGCCCACAGCCAATATCACTCTAAATGGAGAGAACCTGAAAGCATTTCCCTTGAGAACGGGAACCAGACAAGGATGCCCTTTATCACCGCTCGTATTCAACATCGTGTTGGAAGTCCTAGCCAGGGCAATTAGGCTAGACAAAGAAATAAAAGGTATCCGGATTGGCAAGGAAGAAGTAAAGTCATCACTATTTGCAGATGACGTGATTATATACACAGAAAACCCTAAGGAATCCTCCAGAAAACTACTGAAACTAATAGAAGAGTTTGGCAGAGTCTCAGGTTATAAAATAAACATACAAAAATCACTTGGATTCCTCTACATCAACAAAAAGAACACCGAAGAGGAAATAACCAAATCAATACCATTCACAGCAGCCCCCAAGAAGATAAGATACTTAGGAATAAATCTTACCAAGGATGTAAAAGACCTATACAAAGAAAACTACAAAGCTCTACTATAAGAAATTCAAAAGGACATGCTTAAGTGGAAAAACATACCTTGCTCATGGATAGGAAGACTTAACATAGTAAAAATGTCTATTCTACCAAAAGCCATCTATACATTTAACGCACTTCCGATCCAAATTCCAATGTCATATTTTAAGGGGATAGAGAAACAAATCACCAATTTCATATGGAAGGGAAAGAAGCCCCGGATAAGCAAAGCACTACTGAAAAAGAAGAAGAAAGTGGGAGGCCTCACCTTACCTGACTTCAGAACCTATTATACAGCCACAGTAGTCAAAACAGCCTGGTATTGGTACAACAACAGACACGTAGACCAATGGAACAGAATTGAGAACCCAGACAGATCTATCCACGTATGAGCAGCTGATATTTGACAAAGGACCAGTGTCAATTAACTGGGGAAAAGATAGCCTTTTTAACAAATGGTGCTGGCATAACTGGATATCCATTTGCAAAAAAATGAAACAGGACCCATACCTCACACCATGCACAAAAACTAACTCCAAGTGGATCAAAGACCTAAACATAAAGACTAAAACGATAAAGATCATGGAAGAAAAAATAGGGACAACCCTAGGAGCCCTAATACAAGGTATAAACAGAATACAAAACATTACCAAAAATGATGAAGAGAAACCCGATAACTGGGAGCTCCTAAAAATCAAACACCTATGCTCATCTAAAGACTTCTCCAAAAGAGTAAAAAGACCACCTACAGATTGGGAAAGAATTTTCAGCTATGACATCTCCGACCAGCGCCTGATCTCTAAAATCTACATGATTCTGTCAAAACTCAACCACAAGAAGACAAACAACCCAATCAAGAAGTGGGCAAAGGATATGAACACACATTTCACTAAAGAAGATATTCAGGCAGCCAACAGATACATGAGAAAATGCTCTCGATCATTAGCCATTAGAGAAATGCAAATTAAAATTACGATGAGATTCCATCTCACACCAGCAAGGCTGGCATTAATCCAAAAAACACAAAATAATAAATGTTGGAGAGGCTGCGGAGAGATTGGAACTCTCGTACACTGCTGGTGGGAATGTAAAATGGTACAACCACTTTGGAAATCTATCTGGCGTTATCTTAAACAGAAATAGAACTACCATACAACCCAGAAATCCCACTCCTCGGAATATACCCTAGAGATACAAGAGCCTTCATACAAACAGACATATGCACACCCATGTTTATTGCAGCTCTGTTTACAATAGCAAAAAGCTGGAAGCAACCAAGGTGTCCATCAACGGATGAATGGGTAAATAAATTGTGGTATATTCACACAATGGAATACTACGCATCGATAAAGAACAGTGACAAATCTGTGAAACATTTCATAACATGGAGGAATCTGGAAGGCATTATGCTGAGCGAAATTAGTCAGAGACAAAAGGACAAATATTGTATAAGACCACTATTATAAGATCTTGAGAAATAGTAAACCTGAGAAGAACACATACTTTTGTGGTTACGAGGAGGGGAGGGAGGGAGGGTGGGAGAGGGTTTTTTACTGATTAATCAGTAGATAAGAACTGCTTTAGGTGAAGGGAAAGACAACACTCAATACATGGAAGGTCACCTCAATTGGACTGGACCAAAAGCAAAGAAGTTTCCAGGATAAAATGAATGCTTCAAAGGTCAGCGGAGCAAGCGCGGGGGTATGGGGAACATGGTTTGCGGGGACTTCTAAGTCAATGGGCAAAATAATTCTATTATGAAAACATTCTGCATCCCACTTTGAAATGTGGCATCTGGGGTCTTAAATGCTAACAAGCGGCCATCTAAGATGCAGCAATTGGTCTCAACCCACCTGGAGCAAAGGAAAATGAAGAACACCAAGGCCACACGACAACTAAGAGCCCAAGAGACAGAAAGGGCCACATGAACCAGAGACCTACATCATCCTGAGACCAGAAGAACTAGTTGGTGCCCGGCCACAATCGATGACTGCCCTGACAGGGAGCACAGCAGAGGACCCCTGAGGGAGCAGGAGATCAGTGGGATACAGACCCCAAATTCTCATAAAAAGACCAAACTTAATGGTCTGACTGAGACTTGAGGAATCCCGGCGGCCATGCTCCCCAGACCTTCTGTTGACACAGGACAGGAACCATCCCCGAAGACAACTCATCAGAAATGAAAGGGACTGGTCAGCGGGTGGGAGAGACGCTGATGAAGAGTGAGCTAATTATATCAGGTGGACACTTGAGATTGTGTTGGCAACTCTTGTCTGGAGGGGGGATGGGAGGATAGAGAGAGAGAGAAGCAAGCAAAATTGTCAAGAAAGGAGAGACTGAAAGGGCTGACTCAAGAGGGGGAGAGCAAGTGGGAGTAGGGAGTGAGATGTATGTAAACTTATATGTGACAGACTGATTGGATTTGTAAACGTTCACTTGAAGCTTAATAAAAGTTATTAAAAAAAAAAATCGTAGAAGCAGTACAAATAGTTCACCTTGATTCCCCAAATGTTAACATCTTACATAACCACAGTGTAATATCAAACTGAGAAAATGAACAATACAAACTCAGAAAATGATACAATAAAAAACAGTTGCTGTCAAGCCCACTCCAACTCATGGCCACCCCATATCAGAGTAGAACTGGGTCCATAGGGTTTTCAATGGCTAATTTTTTTGGAATAGATCTCTAGGCCTTTCTCTGATGCACCCCTTGGTGGACTCAAACCTCCAACCTTTCGATTAGCAATTGAACATGTTGATTGCACCTCCCAGGGACTCCACTGATATGATACTGCTTTCTAATATACAGATTTTATTCAAATTTAATCAACTGTCTCACTAATGTCCTTTTTTGTGTCTAGTTTGTTTTAAACTGGAATGGTTTCTGAATTTGTGTCATTTGAATTGAGTTTACCTGTCATTTAAACATAATTAAATTTAGGTTATGTAATCTGGGAATAATACCACAGAGATAATATAGCCTCAGTGAATCATATCAGGAGGCACTTGATGTTGATTTGCCTCATCACTTATGATGTGAATTTTGGTCACTTGGTTGACATGGCATATGCCAGTTTTCTCCACTGTAAAGTTACAATTTTTCCCCCCTTTGTAAGAAAATGATCTTGTTGGGGGAGACTTTGAGGTTATATAAATACCTTGCTATTATCACACTTATACTCACTAATTTGAACATCCATTGAATAAAACAATTATTACTGTGGTGGTGCCAAGTGGTGATTTTCTATTTCCATCATTCCTTCTATATTTATTAGATGAAATTCTACTATAGAGAAAATGTTTCCCGTATCTATTTATTTGCTCAGTCTCAGAATATACGTAAAGTAGTTTCAGAATTATAAACCCATATCCCTCTGACAAACCTAGTAATTGTAATACAATATTTATGTACAGTTCTTTTTGTTTATAGCCTTAATATAAGTAGTCAAAATGTTGTTTTTTTACTTTCTTATTCCTCTTCATTGTGCTTATTTACTAAATTTGTAACACAGTTCAGTTCATTTGTTTGACTTTAATTCTACTTTGGGTTTTCCACTCATCTTTGTGGATTTGTTTACTTATTTTTGTAAAACATTAACATAATTCTAAAATTCAGAATTATCCAAAAAAGTATACTAAGTGTCATCTCTCTCCATCTCTTCTACCTCATTTCCGTTATTCCATCCTTTTCACCACATTCCCACCCACTTCTGATAGTTAAATAATTTTATTAGTTTCTGGTTCCACCTTCTTGTGATGTTTTTGCACAGATCAACAGATTCATGCATATTTTATTCCACTTTTTTCATGAAAAGGAGCATGATATAAACGTGCTATTTTATAGAAATGTAATGTAAGCCACATATGCAATCTTAAAATTTTAATGTCCACATATGAAAAAGTAAAAAGCAACAGATTGAATAAAATAAATATATTTTATTTAACTCATTATCCAAAATATTTTTCTTTCAACATGTAAGCAATACGAAAATCATTGATAAATTATTTCAAGTTGTTTTTCTTTTAATTAAGTATTTGAAATTCAGTGTGTACTTTATACTTAAAGCTCATCTCAATTTAGATTTGACACATTTCAGGTGCTCAATAGCTACATGTGGCCAGTGGCTACCATACTGGAATGCAAACATGCAGATATTCTTTTACACTCTTTTGGCTTTTTCCACTTGACAATGTACCCTAGAAATCACTTCACATCCATTTGTAGATATTTTTCTCAATTATTTTCAAAGCTGCGTAGTATTCCATTGTGTAGATCACCATAGACAGATTTGATCACTTGGTTAAAGCAGTGTCAACTGGGTTTCTGCACTGTAGTTACTAGTTTTGCCTTGGTAGTTAATAAATATCTTGAGGGAGATACTTTGAAACTACCCTGTTCTTTTTTTCTAAACTTTTGCACACAAATTTTAGGACACACAGGTAGATCTTGTCTGCAACATTCATTTACTGTGGTGTTTCCCTGATGATGATTTTCTATTTCTCTTTTTTCTTCTAAATTTATTAATTGAAACATTTTATAATGGAAGATATTTCCCTCCTTCCCCATTTATTTATTTATTCAATTATTTATTTTTATTTGTATAGACTCATGGATATATATTTTATTCTTTTGGTTATACATCAATACTATAGTTATTTTGTTACTTAAATTATTCTCCGTTTAGATTTCGGGAGCTCCTTCAAGTTGGCTCCTGTTTCCTTTTGAAAATTCCCCACCCTTTTTTGAAACGCTTCTTTACTTCTGACATAATAATATATTCTAGGATTCATCTTGTATTTTTTCTAGAACAGCCCTGGAATCAACCAGTTCTATGAGCCCTTGTTTCTCTTATTACAGAATGGTATTTGGAAATTAATATTTTGCTGCTACTTGTGCTCACTGTTATTTTTGCGCCATTGGTTCTAGAATTTCTCAATGAACGGATACTAACTGGCCCATACACTAACCCTTCTCTCTTTCTCTGTCTGTCTGGATGTGTGTGTGTTTGTGTGTGTGTGTGTGTGTGTGTATTGAAAGATAGAAAGAGATAGGGAGAGTATAAGGCCCAGCTAACACCATCTTAATCAAGAAACACAAATATATGTAAAAAAACATGAGTTCATACTGTTATCCCTGATTGTAATCCAACACCACAGGGTTAATTTTAACCTTAAGCCCCCCCCTTTTTTTTTTCTTTCTTTAAGTTTTTTCCCTATCTGCAAGAAACCTGGATCTAATTATTTAAAATATATTTACTTATTTGTTTAATTCTAGTATATCATAAAGTAGTTCCAGAATTGCTATCCCATACTTCCGTGAAAAACAAATTTACCAAATAAATTATATTACATTATCCAGTCAAAACACTGTTTCCCAAATTTACTTAGATTAGTTCATTTTTCTTGTCATCCCCCTCAACATGGTCCTGTTATTGGTTTGTAAGTCAGTTGGGTCCGTTTGTTACTATTTATATTTCATTTTGGCTTTGCTCTTATCCTGGCTCTTTTTTAATTATTTATTTTTTTTGACAAAGTGCTAGTGAAACTTTACTATGACATTAAGAGTTACAATTGGACAAAAAGGTACACTGAGAGGAGTGTCACTCCCTCTTCTTCCCTGCTCTTCCATTTTATTCTCCCCCTCCTATAAATTCTTCTCCTGCACACTCCCCTTTTGGTACCTAATCTCTTTAGTTTCTGGCTTATTCTTTTTGTATTTATTTGCACAAGTTAGAAGATATATGCATATATATTTTTTTCTAATATCTCCTTTATTTCATAAAAAATAGCATGCTATAGATACTCTTTTGCACTTTGCTTTCTTCATGTAACACTATGTCCTGGAATTCACCCTGTATCAGTTAATAGAGAAATCACCCCAAATCAAGTAATAGAGATCTTTGTCTTTCTTTTTAAATTTAAATAAACTTTTTATATTAGAGCAGTTTTATATTTATGGAAAAGTTGTGAAGATAGTAAACTGAGTTCCCATACTTCCTGCACTTAATTTTTCCTATTATTAATATTTTGAAATGGTATGTCATATTTGTCATAATTAGTGAACCAATACTGATGCATTATTATTAACTACATGTCACACTTTATTCTGATGTCTTAGTTTTTACCTAATGCTCTATTTCTGTTCCAGGATCCCATCCAGGATATCACATTACACTTGGTTGTTCTGTCTCCTTAGGCTGCTCTTGCCCATAACAGTTTCTAAGACTTTCTTTGTTTTTGATGATTGTTATGGATTGAATTATGTCCCCCCCAAAATATGTGTATCAACTTGATTAGGTCATGACTCCCAGTATTGTGTGGTTGTCCTCCATTTTGTGATTGTAATTTTATGTTGAGAGGATTAGGATGGGATTGTAACACCACCGTTACTCAGGTCACCTCCCTGATCCAGTGTAAAGGGAGATTCCCTGGGGTATGGCCTGCACCACCTTTTATCACTCCAGAGATAAAAGGAAAGGGAAGCAAGCAGAGACTTGGGGACCTCATACCACCAAGAAAGTAGCACTGGGAACAGAGCACGTCCTTTGGACCCGGGGTCCCTACATCTGAGAAACTCCTTGACCAAGGGAAGATTGAGGACAAGGACCTTCCTCCAGGGCCAGCAGAGAGAGAAATCCTTCCCCTGGAGCTGACACCCTGAATTTGGACTTGTAACCTACTAGACGGTGAGAAAATAAATTTTTCTTTGTTAAAGACTCCCACTTGTGGTATTTCTGTTATGGCAGCACTAGATGATCTTGACAGTTTTGGGAGGTTTGGCTCAGGTATTCTGTAGAGTGTCCCTCTATTAGAATTTGCCTGTTGTTTTCCTCAGGTTTAGACTGGACATATGGGCTTGGGGGAGGAAGACTATAGAGGTAAAGAGTATATTATATCAGTGGAACATACTATCAAACTTATCACTGTTGATGTTAACCTCTATCACCTGGCTGAGGTAGTGTTTATCAAATTTCTCCACTGTAAGGAAAAAGTTACTCTTTTTCCTCCTTTCCATATTATGCTCTTTGGAAGGAAGTCGTTATGTGCAGTCCAATTTAAGAACTGGGGAGTTATGCTTCGTCTATGGAAGGCAGTATGTCTACATAAATTATTTACACTTGTTCTGCATGGGAGATTTGTCTCTTCTCTCCTATTTAGTTATTTGCTAAATTATTTATATTAATATGGACTCATGGATTTTATTTCATACTTCGGAGTGTAATCCAATAAAACCAAACCAAAGCCGTTGCCATTGAGTCGATTCCAACTCACAGCGACCCTATAGGACAGAATAGAGCTGCCCCATAGAGTTTCTAAGGATCACCTGGTGGATTCGAACTACCAATCTTTTGGTTAAGGCCCTGGTGGTACAGTGGTTAAGAGCTTGGATGCTGATCAAAAGGTCTACAGTTCAAATTCACCAGCTGCTCCTTGGAAACACTATGGGGCAGCTCTACTCTGTCCTACAGCGTTGCTATGAGTTGGACTCGATGGCAATGGGTTTGAGCCGTGGTGGAGAAGTGGTTAAGAGCTTGCCTGCTAGCCAAAGGTCAGCAGTTTGAACCCACTGCCATTTCTTGGAAACCCTATGGGGCAGTTCTACTCTGTCCTAGAGGGTCACTATGAGTTGGACTCGACTCGATGGTAATGGGTTTATAATCCAATGGTACTTTTAAATTAATTGTTATTATTTTTGCTCAAATTGTTCCAACTTAGACCATTGGGAGCTCTTTCAGTTGCCTCCTATATCCCTTTGACCAAAGAAAACAAAAACAAATCCATTGCTGTCAAGTATATTCCAACTCATAGTGACCCTCTAGGACAGAGTAGAATAGCCTCATAGGGTTCCAAGGCTGTGAACTTTATGATTGCAGATCTCCAGGTCTTTCTCCTGTGGAGCAGCTGGTATGTTTGAACCATCGACCTTTTGGTTAGCAACTGAGTGCATAACCACCATGCCACCAGGGCTCCTTTATTGCTTTCATTATAAAAAAAAAACAAAAAACCCAGTGCCAGCAAGTCAATTCCAACTCATACCGACACTATAGGACAGAGTAGAACTACCCCATAGAGTTTCCAAGGAGTGCCTGGCGGATTTGAACTGCTGACTCTTTGGTTAGCAGCCGTAGCACTTAACCACTATGCCACTGGGTTTTCCTATTGCTGTCATGTTGTTGTTGTTGTTAGGTGCCATCAAGTCAGTTCATTGTTGCAACCACTGTGTCAATCCACCTCATTGAGGGTCTTCCTCTTTTCCACTGACCCTGTACTCTGTCAAGCGTGATGTCCTTCTCCAGGGACTGATCCTGGAGAAGGATCAGTCATGTCCAAAGTATATAAGACGCAGTCTCGCCATCCTTGCCTCTAAGGAGCATTCTGGCTCCTTAGAACAAATCTTCCAAGACAGATTTGTTCATTCTTTTGGCAGTCCATGGTATATTCTTCACCAACACCACAATTCAAAGGCGTCAATTCTTCTTTGGTCTTCCTTATTCATTGTCCAGCTTTCACGAGCATATGATGTGATTGAAAATACCATGGCTTGGGTCAGGCGCACCTTAGTCTTCAGGGTGACATCTTTGTTTTTCAACACTTTGAAGAGGTCCTTTGCAGCAGATTTGCCCAATGCAATGGGTCTTTTGATTTCTTGAGTGCTGCTTCCATGGCCGTTGATTGTGGATCCAAGTAAAATGAAATCCTTGATGACTTCAATCTTTTCTCCGTTTATCATGATGTTGCTCATTAGTCCAGTAGTGAGGATTTTTGTTTTCTTTATGTTGAGGTGTAATCCATACTGAAGGCTGTGGTCTTTGATCTTCAGTAAGTGCTTCAAGTCCACTTTCAGCAAGCAAGGTTGTGTCATCTGCATAACGCAGGTTGTTAATGAGTCTTCCTCCAATCCTGATGCCCTGTTCTTCTTCATATATAAAGAAGCTTCTCATATTATTTGTTCAGCATACAAATTAAATAGGTATGGTGAAAGAATACAACCCTGACGTACACCTTTCCTGACTTTCAACCAATCAGTATCCCCTTGTTCTGTCCGAACAGCTGCCTCTTGGTCTATGTAAAGGTTCCTCATGAGCACAGTTAAGTGTTCTGGAATTCCCATTCTTCGCAGTGTTGTCCATAGTTTGTTATGATCCACACAGTCGAATGCCTTTGCATAGTCAAGAAAACACAGGTAAACATTCTTCTGGTATTCTCTGCTTTCAGCCAGGATCCATCTGACATCAGCAATGATATTCCTGGTTCCACGTCCTCTTCTGAAAGCAGCCTGAATTTCTGGCAGTTCCCTGTTGATATACTGCTGCAGCTGTTTTTGAATGATCTTCAGCAAAATTTGGCTTGCGTGTGATATTAATGATATTGTTCTATAATTTCCACATTTGGTTGGATCACCTTTCTTGGGAAGAGGCATAAATATGGATCTCTTCCAGTTAGTTGGCCAGGAAGCTGTCTTCCATATTTCTTGGCATAGATAAGTGAGCACCTCCAGCGCTGCGTCTGTTTGTTGAAACATCTCAGTTGATATTCGATCAATTCCTGGAGCCTTGTTTTTCGCTAATGCCTTCAGAGCAGCTTGGACTTCTTCCTTCAGTACCATCGGTTCCTGATCATATGCCACCTCTTGAAATGGTTGAGTATCAACTAATTCTTTTTGGTATAATGACTCCGTGTATTCCTTCCATCTTCTTTTGATGCTTCCTGTGTCATTTAATATTTTCCCCATGGAATCCTTCACTATTGCAACTCGAGGCTTGAATTTTTTCTTCAGTTCTTTCAGCTTGAGAAATGCAGAGTGTGTTCTTCTCTTTTGGTTTTCCATCTCCAGCTCTCTGCACATGTCATTATAATACTTTACTTGGTCTTCTTGAGAGGCCCTTTAATACGATAGAATTTTGCAAGACCAATGACTTCTTCATTGCAAATACCTTCTTTCACCAACATAACGGTGACTATACATATGGACCTCGCCAGATGGAACACACAGAAATCAAACTGACTACATCTGTAGAAAGAGACGTTGGAAAAGCTCAATATCATCAGTCAGAACAAGGCCAGGGATTGACTGTGGAACAGACCATCAATTGCTCATACGCAAGTTCAAGCTGAAACTGAAGAAAATCAGAGGAAGTCCACGAGAGCCAAAATATGACCTTGAGTAAATCCCACCTGAATTTAGAGACCATCTCAAAAATAGATTTGACTCATTGAACACTAGTGACCAAAGACCAGACGAGTTGTGGAATGACATCAAGGACATCATCCATGAAGAAAGCAAGAGGTCACTGAAAAGAAAGGAAAGAAAGAAAAGACGAAGATGGATGTCAGAAGAGACTGAAACTTGCTCTTGAGCGTCAAGCAGCTAAAGCAAAAGGAAAAATTGATGAAGTAAAAGAACTGAACAGAAGATTACTTTCATACCCCCCCCCAAAAAAATTGTGGGTTTTTTTCTGAGCACTTACTATTTGGCACTACAAGACAACCCAGTCTCCTCTGGTATATTCTCTGTTCCATCCTTAGGATCAGCCATTTCTTCAGGGAGCTCTGATTCTTTTTATTGGGGAACAGTAATAGAAACCAAGATCTGGGTGCTAGATGTGCTCGTTGCTCTTGGGATGTTATTGCTTCTAGCTGACAAAGCAAATAAGTATATGTGTATACACACATATTCACAAACTTGTGTTTATACACAAAATCTGTAACTATATATGTAGCCACCTATATCTATAGTAAGCTAAATGTGAGTTCGTACTTATTTCTCCAACTCTAATGTAGTATCATATGGATCATTGTAACCCTCTCCACTTGTTTGTTTATGTTGTTATTAGCTGCTATTAAGTCAGCCCCCAATTCGTGGCAAAGCCACGTACAACAGAACAAAATGCTGCCCTGTGCTGCCACATCCCCATGATTGGCTGCTGATCAAGCCATTGGAGGCTTGTGTGTTGCTATGAGGCTTGTCTATAACCTCCCACTACAACAGTGAGACACCTGCCCCCTCCATCCACCATCCATTTACTTAATTGTTCAATTCCAGTATACATATTGAGTGTTTTCAGGGTTCTTAAACTGTGTTCTCCTGGAAAACAACTTCATCGATTAGAATATAGTGCTTATGTACAGTTTCTTTTGCCTTTAGCCTTACAGTTTCCACTCATTTCCTAAGTTACTTAGGTCATCACATTTCCCACCCCCCACCCACTTCAGTGAAGTTATTTTATACATTCGTAATACAGTTAGATTCTTTTATCACAATCTGTATTTTATTCTGTTACCCCTCAAACTCCTAAAGTATTTATTTTTATATTTACATACATTCAACTTTACGGTTTGTGCCGTAAAATGAGTTTTGAAAAATGCACGGTGCTATGTATCTACCATTACAGTACCATACAGGATCATTTTAGTGTCCTCAAATATCTGCTGCTCTTTGCCTATTCAACCTCCCCTGCAAGCCTCTGTTAACCGCTAATTTGTTTACTGAGTCTGGAGTTTTGTGTTTTCAGAAGGTCGTATAAATGGAATCATACTGTGTGTACCCTTTTCAGACTGCGTTTTGCATGGCTTGATAGCTCTTTCCTTTTTATCTCTGAATAGCGTTCTACTGGGTGGATATGCTACATGTTCTTTACACATTCACCTTTTGAAGGACATCTTGGTTGCTTCCAAGTTTTGGCAATTAGGAATAAAGCTGCTATAAACATTCACATAAAGTTTTTTGTGTAAACATAAATTTTCAAATTAGTTGGCTAACTACCTAAAAGTGTAACTGCTGGGTTGTATAGTAAGATGGTGTTTAGCCGCCAAACTGTCTTCTAAGGTGTCTGTATAGTTTTGCATTCCTGCCAGCAGTAAATGAGAATTCCTCCCAAGTGATTCTAATAGGTGTATAGTGGTATCTCATTGTTGTTTTAATATCCATTTCTCCAATGACAAATTGGAAGCTCCCTGGGTTGAGCAAATGGTTTGTACTCTACTACTAACCTAAAGCATGGTAGTTTGAACCCACCCAGCAGCACCTTGGAAGAAAATCCTAGCGATCTACTTTCGTAAAGATTCAGCCAAGAAAACCCTGTGGAGCAGTTTTACTCTGAAATGGAGCCACCACGAGTCAAAATCAACTCAATGCCAGCAGGTTTGGCTTAGCTTTTGGTAATGGAAACTTATATTGAGCATTTTTTCATGTGCTTACTTGCCATCTCCTTTGGTGAGGTGTCTGTTCAGATTTTTTGCTCATTTTTATATTGGGTTATTTGTCTTCTTATTGTTGAATTTTAAGAGTTCTTTGTATATTTTGCGTACGATTCATTTATCAGATATGTGTTTTGCAAATATTTTCTCCCAGTCTTATTTTGTTAGGGACTTTTTTTGTCTATATTCATGAATTCTATTGGTCTGTAGTTTTCTTTTTTTGTAATATCTTTAATTGGTTTTGATATTAAGGCAATAACTATTAGATGAAGTAGAGAGTTCTGCTTTTATGTTATGGAAGAGATTGGAGAATTGGTATTATTTCTTTTGTAAAAGGTAAAATTCACAAATTATATCATATGAGCCTGGTGCTTTCTATTTTGGAAGGTTTTAAATTATTGATTCAATTCCTTTAATAGATCTAGGGCTATTCTAATTATTCACTTCCCCTTGTTTGAATTTTGGTAGTTTGTATCTTTCAATAATTGTTCCATTTCATCTTACTTATACAATTTGTAAGCATAGAATTGTTCATAATATCCTTTTATCTTTTTGATATCCATGGGACCAGTATCGATAAATCAGTACTGATTCCAATATGCATCTTGAACCTATAACTGCAGACCTTCAAATATTATAGTATTTCATGAGCAATATAAAAATTTCACAACAGTATAATTCTGTTTACCCCTCCTGCTTCTGTTTTTGCTCTTGATTGTATAATTTTATTTCTACAAATGCTATACACTGCAAAAAGCATTGTTATTGTTTTTGCTTTACCCAGACAATAGCCTTTAGAGAAAAGTGGCTTGCCCACCTATTTATCTTTATGATAGTCTTCATTTGTTTCTGCTCATCATGGCTTTCATCCGTTATCATTTCCCCTCAACCTAAAACAATTCTTCCAGTCGCTCTTGTAGTACAGATCTTTTGAAAGCAAATTATGAAAGCTTTTTTTTTCCTTTGCCTGAAAGTGTCTTTATTTTGCATTCATTACTATGTTTTTTTTAAAGATAGAATTCTAAGTTGACACCTTTTTTTTTTTTCCTTTCAATCTTTTACAAATGCTGTTCCTTTGACTCCTGGTCTCCATTGTTTGTATTGACAAGTTATTGTTTTTCATACTAATTTTCCCTTCAGAGACTGGAATGCACTGATTGTGCACCTAGTTGGTTGGGGAGGGTAGCTTCCCCCCTGAGGTCTGTAAGGTAAATCCCTTGTAATTGCCAATGATCAGGCTTGACAAATCACATAAAGATTTTTAGCCAGGAGCGACTCCTCAGATAATGTGTGGTGCAGTGGATCACTGTTGTGTAGCCTTTCTTGCCATGGTCTTCTAAATCCCACCAAATGATTGGATGGGGCCATGCTAATGAGGTATATGTTGGCCTAAAGAGGGGATTGATCAGTTTTGCCATCCCACTAGGTTTAAGAGAGAGCCAATTCCAGAGCAGAGAGAGGCTCTCGCCACAACTAAGGAAGAGAGACCAAGAGCGAAGCGTGTCCTTTGGAACTGGGATCCCTGCACTAAGGAGCTGCTAGCACCAGGAGACAGAGAGAGAGAACTGTAACATAAAGGCAGTGAGAAGCGACAGCAGAAACCCAGCAGCAGGAGATGGCATGATGGGCTTCCAGGCCTGTGGAGAAAGTTGAGTGCCTTTGGGCAGAGGCCTACGGCCAGGGAGAAGCATGCCTATAAACACAGCTGGGAAAAGGCTGTCCTGATGAAAGAACTGTATCCTGAGTGTTCCTCAGCCTGAATTGTAACTGTTACTTCCCTAATAAACCCCATAATTGTGAGTATTGTTTGTGATTTCTGTGTGGCCATTGCAATGAATCAGCCTTGGGCTGTTGATCTTGATTCTCCTTTCCGCTTATGAAGTTAGAGGAGGTCAGACACTTCCCCCGGTGCCATTTTTACACTGAGGCACACGACATGTACAGGGTACACATCTGTGGTCCTTAGTGGGGCCTGGTCTCTCCTTGATTCAAGGGAAGATAGAAGCTAGGAGTTTATTTCAAGTTTGTATCAGCTGGTATGGAAACAAACAAACAAAATTTTAAACAGATATTCGATGTGGTTTCCCTAGAGACAGGCTTTTTTGTTTTTTAGAAGAAGCAACAAGTAAGTTGCTTCACTAAAAAAAACAACTTAAAACTGCCCCATAGGGTTTCCAGGGAGTGCCTGGTAGATCCAAACTGCTGACCTTTTGGTTAGCAGCCAAGCTCTTCCGCTAAAAAAAAATTTTTTTTTTCCTAGGGTTTCCTATATATATGTATATATGTATGTGTGTGTGTGTATTGATACATATATATACACACACACATTTATTTTTACGCAAATAACATGCACATTTTACATTTGTTTGCCAGCCACACCCTTCCCTCCACAGTATGCTAATTTTTTATTACAGCAACGAGTAAAAAAAAATGGCGTAGCTGCACTTACGAAAGTATCTCATGGGGGATAGATTCATATACATATATATATCATACACAATCATATGTATTGTATTTATTTTTAGAGCTCTGCAGGTGATTCCGATGTATACACTCCAGGTTATGAATCGTTCTGTAACAAAAGTTAACAAACTTTAGCGAGCATCAAGATCTCCTGGAAGGCGTGCTAAAATATGGATTTCTGGGCTGCACCCTCCAGAATTTCTGATTCGATAGGTATAGGGTGAAACCAAGAATTTACATTTCTAACAAATTCCTAAATGAAACTAATGTTGCTGGTTGAGAGGCCACATTTCTTAGACATTGGAAACAATACGAAACTATCAGAGCCAATACAAATAATATAAATATGTGGGTTACATATATGGGTTGCAGATTCCCCGAGTGCAGAAGAGGGAACCAGATTTGGAACATGGAGTTTAGGGAGGCAGTGGTGTTCCTCATCTTTGCTCTTCCACCCATGGGAGGGCCAAGAACCCTCTCACTTACTGCTGGCTATATGCCCGGGTAGCAGAGAACAGTCTGGCTTTCAATTGTTTCCAACTTCTAAGAATACATATTTCTGATTATTGAGAAGAATACCTGAAGTCAGCTTCAGTAGGAAGGTCTTGAAATTCTCTTAGCTTTGTTGGTATCATTAGGGTAAGTCCGTAGCCTCCTTCAGGGACTCCTTTGAGGGGAAGGGTGCACCTTGGAGGCAATGGTGTGTTAAGGTCAGGGTGGCTGAGTCTCAACTGAACGGAGAACAGTGATTCGAATTGCTGGCTCATAGTAATAATACACAGCCAACTGATTTGTCTGTTTTGTTATTGTTTTTAAATTCCCGACAGATAATATCCTCCTTCATTACTTGCATCTGGGGTGGACCTCTCCCAAGAACCACCCCTAGTATACCACTGCTTGGAGGCTACAGGTCATTCGGGTAAATTGGCCTCTTTATTATAGCCACTGATCAGTATTCCTCAAAGGACTAAATAGAAATAGACTCTCCAGGAAGGAAATTTCACGACGTCCCTGGAGATCAAAGCTGTATAATTCCTGGACATGGAACATTCTGTCAATTCTTCTATGAGTCAGGCCATTCAGTAGAAGTGGAGCCAGCCTCATTCTCTCAAGACAATGTGAAGAAAAGAAAAATAAAAACCTATGGCATCCAAGCTAGCATTGTTCTTCTCAGTTCAAGAGCCTCTTACCTCCTTGCTGCAGTGGGCCCCACACATATTGTCTCCTTTTGATTCTCTAGAGCTGTGTTTTATGCCGGGTTTTGCTGGCAAGAGTCGTGCCAAGAAGACAGAGGCATTTAAGCAGAGAAAGATTTAGAGCATTATGTATTGTTCTCTGGCAAGGGAGCACTTGATTGAACAAGAACCAGCCAGCTGCAGTGTCTCCAAGGTGAATCTGTAATAACTTAGGTGGCAGTAATTTCCTAGGAGACTAGCATAATTATATCCAAACAAATTGCCTGAACAGCCACATATTTATTAACATGAGATTAAAATTTTCAAGTTTGAGCAAACCAGAAGAGCAACAGTAGTAGCAAAAGCAGAAAGGAGGGTTGGTGATCGCTCTGACACCAGTACCAGAGGGCAGATCTTGAGGCAGTGTTGAGGTCTAGCCTGCAGTTAGTCCTCTGAGGCCTCAGTTGTAGGTTCTTTGTCTCTGGACCTGGGAATTAAAATAATTGGATGCCAGCACTTAGGAGCAAGGGTGGCAAGACTACATGTCACATATTTTGGACATGTTATCAGAAGGGACCAGTCCCTGGAGAAGGATATCATGCTTGGTAGAGAGTCAGCGAAAAAGAGGAAGATTCTCAATGAGATGGATTGACATAGTCGCTGCAACAATGAGCATAAAAGCAATTGTGAGGATGACACAGGGCCGGGCAGTGTTCCGTTCTCTTGTACACAGGATCACTATGGTCAGAACCGACTTGACAACATCTAACAACAAAAAAGCACTTAGAACTTGTATCACTCTGCTAACTAAGGTAAAACAATCACTCTGAAACTTGGTGGCTTTAAAGAACAAGCATTTGTTTAGCTGGGCAATTCTGGTCACATCTTGGCCTTCTCCTGTGCCTGCATTCAGCTGCAGGTCAGCTAGGCGGCTCTGCTTTTGGGGGTTGGTTGGCTGTTGTCTAGGAAACAGACTGGCTGAGACAAGTATTTCCAGGCCTTCAGCAGCCTAAGTCAGACTTGTGCTCATGGTGGTCACATAGCAGTGACATGGTGGGCAAGCAAAGTATGCGTAGACTTTTGAGAGCTAGTTCAAAACTGGCATGCTATCATTTCCACTGAATTCTGTTGGCCAAAGCAAGTCACAAGGCTAGCGCAGATTCACGGGGAGAGGAAATAAACTCCCATCTCTTGATGTGAGGGGCTGAAAAATCACATTACAAAGGTCATGAGTACAGGGAGGAATCAAAGACTACGGACATTTTTGAAATTTTAAAATATTTTTGAAACAACAAAACCCTTAAAAGAACATAACCCAGAGGTGGTCATGATGCTGGCAAAAGTGAACACTGAGGTCAAGGATCTTTTTTTATTATGTTTTTTGTTCAATTAAATTCGGCATCCATTTATTAAACAAGTTCCATAAACAAGGTATCATATTAGGCACTCTGGGGGGAAGACTGGGTTAAAAATAAAAAAAAAAAAACATTGTTCCTGACTTCCAGGAGCCAACATTGAAGTGGAAGAGACAGATGCATAGATACTTTTCAATCACCCAATCACAAATATTGTGATATTTTACATTAGGGGATATGAGAAAGGAAGGAGTTAGCTGAAGGTGGGGTAGGGTTACACAGTAGTTGCTATGAGGACTGGCCAAGAACAGAGTCATTGGGCCAAAGGGAAAGTCAAAGAAGCCTAGAGGGAAAGAAAGTGTCTCTATAGTGAGGGTGAGATTTTAGAAGTAGGCAAGGTAGGTGTCAATGTCATTTAGCCTTTTAGAGGGTCACAGTGAAATCAAGCAAGCTCAGGTTGCTGATCAACTAACTGGCTTAAGTTATCAACCACCACTTCCTCGGCAGTGAGATAAATTTCGTAGACGTTGAAGGACAAGGAGCAATAAAACTGGATAACAGCCCAGATGGAGGTATCGGAAAAGCTACAACAACAAGAGGGTTGTTAATAGATGAAAACTGAATAAATACAACTAAGATCCTTACTAGAGACCAGTGATCAGTATCATAGGGTTAAGGCGCAGAACTGTAGTATATGAATGGGAAATATATGTGACTTTTGCGTTGGTTTTCTGTCTTCTCGAAAGACAATTTCTGGTTTGTCATATCCCACTCACTCTCAAAGGAGAGTTTATGGATCATGCTAATACGTAAAATACCTTCTCCATCATCAGTAAGGTATTTGGGGAAGCATGTGGGAGAAGCTTGACCTTAACTGGGAATAAGAATCTGGGTTGTAAAGTTAGCATGTGGAAAGTGCCCATATGCTCACCTGCAGCTGGCCTCTCTGGTTTGAATAATCTGCCTAGATCTGGGCACCAATCTGTCATACCCTGTAGAACAAACCTTGTTTGCAACCTGTGTCTGCATGGAGCTGTGGATCCAGCTGCATCTCCCTTGCCTCCTGGCAAATAACCTGGAAACCAAATGCTCAGGAAAATCCATCAAAAGCCTCATCATTACAGTCAAATTCTCCCAGAAATGGTTACACTTCTGGGCATACTCATATTATTTTTTTTCATATTCTATGAAAATTCCCTTGGCTGTTACAACATATCCCAAGTTATGCTTTAGAACACATCTTTTTATCTAAACTTCTTAATACGGCTGAAAGACATTTAAAGGAAGATTTGATTGTGGACACAATTAGGCTGCCTCTGTAGCCTGCTACCAACACGCTCTGGGCATCCCCACCTCCTTGCCTTTCTCATATTGTGTGTCTTAGCTGAGACCTCTCCGTTTTCTACACTCTATCAAGGGCTGCCACAGCTGTAGACCTCAACATTATTCCACCTTCTTCATAAAAAGAGCCACACTTTGACTTTTCTTGTTCTTCCTTTCCTGTTAATTCCTCCTTCAAATCCAGTTTTCCAGTGCTTTTGAACTATGTGACCCTGAGCAAATACTTATGTTTTTGAGTTCCAGATCTTTTATTTGTACGTTATTTTCATTTTTTAATCAGTATAATGGATAAAGTAAAATCTAATTCACCTTTTGTTGGAAACATTAAATTTATTCAAAATATTAATCACCAACTGTGTGCCAGCTATAGCTTTAGGTGCTGGTGGATAGGGAGAGAGGATGAGAAGATATTTCCTGTTCTCAGGACGTTGACAGCCAATTAGGAAGACACATGTTTTCATCATTATAGTCTAATGTGACCAATGCCTTTATAGACGGCTATACAAAGTGCAATGAGAACATGTGAAAAGCATATCCAAGTAGACCTAGCATCAGGCATGTCAGCTGCATCCAAAGGTGAATCAACTGGCTTCCTCTTACACAGGACTTCACTCATGTCTTTCTCTCATAATCCAGGGAAGTTCTCCCTCTAACTCTCCATTTGTCTAAACTTGCCCAGCTTAAATTCTCCTCGATACCTAAGCCCTCGCTGGGTATGATCTTGCTTATCTCCATCCTCTTCACTTGAGTGTCCCCAGACTCAGTTGCAGAGTGCTGTTTACACTTGGCAGTCTATTCAGTTATTAACTAGCTACCTTCTGTTGTCTGGTCTGCTCCCTTCAGTGACAAGGACTCCTTTACTGAACCACACGTTTTTCAGGACAGAGGGAGCCTGTGATTGCTGAACTCATAAATGAATGAATTAATGAATGTTGAATGGATGAATAGAGACAGCAGATAACTAAGGAAGGTCGTTGATGTTTCTTTCAAGATTTTAGAACAAGCGTAATAGATTTCTCATTCATTTGGATTGACTAAGAATAACATTAAATGCAAGCAAGATTTTGGCATTCTCGTATGGCTCTCTCATAGCCTTTTTCTTCCAAATTAGTTACTGCAGTAGTAAAAAAACAAGTATTTTTGTACTTTTAATACCTTTAAAAATTATCAATTGACTGATTTTATATATCTCAGGCCATATATGCCCACATCATGAGAAATCTATTGAGGTGTTTAAAATATGTCCATTCTGGTTCTGTTCTTGATATCCCACAGTTCTGTGACCATGTTCTGAAATTCAGTCACTCTAACCAGTAACAGAGTGTGAATCTCTGGGCATTTAGCTTTCATAATGTCTAATTCCCCATCTTTGACCATGATGCAGTGTGCATAGTTGGAAAAACATGACTCTGGAATGAGGACCCTCATGTTCCAGTATGGGTTGAAAGGTAGTGTGCTAATAAGACCAGTCTCTGGAGTCAGACTTCGCTGTTCAGATCATGGCTTTCTCGCTTTCTAATCATATATTCAAAGGCAAGTGATTTGATCTCTCTCTGCTTCAGGTTTTTTCATGTATAAATGGGAAAAACGTTCATATATGGTTTTGCAGGTTGTGAGAAATCAGTGAGATAGTGCATGTGCCTCGTGCATGGCAATTAATAAATGTCTGAGATTAATAGTAATAATAGGCGTATCAGTTCCTCCACTACTTCCTGGCATGCACTGAACCAAGTATATTTATCTTTAAGTTTTATTGTGGTCAAATATAATATAACGTAATATAGTATAGTATAGGGTAGCCTAGTATAAACCCAGTGCCATCAAGTCGATTCCGACTCATAACGACCCTAGAGGACAGAGTAGAACTGCCCCTCAGAGTTACCAAGAAGCGCCTGGCAGATTTGAACTGCCAACGCTTTTGTTAGCAGCCGTAGTGCTTAACCACTACGCCACCGGGGTTTCCAGTGTAGTGTAGTATAATATAATATAGTATAGTATATCACTATCAGTATCAGTATAGTATAGTATAATATCTATAAATATTTCCATTTTAAATATATTTAAGTGTTCAATTGAATGACATTAATTATATTCATCATGTTGTGCAACTGTCCCTGCTATCCATTTCCATGTTTTTCATCACCCTAAAGAGAAACTCAGTACTCCATAAGCAATAACTCCCCATTCCAACTACCCCCTGGAGGATTTGTTCAGGATTTTGCATCTATATTCATAAGGGATACTGGTCTGTAGTTTTTTTTTCTTCTGGTTTCCTTATCTGGCTTTGGCTTCATAGAATGAGTTAGTGTTCCCTCCTCTTCTGTTTTTGAAAGAATTTGATAAAGATTATTGCCAAATTTGCTTTAAGTGTTTGATGAAATTCCCCAGTGAAGCCATCTGGTCCAGGACTTTTCTTTGTTGGGAGAGTTTTGATTATTGACTTAATCACTTTACTTGTTATTGGTGTGTTGAGATTTTCTATTTTTTGAGTCAATTTAGGTAATTTATGGGTTTCTGAGAATGTGTCTACTTCATCTAGGTTATCTGCTTTGTTGACTTAAAAGTTGTTAACGGTATTCTATTATAATCCTTTCTATTTCTGTAAAACCAAAACCAAACCCCTTGCCCTCAAGTATTTCCAACTCATAGCAACCCTATAGTCAGTGACAATGTCCCTATTTTCTGATATTGTTGTTGTTAGGTGTCCTTGAGTTGGTTCTGACTCATCAGGACCTATGTATAACAGAATGAAACACTGCCTGGTCCTGCGCCGTCCTTAAAGTGACATATTTACTTTTGAACACTTTTAAGAGGTCTTTTGCATCAGATTTGCCTAATGCAATCTATTCTTTGATCTCTCTACTGCTGATTCCATGGGCGTTGATTGTGGATCCAAGTAAAATGAAATTCTTGACAACTTCAGTCTTTTCTCCGTTTATCATGATGTTGCTTTTTGATCCAATTGTGAGGATTTTTGTTTTCTTTATGTTGAGATGTAATTCGTACTAAAGGCTGTGGTCTTTGATCTTCATCAGTAAGTGCTTCAAGTTCTCTTCAATTTCAGCAAGACAAGGTGGTGTCATCTGCGTATCAAGGGTTGTTAATGAGTGTTCCTCAATTCTGATGCCACACTCTTCTTCATAGAGTCCAGTTTCTTGATTATTTGCTCAGCATACAGTTTGAATAAGGACGGTGAAAAGATACAAAGCTGATGTCCACCTCTCTTAACTTTAAACGATGCAGTATTCCCTCGTTCTGTCCTCTGTTCGAAAGACTGCCTCTTGGTCTAAGTACAGGTTCCTTGCTGATCACAATTAAGTGTTCTGGAATTCACATTCTTTGCAATCTAATACATAATTTATTACGATCCACACAGTCAGATGCCTTTGCATATACAATAAAACACAGGTAAATATCTTTCTGGTATTCCATGCTGTCAGCCATCATCCATCTGACATCAGCAATGTTATTCCTTGTTCCACAGCCTCTTCTGAATCTGGCTTAAATTTCTGGCAGTTCCCTGTCGATGTATTGCTGCAACTGCTTTTGAATGATTTTTAGCAAAAATTTTACTTGTGCTTAATAATGATATTGTTTGATAATTTTCAAATTCTGTTGGATCACCTTTCTTTGGAATGGCTACAAATATGGATCTCTTCCAGTCGGTTGTCCAGGTAGCTGCCTTCCAAATTTCTTGGCATAGAGGAGTGAGCACTTCCAGCACTGCATCTATTTATTGAAACATCTCACTTGGTATTCTGTCATTTCCTGGAGACTTGTTTTTCACCAGTGCCTTCAGTGCAGCTTGGACCTCTTCCTTCAGTACCATCGGCTCTTGATTATACGCTACCTCTTGAGGTATTTGAACATCGACTTATTCTTTTAGGTACAATGACTCTGTATATTCCTTCCATCTTTTTTTGATGCTTTCCGCATCGTTTGATATTTTACCTGTAGAACCCTTCAGTATTGCAACATGAGGCTTGAATTTTTCCTTCATTTCTTTCAGCTTGTGAAATGCTAAGCATATTCTTCTTTTTTGGCTTTCTAACTCTGGGTCTTTGCACATTTCATTGTAATACTTTGTTTTCTTGAGCTGCTCTTTGAAATCCTCTGTTCTGCTCTTCTATGTTTCTTCTGTTCTCTTTAGCTACTCTGTGTTCAAGAGCAAATTTCAGAGTCTCTTCTGACTTCCGTTTTGGTCTTTTTCACTTTCTTGTCTTTTTAATGACCTCTTGCTTTCTTCATGTACGATGCCCTTAATGTCATTCTACAACTTGTCTGATCTTTGGTCGTTAGTGTTCAATGCATCAAATCTATTTTGAGATGATCACTAAATTCAGGTGGAATATACTCAAGGTTGTACTCTGGCTTTCATGGACTTGCTCTAATTTTCTTCAACTTTAGCTTGAACTTGCATATGAGCAACTGATGGTCTGTTCCCTAGCTGGCCCCTGGCCTTATTCTGACTGATGATATTGAGCTTTTCCATCGTCTTTTTCCACAGATGTAGTGGATTTGATTCCTGTGTATTTCATCTGACCAGACCCACGAGTATAATCACCAGTTATATTGTTGAAAAAATGTATTTTCAATGAAAACTTTATTGGTCTTGCAAAATTCTATCACGTGATCTCCAGTGTCGTTTCTATCACCAAGGCCATATTTTTCAACTACCAATCCTTCTTTTTTCCAACTTCTGCATTCCAAACACCAATAACTATCAATGCATCTTGATCGTGTGTTTGATCAATTTCAGACTGCAGAAATTAGTAAAAATCTTCACTTTTTTCATCTTTGGCCTTAGTGATTGCCGTGTAAATTCGAATAATAGTCATTTTAAATTGTCTCACTTGTTGTTGTTGTTAGGTGCTGTTAAGTCAGCTCCAACTCATAGCGACCCTATGTCGAATGAGCATTTTGGCTGTACTTCTTCCAAGGCAGATTTGTTCATTCTTATGGCAGAACATGGTATATTTAATATTCTTTGCCAACACTATAATTCAAAGGCCTCAATTCTTCTTCAGTCTTCCTTATTCACTGTCCAGCTTTCGAGTGCACATGATGCTGTTGAAAATACTATGGCTTGTGTCAGGTGCACTTTAGTCTTCAAGGTGACATCTTTGCTTTTTAAGAGTTTAAAAAGGATTTTTGCTGCATATTTGTCCAACACAACGCGTCATTTGATTTCTTGACTGCTGCTTCCTTGGGGACTGATTGTGGATCCAAGTAAAATGAAATTCTTGACTTCAGTCTTTTCTCCATTTATCATGATGTTGCTTACTGGTCTACTTGTTATTACAGTTTTGTTTTCTTATGTTAAGGTGTAATCCATACTGAAAGCTGTGGTCTTTAATCATCATCAGTAAGTGCTTCAAGTCTTCTTCATTTTCAGCAAGCAAGGTTGTATTATCTGCATTTTGCGGGTTGTTAATAAGTGTTCCTCCAATCCTGATGCCCCATTCTTCTTCATATAGTCTAGTTTCTTTGCTCAGCATACAGATTGAACGAGTATGGTAAAAGGATACAACCCCAACAAAGACCTTACCTAACTTTAAACCGTGCAGTATCCCCTCATTCTGTCAGAAAAACTGCCTCTTGATCTATGTACAGGTTCTTTATGAGCGCAATTAAGTGTTCTGAAATTCACATTCTTCACAATGTTATCCATAATTTATTATGATCCACACAGTCGAATGCCTTTGCATAGTCAGTAAAACACAGGTGAACATCTTTCTGGAATTCTCTGCTTTCAGCCATGATTCATCTGACATCAGCAATGATATCCCTGATTCCACTTCCTCTTCTGAATTCAGCTTGAATTTCTGGCAGTTCCCTGCCGATGTACTGCTGCAGCCACTTTTGAATGATCTTCAGCCAAATTTTACTTGTGTGTGATATTAATGATATTTGGTTGGATCACCTTTCTTGGAAATGGGCAAAAATATGGATTTCTTCTAGTTGGTTGGCCAGGTAATGGTCTTCCACGTTTCTTGGCATAGATGAGTGAGCACTTGCAGCACTGCATCATTTGTTGAAACATCTCAATTGGTATTCTGTCAATTCCTGGAGCCTTGTTTTTTGCCAATGCCTTCAGTGCAGCTTGGACTTCTTCTTTTCATACCATCAGTTCCTGATCATATGCTACCTCCTGGAATGGTTGAATGTTGACCAATTCTTTTTGCTATAGTGACTCTGTATTCCTTCCATCTTGTTTTGATGCTTTCTGCTTCATTTAATATTTTTCCAGTAGAATCCTTCAGTATTGCAACTCCAGGCTTGATTTTTTTCTTCAATTCTTTCAGCTTGAGAAATGCTTAGCGTGTTCTTCCCTTTTGGTTTTCTATCTCCAAGTCTTTGCACATTTCATTATAGTACTTTGTCTTCTTGAGTCATCCTTTGAAATCTTCTGTTCAGCTCTTTCTTCATCATTCCTTCCATTTGCTTTAGCTACTTGACATCCAAGAGCAAGTTTCAGAGTCTCTTCTGACATCCATTTTGGTCATTTCTTTCTTTCCTTTTTTTTTTTTACTGACCTCTTGCCTTTTTCACGTATGATGTTCTTAATGTCATTCCACAACTTGCCTGATCTTCGGTCATCAGTGTTTAACGAGTCAAGTCTATTCTTGGGATGATCTCTAAATTCAGATGGGATATGCTCAAGGTTGTACTTTGGCTTTTATGGACTTGCTCTAATTTTCTTCAGTTTCAGCTTGAACTTTCATATGAGCTATTGATGGTCTATTCCACAGTTGGCCCCTGACATTGTTTTGACTGATGATATTGAGCTTTTCCATCATCTCTTTCCACCGATGTAGTAGATTTGATTTCTGTGTACTCCATTGGTGAGTCCATGTGATTAGATGCCATTTATGTGGTTGAAAAAAGGTATTTGCAGTGAAGAAGCCCTTGGTCTGGCAAACTTCTATCATGTGATCTCTCACATTGTTTCTGTTACCAAGGCCATATTTTCTAACTACTGAGCCTTCTTTTTTGTTTCCAACTTTTGCCTTCCAATCACCAGTAATTATCAATCCATCCTGATTGCATGTTCCATCAATTTCAGACTGCAGAAGGTGGTAAAAGTATTCAATTTCTTCATCTTTGGCCTTAGCTATTTGTGTTTAAATTTGAATAATAGCCGTACTAACCTGTCTTCCTTGTAAGCATATGGATAGAGATGCCATTCCTCTTCAATTTGTCATTCCTCGCATGGTAGATCATATGATTATCTGATTCAAAATGGCCAATACCAGTCCGTTTCAGCTCACTAATGACTAGGATATCGATCTCTGTGCCTTCCACTTCATTTTTGACGACTTCCAATTTTCCTAGATTCATATTTTGTACATTCCACATTCTGATTACTGATGGATGTTTGCAGCTATTTCTTTTCATTTCGAGTCATACCACATCAGAAAATGAAGGTTCTGAAAGCTTAACTCCATCCACGTCATTAAGATTGACTTTACTTTGAGGAGGCAGCTCGTTCCCAGTCGTATTTTGAGTGCCTTCCAACCTAAGGGACTCATCTTCCATCACTATATCAGACTATGTTCCGCTGCTCTTGAGAAAGTTGTCAGTGGCCAATTTTTTCAGAAGTAGACTGTTAGGTCCTTTTTCCTAGTCTACCTTAGTCTGGAAGCCCTGCTGATACCTTCCACCAAGGGTGACTCTATGGTAAAGCTTCCAGTATCACAGCAAAATGCAAGCCACCACAGTACGACAAAATGACAGACACGAGGTGGTTTCTGATATTAAAAAAATTTTTTTTCTGATATTAGTTATTTGCAATTTCTTTTTTTCCTTTTAAGTCTAGAAAAAATTTTGTTGATTTTATCAATCTTTTTAATGAACCAACTTCTGGGTTTTGATTCTATCATTTTTCTATTCTCTATTTCATTTATCTCTGCTCTAATCTTTGTTATTTTCTTCCTTCTGGTAGATTTGGGCTTAGTTTCCTCTTCATTTTGTAGTTCCTCAGTTTGTAAAGTTAGCTTTTGATTTGCAATACAGCTTCTTTTTTAATGTAGGTGTTCACCACTGCAAATATCCCTCTGATCATAGCCTTCACTGCATCCCATATAGTTTTGATATGTTATAATTTCATTTCCATTTATCTCTAAGTATTTTCTGATATCTCTTTGGATTTCTTTTTTTTGACCCACTGGTTGTTTGGTAATGTGTTGTTTAATTTCCACACATATTTGTGTAATTTCGAGTTTTCCTTCTGTTATTTACTTCGTTTTTTTTCCATTGTGATTTGAGAAGATACTTTGTATAATTTCAATGTTTTTAAGTTGACTTGATTTGTGACCTGCCATATGGTCTATCCTGGAGAATGATTCATGTACACTAGAGAAAGACGTCTATTTTGCTGTTGTTGGGTTGAGTGTTCTACGGGTCTAGTTTTTTTTATTGTGTTGTTCAAATACTCTATTTTCATATTGGTCTTCTGTGTAGACATTCTATCCATTATTGAAAGTGGTATATTGAAGGCTCCAATTACTATTGTAGAACTGTCTGTTTCTCCTTTCAGTTCTGTCAGTGTTTGCTTCATATATTTTGGGGCATATATATTATTAGTCAGAATCGACTCAACGGCACTGAGTGAGTTATATTAGGTGCATGTATATTTATGATTGTTATATCTTCTTGATGATTTGACCCTTTTTTCCTATATAAGAGTCCCTGAGTGACTCAAACAGTTAAGTGTTCAGCTACCAGATGAAAAGTTGGCAATTTAAACCTACTCAGAGGGCTTCTCAGAAAATAGACTTGGTGATATACCTCTGAAAAGTCACAGCATTGAAAAACCCTATGGAGCACTTCTACTCTGGACACATGGGATTACCATGGTCAGAACTGACTCCACAATAACTAACAACAACAACAACATGGTTATATATGTCCTTCTTTATCTCTTGTAATAGATTTTGACTTGAAGTATATTCTGTCTGATTTTAATATCAACACTCTAGCTCTTTTTTGGTTACTATTTACCAGAATATTTTTCCCATCCTTTCATGTTTAACTTATTTGTATCTTTGGGTCCAAGTTGTGTCTCTGGTAGAAAGAATATATACATGGATCATTTTTTTCTTTATCTATTTTTCAAATCTCTGCCTTTGATCGGAGAGTTTAATCCATTTACATTTAAAGTAATTATTGATATGGTAGGACTTATTTCTTCCATTTTGCTATTTTTTGTGTGTGTGTCTTATGCCTTTTTTTCCCCTCATTTCCCGAGTTGAGTGTTTTCAACTAAAATTTATCAAGAACTTACTGTGTAGTCTGGCCTGTGTATAAGATACATGGATGAACAAGTAGCAGTTTCTATTTTCAATGATTCATGAGGGATAAAAAACATGTACATGAAGCCAGTATAATTAAAGCATGATTTAAAGAGGTTGAAATTAATTGCTGAGGGAGCACAGAAGAGGGGAAGAGCAGGTCCAGTAAGGCTAGGGAATGTGTCATGAGAGCTGAAGAATGTATGGAATTACACAGGCAGTGATGAATTGGGATAGAGATGGGGATGGGAAGAGAAAAGCCATAATAATGCTTTTACTCTAAAATGAGAAAATCGGTCCATATGATTTTTGGTTGCGTAAGAGCCCTAAAATTCAATTCTACAAAATCATGCTTTTATTCCTTGATGAATATATGAGAATTCTCTAAATGAGTTGTTGCATCCAAAAATTTTAGCTGCTGGGCATGAAGTTTACTCAGTATTCACAAGAAAACAGATTGCTAGCGGAAACTTGAATTAGAAAAATGCTGACACATTAGAAAATACAATTTGTACCCAATAGCTTGAAAAAAAATAAAATAAAACCACCTAGTAATTTTGCGGTTACTAAATGGGGCCTAATAGCACTTTTCTTTTCATGTTGGCATTTCAAGGTTGTTCTGACAAGGCTTACCTGGGAAGAAGGGCTTTTAGCAAAATGGCAACACCATGCTTCTGCCTATGTGTCAATTGAAATCGGTGCTTTCAAATCATTTAGATGCCATATGTGACAGTGCCGTTGTATGTCAAGGGGGTGGCTGGCCAATTTTATTGTCTGTAAGAATTACTTGAGTATTTGTAAAGCAAATGCAGATTGTCTGAGCACCAATGTCTAAGATTATGATCCATTAGGTCTGTGACATAGTCCAGGAATCTGTATTTTAGCAAGATCCTTGGTAACTCTGATGTAGATGGTCTCCAAGGAGCACTTAATGAAACACTGAGTTAGCAGAAAACTAGTGACTTATCCAAGGTCACACAGATTAGCCATTAAACCGAAATGTGTGTTCTAGAAGCCACATCATTGCTGAGTGTCACGGGAAAGCCTGAAAACTGAATATTTTTGAGAAGGTAGACCTTGAAGAAAAGCAAATAAAGTTTAAGCTACTAATCAAAGACTCAGGATTCAATTCAAGTTCATAGCTGTTTCTAGGGCTTCATAGGAAATGTGGCCTCTCTGGAGAGACCTGGCCTCTTAGAGTGATTAAGAGGCATAAAATAAAGCAAAAACTTCAAAAAGAGTTCCTGAAATAGGTTAGTATGGAAAGATTTGAAAGTCATCCAAGTCCAAATTCACAGTGTGCCTTGTTCTCAATAATACTGAGAGAAAACAAAGTTTAGCAGTAAAATTCCCATTTAAATTCAGCTTCAGGCTTCTCGAAGGGTCTCGGGACAATATGTCTGTAAAAGTCTCACTAGGCCAGTCAAGCACATCAGATACTGTGCTAAAGACAGAGGTGCTTTGCTAGAGGAAGGAAACATTGGCTACAGTGTTAGCCCTAGTTCTGAGACAAATGCTAAGCCTAGAGATGATAAGCAACTTGGAGAAAAAAAGATGATGAGGAAGACTTTTGTTTTAGAAGCATCTCTTTTAATGATAACTCAAACAATTAATTTTAATGACAGAACCTACAAAGTGCCTTATAAAACGCTGCCCAAGGTATTCTGTAAAACTCACAGCTTAACAGACAATTTAGAATGTCGAGAAGTTCCAAAGGAATATGCAATGTCATATTGGAATCTAAAAAATGGCTAGTCTGTATTTTTTTCTGGAATCTTTAGCTGCAGGGCCAACAGGAGAGCATGCATCTGTCCCTTTGTCCATGCAAGTGACCTACGGAAGGGCCAGCCAAGGGTTAAGGAAAAAGGGCAAGAAGAGCAGGCAAGAGAAGGACCGCCCAACGGGGGGCCAGTGAGGAGTTGGGGAGCTATCCTCACCTGTAAAAGGAAGTAGAGAAATCTGGCATCTGGTTAATCCTGCAGGTAACTTCAGTCTGTACAGTTGTTCGGTTTTGCTTTCCTGCCATAGCTTTAGTTGGGCACTATCTAGGAGCAAGGAGGTTCAAACATGCTGTTGATGGCTGAAGTATCCTTGCCTCAAACAATCCTTATGAATGTTTACTTTAGGGCTTCAAACCAGTACATTCCAGTTTGACCCCCTGCTGAGAATTTGCCTTTCCATCCCCAGATGTATCGGGTCAGAATCTATATTTTAACAAAATCCCTAGGTGATTCTTAAGGGATCAATAAGAGTCACTTGGGTATCTTGGTATGAACAGGTTCAAAGCCCAGCCATCTTAAAGGCATCATTTAAGAGAGAAAAAAAATGCTTAGACTGGTATTTTGAGACCTCAACTCATGGCTGTTCTAAGTAATGATTTTAAAGACAAGATATAAGATGAAAAGACAATTTTCCACTCCAGACTAACTTTTATAGAAGTATTTATATTACATATTTGAAGGAGATAGAGATTCACTTTAAACTGTCAGGCTGGCTGGCTGGGCAGGATACAAGCCAACAGACAGTGAGCTAGGCCAACAAGGCCAGCTATTTTCATAGTGTGACCCCTAGAGCCCTCACTACCTGCTGAGGCTTGCTTCACCTCGCAGCGTGTCAATCACAGAGCAGTGCTCAGAGACTGCCTAATAGAGTGAGTGTCCTATGAGGAGGAAGGCTCTCACAGACTCTTTCCCCTAGCCTCATGGAATGCCTGAGGATAAAACTCTGGGAGAAGCAGCAATGCAGACACCAATCTGTCATCGGAAGATGACTTTCCTGATGCACATTTTGCTGTCCTCTGCTTTCCCACTTTGCCTCTTGACTTTCCAAGTGTTTCCCATCTTTCATAATCCACTTGAAGCATTTTCAGACATCTTTCATCACTGTCTTTCATTGTCTGAAAGTCCTACAGTTCCTGTGGGCTGGCACCCCACAATTAACAATTATGTTGTTTTTATGGTTATGTATGATTCTCTGGCGGCTCCAGATGTGAAATCTTGTCTCCTTAATGCCACTGTAAATGCCTCCAGGAAAAACAGCATCTGCTGTGCTTGGCTTAGTCAGGGCTGGCCACATGGCTCTCAGTATTTCGCTTTTTGGTCCTTACCACTCATCCAGGGACTGGGGTTTGTCATCCAAATCAATCAGTAGACAGAGAGGCGGCATTTTACAGTAAGAATACCACTGAATGAAGGAAAGGGGTTAATGGGGTCTAGCACTTTTACTGTTTAACTAGATGTGGACATTTGGATGGGCCATCAAACTCTATGTGCTTTGGTTTTATCTCCTTTAAAAAATGGAATGCGACTTATTCTGCCTGCTTGTTTTGAGAACAGAAAAAATAGAAGTGAAAGAACTTTCCAAAGAATGAAATTATTACATAAATGGAAAGTGTTTATATACCAACTAGGCAACACAGAGAAAGGGAAGCTGCGATGGTCTGTCTACATCCTATCTAGACAGGGTGAGGTGTTTTGGGGCATCACAAGAAAACATCTTCATGACTGAGACTGCTCTCTCTCAACCACAGGGCTTAACTGGTTGATTTCTACCCCACTCACCGGCAGAGAGCTCTCTCTGGAGAATAAGTCCTTTGTTGCCAGTTTGGAAAGGTCTCCAGCAGATAAAGGTAAAGAATTTCACCTATGTCACCTGCTTGCTCTAGCGTCTTTTCTTTCCAGGTGCCATAGTTAAAACCATTAGAATGTAAAACATAGAGTCAGAAAATTTCAGAGGCTCCTGCTGCAAAATAGGAATGGCACAGACACCTGCTGCTGCGCTGGAGCACTCATTCTGCAGGAAGTTGATTCAAGAAATGCATTCACTATGAGTTCTAATTGTCTTCAGAATCAACTTTCAGACCTGGCATAAGAATTAAGTTTTCTGAAAAGGTCTTGGCATGGAAGCAGCCAGTAATGGGAGTGAAAGCCAGTGGCAATCATGAGTTTTAGGCCTAAGGATCTTCCCTGAGAAAATGCAAGGCCTGGATCACAAACTGTGTGGGGTGTGTGTGGGGTGGGGGTGGGGGGAGGTGGGAAGGAGGAGCTTCTGAGTTGCCTTAGCAATCCCTTAGGTCTCTGCTCATAAAGAAACCTAGGATGCCTTTGGAACTCAGATGCTCTGTTTGATAAAGAGGTTGTGCTGTACTTGGCACTATGTGATGCTTAATAAATTTAAAGTTTAGGCACTCCGATGATAATTAAAGGGCTATAAAGAAGGAGCCGACCCACTCAAAGGAGAATTGTAAATCCATGTGGTAGACACAATTATTATCTGCTGTTACAGTTACAGTAGCTAGAGCCCTAGTGTCTCAGTGGTTAAGAGCTGGGCACTAACAAAAAGGTTGGCAGTTTGAATCCACCAGCTGCTCCTTGGAAACCCTATGGGGCAGTTCTATTCTGTCCTATAGGGTTGCTATGAGTACGAATCAACTCAATGGCAAAGGGTTTAAATATTACAGTTGTCTGGTTGGTGCAAGCAGTTTGTGATTGGCTGCTAACCAAAAGTTTGGTGGTTCAAACCCACGTGGTAAATCTACAAAACAAAAGCCTGGAGAACCACTTCCATAAAGATTACAGCCAAGAAAACCTTGTGGAACAGTTACACTCTGTAACACATAGAGTTGTCATGAGTCAGAATAGACTTGATTGCAATGGGCATTACAGAGGGAGTCCCCAAGTAGTGCAAACGATTAAGTGCTTGACCAAAACTGAAAGGTTGGTGTTTGGAATCCACCCAGAGACACCTTGGAAGAAAGGCCTGGTGATCTTCTTCTGAAAGGTCACAGCCTTGAAAACCCTACTCTGTACACAATGAGTCTCCATGAGTTGGAGCCAACTTGAGGGCAATTGGTTTTATTACAGATGAGGAAACTAAAGCACAAAGAATAAAGGCATTTTACAAAAGCATCCTGGAATGGCAACTCTTGTCAGAATCCACCTTTAAAGGAGTTGCTATTTATTGAATCAGTCAATCCAGAAATCTTAGAAATATCTTAGACAACTTCAGCCTTTCAGTACCAAGTCCCGTTAGTCATCAAGTCATATCTGAACATAGCTCAGAAGGAGCAAATAAATTATTAGAAATAATAAGAGAGAATTTATCAGTGCAATCAGTGCTAAGATCAATTTGCAAAACCACTGTATTTCTATATCCCAGAAATAAAGGGCTCAAATCCCATTTTTTTTATCTTACTCTTAATACTTGGATTAATTGAATGGTTATTATGTGTTAAGCACTCTGCATGTATTTTTTCATTTTAGCACTACTACTACCAGTAGTACATATGTTAGTATGTATGTGAATAGGAAAGAAAATTGGAGGGATACTTATCAAACCCTTAATGTGGTAATTTCCTGGGGGAGAATGGATTATGCACATGAATTTTATTTTCTGTACTATTTTAAATGATTACAATAAGCATGTATTGCCTTTGTCATTAATAAAATAAATTTATGGAAAAACACAACTTTAAAAAGATAACATGTATAATAGCAACAAAATGATAAAGTACTTAGGAGTAAATCTAAAAGGAGATATGAAAGACCTTTAAAAAACTTTAAACCTCATTAAACAATCTTGAAAAAGACCTAAATAACTGGAGAACTATATCATACTCATGGGTAGTGTCTTAGGCTGGGTTCTCTAGAGAAGCAAGACCAGTAAAGGGCAGATATATATCTAAAAAATAGAGAGAGTTATTTCAAAGAAATGACTCCCACGGTTGTAGAGGCTGGAATGTCTCAAGTACGGGGGTCAGGACAGAGACTTCTGATGTGTGTAGCCACAGGGGCTGGTGAACCCATTACTGGCAGGTCAGAAAGCAGGGTTCTAGCTCACAGGCTATGAAGATTGATGAATCCCAAAGATCAGCAAGCAAGACTGCAGGTAAGCCAGCTCAATTCCCAAGTACCAGAAGTCAGATGAACAGGAGCCAGCTGTAGGATCCAGAATGACTAAGAGACCACAAGCCTTGCCAGAATATCCACTTATATTCAATGCAGGCCACACACCCAAGGGACCTCCCTTTCAACTGATTGGCTACTCATAGCAGATCCCGTCGTGGAGGTGACCACATAATATCAAATCTCATCATGGAAGTAATCACAACATCATATGACTGTCAAACCACTGAGAATCATGACCCAGCCAAATTGACACACAACCTTAACCATCATAGTCCACCCCTTGTCAACTTGGCACCTGTACACATCTTATCAAACCATACATAATCTCTGAATAAAGACAACTGTAAAATCATACTTGCACCTAACAAATACAAAAAAACACAAATACAAAGCAGAAATACTCAAAACAATTACAGTCCTCATTTCTGCAACTAGTCAAGTGGTCCTACATGGTATTTAGAACTACCTACTTCTACTACCCGTTCTGTATTCCCTGTGCCCTCAACAAGCACCTTAGTTGGTCCTGGTTCTTTGCCCGGTTGGGTGACCCAAACCTTCATTCCTGAAGTGTCTGAACCATTAGTTGTCATGTCGGAATTGAGTTGCTGTAGTTTTCTATTGACTTTAATCACAGGGCATGGTAAGACTAAGAGAAGCCCTAAGGGATCTCCTGCATTCCAGGCATACCCTTGTTTACCTATATTATGCAATGCCAATCCAATTTCCTCTTTTAAAAAAAAAAAAAAAAAAAATTTATATTGACAAAAGAGTTGAAAAGATAGTAGAGAGTTCTCATATATCCTTCACCCGCCTTGTCCCAATGTTAAGATTTTATGTAACTATGATATATTACCAAAACTAAGAAATTAACACTGATATGATAAAAAAAAAAAGGCTTTATTCAGATTTCATCAGTTTTTTTCCACAAAAGTCCCTTTTTTGTTCCAGGAGCCAATCCAGGATACCATGTCACATTTAGTTATCATATCTCCTTAGTTTCCTACAATCTGTGAGTTTCTCAGTCTTTCCTTGTTTTTCAAGACCTTGACACTTTTAAAGAGTACTGGTCAGTTATTTTGTAAACTGTCTCTCAACTTGGGTTTGTCTGATGTTTTCTCATGATGAGACTGGGATTATAAATTTGGGGGAAGAACAACACAGAGGTGAAGTGCCCTTTTATCCAACCTATTAGGGAATACATGATATTAATGTGACTTTTCATTGGTGATGTTAACCTTGGTTACTTCGTTAAGGTTCAACTTAAAAAAAAGCTTTTTTTTTTTTTCATGACCCTCTTATGAATACACTATGATCATCTTTAGTTTAGGCACAAAATTTAATTTACTTTTGTATCGTCAATTCTAATTACAGTGTCTGGCATATTGTAAGTGTTCGCATGACACTGGTGGGGAGCAAGGAAAAGGGTATTCCAGGTTAAGGATCAACTTGTGCAAAGGCACTGAGATTATATAGACCAGCGCTTCTCAAACTTTAATGTGCGTATGAATGACTTGGAGATCTTTTTAAAATGCAGATTTGATTCAGTAGGTCTATGGCTAAGCCCTGGGCTGTTAACCACAGTGGAAAGGTAGAGGTTCAAACCTAGCCGCTCCTCGGGAGAAAAGACCTGGCTATCTGCACCTGTAAAGATTACAGCCCAGGAAACCCTATGGGGCAGTTCTACTCTGTCATATAGGGCTGCTATGACTTGCAATCCAATTTCCTCTTGGTAATCAGGATCAATCACACCAGCCAGTATGGTAACTCCCTTCTTTGCCTGTTGATCCGGAGACATAAGGAGCCCAAAGTGGGCAGTTTCCACTCTGGTCTCCAGTTCAGTAGAATCAGTTGTGTGTCTCCAGGTGGGAGCATTCTTCCCTTTGGAACTAAGACATCTATATCTGCAAATCATAAGGTCGTGGGCACAGGAAGCAAAAGTTTTGTGAGTGGATCACTAGGGGTAATAGCGAGTGGTGCCACTCCCATTTCCATACCTTGATTCCTGGATCCATGAATCCTGGCTATAGGAGGAACAGCACCATATCTTGGAAGCTGGATTAGAGCATATACAGCCTCCTGGAGAACACTGCCCCATCCTTGCAAGGTATTGCCACCTAATTGGCACCATAATTGTGTCTTTAGAAGACCACTATCTATTTTTCTATCAGGAGAGCTGCTTCAGGACGATGCGGAACATGGTTAAGACCAGTGAATTCCATGATCATGAACCCATTGGCACACTTCATTTGCTTCAAAGTGAGTCCCTTAATCTGAGGCAATGCTGTGTGGGATATCATGACAGTGGATAAGACATTCTGTAAGTCCATGGATGGCAGTTTTGGCAGAAGCATTGCAGGCAGGGAAGGCAAATCCATATCCAGAGTAAGTGTCTATCCCAGTAAGAACAAAATGTTGCCCTTTCCCTGGTGGAAGCGGTCCAATGTAATCAATTTGCCACCAGGTTGCTGGCTGATCACCTTGAGGGATGGTGCCATATCAGGGGCTCAGTGTTGGTCTCTGTTACTGGCAGATTGGGCACTCAGCAGTGGTTGTAGCCAAGTCAGTCTTGGTGAGTGGAAGTCTGTGTTGCCAGGCCATGCACAATCTCCATCCCTGTGGCCACGAGCCCATGGAGCAATGACAGGAGCAGCTAGGGAAACAGAATGAGTGGTTTCTACAGAATGCGTCATCCCATCCACTTGCTTGTTAAAATCCTCCTCTGCTGAGGTCATCTGTTGGTGAGTATTCACATGAGACATGAATATCTTCACTTCTTTGGCCCATTCAGAGAGGTCTATCCACATACCTTTTCCTCATAAATCCTTGTGTCTAATTTTGCAATCATGTTCCCTCCAAGTCCCTGACCATCCAGCCAAACCACTGGCCACAGCCCGTGAATCAGTATACAGTCTCACATCTGGCCATTTCTCCTTCTAAGCAAAGTGAACGAGCAGGTGCACTGCTCGAAATTCTACCCATTGGGGGGATTTCCCTTCACCACTGTCCTTCAGGGAGCTGCCGCCTTCAACTTTTGAGTGGTGCCTTCATATCATCCAGAACCATCTGTAAACCAGGCGTGAGTTTTCTCTTCTTCAGTCAACTGATCGTAAGGAACTCTCCATGAGGCCATAGGTGCAGACTGGGAGGTGGAAGGTAATGTGACAGGAGTAGAGACCATGGGCATTTGGGCCACTTCCTCATGCAACTTACTTGTGCCTTCAGGTCCTTCTCTGGCCCAATCTCGTATATTCCACTTCCACTTGATGATGGAGTGCTGCTGTGCATGTCCAACTTTATGACTTTGTGGGTCAGACAGCACTCAGTTCATGATAGGCAGCTCAGGCCGTATGGTGACTTGGTGAACCATGGTTAAGTGTTCAGTCTCTGCTAAGGCCCAGTAACAAGCTAAAAGCTGTTTCTCGAAAGGAGAGTAGTTATCTGCAGAGGATGGCAGGGATTTGCTCCAAAATCCTAAGGGTCTGCACTGTGATTCCCCAAGAGGGGTCTGGCAAAGACTCCAGACAGCATCTCTATCTGCAACTGACACTTCAAGCACCATTGGATCAGCTGCATCATATAGCCCTAGTGGCAGAGAAGCTTGCACAGCATCCTGAACCTGTTGCTGAGCCTTCTCTTGTTCTGGGCCCCACTCAAAACTAGCAGCTTTTCAAGTCACTTGCCAAATAGGCCACAGGAGCACATCCAAATGAGGAATATGTTGCCTCCAAAATCCAAAGAAGCCCACTAGGCATTGAGTCTCCTTTTTATTTGTGGGAGGAGCCAGATGTAATAACTTATCCTTCACTTTAGAAGGAATATCTCAACATGCCCCACACCATTGGCCCTAGAAATTTCACAGAGGTGGAAGGTGCCTGAATTTTTGTGGAATTAATTTCCCACTCTCTAGCATACAAATGTTTTACCAATAAGTCCAGAGTCATTGACACTTCTTCCTTACTAAGTCCATTCAGTATAATGTCATCAGTGTAATGATCCAGTGTGACCTCTTGTGGAAGAAAAAGTTGATCAAGGTCTCTGCAGATTAAATTATGACATACGACTGGAGAGTTAACATAGCTCTGAGGTAGGCAGCTGAAGATGTATTGCTGGCCTTGCAAGCTGAAGGCAAATTGCTTCTGATGGTACTTCAAAACAGCTAGGGAGAAAAGGCATTAACCAGGTCAATGGCTGTATACCACGTACCAGGAGATGTGTTAATTTGCTCTAGCAATGAAACAGTATCTGGAACAGCAGCTGCAATTGAAGTCACAACCTGGTTAAGTTTTCAATAATCTACTGTCATTCTACAAGATCCATCTGTTTTTTTGCTCAGGTTAAACAGGCAAGTTTGAATGGAGATGTGGTGGGAATCACCACCCCGTGTCCTTCAAGTCCTTGATGGTAGCAGTAATCTCTGCAATCCCTCCAGGAATGTGGTATTGCTTTTTGTTTACTGTTTTCCCAGGTAGGAGCAGTTCTAATGGCTTCCACTTGACTTTTCCTACCATAATAGCCCTTACTTCATTTGTCAGGGATTCACTGTGGGGGTTCTGCTAATTTCTGAGTACATCTGTTCCAATTATGCCTTCTGGAACTGGAGAAATCACTATAGGATGGGCTCAGGAACTCAGTGGACCTACTGTGAGACAGACATGACCTAAGACTCCATTAATAACCTGATCTCCATATGCCTCCTCTTTGACTGGTGGGTCACAGTGACATTTTGGGTCTCTTGGAATTAGTGTCAGTTCAGAGCCAGTATCCAGTAATCCCCCCAAATTCTGATTATTTTCTTTTCCCCAATGAACAGTCACTCTCGTAAAAGGCTTTAGATCTCTTTGGGGAAGGCTGGGAGAAAGATTAGCAGTATAAGTTTTTGGCAGTGTGTTGGAGTCCTTCCCCAAGGGGACCTGGCCTCCCCTTCATTCAAGGGGCTGTGGGTCTTTAAACTTACTCAAATCTGGGAGTTGATTGAGGAACCATGACTCTCTATTCTGGCGATTCAAGTTAGACTGCTGCTCACCTGTCCTAGAATTCATCCGTCTCTACAGATCAAGTAAATATTTTGTAGATTTCCTATCTATTTCACTCCTAGGGACACCATGACTAAGTGGCCAACGCTGTAAGTCCATGGGAGTCAGACTATTCTGATTACTGCTTTGACCCCACTGTCCATCACTGTAACCACCCCCACCTTGTCTTTTTTGATTGAGTGCAGTCACATGGCCCCCAATACCATGGGGTCCAGTTGGATCTATTGTAGTTAGGTGTCATAATTCAGTTAGGACAGTCCCCACTGTCAAATCTTATTTACATAAAAGAGCAATCATAGCAGTCTTCAAGGATGCTGGAGCTCCTTTCACAAATTTGTTCTTCACAGTTGTGGTAAAAGGTGTGTCCTCTGGGCCCTGCATGTGTGGGCTTGTGGGTCTAACCTGATAAATCTACTCTAGCATGCCAATTTCCATAAGCCTTTGGATACCTTCTTCTACAGTATACAAAGGCAGGTCTGGTACTTCAACTTGATTTAGTGTAGGCCATCATGTAACCCATGCTTCAGCAACCCAACCAAATAAACCATTAGATCCTTTCCTAACTTCTTGAACTGAAACATTGAAACAAGAATCTGTGGTAGTGGACCTATATCAATAAACTCAGACTGATCCATCTTTATGTTCCTTGCACCATTATCCCACACCCTTAATAGCCATTCCCACACATATTCCCCAGGTTTGTGTTTGTACATATTAGAAAAGTCAACAGTTCTTTTGGAGTGTAGCACACCTCCTTCTGAGGCACACTTTGCTCTTCATTTTTTGGGGCCCACAGGACTTACATATAGTTTTAGGTCTAGAAGCCACAATTCGTAGTGGGGAAGCATTTTGAGAACACTGCGCATAGTCTTGTAAAGCATCTGCCTCAGGTAATGCCCAGGCAATGACTTAGATGAGGGCTCTTTAGAGGTTGCTGGGCTAGTCTCATTAAATGGGAATGGAGGGGCTAGTGGTTTTACTGGGCAGGGTGGTTTAGCAGACAAACATGGAGTAATCTCTTCAGATGGGAGTGACAGGACTGATTCTGTTGGCAGGAGTGATTCAACAGAATTTAGGGACTCAGTGTCTCCAGCTTCTTGATTATTCACTCATATGTCCCCATCCCAAGGTTCAGGATTCCATTTCTTTCCAATCAATGCCCACACTTTAATTTCAGACACCTCTTGAGGTTGGCAGTTGAGTTGGCATTGTAATTCAGCCACTTTTACAATAAGACCCTGGGTTTGGTTTTTGGCAATATCAGCTCTGTTTTTACAAGAAATGAGGCTTTCTTTCAAAGCACAAGTGGAAACTTTGAGGTTGTTTAATTGGCACTTGAGCTTTGACTCTGAAGCCCTGAGCGTATCTCTTTCTTTCACCAGTTTGTCTAGTGAAATTAGGACCAACTAACCAGCTTTCTTATACTTCTCATTATAACAAAATTGTAGAAAGTTATCACACATGCCGTCACCCAGAGCCTCGCCTTTCACCAATACCTGATCTATTGGTGGTGTTATTTTACGTATTTGAATTGCCACTTCATGCCATGGGTCAGCAGTGCCCTTTACTACTGGGAGCAGAGTCGTCGACATATGTAAGATTAATCGGACCTCAGAACCAATTCAGAAAACTCATCTTTACAATCTTTTTTTTCCCTAGAACCACTCTCAGTTCCAAATGCCTTAGGCTGGGCTCTCTAGAGAAGCAAAAACTAGTAACGCATATAAAGATATTTTATATAGAGAGAGAGAGGTTTATATCAAGGAAATGACTCACATGGTTGTAGAGGCTGGAATGTCCCAAGTCCGTGGGTCAGGATAGAGGCTTTTTCTGATGCACTAAACCACAAAAAAAAAAAAAAAAAAAAAAAAACCCACAGGGGCTGGCAAACCAGGATTGGCAGGTCGGAAAGCAGGGCCCCTGCTCACGGGCTGTGAAGATCGATGAATCCTAACGACCAGCAGGCAAGATTGCAGGTAAGCTGGTAGCTCAAGTCCCAAGAACCAGAGGCCAGATGAACAGGAGCCAGCTGTAGGATCCAGAATGACTAAAAGCCTACAAGCCTTTCGAGAATATCCATTTATATTCAATGCAGGCCGCACACCCAAGGGAACTCCCTTTTGACTGATTGGCTACTCACAGCAGATCCCATCATGGAAGAGATCACATAATATCAAATCTCATCATGGAAGTGATTACATCATTATATGACTATCAAACCACTGAGAATCATGGCCTAGCCAAGGTGACACACAACCTTAACCATCACAGGTAGTAAATTTCAATATTTTAAATATGTCAGTTCTGCCATAATTTACCATAATTTGCAATAAATTCTATGCAATTCCAATTAAAATCCCAAAAAGTTTTTTCATGGAACCTTACAAAGTCAATCTAAAATTTATATGAAAAAGCAAAGGCCCAGAATAGGCAAGACACCCCTGAAGAAGAGTAATCTGGGGTATTTTTTTTTTTTTTTTACCCAGTATTAAGATGTTATATAGCTATACCAGTGTTGTCCAATAGAAATATGATGGGAACTACATATATAATTTTAAAATTTCTAGAAGCTACATTAAAAAAAGTGGAAGAAAAATTTAAATGAAGTGTAATAATAATTTTAATTAGTACAATGCATGTAAAATATTATTTCAGCATGTAATTAACATAAAATTAGTAAAGAAATATTTTACGTACTTATTTCATATGAAGGCCTCAAAAACTATTGTGTATTTTATAATGACAGAGTTCATTTTAATTTGGACTAGCCTCATTTCAAGTGCTCAATAGTCAATGTGGTTATTGGCTGCCATATTAGTGTAAATGTATTTAATTAGGTGTGATATTGAGTTAAAGATTGACATGTTGAACAAAGAAGCCCAAGGGGAAGCCACAAAAAGACCTACAGATATATGTTTGTCAGAATAGGCATCATAACTCAGTATTCAGCAGATGGTGCTATGGCAATTGGTTATACATTTGGAAGAAAATACAATTGGATTTTTGACTTGCTTCTATCTCTGGCATCCCTGGGTGACACAATGGTTAAGCACTCCACTACTAACAGAAGGGTTGGTGATTCAAACCCAATCCGAGGTGCCTCAGAAGAAAGGCCTCGTGATAATGCTTCTGAAAGTTTCCCACCTTGAAAGCTCTGTGGAGTGTGGTCCTGCTCTGCAACACATGGGGTCGCTATGAGTCAGAATTGGCTTGATGACAACTGATTTTTTGTTTGTTTTTATCTCACATCTGGCTCAAAATTTAATTCCAATTGAAATACAGACATATATGAAGTGTAATCTTTAAACATTTACAAGAAAATATAGATTAAATATCTTAATGACCTTTGAGCAGGAAAGGATTTCTTAAATAACACATAAATGCATTAACTAGAGGAAAATATTTTAAAATTTGACTATATTAAATTTAAGAGCTGCTGTTCATTAAATGATATCATAAAGTAAACATACGGGCAGCATACTAGGAGGATTTATTTGCAACACTTATAACTAAAAAAGCATTATAATTCAAAATCTCTAAAGAACTCATAAAAGTCAATAAGGAAAGCCCATAAAATCCAATAGAAAAAATAGGCAATTCGGAGAACATAAAACAGTAAAGGCAAATAAACACATAAAAAGACACTCAACTTCATTAGTGATCAGAGAAACACAATTTAAGAACACAAAACATCATTTTAAATTCAATAAAAAAAAAATAGAGTGGCAAAAATTAAGAACCATTCTTTTTTTCTGGAGCAATGAGAATTCTTGTATACCCTTGGTGAGTGTGTGAGGTGATAAAGCCACCTCAAAAACAATTTGACAATATCTTTTAAGTAAATGATGTGCGTATTCATGATCTTGCAATCATACCCTAGGTATATACCCTTTAAAAGGAAGGACACATACAAAGAATGTTCAAAGCAATGTTGTTTATGATAGTATTACAACTAGAAATAACACTAATGTTTATTGATGGGAGAATGAATGACTAAACTGTTATATTTTCATAGTGGAATATTGTACTGCAGGAAGGATAAGTTCATGCATATGCAACAAGGTGGGTGAATGCTAGTAATAAAATTTTGAACGTAAAAAACAGGTTCCTTGGGGCTAATACAAAGTGCCACTAGCATTTTTATAATACCTTTGTGGAGATACAGGTCACATACCATAAAATTAACCCTTTTGAAGTGTACAATTCAGTGGTTTTTAGTATATTCACAGAGTTATGCACCCATCACTACTATTTAATTTTAGAACATTTTCATCACCCCAGAAAGAAGCCCTGAATCCATTAGAAGTAACTCCCTATTCTCCTTTCTCTCCATCTCTTAGCAACCACTAATCTACTCTCTGTCTTTATAGATTTGCCTATTCTGGACATTTCACTAGTGAATTCAGACACTATTTTACTTTTTGTGTCCAGCTTTTTTCACTCAGCATAATGTTTTCAAGGTTCATCTGTGCTGTAGAAATTATCAGTGGTTCATTCCTTTTTATGGCTGAATAATATTCCATTTTATAGATATACCACATTTTGTTTATCCATTCAACAGTTGATAGAAATTTGCCTTTTATAAATAAGGTTGATATGAACATTCATGTACAAGTTCTTCTGTAGACGTATGTTTTCAATTTTCTTGAGTACATACCTAGGATTGGAGCCCTGGTGGCTCAGTGGTTAAAAGCTACAGGAAAACTAGGGCTGCTAACCAAAAGGTCGGCAGTTAGAATCCACCAGCCACTCATTGAAACCGTATGAGGCAGTTCTACTCTGTCCTATAGGGTGGCTATGAGTCGGAATTGACTCGATGACAAGGGCTTTTGTATACCAAGGAGTGGAATCTTGAGTCATGTGGTAACTGTATGTTTAACATTTTGATGAACTGCTGAACTGTTTTCTAAAGTGGCTGTACCATTTTAACATCCCACCAGCAAAGTACGAGAGCTCCAACTTTTCCATTTTCTTGGCAACACTGGTTATTATCTGTCATTTTGGCCATGCTGGTGGGTATGAAGTAGTATATTATTGTGGTTTTGATTTGCATTTCTGTAAGATCTAATGATGTTGAGCATCTTGCATGTGCTTATTGGAACTACTACTTTTTATAATGTACAGGTTGGAGCAAAAAATGATGCATTCTTCTATATATTTAGTTTATATAGATAATTATAAAATAAGTTATATACTTATAAAAAAACATTTACATAAATAAAACATGTATATGTGTAAAAATATAATTGGATAGCAACACTATTTCTGAGAGGAGGTAGGAGGATGGGGTCAGAAATGAACAAGCAAGTTTCTTTGGTGGTATGGATTAGGTTCTAGTTCTAGGTTGGATAGTAGGTTTACTAGTATTTATTTGATTGTGCTTCGTAACTTAAAGCAGTGTTTCAAATTTTTTGTATATATTATGTGCTGGAGCCCTGGTGGCACACTGGTTAAGAGCTCAGCTGCTAACCAAAAGTTCAGCAGTTCAAATTCACCGACCACTCCTTGGAAACACTATCAAACCAAAACCAAACCCATTGCTCTCAAGTCGATTCCACTCATAGCGATCCTATAGGACAGAGTAGAACTGCCCCATAGGGTTTTGGAGGAGCAGCGGGTGGATTCAAACTGCCCACCTTTTGGTTAGCAGCTGAACACCTAACCACTGTGCCACTAGGCCTCCACTGGAAACCCTATAGGGCAGTTCTACTCTGTCCTAGAGGGTCGTTATCAGTTAGAATTGACTCAGTGGCAATGGGTTTGGTTTTTTTTTTCATCATGTCCTTGTTGACCTATCTCCTTGTTGACTTGTTAAAAAATATTGTTAAAAATATTTTTTATGCACTCACAGTATGTCAGGTGCCATCTCTTGGCACTGGTGATACAGCAGTGAACATAATGTAAAATTCTGCTTTTGTGAACCTATCATTCTTTTTAATTAAAAAAAGAAAAAGTTTCTCACATCTCTTACCCCTGTCGTAGCCCTGATCAAAACTTACACTCTATTAAAGGTGAAAGCAAAGAGTTTTATTTGAGGAATATAACACCTAGGCTGGGCAACACAATGTGGACTCACAAAACTTTTCAACATTCTGAAAGAGAGGCAAGGTTTTTATTCAGAAAAATGGGGACGGGATTATGTGATCATAATCATGGGGCCTGGGGATTACATATGGCTACAAGACAATTGCATGTTGAAATTTTACAAGGTTAGCTGATCTCTTTCTAACAGACTTCCTGGAAGCAACCTAGCAAGCAATTTTCTAAAATTGTTCTTCCTTGGGCATACCGCACAAGCATTCTCCTGAGACCATCTTAATAAACATTTCCTGATGAACATTTCTTCACAATCCACATTCTTGCCCCCTTCATTGTTTGCTAAGGGTGGTTAAAGTTTTGTAAGTAGTTACATGACATCAGACTAAATCACAGATTATAGTTATAGGAAAGCAGAAATGAAGACTTAGGACAAGGTAAAATTTAATTCAAAAATGGAGTTTTGATTCAGGTTTGGGTCAGTCATTTTTAATCATGCCAAGCACCTCAGTTTTAGAGTGCTCTTACACGCCTCCATCCTAAATCCAAAGACAGTAGGCAATGGCAAGTGTATCCTTTCTCCCTGCTTCCTAGTGCTTTCTCTTTCCAGTTCATCCTCAACACTGCTACCAGAGTCCCTGGGAGCTGCAATTCTTTCATTTTACCGTTTAAAAATTGTTCAGCAACATCTCACGCTTATCAGAAAAGATTATAAAATAATAAAATACAAATTTCTATTATGTTTCTTAACTTTACCTAGCCTGTACCCAACCTTGGCAGTCATCTCTCCAGTCAAACTGAACCACTAACTCTTCAGCAAGTTCAGCACGCCCTTTCATGCCCCTGCCTTTACTCATACTGTTTCCACCCTCTGGAGTCCCCTCTCTAGTCTTCTCCACCTTCCCATCTTCAACTTCTCCTACTGAAGAACTCTTACTAATCTCTCAAGACCAGCACTTTACAGTACCTGGAATCTTCTAGGCATTAATTGAATATTTATTTTTATAAATGAAGGAAGAATGACTAAATAAATCAATGAAAAGGGTCTGTGGTTTTTTGAATGGAACATTGTCGATTTCTGTATTACGGAATTCCCTGCATTTTACTGCAATTGTTTATAACTTGTTTTCCTCTTCCAGACTGTGAGTTTCTAAAGCTCAGAAACATATCAAAAAGATTTTTTATTGACAGCGCAGTAAGTACACAATGTCTGATGAGTAAAATCATGTTGCATATTGAATTGGTATGTTTCTACTACCACTGTCCTAGCTCAGGTCTTCATCATCTCCTGTCTGGATTTCTTTTTAGCCAGCTCTGTGGCTCTAATATTATTCTCCTCAGTCCCTACTGTTAAAATAAAACCATCAATGTTTTCTTACAAGACCACAATCATTTTTAAAGAAAGAACACTCTGGTATTCATCTTTATATCTTATGCATTACCTAACACACTTGCCCTGAATATAGTACATGTTCAATAAATGTTTTTGAATGAAGTAATTAATCATACCATTCTTTTTATCAACAATCCCTTCAGTTGCTTGTAACAATGATTGATATTACTCATATAGGTCTTCAGGCTGACTGTGGATTAGCTGGTCTGAACTGAGCTTGGTTTGGTGGCTGTGTTTCAGGCAATGGGTAAGTTAGTCCTGGCTCCAGGATACGGCTTTCGGGGAGGTTTGCCCCATGTGTGCTTATACTAGGGTCTAGACTGAAGGATCAGTAAGTGTGTAGGACATGTTCTTCTCAAAGCATATCACACAGCTCAAAGAGGGTGAGGCCAACTGTGCAAGCTCATCTAAAGTTTTTGCTCCTATCTTCACTAATATCTAATTGGCCTAATCAAGTAATTAGGAGAAACTCAAGGTCAATTGATAAGTGGTTTTGATGAGGCCATGCAAGAGTGTGGATGCATAGTTCTATTACAGATAAGTGAGAATTGGAACCAACAACTCACCGTGGTAAGATTTGACTTTTATTCTGAGTGGAATAAGAACCTTGAGAGAACTAAGTATAAACAGTCTTCAGTATCTTTCTTCTCTAGTCCCAGAAGCTAATTCTTGCAGTGAATCTATACTCGTGTTATTGCTTCTATTGAAAGATACCTTTTCTTCTTCTCTGCCTGTTGAGACAAGAATTAACAAAACATCAATGAAATAGAAGAGAGGACCAGAAACAGACCAATGAATATGTGGAGACACGACTTATGATAGAAATGGCCCTGCAAAACAGTGAGGGAAAAGGTAGTCTACTTAAATAATTGAGCTAGTATAATTGGATATCAAAGTGGAATAAATGAATATTGACCCATACCTCACACCATACTAAATAATAAATTCTAGCAGGAATGAATATCCAAATGGTCGGGAGTGGGGGGATCTCTTAAAAGTTAATATAAGCAAATATTTTCATATCATTATGTTAGGAAAAGACTTGTTGTTGTTAGGCACCATCGAGTCACTTCTGACTCATAGTGACCCTATGTACAACAGAAAGAAACACTGCCGATCCTGCGCCAACCTCGCAATCATTGTTATGCTTGAGCCCATTGTTGTAGCCACTGTGTCTGTCTATCTCATTGAGGGTCTTTCTCTTTTTCACTGACCATCTCCTTTACCAAGCATGATGTCCTTCTCCAGGCACTCATCCCTCCTGATAACATTTCCAAAGTATGTGAGATGAAGTCTTGCCATCCTCACTTGTAGGGAGCATTATGGCTGTATTTCTTCCAAGACAGATTTGTTCATTCTTCTTACAGTCCATGGTATATTTAACATACCATGGAAAAAATTTAAGAGGATATAAATTTAACTATATTAAATTTGAAAACCTTTGTTAATCGAAGATAGCATTAAAAGAGCAAAAGGCAAGCCATAAGTGAAGGAAAAAAAATATATATATTTATATATATATAAAATCAACATAGGGTTTTGTCATGGATTGAATTGTGTCCCCCCCAAAATGTGTGTATTTACTTGGTTAGGCTATGATTCCCGGTATTCTGTGGTTGTCCTCCATTTTGTGATTGTAATTTTATGTTGAGAGGATTAGGGTGGGATTGTAACACAACAGTTACTCAGATCCCACATAAAGGGAGTTTCCCTGGGGTGTGGCCTGCACCACCTTATCTCTCAAGACATAAAAGGAAAGGGAAGCAAGCAGAGAGTTGGGAACCTCATACCACCAAGAAAGCAGCACCAGGAGCAGAGTGTGTCCTTTGGACCCGGGGTCCCTGGACCTGAGAAGCTCCTTGCCCTTGGGAAGATTGAGGACAAGGACCTTCCTCCCAAGCTGACAGAGAAAACCTTCCCCTGGAGCTGACGCCCTGAATTTGGACTTGTAACCTACTGGACTGTGAGAAAATAAATTTCTCTTTGTTAAAGCCATCCACTTGTGGTATTTCTGTTACGGCAGCACTAGATGACTAAGACAGGCTTATATGTAGACTATATAAGCAATTGGTTTACATAAAAATAATAAAGTCAACACAATAGAAACATGGGTGAAATATTTTACAGACATTTCAAAAAAGATGAGATCCCAGTGTCTAATAAACACATGAAAATGTCCTCATCATAAAATATAAATTGAAGTTACAGTAAGATGCCTCCACCAGATTGGAAAACAAACAAGCAAACAAAAACAACAATAAACAGCTGATAAAACCATGTATTGGTGAGGATGTGGCCAAAGTGACCCTCATACATTGCTATTGATTTAACCATTTAGGGATATGGTTTGGCAGTATCTACTAAATTTTAACAAAGGCATATTCATGACACAAAAATTCCACTCCAAGATATAAACCCTAAAGTAAAATGTGCATGATATACTAGGAGTCGTGTATAAAAGTGCCCTTAGCATCATTTTAAAAATAACCCAAATGTCCATCAACAATAGAATAGATAAATAATTTGTGGTATATTTGTGTAATGGAATATTATCCAGCAAAAAAAAAAAAAAGACAAGTCCACAACTACATGTAAGAACATGGAAGAATGGCCAAAACATAATGTTAATTGAAGGAAGTAAGACACAAAGAATGAATAAATTATAATTCCATTTATATACTTTCAAAAAAACAGCTAAATTAAACCGTAATGATCATGGATGTATGTTACTTAGTAAAATAATTAAGAAAAGCAAGAAAGTGATTAACATAAACATCAGGACAGTGATTATTTTAGGAGTTAAAGAGGAGTTTGTTATTAAAAAGAACATATTAAAAGTTTCCGAGGTGTGAGATATATTTCTTGAACTTTGTGGTGACTTATAATCATTCATTCAGTTGTACATTGTTTTATACATTTTTGATAATTATATTGTTCATAATTAAAATGGTTTAGAAAACCCCTGTATGCCAAGGATCCTTCAGTCTAAAGAGCTCTGGCTCCCCCTGCATCCACATCCAGGTTTTTCCTCCATCTTCTGTGCCACCGGCTAAGAATACCTTCTTTGGTAGGCAGAATTCTAAGATGGCACCAATGACACTTGCCCCTGTATAATCCCCTCCCACTGAGCCTGAGCAGAACCTATGAATAAGATGGAATATCACTCTTGTGATTATGCCATATTGTATGGCAAAAGGGTTTTGCAGATGAGCTCTTTAAAAACGGTTCTAGAGGTCAAGATGAAAGTAAAAAGGAATCGAAGCATGAAAAAGATTCAACGTGAGGGAGAGCCTCCATTGCTGGTTTTGAAAAGGAAACACTTGGCAGGGAATGATGGACAGTCTGTAGAAGCTGAAAGAGAACGAAGTCAAAGACCTTAGTCCTACACCCACAATGAATTGAATCCTACCAACAACCTGAATGAACCTGGGAGTTCTTCCATAGAGCCTCCAGATGAGAACATAGCCCAGCAGATACCTTAGGTGGGACTTTGAGCAGTGAACCCAACTTTAGGATAATAAATGGGTGTTGTTTTAAGCCATTGAGTTTGTGATAATTTGTTACACAGCAATAGAAAACTAATACACTTTTATTCCTATCACAGAGACTTATTTGGGCCTTATGGCTCCCTTTTTTTGTTACATAATTGTTTCAAAACCAAGTTAAAATTTTCTTTTTTATTTGAAAAATAATAAAGAACATTAACAGACATTTCTGTACCCACCACACAGATATAGTATATGCTAATGTTTTTCTATTTTTGCTTCAGATTTTTAAGTAGTGAAATATGAGTGTTACAACCAGAGCTTCAATCTTTATCCCATTTCCCACTCCCTTTGAGGTGGAACAACTTTTCAAATATCTGGTTATTCTGTATTCATTGAATGCAGAGTTCTGTATTTATTTATTAATTATTGATGACATGCAAATCTTCTATATATCATCATTCATTTTGTAAATAAATTTCTGATTAGCTTAAATATTATCTGAAATATCCAAATTAATAAATTTTACTGTCACTATATACTATTATAGGTTTTCCAATCATTTTATTAGAATTTGTCTACTTTTAGATTTATATGTTTTGATAATGTTACTTAGAGCATAATAATGAAGAAAACAAATTTATTTATTGATTTTTATATTGGGTATTTATGTTTATTAATATTTCTATACCAGATGTATTATGGTTAAATTTTTATTTGTCTTTTTCTGTTCCTTAACTTTGATTCCTTTTGTGTCATTGTTTTGGATGAGAATCTGATAAAAAACATTTAACTAAACTTTAAGGATTAAAATATTTATCTGTCGGTTTTCATTTTTTAACTGGCAAATTTAATCTGTTTTTTTGTTTTTATTCTTATTGCTATATGCGTTTGCACTATTATCTGACATATTATTGTTATACAGAATTTTAATTCTAGTTTAGTTTTAACTCTTAAAGAAGAGGTCATTCCCATTCTTGTAGTTTGCAGTTGATGAATATTTAAATGTACTTACAAGTTTACCAGTATTGTATTACAACTGCTTCTTGCGTATCTCTTCTTCTTTCTGGGCTGAATTTCATTGTAAGTGAAGTACATCTTTTATCATTTATTTCAGTAAAGTTCTGTGAATTGTTAAGTATTTTGCCCTCTTGAATAAATACTCTGGGAATAAAACTTGCAAGTTGATTATTTTTTGCTTAGTATTTTGATAATATGAATGAATTTTATCTCCATATTTGCTAAGGGTAGGTCTAATTTTCATTCTTTTAATATTTCTTTATAAATTTATGAAAATCTGTAAATAATCTACCTTTTCTCTTTGGTTGCTCCTCCAAGGTTCTCTGCTTGCCTTTGGGGGTTTGCAATTCCAAGGCAACATGTCTAGGTGTAGATCATTATCAGTATTCTAATTATGTTTTTGGGGCAAAATTTTCATGTGAGAATTTGTACCTTCTACCAATTCTGGAAGAACCTAAGGCATTATCATTTCAAATATTGACTTTTATTGTTCTCTCTAAACTCCTGGTAGAATATTTATTTGCCATATGTTGGGCATCTCCTTTTATCATCAATATTTCTTAAGCTTTGTTTCATATTTTTCATCTTTTAATCAATATGTGTTACATTCTTAGAGTTTCCTCAGATTTAACTTCTGGTTCCCCAATTTATTCTTCAATTATGCCCATCCATTGAATATTTAATTTCCTTGAAAAAATGTGTGTATGTGTGTGTGATTTCCTAGATATTCCATTTAAATTTTATTTTTATTCTATAGTCTTGTGATCCTCCCTTATAATTTATCTTATTATATTGCTGTAATCATTCTGAACACATTATTTTACAGAGTCTACTATCTCAAGTTCTTTGGGATCAAATATTCTTATTTTGTTAATATTTCCCTTTTGGAACGTCACTGTCTCATGTGGTTTGTGCTTTTTCTTTTTTTTCATTATAAGAAGCATTCGGTTGGCATTGTTTCGTTCCCAAGGGATCTGTTCCCAGAAAACTTTGGTTTTAAAAGTGTTGCCATGAAATGTTTTTAATGTTTGTTTGTTTCTTTTGTTTTTAATTTTGCCAAGTAGTTGAAGGACTTAATAGGCTTAGAACCAATTTTTTGATTCATTTCTCACATTGGAAATTAAAATTTCACATTGGTAGAGCAAATTTAGGCTTTACAAGTGTACCAAACACAGACCTAGCATTTTGATTTTCCATGTTAGCTCTTTTAAACATAGTTATTTGTGTGTTTTTGTGGTGGTAGTTATTGTTGTTTTACCCCTTTATAGTTTCACACACTGCTCCTAAAACACATTTCCTTTTCTGGTATCTGTGCTAGTGGATAGATTCCTTCTAACTGCATGTTCACTGAGGTTTCTGAGTTCCAACATCCTGCCTCATACATGCAAAATATCTCATAATCTCTCCTTTTGTGCCTATAGAACCCAATCCTCTAGGTTCAATATACTATATAATATTCCTTGGGTCACCGTGGTTTTGACTTCTTAACTTACCATTCTTTCTTTGTTTTCTCTCTTTTTTTAATGGTATTTGGATAATTTCTTTCCTTAGAATTCAAATATGAATTGCATTATAAACTATATGAAATCGAACCACTATTTTACTCTGTGTGCAACCAGAATGGCCTCTGTGTTGGCCGGGTCCACGATGTTCCCAGAATTTCAAATCCTACAAGGTCGATTGACATTTTTTAAAATGCAATTATTATTAAAAGATTACTTAGGATGAAAGACTTAAGTTTTCTATCTGAATTACTACTAAAGTAACTCACAACAGGATAAATTAAGGCTGACAGTAAACCTATTGCCAAATCTAGAAGGAATTTCTACTATTAGATTGATTGAACTAAATTGAAAAGTGTAATTGACGATTCATTTTCCAAGCTCGTGAGAAATCTGTCCAGTTGAATGTAGTTAGGAGCCCTAGTGGTGTAGTTGTTAAGAAATTGGCTGTTAACCTAAAGGTCTGTGGGTAGAACCCACCAGCTGCTCAGGAGAAGAAAGATGTGGCAGTCTGCTTCCATAAAGATCGCAGCCTTGGAAATCCTATAGGACAGTTCTACTCTGTTCTGTATGTTCACTATGAGTCAGAATCGACATGAGGGCAAAGAGACCAAGGTAGTTAGAAGATTTCAACCTCCTTCAGGTATTCTTTGCACTCTTGATCAGAAATACAAGCTCCCTGCCAACCAGAAATCTCTCCCTCTACTGCACAATAGCTTTTTTCCAAGGCAGGTAGGGAGCAATTCTATGTCACCTCCCACTTTCCTCCCACATCTCACCTCTATCTCCGATCCACACATTTATTGCTTTTCTTTCAGCATCTAGCAAAAGACTACAATCCTTAAAATACAACTGCATGAAGTATGTGGAGAGGGAAGAACTTATGGTGGCAGACTGAATTTTGAGAGTCATAGACTGTCAAGAAAACCACTATAAGAAGGATTAAGTCAGGAAAAAAAATTGATCTCCGTGCACTCATTCAGTTTGTTATATATTGCATCAATATGTAGTGTAGTATACAACAAAGCAATGGTGTTAGGAAAAATCTGCTGACGTTTGCATAAAGGTTCCATCCATTTGGACCTATGGAAAATTGATGCATCCAGTAATCCAGCAAGGGGAATTTCACATATGATTTTCCATAGATGTTAAATCTAGGAAGATAGTTTCTTACACAGGGAGGAGCATACAGAAGAAAACCAACCTGGAGCCTCTGATAATAGACTTTGAAGCCCAGGAAAGGAAATATTGTCTTGAAAGATTTAGAAGAATTTACTCCTAAATATCACTCCTCAGAGAAAACAGAAGGAAAATATTTTTAAATGTTTAAATAGAATGTATCAAAGCCTGGCATTCTTGCTGCTATAGCTGAAGGCAATGAAAAGATAACATATGGAAAGCAAAAGACAAGAGATGAGTTTAAAAAAAAATTCAGAAAAGAAGGAATGATTATGAAAAACTTAAAAGAATAATGGCAGAAACAAAATTCACACGAGAGGCAGTGATGAAAATAGCTGATATTATTGAGACAGAAATAATAATTGGAAGATATATTTGAGAAACCCTCTTAGGTTAGATATAAGTTGATAATAAAAGACAATATTAGAAGATGAGGGAGAAAGGAATGATCCAAGTTCTAAGACAAATAACTGAGGAAGAAGTCAAACAATTGGAACAGACCAAAAGACAATTTTTGAGAGTGAAATTATTTCCTGAATTAAAAAATAAACAACCAGCAAATGCATATCAAAATTATGTTCCATGTAATAGGAATGAAAGTTTGCATCCCGTTGGGAGAAATTGAATTACATGAATAAATGAAACATGAAGCTTAATTGGCAGTTTCATCCAAGAGCTCACAGAAATAAATATCAGATACCAAGAGGAGTTGCAAGACACATTATTCAGAACATTAGATCAATCAGATCTTTCAAAGTAGATGGGCAAAAACAAGTTACTTGATTCTTAAACACTTAATATAAAAAGTGTCAAGAAGTGATTATGGATAGAGATATACTTGAGTTTTGTCTGTCTTTGAGTTTAATATAAATGCAATTAGACTGTGCATACAATTTTATATCTTTAATCCATTGAATATTACAAACATTTATGATATTTTTTAATGCTGGTTATGTGTAGCTGTGGTTCTTTTCATTGCTATTTATTGTTTCTTTTAATGAAAATACCACAATTTGTATATAAATTATTTTCTTTTGGCTATTGCAAATGATGCTGCTATAAAATTATTCTGCATGTCTTTGGAGAACAAACGTACACAGTTTTCTTGGATATATACTTAAGAATAGAACTCCAGGGTCACAGGATATCCATAGGCTCAGCTTCAGTAGGTACTATCAAACACATTTCCAAATTGGTTAAAACATTGACATTCCCAAAAGACCTATACAAAGAAAACTACAAAACACTACTGCAAGAAACCAAAAGAGACCTAAATAAGTGGGTAAACATACCATGCTCACGGAAAGGAAGACTCAACATTGTGAAAATGTCAGTTCTACCCAAAGCAATCTACAGATACAATGCAATCCCGATCCAAATTCCAATGGCATTTTTTAATGAGATGGAGAAAGAAATCACCAACTTCATATGGAAAGGGAAAAGGCTCTGGATAAGTAAAGCATTACTGAAAAAGAAGAACAAAGGGGCCTCACACTACCTGATTTTAGAATCTATTATAATGTCATGGTAGTCAAAACAGCCTGGTACTGGTACAACGACAGACACATAGACCAATGGAACAGAACTGAGCTCAGATGTAAATCCATCCACCAAATGGGGAAAAGACATTCTCTTTAACAAATGGTGCTGGCATAACTGGATATCCATCTGTAAAACAATGAAAGAGGACCCATACCTCACACCATACGCAAAAACTAACTCAAAATGAATAAAGACCTAATATAAAACCTAATATTATAAAGATCATGGAGGGAGAAATAGGGACAATGCTAGGAGCCCTAATACATGGCATAAATAATATACAAACCATAACTAACAATGCACAAACTCCAGAACAGAAACTAGATAAGTGGGAACTCCTAAAATTCAAACACTTGTGCTCATCAAAAGACTTCATCAAAAGAGTAAGAAGAGAACCTACAGACTGGGAAAAAATTTTGGCTATGACATGTTCCATAAGGGTCTAATCCCCCAAATCTACAAGATACTGCAACACCTCAATAACAGAAAGACAAATAAACCAATTAAAAAATGAGCCAAGTATATGAACAGACACTTCACCAAAGAAGATATTCAGGCAGCTAACAGACACATGAGGAAATGCTCACAATCATTAGCTGTTAGAGAAATGCGAATCAAAACTATGAGATACCATCTCACTCCAAGAAGGCTGGCACTAATCCAAAAAACACAAAATAACAAATGTTGAAGATGCTGTGGAGAGATTGGAACTCTTATGCCCTGCTGGCAGAGATGTAAAATGGTACAACCGCTTTGGAAAATGCTTTGGCACTTCCTTAAAAAGCTAGAAATAGAACTACTGCACGATCCAGCAATCCCACTCTAGGAATATACCCGAGAGGGATATACCTGAAAGAAATAAGAGCCATCACACAAATAGACACATGCACACCTATATTCATTGCAGCACTATTCACAATAGCAAAAAGATAGAAACAACATAAATGCCCATCAACAGATGAATGGATAAACAAATTATAGTACATACACACAATGGAACACTGCAACTATAAAGAGCAATGATAAGCCCGTGAAACATCTCACAACATTGATGAATCTGGAGGGCATTCTGCTGAGTGAATTTAGTCAGTCACAAAAGGACAAATATTGTGTGAGACCACTATTATAAGAACTCAAGAAATGTTTAAACACAGAAAAAAGCATTCTTTGGTGGTTATGAAGGTAGGGAGGGGAAATCACTAACTAGGTAGTAGACAAGAATCAACTTGGGTAAAGGGAAGGACAACACACAATACAGGAGAAGTCAGCACAACTGGACCAAAGCAAAAGCTAAGAAATTTCCTTTACACATCCAAACACTTTGAGGGACAGAGTAGCTTGGGCTGGGGCCTAGGGATGATAGTTTGGGGTACATCTAAATCAAGCAGCATAACAAAGTTTATTAAGAAAATGTTCTACATTCCACTTTGGTCAGTGGCATCTGGGTTTTAAAAGTTTGCAAGTGCCCATCTGAGATACATCAATTGGTCCCATCCCACTTAGGGTAAAAGAGAATGAAGAAAACCGAAGACAAAAGAAAAATATTACCCCAAAGGAATAAAAGACCACATGAATCAGAGACTCCATCAGCCTGATACCAGAAGAACTGGATGGTGCCTGGCTACCACCAGTGACCACCCTAACAGGGAACACAACAGAGCAGGAGAAAAACGTAGAACAGAACTCAAATTCACGTAAAAAGACCAGATTTAATGGAGGAACCCCTGAAACTATGGCCCCCAGACACACTGTTAATCCAAATTGAAACCATTCCCAAAGACCACTCTTCAGAAAAAAGATTAGACAGGACTATAAAAAAATAATAATACATGTGAGGAATGTGCTTTTTTGTTCAATCAGATATACCAGACCAAATGGGCAGCTCCTGTCCAAAAGCACGATGAGAGGGCAGGAAGGGATAGGAACTGGCCGAATGGGCACAGGGAACTCTGGGTGGAAAGGGGGAAAGTGCTGTCACATTATGGGGATTACAACTAATGTCACAAAACAATATATATGTGTATAAATTTTTATATGAGAAATTAACTTGAGCTGTAAACTTTCACCTCAAGCACAATAAAAAAAGAAGGAAAATTAAAAATTTTAAATGGTTTAAACCACTTACATGGTTTGAAGATTTTAAAAAATACAAGTGTTCAGTGAAAATTCTCTGTCTCGCCTCATCCCCATCTGCCCAGTTTCCCCCACCCCCATCCCCAGTAACCACTTTTATTCATTTCTCTGTGCCAATACAAGCAAATAAAATACTTATCCTGCCCTCAGCCTCCCCCCACTTGCGCTTCACAAATAGTAGTGCACTACACACACCATTTTGCTAACAGGTTATCAGTTTATCTTGGAGATAACTGGACACAGTCTGCGGACTCATTCCTTTTCTGACTTGTGTTATTATTCCATTGTGTGGATGTACCATAATTTATTTAACCAGTCACCTCCTGGTGGACATTTGGGTTGTCTCCAATCTTTCTAGCTGGCCTTTTTAAGCCCTCCCCACCCTGGCAACCTTGCTGTGACCCTCCTCCCATCTCTCAATTCAAGGAAAAAAAAAAAAAAAATGACACTCCCATGAGCCACGTATGAGAGTTCAGTTTGCTCCACCTTATCATCCACGCTTGGTATCATCAGCTGTTTCAGTTTTAGCTGGTCTGGTGAATATAAAGTAGAATCATATTTTAGTATTCATTTGCACTTTCTCGATTATTAGTAAGTTTAGTTTTCTTCTTTGGTGAAGTGTCTTCACATTCCTTGCTCCATTTTTCTTGTCTATCCTTTTCTGATTGATTTGTAAGAAATCTTTGTGTATTTTAAATAAAAGTTCTGTGTTTATTTTTGTGACAAATACCATGTTCTCTGGCTTGATTTTTCTCTTTATGGTATCTTTTAAGACTAGATATTTTGAATTTTAATATATTTGCATTCATCAGTCTTTATGGTTGTCATACTTTTGTTTTATTTAAGGCATTTTATATCCAAATTCATAAAATGATGTCTTAAATAAAATAAATTAATTTTATAAAGATCTTTTTTAATGACTTCAAAGGGCTTTGTTGTTTTTCCTTCACATTTAGGTTTATAATCTACTTGAAGTTGATATTTTTTATATGGTGTGAAGTAGGATTCTAATTTTATTTCATTTTCCATATGGCTTATCCAATTATCTCAGAATATTCATTTATTGAATATCTGGCCCTCTTTTACCACTCTGCAATTTCACTCTGTCATAAATCAAGTATTCATATATGGATAGATCTCTTCTTAGGCCCTCAATTCTCTCCCATTTGTCTATTTGCCTTTTCTCCTTATCAAAGATTTATGGTATGATATAATATCTGAAAACAGATATTCCCACCTTGTTCACCTACTTTAAGTAAATCTTGGCTATTTTTTGCATTCCCATAAAAGTTGTACAATCCATTTGTCAAGTTACGTAAATACTTGGACAAACCTGTTGAATTTTGAATGGTAATACATTGAATCTAGAAATTTATTTGGGAACTACTACCAACTTTAAGTACGGAATTTTCCAGTCCATACACATATATCTTCTTTATTTAGCTTTTATTTAATGTATGTCAATAAGGTTTTATCATTTGATTTGTGGAAAACTTGAACATTTGTTACAGAATTATGTTTAGGTATTTAACTTTTTTATCGATGTTAGATATACTATTTCTTGAAAAGTTTATTTTTAATTTTTGATTTATTGAGATAAAATAAATGACTTTATTTTTTATATACCTATTTTATATCCATAAATTTTGCTAAAGTCACTTAGCAATACTAATATAATCAAATCATTTCTGAATAATGATGATTTTGTTTCTCCCTTTCCTATCCTTCTTCATTTCCTATCTTTTCCTTTCTTTCCTGTCCTAATTAGGACTTCTAGTGTAATCTGGAATTAAAGTTTTGAGAGAGGGAGTTCTTGTCTTGTTCCTGACCTTGCAGCAAGATTTTTATGCCTACTTTTTCTTTAAAATAATAGTATTTTATTGTGTGTTCAGTGAAAGTTTACAAACCAAATTAGCTTCCTATTTAACAATTACTACACAAATTGTTCAGAGGCCTTGGTTACATTTTTCACAATGTGTTAACATTCTCATTAATTCCCTTCTGGATGTTTTGCTTCCAGTGATCTGATTTCCCTTTCCCTCTGCACTTTCATCTTTGCTTTAGAGTAATTGTTAACTATTTGGTCTCATATAGATGGTTTTTTAAAGGTAGTCAGTACTTACTCGTATCATTCTTTATTTTATTAGCCAATCTGTTATTTAGTTAAACAGTGACCTCAGGGGGTAGTTTTTGTTCAAGGTTTATGGACTATCTTAGGGCAATAGTCTCAGGTAATCCTTGAGTCTCAACTGGTCCAGTAAGTCTGGACTTTTTCAGAATTTGAGTAATGTTCTACGTTTTTTTCCCCTTCTATCAGGATGCATATATTGTGTCCCTAATTAGAATGGTTATTAGTGGTAGCCAGGCACCATCTGGTTCTTCTGGCCTCAAGGTTGAGGAGGCGGTGGTCCCTGCACTCTTTATTTTTAATCAAATTTACCAATTCCCGTTTTTCCTTGTTTGCTAAAAGAGTTTATCATGAATAGATGCTGAATTTTGTAAAATGCTTTTTCTGTACTATATGAGATTATAAAATTATCTTCACCTTTAAGTTGTTAATGAGGTGGATGTGATATTTATGTGCTTAATGGGTGGAGGCCACAGTCTAGGATCTGCTGCAGTTCTTGATTATCATTCAGGGTTTTTGTTTTCCTCCACTTTAGCCTGGTAACTTCTTACTATCTTTTCAGCCCTTCCCTGCTTATAAGATGATTTTTATAAAAATTGATTAAGTGAAAGAGTTGGAGGGACATTTTAGGAGTATCAGAAACACAAATAACCTAGCATTTTTTAATTAAATGAATGAAAAGAAAAAAAATTTTTTAAAAATGAAAACAGCTACTAAGGGAAAGTATAGCAAATTACTGAACTTCTGAAGGAACTAATGGAACAGAACAATAGTTGCTTATAACAAAGGATTAAGGACTGGCTGGACCCAAATTGTGTCTGAACCAAGAAACCGTATGCCCAACTATGAATGACTTTTTGCTCCTCCCTCCACTGAAGCATAGACTTTGAGGTGTAGACACCTGGATATTATTCTTGACTTTAGCTTTGTTCATTACCCTACCCCTTCCTTGAGTCCGTGGATCATTTCTTCCCACTTTGTGTTGCTGTTGCCTGGTATTAAATTTCAGTTTTTGTCTGTTATTCTCCATCTGAATTTTCCTCTCAGCCTCAGCACACATGTTCCAGTCAATATCTTTCCCTGTGATTTTCCATTAGCCCTTGGTCATCTCATTCAGCTTTTAAATGTCTCAAGAAGTCATTTGGGATCCATATATTAATAAATAGCCACAGTTGTTTACAGTTTGCAGGAAAGCAGAGAGCAACCTGGGAATATTGCAGCCATTCATTTGCAAAAACGATTTAAGAAATACTTCATCATTCTTTATTGTGTTTCATGTGATATAAACACACCTCTCAATTGAGTTATGCTCTATATTCAAGTGGGAAGTCAAATTACACTGCAGACAGAAAGAGAAAAGTACAGTTATTTTAAACAGAGTTGGGGAAGAGGGAGAAAATAAAATAGTTTATGATTTTATATCATAAATAAGAATGTATATATATATATATATATATATATATATATATATATATATATATATATATATATATATAAAAACCTTACCAAAACCCTTTAGCTTCAAAGCTGATACATGGGTATTTGGGAACGGAAAACATTTTTTTTTTTTTTTTTCGTGTAAGAGTGTAGGTTCTCTCTTGGTTCCTGGTTGTTACATTAACTACATGAGTGGATGTCACAATTTTTGCTGTGTGGTATTAATGATGGGAAAAGAAATAATTTTAGAATTTGTGAGGTGATAATGAGATAAAAATTGAAGATAGTGTAAAAAAGATCCCAGTCAAGGTAAGGGGTGGTTTCTCAAGATAAAAAGCTGAGCATTGTCCCATTGTGTCCAGGTGGGACAGTGATGGTACTGGTTGTGCTCATGCCTCCACCAATTTTGAGGGGGAGATGGGCTTTTCCTTAGATGGTATATCAGAGTGGTTAACAGGTTGGACACTAGAGAAAGTCTACCTGTCTCAAGTTTATGTTCAACCTCTTACTAGCTGAAATGCAAAGAACCTTGAATAGCAAAAATAATATTGAAAAAGAACAAAGCTGGAAAACTAACACTAACTGACAAATAGACAAACAGATTAATTGAGAGAATACAGAAATAGACCCTGTCATGGATTGAATTGTGTCCCCTCAAATATCTGTCAACTTGGCTAGGTCATGATTCCCTGTATTGTATGATTGTCTACCATTTTGTCATCTGATGTGATTTCCCTGTGTTGTAAATCCTATCACTATGATGTTAATGAAATTGATTGGCAGCAGTTATATTGATGAGATCCATAAGATTAGATAGTGTCTTAAGCCAATCTCTTTTGAGATATAAAAGAGAGAAGTGAGTGGAGAGACGGAGGACCTCATACCACCAAGAAAGCAGTGCTGAAAGCATAGCATGTCCTTTGGATCTGAGGTTCCTGTGCTGAGATGACCCCAGACCAAGGGAAGACTGATGACAAGGACCTTCCTCCAGAGCTGACAGAGAAAGCCTTCCCCTGGAGCCGACGCCCTGAATTTGGACTTGTAGCCTACTAGGCTGTGAGAGAATAAATTTCTCCTTGTTAAACCCATCCACTTGTGTATTTCTGTTATAGCAGCACTAGATGACCAAGACAGACCCACACAAATACAGACAACTAATTTTTTTTTTTTGAGGGGGGATAGCATTTCATTTTTCAAAAAATTTTTATTGTGCTTTAAGTGAAAGTTTACAAATTAAGTCAGTCTCTCATATAAAAATTTATATATACTTGCTATATACTGATGGCACTGGGATATACTCCTAGTTGCTCTTCCCCTAATGAGACAGTGCACTCCTTCTCACCACCTATTTTAGGCCAGCTTCTGACCCTCTCTGCCCTCTCATCTCCCCTCCAGACAGGAGCTGCCCACACAGTCTCATGTGTCTCCTTGAGCCAAGAAGCTCACTCTTCACCAGTATCATTTTCTATCCCGTAGTCTAGTCTAATCCCTGTCTGAAAAGCTGGCTTTGGGAATGGTTCCTGTCTTGGGCTAACAGAAGGCCTGGAGACCATGACCTCTGGGGTCCTTCTAGTCTCAGTTAGACCATTAAGTCTGGTCTTTTTATGAGAATTTGAGGTCTGCATCCCACTGCTCTTCTGCTCCCTTACGGGTCCTCTGGTGGGAGTCATTGCAGGGCAGTCATTGGTTGTAGCCAGGCACCATCTAGTTCTTCTGGTCTCAGGCTGATGTAGTTTCTGGTTTGTGTGGCCCTTTCTGTCTCTTGGGCTCATAATTACTTGTGTCTTTGGTGTTCTTCATTCTCCTTTGCTCTAGGTGGGCAGACAACTAATTTTTGACAAAGGTGCATAGACATGTCAGATGTGCTGGAACAATTGGATATCCCTACGCAAGGAAAGAAAGAAAGAAAAATAGAGGAAGAGAGAAAGAAAGATAAAAAAAAGAAAACTTTCATTTATCATTTCACCGCATAAAAATCGACTAAAACTTGATTATAAATGCAAATATAAAATGTAAAACTATATAACTTCTAGAATAAAACACAGCAGAAAATCTTCATGACCTTGGGTTAGGCACATATTTTCTTAGATATGACATCAAAATCACAATTCATAAAAGAAAAAAAATGATACATTAGACTTCATTAAAATTAAAAACTTCTTGTCTTTAATTAAAAAAAAAAAAGGGCAAAGTATTTGAATGGGAACTTCACCAAAGAAGACATATAGATGGCAAATAAGCACATATTAATCCTTACCAAAACCAAACCCGTTGTGGTCAACTCTTTTCCAACTCACAGCAACCCTAGAGGACAGACTAGAACTCCTCATAGAGTTTCCAAGGAGCACCTGGTGGATTCAAACTGTTGACCTTTTGGTTAGCAGCCAATCTCTTAACCACTATGCCACAGGGTTTCTTATTAATTATTAGGAAAATGCAAATTAAAACCAAAACGATTTACAACTACTCCCCCACTGGAATAGATGTATTCAGTAGGGCACACAATACTAAGTGTTGGCAAGGATATGAAGGATCTAGAACTCAAATATACTGTTGGTGAGAAAGTAAAGCGGTACAACCACTTTTCAAGACAGTTCGGCAATTTCTTAAAATGTTAAATACACACTGTCCATATGATCCAGCGGGGGTATTTACCTAACAGAAATCCAGACATATATTCATACAAAGACTTGCACATGAATATTCATAGCAGCTTAATTTGCAGTAGCCAAAATTGGGGAATAAACAAGCCGATGTCCATTAATAGATAAAATAATAAACAAACTGTGATATATTTACACAATGGAATACTATTCAGCAATGAAAGAAATTGACTACTGACACACCCAATCATGTGGGTGACTCTGAAGGTAGTGATACTAAGGGAAAGAAGCCAGACAGGAAAAAAAGAAAAAGAATACACACTGCGTGATTCCATTTATTTAAAATTCTAGAAACTGCAAGCACGTCTACAGTGACAGAAAGCAGTCCATTGTTGTTGCCAGGGGATGGGGTGGGTGGTTGTGGGAAGGAGCAGGAGGGAAGGATTACAGAGGGGCATGAGGAAACTTTTCACTGCGCAGTAGATTCACAGGTATAGATACATGTCAAAATTTATGACACTCTAAGAATTTGCCATTTCTTTTTTGACAATTAAAATTCAATGAAGCAGTTTAGAAAAGTGGGCAATCATTAAAAATCTATTTTGGAACCCCCAACATAAAATGGGACTAGTAATCATTACAGTTATAGTTATAGAGTTATAGTGATTATGAAATGACGATGCAGTGAGATTAGACTCATGACTGACAATTGAAAATCCTCTTTAAACATCACTAATATTTTTTTTCTTGTTATGGGTCACTGAAAGAATACATGTCTGTGAAGAATAGAGAAGGTGCTTTCTGAAGCAAGATTGAGAGGCCGCCTCCCCACCCGGATGGAAGGCTTTGTGCAATAGCACTTCATACTTGCCAGGCCGACCACGTGTCACCAGGCCTCTTTCTGCATAACGTGCAGCCTTCCCTGCCCTGAGCTGAGGTGAATGAGCTGTCAGGACATACTGTAATGACAAGCCTGTCAGTGTCCCAGCCTAAACCAGGCTGCAAACCCTGCAGCACTTTCTTCAGGGCCTGCGGGGGTGGGGGTGGTGGTGGTAAGGGGGTGGGGGTGGGGAGGAGCCTGCTGGGGCTTGCAGCTGCTGTGCCCATGGGCTCCAGGCTCCGGGCTCCTACTGCTCAGGGCCATTGTCAGGGGTGGCAGAGATCCCGCTTTATACCATCAAGTGCTCTGTGCAGTGAGACATCAAAATGGAAGAAAACAAGTGAAACCCACAGATTACTTCCCGCACAGGGATTTTATTTCTAGTTCATTTATGGCACTATTCATCTGAAAATTGTGTCTTGAAACGTAGAAGCTTAAATATATTCAATGGAATTACTGTAGGTTTTCTAACACTTTGGTGTTCTTTGTGTAAAGTAAGGTCTGCTCCTGCTCTCTCCCTTAAGATACCATGTCCTCATTTAGTTCCCTGCCATTTATACTTTTCTTTCTATATAACAAGGCCTTTGAACACCTCTTAGGATTTTTTTGATCATAAACTTGGGTTTTCTTTCTTTGCATGCTTGTTCTCTCCAGCCCTCATATTATACTTCCCGTAGTGTAAGTTCATGTGTGATCTGTCATCCGTAAGTACAGAAACTTCTTGAAGGTGGAGACGCGGTTTTATGTCTCATGCATAGCCTCCTGGGCACTAAGTGTTCTTAATAAATCCCCTGAATGACTTCTTCAGTATGGAAAGCATTTCACTTCCACAGAATACAACAAGCTTTCACATATACCAAACTAATTGAAAAATAGTTATTCATAGGACACATAGTAACTGATGTTGTTGTTGTTGTTAGGTGCTATCGAGTCAGTTCTGACTCATAGTGACCCTACCCACAACAGAAAGAAACACTGCCCGGTCCTGCACCATCCTCACAATTATTGCTATGCTTGAACCCCTTGTGGCAGCCACTGTGTCAATCCATCTTGTTGAGGGTTTTCCTCTTTTTCGCTGACCCTGTACTCTGTCAAGCATGAAGTCCTTCTCGGGACTGATCCCTCCTGCTAATATGTACAAAATATGTGTCCAACGCCATCCTTGCTTCTAAGGAGCATTCTGGTTGTACTTCTTGAGAAACAGATTTGTTTGTTCTTTTGGCAGTCCATGGTATATATTCAATATTCTTCTCCAACACCACAATTCAAAGGTGTCAATTCTTCTTCTCTCTTCCGTATTCATTGTCCAGCTTTCTCATGCATATGAGGCAATTGAAAACACCATGGCTTGGGTCAGGAATACCTTAGTCCTCAAGGTGACATCCTTGCTTTTCAACACTTTAAAGAGGTCTCTTGCAGCCGATTTGCCAATGCAATGCATCTTTTGATTTCTTGACCGCTGCTTCCATGGGTGTTGATTGCGGATCCAAGTAAAAAAAAATCCCCGACAACTTCAATCCCCTCTCCGTTTATTATGATGTTGCTTATGGGTCCAGCTTTGAGGATTTTTGTTTTCTTTATTTGAAGTGTAATCTATACTGAAGGCTGTTGTCTTTGATCTTCATCAGTAAGTGCTTCAAGTTTTCTTCACTTTCAGCAAGCAAGGTTGTGTCATCTGCATAACGCAGGTTGTTAATGAGTCTTCCTCTAATCCTGATATCCTGCTCTTCTTCTTATAGTCCAGCTTCTCAGATTATTTGCTCAGCATACAGATTGAATTGGTATGGTGAAAAGATACAACCCTGATATACACTTTTCCTGACATTAAAGACTGCCTTTTGATCCATGTACAGATTCCTCATGAGCACAATCAAGGGTTCTGGAATTCCCATTCTCCACGATATTAACCATAATTTGGTATGATCCACACAGCCAAATGCCTTAGCATAGTCAATAAAACACAGGTAAACATCCTTCTGGTATTCTCTGCTTTCAGCCAGGATCCATCTGACAACAGCAAATAATATTCCCGGTCCCACATCCTCTGCTAAATCTGGCTTGAATTTCTGGCAGTTGCCTGTTGATGTATTGCTACAGCCATTTTTGAATGATCTTCAGCAAAATTTTGCTTGCATGTTATATTAACGATAAACCAAATAAAAACAAACCCAGTGCTGTCGAGTCGATTCCGACTCATAGTGACCCTACAGGACAGAGTAGAACTGCCCCACAGAGTTTCCAAGGAGTGCCTGGTGGATTCGAACTGCCGACCCTTTGGTTAGCAGCCGTAGCACTTAACCATGGACATTAACGATATTGTTCAATAATTTTTGCATTCGGTTGGATCACCTTTCTTGGGAATAGACATAAATATGAATCTCTTCTAGTCAGTTGGCCAGGTAGCTGTCTTCCAAATGTCTTGGTATAGATGAGTGAGCACTTCCAGCGCTACATCTGTGTGTTGAAGCATTTCAATTGGCATTCCATCAGTTCTCGGTGCCTTGTTCTTTGCCAGTACACTCAGTGCAGTCTGGGCTTCTTCCTTCAGTACCAATGATTCCTGAAATGGTTGAGCTTCGATCAATTCTTTTTGGTATAGTAAGTCTGTGTATTCTTTCCATCGTCTTTTGATGCTTCGTGCATCGATTAATATTTTCCCCCTAGAATCCTTCAGTATTGCAACTTGAGGCTTGAATTTTTTCTTCATTTCTTTCAGCTTGAGAAATGCAGAGTATGCTTTTCCCATTAGCCGATGGGGCTGCAGAATTGAATAAGACACATTGTTTCCCTTACGGGGCTTTCAGTCTCGTAGATAGATAGCTGCCCTTGAGTTGACTCTGACTAATGGCAACCTTGTGTACAATGGAATGGATTCTGCATCATCCTTACGATTGTTAGGATGTTTGAGTCCATCATTATGACTACTGTGCCAATCCATCTCACTGTGGGTCTCTCTTACCCTCGCTGGCTCTTTATGTCAACAAACTATGATGTCCTTCTCCAGCGAATGATCCCTTCTGATGTGTTCAAAGCAAGTGAGTCAGACAGTGTTTGCTGTGATCCACAAGACTTTCCCTGGGCTAATTTTCAGTTTTCTTTGACCTCTGTCAGTTTGCCATACTGGGGTGGCTTGAGCGTTGCTGTGATGCTGGAAGCTATGCCACCAATATTTCAAATATCAGCAGGGTCACCCATAGTGGACAAGTTTAAGTGGAGCTTCCAGATTAAGACAGACAGGAAGAAGGACCTGGCTGTCTACTGCTGAAAAAAGTAGCCAAGGAAAACTTTATGAATAGCAAAAGGGCATTATCTAATATAGTGCCTGAAGATGAGCCCCTCATTTTGAAAGGCACTCAAAATACAACGAGGGAAGAACTGCCTCCTCAAAGTAGAATCAATTTTAATGACACGGATGGAGTCAAGCTTTCGGGACCTTCATTTGCTGTATATATAAAAAAAAAAAATAGCATGACTCAAAATTAGAAAAAACAGCTACAAATATCCATTAATAATCAGAAGGTGGAACGTAAGAAGTATGAATCTAAGAAAGTTAGAAATCATCAAAAATGAAATGGAACACATAAAGATCAATATCCTAGGCATTAGTGAGCTGAAATGGACTGGTATTGGCCATTTTAATCAGACGATCATATGGTCCGCTATGTTGGGAATGACAGTTGAAAAAGAATGATGTTGCATTCATTGTCAAAAAGAACATTTCAAGATCTATCCTGAAGTACAATGCTGTCAGTGATAGGATAATACCCATACGCCTACAAGGAAGACCAGTTAATACAACTATTATTCAAATTTACACACCAACCACTAATATCGAAGATGAGAAAATTGAAGATTTTTACCAACATCTGCAGTCTGAAGTTAACCAAACATGCAATCAGGATGCATTGATAATTACTAGTGTTTGGAATGTGAAGGTTGGAAAAAAAAGAAAAAGGATCTGTAATTAGAAAATATGGCCTTGGTAATAGAAACAATGCCAGAGATAGCATGATAGAATTTTGCAAGACCAATGACTTATTCATTGCAAATATGTATTTTCACCAACATAAATGGTGACTATACACATGGACCTCATGAGATGGAAAGCACAGGAATCAAATCGATTACATCTGTGGCAAGAGATAATGGAAAAACTCAGTATCATTAGTCAGAACAAGATGGGGCCAACTGCAATGCAGACTATCAATTGCTCATATACAAGCTGAAGCTGAAGAAAATTAAAACAAGTCCACAAGAAGCAAAATACGACCTTGAGAATATCCCACTTGACTTTAGAGACTCTCTCTAGAATAGATTTGACTCACTGAACACGAATGACTGAAGACCAGTTGAGTTGTGTGATGACATCAAAGACATAACACATAAAGAAAGTAAAAAGTCGTTAAAAAGACAGGAAAGAAAGAAGAGACCAAAATGAATGTCAGAAGAGACTTTGAAACTTACTCTTGAATGTAGAGTGGCTAAAGGGAATGGAAAAAATGATGAAGGAAAATAGCTGAACAGAAGATTCCAAAGGGTGGCTCTAGAAGACGAAATAAAGTATTATAATGAAATATGTAAAGACCTGGAGTTAGGAAACCAAAAGGGAAGAACACACTGGGCATTTCTCAAGCTGAAAGAACTGAAGAGACAATTCAAGCCTCGAGTTGCAATATTGAAAGATTCTATGGGCAAAATATTAAACGACGCAAGAAGCATCAAATGAATATTGAAGGAATACACAGAGTCATCGCACCAAAAAAATTTGGTGGACATTCAACCATTTCAAGGAGGTAGCATATGATCAAGAACCAATGGTATTGAAGGAAGAAGTCCAAATTACATTGAAGGCATTGGCTAAAAACAAGGTTCCTGAGATGTTTCGACAAACAGGCGCAGTGCTGGAGGTGCTCACTGCTCTATGCCAAGAAATTTGGAAGACAGCAACCTGGCCAACCAACTGAAAGAGATCCATATCTTTGCTCATTCCAAAGAAATGTAATCCAACAGAATACAGAAATAACTGAACAATATCCTTTATATTGCACACAAGTAAAATTTTGCTGAAGATCATTTAAAAGCGGCCACAGCAGTACATTGATAGGGAGCTGCCAGAAGTTCAGAAGAGGTCATGGAACGAGAGATATCATTGTTGATGTCAGATGGATCTTGGCTGAAAGCCGAGAATACCAGAAAAATGTTTGGCTGTGTTTTATTGACTATCAAAGTCACTTGACTCTGAATCATGGTGAATTATGGATAACATTGTGAAGAATGGGAATTCCAGAACACTTAATTGTGCTCATGTGGAGCCTGTACATAGATAGACCAAGAGGCAGGCTATTCAAACAGAGCAAGGGGATCTGCATGGTTTAAAATCAGAATGTATTCTTTCACCACACTTATTCAATCTGTGGCGTAGTGGTTAAGTGCTATGGCTGCTAACCAAGAGGTCAGCAGTCCAGATCTGCCAGGTGCTCCTTGGAAACTCTATGGGGCAGTTCTACTCTGTTCTATAGGGTCGCTATGAGTCGGAATAGACTCGACGTCTATGGGTTGGTTTATTCAATCTGTATGCTAAGCAAATAGTGTGAGAAGTTGGACTCTATGAAGAACGTGGCATCAGGATTGGTGGAAGACTCTAACAACCTGCGATACGCAGATAACACAACCTGGCTTCCTGAAACCGAAGAGGACTTGAAACACTTACTGATGAAGATCATAGACTACGGCCTTTAGTATGGATTATGCCTCACCATAAAGAAAACAAAAATCCTCACTAACTTGACCAATAAGCAACATGATGATAAACGGAGAAAAGATTGAAGTTGTCAAGAATTTCATTTTACTTAGATCCACAATCAATGCCCAATGAAGCTGCAATCAAGAAATCAAATGACGTATTATATTGGGGAAATGTGCTGCAAAAGATTTCTTTAAAGCATTGAAAAGCAAAGATGTTACTTTGAGGACTAAGGTGCATCTGACCCAAGCAATTTCAATCACCTCATATGCATATGAAAGCTGGACAATGAATAAGAAGGACCAAAGGAGAATTTATGCATTTGAATAATGATATTGGTGAAAAATATTGAATATATCATGGACAACCAGACAAATGAATATATCTGTCTTGGAAAAAATACAGCCAGAATGCTCCTTAAAAGTGAGGATGCCACCTCACGTACTTTGGATATGTTAACAGGAGGAGCCATTCCCTGGAGAAGGACATCATTCTTGGTAAAGTAGAGGGCCAGCCAAAAAGAGGAAGACCGTTGACAAGACAGTTTGATGCAGTGGTTCCAACAATGGGCTCAAGCATCACAATGTTTATGAGGATGGCAAAGGACCCGGCAGTGTTTTGTTCTGTTGTGCATAGGTTTGCTATAAGTCTGAAACAACTCGCTGATACCTAACAACAACAATTTTCAGAAGTAGATTGCCAGGCCTTCCTCATAGTTTGTCTAGCCTGGAAGCTTGCTCAAATCTGCCCACCATGGGTGACCCTGCTGACATTTGAAATACTGGTGGCATAGCTTCCAGCATCACTGTAATGCTCAACTCACCACAGTAGGACAAACTAACAGATGGGTGGTGGTTCAATCTAATAGGGAGATTGAAAAAATGTAAATGAATATGTATAAGAAACCTTATATGTATGGGTGGAGTTAGAAGTAGGGATGAAGTTATAATGTATAGGACACCAATGAGAGAGGTAGCAGGGGTTAGAAAGGGTGTTTTAGAGGAGATGACCACAGAGCAGAAACTCGAAGGACCAGGGTGCTTAAAAGTCAACCACCACCCTCCACCCCTGACATAGTCTTTCATAACTGAGACATACAGTATGTTCTATTCTGCTGTAGATGCCCCAAGATGTGGGGAACTGGATGGTTTCCCTTTAAGAAAATTATAGTCCAGCTGGGCCCATGTTATGTATGGCATGGTATCTCTGAACATGTTTTAACATTTCTCATTTGTAAACATGTGTCAACACAGAAGCTTTGACAGGGGATGACATATGACTCTGAGAGGCACGCTAAGCTGACCAAACTTGTGAGGCTTCATTTGTTTTTACCTTAAAGTTATATTATGTGATGATTTCTTAACAGATTCTGAAATATATTTTAGCTGTCACTGAAAATGAGTATCAATTCTTTTGAAACACACTGGCAGTTTAGAAATATACAATTTTGAAAGCAGCCCACTTCTGGCTTGTGAGTTTTTCCTGACATTCTGTGTATCAGTGATCTCTCCTCTGCTTAGTTCTTAAATCCTAAAATATGCAATTTGGTTGGACAATATCTAGCCCTTACGTACTATTTTAAAGAATTGTTTTCTATTTTTTCATTAATGTTACCCAAAGGTAATATGAGTTCCTGGAGAACAGTAGTGTGTCTATCCTCTAAGTTACCCTAAAAATGGCTGGCCAATCGTTGATGCATCATTGTCATTCTGGGTTATGAAGAAGAACTCAGTCTCTGCCTGAGTAAGTCTTTTACCACCGATGCTGCTGACATTTTCTGGTAGATGGTTACTTAGAGGATGAGGGTGGTGATGGTCTTACATTGACAAAGAGATGAGTTCTCAAGATACCTACAAATGGAGTGCTTTGGTGGCCATTTTTTCAAAAAAGGGATTCATGGAAAATATTAGCCCAAGAGACAGAAAGGGCCACATAAACCAGAGACTCCATCAGCCTGAGACCAGAAGAACCAGGTGGTGCCTGGCTACCACCAATGACCACCCTGACAGGGAAAACAACAGAGAGTCTCTCACGGAGCAGGAGAAAAATGTAGGGTAGAACTCAAATTTATGAAAAAGACCAGACTTAACGGTCTAACTGAGACTAGAGGAACTCCCAAAGACATGGCCCCTGGATTCTCTGTTAACCCAGAACTAAAACCATTTCTGAAGCCAACTCTTCAGACAAAGATTAGACTGAACTATAGAACATAAAATAGTACTCGTGAGGCATGTGCTTCTTAGTTCAAGTAACTACACAAGACTAAATGGGCAGCTTCTGTCTGGAGGCAGGATGAGAAGGCAGAAAGGGATAGGAGCTGCTTGAATGGACATGGGAAACCGGGGGTGGAAAGGGGGAACGTGCTGTCACATTATAGGGATTGCAACTGGAGTCACATAACAATATGTGTATAAATTTTTGTATGAGAAATTAACTTGAGCTGTAAACTTTCACCTAAAGCACAATTAAAAAAAAAAATGGGTTTCATAGTAGAAAAGCTGTGTGATTTGAAAGTACAGAGGTGTTGAACTTAGCACTAACCAGTGGCAATTTCATAAACAGTGATTAACTTCCAGAATTATTGTCTTCCTCCTCCACCTCTTTCTCTGCCTTGCTTTTCCTCTAAGGTAGGTCGCGCCACCCAAAGTTCACTGATGTGCTATTGGTGGAGCTATAGTAAATGACCCTATTGCTTCCTCTTATTTTTAGGTCAACAGAAAAGCAAAAATAGGCATCAATTAGGCTTCTGGTACCTGGCATGTGGTACACACAGTACAGCCACATCTTCCTTACCTATTTACAAAAAAGGATATTCATTTTCTAGCTGAATACTGCACAGATCACGATTTTCAATATCATCGCTAATGAAGCTCACTGTGTGGCTTTGATTGCCATCCGAATGTGAGCAGCTAATTAGATTGATTGTCTATTTGATGCCTGCTGATTAGCTTCTGAAAGCCCTCGGAATTTCTGACTTTGTGAGAAAATGCCCCTGACTTTATGATTACTGATTGATGCTCAAATTTCTGATTGCTGTGTGAATAGACACTTAATAGCTCTGTCACCTTGACAAGGGTTTTGGTATTCATCTGATGAGGCAAACAGAACAGGGTGCTCTGTTTATCAATGTCTACCAAACATTTAAAGTTCTTTAGAGTGTGCAGACTATGTATTATCTGCAGCCTTGTGACAAGGCCAAGTAACATCATATGGTTACCAAGAGCAATGAGAGAGGAGGCAGGCTGGCAGGTGGCCCAGAGGCTCTGGTGTTCCTGAAGACTGGTTTTAAGATGAGAATTAACCTGTATGGTCCAGGAGTCTCTTTGAGTTGACAATTCACTTTCAAGAGGTAAAATGGCCCCTTCATTGACTGTCATGGATTGAATTGTGTCCCCCAAAATATGCGTAAACCTGGTTATACCATGATTCCCAGAATTCTTTGGTTGTCCTCCATTTTGTGATTGTAATGTTATGTCAAAGAGGATTAGGGTGGAATCGTAACACCATTACCAGGTCACATCCCTAATACGATGTAAAGGGAGTTTCCCTGGGGTGTGGCCTGTACCACCTTTTATCTCTCAAGAGATAAGAAAGACAGAGAGATGGGTCCACATACCACCAAGAAAGAAGCACCGGAGCAGAGTACATACTTTGGACCCAGAGTTCCTGTATGGAGATGCTCCTAGTTCAGGGGACGATTGACAAGAAGGACTTTCCTCCAGAGCTGACAGAGATAGAAAACCTTCCCCTGGAGCTGATGCCCTGAATTTGGACTTCTAGCCTACTAGACTGTGAGAAAATAAATTTCTCTTTGTTAAAGTCTTGTGGTATTTCTGTTACAGCATCACTAGATAACTAAGACACTGACCAAATTGGAATTGCCCTACAGAGCTTAAGGTTTACATCAGAGTATGGCTGTAGCCCCTCATGCAGATTCACCCAATTTTTAACTAAAATATGTAGAGACACTGGAAAAGACAAATTACAAAACACCAAGAACTAGTACTTAGAGTTAACCTATAGCTGGAATTTAGGAGAATTTTCCCTCTCATTGATGCATAAATCTAGATTTGAAAATGGAAACTCTGATTTAACTAAATGATAGCTGCTTAAAGTAAGTAAAAAGCTTCTTCATCTCTCCCACTTTAGGGGCCTGCATTCAGAATTAACTTGTGCCCCAGGCAGAGAATCTGATACCTTTTCCTCTCTTCTGTGGGAGTTGCTTTTTGAAATAGGTCTGGTGTCTCATTCATTGCCTCCCTTTCTACATCCAAGCAGAGAGTACAACATTCAGGCTTAAAATCACCCCCGGTACAAAGATGTCAAAACAGACTCATTCCTGGTAGTAACTTTTTTAAGACACAAGAGAAAGGAGTATACATACACTGATTACCTAAAAGGGATGGGTTGGGTATGGAAGGGTATGTGAGGAAAGTGGGAATGGAAGATGAATTTGATTCACTTTACCTTTTTCTTAAGGACAGATACTGGTGGTGACTCACCAGCAACATATAATGTATGGTAAAAATATACCAAGTAATAGTGAGGATCAGGACAATGTTAACCTTCAGGCACCGTAAGCTATGTTAGAAAACAGTCTGACATTGCAGGGTAACGTTGAGCAACTCCCTTCTTGCCACACCCTCCAACCTTGAGGCCAGACAGAGAGAAGACATAAGTATGTACATATCTTGTGACCCAGAAATTCTTCTCTTGTGGCTATAAGCAATGAGAAGACACAAGTGGACCATGCTGAAGCTGAAAGTGCTAGGATGTGAAATGGCATCTTGTATGGATTTAATGCCAATTCATTGATTACTAATTTTTTAATGTAATCAGATTTACCTCTCATTTGCTTTAGAGCTAATACTTTCTATATTTTGCTTGAGACATTCTTGTCTCCTTGGAATCAGAAATATATTTTCAGTGATTTCTAAATAGTTTAAAATTTTGTATTTTATATTTAAGTTTTTTAATCTATCAAGGATTTGTTTTTGTGTATGATAAAAGTCAAGGTTTCAATTTCTTTTGTTCCGGACAGATATTCGACTTCCCAGCAAAATCCATTGAAAAATGGATATTATCCCAATTGAATGGCAATGCCAGATCTTTCATATATTCGGTTTGCTTATGTGTGTGTGTATTCTGCTTCTGGAGTCTCTGTTAAGAGTTTGATTAGAATTGCAATTAAGCTATAGATTAATTTGGGCAGGGTTGCTATGAATCGAAATTCTACTCGATAGCAACAGGTTTGTTTGTTTTTTTTAATTTGGGCAAAATCTTTACAGACTCTTTACGCCATTGAGTCTTTCCATTCATGAATATGTTATATATCTTTACTTACTTGTTCTTTACAATTTCTTCAAGCAAGTCTCATATTTTCTACATAAAGGATTCACCTTTCATTAGGCTTATTCCTAAGTACCTTATATTTTTGTTGCTATTATAAAAAGCGATCATTTTAAATATTGCATTTTCTCTTTGCTACTGGTGTATAAAAATGCACTGATTTTTGTATATTTATCTTGTATCTATAAACAGTGATAAGCTCTTTTTAATACTAATACATCTGTAGACTCTTTGAGGTTCTCTATGCAGGCAGTCGTATGATCTGCAATAATGACATTTTTTTTTGCTCTCTTCTTCATATCCTTATATTTTTAGTTTCTTTCCCTTGTCTTATTGTACCCATCACCCCTGGTAGTACCATGTTGAAAAGAAAAGGCAGTAGTGGGTATTCTTGCTTTCCTCTTAATTTTTAAAGGGAATGCTTCAATGTTTCATTGGTAAGAATTATGCCTATTCAAAGTTTTTTTTGTAGATAGTCTTTATCAGGAGCTAGGCATTTTCTTTCTTTTTCTTAGTTTGTTAAGAGGTTTTTTTGTTGTTCTTTGTTTTTAAGTTAAGACTGGGTGTTCTGAATACACTTTCTGCACTTACAGAGATAATTATATATGGATTTTCTCCTTTAATGTCCTGATGTGATATTTACATTAGTAGATTTTAAAATTATATTCCTGCAGTACTCCCAAATTGATCATGATGTTTTATATTTTTTAATCCATTGCTAAGTTTGGTTTGTGGACCTATTTCTGGAATGGTTCTTCTAGCCATAGTCTTTGAAACTCCTTCAAAATGACTGTGCTGAGAACCTCCTAGATCCAAGAGACAGAGAGAAAGCTGTTAACACTGCAAACAGCAAGAGACAACAAAAAGCCCAAAACCAAAAAAACCAAACCCACTGCCTTCAAGTCAACTCCGACTCATAGCCACCCTATACAGTGGCAGAGAAATGGTGGCAGCAGAGGAAGCAGAACCACAAGACAGGCAGGAGATGCCGCAGTGGGCTTCGCAGTCCAGGCAGTGAGAAAGCTGAGAGCCTTTAGGCAGGAGGCTTGCTGGCAGAGTGGGGTGCCTCTGAGCCCTTGGTGGCAGAGTTAGAATCACTAACCCATGGAATGTGAGAGCTGAGCGCCTTTAGGCTGAGGTTTACTGGAGGAATGGAGTGCCTTTGGGCACTTATCAGCAGAGCTAAAAGAGCTTTGTAATAAATTGCCCAAGTAGAGCAGAGGCCAAGGGGCCAGAGAGAGATGTGCCTGTGGATATGATTAAGAAAAGGCTGTCCTAATCTCAGAACTGTATGTATCCTGAGCATTTCTGAACCCGAATTCTGTTACTTCCCTAATAAACCTCATAACTGTGAGTATTATCTGTGAGTTCTGTGTAGTCATTGCAATGAATTTTCAAACCCAACAGAGGAGTGGAGAGTGTTTTGGGAGGAATGGTTGGTATCAGAATGGATAAAAAAGACTATGGGGTAGAGGCATCTCTGACCTCCAGACGTCACAGGAATCAGCCTTGGGCTGTTGATCTTTTTTTGTTTGTTTGTTTAAACCTTTTCTTTCTTTCTTTTTTTTTTTTTTATTGTGCTTTAAGTGAAAGTTTACAGCTCAAGTTACTTTTTCACACAAAAATTTATACATGCATTGTTATGTGACCGTAATTGCTCTCCCTATCATGTGACAACATATTCCTCCTTTCCACCCTGGTTTTCCTATGTCCACTCAACCAGTTTCCATCACTTTCTGCCTTCTCATCTCACCTCCGGACAGGAGCTGCCCACTTAGTCTCATGTATCTACTTGAACTAAGAGGCACACTCCTCACCAGTATCACTTTATGTCTTATAGTACAGTCTAATCTTTGTCTGAAGAGTTGGCTTCGGGAATGGTTTTTTTTTTGAGCTAACAGACGGTCAAGGGGCCATGTCTTCCGGGGCTCCTCCAGACTCAGTCAGACCGTTAAATTTGGTCTTTTTACGTGATTTTGAGTTCTGCACCCTAGTTTTTTCCTGCTCCTTCAGGGACTCTCTGTTTTGTTCCCTGTCAGTGCTGTCATTGGTGGTAGCCAGGCACGATCTAGTTCTTCCAGTCTGAGGCTGGTGGAGTCTCTGGTTTATGCAGCCCCTTCTGTCTCTTGGGCTAATATTTTCCTTGTGTCTTTGATGTTCTTCGTTCTCCTTTGCTCCAGGTGAGTTGGGATCACTTGATGCATCTTACATGGCTGCTCGGTACCTTTTAAACCCTAGACACCACTCACCAAAAAGGGATGCAGAACATTTTCTTAATAAACTTTGTTATGCCAATTGACCTAGACGTCCACTGAAACCATGGTCCCCAGACCCCTGCCCCTGCTACTGTGTCCCTTGAACTGTTTAGTTGTGTTCAGGAAACTTGTTAGCTTTTGGTTTAATCCAGTGGTTCTGACTTCCTCTGCATTGTGTGTTGTCCTTCCTTTTACATAATTCTTGTCTACTGTCTAGTTAGTGAATACCCCTCTATCTCCATCCCTACCCTTGTAGCCACCAAAGAATGTTTCCTTCTGTATTTAAACCTTTTCGTGACTTCTTATAATAGTGGTCTCATACAATATTTGTCATTTTGCGACTGACTAATTTCACTCAGCAAAATGCCTTCCAGATTCATCCATGTTATGAGACGTTTCACAGATTCATTGTTGTTCTTTATCGTTGTGTAGTATTCCATTGTGTGAATATACCATAATTTGTTATCCATTCATCCATTGAAGGGCATCTAAGTTTTTCCATCTTTTTGCTATTGTGAACAGTGCTGCAGTGAACATGGGTGTGCATATGTCTGTTCTCTAGGATATATTCCATGGAGTGGAATTGCTGGATCCTACGGTGCTTCTTTTTCTAGCTTTTTAAGGAAACACCAAATAGATTTTGAAAGTGGTTGTACCATTTTACATTCCCAGCAGCAGTGTATAAGTGTTCCAGTCTCTCCACAACCTCTCCAACATTTATTATTTTGTGTTTTTTGGATTAACGTTAGCCTTGTTGGGGTGAGATGGTATCTCATTGTAGTTTTGATTTGCATTTCTCTAATTGCTAATGATTGTGAACATTTCCTTATGTATCTGTTAGTTGCCTGAATGTCTTCTTTGATGAAGTGCCTGTTCATATCCTTTGCCCATTTTTTAGTTGGGTTATATGTCTTTTTCTTTTTAAGGTTTTGCACTATTTTGTAGATTTTAGAGATTAGACACTGATCGGATTTTTCATAGCCAAAATTCTTTTCCAGTCTGTAGATGGTCTTTTTACTCTTTCGATGAAGTCTTTTGATGAGAGTAAGTGTTTGATTTTTTAGAAGTTCCCAGTTATCTACTTTCTCTATTGGTACTTTTGCATTATTAGTAATATTTTATATTCTGTTTATGCCATGTATTAGGGCTCCTAGCGTTGTCCTTATTTTTTCTTCCATGATCTTTATCATTTTAGATTTTGTATTTAGTTCTTTGATCTATTTTGAGTTAGTTTTTGTGCATGGTGTGAGGTATGGGTCTTGTTTCATTATTTGCAAATGGATATTCAGTTATGCTAGCACCACTTGTTAAAGAGACTGTCTTTCCCCCATTTAATGGACTTTGGGCCTTTGTCAAATATCAGCTGCTCATAGGTGGATGAATTAATGTCTGGATTCTCAATTCTGTTCCATTGGTCTATGTATCTGTTGTTGTATCAGCACCAGGCTGTTTTGACTACTGTGGTGGTAATAGGTTCTCAAATCACGTAGTGTGAGGCCTTCCACTTTGTTCTCCTTTTTCAGTAATGCTTTGCTTATCCGGGGCCTCTTTCCCTTTCCATATGAAGTTGGTGATTCATTTCTCCATCTCATTAAAAAATGCCAGTGGAATTTGGATCAGGATTGCATTGTGTCTGTAGCTTGCTTTGGAAAGTATTGACATTTTCACAACGTTGAGTCCTCCTATCCATGAGCAAGGTATGTTTTTCCAGTTATGTAGGTCTCTTTTGTTTTCTTCCAAGTACTGTCTTGTAGTTTTCTTTGTGTAGGTATTTTACATCTCTGGTTAGATTTATTCCTATGTATTTTACCTTCTTGGGGGCTCTTGTAAATGGCATTGATTTGGTAATTTCCTCTTCGATGATCTCTTTGTTGGTGTAGAAGAACCCAACTGATTTTTGTATGTTTATCTTGTATCACGATGCTTTGCTGAAATTTTCTATTAGTTCCAGTAGCTTTCTTGTGGATTCTTTGGGGTTTTCTGTGTATAAGATCATGTGGTTTTTGTTGTTAGATGCTGTTGAGTCAGTTTTTACTCATAGCGACCCTATGCACAACAGAACGAAACATCGCCCAGTCCTGCGCCATCCTTACAATCATTGTTATGCTTGAGCTCATTGTTGTAGCCACTGTGTCAATCCACCTTGTCGAGGGTCTTCCTCTTTTCTGCTGACCCTGTACTCTGCCAAGCATGATGTCCTTCTCCAGGGACTGATCCCTCTGACAACATGTCCAAAGTATGTAAGATGCAGTCTCACCATCCTTGCCTCTAAGGAGCATTCTGGTTGTACCTCTTCTGAGACAGATTTCTTCGTTCTTTTGGCAGTCCGTGGTATATTCAATATTCTTCGCCAACACCACAATTCAAAGGTGTCAACTCTTCTGCAGCCTTCCTAATTCATTGTCCAGCTTTCACATGCATATGATGCAATCGAAAATACCATGGCCTGGGTCAGGCACACCTTAGTCTTCAGGGTGACATCTTTGCTCTTCAACACTTTGAAGAGGTCCTTCGCAGCAGATTTACCCAATGCAATGCATCTTTTGATTTCTTGACTGCTGCTTCCATGGCTGTTGATTGTGGATCCAAGTCAAATGAAATCCTTGATGACTTCAATCTTTTCTCCGTTTATCAGGATGTTGCTCATTGGTCCAGTTGTGAGGATTTTTTTTTTTTTTTTATGTTGAGGTGTAATCCATACTGAAGGCTGTGGTCTTTGATCTTCATTAGTAAGTGCTTCAAGTCCTCTTCACTTTCAGCAAGCAAGGTTGTGTCATCTGCATAACGCAGGTTGTTAATGCATCTTCCTCCAATCCTGATGCCCTGTTCTTCGTCATATAGTCCAGTTTCTTGTATTATTTGTTCAGCATACAAATTAAATAGGTATGGTGAAAGAATACAACCCTGCTGCACACCTTTCCTGACTTTAAACCAATCAGTATCCCCTTGTTCTGTCTGAACAACTGCCTCTTGATCCGTGTAAAGGTTCCTCATGAGCACAATTAAGTGTTCCGGAATTCCCATTCTTCGCAGTGTTATCCATAGTTTGTTACGAACCACACAGTCAAAGGCCTTTGCATAATCAATAAAACACAGGTAAACATCCTTCTGGTATTCTCTGCTTTCACCCAGGATCCATCTGACATCAGCAATGATATCCCTGGTTCCACGTCCTCTTCTGAAACTGGCCTGAGTTTCTGGCAGTTCCCTGTCGATATACTGCTGCAGTCATTTTTGAATGATCTTCAGCAGAATTTTGCTTGCGTGTGATATTAATGATATTGTTATATAATTTCCACATTTGGTTGGATTACCCTTCTTGGGAATAGGCATAAATATGGATCTCTTCCAATCAGTTGGCCAGGAAGCTGTCTTCAATATTTCTTGGCATAGATGAGTGAGCACCTCTAGTGCTGCATCTGTTTGTTGAAACATCTCAGTTGATATTCCATCAATTCCTGGAGCCTTGTTTTTCGCCACTGCCTTCAGAACAGCTTGGACTTCTTCCTTCAGTACCATTGGCTCCTGATCATATGCCACCTCCTGAAATGGTTGAATATCGACTAATTCTTTTTGGTATAATGACTCTGTGTATTCCTTCCATCTTCTTTTGATGCTTCCTGCATCATTTAATATTTTCCCCACAGAATCCTTCACTATTGCAACTTGAGGCTTGAATTTTTTCTTTAGTTCTTTCAGCTTGAGAAATGCCGAGCGTGTTCTTCCCTTTTGGTTTTCCATGTCCAGCTCTTTGCACATGTCATTATAATACTTTACTTTGTCTTCTCGAGAGGCCCTTTGAAATCTTCTGTTCAGTTCTTTTACTTCACAAGTTCTTCCTTTCGCTTTAGCTGCTTGATGCTCAAGAGCAAGTTTCAGAGTCTCCTCTGACATCCATCTTGGTCTTTTCTTTCTTTTCTGTCTTTTCAGTGACCTCCTGCTTTCTTCATGGATGATGTCCTTGATGTCATTCCACAACTCATCTGGTCTTCAGTCACTAGTGTTCAGTGTGTCAAATCTATTTTTGAGATGGTCTCTAAATTCAGATGGGATATACTCAAGGTCATATTTTTGCTCTTGTGGACTTGTTCTGATTTTCTTCAGTTTCAGCTTGAATTTGCATAGGAGCAATTGATGGTCTGTTCCACAGTTGGCCCCTGGCCTTGTTCTGACTGATGATATTGAGCTTTTCCATCATCTCTTTCCACAGATGTAGTCAATTTGATTTCTGTGTGTTCCATCTGGTGAGGTCCATGTGTATAAGTCGCCGTTTATGTTGGTGAAAGAAGGTATTTGCAATGAAGAAGTCGTTGGTCTTGTAAAATTCTATCATTCGATCTCCGGCATTGTTTCTATCACCAAGGCCATAGTTTCCAACTACTGATCCTTCTTCTTTGTTTCCAACTTTCACATTCCAATCACCAGTAATTATCAATGCATCTTGATTGCATGTTCTATCAATTTCAGACTGTAGCAGCTGATAAAAATCTTCTATTTCTTCATCTTTGGCCCTAGTGGTTGGTGCATAAATTTGAATAATAGTCATATTAACTGGTCTTCCTTGTAGGCATATGGATATTATCCTATCACTGAGAGCGTTGTACTTCAGAATAGATCTTGAAACGTTCTTTTTGACGATGAATGCAACACCATTCCACTTCGAGTTATCATTCCCAGCATAGTAGACTATATGATTGTCTGATTCAAAATGGCCAATACCAGTCCATTTCAGCTCACTAATGCCTAGGATATCGATGTTTACGCGTTCCATTTCATTTTTAATGATTTCCAATTTTCCTAGGTTCACACTTCGTACATTCCAGGTTCCAATTATTAATGGATGTTTGCAGCTGTTTCTTCTCATTTTCAGCCATGCCACATCAGCAAATGAAGGTCCTGAAAGCTTTACTCCATCCATGTCATTAAGGTCAACTCCACTTTGAGGAGGCAGCTCTTCCCCAGTCATCTTTTGAGTACCTTCCATCCTGGAGGGCTCATCTTCCAGCACTATATCAGACAATGTTCTGGTGCTATTCGTTAGGTTTTCACTGGCTAATGCTTTTCAGAAATAGACTGCCGGGTCCTTCTTCCTAGTCTGTCTTGGTCTGGAAGCTCAGCTGAAACCTGTCCTCCATGGGTGACCCTGCTGGTATCTGAATACCGGTGGCATAGCTTCCAGCATCACAGCAACACACAAGCCCCCACAGTACAACAAACTGACAGACACATGGGGGTATAAGATCATATCATCTGCAAATAGAGATACTTTTACTTCTTCCTTGGCAGCCTGGATACCCTTTATTTCTTTATCCAGCCTAATTGCTCCAGCTAGGACCTCCAGCAAAATGTTGAATAAGAGTAGTGATAAAGGGCATCCTTCTCTGATTCCTGATCTCAAGGGGAATGCTTTCAGACTCTCTACATTTAAGATGATGTTGGCTGTTGGCTTTGTATAAATGCCTTTTATTATGTTGAGGAAATTTCCTTCAATTCCCATTTTGCTGAGAGTTTTTATCATGAATGGTTGTTGGACTTTGTCAAATGCCTTTTCTGCATTAATTGATAAGACTGTGTGGTTGTTGTCTTTTGTTTTATTTATGTGGTGGATTACATTGATCATTTTTCTAATGTTGAACCACCCCTGCATTTCTGGTATGAATCCCCTTGGTCATGGTGAATTATTGTTTTTGATATGTTGTTGAATTCTATTGGCTAGAATTTATTTTTGAAGATTTTTGTATCTGTATTCATGAGGAATATTGGTCTGTATTTTCTTTTTGTGTGTGTGATGTCTTTACCTGGTTTTGGTATCAGGGTTATACTGGCTTCATAGGATGTGTTTGGGAGTACTCCATCTTTTTCTATGCTCTCAAATATCTTTAGTAATAATGGTTTTAACCCTTCTGTGAAAGTTTGGTAGAATTCTCCAGTGAAGCCATCAGAGCCAGGGCTTTTTTTGTGTGTGTGTGTGAGTTTAATTGCCTTTTCAATCTCTTCTGTAGCTATAAGTTTATTTAGTCGTTCTACCTCCGTTTGTGTTTGTTTAGGTAGGTAGTGCATTTTTAAAATTTGTCGATTTCCTTCAAGTTTTCAAATTTGTTAAAGTATAATTTTTCATAATATTCTGTTATGATTCTTTAAATTTCAGTTGGATCTGTTCTGATATCACCCATCTCCTTTCTTATTCAGGTTATTTGCTTCCTTTCCTGTTTTTCTTGTCAGTTTGGCCAGTGGCTTATTGATTTTGTTGATCTTTTCAAAGAACCAGCTTTCGGTCTTGTTAACTCTTTCAATTTTTTTTTTCTCTATTTCATTTAATTCTGCCCTAATTTTATTATTTGATTTCTTTAGGTGCCTGAGGGCTTCTCTCACTGCTCTCTTCCATTTGTTCAAGTTGTGAGATTAATGTTTTGATTTTAGTGCTTTCTTCTTTTTGGATGTGTGCATTTATTGCTATGAATTGACCTCTTTTGCTGTGTCCCAAAGGTTCTGGTAGGATATGTTTTCATTCTCATTTGATTCTGTGAATTTCTTTATTCCATCCTTAATTTCTTCTATAACCCAGTAGTTTTTGAGCAAGGTGTTGTTCATTTTCTATGTGTTTGATTTTTTTCCTTGCTTTTTCTGTTATTGATTTCTACTTTTATGATTTCATGGTCAGAAAAGATGCTTTGTAATATTTCGATACTTTGGATTCTGTTAAGGCTTGCTTTATGGGCTAATGTGTAGCCTATTCTGGAGAATGTTCTATGTGAGTTGGAAAAGAAAGTATACTTCTCTGCTGCTGTGTGAAGTGTTCTGTATATGCCTATGAGAGCAAGTTGGTTGGTTGTGGTATTTAGATCTTCTGTGTCTTTATTGAGCTTCTTTCTGGATGTTCTGTCCTTCACTGGAAGTGGTGTGTTGAAGTCTCCTACTTTCGTGGATTGAATTGTGTCCCCCAAGAATATCTGTCACGTTGACTAGGCCATGATTCCCTTATGATTGTACGATTGTCTACCATTTTATCTTTGATGTGATTTCTCTGTGTGTTGTAAATCCTGGCAGTATGATATAATAAGATGAATTAGTGGAGTTATATTGATGAGGTCTACAAGATTAGATAGTGTCTTAAGCAAATATCTTTTGAGATATAAAAGAGAAGTGAGCAGAGAGAATGTGAGGACCTCAAACCTCCAAGAAAGCAGTGCCAGCAGCAGAGCAAGTCCTTTGGACCTGAGGTTCCTGTGCTGAGATGCTCCCAGATCAAGGGAAGACTGATGCATCACAAGGACCTTTCTCAAGAGCCAACAGAGGGTTAAAGGCTTTCCCTGAATTTGGACTTGTACCCTACTCAACTGTGAGGGAATAAACTTCTCTTTGTTATAGCCATCTATTTATGGTATTTCTGTTATAGCAGCACTAGATGACTAAGACACCTACTATTATTGTTGAGCTGTTTCTTTTTTCAATGCTGTTATAGTTTATGTATTTTGGAGCCCTGTCGTTGGGTATGTAAATATTTATTATGGTTATGTCTTCCTGGTGTATTGACCTTTTAGTCATTATATAGTGTCCTTCCTTTTCCTTTGTGGTGGGTTTGACTTTAAAGCCTATTTTGACAGAGATTAATATTGCCAATCCTGCTCTTTTTTGATTGTTGTTTGCTTGATATATTTTTTTCCATCCTTTGAGTATTAATTTGCGTCTTTAAGTCTGAAGTGTGTCTTTTGTAAGCAGTACATGGATGGATCAAGTTTTTTTTTATCCATTCTGCCACTCTGTCTCTTTGTTGGTGCATTATGTCCATTTACATTCAGTGTAATTACTGATAGGTACAAATTTAGTGCTGTCATTTTGAGGTATTTATGTGTGTGTGTTGTTGACAGTTTCTTTGTTCCACTTGATTTCCTGTGCTCAGTTGCTTTTCTTTATGTATTTTCTTTTCGTCGTTGTTGATTTTGTATTTGCTGAGTCTTTATGTTTTTTATTTTGATGTGTAGGATTGTTAATTTCCTTTGTGGTTGCCTTAATATTTACCTCCATTTTTCTAAGTGTAAACCAATTTTTCGTTTCTTTGTATTGACCTTGATTTTCTCTTCATATGAAAGATCTATGACTACATGTTTAGTCCCTCTTTTTTGTTTTAATGTCAACTTTTACATATTGATGTCTCTGTTTCCCTATTTTCAGTGTTTTAGCTTTGATTTATTTGTGACTTCCCTATCTGGTTTGATAGCTGCTTGTTCTGTCCTGTGTTCTAGTCTTGGTTTGTTATCTGATGTTATTGATTTTCTAACTGAAAATCAATATTAGTATTTCTTGTAATTTTGGTTTGGTTTTTATAAATTTCCTAAACTTCTGTTTCTCTGGAAATTCCCTAGTTTTGCCATCATATTTGAGAGACAGTTTACCTGGATATATAATTCTTGGCTAGTAATTCTTTTTTCCCTCAAGGCTTTATATATGTTATCCCATTGCCTTCTTGCCTATATGGTTTCTGCTGAGTAGTCACAATTTAGTCTTACTGACTTCCTTTGTAGGAGACTTTTTGTTTATCTCTAGGTTAGCCACTCTTAAAATTCTCCCTTTATCTTTGTTTTTGGCAAGTTTGATTATAATATGTCTTGGTGACTTTGTTTTGGGATCTACCTTGTGTGGGGTTCAATGAGCATCTTGGATATGTATCTTCTTATCTTTCACAATATTAGGGAAATTTTCTGCCAGCATCTTCAACAATTCTCTCTGTATTTTCTGTTATCCTCCCCTCCCCCCATTCTGGTACTCCAATCACTCGAAGGTTGTTCTTCTTGATAGAGTCCCACATAATTCTTAGGGTGTCTTCATTTTTTTAAATGCTTTTATCTGCTTTTTCTCAAATAAGTTGGTGTAAAGTGCTTTATCTTCAATCTCACTAATTCTGACTTCCATTGCCTCAATTCTGCTCCTGTGACTTTCTATTGAATCACCTAATTCTGAAATTTTATTGTTAATCTTCTGGATTTCTGTTTGCTGTCTCTCTATGGATTCTTGCAACCTGTTAAATTTGTCATTATGTTCTTCTACAACCTTCTTAAGTTCCTCTATTGTTTTGTCTTGTGCGTTCCTTGGCTTGTTCTGCATTTTGCCTGATCTTCTTCCTGATCTCTTGAAGAGCTCTGTATATTAATCTTTTGAATTTTACCTCCAGTACTTCCAAGAAATTATCTTCCTCTGCAAGGTTTCTTGAATCTTTGTTTTGGCTGCTTACTGAGGCTCTCATGGTCTGCCTCTTTATGTGATTTGATATTGACTGTTGTCTCCAAGCCATCAAGAAGTTATTATATATATATATATATTTGGAAATGCCCAAATAGGTTGCTCATGTGAGCTAGTTTGATTATTCATGCCTTTGAAGATCTCACGTCCTGTCACCAGGTGGTTAAAGCTGTTACTAAGTATGTAAGCCCAGAAGTCTGTTTACTTTTCTTGTATGGATTCAGCTCAGGTGTCCACGTACTTGGTCACCAAGTGTGTGGTGCAGGCTCTCACCTACAGTCCTAGATGGGCAGGGGTGATTGGAGTAGGCACAGGTACCTGGCTGCAGGCAGAGGTCATGCATTGTGCAAGGTAGGGGGCTGACAGCTGCCCCTGAATGTCTGGGAGGAAAGAGCGTCCCTGTTCCCTAGAGCCTTATAGGTGGGTGGCTTTTGCAGCTGGACCATGGGAACCCAATGTTGACAGCTGTAAGGACTAGGAGGCACCGCTTATTCTTGAGCCCCTGTTGTGGGTAGCTAGGTGGTGTAAGTGGAGCCACCAGTCCCCAGGCCCCTGATGTGGGTAGGTGATGACCCTTTTTAATGGGCAGAGTGGTGTCAAATGTCACAAACTTGCCACTCCACCTTATAGCAGATGCAGTTGAAATTAAGCTTCAGGTATATACCCTGTTGTACTGTGCTAATGAGGGCCTATGCTGTTGAAATGGGCCTGCTGAGATCTATGCAGGGGTGAAAGGCATTCAAAGTCCATGGACCCATTATGTGTATGCCTAGGCAAAGGAGCTGTGCCTGCCCTGAGTTCCGAGGCTTAAGGGAGCTGGAAGATTATTTTTTTCCTGTTTGCCAATTTGTTCTCTTTCAAAAGCCAAGAGAATGGCTAAGGATGCACTTCAAGTCCTACTTCTGGTCCAGGGGATGTGGCAATTGCTGAAGATGGCCCAGACCTGGTGCAGAGTGGGGAGGGGCAGTTAGATTTGGAGAGAGGTTCTTCCCAATGGGGGTATTTTTTGATCTGTGCAGTAGGTTAGACGCATGTACTTATCTTTTGCTGATTGAGTGCTGCTTCTTGCTGGTTCTGGAGCTTTGAGCAGACTCTGCTGCTCAGTCTCTTCCAATGTGGAAAACTTATCCCAAATGCCACTGCTTGCCTCACCACAACGCCAGCTGATCCAGCCTGCAGGGTGCTGTTTTCTACTGAGTCAGGCCTGGCATCTCTTCGCTGCTTCTGAACTGTCTCTCCCTCACTCTGCTGCTCAGTCTAATATCTCAACTTTGCCTCCGATGTTCAGGGCTCCTAGATTGTCATACAATCTGTTCACTTTTTTTGGGGGGGGGTCTTTGTTGTAAGAGGGACCACAGGAAGCGTCTCACTACTCCGCCATCTTGGCCCCACCTACTGGGGCTATTGATCTTGATTCTCCTTCCCCCTCGTGAAGTTAAAAAAAAAAAAACCATTGCATCAAGTTGATTTTGACTCATAGTGATCCTATAGGACAGAGTAGAACTGTCCCCATATGGTTTCCAAAGAGTGGGAGTGGTTGTTTTTATGTTCCTTGAAAATATGTAAAGATACAAAAGTACCTTTTTCTTACTCTTTCATATCTTTTTAGTTTTTGTTATTAGAACATGCTTCTAAACTCAAAGAGGCCTGATGGCTTTATTTTTGAGAAAATATTTCCTTGGATCGTTTTAATGTTTAATAAACAATTCATTGTTAATTACTTCTTACGTAAAGTTTTGTGATTTCTATTTCTTTTTTTAGAATGCCTCTGTTTTACCTAAGTTTCCCATTTTTTTGTCACACAAATTTTATAATAGACTGTTACCTATTAAAATCTTTGTTGTGTCTACAATTTCAATCCTAGTATTAGTCATTTGTGTGTCTTCTCTTTTTTTCATAATCTATTTTGCCAGAGGTTTATCAGTTTTATTTTTTCTAAGAACTTTTGCTTCCAATGTGTCTCTTGAAGACAAAATATAGTTGGAATTTTTTTCAAATTCAGTTCAACAAATTTTGCCTCACTTTGAGAGTAATACATAAACATTGAGTATGAATATCATATATGCAGATTTCTTTCTATCATCTTATTTTGGAGCTTCTCCTTGCTCTGCTTTTGCTGTTCTTTTTTCTATTTTTTCCTCATACAAATTAGAAGTTAATGTTATTTTCTTGAAAGAAAAATTGTTATTTAGATTTATAGCATGTTTTTATAGCATGACATTTTCCTTGATTACAATTCCTTCTTACATCTTAGATTTTTTTTTCTGGGATCCTTTTCTTTCTCCTTTACGTATTCTTAGTGAGAGTCTGTTGTTAGTAAAATTTCTCAATATTTATTTGTCTGATAATGTCTTTATTTCACCGTATTTTCATAATAGTGTTACTGGTGTACAAACCTAAATTGAATTTTTTTTCTCACAGCAATTTTGACTTCCATTTTTTGATGTTGTAAAGTTGGCTGTTAGTCTAACTGTCCTTTGTCTAAAGTTAAACTATTTTATCTCGCATGCTTTGCCTGTTTTGAAGTTCTAAAACTTCATTAAGGTTTGTCTCGGTATTGAGTTATTGTTCTTTATTCTGTTTGAGATTTGTTTGTTAATTGTCTAGAATTTTAGGATTATTGTTTTCATCAACTCCAGAAAATTTTACCTATTATATCATTGTATCTCTAAATATTGCCTACTTATTTTATTTTATTTATTTATTTTGTATTCTCTCCCGGTTCTCTTATTAGATGTAATTGATCTTGCTACTCTGTGCTCTCTGACACTTCGCCTCAATTTTATACCTTTCCTTTCTTCATTTCTCTCTGCTACTTTTTGGATAATTCCTCAAATTCTATTTTCAAGGTGACCTGGAAAATGCTTGATGATTCTAATATCTACAGCCTTTTGGGGTTGATTTTCTAATTTGTTTATATTTTTCTGTTGGCATTATTTGTATGTAACTTGTTTCTGTGCTTGCTTAGTGTTATTTTATTTTTTATTTTTAGTTCATGTCTCTTCAAAGTTTATGTTTGCAAAAAACATGTGTGCTTGTTTTTGGATTGCACGAGACCCAATAAACTCAGGATCATTTATCTTAGAATTTTCAGGCCACATAGGTGGTGTGAACTGCAGCCACAAAACCAGGTGATTCAGTCTTCTGGTTTAGGAATTCTCTGAATTATTTTTCATTTGTCTTTCATTCCACACATACATAATCAATGCCTATACAGGCAAGTCTTCTTTGAGGAGGAGCAATTTTTTTTTTTTTTTCCCTCACTAAGGGTGCTGCCCTGAGATAGTCCCAGGTTTATTAGGTGCTCCATGACCCCTCCTCCCTCCATACTAGGGCTTCAGATCATGTCTCTTTCCTTCTGATTTGATGGAATCCATTAAAACTCTGAATCAAGGCCCCACATATTAGCGGACGCCTTCAGAGCATTCTCTGGCTCCAGTGCTAGCTCACTATTTCTGGCATCAGACTTTTGCCCTTCTTGTTTTCTATTTTAGCCACACTTTAAAAATAAATTTTAATAAATGCCAGTTTTATCCAGCATTTAGGTATTTTGTTGAAACATTTTTAGATATAACATTTTTCTGGAGAATCTTAAGACATACACAACCCATATATAATTGTTGAAAGCGAAGGAAGGAAAAGTCTATTGTTTGTATACCAGGGATACAAATCCAAAGAGTGTTGGGTGATTGACCAACCACATCCCTCCATCTTGCCCCACAGTCCAAATCTGCCTATCACTTGTGTCTAGTGAGGGGATTCAAGAATGTGATGGCTGCAATTGAAATCTACTCATCTCCAGCCATTTGCTGATTATTCTGGCCATTCAGGGAGAGATTCAAAATCTGCTCTTTTGTTCCTCCCTTTTCTCAGTAATTATATTTGCTTGCACAAAAGGCTGAGTGAAGGCTAAGTCAGAGAGATTTGTATGCTGTAAGATGTCTTATACTGTTTCCACCCTAAATGGAAGATGAGGATTAATTCTTTTATTTCTTAAGGAAATCAGTGTGGATGCATAGGCATGATGCTAGAAAAAGCTCCTTGATCAAATACATTTTTCACAATGTACAGACTGCCAACTGTTGTTACAGCACTCTGAAAAGCACATTTTCTTGACTTTAGTGTCAGTTTGTGTTGACTTTGAATTTACAAGAGGAGGAAAAGCCATTAACCTCCAGAAATTATAGAAAAATGGTGTAGCTGTATGGTATGGCAAAGTAATGGATAAACAATTATATGCAAATGAATGCAGATACTAGAGGTCTCAGACTGCAGTCTCTATAACTTCTCAAATGAATCCCTTGCCATAATCTTGATAATAGCGGAGCACATGCTGAGTCCTAACTGACCTTTTAACACTGTACTGGGGAGGCAGTAGGATTAACAAGTGAGACCGAACTAAAGAATAGCCAGTGGTGTGAGAGCCTGATATTTAAACAGGCTGATTACATACATTGATTGATGATTGGATTCAGAATAATTTTCCTTCCTTGGATGAGAAAAAGTGACATTATTGACCCTGCTCATTCAATCAAAATGGTAATGCAACAGAAAGCATGCTTGCTTGCTGAAGTAGTAAGCCATGGGAGAGTCTAAATTATGCAGGGTCTGCATCTAAACTGTGTTTATGAATAAAATTGATTGGCATTTCCTGTCACCCTCCTCAACTCACATGCCTCCACATGTGCTTGTCTTATTTATAGACAAACAAGACATTGGGATTACAGAAATTGTTTTTACTCCATATTTCATTGGGAAGATAATCACTACTATTCTTCATTTATGGCTAATGTACCATTATGTATAAAAGGGAAAAAAATGATTAAATGTAATGTGTTATCAGAAGCACTCAGAGCCTACACTTCGTAAAGAAATTTGATTACTCAAAATATCTGTCAAGAGAGTTTTATGTCTCTAGATCACTTCAGAAGCCTCTCTTATTACAAAATGTGTCGTTTACTCCATTTTCTTAATGTTTGACCAACTCCTCCAATATTGCCTCTTTGGCCTCTCCCCTTTAGAGGCAATTCAATCCTTTGTGATCTCCTAAAAAAATGTTCCCAAAGTACACAGAATCTAGATGGCATGATGCCGTCTGCTTCCACAACCCTTGTTTTGAAAACAGATACATGTTGTGTGAGTGGAGGGAGGGAGGAGAATTGCAATAGGATTGAATGTAGGCGTGAGGATAGGATTCAAGACATGTGAAGGAAGATGGATAAAAAATTAAAGGAAAAACAAGGTAGTGGAAATGGATACTTCTGCTTTCACACATTTGGCTTTTCTTCTGGGAAGTGCACCCTCTTATTTTTAAGAAATCCTCTTCTTCCTAACCAGTCATGTGCCGCTGGTGTGGGTGCTCTACATCTTCCAAGGTTTTGAGAGTTTTGCTTGATGCATAAAAGTCCTTTTTGATTGCTAGGATTTTAAAAAACTGGGTGGCCTAAGGAGAAGTGGGTGGGACAATGGTTAAACACTTGGCTGCTAACCAAAAGATTGGAGATTCAAGCCCACCCAGTGTCTCCACGAGAGAACAGCCTGGTGATCTGCTTCTGTAAAGATTACAGCCTAGGAAACCATGTGGGGCAGTTCTACTCTGACACATGGAGTCACTATGAGTCAAAATCGACTTGATGGCCCCTGACAACAACGATAAAGGAAAAGTGACTATTCCTTCCTTGTACATATTCCCATTACTGTATTTCTTACATACACAATTATTTTTTAACATCTGTATTTCCTTGACACATCTGTGAAGCTCTTAAAGGCAAGGACCAGGTCTTATTTTTGACTTTGTGTCTTTGGATCCTGGAATAGCTCTTGGCACAATTAAAGCTTCAGAAACTATTTGTTCGATTGTGTTTAATGGGCATTAGCATCTCTTTTCAGAGTCTTCACTGTGCCTTGATCTGCTAGGCAATTCTCTTTTTCCCCTTCCTAGGGTCTTTCGCGTCACCTCTGTCTGCTGCAGGTGTCTTGCCTATTGTTCGTATTCCCATCCTGGGAGCTCTGACCCTCAGGAACTTCCAAAAACCCCAGACAGCTTTGTGAATTTGGGAGGAATAGCTTCTCAACATTTTGTTGTGCCTCTCTTCAGAAACAAAGCTCCAAATTTGAAAAGCAACAGTGAAACTTCACAGGTTAGAAATAATGTCAATCATGATTCATTCCATTTACCTGGTTGGACACTTTGGATGGCTTATACTAGCAGGTTTCTATTCAAAGAACATCTGTTACTTTTTTGAAATCTCAGAAATGAAGCCAGCATTCACTTGCAACTCTCTTAAAACACGCACACAATTATTGAAACCGCAAGACGATATGTCCTCCACTTCCCCCTTATTTTGGAAATACAGTGGAAAGGCACATTTGTTAAGTGCCTTCTGTATGGTTCATATGTTTTCTCATTCAATCTGTTTTTTACAGAGATAGGAACTCTTAGGGGCCAAGTATTTTGCCCAAGGCCAAGTATTTTCCTAGGAGAGTTGACACATGAATCACCAGAACACGCACAGCCCTTTGCCATTCATTAGGATCTCAATGAATGATGCCGAAGTGACCTTAACTGGCTTTGAAACATAGCTACCTTCTATTTTATCCTATGTCGTTTCAGAAAGAAGTAAAATGTTAATTAAATATTTTGGAAATCTACAAAACTCTTGTTTGCATGGTTTCAAATAATGTTGATTTAATTTACAAATAATAATTTGTTTTCAACATTGAGGTTAAATTCTAGTGTTACTGATATTGTTTTAAAAGTCTAGCTCTTGGCTCTTGTGTAAGACCATATCTGGGCTCCTAAGTCTGAATCTATCGAAATGGATTAATGATGAGGTTTGAAGTTGAACATCTAGAATTCTGCAACTGGTATCATAATACAGCTATAGAACTTTTTTATCGGGCCAAAAATTTCCCTTGGGCTAATTTGTAGTTAATCTCCACTCCAACCCATACCCGACCAGAGACAACCACTGATCTGCTTTCTGTCCCTATAAATTTTTTTTCTGGGCATTTCATATAAATGAAATCATACAATATATCATACAATATCCAATCTTTGGAGCCCTGGTGGCTCAGAGATTAAGAGCTTGGCTGCTAACCAAAAAGGGTGGCAGTTTGAATTCACTGGCGATTTCTTAGAAACCCTATGGGGCAGTTTCACTCTGTCCTGTAGAGTCGCTATGAGTTGGAATCAACTCAGGGGCAACTTTCTGTTGTTGTTGTTAATGTAGTCTTTAGAGTCTGGCTTCTCTCACTTAGCATAATGTTTTTGAGGTTCATGCGTGTTGTAGTTCAGTGGTAGAATTGTTGCCTTCCGTGCTGGAGACATGGGATGATTCCCAGCCAATGTACCCCATGCCCAGCTATCACCTGACTGTCAGTGGAAGCTTGGGTGTTTCTGTGATGCTGAACAGGTTTCAGCAGAGCTTCCAGACTAAGACAGACTAGGAAGAAAGGCCTGGGAATCTACTTCTGAAAATCAGCCAATAAAAATGGCTCAAGTGGACCAAAATGGTGCGATCTGCAACTGATCATGAGTGTGGCATAGAATTAGGCACTGTTTCGTTCCATTTTGTATGCAGCTGCATGAATTGGGGGCTGACTTGACAGCAGCCAACTACAACAACATATTGTAGTATATGTCAGTATTTTATTCCTTTTAACTGCTGTTAATATAACACATTTTGTTATATTATCCATTTGCCGTTTGATGAATATTTGGATTGTTTACTTTTTGGCTATTATAAAAAATGTTTTTATGAAGTTTTGTGTACAAATCATTGTGTGAGCATGTTTTCATTTCTCTTGGGTAGATTACCAAGAGTGGAGTTCCTGGGTCACATGGTAAGCTTATATTTGCTTTTTAAGAAACTGCAAAACTGTTTTCCAAAGTGGCTGAACCATTTTACATTTCCACCAGCAATGTATGAGAGTTCCAGTTTATCCACAACTGTCCCAAAACTTGGTATGGTGAGACTTTTTGATTATAACAATTCTTATGAGTGTGTAAGGGTATCTCATTGTGGGCTTGATTTGGATTTCCCTAGTGGCTATGAGTTGGAATCAACTCGATGGCAATGGGGGGGTTTGGCTTGGTTTTGGTTAATGACTGAAATTGCGAAGCAGCCTTTCATGTGCTTATTAGCCATTTGCATATCTTTGGTGAAAACATTTGACCATCTTCTTTGGCATATACAAGCCTTTGCCAATGTTTTAAATAGATCATTTGTCTTCTTATTTTTCAGTTGCCGTTTGTTTTTGTATTATACCTTTCATATTATGCCATTGTAAGCTGCTAGTGTCTGGAGCCATCTAAATTCATGAGGAGGGATGAGAATCAGGATCAGCTCAAAGCTGATTCCTATAAGGTGGAGGTCAGTCATATCTCCACTCTCCACCCTTTTTACCCTTTCTGACACCAGCTGTCCTCCCCACAGCACTCCCTACTTCTTTGCTCTGTTCCACAATTCATTGCAATAGCTACAAAGAACTCACAGACTATACTCACTCACAGTTATCGGGTTTATTAGGGAAGTAATAGGTTACAACTCAAGAACAGGATCAACTTGGAAGTAACAGGAAAAACTTGGAGACAGGGTACAGTTTGTCAATCAGGACAGCCTCCAACCAAGAGAGCTCTTAGCTCCTTCTCTGCCATTCCTGCAGGCTGGCTGTGCTTCTTGGCTGTGCGCCCAGGCTGGGAGCCACTTGGGCCTGGCTCCACTGCTGGGCAATGATCGGGCAAGTGCTACAGCTCTTTTGCTCTGCTGTTAAGTGCCTGAAGGCACCCCACTCCACCAGCAATCCTCTTGCCTGAATGCACTCAGCTCGCTTTCTTGCTCTGTGGATCAGTGAGCCCACTGCAGCCACCTTGGTCCATGGGCCATGACACAGCACTCTTGCCTCAGTCTTCTGGTTCTCGCTGCTCATACTGTCTTGTGCTATCCCATCATGCCTCATGCTGTGTTGTGCCAGTTCACACCATCTCCAGTGTTACAGCTCTCTGTCTTCTGGGTCTAGGAGGTTCTCAGTGAGGGACTCAGGGACCAAGAGATTTGCTCCACTCTAGGTTCTTCTTGATGGCAGTGAGGTCCTTAGGTCCTTCCCACCTCTGTGGGATTAGTGCTTTTATAAATTCACTCCGCCCACCAAGATTATAAACTGACCTATTCCCTCAGTAGGCCACAAGCGCTTTATTTGCATAGTTAATTGTCCAATCTTTGCAAGGACTTTAGTCACCTTATTTGCGTAAAACATCCAATCCCATTGCAAGATTATGGCCTAGCAAATCATCTTGGCAGAACTAGAAACCTAGGTCCAGAAAGGCCATATATAAAGAAAAGCTGTTGTACAGCAGCTATTATGTTATTACATTATGTAGTATATATTATTTTATATAGTATATATTATGGATAAAAACCCCTTAAACGTAAAAGCTGGTGCCATCGAGTCGATTCCGACTCACAGCAACCCTATAGGACAGAGTAGAACTACCCCACAGAGTATCCAAGGAACACCTGGCGGATTCGAACTGCTGACCCTTTGGTTAGCAGCCGTAACACTTAACCACTATGCCACCAGGGTTTCCAAAAACCCCTTAGCAGATAAATATTACCCAAATATTTTCTATTTTCTCCCAGTCTGTGTTTGTCTTTTCATGTTCTTAATGGTGTCTTCTGATGTATAAATGTTGTTCATGTTAATGAACTGCAATTTTATATCTATATCTACCTATAGCTAGATAGATATAGATATATAAATATAGATATGGTTTTTGGTATTATATCTAAGGATTCTTTGCCTAATCCAAAGTCTTGATTTACTCTTACATTTTCTTTCAGTAGACTTTTTATTTTAGCTTTTACGTTTAGGTCTATAATTGATTTTGAGTTAATTTTTGCATATGATATTAGGTAAGAGTCTAAAGTCATTTTTCTTTTTTACATGTAGATGGATATCTAATTATCACAGTACCTTTGTTGAAAAGAAAATCCTTTCCCCATTGAATTGCCTTTGTCAAAAATAATTGACCATAAATGTAAGGGTTTATTTCTGTGCTCTCAATTCTATTCCATTGATCCATGTGCTTATCCTTATGCTGGTACCACACTATCTCGTCTACTGCCACTTTATAGTAAATTTTGAAACCACATAGTGTAAATCTTCCAAACTTGTCCTCCTTTTACAAAATTGTTTTAGCTTTTCTAGGTCTTTTGCATTTTCATTTAAATCTTAAGCTCATTTTGTACTCTTATAAAAGAAGTTTCACTGGGTTTTTGAGAAAGAGTGCATTAAATGTATAGATCAATTTGGAGAAAATTACATCTTAACTATATTGAGTCCTCTGATCTGTGAACCAGAAATATCACCCTATTTATTTAAATTAATTTATTTCAGCAATGTTTTATGGTACTCAGTGTGCAAATCTTATATGTCTTGTGTTGAATTTATTCCTATGTGTATTATTTTTCCATCATTTTATTTTCAACTTATTTATGCCTTTGAATCTAAGGTATGTCTGTCTCTTGCATGACTTTGATCTTTTTCTTTTTTTTTACTCAGTCTAAAAATCTATGCCATTTGATCAGGATGCATAGACCATTCACATTTAATGTAAGTATTGATATATTTGGCTTTACCTCTGCAATTTTTCTATTTCTTTTTCATCTATCTTATTTTTTCTTCTTTTCCTCTTTTACTGTCTTTTTTGTTAAGTAAATATTTTAAATGTTCCATTTTAACTCCTATGTTGGTTTTTTAACTGTGTATTTTTAGTTTTCTTTTGAAGTGTCACTCAAAATAACAATATCTACTTCAGAATAATATTCTTTTAATTGCAGTAAAATATAAAAAACACTGCTCCAATATCTCTCCTTTTCATCCCCCCTCCCTTTATGGTCGCTATGAGTCGGAATCGATGACCCTTGTGGTATTATTTTTTTATATGTTACATTTAAATATTATAAATCCAAAAAAATACAGTTTTTATTTTATACAATCTTATATCTTTGAAAAATGTCTGAGAAAAAGTATAAAGAGTGTCTTTTTTAATTTGCCACAACATTTATCATTGTAGTGCTTTTTATTTCTTCCACTGGATTTGAGCTACCCAAAGTGTCATTACCTTTCAGCTCAAAGGATTTTCTTTTCTCAGTGTTTGTTTATCTGGGAATGTATTTATGTTACTTTCATATTTGAAGCATGGTGGTTATAGAATATTTGGTTGAAATTTTTTTTCTTTCTACACTTTGAGTACATCATTTCAATGCCCTCTGGACTCCATTGTTTTGGATAATATGTCAGCTATTAATCATATAATTTTTTTTTTCCTTGTATGTGATGAGTTGTGTTTATTTTGCTGCCTTCAAGGTTTCTCTTTGTCTTTTGAAAGTTTGATGATGATGCGTCTAGGTATACCTGTCTTTGTATTTACCCTGCTTGAGTTTTTTTTTTTTAATTTCTTGAATTTTTAGATTAATGCTTTTCATTAAATTTAGGATGTATTCAACCATTATTTTGTATCCATTCCCCTCCCCCTTCTGCCATTACACATTTTATTTGGTAAACTTTATGTTGTTCAGTAGGAATCTGACTATTTTTCCTCATCTTTTTTCTCTGTGTCATGCAGATTGGATTATTTCTATTGAATTGTGTTCAAGTTTACTTATTCTTTCTTATGCCATATCATATATAATATTAAGACCCTCTGTTGAATTTAGAATTTTAGTTATTGATTTTTTTTCTACTCTAGAATTTCAATTGATTTTTGGTTATAATTCCTGTCTTTCTGTTGAGATTCTCTATTCGTTCATTTGTTGTCATACTTTTAATTGTTTAAACATGATTTTCTGTAGTGCTTTGAAAAAAATTATTATAGTTCCATTAAAATCTTTGTCTGCTAAATCCAACATCTGGGGACACTCACAGAAAATTTCTGTTGGCAGTATTTTTTTTCCCCCTTGATTAAGAGTCACACTTTTTTTTTTGTACATATCGTAATATTTTCTTGAATACATTTTAGATACTATATTTTAGCAATCCTGAGTCATGCCTCTCCTCTTCCTAAGGGTTGCTTTTGTTTTTGTTTGCTTATATGTTAATAAGCATATAATTTGTCTGTACTAAATCTGAAATCCCTTTCCTCTACAACATGTAGCCACTGATGTCTATGCTCCATTTTATTTGTTCTGTCTTTATTTTTAAGTTTGGATTATTAGAAATTGGTCTGAGTCTTCTTAGGTCATTGTTCAGGCAGAGATTTGTCAGACGTTGTGTTCAAATACCTCAAACTAATAAGTCTTCCATTCTTTGCTGATGGATCTGTGTGTGGGTGGGGGAGTACCTTCATAGTTTAGACAATTTTCAACACACTGTCTCAGCTTTAATTTTTTACTAGGTCCTCTCATGTCCCCTCTGGGTATGCACACAACATCCATCAGCCAGGACTTGAAGACGACTTGGAGTCACTCTAGATTATACTGCATGTAAATAAATAAATAAATAAATTACCCAAGTACTTAAATTACCCCAGGATACGTGGAGAGTTTTTGAGGCCTCGTGTGGTCATCTCACATTCAGGAACTCCCAACTAGTTTGGAAGTTTGTTGTTGCCCTTAACAGGACTACAATCTGACTTGTGGAGCCACTGACCTTCCCTTTATGGTTGCCATCAAGATCACAAATTTAACTGACAATGCTCTAAATCAAGGGAATATTTTTCCTCCCTGCCCCCAAGTAGTGGCAGTGAGGCTGTTGTTTTCAGTGCTTTCCTACCCTGGTTGAATTACTGCAGTGTGGAAGCAGGTATGGGAACAATCCTGGGCAAGAACATCACAGACTTCCGTTGTTCTTACCCAAAATTTAATAGTTTTTGTAATTAAGTACTTTTCAGTTTTTTCTATGCCTTTGATCAATTTTCAAAGTACTAAGGTTGTTGTTTTAGCAGTTTTGTAAGGTTCCTTAGTTGCTTATTGGGAAGGGATTTGTTGATCTGTCATGTTGAATTTTCATTCATTTTTGCTTTCTTGGTTCCACAGTCCTTGGCTCAGAGTGGATTCCTAAATTTTATTGGTTTAATAATGAATGGAAGGAATAAAAAAGGGAGTGTTGTCTTATGCAGTTTAATTATTCCCAAATGTAAGTTGATGGTTTTGCTGTTTTTTTTTTAAGTGTGTACAAGAGACTTAATCTAGGAATAATTGGTCTTCAACTTGGAATGATTAACAAGACTTACAGTCTCTAGAGATAAAGTGGAACAAGTTGCATACACATGCCAATTTCTGACAGTTTCTAGACATATCTATAGACCTCATGTTGCTTAGACAGATTCCAGATGTTATCCAAAGTATGGGACTTCAGCTCTCAATACTAGCTGTTGACTGAAGAAGGATTAGTAATTCACCTCCTGTTCATTCTGTCGTTGAAGGAGAGATTACCTGCACTAAATAGTATGAGATGACCAAATACCTAAGACCCAGCACTAAAACAAAACCAAACCCATTGCCATTGAGTCGATTCTGACTCATAGCGACCCTGTAAGACAGAGTAGAACTGTCTCATAGAGTTTCCAAGGAGCGCCTGGTGGATTCAAACTGCTGACCTTTTGGTTAGCAGCTGCAGCGTGTAACTACTACACCACCAGGGTTTCCACACCCAGCACTAGACAGACGAAATTGACAGCAGTTTATCAGTCACATATACTCACAGTCCCGATGCGGTGAATGCTACATACCATGTAGGGTCACACAGAGGGTGCACTTGGGCATTGAGTGAACCAGTGGGAAGCAGGCTTTGTAGTAATGAGGGCAGAGTTGGGAACAACGGAGGATGAGATCGCCTAGTTTGAATAATTACACGGGCTGGCAGGAAAGTGAAGCCTATTAGATTGAGGACTGGGTGGAATGCAGAAGGACTGGCTAATAAAGAAACTAGCCAGGTGGGGAAACTTTCTTACTGCACGGGAGCCATATCTGGCAGGGAAACGCATGGTTAGGCCTTTAGGGCCCTGTGATGTTCTAATATGTCAAGGCAGCACTTGAAATTTTAGGCTTCACAATGCAACCATGAATTTCTTATTTCATACCAGGAATTCAGACTCAGCCAAAACATTTTAACATGCTTATATTATAATGCTTATATATGTCTCTGAACAACAATGAACACTGAAATGAAATTTTTGTCACAGTGATGAAATAAAATGGTACCTCTTAGATTGAGCTTACACATACTGCCAGTGTAAATTTTATAGAACTTTTTCCAAAATTAAACAAACGAAAAATGCTGAAGATTCACTTAAAGTCTTAGAACAGAAGCTGAGTCAGTCACCAGTTTCAGAAGCTGTCACTAAAATTGTTGGCATAGTCATTTAATTATAGTTATTTTTTTTTATTCTTCCCACATTTTCAGTTTCTGAGAGAACATAAAATTCAACCACTGTCCATGTTTGTTCAGGACTAGTCTTTGGCATGGTTCTATTGTCTTTCCAGATTCTTCAAAGGTCTAGTTTTAATCTGACTCAGAATATCTTCCCTCTCACTTAAACTCGTTCACACTGGGACATACAGAAGCACGCATTTTTGTTGACTTCTCCATTGCTCTTTTGTTTGTTTGGTTTTATTCCCCTGGATCTGTGTACTTAGGTCAGAGCCCTCCGTATTCAATTCCCGTCCCTGTATAACAAACTGATTTTGCTGGCCTCGAACTTGCATCACCAGAGGAGTAGATGAGGCAGAGTCAGCTTTACACCTTTGCATGACATTGTTGTTGTTGCATACCATTTAGCCAATTCCAATTCATAGTGATCCCATAGGACCAAGTAGAACTGCCCCATAGGGTTTCCTAGGCTGTAATCTTTTTGGGAGCAGATTGACATGGGCACGGATTTCTCCTGTGGAGCCACTGGTGGGTTCAAATAGCTGATCTTTCAGTTAGCAATCGAGCACTTAACCATTGTGCTTCAGCATGCCACCAGTAAAATGATAAGGAGCCCTGGTGGTGCAGTGGTTAACTGCTGGGCTGATAACTGAAAGGCTGGCTGTTCAAACACACCCAGAGGCTCTTTGAGAGAAATACCTGTGATCTGCTTCCTTAAAGATGAAACCAAAAATCACATCCATTACCACTGAGTCAATTCCGACTCACAGTGGACCTATAGGACAGAATGGAACTGCCCACAGGGTTTCCAAGGCTGTAAGTCTTTACAGAAGCAGAATGCCACACCTTCCTCCTGCAGCACGGCTGATGGGTTCGAGCTGCCAACCTTTGGTTAGCAGCCGAGGGCTTTCACAATTGCACCACCAGGGCATAGAGATTACAGCTGAGAAAACCCTTTGGTGCAGTTCTGCTGCGTCAAATGCAGCCACTATGAGTCAAAAATCAAATTGACTGCACCTAACAGCAACAGTGTAGCAATAGTGTCCCTTTCACTAAGGCTTCTAACACAAATACTGAACAGTCATTTATGTTGTGGCTGATCATCAAACATCTAGATGAAATTCTCCCTATTCAGTCTAATCCAACAAATCAAATGTAATAAGGTTATCCCATGGATCAGCTAAAATATCATGGGTTAAGAAACCTTGTGGACTGAAAGGAAACAGAAAAAGTGCCTTGATATCCAATAGAATAGAAGGCTGTTACTTATTCCACATTTAGATAGGTGGCTGGCACATAGGGTTGAACTCTCAACTACTAACAGGAAGGTTGGCAATTCAAATCCATCCAGGGGTGCCTCAGAAAAAAGACATGGCAATCTACTTTTGAAAGGTAATAGTCATTGAAAACTATGAGTTTTTGCTCAGAAACGCATGGGGTTGCCACGAGTCAGAATTGACGCAATGGCAACTGTGTTTTTGTTTGTTTGTTTTTTAGTGTTTCACTCAAAATAAGAGAAATTTTGGTGTCAACTAAAAGTTGGATTTTAGGACCGAACGAAATAGATACCATTATTCACATAAAAAAAAATAGGAATCATTATATGGGTTCTACAGAGGATTATAAATGAAAAATTTCATGATGTTACCTTACTCTTTGCCCTTTGGTTTCTGTGTTTGTCTCCATCTCAACTCTTATCACACAGATCACATTGCTGTCATTGTTAAAAAAAAAAAGTTGTCATTGTTAGGTGCTATCAAATCAGTTACAACTCATAGTGACAGAATGAAACACTGCCTGGTCCTGCATCATCCTCATAGTCATTGCTATGTTTGAGCCCATTGTTGCTGCAATCCATCTCATTGAAGGTCTTCCTCTTTTTCACTGACTCTCTTTACCAAACATTATGTCGTTTTCCAGGAACTGGTCCATCCTGATAACATGTCCAAAGTATGTGAGACAAAGCCTCTCCATCCTTGCCTCTAAGAAGCATTCTGGCTGTACTTCGTCCAAGTCAGATTTGTTCATTCTTTTGGCAGTCCATGGTATATTCATATTCTTTACCAACACCATAATTTAAATGCATCAGATCATTAAAAGGACCAAAATGAATGTCACAAGAGACTCTGAAACTTGCTCTTGAACATAGAGAAGCTAAAGGGAAGGGAAGAAATGATGAAGTGAAAAAGCTGAACAGAAGATTTCAGAGGTTGTCTCAAGAACACGAGGTAAAGTATTATAATGAAATGTGTTAGAAAACCAAAAGAGAAGAACATACTTGGCATTTCTTAAGTGGAAAGAACTGAAGAAAAACTTAAGCTTCGAGTTGCTATATTGAAGGATTCTGTGGAAACCCTGGTAGCATAGTAGTTAAGTGCTATGGCTGCTAACCAATAGGTAGGCAGTTCGAATCTGCCAGGCGCTCTTTGGAAACTCTATGGGGCAGTTCTATTCTGTTCTATAGGGTCACTATGAGTTGGAATCGATTCAATGGCAGTGAGTTTTTTTTTTTTTTTTTTTAATGGGCAAAATATTGAATGACACATGAAACATCAAAAGAAGAATACATGGAGTCACTGTACCAAAAAGAACTGGTTGACATTCATCCATCTCAGGAGATAGCACATGATCAAAAACCAGTGGTATCAAAGGAAGAAGTCTAAACGGCACTAAAGGCAGTGGTGAAAAACAAGGCTTCAGGAATTCAAAGAATACCAACTGAGATGTTTAAGCAAACGAATGCAACACTGGAAGTGCTCACTCATCTATGTCAAGAAATTTGGAGGACAGCTACCTGGCCATCCAACTGGGAAAGATGCATATACCTTTCCATTCCAAAGAAAGGTGATCCAGTGGAATGCAGAAATAATTGAACAGTATCATTAATATCATATGCAAGTAAAATTTTGCCAAAGATAATTTAAAAATGGATGCAGCAATACAGCAGTAGGAAATTGCCAGAAATTCAAGCTGGATTCAGCAGAAGATGTGGAATGAGAGGTATCATTGCTGATGTCAGATGGATCTTGTCTGAAAGCAGAGAATACCAGAAAGATGTTTATCCGTGTTTTATTGACTGTGCAAAGGCATTCAAGTGTGTGGATCTTAACGACTTGTGGATAACATTGTGAAGAATGGAAATTCTTGAACACTTAATTGTGCTTATGAGAAACCTGTACGTAGACCAAGAAGCAGTCACTTGAACAGAATAAGAGCATACTACATGGTTTAAAATCAGAAAAGGTGTTTCAGGATTGTATGCTTCCACCGTACTTATTCAATCTGCGTGCTGAACAAATAAACTGAGAAGCTGGACTGTATGTAGAAGAGTGCAGCATCAAGATTGGAAGAAGACTCATTAACAACTGTGATATGTAGATGACACAACCTTGCTTGCTGAAAGTGAAGAGGACTTGAAGCACTTACTGATGAAAATCAAAGACTACAATATGGATTTAGTAGGGATTACACCTCAACATAAAGAAAACAAAAATCCTCATAACAGGTCCCATAAACAACATCATGATAAATGGTGAAAAAATTGAAGTTTTCAAGGGTTTCATTTTGCTTGGGTATGTAATCAATGCCCATGGAAGCAGCAGTCAAGAAATCAAAAGACACATTGCATTGGGCAAATCTGCTGTAGAAGACCTCTTTAAAGTGTTAAAAAGCAAAGATGTCACTTGGAGGACTAAGGTCACCTGACACAATTCATGGTATTTTCAATCGCGTCGTATGCATGCAGAAGCTGGCCAATGAACAAGGAAGACTGCAGAATTGCTACAGATCATAACGATAAGTTTGTGTATCAATCAACTTCCTTTCTAGACAATGAGCTACTTTAGGACAGGAACTCTCTTGTGCCAGTTTTTGAATCTCTAGTGCTCAGCATGGTGTATGTTACACTGTTTGCTGACTTAATGAAAGAACAAAAAGAATAAGGAAGGGAAGTGAGACCACATGCTCACTCATACTCTGTTCACAATAACGCTCAGACACTTAGTGTACTGAAAGGACTGATAAATTGCACTTTGGGGATAGATGAAGAGTGACTTGGTACAAGCCATATTATTGTTCCTAAATCTAAGATTTCAGAGTTCAACTTTTTGCCCTGTTAAATGGACTGTGTTATTTGGAAGCAATTAAGAATCTAGAAAAACCTTGAGATCAAATGTCATAAAAATGGAGATAGGACTAAAAATGCAGATAGAAAAGTTACAGAAGAATAGTTGCAATGTAAACAGATTTTAGCTTTGGAGTTTCTTTCAAAACTTAATTCTGGTGTAGGCAAAGATATATTATTTCTGCCAAGATTCTTCATTGTTGACCAGTTACACTATGTGATCACACTATGTAGTTAGAGGAGTTATTCCCTGAAAATGCATTTATTGAGTGCTCCTTATGTGCCAGGCATAGTGCTATGTGCCAGGAATACAAACACAGACACAGCCCGAATCGTCTTAAAGCCTAATTGGAGAAGAGACAGGATATGCATAAATATAGGCAAAAAGCCACAGGTGCTATGTTTGAGATATGTTCAAGGTTTTGGAGGAAGTTTGGAAGCAGTGCTCCAAGGGATGATGTAGTCAATTGCACAGTGAATCCAGAGGTCAAGAAAGGCTTGGTAGCAGAGATGACCTTTGAGCTGAGCCTTGAAGATAAATAAGGTTGGCCAGGGAGAAGAGGAGATGGACACAGGAAGCAGTGTGAGTTTAAACATGATAATGCAATAGTCCAGAACGCTTGTGCAAGTGGAGAAGACAGCTGTGGGCTTCCTTGAAATGAGAACTGTACCATCAGGTGCTGTCAGGTGCAAAAGGCAGGGTAAGTAGCATATTTTGTAGCATCCAAGATAAGGCTCCCTTGCAAATTGAAGTTGAAACAAGCTACATATAAATACAGATCTATTAAGGCAAAGAGCTTCATGTGTCAGTATCTATTAACTGCTTGATGCTGAGGTGTATTTGTGCTGAATGGCAGGAGCTGGTGGGCCTGCCAGTCCCAGTAGCACATAAGACCAAGAGAGGTTTTCCCCAAAGAGAACTATTTGCTTACATGTACACACATCCCCTGTTGCATTACAATGTGATTATACTTCAGGCTCTTCTGAGAGATAAAATTGTCTATGATGGAAATCAGAGGAAGAACACAATGCAAGGCTAGGGGCTGGTTGTCAGCATGTAAGATCAAACTCTCTTTTAAGCTGTATCAGACAGGGGATTAACAATGGATTTTGTGATATTTTTTGCCTGATACTTATATAGTTCCATTAAGAACAATCTTGGGAAATTATCTGAATGCATCTACTTAAACGACAAGAATGGATGATAAATTATATTCCATAGCTGTCTTTAAGAAGAGGGGAGGATTCTGTAGACACTGGGGATTAGGCTTTGCTCTGCTTTTTTACAATTATATTATTTCCCCATCTTAAATTAGTAAAGTGGAGCTGATGGTTTTCCCTAGCTTTAGGAGAGGAAGTATATCACAGTATCAGGAGCCCAGATTTCTCTTTCTATTTTGCCTGTAACACCTGCAAGATACCATAATATAAACATTCTTCACTATGATGAAAAATGCATATTTCTATACAAAATGATATCTGATTCAACATTATGTTGGTGTTTCTTCAAAATACTTGCTTGAAAGAACAAACATTCATTGAATTTACCATCTGATTATCATTTTATTCTAAACCTCTCCTTACCATCCACACAGGGCCCTTTAACTTCCAGCCCAGATTTACGAGATAATAGACTGGTGCTGTTGCTAAAGGGGAAGATGGAACAATTAAAGTTTTGGATCCAATAAAATGTTTATTTGCTTTTGTTGTTGTTTTTCCTGAATATATTTAATGAACTTTTATATTTACTGAGTTTCATGAAATCCTTTTGGCTTGTTTAGCAATAACCAATTACAACTCTTCATTCTGTTGCCTCGGGTTAAATTTTATTGAAGTAAGACCAGGTAGGAATGTCCAATGACCATTTTACATCTCAGCAAAATTAATAATATTGCTTTTTCTACAAAAGTGCTTTGGAAATTTTAACCGTACTGATTGAGTAGAAATTGGCAATATGGGTATTGTTGTAATTCGCATGGCTCCAAGCTATACCAGGATGAAGATAAGAATGGTATTTCAATAACAATTACAAGAACAATCAGAGACTCACCAGTTCTTTCTCTTATTTCCCCCAAACAGCTCTTAGAGAGCTCAGAATCTCTTATGTGACCCATGGACCAGTTAGCATTCTTAGCAACCTTATGGAATTAGATTAGCTAGTTTTCTATTCTTATAATTTTGCTTTCTCTAATGATGTCTATTATTTCAATATTCTGTCTTGTCCCCATTAAACCATTTAAGTGTTCTAGAAATATTAGTATCTTTTTTTTTCTTCTAGGTCACATCACCCCAGCTTCATCTTGCCCCTGGAAGCAAGACAAATATAATTATTCAGACTGTGAACTTCACTTTCAGATTGAGAATCTTGCCACAGTTTATATCATCAGTATCACTAACTGTTACTTGTAAATCTTTCTCTTTTTCAAATTTTGTATAAAATAGGATATGATCTGTAGTCAAAGGCGGCAAATCTATTCCAGTCATTAGTTTCACTGTCCATTGGGGAACGGGGGAAGGTAGAAGAAATGTTCATGGTTTGACAACACTGCATAATTTACGCATCTAGTGAAATATCCTCTCTGGGTCAAACTGAAGTGAGCCACCTTGTCAATTAGTACTAGCATCCTCTCTGGTAAACAGATCTGTCTCTCTTTACTGCTTCCTTGTGTAGAGGAAAAGGTTCCCCAAAGTGAGTTATTAATTTGCTGTAGTATATATTTCTTTAGTTTGTGTTGGCTGAATGATTTAGATTTCTAGACTAAAAGACCATCACTTTCAAAACTATTTCCCCTTGGGTAACTATGATTTTTCAGAAAGCGTGTGGCAGATGAGACAGCTTTCGGCAAACGTTTATCTAACAGATGTTCCAGTTGGGCTGCAACTGAGCTTCTGTCAGGTAGTTAGGTAGAGCTAGTGACACCCCCTTCCCCAACATCAATTACATAATCTGATTTGTATGGGGTTGAAGCGCCTACTGGGAAACTAACTCAGACAATAAAGGAGCTCAGGGATGTCTGCTAGCCAGGAGGATGGGTAGATTCTATGGGTACCAAGATGCAAAGAGAGTGACGATGCTCCACGTAGTGAATTCGTCATAATAGAAGATAAAGTCTGCCTCAATGATCAAGATTCTGCAACAGGGCTTGGGAGTGAGAAGCAGTTCTCTCTATAATGTGTTGGTTGTTGAAAATAACTTTATCTGCAATGTAACAGGTGACCCTTGCAGGTTCTTTCGTTTCTGTTACTATCAATAGTTGCACGTATGAACTATTTTATTTTTCTAATAGAACTAAAAATATAAATGCATATTTACACACTTATTTGTATAACAAATTAAAACCTCAATCTGTGTATTGGAGCAGCATAATTACATCCACATATAATCATTTGCATATGAAAGTCCTTGATTTGCATGGACAATTATAAGTACTCCTTTTTTGCTGATGCAAATGAAGCAACACCTTTGGAAAATTGGCCTCATAATTCCTAATCATATATCATTGAGTGGTACATACAGTTTTAGGAAAGAAATCTACATCATTTCAAGGAAAAGAAGACATTTAGGCAGATTTTTTCTGGAGGAAGTGCTTGACAGAATAATTTTTCTTCCTAATAATGCCTAAAAATTGCTCAATTTTTCAGTAGTCCAAAGCAGAAGGGAATAAACAATTGACTTGGTGGTTCCTGGAGAAGCAGAGAAGCAAGTGGTAACCTTTCCATCTACTGGACTTTACTGAACTACTTACTATATGGAGAATTTCATAAGTGTTTTCATTAGAATGAATCAGAGAATTGTTTGTTGATCTTTGCACCACAGAACTCAAAATTCTTGAAAGGAAGGAGTGGTGGGAAGTCATTGGTAAAGTCGAAAAGGGTCAACGCTCTTGGCTTAGAAGGCAAAGAGCCACACTGGGCATTTTTCAGTCATTCCTCAGGATTCTGTCTTTTCAAATAAATTTCAACGTGAATTAAATATTTCCTAAGGGAGAGTGAAACTCACATTAGGATTTTAGTGGCTGTCAAAACCCCCAAGATCTCTCACATGACTGATTATTTAGCATGATCTTTAATGTCTACTTTCTGTTCGAAGTGTTTGGTCAGTCTCAGAGTTTTTCCCCCTGCTTCTCAGTTATTTAGATATGTGAAATTGCTACTTGTCATGAGCATGATCAGGAGAAAAGAATTTTCAGTTCCACCGTTTATGTACTTTCAGTAATTACACTTCATTTATTGGGTCATGAGAAATGACATTTTGTTTCTAAGTGAACAGAGTTATAATGAATTCATCTCAGATAGTTAAATCTCAAGTCTGTAACCCAGGTGACTCTGCTTTTATAAAATCACTCTGTAGGAAGCCTTTTGTTGTTGTTGATCTAAGAATATAATCATCTTGAACATATAAAACACATGCCTTTTAGATGGCTGCTAACTTCTCTATCCAAAGGCAGGTAGGAAAAAAGGCCTTTTCAGCAGGCACTGGGAGGCTGTTGGGAGCATAGAACCACAACCCTCAGGGTCCAGGTAGGATTTACTCCCAGCTGGGTGGGCAAGGTGTTGCCCCTCATTTTCTTCCAGGCCCACATGGATTGTATCGCTACCATGGGTTCCTGGCAACATTCTCCCCACATGCTTCATTCATGTACTTTCATATCTGTTAGCACTCCCAAAAGCTGTCATTGCCTTTACATATTAATTAAAGTTAGAACTGAATCCAAGTTATTTCATTCGTACACTCACACACACATACATACATATTTTTATTATAGTTTTATATATACACAAATGAATATATATATGGAATATATATATAAGTACATACAAAATATATACATTATATTTACACATATATATTCAAATTAGAGTTCATCTGTAAGAGACTCACATTTTTTTATCCCTTACTCTCATTGAAGTAGATTTTGAATTCTGAACTATTTTTGTAAGCACTTGAATATTTGCAAGACTTTCTTATATCTGTAATGTATCTTATGTGTACAGTAACCTGGTCATGAAAGTTTTAGGCCAATGTAATAGTCCACATTTTGTAGATAAGAAAACTGAAGCAGAGAGGGTTCAAATGATTTGTGTAAGGTGATAACATTAGTGACTGGAAGAACCAGGGCTGAACTCAAAGACTCCTAGAAATGTGCTCCTTCGAGCATTGCAAGGCCTCTGTCTTCCTTTCTTATAAGTCCAATACTACCTGGTATGGCCTTGATAAAGCACATATTTTAAACTAATAATTGTTAACAAATGTTTCTTCCTTAGACATCCCAAAATATACCCAAATCAATTATGCTTTTTGGTCTCATTTGTTAGCCAACTGTGTTGTTGTTAGGTGTCCTCTCGTCAGTTCCGACTCAGTGATCCAACGTACAATAGAATGAAATGCTGCCCAGTCCTGTGCCATCCTCACAGTCGTTGCTATGCTTGAGCCCATTGTTGTAACCACCATGTCAATCCATCTTGTTGGGGGTCTTCTTCTTTTTTGCTGACCGTCTACTTCACTAAGCATGATGTCCTTCTACAGTGATTGATCCCTCCTGATAACAAGTCCAAAGTACATGAGATGAAGTCTTGCCATCCTTGCTTCTAAGGAGCATTCTGGCTGTACTGCTTCCAAGACAGATTTGTTTGTTCTTTTGGCAGTTCTTGGTATATTCAAAATTCTTTGCCAACACCATAATTAAAAGGTATGAATTATTCTTCAGTCTTCCTTATTCATTGCCCAGCTTTCACATACATATGAGGCATTTTGAAAATACCACGACTTGGGTCAGGTGCATCTTAGTCCTCAAAGTAATATCTTTTTTTTTTTTTAATACTTTAAATAAAGAGGTCTTTTGCAGCAGATTTGCCCGATGCACTATGTCATTTAATTACTTGACTGGTGCTTTCATGGGCATTAATTATGAATCCAAGTAAAATGAAATCCTTGACAACTTCAGTCTTTTCTCTGTTTATCATGATGTTGCTTATTGGTCCAGTTGTGAATATTTTTGTTTTCTTTATGTTGAGATGTAATTCCTACTGAAAGTTGTAGTCTTTGATCTTCATCAGTTAGTGCTTCATGTCCTTTTGGCTTTCAGCAAGCAAAGTTGTGTCATCTACATATCACAGTTGTTAATGAGACTTCCTCAAATCCTGATGCTGCGTTCTTCTTCGTATAGTCCAGCTCTCAGATTATTTGCTCAGTATACAGATTGAATAAGTATGGTCAAAGGAAACAACCCTGACACACACCTTGCCTGATTTTAAACTCCGAAGTGTCCCTTTGTTCTGTTCAAAGGATTGCCTCTTCGTCTATGTACAGGTTCCTCATGAGCACACTTAAGTATTCCAGAATTCACATTCTTCACAATGTTGTTCATAATTTGTTTTAATCCTCACAGTTAATTGCCTTTGCAAAGTCAATAAAACACAAGTAAACATCTTTCTGGTATTCTCTACTTTCAGCCAAGACCCCGGCATCAGCAACGATATCCCTAATTCCATGTCTTCTTTTGAATCCGGCTTGAATTTCTGGCAGTTCCCTGCCTATGTACTGCTACAACCATTTTTAAATGATCTTCAGCAAAATCTTATTTGTGTATAACATTAATGACATTGTTCAATAATTTCTGCATTCTGTTGGATCATCTTTCTTTGGAATGTGCACAAATATGGATCTCTTCCCATCAGTTTACCAGGTAGCTGTCTTTCATATTTCTTGGCATAGACAAGTAAGCACTTCTGGCATTGCATCCATTTGTTAAATCATCTCAACTGGTGTTCCATCAATTCCTGGAGTCTTGATTTTCTCGAATGCCTTCAGTGCAGCTTAAATTTCTTCCTTGAGTACCATTGGTCCTTGAGCATGTGCTATCTCCTGAAATGATTGAACGTCAACCAATTATTTTTGGTACAGTGACTCTGTATTCCTTCCATCTTTGTTTGACGTTTCCTGTGTCATTCAATATTTTGTCCATAGAATCCTTCAAAATTGAAACTTGAGGCTTGAATTTTTTCTTGAATTCTTCCAACTATAACAACTGGAAAAGCACTGAGAGAAAAGACTACAACTTGGAAAATAAACTTTTCATTTTAAACATCTTGAATTCTGTGATTGTACTTATGTCATGCAGAACATACTTTGAGATGGATATGAGAAATCATGGCAGGAGATCATCAACAGATATCTCATTACACAACAAAGATAAATACACCACATTAGGATATTATATTATTGGGCACAGTCGAATTTGCAGCCTCTGTTCTGTTCTGCAAATTTCTTTACGGGACAGCTGAAGTCTCAAATCTGCTTTGCAGCCTTGTCAGCCTCTTCGGTATGCACTCCTTCTATCTTGTCTGGTCTGCCATGAGACTCACCTTTATTATTACATTATCTCGTACATATTTGCCCCATGTTTCATATGTATCTCTTCTGTCCTCACAGCCAAATTATGAACACTTTGAGTGAAAGAAGAGTACCAGAGCTTCTTTTTATTTCCCTCAAAACCTATTAGATAATGCATGCTTTTTGGATGAATACCTCTAATTGCGATTGAGTCATGTCTCATTCATGGCGACTCCACGTGTGACAGAGTAGAAGTGCTCCATAGGGTTTTCTTGGCTGTAATATTTATGGAAGCAGATTGCCAGGCATTTCTTCCATGATGCCACTGAGTGGGTTTGAACCACCAACCTTTAGGTTTGTAGCCAACTGCAAACCATTTGTGCCATCCAGGAACTTTTTTGGATGAATAATATAATCTAAATAAACAGATTGTGTGCTACATTTGTCAGCTACCTGTAGCCATACTATATCGAATCCGTGGCACCACAGTTTAGGAGACGTGAGAGAATATAAAAAGTGGAAGGTAGGTTAAATACCTGGAATAGCAGTAGATGTGACTGAGCTTATATGGTGTCTTCACAAGCATGTTTTTACAATAGATTGCAGAAAAACCACGAAGTTTAGCACAATGCATGGCAAAGACTGCATAATTAATGTTTGTCAATGTAATTAATAGGATGCATTTATATACAGGTGAACAGCATACCTCTACCCCACGTCCTCCTTCAAGTCAGAAAAATTCATCATTTTGTTAACCATTTGCCTACGTAGCCCACGAGATTAAGTTTTGATGAGACAGAAGACTGGAAAAGAGGACAGACAGTGTCCCAGTATAATGAGTGACCTGCATGGTTTGTAACTGTCCCCAAAAGTCAAGGAGTACTTTGAGGAGCTGAGGAAAACTATAGGGAAATACTTTTATTGGTGTGAACAGAACACTTGAAACATAGTTGGCATGCTAGGGGCTAGCTTATGTTTCATAACACAGAAGCAGGCCTCACACTCATGCTTGGGCAATGTGGGGACACAGTCGTAGGGACAGAATGGTAACACATACTCATATTAGACTTTGCTAATGTTTTGAAATGTATTAAAAAAAAAAAAACAGTTGCTATCAAGTTGATTTCGACTCATAATGACCCTATAGGACAGAGTAGAACTGCCCCATAGAGTTTCCAACGAGTGCCTGGTGGTTTCAAACTGCCAACCTTTTGGTTAGCAGCCATAGCACTTGGCCACTACACCACCAGGGTGTCCTTGAAATGCATATAACCAAACCACCAAACCCGTGGCTGTCTAGTTGATTCAGACTCATAGTGAAGGAAAAATAGGGAAAGCTGATTTTTTTTAAAAAAAGGTGTATAATAGGAAAATAAAGGGCTGCTTACCCACTTAATAAACTGTAGGTAGGTCTCAGGGACTGATGGAAAGGTCCAGAATTGGATAATTGTGATGGTTGAACAACATGATGAATGTAATTAATGTCAGTGAATTGTACCTGTAAGAAATGTTAAACTGGCAAATGTTTTGTTACATATATATCTACCACAAACAAAACAAAAAACACAACATTTAGGGGACTACCCTTTCCCATAAGTTGAGGTCCAAAGCCTATACTGGCTAACCGACTCCACAGCAGTGGGTTTGGTTTTTGGTTTATAAGCAGCAAGAAGGATCTCTAGTAGGACAGCAGTTAAAGGGCTGGGCTGCTAATTGAAACGAGCGGATTCACCAGTAAACCTGGTATGTACTGGATTATAGTGATCAAGGTAGGCACGGGCTTAATTATGTTTACTTACTAATCTGTACTGTACAGTTTCACACAAGTTTCACCACAGACACCATGTGAAATTGTGCACTATAGATTAGTTAGTAAGCACAATGAAGCTTGTGCTTACCTTATTGAGTAATCCGCCTCCATTGGAACTCACCTGCTGCTCCACAGGGGGAAGATGTGGCAGAGATTACAGTCTTGGAAACCCTATGGGGCAGTTCTACTTTGTCCTGTAGGGTCACTGGGAGTCCGAATTGACTTGACGGTAATGGGCTTGGGTTTTTTTTGTGTGTGTGCGTGTGTGGTGTGTTTTGATTTATGAACATAAGTGTCTGTTAATGTGGTTTCATGAGCGGAAGAAATCAGGATTTCTCCACATTCTGACAAAAAGTCTTCAGCACCTGCCCCAGGATCTGACTGATGACCCAAAGATTTGCATGGATGATCATTAGAAAGACCCAGTCCCCTGATGACCCTACGTTATATCAGCTGCTTCAGGGACGAGCTAATAATGCCTATGCACACAGAATCCTGGGTTTTAGCAGATAAGAATTCAGACTTAATGTTGCCTGGAATGTTCAAAATCACATCAGAGAGAATAATTTGACATGAGGATAAATAAATAATACATTTTCTAGTTAGCCTGCAAATAAATAATGACTCCTGAAAACTCCCAATTTGAACTCTATGAGCAAAATGGGCCCACCATATAGGCAGAGGAGCTCCCTCCTCCATTTCTAACTTTAATATTCCTGCTTTGCCACCAGTATTCCTTTTTCATTAGAGCTTCTCAACCAGAAAAGCTAATATCTGAATACATTAGTCTACGTATTTACTTCAAACTTAACAGAACTGAAACTTGGTGAAGCTGTTTGCATGCACAGAATACTAACAGGAATGAGCAGAGTGGTGGAAGGAAAGAAACAGTAATAACATGGGCAGTGACAGGGACCCTTATATAAAAGTAATATAAAAGCAGAGCAAGATTGCCTGATAGTGGAGGCAGTCAGAAACGAAATGTTTTGGGAAGGATTAAAAAAAATGCAAATAATCTGGATAGCAGACATTTTTCACTACTTTTCCCAAATAGTGATCTTGTAGGATTAAAAAAAGAAAAGTCACAAACATAGGTGAACTGCTAAGGATTCTTAGTAGAAATGAAAATTGACTAACGGATTGTAACGCATCTGAAGATCTATAATTAGAGCCTGTATTTTAAAGAGGGAGGACTCATCTTGATGGTTACAAAAATAAAATTCATAGAAAATTTACTTTTGCTATCATAAGGAAAGAGAAAGAACAGCACCTGTAGGATAAATGAATCTATCTGAGCAGTAGGGTAATTGAATCTTAGCATGTTTTCGACGCACCTTAAAATATCAGTTACCAGTTGCTCTCTAGTTAATCTGACTCATGGTGACCCCAGGTGTGTCAGAGTAGAGCTGTTCTCCATAGGGTTTCCAGTGGCTGATTTTTCGGAAGAAGATTGCCCGGTCTTTCTTTTAAGGCACCCCTGGGTGGACTCCAGCTCCAATCTCCAACCTTTCAGTTAGCAGCCGAATGCATTAACTGTTTGTACAGCCCTGGAATGAATTACCTTAGAGTAGGTGATTATATAGATAGCCTCTGTCTTATGGTAGAGTTCCTTTCCCATGACTCCGTTGTAAGTCGATTCTGACAAAAGTCGAGTGCCTTATTATTATTATTATTTAGTTTTCATTATTATTGCTATATGGCAGTGTTTTGAACAGTAAATGATAAAATTGAACACCTGTGAGTGAACATCTGAGAATGATAACATCAACAAATTAGGCACTGCAACACTGTATGTAGTATATGTGTTTTGGTCATCTAGTGCTGCTATAATAGAAATATCACAAGTGGATGGTTTTAACAAACAGAAGTTTATTCTGGCACAGTCCAGTAGGCTAGAGTCTGAATTCAGGGTGCTGGCTCCAGGGGAAGGCTTCTTTCCATCAGCTTTGGAGGAAGATCCTTGTCATCAGTCTTCCCTCTGGGAGCATCTCAGTGCAGGAAACGCAGGTCCGAAGGACATGCTTTGCTCCCGGTGCTGAGGTCCCCATGTCCATCCGCTCACTTCTCTCTTTTGTATCTCAAAAGAGATTGGCTTAAGACACTATCTAATCTTGTAGATCTCATCAATATAACTGCCACTAATCCATCTCATTACATCATAGTGATAGGATTTACAACACATAGGGAAATCACATCAAATGACAAAATGGTAGACAATTATGCAATACTGGGAAACATGACCTAGCCAAGTTGACAGATATTTTGGGGGGACACAATTAAATCCATGACAACATGTTGCTAATGATAAGATGTACAAAAATAAATAAATAAATAAATAAATAAATAACTGGATGCTGGTAAGAGCAGTTCTTATAAATCAAATATGTTGTAAATCGGCGAATACCTGTAATGATGGGAAATGGCTGAAGGACCAGAGTCAGTGATTTTTGCCTGTAATTCTTTATTATGATATTGAACTCTGGTTTTTATTGTGTATTGCTGTGTAACTTCCCAGGTATACCTTTATACCTTGCCACACCAACTTAACTACCAACTCCTTAGGAAAAATTCTGTATTATATTTTTATTCTGTAATAGAGCACCTAACACAGTGCTGGCTACATTAAAACACACACACACACATATGTAAGACAACAACCCCCCCAAAATATACATGTGACAAGGACTTGATTGGAGCTGGGTGGTGGATAGCCCCCACAGTGCTGCCCTCAGGCACATGGGGATTACTTATGGCAATGGAGACTCTCCTTCAAACACTTTGAGGGCAGTGCTTCTCAGTATCCCCAAGACTTAGCATGAAGCCTGGCACCTAGTGGGTATCCCACAAATGGCAAAATAAGTAGGCATATTTTGTTTGTGATTCTATTTAGGGCACAGACCCACTTTGTAACCTGTGTCTCTACGGCCCTTTTACCTCAGTCTCTCGAGGGTTGATTAGTCCTAAGACGGAGCTAAAATTTCAGAGGAGAAATTGGGTCAAATAAGCCTCAGGTGTGGAATGTGTCAGACTAGAATATGCATGACTCCCCGAGCTGAGGGACTGAGAGGTGTCCTGGGATGAACCAGGCATAAGAGGGGATGGTTGACAATTATGCTGAGAGGCTGGAATAGAAGTGAAGGCAGTGACATGAAAATGGCACAGATCCAAGGTTTGGGAGCCAGGCGGAAGCAGTTGATGATTTGTGGAACTATCTTAGTCTCTGACAGAAACAAAAAAAGCAGTTTTGCTGAAGAAGTAGGAAAAACTTCATATGATAAAATAAATCAGGGAAAATATGAATGTGCAGCGGGCACAAATGTGAGCATAGTAAGTACGTTTCCCCACTGGGGTCACTGTCCAGAGTGCTGTCTCTTTGAAGAGCCACATGACTCTCTTCTTCCTTCATATCCCTGCCCATTCATCACCTTATCAAGGAGGTTTTCCTTGACGATCCCATTCAAACTATTGCAGCGCATTTTCCTGCACTTCTGCATACCCTGTGAAATCCCTGGGTGGAACAAATGGTTAAGCACTTGAATTCCAAATTCAATTCAATTCAATTAGAATCCAAGTTCAAATTCATCCAAAGGCACCTCAGGAGAAAGCCCTAGCAATGTACTTCTGAAAGGTCACAGTCTTGAAAACTCTATGAAACACAGTTCTACTCTGAAGCGCATGGGGTCATCATGAATTGGAATTGACTTGATGGCAACTGTTTTTTTTTTTTCTTTTTCTGCATACCCTATTGTACTTACCCTGCTCTTTTACATAGTATTTATCACTTTCTGAAATATTTGTCTGCCGTCTGCTTCTTTCCAGTATAATGGAAACTCTGTGAGGGCAAGGATGTTGTCTGTTTGTTATCTTCTGCATCCTCGGTGCCCAACACTGCCCAGGACTTAGTACACACTCAATTAATGAGAGAATGAATGAGTCAGTAGATGGATGAATGAATGAAGGCACACTTCCTGAGAGAAAGGCAGTGAGAAGAGGAGAGGGCAGAATTTTTGATCCATCACAAATTCTTCTTTGCTAGAAAACCAGATTCTCTTCACTGACGTCAATGCATCATCTATAATATTTTGTGAGTTAGGAGAGCCCAGGAGTAGGAATAACATCATAATTCCCCTGGGAAGGAACTGGACTAGTCCATCTCTTTGAATTTCCTCAGGTTCCTCTTCCTATGATTTTGTGATTCTAAGATTTCATAACCTAAATTTTCCATTTTCTCCCAAAGTGAACCCTTTGCTTTTAAAACAAGTGACTCTCTCAATTTTACGTAAAATCCAGAGATGAAGTTTTTGGTAGCATAATATAGACTAAAAATGAGAACATAAGCAAGAAAGAAACCAAAATAATTTTTTGACTTTGTGAGTTTATCAGTTATTCTGTATTGGCAAATCAGCTAATATATCAGCCAAACCAAGGGGAAAGACTTCAAAGCAGTTTTAGTGATGAGTTTTCTTTTTTTCCACCTGTTTTTTAGAGGAATTGACCAAATACAGGAGAGAATTTCTTGGCTGTTACTTAGAAAAGGTTTTGAGCTTGAATCAATATGATATTTGCTTTGTAGGTATTGAAAATCATTCTCCTTTTGTCACTAATTGCTTTGGTATTCTGCAAAAGTACCAAGTGTCAGCTATTTATTAATAAATCTGTTTTTGTAAAGGGGATACAGCTTTACTGTTTATCATGTATCAGCAGTAAAAAATACTGGTGCCCCAAATAGAGCATGTAATGGAAGACGTTGTCAGTGTGTGGCATATCTGTTGATTAAAAACAGGTAAAGGGATGCGCAAGGCGACAACACGCATACAATTCTTCCAAAGCCCTCGTCACCAATGATCACTCTTCCATGGATTAAAGGCTGTCAGATACAATCATTTATCTGGTAATTGTGAAATGGGGAAATATAAAATTAAGGGGAGATTTTTAATGGCTTGTCATAATCAGCAACTGTGCCAGGCTTGCATTGGATTCATGAGATTAAATAGATAAAACACACATTCATTTGATTTTCACTTGCAACTAAATAGAGACAGGTGGTTGTGCAAGACAGATTTCTCATCTCTTTTATCCAGCAGTGAGTGATAGAGAAAGCAGTGCTCTATCTTCATCTTTTCAACAGAGATCCTCTAGACACAGGAAACATTGCTCCAAACCAGACCGGAAAACAAGATTTTATCTTCTCAGACAAGGAAGGGTGTCTTAGTTGTCTAGTGCTGCTCTAACAGAAATAACACAAATGGGTGGCTTTAACAAACAGAAGTCTATTTTCCCACAGTTTAGGAGGCTAGAAGTCTGATTTCAGGGTGCTGGCTCCAGGGGAAGGCTTTTTCTTTCTGTCAGCTCTGGAGGAAAGTCCTTGTGTCTTTTAGCTTCTGGCCCTAGATGTGGCTTGGCATCTCTCTTCCCTCATCTCTGCTTTGCTAGCTCACCAAAAGAGATTGACTCAAGGTATGTTTTTGTTGTTAGGTGCTGTCGAGTCGGTTCCAACTCATAGCGACCCTATGCACAACAGAATGAAACACTGCCCAGGCCTGCACCATCCTTACAATTGTTGTTATGCTTGAGCTCATTGTTGCAGCCACTGTGTCAATCCACCTCGTTGAGGGTCTTCCTCTTTTCCGCCGACCCTGTATGCTGCCAAACATAATGTCCTTCTCCAGAGACTGATCCCTCCTGGCAACATGTCCAAAGTATGTAAGATGCAGCCTCGCCATCCTTGCCTCTAAGGAGCATTCTGGCCACACTTCTTCCAAGACAGATTTGTTCGTTCTTTTGGCAGTCCATGGTATATTCAGTAGTCTTCGCCAGCACCACAATTCAAAGGCGTCAACTCTTCTTTGTTCTTCCTTATTCATTGTCCAGCTTTCACATGCATATGATGTGATTGGGTCAGGTGCACCTTAGTCTTTAGGGTGACATCTTTGCTCTTCAACACTTTGAAGAGGTCCTTTGCAGCAGATTTGCCCAAAGCAATGGGTCTTTTGATTTCTTGACTGCTGCTTCCATGGCCGTTGATTGTGGATCCAAGTAAAATGAAATCCTTGATGACTTCAATCTTTTCTCCGTTTATCATGATGTTGCTCATTAGTCCAGTAGTGAGGATTTTTGTTTTCTTTATGTTGAGGTGTAATCCACACTGAAGGCTGTGGTCTTTGATCTTCATTAGTAAGTGTTTCAAGTCCTCTTCACTTTCAGCAAGCAAGATTGTATCATCTGCATAATGCAGGTTGTTAATGAGTCTTCCTCCAATCCTGACGCCCCATTCTTCTTCATATAGTTCAGCTTCTCGTATTATTTGTTCAGCATACAGATTGAATAGGTATGGTGAAAGAATACAACCCTGACGCACACGTTTCCTGACTTTCAACCAATCAGTATCCCCTTGTTCTGTCTGAACAACTGCCTCTTGATCCATGTAAAGGTTCCTCATGAGCACAATTAAGTGTTCTGGAATTCCCATTCTTCGCAGTGTTATCCGTAGTTTGTTATGATCCACACAGTCGAATGCCTTTGCATAGTCAATAAAACACAGGTAAACATCCTTCTGGTATTCTCTGCTTTCAGCCAGGATCCATCTGACATCAGCAATGATATCCCTGGTTCCACGTCCTCTTCTGAAAGAGGCCTGAATTTCTGGCAGTTCCCTGTCAATATACTGCTGCAGCTGCTTTTGAATGATCTTCAGCAAAATTTGGCTTGCGTGTGATATTAATGATATTGTTCTATAATTTCCACATTCAGTTGTATCAGCTTTCTTGGGAATAGGCATAAATATGGATTTCTTCCAATCGGTTGGCTAGGAAGCTGTCTTCCATATTTCTTGGCATAGATGAGTGAGCACCTCCAGTGCTGCATCTGTTTATTGAAACATCTCAATTGATATTCCATCAATTCCTGGAGCCTTGTTTTTCGCCACTGCCTTCAGAGCAGCTTGGACTTCTTCCTTTAGTACCATCGGTTCCTGATCATATGCCACCTCTTGAAATGGTTGAATATTGACTAATTCTTTTTGGTATAATGACTCTGTGTATACTCAAGGTATGCCCTATACTAATCCTTTCTCATTAACATAACAAAAACAACCCATTCCTAAATGAGATTATAACCACAAGGATAGAGGGTAGGATTTACAACACACGTTTTTGGGTGACATAATTAAATCCATAACATTCTACCTTTTCGCCCCCCAAATTCATGTCCTTTCCACATGTAAAACATATTCCACCCCCCCCACATCATCACAAAAGTCTTAAATCAACTCCAAGTTCAAAATCTTATCTTCTGAATCATCTAAATAAAAACAAAAATCAAATAGAGGGCAAAATTATCTTCCTCTATGAACCTGTGAAATCTAGATTACAAGTTACCTATTTCCAAAGTACAATGGTGGAACAGGCACAAGGCAGACAATTTCCATTGCAAATAGGAGAAACTGAAGGGAAAGAAAGGATAACGGGCACAACTGAGTGCACAACCCAGCAGAACAAATTACATTAGCCTTCAGGTTTGAGAATAATCCTCTGTTTTTGCGGACCATCTGAGCAATGGCCCCACCCTTCACACTCTGGCTGTTGGCCGTGCTCCCTGGATTCTGGGCAGAGGTCCCTCTGGCCTGGGTTTCAATTCTGCCTTCCAGGCCCACTGAGATGGCAACTCTTCTCCCTTGGCTTTGGGCAGCCCCATTCTCCTAGGCCATTTGAGTGGTGACCCTATCCCCTCAGCCTGGGAGGTCCCATTCTTCTGCCCCTTGGACATGGCAGCCCAGCACATTCAGCTAATGGCAGCAGCCCCAAATCGCAACCTCACATCCAAATCTGGGTTGACGACGATCTGACTCTTTGAAACCTAGAAGGCTGTGGCTCTACCCTTTGAGACCCCAGGGGCTGTGGCCCCACCTTTTGAGACCAAGGCAGCTCTGCTTCATGTGCTCCTTCCAAAAGTTCTACTGATCTCTGAGCTGCTCGAGGGATGGTTCTTTTCTTTTCTTGGAGGACAATAGATGTAGTTCCTTTGGCCTGTTTCCTGCATGTGGAATTCCAAGAGGCAGACAACATCCTTTCCTTTCACTCTTTCTCTGTCCCCTTCCGTGTAAACTGATGGGTTTTCTGCTGTGGTAGTTGGTTAGATCCATCACTTAGAGGCTTAATATTTTTCACAAAAGATTATGTAGCTATGTCCTTAGTGCAAATTCTAGGACACATGTCTGTAGTTTGTTCAGCAGAATTTTTCAGATCTTTTTGTTTTCATTTTGCACAGTTCAAGTCCATCTCTTTTCTCCTGCATTTTACTATAAACAGCAATGAGAAACCATATAACAGAAATACCACAAATGGGTGGCTTTAACAAACAGAAATTTATTTTCTCACAGTTTAGGAGGCTAGAATTCCAATTTCAGGGTACCAACTCTAGGGGAAGGCTTTCTCTGTCAGCTCTGGAGGAACATCCATGTCTCTTTTAGCTTCTGATCGTGGGTAACCTTCATGTGATTGGCATCTCTCTTCCCCCATATCTGCTTTCCTGGCTTGTTTAATCTCTTCTACATCTCAAAAGAGATTGACTCAAGATACACCCTACACTAATCCTGCCTCAATAACGTAACAAAGACAACCCATTCCCAAATGAGGTTATAAAGACAGGCGTAGAAGTTAGGATTTACAACACATATTTTGGGGGATATAATTCAATCCATAACAAGGGGTAATGGAAGAATGTACTCCTTCTTTATATCCAACCTTATTTCCAAATTTAGTGTTGTACGTAAATGCCTATGAAGCATAATTTTGGGAGCATTAAGAAAACCTTCTAATCCCTCACGTGTCATTTCCCCCAGCTTATACCAGTTTCTGAAATCATCACTATACTTGCCAATCATATGGACTGAAGTCCCAAGGACCACTTTAACCCCTGGTCCAGTTGAAGGATGCACTTAAGGACCAGTTTACAGATTGTCACACATGAATGAAGTGTATGAAGATAAGAAAGATAAGATAGCTCTTAGGGACATTGCCCTGGAAACTCAGAGGATCTCAATATACTTTGGAGCCTCCAGTTAGTCCAGACAGTCAACAATACTCTCCATCTAACAAAAAACCTAAATCTCTTTGAACACATGAATTATATGCCTAATACTATGTGCCAGGCAAAGAGAGGAGACTACAAAGTGACTTCCGCTCTTAAGAACCTCAGAGAGGAAAGCAAGTATATGAATAAATAACTGCACAGCATGAAATATGCTAATTGAGGCACACACTATGTTGCTAGAGGCTTAGAGAGAAATGAGTGATACACTGAGCTTGAGGGAAAGATTCATTAAAGTTTTGTGGAGGAAGGGAATTCGAAGTTAAGACTTGTAGAAGGATTAAGAGGTCAACAGGTAGACAAAGTAGTTTAAAACACTGCAAAAGGAATGCAGGGCAGGGGGTGGGGAGTGGGGCAGGAACCACCTTGGAGAGTGCCTGGCACTTCTGCCACTGCTACTTTCCCTTTCCTGCACTCTGTAGCATCTTCATTTCTTCTACTCTGTAGCAGCTTTCATTTGTATAGTCCTGGGTAGCTTAAGGATATTTCCACGTAGTTCCTCATTTGATCTTCCAACCACCCTCTATGGTAGGCAAGCATAGCAATAATTGGCCAAGTACTACAGAAGTTTGAGTTACTATTTTATCAATTCTCCCAAATATGGTACATAGATAAGCAACATTCTACATGCATAAATGAGAAGTTAATTTATTATATGCCATGGATGTCTTAGGACACTAAGGCTTGATTCTCTGGTTGGGAAGGGCTAGGCTAGGCATTCACCAAAACCTACTTTCTCTTCTTCCTGGCCACAAAGATAGGCCACATTTATCAGCCTCCAAGGAAGTTAGGTGGGGCCAAGTAAGAAAGTTCTAGTCTATATAACACACGTGGGAATGATGCGTGCCATCACTTCTCAGCTGGCTCATGAAAATCTCCTTCGGGTTGTTCCTTGCTCTCTCCCTATCCACTGCTGAATGGAAAGAGCTCTGGCAATATAAAGAGGCATGGAGCTACCAAGTGAAAAGATTGTGAGTTTCTAAATCACAGTGTCAAAAGCCACTTGCTGAACACCTTTATTGAATTAAGGAAGCAAGAAAAACAGTTTTATTGAGTTAAGCCATTAAATTTGGGGACTTATTTCTTTAAAATGATTAGCCAATCTTTATTAATATAGCAGGGGAGGTATTGTTTTTGAAGTTTAACAACTAAAGAAATAATTATTCATAAAAGAAGTTTTTTGACCAAGGCAAAATGGCAAGTAGATCATGGAAATTCCATTTGAACTCAGATTATCTAACTCTAGAGACTCTACTCATACCATCCTCCACAATATCTCCTCTACACACAATACAGAGGTTTGTCTCCTTGCCCCCAAGGATTGAACAAAAAAAAAAAAACCCAAACCCAGTACCCTCAAGTTGATTCTAACTCAGAGAGGCTCAGCTGAAAAGCTCTGATGGCCTTTAGTAATCAGTGATGGGATGAATACAAACACCTGAAGATGCCCTTCCTCTTCGAGGATAAAGCCCGATGATTGAATATATTCCTTCCAAAGCTGGCTGAACGTTTGCTCTTCTAGTTACTGCTAAGGGATCATCATGCCTCTCGTTTTCCCTAATTCGGTGACCTGAAGTGCCATCTTTTAGTTCTTCAGTTTAGCTGCTCAAAGCATGATCTACAGACCAACAGCACTGGTGTCCCTTGAAAGTTATTAGAAATGCAGAATCCGTGGACCCTACTCCAAAACAACTGAACTAAAACCTGTATCTTAACAAGATCTCTAGGAGATTCTTATGCACAATAATGTTTAAGAAATGTTGGTCTACAGCAGTTACACACCCTGAGGTTTGCTTTTCTAACCTAGAGTCTGTGCTCTTTTCCAAGCAAAACCCTTTTTCATCTCACTATAACTCCCTATGTGTTCTCCTACCTTGACCACACCCTTATTTGGCCACAACTACCTTGACTGATAGAGACTTGCTCTGACTCATATCTAGACTGGCTTTAATTTTCCTTCATGTGATCTAGCTGTCCCAGGCTGAGAAGCTGGTGCTACCATGAGGAATTGGCTACTGTTAAGGGGATGTATACTCAAAAGAGAAACATTTTAGATGCTCTATAGTCATTAACACCTTAGTTAATGAAAGTATCAGGTTGCTCCAGGTACTGAATGGGAAAATATGTGAAATGAGTCTTAGACTAGTCAATTACTATGTCTCTATTAGGGTAGAAGACCACGACATAAGAAGTTATCCTTGGAGAGCCTATGATGTTAGTCACCTGTCTGCATTCATTTCTGGATTAATTTGTACTTGATCATTTCTCTCCACTACATATCATATTAGTTTGCTTTTTCTCTTATGACGTTATAAAAATAAAAGTATATAAAACCAATGCTACCCTTTAAACAAGAGTATATTGCTGCTCATAATGGAAATACCTCAGGTGTCAGCAGAGATGGGCCATAGCGTCTTTTCACGTCCCCTGTCTTTTAGTGGTACCCAGGAATCCAGCTTTGAGAATTAGCCAATAAGGGGAGTCCAGAGGCTTATACACTGAGGTAACAATACAGTGGCAGTGCCTGAACTAACCAGCCCAAACACTTTACCAGATCAACTTTATAATTTCTGGACCTGAAATTCCATCACTCGAGGTAATTCTGGCTACTTATGGAAAACCTGAGTGTGCGACACATTGTTTTCCGGCTGTAAAGAATTTTCAGTAGCATCATCTAAAGGCTGTCCTTAGAGTGTGGTGGTGAAGAGTACAGGTTCTAGGACCAAATGTATGAGTTTGAATTATGGTTCCATCTGTACTTGCCCTGTAAATTTGAAGAAGTTTCTTAATCTCTTTATGTCTCAGTTTCATCACCTGATAATGGATCCATAGGGTTCTTGTGAGGATTAAATGAAGAAGACATGAGCAACACTTAGAACAGAGAAAGTCAGTCCCTGTCTATTGTGCCCATTTGTACCATCTTTTCTGTCATCAGTACGTTTGGACCATGTCTTAGGCTGGGTTCTTAGAGAAGCAAAACCAATAAAGTGTAGAAAGATTTACAGAGAGATTTATATCAAGGAAATGGCTCACATAGTTGTAGAGGCTAGAAAGTCCCAAGTCAGGCTGGAGGCTTCTCCTGACTCACATAGTTGCAGGCGCTGGCAAACCCAATATCGGCTGGTCAGACAGCAGGCCTCTGGCTCACAGGCTGCAGAAACCAATGAATCTCAAGAATGGCAGGCAAGATGGCGGGTAAGGTGGAACTCAAGTCCCAATACCGGAGGCCAGATAAACAGGAGCCAGCTGCAAAATTCAGAGCAAGCAAAAGCTCATGAGCCTGCCAGAAAGTCCATCTACATTGGATGCAGGCCACACCCCCAAGGAAATTCCCTTTCAACTGATTGGCTACTCACAACAGATCCCATCATGGAGGTCATCATAGTATATCAGATCTCATCATGGAGGTGATTACATAATTATATGACTGCCAAACTACATCATAACTGCCAAACCACTGAGAATCACGGCCCAATCAAGTTGACAATCAACCCTAGTGATCACAGACAGATAGGAGTTAAGGTAAGCCAGGTAGTCCTTACCTTTGCCTGAGATATTTTCCCTGTCTCCTGAACTAAAAAATGTGCTTCACAGGAAGGAAACAATTTTGGACTGCAGTAGCACCATAGAGGCCACACGAGGGTGCTGGTTCTTGTGGCTAAAATACCCAGTGGCTAAAATAAAATAGTGATTGCCTAATACATTTTGCTGAATATTACCTTGCCTTCTCTCTTAATGATAAACTAGCCTTTTTAAGACTTTCAGTCTGATTTCCCACGGTCAAAATATACATGGCCACACTATTCTTGAGTTGGTCCAAGACATGAAAACAAAATGTCATCTCTGAGTCTCTATCAGTCTCTGGCTTTGGGAGTTCTACTTTGAGAACAAGCTCCTGTACTGTGATCAGTATCAGTGTGATAAGGAGCAATGCTTAGTTGTCAACTATCATGATTCAGATGACTCTTAAGACTTTGAGTATCCTGTGCGATTCTGATATTCCATCTCCCATTTCCCTCTTCTACGTTGTCCAATCATTTGTTAATGATACCAAAGTGTAACACACTTACAGGGTGTTGTGTTCTCTTCAAATCTTTTTAGAACTGATTTAATACCATTTTACCAGCCTATGTCATTCATCCAAACTCCTTAAATGATTTTTCTTTTACCAGCTTAAAGGCTTTCCATTCTCTTCTTCCACTGATAAGGCTTAGCATTTTAACGGATTAAGATGTTCTTGCTCTTAGACATATAAGGGGAAATAACCACTGTCTTGTTGCCAGTGTTTATCTTGATTTTTTTTTTTTTTTGTGAGCCATCACAGTACTAAAACAACTTACATTTACCAAATTCTATTTTTATATTTAGAAGATGTCTTGAGCAGGAAATGACAATTGTTAACTGCCAAGTTAACTGTGACTTGCTTCCAACATATTTTAGGCAACATTATTTTCAGAATAACCAAGGCCTCACATTAAGCATATTACTTTTCTTTAAAAACAAATATTAAGAAAGCAAACAAAAAATTTCAATTATTCAAATGTTGGAGAGGCTGCGGAGAGATTGGAACTCTTATACACTGCTGGTGGGAATGTAAAATGGTACAACCACTTTGGAAATCTATCTGGCGTTATCTTAAACAGTTAGAAATAGAACTACCATACAACCCAGAAATCCCACTCCTCGGAATATACCCTAGAGAAACAAGAGCCTTCACACAAACAGATATATGCACACCCATGTTTATTGCAGCTCTGTTTACAATAGCAAAAAGGTGGAAGCAACCAAGGTGTCCATCAACGGATGAATGGGTAAATAAATTGTGGTATATTCACACAATGGAATACTACGCATCGATAAAGAACAGTGACGAATCTGTCAAACATTTCATAACATGGAGGAACCTGGAAGGCATTATGCTGAGTGAAATCAGTCAGAGGCAAAAGGACAAATATTGTATAAGACCACTATTATAAGATCTTGAGAAATAGTATAAACTGAGAAGAATGCATACTTTTGTGGTTAAGAGGCGGGGAGGGAGGGAGGGAGGGAGAGGGTTTTTTACTGATGAATTAGTAGATAAGAACTGCTTTAGGTGAAGGGAAGGACAACACTCAATACATGGAAGGTCAGCTCAACTGGACTGGACCAAAAGCAAAGAAGTTTCTGGGATAAAATGAATGCTTCAAAGGTCAGCGGAGCAAGGGCGGGGGTTTGGGAACCATGGTTTAAGGGGACTTCTAAGTCAATTGGCAAAATAATTCTAATATGAAAACATTCTGCATCCCACTTTGAAATGTGGCGTCTGGGGTCTTAAATGCTAACAAGCAGCTACCTAAAATGCATCAACTGGTCTCAACCCACCTGGAGCAAAGGGGAATGAAGAACACCAAGGTCACACGACAACTAAGAGCCCAAGAGACAGGAAAGGCCACATGAACCAGAGACCTACATCATCCTGAGACCAGAAGAACTAGTTGGTGCCTGGCCAAAATCGATGACTGCCCTGACAGGGAGCACAACAGAGAACCCCTGAGGGAGCAGGAGATCAGTGGAATGCAGACCCGAAATTCTCATAAAAAGACCAGACTTAATGGTCTGACTGAGACTAGAGGAATCCCGGCGGTCATGGTCCCCAAATCTTCTGTTGGCACAGGACAGGAACCATCCCCGAAGACAACTCATCAGACATGAAAGGGACTGGACAGTGGGTAGGAGAGAGATGCTGATGAAGAGTGAGCTAATTATATCAGGAGGACACTTGAGACTGTGTTGGCATCTCCTGTCTGGACGGGGGATGGGAGGATAGAGAGAGTTGGAAGCTGGCAAAATTGTCACGAAATGAGAGACTGGAAGGGCTGACTCATTAGGGGGAGAGCAAGTGGGAGTACGGAGTAAGATGTATATAAACTTATATGTGACAGACTGACTTGATTTGTAAACGTTCACTTGAAGCCCAATAAAAGTTAATTAAAAAAAAAAATTCAATTATCCATTGCTTTTCACAAAACAAAGTGAAAACTTTGACCTTGTTGTTGAAAGTCATGGTCATTCCCCCTACCTTCTCTATTCTAAACCCATTGCCATTGAGTCAATTCTGACTCAAAGTGACCCTCTTGGATGGAGTAGAACTGCCCCATAGATTTTATAAGGAGCGGCTCGTGGATTTGAACTGCCAACCTTTTGGTTAGCAGCCATATTTTAACTGATTTAGTGCAATTACCTTCCTAGTTTTTGCCTTTCTGTGTAAGCCAGTTAAAACTCATTTTTTCTCTACTGCTAACATTCTTATAATTGTGGGATAATTATTTTAGTCCCTACTATATCTCCTGGTTAAGAGTTTGGCTGCTAACCAAAAGGCTAGCAGTTGGAATCCACCAGCCTCTGCTTGGAAACTCTATGGCGGAGTTCTACTCTGTCCTTATAGGGCTGCTAGAAGTTGGAATTGACTCAATGGCAACTGGTTACTGGTTATATCTCCTAAAGTTCCTAGGTGGTGCCAACAATTTGAGCTTGACTGCTAGCCTAAAGGTTGGAGGTTCAAATCCATCCAGAGATGCTGTGGAAGATAGGCCTAGTGACCTACTTTCTTTAAGATTACAGCCAAGAGAACCCTATGGAGCAGTTGTACTCTAACAAATGGGATCACCATGAGTCAGAATTGATGCAGCAACAACAATAACTGTATCTCCTGTTCGTTGAGAGTGATTTTTATGTCATATTCATTATTGCAACCCTTACCTGATATAGTGTATTGTATATAATAGACACTCATTAAATATTTCCTGAAAATCAGCTGAGCACATACATGGATAGAGTGTCAAAACTGATGCCTAATGCTGGGTTATAATTCTGGTTCTGCTCTTAAAACTATGTCTTTGGGTGAGTGTGGCAGAGAGACTTTTAGGGCGGCCCTCATGGTCCTCACCTCTTGTGTGATCTCTTCCCCTTGAGTGTGAGTGAGACCATGACTTGCTTCTAACCAATGGTGTTCTGTCACGGTTGGCAGGATTCATGTGACTACGTGATTATATTAAATAAGATTGAGGTTCTTGTCTTGCTGGAGTCTCTCTCTCTCTCCTTTTCCCTTGCTGACTTTGAGGAAGTGGCCATGTTGGTGAATTCCACAGGCAAGGAAGGGGGGCGGGGGGAGGGCAGCCTTTAGGAACGGAGGGCAACCCTCAGGCAACAGCCAGCAAGAAACCAAAACTTTCAGCCTCACTACTGAGGAAGTGAATCTCCCAACATCTGAGTAAGCTTAGAAGCAGGTCCTTCCCCATTTGCCTTTGATGGGACTACAGCCCTGCTTGACATCTTGATTGCAGCCTTGGGAGACCCTGAGCAGAGACCCTAGATAAACTGTGCCTGGACTCTTGACTCCCAGAAACTGTGAGATAATTAATGTGGGCTACTCTAAGATGCGAAGTTTTGGTAATATTATTACACAGCAATAGAAAATTAATATCGTGAGTAACTCACTGAGCCTTGCTCTCTCTAGTTATAAAATGTGAATAAAAATATCTGTCCTACCTTAGTCATGAAATTTTTTTAAAGGTTCAAATGAGAATAAAATATATGTGAGAGCATTTTAAAATGCTAAGGCACTATATAAACATTGTATTTCAAGGGAAAGTTCCTGTCATTTATGAGAGCCCACTATGGAGAAACCTATACTTATATGATCTCATTTATTTCTCCAAACCACACTGTGGAAAATGCAATATTATCATCTCTGTTTTATAACTAAGAAAACTGTTATTCTTATTTCACAGATAAGGAACCTGAGTCTCCAAGAGGTCATGTAACCAGCTTAAAGCCAAACGGGTAGTAAAGGGTGGAGCTAGGATTTAAACTCATGAACATTGAATTCCAAAGTTGGGCTCTTCCCCCTGATTCCTAGTAAAATGAAGTCACGGGAAAAGCGTGTAGGATCCATACCCATGTCTTTATTTCTTCAGGAGTCAAATGGGCAGAGTGAGCCTTTAAAAAAAAATAATAATAACACTGCAACTCTTAGGTTTAATGCAACAAACTCATTCCCCTAAAACATTCTGTCACAAATGCTACATTCCTTAATAAGACTGAGTCATCAGCAACAATAATAAACATATTTTGGGGACTTACTATGTGCCCAACCATCTTCTAAACACAAAACATGTATTTTCTCAATTAACAAGAAATGGAAAGGAAGACTTTTCATTGATGATCTTTTTTTCAGTAAAATTGTCACCTTCATGTAGCTTTCTAAAGAGTTAGAAAATAATTGGAGTAAACTTGGAACGCTTGTTTCTGTTCTCTATTATGGGTGAACATAATTGCTCTAGGAACTGAGGGCAGCCCCTGGCCAAGAGCAAGAAACTGAGATCACAGTCCTGCAACCACAAGAAGCTGAATTCGGCTTGGAAGCAGATCCATCCCCAGTTCGGCCTCAGATTATACCTTTTATGGAACTTTTGAATAAACATCAAGAAAACACAGAGTAGCTCATGTAGTTAGCAAATAATGCTTTTCTCCAAATCCTGCCCTGGCCTAGGGATAAAGGGAGTTGTTGGAAGCGACTGTTCTGATCTTTTGCCACCAGTTATTCACTCTTTGTTTGGGGAGAGACTGATACCCATTAGGCATCCTATCAGTAAGTGGACTAACCATGCCACAAAAACAAGAAATAAGCCCCACTCTCTGTTTCTTTCTCTAGATAACTAACGCATTGATCAGTTGGAAGTCTCAGACTTCAATTTTATCCCTTCTCAGCAGTAAGATGATTAGGTCAGGCAATCTCTTGAAGGCCCAGCGGAATAAGTAAGTAAACCCAGTGAGCCCTTTACCTGGGATGCATTAACTTCAATCCTACTGTAGGAAGTAGTGGGAATCCAGTTTGGCATCAAGTTCAAATTGCATTCTTCCATTCATTGCCTAGCATAGCATAGCAACAATTGCGAGGATGATGTAGGACCAGGCAGTGTTTCATTCTGTTGTACACAGAGTGGCTATGAGTTGGAACCTACTCCATGCACCTAACAACAACACTGATTCATTGCCATCAAAACAATTGATACCTTAATCCCTGTTTGTGTTTGCAGTTCTCAATCAATTGGAATATGAAGGGCAAGAGTTGTGAGTGATTTGCACCCAGAATTACCAATAGTTCCCTTTTGCTATTGGAGGTTCTGTCCTTTTTTCCCCCTTTGGAGGGTGGCTTTATTGAATTATTTTTGAAAATCTGAGAAAATGACTCCCAAATCTGTATCACATCTTGTTCATCTAATTCTAGCCTCCAGCTTCCAACTACTTACAAGGTATTTCCAATCGAATGTCCTCCTGTGCCTTGAAATTACCAACTTTGATTCCTAAACTTCTGTGATGAGGATCATTACTTGCATAGCTTGTTAAAACTATAACTTCCCAGCCCCTTCTTTAGAAGATCTTGATAGAATCTTCAAATGTATATTTTTAATCTGTACCCAAGGTGATTCTTGTGCTACCAAAATGTCTAAGAAATTTGGCTGAGAAATCTTTCAATTCCTCCTTGGTAATTTCTCTCCTTCCTAATGACTGCTAGTGCACCATGAGATTCCTGTTAGACTCTGTCCCTAGGTGAAATAACTTATCTGCAGCTAGCTCTGGGGTCTGGGTGCTCACAGCCTGGAACTAATTCCTATCCTAACAGTCATTGCACAGCAAGCTTCTGAATGGATCAGAACCTTTCCTTAAACAAATTGTCAGATTTTTTTTAAAACTTCTTATTATGGAAAATTGCAAACATATACAAAAGTAGAGGGAAGAGTTTAATAAAACTCCGTATACCCATTGCCAACCTCAACAAACCATTCATGGTAATTTTTAGCTTATTTATACCTCAACCATTTTCCCTCACCCCTGTTCATTTTGAAGCAAATCTCAGACATCATGTGTACCTAATGTGGCATATGAACCCAGGTCCATTTAGCTTTTGCTACTAATTTCTTACCTGGTTCAATGACACCTGAAAGAAGGCTGGGACTAAGTAAATGTAAACTCTACTGTCTGCTCTGTCGATTAGAATTATGCTGATTTTCTGTAGGCAGTCAGATTTATGGGTTTGGAGTTAAAGAATGAAGCCCTGGTGGTGCAGTGGTTAAGGGACTTTGCTGTTAATGAAGAGGGTGGTAATTCGAAACCACCAGCTGCTCCAAGGGAGAAAGATGTGGCAATCTGGTTCCATTAGCAGAAGCCACACAGTGGCAGAGGGTGGTGGGGGGTGAGTGGGAGTTAAAGAGGCTGAGCTTGTAGATGGAGATTTAAGAATCACTCCTTCATAAGTAGCAGTTAAAGCCATCAAAGACAAGAAGATATTCCAGGAGACTGAAAAAATGAGAAGATGATTACGGCCCTACATTGCAGAAACATGTAAAAAGTAGGAGGAGAAAATGAAGCAAGGGATAGAAACAGAAAAAATGGTGTGAGAGAAAACTGAGCAAGAGGGACAAGGTGATTTAAGAGAATCCAGAGAAGGGGAAAGGAAGTGTTTAGAAGGCAACCAACTAGATAAGAGTGTTACAGTTTCATTTCAGAGGCCATTGGTGATCTTCATCAGATGAGAAAAATGGAAGCTCCAAATGGTTAGGCAACGTGCCCCAAAAATCATAGCTGATAGAAACTGAACGAAGAACCAAAATCTGCTAGTCAGACTCCAAATACACTGTTCCGGCCATTATACAATGCTGATCCATCAATTGCATTGTAGTTTCCATGGCAAATTGCCATTCACATTATCCCTGGAAGTCTAATTCATTATAATGTCACCCTAACTAGCTGGGGTTTAGAGTCTCCTTAGATGCTCCTGATGACTGTAACACAGATCTGAAATCTCCACACTCCTGGTCTCAGACAAAATGTGAGGAATGGTGCCAAATTCTGTATGTCTGCTATCTTCTGCTCTGAAGCTATGAAACAGAATCTCTTCAGTCCATAGCTGCCCTAGGACAAACTATTGTGTATGTGGGGAAAGGAGGTGCATGTAGGTGGGGACACCCATAAATGTGCATATATTCGTGTGCATATCTATGCTGCTGACATTGCTCTGGCTGACGATTGCCGTATACTCTTCTCACTACTCAGCCACAATTCTAAACACCCTGTAGGTTAATGAGTCTGCTCTTATTGGAAATCAAAGCTTGGTTAAGAACAATAGCTTTGACAGAGAAAAGGTTTGATTAGTTCCAGGTTCCCAAACTCTGACCTTACAGTGACTATATAGGTTAACAATAAGAAGGAGGAAGCAGCAGTATTTCAGAAACGGGCTTCTAATCAGAAATTCACACCCTACACAACTTAATTCAATCAATCTGTCTGTAATTTTCCCAAAAATTCCTCTCCCTGAAAGTTCTAATTTGGTTAAACTTATTTCTGTATTTCCTATTCTCAAAATGTGCCCCCCTTGAGGATTATCCTCCACTTCCAAGTTGTATTCATTCATTAATTTATTCATGCATTCATTCATTGGTTTACTTATTGATTTATTATGTATGCGGCTTTGTTAATAGTGTTCCTTCTGCCCGAGATACACTATCCTTCTCACTATCTGGATAACTTTTATCTAACTAACCTTACTCCTCTCACCATGCAGGACTAAGTGATTCTCCTCTGTGCTCTTCTAGCAGCCCATTTATACCTCTATCATATTGAAGTTACCTGTTTTCTCTTTGAGTAAGCTCTCTGACTAAGGAGAAATTATTTATTGTGATAGTTAAGGTTATGTGTCAACTTGGCTAGGCCATCATTGTCAGTGGTTTGGCAGATATGATATAATCATCTTCCATTTTGTGATCTGATGTGAACAGCCAATCAGTTGAAAGAGGAGTTTCCTTGGGGGTGTGGCCTGCATCCAAATATATATGAGTGTTCTGGCAAAACTTGGCATCTCTTGATCCTTCATCCAACTAGTCATCCTATGACCTCCAGTTCTTGGGACATGAGCCAGCAGCCTGCCATCTGACCTGCTGATTTTGGATTCTTCAGTCTTTGCCACCATGTGAGTCAGGAGAAACCTCCAGCCTTGTACCTCACCCACCGGTTTAGGACTTGCTAGCCTCCAGAACTATGTGAGGCATTTCCTTGAAATAAATCTTTCTCTCTGTCTCTCTCTGTGTACATGTACACACTTCACTGATTTTAGTCCTCTAGAGAACCCAGCCTAAGACATTTGGTACTGAACGTGGTTCTAGAAGGACAAAATTATAAGGGCAGGTTTTCTGAATTGGTTCTCAAGTTCGGCTAGTCTTAAAGAAGCTGATGACTCTACCTCCAGTAGTGAAGAAAGCACTGCTAATCTATGGCATGAAGTGGCAGCAGAAATAAACAAAATATCACCACCAAAGGATCAAATGTATAAATATTTGACAAGTCTCTGGGTGATGGCATATTTGATACATTTCTACAATTTTCTCAGAATGAGAATTATAAGGAAGCTGGTTGGTTGATCCTATTTTGCTAGCTAAAGTGGTAAAAGAAAGAGAGGAGCTCAAAGCTTCAGAGTCACAGCTTAAGCACTGCATACAAGACCTGAAATTTGCCACTTATGCCCTAAAAGAAAGTCTTATTCCTTGCAGTAACAGAACTGATGTTGTCAAAAACCAAACCCAGAGTCTTATCATAAGAGTGACTGAATTGCAATGCCAATTGAATTCTCAAGCTCAAATGGAGTCTAAAGTTAAAGAGAGGGTGTTTATTGGGAAGAAATGGGATCCTGAAACTTGGGATACAGCCATACAGGCAGATAAACAGGAAGCTGAAGACAGTGAGCTACTAAATTCTGTTGAATCACTGCTGTGAACAGAATCAGCCCTCCTACCCTCATCTGAAGAAATTACTCTGTATTTGTCTGCTAAGCCACCCTCCCCAGTAAAACCATTATCCCTTTCTCCCTCATCTGATGAAATTAACCCAGATGTGCCTAAGGAATCTTTGTCTGAGATATTGCCTGGGGCAGTGACTGGGGTCTTGCCCGGGGCATTGCCTGACTCAGATGCCTTACAAGACATTGCTGAATGTCCTCCAGACCCAACCCCACCACATATCTTTGCTTCCAGACCTATAACCAGACTTAAGTCCTAGCAAGCCTCAAGAGGTGAAGTACAAAGTGAGACCCAGGAGGAGGTATGCTACGCTCCAAAAGAATTGCTTGACTTTTCTAATGTATACAAACAGAAACCTAGGGAATATGTATGGGAATGGCTATTAAGGGTGTGAGATAATGGTGCAAGAAACAAAAAGTTGGATCAGTCTGAGTTTATTGATATGAGCCCACTAAGCTCAGATTCTTCCTTTAGTGCTTCAGCTTGAGAGGTCAGAAAAGGATCTAGTAGTTTATCTGATTGGTTCATTGAAGCAGGGATTACATGGTGGCTTACACTAAATCAAGTTGAAATGCCAGACCATCCTTGGTATACTGTAGAAGAAGGTATCCAAAGGCTTAGGGAAATTGGGATGTTAGAGTGCATTTATCTGGTTGGACCCACAGACACACACATGGATTGCCCAGAAGACACGCCTTTTACGACAATGGTGAGGAACAAGTTTGTGAAGGGAGCCCTAGCGTCCTTGAAGACTGTTGTGATTGTTGTTTTATCTAAATCATATTTGACAGTGGGAAATTCCCTAACTGAAATAAGACACCTAACTACCTACAATGGGGCTAATTAGAAAGGGCCAAGTAGTGGCACTAAATTGACAAAAAAAAGGTGGAGGTCGTTACAGTAATGGACAGCGGAGTCAAAGCAGTAATCAGAATAGTCCAACTCATACGGACTTATGGCATTGGCTACTTATTCATGGTGTCTGTAGAAATGAAATAGATGGGAAATCTACTAAATATTTACTTTATCTGTACAAGGTGAAGAATTCAAGTCCAAGTGAATGGCAGTCTAACTTGAATTGCCAGAACAGAGAGTCCCTCAATTAAGTTTCCAGACTTGAGCCAATTACAGAGCCATAACCACTTGAATGAAGGGAGGCCAGATACCCTTGAGGAAGGACCACTATGCTGCCAAAAATTTATACTGTTAATCTCTCTCCCAGCCTTCCCCAAAGGGATCTATGGCCTTTTGTGAAAGTGACTGTCCATTGGGGAAAAAGAAATAATCAGACTTTTTGTGACTACTGGACACTGGTTCTGAACTGACATTAATTCCAAGAGAGCCAAAACGTCACTGTGGCCCACCAGTCAGAGTAGAGCTATATGGAAGTCAGGTTATTAATGGAGTGTTAGCTCAGGTCCATCTCATAGTGGGTCCAGTGGATCCCCAAACCCACACCATAGTGGTTTCCCCAGTTCCAGAATGCATATTTGGAATAGAAATACTGAGCAACTGGCAGAACTCCTACATTGGATCCCTGACTTGTAGAGTAAGGGCCATTATGGTAGGGAAACCCAAATGGAATCCATTAGAATTGCCCTTGCCTAGGGAAGTAGTAACCCAAAAGCAATACCACATGCCTGGAGGGATTGAAGAGATTAGTGCCACCATCAAGGACTTGAAGGATTCAGGGGTATTGATTCAGGGTGATTCCTACCATATCCTCATTCAACTCATTTATTTGGCCTGTGCAAAAACCAGATGGATCTTGGCCAATGACAGTGGATTATGGTAAACTTGACCAGGTGGCGACTCCAATTGCAGCTGCTATTTTGGATATGATTTCACTGCTTGAGCAAATCACTACAATTCTTGGTACCTGGTATGTAGCTATTCATCTGGCTAATGCCTTTTTCTTGATTCCAGTTTTGAAGGAATACCAGAAGCAGTTTGCCTTCAGCTGGCAAGGCCAGAATTATGCCTTCGCTGTTCTACCTCAGTGGTATATCAACTTCCCAGCCCTATGTCATAATTTAGGGCTTTTGATCACCTTTCCCTTCTACACCACGTCAGACTAGTCCATTACATTGATGTCATTATGCTGATTGAACCTAATAAGGAAGAAGCATCAAGGACTCTAGACTTACTGGTAAGACGTTTATGTGCTAAACCCAAAAAACCAAACCCACTGCCTTTGAGTCGATTCCTACTCATAGCGACCCTATAGGGTTTTCAAGGCTGTAAATCTCTGCAGAAGCAAACAGGCACATCTTTCTGCTATGGAGCCTCTGGTGGTTTTGAGCTACCATCCTTTTGGTTAGCAGTAAATTGCTTTAACCAGTATGCTACTAGGCTCCTTATTTACATGCTGGAGGGTGAGAAATTAATCCCACAAAAATTTAGGCTCCTTCCACCTTAGTGAAATTTCTAGGGGTCCAGTGGTATGGGGCATGTCGAGATATTACTTCTAAAGTAAAGGATAAGTTGTAACTTCTGGCCCCTCCTACAACTAAAAAAGAGGTATGGCACCTGGTTCGCCTCTGGATTTTGGAGGCAATATATCCCTCATTCGAGCGTGCTACTCTGGCCTATTTATCAAGTGACTCAAAATTTGCTAGTTAAGTGGGGCCCAGAAAAACAGAAGGCTCTGCAACAGGTTCATCTTGCCGTGCAAGGCACTCTGACACTTTGACCATGTGATCCGGCTGATCTAATGGTGCTTGAAGTGTCAGTGGAAGATAGAGATGCTGTTTGAAGTCCTTGAGAGGCCCTTATTGGTAAACCACAGAACAGACTCTTAGGATTTTGAAGCAAAACTCTGCCACCCTCTGCAGATGACTACTCTCCTTTTGAGAAACAGGCTTGTCTTGTTACTGGGCCTTAGTAGAGACTGAACACTTATCCATAGACCACCAAGTCACTATGTGGCCTGAGCTGCCCATCATGAATGGGTGTTGTCTGACCCACAGAGTCATAAAGTTATATGCTCACAGCAGAACGCTTTTATTAAAAGGAAGCACTGTATACGAGATCAGGCTCAGGTAGGACATGAAGGCACAAGTAAGTTAAATGAGGAAGTGGCCCATATGCCCATGGTCCCTAGCCCTGTCACGTTACCTTACTTCTCCCAGTCTGTACCTATGGCCTCATGGGAAGTTCCTTATGATCAGTTGACTGAGGAGGAGAAAACTCGTGCCTCATTTACAGAAGGTTCTGCACAATATGCAGGCAACACTCAGAAGTAGAAAATAGCAGCACTACAGACCCTTTCTGAAACCTCCCTGAAGGACAGTGGTGAAGGGAACTTTGAGTAGTGCACCTGGTCATTCATTTTACTTGGAAAGAGAGATGGTCTGATGTGCAATTGTATACTGATTCATGGGATGCGGCCAAAGGTTTGGCTGGATGCTCGCTGACTTGGAAGTAACATGATTGGAAAATTGGTGACAAGGGTACATGGGGAAGAAGTATATGGCTAGAACTCTGTGAATGGGCCAAAGACGTTGAAATACTTGTGTCTTGTGTCTCATGTGAATGGTCACCAAAGGATGACCTCGACAGAGGAAAACGTTAACAATCAAGTGGATAGGATGACACGTCCCGTGGATACAAGTGAATCTCTTTCCCCAGCTACTCCTGTCCTTGTCCAAGGGGTTCATGAACAAAGTAGCCATGGTGGTGGGGATGGAGGTTATGCACGGGCTCAGCAACACAGACTTCCACTCACCAAGGCTGACTTGGCTACAGCCACAGCTGAGTGTACAATCTGCTGCAGCAGAGACCAACACTGAGTCCCTAATATGCTACCATTCCTAGGAGCGATCAGCTAGCAACCTGGTGGCAGGTTGATTACACTGGACAGCTTCCATCACGGAAAGGGCAGCATTTTGTTCCTGCTGGGATACACACTTACCCAGGATATGGATTTGCCTTCCCTGCAGGCAATGCTTCTGCCAAAACTACCATTCGTGGATTTACAGAATGCCTTATCCACCATCATGCTATCCCACACAGCATTGATTCGGATGAAGGAACTCACTTCATAGCAAATGAAGTGCAGCAATGGGCCCATGCTCACAGAATTCACTGATCTGACCATGTTTCCCATCACCCTGAAGCAGCTGGCTTGAGTGAACAATGGAATGACCTTTTAAAGACATACTTATGGTATCAGCTAGGTGGCAATACCTTACATGGTTGGGTCAATGTTCTCCAGCAGGCTATATATGCTCTTAACCAGTGTGCAATATATGGTGCTGGTTCTCCCATAGCCAGGAATCATGGATCCAGGAATCAAGGGGTAGAAATGGTAGTGACACCACTCACTATTACCCCTAGTGACCCAATTGCAAAATTTTTGCTTTTTGTCCCTGCAACCCTATGCTCTGTGGGTCTGGAGGTCTCAGTTCCAAAGAAAAGCATGCTCCCACTGGGACTAACAACACTGATTCCATTGAACTGGAAGTTAGGAATTTCACCTGGCCACTCTGTCTCCTCATGCCTTTGGATCAACAGGCAAAGAGGAGAGTCACCCTATTGGCTGGTGTGATTGATCCTGATTACCAAGGGGAAATTGTATTGATATTACCTAATGAAGGTGAAGAAGGAGTTGTCTGTAATACAGAAAATCATCTAGGACATCTCTTAGCACTACCATGCCCTGGATTGAAGTCAATAGAAAACTACAGCAATCCAATTCCAAAATGACTACTAATGGTCCAGACCCTTCACTAATGAAGGTTTGGGTCACCCCACTGGGCAAAGAACCAGGACCACTTGGGGGCAAAGGGAATATGGAATGGGTGGTGGAAGAAGGTAGTTCTAAATACCACCCACGACCATGTGACCAGTTGCAGAAATAAGGACTATAATTATTTTTAGTATTTCTTCAGGTGTGCCTTAACCAAGCCATGGTGTTTTCAATTGCCTCATATGCATGTGAAAGCTGGACAAAATTGATGAATTTGAATTATGGTGTTGGTGAAGAATATTGACTATATACCATGGACTGCCAGAAAAACAAACAGATCTGTCTTGGAAGAAGTACAGCCAGAACGCTCCTGAGAAAAAAGAGTGGCAAGATTTTGTCTCACATTCTTTGGACGTGTTGTCAGGAGGGATCAGTCCCTGGAGAAAGATATCATGGTTGATAAAGTAGGGGGTCAGCAAAAAAGAGGAAGACCCTCAACAATATGGATAGACATGGTGGCTGCAACAGTTTGGCTCAAGCGAAACAATTATCATGAGCGTGGAGAAGAACTGGGCAGTGATTCGCTCTGTTGTACACAGGGTCGCTATGAGTTGGAATTGAATCAGGGGCACCTAACAATAGCAATATTCAATATAAACTTTCAGTATAAGCCTGAGTGTGTATACACATATTTGTTTGGGGTAGGTGTGTACAGATCTATATCTGGATACTATATGCAGGCCCTTTCAGTAAGTCCCACAAATAACCCAGAGGAGAGAGAGCGCTTCTAACTTTAAAGCAAACTTCCTAATCTCTTCTTCCTGTCACCCCCCTCCCCCCATATTTTTGTATCTGAGCCTCCTTGCTTTTAACATTTATGAATCAACTGCTTGTAGTGCCCACTAGATACTAAAAAGTATGGGCTATTTCACATCAGTAGTTTACTTACCTCGTGTATTTTGAGATACACTCTATGCAACAGGAGAGGCAAGGTCATGCCTTATATTTGTGTGTTGCCTACAAAATGCATAGACTGGAGATGGCACATAGCTGATACCCTGTGAACTCTCAAGGATGAGTGATTGCGGTGGAGAGTCTGTGGAAGAAGAGCTGGGAGTGGAGCACCTCCTTTGGACCCAGGGTCTCTGCACTGAGAACCTACTAGACCCAGAGGAAGGTTGATGAAAGACACATCTAGATCTCCAAGGAATGCTGAAAGGAGACAAAAACCTTCCTCCAGAGCTGACACAGAGAGAAAGCCTCTCCCTAGAGCCCGAACCCAGAATTCAGACTTCTAGCCCCTTAAACTGTGAGAGAATAAACTTCTGTTTGTTAACGCCATCCACTTGTGGCATTTCTATTAAAGCAGCACTAGATAACTATATAACAGCATTCAGACTCAGAGACGTGGAAGTAAATGCTTTCCAATGGGGCCACTATACTATCCTGCATCTACTCCTTGAAGAAAAATAAAAGCAGGATCCCACCCTGTTTGAGTCTGGATTATGCCTGAAGTTTTCAAGCCGTAAAAAACCAATGAAAAAGTACCTTATTATGAGTTCTTTGATCTCTCTCTCACAGGGTTTCTCTGAAGCAAGCTGATGGGAAAATGATGTAGGGGTTTTTCAGAGGAAGCTTATTGCGCTCTGTGAGAGAGTTTAGGTGTGCATTTAGCATTTGAAAGACTTCCCAGATGTGAAGAAAGACATTCAGCTAAAAGTCATTGTGTCTTGAATAATTTTAACACCACCAACAGAGACAAAAAATGACCACCTATTTATATTTCTAAGAATTATTCTTTTTCATTGTGTTCATGAAATGTGGTTTCTTGAATGTCTAGAAGAAATGTCATCCCTAAATATTTAATACTATTGGGTTTCCAACTTGAAAAGAAGAAAAAATTGGAAGAAAAAGATTACTTTCAGTGTCAATTCTTTGAATTTTTGATTCCTGCTTCCTTTTCCAAAGACAGTGAGTGCTTCTACACAAATTAATCTGGTCTTTATATATCTGGTGAGCCTTCGCCATTGTCGTCAACTGAGGTTGCTTTTATAAAATTTGTAGAGCTCTGTTTGGAATATATTAGGATTGGTATATCTTTGTTTTTCTGTCCTGCAAATGGTTAATGCTCTCTGTTGCTAACCAAATGATTGGAGGTTTGAGTCCACCCAGAAGCACCTCAGAAGAAAGTCCTCGTGATCTACTTTCTAAAAATTAGCCATTGAAAATCCTGTGGAGCACAGCTCTACTCTAACCCATGTGGGGTTTCCATGAGTTAGAATCAACTCTATGACAACTGTTTTTTTATTGGTTTGTTTCTCTCTCTAGCTGTACACTGTGAATATCCCTTGTCCCTCTTGAAGAACAAGAACCATTTTCACTAGCCCTGAGTTATGTCCATTAACAGACTGCTGCATGTGCCACAATTGAGATGTTAGGCCAAGTAATCAGGATTTTAAAATCATACATCTCGAGCTTATACAAGCTAACTTTCTAATGTGTGTTTCATGATGAAAGAGAAACACTAATGGCATTATATGAATGCGATTGGCTCTAAATTAAATGTAGTGTGCAATTTTCATTTTAAACTTTAATGCTTTTGAGGATTATCATTTTACTTACTGAAACCTCGAAATGTAATGCTTCTAAGAGGAGAAGATTGTCTTGGTGTCTGGTGAGTGACAAGGCTCCTTTCTTCACTAGGACAAACAGCTGGATCACTGATTAGAAAAAAAAAAAAAAACCACTGCCATCGAGTTGATTCAGACTCAAAGTGACCCTATAGGACAGAGTAGAACTGCCCCATAGAGTTTCCAAGGAGTGTCTGGCAGATTTGAACTGCCGACCTCTTGGTTAGCAGCCATAGCACTTAACTACTACACCACCAGTCCTCACAAAAGCTACACTTACTAATCCTCTGATCTCTTTTTGTAAGATTCGGCACATTGATCAAAAGGCTTGTTCAGAACTGCCTTTTTGGCAATGGGTTTGCATCGTTTCTCTTTTTGCTGGGCTGCTGCTGCTGCAGGACCATAACTGGCCACTGGAGCAATCTCAAGTGGTGTTTCTGCCTCTTCTCTTTGTAGAAATCAATCACTCCGTGAGCACTGCCACCTAAATTGCTGTTTTTAACAGAAAAAGTAATGGGTATGAGTTCAGTCATTTATCACAACCTTATTCTGATTCTCATTCTAATACTAGTTATTAGTACTAGTGTGAGGCTCTGGGTCCCAGTTTTCTTACTTGTAAAATAAAGGGGTTTCATAGGATGTTTTCTAAGATCACTTCCAGCTCCGACATTGTCAGATTTTATGTGATCAAACAAAATAAAATGCACTAAATAGTATGCAAATATAAGAGATTATGATGTGGGTGGAAACGATTAAAGAAGGGAAGGGTTAAAAAGTTGCCTCAGTTTATCCACACAATCATTTGTGGGCAGCAAGAATCCAACCACGGTACTCTGTTGAGAGAAGGGGAGATCAGGAAATGATGTTTGTAACCTAGTTATATGATGCTATTGATTTTCTATATTTAAGATTTGTATGGTTACTTCCGGCCCCCTCCAATAGAAACAAACAAATGAACAAACAAACAAAATAGAAAGATGACAATACTTACTAGCGACTCTAGAGTGAAAAGATGTGCTGTCACTGTGTTTATTTTTTTCTCTAGTTATATTATTACTACATTTTACAAGGTTGGTGTGGCCAGTGTTGGCTTTAACAGTTTGCATTTTGGGCTATGTGCCTGGGTCTACATGCAATGTGAAAATTCTAGCTGTGTCCTTAATGTTGTCAAATTAATTTTTTTCAAGATTCATTTTTTCTGTTCTAGGTATGTATGATCTGGAAATTTTTCCACAATGCTCTTTCCTTTCCCCCTTCCTTTTCCTAACTTTCTCCCTTCCTTCTTTCTTTCCTTTCTTCCTCTCTTCTTTCACCTTGTCTGTTTCTTCCAACAGTGATAATTCCTTCTGTTTTTGAATGAATTTTATTCTGCATCTACTATGAAAATAGATGGAGCATGAAAAGCCTTGTGGACAGGGCCTGGCTCGGGTTACTGGGAACAGTGTATGACTAGAGGATGGTTAGTAGATTATCCGGGGAGAGACCGTATCAGATGAGGTTACTTACTGCATAAAGCTGCTGAGGGCTGGCCCAGTCCTGCCTACTCCTATCCCTGTCTGCATGTCTGCAGCCAGACTCAGTCCAGAGTGCTCCAGAACCTGAACTGCTTAAGCACTTAGCTCAAGTACCAGGACAATTCTTTCAGAAATTCAAACCCACGAAGGAGTAAGTTGTCTTCCTCCAGAGGGCGTAATTAAACTCTATCCAACCAAAAGTTAAGTTTAAAAATTATTCAACAAATATCATTTGAGTACCTACTAGATAATTTTACCTGATGTAGTGCATTTTCATAGGTTTTTGGTTGCTAGTGTATTGGGCTGAATGGTGGCTCCTTTCAAAATACATGAACCTGTGGATATTACTTTATTTGGAAAAAGAGTCTTTGCAAATGTAATTAAGTTAGGGATATTGAGATGAGGAGATCATCCTGGATTATCAACTTGGGCCTTAAATCCAATGACAAGCGTCCTTATAAGAGGAAGGCTGAGGGTGATTTGAGAGAGACAGAAGAAGAGAAGGCACAGTCACACAGAGGAAAAAGCCATGTGAAGATGGAGGTAGCAGGAGCCAAGGAATGGAAACAGCCACAAGAAGCTAGAAGAGGTGAGGACCAGAATCTACACTAGGGCCTCTGGAGGCGATGTGGCCCCGGTGTGGCCCTGTGGACACCTTGAATTCAGACTTCTGCCTTCTAAAACTGTGAGAGAATAAATTCCTCTTGTTGTAAGTCACTGAATTTGTGGAACAGTGAAACCTGTGAGAGCTGGAATTTGATGGGACTGCCTTGTTTTTCTGGGTCTTGCAAGTTTTCCTCCTTTCACAGGTACAGTCTTACCACTTTTCTATCACAGTATATTAAAATCAAACCAAACCAAACTCTGCTGTTGAGTCAAATCTAACTCATATCGACCCTGCAGGACAGAGTAGAATTGTCCCATAGGGTTTCCGAGGAGCAGCTGGTAGATTCATTAGTGAAAAGTATTTGAGATTTCCTTCTCTGACAGGTTTCTGCCTTATACAGATTCTGGTTTTCACAGGTTTTGTGGTAATTTGTTATGGCAGCTACAGGAAATTAATAAACTTAACATCAATACCTTCTTTGGTAATTATCAAAAATTTCAAAAGTGCTCAATAAAGCCTGCCATAAGAATCTATTTAACATTGTAACCTAGTGAATTGCAACCTAGTAAACACTTTTATAAGGAGCCTTAGTGGCTCAGTGGTTAAGTGCTCAGCTGCTAACCGAAAGGTCAGCAGTTCTCACTCACTAGCTGCTCCATGAAGAAAAATGAGGCAGTTTGTTTCCATAAATATTTACAGACTTTGAGAGCCTATGGGCAGATCTACTCTGTCCTTTAGGGTTGCTATGAGTTGGAATTGACTCGATGGCACTGGGTTTGGTTTCAGGTCTTAAACACTTTTATGATATGAAACAACATTTTCATAAAGAAATATTTACATTCATTATCTGTGATAGGTACCTGGATGGTGCAAATGGTTTGCACTGCATTAGTAACCTAAAGGTTGTGGGTTCAAACTCATACAGTGGCACCGTGGAAGAAAGGCCTGATGACCTGCTTCTGTAAAAGTTACAGAAAACTCTTTGCAGCAGTTCTTCCTTGGGACACATGGGGTCACCATGAGTTGGAATTGACTCAACAGCAACAGGTTAGCTATGATATTCTTTTCTGTTTTTCTCTTCCATCATACTCCCTTCTGTTCCACTCACTAAAAGTAAAAACAAAAACAGAATAAGAAAAAAAAAAAAAGTCTCGGTTGCAAGTCACTGAAGTGATTTCATGATTCTCTAGTTGTTGTGGCCCATTGTTTGAAAAACGGCCCTATAGAACCACTCCTTTCTCTATGTGACCTGTGCTTGTGATGGAATCCTCAGAACGCCTTGATCTAATTGTGGAACAATTGTGATTTGTTTAGCTATGGAAATGTGGTTTAAGTTTGATCAAGACCCTGAATTATTGTTGTTGGGCAGGACATATACTCCTTTCTGCTAGACGTGAGGTTGTGAGGATGTCGAGTCTGAAGCCATCTCACATAAAATACAGGAGATCTGTCTAAAAATGAAACTGACAGAGGAGAGCAGGGCCAAACTGTGGGACAGAAAGACATTGGTCCTCAAGGCATCCTTTGAACCAGAGCATCAAGCTCTTTGAGTTTGGACAAGGAGTTCGCTGGTGTGGTGGACCAGAAGGTTGGAGGGGTAAAGTTGGCCCAGAAAATCATTACTCTCATTTTCTTAAGGTAATTTTACTTTATTTTTAATTAAAGAGAGGAAATTTCATGAATCTCAAAAACACTATCTTTCCCCAAGGCTACAGACATAATCACTTACACATTCAATTATGTATCTCCCCAAAGGACAAACAATATTTAATGAACTCCAGGTGCACTGAAAATGTCTTTCATTTTAGCAAGGCGTACCCCTAAAAATGAAAATTTTCTGCAGTGTAAGGTGGGTTGCCAGTTTTGCAGGGTTGCATGTTTTGGGGGAAGGTGAAGAGAAGAGTATTGTTTCTCATTTAATTTTCAGCATTATAAAAGCTTATGTCTCCGTTTCCTCCAAAAAACATCTGTTAAACTACAAGGCTGATTCAAGCAAACAAAAGAACTTGAAAGAAAGACCAAATGCTCTGTTTCCAAGAAGACATATTTAGCCTGGCTCTAATTGACATTCGTATGCATTCAAAAGCAATTAAACGCACAAAAGCAGCATAACAACAGGAGTCTGGAGCTCTCCTTGTTTTCAAGCATTTTGGAGCTCTTTTTCTCAGGCAGAGGAAGGCCTGTGGAACCTGTTCCCATTAGTTGTATTTCTAGCTCAGTAATGCAGTAAACAGACAGCCTTCACAGGCACTATTTAGTTGGAATTTTCTTCACATGATTAAAAATGATAAAAGAAAAAAAGAATTCTTATCACCTCGACCACCCAATCTAAAGTAGCTGTAACCTCCAGACGTTTGACCTCAACATTCTGTCTCTTTCACAGCAGATAAAACTGTTCTGACAGAACAAAGCATCGTAAACTGGGTGGCTTAAAACAACAGAAGTTGTTTTAAGTCTCATACGTTTGAAGGCTGTTGTTGTTAGGTGCTGTCGAGTCATTTGGTACTCATAGAAATCCTATGTACAGCAGAAGGAAATGCTGCCCAGTCTTGCGCCATCCTCACAATCTACTTTGGAAGGCAGCTCTTTTGAGTGCCTTCCAACCTGAGGGTCTTATCTTCCAGGACTGTATCAATGTTCCGCTTTATTCATGTGGTTTTCACTGGCTAATTCCTTTCAGAAGTAGACCTCCAGACCCTTCTTCCTAGTCCGTCTTAGTCTGGAAGCTCAACTGAAACCTGTCGGCCATGGGTGATGCTGTTGGTATTTGAATATCGATAGCATAGCTTCCAGCATCACAGCAACACGCTTCTGAAGGCTAGGAGTTTGAATTTAAGGTGTCGATAGTGTTGATTTCTTCTGATGACTCCAAGGAAGAATCTATTCCATGCCTCTCTTCTAGTTTCTGGTGACAGCCAGCAAGTCTTGATGTTCCTTGATTTGTGGCAACATAATGCCCCTTTCTGTGTCCTTCACATGGCTGTCTTTCCTCTGTGTCTGTCTCTCTTTTCCTCTTTTTTATGAGGACACCAGTCATATTGGATTAGGGCCCACCCTACCTCAGGGTGATCTCATGTTAACTAATCACATCTATAGAATCTCTATTACCAAATAAGGTCATGTTCACAGGCAACGTGGGTTAGGACTTTCAACATATCTTTTTGGGATACACAATTAAACTATTAATAGGAATGACTTGTTTCCTTGTCTATTGTATATCTCCCCCACTATAATGTGTTCAAAAACATGCCTGGATCTCCCTGCAAGCATGGACCTTCTAATACCTTGCCACTTATAGGCATTCAAATATTTTTAAATGAATGAACGAACAACTGAATTAATGAGATTTCTGTCTCAGACTAATAGAAATAATATTAAAGGCTTGCTCAAGTCTTAAACTACCATTACATTTTAGTTTACTGTTTTACTTCTAGAGATCAAAAGTCCTAGCTGTGGTAGACTGATATATGAATTATAATTTTAATGCCTGTTACCCTCTTTCCCACTCACCTAGTTTGTTGTTGTTGTTGTTAGGTGCCATCGAGTTGGTTCCGACTCATAGTGACCCTATGCACAACAGAATGAAACACTGCCCGGTCCTGCACCATCCTTACAATCATTGTTGCAGCCACTGTGTCAATCCACCTCGTTGAGGGATCTCCCTCTTTTCCGCTGACCCTGTATTCTGCCAAGCATGATGTCCTTCTCCGGGGACTGATCCCTCCTGACAACATGTCCAAAGTATGTAAGACGCAGTTTCGCCATCCTTGCCTCTAAGGAGCCTTCTGGCCGCACTTCCTCCAAGACAGGTTTGTTCGTTCTTTTGGCAGTCCATGGTATATTCAATATTCTTCGTCAACACCACAATTCAAAGGTTTCAACTCTTCTTCGGTCTTCCTTATTCATTGTCCAGCTTTCACATGCATATGACGAGATTGAAAATACCAGGGCTTGGGTCAGGCGCACCTTAGTCTTTAGGGTGACATCTTTGCTCTTCAACACTTTGAAGAGGTCCTTTGCAGCAGATTTGCCCAATGCAATGTGTCTTTTGATTTCTTGACTGCTGCTTCCATGGCTGTTGATTGTGGATCCAAGTAAAATGAAATCCTTAACAACTTCAATCTTTTCTCCATTTATCATGATGTTGCTCATTGGCCCAGTTGTGAGGATTTTTGTTTTCTTTATGTTGAGGTGTAATCCACACTGAAGGCTGTGGTCTTTGATCTTCATTAGTAAGTGCTTCAAGTCCTCTTCACTTTCAGCAAGCAAGGTTGTGTCATCTGCATAACGCAGGTTGTTAATGAGTCTTCCTCCAATCCTGATGCCCCGTTCTTCTTCATATAGTCCAGCTTCTCATATTATTTGTTCAGCATACAGATTGAATAGGTATGGCGAAAGAATACAACCCTGACGCACACGTTTCCTGACTTTCAACCAATCAGTATCCCCTTGTTCTGTCTGAACAACTGCCTCTTGATCTATGTAAAGGTTCCTCATGAGCACAATTAAGTGTTCTGGAATTCCCATTCTTCGCAGTGTTATCCGTAGTTTGTTATGATCCACACAGTCGAATGCCTTTGCATAGTCAACAAAACAGAGGTAAACATCCTTCTGGTATTCTCTGCTTTCAGCCAGGATCCATCTGACATCAGCAATGATATCCCTGGTTCCACGTCCTCTTCTGAAAGAGGCCTGAATTTCTGGCAGTTCCCTGTCAATATACTGCTGCAGCTGCTTTTAAATGATCTTCAGCAAAATTTGCCTTGCCTGTGATATTAATGATATTGTTCTATAATTTCCACATTCGGTTGGATCACCTTTTTTGGGAATAGGCATAAATATGGATTTCTTCCAATCAATTGGCCAGGAAGCTGTCTTCCATATTTCTTGGCATAGATGAGTGAGCATCTCCAGCGCAACATCTGTTTGTTGAAACATCTCGATTGATATTCCATCAATTCCTGGAGCCTTGTTTTTCGCCAATGCCTTCAGAGCAGCTTGGACTTCTTCTTTCAGTACCATCAGTTCCTGGTCATATGCCACCTCTTGAAATGGTTGAATATTGACTAATTCTTTTTGGTATAATGACTCTGTGTATTCCTTCCATCTTCTTTTGATGCTTCCTGTGTCATTTAATATTTTCCCCATGGAATCCTTCACTATTGCAACTCGAGGCTTGAATTTTTTCTTCAGTTCTTTCAGCTTGAGGAACGCTGAGTGTGTTTTTCGCTTTTGGTTTTCCATGTCCAGCTCTTTGCACATGTCATTATAATACTTTACTTTGTCTTCTCGAGCTGCCCTTTGAAATCTTCTGTTCAGTTCTTTTACTTCACGAGTTCTTCCTTTTGCTTTAGCTGCTCAACGTTCAAGAGCAAATTTCAGAGTCTCCTCTGACATCCATCTTGGTCTTTTCTTTCTTTCCTGTCTTTTCAGTGACCTCTTGCTTTGTTCGTGGATGATATCCTTGATGTCATTCCACAACTCGTCTGGTCTTCAGTTACTAGTGTTCAATGCGTCAAATCTGTTCTTCAGATGGTCTCTAAATTCAGGTGGGATGTACTCAAGGTCATATTTTTGCTCTTGTGGACTTGTTCTGATTTTCTTCAGTTTCAGCTTGAATTTGCATATGAGCAGTTGATGGTCTATTCCACAGTTGGCCCCTGGCCTTGTTCTGACTGATGATATTGAGCTTTTCCTTCGTCTCTTTTCACAAATGTAGTCAATTTGATTTCTGTGTGTTTCATCGGGCGAGGTCCATGCGTATAGTCGCCGTTTATGTTGGTGAAAGAAGGTATTTGCAATGAAGAAGTCGTTGGTCTTGCAAAATTCTATCATTCGATCTCCGGCATTGTTTCTATCACCAAGGCCATAGTTTCCAACTACTGATCCTTCTTCTTTGTTTCCAACTTTCACATTCCGATCACCAGTAATTATCAATGCATCTTGATTGCATGTTCGATCAATTGCAGACTGCAGCAGCTGATAAAAAATCTTCTATTTCTTCACCTTTGGCCCTAGTGGTTGGTGCGTAAATTTGAATAATAGTCATATTAAATGGTCTTCCTTGTGGGCGTATGGATATCATCCTATCACTGACAGCGTTGTACTTCAGGATAGATCTTGAAACGTTCTTTTTGACAATGAATGCAACACCATTCCTCTTTGAGTTGTCATTTGCAGCATAGTAGACTATATGATTTTCCAAATCAAAATGGCCAATACCAGTCCATTTCAGCTCACTAATGCCTAGGATATTGATTTTTATGCATTGCATTTCATTTTTGACAATTTCCAATTTTCCTAGATTCATACTTCATACATTCCAGGTTCTGATTATTAATGGGTGTTTGCAGCTGTTTCCTCTCATTTTGAGTCTTGCCACATCAGCAAATGAAGGTCCTGAAAGCTTTATTCCACCCATGTCATTAAGGTCAACTCTACTTTGAAGAGGCAGCTCTTCCCCAGTTATCTTTTGAGTGCCTGCCAACCTGGGGGACTCATCTTCCAGCACTATATCAGACAATGTTCTGCTGCTATTCATAAGGTTTTCACTGGCTAATGCTTTTCAGAAGTAGATTGCTGGGTCCTTCTTCCTAGTCTGTCTTAGTCTGGAAGCTCAGCTGAAACCTGTCCTCCATAGGTGACTCTGCTGGTATCTGAATACTGGTGGCATAGCTTCCAGCATCACAGCAACACACAAGCCCCCACAGTACAACACCTAGTTTAGCTGCTGATAATCCTTGCCTTTTGGACTGTCCAGTGGAGGAAGAATAAATATACCATGTTCTTAGTGCTTAAGTTCAAGACGCACTCCAGCGTATAAGATGGCAAAAGTTAGAAATAAGAATTTTTTTTTTTTATGGTAGATCCAATTCCCTTCTACCATCCACCCTCCAGAATAAAGCCAAATTAAAACCTTTCAAAAAGGAAAAAGAAGGGAGAAGGGTGGGGGGCATTAATTAGGTTCATGACACTGTCTAAACCACCATTTGGGGGCATTTGGGCTAGGGGTGGCCCAAAGCGAGCAGGAGCAGTGCGTAGCTGAGCTTTGCCCATCCAGCCCAGAATACTGGTGATAGGTAAGTGACAGATGATATGTCTCTTGGGTGCAATGGTGCAGGAATTCTAGAGAAGAGATGCTCAGAGGTGTGCTCTGGGCAAAGTGAGTGTCTGTGGGCAACTGAAAGTCTTCTCAGGGGGACTTAGAATGGTCTAGTAGAATAGCTTATCCTTCCCAATGCCCACAAGAAAAGTATAGAAGGCCTAAGGGAGAACTGAGAAAGACTAAAATACCTGGGGGTACAAGAATGACCCCAAATAACCCTACTGGACCTATAATCAGGAGGCTGAGTCAGGATTTCAGTCACCTCAGTAAAGTAGCAGGAAGAGAAGCAATCAACCAAAATCCTTGACCAGATGGCTGATCACCTTAATGGGTGTCAGCTTGAAGAGGACATGTCTGAGGACAGATAAGACAAAGTACCTACACAGAATGCCAGTTAGGACATAAAGTGACTATGTAATGGAGGCTCTATTTTTCTGTCATTATTGCTTTTTTAATGGTGGTTTTAAGTTTTCTAGAGATTTGAATCAATATGAGGGAAGAGAGAGAGAATAAAATCTGAGAGTGATTTTTGAAATCTGAAAGTGGCTGCATTATAAATATGAATTGACTGAGAAGTGCCTGAATGGGAAGAAATTTACCTGAAAGCAACTTGATATCAGTTTTCTGCTGCTAAGTAGAAATGGGAGCTTAATGATAGAAATTATATTTGACTAGAGAAAAATAAGTTACATTTTTTGCATATATCAGTTTGTGACAGTAAATTTGAATCTGTTATACAGCCCCAGCAATTTAATTTTTCTTTTACGGTTTCAAATCCTGATAATTTTCTTTTTTTATCTACTATAACTCATTTGTATGCTCCACCTTTTTTTTTCTGGAGCCATTCATCATTGTGGTATATTTAGAGATAGCTGTTAAAACAATGTGGAAAAGTCAAGAGGCAAGGAAGAGTTTATTTAGTACACTTAAAAAGAAGAATATTCCTTTCCCCATGCCTTTGCTTGTGTAGTTTCCCTTGCCTGAAATGTCCTTCCCCATTTTACTTAATCAAATCCTGTTGATCGGGGCTCCATTCAGATTTCTCCACCTCAATTCAGGCTCCTTTGGTTGTTCTAACCTGCGTAGGTACCATCTCCCCTGAACTCTTATAGACTGTACAATCTCTACTTGTCAGTGAAGAACTAAAGTATAATGGCCATTCTTTGTTGTTTTTCTACAATTTTTTTTACTTCTTTGGTCAGTTAAATTGTGACCTACCCAATGTATCTTTGAACACAGGCCAAATGGATAAGAATTATTGACTGACTGAAATGTCACATTTAGATCCAAAATAACATTTTGATTTACAATTCAAATTAAGCCAGTTTACATACCCTGTATTGCTCCATGTAAGCCCAACTAACCAAACAACCAACTACTAGCAAAGGAGGTGACCAATATGACCCCAGTTTAAGATATCATGACCTATATTAATTCAAGGAGCCCTGGTGGTACAGACAGTTAAGTGCTTGGCTGCTAACTGAAAGGCTGGCGATCCCTCAGGAGAAAGACCTGGTGATCTGCTTCTGTAAAGATTATAGCCAAGAAAACTCTATGGGACAGTTCTACTTTGTCACATGGGTTCCCTCTGGGTTGTAAAGGATTCAGTGTCACTTAAACAAGTAAATTGAAAGTGTGCTTTAATCAACTTAATATATGATATGCTTTCCAAATGGCCTGATGTTACATGGATTTCCATGGCATAGGACAGGTGGGTAGAGTTTACATGCTAGCTTTATATGATCTTTGTTACTGGTTCTAACATAGTCATATCAATCCAGCAAAACTCTGCCTTGACCCTTCTCCTCCCCCCTTCCCCTGTCTCCACTGATTGAGTGTTATCTCTAGGTACATCAGGGCACATTCAGACCCAAATGCATTCAGGGAATGAGGTGTGTCTAACAAAAGTGGTAATGCAATTGCTTGGATCACTGCCCTCAGGGACATGTAAAATTTTGTGTTGAGATCCAAATAAAAGAATGGCAAAAAGAATACTTCCTGCCTGGCCTTTAACCCAAATCCCAGGCCAAAAGTTAAGAAAACATTTGAATTTGTGCCAACCCTGCTGAGGTCCCATTCTAGAGGCATGCATCCAGTTACTTAAAAAAAAAAAAGTATATATATATACACATATATATATATGTATATATATATATATATTTTAGTAATCTTTTATTGGCATATGTGAATTAGATATTCTTTCAAATCAGTTTTCATAGGGATCCAGATGAGTGATGGAGATGGATTTGTACCCATCATCTGGACATCAGTTTGGCTCTTAATTTGACTTGGCAGGTTTGATGAAGAGCTGTACATGCGTATTCACAGATCCTTTGATGTACCCATTTTTGATATTGACAGCATGAGGTGACTTTCCCAGTTAGAGCTGTTTGTTTGTTGAAGTTTGTCCTCCACCTTTACCTTCTTATTCATTATCACAGTACTTTTTCATTTTTTGCATTTTCAGGGTTAGGCAAACCTTCTACAATGATTAAATCAATTCTATTATGATGTAATTTTTTTTCTTTTCTAAAATTTATTTTGTTGCTGTTGTTGAGAATATACATGGCAAAACACATACCAATTCCACAGTTTCTACACATACAATTCAGTGACATTGATTACATTCTTCAAGTTGTGCATCCATTATCACCTTCCTTTTCTGAGTTGTTCCTTCCCCATTAATATAAACTCACTGCCCCTTAAGATTCCTATCTAATCTTTCGAGTTGCTTTTGTAAATTTGATGCCATATAGATGGTTCTTAAAAAAGAATAATGCTCATGGCAGATATTTTTTGCTAGGTAAGCTAAACTATGGTTTGATTTTAAGATAATTTCAGGGGATGTTTTTGGTTTAATGTTTAAACATTATCTCAGGGCAATAGTTTCAGGGGTTCATCCAGCCTTCATGGCTCCGTGAAGTCTGGACTCCATGAAATTTTTAAATTCTGTTCTGCATTTTCCCCCTTTTGATTAAGATTTCTGTACAGGATCCTTGATCAAAACATTCCATAATGGTAGTTTTTATTACAGTTCTAGTGACAAGTACGTCTTCTGTTGGTTGATATGATGAACTAGCTTGTGAGATAAGGATTTTTCTATTTAAGTTGCATTATCATTATGATGTCTCCTTAACCTAAATCCTTCAAGGGTCTTCCTCTTCCTTTCTATTACCTTCCTTTAAACTAATTTATTTTATCTTACTAAATAATCACATGCTGGCTTGGGGGACAAATGTTGCAGCTATGAGTAATAAAGTCACTCTTTAGTGGCCAGGAAAGGAGCTGTAAATCTAAATAGGAGTTGTTAGGATACTTTGTAATTCCATGATTATATAACAAATTTGTCTCGAAAAATTATCAGCCGAATTACTTTAAGTAAGGATGTCCAAAAACACTAAAGGTAGACGCAAAATTTACCAAGTAGTCATAAAGGGGCAGCATGGATTTAAAACTGTCTTTGTGTTTTGTTTTGAAAACAGTATCCTCTACTGCTTACTGAAATACAAGTTTTGTTCTTAAAATGGACACAGTGCTTTTTTTTTTTTTAATCTTAAGTCACATCAGTATACTTTAGTAAGGAATTTTAGTCTTAGTTTTTCTTCAAGGCTACCTACAAGGACTTGCAATCTTGCATGTGGTAATGGACCCATAGGTAACCTATCCCTCAATTGAACTTCACTAAGATAATCAAGCATATTTCTACCTCTGAATTATCAAAGTGTCTACTTCCCTTGTCAAAACTTTCAAATTCACAGTTAGTACATCATCCACCATCAGGAGGGATGTGCTTTGAAATATACTGTCCATTAGATTTTCAAAACATTTTTTTTTATTGGTGAAAGTGTGGCCTGTAGTTTTGTGACCTGTTGAGTCAGATAGGGTTGGCAATGATGTGAGAATGTAAGGACGAAAATGTTAACCCTCAAAGAATGATTCAAACTGTTTATTTGTGAAAAATGGCCCTGAAAATGAGCTTCTGGGTTGGAAACTAAAGATATACTGAAGAGGTCATAGAAATTGACAGTTTTGTTCTGGTAAATGTGGGAATTTATTCATATGCATTTAACTACACTTTCTTCCAAATTTCCATTATAATGAAAAAGAGCATTCAAACTCAGGGGAAAATATTTGTCTCAGGCCAAGAAACTGCAATGGGTGCCATCTACAAGTTAGAAGTTTCATGAAATGACTATAAGATGGAATCAGTTGAGGAAGGGTTGGCCAGCTGGTAATTCATTTTATGAAAAAGGAAAGTCTTCCTGAGTGGTGAAATGAAAAAGGCTCCTAAAGGAATATTACTAGCCACTCTTAACAAGGAGCACCAGGGACAGGAGATGGAGATGGGTTATGGGACAGCAGGAAAGAGAGAAGATAATTTATAACATATTAGTGCCCTTCTCCACCACTCCTCTGTCACTTTGCTGAAGATAACTCAAAAATGGTTGCAGCAGTACATTGACAAGGAACTGCCAGAAATTTAAACTGGATTCAGAAGATGACATGGAATGAGGGATATCATTGCTGATGTCAGATGAATTTGGCTGAAAGCAGAGAATACCAGAAGGATGTTTACCTGTTTTTTATTGACTATGCAAAAGCACTGGACTGTGTGGATCATAACAGATTACCGATAACATCGCAAAGAATGGGAATTCTAGTACACTTCATTGTGCTCTTGAGGAGCCTGTACATGAACCAAGAGGCAGTCTTTCGAACAGAACAAGGGGGATACTGAAGGGTTTAAAATCAGGAAGGTTGTGTGTCAGGGTTGTATTCTTTCACCATACTTATTCAACTGTATGCTGAGCAAATAATCCAAGAAGCTGGACTACATGAAGTAGAATGCAGCATGAAGATTGAAGGAAGACTCATTAACAACCTTCATTATGCAAATGGTGCAACCTTGCTTGCTGAAAGTGAATAGAACTTGAAGAACTTACTGATGAAGACCAAAGACCACAGCCTTCATTATGGATAACACCTCAACGTGAAACAAAAATCCTCACAGCTAGACCAATAAGGGAAACTCTGGTCACATAGTGGTTAAGTGCTATGGCTGCTAACCAAGAGGTCAGCAGTTTGAATCCGCCAGGCACTTCTTGGAAACTCTATCAGTCAGTTCTACTCTGTCCTATAGGGTTGCTATGAGTTGGAATCTACTCGACGGCAGTAGGTATGGTTTTTTGGTAGACCAATAAGAAGCATAATAATAAACAGAGAAAATATTGAAGTTTTCAAGGATTTCCTTTAACTTGAATCCATAATCAATGCACATGGAAGCAGAAGTCAAGAAATCAAAGGACATATTGCACTGAAAAATCTGCTGCAAAAGACCTTTTCAAAGTGTTAAAAAGCAAAGATATCACTCTAAAAGCTAAGGTACACCTGACCCAAGCCATGGTGCTTTCAGTTGTTTCCTATGCATGTGAAAGCTAAACAATGAATAAAGAGACCTAAGAAGAATTGATGTCTTTGAATTATGATGTTGGTGAAGATTATTGAGTATACCATGGACTGCCAGAAGAATGAACAAATCTGTCTTGGAAGAAGTACTGCCAGAATATTCCTTAGAAACGAGAATGGAGAGACTTTGTCTCAAGTAATTTGGACATGTTATCAGGAGGAACCAGTCCCTGGAAAAGGTCATCATGCTTGGTAGAGGTCAGTGAAAAAGAGTAAGACATTCAATGATATGAATTAACACAGTGGCTACAACAACTTGAGGGCATCTAACAATAACAACAATAGTGCCCTTGGGCATAACATTGATGCTCCTATTGTGGTTTATCCTCAAGGCTTATCCTTCAGGTGGAAGGCCATTATAGTGGGGGTGCTGGCCTGGTTTGTGGTAATGAGGTCAGTTATACCAGTTAAAGAAGGAGGACTCTATCTCTGTTGTTTCTAAGCCACCACAATGTAAGTAAAAGACAAGCATTGGTTCTTGGGTGAAGTATCCTCTAGCTAATGACTAAAGGGCTCTTGCTATTTCCATAGTCCACAAAAGTATAACATAGCAAAAGGGAACTAACCTAAATTTCAAATTTCTCTTCTTCATTCATATGTGCCTGAAATACTTGAACAGAGACACTCATGGTTTCAAACAGAATCTATTGTATCTGGACACATTTGTATCTCAGTCAACAGGGTGAAGTAAATAGAAAATTACCAAACATATGCAAAAATTTAGCAGTTCATAATAAGAAATATTAAAAACAAAATCCTCGTAAATGGTTTCTACAAGAAATAGAAAAAAAGATTTCTCAGTCAATCACTAATTCAAGGTCACAACCCAATTTGGAAGATTTTTCTATCTGTGGTTCCACGACATGCATTTATAATCAGGAAACAATTTAAGGTCAGGAATGATTCATTGGAAATTTAAAAATATGGCTGTTAAAGTTAAAATTAGAAAGATGTCTGTGTGAATCGCAGCATCAACTCTTCAGGCAACCACATCAGTGAATTAGAAGACCGACTGGAGGAAGTAGCCCAGGAGTTAGAGAAAAGAGGGGGGAAAAAAAAGAGAGAGAGAGAGAGAAAATATGAGAGCCGTGAAGACAGATTTAGGATATCTAAGACACATATAATGGAAATTCCAGAAAAAGGAAAAAGAGCAGGAAGAGATGCAATAATGGAAATAATAATAGTAAAAAATACAAACGGCTTAAGATTTAATATAGTCTTGATGACTGTATTAGTTTCCTATGGCTGCTGTGACAAAATACCACAAATTGGATGACTTATAAGAAATTTATTTTCTCACAGTTCTGAAATCTAGAAGTCCAAATCAGGGTATTGGCTGTGTGGATTCCTTCTGAGGGTTAGAGGGAGAATCTGTTCCATGCCTCTCTCCTAGCTTCTGGTAGCTCTATATGCTCCTTGGCTTGCAGCTGTAGCAACACATGGCACATTGTCTCACTGTCTGTGTGAATCTTCTCTTTTATAAAAACCACACAGATTGGATTAGGACCCACCCTACTCCAGTATGACCTCATATTAACCTGATAACATCTTCAAAGACCCAATTTCCAGTGTTGGATTCACAGGTACAGGGATTAGGACCTCAGCATACATTTCAAGCAGGAACAACTCAGGCCCTAACAGTGAGGTTTTCAGAAACAGATACTCTCTATAAAACCCTGGTGAGAGTATGTCAAATTATAACCTTGAAATGTAATTAGGATACTGCCCAGCATTTTGCAATATGGTAGATTCTTTGACTTATTAATTCCATGTCTAGGATTTAAGCCTAAGGAAGTAATGATGACGGTATACATTATATACATACATATATATATATATATAATTAACTAAAAAACATCAAGTTAACAAACATTATTAAAAAAAGGGGGATAAGATGACTTTAAATGGCCAAAGACAGTATGGGGAAGCAGTAATGTAGGGTAATAGCTAAGCATGCAGTCTCAGGAGTCAGACTGGCTGTATTTGAATCCCAGCCACACTACTTACTAGATGTAAGTAGACCTTGGTTGGTCTCTTAACCTCTCTGAACTTCAGTTTCCGCATCTGCAAAATGTGGATGATACTATTACTCTCTGGCTCATAGGTTTGTTCTGAGGATTAAAAGATCTAATACATGCCCTGGTGGCACAGTGGTTAAGAGCTTGGCTGCTAACCAAAAGGTCAGCAGTTCAAATCTACCAGCTTCTCCTTGGAAACTCTATGGGGCAGTTCTATTCTGTTCTATAAGATTGCTACGAGTCGAAATTGACTCGACAGTAGGGATGTTTTGGTTCTGGGCAGGCTAGATGAAATGTTATCTATATGAAATTTACCTTCTGACAGTATTTATATCTGGATGACAAGATTAAAGGTAGCTTTTATTTTCTAATTTTTGCTTAACTCTTTTCTAGTCTTTTTATAATGATTATGTGTTAATTTTGGAAAAAATTATTTATAACTAAAATAATTTTAGGCAGAAAAGTAGAATTTTTTAAATGGAAGAATTACCTAATACCTTCATAAATGACTTCTCTTCTGTATTAATACTGTCACGACAGGATCACTTTAATGTTTCACTTACTCTTTATTGCATTTCCTGCTGTGCTAGTTATTTGCCTATAGCTTCTCGGTTCCTAATCTACCCTTTCATATTCTCTTCTGACATGTGATGCTGAGGCTAGAACATTGTATAATGGATTTCCCAGGCTCTTTTTCAGCAGACTATTCAGCAGACTACCTGTTTGGACACCCTCATGACGTACTGATTAAACACTATGACTGCTAACCAAAAGGTCGGCAGTTTGAATCCACCAGGCTTTCCTTGGAAACCCTATGGGGCAGTTCTACTCTGTCCTATATGGTCACTATGAGTCGGAATTGACTCGAGGGCAGAGTTTTTTTTTCTACCAATGGACTTCCTGTTAGGTTTGGTCAATAGGGGGGCAGTGGAAGGAAAGTTCACGGGAGGAGGAGAAGTACGGCACTTCTTTTTTTCCTCTTTGCTCAAGGCCCTATTAGCATTGCCCACCTGCAGCTCCTCAGGCAGCATAGTTCACCCCAGCTGCAGCAGTTGGGCCAGCATCTTTCCACATTCCTGGAGTGACCTCGTCACATTCCCTTTGAGGTACCAGCAACAGCCTGGTAATCCAACCTTCCTAGAGGTCTGTGCCTGAGCTCCGTGAAGCTCCTTCGCAATCGTAAATGCCTTTAGTTCCCAGCAAGTATCTCCTTTTTAAGATCTGAGCACCAACTCTATGAGTCTCAGTCTCTGAGTTTCTGGGTTTCGCATACCATTATCTCTTCCCTTTGGTCTCCCAGTTTCAACAATAGTAACTGTTCCCTGCCATTATTATTTCTGGGTTAACTCAGCATTCCTTTTCCCTTCTCCTGTATTAAACCTCCTACATTAAATTCCCTCTGTTGAAATGCATAATGTATTTTTTTAATTTCCTGCCCAGACTCTTATACAAGTGGTATTTGTGAATCTGTGAATTTGAAAGGATCTTCAGGACTTTCTCCTGAATGAAAACAGCCTGTTATATTTTCCAGAAGAGGAGATGGATTAGGTTTGGTCTCCTTTCACAGGTCACTCTCTTATCTACACTAAGGTATACAGTATGGACCCTTCGAGTGAAAGCTATGAAGTTCTTAGGAAAAAGGACAGGAAATAATCATAAGTCATTTGTGTTCTCTATCAGAAAGGATTGGATTCTGCTATCAGTAATTGAAGAGTTGGCTGATAGTAAATTAAACCCACAGGAGTTTATTTATGTCTGGTACTAAAAGACACGGGCATAGGCAATGCAGGACTGGCAAGGTCAATCGAGGGATGACGTGAGGAAACCAGGCTTCCTCTATCTTCTTGCCTTGCCATCCTTGGCATGTGGTCCCAAGATGACTGCTACTTTTCCTCATTCCAGATAGAAAGCAGCTGGGAGAAGGGGTGATGGCTGCAGATTTCTGCTTATGTTTCATCGGTCAGAACTGTATCACATGGCCTCACCTGAAGCTGCAGAAGAGGATGAGAAATTGAGTTTTTAGATTTTTTTTTTTTTAAGCCTTATAAGTAAAGGCTGGCAAGAGAGAGGGGCAATTATACTGCTCATTATGCCCATGATGTTACTACTCATAGGTCCATTATAATACATGGGTGCCCCATGGTAAACTACTGCATTGAAGTCCCAATATGTAGCATTTCTATTACTGGTGCAAGAGGCTGATTATGCATTGCTCACTTAAGTAGAGTGTTAAGTTCTTCATTATTTGCTTTCTATATTTGTATAGAAAGGAAATTTTGTGAGTTCAAAGGGGCAGAGAACAAAGCAAGCTCATTCTAACATACTTAGCCACCCATTTGGTAGCAGTTGAACTTTCCTGATGATCATTTACCATGCAACAGTGACTCTCTTCTGTACTTTCACCATTTGCTACAAGGTCACCCTTGAAGAGCTGTAAGGCAAACGCGCAGAAGTCTTTAGAGTGATGCTTTACCCTCCTTCTTAATTAGCTGCTGGGAAGAAGTGGAATTATTTTGCCATTCCAGTGTCCCCATTTAACTCATTGGGACTTGGCTCTGCCAGTAGAGAAGGTGCCGGAACAACTCTTGATGGCACAGCCTAATGAGGCTATCAGTAACACACTGATGCGATTAGACCTCCTAGCTTCTCAAATATTTAAGGAGGCAACCTGCACAATGCCGTGAAAACCTGGAGCAAGGAAAGGATTTAGTGATTGTGTGTTATTTAACCAAGATGAAAGCAGCAATCTTCCTATCAGGCACTATTTATGATTAATTAACATAGATTTTGCAAAGCAATCTATGCTTTTGTGCTCAAATGGAGGCATGCTTATAAGGGAGAACTATCATGAAGCTCCACAATCTGAACAGTAATAAGCCTGGCCCCAGCCCCACCAGCGAAATTTCAGTATATTGAAATCCAAGGTTTGGCAGCCACCTCCAAGCCTCATCACGGCTGTTAACAGGAAATCAACTGAAGTGGATGATGTGGGTGATGCCAAACCTACAATGATTTGTATATTTTTAAAAGCCCTGTTGCAATTTTCTAGGGTTCTGCCAGGGGTGTATGAACGTGCATATTGCATGCATGTGAGTTTGTAGGGGAGAGAAGGAATCAGAGGCAAGGTCCACACATTTCAAGGTGGGTTTCAAAAAACACAGAAGGTGAAGGGGTTAAGGAAAAGGGAAACATTTGCCTGGATGGAACAAGAATCATTTACTTTAGAGGACCACAATGTTGAAGTGTACCTAAATATAGATGAGCATTTATGGACATCTCATATCATTTCTCAGAATGAAAGTTCTGATCTCATTCAAAATTTTACTTTCAATTAACAAATTTGACTGAAGAAGTAAGTTTCCAAGCCACGTGGCCAATCTAGAAAACAACAACAAAAACAATAACTATAACAACACGATAGTGACTTTCTAGGTAAAAACTCCATGTGTATCCCACAGGCCGTTTAGATTTTTCAAATGATTTCAGTAGATTTGGGCCTATAAATTGATGACTTAATTAATAAATGTGGTATGCATTAATCTGCGCTAATCATTTTGAAGGAGATAAGAGAAGGGATTTCTTTCATCAACGTCTTTTGAAATACAGAAGAGAAAAAACTTCTTTTATCCATTTATTTACATATTTATTGAATTCCAACCTTCTGCCATGCAGTGCAATAAGTTGTGTGGATACACAACAGACCAATACAAATATGTGTCTGACTTCACAAAACATGCAATTTATGTGGGCTATAGATGGGGAAATAAGCAATTAAATCACCATATGATACTTGCTGTGAGAGAAAAAGCTCAGGGTCCTGAGGGATTGATAGGAAGGATCCCCTAGCCCTGGTGGTGGTGATATGGAGGAAAACAAGGATAATACTGGAATCAGAGGGCTGTCTAACCTGAGACCTGAAAGATGAATAAAAATTAGCAGAACGAAGATAAGATTTGGATGGGAACAAACTATCCTAAAAGAGAAAATAACCTATGAAAAGGGTTGGTGGTTAGAGAAAGAAGAACATATGTGGAAGACAAAATTCTTTTGTGTGGCTGGAAGCGAGCATCTGTGAGGAGGGGTGGGGTTGAGGGATGTTGTGTGGGGTGAAAAGCAAGTCCTGGAAGTCAGATCATGAAGGTTCTTTAAACCATGTTAAGGAGTCTGGACTTATCCTAAAGTATTTTTAAGCAGGGGAGTGCTTTGTTCAAATTTGCATTGTAGAATGAAGAGTGATCTATGGGGAGCAAAACTGAGCGGGAGCCTGTTAGAAGATTATTGCAGTAATCAAAACAGGTTTAAAAAAATACATATATATATATATATATATATATATATATATTGCTATGGAAGCAGGATAAAGGCAAGTGGAATTGTGAAGATATTTGGGAAGCATTTAGGATGTAAAATCAATAGGATGGATAACTGATTCCATGAGGTCCTTTCTGGATAAGCCCTGGAGGCCATGGTGAATGATGGTGTTGTTCTCTGAGGTAAGAAATTCAGGATAAGGGGCTTGGGGTGTGAGAGAGGAGGTTAGTTCAGTTTTAGATTTGGTAAGTGTTAAGTGTCTATGGGGTAAATAACATCAGGAGTCTCTGGGTGGTGTAAATGGTTAACTCTCTCAGTTGCTAACCGAGAAGTTAGAGGTTTGAGTCCACTCGGAGGCCTCTCAGGAGAAAGGCCTAATGATCTACTAGAAAAATCAGCCATTGAAAATCCAATAGAGCACAGTTCTACTCTGACACACATGGAGATGCCATGAATGAGAATCAAATCAATGGCAAGTGGTTAACTGGTTATAGACCATCTGTAGGTATAGACCTAGAACTCACAGGTGATGTTAGAGCTTAAAACACTGTTTTGCTATGATGGGTCTATAGGTGTCCTCCACCTGTTGGAAATGATGAGCTCATTCAAAGAGAATGTGTGGGGTGAGAGGAGAACCCAGCTGGGAACTTGGAGAACTGTTACCATTCAAGGTCTGGGCAGAGATAGAGCCCCCAAGGGACACTTGGTGTCCTGAAAATCATTAGTGGTAGAAGTAAGTTTTCAGTAACAGAATGTAAATGACTTATTAAAGATGTTTGACTACGAAAGAGAAGAGAGAAATTAGTTGATGTTTGAGGTGAATGTGGGGGCTGAAGAGTAATTTCTTTTTAAGATGGAAGACATGAGTTTAACACAAATACCTAGATTTGGAGGTTATGATAATCCAAGCTGGGGATAAAGTTTACCTTTGAATAGCTCATGAAAAGAGGATTTGCTAAGCAAAGGAAGGATGTTAACACAGTTGTGGAAAGGCATATTTAACCTACTAAAGAGAACAAAGTGTTTCTACGTGCTCTAACAGCAGCTATTTGCATGCACACGGTGTGATTAAAGATTGCTCTTACCTTCTCCCTAGGGCCAGACTTGTCTTTAGCAATGTTAGTAATGGTTTTGAATATCTAAGTTTGTTTGTTCATATGTTGTTTCCTTCATTCTCCATCTTTCTAGGCACTGTTCTAGAGGTGAAGAATTCAAAGAAGACAAAGTCTTACACTTCTCTCAAGGAATGGAGTGCCCAGGGAGGAGACAGATATTTATAACACCTTGGTGAGTGCTATGAGGGAGGTGTGGGCATGTAAGGGTGTCCTCGGCACATGGAGGAGACCCCTGGCAGCCTGGGCAGGAGTCAGCCGGAATGTCTTCCTGGAGATGGCACAGCACCGAGGTCTGGGAGTTTGAGTAAGAGCCTTCTAAACTACATTTCTTTTAGTACGTTACATAATTTAGAATTTCTATATAAAAAAAAAAATATATACATATTTAATTTAAATTCCTTTCTATCAGGAATCAGCAAACTTTTTCTGTAAATGGGCAGTTAGTAAATATTTTAGCTTTGCAGCCCCTGCAGTCAGTCTCAACTTTGCCCTTGTACAGCACAAGCAACTGTAGGTTATAAGTAATAGTAGGCATAGCTATATTCCAGTAAAACTTCATTTATGGCAATAAAATTTGAATTTTCTATAATTTGCAAGTAGCACAAAATAATATTCTTTTGATTTTTTTTTTTCAAACTTTAAAAACGTATAAGCCGTTGTTAGCTCCCAGGCCATACAAAAAACAGGTGGGAAGCCAGATTTGGCCTGAAGGCCTTAGTTTGCCAATCCTTGCTTTATATTAAAGAGGCTTCAGGCTTAACAGAACCTTATTAGCCTGCTTTTTAGGCAATTATCTACAAATTCAATTCAATAAGCATTTATTAAGTGTATACTCTATGCTCAGCATTATTCTAGGCCCTGGAGATAAAGTCATGAACAAGACAAATACCATCCTAATTTCAAGGAGTTTGAAAATAAAGGCATCAACATTTAACTACACTATTCTCTGCTGCCTCTTGTGACATGATGTTATTTAATTGCAGGTATGTCTTTGATGTGTTACTATACATACAGGCCACCAATTGCTTTAGTAAACATACCACACATTTTCAATCCAATTAAATGCTTTTTCCTTTGTAGTAGTCAACCTGGATGGCTTTGAATTAATTCCAATAATATTGTGATCATTCAAAATAAATATAGAATTCCTCCTTGAAAATTGTCTTCACGAATATTGTATAAGACCACTATTATAAGAACTCGAGAAATGATTTAAACAGAGAAGAAAATATTCTTTGATGGTTACGAGAGCGGGGAGGGAGGGAGGGTGGGAGAGAGGTATTCACTAATTAGATAGTAGATAAGAACTACTTAGGTGATGGGAAAGATGACACACAATACAGGCAAGGTCAGCACAACTGGACTAAACCAAAAGCAAAGAAGTTTCCTGAATAAACTGAATGCTTTGAAGGCTAGCGTAGTAGGGGCGGGGGCTTGGGGACCATGGTTTCAGGGGACATCTAAGTCAATTGACATAATAAAGTCTATTAAGAAAACATTCTGCATCCCACTTTGGAGAGTGGCATCTGGGGTCTTAAACGCTAGAAAGCGGCCATCTAAGATGCATCAATTGGTCTCAACCCACCTGGACCAAAGGAGAATGATGAACACCAAGGACACAAGGTAATTATGAGCCCAAGAGACAGAAAGGGCCACATAAACCATAGACTACATCAGCCTGAGACCAGAAGAGCTAGATGGTGCCTGGCTACAACCGATGACTGCCCTGACAGGGAACACAACAGAGAACCCCTGAGGGAGCAGGAGAGCAGTGGGATGCAGACCCCAAATTCTCATAAAAAGACCAGACCTTAATGGTCTGACTGAGACTAGAAGGACCCCGGTAGTCATGCCCCCCAGACCCTCTGTTGGCCGAGGATAGGAGCCATTCCCAAAGCCAACTCTTCAGACAGGGATTGGACTGGGCAATGGGTTGGAGAGGGATGCTGGTGAGGAGTGAGCTTCTTGGATCAGGTGAACATTTGAGACTATGTTGGCATCTCCTGCCTGAAGAGGAGATGAGAGGGTAGAGGGGGTTAGAAGCTGGCAGAATGGACACGAAAAGAGAGAGTGGAGGGAGGGAGCGGGCTGTCTCATTAGGGGGAGAGCAATTGGGAGTATGCAGCAAGGTGTTTATAAGTTTTTGTGTGAGAGGCTGACTTGATTTGTAAACTTTCACTTAAAGCACAATAAAAAATAAAAAAAAAAAGAAAGAAAATTGTCTTCAGACTCTGTAGTACATTCTTTACGTTTCTTTGGTAGTGACTATATTTTACATGTTGAAGGTGAGTTTCAATATTAGAAACTGTCAAAAGTTATTTGAAGTCAGGTCAGATGAATAAGTCAGGTGACTACAGACAGCAAGTGATGCCTTCCCTTCTTCAAACACAAGATCTCTGATTCTAAGACAATGCAGCTGAAAATTTGGGTGTTTTTTTTTTTGTTTGTTTTTAAACTGACTCTAAAAATCTCCCAAAGGAGGTTCTGGAAAGTTCTGAATAACATCAACTCCTTTTGGAATGCTTTTCCACTCACCACAGGGGCTCTTTTGAAAAGAAAGGCACTTGTTTTGATGTGCAAGTTCTTGTCAGTTTTTAAAATCAAATTATATTTTATTTGACCTCATTGTGTATGTGTGTGTGGTAGGGGGGCGGTTAGTGGTTGTGTTTTATGTGTGTGTATGGAATGCATATGAATTAATTCTTCTCTAAGTTATACATTCTAGGTCATGGGTCAGCTTAGCTGGAAACTAAAGCAAAGTAAGAGGTACATCTAGGAGTGTGGATATGTTGAAATCTTTCTTGTTGTTTCGTGTTTCCAGAAAGAAAACAATCCAGAGTCTCTTTAGAGAATAAGTGCTTATCTAGGAATATAAAGTTAGAGGAACAGAAGAAAAAGACAGACCCAGGAAGAAAACCTAGTGAAACGTCTTATGTGCCAACCTTTCCTTGGATATAAGCCTTGATCTGCACCTGTCCATTCTGTGGGCTCTGAGGAGAGGCACAGATTAGCTGTTTGTGTGGATGACATGAGGGAATACTTACTACTTCTCTGAGTGCTGGGCTCCCAAAATATGGCATTTCTACAATAATTAAAAACATTTGAGTTTCTATTTATGAGGACGGATATTATAGCAATGGATGTTGGTGATGGTTGCACAACATTATTGATATAATTGATTTCATTGTTCTGTATAAGTCAAGAATGGTGAATTGGCAAATGTGTTACTTAGATTTTTATAACAATAAAAAATTGCAAAAAAAAAAAAGTAAGATCTTCAAAAAAAAAGATGAAAATAATCCCCCAAATCAAATCGAATGTAATAAAAAATAACATACTTAAGACCTAATGAACTAATGTTCACCCAAACCCATGTTCACAGTGAGGAGAAAAATTGAATCAGTGAAAAATGTACAAGACTGACACTTATAGCTACCTGCTTTTTTGACAAATAAGTACCAATTTAATTATTCTACTTAAAAGAATCAATTATCAACTCCCTCTCTCATGTAAAGCATTTTTTTTTAGTTACCCAGAGCACAATTTGATTTCAATTTCTTTTTTTATTTCTTCCCTTTCATCTAAAAAAAAAAAAAGAACGAGCACCTACTGTGTGCCAGTTTGTGTGTGGTACTGGGGATATGAATAAAAATAAAGGCCCAGGGTTAGAAGATTTGATGGATTTGAGGAGCCAACACATAACAGGGATTGCAATGCAAACTGTTAAGTGCTATCATACAATATTGTCCAGAGTGCAGTGGGAAAAATAAGAGAAGTGAACTCTTCTCTGAGGATGGGTGGCAAAGTATCCTATAAACAAACCCAGCTATTACTAAGAAAGGTAAAGAAATCATTGCATCTCATTTCTTCCTCTTTTCATTCACTTATTAAAAAGTGCAGGGTTGGATAAGTCCTGGAGAAACCAAAATCAATTTACCGGGCAAAAAAAAAAAAAAAAAAGAGAGGGTAGGAATGATACATTTTATGAACTCACTACTTTAGGAGGAAGACACACTATTTTGGTGGCAGTGGGTAGCTAGGTAGAAAGAGACTGCTATTAAGTGAAAAATGAGCTTCCACAGGAAGCCACGACAATGAAGGTAATAATTAAATCTTCCTCTAACTTAGGTTGCATTGTAAGTGCTTAGCTGAAAAATGTGTCTGTACCTCCAGGCCTGCAGCAATGACATCTGTTATATTTTAGGAACAGAAAGCTAATGAGGTGGAATCTGGAGTAGTGAGCTTAATTGGGCTTGTTTTGATTAAGTGTATGTGCAGGGAATATTTTAATCACTTGTCTGAATTACAAAACAGCCCACATAAGCCCCCAAATTCTTGCAGCCATTTGTGAATCAGTTTTGAATAGATAAGGAAACTGTATGGAGGAAAGAGTAAACTGGATAGCAAAAATTATCTAAAGTTCAGATTAAGTAAAATATATGGAGTGTTCCTTGCCTAATTAGCAACTTTAGGCCTAAATAGCAGCACAGTCATGCATGCCTGCTGTTCACTGTAAGTTAAGGCATCTGCCCAGAGAATCATGAAATGCCAGAACCTGAAGGACCGCACTAAACATAGTGTCATCCCACCCTCCCCACTTTTAGGCTCTGAGGCCAGAAAGGAAGGGGTTTTTCTCAAACCAGAGGGAAGATATGGCAAGGTCTCAGCAAGAACTGGAGTCTCCTATGGTCCATGTCTTCTTTCTGTTCTATTGGGGTGTGCTAACACTCTTCACCTCTCCTGCTCCCCAGCCCATGAAGTGAGAGGATCATTTGTTTCAGGTGGGATTTGATACAGCATTCTCCTACCCAACATCCATGACTGCTTCTAGATGCCTGTTTGCCCCAATGGCTATCAGGCTTTGTTCCTTCCATTACATTTTCTCTTTCCACTGTGGGCTATTCCCCCTTAGAACTGAAATTAAATAACTCTTTGTGTAAATATTTATTGTTTGTCTTTTTCTCTAGACAGTATGCTCAAAGAGTGCAGCTCTTATGTCTGTACCTCTGATACTAGCACAGTTCTGTGCACCTACTATGTTTCTCCAAGTGTTTGCCAAATGATGAATGGATAAATGAATAAATTAACATCTTTATCCAACAATAAATGGCAGAAGGAAAGATTCAAATCTAAAAGGGACATTAAAGAACACGCCTCTGAGGGAGGCTTCTGTGCTTTGGAGAAGAGGGAACTGGAGACACCAAGGTCCATCTTGAAGGAGAAAGATAAGCTTGGAAATTAGAGAAAAGAGCTCCTGGACTTTGACCAGAAGCCAGAAGAGGGCTTTGGAATATTAGAGGCCCCCTGCTACAATTCACTTCTTCCATTCAATTCGCTTCAGTTCAAACAGCATTTCTTGGTAACCCATTTGCTTTAACCCTTGAGAGACAAGTCAAGACAAGCCCTCTAGGACCTCGAAGCCAATAACTCACGAATTAATACATGGCTTAATAGGTGCCAGCATGTGCAGAATCTGTTCACTGATGGTCACAATCTTCGAACAAGCTGCGTGTGCCCAATTGTGCTTCTTCTCCAGTGCAAAAATAGATGAAAAAATGATGCATAGATAGGAAAATATGTTATCTTGAGATACTGGGGCCATTAAAGGAATGAGGTCATAGACCAGAGAGAGTGAGAGATTGAGAGAGAGAGCAGACAAGAGAAATAATATTTGCAATAAACTCCCAAGGTCAACAATGAAAGGAACTAGAATAAATACTTTTAATAAGGAGGCAGAGAAAGGAAAGGAAAAATATATATGTAAAAACTATATAGCCTCTGACTTGAGCAGCCATGGTATGATAGAGTTTACAGAGCTGTATTTAAAAATCATCGCCATGATGAAGGGGCCCAAACTAAACCTCAGCCTCTTCCTGTTACTGACCCATCACTCTTTCCAGCCACTCATAAATCTACCATGGGGGGCTCTTTGGGAGTAGGAAGTATTGGAAAAATAGAGAAGCTGAAAAAATTCACAAAACCAAGGAAAATAAGAGCAGGTTATATGGAGCCAATTTCCCTGAATTACCAGCATAAAGGCCCAAACATGCAGAAGGAACATGAATAATCTAAGTAAATTTTAATTAGTTTCAATCCTTCCTTGTTCTCTTATAAATAGGATGGGCTGTTTCCAAGGATCTGACTATTACCTTGGCATGTATGTAGTATTTACTGGTACACAGAAACACTATGCAACAATTTAGGATAGATATTAAAGAAAAATGCCTTAGTCAATGTAAACTACAGGGATAATTTAGTCTGGCAGAATGTAATTACCCAAACTGGAACACATTTCTCAAGGGAGCAAGAAAACATGAGAAGACGGTATGCTATTGCACCCTGTGATGAGAGCAGAGGTTTTGGAAAACGAAAAGAAAATAAACTAGAGATGCAAAGTTACACAAGGTCCTTTTTGGTGACCTTCGATGGGAAGTGGGGCATTGGGGGAATAGCATGAGAATGATTGCTGCGTTGGAGGCACCATTAAGTTTATTTTGTCTGACACAGTATTTTCCCTGGAAACCCTGGTGGCATAGCGGCTAAGAGCTTCGGCTGCTAACTAGAAGGTCAGCAGTTTGAAGCTACCAGGCACTTCTTGGAAACTCTATGGGGCAGTTCTACTCAGTGGCAACAGACTTGGTTTTTGGTTTATATCTTCGCTAAGTGGATGTTCGGTCTCTACTTGGGGACTGCTGTGAAAGGGAGCTGGCAAGCCCTCATAGTGGTCAAAATGATCTATTTCATGGCCTAAAGGATGTATACCTTACAACACCTGTTGTCTTTCAGCTATACTTTCTTTGACTTATGGAAAAAATGGCCATACAATATGCCTTCCCCTGGCTAAATGCCCTCTCCTTCTTCAACTATACCCTATATGATGCATTTCTAGATCCTTTCATATTCTTGTCTAGCACCTCCAGACAGTTAGTCATTTTTTTTTTTCCATCTTAGTGTCCAGAATTGGATACATTACTCTGGTACACAAGAGGGCTATCTTTGTGGTTCTGGAAATTACACTTCTGTTAATTCGTCAAAGGAATTTCTTTGGTAGCCAAATCACTTGTAAGACTTTGATTGGCCCAATAATCTTGCAAATCCAACTCCTTTTCTGTGTACCCATTTAGGGCTTGACTCTGAGGCTTCCCAGATCTTTTTTTTTTTCCTACCCATTCTTAGATAGACCATTGGTATGTATTGCCCATTTTCTTAATACCTGTATTTAATGTGTCATTTATTTCCGTATTATTATCACTGTTAATAATAATGAATGCTATCATTATTACTAATATAATCATGTTTATAACAACAACAACACAAGCATTTGACTGTCTCAGCCTTGAATGATCTCAGAGCTACATGCAGTGGTGTTGGGGGATTTGGTTTTGCAAAGGGAGAACAAGCCAATTGGGGTGGACAAAGAGGAAGCATCTCCTGTACTATTTTAAGCATAATGACAGGGCATGGTGCAGTAGGTTGCATTGTCTTTTCTGTTCTCCTGACCACACAGATGAACCATATAAATGACGGGATAACCCTAATCAAACATTTAGAAACAATGCTATAGGTCTGTGTGTTTCCATCTGAAAATTCTCCTAGCTTTGGTCTAAATTCTGTTAGTCTCAGCACCCCTATTCAGACAGCAAGACTATGTCATAATAATATAATAGAGAGCTTACTGATTCATCACCATTGACCATATTTCCAAACAGGTGCAATGGCATTACATTGTAGTAGGACGGCAGGGTGTGGGGACGAGTGCGGATGAGCAGAAACATCTAAGATGTCTATACTGTCACTTGTCAAGAAAGCAAATTTGATATTTCTTTGAGTTTCTCTGTTTAGATAAGCAGTGTTTTCCTGTATGTTCCTTCCTTTCTGGACTAAGATCAAAAAAAGAGAATCTCTTTCCAGTTGACTGTTTTCTGATCACAGTTAAGGTATAGATTTTGGAAAGGAAGCTATGTGAACCTATTGATTTTACTCCATACCGAAGGCTACTTAAATGAAGTGTGTAATTTTCAATGGTTTCAGTACTTATGTGCATTAATAAAAGGCAAATGGATGGGACAAGGGACCATAAAGATACTTATTTGTAAACAATGCATGTTTCAATGATGTATGTTTTGGGATGATGTGTTTATGGTCCCATAAGTGTTTCACAAGACTCAGACAGCACCACCCTACACCACCCCATACCACTCTACACCACACCACAGCCTGCCATCTTGCTGCACATCTAGTGATCTGCATGGTCAAAGGACAGGGCCTTTGCCTTTGCTGTCTTTCTCCTAGGAGCAGAGCCCTAATTTAAGTGATTTTGATTATCCTGCAAGGCTAAAATCTGCATTTATTTTGTAGTATTGGATGGCCTCATGAGAGTCAAGATTTTCATGAATCAATCAAAAAGTTCACTGTCTCCTCCTGAATAGGGAGGAGAGGCTCCTCTGTAGACACAACTGTCCATCTTACCGCTCAGTACAGTGGAGAAGCCACCATTCTGAGGACTGAAAGAAAACCAAACTAGGGCATCCTTTTCAGGTATGTTTACTCCTAATTATCGTTGTTAGCTGCCATTGAGTCAGCCTCCAACTCGTGCTGACCCCACGCACAACAGAATGAGCTAGACTGCCTGGTCCTGCACCATCCCCATGATCAGTTGCAGACCAGACTGTTGTTATCTATAATGTTTTCACTGACTAATTTTTAGAAGCAGGTCAGCAGGTCTTTTTTTTTTTTTTCTAGTCCACCCCAGTCTGGAAGCTCCACTGAAACCCGTTCAGCATCATAGCAACTCAAAAGCCTCCACTGATGGATGGGCGGTGGCTGCACGTGAGGTGTATCGACCAAAAACCAATCCCAGGCCTCCTGCCTGAAAGTTGAGAATTCTATTGCTGAACTACCACTGATACTCTAATACTGATTAGAATTTCTGAATTTACTATCCAACATCCTTCGCCAACAAATTTTTCATCTCTGCATTTCTCCATAGTTTATATCTTGATTTGGTAGTCTCTGTTTTTTGCCTTTCGCTTGTTTTTTGAGTGTGGAAGTAATATTACATCAGAGAAATTGTTACCCAAACAGTGTAATGAGAAAAAGAAAACTATTGTCTCCAACTGGAAAATTAGATAATGGAATTAGATTTGTTTGTCTTTTTCATTAACAAGTGAGCACTTGTTACATAAGAAAGAGGCTAGTGAGATTGCAATCCTGGGCCTCCCTCTCCTGGATAGGCATGTAAGACTGAAGCCCTGAACTAAGATGCCCCAGGCATAGGTGCTCAGGAGCCACTCCCAGCCCCTTAAACAGGCCTCAGGGACAGTTACCTTCTGTGCCATTGTGATTGGAAAGCAATGTGGACACAACCTCATAGCCAGGTTGCTTAGGGAGACTCTGTGACATTGACTATGATTGCTGGCGCCCCCCCCCCGCCCCCGCCAAGTTAGTGTGCAACACTCTCCCGGGTGCAAAAAGTGGCTCCAAATGCCGCACCTGGAACGTGAGCATTCAGACCAACACCTGGATGTGGCTGTAAACTTGGTCCTGTGGTGGAAAACATTCAGATCCAGCCTGAGTTTCTTGGAGATGCGCTTGCTCAGGCCCAGCTATGGTGAAAGATCTAAGAAACGACAAGCAGCCATTCTCACTTGGATGTTCACCCTTGTGCTTTTTTCCTTGTCTCAGCTATCCTGGCTGGCCTGGCTCCCTCCACACCCTCAGAAACAATCTGCTTCAGAAACCTTTCTGCGTAGAACTGCATCCTTTTGCTTTGTTTTCCATAGCTTTGTTGCAATTGTTTAAGCCTTCATCACAGTTTTAACAGAAAAATGGCTGTCTGATACAGTTTTTATTTCCTAAGCTCTAGATAATTATATCTAATAGTATAATATCATTTTTATATATTTATATAATTATAGACAATTATAATGGAAAAAGAGAGAACATGAAATTGATTTCATTCTCCCATAATTTTCAGGCCTTGCTTTCGTCTATTTAAATAACATTTGTGCCTCTATAGTCGGATATATGTAATATACATACTGCGTACATATACACACAGACACACACGTGTATTTATATGTGGTGAATGAACCAGTCATTTCTTGGTAGAAAGTACAGAAGGGCCACAGAAGAGATAAGAAAAATCGTTGTCACGTAACACATCTAACAGGAAATACTCAGAAATGATGTAGCTTAGAAGCATTAACATGCTTCTAGTAAAGTAATAACTAAAGTCACAAGAGTTTCCCTTCTTCCCCCTTTGGTTATTGAGGTGAATTAAGAGTGCTCACCATGCAGATGTTTTCCCATTTCCTGTGGTTTCTGTCTCAGTTTCTTTCACCGTAGGCTTCTCTGCTTGCTGAGAACTGACTCCAGAACGCTGAGCTCTCAAAATACAAACTTGACTTGTTCCCAGCAGGTATCTGCCTTGCTTCATTCAGTATGTCACGTCACCTCTAAAAAAACTTAATGTCTTTCACAGAACCTAGACTATGACAGGTTTCCAACAAATGTTTGTTCATTGAGTAACTGCAGATTATTCGGACCTCAGCTCATATCGCTTGGCCATTGTCTGGTCGTAGTCAGTGCTGCCCTGTCAGTTAATTCTTTGTATCCAGATCATTTTTCCCTTTCAAGTTTCTAGAAGGTAGAGTTGTTTGAACACATTTCTAGGAAATTCAGTCCATGTTTAAAGCCAATCAGTTCTATAAAGTTTCTAAATTCTCCTTCTATCCTCCCTTTTCTTTAAAGCCAGGATTTGTTGACTTTGTTACCTGAACAGTAACTTTGTCCTTTTGCTTAAATAATTCTAATTTTTCTTTTATTTTTTGTGATATAAATGGCTTTCAAAATCATAATAAAACAGGACAAATAAATGAAAAATATAATTCTGACTCCACAAATGCTTTCACGATACATAAAATTTTCCCTGTGATTGGAGAAGTAATCTTGTTATAAAACTGGCACACACAATTAATTAGTGTTCACCCTACTTCCCTGCTGACCCCTCCCAGGTGATTCACCCTGGGAAACTGCAGGGACAGAGCAGGCAGCTCTTTATAGGCATAGGCCTGGGGCCTGTAATTAACTTTTGGCTTTGAATTTAATTTTTTATTCTGAATAATTAAAAGCAACAGGATGTAATGTCAGCTGCTGTACTGTTAATGATTGAAAAAAAATTGCAATATCACTTTGCCTATACACAATTCTCTTCATTTTTTTTTTTTTTAACAAGTTGAAAGGCTACCTCTTCTATGAAGCCCTCCTAGGTCACTCCTTTGTCACTGTGCTACTCCTCCTGTGGAGCCTTATAGCACTTACAATCTGACATACACAATACAACACTCAATCCTTGGATGAAATGTACAACAATGCACCCACCTTTCAGAGGGTGTCCCCTCCCTCCTGGATGACAGTGAGCTTTGCAAAGGCATAGCTAAGTCTTTTTCAACTTTCTGAAGCCTGCAAAAACTTACACATGACTAGACGCAAAATAAATGTCCAGTGTGTACTTCTGAACTTGACTGTTCCAGAATGCGTATCAGCAGAGACGTAGGCAATAGACCCAGGGATGTGGAAGGCATTGAAAAAAGAACTCTAGGTAGGGAGGAAGTCCTCAGCAGTTTTGTTGTTTTCTGACAAGGATCTGATAGTGACTGAAGACTTAGAAGTGTGTGAGTGTGGTCTTTATATTATATTCTCAGTAATCTATTCTCAGGAAGCTTTAGGATGTGTCCGTAAACCAGTATTTTGGGCTTTCACAGCAGGTGCGAAGAACCCATCTTTTGAGTCTCCTACTCATATCCTGGGCCAGTGGTGAAGTGCGGAGGGAAGCCTGCAGACAGCAGTAGGTTGCAAAGACCAAGGTCTGCTTCAGCTTCCTCACAGGACCCTAGGGATGGTCTCTTGGAGAGTTGTCATCTGTACTGTGATGCCTGGCAGGCCACGTGGACCCAACCCTTGGTGGGGTCAGGGTGAAGCTGATGTTGATGGTTATAGTGTTTGCCCTCATGTTGCTCGTAGTGTTCTTGAGGAGTCAAGATTCATGCTCAGATTATTTAGAGACTGTCACAAGTCATTCTGGAGTTAGGGAAAAGAGGGTGGCTCTGCTTCAGCATGTAAGTCTATGCCAGAAATGCAAAGCTTATCATAGTAGACAGTGACCCACTCAGAGCCTTGCCTTGGTGTGGTAGAGCAAGGCAATGAGAAAATGACTCCTTTGATCTGAATATTTACATATCTCCTCTTTTGATTTGAAGACAGCTAGTCTTGCTTTCCTGCATCAACACAAAACATAGGCAGAAGACCCTTTCCATGATGGCACACCAGCACGTTGGTAGGCCACTGAGAATAAATTTGTAAGGAAGAAGAGAAAGAAATTTTATGGTATATGTTGTAGATTCATTTATACAGGTGATGGAGCTAATGTATAAAAAAAGTGTGAATCACTAAGTCTGAGATAATTTGGATCAAAGCCCCTTCTTCTCTGTCTCTTCAATCAGTGCCATGTCTGAAAACACTGGAGTCAGACTAATTACATTCTCATTTGGCCCAAAGTTAGGAGAGTCAATTTAATAAGCTGACAGACAGGGCTCAAATTATAATGCCAAACTGGAATAATAGGCCCGAACATATAAAAATCATAGACATCTGTTTAACATCTACTATTTTTTTTTATAGGGTCGCTATGAGTCAGAATCGACTCAACCCCAATTTTTTTTTTTAATTTTATGTGCCAGACATTATGCACAGAAAAACCTATAAAGTAGGTGCTAGTTTATTGTTATGCTCAGTCAATGGGTAAGGAAACTGATATTCCAAAAAGTGATGTAGTGGTGGCAGAGCCGGGACTTGAACCTGAGCAGTTAACCACTATACTGTATTTAAGTCTTTAGGTCTGTACTTTAGTTAAAAATACTAATTGTCGTTCAAGATTGGGGAAATATCACTCAAATATTCATGAGAAGAGAACTTTTCAATTTCAATATCTATAAGGTCAACCTGAACCAAAGGCACAAGGAGACAATTTGAAAAAATCAGATGCAAATTTTGGCCTCATAATGTCCAGCTCAAGGGAGATGATAATCTCACTGTGCATCAAGATACCATTCAGGGATGAGGGTATTGATGTTTAAGAAGAGCCTTTGAAATGCATTGTGTCTAGAAGACAATAAGAATTACGAAGGATCTGGAAAATGTTACCAAATCAATTCAACTCTCTTAATTGGACCCTCTGTGATAAATATTGCAGTATGATGATGATGAACAAACCAGTGCTTATCTCAAGAAGCCTATGGTAAAATTAAAGGTTCAAGTATTTATTCCAAAGAAGAGGTAACTTAACAGTAGGACAGGATATGACTCAATTATAGAATTTATTTGAATACCTATTCTGTGATCCACATTTTGCTGGGAAATAGGGAAACAGGGATGAATAAATACATCAGAGCGTTTGTTCTCCAGCAGATCACAGTCTAGTGGGGTAGAGAGGTCTAGAACAGTCAATTATGTGAAGAATGGTATACCAGTAATAAGAACAGCAAAGTATAACTCATTATAGGGACATGGCAGAAGTCAGAAGAACTGCTTCCATTTGTTTGAGAAGGAGCAAGGGAAGGCATCACCTGATAGCTTTCTTCAAATATTTTAGAGGGTGCTATTTTGGTACAGGTGAAGAAAGGTTTGGTGATCTTCTGCTTTCTCAAATCAGCCAATTAAAACCCTATGGATTACAGTAGTCGGATCTGTAACTGATCGTGGGGATGGCGCAGGACTGGGCAGCGTTTCATTCTGTTGTGCATGGGGTTGCCATGGGTTGGAGGTCACCATGAAGGGGTGTAAAAACATGATGGCAACTAACAACAACAACATTTGGTTCAGGAAACAGATTTATTCCAAACAAACCTCCAGAGAGATCTAAAAAGTTGGAAATGGCAGAGATTTTTTATTAATAGGTGAAATTTTTTTTTCTAGCAAAAATGAAAAGACGATACAATAAAATAGACTACCTTAGGAACGAGTGAGCTCCACGTCTGAACCTGCCCAAGAGAATCGTTCACTACCTCACATGGACACCGTGGGCATGATTCCTGCCTTGATGCGAAGTTGGACTAAATGAATTTTAAGGTCACTCTCAATTCTGAGAATCTTTTATTAGCATGAGCAGCCTCCTAAATTAGAAAGTGCTGCTTATGTAAAACGTTGATTTCGCTTATTCTCTAGATGTTTGACATGCATTTGCTTTTTTCCTGATAGGAGACTAGCAGTGCTTGTGGGTAAGGCCTGGCCTCTACCTATGCTTATATCCTCATGTCATCTGACTTGAGCTCATTTCAGGACTGTAGCTGGTTAACTGTGTTGCCCAATAATTAAGGAAGTGATCATTGTGCATTTAGCTTATACTCTATATAGACTAGAGCTATTCTAGCCTTAAAGTCAGAGACACAGCCTTATAGCTTCTTACTAAGTGCTACCACAGCACCACTAAGGCAGTGCTGATTTTGTCTGCTTTCTGCCTTGAAAAAGGCCGGACACTTCTTACCAAGTCCTGGCATTCCAGCATCCGAGAAACACGTCGTGCAGCTGGTAACATCCACACTTTCCTGGGATGATTTTTTTTCTTTTTAATTCCGATTATTTTGGGGCAGTTTATATTCCTTTTTTCCTCCCTTTCTAATGTGGTGAAAAGTGCAGTGCTCTAGGATGTGGGGACATTGGATTTAGTTCTTTGCTGTACCATTGAATATCAGTCTGACTGCTCCGGAGATTTTGTTTCCTCTTCTGTAAAACATGAGACATGTGTTGAGTCAGTAGTTCCCCAACATCGGTCTGGCTTCTTTAGAGTTTTTTTTTTTTTTTAAAGAACTTTTAAACTACTCATTCTGGGGCTTCAGCCTCAGGAAGTCTTACTCAGAGCTGGAGTAGGATCAGGAAATAATTTTTTTTCCCCCAGCTTTCTCTCGAGCATCCTGATTGTAAATCAAAACCAAATCTGTTGCCATTCAGTCGATTCCAACACATACCAACCCTATAGGACAGAGTAGAGCTTCCCTACAGGGTTTCCAAGGAGCAGCTGGTGGATTCAAACTATGAACCTTTTGGTTAGTGGCCACATAGCTCTTAACCACTGTGCCACCAGGGCTCCATCCTGATGGTAAAACAAACAAAAACCAAACATGTCAAGTCGATGCCAACTCATAGCGACCCTAAAGGGCAGAGTAGAACTGCCCCAAGGATCTGGGAAATGGGCTAGATAATTTCTAAGGTCCCTTCCAGTCCTAAGACTCTATGAGTTTGTGATTCTGTTATCTTTTTCCCTCTTCAAAACTTCAGTGAAAAAATATATATTTAAAAGTCTTAAAAAGAAAAGGCTGTTAACGCATCACAGCCCATGTGGAAAAATTCAATTCGCCCGTGATTATAGGCGACATCATTTTATTTTAACAATTTCTTCTAATGCAGCTCAGGTAGTTTGAAGAAGTGTCCAAAAAATGAAAAAGCTGAGAGGAATTAAATAAACTTCTAGCCAAGTCAGCGCACAATCTCCCCTTCCCCTCCCCCTAACCGTTTGCTACTTCTAATTCCTTCCCTTCTTTCTGGTCTCAAACATTTAAGAAACACATAAGAGAAAAGCTCTCCCTTAAGCCCATTTCTGAAATGATTCTATTTTTAAACACTGCAGTTCATCTCAATTGTGCTCAAATTCAATTCACTTGTGATTGTCTGCTATATTATTTTCTTTATCAATTTCTCCCCAGACTCAGTGGGGTAGTGATTGAAATTTGAAAGCTTATGGGGGGAATAAAGTCCAGGATAGTATTGAGAAAAATGTGTTGCGAGTCTGTTGGCTGCAAGAAGCCCTTGCTTTCCTCAACACCTAATCCACTTTCATCCATAGTCTCTTGATAAACACCATCCAGCCCAAATGACTTAAAAATGATTTTAAATTGATTCTTCCATCATCCAAAGTGTTTTTTTTTTTTCCTTCCTTTAAAATATTTTATTTTCTATTGTTGCATCATGTGCTTAGTGCTTTGGCTAAGATTACCTTGCCTTTGGCTGCTAATCTTTGCTGTGCTTTAGGTGAAGTAAGGCATGCAGCCATGTAAGGTATTAGGAATGTTGGACTTTGGAATGTTCTTAGAACTGAAAGATAGCAATTTTCCCAGACTGGCTTGGTGTCTGAACACAAAATAAAACTCATTTCTAATAAAAATTTTTGTTAGTATTATATTTGCAAGAGTCCTAATTTTAAATAATTGTTAATTCCATTCTAATGCCTCCCACCCAGAATTCAATGCAAAACAACCACCAAGTGTACCAGGATCAATGGAGGAGCAAAACTTGACAAGACCAGGGTTCACACAGCAGAGTAAAGATGTACAGTTCTCATGCTTATTCATGTAAATCCATCCGATGACTCTTCTCATTCATCTTCAAGACCCCCTCATTCAGTGATGGAAATACTCACAATCAGGGAATTATCTCCTTGATTTTGAAGCTCAATTTTTGCCTTTTGCTTGCTGATTGCATGCTTTCTGAGCTCTTTCTTTAGTATGCCATTACTTTTAAAATATTTCTTCGCATCAGTGACCACTCGAATTTATTTAAACCCTTTTGGGCATTGAAGTTGGAAGAGAGTATGATGATCCATTGGAGCACAAGACATTTATTTTATAGGTGGGTGGAGTATGCCAAGCCCGTCATTATACTTTCTCCCAAACACGCTCTACACATCCAGACCTTTGTTCAAAGTGTAGCCTTTCATTTATAGTCATGCCCACTCAACTTTGCTCTTATAATTTCTCTCCTCTTTCCCTCCATCTGTTAAAAACCTGCCCTTTCTTCCAAGTCTGCCCCCTTCTAGAAATCTTACCTGACCACATACATCCCCACTGAAGGTGTACAGCCCTTGTGTTCTTGCCCACTTGAAATGCTATTTAATGTATTCTTATACGTATGTATGGTCTACATGTGGTCTAGTATATGTCCTTGCATGGCCAAACTGTGTCCTACAGGGTTAGTAATCACAGTGGGCTCTAAGAAAGGAAGCCCTACCTAAAGTGCCATTCTAAGGTAGTAAACTGGATTCAGGCAACTTCTGAGAGTCAGAAAATTCTAAGAAGGTAAACCCAAGCTTGAAATGGGATGTGAAGAGTTTGGCCCTGGTCTGTGTGCTTCACTCTGCTATATGACTGGCTGATTTATTTTTTTATTTTTTTTTGGAGAGTGTGTACAATTCCTCGCTTTTGAATTTGGTTGTTTTAGGCTGCAGGCTGTAGGACTGGGTCAATGAAGAACTTTCATAAGGTTAGAGGGTCAAGGTCAGGTTGAAACAAAGATAGATCTTAGGCTTACAGGTGAGACAGACAGGTCAGGACTAGGTGAGTTACTGGGAATTTTGCATTATTATTTTTGTTCAGCACAGCTAGCGGCCTTTGTGATAAAAGATTTGGGCATGTTCTTAGTCTCAACTCTAGACCCATGCTTTCCAATACAGACCCACTACCCATATGTGCTCTTCAGCACTTGAAATGTGGCTAGTCCGAATAGAGATCTGCTACAAGTGTAAAATACACACCAAATTCGAAAGGCTTTGTATAATTTTTTTTAATATCATGCTACTAATTTTATATTGTTTACATGTTGAAATGGTGATATTTTGTATATGTATGGCTAATCAAATAAATGAATAAAATTAATTTCGCTTTTTTTTTACATTTTTAATCTAGCTTTTGAGAAACTTAAAATTACAGATCTGGGCTCACAGTGTATTTCTACAGAACATATTTTTTTCAGTAAAGTCTTAGAAAAGGGGGGAAAAAGAGCAGAGAACTAGTATACTCGTGTTGTCTACTAGAGAAGGGGGGTTAAGATGTGAAGGAGGATCTGATATATCAAGTGTAATACTAGGTTCTGTTTCAAAATGATCATTGGTAAACTTGAGATTAAGTATTGTTGTTGATGTTGTGTGCCATCAAGTCAATTCCTGCTCATAGTGACCACATAGATTAGATTAAGTAGCCTGTCTCTATTTCAATCCAATTTAAGATATGCTGAGCTAAACCGATTTATAAAATTTAGGTAAATTTTTCCTATATCAAGCATTTGAGATATTCTATATCTCTTGAGTTACTGAAAGGCCAAAAATCATTAAGGGCATTGGAACAGATCATCTATGAATTTGCTTTTAGTTCTAGTAGGCTGTGATTGATTTTTCTTTGGCTGGGCTGCAGCCAGTACCATGGATAGCTCACTGGAAGACTGCCTGGGATGAAAAGCCAAACCCGTTGCCATAGAGTCAGTTTAGTCTCAGCGATAGACTAGAACTACCCTATATGGTTGCCAAGGCTATAAATCTTTAAAAAGCAAACTGCCACATCTTTCTCCTGCAGAGTATCTGGTAGGTGCGAATCCCCGACCTTTCGGGTAACAGCTGAGGGCTTAACCACTGAGCACCATGGCTCCTTAGATGAAAAGCCCAAAATCAAACCAAATCCAATCCTGCTGAGCTGATTCCGAGTCATAGCAACCCGAAAGGACAGAGTAGAACTGCTGCATACAGTTCCCAAGGCTGTAAATCTGTAGAAGCAGGCTGCCTCATCTTTCTCCTGTGGAGTGGCTGGTGGGTTGGAACCTCTGACCTTCTAGTCAGCAGCTGAGTGCTTTAATACCCTCGTCTACTCTTTCTGTCACACTTCTATAATTAATTCACAGAACAGCCTAGCTATGCCAGGTTAAAGGTGAGGAAACAAAGTCTCAAAAAGATTGAGCAGCTTTCCTTAGTTCACATACAGAGGATAGACAGAGGTAGACTTAGGGTTCTGCTTCGAAGGTCCAAACGCTAGTTAAAGAGAACAATCCTTGTAGACAGGTTAACTTGACTAACATATCAGCTCAGTCATTTGTGAATGGTGTGACCATGGCAAGTTACTTAACCTCTCTAAAATACAATGCTGTCTTCCTGGAGATGACAATGGTATGTACCTCACAGTGTTGTTATCACACACATGCACAGGAGTTGATACGTGCAAAATGTCCAGGAGAATAACTGTCACATGGAAACACTAAGTGGTAACTGTTATAAACCTCAGTGGCCTATGAGGACATTGCTATGTAACAACATATTATCTACTGTTGAAAGTTTGGTTCCTGGAAAACAGATTCTGAAGCAGAGAGACATGTTCAGGGAGTTTATTATGGAGTGCTGTTGGAATCAACTTTTATTGAAGGATGCAGAACTGGACAGGATTAGGAAGGAAGCAGGGTTAGGTAAAGGAAGAAGCTGTGTTGTTGTGATATAGCTTCAATAAAGATCACAATAAAGGGTCCCGGACAGAGTGGGAGAAAAATGTAGAACCAAATTCAAATTCACACACACACACACACATACACACACACACAGATCAAGCTGGTCTGACAGAGACTGGAGAAACTCTGAGAATATGGACCTCAAAAACCCTTTTAACTGAGTACCGAAGTCACTCCTGAAGTTCAACCTTCAATCAAAGAATTCAGGTCTATAGGGCCAATGATAACACGCGAGGAACAGACTTTGTAGTTTAATGCATGCGTAGAAGACTAGCGGGCATACCAGCCCAAAAGCAAAGATGGGAAGGCAGGAAGGGACAGGAAAGCTGGACTAATGGTAACAAGGAACCTGGAGTGGAGAAGAGAGAGTGTTGACACATTGCAGGGTTGGCAACAAATGTCACAAAACACTTTGTGTATTGGCTGTTTAATAAGAAACTAGTTTGCTCCGTAAGCTTTCACCTAAAGCACAATTAAAAAAAAGAAGACATTTCAGCTGACTCTTTGGGGAGCTCTGAAACTGGAATGGTCCTTCAGAGTTGTCTGAGTTAAGGTGAGGTGCAGCCAGTCAATGAATGTGGTTTGTCTTCTGGAAGATATATGTCTTTTGGTGAGGCAGCTCTCCTCAGTGAGACAACTTAGGAAGAGGGGTATCTGCCAACAGCACTCCCAGTAGTAATTTCGTCACTTTCGAAAGGGGCATTGGCATCCCATCACAGCAGCTACTATACTTAACACAATCGGAAGCAGTGTTATCATTTGTCAAGGAGCTCTCAGTACCCAGGAAGCCAGTAAGGCCTGTTAGGTTTTGAGTGGATCTGATACAAATACCCTCTGGGTTTTTCTCCTGAGTTTGAAGCTAAGCGAGAAATAAGATACAGGAATCATACAGATGGGGCTAAAATGTCAGTTTAATTACTGATAAAGCTGAGTTGGAGACTAGGTTAGTTTCATTCAATAATCACCCTATCTAATATACCTTCCCTCTGGAATTAAACATATCCACCAAACTGCAGGCCGCCCCCACATCTGGAGGGTCAGGAACAGAGGCTGCCTGGATGTCTACCCCTGGTCAAGTCCAATGCATTCAGAAAGAAGAAACATCCCCAGAAGTAACTGAGCCTCACACAGGAGTGCCTTAACCTAGTCTTACCAGAGGTCATAGAAGGGAGCAGAAAGTGTTTTCATACCTTTCTCTCTCTGGGAGTAGAAAATGAGAAAATGTCTCATTCTGTAAAATGAAGAGTTGGATTTAAGCATTCCTCCCTAGTTCTGCTACTTCCTCTGGCTACTCTGTGTCTCTCCTGGAGGCTTCGTGTCCTCAAAATAGCACAACAGAAGATGTTCTCTTCATGGGCTCTTCTAACAAGGTCCTGCTGTCCCTGAATCTAGCTTCAGGCTTCTAAAAAGAGAACGTGTTACTTAACCTCTGAGCTTTACAGACATAGCACAGTTTAAAGGTGCAAATACTTCAAGGCTTATTATGAAAAATATGATTACCTTCCCTTCCCCCTTAAATGGCAACTTGCAAATATTTTACTTTCCTTTGGCATTTACCCTCATGTTTTTAAATACACTTACACTGCCATTTCTTGATTTTTCCACTTAAAGCATTATCTATTGACTTCCCACTGTGGAAGGGAAGGTATAAGTTCTTTTTGCTTCTCATCTTCTACAGACATGTCTTCCATCTCCCATCTAATCACCATAATTAAAATTTTGGTTAGATAAGAGTTAAGTCTTGTCATTATTACGACTATGCCAGTGCTATTCATGGTTAGACCATGAGTACTTTGTTTCTTTCTTCCAAAACTGCTTGGTTTCCATGGAATTAAAAATTGTCTTATTTTTTGGAGGCTTACGGTTGCATGGTATTGCCATGAATTCATCCCAAAATTCTTACCTTGGATATCTAAATCTCTTCTCAATATGTGAAAACATGTAAGTTATTCTATCAATTTCACTTTCTTGAAAAAGCTTCCTTGGGTATTTCTGACTTTCTCCAATTTAAACTGGTTTGTCTCTAGAACTGCTATGTAGCTTTTATCTAATGTCTCCTTCCATTATAGAGTTGAGGATTTCCTTCATCTCCCTTCATTCATAGATCTCATGTATTTCCATTTTTTTTCATTTACTTCCTTGTTTTGGTGTAGTACCTCTTCCAGTGTTTTCCTGAAAAATGATACATGGAAGGCAAATGTTTTGAGATTCTGCTTGCCTCAAAAGACAATTGGAGATAGTTTTTACTCTAAGCTTTAAAGGCGTTGCTCCATTGTCTTCTAAATTCAAATATTATGGTTGGGAAGTCCGAACGCTTTTGTTTTTTCAACCCTTGAAGTAACACTTTTTTCCTTTTATCCCTGGAATTTTTGGTTTATTTATTTATATATTTTTTACCCCAATGTTTTGAATTTCATGGTGTTGTGCCTTGGAGTGTAGTTTTATGCATTTTGCAAGGAACTTGATGACTCCATTCATTCTGGGGGCTCATATGATCAATTCTAGAAAGCTGTTAAAATTATTTTTATGAATTTCTTCTTCATTTTTATTACTTATATATGAAAACTCCTGAACCATCTTAATTTTTTCTTTTTCTTTTCATTTCTACTCACTGCCCCTTTCTCTCCCTATGTTCTGTAAAAATTCTACAACTATATGGTTCAATTTGCTTTTTGAGCTTTTAATCTTTGCCTTCCTTGGTTCAGTTCCAGGTCTTCCTTGTTAAGTGGTCATTCTCTTTTTTTTTTTTTAACACTGTGTTTTTGTTTGGGGGAGTACAGTATTTCTCTTATTTTACTAAAGAAATGATGAGAGATTTATTTATATATTCATTCATTTATTGATTGATTTTGACGTTTTCTTCCTGGATGATCACTTGTTTTCTCCAAGGTATTCTTACCAGTTTTTTTTTATCTTTGTCTTTCACACGGCATTTTTGTTGGGTTTCTTATGCTTATTTACTACCTGCTTATTTAAGGAATGATACTAAAAACCATATCAGATACTCTGTGTAGGTGGTAGGTTTTACTCTAAGTTGAACTGGTTAGGCTTTTCACTGGGAGCTTTATGTGTGTGTGTGTTTTTTCCCCACCTTGGTCTATGAATTTTCTGTCTGGAGAATATAATTCTGGCTGCAACACTTATAGAATCTTGTGGGAGAAGAGCATAATATCTCTACTCTCAACTGTTCCTAGTCTTTTACCCAATCCAGAGATAACAGCTCCACCTCCAATCTTCTAACTGGGTTTGGGAGGGAACTTGCCCTGCTGATCTCAAAGGAGAAGAGACTCTCCAGCCTAGCTTCTTCTTAACTTTGACCTCACTCTTTTCTTTTTAGTCCAACCTTCTGTCCAAAGCTCTAGATATCTAATATTGCCAATTCTTAAGCTTACTGAAGACTGTTGTGGAGGGGGGCAAATTGGGTTGTCTTTCTGTTTTTCCTACTACCAGCTGTGTGTTCAATATGCTCATGTCTGGTAAGTCAGATACACTCATTCTTCTGCTGTCTTGCCTGGAGCACTTGGTTATTATCATCTTCTCTTCCATTCCTATTGTATTGGGGTTTGTTCTTCTTTATAAAAAGTTCTCTTGCTGTTGTTTTAGTCATGTTTCTATAGAGATTCCAAAACCAAACCAAACCCAGTGCAGTCAATTCCGATTCATAGCAACCCTATGAGACAGAGTAGAACTGCCCCATAGAGTTTCCAAGGAGCACCTGGTGGATTCGAACTGCCGACCCTTTAGTTAGCAGCCATAGCACTTAACCATTACGCCACCAGGGTTTCCTCTATAGAGATAGCAGAGGTAAATGTGTTTGTTCAATATGCCATCTTTAACAAAAATGTCTTCTTCAATTAACAAATCAGTGTTGTATTCTCCCCCAATGCACTTAATTCCTTTCCTTTTTCTCCTGTACATTCATATCTGTATACTTCGAAATGTGGATTTACAAATAGGAGAATCTTCTGAATCTTTTAAAATTGGTATGGAAAACAAAGACTTGATTTCCACATGCTATCTCCCTATAAACTATCCAGAACAGGTCTTACACATTTCATCTTAATGACTACTTTAGACCCAAAATAATTTTTATTGATAACAGTAATATGGTAATTCATTACCGTACGCTGTTACCCAAGTGCTAATTAAAAGGGAAGATAGTTGAAGGATAAAGGAGGGCTTGAAAGCACATCACACAAAGTTCCTTCCTAATATATTTCCTGTCTATCACACTATTACTGCGGGGTGGGTTGACAGGTTAATTACGTACTAGGCAGGAGAGCTAGTACAGAGAATGTTACAATCTGAAAAGCAAACACTTATAATCATTTTATCTAAATATGAGACAAACTCACCTTGATAAGGACTGCATTTAGTGGTTATATGTAAGGCAACCTCCTTGCCTATAGATTGCAGATAACATCTAGTAAAATGTTACACCATAGAACTAGAACAACCAATGCTGACCCTGCAGCAGCCAGCTATGACTCATATCTCAGGATCATGGATATTTTCAAATTTGCTTTATTCTTTCACTGCTGAGATTTCTGCTTTCGCCATTTCTTTCTCAAGCCATAGGAATTTTTAATGGCAAAATCCCCCACATGTTGTTCATAAACATACACTTGGAAAAATGACTGTGCTCAAAACCTATTTTTATTTTCAAAGGAGTGAGAATTTATAGATTCACTTAGGGAGGAACTTTACCCTCTGAGGAATCTTTTGTCAATATCTTGCTGGTGGCCCCTATCTTCTTCTACCCTACGCTGAAACACCTCTCGTGTCAGGAAGCTCACCTCCACCTTGGCCAGCTCCATTTGACAGTCCCACTAGAAAGCTCTGGTTGTTGTTTTATTTTATTTGATTTAGTTTGAGAAGATACATCCTCGTAACTTCTTTCCACTGATCTTAATGCGTACCTCTGGACTTGCACGTGAACTCTCAACATCTTCCCCAGGGATATATACATATATTTTTTAATTTCTGAATTTATTTGACATACCTCTTAAAGTTTCTATATTCTTTTCAGTATCCCTATTCAATTTCTTCCTTTGTTTCTCCTTGATATTTATTTCCCCCAGAACCTTCTTTATGCTAATTGTCATTCTCTGGACAGTTTGCCGTGCTTTAAAGGAATAACTCATAACTTAATAAAATACTCCAAATGTATGACTATACAGAGCAGAGCGAACCTATTCAAGTTGATATTATGACCATTATACTTTTCCTGGTTCAGTTCCAAGATTCCAGTGGCTATGCTAGCAGCAGTTACCCATTGTATATGGAAGCTTTCTATTGTATATGAAGACCAAATCTTTTTTATCCCCTCAACTACTGATCCCAAATAATCATAACTTTTTGATTTCTCATCAGAATATTTTCAGGAGTTAGAAAAATACCAGCAGCGCACTACTTTGTAACATTCCTTTTTTTTTTTTCTTTCAAAAATCCTATTTCTTCCTCAAATGGGCATGTTTTTTTCCAATGTGCAGACTACTTGGTATTCACTTTAACTGAATCCTCTTCACTCTTTGGCACCCAGAAGAGTTATAATACAATGACAGTGAGATAGAATTATTTTCCCAACTTCCAAGGCTATCTTGAATGTGCGAAGCATTTGGGTGGCAAAAATTACGCCTCAGGATTGTCACTGGATTTGATGCTTTGACAACTTTGTCTACCGTCACAGCTTGTGAATGAATATTGCCGCCTCAAAGAGTTTATTGGCTTGTTTATATTGTTTCATCGGCTACATCGGGCACTTAACACTGAGAAAAAAAGTAATCAACTAAACAAGCTCAGCCACAAGTTATTTAGATTTTGTAATAAATCTTCTGTGGAGAAAGAAAACAATGCCATTTTCTCTCTGATAATCCTCGACCTAAGTACAGTGCTTCTTGCAAAACGCTTTCACATCTGGAATTCTATTTGATCCATATCACAGCATTACGAGGCAGGTAGAATAGAGATTGCTATCCCTACTTTGCAGATGAGAAAACTGAGGAGATGAACTTGTTTGGCCAAAGTTGCAGGGTCAATATGTGGCAGAGCCATAGGCTTCTGAATTCTAGCTTTTTCACTCTATCAAATGCCAATCTGAGGGTCCAGCCATATTCCTGTCTCTGTCAGGCGTGTACATTGGAAGAGACATTTCAATGATGTGCAGAACTCAGAGAGGGTCATGCATAGCCTGGGAGGTTTACTGACAAGTGGCTAGCACAGATGTCAACAAGCAGAGGTGTGAGCAGGGATGTTGGGCCAAACTAATTTAGACCTTCCTTTGTGAAAGCTAAGCCATGTGATGGATTTTTTTTAATATGGTATTATTGTCAGGGAATAGCTTCAATATGCACTGTAAGCATTAAATGCTAAAAATAATAACAGCAATTATAGATTGTTCTGACACCAGAAGAACAGAATTACGCTTCTTAACTGTATTGCCTTCAGCCAATAAAAATGTAAAATCACTTTTCTGGGAACTGTTTTCCTCTGTGCTAGATTACCAAGAGATGGCAGCATTCCATCCATCATTCAGCAACTATATATTTCTTGCTTCAGAACTAAGGGCTTTTCTTTTCCCAATGAAGTACTGAGGACAAAGAATAAAATTTAAAATATGAATCCGTTTCATAATCATCCCATTGTCACACAGTTATGCAGCTCCAGATTGCCCGGATCTAAGCTTAGGTGCTGATGATACATAACTGTTAAGATTTAAATGGCTCATTTTAAAATAATACATGGTATATAGTTGTTGATGATGTACAAAATCCACTGAATGAAAATTCAAGAAAAGGGAATGGTGATATATGATTCCTTCTTGGATGCACTTGAAGGCTGCCATTTGTGGGCTTCCCGTTTCTGCAGACACTTGGTAATCCAAAGGCAAGTGTGCTATGTTAATAAAGCCAAGATTGTCTCTGTGTTGTCTAACTTGATGTTCTGTCTGGAGTTTGCCATTTGTCTTGCAGTGAGACATTTTGATGTCGTTTGCATATGACATCATAATCTACCAGTACATACTAGTCAATGAAAGGAGCTTCAGATATACAATTATTTCTAGGAGAGGTAGAAGAAATTCTTTATTTGGGAAGTCTTAGAAATGGCTGTAAAGTTAAATATTTCAGGAGTTGGTGTTTCCAGTGCTCCACTTGTCATAAAACTTCCTTAATATTATTTTTTCATAATGGAAGTATTTTTTTATGACAGAAGCTAATGGAAAAATAATTTTGATACATTTCTCATAACAAAAGTAGATATTTTTCAAGTATATGGATATATTGCTAGTCTCCCTTTTTCTTTTCTTTTGGTAACTATATAGTTTTGCCAGTAGTTGTCTTCAATTCTCAAGTATCACAGATTTGTCATAGAGTTAACTTGTCAACCAATGTCCTCTGACTGTGAAATACGGTTTTGGAAACTGCAGGTTCTCTGCTAATGTGTCTCATTACTTTCTGCTTTAGTGGAGGTCATTACAGCATCACTTGATCAGAGCTGGAAAGCACCTCTGTTATTTGTCTTCATCTCAGAAGAGAGGTGACTCATTTATCCCAGAGGCTTGAAGTGAGGTACCCAAAGTCACAAAATAAGTTAGTTAGTGGTAGAGGCAGCCATGGCTAAACCTAGTCACCTAACTTTCAGAGCAATGACTTTTTTTTTTTAATTGCATTACGATGCATAAATCATTCAGAAAAGGACACCTTTGTTTTTAAGGGAAGCGAGGGTCACATTCTCTTTCAGGTACACTAGTTCACTGGATTGGAGGTACTGCAGCCGTTACTGAAAACAAGATCGTGGACAAAGGAAGCAGAAACAATGGTAGGAAACTCACTGCTCTCGGCCCATCAAGGGAAGGGGCTGGTGACCACTGAGTGCCAGTTGGGAAGTCATGCTCTATGGCAGACCAGAGTGCTGAGTCTATTCAGTATTTCTCTGTGTCTGAAAGGGAAGTTGATCTTGATCTCTTGGAGGAAACCCCTGTGTTCTTTGTATCTATACACTCTTAAGAAACAGTCAACTAAGCAGAACTTCAGGGGGCTCTCCAATTGTTTTCTGTAGGTGGAACTTTCTAAGTCAAGCTGGTAACTTTGAGGGGAAGAATATATTCGCCTTCCTTTCTGTCTCCACAAAGTGAGTTACACACAGATCTGGTTCTGGGTGCAGACTAGAACTACTGCTACAATCAAAGAATGGGACACCCTGAAGGATATCTCCTATCTGGCTCAAGATGAAACAAACTGAATCTCTCCTACAGCTTCTTCCATCACATTAACATTGTCCCAGGTGTGGGGTTCCCAGATTGGTGGACTTTTTATTGGTAATGCACACAAGCTTATCTCCTAAGTTTTCATGCATGTCCCTGTATTATTGATTTAGGGCCATGAAATGAGCAGACAAAACCTTGATAAAGGAGCTGAGTGTTAGAAGGCTTTTATTCCTATCCATAAGGAAGCCATGAAGAAGGTTTGATTATTCAAAAGCCTGTTTAAGAAGCTGCAGTTCTCATTTCTCCAAGGTCTAAATAAGGAAAAAATTATGAGCAATTCTTAATAGTAATGGCAACCATTTACAGTTGATTCTCATTATTTGTAGCAATAATGTTCTATAAAGTTGCTATGAACACTAAGTTAGCAAATAGTAAGCCATTGCTTTTAGGAGAAATCCAAAGTTAGGTTCCTGTGAGCCCCTGATCACAACATTTTCATTAATCAGTCACTATATAGCTTTGTTTTATGTGTGTTCCTGTTTAAAGACAATTTGTTTAATGTAGTGTATATTGTTGATAAGAGTCCCTGGTGGCCCAGTGCTTAAGAGCTTGGCTGCTAACCTAAAGGTAGCCAGTTTGAATCCACCAGCAGCTCCTTGGAAACCCTGTGAGGCAGTTCTACTCTGTCAGATAGAGTTGCTGTAAGTTGGAATTGACTTGACAGCAACAGCATTTTTTTTTTTTTTAATATTGTTGATTCATTGCCATTGAACTCACAGCCAATAGCTCTGTACCTCATGCCTGAATGAAGCTTATCTAATTAATGTATTTTCTCCCTGAGACAGTCATAGCCTCCTCGCACTTAGGAATATTAGTGGGGGCCATTTTAAACAGTAAAATGATCAACGAAAAGCAAAAAAAAGTAAAAAATATGGCACTAAATAGACTGTAAAAAGGACACTGTTTACAGTATGAGAGTTGAAACAAGAAAGCAGAGTGTTGTCTTTTTCCACCTCAGCTGGGAATTTGCATGTCAGGCGACTCAAATTTTTCGTCATTCTGCCCATGTCCATAAAGGACCAAAAAAGTATCTCAATATTTGTTTTGAGTTACAAACAAATTTTAGCAAGTGGGAGAATTGCAAATACAAAATCTGGGAGATAATGAAGATTAATTATACATAGCACTTGTTATGTGCCAGATATTATTCTAAGTGCTTTTCATATATTAGTATTTATTCTCCCCATAACCGTATGAAATTGCTACAGAAACTAAGGCACAGATAGTTAACTTCTTGAAGTTTCAGGTAGTAAGTAATCAGGCTGGGATTGGAAGCCAGGGAGACTGGTTCTCTTTGCTCTTAACCACACCCCACCTTCCCTGGGCCCATTTCTGTCCCCATAATAGGCAGCATTTTCTTTTCTCTTTAGAAAGTCAAAATGCAGCTAGTAGTGGTGTGACCTGCCTATTTCTTTTCTATATTTCCAGAGAACACAAAGACAATCCAGGTGTGAGCCCCAGTGACAGGAGAACTTACTCCTGGCTCTGAAGTATGCAGAGTTGCCCTATTAGGCCATATGTGGTACTCAGTCCGGGGGACACCTTGCTGAAGTTGTCCTTCCTCACATGGCTGCAACTAGTCCATTGAAAGTGAAGTTGCTACATGTCAGGCCTAGGTGTTGGCTTGGAAAGGTGAGCCACCATGCCTGGCCTTCTAACGAAACAGATCTTACTGGTCATGGGTATAGGCTTATTAAAAAATGTTGCCACAGATTTTGCCATTACAAAATTTTGTTACTACAGGTTGATTTTCCAGCGATCTTTATCTAAATTATTTTGGCTATTTGGTATATGGCAAATATTTGACAAAAGCTTCAGGGACTCCTTAATTCCTGAACGTGCACAAGGCAGTAGAAAATAATGCATTTGTAGGAATGAAGAGTAGAGGTCTCAGCCTTAGTGAAGAGTTAGGATGACTGAAGACATCAGGGTGAATGACTGGATCATAAACACACTACCTATCTTCCTTATTTGTGTGTCTTTTGGCTCAGGTCAGTTTCAATTTATGTTGTGTTTTGTACATTACATAGGAGAAAAAAATCGTTTAAGTCAATCAAATCTATTTCTAAGAATATATACTTCCTTGGTCATTATAGGAGTTAAATTATGAGTATCGTTATCTCTTAGTAGTAATATCCACTGACTGGAAGAATTTATCCGTTCCTCGAGGTTCTGTTATAATGTAGGTTACTCTAGTTGTCCTGCCTTAGGGGAAAACGATGAAAACACTATTAGACTATGTGCTTCAATGTAATGAAAGACTAGTATAATTATTGACACTTAATATAAGCCAAGAACTATACTAAGGGTTTAAAACATATTATTTCATTTAAATTGAAAAATAAGCTTATATGGTAGGTACTTTTAATTATCCCTATTTTGCAGATGAGAAACCAGAGGCTTAGCAAGATTAAGAAACTTGCTCAAAGCCACAATTGCTAGTAAGTGGCAGAGCAAAGTTTTAATCTGGAAAGTCTGACTATGAAGTCTACACTATAAATAATTATGCCTCTCTCTGTTTTTCCTTAGGGCTTTCATTTTGTCCTTGAGAGCAGGCCTTTTGTCTTTTTATCCTTTGGCCAGAAACACAGGAGGAACACAGAAGACACTTAATGATGTAGACAGATTAAATTCAAGAGCTTTTCTCAGTGAAGGCTTCCCTGACCTACTAGATGTTTCTTTATGGACAAAACCATTTTTAGAATACATTCCACTCATTTGGCTCTGATTGCCTAGGCCTCTTACCATGTTTGTGTTTTCTGTGTAATTTCTTTTCATGTAGATGTAAGCCCTTTAGGAAGGGATTTTGCCTTTTAATTCATTTACCAACCTAGTATTTTGAGCAGGAATGAGCTCATGATATACACAAACAAGCACCCGTATATGCTATAATATACATTACATATTATGTAACTATAAACTATATTATATAAAGTATATTATAATATATACTGTATATTATATAACTACAAACTATATCATGTAATATACACACAAGGGGCCCTGGTGGTGCAATGGTTAAGCACTTGGCTGCTAACTGCAAGGTTGGCTGTTAAAACTAGCCTCTCCATGGAGGAAAAGACTTGGCAATCTGCTCCCATGAAGATTACAGCCTAGGAAACCCTATGGGGCAGTTCTACTCTATCATATAGGGCCACTATGAGTCGAATCTACTCGACAGCACACATCAACAACACATGTATATGCATGTACACATGTATGGTTCAATAATAGCATTAGCTCAATAGAAGCATCAAAAAAAAAAAAAAAAAAACAGTCATTGGTATGACACATGGGTTGGCATGTTTCCCCAAAAGATCATCCTGGGACCAACTTGCTCAGAATGAATGATCTTCCATATGCTTTCATTTCAATTTGTATGTTGTCTCTTGCAGTACTTGGTATCTTTTATAGCAATTGTGCCAGTTCTATTGTCTTTCTTGCTGGACTACGGTCTCTAGGAAGGCAAATACCATTTGTTCACAGAACCCAGCACATGATTGCTCATTAAATATTTGAGGAATGATTAAAAGTACTTATCTGTGGTTATCTACATCTTCACATGCTAAATGCTCTCTATGAGTCATTTGGACTGGAGGAACAGAAGCATAACCTTGAGACTCAGGGCTGGAAAACATGTGAAAACTTTGGAAATAGAAAATATGCTACATGGCATTCTTAACACAACAACAAAGCTAAATGAATTTAAATCTGTGTGAATTTTAAATCGCCATTCTTATCAATTCTTAGAAGCAGTAATTGGAGAAGTGGGGCAGAAAATCATGCCTATGATGTTGGTGTTGTGTGCTGTCAAGTCGATTCTGACTCATAGTGACCCTATAAGACAGAGGAGAACTGCCCTGTAGGTTTCCCTAGGCTGTAGTCTTTTAGGGAGCAGATAGCTAGGTCTTTTCTCCTAAGGAGTTAATGATGGGTTCGAACCTCCAACTTTTCCATTAGCAGCTGTCTTAATCATTCAGTGCTGCTCTAACAGAAATACTACCAGTGAATGGCTTTAACAAAGAGAAGTTTATTCTCTCACAGTCCAGTAAGCTAGAAGTCTGAACTCAGGGCACTGGCTCCAGGGGATGTCTTTCTGTCTGTGTCAGCTCTGGAGGAAGGCCCTTGTCATCAGTCTTCCCTTGGTCTGGGAGCGTCTTAGGGCAGGAACCTCAAGTTCCTGCTCCTGGCACTACTTTCTTGGTGGTATGAGGTCCTCATGTCTCTCTGCTTGCTTCTTTCTTTTATATCTCAAGAGATTGGCTTAAGACACTGCCTAATCTTGTAGACCTTACCATATAATTGCCACTAATCTGTTTTATTACATGATAGTGATTGGATTTACAACATACAGGGAAGTAACATCAGAAGGTAAAATGATACACAATCATTCAAGGGAATCATGACCTAGCCAAGTTACACATATTTTGGTGGGACACTATTCAATCCATGACGGCAGCCAAGCGCTTAACCATTGCACCACAAGGACTCCTTATGCCTGTGATAAAAACCATTGCCATCAAGTCAATTCTGACCCATAGCGACCCTATAGGACAGAGTACAACTGCCCCATATGGTTTCCAAGGAGTGGCTGGTGTATTTGAACTGCCGACCTTTTGGTTGGTAGCCTGAGCTCTTATCCACTGTGCCATCCATCAGGGCTCTATGCCTATGATAGTGATATTGGAATCATCCAGAGGCAATAGACTGGGTCTCCTGGAAATACAGATTCTAACTTATTCAATAGATAGAAATGATTAAGACAGAGTCTGTGAGTTTTGTGGCCACAGGTGAAGGTCACCACCACCAGTGGAGCAAACTATAAACTGAGTTTCACAAATACTAATGGCAGAGGCATTTGTGTGATTCATGTCTTTAAGAGAGGGGAATTAAGGGAGAGCTGGAGAATCTCCTCTTATTATCAAGGTAGCAGCAGATAAAAGGTTTAATAGGGCTCTCTCCATTTATGGAAAACTGCAGTCAGGCTGTGAGTGGCTTTTCTCCTGTAACTCAGATGTCTGCAGGAACCGGCTGCTCCCTTAGAAATGGCAGCCCCAGAAAAAGGTGCTCTAGGCTGAATAATTATTTCATGTCTGATCCGTAAGTCTAATACCAAGTGAGTGAAGCAAACCCTTTAGTAAAACAAATACCCATATTACGCCGATAGGAACAGCAAGACAAATAGGAAGAGGCAGCCAATTCTGTTGCCTAGGCAGGCGCCAGTGAGGACTGCTGGAGGGCATCTGCTGGGGCTAATGACAAAGCCCAGCTCCCGCATGAGACTTGGAGGGTGCTGATAGCTGCCAGCACGGTTCCTCACCAGGAGAACACCACTGAAGGGGATATTAGGTCAGCTTTGCTTCCAGCGTGGACGTGATGTTTGCTAACTTGATTTCCGTTTTTACTAACTGAAAGCTAGTCACTAATGGAAGAGTGATTTCTGGGTGCCATATGGGCACATGGATATTTTCTAATTTTGTGGCTTGAATATTATCTGTTCCTTTTTGTATTAAGACATTTTGCTATAATTATTTATACTGCCCCCAGCTGAAACAAACAGAGCTATTTGTTGAAAGGTTAAATGAGGAGAGTTGATGACACCAGTTCATGCTTGGAGAATCAAAAGAGATATGACACCCACATTATTTCAATTATGTTCCAGGAAGCACAGCGTGTCAGGAAACAGTATGGTCTGCAACGTTGATCAAAGGATGACTATAAAAGCTCAAATCTCATTTAGAACCTTTAGAATCATGGGCTGACAGAGCTGCAAGAACCTTAGAGAATATTTTTTGAAAACCCTTCATTTTAGAAACTGAAGGTCTAGAGAAAGGAAGTGACTCTCCCAAGATCACGCAGCTATGGGCAGATTTGTGACTATTTCAGGTTTCCTGAAGTCCAGTCTTGTGAGCTTTTCCCCTAACTCTATTGCTCTGCTTTCCCCTTTCAGTTGACCTTTGTTCAGTTTCCAGATGCGATTTAATGATTTTATTCAACTTTGTTCATTTTCTAAAATACACATATTTTAGAAAAGTTTTCAGAAATAGGTAGAAAAACGCTACTATATACTGTGTTTGAAAAAATAGGAAAAAGTCAATAACCTACTACCTACCGGGATATGGTTGATGTAGGACTAATGTGGTAAAGGCATTAAAAATATTCCACCCACATTTATAGCCAAATTTCCCAAGGCTACTGAACCCTCTGTATTCATCTCTGGGCTGCTAGGAATAAAGGAGCAGCAAAGATGATAGAACCAAGGTCTTGATTGATGGTCACCTATCATTTGTTGTCAGATCAAATTGTTAAACGGATTTCTCTCTTCTTTCTCTTTCACACGCACACACACGTGCACAATCAAACCAATCAGTTGTTATTTACAACTGATAAATACTAAATTCACTAAATACTACAGAATTTAAGGAAATGTATCAATTTCTCTTCTTTGGAGAAGATTTCTTCAAGTAGATAGGACTTGAATTAGGTGTTGAGTGATTGGAAGAAGTTATATAATCAAAGAGGAAAGAAAGAAAGTAGGGACCACTACAGGAGGGAGAACCCATGATGTAGGACTGAATATGATGTATTGGGTAAGGGGTGGGCTGGGATTAGGATATGGTGTTGGCATTGGGTTCACTGGCTCCAGGAAATATACAGTGGCGGAAATGGAATATGCTTTCAGAGAGGTGCAGTTGCTTAAGATTATATAGAAGAAACACTAAGAAAACATAGTCAGAAGTTAGGACTATATACAATGTGTAAGAACATTGGGGGTACACGCACAATTAGTTTTTGTAAAAAATTAAAATAACCAGTTATATGCAAAAGAACAGTCTTTCTCTTTGATTGATGACATATAGAGGGAACTATCTCTTCCCCAACTCCTACATCCATCTGGCCCCAACCTTATTCTCTGTCAATCCAAGTCAAATTTAAATTAAGAAAAAAATTCTGTAATTGAAGTTGTCTCTTTTTTGCCAGTTATATCTGTCTCTTCATTGCTATCTATGAGGAAATCAAATGTTCACATAACTACTAATGGTAATAGTTTAAATTAAAACTTCTAGTCTCATTCTGCACATATTCAACAAATATTTATTTTCTTATTATATACCGGGAATTGTGCTAGCACCTGGGACAGGAAAAACAAATAAAATAATATCTCAGTGTCAAGCAGCTTTGAATCTACTGGGGAAAATAAACACTGGAAAATATTTCAGACATGATGTTAAATACCTGGAAGGCTCAAAAAGGCACTAGGAAAATAATTACCAGGATATATGTACATATAAACTGATTGCCACTGAGTCAATTCTGACTCGTAGTGACCCTAGAGGACAGAGTAGAACTTCCCCATAGGGTCTCCTAGGTTGTAATCTTTACAGAAACAGACTGCCACATCTTGTAATCTTTACAGAAACAGACTGCTACATCTTTCTCCCATAGAGAGTCCGGTGGGTTTGAACTGCTCACCTTTTGGTTAGCAGCCAAGCACTTAACCACTGCACCACTGTCATGAATTGAATTGTGGCCCCCCCCCCAAATATGTGTCAACTTGGTTAGGCCATGATTCCCGGTATTGTGTGGTTGTGTTCCATTTTGTGATTGATACAATTTTCCTATGTGCTGTAAATCCTAATCTCCACCTGTGATTAATGAGGCAAGTTTAGATTATGTTAAAGAGGATTAGGGTGGAATGTAACACCCTTGCTCAAGTCACATCCCTGATTCAATGTAAGGGGGATTTCTCTGGGGCGTAGCCTGCATCGCCTTTTATCTTACAAGAGATAAAGGGAAAGTAAAGTGAGCAGAAAGCGGGGAGGGGTGCTCATACCACCAATAAAGCAGTGCTGGGAGCAGAGTGTGTCCTTTTGATTCAGGGTTCCTGCATGGAGAAGCTCCTAGTCCAAGGGAAGATTGATGAGAAGGATCTTCCTCCAGAGCTGACAGAGAAAGAAAGCCTTTCCCTGAAGGCAATGCCCTGAATTTGAATTTCTAGCCTATTAGACAGTGAGAAAATAAATTTCTCTTTGTTAAAGCTATGCACTTGTGGTATTTCTGTTGTATCAGTACTAGATGACTAAGACAACAACCAAGGTTCCTTACATATACACTATCCGATTTAATCCTGACAAAAGCCTATAATATAGACAAAACAGATTATTATCCCCATTTTGTAGTCAGGGAAACAGGTATCAGGAAGTTCAATAAATTGTCTAAGTTTAATATTAAGTAGCAGACAGAAAGAAACAATCTTTGATGATTATGAGGGAGAAGAAGGGTGGAGAGGGAAAACACTAACTACATAATAGGTAAGTGGTGATGTTGGTGAAGAATAAGACAGTATACAATACTGGGGAAGTCAGCACAACTAGACCAAGGCAAAGTCATAGAAGCTTCACAGATACATCCAAACTCCCTGAGGGATCAAATTACTGGGGTAAGGGGTGGGAATCATGGTCTCAGGGGATATCTATCTCAATTGACATAACATAGCCTATAAGGAAAATGTTCTACATCCGACTGTGGTGAGTAGAACTGGGGTCTTCAAACCTGTGAGCTGCCATCTAAGACACCTCTACTAGCCTCATCCCTGCTGGATCAAAGGAAAATGAAGAAAACCAAAGACTCAGGGAAAGATTAGTCCAAAGGACTAATAGACCACAACTAACACAACCTTCGCCAGACTGAGCCCAGAACACACCACTGACGTCCCTGACAGGGATCGCAATAGAGGGTCCCGGACAGAGAGGGTGAAAAATATAGAACAAAACTCAAATTCACACACACACACAAAAGACCAGACTTACTGGTCTGACAGAGACTGGAGAAACCCCAAGAGTATGGCCCCCAGACACACTTTTAACTCAGTACTGAAATCACTCCTGAGGTTCACCCTTCAGCCAAAGATTGGGGATAATAATCTGTTTTGTCTATATTAGAGACAAAGATTTGTCTATAAGGCAAAAAATAACACATATGAGGAAAGTGCTTTGTAGTTCAGTCATGTATATGAGACTAAATGGGCACACTAGCCCAAAAGCAAAGATGCGAAGGCAGGAAGGGACAGGAAAACTGGATGAATGGAAACAGGGAAACAGGGGTGGAGAAGGAGAGAGTGTTGACACATCATGGGGTTGGCAACCAATGTCACAAAGCAATTCGTGTTATGAATTGTTTAATGAGAAACTAATTTGCTTTGTAAACTTTCACCTAAAGCACAACTAAAAAAAAAGAAAAGAAAATTAAGTGACAGAGCTAAGACTAGAAACCAGGCCAGTTCTTTAAACTGAAGTTGACTCAAACAATTGAAAAATACTAGTAGAAGAAACTCTCCATACTCAAAGATCAACTATTCCAACATGTCTTTCATCTTTGGCCATGGCCTCCTGACTGGTTTAATGGCTCTGAGCTCTCCTCCTCAACCCCTTCTGTACAACATTAACAGAATTCAGTACTCAGAGACTCCATGGGCTACTAGGTAAATTCCAAGCTACTTAGTGCAATATTCAAGGTTCTTCAATATTTCATCTCAAATGTCACAAATAGAACTTTGCAGGTAGGGAGCACTTCATAAATATTTGTTGAATTAACGATCCCTCTTCTTGTGCTCTAGAGCCCATTCCCTCTTGCCTTTTCAAACCTTTTGCTTTTGCAGTTCTCTCCCCCTTGAAGTTTCCTATTCTATAAGATCATTACCATCAGTATATAGACACACTGTAATTATTACTATTACAAAATATAATGAGAAAAAGTTTGTTTTGACCTCACATTATTTTCTACCTATTGCCACTCCCACCCTTGCTTTTATAAGTATTTCTGCTTTTCATTGAACAACCTCTCTTGACTTTATTCCACTGAGGCTTCTTTCAGTCCCCACTACTTTACTGACACTGCTACTAAAATGAGCACTGGCGATCCCTTTGTCGCCAGTCCAAGTGACCTTTCTTATCTTACTTGATCTCTGTTATGGATTAAATTGTGTCCCCCAGAAATATGTGTTGTAAATCCTAACCTCTCTGCCTGTGGTTATAATCTCATTTGGGAATGGGTTGTTTTTGTTATGTTAATGAGGCAGGATTAGTGCCAGGTACCTCTTGAGTTGATCTCTTTTGACATAAAAGAGATTAAACAAGCAAGCTAGCAAGCAGTGATGGGGGAAGATAGATGCCACACCACATGAAGATCTCCAGGGAACCAAGGAACAAGGACCTTCCCCCAGGGCTGACAGAATGAGAAAGCTTTCCCCTAGAGGCGACACCCTGAATTTAGGCTTCTACCCTCCTAAACTCTGAGGAAATAAATTTCTGTTTGTTAAAGCCATCCACTTGTGATATTTCTGTTGTAGCAGCGCTAGATAACTAAGAAAATCTCTCTGTAGCATTCAGTGAAGTAGATTCCTCCTGTCTTCTTGAAGTTGATTTTTCTGCTGACGTTATAGTGCCAGTCTCTCCTGGTTTTCCTCCAAACTAATATGCCCCTTCTTAGTCTTTTTTTTTACTGGCTTCTCCTTTTCTGCTCTCTCTCTCAGGGCTCTGTTTAAATTCCTTTTGTTTCTCTCTTCACACTATTCCAAGGTGATCACCTCTTCACACTCTCCCTAGGTGATTATACCCATACCCCATATTACCTATATGCACTAACCAAAAAGTTGACAGTTCAAATCTACCAGGCACTCCTTGGAAACTCTATGGGGTGGTTCTACTCTGTCCTATAGGGTCGCTATGAGTTGGATTTGACCTGAAGGCAATGGGTTTGTTTGTTTGTTTTTGGCTTATATGCCAATGACCCTCATATGATACCTCCACTTCTTATTTCTCCCCAACAATACAAGTGTGAATATTCTGCTCTCTATTTGCGATTTCCATGGAGACATCTTTATACATATCTCAGACTTAACATGGTCAGTATAATTTTCTTGATTTACACCAATTCTGTTTTAATACTAATCATCTATACCTCATATTATCGTAACACCAACTACCTAGTTTCTTAAGATAAAACTTTAAAATTATCCTTGGTTCCTCTTTTTCATTCAATTCTCACATCCAATTCAGGATCAAAAACTATAGACTCTACCTTTAAATTGTGTCCCAACTTATTCTCTTTTCTTCACCTTCATTATTACACCCTAGTCAAAGACACTGCCATTTCTAGAAGAATGTAGTAGCCACCCAACTGATTTTCCTATTTGCTTTTACCCATTTATATAAAAAAATTTCCACGTCATAGCCAGAATTATCTTTTAAAAATGTAAATCAGATTATGTCTGTTTCCTACTTAAGACCCTCCAATGGATTCCCACCATACTTAAAGTCAAAGCTCCTTTCCCTATCTTATAAAGAGTATTATGAGAGGCTTCAGGCTACCACTCCAGCTTCCTCTCATATCCACCCTGCGGTGTGCTAGTAACTGTTTAACAATAGACTTTTGAATGGTGGTGGTAGGGAAACCCTACTTTACAGTGTTGGTCAATTTCTGTGGTGTAAATACTACAACCATGGTCAATTTCAAGCTATCATCAAAGTGTTGTCAACCAGCTCACAAAATTTCCTGAAAATGCAACAATTGGCTTCCACCAGCCAATACAAGGCAGCCCTAGAACCTGTGGTAAATTTTCACTCACTATGCTCTAACCATGTTAGCCTTTGTTTATTTTCCCAAACACGTTATTCAAGGCCTTGGAATCCAGTGCTCCATCTGTTTGAAATCATCTTCCACTTGATGATAATATAGAACAAGAATAATTCTACTCATTTAGGTCTCAGCTGAGCTGAAAGATCTCCTCATTAAGGTCTTCTTAAATATCTCTTCCACTTTTCTGCATCTCTTTCATTACCATCCTAGGGTAAGGTACCATCTTTTCCCTCTTGGTTCATGTCCATTCCAGTGACCTTCCTAACTAACTTACCTGCATCTACTCTGGACCTTCACAAATCTTCTCTCCATGCAATGATCAGAATGATGTCTAAAAACTGCAAATCTGATTATTCTTCATCACCCACATTCCAAACACATATACACATAGACACTACATGCACATTCGCTCATAGCCCTACCATGTGTCACTGCTCTGAGAAAAATGACAAAACTCCTTAATTTGGCCCACAAGGTCTCTCATGGCCTGGTTACCACCTACTTCTTCAGTCTTCTCTCATATCTTGGTTCCCTTGCTCTTTCCACTTAGGTGACACTGGCTTTCTATCAAAGTCTTAGATGCTCCTTTCTCCTTCCTGACATGAAGCCCTTGATCTGTAGTCTTCACTCTTTGGTATGTTCACTCTTCTTCAGTAAACACCTGCTTATCTCTCCTATCTCAGCTTAAGTGTCATTTTCTCCAAGAAGTGTTGATTTTCTAACTAGGTCATATCCCCTGATTTCCAAGTCTCTTATCTTCACAGCACTCATCATAGTTGAATTTTTGCATTTATTTGCATGATTATTGAAATATCTGTTTCCTTCCTCCCCTCACAGCTCACATTCTCTACAAACACAGTGTCCAGATTTGCTCACTCTTGTACCTTCAACACGCAATAGTCCTGGGCACTCAATAAATATTTGCTGGGTGAGCATATGATTCTAAGCCAGTTGTGATACCCCCTCTCACAAACTACCGGATTTCTCCACAACTGAGTTTGTTATTTTTTTTAGTAAGTATTGCTATTTTAATCAAATAGGTAGACAAATCACCATGACCAAAATGAATGAGTATTTATAAAATTACATAAATATTGCAGGATTATTATAAAGCAATGATAAATGCAGGTAAATAAAAGGAACAAACCAGATTCCAGAGATAAGTACTGTTAATATACTGACATATATCATTCAAGAATATATTTCCATATTATTCAGGAGCCCTTCAGATACAAGCAAAAGCAAATGAACTAAATTGAGCTTAGATAAAGAGTAGATTCACTATAAGGACATCTGGGAAGGGCACATAATCAAGAGAGATGCTAAGATCCCAATTATAGGGAGGCCAGGGAAACAATTTGAACCCAAGTCTCAATCTCCATTAGCCCTGTTGCTCTCTATCTCTCTGTCTGACTGTCCCTTCAGTGTGCCAGCTTCATTATCTCTTTTGTAGTACAGCTTCCTCCATGCGAGGGAGATTCTGCCCCGGGAGCGGAAAAGGTTTTCTCATTTCTAGTTTGAAAAGGATTCTGATTCTGGGGAAAAAAAATTCTTATTGGTCTGGCTTGAGTCAGATCCTGAATGAGAAATTTTGCACCATGTACGAATATGGTTGGACTTGAGGAATAGCTACATAAAGAAAAGAGGGTCAGAGGAAGGGAGGTGGGAGGCATCCATTAGTCTGATTCTGTGTGTGTGTGTGTCAGAAGCACTACTTCATATCCTCTTACCTCATTTAATAGGGTCAGAATGACTCCACGGCAATGGGTTTTGTGTTTTGGTTTACCTCACTTAATAATAGATCCTGATCTTTAAAATAATGACTCTGTAATTGTTGGGCATGTCTGTCTTCTGACAGGTCAGGCAAGGCAGAGCTTGGCCCAGGCTGGATGGCAGGGGAGAGCAGTTCTGCTTGTCATTTTTATTCTTCAGTAGGAATACCAGAGGCAAATAAAGGGTGGAGGTGAGGAAACCACAGGGCAAAGGAAGAGGCCTAGAGGAAGGTTGAGCAAAGGGATCCCGGACTTAGGTCACAAGGAAGAAAAGTCATTCAAAGAAAAGGCAAGCAACCCAAAGGAGCTCATTTCCGAGAGAGGAAATGAGAGTTAATGAATAAAGATAGAACTAGGAATTCAAGGAGATAATTGGTCTTACTAGATATAGAGTCTCTTGCTGGAGCCGTACATTCAAAAAATGGTAATTCAGAGTCCCAGAAGATTGGAAGAGTGTTAAATAAGAACAGACTCATCAGACCTATTTGCAGAAAAGTCAGGAAGGGCTTGGAGAACAGGAGTATAAATCAGAATATTGAGACTGAGTAGAAAGAGATCTATCACTCATTTTCATCTTGTCAGGCCTCTTCGTAAAATCCCTTTGGCTCAGTTGCTACCCTCCACTCCACTCACATACTTGGTAGAGGTGATAAGAGTCACTTCTCTCCCTGTGGTGTTTACTGCAAATGTGCCCTTCCATCTTGAGGCAGCCATGCTGGGAGAACTTTCATCACAGAGCTTTCCAGAAGTTCTGCAGGTATTTTCTTGGCTACCTATCTCAACCCCTCAGGGACATTTTCAGTCAGTCCCAGGGGCCTGCAACCTTGACCCTTTGGACCTAGCCAATTCCAACCACCCACTGAGCAACATTAGCATTATTTAAATACATCTCACATTTTATACTCACATGGCAGGTAACTTGATCTCAAATTCATGAAGCATCTGCTCTCTCCTTATCCATTCACTCTGGAGATAATTTTTAAATTTTTTTTTTTTATGGCTTTAAATCTAAAGCTTTTTTTTTTTTTTTTAAGTGGAAGTTTGGGAGACTTTGAAAAGTCATGCTCAGCAAAAAAAAAAAAAAAAGTAATTTATCCACTCTCTAGTTAATAACCTCTTATGTGCTTTAATAATTTAAAGCAATTATCAATGGGAATGTCTATAGTGTATACTTCAATGATTGCTTTTCGTATATTTCCTCCTTTCTTTCATGCCGTATGCCACTTGTCCTCAATGTGTCTCCAGTGCCTATTATCTCTGCTACACACATAAAATAGCTGCTTTAGCTAGGAGACCATGACCTTGACACTGAGAAAAGCAGTGCTTTAGAGGACAGCTCAATTAGAATCTAAGGCCTCTATTCCTGATTGGATTTCATTACTATTCATAAGCCTGTGCTGCATTGAGCTATGTGTTCTCAGGGTCCCCAAGCCTGGTTTCAGAAAAGGTACATTAAAGTCGTCAGTGGCATTCCACTTGGAGCCTCTTGATATTTAGTCACCCAAAGGCTCATTAGCCCGACTTGGTTTATGGAAGATTTTTTCTTCCAAATTAATATATGGGTGTCTCTATTAGGCTGTGAACACCTTGAGGGGGCTGTACAATGGACTAGTTAGGATCATGAGCTATTAGACTCATACAAACATGAGTTCAAATTGCAGGTTCAAAATTTAAAAGCTGTATGATTCTGAGCATTTTATTTAAACTCTCTGAGCTCTGTTTACTCATCTGTGTAATGGGGATAATAATAGCAAGTTCCTTGCAAAGTTGACATAAATGATTAATATGTTCCTTGCAAAGTTGAGATGGTGCGCGCAAAGTGCTCAACACAGTTCCCAGCACGTAGTAAGCACTGAAGTTATTTATACGGCTATAATGGCTTTAATGGCAGGACACTGTTTTACTTGTATTTATATGTACCCAGTGCCTTTAATGGAAACCCTGGTGGCGTAGTGGTTAAGTGCTATGGCTGCTAACCAAAGGGTTGGCAGTACAAATCCACCAGGTGCTCCTTGGAAACTCTATGGGGCAGTTCTACTCTGTCCTATAGGGTCACTATGAGTCGGAATCGACTCGACGGCACTGGGTGGGTCCGGGTTAGTACCTTTAATGGAGCCCTGGTGGTGAAGTGGTTAAGAGCACAGGCAGCTAACCAAAAGGTCAGCAGTTCGAATCCATCAGCTACTCCTTGGAAACCCTATGGGGCAATTCTACTCTGTCCTATATGGTCTCTATGAGTTGGAATTGACTTGATGGCACACAGCACACACACAGTGCCCTCAATGACCATTCATCGTTAGGGTAAGATTTATATCATCAAACACACAAGGTGGGGACATGCGGAGGCATCCAAAAATCAATGGTCTGTTGTTCAGAAATGGAGAGAAATGTGGCCTGGAGCAGGTAGGGAAGGCTTCCTTGCAGAGATGGGATATGAAAGGAGTCTGGGCTATGTACATGGAACCTCTTAGAACAGAAGGGACTGATGGTTGTGCCAAGTCAAGAAAAGTGCTTCATGGGGGAAGCACAATTAATTCTGAGGATAAGACATCAGAACTGATGAGAAGAAGCCAGAGGAAAGAATAAAGATATCAGCAGCAGAATCTCTTCAGGAATCATCTGAAGGCTTCTGAGAGGAGCCCCAGTGCTGAGTTGTGAGTAAAGCTCAAAGCAGCAGATCACTGTTCTTTCACACAGCTGCCCTCTTGCCCCACAGAGAATATTATGGGAGTTGAGCATGCATGCAATGACTATGTAGTGCAAACACATTTTATAGGATGAGATAGGGACCTTTGTCATCAGAGTGGCATGTCAGTGAGGGAAAGAATTGAGAGAGTATAAAAGCTTGCCATTTTGGGTAAGTCAGGCTAAGTGAGTTGTCATGCCACCTGGGTACTCCTTTAAAAATTTTTTCAGCTCTGCAGTATTCTAGTGACTCCAGGGCAGGATTTCCCAACTTTGGCACTATTGACATTTTGTTACTAGGGATGCTTCTGAGCATTTGTTTAGCAGCGTCTCTGGCCTCCACCCACTAGATGCCAGTAGCAGCACCTTTAGTTGTGATAACCAATAATTTCTCCAGACATTGCTAAATAACCCCTGAAAGGGGCCACAAAATCACCCCTGTTGAGGTTGGGGAAGTTCTACTCTGTCCTATAGGGTCACTATGAGTTGGAATCGACTTGACTGCACTGGTTAGTTTTTTAGAGAACCACTACTCTAGAGAGTGATATCTGTGGAAGTAGGTGTGCCTAAACACCTGTATAAGTGTATATCTGCTGCCCAGAGTTTCTGATCTGGGCCCCATTTCGTGCTCAGATTCAGCTCTGGTGTTTCTGAGCTTAGTTGCCCTTGGTCTGTTGACAGGTATGTAGTCACACTGTGTGAAGTCATACGCATCAGCCTAACAGAAGCAAGGCAGAGCTGGTTATAGGTTAAAGAACTTCCCGGGTGAAGAAACTTATATTTCCAGGTTTTATTTATTTATTTTCCAGAGTCCATTACAACCTTTGTTCAAACAGCAACAAGCTTGTCCTATATATTCCCACAGACCAGTAGGTCTTATGCTGGGGCCTAGCTTGTTTACAGCAGAGTTATGCTGATTTTGTGACATCACAACTCTGACCTGCATCTCTGGGCCTTGTGACCCCCTGCTCCACTCTGACTATGGACATCTAAGCACAGAGGCAATCACACATTGAGTGGCAGAAACACATTTTAACAGCTCTGGCTTAGATGGAGTTGAGGGAGATTAAATGTAAACCTCTCTCTGTTTGTCCCAACTGATTCCAACTTAGTGGGGTCATTTGAAGCCAAGCTTCTGGCATTTTCTTCCAACATCCAGGTGCACAATATGCATACAGAGGCAAATACCTGCCTCCTAAAATACTCTTTCCAAAGACAGACTGGAACTGAGTTCCAAAGTCTTAATTACTTGCCAAGTACAAGTTGTATCACCACCTTCTACTTATATCAAAGTCTTCTGCAAGTACTATTCTTGGCCCAAAGCATTTGGAGATTGAGCTGTTTTCTTCTATTCAAGAGTGCCAGGGTCAGCTCCATGACTCGGGAAGTGTGACTGTGCCTCGGAGTCCATCTTGGCATTAGTCTGGACCATAACTAGAACACCAGGCACAAAAACGGAGAAGTGAGACAGCCTTCATTTTATGGGACTCAGATTATCCTTTGTGGATCGCACTTTTTCCCTTAATTCATGTGTTTATTTCCCCCTTTCAGCAAACTTTGTTTTCTCAAATGTTTCCAACACCTCGATCAGCACTTGGCTTTCTTCTTAAGCTCAGTATCTTAGCCAAGGATCAACATTTCTGTACAAGATTAAATTTCAAGCCCAACAGAAGCTTCAGGTGAAATGAATGTTTTCTAGCTCATTCTGTACTTCTCTCAAGCCTTCTCATACTCTGATATTTTAAGTCCTTTGAATTAATTTCTTTACCTGGGGCTCCTAACCCAAATGGGATTGTAGAGAAAAGAGTTGAAACCTTAAGGAACACCCTTTCATGATGTCCTTAGACCTCCAGAGGTAAAACTCCAGAGTGACTAACTATCTGTAATACAACGTTATAGAGGGTTTCAGTGTTCAAACTGAGAATGAACTTCGAAGTGCTGGATTTTTTAAAGTTTGAACTCTCAAAGATTAGAGAATTGTTGACACTATATGACCTACCTCATTTTAAGCTTTATCTATTGATTTTTAAATTCCTTTCCTATTGGAACATATAGATCATTGATCCATCTAGAAATTAATTTCTTTAATACCATGTTTTAATGGTAAAGTTTTCCTTTACCATGCCTGCTTTTATAACATCAATAGAGTTAAAAATACAAGCCGTTTCTTCTGATTGATTGCTTGACAAGACCTATTTCTGTCATTTGCTGTTTAACATGGACAGCTACAGGGCCTGGGTTACTATTGCCAACACAGAAAAAGAGAAGTAGTCATAAAAATTGTGAAGTTGACCAAGAACAAAAGCCTATTATAAGTGATAGTACATCATCTGGAAGAGGCATGTAAGTACTTCTCGCATTACTTGTGTGATTAGATCTTTCCTCCCACCTCAGCAAAGAGGCTTCCCTTGCTTACTAGTCAGTGTTTTACGCCTTGACATTGATTTATGGACAGATTGAGGGCATGCAAGCACTTTGATGGTGTGAAGTGGGCTGTAAGAATGAAAACTTTTCCAGCCTTGCAGAAGATGCTTGTTCCCAATCAGCACATTGCCAGCCCTCTGATCCATGGGGAAGTGTCACCAGTGGGTAGTGCTAAGCCATTTGGCTTAAGAGTTCAAAGGATGAAAATTTCACAGCTGTTTCCCTTATAAACCATAAGGGCGAGATCACTGCAAAGTACAACTTACGAGAGTTAAGGGAGGGCTAAATTGAACACAGAAAATTGGAGCTGCCTTAATTTGCTGAGCCAGCATATGCTACAGAATAAATAAACTGTGCAGGCAGAGCCCAGGACACATGGAGAAGCTCCTACCCTTGCCAGGGCAGGGTCTTGAAGAAAGGCCTGCTTCTCTGCCAGCCAGGCTGAGTCTATGGAGGCTTCCAAGGGTAAAGTGTTGGAAAATGGTTCTCTGTCTGTGTGAGAGCATCTCCCTGGATTGGAGAGAAGACAGGCTAGAGATTGTCCCACAGGCAGGACTGGACACGGAAGACACAGAAATGTCATGGGAGTACCTGATGCTCAAGGTCCACATGAGCTTTTTGCTTCTGCCAGTGTTCCTTCTTCTGTTATCATAAACACACAGATTATCACTTGCCAACTCCCACGAGCTTTCTGACTGTAAGGAAAGCATTTCCCTCATCATCAGCTAATGAGGACATTTTGTCCCTGTAAGCCCTAAAGAAGGGTACTCCTCCCCTAATTAATCAACAGATATTTATTGAGCAGCTGTAGCACACAGCCCCATCACCATCCCCTCAGAGTCTGTCCTTCTATCCTCTATGCTCTCATAGAACTCACTTTGCTTGCACTGTTGTAGCATGTTTACTACACTTTATGAGCATTAGAATAGCCATATCGTTAATATCAACTCACAAGTAAAATTTTGCTGAAGATCATTCAAAAACGGTTGCAGCAGTACATCGACAGGGAAGTGCCAGAAATTCAAGCCAGATTCAGAAGAGGACGTGGAACCAGGGATATCATTACTGATGTTGGATGAATCTTGGCTGAAAGCAGAGAATACCAGAAAGATGTTTACCTGAGTTTTATTGACTATGCAAAGGCATTCGACTGTATGGCTCATAACAAATTAAGGATAACATTGTAAAGAATGGGAATTCAAGAAAGCTTAATTGTGCTCATGAGGAACATGTACATAACCAAGAAACAGTCATTTGGGTAGATAGTTAGGAAATGTGTGCGTCAGAGTTGTATCCTTTCACCACACTTATTCAATCTGTATGCTGAGCAAATAACCCAAGAAGCTGGACTATATGAAGAATAATGCAGCTTCAGGATTGGAGGAAGACTCATTAATGACCTGTGATATGCAAACGACACAACTTTGTTTGCTAAAGGCAAAGAGTATTTGAAGCACTTTCTGATGACGATCAAAGACTACAGCCTTCAGTATGGATTTCACAAGAATCCTCAAAGGTAGACCACTAAGCAGCATCATGATAAATGGAGAAAATATTGAAATTGTCAAGAATTTCATTTTACTTGAATCCACAATCAATGCCCATGGAAGCAGCAGTCAAGAAATCAAATGATGTATTGCATTGGGCAAATCTGCTGCAAAAGACCTCTTTACATTGCTAAAAAGCAAAGATGTCTACTTTGAAGACTAAGGTGCATCTGACCCAAGCCATGGCATTTTCAATCACCTCATATGCATGCAAAGCTGGATGACACATAAGTAAGCCCGAAGAAGAATTGATGTCTTTGAATTATGGTGTTAGCTAAGAATATTGAATACACCATGGACTGCCAGAAGAGTGAGCAAATCTGTTTTGGAAGTACAGCCAGAATGCTCCTGTGATTGCTAAGGTTGTGTGTCAACTTGACTGGGCCATGATTCTCAGTGGTTTGGCAGTCGTGATGTAGTTTGGAAGTCATATAACGATGTAATCATCTCCACGATGAGATGTGATAGAATGTGATCACCTCCGTGATGGGATCTTCTGTGAGTAGCCAATCAGTTGAAAGGGAGTTTCCTTGGGGGTGTGGCCTACATCCAATATAAGTGGCCTTTCTGGCAAGGCTCACGGGCTTTCGCTTGCTCTGGATCCTGCAGCTAGCTCCTGTTCATCCGACCTCTGGCTCTTGGGACTTGAGCTAACAGCTTACCTGCCATCATGGCTGCTGATCTTGGAATTTGTCGGTCTTCGCAGCCTGTGAGCCAGAGCCCTACTGTCTGACTTGTTGATCTTGGTTTCACCAGCCCTTTCAGTTACATGAATCTGAAGAAGCCTCCAGCTTAACCCATGGACTTCAGACGTTCTAGCCTCTACAACCACGTGAGCCACTTCCTTGTTATAAACCTATCTCTCTATACATATTTATATGCTTTTCTTGTTTTGCTTCTCTAGAAAACCAGCCTAAGAAAGCTCCTTCAAAGTGTGAATGATGAGACTTCATCTTACTTACTTTGGACACGTTATCAGGAGGACCAATCCCTGGAGAGAGACATCATTCTTGATAAAGTAGTAATGGATTGAAACAGTGGCTGCAACAATGGTGGCAAACATAGCAACTATTGTGAGGATGGATGTTGTACATAGGGTCTCTGTGAGTAGGAACTGTCTCGACAGCACCTAAAAACAACAACAACATGAGGATTTCATGCCCATGTGATGGATTCTCTCACCAGAGTGAGAACTTTTAAAGTCAGGGGTCATATTTTATTCATTTTGATAAGTCTAGTGCCTAGAATAAATAAAGTCTTGGAACAGAGCTGTTGTTGTTGATTGCCATCGAGTCTGCTCTGACTTGTAGTGATCCCTTGTACAACAGAACAAAATGTTGCCCTGTCTTGTGTCATCTTCAGGATCATTGGTATGTTTGAGTCCATTGTTGTAGTCACTGTGTATTTTGAATGCCTTCTACCCTAGGGGGCTCATCTTCCAGCACTATGTTTTACAATATTCTGTTGTGATCCATTGAGTTTTTATTGGCTAATTTTCAGAAATAGATTTCCAGTCCTTTCTTCCTATTCTTTCTTAGTATGGGGGCTCCATTGAAACCTGTCCACCATGGGTGACCCTGTTGGTATTCGAAATAGTAGTGACATAGCTTGCAGCATGACAGTGACATGCAAGCTACCACGGAACAACAAACTGACAGCACACAGTAGATGCTCAATAAATGCTTGAAGACTGATGAATGGGTGTGTAGCTATGGCCCATCTCCTTGGTACTGTGAAGGGTACAAGAAAAATAGAAGCCATACCCTTTATTCCTTGAGGAGCTCACAGTCTAGATGTGGGTCAGAAGAGCATTAAAAAAAAAAAAAGTACAGCACACAACAAATTACTAAATAGGTTCAAGTTACACACGTAGGACTTTAGAGAGAGTGATCAGGATAGGCTAGAGAACCCAGGCAAGCTGCCTAGAGTGGTGGGTCTTGAGTTGTGATTGGAAATTGGAAATGATGGTGTATATTCCTGGGAGATGATGCAGATACTTAGCCCTCCCAGCCTTTCAGTCATTCCTCCAAATGATGCCATTTTCTCTAGTGTGTAAAATTTGGGATTTCCTATCAGTCTCAGTCACTGAAATGAAAAGTTTGTGATTTTCTCTTTAGGGTTATACAGCCTTTTGGATGGGAATAAGTCAGAGAAAGAATGAAACTAAGCACAAGATCCACTAGGTAAAAGTTCCCATCTGCTAAAGGAAGAACACCTCCATGCATCTATAGGTGTTTTCAGAACACTACCGGCTCTGGCCTCCTTCTCAAACCTCCTGTCTTTTTACCCTTCCCACATCACTGGGCTTGGGAGACACTGAGGGTGCCTCTGGCCAAACACTTTAAAAAACACAACCAAGAGCATGTGGAACCTTGAAGATGGCAGCAGAAAAGACAGAAACTGGGAACTATTGTAGACAGTACATGGTTTTAGTGACGTACTTCAGTGAACAGAGATTCAGAAGAGTGGAGGCCAGCTTCTGCCACTGCTACTTCAGCTTTGTTATTCCCGCTCTTGAGGGTGCTACTTAAACCAGTGTTCACAATATCCTCCTTCCTGGAATGTTCCCTCAGAATGAGTGCTACATGTACCGCCATCTGCTGCATCCCACATCCAGGTCAATGTCCTGTGTGTGGTCTTCCTTGTCTGAGCACTCCAACAAGGAGTGTGTGCTCCCCTTTATGTTCTCTGTCATACATGGCTTAGACCCAGCCCTGCTTCACCTGGCCCAGGGAGTTCTTGGTGTGTGGTAGGTCTTGTCAGTCACATTTAGAACCTATCACTCACCCAGGCCTGGCATCGCCCAGAGAGAAGTTAGTATTGGCTTTCTTTCAGAATGTGATGGATCCTATGGATTGGATATCTGTAGAACTCCTTGAGAAGGACTTAAAGAAACTTGCAAAGAATTGACTAAAAAAATCAAAGTTGTTTATTGCCAATATTCATGGGTGCCTGTCACTTGACTCCTGAGAATGGTTTGGAAGAGAAGGAGGGATGTAGAGAACTGTTCAGTTCTGGCTCCTGTTCATGAGGCCCCATTTTTTCCCAGTTTCCGTGGGACTGGCAGCCAGAGCAGCCACACCTCTTTTAGATGTGGTTCTTGAAGTTGTGGAGCTGAACAAACTTTCTTTTTTACTGTTGTTTTTTGCCTAGAAGAGGTAAGTCTGTATTGCCACAGTACCGCCTAAGCTCTTTTTCATCGCTGACCTATATTCCAAATGTGCGTGTGGACAGGCACTTCAGTGAATGAGGGCTGGCTCGAAGGAATTCAGACAGGGTGAGTCTAGAAAACCAGTTAGTGGACCTAAAATAAGACATGGGACTTCTGCTTCATGTTCATTTTTATATGGTTTCCATGGGAATCATCATCTGTGGGGATGATGTCAGTCATTTCTGCAGACCTGGTTGTCTTTTAGTTCAGAGCGGAGTGAGGGTGAGGGTGGTGGAGGTTGGGAGCGAAGAAAAGGAATGGCTTTGGTAACTGAAGTGGACTGATACCCCTGACAGTCTTGTTACCCCAGTAGTGCCTTGAAATGTTTGTGAACACAGGGACAGTTCAGTAGAGAAAGTTTTGCCATGTTACCACTTCAGACATGAGCTTCCTTCCTTTCCCCCATGATGTCTCTCTCTGAGATATCCAGGAAGCTAGGTACTTTTTAGTCTTCAGAAAGTGAGTGGAAATTCACAATAAAGAGCTCCCATCTAGATGTCAGAAAGCCTGGGTCCAATATCACCTACCTCAATGCGACAGTGAGCAGCCTTCTTCCTATCTGAGCTTTGGTTTCCTCATTTGTAAAATTAGAGGCATATGGAAAGTGGCCCCAGAGGGCCCTGGCAGCTGTGATGATTTGTGAATAAGTGGATTTACATGAAGTTATCGAGGGGAGAATACTGGTGAGGCATATTTGAAGTTAATGCATAGATTCTCAGATGAGGATGGTTCAGACATTATGGAGGGAAAGAATTTTAGGCAGTAGCTACATCAGTTCTGAGTTAGGACAGCTGGCTGAACACTAGCCTCACACCACCCATGTTCACAGAAAAGGGCAATCCATTGGTCTTAAGCAATGTATATAAATGGAGATGGTAGGCATTTGTTATTCATTTATCCTGTTACTAATTATACATCTATTCACTAAATGTTGAATGTCTACTACAACTGGCTGTATGTTGGGGATGTAAGAAAAGAATATAAGCAAAAACATTATGTAGTCTTTGCCCTCAAGAAGCTCAAGGCCCAGTGAATATGACATGTGATAACTTAGGAGGCAGGGCCACCAGTCTAGGGTGGCAGCCAGAGAAGGCTCTCTGGAAGATGTCTCTCAGAGTTGAATTTTTAGGACTGACTGGGCTTTGAAAAAACTTGGAGGCAGGAGGTAAGTCAGGGCAGAAGGATGTTGAAGACATAGGCACCCGTGGTTGTTGAGTCAGTTCTGACTCATGGCAACTCCATGTGTGTCAGAGTAGAACTACTCCAAAGAGTTTTCAGTGGCTAATTGTTCAGAAGTAGATTGCCAGGCCTTTCTTCTGAGATGCCTCTGGGTGGACTTGAACCTCCAGTCTTTTGGTTAGCAGCAGAGAACATTAACCATTTGCACCACCCAGGGAATCTGCTGAAGACATAGGGGCCTGCCTATTCTATTGCCCAGTGGGGAGGGAACCTGAGCAGAGATAGACTAAAGGTGAAATCACTTTTCTGTCTATTCCCCTGCCTTATACAGGGAAAAGACAGAGAGTAAGACTTGAACCACAGAGAATAAATAAGCCAGAATCTGGGATCCATCCCTGCTCCTGCCATGCTTCGTGGCTTTGTGCATCTTGCCTGGGGTAAGTTCTGCAGCTTGTGGGCACTTATTATCCATAGTAATCATAATAATTAATAAAACCTTTTAAAGGGGGCTTTAATCATGCTTGTGCTTTGCTTCCAAACACATAATAAAAGGGAATTACTTATAAAAGTGACAAATTTATTCCTAATTATACCATTATTTTGTTATGCAATACAAGTAAAGCAATCTTTGAAGCTGGAAAAATGTCTCATGCAGAATTAATTAGAACAGTACGCGGTTTGGAATTAGGCAATTATTTTATTGATATTTCACAACTAGAACTTTATAAGAGCACCTCAAATATTTTCATTATTGCCAGTAAATAGTTATTTTAAATACTTACTGGCATAAGTTTTAAAGATAAACTCAGGATTGTTTTTGGACCGCATGAAAATGTTTTTCTTTTGAGAAAAAACTTATGAGACACAAGAGTCACTGTGGCCCCAGGGAAGTTTGGAGCAAACAGAAGGCAGTTTTCAGGGGCTTTACTTGTTCTCCATGGCATAGGAAGGAAAGAACTGCAGAGACACAGTAGTGGGCTCCAGCCAGAAGGGAACCTAGGCTTCACAACTGTGCAGATGAGGAAATACGGTCCAGAGAGGAAGAGTGAGGATTGGTTACCCAGGTCACATGGTGAGTAAAGAGTCAAGGTCACAATTCTTGTCCCCTGACTCATTCTGTTCTTCTGTCTCTGTTTAAAATATAGGACTTGTTTTTCAGGTTATAAAAGTAATACCTATTCATGGCCAATGCTCTTTCATTTGTCCTCCTGACCTAAACTCACACTGACTTCTTTATTTCATTTTCACAGCAGATTAAGCAGCCCATGAATACTGTCATGTAAAACTTGCCTCCTTCCCCATCCACCCCATATTGTTGTTAGTTGCTGTTGAGTTGGCTGACTTATGTAAAACAGGATGAAATATCCCTCAATCCTGAGCCATCTTCACGATTGTTGGTATGTTTAGTTTGAGTGCCTTCCAACTTCAGGGAGCTTGCCTTCCAGCACTATATTGGACAGTATTCTGTTGTGATCCACAGGGTTTTCATTGGCTAATTTTTGGAGGTAGATCACGAAGCCTTTCTTCTTAGTCTGTCTTAATCTGGAAGCCCTACTAGAACCTGTCTACTGGAGGTGACCTTGCTGGTATGTGAAATATTAGTGGCATAGCTTCCAGAATCATAGCAACATACACGCCATCACAGTATGACAAACTAACAGACACTTGGTGGCATCTACCCCTAGGTTGTAAATAAACCAAGCTCTCTTTTTATCTTCTTCCTTAACCACTCCATTTTCAGGGCTGGGCACATTACATAGGCACTGTGAAGACTTCCTTAGAAGACTCACCAAACTCGTAGAACTTGGCTAGAGTTCAAGAGACTGTACTCTTCTTGAGATTCCTGTAGGCTGAAACCTTGGATCCGGAGAGACGTCATGGTCAGGGAAGCTGCTGTGCTTGTGGTCCTTCACCATTCAGAGAGGATTACTGGTCTTTCCTGGGCCTATGCTGTGATGGATGTGTCCATGTACTGGTCACAGCTTAATTCCTAGGCCACAGCCTTGGAGTCCGGTGAGAGGACAGAGCACTTCATGGTTCTTTGGGTTATGAAGAATCATACTTCTCTGTTTACTGGCTGTGTATAATGCTGGGAATGTGCAGGCACAGAAAATACCTTAGTGACTTGGGCACTGCTGGTCAGATCAGCAGTTCCATGCTCCAAAGGAGGAAGTAAGAAAAGACTGGAGAGGCAGGAAGAGAACAAGCGAATGAGCTATGAAGTCTGATGGTTCCTAGGGATAACTCTTGACACTGAGTTTGCTGACCTCAGGTCTGGTCTTAGGTATGTCACTTACTCACTATGTGCCCTTGAAGTAGGGCTATACCTGCTTTGGGCCTCAGTTTCTCAAACTGTAAAATGGGGGGTGTTGGACTAGCAGGGCCTGGGGCTGGTCTGAAGTAAGTTGTAGTTTTCAGTTCCAACCCGCAGGTGGCCCCTCTTTTGCCGGAGGCATAGGCACAGTGAGCTTTGAGCAGCTATAATAATAAAAATGGTCTTCTGTCTTCCATGGCAGCTTGCTCAATCATCTCGCCGCTCTTACAGCTCAGCTTTGCTACCTAATATTTAACCTAAACCTTTTCCCTGCTTTTGTTTTAGTTCATCATGACTTGCTCAGTTCTATCAATCTACCTGTGCATTTCTATGCCACCTCTCACCAGAGTGCTTAGCACCTGTCCTCTCTGAGCAATGAGGTTAATATTGAAGGTAAAATCCATTTCGTGGAGATAATATACTATAGACCTTTCAGAAGAGCCCTCTATGATAATGAGGAATGAGTTACCATGCTGAGGTTGTTTAAATGCCATTTATTTTAACAAGTGACACCCCGAATTTATTTAAAGTTGACTACAATGAAGGAAGGGTGGAAAGTTTTAAAGTTTCATGAAACAATAATAGAACTGCAAAGCAAGGAGCCCTGGAAGATGGAGCTGAATGGCAATTCTGATTACAAGCTCTGCAGGAGGGCTGGTTTGGTTGGATGCTTCCTGAGGTGTGTGAAAAGCTCCACGGATTGTGGGGAATGAGGGTGTCACAGAGCTTCCCTTTCTTTTCCATTGACCTCAGAGCATCCCTCTCTTTTCCATTGTAGTCAATGTGTCTACGTGCTAGTGTGTACACAAATGTCTGGGCAGGTGCATGTGTGCAAAATTGAGCGAGAGTGGAATGTTCTCTTTTCCACTTAATTGTACTACTTAATAATTATCCTACCACCAAATTTGGGGCTGTAAGTCCTAAGGCAGCTGTCACTCAGTTGCTTCTGCTTTCATATATAGCCTGGAATAGTGTTTGGCTTCCTGTGAACAAAGAACATGCTTTGTTCTTATCTTCACCAGTAAAACCAAAAACAAAACTTGTTGCTGTTGAATCGATTCCGACTTACAGTGACGCTGTAGGACAGAGAAGAACTGCCCCATAGGGTTTCCAAGGAGCTGCTGGTGGATTCAAACTGCCGACCTTTGGGTTAGCAGCTGAGCTCTTAACCACTGCACCACCAGGGCTCCATTTTGCTGGTAGCAACTAATAAAGCTAGACATAAAGCTTTGTTCTTGTTCATTGGAAAATGTAGTTTAAACGATGGGTAGTTTTTTTTTTTTTTAGTGGGCAGAAAGACTGCAGACTGTCCATGAGGGACAGGGGACATACTTTTATCTGAAGGGACCAAGAGCTTCTCAGGTGTCTAGGAAGCGGTTCTTTTGATTGCAAGGAACAGAAAATAGAATTAATTTAAGGAGAAAACAAAGAGAGGTGAGTGGGAAAAAGTGGATTTATTATTAGGATGCTCATATACCTCATATACCTCATAGGATATAGAGAAGCTGGGCTGCCCAGGGTAATGGGAATAGACGTCAGAAAGCCATCAGAAGCCACATGATGGGGACTCTTTCCCTGTTCTTTGTTTCTGCTTCTCTCTGCTCATCTGCTCTTGTTCATTCTCTGAGACACATGCTTTTTCTGTTTCTCTGTATATATGAGCAGAAGATCGCTGCATAACACCACATCAAAATATATGCTCTCAGTTGCTGCCACACACAGAGAATGCACTGGCTGGATCTGAATCCCAATTTCATCTTCTTAGGAGAGAAAACATGATGGGTTCTGCACGAACCAAGAGTTCACTGCTGGTCTAGTCATTTATGGCTATGAAGGCAAGGTCAGATAAAGCAAACATAGGCTACTGGGGATTCAGTCCTGTAAGTAGAAGGGCCCGTTTTTATGGAAAGTGCTCATTTTGAGCTTGGCAGACATCACAAGACATTTCTAACGCATGAGAGATCTTTAGAACGCACATAAAGCTGAGCTCAGTATCAGGTGCAATCTTGTTTTTCTGGAGATGGGACATGGCATGTGGTAGTTTGCCATTCTCAGTGAAATCTTCGTCTGAAGATGGGCGATTTTATAAAGTTAGATCATAACAACCTTTGTAAAGTTAAATAAGTTATTTTCTTTTCACTCTAATCAATTCCTTATTTGAACATTTAAGATAATTATAGGCTACAGGTAAATTACATATCATACGCATGTTAAATTATAACCCATCTCCATCAATTAATATTTATTGAGCGATGAATGGGCAAAATATGCTAACTTGGGGATTCAAGACCTGAGCGTAATTAGGTATTTCGGCTGGGAAAGATTATAACTACATCTTCCCAAACATCCCTCCCTTCTCTCCCCAGTGTATGTGAAGGGAAATGTAAGGATAATATACTAACCCTTAGCTTATCTCTGAAGTTGTTTACACAGGAAAAAATCAATTACTTTAAATATTTTAAATCCTATTTCCCAGTAACTGACCAATGGCAATTTACGATGGTCTTAAAAGCCAGGCAGAGGAATCAAATTTAATGTTCCATTTTTTTCATTCCACTAAGACTTCTTGTGGGCCTCTTACACGCAGGTATTAAGGATACTACAGTTTGCCCCACCCAGTCCCAGTGCTCAACGAGCTTGTGATCTAGTGTTGCAGACAGACTAGTAAATAGTCTACTTATTACCGCTGATGGTGCAGCAGAGCTAAGCAAAATGGGTTATTGAAGGGCAGAAGAGAATTCACATTATCCACCACTTTGCTGGCCAATTGTGAATGAAACTAAAACACCGCTTAACTCTTTATAAAGCTTTGTGTGTGTGCATGTGTGTGTCCAGAACTTAAGATTTGAAACATGGGGTAGATACTATATACAAGTACAGGAAGGTAGGATGGTGTCCAGCAATAGAGCATTTGCCAACCGCCCGTGATCATTTCTCTTCACAAAAGGGGATGCTCACAGACAAACCTTAGGGATGATATGAAAACTCATTGCCATCGAGTCAATTCTGACTCAGTGCCCTTACTGGACAGAGCAGGACTGCCCCATAGGACTTTCAAGGAGCGGCTGGTGGATTCAAACTGCTGACCTTTTGGTTAGCAGCATGAGCTCTGGACTGCTGTGCTGCCAGGGATGATATGAGCCTCTGAAAATCCCCTGGTAGGAAGTGGGGTGCAAAGGGAGTCAGAGAGAGGTTGAGATTTTCCATGGCAGGTGTGACAGAATTGTAGCCCTAGGTAGAAAATGCATTGATCATTACGACAACTGGATGAGGACGGATTTCCCTGGCCTGAGTCCTGAGAGATCTATAACCCTATTGATAATCGATAGTATGAGTACATACCCAATTGGCCTAGGATGTTCCAGTCTATGCCCGTCCTCACTGGATGATGAATTGTTTTGTCCCTCTACTCATTACGGGCATCAGTTTACACAAAGGTTTTAGGAGCCAACATCTGGGATGAACTAATCTGCCTTTCAAGCTGTGTGAGTGGAGTCCTTTCAAAGCCTTGTGTATTCCCTGTTACAGCCCACATTTGGATTTCTGACAGCTCTAAATATCCCTACTGTCACTGCAGATATACACTTTTAGAAAGATTTCTACTTTCCGAGCTCCATCCTGTGGGTTTTCTCCTTTACGCCTCACGATTACCCAGGGATAGGCAGAGCCTGGGTTATTATTGCTCAGAGAAATTAAAGCACTTGCTCAAGGTGATCATGGTTGTCAGGGGCAGAGCCCAGACTAGAATTCAGATTTTCCAATTCCCAGGCCAATGCTTTGCTACCGGATGAAGGGCAATGTTATATACCGCCTGAGGTCTCCAGGGCAGAGTCTCCAGCTCACTCACTGGGTATTCCTTCCCATCACCTAGCACAATGTCTGGTATATAGTGAGTGTCCATGATGCTTATAGAATCAGGGGAGAGAGGACAGAACTACATGTGAGGTGACCAGACTGCGTCCCACCACTAACCCCCTGGGTGACATTTCTCCCCTCCCCTTTAAAAACATGCCTGGGTCTTTTTTTCTTTCTAAAATAGGGGGAAATAAGACTAGTCCTATCTACTAGTGAGTTGTAATGATAGACATATATGAAAAAAGTGGAATAATGTTTAGAAAAAAGAAAATGCCCACTATTTGAAAATAAGTAGCTATAAAAATATAATGGGTTACTATTCTGAGAAAAGTCCTTAAATGGTCTTTCAGAGAATGGTTCTCTGGAGTCTTTGTTTGATCGCAGATTCTAGTACCCCAAACTGCCCTGAGTGCTCATAAGTTGGAAGCAAGGGTGTGCCCAGTCACTTTGGAGAAAAGAAAAAAGTGAATATGAGATGCAGCAGGTATAAGTCACCTAGGCTCTGTCTTTTTAAAAGAAAATTCAATGCGAGTTCTAGGCATAAAGTACACCATCCACATTTTGGAATTGGAAAAAGCATGTTTGTGTTTATTAGATCATATACTCTCTTGCTTAAGTGGATATGGTTTTCTCCTTCACTTCCTGACTGAAACTGTTGGGTGTGCTGCTGTTTTGTACTAGAGAAGACGTATCTGCGTCCAAAATGCTAGCAATTTATTAGGAGATAAAGTGATCCAACACAGCTCACACACACAATAAATGAAATGAGAGGCGACAGACTTGTAATGTGTCTTTAATGTAATCACAACTATATTCCAAGGATGAAGGTGTGATCTCAATTTGTATGGATGCACACGGCTTTCTCATTTGAAATCATCATTAGTGGATTGTGCACACATTGTTGAAATGGGATTCCACCCCGTGGAAATCTAATACCCCCTAATGAAACTAGAAAACATCAATTGTGACAGAAGGGACTTGGCTGAGTCAGACCACCCACGCAGCCGAATGGCCTGATTTTCAGCGGCCAATACCAATGAGTCTAAAATTGGCCCCTAATTAAGAAGAATATAGTGTAATCGCTTCAGGACGCTGAATTTAGAGAGAGGACAAGACCACCAGCTATACAGACAACAGCAGACAAACTGCTCCTTTTAGCCATGTAAGGGTGTGTTTGTGTGAGACTGTGCGTGTGAGAGAAAGCTAATGAGTGTGTCAGTGTGTGTGAGAGAGAGTCCAACTGTGTGTGAGTATGTGTATGTGTATGTGTATGTGTGTGTGTGGGTACGTAAATGTGGAGCAGGTGGGGTTATTTTACGTTTCCTGTATATTTGATTTATAAACTGGATTTGATCCTTGTTCCTATCAGCAGAGGAATGCTTATTTATATTTTAAAGGACGCTTGCATTACTCATATTTCTTACTTCCTTGTGTTCCCCCCTTTTTTTTTTTTTTTAATCTGTTCCTTATCACATTCAGGGAAGACTGAGGGTGTAGAGGCTATGAGCTATGTCTGGTAATGAAAAGGTTGGTGGTTCGAATCCACCAGGCACTCCTTGGAAACCCTATGGGACAATTATACTCTGTCCTTCAAGGTCTCTATGAATCGGAATTGACTCCACAGCAACTGGCTTGGTGTTTTTTTTTCCTGTATCACATTCAACCTGTTTCAAAGTTATTTGTGAATTCTTTGATTTCATCTTTGCAGTCCCACCTCACAACTAGCACAGGGACTGGCAAAGAGGTGGCTTGAGTCCATGCTTAGTGAATTACAATTGAAAGTTTTCTCATACATGGCAAACAATGTCATCCCTCTGGTAAAAGTCTATTAAATGGAATTAAATGATCAATTTATTATTATTTTTTAACTATATTAGCTCAAACCGTAGCATGTTTATTAGCTAAGAGTGAATTCCAGGAAAACACTGCCTCTCTTGCCAGATTTTCAACTTAGTTTACAAATAAATTTTACATTTGCCAAAATTTGGTGACATTTCAAACTCCTTAAGAAATTATACTTATGATTAAACGTCCTTATCCAATCTTTATAACTAACCATAACTCTGAGATATTGAGTATCAGTGGTGTATAATAAAGTCATAAGAATTAAGAGGTAGCTGAGCTCAGCTCACATTGTACAAATCATTCATCATATGACCTTGGCCAAGGTGGAACTTGAATGGTCACAGTTGCTTCATGACTAAAACCGTTAAAATAATAATTGTGCTGTGTATCTCAGAGTTATAATGAAACTAATAAACTGATTGGTGTGAAAGTATCTTATAACCTGCAGAGCTGTGTATAAATAAAAAACCGTTTGGGAAACAAAGCTGGAAAGGGTGAGAGGTACTAATGTCCCTTCATACCAATAAATAAAGGGGGGAGATAGTCTCACATTGAACGTAGGCTGTGTTAACTCTAAGATCCAAATGAATTTGTGGAAAAAAGATATGGCTGTGAGGCAGGGCCAAATGAGGGCTGCCGTAACAAAGGACAGGTAGTCCCTGACGTTTGATGGGGTTGGTTCCGATGACTCAGACATAAGTCAGTTCTGACGTTAGTCGAATACCTTATTTTTAAAAAATTTCATTATTATCACTTTTTATTACTAGTATCTTTATAAATCTGATCTTTATTTGCCTTTGAGGGTTGGAAACATTACATATAAATCTACAGCTATATTTTAACATTGTGTATAGTACATGTAGAAACCCTGGTGGCATAGTGGTTAAGTGCTATGGCTGCTAACCAAAGGGTTGGCAGTTCAAATCCACCAGGTGCTCCTTGGAAACTCTATGGGGCAGTTCTACTCTGTCCTATAGGGTCACTATGAGTTGGAATCGACTCGAGGGCACTGGGTTTGGTTTTTGGTTTTTGGTTTTTATAGTACATGTTACAAACAATAAGATGTGCAAAAGAAAAAACAGATGGTTGTAAATGCAGTTTGTTATAACTTTAACGTGTCGTAAGTTGGGGACTACCTGTACCACAAATTCAGGGCTTAAAACAACAGAAATTTATCGTCTCACAGTCTGTATGCTGGAGATCTGAATTCACAGTGTCAGTGGGGCCATGCTTTCTCTGGAATCTCTAGGGTAAAATCTTTTCTTATCTCTCCCAGATTCTGGTGGTTCCAAACATTCTTTGGCTTACAGTAGCATAACTCTGATATTTTCATGTGGCCTTTTCCCTTTGTCTCTTCTCTTCTTTTTGTAAGAACTCCGATCTTATTAGATTAGGACCCACCCTACTCCAATGACATCTCACGTTAACTGAAAACATCTTCAAAAACCCTATTTGCAAACTAGGTTACATTTATAGGTACCAAGGTGTTATGGATGGAATTTTGTCCCCCCAAAATGTGTGTCAACTTGGCTAGGCCATGATTCCCAGTATTGTGTGATTGTCCACCATTTTGTAATCTGATGTAATTTTCCTATGTGTTGTATCCTACCTCTATGATGTTAATAAGGCTGGATTAGAGGCAGTTATGTTAATGAGGCAGGGCTCAATCTATAAGGTTAGTTGCATCTTGAGTCAACCTCTTTTGCAATATAAAACAGAAGCAAACAGAGAGACAGGGGACCTCATTACCACCAAGAATGAAGAAACAGAAGAGGATTGTGTCCTTTAGACCCAAGGTCCCTGAGCTAAGAAGCTCCTAGACCAGGGGAAGATTGATGACAAGGACCTTCCCCCAGATCCAACAGACACAGTAATCCTTCCGCCTGGGTCTGGTGCCCTGAATTCGGACTTCCAGCCTCCTAAACTGCTAGAGAATAAATTTCTCCTTGTTCAAGCCATCCATTTGTGGTATTTCTGTTATTGCAGCACTAGATAGCTAAGACACAAGGGTACCCTTTTGAAGGATACAGTTTAATCCATACAGAGATATATTTGTGTGAGTTATCCTGATGTCCCCTGAGAAAAGAATACAATTTACAATAAGAGAATTGAGCAAACAAGAACATTCCAAGGACAGTGTGTTGAAGTCAAAGGGGGAGGGACAATTATCAGTGTATGACTTATCCAGCCCTCAGTCTCTAACTTTTCCCATCACCCACTCTCACTTCCAACACTGTGGCAGAACCCTTAGAAGTAGAAACTGTTACAAAACAAGTAATAAATACCAAAACAGAGGAATATAATTTCACTGAAATCTCTGTAAGACTTGTTGAGGCAGTCTTGTTCTTGTTCTTGTGCCACACAACACAACTCCAACCCTATTTCTGCTTTAGCATGGGGTACAGAATGAGCTGAAATGCAGTGAGAGTTCTAGAAGACATAGCCTGGTTTGGGCACACCATGTGCCTTTGGGCATACATCAGGATCCTCATTTGAAGGGAACACCCAGGGTGAGCTGACTCCAGCTGCAGCAGTACTGGCTCACACCTAGGGAAGCAGCAGTATACCAGTGAAACTCAGAGCGGTGGGAGCTAGGGGCCTTGCTTTGGACATCATTGCATCCTCTGAGAAGACAGCAGGCAGCAACAGGGTTGCCTCTCAGTGAGGGACACTAGTGAACCATGGCCTTGGTATCCTGCAGCAGTTTTAGCATAATTATCTAGAACTTGAAGGAGTGGCAGAGACAAAAAGCCCTCTTGTGATTTGGTAGCAATGGAGATTTCTGCAGAAGACATCACCTAGGGGGACTGGCAGAGGAGGACAGTAGCTGAAAAAATTTCCATGAGCTAATGGGGAAACAATAGAAATAGCAATTACAGAAGACTGAGACATGATTTTTTTATGGTACAAGTGGTGGCAAGAGCCAGGTCTGGGAAAGGACTGATGACACAAAAGCAGAAAGCACTGAGTGTCTATATTGTTTCAGATAAGGGTAGAACACAGATCACTCATTGTCCAGTATAGCACAAGCAGCATCCTGTGATTCCAAATTAAATAGCAGGCCCTGTATGCTTCTCCAAAAACCAAATCCCCTGCTGTCGAACCGATTCCAACTCATAGTGACCCTGTAGGACAGGGTAGAAATGTCCCCATAGGGTTTTCGACACTGTAAATCTTTATGGAAGCAGACTGCCACACCTTTTTCCAGCAGAGTGGCTGGTGGGTTTAATCCACTGACCTTGCAACCCAGCACTTTAAACACTGCTCCACCAGGGCTCCCTTGTAGGCTGCTAAATCAAAACCAAACCTAGTACACAGTAAGTGCTAGTAAGGAATGGTGTAGCCCTTCGAGCTTTCAGAAGAAATTACCTTTCATAGCTAAAGGAGGTGAGAAAATGCTTTACTTGTTCCTTTCATTTACCATCTTCCCTAACCACAGCCTTCTTGGGCTCCAGCAAGCACTCCCTCGTTCCTTAGAATTTACATTTCACAATGTTAAAACAAGATCTGTTGTAGATAATTTAGCCCCAGGAAGCTTAAGCCAGGGACAGTCAAGCAGGGCTTCAGTTGCTGGGAACACCAGGCCTCTTTATTTCTTTACCCTGGGACTTTTATTTCTGAGCCAAGCAGATAACACATCTTAATAGCAAGCAGCTGAGTTAACTGGATAAAAGGTTTTATAAACAGTTAGTGAAATCTTGAAATCAGAGAAGCTGGGGATTCACAGCTTTACCTTGCTTGACTGGATCTAAATGTACATCACTGAAAGCAACATGGAACGAGATGGTGTGACAGATACTCAGCAATACTCCCGCGAGCCGAGGCTCACAGATTTCCACTCATTCATTCATTCGGAGGATAGATATTGAATTCTACCGCACAGTTTTCTCTAGGTTTAAGTCTGATGGTAAGAGATGCCAAAAGAATCAGTCAACCCAAATGGATTTCATGATCTACATGATAAGGATTGCGTTACACTAATGAGTACATGGAGCTAATGAAAGACCATTTTACACAGTAGTTGGTAGTAAAGAAATAGAAAACCTAAAAAGTTTAGATCCATAGGGAAATAATGGTAGTAGGAGTTAGTAAAAACATGAAAAATGAGTTAAAAGGTGAAAGGAACAGGGTTACAAATTAGACAATTCTATGGTTAAAAAGAAATGGTAAGCAAATGAATGCAGAAAAACTCAAGAAAAGAGAATAAAAGCCTACTTGGTGAGAAGAGAGAGCTCAGGAACCTTCTGGAGACTTCTCTCTGGTAAAGGAAGGGAATGGAAATGAGAATAGAGTGGCTGAGAGTACAGGATTAAAAAAGGAGCTGCATACTTGGGAACTCCACCTGCTGGCTTCCAAACTGGCCAGCCATAACCATAAGCTTTTAAGTAAAGTACAAATTCAAGACATTTCCAATTACTGTGGCGGCAGTGAGAAAAAGGAAATATCAAAGAAAATATCGAGGGGAAAAATGATTGATTCTGAACAAAGGAAAATTAAAGATCAAAAGCAAGGAGATAAAGGAAATCATACTGGTTTTGGACAAAGACTACACACATTCAAAACCTATAAATAGATAAATAGGGAGCAATTTTCTGAAAAAGTTAATGAAATGGAGCAACAACTGAGTTATGGAAAATAATGATTATGTGACGATGGGAATAAAGCCAGTCAAATGCTACCGCATCAATTAAGGAAACAGCAGGCCTCCAGAGCAAAGACAAAAATAATACAACTTCTGAGGACCCAACATTTACAAGACAACATTAAAGAACCAAGAGAAACATGTGCTTTTCACTACTAATCTGCCTTTACATGAAATGTTATTAAAAAATGACTAAAAAACATGAAAAAGATTCCAATTGGAAAGCAAATTCTTCAAAGGTTTGTATACTTCAGCGGACCAAGTTCCCCTCTGTGCTCCTGTGCGAGGTCTAGGCCACGTGCTCCCATTTTTGCAGCTGACCACTCTCCATGTGGTGCCACCAACGCAGCCGATGTTGAAACCCTTCAAGCGGGGTAACAGGGCCCTTTGTCTCTGCATTTGCTGAGCTCCTGTGTAGACCCTCAGCTTCCCTTTGGGGCAGAGCAAATGTTTTTAGCTATCCCTCTTCTGGCTTCCCCCTCCTGATTTCTGACACTAATGAGTAATCTGTCCATGAAGTCCATCTCTAGACACACCTGCTGAGCACACAGTTGGATGAACAGTTGGACTGAAGGATTCAGTGTCCCTGACGACCTGTTTCTTCCCAGTTACCAAGCTAAGGAAGATAGTCGTGTTCTTCCTGATGTCGTTAATTAGCTGTGCTTGACTGGCTGTGAGTGGCATAATTGAAATTTTGTTCTCAAATGTCCTCTCTCTTCCTCTTTTTTTCTTGTGTTTATTTTGATACCCACTTGTTTCCTCTGTGTCTTCAGTGCCCTGCAGAATGCTTGGCTCATTGTCAATGCCAAATGAACGCTTAGCGAATGAATGAATCTTCACACACTCACCTTCCTTGATATTAAATTCACTGTGCCAACCCTCGTCAGTTTTGTTCCAACTGACCCTTCTCTCTTGAGCTTTCTGACTTTCTTTCCTGCACACTCCAGCCTCCAAATCATGGGGATCTGCCAAGGTTTCTCTTAAGTCTTCCTCTCATTCCACTTAACGTTTTCACCTGTTCTCACTCACTGTTCTTTTCCGTTTAGAAAAGTGAAATAGTTAATTTTAAGTTCTTGCACTGATCATGAAAAGAAAAAAGAAATGCAATGAATGCCATAATATTTCCTGTCTTCGTTTTGTTTTAATAAGTTTGTCTCTGTAAAGCCAGAAGTCAAGATCTTATTTAATCCTGCCTAGGTATTTTTTTAGGTATTACTTCCTTGAGTATGATTCCCTAGAAACAGAGCTTCCCACAAAGCACTTATAAAAATAGCAAAACAGAAACTAAATTAACATATGCACGTATAAAACTTATAAGCGTAAAATAAATATAACCAGAAAGCAGTTGCCATCCATTTGACTGTGACTTGTGGTAACCCCATGTGTGTCAGAGCAGAACTATGCTCCACAGGGTTTTCAATGGCTGGTTTTTCTTCTGAGGCTCCTCTGGGTGGACTCAAACCTTGAACCTTTCAGTTAGCACCTGAGCATGTTAAACCTTTTACACAACTATTAATTCCAAATGCGTGTAATATGTATTACAACTTAAACACAATTGAAACACAAGTTTTAGTTACAATTCAGTATGTCTCTACTCATTTACAAGTATTTTCAGCATTCATGGTTGATGCAGTCTCTTTTCAACTCATCCTGAATGTTTAAAAGTTGAGTTATAGCTTTGTAATAGTATATTTAATAGCTCCTAATACCTTCCACATGCTCTTCTAAACACATTAGCTATTTTAATTTCATCTTTTTAAAGAAATCTCTCCCAGAATTTTCTGACGTGTTCCAGTCTGGATTTGTTGGTTTCTAAGCATGCTGTCCAGCTGCATCATGGGAATTTTCTGGGACCCACCATCCTGAAGATTCCTGTGCCTTTTATTGGGTGAGTCCTCCCTCCCTTCTCTCATACTTTGTTTGAATGCATTCTTCAGAAGTTTCCTGATAAAGGATGTAGAGGAAGGGGTGTTTGTTAGACTCGCATCTATTCACATGAGTAAAAATATCTGTTTTCCTACCCTCACACTTAATTGAGAGTTTGACTGGTTTTGAATTTTCCCTCAGAATTTTGGTCTCAACATTTGGTTGATAATCATGAGCTTTATCAATCCTCTTGTTTATGGTATCTTTATTATTCTTGCCCTCATCTTCATTATCCCTGCTAAAAATCATCTAGTCCAGAGATCTGTTTTACTCTCTGCAGTGAGAAATCCTTGTCTTCCGCTATTTGGGAAGGTTGCAAGATGCGGGAGAAAGGCCTGGGAGTTTAAGTGCTTCATAAAACAAACAAACAACAAAACTTTCTATGAATACTTCTGTTTTTAATCTTAATTCACACCCTCTCAATACAAATACACATTCCAGGGTATCTGCTTTTTCCAATTCTGGAGCTTTTGGCGACTGTATGATGCAAATGAGGATATTAGCTTTCCCTGTTGCTAATTTAGGAGTCCCTGAGTGGTGCAAACCGTTAAACACTAGACTATTAGCTGAAAGGTTGACAATTTGAATTTACCCAGAATTGCCTTGGAAGACAGGTCTGGCAATCTGCCTCCCCAAGTGTACACATGGGGTCACCATGAGTTGGAATCAACTCAATGACAACTGACAACAACAATTTATTATTCAACATTCTTGGGTCTGCTGTGTCAGTTAACACTGACTACATCCCTGCTTCCAAAATTGTGTCATGGTTACTACCATGTTCTAGATCTTAAAACCGTTCTACCATGTTTCCTGTTTATCCCTCAGATTCAATCCACTAGTAAGGCAGATTGATTTTATCCTCCTGACATCTCTCCAATACGTTCGCCCTGTCCCTAACTGTTTCTTTCTTCCTAGTCTAGGCTTTCGCTACTCCCAACCGGATTATTGCAAAAAAACATACTAAGAAGTTCTGAACTTCACCCATTCCCCTTTTTTCCCATCTATTCAACTAAAATTTTTTTTTTTTATTCAACTTTCATAAAGACCACTGTCACCATAATACCTCCTAGAAAATATATATATTCATTACTCTTTGGATCATGTCTAGACTTCACTGTCACTGCCTGAAGAAGAAAGCATACAATAAATGCTTGTGAAGGGAGGAACTGAACGACATTCAAAGACCTCTGCCAGAGCTTTTCGCTTAACCTAACAACATATTTTTCTAACTGAATAACATGGATCCTCCCTGTCTGTCATGACTTCTATTTCCTGTTTTTAGTGTAAATCCTCATCCTATTTCTATCCCTATGCTTAAGTTTGCACCTCCTCTCACCTTCCTCCTTCTCACCTAACTCTACATTTCTCCAAGGATCTGCTTTCAGTCAAGGCTGCACAACTCCCATCGCTTTGTGAAAACCGACAAGTCTTGGAGCTAGCTGTTGTAAAATCACACGTGTGCTGTGTGCATTTCCTCAAGCTCTGTGAGGACAGGGATTCCATCTTAACGTTTCTCCAAAACCTACCAATGTGGTGAACATGTGACTTGGCACATGTGAACTACTATGGTTTAAAAATTTCTACAAAAATATTCTTAAGCAAAAAGATATATATATGTGTAAGATATATATATACATAAAAGAGATATATACATAAAAGACATATATATACATAAAAGACATATATATACATAAAAGATATATGTATACATAAAAGATATATATATATTTATATATAAACCCGTTGTCATCAAGTCGAAGAACTGCTCCATAGGGTTTCCAAGAGGCACCTGGTAGATTTGAACTGCTGACCTTTTGGTTAGCAGCCAAACTCTTAACCACTACACCACCAGGGTTTTATATACATAAAATTTTGTATTCTAAACAACATAGCTGTGCCAAGAGGCTGACTGAGTTTACAATTTGACTGCATCACCTTGGGCCAGTTACTCAGCCTCTTTGCACATTAATTTTCTCAGTTAAACAGGGATTACAATTTTTCCTATCTTATTTTTCAGATGTGCAAATAAATTAGTTAATTTATATAAAGCACTCAGAACAGTGCTAAGCAGTTAAAAAAAAATTAGGGATTGGTAAATATTAACTAGTATTTTAGTAAATATTTTTCGGATTACTGTTTCTTCAATGTTCAAGTTAAATTCATGCCCCAGAAATACGTGCTGTACTTTCCTGTGGTTTCAGAACACCAGGCTTTAGTCCCACAGCAGACGCTCACACAATAGACTTGGGAACCAACAGGGCAACCACAGCTGCGCTCCTTCTTAGAGAGGCTGAGATTCAACAACCTCAGCCCTGTCACACATCATGGAGGAACTGAGATTCACCCTGTGGCACCCTCCACATGCATGGCCACCGCAACAAACCTTCTCCACGTGTTGAAACACGTGGGTTTAGACCATGAGTGCCCTTCAGAGGAGTCCCTGAGTGGTACAAAGGGCAAACACACTCAGGTGCTAACCTGAAGTTTGGAGGTTCGAGTCCACTCAGAGGCACTTTGGAAGAAAGCACTAGTGATCTACTTCAGAAAAATCAACCATTGAAAACCCTATGGAGTCCAGTTCTACTCTGACAAACGAGGGGTCGCCATGATTTGGAGTTGATTTGATGGTAACTGTTTTTTTTTAATTGTGTGTACTTCCTTCGAAAGATGCCATATAATGAAATGCCTACGTGCTTGGATCTGGTTTTTGTTCAAGAATTGGCTGGATACCCACAGTAAAGAAGAAAAACTTCTGTCCCAAGAACAAAGCTGCCTTCTTTCTCTTCAGCCCTTATGGCCCCTTTTCAGTCTTATCTCCAAATCTATTGTAGCTTTACCCATGTGTGAGTTCCAGAGGAGACCAAAGCCAGGAAAGTTTTTGACCAAATCTGGGTACTTTGGTGTTGTAACAGGAAGTGAGGAAACAAAGAAACAGAGGGGCTAAGAGAGGGATAAAGAAGGGGTGTGATTTAAGCCAGAGTGCAGTAAATTACTTCTAGCTTGTCACTTGAATTTGTTTCTCAATCCACGTCTGCTCTAAATATAAGGCTCCAGGTTCCCAAAATAGTTTTTCATTCTCACCCCCTTCAAAAATCTCCTTCTCGGGCAGATCTCAGACTCGTATGATATGGTAAGTGTCTGTTTAATTCTCTTAGGCTAGATTCAGTGACGTCCTTTAAGCAGATGGAGAGATATTTTAGGGAATGCTGGAGGTCTTTGTGTCGCCTACTCAATTATGACACATGGCTACGCCCCTTGATTACTGAAGGCAGACAATGGTGGCTTTACTACTTGTAAGAGCATACGCTTTATACATTCCTTTCAGCACAATGTCCACTTGAGTGGAACTGTTTGTCCCATCCTATCTCTGCATGAAACACATGTATATCCTTCAAGGTCTTGCTCAAATGTTTCTTCCAGGAAGCCTGTCCTGATTGTCTCCTTGCTCCTTCAACAAGTTACTTGTACTGATTTTGTGACACTTAGCCCTGTCCATCTTGTCCTGTTGTTGTTAGCTATCACCAGACTGACCCCTCATTAGTGGTGATGCCACACACAACAGGATTAGGCCATTGCAATCCATAGAGTTTTTATTGGCTGATTTTGGAAATGAATTGCCAGGCCTTTCTTCCTAGTCTTAGTCTGGAAGCTCCACCGAAACCTGTTCAGCATCACAGCGACAAAGAAGCCTCTGTTGAGAGATGAGCACGGCTGTGCTTTGAGGTGCATTGGCTGGGCAGTGAACTCAGGTCCCCCACGTGGATGGTGAGACTTCTATCACTGAACCAACACTGCCCACATCTCTTGTACTATAATGGATTATAATCATGACTGGACTCTCCACCAGATTATGAGTTCTTGTGGGCATAGAATGTGCCTGATTCCCATTCACAGCCCCCAAATTTCATAGCAAATTGCTTAAGCAATGAAAATGTCAAATATAACCTTACTAAAGCCAATTGCTGATTTGACTTAAGAGGGGAAAGCTACTCACATGGGTGATGGCTCTAGATTCTTAGTACCAGGACCAATCTGTCAGGCAAGGCCTTGGAGGCAGGAGAGGGGCTAGTCTTCCGTCCTGTTCCTTCTTCCCTCTGCAATCACTGGTGTCCTGGTGATTTCTTCTCCTGTTCAACCAGCTGTACTGCCAGATCACTGTTCACCATCCCTGCTCTTGTTTCTCTAGGAGTAATCTTTCATGGGGAAGGAGATAAAACTTGTTTCTTGCCAAAGGGATTGAAGGAAGCAGCTTAAACCTTCCAGAAGAAAGATATTTTTAGATAGGGGTCTTTGACACATAAGTCTTAGACAGTTCTACCTGCAATAAGGTGGTCGTGCAAGTGGAGAAGCATAGATCTATGGTGGTTGCTGTTTTTACTCTTGGCCTGAAGTTCCTCTCAATGGCTTTTCTTTTCTTAAAGCCTCCCTCCTTTAAAAATGCTGAACAATAGGAACCATTAAAGAACACATCTGAAGGCTCTGTGCATATGAAATCAATGGAAAACTCACAGCAGTCTCCAAGGAATCTCTTTAAAATCACCTTGAACCCAATGTTTCAGAAAGAAACTAAAAGAAGAAGCTGAATATCATTGCCATGCATGAAGCATTTCACTACTTGCTACTTTAATTTCTAAAAAAATGCTACAGCTCTATTATAAGGAGCACATAGTCTATTATCTCTTGATAATAACCTTAAATAAATGCCAAACACAGAGGTCTAAAATTATTTCTGGCCTCACACATCACTTATGTTCTGTGAGATGGCCCCGCGAATGACTAAAAATAATGAAATGTATTCATTATGCAAGGTTGGTTTGTGTGTGTGGTGTGTGAGCGTATGAGTGTGTGTTTAACTCTTCCAGACATTAAACATGGATATCCCCTCTGATAATGTTAAGCCTTTGCAGAAATGGAAGGGCTCTAAGTGAGCCTAATTGTGATAAAATTCCCTTTGTGTCTTTACTTACCACTTTCAGTAGGTTACCAAGTCCTCTTAATTGTTCCTCTCTTCTCAACCCTACCTAATATCCATTCCCCCTTTAATCTTCTTTATCATCACCTTCATCCAGATCCTCATCTTTATCACATCTCGACTGAATTTCTGCTACAGGCTCCAGCCAGTGTTGCGTCACCCCAGCCTCTCCATGCTGTTGCCTGAGTAATTTTTCTAACCTGTAAAGTTGGGTTTTGGTACTCTTGCTTACTTCTCCAAGGTTAAAGCCAAACTTTTTACAATTTCACACACCACCTTTTGTGATACTGCTCCTGCCTGGTTCTCTAAGTCTGTTTTGCAATACAATCTCGTTCACTGCCCTCACTTCAGCCCTACATATAAAAAAAAAAAAATAGTCATTTAAAAAAAAAAAAAAAGATGAAAATACTCACAGCAGAACACACACCCATTCATCAATGTCTACATGTCCAATTCAATAATATTGGTTACATTCTTCACGTTGTGTCACCAGTCTCACTGTCTCTACCCATATGGTTTCACTACCATGGGCTTAGATTCACTACCCCCTAAACTTCTCATCTATGCTTTAGAGTTACTGTTGACAATTTGATCTCATATAGATAATTCTTTAAAAGAGTGCAATACTCTTGGTGATGTTGCTTTACTAATTTAGCTAGACAGTTTTTTAGTTTAAAGATGACTTCAGGAGCCTAGACACGTTCTTGCTGTTGCTTGAACACTCCATTCTGTTTCATGTCTCTGGGCTTCTGTTCATTGCATTCCATCTGCCTAGAATCACTTCTCTGCTGTCAGCCTATACCGATCTTAGTTGTTCGTTCAGATCTAGAGTCAGTAAATTGTCACCTTTTCCAAGTTTAGCAGCATCATCCCTGAGTCTATAGTCTCTCCTTGGGTCTCTCAGAACACCCTGTACAGAAACCAAGTCTCATGAAGTCATGGCTCTCATTCCTCTTTCTATGGCTCTAATTTACATTCCTCATGAGAAGAGATTCTGTCTTTTTTTCCTCCATCCTCAGGATTTAGCATAATGTCTTTAGCACAGCTTGTACCAAATCAATGTCTTTAGGTAAATTAATGGAACTGATGCTTTTTGAACAAATACTTGGGAACTTAAGCATTCAAACAAGGGTTGTCTTTCTTGAAAAAGGTTTTTTAGAGGTGCTGGGTTTATCCAGGAGCCCTGGTGGCACAGTGGTTAAGAACTGGGCTGCTTTCTGAAAGGTTGGCAGTTTGAATCCACCAGTCACTCTATGGAAACCCTATGGGGGCAGTTCTACTCTATCCTATAGGGTTGCTATCAGTCGGAATTGACTCAACAGCAACAGGTTCTGCTTAATCCAAAGAGAAAAAAAATAAAACCTTATAAAAATTCCTCTTTGGGAACTGCTGTTGTAGCCCATTTAGGAGTCACACAAAATAGTCATGCTCTGTTTCATAGGCTTGGTGCCATATGTGACATAAATAAAACTATCTACCAGCTTCGTCATCCAGCTTATTAATCAGACCTGGCTCTGAGTGACTTTCTGAGTGAGGTATATTTTTGGCAACAAAAGATATAATTTATTACCACTGAAGATTTAAATAAAAATGTTCAAACTGCTCTGGAGTCCGTTCTAAAGAGGAATCTAGAAATATTCTGAGCGAAGCAACATCTTTGGAATATATGTATTGTCTACTGGGGGTTAAGCTAGTAACCAAAATATCGACAGTTCGAATCCACCAGCCGCTCCTTGGAAACCCTATGGGACAGTTCTACTCTTTTCTATAGGGTCGCTATGAGTTGGAATTGACTCTACAGCAATGAGTTTGTTTGGTTTGGTTTACTGTGGGGACTATTTGGAAGAATGGGTCTGAGTTTCTTATCTAATCAGTACTGTGACGTGGAGGCAGTTTGGGACTAGTAGCAAAACCCAAGTTAAAACCAGATGTTTTGGACTTGATTTCTTGTTCTAAGACTTACTGCTTATATGGACTTGGATGAATCACCAGTTTTGGAGGGGAGGAGAGTGAATTTCAGGTTATAGTGCTAAAATGAGATTAGAAACATTCTAGAATAGCAATGATCAAAATTATAATTGTGGTTATCAATCTGATTTGTATTGCTTGAATGCCTACTGCATACTAAAACTGAGCTAAGATTTCATAACAACTTTCTTACTTAACACTCTCAGAAAACAATTTATAGATATGAAAAGTGAAGCTCAAAAAAACATTGCTGTTGAGTCGATTCATTCTTTGAGTGAAGCTCAAAGAGATGAAATGTTCCCAAAGTGACAGCACTATGAAAGGGCAGAGAAAAGAGTATTTTTTACTGAGGCAGTATGATTCCATAACCAATATATTTTTAGCCACAATCCCCACACTTCTTCTAAAACTAGAACCTCTAGCAGTTTACATCCCTAAGGCAGTAGAGATTCAATAAGTTGATGGGAGTTGGATTATTTCATAATCAGTCTATATTCATATAAATGAAAGTTTTTGGTGACCATCACTGGTGAACACCCCTACAAACATACATATACACATACAAAGTTCACACACACACATTTACTCTAGACACAATTCAAGAGATATTATAACTCTCCTGTGAATTTGTTGCAGAACACTTGCGAGCCATCTTTTTGGTAAACGATCAAACTTCAGGTGAGAAGGAAATCTTTCTGAAGGGCTATCCCGTAGAAAAGGAAGCAGACTGCTTGTGTGGCCTCCAGAAGGTAGAAGTAGGACTGATATGTGGAAGTTACAGGGAGGCATATTTCAATTTAACATGAGAAAGAACCAAGTGACAACCCTAGGAATCTAACAACAGAGCATGCTGCTTTGTAAGATACAATGCTTCCTGTCACTGGTGGTGTTCAAATAGAAGGTGAAAAGCTCCTGTCAAGGACATCATGGATACTAGCCTAGGGAGGATGTTGGATTACATGTCCTATAAGATCCTTTACAGTCTTCAGGTTTCAGGTTCATAAAGAAGCCAGTACTGTGGTGACCCTCACACTGCTCAGTGGCTCATGCAGCTGCCAAACCAAATACTCCATAACTCAGAGTGAAAGGGGCTTTGGGCAGGGCCTTCGGGACACAAGGAATGACAGAGATAACACCTCAAAGTCTTTCCCAGTTTCTGTCTGATATAAGCATATCAATGCTTAAGTCTGTGCACCAATTAATCATCAAATAGACCATCAGTAGTTTATACTCTCATTGATATCTGTCAACTTAATATTTGCATGTTAAATGGACACTGATGGCTGGAAAGATGCCTAAAGATTCAAATAGCTTTATTTAATGGGTACATACAATGGCAGTTATTGTTTATGGTTTTGGGTTACTTGTTTAATCCTCATAGAAATACTGTGAAATAGGCACTACCACCCTCACTTTAAAGATGAGGAAACTCAGGCTTAGATAGCTGCATCATCTTTATAACCAAATAGTGAATTGACTGGCACAAAACCCACAGGAGACAGTGAAAGGATGAAAAGTTTCTTTAATAAAGAGGATGTGGAAATGTATTCTGTAAAGCCATAGATGGCCTATCTTCATCTGTAAGAATAGCTTCCCTGGTATCCCAGGGACCTCTGCTCTAAGTTCCCGGGCTACAGGACGTAATGGGAGCAAGTGATTCCACTGACTAGAAGAGAAGGAGCAGATGAGCGTCTATTTCCTCATGAGCATATTTCTCCCACGGGATGAATTTCTACAAGTGCATGCTCTGAGCCAGTAGGTTCTGAAAAATTGAGAAGAAAGCTGAAATTTTGCTAAACTACTGTCCTTCCTCATACACTAATAATGAGAGAGCCTCTCTGTAGGGGAGTATGTGTAAATGTCAGGCAACTGAACCCAGCACTGTGAGATCTCTTGCAGTGCCCAGGACTTCTGAACAATATCTCTGCCTCTAGTTTACCACCACCTGAAAAGTCTGAATTCCCAAAAGACATTTGCCCAAGGTCCCTCAGCTCAGAAGTGGCTCACAGCTTTTACAACCCTGTTTTCAAAAGCACATTCCTTACAACACTAGTGTTGAGGAATGTGAATAGATGCCACAGATGGAATTGGTTCCAGAGACACTTAAATGTGAGGAAAACCCCGGCGCAGAATGCCTCAGAGATGTTGGCATTGGTTTCTGTCTGGGGGCCTGTGCTGAGACCCACTGCACCAGATATCCTTGACTCCTTTAAATGGAGCCTGGTTTGTTACCAGTGAAGGAGGAAGAGAGGGGGTTGAAGAGTAAGCAAAAACAAAATGAGTAGTTCTGTCAGAATCAACAAGTAGTAATTTAATGTATTCAGAAGAAAATATCCACCATGAGTTGGACTAAAACCATCATCAATTGAGAATACAAGTGTTATAACAAAACTACCAAGAAGGAAAACTTATCTATAAATTAGGTACCTTGGGTTCAAATTCCAGGTCAATCACTGTCTTGTTTCTTGTAGGAACGTCCCCTCTTTTGCCTCCAGTCTTCATCTTCATTCATTTATTCAACAAATACTTCTCATACACATACTATGTGCCAGCCTATCTTACACAGATGTGGTAAGATGTGTTTAAATCTAAATGTAGGAAAACCCAAACTCCTTACAATGGCTTATAAGTCCATATGGGATCCAGCATTTGCTAACTCTCTAACCTCAACCTCAGCCTTTTTTTTTCCTTTAATTTACTCCATTTTAGCCACACTGGCCTTCTTGCTATTTCTTCATGATTGTTAAGGTTGTGTGTCAACTTGGCTGGACCATGATTCTCAGTGGTGTGGTAGTTACGATATAGTTTGGCAGTCGTATGATGATGCGATCATTTCCATGATGAGATTTGATATAATGTGATCACCTGCATGATGGGATCTGCAGTGAGTAGCCAGTCAGTTGAAAGGGAGTTTCCTTGGGAGTGTGGCCTGCATAGAATGTAAGTGGACCTTTTGGCAAGCCTGGTGGCCTTTTGCTTGTTCTGGATCCTGCAGCTGGCTCCTGTTCCTCTGACATCTGGTTCTTGGGACTTGAGATAGCAGCTTACCTTTGGTCTTGGCTCCCAGTCTTGAGATTCATCAGTCTTCACAGCCTGCGAGCAAGAGCCCTGCTGTCTAACCTACTGATCTTGGGTTTGCCAGCCCCTGAGGCTATCTGATTTGAAGAAGCCTCCAGCCTGACCTATGAGTTTGGGATATTCCAGCCTCTACAATCACGTGAGCCATTTCCTTGGTATAAATCTCTTTATATAGATATTTACACACTTTACTGGTTTTGCTTCTCTAAAGAACCTAGCCTAAGACATTCTCAAACACACAAGCAAGTTCCATTGTAAGATCTTTGCAGTTGCTAAACCCTAGTGGCATATGGTTAAGAGGTAAAACTGCTAACCAAAAGGCTGGCTGTTCGAATCCACCAGGTGCTCCTTGGAAACCCTATGGGGCAGTTCTACTCTGTCCTTAAGGGTTGCTATGAGTCGGAATCGACTTGATGACAATGAGTTTGGTTTTTTTTTTTGTTTTTATTCCCTCTGCTAGGAGTGCTTGCCCCTACACTTCTACCCTCCCCACAATACACATATTTTTATAGCTTGCTCCCTCATGTCTTTCTAGACTAAAAACAAATGGCACCTTATCAGAGACACCTCCCCTGAGTTTCTTACATGAAATTGATCTCCCACTGCGTTTATCCCCTTACCCTGCTGTTCATAGTTCATATCACCATTTATCTGTTTGTTTATCTGCTCTTGTCTGTCATCCACAAGAAAGTAAGCTTCATGAGAACAGGCCTTTATCTTTTTTCATCACTACCATATCGTTAGTGTTTAGAACTGTGCCTGTAATATTCGGTGCCCAATAAATATTTAAAGTGACTTTTAAATAAAAGAAGCCCTGATGGTGCAGTTGTTAAGAGTTCAACTGCTAACCAATAACTCGACAGTTTGAATTCACTAGCTGATCCTTGAAAACCCTATGGGGCAGTTCTACTCTGTCCTGTAGGGTCGCTATGAGTCAGAATTGACTAGATGACAATGGGATTTTTTTTAAAAAATAAAGAGATCTCACATAATATTAGCATTAATATCTTCTTTTTTATTAATACAAATGGTCCCTGGGTGGTGCAGGAGCCCTGGTGGTGCAGTGGTTAAGAGCTTGGCTGCTAATCAAAAGGTCAGCAGTTTGAATCCATCAGCCACTCCTTGGAAACCCTATGGGGCAGTTCTACTCTCTCCTATAGGTTTGCTATGGATTGGAATTGCCTTGTTTTAGGGTCATGCAAATAGTTTGAGCTCATCTATTGCAACTATTAACTGAAAGTCTGGCAGTTTGAACCCATCCAGAAGTACTGCAGAAGAAAGGCCTGGTGATCTGCTTCCATAAAGATTACAGCCAAGAAAACCTTATGGAACACAGTTCTACTCTGTAACACATGCGGTCCCCATTAGATGGAATTGTCTCAAATGCGACAGATTTACTTTAGTTTTATTAGAGATATCTGTTTATTCTTGAACTTTGGCTAGAACAGCTTGCCCTAGAATGCTTCAGGATGCCCTATGTATCATCTAGCCTTGTCCTGAGACTTTCTTTGGGCTTACTCAGTGAGAACCAGAACTGCTGACACCAGGGTACACTGGCTCATCTAACATGCTCTGGTTTCTAAGAGACTGGCTTCAGTAGATCATCTTTAGACTCCACAAAGTGACCAAAACTAGTGGCTATTGGAAAGTTCTGGGGAAGTGCTCCAGGCATGTTCCTGGCATTTTAAGTCATTGACTATGATTGGCTCTTCAAACAGAAAATTATGGAATATGGAATCTAGAAGAAGTGGCCAAGACACCATTTTGAGATTCTCCCTGCACCAGTGCTCCTGCAGCTTTTCACAGATTTCACAGATTTCGTCCCACTGTGCTGTCTCTAGTATATTCATTCTCCTGCTGCTTCCTGATGAAGGAAGCTTTCCAGGGGCCCACACTGAGAGTGAGCTCCTCACCTAGAGCAGTTCTCCATTTCCCTGATGGGCTCAGGACTGTGGCAGGCTGAGAGATTGTGAGCCTGGGATGGGCTTTCAGATTGCTCCCAGAGAATGTTTTGTTTCTTTGGGCTTTGTTTTCAGGGTACTTTCACCTGAAGCCTGGTTGTGCATGCTATAATAGGCCAGCCCCAGTACACTGAGACTCATTTGGTCCAAAGATGCGTCCCCATGTCCTTGAGTAACATCCAGACTTGGTAGGGGAGTTCTTCCCACCTTTTCATTTCTTGATATTAACAGCAAATATTATGGTAAAGTAATTCTAAGTGTAATTGGGATGTCTTTCCTTTTAGTTGGAGGTACCCGTCATATGCTTCTCCTAGTACCAGAGCCAATGCTACAATCTCCAACTTTGTGGTTTAACAAGAAGTCTTATCCAAAGGCTGAACCTCTTTCTACCCAATAACTCTTTGACTTTAATCAAAGACTGGGAGTGCTAAGAGGGCCCCAGTTTGCATCCTATACATATGCCTCCTTACCTCCACTGTGAAGTAGCCACTCAATGTCCTTTTGAGAGCCATGATCAATCACTCATGTTTATATATAACTCATTTTTTCACCTGTCAATTCACAGGTATGAGGAGCTCATGATGGCTAGATGATGATCTTAACTTCCAGTTTAATGGAAGCATATCTGTGTCCCCCAGAGGAAGCATCCTTCATTTTAAAACTAAGACATTTATACCAGCAGAGCTCAAATTTATAGATGTGGAAAGCAAAAATTTCACTAGTGGATCACTAGGAATAATAGTAATAGGAGGTACTTCCGTTTCTACTTTTGATTCCAAAACCTGTGAATACCGCTGTGGGAAAATCACACCACTTATTGGTTGCTGATTTAGTTCTATACTGCATTCTGGAGGATATTACCCCAGCTTGCACTCTGAGTTTTCAAAAGACCATTCCACACTTCCCTCAGCCCAGTCACATCGGAGTGAAGGCAAACAAGATAAGACCAATGGACTCCAGGAGAATAATCTCACAGTCACAATTAATTTGCTCTAAAATAAGCTCCTAGGACCAAAGCAATGCTGTGCGTAATGCCGTAACAGTGAATATGACACACACAAAAAAAGCCCATAGCTGGTGGTATTTGTGGAAAAATTGAAGGTAGTAGAGAAGGCAAATCTGTATCAATGGTAAATACCTATCCAGTTATAGCAAAGACCTGCTCAGTCCTAATCTTCTACAGACCACTTTCCTTTGATGATGTAACGCTGCTGTGCACACCCAACTTTATGGCCTGGTGAGTGAGAAGTATCAAGCTCAGAATGGGTTGCTCAGATTGCATGGTAACTTAGTGCCATGTAGTTAAACATTTAGTCTTTAATAAAGCCAAGTAGCAAGACAGAAGCTGTTTCTCAAAAGAACAGTTATATGCAGTGAATGGCATTAATTTGTTCCAAAATTTGTGCTGAGATTCACCTATAACCTGTTGCTGTCGAGTCAATTCTGACTCATAGCGGTCCTAGAGGACAGAGCAGAACTGCCCCATAGGGTTTCCAAGGAGCAGCTGGTGGGTTCAAACTGCTGATCTCTTTGGTAGCCGCCAAGCTCTTAACCACTGAGATTCACCAGCAGAGGTCTGAAAAAAGGCTTCTTACAGTATTCTTATCTGCCACAGACATTTTAGGCACCATAAAAAAAAAAAAATTTTTTTTTTTTATGATGATCTGCTAAGTGGCACTATAATGGCATAAGTGGCAAGAAGCTTGCATGGCTGCCTGAACCTGTAGCAGAGCCTTTGGTCGTTCTGGGATTTTGTTTTGGCAACTTTTTTTTTTTTTGGAAATGCAAGAGTAGTATGCTGTAATGTAGTAATATATACTACCTCCAAAGTTCAAAGAGATCCACTAAGTATTAAATCTGTCATGAATGGTAAGGACACCAGATGCAGGTTCTTCATTTTGGAAGTGATATCTTGATATTCTCCAGGCTACTGGGCCCCTAGAAATTTCACTCAGGTTCCACCCACACTCAAGTCAGGGAGATTATACAGGTGCGTGACTCACTGGGAGTCACATTAAGGTATATCTGTTACACAGACTTTGAACCAGCAATTTAAAACCTTGAACTCTTTATTTCCCCAGGTTTTCTAGTGCACTTAGAGGCAACCAACCAAATCATTTTCTATGGGCCCTTAATTAAAGGTGTATACAGGCAATTTTTTTTTTTTCAAATAATTGTTTTGTTACTGCATGCCATGAACTATTGGAGTCCCCTTTAACATTGTATTACAAACAGGGTCATTAATGTCTTTAACTTTCTAATCAGGTCAGAAAATCAATTTTAAGCAACCCAGAACCAATTCAGAGAAGCCATCAGTACAAAGAACATGACTGCTGCTTCACATTTGCCTTCCAAATTTGTGAAAAAAATGGTCTTTTGTGGCCCAAACCCAAACACAGAACTAGGCATGAAAGGGAAATCTGGGAAGTATAGTTTCCATTTAGCTAAGTTGACACAATACAAATCCACTACAGCTGACTACTAACTGCAGAACAGAAACTGGCCCCAAGGAGTTATACATGAAATACCACGAACAAAGTGAAGACCTCTGCTGTAGTAGCTTCTCTAATACTTGGGCCATGTTTCATCCCAGGTGTAAGGATATCTGGAGGTGAGGGAATTGTCCATTCCCTGGTGTTGTGTTCAGGGAAGAGGGCTCTTTGTCAACTCTCCAGGTTCCTCAGAGTCAGGGCTGGTTTGATTTACTCAACTAGGGTCTTCCACATGGTACTGGGGTACCCCAGGTGAAGGTGCTGTAACAAATTGCTGGGCCCATTGCCCACAAACTACCTGGGGAAGGGGTCTGGGCTGGGTAAGAGGAGTGCTACCCTAGGAGTAAGGTTGTTTGGTCATAGAGGGGAGGCTAAGCTGACTCCCGTGGTTTCAGCTCTATGTAAGTTATTACCAACTTTGTACTAATTGCCAGAGTAGGCACCTTTTGGTCAGGTTTGTAGAATGTAAAATTCCTGGTAAAGATAGTATATTCTGGATTTTCTATACATTTAACACTGTAAATTGTATATGTATCAGTTTAGAGGTGATGGTGAGAAATAAGATTAATTACTTATTTAGGTATTATTACATGCAAGTTTACTTTAGGACTAAACCAACCAACCAGGTGCTGTCAGGTCAATTCCAACTTCTGGTGACCCCATGTGTGTCCGAGTAGAACTGTGGTCCATAGGGCTTTCAGCGACTGATTTCTCACCAGTAGATGACCAGGCCTTTCTTCTGAGGAGCCTCTGGGTGGACTTGAATCTCCAACCTTTTGATTAGCAACAGAGCATATTAACCATTTTCACCACCCAGGGTCTACTTTAAGGACTAGGAGATAGATTATGTGACATAAGTGGCACAATCTCTGTTTTTCTGCTCTGGAAACTGAGGTGTAAGGAAGTCAAACCACTTGAGTAATGTCACAGAGCAAGTCGAAGGTGAAATTGAGACTCAGGGACCTTCAAGTCCAGAGCTTAGGTTTACCCCACTCTACTCTTCCGCCAGTTGCAGCACTGAATGCTAGCATGAATACATGCCCAAAGTGTGAACGAATCCACAAGGACAGACACATGTAACTATCAGGAGGACATCAGTTGTGGCTTAAGACAACCTGAGGTCATCGTAAGCATTATCTCCCTCACCTCAACTCCCATGCCAAAAACACACACTCTAGCAGAGTATGCCTCCTTCTACGGATTTTTTGGAAACTGCGCTCCTGCTTGCTTTTAAGGAGCAGAGCCAGAGTTACTTTTTGTATGAACAAGCCTGAGGGTGTGTGCTGGGAGGCAGAACAGAGTTCCTAGCATGTGAATCCCTCTGTGGGATGCACACAGACGTGAACCTGCTCAAATGCCGTATGAATGTTGATCTTCTGGCAAAGAAGCTTCTAGGACATCATCAGGTGACCTGCTCCCAGAGCCTTCAGCTTCATTTCTCAGCACCACCCACTACCTCTGTACATACATGGAAGGTACCGTGGCCTCTTTTTCCTGAAATAGTGCTCTTTAAGATTAACCACCATCTCTCCAACTAAGATGCAGAAATCTTACAAAAGTTTTGTATTTTTTTTTAAGAGCAAGCAGTTCAAAATTGGATTACCTTTCTGCATTTTCATACAAAGTGGATTAATGTGCCCCAGTCTTTATTACATTTTCTCCCCTTGTCATTTGTGATTAAGCCAACACTATGAAGATGTATTACAGATCAGTATAAATGGAAACATTAAAACACTGGCTGTGTGTCAGAAAAGCTCACGGCAAGTTGATTTGTGCTACCCACACCCTCAGTACAATACGTCTGGAATATTTCACATCTCTTTGGATAGAAAAATCTTTCTCTGTACCAAAAGTAAAAGGAGATAAGAAAAAGAGAGAGAGAAAGAAGAAAAAGTTACGATTTTTGTTCTAGGACAATGGAGGGAGGCTACACTCTCTACAAAAAACTCAGTATGGAATTTCACATAGACTAGCCTCTCAAAGTGAAGCCATCACCTGAAATCAGAGAAGCAGGCAAAACCTGGGCTGTAGCTGAGATTCCTACTTCCCACAAGGAAGGGTGTTTGACCACACCCCAACTTTCTTGCCTGAGTTTATGGTCTATCTCTGCAGGGAGACCCCTGCTCTGAGATTCCTTAATGGCTCAGGCCCCCTTTGGAAGCAGTTGTTCCTGGAATGGTACTGTTCACATCTGAAATACTAAAGACTGCGTCACCTGATTCTAGACAAATGAAACATGAACTCAAGGCTCCAAGGCTCAGGTCATGAGATGAAGCAGTTCTGGTAGAAGGATAGTGGGATAATGGCCACAGATGTGGTGTTTTCTGAGCCAGACGAGGTTCTTCTTGCTCCCCTGAAGAGAGCCCTACCTGGGACACATTCAGGAAGCCACTTCATAACTTCTTTCCCAAAAATGTTCATTAGAGGGCTTCAGGAGAATCCTAGGGCCAGTGGCTGCAGTGCTTTACCAGGCCACACTGCCCCAGCTGCAGATAAAAGCTCTCCCTGGTCTGCTGTCACCTTCTCTTCTGCTCTGCTGGCTGCCCTGGGGCCTTGCAGGGAAGAATATGTGAATAGATAAGGGCAACTCTCCCTTTTGTATCTTCAGTCATACCAGGAAAACAATCCCATGAACACATCCTAAACTCTGATATGTGGTCTGTGGAGTATGATATGTCTTCCTTGGAGGACTTCCTTTTGGTGAGATTAGCACAGCCAGAGTAAAAACAGAGCAAAGAAGATGCTAAATAGTTACTAATTAAGCCAGTCTTTGGTGATGATAATGAGATGGCTTATACTATAACTCCTTTTAATCTAATCTTATTTAATTGTCCTATATGATTAGACGGTTGACTCTAGTGGGAACAAGACCCATAAGACCCTGTACTCAAGAAGTTTGTTGAGGGAGTCAGACAAACAGTAAAGAATCCAATAAATAAACAAGATGTTATCATATGCTTTTAATTATGAAGAAGAAAATAAAACAGGGAGATATGATATAGTGAGTTTGAGAGGCTAGTTAATATTGAATTGGGGAGGTGACCAGAATATGAATCCAGAATAATTGGATCTTAAATTGACTGGGAAGTGTTGGGCAGTAAACTGGTGGAGAAGCATTCTGGCAGGAAATGGAGTCCTTGTTGTTAGCTGCAGTCAAGTTGGCCCTGACTCATGCCAACCCCCTGCAGAACATAAGGAAATGCTGCCTAGCAGGCCTTTCTTCCTAGTCCAGCTTAGTTTTGAAGCTCAGCTGAAAACTGCTCAGCATCATAACAACATGCAAGCCTCCAATGACAAATGGGTGGTCGCTTGCTTAAAGTGCGTTGACTGAGAATGAAACTCTCCTTCATAGAAGGTGAGAATTCTACCACTGAACCACCACTGCTGTCATGGAATTCTTTACATAAGCTCTTGTTGTCAGGGCCAGAGAACTGTTTCTAGTGCATTCTGGAGTTGTAATTCTTCATATGCTGCACCAAGAACACACTTCAGTAGAGCATGGGGGAGCTGCTGAATGGCCACTTGAAATGTGGGATTGAGTCAAGAGTTGGGTGCTTCAATTTGCTGTCCAACCATAGATCTGAGAAAAAGACAAGATATTCACTGTCAATTAAAAAGCTGTTGATAAAAACTGACACCGTCTCTTTGTCATGGAACTTATATTTGGATGGAAGGAATTTATAATTAAATAATGACATACATATACACCATGAAAAGTACTGTAAAAGAAAAGGAGAGTATAGTCTGGGAACATTAATAGGGTACTAATTCTTATCTTAAATATCAAGAAAGTCTTCCCAAAAGGATATCATTTGAGCTGGAAATCTGAAATTTGAGTTTTAAGTAGGCTTATGTATGAGATGTGTGCAGGGAGCCTTCCTGGCAGAAGAAACAGCAAATGCAAAGATCCTGTGGCAGAGAGGCACGGACTGTGTTTAAGGACATGATACGAAAGCTCAGATATCAAGGGTGCAAGATGAGCCTGAACAAGTGCCAAGATATGCAGAATTTTGTAGGTATTGTGAAATTAATTGCTTTTACCCTAACAGCAATGGGAAATAATTGATGAAATTTTACCTGGGAAGTGACGAGTTCATTTACTTCTTTTTTTAAGTCGCTTTGGGCAAGACAGAAGTAAATGAACCAAAAAAACAAACCCATTCTCACTGAGTTAATTCTGTCTCACAGTGACCACATAGCAACTTTACAGTGACTCTATAGAACAGGGTAGAACTGTCCTATGGTGTTTACAAGGCTGTAATCTTCAGCGAAGCCAACTGCCACATCTTTCTCCCGTGGAGAGGCTGGTGGTTTCCAACTGCTGGCCTTTTGGTTAGCAGCCAAACCCTTCACCACTGTGCACCAGGGTACCTTAAGACAGAAGTAGATGTAAGAAAATCAGAAGTATCAATACAATCTGAGCTGGAGATCATGATGCCTTAAGCTAAGAATATGGCAGCAGGGGAGTAGAGAAATGAACATGTTAATGATACAATTACCAGCTCAAACCCACAGAACTTGCTAATGCACCAGATTGTAGCAAGTCTGAGAGAAGGAAATACCAAAGTTGATTCCAAAATTTTGTTGTTGTTGTTTGTTTTTAAATACGACTGCAAGAATGATGGCTACATTATCTTGATAGAGGATAGACAGGGATAAATTTTGGTGTAAGGGGACAAACTATACACTCTTATAGATTTATAAATAATAACTGTGAAATAATCTTGCCTGGTTCAAGGATGGGAAGAGGAGAAACTATGGAGGGTGGGGGAAATTTTTCCTGTGGCCAATGAGGAAACACTGCAGATGAGGCAGAAGAGAGGAAGATTCCTGAAAATGATCTACTCTAGGGTCTAGGAGAAAATTTCAGGGCACTGTTTGACATTCTCCATAGAGTAAAAGAATATTATACTTTATAAACAAGAACGGAAACAATAATGACAGAAGTGGCAATAAGGGGTGTTGAAGAAGCAATAAGGCAAGATGAAGAGACAGAGGAGATGAAGAAGATTTGCAACGGAACTAAGAACTCAACAGGTGGTGAGGGATAATGAGACGTAATACTGTAATGATTTAGCCTGTGATGCAGAGAACAAATTTGAAAAAACCTCTCAAATTGCAGAGAAGAAATATAAAGAAAAAAATAATAAATACGTAATAAATATAGCAGAGGGAGAATTGCACTCTAAGATGAGAGTAAGTAATAACCAAATATGTAGCATGGAAAAAAAATCAAAGATATAATTTTTGACTTTAAGAATGACCTGCAGTATTGCAGCCATCATCACTCAAAGAAAATAACTAAGCACATCATGACAAAACACTGAATCATAGTAAAGATAGATAAACTACGTATCTTATAAGCATTCAGTAAGATAAAAAACAACAACAAAAGCCAAACTAGAAACGTGGTGTCTTAAAGTAGAACTGATTTCTAAGTAGCTTCATTTATTTTCTCTGCGATACCAACTGTCAGAAGATGATGGATGATAATCTATAGAATTTTGAAGAAAATATTTTGTGACTTAAGAGTATTTTACCTGGAATCCTTGTATTCCTTATGTAGAAAGGCAATAGGAAAACATTTTCACATATGCAAAGACTCAGATCCTTTGACAGCCAAGTATACTCAAAATACATTCACATACGCTCATGCACGTGCACACGTGTACAGACACACACACTTTTGAGGGTACAGTCTTCTGACCACAAGACAAAGGAAAAATGAATAAAAAAGAAGTGAAAGTTCAAGAATGCAGATGTTATGATATACAGGCATATAAGGAAACACACTTAAAATAAGAGTAAATATTTTATACCTCTAATTAAAAAGCTGAATGTAAATTTAAAAAAATTGTAAAATTAATGGCTTATTAAGAATCAAGTGCTTATAAATTCTCATATTATTTTGACAAAGACTGAAGGGTATTTGAGAGAACGAAACTCTGTGTTGTATAAGGGTGGGGGACTAAAAATACTCTATTTCATCTTAATTCCAATATTAAAACATCATTGAAGTGAAGGGGCTTGATATTTTTTCCCCTCCCTTTTTGGAGTATGACTAACACTGCCTTCCTCCCCCATTATATTTTCCTATTTACACACTAAACTAAATTAGACTTTTAGGAAGCTCTTGATTCATACTGAGTTGTACTTATCTAAAACCGAAAGGGAAAAGATATGCAAATACAATTTACACATGGTGGAGACCAGTGCGAGAACCAGACTTTTATATTATTAATAAAGCAAGCTACTTTCACATAAATTGCAGTAAAGTAAGGTCCCACACCTCCTATGCTTGTTCTGCTGTTGTTTTGCACCCAAAATATAAGAATTTACATTTATGCTATTTTAATGTATTCTTGTTAGTTTCAGCCGTGCACTACCCCCATCAAGACTCTCTCATCAGACATCAGCTCTATCTCTCTTAGCTTTGTAGCATCTGGAGATTTGGCCAACAGCCACCCATGCCTTCATCTAAGTTACTATTTTGCAAACTTTGATCATTCAAGGGCCAGTGTCACAATCTTGACACATTTTTGACATATTCATATGCATATTACACATTTGATATTAAATTAACTCACCTTTTTCCTTATATAAATTCATTTTAAAATAAAGTTTATAGCTGGGCCTTGTTGTACAAGAATATATATATATAACATATATATTTTCTATATTCTGTAGTATTTTCTAAATATATAAAATGTTTTAAGTATGAAATTCATAACTAGAAAATGAATATTTGCCTATGTACCAAATAAAACTCTTATGTGACTCACCAGTAATGTGATACGGCTTTTCAGAAATGCACCAACTCCTGCCATCATTAGAGTAGAGAGTAGATCCAAGATCAAATGTTTGTCTTGCCTGTGGTGCCACCCTCTGTGCTGGCCCCCAAACCATCATGTGAACACATGACTGATGTAGTGAAGGCTGTATGAAAGTTCTTTCACTCAGAAGCATTTTTCCGTCTTAACACAATCTGTGTTTACTTTAAAAAGTTCAGATTATTTTAGGTAGTTTAATTGGCTTTTTGATTAGTACCAACATTTAAATTATCTTGATCCAATTTGTATCTGACTCTACATTTCAACGGTTTTCCCAGGTATAAATATGTTTGGATTACATCATCAGAATCCTTTTGCATGTCCAGCTAAAAAAAATTCCAGAATCAATGAATTATGAAATTCATTAGTGGTTTTGACCAATACGCAGACCACTTCATGCAATTAAACAAGGGTAAAGTATGCTTTAATCTCTCTGACCAAAAGGGGCCCAGAAGGAAGAGGTATTTTTTTTTTAATTCTGCCTCTTTCACTCCAGACTCTCTCATCCACATTCGGCTACAAGTTATTATTGAGGCAAATTTCTTTAATATACTTTCTTTAAAATGGATTTAACACTTTGTTCAGGATAACAGTTTTAATTTCCAAAGTGGAGATCAAACTGACGAGAGTCATTCATCTTCATTCTCCAGGGCACCATCTGATCACCAGCTGGGGTCAGGAAGAAGTTTTTCTGGCCAAGGGAAAGTGTCATATAATTCACTCCAATTGGTGCCTAATCCAAACACTATCCTTTCTCAGACCTAGCAGGTGTGGGCTCTCTTGATGATGCATCATTCTGTTTCTCAAAAGTAATTTTTCTCCATTACATTATTGTCCTTTCCTCTACTTGCTTCCTATCTCAATGTCGCTTTCTTTCATTGCTTTTCTTCTTCACTCTCTGATCTTTTCCTCTCCCTTTTCATTAATGAACTACATATGCGTCTGGGCTTGGAAGCTCTCCGAAGCTCCATTTGTCCGTTCTTCACTCATGATGTCTTGGGCACCCACACTTTCCTTGTCTTTTTTCCCTCTGCCCAGCCATTAGGGCATTCACTGACATTCTGATGTGAATTGCAGAAGTCAGCTGCCATTCTGACAATGTTGCCAGTGAGGGTGTAAGGTGGGAAATGGCAATTTTCATGATACCTGACAGGAGGCATTAGCTTAGACAGAGCTTGTAGGGTCTTGGATTGGAGGTCAATTTCAGGGAAAACATTTTCTCATAGGCATTGATATTTTCATGGAGTCTAACAATATACATATATATGTATATATATATATGTATATATAGTGTTTCATCAGATATCTGATGTGGTGCCGAGAGAGTCGGAATGTTGTATTTCATATTCTATCTCAAATATCACTGATAGAGAATAATGGTTAGGATAGTAGTAGTATTAGTGGTAAACATAGCAACTCCCTTTTTTTTTTTTTTTTGCATAGCTCCTTCAACTTTTAAAAATTTATGCTTAGTTTCACAAAATATGGAATAAGCAGTTAGTCGGTGCATGGGGTTGTGCTAGGTGGCATATTAAGTTGAACCAAATGATATTGCCTTTTGTTTATATAAAAATGGTTAAATAGTGGCCATTGCATGTGGTTCAACAGTCTCCCATTTAATTCTCACAACAAAGCTGTGAGGTAAATATTATTATCCCCATTCTATATATGAGGAAACTGGGGATCAGAGAAACTTCCACAGCAAGAATGTGGCAGAGTCAGGGCTTCAGAATCAAGTTGCGTACATTTTCCTTATTGCAACACGAAGTCCTCCTTGATCTCATTTTGTTACTCACATGTTTCAGTTTGATAAGCTAGGTTTCAGGAGGGAAACTCACTGTCCTCAATTTGCTGGCTGACCTAATGGCCTGTGTATTTTGCACGTCAGCTGCTTTTGTCAGTGCTTGAACCTAGCACACTTTTTGCTCTCCTTGAACTATGAGGTCTGACCATGTGTGTTATAACCACAGGGAAGTTTATTAGAGCCATTGTGCTTTTACTTTAGAGATTGCCGTGAGCTAGAGGAACCACTATGAGAGAGGGGGTGCTCATTCCCGTTGTACCCAGTGGGCCTGTAGCAGACAAGCCACAGATACATTGCATCACCTTTGAGGGCCAGTACAAAGGACAGGCCTCTTGGCAGAAAGGAACTTTTCTCAGTGGGTGAAGGTAATCCCTGGAGACAGTCTCCTTCCAAATCAGGAAAGCTTTGTGTTCACCCCTCTTGTTCTCTCTGGGAGCAAGCTGGGTGTTTTCTTTGGCCAGTGAAATGATTTGAACCCACAAACAATAAGCACAGGGAAAATTAACAAACATTTTAGCTAAAGTATTTCCATACTACTGAAGCTCAGATATGAGCCACCTAGCATAATTGCAGGCAGGTAATAAGGGATTATTGGATGTTAGTTGAACCAAATATAAATTTTTCAAAATTACAGAAATTATACAAAGAAAAAGTAGGTTATTAATATTTTTATTACAACTACTACTATGGATAGTTTTCAGAGAGCAGAAAGGACGAGGCCAGGTTTCTAATTCTCCTGTTTATAAAGGAGACAGTCTTACTAAAATTTCTTGTATTGTTTAACATAACTTCCTGGGCCAAATAACTACTATCATTCCACACTGCCCTAGCTCTGAATTCTGGGTGGGTCAGGGACTCTAAGGTTGACATCCTCTCCTTTCATGGCAGTTTCCATCGATGCATTAGTGCAGCTGAGCACTTTGAACCTTTCGTGATTTTTGTAGTATCCTCAGTTTTCCAGATGAATAATAAATATAATTCTGTCAAGTATTCTGGAACCCATGTATTATTTTTTATTCTTTCTTTCTGAGGAAACAAGAAATCTATTTGCTTTTGCACAGTATATGGCAGTGAGAAGTACCTCATTCATTCACTTTTTTATTCATTTGATGCATTAAAAAAGGCCTTAAATGTATTTCAGCATGTCACTTCAAATTCTGTGCAGCCAACAGTGATGAATATGCTTGGTTCCTCATCTGGGGTACTGTTTCATTTTTTTGTGACAATGTCATTTGACAAGCTGATTCTGCATTGGCAATATTGTATCATATTTTTGTGTGCATGTAAATTATGTTGACAGTCTCATAAACATAAATTGGCAAGCATACTGTCCCAAAGCAATGTTTGTTAAAATACACTAATGGAATAGAATAAATAAATTTTTCCAAAGCATTAATAACACAGTGATATGTCACTATGTTGTACAAGAAGGTCTACGGAATATGTTACTGCCTATGCTAAATTAATATAGTATATATTGCTTAAGATATATTTCATTCCATCTCATGCTTATGTTTATTGATTAGTCGTTCCATTTCATCAAGCTTTGTGTACTAGCGGTCACACTTGTGAGACTTTTAAGAAGTCAGTGTTGTCGGTGACCAATACCTATAATGGAACATGCATAAAGTGCAGTTCCAACCCTGCATCTGTTAAATACGTTGCTTTGTTCCTGACTGGTCTTCTCCCTCCTCTCCTGTCAACCTAAGGGGAAGCTCTTGTTGGCTTCTGCTCTGGCAGAGGAAGTAGATGGTATTCTCTAGAACACCAAGAAAACTGGACGTAGGGTTTATATTTGTTTGAAACCCAAAGATGAGAAATCTGCCTTCCAGGTGTCTGTGGACGGATAACATGCAGAATTGGAAAAAGTGTAGACTTTTTCATACTTTTAGATCTTTCACTTATTGACTGTGTGACCCTAGGCAAGAAACAAAATCTCTTGGAGCCTCAATTTCTATACAATGGGAATGATCAGAAGTAAGGATAAGTGTCACAAGGACTGGTGAAATGTTGAACATGAAGCAATTAGTATTATGTCTGGCTCACGATAGACACATACAACATGATATCTAAAAAGAATGGAGATCCAACATGAGAACGACAAAGACAGAAACAGAGAAAGAAAATGAGTTTTCGTTGATGAAATATAGGGTGGAAAATTCATATGCTGTACATATCTCCAAAAATATAGGTAATTAGAGCAGGGAGAAATTGACACAATTTGGAATTTTTATAAATAGATTCAAGTCAGAGTGTACATCAGATTCCATGTGCACCCTGACTTGTGTGCCTCCTTGACTGACAGTGCACATGCTTCTCTTTGAGTTCTGCAAATATCATGTTTCCTACCAACAGAAGCCCTGCACAGCTGTGGCTTTTGATCTTTGGGGAGAAGAGCTGAAGAAGAACTGAGATAGCTCTTGGTGTCAGGATCCTTTTACGGCTGTTGCCTCTAATGCCTGCTGCTGCAGCATCAGACTTCACATGAAGCATCATGTATCCATTTAGAAGACCACATGCTTGGAATTGGGTACTAAATAAAGAGGGCTCTGAAGACACAGCTTTGCCATTCAGTGTATAAAACAAAACCCATTAGATGTACAGGCCATACAAAAGGCGAAAGTGAATATTTAATATGTGGTTCTACCCTAAGATATGGGGTTCAAAGTTCCCCGCTCATATGTATTAACCATAAGAACACAATCTCTCATCTTCGGGTTAAGCCTGAGAGATTTTATTGAAGAAATATAAGTGTAAGAGTTACCTGTAAAACTTAAGAAACAGTCCAGGCAAGAAACGATGAATGTCTAGACTAAGATGGTGAGCTACAGGTAGGAATGTAAATGTGAGGACAGGCAGTGTTTTGTAAAATTAAGAGGATTTTGAAAATTAAACATCAGATATTATTGAGGACTTTTTTTTTTATAGTGAAGACTTATAAAGCATTATACTAGATCTATGGGTAAACAGGTGAAGTTCCACATGCCTTCTGTGCTCTCCAGGAGTTTATAATTTAATTGGAGATACAAGTCTTACATATAATCAAGTTCTTGAAGTGAATGCAGAACGGGAGTCCAGCTGAGTCATAGGAGTTAGCTTGGGTTGTGTAGTGGATGTTGTAGCATGCCTCTCAGATTCCACTGCAATTGTACCGAGGCACTCGTTCCTCAAGAGTGTCACCCACTGATGCCAATGAGTATTCCCCAAGAATTGCCTTCACCAGAGATAACTGACTTACCCAGGATTACCCTTCCTACTCAGGGGCAACCCTCATTCAATGACTAGTCAATGCAGAGGTGCAAAAGCGCAGCAACCTTGCCTCAGTTGGGGATAGTTCTGAAGGGTTAGCCTAGCTTCACAGCCCTCCACGGGGCTGGTGTGGCCTCTGTTGCAATCTTCACAGTTCAACATCTCTTTGCCCAATCCTGCTTTCTTTGCATGGTTACATTTGTTGTTCGTAAGTGCATTCTCTAAGAAGACACCTGCACGCAAATCTCTATCTAACAGCCTGTTTCCTGGGAAACCTAATCTACCTACCACAGGTTGTGTGTTTTAAGGTTCAAAGAATGGTACAGATAATAAATGCTACAGGAATATTGAAGTGGGAGAAATCTCTACATTTTGTATAATTGAGTATCTCTTTATTCCCCAAGCCTTGCAAAGTGCTCGTTGCATGGTCAGCCCAATAGATTTTTGCTAGATTAATGGCTTGTGTGCTCAGGAAAATTAGCTGGAGGTTGACAAGCAGGAGGAGAATAACTCTAAACTGACGGCTTGGGTAGCACAAAGAAAGTTATATCATTTTAAAAAATAAAGAATTGAACCAAAGGAGGAAATTTGAGCTGATTATTCTTTGCGGTGTCCATTCTCAGGATGTTAATAGATTGGAATTTATGGAACTGAATTAAGCATGAGTTCAGGGCTATTATACCTGTGTGATTTCTGCTTATCACAGTCTGTGAAGAATTATAGAAAAAGTTATTGCTGGGTCCCAGCTCTAGTATTCTGTGTTATAAATCCTTCTCTCCTAGAGAGACCTGTGTGAGAAGTTTCAAAGACTACTTGCCAAGGTGTGATAGATAGATGGATGATGGATGGATGGATGGATGGATGGATGGATGGATGGATGGATGGATGGAGAGAGAGAAGAGTAAAGAGAAATAGGCTCTCTCATGCACTGGGTGAGAGCATGTATTAGTAAAAACCTCCTAGGTTCAGTTTGTAATTAAAATGTACAACATTTTGATACAGTTATACTACATCTCGGAATTTATTCTAAGAAAATAAGATATGAAACACTAACTCCTAAGTTGATTATTACAACAGCATTTATAATAGCAAACAGTTATTAATGGTATAAATGTCATACTGCAGAAAGGGAGAGGATCATGAACAAACTTAACGTCATGAATAATACCCAGGTATCCTCACCTCAAAGTCTATGCTTCAGTGGGGAAGGGTAGGAGCAAGAAGTCAGCCATACCTGGCCATCAAGTCTCTTGGTTTAGCCACAATTAAGGACCAGCCAATACTTAGTCTTTGTTACAAGAAACTATTGTTGTTTTTTTTTTTACTAGCTCCTTCAGTAGTTAAGTATTGTGCTATATATTGCCATAGTAGCTGTTTTAATTTTTTTCATTTAATTCTTTTAATAAAGAAAATACTAGGTTATTCATGTTTCTGATAATGGTGAACTATACCTCCAACCCTTCCACTTAATTGATTTTCACCAAAATCATATTAAGAGTAAGAACGGGCTGAAAATATAGCAAGAAGCTACCAGGCTAATATAAAAGGAAAACAGTCAAGAACTGCAGCAGGTCCTGGGTCCTGGCCTCTACTATTAACCACATGAACACCACATCCACCTCATCAGCAACTTAAGGGCAAAGATAAGTTTATAATCTCATATAGTGCAGAAAAAGTATTTAACAAAATTCAGCATACATTCATATTAAAAACACACTCTCTTAGCAAACAAGGAAAAAAAAAGAATTTGTGAATCTGATTAAAGACTATGCACAAACCACTGCCTCATGTACCCTGAGACCAGAAGAACTAGATGGTGCCTGGCTACCAATAACAACCATTCTGATCAGGGCCACATACATCCTGATAGAAGGGGAGAAAAATGTGGAATAGAACACAAATTCTTAAAGAAGTCCAGACTTATTGGACTGGTTGAGACTAGAGGACTCCCCAAGATTATTGCCCTGAGATACTCCATAAATCTTGAACCAAAACTACCCTCTGACATTAGGTTTCCTTTTGGCTAAATAACAGACTGGCTCAAGAATTAAAAAACATTACCAGTGAGTAGTGAGCATCTTTAAAAAACCATCTATATGAGACCAAATGGTCATTAATTAATCCAAAGCAAAGATGAAAGGGTAAGGGGACAGGGAAACCACATTACTGGAATTGAAACATCCAGAAGGGAATTAATGAGAATGTTAACATATTGTGAAAAATGTAGTCAATGTCTCTGAATAATACATGTTGTTGTTAAGTGTGGTCGTGTTGGTTCTGACCCATAGTGATCCTATGTACAACAGAATGTAACACTTCCCTGTCCTGCTGCGCCATCCTCACAATCATTGTTAGACTTGAGCCCACTGTTGCAGCCACTGTGTCAGTCCATCTTGTCGAGGGTCTTCCTCTTTATCCTCTACTTTTTTTTTGACTTTAGAAAAATTTATGGATAAAAAATAAATATATAAAAATTTTATTTTAATAAGTCAATTAAAAATATAGTTTTCAAGAAATACTGTATCTAACATCAACAAAAAAATTAAATACCGAAGCATAATTCTGTAACAAATGCTCAAGATTTCCACAAATCAAATGATGAAACTACTGACATACATTAAAGAAAAGCTAAATAAAGGAGATACATGTTTATGGATTAGAAGATTCCATATTCGAAGTTGGCAGTAGTTCCCAAATAAATCTCTAGAATCAATGCTTTATCATTTAAAATTCAACAGGTTTATCCAAGTATGTAACTTGACAAGTGGATTGTACAACTTTTACGGGAATGCAAAATATAGCCAAGATTCCCTTAAAGAAGATTAACAAGGTGGGAAGATCTGCTTTTCAGATATCACATCATATCATAAATCTTTGATAAGGAGAAAAGGCAAATAGACAAATGGGAGAGAATCGAGGGTTTAGGAAGAGATCTATCCATATATAAGCATTTGATTTATGACAGTGAAATTGCAGAGTGGTAGAAGAGGGCCAGATATGCAATAAATGAATATTCTGAGATACTGGATAAGCCATATGGAAAATAAAATAAAATTAGAATCCTACTTTACACCATATAAAAAAATATCAACTTCAAGCAGCTTATAAACCTAAATGTAAAGGAAAAACCACAAAGTCTTTGAAGTCAATAAAAAAGAACATCCTTATAAAATAAATTTGATTTATTTAAGATGTCATTTTAAAAATTTGGTTATAAAATGATGTCTTAAATAAAACAAAAATGTGACAGCCATAAAGATTGATGGATGCAAATATAATAAAATTAAAAATGTTTATCCTTAAAAGATACCATAAAGAGAAAAATCGAGCCAGAGAATACGGTATTTGTCACAAAAATAAACAAAGAACTTTTGTTGGAAATACATGAAGATTTCCTACAAATCAATCAGAAAAGGATCAAACCAAAAAAAAAACAAAAAACAAACAAACCCAGTGCCGTTGAGTGGATTCTGACTCATAGCGACCCTATAGGACAGAGTAGAACTAACCCACAGAGCTTCCAAGGAGCGCCTGGCAGATTTGAACTGCAGACCCTTTTGTTAGCAGCCGTAGCACTTAACCACTATGCCGCCAGGGTTTCCCAGAAAAGGATAGACAAGAAAAATGGGCAAGGAATGCGAAGACACTTCACCAAAGAAGAAAACCAATCTTATTAATCATCAAGAAAGTCCAAATCACTACTAAAATGTGTCAATATATTAACCAATTAGGAAAACTGATTTACCTGCTAAAGCTGAGCCTATGTGTATCCTGTGATCCTGAAATTCTTTTCCTAAGTGTACGTAAATGTCCTCCAAAAGACATGTACAATAATTTTATAGAAGCATTATTTGCAATAGCTGATAACAAAAAAATAATTTGTATATAAGTTGTGATATTTTTATTAAAAGAAACACTAGCAATGAAAAGGAAAGAACCACAGCTACACATAACCAGCATTAATAAATATCATAAATGTAATACTTAATGGAATAAAGATACAATGGAATATATAGCCTAATTACATGGGAAACCCTGGTGGCGTAGTGGTTAAGTGCTACGGCTGCTAACCAAGAGGTCAGCAGTTCAAATCTGCCAGGCACTCCTTGGAAACTCTATGGGGCAGTTCTACTCTGTCCTATAGGGTCACTATGGGTCAGAATCGACTTGATGGCAGTGGGTTTGGTTTACATTTATACGAAGCTCAGAAACAGGCAAAACTCAAATAAATGGTTTAGTGACGCAGACTTAGATGGTAAAACTACAAAGAAAAAGTCACTGTTACCATGCAAGGTAGGGAAGGAGGAAAGAGTGATTGGGAAGAGGCATGAGGGCTTCTGGGGGAGCTGATATTATTGTTACTCAACCCAAGTGGTGGTTAAAAGAATATATGCTTTACGATGTGGTTGTATGTTATTACACAATGAATGTTGTTGTTGTTAGGTGCTGTCGAGTCGGTTCCAACTCATGGTGACCCTATGCACAACAGAATGAAACACTGCCCGGTCCTGAGCCATCCTTACAATTGTTATGCTTGAGCTTATTGTTGCAGCCACTGTGTCAATCCACCTTGTTGAGGGTCTTCCTTTTTTCCACTGACCCTGTACTCTGCCAAGCATGAAGTCCTTCTCCGGGAACTGATCCCTCCTGACAACATGTCCAAAGTATGTAAGATGCAGTCTCGCCATCCTTGCCTCTAAGTGCGGCATTCTGGCTGCACTTCTTCCAAGACAGATTTGTTCATTCTTTTGGCAGTCCGTGGTATAGTCAATATTCTTCGCCAACGCCACAATTCAAAGACATCAACTCTTCTTCGTTCTTCCTTATTCATTGTCCAGCTTTCACATGCATGTGATGCAACTGAAAATACCACGGCTTGGATCAGGCACACCTTAGTCTTCAGGGTGACATCTTTGCTCTTCAACACTTTGAAGAGGTCCTTTGCAGCAGATTTACCCAATGCAATGTGTCTTTTGATTTCTTGAGTGCTGCTTCCATGGCTGTTGATTGTGGATCCAAGTAAAATGAAATCCCTAACAACTTCAATCTTTTCTCCATTTATCATGATGTTGCTCACTGGTCCAGTTGTGAGGATTTTTGTTTTCTTTATGTTGAGGTGTAATCCATACTGAAGGCTGTGGTCTTTGATCTTCATTAGTAAGTGCTTCAAGTCCTCTTCACTTTCAGCAAGCAAGGTTGTATCATCTGCATAATGCAGGTTGTTAATGAGTCTTCCTTCAATCCTGATGCCCCATTCTTCTTCATATAGTCCAGCTTCTGGTATTATTTGTTCAGCATACAGATTGAACAGGTATGGTGAAAGAATACAACCCTGACGCACACGTTTCCTGACTTTAAACCAATCAGTATCCCCTTGTTCTGTCCGAACAACTGCCTCTTGATCTATGTAAAGGTTCCTCATGAACACAATTAATTGTTCTGGAATTCCCATTCTTCACAGTGTTATCCATAGTTTGTTATGATCCACACAGTCGAATGCCTTTGCATAGTCAATAAAACACAGGTAAACATCCTTCTGGTATTCTCTGCTTTCAGCCAGGATCCATCTGACATCAGCAATGATATCCCTGGTTCCACGTCCTCTTCTGAAAGCGGCCTGAATTTCTGGCAGTTTTCCCTGTCGATATACTGCTGCAGCCGTTTTTGAATGATCTTCAGCAAAATTTTGCTTGCGTGTGATACTAATGATATTGTTCTATAATTTCCACATTCAGTTGGATCACCTTTCTTGGGAATAGACATAAATATGGATCTCTTCCAGTCAGTTGGCCAGGAAGCTGTCTTCCATATTTCTTGGCATAGACGAGTGAGCACCTCCAGCGCTGCATCTGTTTGTTGAAACATCTCAATTGATATTCCATCAATTCCTGGAGCCTTGTTTTTCACCTATGCCTTCAGAGCAGCTTGGACTTCTTCCTTCAGTACCATCGGTTCCCCATCATATGCCACCTCTTGAAATGGTTGAATATTGACTAAATTTTTTTGGTATAATGACTCTGTGTATTCCTTCCATCTTCTTTTGATGCTTCCTGCATTATTTAATATTTTCCTCTTAGAATCCTTCACTATTGCAACTTGAGGCTTGAATTTTTTTCTTCAGTTCTTTCAGCTTGAGAAACGCTGAGCGTGTTCTTCCTTTTTGGTTTTCCATCTCCAGCTCTTTGCACATGTCATTATAATACTTTACTTTGTCTTCTCTAGCTGCCCTTTGAAATCTTCTGTTCAGCTCTTTTACTTCATCAATTCTTCCTTTTGCTCTAGCTGCTCGATGCTCAAGAGCAAGTTTCAGAGTCTCCTCTGACATCCATCTTGGTCTTTCCTTTCTTTCCTGTCTTTTCAGTGACCTCTTGCTTTCTTCATGGATGATGTCCTTGATGTTATTCCACAATAAATATCATTTTAAAAAGCCTCTCTTATCTTCAACCTTAATCACTTCTTGACACTTTTTATATTAAGTGTTTAAGAATCAAGTTAACTTTCTTTTTCCTATCTACTTTGAAAGATGATTCATCTAATGTTCTGAATAATGTTTCTTGCAACTCATCTTGGTCTCAGATATTTATTTCTGTGAGCTCTTTAATAAAACTGCCAATTAAGCTTCAGGTTTCATTTATTCATGTAATTCAATTTCCCCCAACGGGATGCAACCTTTCGTTCCTATTATATGGAAACTAATTTTAGGTGCATTTTCTGGTTGTTTGTTTTATTTTATGTTTTAGTTCAGGAAATAATTTCGTTCTCAAAACTTGTCTCTTGGTCTGTTCCAATTGTCCCACTCCTTCCTCAGGCATTTGTCTTACATCTTGGATCACTCCTTTCTCCCTCATCTTCTAATATTGTCTTTTATTTATCAGTTTCTACCTAACCTAAGAGGATTTCTCTAATATATCTTCCACATTATTATTTCTGTTTCTGTAACATCAGTGATTTTCTTTACTGACTCCATTGTGAAATCTGTTCCTGCCATTATTTCTTCATAATCATTTGTTGTTCTCTCAACTTTTTTTTTTAACTTATCTCTTGTCTTTTGCTGCCCATGTGTTACCTCTTTACTGCCTTCAGCTAGAATGCCAGACTTTTATGCATTTTGATGCATTCTATTTAAATATTTTAAAACATTTTTCTTCTGTTTTCTCTGCTGGATGATATTTAGGAGTAAATTCTTCTTCCAAATCTTCAGGATAATATTTCCTTTCCTGGGCTGCAAAGCCCATTGCCAGAGGCTCCATGTTGGTTCCTTCTGTATCCTCCTCCCTGCCTAAGAAGCTATCTTCCTAGATTTAACATCTGCTGAAAATCATACGTAGATGGATGAACACTTTATGTAAACATTAGCATATCTTTCCTAACACCATTGCTTAGCTGTAGATTACATTACATATCGCAGTGATATATAACAAACTCAATTCTCCAGAATGCACTGCCATTATTTTTTTTCTAACTTAATCCTTCTTATTGTGCTTTTCTTAACAGTCTATGACTCAAAATTCAGTGTGCCACCATAAGCTCTTCACTCTCCACGTACTTCATGCAGCCTAGATGCTGAAAAAAAAAGTAGTAAATGTGTGGGCTGGAGACTGAGTTGGGATGTGGGAGGAAAGTGAGAGTTAACAGAGACTTGCTTTCTAGCTGTCTTTAAAAAAGCTATCATACAGTGGAGGGAGAGATTTCTGATTGACAGAGAGCTTGTATTTCTGATCAAGAGAACAGATAATACAAGGGGTCGGGGAGGAATTTTCTAATTACATTCATCTTAGGTGTTGCCATTGAGTGGATTCTGACTCATAGTGATCATACAGGACACAATAGAATTGCCCCATAGGGTTTCCAAGGCTGTAATCTTTAAGGAAGCAGACTGCCATATCTTTTTCTTGCTGAGCAGCTGATAAGTTGGAACTGCCCACTTTTCAGTCAGTAGTGGAGTGCTTAATCTCCACTACATTGCTTAGTGCTATTATGCTTACTATATTGCTAAAAAGGGGCTGTAAAATATGGCCTTTTGTGCCCAATAGGCTAAAAATCTACTGGAAGAAATACATAAAAAGGTAATTATTTAAAATATGGAAGACTCAATGATAGAAATAATGATGCAGATTATTATTGTTGCATCAAAACACAGCAATGGTGGGAGTGTCAACGGTGGGTCTATTAGAGAATGACTCCACAAGAACATGAAATATAAGCTGAGACTTTGTTGTTTTTGGGTGCCATCAAATCAATTCCAACTCCTAGCAAACCCATGTGAAAGAGTAGAACTGCTCCATAGGGTTTTCTTATGAAAATTAAGGAAGGATCCCTGGTGGTACAGTGGTTAACCTCTCAGCTGCTAACCTAAAGGTAAATGGTTCAAACCCACTGACTTTTCCATGGTTGGAGGATATGGCAGTCTGCTCTTGTAAAGATTACAGCCTTGTAAACTACATGGGGCAGCTCTACTCTGTCCTATAGGTCACTATGAGTCAAAATCAACTGGAAGGCAACAGATTTAGTTTTGGTAACAGCACATCATTGAAGGGTTTTATGCAGTATAAAAACATTGCCTTGTAACAGAAATATCTTCTAGCTGCTACTTAGAGGTTGCATTGGAGTCAAGGTGACTAGTTGAGAGACTGTTTCAGAAGTCCAGCAGAGAATTAACAAGCACTTGGAATAGTGATATGGAATTAGTTACAGAAGATAACAGGATAGATGTGAGTGAAGCCTAGACAGCAAAATTTGTAGAATTTGATAATGCATTGAGAATGTGGATGGAGAAGTGAAGGGGAGGAAGGGCTCAGTGATGCCTTCCATGTTTCTAGCTTCTAGCTTGAGTAACTGGTTTCTGAGGATAGAAATAATGAGATGGAAAAAGAAAATGTTGTACACTAGATTCCTAATTCCCCCTAGGATGAGTCAAAGTTTTTTTTTTTTTTTAACGCTTAATTTTACTAACTACATATATATGGATTCATGTAGGTTTTCAAAAAAAATTGAAACTAATTGCTGGGAGAATTACAACAAGTTTGTCTGCATCTGAAATTCCCGCGGAAGGAATAAAAAAATAAAAATAGTCCATGTGGTGAAAAGCAGAGACCGAAGAAAGAGGAAAAAGCAACAAAACAGAACAAACCCACCCAGAAAGCATAAAAACAAGACGACAGAAATAAGCATAGGCAGAGTTTTGAAAATAAATATTTTAGCAATTCTATTAAAATTAAAAAAGTTCTCAAACGTGGTCAACAAAATGTGACTTTGTGGATATTATGGCAGCAACCAAGGCATGCCTGACTTACCTTCATCTACTTTCAGTTAAGCACTCCAAAGAGTCCAACCTGAGATGAAAACTGACAGCCACACAGCTGATTGATGAAGAAAAAAAAGGCCCAGATTAAAATTTCAAGACTAACAGTAAGCCCACTAGCAAGTCATTTGATGGGATGATCCCAGAAAAACAAGCTTGAAGTTCGCACACCAGAAATTAGTTGCCAAAGTCACTCCAATCTAATGTGTGCCAAACTAAACTCATCAATAATCCTGACCATTCATTTGTCTCCCACATCCATATTCTGGGCACATTTCAATATTCCCTCCTCAGTCAATGGTGCATTGATCCATCCGGTTTGCCCAACCCAGAGGCGTAGAAACCATTCTTGACATCTTCCCTTTTCTTACTCCTCATACCTGATCTGTCATCATTTCTGATGATTTTACCTCTGAAATATCTCTCACATCTGACCTTTTCTCTCAATCTCCACCAATGCCACTGTAGTCCAAACTTGTTAGCTGCTGTCAAGTTGGCTCCTGACTCATGGAGAGCACCTGCACAATGGGATCAGGCTGTTGTGATCCATAGGGTTTTCACTGGCTGATTGTTGGAAGTAGATCTCTGGGCCTTTCTTCCTAGTCTGTCTTAGTCTGGATGCTCTGCTGAAATGTGTTCAGCATCATAGCAACACACAAGCCTCCACTGACCGATGAGAGATGGCTGTGCATGAGGTATATTTGCCAGGAATTAAACCTGGGCTTCCCACATGGAAGGTGAGAATTCTGCCATGGAACCACCAATGCCTCATAATCCAAGCTATCACCCTTATAACTTCTTAACCAATTCTCCAATATCTGCTCTGTCTTTCTCACTGTTCCATTTATAAATATTTTCATCAAGTGCCAGCTTTACATTATACGTGCCTACCAATCTTTTGGGCACAAGAAATTCAGAGGTGAGAGGACAAAGTCCCTGTCCTGATGGAGCCTACCTGTTAGGGAGACTTACAAGCACCAAGTACTTATATAGCCTAATACCAGGTAATGATGTGCTGTGGAAAAAATTAAGCAGGAAAAGGGCATGTGTGGTGGGGAACCATTTTAGATAGGCTGTAAGTCTCTGAGGAATTTGAGCAAAAAGACTTGATGGTGTGGTCCCTATGGAGATATGGGGAAGGCTCTTTCCAGGCAGAGAGAAGAGCAAGAACCAGGACCCCAAGGAAGGAGCCAGACTGCTGTGATGGAACAGTAAGGCCTCTTTGGTGAGAACAGAGTGAGCCAGGGGGAAAAGGCCAGGACTAAATGATGCAGGTTACACAGCTCAGAGTAAGGAATATGAATTTTTATGCTTGTTTTTCTGAGCGTATGTGTTTTTGAACAAAGAAGTAAATAATATGATTTATATTTTAAAAGATAAGTTCAGGGTTTTTTATGAAGAAAAGACTAGTGGAGAAAGTGGTAGTAGGAATAATTAGATGATGGTCAAAGTCTTAGAAGAGATAATGGTGGTTTGGACAGGAGGTGTAAGTGGAGAGAAAAGGAGAGCCACACCATTTGAATTGGATGTGAGGTGGGAAAGAAAGAGAATTCAATATTAAATGAACAATAATAATACTGAAACAGTGAAGTCATTTATTAAATGTGTAAAACTTTGGGAAGAATAAGTTTGCTGCAAAGCCAAAAGAAATAAGTGGTATTTTTGAAGGGTTTTTATTTATATATTGTAAATGGAAGGATACTAACATTGTAATTTGTGCGTATCAACTTTCATAGAAAAAGTCTTTGAAATATCTTAAACCACTTCTGTGTTTTATTAAGTGGATGCTAACAAAGAAATAGAGTATTTCTTTTCTGCCTGATGCTCTAAGTTTTTACCACTATTCTGAGTGTCAGTTGTCATTATTCAGGGCTCTGACATGAAGCACAAAAGATGAAGGAAACTCCACGTAAATAGAACAGACAACAGATCTTCTCAAATAGAACAATCTATGTAATGTACGATACAATTGCTATGGATGAAGTTTGAGTGATTTTTTTCCTGCTTTTTAAGTATTTTCCATTTTCTGATTTGGCTATGTGAGCATGTTATAATTTTGTTGCTTTTATTCAGAAATAATATATGAATACATTTTCCTCATTTAAGATTCAGGCACTATTTATATATTCAGAATCAAGAGATGAGAGTGCCCCTCAGATTCTCCTTAAGGTATTGCCACATCCATTTCAGGCAGGACAGATTTGACATTTCAATATATGTATACTTTCCTGCGTGTTTTCTACGTCTATCATATCTTCGTCTTATATTTTTTCTTCATATCTATATAACTGTGACTATACACATAAACAAATATACTTTTAAAAATAAGTGAGCTCATATTATTAGCATTATTACACAACTTCCATTTTTCACTTAATAATATGGCTTGGACTTACTTCTGTGTTGGAAAATATAGGTTTATGTCAGAGTTGTAACCTTTCACCATAATTATTTAATTTTTACAGTGAGCAAATATTGAAGAAGCTGGACTAGGTGAAGAACAACACAGCCTCAGGAGTGGAGAAAGACTCATTAACAATCTGTGATACACAGATGACACAACCTTGATTACTGAAAGCGAAGAGGATTTAAAGCACTTACTGCTGAAGGATTACACCTCAACATGAAGAAATCAAAAATCCTCACAACTGGACCAATAAACATATTAAATGGAGAAAAGATTGAAGTAGTCAAAGATTTCATTTTACTTGGATTCACAATCAACACCCATAGAAGCAGCAGTCAAGAAATCAAGACGCGTTGCATTGGGCAAATCTGCTACAAAAGGCCTGTTTAAAGTGTTAAAAAGCAAAGGTGTCAGTTTGAAGACTAAGGTCCATCTGACCCGAGCCATCATATTTTCAATCCCCTCATATGCATGTAAAACCTGGACAACGAATAAGGAAGACCGAAGAAGAATTGACACCTTTGCGTTACGGTGTTGGGAAAGAATATTGAATATAAACCCTGGACTGCCAGAAGAAGGAGCAAGTCTGCCTCGGAAGAAGTACAGCCAGAATGCTGCTTAAAAGTGAGAATGGTGAGACTTTATCTCGTGAACTTTGTTCATGTTATCAGTAGAGATCAGTCCCTGGAGAAGGACATCATGCTCGGTACAAATAGAGGGTCATTGTAAAAGAGGAAGTCCCTCAATGAAATAGATCGACACAGTTGCTGCAACAGTGAGCTTAAACATAGCCATGATTGTGAGGACTGCACAGGACCAGGCAGTGTTTCATTCTATTATACATGGGGTTGTTATTAATTGGAACCGGCTTGATGGCACCTAACAACAACAACAATCTTTATGGACGGAGCCCTGTTGGCACAGTAGTTAAGCGCTCGGCTGCTAACCAAAAGGTTGGCGATTCAAATCTATCAGTTGTCCCAGGGGAGAAAGATTTAGCGGTCTGCTTCTGTGAAGATTTACAGCCTTGGAAACCCTATGTGGCAGTTCTACTCTGTTCTTCAGGGTCGCTATGAGCTGGAAACAACTCAATGGCAATTTTTTTTGTTTTTCAATCTTTATGGAAACAGATTGCCACATCTTTTTCCCACTGAGCAACTGGTGGGCTCGCCTTTTGCTTAGCAGCTGTGCATTTAACCTCTGTGCCACTAGGGCTCCTTTAAATCATAATAAACCGAAAACCAAAGCCATTGCCCTCAAGTCGATTCGGACTCATAGCGACTCTGTAGGGCAGAGTAGAACTGCCGCATAGGGTTGCCAAGGACTGGCTGGTGGATTTGAACTGCTGACCTCTCGGTTAGCAGCCAAGCTCTTAACCACTGCTGCACCACCAAGGCTCCTTAAATCGTAGTAGATACTGACAAATTGCCCTTCAAAAAAGTTTAACTCCCATGAGTAGTACATGAGAATGTTCATTTCTCTAGGGCTAATTACCATAAATTACTATATTTCCATAAGTTTTTTTTTTTTTTTTTTCCCTGAGAGAGGATGAGGTGTGGTGGCAAAAGGGCAGGAATTTTGAATCCCAAAAGCCTCATCAGCGTATCCAAACTCATTCTTTGATATGGACAGAGATTTTTCTCCTCCGCATATAAAACCCACTGCCTTCCAGGTGATTCAGACTCCAAGACTGTAAATCTCTACGGAAGCAGACTACCATATCTTTCTCCTGGAGCCACTGGTGGTTTTGAACTGCTGACCTTTCAGGTTAGCAGTCTCTTTAACCACTGAACCACCAAGGCTCCTCTCATATAAAGTACTTTGCCAATACCATCTTCAAACTCTCCCTTTCTAACCAGATGGCTATCAATATTACCTTTCAACCCAATAGTTATTTAAAAGATAGTGTAAAACTTTCCAAGATTGCCTAATTTACATTTAATTTTTTAATATACTGTGGTCAGAGAATAGGATTGTAATTTATTGAGCTCTACTTAAGACCATAATATGTGGACCTATGATTTACGCACATTTGAAGGAAAGTTGATTTTCCAGTTGCAGGGTATGGTGTTTGATTTTGCAGGGTAGAGCTTTCTACTTGCAAGGTTTTTCTTTTTTTTTTTTTCAAATTTTAACTTTTTTTTTTTTTAATTAATTTTTATTAAGCTTCAAGTGAACATTTACCATTCCAATCAGTCTGTCACATGTAAGTTTACATACATCTTACTCCCTTCTCCCACTTGCTCTCCCCCTATTGAGTCAGCCCTTTCAGTCTCTCGTTTCATGCCAATTTTGCCATCTTCCCTCTCTCTCTATCTTCCCATCCCCCCTCCAGTCAAGAGTTGCCAACACACTCTCCAATGTCCACCTGATTTAATTAGCTCACTCTTCATCAGCATCTCTCTCCCCCCCACTGACCAGTCCTTTTCATGCCTGATGAGTTGCCTTCGGGGATGGTTCCTGTCCTGTGCCATCAGAAGGTCTGGGGAGCATTGCCTCCGGGATTCCTCTAGTCGCAGTAAGTATGGTCTTTTTATGAGAATTTGGGGTCTGTATCCCATTGGTCTCCTGCTCCCTCAGGAGTTGTCTGTTGTGCTCCCTGACAGGGCAGACATCGATTGTGGCCGGGCACCAACTAGCTCTTCTGGTCTCAGGATAATGTAGGTCTCTGGTTCATGTGGCCTTTTCTGTCTCTTGGGTTCTTAGTTGTCGTGTGACCTTGGTGTTCTTCCTTTGCCTTTGCTCCAGGTGGGTTGAGACCAATTGATGTATCTTAAATGGCCACTTGTTGGCATTTAGGACCCCAGACGCCACATTTCAAAGTGGGATGTGGAATGTTTTCATAATAGAATTATTTTGCCCATTGACTTAGAAGTCCCCTCAAACCATGTTCCCCAGACCCCAGCCCCTGCTCCGCTGACCTTTGAAGCTTTCATTTTATCCCGGAAACCTCTTTGCTTTTAGTCCAGTCCAATTAGGCTGACCTTCCTTGTATTGAGTGTTGTCTTTCCCTTCACCCAAAGCAGTTCTTATCTACTGATTGATCAATAAAAAACCCTCTCCCTCCCTCCCTCCCTCCCCACCTCGTAACCACAAAAGTATGTGTTCTTCTCCGTTTTTTCTATTTCTCAAGTGGTCTTATACAATATTTGTCCTTTTGCCTCTGACTCATTTTGCTCAGCATAATGCCTTCCAGATTCCTCCATGTTATGAAATGTTTCAGAGATTCGTCACTGTTCTTTATCGATGCGTAGTATTCCATTGTGTGAATATACCACAATTTATTTACCCATTCATCCATTGATGGACATCTTGGTTGCTTCCAGCTTTTTGCTATTGTAAACAGAGGTGCAATAAACATGGGTGTGCATATATCTGTTTGTGTGAAGGCTCTTGTATCTCTAGGGTATATTCCGAGGAGTGGGATTTCTGGGTTGTATGGTAGTTCTATTTCTAACTGTTTAAGATAACTCCAGTTAGATTTCCAAAGTGGTTGTACCATTTTACAATCCCACCAGCAGTGTATGAGAGTTCCAATCTCTCTGCAGCCTCTCCAACATTTATTATTTTGTGTTTTTTGGATTAATGCCAGTCTAATTGGTGTGAGATGGAATCTCATGGTAGTTTTAATTTGCATTTCTCTAATGGCTAATGATCGGGAGCATTTTCTCATGTATCTGTTGGCTGCCTGAATATCTTCTTTAGTGAAATGTGTGTTCATATCCTTTGCCCACTTCTTGATTGGGTTGTTTGTCTTTTTGTGGTTGAGTTTTGACAGAATCATGTAGATTTTAGAGATCAGGCGCTGGTCTGAGATGTCATAGCTGAATATTCTTTCCCATTCTGTAGGTGGTCTTTTTACTCTTTTGGTGAAGTCTTTAGATGAGCATAGGTGTTTGATTTTTAGGAGCTCCCAGTTATCGGGTTTCTCTTCATCATTTTTGGTAATGTTTTGTATTCTGTTTATGCCCTGTATTAGGGCTCCTAAGGTTGTCCCTATTTTTTCTTCCATGATCTTTATCGTTTTAGTCTTTATGTTCAGGTCTTTGATCCACTTGGAGTTAGTTTTTGTGCATGGTGTGAGGTATGGGTCCTGTTTCATTCTTTTGCAAATGGATATCCCGGTATGCCAGCACCATTTGTTAAAAAGACTGTCATTTCCCCAATTGACTGACACTGGTCTTTTGTCAAATATCAGCTGCTCATACATGGATGGATTTATATCTGGGTTCTCAATTCTGTTCCATTGGTCTATGTGCCTGTGTGTTGTACCAGTACCAGGCTGTTTTGACTACTGTAGCTGTATAATAGGTTCTGAAATCAGGTAGAGTGAGGCCTCCCACTTTCTTCTTCTTTTTCAGTAATGTTTTGCTTATCCGGGAGTTCTTTCCCTTCCATATGAAATTAGTGATTTGTTTCTCTATCCCCTTAAAATATGACATTGGTATTTGGATTGGAAGTGCATTATATGTATAGATTGCTTTTGGTAGAATAGACATTTTTACTATGTTAAGTCTTCCTATCCATGAGCAGGGTATGTTTTTCCACTTAAGTATGTCCTTTTGAATTTCTTGTAGCAGAGTTTTATAGTTTTCTTTGTATAGGTCTTTTACATCCTTGGTAAGATTTATTCCTAAGTATTTTATCTTCTTGGGGGCTACTGTGAATGGTATTGATTTGGTTATTTCCTCTTCGGTGTTCTTTTTGTTGATGTAGAGGAATCCAAGTGATTTTTGTATGTTTATTTTATAACCTGAGACTCTTCCAAACTCTTCTATTAGTTTCAGTAGTTTTCTGGAGGATTCCTTAGGGTTTTCCATGTATACGATCATGTCATCTGCAAATAGTGATAGCTTTACTTCCTCCTTGCCAATCTGGATACCCTTTATTTCTTTGTCTAGCCTAATTGCCCTGGCTAGGACTTGAAGTACGATGTTGAATAAGAGCGGTGATAAAGGGCATCCTTGTCTGGTTCCCGTTCTCAAGGGAAATGCTTTCAGGTTCTCTCCATTTAGAGTGATATCTTCTGTTGGCTTTGCATAGATGCCCTTTATTATGTTGAGGAATTTTCATTCAATTCCTTTTTTGGTAAGAGTTTTTATCATAAATGGGTGTTGAACTTTGTCAAATGCCTTTTCTGCATCTATTGATAAGATCATGTGGTTTTTATCTTTTGTTTTATTTATGTGATGGATTACATTAATGGTTTTTCTGATATTAAACCAGCCTTGCATACCTGGTATAAATCCCACTTGATCATGGTGAATTATTTTTTTTGATGTGTTGTTGGATTCTATTGGCTAGAATTTTGTTGAGGATTTTTGCATCTATGTTCATGAGGGATATAGGTCTATAATTTTCTTTTTTTGTAATGTCTTTACCTGGTTTTGGTATCAGGGAGATAGTAGCTTCATAGAATGAGATGGGTAGTATTCCGTCTTTTTCTATGCTTTGAAATACCTTCAGTAGTAGTGGTGTTAAGTCTTCTCTGAAGGTTTGGTAGAACTCTGTAGTGAAGCCGTCTGGGCCAGGACTTTTCTTTGTTGGAAGTTTTTTGATTACCGTTTCAATCTCTTTTTTTGTTATGGGTCTATTTAGTTGTGCTACTTCTGAATGTGTTAGTTTAGGTAGGTAGTATTTTTCCAAGAATTTATCCATTTCTTCTAGGTTTTCAAATTTGTTAGAGTACAATTTTACGTAGTAATCTGAAATGATTCTTTTAATTTCATTTGGCTCTGTTGTGATGTGGTCCTTCTCGTTTCTTATTCGGGTTATTTGTTTCCCTTCCTGTTTTTCGTTAGTCAGTCTAGCCAATGGTTTATCAATTTTGTTAATTTTTCAAAGAACCAGCTTTTGGCTTTGTTAATTCTTTCAATTGTTTTTCTATTCTCTAATTCATTTAGTTCAGCTCTAATTTTTATTATTTGTTTTCTTCGGGTGCCTGATGGATTCTTTTGTTGCTCACTTTCTATTTGTTCAAGTTGTCGGGAGAGTTCTCTGATTTTGGCTCTTTCTTCTTTTTGTATGTGTGCATTTATCGATATAAATTGGCCTCTGAGCACTGCTTTTGCTGTGTCCCAGAGGTTTTGACAGGAAGTATTTTCATTCTCGTTGCTTTCTAAGAATTTCCTTATTCCCTCCTTGATGTCTTCTATAACCCAGTCTTTTTTCAGGAGGGTATTGTTCATTTTCCAAGTATTTGATTTCTTTTCCCTAGTTTTTCTGTTATTGATTTCTAGCTTCATTGCCTTGTGGTCTGAGAAGATGCTTTGTAATATTTCGATGTTTTGGATTCTGCAAAGATTTGTTTTATGACCTAATATGTGGTCTATTCTAGAGAATGTTCCATGTGCACAAGAAAAAAAAGTATATTTTGCAGCAGTTGGGTGGAGAGTTCTGTATAAGTCAATGAGGTCAAGTTGGTTGATTGTTGTAATTAGATCTTCCGTGTCTCTATTGAGCTTCTTACTGGATGTCCTGTCCTTCTCCGAAAGTGGTGTGTTGAAGTCTCCTACTATATATGTGGAGGTGTCTATCTCACTTTTCAATTCTGTTAAAATTTGATTTATGTATCTTGCAGCCCTGTCATTGGGTGCGTAAATATTTAATATGGTTATGTCTTCCTGATCAATTCTCCCTTTTATCATTATATAGTGTCCTTCTTTATCCTTTGTGGTGGATTTAAGTCTAAAGTCTATTTTGTCAGAAATTAATATTGCTACTCCTCTTCTCTTTTGCTTATTGTTTGCTTGATATATTTTTTTCCATCCTTTGAGTTTTAGTTTGTTTGTGTCTCTAAGTCTGAGGTGTGTCTCTTGTAGGCAGCATATAGCTGGATCATGTTTCTTTATCCAGTCCGTGACTCTCTGTCTCTTTATTGGTGCATTTAGTCCATTTACATTCAGCGTAATTATAGATAAATAAGTTTTTAGTGCTGTCATTTTGATGCCTTTTCATGTGAGTTGTTGGCCATTTCATTTTTCCACTTACTTTTTTGTGCTGAGACGTTTTTCTTAGTAGATTGTGAGATCCTCATTTTCATAATGTTTAACTTTATGTTAGTTGAGTCGTTACGTTTTTCTTGGCTTTTTTCTTGAGTTATGGAATTGATATTCCTTTTTGTGGTTACCTTATTATTTACCCCTATTTTTCTAAGTAAAAACCTAACTTGTATCGTTCTATATCGCCTTGTATCACCCTAGGTTTTTCTTTTTTTTTAATTTAATCATTGATACCCTTATTTACTTTTATTTATCTGTTTTGTCAAATACAGAGAGATGATGTTAAATTCTCCAATAATGGTTATGGACTTCTCAGTTTCTTCTTATGTTTTTAATGAGATTTAGTTTTAATATTTCAAAGCTGTGCAGTTATGTACCCACCAATATTTAAAAAAGATTATAGTCTTTTGATGGATCAATTTGTATGTTTCACTTTGTAGCTTTTTTTTTTTTTCTCTTGAATTCTGTTTCATCTTATTTTAAATTTATCCTGTCTTTTTTTGTTGTTGTTTTTTTCCTTATCCTTTGCTTGGCATATCTTTTTCCAAAGCTTTATTTTTAAGCTTTCAAGTGTCTCTGTATAATCTTTTTTTAAAAATTTATTCTGCTTGGCCTTTGAATCTCAAGATTTGTATTGTTCTTTAGTCATTTGTTGAAACTTCCCTATTTTTTTCCCTGTCCTCTCCAGCTGGAATGTCTGGACCTCTTTTACGTCTTTCTTGATATCACTCAAGAAGTTTTTGATGGTGTTGTAAAAATATATATAACATGACATTTTCCCATTTAGCGTTTTTCATGTATACTGTTTAGTGATATCAATCTCATCAATGATGTTGGACAACCATCACCAATAATAGTTGACAAATTTCCATCATCATAAACAGAAACTCACTACTTCCCACACAATGGCTCCCCTCTTCCCCTCCTTTAACCACTAATAAACATTGGTCTCTATGCACTGGCCTGTTGTAGACTTTTTATCTATATTTCGTTTTATGCAAAAGAGTCAAGGAGCATCTATTGGCTATATCTTCCTGATAACTAATTTTCTTCGTGTCTGTGTATATTCTGGAAACCTTGCTGGCATAGTAGTTAAGAGCTATGGCTGCTAACCAAAAGGTCCACAGTTCCAATCAACCAGGGGCTCCTTTGTAACCCTATGGGGCAGTTCCACTCTGTCCTATAGGGTCACTACGAGTCAGAATTGTCTTGATGGCAATGGGTTTGGTTTTTGTGTATGTAAATTCTACTCCTCATTCTGAGTACTGTGATTCTGATTATGGCAGTCATATTCAGTTAAACCTGGAAGTACACCCATCTGAGTTTGAAAAATTCTCAAAACCCAACCAATGGGTGTTACTTTCCATTTTGAACGCTTCATGAGCTGCAAAAGGAGGCCCAGCTTCATAGCTGATGTGTGTTGCATTATGTTCTTTACTAAGAATACTCAAGGTTTCCCAGTTTATAGCAGTGATAATTTTATGCATAATGGCGATTATAATAAGAACTTATTTGATAAGTGTGATATAATTTACCTTACCTTCACTGATTCATTGTTTATTTTAAATTAAAGGTTGACTTCCCTAAATTTTGGGTCACATATGTATTTTCTATCTGTGAGCATTTCTTAAGTAGACAGTGTATAGAAACTACAAGAGTGTATGGCAGGTAAACAGCCAGCCAAGTTATAAAGTAATAAAGAAAGGAAAATGCCTTGTTACATTACATCGTAATAGTTAACGTAAAGTGTGGAAGCAATTGCCTCCATTTGAATGATACTTGATGCTGTTTTACCATATGCATTATCCAGAAATACATACTTTTTTCACTATTGAAACAAAAGCAGTTACCTGAAGGTTTTTTTTTTTTTTTTTTTCAAATGGAATAATTACTTTCATAAAATAGAAGAGGACTTATATCTTGTCTCTGTTCTATTAACTTCTTTGGGGATTATAACTGACAGTGAAGTTTGTTGATTGCACTCGTCACGTATTTGGTACTTTCGGTTGTGTTCCCATTTTGGCTTTATGAGTTTCTCTTTGCTGTTGAGTGGGTGATGACTTTGTCCAATCTGGTCTGCCTTCAGTGATTCCATGGGAAAGAAGGACTTGTAGAAGTTAGAGGACAGTGATAGCCCACCTTCTGGGTGTGCCACTGTGACTCCTAGAGATTAGGATGTGGTCAGCACCACTGTCTTTGCCTTCATGAGGAAGGAAATGCCTGTGTAGCTCCCTGCTGCATGCAAGTCAGGAGCCAGTTGGCTTATTTGTTCATAGGGTTCTCCCAATCATCCACTGTTTAACACCCCAACTCTAAGTCTCCTGGAAACCCTGGTGGCATAGTGATTAAGTGCTATGGTTGCTAACCAAAAGGCTGGCAGTTTGAATCCACCAGGTGCTCCTTGAAAACCACATGGGACAGATCTACTGTGTCCTGTAGGGTCACTATGAGTCAGAATTGACTTGACGGCAATGGGTTTCAGTATATTTTTTTTTTTCCTACACCTCCCTGAATTTTATTGAGTCTGAGCTTGGAGTTCCCCAGAACTGCCTTTAGCCCTGCGGCAGTCTTCATCTGTGTGTTTGGGCTGTATTTTCCATGTTTGTTTCTACATAGACCCAATTCTGCTTATTAACCTATAGAAATTCCTGAAACCTTCTTTTCTGCTAGTAACACTGGCATAGTCGTTTATTTTAGAAATACATTTTCTATCCTTTCATGTGATTTGTATCTGCTTTGGGTAAGTAAGACTTAAATGCTAGTCATCATTGAAGCCAATTTCTTCCACATCAATATGTTTTATAATTTAAAAAAAAGTCTTTACTAAAAGAAGGTTATTATATGTGTGTGTGTGTGTGTGTAATTACTATTCCCTCCGTCAGAACAAAACAGTTGAGCAAAATCTAACTGATCTGCTGCCTGCACTCAGGGAGGAAGAACATGGCTCTTTGCGTAGAGCTGACGAATATTTGATACTTTAGAAAAAAAAAAAAAGGATAAAGGTAAAAAGTACAGCTTTTTATTAATAACAAATTAATGACTGCTCTGCCTTTGTAATCCTAAGCAAATAGAGAATGGTGAGAAACCAACCTGAGTGAATGTGAATAGAAGAGAATATTTTCAGGCAACAGGTTTTATTTTTAGGCCTTCTGTGTTCTTCCAGCACTACAAATTATAGCCACCATGAGGTGAGCTGCAAAGGGCTTGCTGGGGCCACTTTGCCCGACTGTACTTTGAACAAAGGCAGCCCCAGGCAGAACTGGCTGCATTGTCACTACTAACCATGCATGAGGATCTCACGAGAGCATCAGCAGCAGTTCGGAAGGATAGGAAATTTTCTTCATCTCTAAAATGTGTATCAGAGTCAAGGGAAGCTTAATCCTTGATATTTCTAAGTCCTACCAACTGGTTTTCTCTGGCACTATTTGTAAACCTTGTAATTTTTGTTAGGAAAATTTTCCATAGAGTCTATTCTATTTTGCTGTTTCAGCACGTATAGTTTATGGACTTCAATTAACCAGAATTAAATGCAGCGATATGCAGATGACACAACCTTGCTTGCTGAAAGTGAAGAGGACTTGAAGCACTTACTAATGAAGATCAAAGACCACAGCCTTCAGTATGGATTACACCTCAACATAAAGAAAACAAAAACCCTCACACTGGACCAATAAGCCACGTCATGATAAACGGAGAAAAGATTGAAGTTGTCAAGGATTTCATTTTACTTGGATTCACAATCAACACCCTCGGAAGCGGCAGTCAAGAACTCAAAAGATGCGTTGCACTGGGCAAATCTGCTGCAAAGGACCTCTTTAAAGTGTTGAAGAGCAAAGATGTCACCTTGAAGACTAAGGTGCACCTGATCCAAGCCATTGTATTTTTAATTGCCTCAGATGCATGTGAAAGCTGGGGAATGAATAAGAAGACCAAAGAAGAATTGATGCCTTTGAATTATGGTGTTGATGAAGAATATTGAATATATACCATGGACTTCCAGAAGAAGGAACAAATCTGTCTCGGAAGAAGTACAGCCAGAATGCTCCTTAGAACCAAAGTTGGCAGGACTTCGTCTCAGATACTTTGAATATGTTATCAGGAGGAACCAGTCTCTGGAGAAGGATATCATGCTTGGTAAAGTAGAAGATCAGTGAAAGAGAGGAAGACCTTTGATGAGATGAATTGACACAGTGGCTGCAACAATGGGCTCAAGCATAGTAATGATCATGAGGATGGCTCAGGACAGGGAAGTGTTTTGTATTACATAGGGTTACTATGAGTCAGAACTGACTTGATAGCACCTAACAACAAATGAAGCAAAATTTTGAGTCCAGTGATTGTGTTTTTATTTTTAGTTACATCTCTATCTTAAGATAAAGAGAAATTCTTAGCAAAAATCTGTTATTTAGTTCAACACTACACAGAGAGAGAGAGAGAGAGAGAGAAATCACTGTTGGAGCATACCAGTTAAATTTCTATGAGTTATTCTGTGGTTTCTGCACCTTGCGCAGTGAGAAATGATGCTCCAAATGAAGCCTTTAAGAACATGCAAGACAGTCAACTGATGAAAAAAGATATACTGAATATTGTTCACTGGACTCTTGTTACCCAGCAGAGACGTGGATAAAGAGAGCTGTATGAGAAGCTTTGCCTGGCAAGAGCTCTGGTCATAGATGCACTACTACTGACAACTTGTGACCTGACGGGAAGCCAGCCAGACGAATAAATGCCCCGCACCCTCTGTGCTCTGCCCTTCAATTTCCTGTTGGTTTCTCACATTAGCTGAAAATTACCAGAAACTAGAAGGCAAGGGAGTCTGAGTTTTGCAATTTTCAGAGGTCACCATCTCAGGGCCTAAAACAGGGTGGGCGTGCAAGCAGAGGATGTCTTCTGGAGTATGGGAGGGAGTGGTTAGTCTCTGTTCACAAATACTTAGCTGTCCTCTGACATCAGTGACAGGAGGGGTTGCTGATGCCTGAAGTTTTATCAGTGGCAATTCTTGCCTAGAAGTTGCTGATTTCAGTTCCTGGTAGTTGTCTGAACTTTGTGGGATATTGTGTTTCTCAGCTCTGTGATGGAAGCCCAGCAAACTTCTCAGTTTCCAGAATCATCTGACAATACCTATTCTCTCATATGGAATCAAGTTTCTGAGAGGGTGGAAAATTCAAACAAGGTTGCAGCTTATATATGGTGCTAGGACTAGAACTAAAACTGATATCTATTTGGCTCCCGTGTATCTGATTTTTCAGTTTTCTTAAAAGTGTATCTTTCTACTTTATCTACTGAACTTAGTTTTTACCCTCTTTATTTTCCTTAGAGTCAATCTCTTAAAATTTCTCAATGGATTAGCCCTTTCTATATTATCTTGCTGTACACTTATAATATTTTAACCACTTGTTCTCCAGTGTCTTCAATTCTTTTAACCACTTGAAACCAATACATGTGACAATTCCCCAATCCTGGGTCATTAAACCATGTTTCTTTTCTGGAAGTGAGTCATATGATCAGGCTTAGATGCTCTACTCTGTAACAATACTTTCTATTTCCATCTGAACATACAGTACAATTTTACATGCTTTTTTTCCCCATTTCTTCTTTAGTTTCTTTTGGATCCTCCAGAGCCAAACCCTTACTGCTTTCCTTAAAGAACCCAGGACAACTTATGTTTCCCTCCCTAGCAATAGATGACTTTGCTTCCTATCGCACTGAGAAAATAATGACCATCAGAAATGAAGTTTCTTAACTACCCTCATTCTACCTAAAAGTCATCAATATTTTCATCTGTCCTTGTCTTCTTTCTTATGGTTTCCATTTGATGAAATCCAATAGATGTTTTTCTGAGCACCTTCTGTGAGTCAAGCCGTGTGCTGGGTGCTTGGGACATGACGATTAATCCCGTACAAAGAGGCAGTTTTTGTCTCTAGTCATTCACAGTCTGATTTGTGTGGTGTAGAGGAAGGGGAGGAGACAAACTGGGACATATAGATGCAAGCAAAGTAAAACAGTACAATAAGTGTTCTGATAGGCATATGGGTGGGGTATGGTTGATCACAAAGGACAGACTAACTACCTTCACCCAGGTGAGCCAAAAGATAATTCACAGATGAGAGGATGTTTTCTCTGCCAACCTGTTCTTCCTCACTCCTCTCGAGAAAATCATTCTATTTCATTTAGAAAATGTGAAATCCTTCCAAACTCTATAGAATAAAGTCCATACTTTTTTGCACGCCTTTAACAGGCCCTAGTAACCTTGTCTCATCTTCTCTTTGCACCCTATTTCTCACCATTTCCTTCTTGCTCTCTGAACTCCCACCATCCTGCAGTACTTGCAGCCTTCAAATCTCTGTAACGTGGCTCATGCTCTTTTCTTTGCTTCAACCTTCCTCCCAATTTCTTTAAAGCTCCAAATTCTTTTCTTCTCTGAAATCAAAAACAAAACCAGTTACCATTTAGTGGATTTTGACTCATGGTGACACAATATGTGTCAGAGTAGGCTGATTTTTCAGACATAAATTGCCAACTCTTTCTTCTAAGGCACCTCTGGGTGAACCCGAATCTTCAACCTCTAAGTTAGCAGCTGAGTACATTAATTGTTTGCACAACCCGGGACTCCCCTTCTTTTGCCAGGGTTAACTAAAATAGTTTTGTGAAGACTTATCTGACATCTTATCCCCAGAGTTACTATTTCCCTTGCTTATGGCTCTTAGCATACTTTGTTTACATCTCTATAATAATGCCTGTGACTCTGAGTAATGGTTGTTTAATTCTGTTTTTTATTATAATTTAGGTGAAAGTTTACAGAGCAAATTAGTTTCTCATTAAACAATACACATATTGTTTTGTGACATTGATCGCCAACCCCTGACTTGTCAACACTCTTTCCTTCCCACCTCAAGTTTCCCATTTGCATTTGTCCAGCTTTCCTGTCCCCTCCTGCCTTCTTGCCCTTGCCCTGGGACTGGTGTGTCCATTTAGTCTCATATGCAAAGTTGAACTACATGTGTTATTGTTTGTTTTATAGGCCTGTCTAATCTTTGGCTGAAGGGTGAACCTCAGGAGTGACTTCAGTACTGAATTAAAAGGTTGTCCAGGGGCCATACTCTGGAGGTTTCTCAAGTCTTCATAAGAACTGTAAGTCTGGTCTTTTTGTGTGAGTTTAAATTTTGTTCTACATTTTCCTCCAGCTCTGTCTTGGACCCTCTATTGTGTTCCCTGTCAGAGCAGTCAGTGGTTGTAGCTGGGCATCATTTAGCTGTGCTGTACTCAGTCTGGTGGAGGCTGTGGTAGCTGTGATCCATTAGTCCTTTGGACAAATCTTTCCCTTGTGTCTATGGTTTTCATTCTCCCTTGCTCCAGACGAGGTGGGATTTTTAACTAATTTGAGTGCAAAATCCTTAACTCATACCTGGTATACTGCGAGTGCTTACACTAAAACACACACACACACACACATATTTTGAAATAAAGACCTGACTCCAATACTGGCTGAGTAGTATTCAGAAGGATTGTAAATTCTTTGACTCCCAATTTTTTCAGCTGTAAATGGGCATGATAATACCCTGTCAACTTTACATCAATGATCACCATCTTAAAAAAATGTATGCGAAGTTGCTTTAAGCAAAATTCTCTCATTCATTCATTCTCAAATGTGAAGCAGGGCAACTGTGTAGTAAGCACTGGACAAGGCATTTGAAAAGCAAAATTTCTCTGGTCCCAACTTGAAAAGCTAACTTTTTCATCAGCCAAATGTATTAGTTAAGATATACACTTGAATAAATGTACATGTAGAATGTGTTTACATACAACACACCTACCCAGACCCCTGGTGGTGCAGTAGTTTAGAGCTATGGCTACTAACCAAAGGTCGGCAGTTTGAATCCACTAGTCACTCCTTGGAAACACTATGGGGCAGTTCTACTCTGTTCTATAGGGTTGCTATGAGTCAGAATCAACTCACTGACAATGGGTCAACCTATACCCCTATACACATACATGTTTGCAAATGGCCACTGCTATTTATTTGCTGAATATCAATAGAAGAGTAATTAGGAGCAAGGGCTCTGGAATCAGATCTACCTGAAATCTTGGCTTTACCACTCCTCAGCCGTGTGCCCATTCTGAGCACCAGTTTCATCTTTTGAGAAATGGACACAGTATTATGCGATGAGTTTGTTGGAAGGATTAGAGGAGCAAAGCTCTTTACTAGGACTTACGTGATGAGCTCTGATCAAAACTAACCTAAAAACTTCACACATCAGATGCCCAGCTCAGACAGCCTGCAATGCCCAGGCCTTTTGCCCACAGAGCTAGATTCACAACCAATTCACAGCCTATGTGACTTCAGTAAATGTACATTTCCCCATTTGTTCATTGCTGTGCTTTCAATATAAATCCCATTCACAGCAATTTGTCAAAGACCAGATTCACATCCCTGAAACTCGACTGGGAAATCTGAGGGACAAGCAAGGCGCAGGATTTACCAGGATTCAGTTCTGCACACCAGCCCTGGCTCTTAAAGGAGAGAACTGCTGGCCCCCAGTGGAGGTATGGCCCTGATCCCCAGGAGAGGTTCTTCCTGCCTAGACTCCAGCCACCCAGTGGGAAGAGGTAGTTGGAGCCCAGAGCGTATCTGAATCTCATACGTGGTGTGCTTTGTTTATCTTTCCCTGTCATCCCACGGCCCTCTGTGCTGAGCCTAACTTGTTGTGACTAGGGTTGATGGAAACTGAAGACCAGAGGCAATTTACATCTTGTAAACCCCAGAACACTGGAAACCCACACATGGCACATCTGGAGAGACCTGCATTATTTAGTGCCTCTACTCTTTTCTGCTGTCTCTAAAGTCTTACAGCATGCAGAGCAGCTGTCTCTCAGACCCACACCTGATTACATGCTCTCTCATGTTATTCTCTAATTGGGACACCAGAGTCACCCTTTTCTCCCTGCTGATTGTGGGCCGCTTTTGGCCCCTCACTATCTACTGTCAGCACGAAGCTTGGTGCCTCCAGCAATAAGACTGATGTTTAGCTGATTAATTAGCCACAGTTAATATGTAGTAAGGACATAAGTAAAAAAAAAAAAAAAGTTAAAATATGTTCAATAGAAGGATGTTTCTATTAATTTTGACATAAGAAATGATAGTGTCCTTAACCAGGAATCTCTCCTGCCCTTGGGCTGGGTTTCTTCTAATGCAGATGTGGAGGCAAGGACTTGCGTGCTGATATTTTATGTAGGACGTGACCCCAGGAAGCATAAATAAGGGAGGGGAAAAGGGTGACAGGGAAGGGTGCAAGCCAATAAAAGTTGCCACTGAAGACTGAATCCTGCTGATGGTTATCTGAGGAATGGGCTAGAATGCAATTCAGAACTGTCCCACCAAGAGGCAGGATGCTGAGGTATTCACCCACTGATTTCCATCCCTCACTGATTGAAGGTGACCTTTGGAGAGGTGAAATCCCTAGCACTCTAGGCTACAAGATCATAGCTTCACAGAAAGTCCTCAGGCACAAAACATGGGAGTTGAGGGTACTTGGAGTGGGCGGCTTTTGGTGGGTTTGAGAACTGTTCCAGAGGCTGCAGGTAAACTCACAGGTGAGCTGGCGGCTATGGAGTGGGGTATCAATGGCATCATCTATTCACTATCCTCAAAAAAGGGTGACAAAGTAGTCAATATTCACTCACTCCAAGGTAGGAAGGAGCGTTGTAAGAATATTCTTTTCTACATTTTCCCAGGCCCTCCATTTTGCACCTTTGAAGGTTTCAAAGGCAAGCCTACCTCTCTCTCTTCTGAGCTCCTTCAGCCCTGGTCCATCCTTGTATACTGCACCCTGCCCCTGGACACTGGTGATGCTACACAGGGGAATATCCACATATCTGTCTTTCAAGGAGCCCCTGGAGATCATGTACCAGGTCCCAACTAAATAAGAAAAATTCAAAGAAGCATTGTAGTCAATCAATCTTGTGATTCAATTCTGACTGTGTTACTTGTTACTGTGTAATCATGGACATGGGATTTATCACTCTTAAGGCTCATCTGTAAAATTACGATGACTATCTTGTAGTTGGAAACCCTGGTGGCATAGTGGTTAAGTGCTACGCCTGCTAACCAAGAGGTTGGCAGTTCGAATCTGCCAGGTGCTCCTTGGAAACTCTATGGGGCAGTTCTACTCTGTCCTGTAGGGTCGCTATGAGTTGGAATCGACTTGATGGCACTGGGTTTGGTTTTGGGGTTTATCTTGTAGTTATATTATTAGCATTCATGACTGTACTGAATGTGAAGCACCCATTGTGTGCCTGGTACACAATAGGTTCTCAAAAAATCATAGTTATTATCACGAACATTTTCATCATTATTATTCAGCACAAGGCTGGATTACCCAATAAGCAAGATATGCATAGTCACAATTTTGCCTTCCTACCAACCTGCAGTGCACAATTTCCCCTGTCCCCCACCATATCAAAGATGTGGTGAAACCTGTGTGAAATTGCTCGCCACAGATTAGCAAATAAATACAATTAAGCCCATGCGTGCCTTGCTTAATGCAAACCTGTGCATACAGTGTTTACTAGTTAATCCATCCTGATTCAGCATTATGTCCTGCACACAATATATCTCAGAAACAGGGCTTTGAACTGGTTCATTGTGGTTCAGCTCCTGCTGAGAATTTGCATTTCCACCCCCAGATATACTGACTCAGAATCTACATTTTAACAAGATTCCCAGGTCATTCCTGTAGATCCTTATAGTCTTATGTTTACATAAGAATCATCCAGGGATCTTGTTAAAATGTAGGTTCTGATTCAGTATATCTGGGCTGGAAGTACTAATCTCAGCAGGAAGTCAAATAGCAATGAACTGGTTCGAAGCCCTGCTCAGAAAAACGTTTGCTGAGTCAATGAATTTAATCAAACTCAAGCTCATAGTTTGCTCATAGATTGAAGATATGTAAGTTGGTAATGGATTGGTTCAAACTCTAAGCAGTCACAGAGCTGCTAGGTAGGGATTTCAGGCCTCCAGGTGATCAGGCCTTCAGAACCACTGTTGAAATTATTGCCTGTAGTGTTTAAAGGCTAAATCCCTATGGGGTTCTGGGGTTTGCTCAGCTTCCTTGTGGTTTGAGCCTTTCTCAAAAATAAGAAGAGGAGAGATAGTGTTAGAAAGTCATTGGAGAAGACTAAAGACCCATCAACTTAATATGATAGATAAAAAATGGCAATATTTTGAATGTATACACTGTACTGAGCACTGTGAAGCACTTTACATATATTTTATTATTTGTATATAAACAGTATATTTTATTTTATATAGTAGAAAGCCACTGTAACCACTGTAACCATATACTGTAACCACTGTGCCACTGGGTCTTCTTATACTATTTAACTGTTAAGACAAACTTAAGGAGTGAGTGCTTCATTTGAGAAAGGTTTAGAGGGTTTGGGCTTGTCCAAGGCCACACAGCTGCTGAGTGGGGAGCTTGAGTGTGAGCCAAGTCTAGTTGTATGCAGTAGCCCAGTACGCTTGACCACTACCCAAAATGGAAAATGAAAAATACACAAAACCACATTGAAGACAGTCAAGGAAGTGGATGGGTACACACGTTATTTCTCCCAGTAAGTCAGTCCTGTGCTGAAAGTCTGGACCAAAAGCCAGGTGGTGTGCTCTGGACAACTCTGCCACTCGCCAGTTGTGTAACGATGCATGCCATAAAGTGGTGGCTAAGAATAAAGACTCTAGCACCAGACTGCCTGGGCTCAAGAACCAGTTTTGCTTTGTGACCTGGCGTGGTCCTTCACTTTTCTGCTTTTCAATTTCCTTGACTACCAAATGGTCTAATAATAATAATTTACCTCAGAGAAATGCTGGGAGAATTAAGTGAGTGTGTGTACACAGACACAGATACACACATACAATATCAATAATATTGGACATAGACTAAGGGTAATACCAGGGTTTTCTCTTTTTGTTAGAATATGTTCCCCATTAGGTGAGGGAGTTTCTTGTTTTATTCGCTGCTATATCTGAAGAGCTTAGAAAGCACACAGCACATAGTGAGTACTCAAAGATTTTTGCTCAATGAATGGACATAACATTGTCAAGTCTCTGAGGCTCTGTATTGTCATCTCTAAGATAGAAATAGTAGTACATGTCTTACAGAGTTCATCACTTTACTGTAATGGTCTGATAAGCTGCTGGCTGCCTGAAGCCCTTTAGAAACTCCCAGAGACCAGATAAATGGGAAGCTCTGTGACCTTTGCTTTCAGTTATTTTCAGTGAAAAGCTTGGTCTAGGAGAGAATGTGTTAATAAGAATGTCCTGAAGGTACAGATGGTGCTTATGAAGAAAGAGCCTATTTTTCAATTTGCAAAAATGATTAGCTGGGATCCTACTGAGTTCACTGCACGGGCCACTGCTAGTTTTAATTTGTGCCAACAGGATGGAGGGGTGGACTTTAATGAGGATCTGCGTTTTCTAATCATGGGCAAATTTAGGGAAGGTGGTGGAGAAGGCAGGGAAGATAAAAGACGATTGGGAAATTTAGAAGATGGGCCTGCTTCCTGGGGATGGATGAGTGCTTTGCTTCCTTCCCAGTTATCCATCTATCATAGTCGTTTTCACCTGGCTGGGGATGGGGGAGTGAGGATGCTGTAATTTTCCATGGAAGTGAATAGCAAGGTGGTTCTGAACACACACTCCAGAGTCGGACAGCCTGGGGTTAAGAACAGGTGTAGCCACTTATTTGTGTGAACTTTGGGCTTCTGTTTCCTCATTTGTAAGATATGGAAAACAGTTATATCTATAACATAGGATTATTGTGAGTATAAAACATGATAATATGAAAAAGAGCTTAGAACAATGCCTTGCATCTATTAAATTCTTGATAAATCACTTTATAATAAAAGTCCATGAAATTATTTTACATATAAGTGCCCACCCATCTAGGGAAGTAGCACAGTGCCTCTTTCCTCCACAAAGTCATTTCTTTCAATATAGCAGCCCCCGTCCTTGAATGTCCCTTTCTTATATGGGTGAAAGGTAGGGTATGTGTACTTTGATAAAAACCTCCTGAGTCGTTTTGGTATTCACCCTCATTCTTAATATCAGTTGAGCATCACCCTCCTTTTATAGTGCAGAAGTTTGTGACAAGTGCATTGTTGATGCAATAGCAATATGTGGGCCCAAACCACCAAGGCAAATTTTCTACAAGAGAGATTTCAACTGAGGCAATGGTCCTAGGCTTTTCCCTCTCTTACATTTCTCTACACACATAAGAAGGGATCACACCATGACTGTATTGCTGGAAGAGCTCATGTGTCCTTCCCTTCTGAACTTCAGAAGGAAGTACAGTTGATCCTCGTTATTTGTGGATTCCATATTTGTGAATCCTCCTGTTTGCTAAAATTTATTAAAAAAAAAAAAATTTATTGGTAACCCTAAAATCAATACTCACGGCACTTTTGTGGTCTTTGGTGGACACATGCAGAGTGGTGAAATATTTGAGTTTCCAAATGCATACATTCCCAGCTGAGGTAAAAACAAAAAGGTGCTGCTCTGCCTTCTTGTTTCAGCTCTCATACCGTTAACAAGTGTCTTCACCATCTGTTTAGTGTCGTATTTCATATTTTTATCCTTTTTGTATTGATTTTGCAATACCTAAAATGGCCCCCAAACATAGTGCTGAAGTGCTATCTAATGCTCCTAAACACGAGAAGGTTGTGATGTGCCTCACAGAGAAAATACAGTTACAGTGCTGTTGGCTGTGAGTTCAATGTTCATGAATCAACAATATATATCAAATTTAGGTGTCTTTACACAGAACTACACATAAACAAGGGTATGTATTGACCAGTTGACAAAAATATTGTAACCTGATGTTCTCATGAACCTAACCCAAATTTCCCTTAGGAGAAATCACTCTGTATTCATGTTTTTAATGTCTGTGGTGACTTTATAGAACATAACTATTACGATAGTGGGAATGGTCTGTATTTGCAAACTGAAGACCCTGCCCATCGTTTTTCAAAGAGATTAAAAAAAAAAAAATTCTGCCTTAGTTGTATCTGCCATATCTCAGATGCAGGTCCGTCATTACCTTTAATTGGTCTTCTCATGCTCTGACATTGTTTTGGAGGGAGAGCAGAAATAGTGCAAGGATTCTCCTGGAGTGAGTATATGTGTTTTGAGAAATGAGAGGAGTCCGTAAATTTTCTGAAATATTATAAAAACATTATAAAATGTATATATGCATTTCACTTAGGGACGGATCAATAGACTCACCCAAAAAAACCCAGTGCCATCGAGTCGATTCTGACTCATAGTGACCCTATACAGGAATCTGAGATTCGGAAAGTATAAGAACCACTGAATTAAAAAAAAAAAAAAAGATTTTATTTATTTTTTATTGGTTTCTCTCAACAGGGCATGGTGGTTGAAAGATGAATGACATAATTCTTTCCCATAATGAGATCATGGTCTAGTGGGGGAGACAGACATATTAAACAAGAAATAACAACATAAGTCAAATAAATTCTATGAGTAGATGCAGCCTCTGGAAAGTCAGGTCATGTTTCGTGGTGGTACTTGAGCAGAGTGAGAAGGATTTGTTGGCAGGGAAGTTTTCCAAAAGCATTTCTAGCGGATGAAACTGTGGGGCTTGGTGGTTCCTACATAATCACAGGAAAGCTGACAGCTTCCCCCTGGCCAGGTCTTACCTTAGAGACTATAAACGTTGTTCTAAACCACCTCAGGAAAATGTCTCCTCATCACCTTCGCTCAGCAGCTTTCACCATTCGGGGTTCTGAGTCTTCCTTTGAGGACACTTCAATTCATTTGCTCTGGGGACAGGAGCAAAAAGGAAACATAAAACAATTCTCTGAGAACACATCCAGGAAACATATTGTTGTGTGAGCTAATTAGTTTTGGAAAAAGCAGTACTCTAATCAAGATTTCCATACAACATGCATGACCTAATTACAGCAACAATAATACCCTAGATTTACAAAGAGCCTTTCAATGCACATCTGCAATTATTTCAATTATTCAGCAAATATCCTTTGCAAAGGGAAAAGAATAGATGAAGATGAAGATACCGAGTTTTGCAGGGGCCAGTGAAGCATGCATTATTTTCAGAGTCTTGATCCTATTCCATCCTCAGTGCCTAAGACCTTGGTTTTGGTAACACTAATGTTTACAAAAGAAAAAAATCCATGGTAATAGGAGAACTTATGCTAGACTTGATTATTTTTTGTTACTGACTAAAAGGCTCCAGGTATAGAATCTGGATCATAGCTATCTCTCAATTATTTTGTGAATGAATGACTAAATTACTTAATCAGTCAACGAATCACAGAGCTCCAGATCTTGGTGGTTGAAGCAGATGCCTAGGTCGTGATCCGGAAGTCCAGACCAGACAGGTCAGGTATGAACCAGTGGCAAAAGGATTAATGCTTAAACTATATGACACATGATATTAAGGTAGTTTAGAAAAGACTTCTTGAAGGGAAAAAACTCAAAGAGGACCTCCATGGCAGTGAGTGGGAAGTTGCTTTACCTGTTTAAAGCTGCAAAGAAAATGTGAGAACGAGTATGAGCGATCAAACAAAAATGATCATCCTAAGCACATAGTAGACAATGAACAGCATAAAGACTTTGAAAATATGTTTTTCTTGAATGAAACCAATCCATTTATTTTGTATTTAAAGTGTGAGATCTCAGTAGCTTCCAGGAGAGTTCAAGGAAATCCATATTTAATTGTTTCCTCTAGTTTGCACTTGGCACGTCATGTAGTAGGTTTTTTTTTTGTTGTTGTTTTTAATGCTTTCAGTGATATTTATGACTTTGATGGGACTTAGACTTATAGGGAATGCAAACTCTTCAATTCCTATGTTCATGCAAAGCCTATGCTTGTATGAATATATCTCTTGATTAAGCCCCTAACACATATTTTAAACCAGTGTATTGGGAGGTGCATGGCAGTGGAGCAAAGTTACCCAATGAATGCCAGCAGTTGGGTAAGTATATGCAATGTCTTATATCCTACAGATAAGATTTAGATGTAGTAAATCCTAGAGGTCAAGGGCAAGTCAGACAATGAATTCAAATAGAAGAAATTTGGATTGACTACTAAGTTGGTTCAACCATTTCAAGAGGTAGCATACGATCAGGAACTGATGGTACTGAAGGAAAAAGTCCAAGCTGCACTGAAGGCATTGGCAAGAAACAAGGCTCCAGGAATTGCTGGAATATCAATTGAGATGTTTCCACAAATGGATGCAGTGCTGGAAGTTCTCACTTCTCTATGCCAAGAAATTTTGAAGACAGTTACCTGGCAAACTGACTGGAAGAGATCCATATTTATTCCTATTCCCAAGAAAGGTAATCCAACTGAATGTGGAAACTAACTAACAATATCATTATCACACACAAGCAAAATTTTGCTGAAGGTTGTTCAAAAGCAGTTGCAGCAGTATATCGGTAGGAAACTGCCAGAAATTGAGGCTGGATTCAGAAGAGGATGTGGAACCAGGAATATTATTGCTGATATCCGATGGATCCTGGCCGAGAGCAGAGAATACCAGAAGGATGTTTATTGTGTTTTATTGACTATGCAAAGGCATTCAGCTGTGTGGATCATAACAAATTATGGACAACATTGCAAAGAATGGGAATTCCAGAACACTTAATTGTGTTCATGAGGAACCTGTACATGATCAAGAGGCAGTTTGTCGGACAGAACAGGGGGATACTGTATGGTTTAAAGTCAGGAAAGTTGTGCGTCAGGGTTGTATCCTTTCGCCATACCTATTCAATCTGTATGCTGAGCAAATAATCCAAAAAGTTGGACTATATGAAGACGAACAGGGGATCAGGATGGGAGTAAGACTTATTAACAGTCTGCGCTATGCAGATGACACAACCTTGCTTGCTGAAAGTGAAGAGGACTTGAAGCACTTACTAATGAAGATCAAAGACCACAGCCTTCAGTATGGATTACACCTCAACATAAAGAAAACAAAAACCCTCACACTGGACCAATATGCCACAGCATGATAAATGGAGAAAAGATTGAAGTTGTCAAGGATTTCATTTTACTTGGATTCACAATCAATACCCACGGAAGCGGCAGTCAAGAACTCAGAAGATGCACTGCATTTGGCAAATCTGCTGCAAAGGACCTCTTTAAAGTGTTGAAGAGCAAAGATGTCACCTTGAAGACTAAGGTGCACCTGATCCAAGCCATGGTATTTTCAATTGCATCATATGCATGTGAAAGCTGGACAATGAATAAGGAAGACCGAAGAAGAAATGACACCTTTGAATTGTGCTGTTGGTGAAGAATATTGAATATACCATGGACTGCCAATAAAAAGGAAAAAAAATGAACAAATCTGTCTTGGAAGAAGTACAACCAGAAATGCTCCTTAGAAGCAAGGATGACGAGAGTGCATCTTACATACTTTGGACATGTTTTCAGGATATTAGAATCAAGTCAGCAAAATCAGGAAAGGTACTTTGGCACTGATCTGATCAATGCTGCAATAGATGGACCGAGATAAATGGGAGAAAAACATGAAACAGAACTCAAATTATTAAGAAGCAGAGACTGGAGGACCCTCTGAAACTATTGCCCCGAGGTAATCTTCAAACCTTGAAAGAAACTCTCCCATGAGGTCACCTTTTAGAGAAATAACAGATCGGCACACAAAGGATATTACCTATGAGTATGGGGCTCCATTAAAAAATCATCTATATAAGGCCAAAAGGTCAGCAATTACTCTAAATCAAAGATGAGAAGACAAAGGGGACAGAGAAAGGAACAACCAGAATGCAATTAATGAGAATATTGACACATTATGAAAAATGTTAACTGAAAAGTTGCTTAGAAATTGTCAGATGGGAACCTAATTTGCTCTATAAGCTTTAACCAAAAACACAGTAAAATATTATTTTTAAAAAAGCAGAAAAGATAAAGTAGCTGGAGTTCCAAAATTTATGCAAAGATAGCCATGCCAGTCAGGCTATACCATAAATAGATCTTAATTCCTCCATCTTTCATGATATATGTTGGTGGACACAGGCTTTAAGATATATGCTAACAGCCAGAAAGCAGGATATTCTCACTGAAGTAAAATTGCTTCTGATTAGATCAGAGGCAGATAGCTAGTCTCTCTGGAGAGTCTAACACACATCTTGCAAGTTATATGTACCAGGATGGAGACTATAAAGTGTCAAGAAGGCTAGTTCTGAAATGTTGTCTGTACATGTGAGCACCTATTCTCTATGGCATTCCAAGACAACCATTATTATTTTCCCCTGGCAAATAGTATCACAAAAGCCCTTCTATTTCTCACACATAGTATGTATGTCCTAGTTATAATCCTAAATTCTCAACCTGCAAAGTTCTCTTCTCAATTTAAGTAAAAAATAATGTTTCCTTTCATCGTATCTATCTAAAATGAAAGCAAAAAGACGAATGCTATGTTACAGATGAAAAATTATTAAGGAATTTCAATAGAGATGCTTTGTTATAGAAAGGAAATGCCAGCAGAGAAAACTGTTCATACATAGAGTGACTCTGAGAATGATTGATGGGTCAGCTTCCAAGACATTTGGAACTCTGCAAACTGTTCAGAAAATAAATTGCAAATGAATACAATTTTATGGATTTGGAGCTTACAAAGTAAGCCTTGATTTTGACTATTCATTAATGCCTAGAAATAAAAAATAAATTGTAAACAATTGGTAATACCAAAGGATTTTCCTCCAATTAAACCCATCGTAATACGTTTTGCTCTACTAGATAGATACATCCGTTGTAAGTTGTTCTGTGACATTTGACTTAAGGCAAGCGATGCAAGGTAATCGTGGGCAGAAAGGCTTCCAAAGGGGAGAAGCAATGTGATCAATAGGCTTCTTTTGTTGTTGGCAAACACTGTCAGAGGATGATCAGCGTCAGAGCTTAGAGCCAGAGAAAGCTAATGAGTGGCATGTTTCCCACAATATGCTCTAAGTATTTATGTGCTGTTCAAAGCGAGATCTGTAAACATGATGAGGGCAAAGAGAATACAACATTATTGATGATATCCTCCTGATTTATGTTTACAGCATCTGTGGATAATAACTCCATTTGTCAGAGAGAACTTCATGAATACTAATTTGGGGTGGCAATCCAACCATGACCACACTGGCTTTGGGGGAGGCTCTTCCACTCTCACGTGTTTGCTGGAGCAGTAGTACTTGGACTGTCCTTAATCTCTAAGAAAGGAGTTGAATTTGAGGAGATTTTAGGCATAGTCATTTTGCAGATGTTTGCAGGTGTGCACAAAGTCACGTATAATAAAATTAGAGGCCATTCACAGAATATTTGAAGTGGAGTCCATGCACCCTGAAAGTGATTCCAAGTTTAATTCCAAATGTTTCTAAATCCAAAAGAAGAGAAACGCTTAAAGGTAGTTTTTGTTTTGGAGGAAAGATGACAACAGAACAATGTCATTAAGCTTGTTTTCTTTCAGTATAGGTAAGTAGTCTGTTTTCTCCTAATGTTTGCTATAGGACTACCCTTTAGGTTGTTAGGGGCAGTGTCTTGGATCTCAGGGAGGTGATGCTGTAGAGATAGGGAATTAGTGGGTCATTGGAAGGGGTGAAATGAGCCATTTTCCATACTGTCTGTGAATCGGCTAGAAAATATCCAATCTGTTTGAGAGTCTTAGCCAAAATGCAAGCAATCTAACTTACTACCTGTGGTTCTGAAACTACCTCTAACTTGAAAAAAAATTCTTAATCTATATTAGGAAGAACTTGTTCTATATTCAATCTATATTGGGAAGAAATCTATATAGGAAAAATACAGTGTGTTTATTTTTCATTAATCTTTAAAAATTCTGGTATCTATATTACCTATATATAATACATATTAGATATACATGTATATATTACACACACACACACACACACACAGAGACACAAGGAGCTCTGATGGAGCAATAGTTAAGCACTCAGCAGCTAACCAAAAAGGTTGGTGGTTTGAGCCCATCAGCAGCTCTGTGGGAGAAAAGACCTGACAATCTGCTCCTATAAAGATCACAGCCTAGGAAACCCTATGGGGCAGTTCTACTCTGTCTGCAGGGTTGCTGTGAGTCAGAATTGACAACAACTACAACAACATATATTCATACACATATATAACAAAACATTTGCCATGTCAACATTTGTTACACACACAATTCAGTGGCATTAATCATGTGCATCAGGTCGTGCAATCATTACTATTATCCATTTCCAAATTTTTCCCTCACTCTTAACAGAAGCTTGGTGCCTCCTAAGCAATTTCTCCCTCTTTCCCTTTCCTTCCCACTCCTGGTAACCACTAAAAAACTTTGGGTTCTATGCATTTGCCTATTCTAGGTATTTTCTACAAGTGGGATCACATAGTATTTGTCCTTCTGTGACTGACTTATTCACTCAGCATAATGTTTTCAAGGTCCATTCACGTGGTAGCATGTGTCAGGACTTCATTTCTTTTTATGGCTGAGTAATATCCCATTGTATGTATAGTTGTCCCTCAGTATTCATGGGGGATTGATTCCAGGCCCCCTCTCTGCACCCCTGAAGATATCAAAATCTGAGGATGCTCAAGTCCCTTATATAAAATGGGGTAGTATTTGCATATAAACTACACACCTCCTCCCATATACCTTAAATCATCTCTAGATTACTTATAATACAATGTAAATGCTATGTGAATGGTTGTTATGCAGTACTGTATTGTTTAGGGAACGATGACAAGACCTGAGGTAAACAATGCTCAGACAGGGAATGCTGGATATAGACTGAGGATCTGTGATGTGGTGGGAGGCTATAGCAGGGTATGCCTACACATCACTTCATTCACGTGGATTCAGCATGGTGCTCTCATGCAGCTGATTCAAATTTTGCTTTTTGGAACTTACTTTTCTTTTTCCGAATGCTTTCGATCCACAGTTGATTGCATCTGTGGATATGAACCTGCAAATTTGAAGGGCCGACTGTATGTACCACATTTTGTTTATCCATTCATCTGCTGATTGACATTTAGGTTGTTTCCATCTTTTCACTATTGTGAATAGTGCAGCAATGGATATGTAAAAAATTTCTACATCTTACCAACAAAAAGACAAATAACCCAGTTGAAAAATGGGCAAAGCACTTGAATAGGCATTTATCCAAAGAAGAAATACAAATGGCCAACAAGCACATGAAAAGATTCTCAATGTCATTAGTCATTAGGGAAATGCAAATTAAAACCATAAGGAGATACCACTTCACACAGACTAAGATAGCTATGATTAACAACAAAACAGAAACAGAAAACAGCAGGTGTGATGAGGGTGTGGACAACTTGGAACCCTCATTCATTGCTCGTGAGACTGCAAAATGGTACAGCCACTGTGGAAAACAGTTGTGAGGTTCTTCAAAAAGTTAAATACAGAATTGCTATATGATCCAGCAATTCCTCTCCTAGGTATATAGCCAAAATAACTGAAAGCAGGAGCACACACAGATGTATATACACCAATGTTCATTTCAGCACTATTTACAATAGCTGTTAAAAACTTTCTATCCCTTTGTCTATGTACAAGTGAGTTGCCTTTTGCCAATCCTTCCTGCCAGAAATGGCCCTCTCTGTACTTGGTCCCGCCCTGTTCCTTGGTATGTGGTTACGTGAATAAAGCAGGCTGAGCATGTTGGAGCTGGGGGAGAGGGGAAATAAGCAGGAATGTAGACCATGATGAGGCCATCCTAGAGGTATCAGGCAAAGAGGAAACCAAAACTACAGATACCCTAGCCTACAGGGTACTGAAATAGGGCTCTATTCACTATAAAAAAAAAAAAAAAAAATTCACTATAGAAACAGATTATTTTTATTTTTCCCTTAAGTCCACCCAATAGAGTTATTGCTACTAATAATATAGAGGATGCCCCTAAAAACTGATATTATTCTTGCATTTAGCAGATAGATTTTTGACAGGTTGGGTTTCCACCGGTGCTCTTCAGACAAATCCTGTATAAAGCTTTCACAAGTCTTCACATGTTTATTTCATTTACTAACATCATATGTATTGTTCTACTACACCTCCTTCTCTGGCTTCTCTAACCACTTTTGGGGGCAACATTGACAACTTCAGATGCTCTGAATTCTTAGTAGTATTTTTCTGTGAAAAATTTTCCTGATGAAGACAGAATGTGGGGGCCATGGCTGCACAACATCTGTTGAGTCTTGCTAGTCTCTTGATCAAGTTTCCAAATGTTAAGCCATGTGAACCAAAATGCATTCTTATGAAAGGTATAGAAATGCAGGCCCAAGTGAGATTACTTTTAATTTCAAACCACACTGCAGAATACCAGTAGCATCTATCCCAGAGCAAACCCTATCTGACCTAAGTTCAGGCTGAGCTTGTTTTGAAAGCTGCTCCTTACTAAGAATCCACAGGAAAAAAAATTATGCTCAGAAAACAGGAAGAATGGGTTGAGTGATCTTGAGCCAAATTGTGAGTTATGTTATTTTCATCTTATTCACTAAAGAAATGGTCTTGATACACTATCTCAAGAACCTGGGCTGGAAAAGGAGAACAAATTACATATTTTCTGAAGAAGGAAATCTTATTATATCTATTTTGTAAAGGCTTGACCATTTTTAGCAACTTCCCCCATCGTATGTCTCCTTCCTTCTAGTCCATCTTAAGAACATCTGTTGTGCCCACAGCTGTTAAGCACTGACTTTATTATTCCAGTCTCAATTCCTGATTTATCAAGTTGGACAGTTGGCAGCTGTGATTTATTCGGTTGCTACCGCGCCAGAACAAGTTCAAATAACAAGTAAAAGTTGGGGGGTAGGAATGTTAACCCCAAAATGGTCTAATTGTCCACTATTGCTAGTACCTCAGAAAACAACTCTATTCCAATTTCAGAACCAACAACAGTCCTGTTCTTTTCCCCTGCCCATAAATTGCATTGAAATTGAGTCAAAACCCCACAGACTTGGGCAATACCTTTAGTAGCAAGAAATGAGGGTAACACTGGCTTTTTTGTCAAACTTTATAGACTTTGTCTGATGCTGATTGAGGAAAAAGATGATGTATTATTGTCTTCCTGGGGCTTGTGTTAAGTCAGGTGTGGAAATCCAGCAGCTTCTGAGGCGGGAGTGGGTCCCTGGAATATAACTCTATGTTCACGACCTCAGTCTTCTCCTTAAGAACATACATTGCACTGGGAGAGTTGAGTGGTCCACCGGTTACTCATAGCTTTCAATTTTAAAGATTGAAAGGGCCTTAGGAGTCCAGTCCAACCCTCTACCAAGGATAGGAATCTCTTCTACAGCCTTCATAATGGAAAGCGTTCAAGTCTCTGAGAACTGCCAGGGATGGAGACAATTTCTTTGAAAATCAGCCATACTCTAAATTGATTTTGAAACATTACTTTCCAGCTCACATCAGTATTAAGCTACTGCAATAATGAATGTGCGTTTTGGTTTGTAGAAGCAGAAAAGATTCAGTTGCTAGGGTGCCAGTAGGAGAATCCTAGTAGGGGAGGCTTTTACAAATGATCTGGTGGTTTTCCTGGGTTACTGACTCTTTGGATATCAGAGGAGAAGAGTCCAAGGCAAACAAAAGACATACAAGAGGTATAGTTTGAAGGGAAAGAAAAAAACAAAAGAAGATATTTATGTTCTCAAAATTTTCCATGAAAGAAGAGGTGTCTCACACTGCACAGCTATCCAGTGTGATTAACGGCAATAAAGGAAAGGTCTCTGGGGACTTCATTTGCATAGCTATTATGCCTTTGAGGATTGTCACTGATGCTAAAGTGCTTCCCCATGGCATATTTGAATCCATGTAGGAACTACATCCATGGGATCTGAGAGAAGTATTGCTCTGCAGTAACACAACTCAGATTCATTGAACTCAGTGCAATATATGCTGGGGTCTATGGAAGGCCTCCACCTGGGAGCCAAAGATGAGTTTTAAATTTTTCAATTTCTCTTTTGGATTGAATCATTGTACTTACACAATTTTCTTCATTCCTCAATCTCTGTAGGAATGAGTCATTGCAAGGCATGAACTGCATTGGCTATAATGATTTCACTTTGGGTCAGGTGCACTGGAGTATTAATCATGCCTGAGGGCTGAGTTAGGTATCTGCAGATCCAAATGGCTTTTTAAATCCATTACATCAAGTTCCGTGTAATAAAACCGAGCCTTATAACAGTGTTGCCTATGATGACGATATCACCAGTGTGGCCAAACTCTATTCCCCAAAGCTTTGCTTCCTCTCTCCTACATCTTCATCCTACGTCTCTCTTTTGAATCTTATCAATTGCCTTCATCTCCAGTGTTAACACACACACACACAAACACACTCCCTTAGCACTGCATCCTATTCCAGCAACTCTCTAGATTTCTCTTCCCCTTCATAAAGTCGAATTTCCCCAAAGCATTAAATTTACACATTGACTTTTTTATTTTCAATTCTTCTGTCCACCGTTTCTGCCTCACCTGATGATAAGGAAAATGGGGGAGGGGGGAGGATGACACTAAATTTGGAATAGTAGCTAAAAATGGAAAGGAGTTATGCTAAAGAGTGGCCAGACTGAGACTTCAAATGGTTATAGAATTATGTTTCTTCTATTTGCAAAAAGTAGTTATTAGGATGATCACCACTGATTTAAAGTGCTTAAAAAAAAAAAAAGTGGTGGAAAAGGACAAAAAATTCAAAGGTCTTGTCTAGAGCTCATTATCTGAGAAAATCAAACCCGGCAACCCTCCACTGTTTGCTAGGACTCTCCGGAATGGTCTGATGCTTTCCCTGACCTGCAGAACTCAGAGTCCCAAAGCAGTTATGACTTCTGTGTACTTTGACTAGTAGGGAAAGTAGGGCTAACTCAATCCTCAAAGCATTTGCCCTTTGTTCCACGTTAGAGATGCTTGACCATGGCCAAATTTAGTTGTTCTGACCTTGACGTGAACTTTTTGGAGCTTTCCCAGATTTCTTGATTTTCTTGGTGATGTGCTGAGGCATTAACTAATGGTAAACTAAGGTCCCAAGATTTTAGGTGGACAAATCAGGGGCATGTCCTTATCTGGGACTCTGCTACAATTTCTAAAAGGCTTGAGGTAGTCTTTTCATATCAAAAGAAATGTGTGTAGTCCATATGATAGAAAGAGAGAAAAAGATAAAACTCTGATATAAGGAAGAACACTCTAGAGCCCACCTAATGACTCCCTTATCAAGAAAAAACAAAAATGATGGTGTAAAGATTATATAAACCCCAACTCACCCAGTGCCCTCGAGTCGATTCCAACTCGTATATATATTTTTTTAGTTTTAAACTTTAAATGACAAACAGATCATATGAAAAATTGTAACATGTGGGACTTCAAGTCATTTGTTTAATTACATTCCTTTATTTTATACAAATGCATTGAACAATAATTAAATAATCTCCTATTATGCATCTGTACCTATAAGAGACAACAAAGAAACTGATGTTATCGACTTGTGCAAGCCCTTTAACTTATGTATTTAATGTTACACAAATAATGCATATCCTATTTTTTTTTTTTACCAACCCTGCAATGAGTGGTGCTCAGTTGCAGAAAACAAAATTGACTATAGCTAATTTAAGAAGAAATAGAGTTATTACAGAGTCACAAATGGCTCATACAATTGTTGATAAAGCCAAAAGGATATTGTAGGATTGACTCCCGCAATGACACAATAGAAATAAGCCATCAGGCGAGTTGATTATTCTGCCATGATCAGTAAGTTCCCCTGGCAAGTTGGGAAGCCACAATGCGGCTGCTTGTTCAGAACCCTGTTCTCGTGATCTCGACTAGCACATTGGATGCCACATAGCCTGTACCTTTCCTTCCTAACTCAGACCCCAATTCAAGCCCCCTGCTTATGTTTCTGATTAACGGGACTAAATCACCTTAGAAACCGTAGCTGTGAGAGATTCTGGGCAAAGTAATTTTTTAGTTTTAGCCTCTCTCCTACAAGAAGGTCATAGGAAAAGAAGCTGTATGAGCCATTTCACAATATCTACCGTAAGTATGGGTCATCTACACCACTGCTGGCCAGTCAAAATATAATGAAAGCCACATATGCAATTAAAAATTGTCTGATAGCCACATGAAAAAAATAAACCAAAGCAGGTGAAATTAACTTTAATAATATGTTTTATTTAATCCAATATACCCCAAATATCATCATTTTAGCCAGTAATCAATATAAAAATTATTATTATTATTTATTGTGCTTTAAGTGAAAGCTTACAGTTCAAGCGAGTTTCTCATACAAAAATTTATACACACATTGTTATGTGACCCTAGATGTTCTCTCTATAATGTGACAGCACACTCCTCCTTTCCACCCAGGATTTCCCGTGTACATTCAACTAGTTCCTGTCCCTTTTTGCCTTCTCATCTTGCCTCCAGAGCTGCCCATTTAGTCTCATATAACTACTTGAGCTAAGAAGCACTTTCTTTACGAGTATCATTTTCAGTCTTATAGTCCAGTCTAATCTTTGTCTGAAGAGTTGGCTTTGGGAATGGTTTCAGTTCTGGGCTAACAGAGAGTCTGGGGGCCATGTCTTCTGGGGTCCCTCCAGTTTCAGTCAGACCATTAAGCCTGGTCTTTATACTAGAATTTGAGTTCTGCACCCCACTTTTCTCCTGCTCCGTCAGGGACTCTCTGTTGTGTTTCCTGTCAGGGCTGTCATTGGTGGTAGCCAGGCACCATCTAGTTCTTCTGGTCTCAGGCTGATGGATTCTCTGGTTTATGTTGCCCTTTCTTTCTCTTGGGCTAGTATTTGCCTTGTGTCTTTGGTGTTCTTCATTCTCCTTTTTGCTGGTGGGTTGGGACCAGTTGATGCATCTTAGGTGGCCTCTCGTTAGCTTTTAAGACCCCAGATGCCACTCTCAGAATGGGATGCAGAACATTTTCTTAATAAACTTTGTTATGCCAGTTGACCTAGATGTCCCCAGAAACCATGGTCCCCAGACCCCTGCCCCTGCTACTTGGTCCCTTGAAGTGTTTGGTTATATTCAGGAAACTTCTTAGCTTTTGGTTTAGTTCAGTTGTGCTGACTTCCCCTGCATTGTGTGTTGTACTTCCCTTCATCTAAGATTCTTATCTACTATCTAGTTAGTGAATACCTCTCTCCCTCCCCACCCTCATAACCACCAAAGACTGTTTTCTTCAATACAAAAATTATTAGTGAAATGTTTTAAGTTGCTTTTTCATATTTAGTCTTCAAAATTCAGGATGTATTTTACGGTATATATCAGTTAGGACTAGCCATATTTCAAGCACCCAGTAACGATCTGTGGCTAGTGGCTAGCATGTTGGACAGCATAGATATAGAATCACCCAGTGTTTGTACATTACATACGTATTCAGTAGAACAGTTACACTAGGTTCCTCTGTGTTTGAAAACGTCTCTTAAGGCAATGGGTTTCTCTACATTAAATTACTGTTATGCATGCTCTTGACCTGTACAGAACTCAAGGCTCCTTAAGGTTAAGGACTGCGTTGATAATCTCTGGGTGGCTTATACACCACCATGCTCATAATAAGCATTCAATACCTATTTTTATTGTATAATTAATTGAATATAGTAATAAATAAATGAATGAATGGAAATAAATCAACAGTGGGGATTGGTTGTGATTAGTGTTCTAAATTAAGCAGTTAAATTGAAATTATATAACTTGGATGATGCCCAATAACCTTACAGAGTGAATGTCAATCACTCTAACATCAAGAAATTCGTGTACTTCTTGTTGCTGATTGCAGCCAGACATAATGCAAACGATTCACTCACCAGATGACATTTTATTTCTTCAAGTAGAGTGCCTACAACTAAATATAGGAGCATTAAAAATGAGGTTTTATGGGTGGGTTTCAGGCTTCTGAATATCTGAGTTGATAATGATAGGTGAGGGGTGCTTTTTTTCAGATGGTTTAACAAAGACTACTGATTTCTTTGTGACTTGTCAGATATACCAGCCCTTAATAATAGGGTGGCTAAAAGACAGCCCATTGAATAATTTTCTTCATTATTCATGGGCATGCAATATCCATTTGTGCCTTCTATGTGTCATTGTGATGCCAGACAAGTGATACCCTGCAATCTTTAAGGAATAATTTAAGAACAGAAGGAGCATAAACTACCACAGGTGCTAGCACCAGATCTGATAGTATTTCCCCCGCCCCCTATTCCTCCATCTACTGCCCACGAGGGAGCTCACTTCTGTCCTCTATGAAGGACAGAACAATTTTGGAAAGGGTCAATGATCTTTAGGAGACCTTGAGTCTCATAAATTGATGACTTATTGGCAGTTTGCTTTTACATATCTTTTTATGTGCTTCTGTGGGTGTAAAGGAAACCCTGGTGATTCAGTGATTAAGAGCTATGGCTGCTCACCAAAAAGTTGGCAGTTTGAATCCACCAGGCGCTCCTTGGAAACTCTATAGGGGCAATTCTACTCTGTCCTATAGGGTCGCTATGAGTCTGAATCGACTTGATGGCAATGAGTTTTTTTTTGTGAGTGTGTGTGGAAAATATGCACACTAAAACTTGCCTTGGAAAATAATTAAAAGATTTCCTTTGAAAGGCACAAACTACAAATATGCTCCACAATAAGTAAGACAGAATGGCAGAACGAGGTGACTAGAAGGGCTCTTCTAATTCTGAAAATTTGTAAATCTATGGCTCTAATCACAGTTAAATGAACAGAACGACCCAGACATTTAGACAAGTGGACTTTTCATCATTCTCACAGGGAAAAACCAAATAATTTTTGTTTGTTTTATGTTAAAAAAGCACAACGCAGTCTTATGAGATGAGGAGTCAGAACGGGATACATGATATTTATTCTCCTCACACTCAGTGAAAATAACTTTGGCGGACCAATGAATGAATGAACTTATAAAACATATGTGGAATACTTCTGTGTTCCAGGCACTGTTAGTTACAGGATATAAAATAATGAATATGATATGGTTCTTAACCTCAAGAGGAAAACTGTTTAAAGAGAAAAACAGACAAATATATAGATTAGAATATAATATGGATAGAATACTATCCAGGGATAAATAAAATTCCCATATTAAAAACGTATAAAACTTGAAATCTTCAGGTTTTGCAGAAAAGCCTTCATTTAAGCTGGGTGTTGAAGAATGTGTGGAAATTTGCAGGTAATACTGGAGAAGGGTATTTTAGATACAGTGAACAGTGTGTGAAAAGGCTTGGAACACATTGCACTCAAAGAAGGATGAGACTTTTGAAATCGCTGAAGCTGGTGTACCTGTACTATAGGTGGAGAGAATGGGAGAGGGTAGTAGGGAAGTAAGGAAGAATAACCGCAAAGCTATGCTGAGCCTAGAATGTTTTCTGATATGTCATTCCAAATACTTTCACCTGCATTTTATCACAGTGGTTCTGAAATGATTCTGTAGAAAATAGGAATGGGTGTTCCATTAAAATAAATCTGATCCCACAGTCAAGTAAATTTGAGAAACTCCATTTAAATGAGTTAAGAAAGATTTTTCAGTGCAATTTTTTTAATATGCTAATACCCATGAATGTATTTATTATTAATTTGTAAGTGGACTAAATACAAGAAGTATTTTCAAAATATGTTAGACCACAAAAAAAAAAAAAAACTGAGCATACTGATTAATAATCTAAGAGCACTAGGATTCCATGAAAAAAAAAAAAAAAATGAAGCACCATTTAAATGCTGCTCTATAGGCCATAGAGAAGCATCTGTCTATCCACCTACCTGTCTCTGTATCTCTCTCTCTATCTCTGTCTATCTATGTTCTGCTGACAATGTTAAACACAAGTTTTTCAAGAGATTAATTAGAAGCCCATTAGAATTTTTAAAGTTTGTATTTTCTATGGAGTCCCTGGGTGATGCAAACATTTAAGTGCTCAGCTACTAATCAAAAAGTTGTGGTTCACATCCTCAGAGGCACCTTGGAAGAAAGGCCTGGTGATCTACTTCTGAAAATTTAGCTACTGAACACCCTATGAAGAACAAATCTATACCGACACACATGGGATCATCATGAGTCAAACTTGACTCTATGGCAATTTCCTTTTTTTCTACAGAGCACTAGTTCTTTGGGAAAGTTAAGCACTGTAAGAACTAACAGAAGAAAAAAAATGTATTTCATATTCAAGTCAGTTTTTGAAAAGTTGAGCTAAAAGGTTTTGTTATCACAGTTCTTCTCAGACAGAGATTGATGACCTGAGAGAGAAACGATAACTGGTGGAGGAAGGGCCTGGATGAAGTAAAAGAGAATTGTATAAAAATGTAGGAACATGGTTAGGTTATAGTGGGAAGGGACCCTATTCTTCACACAGCATTGAAGAATGCAAACCTATGATCATTAATTCTGTGATCTTTGGTATACTGCTTTAGACCAGTAGGATCCTGCCTGGCCTCATTTGGGGGTTACATAGAGATGAACCCTGACTATTTAAGTTGCTTTGAAGGATTCTGAGAAAAAAAGTTAGACATAAAAGCCTGCTTTAAAATAGATAGCTATCAGACTGGATAGTTTCTTGCAATAAAAGTTAACAAGACAATGACATACGGGCTAAAAGACATCACAATTTGGTTGATTCGTAGCTGATTGAATGACTTTACCCAAAATGTGATCATTCATTCTTTAATTTGTTCATCATTCATTGATCGGCAAGGAGGATGAATAGGTGATTCACAAAAGATGTACTTTAATCACCAAAAATTATATAGAAAAAAAGTGTAACTCACTGTTGGTTGCACAGCCTGTCCTCTAGAGAAATCAGTTCTTTCTTACCCCCTCTGCACCACTCACCCACATTCCCCACCCCCAGGAATTCTACCCTAGGGAAGGATGAGCATTGATGCTGGAGAGGGACATGCCAAGACAATGCCTTGGCCATGGTATTAAGGCTGCTTTTTTGTGATAAAGAATAAGGTTAAAAGAACTTTGGGGACCAGGCACTTTTAAAATTGCACGCCAGATGCAATGTGATGGGCCTGGAGCTGCATCCCAGTTGGCAGTGTCTCATTCTAGTGACACCTAGTGAGGGAAAGGATGCATTTTTAAATCACTTCAACTTAACCTCAAGACTAAAAAAAAAATAAACCTTTGCAGCTTGTAGGCTCACCAGGGCTAGAATTTCTTGCCCTAGCTAGAAACGAAAGCCTGAACTTTCCTGGCCTTGCCCTTTAAACATATATCTCCTTTGTGAACTTATCAGGAAGTGGTTTTGTGGCCACAGGAAGCACTGAACAAGGATTTAAGGATTCAAGACATGTTCCTTCACTATTAATCCAAAAAATGCAAATTAAAACAGCAAGATATATTTTTGGTCTACCAAATTGGCAAATATTTAAAATAAAGGTATTATGCAGTGTTGATGAGTGTGTGGGGGTACAGATACACTCGTACTGCTGGTAGGAGTATAAATTAGCTCAGTCATTTTGAAGGATAATTTGACAAGCTGCATCAAAATCTTAAAAGAAAAGGGGGAAAAAAATCCATGAGGCATTCCACTTCTAAGAATTTATCCTAATAGGATAATTTTAGGTGTGCACAGAGACTTTTCTATATGCATATTCATTGAAACATTGTTTAGTAGGAGAAAATTTGAAATAAGCTAAATGCTCAGTAATAGACAAATGTTTGAATAAATTGTGGTATAGCGGTAGAGTAGAATACAATGATGCTTTTGAAATGCTACTATAAAATAATGGCCAAAGGAAAATAAATGAGATGGGAAGATTACAAGAGACTTATAAAACAAATTCAGTGTGAAGACATTGGATGCTGATTCGAACAAACCAAGTAGAAGACAAATATTTATGAGATAATCAGGGAAATTTGTGCACTGACCAGATAATTTGATTATATTAAGAAATTATTTAAAATACTTTTATATGATAATGGCATGGTGTCATTGTGCCTTTTTCTTTTTTTTAATTCCCATCTTTTGGAAGTACATACTGAACTATATACTAATAGTGCCTAGAATCTGCTTTAAAATAACCCAGCGTGGGAGTAGAAAAATAACAAGGATATTGATAAAATATAATTGGTAAAATGTTGGTAATAATTGAAGGTGAGCAGTAGATACATAGGCATTTATTATGCTATTTTCTCTATTTTTGCATATACTTAAAAATTCCATGGTGAAAAATTAAAAATAATTACGTTGTAGATTATGCATATGAGATATTTTCATGGTATGCTGTTGATTAAAAACATATTAAGCAGACTACATAACATAGCCCAATGTTTTGTTGTAGTACGTATGTACATTACGTATGTACATAAAAGAAAAAAAAGACTAATGCGTACTAAAATATTACTAATGATTATCTGTTTAGTTCTAGATATATATTTATTTTTAATTTACTATTACTTTCTAATTCCCCCTCCCCATTGGACATGAATTAGTTTTATCACAAAAGCAAGTCTAATAAAAATACTGATTGAGCTCTTACAGTGGGCTAAAAACTGTGCTTAATTTCAGGGCTGTAGAGACAAAAGTCTGAGCCTCTGCCTCAAAGGTTTCAAGGTATAATGGATAAGGCACTCATCCAGATCGATAATCACTCTTCATAGTGCCAAGATGGAGATAATGACATGAACAAAGTACTGTGATGGAGCGCGCGCGCGCACACACACACACACACACACACACACACACACACACACACAAACCTGGTGGTGTACTGGTTAAGTGCTACCACTGCTAACCAAAGGTCGTCTGTTGGAATCCACCAGGTGCTGCTTGGAAGCTCTACGGGGCAGTTCTACTTGGTCATATAGGGAATCCACTCGATGGCAACGGGTCATCAAGCCGATTCTGATTGATAGTGACTGTAGGATAGAGTAGAACTGCCCCATAAGGTTTCCAAGGAGAGTCTGGGAGATTCCAACTGCTGTCCTTTTGGTTAGCAGCCAAACGTTTAACCACCGTCCCACCAGGACTCCTCAGGGACTACCAAACTGTGCAGGACAGATTTAAGAGTCACTTCACAGGAGATCTATTTGAGTTGGCCCTTGAGGAAGAAAGAAAGAAAGAGAAAGTGCCCTGGAAGAGACCGTTTCTTATACAGCCACCTCATACTCTTTGGCAGTAGTGAGGAGGGGCTATAGAACCACATATGCTGCTTGGAGGGTATGTATCTTCACTTGCCCCATAATCTGCCTGGCAACCACATTTTACTTGGAGACTATCAGGCTAATTCTTGTTTTTATCAATTTTCATAAGACTTCCAGAAGTCCCACTTCATATGTCTATTCTTGGACCTTTATTTTTGTAGGGCTATATGAGCACTGGGGAGGCCCAGGATGATACAAATGGTTAATGTGCTTTGCTGTGCTGGAGGTTTGAGTCCACCCAGAAGTGCCTCAGAAGAAAGGCCTGGGGATCTACTTGAGGAAGATCAGCCATTGAAAATCCTATGGAGCTCAGTTCTCCTCTGACAGATATGGGGTTGCCATGAGTTGGAATCAGGTTGATGGCAACTGGTTTGGTTTGTCTTTTGGTACGAGAATTGGAGCAGCATTCTCCACTCCTTCCCCATCCCCCCCAAGTTCAATACTCCTGATTCTCCTTCCTCAATTTATTTTCCACCACAGTACTTACCTTCCAATAAACAACATGTTTTGTTTAGTTACTTACTTTTCTGCTTGCTTTATATAAAAAAAAAATTGCTTTACTATAGTGTAAATTCCAGGAAAGTAGGGATTATTGTTTTTTTTGTTGTTATTGTTCAGTACTGTATTCTCAGCACATAGAAGAGTACTTGGCAAAGAGTAGGCAGTAAGATATTTTTTGGATGAATGAATGAGTAAATGGGCCAAAAAATAATTACTAACATATTATGCCAATTAATAGAATACCAATAAGTTAAAAAATGATAATTACAATATGGACAAAAACCATGAATAAACATTTAACTGAAGACGAACGATAAATGGCCAATAAACATATGAAAAGATGTTCATCTTTAGTAATCAGAGGAAATTCAAAATAAAATCCTAGTGAAACACCATTTTATACCCACTAGGGAATCAAAAATTAAAATTGGTTAACTCTTGACTTTGGCAAGTACATGAAGCAATGCAAACTCTTAAATACTGTTGGTCCAATTTTTTTTTTAATTAAAAATTTAAATAATGGGTATAAAGAGGAATCAAAAATTAAAATTGGCTAACTCTTGACTTTGGCAAGTACATGAAGCAATGCAAACTCTTAAATACTGTTGGTCCAATTTTTTTTTTAATTAAAAATTTAAATAATGGGTATAAAGAGATATAATTCACATTCTACAAAATTCTTCTTTTTAAAATGTACAATTCAACAGTTTTTACTATATTTACAGAGTTGTACAACTATCGCCACTACCAAATTCCAAAACATTTTCATCACCCCAAAAAGAAACTGTACCAGTTAGCCATCACTCCCCACTCTTCCTCTCTGTACCCCCAGCCCTTGGCAAACACTAATCTACCTTCTTTTGCAGGTGTGTTTACTCTGGACATTTCATATAAATGGAAACATAATCATACAATAGGTGGCCTTTTCTATTTTTTTTTTTTTTGTTCACTTAGCATAATGTTTTCAACGTTCATCCATGTTGTGGGATATATTAGAACTTTATTCCTTTTTAATGCCTGAAAAATATTCCTTGTATGACTATCTCACAATTATTTTAATCCATTTATCAGTTAATAGACATTTAGATTATTTCTGTTGTTTGGCTATCATGAATATTGCCACCATGAACATTCATGTTCAACTTTTTTAGAGTGGATCTTTGTTTTTATTTATCTTGGGCATATAACTAAGAGTGGAATTGCTGGATCATATGGTAACTCCGTGTTTATATTTTGAGGAGCTAGCACACTGTTTTCCAAAATAGCTGTACCATTTCACCATCCCACAAACCTTCCATATTTTTGCCAAGACTTACTATTGTCTGTCCTTTTAATTTTAACCATCCTACTGAGTGTATTTTAATGTGATGAGTGTATTTTAATGTGTTTGTTGACCATTTGTTCATTTTCTTTTGAGAAATGTGCATTCAAATACTTGTTTATTTTTTATTTGGGTTATTTGTTTTACTGTTGGGTTATAAATGTTCTTTTATATATTCTAGACCCAAATCTCTTATTAGATATACGATTTGCTAATATTTTCACCCATTCTGTGGGTTGTCTTTTTACTTTTTTATGGTGTTCTTTGAAGCACACAAGTTTTTAGTTTTGAACAAGTCCAATTTCTCTATTTTCTTTTGTTGCTTATAAGAATAGGTTGTAAAGATTTACTCCTATGTTTCCTCCAAAGAGTTCTATAATTTTAACAGGTATATTTTCGTTTGGGACCCATTTTGAGATATTTTTGTATAAGGCATGAGGTAGGGGTTCAACTTCATTCTTTTGCATGTATATATCCAGTTGTCTCAGCCCCATTTGTTGACAAGACTGTTTTTTCTTCATTGAACTGTTGTGGCAACCTTGTCAAAATCAGTTGATAGTAAATGTGAAGATTTATCTCTTGTCCCTCAATTCTATTACTTTGATTTATATGTCATTCCTTATGTCTATTCCATACTATTTTGATTATTGCAGTTTTGTAGTAAGTTTTGAAATCAGGAAGATCTCCTTTTTTCTTTATTTTCAAGATTGTTTTGGCTGTTATGAATTTCATTTCCATAAAAAAAGGCTATGGGGATTTTGATAGACATTGCTTTGAATCCATACGTCAGTTTTGGAGAATACTGCTCTCTTAATCACATTAAGCTTTCAAATCCATGACCATAAAGTGTTTTTCCATTTGATTAGAATTTCTTTCAGCAATATTTAATAGCTTTCATCATATAAGTTTTGCACTTCTTTTTGTAAATTTATTTCTAAGTATTGGGTTACAAATGCATCATTTTTGGATATTGATCTTGAATTCTTTAACCTTGGTGAACTTAATAGTTCTAATATATTTTAATGGATTTCTTATGGTTTTCTCTTCACAAGACAATGTCATCTACAAATAGAGATAGCTTTACTTATCCTTTTTAAATCTAGATCTTTTATTTATTCATTTATTTGCTCGTTTGCCTAACTGTCTTCACTAGAATCTTTAATACAATGATGCATAGAAGCAGTGAAAGTAAATATCCTTGTCTTGCTTATTATCTTAGAGGAAAAACGTTAAGCCTTTTACCCTGAAGTATGATGTCAGCTGTGGATGTTCTTGCGATGTCCTTTATAGGATTGAGGAACATGTTTTCTATTCCTAGTTTTTTGAGTTGTTTCATCATGGAAGGTCATTGGATTTTGTCAAATTTTTTTTTTTTTTGGAGTCTGTTAGATGATATAATATATATAGTTAGATGATCACATGTTCTTGTTCTTTATTCTATTAATATGCTATATTAAATTGATTGATTTTTCAGATGTTAAACCATCTTTGCATTCCTGAAATAAATTCCACTTGGTCATGATGTACAATCTTTTTTATATGTTGTGGAATCAGTTTTAGGGGTATTTTGCTGAGGATTTTTGTGTCTATATTTACGTAGGTTAGTGGTCTACAGTTTTCTTGTGATGTGTCTTGGTGAAAGGTTAAATAGTATAATCATATCTCAAAAATAATAAGTAAATTGGGTTAATCCATACAATTGTAAAGTATACAACAGTGAAAATGAATTACCTAAAGCTAATGGAATTGACTTGGTTGAATCTCACATACATAAATAATAAAAAAATTTCCCCAGAGAAAAATGAAGTCAGTGTGTTTTCCTATCAGTAGAATCATCAAGTAATCTATTCAGAGCCTGAGGCACTAAATACCTTTTAACATAAATGCATTGTATAAAGCAACACTCCATTTATTTCAAGTAAAATCAGAATTTCTAAAATATCATTTGATTCACTTTAAATACATGCCATTAACGTGTCTATATTTACTAGAAAGCTTGGGATATCAAAGCATCAAAAGATGGCAATTTTTCAATCCTTAGAATGTTACAATTTGGGGGTAAATGAAGTATGGTTGCAATGGGTATGTCCAGACCTGGCAACTTTGTGAGAGAAATAACCAATAACACACTGGTGGTAACAAAGGGCAGAGTGAATAAGTGCAGATTTAGAATATATTAATGTAATGTTAATAATGGACTCACCACTACAATATCTGAGTTAATAACAGCTCATAATTAACCCTTGTTTACATAAAATTTCAATATACTTCTTAAAAATAAGAAATACATATGCACATAGATTAGATTACACCCAATTTCCCACCTTTCTGGTTAAGTTCTTTATAACCAATTATTAGAACAAGTCTCCAACATATCACTGTCTAAAGTATTGACTACTACCTTTTTTAAATTTCATTTTTTAATTTTTAAAATATGTTCAAAAAAGTATATGAAGCATTCAATTAATTTAAGAATGTTATGTATGATTTGCTTAACTTGGCTCAAAGTTCTTCCTCTTCTTCTCTCTAGTCCTTTTTCGCTCCCTTCTTTCCTTTTATCCTCTTTCCTGCTTTGAACAGACATGCTGTATACCAAAACAACTTGATATATAATTTTTAAAAGAAGCATTCCAAAATGAATGAGATGGAGAACATTTACTATGTGGAAGAAAATGGATCTGACTATCTCATGTAATGTAACAAAATATTTTCCAAAAAGGTCAAAAGAGTTAAATGCACAAAGGCAAATGTTTCAAAATGTAAAGTACTGAAAATATTGAAATATCTCATAGTAACAAAAGGAATTTAAAACCTTTTGTGAAAAAATGACATTAAATATTATAAAATGTTTATTATGAAGATTTTTGACTACAGAAAAACTGGCATGCTCAATTATTTGTGACTCCAGGCTTCAGAAGTTCTTCCTCTAGCATTTAGAAGTTTACAATGTTGTTTGCATTTAAACATCTAAACTCCTCTTCTAAAGTCACAGCTTATACAAAATAGTTCACAGAGTTTTAGATCATTTTTAAATGGTTAATCCAGACCCTTGATTCAGGATACTGGATTCATTCATATGCCCAAATATACCTTCTATGGAAGCTACAAACAAAACCCTTTCTGACAAGTGTTCTGAGAATGGGCTTTTCTTTCACTCATAAAAGTGAAAAACTTGTTGGAAATTCAATAAAAAACTCTAAGTATCTTTTTTTTTTTCCTTCTAGAAATCCAGTAAAATTCTTTGTAATAGAGTTACTTAATATTAGATCTTATTTTTTATTTTTTGTCAAAAGCCTCTGGACAGTCAGTAATTTAAGGTCCTGGCTCTGGTAAAGTTAATCAACCTTTATGGCCTTAGGTGCTAATTCTTCCAGGATTATGACAGAGGTTTTGCTGACCCTGAATACTGATACAGGAAGCAACGAGTCCAGGTGAATTATGTAGCTCCTTTCTTCACCAACGTAATTACATTGCTGCCAAGAACTGAAGTTATTCCATATGTACCCAAAGCAGCTGAATTTTTCCTACAGTAGAAGTTTGGTTGGCAAGGAATATTTTCCATAATTCAAAGACCCCAGAAACCTATGAAATACACTAAAGTGGCCCCTGATAGAAGACAACTAGGAACTGCCTGCTCTGCGAATCATTCATAGCTTTATCCAGTTGTGTATTGATGAATGGTGTGGCTGCCAATCCTCCATTACCTGTTATACAATTTTAGAGAGATGACACTGATTCCAAACAGTGTTTGAAGAACGAACACAGTTTTTTTTTTCATTCTGACTAAAATAAAAATCAACTCCAACATTTCTAAGGCATGCAGTTTTGGTAAAATCTCAGTATTTATGTGGTTGGCTTGGCAACGTAATAAGAAATCTTAAAGAATGTTTAAAGACAAAACTTTTGTGTCAGGAAAATTTGAGTTTCAGTAAATTACAAGCCCTTGAAGTCTAGGTTTGATATCACCGAAAAGATACAAATAGACTGCTCACTTTTCTGGATGGGAGAAAGTAAAACAGTTCTTCGGGGTTATAGTTGTCATGAATTGAATTATGTCCCCCCAAAAATGTGTGCATCTATTCAGCTGGACCTTAATTTCCAGCATTGTGTGGTTGTCCCACATTTTGTGATTGTAATTTTATGTTAAAGAGGATTAGGATGGGATTGTAACATTCCTGATCCAATGTAAAGGAAGTTTCCCTGGGGTGTGGCCTGCACCACCTTTTATCTCTCAAGAGATAAACAGAGAGTTGGGGACCTTACACCACTAAGAAAGCAGTGCCTGGAGCAGAATGCATCCTTTGGACCTGGGGTCCCTATGCCTGAGAAGCTCCTCAAGCAGGGGTCCATTGATGACAAGGAATCTTCCTCCAGAGCCAACAGAGACAGAAAGCATTCCCTGCAGCTAACACCCTAAATTTGGGTTTGTAACTTACTAGACTGTGAGAGAATAAATTTCTTTGTTAAAACCATCCACTTGTATTTCTGTTATAGCAGCACAAGATGGCTAAGAAAATAAGCTTCATACTTCTCCTCCTGGAAACTTGACTTGTGAAAACTGAGTTACTTTTATTCCCCAACACAATGAGCAACTGTTTAAATACGAGGAATGTAAAATCTTCCTAATTTAAGGAATACTTTCTTATTAATGAAAATAACGACCATAATCTTAATGGTAAGGGTTATTTTATTAATTTTCAACAATGAAAACATATCTAGACATCAAGACAAGGCAATGATGGTGATGTGACCAAGCACAGTATACACTATGCCTTAATTTGTTTGGAGTGAAATATTCATCAATAGCATAATTTTATAAGGATAGGATTCTTATTGAAGATTTTCAAAATTTTATGAAGTAAATAAAATAATGTTTTGCCGTCGTTTATGAATATCTGGAGGTTGAGAATCTTTCTTTTAACTGGTATTGCACTAATTTGCATATATGTATGATTCTGCCTAGTTTTTGTCTTAGACTCTGAAATCCTGGATGACTTTGACTGGGCATTATTTATCTGATATCTGACACAAGGTTAGCAAAAGCTCTGACACACAGTAGGTATCAATGAGTGTTTCTTAGGTTGAATTGAATCTTAATGTAAAAGATGTAGCCAGGAGAAAAGGACTTCTAATAAGATCACGAGGAACAACTTAGTTTATTTTCTGAATTCTCTTGAAAACTCTGTGAACACAAGGGCCATAAAAAATAAATGAAAACAAAAATCTCATATTCAGTGAAATTTGGAGTCACAGAAAACTTGTAAATTCAATTTATTGTTGTTGTTAGCTGCCATAGAGTTGGCCCAACTTATTGCAACCCCATACACAGTGGAACAAAAAGCTTGCTTGCAGATGGGACCCTTGTAATCCACAGGGTTTTCATTGACTGCTTTTCTGAAGTAGATAACCAGGCCTTTCTCCCAAGTTCATCTTAGTCTGGAAGCTCAGCTAAAACCTCTTCATCATAAAAGCCTACACCGACAAACAGGTGGTGAGATGCATTGGTTGGGAATTGAATCTGGGTCTTCCATATGGAAGGAAAAAATTCTACCACAGATCTACCACCACCCCAAGTTATTGTTGGGTATTTTCAAAAGCACAGGGGCCAGTGTTGCCAGAGCATAAAACTCTGTGGGAAGGGGAGATGGTAGAGGAATGGAAAAGCAGAGACTATGAGATGGTATTATGAGGGCAGATCTCAGAAATCCTCAGCAATTATACATTCCTAGAAAGAGATGACCCCACGCTAAGTGGGAACTATTGTGAGAGGGTTGAGATCAAACTAAGTTTAAGTGCTGCACAAAGTGGAAGAAGTGGCAAATCTCATTAAATATCATCAAAATAACATTAAAATTATTTAAAAAAACTGAGGGGTCACTTAAAATTCAGTCCTTTGGTGACCACAATCGGTGTTGGAGTCAACAAGGATAAGTAAACCATAGGACTCATGGCAGAAGTCCGAAGAAAGTTGAATTTTTAAGCTGCAGAGAATGAGCACTTAAACAGGGAAACTTAATTTACAGGAGTCTATAGCAAAAAAAAAAAAAAAAAAATTTTTTTTTTTTTTTTTTTTTTTATAGCAGTCAACATGGCTGACTCACCTGTTTCATGCACCATCTCAGTTGAGGGAAAACCCAACTTATCAGTACTTCGAATTACAGGAATCAATTTAATAATTACCCAAATATACAATAAGAAGAAATATATAAAATAGCAATAAAAGCTTCCCTATTCAAAAAAAAAAAAAAGCCAAAAAACTCGAGAGTAAAATGTAGCCAGAAAGTAGAGAGAAAATGATATTCGATACTCCAACAAGAATTTTAAAATAGCAAATGAAGCAACTGCTGTTATAAAGAATCATACTCAGCAGGAGTGAAGAACTCAGTGAAGAGAAGGCTTTAGATAAAGGCCAAACACAAAAGGAGATGAAGTGGATACTAGTAAAATACAGGAGGAAAATACAAAACCATTTAAGAAATGATGATTAAATTTCAGGGCACCAAAGAGATGGAAGTACAGCAAGGGAATCCATCAGTTATCTATTATTGTGTAACAAACCTCCTCAAATCTTAGTGATTTAAAATAAAATAATATTTATAGTTTATTACAACTTTGGCAGTGATCTGGGTAGTTATTCTGTTGCTCTTTATTGGGTTTCTCCTGTAGTTGGATTTAGCTGGTGGGTTTGTCTGAGGGCTGGGATTAGCTGGGATAGCTACTACAGCAGGGCCACTCTCCCAGTGTAGTCTTACACCCTGAAGGAGTCTAGACTAAGATTCTTGAAATGGTAATGGCAGATTTCATAAAGGGTAAGCCCAAATACCCAAGTGCTTATTAATCCTCAGCTTGTGCCACAATTTCGGGTGTCCCAGTGACAAACAAATCACTTGAGAAAGCCCAGAGTCAATGTGGGAAGATCCTATACAAAGGAGTGTAGGAAAATGTGATACATTGTGGGCCATTAATCTAACGATCTAGCACAGTCTGCTATCTGGTTTCAAGGATTCAGGCTGATTCATTCAGGCTTGAATTATGTAATTTTGTGTTCTAGGTCTGGATGCCAAAACAGTGTAGTTCCTCTAGGGTAGCTCCTGTTGATCCAGAGAGCCATGAACAAAAAGACAAGTTATTCCCCCTACACACAAAAAATAGAATGGTGAGAGAGAAACCATACAACCAGCATATACACTTTTGTTTAAAATGCTGAACATTGGAAGTTTGGAAGTTTATAGTTATCACTGGTCCATAATAATTCTGAAATCTAGCTAAGCATATGTCATTGGGGATTCTTACTTGGGAGCAGGGATGTGCCTGGTATAATAGATATAAACATTGTATCTATTATAGTATCTGATATCACAGAAGTTTCTGAGAACATGATTGTTGAAATTTTTTTTTTAGTTTCTATTTTATTCCACAATGTGAAAAACAGTTTAGTTCTACAAAAATTAAAATATCATAAATAGTAGTTTATATAATTATCTTATCTTAGCATTTCTACGATTTTTAAATAATAAATCGCCAGGTGGAGAAAATAAAAAAATTGTTTAAAAAAACCGGGATCTATTATTTGGGCTGATTTTATCTGACAGATCATACTATGTCAACGCCCATTGTCCATTCAGTTATGTTTAACAACTCTGTACACATTGCTGTTGAGTCGATTCCAACTCATAGTGACTCTAGAGGACAGAGTAGAACTGCCCCATAGGATTTCCAAGGCTATAATCTTTACAGAAGCAGACTGCCACATCGTTCTCCCACAGAGCGGCTGGTGGGCTTGAACTACTGACTTGGTAGCAGCTGAGTGCTTTAACCACTGTGCCATCAGGGCTCCTTCCAAACAACTCTATAGTATACTGATCAAGTCTGTTTTTATCTTGCTCCTATGGAGTAATGTGTGACGGTGAAGCTTTGGTGTTTTGAACATTTCCAAAGTGTTTGCATGTTAAGTGATGGAACTGTAGAAAGCCCTGGTTATGGGTGAGTAATGGGAAGTCTCTGTGGTAATTAAAATGTGAGGCCTCCGGTTCTAGTTGAGATTTTCAAGACTATACTGCTAAGATTTTTATTTTATTTAAAAAATCCTTCGCTTAGCAGAAGACACAAATAAATAAAGGGAAAGAAAAGCTGAGGGTAATGACTAAAACTCTGTCCCTTCTTTCTGGTATACTTATTCTTTTTCCCTCTCCTGTTGCCTTCTATGGCTGTTCATTCCAATGTAGAGGTCACCTTCCTGCTTTGCACTGCCATTGTGTCCTATGCCTAGCTTTATAACAGCCCGCAGCACACTGCCTTGAACTTACTTGCTTTTAGTCACCCCATTGGAGAGTATAGGGTTGCTACGAGTTGGAATCAACTCGATGGCAATGAGTTTCTTTGGATTTTTTATTGGAGAGTATACTACTTAAAGTAAAGACTATATCATATTATCTCAGTACCCTTCATACAAAGCACCGGGCCTGGAGCAAAGTAGGCATTCAATGAAAGCTTCTTGAATAAATACATGAAAGAGTACACAGAGTGGTTAAATGGATTATCCACAGAAATATATGTTGCTTTTTTCCATCCTCAAATGTTGCTATGTGTCATGGGAAAACGTTTCAAAATTCTGGGGTTTTAGGCTTAGGGAATGCAATTCTAAAAGACTGAGAAAATGACACATGATTCTATGTTACATTGTGAGTAGTGGTCCACGCTGTATGTAAGAGATAGTGTATATTTGGCACAAGAAATCATAAGGGAGTTTTAGAAGATTAATGGGTGATCCACAGACCATTGGCATATTCTAGAAGTGATCCACCTCTCTCTTCTGAGGCCAACTTCCCACAGGTGAACTTCCTAAAGAGACAGCATCGTTTCTGTCCCAGATGTGCTGACTGTCCCTGCCTCACAAAGAACTGAGCTCCCTGAAAGGGGTCTGGGGCCCCGTTGCAATCTTTTTTCTTTCTTTGCTTTTTGTGTTAAATGGTCTCTCAAGAGCTGTTCCCTCTCCATTTCTGCTTTTCTCTTTCTGTGCTGTTATTTCAGACATAGCTCAGTGCAGTTAGTAATAGTTGTCAAGATGAGAGAAAATTACTCTTTAAAAGACTGTTTTTTTTTCCCTTAACCTTTCTTTTCACATCAGCTATTTCCATAGCTAATAAATTTTAAACTGTGAAAATTGCTTTGATCAATTATGTATCTACATTTTTCATAAACATGCTGATTTTATTAGTTATGGAGACAATTAAAGACACATTTGTGTAGGATTTCTCTCGCAGTGCCCCCAAGTGAATTTTTTATATTCACAGATATTGTCCTATTTAGTGACTTTATGATGACCTTGCAGATATTTTTATTTTCACGAAATAAATAAAGATGTAGGCATTGTTTAAAAAAGACATTTTCCACGTATTCACATCCATGCTGACAGATAATGGTTAGAAACGCTGCAAAATCTCTGAAGATAAACAGGTAATTCACCTTCTCCCAGACATCACAGATGGTGAACAGGGGTGTCCTGTAGGTGGCAGCAAGAATGTTGCAGATTGTACCTACAAAATAATACCAACAGCATAATTAAAAAGAAAGGACAAATTAAAAATAGCTTTATTGTCATGTTCAAAGTACTGTATATTTAGCCTTAGGCAACAGATTTATTTTAAAGACAAAAAAAGAGCAGGCATGACGTGCATCCGGGGATGGAAATTAGATAACCTCACAGCACAAAGGGCCAAAGACGATGCCCTATTACTTTTATATGACTGGATTGAGGAAGCAGACAATAAGATGTTTTATAAAGGATTCAATTGGCACTGAGGATGGCTCAAAGGCACATGACTAAAGCTGGATGTTTCCTACTGGCTTTGCCTTAATGTCATTTCAGTTCCAACTTCCACAGCAATCAATTCAGAGTGCTGAATACTCACAGGCCAATGATTCGGGCCATCCAGAACATTTTGGAAAAATCAAATGCAATGAGAAAAAAAAAAAAAAAATACCCTGCAATACTCTTTCATCTTTTCCTTAGTTATCAGTATTGTCCATAATTTGATGCCAAAAGGAAAGAGCCCTCATCTTATGTGTGTCAGGAAGTGAGGTGTCTCTGACTGATGAAGGACCAATGCAGCCTCAGGCCTCTATTCCCACTGACCATGTTCAGCTCTCTGGGAAGTCAAGTGTGAGGTAAGCCAGAGAAGTTAACTCATGACTGCTAAGTTCAGAGAAGGATTATAGTATTCGTTTCTGGAGACTCATTGTTAGATTGTGGAAAAACTGACTTGTGAAATAATAAGTTAGAAGCAGGAAAGGGCTATAAGAAAAAAATAAACATCAGATAGGAGAAATATATGAGCAATGGCAGCCAGGATATGCAATCATTCCAAAGAACAATTACCTATATATAATAAAAAAATATATATGTGCATCTTGGTATGGATGATATGGAACTATTTAAAACTTATATAGTAGAGGGACAGCCTTCTCTATTAGAAAGGAATTCACCCTTTGATTTCCCTGGAATTTGCTGAATCCCAACCACTGATTCCATGGTCAAACTGCCTGGCTTATACTCTATCTGCTGTCTTTCCTCTCTAAAATGCAGTCTAAAAGTTCCTATGTTGTCCAGATGGGTTGAGAGTAGCTAGCCCAGTCTCAATGGATCTAATTTATAATGCTTTTCTTACTTGGTATACACAATCTTTGGGAATTTGTGATTATAACAGAGTAAAAGGGACACTTACAGATTCTGATAACGAGTGAGGAAGAGGTGAATGGAGTTAGTGTTGTCAGACGTTGTGCATTTCATATTTCTTCCCCTTCTCTTTTTCCAAAAGGATCCAAAAGCGTTCAAGGGCAAATGGCATCATTCCTTTCTTTTCATCCTATTTTGGTAGACCATTTTGTTTTTATTATTTGTCCCTCCTGTTTTGGTGATGTGTACTGAAAAACAGGCTTAGGGAACTGCCAAATGACATGGGAAAGATAACATCCAAGTTGGAGGAGAAATTCAGTCAGGCTTAGTGATTTATTCTCTTTATATAAGTAGAATCAGCACACCAAAAGGATAGAGAATGATATTCTAAATAGAAAAGGTGGATATAATTCTCCCACATTACCTGTAGCGATAACTGCCCATCCTGTGTGTGGATCACAGTGATGTACTGACAAAGCATTGCAAGTATAACTGAACTATAGAAAGAGAATAACCCTCTAATTCTTATTGCAGTAGGTTGCTATGTTTTCTCTTGTTTTGCATATGTTAAGAATGACTCAGAATTCCATCACAGGGCAGTCAGACTGGACAAGGCCAAGATCTACACAAATTGGTGGTGTCAGGGTTTGATCTCTGAGAATGTCAAGGTTAAAGGATGGAAAGGGGAACAGGCTGGAACCTAAATCAAGCTGGAGTCAGAAAACAGAAAGTTGCTAGTCAGATGCTAAGTAGACCAAAAGCAGCCACTGAGCCCAGAAGGCAAGAGGGAGTATCTAGACTGAGAACTGAAGCCAGGAGCTCTGAGTTGGCAGGGACCAGGCTGGAGAAAGAGTGGGTGGGGGGAGGCAGTGGAACAAATGAGGAGGGCTCCCAGCCATCACAGCAAAGAGCTTTAGACAAATGCAGTGTTGCTTTATCAGCTGGTGGGTGCTTGGTGCAAGAGAGAACGTGGCTTCTTGAAAAGGTCAGATCCTTCTCTTTAAGCAGCAAACACATTAAAATCATATGTTGAGCAAAGGATTTCACCTGCTTTTGGGAACTGTGGCATCACGTATCCACCTTGGCACACCCTCCTATTTTTGACACATAGTGATTTGATATAAATTGTCATCTCCTGGAGGCAACCTGACAACAAACGCTGCTAATCTTTTCATTCTGAACTGTGCCTGGATGGTGGAGGGTAATGAGGCACATGTCTGCTGGAGACTTTAATACATCATGAAGTGCACAGGGATTTGCTTTGAAGGGGAGAAACAATTAGAGATGGAGATTTACAGAAGACTGTAAGAGGCAAGGGGTCTCTCATCTTTTATTTTAGAAAGCCAAAAAATTCCTGTGAAATCTCTACTTAACTTACATTCTTAAGCTAGAGATTAAGCCTTTTGAAGAACAGACATACCTTTAAGATCAATCCACATGGCATTGCTGGGTTCAAAGAAAGGATAAAGCTCTAAGGGCCCTGCTGCTTGAATAGCCCTGTTTACCCAAGTAGACCACAGCTAACTTGTCGGAGTGAAGGCAATGTAGAAAAAATGATCTGGAATCCTCTTTTCTCCCTGGATCCATGCCTGTCAGGCTCAGAGAACTGAATCTCTTCTATGGCTGACCCTGGGGCTTTTTAGAACCCTGGATCTTATTCTAAGAAAAATGCACTGAGGTGTCCACTTATCTATAGTTGATACATTGGGTCCACAGAATGGCATTCAAGGAAGTTATAGTTTGAGCAAAAGACTCAAACTGCTTCTTTCTCAGGTAGGGCAATACCTGCTATGTATCTAAGGGAAGGGCTTGTTCAGGAAGCAATGGAGCACCTTCCTCCCAGCTTCTAGGCATGCAGTGACACACACAGCTCAGTATCCCCATACATGCTTTAAATCGAGACCCTGTTAACCGCTCTCCTTTTCTTAGCTTCACCTCTACGTGTCCCATGGGTGGTTGGCACTTTGAATTCAGAAATCATGCCTTTTTTGGTATCACTCATCATATTGGCAACTTGAAAGTTCTCAAGTTTTCCAACCATTCTGCATCACACTGTCTCTAAAATTCTTTTAAAATATTGATTCTCCCATCTTCTATAATCCGGGAACTATTACAGAATTACAGTTAGTATATACTCATTGCTGTTGAGTTGATTTCAACTCATAGTGACTCTGTAGAACAGGGTAGAATAGTCCCACAGGGTTTCCTAGGCTATAATCTTTTTAGAAGCAATGCCACATCTTTCTCCTGTGGGATAGCTGGTGGGTTCAAACTGCTGACCTTTTGGTTAGCAACTGAGAGCTTAACCACTGTGCCACCAGGGTTCCCTACGATTATTATATATCCCACCTTAGTATTTCTGCACATTCTTGAGGGGGAGCCAACATGTCTTAAGTGCTACTTATCACCTTTTGCTCTTGCCTGTTCTGTCTTCTTTCCTGATCACCTCTGGTTGTCCCTGAACTTTTTATCATCTGCTTTGCCCCCAACCCCCACGCATCTCTCAGTTTGTGGTTCTGTGGGGGCTTGCATGTTCCTGTGATGCTGGGAGATATGCCACCGGTACTCAAATACAGCAGTGTCACCCATGGCAGACAGGTTTCAGCTGAGCTTCCAGACTAAGACAGACTAGGAAGAAGTACCTGGCAGTCTACTTCTGAAAAGAATTAGCCGGTGAAAACCTTATAAATAGCAGCAGGACGTTGTAGTATATAGTGCCAGAAGATGAGGCCCTCAGGTGGGAAGGCACTCAAAATATCACTGGAGAAGAGCTGCCTCCTTGAAGTAGAATCAACATTTATGATGTGGATGGAGTCAACCTTCCAAGACCTTCATTTGCTGATGTGGTAAGACTCAAAATGCAAAGAAACAGCTACAAACATCCATTGCTCCCAATACTTAGTCAAAAACACCACACTTTACTTTCAAGGCATCGCAAATAAAAGATGTTATGTTTAAGTTAGAAGATACAAAAGCAAAATAAGGATGTTAGAATGCAGAAAATAAAATATTAAGAAATAGTTATTAGCTTGATGTTGTTGTTGTTGTTAGGTGCCGTCGAGTTGGTTCTGACTCATAGCTGCCTTATGCACAACAGAAGGAAACACTGCCCGGTCCTGAGCCATCCTTATAATCGTTGTTATGCTTGAGTTCATTGTTGCAGCCACTGTGTCAATCCACCTCCCTGACGGTCTTCCTCTTTTCTGCTGACCCTGTACTCTGCCAAGCATGATGTCCTTCTCCAGGGATTGATCCCTCCTGACAACACGTCCAAAGTATGTAAGACGCAGTCTCACCATCCTTGCTTCTAAGGAGGATTCTGGTTGTACTTCTTCCAAGACAGATTTGTTCATTCTGTTGGCAGTCCATGGTATATTCAATATACCACAATTCAACACCACAATTCAAAGGCGTCAATTCTTCTTCGGTCTTCCTTACTCATTGTCCAGCTTTCACATGCATATGATGCGATTGAAAATGCCATGGCTTGGGTCAGGCTCACCTTAGTCTTCAAGGTGACATCTTTGCTCTTCAACACTTTACAGAGGTCCTTGGCAGCAGATTTACCCAATGCCGTGCATCTTTTGATTTCTTGACTGCTGTTTCCATGGGTGTTGATTGTGGATCCAAGTAAATTGAAATCCTTGACAAATTCAATACCAGCAGGGTCACCCATGGAGGACAGGTTTCAGCTGAGCTTCCAGACTAAGACAGACTAGGAAGAAGGACCCAGCAGTCTACTTCTGAAAAGCATCAGCCAGTGTAAACCTTATGAATAGCAGCAGAACATTAGCTTGATAGTTCCTACAATTTGTCATCCATGCCTCTTCGCAGGTGCCTCTACTCATCATTTCTATGCCTCTCTGTTCTTGAACATACCTCTCCCTCAAATCCCAGCAACAACCTTGGTCTCTCTTTGCCAACTCCCAAAGGCCTCTGATTTGTGGCTGTCCCAAATCTCTAGCTTCTCACCATGAGGAAAGCCTCTTACTTTATTGTTTAAAGCATTTTCTTGCCTCTTTGTCTCAGCCTTAGTGTATTTTAAGGACTTTCTTTCACATATCCAAAAAGTCCATTAAAATATTTTCCTTAAAAAAAAGAACAAAAAGCATAATCCATTGCCATTGAGTCCGTTCCAACTCGTAATGACCCTATGGTACAGAGTAGAACTGCCCCATAGGGTTTCCAGGAGCTGCTGGTAGATCCGAACTGCTGACCCTTTGGTTAGCAGCCGAGCTCTTAACCACTGTGCCACCAGGGCTCCAAACAAAAGGAGGATGAAACTGAAGAATAATTCTGCTTTTACCTTTAGAACGATAGTATTCATCATGGACTACACATAGCTTTAAAAATAGCAATCTCGACATCTCTTCTGAATATAAAATCATAATAATTATCACGTTAATAAATCATACCAATTCCAGCTGTAAACACAATAATACTGACTGTCCTTTTGCTTTGCTTCTGTCACTTCCTTTTCCCTTAACAACAAATTTAAATGTTCTTCAGTAACTCGAGTCCCCTACCCAAATTTCAAACCCAGAATTTGCAGTGGGAAATCTTTTAAAAACTGTTTTGGGGAAATTAAGTTACTTTCACATGATCACTATCAATTTTTAGCCTTTTTTACCTAGATTGAGTCATTCCCATCTAGTCAATTCGGACTCATAGGAGCCTAGTGGTACAGTGGTTAAGCACTAGGCTGCTAACCAAAAGATTGGCAGTTCAAACCCACCAGCTGCTCCATGCGGGAAAGATGTGGCAGCCTGCTTCTGTAAAGGTTACAGCTTTGGAAACCCATGGGGCAGTTCTACTCCGTCCTACAGAGTCGCTATGAGTCAGAATTGACTTTATAGGACAGAGACTGAAATTTACCTCTGTCCACCCACATTTACTTCTTTTCTTCAAGTCTCTGCGGGAGAGCTGTTTCTCTTCCTACTTTGGGCTACATCGTCCCCAGGTTCCCTGGGTTTGGTTCCCTCTGTGAACACCCTAAACTTCCCCTTCAGTATCCATTCTCTTGTTTTTCCAACCTGTCCCTCCAGACTGATTCCTTCCCTCCATGATTAGCTACGCTTTAGTTTTTCTCATCCTCATATTGACCAATAGTTATATTCCTGGGTTAAATCTATTTGGTATTGATGTATTATTCTTTATATTTATTCTTTTATACTTTCATTTTACTCTTAACTTCTATTCACTACTATTTTATTTAGTATTTTCTCATCTATATTTATAAATGATATGGGCTGATTGTGCTGTAGTGGTTAAGTGCTACAGCTGCTAACCAAAGGGATGGCAGTTCGAATCCACCAAGCGCTCCTTGGAAACTCTATGGGGTAGTTCTACTCTGTCCTACAGGGTCACTATGAGTCGGAATCGACTCGACGGTACTGGGTTTGGTTTTTTTTTTGGTATGGGCTTATAGTTTTAACTTTTGGTGCTATCCATATTCTGTTTTAATATCATAGTTTTTGCTAACCTTATACAATAAATATAGGAAACTTTCCATCAATATATTACACGGTAAATGTCTGGATGACTGGGATAGCACTTTGGAACAATTTGTATTATATAGGAATAAAATGTTTCCTAAAAATTTGGTGGAACACACCAGTAAACATATACTCAGTGACAGTTTAGAAACATATCATTGCCATCTTTTCAAGATTCCAAATAGTTGCTTATCTATTTTTTCTTTCTTAAACGACTTAGATAACTTGTTTTATTACTTTCCACTTTGTATTTTACATTTTTCTGATTTTAATGGCTTCATACTTCTTATCTTTCTATATATATACATATATATTTTTTCTATTCATCTATTTTCAAATGTTCATTGACCTATCATTTTAGGTAGCACCTATTGGAATGTGTTATTTTCTTACTTGATCTGAGGGTCTCTAATCGGGGATTTAATCTATTTAAATGCACTGTGATTATAGTTTATGTTTACCATCTTGTTGTATTTATCAGTTCACTTTGTTTTGTCTGTTTTATTGTTAATTTATTTTTTCCTCTTTAGTGCCTTTTGTTGGATGAATAGAGTTTTTGCTGTTTTATTTTTTTTTTCGCACTGGGAGCCAAATATTTGTGCATACTATTTATACATCTAGTAGTTTATCATGTATTCTTTAACATACATTTCCAATTTTATGTATATTTTTGTTAATATTGAGGGTTATTTTTTAGGTATAAACCAAAAATCCAAACCTGTTGACTTTGAGTTGATTCCGACTCATAGCGACACTATAGGACACAGTACGTCTTAATTATCCAGTGCTGCTGTAACAGAAATACAACAAGTGGATCACTTTAGCAATCAGAAATTTATTCTCCCACAGTTTAGGAGGTTAGAAGTCTGAAATCAGAGTACAAACTTCAGGGGAAACTTTCTTTCTCTGTTGGCTCTGGGGGAAGGTCCTTGTCATTAATCTTCTCTTGGATCTAGGAGTTTCTCAGTGCAGGAGCCCCAGGTTCAAAGGATGGGCTTTCCTTCTTGCACCCCTTTCTTGGTGGTATGAGATCTCCCTATCTCTTTGCTGGCTTCTCTCTCCTTTTATCTCTTGAAAATATAAGGTGATGCAGGTCACACCCCAGGGAAGCTTCTCTTATATCGGATCAGGGCTGTGACTTGAGTAAGGGCATTGCATCCCACCCTTCATTTCTTTAATATAACCTAATCTGGCCTCATTAACCACAGGCAGAGGTTAGAATTTGCAGCACATAGGAAAATTATATAAGATCACAAAATGAAGGACAAGCACACAACAATGGAAATCTTGACCCACCCACCTTGACACATATTTTGAGGGGACACAATTCAATCTATGACACAGTAAAGCTGCCCCATAGGGTTTCCAAGGAGTGGCCAGTGGATTCGAACTGCCGACCTTCTGGTTGGCAGCCAAGCTCTCAATCAATGCGCTGCCACCAGGACTCCATTTTTTATTTTATTTTTTAGGTATATCGTACCGTAGTACAAAAAAGCATTAAAATCCTTAGATTTTCCTTTCTTTCCCTTTCCTGGTCAATTCCTGTGTTAAGGCCATTTGGTATTTTATTTCAAGATTTATTTTTTACATTATACATCTCCAAATTTTTCTATAAATTTTATTAGTGCTTTCAGTCATATATCTATTTTCTTGTCCTTCTTGGATTTATTTTAAAATTTGATGAAATATATACCACAGTAATTTTTTTAGAGAGTGGTGTGTAGGTTAAAAAAAAAAAATTATGCAACGTACAAACATCTCTGAATTTGGTTCTCTTCCAAGTACTATTTGTCTATGCATAGAATTTTAGGTTTGAAATAATTTTCTCTCACATTTTTCTAGAGATGAGTTGATTATTTTCCAAGATCTATAATGCTAATAATGATTTGTTCTGTTTTTTTAAATTGAAAATAAATTGTTTTTGAATTCTTTTTAGATTATGCTATTTCATTGGTATTGTAAAATTTCCTTTCACTGTGTTGAGGTATGGTCTTTCTCTCCTTTTTTTTTTTAAATTGATGTATCTTTTTTGCAACTTAGTAGGCTTTTTTCATTTCAAGGCTTATGCATTTATTTAATGTTGGAAAATTGTTCTTTTTATCTTATTATATCTTAATTCAATTGTATTTTTTTTAGTAGTCCTATAAAATATATTATGAAATATATGGATCTATTGTCTATGTTGCTTACCTTTTCACCATACTTTTTTTTTTTAATATGTCACATTCTAGGGGGATTTCTTGGCTCATTCTTCTAACTCTATAATACATTCCTTAGTTGTGATTCTATTTTTATTTTTCAAAATCTCTCTCTCATTTTAGCAGCCTGCTCTTGTTTTATAAAAGCAAGAATTGTTTGGCACTCTCTGAAGATCTTCTATTTGCTTATTTCATGCTTATACTATCCTTGCACTATTCAGTCTGTTTTGAGTTTATTAGGTTTCGTTTGGTGCGTCTCTTCCATGGCTTTTTTAACCATGTTTCTATTGAGAATCTTTGACTGCCTACTTGTGAATGGAATATAGGAGGTTGCCTTTGGTTATTTCTATTTGGAGAAGGGTGTGCTAGCATGTGGAGTTTGCTGGTTATTTATTACTTGGGTTTGAGGGCCCCTGTACTTCTCCTGTATTTGGAATCCATATGGGTCACTGCTCTAACCCTCCAGCCCAAACATTCACGGGTTTATCTTGTTCCAAACACAAGAGATGACCACTGTTATGCATAGACTAATAGACAAATGTAAAATAGGAAGGATGCACAGGCCTAGTTATTTTAATACAGTTTTTATACCAACTTCCCTGACCATCATTGCTAGATTACTTCCAGCTCCTTGTATCACTTGACTATAAGCCTAAAGCCCTTATGGCTGGCACATTTTGTTATCTACCAGTCAGACTGTACCCTTTATTTCCTACTGTGAGGACCTTCAGTGTGTCCAGCCCCAGAATTTAAAGGATGATTAGTTTACCTAATCATGGCAACCTCTGCTGTCCTTTCCTGTGTTTGGTTAAGAGGTAAATGTGCAACCAAAATCTGGCGAAGAAGATAAAAAGTAAGTATGCGGAGGTCTCCTGCAAAGATTTTACTCCTTCCTCCATTATAAATAAGACAGAGCTATGCAAGAAGACTTCCTCTTCCTGCTCCTTTTCTTTCCTTTTTGGTAAGTTTCATGTGAAGAGATGGTATGTGGTCAAGGAACTACATATGATCTTGACAACATGATGGCATGAGCAGAGAAGGAATAGAGGAAGGGGTTGAATCCCTGATACTGTAGTAGAGCCCTGGAACCAACCCTGTAACCGCCCATATCCAGACTTTGTGGTAGGTAAACTGATTACATGGCTTTTATTTTTGGATCACCAGTTAGTTGTCTAGGTGATTCTGATCCATGACAACCTCATGTGTGCCAGAGTAGAACTGCACTCCATAGTGTTTTCAATGTCTGATTTTTTTAGAGGTAGATCGCCAGGCCTTTCTTCTTTTTGGTTAGCAGCCAAACATATTAATCATTTGCACCACCCAGGGACTCAATATTATTATTTGGATTAATATTCCCTTGTTTATAGCTCGAAACATGCTAGACGCCACAGATTGCCTTTACCTCAATAGCCCTTCTTTGTCTACATGAGTGTTAGGTTTCACTTGTCTGTTATGTTTTACTACAAATCTGATACCGTCTGCTTTCTATCATTCTGGTATTTCTCACCCTTGAACTGATTGGAATATTTTTCATGTTTTCAGCCTTTATAAAGATTTATTCTCACTAATAGTTATAAGAAAAACGAACATACACCTTTTTGACATGTAAGGAGCTTGGAGCAGAACGGAAATGTAGAGAAACAGGTCCTGTTTGCTGTTTTCTATGATTGTCTGCTTCCAGCCTATGTTTACACCCAACGTTCCTACTCTTGAAGATTCAGATGTGTTGTCCTCTCTATGAATCTTCCTGTGCCCATCATGGGCTTCCACTGTACCCTGAGTACACCTCTATTATTGTATTTACTACACAGTATTGGAATTGTCTTACCTAAGCCTGTCCTTCCATAGGACTGTGTGTCTAGTGTTATACCTTGGGTGTGATTTATAATTATGCAGAAGGGCTTGCTCATGGTCATCTCTCAAAACTTTGTGCTGAATTGAACATATTGCTGTTCTTGAGGTGTTTATTTTCTGGAAGGATGACTTAAAATCTATCAGTTCTCAAATTCTGAAGTTTTCTTCTTGAATTTATTCTAACTACTTGAAGCTAGGAGATCTGAATTTAGGTCTTCAAGATAAACTTTTAATGGAGAATTTTATGAATGTAAGTGATCTTCTTTGTCCTCCTCTATTTATCTTAATTATTTCCTCTGTTTTGTTCCTCTGTTTACAAATTAGATTATGTCTGGAAGTTCTTATTGATGTGGTGTTAAGTGCTTCACAGGTAAATTTTCCAGGCAACTGTATTCAATTTAACTGAATTCACAAAACCCTTATTGGAGCCTATTATGTAATAAGCTTTGTGCCATATTGGGTACAGGTATCAATTCTCTTTGTTAGGGAATATATAACATCAGTTTATTTTTATCAGGATTTTGTTGCAAGTATTTAAAAAATGTGATTGTGTGACAGTTCTGAGTCTTTTTCTAATAAGCAAGCAAGCAAACAAACAAAAAAGCCCTCCATATATTCCTTATATAGCTAAGTCTGTTAAGGGATATATATTAGTTGAATTGGAAACCCTGGTGGCGCAGTAGTTAAGTGCTACAGCTGCTAATCAAGAGGTCAGCAGTTAGAATCTGCCAGGCGCTCCTTGGAAACTCTATAGGGCAGTTCTACTCTGTCCTGTAGGGTCGCTATGAGTCGGAATCGACTCAACGGCAGTGGGTTTTTTTTTTTTATTATTAGTTGAATTAGCAATATCTATTTTTTTTTTTTTTTATGGTAACACACAATTCCTGAAATGTCAGGAGGATAACACAATAAAAGTTTATTTGTTGCTCATTTAAAATCCAATCAGTGACTATTTGGTGATGTAAGGCAGTAATGTCCATGTAGGAGCCCATCCAGTCTGAAAAAAATGTCTAGCATATTTGATATGTGGTTTACAAGTCTAATAAGCCTTATAAGTCACCATGAGAACAGACATTTAGGAGGTAGGGAAGAGAGAGAAAGAGAGAGACAGATGAATTGTGCATTGCGTATATGGTGGTCTTTAATCACTCAGTTCTCAATACAGCATACATCATTTCTGTTCACTTTCCTTCAAGCTGATGGAAAATGGAAGATAGCTCCACTGACTGCAGGGAGGCTGGGAAATGTAGTCCAGCTGTGTGCAAGAAGGACCTGCATTAGGTTTTAGTGATTGCGTAGCAGTTTCTGCCGTAGACCTCTGCTACGTGGCCAGTGTGTCTGGCCAAGGGAGAGAATCGTGTGGATCCTTCAAGTATAGCTTTTGCTTTTCTCTACTAACTAAATTTCATCTTCATTTGTTTTAATAAAACTGTCCTAATTAGGCCAGCTTGGGAAATTGACCAGACTAATACATACAAATTCAAAAGCAACAATACTTATTCAGCAGGTGGCTTTCCTCAAATTCTCTGAGCTTCAATGATCAGTATATGAGGATGTATTTTCTCTTATTAGCCTCTGTAATGAACCACTAGTCAACAAGGATGCAACGCATCAGTTAATTTTTTTTTTTTCTTTAGTTTAAGGAGGAAAGACAGAGAAGTTAGTTTGTTGACTGGCCAACTCACAAAGGTTTTTTTCAGGATAAATTGGAGGGACAAGAGGAGATGGTGATGACTGGCTATGTGAATTTTCTAGAGTTTCCTGTCTTTCTAATTTTTAATAAAGAAGAGAAATGCCATTGTGTGGTATTGGTAGAAAATAAACCCAACACTTAAAGAATTAGGGATAGGGCGGATTAAGTGTATAAACTTTTTCTTCCTGGCAGAAAAGACAGGATTTTATTTCTCTAGCTGTCCCATTCCCTAGCATGGTGGTTTAGATGGATCATTGGCTTTGTGGTCATGACATGATTAGAATTGAGACCTTAGTTTGCTCCTTGCCACCGCTATGCATCTGAGAAGTGACCTCCATCCCCCCAGCATTTATTCTACATCTTTAAATTGGTATAAACATACTTATGTAACATAATTTTTTGAAAGGATTAAGCACAGTGAATCAGATCCTCTATCCTGCCACCTGCCTCCCAGTAAGCACTCTGGAAATCCTAGTTCTTTTAGGCTGGAGAAATTACATACAGAGTAGCTTTCCTATAAAATGTCCTATAAGAAATGACAGGTCTGGAACGTAAAACTCCTCAGACTATTTCTTCATTCAACATTATTGAAGCACTACCATGCCTTGAAGGCACCCCATCCTTGGTTCCAAAAGTATGCCCCAAAGTATGTGACACATAATCTTTTAAGGCACTGGCACATGTATATGCCAGTCTTTGAATTTTGGGTGTCTTTAACCAGATTTGGAATTTGTAAGTGAACAAATCACATTTTATCTTCTTTTGTTTCTCTCTTACCCCATCAGGATGAGTGCCATCCTTAATTTTGGACTAAGTGAATGGCTATGCCAGGCACTGTGCTACGCAGCATAGGGGAATAAGGATGGAAAGACAAGCCCTGCATCAACAGAGTTCATACTCTATAGCACCTTTGGCTCAACTCTGCCCTCTTGGCTGTGTTTCGAGCTCGCACAAGAAAGCTTTGATTGTTCAGACTTTTTTTTTTTTTTGTTAAAGGAACCATACTTATGTTTAACCCATGAGGATGAAGGGGATGGAAACAAAGAGAAGACAAGGGCCCAGTTCATCACTCTCCTCCACCAATCCTGGACCATGGTGAGAGGGAACATTGTACGTAGCCACACTCCTAAATTGCCTCCAGTGCAGAGTAGCTGTGCTTGTGATGATCCCAGTGCCCCCTATCAGAGTTTCCAAGGTGCCGAGTATTGGGCATGTGCTTAGGCCCACTGTGGACACTACAGCAGTCACTTTTTTTAAATTGCGAGTTTGAAAGAAAAACAAAAAGTTTGAAATGAATGCATCACGGAGTGTCCTTCATAAAATTGGCTTCTGAGTAAAAAAATTTGAACCGGAACTCAATGAGTATTTCTATGAAAATTAAGAAGAAGAAGAAGAAGAAAAAAAAGCCATAATTTTTAGCTTGAACGCAGACCTTTTTATCGTGTTTGGTGAAGTCACTCAGACCTTGCGCATCGTGTTTGTTCTGGTTTTGGAGCGCATCTTCACTGGTACCTGTATGAGAACAGAAAAAGGAGACAGGAGACGGTTGGCAAGCTGAAAAGAAACAAGAACCCCAAATTCTGAGGTGAATCAAGGCCAGAGCAGTGGCCATGGAGTGTTCATATTTTTGAAGTTAATTTTTTTTTTTTTTAAAGCTGCTCGTCTGCACATTAATTTGTAGTTTCTGTCCTTTTTTTCTGCACCAGATTTGGTAATTAACTTTTTAAGCCGAGTTCAGCAATTTATTGGGCTTAGTCTGCAGTCCAGAAACTGATCACACACCTACCATGACAAGACAGCCTTAATGAGTCTGAAATCAGGAGCTGAAGCCGTGGATGAGCTAATTCTGCACCCGAGGCCCCGAGCCAGCTCCTGGAAATGATCTCAAATGGACCCTGAGTCTTGCCACCTACAGCACAATCCCTCCCATATCTAACCCCTCCCACAGGCTGGATGGTGTGACACCACTGAAGTGTCTTCAGAAGAAATGTTTTTTCTTTTAATTGCATTTTAGGAGTGAGCAAAGAAAAAAAAAAAAAAAAAAAACAGCTCTGCAATATTTATTGCCCTGTTCAAATGGAGAAAGAACCCTACATCAGATTGTAGCAATTACGAAGGTCAAAAGATTTTCTCCCCTCCAGCCGTTTTATGGCACAGTGAAGCGGTACTTCTGAACACATAATGAACACCACAATATCTGTTTGGATTGTGCAGAAACCCCCAGCTCCCGGGAAAGGTGTTCTAATGAGATACTGTATTAGTATAATACCGCTTTCAAAGCGATCACCGGCATGCTGATTGTTCCCTGGGCAGGAAAGATTCACGAGCCTTGTTTTGTAACGAGATGAAAGCAAGTTGGACAGAAAAGATTGGTTTACAGAGGGAGGAAGCTACTCAGATGTGTGACAACTGAGCCGAAAGGACTACTGCGTCCAGCCTGAGGCTGTTAGCAACTTTGTAACGGAAGAAAAAAAAAATCAGAAAGATAAAGCAAGATACCTTGACAAGTTTCAGGATTCTAGGACACAAAGATATGTTCTCCCTGTAGCTCGAATCTTTATGAACAAACCCAGTACAATTGGGGACAGAGGTTGTTCTCAATCTAGGACCACCTTGGGAACCGGAGCTTTATCTAACCTGACAGCTCATCAGGCTGAATCCATGGGAGATTTGGGCTGCTTCTGACTCCACCCCCACAGAGTTGGAAATTCAGGTTGAAGGGATCTCTTTTGTTTAGGCGGAGGAAATGAGCCACAAAGGAAGGGACTGTCAGCTCACATAGTCTGGGGGCAAGCATCTACTCCTTCCTGGCTCTGAGCCCAGGAGACCCTGAGATGGGTGTGATCTGGGCGTGCCCTGGAAAGCTCCTTACCCATCCTCAGGGGCGGATTATTCAACTGACATGGTAAGCACAGGCTTACTTGTGCTTATTTACTAATCTGTAGTGAACAATTTCACCTGGCTTTCACCACCCTGCTACATCCAAGACCCATAGCTGAGATACCTGAGTGTGGGGCAATAGGAGTCCAGTTGGCCCTTTGTATCCGCCTGTTCTGCCTCTGAGGATTTAGCCAACTGTGGATCAAAAATATTCGGTTAAACAAGACAGTTCCAAAAAGAAAACCTGGAGTTTGCAGCTCGCCCAGCACTAGGAGGAATCCACAAGAATGAAGTAAATTCATGCAAAGTCACTGTTAGAGTGTGGTAGCTGCAGCAGATAATTGTTTCATATTGAGCCTGTTTTAAAAACCAAACTTTCAGAGATGTTCTACACAAATTACTGCAGAGCTAGGTCTCCCTCATTGTATGTTGATGTAAATGAATTTTTGACCCTGAATATCACATGAACTTTATGTATTTATGAGTGTCAGATTTCATCTTATTGACTTAGAACAAAAGAAAGAACAACATTACATATTTTCAAGATAATGTAAAATCTTTATCTAGACATCTATGGAGGAAAGCATTCTCTTCCAACATTAGGACTCCACTGGATAAGCACATACTCTGCATCTTTTGCACTTAGTAGGAAAAAAAACGTTGACCCAAATATGGCCAAGGGAGGAATCTTGAAGGGAACCACCAGAAGTTTTCTCCAGGGTGACAAGAAGCCAGTAAGTGAGACTACTTACTGTATATCGTTCAAGCATTTATAAAACCAGTTCACATATATGTATGTGGTCTGGCAAACATAATTGTCATAGTGTCAAAGAGAATACAACAAAAAAAAATTTAATTATGTTTTTAAAATCAAGGTATACCCACTCAAGAGAACCCCTGAGGGAGCAGAAGAGCAGTGGGATACAGACCCTAAATTCTCATAAAACTACCAGACTTAATAGTCAGGGTGAGACTAGAAGGGCTCCAGAGGTCATGGTCCCCAGGCCTTCTGTTAACCCAAGAGAGGATCCCAAAGCCAACTCTTCAGACAGGGATTGGACTGGACTATGGGATGGAAAATGAAGCTAGTGAAGAAAGAGCTTCTTGGATCAAGTAGACACATGAGACTATGTTGGCATCTCCTGTCTGGAGAGGGGATGAGAGGGCAGAGGGGGCCAGAAGCTGGCCAAATGGACACGAGGAAAGAGAGTGGAGGGAAGGAGTGTGCTGTCTCATTAAGGGGAGAGCAACTGGGAGTGTATAGCAAGGTTTATATGCATTTTTGTATGAGATATTGACACGATTTGTAAACTTTCTCTTAAAGCACAATAAAAATTAATTAATAATAACAATAAAAGATATACCCACTCAACAGCATCCATCTGGGTAAAAAGAAAACAAATTTAGTGTGATCTTATGTTTTCCCCCATATTATCCACCAAGGATGACTACCATCTTGCTTTTCATACCTTTAAAGCAATCAGCAGACTCACCAGTCAGATATTTCTAAAGTACATCTTGTACCTCATCATCTTTTCCATGTTTTATACTACATCTCTTATACTCCATCAATTGTCCAAAAAAACAGCAATATTCAAGTAAAAATTGTGATGTATTTAACTGATAAAAGAACAATGGTGAGTATGATAAAAACATTGAGACAATAGAAAACTTTTGAGTCAAGAATCCTGAAGTTTCCATCTAACACTGTGTTCTTTGTCAAAACAATCTTAATTCCTTAAATTTTGAATTTCTTTTATGCAAAATGAGGGAATGGATGGTGAATGGCATAGTTCTTAAAGTTGGATTTAGTACTAACATTTTATATTCTAACTTCAGTTACTGTAGACAGCCAGGAAGTGCTTTATAACTTACATGTTATCTATAGTGCAGGGATCTGCCCCTGATATGCAACTGAGTCCACTTTAAGATCCATTATCTTCAAGAGGTTTAGTTAGAACTGACGCCTCCTTTATATAGAGAGCAGAGCAAGTCTAAGAAAGAGGAAACGCTACTTCTCAGCCCGTGCATACCTGCCAATCAGAAAGACCATTGGGAGATTTGAATTAGTTGTTTCCGGTTGATGATTCCTCAGGCCAGAATTCTCGCTGATATTTTTAAATCCCTCCAATAAAGTCTTAGTAGAAGAAACCGCAAGATGAATTACACATGCTCATAGATCTGTCTCTGACAAACGTCATGGTTTTCATTCATCTTCATAATCTCAGCACTTGGTGTCCTAGGGAATCTTTGGGGAACAGAATTGAGAAGAAAACCAATGATCTCATCCCTCAGTAAAGACCAGGGTGAACAGTATTGTTTTTTTAATTGAAGGCAGAAAAAAAAAAAGTTTCTAAATCCTTTACAACAGTTATCTTGCCTTCAATTCCCTTAGGCTTAGGTTGATAAACTATTTTCTAAAGAATTTTCTTTGGAGACGCCTTTTCATTTACTGAGAAGAACTAATTGTTTTTCACAGTTATATATAAAAATACAGCGTTCTCAACTCACTGCTGTGTATCGAGGCTCAGAAAAATATTGTTCTCAAGGCACTCTCCATTCTGAGGAAATTTGCTTTTATAAAGTGCTCTCATAGCCTAGTTGTCATTATTTAAGCAATCATTAGGAGCAATTTACATGTGTTAACCAAATCAGGTTGATTATTCCCATCCTATAAATCATCAGGAAGAGCAAACAGAAATCTGCATCCACGTCTTTAACTATGCCATGACCAGTAGTTTCATCCTTGCTCTTTACTGGAGCCCTTTGACAACAAGGCAAGACCTTGGGGATTTATTCCTCAGCCTATAACCCTTCCTGCCTCAGGCCAGGCTCATCTGGGGAAAGATAATCGAGGCAAACAATAGTGTAGCTGGAGCAGCTTTCTTTTTCTCTCACCAGTCTACCTATATGTTTACTAAGTTGACAATATGGGTTAAAAGGATACATATACTGGTGTCACGTCGTCTTTAGCTGTTCAGGTCAAGGCTGAAGGCTAAATTATTCACTTTTTTCAAGATGTTAGGATCCTCGCTCTTCAGGAATCGGCCAGTAGTAAGATCAGGACCTTGAAGTGAAACTTTGTCAGACATTGGGATTAAGTCAGTGCTCCACACATGTCTCAGGAAGTCTTGTATGGTACAAGGCATGTGTCACACTAATAATATAGTAGTTTTTTTTTTTTTTTTTTTTAATTTCAGTGGATGCAATGCTGGAAGTGCTCACTCGTCTATGCCAAGAAATTTGGAAGACAGCTACTTGGCCAACCAACTGGAAGAGATCCATATTTGTGCCCATTCCAAAGAAAGGTGACCCAATGGAAAGCAGAAATTATTGAATACTTAAGTAACATTTTGCTGACGATAATTAAAAAAAAAAAAACGCAGTAGTGCATTGACAGGGAACTACTAGAAATTCAAGCTGGATTCAGAAGAGGACGTGAAACAGGGAATATCATTGCTGGTGTTAGATGGATCATGGCTGAAAGCAGAGAATATCAGAAAGATGTTTACCTATGTTTTATTGACTATGCAAAGGCATTCGACTGTGTGGGTCATAACAAACTATGGATAACATTGTGAAGAATGAGCATTCCAGAACCCTTAATTGTGCTCATACTGAGTCTGTACATAGTCAAAGAGGCAATTGTTCAAACAGAACAAGGGGATGCTATGTGGTTTAAAATCAGGAAAAGTGTGTGTCAGGGTTGTAAAATTTCACCGCACTTATTCAGTCTGCATGCTGAACAAATATTCAGAGAAGCTAAACTATGCGAAGAAGAAGGCGGCATCAGGATTGGAGGAAGACTCGTTAACAACCTGCTACGTGCAGGTGACACAACCTTACTTGCTGAAAGTGAAAAGAACTTGAAGCACTTACTGATGAAGACCAAAGACTACAGCCTTCAGTATGGATTACACCTCGACATAAACAAAACAAAAATCCTCACAACTGGACCAGTAAGCAACATCATGATAAACGAAGAAAACATTGAAGTTCTCAAGGATTTCATTTTACTTGTTTGCATAATCAATGCCCATGGAAGCGGAAGTCAGGAAATCAAACGATGTATCGTATTGGGCAGATCTGCTGCAAAGGACCTCTTTAAAGTGTTGAAGAGCAAAGATGTTCCTTTGAGGACTAATGTGCACCTGATACAAGCCATGGTATTTTTAATTGCTTCATATGCATGCAATAGCTGGACAATGGATAAGGCAGACTGAAGAAAAATTGATACCTTCGAGTTATGGTGTTGTTGGAGAATAGTGAATGTACCACAGGCTGGCCAAAAGAGTGAAAAATTCTGTCTTGGAAGAAGTACAGACAGAATGCTCCTTAGAAGCTAGAATGGCAAGACTTTGTCTCAAGTACTTTGGACATGTCTTCAGGAGTGAACAGCCCTTGGAGAAGGACATCATTCCTGGTAAAGTAGCAGGTAGTTGAAAAAGAGGAAGATCTTCAGTTAGATGGAGTGACACAGTGGCCGCAACGATGGGCTCAAACATTGAATGAATTGTGAGGATGGAGCTGGAGTGGGCAGTGTTTCCTTCTGTTATTCACAGGGTCGCTATGGGTCGGAACCAATTCAAAGGCACTTAACACCAACAACAACATTTTGATTTCACATTGTCATTGACCCATGTATTTCTAACTTCCTTAGGCAGCTCATAAATAAAAGGGGTAAAAAGCCTTGGCACAGTTGATAAAACAAAACAAAAAATCCGCAAATTATCTTTGGTGAAATTATTAATAGAAAACATCAGTAGTGAAAAACTTGCATCAGTGCTGTGAATTAGAAGGAGTGATCTTCCAGTAAGTTGAGAAAATTCCACTCTGTATAGCACAGTTTGATCTGACTGAAGGAAGAAAAGGAGACTTCACATTTCTTCATTCTGAGAAAAAGCAGTGTTATCAGATTGACTCTTTGATGGCTATGGTTTTATTCCCTTGGCATTAAACATGCTGTATTTTTTTTTATTTTTCTCATCTTTCATTAAAAGACTTAATATTGTTACATATGAATTTTTTTATTTTAAAAGCTTTCAGATGTATTTAAACATTATATTCTTTTCTAATTTATATTCATATTTATTAATTTTCTAGAGTTGAATAGTTATTTCATTTACTTTCGTTCTTTCTTATTTAATGAAAAAAATATAATTTAGTAAATGAATTTTGTTCATTGTAAATATTTAGGCACACCTATAAGTGACTAAATAGCTACAATGAGATTACTCTGATACATAATAATCTCAATGTAGTTAATTTTAATAATTTGTAAAAGGAGCTTTGATTTAGCTTTTGATCTAAGGATTATTTAGCAGAGGTTTTTGCTTTTATTTCCAAGCAATTAGTTTTCGCTATCATTTGGTAATAATTTCTGGTTTAATTACATTGTGAATAAAGAATTTATTATTATAAATGTGATCTTTTGTAATTGTTTTTAGAACATTATCAGGAAATGCTTGTTCTAAATAAGGGATACATTTTGATTAAAAAAATAGCATATATTAATTGTATTATTATAGTACTATATCCATTACTTTGGTCCAGTTGAGCCATAAGAATATAAAAATATACGCTGGTCTCCTGTCAACACTCCCACCAACACAGATTCTTTTTTATCTTGCCAGTTGTATTTTTGTTTTGTCTTGTTTTTCCCTTTCACTGTCTCTTTGAAGTAAGTGAATTAGAACACAGATTAAAGACAGATGTACATTTATACATTTATTGTGAATTATCACTTGTATTAAATAATCTCCTTTTCCAGAGTTAATAGTTCCTGTATGATTATGTACATACATATCTCGAACCCACTGCTGTAGAGTTGATTCTGACTCATAGCAACCCCACGGGATTTCCAAGGCTCTAAATCTCTGCAGAAGCAGACTGCAGAGCCGCTGGTGGTTTTGAACTGCCAACCTTTTGATTAGCTGTGAAGAGCTTTAACCACTGTGCCACCAAAAAACAAAAACAAAAAAAAACAAACCCGGTGCCGTCGAGTCGATTCCGACTCATAGCGACCCTATATGACAGAGTAGAACTGCCCCATGGAGTTTCCAAGGAGCGCCTGGTGGATTTGAACTGCTGACCTTTCTGTTAGCAGCCGTAGCACTTAACCACTACGCCACCAGGGTTTCCTTGTGCCATCAGGGCTCTCTATATATACATACACACACACATATATGCATTTGCCCTCTGTTTACTCATCTACTTATTATTATCTTTTTGTGTTTTGAGTGTTACTCTTGCAGAAAGAATACATTAAACTAAACCCTCAGAGGCCTTCATTAGGAGGATTCAGTCTCTGTGTGTATTTTATATCATAATCCGGGTGGAATATTTGTATTTATATAATTATATAAACCTTCTTCATCCCAGTCATTACTTCTCCCGAAAGTTACCACCATTTGGACTATTGTAACTATAGATTAGTTACCCTGTTTTTGAACCTTATATAAAAGGAATCATATACTATATATTCTTTGTATCTGGCTTCCTTTATTTTTTTTCAGGATTCATCCACGTTGTTTCGAGAAATAAGTTTGTAGTTTTGTTGCTGTATAGCATTTGATTGCCTGACTGTTACAAAATGTATTCATCTCTTTTCTGCTGATGGACTTTCATTTGAGTTTTTTTTTTTTTTTTTTCCAGCTTGGGGTTATTATAAATAACACTGGTTATACATTATTGTACATAGCCTTCATTATGTGTTTCTTTGGGGTATGTACAGATTGGAATAGCTGTTTTTGTCAGTTGCTATCAAGTTGATTCCAACTCATTGTGACTCCAGTGTTCAGAGTTTAACTGCTCCATCAGGTTTTCAAGGCTTCGACCTTTCAGAAGCAGATCCCTTGTCTTCTGAGGTGCCCCGAGTGGATTCAGACTCCCAATCTTTTGGCTAATAGTTGAGCGCTTAACTGTTTGTACCACCCAAGGACTCCTACAGGATTGAAATGGGAGGGTCATAGTATACTTGCTATATTTTTATTGAATTATTGACACTGCGTATTTTCCCAGAGTAGATGTACCATATTCTGTTCTAAGCATAAATACAACATATCACAGTCAGAATTGATTGTAGCTGGGTTGCAAATTTCAAAGGCTCAATCTATCTTTGGTTCATTCATGCTCCTAGAATGTAGCTCTCCCGGGGTCCCAACTAAGAGATGGGAATGTTTACTGGGATCCATGCTCCTTGGTGTGCCCTAGACTCCAGTTTTGTTTCCTTAATACAGTTCTACTTTTCAATGACTTTCTGTTTAGTCTCCTAACTTCTACCCTGCACAGCTTCAAATTCATCAAGTGCCTAGTGGTGGCTAACAACCAGCTTCTCTGTTACCTCCCTTTTGTCTGGAATCTTTGTCTTTCAAACGCTGCCTTCTTTTGTGGTTCCAACAATGATCATCTCTCCTGTTCTGTAAGACTGCCAAATATTTTGCTTCCTGTTTTGTCTCTTAGCTGTGGCCCTCTAACTAGTTCCCTGTCTTCTTGCCCTGACAACCCAGAAGAGATCCTGAAGAGGAAAGGAGCCTATACTTCTCTTCTTGGACCATCAAACACCGATTGTATCATCAGCTCACATGCCTTCATATAGAAATTTTTTTTTTTTTTTCCGTTTTGTCCAACTTGACTAGTTACTCTCAGCAGAAACAATTGATTGGAAGTAGAAGGCCAAGTCTGACCTATATTTTGTTTTCTCTTGTTGCGCCTTTTAGAAATTTACTCTTCTATCGTTTTACTATAGTTCAAATTTTATTCTTTATTTTCTCTTCTGGCTTGAAAACTGCATATCACATTTTTATTCTAACAGGAGGTTATTTTATGTCTTAAACACATATATTTGAGCTTATATTTCTACATTTACCAGTGTCAAGATAAAGAGTTATCTACAGAACTTTCTTTCTTACTTCCTCAGAACTCTCCTGGTATCCTTCCTTGCCTTCTGGAATTTGTTTCTGTTCACACCAGTAGCTTTCATTTTCTTATTTACGTAAGTTTTATGTTCCTTGCCTGACTGCTTATAATTTTTTTAAACATAAATATAAAAACTTCACTAAGCTTTCCAGAGATCTGGGCCTTTATTTATTTTGTTTGTTTGTCTTTTTATGTTTCTTTCTTTGTTTTGTTTTTTCTAGTTTTCCGGCTTACTTGACTGTTCTTGCACTGGGCAATATCTGTATTAGCCCTATTGTCAATTTAAACGATTAGGTTGTCATATATGTGAGTACCTTTATGTCTAATGCTTTATTATTTTTCATTTAAATCAGTCACCAGGTGTCACAGGACAACTCACAATTATGGTAAGGGAAGGGAGACAAGAATATGAAAAATTTTGCAGAGTGAGAAGATACTGTGAAAGAAGTATTGAACTTAGTCCCCCCTTTCAAGGTGCTTATAATTATCTAGGCAGATAGAAATCAAAGCTGTTGGTTGTCTACCGGGCATGCATTTATCCCTCCTTCCTTACAAACAGAACTTTAGCCTCTGGAGCCATGTGGGAGCCATGTGACAGAATCTGGCCATTGAGTTGTAAGTAAAGTCTGCTGGATGTTCTGAGAAGACATTTGCTTTTTAGAGTCAATGTAAAACAATGCAACTGCTGTCTCTTTTCCCCTTTTCTCTCCTGGTGTGAACATGAGTTCTGAAGCTGCAGCAGCCATCTTGCAAACAGTATATCAGTAGTGAGGAAAATGTCAGAAAACCACAAGGACCCCAGGCCTGAAAATGTTGTGCTTCTAACCAAAAGCCATCAACCTCTTACCTAAGGACTCCTTGTTATGTAAGAGAAACAAATCATAACTTCTTAAGCCACTGTAAATCAAATCTTCAGTACAGGCAGTTATCTGTTACATTAGAGAAAATTAAATAATCACAAAGGAACAGTCATGGTGAAGAGACAAATGTATGTGCTGTAAATGAAATGCTTGTATTTTTCCTTGACGTCTTCATGTCCAGGGTAATCTTTAAGCCGATCTACGAGGAAAAAAAAAAAAAAAATTTTTTTTTTTTTTTTTATCAGAAAAGCCTTACCTGTTCTCATAGGAATGAGCCATAGTGGTGCAGTGGTTAAAGAGATTGACTGCTAACTAAAAGGTCTTGGAAATCCTATGGGATTACTAGAGTCGGAATCGACTCAGCGGCAGTGAGTTTGGTTTGGGGTTTGGCTCTCATGGTTTCCAAGGAGCTTGCTGGTGGATTCAAACTGCCGACCTTTTGGTTAGCAGCCAAACACTTAACCACTGAACGACCAGGGCTTCCTGTCTGCTCTAGACTCCTGCATTTCTGTTCACATGCTGTCTTTATGTACCTGCAATTAAAATCTTGTTTATCTCAGTTCAAAGCCACTTGCTTTCTCTTTTCTAGAAAAACATAAATGTGTTCCCTAGCCAACACAACTAGAATCAGGAGATGTGTGAGGACTAGATTTTTGTTTTGAACCATTCAAAAGAGTATATATCCTTCTCTGAAGAATCAACAGAGTGAAAAATGAGTGGTCAGAACTGCTAGAGAATGTCTCTAGATGATTTAATTATGGAACCCAAAAAATCCTGGCTAAACCACTAAAGTGTAAGAACAGAGAAATTAAATTTGGGAAAACAAATATAAGAACTCAGTAATATCTGGGACTTAATTTTCCTTTACCTAACACTATCAAATCCTGGAATCTTAGGACTGATTACAGAAAAGGAATCACCTGTAAGTACTCAATTATTAATTGGATTAATTTGACCTTAATTTATCATAGTTATTGGCCCACAATGATGTTAAGGAACTTAATTGAATATTTAAAACAAAACACATACATTAACTGGACATGGATACCTTTGCCTTTGTATTGTTAAAAAGTTCTGTAGTCACTGTGATGATAAGTGACAGGAAAATTGGACCATAAAGTTTAATGCAGAACTACAACGAAGTCCAACTCACTTTTCATGCAAATGGAATTTTCTGGGGAAAATGTCAATACTAATCTTGTACTTCCCACACAAACACCATGATGTTTCTCGTTTTTGTACCTCATACATTCATCAATGCATTGCTCTAAGCATGTAAATATATTAGACACTACACAGTCTAATTGAATTACCTTCCTCCAGTTTATAACTCATACCTAGTAACTCCAACTTACTATGCAGTATATGCATTAATCAAATATATTCAAGTTTCAAGTGGAAGAAATCCAAATTGAGCTAGCTAAAGCATAAAAAGAGATTTATTGGCTCACATATTATAAAAAATAGATGGCTGAGACAAATAGAAGTCAGGGGCTCGATGCTCACCAGGAGTTATTTCCCACTTCCTCCTCCATCTTTTATATCTAGGCTTTTTTTTTTTCTCGGTATCATCTACATTTTCTCCTCCTGAAGATAGACTTTATCCATGAAGTAAGGAATGATGCTGTAGAAAGCTTTGGAATTGCTTCCCAAAATTTCTACAGCCTAGAATATAAATGAAATATGTCTTAATTGGCCCCAGATAGAATAATATCAGAGAAGCCCTATAAATGATCTGGCTTGGGTTCACATACCCATCTCTGATGATGTGTGGTTGGTGGTGAGACACTTAGGTTAGTCCAGCCTGGGCCACAAACCCACTCCTGTTTTCAGGGTGGTAGGATCTGATATAAGGGTGAGGGTAAATGAGTTGCTGAACAAGCAGACTCAGATAGCTGCTACAGTGTGTGCTATTCTCACATCCCTTCCTCAAATATTTATTTAGGTACCCCCTTTTTTTATGTTCCCACAACATTCTCTTATTTGTATCATAAAGTTTATCACAATATTTCATAATCATACTTGCAGGAAGTAAGAAAGCCAGTGCCAGAACCAGACCTTCAGAATACCTGGTCCTATCTTTTTCCATCACATGAGGAAGGACTAGATGCCTGTGGTGGCTTTGTGCTGGGTCAATTTAGCTAAGCTGCAACTTCATTTCCAATGGTTCCCTTCAGCATATGGTTCTGGGCTAGAACTAGTCATAAGAGATATTTCTGCAGGCCATTTTTATGTTCAGAAGGTGGGTATAGGCTCAGGTGCTGCCGAAGCTAACTCCTGTCACGAATCTGTGGGCTCACATTTTGGTGTGAGGCAGCAGCCAGGTCAGCAGCTTCACCACTGTACCACCTCCAATTCTGGGTCAGGGGCATGTTTAGCTCTGTGAGTAACAGCACTGACTTTTCCTCTAAGTCATCGCTATCATCCAAGTTGAAGACCTTTAAGCCTTTGTTGTTGTTGTTACTTGCCTTCTAATCAATTCTGATTCATAGCGATCCTATGTGTCAGAGTAGATCTGTACTCCCTAGGGTTTTCAAGGCTGTGACCTTTTGGAAGTAAATCACCACTTCTGTCTTCTAAGGTGCCTGTGGGTGGATTTGAACCACCAACCTTTTAGCTAGTAGTTGAGTGCTTAACCATTCATGACACCCAGGGACTCCTTGTGAGCGTTTTTAAAAAAACTCTGACTCTTGGCAATCCTATAGGACAGAATAGAACTCCCCCATAGGGTTTCCAAGGACTGGCTGATGGATTCAAACTGCCGACCTTTTGGTTAGCAGCCAAATGCTTAACTACTGTGCCACCATGTGTCCCTGTTCATCATCATGTATGCATTGTGGGTTCTCACGGTAACAGTTTGTCCTTTCTCTCTAAAATTTCACATTCATATTTCCTTCTTGGCTGCCTGCCATGTGAGGTCAGGCCCCAGCACCATATGCAAAAGCCCCAGTCACACAGACTGTCTAACCAGCCTCTACAATTGCATAGTGGACTCCCTATAATGGCCCCTTAGTTTATATCACTGTAAGGGGTTCTGTTTTTCTAATTGAGCCCTGACCAATAAAATATGCTTTTACAGATAAAACAAGAAAGAAAGAAAAATGTGTTTCACTCAATGTTTATTGAATATATGAACGCAATACATGAAGTTATTCTTGGTACACAGCACTCATTCATTTACTCACCCACTCATCATACATCCTCCTACCCAACCATCCGTTTGTCCTTTTATCCATCCTTCTGGCTAAGTACTATTTGTAAATATCCATGAAAGCAACTGTAAATAACGTGCAAGACTCTTCTACACATGCACCTGCACTCAAGTGGAAGATGACAGCAGAACCGGGTCAATAACATTTTGCAACTGACTTCCAACCTGGGGCAATGAAGGCTAGCTTTTCCAGCTGAAAGTACTGGAGAATTTTAGGTTGATGAAAAGTAATTATCTGGGCAATGAAGCAGCATGAAGCACTATAAATGGCTGCATTAGAACACTGATTGGGAGTCAGCTAATTTCTCAGGGTGAATTTTTCCATGATATCTAACAAAATTTAAGGCAATTTTCTTCCCTCCCTCCAACCAGTATCCTTCCTGCAAATATTTTCTTGATCTATTTTTGTATGTCTCTTGTCAAAAAAGATATGTGCTTGATCAGATTTATCCATCCACATGCCACTTGACTCACGCTCCAAACCATATTGCAAGTGTTTGCAGTGATGCCTGGGCTCTACTTACAACAGGGCTGTTACTCATGTGGAAGCTGCAGCCAGACTCAAGGTTATCAGACATGAGAGTCAGTTTGCTGCACTCTCTCTCCTGTTCTCACTCACCAAGTCCCATTCAGTCTTCAAGCTGTTGTTTTTCTTGCCAGGTACAGTGGAAGAATTCCCCTACCCTGTGAATATTCTTCCTCTATGTTCTCTTCAGAGATCTCTCATACTTCCTATGGCTCATGATATCTTTCTCTTTCAGGCACACACCTTTGAGTAAAACTGCCAGAAGCAAATGTCATCCTTTTTCTTTTATCAATAATCTTTCAGAGTTTGCCCAAGTGATTTGCTTCTCAACTGCTACGGAGCAGTAGAGAGGGCATGGGAGGATTTTACATGGAAAGGGCATTTCAACTCCAGAGAAACCCCACAACTTTCTGAGATGTGATTCCCTGGATGTGCAGTCTGTAAGAGGATGCTTGCGCTAAGCATGCAAATGAAGTTATGGCAAGTAGAATGGCTGCATTTTGTTCTGAATGACAGTTTTCATTTCTGGATCAGAGAGGAGGAAGGAGAAAGAGAATCTTTTCACTTAATACTTCATTCATTAAGTAAATATTGAGTCTTTACTAGTTTCAGGGATATGTATAAAAGACTTACTCCCTGTCCTCATGATACTTAAAGTCTAGAAAGAAAGAGAGGCAGAGTTCGACTAGAAAGATAATTAAATAAATTTATTACAAATTCTAGGGAGTTGTAAGCAAATGCTTACAGAGTAACCAGGAGAAGGAAGACGGAAAGTGGATGGCTGACTTCTATAAGGGAGAGCATTTAGCCAAGACACAAAAAATGAGTAGGCTATCATGTGAGGAACTTTCTTTTGAGTCCAGAGAGGAACCGTCTAATGTGACTTCTTCTAAGACTTTCTGCTACCTGGCTGTGTCCTCTGGCTCCTGCTCCATCTTCTAGACCAGCTGCTCACCATCAGAAAACTGTAGCTAAGTATGCATTATATTTTTCTACAGAGAGATAGGAACCTTATCATTAATGTGCACATACTGTGTGCAAGTCCCTGAGCTAGGCACATTGATAAATGTATGAGAGATATAAAATGCAAGATAAGAAATATCAAGAAATGACCTAGATATTCCATACACAGTGAAAAGGAAACCAGGGTATCTTTGCGACGTAACATCTATGATTCTTTTTGTCTGATGAATAAAACAAAGTTCTATTCTAAGGCCACACACCTCACTTGCAAATATGATAAAATATTCAATATTAGCATGAATTCATGGTTTCCCCAATGAGTAACCCTTTCAGCTCAACAAATTGTATTAAATGACTACTCTGGACCTACTGACAAGTGTTTGAGATAAGAGGATGTTTAAGACGATGTTTTTACCTTTGAAAGATTTATATATGCACTTTGACTATCAACTTCAATTTAGTCTACAAAGGTGACATATTGCACACATTGTGGCTTCTCTTTGAAACTTATATATGCACACATATTTACTTTCTGAGATGTCTCTACATAGCCTCCTCATCCTCTCTGTCCCTATTACCTTTTTACTTCAAAGTAAAATTGCTGTTCATAGTCCCTACTGCTACAAAGCAATGTGCATGCTGAGACATTCATCTGCCTGAATACAATAGGCATTGTCGGAAGAAAGTACTAAATAAATTGAAAGTCAGTGAGAAAGAAAGCAAGGTGCTCATTTGACCCTGTTGAATGAGCGGAGAGAAAGAAGACAAATCAGTGCAAAGTAGCATTGTCTAAACCGTGTATCATGATAGCACTAAGTCTTAAATCTTTCTACCCACATCTACACACACACACATACATATACATACACATAAGGAGGCATATACATGCATACACCTGCAAACGTGGCTTTACATCCCCTTTAGGCAGCCAGCGTATCTCTATGTGCTTTATTTTGCTTGTGGGAGACTATCTGGTGTCCTATAAATGGGCTTTGGATACGAACACACCTGGTTTTAAATCTCAGTTCTGCCAATTAGTTGAGTGTTCTTCAGAGAGTAAAGTATTTATCCTCTATATGTTTCAATGTTCTTATCTGTGAAGTGTGGAGAGTAATGGCACATCAGTAGATTAGTGTATGAGTCCCTGCTCCACAGTTAGCAACGAATAAGGTTGTCATTTTATTAACTGATTTAAACCTTTTAGAAAAGGTATATAAATTTAAGCAAAAGCACCATTAAAATATGTCAAATACATAGATGAACTCTTAAAGAAATGAACTGCTTGAGCATTTCATCCAGAAATGAAGGGGGAACTGAAATCAAGAGCAGTGAGCCTACGAGCTGGCAGTTTCTCCACCCAGGTCAAAAGATGAGTAGTAGAAAGCAGAGGGTAGGTGTTAATTTTGGCTTTTGAAGCCTCTGATAAGAAGGAAGATAAGGCCTGGGCCTTGTGAGATACAGGGAGTTTGCACTAAGACCCCTCATAGACCCTGAAACCACAAAACCTACAGGACAGAGTAGAACTGCCCCATGGAGTTTCCAAGGAGTGCCTGGTGGATTTGAACTGCTGACCTTTTGGTTAGCAACCATAGCTCTTAACTACTATGCCACCAGGGTTTCCAAAGACCCAGTGGTCCATAAAGACCTCAATCTGTATAAAGCAGACTAGAGAAAATGTCCAACAACTTCCACAGGAATAGGATAGACAAGCACCACATCTCTCTGGAATTGAAAGCGCTGATGGAATAAAGATTTGGTAAAATCTGCTTGAGAATCTCTAGATGTTCTCCCTCATTCCATATCTCTGGGTAACTACCCCATCCCACCCCAGAAGAAGTCTGGTCATTTATTTTCTAGGGATTATGAAACGTATGGTCTGAAATGCAGGTGAAAATGAACATGCTCTTAATGAATGTTGAAACTGAGTTTCTGACCCATTTCCCCAGCCTGGCTTCCAGAACCCAGGAGGCCATGCCCTCAACCCACAGGATCTTGGAGGTTGTCCCCTATAGCACCTGCCCAACTCAAGAGAACAGGGTTCAAGATGCTGCAGGATGGTGTGGGAGGTGGATTGCCACAAATGATCACCCAGATCACCTTGACACTGCCCTTAGCCATCAACATTTCTGATCAACTTCGTAGTCTGTAGTCCTCTACTCTTTCACTCTTAATCATGAGATGACATTGAATATATCTAGACATCTGAGGAGATCTTCCCACAAGAAGCATAGCTACCCAAATAAACAAACAGAAACAAAACACTTAGAGGAAACGGCAGCCTGAAAAACCTGTTGCCATCGAGTCAATTCCAACTGATAGAGACCCTATAGGACAGAGAACTGCCCCATAAAGTTTCCAAGGAGCATTTGGTGGATTCGAACTGCTGACCTTTTGGTTAGCAGCTATAGTTGTTAACCACTACTTCACCAGGGTTTCTGTTACTCTTAATGTCCTCAAAGAGATAAGACAGACTATTGCATCCTTCTAATTAGAATATATTGCAACAGCAAAGGAACATGGGTTTAGGCTAAAGTAAAGCAGAATGGTATGCATCTTCAGAAAAATAGTCTGAGAAAGTTTGTCATTCACAAACGTCTAAGGAAACAATTATTAAGTGACGCACTACAAAAATAATCACTTTGTGATATGGATGAAGAGGGTTGCAAGTAAAAAAAAGGTAAGCAAATAAATTGGTAAACGTGTGGTTAATGTAAATATTCATTAATTTTTTAAAAATAAGATTAAAAGTATTTTCATACAGAAACAAAGTGAAATTATACTACCAAAAAATATTTCAAGGAAGTCAGGAGGAGGTCCATCAGTTAGAGCATCCTGAGGTCTGCATATCATTCAGGAGGGAGCTAATGATTTGATTAACTTTTCAAATTGATAAGCATACATGCTGTAAAAAGGAAAGTAGAAGGAATATACAGCTTCTAAATTAGTGAATGAGAACAAACAGAATACAGAAAATGTAATCCAGTGGAAAGAAGAAATTGAGCCAAACTAAAGTAAGAAGAAATCATGGTAAATGAAGAGTACAGAATAAGACTGGATACATTCCACATACAAACACTCACATACATGCACATATATATACTCACAATAAAAACCGCGTATTGAAATCACTTATAAAAATGCCAAGACATAAGCTTGAATTTTGAAGACCAACAACAAAAAAGGATCCAGCTACATAGTTAAGTGAGGCACCACAAGCATAGTAACACCGACTGATCAAGAACAAGAGATCAACCACAAATAAACAACATTAAGAAAAAATGACAGCATGTACAAACATGGTAATAATTTTAAGACTGTAAATTTTAAAATTTAGAAGAAATAGATCCTTTGGTGGAAAATTTAAAAAAAATAGAAAACTTGAAGAGATCTATAATCATTAAAGCAATTAAATCAAAATAAAATGTCAACCCCTTCCCCTCCAAAAAAAAAAAAAAAAAAAACCAAACAAACCCATTGTCATGGAGTCGATTCCAAATCATAGTGACCCTATAGGACAGAGTAAAACTACTCCACAGGGTTTTCAAGGAGTGCCTGGTGGATTCAAATGGCCAACCTTTTGGTTAGTAGCTGAACTCTTAACCACTAGACCACCAGGGTTTCCCTCCATACACTCACAAATGTGGTCCCTAGCTGGTAAGTTTTAACAAACTTTGAGTGATGGAAGATTCCTGTATTACACACTGCTTTATAGAAGAATTAAAAATCAAAGAGGAAAAGCTACCCAACTCTGCTATGGATCTGGTACATGACACTAAAACACGAATCACAAGAAAGAAAAAATACAGTCCAATTTCAAAAAATGCACAGAGATAATACACATCCCACTCATAGGAGAATGGCTACCTCTAGAGAGGGAAAGAGAGAGAGGAAGGGTTAGGGAGGTAGATATTTTGCTGAATCATTGAAGTTATATTTCTTTTAAAGCAAAAACGGTGTCTAAAGCAATGTGGCAGAATTTTAATTTTTTTTTTTTTTCATCTTGGTGTTGGATGCAGGAATGACTATTACATAATTTCCTCTGCTTTCTATATTTTTGAAATAATTATTTACAATTTGAAAAATAATATGCTAAATGAGTGGCAAGGTGGGTGGAATTAGCATCCTCTGAATCATGTAAATTTTATATTAAGCCCATTGTTTTATAATACCGTAATTAGAATTAAAACTATCTAATGATACTTCCTTCCTTTACCATGTCACTCTGTATACACACTAGGAAGGACTGTCTCTATATTAATGACTTAGGAAAGCTTATTGTCAATGCTGTCAGTGAAACAGTAAATTACTCCTGGAATTAAAAATTAGGAGACACACAGGATTTTCTGAATGTGATCTGTGCTTCTTCCTTAAAATAGTATATGGGGGAATCTCTGCTAATAATCACGTATGCATTTGTTGGTGGCTTAGTTCCCAAAGAGTAGATTTTAAAATATTCTGAATGAGATCACAGTGTTAAATCAACCGCACTCTTTCTAAAAGGGCTTTGTGAAAGAGGAGAGGACAAAGGTGGATATTCAAGTTCTAGAGTTTGTGTTAAATCCCCTAGCCAGGAGCCATACTTGTTAATTATTCTGGCATCTCTGTTCTGAGTGGGTTCTTAGTATACTACTAGCCAGTGTGCATGGCTTCTGTATTAGGATAACTGTAATGCCCAGTGTGGATGGGGTGTCCTTCCTCTGAGCTTTATCCTAAAACACCAAACCTGTTGCTGTCAATTCCGACTCATAGCAACCCTATAGGACAGGGTAGAAGTACCCCATAGGGTTTCCAAGGGCCAGCTGGTGGATTCGAACTACCGACCTTTTGGTTAGCAGCCATTCTCTTAACCATATCACGGCACTGACCACAAATACTGTCAGTGTAGTTTATTTATCTTATTCTTCCATTGATAGTGTAAAATGTATTAGGTTTTAAAAAACATTTTTTAAACAAACATTTACATACAATCCACAGTGTTTGGGCCAGGGACAAATAAGATATAACATTTGCTCTCTAGCAGCTTATGGTTTTATATAGTCATTCTCAACCTTAGCTGCAAGCTGAAAACCTTGGGGATAGGAACTATGTGTGTATTTGTGTGTATATATATATATATTTATATATATGGGTTGTTCTTTTTTTTTTTTTCCAGCTCCCTAGTGTATTCTAAAGTTGAGCCCGGGTTGAGAAAATCAATGAATGACAATAGTAAATACATAAGATGGCAGGGGTTGTCAATTTGTATTGAAATAGACAGTGTCCATTAAAAGCTGATTTCAGTTACACTCTCACAACCGTATATGATTTTACTAAGAGGAAATATAATGCTTTAACATATGTTCAGTACTGCTGCACAATGTTAAAGAGACAGATGTCTGAGGACAGTGAATCACCTTGTAATATTGCAGTGAGACCCACAGGGTTCTAAGGAATAAGAGAGCATCTACTCCATACCTTGACCCTAGGTGTGGCAATTTTCCAAACACCCCAGGCCTTTTGTTTTGTTGATGTTTGTTTTATCTCAGGCCTTACAATTGCACAGTGACTTCTTTCTTGTGCAGCTGAGATTGCTGGGAGGATTAAAAGAGCCTGAAAAATGAACGAGTGGGATGTAGCCAGAACTGCTGCCTTTTCCCACACACTTAGGGGCACTGAGATATCCTCTCTTTTGTTCCTGTTTTTTTCCACCTTACCTCTTCATTTTCACTTTTCCCTATTGTCCTCCAGATCCATCCTTTTAGAATCCTCTAGCATAGTCTCCTATTCTCACTCTTCTTTTCCAGCTTTCAAAGGCCTGTGGATTTTGAAACAAGAGTAGCTCCGGGGCTTTGGGCTCTTTGTAGAGACCATATAAAGGACTCTGTTCGTTGATTCTCAAACTGGAGCATAGCTGACCCAAAGACCTGTTGGATTCAAATCTGTTCCATTTCCTATGCTGACTTACAAACAGTGCTCTTTTTTTTTTTTTTTTTTCCTATATGCTAAATGAATAGCATGAAAGCTAGAAAAATATAATGGGGTAATTAATCAAATATCTGTTCTTTATGAGGGCCATACCTATGGTTGCCCAAGTTGTGTACTGCACAATCCAAGGAGAGCCATTCATGTAGGCTCTGATGTGAATGGTGTCCCCTGGAGTTGTGGGATGTGACAGCCACGTTTGAAAGCATGCATCTGGCCATTTAGGGGCTTTCAGCTTTTAATTAAGAAGACTTCATTTTGAGACTTTAATTATCTGCAAGCCTGTCTTGAACACTCAGACTTCTTACATTCTCACATGTTTTTCTATTGGTAACTTTCTCCAACAGGATCAAATTGTAAAGCACGTACTAGCATTTGCTTTTCTGAAGTACTTAATGTGACACGTTCTCGTTCCACAATAGAATCCAATAACAATAGAAAGTTAAGGCTAGAAAAGCCTTGGAGATCAACCGATGTACTCACCTTATTTTATAAATAAAAGGCAGTTGTAAACAGCAATGAATATCGTGTAGATTTTTATTTAAAAATCATAAAATCACAATGTCTATATTAAATGCTGGTTTATAGGCCATTTTGAAATCTTGAAATAAAAGCTATAATACCGATGTAAAATGATTTCTCTTTGAAATAAGAAATAACATAATTGTGATGAAGACCCCATAACTATAGTGGGAATTTAATATGGAAGGTGTGTCCTTAAGTTATTTTACACAGATTAACACTGAACCTAGATTCTCTACAATTTCATTTAAAGTGTTAAGAACTGACCCTAATTTTGACTAGATACTACATTAATATTCATTTGTATATAATTGCCTTAATTTCAGTGATAATGACTTCAGCTACCAACTGTTTGATTGATGGGTCTTGAATCTTCTCTTGGAAGGAACTAAGATATAAAAATCACACCATTCATGCATGCCTGATATTTTTAGCTGCCTTTAATTACTAACCAGCTAAATAAGCATGCAAACCACGCTGTGATTGATAGGATCTCTTGGTTGAAGTGATTTTTTTTCCCCTCAGAATTTGGAAGATGCTCGAATCAATTGAGTACTAAAAATAACCACTGTGAGCTGAATCTCCCAGAATCAAGTTGCTCTTGAATAAAAGAACCTAACAAGGAGGGACTAACCCACAGTCTTTAAAGACATGCTGACTGGAGAAAGAACCAAAGCAAAGTTCTCATTGAGTGCAACAACCTGTAATATGCCAAATCTTTATTTACTGAAGACATGCTAAACAGCATCATGCCAGGAACAAAAAGAAACATGGACTGAAAGTTAAATGCAGACAATAAAAAGGACAAAGACACAGAGTGCAAAATATGCAAACCAGCCCTATAACCAACAGGCTGTCAAGAGCACATTCTAGTTCAGAACCATATCTGCCCTGGTGCTTCCCACATCATGATCCAATGATGGCAGACGAAATTTTGAGAAAGGACTCTAACTCAGAGATCTTTGGCAATATCACCTGTGTGAATACAGAAATGGATTCAAACTAAGCATAAAAAAAAAGCATACTACAATAATAAAAGAGCAAACTACAACAACAACCCTCCCCCCCACCACAAATCAAATAATAAATCTGGAAAAGGCTGCTCTAGCCAAGGACCTACTTGCTAGAAAGTGTTTCAGACACTTCCTGTGTTAATAATAGGATAGCATTATACTAAAGAAAGATGACAATTAGAATGTGGACCCCCTCTGAAAGTGCATTTATTGTATTGAATATCTAGCATTTGATAGACTGGAAAGTTGGCTTTCGGTACCTCCTGTATTTCTTTCTCTTCTCTTTCCATTGCCTGATTCTTGTTTACCACTCACAAAACTTTCTTTTTCATCTCTTGGCTAAAGTCCTAGACCCCAGTGGTATATCCAAGTCAAAAATCTCAAAAATAGCCCCCACGCAGTAGTATTCTTTCCTCCAGTCATTCAAAACTTCCGTCCATGTGGTGCTTTTGTAAGGGTTAGGAGGAAAGTAATCTGAATATATAAATTCATATTCTGGTAGTTTTTTTTTTTTCCCCAAGAATATCTGGACTTTTAAAGAAAAGCAAAAATTTTAATACCTATGAATCTGAAGTGGATGAATTTAGGAGATATTACAGGAAAGACAAGAAAAACATTTAAGACAATTTTTTAAATCTTAAATTCCCAAAGTTACTCAACACTATACTCATAGGAAGAAGATAGCCCTATTTAGCATATAGTTGTGGTTAGCTGCCTTCAGGTTGGCCCCGACTCATGGTGACATCATGCATAATATATCAAAAAGTTGCCCAGTCTTGTCCCATCTCATGATTGGTTGTGGATCTAACCATTCATTGTGAATCATAGGATTTTCACTGGCTGATTTTTGGAAGTAGATCTCCAGACCTTTCTTCCTAGTCTGTCTTAGTATGGAAGCTCTGATAAAACCAGTTCAGCATCATTAACAACATGAAGACCACTATTGATAAATGGGTGGTGGCTGCTCATGTGAGGCACATTGGCCAGGAATCAAACCTGGGTCTCATGCATGGACAGTGAGAATTGTACCACTGAACAACTAATGCTTCATTTGTTATATTAAGTCCCCCTTTAACATTTATCAGTAGTTTATTTGCTCAAGACTGTGGGCACTTATTAGCTATTGGGGCGGCCTCACTAAAGATTGCCAGGATATCCATTTGCAAAAAAATGAAACAGGACTCATACCTCACAACATGCACAAAAACTAACTCCAAGTGGATCAAAGACCTAAACATAAAGACTAAAATGATAAAGATCATGGAAGAAAAAATAGGGACAACCTTAGGAGCCCTAATACAAGACATAAACAGAATACAAAACATTACCAAAAATGATGAAGAGAAACCTGATAACTGGGAGCTCCTAAAAATCAAACACCTATGCTCATCTAAAGACTTCACCAAAAGAGTAAAAAGACCACCTACAGACTGGGAAAGAATTTTCAGCTATGACATCTCCGACCAGCGCCTGATCTCTAAAATCTACATGATTCTGTCAAAACTCAACCACAAAAAGACAAACAACCCAATCAAGAAGTAGGCAAAGGATATGAACACATACTCCACTAAAGAAGATATTCAGGCAGCTAACAGATACATGAGAAAATGCTCCCGATCATTAGCCATTAGAGAAATGCAAATTAAAACTATGATGAGATTCCATCTCACACCAACAAGGCTGGCATTAATCCAAAAAACACAAAACAATAAATGTTGGAGAGGCTGCGGAGAGATTGGAGCTCTCATACACTGCTGGTGGGATTGTAAAATGGTACAACCACTTTGGAAATCTATCTGGCGTTATCTTAAACAGTTAGAAATAGAACTACCATACAACCCAGAAATCCCACTCCTCGGAATATACCCTAGAGAAATAAGAGCCTTCACACAAACAGATATATGCACACCCATGTTTATTGCAGCTCTGTTTACAATAGCAAAAAGCTGGAAGCAACCAAGGTGTCCATCAACGGATGAATGGGTAAATAAATTGTGGTATATTCACACAATGGAGTACTACGCATCGATAAAGAACAGTGAAGAATCTGTGAAACATTTCATAACATGGAGGAACCTGGAAGGCATTATGCTGAGCGAAATTAGTCAGAGGCAAAAGGACAAATATTGTATAAGACCACTATTATAAGATCTTGAGAAATAGTATAAACTGAGAAGAACATACTTTTGTGGTTACGAGGTGGGGAGGGAGGGAGGGTGGGAGAGGGTTTTTTACTGATTAATTAGTAGATAAGAACTGCTTTAGGTGAAGGGAAGGACAATACTCAATACATGGAAGGTCAGCTCAACTGGACTGGATCAAAAGCAAAGAAGTTTCCGGGATAAAATGAATGCTTCAAAGGTCAGTGGAGCAATGGCGGGGGTTTGGGGACCATGGTTTAAGGGGACTTATAAGTCAATTGGCAAAATAATTCTATTATGAAAACATTCTGCATCCCACTTTGAAATGTGGCTTCTGGGGTCTTAAATACTAACAAGCGGCCAACTAAGATGCATCAATTGGTCTCATCCCACCTGGAGCAAAGGAGAATGAAGAACACCAAGGTCACACGATAACTAAGAGCCTAAGAGACAGAAAGGGCCACATGAACCAGAGACCTACATCATCCCAAGACCAGAAGAACTAGTTGGTGCCCAGCCACAACCGATGACTGCCCTGACAGGGAGCACAACAGAGAACCCCTGAGGGAGCAGGAGATCAGTGGGATGCAGACCCCAAATTCTCATAAAAAGACCATACTTAATGGTCTGACTGAGACTAGAGGAATCCCGGCGGTCATGGTCCCCAAACCTTCTGTTGGCCCAGGACAGGAACCATTCCCGAAGACAGCTCATCAGACATGAAAGGGACTGGACAGTAGGTAGGAGAGAGATGCTGATGAAGAGTGATCTAATTATATCAGGTGGACACTTGAGACCGTGTTGGCATCTCCTGTCTGGAGAGGGGATGGGAGGATAGAGAGAGATGGAAGCTGGCAAAATTGTCACGAAAGGAGAGACTGGAAGGGCTGACCCATTAGGGGGAGAGCAAGTGGGAGTACGGAGTAAGGTGTATATAAACTTATATGTGACAGTCTGACTTGATTTGCAAACGTTCACTTGAAGCTCAATAAAAGTTAATAAAAAAAAAAAAGATTGCCAGGCAAGCAGAATGCCTAGGTAGATGTGGTCATTAACATTGTGTGTCAACTTTGTTGGGCCATGATTTTCATTGGTTTCACCGTTATGACGTAGTTTGGTAGCCATATAATGATGTAATCACTTCTGTGATGAGATCTGTTATAATGTATAATCACCTCCTTGATGGAATCAGCTATGAATAGCCAATCCATTGAAAGGGAGTTCCCTTGGAGGTGTGGCCTACATCCAACATAGGTGGATTTTCTTGCAAGGCTCATTGGCTTTTGTTTGCTCTGGGTCCTGCAGCTGGCTCCTGTTCATCTGACCTCTGGTTCTTGGGACTTTGAATTTTCCCTTATCTGCTGATTTTGGAATTGGTCAGCCTCCATCACCTGTTAGCCAGAGGCCTGTTGCCTGACCTGCTGACCTTGGGACCACTAGCCCCTGTAGCTATGTGGTCAGGAGAAGCATCCAGCCTGACCCTTGGACTTGGGACTTTCTAGCCTCTACAACCATATAAAGTATTTCCTTGATATAAATCTTTCTCTCTCTCTCTATGTATATATATGTAGACGCTTCACTGCTTTTGCTTTTCTAGAGAAGCCAGCCTAAGACAGTAGCAAAGGCTTCATTGGTCTCGCCATTCGAATATTCCATCCCAACGGCGTGTATGGACTGCTTTCTCACCCCTGCCTCTGTAAAGGTGGGGATCATGGCTATCTTTTCCTTTCTAGTCTCAGAGAAAATATACAAGGTAGACATCTTTGGGAGCAAAGGGGATAACAAAATAAAAACAAAGCAAATAAACAAACAAACAAAAATGAAACTGTGATAATCTATGTGTATGATTTTCAGAGCTTGATTCCTAGGAAGTTGGTCCAGTGAAATGGGCTCAGACCCTGCTCATTTTGCCCACAGTATAAATGATTCTCTAGATGTCTGGGCAATGGCTTTTTTATCAGAAATTTTCACTGACTCCCTGCTCTTTAGGAAGGATTCTTCTGTGAAGGAAAAAGACCCCTACTTTCTCCTTTCTCTGTAGAATATACTGAAAAAAAAAAAAAAAAATACAGTGAGATGTTGCATTTGAGAGAGTCTGAAGGCCCTGTGGGAAAGTAGGGAAGCTGTGATTATGTTAACATATGGAGAAAAGTGAGTTGCTAATGCACTTGGCTTCCTTTATTTATATTCTTCCTTCTGTTCCAAATGGCCTTACTGGGCTGAGAGCACCTGATGACACACTCACACTGTGTCAAGGTGTGCTCTTCCTGGAAGCAGAGTTGCCTTATGCCAGTGCTTTCAACTGACACAGGGAAATGAGAAATTAAGTCCCATTTTCTACATTAGCTCAGAGCTGGTTAAGTCAGGAATCTTCCAGATAAAGTGTAACAGAGAGGTAACCACTCATTCCAGTGTGGGCTTCCTGCCTTGATTCTCTTTTTTCAAACAAGAAAATCACTTACATCTGCTTCCTCCATTTAAAAAAAGGCATTGTTGTCAAGCTGGTTCTGACTCATAGGCTACCAGTGAGTTCTAAACCATGACCAATGAGACTCTCAAAACCAGAGGACACATGTGACACTTTTCTGTCCTCAAGGTAGATATCACAATGAGACTAAGCGCAGAAAATATTAGGAGAAGAAAATGAATGATACAAAAGATGCTCAAGAAATATTTGTGGAATAAGTGAATGAATGAATGTAGGCTAAAAGTCTTCCTGGAGGTGGTAGAAGGTAGTTTGTTAGGCAGAGATAATTGGAGGAGGTTACAGGAGAGAAAATCTTAGAAGATGTCCCACGAGTAAGACTCTATGCTAAATACTTGCATATATAATTTTGTTTTTAATTCTCAAAATGGACCAATTGGTTTGGCTTTATTAAATCTCAATTTATATATGAAAAAAAATGAGGCTTGAAGAAACCAAGTCAGCTTTATTAAGTCACATTGTTAGAAACTGATAGAGCCAGGATGTGAGTCCTTTTCTGTCTGATGTAGCATCATCTCTACACAGACTGACTGAGCCGTCCACAACCATCTTATAACAAAAAAAATTTTTTTTTTTTTTTTTACTTCACTCTAAAATGCCTTCTCCCCATCTTTCTGTGCTGACATTCTTTCTACCCGTTATCCAGATGGGGCTGAAACTTAATTGTTTATGAAGCTTTTCCTGATTCTCCAATCACACATGGGATCCATCCCTTCTAAACCACGTGGACCTTCTCCGTACCTGTCAGACAGGACTTCCACTTTCTACCTTGCATGAGTCATTCAGCTATGGCCTTATCCTCCACTCAACCCAGTGCCGTCGAGTCAATTCTGACTCATAGCGACCCTATAGGACAGAGTAGAACCACCCCATAGAGTTTCCAAGGAGTGCCTGGCGGATTTGAACTGCCGACCCTTTGGTTCGCAGCCATAGTACTTAACTGCTACACCACCAGGGTTTACCTAGTAGATTGTAATTTCCCTGAGTGACCATATTCTAGTCCTCTTTGTCTCTATGTCCCTAGAATGTCCACTACTAAATTGTGTTAAGTTCATTTTGAATTATAGGGAACTTGTGGCAATTTTCTTATAGCTTACATTATTTGTTTATTAGATTTGTGAGTTTGAATATGCATAATTGGCTCCTTTGCTTTATATATAGATTACATAGTAATCCAGAGTGGCCTACTTCCGTAACTTTATGATAATTCTGAGAGAATATGAAAACAATCACTTTAAGAAACATTTATACTTGCAAAGCTCGTGAATTGCCTGTGTCTGTTGGTGCCATATGACAAAAAATAGGGCAATCAGCCTAAGGGCGCTTTTAAACACTACTTTGAATGAACAAGTAGTTGTCACAAGAGCTTCATGAAAGCACAGATGACATATAGATGTGTTACATATAACATCATCTCCTCCTATTTAAAATGTACTACGCTCTTCATTCAGATAATAGTGTTAGTCACAGCTATCTAGGTAGAAGGTAAGGGATGGTCATCATGACTAAAGTATTTAAGTCTTTATTGCCCCATTTCCCAATCTCAGGTGTGAGGATAGTAAATAACCTTCCTGCCCCCAGGAGAATTATTAACATGGATGTAATATTCCTCACTGCCTGTACCTCCCTAACACACTAAAGGCTAAACAAATGTTTTACTCACACACGGTATATCCTCCCCAGGGAAGGAAAGTCCACCTGAAACCTGTTCTCTCATAGGCATGGATGTGGGAGGAATTTGGGAAGACCGTTATTTCTTCTCAGTGCTAGGCTGTTGCCTACATATGGCCAGGGGGCACGCGTCTTATATGTATGATCAGCTCAGGAACATAAGTTCTTTTTTTTCATGTAATTACCTTTTATTATTATTATTTGACTATAGCACTTTAGATGAAGTTTTACAGAACAGGAAAGCTTCTCATTAAACAGTTTTTTTTTTTTTTTACACATGTTGTTTTATGGCATTGGTTAAAAACCCCACCACACATCAACACTCTCCCTTCTTGACCTTGGGTTCCCTATTACCAGCTTTCCAATTCCCTCCTGCCTTCTAGGCCTTGCCTCTGGGCTGATGTTGCCCCTTTAGTCTCTTGTTGTTTTATGGGCCTGTCTGATCTTTGGCTAAAGGGTGAACCTCAGGAGTGACTTCATTACTTAGCTAAAATGGTATCCTGGGGCCATACTCTCGGGGTTCCTCCAGTCTCTGTCAGGCCAGTAAGTCTGGTCTTTTTTTGTGAGTTAGAATTTGTTCTACATTTTTCTCCAGCTCTGTCTGGGCCACTCTATTGTGATCTCTGTCAGAGTAGTCAGTGGTTAGTGGGGCACCGTCTAGTTGCACTGGACTCAGTCTGGTGGAAGGAATATGAGTTCTTGATGAAAGGAGATACACACAGTGCAATGGAGGAAGGGCCACATGAGTCCAACCTGGTAAGTCTGGAGATGGTTGAAGTTGCATTTAAGATCCTCTTATATTCACCATAAAATATCCCTGGGTGGTGCAAACAATTTGTGCTCAACTACTAACCAAAATGTTGGCAGTTCAAACCCACCAAGCAGCACTGTGAAAGAAAGTTCTACCTATCTGCTTTTGTGAAGCTTACAGCCAAGAAATTCGTATGGGGCTCGGTTCCATTCTGTAACACACGGCATCACCATGAGTTGACATTGATTCAACAGCAACAGGTTTGGCTTTTATATCCCCCAGGGTAGTTCCTGGGTGGTGTAAACAATTAATGCACTTGGAAGCTAACCAAAAGATTGGAGATTTTTTTTTTTTAGAGGTGCCTAGGAAGAAAATCCTGTCTATCTACTTCTGAAAAATCAGCCCTTGAAAATCCTATGAAGCACAGTTCTGCTCTGACACACATGAAGTTGCCATAAGTTTGAATCACATCTACAGCAACTGGTTCTATCCACCAGTACAAATAACTATCTCCAAACCTGAGACAAGAGATAGTTCCTTGTGTTATCTTCCTAAGATTTTGTCAGCTCTAAAAGTTGGGATCTTATCTTTTCCCAGCTAAGTATAACATACTTTTTGGTTACTAGTCTTCATGCAGAACCACTGTCCTGCATACAAATTTTTTTTTGTTATGAAGTTAATCACTTATCTTCTAGACTTCTATGGTTCTTCATTTGTCTCCCCTACAATGTTTACCACTTTCCCCTTTGACTTATAGTTATTTGTGTGCATGGCTTATCTCCTTTAAGAGATGGCGAGAGTAAGATCTGTTCCGAGTCAGCTTTATATCCTTCACAGTTGCGCTAAATATGTTAAACTGAATTAAGAAAAATTAAAATAAAAAAAGAAAGAAGAGAAAAGAAAAGAAAAGGAAAGATGCCCAGATGAAACTTCTGTCAGCACTCTTTTCACTGTGCTTATTAGTCCCGAAAACAAGATGTAGGAGAAGATTGGTTTTTTTCAAAATCTTATTCATATTCTAGTGCTGTTAGCTACTAACTGTGTGATCTTGGACAATTTACTTAATGTTGCTGATACCCAGTTTCCTAACTAGACAAATGGGTTTAATAAAACCTAAACTGTGGGGTTATTTGAAGATTATGAGATTCTGGCACATTATGGAGCATGCAGGACATATGGTTAAGAGGGAATGGATGGTAACTACATTGTTGTAACCCTTTCTCAATGGACCTGCTTCCTATGGAACTGATTGAGTTAATTTATACTTTCTCTAACACATATACCCTTAATAGAAGGTCCTTTCTCAACTCCTATTGCTACAAAACCAACTTTACACATATTTACATTACACTATATATGACAGTGGGTTATATATGATAAATACAATAAACTTCACAACAGTGACAAATGACTTTGCTTTGGATGTCCCATTCAGAGCGTGTGACCGTTAGACCCTGATATGGCTTGTTTGTGAAACATAAGAGAAATCCACAGGATTGCTCTTTAGGATGACTTAATTCTTTAAAAAAAAAAAAAAAAAAAGATCTTTTTGTAATCATATCCTATTGCCTTTTTCCTAAAAGCAGAGATTCACTTGTTTTTTCTGCTCCTGTCTTCCTTTGTCCCTTAAGATACTTTTTGAAAAGAATAGCCTTTCAGTTTTTCCAAAGAAAGAAAAAATATTTTCTCCAAGAAGCTATATAAGGGCACATTTGGTGGCAAATAACAGAAAATCCCAACTTAAATTGACTGTCACAACAAAGAAAATCATGGTAATAAATAACAAAACATCCAAAGGTAATGTGCACAGTGTATCATGGACCTGGTTCTGAGTCTCTGTGTTTCACTTGGCTCTTCTCCTGAGTGCTCGCCTGACTTCTGGTAGCATGGTGACTGCGGCAATCCCAAGCATCACATCTGGTCCTAATAACATCCACAGGGAAAAATATGTGTGAATTCTGTTCCTTCCATGAAGGGTCCCCATAGGCTTCCCTTCAAATTTCATTGGTTAGAGTTGGTTCGTGTGTCTGCTCTAAGCCAATCCCAGGCATGGGGAATGGGGTGACTATGATTAGCTTAGACCAATCAGACTCTGCACCTGCAATGTGTTATGTGAAGTAATAATAGATATCTGGGCCAAATGAGTTTTCTCTTAGAAAGGACCATAGGTGTAAAACAATGTGGGACATGATGTGAAAAGTGACACCGAATGTGGGTATAGTGAGCACAGCATGGCCAAAGTAAATGATGTTGCTAAGAAGTGCTCATGAGAAAAGGATGCCTAAAGAATTTTACATATATAAGCTGGCAACAACTCAAAGACAAAAAAAATGAGTCTAAGATCACACGTGAATGGGTATAGGCATATATGTACAGGAATAGATATGGTGTATACAGATGTGAAAACGGATAGAAGCATCTATATGTACATGTAAATACAGATATGTGTGGGCAGGCACATATATTCATTGAAGACACAACCGCAGATACTCCTCAGACATAATCAAACACCTTCTGAGATTGGTTTTCTAGGTTTGAAAGCTTAAGACTGTAGTCTCATGGGACAATTCAGTCAATTGGCATAATATAATTAACAAAGTTCTTCTGAGTTCTGCATCCTAGTGGAATGAGTAGCATCTAAGGTCTTAAAAGCTTGTGAGTGGCCATTTAAAATACAAATATTGTCTCTATTCTTCAGGATAAAAATAGTAAAAAGGTAATCAAAAGCTCAGAGAAGAAATACGCCTATAAGGCTGATAGCCTATACAAGCCACAAGCTCAGCTACCCTAAGACCAGAAGAACTAGATGGTGCCTGGCTACCACAATTGATTGATCTGACCAGGTCACAATAGGTAATACCAGATAGAATGGGAGAAAAATGTAGAACAAAATTCAAATTCTTAAAAAGGTCCAGATTAATTGGACCAGTTGAGACCAGAGGACTCCCTGAGACCATTGCCTGGAGACAGTCTTTAAACCTTGAACCAAAATTATCCCCTGAGATCACCTTTTAGCAGAAAAGCAGAGTGACACACAAAGTAAAGAATATTGTCTATTAGATTGGTGCTGTACCAAAAAAAAAAATCTGTATATGTCCAAAAGCTCAACATTTAATTTAAAGCAATGATGAGATGATAAGGGGACAGGGAAACTAGAGTACTGGAAATGGAATAGCCAGAACACAATTAAAGAGACTGTCAACACATCATGAAAAATGTAACTAATATCATTGATCAATTTGTGCAGAAACTGTCAAATGGGAACCTAACTTGCTGTGTGAACTTTCACTAAAGACACAATAAAATATTCTAAAATATATACATATATATGGGACAGGCAAGAAGTAGTGATGGCCCTCACAGCTTTCTGATTATCAAAATGACTCCACAATTTTGAGAAATGAGTCATTGTCCTTTATGATATAAGGGAAAAATCGATGTTGTGTTAACTCCTTGGTTCTAGTACACAAGTAAAACAAGGGTTTGATTAATTATTTTATTTTTATTTTTAGGGGAATATCAGGGTCTCTTGTTTCAATTTTTTTTTTTCCACTTTGTAAACAAATGTTGCACCAAAGACTCTTTCTGACCTAACAGGTATAGGTGAGTGGCAGGTATTACTTAGACATCTTCAAAATTGAGCTCAATGGTAGTTTTGAACTGTGGCTTTCAGGGTCTCTTTTTACCTGGAAAGACAAATGCACAGACGGATCACTAGTTGTCTTGTTTTTCCCTAGCTTCTTGGTTTTTTCACAGTTACAGGAATTTTTTATTTTGTGTTCTGGTCCCCTGGCATCTGGACACTCTTTCTTTGAAGCCATTCCCTAAGGTGGAATTCTTTTGGGAAGCAGTGCCTATTTCTCATTACAGAAGCCTATGGAGGCCCATGCCAAAAGGTAGGCAGTTGGAATCCACCAGCCCCTCCTTGGAAGCCCTATGGGGCAGTTCTGCTCTGTTCTATAGGGTCGCTATGAGACAGAATCAACTAGATGGCAATGGGTTTTGGTTTTCTTGGTTTAAGGAGGCCTACAAGTAAGCTAACACAGGCATACGAGATCTGAGCTCAGCCAAACTCCTGCTCCTGCCCACACTTTTGAATCTAGAAGAAGCAATTCAAACATTAAGATGCAGTTGAGAAATTACACACAGGGTAATAGTTGAGATGTCAACAGTGACAACCTAACTGGGACATGGCCTAGGCGCTCTCCTGCCACCTTGTTTTTCTTGATTCCTGACTGTTTTCTGAGTCTGGTTCACCAGAATTTTGTTTAATCTGTGAGCATGGCTTTTCTTTTGATTTGCTTTGCCACTTAAATGAGCCAGATTTAATTTCCGTGATTGAATACTTCCTAGTATGACTCTCTTCAAAAATAAGAGGCTGGGGGATACTCAGAGCCAGAAGTTAATGCCACACAGGTGTCTCTTTTACTTGTTTCCTGAAACTCGGACGCATCATGAATGTTCTTGAGCCACACACCTTCTGCCTCCCAGACTGAATACAGAGCATATTTCCTTTGGAACTTTTCTTATCAAAGAGAAGTTCATAGTTATGTGGCATGGGACCTAAGGTTACCGTCTAAGAAAATGGGTATCTCAGGTCAAAACTTTGTTTTGAGGCTATTCTTGCTCTGGGAATAAAAGATTAAGGGCCAAAGTTATTTTGTGACTTTGACAATTATTTTCAGAAGTCCATTCAGGCAGGAGAAACCTTTATCCTCAGATGAACAAACACAATTTCTTGAAGAGGATGGAAAGGCTGTTGACTTTGTAGAGGGCGACAATATTTTGTTCCCTATTGAAATTCACGAGTTCTGTTTGTAAATAAAGCCACATTCTTACAAATCAGGCTCTTTATTATTTTAGCAAGTTTCTTTGTCCACAATGATTAAATATTTTATTCTTTTTCAAAACAAATAAACAAACAAATCTTGTGCGGTAGAGATAAAAAAGAAAGAGAAAGAAAGAACGAGATAAAGAAAGGAGTCATATGAAAATCTATTCAGTAAAAATTTATTGAGTCCCACCTGTTTGCAATTTCCTGTTGAATCAGGAACAGAACCTGCCATCCAAAAGCAAAGCTGATTGGTGTGATAAAATGTGTGCATAAATAACTATAACATAAGACAGAATTTATTATGTTCAGTGGCATACTGTAAACCAGCTCTCCAGAGAGAAAGTTGAACCCTGATTTAGAACACTTGCCAATCTCCACGGTATAAACACCATACCCACACCATGGCTGATCTCAAGCTACTAACATGACTTCACCGAACATGGAATTGGGAGTAAAACCAAACCCACTGCTGTTGATTTGATACCGACAGAGTAGAACTGCTCCATAGGGTTTCCAAGGAGCAGCTGGTGGATAGGTACACATAATTTTCAGTACCTCACAAGAGTTCCAGAATTTGAGAAAGTAAGAGAAATCACATTTAGCTAGTGGTTGTGGGAAGACTTCAAAGAGGAGAAGACAATTCTTCAGGGAAGGGTAAGAGTAGATAAAGTATTATACATGAGTGGAGAAGTGTGAACACAATTACGGATTTAGAAAAAGGTGGCATGTATTTAAGGAATGACGAAAGCAGAAGGTGTGTAAAAGGGAGCAGAGAGGGATAAATCAGGGAAATTGGGAAAGGCATATATGGGAAAAATGGGGGTGACAAGGATGGCAGGAAGCAGCACATCATCAAGGAGAAAAGTGTTGAGTTGGTGTTTGACATATGGAATCTCACATGTCATTAAGGGGCATGTGGCCATCACCACCTGAAAATTAATGTAGTCCCAGGTCATGTTTTTTTGGGAAGCACACTAATTAAACCAGTGGTAGAGGGCGCTAGCATCTAAGATTTCTGAGGTTCATCCCACCAGTGTTTGCTGTTGGTGAATCTAGCGTCCCCGGGCTCGCATTCGGTTAAAGCTATTTTGTGCCTACTACAGGTGCCAGCACTCGGGTGCAGGGCCACATCAGCACCTTTGAGCCAGGATGAGGATATCACTGGAGGGATTTTACTGGAGAGCAAAAACTCTGAATTGTCTTCGTTTTTTAGTCATTTTGGACCTAGCCAGACAGCCAGGCTTCCCGCAATGCCAGCCCAGTAATTGTGTGGTCCAGATTCTCCAGACGGCAGACATTCATCAAGGAGGTGCGTTCTGAGACACAGAACTCCCTGAACAGGAGACAGACTGTGCTTCCAGTATCAGTTATCCCTCTGTTTGGAGGTCTCATCTTCACTGAGGTAAAGCAAGATAATGATGATGATCCTAAGCTCTCTAAGGAGCCCAAGGCACATAAGGAAGAATTCAGCCTCTCCTTCGTCTTCCCTGCTTGGCTGCTCCTGAAGACAAAAACAGCTTCTGGAAACATCACGTGTTTACTTTCTTTCTTCTCTTTCCTCCCACCCCCATGCAGCACTGGTGCTGGGCTGCTTCCTTACATTTTATAATCATGAAGTTAGATGCTGTCTTTTGAATCAATATTCCTTTACAGCTTCTCTGGAAAGGACCTTGCTCCATCTGCCATGTCCTCAGGGGATTTCACGGGGGAACTAAGGTCCAAAGAAAGAGTCATTTTCCAAGGTTCCAAAAGGCAGTATCAGGGTTCATTTATTGTCTTCTACTGCTCCATCCAGATGGTGTCTTGATTCACAAACATCCACCACAGAGTGCATTGAGGGGGTTCACTGTGAGACTGGGAGACACTGGCCAAGAAGGACCTGGGTAAAAGCGATGAAGCAGCTCATAAAAGAAGCAAGTGTCTATAAGATGGAACTGTCTTCCTTGGCAGGTATCATGTCTAATTTTAAACACTGACTGAAAACGCAAACAATGCAGCCAATCTGTTTGATGTCCACTTGATCTCTGACAACTACTCTGCACCCCACACCCTAGATTCCTGTCTCGTTTCTGTTCCCCTGTATGGCTAAATGGTTAAGATTTCAGCTACTAACTGGACCAATAAGTAACATCATGATAAACAGACAAAAGATTGAGGTTGTCAAGGATTTCATTTTACTTGGATCCACAATCAATACCCATGGAAGCAGTAGTCAAGAAATCAAAAGACGCACCGCATTGGGAAAATTGGCTGCAAAAGACCTCTTTAAAGTGTTGAAAAGCAAAGATATCACCTTGAGGATTAAGGTACACCTAACCAAAGCCGTGGTGTTTTCAATCACCTCATATGCATGCGTATGCTGGGCAATGAATAAGGAAGGCTGAAGAAGAATTGATGCCTTTAAATTGTGGTGTTCGTGAAGGATAGTGAATACATTGTGGACTGCCAAAAGAACGAACAAATCTAAGAGTACTAACAAACTGCTCTTTAGAATCAAGGATGACAAGACTATGTTTCATATGCTTTGGATATGTTATCAGGAGGAATCAGTCCCTGGAGAAGGACATCCTGCTTGGTAAGGTACAGTGTCAGCAAAAAAGAAGAAGACCCTCAATGAGACGGATTGACACAGTGGCTGCAGCAATGGGCTCAAGCACAGCAACAGTTGTGAGGATGGCGCAAGGCCAGGTAGTGTTTCGTTCTGTTGTGCATAGGGTCGCTATGAGTTGGAACTGACTCTAAGGCACCTAACAACTGAAAGGCTGAAGGTTTGAACTAACCCACAGGCATCTCAGAAGATTACAGCAAAGAAAACCCTGTGGAGAATGGCTCTACTCTGACACACATGGGGTTGCCATAAGTCAGAATTGCCTTGAGGCCAACTTTTTTGTGTGTGTGTGTGAAGGAGGAGGACCTTAATGTTCTATGCCACACATCCCCAGGTTACCAGATGATGACCCTGGGTATATAAATTAACTCTTTTTCAAAAGCTGTAGGTTTGTTAAGGTGACAGAATCATGCTGCTCTGCAGTTAGCTCCCAGGGCACAAACTCTCCCAACTGGGAGATGACCATGACGTATGAACTCCCTCCTGTTGCCCAGCCGGTGCCTGTGATGGAGAGACTTCTGCCCTTCCATAACAACAGTCCACCTTTCTTCTGTATCCACTTATCACTTAACACAGGCTCTTTCTGCACAAAGGCTCTTGGTTCATTCCATTCCCTCCTCTGGGAGGTGCAATTTACAGCCAGGAGTGAGATCCCTGTCTTGTTCTCCTGTACCGAGTCCCTCTTAGCTGCTTCTCTCATGGTACCACATTGCTCTGCAGTCCCCTGCTTATACATCCGTCTTTTCCTTGTGGACAGGGAATGTGGCTCATTCTTCTCTGCACCCCTATCACTGAGCACAGGGCACGACAGAGAGTAGGAGATTAAAGAGTGGTTGGATTCCATTGCTCTGAAGCAGGTAGGAAACATTCATTTCAGATTAAGGCTCTGTCTTGCAATATCTTCCAAGCCAGTCCTTCAGTCCTGGAAAGGAAAGGGCAATGATGAATTAAAGGCCAGACACCTCTTGACAAGGCCCAACTAACAACACACACCCTGATCAGAAATCTATGCCCTGCCACCTGACCTCCTCTCCTGGATAGCCTCTTTTTGACTATTGGGAGATTTTTCTCTGGTCACCTGCCCTGTACGCAGACCTATGGACATCTGGTTCCTGATACCTATCCTTACTGAAGTTGTCTCCCATTAGCCCACCAAGGGTAAGGCCGGGGGAACCTGGACTTCAAGACCAGCAGGCACTTGTTTTCAAATAGAGGTAGGATAATTTGGATGTTTATTTGGCTGCTGTTTGTAATTTTTGGTCTAGTCTAGCATTCTATGTTAACTGAGCTTTACAAAGCCCCATCTTCCCAAGCAGTCTAAATAGGAAATATTCTTCAGAGCTTCCCCAAGTGCTGTGATGCAATGTTGTGTAGTAGAAACAAAAATACTTTGGGTATGGAAGACCTAAACACTTCTGAATATAGGCTTCATCTACTCTCTAAGTAGCTGAGGTATTGACAAGTCGCTTAACTTTCTAGACCTCGGTTTCTTCATCTTAATATTCTAGTAGTTGCATTAGATACTTCTCCACAGGAGCCCTGGTGGCAAAGTGGTTAAAGCACTTGGCTGCTAACCAAAAGGTCGATAGTTCGAACCCACCAGCTGCTCCTTAGAAGAAAGATGTGGCAGTCTGCTTCCATAGAGATTTGCAGCTTTGGAAGCCTTATGGGGCAGTTCTACTCTGTCCTATAGGGTCGTTATGAATAGGAATTGACTTAATGGTGCTGTTTTTTGTTCTTTTTATGGCACTCTATTTTTTTTTTTTTTATAGTTACGGAATCTGTAAGCCTTTGATTCTAGCTTTTCTTGTACAACCATCAATGCAATTAGAGTATTTGGATTTGGATGAGTCCACTTTGATCTATCCTGGGAAAGCATATTTGTTTTGATAATTGTTTTTCTTTAAACTATGAAACTAATATCTTCTCTTGGCCTAGGATACTAGTATCTTACTGCCTCAAGTAGACATTTATTAGATGTTCCACCAAGTTACACTACGGTCAAGCATTCTCCAAACAGCCATTGTTATGCTTTAAAATAGAAAATGGAGCAGTGCAAGTTTGTGGTGGCCAAGTAGAAGAGAAGTCAGAACTTTTCTGCACCAGTTGGAAAGGGTTAGCTTACACGTCCATATCTGGACCTGCACTTTTTACTGGGATTCCAATCTCAAGCAGTATTTTTAATTCACAGAGTTAAATCCAGCTGAGCTTAAAATCTGTTGCAACAAGTCACCAGAGGGACTATGTATCTTTCTCTTTCAGAGGAGAAGCCAAGCACAGCAGTTCAATTAAACTAGCACTAAGTCCTGCACTCCAAAGACTGAAGGGCCTGAGGGAAAGGCATCAAGTGGAGAGTTATATGCTCCTTTTCACCCCTCTTGGTTAGAAAAATCATGGTGTTTGTGACCAGAAAATTGAAACAGAATGAGATCCAAGATGGCAGACACTGCCTCTTTTTCTATTAACCTCCAGGCTGGACTACTCTGCAGAAGGAAGTGTTACCAAGATGAATTACCTCTTGAGTCTCAGTGTACTGCTTCACTAACATAAGAGGACTGTCTGAGAAGTTGGTAGTTCCCACCAAAAAATGCTTAAGATTATAAAAGTCATTAGGATAGAGGCTTTCAGACAAGCCAAGCAAACTAGGTATCTGGGGGGAATATATTGCTTCTAGGATTTCAGGATAGATGAGAGATGAAATGGTAGAACTGCTACGATAATTATTGGCTCTCGAATTAATGGTAATAATTACCTTAGCAACCAGTTTTTCTCTGTTTTTATGTCTTGAGACTAAAGCTCCTTGCTTTAGACTAATTCATTCTCTAATTCTTGGTAGCCTAAGCCCTTGTTGTGGATAATAACAGTAAAATGAATGAAGGAAAGTGTTTAATGGATGTCAATCCTGTGTCTTGCACAAAAGGATCCTGAATGTTTCATTCTGATAGCCCTGTCCCCACGCTGTTGTGAGGAAGTCTGGTCTTTAAAAATTAATAAATTATGGTCTCTGGGCCACATTCTGAAGGTCTGTGAGGGCTAAGACTGTAGCTGATGTAAAACATAGCTGTTTCGATTCATTTTGCGAAATAAGGACTAACAGAATGGATTCTTAGCCTGAACTACAACTTCCAGTTTGAAGAATTTTTCCTAATGTAAAAGACTCAAATTTTTCATTGATAGAACGAATGTAGTTATACCTATCAAGCAAAATTGTTGCGAGGTGGAAATGGGCTAAGGCATATATAAGATACACATACATCGGAAGAACCCATTTTTGTCTTACTCTCCTCTGGGCCCTTTCTCGTTTCCTATGCTCTTGTTGGAATCATTCCTTTGGCTTTAATATATGTTACCATTATCCAAAAAGGCTTCAAACCTTGCTGTTTAACATTGTTATTTTGTTTATATGTAGTTGTCTGTTGTAATTGCTGTCTTGAGCATATAATCCTTGGGTTACTTGTTAATCATCTGTTCGTTCAATTTACCAAGTTAAATCCAGTTCCCAGTTCTGTGCTCAGGAAGGATATTAAAATATACTCTACACAGCCTTCAACCCAATATGGATAAAAAGACATGGTTAAAAACAGTGATCGATAAGTGAAATAGAGTAAAATGTGGGAGGTGGTTCTGTACATTAGGGTGATAATGAGAAAATTGACACTGAGGTGGGACTCGAGCTTGTCTTAGAGACATTTGCCATAGTATAAATGATGAATACAGGAAACGATTTCTTTAGTTAATCCACTCTTATGTTACCAATAATACATGAGTGGCAGTCAGTTTCAAGGTGTGGATGTATATGGCTATATCTTAGGGGGACAAGGGCTGTGTGTGTAGGTGTTGGTGCAGATACTTAGAAAGTCATGCAGCATAGTACGTGGCACATCATAGTCAATAAATAACTGTCGAATGAGTTAATAAATCAGGCAGTATTATGGAATGGCTAAATGCACAGGCTTTGACATCAGCAAAGTTATATTTCTGTCACTAATTAGAAGTTGAGCAAGTTACCACTAAGATCAAGTTTCTCATTGATAAAATGGGTATAGTTATACCTATCAAGTACAATTGTTGTTAGGTGGAAATGAGATAAGGTATATATTAAATATTTGGACATTGTAAGCACCTAATGAATAAAAAAAAAACACAAAAAACATTGCCATCAAGTTGATTCTGACCTATAGAGACCCTATAGGACAGAGTAGGGTTTCAAAGTACTACTACTATATATATATATATATATGTTTTTTACCATCATCATTATTATATAGATAAGAAAGGTACGTGAGTATAGGTGTGTTGAAGAGTGTGTCTACAGGATTGGAAGGAAAGCATATTAACAGGGCAGTATGGAAATGAGTATATGTGAGTGTGGGTGTGTGTGTGCAGACGGGTGGTAGCACCAGAAAGTGAAAAAAAAAGGGGGGGAAAAGCTGATAAATCTTAGTAATGAAATTCTGAGGAGTTCTTCACTTTGTAAGCAATACTGGTTTTGGGAAAGGGCTTCTGGATTTTAAACCACAATAATGGCACCAGGTTAGGGTTAACAGTACATCAACAGCCTGACTACCTCTTTTGCCAGCAATTAATATCTTAGTGTCATCTTCACTGAACTTATCCAGGTAGTCCTCCACAGGTGATGGGACCATGGATTAGGGCATTATTTGTTTAAAAGCCATTTTGCTTTCTCAAAATGTGTCATAAACAGTAACAGTCATTCTGACAAATGCCATCTTATCCATATTTGCTAGATAACCTTAGATTTGCAGGTCCTTTAGACAGCTGTAAACTTCTTGTACTGTAATTCTAGACAAGTTTCTTATCTCTTTAACACAAGAGAACCCTCAACTGAAAATTAATTTAGGGAAAATGAAAGTTCTTTTTTCTGTGTTCACCTGTTTGTAAATGATAAGGGCCATAAACAACAGTTTTAATAATTCGGTCCTTTGCCCAAGAGTAGCAGTTTATGATCCCAGCCATCATCTCATACCCACATAAGCTGATCCTCCATTTCAAGCCAACATCCACTTTCTGTGATGAAATGCAAGGGCTCATCCCAATTTAATACATGGCTTCCTTCATATGGAACATGCGAACCACAATATCTGCTAGGACCTAAGCTCCACCAGACTGCACAGGAGAAAATTAAAAGGGGACAGAAGTTGCTCCTATTCTTGTTTGTTAAACAAACTTTAAGTTTTGCTTTCTTTATTTGTGGAACAGCAACTATAAGGGGGACATGAGACAAGGTGTAGAGTGAACAAAAGAACTAAGAGCAACAGCACCAAACGGTCACATTAAAATCTTATGGAAATGAGTACCCAAATTAATCAATCTTTTACGAATACACATGTACCCAAACTCCCACGCATCAGATTTTCATTGAAGGCTGGAAAGCTCTAGAAGCAATGCTTGGGTGTGAGCTCATTTTATTCACTTTATTTCATCTTGCTTTCTCTGTCTTGGGAGGTTTAGTGCAGATGCTGGGACAGTTTCTATGTCCCAACCACACTGGCACAGCATTTCTGGAGCTACCTTAGACCTCAGCTATAACAGACCTAGCTTGGTTTTCGTAAGGACCCCCTCTTCATTCATTGCTGGTTAGAGCACTGTTGAGTCTTTGTGCTGAATTACATATCCATTGAGTTCCAGGTTAGAGAACACAAAAAACAAAAACAAAACTTGTGTTAAAATGAGTTCATCTTAAAAATAATGGTATGGGCCAGTTTCATATAGAACACGTGGACAAACCTGAGTTCAGATGCAGGTGTCTCTCCTTGTGGACCTACTGGAGATACCCATTGATAAAATGTACCACTGATGAAAACAGCCATTACCCAATTTTCCAACTGTTGCTGTTAGGTGCCATCGAGTCAATTTCAACCTATAACTACCCCATGTGAGAGGGTAGAACTGCCCAATAGAGTTTTCTAGGCTGTAATCCTTATGGGAGCAAGTTGCCAGGTCTTTTTCCTGAAGAGCTGCTGGGTGGGTTTGAACCGCTAACCTTTCAGTTAGCAGCCAAACATTTAATTGTTGAACCACCAACAAAAAAAAACACCAAACCCATTGCCATTGAGTCGATTCCAACTCATAGCGAGTAACCCTATTGGGCAGAGTAGAACCGTCCCATAGGGTTTCCAAGGAGCAGGTGGTAGAACCAAACTGCCAACTTTCTGGTTGGTAGCCAAACTCTTAACCACTGCACCACCAGAGCCCCTTAATTTTCCTAATAAAGTTCTCCAAATCAGAAGGTCTATCCTTGAAAGAAATCACTCAACTAGAGTTATGATTCTGTATATTTTATAAAATAAAATCTCCTGAAAAGTAATCAACTTATATTAAAGAAAAGAAAAATCACATGATCATCTTAATAGAGGCAAAAAAATTTCATTTGATGAAATTCAACACCCATTATGTTAAAAACTTTATGCATAGTAGGAGTAGAAGAGGAATTCCTTGACATAATAAAGGATATCTACCACAAACCTACAGCTAACATCATGCTTAATATGAAAGAAGGAATGTTGTCTCCCTAATATCAGGATCAAGACTAGAATTTTCTCTCTCACTAATGCTATTTCCATGTGGTACTAGTAGTCCTAACCAGTGCAATAAGGAAAGAAAAAAAATACGCATAAGAAAAGAAGAAATAAAACTGTCTCTATTTTCAGACAACATAATCATTTTAAGGAAAATTTAATAGAATCTACAAAAAAGCTCCAAGAACTGATAAATGCCTTTTGCAAGGTCACAAGATACAAATGACACACATAAATCAATTGTATTTCTAAATACTGGCAAAAAAAAAAAATTAGAATTCAAAATTAAAAAAATATATATATCATTTACAATAAAAAAAAAAACCCCAAAAATGAAATACTTATCTATAAATCTGCCAAAATATGTACAAGATCTATTTGCTGAAAACAACAAAGCAGTGATGAAAGAAATCAAAGAAAATAAGCTCTAACTAGGCGTGTAGCTTTGGCTAAGTCATCGAACTTTCCTTTATCTCAAAAACTTTAACAAAAAAAAAAACAAAGTCCCCTGCAATTCTGTGAAAACACACTGCTTTTGTGCAACTTCAGTAAAAGCTGATAATACTATTCAGTATTTATTGGATAGTTGCTGTGTGGCAGACATTACGCTAAATCATTAACATTCAATATCTAATTCAATAATCACAATAACTCTGTAAGGTTGCTATTATTGTTATTCTGAAATTACAGATAGTGAAACGGAGCTGAAGTGAGATTGTATACTTTGCCAAAAATCATACAGCTAGTTTCAGAACTAAGAATTGCATCCACATGTCTCTGGCTGGATGTGCCAACCTCTCACGCACACCGTTTGTGTGGCGTGGCTGGTTGGCAGGAGAAGGAATAAACCAGTTACCGTCTACTCCAACTCTTGGTGACCCCATGTGTATCAGAGTAGAATTGTACTCCATAGGATTCCCAACAGCTGATTTTCCAGTAGGAGACTGCCAGTCCTTTCTAACGGGGCCCCTATGTATGGACTTAAACCGCCAATCTTTTAGTTAGCAGCTGAGCATTTGCACCACTCAGGGACTTGGAGAAGGAATAGGGTCTTTTAAATCACAAGCAGATAGGAATGTGCCTCCTACCCCCTTGGAGATCATTGGATTCAAGGTTATTGGCAGTCTTCTTCCTGGTTGCCCAGCTGGTTTGGGGTCCATCTTCAACTTTCATGTTCTTCCTCTTCTGGGGTATATATCCAAAGAGCTTTATCCTCTGGAGGAGGTATTATGATTTTTATAAGCACTCCATTCACGTGGTCTTCATATTCCCTTCTCCACCAAGTGCTTCACTCACATCCTAACCTGCCTCTGGGCTCTTGAGGTTAAAAGGAGTTGGAGGACATCTTCTCTCTTAGCAACTGATTCTGAGCCTGGAATCTAGGGACTAAGCCTATCTTCTGGCGTGGAAATCACCTGGACAGCCAGTCTCCGTCTCTCCCAATCAGCTACCCAAAAGGTGCACAGAGCCCCAGGTAGTAGTGTGAGTCTACTAAGCAGTAAATGTAACCCAAATAATGCTCCTAACTCCTCTATTTATTGTTCCATGCTCCATGTTTACAGCCTGTTTCCCAGCCTTGCAATGCAAGGTGAATTGTATCTAGAAACTGACAGGTGAAGATTTTTATCCATTTGCTATGTCTGGTGTGATAGCGCAAGTAGTGTGTTTTATATTAAAAAAAAAAAAACACGAGCCAGTTTTATCTAAAAATGCATGCAAGTAGAGAGGTTGGGCCTAGGGAAGCTAGTTGATGAATGCCTCCTGGTAGGCAATTAAGAAAGGGACAAGATAATGCAGGAAAATTATATTTCTCTGGTTTTGCACAAGATTCAGTGCTGTTCCCTTATAATACATCAGCTACTTCTATCCTCATGCCACATTGGAGTTTTCCTTCTTGAAATTTATGGGTGAACATTGGCTATGTATCATTGCTCTTATTTAATTTCATGGCAAATACAAGCACAACCACGCTCCCCTCTAAGCTGCACCTTGGTGCAAACGATAAATCGAAGACACATATGCTTTCTCTTGGGGATAAGGCAGGGAGTAAACGTTGCTGCAAGGTTTCTCCAGCTCCCTCTCTCTGGAACACACACTGCTGACACCCAGAGCGCACCAGGGCTTCCTGAGTTAGCCAGGGTGTCCACTGCAGTTCTGGCCATTGGAGGGTTGCTAATATACTCCAAATTCCCAGGAGACCAAACATGGCCTGGAAATTCAGCTATCTTTCAACTGCAGTATATGTTTACCTCTTTACAAATACATTCTAAATCCCCTATTCTCAGGGGTTCCCATGAGACCCAGATTTTAGAGTTGCTCCTTCTGTGGAAACAGTCGACATCTAGAGTAAGTAGAGGTGGCTGACTGCAGAGTAAACATACTCACCCTCAATATCTCTCTCACCAGCCTCAAATTATTTCTGACAGTCCTATGACATTCCACAACATTGCATCTGGGTTTCAAAATTCCACATTAGGCCTTAGCATGTTCCCTGAGATTGGACCTCAATATGCAGCAAAAGTGATAATAAATAACAATAGTAGCAGTTAACATTTATTAAGCATTTATTTTGCACTAAAACATTGCTAAATGTTTATTGTGAATTATTGCCTTGGATCTGCACAGCAATATTATGTGTTAAATACTCTTATTGTCCCCATTACACCGTTCATGGACCTGAGACTTAGGGAGATAAAATTACTTATCCCAAGGCCATTAACCTATTAAGTAGCCGAAAGAGGACTTTAGACCAAATTTTTCTGACTTGCCCTTGTGTTTAGTCAAATAACTGTACTGCCTCCCCAGTACCAATCACTTTCAGAGTGCTAATTGGTGTCCCAAATAGACTTCCGACATCTGACAGAATCAGAAGACATGAGATAAAAGGATGGCAAGCTGTGATGAGTAAAGGACAGAGGAAATTGCATGTCAGCAGACTCTTTGCCTCAACACGATTTGAACATCTTACGTCTCAGTTAGGTAGTAACATATAGAGGATTTTAATCAGATGAGAGAGAGAAACAATAGTCTGTGCTGGAAAATATCTTAGGCTATGTTGGCACTGAATTTGAGTGTTCTCTTTTCCAACAGTTTCCAATCAGTCCTGCCTGAGCTGAGAGTAGATTTCACATATGAACAGCAAGTGAAACCAGAGTCAGTGGAAATGGTGTCTGCTGGGCATGTGGGATACCATTTGTTCTTCTTATACTTAGAGGTGATGTTCAAAATATTTAGCAGTGCTTATAGCACAGGCCCCACCCAATTAGAAGAGCCTCGGTCCTAAGTGCTAGACGGAAATCCTAAAAATTCTCTGCTGGGAGGTCTGGAAGAGGGGTGGAATGGAAGGGAGGTAGGGAGCTTGGGCAGCAGTTACATGCACGCCAGGAGAGATTTTCGGTACTTTAACCATCAAGGTCCTACGTACCATCTGAGTCTCAGCCCACCTTTTATGGAAGAGAAAGCAGCAGCAGGGGCAATTGTAGCACCTACATCAGCCTGGGCATGCAGCCCTTGGCAGGAGAACTTTGCCTGACCTGGATGAACACAGCTTTTTTTCTATACTCTCCTGTTACCCCTGGTTGTTACCAAAACCTGCCTCTCCCTTCTCTCTCTCTAAGGTGCAAGACCCTACAGCATTTGCCCTAACACCAGTCCCTGGGTCAGTCCTGGAGGAAGAAGCCAGCATCAAAGTAGGCGCAGAGATCCCATCTAAGGATCTAGAATTATCCCTCTACCCCCAGTCGGGGGTTCAGCAGGCCCTGGCACAGTCCCTTCTCTTCCCTGAGCCCTGCAAACCAGCTCATTCTCCATGACTGCTTTCAGCTTGGGCTCCCTCTGCTGGGTGTTGGGCTTCCTCCTTGAGCCTGGAACATGTCCTCAACCCAAGCTGCTCTGTTGGGGTTCTGCCCCAAGCAACATCCTCCAGCCCGACTCCAGCAGTCCTTGGTTTTTTTTTTTTAAAAAAAGAGGTTTCATGTACAGTGATTAAGCCCTCAGCTTAAATTCAAGCTTCTTCACCACTAGTTGATTGTCCTCAGACAAGTTACTATTATTTTTTTCTTTTTATAAACCGTGCTTCTCCATTTCCAAAATGCAGCTGTGGTTGGAGAAATAGCTTTTTGTTTTCAGCAGGTACCTATGATAGTCACACACTAGTAACCATTCCCTGGGAATCAGTCACTCCCATCTAGTTATGGTAGAAAAATAATTGATGAAGTTACCCTGTTCCTTTGAATGTTTGCCTGTCTGTTAAATTATGCTCATCTTCCAAGAGTCAATTCAAGTATCATCCCCTCTGGGAAGTCTCCCTACTAGCAACCCCTCCACACTGATCTCCAAATTAGACACCTCTCCCATTGACTCTGAGTGTATTCCTCTATGTAGACACTTTTTCAGTAAGTTGCATAGACCTTTGAGATCAGGGACTGTTTCTTTTCCTTTTCAACCTCTGTTTTCCAAACACCCTACATAATGGCTGCTACCAAAACTAAAACCAAACCCATTGTTGTCAAGTTGATTCTGACTCATAGCAACCCTATAGGACAGAGTAGAACTGCTCCCTGGAGTTTCCAAGAAGCAGCTGGTGGATTTGAACTGCTGACCTCTTGATTAGCAGCCGAGCTCTTAACCACTGCGCCACCAGATCTACTTGAAACATATTAGAAGAATGAATATGTAAAGGGAAAATAAATAAACACTTAAAAAAAAAAAACCTATTTGGTCTTCACATGCATTTTGTAAACAGAGCAAAAAATAGCTTCTCGTGATGAAAAACTAAAGCCCAGATGAGTGAAATGATTTGCTTAGCTACAGTAAAATGAAAAAAAAAAAAAAAGTATCTATGAGAATTCAGGCTAGAACCCTGAATATGGTTCTCCTGAGAGTCAGGACTGTAATCCAGGTGTCCCACCTCCCAGTCTTGTAATTCTTTCAATTATATTTTGCTATTAAATAGGTTGCCTGAAATTTGTGTTTTCTGCTGCAACGAGGCTCCGCTGATCTGTGGTATTATCTTGAGGCAGATATAGGTCCTTGGTGTTATGAAGTGGTAATTATTGCAACGGAGGCAAAAGGAAGGGTGCACTGTGTTTTTGGGAGCTTGCTCCCTGTTATTAATTCAGGTGCTGAAGGTTGTGACACTTGTCATCTGAAAGATAATTTTCCTCAGATTTAATAATCGCAGTTCAGTCTCCGATTTGATTTTAATTTCAGACCTTGATGTCATGAAGTATTAATTATCTCCATTACCTACTGATAATATTCCTGCAAACACGCACATGTTTGATTGGCAGGAATTTTTATTAATTTACAAGGATGAACTCAATTAGAAAAGCTCATTTATCGGCACAATTCTACTTACATACCTATTTTGACTGGAGCAAAATCTGAGCCAACTCACAATTGCAAGTATTGAGGATTGTGTCATGTATGTGGGTGGGGTGGAAGCAGCTGGCCAACCCCACCAGCGCATGATTGACACACATATCATTGTCTGATCTACCTGACTTTAAAATGAGTGAGAAAACCTTTGGGACTAATTAAGATTCTTAGAGCAAGGTAATGAGAGAGACGTTCCATGTCTACTTGGCTTTTTTCCCCCTCCACTTCCATGCCCAGGGTTTTTCTTGGGGCTGGCACGGTCACACTTCATTTGAAGAACTACATTTGTTTTCACATGCTTTAATCACACGCGGGAAAGAAAAAAAAAATTTGATGAATGCTAATATTTTATGTTAAGTGAATTAATTGGTTCCTCTTAGCTACCTGCCATACAGCCAAGCAGAAAGGAAAAACTACATCAAGGAAGTGTCAGGCCATCACTTTGCAGAGAAGGAAGCTTGGGATTTGAGGAAGCCAACCCTGCTTATCCCCTGTCCTGCATGTCACTTACAAGAGCGACATAGTTTGACTGGGATAAATTCCTCTGATAAAATGAATATTTATGAAATTAAGGAAGGGCAATTCAGCTTGAGCTAGATGCTTCAACACAAGAATATTGTAGGGATGGTTTCTCTACCCTCCAACTGAATCATATTTTCACCAAATGACTTTGTAAGAACAGTGCACTCTGGTTCTGCATCAGTAGAGAAAACTCGATGCTTAGGCTTGGGGAATAACAATGCAGAATAATAAAACAAAGAATACCAACAATGCCTTTTACTTCCAGAGCCCCTCCCTAAGGAGTGCAGCTGCATGCTGTGCCTACACAGAGCCAAGCAATACAACCCAGGATCGTGTTCAGAAAAAGAAAAAATAATAGTAAATTCAGTCCTGCTCTGCCGTCTACAGGGCACACTCAAGCTTGAGTGTTAAAGTCAAGCCAGAGTCAAAAAGATATAATAGAGAACCCCAAATCTATTTAGAAGAGAGAATGATTGTTGTTTGTGATACGGGGCTAAGTCAAACAACATATTTTACTTTAAATATTTGCCTTTAGAATTACTTTAGCCTCTGCTATGGTAAAAGGACCCAAGTCCTTTTTCTACAAAAAATAATACATGTTATTGGCATTGTTTTCAAGCACATTTGAAGACATTTAAAGGGGAGTTTCTGGAAACTGTCCTGAACACAGCTGTCCTCTCTTCCACTCCTCCTTCTGTCTATTTGCTTTCCTGGCCAAATGGCTGCATGATATGTCTATCTTGGATTTGATAGTCACCCCACCAAGAGAGTACATTCAGGGCCTTCCCCCAGGTCATTGCTAAAACACGAGACCGACCCTGAGAGGTTTCAAGAAGAGGCCCAGAAAATGGAGTATCTTCAGAGAGAGGCTAGAAACCCTGGTGGCTCAGTGGTGAAGAGTTTGGCTGCTAATCAGAAGGTCTGCAGTTTGAATCCACCAGGCAGTCCTTGGGAACCCTATGGGGCAGTTCTACCCTGTACTATAGGATCAGTATGAGTCAGAATTGACTCAAAGGCAATGGGTTTGGGTTTTTTTTGTTGTTGTTTCAGAGAGGTTTGTGCCACAAAATCTCATGCCAGAGTACCTAGTTTTGCTGATTCCAGAAAAAATTAGATGGAACTGAAGTGGTGGAAACCTTTCCTGACCCCAGAGAGAATGTGATACTATTTCTGCTCCTGTCACTGGTTTCCTGTTCTGTGCCTGACACCAGTTCACACAGAGGGGCAAGCTTTGTTTCCTTTGGGATAATTGCTTATTTTGAATAATATATGCCTTGCATAAGTAATGAGTGAAGAAACAGTGCCCAAACATGCCTTTTTTCAATTGCCTCCTATTTAGGCACAGGAAGAGTGAAGATGCTGAGGTGGAAAGCCCACCTCCCCAACACAAGCCCTGTTGGTCCTGCATTAGCACATTAGCATTGCAACCACAGTCTCTCTGCTGGACTTGGAAACGAATGGCTTCAACCTGCTGCCTTGTTTACTAAATGAAATCAGCAGATAATTTCACGGTGGTAGAGACAGCATGAAAATCCCACTCACGATTCATAAACCCTGCTTTAAATTTGACCAGCTTACACACAGGCTGCCCTTTCAGCCCTATACACTTGGAAGCTGCAGAGTCACTGCAGGTATGGAAGACTGAGCTTGGGCAAGAGAAGTCAACCCTAGTCTCACTACCTAGCTCCAGGGAAGGATGTAGACACTGGTGCGATTTGGGGAAGCAGGTTACAAGGAAAGGTGTTCATCATAATCCTTAGTCACAAAGAGCAGGTATTGTAAGCCATAGGATGAAGACTTCTCTGGTCTCGGTGACTATAATTACTGAGGCCTTAGACTTTGATCTCACTGAATATGCCTTTACTGATCAGCTGCCCAGGAACAAAGGAGGTATGTTCATCCCCTCTTCCTCCCCATTTCTTCTTCCTTAGGTATATTCTTTTAAAACACAAATAGCTCAGGGCATGTCCCATCACGTTAGCTGGAAACACTGAACATGGGAAAAAAAGAAGAGTGAGAAGTAGTGGGAGCCAACTGAAATGAGATATCCCATGAGAAGGAAGAAATCTAATGCTGGCTGAGCTCGTGAATTGAAGCCCATTTCAGATGTTCAAATCTCCACTGTTTTCAAAATACAAGATGCTTCGTGTGTGCTTAAAAAATAATAATTTCAGTTCAAATCTCTTAATGCACTTCATCACACACATATACACACATATGCACACAGACACCAACAAAACAAAACACAAAAACTAAAAAAGACATGAAGCTGTATGCTGAACCTGTATTGATATGTTAGGCAGCGTTTTCCTGTTACTGTCTTGGATTGAGTGGAATTATCTCTCAAGCCAACATGGATCAATTTTGATGGAGAATTTCTCAAATTACTACTAACAGGATGCCCACAAAAGGGTCATCCTCACATGGCAGGGGCGGTGGCACTGCCCTATTTTTTGTGTTTTTGCTTTGTTAGGCAAGTGCAGCCACTGAACTTTCCAGGCTGATCAGCTTAATGATTAAGTCTGTAAATAGGAAAAACCTTTGTTAGAAACAACAATGGGCAATTGGTGGGTTTGGCCAGTATTAAATGTGAGTCAGTGATTCACAGGTTGCCATACTATCCTTTGTTGGTGGCCATCAAGTTGACCCGACTCATGGCAACCTCATGCACAATGGAACAAAATGCTGCCCAGTTCTGCACCATCCCCATAATTGATTGCAGATCAGACCATTGTGATCCACGAAATTTTTATTGGGTGATTTTTGGAGGTAGATCACCAGGCTTTTCTTCCTAGTCTTCAACTGAAAACTCCACTGAAACCTGTGCAGCATCATAGCAACATGCAAGCCTCCACGAACTGGCAGGGGGTGGCTGCACTTGAGGTGCCTTGACTAGGACTGAATCTGAGTCTCCCACATAGAAAGGGGGGAATTCTACCACTGAACCACCATTATCTTGGCAAAATCTCACCAGCTGTGTGATAATACTACTCAACTCGGTGGATAGATCACTCATTAGGATATTTATTTTCTTTTCATTGTGAATATTTTGTGTCTGCTTATGATAGTTCACGGAAACAATCTTTGAAGTTTAGAGGGAATATAATTATGGGTGTTTGCCTGAAACTAGGGAATACAAACCCCACATCTTCATGTATTTATTTCTCAATTGCATAATTTTGGAGATTTTTTTTTTGTGTGTGTGTGTGCGTGCATGTGTGGAGGAAAATAAATTCAGATTCACCTACAACTTCTCTGATGAGAAAACCTCAAGTAGCTTAGTTACTAGAATGATTTATTCTTATGGGTGTATCCAGTTGTTGGGAAGGGAACAAGAGCTTGTTATGACACCACACATTTAGCCAGTAGATTTTAGGGTAGGGTTATTCCGTGGAACGAATATCATAAATGTTTAGTTTCACAAACCTGACAGAAGATAGAGATGTGAGATCTGCTCGCTAAGGAAAGTGATTTCCAGTGAGAAATGTTTGCACCTGACCATAGAATAGAAGCTGTGCCAGACTGGATTTCAAAGTTTCTATCCATCCTTTCTTGGGATCATGCTATTGATCAAATAAACCTTGCTAAGAGAGGCAACATTAAGCCCTAGCAAGTCTGCAAAAATCTAATCATCAGGGAATGGATTAAAGCCAACAGATGAAGATTAAAAGAGAGCATTATCATTCTTAGTGATTCTTGGATAAATTGCAAGATTCAATTTAAAGGGACTCAAGGACTCATTGTCATATGCTTAATGGATACTGAACACTCCTTTTTATGAGAGAGAAACCCTCACCTGGCCTTGAAGGAACAGAGTGACTCTTCTCTGCCCTAATGGGGTTGCCTAGTTCATAGTTCAATATATTTATATACATTCAACTGGATGAGAAAAAGTGATGTATCTATTTACATTGCAAATGGAGCTGTGAGGGTCTCTGTAGAACTCTGGTGTGATTGCCCAGGTCTGCATGCAATAGACAAGAAAGAGATGTGACCAGTGATGGGAAATGATGAATTCCGGGGGAAAAATGCATTTATTTGTAAGATGCTCACTTTCTGCAGAAAGGTTAGCTTCAGCCTCTGAGTTAATGTACTGTAAACTGCTAAACTATTTCCTAAACAAAGGGAGTGCATAAATGGCACATTGATTGTTTTTGGTTGGTACATTGTATGTTTTGGGTTACAGCTTGTTTGTAACTGAAAGCAAACAGTAGCGATGTGATGGATTTGCCTATGTGTGAAATAGATCTTCAACAAGGGAACCACAAAACGTTTACACTTCTAGACATGAGCACTCCCAACACAGCATAGACTGCCTTTCCAATTTCATCCAACTGTGATGCAGGGAAGAAAAGATTCCGTAACATCAACGTGCACTTAATTGTCAGAGGGAAATAAAATTATGAAGTTTAGTAATACCATAAAAATCTGTGCTGTTATGCAAGAACCTAAAATTACATGCTCTCTGAAGGAAAATCATTATACTACAGGGACTCACAAAAGCTTTCCAAACAGAGCTGCATAATCTCACAGTTAAGAGCAGTTACTTCTGGTTGAAAGAGATGAAAAACAAAAAAAAGGAATCATTGTCAGGTTGTAGGGGGTGGACAGATTCAAGGTGACTTTGGGTCATTCTACTGCTTCTACCCCTTGGAGTTGAGGGTATAAGAGTGAGTATAATTCATTTTATAAGTATAAATTTAAACTGTGTCCTATTATTTGATTTGAACTCCAATTAGCAATTATTTTGCATTCTAATTGTTGGTTCAATCTTTTGTTTTAAAGAGCAATTGGATTCTCTTAAAAGTGGCCGTAATTTAGGGGAAAAAAAAAGAGGGAACAACATGGACAATTAGCTCATGTAATTTGGGTGATTTTTCAAAGGATAAGAGCCTTATATCTTCTTATTGAAGGAGGGCAGGTAGAGGAGGGGCACTGGGTTTTAGTAATTTAGAATTTGGGCTTTGTTTTGTTCCGTGCGTGGTAACTAAGGCAAGAAGATGTAAGATGACTTGTTCTGGGACTCTGAGTAGAGGTAAAAGTTAATGGGGTTTGAAGTCACTGCTTCAGGTTTCTCTTCTCTTGGTCTTGCCTATCTAAGATGACTCATCAGTATTGGGCTCCCAGGAGATGACCTGTCAAAAGGATCGTAGTGAGCTCAAGCTATGCAGCAAACAGGTTCAGGAACCATTGCTCTGGGACAATCTAGGGTCCCGGGGCCAAAGTCTAGAGTTCTTGGAGAGCATGTTTCACCTTGAAGACAACTACTTAATCAGTGCAAAAATCCTGCCTCACTCTTCACCTCAGTATACTGCCAAACCCTTGACTTTCTCCTTCAATTCTCCTAAGAGGCAGTGTTGTCAAAGTGAAAGAGAATGGCTTTGGACACAGACTGTCCCAGATTCTACAGTAGATTCCACTTATTAGCTGTGTGATCCTAGGTACAATTTTTTAAATATATATGGATCTCAATTTCCTCTTTTTTAAATTAGGGATAATAATACCTACTTCATAATTTTATTAAAATTAAGAAAAAATGCTTGTTTTCTTCCTTTGTCTTGGCAGCAGACTTGGGTCTATGGGCAATGAAATATTACCAGAGGGCAAAGACTCAGTTGTGGCAAAAGTAAATAGAAAGAACGGGAGTTAAATATTAATAGCCATTGTGCTTAAGGCCAGGCTAACATAGAATCACAAGTAGGGTTCAGAATTTAGTATAATTATATCCCATGCAATATTTGGAATGCACTTATATTAAAAAAAAAATAGTTTTTTTTTTTAATCTGAAAATGAAATTTAACAGGGTTCCCTGTATTTTATCTAACAGTCTTAATCAGAAGCTAAGAGTTGTGAATATGTGGCAAAAAGGATGAGCATCTATGTGAAGGTAACCAGGCAAAACTGAAGACACATAGGGAAACTGCCTGGTGATTATTACCGGCTTGGTAAGGCACTAAATAGGAAGGTGCTTGATGAGATTCCTGTAAGAATCATATTTAACTAATCACTCAGTCTGTTAGCACTCAGCCAATCAAATCATTGGTGACTGGTAACTGATCATAAGTATCATATTATGTCTAACTGGAAATTATTTTTAGTAAGTGATTGCTGATGTCGATTGGTAATATCCACTTACATGATGTTTGTGGATTATAGTGAGCTGGTTGTTTATGGATTAGGAAGGGAAAATCCACCACATTCAAGGTCTACTCTCCATTTAGAAAATAAAACTTAAGGGAAGTGTACCAACCAATCCTAGGGCATCACTGAGCAGCCCTGGAGAGTGAGGACTCTCAGGAGGGCAGGTTCTGAGCTCATCAAGATGTACTGGGCCTTTGACGACCTGCTCAGACATAAGATTGGCTCTGTGATAGTTGTGGGTGAACTAGGCAAGTACTACCTAACCCCTTCCCTGCAATAAGTGTGGTTCCTGTCTTCTCTCTCTCTCCTATCTCTTCCCTCATTTTTCGCTAGATTTAAATGAAAGCACTTGTTGGAAGATACAAAATGCAGCATCCGTGCCTGGAACATTTACTCCCTTTTCTAACTCTGATTCCTAAATCCTGGTTGGAATTCTGAATCCAAGATCACCTAAAAAGACCCATTGCCATCGAGTCATTTCCGACTGGTAACGGCCCAACAGGACAGAGTAGAACTACACCACAGGGTGTCTAAGGAGTGGCTGATGGATTTGAACTGCTGAACTTTTGGTTAGCAGCCAAGCTCTTAATGCCTGCACCACCAAAAAAACCAAACCCACTGCCGTTGAGTCGATTCCGACTCGTAGGACCACCTAATTTTGAGAATTGTGCACCTAATATATTCAGATGTCATAACTCTCACGTGACATTTGGGTGGGTTATTAAATATTGGTGCTGCTACCAATGGAGCTTGAGTGTCCTTTGGACATTGCAGACATATTCGCAATACACAAATGCAGCACCCTTTCCTGGTATGTGGTATGATTCATTAATTTTTTTTTCTTTTTGTGTTTCTTAAGGATGCAAAATTGTACCTCATTGCTTTCACTTGCATTTCTCTGATTGCTACTGAGTTTGACAGTCTGCTTGCAAGCATTTGTCGTTTTTGTCTTCTTTGTATTACATATTCATAACCTTTACTCATGCTTCTATTGGGAATTCTGACTTTATATTCTAGATATAGTCTTTAAAACCTTCAAACGTGACACATCTCCCTGTTTTCATATTGCTGTCTTAATTGTGTCTATGATGTCCTTCAAGGAGACCTGGTCATGCAGTGCTTAAGCGCTCTACTGCTAACTGAAAAGTTGAAGGTTTGAACCCACCAGCCACTCTGTGGCAGAAAGATGTGACAGTTGGCTTCCATAAAGAAGCACTATGGAGTAATTTTACTCTGCCCTATAGGTGCGCTATAAGTCAGAAACAAGTTGAAGGCAACAGGTTTGATTTTTTGGTTTTATGGTGTCGTTCAACGAGCAGGAGTTGTTAATTCCCATGCAGCCACATCCATGAATATTTCTATATTGTTTAAGCTTTTGGTTTTTTGTTAAATAAATTTTCCCTACTCCCAAAGCTATTTTTCAACATTTTTTCTATTAGTTATTTTTCTCCCCATATTTAGATCTTTAATTCACCTGAACTCAACTTTATATAAAATCTAAGTTAAATGATTTTTCTATTTCTTTTGGGTGAGTGTTCCCAACATTATCCTTCTAAACAATATTGTCTTTTCCATTTTATTATTTATTAATTAAACATGCCATTTCTGAGCTTTTTATTTTAATCCAATGGTCTATCTGTTCTTGTGCCAGTATCAGCTTATTTTTGGCAGTTCGAATCCACCAGGCGCTGCTTGGAAACTCTGTAGGGCAGTTCTACTCTGTCCTATAGGGTTGATACGATTCAGAATCAACTCGACAGCACTGGGTTTGGTTTTTTTTATAAAGTTATAGTAAGCCTTAATAACTGGTAGATTTAGTGTTCTCTTTGTACTATTCCTTTACAAAATCAAAATAGCTGTTCAAGGACGTTCATTCTCTGTGAAAATTTTTCAACGAGTTTGACAAGTTTCCGAAAAGTTCCGCCTAGAAATTTTAATGGAAATACTTTATGTTTATAACCTAATTTGGAAATTTTTTCTATTTTTTTTGAAACAATATGTTTAAGACAAATGTACTCTTTCATGACATTTTGAAAGAGCTTACCTACAAAATTAGTTGGGCCTGAAGCTTTGAAGAGGGATGATCTTTAACTACTATTGCTATTTTAAAAATGTTCATTGTCTGTTGAAGATTTGTATTTTTTTTTCTTTTCTGATTTGATATTTATTCTAGAAATTTAGCTGCTACCTAGGTCTCTTTTTTTTTTTACTTTATGAATTGATTATGTTTATTTTATCTATTTTTGTCTTCAGTGAGTTCTGTCTTTATAATCCATAGTTTTTTCCTTTTTTAATTTGCATCCTTTCTTACTTTTCTTGAATTATTGTATCGGAGTTGTACATTATTACTGTTTCCCAAACATTAGTTTTGGGTTTTATTAAACTTCGCTACTTTCCAAGTATATTTTTTATTAAAATTTGCACTTACAACCCTTCCTTCTGATTTCTTTGGTTTTACTCCGTTGATCTTTTTCCAGCTTCTTAAGTTTTAATCCTAAGTCATTTTTAAATATTTCTTTCCTGATAGCTATGATTGAACTTTTGTTATAATTGAATTTAGTGCTTAACTTGAGTCCCCGAATTTTGACATCTAGGTTTTTTACTGCTCAATTTCTACTTTTTCATGATAGTTTTTGTAAACATAGGGTTATTTACTAGCTTGAAATTTTATTTGCTAATATATGGGATCCTTTAAAGCTATTTTTTCTTATAAATTTTTTTTTTTTTTTTTGGTTTTTGGTCATAGAATGTCATGATACTACTTCATTTATTTAGCTATTTATTTATTTATTTATTGTCATAGAATGTCATGATACTACTTCATTTATTTAGCTTTTTATTGATTTTAGGAATTTATGGGTTTTTTTAGCTAATACACAGTGAATTTTTCTAAATTTTACATGTACATTGAAAAATATGTGTTACATCATTTGTTGGGTGTAGATTTCTCAATTCACCCCACAGATAAATTTCATATCCAGGTTTTCCATATTTCTATGTATTTTGACTTCTGAACCTATCTGTTTGTGAGATAAGTATAAGAAAATCTGCAGCAACAATTGTTGATTTGTCTATTTCTCTCTTATCTTCTGCCCATTTTGGCCTTATGTATTTTGTGACTGTATTTTTATAGACATAACTATTTATGATGGTTTTATCTTCTTGCTCTGTGATACTTTTTATCAGTTTAATGGTCCCGTTTGCACCCTTGTGATACTTTGTATCACAAACTATATTTTGCTAGATATTAAGAATACTTTCCCAGATATCTTGTGGTTAATATTTGCATGGCTTATTTTTTTTTCTTACTTTTTATTTTCAAATCTTTCTGATGAATATTGTTGTATCTTTTTGGTTTTCAGTCCGTGTGACTCTCTTTCCATTGGTGAGTTTAATTCAATTATATTATTATAATTACATTAGGATTTCTTTCTGTTTTCTTAGTTAATGTGTTCCCTTTAATGTACTTGGTTTACTTTTTTTTCCTTCCCTTATTTTTATTGGTTATTTTAAACTTTCTTCTGCTGGTTTTGGAATTATACATTCTAATCTTGTTTTTATATTAAAAATGCAGTTGCCGAGAATAGATTATGATCATGGTGATCCCATGTGCGTCAGAAGAGAGCTGTGCTCCATAGGTTCTTCCGTGGCTGACTTTTCAGAAGTAGATCACCAGGTCTTTCTAATAAGTCATTTCCGGGTGGAGTTGAACTTGTTTTTATAGCATCCTGTTTTTATATTGTTATAGTTGTTACATGTGGTCGAGTAGATTTTCTACTCCTAGCAACCCCATCTGACAGAGTAGGACAGACCCATACAGTTTTCTTGGCTGTAATCTTTACTGAAGCCGATCACTAGATCTTTCTCCAGCACAGCTGCTGGGTGGGTTCGAACTGCCAACTTTTTGCTTAGCAGCCAAGCACAACTGTCGCACCATCAGGACTCTTTGTTTTTATGTTAGATATCTTTAAGTAAGTAAAGGAGCTGCCTCATATTTCTATCCATATTGGCTTCTTAAATTCATTATTATCTATATCTTTCCTCTGGCATCCCTGGTAGGGAAAATGATTAAGTGCTCAACTACTAGACGAAAGGTTGGCAGTTCAAATCCACCCAGAGGTGCCTCAGAAGACAGGCCTGGCAATCTGCTTCTGAAAGGTTATAGCCTTGAAAACCCTATGAAGCACTTATACTCTGCATACATGGGGTTGCCATGAGTTGAAACAAGTCTTTCCCATAAGAAGTCAGAAATTTTAGCACACTCTCAGGTCCTTTTGGTCTTCACTCCCACTTCATCCCCACTGAATTTTAGTTCTGGATTTTTTTTCCCCCACTTAGTTTCAAGAGCGTGGTGGCTCAATATTTAAAGCAATAGACTGCAGCAGTGGCTCCTCGGGAGAAAGACGTGGCAGTCTGCTTCCACAGAGTTTTACAGCCTTGGGAACCCTATGGGGTCGCTATGAGTCAGAATTGACTAGACGGCAGTGAGTTTGGTTTTTTGGTTTTTAGTTTCAAGAGGCAACTATAATCTTTGGTCATATAGTTGATCACTTTTCCTTCCCACATGGCTTGTAGCTTCCCCATCCATGTGTATGTCTTTTTATTTGAATGCTTCTTCCGAGAGTGTTGCCCAAGAGGATTTTTGTATGTCAAATCTTCTGAAGCCTACATGCCTGAAGATATTTTTATTCACCTTCATATTTAAGTAGATATTGAGGTGGATAAAGAAGTTCAGGTTCTGATGACAATCTGATTCTTTCTCATTTTGGGCAACCTGTGTTCTTTCTCGAAAATGCCTTTGTGTGTTTGGCAGTTCTAATGTGTTCTGGTGGATGTTATGGACTGAATTGTATTCCCTAAAGATGTTGCAATCCTGACTCTTGTACCTGTGGATGTTAAGCATTTGGGAATAGGGTTTTCTTTGTTTTGTTAATGAGGCCAACTCAATGTAGGGTGTGTCCTAAACCTAATCACTGCTGAGTGATATAAGCAGCATAGACACAGAGGGGAACAAGCACACATGGGCAAAGATAGATGCCACATGAAGATCCTCAAGGAACCAAGGATTAATAACTACTAGAAGTCCGGGCAGCTCAGTGGTTAAGAGCTTGGCTGCTAACGAAAAGGCTGGCAGCTTGAATCCACCAGTCACTTCTTGGAAACTCTATGGGGCAGCCCTACTCTGTCCTATAGCGTCACTGTGAGTCAGAATTGACTCAACAGCAATGGGTTTGGTTTGGTTAGAAGCTGAAATAGACAAAGAAGGATATGCCCCTAGAGCCACACTCTGAATTCATACTCCTAGCCTCCTGAACTGTGAGAAAATACATTTCTGTTCTTTAAAACCACCCATTTGTGGTACTTCTATTACGACAGCACTAAATAACTAAGACAGTGGAGGTGTTTCTTTACCTGTCCTATTTCTTACGCTATATGAGGCCTTTGGTCTGAGGCCTTTCATGCTGGTTTTAATTACGAAAAGTTTATCTCCATTATTTTTGCATATATTTACTTCTCTCTGTTATATTACTATTTCTTCTTCTGCAGCTATACAGAGGTTGGCGCTTCTACTTCTGTCCTCCATATGGCCCAGCTTTTTCCTACATCTGTTTCTTTATCTTTTCTTGGTGCCTTCTCTGAAAGCTCCTCAATCTGACCTTGCAGCTTGTACCTTCACTTTTCAATCGTATTCAGCTACTATATTCTGCATACTTAATATCACCAAGATTTTTTATGGCTTCTTATTCCTGTTTTTTGTCATTAATACCTCACCTACAATTTTTGAAAATATTTATCGTGCTTATTTTATATTTCTAGACTATCTGTTCCAATAATTCTCCTTCATGCCATATATGCTCTTTGGTTTGTAGTCTTCTATTTATAGAGATTGTACTCTGCAGATGTATGGAAATTTAGCTTGTCATTTTGTATTTTTCTGCCTATTGGTTACTTTTTCTGGTAATATGTATGCAGAAAAGCCAAAGGCCAGGCCTAAGTTTGATCCCACCTTGGGAGTCGGATGGCGTAGACAACAAACCTTAAGGTGGAAAACCCTGGGCACCCTGGTGAACACCTACTAAAATGGCGCTTACTGAATCATACTGTTGTATAATCCCCTCCCCTTGAGTGCAAGCAGAACCTGTGACTGGCTTCTAACCGATAGCACACAGCAAGGTGATGGAATATCCTATCCATGGTTATGTGATATTGCAGAAGACTCTGACTTAGCAGACTGGAGAGAGAGATTCTGCTACTAGTCTTGAAGCAGCAGTCATGTTGTGAATTGGCCGTAGAGAAGGCCATGAGATAAGGATCTTCAGTAGCTTCTAGAAGTGGACAGAGGCCCTGACTGACATTCAGCAAGAAAGCAGGGCCTTCAGCAATACTGCTCCAATGAAATGAATTCTGTCAATACTCCGAGGGAGCTTTGAAGTGTATCTTTCCCCAGTCAAGCCTCTGATGAAACCACAGCCCCAGCCAACATTGGATTGCAGCCCGATAAGACCCTGAAGTAGAGGATCCAACTATGCTGTGCCTGTACTCTGACCTGCAGAAACGGAAATAATAAACTTGTCCTGTTTAAGCCTTTAAGTTTGTGGTAATCAGATACACATTACCCACTGCCGTCGAGTTGATTCCGACTCATAGCGACCCTACAGGACAGAGCAGAAGTGCCCCGTAGAGTTTCCAAGGAGCGCCTGGCAGATTTGAACTGCCAACCTTTTGGTTAGCAGCCGTAGCACTTAACCACTACGCCACCAGGGTTTCCAACTAACATATCACTGATTCTCTGTTTAGCCTTCCCCTTGACTAGCTTTCCTTCTTTGACTCCCACAAAACCAAGCAATTCTTCTGGACAAGTTTTGCCTTTAAATGTTTATGGGAAAGGAGCATTAGCAGAAGGCAGTTGTCTTAGTTTATAATGCACTAACCATGAAGATGTGATAGTAAACCCCAATCTATTTTCATCATCGCTTCCAGTCATGTCTGAATCCTCTAAATTTTCATCATGTTCTTCACATTTCAGACAAAAATAAGTTTAACTAAGATACTTGATTATAATTATTTCCTAAATTTCACAGAGCATCCCCTAGGATTTATTCCTTTTCTTGGTGTTTTCAAAAAAGGGTTATATTAGGGCATCATATATACCCCCAAAAGTTAAAAGAAAATAAACAAATGACTAATGTTGATTAATATAGAACAGAAGTTCTTTTTCTTCAACACTTTGAAGATATTAAGCTTCTGTCATCTTGCTTCTAGAGCTGGTGCTGAAAAATTTGGCAGCAATTTTTTTTCCCCCTTTTAAAATAACTGCATTCTCTGGAAGTATTAGATTATTTTCTTAAATTACACTGTAATGTACATAGGTATGAGTTTTTCTTTATGTAGGCTGTTTTATACTCTGTAAGATATTTTAATTTTAGGTCTTCATATTTTAAAATACAGGGAATTATTGTGGATTTTTTTTTTTATCTATATCTGCCTCTTCATCCATTTATTTTCTCTTATTCTGGCACTCTTATAAGATGAATGATAACAGTTGTCTATCACATTCATTAACTTCTTTTATATTTTTTCATTATTTCATCATTTATTTATATATATCTTCTAAATAAATTCATAATTCTGATCTTCCTGATCCCAATTTAATTTTTTACTGTATCAATTCTGGTAATCATTCATGTCTTGTGATTATTTTAAATGTTTATATCATTACATCCAATAAATATGCTTGGCTATTCTTTATAGCTCTTTGTTGCCGCTTAGTGTCAGCAATAGCATATCCTATATTGTTCAAGGTATTTATTGTATTTATTTTTTCAATGTTGATCTCTGTATTCCATTTACTCTGTTTCATGGCACATGCATTTCTTAGTATGTTGTCATTATGTTGTGAAAGATTGTACTTAGATGTCTTTTTGTTTTTCTCTTTAAGCTTATTTATCTTAGCTGGTAGTGTTTACCAAGGGATAAGGGCTTCTGCTCCTCCTGGTAACTATAATGTGGTTGATGGCCTGGACATACTCATGCTGTCACCATCAGTCTTCCCTTCTCTTTAGGAAAACCTGTGTCTTTTTCTAAGAGTTTCTTTCCCTTGGCTGTCACTACCTATACTTAGGGATTAGAAGAGAATATGGGAATGCTCAGCAGCTGTCATTCCACAAGGACTTTCATCCACTCCTTTCCCAGCCATGCTCCTGCTCTTCCTTGTTCTTTCTTTACGAACACAAAAAAATGCTTAACATGGTTTCTGCAATCCAAGTGCCTGGTTTGGAATTCTGGCTGTGCTGAGTACTAGTTGAGTGACTTGGAAAAATTTTCTCTATTTTCTGGCCCTCAGTGTTCTTGTATGTAAAACAGCATGGGGATTGTCCCTACCTGTTAGGTTGCTGTGAGATTTAAAAGAGATAATGTACATAAAGCAATTAGAACATTACTTGACACAAAGTAGGGGTTCGGTGGTAGAATTCTTGCCTTGCACGCAGGAGACTTGGATTTGATTCCTGGCTAACACACCTCATGCATAACCATTACCTATCTGTCAGTCATGGCTTGCATGTTGCTATGATACGGAACAGGATTCAGAAGAGCTTACAGACTAAGACAAACTAGGAGAAAGGCCAGTGAAAACCCTGTGTATCACAAGGATCTAATCCACAGCCAATCAGAGGAATGGTGCAGGATTGGGCAACATTTTGTTCCATTGTGCATTGGGTTGCCATACTCAATGGCAGCTAATGTGAACAACATCATTATCATTACAGTGTCCAGCACACAGTAGGTGCCCATTAAATCTCACTTATTATTGCATACTAATTACACACATCCACAGAGCCCTGTCTGAAGCTGTGCACTCTTCCAGGTTGCTATCAAGGTGAACTCACACCTCCAAATCTCCAGGAGCCTCATGTGCTTTCTGTCATGACCTATACTGCTGATCACCTGGAAAATCTGGGAATTTTCCTAGACACAGTCCAGGCAAGAATATGAGATCAAAATTTCGACAGAAGAGAAAAAATATTTAAGACGTGTTGTATCTTATACCCATGATTTCCATGTGATAAGTCTCTGCCTCATAGACATTACGGGAACCAAAAGCAATCGTACGAATATAGTCTTCACAGGGTATAATGCCTTTACATTCATTATCACACTTAATTTTACATAATGGACACCAGGTTTGAGAGTCTTTTCCTGTTGTTCAAACTCTTACCAAAGCATCTAAAGATGTATGTCCTTGTGTGAGTCACTCACAATATACTTTCTAATATTTTCTCATCATTTCTGGGACCTGGTGCCTAAGCTTGTGCTGACTTTGTCAGGTAATGAATACAGTTTGCCAGAGATAAGCCATTCTATTACCATCACATAAAATTTACCCACTAGTTTTATACTCTGTTGATAATAGAGTGTGTTGTCCATTTCCCGGAAGGGTAGGATGTGTATGTATGCTAAACAAACATACTGCAAGCCAATCAGTAAGTAGCTTTTGAACACTGAGCTTGTGCCCAATCCTACGCAAGACATTGTAAAGGAGACTGAAAAAGACTAAGGCACATGAGGCTATAAGTGAATAAGTGTAAGCCAAATGTTTGATTTTCAATGTGTGTAATACACATGCAAAAGGAAGTCAAAGAAGTAGTAGCTCTTATATCCTCATTACCTAGATGACAACTTGTCACACATTGGCATCAAAGCAGGTTTGTAGAATGGAGAGGGCAAGATCAGGCTGGGCAGATAAAATTATAACTGGGTCAGGATTTCTGGAAGAGATAGGATTTGAGATATATGAAGCATGTATGCTGTTTAGATAAGTAAAGAGGAGGTGGCAGAGCTTTCTAAATGAGGTGCAGAGATTTAAAAAAGAGGGAGTTTAGGGGGGAGGAAGGTGAAAAATGTGGGCAGAATATGATCCATTACTAGAATATAGATGTTGTATAAAGGTCCATTAAATTTACAATAGTCACATAATAACTTCTTTGAATCTGTAAGCCATATCTCCACCACTTCAATTTTTTTTAAATAAATGACTCAGCCCTTTCAAGCTGACAAAACATGGTCATTTGTTTTTTATCTTAAAAATTTCAAACTAATTATTTTCATACCAAGGTATCTGCACTGTTGGGAAAAGGCTTACTTGTCCCCTCCCCCCCGCCCCCGTATTCTATTACATGAATTTGGTGAGCTAATTTGGAAAACACTGGCATGAGGTAACACATAGCACCTGGCATTCATAGAGCCCAATACCTAAGCCAGTAGACATTACAGAAACGGTTGCTACTTGCTTATGGACATAGTGTGTCCAGTGACCCCAGAGAGAGGTAGAGAGTAGAAAACCAGGGCAAAGTTTTCTGTTGAAGAAAACTTAGTGATTCATGGAGCGGGTCAGTTGGGACGGGTAGCCATAACACTATGGATCAGAGCTGTTCTAACTAAGGTAAATGTAATTTTGTTAAACTTGAAATGCGGATGAGGCTTTGCCCATGACCTGGGTCAAACAAGGATCTGCTTCAATTCTAGCAGAGGCCTCTAAGGAGCCCTGGTGTTACAGTGGTTAAGTGCTTGGCTCCTAAACAAAAGGTCAGCGGTTCAAACCCACCAGTGGCTCAGTGGGAGAAATCTGTGGCAACCTGCTTCCGTAAGGATTTACAGCTTTAGAAACACTATGGGGCAGTTCTGCTCTGTCCTATAGGGTCACTCTGAGTTGGAATCAACTTGACGGCAAAGGGTTTGTTTTGGTTTAGGCAAACAATGAAAGGATCAGAGTTGGTTTCATCTGGCGTCTTTAGACTCTAGTTAACGCTTATCCTCAAAGCCCAACACCCTTTCCTTTAACTCTTATTTCACCCCAAAGGATACTTTCTTTTAATGGTGGGTATTGTCTTGGGGCATAGTCTGCCTGTGTCTAAACTGGGTAATCTTAAATTCGGGACCTGAACACTGCTGAGTGAAGCCGTAGAGGTACTGAGTGTGTCAAGAATTGTTCATGGCAGGGGGAGAGCCTTGGATTGCTGCACCCCTCTATTTCATCCAGAGCCCTCAAGTGTTTAATTTAATGCATTGGCTTCTTTGAAAGGTATCTGAGGCTAAATACAGATTGAAAAACTAGTTCTACTGTGAAACTAATTATAAGGTCCATTTCAGACCTTGTCAATTCAATCATGAGTCTAATGTTTAATTTTTTTCTTTCTTTTAAGTGATACAACTGTCTATTTGATATGACAATGTATAAGAAATGTGTATAAATCCAATATGCAAAGATGACCTGAGTAGCAGAGTTAAGGGAAGCCTGGAGGTGACATTTTAACCTTGGTGTACATTTTGCTGAAGACGAAATAACAGTGAGTAGATATAGATGTGTGGATGCATCCTCTCTTTAGGCTTATATGGTAACATGCCACCAGTGACATTTACTTTGAGAATTTGCCCAGCCCCTTTTTTTTAACCTTGGGATAAAGTTGGCTCAGGGTCTGTAAGCTACATAATTTGTGATGTTCTAGTAACCTGGAAAGAGGAGTTGTTTTGCAACTAGGCTTGGTTTTTTCTTAATGTTTGGAGAGAAATCTATCTGCTTGTAGATTTTTTTTTTTAAGTTGAAAAGAAACAAACTTTTTTTTCAATGTAAAGAAATGCCTATTCCATATTCATATTGGATTTGCATTTGAATTCAAAAACACTATGATTTTGTTCTCTGATAATTCGCAAAGCTCAAAAATGAGATGAGAGTCCAATGAAAACTGGATTTGCAATAAGTATTGAGAAACACAATAAAATCTTCAGTGTAGAAAGACAAGATTTATGCTTCCTATTTACCTTTATTTTATGTCCTGGGGAATAGTCATCTTTGACATTTGTAAAGGATCCTACATACAACAGTCCCACAGGTCTTCCTCATTCAGGAACTGCCCTCTGAATGTCACTTCCCTACTCAGTGACATGCTGTCATCCCATGATGAAAGGCCAAGGCCTTTAAATGGAAGGAGACACTATCTTGTGGTTAAAGCAAAAACTGAAAAAGATCCCCTGGGGGAGGGAACTCTGGGGCTGGGGGTTCTTATGCATATAAGCTCTACTGTTAGCCCGCTTGGATGGGTGGGAGAATGCGCACTGCTGCACAATTTCACTCCAGGGAAATTATTAAGTGTGTCTTTTGGTAACTTAAAGCCCTTGGGAAGTCTCTTAAAACCCTAGTTTAGGTAAACTTTAATGTTGCTGGTAGGAAACCAACAGACTGTGATTCACAATGGGGCAAGAATTTATTAAAATCATAACCCCTTTTGAACATGAAATCAGACATGGAACTATTACCAGTAGTTCTATTTTTGGAGCAGCTTCCAAAGTGATGCATACAGATGACAAGCACCATTACACTAGATTATTCCTGGCATCACACTGTCCTGAGCAGCTACAGTTATGGAAATCATGGGAATATTGCTTAATATTACTATTAATAAATTACATGGTAGAGCAATAGTGGCAGTAGCTTACCAAGTTGATGTAACAGAATATACAAGTATGCAGATGATTCATAGTCTGCAGAACCCAATCTTACTTTTAAGTTATTTGCCATAAAAGATGTCCAATTATAACTCTGCATCTCGTATCCTTTCAGTTATAACAACTTAACTGTATGTTTGCCAATTAAAACTACTTTGAGTATATACATATATTTCAGAAAAAATATTGTTTCCTTTAAGTTGCTTTAACTGAACAACCAGAATAGAAATATCTACTTCCAGTTTCTCATTTTTCACTCTGCAGCTCCTAAGATGGCAAAACTCTTCTGTATTGCCTGTGGTTTCAAGGTACGGAGAAAGAATCATTTTTCATCTTTCACTCAAATTCTCAAATATTTTTAAAGGAGAAAAGCCACATTTTTTTTCTTTTGGGAAAAGCATATTTAAAGGAGATCTTTTCCACATATACTTCAAAATATGAGCTGTGCCTGCTTTTTTCCCCTTAAAATTGCCAGTCAGGACCAATTCAAATGCACATCAAAGTTTGAACTATAGCTTAATAAATAAACCCAAGCATCTGATATATTTTTATTGTACTACAGTGAGCACAAAATGATTGTTAATTTGAAAATTTTCAAGTATGTTTACAACATTAATATCTAGAAAAACACTTACTTTTAGTATCTGAATTCAGAAAATAGTAATAATTTTATCCTAACTTGGACCAAATGCTTTTTAATTATTTGGAAATGTTTCCAAAATTAGTGTTACTATTTTTTAAATCTTGAAACAAATGGAAACGGTTCAAGTTGTTCATCTGATTTTGAACTTTTTCATATTTGGTATTTGGAAAGGGTCTAAGATCAATGTTTAAGACTGCAATGCAATAACTGTGCTGGTCAAATATTCATCTTTGTCTCTCTCCAATGTTGAATCAATAGCATTTATGTAGCTAAAAGTAAGCACCTTATTCTATAAGACAAGGAGAAGCAATCAGGGAGTAATTCAATCTACTTTTTACCTCTTATATCCCATTAAAACATATACCTGATGCACTAACACTCCTACTGGGATTCCACTGGTAGAGGAGATAAAATATCTACTCCAATAAGTCATCAGATCAATTCCAATGCTTCACCCTGGCTGCATAAAGTTAAAAATAAAGTCTGAAAACATAGAAAACAAAACAAAATTTCAAATCCAGATGATGCTTAGGTTCTGGCATAAGAATTTAACCTTGGAGTAAAGCGCTCACCTGCAACTGGTACTCTTGGGTGATAAATGAATGAATGGATGTATCAATCATATCATTTGATGCACAAATGTAGCTAAACACTATGATTCTACTTACGAGGTATTGATGATGGCAAAAGGGAAAGAAAGGGGAAAAAGATAGTTTCTGCTCTTAATACGCTAATGTCTCAAAGTACAAGATAGAATTGTAAACACGTAAAGCCCAATTAACATAATATTAGTACAATGACTTCCACATCTGGCCAAGATGGAGTGGCAATAATTAGATTTATCCTAAAAATATGTAAAAGAAAGACATAATATATACAACGATGGTTTTCAAGGCATCAGACAATATAAAAGGCAGTGATAGCTGAGAGATATAAAAATGACCCAAATCAAAATTCTAGAGATGAAGACTATAATGCATTAGATGAAAATACAGTGTATGGGGTGATGGTAGCTTACACATGCAGAACAAAACATTAGTTATGTTCAAAACATAGCAACAGAAACTCTCTACAATAAATCACACAGGTTTTTTTTTTTTTTTAATGAAAAAGTATCAGAGAGTTGTTGGATAATTTTATGTGACCTAATACACATATATTTGGAGTCCCTGAAGGAGAGAAGAGAGGGGAAAATAGAAAAAATATATATATATATTTTAAGAAATTATGGCAGAAAATTTTCTAAATTTCATGAAAGCTATAAATTCATACATCTAAGAAGCTCAGCAAAACCCAAGTACAAGAAACATGAAGAAAATTATATCATGGTGGATTGTAATCAAATTATTCAAAATTGGTAAAAAATAAAACCAAAATCCCATTGCTGTCAAGTCGCTTCTGACTCACAGAAAATGCTAAAAACAGCCCAAAGAGAAAGACACATTAGGAAGAGATGAACAAACATAAGTAAGACGGTAGATTTCTGGTCAGAAGTAATGTAAGCAAGAAGATAGTGAAGCAACATCTTTGAAAAAAATGATGTCAATGTAGTTTTTATACTCAGTGAAAGTATCTTTCAAAAGTAAAGGGAAAATAAACACTTTTTTAAAGACATAGGAAAGCTGAAAGGATTCTCCATCAGCAGACCCACCTTACAAAAATGATGAAGGAAGACCTTCAAGCAGAAGGAGAATGACACCAAAGGAATGAAAAACACCATAAATGGTAAATAGATGATGAAGATGCATGTATATACGCATATATTAAATTTTTTTTTAAATAACAGTTCAGTGTTTAAACAAAAATAATTATGATGCAATACGAGGTTTATAACATGTAAAAGTCAAATATATGACAGCTGTAGCACAAAGATTGGGATGAAGAAAAAGAAATATAGCATTTTAAGTTTTCTACACTATACGTGAAATAGTCCATCACATGAGGATAGTCTGTGATAAGGTAAGATGCATACTGTAAATCCTAAAACAAGCACTAAAATGCCACAAAAATCCTTTTATCTGATAAGCCAATAAAGAAGATAGAATAGTTTCTTAAAAATTATTCAATTAACTATGAAAGAGTTAAAAGAGCACCAGTATCAGATGAGATAAATAGAAAACAAATATTAAGATGTTACACTTAAACCTTACCACAACAAGTCTCACTAAATGTAAGCAGTTTAACAACTCCAAATAAAAGTGAGATTATTATTTTGAATTAAAAACAAAGACAAAGCTAAATGCTGTCTGGAAGAAATGCACTTTAAGTATAATGACAGAAGTGAATTAAAAATAAAAGGATGCGAAAAAGCAAATTATGCTAATATCAATTAAAATAAAGATATAGTGGATACATTGATATCAGATAAAGCAGATTGCAGAACATAAAATATCAGGAAGAAAGAAGGTTATTTTATAATGTTAAACGGATCAGCTGATCAAAATGTTGTAACAGTCTCAAATGTTTACGATCTAAATAACATCTACAAATTTCATGAAACAAAATTGACAGAACTAAAAGGAAAATTAGACAAAACTTCATTTTTATTCATATCCTTCAATATTCCTCTCTTAATAATAGATAAATCAAGTAAACTGAAAACTGTAAGGAAATAAACTTGAATAACACAATCAACCAACATGACCTTATGGACATTTATAGAATACTCTAACCCAACAGTAGCAGAATACACATTCTTTTCAAGTGCACAAGGATCATTTACCAGGAAAAATTTTAAAACAGATTTCATTAAATTTAAATGATTCAAGTATTACAAAGTATATATCTAACCACAGAGAAATTAACTTAGAAATCAATAATAGAAAGATTGCTGGAAAATCCCCAAATATTTGGAACCTGAATAACATGCTCCTAGATAACCCATGGGCGGAAGAAGAAACCAAAATAGAATTTAGAAAGCATTTTTATCTGAATAAAAATGAAAACTCAACATATCAAAATTTGCCAGATATAGTTAAAGCAGTAGTTAAGGGAAATTTTGTAGCACTCTTATCTATATTCTTATAGCTCATAGTGACCCTATAGGACAGAGTAGAGCTGCCCCATAGGGTTTTCAAGAATAGGCTGGTGGATTCAAACTGTCAACCTGTTTTGGTTAGCAGACAAGCTCTTAACCACTATGTTAGAGGGCTGTATAGGGTCTCTATGAGTTGGGATCGACACAACAACTTGTTTGGTTTTTTTTTTTTATGTCTATATTGGAAAACCATAAATGTTTCGAGTCAATGACCTCAGCTTCTACCTTAAGAGACTAGATAATTAAGAAAAAATAAAACACAGATTAAGTAAAAGAAAAGAAAAAAGTATAAGAGCATAAATTAATGAATTAGAAAATACGAAATAATAGAGAAAGGCATTAAACCCAAAAGCTGGTTCTTGGAGAAGGTCAATAAAAGTAAACCTTTAACTAGATTGATCAGAAGAAAGAGAAGACAAATTATCAATATCAGAATTGAAAGAGGAGACATACATACTACAAAGTTAGAAGGTAATATTAGGAATATACTTATGCCAATGAGTTCTACAACTCAGAAGAAATTGAAAAAAAATCCTTGAATGAAACAAACTAGAAAACTTAACTCAAGAAGAAATAAAATAACTATATATCAATTGTTGTTGTTGTTAGGTGCCGTCCAGTTGGTTCCAACTCATAGCGACCCTCTTTACAACAGAACCAAAAACTGCCCAGTCCTGCACCATCCTCACAATTGTTGTTATGCTTTAGCCCATTATTGCAGCCAGTGTGTCAATCCATCTTTTTGACGGTTTTCCTCTTTTTTGCTGACTCTCTACCAAGCATGATATCCTTCTCCAGGGACTGATCCCTCCTGATAACTTGTCCAAAATGTGTGAGACATAGTCTCGCCATCCTTGCTTCTAAGGAGCATTCTGGCTGTATTTCTTCTAAGACAGATTTGTTCATTCGTTTGGCAGTCTGTGGTATAATCAGTATTCATTACCAACACCATAATTCAAAGGCATCAATTCTTCTTCAGTCTTCCTTATTCACTGTCCAGCTTTCGCATGCATATGCAGCAATTGAAAACACCATGGCTTGGGTCAGGAGCACCTTAGTCTTCAAGGTGACATCTTTGCTTTTTAATAATTTAAAGAGGCCTTTCACAGCAATGTGTCCTAGTCTGGAAGCTCAGCTGAAACATATCCACCTTGGGTGACCCTGCTGATATTTGAATACTGGTGGCATAGCTTCCAGCATCACAGCAACACGCAAGCCATCACAGCCTGACAAAGAGATAGATGCATGGGGGACATAACAATTAAAAAACAGTATTTTAATTTCTAGTTATATATCTTCCCCCAGAAAATTTTACACCCAGATGGCTTCATTGATGAAAAATACCAAATATTTAAGAAAGAAATACTGCCAATTTTACACAAAATTTTGCCCCAAAATTAAAGAGAATGGAATTCTTCCCAAATCATGTTTTGAGGCTAGTATTACCCTCATAGTAAAACCAAACAAAGATTAAAAGAAAACTATAGGTCAATAATCCCCATGATGTAAATGTAAATTTTCTATAAAAATTTTAGCATATGGAATTTAATAATAGATAAAATGAATAGTACATCAGATTAAGTGGGTTTTCTCTCAGGAATACAGGTTTGGTTTTGTGTTAAAAATCAATCAATATAATTCACCTTAATAACAAACAAACAAAAAAATCCCATTATCATCTCAATAGACAAAGAAAAAACATTTCAAAAAATTCAATGTCCATTCCTGATAAAAATGTACAGAAAAATATAATAGAAGGAAACTTCCTAAATCATGATAAATAGCATCTATGAAAACCCTACAGTTATAATCATACTTAATTATGAAAGATATTATTCCTTCACATAACAAATAAGACAGGAATGTCCACTCTCACCAATTTTGTTCAACATTGTAGGCTCTAGCCAACGAAATCAGGCAAGAAAAGAAATAAAATGTTGGAAAGGAAGAGCGAGTATTGTCTTCATTTGAAGATGACATGATGATCTATGTAGAAAAGCTGATACAATTTATAAAAGTTACAAGAGGTTATAAGTGAGTTTATAAAGGTTGTAGAATACAAGATAAATACGCAAAATTATTTTTATATAATAGCAACAAACAAGTGAAACATGAAATGTAAAAATACCATTTATATTAGCATAAAAATATGAAATGCTTAGGGATGTCTGACTAAAAATGTGAGAGTACTATACCCTGAGTATTGGTGAAAGAAATCAAAGAAGGTCTATATAAAGGAAGAGATATACCTTATTTGTGGATCCAAAGACTCAATATTGCTAAGATGGCATATCTCTAAAAATTCATCTATAGATTCAACACAATTCCAATCAGATTCCCAGCTGACATTTTGTAGATATTGGTAAATTGGTTCTAACATTCCTAGAAAAAAATATTGGGCCTGTCACGGCCAAAGCAATTTTGAAAAAGCACAAAGATAGAGGACTAATAATAATCGTATATATAAAGCTGCTTTAATCAAAAGAATGTGGTATGGCACAAAGATTGTCAAATTGGCCAATGGATCAAGATGGAGAATTGGAAAGTAAACCTACACTTACATGGAGAATGGAATTTTGACAAAGATGCAAATGAAATGCAATGGAGAAAGAATTACCTTTGAAAAATGGTGCCGAATAATTGGATATGCATATATAGAAGAAAGCACTGAACTTTGATCCATAACTCATATTAAATACAAAAAATAACCTAAATTAAATCACTGACTTAAAGAGAAAACTAAACTCTAAAACTTGCGTGGCCTCGTATAAGGTAAAGATTTATTAGATACAGAATTGAAAATCTAATCCAAAAATTTAATTGACAAATTGAGCTACATTAAAATTAAATGCAAATGATCTTCAAAATATGTGTTAAGAGAATGAGTATTCAAGCCACACACTGGGAGAAAATATTTGTAAGGCATGTATCTGATCAAGGACTTTTATTCCAAATATGTAAAAAAAAAAAAACCTCTCAAAACTCAGTAATGAGAAATCAATCAACCGAATTTTAAAAATGGGCAAAATATTTGAACAGATACTCAATGAAAGCAGATATAAAGATAGGAAATAAGAACATTAGAAGATTCTCAGTATCATTCATCCTCGGGTAAATGTAAAACACAGTGACATACTACTACACACCTTGTTAGATTGGCTAATATAAAAGGACTGACCATAGAAAGTATTAATGAGGCTATGGAGTTACTAGATAAACAGCTAGTGAGAATGAAAAATGGTACAACCACTTTGGAAAACAATTTATATTTACCTATATATTTAGCTTTTCCAATGCTTTTATTTCCTTGAGTGCATTTGAATTACTATCTTGCCTTATTCCCTATTAGCCTGAAAGACTTCCTTTATGATGGGTCATCTAGCAACAGCTTCTCTCACTTTTTGTTTATATGGAAATGTCTTTACTTCACCATCATTTATGAAGGATAATTTTGGTTGATGTAGAATTCTTGGTTGTTAATATTCTCTTTGAATATGTCATCCAATTGCCTTCAGACTTCAATTGTTTCTAGTGACAAGTCTGCTGTATTACTTAACAAGGTATTTTTCTTCTGCTTTCAAGATTTTCTCTTCCTCTTTCAACAGTTTGACTTGATTTGCCTAGGTATAAACCCTGTTTTGTTTTCCTACTTTAGATTTGTTGAACTTCTTGAATGTTTAGATTCATGCTTTTTATCAAGATTGCAGAATTTTCAACCATACTTTCTTCAAACAATATTTCCGGCCATTTCTAATTTTTCCTCTCCTCCTAGAATTCCCATTACATATATGGTGGTAAGCTTCATATGTCTCTGTGGTCTTGATCATTTTTTCTACATTTTATGTACAATATTGTTGCAATTCTGTATTCTCACTTTCTATATTGAAGTTAGTTCTCGTTGCTCTTTTTATTTACATGTCTTAACTAAATTTGTGAAATCTGTTTCCTGCTGATACCTCAGTTTGATGTTGTTGTTAGGTGCCATCTAGTTGATTCTGACCCATAGTGACTGTAAGTACCACAGAATGAAACACTGCCCGGTCCTGCACCATGTTCACAATTGTTGTTATGCTTAAGCCCAATGTTGCAGCCACTGTGTCAATCCATCTCATTGAGGGTCTTCTTCTTTTCTGCTGACCCTGTACTTTACCAAACATGATGTCCTTCTCCAGGGACTGATAGCTCCTGACAACCTGTCCAAAGTACCTAAGACACAGTCTTGCCATCCTTGCTTCTAAGGAGCATTCTGGTTGTACTTCTTCCAAGACAGATTTGTTTGTTCTTTTGGCAGTCCATGGTATATTCAATATTCTTCAACAGTACCACAATTCAAAGGTGTCACTTCTTTGGTTTTCCTTATTCACTGTCCAGCTCTCGCATGCATGTGATGCGATTGAAGATACCATGGCTTGGATCAGGCGCACCTTAGTCTTCAAGGTGACATCTTTGCTTTTCAACACTTTAAAAAGGTCCTTTGCAGCAGATTTGCCCAATGCAATGTGTCTCTTGATGTCTTCACTGCTGCTTCCTTGGCTGTTGATTATGGAGCCAAGTAAAATGAAACCCTTGACAACTTCAATCTTTTCTCTTTTATCATAATGTTGCTTACTGGTCCTGTTGTGAAGATTTTTTATTTTTTTTATGTTGAAATGGAATCCATACCAAAGGCGGTGATCTTTGACCTTCCTCAGTAAGTGCTTCAAGTCCTCTTTACCTTCAGCAAGCAAGGTTGTGTCATCTGCATAATGCAGGTAGTTAATGAGTCTTCCTCCAATCCTGATGCCCTATTCTTTTTCGTATAGTGCAGCTTCTTGGATTATTTTCTCAGCATACAGATTGAATAGGTATTGTGAAAGGATATGACCGTGACACACACCTTTCCTGACTTTAAACCATGCAATATCCCCTTGTTCTGTCCAAAGAACTGCCTCTTGATCTATGTACAGGTTCCTCATGAGCACAATTAAGTGCTCTGGAATTCCCATTCTTCGCAATGTTACCCATAATTTGTTATGATCCAAACAGTTGAATGCCTTTGCATAGTCAGTAAAACACAGCTAAACATCCTTCTGGTATTCTCTACTTTCAGCCATGATCCATCTGACATCAGCTATGATATCCCCGGTTACGCATCCTCTTCTTAATTTGGCCTGAATTTCTGGCAGTTCCCTATTGATGTACTGCTGAAGCTGCTTTTGAATGATCTTCAGCAAAATTTTCTTGCATGTGGTATTAATGATATTGGATAATTTCCACATTCTGTTGGATCACCTTTCTTGGGAAAAGGCATAAATATAAATCTCTTCAGTCAGTTGGCCAGGTAGCTGTCTTCCAAATTTCTTGGCATGGACAAGTGAGCACTTCCAGTGCTGCATCTGTTTGTTGAAACATCTCAGTTGATATTCCATAAATTCTTGGAGCCTTGTTCTTCACCAATGCCTTCAGTGTAGCTTGGACTTCTTCCTTCAGCACCATCGGTTTCTCGTCATATGCTACCTCTTGAAATGGTTAAACATTGACCAATTCTTTTGGGTATAATGACTCTGTGTATTCCTTCCGTCTTCTTTTGATGTTTTCTGCATCATTTAATATTTTCCCTGGTTTCTAGTGAGCCATGATAATGTCTGCATAGCTTAGTGAACATCCAATGATTAGTCAGAGGTTTTGCTCAATTTCTTTGAGTCGGTAAATCTTCCAACGTCTGCCAATCCATCTGTGAGTGTGTTGGAGAGTATATTTGAAGTTCAAATAGTTTTCAAGTTTTCCTAACTTTGCTTTCTGTTATCCCTCTCATATTTCCTTTGCATGGGCATTCAGTCTCAAATACAGCAAGGGATGTGAAGATAACTTGAGCCTCTCCTTTCTCTTCTGCACATGCACACAACCTTCTAGTCAATTGCGGATGTGTGGAGAATTTATCACGAACTTATATTAATGTCTCGTTTCTTGGATGTCTTTGTTGATTTTTGTTTGTTTTCCAGCATATTGCTTTTCTGTACCAGTACTGCAACCTCAGGCACTCTAAGCTGCAAGACTTTGAGTTTTCTTTGCCACTGAGGTTGCTACTGTTGCAATGCTGGGCATGTGATTTTTCTAAGCTCTGATTCAAATCAAGTGAGCCTTATCCAGCAGCAAAGCTACTTGTTTTCCTATTTTCCCTTAGTCTGGCAGAACTACTATGCTAATCCAGTTTAGGGTGGAGTGGATATGGCAGAAACACTAAGCAAGAATGTCAGATTTTCACTGCTCTTACCTAAGGTTTAATAGTTTTTCATAAATAAACACTTGTCAATTTGTTGTATGCCTTGGGTTGATTTTCACAGCCCTAAGATTTTTGACAATTTTGTCCTGTTTTATTCTTTTTTGTGCATATGATTTGCTGAATTCCTGACTTTACTATACTGGATGTCTGAATATCTTAGAGCTTTTAAATGGCAAGATTGTAAGTTGTGAATGTGCAAATTTGCTAGATATGAGGTAAAAATTTCTAAGAGAATTTTCCGAAAAATGACTATTCAGTAGTTTTTTGTTACTAACATTTACTCTGAATAGAGAAATGCCATATTAGTTTTTAATGCTTCTAGATAAAGAAAGCACTTCTATTGTTTGGGATTCTTGGAAATGAAATTGAATATTTTATAATAGATATATGAAAACATAATTTTTTAGGTCATCTGTTGCATTTCCCACCACCAGAGAAGACTCCTAGAGTATTAAACAGTCAAGACTTTTCCTCCAAGATTGCTGAAAACAATTGCCAGAGTCTCTCTCTTTCCTGTTTATCTCAGCCCAGTCTTCCTACAGCTAATTCAGTTTTTAGTTAGGGAGTAAGCCTCTTTTGTTTGGAATTAATCTTTCTAGGAACACTTACTGATGAGTTCAAACATACTTCTGGTATCAGCATCCCAGATCATTCCTTTGTGTTTCTCTCTAGGTAAATAGACGTTACATTTTCTTTTTTAAAATTTTATTGTGTTTCAGTTGAAAGTTTGTAGTGCATTCAAAAATTTATTCACATATTGTTTTGTGACATTGGTAGCAATTCCCACAATGTGTCAGTACTCTCCACCTTTCCCTTCTTGTCTTTGCTTTTGGGCAGGTGTTGCCCATTTGATCTCATATATTTGATTAAAGCACATTCCTCACAAGGATTATTGTTTGTTTTCTACACCTGTCTAATCTTTGGCTGAAAAATGGACTTCAGGAGTGGCTTCAGTTCTGAGACAGCAGGGTGTTCAAGGGCCATAGTAACAGAGGTTCCTCCAGTCTCTGTCGGACCAATAAGTCTGGTCTTTTTGTGTGTGTGTGAATTTTAATTTTGTTTATATGTTTCTCAGGCTTTGTCTGGGACCTTCTATTGTGATTCCTGTCAGAGAGGTTGGTGGTGGTAGCTGGGCATCATCTAGTTCTTCTGGGCTCAGGCTAGTGGAGGCTGTGGGTCATGTGGTCCATTAGTCCTTTGGACTAATATTTTCCTTGTGTCTTTGATTTTCTTTATTCTCCTGTGCGCCGAACGGGATGGAACCAATAGATATATCTTAGAAGGGTGCTGGCTAGCTTTTAAGACCCCAGATGCTAGTCAGCAAAGTATGATGTAGAACATTTCCTTTATTATCTATGTTATGCAAGTTGACCTAGATGTCCCCCGTGACAATGGTCCCCAGTTAATTAGTCACTCAACTTGTGTGGGTGTGTCTAGGAACTTTATATGACTTTCCCTTGGTCAAGTTGTGCTGACTTCCCCTATATTGTATGTTTTCTTTCACCAAAGTTACCACTTATCTAGTTAGAGATTTCCCCTCCCAACCCCTTCATTACCCTCCCCTCCCTCGTAGCCATCAAAGATTATTATTTTTTTCTATATGTAAACCTTTTCTTGGGTTTTTATAATAGTGGTTTCATACAGTATTTGTCTTTTTGTGATTGACTTATTTCACTCAGCATAATGCCTTCCATATTCATCCATGTTATGAGATGTTTTGTGGATTCATCATTGTTCTTTTTCATTATGTATTATTCCATGTACAAGCTACTATTTTTTAACCTTTCAAAACCTTAAAAAAGTGACTCTGAACACGTTTGCCTAACATCCATGGCCCTTATTAAAATTGCTGATATTTTCAGTCTACAATGTTCTGCAAAGTGTTGCACAAAAGCAGGCTTGGCTTTTATCTTTCTCATATCATGCATTCTCATGGATCATACACAGGGATATTGCTTCCAGGTACCCGAGGCTTTGCAACATAAAATTTTTTATTATTTGAGGAAGATTAATTTTTCCCCAGTTTGTCTCCATGTCCCATTTTGATATTTTTCCCCAGCTATCTTTATTTCTAGGCCATCACCTGAACTCACTATTTCACCTGTCCTGCAAATTTGTCTGTCGCTCTTCTAGTTCTTTTATTCCTTTCTCTCTGGCCTATCATCTGGAATTACATTCTTAACGCCCAACATAAAAGGCTTATACTTGTGAATCATAGACTCTGAGATGTCCCAGTACTCCTTTTCTGTCATTTTGAGCCTAACTCTTCAGGGAGTCAATTACCAAAAAAAAAAAAAAAAAAGCAGGATGTAGGTTGAGATGCCTGTATTTATTTCTGGTAGTTCATAAGCAATAGTTTCACTATTGCCTCTTATCCTGTTCCAAAAGAGGAAAGAAACAGTTGGTAAAAAGATAAACACACACACACACACATTTATACATATCATTCACATATATAATGCATTTGACAGTCAAGTATGCAAAGGGAAGGTCATAACATGTCATTCAACTGTTGTCATAAATACCAAATCTAATTTGTAGGTACCCTGTCATATCTGAACACATCTAAACGTGGCCATTTTGGAATAACACCTCATAAAATATCCCCACTGTTATTCTGAAAGAGGCACATCTTCATCTATTTTTTATAACTTTATATATTCCTTAGGAATGTTTTCCTCAGCTGAAGAACTTGATTTCTGTAGAGAGAGGTGGGAGATTTCTAACTCCACTGATAACTTACTAGATAGTCACTGACTCATTAGCTGAATCTATTCATCTCAATTGAATAGAAAAATTCAGATGGAATTGAGAGGAAAAGATACATTCCTTTCCATTATTTAACAAAAGGACTATTCAGTTCAGAGTGGCAGATTTTATATTTAGTTTTGGCTAAGGAAGTGTAGGTCCTTTTTTGTCTTTCTTTTGCAGATTACTCAATAAATGAAAATTACAGAGACCATTTTCTTTTTCTTAAATCACAGAAATATAGGCACAATAAAAATCCTAAAATCTGCCCTCAAGTCAGTTCCAACTCATAGTGATCTTATGTACAACAGAACAAAACACTGCCCGGTCCTGCACCATCCTCACAATCTTTAATATATTTGAGTCTGTTGTTGAAGCCACTGTGTCAATCCATCTCCTTGAAGGTCTTGCTCTTTTTGTGCTGAACCTCTACTCTACTCAGCATGGTGTATATCATGGATTGAATTGTGTTTCCCAAAAATATGTGCCAACTTGGCTAGGACATGATTACCAGTATTGTGTGAATGTTCACCATTTTGTCATCTGATGTGATTTTCCTGTGTTGTAAATCCTATCTCTATGATGATAATGAGGCAGAATTAGAGGCAGTTATGTTAATGAGACAGGACTCAATCTACAAGATTTTGTTTTGTTTTAAGTCAATCTCTTTTGATGTATAAAAGAGAAGAGCTAGCAGGGAGACAGGGGAATTCATATCACCAAGAAACAAGAGCCAGGAGAATAGTGCGTTCTGTGGATCCGGGGTCCCTGTACTGAGAACCTGCTCAGCTGAGGAAGATTGATGACAAGGACCTTTCTCCAGAGCTGACAGAGTACAAAAGCCTTCCCCTGGGGCTAGCACCCTAAATTTGGACTTCCGTCTCCCTAAACTGTGAGAGAATAAATTTCTCCTTGTTAAAACCATCCACTTGTTGTATTTCTGTCATAGCAGCACTAGATAACTACTACAATGTTCTTCTCCAGGGACTGCCCCCTTGTGATAACATATCCAAAGTAAGTGAGACAAAGTCTCACTACCCTTGCTTCTAAGGAGCATTCTGGCTGTACTTCTTCCAAAACAGACTTGTTCATTCTTCTGGCAGTCCATGGTATATTCAATATCCTTTGCCAACAACATAATTCAAAGGCATCAGTTCTTCTTTGGTCTTCCTTATTCAATGTCCAGCTTTCATATGCATATTAGGTGGTTAAAAATATCATGACTTGTGTCAGGTACACTTTAATCGTCAAGGAGACGTTTTTGCTTTGTAATGCTTGAAAGAACTTATTTGCAGCTAATTTGCCCAATACAACATGTCATTTGATTTCTTGACTGCTGCTTCCATGAGTTGATTGTGGAGCCAAGTAAAATGAAATCCTTGGTGACTTTAATATTTTCTCTGTTTATCATGATATTGCTTATTGGTCCAGTTTTGAGGATTTTTGTTTTATGTTGAGGTTTAATCCATAGTGAAGGTTGTAGTTTTGATCTTCATCACTAAGTGTTTCAAGTCCTCTTCACTTTCAGCAAGCAAGGTTGTGTCATCTTCAAATCGCTGGTTGTTAATTAACCTTCCTCCAGTCCTGATGCTGCATTCTTCTTCATATAGTCAAGCTTCTTGGATTATTTGCTCAGCATAAAGATTGAATAAGTATGGTGAAAAGATACAACCCTGACGCACACCTTTCCTGACTTTAAGCCATGCAGTATCCCCTTGTTCTGTTCGAATGACTGCCTCCTGGTCTATATAAAGATTCTGCAGGAGCACAATAAAATGTTCTGGAATTTCCATTCTTCGCAATGTTATCCATAATTTGTTATGATCCACACAGTCAAATGCTTTTGCCAAGTCAATAAAAACATCTTTCTGGTATTCTCTGTTTTCAACCAAGATCCATCTAACATCAGCAGTGATATTCTTTGTTCCACATCTTCTCATGAATTCATCTTGAATTTCTGGCAGTTCCCTGTTAATGTACTGCTGCAATGTTTTTGAAATATATTCAGCAAGAATTTACTTACATGTGACAGTAATGATAATGCTTGATAATTTCTGCATTCCATCGTATCACCTATCTTTAGAATGGACACATATATGGATCTTTTCCTGTAGGTTGGCCTGGTAATTGTCTTCAAAATTTTTTGACACAGGCAAGCGGGCACTTCCAGCATTGCTTCCATTTGTTGAGACATCTCAACTGGTTTTCTGTCCATTCCTGGAGCCTTGTTTTTTTGCCAATGCCTAGTCCAGCTTGCACTTCTTCTTTCAGTACCATTAGTTCTTGATCATATGGTACCTCCTGAAATGATTGAAGGTTAACCAATTCTTTTTGGTGCAGTGACTCTGTTTCCTTCCATCTTCTCTTGATGCTTCCTGTATCATTCAATTTTTTGCTCATAGAACCCTTCAGTATTTGCTACTCAAGGCTTGAAGTTTTTTTCAATTCTTTCAGCTTGACAAATGCTGAGTGTTCTCTTCCCTTTTGGTTTTCTAACTCCAGGTCTTTACACATTTCATTATAATACTTTCTTTTCTCTACCCATATTTGAAATCTTCTGTTCCCTTCCTTTACTTCATCATTTACTTCATCGTTTCTTCCTTTTGCTTTAGATACTCCACGTTAAAAAGAAAATTTTAGTGTCTCTTCTGACATGCATTTTGGTCTTTTCTGTATTTTTAATGGCCTTTTCATGTGTGATGTGTTTGATGTCACCCCACAAGTCATCTGATCTTCAGTCATTAGTGTTCAATGCTTTAAATCTAAAGTCAAGTGGGATATACTCAAGGTCATACTTCAGCTCTTGTTGACTTTTTAAAAATTTCTTCAGCTTCAATTTGAATGTGCATATGAACAATTGATGATATGTTGTGCAGTTGGCCCCAGGTCTTGTTCTGAATGATGATATTGAACTTCTTCATCTTCTCTTTCCATGGTTGTAGTCAATTTGATTCCTGTGTCTTCTATCTGGCAAGATCCACATGTAGAGTTGTGGTTTATGTAGTTGATAGAAGATATTTCCAGTGAATAGATTGCTGATCTTGCAAAATTCTATCATGTGATCTTTGGCATCATTTCTATTACTAAGCCCATATTTTCCAACTGCTGATCTTTCTTTGTTTCTAACTTTTGCATTCCAATCACCAGTAATTATCAATGCATCTTGATTGCATGTTTTATCAATTTCAGACTGCAGAGGTTGGTAAATATCTTTAATTTCTTCATCTTTGGCATTAGTAGTTGGCATACAGATTTGAATAATGGTTATGTTAACTGGTCTTTCTTGTAGATATATGGATTTTGAAATGTTCTTTTTGATGATGAATTTGACACTGTTCCTCTTCAATTTCTCATTCCTAGCACAGTACGCTATACTATTCTCCAGTTCAAAATCACCAATACCAGTGCATTTCAGCTCACTAATGCCTAGGATATCTATGTTTATGTGTTCCTTTTCATTTTTGATGACTTTGAGTTTTTTCTTGATTCGTACTTTGTATATTCAACTTTCCTATTACTAATGGATGTCTACAGCTGTTTATTCTCTTTTTGAGTTGTGCTACATCAGCAAATGAAGGTCCTGAAAGCTTTACTCCATTCATATCATTAAGATTGGCTCTACTTTGAGGAGACAGCTCCTCTCATGTTGTATTTTTAATGTCTTCCATCCTGCAGGGCTCATCTTCCAGCTCTATGTTAGTCAACGTTTTGTTGCTATCCATAAAGTTTTCACTGGCTAATTCTTGTTTTATTTCATTTGACGTAGATCATGGAGTCTTCTTCCTAGTCTGTCTTAGTCTAGAAGTTTCACTGAAACCTGTCCACCATGGGTATACCCTGCTGGTATTTGAAATACCACTGGCATAGCTTCTAGCATCACAGCAATGCCCAAGCCACCACAGTACGGCAAATGGACAGACAAGTGTTGGAAACTTGTTGCCATTGAGTTGATTTCAACTCATAGCGACCCTATAGTACAGAACAGATCTGCCCCGTAGGGTTTCTAAGGAGCAGCATGTGGATTTGAACTGCCAGCCTTCTGATTAGCAGCCTAAGCTCTTAACCACTGCACCCCCAGGGCTTCTAAGTGGTGGAAATGTAAGTACTAATGCTAAAGAAACCTATTGCCATTGAATTGATTCATAGCAAGCCTATAGAACTGTAATCCTTACAGAAGCAGACTGTCCCATCTTTTTCCAACAGAACAACCGGTGGGTTCATGATGAGTTTGAGCCTGAGACCTTTTGGTTAGGAGCCGAGTGTTTAACCACTGCAGCACCAGGGCTCCTTAGTACAAGTTGTTGCCAGGCAAAATAGAAGAGAATAGTATTCTAGGCAGGAGAAGCTTGTGTATGTAGAGGCTATTGGAAAGAAAACTGTGAGTGTGGAGTATAGGTCTTTCTATTCTTTAACTTTTTAAATTAAATATTGGGTAAATACATGTGAATATTTACAAAAAATATGAGGGATAACAATATAATGAGCACCCACGAATCTCCCACTCCATTTAAAAGACAGGCTTTAATTTGAAGAACTCTTTGTACTCCTCATTCCATATCTTTCCCACCCCACTCACGTAAGACTGTTTTTTTTAATTTTTGTGTTCCTCCTTCTCTTGACTTTCTTATTCTCTCTCTCTTTTTTTTTACCACATATATTTGCATCTCTAAATAATACACTGTTCAGTTTTCCATGTGTCTGAAAATTTATATAAATAGAATCACACTGTATATATTATGTGCCTTTACTTTTTTTTTACCTGAGTTTGTGATTTACCTTCATTGTTGAATTTTATGAGTATATCACCATTTTTTTTTTATCACCATGTATTTAACCATTTTAATGTGATGGCTATTTATATTGTTCCCAGTATTAAACTATAAAAAAGTGTTGCTATGGGTATTCTGGTACATGAGATTTTCCTATTGAACATGTGTAGGACTAGAATTTGGGTGAAGGATGCATACATGTCCAACTGTATTGGTAATATCAAGCTGTTTTTAAATAGGTCATACCAATTACACTCACACCACCAGTATGTAAAATGGTGTGTGGGTGGCAAACTAATTTTTTTTTCTTTGTCAGAAAACATATTTATTACACTCCATTCTTTCTTGAAAGATCCATTCACTATGTGTACATGTCTACATCATCTGTGTTTCTCTTTTACAACATTTCACATTTTATTACATTGCATTCTGCCTTCTATTGTTGGTGTCGAAAAATCGGCTGTTGTTTCCATAATGTTCTTCTATAAGCATTCCGTCTTTTCACTGTGGCTATTTCTAGAGTCATCTTTTTATCCTTGGTGTTTAGCAGCTCAAAATGGTGTGATTTTCCTGAAGCTGTTGATTGGTAACTGTTAACAGTTTTGGGAAATTATCAGCTATTATTTCCTAAAATGTAGATTCTTTGTATTTCTTACTCCTTTTTCATTCTAGAATTCAAATTAAGCATATATGAGTTATTCTAATTGTATCTTCCTCCTCACCTCCTTCTCATTTCCTATCTCTTTGTGAAACATTCTGGGTAATTTCATAGTTGCTTTAATCATGTCTTCTTTGCTGTTAGCTCTTCCATTGTACATATTTTCATATTTTCTAATATACATATAAATTTTAATTGGGGAATACATATTTGATTCTTTTTCAAACAAGACTGGCTTTTTATATATTCTCATATTTAAAATTTGACTTCTAAGTATATTAAAATACTTTATAGTCAACATCTGTTAATTTCAACTATTAAGAATTGATACATGTGTTTGTATGATGCATTCTTTCTGTCTTCTTTTATCTGTGATGCCTTGTTTTCTTAAGTGTCTTATGTGACTATTTACCATGATGTTATAATTAGGAACTTTATATATATAAAAAAAAATTATATATAATTATATATATATATATATAATTTTTTAAAATTCTTTGAGGTCGTAGTTGAAGGAAGGTTCTGGGTCCAGAGAGTTCATGCTTGCTGTTGAGAAGTGCCTAGGGTATTATCAAACAGGGACCTTTTATTATCTAGTATGTCACATTACAAGAAGAGAAGAGAAGAGAAGAGAAGGGAAGAGAAGAGAAGAGAAGAGAAGAGAAGAGAAGAGGAGAGGAGAGGAGAGGAGAGGAGAGGAGAGGAGAGGAGAGGAGAGGAGAGGAGAGGAGAGGAGAGGAGAGGAGAGGAGAGGAGAGGAGAGGAGAGGAGAGGAGAGGAGAGGAGAGGAGAGGAGAGGAGAGGAGAGGAGAGGAGAGGAGAGGAGAGGAGAGGAGAAGAGAAGAGAAGAGAAGAGAAGAGAAGAGAAAAAAGAAAAGTCTCATTTGACTTCAAAACGCTAATGTTCATAACAAAGTAACATTCAAACAGCTAGAGGTGTACAAAGGTCATGGCATGCTAAAAAACTGGTGCATTGTCTTAAAATTAATTGAAAGAAAAAGAAATGCTTTAAATAGAGTGATAAATGGATTGTCATTATTTGTATTTTAGGTAAGTATTCCTGGCGATACTGTGTACAGTGGTTATAAGACAGTGCAAACCTACAGGTAAGACCCATTAGGTGGCTCTTTACCGTGATATTTCACGCAAGGAATCATGGAAGCTAAACTAGGACAGCAGAGGTAAAATAGAATGGAGAGCAGGGATTTTAAAAATATCCGGAGGTAAAGTAAATAGTATTCACTGATGGATTGAATGAGAATGAGACAGGAAAACTATCGATGGAGGATGACTCTCAAATTTTCAATTTGGGTAAAAATAGCTGTATGTTGTGGCCATTCACAGTGTGAGGCAAGATGCAGATAACTTTTGTAGGAAAGTTGAAAGATAGTTGAGGAAGTTTACACTTTATCTCTTCTACATAATTCATCTATATATAAATGAAAATATAATCTCTTTCCATTATCATAAGCATTATTGAGAAAATGGCTAACACATCTGAGTACATACAATATGCTAAGTTCTATTCTAAGCAAATATGTGCATTGTCTCATTTAATTCTTATATCTATTCTATGAGGTAGTAGTTCCTTCTTTTCTTTCTTTTTTTCTCACATGATGAAGTAATTGAGGCACATAAATTACTCAAAGCCACAGTTAGTAAGGGGCAGAGTCAGAATTTCACCTTATGCAATGTGAATCCTTTCATGTTTCACTATAAGCAATCTGATTGCCAAAAGAATGAACAATTCAGGTTTAGAATAAATACAAGAATACTCCTTGGAAGTGAGCATGGCAAGACTTTGACTCCATTACTTTGAACACATCCTCGGGAAAGATCAATTGCTAGAAAAGGACATCATGTCTGGTATAACAGTAGGTCAATGAAAACAAAGGAAACCCTCAATGAGATGGGTTGACAAAATATCCACAACAATGGGGTCAAAAGTACCAACAATCATGGAGATGGTGCAGGACTGGGCAATGTTTTGCTCTGCTATACATAAGGTCAGCATAAGTTGGAGCCAAGTTGATGCAAATTTAACTCCAGAGCTGGAACTCCTAAAACTTTACATAAATTAAGTCATTTAATGCTCAAATCAACTCTGTAGCATATTTGTTATTGTTTCTGCTAATTCTTGTTTACCTCCTATCTCAATTATGACTCAGGGCTGGACACAGGTCCTTGTATCCCCAAACATAGGAATATTCTAGGTTTTAGGGAATGGATCACAAATTATGGCCATGGGCGTTGGGTCCAGGAATCCAGCTCTCTGAGGGTGGCTGAAGGGAACCTGACAACCATGGAAAGTAAGTTCTGGGATGGAGCAAGAGGAAGGGAATTTTCTGTAAAGAGGAAAATAATACAATGGGAAGGGAAAAACATGCAACCAAAATAGAAAATTTTAGATGACAAATGCAAGTGAGTGTTTGAAATGATAACTTTTCTGAATGGATACTAAATTATACGTTTTTCCTACCACATAGAGATGATACATACTTTAATTACTGAGTTGATGTAGCAACATTAAAGAAAATGTTTAAATGAAAAACTATATACCTGTCATTACTTCACCTCTAATAAAACAATGGCTTTCATTTTTTGTGTGTATTATACACAGTCTAAGTGAAACAATTCATTGTTCATTTGTGCTAAAATAACTAAACATTGCCATGTTGCAACTTAGTATTATTTTAATAAATTTTTCATACACTATCAAGTTAGTATACAGGTTTTTGGTATTTCTTCTTGATTTTTTACCTCTATTGTAGCTAACACTGCAATGCAAATGTTGATTTATATAACATTCTGCTTCTGTTGAATGACTTCTCCCAGGATAAATTCCCCTGAAAAGGATAATTAGGTTAAAAAATTAGAGGGGATGAATATAGTTTTTTGCTACAGAGTATACAGAATGCTCCTTAGAAGTGAGCATGGCCAGACTTCGTCTCACTTAATTCGGACATGTTATCAGGGGGATAAGTCCCTGAAGACGGCCATTAAGCTTGGTAAAGTAGAGGGTCAGTGAAACAGTAGAAGACCCTCATCAAGACGGATAGATACAGAGACTGCCACAATGGGATCAAACATAGCAATGATTGTGAGGATGGTGCAGGGTCAGGCAGGGTTTTGTTTTAGTGCACATAGACCCACTGTGAGTTGGAATCAACTTGACAGCATGTAACAACACCTTACACTTTGTAATATTTAATTTTTTGTTTAATTAATATTGTTCAGTGTTTTTCATCTTGAGTTTCCTCTTGGAAAAATACTCCATGGACCTCACTCCTTTTGGGGAACCCAAGAGATGACAATTCAAGGGCAAAGGTGTTATTGTTATAAAGAATTCTGGAGACTAAAGCAGAAGCAAAAATAAGGCAACACCTTCATGATTCATCTCTGTTGTTGCTCTCACCATATTGCACACCTCTATTGCTTCCCCTCCTGGACACACCCTTTCAGTAAACAAGTACCATTGGGAATGGGAAATAGAAGTTTCAAAGACTCAACTCTAGCTGTACTGCCAAGGGCTGATAAAGTGCACTTGCTCAACATGTAAGTGAGTGAATGAATGTAGGAATGAATGGATGGGGCCCAACAGTTTTCTTCAGGAATTTCCTAGTTGCAATAGTAATTTTCCTTGGAGATATTGTCACATATCTTACCATTATTTCTATAGTCTTCCGTAAAACTCGTCGTCACTTTATGTGATAGAGACTGGTCGTCAATTTTGTGGAGGCTTGCCCCTTGGCATTGTCTATATCTTTTCTCTTCACTACTTGGCTGAATGAATGTAGACAATCCAGGGGAACACTGAAAGGAGGTTGTCGAATATACTGGCCACACAAGATGGAAGGAATAAGGATTCTGCTGCCAAAAAGCTGATTGGACTGTGATGCACGTGGTAATAAACATTTATTGCATTAAGCTATGGGTATTTGGAGTTTGGTAGCTTTAGCAGCTTCAGTGTCATGAAAGCAGCAGTCAAGAAATCAAACAGCATATTGCATTGGGAAAATCTGCTGCAAAAGACTTCTTTAAAGTGTTGAAAAGCAAAGTTGTCACTTTGAGGACTAAGGTGTACCTGACCCAAGCCATGATATTTTCAATCACCTCATATGCTTGCAAAAGCTGAACAAAGAATAAGGAAGACTGAAGAAGCATTGATGCCTTTGAATTATGGTTTTGGTGAAAAATATCAAATATGCTGTGGACTTCCAGAATGAACAAGCCTGTCTTGGAAGAAGTACAGCCAGAGTGCTCCTTGGAAGTGCAGATGGCGAGACTTCATCTCACGTACTTTGGACTTGTTATCAGGAGGGACCAGTCCCTGAAGAAGGGCAATATGCTTGTTAAGGTAGATTGTGAGTGAAAAAAAAGGAAGACCACTGATGAGACGGGTTTATACAGTGGCTGCATCAGTGTGGTCAAACATAGCAACAATTACGAGGATGGCACAGGACTCAACAGCGTTTCTTTCTGTTGTACATAGGGTCACTATGAGTTAGAACCAACTCAACAGCACATAACAACAACAACAACAGTTTTAGCAGCTAGCTTTAATAGTCCAACTAATACACTTTATGCAGCAATGAGAATCAACAGGACTTTGATGAACACTTCAAGATGCTCATCACTAGGCTAGAAGGTTGAACTAAATCTTTATGGAATAGCTGCTGTGATGATGAGGGCATAGGGCTGCAACTTCTTTGCCAAAACAGGTTGTCATGGAGGCGGAGCCAACGTGGCACCCTAGACAGATGCATCATGTCATCCTTCTGCAGCAAAAACCTGAAAACTAAGTAAAACAGACACAGGCAGCAATCCTGGAACCCTAAGCATCAAATGAAGGGGTAGAGAGCTAGATCAAATACCAAATGGAAGAAGAAACTGGTGGAAAACAGAGAATGAGGAGAAATGTGGAGTGAAGTTTCCCTGCCAACTAACACAGCACAGTGCAGTCATCTTGGAACAGTTAGCAATGACCCCAGGCAGGGAGTAATGGAAGGCAATTTCACAGAGCTTCATCAGGAGACAGAGCAACCCATTAACCAAAACATGTGCTTTCCCACCCCTCACCCTTCTGCCCCGTACACCACCTCCACCCTTTCTGATGGGCCACGCTGTGCCACTGGGTTAAAGAGCCACTGGCCTGTTGCCACTCCAGGTCTGCTCCACCCTCACCAGCTGGCTCCCATCGTGCCATTTTTTTCTTTTTTACTGTCTTCTTTTTCCTTCTCCCTCCCACCTTTTCCTGTATACCACCTATACCCCTTCCCACCAGGCTATGTTGTACTGCTGTAAGTAGAGTGTCACTAACTTGCTGCCACACCAGTTATCACCTTCCTCACACACTGGCTCCTACCATGCCATTTCTGCCTTTTTTTCCTTTTCTTTTCCCATCCAGCCTAGCCCCGTATACCACCACCATCCCTCCCCAACAGGCCACACTTAACTGCCGCAGGTAGATAGCCACCAGCCCACTATTACTCTGGGTCCACTTTTCTCCACCTGCCAGCTCCCCCTGCACCATTTTTTTCCCCTTTCTTCCGTTTCTTTCTCCCTCTCAAATAGTCGCATAGACTGCCTCTACCCCTTTCCGTCAAACCATACCACAGCACTGCACCTAGAGGACCACTGGTTGGCCACCAGCCCAGGTCTACCACATCCCCACACTGTTTGTTTTTCTCTTTTTCCTTTTCTTTCTTCCATCTAGCCTCATAAGCCACCTCACCCTGGTAAGGAAGAAGTAGAAGTAGCCCTATTTGCTGATGATATGATCTTATACACAGAAAATTCCAAAGAATCCACAAGAAAACCACTGGAACTAATAGAAGAATTCAACAAAGTATCAGGATGGAAACTATACATACAAAATCAGTTGGATTCCTCTACACCAACAAAGAGAACTTCGAAGAGGGAATCACCAAATCGGTACCATTTACAATAGCCCCAAGAAGATAAAATACTTAGGAATAAATCTAACCAGAGATGTAAAAGACCTATACAAAAAAAATTACAAGGCACTACTGCAAGAAACAAAAAGAGACCTACATAAGTGGAAAAACGCACCTTGCTCATTGTGAAAATGTCAATTCTACCCAAAACAATCTACAGATACAGTGCAATCCCGATTCAAATTCCAGCACCATTTTCTAATGAGATGGAGAAGCGAATCACCAACTTCATATGGAAAGGGAAGAGGCCCTGGATAAGTAAACCATCACTGAAAAAGAAGAACAAACTGGGAGGCCTCACGCTACCTGATTTTAGAACCTAATATACCTCCACCATAGTCAAAACAGCCTGGTACTGGTACAACAACAGATACATAGACCAATGGAACAGAATTGAGAATCCAGATGTAGATTCATCCACTTATGAGCAGCTGATATTTGACGAAGGCCTAAAATCTGTTAAATGGGGAAAAGACAGTCTCTTTAACAAATGCTGCTGGCATAACTGTATATCCCTCTTCAAAACTGAAACAAGACCCATACTTCACACCATGCACAAAAACTAACTCAAATGGATCAAAGACCTAAGTATAAAATCTAAAATGATAAAGATTATGGGAGAAAAAATACAGACAATGCTAGGCACCCTAATAAATGGCATAAACAAAATATAAAACATTACTAACAATACACAAATGCCAGAAAAGAAACTAGATAACTGGAAGCTCCTAAAAATCAAACACTTATGCTCATTCAAAGAGTTCACCAAAAGAGTAAAAAGACAACCTAAAGACTGGGAACAAATTTTTGGCTACGACATATTCGATCAGGGTCTAATCTCTAAAATCTACAAGATACTGCAAAACTTCAACAACAATAAGACACATAACCCAAATTACAAAATGGGCAAAGGATATGAACTAGCATTTTGCCAAAAAAGATATTTAAGGGAGCTAAAGATACATGAGGAAATGCTCACCATAGTTAGCCACTACAGAAATGCAAATCAAAACTACCATCTCACCCCAACAAGGGTGAGCATTAATCCAGAAAACACAAAATAATAGATGTGGGAAAGGTTGTGGAGAGATGGGAACACTTAACACATTTCTGGTGGGAATGTAAAATGGTAAAACCGCTTTGGAAATTGATTTGGTTTTTCCTTAAAAACTTATAAATAGAAGTACCGTATGATCCAGCAATTCCACTTCTTGGAATATATCCTAGAGAAATAAGAGCCGTCACACAAATAGATATATGAACACCCATATCCATTACAGCACTGTTCACAATAGCAAAAAGATGGCAACGGATGAATGGATAAACAAATAATGGTATATTCACACAACGGAATACTAGGCAACAATAAAGAACAATGATGAATCCACGAAATATCTGTTTACATGGATGAATCTTGAAGGCATTATGTTGAGTGAAATTAGTCACAGAAGGACAAATACTGTATGAGACCACTATTATAAGAACCCAAGAAAAGGTTTAAACACAGAAGAAAACATTCTTTGATGGTTATAAGGGTGGGGAGGGAGGGAGAGACGAATTCACTAACTAGATAGTAGACAAGAATTATCTTAGGTTAAGTCAAGGATAATACACAATACACGGGAAATCAGCACCACTGAACTAAATCAAAAGCTAAGAAGTTTGCTGAAAACCAGCAAACTCTTCAAGGGACAGCGTAGCAGGGGCAGGGGCCTGGGGACCATGGTTTCAGGGGACATCAAGGTCATTCAGCATAAAAATGTTTATTAAGGAAAAGTTCTGCATCCCACTTTGGTGAGTGACGTCTGAGGTCTTAAAAACTAGTGAGCAGCCATCTAAGATGCATCAATTGGTCCCAACCCACCTGGAGCAAAGGCAAATGAAGAACACCAAAGACACAAAGAAAATATTAGCCCAAGAGACAAAAGGGGCCACTTAAACCAGAGACTACGTCAGCCTGAGACCAGAAGAGCTAAATGATGCCAGGCTGCCACCAATGACCGCCCTGACAGGGAACACAACAGAGAGTCCCTGATGGAGCAGAAGAAAAATGGACTCAAATTCTAGTAAAAAGACCAGACTTCATTTTCTGATTGGGACTGGAGGAATCCCAGAGACGTGGTCCCCAGACTCTCTGTTTACACAGAACTAAAACCTTTCCCGAAGCCAACTCTTTAGACAAAGAATAGATTGGACCATAAGACATAAAATGATACTCCTGAAGAGTGTGCTTCTTAGTTCAAGTAGATACACAAGACTAAATGGGCAGCTCCTGTCTGGAGGTGAGATGAGTAGGCAGAAAGGGATAGGAGCTAGTTGAATGGACACAGGAAAACCGGGGTGGAAAGGAGGAATGCATGGTCACACTATAGGGATAACAGCTAGGGTCACGTAATAATATGTGTATAAGTTTTCATATGAGAAACTAACTTCAAATGTAAACTTTCACCTAAATCATAATAAGAAAATGATGGGGAGAAAAAAGAGAATGAAAACACATCATACCAGTACTATTGGAACAGCATCTAAGGCAGTGCTGAAAGGTCAATTTATAGCAATAAATGCACACATCAAAAAAGAATGGGTCAAAATCAAAACATAAGCCATAGAACTTGAGCAAATTGAAAGAGAAAAGCAAAAGAATCCTACAGGCACCAGAAAAAAGGAAATAATATAGATTAGAGCAGAAATAAATGAAATAGAAAACAGAAAAAAAATAGAAGGAATCAACAAGACCACATGTTGGTTCTTTGCAAAGATCAACAAAATTAACAAACCATTGGCCAAAATTACAAAAGAAAGAAAGCAAATAACCCACAGAAGAAATGACATGGGGGACATTACACAGACCCAGCTGATTTAAAAGGGATCATGAGAGAATACTATGAAAAACTACACTCCAACAAATTTGAGAACTTAGAGGAAATGGACAAATTTCTAGAAGCACACTGCCTACATAAACTAACACAAACTGAGATAGAAAATCTGAAAAGACCTATAACAAGAGAAGAGATTGAAGAGGTAAAAAAACAAAAAACAAGCAAACAAAAAAAAAAAACTCCCAACAACAGCAACAACGAAAGTTCTGGCCTGGATGGCTTCACTAGAGAATTCTACCAAACATTCAAAGAAGGGCTCACACCAGTACTGCTAAAACTATTTCAGAGCATAGAAAAGGAAGGAATACTCTCAAATTCATTCTATGAAGCCAGCATAACCCTGACACCAAAGCCAGGCAAAGACATCTTATCTTATTTATCTAGTGCCGCTATAACAGAAATACCACAAGTGGATGGCTTTAACAAAGAGAAATTTATTCTCTCTCAGTTTAGGAGCCTAGAGGTCCAAATTTAGGACACAGCTCCAGGGAAAGGCATTCTGTCTCTGTTGGCTCTGGGGGAAGATCCTTGTCATCAATCTTCCCCTGGTCCAGGAGCTTCTCAGCCCAGGGACCCCAAGTCCAAAGGACGCGCTATTCTTCTGTCTCTTGTTCCGTGATATGAAGTGCCCTGTCTCTCTGCTTGCTTCTCTCTTTTATATCTCAAAAGAGATTGACTCAAGATACAATCTAGTGTTGTAGATTGAGTCCTTTCCCATTAACATAACTGCCACTAATCCCACCCCATTAACATTATAGAGATAGGATTTACAACACATAGGAAAATCACATCAGATGACAAAATTGTGGACAATCGCACAATAGTGGAAATCACGGCCTCACCAAGTTGGCAGATATTTTGGGGGAAACATTCCGTCCATGATACACCACACACAAAAAAACTTATGGACCAATATCTCTCATGAATGTAGATGCAAAAATTCCCAACAAAATTCAAGCCAATAGAATTCAGCATCACATCAAAAAAGTAATACACCATGTCCCAGTGGGATAGATACCAGGTATGCAAGAATGGTTCAACATTAGAAAATCCACCAACATAATCCACTGCATAAATAGAATAAAATAAAAGAATCATTTGATCACCTCAATTGACACATAAAAAGCATTTGATAAAGTCCAGCACCAATTCCTGATAAAAATTCTCAAAAAAATAAGAGTAGAAGTGAAATTCCTCGACATAACATCTATACCGAATCAACAGCCAATATCTTTCTCAATGGAGAGGGGCTGAAAGGATTGCACCTGAGAAAGAGAAAAAGACAAGCATGTTGTTTATCACCACTTCTATCTAACATTGTGCTGGAAGTCCTAGCTAGAGCTATAAGGCAAGAAAAAGAAATAAAGTGCATCGAAATTGGAAAGGAAGAAGTAAAAATATCCCTATTCACAGGAGGTATGACCTTATACATAGATAACCCCAAAGATTCCATGAGAAAACTACTGGAACTAATAGAAAGATTTAGTAGAGTAGCAAGACAGAAGATCAATATACAAAAATCAATTGGATTCCTGTACATCAAGAAAAGGAAATCTGGAAAGCAATACCATTTACAACACCCTTAAAAAGATGAAATACTTAAGAATAAATCTAACCAGGGATGTAAAAGACCTATACAAAGAAAACTAAAAAACATTGCAAGAAAACAAAAGAGAACTACATAAATGGAAAAACATACCATGCTTACGGATAGGAAGACCCAACATTGTGAAAATGTCAATCTTACCCAAAGGGATCTACAGATATAATGCAATCCTGTTTCAAATGCAACAGTATTTTTTAACAAGATGGAAAAACTAATCACCAACTTTATACGGAAAAAAAAGAGGCCCTAGATAAGCAGAGCATTACTGAAGAAAAAGAACAAAGTAGGAGACCTCACACTATCTGATCTCAGAATCTATTATATAGCCATGGTAGTCAAAACAGCCTGGTACACTTACAATGACAGGCACATAGATCAATAGAACAGAATCAAGAACACAGATGTAAATCTATCCACCCGTGGTCAGCTGATCTTTGACAAAGGACCACAGTCCATAAAATGGAAGAAAAGAGTCTTTTTAACAAACAGTGCTGGCAAAACTGTGCATCCACCTGTAAAAAACTCAAACAAGACTCATATATCACACCATAAATAAAAACTAACTCGAAAGTGATCAGAGACCTAAATATAAAACCTAAAATGAAAAAGATCATTCAAGAAAAAACAGGGACAACTTTAGGGGCTCTAATACATGGCACAAACAGAATATGAACCGTAACTAAGAATGCACAAACGCCAGAAGATAAATAAGATAACTGGGAGCTCCTAAAAATTAAACACAGTCATCCAAAACTTCATCAAAAGTGTGAAAAGAGAGCCTACAGACTGGGAAAAAAAAAATGGCTATGATATATCTGACAAGGGTCTAATTTCTAAAATCTATAGAACACTTCATCACCTCTATAACAAAACAAAAAACAATCCAATAAAAATGGGGCAAAGGATATGAAGACACTTCACCAAAGAAGACATTCAGGCTACTAACAGCTTATGATTAGTAGCTTATAATTGAAAACTAATAGCTTACGATTGAGAGGAAATGCTCTCAGTCATGAGCTATTAGAGAAATGCAAATAAAGACTGTAATGAGATACCATCCCACCTCGACATTACTGGCACTAATCAACAAAAAAGAAATGTTGGAAATGTTGTAGGGAGATTGTAATTCTTATGCACTGCTGGGAATATAAAGTGGTACAAGCACCATGGAATAAGATATTGTGCCTTGTTAAAAAGCCAGAAATTGAAATACCACATGATCTAGCAATCTCACTCCTAGGAATTTATCCTAGAGAAAGAAGAGCTGTCACATGAATAGACATATGCAACACATGTTCACTGCAGCATTATTCACAATAGCAAAAAGATGGAAAAATCCTAAGTACCCATCAAGAGAAGAATAGATAAATAAATCATAGTACACACACACACAATGGAATACTATGCAACAATAAAGAACAATGACGAATCTGGGAAACATCTCATGACATGGATGTATCTGGAAGGCATTATGCTGAGTGAAATAAATCAATCACAAAAGGATAAATATTGTATGAGACCACTGTAACGAAAACCCAAGAAAATGTTTATACAAAGAAAAAAATAGTCTTTGATGGTTATAAAGGAAAGGAGGCATGGGGAGGGAAAATCACTAACTAGATAGTAAAAAAAAAAATAGACAAGTGTTAATTTTGGTGATGGGAATGAGAACACACAATACAGGGGAAATCAGCACAATGTGACCAAGACAAAATCATAGAAATTACCTAGACACATCCACATACCTTGAGCGACTGGGTTACTGGGGCTGAGGGCTAGGGACCACTGCCTTGAAGGACATCTAGGTCAATTGGCATAACATGGTTCATGAAGAAAATGCTGTACATCCGTAGTGTCTGGGGTCTTAAAAGCTTGTGAACATCTATCTATTGGTCCCATCCAGTCTGGAGCAAAGGAGAATGAAAAAAACAAAAAAAGACACAAGTAAAATATTAGTTCGAAGGACTAATGAACCACAGGGATGACAGTCTCGACCAGCCTGAGCCCAGAAAAACTAGATAGCGTCTGCCCACCACCACTGACTGCTCTGACAGGGGTCACAATAGAGGGTCCTGAACAAAGCTAGAGAAAAATATCGAACCAAATTCAAATTCACGAGAAAAGATCAGACTTACTTGGTCTGACAGAGACTGGAGTAACCCCTGAGACTATGGCCCACGGACAGCCCACTAACTCAGCACTAAAGTCACTCCCGAAGTCCACCATTCAGCTAAAGACCAAAGAGGCCTATAAAACAAATGATAACACTACATGAGGAATGTGCTTCTTAGTTCAATCAAGTGTACAAGACCAAATGGGCAACCCCTACCCGAAGGCAAAGACAAGAAGGCAGGAAGGAACAAGAAAACAGGAAGAATGGATACAGACTGCCCAGAGTTGGAAGGGAAAGGGGAGAGTGCTCATATATTGTGGGAATCGCAACCAATGTCACAAAACAATTTCTGTATAAATTTTTTAAATGAGAAACTAATTTGCACAGTAAACTTTCACCTAAAACACAATAAAATAATAATAAAAATATGTTGTCACTTATTTCCAAACTACCTGAAAAATATCTGCGCAGTAGTATTCTAAATATATAATTATGCTTAGGTAAAAAGGTGTGGTAGCCTTTCATCATTTTAATGTCAGTAGTCATAGGCACAGTTCCACCTCCAAGGTGACTGGGTGTAGACATAGCCCTCTAGGATCCTTAAACTACTAGTTTAGAAACATGAAAAATCTGAATTTAATATCTATATGCCATCAGAGATAAATAGCTATGAAATCTCCTTTGTATAGTTGTTCAGATGAAACTCTGGGAGAAAGCCACCTCTCATGGAGGATAGCTGCCTGAAGTGATTAGGCTGGAATTTAATTTTATTTAAATGTAGGAACACTTTTAATAAGGCTCTGGAGGTATTAAGAAGTTTGCAGAATCTTTATATTTGAAAAATATTTTATTTTGCTTGATTACATGTAGAAAAGCCCTTATTGTGATTAGCATTTGAATAGCAGGATCATCTTAATACTCTTGTTATTAATATGACAGATTTGATTTTTCCCAAAGGTGATGATTGAACCCAATTCTCAGATCAGCTAATCCATGTACTTATTGGAGTTGAAATTTTCTACCTTTTAATTTGGTTCTGGAGTACACTGAATTTCTTCCTGCTCTGTGCTCTGGGACTCAGGTGCCAGGTTAAATCCCTAAGGGAATGGGTTACTTTCTACTAGATATGAACACATGCTCTCCCCTGAGTTTTGTTGGCTGTCCACATGTCTCTGGCTGGAAACCACAGTCTGTGGTGTTATTTGTGGTCTCTAGATCTTCTGTGAACCTGTGTGGACTTCTGAGCCATATCTATTTCAGTTAAGTCCACATCTGCTTTGAAGTCCATTGTAATTTATGATGGTACCTGAGCGTTTGCAGGTGCCTTTTAGAGAGCCAAGGAGAGAATAAAGATGAAGTGAACTTGATTTTACATATCTCTGCCTTTGGATACTTCAAGTTTCCTGCCTTTCCCTTCCCAGATGTTGCCCATGCTCATTTCCGTGGGCCTTTCCTTCCTTCCTATGTTGGTTCATGTTATACATTTTTATCTTCCCACGTGAGCATACCCTGGAACGGCTCCACTATTTCAAGGCCCTGATTCCTGAGTTTGCATTGTATGTCATTGCTCAGACAGTGCTTCTTGGCTTTCAAAAATACAATACCACCTTCCCAAGTGTGACTACAATCTTTGTTTAGAAGCCATAGGGAATAGTCATCAACCTTTGAGGGAATAGTCATACAAATCCTGTCTGTACATGTCAGATATTAGGCTAGATAGAAATTCAGATTTATTGAAAACAACCAAGGTCTCTCTCGTTGCCAACCATTCCTATGCCTTGGCCATCTATTCAGGTCAGCTCATACTTAAGTTCATTATGTTTAACCAGCATTTCCTTCCATTAAACTTCTAATGGCCACTCATTTCTTCCTTCTGACTTCTCCAACATTTTCAGCCAAACTCTGTTACGTACATAGCAATATGCTTACTGTCCCTCAAATGCTCCCGCTCCTTTGTCCTCTATTCTTTAAACCCCCTTTGTTTTCTTGATCTGTCCAAATCTTATCTACTTTTCAACCCTCAAGTCCTTCCTCTTCTTAATTCAAGGTAGAAATCACCTCTAAACTTCCTGAAAAGAGGAGTCCAGCTGTTCTTTGGATTACTTTAGAAATACAAAAAAATCAGCTCTTCCATGACATAACTATCTTCCAAAAGCATCTGAGATGTAGACTATATTATTAATAACTATTTTGAGTGTATCATTGTGTTCAGAACTTGTAAAACGAGTACAGAGCAGGGAATGAAACAGGAACAAGCAAATCTGGATTCTAACCCCCCACCCCTCAGATACTAACTATATGCATGACCTTGGGAAGCTTAATTCTCCTCTCTGCATTTCATTTTTATTTTTCTGCAAAAGAGAATATTATATGAATGAAATCACCCTCACGAAGTTGCTGTCAGAAAGTTGCACTTGTTATAATTTTAGAATAGTGGCATTTCGTATTATTTACCAGATTTTGTACAAAAAAAAAATCACAGTGTATTCTCTGACCTTGGTAAACATAATAAAGTTATGAGTTGATGCACATTAAAAAAATGATATTTGTAAGGAGGTATGTGTAAACTATACTTGAAAATCAGTCTCATTATTTTAGAATCATACCATGTATTCATCCTTTAAAAATATGGCACTTTTCCTATTATTTTGACAGCAAACTTCTTTTTGTCTCATATTTTTTCCAGCAAATAGTTTCCTGCTATGCCTATATATCAAATAAAAATACATAAATATAAAATTTCAAAGAAAACTTTTATTGGTGGAAACTGTGCAAAGTTTGTATTGGTGTTATTTTGGCAGACCTAAGCTTTTCCAAAATAAATGATGGCATGCCATCCAAAGTTCATAGAGGAGGACTTGTACACAACACGGAACACTCTTGAGAACTTCCATTACTTTGAATATGTCAGCTGGAGGCTTCACTCTCCAGCTCTCTGGAGCTTGTTAAGGCTCCTTGAGGTGCAAGGGTGTTGGTACAGGAATGATAGCTGAAAGAAGTGGGAAGTCTTTACAGTAAAGTTTGTATAAAATGACCCTTCCAAAACAGCCAGCAGCAATTTTTCTGGACATTTGGAGAAGGAGGGAGTTCCAGATTTCAAATATTAAAGGAAAAGGGAATTCTTTCTTTTAGGCTGGCCTGAAAAAGGAAGAGTGAAATGGCCCTGCTAGGGCTAGACAGGTAAGATCACAGCCTACTGCTGACAATGACTGTTAACAGGCTGCAGCTTTTGTCATGTTACAGTGTTGGCAACCACCCCATTGCTGACAAAGACTCTGACCTTTGGTAGACTTGATTCACTAAGCTAATGAGAGGATAGAAGGAAATGCATTTTCATAAAGTAAAGGGTGTATGTGCTACTGCTGGAAATGAATGCCATTTATATATAATAAGAGTGCTAAGCATTCTATCCTTTCTAACTAAATGTATAACCCTAGGGTCAGTCACAGCCAAACAGACCTTCTGCATAATTTGGACAACAACATGGTAAAGTTTTCAGGGTTTTTAGGTATCTCTAAAGTCCTCTTTGATATTTTGTTGTTCTTGTGTGCTGTTGAGTAATTCCGATTAATAGCAACCCTATAGGACAGAGTAGAACTGCCCCATATATTTTCCAAAGCTATAATCTTTACAGAAGCAGACTGCCACATCTTTCTCCCGTGGAGTGGCTGGTGGGTTCGAACCATCAATCTTTTGGTTAGCAACCGAGTGCTTAACCACTGTACCACCAGGGCTCCTTCTCCTTGATATAAAGGAGGGACTATGGTATGGTCAAAAGAGTTTGGAGTTAGAAGGCAAATACTGATTTTATACTTGCTTAGTAAGTCATGTTTTCTCTCTGCATCTCACCTCCTAATGCATGAAATGGGGACAATGTTGCTGTGGGGACTGGATAATGTACCAATTTAAAAGATTAAAATTATGATAGGTTGTACACTTTTTTTCATCATTAATGCCAGTATTGACTCTACAGCAATGGGTTAATGCCATGGAATCAAATACATCCATCCTGTTTTTGTCTGGATCTTTTTAGGAGTAGACACAAAGAATTTTATTAGAGAAAATTCCTGTGTGAGGGAAAATAGTGAGGGGGTTGGGAAAGCTGACAGACAACGATGTGAGTATGACTCTGAGTGAAGGAGAGAGGGAGGGAAGTGTTGGTGAACGCGCCGTAGACTGCTTTGCAGTGTAAGTTTGGGTAAAGCTGTCAGGGAGCCTCAGATCAACGATGGCTGTCAGGGATTGGGTCTCCTAGGAATACGTCTACCTTAGTATCCCTGTCACACTCGATGATTGGCTGAGGGAGGTGTGTCTTCAATGCAAGCACACAATAGATGTCAGAGCACAATAGCTCAGTCAATTTTCCTTATCAAGACTTAATTTTTTGTGTGTTGTGAATTTTTTGTTGATGGAATGTGTTTTCAGTAGTGGAATTCATGCTTACTAATTTTTTTTTTTTAATTGAGCTTGTTCAAATTTTTGGTTGGTAATATGAATTTTGAGAAATATCCTGTGGGCATAAGTGTTCCCACTAAATGTTGGTGGTAGTCTGGCACTGTGTTTAGTGACCTCCGTATGTCTCAAGTATCTTTGGAGGGTGGTGCCTTCCATTTTGTTACATTGGGCATCTCTGGTTTTCCGAATATCACACACACGTGCACACACACACACAAAGCCAAACCCATCAGGGCTCTCTATCACATTGGAAGCCATAAATATGTTTACAAGGATTATCTAGCTGTACAAAAGCCAAAAGAGAGAAAAGTTTGACCCGTTCACACTTCATGATGCACTGCATTAGCCTTCCACCTTAGTGAATTTTTGCCAGAGAACATTTCTTACATTTTTCACCATTACGCAAGACCTCACTGGAGTGCACTGCACCAGAGTGCAGCATATACAAACAACCTCCTGAGAAGCCTCAGAACCCAAAAATGTTTGTGGGTGAATTCTGTCCCAGGATTCAATAAATGTTTATGCTCCCTATGTTTGGAAGTCTGAGAGGAGCATTTTCACGGTTGCCACACACACTTTAGTCTCTAAAGTAGTCCCCTCAGAAGAAAAGACCTGAATGTCAAAAAGGAACTAGGTTTGAAGAAATTTGGGGCACAGCTGCAGGCACAGTGAACAACTACTATAGAAACCCCAAGGCTAAAAGGAGCCTCACCATGTTCAAGGGAGAAAGTATAGCTAGAACATGGCAAGGATCGGGAGAGTTATAAACAGTGATATCAGAGAGGTAACCAGAGACCAAATAATGTAGGGCCTTATAGATGAGGTAGGAGTCCCTGATTGGCAAAAATGGTTAAGCACTTGACTACTAATCAAAAGGCTGACAATTCAAACCTACCTGGAGGCATCTCAGAAGAGGCAATCTGCTTCCAGATGGTCACAGCCTTGAAAACCCTATGGAGCACAGTATTATGCTGACACACATGGGGTTGCCATACTTGGAATCAACTTGATGGCAATTGGTTAGTTATAGAAGGAAGGAGTTTTTTTTTTTTTTTTAGCATACCATGCCCATTGAACTGTTTTAAGCAGGAGAGTAGCCTGATCAGAAATAAAAGTTTCAAAAGATTAGTTTGTCTTCTTTGTGAAAAAAGGGATTGTGTGGGAGTATGAGAGGGAGAAGGGAGACCAGTTAGAAGTTCTAGTTCAGGTGAGAGAAGATCAGTTAAGACTTGGACTAGGATGGAAGTAGTTGAGGTGAAAAGAAGTTAACCAGTCTGGAATATGTTTTGGGCATCTAGTCAACAGGAATTTCCAATAGGTTGAATGTAAAGAGGAGGTAGACAGCAATCAAAGATTATGCCGGAGAGACAATGAATAAACCCTATAAAAATATAACTCTGACTCACAACCTGCAGCATCTAGCCCCAAAAGTCAAACTACCACCTGCAGCTACCAGTCCAGGAAGCCAAATAAAAATCCCTGTAACAACAGACTCAAAATGGCAGAGACTGATTAATAGTTGACAGCTTCCTTAGTTTTTTCTCCCCCTTCCAACCTAGGAAAAACTGGAGAAAGCCAAATATGCTCCCATAACAAACACACAGCATGCTGTGCTGCTTGTTGGCTCACCTTCAGCTGCCCCATGCCAACAGTCTCCAGTCAGAACATACCTGAAGCCACCCCTTTTTTTCCACTATAAAGCTTTTCCACTGTCTTTTTTGCCTCAGGCTCTGCCAATTGCAAGTGATAGTGCCTGATTTCTTGCTATAGCAAGCTCTGAATACATAGCCTTTGTTAGTTCTTATTTGGGTATTCTTTGTCTATTTCCACGTGACTATATATTCAGCTCTAGGAACTCCGTCGATATGACTGTATGCTACTTAGCGTGGAAGGGCAAGGGAGGAACAGGTTTTAAGGCAGGAGGAAACACGTTTTCTGAGTTAGATAATGTTAACCTTAAGGTACCTATGACACATTCAAGTGAAACATGTTAAAGAAGCTAGTTGGATCAAGGGTTTGGAATTTAAGGAGATGATAAGACCTAGAGACATAATTTTGCGAGTCTTTGACATACAGATGACATTTAAAGCTGTAGGACCAGATAAGATTATACATGGAATATTTGTAACTAGAGAAGGGAAATATTCTAGGATCAAGTCTTGCATCAGTCCATCTTTGAGAAATCTGGAAGAGATGGAAGAATAACAAATGTGACTCTAGGGGCCCCCCAGTGTGTTTGAAAGTGATTTTCTATGCCCCTTTGAACTTAAGTGAGAAGGTTGGATAAATGGCCATTTAATAAACTTAACCATTTCTTGAATAATTTTCTTTCTTTTGGAATTTTTTGGTGATGCCATGTTTTTTCACTAATGGAATGGATAATGAATCATTGTTGATAGTTTTATTATTATTATTTGAGAAAATGGTGTGACAGTTGCCGGTGGGATATTCCATGTGATGTTCATGAAGCACATCACACACATGGGACATATCAGTCCCATGGTGCATCACAGTTTCTGGTTACACTTGGGTCATAAAATGTCTTACTCAACCTTCCAAAAAATACACACAAAATACTAAGTAAGCATTGCACTTGCTGCACGTAGTTGTTATCAGTTTGATTTAGAGGGGGCCATATTGGAAACATATCCCATGAAGCACACCATACACATGGGACATATTGATCCCATGGCCCAGGAAGTGCATCAAAAATTGTTTTCACCAAAAAAATAACTCATTTACTTGAATATTTCTGAATGCCAGTGGTTGTACTTTCCCAATTAAAAAAAGAAAACTAAACAAAACAAGCCAAACCTGTTGCTATTGAGTTGATTCTGACTCATAGAGACCCTATAGAACATAGTAGAGCTGCCCAAAGGGTAGTTCTGTTTATTTCATATTCTAATTATGTCGTATTAGCACTAATGTCTTTGATCAATGGTCATCTTAGTTGTATGCTTTCAAACGTATAAAAAGACGCTTACTTCTCGTATACCTCATGTATCAGTTTTGCTGCCTCTTTAATAGAACCAGCCAGTTATCAGTTATGTTGTGCACATCTTTTCAGTTTATAAATCTAAATCTCAGAAGCCACCAGGATCATGGCAATTCCTACACTGCTGATGTCAAACTGAAAGTCATTGCAAAGACAGAAAAAACAAGTAACAGCGCAGCAGTAAGAGAGTTGGAGGTTGAAGAGTCACCATGTGCAAATGGAGAAAGGAGAAAATGGCGCTCTAGAAAATGAACCCTTGAAAACATGCATGTCGTGGGCTCAAAGTGAAATGGCCTGAGTTGGAGTATGACTTGAAAAATTAGATTATTTCTTGAAGGGAACAAAACCAAGCTGTCTCTACTGTCACAATTCAGATCAAAGTGAAGCTTCTGGTAAATGTAAGAGGAATCCCAGATTTCAAGGCAGGTTTCACCTGGATTTCTAAATTTGTGAAAATAAATGGCTTTTCCATGTGAATGAGAACAACTGTAGGCCAGCAACTTCTGGATAACTGGGAACAAAATATGGTCAACTTCTGAGAATTTGTCACCAAAGAAATCTCTGAACTTTTTTTCTTTTCAATGCATGTAATTAATATGGATAAAGTTCCGATGTCTTTTGACATGCCAGCCATCAGGATTGTAGCTGCTTCAGGTATGAAAACTGTAGCCATTACAACCACTGGGCATGAGAGGGCTTGCTTCACTGTAGTCCTTGGTTGCACTGCGAGTGGGGTGAAATTAAAGCCAATGGTGGCTTTCAAGAGAGTTATTATGCCCCGCAAAACCTGCCCACCCGTAGGGTTGTTCATTTTAATAAGAAAGGATGGATGAACTGTGATGTTATGAAAGTATCAGTGGTTGTTGTTGTTGTTAGGTGCCGTCGAGTCAGTTCCGACTCACAGAGACCCTATGCACAACAGAATGAAACGCTGCCTGGTCCTGTGCCACTCTTACAATCATTGTTACACTTGAGCCCATTGTTGCAGCCACAGTGTCAATCCACCTCCTTGAGGGTCTTCCTCTTTTCCGCTGACCCTGTACTTTGCCAAGCATGATGTCCTTCTCCAGAGACTGATTCCTCCTGACAACATGTCCAAAGTATGTAAGACGCAGTCTCGCCATCCTTGCTTCTAAGGAGGATTCTGGTTGTACTTCCTCCAAGACAGATCTATTCGTTCTTCCGGCAGTCCGTGGTAAATTCAATATTCTTCGCCAACACCACAACAGAAAGGCGTCAATTCTTCTTCGGTCTTCCTTATTCATTGTCCAGCTTTCACATGCATATGATGCAGTTGAAAATACCATGGCTTGGGTCAGGCGCACCTGAGTCTTCAAGGTGACATCTTTGCTCTTTAACACTTTAAAGAGGTCCTTTGCAGCAGATTTGCCCAATGCAATGAGTCTTTTGATTTCTGGACTGCTGCTTCCATGGCTGTTGATTGCGGATCCAAATAAAATGAAATCATTGACAACTTCAATCTTTTCTCCATTTATCATGCTGTTGCTCATTGGTCCAGTTGTGAGGATTTTTGTTTTCTTTATGTTGAGGTGCAGTCCATACAGAAGGCTGTGGTCTTTGATCTTCATTAGTAAGTGCTTCAAGTCTTCTTTACTTTCAGCAAGCAAGGTTGTGTCATCTGCATAACGCAGGTTGTTAATGTGTCTCCCTCCAATCCTGATGCCCCATTCTTCTCCGTATAGTCCAGCTTCTCGGATTATTTGCTCAGCATACAGATTGAATAGGTATGGTGAAAGAATACAACCCTGGCACACACCTTTCCTGACATTAAATCAGTCAGTATCCCCTTATTCTGTCCAAACAACTGCCTCTTGATCTATGTAAAGGTTCCTCATGAGCACAATTAAGTGTTCTGGAATTCCCATTCTTCACAACGTTATCCATAATCTGTTATGATCCACATAGTCGAATGCCTTTGCATAATCAAAACACAGGTAAACATCCTTCTGGTATTCCCTACTTTCAGCCAGGATCCATCTGACATCAGCAGTGATATCCCTGGTTCCACGACCTCTTCTGAAACCAGCCTGAATTTCTGGCGGCTCCCTGTCGATATACTGCTGCAGCCATTTTTGAATGATCTTCAGCAAAATTTTACTTGTGTGTGATATTAATGATATTGTTCTATAATTTCCACATTTGGTTGGATTATCTTTCTTGGGAACAGGCATAAATATGTATCTCTTCCTGTCAGTTGACCAGGAAGCTGTCTTCCGTATTTCTTGGCATAGACGGGTGAGCACCTCCAGCACTGCATCCGTTTGTTGAAACATCTCAATTGATGTTCCATCAGTTCCTGGAGCCTTGTGTTTTGCCAATGCCTTCAGAGTATCATTGGTTCCTGATCATATGCTACCTCTTGAAATGGTTGAACATCGACTAATTCTATTTGGTATAATGATTCTGTGTATTCCTTCCATCTTCTTTTGATGCTTCCTGCATCATTTAATATTTTCCCCATAGAATCCTTCACTATTGCAACTTGAGGCTTGAATTTTTTCTTCAGTTCTTTCAGCTTGAGAAACACAGAGTGCGTTCTTCCCATTTGGTTTTCCATCTCCAGCTCTTTGCACATGTCATTACAATATTTTACTTTGTATTCTCGAGCAGCCCTTTGAAATCTTCTGTCCAGTTCTATTACTTCATCAGTTCTTCCTTTTGCTTTAGCTACTTGATGTTCGAAAGCAAGTTTCAGAGTCTCCTCCAACATCTGTCTTGGTCTTTTCTCTCTTTCCTGCCGTTTCAATGACCTCTTGCTTTCTTCTTCTATAATGTCTTTGATGTCATTCCACAACTCATCCATCTTCAGTCACCAGTGTTCAATGCATCAGATCTAATCTTCAAATGTTCTCTAAATTCAGGTGGCATATACTCAAGGTCATATTTTGACTCTTGTGGACTTGCCCTGATTTTCTTCTGTTTCAGCTTGAAATTGCATATGAGCAATTGATGGTCTGTTCCACAGTCAGCCCCTGGCCTTGTTCAGACTGATGATATTGAGCTTTTCCATCGTCCCTTTCCACAGCTGTAGTCAATTTGATTTCTGTGTGTTCCATCTGGCGAGGTCCATGTGTGTAGTTGCCTTTTATGTTGGTAAAAGAAGGTCTTTGCAATGAAGAAGTTGTTGGTCTTGCAAAATTCTATCATATGATCTCCAGCATTGTTTCTCTCACCAAGGCCATATTTTCCAACTACTGATCCTTCTTCTTTGTTTCCAACTTTCCCATTCCAATCACCAGTAATTATCGATGCATCTTTTTTTTTATTAACTTTTATTGAGCTTCAAGTGAACGTTTACAAATCAAGTCAAACTGTCACATATAAGTTTATATACACCTTACTCCAAACTCCCACTTGCTCTCCCCCTAATGCGTCAGCCCTTCCAGTCTCTCCTTTCGTGACAATTTTGCCAGCTTCCAACTCTCTCTACCCTCCCATCCCCCCTCCAGACAGGAGATGCCAACACAGTCTCAAGTGTCCACCTGATACAAATAGCTCACTCTTCATCAGCATCTCTCTCCTACCCACTGTCCAGTCCCTTCCATGTCTGATGAGTTGTCTTCAGGAATGGTTCCTGTCCTGGGCCTACAGAAGGTTTGGGGACCATGACCGCCAGGATTCCTCTAGTCTCAGTTAGACCATTAAGTAAGGTCTTTTTATGAGAATTTGGGGTCTGCATCCCACTGATCCCCTGCTCCCTCAGGGGTTCTCTGTTGTGCTCCCTGTCAGGGCAGTCATTGGTTGTGGCCAGGCACCAACTAGTTCTTCTGGTCTCAGTATGATGTAGGTCTTTGGTTCATGTGGTCCTTTCTGTCTCTTGGGCTCATAGTTATCTTGTGACGTTGCTGTTCTTCATTCTCCTTTGATCCAGGTGGGTTGAAACCAATTGATACATCTTAGATGGCCGCTTATTAGCATTTAAGACCCCAGATGTCACATTTCAAAGTGGGATGCAGAATGTTTTCATAATAGAATTATTTGGCCAATTGACTTAGAAGTCCCCTTAAACCATAGTCCGCAAACCCCCGCCCTTGCTCTGCTGACCTTTGAAGCATTCAGTTTATCCCGGAAACTTCTTTGCTTTTGGTCCAGTCCAGTTGAGCTGCCCTTCCATGTATTGAGTATTGTCCTTCCCTTCACCTAAAGCAGTTCTTATCTACTAACTAATCAGTAAAAAACCCTCTCCCGCCCTCCCTCCCTCTCCCCCTCGTAATCACAAAAGTATGTGTTCTTCTCAGTTTATACTATTTCTCAAGATCTTATAATAGTGGTCTTATACAATATTTGTCCTTTTGCCTCTGACTAATTTCGTTCAGCATAATACCTTCCAGGTTCCTCCATGTTATGAAATGTTTCACAGATTCTTCACTGTTCTTTATCGATGCGTAGTATTCCATTGTGTGAATATACCACAATTTATTTACCCATTCATCCGTTGATGGGCACCTTGGTTGCTTCCAGCTTTTTGCTATTGTAAACAGAGCTGCAATAAACATGGGTGTGCATATATCTGTTTGTGTGAAGGCTCTTATTTCTCTAGGGTATATTCCAAGGAGTAGGATTTCTGGGTTGTATGGTAGTTCTATTTCTAACTGTTTAAGATAACACCAGATAGATTTCCAAGGTGGTTGTACCATTTTACATTCCCACCAGCAGTGTATGAGAGTTCCAATCTCTCCGCAGCCTCTCCAACATTTATTATTTTGTGTTTTTTGGATTAATGCCAGCCTTGTTGGAGTGAGATGGAATCTCATCGTAGTTTTAATTTGCATTTCTCTAATGGCTAATGATCGAGAGCATTTTCTCATGCATCTGTTGGCTGCCGGAATATCTTCTTCAGTGAAGTGCGTGTTCATATCCTTTGCCCAATTTTTGATTGGGTTGTTTGTCTTTTTGTGGTTGAGTTTTAACAGAATCGTATAGATTTTAGAGATCAGGCGCTGGTCGGAGATGTCATAGCTGAAAATTCTTTCCCAATCTGTAGGTGGTCTTTTTACTCTTTTGGTGAAGTCTTTAGATGAGCATAGGTGTTTGATTTTTAGGAGCTCCCAGTTATCTGGTTTCTCTTCGTCATTTTTGGTAATGTTTTGTATTCTGTTTATGCCTTGTATTAGGGCTCCTAATGTTGTCCCTATTTTTTCTTCCGTGATCTTTATCGTTTTAGTCTTTATGTTTAGGTCTTTGATCCACTTGGAGTTAGTTTTTGTGCATGGTGTGAGGTATGGGTCCTGTTTCATTTTTTTGCAAATGGATATCCAGTTATGCCAGCACCATTTGTTAAAAAGACTATCTTTTCCCCAATTAACTGACACTGGGCCTTTGTCAAATATCAGCTGCTCATATGTGGATGGATTTATATCTGGGTTCTCAATTCTGTTCCATTGGTCTATGTGCCTGTTGTTGTACCAGTACCAGGCTGTTTTGACTACTGTGGCTGTATAATAGGTTCTGAAATCAGGTAAAGTGAGGCCTCCCACTTTCTTCTTCTTTTTCAGTAATGCTTTGCTTATCCGAGGCTTCTTTCCCTTCCATATGAAACTGATGATTTGTTTCTCCCTCACATTAAAAAATGACATTGGAATTTGGATCGGAAGTGCATTCTATGTATAGATGGTTTTTGGTAGAATAGACATTTTTAGTATGTTAATTCTTCCTATCCATGAGCAAGGTATGTTTTTCTACTTAAGTAGGTCCTTTTTAGTTTCTTGTAGTAGTACTTTGTAGTTTTCTTTGTATAGGTCTTTTACATCTTTGGTAAGATTTATTCCTAAGTATTTTATCTTCTTGGGGGCTACTGTGAATGGTATTGATTTGGTGATTTCCTCTTCGATGTTCTTTTTGTTGATGTAGAGGAATCCAAGTGATTTTTGTATATTTTTCTTATAATCTGAGACTCTGCCAAACTCTTCTATTAGTTTCAGTAGTGTTCTGGAGGATTCCTTAGGGTTTTCTGTGTATAAGATCAAGTCATCTGCAAATAGAGATAATTTTACTTCCTCCTTGCCAATCCGGATGCCCTTTATTTCTTTGTCTAGCCTAATTGCCCTGGCTAGGACTTCTAGCACAATGTTGAATAAAAGCGGTGATAAAGGGCATCCTTGTCTGGTTCCCGTTCTCAAGGGAAATGCTTTCAGGCTCTCTCCATTTAGAGTGATGTTGGCTGTTGGCTTTGTATAGATGCCCTTTATTATGTTGAGGAATTTTCCTTCAATTCCTATTTTGCTGAGAGTTTTTATCATAAATGGGTGTTGGACTTTGTCAAATGCCTTTTCTGCATCAATTGATAAGATCATGTGGTTTTTGTCTTTTGTTTTATTTATATGGTGGATTACATTAATGGTTTTTCTAATATTAAACCAGCTTTGCATACCTGGTATAAATCCCACTTGGTAATGGTGGATTAATTTTTCGATATGTTGTTGAATTCTATTGGCTAGAATTTTGTTGAGGATTTTTGCATCTATGTTCATGAGGGATATAGGTCTGTAATTTTCTTTTTTTGTGATGTCTTTACCTGGTTTTGGTATCAGGAAAATGGTGGCTTCATAGAAAGAGTTAGGTAGTGTTCCATCATTTTCTATGCTTTGAAATACCTTTAGTAGTGGTGGTGCTAACTCTTCTCTGAAAGTTTGGTAGAACTCTGCAGTAAAGCCGTCCTGGCCAGGGTTTTTTTTTGTTGGGAGTTTTTTGATTACCTTTTCAATCTGTTTTTTTGTTATGGGTCTATTTAGTTGTTCTACTTCTGATTGTGTTAGTTTAGGTAGGTAGTGTTTTTCCAGGAATTCATCCATTTCTTCTAGGTTTGCAAATTTGTTACAGTACCGTTTTTCATAATAATCTGATATGATTCTTTTCATTTCAGTTGGGTCTGTTGTGATGTGGCCCATCTCGTTTCTTATTCGGGTTATTTGTTTCCTTTCCTGTATTTCTTTAGTCAGTCTGGCCAATGGTTTATCAATTTTGTTAATTTTTTCAAAGAACCAGCTTTTGGCTTTGTTAATTCTTTCAATTGTTTTTCTGTTCTCTAATTCATTTAGTTCAGCTCCAATTTTTATTATTTGTTTTCTTCTGGTGCCTGATGGATTCTTTTGTTGCTCACTTTCTATTTGTTCAAGTTGTAGGGACAGTTCTCTGATTTTGGCTCTTTCTTCTTTTTGTATGTGTGCATTTATCGATATAAATTGGCCTCTGAGCACTGCTTTTGCTGTGTCCCAGAGGTTTGATAGGGAGTATTTTCATTCTCGTTGCATTCTATGAATTTCCTCATTCCCTCCTTAATGTCTTCTATAACCCAGTCTTTTTTTCAGGAGGGTATTGTTCATTTTCCAAGTATTTGATTTCTTTTCCCTAATTTTTCTGTTATCAATTTCCACTTTTATGGCCTTGTGGTCTGAGAAGATCCTTTGTAATATTTCGATGTTTTGGATTCTGCAAAGGTTTGTTTTATGACCTAATATGTGGTCTATTCTAGAGAATGTTCCATGTACTCTAGAAAAAAAAGTATACTTTGCAGCAGTTGGGTGGAGAGTTCTGTATAAGTCAATGAGGTCAAGTTGGTTGATTGTTGTAAGTAGGTCTTCCGTGTCTCTATTGAGCTTCTTACTGGATGTCTTGTCCTTCTCCGAAAGTGGTGTGTTGAAGTCTCCTACTATAATTGTGGAGGTGTCTATTACACTTTTCAGTTCTCTTAAAATTTGATTTATGTATCTTGCAGCCCAGTCATTGGGTGCATAAATATTTAATATGGTTATATCTTCCTGTTCAATTGTCCCTTTTATCATTATATAGTGTCCTTCTTTATCCTTTGTGGTGGATTTAAGTCTAAAGTCTATTTTGTCAGAAATTAATATTGCTACTCCTCTTCTTTTTTGCTTATTATTTGCTTGATATATTTTTTTCCGTCCTTTGAGTTTTTGTTTGTATCTCTAAGTCTAAGGTGTGTCTCCTGTAGGCAGCATATAGATGGATCGTGTTTCTTTATCCAGTCTGAGACTCTCTGTCTCTTTATTGGTGCATTTAGTCCATTTACATTCAGCGTAATTATAGATAAGTATGTGTTTAGTGTTGTCATTTTGATGTCTTTTTATGTGTGTTGTTGACAATTTTATTTTCCACTTACTTTTTTGTGCTCAGAAGTTTTTCTTTGTAAATTGTGTGTCCCTCATTTTCATAGTATTGGACTTTACGGTTGCTGCGTTGTTAAGTTTTTCTTGGTTTTTATTTTGAGTTATGGAGTTGTTATACCTCTTTGTGGTTACCTTAATATTTACCCCTATTTTTCTAAGTAAAAACCTAACTTGTATTGTCCTATATCGCCTTGTATCCCTCTCCATATGGCACTTCTATGCCACCTGTATTTAGTCCCTCTTTTTGATTATTGTGATCTTTGCATATTGACTTCAATGATTCCCTGTTTTGAGCATTTTTTTTTTTAATTAATCTTAATTTGTTTTTGTGATTTCCCTATTTGAGTTGATATCAGGATATTCTGTTCTGTGACCTTGTGTTGTGCTGGTATCTGATATTATTGGTTTTCTGACCAAACAATTTCCTTTAGTATTTCTTGTAGCTTTGGTTTGGTTTTTGCAAATTCTCTAAGCTTGTGTTTGTCTGTAAATATCTTAATTTCGCCTTCATATTTCAGAGAGAGTTTTGCTGGATATATGATCCTTGGCTGGCAGTTTTTCTCCTTCAGTGCTCTATATATGTCATCCCATTGCCTTCTTGCCTGCATGGTTTTGCTGAGTAGTCTGAACTTATTCTTATTGATTTTCCCTTGTAGGAGACCTTTCTTTTATCCCTGGCTGCTTTTAAAATTTTCTCTTTATCTTTGGTTTTGGCAAGTTTGATGATAATATGTCTTGGTGTTTTTCTTTTTGGATCAGTCTTAAATGGGGTTCAATGAGCATCTTGGATAGATATCCTTTCGTCTTTCATGATGTCAGGGAAGTTTTCTGTCAGCAGATCTTCAACTATTTTCTTTGTGTGTTCTGTCCTCCCTCCCTGTTCTGGGACTCCAATCACACGCAAGTTATCCTTCTTGATAGAGTCCCACATGATTCTTAGGGTTTCTTCATTTTCTTAAATTCATTTTTCTGATTTTTTTCAGCTATGTTTGTGTTAATTCCCTGGTCCTCCAGATTTCCCAGTCTGCACTCTAATTGCTCTAGTCTGCTCCTCTGACTTCCTATTGCGTTGTCTAATTCTGTAATTTTATTGTTAATCTTTTGGATTTCTACATGCTGTCTCTCTATGGATTCTTGCAACTTATTCATTTTTCCACTATGTTCTTGAGTAATCTTTTTGTGTTCTTCAAGTGTTTTATCAGTGTGTTCCTTGGCTTTTTCTGCAGATTGCCTTATTTCATTTCTGAGGTTATCCCTGATGTCTTGAAGCATTCTGTAAATTAGTTTTTTATATTCTGTATTTGATAATTCCAGGATTGTATCTTCATTTGGGAAAGATTTTGATTCTTTTGTTTGGGGGGTTGTAGAAGCAGTCATCGTCTGCTTCTTTATGTGGTTTGGTATCGACTGCTGTCTCGGAGCCATCACTAAGATATTGTAGCGATTTATTCTATATTTGCTCACTGAGTCTTATCTTGTTTTGTTTTCTTTCAATATACGTGGATGGGCTACTAGATTGTGCTGTCTTGATTGTTGTAGCCCTTAACTTACTTATGACCTATTACCAGCTGGTTTGGGCTGTTACCAGAAATATATGCCTGAGTCCATTCACTATTCTTGAGTAGAATCTGTTTTTGGGTCATCAAGTGTGTGATGCACCCTGTCACCTATCCACCTTGAGAAGTAGTGGTGATAGTTGTGTGCACCAGATTCTATTAGCAGCTGGGGTTCACACTCCGGGGGGGGAGGGTGATGACAGGCTTCCCCCAAGTGTCAGTGAGGTAGGTGTGTCTCTATTCCTAAAGCACCTTGGTGGGAGGGCTCTGCAGCTGTACCTTAGGCCCCCAATGCAAGTACCTCTACAGATTGGTAGGTGTCACCCTCCTTAAACCCCTAAGACAGGAGGCTAGGTGGTCTGGGGGGAGATTCAGCCCTTAGTTCCCTGTTGTGAGTCAGTGAGGGCTCTGTTGAATATGCAGAGATATCAGACCTGGGAAACTTGTCTTGCCAGTAAATCCTGCTAAAACAATTGCAGTCAGATGCCTATCAGAAATGCCTTTGCATTATAATAGCCATCTTGTTCCCTGTCGGGACGAAAGCCCGAGACTGTGGATCACATATGCTTGGCTGGAGCTGGTTCTGTTTTTAGTCCAATTAGGGAAGGATTTTTGGTCCCTGGGTTTTTTGTGGTTGCTTCTCTCAGGCCAGAAGAATGGGTTAGGAAAAGACCAAAAAAAAAAAAAAGAAAGAAAGAAAAAGCGTGGAGCAGTTCTCCCTCTGGCTCAGGAAATTCCAATGTTAATGAAGCCGCCTGGGAAGGGGAGGGGAGGGTTCAGAAAAACAGGAGAGAGTAGCACCCTGGAATATAGACAAAGTTACTTATCTTGCTTGGGATGACTGTTTTATCTGAGATTCCCGAGGGGCACGTTGCCTGTGTGCACTGGCTGGGTAGAGATTTTCCCCGAGGGTCAGGCCCACGTCCCATGCTTGGGCTGTGTCAGAAGCCACGGTCAGTTCCTCCGCTGCCAGTCCAAAGCCCAGCGTCAAGGTTCCCCAGCTGGGACGCTGCATTCCCGGCTCCCAAAACAGTTGCTGCCTCCCAGTGACTTCTCTTCCCGCCAGCTGCATCTTCGTGCCGCCCACACTGACCGGCTGGGCCTTTCTCAGGTCAGTTCAGGGGGCTGGGACTGTGCCCCGTGTTTGCACTGTCACAGGATGTGGTGCTCAGCTCCCCTGCACCCAGTCTAAACCCCGGCGCCAAGGCTTCCTGCCTGGGACGCTGCAGTCCCGGCTCCAAAACCAGGCGCTGCCTCCCGGGGACTTCTCCTCCCGCCAGCAGCGTCGCCACGCCACTGGCACAGACCTGCTGGGCCCCCTCCTGGGGTCAGTTCAGGGGCGTAGGGCTGCGCCCGTGTTTGCACCTTCACAGGATGTCCTGCTCAGCTCCGCTAAGCCCAGTCCAAAGCCCCGTGCCAAGGTTCCCCGGCTGGGACGCTGCACTCCTGGCTCCAAAACCAGTCGCTGCCTCCCGGCGACTTCTCTTGCCAGCCGCGTCCCCGGGCCGCCGGCGCTGACCACCTGGGCCCCCTCCAGAGGTCAGCTCAGGGGGGTAGGGCTGCGCCCCGTGTTAGCACTGTCACAGGATGTTGTGCTCAGCTCTCCTGTACCCAGTCCAAAGCCCGGAGCCAAGGTTACCTGACTGGGACGCTGGCTCCAGGCTCCGAAAACTGTCGCTGCTTCCCCGTAGTTGTTCCTTCACGGTCTCTGTCACTCAGGTCAACTCTTTAAATCTGTGTTTGTTGGTCAGGGTTCGCAGATTGTCATGTATGTGATTGAGTCACTTGTTTTTCCGAGTCTTTGTTGCAAGAGGGATCCGAGGTAGCATCTACCTAGTCAGCCATCTTGGCCCTCCCCATCAATGCATCTTGATTGCATGTTCGATCAATTTCAGACTGCAGCAGCTGATAAATACCTTCTATTTCTTCACCTTTGGCCCTAGTGGTTGGTGTATAAATTTGAATAATAGTTGTATTAACTGGTCTTCCTTGTAGGCGTATGGATATTATCCTATCACTGGCAGCATTGTACTTCAGGATAGATCTTGAAATGTTCTTTTTGACAATGAATGCAACACCATTTCTCTTCAAGTTTTCATTCCCAGCATAGTAGATTATATGATCGCCCAATTCAAAATGGCCAATACCAGTCCATTTCAGTTCATTAATGCCTAGGATATTGGTGTTTATGTGTTCCACTTCATTTTTGACGATTTCTAATTTTCCTAGATTCATACTTCATACATTCCAGGTTCCGATTATTAATGGATGTTTGCAGCTGTTTCTTCTCATTTTCAGTCTTGCCACATCAGCAAATGAAGGTCCTGAAAGCTTTACTCCATCCATGTCATTAAGGTTGACTCCACTTTGAGGAGGCAGCTCTTCCCCAGTGATCTTCTGAGTGCCTTCCAACCTGGGAGGCTCATCTTTCAGCACTATATCAGACAGTGTTCCACTGCTATTCATAAGGTTTTCACTGGCTAATGCTTTTCAGAAGTAGACTGCCAGGTCCTTCTTCCTAGTCTGTCTTAGTCTGGAAGCTCAGCTGAAACCTGTCCTCCATGGGTGACCCTGCTGGTATCTGAATACCGGTGGCATAGCTTCTAGCATCACAGCAACACACAAGCCCCCACAGTATGACAAACTGACAGATATGTAGGGGAAAGTATGAGTAGATACATGTTATAGGGTCAGGCAGGGGGGATTCGTTGAAGAAGTCTACTAATTTTCACACCATGGCCGCTCACAAAGGAAAAAAAAAAAACTTTTTCAAAATTATATTAACTCACCTGGTGTCTGTATAGCAGTCATATCTGGTGGCTTTTTCTGCAAGCTGCAGCCAGCGGATATAGTGGTCAACCACCCGTTCAAGACTTTTATGAGAAGGGAGTATGAGGAATGGATGCAGTCTGGGATTCATTAATTCGCACTATCAGGATTACAGAGTCTGAAAGTGGGTGGTTTCTTCTTGGGGGAATATAGCCCCAGAAACAATCCACATCAGCTTCAGAAAGCCTGGGATTGTGTACTAACAGAATAGCGATGACGAAGATGAAGATGCAGAAGGCAATGATGATGACATTCGTTCAGAAATCACAGAAAAGCATCTGCAGGCACCTCTGAGATATTTCAATGATAATAGTGACAAGGGATTGGACTTTGAAGGATTATAGGACTCGGATGATATGATGATGAAAATAAATAAATAAACTGAAATAGTCTATTTTAAGATGAAAACATAACTTCTGGTGACTTTTATTTGTTCATTTCAAAGACATTGATTATCAAAAATTATATTTCAGTTTAAGATTTATGAAAGCAACAAAATGTAAACATCTTGTTTTTGTAGTTTTAGGCCTAGGATCATTTCCTACTTACTAATTTCTAGCTCTTCGTGTATTCGTACTCTTTGGGTTCAACATGATATCCTACTTCCATCACAAGTCCATTCAGTTTCCCGTTGGTTGCACTTGTTTTAGGAAAGTATCCACCTTAAATGAAATTTCTGTGAGATCAGTTTTATCCTGGTGACATTAAATCTGCTGGAGAGAAAAAAAAATGACATTGAAGTTAGCAACATGTAAAAAATATTGATATAGCACTCTCCTGAAAATAATGTAAGGATGGTTGCATGGTTTACAAAAAATGTATAACACTTGCATTATTTGTGTAAAAATACAGTTGTTATGATTGACCATTCTATATTAATCACACTGAAGTTTTATTCTTAACACCTCAACTGCATTGAAAGCTTCTTAAAGAAGGAACAATGCTTTACAAACCTGCTAAATTCACCTTAGGATCTAACACAGCACTGTACTTAGAGAAGGCACTTGGAGTTTGCTAGTTGGTTGGGCGAAAATTGCATTATGAGGTGGTAAACCATGCTGGCAATGCAAGCAGAAAGAACAGCAGCCAATAATTTGCCACAGTGCTCAACCTGTCTGAATGTATCATTTCAGTGGAGAGAAGAAATTAGTTTTCTCTGCCCTTTCTTGTTTCCAGTGCATTTGGAGACCATTTCAGAAACCAAAAAAAAAAGAAAAAGAAAGAAAGAAACAAGCAGAGATTAATTGGGGAAATTGCATTTTTTGGGTTTTATAAGGTAGAATTTTGGAGTATAAATGTAACTTTGTGACAGAATATGGTGTTCAGACACATTTGCCATTTAGTGGTTCAGTTCACTTGACCTACAATTCTTATAAAATCAGTATTTTATAACTGGTAGTTATCAACCATGAAACTATAATTGTGAGTCTTTAAAACCAATATACGTAAAAAAAATAGATTTACTGTTTGAATAGTAGAGATGGAACATGTATATATAAGTAGTACGCTATCACTTTGAAGGTGAATCAGTTGCTTCCGCATATGTAGACCATTTTACATGCCAAGTGAATCCTGGTGTAAATGCTGGCCAGAATTGTATTTATTTTGTTAATTTCTTAGTATCTGAAACAGGTGTTAGTTGCTTTGAAAATGAAGGCTACATCATCCGAGTTGCCATACTCCATCGATTCCGAGACAGTTAGGACCTAAGGGAGTTAGGCCCAGAGAAAAACACCGGCGACATGTGAATTGTCAATAAATATTTGATATGCTGTCATGTGGAACAGGAAGCAGGCTTGCATTGTTTGGCTCCAGAAAGCAGAACCAGGACTAATACATGGGAATTAATAGGGAGGTGGATATGGACTCAAGATTAGGAAGAAATTTCGAACAATTAGAATTGTTTGAAATCGAAGAAGGCAATTGCATGAGGTAATGGGTTCTCCATTGCTTAGGGTATTAAAGAAGAGACTGGGAGATCTCTTTTTGAGGACGTTATATTTTAGAAGAGTTCTTATATTGTGTACACGCTTGGAAGAGTGATATTTAAGGCGTCTTCTTGACCAAAGTAACTTTTAAGATCCTTGTAATATTGGAGTTATATTAAAAGGGGATACCAACACTTCTTCCATTTCTCTCCCATTCCCCATGTATACCATTATCCACATATCACTATTTTCCAAGTGCACTGAAAAGTGTTGGCTATGAACTGAAATATCAAGCTTAGAGGTCCACTCACATGGATTGAGAGATCTTCAGAAGCCCAGTTATACTTGGTTACACCGAATATGTTAGTTCTTCTGTTTATTGACTCTTTATCCTATCTCTTCTCCTCTAATCCTACTTCCTTTTACTCCTCTCCCTCTCAAACCTTTCTAACGTTCACTCTGCCACCCACTTTCTATGTTAAAGAACATTTCCTATATTACTAAATTTATTACTAAATATCACCTCTATTTTCTGTTATAGCAAAAATAGAGCTCTGTCCTGGTCTTTTGTTTGCTTTGCATTTTTCCAGTGTGAAGGATCATTATTTCTCATGGTCCATATATTGCGTCATGTTTTTTGAAGATAGGATTTCTTTCTCTTTCAAGCCATTATTTTTTCACTGCCCTGTTAAAAGCTTATTCCTTGCATCATACCACCCTAGGAACCTTCTCAGGACTGTTATCCACCAACCTCTTCATTCTACTATCCTATTCACTTTAGTAACTGACTCAGTCTTTCTCAAGTTCTACCTGTATGTGAAGGTCCTCCAATGTCCATTTGGTCAATATATCCAATAATATGTCTTCTTGTATCCTTCTTGTTATTAACTCCAATGAACTTCACTTCTAATTTAACTACTTATTCTACTCCTGTGGTCAAAAATTGCACTTTATCAATTCCCAGAATTGCAATTATTTTTAATCAGCTTATGGAAGTATAATACAGAAATGTGTACGTATCATAAATGTATAGTTTGCTGAATTATATCAAAATAAATGTAACTGTACATCCTGTACAAGATCAAGATTATTACCACTGCCTCAGATGCCCTTCCAGTCACTACATCCCTAAAAATAGCCACAAACTTAATTTCTAACTGGATAATTAATTTTGCCTCATATTATAATTTTTATAAATAGAATCATATATACTCTTTTGTGACTAGCTCCTTTTGTTGAACATTATGTTAGTGAGATTTATCAATGCTATTACCTATATTTCACTCTCATTGCTCTATAGTATTCCATTGTGTGATTATACTAAAATTTATGTTTATATCCTACTGTTGTAAAGGAGCCCTAGTAGTGCAGTGGTTAAGCACTGGCTGCTAACCAAAAGGTTGGCAGTTTGGACCCACAATCCGCAGCAGAAAGATGTGGCAGCCTGCTTCCATAAAGATTACAGCCTTGAAAACCATATGGGGCAGTTCTACTCTGTCCTATAGTGTTGCTATGAGTCAGAATAGACACAACAGCAATGGGTTTGGTTTTGATTTTCTACTGTTGTAGGGCATTTAAGTAGTTTTCAGTTGTTTCCATACTGTTGTTACAAACATTTTAGTGCAAGTCTTTTGCTGAACATATATTTTATTGGGTATATACCTAAGAGTGAGATTGCTAGTTCATAGGCTATGTGTATATTCGGCTATAGTAGAAACAACCAAAAAGGTACAATAGTTAGTAATCCAAACAGTAATGTATGAGAGTCTCTAGTTGCTTTACATCTTCATTAAATCTTGGTATTTCCTGTTTCCCACCTCTTCCCTTCCCCATCTTGGTATTTTCTGTTTTCCACCCCACCCCCCAACCTATGTAGTGCAGTGATGTGTAAATATGTAGTTTTACTATGATGTGCCAATATGTAGGTTTCTCTGCAGCTATTAGATCTGTGGGTTCATGTCTTTCAGCAGTTTTGAAAAATTCTCAACCATTATGGCTTCAGATATTCTTCTTCTCTCTTTTCTCTTTTATGAGGTTTCAATTACACATATTCATGTCCTCTAAATACTTATTTTTTTTTTTTAAATACTTATGGGATGTAGAGAATATTTTCACACGTTTTTTGGCCATCAAAAAAAAAAAAATGTGAATTGCCTTTTCCTGTTGCTTATGTTCCTCTTAGGTTTCTCATCTTTCCCTAGTGATTCATGACCCAGCTGATGTCTTTGTGATTTATTATTTCTCTACTCTGTATTGGGATTATACTTAGAAAGGTGATTTCTATGCTAAGATGAAAAAGTAGGTACTTATATTTATTACTGACACTTTTATGTTTAATCTTATATTTAAATAGGTAGACATAATGTTTGTGATAATGATCCAGACTTCTTTCCTTATTCAAATGGCTAATCCCAGCATAATGTGTTAACTATATTAGTTTTACTCACTGATGTGAAATGCTTTTACTATTAAAATACTCAAAATTCTGATATATACTTAGATGTGATTCAGGGCCCTAATATTTTTATTTATTTATCATTTTTTTCAGAATCTTTTTCAAATATTTTTAATTACTATAGATTTATGATACATTTTAATGCCTAGAAGTATTAATTTTCTTTCCCTGGTCTTCTTTTTCTGATTTTTTCATGTAATTATTTTATATTTATTATTCCAAATTAATTTCTAAGTCATTTGCCAAGTTACTTTAAAAAAAAATATTGAGATGTTGAGTGAAGTTGCATTCAGATTCAAAACTATAGATTCAGGAAGAGAGAATAAGTTGAATGAGGACAGGCAATATTCCAAGTCTCATTGCCTGAATATTATTGAGGTGATGACCAAGGAAACAAATACAAATAAGGAGTCAGAGTAGTGAAAATGCATGGTCTGGCTGCCAAGAGGTGAAACTGGAAAAGTATGTTAAAGTTTTAACATGAAGGACTGTGCTTGCCATTGGATTAGGAAGAGAACACAATGGAGGCTGTTCTACAAAGCTACTCCAAATCTCATAGGCTAACACAATACAACTTTAATTCTCATAACGTAAAGTCCATTGTGGACCAGGTGGCTGTTCTTGGGGTTTCTTCTGGTGATCCATTCATCTTCCATCCTATAACTCCAAATTCTTAGGGTCCTTCAGCTGTATAGATACGATGGGGGAGAGAGAACATGGAAGAATGCATGGGACATTTTAGGGGAGGTGTAGAAGTGGCATACACATGTGATTTACAAGAATAAAATAAAATGAAAGTAAAAAACATATACAATGTAAGCCCATTTTTAAATTTTAGATTCAAGAAACATAAAATTATTTTGCCAAAATTTTTTTTTCATTTTTTTAAATTTAACTTTAGATGAAGGTTTATAGAGCAAACTATTTTCTCATCAAACAGTACACACATTTGTGTAAGACATTGGTTAACAACTCCACGGCATGTCAACACTCTCTGTTCTCAACTCTGGGTTCCCTATTACCAGCTGTCCTGTTCCCTCCTATCTTCCAGTTCCTGCCCCAGGGCTGGTGCACCCCTTTAGTCTTGGTTTTTTCCATGGGACTGTTCAATCTTTGGCTGAAGGGTGAACCTCAGGAGTGGCCTCATTACTGAGCTGAAAAGGTGTCTGCGGGCTATACTATCAGGGTTTCTCCAGTCTCTGTCAGGCCAGCAAGTCTGGTCTTTCTTTTTGAGTTGGTGTTTTGTTCGACATTTTTCTCTAGCTCTGTCTGGGACCCTGTACTGTGATCCCTGTCAGAGCAGTCAGTGGTGGTAGCCAGGCACCATCTAGGTGTACTGGACTCAGTCTGGTGGAGGCCATAGTAGATGTGGTCCATTAGTCCTTTGGGCTAATCTTTCCCTTATGTCTTTGGTTTTCTTCATTCTTCCTTGCTCCCGAAGGGGTGAGACCAGGATGGCCGCTCACAGGCTTTTAAGACCCCAGACCCTACTCACCAAAGTAGAATGTAGAACATTTTCTTTATAAACTCTGTATGCCAATTGAGCTAGATGTTCCCTGAGACCATGGTCCCCACAGCCCTCAGCCCAGCAATTTGGTCCCTCAGGTCTGTGTGTCTATGGAGCTACCATGGGCTTGCCTTGTATAGGTTGTGGTGGCTTCCCCAGTATTGTGTACTGTCTTCCCCTTCACCAAAGTTACCACTTGTCTATTGTCTATTGTGTTTTTCCATCCCCACACCTCTCCTCCCTCGTAACCATCAAATATTGTTTCTTTTTGTATATAAATCTTTTCATGAGTATTTATAGTAGAGATATCATACAATATTTGTCCTTTTGCGACTGACTTATTTCACTCATCAGAATGTCCTCCAGATGCATCCATGTTATGAGATGCTTCACGGATTCATCGTTGTTCTTTAGCATTGCATAATGCTCCATTGTGTGTACGTACCACAGTTTGTTTATCCATTCATCTGTTGATGGGCATCTAGGTTGTTTCCATCTTTTTGCTATTGTGGACAATGCTGCAGTGAACATGGGTGTACATATATCTATTCGTGTGATGACTCTTATTTCTCTAGGATATATTCCTAGGAGTGGGATTGCTGGATCATATGGTATTTCTATTTCTAGCTTTTTAAGGAAGCACCATATAGTTTTCCAAAATGGTTGTATCATTTTGCATTCCCAGCAGCAGTGCATAAGAGTTCCAACCTCCCTGTAGCCACTCCAACATTTATTTGCCGTTTTATTGATTCATGCCAGTAATTCTGGGGTGAGACGGTATCTCATTGTGGTTTTGATTTGCATTTCTCTGATGGCTAGAGACCATGAGTATTTCCTTATGTGCCCGTTGTCTGCTTGAATGTCTTCTTTGGTGAAGTGTCTGTTCATTTCCTTTGCCCATTTTTTAATTGGGTTGTCTTTTTGTTGTAGAGGTATTGGATTTTCTTGTAGAGTTTAGAGATTAGACCTTTGTCTGATTTGTAATAGCCAATTTTTTTCCCCAGACTATAGGTTCTCTTTTTAATCTTTTGGTGAGGTCTTTTGGTGAGCATAAATGTTTAATTTTTAGAAGATCATAGTTATCTAGCTTGTCCTCTGGAGGTTGTGTGTTGTTGGTTGTGTTTTGTATCCTGTTAATGCAGTGATTTTTGCTTTATATTTAGGTCTTTGATCCACTCTTAGTTTTTGTATATGGTGTGAGGTATGGGTCCTGTTTCATTTTTTTGCAGATAGACATCCAGTTTTGCCAGCACCATTTGTTAAAAAGACTGTCTTTTCCCCATTCGATGGAATTTGGGCCCTTATCAAAGATCAGGTGACCATAAGTGGATGGATTTACATCTGGGTTCTCAATTCTGTTCCATTGGTCAACATATCTGTCGTTGTACCAGTACCAGGCTGTTTTGACTACGGTAGCTGTATAGTAGTTTCTGAGGTCAGGTAGTGTGAGTCCACCCACTTTATTCTTCTTCTTCACTAGTGCTTTACTTATCCGGGGTTTCTTGCCTTTCCACATAAAGTTGATGATAAGTTTTTCCATCTCTTTGAAGAATGTTGTTGGTATTTGGATCGGTATTGCATTGTATTTGTAAATTGCTTTGAGTAGAACTGTCATTTTCACAATGTTGAGTCCACCTATACATGAGCATGGTATGTAGTTTCATGTATGTAGATCTCTTTTCGTTTCTTGCAGTAACGCTTTGTAGCTTTCTTTGTATAGGTCTTTTATATCCCTGGTTAGATTTATTCCCAAGTATTTTATTTTTTAGGGGCTATTATGAATGATATTGTTTTCCTGATTTCCTTTTCATCATTCTCTTTATTGGTGTATAGGAATCCAACTGATTTTTGAATGTTTATCTTGTATCCTGCAAATCTGCTGAATCCAGTAGTTTTCTCGTGGAGTCTTTTGGATTTTCTAAGTGTAGTATCATATCATCTGCAAATAGGGAGAGTTTAACTTCTTCATTACCAATTTGGATGCCTTTTATTCCTGTTTCTTGCCTTATTGCTCTAGCTAAGACTTTCAACACAATGTTAAATAGGAGTGGTGATAAAGGGCATTCTTGTCTTGTTCCTGTTCTCAGGGTGAATGTTTTCAGCCTCACTCCATTGGGAACGATGCTAGCTGTTGGTTTTGCATAGATGCTCTTTATTATGTTGAGATGTTTCCCTTCTATATCTATTTTATTGAGAATTTTTATCAGGAACAAGTGTCGGACTTTGTCAAATGCCTTTTTTGTGTCGATTTAGATGATCATGGTATTCTTTTCTTTCCTTTTTTTCATGTGGTAGATTATGTTGATTGATTTTCTAATGTTGAACCATTCTTGCATACCTGGTATGAATCCTACTTGGTCCTGGTGCATTATTTTTTTGATATGTTGCTGATATGTTTTGATATGTTGTTCTATTGGCTAGCATTTTGTTGAGAATTTTTGCATCTATATTCATGAGAGATATTGGTCTGTAACTTTCTTTTTTTTTTCTGGTGTCTTTGGCTGGTTTTGGTCTCAGGGTTATGTTGGCTTCGTAGAATGAATTCAGAAGTATTTTTTCCTTTCCTATGTTCTGAAATAGTTTGAGTAGTACTGGTGTAAGCTCTTCTCTGAATGTTTGGTAGAAGTCTCCAGTAAAGCCATCTGGGCCAGGGCTTTTTTCTGTTGGGAGTTTTTTAATTACCTTGTCAATCTCTTCTCTTATTATGGGTCTGTTCAGATTTTGAACATCATTTGGTGTTAGTTTGGGTAGGTTATGTGTCTCTAGAAATTTGTCATTTCCTCTAGGTTTTCAAATTTGTTGGAGTATAGTTTTTCATAATACTCTGTTATGATCCTTTTTATTTCAGTTGGGTCTGTTGTAATGTTCCCCATTTCATTCCTTATTTGGGTTATTGGCAATCTCTCCTGTTTTTCTTTTGTCAGTTTGGCCGGTGGTTTGTTGATGTTGTTGATCCTTTCAAATAATCAACTTTTGGTTTTGTTGATTCTATTTTTCTATTCTCTATTTTATTTATTTCTGCTCTGATCTTTATTATTTTCTTTCTTCTGGTGGCTGTGGACTCCTTTTTGCTGTTCTCTATTTGTTCAAGTTGTGTAACTAATATTTTGATTTTGTCCCTTTCTTCTTTTTTGATGTGTGCATCTAGTGCTATAAATTGACCTCTGAGGACTGACTTTGCTGTGTCCCAAAGGTTTTGGTATGCTGTGTTTTCATTCTCATTTGATTCTAGGAACTTTTTGATTCCATTTTTGGTTTCTTCTATTACCCAGTGGTTTTTAAGCAGGATGTTATTCAGTTTCCATGTCAGTGATTTTTTTTCCATTACTTTTCCTGTTGTTAATTTCTACTTTGATGGCACTGTGATCAGAGAAGATACTTTGGATACTTTGTACTATCTCGATGTTTTGGATTTTGTTGAGTGTTGTTCTGTGACCTAAGATGTGGTCTATTCTGGAGAACATTCTGTGTGCATTGGAAAAGAATGTGTACTTTGCAGCTATTGGGTGGAGTGTTCTATGTATGTCTATGAGATCAAGTTGGCTGATTGTACTCTTTAGCTCTTCTCTATCTTTGTTGAGTTTCTTTCTAGGTGTTCGTCTACTGTTATTGTGGAACTGTCAATTTCTGTTTTTAGTGCTGTTAGGGTTTGTTTTATGTATTTATGAGCTCTGTCACTGGATGTGTAGATGTCTATTATGGTTAAGTCTTCATGATGGATCGTCCCTTTAATCTTTATGTAGTGCCTTTCTTTGCCTTTTATGGTAATTTTGTCTTAAAGTCTATCTTATCTGAGATTAGTATTGTCACTGCTGCTCTTTTTTGGTAGTTATTTGCCTGATTTTTTTTCCATCCTTTGATTTTTAATAAATTTATATCTTTGTTTCTAAGGTGTGTCTCTTGTAGACAGCATAATGATGGATCCTGTTATCTATTCTGTCACTCTGTGTCTCTTTATGGGTGCATTTAGGCCATTTACATTTAGTGTAATTACTGATAGGTGTGAGTTTATTGTTGTCATTTTGTAGTGCTTTTTTTTTTTGTGGTACTAACATTTTCTCTGTTCCTCTTACTTTCCTGTCCAGAGTTCCTTTTGTTTGTGGATTTCTTTTATTTTTGTAAATTTTATTTTTTATTGAGACTTTGTTTTTCTTCTATATTTTGATGAGTAGGTTTGTTAACTTTCTTTGTGGTTACCTTGAAATTTACCCTTACCTTCCTAGGTTTGAACCAGTCTATTATTACCTGGTATTGCCTTGCCTTCCTCTCTATTAGAAAGTTCTATACCTATACCATTTATTCCCTCTTTTATTGTTCTGACGTTGCTGTCATTTACAGATTAACCTCTCTGGTTCCCTGTTGCAATTGATTTGGTTTTGGATAGTCCTTGAGAGTTCCTTTCCTAGGTTGATATCTAGCTGGTACAATCTTGCATCCTAGATCCAGGTTGTGGTGTGATGTTGTTTGTTTTCAGGCCTAAGAACTCCCTTTAATAATTCTTATACATTTGGTTTGGTTTTTATATATTCCCTTAATTTCTTTTTATCTGGAAATGTCCTAATTTCACTATCATATTTAAACAAAAGTTTTGCAGAATATATGATTCTTAGTTCGCAATTTTTTTCTTTCAAGGTTTTATATATGTCATTCCACTGCCTTCTTGCCTGCATGGTTTCTGCCAAAAAAAAGAGTCTAGTCTTATTGTTTCTCCTCTGTACGTGACTTCTTGTTTTTCTCAAGCTGCTCACAGGATTTTTTTCTTTGCCTTTGGTTTTAGCGAGTGTGATTTTGATATGCGTTGGTGTTTTTCTTTTGGGTTCTATCCTATATGGAGTTTGTTGAGCTTCTTGGATGGTCAGCTTTTCATCATTCATGATGTTAGGGAAGTTTTTGTCAGCAATTCTCAGTGATCCTCTCTGTGTTTTCTGTTTTCTCTCCCTGTTCTGGAACTCTGATCACTAGCAAATTTTTGCTTTTGATTGTATCTCACATAATTCTTTGTTCTTTTTTCTGATTTTTCCTCAGGCAGAGTTGTAGCTAAGTGTTTGTCTCCAATTTTGCCTATTCTGTCTTCCACTGTTTCTAACGTGCTCCTCAGCCCTTCTATGACGTATTCCATTTCTGAAATCTTGTTGTTTATCTTTTGGATTTTTAATTGTTGTTTTTGAATTATTTCTAGTTGTGATTTTTTTTTGCATTTTGTTCCTGTATTATTTTCCTCAGTTGTTCCATTTTTTTTTTGGTCTGTATTTTTCATGAATTTGTTTGCATTTTCCAGAAATTTTTCTATTTTTACCTCATTTTTGTCTGCTTTTTGCTTCAACTGTTAGATTGCTCTGAATATTAGAGATTTGAATTCACTGTCATGTAGTTCCAGTGCCTTTCTTCTACTGGAAAGTCATCTGGTTTTTTATTTTAGATGCCTACTGGAACCATCCTGTCCTGTTTTTTTATTTGTTTTGATATTGTCTTTTTTTTTTCTTCTTCTTCGTTTCTTGGTTGCAGATTTGTTTGTTTCATCCTGCTTTTTTGTTTTATTTGGTTATGTCTGAGCAGGCAGGCTGCGTTCTTTGTTCTTTGCTCATCTGTAGTTATGGTACTTTTCACCTCCTTGTTCAGTGGGCTGGGCCAGTCATTTAGCTATGGTGCAGCAGGGCAGACCCAGCTGAAGGGGAGCGTCTGGGACGGCTTGTTTGTGGCACATACTAGGGCCAAGAAGGCAGGCCAGGAGTCAGTGCTGGGCAGGTTCCATTAGGATGTGCCTGTGCTGCTCGGGGGTGTGATGCTCAGTACACAGTGCAGGTAGGCAGGAAACAGGGGAGAGGTTGAGATGTGTGGAGCTGATAGGGGTATGGGAAAGAGGAGAGAGAAGAGAGAGAAACAGGAGCCAAAAACAAACAAGCAGACAAATAAAGAAAAAAAAAATGCTAAGGGAGCTTGCATTGGAGTGGTAGACAAGAAACCAAGAAATGGAGAAAAGCAAAAAAAAAAAAAAAAAAGAAAGAAAGAAAAATAACTAAATAAAAATTTGGAAAAGAAAAACCCTCAGGATTCCCAGAGTCCCACTGGTGGGGCTGCTAACACTGGGGAAGTGGCTCCCAGGCTGTGCAGTACAGCCTGACTAGAGGGTATATAGATGTCACACAGCACCAGGTATTCAGGAGACAGGAAAAGAGGATAAGTGCAGAGAGATGAGAACTGAGAAATGGAGAAAGACAGAAAGGGAAAAAGAGAGAGGGAAAGAGAAAAAAAAAAAAAAAAAGAGGGAACAAAAGAGAAATGCCCCCAGTGATCCTACCTGCATGGCTGTGCAGATTGGGGGAGTGGCTCCCAAGCTGTGTAGTGCAGGCTGGCTAGAAGGGGCTCCTAAGCTGGGAAAAGAAAATGAAAACAAAATAACGAAGCAAAACAGAGCATAGCAAAAAAAAAAAAAAAAAAACGAGGGGGGAAGCCCCACGGTTCCCACCAGCATGGTGTGGAGGGCCAGGGGAGTGGTTCTCCAGTAGAGCATGGCTTCACAGCCTTTCAAGAAGAAGCAAATATGGCACACTGGTCCAGGTGTTCCAGAGAAAGGAGGGGGAGGTGGTAGGAGGCACAGAGGAAACCAAAAGAGACAGACAGAACAAACACTAGTTCAGGGGCTCGGTCAGTGTGGGCAGGGTGAATCCAAGCAGCCTGAGGCCAAAGCAGTTGCCTTTTGGCCAAGAGACAGCTGCCGTTGGGAAGCAAAGGAGGCTGAGTGAAGGGAGGAACAAGGGGGTTTAGGAAAGCGTATATCGCTCGTTACCGGGTGCTCTGCCTCCTGCTGGGAACATCGTGAAGCTGCTTTCTCATACTCCCTGCCTGCGGATCTCCATCATGCGTGGGGCGAATCTAAGCAGCACTGAGGCTGCACTTCCTGGTTGGTGGAGCCACCACAGTTGCCAGGAAGTTCGAAGGTAGAGCAGTGGGGAGGGAATGGGGGGTGGGAAAGCGTGTATTCCTGGTTAGTGGGTGCTCTGTCTCCTACTGGGAGTCCACAGAACTGGTTTCTCGTGCTCCCTGTCTGCCAATTCCTAACAGGAGTCCAAGATGGCAGATCTGTGCTGCGTTTGCCGATGGGGCCTTCAGCACGTATCTCTCCTCACTCTCTGTCCTCCGTCAGTTTCTTGTTCCATTCGGTGCTTGGCTGATTTCTTCATCTGACACTTCGGGTTCCAGGGATGACGTTTGTCTCTGTTTTGCTTAGTTTTTCGGGTCTTTGCTGTGAAGGGCAGCGTGGTGCTTCTGCCTATGGCACCATGTTGGCCAGAAGTCCCCTATTTTGCCAAATTTTGATAAAATTTGTTAAGCCCTACTTTCAATTTCTGCACCTACCTCACTGTCGACCAGTAATAAACAATTGCTGGACAGGCAATGATCTGCAGACTACAATTTGCATAGTACTGGCATATACTGCCCCATCCCATTGTCCAGAATTCAATGATATCATCTCAGCCAAACTTCAGGAGAGGCTGGGAAATGTAATTTTCTTCTGTGCCCAGGAAGAGGAAATATATTGGTGAGCATTTAGTCAGTCTCTGCCACAGACCTGCAATGGAACATATTTTATTACATTCACTGCAATCCTGAATGCCCTTTGGTGACAAAATATTGCATAAATAATACAACCTGAATAGCTTAGAATGACAGATTTAGTCAACACATACTATGTTTTCATACACTTTGCTATTTGGTCAATTAAAAAGCTTGATACGCTATACTATAAATACTCTACATATCTAATTTTTCTAGTAGATTCCCAAATGCCAAGGTCTTTCATTTTCATACCACAAACTAATAGTACAGTAGCACATAAAAATCATTCAATAAATATTTATAAAATTAATTAATTGATATGTTAAGCAGGATATCATCTTATCTGTTTTAGAAAGGTCCCTATATCATCAAGTTGTACGAAAGATTGGTAAGAAAGGTAGCATGATTGCAGGCGTGAATAACAGAAAATAATTGTTAGTAATCTCTATTAAATATATTTTTTAAACACCTTAATTAAAAGAATGTCACAATGAAAATGTAGGCTAGATTCAACAGAGTTTCTAGAGTTTGAATAAATAGGACTTCTTCATTGATTGGTTATGTAGAATGAAGAGAGGCTCAGATTTCTGTTTTATAGTACTGACATAGAAGAACACAGGAGGATAAATAGGTTTGAGTGGAAAAGTAGAATAATCTGTTGAGTTGGGGACATGATGAGCTGGCAGCACCTTCAAAATAATGTACTGTGGTTTCTGTGATCTTCATGTTGTGAAGTCCATGTGGTTCTTTGTAAAACAAAGAGAAGGGCTATTATCATAATGACTTCTAATATATTTCCCCAACTCTGATATGAAAATCCTCCCCACATTTTAAAATAAATAGTTATGAAAGATAAATTCTAAATGTAGAGTTGAGCTATATATCATTGACCCTTTGAAAACTGGATTAAGCATGGCAGAGATTAAGAACAAACGTGATGTGAGTCATATAAGACCTCAAGCTGCCTTTCCACCCTTACCTCTTGTCCTCTAGGACAAGATGGGGGAGATTTTACTTCCCGAGCCTCTGTTTGTGATAATTCCTCTCCATGAATTGCCTGCCTCATAACTCCCATGCCCCCTTCCAGCCACCTCCATTTCTCATCTTTTCTATAATCTCACCCATATTCCGATTCTCAACTGAATTTGCTCTCTCCCTCCTCTCAACTCCTATTGCTCTTTGTTAGCGCTTTATCCTCTCAACTCCTATTGCTCTTTGTTAGCACTTTATTCATTACATACATGTTGTTGTAGCTTCCATTCTAAGTATGTATTGTTTGTCTGGTCCCACTAGTAGATTGTCAAGATTTTTTAATTACTTTTTTTTAAAGGGTAAAATTATTATTTAATTATGTACTCCCTACAATATCTATCATAGTGTCCTGAAAAATGTTTTGTACCTCAATGACTATGTTCTAAATTCAATTAAATTATTCATGACATTATGATGTAGATATCGAGAAGGAAGATATTTTAGTGAGTTTACAGGAATGCTGATTGGACAAACTTGACAAATGTTGGAACGAAGAGAGGGACTGATGTTTAAATGTTTATCTAGTCTTATATATCCATTTATCCATTGAGACAGCTTCTCATGGAATAAATAATCTCTCCTTACATCTTACACATGCCTCCCCAGGACAAGAGAAGTATGTTACCCAGTTGATGAGTTTTGAAAAAAACAATTGAGTTTGAATTTCAGCTCCCACTTTTTCCTTTCTGGCTCCCTCTCTCATATCTGCTTGACTGCAGAAAAGGAGTATTCTGATTTACTCTCCTGGCATGAGTTAAATTTACTCCGTATGGATCTTTCTCTGCCAGGGAGGCCTGAAAATGTACATCATGTCAGGGATGGGGAGAGTAAAGTGGCAGAATTTGGTGAGGGAGTAGATGCACTACCATTTACTCACAGTCCTAAGACCACATTCTCTCATCAGCTTCATCAGAAATGGATGGGGTTGGCATTTTGATGGTCATGTCCTCTATTTTATTATTTTTATTAATTTCAAGTTCAGGAGAGGGACTGTGGTAGGTGGAATTCTAAGATGGCATCCAAGGTTTCCCACCCACTTTCCTGGTGCACATCACAGGTTGTTAATGAGTCTTCTACCACCCCTGATGCCACATTCTTCTTCATATAGCCTAGCTTCTGAGATTATTTGCTCAGCATATAGATTGAATAGGTATGGTGAAAGAATACAACCCTGACACATACCCTTCCTGACTTTAAACCAAGCAGTATCTCCTTTTCTGTCCAACGACTGCCTCTTGGTCTATGTACAGGCTCTGCATGAGCACAATTAAATGCTCTGGAATTCCCATTCTTTGTAATGATATCCATAATTTGTTATGATCCACAATCAAGTACCTTTGCATAGTCAATAAAATGCAGGTAAACATCTTCCTGTTATTCTCTGCTTTCAGCCAAGATCCATCTGACATTAACAATGGTATCCCTCGTTCCATGTCCTTTTCCAAATTTGTCTTGAATTTCTGGCAATTCCCTGTCGATGTCCTGCTGTAACCATTTTTCAACTATCTTCTGCAAAAATTATCTTTCTTGTGATATTAATGATATCGTTCAATAATTACTGCATTCTGTTGAATCACCTTTCTTTGGGATGGGCACAAATATGGATCTCTTCCAGTTGGTTGGCCAGGGCCCAAATCCAGAAGGGACCGCCTATTTCTCATATGCAATTTCAAGTGGAAGCTGAAGAAAATTAAAACAAGTCCACAGTGAATGTGCATTCCTTCCATTTTCTTTTGATGTTTCCTGCACTGTTCAATATTTTGCTCATAGAATCCTTCAAAACGGCAACTCAAGCCTTGAATTTTTTCTTCAGCCCTTTCATCTTGAGAAATGCCAAGTGTGTTCTTCCTTTTCTAACTTCAGGTCTTTGCACATTTCATTCCACAACTTGTCTGGTCTTGGGTCATTAATGTTTAATACATCGTATCTATTCTTGTGATGGCCTGCAAATTCAGGTAAGATATACTTAACATCGTATTTTGGTTCTCGTGGACTTGCTAATACTGTCTGCCTCCTTCTCAGACTAGACCTGTGGGTGTACAGGCAATCATGCCTCTCCAGGACTGCTGCCTCATACAAGTCAGGGATGGAAAGGGAGGAACAATGAATTTTCAGTGACTACCACTTTTTTTAATAGATTAAACCAACAACCTATTACCCTCAAGTCAATCTGGACTCATAGCAACCTTGTAGGACACAGTAGAACTGCCCCATAGGGTTTCCAAGGCTGTGAATCTTTATGGAAGCCACGTCTTTCTCCCATGGAGCAGCTGGTGAGTTTGAACTGCCCACATTTCTCTTAGCAGCCAAGGACTTAACCACTGTGCCACCAAGGATTAGGCCCCCTCAAACTATAAATGAGGATCAATGAGCATTATCCTCCAATTAAAATACCTAGTTATCTTGGGGAGGAATAAAAGCCAAGTGTCCTATTTTATTAAATGCCTCTCTACAGGGAAACATTAGCACAGATGATAGGAGATACCTGGCCAATTCTCTTCCAAAAGTTTTCTTCAAATACCTGATGATCTTTGACTACTCATTCATGTTTATGAGTTAAGCACTTAAAAATAGATTGAACTTCTTAGTTAAGACTGGGGCTTGCTTACTGATGAACTTTACACCAGAGTGATCTGGAAAGTCAATTTTTAGGGGAACTTCAAACTCTCTTTTATTTTTAGGTCAATCTGCTAACCCAAAATAAATCCTCCAACACCTTTAATCAGTTCTGCTATTTAAAACCTAAATGCATTTAAACTTTTAGAAGTATTTAGTACTCAAAGTTTTAGTTTTTCTGAAGTTCTTTGGTATAAATCAGCCTGCTGCTGAGGTTTCCCCACTGCTGGCTTGGATTTCTGACCTACTGAAATCTGGCTTAGATGTCAAATGCTTCTTATCTGTTAGTCAATTGTCCCTTACCCATCTGCTTTCCAGTTTCCCAAATTTTGTTGCTTTATTTTGTCACTTTGACTTTGTGGGATTATGCCTTTAAAATATATAAATCCATTTACTGTCACTGCATTGGCCTTTCAGGACAGCGGTAAGGTAAATGTATTTGTTCAGTCCACCATGTTTAACCACAAGTTTGAACTCACCATTTTGAAAGCAGAGACTTTCAGGGTATTTGCACAGGGGAAATGGTGACCTGCTTTCAGAACCACCCCCTACACAGAATATATGTGTATGTACCATGGTTTCTGTTTCTGCCCTCTGACAATCGTCTGCTTCTTACAAAAATTACTGGCCCTCCAGAAGTATTCTTCAAATCTGTAGAAAATATTTTCTTGAAGAAAAAGGTTTCGAGAGATACAATGTGGTTATCTTTGAAAAGTGGAAGTGTTGGAATGGGGGATGTTAGTAGTGACAGAGAACTTTCACTCTTTCCTACATGTATATTTACTATCTTTATGATTAAAATGGCATAGGTTTTTATTAAAATAATTTAAAAAGATATACTTAACATGATGGTGATTTTCTCATGTAAAGGTAGAAAGGAAGGAAGGAAGAAACAAAGGAAGGAATGAAGGAAGAAACAAAGGAAGAAATGATGGAAGGAGGGACTCCTTGATAACACAGAGTCACACTTAGGTACCATAACAGGCATTTTGCCAATAATCATGATAGTGAGGAGCAGGAGGAGGACAAGAAGGAGCGAAATGACTATGCAATGGCAGCAGTAACAAAGACCACCATTGCCTTCAATTTTACTTGGAATTTGCATAGCATTTGGGTTTTGTTGCTCACTTCCCTAACACCCGCTTTTTCTCTCAGTTCTAACTAAGCTTTGCTCATGCTTCTTTGCTAAATACCAATTAAATTCATAGATCTTTGCAACTTTAAGAAGTAAGAAATTTCAGTGCAAAAGCCTGGCTTATGTAACTTTGAATTCAGACCTTGACAACCAGACAGGATTTATCTCATGCATATGTATTAATTTTAAGTGCTTTTCTCTAACAGTCATTTGACATTTAATATACCATAATTGTATTATTAAATTTAAATGCATATTTGCAATTCTAAAAGCACTACTGAACTTTATGGGTGAAAAATACACTCTCCTTCACCTTGGTGCCTTACCATCCACCAGTTGTTCTCCAGGCTCTGTTCTGTCTGCTCCTTTTACTCTGGTTGTAGTCCTCTCTTATTGCCTAAGCCATGGACTCTCAATTTCCTACCTGGTGGCATAGTAGTTAAAAGCTGTGACTGCTAACCAATAGGTCGGTGGTTTGAATCCACCAGGTGCTCCTTGGAAACCCTATGGGGCAGTTCTACTCTGTCCTATAGGGTCTCTATGAGTTGGAATCTACTTGACAGCAATGGGTATGTTTCCTAACGTTTTCTCCTTTTCACTCTCTATAAGTCATGTCCACACTCTCAGCTGCAGCTTTCCTCATCCTACGTGGAGATGTTCAGGGATTCTCTTTTCTGCACTCAGCCCCTCACACAGCACATCTCTCCCTCACCTGTGAGGCTGTTTCAGGATGCTGAAGTGACTTTCACAACTCATGCATGAATTTACAGCACATTCTGATGTGACTTTTACAAACAGTAAACTTGGCTATCAGTGAAAAGGCTTCCTCAAGGTGTAATGAGCTTCCTATCACAGTAGATACCTAAGCAGATTAGGCTAATTCTCTCAGGGAGGCAGGGGAAGAGATATTGGGTGTGGAAAGTTGGGGAAGAAATGAACTGAGCTAACTTGGAGCCTATTCCTTCTCCAGGATATAACATCTGTCTTCTTTACTTCCTTTGTTCTAATAGCTCTTAACAATATACCATCAAATATGTAGCTCTCCACCGATAACACTTTACTTAGACCTTTTAAAATGTCAGGTATCAAAGGAATCTTGAGTATTACTTAGTTCAACACCATAATTTTACCAGAAAGAAAACTGAAACACACAAGAGTTAAGTCTTGGCTCAACTTCCAGGTTACCTGTGGAAAAGCTGAGACCAGGACCCTGGTTTTATGATTCATGCTCCTGTGTTCTTCTGTCACTGCCCTGACTCATTCCATTAGTTTCAGCCACACAAAATGTCTTGTGGTTAGTTCTCTTAATGTGACCTTCCATTTTCTAGCTCCGTTGGCTCTATGCACCTGCATATGTTATCTGTCCTGCCAGGTAGAACTTTCCAATTTTCCCTCATCTAGTTAACTCCTATATATTCTTAGATAGACAACTCCAGCATTACCATCCTCACAAAATCTTTATTCTCTTCCACTAATCTTGCCTCTTGCTTGGCTTAAGTGTCCCTATCCTGTGTTCCATTACCACCCTAAATTTAGTATCCTTTGTACTTAATCACACAGTATTGTATTTGACTGTTTATTGACTTTTCCCCTACTAGAATATAAGCTCTTGGAGGTCAGGGTCTGTGCATGTTTCCCAGAATGTGGAAGACAGCCATATAAAGATTCTCAAAAGTTAAAAATTTTTGTCATGTATAGTATTTCCCTTTCCCTCCCCATTGTGCCCCACCTTAGAGGACGATTGTATTTCCCCGTGTTCCCTGCATTGCTGAAGTGACATGAGCAAAAGCGACATGTGTCACTTCGGAGTAGACCTTCCGTGATTTGTTTCCTTTTTGACCCAAGACTAGTAAGACTCAAGACAGAGGCTATTCTATTCCTGTGGTCTTTGGAGTGAAGAAATGTAGAAGAGAACTGCAGCTGAGCCGTTACAAACATGCCATGTGAACAGGAAATAAACCTTTGTTGACATTGCCATTTGTGGCTATAGCCAAGTCTATCCTGACAGATATAGGTGGTGAGAATGCAAGAGTGAGATTTCAAATGATGTGACAGATGGAAAATCCGTTCAATTCAGTTCCTTTAGCCACATGTGTGATGTTCTGAAGTCATGAAAAAAAGCACATCAGAGATAGTATGTCAGGGTGTTTACTCAATTTGCTGTTGCACCCATTCTGTCTGACAGCCTGGAGACATAGCTAGACTCCTATATGTGGCATACTACAAGTCTCAAGAAAGAGAAACTACTGTGAGATGGTAGGTAACTTGAGAGAAGGAATGGAGAACTATAATATGAAACCAAAATCAATAATGATTGAAGCTAAATGGACTGAATAATAATCTGGAAAATCTAATGAGTGTCTAATCCCACAAAGTCTAGTTTTCATACAACACACTTTGCAAAATATAAAATAGACTTTTCTAGTACAAATAAAAGAAGCTAGATATCAAATGCCACTTTCCCCAGGGGGTTATTCAGACTGAAAAATTTCTAAAACTTATAGAGCCTAAAGGAAGCTTAGAGAAGTTCATGATGACAGACCCACAACCAGTAATTAGAAAACGAGGCTGAATGAAACTGAGACTGAGCTTCAGAGATCAAGAATAAGAGGTGCCAGCGCACCTTGGGCACCCGTCTGGGATGGCAAACGGGGTAGACTCTGAGCTGAAACTAGAGTGGCATTTACACTCTTCTTTAAATAGGAAAAGAGTTTGTCATTCAATGAGCAGTAGGCTTTCTTTTTGCCTTTACACTCGCCACATAAAGCTGCCTTTATGTGAGTGTCACCAGCCTGTCTTTTTAAAATCATTGCTGCCTTGCCAAACAGATATGTGCGCTGGTAAGACTGTCCTTTTTTAAAAAAAAAAAACCCTCATAAATCACCACCGTTGAACAATTCCAGGCATCGGTAGTCTTTTAAATTTAAAATTGAAAATCATTAAAAAAGGAGATTTTGATATGGAAAAAAAATCTCTTAAGAAGTTATGTGTGTTTGTGTGTATGTGTGCGTGCGTGAGAGAGACAGACAATGAGACTGAGCTGAATGTTCCCTCATTCAGACGCTCTGAGTTATAAGATAGAACCAGAAGGCACTACAATATTTCCAGAGGAATTACAAAGGTAGAGTTTTCCTTTGTAGTTCAATAAAGTTTTTCATTTTGTGATCCCCAGAAGTGAAGTCATCCCTGGTGTCGCTTCAAGTATTGGCTGGATTGGCTTGTCTGCCCTGAAATGCATGTTCTTGAGAAAAAGAACACGATGTGTGTGATGTCCAAAGAGGGTGACACCTGGATTATATTCAGTGGGAAATAATACCAAAGAGAATGATTACTTTAGCTTATTGAGGGCTTATTCTGTGCTGGGTACTTTGAAAACACTCTATTTATAATAGCATATTTAATCCTCACAGAAAACCTCTAAAGCAGACACTATCATCATCATAGAAAAAGAAACTGAGACATAGAGCTATAACTAAGGAATTTAGGCAAAGTTTTCACAGCTAATAAGTGGCAGGGCAGGATTTGTCTTTCTAACAGCAAAACTACACTCTTACTAGATTCTTTCAAGTGTAGAAATAAATCAGTGAAGACAGCCCTGCTATTCTTTGACGGTCAGTGTGGATATGCTTGGAGCACGGCATATTTGGCAATGCTCTTAACCATGCTTTGAAGTTCTCTCCTAAATAGATATTATCTGGTGTGTGATATATTGAAGGATATGAAATGGACCTTAGCTGTTCATAGGGGTGTAAGGGGTAGCCCAGAGTTCAATCTAAGAAATTCTGGGGAGACCTATGGCTGACTGAAGAGTGCTTCTGGAAACATGAAAGTTGAGTAGTGCAGTGCTTATTAGAACAAGGTTTTGAGATGAGCCTGTGTTCAAAGTATGCTCTATCATCTAATAGGTGCGTGTGTGTGATATGTAGGAAAATTACTTTCTTTCACCATAGCTTAGTTTGTTGTTGTTGCTAGGTGCCGTCGAGTCAGTTTCAACTCATAGCAACCCTATGTGTAACAGAAGGAAACATTGCCCTGTCCTGCGCATCCTCACAATCCTTGTTATGCTTGAGCCCATTGTTGCAGCCAGTGTCAATACATCTCATGGAGGGTCGTCCTCTTTTTCTCTGACCCTGTACTTCATCAAGCATGATATCCTTCTCCAGGAACTGATCCCTCCTGATAACATGTCCAAAGTATGTGAAACGGAGTTGTGCCATCCTTGCTTCTAAGGAGCATTCTGGTTGTACTTTTTTCAAGACAGATTTGTTCATTCTTTTGACAGTCCATGGTATATTCAGTACTCTTCGCCAGCACCACATTTCAAAGGTGTCGATTTTTCTTCTTCTAGCTTAGCTCACTCATCTGTAAAACAAGGAAGATACTGGTATAAGGATTGTTGGTGAAATTATATATTCTTGGCACTTAGTAAACTTCATAAAAAACAGTTATCATTATATTATTAATATGCCTTCACAAAGCAATGGAAAGCCAATAGATTGCTATGAAATTCTGTCTTGTGTGCCTTTTACCACATCGTTGCTCACGGGTTCCATGTTTCATGATTGCGTTTGAAGAGCTTTAGTCAAAGCCTTGTAATGATAGCATGGAGCATCACCAAATATCCAACTGAAATCACGAGAAAGAGGAGAATTGGCCTCAAAGGACTATGTTAAAGAAAAGTCTTCTGCTCTTTGCTTCTGTATAATAAGAACATTTTGAGTCCAAACAGAAATGTAGATCTCAGAAAAATATATTTTAAAAAAGTTTTATTTATTTTGTTGTCGTTGTTGAGAATATACATAGCAAAACATAAACCAACTGAACAGTTCATGTGCATACAATTCAGTGACATTGATTACATTCTTCAACTTGTGCAACCATTCTCACCCTCCTTTTCTGAGTTTTTCCTCCCTCATTAACATAAGTTCATTATTCCCTAAGGTTTCTAGGTAATATTTCAAGTTGCTGTTGTCAATTTGATCGCATATAGTTCTTAAAAAAGTATAATGCTCAAGGCAGACTTTTTTTTTTACTAAATTATTACTTGATTTTAAGAAGACTTCAGGGACTATTTTTTGGTTTAAGGTTTAAAGATTATCTCAGGGAGAAAAATATTTTTTATAGAAGTCAGGACAATGAGGTGGAAACTAGAAGATTACACACTTTAGTGGGACAGAATGGACAAGGGATGACATGGGTTACATTTGAAAGTATCCCAAGAAAGCTATAATCAGATTTTTCCTACAGGTCCTGCATGTTCAGTTTAAGGAATAGTGAGGTTGTCTCCAAAAGTTGCTCCCGTCTTCATGATTCTCCCTGCTACTGCAGCAGAGGATCTCACAGGAGGGGAAGGTGTATTTCAATTGCAGAGAACTGACCCCTTACCCTATGCCCTTTGAATCAGGCATTTCTGCAGTATGGAAAGAGAGCAGACATGTTTGCAAAATCTCCTATGCTAATGCTGAGACATAACTTCTCCTGCTCAACCTCACTGTACTTTCTGAGTCTTTGCATACATGCACAAACATATGAAACATATATATGAAATGATAGAGTGGCTCTTGAAGCTGCAGACACAGATAATTCCCATGATTTCCACCAATTCTCATGCTTATTTAAGTACTTAAAGCTATCTACATTTATCACAGAATGTTTTAGACTCCACTTCTAGAAAATACTTGTTCCTCTCAATTAACTATTATGCTTTTTCTAAACCATTAATAATTACACGCCCTATCATATTCTGCTTCAGCTACCAGGAAGCTAAATGTAATACTTTGTTAATAAAATAGATTTTTGGTATATTTATATACTTCTCCATTTCTATGATATTAGTTATCTATGACTACTCCTCAACAGGTCTTTTTTTTTTTTTGTAAGACATCTCAAGTCTTCATTAAAAGTAGGTTATACATAAACAATTTACTAAAAAGAAAAAATAGGTATTTTTTGTTTAAAAAATACAGGAACTGGAGTGTATGAGAATTTCACAGTTGCCTTTCCAATTCTTTTGTTCCTCTTTTCCCCACTAACTTACAAGTACCTTCCCTACTTTTCTTGTGATAGCAACCTACGATAAACACTCATCCCGAAGGCCCCTGTCTATTATTAAAATGGGCCTTTCAGGGAGTTCATTTGAAAAGGCTTGGATGTTATGTGCTGTGTCATAGCTTTTCACATAACAAGGCTAAAGATAATCATTTCTGAGAAAAGATGAAAGGGACCTGACACTTCGGGCCTGAGAAATAATGACAAGACTGGAGGACAGGCCAGATCCGTGGAGGGGAAAGGGCACTGTCAGCGTGCCACACAGAGGCTTTGGTTCAGTTGAAACACACTGAAGAGAAGATGAAAAACTACACAAACAGCACAGTGGGCCTTTGTTCTCCCACTTGCCTTGATAAAAAGTGGGTGGTGAGATGAAGGCTCCCCTCCCCAGAGAACAAAAGGTCTTACGCAGGACAAGGGCCTCTCCCCACTCCCTTGCTTGCTTGCTGTTCTCTCTCCTCCATGCCTCATTTCTTTTTCACATCTCCCAGAGCATTATCAGGCTTTTCTGTTTGTACATCTTTGAGGTTTCTATTTCATCTTGATTCCTACTACAGCTAAGTTTTTAGCTAAAAGTTGTGGCATTTTGTTTTGCCATTTCATCTAATGAAGTTTGGTCTATGGTTGCATGCTTCAAAAGCAGCTCAGTGTTTCAGCTTCTCTTCTTCTTGTGCACCTGTGACAATCCTGCCCACCACACTCAGGGAACTCAGACCTGTGCCTGAGCCCACTGCAGCCGCAGGCTTAGGCTGCCTGCTCAGGACAGGCATCCCGTGATCTGCCTGGGTGACACAAGTCTCCACTCCTTTCCACCATTCTGAGAACTCTGCCAGCCTGTTCCTCAGTTTCTGGGACATTCCAGGCATTTATCCATCACTGGAAAACACCAGATGGGATGGATGGAGGCAATTTTGCAGACAGTGCTGCCAAAGCGGCTTCCTCAGTGGTCTTTCCAGCTGGAAGCAAAGTGGCCAGAAAACACTGTGTTCTCAGCCTAGTTTTATTGCCTCAAGAGCTACAGATGGCTTCCCCAAGCACCTGAAGTCTGTGCAGCTTCCCAGGATGGAATAAGCTACAAGCTGCAGAAACTCCTTTGTCTTTTCACGGTGCAACTCAGAACCTCTATCCTTTCTGCGTCGGGAGTGAAAGCAACGAAAGGACACAGAGTAGGAAAGAGCCAGAAGGTGGGGAAACTAATGTTCAATGCTTGGTACTCCCTGGGCCTGGCCAGTTGCTCAAAAAGGTGCTTCAGAAGAGATTTATAATGGTGCTTTTATGTGCTTATGGGCACATAAAAGGACACGGTAGAAAATGGACTGGGTCTCTTCTTCCAAGGAGATGTGGGTTTACTAGTGGATTTGAATTGATTGTGTAATTTTTTGCATATTACTAAGTGTAGCAGTTTTTCTCGCTTTATTATTATTATTATTTGACTGTCACCCCATTTTTCAGTTCTATGAACAACAGCCAGTGGTCAAATTGGCTGGGATCAAGGTATTGGCACAAAGAATCACTGCTGTTAGATAGTTTCTGCTATTACTTAATGACCCTTCCATTTGTTTTCAGTTTTAGTTGACTCTTGGGGGGCTGTAGTAACTGGCAGATCTGGCATGGTAGAGGCCTTGAATGACATGTAACCCTGAGACAGTTGTCAGAAAGGCTGGCAGAAGTGATCTTTGGCTTTGCAGAGCTACATATAGGATGCTACCAGTGGTTACTTTGTGCTGGGCCCAGGAATATTCCATCAGTCAAGACCTCTTAGTTGCTGCTCGTTGTCATGACAATTATGTCAAAGAAAAATAGTAGACATTTTTCTAATTGACATATGATTCACATCTTTTTCCTTATTCCTCCATTCAAAGCCAACTTCCAAGACTTATTATCTTCCTTTCCACATTCTACACTGCTTCCTACGCCTGCTCAGTGCAGGTGGGCATTCTGACAGAATCTGTTCAGCCAGGTAGGAACCATATCAGACAAGGCTTGGCCTTGTACCCTTTATCCTTTCTCAAACATTGGGGCTGAGGAGCAAGGGGAAGGAGTAGCCTAGGTAATCTTCAGTTTGAGACCCCTTAATAGCTAACAGGTTAGCAGTGACACTGGAGCAAGTGAGATGGGATTTGGATGCACTTCTTCCTTCCAGGTGGCCTATCGAAGGAGACAGGTTGCTCACTCCTGCCCTGACTCACACAGTGTAAGGGGATTCCATGTAGGATGCACATATCCCTCCAGCTGTTGCCAGGTGTCATGGATTGAATCGTGTCCCCCCCAAATGTATGTCAACTTGGCTGGGCCATGATTCCCAGCATTGTTTGATTGTACATCATTTTGTCATCCGATGTGATTTTCCCATGTGTTAACAAGGCAGGATTAGCTGCAGCAGTTAGGTTAATAAGGCGGGACTCAGTCTACAAGATTAGGTTGTGTCTTCAATCTCTTTTGAGATATAAAAGAGAGAAGCTAGCAGAGTGACAGAGAGACCCCATACCACCAAGAAATAAGAGCCAGGAGAATAGCGTATCCTTTGAATCCAGGGTCCCTGCTTTGAGAGGCTGTTCAACCTGGGAAGGTTGATGACAAGTACCTTCCTCCACGGCCAACAGAGACAGAAAGCTTTCCCCTGGAGCTGATGCCCTGAATTTGGACTTCTAGCCTCCTAGACTGTGAGAGAATAAACTTCTGCTTGCTGAAGCCATCCCTTTGTGGTATTTCTGTTATAGCAGCACTAGACGACTAAGACACCAGGCTAAAGGAAAGTGCAGGGAATGGGGTGAGGCTAAAACCCAGACACAGGTAGGTGTGCAGGGTCCTGACATAGAAACAAGCACTGTGCCATCAAATATCTTTGTATTAAAGGACTTGGAAATTGTCAATGTACTTTTGTACCGGTTGATTTATTCCATCCCTTGATAAAACCTCAAGTATGACAAAGAAAACCTATCCTGGGATCTACTAGTTTTCCATCTGAAACCTGGAGAGTGAGCTACAGCACCAGTACTTTTCTAGCCATTCAAGATCAAAAAACTTTGGCTGAATTCTTCCTGTACTGTGTGGATTTTTCCTCGGACTTTTGGAATTTGCAAAAGAGAGCTCTGTGTGGTACGTGAGCCCAAGAGATGAGAGACAGACATGTGTACAGATAACAAAACTAACTGTGATAAGGAATAAAACTGAGAGTGATTCAATTCCTGCTATATTGCTATGTACTCAACAGTGGATCAGATACTTAAAATATTGTTTACTTTAATCCTTATAATAATGATCTAATCTTAGCATTATTTATTTTTATTGTATGAGGAAGCACGGGGACAAGTAACCTAGTAAGGGGGTACTCAGAATAAGCAAATACTTAGAGATGGAAAAGCACAGGAAATGTTCCAGAGACCGTGAGGTTGACCTGAGCTCAGGTACAAGTGATGGAGGATAGGGCTGAAGTCAGAAGAAACAAAATGTTCCTCCAAGTACTCCTTTTAAGTTCACGAATGAACTTAAATCCAGGTCTAATTGACTATAAATTATATATTGTTTTTATAACACCAAACTGCCTCCAAATAATGTCTAACTCTTAATTAGTCCTTTATTATAAAACACCTTCACACACTCAATTGCACTTTATCTTTACCACCCCTGTATGAGCTAAGTATCATTATCCTCATTTATAATGAGGAAATAGATGCTCAAATAGTTAACTGATTTGCCCAGATCGCACAACTAGCAAGACTCAGCCCAATTTTCCTTTCTCAAATTCTTTTTTCTATGTGCGGCTGCCCTCCTGAGAAGTAATATCAACAACCTTCATTTGCGGAACAATGACTTCTTTCCAGACACTATTCAAAAGATTTTACTTGGCTTCTCCCACTTAACCCTCACAACAAATCCAAGTGAGGCAGGTACCATTATCGCTCTAATTTTCTAGACAAGAAACTTTTCCAAGGTCACACGACTAATAAGCACTAAACCTGGGCTTTGATCCCAGATACTTTGACTTCAGAATCCAAATCTTAATCGCAATACTACATTGTGTCTTAATTTGCTGCCTTCTATATATCGCCTCATGTGTATATATATATGTATATATGTATATACACATATACATCTGTGTGTGTGTGTGTGCACGTGTGTGTGTATAAAATAGAGGCCCACATTTCTATGGGAGTATAAAACCTGTTGCTGCTGAGTCGAGTCTGACTTACAGTGACCCTATAGGCCAGAGTAGAACTGCCCCATAGGGTTTCCAAAGAGTGGTAGATTCGAACTGCCAACTTTTTGGTCAGCAGCCATAGCTCTCAACTACTGCACTACCAGGGCTCCTCTGAGAGTATAGAAGAAGGAAATATTGATTCCAGCTAAAGAGACCTTGAGGAGCTTTGTGAAAGAAGTGACATTTGAGCTAGGCCTTAAGAGATTAAGACTCTAAGGAAGAGATAGGCTTAGTGACTTGCTTAAAATTTCATGAGATCTTCAAATACAGGTTTTCTTACACTTAGATTGAGACTCTTTTCAAGAACGTATAATATAGACCCACCTAGCTCTTCCTTTTTCTTGTCTTTTTCCCTTTCCCTGAGTACAAACAAAGAAATGTGCAGAATTTGGAAGGTCAAGAGGCTCAGACTCTCCAAAGAGTATGTATAAAAATGTATTAGTGCCATTTCATGGAACTGAGTAGAAATGATACAAATTGAAAGCATATATTTGCTCTCAAATCAGCTCAGATCTTCTTGGTAATAAATACAGGTTACATTTGCCATATGGGTATGCGGAATATAAAACATGCCAATATATTAATCTAAAAGCATGAAATGCCCCAGCAAGGTAGTGGGTTCCATTCACGAAATGACATAAAGTAGAAATCAAGCTTGACTTTATAGTCAAATTTTTAAAAGCTATATTTCCATACAGTTTTCAAACACATGTAAAGCTCCTTTTCATGTAAAATAAATACAAGTCCTGAGTACTTTTAATTAGTAACAGTGGAGAGATGCTGCACCTTTTCCAATTCATCTGCAGCGATGAAAATCCTTCACTCCTTTCATTTGCTGACAAGTTAATAGACATTTCCAACTCATGCCAGCACACAGAGTTTTGCAGTTTCCTCATGACAGGTGAATAATAAAGTGGCATGAGAACGTGATGACTGTTCATGGAAACCCTCACTGTGCATAAATTCTTGACCAGTGAGGGTAAGTTCTCTCATTGTCCCGCAGGACTGTGGACGTGTAGCCGATGCATCACTTTGTTTTTATTAATATCTTTATTAAAGCACAATTTACATATCACGAAATTTCCCTGTTGAGAGTCTACAATAATTTTAGTATATTCACAGAGTTGGGCAATCATCACTACAGTCTAATTTTAGGACATTGCCCCCAAAATAAACCTTGTGCCCATTGACAGCCACTCCCATTCCCACCCCAGCAACCACTATAATATTCACTACACTTTTGCAAAGAGGATATTGACTGCTCCACATGCTAGCTGCTTTGTGTACTGCATCAACGAATAATTGAATGACACGTTTATGCATTGGAGAGCATGATATGGCATGATATGGTTGAATGAGTGCACATGTGAGTGAACCTGTGTTCATGAATCCATGCACAGAGGCTAAGAGGAAATGCAAGAAATCATTAGTGAAAAGAAGCAGAGTTTGAAAGTCAGCTTGCACTTTAATAGCAAAAGATGTTGGCACAGATATTGAAAAGAAGTATAACTGGATGCATTTTACTGAGAAAAGAACAAAAATACAATTAGATAATTGATGGAGAGGGTGAAGGGGAAGTTTTTCTCATAGAATAGTTTCCATGGATATTTTATACTTCAAAATAACTACAACTCTTTATTCAAATCTCCTTAATATTCCACTATTGATTGTAAAATTCATTCCCAAGGTTCAAAAGTAAGATTAAAAAAGAAGTCTTTGGAATATAGCAATTAGGAACTTGTTTTACTGGAAGTAATGTAAATCTGAAAGACAGGACATAAATACAAGGTTTTTTTAAATTCTCATAGAGCAAGAAGTTTGAAGTGCATGATGGTGATACTCGCTTAGCTGCTTAGGGAAGAAAGCAAGGCTCCCTGCCTTCCTTCCACCCTGCCGTCCTCATTGGTTGGGTCCCATCCCCAGATTTCTTGCTTTATAAACACAAAATGGCTGCATTAAGGACAGGATATATATTCATAGACTCTGCCCTCTTGTGTGGAAAGGAAAATTGTCCCAGAAGTTATAATGAATGTTCCGTAGGTTGCTTGGCCAGATATGAGCCATATGGCCATTGATAACTGCAATGTAGGCGGGGATACTGGAGAACAAGATTTTCAACACTGACTTAGACTAATTATAATCTAATCTATACCCTGGGCTGGGCATGATGCTATCAAAACAAAACCAAGTTTTCTTTAGGCATGAAGAACAGGGACTAGGCACCAGATGCCCTGGAGACTAAATGGGATTGAAGACATTTTCTGGGAATAAGCAGACAGATGCTTCATTGGAATCTCTGAGGTTGCATCTATTCTGTTACACAGTTTGGGTGAAGAGCTAATGCCTGGCTTCAACCCCAATGCCCTAGAATGGAGAAAAAAAAAAAAAAAGGCTTTCCAGGATTGGGATTTAATTTATCCTTAATGCGACTACAGCTCAGGGAGCTTCCTTTACGGCTATTCTATGAAAGACTTTATTCTCTGGAAAAAATGTTAAGTCTATTGCATGAATACAAAGTTGAAGAATTATTTTTACAAGTTGAGTATCTTGTTAAGAATAAGAACAGACATTCTCAAATAAAAATGTCACTCAGTCAGAGCATGAGAAGTTGAAAATCTTCATTTAGTCTCCCATATATATTTATAACTCTTGAGCCAAAGTAGAAAATAAATGCTGCCCTTTGACAATATAAAAGACCCAGACACAAGAATCTCCCAACCAGATTTATGGAAAGTATTCCCTTGTTCTAGACCCTTCTATTAAGCTATTTAATATTTTAATGTAATACTATATTTTAATTTAAGTAAAAGTTTCATTTCATTAGTTAATAACATAATAATTAGTTAATAACATACATATAATGTATTTCTTTAATCACTAATATTTTTATTGGTGCTAAGACTTCTAGTTAAAATACTAACATGTATACTCTCAGTGACTAATACTGACTCTCCCAATATCCCATAAAAATACCAACAAAATTGTATAAGTATGAAAACCTGTAATTTCGGGACAACAGACAACTCAGGCCAAAATATAGGAATCATTATCACTAATGATGGGACTAATAAGTTTAACTTGAAAAGAAAGATCATGTTTCATTTACGTTTTGCTGCCTGAGTTAAAAGTTTTATCTAGTTAGGAAAACAGTAACAAAATCCTTTGACTTGCTGAATTGTCAATCCCATGCTTGAGGTTAGAGAAGGCAATTTAAGAAGAAAACCAAGCAGCTGCTCCTCCTCACTCCTACCCTACTTCCACTTTTTGGTGACTATTTCCTGGAACAAAAGAAATCACTTGTGCTGAATAATGTGCTGAATAGGGACCAAAGTCAGAAGAATCTGACTTAAACTCTAGCTCCATCACTTACTAGCTTAGATACTACTTAAAAGCTCAGATTACTGATTTTCTTACCTATGAAATGAGGATAAGAATAGTATGTACTTCAGAGTTGTGATGCTTAAATAAGGCAGTACACTTGATATTCAAAGCCCAGTGCTCAAATACAGTACACACTCAATAGTTTTTTTTTTTTTTTACTTTTCATTTGTCAAATATTATTGTGCTTCCTGTTACCCTCCCCCCACACACAAACGGGGAGAGAGAGAAGGTGGGAGAGAATGAGGGAAAAAAGAAAGCAGTATCTAAACTGAAACTGGACTGAAGGTACTGAGGGTAGAGGAATGTGGCCTGAAAAGTGCAATACTGCAGTCCTGGTTGCATATCATCCTCCTTCTCCTTAATAAAGATGCATCCCTGGAAAAATCTTAAAGTACTTCTCTTTTATATATTACATGTGAATTACAAATTACAGATTGCACAAGTCTTCTTACCATACTGGGGGAAAAATGGACATTGGAGCTTAAGAAAATCTCACCATAGAAATACCTGGTAGGCAAAAAGCAAAGAAGAAACAAAATGAACAAAACACAAAAATCCAAAAATTAGGTAGTTACAACACCAATGAAACAAGAACAGGGATTCACAGAGAAAGGAAAGACTCAGATGAATATTGATATAAGGAAAAGATAAAGAGCAAAAATATTTGCAAACTCTAAAGGAGTAGTTCTTATCTTGGGGTGATTTTGCCCTCCCTGACCCCCCAGGAACATTTTTTGACCCCCCAGGACCATTTAGCAATGGTCAGGGATATTTTTTATTGTCACAACTGTTGGGGAGGGAGGAGGAGAGCTGCTACTGGCATTTAGTACGCACAGGCTAGGGATGCTATTCATTATTACACAGTGCACAGGACAGCTGCACAACAAAGTGTTATCTGATCCAAATGCCAGTGGTGCTGAGGTTGAGAAGCTCTGCTCTAAAGGAAAAAGATTGTAGAAATGAGAGGTATTGATCATTAGAAATGACCCTGTAGGCAATTGAATCATGCAGAGAGTTAGACTGAAAGATTCTCCACTAAATCAAAAGAAAACAGTATGAAAATTGCTATGAAGAATATAGTATATAGAGAGTGGAAGAACTGATGTATGACCTATGAAAAATAGGTATATACAAAGAAAAATAATGAAGGAAGAAATGATGAGGTTATAATAGACAAAAATTTATCTGAATTGAGAGATCACTTTTGTCTACAGATAAAGAAAAAAAGGTGTCATCCTGGTCAAAAGAAAATTAATTAAATAAAACCCAGACATGTATCAAAGGAAGTGCTTTAAAAATCCAGGTGTAAAAAAGGGATAGCTTTCAAAGAAACAAAAACCAAGCTGGCCTCAGATTTCTCTGGCCCAACACTAAATACCAAAAAAACAAACAAAACCCTTGGAACGATGTCTACAGAACTATGAGGAGAAAGATTTCAGAAACAACAAAAAATCTTGCTGTCGAGTAGATTTTCTCATAGCGACCCTATAGGACACAGTAGAACTGCCCCAGAGAGTTTTCAAGGAGTAGCTGGTGGATTCAAACTGCTGACCTTTCAGTTAGCAGCCGTAGTTTGTGGTAGCTTTTAACTACTGCGCCACCAGGGCTACAACAAAATAAAGAGTAGTTGATAAATAGCTGTTATTTGATATACAAGGAAATGTACTATAATTGCATATTCTCAACTAAAAATAATAATAATTTCAGCCAGTAAAGAAAAAAAATTGAAAAGTAAAAACTTAATACTCAATAGTCATAATATAAAAAGACTAGTCTTGATTATTAAAACATAGAATATTATGATTATTTAAATTTTGATATCAAAGTATGATTTATTCTCAAACATATGTAATAAAACCTGTTGCAAATATAAGTCTAAATTGATAGAAACACAACTTTTTAATGATTAAATAATTTAAGAAGAAATTAACTCATATAAACTAGAATAGAATAAAATATTGCCAAACTTCATGTCATATCAACACTGAACACAGTAGTTAATAAGGTTCAATTAAAGTAGTTTATACATAAATATATATCCTACAAAGGCAGAATGTATCATTTTAAAAACTGGTGAGGATTTACTTTAAAAATCATGTTTCAAGCTACAAATAAAAAAATGATATACTATAAAAGCCTGAAAATGAACATATAAGACTCTCTGATTTCAATGCTATTGAGATATATTAGTAGAAATAATATAGAATGAAATAAAATTTAGAAAAAAATAGTTTTTATTATAAATAAATCTTAAATGGGAAAGAAACCAACAGTTATTATGCAACAACCAAGTCTATCCAAAGCTATGCTCAGAGGCAAATGCACAGCCCTAAATGCTCCCATTCATTATTCATTAACAAAAGTAAATATCATTAAGGTAAGTTTTCAACTGCTATAAAATAACAAAACAACCCGAAGGGCAGCAGGAGGAAGAAAAGTAAAGTTAATTGATTCGATATGTTTCAAAAGAACATTTGAAAAATAAATTAAGGAAGTTACTATATGGGGTAATAAAGAACACAATGAAATGAAATAGGCAAACAGCTTGTTTTTTTAATGCAGGAGAAAAAAAAAAGAAGCAAATCCCAAGTATGTTTGAAAAGAAAATATTCCAACAGATACAGTGTTCATTGAAAAGGATAAGAAACTGCTATGTAAAAATCTATGCCAATAAAATTGAAGATGTTGATAAAAAGATACATTTACAGGAATGTGTAACTGATCAAAAGTGATTCAAGAACTCTTAGAAAATAAAAAATGTCTGGTAACTATTAGACAAAATGAAAAATAATCAGACATTAGAATCTGAAGACTTTAGTAAGGATCTCTTTTAGATTATTAATTAAAAATAATTTCCATGTTGTGTCAAATATTTCATCACTTAAAAAAGATAGAAAGATTACTAATTTATTTTATGAAACTAATATCACCCTGGAAATCAAATCATGGTTAATATAACCCATTGTTGTAGACCAATCAAATTTATGAATGCAGTTTAAAAAATTCTAAATAAACTACTGACAAATAGTATATTAGTAGAAGAATTTATGACAGCCAAGTAGGATTTATTTCCATATTAATATTAGAAAAATTAATTTAAAGAAATTCAGCATGGATAAACGTCCTTCTTCATCATGACATCTGTTCTAAACCAACATCCTATGAGTTCGAAGTCATGAAAGCTCACGTTATGGTTACTGGAAAAAATACTGAAGGCAGTTGTTTTTAAATGACAATTATGGCAAAATGGCCTGCTATCCCTATTACTATCTCACATTGTTTTAAAATACTGACCATGGTAAGGAGACCCAGTAAACCCAGTGCCGTCGAGTCGATTCCGACTCATAACAACCCTACAGGACAGAGTAGAACTGCCCCATAGAGTTTCCGAGGAGCGCCTGGTGGATTCGAACTTCTGACCTCTTGGTTAGAATCCCTAGTACTTAACCACTACGCCACCATCTTTAGCTATTGGTAGTAAAGAGACAAGTACCAATATTCATGGGTTGCTTCTCTGGAAACATAAGATAATTAACTGAAACAGTTCAAGATATTATAAAATAAATCAGAACTTTTCAATGCAGCAGCAATAACAAATTGAGAAGTGGAACGGGAAACTATCCTATGCATGATAGCAACAGAACATGGAATACAAGGAACGTCTTGGTAAGAATTATGTAGGACTTACAGAACAACAAACCTACGAGACATGTTAAACGGGATGAGATGTTAAGTTTCTAGATGGGAATATCAAACTTTGTGATGGTGCTATCTTTCCCCAAATCAATACAAAGTGTTAAAATAATCCCAATTAAAATTTAAATTAGATGGTTTTGATTTTTTTAGGCAGGCAGAGGTAAGGATTGAAAATGTGATGTGAAAGTTTAGCTGGAAGAGAACACAGATAACGTTAACACAGGAAGTTATAATGAGTGGTAAAAACTACCCCAATTTTTATGGATAAGTAATTTTAAAATTACAATAATGAAAGGATAGTTGAATTGGTGTAAGAATCAAAACACATTAATTGACTAGGGTTTGTTGTTGTTAGGTGTCTTCGAGTTGGTTTTGACTCATACTGACCCCACGTACAACGGAATGACACACTGCCTGGTCCTGCACCATCCTCTCAATCATTGCTATGTTTGAGCCTATTGTTGGAGCTACTGTGTCAATTCATCTCTTTGAGGTCTACTTTGCCTAGGGTACCCATTGCTGTCGAGTCCATTCCTACTCATAGTGACCCTATAGGACAGAGTAGAACTGCCCCCATAGAGTTTCCAAGGAGCGCCTGATGGGTTCAAATTGCTGACCTTTTTGGTTAGCAGCCGTAATACTCACTTAACCACTACACCACCAGGGTTTCCTTGACTAGGGTATTTAGTCTTAAATTACACTGTAGAATTTATTAGAATATAATTATGACAAGGAAAACAATACACAAATGGGGAATCAAGTAATTGTTTTGTAAAATGGTTAAGTATATAAGATAGTAATAAAGTTAGGTTTTTCCTTACACAGTTCTTTAATACATATCTCATTTGTTTGAAGAGTTGATGCAGAAGGTAAAGACACCCTCCAAAAAACCTACTAAACAAAAATGCCTGTGAAGGTATGTGTACACGTGTGTGTAGAAGATAGATTTTTTTTCACTATGAAAGAAATCAAAAGATATCCAATGCATGAAGCTCAGTGAAAAAATAAGTTGCAAAATAAATATAATATGATCCTAATTATGTTAAAAATTAAGGGAAAAAACATGCTTTTATGTATGCATGTAGATGTTGAAATACATAGATTACGTTTGCAATGATACACAAAAAGCTAATAAAGATGATTTGGGGGGGTAGCAGGTCAGGTTAAATGAAGGTCAAGGTGAACTTCTGGTTTATTTATGTTTTTCAATATCTTGCGGTGAGAAAAAATTGGTTTTGGTTGTATAATTAAAATTAATTTAATTTTAAAATTAAAAAACAAAAGAAATCAATGGATATCACACAGATAAAGGTGGTTGTATTAAATATACATTTATGTGGCTCAAAAACAAAAACGAATTTATGAGGCAAATAGCAAACCAAGGCATTATTCCAACATACATTTTCACCCTGTAAAGAGTTCTTAAGAAACACTTTTGAAAAATATCTCTATACAGAAATGGCCACTCAATGTGAACAATTTACTGAGGCCAGAATGTGTTGCAAATATCAGCCTCACAAGTAATCAGTGACGCAAATTGAAGTAGTACTGATTTTTCACTAATAACAGTTAAAAAGAAGGAGGCCGGGCAGCACAATGGTTGAAGCAACTGGCTGCTAACGGGAAGTTTTTGTGGTTGGAACCCACCAGCCTCTCTGTGGGAGGAAGATGTGGCAATTAGCTTCCTTAAAGATTAATAGCCTTGGAAATCCTATGGGGAAATTCTACTCTGTCCTACAGGGTCATTATGAGTCAGAATCGACTTGAAGGCAGTGGGTTTTAACGTTGAAACAGATTTTTATGAAAAATATATTTCGACACTAGAAAGAATGAATTTTATGAGCAGTTTTATAGTGAATTTCAGCAACCTTTCCATAAAACAGTTTTTAATATTTACCCAAATCCTTAAAGGAAGCTTATCTATTAACCCAATAATTTCACTTTTGGTAATTTATCTTATTAAAAAAAAAAAAGAGAGAGAGAGATGTGGACAAATAGTTTTGTAAAATGATGATTATTGCATTAAAATGTATCATGGCATTAAAAAATGCCAAAAAAAAAAAGCAAGTTTCCACAGTAAAAAAAAAAGTATAGAATTAAAAATACAGACTGCACAGTAGACTGATTAAAACTCATCTCGTAGAAGGCTAGTCACCATCATTTTAACAGGTAAAAAAGTGTGTAATGGTGGGTTACAAAAGTGTTATAACATTTTTTTAACTTAATACACATACATAAACAGAAAAATACAGCACGCAGAATAAAATATTAAAAACCTGGGTGTATGTATGCATATGTGAGAGCATGCATGCTTGCTTGTATGTGTGTGTGCGCATGCATGTAGATATGGAGATAAGAAGGTAAAGAGATATGGATATATATATAAGACTTCAAAGTATTGTTTATTTTCATTAAGCTTTCCTGACTTTCAATTATTTCCTTTTTTATGAGCATTCATTTTTTTTTTTGTAATCTAAAAATGAGAAAAAAGTATAAAAAGAAACAAAAAGTATGAAAAGTGGATATCTAAGCAAGTGCCCACTTTTTCACTGACAGTACAACATACTGTATAAAAACAAGCATATTCTGTGACAAACTCTAGGAGCGTTTAACAGGCATTTTTTATGAGCATTTAATGACCGAATGTAAATTCTCACAACACCTTTGCAAAGTAGGTAGGGAAGCACATGGTGCACTCAAAAGCAAGCCCGATTTGAGTCCCTCCTTCGCCAATCTGGTCAAGATTGTCAGATCTCTCCCACGCTCTGCAATAAAACAGTAATGATTGTTCTTTATTTCTAGAGTTTGCCCAAGGGAGGAATTGATGCCTGCTTTGGAGATCCAAGGACCCTAGCTATGCAGTGATTAAGCACTTGACTGCTAACCAACAGGTCGGCATTTCAAACCCACCAGCCCCTCCATGGCAGAAACATGTGCCAGTCTGCTTCTGCAAAGATTTACAGCCTTGGAAATCCTGTAGGATAGTTCTGCTCTATCTTAATAGAGTTGCTATGAGACAGAATCAGCTTGATGGTAACGGATCCGGGTTTGGTGGAGGTCCAAATTTTTATAGGGCCAATAGAAAGTCTCCACAGATTCCCAGAATCCTTCTCCACCAATTTATAGATGCGGGAAATATTAGACACCATGGACGTTCTTTTATTATTCAAAAAAAAAAAATCTTTTAAGTGCCTTTCCCTTAGGGGCTTGGACTACAGCAGTGAAACACAACAACAACGGCATAGTACTGGAGCTTAGCATTCCCCCCTTCTCCACCCAAAGGCTTACAAAAAAAACCCAAAAACCCAGCGTCGTCGAGTTGACTCTGACTCATAGCGACCCTATAGGACAGAGCATAACTGTCCCATAGAGTTTCCAAGGAGCGCCTGGTGGATTCGAACTGCCGACCCTTTGGTTAGCAGCGGTAGCACCTAACCACTAGCCACCAGGGTTTCCACCCAAAGGCTTAGCTCCTTCCAATTTCCAAGGTGCATCTAGATGTGGAGTAAGATGTGACTAAACATATGTTTATTGTTGAAAATTAAAACATACTCTTAAGCAATCCTGAAATAATCCACTTCTATTTCTATCCCAGCTGTGGTCTGGCACTGCTCTGATTCTTCATACTGACAATCAGACCCTAGATCTGATGTCTCTATGTCTGTCTGTCTAACATGGTAGTCACAAGCCACACATGACTACTTACATTAAAATTGAAAGTTCAGTTCTCAGTCATAAGAACCCTGATTCAAATGTTGCGTATTGCACCATACATATATAGAACATTACAGATTGTTCTATTGGGCTGGGCTCCTCTGTAGTTTCACAGGGATTGGCATTTTTGTCTTTTTAGAAATTTTCTCAACCCCCAGGCCAGGTTTTCAGGTCTTGTTGCCTAGTCCTTCTTCCCAGATATAGATTCTTCCACAAATATCTCCAGTCTGCTGCTCATTCATGAAATATTCAAATGACTACTGCTGGTTACCTAGAGTTCTGATACTTGCTGTTATTGCCATACAGTTGGTTCCAAATCATGGTGACCCCATGTACAAAAGACTGAAACATTGCCTGGTCATGTGCCAACTTCCAAATCATTGCTATGCTCGAGTCCATTGTTGTTGCCAATACGTGCTTTGAGTGCCTTCCAACTTAAGGGCCACATCTTCCAGCACTATCTTCCAGGTAATATATTTTTGTGATCCATTGGATTTTCACTGGCCAATTTTTGAAGGTAGATCACCAGGTCTTTCTTCTTAGTCTGTCTTAGTCTGACAGCTTTGCTGAAACTGTCTACCCCCTGTGACCCTGCTGATATTTGAAATATTGGTGGCACAGCTTCCAGTGTCATAGCAACACACGAGACACAGTATGACAAACTGACGGATGGTGGTCTGAGACTTACATAGTTCTTGCTGCTCTGTAGGTCAAAAAAAAAAAAAAAATGCTGACTTCTGACTTGTGGATGTCTGCTATGCACAGGTCCTGTAAGCAGCCTGGCCCACTACTTACTCCAGACTGCTAGTACCACTTAATCGTAAGTTCATCACCTTCCCACCATTCATTGTCTAACCATAATGTCAGCCTGTCCTTAACCTCTCATTCTTCTAAACATGAGATTGCCTGACCCTTGGATCTGACACTCATTTATAACTTTTCTGGTTCCAACTTTGCTTCTCTTCCTTGCACACACTTTGTATTCTCTCTATAAGGAGGTTTACTCTGGCTTCCTTCAAAGGATCTCTCACCTAACCAGTCTGTTCCTCAAGATTCCAGCCACCAGTTTTGCAACCATTACTACTGAGCCCCGGAATGTCCTGTAATGAGTGAATTCCCTTTAGCCCTGTAAATTACCTACCTTGTTACATTTCCAGAGTCAAAATTCTTTGGTTGAACCAGCTCCTATGACTGTAGCAAGTATTGGGGGAAGGTCTTTTTCCGGGTTCTCCTTCCTCCTGTTTTTCTAATCCCAGTAAGTGCTAGCATTTATGCCTTGAATCATTCACCCAACAACATCAAAAGTTTGGTCTATTTTGAGAATTCAATCATTAATTTATTTATTTATTCAACAAGTGTTTATTAATCATCCAGAATATGCTAGCTTCTTTTCTGGGAGTTGGAGATACAGCGGTGGCCAAGACAGATAAAGCCCTTGTTTTCATGGGGATACCATTGCAAATAAACAATCAATCAATACTATCTAATCAGTTACCAAAGAGTACTGAGTAAACAGAATAAACAGCAGCATTTCTTCTTAGGATGATCAGAGACAGTCTTTTTGAGGAAGTGACATGTGAGCAGAGAACAGAATGACAGGAGATGGTAAACCAAGCGAATATCTTGGGAAGAGTATCCCACACACAGGAAACAACTCATGAAAGTCTCTGAACAGGGAAGTGACATGCATTGATTTTTGTTTTAAAAGGATTTCCCTGGCTTCTATGTGAATAACAAACCTGTGGGGAAGGGCAAGGCAGGAGCAAAGACACCGGTAAGAGACTGTGCAGCCTTAACTCTGTGATTCAAAGCTGTTGTAAGCCCCAGATGTCTGTTACTAACGAGTCATCTTGGCCCCAGTGTAGAGTGAGCTTTTCTTATCTATATGCTGTAATCTATTCCCAAGTATGTACGTGTTTCAATTGTCTATTTTTTTTAACGTTAAGCCTAAAAGCTCAGTAATAACATTTTGTGGCAGAAACAGGAAGTATCATTCAATTTGAAGGTGTTTAGCTCTCAACTGGAGTGCCAGGGTGGCACAAACAGTTAAGTGCATGACTACTAACCGCAAAGGTTGGTGATTGGTACCCATCCAGAGGCAGCTCAGCAGACAGGCCTGGCGATCTACTTCCAAAAGGTCACAGCCATGAAAACCCTGTGGAGCACAGTTCTACTCTGCAACACATGGGGTTTCCAGGAGTTGGAGTTGACTTGACGGCAACTAGTTTTCAGCCCTCAATTATCAAAGCACAGCAGTGTGTAATGGGAATGGCCTCGGTTGATACAGACTTGTTTGTATTTCTGCATGAAAAGGCTCACAGCAGCATGGCCCTCCATCCATTGCCAAGAACAAAAGCCCAGCTTTCCCAAGGCCTATCAAGGCTGCCCTGCCACTAATCCAGCTTTGTGACATTTGTGAGAGAATATATATATATATTTTTTTTTAATTCAGAGAATGCCTGAAGACATTTACCCTTTCCAACTAAAAAGCCTTGGGGAAGGCCATGAAAATCATATTCCTGCCAACTTTACTAATGAGAGCAAGCATATGCTTTCTTCGTTTAAATGGCAGAATAGCAAACACAGACAAAACACATTAGTTACCATTAGCAACTGTATCAAAATTAGCAAGTTTAGGTTATACTTGAAAAAATTATATCTATATCATATTTTAATAATCATTTTCCCAGTATGAAGCCTCAGTGCTGCGTGATGGAGAGATCTAAATATAGACATACTCTTTGCATAAAAATCAGTTGCTGTGAATTAGCTGTAAGCTGAAAAATTTTATAACAGAGCTTATAATAAAACAAAAGTATGATTTGATTATGTTTCCGCAAGAAGTTATTTTCTGTGATATTAAAAAGTCTTGAATGTATTGATGATAAACCTGACTGAACTTAGTTCCTATAATTTTACTTTGATACATTGTTTTGACTTTAACCATTATGGACTTTGGCCTATAAATGATGAAAAAAATTCATAGTATCTGTATTGGGCATGAATAGAAATACTTAAGTCTACTGTTGACAATTCGTTCATTATATTTTGTCACATCCCCTCACAGATGACTGCATATTAGGATTTTAGCATTTTTTTTATATATATATATATAGGGTCGCTATGAGTCAGAAAAGACTCGATGGCACTGGGCTTGGTTATATATATTTATTTTGGATAATGAGAGATGATCATAAAGCTGAATATTGTGTTCTTAGACAGCAGGTTTAATTGTGGAAAAAAATTTATTTGACAGTTCAAAATTTTGAATGTTATTGCTTTACATCATTCACAAACTGTAATTCATAGAAGTAATGTAATACTTAAGTTTTCATCAAGATATGTTCTCATGCCTTATATGTTAGACAAATCTGAGTTTTCTTACTTCAGGCTCTGTGTATCACAATGCCGCTCTTATAAGGGCTGTGTAAAAAGTGAGAGATTAATGATGTTTGAGGTACAAAGTGATAGAGCTCATTAGCCTACATAGTTTGCGTATGGCTCTTCATGACTTGAGATTAATGCAGTCCTGGGGATGTGTGTTGCTCTGGGTGGAACTTTGCCATCGGCACAGTGCTTGCTTTAGATAGTTTCTTTTGGTCATTATTCTCATTAGCTCGTATTGTGTAGCAAACCAAATACAGTTGACTTTTACTTCTGCCACTAACAATTGAGGTCTGCTAGCCTGAATCCTTGAACACACCTTTTGGGAACCTTTGTATCGTTTAACAGGATTGACAACAGCACTTTATGCCAAGTAGTTGGCTGTGAAAAATAAATTTCAGAATTCTGCCTTGATTTACATAGTCTGATTGATTCTGGAAAACCATGTCTATACCATAATCAAATTGATTCTGCTGTCTTGATTTTTCCAGAATTTGGTCACATCATCTTAGGCGAAGCACATATACGAAACTAAACGTGTATAAAGAGATACAAGAATTCAACATCTGTTGGGCATCTGCTATATGGCATGCGTTGAGCTAGTTGGTTACGCTCAACAGTAAATATTTATTGGGCATGGTACAATGCATTTGTCATTGCTACGTTATCAACAATTCACCCTCAGCTAATATGATGATGCAATATCCAAAATTAAAGTTATTTCAATTGCAAGGAGATGATTGTGAGAGAGGAGATGATTAGAATAAGGCATGAATTTCAGAGCCAAGAAACTTGGCAGGGTTGTCTGTCTTCTGGGAAACGTTTTTCTGCGCTTATGAACCAACATGAAGTGATATTCTGGAGTTTTCCACACACTATGATGCTCCATTTGTGTTCCATTTCCCCGTGAGGAGAGTAAACAGAGGACATTCTTTTCTGACTAAGTTATATGGCCTCTGCCGCAATGATTGAGTAAAACCATTCTTCCATTTCGCCCAAAGTGCACTGCAGAGGTAGCCACGTGTAACCTGGACAAGGTGGATAGCAACAATCTCTGAAGCATATGGGGTTGAATTCTACTAAATAAGGTTCTTTTATATTAGTCTGTGAAAATCCAATTTGAGTCAAGTCTTCTCTTCACAGAAACATCAATTCTAGATGAACAGAGAGGAGCAGAACAATCACCAGTGGAATAGTGATATTAAGCTCCTTTTTCTGACCCCAGCCTTGAAGGCCCTGGGGTCTAAATGTTTGAAGAGCTGCTAACATAGTTTCATACTACATATGTACACTCTAATAACACTGCACATCACTCTAAAAATTCCCTCTGCCATGTAAAGAAATCTATACATATTTTGCAATCTAAGTATATTTGATGGTTATGCCATTTTGTTGTACATTTTGTAGACAATCCTGCACAATATTTATGTGGTACATTTAACATGAAAAAGTGCATATATAAATGAACTCAATAAATTGAGTCAACATTTTAGCAAGTCATTTATTTTTAGAATCACCTCATAAAAACCTCTTAAAATTTGACAGAGCAAGTGTCATACGATCTATTTTTTGTAGGTAAAGAAACTGAAAATCAAAGGTGGTGAATGACTTTTCTAAAGTCACCTAACTTTTAAAGGATGCGATTTTCTCATTTCCATTAAATCAGTCACTGGTGTGAAGGAGCCTTTGGAAACTTCCCTTCGTCACTTTGATTTTTTTTTACATTGTGGTATGAACTTGGTCAAGTTACCACCTGTATTCCTGGTGTATAGTAGATATCTCTGGTGAAGGTACCCAATCTTGTCTCTATAGGCCTTTTACCAATTCCTGAGCCAAGTAGTACTACATATGTCATCACGGATGCGATAGACACATGGATACTTGTTAGACATTTAAGAGACTGTCCAAATGCTAACATTCACATTTTCAGGGAGGGTGCAGAACAGAGAGAGGATTCAAGTCTAGCACTAGTCTGATATTTCACACCATTCAGGCAATTGAGAGAATACTTAACCTCACACATTGAGAGAAAGATGAGTCTAGGAGGTGAAAGTGTTACCCAGTAAGTACACAAGTAGCAAAATGAGACAGGAAGGCAATAAGGAGAAAATATATCCAGTGTAACTAGAGGAAGACTGACATTGTACAGGAATATCAGAAAGTGAGGGGTATTTGAAAAAATCATAGAGGTATGCCAAAAGGATGCAGAAATCATCTTGAAGGGACTGACACTGATCGCATCAGGGACAATTTGTTCCTCAAAATAAATGACAATAGTAATGGATTATAATCTAATGAATGAAACAAGACTTCATAAGACCATACTGATATAAATGAATAAATGAAGCAGAAAGAAAAAGTTTCTCTACAGAGGGACACCACCTAATAATTATAGAGGAAATGATGGAGTTAGAAAATCAATCATGGATGCTAAAATTAGTAGGCGGAAGTTTGATGAGAGACAGGGTATTTATTTACATCATCTCACTCATAAATTACTTAATATCCCTTATATCACATTAATTATAAATGAAAAATAGTAATCATATGGCAGTTAGTTTGGAAGACACCAACTTAAGCAAGTGATCAAAGTGAATATCATCAGTACTGAAACAAATGAACATTGCGTGCCCTTTGACATACACACTGAGATAGACATCACATTGTTTATGCAAAATTGAAATGTGGAACCTGAATCTAGCCATAAGACAAACCAAAACTAAGGGTAATTCTACAAAATAACTGGCAGGTGTTTTCCCTAAAAGAAAAGTGTTCAGCTCAGGAAAGACAAAAATAAATAAATTATTAAAAGTCTGAGTAACTATCCCAGATTAAGGTAGAACAAAGAGCCATAACAACTAAAAGTGGTGTATGATTCTGGATTACACCAAACTGGGAAAAATAGTTAAAAAGAGATTGATGGAAAAACCGATGCTATTTAATATGGACTATGAATTTTTTTTTTTTTTTTTTTGGTTTCCAAGAAATCCTGGTAGTGTAGTGGTTAAGTGCTATGGCTGCTAACCAAAAGATCGGCAGTTTGAATCTACCAGGCTCTCCTTGGAAACTCTAAGGGGCAGTTCTACTCTGTCCTGTAGGGTCGCTATGAATTGGAAACAACTCGACGGCAATGGGTTTGGTTTTAGGTTTTGGTTTACGGATTAGGTAATAGTATTGCATCAATTTTTAGTTTTCTGGTTTGATAACTGTACTATTATTCTTTCAGAATATACCCTTGCTCTTAGAAAGTGTACAGTGAAGTATGTATTTAGGGGAAACAGTCATGATGCCTTGAAATTACTTCCAAATGGATCAGAAACAAAGAATATACATATATGCATATAATAGAGAGCAGTGAGGGAGAATGATTAAAAAATGGGGCAGAAATAAATTCTTATACATTCTTACAACCTTTCTCTGAAATTGTATCAAAATTTAAAAAAAGCAAAAAATACACACCAGGGTCCATCACAATAAGGCAACAAAATCTCTACCTGAGCTGAAGAGCTAAAGCACAGCGAACAGCAGATGTAAAAAGGACTAAAAACTAAGGGATGTGTGAGCATTGTTCACTTGGGTCAGGCAGACAGGCAAGTCTGTATTCAGACCATTTGTAGGAGCACAACACATAATGGGCTACCATACCAATGCCCCAGTAACTGGAACCATCAAATTGTATTTTTTTTTCACTTACAAAACAGGATCACAATAACTAACTCACAGTGGATTTTTGAAGATTGTATAGAATAATGGATATTCAGCAACTAGGATTGTGCCTGACACATAGAATATGCACAATAGATATTGCCCCATTTAGTTCCCACCTCCATTGGCTTTCTCCGATTTTTTTGTTTTTTGATGCCAAGTATAAAATTTCTTTAATTCTGCCTCAAGGACATACAAACTTGAGCCCAAGGGAACTTATTCCTCAGACCCAGACTACCGTTTCATGGCCCATAAAATACAGCTTCTATCACAACCCTGAAGGAAAGAAACATAACACTTGAGAATTAGGATAATAACGAACACTTTTCTTCCATTTCAGAATTATTCAAATGTATAGTCAATGGATCCCCATGGAAGCATATTTTTCCTCTTTAATTTCTGCCTGAAGACTTTGTACCACGTTTCTTCCTTAGAACAAACATGGGAAAAGAGTTCTGGGAAAAGGAGTATTTTAGTGAATCAATAAGTAGAATGTTTTCTTTAAAAGGGCTACAAATTCTCTCCATGTTATTTTTTTTTCCTTAGAAACATGGGTGCACATGTTTAGAATCTAATCAGCCCAATTAATAGACTCCAGTGGCAAAGAAGTGAATTGAGAACTAGAGTTTTAGATTTTTTCTATTACTTCTGTAATAGAAATTTCTACTGCTTGGTGATGTTTTAATTTTATCCCCCAGGTGTAGTGAGCACTAGCATTGTGCTAACGAAGGAGATGTTTTGAGACTAGAAAGACATGTTCTTTACCCAAGTCATGCTGTGCATAAGATATACTAAAAAATACTACTCATTCATAAATCATGTAAAATGAAATGTGATAAAGAAGCAAAATGAGTGACTCATAATTCATGCTATAGATAGTAAGGAATCTGAATAAGCCAAATGGTGAAACCAACAGAATTCAGGGATTTAAGAGGAAGGGCAGGAGGTGAAGATCAGAGGTTTCAGATATATGCTGATAGTATCATCTACAGTCTTTTGAGTAGTTTCATCTGTCTTATTCTAATTGTTCTAAGTATTGAAAAAAAAAAAGTGTATCTATATTAATCAAGTGATTTGTCTGAGTAATTCAAGGTGTAAATTCATTGACAAGTATTTATTTCTGGGTTTTCAACAAATTGCCAAGTTTGTTGTTGCTTAAACATCATCACCTAAAGTTATGTATACAAATGCCCATTTCCTTTGGAAAGGCTGCCTGGTAGGATTTGCCACTTATGCCAATCAGCTCCAACCACTAGTCAATTAAGTACCCAGCATATACCTAGCATGGGGGAAATAAAACTCAGCCATGCATTTAATAAATATTTGTTGAACCAAATTGGCAGTTTTAGGGGAGCCAGAATGTAATATGAAATTAGAACTGAGTTTTTAGACAGACAATTGAAGTTGAAATTCTAAGTCCACCACTTTCAAGATATGCGACCTTATTTATTCATCTGTAAAATGGGAGCAGAAATTTCCCCAGAACCAAACTCACATGACCATTTTGAAGGTGAAATTAAATGCATACAAATGTATTTCCAAACTGTAAGGAGAAGTGTCTGTGTATCAGAATAACTCCTATCTTTTCAGTAAAATTCTATTAGTCATGTTCTTCATTACTATATCATTGTTTATTTTATCCCTTTGCTATGCACATTTAGATTGTGTTGTATTTTCAACCAATACAAAAATGGGCATAAAACATAAAAAAAAAAAAAATGCGACACTTTTCAGAAAATGGCTAGACTTACTCCCAACTCCTGAGGAGGGTTATTGGAGACTGAGGCAGGCAAGACCACAGAGAGAAGAGTTTCTGGAGTGATGTACATAGAGCTTATAAAACTAAAATACCCTCCAATAAAAGAGCTCCAGGGCATCCTGTCTGTAAAAAAGGGTAACAGCTCCTGCCACTTGGATCAAGTGTAACCAATCTTTCTGTTCTGGGAATTACCACATAATCGAAAATCAGTTGTGTTTGGGCTGGCTATGAAGGAGGCTAAAACTGTATTCAATAAAAGAACACTACAATGCAAGCTCAAAGGAAGTATTGTTCAATAAACAATATAACCCCAGTGCCTAGGACAGTGTTTGGCACATAGCAGGCTGTTGAAGTAATACAGAAATCGTCCTGGTGAAAAATTCTGGCCAATGGGGTGATCCATATTGGAGAGCAACAATCTGATCCAAAAAGATTCTCCCTCTTTGAAGGTGTGAACATTAGACAACTCAAGAAAAACCACTCAATATCATACTACTTCTTAACTGGTGCCCCACATAATTTTTTGACTGAGGAGACACAGTCTCCTGATACCAAATACCTTTGTATTCATGAAAGAATCCCCTTACCAATATAACTTTTGTCTTTGCAAACTCCAAGAGCCCAATTATTACAAAGATTAAAACAAGTCTTCCTTGGGTCTAAAAGACATTATTTTTTCCACCTAAAGTCAGGAAGCCTTTCAATACCTTTTCTACTATTGCAGCGAGAGGCATTTTATAGAAATTCATGTACAAGTAATTTGTAGATGGCATTAACAGAATGTTTGCACTGGAAGAGGGAAGCCTGACTGAATTTCCTGCTTTATTCACTGCAACAAATAGTACTAGAAATGACCAGAACAATAGAAATACAGTCAATGTGGTCTCTTATGGAAACAAAACATGTCAGTACTTTAAAAACTAGGTTTTGTAATACAATGTTGTGCAAAGACAAAAAAAAAAAATGCTCATAAAAGGAAGTGCTCTTCCTGCGGGAGTAGTGAGAAAAGAGAATTACAAAATGAAGACAAAGAAATGGGAATAAAATCTGGGTTGAATGGTAATCCATGTCTTCTCCCCATGCTTTCTACTATCAAAATGTACTTACCCAATCCGGGGCCAAGATGGCGGACTAGGTGGACGCTACCGCGGATCCCTCTTGCAACAAAGACTCGGAAAAACAACGGAATCGATCACATACATAACAATCTACGAACTCTGAACAACAAACACAGACTTAGAGATGGAAAACGAACAAATACGGGCAGACAGCGACTGTTTTCAGAACCAGGAGCCAGCGCACCAGGCAGGTGACCTTCGGAGCCCAATCTGGGGCAGAGCCCAGGGGGGCAGATGGCACAGAAAGGGGGCCCACCCCTTCCCCCCCGAACCCATCCAGGGAGGAAGTTTAGCAGGTTGGTGCGGGCGGCGTAGAGGTGCACCCGGAGGGAGAAGCACCCGGGAGGCAGTGACTGATCTGGGAGGGGGGAGAACAGCGTCCCAGCTGGGGTGACCTCCCGCCCGGAATTAGGCTAGAAGCCGATGGGGCGCGAGCGGGGGGGGGTCAACTATATTTCCCTAAAGTGACCCCAGGGCGGGGCCCACAATTTCGTGCGGGAGGACGCACACCCAGTCCGCGCATGTGGCATGGCACACCAGAGGGAGAAATCCCCGGAAGTGTCTGGTCTCAAAGCAGGGAAAGCAGCATCCCAGATGGGGAGCCATTCCGCTGGGATCTGGGCGCACGCGCGCGCGCGCGGGCGGGCCATGAGCGCGGGGTCCATTTTTATTACCCTGAATTGACCCAGGGGGCGGGACCACCTGGTCGTGCGAGTGACGCCCTCCCAGTTTGCGCGAGATGTGTGGCACACCGGAAGGAGAAGTCCCCGGGAGGAAGTGATTCGTCCCAAAGCGCGGAAAGTAGCGTCCCAGACTGGGTGCCGTCCTGCTGGGACTTGGGCGTGCGCACGAGCGGGGCGTGACTGCGGGGTCCATTTTTATTACCCTGAATTGACCCAGGGGGTGGGCCCACCTGGCCGTGCAGGTGACGCCAACCCAGTTCGCGTGAGAGGTGTGGCGCTCTGGAAGGAGAAGTCCCCGGGAGGAAGTGACTGGTACCGGAACGGGGAAAGCAGCGTCTCAACCCGGAAGTCATCCCGCTGGGATTTGGGCGCACGCACGGGCGGGGCGTGACCGCGGGACCCAATTATAATCGCCTGACTAGACCCTGGGGGCGGGCCCACCCGTTCGTGCGGGAAACGCCCACCCAGTGCCCACGAGCGGTGCCGCGCACCGGAGGAAGTCCCCAGGAGGAAGTGACTGGTTTCCGAGCAAGGAAAGCAGTGTCCTAGCCAGGGACCCGTCCAGCCCGGATTTTGGCGAATGGGGGCGGAGCATGAACGTGGTGTTCAGCTCTATATTCTGTGGTGCTACACTCCTAGCTCTCAGATCCCTCCCCCACCCTCACCAGGCGACCCCATTAACATCCGAATACCCGGAGCCAGAGAGAGAATTCAGATAGAGATCTGACTGCATTTTTTTTTAGCCGACTACTTGGAAAATCTAGTTTCCCAGTGATGGCTCGGAGACAGCAGTCCATATCAAATCACATAAAGAAACAGACCATGACAGCTTCTCCAACCCCCCAAACAAAAGAATCAAAATCTTTCCCAAATGAAGATACAATCCTGGAATTATCAGATACAGAATATAAAAAACTAATTTACAGAATGCTTAAAGATATCACAAATGAAATTAGGATAAATGCAGAAAAAGCCAAGGAACACACTGATAAAACTGTTGAAGAACTCAAAAAGATTATTCAAGAACATAGTGGAAAAATTAACAAGGTGCAAGAATCCATAGAGAGACAGCATGTAGAAATCCAAAAGATTAACAATAAAATTACAGAATTTGACAACGCAATAGAAAGTGAGAGGAGCAGACTCGAGCAATTAGAATGTAGACTGGGACTTCTAGAGGACCAGGGAAACAACACCAACATAGCTGAAAAAAAATCAGATAAAAGAATTAAAAAAAATGAAGAAACCCTAAGAATCATGTGGGACTCTATCAAGAAGGATAACTTGGAGTGATTGGAGTCCCAGAACAGGGAGGGGGGACAGAAAACACAGAGAAAATAGTTGAAGAAATCCTGACACAAAACTTCCCTGACATCATGAAAGACGAAAGGGTATCTATCCAAGATGCTCATCGAACCCCATTTAAGATTGATCCAAAAAGAAAAACACCAAGACATATCATCATCAAACTTGCCAAAACCAAAGACAAACAGAAAATTTTAAAAGCAGCCAGGGAGAAAAGAAAGGTTTCCTTCAAGGGAGAATCAATAAGAATAAGTTCAGACTACTCAGCAGAAACCATGCAGGCAAGAAGGGAATGGGACGACATATACAGAGCACTAAAAGAGAAAAACTGCCAACCAAGGATCCTATATCCAGCAAAACTCTCTCTGAAATATGAAGGAGAAATTCAGATATTTACAGATAAACACAAGTTTAGAGAATTTGCAAAAACTAAACCAAGACTGCAAGAAATGCTAAAGGAGATTGTTTGGCCGGATGACCAATAATATCAGGTACCAGCACAATACAAGGTCACAAAACAGAACGTCCTGATATCAACGCAACTCAAACAGGGAAAGCACAGAAACAAACAAATTAAGACTAATTCTAAAAAATAAATAAATAAACAAAATAATTCACACAACAGGAAATCATGGAAATCAATAGATAAACGATCAAAATAATCAAAAAGAGGGACTAAATATAGGAGGCATTGAACTGCCAGATGGAGAGTGATACAAGGCGAAATAGAAGGATACAAGTTAGGGTCTTACTTAGAAAAATAGGGGTAAATAAAAAGGTAACCACAAAAAGGAATATCAATCCCATAACTCAAGAAAAAAGCCAAGAAAAACGTAATGACTCAATAAACACAAAGTTAAACATTATGAAAATGAGGATCTCACAAGCTACTAAGAAAAACGTCTCAGCACAAAAAAGCATGTGGAAAAATGAAATGGCCAACAACACACATGAAAAGGCATCAAAATGACAGCACTAAAAACTTACTTATCTATAATTACGCTGAATGTAAATGGACTAAATGCACCAATAAAGAGACAGAGAGTCACGGACTGGATAAAAAAACACGATCCATCTATATGCTGCCTACAAGAGACACACCTTAGACTTAGAGACACAAACAAACTAAAACTCAAAGGATGGAAAAAAATATATCAAGCAAACAATAAGCAAAAAGGAAGAGGAGTAGCAATATTAATTTCTGACAAAATAGACTTTAGACTTAAATCCGCCACAAAGGATAAAGAAGGACACTATATAATGATAAAAGGGACAATTGATCAGGAAGACATAACCATATTAAATATTTACGCACCTAATGACAGGGCTGCAAGATACATAAATCAAATTTTAACAGAACTGAAAAGTGAGATAGACACCTCCACATATATAGTAGGAGACTTCAACACACCACTTTCGGAGAAAGACACGACTTCCAGTAAGAAACTCAATAGAGACACGGAAGACCTACTTACAACAATCAACCAACTTGACCTCATTGACTTATACAGAACTCTCCACCCAACTGCTGCAAAATATACTTTTTTTTCTAGCGCACATGGAACATTCTCTAGAATAGACCACATATTAGGGCATAAAACAAATCTTTCCAGAATCCAAAACATCGAAATATTACAAAGCATCTTCTCAGACCACAAGGCAATGAAGCTAGAAATCAATAACAGAAAAACTAGGGAAAAGAAATCAAATACTTGGAAAATGAACAATACGCTCCTGAAAAAAGACTGGGTTATAGAAGACATCAAGGAGGGAATAAGGAAATTCTTAGAAAGCAACGAGAATGAAAATACTTCCTATCAAAACCTCTGGGACACAGCAAAGGCAGTGCTCAGAGGCCAATTTATATCGATAAATGCACACATACAAAAAGAAGAAAGAGCCAAAATCAGAGAACTGTCCCTACAACTTGAACAAATAGAAAGTGAGCAACAAAAGAATCCATCAGGCACCCGAAGAAAACAAATAATAAAAATTAGAGCTGAACTAAATGAATTAGAGAACAGAAAAACAATTGAAAGAATTAACAAAGCCAAAAGCTGGTTCTTTGAAAAAATTAACAAAACTGATAAACCATTGGCTAGACTGACTAAAGAAATATAGGAAAGGAAACAAATAACCCGAATAAGAAACGAGAAGGACCACATCACAACAGAACCAAATGAAATCAAAAGAATCATATCAGATTACTACATAAAATTGTACTCTAACAAATTTGAAAACCTAGAAGAAATGGATAAATTCTTGGAACAATACTACTTACCTAAACTAACACATTCAGAAGTAGAACAACTAAGTAGACCCATAACAAAAAAAGAGATTGAAACGGTAATCAAAAAACTCCCAACAAAAAAAAAGTCCTGGCCCAGATGGCTTCACTGCAGAGTTCTACCAAATCTTCAGAGAAGACTTAACACCATTACTATTGAAGGTATTTCAAAGTATAGAAAAAGACAGAATACTACCCAACTCATTCTATGAAGCTACCATCTCCCTGATACCAAAACCAGGTAAAGACATTACAAAAAAAGAAAATTTTAGACCTATATCCCTCATGAACATAGATGCAAAAATCCTCAACAAAATTCTAGCCAATAGAATCCAACAACACATCAAAAAAATAATACACCCTGATCAAGTGGGATTTATACCAGGTATGCAAGGCTGGTTTAATATCAGAAAAACCATTAATGTAATCCATCACATAAATAAAACAAAAGATAAAAACCACATGATCTTATCAATAGATGCAGAAAAGGCATTTGACAAAGTTCAACACCCATTTATGATAAAAACTCTAACCAAAAAAGGAATTGAAGGAAAATTCCTCAACATAATAAAGGGCATATATGCAAAGCCAACGGCCAATATCACTCTAAATGGAGAGAACCCGAAAGCATTTCCCTTGAAAACGGGAACCAGACAAGGATGCCCTTTATCACCGCTCTTATTCAACATTGTACTTGAAGTCCTAGCCAGGGCAATTAGGCTAGACAAAGAAATAAAGGGTATCCAGATTGGTAAGGAGGAAGTAAAGCTATCACTATTTGCAGATGACATGATCGTATACATGGAAAACCCTAAGGAATCCTCCAGAAAACTACTGAAACTAATAGAACAGTTTGGAAGAGTCTCAGGATATAAAGTAAACATACAAAAATCACTTGGATTCCTCTACATCAACAAAAAGATCACCGAAGAGGAAATAACCAAATCAATACCATTCACAGTAGCCCCCAAGAAGATAAAATACTTAGGAATAAATCTTACCAAGGATGTAGAAGACCTATACAAAGAAAACTATAAAACTCTGCTAAAAGAAATTCAAAAGGACACACTTAAGTGGAAAAACATACCCTGCTCATGGATAGGAAGACTTAACATAGTAAAAATGTCTATTCTACCAAAAGCCATTTATACATATAATGCACTTCCAATCCAAATACCAATGTCATACTTTAAGGGAATAGAGAAACAAATCACTAATTTCATATGGAAAGGAAAGAACCCCCGGATAAGCAAAACATTACTGAAAAAGAAGAAGAAAGTGGGAGGCCTCACCCTACCTGATTTCAGAACCTATTATATAGCTACAGTAGTCAAAACAGCCTGGTACTGGTACAACAACAGGCACATAGACCAATGGAACAGAATTGAGAATCCAGATATAAATCCATCCATGTATGAGCAGCTGATATTTGACAAAGGACCAGTGTCAGTCCATTGGGGAAATAATAGTCTTTTTAACAAATGGTGCTGGCATACCTGGATATCCATTTGCAAAAGAATGAAACAGGACCCATACCTCACACCATGCACAAAAACTAACTCCAAGTGGATCAAAGACCTAAACATAAAGACTAAAACGATAAAAATCATGGAAGAAAAAATAGGATCTACCCTAGGAGCCCTAATACAGGGCATAAACAGAATCCAAAACATTACCAAAAATGATGAAGAGAAACCAGATAACTGGGAGCTCCTAAAAATCAAACACCTATGCTCATCTAAAGACTTCACCAAAAGAGTAAAAAGACAACCTACAGACTGGGAAAGAATATTCAGCTATGACATCTCAGACCAGCGTCTGATCTCTAAAATCTACATGACTCTGTCAAAACTCAACCACAAAAAGACAAACAACCCAACCAAGAAGTGGGCAAAGGATATGAACACACATTTCACTAAAGAAGATATTCAGGCAGCCAACAGATACATGAGAAAATGCTCTCGATCATTAGCCATTAGACTCTCTGTCTCTTTATTGGTGCATTTAGTCCATTTACATTCAGCGTAATTATAGATAAGTAAGTTTTTAGTGCTGTCATTTTGATGCCTTTTTATGTGTGTTGTTGGCCATTTCATTTTTCCACATGCTTTTTTGTGCTGAGACGTTTTTCTTAGTAGCTTGTGAGATCCTCATTTTCATAATGTTTAACTTTGTGTTTATTGAGTCGTTACGTTTTTCTTGGCTTTTTTCTTGAGTTATGGAATTGATATTCCTTTTTGTGGTTACCTTTTTATTTACCCCTATTTTTCTAAGTAAAACCCTAACTTGTATCCTTCTATTTCGCCTTGTATCACTCTCCATCTGGCAGTTCAATGCCTCCTATATTTAGTCCCTCTTTTTGATTATTTTGATCGTTTAGCTATTGATTTCCATGATTTCCTGTTGTGTGTATTATTTTGTTTATTTATTTATTTTTTAGAATTAGTCTTAATTTGTTTGTTTTTGTGCTTTCTCTGTTTGAGTTGCGTTGATATCAGGACGTTCTGTTTTGTGACCTTGTATTGTGCTGGTACCTGATATTATTGGTCATCAGGCCAAACAATCTCCTTTAGCATTTCTTGCAGTCTTGGTTTAGTTTTTGCAAATTCTCTAAACTTGTGTTTATCTGTAAATATCTGAATTTCTCCTTCATATTTCAGAGAGAGTTTTGCTGGATATATGATCCTTGGTTGGCAGTTTTTCTCGTTTAGTGCTCTGTATATGTCGTCCCATTCCCTTCTTGCCTGCATAGTTTCTGCTGAGTAGTCTGAACTTATTCTTATTGATTCTCCCTTGAAGGAAACCTTTCTTTTCTCCCTGGCTGCTTTTAAAATTTTCTGTTTGTCTTTGGTTTTGGCAAGTTTGATGATGATATGTCTTGGTGTTTTTCTTTTTGGATCAATCTTAAATGGGGTTCGATGAGCATCTTGGATAGATATCCTTTCTTCTTTCATGATGTCAGGGAAGTTTTGTGTCAGGAGTTCTTCAACTATTTTCTCTGTGTTTTCTGTCCCTCCTCCCTGTTCTGGGACTCCAATCACTCGCAAGTTATCCTTCTTGATAGAGTCCCACATGATTCTTAGGGTTTCTTCATTTTTTTTAATTCTTTTATCTGATTTTTTTTCAGCTATGTTGGTGTTGTTTCCCTGGTCCTCCAGAAGTCCCAGTCTACATTCTAATTGCTCGAGTCTGCTCCTCTGACTTTCTATTGCGTTGTCAAATTCTGTAATTTTATTGTTAATCTTTTGGATTTCTACATGCTGTCTCTCTATGGATTCTTGCAACTTGTTAATTTTTCCACTATGTTCTTGAATAATCTTTTTGAGTTCTTCAACAGTTTTATCAGTGTGTTCCTTGGCTTTTTCTGCATTTATCCTAATTTCATTCGTGATATCTTTAAGCATTTTGTAAATTAGTTTTTTATATTCTGTATCTGATAATTCCAGGATTGTATCTTCATTTGGGAAAGATTTTGATTCTTTTGTTTGGGGGGTTGGAGAAGCTGTCATGGTCTGTTTCTTTATGTGGTTTGATATGGACTGCTGTCTCCGAGCCATCACTGGGAAACTAGATTTTCCAAGTAGTCAGCTAAAAAAAAATGCAGTCAGATCCCTATCTGAATTCTCTCTCTGGCTCCGGGTATTCGGATGTTAATGGGGTCGCCTGGGGAGGGTGGGGGAGGGATCTGAGAGCTAGGAGTGTAGCACCACAGAATATAGAGCTGAACACCACGTTCACGCTCCGCCCCCGTTTGCCAAAATCCGGGCTGGACGGGTCCCTGGCTAGGACACTGCTTTCCTTGCTCGGAAACCAGTCCCTTCCTCCTGGGGACTTCCTCCGGTGCGCGGCACCGCTCGTGGGCACTGGGTGGGCGTTTCCCGCACGAACGGGTGGGCCCGCCCCCAGGGTCTATTCAGGCGATTATAATTAGATCCCGCGGTCACGCCCCGCCTGTGCGCGCGCCCAAATCCCAGCAGGATGACTTCCGGGTTGAGACGCTGCTTTCCCTGTTCGGGAACCAGTCACTTCCTCCCCGGGACTTCTCCTTCCGGAGCGCCACACCTCTCGCGCGAACTGGGTTGGCGTCACCTGCACGGCCAGGTGGGCCCGCCCCCTGGGTCAATTCAGGGCAATAAAAATGGACTCCGTGCTCACGCCCCGCCCGCGCGCGCCCAAGCCCCAGCAGGGCGGCGCTCTGTCTGGGATGCTACTTTCTGCGCTTTGGGACCAATCAGTTCCTCCGCACGGCCAGGTGGGCCCGCCCCCTGGGTCAATTCAGGGCAATAAAAATGGACTCCGCGCTCACGGCCCGCTCGTGCACGCGCCCAAGCCCCAGCAGGGCGGCACTTTGTCTGGGATGCTACTTTCTGCGCTTTGGGACCAATCAGTTCCTCCCGGGGACTTCTCCTTCCAGTGTGCCGCACCTCTCGCGCAAACTGGGAGGGCGTCACTCGCACGACCAGGTGTTCCCGCCCTCTGGGTCAATTCAGGGTAATAAAAATGGACCCCGCGCTCATGCCCCGCCCGCGCGCGCGCGCGTGCCCAGATCGCAGCGGAATGGCTCCCCGTCTGGGATGCTGCTTTCCCTGTTTTGAGACCAGACACCTCCGGGGATTTCTCCCTCTGGTGTGCCGTGCCACACGCGCGGACTGGGTGCGCGTCCTCCCGCACGAACGCGTGGGCCCCGCCCTGGGGTCACTCCAGGGAAACACAGCTGACCCCCCCCCCCGCGCGCGCCCCGTCGGCTTCTCGCCTAACTCCCGGCGGACAGCAGGGCACCCCAGCTGGGACGCTGTTCTCCCCCCTCTCAGATCAGTCACTGCCTCCCGGGTGTTTCTCCCTCCGGCTGCGCCCCTACGCCGCCCGCGCCAACCTGCTAGGCTTCCTCCCGGGATGGGTTCGGGGGGGAAGGGGTGGGCCCCCTTTCTGTGCCGTCTGCCCCCCTGTGCTCTGCCCCAGATCGAGCTCCAAAGGTCACCTGCCTGGTGCGCTGGCTCCTAGTTCTGAAAACAGTCGCTGTCTGCCCGTATTTGTTCGTCCTCCGTCTCTAAGTCTGTGCTTGTTGTTCAGAGTTCATAGATTGTTATGTATGTGATCGATTCCCTTGTTTTTCCGAGTCTTTGTTGCAAGAGGGATCCGCGGGAGCGTCCACCTAGTCCGCCATCTTGGCCCCCCTCTCTCATTAGCCATTAGAGAAATGCAAATTAAAACTACGATGAGATTCCCTCTCACACCAACTAGACTGGCATTAATCCAAAAAACACAAAATAATAAATGTTGGAGAGGCTGCGGAGAGATTGGAACTCTCATACACTGCTGGTGGGATTGTAAAATAGTACAACCACTTTGGAAATCCATCTGGCGTTATCTTAAACAGTTAGAAATAGAACTACCATACAACCCAGAAATCCCACTCCTCGGAATATACCCTAAAGATACAAGAGCCTTCACACAAACAGATATATGCACACCCATGTTTATTGCAGCTCTGTTTACAATAGCAAAAAGCTGGAAGCAACCAAGATGTCCATCAACGGACGAATGGGTAAATAAATTGTGGTATATTCACACAATGGAATACTACGCATCGATAAAGAACAGTGACGAATCTCTGAAACATTCCATAACATGGAGGAATCTGGAAGGCATTATGCTGAGCAAAATGAGTCAGTTGCAAAAGGGCAAATATTGTATAAGACCACTATTATAAGATCTTGAGAAATAGAAAAAACGGAGAACACATACTTATGTGGTTACAAAGGGGGGGGGGAGGGAGGGAGGGAGGGAGAGGGCTTTTTATTGATCAATCTGTAGATGGGAACTGCTTTGGGTGAAGGGAAAGACAACACTCAAAACAAGGAAGGTCAGCCTAATTGGACTGGATTAAAAGTAAAGAGGTTTCCGAGATAAAATGAAAGCTTCAAAGGTCAGCGAAGCAGGGGCTGGGGTCTGGGGAACTTGGTTTGAGGGGACTTCTAAGTCAATGGGCAAAACAATTCTATTATGAAAACACTCTGCATCCTACTTTGAATTGTGGCGCCTGGGGTCCTAAATGCCAACAAGCGGCCATCTAAAATACATTAATTGGTCTCAACCCACCGGGAGCAAAGGCAAAGGAAGAACACCAAGGTCACACGACAACTAAGAACCCAAGAGACAGAAAGGGCCACTTGAACCAGAGACCTACATTATCCTGAGACCAGAAGAACTAGTTGGTGCCCGGCCACAATCGATGTCTGCCCTGTCAGGGAACACAACAGACAACTCCTGAGGGAGCAGGAGACCAATGGGATACAGACCCCAAATTCTCATTAAAAGACCACACCTAATGGTATGATTGCGACTAGAGGAATCCCAGAGACAATGCTCCCCAGAACTTCTGATGGCACAGGACAGGAACCATCCCCGAAGACAAATCATCAGGCATGAAAAGGACTGGTCAGCGGGGGGGAGAGAGATACTGATGAAGAGTGAGCTAATTAAATCAGGTGGACACGGGAGAGTGTGTTGGCAACTCTTGACTGGAGGGGGGATGGGAAGGTAGAGAGAGAGGGAAGATGGTAAAATTGGCATGAAACGAGAGACTGAAAGGGCTGACTCAATAGGGGGAGAGCAAGTGGGAGAAGGGAGTAAGATGTATGTAAATCTACATGTGACAGACTGATTGGAATGGTAAATGTTCACTTGAAGCTTAATAAAAATTAAAAAAAAAATGTACTTACCCACCATGTTCCCACTCAACTCTCCCTTTTTTCATAAGGCTTTCCTCAGCTATTTTGGAGAACCATAACCACTTCAACTACCAAATTCCCATGGGCATTAATGTCTACATTACTTATTTATTGTTGTTGTTACTTTATAGGTATTATACGTTGCATTTTTTTTAGTTTCTTCAAAGAAGGAGGGGCGTCCCTCATTTAGTGTTTAGTAGAGGAATGAGCTTGAAGCAGCAGCTGAGTCAGAAGTCACAGGATGAATGGAAAGAGATATAAATGACTATTCAACTGACATCATGTTTAGGAAAATGTTCTTTCTTACTGTATATAGGTGAGGTATAGGTAATACAGCAACAGTCAAGAAGTCATTTTCCCTCTTGGAGTCACATCAAGAGTCTGATGTAAAAGAAGCACCTTTAAAACTGTTGACTTGACACTTAGAATTGGATGAATCTTCTAGGGAGTGAAAGAGATAGAACAAGAGCTTGGCAAAATGAGCTAGAATATCTCTCGATCTTTGGGTTCTCAAACCAGGATTACAATGGCAGAGAAGAATACAGTATTTACCAAGGGATTACCTAGTAGCAGCTGATATACCTGTAGAACATTCTCTATACGTGAAGAGTTAATTCAAAAGCTTATTCTACATGAGCCATTTCAACCACACAGGGAGTAAATGGTAATCTCTGGAAACATCGGCTTCGTACATGAGCCTAGATGAACAAAATTGTCAGGTCATGGTTCTAGTGGAATAGAGAATTGGTTCTACCCAGTGAGTTAGTTATTCTATGCCTCAGCCCCACAGAGCCACTTCAACTCATCTACTTTGACTTAACTCAAGTGCCCTTGCTCCATAAAACCTTACCAGACTACAATGATATTCCCTTCTTTGTGTGTGTGTGTGTGTATGTGTCTTTTTATTTATTTATTATACTTTAGATGAAGGGTTACAGAACAAACTAGTTTCTCATTAAACAGTTTGTATACATATTGTTTTATGACACTGGTTAATGTCTTGGTCATCTAGTGCTGCCATAACAGAAACACCACAAGTAGATGACTTTAAGAAAGAGAAGTTTATTTTCTCACAGTCTGGTAGGTTACAAGTCCAAATTCATGGTGTCGGCTCCAGGGGAAGGCTTTCTCTATCGGCCCTGGAGGAAGATTCCTTGTCCTCAAACTTCCCCTGGTCGAAGAACTTCTCAGGTGCAGGGACCCCATGTCTAAAGGACGCACTCTGCTTCTGGTGCTGCTTTCTTGGTGGTATGAGGTCCCCAACTTTCTGCTTACTTTCCTTTCCTTTTATCTCTTGAGAGATAAAAGGTGTACAGGCCACACTCCAGGGAAACTCTCTTCAGAATCAGGGAGATGACCCGAGTAATCCTTATAACCAAAGGCAGAGATTATGATTTATCACACACAGGAAAATCACAAAATGGAGGACAACTACACATGACCTAACTAAATCGACACATATTTTGGGGGGACACAATTCAATCCATTACAGTTAACAACCCCATGGCATGTCAACACTCTCCCATCTTGACCTTCAGTTCCCTTTTACCAGCTTTCCTGTCCTCTCCTGTCTTCTAGTCCTTGCCCCTGGGCTGGTGTACCTTTTTAGTCTTGTTTTGTTTATGGGCCTATCTAAACTTGGCTAAAGGGTGAACTTCAGGAGTGACTTCATTTTTGAGGCAAAATGGTGTCTAGGGGCCATACTTTCAGGTTTCTCCCATCTCTGTCAGACCAGTAAGTCTTTTTTTTTTTTTTTTTCCTGTGAGTTAGAATTTTGTCCTACATTTTCCTCCAGCTCAGTCTGGTACCCTCTATTGTGATCCCTGTCAGAGCAGCTGGTAGTGGCAGCTGGGCACTATCTAGTTGTATTGGACTCAGTCTGGTGGAGGCTATGGTAGATGTGGTCTATTAGTCCTTTGGGCTAATCTTTCCCTTGTATGTTAAGTTTTCTTCATTCTCACTTGCTCCTGAAGGGGTGAGACCAGTGTTGCATCTTAGATGGCTGCTCACAGGCTTTTAAGAGTCTAGATGCTACTCACCAAAGTAGAATATAGGACATTTTCTTTATAAACTGTGTTACACCAGTTGAGCTAGATGTTCCCTGAGACCAAGGTCCACACAGCGCTCAGCTCAGCAATTTGGTCCCTCAGGTAGTTTGGATGTGTCTTTGGAGCTTCCGTGACTTTGACAAGTTGTGCTGGCTTCCCCAGTATTGTGTACTATTCTACCGTTCTCCAAAGTTGCCATTTATCTATGGTCTACTTAGTGTTTTTCCATCCCCAGAATATTCATCTCTTTTGAGCTCCAGCTTTTAGAGGTGCTAGACCAGGGGTGGAGTGCATAATTACAAGTAGAGTATTTGCAACAAAGAAGCCCTGGTAGTGCAGTGGTTAAGCATTCGGCTGCTAACTGAAAGGATAGCAGTGCAAAACCATTTAGTGGCTCTGTGGGAGAAAAGACCTGGCAATCTGCTCCTGTAAAGATTATAGCCTAAGAAAATCTATAGGGCAGTTCTACTCTGTCCTATAGGGTCACTATGAGTCAGAATTGACTCGATGGCACACAACAACAACTCAATAATTTTGCAACATTCCTATCAAACTTTACCAAGTTAAACTATGTCAGGGAAGTCAAGGATACATATAATGTATTTTGTCTACTCAGGGGCAAAGTCTTGTCTATGTTTGGGGGTATAGCACAGATATTAAGTGAAGACTGGCTTTACTGTAGTTAAAATTATGCTGTATGAAAATACTTGAGATTTTCAGAGGCAAGATGCCAACTAAGGCAATTTTGGAATCCATTTTGCAGAATCAGCAGGCATGAGGAAGGCACCAGATTTTCTTCTTTCTAAGATTGTCCCTGTTCTCTAAATAGAGGTAAAATAAGATCGTCATCAAAACTATGGGTTACAAAAAAAAAAAAAAAGAGAAAAAAAACTTCATTTTCTACATTAAAAACAACCCAGTGCCATCGAGTCAATTCCTACATTAGGTCTCTTAAAACAGACAAAAGAACCTGCAAACACAGGTGAACAGTGTTGATGTACCTCCCCCATAAGAAAGCAAACAGGTAATATTGAATTTGATTCTCAGTATATTGGGCTTCTTGTGAATATTGCTAGTGTTCACCCAAACCTACTATAAAGCATCATGTTAGAAAATTTAGATTTAGCTTTTCTCCAGAGGTAATGTTGAGGTATTGAGTTCTGCTGGAAAACAACATGCAAAGAATGACTGTCCTAAGTATAGTAAATTGATGCTTCTTACCCCAAGAAAATTAAATTGATGTTTCTTTCTTCCTGCAATGAATCACTAAGTTCTGGTCAAAATGATATCTATTGTGAAATACTTAACCTAGATCCATATAGTTTGCTGTTGTGATAAAGAAAAATATTGGAAGTAAACCTGAAAATTCAATAGTGCTGGTAGCATTTCAGAATGATGTGTTACACTTTACTTATGTTCTTCTAAATTATTAGGCATTTTATGCACCAAGCTGTTCAACTGCAAAAAAAGGAATAGAAAAAAAGAAACTAAGAAGCTGACTTCTTACTGAGGAATTTTTTTTTTTTTATAACAATGTTCCTATCAGAGTATGTGGTACTTGCAAAAAATAACAACTAATTATGTAGTCTCCGTTATAAATTTCCTACCATTATTTTAGATGAATATCCCTTGTTATCTTCAAAAGGTTATACAGCATTTGAAATTCACAAAGAAAGTGTTACCTGCTATCTTGCATAAATCTCTAACAATTGCAAATGGAATGTGTTATCGTCAGATCCGATTGCTTATATCCAATCTTGCCTCATTCCAGCATTTGTAAAGGTAAATGCGCGGTAACTTGCTTCTTATTTTCTTGGAATTCAAAATTGTGCATATAAATGAGAGTATCCATGTTGTGCAATTCCTTGCAGACTGTCTCTTTCATCTCTGCTCTCACACCAAGTATCTTACAGTGCATGGTGAGAGGTGCTAAAAAACTTTATTAACTCTAACTTAAATATAACAACACTTTCTTTTTAAATGCAAGTGGGGAAAAAATAAATATCAACTTTATTTCCACTGTTCAACATAAGCATTACAAATACACACAATACTCATTTGAATGCTCCTGGATTCCTTAAGGCCATATATATTGATTGACTATTGTGGGGTTTTATATTTAAGTGTCTACGGTTCAAGTTATCCTGAATGCAAACCCGTTGGGACTATAATTTGCATACTATTAACATTATAGATTAGTGGATAGAAACTACCTAAATCAAACTAATAAATATTTATTGCATTCCTACTCTGTACCCACTACTGCATTAGGTGCTGGGGAATGGGAAGTCAAGCAGGGTCCAGTTCTTGTCAAGGAGTTCACAGGTGAATTGGAGAGAGAGTAAATAACTTAAAAAGATTAACATCCATTGGGAGAGGAGGGGCAAGATGGCAGAGTAGTCAGATGCTTCCTGTGGTCCCTCTTGCAAGAAAGACCCTAAAAACAAGTGAATTGATTGTGACAACCTGGAAGCCCTGAACATCAAAGGCAAAGTTGAGAAATTGGACTGAGTGGCAGGGGGAGGAAGAGATGGTTCAGAAGTAGAGAGGAGTTGCCAGAACTGACCTGGTGGGAACCAGCACCAAGTAGGCTGGATCAGCTGGTGTGCACAGTAAGGCAAGCAGTGGCACTCAGGACATGTTTCCCACATCAGGAGAGACTGAGAGGTGGAGAGTCTACTCAAGCCTCCATAACCGGTGAAAAGCAGTGCTCAATCAGCAAAAGATACGTACATGTATCTAACCTACCACACTGATCAAAAAACACCCTCCTTGGGAAGAATGTCTTTCCCATTCACCTGCTCCCTCCCTGCTCTACACCAGGTCCTGGGCTAGCTTCAGCGACTTCCACATCCTCTGGGCTGGAAGTAGGATCCATCACATGCCCTAAGCCATTCTCCCAGCCTTGGAGAAAGAAAAAATTAACAAACAGGAAAAAATAATCTGCCAGTTCCCCTAAGCCAGGAACTCAGGGCAGGCACAGCTCTTTTGCCTAGACATAAGTATAAGGGGTCCATGGACTTTGAATGCCTTTCACCCCTGCATAGTCCTGTGTGGCCCCATTTCAACAGCATAGGCCCTCAATAGTACAGTACAACAGGGTATATACCTGAAGCCTGACTTCAACTATACCAGCTATATGGTGGAGTGGTAGGTTTGTGACATTTGACATCACTCTGCCCGTTAAGCAGGTCCCTCACCTACCCACATTGGGGGCCTGAGGACTGATGACTCCACTCACGCCACCTAACCACCTGTGATGGGGTCCAAGAATAAGTGGTGCCTCCCAGTCCTTACAAACAACAGCTTTGGATGCCCATAGTCTGACTGCAAAACCTACCCACCTACACACTCTAGGAAACAGGGGCACACTTTTCTCCCAGTCACTCAGAGGCGGCTGTCAGCCCCCTGCCTTGCTCAATGCATGACCCCCTTTTTACAGTCAAATAACTGTGACTACTCCAATCACCCCTGCCCATGTAGGACTGTAGGTGAGAGCCTGCATCACATACTGGTGACCAACTACTTGGACACTGGAGCTGAATCCATACAAGAAAAGTAAATGGACTCCTGGGCTCACATATCTAGTAAGAGATCTAATGACCTGGTGACATAAGAGCTTCGAAGGTGCCAATAATCAAACTAGATTACACAAGCAGCCTAACTGGGCATATCAAAACCAAACAAAACAAGAAGCTAGGACACAGTAAGCAAACATAAAATAAACAAATATAACTTATTGATGGCTCAGAGAGAACAGTCAATATCAAATCACATAAAGAGGCAAACCATGTTGGCTTCAGCAAGCTCCCCCAAAAAGAATTAAGAAATCTTCCAGAGGAAGAGAGCTTCTTGGAATTACCAGAGGTGGAATAGAAAAGATTAAAATACAGAACTCTTCAAGAGATCAGGCAAAAAGCAGAACAAGGCAAGGAACACACAGACAAAGCAATAGGGGAACTTAAGAAGGTCATAGAAAAGCATAATGTCAAATTTATCAGGCTGCAAGAATCCCTAAAGAGACAGGAAACAGAAATCCAGATTAACAATAAAATTTCGGAATTAGACAATTCAATAGAAAGTCATAGGCGCAGAATTTAGGCAACAGAAGTCAGAATTAGTGAAATTGAAGATAAAGCACTTGACACTAACTTATTTGAGGAAAAATCATATAAAAAATTTTAGAAAGTGAAGAAACCCTAAGAATTTATGTGAGACCTTATCAACGGGAAAAACCTACAAGTGATTGGAGTACCAGAATGGGGGGGATAACAGAAAATAGAGAGAGAATTGTTGAAGATTTATAGGCATAAAATTTCCCTGATATTGTGAAAGATACATATTCAAGATGCTCATTGAACCCCACACAACGTAGATCCCAAAAGAAAGTCACCAAGGCATAAAGACTCAACAAATACAAAAGCAATAACAATGAAAAAAAAAATACATAAAGAAAAATGACTCAACACAGAAAATTAAGTGGAACAAAGAATCTGTCAACAACATACAAAAAAAAAAAGGTGTGGAAATGACAGCCCTAAACTCATAAAAAAAACCTATCAATAATTATGTTGAATATAAATGAACTAAATGCACCAATAAAGAGACAGACAGTAACAGAACGGATTAAAAAAACACCATCTGTTTATCTGCTGCCTACAAGAGACACCCCTTAGACTTAGAGACACAAACTAAAACTAAAAGGATGGAAAAATATATATTAAGCAAACAACAATCAAAAAAGAGCAGAAGTGGCAATATTAATCACTGACAAAACAGACTTTGAAGTTAAATCCACCACGAAGGATTAAGGAAGGACACTATGTAATGATTAAAGTGTCAATACACTAGGAGGGCAAAACCATACTAAATATTTACCCACCCAATGACAGAGCTCCAAAATATATAAAACAAACGATAACAGTATTGAAAAGAGAGATAGGAGGCAGGGTCAAGATGGCTGACTAGGTAGACACTACCTCAGATCCCTCTTGCAACAAAGACTCAGAAAAACAAGTAAATCGATCACATACATAACAATCTACGAACCCTGAACAACAAACACAGATTTAAAGAGTTGACCCGAATGACAGAGACAGAGAACGAACAAATACGGGGAAGCAGTGACTGTTTTCGGAGCCTGGAGCCAGCGTTCCAGTCAGGTAACCTTGGAGCTGGGCTTAGGACTGGGCCTAGGAGAGCTGAACACAAAATCTTGTGACGGCGCAAACAAGGGGTGCAGCCCTACCCCCCTGAACTGACCCTGGGAGGGGGCCCAGGGGGTCCATGTGGGCAGTGTGGTGACGCGGCTGGTGGGAGAAGTCCACGGGAGGTAGAGACTGGTTTTGGAGCCGGGAGTGCAGCGTCCCAGCTGGGGAACCTTGGCGCCGGGCTTTGGACTGGGCTCAGGGGAGCTGAACACTGCATCTATTCATGGCACAAACACGGGGTGCAGCCCTACTCCCCTAAACTAACCCCAGGAGGGGGCCCAGCCGCTCTGTAGGGGCGGCGCGGTGACGCGGCTGGTGGGACGAGAAGTCCCCGGGAGGCAGTGACTGGTTTTGGAGCCGGGAGTGCAGCGTCCCAGCAGGGGAACCTTGACACTGGGCTTTGGACTGGCAGCAGAGGATCTGAACGCAGCTTTAGCGGGCCAGACCCTCGGGGGCAATCTCCACACAGCCAGCACACATAGGTGACAGATGAAATAGTCATCCCAAGCAAGATAAGCAACTTTGGCTACGTTCCGGGGTGCTACTCTCCTGTTTTTCTGAATCCGCCCCCCTTCCCAGGTGGCTTCATTAACATTGGAATTTCCTGAGCCAGAGGGAGAACGGCTCCGGCTCCACGGCGGCTTTGCTTTTCCCTCTTTTTTGGTCTTTTCCTAACCCATTCTTCCGGCCTGAGAGAGAAAAAAAAGCAACCACAAAAAACCCAGAGACCAAAAATCCTTCCCTAATTGGACTAAAAACACAGAACCAGCTCCAGCCAAGCATATATGATCCAAATCTCGGGCTTTCATCCTTACAGGGAACAATGTGGCGGTTATAATCCAAAGGCAGTTCTGATAGGGATCTGACTGTATTTTTTTTTAGTGGATTTACTGGAAAAACAAGTTTCCCAGGTCTGATATCTCTGCTTATTCAACAGAGTCCTAACTGACCCACAACAGGGAACTGAGGGCTGAAGCTCCCCCCAGACCACCTAGCCTCTTGCCTTAGGGGTCTAAGCAGGGTGACACCTACCAGTCAGTACAGGTACTTACATTGGAGGCCTAAGGTACAGCTGCAGTGCCCTCCCACCAAGGTGCTATAGGAATAGAGACACACCTACCTCACTGACACTTGGGGGAAGCCTGTCAGCATCCTGCCTCCCCTGGAGTGTGAACCCCAGCTGCTAATAGAATCTGGTGCACACAACTATCACCACTACTTCTCGAGGTGGATAGGTGTTAGGGTGCATCACACACTTGATGACCCAAAATTAGATTCTACTCAAGAATAGTGAATAGACTCAGGCATATATATCTGGCAACAGCCCAAACCAGCTGGTAATAGGTCATAAGTAAGTCAAGGGCTACAACAAACAAGACAACACAATCTAGTAGCCCATCCACGTATATTGAAAGAAAACAAAACAAGACTCAGTGAGCAATTATAGAATAAACCACTACTATATCTTTTTTTTTTTTTAATATCTTAGTGATGGCTCGGAGACAGCAGTCGATATCAAACCACATGAAGAAGCAGACCATGACAGCTTCTACAACCCCCCAAACAAAAGAATCAAAATCTTTCCCAAATGAAGATACAATCCTGGAATTATCAGATACAGAATATAAAAAACTAATTTACAGAATGCTTCAAGACATCAGGGATGACCTCAGAAATGAAATACAGCAAACCGCAGAAAAAGCCAAGGAACACACTGACAAAACACTTGAAGAACTCAAAAAGATTATTCAAGAACATAGTGGAAAAATTAATACGTTGCAAGAATCCATAGAGAGATAGCATGCAGAAATCCAAAAGATTAACAATAAAATTACAGAATTAGACAATGCAGTAGGAAGTCAGAGGAGCAGACTCGAGCAATTAGAATGCAGACTGGGAAATCTGGAGGACCAGGGAATTAACACCAACATAGCTGAAAAAAAATCAGGTAAAAGAATTTGAAAAAATGAAGAAACCCGAAGAATCATGTGGGACTCTATCAAGAAGGATAACTTGTGCGTGATTGGAGTCCCAGAACAGGGAGGGGGGACAGAAAACACAGGGAAAATAGTTGAAGATCTGCTGACAGAAAACTTCCCTGACATCATGAAATACGAAAGGATATCTATCCAAGATGCTCATCGAACCCCATTTAAGATTGATCCAAAAAGAAAAACACCAAGACATATTATCATCAAACCTGCCAAAACCAAAGATAAAGAGAAAATTTTAAAAGCAGCCAGGGAGAAAACAACGGTCTCCTTCAAGGGAAAATCAATAAGAATAAGTTCAGACTACTCAGCAGAAACCATGCAATGGGATGACATATACAGAAGGCAATGTGATGACATATACAGAGCGCTGAAGGAGAAAAACTGCCAGCCAAGGATCATATATCCAGCAAAACTCTCTCTGAAATATGAAGGCGAAATTAAGACATTTACAGACAAACACAAGCTTAGAGAATTTGCAAAAACCAAACCAAAACTACAAGAAATACTAAAGGAAATTGTTTGGTCAGAAAACCAATAATATCAGATACCAGCACAACACAAGGTCACAAAACAGAACATCCTGATATCAACTCAAATAGGGAAATCACAAAAACAAATTAAGATTAATTAAAAAAAAAAAAAGCTCATAACAGGGAATCATTGAAGTCAATACGTAAAAGATCACAATAATCAAAAAGAGGGACTAAATACAGGTGGCATAGAACTGCCATATGGAGAGGGATACAAGGCGATATAGGACAATACAAGTTAGATTTTTACTTAGAAAAATAGGGGTAAATATTAAGGTAACCACAAAGAGGTATAACAACTCCATAACTCAAAATAAAAACCAAGAAAAACGTAACGACTCAACAAACATAAAGTCAAATACTATGAAAATGAGGAACACACAATTTACAAAGAAAAACGCCTCAGCACAAAAAAGTAAGTGGAAAAATGAAATTGTCAACAACACACATAAAAAGGCATCAAAATGACAACACTAAACACTTATTTATCTATAATTACGCTGAATGTAAATGGACTAAATGCACCAATAAAGAGACAGAGAGTCTCGGACTGGATGAAGAAACACGATCCATCTATATGCGGCCTACAAGAGACACACCTTAGACTTAGAGACACAAACTAAAACTCAAAGGATGGAAAAAAATATATCAAGCAAACAATAAGCAAAAAAGAAGAGGAGTAGCAATATTAATTTCTGACAAAATAGACTTTAAACTTAAATCCACCACAAAGGATAAAGAAGGACACTACATAATGATTAAAGGGACAACTGACCAGGAAGATATAACCATATTAAATATTTATGCACCCAATGACAGAGCTGCAAGATACATAAATCAAATTTTAAGAGAACTGAAAAGTGTGATAGACACCTCCACAATTATAGTAGGAGACTTCAACACACCACTTTCGGAGAAGGACAGGACTTCCAGTAAGAAGCTCAATAGAGACACGGAAGCCCTAATTACAACAATCAACCAACTTGACCTCATTGACTTATACAGAACTCTCCACCCAACTGCTGCAAAATATACTTTTTTTTCTAGCGCACATGGAATATTCTCTAGAATAGACCACATATTAGGTCATAAAACAAACCTTTGCAGAATCCAAAACATCGAAATATTACAAAGCATCTTCTCAGACCACAAAGCAATAAAACTAGAAATTAATAACAGAAAAACTAGGGAAAAGAAATCAAATACTTGGAAACTGAACAATACCTTCCTGAAAAGAGAGATAAACAGCTCCACAATAATAGTAGGAAGCTTCAATATGTTACTTTTGGTGAAGGACAAAATATTCAGAAAGAAGCTCAGTAAAGACACGGAAGATCTAAATGCCGCAATTGACCAACTCTATCTCGTAGACATGTACAGAACTTTCCACCCAATAGCAGCCAAGTATACTTTCTTTTCCAGCGCACATGGAACATTCTCCAGAAAAGACCATATATTAGGTCATAAAGCAAGCCTTAACAGAATCCAAAACATCAAAATATTACAAAGCATCTTTTCTGACCATAAAGCCATAAAAGCAGAAATCAATAACATTAAAAGCAGGGGAAAAAATCAAACACATGGAAACTGAATAGCACCTGGCTCAAAAATGACTGGATTATAGAAGAAAGTAAGGATAGAATAAAGAAATTCATAGAATCAAATTAGAATGAAAACACAACCCACCAGAACCTTTGGGACACAAAAAAAGCCATGCTCAGAGGTCAACTTAAAGCAGTATATGAACAAATCCAAAAAAGAAGAAAGGGCCCAAATCAAAGAATTATCCCTACAACTTGGACAAATAGAAAGAGAGCAGCAAAAAAAAAAAAAAAAGCCTTCGGGCATCAGAAGAAAGCAAATAGTAAAAATTAGAGTAGAATGAATTAGAAAAAATAATTGAAGGAGTTAACAAGACCAAAAGCTGGTTCTTTGAAAAGATCAACAAAATCGACAAACCACTGGCAAAACTGACACAAAAAAAAAAAGGGAGAAGAAACAAATAACTTGAATAAGAAATGAGGTGGGCGATATCACAACTGAAATTAAAAGAATCATAACAGAATATCTGAAAAAGAATCATAACAGAACACTGAAAAATTGTAATTTGAAATCCTAGAGGAAATGGACAAATTTCTAGAAATGCACTACCTAGATAAACTAACACAAACAGAGGTAAAACAATAAAACAATCCTATAACAAGAGACTGAAAACATAATTAAAAAACTCCCAACCAAAAAAAAAAAAAAAAAAAACCTTGACCCTGGCTGCTTCACTGGAGAATTCTACCAAACTTTCAGAGAAGAGTTAACACCACTGCTACTAAAGATATTTCAGGGCATAGAAAGGGATGGAATACTCATTCCATGAAGCTTTCATAACCCTGATACCAAAACCAGGGAAAGAGACCACACACACAAAAAAGAAAGAACATTACAGACCAATATCCCTCATAAAAATAGATAGAAAAATCCCGAATAAAATTCTAGCCAATAGAATTTAACAACATATCAAAAAAATAATTCACCAAGATCAAGTCGGATTCAAACTAGGTATGCAGGGATGGTTCAACATTAGAAAAACAGTCAATGTAATCCACCAATAAATAAAACAAAAGATAAGAACCACATGGTCTTATCAATTGATTCAGAAAAGGTATTTGACAAAGTACAACACCCATTCATGATAAAAACTCTCACCAAAATAGGAATTGAAGGAAAATTCCTCAACAGCCAACAGCCAACATCACTCTAAATGGAGAGAGCCTGAAAGCATTGCCCTTGAGAACGGGAACCAGACAAGGATGCCCTCTATCACTGCTCTTATTCAACATTGTGCTGGAGGTCTTAGCCAGAGCAATTATGCTAGAAAAAGAAAGAAAGTTCGTCCAAATTGGTAAGGAAGAAGTATCTCTATTTGCACATGATGATGTAATCTTATACACAGAAAACCCCAAAGAATCCACAAGAAAACTGCTGGAACTAACAGAATAGTTCAGGAAGTATCAGGATACAAGACAAACATACAAAATCAGTTGGATTCCTTTCCACTAACAAAGAGAACTTCAAAGAGGAAATCACCAAATCAATACCATTTACAATAGCCACTAAGAAGATAAAATACTTAGGAATACATCTAACCAGAGACGTAAAAGACCTATGCAAAGGAAACTACAAGGCACTACTGCAAGAAACCAAGAGACCTACGTAAGTGGAAAAACACACCTTGCTCATGGATAGGAAGACTCAACATTGTGAAAATGTCAATTCTACCCAAAATGATCTACAGATACAACGTAATCCCTAACCAAATTCCAGCATTTTTAATGAGATGGAGAAACAAATCACAAACTTCATGTGGAAAGGGAAGAGACTCCAGAGAAGTTAAGCATTACTGAATAAGAAGAACAAAATGGAAGGCCTCACACTACCTGATTTTAGAACCTAATATACTGCCACGGTAGTCAAAACAGTATGGTGCAATGGATACATAGATAAATGGAGCAGAATTGAGAACCCAGGAGTAAATTTATCCACCTGTGAACAGCTGATATTTGACAAAGGCCGTATGCCCATTCACTGGGGAAAAGACAATATCTTTAACAAATGGTGCTGGCATAACTGGATAACCATCTGCAAAAACAAACAAACAAAAAAAATGAAGCCATGCACAAAAACTAACTCAAAAAGGACCAAAGAGCTAAATACAAAATCTAAAATGATGAAAATCATGGAAAAAAAAATAGGGGCAATGCTAGGAGCCCTAATACACGGTATAATCAGAATACAAAACATTACTAACAATGCACAAACACCAAAAGAGAAACTACATAACTGGGATCTTCTAAAAATCAAACACTTGTGCTCATCAAAAGATTTCACCAAAAGAGTAAAAAGACGACTTACAGATTAGGAAAAAATTTTGGCTAGGACAAACCTGATCAGGGGCTAATCTCCAAAATCTGCAAAAACTTATAAAACCTCAACAACGAAAAGACAAGTGACCCAATTAAAAAATGGGCAAATGATATGAACATGCACTTCACCAAAGAAGACATTCAGGCAGCTAACAGACATATAAGGAAATGCTCAAGATCATCAGCCATTAGAGAAATCCAAATCAAAACTACAACAAGATACCATCTCATCCCTCCAAGGCTAGCATTAATCCAAAAAAAACACAAAATAATAAATGTTGGAGACGTGGAGAGACTGGAACACTTATACACTGCTGATGGGAATAGTACAACCACTTTGGAAATCGATTTGGTGCCTCCTTAAAAAGCTAGAAATAGAAAAAAAAAGAAGAAATAGAAGTACCATATAATTCAGCAATTACACTCCTTAGGATATATCCTTGAGAAATAAGAGTCCTCAGACCAATAGATACATGCACACCCATGTTCATCGCACCACTGTTCACAATAGCAAAAAGAGAGAAACAACCTAGGTGCCCATCAGCTGACAAATGGATAAACAAATTATGGTGTATTCACACAATGGAATAGTACACAAGGATAAAGAACAATGATGAATCCGTGAAACATCTCATAACATGGATGAATCTGGAAGGCATTATCCTGAGTGAAACTAGTCAGTTGAAAAAGGACAAATATTGTATAAGATCACTATTATAAGGACTCAAGAAAACGTTTAAACATGGAAGAAAATGTTTTTTGATGGTTACGATAGTAGGGAGGGAGAGAGAGGGTATTCACTAACTAGATAGTATCCAGATAGTAGATAAGAATTATTTTAGGTGAAGGGAAGGACAACACACAATACAGGGGAAGTCAGCACAACTGGACTAAACCGAAAGTCAAGAAGTTTCCTGAATACAACCAGGCACTTCGAATGACAGAATAGCAGGGGCGGGGGTCTTGGGGTCATGGTTTCAGGGGACATCTAGGTCAAGTGGCATAACAAAGTTTACTAAGAAAATGTTCTGCATTCCATTTTGGTGAGTAGCATCTTGGGTCTTAAAAACTAGCAAGCGGCCATCTAAGATGCATCAATTGGTCCCAACCCACCTGGAAAAAGGAGAATGAAGAACATCGATGACACAAGGAAAATATTAGCCCAAGTGACAGAAGGGGACACATAAACCAGAGACTCCATCAACCTGAGGCCAGAAGAATTAGATGGTACCTGGCTACCACCAATAACTGCCCTGACAGGGAACACAACAAAGAGCCCCTGATGGAGCAGGAGAAAAGTGGGGTGTAGAACTCAAATTCTAGTAAAAAGACCGGACTTAATGGTCTGACTGAGACTGGAGGGACCCTGGAGGACACGTCCCCCGGACTCTCTCTTAGCTCAGAAATGAAACCATTCCTGAAGCCAACTCCTCAGGCAAAGATTAGACTGGATTATAAGATATAAAATGATTCTCGTGAAAAGAGTGCTTCTTAGCTCAAATAGATACCTGAGACTAAATGGGCAGCTCCTGTTGGTAGGCGGGATAAGAAGACAAAAAGACAGGAGCTGGTTGAACGGACATGGGAAATCTGGGGTGGAAAGGAGGAGCGTGCTGTCACATTATAGAGAGAGAAACTAGCATCACGTAACAATGCGTGTATAAATTTTTGTATGAGAAACTAACTTCAACAGTAAACTTTCACTTAGAGCACAATTTAAAAAAACAAAAGATGATTATCCATTAGGTTGCAAGGAGTATAATCAGAAAGGGAGCCGAGCAGTTTCAGTGGTATATCTGTTTCACAATCTAAATCACCTTGGGTGGTTGATAAAAGTAGAAGTTACTGGCCCCGCTCCAGACTGACTTACCCAGAATCTCCGGGAGTATTGCCCAAGGATACGTACTTTTACCATACTCATTGGATGATAACGATGATCAGCCAGTTTGGGAACCAACAGATACAATGACCCTTTTTGCCCTCTGAAAGTTTGGGAGCCTAGGGTTCTGCAGTTGAATTTGGGAAGTTAAATTAAAGAAACAACAAGAGGGGAGCATATGCATGTACAAGCTCATTAGGAATGAAACAAGAACCATTCTTCACAGCCCATTTCCGACCAAGTCCATGAAAATCCATGTTTCAGTAATATGCCTTTCACCCACAAGAGGGCTCCCTGAAAAACAAAAACAATTCAACCAAATTATTATAAAGCTTGGTGTGTTTGCAACTGCCTCAGTGATGTACTTATTCATTAAAAAACACACTCACAATATGTTCTGGACAGTTCTTGAACCCTATCAAAAGGGGCTTGTGTGGAAGTACCAAGAAGACTAGTGATTTAGTCTACCATTTCTTAAGCATAACGTCATGGGAGATTATTGTTACAATACATGCAATGACAAAATACTGCCTTCATCATTATTTTCTTCTTTTTTTTTTTCATATATCACCATCTTATATACTGCCCATCTTTTTCTTTTTCTTAACATGTTATCCTAGTACACTTTAAGGCTTAGCTTAGTGTATCTTGACAGCAGTGGGTATGGGTGGGTAGTGTATAGAGAGGACCTATGCCATAAGGAGGGAGTTAAATTACTTCAGTGACCTTGTTGAGGCACCAATAAGGTCGCGGAAAGCAGGATTTACGTTTCCCAGGTATACATACCTGTCCTTTGTTCCTGTCTCCTTGGGACATCTGTCTAGAGTTAATTCTATTGGAGGTGCAAAGGTGCGGGCCATCTGAGGGACTGGTTTGCCTACCTTGGCCATTCTCCTTGAACAGATCATTTAGGATTCAGAGTCACAATAGCCTCCCCCCATCTACCCCCTCTCACCTGGACTCTCTCCCATCATATTCTTATTCAGGAAGATTTTCTCGCTTTAACTTTGCCTCAGGCCAACATTGAAACTCATGTCACTGGAGGCATTCGGTATGTTCAATGATGGGTTTCGTCAGAGCTGCCCCAGTGATGCATGCTCATGTTCCCACTCTGACCCTGCACCTTTGAGAGGTAGCTTCTTATGCCCTCAGGGTAGCACTTCAGTGCCTTTTTCTGGGAAGGAGATGTCTCTACGCATGAATGTTGGCTGTCAGTAGGCCCTTCTAGGCACCCTTCCCATCTAGTCCTTTGTTATAGGACTGGCTGCATATATTCAACTTCCACATCATATTTTGATTGGTGGCTCAGAGCTTCCTGTGTTGTACCTGGTGGTCAGTGTCCTTGGAATATTGATACAGGTTGATAATAAGGGATTAGAATAATCTGAGTGGAGAAGAGCATAGCTCATCAAGCATAGCTGCCCATCTCCCAATTTTTCCTGGTTATCTGAAGCAGAAGAGGAACTGGCATATTCACTATAGCTAATCCTGATATCATTTGCAGGAGCGAAGAAGGTAATCCCCTGGCTTCCAAGAGCCCATATATCAGCTAACAGATAAAATATGAGAATTGCATTACCTGAATGGGGAAACAGGTGACTGAACTGTACAAATTCATTTAGAAGTCTATGGATTCTGTGTTGCAATATGTATTGATCAGCTATTGTGTGACTTAAAACCTTAATCTTTTTTGCTAACACAACAGCATGCAAAGCTGTTGGACTTATAATTTAGTACCTACACATAACACAGTACAAGGTAATAGGACCACCTATCTCAATCTTATAATTATTCATTGAGCACTTGTTCTGGGTCAAGTTCCAGACAGGATGTAGCAGGGGATACACAGGTGCCTAGGACACTGTAAGTGTCCTCGCAGAGCTCAGAAAAAACTGGGGGAGAGAAGGTCAACATAGGGAGATGGATATGGACAGGTTGTAATCAGCTGCAATACCTGTGCTCAGGAGGGCTGTGTGAGCAGAGAAAACTGAGGTTGCTTCAAACCTAAGGGCTGAAAACTTTGAGATGGAGGATGGAGTAAGGTGGGAAAACAAGAATGGAAGGGACTGTATGGGAAGAAGTAGTCCAATATGCCTGTGGTTGTTACAAAGAATATTAAGCAGCAGCCATATTGGGTGTGGCAACCGCAACCACCACCCCATATCACTCCCCGTGGAAGTACATGCCACTCAACTATGGAGGCTGCCTCCTCTCTGGTGTTCTCCTTATCTGGAGAGAGTCATCATCTGGTAGGGAAGCATACAGCTGTTTCTGTCTCTAGTTTGAGTCACGAGCTATGGGTGGTAAGCAGAATTTTAAGATGACCCCATGATTTTTGGCTCCAGTGATTACATTACCTTATAAGTCAAAAAGCAGATTATTCATGTGGACCTAATCTAATCACATGAGCCTTTCAAAAACAGTTTTCTCAGGCTGTGGGCAGGAGAAACCAAAGAGATTCCAAGAGTAAAAATACTTGATATGCCTTACTGGTCTGAAAATGAGAAGGAGTGTGGTGGACTTAAAGGGCTTGGAGAGATCCCAGCTGACAGCCAGTAAAGAAATGGGGAGCTGAGTCCTACAACAAATGGATCTGAATTTTGCCAACAACCAGAAGGGAGCTCTGAGTGGATTCTTCTCCAGAGCCTCCAGGTAAGAGCCCAGACCTACCAACACCTTGATTTTGGCCTTCCGATACCCTAACTCAGAGAACTCAGTTGAGTCACCTGGAGTTCTGATCTAAGAGTCACTAAGGGTTTGTTACACTAAGGATTTGTTGAACAGCGATAGAAAGCTAAGACTGTATAATATGTTTGGGCATATTTGCATTGTGACTAGAAATCCTGTTATGCACTTTTACTTGCCATATAAATTCTAAAACGACAATGACGTCTGAAGAATAGCAATGCTGCCTTCTGTATAGACAGATGATACTCCTGCCACTTTGGGCTCCTTTTTGGGGTTGGGAGTTGTTCGTACAGATTCTCTCATATTCTTTTTCCAGTCTATTTGCATTCCATTTAAGCCCTGGTGGCACAGTGGGTAAAGCAATTGACTACTAACTAAAAGGTCAGCAGTTCGAAACTACCAGGGGCTCCTCGGGAGAAAGATGTTTCTGTCTGCTTCCATAAAGATTTACACCTTGGAAACCCTACTTGGTCGCTATGGGTCAGAATTGACTTGATGGCAGTGGGTTCTGGTTTTGGGTTGCATCCCATTAGCATACATAAGCGAGATAGGTGCAGGAACTCTGTGAAAGATCATGACTCAAGTGCCATCACCTTAGCTTCAGTTCTGTATCCTAAATTTGCCCTTTATTCAGTGCTTTGAAACCTCTCAGTAAAGTGTGCTCTTTATATTTTTAGTTTTCATTGATTGGGAATTCCACATGACTCTGGTACATTTGTGCCTTCTCTTCTAGAAGAGTTGGTGAACTGCATAAGTTGTTTTTATTCAACTTATTTTTATTCTGTAGAATACATGAAGTTGTTTTGGGAATCCGTGAGCACAGTTCCATAATTTTAATGTTTCCATAATAGACATTCCAGATGGTCTAACCATTTAAGACAGGAAATGCAGATTACTGCCACAAGAATTTTTGGAAGTCCTGCCATTATCTCAGGATACGGCTGGGACGTGGGCCAGACCCCCCAAGGCTCAGACTTCTGCTAATACCTCTTTTGCCTTGTTGGGCTGCCAGAACTAGGGGAAACACTTGTTTCCCCCTCAGAATGAAGACACACCAGCAGCCTGAAACTTTTGTCATATTAGGAATCTAACGTAGTGAAGTTGCCTTTTGACTGGAGCTGTTGATATGTCTTCAAACTCTTTTCAGTTCTTGCAAAGTGCAACTCCTTTTTCCCTTGTGATACTATTTCTGCCAGAAGAATGAACAAGCACCACTTTGAACTTTTGACCTGGTACTTTCTATGCATTTGAATCTAACCCATGCAGGGAAAATGACCTTTGCCTTCGCTAACTTTCTCCTACTCATCTACTGACTGGTATGATATAATGGTCCCCCTGCCAGGCAGTATGGAATGCACTTGATAAAGCCAGAACAGGACTGTCAGATGAACATTTAGACATCCTTATCAAACCCGAGGTAAATATCCAACTCCCCAGCCCCCTGAGGTACTCTACTGAACAAATCTAGCCCATGGGGCCTTCAACACACCTGAGGCTCAGGGACCTGGTGAAGAGACTCCCTCTGTCCATTTGTGAAAGCTGCTTTTGGAAAGTTGTTGGAACTGTAGATTGAAAAGACTCTGTTTTGCTGTTTAATGGAGTACAAAAAGGGAATGGGCTCTTCTCTGTTGTTCTCTTATTGTAGTTCTGCTTGGCAGAGCAACATTCACAGTCAGCATTGCCTTGCAAACAGCAACTTGACCAGGGGGCAGGCTCTGAGGGCAAGACAGGAGAGAGGAGCACCCTGTGCCCTAAGGCTGCAGCTATAAAGGGTGGAAACACAACATAAAAATTCCAGCCAATGAGTTAGAACCTAGTGTGACTGCCACACTTATATTTTCTACTTTGGCTAAGAGGAGGACAGGGCTTTTTTTTTTTTTCCCCCTATTTGAAAGTTCATGAAACTGAGGTTCAGAGATATTATTTTGCTTCTGACTCTTACCGGTGTGTTTGCTAAATTATAAATGTCTATAACAGGGTGGCATCTATCTTTTGTTGCCCCAATTTCTCTCAACAGCTCTGCATTCAATCACCCGAGAGATTTAAAAATGGCTGCTTTTAATCAGCAACCACTCCCATTTTTCCCCATCTACCCAAAAGTCTTCAAGGTCATCAAAGTGTAAGAAAAGAGTATCAGCTTAAGTGCGTGGACATCTGTTGGTATCACTGAAGCTAATTTAACATAATTTAGCATGTATAGCATCTGAATTTAAAGGTCGATTCGTTTTTGGTTAAGCTATTTCCTGGCAGAATACTTTAAACTGTTTGTATGTTTTTGTCTGTCGATGTTTTCCTAAGCTTTTGACTCTCAAGTCCGATTGTAGCTCTTCTTTCTTTTAAATCCTGAAAATATTCTGCTATCTTAATGAATAAGTTTATGCAAAATATATAGGGCTTATGACCCAGCTAGTTTAATATCAAGCCAATAGATTTCTTAGTAACACGTGACTTGACCACAGAGGGAGAAATATTGAAGGAGCCTATATTCCTGGAAGACATTTTCAAAGAGGGAATTTAATTAGGTCCTATGTCCTAATATTAGTGATTAGCTAGGAAAGAAATAGTAAACTCGGGAAAGTGTTGTTTTGTTCCATTAACCTGATTTCCTTCAGTAAATGTGCAATGATAGAAGAAGCAAAGATAGAAATGTGGTTTTGATTATGGAAAAAAATTATTTGGCTCATTTGTACTTTGGTTTTCACATCTGTACATTGGAATTGATAATAATGGCCTTAGAGAATGATTGTGAAGATTAAATGAGATAATGCGTATGTAAACCAAAACAAACAAACAAACAAACCCATTGCCATCCTGTGGATTCTGATTCATAGCAACCCTATAGGACAGAGTAGAACTGCCTATCGGGCTTCCAGAGTAGAACTGCCTATACAGCTGGTGGATTTGGACTGCTGACATTTTCATTAGCAGATGTCTTAGGCTGGGCTCTGTAGAGAAGCAAAACCAGTAAAACATAAAAATATATATAGAGAGAGATTTATGTCAAGGAAATGGCTCACGCAGTTGTACAGACTGGAATGTCTCAAGTCTGCGGGTCTTGCTGGAGGCTTCTCCTGATTTACATATACACAGGAGCTGGTAAACCCAAGACTGGCAGGCAAGCTCGCAGGTAAGCTGCTAGCTCAAGTTCCAAGAACCAGAGGTCAGACAAACAGGAGACAGCTGCAGGATCCAGAGCGAGCAAAAACCAGAATGTCCACTTATATATTTGATGCAGGCCACATGCCCAAGGAAATTCCTTTTTGTCTGATAGGCTACTCACAGCACATCCCATCATGGGGGTGATCTCAACATCACAACACTGAAAATCATGGCTCAGCCAAATTGATGCACAGTCTTAACCATCACAACTGTTGAGCTCTTAACCACTGTAGCATCAAGGCTCTAATGTGTATGTAGCACCTTCTAAAGCACTCACAACATACTCTTCTTGGATTAAATATTAGCATCTCACCTTAGTTCCCACCCATGCCCAATCAACAAATTAACGATTCTTTGCTGAGCATGATCAGTGAGCTAGACACTTGAAGAAAAAAGAGCAGACTATGTAAACCTCAATGTGGAATAATTTTCAGTTTGTTCAGAGACAAGATATACAAGAACACAGAAAAAATAAATTCTTTTTCTCAGTTTCTATCCTTGCCTTTCCAGCATTGCAGTGAAATATTCACTTCCATCTGTCATTTGCTATTTGCTGTATCTTTTTGTGCAAAGAGTAGTTCCCAGTGGTGTGTAGACAGAGCTGACCTGTGACAACATCCATTTTCATAATGAATCCTGGCATTCACCACAGTCCATGAGCCATCTATGGTGAGTCCACATCACAGATCCCTAGTGTGAAACCTGTGGTACACTTTGCTGTTGTTCATTATGGTATGCCTTTTAGCATATGATATTTTCTCTTCCTTTTATTAACTACAGAACAGAAAAATATGATTCTGGAACATTTCCAAGGGAAAGTAATTGTTACCGTAATACTTACCCATGCTGTATTTCCACCAACGTTGAGATTCCTGAGGCCTTCTTTCAGAACTTTTTTTTCCAGAGAAAACACCTCAACCAAAAACAGAGAGTTTCAATACCTGGTTTTTGGGTGGCTTTCCACAGTTTACATTGTTTTCCCCAATGACAACAGATCAGTTGTACAGGATCCAGGGTAATCACATGCAAGTAGTATAGAAACAGGAACACAATACAGTTCCCGTAAGTCAGCAGTCTAAGGAGCCCTGGTGATGCAGTGGTTAAGTGCTTGGTTGCTAAACAAAAGGTTGGCAATTTGAACCCACCCACCACTTCTCCAGAGAAAAGACCTGGCTATCTGATCACACCCTAGGAAATCCTATGGAGAAGTTCTGATCTGTCCTATAGGGTCATTACAAGTCTGAAATGACTTGACAGCAACAGGGTTATGACTTAAGTCAACAATAAGGAAGGTTGCTTTACTGTTTTCTTGTTTTTGTTTTTCATATTTATTTTATTTTTTGTAAGGCTACTGGTCTAGTCCTGAGGTTGTTCACTAGTACAGTGCCCACAGAATGTAACCACTAATTTTATTTTTTGTAAGACTGCTGCTCTAGTCATCAGTTTGTTCACTAGTGCAGTGCCCACAGAATGCAACCACTAAATAAGAATGATTAAATAAACCCACACTTGTGTCCATTCCAAAGAAAGATGATCCAACAGGATGCAGAAATTATCGAACAATAATAGTAATATCACAGGGAAGTAAAATTTTGCTGAAGATAATTAAAAAAAAAAAAAAATGGATGCAGCAGTACATTGACAGGGAACTTCCAGAAATTTAAGATGGATTCAGAAGAAGATGTATGAGGGGTATCACTGCTGATCTCAGATGAGTCTTGGCTGAAAGCAGAGAATAACGAAGTGTTTTATTGACTATACAAAGGCATTTGACTGTTTGGATCATAACAAATTATGGATTATTGTGAAGAATAGGAATTCCAGAATACTTAATAGTGTTCATGCAGAACCTGTACTAGACAAACAGGCAGTCATTTGAACAGAACATGGGGATCCTAAAACCTGTACTAGACAAACAGGCAGTCATTTGAACAGAACATGGGGATACTACGTGGTTTAAAATCAGGAAAAGTGCATGTCAGGGTTGTACCCTTTCACCATACTTATTCAATCTGTATGTTAAGCAAATAATCCAAGCAGCTGGACTATATGAAGAAGAATGTGGCGTCAGGATTGGAAGAAGACTCATTAACAATCTTCGATATGCAGATGACACAACCCTGCTTGCTGAAAGTGAAGAGGACTTGAAGCACTTACTGATGTATATCAAAGACTATAGCCTTCAATATGGATTACATCTCAACATAAAGAAAACAAAAATCTTCACAGCTGGACCAATAAGCAACATCATGATAAATGGAGAAAATATTAAAATTGTCAAGGATTTCATTTTACTTGGATTCACAATCAATGCCCATGGAATCAGCAGTCAAAAAAGTCAATGAGTGTTGCATTGGACAAATCTGCTGCAAAAGACCTTTTTAAAGTGTTCAAAAGCAAAGATGTCACCTTGACTACTAAGGTGTACCTGTCCCAAGCCATGGTATCTTCAACCACTTCATACGCTTGCGAAAGCTGCACAATGAATAAGGAAGACTGAAGAGGAATTGATGCCTTTGAATTACAGTGTTGGTGAGGAATATTGCATATACCATGGACTTCCAGAAGAACAAAAGATCTGCATTGGAAGATGTACAGTCAGAATGCTACTTAGAAGCAATGATGACAAGAGTTTATCTTATGTACTTTGGACGTGTTATCGGGGGGACCACTCTCTAGAGAAGGACATCATGCCTGGTAAAGCAGAGGGTCAGTGAAAAAGAGGAAGACCCTCAATGAGATGGTCTGGCACAGTAGCTGCAATGGTGAGCTCATACACAGCAATGATTGTGAGGATGGTGCGGTACCAGGCAGTGTTTTGTTCTGTTGTACATAGGGTTGCTATGAACCAACTCTAAGGCACCTAACAACAGCAACAACGGAGAAAGCACTTCCAGGCAATGGTCAATTTCACTGTCCTTTTTTTGCTCCTAAAACGAGGAGTATAACAAACACACACAGGTACACACACACACACATTCACCCCTCACCACTACCATGAACACCATTCATGTATGTTTAGGTAAGATTTTTAGATAGGAAAGAAGGTATCAGCAGAATCCTTTTTCATTTAAGGGAAAACTGCATTTCTAACCAATGAGAATAGAAAAATAAAAATTAAATAAAAATAATAGCTATCATTTTGTGTCTTTACTATGCATCAGTCACTGTTCTAAGTGATTTACATTTATTAACTTCTAAAATTCTCACAACTCTATGAATATTCCATCTCACAGATGAGAAAACTGAGGCACAGAGAGGTTAAATAACTTGTTCAAATTATATAGCTGGTAGATACAGGGCTGGGTTAGATAACTATCCCTGGGCAAGATAAATGCAGTTTAGAGATAATTTTTTGGTCATTTGCAAATATGGAAAGTGAGTATTTCATATCAACTGATTAGCAAGGATGGAAGCAAGGACATAAGCTGTCTATTACAGACCTGCAAGGACCCAGTGTCAATTCTGCTTTTAAAATATAACTGGGTCAAGGTCACCAGACAAAGATTGGATGCAGCCAGAACAACTCCTCTTTGACTACGCAAACTAGTAGTGTCTTATATCTGTGACAGGTATTACAGTTGACTTCCTGTTTTCCACAGTGAGCTCCTTAAGAGAAAGAGTAATGAATTTCCTTCATGGGTCTTCTGTCAGTAAATTTTGAGTTCCCTCAGGCCAAAGGCTATGCTTTTGTCACCACTTATCCAACCCTTTCCTCTGAATCCAGGCCTGAAAATTGCACATAGTAGGTGTTCAATAATGTGTTCTGTTCAGTGAAATGTTGAGTGTTATAGGTTTGAGGATAAAGTATCTGGCAAATATTTAGTATTCTGGCAAATCAAACAGTATGGTAGATAGACTCAGGCGAAAAGCAGTGGCTATCCTTTAACAAGTTTTTCTACTGCTTTCTTTTCTTGCAATTCTGATTACAGTGAGCTTTGTGGCTGTAAAAATGGGCATAGTATATAAATATTTAAAGAAAATACAGAGAAAAATAAGTTGTAAGGTGATTAATGGAGTTAATTATCTAATTATATAATAATGGAGAATTATGTCAAAAGTACTTCATTAAAAAAAGAACAATTACCTATAATTAAAATTTAAATTTGATTGAAGAATGTAGAATTCATTACCACATTGAGGAGTTCCCAGGATTATTTCCTTTTTATATTAATTATATTTCTTTGAGGGTAAGGTTTCATTTTATTTGTAAACATTTTTTAATTAAAAAATGTATATTAAAGTAATAGTTAACCAAGGACAGAGCTAGCCACAGAAAAAGAAGTTACAACGCTAGATAATGCAAGATTTTTTCATGGCTCTAAGAGGCAGTGCTGGGGCTGGGAGCTGGTGATCTTGACTAGAAAGAGCTGTTGGTCATTATCTCCAACTGAAATGATGAAGTATGAGAAGACCAAATACCACCCACTTGAGAGAGTAGAGATACTCCCGTAACTATTGAGAATGCTGAAGTCATGAAAAAGGTATAGTTCTTATCCTTCAATGAATAATACTATTTTGTGATAATTCCATAAACCTAGGTAAGGTCCACTGTGTAGTTGACCCTTCTGGATTCGTTACTAGTTTTCAGTTTTCCCTGGATATTTGGTGATGTTCATCTATGCCATTGTTGTTAGTTGCTGTCGAGTTGGCTCCCACCGTGGAGACTTCATGCATGACAGAACGAAGCTTTGTTTGGAACTGTGCCATCTTCATTATTGGTGGTATGTTTGAGTTCATTGTTGTGGCCATTGTGTCAATTCATCTCACTGAGGATTTCTCTAGCCTTCACTGCACTCCATTTTATCAAGCATAATGTACATCTCCAACAATTGATCCTTCCCAATGACATGTCCAAAGTAAATGAGTCTAAGTCCCGGACAATATTCTGCAATCCATAGTGTTTTCAGTGGCTAATTATCAGAAGTAGATCACTATGCCTTTCTTCTTAGCCTGCCTTAGCCTGAAAGCTCTGCTGAAATTTGTCCATCATGGGTGACCCTGCTGGAATACCATCATCATAGCTGCACGCAAGCCATCACACTACAACAAACTAACAGACTGCTTATTGAGAGTCTACTGGTAATTGATTAGTAAAAAATAATCACTTTATTAACATTTGCTATTGGAGTAGGTTGGGCACCCATCACTACCGAGGAGGAATGAACAGAAGTCAGAAGATGTATACTTTACCCCCAACTCTTCCATGAGTGACTTGGTCAAAGCACCACGTCTCTCAGGCTTATTGTTTCTGAGACTTCATAAAAAGGAGGTTATGTCCACCTCACGGTGTTGCTCTGTCAAACAAGTGATGTATGTGACACTATGTCTTAGAAACCATAAGGTACTGTTTTTGCATAAGTTATTAGATCAACAAGGCCAAACCTTGTCCTGGACAAAAAGCTAGCTCGAAACAGATCCTTTTTAAATGCTTAAGTTACGTTTTTCATAATTCCAATTGCCATCAAGAATTATCGATGACTTAGAGAGAACATTGATTTTTCTGGTGGTGTTTACATGCATGCTTTCTGCAGCCATTAGTAGTCCTCATAGAATTGATAGCTTTTTGAACCGTGTCAATGAGATTATTGATTCTTGGAGGGGCCTAATCTAGGAAAACTTTTTAAATGTTTGCTATTGGCTTTTATTAACATATAATGTAGCAACAAGATTGAAAAATTCAACTATTGTGCAATTACCTGGAAATCACAAAGTAAAAATCAATAAAACTAATCTATTGAATGTCATGAAGCACACACACACACACACACACACACACACACAGTGGGGGGGAGGGGAATCTGTTAAAATTCATTATCAAGAAGGCAAATTTGTGTAAATACGTTTTGCTGTGCCATCTAGATTTCAGACCAATTCACTGTCATTATGTGCCCAACCATCTTAACTAGAACCTAACATGTCTAACTTTCTGTAGCTCCTTTAGGGCCTCCGCATGCCCTCTTCTGACTTACTTCCCTGCCTTGTCACAAACAGGTTCCCAGTCCCTCCGTTTCCTCATTCTATAGTGACTTCCTCTAATAACCCAGCAGATTGGAAAACTATCTCACTCATGTCTTTGTAATTCTGCTTGAAGTATGCAGCCTACCGTTCATTCTGAAATAGGAGCCACAATATCTTCATTAACACAAGCTTAATGATGGCTTATAATGTCCAGGGCACCATGCACAGAAAAGTCATATACGATAATTTTAAAAACTAAGATAACTAGCATTTAAATGTCCAAAGTGATAGTGAATCTGACAAGAAGTGCTACAGGGCACAGCTTACTTACCACAAAATTAACAACCCAAAGAGTTGCCCATAAGAATCTCCCTCTCTCCAGCACACACTTTTAATTAACAGAAACTTGTTCACCTCTTTTTCTTCAGACATCAGAGAGAGTGAACACAGTGTAACCTTAAATAGTTATATTTACATACATATATGTAAATATTGATATCCAATATATATAGCCAAGAGAAATTAAAATGTAACATGGACAATAATCTAGTCACAGTGAGGGAAATCTCCTAAGTAATAATTTTGGAATTCCTACTAAGTTATCAAAAGAAGGAGAAAAATCCAATTCCATTCTGCTTCCAAATCCGTTTATCTCTAGACCTATGGAAAACAATGCAATATATTAAGCAGGAGAAATCTATGTGTCCCTTGGTGATAATAGAGCCATGAGGGGAAATAAAACAGAGCAACGAATGGGATCATTTTTATATCCAAATTTCAAAATGAGTAGCTAAAGGGTACCCAGTGGTTGTAATACTTTGATTTTCAGAAAAGTCTGTTGAGGCAGTCTTCAAAGTCTTAGGGAGTTAATCTCATTAATAAGAATATAACAAGGTATTCACCAGGCAATATCTCTATCCATCAGGCAATGTCTCTGGAAGCTTTACCTAATAACCAGCACACACAGGCGCATAACATATATATGTTTGACAATATTAGCGATCTGGGCTAAGGGTGAGTAAAAGTTGCAGCCTGCAGAGTATCGAGAGGTTCGTCAGCTCAGCCCAGTGAGTGCTAAGGCAAATGGCTATGATGTTCCTGTAGGAGGCCCTCTTTCTTCTATACCCACTAGGTATAGAATAGTTGTGGGTTTTACAGGTTGAGGCAGAAGCTAGGTTTTGGTCATGGAGATTTTTAATCATCCCTACCAAGAATCCCCCTTAACCCCTTTCAATATAGAATAGAGAAAGCTCTAAAGACAGATGAACCATAGACTTGCTGCCATCTTTGTACAAATATATGTCGGCCACAGAGAGACTAAAGTTAAATTTGAGCAATCTAACGGCTGAAATAGAGGGTTGGAGGGAGGGTACAGTGTATGGCATAACCATGACCAGTTGCTTCCGAGTTGATTCTGACTCATGGTGGTGACCCCATGTGTGTAAGAGTAGAGCTGTGCACCATTGGATTTTCAATCACTAATTTTTTGGAAGTAGATCACCAGGCCTTCATTCCAAGGCACCTCTGGGTGAACTCGAACCTTCAACCTTTCAATTAGCAGCCAAGAGCATTCACCTTTTGTACCATATAAAAAAATATACACTAGAGAGGGTGACTGTTTGCTGGGATGATATGAGGCCATCATGAAGAAGCTCCCTACAAAGAACTCCACCACTGCACTCCAGGTCTTCCCCTGCAACTCTAAAATGCCTGAAATCCAGTCATTAAATATCACTCTTTTGAGTAGTTCATGATGCAACAGGAGGAACATCAAAGCATATTGCTAACAAGCTGCCAATAGTTATTCCATGAGAAAAGTCTCCCATCATGGAGGCAGAAGACCAGGAAGATCTCAGCCAGAGATATGCTCTACAGCAGCATTTATAGGCCACAAACTACAATTAATTTTGTAATATTATGCTAACATTTTTCTGAGGTGATTTACTAGATCTTTCTTGCCTCTCTTTTATCACAGTTGATCCTCATAACATCTTTATAATATAGGTGTGATTTTATTCATTGTGTAAATGAAGCAACCAAAACTCAGAGAGGGTAAGGGCCTTCATTTGAATCACCCAGATTATTGGTAGGAGAGCCAACATCAAACCTCAGTTCTTTGATTCTTAATCTAATTTTATTTTCAGTAATTCTAGGAATGTTGATCAATAGACCTACATTCCAGTCTTGGAACTGATTGAGATCACTGCTTGGCTTTTATCAAGCTACTTATATATCCCTTGATTCTTCCCATAATTAGCAAGAACAAAATGAGACATATAAGCACTCTTTTTTTTTTTTTTATATATTTTTGAATTTAGGAGCATCTAACTCACCAAGATCCCGAAACCTAACAACTCATATTCGGATTTCTCTGAAGGCAGTGGGAAGTTACTAATAGGAATCAAAGACTTAAAGCATTAAAACCCCTATTCGGGGGAGGGAGGATGTTAGCACTGTAAAACGATCACGGAATAATTGGCAAATATTAAATTTTAAATAACCATGGAAAATTTGGAAATCATATCAGTGATTTATTTTGGGGGTGTAAACATTTTATTTATTTATTACATAACCACTACTTACTAGTAACTGAGCTAGACATTTCAAATCAGAGATGAATGTAAGATGCCTACAGTGAGTGAACCTAGTCAATTAATGTAATAAGATCTGTGGTACAGGTGAACACATACATACAAGAACACATAAAGCACTATGGGATTTCTACATGAAAGAAGGGCCAAATTTTATGGAAGAAATGATATTTGAATTAGATATAAATGATCAGAAGTGTTTTTCACTTAGGGTTGAGTATGGAAGTGGGAACATCTAGGCAGAAAGACTAAAAAACCATTCGCTGTCCAGTCAATTCTGACTCTTAATGACCCTATAAGAAATAGTAGAACTGCCCCCATAGAGTTACCAAAGAGCTTTTGGTAGATTCGAACAGCTGACCTTTTGGTTAGGAGCCAAGTTCTTAACCCCTGTGCCACCAGGACTCCTGGGAGAGGGACTTGCATTATGCAAATGCATGAAAAATATGTATGGCTGTAGCATGGAACACAGGTTTAGAAACCTAAAAAGAGGAAGCTAGAAAAGTATGTCAGTAGCTGGTAGTAAGAGACTTTTGTTTTGTCAGAAGCTTTGGGATTAGTTTACAGACAATAAAGAGATGCTGTTGTTGTTGTTGGTCACCATCGAGTTGACTCCACTGAATTGATGTGTGCAGAGTAGATTTACTCCATAGGGTTTTCAAGACTGTAACCTTTCAGAAGGAGATTGTCAGGCCTGTCTTTTAAGAATTAAGAATTAGCAGAGTTTAAAAGAACACATTATTGTAATTAAAAAAAGAGAAAAAGCTTCTATAAATTTCCTTTTTTATCAGGATCTATGATGTTTCTAAAGTCTAGGTCATGTCATCTTCCTAAAACAGGAAGAGATGGATAATTGAAATTATGAGCACTGCCTAGACCTGGACAACCTTGGAATAGAAGAATTTACACATATGATTATATTAGTTTTCTCGGGTTGCCAGAACAAAGTAACATGAAGTGGAGGCCTTAGAACAGCAGAAATTTATTCTTTTACAGTTCTGGAGACTAGAAGTCTGAAATCAAGGTGCCAACAAGAACATGCTCCCTCCAAAGGCTCTAGACAAGAATCTTTTCTTAATTCTTCTAGCTTCTGACGGTTGCTAACAATCCTTGGTGTTCTTTGGCCTCTGGCAGCACAGCTTCAATCAGTGCTTGCCTCTTCACGTGGCATTCTACCCAGTCTCTACCTCTTATTTTACATGGATGCCACCCCTGTGTGCCTTTGTGTCCAAATTGTCCTCTACTTACAGGAAACCAGAATGGAGAAAGATCCTTTCTTTCCTTTCAGTCATATCAGATTTAGGATCCATTCTAATCCAGTATGGCCTCACCTTAATTTGATTACCTCTGCAAAGACCCTCTTTCCAAATACTGTCGCATTCACAGGTTGTAGGTGGACACGATTTTTTTGGAGGGATGTTATTTAACCCAGTACAGTGGTCCTGAGTTCTACTGCTATGCTGTTTTTAACAGGTTGAACAGTTATTTTGTCAAAAAAAAATCACAATATGACCAACAAGAGGGCAAAGAAATCACTTACATATTTAAGGGAGATAATTTTAGAAAATAAAACCCAGGAAATAAAGAAGATGAAATTATTTAAAGAACTTTAGGCAGTGGAGACGATCAAGGGTTAGCTTTTACTAATTATCAATTGACAGTCTTCTTTAAAAAGAAAGATAAAAACAAAACTACAACATAAAGAGAGAAGAAAAGGTTTGAAGGCTTAATTCCTTTGATATTAGAGCTTCTAAAACCCTTGGAAATCTCTTTAGAGATGAAGACTTCAAATAGGGCTGAGGCAAACTTTGGAGTGGCCAATTCGGAGCAGATGGCGGCAGAGTCAGTCATTCTCCAGGGAAAGGAATTAGATCCCTCTTAGCCTCAGAGACCTCTCTATTTGGTCACCCTTAGAACAACTCCCTTATAAATGGCTTCGGAACTTTCTTCAGGCTCTTCACATCAGACCTTTTCTGAACGAGTCCATCCACTTCCTTTGTATACCCAGAAGCTCAATTAACTGGGTCACAGCTTGAGAAAGCAAAGGGTTGCTAAGAATCCAGCACGAGGCCAAAGAGATTATGAGGAATTGGGGGTGGGGTGGGGAGCAGGATCCATCATTTAATTGATTTCTTATATCTTTTCTGTTGATTAGCCATTTAAACAAGACTTTTCAATGGCCCTGGTGAAAGTGTTGCTTCTGGAAAAAAAAAAAAAATTCTGGAAGGTGTATAAAAAAAACCAAACCCCTTGCCGTTGAGTTGATTCTGACTCATACCAGCCCTATAGGACAGAGTAGAACTGCCCCATAGGATTTTCAAGAAGCACCTGGTGGATTCAAACTGCCAACCTTTTGGTTAGCAGCATAGCTTTGGTTAGCAGCCATAGCTCTTAACCACTAAGGTGTATTATTTTTTTGTTACCACTAAGGTGTATAGACACCAGGAAAAGTCGTGAATGTCACAGTGATCTCAGGTAGGCAAGGACCACAAAGTTGGGAGAGGCAGGACGGCTGAGAAGCACGCAGACTTCACCATTGCCACATGGTCCCCATCCAAGGTGCAAGAACAACAACAACAAAATAAAAAAAACAAATAATTTTACTGGCCCTAAGTTCCCTTTCTAGCTGCTTCCTAGTCTCTTGTCAACTTTTCTCATGCTAATTTCTTGAAAGGTTTTCTATTCTCTGTCCAGTTTTCTCATCTCCCAGGTGCTGCTCAGTGCACTCTGCCGGAAGTCCTCTGTCAGGTCACTATGACCACCAGATTGCTAAAGACAGTGAGCTCTTAAACATTGCTTATTTTACTAGGCCTTTTTGTATTATTTGATATTATACTTTCTTCCTTTTGTCTGATGATTACAACAACAAGGTAATAACTCACATTCATGAAGTGTTAACTATTTGCCAGCCATTGTGCTAATTATGCATTAACACACCTCTGATTTATGTTTCTGGAATGCACATCTGACCATGGAACCCCTCTGTTTGGATGGACTTCCATGTCCACCACAATATGAAGCCCTGTCTCATTAACAAGCCCCCAAGTCCCCTGTAGATATGATCTCCACCTTTCTCACTAACCTGGTCTTTAGTCATTCTCTACCCCACAGTCTAGGCTCCAGCAATAGAGGTATGCTCACTTGTAGTGCCCTGCAGCTACAACACTCTTCAATATTCTCCACTTTGTGCTGTCACTTGGACTATTTCTTCTGCTTAGAATAACCCTCCCCAACTCTTCCTTTCTACTTCGTCATCTAAGACACAGTACAGTCCTTCCCTCTTGTAATATCACGTCTGTATCGGTTTTCTGGAACTGCCATAACAAAATAACACAAAATTGGCTGGCTTGAATTAATAGAACTTTATTGTCTCATAGTTCTGGAGACTACAAGTTGCGTTCAAGATGTTTTCAGGGCCATGCTGCTGCTGAGGTTCTAGGAAAGAATCTGTCCCCATCCCTTTCTTGTAGTTGCTGATGGTTCCTGGAAATCCTTGGTATTCATTCACTTGTAGATGCATAACTCCAATCTTTGCCTCCATCTAAACATAATTGTCTACGACCATACCACCCTGAACGTGCCTGACCTCGTCTGATCTCGGAAGCTAAGCAGGGTTGGGCCTGGTCAGTACTTGGATGGGAGACCGCCTGGGAATACCGGGTGTTGGAGGCTTTGGAAACCCTGGCGACATAGTAATTAAGTGCTACAGCTGCTAACCAAAAAGTCAGCAGATTGAATCCACCAGGTGCTCCTTGGAAACTCTATGGGGCAGTTCTACTCTGTCCTGTAGGGTCCCTGTGTGTTGGAATTGACTCCACAGCTACGGGTTTGGGTGTTTTTTAAACATAACGGTCTTTGAACAGGGTCTCTTTATTATCTGTTCTCTTCTTTTATAAAGACACCACTCACATTGGATTAGGACCCACCCTACTCCAGTATGACATCATGTTAAGTTAACTGATAACATCTTTAAAGGCCCTATTTCCAAACAAAATCACATTCATGGGTATCAGGGGTTAGGACTTGAATATATATTTTTCAGGGACACAATTCAATCCAAAACATCCTCTTACCCTAAATTGTGTTTGTCTCCCATCATACATTTGTTCTCTTTCTTCATTCGCCTTTCATGTTGTTGTTGTCAGTTGCCATCGAGTCAATGGTGGTCACCTATTATTTAGTTTTGTTTCTTTGATGAAAAGACAATGTTTTACTGGTGTCGGTTACTTCCAAATGGCTCAGTTCCTGACATATAGTAGGTGTTATGTATTGAATTTTGTCTTCCCAAAATATGTGTGGGAATCCTAACCCTTGACCATGAATTGTAATCTAATTCAATCTAATGTAACATAATCAATTAGTTAAGTTTATATTCTTGTAACATGGATCCTAAACTTAATTATTTCTGAGTATGAGCAGTAGAGACATGCAGGGACACACTAGAGAAGACAGAGGCCATGTGAGGGTCATCTACAAGCCAAGAAACAAGGAATGCCCAGGATACCTGCAAGGAAGAAATCAGCACAGCCAAAATCCTGATTTGGACTTTTAGCCTCAAGAACCGTAAGAAAATAAATTTCTGTTATTTAAAGACACTCACTTGTGGTATCTCTGTAACAACAGCACTAGAAAACTAAGACAGTAAGTGTTCAGTGAAAGCTGGTTGAAGGTTTGGATGATTTGGAAAAAGCTATGTCTGGGCACAGTGTGGTAGAGGAAATTGACTTGAGTTTATATCTGTCATGAAGAGGCAACGCATAGTCTAAAACAGGGGTTGGCAAACTGCAGCCTTTGGGCGGGTTGTCTGCTCTTTGTAAATAAAATATCATTAGATGACAGCCACACTTTTTGCTTATAGCCTATCGTGGATTTTGTGTTAAAATGTCTGAACTGAATAGTTATGACAGAGAATGAGTGTCATGTAAAGTCAAAAATATATATTACCTAGTCATTTATAGAAAAGAGTTTGCCAGGCCCTGATGTAATGTCTATGCCCAAATAGGCATTACAAATCAAACTTGGTCCTGGCAGAATAGATGGCTACGAGTGGCCAATGCAGTGCAGGGAATGTGCAGCCAGAAGGGTCTGTGGTGATGCAGGTCCTGAAGGGCAAGGAGCCTTGAAGTCTCAAGCAACCAATCAATTTAAAGCATCACTCTAATCAGTTACTAGAGTGACAGGAGACAAAGCCCAGCTTTGCCAGTGGTGTTGAGGGATGATATCTGGAAAGGACTCAGCCTTAGGTCCTTTCTCAGGCAGGCTGGGGTTCTTAATAATCCAAGTCAACAGATTACTTATTGAGCACCTACTACTTTCAGTCACTGTTTCAGGGATTAACAACAACAACAACAATGATGACAGTTTACATTTATTGAGCACTGTTACAGATTGAATTGTGTTCCCCCAAAGTATGTGTCAACTTGGCAAAGCCATGATTCCCAGTATTGCATCCACCATTTTGTCATTTGAAGTGATTTTTCTATGTGCTGTAAATCCTACCTTTATAATGTTAATAAGGCAGGATTACAGGCAATTTTGTTAATGAGGCAGGACTCAATCTACAAGATTAGGTTTTATCTTGAGTCCATCTCTTTTGAGATGTGAAAGAGAGAAGTGGGCAGAGAGACAGAGAACCTCATGCCACCAAGGAAGCAGCCCCAGGAGCAGAGTGCATACTTTGGGCCCGGGGTTCCTGTGCTGAGAAGCTAGAAGCTGCTAGACCAGGGAAAGTTTGATGACAAGAACACTTTCCCAGAATCCACAGAGAGAGAAAGCCTTCCCCTGGAGGTGTCACCCTGAATTCAGACTTCTAGCCTCCTAGGCTGTTAGAGAATAAATTTCTGCTTGTTAAATATTTGTGGTATTTCTGTTATAGAAGCACTAGATAACTAAGTACTGACCAGAAACGGTGCTAAGCACCTTTTGTGTAGTATTTAAATTCATCTTACGATATTCTAATTACACAGATATATTTCCAAATTCACTTAACAGGTAAAGAAACTAGAGAAGAGAAAAAGTAAGTGACATGCTCTAAAATCACAAACTACCAAAATTTGAAGCTGGAATTCAAACTTAGGCAATCTGATTCCAGAGAATCTGCCTTTAATCCACACTACCTAGCGCCGCCTCCTTGTTCAAATGGGGCTCTCTTCACAGATAGCAGGGAAGTTCTGCAGGAAATTGAGGCATATAACCTGGAGAATAGACTAGGGTCTATTTTATATAGTGGGATTTAAATGGAGAGTCCTTATGGGGGCTTAGTGTGCTTAGGAACCCACCATCCTGGATGCTGTGTTGAAGGACATACCACCGATTCCAAACCCTATCAGCTGATGGTGCTAGTGTCAAAGCTCTGACCCCTCTCTGACTGGATGGCTTTTGCAAGGGCCCTGAGCCCCCAGGTAAAGGGCTCAGAGAAGCAGGGACTAAGTGATGCGATAGAAAAAGAAGCAGGCACACTGGGACAAACTCAGGATGTGGGATTTATTCCAGTAACTGCCTGTTTCCCATTACTGTTCTGCTTCTTGCCATGATGCCCTTGGCTCTGAACTTCGTGTGGCCACAGAGGGGACAGGTGAAGCTAAGACCAAAATGTCACTGCTTTGCACAAAACTTCAACTTACCTTTTAGGGAGCAAGAGCCAAGCAGAGAGATAGACCAGGACTTGGTCAATAAGACCCAAAGAAAAGAGAATTCGATGGTGCTCATTAATACGGAGTGGCCCCTTGCAGAACAAAATGTAATGATTGATGCTGCATGTGTGCAAAATAGCTGTGTGTTTTGGGCTGGTACAGTCTTGCAGCCAGAGCCCTAAACCTTGGAGGCCATCCTGCAACCACATGCGTTCCCCCCACGCTTTGGGGCCCCTGTGTGTCATTAAGGCTGTTTCTTTGTAGCTTTCATTAGCGTGGATAATAACTTGCTAATGTGTTTGTTATATCGTGCTCCAATCTGCTTCATGTTTTCTCTCTCTCTTGCTCTCTAATAGTATTTATTGGAAATATCTTCACGGCCAACTGAAAGAAAATTTCATTACATTTATTTCTATTTAAGTACATTACTTATCCAGAATAGTAATATATTCCCACTCTACATTCATGTATCAATGTGACCATGTTATGTTCTCCCCCTCAATTTGTTTTTTATGGCAGGAAATAATGAATTTAGAGAAAATCAGTTTGCGGTGCATTCCATGAACATTTTCCCTGGATTTTGAGATACGCGTTTTGCAATGACTACCCTCTGAGGTGTCAACAGCCCTGCTCAGTACACATATGAGTGAAATAAAATGAGAACTCACAACGGTCAACATGGATAGTAGTAAAAGCTTTCTCTTTTTGATCATCTCTGATGTGTTATGCCTTGGTCTCTGTACTGTATATAACTTATGCCACTAAATCTTCACAACAACTTTGCCGGGTCAGAATAATGACCCCTACTTTATAGATCAGAAATTGAACTCAGAGACACCAAATAAAATTCCCAGAAATGTATGTGGATAAGACGCAGAGTCAGTGCTTACATTTATGTCTTTTACTCTCAAGCTTTGTTCTTTCCACAGTATGCCGCTGTCTCTGACTTCCCACCACCAGCTAATGCCCTGGGCACCATGGGTTTAGGAGCTCACGGTTCAGCCTAGAAGAATGAACTGTTGTCATTAGGTGCAGTAGAGTCAGCTCCAACTCACAACGACATTATGTATAACAGAACAAAATGTCGCCCAGTCCTATGCCACCCTCACAATGTTCGATTCCACTGTTGTAGTCTTTGTGTCAATTCATCTCATCGAGGGTCTCTCTCTTTCATGCTGATCCTCTATATTACCAAGCATGATGTCATTTCCCAGCTATTGGTCTCTCCTGATGACATGTCCAAAGTAAGTTCCTTGCTTCTCAGGAGCATTCTGGCTGTACTTTCTCCTGAACAGTTTTATTCATTCTTCTGGAATTCTATCGTATATTCATTATTCTTCACTAACAATGAAATTTCAGTGTGTCAGTTCTTCTTCTAAACACATATGAAAAGGTAATTAATTGAGCAGGACACTGCATGTGCCATCCTGCATGGTGAAAACAACCCGAAGAGATAGAGAAGGGAGAGCTTCTGGAACTGGGTGGCCAAGAGTGAGGGTTGAACAGGATGTGAAAGAAAAGTTAACTTATCAAGGGGCGATATGACAATTTTGGAACTAGCCACTATCTTTGGAACCAGCTTACGGTTATTACAATGAAATCATGAATGACAGATAGAGAGACATGAGATTAATGGATTAATTACACAAGAGTTTTTTGTTAGTGCTGTTCTTGTTCTAACCTTAGACCTTTATGGACACTTTAAGGTTCTAGCATGCATTATAAACATCCAAGAGAGAATTTTTCTAACTTTATTTTTCTAGCCCTGGTGGCACAATGGTTAAGAGCTCGGCTACTGACCAAAAGGTCAGCAGTTTGAATCTACCAGCTGCTCCTTGGAAATGCTATGGGGCAGTTCCATTCTGTCCTATAGGGTTGCTATGAGTCAGAACTGACTTGAGGCAACAGGTTTGGTTTTTTTGGCTGTATATATATATATATATATATATATACACACACACACACACACATATACATACATATACACACACACACATATATACATACATATACACACACACATATATATACATACATATACACACATGCATGTGTATATACATAGATATATATGTGTGTGTATATATACATATATATATGGACATTTGGTAGAACTAGGGTTTTGTGGAAACAAACAAGGTTAATAAAAAAACAACACAGCTTATTGAAGTTTGGGTAGTCTATGAGTTGCTTTAAATATACTGTCATTTGATTTGATCCACACAACAAAGTTATGCTCAGATATTAGCATAGACATTTTATGGTTGAGGAAATTGAAGCTTTGGTGGTTGAACAACTCGCTGAAGTTCACACAATAATGGACAAAATGAAATTCAAATAAAGCCTCCTGATTCTTGGCCCAATAGCACTTTTCTTTTTCTAACAGCTTCTATAGATGTTCCCCATAATGTCCCTTGCCACTCTAGGTTCGCCCTAATAAGCAATTATCTTCTGCAAGCAATACTGACCACTGTCAATTACTTTGCACTCTTTTAGGCAGTTCCATGTTGAGGCTGAATTTTCCTATTAAAAGCTCACCGTATAATCGGCCGCGATCGCCTTCAGCACCACCTTCATTCCCCTAAGCAACCCACTCTCTACCCATAGCGCCCGTTGCATGCATCCCTCTTCTTGCCTTTCAGAGCCCTGCAGTTCTCAGGTAGTGTCTCCAAATAAGCAACCTTTTAATGATTGACCGTGCAGGTGACTGTGGGAATATGCATGAAAGCTTAATTTTATTTCCTGCCTTGCTGCGTGAATGTTGGCTAGAAAGATGACTCTGTCTAAAGTGTACAACATCACAGAGCGCAGATCGCTTCCCCTGCATTTGCACAGGGCTGATAATCAGCTCTCCAGGTAAACAGACAGACAGATGAAGCCCGTTATCTGAAAAGGTGTCAGCGTTCTGTTAGCATCTGTGCCTGTCTTGACTTTACGCTCTCATAGCAAACTCAGCAGCAGACTGAGTACCCCAGATCTTCTCTCCTGATCGGGTTGAGTAAATGATGCTGCCTGGAAACAGACAATGAGACAACACCTCTCTAGAATCACAAGAGAATCAACTACTACCATGAGTGATTTTGTCAGATAGCTGAAACTTACACACCTAAGTGGCCCAACATGAAACTCTTTCAGAATGCTCAGATTGAAAACTGTCAGTATGCATGAAATCCCTTCTTGGGATAGCGCTCATTTATCAAGCGTGGACTATGTTCCAGGCACTATGACAAATACTGGGGATAAAACCAAGATTTTTAATTCATGGGCCTCAATGTTAACCTCCATTCTGCCTGTTCAGAAGAGCTTTATGCTCCCTCCCTGATTCCTGGGTCTGGTCCACATAGGTGAGGCTGTTGGATAAGTGACCCTGAGGTAAAAAAAAAGGTGTTTTTGTAAATATACTGCCATTCAGTCCGGGAACATTCCCCAGTTGCCAACCATATGCATAGCTTTAGTCGCTGCTGATACCAAGTTAAATAAAAGCAAAGTGCCTTTTAGCTGGAGAGACACAAGCTGATCAAAACACAGACAGAGACATATACAGAGGGTAGTGAGAACCTCAGCACTATATCTGCATTCAAATAGTCATATGCTTATGCATTTTCCAGGTTTTCCGCAGGGGCAGAATGGTACTTGACAAGTGGAATCAAATTAAGAGGGGTCCACAGAACCCTCTGATACATTCGTACTTAAATTAGCGCAGCTCATTCTATCATGGGTGGGGGGGAACTGACATCATTTCTATTCACTTGTATGCTCACCAGCCTCCTTAATACAGCTTCAGGGATTAAATGTTTCCCAACAGACAATGCAGGTGTCACTTCTGAGAAACGAGCACACTCTGTTAACACTAAAGGTGGCAGCCAATTCTGGAACTATAATTGGAGCTTTTCTTCTCCATTCCAGTTGCATGATTTCTCTTTCTCTTCGGTGACTTCTCCAACTTTATAAATGAATACAAAGACTCAGCCTCATGCTGCAGCAACGATATTTGCTTAATCCCTTTAGCCATCTGTGAAGCAGAAGTACCTCACTCTATCAATTCATTGGTAGAGTGTGTGTGTGTGTGTGTGTATGTGTGCACACGTATGTGTGCATGTGGGTATAATACAAATAATAAATCCAATGAAGCCCACCTGAATGCATGTTTGTGTTTATTTAGAGATTTAAATAATGCGGGACAAAGCCATGGCTGTGAACTGTAAAATAATCTTCAGAGCTGGTTGTTCTCATTGTCCATTAGCACGTGAACGTGACCATTGATCTTTAATTTTATTCTGTATGTGAGATGATTCACCCTTAAGAAAGTGTACTATATGCAATTCTAGAATTTGCTCTTAGCCAAATTCAAATTCTATGTGGTGTTAACTCATTTGTTTTTCATTAAGTTCTTTATTAACAGCCAAATCCCTTGATTATTACACTTCTCTGAACTTTCTTGTTAATCTTACTTACAAGTCACATAATGCCTGAATACATTTCTCTGAAATGTTGTTGAGATAAAAGGGCTGACAGTGACAGTAATTAACTTCTAAATAAATATTAAAATAAGAGGGCATTGTAAATACCCCCAGTGCAATGGATACATGCCTAAATCCCTAGGATGCTAGGCAGCCAGGCTGTCACCATTTAAGCTTTGCTATTTTTACTGATTTTGGAAGACGTTTTCTTTATACTATTTAGCCTACTTAGCGTCTTCTTTTAGCTCTTGATTTTAGCTATAACTTATATTTTACAGTTTGCTTTTCACACATTTGGCCCCTTAACCATATGCTCTCCTGTTTAATTCTACACAGCTCACTTGCATATATAAATTCTCACTAGGTAGGAACCAAACTCAATGGTTTCCTCTTCCCATCTTCCACTGCACTATAGTGGATCCTTGCACACAGCCTGCTGGAAACCCAATTGGTGCTTCACATGTTTGTGTTGAATTGGCATATATTTGCTCACAGATATTTATGTCAAATTTGACACACACCAAAAAAAAAAAAAAAAGGCTGAGAAATTGTCCTGCAATTGGCTGATAACTTCCCGGCCACTGGGAAGCTGACAGTATGCTAGCAAGAGTGGGAAGCATGCATTTGGCTGACTGGGTTCAAATACTAGTCTTGACACTGATTAGAACTGTGACTTTGGACAGGTACTTAACACCTCTGACTCTTCATTTCTTCAAATGAGAATGTGGAAGAAACAATACTTCTCTGATAGAGATATTTCCATTATTAAATGGCACGATACAAGTTAAGTTCTTCATCCAGAGCTCAACCATGAACAGCTATTACAATCTTTATCAGTAGCTGGGATGAGAGATCTCAGAGTTGTGCTGCTTTGAAAAAGCTTCCTGAAAGAGGTGCACACACAGCAACTTAGATAACCTAGATTTACCCAGATATATTGACTAATTTCTTTATGGGAACACCAGTAAGTGATGAGGCTGAAGCTATGTTCATGTGACAGTTTAGCTTTTACTCCCGAGAGTGGAATGTGCTATTGTTTCTCTCTGACCCTTGCCCATAACCTGCACCCATCTTCAGAAGAACAAGCATGGCTGATGGATGGGCAGCAACCTTCCTGTTGTTAGTTTTACAGCCAAGGGCAGCTGCACAGGTAAATGTCAGAAACTTTTTGGATGGAGTCAACTCAAAAAAACTGAACAGGTCAAATATAAGAATCCTGAGCATATACGAGGGCAAACATGCAGCTCTTAAAGGTGGCTAAAATATTCAAGATAAGATCAAGGAGTAATAGGGCAGATTGTAGAAATGTCTGCCTGTGATTTTCACATGTTCCTTGATTTTCACATGTTCCTTGATATGGGTTATAGTGCGTAAACGAAGAGTACTTAAAGGGGCAGGCCATGCTCTGTCACCTTGTTCCTTTGGACTTCTCTGGTATGTGTGTGTGTGCGTGTGTGTATTTTATATGAAGTTTGTGATGCCAAAAATCAGGCACATAGTATTAGAAAGAGGTCACATGGTCTCTTCAATCTGGTTGAACAATAGCTTAATAATCCAAATTGGGAGACTTTGGAGCAGGTAAACACATAAGTTGAGGGGTTCACTGCCTACATGGCATGTAGGGAGAAGAGGACAGCATAATGCCATGGAGAACCCTGGCCTGGCTGTAAGGTTACCCCAGTTTTAATCTTGGCAATGCCACTCATCACCGTATGGTGTTAAGCAATGATTTTCAAAGGGTGGTCCTGGACCAACAGCATTGGCATTGCCTGGGAATTTGTTAGAAATGCAAACTTTAGGGCCTCACCCCAGAACCTACTGAATTAGACTTTGGGGTAGGGCCCAGCAACCTCTTTTATAAAGCCCTCTAGGTAATTCTGATGCATGCTCAAGTTGGAGGACCACTCTGAAGTGAGGAACGTTGGTAAATTTGTGCTAATATTCTCTGTATTTGCACTGCATTTATGGGTCATCATGTTTTCTACGACTGTGAAATCAAGGAGTTCTTTGGAGTTAGAATTTTGCAGCCATGGATGAAAACAGTTCTTGTTATGTATTTTCTGGCTTTTGATGTCCCTCCACTATGCCTACACATTACCGTTAAGTCAATTACAACTCATGGTGACCTCATGTGTGCAGAGTAGAATTGCACTCCATAGGGTTTTCAAGGCGGTGAACTTTTAGAAGCAAATCATCATGTTACCGGGCAGAAATCCCAGGTTCTCACTCAACATGACTCATAGTGGCCAATAAACAAATGATAGACCGAGGTGAGAGACAAAAAAGACACCTTTATTTCCTTGTACAAGGAAATGGAATTAGTTGGTGCTTACTGCTGCCAAGACTGCTTGCCAAGGATGGGCAGGCAGGTTACTTTTAAAAGGGTTAACAGGTAGGAAGGTCATACAAGTTACAAATTGTAATGTTTTTAATCCTACTACGCAGGTACAATGGGGTTTACATATAGCCTGTAAGCAAAAGCAGGATTCAAATGAAAGCTGATAGGGGGAGCCCAGCAAAGGAAATGATTTTACAATACCAGACTGTAGGGGAGGAAGCCAGGTAAAGAATAGAGCAGTGTGAGGGTTCTGTCTCAACCAGGCCTGTCTTCAGAGGCTCTTCTGCGTAGGTTAGAACTGTCAGCCTTTCAGTGAGTAGTCAAGCACTTGAACATTTGCACCACCACTAAATCTAGCTGCCAACTAAGGGCAAAGTGGCTAGTAGCCAGGGCTCAGAATCTGAGCGGATGCTGTGGAAAACATGTTTTCAGGTTTTGAGAACATCTTGATCCTTGCGTTGGAGAGGATGATACACCAATCTTTGAAGCCTCTGTGATAAATAAGGCCAGGGACTGCAGTTATAAGGCAGAAAGTCTTTCTTCTTGTTTCCTCCTTTTCAGGGAGCTGTTTTCAAAGCTCACTATATAATTGCAGCCAGTGGTGGTACTGATGTTGATATTTCCCCATTCAGACCACAAATCTATATTCTAGTTAATTGGGCCTTAGGTTAATTCAGATTGTAGTCTGAGGACTAAAATGAGATTTTTAAGAATTTAAGATTTACAGAGTTTGAAACCTCTTTGCATATATAAAGAGAAAATAATGCTTTAGATTACTGAAGCTTGGGCAGCCATGCTGGGAGGATGGAAACAAACCGGTCAAGTGGCACCACCACTTTGGCTGAGTCTTCTTCTTGCCATGGGTCTACCAGGTCTTAGAGGGACCACCTGCTTCTAAGAAGGAAATCAGACGGGCACTTTCAATTTCATAGCTCTCACCTGTCCTTACTCTAGATTTATTTTTTCATCTATTTTCCAATCTTGTTTCTCTAAATTCAAATAGTTTTCCAGTCTAATCTGCAATCTTTTTGTGAGACCATTTATAATTTTTCATTTTTCTCCCAACATTTTTCTTTCTCTTATGTTGTAATTTCTCCCTGTTTTTACTCACTGCTATTTCCTTTAATTTTGTTTATAATTTATTCTGTAAATGTGCTCCTTGTGAAAACCTCATATGAGATGTCATTTCTGTGATGATACTAAAGACAACCAGTCAGGAAATATTATTTCTACTTCTCTGTGATCAGCCCAATTATTCATACTTAGTGTTGATTAATTTGTAATCAGAAGTTTAAAAAGCAACGTTCCATTTATGTTATGAAAAAATGCAATTTTAGACCATTTTGCACTGACGTACATTCTTAAAGAATTAGATGTGCTTAAAATCAAATGATGAAGGTGCTTTTTCAATGAAGTACATGTTTTAGTTTCAGGTCTTTTATAGTTCTCATTTTTCATAGTCTGCTCACTTACTCCTTCAATACATAACCTTATACAATATATGTGGTACAACAGTCCATTGTATTCTATATAAGGAATTCAAATTCCTCCATTCTACAAGCGTGTGTTTAGGGCCTACAGAAACATCACGGACTGCAGGGCAAAGGGCACTGAAGAAGCAACAAGAGGACACATTTCTTTCCTGCCCTCTCCTCTTACTTGAGTGAGTCTCTGAATGGCACAAACGGTTAAGCACTTGACTACTAACTGAAAGATTGGTGGTTCAAACCTACCCAGAGGCCTAGTGATCTGCTTCCTAAAGGACACAATCTTGAAAACTCTATGGAACACAATTCTACTCTACAACACATGGGGTCACCATGAGTCAGAATCCACTAGATGACAACTGGTTTGGTTCCCCTTTCTTGATGTGTGAATTTAAATGAGTAACTGACCTGTCTGGATCTCAGATTCTTTCCTAAAATATTATCTGCCAAACCTACTTCCCAGAACTCTGGGGGGTCAGATAATATAATGCTCATGAGGCAGCTTTGTAAATAGTTAAGTCGTTACTCCCAATTCTGTACTGGACATTGCCACTTAGAGATAATGAAGCCGTGACAAAATTATGGGAACTCATCATTCTCTCCCCAAATTTTCCTCTCTATGTACCTTATTTCAGTAGATGGTGCCACCACCACCAATAGAAACCCAGATATAACCTTGGGGCTTCACTTTTCTTCAACAATCATATCCAGTCAATCAATAATTCCTATAGATTCTACTATTTATCTTCATCTTTATCTATCCCTTCTTTCTCATTCTGACTGTAATCATCTTAGCCACCACCTAATTCTTCTGACTAGAATACCAAAACAGCTTCTTAATCATTATCCCTAACTCTAGTCCTATATGTCTTCAACCCATTGTTTGTTTTTTTTTCTTTTTTAAAGGGACACAATAATCTTTTTAATGTTTCACACATGATCCTTTATTCCACTTTAAATCTTTCAATGGCTTCTTTGTGCCTTTAAGATATGGTCTAAACACACTAAAATGTCTTCTATGGCTGTTCTTGACTTGATGTCTAATCACATACTTTCTTTTTGGTTCTCCAAATATTCCATATTTCCTCTCACCTGTAGGGTATTGCCCATCTCTTTCTGTCTTCCTGGACTACTTTCTCCACAGTCAATCTCTACTCCCTTTCCTATTTACCTTGCCAAATCTTACTAATTTCTGTTTAAACATTACTCTCCATGGGGGGCAAAAAAAAAAAAAAACACATTGCTGTCAAGTTGATTCCGACTCATAGCGACCCTGAAGGGCAGAGTAGAATGGCTCCATAGCGTTTCCAAGGATTCGAACTGCCAACCTTTTGGTTAGCAGCCACAACTCTTACCCACTGTGCCACATCCCTGGATTATCTCCCTTTGGTCAGATCCTATTACTATGTGCCCTTATAACATACTGTGTTTCCCATCATAGCTCTTAATATTGGTTATAATTACTTGTGAAAACCTTCTCTTGGACTGTAAGCTCCATGACAGTAGAGATAACGTCTACCTTGTTCATCATTGTTTCTTCACTAAACATTTGTTGAATAAATGGAAGGTTATAGTTACTCAGAGGAAAGCAAGATATGATTTCTATTTTAAAGAAGCCTAAATTAAATATTCGCAAATTATAGGGATGCAAGGCAATATATGGTTGTTTTTGTTGTGTTAGTTGCCTTCAAGTTGATTCTGAATCATGGGTAGAACTGCTCCATGGGGTTTTCAAGACTGTGACCATTTGGAAGCAGAGTGGTACCTCTGGGTGGGTTTGAACTGCCAACATTTCAGCTAGTAGTTGAGAGATTATTTGTGCCTCCCAGGGACTTCTCAACTTATGGTAGGTGATTAATAATAATAATGATAATAATAATGCAATAGCATTTGTATGAAGCTAATTCCGTACTAGGTTCAGTGCTAAGCCTTTCATATGTAAGCTCATTTAATTTTCACAACAAACCTATATGCTTATAATATTATTTTTATTCTCATGTAAGTCTGAAAGAGTTTATGTGACCTGCCCACATGACTTACCTGGTAATATAGGGCTCAGATTCAGCCTTCAGGTAATCTGGCTCTACAGTCATGTTCTTTACCTCTAGATTATACTGATTCCTTCAGTAAATGTTCAGCATGTATTAATTAGAGGAGGAACTCGGTATTAAAAAAAAAAAGGAAGGAAGAAAGAAAGGAGAGAAGAGACGAAGGGAATTGAAGAGGTAAGAATGAATTTATCATGCATATGAAAAATGGGCTAAATCTGAGTGTATGGAGTTAAGACATAATTTGTTGCTGTGAAGGGAATGTTGTGATCCCAGGGTAAGAATCATGGAGCCCTTAGTAATTAAGAATGAGCAGTTTATCTTATTCCAGCTCAGACTTCTCAACTAAATACTTAAATCAAATGACCATCTGAATTCTCCACTTGGATGTTTCATGGGCACATGCCTCAACATGCCCAAAACTAAATTTCTGATGTTCCGTCCCCTCAAGTCCCATTAACACGGAAGTTTCTAAGATCTCCTCTTAACACATATATGCCAGAAACGATACATATGTAAAGCAAGTCAGACCTTTTCACTTACCTGTTCAAAAGCTTTCAGTGATCCCCACTTAATTCAGAGTAAAAGGCAACATTCCTATAATAACTTCTAAGGTCCAACATGAATGGAACCCCATTATTTCAATGACCTCTTTTCCTATTATCCTCCCATCCCTTACCCTCACTTGCTTTGACTTGACCACCTTACTGTTCTTCAAGCACATTAGGATTCTTAGAGCCTTTACTTTAGCTGTCTCCTTGGCCTGAAAGGCTTTTCTTCTGAGATACCCATTTGACTATATGTTTCATATTCTTTAAGCTGTTACTCAAGTTTCAAATCCCCAGTGAAGCCTGTCAGGCCCATCCTATGTAATACTGCTCTGCGAACACTCCTGATCATGCTCCTCTGTTACACTTTTTCTTTTTTTCCTGCAACACCTCCCCTTAAATATACTGTATATCATCTCCCTGTTATTGTGTTGATCACTTATTTTCTGTTTCATACGGGTATAATTAAAGGTCCATGGGACAGAGATCTCTGGGGCAGGGCTGGCTTCAAGTGCAGGCGACCAGTGCAGTTGCACAAGGTCCTTGCTCAGAAAAGCCCTGAGCTTGGTGTTTAACTGTATTGTGGTTTCTGTCTTGATATTCTAGGTAACTTTTTCTTTGAATTAACGTTTTAGAAGTGAAGTCTGTTGGGACAGTGCAGCTTGTGTGGGGGGTTTGGAACCTCACCTCATGTGCTTTTCTGATTTCAGCTACTTCCCCCAGAGGGCTTCTCAATTGTCCTCTCTCCACTCCCTCATACTCAGGGCCCTGACTGGCCTTCCCTTTCCCTTCCCCACACCACAACCTCTGTCAGGGTGTTGTGGGGTACATTCCACCATTACCCTCTATCCAACTGAGGGCCTGGGTACAGGGAGGTTTCTGGTCAGGAGCTGGAAGGTAGCCATATGTTGTCTTACAGTGAAGGCAAGGCAACAGCCGTTCTCACCTTGGACTGGCAATGGCATGGTATATTTATCAGACAACTCCCAGTAGGTGGCCTTCCACCTACCCCTAATCCAGGGACTGAGCACATTCTTTCATGGCGGTTTAAAGCCCTTGAATGGTTATATGTTGGTACAGTGGACTCATGTCATGGAATGAGATACATACTTCCCCACACCAGCTGGGTCCCTGCATTTTCATTTTGCGCTGAGCTGTACAAATCACGTATCTGGCCCTTCTCTGAGGTTCACTAATGAGTCCTAATTGCCTAGGCCTCATCTTTGCACACAGTAGATCCTGAATGAATTTATTCCATTCTCTACTATCAAGTTAATGAGCTAGTTGGAAAAGATAATCCTCATTTTGAGTGCATAATTCCTGGAAAGAGGCAAACTGGAGATTAAATAACTTGGAATAAGAATCTGAGAGAAAGGTAAGAGAAAGAGAACTATCTTAGAAAGATAGCGAGAGAAGGGGAGAAAAAGCCACAGTGGGGGGCTTCAAAGCAAAGGAGACAGCAATTTATACACCTAGGCATTGACCAAGGCCCAATGGGGACACTGTCACCACAGATTCTGACATTTCCACAATAGAGACTATCAAGCCTCCAGTTTGAAGTAAGGGTAGGACAATACCTCTGTCTTAAAACTGGAGAAAGTACCGTTGCCCCACCTTTCTGCAATAAGCTTCTCAATGCTCAGGGGCTAAGTATAATGGAATCTACTAATCATACTGAAGAGCAAATGATTCTGACATTCTGGATAAAGTTGTGTCCTACTTGTGGGAACTATAATACAGTGTTTACACTGTCATCAAAGGTGCCTGCCTGGCAAAATCAACAATGATGTTAAAACAATGTGCTGAAACAATAGTGGAGAACAGGAAATTCACAGAGTGCCAATGCATCAGCCCAATGCTCACTTACGAATAAAATTATAAAGGGAAATAGATGTACTTTTGTTTTGGAAAGAACTGGTGATCACAACCTTAGCAAGATGGGCGAACAATGTTAAGACTGGAATAACTGGATATCACATGGCTTCTAACGTGAAGCAATATGAAGTACACAATACCACCTTTGAGATATTCTTGCCAAAAAATGTTTAACCTGAACCTAATCAAGGTTCTAGACTTAAATTCAAGAGTCCTGTGGACGGCACTGGATTTGGAATGGCATGATACTACTTTAATGTAGTAGAGCAGCAAGATAAATGACACCATGAAGAAACAATCAGATAAATTCTGATTGTGGAACATTCAGCATTCTACAAGTCCAATACCCTACGTTCTTAAAAAAAGAACAACAAAAAATCCATGGGGAATTTTAAAAAAAGATGAGGAGACTGTTCAAGACCGAGAGCCATAATTAAATGATTATGTTTTTTTTTGGGGGGGGTGGGAAAACCTTTCTAAAACATATTTTTGGAAGAATTGGAAAAATTTAATTGGACTGGACCTTAGATTATATCAAAGAATACTATTAATTTTTAAGCATTATAATCATATAACCACACAATTAGGTGTGAGATTGTCCTTTTTCCTATGAGATACATTCAATCTACAAGTTACATTTAAAATGAAATAGCAAAAATATATACGTGTGTGTGGGAGGATGTGTGTAAAGGGGTCCCTGGGTGGTACAAAAGGTTAAGCACTAGAGACTAGTAGCTGAAAAGTTGGTGGGTCAAACTCACAAAGAGGCACCTTGTGAGACAGACCTAGCCATCTCCTTCCGAAAGTTCACAGCCTTGAAAACTCTGTGAGGCACAGCTCTACTTTGCACAATGGGGATGCCATAAGTCAGAATTGACTTGATGGCAACTAATAACAGCAGCAACAATGTGTAGATAGATAGATTCAGAGAAAGAGATAGACAGACAAACACCAAGTGTATGTACTTATGGCGGACAAAGCCCATTTCGTCTCAGGCTGCACATCATGTAAAACTGTTCTGTTTTCTTCAGTATAAAGTCTAATAATAACTTGTGCTTCACCTTACATTCTCCTCACAGAAGCTCTTTGGGGATCGTACTATCACGTTCACTGTCTGCCCCATCCTCAGATGAATTAAGATGAGTGAAGATGAGTTGGTTGATGGTCTAAACCTCTAGAGTGCCTACTGAGGGCCCTATTATTTATTTTTATTGTACTTTAGATGAAGATTTACAGAACAAACTGGCTTCTTATTAAACAGTTACTGCACATATTGTTTTATGACATTGGTTAACAACAACCCCACGACGTGTCAACACTCTCCCTTCTCGACCTTGGGTTCCCTTTTACCAGCTTTCCTTTTTCCTCCTGACTTCTAGTCCTTGTCCCTGGGCTGGTGTGCCCCTTTAGTCTTGTTTTATTTTATGGGCCTGTGTAATCTTTGGCTGAAGGGTGAACCTAAGGAATGACTTCATTACTGAGCTAAAAGAGTGTCTGGGGGCCATACTCTTGGGGTTTCTCCAGTCTCTGTCAGGCCAGTAAGTCTGGTCTTTTTTTGTGCGTTAGAATTTTGTTCTACATTTTCCTCCAGCTCTGTCTGGGACCCTCTACTGTGATCCCTGCAGAGCAGTCTGTGGTGGTAGCTGGGCGCCATCTAGTTGTGCTGGACTCAGTCTGGTGGAGGCTGTGGTAGATATGGTCTATTGTACCTTTAGTTTTCTTCATTCTCTCTTGCTCCCAAAGGGGTGAGACCAGTGTTGTATCTTAAGATGGCTGCTCACAGGCTTTTAAGACCCCGGACACTACTCACCAAAGTAGAATGTAGAACATTTTCTTTATAAACTATGTTATGCCAATTGAGCTAGATGTTCCCCGAGACCATGGTTCCCTCAGCCCAGCAATTCGGTCCCTCGGGGAGTCTGGATGTGTCTATGGAGCTTCCAGGACCTTGCCTTGTACAAGTTGTGCTGGCTTCTCTAGTATTGTGTCTGTCTTAGCCTTCACCAAAGTTACTACTTCTCTATTTAGTATTCTTCCATTCCCACCCCTCCCCTCCCTCATAACCATCAAAGATTATTTCTTTTTGTGTGTGAACCTTTTCATGAGTTTTTATAGTAGTGGTCCTATACAATAGTTCTCTTTTTGTGATTGACTTATTTCACTCAGCATAATGCCTTCCAGATTCATCCATGGTCTGAGATACTTCACAGATTCGTCATTGCTCTTTTTTATTGTGTAATACAACATTGTGTGTATGTACCATAGTTTGTTGATCCATTCATCTGTTGATGGGCACCTAGATTTCTTCCATCTTTTTGTTATTGTGAACAACACTGCAGTGAACATGGGTGTGCATATGTCTATTCGTGTGATGGCTTTTATTTCTCTAGGATATATTTCTAGGAGTAGGATTGCAGGATCATATGGTATTTCTATTTCTAGCTTTATAATGAAGTGTCATATCATTTTCCAAAATGGTTGTATCATTTTGCATTCCCACCAGCAGTACATAAGAGTTCCAATCCCCCCACAGCGAGGGCCCTATTATTGCTACCATATTTCCACTAACAGTAATCAGATTGGAATTCTGTTACTTTGAGGTGTATAGCATGCCACTATCATAGCCAGACTAACTCAATCTTCCTGGCCATGGAACTGAAGTCAATCTATGCCCAGACAATTGAAAAGGCAATGGATGACCTAGGATCATAATAATTTATATATATGAGGATAGCCATTTCAACTAAAGAGACCATAGAAACACTTTTATAAAAGAGAGAACCATATGGCAGCTGGTGCATAAAAAATACCAATGCCTTTATACATATCCTAAAGATAACACAGTCATATTAAAAGAAAAACCAAACCTGTTGCCATCCAGATAATTCTGACCCCACATGTTGCAATTTAGAGCTATGCTCCATAAGATTTTCAAAGCTGTGACCTTTCAGAAGCAGATTGCCAGTGGGTTAGTAGTCTAGTATTTAACCATTTGTGCCATGCAGGAACACTATCACAGCCATAGTGGGATCAAAAAAGAAAGCCTGCTTTTATTCTAAGGATACTACTGTATTGATATGTAAATGAGCAAGAAAGATCATGAAATCACCTCAGTGTCAAATACCAATGAGCTTTAATGACAGGTAAGTCTGAGCCTCAAACTATTCTACCTTGAAAATCAATATGGGTATTATGTGAACTCTTCAAAATAAAGATTGTATTTGTCTTAGTTTTCTACTGCTATCATAACACAAATACCACAAGTGGGCAACTTTAAAGAACAGAAATTTATTTTCTCACAGTTCTGGAGGTTAAAAGTTCAAATCAGGGTCTTGGCATATTGATTCTTTCCTTGTAGGTAGTCCTAGGTGTTCCTTGGTTCTCAGTGATTCTCGCAGTGTGTGTGTGCATGTATGTGTGTATCTATGCTGTTCCTTATATAACTCAGAAGTGATTAGATTTAGAATCCACCTTACTGGGGTAATATCTAATTAACATAAAAAAGAAAAGCCTACTTCCAAACAGGATTACATCCACACATACAGGGGTTAGGATTCCAACACAATTTAGGAGGGACACAATTTAATCCGTAACACTATTTATACCCAAACTAGCTTCACTATTTTAAAAATCTCAAGAATTTCTAAACTACATAATAGCTTGTAGTCTACAGAAAATCCACCATTTATTTTTCCCCTTAAGGTAAGATTTTTAAGTGTTTTCACAATAGAGAATACTATTTAAAAATATATCATCAAAGGAAAAAAAAATCATAAAAAGATTAATCACATGAGAAAATAAAAACAATCTGTATGTCAAAAATTATCATGAAAATTAAAATAAATAAAAAACAATTATACTTCTCATAAATATTAAAAATGGTTTAATTTACAATCAACTATTAAAAACAATTTTACTGACAAATTGTCAGTAGAAAATTAGATGAAATTTCAAACTCAATCTCAATGCAAATCTCAACAAACATTTTTTATTGGCTTTGGCAGAATATTTTTAAAATAATTTGAAAGAGAGAAGGCATATGAAAAATCAAAATTTAAGGAAGAATAAGAAAGTTATCTAAGTCCTACCAGATACCAGTATATATAATAATCTATAGCTATTATTTCTGAATAGTATTGGTATACAGGTACAGGTATATAAATACAGAAATGGAACAGAAGGACAATTGAGAAACAGACTTATATATGTGGAAATTTACACATTTATATAAGTTTTATACTATTATATATACGCAAGTTATGTAAGTGACATTACAAAGCAGCAAGAAAATAATGAATGTTCAATAAGTGATGCTGAGAAATTGTATATATGTGTATATAGCACATATACACATATATATATGCATATAGCAAAATTATATGTATGTATATATAGCAACAAGTTAAACAAGTTAAAAGAGCCCTAATACATATGATATATAAAAATAAAATTCAAATCAATTTAAGTTTTAAATATAAATGTTAATACACATACATAATTTTACATTCTTAGGGAATCTTAGATTAAAAGACAAGTAACTGACATGGAGAATATATTTTCAACTATATACTTACAGTCATTGAAAACTCTATTTGCAGTTCTGAAACACATGGTATCACCATGAGTTGAAATCAACTGGACAGCAACTGGTTTGTTTGTTTGTTTTTTAATCTTATGTGATAGTCAAGAGAGTATTGGCCACAATCTGTGAAGTTTGTACGAATAAGAAAACAGAACGAAACAATAAGAAAGAGAAACACTGGCAAAAGATATCCATAGGAACTAAACAGAAGAAAAATAGTACAAATAAAAAATAAATGTATAAAAGAGAAACTAAGGCCTTAATTGTAATCAGGGATCAGGGATTTGAAGAATGGAGCACTGAAATGAAACCACCAGATCATCAGAATGACAAACATTTCAATAACATTGGTGAAAATGCAGACAAAATGGTGCTCTCATAAAATAGTGGTGCTCCAAATTTCATTGTGTATCAGAGGTCAGCACACCTCTATGAAGTGCCAGGTAGTAAATATTTTAGCCTTTGCAGAACATACAGTTTCTGTTGCAACCGCTGTAGCACAAAACCTGCTACTGAAAACACGTAAACAAATGAATGTGGCTCTGTTCCAAATAAAACTTTCTTTACAAAAGTAGATCAGGATGGATTTGGCCTATGGGCCATAGTTCGATGGTCCTTGCTTTATATAATAACAATGTAACTTATTTAAAACATACTTTATTTATGTGTCTTTAAGTGATGTAAACCAAAAACCAAACCTGTTGCCACTGACTTGATTCTGACGCATAGCAGCCTCATGTGTTACAGAGGGTTTTCTTGGTGGTAATCTTTACAAAAGCAGTTCACCAGGCCTTTCTTCCATGTAGCTGCTGGGTGAATTAGAACCGCTAACCTCTAGGTTAGCAGCTGATCACAGGCTACTTGGGCTGTCCATATATTCTTCTGTTTTGGAACTATACACCTCTTGGCTCAGAATCTGAGGTGGAAAACTGAGACTGGACTGAAGGACCAAATTTAAAAAATAGCTCAAAGTAGGTAAATGTTCCTAACAGAGGAATGATTAAATAAATGATGGCACAACGACTTGATGGAACATTTGCAGATTTTAAATGTTTGCTAATAAGGAAGAAAAAAGATGGAAGAATGCTAATAATTAAATGCTAATGGTCTACATTTGGACGGAATGACATGCAGCATTTTAAAATATTTAGTCTGTTTCAATTTGTACTCCTTTCATTTACGCATATCTCTAAATTTGTATTCCCAGTTAGGGATATTTCCTAACACTCAGTCTTTGTTCTTTTCCAATGTCTATCTAAGTAACCTTGTTTACATCCATAACATTGACTGTCATATCTACACAGATGTTTTCAAGTCCCAATATGTACTCTGACGGCTCTTTTTTTGCTTCAAATTTTTATAACTATGTGCTTGCAATTCTTTTTGAAAATTTCATCTCCTTGACCAACGTGTGCCAAAGCAAACCTATCATTTTTCCATCAAGACTGACATCTCATTTTTCTTTTCCTAATTCTCTCAATAATAATCGATTTTCCCCATTTCCCAGGATGTACAATCTGTAATAGATTTTGGCTCATCCTCTCATGCTTCTGTCTTCCATCTCTGTATCTTTATGGCAGATCCTATTCATCTCTTACCCAAAGTCACTCTTCCTGCCAGTATCAGAGACCAGCTCCTTATGTTCCAAGATCTGAGTCTAGATAAGTATAAATTAATAACAATCATTCTATTTTCTTTGTTTGTGATTCATTAGGGTTGGGCGTGCAATGCAATTCTGGCTGCTGAGTTCAGAGGTGATATCTACTGAGGAGTTTTCTAGGAAAATCTTCTTCATTCTTAAAAAAATGACACAAATATGGGTCATTCCTTGTTTGTGTGTGTGTCTTTAGGTATTGAGTGAGGATACTTTCTCAGAGTTATTACAGCCATCTAGAACCATGAGAAGATAAGCCCGAGGACAAAAGCCAAATTCCTGAGGATGATGAGTGGAAAGGAGGATGATGACCCAGGTAATAATATTGAGCTCCTGAGTTAACCAACCCTAAAACTGCACTACCATTGGTCTTCTACAACTTTTGGGAAATTTGGGAGCTTGTAATTCTTTTTATGACAAGACCTCCAGACTATATACACAACTCCGATGTTGTGGGCAGACAAACAATTAATATTCAGAAAAACTGAGTTTAAGCCTTTGCTCTGCCATTCAAAAATCAGGTAATATTGTTTAGCTTTTATAAGTTTCTATATTTACCAATTAGGAATTGCATTACCCAAATAATTAGTTGTTCTAAGTATAAAGGAGAGAATGTATATACAATAACTTGGAAAGGGTAAAGCATTGTATCAATATAAAATGAATATTTTACCTTTTGATATTAATGAATTATTGATTGATTGAGCTATCTTTCACTGCCACATTTCATAACAGAAATTTAAATGTTACCCTCTACCTATATATTTTCTAGTTGTTAATTCACCCAGTTACCATATTAATATTTATTAAAAAATTCTTATTTTTTTAGAGACACAGTATATAAGGATAATGACATCAACCATTTGAATCAATTAGTCAATTTGATTTAATTGATAAATGTTGAACTCTATGCACTATAAACAAAGACTAAACACACTTTTCAAAACCGCCTTTGGAATATTTAGGAGTAATATTGGTCATATTCTATTCAATTAAGGAAATTTAAATAAACTGTAAATAGTAAATACTGTCTACACAATAAAATACTAGTAATAACTATACAGAGCCTCTGGGTGGTGGAAACGGTTGATGCGCTCAGCTGCTTACCAAAAGTTTAGAGGTTTGAGTCCACGCAGAGTCATCTCAAAAGAAAAGCCTGACAAACTACTTCTGAAAATTCAGCCATTGAAAATCCTGTGGAACACAGTTCTACTCTAACACACATGGGGTAGCCATGAGTCAGAGTCGCCTTGATAGAAACTAGTTTAGGAATTATTCACTAGTGGGTCAACAGGGAATGGAAAAAAAAAAAAAAAACTTTCTTCTAAATAATTATTTCATCAAAGAGCGTATCAACTGTGATAAATACCAGTAAGAACTACGCAAATTTTGTAGCAAAACTCATGAAATGAGGCCAAAGGTATAACTAAGGGAACTTTTAGAGCTTTACATGCTTCTAATTTTTAAAGTTTATGAAAGCTTTAAGCTTAAATAAAATTATAAAGAGCAATACAGTAAGTCTTTTGAAACTATAAGAAATTAATTTAAGAATGATAGGTGCATGATTAATACAATACGAAAAAGAACTCATAGCATCATTTATTCAATAATTAAAAATTTTAAAAGACCCAAACAACAGACCAAATTATGGCAAGTGTCATCAGTGAACTATAAGAAATAATATACTGCTTCTGAATCATAAATGAGAACCTATACCATAACTACAGAGACAACTTAAAGATACATAATAAATTGCAAAATTAAAAAAAGTACTAAGATAGGAGTTCTGTCTTTGGTTCAAATATAGAAAATTGCAAGAGATTGTGGCTGTGAACTTCTGGCCCAACATGTAAAGTGCTTGGAAGTCGTCACTTCCATCTCACAACAAGAAAAAAACCTCAACAAACTGAAAAGCAACAATTCTTAGAGTCATCAGAAAAAAAAAAAAAATTTTTTTATACTACATAAACAAAGGAAGAACATTAGAGAAAGAATACATGAAAGTAAAATAAATCTTTTTTTATCCTTAATAGATTTAACAGATAGCTATTCAAAATAATAATAGTAATGATGTATTTGGTGATTGTAGCTTATGGATAAGTGAAATAAATGACAATAATGTTATGGGGTGGGAGAGTGGAATTGAGATACTTTGTTATAAGGTACATGCACACTCTGTGAAGAAGTGTTGTGTTATTTGAAAGTGGACTTAGGTTAGTTTAAATGTATATTGCAAATTCTAGGTCACATACTATTTTTTTAAAAGAAGCATAATTGATATGTTTAGAGAAGTAAGAAAATGAAATCATACAAAATGCTCTATTAAAAACAGAGAAGTCAGATAAAGAGTGGACAACAAGGGGGATAAACAAAGATCAAGGACAACAAATAGAAAACAGTTGCAAATATAGTAAATATTTTAGCATCTGTATCCATAATCTCTTTAAATATGATGGTCTAAATATGTTATTTAAAAGAGACTGTCAGATGAATAAAATACTAAGACCCAACAATATGTTTTCTGTAAGAAATCCAGCTTAAATGAAAGACACAGGTAGATTAAATATGCAGGGATGGAAAAGGAGATACCATATTAACACTAATGAAAAGAAGTAGCTACATTTATTTCAGACAAAAGAAATGGAAAGAAAATTATCAGGGATAAAGAAGGAATTACCTAATTATTATCCTAGACATAATAATTCTTAATGTAATATGTCTAACAACAAAACATCAAAATATGTGAGACAAAAATTGATAGAACTGTAACAGGAAAAACTAAACCTACTATACTATAATAAATCCACTATACTATAATCTGACTATAATTTTGGAGACTTCAACACCCCACTATCAATAATTGACAGATCCTGTAGGCAGAAAATCAGTAAGGATATACTTGAACTGAACAGAATCATCAAATCAACTAGCTTTAATTGACATTCACAGAATACTTCATCAAAAAGCTACAGAATACACATTCTTTTCAAGCTTACTTGGAACATTCACCAAGAGTGACCATCTCCTGGGCATTAAAACATACCTCAACAAAGGTAAAAGATTAGAAATATGCAAACCATGCTCTCAGACCACAATGGAATTAAGCTAGAAATAACAAAAAGATAGCTTGAAAATCCCAAAATATTTGGAGATTAAACAACATTCTTCTAAATAAAACATGGGGAAAAGAAATAGTCTCGAGAGAAATTAAAAAAAAAAAAATATATATATATAGAAATAAATGAAAATACAACTTATCAAAATTTGTGTAGTACAGTGAAAGCTGTGCTTAGAGGGAAATTTATAGCATTGAATGCATGTATTAAAAAATAAGAAACATCTAGTATAGTCTAAGCTTCTACCTTAAGAAACTAGAAAAAGAAGAGCAAATTAAATCCAAAGTAAGTGAGGAAAAGAAATAAAATTTACAGCAAAGGTCAAAGAAATTGAAAACAGGAAATTAGTAGCAAATATCAACAGAACCAAAAGCTGGTTCTTTGAAAAGATCAATAAAACTAATAAACGTCTAGCCAGGCAAACAAAGAAGAAAAATAGAAAGGACAAAAATTACTAACATCATAAATGAAAGCAGGGCCACAGGCATTAAAATAATAATAAAGAAGTATTGTGAACAACTCTATGCCCATAAATTTGATAACTCAGATGAAATTCCTTGAAATACACAATCTACCAAAACTCACACAAGGGGAACTAGATAACCGAAATAGCCTATATCCATTAATGGAATTGCATACATAATTAATAACCTTCCAAAAGAGAAATCACCAGGCACAGATGGTTTCACTGCTGAAGTCTATAAAACTTTTAAGGAAGAAATAAAATCAGTTGTCTACAATCCCTTCCTGAAAATAGAACCAAAGGGAATACTTCCAAATTCGTTTGAGGCCAACATTATACAAATACCAAAACTAGATGAAGAAATTATTTAAAAGGAAAAATACAGACCTGTATGTCTCAAGAAGACAGATGCAAAAATTCTTAACTAAACATTAGTAAATCGAATCTAACAATGTATAAAAACAATTATATATAACTAAAAGTAGGGCTTACCGCAGGTATGTTAGGCTGGATCAACAAGTGAAAATTAGTTAATATAATCCATCACATCAACAGGCTAAAGAAGAAAAATTGTATAATAATATCAACATATACAGAAAAAAAACTAACAAAATTCAATACATGAATACGATTAAAAAAAAATTTCAACAGGGAACTTCCTCAACTTGATAAAGAACATCTACAAAAGCCCTACAGCTAACATCTTACTGAATGATAAGAAACTACGTGTTTTCTCCATCAGACCAGGAACAAGACAGGATGTTCCCTCTTACCACTCCTATTCAACATAGTATCGAAAGTTCTAGCTAATGAAATAAGAAATGAATAGGAAATAAAAGGTATACATATTGGGAAGAAAACTATAAAACTGTCTTTATTTGAAGTCTACATGATTGTTTACATGGAAAATCCCAAACACAATAGCAACAACAAAATACCTGGAAGTTATAAACGATGATAGCGAGGTTGCAGGATACAAGGTTAATATACAAACTTCAATTTCTTTTTTATATACAATTATATACAAGCAATGAAAAATTGGAATTTGTAATTAAAAAACAATACATTTACATTAGCAACAAAAAAAGAATTATTTAGGTATAAATTTAACAACTTGACAAATAAGCAACATCATGATAAATGGAGAAAATATTGAAGATGTCAAAGATTTCATTTTAGTTGAATCCACAATCAATGCCTATGGAAGAAGCAGCAGTCAAGAGATCAAAGAGCATAATGCATTTTGCAAACCTGCTGGAAAACAGCTCTTCAAAATCTTACAAAGCAAAGATATCACCTTGATGACTAAGGTGCATCTGACCCAAGCTATGGTATTTTCAATTGCCTCACATGCATGGAAAAGCTGGACAATGAAAAAGGAAGACTGAAGAAGAACTGACACATTTGAACTATGGTGTTTGTGAAGAATATTGTATATGTCATAGACTGCCAGCAGATGAACAAATCCATCTTGGAAGAAGTATGTAGCCAGAATGCTCCTTGGAAGCAAGACTGGTGAGACTATGTTTTCCTTACTTTGGGCATGTTATCAGGAGGAATCAATCCCTGGGGAAGGACATCATGCTTGGTAAATAACAAGGTCATCGAAAAAGAAGACCCTCCACGAGATGGATTGACAAAGTGGCTGCAACAATGGGCTCAAACGTGCCTACTATTATGAGGATGGCTCAGGAACGAGCAATGTTTCCTTCTGTTATACACGGAGTAGCTGTGAGTCAGAAGTGACTCGATGGCACCTAACAACAACATCAAATCTAATGGAATATGAACAATGTCTATGTGAGGAAAACCACAAAACTCTGTTGAAGCAAATCAAAGACATAATCTATGTGCAAAATCAGTATCATTAAGATGACAGCCTTTCCCAAATTGATCTGTAGATTTGATCAATTCCAATCAAAATCCAAGCATTTTGTCGATATTGGCAAACTAATTCTAAAGCTTATACGGAGAGGCAAAAGACTCAGAATAGCCAACACAACATTGAAGGAGAAAAACAAAATTGGAGTACTGCTATTACCCAACTATTAAGTTACTATAAAGCTACAATAACGAAGACAGCGTAATTGGTGAAAGAATAGAAAATAGATCAATGGGACAGAATTGAGAGTACATAAATAGACTCACAAAAACAACTAACTGATCTTTGACAAAGGAGAAAGTGTAGTCTTTTCAACAAATGGTACTATAACAACCAGACATACACATGCAAAATAAAAAAAAACAAAGAATCCAGACACAGATCTAATAACTTTCACAACAATTAGCTCAAAATGTGAAACACAAAACCATAAAACTTTTAGAAGATAACAGGAGAAAATATTAATGACCTTGTGATTGGCGATGAATTTTTAGATGTAACATCAAAAGCATGATCCATGAATGAAAAATTGACAAATTGGACTTTATTAAAATGAAAAGTATCTGCTCTGTGAAAGAAACTGTTAAGAGAATGAAAAGGCAAGCCACAGACTGGGATAAAATATTTGCATATCTGCATTATCTTTGTTGTTATTAGGTGCCACCCAGTGCTTTCTCACTCGTAGTGACCCAATGTACAACAGAACGAAACACTGCCCAGTCCTACATCATCTTCACAATCCTTGCTGTGTTTGAGCCCATTGTTGCAGTCACTGTGCCTATCCATCTCATTGAAAGTCTTCCTCTTTTTTGCTGACCCTCTAACTTACCAAGCATGGTGTCCTTCTCCAGAGACTCGTCCCTTCTGATAACATGTCCAAAAACTGTGAGACAAAGTCTTGTCATTCTCACTTCCAAAGAGCACTCGGGCTGTACTTATTCCAAGATAGATTTTTCATTCTTCTGGCAGTCCATGGTATGTTCAATACTCTTGGCCAGCTTCATAATTCAAAAACATCAATTCTTCGATTTTCCTTATTCATTATCCAGCTTTAACATGCATATGAGGTCACCGAAAATATCATGAGTTGGATCAGGTACACCTTAGTCCTCAAAGTGACATCTTTCCTTTTCAACACTTTAGAGAGGTTTTTTACAGCAAATTTGCCCAGTACACTACATCATTTGTTTTCCTGATTGCTGCTTTCATGGGCATTGATGTTGCATCCAAGCAAAATGAAATCCCTGACATCAATCCTTTTTCCATTTATCATGATATTGCTCATTGGCACAGCTGTGAAGTTTTTTTTTTCTTTAAAATGAGGTGTAATACATAATGAAAGCTATAGTATTTGATCTTCCCTCAGTAAGAGCTTCAAGTCTTCTTCACATTCAGCAAGCAAGGTATTGTCACCTGCATATTGCAGGTTGTTAATGAGTCTTCCTCCATCCTGATGACATGTTCTTCTTCATCTAGTCCAACTTCTATGACTATTTGCTCAGTATGCGGATTTAATAAGTATGGTGAAAAGATGCAACCCCGTCACACACCTTTCCTGATTTTAAACCACACAGTGTTTCCTTGTTCTATTCCAATGACTGGTATATGTACAGGTTCTGCAAGGGCACAATTAAGTGTTCTGAAACTCCCATTCTTCACAATGTTATTCATAATTTGTTAAGATTCACACAGTCAAATGCCTTTGCATAGTCAATAAAACACAGGTAAACACCTTTCTGGTATTCTCTGCTTTCATCCAAGATCCATCTGACAGCAATGATATTCCTCATTCCATGTCCTTTTGAATCTGGCTTGAATTTCTGGCAATTCCCTGTCAATGTACTGCTGTAACCATGTTTTGGCTCTCTTAAGCAAAATTTTTCCTGCCTATGATATGAATGGTATTGTTCAATAATTTCTACATTCTGTTGGGTCACCTTCTTTGGAATGGGCACAAATATGGATCTTTTCCTGTCAGTTGGCCAGGTAGATGTCTTCCAATTTCTCGGCATAGACAAGTGAGCACCTCCAGCTGTGCAACCACTTGTTGAAACTTCTCAACTGACGTTTCGTCGATTCCTGGTGCCTTGTTTTCCACCAATGCCTTCAGTGCAGCTTGGACACCTTCCTTCAATAATATTGCTTCTTGATTATACGCTACCTCCCAAATGTTTGAAAGTTGACCAAATCTTTTTGGTACTATGACTCTGTGTATTTCTTTCATCTTCTTTTTATACTTCCTGCATCGAAAATGCAGGAAGCTCCTAGAATCCTACAAATTTGCAAGGCAAGGCTTAAATTTTTTCTTCAGTTCTTTTAGCTTGAGAAATGTCAAGCGTGTTCTTCCTTTTTGGTTTTCTAGCTCTGAGGCTTTGCACATTTTATAACACTTTGTTTTCTTGAGCTGCCCTTTGGAATATCCTGTTCAGCTCTTTTACTTCATCATTTCTTCCATTTGCTTTATCTGCTCTGTTTAAGAGCAAGTTTCAGAGTCTCTTCTTATATCTTTTTTTTTTTTTCCTGATGACCTTTTGCTTTCTTCATTTATGATGTCCTTGATGTCATCCAACAAATCGTCTGGTCTTCAGTCATTATTGTTCAGTGTGTCAATCAATTCTTGAGATGGTCTCCAAATTCAGATGGGATATATTCAAGGTCGTATTTTGGCCCTCATGGACTTATTTTAATTTTCGTCAGCTTTGACTTGAACTTGCATATGAGCAATTAATGTTCTGTTCCACAGGTGGGCCCCGGTTTTGTTCTGACTGATGATATTGAGCTTTTACATTGTCTCTTTCTGCAGATATAGCCGATTTGATTTCTGTGTTTTCCATCCTCTGAGGTCCACCTGTATAGTCACAGTTTATGTTGTTTAGAAAGGGTATTTGCAACGAATTAGTCATTGGTCTTGCAAAATTCTATCATGTAATCTCAGATGTTGTTTCTATTACCAAGGCCGTATTTTCCAACTACAGATCCTTCTTCTTTGCTTTCAGCTTTCACATTCCAATCACAAGTAATTAACAATGAACCATGACTGCATGTTTCATCAATTTCTGACTGTAGAAGTTGGTAAAAATCTTCAATTTATTCAAATTTTGCATTAGTGTTTGATGAGTATATTTGAATAATAGCCATATTTACTGGTCTTCCTTGCAGGCATATGGATATAATCCTATTGCTGATAATGTTGTACTTCAGGATAGGCCTTGAGATGTTCTTTTTGATGATAAATGCAGCACCATTCCTCTTCAATTTATCATTCCCAGCATAGGATGATGGTCTGATCAAAATAGCCAACACCTCTCCATTTCACCTCACTAATGCCTAGGTTGTTCTGCTGCTATTCATAAGGTTTCACTGGCTAATTTTTTTCAGAAGGAGACTGCCAGATCCTTCTTCCTAGTCTGTCTTAGTCTGGAAGATCAGCTGAAACCTGTCCACCATGGGTGACTTTGCTGGTATTTGAATACCAGTGGCACAGCTTCCAGCATCACAGCAACATGCAAGCCACCACAGTACGACAAACTGACAGACATATGGAGTATTTCCAATCACCTCATATGCAGCCGAAAACTGGAAAATGAATAAGGAAAGCCAATGAAGAATTGATACCTTTAAGTTATGGTGTTGGTGAAGAACCTTGAATATACCATGGACTGCCAGAAGAATGAACAAATCTGTCTTGGAAGAAGTACAGTCAGAATACATCTTAGAAGCAAAGATGGCAAGGCTTCGTCTCACCCACTTTGGACACATTAGCAAAAGGAATCAATCTCTGGAGAAGGACATCATGCTTTGTAAAGTACAGAATCAGTGTAGAAGAGGAAGAACCTTGACAAGATGGATTGACACAATGGCTGCAACAATGGGATCAAGCATAGCAACAATTATGAGGATGGTGCAGGACCAAGCAATGTTTCGCTCTGTTGCTAAGAGTCAGAATGAGCTAGAGGGCACCGAACAACAACGACAATGCTAGGACATCAATCTTTAGGCATTCCATTTCATTTTTGATGACCCTCAAGTTTCCTGGATTCATACTTCGTACATTCCATGTCCTGACTATTAATGGATGTTTTGACTGAGTTTTAAGAGTTTTTTGAATGTTTTGGATAAACATTGCTCAACAGATATGTATTTTGTATATATTTTTGCAAAATACATATTTGTTAAAGGACTATTACCCAAAATATTCAAAGAATTCTTAAAACTCAATTTTAAAATGTTCAAAAGTTCTAAACAGGCACCCATAAAGAAGATATACAGATGGCAAATAAGCATATGAAAATATGCTCAACATTATATACTACTAGGGTATTGCAAATTAAAATAATAAGATAGCACTTACACAACTGTTAGAATGGGTATAATCTGAAACACTAACACAGCAAATCTTGGGAAATCTTATGGCTAGAATTCATTGCCGCTGGGGATGCAAAATGGTATAGCCACTTTGCAGGACAGACTGGTCATGTCATACAAAGCTATGTGATCCGACAATCACTCTTCTTGACATTTTCCCAAATGAGTTGAAAACTACATCCACACAAACACATGCACACCAATGTTTGTAGCCATTTTATTCATAATTTTCAAAATTTGTAAGAAACCAAATGTCCTTCAGTAGACGATGGATTAACAAACTGTGGTATATCCCCACAATAGAATATTATTCAGATACAAAAAATGAGCTATCAAAACCATGAAAAGACATGGAGGAACCATAAATGCACATTGTACGTGAAAGAAGCTGGTGTGAAAAGGCTATATACCATGTGACTTCAGTGATATGACATTCTGGAAAAAGCAAAACTATATAGACAGCTAAAAAATCAGTGATTGCCAGGAGTTGAATGGGAGAGAGGAATAAATAAATAGATGTAGTACAGCGGATTTTTAGGACAGTGAAAGAATTCTGTATCATACATAATGACAGGTACGTGACATTATGCATTGGCCCAAACTCACAGTACAGTGAATCCTAAGGTAAACTATGGATTTTAGTTAATAATGTAGCAATATTAGTGCATCAATTTTTTGTAACAAATGTACCACAGTAATGCAAGATGTTAATAATAGAGGGAATTTTGTTTTATGGGAAGACAGTAGGGTGAGAGCGGGTTTATGGGAAATTCTCTACTTTCTGCTCAATTTTTCTGTAAAGCTAAAACTGTTCTACATATGTGTTATTTAAAAAACAAAATAAAGAAATTAAAAAAAATTACTTTGGAGAAAGGGAAGAACGTAAACTTACCCTCATATATTTTACCAAGCACAGAGCAGGCCAAGGTGGGGGGAGGGGGTGTAGAAAATTGATTCTGAGAAAGACTCCCATTTCCCCAGAAGGATAAGGATGAGGGGCAGTCTGAGCTTTCAGGCTGAGTGCGGGGCAATAGAGCTGAGAGACACCTCCAACATCAGGACTTCAGACTTATAGCTAAGAAAGATTGGAAGAGGGCTGAGTAACAAATCTAGGGGTGGGATAAATACTGATGGTACAGGCAGGACCGAGTATTCTGGAAATTCACATTGAAATGACAGCACATAGTTTGAGATTATCAAACTATCAAAGATAAAAAAATGATAATGATCTTTTCATTTGAGGGTTTAGGGAAATTGGTCACCGTATTCTCTGATGAGGCAATGTAAATTGAAAATCTTTCCAAAGAGTGATTTTAGGCTAGCATACGTCAAAATCCTTAAAAATATGCATATCTTTTGATCCAGTCATTCCACTGGTAAGAACTGCTTTCTCAAAGAGGTGTGTTTGCAAAGATAAAAAAAATTATGCAGCTTCTGTTTATCTTAGCAGTTTTTTGAAATGGGAACTGTTTACCAGGAAGAAAATTGAGTAAATATATTTTGACAGATTCATACCAAATAATAATATGAAACTTTTTAAAAGTTGTTTTGTCACAAAATAAATTGAAATATGTATGGTTCAAACAATGGGCTCTGGTGGTACAGTGGTTAAAGTGCTCAGCTGTTAACTGAAAGGTTGGCGGTTGGAACTCACCAGGCTGCTTCTCTAGAGAAAGATGTGGCAGTCCGCTTCTGTGAAGATTTACAGCCTTGGAAACCCTATAGGGCAGTTCTCCTCTGTTCTTACAGGATTGCTGTGAGTCATAATCAACTCGACAGCAATGTGTTTGGTTTTGGTTTTGATCGTTTAAACAAAGAGCGTAGTACAGTTGGTGGACCCTGGAATCCAGTTGCCCAGGTTTGAATCTCAACTCTGCCTTTTACTAGCTGTGTATTCTTGAGTATGTTATTTAACTTTTCTGATTCTCAGTTTATTCATCTGTGAAATAGGCTAATAATAGAAACAATATCACAAAATTGCTGTGAGACTTAAATTAGCTCATAAATATAAAATGCTTGGCAAAAAAAAAAAAAAGTTAGCTGTTATTAGTAAATATTGTAGATTTAATTTTAAAATATTATCATAATTTTATCATAACACTCTTCCAGTTCAAGGGCATAGAGTAGCTTCTAAATGTGTAGAGATTAAGCATAAGCACCTCCAAAAAAATTTTTTTTTTCTTCAGAGAAAACCCTCTGTATTGTAAAGAATAAACAGAAAATTCCCCATGTGTTGACATATCCTGATGGCTTCTACCCATCTTTTGGTTCTTGTCATGAGCATTCTTGCTTAAAAAAAAAAAAAAAGCTCGTTGCCACAGAGTCAATACCAACTAATGGTGGCCAAATGTGTTATAGAGCAGAACTGCTCCCATAGGATTTTCTTGGCTGCGATCTTTACAGAAGCAGATTGACAGACCTTTCTTCTGTGGCACTGCTGAGGGGGGTGTTTGAACCACCAACCTTTGGTTAGTAGTCAAGCACAAGCTATTTGCCCTCTCCTGTGGCACTTCTCCAGGGTATTTCCTGCTGTTGGGTGCCCTTGAGTCAATTGTGACTCATAATGACCCCATATGACAGAGTAGAACTTCCCCATGTGGATTTCTAGGCTGTAATTTTTATGGCTTATTGCACTGGGCAAATCTACTGCAAAAGAGCTCTTTAAAGCATTGGAAAGCAAAGATGTCACATTGAGGACTAACATGTGCCTGACCCAAGCAATTTTATTTTCAATCACCTCTTATGCATGGGAAAGCTGGACAATGAATAAGGAAAAATGAAGAAAAATTGATGCATTTGAATTAGGGTGTTGATGAAAAATATTGAATATGCTAAGGACTCCTAGAAGAACGAACAAATCTGTCTTGGAAGAAGTACAGCCAGAATGCTCTTCAGAGGCAAGGATGGCAAGACTTTTTCACCTCATGTACTTTGGACATGCTACCAGGAGGGACCAGTTTCTGGAAAAGGATGCCATGCTTGATAAATTAGAGATCAGTGAAAAAGAGAAAGACCCTCAAGGAGATGGACTGACACAGTGGCTGCAACCATTGGCTCAAACATAGCAATGATTATGATGGTGGTTCAGGATCAGACAGTATTTTATTCTGTTGTACACAGGATCTTTAGAGTCAAAACTAACTTGATGGCACCTAACAACAACAATCTTTATGGAAGCAGATCACCAGGTCTTTCTCCCATGAAGCTTCTGGGTGGGTTCAAACTGCCAACCTTTGATTTAGCAACCCAGCGCTTACCAATCTGCACCACCAGAACTCCTTGCACTCCTACTAGACATGGCTCATTCATTATCTTCTCATTCTTCTTGGATCTCTGTCCCAAGGCTGTTTGTATCACTAGAGTAACGCAGCCTTTCCTCTATTATCTAGACTCCACCCGGGCCTTCAATGCTCATAAGTCATGCTTCCTTTATAAATCTTTCTCTTCACTCCATGAAAAATTTCATAAATAACTCTGACATGTAAATTTTATATTCTCTAGCCCTTACCAAATTCTTCTCTAGATATATGACCCTGGCTTCCCTGTAAAAGATCCTGGAGGGTGGACCCAAACTACCTTCTCTCCTGAAGTCTTTTATCGAACACAGATGTTATTTATGCAAATTTGGGCACACCTTTACAATATCATTTTCTGCACCAAAACAAAAATTCTGACTCATAGTGACCCTATAGGACAGAGCAGAAGTGCCCTGTACGGTTTTGAAGGAGCTGCTGGTGGATTCGAATTGCCGACCTTTTGGTTAGCACCCGAGTTCTTTAATTACATCAACACTTAAAAATGTACACTCTAATCTAGTGGTCCAATCTGAAGGAGTATTAGTTCCTCAGGAAGCAATCTCAAAAGATTTTCAGGCTGATTTTGGGTAGAGTTGAAGAGGCCAGCCACAAACAATAACAAGAATGGATTGGAAAACTTGTGAAACAAGATGCCTTCCTCAGTTGTATGTCATGCTATTCATGTCTCTATAGAAACCACAGATTTCATCATATATTTCAGAACTTGTGCTTTTACTGTCATTTAAAAACTAAGGTAGAGAACATTTCAGAAAGAAATATGTGCAGTGTGAATTAACTCCCAAGTTGTCTGAGGGCATAGGGGCAGTCAGAGAATGGTCTCAGTTTTCTTATCCCCTTAAATAATTTGATTTACTTGGGTGGTTACAGGGACCCTGAAGGCTTCAAAGTCTTACAAAACCTGACCAACTCTCCAAAAAGAGTCCTTCAGTACCTCTCATACTAACTGCAAATAACTTTTCATTTATCTGAACCAGGTGATGATATCAAATCACATTATGTTCATATGGGAAGTAATCGAAAGGCAACACTCTAGCTTGAAATTCTCAGGCTGGTCAAAACTCTAATACTTTCAAAAGCTATATTAAATTGAGAAAGTGAATAAAATCGCATTTTTCTATCATTTGAAAGAATCAAACAGTATCTTTTATTGTATTTTTAAGGTACCTTGGACTGCTGCTATGATGTTGAAGGAACAAATAAAGGAAACAAGTTTGACAGATACAATGTGACAGATTTCTAACAGGAGTACTGAGTATTTTACCATCTTCTTTCAAGTAAGGATTAACAGAATAGAAGAAATGTGTTATGCATAAACAATTGAAAAGAGAAAGAGGGTTGTGTAAAGCAGTATTCATATATGAGGAGTGGTCAGAGATCCATCCATCCATCCATCCGTCCATCCGTCCATCCGTCCATCCGTCCATCCGTCCATCCGTCCATTCGTCCATTAATTCATTTTATGCCAGATGTTTTACTGAGCAACTCTTGTGCCAGACACTAGACCAGGTCCTGTTCTAGGTGCTGGGGAAGTAGCCATGAACAAGGCAGGCATGGTCCCTGAACTCATAGAGTTTACACTCTAACAAAGGAGTAGTGTATCTTATCTTATGGTCTCTTTCACTCATCTGGGATTAATGAGGAAGCACCAGGCATCACTAGAATAAGGATATCTTTGAGGAAAAGGCCAAACCATTGTCTCTTCTTAATACACCCACTATTCTACTTTTTCTATAGCCATTTGTGGGTCTGTTTTATCACCCAGAGAAAAATGAGAGCTCCTCGAGGGTAGGTTCCTCACTGGATTCATTTCAGTCAGTGCCACTAGCCCCTGGCAGAGCCCTTGACTTGTAATCTGCAAACACCCACACCCTGTAAAGACATTTTACTATTTTATTCATTGTTTTTACTATAGTAGACATTCAACAAATGTAGCATTATCTATGCAAGTTCATGTTATTTTATGTGTACCTCAAATTCTGCTTTTTCATCACTCACATATTCCAAGATTCCTTATACTACCATATACACCATTCTGTTTCACTATTTCCAGAGTCTTCCTTTCAACCCTTGTCCTGCTTTACCCCATATGATACCTTTGTGTTTTTCCTATATGTTCGTAATATTGTAATTTAGCTATCTTGGTGTCCTAATTGTTTGATGACTTTTTCTCAATTATATTTGTTTACCCTATTCAATTAAATTCAGTTCAATTCAATTTGACTCAGTTGAATTAACGTTTTAGTAATTACCGAGGAATTTTTTTTAAATACACCTATCACCTCTATTTAGAATGCTCTAAAATTTTGCCTTCAGCTTTCTGATAGATCTAATCCTCGATTGCCTGCCAAGCATCATCTTTTGGTTGATTTATACAATCTCTTCATTCTCAGCGTATTCAAAATTAAATTTCTCATTTTAACATAAAAGCAAGAACCTACTTCCTTCTTAATTAGGTTAATGGGATGTACAATATTTAAGCTACCAATCTTTGGACTGTATTTAACTACTTATTTAAAAATCTTCCTCTAGTGGGGGGGAGATTCAAGATTAATTTTACTCCACATACAACTCACATGCAATCACAAAATGCTCTTAATTTGCCTTATCACTTTTATAATCTCTTTTGTTCCAAGTTAGACAGCATACATCGCTAGATAACTAACATAAAAATAAGTCAAGTTCAATGATACTTGAGTCTTACAAATCGTGTGTAGATTCCTCAGTTTGGGGACATAGCTTGGAGTGTAGTACCTTCACTATCATTGTCTGATATGTCACTACTGTTATACAAATTTTCTACACTCCAGGAAAAATGAAGGGCTTTTTGAATGGTGGTGATTTCTCGTTTCTGAGATTTTCTCCAACTGTTTTCACCCTTTGGTCTGTCTATCTGTGTCATTAAAAAATTCTTGCAACCTTTTAATCCCTAATTCAAAACTTACACTTACCAGATGATGATATGGTATGGTAAAAAATGACTAGAAAAAAAGAAAAGGAATACCGTCTTTAGAAACAGATGAATTTGCATAAATCCTGAATCCATCACTTTACATGCTGTTTGACCATTGACAAAGTACTTAAAACCATGACACTGCTTTAAGGAAAAAAAAACTCCATACCTGCAAAAAGAAAATAATACCTCTCTTGTACTTTGTTTTAACCAAGGCGGTTATACAGCACTGTTCAACTGAAATGGGTGTGCAAGGGCACAAGATGCTTAGTTTCAACCATCCTGGAATGAAGAAATATTTTTAAAAATCTATCAGGATCCAGGATGAAATTAAAACAATCAAAGCATAGTTATGATCCTCAGAAAGAACAATTTGTTCAGGCAGGAAAAGTTTGTATATTGTCACTCATCTTCATTGTGACCTAAAAAATTTGCAGACTGCTTGACTGGTTATCAAACCCTTCATTTCTACCCCACGAACACCTACTCCATGAGAGATTCTTTCTGAAGCATCAAGGGCCATTTCATTCCTGAAAGCCCCTCCCTCCCCCAACTTCTATCACAAACATCACCTTATGCATTCATTCTGGGACAAAAAGTCCAAGTAAAAATCATGGCTCGTGTCTAAAATTTATTTTCTTACAGTTTAGGAGGCTAGAACTCCTAAATCATGGCCCAATCTCTAGGGAAAGCCTTTCTCTCTCTGTCAGCTCTGGAGGAAGATCTTTGTCTCTTTTGAGCTTTCGCTCCTGGATGACCTTCATGTTTCTCAGCATCTAACTTCCCCCATCTCTGCTTACATGTTTTATATATTGTAAGAGATTGACTCAGTACACACTCTACGCTAATCCTGCCTCATTAACGTAATAGACAACTCATTTTCAAATGGGATTATAACCACAGGCATAGAGTTTAGAATTTATAGCACGTATTTTTTATTTTAGGGGGCACAATTCAATTTACAACAGCATCATAAGCCTGAGTTTTCTCTAACTTAATACGGAAGTAGGGCTCTGATCATTGGTACTTAGGCAATAATTTTCTATTCTTTGATTGCTCTGAAATTTTATCCTAACTACTTTCTATCTTCCAAGGTTTCCTAAAAGTTTTTGCTTTGTACCCTTTTTTATTTTTTAATGTATATATAAAATTATTCTTTCATAATATTCCTATCATTTCAGATAACTTTTAGTGGGAGGAAATGTAAAAAAATAAAAAAAGGGGCTCAGTTTTCAAGCTTGATCCAATCCCTGTATCAGATATTAATTTTCTATGTAAGAAAACAATAAATGTTATTCTTAAAATATTATAATGATTAAAAATAAATTAAAGAGTTAGTCTTTGTTCATGTGAAAAAACCAGCAAGTGGAACACCTTCATTTCCCAGTGATGATTATTATAATGAGGCATTTCTATGCCATGAAGAAAAAAAAAAAAAAACTTTTTATAGGAAATTCTTTTTGAGATTCAAACTGTAATTTTAAAATTTTTCCTTAATTTATTTTTTCTGTTTCATGCTGCTCTAAAAAGAGGAACATAGTACTCTCTAAGATGTGTGGGAACACATTAAATACTTGTGGCTTCATTCCATGTGTATTAGGGTCACTGTTCAATTTAAATACCAAATATTTATTGTTCTTTAAAAATAGAGTGCCTCAAATGAGGCAAGAGTAAGTAAAAAACATGAGTTCTAATCAATATTTCAATCCATCCTAAACTTTGAGACCTGTAGTGCTAAAATTATTTGCAAAAACTTTGCCAAGTGGAATTAAAGTGTAAGCCATATTGAAAGTTTTGATGTGTGCGGAGGCTAAATATGCCAGATCTTTAGATCATGCTGGATCGTCAAGATCCCCCTAGTACAAATACATATCAGGAATTATTGTCCAGTCCAAGTTGTGTGAAGATAGTTAAGAATAAACACATTTACATATCACAATTTGTTGTATTTATCTTATGTGTATTTCATTACAGTAACCGAAACAGTAACACACCAAACATCACCTGCTTATATAATCCCTTTTCCACCTCCCTGCCCTCTGTTCTCTATTGTAGGGGGTTGGAAGACCAGAAACTACATTTTGGACTCTCTTACCAGCTGGATTCTGATTATGTCCCAAAAGCACAAGGAAAGTGTAGACAAATTGGGGCTGCGATAGTACCTGTGGGTTGCAGTGAGGAATTAATTTCACTTTCTTGGTTTTGCTTCTTTTACCCTGAGCAGGGTGGCTGGGTTACTTTTTCCACTTTCTGATCTCTGAATAGTACATCATTCCCTCTAACCATTTTAACAATGTCTAGCCTTTTTCCCATATTAAATTTTCTTCTGCTTTATATTCTTTGAGTGGCTTCTGTATTCCTGACTGGGTACTGAATGAAACACATAATAAATGCATGAGCTGTATTAGTTGGATTAGGAAATGGACTTGGGACATGTTGAGAAACTTTGTAATGAAATCTCGGGAGTGCAGATGAATGCTTTCTCAACAGTGGCTATTCCACTTGATCCTCTGGGAGGCAGTTTGACTACTTTGGTGTGATGTAGGACACTGGCGTCTCATCTTTATTCTCATCACCTAATTGTACCTTCTCTGAATGATTTCTGGGGCACGTCAGCTTTCAAAAATTGTCTTTTGTCACTGCCTGGATACTACTTACTTCTGTACCCATAGCAGATGTGTGGCCTTTACATTGCCCCTCATCTCACTGAAAAGCTTGAAGGATGTGACCAACAGTGATGTGCCCTTTGCAGTAGTATCTTTGCTAAAAGCAGGATTGGTTTCAGATGAGATGTCATATTTTTCATGTGTGGCATTGCCTGCCTGATGCACTTTGTCACATTACTTCTTCTAGTATATGTCACATTATGTTAGGTCATGCCATCAGAGCTAACAATGAGACTTGATATTGCCAGAGCAGCCGCACATAGATTGCTGCAGATTCCAAAGCCCTTCATTCTTATAGAGTCTTGGGAAATATGTGTGCTGTATCTTGTCACACCAAGTCCTATAGTCATCACACAAAATATATCACACTTCTAAAAAAAAAAAAAGTCAAGAGGCTTGAAGAAATCATGGGGTAACATTCCGGAGAAAACAACCCCATCAATATTGAATTTTGAGCTTCACAGTCTTGGCAAGGCAGTGCCTCTTTACATTCAGCTCCTGACTCCTAGAGATGGCAGTCATTTGGGATAAATTGTGCCTTGACGCTTCAGCACCAGCCAAATTTGCAGGAGCATCTTTATAGATTTCAAAAAGAACTTACACTTAGAAAGAAAAGACAGTCTGAGTCTTGCCACTTTGATTCATATATAGAATCAGAAAAAATTTCTCTTTCAGTTGCCTGTGGAAGACACATTCTCCAAATCGATGTCTAGAATTGCTAAATAAATTCCAAAGAATAGATTTTTTTTTCTCCTGACCTCATTTGAATGTCTCGATATTTGCAGATGATTGAATCTGAACCATCTGAAATATTAAGCCAATGTTTTCCCAAACCAAATTTAACCTAAAGATTAAGATGCAATTGAGAATTTTAAATCAGAGCCCCAGTTCTAGGCTTGTCGGGGGAGTGCTGAGAAGTGTAAGAAAAGAAACTGAAAACCCTTCTGACTAGATGGAGAAGCAAAGGGACACAGACAATCAGAGAACAATTACTGACCACCTCATTGGTGCTGATGTTAGGGCTAGAAGGGCGCAGAGGAAAGGGGATATCAAAGAGAGTTACAGTAATTGGGAAAACGATTAATTATACCTCAGACAATACACATGTGCATGGAAACACACTTCATGCTTACAGGGCACTTAGTAGTTTTCCTTCATTTGAAATTTAATCTATTTTAAGGTTGTTTTACTCTATTAGTGTTATTAGAAAGCATTTTAAAGAGAAGTTATATGACTCCATGGCCAATAGGAAGAGACTGTATCATCACAGCTAGCACTGGAGAAAGGGCTTCCTTCCCCTTTTGCTTCTTGCAAGGAGTAGATTGTCTTTGAGATAGGCCAATGTGAGGGGCCTTTTGAAGGCGTGAGGGTCCCAGCCTGTTGGACACCTTCGTTATTTGCATCCTGTTTTTTAACAACTATCTCCCTTAGTCATGAGGGGGAAAAGGAAACAAGAACAAACAAACAAAAAATCGTACTATTTCCCCTCCAGCTCCTATTTAACCATCATATTTGTGCGTACGATTGCAGCTTTCCTGAAAGGACTTGGAATGAGCTGCCAGGCTGCAAGGGATTGAATCGAAGGCCCCCTCACAGTTAAAGTGTCCATTAGCTCCTCTACACTTAGCATCAGTCAGAGAGAAAAGCTGGGAGCCCCGGGCGAACTTCTAACTAGCCTAATGAGGAGAGAGATTCTGGGAGCAGAAAAAGTTCATTTGCTGAATCTCCAAGAAGAAGCCACTTCAATATTGCTTCCAGGAAACACTGACAGGCTTTGTTGGTAAGAAATCATTATGCCGAGAGAGAAATGGGATATTGTTGTATGAGGTTTTTAAAGAAAATTCATTTTGATAGATGTCTAACTGTGCATTCAATTAAATTTCCTTCTCTTTCTTAAAAAAATAGATGTCAGGTAATTGCACTCAAGTTCTGTAAGCTGCAAAGTGTTATCCTTTCCTTCCAGTTATTAAAATTTCTTTATCAGTATGTGTCTTCCTCATCTTTGTCTTTTGCTATGGGGGTCCCTCAATGAAAATACATGGAACACACCCCTTGCCTGTGGCTTTGTGCTTACCTCCCAGAAAGATAAGTAAAGACTGCTCTTTTTAGTGAAAACTGACTTCTGTATTTCAATAATGTAGTCTCTATGCCCCTGAAAATTTTTCTTAAAATCAATATGTGTGACCACCTGCCAGACACAAAGTCCTTCTAGTTGTGCAGTCATAAATCATCATCATTTACCACGACACCCACTATTTCCTAGCTATGTATCCTGCCATTTGGTGCTGGTTCTTTTGAAGCATCTAACAATGCCCAACCTACGAGAGTTCAAAGCATTTACATTCTTTAAATCATCCTCTTACCCCCACCAGATTCATCATTCTAAAATATGGCTTTGCAAATATTACTCTCCTACTCTGGGAATGGAGCCCTGGTGATGCAGTAGTTAAGAACTACAGCATGCTACAGCTGCTAACCATAAAGGTTGGCAGTTCGAATACACCAGCCATTCCTTGGAAACCCTATGGGACAGTTCTACTCTGTACTATAGGGTCTCTATGAGTTGGACTCAACTCAACGGCAATGGGTACTCCTGAAACATCTAGACCTCCAAGTAGCTATACATCCATCATCTGCCAATAACCACTTTCTTCTCCTGATTGTGCCACTACTATCTTCCTAATCAACAAGACACATACTCTTGGAGTTATATTCATTCACTCCACTGTTTTCCTTTACCTTCATCTGAGCCATTCCCTGTATCCCAATTCATATATGCCAAGTTGTCATAGATTGAATTATGTCCCCCCAAAATGTGTGTATTAACTTGGTTAGGCCATGATTCCCAGTATTGTGTGGTTGTGCTCCATTTTTTAATTGTAATTTTATGTTAAGAGGATTGGGGTGGGATTGTAATGCCACCCTTATTCAGGTCACCTCCCTAATCCAGTGTAAAGGGAGTTTCCCTGGAGTGTGGACAGCACCACACTCCAGGGAAGCAAGCAGAGAGTTGGGGATCTCATACCACCAAGAAAGCAGCACCAGGAGCAGAGCGCACCCTTTGGACCCGGGGTCCCGAGCCTGAGAAGCTCCTTGACCAGAGGAAGATTGAGGACAAGGACCTTCCTCCAGAGCTGACAAAGAGAGAAAGCCTTTCCCTGGAGCTGACAGCTTGAATTTGGATTTGAAACCTACTAGACTGTGAGAGAATACATTTCTCTTTGTTAAAACCATCCACTTGTGGAACTTCTGTTATAGCAGCCCTAGATGACTAACGCAGGCAGAATTCTACCTTCACAATATTGATCTCATTTGCTCTCTCGTCTCTGTATCCATTGCGTTTAGTTAATTCAGATCCTTATTATATTTTGCCTAGGCTCTTCTAACAGCCAACTTGTTGGTTCTTCTAACACCTACTTGCCTTACTCCAGATAATTCCACACATGATATCCATACTAATTTGGCTAAGATAAACTTCATCCACATTACCGTTCTCCATTAAAACCACCTATGAATCCTCTACCAACTACTAAATTTAATATCCATTTCCATATCCTAACAAATGACTGAGTTCCTTATTTTCTGAAAGTATTTCAAAACAGAACCCTTTTGCAGTATTCCATTGCAACCTCCCATCTTGGTTTCCTATCAGTTCTCCCAGTAAACTTTTCAACCCCAAAGTAATGTACCCTGAAGGGTACTCAGGTGAATGATGTCAGATACTTTCACCATTTTAACATTGGTGCTTCCCTTACATTTTCTTTCCGGATTTCATCCACCAATAAGTCCACCATAAATTATCTTTCCAAGAATTATAGGCTGCTTTATATAATTGCTATCCCAGATTTTGTTTTAAGTAGAAGGAATTAAGCTACAGAGAGAATTGTTTTCAGAAATACTGGCTTGGTTACTGTCATGGTTTTCCAGAAGGAAACATGCATACACACACGCACACACACACACACTGAGTTCTGAAAAGCCATTTCTTGGAGATCCAGTGAGCTGTTTCATGTTTGTAATAAGATCAGCTGGTCCACTCAAATCGCTTTCAAGACTCACTATATAATGTAATCTCTGTTTAAAACCCAGAGACAGGCAAGGGTTTGGCTGATAAGTGACCACACGCTCACATCTCAAATATTACTCAGTATTTTAAAGTACGCAAAGCATTCTGCTTTTGATCTCTGAACTCAGCCCTGGCATGGGTGGCTACTGGAGCTAAAAAGAAGCTGTTACTTGACGTATTTCGTGGATATCTGTAACCTCTGTGTCTTGCTGATTCTTTGTTTTTACTTTTTTCTCCAACATGCTTCTGGTTTATAGAAGTGTTCTCTGATGTCAGGTGTTTGTTGCTTAGAAAGATCCCAATTATTTGGCTTCAGTGTACAATCAAGAGAGTGTTGCCAGCTCTCATTAAATCCTTCAGTCTTATCTTTCAGTCAATATATTGAGCATCCTCTGGACGCTGTTCCTGTTATAGATTTTAATCATCTTGATTAGGTGATTCTTTCTGCTACGAAATACAACACGGGTTAGCATAATCACATAGCAATAACAACAGCCTTAAACATTTGTGTAATTTTTCATAGTTTTTAAGCTCTCTAACATATAAAATTCATAACAAATCAGCCATTTGTTTATCACAATAACCATGTGAGATAAGGAAGAAGGAAGCTGATACTTTTTTTTTTTTAAGCAAATGGACAAAGGATCAAAAAAAAAAAGGAACTTGATCTGGGAGCCATGAATAATGCTGGATTTAATGTTCAGAGATTTTGGATGAGATTTTAACAAAATAAATTTTTAAAAAATGAGATGAAATAAAAAAAATATGAAATCAGATGTAAAAATAAACAAAACAAAAACCTCAAACCTGTTGCTGTTGAGTCAATTCTGACTTACAGTGACCCTAGAGAGCAGAGTAGAACTCTCCCATGGGGTTTCCAAGGAGTGGCTGGTGGATTCGAACTATGGCCTTTTTTGTTAGCAGTCAAGCTCTTAACCACTATGCCACCAGTGTTCCAAAAATAAACAAGGCTAACAAAACGACTTCCACTGACTAGAAGGACCCCAGTGGTCATGACCTCCAGACCTTCTGCTGACCCAGGACAGGAACCATTCCCAAAGCCAACTCTTCAGACAGGGATTGGACTGGACATAGGGTTAGAGAGGGATGCTGGTGAGGAGCAAGCTTCTTGGATCCGGTGAACACTTGAGACTATGTTGGCATCTCCTCCCTGGAGGGCAGATGAGAGGGTAGAGGGGGTTAGAAGCCGGGGAAATGGACATGGAAAGATAGAGTGGAGGAAGGGAGCCGTCTGTCTCATGACGGGGAGAGTAATTGGGAGTATGTAGCAAGGTGTATATAAGTTTTTGTGTGAGAGGCTGACTTGATTTGTAAACTTTCACTCAAAGCACAAGAAAAAATAAAAATAAAAAAAGCCAATACCATGGGAAGAAATAAGTGAGAGCACTGTTCTAGAATAAAAGAGACTAAAGAGTCATAAGAAAATGCAATTAGTTAACATTGATTGGATTCTGGCTGCAAAATTAAAACATAAAAGATATTTTGGGACACCTGGAGACATCTGAATATGAACTGAATATTTTATGATATTAGAGAATCATCGTTAATTTTTGTAATGATAAGATGTTATGTGATAACAGTATTGTTGTTATGCAGGAGAATGTCTTTATCATTAAGAGATGTTTGTTAAATTAAAAAAAAAATGACTTCCACCAATGCATTTTGGGTGAATCTTGAGAGGTTCCACCCTCGAGAGGTTAGTAATGCTTAAATTATTACTTGCATAAAGAGGAAAGGTTGAAAAGATCATAGGTAAGAATGTAGATCTAAGAGCTAAATAAAACACTAAGAGGAAGGGACTTTAGTTTTGGGGCATAGCTAAACTCTAGACCTAAAAGTGTCTTAGTTCATCTAGCACTTCATAGTTAAATGACATTTTGTATTCATTACAAATTTTGTAAATTTTATTAGCACATTCTCATTACTAGACTCACTGACCAATTTCTTGACATTTTGGCTAATTTACAGAAAAGTTATTTATGAAAAGGGATGATTCTGGAGTCTCATTGTCAAAATATCAACAATTTCACTATGGAAAACATGTAATATTGAGACCTTGTGTTAAGAAAAATATAAACTATATCTCAGTATTTCAGGAAACTGCTGGCTTCATCAGTCTGTGTCAGGGAATTAATTTTCAGTAGTACATCCCTGCTGATACATCTGAAACCCGAGAAAGTCCAATTTCCTTCCGTCATATGTGTCTAATAGAGGATGAATTGTTCAAGTGTCTGAGCGAAATCAGAGGCCACACCACAGACCCACTTTCTTCCCTTAGAAGGACGACATTGACTTCAACCTGCTGCTGACGGAGGGGCTTGCATCTTTTTCTCCCCAGGAAAGGTTTCACACCTGGCTGAGGTGAAAATTGTGGTCACAGAGAAGAGACCAATGGAAATAGGTTGGACTCTGGGTACAGGATGCCTGTCTGTCTACTCTTTCACCACTGCAAACCAGAGAAATGGCAAAAAGCCCTGGGTTGCTCTAACTCCTTGTTGGCTATCTTTTCTTTTCCCTCCTGGCAGAGTCTGAGGATTGCATTTGGATCCAAAGGTGGAAAACTTACATTTAGGAATTAAAAAGGAAATAGGAGGGGGTGCAGATGCAATTTGTAGACCACCAAAAATTCCCTTCCAATCAACCATCTGTAAGCGTGGAAGTTAACTTCAACTGAAGCATGTCTAATTCCAGGCACTGCATACTCAAGAGTCAGATATAAAGGGGTTTGTTCATTAATAAATCTTAAGTGAGTATTTGCTGTGCATCTGCTCTGGGCCCATGTATTCTACAATAGTGAGTATGGCATGATAAGACCATCGTTTTGAAAGTATGCTGTATTTATGAAAATCATTGGACAATCGTCTAGGCTATATTATCTCAGTGAAGACTTTTCTAATTAGTTTTCAGGAGTGATTCCCAAAATACAGCATCACTTGGGAACTTATTGGAAATGCAGATTTTCAGTCCCCATAGCAAATTTCCTGAATCAGAAACTCTGGGGGTAGGGCCCAGAAATCTGTTTTAACAAGCCCCGAATGGAATTTCAATGTACACTAAAGTTTGACAATACTTGGGAAACAGCATTTAGAAAAAAACTTTTTTTTCCCCATGCGAAAGTTGGAAATAAATAGGAAAAATTCCTCCATCAAGGCTATCATCATGTAAACAGAACTTGTAAGCACTAATATTGCAATTACAAAAAGAGAAATCACACTTTTGTAGTAATTAAGGATCTTTTAGGTAAACAAAAACCAAACTAAAAAAAAGAAAACAGTTCAAATCTCAGGCCAAATATTACACCATGGAACATTCTTCTTCAGTCCAAAGAAGAATAATTGATGCCTTTGAATTATGATGTTGGTGAAGAATGTTGAATATACTATTGAGTGCCAGAAGAATGAACAAGTCTGTCTTGGAAAAACTACAGCCAGAAAAAAAGCTCCTTAAAAGCAAGGATGGCAAGACTTCATCTAGTGTACTTTAGACATGTTATCAGGAGGGACCAGTCCCTGGAGAAGGACATCATGCTTGGTAAGGTAGAGGGTCATCGAAAAAGAGGAAGATCATCAATGAGACAGATTGACACAATGACTACAAAAATGGGCTCAAGCATAGCAATGACTGTGAAGATGGCACAGGACGGACCAATGTTTCATTCGGTTGTACGTAGGGTCACTATGAGTTGGAACCAGCCTGATGACACCTAATAACAACAACATAGGCACATTACTTACCTTTTTCAGCCTCAAGTTTCCCAATGGCCATAATCAAAGTGTTTTCTTCATAGAGTTATTTAGAGGATTACTATCTAGAGTCTAGTATGTATATAATTATAACATTTATCACATATTTTTGCAAGAATCTGTGTAGTATTAAAAATAGAATAACCGAGTTATAGAAATACTGTACTTGAAGCATCTTATGAATGTTTAAAGTATAAACGTCCAATATATGTAGATTAAGATATTGCCTATTATCTGCAGTTAGTATGTAAACTCAGATACAGTTTATAAAAAAGTGTTTTGGCTGGACAGAACATAAGCTCAGTTGCTTCTGACAAGTAAAATTAGGCCATGCCCCTTAGTTTATTTATATAATGAATTGGGGTCACGTGGGGCATTGGAGTCCAGATTTCAAGGAGGAACAATGAACATTCCAGTAGGAAATTCATTACCAGGGAACGTAAGAAGGTTGAGTTGAGATTATTGGGCCAGGCTGAGCAACGAAACCATGAACAGTGTATCACCTTCTGCCATAACTCCTTCCGATTCCTTCAGCTGGCTATGTGTACCCAGAAGGGAGTTTTAGGAATGAGTCTTGAGAGAGCGGTGTTATTCAATGCCGTGGCACTGTAGAGTGAAAGGGACCTTGCTCTGTGATTCCCATTTGTGCATAATCAAGGCATATGTTCAATTCACTTCCCAACATTAGTGCTATCCATCAAGTGTGGCAGGGCACATAGATGTCTAGAGGCAGTAGCAGTGGCGAACAGAGAATTTGGCTTACCTGATGTCTTCCAGCATAGCTGGGAGTCCCTGGCTGGCCAGAGGTCATCAGGTGTGAGTATCATGTCAATAACTATAGTAATACTTGCAGTTTAGACAACCCTCCTGTAGAACCACAGCTTCAAGTACTAATGAAAGAACCATATACCTCCCTTTGCCTAGCTAGTGAAAAGTTTCTCTTACATTGAGGTACATTTTGTATTGTCCATCATTATTGGCTTAAGTGATAGAGTATTTTTAGGACAATGTGAGAGTGAAAAAGAAAAAAAAAGTCCTTGACTAGAGATATAGACCTGCAGCACTACCTTGGTGGCTCACTTAGTACATCAGGCTTAAGTTACAGCAGTGACTAACAACTAGAAGGTCCCGTCTTTCCTTCTAAGAATTTCTGAGAGTCGTAGAGAGACATAATCCTGTAAAAGTTGGGACTTCCTGTAGTAAGCAGATGAGGACTTGGGAACAATAAGTATAAATGGTTAGTGGTCTATTTCTCTGTCTTTTCTGCTAGGGCCTGAGAAAATCATGGTAAACAGGAAAGTAGTTTCCGTAATACAAGACACCCAGTGACATGAAACACAGAAAAGAACAAGAGTAGCTGCTTTGTTGGAGTGTGTGCTACAGTCTATACAAATATTTGCTCTTGAAGTATATTAACTATTACTATCTTTATTTTGTAGCTCGGAGATGTCAAAAGACTTGCCCAGAGTTTTCCTGCATATACGTGGCAGAACTAAGAGTTGAGCTCAGGCCTCAGGTCTCCAGAGGTCATTCTTGTTACAGTCAAAAGTTTCCATTGAGTCTTAAATACCCACGGAGGTAGCCCTGGGGATGAAGGGAGGGTGACTGAGTCAGCCTCAGGCCCACCACTCCATACTCTTTCTTTAGATGGAGCAGCTCTGGCCTCCCTTCCTCACTCCTTCTCTCTCATAATCTTTCTCTCTCTTGCTTTTGTTTATGTATTTGGTTCGCAGCATAAGATTTTGCTAGAAGTGGCATGTAGGTAAAAAACACATACTATAATAAAAATAGAATAAAATAAAGTAGATTGAAAGCCTCTGCTGTGCTTTAACAATGAAAGAAGTATCTCTGCACACTTCCAGCATCAATTCGTAGTTTGCTAAATAGATGATTATTCATGAGTTAGACCACACAGAGTTATTTCTATAAACTGGGTTTAGCCATTGTTATTGCACCTTTATTGCTTTATGTATAGCTGTAAAAACCCCTTCAGGGGTTGCTAAATATAGGTTTTAGAGGGAGGAGGATACGACATGCAATTATCATCAAATCCTGGTACCCACATTGGTCAGGAGAGGTAATGTCTTGCTCCCTCCACTCAAATACCACACAGACACACAACTCCCTTCAGATACTGCCTTAACAAGTCTTAACCTACCCATCAGGTGTAAGCTCCGTTTCTGGTTAGATAAAACACCAAGGACCAGCAGGATTCTAGACTAGGTGGGGCAACACATGGAGCAACTAGGAGCATTATAAGAGACAGTGTGGCGAAGCTGTACAGTGCAGGTTACCTGCATCGGAGAGTCTGGGAGAGAAGATGAATGCGGCTTGGAGAAGTCAGGAAAGGCTTCAGGGAGAAGAGGTCTCACAGGTCCACATTAAGTGAATCATCCTAGAGAAGAGACAGGGTAATCATTGAAACAGGGATTAGGAAAGTGCTTGTCAAGCTCCTGGTCTCCTGGGGCTCAGGGATTTCTCAGTCACCTTACAATAATACGGTGGCTCACCACCTAACTCCACACTGGGTGCTCAGTAAGCACCATCAGCAGTATAGCTTCGATGTATTTCATGCTACATATCTATCTGGTAGCGTGCTAGGTGAGTACCATATATTTACTTATTTAATCTTTACAATGATCTCTAAGTGTCATCCTTGGTCCCATTTTATAGCTCAGAAAACCGAGGTGCAAAGAACTTTTGTGACTTTCCCAGGGTCAGCATACTAACTGCACTGCTGTGGTCAGCAGCAACTTGGGTTTATCTGCAGTGTTTTGGCCACTGTAGATTCATGAATCCGGATTAGAGCTGGGTTCAATTTTTTACCTCTTCACTGTGGGGTTTTCAAATGAAAACTTTTTCTTAAGGTTAAAAAGGGCTCTGTGAGGTAGTGTTAGCATATTGTCTGAGGCTGTAGAAAGTAATGCAAGGGGGATGAGAGTGGCTTGTCCAGATCGCATATATTCTCAGCACAATACGCATACCAAGGCTAATCAAGAATATAACACCGGATCATGCTCTTTAAGTACTCCCCAAGGGGAGTTTAACAAAAGACTCAGGGGTGATCATTCTGATTCCCAGAAAGCACTTACTTTATAAAAGAGCAAATCAGTTGGGTATTTGTTAAGTCGTTAGTTACCGCCATGCATTGGAAAAAGGATTCAGAAAATTACTGTGGAACAGAGTACCTTCCAGAGACCCGATACTACTCTCTGGAGAGTTCTGACCTAGCTCCTGGGAAGGGTTTGCTTACTGTAAATCACACACACACACACACACACAAATAGGGTGGGAGAAGGATTCCAACCAAATCACACATAGTACTTAAGAACATGAAGTGCTTGAAAATGATGGTACAGAAACAACCTTACTAAACACTGAAACGCGATTGGTTTCAGAAAAAAATTAAAAAAAAATTAAAAGTACTTTGATTTGTGTTGTTTGCAATTCTATTGTAACTGCATTGTCACCCTTGCCATTCAACGTGCGGGTCTCTCTCCCCTGCCCCAATAAAAGAGCAAGACAGATATGTGAATTTAGCAGTCAATTCAACAAAGTTCACTTTCTTTTTTTGCAATTATTTTATGCCTGGTGCTATTGTCAGCTCAAATAGACAAAAATACAGAGAATATTCTTCCATTCAACTACTCATTCAATATATGTTTATAGTTTTTTACTGTTGCAGAATTCCCAATGTATTTGAAAATCAAATATTTAAAGATATAAAATAATCAGAGTATCATTACATTGCAGAATTTACTTCCTTCCCTGCCAAACATCATACTCCTTTTGAATAAGTTGAATAATTTGTAAGACAACGTCTGCCTCTTGCCCTTCATGTGTTATTCCTACTCAGGTACCAATCACACAGTGAGAGTGACAATGTGGACATAAACCAGTTAATCCTACTGTACAGTTTGGCTATATAAGTCGGTTACCAGTTTGTAGAACTACAACAAATAATATCAGGTGAAAAAAAAAGAAATTTCTAGGGAGTGTCCGCTTTGGACAAATGTATGAGAATATGATTTTCTTTGTAGGAACTGTTGGGAATTGGAATATGGGGGGAAATAAAAACATAGATCTTTTACTCAAGGAGCTTTGTGAGTTTAACAAGGTATGTAAAACCCTGAATGTTGGTGGTTCAGACTACAGCAAGTCTATTGCAAACCTATCGTGAGTTTCATTCTATCATATCTATTTTTTCTTCTATTTTATATCTATATCTGTATTTTCCAGGAATTTCAATTGAGGACAATTTCATATCTTACATGTTTTCACATCCTTAGTGACTTGGTCATAGTAGGTGCTGAAAAATATTTAGTGAAATGAAGCAAAATGTATCTTCTTATAAGTATGACTCATAAGTAAGAGACCTTATAGGGCTATTTACTTTTACTGCAATATGAGAAAGGTCAGGAATTGGAAATCTATGATGTATTATTTCTACTTAAAAATTAGTAGATGTGCCTTTTTTTCTGATTTTGTAGAGAAAAAGTAAAAATGAAACTGTGATTAAATCGGTTTGTAATTCATACACAGCCTATCAATCAATTTGGCTTTTTTGTGAACCTACTGGTGCAAGCGTTACGTTCTTGGTTGCTAACTGAAGAGGTTGGTGGTTCAAACTCACCCAGCCGCACCACGGGAGAAAGACCTGATAATCCACTCCTGTAAAAATTATAGCCTAGAAAACCCTATGGGGCAGTTTTACTCTGTCACATGGGGTCACTCTGAGTCAAAAATTGACTCCACGGCACCTAACAACAACAACAACAATTTTACAGGAGTCCATGGGTGGTACAAAAGGTAAACTCCCTCAGTTGCTAATTGAAAAACTGGAGGTTTGAGTCCACCCAGAGGGGCCTTGGAAGAAAGGCCTGGCTATCTACTTCCAAAAAATTAGTCAATGAAAAAGCTATGTTTACAGTTTTTTACTGTTGTAGAATTCTCAAGGTATTTGAAAATCAAATATTTAAAGATTCTACTCTGACAGACATAGGGTCACCACGAGTTGGGGTTGACATAATGGCAACAATTTTTTGTTTGTTTTACGATCATATAAAGACACTGTCCCAAGCTCAGATATTGATCATTTAGAAATGAATAAGACGTGGTTTTATTGTGCTGGAAAAGTCAAGCCTGTAATCTGTTGATGGATGATAACCTATAAAGATAGCAGAGGATCAGTGTGGAAATAGCAAGCACAGATGTAGGAGCTGCTCGAAAGAGGGCATTACATGGACTTGGGGTACCCTATTACTAACCCCTGTTGTCAGTAGCTGGAGTCAAAAGTCAGAGAACAAGGAGCATTGGCCACTCTGGTCTAAGATGACCCAGTGGACACACACATGGTTAGTTGGAGGTTCAAGTGCCTTTTCTTTCTTCTTCTTTATTTTATATTATAAAACAGATTATTAATGACAGCTGTGTAAAATAAAATGCTCTGTCTTAGTTTGTCACTGATAACATTTGCTAATCAGAGCAATTAGCTTTACACTACTAATGTATGCCATGCTGATTATTACTAAAGAATAAATGCAATCAAAAATATTTTCTACATTTCCAAGATACCCAGGCTCTGTTTTTATAGGTAAATGATTAAGTTATAAACACACATATGCCCAAAATAAATTTGGCTGTTAGATTAGATATGCAACAAGTACTAGACGGTGATGCTAAAATGCTACCCCTACTCTGCCTGTATAGGGATCATCTCTTCTATTTCATATCATTTAATCACTGATAGTAACCAAATGTATTACTGTGTGGTTTGATTGCTGCCTCTCAAGATAATCATCTATTATTTGGAGCTACTAATTGCCTAGTTCATAAGACTCAAGGGAATATTTTATTAACAGGATATGCAAGCCAAAACTAGGGCTACTCTGGTTCAAATTAAAATGCTGTTTTGTTGTTCATCATTATGCATGTTGAATAGTGTGTCTTTACCTAAGGGATTCTATGAGGTTTGTAATATTTATAAAGAGAACAGCTACTCATCTCAGGGCCATTTCGAGAGTATGTATTATTTATTTCCTGATCTACCCCCTCCAATGTTCAATATCTTTTAAGAACTGTGATTAATAAAACATTCCAATTTGAATAGTGTGGGTTCTATTCACAAAACATGGGTTTTCAGGCCATTTCCATGCAGACATTACCAGAGACAGTACATACCACCAAAAAAAAAAAAAAGCATAATCACGTCAGATATTTTGAATTAATGATTCTGGGGAGGAGGTTCATTACACTTTTTGTTTCATCCCTAAATGGGACTTCTCAATTAAGTATGAAGAGACTGGGAAATAGAAGGTACTCACACATTAAAAATGGTGTGTCAAGCTCTGTTAAAGCTGCTTTAAAGTCTTTCATTCAAGATCTGTCAAGAAATCATTATCATCCTTTCTTTTTTCTCTGAGTTTTTTTATAACTGAGGTTTAATGTATTATTTATAGAAGAAAAGGGATAAGGAACACTAGACAGTTATTGTGTGTTGCAGCAGCAAATTCAGGTTTCGGTGGAAGTGCTGAGTGTTACTTCATCCATCTTTAATAAACGCAAGTGCTGGAGAAGGGGGTCTGTGCTAATGTGAGCACTGTAAGGCAGGTCGAAGTGACTGTCATGCTGTGGGAGGGAGTCCTTAGAGCAATTTACTAGATCAACTGTACTGAATCCATAAAAATATTTAGAATTAAAATCAGCTCAAATGCAGTGCCATGTTTTTGACATAAAATAACATGTTGTGTTCTATTTAGGGATGGAACTAAAACAAGTCCAGCAGATGAATCAACACGGCCTTATCAAACACCTTCCCTGTGCCCTCTACTGTGCTAATTGCTTGAGGAGACATGAACTGGTCTCTGTCCATAAGACCACTGTCAAGTAGTTGGCATACAAAGGCAATGTGAAAATAGTCTTGTAACATTTCCATCAAAGATGAAAGGTCAAGCTTAAAAAAGTTGCCTTGAACTCCCTCTCTTCTGACCTCAAAAACACTTTATTGGTAAGGAGAGGCTATGGTAAGCATCCCCTAACCCTTAGTGAATCTTAGAGTCTAGGAAAAACTTATATTTCTTTTATTCAGTCACCCAAAACATACTTAAATGATATTTTGCCTAGTCCATCACCTTCTCATTCCTTTAAGTTGCCTCTATTAACATACTGGCCTCTTCTGAATACTGAACATAAGCTGCCCTCTAGTATTTTGTAGCCTAAAGTATCATTTAAAAATACTACTGTCATGTAGATATTTTTTAGAATAGAAGTAGAGGTTTAATATTTGCAAAAAGTATTTGAAAAGTCCTCTCATGAAATAACTCATTTCATATTCCCCATAGCATATTACTATAAATATTATAATCATTTGATATATAAAGACTGTGAATAATTTGACCAAGATCTTATTGCCAGTCAATGGTGCAAGTAGACTCAAACCCAACTCTTCGGCCTCATCACTTTGCTTCTCTAAAGGACTAGCAGCTATATTGATTAGTTCCCTCAGATAATCAAATAGAAATTTAAGTGAAAAATAAATAAAACTTATGGTCTGACAAAAACCAAAAATTCAGCCCAGGTAGGTGTTACACATAAGCCAAGGCCTGCCTGGTTGGTATAGAAGCTATCATGTCATAGGTTCTATAAAAGGCAGAAACGGGATAAATGACATATAAATCAATGCCATCTCACTCACTTTCCCTGGATTTGGTTTGTTTGCAGACAGTAACATCCCAGAGAAATAGCCTGGGGCTAACACTTCACTGAAAAGATATGTGGTTTTTATGATTTCAGAGACCGGTCTTCCTAAGCATCCATTTTGCAAAATGACTTTAATTCAAAAAATTCAACTTATTTCCTGCATTCACACAAGGAGAGATCATCTTTTCTGGTGCTAAGGGTTTAACACAGCCACAGTGAACAAGCACATCAGCTTCAGGCTGAAATGAATGTGGCTGGAAAGCAGGGTTGGGGAAAATCAATCACAGACACAGCTGGAACTCCTTGGAGTCATCAGGAAATGGAATGGAGCCAGTGTTGCTTCCGACAGGGCTTAGAACTGGTTCCAGTTCAACCCCTGCTGAGAATTTGCATTTCAAACAAGTTCCTTGCTGAGAATTTGCAGCTCCACACCAGACACATTGGATCAGAAGGAGAATTTGAAGTTCTACCCCAGATGTACTAAATCAGAATCTACATTTTAACAAGACCCCCTAGGTGATTCTTATGTATAACTTCCTGGGAATTTGTTGGTAATGCAAATTCTCAGCAGGGGTCGGAGCCAGAAGGAACCCATTTAAAGCCCTGGCTTTGGAGACTGACCTGGAGGCCAGAATCTATCCACTCCATTCTGTTAGGATGAACATGCTGCTGAGTAGTTTGAACCAGTGTTACTCCAATGCTCTCGGAAAAGGTCTTGATGACCATCCCTCGACATCAGAGAGCTGTGAGGCTATGAAATCTTGAGAGTCAGTGTGAGACACATGCAAAAAAGTGTCATCCTTTCCTACTTGGTCAAGTTTGCATCATCCATTACAAGAATGTGTGAGGACCAGACAGGAGGGTGGCTGCCCATCTCTTCACTTGGGGGATTTTCTTGCTTTAACTGCCTTTGTCAGTCCAGCTGACACTTCTGACCTGCCATGGAAACAGACCCCATACCTCCCAGGCCAAGTGGGTGAACAGAATAGGCAGCAGAATAAGTCCAACTTCATGGCTTTAGAGCACTTTTGTTCTTTGATAACTAGATTAAAAATGAAACAAACCCAAAGTCATTCCAGTGTCCTTTTCCCACAAAACACTCAAGAACCTGGAGGTTAAGTGTTAGTTCAAGTTAAGACCATGCTGGAACCCTGAGTCATTTCTCCCCCAGGCTAATTCTGTAAGATATTTTCAAGGAGATGCTGTTTTTTGCTCTTTCCTCCTGAAGTTCCAAAAAATTGCAACTAGCGTTGGTCCCTGTTCCCATTTGGTTTTCATCCATGCTGTCTTACTCCCGGTTCTCTGGGATCTATACTAAGGACACACACTCATAGAATAAGCTGACCGTCATAGAAAAGAGGCTTTTAGGTTAGTGAGGAAGATGGTAATAAACTAACATTTATTTCTTCCCTTCAGCTTCTAAGCAAGGGACAATGGACACTTTGGTGAAAGTGTTTCACATTTGACTATGGAGTCAAGTTGGATTAATTAATTTCACAACAAACTTCTGGGAATTATAAAATTACCCGTAATCCTGAACAGCCATTTATTACAGCCAATAGCCATATATTGTGAGAGCAAGAGAAATAAATATCCTGACCTCTTTCTCCTTTTGCCTTCAATCCTCCTATTGGCTTCTCCTAATGGTTAACCCAAATAGAAGCAAGAAAGCAAAGGAGTCTTGTTGAGCATTGCTTAGATATCAGCCTCTGTCATCTAGAGCAGCATAGAAAAGAGTGGAGAATAGATTAGGAGGGGCAAATAGAGAATATACAGCATACACATTTCCATAGTTTTTGGAACATTCGATTAAGCTGGAATTATTTCATAAATATGTATATGTCTTCTGTGATTGAGTGGCCCAAGTCTCAGTTTTGAGCCTCTTTTTTTGTGCTCACTCATCCAATCCCTTGACTTCAAGTAACATCTATATTCTGAAGACTCGCCAAATTTCCCTGAGCTCCAAATGTGAACTTGACATCTCCATGTGAATGTCTCAAATTTTGCATACCCACTAGGGGAATCTTAATCAGTGTACCACTACTGCATTCAGCTTATCCTTCTGTGTTCCCCATATCAATACATCATTCCTCCAGTCGCTTGGGCCAAAAATCAGTGAGTCATCCTCAAATGTTCTCTTTCTCTCACTTCCCACTTCCAATCCATTTTGAAGTCTACATTCAAATATAATCTAAGTTTGTCTGTGTCATCCCACCTATACAACAACTACATTTGTTTGAGCTTAGATCACAGCAAATGCCACCACACATCTCTCCCTGCTCCATTCTGGCCCCTCCCATGCCCAGCATAGTTATTTCTGCATGTAGTAGTCAGTGTTGACTATTAACCTAAGGGCTGATGGTTTGAACCTACCCAGCAGTGCCACAGAAAAAAGCCTTGCTGATCCACTTCAAAAAAAAGAAAAAAAAATTTTTTTCTTTTTTTTTTTGATCCACTTCAGTGAAGACTACAGCCCAGAAAACCCTATGGAGCAGTTCTACTCTGTAACACATGGGGTTGCCATGAGTCAGAATTGATTTGATGGCAACAGATTTTTTGGTTTCCCATCATACCAAAAATAAATTCTAAACTCCTGATCCTTGACTACGTGGGTCTACATGATCAGTCCCCTTCCTATCTCTTTGACCTTATCTCCTTTGCTTCTCTATTCACTTATTCTGCTCTCTCAACAGTTTTGCTGTTTCTCAAACACACCAAGATTATTACAGTTTCTGGGCATTTTCACTTGCTTTTCCTTCTATCGAGTGTGCTTTTCCATCAGATTCCATACGATTCACCTTCTCTCTTCTTTCAGATCACCTTTGGGTCGTTCCTAGCTTTTATTATCTAAAGTAATCTCAGTTCCTGCATTATTTTTCTCATAGCATGTATCATATTTGAAATTATAGGATTTATTTGTTCATTTATTGCCCTTTTCCCAATTATGATGTAATCTCAACCAAGGAAATTTTCTTCCTTGTTTACTACTGACTCACATAAGTTAGCACATAGTAAAAAAAAAAAAGTTAGCACATAGTAGCTGCTTTAAATATATTTGTTGACTGACTGGATGCAATCACTTTGCATATTGGAAAGAGGTATCATATACATTCAGAAGGTGCTTCTCCAACTGTAGCCTTTAACCCAAGATTCATTCTGGCCCAAGTTCAGACACTCCCCACCCACTTGCCCTAGGGAAGCAGGAGTGGCTAGGAAGACACTGTAAAGAACCTGGCTGTTTCAGGGAGCCATGCATTCCTCTTTCTACACTAATGCATAATGTCCCATTGGACAGAACACTAGAGCATTTGCTTATTTACAAAGACACACTTTTACTAGGGCAAAGGGCAGAAGAGTCCTGATATTTTAGCATTTATAATGGCAAATGCCAGTCCTTGGTATCTGTGCATGATCATGTATGTATGCACATACATGCACACATATCCCATGAATGAAACAGGACTTGTAGATTTCTATAGATAGAAAATAGGATTTGTGTGCATTTATGGAAGGGAAAATACATCAGAGAGTTGGAAAGAACAATCAATATGCTTGTGAATACATAGCTATGGTGAGTATGTACTGTGAGTCCCTAAGCTGATGGACCCACACAAGGCTCAGGCTTGAATCAAGCTTTGAGAAACCCACTTCATACAAACATGTCTGTTTTGCACTAAAGCCACATTACCCAGCATCATTTTCCTGTTGTTGTTGTTGTTAGGTGCTGTCAAGTTGTTTTCAACTCATAGTGACCCTATGTACAACAGAACAAAACATTGTTGGGTCCTGTGCCATTCTCACAACTATTGCTATGCTTGAGTTCATTGTTTCGGCCACTGTCAATCCATCTTCTTTAGGGCCACTCTCTCTTTTGCTGACTCTCTATTTTACCAAGCATGATGTCCTTCTCCAGGGACTGATCTTCCCTGATAACATGTCCTAGGTATATAAGAAAAGGTCTCCCTATCCTTACTTCTAAAGAGTATTCTGTCTAAAAAGACAGATTTGTTCCTTCGTTTGGCAGTCCATGGTGTAGTCAATATTCTTCACTAACACTACAATTCGAAGGCATCAATTCTTCTTCAGTCTTCCTTACTTATTCAGCTTTTGCATGCATAAGAGGTGATAGAAAACACCATGGCTTGGTCAGGTGCACCTTAGTCTCCAAGGTGATGTCTTTGCTTTTCAACACTGTAAAGAGGTCTTTGGCAGCAGATTTGTCAAATGCAATATGTGGTTTGATTTCTTGATTGCTGCTTCCATGGGTGTGGATTGTGGACCCAAGGAAAATGACATCCTTGCAACTTCAATCTTTTCTCCCTTTTATTGTTATGTTGCTCATTGGTCCAGTTGTGAGGATTTTTGTTTTCTTTACGAGTGACACATAATCCATACTGAAGGCTGTGGTCTTTGATGTTCATCAATAAGTGCTTCAAGTCCTCCTGGCTTTCAGCAAGCAAGGTTGAGTCATCTGCATAACACAGGTTGTTAATGAGTCTTCCTCCAATCCTGATGCCCTGTTCTTTTTCATATAGTCCAGCTTCTTGGATTACTTGCTCAGCATACAGATTGAATGGGTATGGTGAAAGCATACAACTCTGATGCACACCTTTTCTGACTTTAAACTATGCAGTGTCCCCTTGTTCTGTTTGAAAAACTGTCTCTTGATTTATGTACAGGTTCCTCATGAGCACAATTAAATGTTCTGGAATTCTATTCAACACAATATTATCCATAATTTGCTATTACCCACACAGTCCGATACCTTTGCATAGTCAATAAAACACAGGTGAACATCTTTCTGGTATTCTCTGCTTACAGCCAGGATCCATGTGACATCAACAATGAAATCACTGGTTCCATGGTCTTCTTCTGAATCTGACTTGAATCCTGGCAGTTCCCTGTCGATACACTGCTGAAGTAGCTTTTGAATGATCATCAGCAAAATTTTACTTATCATCTTCCTAGGTCCCACATAAGTGACACTTCTGTAGTGATACCTTCCCTGGTCCTGCTGTGGTAGTGAATTTCCTTTCCCTGAATTTCCGTAGTATTTTGATTGTGCCTAATATTTGGCCTTTATCACTTATGTGTATAAATATATATTTTAATAGTTACAAGTATACATGCTTGGCCCAACGGAGTGAATTTTTTGGTGGCAGGAACTGTGCCTTATGTTTTCCCGAAGGGCCAAGCATAGAGACTTGTCCACTGTAAGTGCTCAAAATACACTTATTAAACGAATGAATAATTCTAGAGGTGTAACCTGTAACTGTGAAAATTAGTAAGGATTTTTTTTTTTTTTTAAGGAGTGTCTAAATTCCAGACAAACACCAGAGAGTAACAGAGAAATCGATTTCATAGAGGCAAAGATCTCACCAATACCTCCTTTTTAAACATAAGATTTTGCTTTCAGAAGTGGGGAAAAGAGTGACACTCCATAGGATAATGCGTGTCCCACCTAGCAGAGTGTTCAGCCCTGACATTAGAGTCAACATTGAGTTTCAGAGTTTCCCAGATGTCTACAGAAGTTAATCAATATGTCAAGGCATTTGTATTAAAGAATGAAGGCAATGACTCATACCTTAGCTCTCACCTTCACTAGCTGTTTGAGCCAGATCAAATTTTTTATTCTCTCTGAGTCTTAGTTTCCTCATCTGTAAAATGAAGATAATATCCCTTAAATCACAGCAGCTGTGCATGAAATAAATGAGAAAATAGCTGTGAGTTTTCTTTTATAAAAATAACTTTGTAAGCTATGATGTATACTGCACATATGTGAAGGATTATTATTGAGATGGATAGCTATTATTTTTCTGCTCAGCACAACTCCTTCCCTCTTTAACCCTCAATCTTCCCATTCATTCTGTTCCCAAAGTTGCCACTGACCTACTAGGGTAGTATAACTTAACTCTGGCTCCTGACATTTCCCCTTACTGCCCCCCAGGGGAGGGACCCGACTCATAATAGGCCAATCAAACAATCAGATTTCTTCCTCAGGATTTTAGAACCAAAATGAAAGTGCATGTATTTTGCTCTGGTTAGCTGAAACCAAGAGCATTTAAATTTGGGAAATGTTGACAATCAGTTCTTTCATGTGGACTAAGGACAAGATAAAAGAGCTGACATGAAAAGAGAAACATGAAGCAGGTAAAAAATATAGTAAGTAGTTGTTAAAAAATAAAGGTGGCAATAGAACATTCTAGTATAACCACTGATTGAGTCCCTGGTTCCTACAAACCCTGGTATCCTGATCTCAAATCTTTATTTGTTTGTTTGTTTTCTAGCTTATTTTCATTTATTTAGGGAAGCCATGGGAGTTATGACAAACAATCATATTTGTATTGGGAATAATATAAATTAGGAATTATCTATTTGGGGAAACATACACACCAAAGCTGAGGGACTGCCTGGAGCAGGCTCCTTGACCTTCTTCTACCCACTGACTTCTATATTCATAGGCCACAGAATACAAAAAGTACCCACAACATGCACTCTGAAGATATAGGGATTTTCTGTAAGATGATTTACACAAAGGTATGAAGATGTATCATCTTTGGATAACTTCTTTGTCCTCAATGGGTTAATAGCCAGGCTTCGGACACTGGCATGTGAGCAGAAACCTCATCAGAGGATATACACATAATGATACGGACTAACAAAGAAAAAAAAACAAAACTACCCAATTCAGAGAGTTCCAGGAATGGCTTCCTGGAGGAAGTAATAGTTGAACTGTGTCTTGAAAGATAAATAGGAATTAGTTCAGTTTAAAAAGAAATTACAGCAAAGAGAAGTAAGTACATTCAAGATATCAGGATAGCATGCCAGAGGGCCGAAACCACATAGGGCAGGCATGCAACTACACTCGCTTCATATTGTGGAAGTGCAATGGTAGAGAAAGTTGCTTGAATATGTGCCTGAAGAGACAGGGAACCACTGGATGGTTTTAAATGGGAGAGAGAAACATTATGTGACTTCATTTTTAATTATATCATTTTGGCAAGTGTGTAGAGGAAGTGTGTCAGAAATTGGAATGGAAGTGGGAGGAAAGACGCTTAAGAACAGAGGCAGAGATGACTGTTTAGAACAGAGGCTATGTCACAAGTAATTACGATGAATGCCTGGTCTATGAGTTGATTAGTTATCGTTGACCAGATTCAAGAGAATATACATAGATAAAAATATAAGACATGTTTTATTTAGTTTTGGAGGTGAACAAGAACATCAAAGAATGGCTACTAGGTTTCTGGCTGAGAAATTAGGTGAATGATGGTGTCGTTCAGTGAGTAAGAAAACACAAAAAGAAAATCACATTTGGGGGTGTATGATGAGTTGAATTTAAAATATGGTAATTTTAAAGTTACTGTGATATATCCAATTAGAGATGTTTAGCAGCAATTTGCATATATAAGAAAGCTCAGAAGACAAGTTAGGGCTAGAAATATAGATATAAGTGTCATTATAATGTAGGAGGTAGTTAAAAATCACAAGAATGGATTAGATCCCGAGGAAGTGTAGAGTGAATGGACACGTGAGTTAAGGATTAAAGCCTTGGGAATACGTTTAAGGTATGGACGAAAAATAGGAGTCAATGAAGAAAGGAGTGATCAACAGTATCAAATGCATCAAAGTTTAAAGTGTTCACTGCATTTACCAATTAGAAAGTCGCTGAGATTGTAGCAAAAGGGCAGCAGTAGTGGAGTGGTGGAGACAGAAGCCAAAATTGCTTTGGGTTGCAAAGTGAAGGTGAGATGAACCAATGAAGTCATCAAATGGAATATACTATCTTTAGAAGACTGACTATAAAGGGTTAACAGAGATGTTAAACAGGCTGCCTTGAAAGGAGGAGGTTACAGGGAGAATGGTCTTCAGGGCAGCAGTGGCAGTGATAATGGTGGTGGCACCCAGCGCCCAGCGCTAGCAATGTTGGTGACGCAAGCTGCAACATTTAGTGCTTGGTGTCCTGTTGGTGGTGGTGCTGTTCTCACCAGATCAGGTCTGCATGGAATTTGGGCAGGTTCTTGGATGGACATCCCTGACTCTGGCTCTCTACTCAACTGTTCTTTTTGCTTAAATCATCCAGAGTTAATTTACCTTGTTTGCAAATGAGTATAACAACGAATATTCGGGTCTAGACCAATGAAAATTTAATAACTGATTCATTTAGGGTTCAGGGAACTTCAGATTCAAACTCTGAGATTCAAAGTGAGATCTGTGCTCTCACCAATCTAGGATGCTTTCTTTTCTTGATCTCAGTGCTGCTCAGTTGACCAGCTAAATGACCAGTTAATGAACCAACCTACTAAATATACTTATCAAGTATTTAATGACCATGCTTATACTCCACTATGTGAGGAATGTGAAGGAATAACAAATTATCCAGGAATTCATAGTACAGCTGGGTAGAAAAGTTGAAACCATGAAACTGAACTACATCTGCAGCGTATATACTCGATGCAAGCTTTCCCAAGGCAGTAAGTGTTCTACACGCTCCTGTTCTCCAGGCCCCATCAATTCCCTAGGAATGCTTCAGGATCTTGACAAAGCCAAAGCTGCCGCTCCTAGGCCCTCTCTATGCTTTAGCCCAGGATGGACAGAGAGCAGTTAAAGGATCAGAGAAATTAGTTGAGAGCTCTCTCTCTAATTTGTCTTTCTAGGGTCTCCAAAAGCCATATGGGTATCTTCGAAAAATGCTTTGCCTCTGTAAAACTAACCTGGCACCAATATTACAACTTTTCAACTAACCCAAGAGTCTCAAAATAGTCATTGAGAACTTCTAGTGTACTCAGTAACTCAGTAGGGTTTTTACTCCTCCTGACTCAGTTTCCTAGGGCTATCATGACAAAGAAACACTGACTGGGTGGCTTATAACAACAGAAAAGGATTGTTTCACAGTTTTGGAGGCTAGCAGTCCAAATTCTGGATATAGGTCAGGCCACGCTCTTTCTGAAGGCTCTAGAGAAAGATCCTTTCTTGTCTCTTCCAGTTACTTTGTAGACCTGGGCATTTCATAGCTGTTTTCCCTCTGTTTTCATGCATTCATCCACCCTTTATAAGCATTATATGTCTGACTCTGTGCTAGATGCTAAAGATAAAAATAATAAGACAGGGTTTTTCTCTTAAGGTGTTTAATGCCTGACATGGAATTGAAACAAGGGACTTACTTTTTCGACTATCTCAGGAGGTACATAAGCAATAGCTGCTTGATAAATAAATGCTTGTCTAATTATACCTCCTTCAGAGGTTTGCTTAAATAGTTCCTTCTCCATGAAGTATTCCCTGATTACCTTCTTTAATATTCAAGCACTTCTCTCTCTTCTAATTTATTTTTCTCTAAAGCACTCATTACTACGCACGTTACTTATCTGTCTATTGTTAGACTCCCCGCCATAAATTATAGGCTCAAAGGGGGAAATTATGTACATGTATATATTAAATATATGTATCACTGCTCTTTCACAGTTTGTACGTTAGTACCTAGAATATCATCAGCTCAATAAATATCTATTGAATGGTATGAACAAAGAAGACGATCTAAACATAAAAGATGTAGAAGTGGTGAACTATGGGCTTTAGAAGAGAAAGCATTACTTGCAAAGGTTTCAGGGGGTCAGGGAAGTTTTGATGGGAAAACTGGATATTAAAGGTGCAGATGACCATAGAGACTTTTCAGTAAGAGCATATCAAAGCATGGTGTTGCCATTCAGGTGAGTGAACGGTGGTTGACTGAAAGCTGGGTGGATGAATGTGGGCAGAGGAAAATTATTCTGTACCTTCAATAACTGTATAATTTTCTCACAAGCTCTAGAGTGTGCCGTGTTATTATTGTTGTTAGGTGTCATCAAGTTAGTTTCAACTCATAGTGATCCTATGTACAACAGAATGAAACACTGCCTGGTCCTGTGCCATCCTCACAATCCTTGTTATGCTTGAGCCCATTGTTGTAGCCACTGTGTCAATCCATTTCCCTGAGAGTCTTCCTCCTTTTCTCTGACCCTCTACTTTATCAAGCCTGATGTCCTTCTTCAGGGACTGATCCCTTCTGGTAACATGTCCAAAGTAGGTGAGAAATAGTCTCGCCATTCTTGCTTCCAAGAAGCATTCTGGCTGTAATTCTTCCAAGACAGATTTGTTTGTTCTTTTGGCAGTCCATGATATATTCAATATTCTTTGCCAACACCACAATTCAAAGGTGTCAACTCTCCTTCAGTCTTCCTTAACCATTGTCCAGCTCTCATCCTTATTCATTGTTCAGCTTTTGCATGCATATGAAAACACCATGACTTGGGTGAGACGCACCTTAGTCTTCAAGGTGACATCTTTGCTTTTCAACACTTTAAAGAGGTCTTTTGCAGTAGATTTGCCCAATGCAATGTGTTATTTGATTTCTTGACTGCTGCGTCCACGGGTGTTGATTGTGGATCCAAGTAAAATGAAATCCTTAACAACTTCAATCTTTTCTCTGTTTATCATGATGTTGCTTATTTATCCAGTTGTGAGGCATGTGCCATGGAAGTATTGTATTAAAGTCTAGGGGGAGACAAAAAGATCCAAGAGCTTCCCCAAGATATACAGATAGTGACAATGCTGGAATGAGAGGCCACTTCCTGTGTTGTTGGTGCAAGTGCTCATCAAATAGTGAGTTAGCTCAGGGAGGGAGGGGCATTAGGAAGGTGAGTGTTGTTATCATCGTTTGTTTTTGAGAGACCTCAGCTGTGTAGGTGAAGTGGAACAAGGACACACTAATAGATTGGCTGGAAATGATAAAAATGTAAGTATTCCTTGAGGGCCAGTATAAATGTCACTTCCTTCCCTGACTATTTCACTCTCTCTCTGAGGTACATGTAGCATCCTTTACACATTTCTACTTGGGGTGTAGGTGAATTTGCTAAAAGTTAGTTAGCTGAATGTTCAATCTTAAAAGTTAATGATTGTTTGATCATATAAATATAAAAATTGCAATGTTTAACTGGAATGGATAGCAGTGTTTTAAGAGTTTCTAACAAATTATCCTGCTTTTCTTGACTCAGTAACTAGAACATTAAAAAAAAAAACCCAAACACACCACAGTCGAGTCAATTCCGACTCATAGCGACCCTATAGAACAGAGTAGAACTGCCCCATAGAGTTTCTAAGGAGCGCTTGGCGGATTCGAACTAGAATATAGTGGGCTCGTAATTAGTGGGTACTTAATAAGTGCTTGGCATCTGAAATTTGAAGTTAAAATATGTAGGCAAGAATATTTTCATTTTTTTCTCTTTTCAAAGTAATCTTCCTAGATCAGAGACCTTAACACCTGTGTTCCTTAAGATGGTAACACACATTGAAAACCACCAGGTGGTATGCTCATTTTTGTTTCTGATTTATTGCTCAGAGATAGTAGACATGCATTAACTGGCTTTATTTTTACACTAGAATTTTGCACCCCTTGTGCAAGAAGTAGAAGTTAATTGGCAGCTAACTCACTTTGATGACAACTTTGGTGTGCTTGGGGGACATGTTTTCATAAATTGCCACAGTTTTGATAAATTTTACCATGACTGGTTTACTTAGAGATTGTTATTATGCTCCAGCAGGATTCACTGCCTCTGCTTTGCACAGATGATGGGGTAGATACTCATGCCTTCTTACTTCTTCACAACAATGATAATAACAATTGTATATGCAGTGTGTGTTTTCACAGCACAACACAGAAAGAAGAAACCCAAGAGAGTCTGCACAGCCAGCAGAGCATTTACTGTGAAACTAGAACAAAGTACTATAATTTCAAAGATGCTGTTAAAGGCATCTTGCCTTGCAGAGAGGCACTGAAGAACACATACTTTAGACATGAACTTTTGTGAGATCTGCTGGGAGGCTTTTGTCTAACAGAGGTCAATAATGTTGTTTTTAGGTTGCTTTCTGCACACATGGCAGTTTTAACAGGTTTGTGGAATCCCAAGAAACTACATTCCCAGTGGTTACATGGAGCCCAATTCTGAGAACACTTGACCAGCTTTCATATGTATTTACCATGCTGACTTAGAAGACTTGCTATCATTCTTGGGGCCTCATTCTCTCATCTTTAAAGAGAGAATTGTATCGTTATGGGGAATTTGGGCTCCCAATTAAACATCTCTTTGATAATTTGAAGTCTCAGTTACTGTGTGTGAAGGGGAAAGGTGCAGGGAAAGTGTGATATTTCAAGGTGCTTGTGGTGCAGTGTGGGGAATTCGGGTCCTTGTTAGGACCACCATGTATAGCACTGAACATGCAGTGATATCTAACTTCAGGAGAGGAGATGGTAAGGTTGCCAGAGCAACTTCTTGCTCCAGGCTTCCAGTTGTGGAAGGGAGCCCTAGATGGGTGGGCTTTCTGTTTATAGATGTTCCTTATTCAACTCTTACTATCAGTCAATGGACTATTATACTATATGACATTTGCACTATTAAAGATTGCACTATTAAACTTAATTTGAGGAAAAGTAATTTTGGTTGAAAATTTTAACCAAAAATATGAATCACAATCTGCCTGCCTTCCTAAAAAAGGACACAAAGCATGGTTTAGTGTTTCTCAAGATCATTATTGTGAACATCACTGTATTTTATGCATGGGTTCTACATTTTCTGCCAGCTATGCCCTCCTCCTCCCCCCAGGTATTTTCATAAGGGCACTAGGTTAACGCTGTAAAGAAAAAAAAATAGCACAGCAAGTAGGCAAATATGCGGGGTGGTGGGTAGGGCACACTTGACAAAAAATGTTGTATACACTTGTTATTTGTGTAAAATGTGGTACAGTTGTGGGGTGTATTTGAGATACAGCTGAGCACCACAGTCAGCTTGTCCCTGGGCCAACCATTCCTATCCTGGGAGCCTTCAAAGGACACACACACCCCCAACTGTATACAACTTCTCGTGAATATATGCTTATATGTGTATCCAAAAGGAAAGAGTCCACATTTTCTGTAGACTCTCTATGATGCCCATGCCCAAGTCGTTAGGGAACACTGACCTATACAAAGTGGCCTCAATGGTTATGTGACTTTGAAGTCATTATTAAACAAGTTCTATCACTTTCGTCATCTAGCACAGGGCTAGGCACAAAATGCCTGGAAAACAGACTGTGTTTTATAAGCTTATGGATTTGAAACTACAGTAGCTGTTATCTTCTTTGGTGACTTGAAGAAGGTTTTCTTATAAACAGGACAATTGAATTGTGTGGAGGTTAATTGACTAGCAAAAAATCCACATGTTAACTTTCTATGATCTTATTTCTCCTTTATAACTCCCTGGAATCTTCCATGCTGCAAATTTGCTGCCTTGGGTATCATTATTCACCTTGAAGTCTGCTTTATTATCCATCATTTCAAATAACCTGAACTGTGTATATAACTTCCTTGGACAGAGGCACAATGTAATATTCGGACCTGACATTTGAAGTTTCTTTTTTTTTTAATTAAATTACATTGTAACTGTAAAAAATAATGACAATTAGCAATGTAAAATGTAAAAGTAATTAATAACCATAAGCATGTGTCAACTCCATGAAAGGGGCTAGTAGTCTCCTACTACCCCACCCCCAATCACTCTTACCACCTGCCAGACCCTCCATCTTGGTTATTACATTCCTCTAAATTCCAAAACTGCAAACACAGCATTTCCTTTCAGTATGATTTATTACACCAAACCCAAACTCTGCTGAGCCCCTCTGGTTTATTATTAATAAGGTACCTGTGAGGTCACCATCAAATCTCAACATGATACAAGGTTCAAGTGCTAGCAAAGAAAAAAAAAAATCTTGCTTGAGAGGGAAATGAATGAATTCTTTTCTAATTTTAAGCCTAGTACATTTGGCAAAATTTAAACAAAACATGTACATTGACAGTTTTGTGTGGAATGTCACCTTCTGTAAGTTTTTTTAATCCAAATGAAAAATTATATTGTCGTGCATGAAAATCACTTTAGATAAACAGCTACCTGTTTTTCAGAAGAATTAGAGTTCATTCTAGTTAATATGGGGAGCCAGTGTAGTTGCAAATTAATGGAACCCTTCTCACTTATACTGGGAGCTGTTGGACATGATTGGAGACTGTGTATTTTTCAAGAGGTAAGGCAAGACCTATATAACTAAGAGGACCCCAGCTATATCTATGTATTAAAGAAGGGGCCTGTCTTGAGAGGACAACTTAAGTGGTGTCCCAGTAGTATATGGTTGACTTCCAAGAAATGCATCTAGCTTAAAGTTATTCTGAATTTACTTAGCAGCCATTATGGGCCTAGCTTGTGTTTGCTTGTTTTTGTTTTGTTTTCTAATAAGAAAGATGTTCTACCTACAGCTCGTGTTGCCCAAGAGGTAATAGTCTATTTGGAAAGATAAAACCAACATCAATATTTAGAAAGAAGTTGATCTCTAGGCTGTATCTCATGCTAGGAGGGCTGGAGTGCTCTTGGCAGATTTTCCAGAGGGGGTGAGGTTTGAACTCCACCTGGAGGCTTAATAACTAAAGAATAAGTGGGAGAGGTTCAGTAGAACGCACAAAGGACAGCAATGGCAAGAAAGAACTTGAGCAAGGGGAAAGAGAGAACTGCAAAAGTAAAATGCCACAACGCAAAGGTAACTTTTTGAATTATTTAAGGTCATAAATGTTGATTTATCTACGTGACTGTAACACTCTGCTCAAGGGCTGATAATGAGTAGAAATTAAAGTATGTATAATCAGTGGATAAATGGATCAATAAACAAATTAATAAAAAGAGAGTTGGAATTTTTCATCTTGGTTTTGTCACCACTTCACCTTTTCCTATTCACCCCACATGAGTTGCACTATAAGATTCATGGTTTAACATCAAAATTCATGCCTTGTTCATCTAAGCTACTCCACTGGTCTCAACCCTTTGGGAGCAAGAAAGAATGGAGAAAACTAAACATACAAAGGAAAGATTAGTCCAAAGGACTAATGGACCACATCTACCACAGTCTCCACCAGACTAAGTTCAGTACAGCTAGATGGTGTCCAGCTACCACCACTGACTGTTCTGACAGGTATCATAATAGAGGGTCCCAGACAGAGTTGGAGAAGAATGTAGAACAAAATTGTAACTCACAAAAAAGACTAGACTTACTGGCCTGGCAGAGACTGGAGAAACTGCAAGAGTGTGGCCCCTGGACACCCTTTTAGCTCAGTAATGAAGTCACGCCTGAGGTTCACCCTTCAGCCAAAGATTAGACAGACACATAAAACAAAGTGAGACTAAAGGGGCACAACAGCCTACAGACAAAGACTAGAAGACGGGGGAGATAGCAAAGCTGGTAATAGGGAACCCATGGTTGAGAAGGGAGAGTGCTGACATGTCATGGGGTCGTAAAACAATATGTGTACTGTTAAAATGAGAAACTAGTTTGTTCTGTAAACCTTCATCTAAAGTACTATTAAAGTAATAATAATAAAAATCATTCCTTGGAGTATGGGAGATGAAGTTAAATATATTTCTTCTCCTTATCTTCAGGATGACCTTCAGCAATTCATCCTAACATTCTAAGCCTCATTTTTTTCATCTGTAAAACAGAGATATATCATTCATCTTATAGTCTTACTATGAAGACTGAATAGGAAAGGACTAGTGAAGTACCTACCCTAGTGCTTGAGATATTGTTACAGGTAGTCTCTACAATGAAGTTCTGTTTCAAAGACTCTGCAATAAATTGGTTCTGACATAATTCAAATACCTCACTTTTTTTTTTTTTTTTTTTTAGTTTTCACTATTATTGTCTTTTGTTATTGGTATCTTTATAAATCCAATCTTTGTGTTTGGTTGTTGGCATGAGAATGATAACATCAACAAATTATGAGCTGCAACAGCGTATGTAGTACATATTTTTAATGATAAGATGTCCAAAAAAAAAGAACAATCATCAATGGAATAAGTCATAAGGTGGAGACCACCTATATTTGTGTTAAACTTAATAAAACATGCTAGGAAAGACAACTCTGCTTGGGAAAATGTCTATCCACAAGTGAGTTGTATAGCTAAATGTAAATTGTTTTCAATTTTATAGACTCTTGTTTACCTGAATAATTGACAGTGGATTCTGGTGGTACTCACTGGAATATAGAAGAAAGTTGACTCTGAATTCTCTCTATGCTGAACTCAGAGAGCTGTGCAAAGGAACAGGCCAGCTAAGCACACTTTCATGAGCATTCTGCTTTCTAAGCAAACCTGCAACACAGTGCTCTGTCCCAGAATTGTCTGCTTTATCATTGGAAAAAGAATGCACTTAGGTAGCTATTTGAATCAGAGTCAGACATATATTTGTATGAAGAAAGCAGGGGTTTGCTGAAAAGTTTGGAATGTTCGGCATGATATAAACTAGGAATGGTCCAGATGCACTGGCAAGCATATGGGCTGCCAAAGTTCCTTTAGAGTATCACTTTTTGGTGCAGTTAATTGCGCACAAGTCCCCATTCTTTGCTGGCTTGTAAACTCCTGGAGGCAGGATCTTATTTCTTACTTATCTTTGAGACATTAAGCCACTGAAATAATGGCTTTCATGATGCAAGCACACCCATCCTTCCTACCTCTTTTCCTTCCTTCCTACCTTCTTTCTCTTTCTTCCTTCTTTCCTCCCTCATCCTGCTCTTCCTTCCTTCTTTCCAGTATTTACTGAGTTCATACTGTGTGCTACACCACCCTTTAGCTCTCAAATAATCCTTGTTGAATTGTTTGGATGTATTAAACTGTTATTGTAGTATAAAAATAATGACCCTGCATATACAAATCTGCCCTGGGATTCTTTATGTATATACTTGCCAACGACAAATGTAATTTTAGGTATTTGAGGCAACAGCAGGAATCCAGTTCTATAGTCTTGATGATTACATAAATGTATATGTCTTCATGATGAGGAGTTTGGAGTGAAGAAGTGGATGAAAACAGAGAAATCTTTGAAAATCATTATGCAGATTAACACAAGCCCTCCTCAGGGGAGAGGAGAACTAAGGAAGAGGCAGAGAAAGGGAAGAACCTCTGAAAGGTGAGACAGGTAGCCTATTCTCTTCACACACATCATCTTCCTTCAAAATACACACACTAGCTTGAGACAGACATTCTTGGATATAAACCAGTATGAATAGCAAACAATCATTAGTGGGTGACATAATTCATATAAAAGTAGGTAGAATTCAGCATCATATCAAAAAAAATAATATACCCAAACCATGTGACATTCATACCATGTATGCAAGTATGGTTCTACATTACAAAATCAATCAACATAACCATCACATAAATAGAAAAGAAAAGAATCACGTGATCATCTCAATAGATATAGAAAAGGCATTTGATAAAGTCCAACACCCATTCCTGATAAAAACTCTCCATAAAATAGGAATAAAAGGAAAATTATTCAACATAATAAAGGCATTGTCTTAGTTATCTAGTGCTCGTACAATAGAAATACCACAAGTGGATGACTTTAACAGAGGTTTATTCTCTCACAGCTTAGGAGGGTAGAAGTCCAAATTCAGGGTATCACCTCTCGGGGAAGGCTTTCAATCTTTGTTGTCTCTGGGGAAACCTCCTTGTTATCAATCTTTCCCTGTTCTAGGAGATTCTCAGCGCAGGGACCCTGGTTCCAAAGGACACACTCAGCTCCCAGCTTCTCTTTCTTGGTGGTATGAGATCCCTGTCTCTCTGCTTGCTTCTCTCTCCTTTTTTCTCTTGTAAGGTAAAAAGTGATGCAAGCCATACCCCGGGAAAACTCTCCTTACATTGCTTCAGGGCTGTGATCCTAGTAAAGCTGTTGTGCCCCACCCTAATCTCTTTAACATAACCAAATTGTGCCTCATTAACCAGAGGCAAAGATTAGGATTTAAAACACATAGGGAAATTATGGAGATCACAAAATAGTGGACAACCTCACAATACTGGGAATTATGGCCTAACCAAGTTAACACACATTTTTGTGGAACATATTTCAATCCATAACAGGCATGTATATAAAACAAATAGCCAACATCATTCCCAGTGGAGAAAGGCTGAAAGCATTCCCTCTGAGGATGGGGACAAGGCAAGGATGCCTTTTATCATCAATTCTATTTAACATTGTGCAGGAAATCCTAGCTAGAGTGATAAGGCAAGAAAAAGAAGTAAAGGGCTTTCAAATTGGTAAGGAAGAAGTAAAACTATCCCTATTTGTAGGTAATATAATATTATACATAGAGAACCCTAAAGATGCCACAAGAAAACTACTGGAACTAATAGAAAGATTCAGCAAAGTAGCAGGATACAAGATCAACATAAAAAATCAGTTGGGTTTCTATACACCAGCAAAAAGAACTTTGAAAAGGAAATCGGGAAAAAAAAATACCATTTATAATAGAACCTGAAAAGATAAAATACTTAGGAATAAATCCAACCAGACCTATACAAAGAAAACTATAAAACACTACTGCAAGAAACCCAAAGAGATCTACATAAATGGAAAAACATACGACATTCATGGATAGGTAGACTCAATATTGTAAAAATGTCAATCCTACCCAAAGCGGTCTACAGATACAATGCAATCCTGATCCAAATACCAACAGCATTCTTTTACAAGATGGAAAAACTAATCATCAACCAAAAGGCAGGCAGTTCAAATCCACCAGCTGCTCCTTGGAAACCCTATGAGGCAGTTCTACTTTGTCCTATATGGTTGCTAGGAGTCAGAATCTAGTGGATGGCAATGGGTTTAGGTTTTTGTTGTTGTTGTTTTTTAGAAAGGAAAGAAGATCCAGATAAGTAAAGTATTATTGAGGAAGAAGAACAAAGTAGGTGGCCTCGCACTACCTGCTCTCAGAACCTAGTATACAGCCTTAATAGTCAAAACAGCCTGGTACTGGTACAACAACAGACACTTAGACCAATGGAACAGAATTGAGACGTAAATTCAGCCGATTTTTGACTAAGGCTCAAAATCCATTAAATGCAGAAAAGGCAGTCTCTTTAACAAATGGTGCTGTCAAAACTGAATGTCCACCTGTAAAAAAATGAAACAAAACCCATACTTCATACCATACACAAAAACTAATTCAAGAAGAATCAAAGACTTAAATACAAAATCTAAAACTATAAAGACACATTGAAGAAAAAATAGGGACAATTCTAGGAGCCCTGACATATGGTATAAATAGGAAACAAATCATAACTAACAACGCACAGCACTAGAAGATAAACCAGGTAACTGGGAGCTAATAAAAACTAAACACTTGTGCTCATCAAAACACTTCTCCAAAAGAGTACAAAGAGAACCTAGAGGCTGAGAAAAAAAATTTGGCTATGACATATGCAACAAGGGTCTAATCTCTAAAATCTACAAGACGCTGTAACACCACAACAATAAAAAGACAAATAATCCAATTAAAATATAGGCAAAGGATATGAACAGACACTTTGCCAAAGAAGACATTCCAGTGGTTAACAGATACACGAAGAAATGCTTGTGATCATCAGACATTAGAGAAATGCAAATCAAAAAAACTATAACAAGATGCCATTTTACGCTGGCAAACGAGTAGCACTAACCAAAACAAAAAAACTAATAATAATAACAAATGTTGAAGAGGTTGCAGGGAGATTGGAATTTTTATGGTGCAACCCCTGTGGAAATCCACATGGTGCTTCCTTAAAAAGCTAGAAACAGAGATACCATACAATCCAGCAATCCTACTCCTAGGAATATACCCTAGAGAAATAAGATCCATCACATGAATAGACGTAAGTGCACCCATGTTCATTGCAGCATTATTCACAATAGCAAAAAGATGGAAACAACCTAAGTGTCCATCAACTGATGAATGGATAAACAAATTATGGTACATACATACAATGAAATACTATGCATTGATAAAGAACAATGATGAATCTGTGAAACACCTCACAACATGAATGAATCTGGAGGGCATTATGCTGAGTGAACAAGTCAATCACAAAAGGACAAATACTATATGAGACCACCATTATAAAAATTTAAGAAAAGGTTTGCACATGGAAAGATACAATCTTTGATGGTTGCAAGGGAAGGGAAAGATGGGGGGAATCACTAACTAGATAGTAGATAAAAGGTAACTTTGATGAAGGGAAAGACAGTACACGTTATAGGGAAGGTTAGCACAATGAGACCAAGGAAAAGTCATAGAAACTTCAAAGATGCATCCAAACTCCCTGAGGGACCAAGTTACTGGGCTGAGGGCTTGGGACAATGGTTTGGGGGTCATCCAGCTCAATTGCAATAACATAGTTCATAAAAAAAATGTTCTACACCTGACTTTGGTGAGTAGTGTCTAGGGTCTTAAAAGCTTGCAAGTGGCAATCTAAGATACATCTACTGGTCCCATCCCATCCAGAGCAAAAAAGAATGAAAACCAAAGATACATGGAAAACGTTAGTCTGAGGCACTAATGGAGCACAAATACCACAACCTCCACCAGGCTGAACTCAGAAGGACAGGATGGTGCCCAGCTACCACCACTAACCCCCCCGACAGGGATCATAATAGAGGGTCCTGGACAGAGCAGGAGAACAATGTACAACAAAATTCAAATTCACAAAAAAGACTAGACTTACTGATCTGACAGAACCTGGAGGAACCCCCAAGACTACGGCCCCCAGACACCCTTTTAACTCAGAAGTGAAGCTACTCTCGAAGTTCATCCTTCAGCCAAAGCTTACACAGGTGTATAAAACAAACAATAACACACGAGGAATGCGCTCCTTTGCTCGATCATGAAGATGAGACCAAACGGGCAACACCTGCCCACAATCAAAGACAAGAAGGCAGGAAGGAACAGGAAAATGGCATGAATGAAAACGGGGAAACCAGGGTGGAGAAGGCGAGAGTATTGACATACTGCAAGAATTGCAACCAATGTCACACACAAAAAAATTGTGTATAAATTGTTAAATGAGAAACCAAAGCACAATACAAAAAAAAAAAAAGTTTAAAAAAATGAAAGCAGGAGAGGAAGAAATTCTACTCCTTCAGAGGGTGCTTCGTGCCAACAACTTGAGAGACATTTCCGTGGCTCACCATGTGCATGGAAATAGAAGCCCAGTTGGAATTTGTGAGAAATGTCTTCTCTACAGTCCACTCTTTATTCTCATGAATTCCTGCACAAACAGGCTAGGTATGGGCCTTTAGCCTTAAACACTCAATTTTCTCATCTTGTGTTTTATTAATCTTTTGCTGACCGCTCAGCTTCTATTGTGAGCCTCAGGTGGAGATGACAAAACCTGTCTCAGCAGCAGCTCATTAAAGGCCAAAGAGAAATGTCTATAAAGTGTTATTTGAATGTTTAGCTTTTGGATTGTCATCTATCAGGCTTGACACATTACTTATGCCTAAAAGTCTCCCGTTCTCTCCCTGTGTGGACCTAGCTCGTGCTTGAACCAGTGGGATGATGAGTTGTTGTCCTTATTAGGTGTTGTCAAATCAATTTGGACTCATGGTGATTCAATGTGATAGAGTAGAACGGACCCGTAGGGCTTTCTAGGCTGTAATCTTTATGCGAGAGCAGATCACCAGGTCTTTCTCCTGGGTAGCCACTGGGAAGGTCCGAACCACCAACCTTTTGGTTAGTAGCTGAGTGCTTAACCACTGCACCACTAAGGCTTCTTGGGATGGTGAGAGAAAGCTGTGAATCTTTATCTGAACGTACTGTTATTATCCTGACTTTTTTGCCAAGTTTCTGTCACTGATTAGCTAAATAAGAGATGCAAGAATAACTTTCTGAAGCCATTCAAATCCTCCCCATTGACAAAGCACAGGAGGCTAACACAGACAGCAGGAACACAAAAAGCGGCTGAATGAGCTAGAGACTTGGTCTTCGTGTTGTTGCATCATTGATTTGACTGATTTCTGAATTTGCTAGATTAGTCATGTGGATGTGTGAATCCTCATTCTCTCGGTGTAAAGTCCTTTTCTCTTTAAAATTTGGTTATTTTTAAAATATGTTCTTTTTTGCCCATCTATCACTTTTTTTTTTTTTTATCACTAGACTATGTTCAACACCATGATGTGATGCTAGGACAACACAGGTACTTTTCCTCCAAAGAGTGCCGTTGTTGTTAGTTGCTGTCAAGTCGGCTCTAACTCATGGGGCCCCATGTACAACATAGTAAACCATTGCCTGTTCTGTGCCATCTTCATGATCTTTGGTATCCTGTGAATGCTGCAGCCCAAACGGGAAACTAAATATTCATGCCAAAAAGCAGGGAAGGAGGTTCCTACATACGAAAGGGCTTTCCTCTCAACTTACCCGAACGGTGTCAGGAAGAGTGATGGTTCTCATGTACACGTACCTTTTAACATGCATGGTAAGTGAATTGAAGAGTAATAATTTCTGTGGTAGAATACAACAAGAATCTTGGGGCAAAGAAAAAAATAGAAGCATTCTTCAGCTCAGGGAAGCATCTCACTGCTTCCTCCCTACATAAAGATGAAACGCTAATCTGGCAAAGAAAAACATCCAAGGAGCTGTTAGGGATAGAAACCAGAATATAAAGTGTTTTCAGAATAAAAGTGACTGGTTTAGATAATTGAGAATTTTGGGGATAGAGCCAGTTCAGATGTGATTGGATGCAACAATATTTTCAAGACTCAGGCACCCTCTATCCTTTTGCTCTGTTCTAGACCTACAACAGTCCTTCCACCTTCTACATCAAACAGCTGAAATAGGAGGCTCCATATTGATAGCGTGAGATGCTTAAGCCTGAATGATCCCCTGTGTCCAAGAGAATGCTATGCTTATTCGGCTCAAGCTTCTGTGTTGATAATGATATCTTCAGCTGTATTCCTTATTCTATTCAGCTTATTTAGGGTAGTGCTTTTTTTTAATTTTAATTTCGTGATCACATTTTTAGCTTCTGGGATCTCTAATTGCTGCTTTTTAAAAATATGCTTTTCTTGTATGGCTGGAATATCATCTCATTCCTCTAATGATATTGATAAATTAAAAATTTTAATTTTCCTCTGCTTTATTTGTTTATTTTCCTTAGGTATTAATTTTTCTAGTTATGGCTTTGGTGCCATAAGGAAACATATGCTAATATAGTCTTAAAGTAATTTTGGGATAAAAAAAGGTCTTCCGAAGTGTGTCATAAAGTAAAAATACAAACAGTGAAAGAACTTTAAGAAATTTAAAAAATACTCTGTGTTGGAACAACTGAATATCCACAGTTAAAAAAAAAAAAAATGAAGCTGAACATAGACCTAACACCTAACAGTAAAATTAACTGAAAAGGTACCATAGACCTAGATATAAAATGTAACATGAACGGTTTGTCTATACTAGTGTGGGAAAAGCAGGTTGAAGAGGAAAGGAAGAGTGAAAATTAGGTAGAGCTAGTGTTGGTTATTATTTTGAAAATATTTCATGACAGAGTAGATTAATCAATAGTTAGATGTAGATAGGGTCAAGATAGGAGAAATTTTAGCATGTTGATCTCAAATAATATAAGCTTAAGTAAATAAAATAAAAGAGGAGAAGTTCAAGCTCTAGGATGGAGCCTCCTAAGCTGTGAGAGAATAAACTTCTGCTTGTTAGAGCCATCCACTTGTGGTATCTCTGTTAGAGCAGCACTAGATAACTAAGACAAAAGTTGACGGGCGTAAGTGGGCAGGATATTCTCATAAAGGAAAAGACATATCTTGTCTCTGGATCAGGAGCTCCAGGCTGGCACAAACAGTAAAGCACTCAGTTACTAACCAAAAGGTTGCAGTTTGAATCTACCCAGAGGCAGCTTGGAAGTAAAGCTTGGAAATCTACTTCCAAAAGACCACAACTGGTTGTGGGGCCAAGATGGGGGAAGAGTGAGATGCTTCCTTTCATCCATCATACAACAAAGACCTGAAAAAGAACAAGTGAATCAAATATATATGGCAATATATGAGCCCTGCTCATCACAGGCAAAGCTGAAGAGTCAGACTGAATGGCAAGGGGAAGGAGAGATAATTCAAAAGCAGTGGAGAAGTGACGGTTGGGAAGTTGCCAGTACCCTGCTGTCTGGGTCACCAGGTGCATGTGGGCTGAGGTAAGCAATAGGGTTTGGGACATGTCTCACCATGTTGGGTGAGGCTGGACAGCAGCAAGTCTACACACACCTCCAGAGCCGGGTGGAAGTGGAGAAAGTTAAGAACAAATGTCTAAACTACCATGTGGGGGGCAAAATAACCCCCCCTCCACCAAGTTTCATAGCAGAGAAGTGCTTCTTTCCCTTCACCCATCCCCATTCCATTTTGTTTCCACATCAGTTTGGCAGTATTCCATAACCACCACACCCCCTGAGCTGGAACTCATGGCTATCCACACCCACACCAGTCTCACAGCTTTAAAAAACACAATGCCCCCTAAGCCAGGAACTCAGGGTGGGTCATGGGGCCCTGCCCTTTCACCCAGCCACTGGCATAAGGAGCCCAGAGACTTACAGTGCCCTTCACCCCTACCTAGACCTGTAAGGGTCGATTAAACTCCGCATGTTCTTGTTAGCATGGAACAGCAAGACATATACCTGAAGCCTATTTTCAAATGCAGCAGCCAAGTGGGAGCTGCAGATTCATGACATTTGACACCACTCTGCCCCTTAAGCAGGGACCTTACCTACATACATCAGGGGCCTGAGGGCTTGCAGCACCATATACTCCATCTAGCCACCTATGACAGGGGTCTGAGAGTAAGTGGTGCCTCCAAGTCCCTCCAACCAACAGCATTGGGCACCCAAGGACTAGCTGCAATACCCCCCCTCCACTACATGCTCTAGAGGACAGGGACACCCATGCTCCTAGGGACAACTGTCAACCCCTTCCTTGCTCTGTATATAGTCTCCTACTGCAGCCAGATACCTGTGCCTGCTCTGGACACCCCTACACAGCCCTGCCCATTTAGGACTGTAGGTGAGAGCCTGAACCACACACACTCAGTGACTGACCACCTGTATACCTGTGCTGCACTAGGACAAGAAAAGTGAACAGACTCCTGGGTTCATACTCCTAGTAGCTGTTCTAACCACCTGGAGACAGGACATGAGAGCTTCAAAGATGCCAATAACCAAAATAGTTCACAAGCCCAGCTTACTTGGGCAAATCAAAACAAAATGAAAACTTAAGACACAGTAAGCAAACATACAATAAATAAATGTAACAACTTATTGATGCCTTGCAAACAACAGACAATATCAAATGACATAAAGAGGCAGGTCAAAATGACTCCAGCATGTGATCAAAATAAAGAACCAGGAAACCTTCCAGAAGAAGGTAAGGCAATAGAATTACCTGAGATAGAATTGAAAAGACTAATATACAGAGCTCTTCAAGATATCAGGAAGATCAGGCAAAACTCGGATCGAGCCAAGGAACACATAGACAAAGAAATAGAGGAATTTAGGAAAACAACATAAGAACAAAACAACATATTTAACAGGCTGCTGGAAACCATAGAGAGGCAGCAACTAGAAATCAAAAAGGTTAATAATAAAATTTCAGAATTATACAACTCAATAGAAGGTCATTGGAGGAGAATTGAGGCAATGGAGTCAGAAGTAGTGAGATTGAAAATAAACCCCTTGATACAAATTTATTTGAGGCAAAATCAGAAAAAAGAAAAAAAAAATGAAGAAAGCTAAAGAATTGTGTGGGAAACTACCGAGAGAAAAAAGCTATGCTTGATCACAGTACCAGAGCAGGGTGAAGGAGTAACAGAAAACAGAGAAAGAATTGCTGAAGATTTTGCTGGCAGAACACTTCCCTGATATCATGAAAGACAAGAAGATACCTATCCAAGAAGCTCAATGAACCCCACACAGGGTAGATCCCAAAGAAAGTCACCAACGCATACCGTAATCAAACTTGCCAAAATCAAAGACAAAGATAGACTCTTGACAGCAGCTAGGGGTAAACAAAAAATCACCTACAAAGGAGAACCAATAACACTAAACTCTGACTACTCAGCAAAACCCATGCAGACAAGAAGGCAATGGGATGACATATATAAAGCCTTGAAAGAAAAAAAAAAAAATTCCCAGCCAAGAAGTTTATATCCAGCAAAACTGTCCCTCAAATAATAATAAAAAAAAAAGTGCTATCAGTCTCTCAAACAGGATGATGAAATTAGGTCATTTCCGATAAATAGAAGAGAATTTGTAAAAACCAAACCACAATTCAAAGAAATATTAAAGGGAGCCCTCCAGTTAGAGAACCCACAGTATCAGACAACAATACAGGACTAGAAGAGAGGATAGATCAATCAGTTATCAATCCAGATATGAAGTCACAAGAGTCAAAGTTAAAAGACTGAAAATAGAGAACCAGAGATGTCAATATGTAAATAATGACAACATCAAAACAAAAAGATGGACTAAACAGTGCAGTCATAGAACTTCCAAATGGAGAGGAAGCTAAGGTGATATCAAGAAAAAAAAAGATTGATTTAAACTTAGAAAAAATAAAGGTAAATTTTAAGGTAACCAAAGAGGAAGATAACAAACCTACCCATCAAAATAAAAAGGTAGAAAAAAAAAAAAAAAGGCTCATTAAACACAAAATCAACAATAATGAAAAAGAAAAGAAAATACATAAAGAAAAATGACTCAGCACAGAAAATTAAGTGGAAAAAAGAAACTATCAACACCATTTAAAAAAAAAAAAATCCAAATGACAGTAGTAAGCTCGTACCTATCAATAATTACACTGAATGTAAATGGACAAAATGTATCATTAAAGGCACAGAGAGTGACAGAATGGAGAAAATAAATAAATAAAAAGATCCCTCTATATGCTGCCTACAAAAGACATCTCTTAAAATCAAAGACACAAACAAAAACACGAAGGATGAAAAAAAAAAAAATCAAGCAAAGCACCGGAAACATCTCACAACATGGATGAACCTGGAGGGCGTTACGGTGAGTGAAATTAGTCAGGCACAAAAGGACAAAAATTGTATGAGACAACTATTATAAGAACTCAAGAAAAGTTTTAAACACAGAAAAAAGCACTCTGATGATTACGAGGGGGAGGAGTGTGGAGGAGGGCAATTCACTAACTAGATAGCAGACAAGGACCAACTTTGGTGAAGGGAAGGACAACATACAGTATAGTACAGGGGAAGTCAGCCCAACTGGACCAAAACAAAAGCAAAGAAGTTTACTGGACGTATCCAATACTTTGAGGGACAGAATAGCTGGGGTTGGGGCCTGGGGACGATACTTTTGGGGGACATCTAGGTCAATAGGCATAACAAAGTTCATTAAGAAAATGTCCTGCATCCCACTTTCGTGAGCAGCATCTGAGGTCTTAAAAACTTGGAAGTGGCCATCTAAGATGCATCAGTTGGTCCCATCTCACTTGGAGCAAAGGAAAATGAAGAAAACCAAAGACACAAGGGAAATATTAGCCCAAGAGACTAAAGGACCACATGAACCAGAGACCCCAGCCATTCGAGACCAGAATAACTAGATGGTGCCCAGCTATCACCGATGACCACCCTGACAGGGTACACAACACAGAATCCAAGATGGAGAAGGAGAAAAGGGTGAAGCAGAATTCAAATTCACATAAAAAGACTAGAATTAGTGGTCTGAAAGATGATAGAGGAACCCCCAAATATATGCTCCTCAGGCACACTGTTAACCTAGAACTGAAAACATTCCTGAAGTCCATTCTTCAAAGATTGTCGTTATTGTTATTAGGTGCTGTTGAGTCCATTCAGACTCATAATGACCCTATGCACAACAGAATGAAACATTGCCCTGTCCTGCTCCATCCTTACAATCATTGCTATGCTTGAGCTCATTGTTTCAGCCACTGCTTCAATCCACCTCGTTGAGGGTCTTCCTCTTTTCCACTGACCCTGTATTTTGCCAAGCATGATGTCCTTCTCCAGGGACTGATCCCTTCTGACAACATGTCCAAAGTATGGAAGACACAGTCCCGCCATCCTTGCTTCCAAGGAGCATTCTGGTTGTACTTCTTCTAGAGATTAAGACAAAGACTAGACAGGATTATAAAACAAAGAATAATACATGTGAGGAGTGTGCTCCTTAGTTCAATCAGATATACAAGACCAAAAGGGTGGCTCCTGTTCAGAGGCAGGATGAGCAGGCAGGAAGGGACAGGAACTGGTCAAGTAAACACAGGGAACTCAGAGTGGAAAGGGAGAGTGTGCCGTCATGTTGTGGGGATTGCAACTAACATTACAAACCAATATGTGTATAAATTTTTCTATGAGAAATTAACTTGAGCTGTAAACTTCCACCTAAAGCACAAAGAAGAAAAAAAAAAAAGAAGGAAAAGATCACAGCTACTGAAAACCCTATGGAGAACAGTTCTCCTCTGAATCATATGGGGATGGCAATTGGTTTGGTCTCTGAATTCTGGTGAAAGGGTGTGAAGATAGTTATAAATACACAACTGTTTTCATCCTGGTAGGAGAGAGGAGATATTTTGAGAAGTTATTCATGAGATCTTCAATATCCCTCAAGAAATAAACGGCAAATTCATCTGCTGAGAAGGAAAGGATATGCTTGAGTAGGATGCTTTAAGAGAATACCTAAGTTTAAAATTGTATTTGGGAAGAATCGGAGCAATCTTTTCTAAGGAAAAAAACAAAAGTAATTGCTGGGAGGTGATGAGGCTTTTACCATGGTAGGTGGACATGGATTTAGTGGGCTGCCCATAGGCATGATGGTGTTTTTCTTCAAAAATTTTCAGTCACCCAGGCACCCAAACAGAAATCCAGATTGTGGCATCCATCCAGGACTAGTCCATTGTTAGGAAAATGTGGCAAACAGCAAAGTAACTGACAGTGCTTGTAAGAGAGTAATTCAGATATATCATTTCACTGTGCTGGTGGCAAAACTATTCCTCCTGTCACTTCATATAAAGGATGCAGAATGATCTACCTAAAATAGAATCTCCCCTCAAATTCTTTTGGCACCTCACAAATAACCTGAAAACCAAACCCAGCCCCACTGAGTTGATTCTGACTCATAGTGATTGCATAGGACACAGTAGAACTGCCCCGTAGGGTTTCCAATGCTGTAAATCTTTACAAATGCAGATTGCCACATCTTTCTCCCACAGAGCAGCTGGTAGGTTTGGACCACCGACATTTTGGTTAGCAGCCCAGAGCTTTAACCGCTTTGCCACCAAGACTTCTCTACCTCACCAATAAAAACCATAAAACCAAACCTGTTGCCATCCAGTTGATTCCAACTCATAGTGACCCTACAGGACAGAGTAGACCCTGTAGCGATTACATGATATGTCCCCCACAGAGTTCCCAAGGAGTGGCTGGTGGATTTGAACTGCTGACCTTCTGGTTAGCAGCCAAATGCTTAACCACTGGTGCCATAAGGGCTATGTCACCAAAAGCAGGGTAAAATTCAAGCACATTTCTGTAGCAATTACATGACATGTCCCTTCTTAATTTGATCCTAGCCTACCTCCTTAATTGCCCTACCTAATATATGCCCCTTTGCCTACTCTTGTTCAAATACTTTGAGAATTATTTCTGAACGATTCCTATTTCTATATTATACATTACCATATAGTGAATCCTATATGTAAGTGCCAGATTGTTTTAATCTTTCATGGCTTTGCAGAATCACTTCCCTCTTCCTAAAACTCCCTTACCTTCCTGGTGCATTCAAAGTCATCGTTCTGAACAATCACTGTATACCATCCCAATGTCAAACTTTCAATTCAATAATTTCAGCAAAGATTAACTTCTGAAAAGTGAATCATTCTTTCCATCATATAAATTCTATAGCTTGTGCATATTTCCAAATGTACTTTTTTAGAATTATGTTTTGAAATAATGTTTGTCTTACTAGTTTTTGAGCAATTTTTTTGAGCGATAACAATGACTTCATGATATGTGTTTTTTTATCTTCAGGACCTAGAGTATTACATGAAACACAGTAGCTACTCAATAAATGTGCATTGGCTAGAAGAAAAGGTGGTCGTGGAGTTGTATATCAAGGATAATCTGGACTTGAATAGGGAACAGGTACCTAGAGGGTAATTCTGAGAAAGAGAAAGATGTAGAAATTAGACTGACGGCCTCGGAAGATGACAGGCCTGCCTTTGTGAACTGCTTCTGGGAGTAGGAGTGAATATGGATGCAAATGTCAGATGAACTAGACTGTAGAAAATTTCAGAAACTAGGTGGTGCAGATTAGATAATATGCTGTAGAGAATTAGAATCCCAATGACGAAAGGGCTTCTTATTCTCTCTCTCTCTTTTTTTTTTTTTCTCTGAAAACATTGGTTTGGGAAGTGAAAACCAAACCCATTGCCATCAAGTTGATTCCCACTCATAGTGACCCTATAGGACAGAGTAGAACTACCCCACATGGTTTCCAAAGAATGTTGGTGGATTCGAACTGCTGATCTTTTGATTAGCAGCCCAGCTCTTAACCACTGTGCCACCAGGGCTTCTTTGGGAAGTAAACTTCATAAAAAAATATGACATTATACTAAAATGCTTACTAGTCCATCCTTTACTACACCCACATTAAAAGTATTTTCTATACTCATTTAACTGAGCTCTTAGAGCTTTATATTGTTTAAAACATTTTTTAAAAAAGTATTCTAAAACGAAAGGTGCCACATTTAGATAAATTTGAATTACAAATGACAAAAGTCAGGTACAAAAGAGTATAATTCCATATTATCATGTTTAAAGTACGAGAACCATGAGCACATACTAATCTATGTTTTTAGAAAACAGGATAGTAGTTACATTTGGATGTGGTAGGGGCCAGAAGGGAGTAAGTGGAGAGCTTCCAGGCTGGGGAAATATTTTCTTTTTTCCTTCATTTGGATGCTGGCTACACAGATTGTAAAAATGCATCAAGGTGTGTCTTTATGGTAGTTGGACTTTCCTGTGGAATTTTAATTTAAAAGTTTAAAAAATATAAAATGTGAGGCTGAGTATAAACAAAAGCAAATATATATGTATATAACACACAGAAAGTATTACTGTGTTTAACATACAAAGTGCTCCAACAAATTTCATTAAAGAAGGAAATGACCCAGGAGAAAAATAGGCAAAGAACATTAATTGGCTACTCATAGAAGGCATACAAATGGCTGATAAACATTTTTTTTAAAAAAAGGTTTTTAATTCATTACTAATCTGGAAACTGCAAATTCTAACAATAACTAGCTATCATTTTTCATCTAGCAGAGTAGCAAACATTGAGAAGATGGACAATACTACAATGGCCAGCATTTACTAAGCGTATACATGCGATTACATTCTTCTACAAGATTTACTTATTTTGTCCCTTATAATCCCTATTCAAATTATGGTCTCATCTCTATATCTATTTCATAGAAAGTATTAATAATTTGCTCACTTAGTAATATGTGAAATTTGGCTCTAAATCAGGAAGTCTGATCCTAGTACCCATTCCTTTAATTATCATTTTATGTTGCTTCTCTGATGTAATTCTGTATGAATACAGAATGAATATTTATAGAGTTTCCACTCCACAAACTAGACACAGGAATAGGATAAGGATTAAAATCTGTTAGTTCTATTATGATGATTATTAAAATTGTTATTTTAATAATTTTGTTTCTCTTAGGGAACTGACTGCAAGTATTCTGAAGCTAACTTAATAACAATACTCTTATGTTTTAATTTTTTTTTAATTATTAGCCCATTGGTACTTAACAACTAAGTATATAGTCAAATGGGGATGTGACTTGTGGCTGCCCTTATATAGTATATTAAGTCTGTCCTATACCTACCTCTGTGAAACCATTCCCTTAACGCCAGCAACCTCTCTTTGTATATTACCATAATTCTAGAAAGCTCTCAAACACACACCAAAGGCTAAACTTTACAATGTACTTATATTCACTCCTAAGCTATTTTCCTTTTTCATATAATGACTTGTCACATTGTCCAAAGTTGCTAAACAGTGGTTAGGCAATGGCCACAAATTAATCCTTTAAAAAACCAAATTATTGGACTAATGTATTACGATGTAACATTTCTGAACACTAATAGACCTCTAAAAAAAAAAAAAAAAAAACCCGTTGCCATTGAGTCACTTCTGGCTCAAAGCAACCCTATAGGACAGAGTAGAACCACCCCCATAGGGTTTCCAAGGAGCAGCTGGTGAATTTGAACAGCTGACATTTTGGTTAGCCTCCAAGCTCTTAACCATCGTACCACCAGGGCTCCAATATACCTTTAATTATTTTGGAGAGATTAAAATCCAGTAATGAAGGCTTGATGGACACTGATTTGAAAAGAGATGATGTTAATTGTTAAATCCATTAGTGTTGGCAACTAAATACTGTGGAAATATCAACTTTTAGAATTGCATTACAAATACAGTGCTACCCCATTCTTCATTTGGATCCTACCTCTATAATGTTAATGAGGTGGTGTTACAGGCAATTACATTAAGGAGCAGGACTCAATCTATACGATTAGGTTGTATCTTGAGTTAATCTCTTTTGAGATATAAAAGAGAGAGGTGAGCAGAGAGGCAGAGGAACCTCCTGCCACTAAGAATGAAGAACTAGGAGGAGAGCACATCCTTTGAACCTAGGGTCCCTGTGTTGACAAGCTCTTAGACCAGGGGAAGATTGATGACAAAGATCTTCTTCCAGAGCTGACAGAGAGATAAAGCCTTCCCTTGGATCTGGTGCCCTGAATTTAGACTTCTAGCCTGGTAGACTGTGACGGAATAAATTTCTGTTATAGCAGCCATTCACTTGTGGTATTTCTGTTACAGCAGCACTAGATAACCAAGACACGTAGTGAAGTTAATATTTTCATGATATAAGAACTAAAGCAAAGATTCCAGAGATCAGAGAAAATATAGAGATAATACTGAAAAAGATCACATTCGAGCTGGATAAACTCAATGAAGACATGGGATAAAAATACAAAATCATCACATAAATTATGTTCCAACAAAATCAATACAATGTAGAATAGAAACTGTTGAAAATACAGGAAGAGGCATGGAGGAAAGGATAATGAAAAGTGAGGCCAATAAAAACAGGCTTTTAAAATTTTAGAGAAAAATGATAGGGATGGGAGTCTGCAAAGGAGAAACAATATAAGCATAATCTGTGCCCCTATAGAAGAGAACTGAAATAATGAAGCAAAAACATTTAAATAAATTAAAAAAAAAGTTTCCATAAATCAAAGAAAACATTCCTCTACAAATTAAAACATAGACATAGAAGACCAAAATTAAATAAATGTCTTACTAAATTTACTATCATTCAGAGTTAGGGATAGAATCTTCTGATTGCGTATGCAAATGATAATTACCTACAAGAACGAAACTTCAGCATGGTCTCAATTCTGCACATCAACAGTCAATGCCAAAAGATGGTGGAACAATGAGGACAATAACCTTAGGGAAAGAACAAACATTTCAAGAAATTTATACTCAAGGGAAAGAACAGATAAGTATTTATTAATATGCAATATCTAATGCAGCCCTGGTAGCACAGTGGTTAAGCACTTGGTTGCTAATCAAAAGATTGGTGATTTGAACCTACCAGCCACTCCATGGGAGGAAGATGTGGTAGTCTTCTTCCTTAAAGATTACAGCTTGGACAGCCTGTGGGGAAATTCTACTCTATCCTATAGAGTTGCCATGAATCAGAATCAACTTGTTGGCAATGCAGCTTATGTTCAGCTGCCACCTATATCTCAGTGGAGGTTTGTGCAGTAGTTAAAAGCTCGGCTACTAACCAAAAGGTCAGCAGTTTGAATCCATCAGCTGCTCCTTGGAAACCCTACAGGGCAGTTTACACTGTCCTGTAGGGTCACTATGAGTCCAAATTGACTCTACAGCAACGGGTTTGTTTTGTTTTGTTTTTTGGAATGATGCTGAATAGGTTTTAGTGGAGCTTCCAGGCTAAGACAGACTAGGAAGAAAGGCCTGGCAATCTATTTCTGAAAACTAGTCAATAAAAACCACAACAGTCTGATGGCACAGGACCTTGCAGCGATTTGCTCCCTTGTGCATAGGGTTGCCATGAGTTGGGACTGACTTAACAGCAGCTATCAACAACAACAATAGAATTCTTTTGAGTTCTCTTGAGTAGACTAATAATCAACAATTCAATTAACCAAGTGAGAAATGGAGAAAGTATTGTAGCAAAAGGACTTTGAGCATTGAGTCCATTTAATTGTAAAACTAGGGAAAACAAATGTGGGGATTATGATCAAATAACAGAAAATAACAGAATATTTAGTCATAAATACTGAAAGTACAATGATGGGAAATAGAGGAGACACATTAATTTGTTCATCTTTTTAAACAACAACGACAAAAAAAAAAACCTGATGCTGTTGAGTTGATTCCAACTCTTAGTGACCAAAGGTTATAGCTGACCAAAGGTCGACTAAAATTAAGTGGTAAAGGAGAGCAAATAAATAAATAAATACAGAGAAGTAAAAAGTTTTAAGTTTTATCATTGCTTTATAAATGTAATGATTCTTAAAGAAACCAAGTGGTAATTACATTACATAAATTATATTTATAGTTATCTTCAGGTAACCACTAGAAGAAAATATACAGACCTTCAAAATTATCAGAACACACACTCAAAACAAAGCAAAGAAAATCACTATATGGAGAAAGATAAAAAAAATAACAAAATACATGACAAGTCTAAGGCTAAACATATTTGTCGTATACAGGTATATGCAGATGGGCTAAAGCCACCAATTGAAAAAAACCTTCTCATTTAAACCACAAATTAAAACCCAACATGCTCTATACAAGAGACAATTTTTATAAAACAAATGACTCAGGGAAGTTATCAGATCCCACATACATGAAATATCTAGAACAGACAGAGACAAAAGTTTATGAAGGTTATCGGGGGTGGGGGGAAGAGAGTGTCATTTCTTAGGGGGCGCTAAGCTTCTGTTAAGGGTGATGAAAAAATTCAGAAATGAATAGAGATGATAGTTGCACAAAATGATGAATGTAATTAATGTCACTGAATTATACATACGAAAAATGTTGAAATGGCAAAGGTTAAAAAAAGTTTTAAAATACAGTGTGTTGTTAAAATACGTTACCCACCCACACAGACAGAAACAATAGATAATGATGTCATTTGAAAGGGTAGAGATTAATCATAAGTCTCTCCCTCTTGTTCCTGAGTCACATTGAGAATTTACACAAGAATACAGATAAGAATTACAATACAGTGCCTATTTTGGTAAAATTGTATTGGAGACATGGCTTGGATCCAAAATCCACTCCTTAATCCCTGAATTGAACTCAACCACTGGGGAGAATACTTCCAGAGAACCATAGGCTTTGTGAGCCCTGACCCAGGGAAGCTGCTGCACAAGTAGTGGTAAAAGTATGGTTTAGTGAGAAAGGGAGTAAGGGGAGAGAGAACAGCAGAGACAGAGACAGAGACAGCAGGGGAAAAAAACACATGTGCCTGAGAGTATGAGTTCAGAATATGTATCAGATTCATATGAAAAGAGAGTACTGAAGCCTTTTAAGTAGAAGTTTGTGAGTAAATGATATGATCACTCACTGATAGAAAACACTGGAAAGAGAAGGGAGAGTGTCATTTTTAGTTATACTTTAGATGAAGGTTTACAGAACAAACCAGTTTCTCATTAAACAGTAAGTACACTTACTGTTTTATGACATTGGTTAACAATCTCACGACATGTCAACACTCTCCCTTCTCAACACTGGTTTCCCTATTACCAGCTTTACTGTCCCCTCCTGCATTCTGGTCTTTGCCCCTGGGCGGGTGTGCCCCTTTAATGTCATTTTGTTTTATGGGCCTGTCTAATCTTTGGCTGAAGAGTGAACCTGAGGAGTGGCTTCATTACTGAGCTAAAAGGGTATCCGTGGACCGTACTCACAGGGTTTCTCCAGCCTCTGTCAGGCCAGTAAGTCTGGTCTTTTTTTGTGAGTTAGAATTTTGTTCTATATTTTCCTCCAGCTCTGTCTGGGACCCTCTATTGTGAGCCCTGTCAGAGCAATCAGTGGTGGTAGCCGGGCACCATCTAGTTGTAGTGGACTCAGTCTGGTGGCAGCTGTGGTAGTTGTGGTCCATTAGTCCTTTGGACTAATCTTTCCCTTGTACCTTCGTTCTCCCTTGCTCCCGAAGGGGTGAGACCAGTGGAACATCTTAGATGGCTGCTCACAGGCTTTTAAGACTCCAGATGCTACTCACCAAAGTAGAATGTAGAACATTTTCTTTATAAACTATGTTATGCCAATTGAGCTAGATGTTGCCTGAGACCATGGTCCGCACAACCCTCAGCCCAGTAATTCGGTCCCTCAGGGAGTTTGGATGTGTCTGTGGAGCTTCCAAGACCTTGCCTTTTACAAGTTGTGCTTGGCTTCCCCAATATTGTGACTGTCTAACTCTTCACCAAAGTTACCACTTACCTGTTGTCTATTTAGTGTTTTTCCATCCCCACCTCTCCCCTCCCTCATAGCCATCAAAGATTGTTCTTTTGTGTGTAAACCTTTTCACAAGTTTTTACAGTAGTGATCTTGTACAGTATTTGTCCCTTTGTGATTGACTTATTTCACTTAGCATAAGGCCCTCCAGATTCATTCACATTATGAGATGCTTCTCAAATTTATCATTGTTCTTATCATTGTGTAATACTCTATCGTGTGTATGTACCATAGTTTGTTTATCCATTCATCTGTTGATGGGCTTCTAGGTTGTTTTTGTCTTTTTGCTATTGTGAACAATGCTACAATGAACATGGGTGTGCATATGTCTATTCATGTGAGAACTCTTATTTCCAAATTTTTTTTTTTATATTTCTAGGAGTGGGATTTCTGGATCATATGGCATTTCTATTTCTAGCTTTCTAAGGAAGCACCATACCGTTTTCCAAAATTGTTGTATCATTTTGCATTCCCACCAGCACTGCATAAGAGTTTCAATCTCCCCAAAGCCTCTCCAACATTTGTTATTTCCTCTATTTTTGATTCTTGCCACTAATGCTGGGGTGAGATGGTATCTCATTGTGGTTTTGATTTACATTTGGCTAGTGTTCAAAAGCATTCCCTCATGTGTTTGTTGGCCACTTAAATGTCTTCTTTGGTGAAGTGTCTGTCCATTTCCTTTGCCTATTTTTTAATTGTGTTACTCGTATTCTTGTTGTAGAGGTGTTGATTTTTCCTGGAGATTTTTGAGATTAGACCTTTGTCAGATCTGTAATAGCCATTTTTTTTTCCCCCAGTCTGTAGGTTCGCTTTTTACTCTTTTGGTGAAGCCTTTTGATGAGCATAAGTGTTTAATTTTTAGAAGATCACAGTTATCTAGGTTATCTTCTGGAGTTTATGTATTGTTGCTTATGGTTTGTATTCTGTTAATGCCATGTATTAGGGCCTTTAGCTTTGATCCTATTTTTTCTTCTATGAACTTTATATTTTTTGGCTTTATATTTAGGTCTTTGACCCATTTTGAATTAGTTTTTGTTTATGATAGGAGGTACGGGTCCTGTTTCTTTTTTTTTTTTTTTAACATGGACATCCAGTTTTGCCAGCACTATTTGTTGAAAAGACTGTTTTTCACCATGTGATGACTTTGGGCCCTTGTCAAAAATCAGGTGACCATAGTTGAGTGGATTTATATCTGTATTCTCAATTCTATTCCACTGGTCAATGTATCTGTCATTGTACCAGTATGTTGTACTAGGCTATTTTGACAACCATAGCTGTACAGCAGGTTCTGAGGTCAGATAGTGTGAATCCTTCTACTTCTTCAGGGCTTTTTTTCCTTTCCATATAAAGTTAATGATTAGTTTTTCTGTCTCTTGAAAGAAAGTTGTTGTTATTTGGATTGGGATTGCATTGTATTTGTAAATTGATTTGGGTAGAATTGTCATTTTCACAATGTTGAGTCTACCTACCCATGAGCATGGTGTGTTTTCCCATTTATGCAGATCTCTTTTTGTTTCTTGCAGTAGTGTTTTGTAGTTTTCTTTGAATAGGTCTTTTAAATTCCTGGTTAGATTCATTCCTAAATATTTTGTTTTTTAGGGGCTATTGTAAATGGTATTGTTTTCATGATTTCCTTTTCATTGTTCTCTTTATTGAACTGATTTTTGTATGTTTATCTTGTGTCCTGCTACTCTGCTGAATCTTTCTATTCTCGTGGTTTTCTTATGGAGTTTTTCGTGTTTTCTTTGCATAATATCATATCATCCTCAAATAGAGAAAATTTTACTTCTTCCTTACTAATTTGGATGCCCTTTATTTCTGTTTCTTGCCTTATTGCTCTAGCTAGGACTTCAAGCACAATGTTAAATAGGAGTGGTAATAAAGGGCATTCTCACCTTGATCCTGTTCTCAAAGAAAATGTTTTCAGCTGCTCTCCATTACAAGTGATGTTGGCTGGTGGAGGCAGGGTCAAATTGGCAGAGTAGTCAGATGCTTCCTGTGGTCCCTCTTACAACAAAGACCCAAAGAAAACAAGTGAATCGATTATATATGACAATCTAGGAGTCCTGAACATCAAAGGCAAAGTTGAAGAATCAGACTGAGTGGCAGGGGAAGGGAGAAACTGTCCAGAAGCAGCAACAAGTTGCCAGACCTGACCTGGTGGGAACCAGCATGCTGCAGGCTAATTCTGTTGCTGCTGCGAGCATGGTGAGGCAAGCAGAGGTGTTTGGGATGAATTTTCCACATTGGGGGAGGCCTAATGGCAGAGAGTCTGCTCAACCTCCAGAACAAGTGAGAAACAGCCCACAATTGGCAAATAAGTACATGTGTTTAACTTATCACAATCCGAAAATACCCCTTTGGAAAAACCTCTCTCCCACTTACCTGTGCCCTTCCCACTCTGCATTGGGTACCAGCTGGCTGTATCTCCTGGGCCGGAAGAAGGACTCTGCATTCACCCTGAGCCACTCTCCTGGTGTTGGAGAGGGAACAATTTAACAAACAGGGGAAAAAATAACCTGCCAGCTTCCCTAAGCTGAGAACTCAGGGCAGAAACAGCTCCTTTGCTTAAGCACAGGCATAAAGGATCCACAGACTTTGAATGCCTTTCACCCCTGCATAGGTCCACGTGGACCCATTTCAACAGCATAGCATTCATTAGCACAGTAAAACAGGGTATATACCTGAAGTCTAACTTCAACTGTCACAGCTACATGGTAGAGAGGAAAGTTCATGTTATTTAACACTGCTCTGCCTATTAAGCAGTGTCCTCACCTTCCCACATCAGGGGTCTGAGGGCTGGTGGCTCCATCTACAACACCAAACCACCTGTGACAGAGGTCCAAGAATAAGTGGCATCTCCAGTCCTTACAGCCAACAGCACTGGGTGCCCACAATCCAGGTGAAAAACCCACCTATGTGCTGTAGGGGACAGGGACACAGTTTCCTCATAGACACTCACAGTTCGCTGTCAGACCCCTGCCTTACTCTGCAAATGGCCCACTACTGCAGCCAGATACCTGTGCCTGCACCAACCATCTCTGTCCGTGTAGAACTGTAGATTAGAGCCTGCAACACACACTTGGTGACTGACTACCTGGACACCTGACCTGAATCCATACAAGAAAAGTAAACAAACTCCTGTGCTCACATACCTAGTAACAGCTCAAACCACCTGGTGAGAGGACGTTAGAGCTTCAAAGGCAACAATAATCAAACTACCACACATGACCAGCCTATTCAGGCCTATCAAAACAAAACAAAACAAGAAGCTAGGACACAGTAAGCAATCATAAAATAAATAGATAGAATAACTTATTCATGTTTCAGAGACAAAAGTCAATATCAAATCACATAAAGAAGCAGACCATGATGGCTTCAGCAAGCTCCCAAAACAAAGAATCAAGAAGTTTTCCAGATGAAGATAACTTCCTGAAATTACTAGAGGAAAAATACACAGATTAATATACAGAGCTTTTCAAGAGATCAGGAAGGAGATCAGGCAAAATACAAAAGGAGGTAAGGAATACACAAAGCATTAGAGGAACTTAAGCAAATTAGACAAGAGCATAATGAAAAATTTAATAGGCTTCAAGAACCCATAGAGAACAGCAAACAGAAATTCAGAAGATTAACATTAAAATTTCAAAATTAGACAATTCAATAGAAAGACATTAGAACATAATTTAGGCAATGGTAATCAGAATTAGTGAGACTGAAGATAAAACACTTGGAACCAACATATATGAAAAAAAAATCAGATAAAAGAATTTAAAAAAAGAAGAAATGCTAATAATTGTACAGGACTCTATCAAGAGGAATATCCTACAAGTGATTAGAGTGCCAGAACAGGAAGGGATAACAGAAAATATAGACAGAATTGTTGAAGATTTGTGGGCAGAAATCTTCCTTGATATGGTGAAAGATGAGAAGATATCTATCCAGGATGCTACTCCAACTCTACAAAAGATAGAACCCAAAAGAAAGTCACCAAGACATATTATAATCATACTTGCTAAAACCAAAGATAAAGAGAGCATTTTAAGAGTGGCTAGCGATAAACAAAAAGTCACTTACAAAGGAGAGCCAATAAGACTAAGCTTGGACTACTCAGCAGAAACAATGCAGGCAAGAAGGCAATGAGATGACATATGTAAAGCCTTGAAGGAAAATAATTGCCAACGAAGAATTATACATCCAGCAAACTGTCTCTCAAATAAGATGCCGAAATTAGAGCAATTCCAGACAAACAGAAGCTTAAAGAATTTGCAAAAACCAAATCAAAATTACAAGAAATACTAAAGGGAGTCTTTCAGTTATAAAGTAAATAACATTAGATAACAAACCAAAGCTAGAACACAGAACAGAACAACCAGATATCAACCCAGATAAGGAAATCACAAAAATAAATCAAAGCTAAAATGCTCAAAACTAGAAAGCAGAAACATCATTATGTAAAAGATGATATTAAAACAACAACAAAAAAAAAGAGATTAAAAAATGTAGTAATAAATCTTTCATATGGAGAGAAAGTCAAGGCGACATAAATAAAATATTGGTTTAAACTCAGAAAAACAGGCATAAATATTAAGGTAACCACAAAGGAAACTAACAATCCTAGGAAAATAGAAAAACATAGGCTCAGCAAATACAAAATCAATAACAATGAAAAAGAAAATATATAAAGAACGACTCAGAACAGAAAATTAAGAGGAACAAAGAAACTGTAAACAATACACACACACAAAAAGACATCAAAATGATAGCAGTAAACTCATACCTATCAATAATTATGCTGTATGTAAATGGATTAAATGCACCAATAAAAAGACAGAGACTGGCAGAATGGATAAAAAAAAAAAAAAATTACCTGTTTATATGCTACCTATAAGAGACACACCTTAGACTTAAAGACACAAAAAAACTAAAACTCAAAGGATAGAAAAAAAATATACCCAGCAAGCAACAATCAAAAAAGAGGAGGAGTGTCAATATTAAATTCTGAAAAAATAGAATTTAGGGTAAAATCACCACAAAGGATGAGGAAGGACACTACATAATGATTAAAAGATAAATACACCAGGAGGACAAAACCATAATAACTATTTATGCATGCAATAACAGGGCACCAAAAGACATAAAACAAACTCTAACACCACTGAAAGACACACAGACAGTTCCACAATAATATTAGGAAACTTCAACACAGTTTCAGTGAAGGACAGAATATCCAGAAAGAAGCTCAATAAAGACATGGAAGATCTAAATGCCACAATCAACCAACTTGACCTCATAGACATATACAGAACACTCCACCCAACGGTAGCCAAGTATACTATCTTTTCCAATGATCATGGAACATTCTCCAAAACAGACCACATATTAGGTTATAAAATAAGCCTTAACAGAAGTCAAAACATTGAAATAATACAAAGTGACTTTTGTGACCATAAAGTAGAAATCAATAAGAGAAAAAGCAAGGAAAAAAAAATCAAAAACATGGAAACATAACAACACCTTGCTCAAAAACTATTGGGTTATAGAAAAAATTAAGGATGGAATAAAGAAATTCAGAGAATGAAATGAGAATGAAAACACATCCTACAAGAACATTTGGGACACAGCAAAAGCAGTTTTCAGGGGTCAATTTATAGTGGTAAATGCCCATGTACAAAAAGAAGAAAGAACCAAAATCAAAGAATGAGCCTAAGGACTCCAACAAATAGAAAGAGAGCAGCAAAAAACAAACAAACAAACAAAACCCTCGGACACCAGAAGAAAACAGATAGTAAAAAATAGAGTAGAATTAAATAAAATAGAGAATAGAAACAAAAATTACAAGAGTTAGCAAGACCAAAAGCTGGTTCTTTGAAAAGACCAATCATTGGCCAAAATGAAAAAAAGAAAAATGAGAGAGGAAACAAATAAAATGAATAAAAATTGAGATGGGCGATATCACAACAGACAAAAGTGAAATTAAAGAATCATAACAGAATACTATGAAAAATTGTACTCTAACAAATTTGAAAACTTTGAGGAAATGGACAAATTTCTGGAAACACACTACCTACCTAAACTAACACAAACAGAGATAGAACAAGTAAATAAACTGATAACAAAAGATTTTGAAAAGGAAATTAAAAAACTTCCAACAACAACAAAAAAAGCCCTGGCCCTGACAGTCTCACTGGAGAATTCTACCAAACTTGCAGAGAAGAGTTAACACCACTACTACTAAAGGTATTTCAGAGCATAGAAGATGATGGAATATTCATTCTATGAAGCCAGCATTACCCTGATACCCAAGCCAGGTAGATATCACAAAAAAAGAAATTACAGACCAGTATCCCTCATGAACTTAGTTTCAAAAATCCTCAACAAAATTCCTTTCAATAGAATTTAAAAACATATCAAAAACATAATTCACCATGACCAAGTGGGATTCATACCAGGTATGCAGGGATGGTTCAACATCAGAAAAGCAACCAATGTAATCCATTACATAAATGAAAAGTGATCCTATCAATTCATGCAGAAAAGGCATTTGACAAATTCCAACACACATTCATGATAAAAACTCTCAGGAAAATAGGAATAGAAGGGAAATTTATACAAAGCCAACAGCCAACATCATCCTAAATGGAGAGAGTTTAAAAGCATTTCCCTTGAGAACAGGAACCAGACAAGGATGCCCTTTATCACCACTCTTATTCAACATTGTGCTGGAGGTCCTAGCCAGAGCAATTAGGCTAGATAAAGATATAAAGGGCATCCAGGTTGGTACGGAAGAAGTAAAAGTATCTCTATTTGCAGGTGACAGGATCTTATACACAAAAAGAAACTAAGAGTTCAGCAGAGTATCAGAATACAAGATAAACATACAAAAATCAGTTGGATTCCGCTACAGCAACAAAAAGAATGTTGATGAAGAAATTTCCAGATCAATACAATAGCCCCCAAGAAGATAAAGTACTTAGGAACAAATCTAACAAAAGGAGGCGGGGCCAAGACAGCAGGATAGACAGATGTTTCCAGTGAGCCCTCTAACAACAAAGACCTGAAAAAACAAACGAAATGAGTGTATTTATGACAGGCTAGGAGCCCTGAACATCAAAGGCAAAGTGAGGGGGAGGGGGAGGAAGAGACAAAAGTGGAGAGGAGTTACCGGACCTGAATTGCTGGGAGCCCTCAGGCACCATTCCCTGGAGTGGCTGCAGCAGACTGGTACTAGCTTTCAGCTGCAGTTTCCTCAGGGAAAAGCAGCCAGTCACACAGCCTACTCACACCTCCAAAACCAGAGAAGAACGGTGCTCTTGGCAAAGCGAAGTACTTGCATACATTTTATCAAGCCAGCGTCAGCAGTTGTTGATTTCCCTGGGCCTGAGACAGCCACTGAAGAGCACCTACAGCCATCCTCCTGGCCTTGGAAAAGGAATAAATTCACTATTGGGGGAAAAGATAATTTCCAGCTCCACTAACCGGGGAAGCTCAGGAAAGAAGTGGTTCTTATCCAGGCATAGATGGTCCATGGACTTTGATTAGTTTCCCCCTCTACATGGGACTGTGTGGGACTATTTCTGGAGAATAGGCCCTTGTTGGCAGACTACAACTGTTTCAACTGTGCAGTGGAGAGGTGGATGTTTGATGTTTGACACCACTTTGCCTATTAAACAGGGTCCTCACCTACCCATATCAGGGGCCTAAGGACTGGTGGCTCCACTCAGGTCACCAAACTACCCACGACAGGGGTCCAAGGATTACTGGTACCTCCCAGTCCTTACAACAAAATACATTGGGTGCCCATGGTCCATCTGCAGAACCCACTCACCTATACACTCTAGGGAACAGGGACATGCTTTCCTCAGACACATGTGGGGGATGATTCTCAGCCCCCTGCCTTGTTCAGAGTGTGACCCTCTGCTGCAACCGGTACCAGTACCTACACCAATCACCCCTGCCCCTCTAAGACTGTAGGACGGAGCCTATACCACACACTTGATGATCAGCTACCTGGACACCTGAGCTGAATTCATACAAGAAAAGTGAATGGACTCCTAGACTGATATACCTGATATCAGCTTTAGCCATCTGGGGATGGGACGTCAGAGCTCCAAAGGTGAAAATAATCAAGCTAGCTCACTCAAGCAACCCATTTGGGCATATCAAAACAAAACAAAGCAAGAAACTATGACACAGTAAGCAAACAAAATAAACTAATACAATAACTTATAGATGGCTCGGAGACAATAGTCAGTATCAAGTCGCATAAAGAAACAGCTCTCAAAACAAAGAATCAAGGGATCATCTAGATGAAAGTGGCTTCCTGGAGTTACTGGATGCAGAACACAAAAGATTAATATACAGAACCCCTCAAGAGATCAGGAAGGAAATGAGCCTATACGCAGAACAAGCCAAGGGACACTCAGATGAAGCAGTTGAAGAAATTAAAAAGGTTATTCAGGAACATAATGAAAAAGTTAATAACCTGGAAAAAACCATAGGCAGACAGCAATCAGAAATTCAGAAGATTAACAATAAAATTACAGAAGTAGACAACTCAATACAAAGTCAGAGGAACAGAATTGAGCCAGTGGAGGGCAGAATTTCTCAACTTGAAGATAAAGCACTTGGCACTACTATATTTGAAGAAAAATCAGATAAAAGAATTTAAAAAAATGAAGAAATCTTAAGAATCATGTGGGACTCTATCAAGAGAAATAACCTACGAGCATTGGAGTACCAGAACAGGGAGGGATAACAGGAAATACAGAGAGAATTGTTGAAGATTTGTTGACAGAAAACTTCCCTGATATTGTGAAAGATGAGAAGATATCTATCCAAGATGCTCATCGAACTCCACTAAGGTAGATGTTAAAAGAAAGTCACCAAGATATATTATAATTAAACTTGCCATAACCAAATTTAAAGAGAGAATTTGAAGAGCAGCTAAGGATAAACGAAAAGTCACCCACAAAAGAGAGTCAGTAAGAATAATCTCAGACTACTTGGCAGAAACCATGCAGGCAAGAAGACAGTGGGATGACTTATATAAAGCATTGATGGAAAATAATTGCCAGCGAAGAATTATATATCCAGCAAAACTGTCTCTCAAATATGATGGTGAAATTAGGACACTTCCAGATAAAGAGAAATTTAGGGAATTTGTAAAAATCAAACCAAAACAACAAGAAATACTAACGGGAGTCCTTTGGTGAGAAAATCGATAATATCAGGTATCAATCTGAGACTGGAATACTGGACAGAGCAATCAGATGTCAGCCCAGAAAGGGAAATCACAAAATAAATCAAGATTAAAAAACTCTCAAAACAGGGAAATAGCAATGATATTCTGCAAAAGAAGACAACATTAAAAAAATAAAGAAGGACTAAGAAATGTAGTCATAGATCTTTCACATGGAGAGGAAGACAAGGCGATAAAAAGAAATAAAAGTTAGACTTAAATTTAGAAAAACATGGTAAATATTAAGGTAACCAAAAAGGAGACAAACTATTCTACACATCAAAACAAAATACAAGAAAAAAATAGACACTCAGCAGAAACAAAATCAAAAACAAATATGAGGAAAAGACAATACATAAAGATAAGCTCTCAGCACAATTAAGTGGGAAAAAGAAACTGTCAGCAACACACAAAAAAAGACATAAAAATGATTGCACTAAATTCATACCTATCCATAATCACACTCAATGTAAATGGACTAAATGCCCAATAAAGAGGCAGAGAGTGGCAGAATAGATTAAAAAATACAATTCGTCTATATGCTGCCTACAAGAGGCACACCTTAGACTTACAGACACAAACTAAAACTCAAAGGATGGAAAAAAAAATGTATCAAGCAAACAATCAAAAAAAAAAGCAGGAGTGGCAATATGTACTTCTGACAAAATAGACTTTAAAGTTAAATCCACCATAAAGGATAAGGAAAGACACTATATAATGATTAAACGGACAATACACCAGGAGGACATAACCATATTAAATATTTATGCACCAAATAACAAGGCTGCAAGATACATAAAGCAAACTCTATCAGCACTGAAAAGTGAGATAGACGGCTCCACAATAATAGTAGGAGACTTCAACACACCACTTTTAGTGAAGGACAGGACATCCAGAAAGAAGCTCAATAAAGACATGGAAGATCTAAATGCCACAATCAACCAACTTGGTCTCATAGACATATTCAGAACACTCCACCCAACAGCAGCCAATATACTTTCTTTTCCAGTGCACATGGAATATTCTTTAGAGTAGACCACATATTAGGTCATAAAGCAAGTCTTAGCAGAACCCAAGGCATCAAAATATTACAAAGCATCTTCCCTGACCATAAGGCTATAAAAGTAGAAATCAATAACAGAAAAACCAGGGAAAAGAAATCAAATACTTAGCAACTGAACAATACCCTGCTTTAAAAAAGACTAGGTTATAGAAGACATTAAGGATGGAATAAAGAAATTCATAGAATCCAATGAGAATGAAAACACTTCCTATCAGAACCTTTGGGACACAGCAAAAGCAGCGCTCAGAAGTCAATTTATATCAATAAACGCACACATACAAAAAGAAGAAAGGGCCAAAATCAAATAACTGTCCCTACAACTTGGACAAATAGAAAGAGAGCAACAAAAGAAACCGTCAGACACCAGAAGAAAACAAATAATAAAAATTAGAGCAAAATTAAAAGAATTAGAGAACAGAAAAACAATAGAAAGAATTAACAAGACCAAAAGCTGGTTCTTTGAAAAATTTAACAAAATTAGTAAACCATTGGCCAGACTGACTAAAGAAATATAGGAAAGAAAACAAATAACCCGAATAAGAAATAAGATGGGCAATATCACAGCAGACTCAAATGAAAATAAAAGAATCATATCAGATTACTATGAAAAATTATACTCTAACAAATTCGAAAACCTAGAGGAAATGGACAAATTTCTAGAAACACACTACTTACCTAAACTAACACAAACAGAGGCAGAACAACTAAATAAAACCATAACAAAAGAAGAGATTGAAAAAGTAAGTAAAAAGCTCCCAACAAAGAAAAGCTCTGGCCCTGATGGCTTCACTGGTGAATTCTACTGAACTTTCAGAGAAGAGTTAACACCACTACTACTAGAGGTTTTTCACAGCATAGAAAAGGATGGAATACTCCCAAACTCATTCTATGAAGCTAGCGTATCCCTTTTACAAAAACCAGCTAAAGACACCACAAAAAAAGAAAATTACAGACCTATATCTCTCATGAACTTAGGTACAAAAATCCTCAGCAAAATTCTAGCCAATAGAATTCAATAACATATCAAAAAATAATTCACCACGACCAAGTGGGATTTACACCAGGTATGCAGGGATGATTCAACATTAGAAAAACAATTAATGTAATCCATCACATAAATAAAACAAAAGACAAGAATCACATGATTTTATCAATTGATGCAGAAAAGGCATTTGACAAAGTTCAACACCCATTCATGATAAAAACTCTCAGTAAAATAGGAATAGAAGGAAAATTCCTCAACATAATAAAGGGCATTTATACAAAGCCAACAGCCAACATCATCCTAAATGGAGAGAGTCCGAAAGCATTCTCCTCGAGATCGGGAACCAGATAAGGATGCCATTTATCACCATTCTTATTCGACATTGTGCTGGAGGTACTGGTCGGAGCAATTAGGCTAGATAAAGAAATAAAAGCCATCCAGATTGGCAAGGAAGATGTAACAGTGTCTCTGTTTACAGATGGCATGATCTTATATACAGAAAACCCTAAAGAATCCTCAAAAAAGCTACTGAAACTAGTAGAAGAGTTCAGCAGAGTATCAGGATAAAAGTTAAACATACAAAAATGAATTGGATTCCTCTACACCAACAAAAAGAACATAGAAGAGGAAATCACCAAATCAATACCATTTACAACAGCACCTAAGGAGATAAAATACTTACGAATAAATCTTACCAGAGATGTAAAAGACCTATACAAAGAAAACTACAAGGTATTACTGCAATAAACCAAAAGAGACCTAAATAAGTGGAAAACATACCTTGCTCATGGATAGGAAGACTTAACATTGTAAAAATGTCTATTCTTTCAAAAGCTATCTATGGATTTAATCCAATTCTGATCCAAATTCTAATGACATTCTTTAATGAAATGGAGAAAAAAATCACCAACCTCATATAGAAGGGAAAGAGGCCCTGGATAAGTAATGCATTACTTAAAAATAAGAACAAAGTGGGAGGCCTCACTCTACTTGATTTTAGAACCTATTATACCACCACAGTAGTCAAAACAGTGTGATACTGGTATGACAATAGATACATAGAACAATGGAACAGAATTGAGGACCCAGACATAAATCCATCCACATATAAGCAGTTTATGTTCGACAAAGGCCCCAAAGCAGTTAAATGAAGAAAAGACAATCTTTTTAACAAATATGCTGGCATAACTGGATATCCATCTGCAAAAAAAAAAAAAAAATGAAACAAGACCCATGCCTCACACCATGCACAAAAACGAACTCAAAATGGATCTAAAAACTAAATATAAAATCTAAAATGATAAAGATCATGAAAGAAAAAAATAGGGACAATGTTAGGAGCCCTAATACATGGCACAAACATTATACAAAACATTACTAACAATGCTGGGAGCTCCTAAAAATCAAACATCTATGCTCTTTCAAAGATTTCACCAAAAGAGTAAAAAGATTAACTACAGGCTGTGAAAAAGTTTTTAGCAATGACCTTTCCGGTCACTGCCTGATCTCTAAACTCTACATGATACACCAAAAACTCAACTACAAAAAGATAAATAGCCAATTAAAAAATGGGCAAAAGATACAAAGAGACACTTCGCTAAAGAAGACATTCAGGTAGCTAACAGATACATGAGGAAATGCTCACAATCATTAGAAATGCTCACGATCATTAGCCATTAGAGAAATGCAAATCAAAACTACAATGTGATACCATCTCACCCCAATGAGGCTGGCATTAATCCAAAAAACACAAAATAATAAATGTTGGAGAGGTTTTGGAGAGACTGGAACACTTAACACTGCTGGTGGGAATGTAAAATGGTACAACCACTTTGGAAATCTATTTGGCCCTTTCTTAAAAAGCTAGAAATAGAACTACCATATGATCCAGCAATCCCACTCCTTGAAACATATCCTAGAGAAATAAGAGCCTTTACATGAACAGATATACGCACATCCATGTTCATTGCAGCACTGTTTACAATAGCAAAAACATGGAAGCAACCAAGGTGCCTATCAACAGATGAATGGATAAACAAATTATGGCATATTCACACAATGGAATACTATGCATCAATAAAGAACAGTGATGAATCTATGAAACATTTCATAACATGGAGGAATCTGTAAGGCATTATGCTGAGTGAAATTAGTCAGTTGCAAAAGGACAACTATTGTATAATATCACTATTATACGAAGTCAAGAAATAGTATAAACAGAAGAAAATATTCTTTGATGGTTACAAGAGGGGGGAGGGAGGGAGAGGGGCATTCACTAATTACATAGTAGATAAGAACTACTTTAGGTGATGGGAAAGGCAACACACAATACAGGTGAGGTCAGCACAACTGGACTAAACCAAAAGCAAAGAAGTTTCCTGAATAAACTGAATGCTTTGATGGCCAGCTTAGCAGATGTGGGGTTTTGGGGACCATAGTTTCAGGGGACATCTAAGTCAATTGGTGTAATAAAATCTATTAAGAAAACATTCTGCATCCCACTTTGGAGAGCGGCATCTGGAGTCTTAAATGCTAGCAAGTGGCCATCTAAGATGCATCAATTGTTCTCAACCTATCTGGAGCAAAGGAGAATGAAGAACACCAAGGACACAAGGTAATTATGAGCCCAAGAGACAGAAAGGACCACATAAGCCATAGACTACATCAGCCTGAGACCAGAAGAACTAGACGGTGCCTGGTCACAACTGATGACTGCCCTGACAGGGAACACCACAGAGAACCCCCGAGGGAGCAGGAGAACAGTGGGATGCAGACCCAAAATTGTCATAATAAGACCAGACAGGGATTGGGCTGGTCAATGGGATAGAAAAAGATGCTGGTGACAAATGAGTCTCTTGGATCAAGTAGATACTTGAGGCTATGTTGGCATCTCCTATCTGGAGGGGAGATGAGAGGGCAGAGGGGGTCAGAAGCTGGCAGAATGGATACAAAAAGAGAGTGGCGGGAAGGAGCGGGCTGTCTCATTAAGGGAGAGCAATTAGGAGTATATAGCAAGACGTATATAAATTTTTGTATGAGAGACTGACTTGATTTGTTAACTTTCACTTAAAGTGTAATAAAAATTAAAAAAAAGAAAAGATTTAACCAGAGATGTAAAAGACCTATACAAAGAAAACTACAAGACAGTACTGCAAGAAAACAAGAGACATGCATAAGTGGAAAAACATACCTTGCTCATGGATAGGAAGACTCAACATTGTAAAAATGACTATTCTACCCAAAGGGATCTACAGATACAATGCAATTCTGATCCAAATTCCAATGGCATTTTTTTTTTATTATTAACTTTTATTGAGCTTCAAGTGAACGTTTACAAATCAAGTCAGTCTGTCACATATAAGTTAATATACATCTTACTCCTTACTTCCACTTGCTCTCCCCCTAATGAGTCAGCCCTTCCAGTCCCTCCTTTCGTGAAAACTTTGCCAGCCTCCAACTCTCTCTATCCTCCCATCCCCCCTCCAGACAGGAGATGCCAACACAGTCTCAAGTGTCCACCTGATATAATTAGCTCACTCTTCATCAGCATCTCTCTCCCACCCACTGTCCACTCCCTTTCATGTCTGATGAATTGTCTTCGGGGATGGTTCCCGTCCTGTGCCAACAGAAGGTTTGGGGACCATGACCGCCGGGATTCCTCTAGTCACAGCCAGACCATTAAGTATGGTCTTTTTATGAGAATTTGGGGTCTGCATCCCACTGATCTCCTGCTCCCTCAGGGATTCTCTGTTGTGCTCCCTGTCAGGGCAGTCATCGATTGTGGCCAGGCACCAACTAGTTCTTCTGGTCTCAGGATAATGTAGGTCTCTGGTTCATGTGGCCCTTTCTGTCTCTTGGGCTGTTAGTTGTCGTGTGACCTTGGTGTTCTTCATTCTCCTTTGCTCCAGGTGGGTTGAGACCAATTGATGCATCTTAGATGGCCGCTTGTTAGCATTTAAGACCCCAGACGCCACATTTCACAGTGGGATGCAGAATGTTTTCATAACAGAATTATTTTGCTAATTGACTTAGAAGTACCCTTAAAGCATGGTTCCCAAACCCCCGCACTTGCTCCGCTGACCTTTGAAGCATTCATTTTATCCCGGAAACTTCTTTGCTTTTGGTCCAGTCCAATTGAGCTGACCTTCCATGTATTGAGTGTTGTCCTTCCCTTCACCTAAAGCAGTTCTTATCTACTAATTCATCAGTAAAAAACCCTCTCCCTCCCTCCCTCCCTCCCCCCCTCGTAACCACAAAAGTATGTGTTCTTCTCAGTTTTTACTATTTCTCAAGATCTTATAATAGTGGTCTTATGCAATATTTGTCCTTTTGCCTCTGACTGATTTCGCTCAGCATAATGCCTTCCAGGTTCCTCCATGTTATGAAATGTTTGACAGATTCGTCACTGTTCTTTATTGATGCGTAGTATTCCATTGTGTGAATATACCACAATTTATTTACCCTTTCATCCGTTGATGGACACCTTGGTTGCTTCCAGCTTTTTGCTATTGTAAACAGAGCTGCAATAAACATGGGTGTGCATATATCTGTTTGTGTGAAGGCTCTTGTTTCTCTAGGGTATATTCCGAGGAGTGGGATTTCTGGGTTGTATGGTAGTTCTATTTCTAACTGTTTAAGATAACGCCAGATAGATTTCCAAAGTGGTTGTACCATTTTACATTCCCACCAGCAGTGTATAAGAGTTCCAATCTCTCTGCAGCCTCTCCAACATTTATTATTTTGTGTTTTTTGGATTAATGCCAGCCTTGTTGGAGTGAGATGGAATCTCATCGTAGTTTTAATTTGCATTTCTCTAATGGCTAATGATCGAGAGCATTTTCTCATGTATCTGTTGGCTGCCTGAATATCTTCTTTAGTGAAGTGTGTGTTCATATCCTTTGCCCACTTCTTGATTGGGTTGTTTGTCTTCTTGTGGTTGAGTTTTGACAGAATCATGTAGATTTTAGAGATCAGGCGCTGGTCGGAGATGTCATAGCTGAAAATTCTTTCCCAATCTGTAGGTGGTCTTTTTACTCTTTTGGTGAAGTCTTTAGATGAGCATAGGTGTTTGATTTTTAGGAGCTCCCAGTTATCGGGTTTCTCTTGATCATTTTTGGTAATGTTTTGTATTCTGTTTATGCCCTGTATTAGGGCTCCTAGGGTTGATCCTATTTTTTCTTCCATGATCTTTATCGTTTTAGTCTTTATGTTTAGGTCTTTGATCCACTTGGAGTTAGTTTTTGTGCATAGTGTGAGGTATGGGTCCTGTTTCATTTTTTTGCAAATGAATATCCAGTTATGCCAGCACCATTTGTTAAAAAGACTATCTTTTCCCCAATTAACTGACACTGGGCCTTTGTCAAATATCAGCTGCTCATATGTGGATGGATTTATATCTGGGTTCTCAATTCTGTTCCATTGGTCCATGTGCCTGTTGTTGTACCAGTAAAAGGCTGTTTTGACTACTGTGGCTGTATAATAGGTTCTAAAATCAGGTAGAGTGAGGCCTCCCACTTTCTTCTTCTTCTTCAGTAATGCTTTGCTTATCCGAGGCTTCTTTCCCTTCCATATGAAATTGGTGATTTGTTTCTCTATCACCTTAAAAAATGACATTGGAATTTGGATCGGAAGTGCATTGTATGTATAGATGGCTTTTGGTAGAATAGACATTTTTACTATATTAAGTCTTCCTATCCATGAGCAAGGTATGTTTTTCCACTTAAGTGTGTCCTTTTGAATTTCTTGTAGTAGAGCTTTGTAGTTTTGTTTGTATAGTTCTTTTACATTCTTGGTAAGATTTATTCCTAAGTATTTTATCTTCTTGGGGGCTACTGTGAATGGTATTGGTTTGGTTATTTCCTCTTCGATGTTCTTTTTGTTGATGCAGAGGAATCCAAGTGATTTTTGTATGTTTATCTTATAACCTGAGACTCTTCCAAACTCTTCTATTAGTTTCAGTAGTTTTCTGGAGGATTCCTTAGGGTTTTCTGTGTATAAGATCATGTCATCTGCAAATAGAGATCATTTTACTTCCTCCTTGCCAATCCGGATGTCCTTTATTTCTTTGTCTAGCCTAATTGCCCTGGCTAGGACTTCTAGCACGATGTTGAATAAGAGCGGTGATAAAGGGCATCCTTGTCTGGTTCCCGTTCTCAAGGGAAATGCTTTCAGGCTCTCTCCATTTAGAGTGATGTTGGCTGTTGGCTCTGCATAGATGCCCTTTATTATGTTGAGGAATTTTCCTTCAATTCTTATTTTGCTGAGAGTTTTTATCATAAATGGGTGTTGGACTTTGTCAAATGCCTTTTCTGCATCAATTGATAAGATCATGTGGTTTTTGTCTTTTGTTTTATTTATGTGGTGGATTACATTAATAGTTTTTCTAATATTAAACCAGCCTTGCATACCTGGTATAAATCCCACTTGATCATGGGAAATTATTTTTTTGATATGTTGTTGAATTCTATTGGCTAGAATTTTGTTGAAGATTTTTGAATCTATGTTCATGAGGGATATAGGTCTGTAATTTTCTTTTTTTGTAATGTCTTTACCTGGTTTTGGTATCAGGGACATGGTGGCTTCATAGAATGAGTTGGGTAGTATTCCATCATTTTCTATGCTTTGAAATACCTTTAGTAGTGGTGGTGCTAACTCTTCTCTGAAAGTTTGGTAGAACTCTGCAGTGAAGCCGTCCAGGCCAGGGCTTTTTTTTGTTGGGAGTTTTTTGATTACCGTTTCAATCTCTTTTTTTGTTATGGGTCTATTTAGTTGTTCTACTTCTGATTGCGTTAGTTTAGGTAGGTAGCGTTTTTCCAGGAATTCATCCATTTCTTCTAGGTTTGCAAATTTGTTAGAGTACAATTTTTTGTAATAATCTGATATGATTCTTTTAATTTCAGTTGGGTCTGTTGTGATGTGGCCCTTCTCGTTTCTTATTCGGGTTATTTGTTTCCTTTCCTGTATTTCTTTAGTCAGTCTAGCCAATGGTTTATCAATTTGCTAATTTTTTTGAAGAACCAGCTTTTGGCTTTGTTAATTCTTTCAATTGTTTTTCTGTTCTCTAATTCATTTAGTTCAGCTCTAATTTTTATTATTTGTTTTCTTCTGGTGCTTGATGGATTCTTTTGTTGCTCACTTTCTATTTGTTCAAGTTGTAGGGACAGTTCTCTGATTGTGGCTCTTTCTTCTTGTTGTATGTGTGCATTTATCAATATAAATTGGCCTCTGAGCACTGCTTTTGCTGTGTCCCAGAGGTTTTGATAGGAAGTATTTTCATTCTTGTTTCATTTTATGAATTTCCTTATTCCCTCCTTGATGTCTTCTATAACCCAGTCTTTTTTCAGGAGGGTATTTTTCAGTTTCCAAGTATTAGATTTCTTTTCCCTAGTTTTTCTGTTATTGATTTCTACTTTTATTGCCTTGTGGTCTGAGAAGATGCTTTGTAATATTTTGATGTTTTGGATTCTGCAAAGGTTTGTTTTATGACCTAATATGTGGTCTATTCTAGAGAATGTTCCATGTGCGCTAGAAAAAAAAGTATATTTTGCAGCAGTTGGGTGGAGAGTTCTGTATAAGTCAATGAGGTCAAGTTGGTTGATTGTTGTAATTAGGTCTTCTGTGTCTCTATTGAGCTTCTTACTGGATGTCCTGTCCTCCGAAAGTGGTGTGTTGAAGTCTCCTACTATAATTGTGGAGGTGTCTATCTCACTTTTCAATTCTGTTAAAATTTGATTTATGTATCTTGCAGCCCTGTCATTGGGTACATAAATATTTAATATGGTTATGTCTTCCTGATCAATTGTCCCTTTTATCATTATATAGTGTCCTTCTTTATCCTTTGTGGTGGATTTAAGTCTAAAGTCTATTGTGTCAGAAATTAATATTGCTACTCCTCTTCTTTTTTGCTTATTGTTTGCTTGATATATTTTTTTCCATCCTTTGAGTTTTAGTTTGTTTGTGTCTCTAAGTCTAAGGTGTGTCTCTTGTAGGCAGCATATAGATGGATTGTGTTTCTTTATCCAGTCCGAGACTCTCTGTCCCTTTATTGGTGCATTTAGTCCATTTACATTCAGCGTAATTATAGATAAACAAGTGTTTAGTGTTGTCATTTTGATGCCTTTTTATGTGTGTTGTTGACAATTTCATTTTTCCACACACTTTTTTGTGCTGAGACGTTTTTGTTAGTAAATTGTGAGATCCTCATTTTCGTGGTGTTTGACTTTATGTTAGTGGAGTCGTTACGTTTTTCTTGGTTTTTATCTTGAGTTATGGGGTTGTTATACCTTTTTGTGGTTACCTTAATATTTACCCCTATTTTTCTAAGTAAAAACCTGACTTGTATTGTCCTATATCGCCTTGTATCACTCTCCATATGGCAGTTCTATGCCACCTGTATTTAGTTCCTCTTTTTGATTATTGTGATCTTTTACATATTGACTTCAGTGATTCCCTGTTATGAGCATTTTTTTTTTAATTAATCTTAATTTGTTTGTTTTTGTGATTTCCCTATTTGAGTTGATATCAGGATGTTCTGTTTTGTGACCTTGTGTTGTGCTGGTATCGGACATTATTGGTTTTCTGACCAAACAATTTCCTTTAGTATTTCTTGTAGCTTTGGTTTGGTTTTTGCAAATTCTCTAAACTTGTGTTTATCTGTAAATATCTTAATTTCGCCTTCATATTTCAGAGAGAGTTTTGCTGGATATATGATCCTTGGCTGGCAGTTTTTCTCCTTCAATGCTCTGTATATGTCGTCCCATTCCCTTCTTGCCTGCAGGGTTTCTGCTGAGTAGTCTGAACTTATTCTTATTGATTCTCCCTTGAAGGAAACCTTTCTTTTCTCCCTGGCTGCTTTTAAAATTTTCTGTTTATCTTTGGTTTTGGTGAGTTCGATGATAATATGTCTTGGTGTTTTTCTTTTTGGATCAATCTTAAATGGGGTTCGATGAGCATCTTGGATAGATATCCTTTCGTCTTTCATGATGTCAGGGAAGTTTTCTGTCAGGAGATCTTCAACTATTTTCTCTGTGTTTTCTGTCCTCCCTCCCTGTTCTGGGACTCTAATCACACGCAAGTTATCCTTCTTGATAGAGTCCCACATGATTCTTAGGGTTTCTTCATTTTTTTTAATTCTTTTATCTGATTTTTTTTCAGCTATGTTGGTGTTAATTCCCTGGTCCTCCAGATTTCCCAGTCTGCATTCTAATTGCTCGAGTCTGCTCATCTGACTTCCTATTGCATTGTCTAATTCTGTAATTTTATTGTTAATCTTTTGGATTTCTACATGCTGTCTCTCTAAGGATTCTTGCAACTTATTAATTTTTCCACTATGTTCTTGAATAATCTTTTTGAGTTCTTCAACAGTTTTATTAGTGTGTTCCTTGGCTTTTTCTGCATTTATCCTAATTTCATTTGTGATATCTTTAAGCATTCTGTAAATTAGTTTTTTATATTCTGTATCTGATAATTCCAGGATTGTATCTTCATTTGGGAAAGATTTTGATTCTTTTGTTGGGGGGGGTTGGAGAAGCTGTCATGGTCTGCTTCTTTATGTGGTTTGATATGGACTGCTGTCTCTGAGCCATCACTGGGAAACTAGTTTTTCCAGAAAATCAGCTAAAAAAAAATGCAGTCAGATCCCTATCAGAACTGCCTTTGGATTATAACCACCACCTTGTTCCCTGTAAGGATGAAAGTCTGAGATTTGGATCATATATGCTTGGCTGTAGCTGGTTCTGTGTTTTTAGTCCAATTAGAGATGGATTTTTGGTCCCTGGGTTTTTTGTGGTTCCTTCTCTCAGGCCGGAAGAGTGGGTTAAGACAAGACCAAAAGAAAAAAAAAGGGGGGGGGAAGCAAAGCCTCCGCAGAGCCGGAGCCGTTCTCCTTCTGGCTCAGGAAATTCCAATGTTAATGAAGCCGCCTGGGGAGGGTGGGGGAGGGATCAGAGAGATAGGAGAGTAGCACCTCGGAATATAGCCAGAGTTGCTTGTCTTGCTTGGAATGACTATTTCATCTGAGATTCCCGAGGGACGTGTCGCCTATGTGTGTTGGCTGTGTGGGGATTGCCCCTGGCGATCTGGCCCTCTGGAGCTGCAGTCAGATCCTCCGCTGCCAGTCCAACGCCCATCGTCAAGGTTCCCCTGCTGGGACACTGCACTCCCGACTCCAAAATCAGTCGCTGCCTCCTGGGGACTTCTTATCCCGCCAGCTGTGTCGCCGCGCTGCCCCTGCAGGCCGGCTGGGCCCCCTTCCGGGGTTAGTTCAGGGGAATGGAATTGCTCCCCGTGCTTGCGCCGTGACAGAGCCCAGTCAAAAGCCTGGTGGCAAGATTCCCCAGCTGGAACGCTGCTCTCCCAGTTCCAAGACCAGTCACTGCCTCCCGGGGACTTCTCTCACCGGCTGTGTCACCACACCACCCGCGCGGACTGCCTGACCCCCTCCCGGGGTGAGTTCAGGGGGGTAGGGCTGCGCCCCTTTTTTGCGCCGTCAGCTCCCCTGGGCCCTGACCTAAACCGGGCGCCAAGGTTACCTGTCTGGGACGCTGGCTCCAGGCTCCGAAAACAGTCGCTGCTTCCCCATATTTGTTCGTTTTCTGTCTCTAAATCTGTGTTTGTTGCTCAGGGTTCGTAGATTGTTATGTATGTGATCGATTCACTTGTTTTTCCAAGTCTTTGTTGCAAGAGGAATCCGAGGTAGTGTCTACCTAGTCAGCCATCTTGACCCCCCCCAATGGCATTTTTTAATGAAATGGAGAATCAAATCACCAACTTCTATGGAAAGGGAAGAGGCCTCAGAGAAGTAAGGCATTACTGAAAAAGAAGAACAAAGTGGGAGGCCTCACACTACCTGACTTTTGAACATATTGTACTGCCATAGTAGTCAAAACAGCCTGGTCCTGGCACAAGAACAGATACATAGACCAATGGACCAGAATTGAGAATACAGACATAAATTTATCCACCTATGAGCAGCTGATATTGAGAAAGGCCCAAAATCTGTTAAATGAGGAAAAGACAGTCTCTTCAACAAAAGGTGTTGGCATAACTGGATATTCATCCCCCCAAAAAAGGAAACAAGACCCTTAACTCACACCATACACAAAAACTAACACAAAATGAATCAAAGACCTAATATAAAATCTAAAATGATAAAGATCAGGAAAGAAAAAATGGGGACCATGCCAAGAACTCTAATACATGGCATAAACAGTATACAAAACATTATTAACAATGCACAAACACCAGAAGAGAAACTAAGTAATTGCGAGCTCCTAAAAATCAAACACTTACGCTCATCTAAAGACTTCACCAAAAGAGTAAAAAGGCAACCTACAGACTGAGAAAAAAAAAAATTGGCTATAACAAATCCAGTTAGTGTATAACCTCTAAAATCTACAAGATACTGCAAAACTTCAACGACAAAAAGACAAATAACCCAATTAAAAAATGGGCAAAAAATATGAACAGACACCTCACCAAAGAAGACATTCAGATGGCTAACAGATAGATACATGAAGAAATGCTCAGGATCATTAGCCATTAGAGAAATGGAAATCAAAACACAATGAGATACCATCTCACCCCAACAAAAAAAAAAATTAACAAGGCTGGCATTAACCCAAAAAACACAAAATAATAAATGTTGGAGTGGTTGTATAGCAACTTGAACACATATACACTGCTGGTGAGAATTTAAAATGGTACAACCACTTTGGAAATTGATTTGGCAGTTCCTTAGAAAGCTACAAATAAAATACCATACAATCCAGCAATCCCACTCATTGGAATAAATCCTAGAGAAATAAGAGCCTTCATACAAACAGATATATGCACACCTATGTTCATTACAGCACTGTTTACAACAGCAGAAAGATAGAAACAACCTGGGCGCCCATCAACAGATGAATGAATAAATTATATTATATTCACACAATGGAATACTATGCAAAGATAAGAACAATGATAAATCCATGAAACATCTGGTAACATGGAGGAACATGGAAGGCATGCTGTGCGAAATTAGTTGGAAAAGTACAAATATTGTATGAGACCACTATTATAAAAAAAGGTTTAAACACAGAAGAAAACATTTTTTGATGGTTAGGAGAGTGGGGAGGGAGGGAGGGAGAAGGGTGTTCACTAATTAGAGAGACGATAATTATTTAGGCGAAGGGAAGGGCAACACACAGTATAGGGGAAGTCAGCACAACTGGATTAATCCAAAAGCTAAGAAGTTCCCTGGATACAATAGCAGGGGTGGAGGTCTGAGGACCATGGTTTCAGGGAACATCTAGGTCAACTGGCATAAAAAAGTGTATTAAGAAAATCTTCAGCATTCCACTTTGGCGAGTGGCACCTGGAGTCTTAGACGTCTGCAAGCGGCCATCTGGTATGCATCAATTGGTCTCAGCCCACCTGGAGCAAAGAATGAAGAACACCAAGGACACAAGGAAAATATGTGACCAAGAGAAAGAAACCAGAGACTACATCAGCCTGAGACTGGAAGAGCTAGATGGTGCCCGGCTAGCACCAATGACTGCCCTGACAGGGAACACAAGGTAGAATCTCTGATGAAGCAGGAGAAAAGTGAGATGCAGACCTCAAAACTAGTAAAAAGACCAGACTTGATGGTCTGACTGGAACTGGAGGGACCCCAGAGCTCATGACCCCCGGACTATCTGTTAGCCCAGGGCTGAAACCATTCTTGAAACGAACTCTTCAGACAAGGATTAGAGTGGATTATAAAACATGAAATGATGCTGGTGAGGGTTGTGCTTTCTTTGTTTAAGTAGACACGTGAGACTATGTGGGCAGCTCCTGTCTAGGAGAGAGATGAGAGGGCAGAGGGGAACAGGAGCTGGTTGATGGACAAGGGAAATACAGGGTAGAGAGAGGGAGCGCGCTGTCACATTGTGGGGAGAGCAACTAGGGTCACATAACAGTGTGTGTATGAGTTTTTGTATGAGCAACTGACTTGAACTGTAAACTTTCACTTAAAGCACACACACACAAAAAAAATCCCCCCCAAAAAAGAACAATGTTGGATGTTGGTTTTGCATAAAGAAGTAAATTTTTTACTTAGATGCCTTTTATTATGTTGAGGAATTTCTCTTCTATACCTATTTTATTCAGAGTTTTTATGAGGAATGGATGTTGGACTTTGTCGAATGCCTTTTCTGCACTGATTGGGATGATCAAGTGATTCTTTTATTTCCTTTTATTTATGTGGTGGGTATTGTTTTATTTTCTAATGTTGAGCCGTTCTTGCATACTTGGCATGAAGCATACTTGGTATGAAGCCTACTTGGTCATAGTGTATCTTTTTTTTTTTTTTTTGATATGAAGCTGAATTCTATTGGCTGGAATTTTGTTGAGAATTTTTGCATCTATATTCATGAGAGATATTGTCTGTAATTTTTTTTTTTTTTCCGGTGGCTTTGCCTGGTTTTGATATCAGTGTTACGCTGGCTTCATAGAATGAATTTGGAACTAGTACTTCCTTTTCTATGTTCTGAAATAGTTTGGGTAGTACTGGTGTAAGCTTTTTTCTGAATTTTTGGTGGAATTCTCCATTGAAGCCATCTGGGCCAGGGAATTTTTAGTGGAAGTTTTTTTTTTTTATTACCTTTTCAATCTTTTCTTTGCTATGGGTCTGTTCAGATTTCCAACATCATTTTGTGCTAGTTTTGGTAGGTAGTGTGTTTCTGGAAATTTGTCCATTTCCTCCTCTAGGTTTTAAAAACTTGTTGGTGTTTACTTTTTCATAATATTCTGTTTTGATCATTTTTATTTCAGTTGGGTCTGTTGTAACGGCCCCATTTCATTTCTTATTTGAGTTATTTGCTCCCTCTTCTGTTTTTCTTTTGTCAGTTTGGCCAGTGATTTGTCAATTTTGTTGATTCTTTCATAGAACCAACTTTTGGTTTTGTTGATTCTTTGTATTGATTTCCTATTCTTTATTTCATTTATTTCTGCTCCGATCTTTATTATTTCCTTTCTTCTGGTGGTTGTGAGCTTTTTTGGCTGTTCTCTTTCTAGTTCTTCAGGTTGTTTAAAAACTAGTGTTTCAATTTTGTCCCAGTTGTCTTTTTTGATGTGTGCATCTATTGCTATAAATTGACCTCTAAGGACTCCCTCCTTGTTGTTTCCCAAATGTTTTGGTATGATGTGTTTTCACTCTTGTTTGATTCTAGGAATTTTTTTATTCCGTCTCTGATTTCTTCTATTACCCAGCAGTTTTTAAGCAGGGTGTTTTTCAGTTTCCATGTAATTGATTGTGTTTTCCTTGCTCTTGTTAATTTCTACCTTGATGGTGTTGTGGTCAGAGAAGATACTTTGTATTATCTTAATGTTTTGGATTTTGTTGAGGGTGCTCTGTGGTCTAAGATGTGGTCTGTTCTGGAGAATATTCCATGTGCATTGGAAAAGAATGTACTTTGCAGCTGTTGGTGCAGAGTTCCATGTACGTATATGAGGTCAAGTTGGCTGACTGTGCCCTTTAGCTCTTCTGTATCTTTGTTCAGTTTCTTTCTAGATGTTCTGTCCTTTACTAAAAGTGGTGTGTTGGTCTCCCATTATTATTGTGGAACTTTCAATTTCTCTTTTCAGTGTTATTAGTTTGTTTCATGTATTTTGGAGCCCTGTCATTGGGTGCATAGATGTTTATTATGGTTATGTCTTTATGACGGATCATCTCTTTAGTGATTACATAGTGTCCTTCTTTGTCTTTTATGGTGGATTTTGTTTAAACTCTATTTTATGTGAGATTAGTATTGCCACTCCTGCTCTTTTTTGGTAGCTGTTTGCTTGATATATATATATTTTACTATCCTTTGAATTTTAATAAATGTACGTCTTTTTCTTTTTTAAGGTTTGCCTTTTGTAGACAGCATATTGATGGATCCTGTTTTTTTTTTTTAATCCATTCTTTCACTCTTTCTTTATGGCGGCATTTAGGCAGCATAATTATTGATAGGTGTGAGTTTATTGCTGTCATTTTGTAGTGCTTTTTTTTGTGGTGCTGACGTTTTCTTTGTTCCTCTTACTCTCCTGTGCCGAATTATTTTTGTTTGTGGATTTTTTTTTCATTTCTTTTATTTTTGTACATTTTGATTTTACTGAGACTTTATGTTTTTCTTCTTTAGTTTGATGAGTAGATTTGTCAGCTTTCTTTGTGGCTACCTTGAAATTTACCCTTGTCTTCCTAGGTTTGAATTATTACCTGGTATCACCTTGTCTTCCTCTCCATTAGGAAATTCTATACCTACACTGTTTATTCCCTCGGACCAAATGATTCCCTTTAATAATTTTTGTAAATTTGGTTTGGTTTTTACATATTCCCTGAATTTCTGTTTATCTCAAAATGTACTAATTTCACCATCATATTCAAAGGAGAGTTTTGTAGGATATATTATTCTTGGTTGGCATTTTTTTTTTCTTACAAGGTTTTACATATATGTCATTCCATCACCTTCTTGCCTGCAAAGTTTCTGCTGGATGATCAGAGCTTAGTCTTATTGTTTCCACTGTGTATGTGGCTTCATTTTTCTTGAACTGTTCTCTTGATTCTTTCTTTGTTTTTGTTTTTAGCTAGAGTGCTTATGATATGCCCTTGTGATTTTCTTTTGGGGTCTATCATATACGAGGCTCATTGAGCTTCTTATATCATCAGCTTTTTATCTTTCATGGTATTAGGGAAGTTTTCCATCAGCAATTCTTCAATGATCCTCTCTGTGTTTTCCATCTTCTGCCCCTATTTTGGAACTCTGATCACTTGTGAGTTTTTGCTTTTGATTGTATCCCAAATCATTCTCAGGGTTTCTTCATTTTTCTTCCTTCTTTTTACTGATTTTTCCTCAAACAAAGCTGTATCCAACTGTTTGTGTTCAGTTTGGCTGATCCTGTCTCCCGTTGTTTCAAACTTGCTCCTCAGTCCTTCTATGGCACTGTCCATTTCTGAAATCTTATTGTTTATCTTTTGGATTTCTAATTGTTGTTGTTGTAGAATTTCTAGTCATGAATTTATTTTGACATTTTGTTCCTGTATTATTTTCCTGAATTATTCCATTGTTTTGTCTGTATTTCCCATGAATTTGTCTATCTTTTCCATGAATTTGTTATTTTTACCTCATTTTTGCCTGTTTTTTGCTTCAACTCTTGGATTGCTCTGAATATTAGAGATTTGAATTCCCTGTCAGGTAGTTCTAGTGCCTTTTCTTCTACTGGAAAGTCATCTGGTGTTTTATTTTGGATGCCTACTGGAACCATCCTATCCTATTTTTTAATATGTTTTGATATTGTCTGCTGTCTTTGGGACATTCAGTAGTTATTTTCTTCATTCGTTGATTGTAGATTTGTTTCCTCCTGCTTTTTTTGTTTTATTTGGTTATGTCTCAGCAGGCGGGCTGTGCATACTTTGTTGTTTGCTCGTCTGTGAGCACAATACTTTTCACCTCTTCGTTCACTCAGTCACTCAGCTATGGTGCAGCAGGGCAGGTCCAACTTAAGGGGAAGGGCTGGGATAGGTTGTTTGTAGCAGGTACTAGGATAGACAGGGCAGGCTGGAAATCAGTGCAAGGCAGGTTCCAGTAGGCCTTGCATGTGCTGTTCAGGGGTGTGATGTTCAGAGCATGGTGCAGGTAAACAGGGTGGAGGGATTAGGCTGTGATATGTGGAGATAAGATGAGTGTGGGAAAGAAGAGAGACCGGAGAGAGAAACAGGAGCCTAAAACAAACAAAAAAAAGAGTGCAGGTGCTCTGTCTCCTGCTGGGAACTCTGTAAGGTTGCTTTCCTGTACTTCCTGTCTGCCGATGTCTGATGTGGTTGAGGTGAATCCAAACGGTATACAGCTCTCACCTCTCAGCCAGCCGAGCAACCACAGCCAGGAAGGAAGCTGTGGAGGCTGAGGAGGGGGGAGAAAGAAGGGGGTTGGAAAGTGTAAATCACTGGTTACTGGGTGCTCTGTCTCTTGCTGGGAGCTACATGAAGCTGCTTTCCCATACTCTCTGTTCACCAATCTCCAACAGGAGTCCAAGATGGCGAATCCGTACTGCATTAGATGATACCTTTCTTTGCTTTCTCTTCTCTATCAGTTTCTTATTTCACTCAGTACTTGGCTGAGTTCTTTATTTCTTCCTTTGATGCTTAGGGTTCCAGGATTGACATTTGTCTCTGTTTTACTTAGTTTTTGGAGTCTTTGCTGTGGAGGGATGGCATGGTGCTTTTTTCTATAGGGCCATGTTGACTCTACCTCCTAAATTTTTTTTTATGTTATCTTTTTCTTACTGGTGACAGTCTGACAGTCATTTCCTCTATGCCATGAGAAGTAAGAAAGGAGAAATATATTGATACCTGTGGGGAAAGCCCATTTTTAGTAATTGAACCTGAAAGCTAGAGGTACATCTTCCAAGGCTCTTATAAAATGTTCAGAATGTATATGAAGAAAACCAAGAAGGTTTACTGAGATCCATGAAAAACACTTGATTAGGATATCAAGATAAAGCATAAACTTATTATTATTTATATCAAAGGAGCCCTGATGGCACAGTGGTTAAGAAATGAGCTACTAACCAAAAGGTCAGCAGTTTGAGTCCACCAGCTACTTCTTGGAAACACTATGGGGCAGTTCTATTCCACCCTATAGGGCCACTGTGAGTTGGAATTGACTTGATGGCAACAAGTTTGTTTTGTTTATTTATATATAAATTGTAAGAATAGGAATTATAAAATTTATATGTATGTATGTATACATATATTCCCCTCGATATTAATCTACAAAATAATGTAGACCAATTTTATACTGACTTAGGGTCCTTAAGGACTAAAAACAAACACCTAATTATATGATTGATTTATTTGGAAGAATAAATGTCTGAGGATTGCAATTTTCTTTTTAAAGGAAGAGTGAAGGAAGACTATTGTCTCTGCAAGATAGTAAAATATACTCTAAAGCAACCATATTTAAAACCTGTGGTGTTGGCCTGAGAAAAAGCAGATACATAAGTGCTGTATGTTGGAAAAAGCAGAGGAAGAAAGAATATATGAAATCATAGTATATAACCAAGTAAGCCTTTAAAATCCAGGGAGGATATGAAAAGGGGCATTAAATAAAGGGGAGAGGGCTGAACACCTGAAAGAAAAAAGAGACTAAATAAGATTCCTAACACATATCTGACACAAAAAAGATAAAATGCATTAATGATTCAAGCTTAGAAAATGAAACTAAATATGCACTAGTAAAAATTTGATTAAATGTATTGTTAATGACTTCTTTTTCCTGATGGACAGAGTATTTTTAAGCAAAACATCAACACCAGAAACCATGGAACCCTGACTGATACTTAGTCCATGGAAAACTGAAAGCCTCCACAAAATTAACAGGTGAGCAAATACTGTGTAATGTTTTCAACATATATGAATGAAAAAAAATAAACCTATTACAAAATAAGGAAGCCTGATAGACAAATGAAGAAAGGTAGAAAGTAGCATTAAATTAAAATAAGGAATTCCAATGGCCAAGAAGCAAAATGAGGTAATTTTCAAATATAACAAAAATCAGTTGTATGCAATTTAAAATAGCAATGCAATGAAAAAAAAAATTCACCCACGGGATTGTCAGATACATTAAAAGTATATAATAATACATATTTTGGGCAGGGCAAGACTAAAGCAAAGGTGTAAATTGGTACACCTTTCCTGAATGGCATTTGGGAACTATGTATCCACTGTGATATGTTATCTTTTTTGTCAAAAATCCCTCTCGTAAGAATATTTTTTAAGGAAATATATTTTGTTAAGAAAATATGTTAAGAATAAATAAACATTACTAATCATTTAAAAACATTGAATTGGCTGAGATTGCACACTGTGAAAATCTATTATTAATTTTTTGAGGTTTTAGTATTTATTTGTAATTCAAATAAGCCTACAGACGTAAAGAAAGCTACTAAATCTTCTTTCTTTCCCTTCTTTTGTGGTCAAACCAGAGATTTAAAAATGATTTCTTCAGGATAAAATAGCTTTGAATGACATGGTACTCCCATATGGCTGTTCTTGTATGCTTCTGTTTTTTAAGGCTAATTATAATGTAAATCTTGGTTATACTGAATTTATTCCTATTTATGGATTTTAGATGTTCCTATAATATATTTTTTTAATAATATGTAAAATTTAGATAATTTTGAAGTTCAAAGAAAAAAATTATGAAGGGTTACTGAAGAGAGTTGGGTAATGGACACACAAGCCAACGCAAGTGATAAAATCATTTAGAATTTCATATACACACAGGCACGCACAAGTACAAGTGAATAAGTAAAACTCGAGGAATTTGAGTACCATCAATTATTAAAGTACATATACTAGTTGTGATAGTATATGGTAGTTTTGCAAAACATTACCGTTGGTGGAAACAAGGCAAAGTGTACAAGGGATCTTCCCAAATTATTTCATACAACTTCATGTGAATTTACAATTATCTGAATAAAAATTTCACTCAAAATAATGATGTCTGGAATAACAGAAATGCAAGAGCACACACACACACACAAAATTGAGACCCCAGACCCAACAAAGCCCAGACTCTTTTCTCCAGCCTATTTTATTAATGCTTACACTTGTTCATGGCAGCCTTTTGTTATCACAATGGGGAAAGTAGGGGTAGAATTGAAATTAGAATGGAGAAAAAGTTATAATATTGGTACTCATAAAACCCCCGTGAAAGTCTGCTTCTTCGAGGTAATCGTGGGACATTATATCTTTAGCTCTGATGATGATTTACAGATGTCATGAGATAAAGAAATTAACTAAAAGTCTGCAAACCAGTCTTTTGTTATTATAATGCAGGAAACATATAGAACCATAAATATGCATTTATACTTGAATGTTGTTAGGAGCTGTTGAGTCGGTTCCAACTAATAGTACCCCATGTACCACAGAACAAAACACTGCCCAGCCCTGTGCCATTCTCACAATCTTTATTATGCTTGAGATTATTGTTGCAGCCACTGTGTCAATCCACCTCGTTGATGGTGTTTTTCACTGTCCTTCTACTTCACCAAGCATGACGTCCTCCTCCAGGGACTGATCCCTCCTGATAACATGTCCAAAATATCTGAGAAGTAGTCTCTCCATCTTTACTTCTAAAGGATCCTTCTGATTTTACTTCTTCCAGGAAAAATTTGTTTGTTTTTTTGGCAGTTCATGGTATATTCAATATTCTTCACCAACACCACAACTCAAACGTGTCAATTCTTCTTTGGTCTTCCTTATTTATCATCCAGCTTTCACACACATATGAAGTGACTGAAAACACCACGGCTTGGATCAGGCACGCTTCAGTCTTCAAGGTGGCTCTGCTTTTTAACACTTTAAAGAGTCTGTCTCTTGCAGCAGATTTGCCGAATGCAATGCATCTTTTGATTTTTTGACTGCTGCTTCCATGGGTGTTGATTGTGGATCCAAGTAAAATGAAATCCTTGACAACTTCAATGTTTTCTTCATTTATCATGGCTTTGCTTATTGGTCCAGTTGTGAGGATTTTTGTTTTCTTTATGTTGAGATGTAATCCATACTGAAGGCTGTGGTCTTTGATCTTCATCAGTAAGTGCTTCAAGTCCACTTCACTTTTAGCAAGCAAGGTGATGTCATCTGCATAATACAGGTTGTTAATGAGTCTTCCCCCAATCCTGATGCCCCATTTTTCTTCATATAGTCCAGCTTCTCATATTATTTGCTCAGCATACAGATTGAATACGTATGGTGAAAGGATACAACTCTGACACACGCTTTCCTAACTTTAAACCATGCAGTATCCCCTTGTTCTGTTCAAACAGCTGCCTCTTGATCTATGTACCAGTTCCTCATACCCATAATTAAGTGTTCTGGGATTCCCATTCTTTGCAATGTTATCCATAATTTCTTATGATCCACACAGCTGAATGCCTTTGCATAGTCAATAAAACACAGGTAAATATCTTTCTGGTATTCTCTGCTTTCAGCCAGGATCCACCTGACATCAGCAATGATATCCCTAGTTCCATGTCCTCTTCTGAATCTGGTTTGAATTTCTGGCAGTTCCCTGCCAATATACCGCTGCAGCTGCTTGTGATGCTCTTCAACAAAAATTTACTTGAGTATGATATTAACGATATCGTTTGGTAATTTCTGCATTCGGTTGGATCACCTTTCTTAAGAATAGGCATAAACATAGATCTAGTCCAGTCAGTTGGCCAGATAGCTGCCTTCCAAATTTCTTGGCATAGACAAGTGAGGACTTCCAGTGCTGCATCTGTTTATTGGAACATCTCAACTGGTATTCTGTCAATTCCTGGAGACTTTTTTTTTTTTTTGCCAGTGCCTGCGTTCAGTGCAGCTTGGACTTCTTCCTTCAGTAATATCAGTTCCTGATTATATGCTACCCTCTGAAATGGTTGAACATCTACCAATTCTTTTTGGTATAGTGACTCTGGGCATTCCTTCCATATTCCTTTGATGCTTCCTGTGTTAGTATTTTCCTTATACTTGAGTACTTACATGTAAAATATATTAGAAAGTGAGAATATATATATGGTTAAGTGGTTGAGAGCTCGGCTGTTAAACCAAAGGTTGGCAGTTCGAATCCAACAGCCACTCCTATGGGGGCAGTTCTAATCTGTCTTATGGGGTCGCTATGAGTCAGAATTGACTCGACAGCAACAGGTTTTTATATATCATACACCACACACACACATATGCACACATTCACACACATACATATATATGTATGTATAGATAGATATTAATATTGATATTATTGACTTTTCTTTGAAACTCTTATGCTTTCCCTGATGCCATGTGTAGGATTCTGCTTCCTGAACACAGTAAAGATCTGTCATATTACAGGATATTCTATGCACTGGCTTTTGCCTCCTGATTTTTCCATCAATTCAGCTGACTTCTCAGAGCATGTGATTGTGATTGCAATCTCTGACAACTTCTGGCTCTCCAAGGTCACGATTTTCAAACTTTGATCTCTGGCCTGCACTCATTTAATTCCTGATTGCAAATTATTTAATAACCATTCTGAATCTTCCATCATTTAATTTCTAATTGCAACTCCTTTGTTTGAAAATCTCAATCCAACTTAAGACAAAGTCATGGCCACAGATTATTATTATTATTTGCCTTTAAATAATTTCAGAACCAAGTAAATGTGATGAAGGACCATCATCCCGCTCAGTCAATAAAATGCTGCTGACTCAGACTATGCTTTAATTTGTTTTAAATATTTGTTATATCTTCTTTTCTTGTTACTTACTATTATCTCCTCTCTTATAACCCCAGCCCTTTTTTGTACAAGTACATTGTGCTAGTCATGTCTTTTAGAATGAAGCTGACACATGTTTAGTTAGAAAATCATTCTCATCTTACTGCTTATTTTAACAGATCAATGTGGATATAAATGAATGAAGTAAATGAAGACTCATTTATATTTTCAAACTCTTTACTAAATAAACTGAATTTGGTGTCCTATATACCCAATCTTAGATGCTATATCTGGGTTTAGAGAAACAAAGTCTACCTTTATAACAGAGGACTTGAGCTCATACTTGCCCTACTACCTCATCTGTCTTTCTAATCCAAATCATATCCATTGGTTTGTGATATTTCACTCCCTTCATTCAGATGTTAGACATTTCTCAAGTCTCAGCCTCCAATACTGGTCCATTCTGCCCAATAGCCAGTCTTCACCATTCTGCCTATCTTTTCCAGCCTTACAGACCTACTTCGTATTATAGTTTCCTTTTCCCATCCTACTACAAGCCACATATCTAGGCCATCCTTACTACATGACCAAGAGAGATCATCATCTTGATCTACCAGGCACTGAGTTGCTTCACCAATATACTAGGAGATATTGAGAATAGTTTTGTGTAATTAGAATTGTTCTAAGCTTCACAAAGGAACAGAAAAAATGCTAATGCGATCACTAAAATGTGACAGTCAAATTGAAGAGCCCTGAAATTGCAAAGTCTATTGATAATGTCTACCAATAGTCTCTTAGTCTGTCCTACTGTGGTGGCTTGTGTGTTGCTGTGATACTGGAAGCTATGCCACTTGTATCTCTAATATGAATAGGGTCACCCATGGTGGTCAGGTTTCAGCGGAGCTTTCAGACTAAGACAGACTAGAAAGAGCCTGGGAGTCCACTTCTGAAAAAATTGGCCAGTAAAAACCTTATGAATAGCTTTGTCTGATATAGTGCTGGAAGATGAGCCCCTCAGTTTAGAAAGTACTCAAAATATGACTGGGGAAAAGCTGCCTCCTCAAAGTAGAGTAGACCTTAATGATGTGAATGGAGTCAAATTTTTGGGACCTTCCTTTGCTGATGTGTCATGGCTCAAAATGAGAAGAAACAGCTACAAATATCCACTACTAATCTGAATGGATACAAAGTATGAATAAAAGAATATTGGAAGTCATCAAAAATGAAAGGGAATGCATAAAGACCAATATGGTAGCTGAAATGGACCATTATTGGCCATTTTGAATCAGACAATCATATGGTCTGCTATGCCTGGAAAGACAAATTGAAAGACATTATCAAGAAGAACATTTCAAGATCTATCCTAAAGTACAACGTTGCAAGTGATGGATAATATCCATATGCCCACAAGAAAGACCTGTCAATAAGACTATTATTCAAATTTATGCACCAACCACTAATGGCAAAGATGAAGAAATTGAAGATTTTTTACCAACTTCTGCCGCCTAAAATTGATCAAGCATGCAATCAAGATGCATTGATAATTACTGGTGATTGGATTGTGAAAGTTGGAGACAAAGAAGGATCAGTAGCTGGAAAATATGGCCTTGGTGACAGAGACGATGCCGGAGAGCACATGATAGCATCTCACAAGGCCAACAACTTATTCATTACAAATACCTTTTTTCAACAACAAAAACAGCAACTATACAGGTGGAATCCACCTGACGGAATGCACAGGAATCAAATCAACTATATCTGTGGGAAAAGAACATGGAGAAGCTCAACATCATCAGTCAGAACCAGGCCAGAGGCCAACTGCAGAGCAGACCAAATTGCTCATATGCAAGTTCAAGTTGAAGCTGATGGTCTTGTTTATTTGGTGCTGCTATAACAGAAGGCCCACAAGTGTATGGCTTTAACAATCAGAAATTTATTCTTTCACAGTCTAGTAGGCTACAAGTCCAAATTCAGGGCTTCAGCTCCAGAGGTAGGCTTTCTCTCTCTGTTGGTTCTGGAGGAAGGTCTTTGTCATCAATTTTCCACTGGACTAGGAGCTTCTAGCTTCTCAGCACAGGAACCCCAGGTCCTCAAGTTTCTGCTTGCTTCTCTTTCCTTTTATCTCTTCTAAGGTAAAAGGTGATGCAGGCCACGCCCCAAGGAAACTCCCTTTACATTAGATCAGGGATATGACCTGAGCAAGGGTGTTACATTCCACCCTAATCCTCTTCAACATAATCCAATATAACCTCATTAACCACAGGCAGAGATTAGGATTTACAACATACAGGAAAATTATATCAATCAAAATGGAGGACAACCACACAATACTGGGAATCATGACCTAGTAGGCACATATTTTGGGGGGACACAATAATCGACTCGACAGCACTGGGTTTGGGTTTTACAATTCAATCCATAACACTGATGAAAATTAAACCAAGTGTACAAGAACCAAAATAATATCTTGAGTATATCACACCTGAATGTAGAGACCATCTCAAGAATAGATTTAACACATTGAACATTAATGACAAAAACCAGATGTGCTGTGGGATGACATCAAAGACATCACACATGAAGAAAGCAAAAGGTCATTAAAAAGAAAAGAAAGGAAGAAAAGATCAAAATGGATGTCAGAAGAGACTCTGAAACTTGCTCTTGAACATAGAGAAGCTAAAGAGGATGAAAGAAATGATGAAGTAAAAGAGATGAACAGAAGATTTCAAAGGAGAGCTCTAAGAGACAAAGTATTATAATGAAATGTGCAAAGACCTGTAATTAGAAAACCAAAAGAGAAGAACATGTTCGCCATTTCTCAAGCTGAAAGAACTGAGGAAAAATCCAAATCTTGAGTTTAAATTTTAAAGGAGTTTATGGGCAGAATATTGAATGTCACAGGAAGCATCAAAAGAAGATGAAAGGAATTCAGAGTCATTGTACCAAAAAGAATTGATCAGCGTTCAATCATTTCAGGAGGTAGCATATGATCAAGAACCAATGGAACTGAAAAAAGAAGTCCAAGCTGCACCAAAGGCATTGGACAAAAGCAAGGCTCCAGGAATCAGCAGAATACTGATTGAGATGTTTCAATAAATGGATGCAACACTGCAATCACTCACTCATCTCCAAGAAATTTAAAAGACAACTAGCTGGCCAATTGACTGGAAGAGATCCATATTTGTGCCCATTTCAAATAAAGGTGATCCAACAGAATGCAGAAATTATCAAATAATATCATTAATATCGTTTACAAGTAAATTTTTTCTGAAGATCCTTCAAAAACAATTGCTGCAGTACATTGATAGAGGACTACCAGAAATTCAAGCCAGATTCAGCAGAAGATGTGAAACAAGGGCTATCACTGATGCTGTCATATGGATCTTGGCTGAAAGCAAAGAAGACCAGAAAGATGTTTACCTGTGTTTTATTGACTATGCAAAGGCATTTGACTGTGTGGATCATAACAAATCTCAGATAACATTGCAAGGAATGGGAATTCCAGAACACTTCATCGAGCTCACGTACAATCTGTACATTGACTAAAAGGCAGTCGTTCCAACAGAACAAAGGGCTACTGCATGGTTTATAGTTGGGAAAGGTGTGCACCAGGGTTGTATCCTTTTACACTACTTATTCAATCTGTATGCTGAGCAAATAATCCAAGAAACTGGACTATATGAAGAAGAATGAGGCATCAGGATTGGGGAAAGACTCATTAACAAACTTCATTATGCAGATTACACAACTTGGCTTAAAGAAATTTAAGAGGACTTGAAGCACTTACTGATGAAGATCAAAGCCTTCAATATGGATTATGCTTCAACATAAAGAAAACAAAAATCCTCACAACTGGACCAATAAGCAGCATCATGATAAAAGGCAAAAAGGTTGAAGTAATCAAGGATTTTATTTTACTTGGGTCTACAATCAACTCCCATGGAAACGGCAGTCAAGAAATCAAAGGCTGTATTGCATTAGGAAAATCTGCTGCAAAATATCTCTTTCAAGTGTTAATAACAAAAGATGTCACTTTGAGGACTAAGTTGTGCTTGACTCTAGCTATGGTATTTTCAATCGCCCTATATACATGCAAAAGCTGGACAATGAATAAGGATGATCAAAGAAGAAGTGATGCCTTGGAATTATGTTGTTTACAAAGATTATTGAATATACCACGGACTGCCATAAGAAAAAACAAATGTCTTGGAAGACATACAGCAAGAATGTTCCTTCAAAATAAGGATGAGCATAGCTTCTCACATACTTTGACAAGTCATCATGAGGGATGAGTCCCTGGAGAAGGAAATCATGTTTGGTAAAGTACAGGGTCAGCGAAAGAGATGAGGGCCCTCGAGGAGATGGATTGACACAGTGGCTGCAATGATGGGCTCATGCATAGCAATGATTGTGAGGGTGGGGCGGGACTTAGAAGTGTTTAGTTCTCTTGTTCACAGAGTAGCTATGAGTTGAAACTGACTTAATGGCACCTAACAACAACAACAACAGCACTGATAATGTAAAGGAGCTGTGGTGGCTCAGTGATGAAGCACTCAGCTGTTAACCAAAACGTTGGCAGTTTGAACCAACCAGCCACTCCACAGGAGGAAAATACCTGGCAATCTTTTCCCGTAAAGATTGTGTGTGTATGTGTGTGTGTTGTGTGTCATTGAGTTGATTCTGACTCATAGTGACCTTATAGCGGCTCTGTAAAGATTACAGCCTAGGAAACCCTATGTGGCAATTCTGCTCTATCCTACAGGATCACTATGAGTCGGAATCCACTCAATGGCACACAATGACAACGATATTGGTAATGTGAAGACTAGCAATCAAATAGTTAACCTGACTTTAATGTTATGAATACTAACTGGCAATCAGCTTGGGACCAATTAGGTACACTGAAGAATTAAAACAAATCAATTCCATTGAATTTTTCTTCAGATCATACAGCTGACAGCTAAGTGCCTTGTGGTAGATTTTTTTTTTCATGTTAATATAACAAGTAGATTAGTTTTCTAATATCAGATCCTGGAGCAGTGGTTGACAAGTCCTGAGTGGGAATGCTAGGAATACATTTCGGAGCAAATGAATGGCAGAAAATAATAGTTATGCTCACTGGAAATGATGCAATCAGTGCTTCTATTAATAATTCAAAATGGTTTACAGACACACCCTATATAGCCTCACTAATATGCAGTAGTTATTTAGACAATGAGGTACAGAATTTTTTAAGTTCAAGAATCATTAAGATTGGTAACCATACTCATATGCATCATTGCTGATTTTGCGTGGAAAATAGAATGAAATATAGCAATAGCTCTTCTCTAAGAAACAATTGTTTCTAACTATTCTCTTTGAGCCCCTTCAGAACTATAATTTTGTGATATCTGTCATTGGTAACATTAAGGGCAGAATCATTTATGAGGTTCATTTATGATTCAGTGACTCTCCTGATTGAGAGCACATATCCAATTAGAGTTTATGTAAATGTTTTATAATTATGATGATAATAAAATAATTCAGTTGCCTTTTATGGAATATTTACTCTGTGCTAGTTGCATCTAGACATTATTTTATTGTAAACATAATCTTCAAAGAAAGAAAAGAAAAAGACCTGGAGAACTAAGACACTACATTCAGATATGAGTTCCATTGTTATTGTTGCTGTTAGGTATCCTCGATTCCGACTCATAGCAACCCTATGTACAACAGAACGAAACACTGCCCAGTCCTGTGCCATCTTCACAATTGTTGCTATTCTTAAGCCCATTGTTGCAGCCACTGTGTCAATCCATTTCATTGAGGGTCTTCCTCTTTTTCACTGACACTTATTTTTACCAAGCTGATAACATGCCCAAAGGATGTTAGATATAGTCTCGCCATCCACGCTTCTAAGGAGCATTCTGGTTGTACTTCTTCCAAGACAGATTTGTTCGTTCTTTTGGCAGGCCATGGTATATTCAATATTCTTTGCCAACAGCACAATTCGATGGCATAAATTCTTCTTCATTCTTCCTTCTTCATTGTCCAGCTTTCAAAGCATATGAGGTGATTGAAAATACCATGGTTTGGGCTGGGCAAACCTTAGTTCTCAAGGTGACATTTTTGCTTTTCAACACTTTAAAGGGGTCTTTTGCATTCAATTTGCCCAGTGTAATGCATCTTTTGAATTCTTGACTGCTGCTTCCATGGATGTTGATTGTGAATCCACGTAAAATGAAATCCTTGACAACCTCAATCTTTTCTCCATTTATCATAATATTGCTTATTGGTCCAGTTGTGAGGATTTTCATTTTCTTTACTTTGAGATGTAATCCATACTGAAGGCTGTCGTTCTTGACCTTCCTCAGTAAGTGCTTCAAGTCCTCTTCACGTTCAGCAAGCAAGGTTGTGTCATCTGCATATCACAGGTAGTTAATGACTCTTCCTCCAATTCTGAGGCCTGGTTCTTCTCTATATAGTCCACATTCTTGGATTATTTGCTCAGCATAGAGATTGAATAGGTATGGTGAAAGGATACAACCCTGATGCTTACCTTTCCTGACTTTAAACCACGCAGTATCCCCTTGTTCTACTCAAATGACTGCCTCTTGAGCCATGTACAGATTCCTCATGAGCAGGATTAAGGGTTTGAGAATTCCCATTCTCCACAATATTGTCCATAATTTGTTATGATCAACACAGTTGAATGTCTTTGCATAGTCAATAAAACACGGGTAAACATCCTTCTGGTATTCTCTGCTTTCAGCCAGGATCTATCTGACATCAGCAATGATATCCCTGGTTCTACATCCTCTTCTAAGTCCAGCTTGAATTTCTGGCAGTTCCCTGTTGGTATACTGTTGCAGCCACTTCTGAGTGATCTTCAGTAAAATTTTGTTTGTGTGTGATATTAATGATATTGTTCGATAATTTACACACTCTGTTGAATCACCTTTCTTGGGAATAGGTAGTTGTCCTGGTAGCTGTCTTCCAAATCTCATGGCATAGATGAGTGAGCATTTCTAGCTCTGAGTCCATTTGTTGAAACTTCTCAGTTAGTATTCCTTCAGTTCCTGGAGCCTTGTTTTTCGCCAATGCCTACAATGCAGCCTGGACTTCTTTCTTCAGTACCATCGATTCCTGATCATATGAGTTCTCTTAGGTAACCCTAAAGTCAGCTGTACTTTAAAGCTCATGGACATAATAGTGATTGATTGTCATTATGAACGTGGGATTTAGAGAAAGATGAACTGAGTTGAAGGCAACTCCCTTATTTACTAGCTTTTTGGTCTGGAGCAAAAATATTTTAGTTTCCTTATCTGTAAAACAAGGTTTTCAATAATATGTACTTCATGAAATTGATGTAAGAAACATAGTTCTCTTAGTCCCTGGCTCAAAATATATGTTAGCTGATACAGTAAATTTTATTATTTATCACTAATTTACATTCATTCATGTGCTCATTCTTTAAATACATTATTGATGCCTATGATTTAATCACTTCTGTACTAAATATTAGACACTAGAAATGGTCAGTGCTACACATGCAGGTGGCAGTTGTACCATTTCAGAATGCCGACAGGATTAAGTCCTCCTCAAAAATACACACTTCAATGGAAATAGCTGAAAGCTTCAAATCTCATCATAAATGTTGTACTTCTGGTCTTCCGATATGGTAGTTACCAGTCACAGGTGGCTATTTAAATGTAAAGATAAGTTGATTAATATAAAATAAAAAGTAAAAAAAATTAGTTCTTCACTTGTAATATTCATATTTCAAGTGCTCAATAGCTATGTGTTGCTATAGACTTGGACAGGACAAATAGGGAACATTTCCATCATCACAGAAAGTTCTATAGGATTGCAATGGATACCTTCAATTTTTTTTCTTATTAAAGTGCAAGTAAGTAATTATTCATTATTTATACCTTTTGGTCAAAGTATGTTTAAATCCTTTTCCAAGATCACATTTTGATAGGGAGAAAGGGGAAACAAACAAACAAACAAACATGAAGGCACTGGGGAAAACCTTCTGGATCTCTCCATTTTAAAGATAGTCAACTTTGGTGCTATGCACGCAAACACTCCCACAGCATACAGAATTAAGTCTGTAGATCTGACACTTCTGACAGAAGATTCTCAGTGTTTCCCTGATCCTACCCATCTTAACTAGCACCCCACTGTTTGGCATTACCCAAGGATATTGGTGTGAACTAACCTTGCTTGCAAGGTTAGTTCACAGCCTGAGAATGAATGCTCCTCAGTCAAGATGAGAAATCAATCTCAGAGAGCTTGGTAGTAGTAAGATTGTCTGAAATGCTTCTCTTGCCCTTGTGTTGATTGCTCTCTCACCATATATTAAGAACAGTACAGACCTTGGAAGGCTCCAGATATTACGCTTTTGTAAATTCAGAACGTGCTGTCAAAAATGGACGAAAGTACCATTGCATGCACACACACATATATCCACAAACAAAGAAATCAAACAAATAATAACACCCAAAGAAGCCAGCAACTCTATTTGAACAGATCTTACTTTCCCAATGAAAGCAAAACTCATCACTTCCCGGGTTAGAACAGCTGAGACCCATCAACCAACAGAAAACAATTTGTTCAGAGTCAAAGCTGTCACCGGCTATTACCACATGGAACATGAAGAGCCGCTGCAGACCCAGGCTTCCTGATTTGGGCAGGCCTGCTCCCATTTCATTTGACAGCTGTGGACATTGGAATAATACAAAACATAACCTAATCAACAGACTGTGAAAAATCTGAACGCTAAAGACAGATGTTCAACAGCCATCACCACCTTTCATATTTAATTATACTTATGTGGGGAAAAAACAAGGGATAAGTCAACTCCTTTAAGAAGTCTATTTTACCATGAACTTGATGGGTGGGTATGGAGCTCTCAGTCAAACAATGGCCCTCAGATGGTTGAAATCTAAGTTCTGGTGGCAGATGAGTCTATACTGTTGGGCCTGTGTTTTACACAACTATCTGCACCCTTCCTGTTATTTTCAAGGGTACCTCACTCACCTTTGGAGTCCTGGTGGTATAGCAGTTAAGAGCTTGGCTGCTAACCAAAATGTCATCAGTTTGAATTCACCAGCCACTCCTTGGAAACCCTATGGATCAGTTCTACTCTGTCCTGTAAAGTCACTATGAGTCTGAATCAACTCTATGGCAAAGGGTTTCCTTCACCTTCACTCTTCCTTGCCAGACTAGTCTAACATTGTCAAGTTCATACCCAACAGTGACTGAACATAGGTAGCACACACCAATCATTGCCAGACAGACCAAAGGATAAGTCAACTTTTTCCACCTAACCTGAAAACAAACAACAAATAAATTCTGCTTTCTGTACTTTAAATCACTGAAGATCTCAAAGAAATCTCAGAAATGAGAAAAGAAAAGAAAAATACTATATCATCTGATTCAGTGACTGGTATCAGAAATGGCTTGTAACTTAAGCAGAGGTCACAAGTTACCTGTCTACAGACAGCAGGCAGGTAAATCAAATAAGTGAAGGGTAGCTATCTTAGCTTCCATGTTAGGGGCCCAAGAGGGAGTTTTGGAGACTGTAGCAATGTGAAAGAATCCATGCCTGGTCTAAAGGGAGCTGTAGCGCTTCAGTCCAGACTATACCACTCGGGAATGTAGCCCTGGTGTAGATGCTCTGATTTTCTTTTTTTCTTTTGAAAGAAGCTACAAATGTAGCATTTTATATAAAATCTAGTTTTTAAATGCTGTCAATTAATTATAATTTTTCATTACATGGGCTCAAGGTATGGGGGGCCAAACAAAACATGTACAGTCTACATATAACTCCAATGTTGCAAGCTTTGACTTGAGTTCAGAATTACTAAAGTTTACAAATTAATGTTGTTTCTCATCAGAGGTACAGATGAAAGGAGCCTTATGTTTCTGAAAAGCAGGAAGGATCAGTGAAAAAAGTGACTGAGCCCAAATTGTGAAGATTGATATTCTGCCAGCTCTTTCACTTATAAGCTGAATGAGTTTGAGCAAGTCACGTAGTCAGAATCTTAGTTTCCTCCTGTCTGAATTGAGGTCTCACCTGCCATCTCTATTTTACCTGATTGTTTTTGGAACATCAAATAGTGTACATACAAGTGTTCCCCTTTTGCAAAGGAATTATCTATCATTAATTTTTCAGCAGTGATTTGCTAATAAAAGCAACTGTTGTTTATCATTCTTTATCTTTCTGGAGGAAGGAAAAAAGTGTGTCTTAATTCCTAGTGCTCCTTTAACAGAAATACCACAAGTGGGTGGCTTTAAGAAACGAAAATTTATTTTCTCACAGTTTAGGAGGCTAGAAGTCCAAATTAAAGGTGCCAGCTCTAGGGGAAGGCTTTCTATCTGTCGGTTCTGGGGAAAGTCCTTGTTCCTTGGTTCCTTGGTGATCTTCATGTGGTATGGTATCTTCCCCCGTTTCTCTTGCTTGCTTGTTTATTACTTTATATTTCAAAAGAGATTGACTTAATACACACTCTACATTAATACTTCCATTAACATAACAAAAACCCATTCCCAAATGGTATTATAACCATAGGTACAGGGGTTAGAATTTACAACGCATATTTTGGGAGGACACAATTCCATCCATAACAAGGTGTGTCTTGGGTACTAATACATGTAATCTAAATGACACCACAAAAATTGATCAAAATGAATGTCCATCAGTGGATGAATGGATAAGCAAAATGTAGCTCATAGATACAATGGAATACTACTCAGCCAGTAGGAGAATCTAACTACTGACACACGCTACAACACGGATTAACCTTGAAGACAATATGCTGAGTACAATAAGTCAATCACAAAAGGACAAATATTATATGATCATACTTACATAAAATGACAAGAATAGCCAAAATCATAGAGACCAAAGTTTACTAGTGGCTACAAGGGGTAGAAGGGGAGCCACTGTTTGGAAAGCAATGAGTTTCTGTCCTTGGGAAATGGGAAATTTGGCATCGATTAAGGGTAATGTTTGCACAAAGGATTAATATAACTGATATCACTAAGCTGCATACCTGAAAAACATTGAATTGGCAAATATAGTGTTATATGTCTTTTTTATTAAAAAACGGCGGGGGGCAGCTGCTGTGGCTGCTTATGCATAACCAAACACCTCACTGGATTTTTGTTGTTGTTGTTGTTAGTTTGGAGGTTTATGGTCATGGTTTCAAGGGACATCCCAATCAATTAGCCAATTATTGTTTCTTAGTATTTCTGTTCTAACTCCCAGTTTATTGCATAGTGACTAGGGTCTTAAAAGCTAGCAGGCAGCCATCCAAGGTACAACAACAGGTCTCCTTTCACCCAAAGCAACAGAGGAAGTAGGAGAGTCAGGAATTGGATGAGTATATCAAATAAAAAATCTGATTTCCTCCATGAACAACTGCTTCCTCTGCCATGAGAACAGAACTGGATGGTGCCCAGTTACCATTTACCAAACATTTTGATCAAAGATTCTACAGTAGAATCCTAATCATAAGGGGGGAAATGCAGAACAGAATTTTAAATTCTTAATGGAATCCAGAATTTCTGGAGCCATTGGGGCTGGATGAGCCTCTGAAACTACTATGCTGAGATAATCTCCAAACTTTAAACCTTAATCCAAGACTATCTCCTGAAATTTTCTTTGAACCAAAAAAATAACTTAATTAGTAAAGTACACCTACTTTGAGCATTGTGTTCCTTTAAAGAATGATCTGTGTGAAATCAATTCGATGATGGCAACTCAAAAGATTGGATGATTTCTTAGTCATCTAGTGCTGCTATAACTGAAATACCACAAGTGGATAGCTTTAGCAAAGAGAAATTTATTTTCTCACTGTCTACTAGGCTACAAGTCCAAATTCAGGGTGTCAGCTCCAGGGGAAGGCTTTCTTTCTCTGCTGGCTCTGGAGGAAAGTCTTTGTCATCAGTCTTCCCTTGGTCTGGCAGCATCTCAGCACAGGTACATCAGATTCCAAGGATGTGCTCTGCTCCTGGCACTACTTTTTTGGTGGTATGAGGCCCCCATGTCTCTCTGTTCTTTTCTTTCTTTTATATCTCTTAAAACACTGTCCAATCTTGTAGACCTCATCAATATAACTGCTCCTAATCCATCTAAGTGGGTAATCCATCTTATTACAACATAGTGAGAGGATTTACAACACATAGGGAAATCACATCAGATGATAAAATGGTAGACAATCATACAATCGGACAAGGGAATCATGACCTAGCCAAGCTGGTAGATATTTTTGGGGGACACAATTCAATCCATGACAGATGGGGAGCTTAGGGGGCAGCGAGTTTAGATAATGGTGGTGGAATAATGTGGAAAAGGATATTGAGAACAGGAGCACAACTTAAAGAATCTAACCTATGTCACTGAATTGTACATGTAGACGTTGAAATGGAATATCTTAGTCTGTGTATACTTTCATCAATAATAATAATAAAAATGTATACATATGATTCTACAATTAATTTAAGTAATTCCACTGGAGGAAGCTCACTCTTACAGGCCTTCATTTAACTGTTTGTAAAATTGAATAATGATACTCACGTTCCTACTTAGAGAAATATTTTGAGGCTAAAATTAGCTAAAATGTATTTAAAAATTAAATTCAGTAAAAATACCAAGGGGCATTTTCATCTTTGATTATGATTATTAACTACTATTTTTCTTCCACAGGTGTTTGTTATCTACAAAAAAAAGAAATGATCTGATCATTATACTATTAATATAATTATTAATAGTATAATGATCAGATTTTTACTATACATAAATCTATTGCATAGCTAAAAAAATGCAGCATATTGAATAAAATATCTTTAGAAGGTATGTGATGGGCCCAGGTGATGGGGGCCCTGCTATGATCCAGCACCCTCCTCCTTTTTTGTTTTTTGTGAAGAGTGACCCAACATTATTTGGGGCAGAAACATTCCCAGCCCCAGGCTCAACGGTTTTTCCCAGAGTCCCTTGCAGCATGGGGTGGGCATATAACAGTGCATGCTGTGACAGAGAAGAAAAGTCCACGGGGGTTATAAGAAGCTTTTTCTTTGTCTCTGAAAGGAAACAGAAGAGGTTGGGCCATTCATTCTCCTCATTTCTACCTGGAACACAGACACCGTGTCTGGAGCACCAGCTGAGGTGACAAGAATAGGGAAAGGCCAGGAGAACTGCAGATTGGTTGTCAGTGACGTTGTCAAAGGAGGGAACCAGTGCTGGCAGATGACTCAGTCCACATTGCTTTTTGTGTAAGAAATATCTCCCACCTGTTTAAGTCTCTCTAAATTGACTTTCTGAATCTTAACACAAAACACAGTTCTAATTTATGAGGAAAAAGGTATTGTTATCTTTATTTTTTTTTAAATGTTGAAACAAAGGCAAAAAGGAATCAACACCTTATTCAATGGCACCCAGCACACAGATATGAAAATCAGTCTGTGTGATTCCCAATGCCATGCTGTTAACCCCAAAAACCAAACCAAACCTGCTGTCTTCAAGTCAATTCCAACTCACAGAGACCCCATAGAACAGAGTAGAATTGCCCCACAGAGTTTTCAACGTTGTAATCTTACAGAAGCAGACTATCACACTTTTCTTCTGTGAAACAGCAGGTAGGTGTGGACCATGGACCTTTTAGTTAGCAACCTGGCACTTAACCACTGTGACACCAGGGCTCCTTCTGTTAACCCTTATGCTACAAGAAAATGAGAGCCCTTGGTTTGAACAATGAAGTGAGAAGTCACCAATCTTTCTGGGAAACAATTCTTCCATGTATAAAATAGAGATTATAACAAACACTTCACTCATTTTTTATAAGGACCAATGGACAAATTTATATAAAAAGTATTTTATAAAAACCAAAAAGGACAGTATAAATTAAATGGTAATTATAATTATTAATGCAGATTTAAAACTTCATAGATTCTATTGACCATAAGGTATGATTTTAGAACATTAGCTACCATGTTCCCTAAATGTTCCACCCACGGAATGCCAGTGATGGATGAGTACTTTTCAAAGTTTTCTCCAAAAAAGTCAGAGTTGACCCAATACCTTTCTATTCTGAAGTATCCCCCTTGGTAGTTATTTCCAATGGAAGATACTTTCTTTGGCTTTTTGCAAATCTGAGGACCAGTCAAAATGTCTCAGCATTGTCTTGTTAGCCTTCTTAGGATCACAAGAGGTTTGAGAACCCTTGAGTTTCACAGGAGATAAAAGATATTTGGCAGTAGAAAATACACAGGATAACTGACTGAATAACCACACCATCAAGCAGGAGCTCTAAAATAAATTCTGATGCTAAAATACTCAAGGGCCAGTGAGGATGTTGACATTGAATACTGGTGGATGGAGGAAAGGGATAGGGTGAGGGCATAGAGACTCAGCATCCTCTAATGTCAGCATTTATAAGTAAGCTAAATACTTATCATCTTTCATTTAATTCTCACAAAAGTTAAGAGAGGTAGGCATCATTATCCCAATTTTGCAAAGAGGCTTTTAAGAAGCTGAATCTGTACAGCTTTTAAGAAGCATACTGAGAATGTCAATTTAGGTTGCCTGAATTCACACCACTGTCTCAACAACTAAGGTACAGTGTTTCATTTCCGATAGCTTCACAGATATAGGTCAACTGCTGCCAGATGTCCATGGACTTACAGAGTGTGATCCTTAAGGTTATATGCCAGCTTGTCTGGGCCATGATTCTCAGTGGTTTGGCAGTTATGCTGTAGTTCGGCAATCATATAATGATGTGATCACCTCGGTGATGATATCTGATATAATGTGATTACCTCCATGATGGAATCTGCTGTGAGTAGCCAATTGGTTGAAAGAGAATTTCCATGGGGGTGTGACCTGTATCTGATATAAATGGACTTTCTGGCAAGGCTCGTGGGCTTTTGCTCATGCTGCATCCTACAGCTGGCTCCCGTTAGCTTACCTGTCATCTCAGCTGACAATCTTAGAATTCATTGGTCTTTGAAGCCTGTGAGCCAGAGCCTTGCTGTCTGACTTGCCAATCTTTAGTTCACCAGCCCCTGTGGCTATGTGAATCAGGAGAAGCCTCCACCCTGACCCACGTTCCAGCCTCTACAACCGCATAAGTCGTTTACTTAATATACATCTGGTTTCTCTTCTCTAGAGAGCCCAGTCTAAGACACTGAAACTTATGGAGTGTCCTTATAAGAATCAGTAGATGTAGATGCAAATGGGGAGATCTTGCCCTATGAGACAACTGCATGTCTAAGATTTCTATACTGTTTTCAGATGAAGACACCTCATAAATATTGACTGAAATGAGTATAAACAGGCAGATGTGTCAGTATACAAAATTACAGTAGTGTAACTATTAGAAGCTCGGGCCCTAGATTCACTCTATTTGGGATAGCATCAGATTCTGTCACTTTCTAACTGTGTGACCTCGGGCATTCATTGAAAATCACTTTGCTTCAGTTTTCTCATCGTTAAAATGGTTATAGCATTGACTCTTAGATTGGTTGTAAGGGTTAAAAAAGTTAGTGAATTTTTGCCATTATCTTTAGGGGTAACTTTATACTGCTAGATAATCACTGTGTTTATTTGGAGTCTAACTTTACTCTAATTTAGAGGCTAATGACTGCAAAAGGCAGAAATAAAGTGAACTCTAGAAATTATATGCATATCATTTCTAAATAAATTTCATTAATTCATCTTATCAGAAACTGTTCTTGAGAAAATATAAATTAGATGGATTTAAAATGAAAGATTTAAGATATATGGAAACGTACAAGAGAGCATGTAAATGATGTGAATGTATGTCGTACAGAAGACAGCTTGGATAGGTGGCTGCTCAGGTGATCATCTTCTCTATAAGAGCTGTCCTAACCACCCATAGTAAAATAGGCAACCAGATTTAAACCACATAAACCCATCTCCCTTGCCACAGCACATTGAACTATTGATCCAGTTTGACCAAACAGATTGTGTCTCCCAGGAAGTAAGGACTGGAACAGAGAGAATATAGGCAATCTTTTTTTTTGTCAGACAAACGAACAGGGAAACTGTACAGTATCAGGGCTGGGGCAATCTGGTACATGCCGAACCAGAAAAGCAGAAAAAGCAGGTCTGTAGAAAGAGAAGAAAAAACAGAACTCATACCTGAAGCCAGGCAGCTGAGTTCAAATCAAGACTCTGATATTTTTTTAATTTATCGCTTTAGGGGACATTGAGGAAGTTACTTAACTTCTATCTGATTCAGTTTCCTCTTTCACAGGGTACTGTGATAATTGAATAAGGCCAGGGCCGATATGAGTTGTGTTTTTTTTTTTGTTTTTATGTATGTAAGCACTGGGTGCCTGGGACATGGTGCATGCTCTATAAATGTGATACCTCCAATTATGACTATCTTCTCAAACATCACTGTTGTTATACGTCAGCAAGTAAGAAGGGGTGGGAGGGCACTCAATCCCTGATAACTTTCTTAATTTCTTGGTCTGGTCCTGCATAGGGGGACTGTGGTTTAGGAGTCCTTGAAATATCCCTGTACCCTTCCAATGCATTATCTTTTCCCTCCGTTAATGATGGTTTGAATGTTTCAGTTTCTTGCAAACACATAATAATCCCTTACAAAGGAACACCAGTTTGTGCTGCCCTTTGGGATGGCTTAAACAAACTGTTCTTGACATTTGGGTGAACAATTCAGTATTAAGTATACCCACGCTCCCTTGCACCTGCACCTACCCCAGAAATAAAGGCTGTTATTGGATACATACAGACATTTTGCAGTGCTCTATCAGAACAGTAATAATCAAAGGGAGCGCTAGGCATGAGGGTGATATGAAACTCACACATCATAAAGATGCCTTCAAATTATTATTATAATCTACATCTAAAGTCATTTCTGTTTCATAGCTCCCTCTAGTAAAAAAATAAAACTCATAATTCAGTTAGGTAGTTTCTAGATGTGGTTGATATTGAAAGAAATTCAAAACATATTCCCTAAGACCCTCTTATGGGTAAGACTAACATAATCATAAAAAATATAAATGCTATTAAATAGACTATAAATTTCAAAATGATACAGGAATGCAATAACCAGCCAGAGATTTGAAGGAAATAATAAAAGCAAACGAAAGTCAAATAGAATCTGGCTTCCCCCTACCCCCAGCAGAGATAATGCCAAAGCCAAAAGATGCTGATCAACGAGTTTCTGCAACGTGGCCTTGCTCAATTAAAGACTTAGTGTTTCAGAGAGGGCTGGATAAAGTGCTACATGGGCAGCCAAACCGCAGTGCTCATAAATCATTAGGAATTTAAATAAAAGCATTCCAAAATAGATATATTATTTGTTTGTATCCAAAATAAATGCACTTTGTTAGAACTAGAAGACAATCCATGTTTGTAAAATATGCAAACTCTTCCCATAAATGTAAATCAGGGATAATTTCTGGCTTTGCAGCTATCTGGTAATGTGCAAGGCATTACAAAATGAGATTTTGGAGAACAAGTAATAAAATCAATTAAGAAAGTTCAGTCTTTACTGTAAAACCTAACTAAGCAAATATAAACCAAAGTTCTTTGTAAAATCCTCAGAGACGAGCTGATCATTGCATTTGCAGCCCTACTATTAAAAGCATTTATTTCATTGCAGGTACTTCACCACACCACCCGGAAGTACACCTTGGCCGGAATTTAATTTTTTTTTTTTTTTTTACCTAAGCTAAGCAATATTGTAATGAGTGACACAATGCTTTTTCAAAGAAATCACTATAAAACATGCTGCTGTGTTAATAATATAGCATTCACCAGCCATGCCCACCACTGAATACAATGGTCCAAGGGTCAATGGTACCTTAAATTTCTGCCCTGTTGCCTCTGAGATTCCATCTCCAGTTATATCTTTCTATAACGTAAGGGGTTTCTAGATGTGGTTGATATTGAAAGAAACACAAATCGTCTTTCCTAAAAACCCTCTCATGGGTAAGACTGACATAATCTGTTATGAATTGAATTGTGTCCCCCAAAAATGTGTGTCAACTTGGCTGGGCCATGATACCCATATTGTGTAATTGTCTACCATTTTGTCATCTGATGTGATTTTCTTATGTGCTGTAAAAACTACATCCACGATGTAAATGAGGCAGGTTTAGAGGCAGTTATGTTAATGAGGCAGGACTCAATCTACAAGATCAGGTTGTGTTTTAAGCCAATCTCTTTTGAGTTATAAAGGAGAAGCCAGCAGAGAGACGGGGGACCTCGTACCACCAAGAAAGCAGTGCCAGGAGCAGAGCGTGTCCTTTGGACCTGAGGTTCCTGTGCTGAGGAGCTCCAGTCCAGGGGAAGATTGATGACAAGAACCTTCCTCCAGAGCTGACAGAGAAAGAAAGACTTCCCTGGGAGCTGACATACTGAATTTGGACTTAGCCTACTGAACTGTGAGAAAATAAATTTCTCTTGTGGTATTTTTGTTATAGCAGCACTAGGTGACTAAGACATAATCATAAAAAAAATAAAAATACTATTAAATAGACCATAAATTTCAAAATGATACTGGAATGCAATATCCAAACTGCCCCACCAAACTCCCATTGTCCTTGTTTAATATCTTAGTTAGCTAGTGCTATTGTAACAGAAAATACCACAATTTGTGGTCCACAAGTGGGTATAGAAATTTATTTTCTTACAGTTTAGGAGGCTAGAAGTCTGATTAAGGGAACTGGCTCTAGGGGAATCCTATCTGTCTCTGTTGTTTCTGGGGGAAGGTCCCTGTCTCAGTTTTTCTAGCCCTGGCATTCCTTACTTCTTTGGCAACCTCAACATGATATCTACCATTCAACTGTTTGTGCTTGCCTGTTACTGTCCCTAATCTATTCCTTTTATAACTCAAAACTGATTATGTTCAAGACACACCTTACATGGATATGGATTTATTAACATGAAAAAGAAAATCCTATTCCCAAGTGGAATTACATCCACAGGTATAAATAAAAAAAAAAAAAATAGGGGTTAGAATTTTAACATATATGTTTAGGGGACACAATTCAATCCATAGCACTTAATAAACTTTACTTTGTTTAGAACCTGGTACATCCAGTCCCAAGGAATGAATCATACAATCCATTTCTTTGTGCCAGACTTTTACTTTCTAGCCTCTCTTCTTGCAGGAATGGGTGAGCACATGATCCATTTCTGGTCCATTAGACTTAAAGGGAAATCTTTATAAGAAGTAGGAGGGCTACTGTTAGGACAAAAAGTCCTTCCAATTAATGTTGCTTCCACCATCTGCTTTCAACAGTGATCATGCATAGGGCAGAAATGATACTTGAGGATCACTGAGGCCTTGTTGTCATTACTAAGCTGGTGACCCAATCCTGGAAAAGCTACCCCCAGACTACTTAACCAATGAGATGTTAAATATATATATTGTTAAACCACTGTTTCTTGGGCATTCCTTCACTTTGCTCCAAATGCATGTTATTACTTATTAATGCAGCGTCTTCCTTTGTCCTCACAACTCCCATTGTGCTAGGCTTGCAATGAAGCCAACAGACCTGCAGGCTGAAAATAAAATTGAACATTTATTCATCTTCCTGGGCAGTATCTGTAACATGCATTATCTCTTTTACTTTGCACCAAACCCTATGAGGTGGGTAGTACAAGTCTACAGAGAAGAAACTGAAGCATAGAAATATTGAGTAACTTTCCTCCAATCACACAACTAGTAAGTGGGAAGGCTAGATTTTGAGTCTGAACAAGTGTTCAGAGTTCTGGCTCTAAAATTATTCCTCTTCTCCCTCCTAAGTTCCATCAATATTTCAGTTTTTGAGAATCAGATCTCAGCTTGCTGCCACAAAGGAAAAGGATGTCTGAGATAACTATAAAATGGCTAACGATAACCAAAGAAAAGTATAATACTTTTTTCCCCCCTAGTATAATTCTGCATGGGAGTTGTTGGGGCTGCAGATTTAATGGCTATATCTCCACTGTTGTCTCAGGTACGAAATTGGTCATAAATTCTCACAAATGCAGTCTTCTGTTTAGACTGGTAAAATATCTGACATTAGGAATGCTTTTAGTTGGTGATCTCCTACACATAAGAATGAATCTGGAATATGACACAATTCTCCTAGCATGCAGGATGGTACCTCTGGCTGAGGCGTCTGCATGTTTGAATGCTCATAGCATGGTTCACATGGAATCCTGTCCTTCTGGCTTGGCTGCGAAAACTTGATATTTCGAATACAAGACTAAGATAGTCGTGGTAAAGCCTAAAGATGAGAAGCATAGGTAAGCCCCTATGACCTCTCAGAAGGCAAATGAAGACTGGAAGCAATGGCTGGGAATTCCCTGAGAGTGCACGCAGAGAGAAGCAAGACAACAGACGGTAAGGCATTGGAGATGAGAGGCAAAGGCAAAAGCCTGCTTTGGCTTCTTCTGTAAAGCAATCCATGTAAACAGTCAACGGTAGGAATAGTGCCCAATACTGTAACATTATTGGGGTTTTTAATAACAAACCAAAACCAAAACCCACTACCGTCGAGTCAATTCTGACTCATAGAGACCCTATAGGACAGAGTAGAACTGCCCCGTAGAGTTTCCAAGAAGCACCTGGTGGATTCAAACTGCTGGCCTTTTTGGTTAGCTGCTGTAGCACTTAACCACTATGCCACCAGGGTTTCCTTTAATAACAGGGGTTTATTAAATGTGAGATCTAATAAATACAAGATACCTGAAGCCTACCTAAGAGTGTATGCTTCTTGCTTCTCCTCTACTCCTGCATCAGTTTCCATCTAGAAGCACCACCTCCAATGTTAGGGTAAAAGTAGTTGAAGATGGCTCAAATATGGTGCAATTCTTTGATGCAGTCAAAGCTGCTTTCAATTATAAGTCCATTTTCAAACTTTTTGACTTGTGTCTAAAGCTGGGCTCTCTAGAGAAGCAAAACCAGTGGCATATATATATATATATATATATATATATATATATGTATATATATATACCAAAATCAAACCAAACCCAGTGCCATCGAGTTGATTCTGACTCATAGCGACCCTGTAGCAACTCTATAGGACAGAGTAGAACTGCCCCATAGAGTTTCTAAGAAGCACCTGGCAGATTCGAACTGCTGACCCTTTGGTTAGCAGCTATAGTGCTTAACCACTATGCCACCATGGTTTCCATATACCAAAACCCAAACCAAACCGACTGCCATTGAGTCAATTCCAACTCATAGCAACCCTACAGGACAGGATAGAACTGCTCCATAGAGTTTCCAAGGAGCACTTGGTAGATTTGAACTGTCAACCCTTTGGTTAGCAGCTGTAGCACTTAACCACTTCGCCACCAGCGTTTCCTATATATATATACACACACATATATATACATATACATATGTATATACACACACACATATATGTAGAGAGAGATTTATAACAAGGAAATGGCTCACAGGGTTGTAGAGGCTGGCAAGTTCCAAGAGGGTCAGGTGGCAGACTGGAGGTCTCTCCTGACTCACATAGCTGCATGGGCTGAGGAACCCAAGAACCAGGGGTTAGATGATGACATGCCAGATGCGGGATCCAGAGCAAGCAAAAGCCAGTGAACTTTGTCAGAATGTCCATATGTATTGAATGCAGGCCATGCCCTTGAGGAAAAATCCTCTTACAATTGATTGGCTGCTCTTAGCAGATCTCATCATGGAGGTGATTACATTATGGAAGAGCAATCAGTCCACTGTCTGCCAAATTCCATCATTATACAACTGCCCAACTACTGAGAATTCAAGCAGACAGGTAACCTTAACCATCACAACTTATTTATGGGATGCTCAGTATGCTAGGGCTTATGAAAAGATTTTCTTATATAGATGAGGAAATTGAGGATCAAAATGCTGACAGCTTTCCTAATGGTTACCCAGTTAGCATACGGTGCAGATGGGATCCAAGTTAGTCATTCTGGTTTGCCTACACCTCACTCCCAAGAATCCTCATATATTTTTCTCCTATTCTGAATTTATGTTTTCATCCTTCTTGCTTGATCTCAAGTAGATCTACCCAGTGCTTGTCAGAAATAAATGCCCTTCCCCTAGAAGGGCTCCTGGATGGTGTGAACAGTTTGTGCTGCATTACTAACTGTAAGATTGTTGGTTTAAACCCCACAAGCAGCACTGCAGGAGAAAGGCCTGGTGATCTACTTCCTTAAAGATTACAGCCAAAAAAAAAAAAAAAAAAACCTATGAAACAGTCCTGCTCTGTAGCACATGGAGCTCTTATGGGCTGGATTCAACTTGACGGTAATTTTTTAGGGGGGTTATCCCAGAAGGAAACACTGGGGAAGGGGTCAGTGGAACCAGGAAATAATCATGTGCCTTCCAGCCCCATTAATAACTCCATTTCTGGGGCTTCTGGGTCAAAATTAGCAGCTGAAAATTATTCTTCTGCAGCTAGAAAATCACCTGAGGGAAGAGGTATTTTTCAAATCTAGTATTTCATGGCGTTAGATCATACTGTTACTGAGAGAAAAGGCAACTTTTTGCCCCAGGTCATTACAGCAGCAATACCTACACTGGTTCCTAGAATCACACCTGTTTTAAAACAGGTCGGAAGTACCACTGGCTACCGAAGGAATAACAGCGTTACCTGACTTTCTAAAACACACAGTAACGTTTCTACGGAGGGGAAAAAAACCACCTTAAATCCTGGGAGACAGTAACTGTAGAAAAGGCATTCAAGCAAAGGATAAACTGTTGTCATCTTTTTCTTAGGTTGTTGTTATTGTTAGGTGCTGTCAAGTGGATTTTGACTCAAAGTGATCCCATGTTACAGGCTAGAACTGCCTCATAGGGCTTCTTAGACAGTAATCTTTAAGGACGCGGACTACCAGGTCTTTCTCCCGCGGACCCACTGGGCGGATTAAAACAGCTACCCTTTCTTAAAGGGTGCATTAAATATTTCTGTTCCACTCCCCACCAGAGCGCGTAGTGGGAGATGTGTGTTGTAAATAACACCACCTCACAAATCCCTTTCGATCTGCAGATGTGCGTACAGCTTCAGAAGTTCTAGCTGCTCAGGTTTGTGCTCCCACCCAGGATAAATCACTGCAGAGGGCCATTTCCCAGCAGGGGGCTGTTAATTAGTCTCAAAGGCTCCTGCAGCTCCTCTAGTGCTTCAAGGGAGTACACAAGCCACAGCCAGATACAAAACTTTTTTTTTTTTTTTTTTTTACGGTCAGCGCAGACTGAGATTTTATGAGCTTCCCATGGTTGTATGAAAGTTAAGCTATATGCAAATGTGCGAAGAGAAGGCTGTTAAAATTGACTGGGATAAATGTTTTGTTTATCTCGTGGCTGGAATGCAGCGGAACTCCACCGAAGCGGATGAGAAGGGAGACAAAGTGCCAGGTGCGTTAGGCTGCAAGGCCGTGGGCAGGGGGCGCTGCTCTGTGGCGCCAGGCTCATCCAGCTTCCCCAGCCCAGCTAAGTGCTTCCGTCTGTACTCCCAGAAAGCAGCATTTATCTCTAACATAGTAGACTATGTCTAGGGATAAAAAGTTTAAGAATTTTAGCATCTTAGAACCGATAGGGAGCCTAGAGAAAGGAGCTTTATTTTGTTACACATAAAGAAAACCGAGATTCCCAAGAGCTGACCTCAAAGCAGTCCTGACTGCCCTCAGCACTGCATAGGAGAGCCAGCAGAGCCCCGAGAGATGATTATTCAGCACGGCCCAAAACACCAATTGGACTTGATTTCCAGTTTAACAAATATGCAGTAATCATCTGCTAGGTACAAGGGACTGTGTTTTGAATATTGAGAGCTCTGAACAATCTCAGCTCTCAAAGAACTTATAGATCAGTTTATCTTCTTGCCATGATAAAATGCTGTTTCCTTGTGAGGTCATATAATGGGTTTTTTTTTTTTTTTTGGTCTTTTTTTTTTTTCCTTCCACATCTCAATAAGACAACATCTGAAATTCCCCAGAGGGTGGGCAGTAATATCCTAACAGCTGATGTATGGTGAGTGTGCTGCATGCGCAATGTGGCAGTAAGAGTATACAAGGGATATATCCATGAATCGCCCCTCAGTACCCCCAAAACACTTGGAATGGGCACAATAATTATCATTCCCATCTTGCAGAGAGGGCAACTGAAGCACGGAGAGTTTAAGTGCCTGGTCAAGTGAGTGGCAGAAAGGTACATTGAACCCTCATTTTTTGACTTCAGGGTATGAGTTCTTTACTGCTGTAACATTGCCTCTCGTAATAAGCTACAACTTGTGTGCTGGGTAAAGACTCTTTGTCCAAGAATCCTTAAACCACTACATGATCATGCCAATAGTCCCGAGATCTGAAAGAATAGTACAATTCTAGATCCTTTAGATTAAAAAATATATATGTATAGATTTATTAAAACACCTATAAAGTAGATAACTAAATGCAAAAACAACAGATACTACCATCCCACCTTTGAGCCAACACATGAAATAGAGTATCTCACATATTCCCACAGCTACTGTTACCCAATTTACAGCCACCCCTGACACCAGCCTGCTTTCCCTCTGGCAAATCCTCCTAAGATTCCTGCTTCTTTGTTGCTCATATGGCCTCCCCCAAGTCCCCAAACTGACTTCTTTTTCACAGGTATGGTTATATAGCTTATCTCCTTAGGGCGTGTCAGACAACTTAGAGGACTCAGTTCTTCCAGGTAATGTAAAAACCGACTCTAAATTTCTCCAGTTACATAAAGTTTCCGCTTTGTATCTCCTTCCTCTACAGAAGCGGACAGCCATTTCTCTATCCTATTCTCGTCTGCATGGATATCACTAGTGATTTACCTGTCTTACCTAGCATTTTTCTATTACACTTTTAAGATCACAGAGGCAAGATTTTCAGGGTTACCAAATGAATTTTTTTAAAAATATTAAACATATGTAGTATATTTAAAAACATTTTTTTTTCCAAATTCCTATGATGATCAGCGAAGGTCAAGTCAAAGTGAAGGGAAGAAAGCTGTGGTCTCTTACGACCCAGGCCAGGTGGTAGCATGCAGGGCCCAATGTCGTAGATCAGTGCCTGATAAACCATTTCCCTTGGCTTCCACAAATCTTCGTGGGGAAGGCTTGGTTATTTAGTAAAGGTGGTAGGAAAAATTGACTCTTGGAATAATCAAGTTGCTTCATGCAGAGGGACACATAAATTCCTGAGAATTCAAGGTGTTGCTTCAAAAACTGAAAATATGAAAAGGCACAATAATGCCTCATGAAACATTTCACTGAGGTCTTTTATTACTTGAGAATGATGAGCTCACCCAGATAAAAAAAGGGAATTAAAATTCTTAACTCAGGAATATTTTTAAAATAGACAGTAAACAAAGAAATAATTTCACTAATAAAAAAGGTGTCCTTGAAAATAAATAAGAAAAGCACTAACCCAATAATAGGAGAATGGAATATGAACAGGAACAAATGTTAAAAAAGAAAAGGAAAAAGAAAGAAATAGAATACAATATGGTTAGCAACCATATTGTGTTAAATAGTGAAAGACTATTTAACTTCTCCAGCAAATCAGAAAGACATTTTAAAACAAGTAGGTACTCTGCTTCTGCTATCAGATTGTCTCAAGGTTGATGACAGTACAGTGAGGCAGCCTTTTTTCAAATACTTCTTTTGGGAGAAAAAAAATAGCACAGTGTTCCATGTAAATCAGTTTGGCTATGTGTTTCAAGATCGTTAAACATATTTCCACTGTTTGACCAAATAATTCCATTTCTAAGACTTTATCCTGAAAATAATCTTTTAAATGTTAAAATGATGTACATAATGATGCTCATCACAATATTTGTAATAGAAAAAAAAAAAACACTCTACATGTCCAATGAGAGCAGAATGGTTGTTTTACTTCAGAACATTCATATGAAGAAATGTAGTTACTTTTGCTCTCAAAGAACACTGCAGGAATGAGAAAAAACGCTCATGCTGAATAGTCAGTTATTAAAAGGGCAGATAAATAAAAATATTATGAGTGATTTGGGGTTAGGGAACGAAGAAAATGTTCGGTCCTATTTCTTCCTTTATTTCTGGGAGGTGAGTGGTTAAGACAAGAACTTTGGAGAATTTGAATATTACGTTACAAACCTTTGACTAATGCAAAGGAAATATAGCAAAGGTACAGACTTGTGAAGCATAATGCAATCTGTTCTGCTGAGAACATGTTGCTTGCTTAGACTTGACTGAAATGTTGACAAGTTATTGCAGAAAGTAATACATACGCATAAACTCTAGTAATTAGATTGTGAATCTTCTGTCTAGAATAAGGAATATGCCCCTTTCAGATAAGTGGATCAAGAGAAGTTGAATATGAAGATGGCAGGGCCAGATGACTGAATGGTGGCCCTTGCCTCAGACTGTGCAACCAAACCAGGGTCACCACCAGTCACACGTGTTCAGTGGTGCAATTATGTGAATGAGAAAAAGCTACCTCGTCCTCTAGACAAAATCCCTGGGTGATAAAAATGGTGCACTGAAGAAAGGTCTGGTGATCAGCTTCTGAAAATCAGCCACTGAAAACCCTATGGAGCACAGTTCTACTCTGACACACGTGGGATTATCAGGAGTAGGGACTGACTCCACAGCACCTGATCTTTTGGTTTCCTCTAGACACTTTACTTCCAGAAAGGACACGAATCTGCTTTAACTAAAAAAGCAAATAGAAACCCTGGTGGCGTAGTGGTTAAGTGCTACAGCTGCTAACCAAGAGGTAGGTCGGCAGTTCGGATCTGCCAGGCGCTCCTTGGAAACTCTATTGGGCAGTTCTACTCTGTCTTATAGGGTCTCTATGAGTCGGAATCGACTCGATGGCAGTGGGTTTGGTTTTGGTTTTTGGTTATAGTTGCAGCGTACAACCAATGTTATTACACAATGGCCCTGAACCATGTTACGTGGTGACAAAGTGACTCAGACTACCATCTAAGAAGATCACAGGGAGCTTGGATGAAGAATCCAGAAGCGGTTGGTGTGGGACAGTCAGCAAGGGATGAACTGAGAAGAAGTCATGCCCCTACCCCCTACCCCACATTTAGACGAGCAGGAATATGATCATGTCCTATCCTGTGCACCGGTCCAGAGGCCCTGTGATGAGCGAAGGTGTGATAGCATGAGATAAACAGGAGAACTCAGCACATGCTTCAGAAATGGGGCCACTTGCATGGAACAATGCTCCAGTTACAAAATTGGGAAGAAAATTCCTCTCTTGCGAGTTTGTTGTTAGGAGCAAATGTCTACGTTCATGCATATGCATATATTACTTGGCAAATGATAGATGCTTAAAATTATAATAGCTTCATCACACTAATATTTTAGCAAATGCTGAAGAAACTCTTACTGACACTTAAAGATTCTTTGTTTTGTGTTAGGAGGAGCCAGGCAGACAAGAGATTCAGCCCTGTAACAATTCTAGTTCCACCATTAGTACCGAAACCAAACCAAACCCATTCCCATCAAGTCAATTCCAACTCACAGTGACCCCATAGGGCAGAGTGGAACTGCCCCGTAGAGTTTCCAAGGAGTACCTGGTGGATTCAAACTGCCAACCTTTTGGTTAGCAGCCATAGCACTTAGCCACTACTCCATAAAAAACAAGTGACAGGTTAAATCTCAAACTCTCTGGATTTCTGTTTCCTCATACTTAATATTGAAATAAAGTAATACCACCAGTTCTCAATAAAAAATAAGATCCCATCTACAGAATGACTCTACACGCTCAAGAGAGCCACAAAAACGCAAGGGATATTACTATGTGCCTTTACGTGTGTTTTATGTTTCTTCTTCACTTTTCTGTTTCTCCGTTTTCATTAGCAGTAAACACCTCTTGAAACCTGAAAGGAGCTTATGTGCTTTGTTTTGAAGTACAGAGGGGTACCTGGAAACTGTCCTGCTTTGTTCTTCCCCTTTGGGGAAAAGGGATCTTGGGAAAAGAACAGAAGGCAAAAGTCACGTCCCTGAGTCCCAGGGGTTGGGGGAAATCAGAGAGAAAGGGGCTGAGGAATGAACCACAGTTTAAAGTCTGAAGGAGATCTCATTCCCCTAACAGCTTCCCAGCTGAGTTATGGGAGCCATTTCTTGGACACTCCTAGAAACCTTTCCTTGAAGCTGGTAAACACAGCCTTAGAACAATTGGGGACCTCCTCTATCTAAACTACTTTAGTATTAACCAATGGAAAGAGGAGAATCAATTCTTGTGCACATCATTTGGACAGTGAAAGACGGGGACTGTCTTGGTTGGACCATGGCTCCTCTATGGACTTGTGAGAGTCTACACATCAGTTAAAACTCAGGGTTGTGTATACTTTTTTGTTGGCCTGCTGTATCCAATGACAAGCGAATGGGAACAGAAGATTCCATCACTCTTCTGCTTCCTATTTTAATAAAAAATGCCAGGGTTCAGGGATTAGGAGGAAAACATGTATAGATGCGGTGCTGTAAATAAAAAGTTAGAAGAAAGTCAGCCCATGTTAGTAATTCATTTTCTCAGGGCATCCCTGGGCCATCTGTAGCTCTTTTCCTTACTCTATTTTATAGATTCCAGAATCAAAAGGTGCCAGATCAAAAAGTTTCTTTGGTCTGAATATTCACCTGTTAGCACAGATTTCATCTAAAAAAAAAAGTCTTTGGTGCAGATTCCAGCTCTGCTTCCTATGCTTAATTTGGATTTAAATGACTTGCTAACATTAAACTTCATTAACTCGAAAATATGTGAGCCTTGTCTTCTATTCTACTTTCAACATTAAAAAAAAATGGTTTTTTAAATTATGAAAAATCACCTCTAGAAAGACTAAAGTCACAGCATGCAGGTGATTTTGGTCACAGGCATTGCATTCCATCTTTCTCTAAGCTAACAATAAACATAAAGGCAAATGTTATCACACATTTTCCCATATATATGAAGAAGGCATTTTCCATGTTGAGCGTTTAGTGTAATGATATCATTCAGGTATTCCTTTCCTTTCAATTTTGAAGTTTTTTTTTTTAATTTTTATTGTGCTTTAAGTGAAAGTTTACAAATCAAGTCACTCTCTCACACAAAAACTTATATACACCTTGCTACATACTCCCAAATGCTCTCCCCCTAATGAGACAATCCGCTCCCTCCCTCCACTCTCCCTTTTCTTGTCCATTTTGCCAGCTTCTCCTGATCCAAGAAGCTCACTCCTCACCAGCATCCCTCTCCAACCCATTGTCCAGTCCAATCCGTGTCTGAAGAGTTGGCTTTGGGAATGGTTCCCATCCTGGGCCAACAGAAGGTCTGGGGGCCATAACCACTGGGGTCCCTCTAGTCTTGGTCAGACCATTAAGTCTGGTCTTTTTACTAGAATTTGGGGTCTGCATCCCACTGCTCTCCTCCTCCCCAAGGAGTTCTCTGTTGTGTTCCCTGTCAGGACAGTCATTGGTTGTAGCCGGACACCATCTAGCTCTTCTGGTCTCAGGCTAATGTAGTCTCTGGTTCATGTGCCCCTTTCTGTCTCTTGGCTCATATGCCCCTTTCTGTCTCTTGGCTCATGTGCCCCTTTCTGTCTCTTGGCTCGTAATTACCTTGTGTCCTTGGCGTTCTTCATTCTCCTTTGGTCCAGGTGGGTTGAGACCAATTGATGCATCTTAGGTGGCTGCTTGCTAGCGTTTAAGACCCCAGACAACACTCTTCAAAGTGGGATGCAGAATGTTTTCTTAATAGACTTTATAATGCCAACTGACTTAGCTGTCCCCTGAAACCATGGTCCCCTATCCCCTGCCCCTGCTACTCTGGCCTTCGAAGCATTCAGTTTATTCCAGAAACTGCTTTTCGTTTAGTCCAGTTGTGCTGACCTCACCTGTATTGTGTGTTGTCTTTCCCTTCACCTAAAATAGTTCTTATCTACTATCTAATTAGTGAAAACCCATCTCTCTCCCTCTCTGCCCCCTCTCATGACCATCAAAGAAAATTTTCTGTTTAAACTATTTCTCAAGTTCTTATAATAGTGGTCTATTTGTCCTTTTGCAACTGACTAATTTCACTAAGCATAATGCCTTCCAGATTCCTCCATGTTATGAAATGTTTCACAGATTCATCATTATTCTTTATTGATGTATAGTATTCCATTGTGTGAGTATACCATAATTTGTTTACCCATTCATCCATTGATGGGCACCTTGGTTACTTCCATCTTTTTGCTATTGTAAACAGTGCTGCAGTGAACATGGGTGTGCATATATCTGTTCATGTAAAGGCTCTTATTTCTCTAGGATATATTCCAAGGAGTGAGATTGCTGGATCGTATGGTAGTTCTATTTCTAGCTTTTTAAGGAAGCACCAAATCAATTTCCAAAGTGGTTGTACCATTTTACATTCTTCCCACCAGCAGTGTGTAAGTGTTCCAATCTCTTATTTTGTGTTTTCTGGATTAATGCCAGCCTTGTTGGAGTGAGATGGAATCTCATTGTAGTTTTGATTTGCATTTCTCTGATGGCTAATGATCATGAGCATTTCCTCATGTATCTGTTAGCTACCTGAATACCTTCTTTAGTGAAGTGTCTGTTCATATGTTTTGCCCATTTTTTTAATTGGGTTATTTGTCTTTTTGCAGTTGAGTTTTTGCAGTATCATGCAGATTTTAGGGATCAGGAGCTGATCGGAAATGTCATAGCTAAAAACTTTTTCCCAGTCTGTAGGTAATCTTTTTACTATCTTGGTGAAGTCTTTGGATGAGCATAGATGTTTGATTTTTAGGAGCTCCCAGTTATCTAGGTTTTCTTCTGCATTGTTGGTAATGTTTTGTATACTGTTTATGCCATGTATTAGGGCTCCTAACATTGACCCTATTTTTTCTTCGATGATCTTTATTGTTTTAGATTTTATATTTAGATCTTTGATCCATTTTGAGCTCGTTTTTGTGCACGGAGTGAGGTTTGGGTCTTGTTTCATTTTCTTGCAGATGGATATCCAGTTATGGCAGCATCATTTGTTAAAAAGACTGTCTTTTCCCTATTTAACTTCTTTGGGGCCTTTGTCAAATATCAGCTGCTCATATGTGGATGGATTTATGTCTGGATTCTCAATTCTGTTCCATTGGTCTATATAGCTGTTGTTGTACCAGTATCAGGCTGTTTTGACTACTGTGGTGGTATAATAGGTTCTAAAATCAGGTAGAGTAAGGCCTCCTACTTTGCTCTTTTTCAGTAATGCTTTACTTATCCGGGGACTCTTTCCCTTCCATATAAAGTTGGTGATTTGTCTCTCCATCTCATTAAAGAATGTCATTGGAATTTGGATGGGAATTGCATTAAATGTATAGATCACTTTTGGTAGAATAGACATTTTTACAATGTTGAGTCTTCCTGCCCATGAGCAAGGTATGTTTTTTCCACTTAGATAGGTCTCTTTTGGTTTCTTGCAGAAGTGTATTAGTGCATCGTAGTTTTCTTTGTATAAGTCTTTTACTTCTCTGGTAAGATTTATCCCTAAGTATTTTATCTTCTTGGGGGCTACTGTAAATGGTATTGATTTGGTGATTTCCTCTTCGATGTTCTTTTTGTTGGTGTAGAGGAACCCAACTGGTTTTTGTATGTTTATCTTGTATCCTGATATTCTGATGAAGTTTTCTATTAGTTTCAGTAGTTTTCTTGAGGATTCCTTAGTGTTTTCTGTGTATAAGATCATGTCATCTGCAAATAGAGATAATTTTACTTCTTCCTTGCCGATCTGGATGCCCTTTATTTCTTTGTCTAGCCTAATTGCTCTGGCTATTGTCTGGTTCCTGTTCTCAGTCAGAATGCTTTCAGGGTCTCTCCATTTAGGATGATATTGGCAGTTGGCTTTGTGTAAATGCCCTTTATTATGTTGAGGAATTTTCCTTCTATTCCTATTTTGCTGAGAGTTTTTATCATGAATGTGTGTTGAACTTTGTCAAATGCCTTTTCTGCATCAATTGATAAAATCATATGATTCTTGTCTTTTGTTTTATTTATGTGATGGATTATATTAACTATTTTTCTAATGTTGAACCATCCCTGCATACCTGATATGAATCCCACTTGGTTATGGTGAATTATTTCTTTGATATGTTGTTGGATTCTATTGCCTCGAATTTTCTTGACGATTTTTGCATCTATGCTCATGAGGGATACAGGTCTGTAATTTTCTTTTTTTGTGGTATCTTTATGTGGTTTTGGTATCAGGGATATGCTGGCTTCATAGAATGAGTTTGGGAGTATTCCGTCCTTTTCTATGCTCTGAAATACCTTTAGTAGTAGTGGTGTTAACTATTCTCTGAAGGTTTCATAGAACTCTGCAGTGAAGCTATTCGGGCCAGGGCTTTTTTTGTTGTTATTGTTGGGAGTTTTTTCATTACCTTTTCAATGTCTTCTCTTGTTATGGGTCTGTTCAGTTGTTCTACCTCTGTTTTTGTGTTAATTTAGGTAGGTAGTGCATTTCTAGGATATCAACATTTCTTCTAGGTTTTCAAATTTGTTACAGTACAATTTTTCATAGTAATCTGAAATGATTCTTTTAATTTCAGTTGGGTCTGTTATAATATCACCCATCTCATTTCTTATTTGGGTTATTTGCTTCCTCTCCGGTTTTTCTTTTGTCAGTTTGGCCAGTAGTTTATCAATTTTGTTGATTTTTTCAAAGAAACCACTTTTGTTCTTGTTAATTCTTTCAATTTTTTTTTTCTGTTTCATTTAGTTCTGCTCTAATTTTTATTATTTCCTTTCTTCTAGTGCCTAAAGGTTTCTTTTGTTGCTCTCTTTCTATTTGTTCAAGTTGTAGGGATAATTCTTTGATTTTGGCCCTTTCTTCTTCTTGTATGTGTGCATTTATTGATATAAATTGACCTCTGAGCACTGCTGTTGCTGTGTCCCAAAGGTTCTGATAGGAAGTGTTTTCATTCTCATTGGATTCTATGAATTTCTTTATTCCCTCCTTAATGTCTTCTATAATCCAGTCTTTTTTGATTAATTTCTTAGTCCCTCTTTATTGCTTTAATGCTGTCTTCTTTTATATAATAACATCGCTGTTATCCTGTTTCGAGCTTTTTTTTTTAAAAAAAAAAATCTTGCTTTGTTTTTTTGATTTCCCAGTCTGGGTTGACTTCTGTTTGCTCTGCTCAGTGTTCTAGTGTTGGGTTGATACCTGACATTATTGATTTTCTAACCAAAGAACTCCCTTTAGTATTTCTTGAAGTTTTGGTTTGGTTTTTACGAATTCCCTAAACTTCTGTCTATCTGGAAATGTCCTAATTTCACCTTCATATTTAAGAGACAGTTTTGCTGGATGTATGACTCTTCACAGGCAATTTTTTTTTTCAATTTTTTCTTCAATATATCATCCCATTGCCTTCTTGCCTGCATGGTTTCTACGAGTAGTCCAAGCTTATTCTTACTAGCTCTCCTTTGTAGGTGCCTTTTTGTTTATCCCTAGCTGCTCTTAAAATTCTCTCTTTATCTTTGGTTTTGGCAAGTTTGATTATAATATGTCTTGGTGACTTTCTTTTAACATCTACATTATGTGGTGTTCAATGAGCATCTTGGATAGGTATCTTCTCATCTTTCACAATATCAGGGAAGTTTTCTGCCAACAAATCTTCAACAAATCTTTCTGTATTTTGTGTTATCCCTCCCTGTTCTGGTACTCCCATCACTCATAGGTTATTTCTCTTGATAGAGCCCCACATGATTCTTAAGGTTTCTTCATTTTTTTTTAATTCTTTTATCTGATTTTTCTTCAAATGTATTAGTGCCAAGTGATTTATCTTCAAGTTCAGAAATTCTGGCTTCTACTTGCTCAATTTTTCTCCTCTGACTTTCTATTGAGTTGTCTACTTCTGTAATTTTGTTGTTAATCTGAATTTCTGATTGCTGTCTGTCTATGCATTTTTCCAGCTTTTTAAATTTTTCATTATGTTCCTGAATAATCTTTTTAATTTCTTCAATTGCTTTATCTGTGTGTTCCTTGGCTTGTTCTGCATATTGCCTCATTTCCTTCCTGATGTCTTGAAGGGCTCTGTATATTAAACTTTGTATTCTGACTCTAGTAATTCCAGGAATGCACTTTCATCTAGATGATCCCTGGATTCTTTGTTTTGAGAGCTTGTTGAGGTGATCATGGTCTGTTTCTTTATGTGACTTGATATTGACTGTTGTTTCCAAGCTATCTATAAGTTATTGTATTAGTTTATGTTTGCTTACTGTGTCATAGTTTCTTGCTTTGTTTTGTTTTGATATGCCCAAATAGGTTACTTGAGTGAGCTAGCTTGATTATTTTCACCTTTGGAGCTCTGATGTCCTGTCCCCAGATGGCTAGAGCTGTTATTAAGTTTATCAATCTAGAAGTCCATTCACTTTTCTTGTATGAATTCAGCTCAGGTGTCCAGGTAGTTGATCATCAAGTATGTGGTACAGGCTGTGTCCTACAGTCTTAGACGGGCAGGGGTGATCGGTGTTGGTACCGGTATCTGGTTGAAGCAGGGGGTCACTCTCTGAACATGGCAGGGGGTTCAGAACCGATCTCCGAGTGTCTCTGAGGAAAGCGCATTCCTGTTTCCTAGATTGTGGAGGTGGGTGGGTTCTGCAGATGGACTATGGGCACCCAATATATTTGGTTGTAGGAACTGGGAGGTACCAGTTATCCTTGGATCTCTGTCGTGGGTGTCTGGGTGACCAGAGTGGAGCTACCAGTCCTTAGGCCCCTGATGTGGGTAGGTGAGGACCCTGTTTAATAGGCAAAGCAATGTCATACATCAGACATCCACCTCTCCTCCACACAGCTGAAATGGTTGGAGCCTGCCAACAAGGGCCTATTCTCCTGAAATAGGCCCACACAGGCCCATGCAGAGGAGAAAGTTGCTCAACGTCCACAGACCGTTTATGCCTGGACCGGAGCTGCTTCTGTCCTGTGCTCCCCTGGTTAGTGGAGATGGCAAATTATCTTTTCCCCAAAATGCAATTTTTTTCCTTCTCCAAGGCTGGGAGGGTGGCTCTAGGCGCTCAACAGGGCCTATCTCAGGCCCAGGGGATTCAGACTCTGAATCCGGCTTGGGGGTGGAGGGGGTGCAGTAAAATACACGCAAGTAATTAGCTTTTGCTGAAAGCGCCGTTCTTCTCAGGTTCCAGAGGTGTGAGCAGGCTGTGTGGCTTGCTGCTTCTCCTTGAGGAAACTGCAGCTGAATGCTAGTACCAGCCCGCCACTGTGGCTCTGGGAACGGTGCCTGAGGTCTCCCCGCGATTCGTGTCCAGTAACTCCTCTCTGCTTCTGAACCACCTCTTCCTCCCCCGCACCTCTGTTCATTTTCTAAGCTTACCTTTGATGCTCAGGGCTCCTAGCTTGTCTTAAATATACTTGTTTCACTTGTTTTTTAGGTCATAGTTGTAAAGAGGGCTCACCGGAAGGGTCTGTCTATTCCACCATCTTGGCTCCAGGATGTTCTCAAAGTTTTTCTTATCTCTGCTTTCACTAGATGTCCTCAGGAAAATTGCAGGAACACCTATGTCTTAATTACAGAGCACAGGTGACATTACTCTTTTGTGGCATGAAGAGAAGGCTGTGCCAGCCTGGGACCTGGACACCCCCCTTGAGTTGGAGGTGGTAGATTTGTCAAACAAATTAGGAGCAGTGAGTGATTGCAGAATTTGGAAGATGCTAGGGCTACTTTACCCTCCAAAGATGTCAATAGTCTGTCATCAATTCAACTCCCTCCTACACACACACACACACACACACACACACACACATTCACACTGATCCATATGACCTCCAAAAGCCAAGCTCTGATGATGTAGCACTTTCTCCAAACCTTTAGGAAGCAGCACTGACTCACTATGGTCTGCTTTTCAAGCCTGTGTTCTTTGGTCTAATGTTCATGACTTTCCTTCTTCCAAATATCATTATCTCGAATTACTCTTCAACATGAACCCTGATTACCAGCTGACTAGAGCTTCCATTGGTTCAGGGTTCATTAGGCTGTGCTCAGAGTTGCTATTTGCATGATGCCCAGACGTAGGTACCCAATTGGGTTGTACATGACTCAAAGATGGCTTTATTTTTAGAGGCTTTAATATAAACCTAAAATATAATTTCATGCTTGATGCTTTGTAATTGTGGATTCCATGGCTGTGCAACTCTGGATATTTCTAGTGAGTTTGAAGAACATTGCTACCTTCTGCTTTCAATTACTAAATTAATGAACCAACAGTGCAAACTCAGCACCTACTTGTGTCAGACTATCTGCTAAGCATCTGTTTAGTTATTTAATTTTCACAGTGACTCAGTGCAATAAGGTGACAATCATTCTCATCTTACAGATGAGAAAACTGAGGGCCAATGAGGTTAAGTCACCTTCTCAAGGCCCAACAGTCAACAAGTAGACTGAGATTCAAACTCAGGTTTGTTGGACTTCTTTGTCAAAGCAGATTACCTGGAGGAATTGGCTTTATCTTCAGATCAAGTGAAAGTCTATGGTCACTAAGGCTTATGGGTACTTGGTCCCTTTACTAGTACGCTATACTTGTCATCTAAAAAATTGTATAAGACTGAGTTCATTCTAATACCTCAACACAAATTCATCCAACTGCTTCTTCTTAATGGAAATGGTGGTAAACTTCATGAAGCCAGGAGGTAAACTTCATGTTACTAACCATTTATTATGCTTGGCGTAATGAAAATCAAGTCGTAGCCTCCAACTGTAATCAGTATTTCTGGGAATGGTAGAGAGATGTAAGAGGAGCTAACTTCTTCAGGGCTATCAAGCAAAATGATCACTAAAACCAGACTTGTCTGAACAATTATCATATGCCCAAATTTGACCTAGGTGCCAAGGAGAAGTCAGGAGGAAGAAGAAGTTCATTTCCTTCCTCTAGAAGCTCAAAATTTGATCTGATTCCATCTTCCAACGCATTTCTTATGGGCTACACCCAGCCATCAATGGTGTAAATAAAACATTCAGGTTTCTTGCAGAAACGTTACTCCACTATCCTTCATGCAATAAGGCAGCACTTTGTAACAAGCTTTATAATGAGGCTATGAATTAAAGTGATGCATGGCTTTTCCGAGGTACAATATGCATCACAACAGCCTGTATTAACAATTTAAAACCATATAATGTGCTTTATAAGCTAATAAAGTAGCTGCCTCTAAATGATTTATCAAATATGAATAATGCATCCAGAAATAACTTACAGGAACAGGGCCAGCCTTCTCCCTCCCCCCTTCCTTTGCTAGCTTTCCCTGCAGATGATAGTGAGGACACGTGGGAGCCCAGTTACTGAACTCTAGCCACCAGCCCTTTGCTCTGCCAGGAAATCTCCTGGAGTCCTCCCCAGAGCCTCCCAGCCTAGTCCCCTATTCCCAATTTGCCAGCCCCTCTCTCTGCTTCTTCCCACTTCTGCTTCTCTCTCTGCTCTTTTTTGCTGGCTTTATCTTTCTATCCATTCCTGGTCTTCCTCATTCTCTCATCTTCCTACCTTTATTAAAGAGAAGCCAGGAGACATCCTAGAAAGTTTTCTTATAAAAACAGCTAACCACAATACGTTAAGCAGCCACCAATCGGGAACTCCAAAGGCACATAGTCCAGAAGGAGAATGATTTCACGTGATTTCACGATTTCTAAGATATAGTCACATAAGAGTTTAAATAGCTCAAATCCCTAAATCATATCTAGATTTTGTGCTCAGAATTTGTCAGATGAACACTGCCTTTGGACCTCTATATGATTATCTGAAGATTTAAAGTATGATGGACCAATGTCTGGGCATCTTAGGTGGAATGTAACTTTAGAAAGAGAAATATATATATATGTGAAACCAAAAGTAGAGTGGAGAAATTCACAAAAGAATATTTTTCCTAACCTAAATATGATAACTAGCTGGAAACTCTAAAAAAAAAAAAAAAAAAAGTAGCTTTTTTAAAAACCCATCAGACAGTTGAGAATGGAAAGGAGCATGAAAAACTTAAATCTCAGAAAGTGTTGAGCGACCCCTGGGAAAAAAGAGAACCGTGACTTCTATAATCTCTACCAGAAGAGCAGGAGGAGAACAAATCCACTATAGGCCAGGATATTGAGGGAAAAGCCAACATTCTACAATTTTATAACATTTATTTGGAGACTGACAAAACAGATTAGAATCCTGAAGAGCCTCAGCAGTACTCTGAGTCTGCAGCCACATGCAAACTCCTTCCCATACAAAATGCAAAGGGATAAAGTGCCAAAATGCGGGTGATGGCACTCTAGTGGTAGAATCCTTGCTTCCATGTGGAACACTGAGGTTCAATTCACAGACAATGTGCCGTATGTGCAGCACCACCCATCTGTCAGTGGTGGTTTGCATGTTGCTATCATCCTAAACCCTGCTGGCGTAGTGGTTAAGCACTATAGCTGCTAACCAAGAGGTCGGCAGTTCAAATCCTCCAGGTTCTCCTTGGAAACTCTATGGGGCAATTCTACTCTGTCCTGTAGGGTCGCTATAAGTCAGAATCGACTCGACAGCAGTGGGTTTGGTTTTGTTTTTTTATCATGCTGAACAGGTTTTAGCGGAGCTTCTCAACTCAGGTGGACTAGGAAGAAACGCCTGGTGATCTACTTCTGAAAATCAGCCAAGGAAAACCTGATGGATCATACTGGTCTGATCTGTAACCAATCCCGTCACAGCAAAGACCGGGCGGTGTTTCACACTGTTAGGCATAGTGTGGACATGAGTCAGGAGCCAACTAAACAACAGCTAACAATGTGTCAAAGGATGCATGCAGGGAAGGAAAGCTGAGAAAAACCCCTTTCCACCAGTGCACTGCAGCTGTGCTCAGGAAATTGGAATAGAGAAGCAAGGAGGAGAGACTACAGAGAGCAGAAGGATGGGAACTGGAGATCAAAGAGAACTCACTATCCAAAAGCTAAGACCTAGTCTGCAAGTAGAGAGAGATCTCCCTGAGTTCAGAAAACTGGAAACTCATTTGTGAAGTATAAAGAGATCTCTAGAATATCACTGGTCTTCAAATCCCAAGTCTTTCTAAAACAAAAATTTTGATCTGGCCCTCTAAATTTTGAAACCAGTAGTGAGCTAGATCAATTAAATGCCCAGACATAGGTCATCAAAAGATTGAACTCACTGGCCTGATGAAGAAATGTTGTGCCGTATTTTGTACCTGAAACTTGTTTACCTCAGTCTCTACTATTCTTTTACACAAAAAACACCAGCATGTATGCAATTAAAACAAACAAACAAAAAATCAAGCTATATGATGAAGCAAGGAAATGCAATTAACAGGTAGGAACATTGAAATAACAATGGTGGAGTTTTCACTTCTGATGATGATAGAGTGACTTTTAGCAAACTAGCCCTCCTGCCATAACAGCTATAAAACTGCATAAAATACTGTAGGTAGCTGTTTTCAGGTAATAGAAAGCAGGTACTACAAGGATGTGGTCCCATGAGTAAGGGAACTCATGAGGTGAGCTTCTCAATCATCCAGCTCTCTGCATGGAGAAAATTTCTCTACTTGGACAAAAATTCATGCAGCTCAACTAGAGCCTGAGTTGAGGTTAGGCAGTAGATATCAAAATTTGAGGCTGCTGAAATGTGTTGAAACTGCAGGGCGGGTTATTTTAGATGTGTAGGCTGTACAGAGAAGGGATCTAAAACCCCCTGTGGGGCTTCTCAACAAGCCTGTGGTTGAGAGATGGGCTCTATGTGTTCAGGAAGAGATCAACCAAGGTTAACAAGAGAGCAGCTTCTACAAGGTTGAGAGTTGAACAGAGATACTAGTGGTTGAGCAGTGTTGGAAGATGTTGGAGTTCTGGACCTACCAGAGTGGAGAGATCTCATTAATAACCTTTTAATAGCCCTAGCATCCAGCTAAGATACCAGAAAGGCCACACCTGAGGAGTAAAGATCATGCCTACGAAAAAACATACCTTAACCCCACCTTAAAGAAGATTAAAACCAAGCCTTAGCATGATCTTCAGGGGAGATAGAATTTGGAGGCTATCTCTTCACAAATTTTGAAAACCTTAAGAAATTCTTTGAGCATTTCACAGATCTATACGAACAGAGCAAAAACAGGCTGACATGTTGAAGGTATTCTGCCAGTAGTGTTCCTGCCTGCTGAAACAGGAATAAATATTCTAGAGAAGAGAGTCGAAAAAGATATCTCATGCAGGCCTAACCTGGAAAAGCTAATGTGATTATACCAAATCACACAAAATAGACTTTAAAACAAAGAGTAATTTGTAGTGTCAAATCACAAAATGACAGAACAATCATAGGTGTGCTAATTCATAGAACATTTAAATAAAAAATAATTCAGCATAAAGGATTTAGGCAAAACACACACACACACACAAAACTGTCAGCCAACTTTATTGAATTGGCATTAGAGAGCATGATACCACCAAACTGAAAAATACACATTAATTTCAAGTAAAAATGCCACATTCACCAAGATATACCATATTTCAAACTTAAAATGCATAATTGAAATATGCATACCATGTTTTCTGACCACAAGAGTATTAACATAAAAATCAACCATGATAAAATAATTTTAAAAATCTCTACACGTTAGGAAAATAACACAATTTTAAATAGCTGTGTAAAAAAAAGTCACTAGAGAAATTACAGCATATTTCAAACTATGGGCTATCAAAGTGTGTGAAATATAGTTAAGAAGTAATTACAAAGAATTTCATAGCTTTGCCTTTCTGTACTATAAAATGAAAAAATATAAAATCAATAATCTAAGATTGCACTGTATAAATGCAGCAAAAGAAGAGTAAAGGAAGTCCAAAATAAGAAGCAAATTATAGATCATAAAAATAAAGTGGTCATGTAGAAAATCAGCAAAATTAAAAGTTGTTTCTTGATAAGAATAATAAAATTGATTAAAAGACTCTAAAATAAATAATGAAGGAACAAAAGGGACAACGCGAATTACCAACATCAGGAATGCAAAAAGGAAACGCAACTACAGATCTTACAAATATTAAAAATATAATAAAAAAAATTAAGGAGTTACTAAAAACTACTTCTGAGTCCCTGGTTGGTACAAAAGATTAAAGCATTCAGATGCTAAACAAAAGGTTGGAGGTTTGAGTTCACCCAGAAGCCCCTCAGGGGAAAGGCCTGGCAATCTGCTTCTGAAAAATCAACCATTGAAAATCCTATAGCGCACAGTTCTATTCTGACACACTAAGGGTCTCTGTGAGTCTGAATTGACTCGACAGCAATTGTTTTATAAACAACTTTATGCCAATAATTTTGACACTATAGATCAAATGAATTATTTCAAAAACAACTGATACAGATAGAAATTGGAAACCTGAATAGTCCTACAGCTATTAAAGTAATTAAATAGCAATAAAACACCTTCTCATAGAAAAATCTTAAGGCCTCACTTAATATTTCTTATTAAACATTTAAGAAAGAATAATACCAATACTATACAAATTCTTTCAGAAATTAGATGAAGAACAATTTCAATTAATTTTATGAGGGTAATTTCATTTGAATCATATAATTAAAAATGTATTTAAGAATAATTACTATCAATATTTCTCAAAAGACATGTAATATTTCTTAACTGAATATTAGCAAATTAAATCTATCAGTAAATAATAAGTAAAATATATCTAAGTGTGATTTATTTCAAGTATGCAGGCTTGGTTTAACATAAAAAAAATAAGCAATGTAGCTTTCCATAATAACAAAACAAAGGCAAAAAAATCATATAATCATTGCATTAGATACAGAAAAAGAACTTGACAAAATTCAACATCCATTCATAATTTGAAAAAAAAGAAAAAACTTTCACAAACCAGGAATCTAGAAAAAGGGGAAAATTTCCTAAATATTGATATAGTTCATCTATAATAATCTCAGTATCAATTAATCATACCATATTATTAGAAGCTTTTCTCTTAAGCTGAAGAACGAGGAATTACTCACTCCCCCAACTTCTAAGAAATATGATGCTGTATGTACTGTGCATAATGCAAGAAAAAGAAATCAAAGGCACAGACATGATACAGAAGAATTAGAACTAGTATTCTGCATAGATGATATGAATTTGTACATTAAAAAAAATCAAAAACATGAAACATACATAAAAGACACCAGAAATTTAGCAAGGTAGGTCACAGGATATAAGGTCAATGCATAAAAACAAATTTTATTTCTGTATATTATCAACAAACATCTGAAAAAAATATTTAAAATACTATTTACAAAAGCACTGAAAACTTTAAAAGCCTGGGAGAAAAACCTAATAACAAATGTGCAAGACCTACACATTGTAAATTATAAACCATTGCTGAGAGAAATTTAAAGAAGACCTAAATAAATGGAGGAAACCCTGGTGGCATAGCGGTTAAGTGCTACAGCTGCTAACCAAAAGGTCGGCTGTCTGATTCCAACAGATGCTCCTTGGAAACTCTGTGGGGCAGTTGTACTTTGTCCTATAGGGTCACTATGAGTAGGAATCAACTCCGCTGCAAAGGTTTTGGTTTTGGTAAATAAATGGAGAGATATGTCATGTTGATGAACCAGAAGATTCAATATTTTTAAGACATCAATTCTCATGAATTGTATCTATAGATGCAGCCCAATTGCAATTAAAATCCTACCAGAATTTTTTTGTTGTTGTTATTGAAGAAATTGACAAGCCAACTATGAAATTTGTATGGAAATGCATCTGATCCAGAAGGGCCAAAATTATCTTAAAAGGAAGAAAAGTATCATATTTGAGGGATTATACTACCTAATTTCAAGATTTAAATGTTTTGAAATGTAATAAAAACAGTGTGGCTTTGGCGTAAGAACAATCAACAGATAATGGAACAGAGTCAAGTGTCCACGAAGCCACCCATAGACAGTCAGTTAACTGATTTTTTTGCCAAGCAAAATAAATTGAAAAGGCAAAGTCTTAAAAAAAAAAAAAAAAAATTCATGTTAGAACAACTGGAATTCCATATGGAAAAAATAAATCTTGACTCCTTTCACTCCAAACACAAAAATTTATCTTGGATGAATTATAGATTGAAACATGTTAAGCGTAAGTTCTAGAACAACAAAGCTTACAAAATGAAAATTTCAAAGAATAGCTTCATGGCTTTGGGGTAAGCAAACATTTTTCAAACAGAGTAACAAACCAAAAAGAACAACAAAAGCATTAAAAAAAAAATGATAAAGAGCATTTTATTGAAATTAAAATTTCTTGCATCAAAAGACATTGTAAAAAAAAAAGTAAAACTGTAAGTCACAGGCTGGAAAAAATATTCACAAAACATATACCTTAAAAGGAACTGTGTACAGAATATACAAATGGATATCAAATATTGGCGAGCATACGGAACAACTGTAGAGTAAAATGGTACAAGTATTTTGGAAGACTATATGGCAGATTTTTACAACATTAAATATATACCCACTCTAACCCTATGCTTTAGCTAGTTCACCCCTTGGCATTTCGCAAAGATACACAAAAACATACGTACACTTGAGCGTGCGCGCACACACACACGCATACGTACGTGCGTGTGCACACACGCACACAGCTAATAAAGACTCTTCATTAGTAGCCTTATTATAATAGTCTCAAACTGGATATAACCCAAATTTCTATTACTAGGAAAGTAGATGGGCAACTTGGTATATTCATATGATGGAGCGTCAATCATCTATAAAAAGTAATGAACTACTGATAATTGCAACAATATAAATGAATTTGAAACCATTGTGCCTTAAGCCAAAGAAGCCAGACATGAAAGTCCGGCCTCTATGAGACCCTGTTGTCACCAGCCTAGCACAGGCAAAGCTGGGAGACAAGCTGCACCTGCCCTCTGTCCCTTCTTCCTGACTGAACTCCCAGATTGATGAATCATCTGCAAATAGCTTTCTACAACAAAATAAGTAAAATTGTCACAGGCTTAGGGCTCAGCACATCCTCATTTAATTTAGAGTTTCTCAGCAGTGACCAGCCTCTGGGTGGGGTTTATTTTAGATTTCTATTGAGATGTGCATCTTCAAATGAAAAAGTCTCACATGTCAGACTACTATTAATCTGGGGGCGAACAAATGAACAAATTTGTGTGATTCATTGTTGAATCAATGTTGAACAAATGAATAAATGAATGAATCGACACAACAATATTTCACGCCTAATTTTAAGACACAGGAAGGACACAACCGGTCCTTCTCTTTTACAGGACACGTAAGAACCATAGAAACCAGAACGGACAAAACAAAAACAGCAGCAGCAGGAGTGAGTGGCCCACAAAACTGAGTGGATGAGAGGGTGGCACTTCAGGCAAGTATTCAAAGAAGAGAGTGCTAACCCACTGCCTAATAACTCCAGCTAGAAGCAGTGACAGATTCTCATCAGGAGAAGCACTACTTTGAAGTGGCATTAGAGAGATTGTCTCTCATATGTTATCACTGTAGTTCATATTGATTCATTCTCTGTAGTTGAATTATCTTTAAAAATTTATGGTGCATTTTTATGGCAATAGCCAATCATGCATATCATTAGTGTGCATAGCAAGAAGCTTCAGACAAGAGGAGACTGATGGCTTCTCAATTATTGATGTAAATGAATTGCCAAGTGTAGCTGGTTTAAGAAATGCAATAAAGAGCAAAAGTCAAATCTCTGGCTTGGTGCACACACACACAACCACACTAAACAAACTCATATTTCATCTCAGCAATCAATGAGGAAGGCAATTAAGTTACTTAAAATTTCAGACACTTCTGGACTTTTACTTCATGAAACAAAATGGAAACATCGCCATTTGAAGGAAGGATACTCAGAATTTCGAGTTTAGAAGGTACTCCCATACCAAAAAACCAAACCCACTGATAGCTACCCTACAGGAGAGAGTAGCACTTCCCCATAGGGTTTCCAAGGCTGTAAATCTTTATGGGGGCAGACTGCCACGTCTCCTCCCACAGAGCAGCTGTTGGGTTCGCTGACCTCAGTAACAGCTGAGCTCCTTGACCACTGACCACTAAGGCTCAGAAGGTGATTCGGAGGATAGCAAGCCCCTAGCAGTAACCCCTGGCAGGATTCCACCTTCTGCTCAGATCCTGCCTCTGACTAGAGATGGGTGGTCAGTGTGCTCACAGAGTGGACTTCAATTTATGAGGAAAGCCAGCTGAACAAACTAAAGACACAGATTATTACCCACGTACAATGTGCTATCGCTACTGACTTCTTCTGGATTTAACCCACTGACCCTCTGGGTTTCCCTGAGCAAATTATTCATTATCTCTAAACCTCTTTTTCTTTTCATTTCTAAAATGAAACCAATCGTGATATCTCTCCACGAGATCATTTTCGGTATTTAGAAGATAACATACACTACACAGTCACTAGCAAACGCTTTGGGTTTATGCTACAGCTGCTTGATGTGTTTTTGCCTGCAACACTCACCTCTACTACACTGCCATGGCCACAAACTAGACATCGCTGTCACTCTAAAGCACCACAGCAAATTACAACTCTCCGCACTCAACTGCACCACCTAGCAACACTTACTTGCCTTTAATCAATTCGGTTTTCCATTCCTTTTAGTAACTCTTTCCTAAATTTAACATACTTTAAGCTGAAGTCCAGTCCCATCAATGTTACACTGAGTAGATGATTTCAGTTTCTACATCAGAGAGAAACTTAGGCCATCAGGTAGGATTTCTCCAACTTCTTGTGTACCCATTAATGACGAATATATTTATATCCTTTGCCAACCTTGCATTTTTCCCTCCAGTCCTAGGGGACACCTGCCCAGGACCAACTAATGGTCTGTTATGTGCTCTTCATATTACTCCTTTGCCAAATTCAGAACCAAGTCTTGAGCCTATATATGCTCTCGGAGCTCCAGACCCACGTGTCTAAATATATATACTGGGCATCGCCACATGAATGTCACATAGGAAACCTACATTCAGCATACGTCATATGAAATCCCAATCTCTATCTCAAACCAAAACTCAGAGGCTCCTTGGAAGATAGACCTGGCGATCTGCTTCCAAAACCCTATAGAACATTTCTACTCTGCACACATGGGATTGCTGTGAGTTGAAATCAACTTGATAGTAAGTAACAACAACAACATACTGGGGCGTATGGTATATCATCTAGATTATGTTTGTGCCATTCTTGAGATCTCCCTTTTCATAAACCTAGCATCCAATTGCAAAGTTACATCAGCTTTACTTTTTAAACTCTTTTTTAAAATTTGATTGCTATCCATATATATATCACAGAATTTGCCATTTTAACCATTTTATGTGTGTGTATAAATTTTTGTGTGCTTTAAGTTTATAGCTCAAGTTAGTTTCTCATACGAAAATTTATACACACGTTGTGTGACCCTAGTTGCTCTCTCTATAATGTGACAGCACACTCCCACTTTATATGTCGGATTTCCTGTGTCCATTCAACCAGCTCCTGTCCCTTTCTGCCTTCTCATCTCACCTCCGGACAGGAGCTGCCCATTTAATCTCAAGTATCTACTTGAACTAAGAAGAATACCCTTCACAAGTATCATTTTATATTTTATAGTACAGTCTAATCTTTGTCTGAAGAGTTGGCTTCAGGAATGGTTTTATTTCTGGGTTAACAGAGAGTTTGGGGGCCATGTCTTCCAAGGCTCCTCCAGTCTCAGTCAGACCGCTAAGTCTGGTTGTTTTAACCAGAATTTGAGTTCTGCGCTCCACTTTTCACCTGCTCCATCAGGGGCTCTCTCTTGTGTTCTCTGTCAGGGTGATCATTAGTAGTAGCCAGGCAGCATCTAGTTCTTCTGGTCTCAGGCTGATGGAGTCTGTGGTTTATGTGACCCTTTCTGTCTCTTGGGCTAATATTTTCCTCGTGTCTTTGGTGTTCTTCATTCTCCTTTGCTCCAGGTGGGTTGAGACCAAGTGATGCATCTTAGATGGCTGTTTGCCAGCTTTTAAGACCCCTGGCACCTCTCACTAAAGTGGGATGCAGAACATTTTCTGAATAAGTTTTGTTTTGCCAGTTGACCTAGATGTCCCCTGAAATCATAGTCCCCAGACCCCAATCTCTGCTACTCTGTCACTCAAAAGTTTGGTTGTATTCAGGAGCTTCTTAGCTTTTGGTTTAGTCCAGTTGTGCTGGCCTTCCCTGTATTATGTGTTTTCTTTCCCTTCACCTAAAATAGTTCTTATCTACTATCTAGTTAATGAATATCCCTATCCGTCCCTCCCAGCCCTTGTAACCATCAAACGATATTTTCTTCTATGTTTAAACTTTTTCTTGAGTTCTTATAATAGTGGTCTCATACAATATTTGTCCTATGGCAACTGACTAATTTCAGTCAGTATAATGCCTTCCAGATTCCTCCATGTTATGAGATGCTGTTCTTAATCACTGCATAGTATTCCATTATGCGAATATACCATAATTTATTTATCCATTCATCTATTGATGGGCACCTTGGTTGCTTCCATCTTTTTGCTATTGTAAACAGGCTGCAATGAACATGGGTGTGCATATATCTGTTTGCATGAGGACTCTTATTTCTCTAGAATATATCCCAAGGGGTGGGATTGCTGGACCTTCTGGTACTTCTATTTCTAGCTTTTTAAGGAAGCTCAAAATCGATTTCCAAAGTGATTGTACCATTTTACATTCTCACTAACAGCGTATAAGTGTTTCAGCCTCTCTACAACCTCTCCAAAATTATTTTGTGTTTTTTAGATTAATGTTAGCCTTGTTGGGGTGAGATGGTACCGCATTGTAGTTTTGATTTGCATTTCTCTAATGGCTAATGATTGTGAGCATTTCCTCATGTAGCTGTTAGCCATCTGAATGTCTTCTTTGGTGAGGTGTCTGCTTATATCCTTTGCCCATTTATTAATTGGGTTATTTGTCTTTTTGTAGTTGAGTTTTTGCAGCATCACGTAGATTTTAAAGATCAGATGCTGATCAGATTTGTTTTAGCCAAACACTTCTTCCCAGTCCTTAGGTAATCTTTTTACTCTTTTGGTGAAGTCCTTGGATTTTTTTTTTTGGGGGATGAGAATAGGTGTCTGATTTGTAGGAGTTCCCAGTTATCTAGTTTCTCTTCTGGTGTTAATGGATTGCTAGTAATGTTTTGTATACTGTTTATGCCTTTATTAGGGCTCCTGGCATTGTCTCTATTCTTTCTTCCATGATCTTTATTTTTTTAGATTTTATATTTAAGTCTTCGATCCATTTTCTGTTAGTTTTTGTGTATGGTGTGAGGTATGGGTCTTGTTTCATTTTTTTTTTTGCTGATGGATATCCAGTTATGCTAGCACCATTTGTTAAAGAGAAGTCTTTTCCCCATTTAACAGACTTTGAGCCTTTGTCAAATATCAGCTGCTCATATGAGGATGGATTTATGTCTGGATTCTCAGTTCTGTACCATTGGCCTATGTATCTGTTGTTGTACCAGTACCAGGCTCTTTTGACTACTGTGTTGGTAAAATAGGTCTAAAATCAGGTAGTGTGAGGCCTCTCACTTTGTTCTTCTTTTTCAGTAATGCTTTACTTATTTAGGGCCCCTTTCCCTTCCATATGATGTTTGTGATTTGTTTCTCCATCTCGTCAAAAAAAAGTCATTGGAATTTGGATAGGGATTGCATGGTATCTATAGATCACTTTGGGTAGAATATACATTTTTACAATGTTGAGTCTTCCTTTCCATGAGCAAGATATGTTTTTCCACTTATGTCGGTCTCTTTTGGTTTCTTACAATAAAGTCTTGTAGTTTTCTTTGTATAGGTCTTTTATGTTTCTGGTTAGATTTACTCCTAAGTATTTTATCTTCTTGGGGGTTCTTGTAAGTGGTATTGATTTGGTGATTTCCTCTTCATCATTCTCTTTGTTGGTGTAGAGGAATTCAATTGATTTTTGTATATTTATTTTGTATCCTGATACTCTGCAGAACTCTTCTATTAGTTTTAGTAGTTTTCTTGAGAATTCTTTAGGATTTTCTGCACATAAGACCATGTCATCTGCAAATAGAGATACTTTTACTTCTTCCATACCAATTTGGATGCACTTTATTTCTTTTTCTAGCTGAATTGCTTTGGCTAGGACCTGCAGCACAATGTTGAATAAGAGTGGTGATAAATGGCATCCTTCTCTGGTTCCCGTTCTCAAGGGGAATGCTTTCAGACTCTCTCCATTTAGGATGGTGTTGGCTGTGGGCTTTATATAAATGCCCTTTATTATGCTGAGGAATTTCCCTTCTATTCCTATTTTGCTGAGAGTTTTTATTAGGAATGGGTGTGTTAGACTTTGTCAAGGGCCTTTTCTGCATCTATTGATAAGATCATGTAGTTCTTTTGTTTTATTTATGTGATGGATTACATTGATTGTTTTTTAATGTCGAACCATCCTTGCATAATTAGTATGAATCTCACTTGGTCATGGTGAATTATTTTTTTGATATGTTGTTGGATTTTATTGGCTAGAATTTTGTTGAGGATTTTTGCATCTAAGTTCATGAGAGATATAGGTCTGTAATTTTTTTTTTTTGGTTTCTTTACCTGGTGGTTGTATCACAGATATGCTGGTTTCATAAAATGAGTTTGGAAACATTCCACCCTTTTCTTTGCTCTGAAATATCGTTAGTAGTAGTGGTGTTAACTCTTCTCTGAAGGTTTGGTAGAATTCTCCAGGGAAGCCGTCAGAGCCAGGGCTTTTTTTTTTGTTGGGAGTTTTTTAATTACCTTTACAATCTCTTCTTTGTTATGGGTTTATTTAGTTATTCTACCTCTATTTGTTTTAGTTTAGGTTGGTAATGTGTTTCTAGAAATTTTTCCATTTCCTCTAGGTTTTCAAATTTGTTAGAGTATAATAATATGATTCTGTTATGATTCTTTTAATTTCACTTGGATCTGTGGTGATATTCCCCGTCTCATTTCTTATTCAGGTAATTTGCTTCCTCTCCATTTTTCTTTTGTCAATTTGGGCACGATTTTGTTGATCTTTTCAATGAACCAGCTTTTATTCTTGTTAACTATTTCAATTGTTTTTCTGTTCTCTATTTTATTTAATTCTGCTCAAATTTTTATTATTTGCTTTCTTCTGGTGCCTGAGGGTTTCCTTTGCTGCTCTTTCTATTTGTTCAAGTTGTAGGGATAATTCTTGATTTTGGCCCTTTCTTCTTTTTGGATGTATGCATCTATTGCTATAAATTGACCTCTGAAAACTGCTTAAGCTGTATACCAAAGGTTCTGATAGGAAGTGTTTTTATTCTCATTGGATTCTATGAATTTCTTTATTCCATTCTTAATTTCTTCTATAACCTAGTCATTTTTGGGCAGGGTGTTGTTCAGTTTCCATGTGTTTGATTTCTTTTCCCTGTTTTTTCTGTTATTGATTTCTACTTTTATGGCTTTATGGTCAGAGAAGATGCTTTGTAATATTTTGATGTTTTGGATTCTATTAAGTCTTGCTTTATGACCTAATATGTGACCTCTTCTAGAGAATGTTCCATGTGCTTTGGAAAAGAAACTATAATTGGCTACTGCTGGGTTGACTCTTCTGTATATGTCTATGAGGCCAACTGAGTTGATTGTGGCATTTAGATCTTCTGTGTCTTTATTGAGCTTCTTTCTGGATGTTTTGTCCTTCAGTGAAGTGGTGTGTTGAAGTCTCCTACTATTTTTTTTTTTTTAATTTTTATTAAGCTTCAAGTGAACATTTACCATTCCAATCAGTCTGTCACATGTAGGTTTACATACATCTTACTCCCTTCTCCCACTTGCTGTACCCCTATTGAGTCAGCCCTTTCAGACTCTCGTTTCGTGCCAATTTTGCCATCTTCCCTCTCTCTCTATCTTCCCATCCCCCCTCCAGTCAAGAGTTGCCAACACACTCTCCAGTGTCCACCTGATTTAATTAGTTCACTCTTCATCAGCATCTCTCTCCCCCTCACTGACCAGTCCTTTTCATGCCTGATGATTTGTCTTCAGGAATGGTTCCTGTCCTGTGCCATCAGAAGTTCTGGGGAGCATTGTCTCTGGGATTCCCCTAGTCGCAGTCATACCATTAGGTATGGTCTTTTCATGAGAATTTGGGGTCTGTATCCCACTGGTCTCCTGCTCCGTCAGGAGTTGTCTGTTGTGCTCCCTGACAGGGGAGACATCGATTGTGGCCGGGTACCAACTAGTTCTTCTGGTCTCAGGATAATGTAGGTCTCTGGTTCATGTGGCCCTTTCTGTCTCTTGGGTTCTTAGTTGTTGTGTGACCTTGGTGTTCTTCCTTTGCCTTTGCTCCAGGTGGGTTGAGACCAATTGATGTATCTTAGATGGCCGCTTGTTGGCATTTAGGACCCCAGGCACCACAATCCAAAGTGGGATGCAGAGTGTTTTCATAATAGAATTATTTTGCCCGTTGACTTAGAAGTTCCCTCAAACCAAGTTCCCCAGACCCCAGCCCCTGCACCGCTGACCTTTGAAGCTTTCATTTTATCCCGGAAACCTCTTTGCTTTTAATCCAGTCCAATTAGGCTGACCTTCCTTGTATTGAGTGTTGTCTTTCCCTTCACCCAAAGCAGTTCTTATCTACAGATTGATCAATAAAAAGCCCTCTCCCTCCCTCCCTCCCTCCCCCCTTTGTAACCACATAAGTATGTGTTCTTCTCCGTTTTTTCTATTTCTCAATAATAGTGGTCTTATACAATATTTGTCCTTTTGCAACTGACTCATTTCGCTCAGCATAATGCCTTCCAGATTCCTCCATGTTATGAAATGTTTCAGAGATTCGTCACTGTTCTTTATCGATGCGTAGTATTCCATTGTGTGAATATACCACAATTTATTTAACCATTCGTCCGTTGACGGACATCTTGGTTGCTTCCAGCTTTTTGCTATTGTAAACAGAGCTGCAATAAACATGGGTGTGCATATATCCGTTTGTGTGAAGGCTCTTGTATCTCTAGGGTATATTCCGAGGAGTGGGATTTCTGGGTTGTATGGTAGTTCTATTTCTAACTGTTTAAGATAACGCCAGATGGATTTCCAAAGTGGTTGTACCATTTTACATGCCCACCAGCAGTGTATGAGAGTTCCAATCTCTCCGCAGCCTCTCCAACATTTATTATTTTGTGTTTTTTGGATTAATGCCAGTCTAGTTGGTGTGAGAGGGAATCTCATCGTAGTTTTAATTTGCATTTCTCTAATGGCTAATGATCGAGAGCATTTTCTCATGTATCTGTTGGCTGCCTGAACATCTTCTTTAGTGAAATGTGTGTTCATATCCTTTGCCCGCTTCTTGATTGGGTTGTTTGTCTTTTTGTGGTTGAGTTTTGACAGAATCATGTAGATTTTAGAGATCAGGCGCTGGTCGGAGATGTCATAGCTGAAAATTCTTTCCCATTCTGTAGGTGGTCTTTTTACTCTTTTGGTGAAGTCTTTAGATGAGCATAGGTGTTTGATTTTTAGGAGCTCCCAGTTATCAGGTTTCTCTTCATCATTTTTGGTAATGTTTTGGATTCTGTTTATGCCCTGTATTAGGGCTCCTAGGGTTGATCCTATTTTTTCTTCCATGATCTTTATCGTTTTAGTCTTTATGTTTAGGTCTTTGATCCACTTGGAGTTAGTTTTTGTGCATGGTGTGAGGTATGGGTCCTGTTTCATTCTTTTGCAAATGGATATCCAGGTATGCCAGCACCATTTGTTAAAAAGACTATTATTTCCCCAATTGACTGACACTGGTCCTTTGTCAAATATCAGCTGCTCATACGTGGATGGATTTATATCTGGGTTCTCAATTCTGTTCCATTGGTCTATGTGCCTGTTGTTGTACCAGGACCAGGCTGTTTTGACTACTGTAGCTATATAATAGGTTCTGAAATCAGGTAGGGTGAGGCCTCCCACTTTCTTCTTCTTTTTCAGTAAAGTTTTGCTTATCCGGGGTTCTTTCCCTTCCATATGAAATTAGTGATTTGTTTCTCTATCCCCTTAAAGTATGACATTGGTATTTGGATTGGAAGTGCATTATATGTATAAATGGCTTTTGGTAGAATAGACATTTTTACTATGTTAAGTCTTCCTATCCATGAGCAGGGTATGTTTTTCCACTTAAGTATGTCCTTTTGAATTTCTTGTAGCAGAGTTTTATAGTTTTCTTTGTATAGGTCTTTTACATGCTTGGTAAGATTTATTCCTAAGTATTTTATCTTCTTGGGGGCTACTGTGAATGGTATTGATTTGGTTATTTCCTCTTCGGTGTTCTTTTTGTTGATGTAGAGGAATCCAAGTGATTTTTGTATGTTTATTTTATAACCTGAGACTCTGCCAAACTCTTCTATTAGTTTCAGTAGTTTTTTGGAGGATTCCTTACGGTTTTCCATGTATACGATCATGTCATCTGCAAATAGTGAGAGCTTTACTTCCTCCTTACCAATCTGGATACCCTTTATTTCTTTGTCTAGCCTAATTGCCCTGGCCAGCACTTCAAGTACGATATTGAATAAGAGCGGTGATAAAGGGCATCCTTGTCTGGTTCCCGTTCTCAAGGGAAATGCTTTCAGGTTCTCTCCATTTAGAGTGATGTTGGCTGTTGGCTTTGCATATATGCCCTTTATTATGTTGAGGAATTTTCCTTCAATTCCTATTTTGGTAAGAGTTTTTATCATAAATGAGTGTTGAACTTTGTCAAATGCCTTTTCTGCATCTATTGATAAGATCATGTGGTTTTTATCTTTTGTTTTATTTATGTGATGGATTACATTAATGGTTTTTCTGATATTAAACCAGCCTTGCATAGCTGGTATAAATCCCACTCGATCAGGGTGAATTATTTTTTTGATGTGTTGTTGGATTCTATTGGCTAGAATTTTGTGGAGGATTTTTGCATCTATGTTCATGACGGATATAGGTCTAAAATTTTCTTTTTTTGTAATGTCTTTACCTGGTTTTGGTATCAGGGATATGGTAGCTTCATAGAATGAGTTGGGTAGTATTCCGTCTTTTTCTATGCTTTGAAATACCTTCGATAGTAATGGTGTTAAGTCTTCTCTGAAGGTTTGGTAGAACTCTGCAGTGAAGCCGTCTGGGCCAGGACTTTTTTTTGTTGGAAGTTTTTTGATTACCGTTTCAATCTCTTTTTTTGTTATGGGTCTATTTAGTTGTTCTACTTCTGAATGTGTTAGTTTAGGTAGGTAGTATTGTTCCAAGAATTTATCCATTTCTTCCAGGTTTTCAAATTTGTTAGAGTACAATTTTACGTAGTAATCTGAAATGATTCTTTTAATTTCCTTTGGTTCTGTTGTGATGTGGTCCTTCTCGTTTCTTATTTGGGTTATTTGTTTCCTTTCCTGTTTTTCTTTAGTCAGTCTAGCCAATGGTTTATCAATTTTGTTAATTTTTTTGAAGAACCAGCTTTTGGCTTTCTTAATTCTTTCAATTGTTTTTCTGTTCTCTAATTCATTTAGTTCAGCTCTAATTTTTATTATTTGTTTTCTTCTGGTGCCTGATGGATTCTTTTGTTGCTCAGTTTCTATTTGTTCAAGTTGTAGGGACAGTTCTCTGATTTTGGCTCTTTCTTCTTTTTGTATGTGTGCATTTATCGATATAAATTGGCCTCTGAGCACTGCTTTTGCTGTGTCCCAGAGGTTTTGATAGGAAGTATTTTCATTCTCGTTGCTTTCTAAGAATTTCCTTATTCCCTCCTTGATGTCTTCTATAACCCAGTCTTTTTTCAGGAGGGTATTGTTCATTTTCCAAGTATTTGATTTCTTTTCCCTAGTTTTTCTGTTATTGATTTCTAGCTTCATTGCCTTGTGGTCTGAGAAGATGCTTTGTAATATTTCGATGTTTTGGATTCTGCAAAGATTTGTTTTATGACCTAATATGTGGTCTATTCTAGAGAATGTTCCATGTGCGCTAGAAAAAAAAGTATACTTTGCAGCAGTTGGGTGGAGAGTTGTGTATAAGCCAATGAGGTCAGGTTGGTTGATTGTTGTAAGTAGGTCTTCCGTGTCTCTATTGAGCTTCTTACTGGATGTCCTGTCCTTCTCCGAAAGTGGTGTGTTGAAGTCTCCTACTATAAATGTGGAGGTGTCTATCTCACTTTTCAATTCTGTTAAAATTTGATTTATGTATCTTGCAGCCCTGTCATTAGGTGCGTAAATATTTAATATGGTTATGTCTTCCTGATCAATTGTCCCTTTTATCATTATATAGTGTTCTTCTTTATCCTTTGTGGTGGATTTAAGTCTAAAGTCTATTTTGTCAGAAATTAATATTGCTACTCCTCTTCTTTTTTGCTTGTTGTTTGCTTGATATATATTTTTCCATCCTTTGAGTTTTAGTTTGTTTGTGTCTCTAAGTCTAAGGTGTGTCTCTTGTAGGCAGCATATAGATGGATCGTGTTTGTTTATCCAGTCCGTGACTCTCTGTCTCTTTATTGGTGCATTTAGTCCATTTACATTCAGCGTAATTATAGATAAATAAGTTTTTAGTGCTGTCATTTTGATGCCTTTTCATGTGTGTTGTTGGCCATTTCATTTTTCCACATGCTTTTTTGTGCTGAGACGTTTTTCTTAGTAGCTTGTGAGATCCTCATTTTCATAATGTTTAACTTTGTGTTTGTTGAGTCGTTACGTTTTTCTTGGCTTTTTTCTTGAGTTATGGAATTGATATTCCTTTTTGTGGTTACCTTATTATTTACCCCTATTTTTCTGAGTAAAAACCTAACTTGTATCCTTCTATATCGCCTTGTATCACTCTCCATCTGGCAGTTCAATGCCTCCTATATTTAGTCCCTCTTTTTGATTATTGTGATCGTTTATCTATTGATTTCCATGATTTCCTGTTGTGTGTATTATTTTGTTTATTTATTTATTTTTTAGAATTAGTCTTAATTTGTTTGTTTTTGTGCTTTCCCTGTTTGAGTTGCGTTGATATCAGGACGTTCTGTTTTGTGACCTTGTATTGTGCTGGTACCTGATATTATTGGTCATCCGGCCAAACAATCTCCTTTAGCCTTTCTTGCAGTCTTGGTTTAGTTTTTGCAAATTCTCTAAACTTGTGTTTATCTGTAAATATCTTAATTTCTCCTTCATATTTCAGAGAGAGTTTTGCTGGATATATGATCCTTGGTTGGCAGTTTTTCTCATTCAGTGCTCTGTATACGTCGTCCCATTCCCTTCTTGCCTGCATGGTTTCTGCTGAGTAGTCTGAACTTATTCTTATTGATTCTCCCTTGAAGGAAACCTTTCTTTTCTCCGTGGCTGCTTTTAAAATTTTCTGTTTGTCTTTGGTTTTGGCAAGTTTGATGATGATATGTCTTGGTGTTTTTCTTTTTGGATCAATCTTAAATGGGGTTCGATGAGCATCTTGGATGGATATCCTTTCGTCTTTCATGATGTCAGGGAAGTTTTGTGTCAGGAGTTCTTCAACTATTTTCTCTGTGTTTTCTGTCCCCCCTCCCTGTTCTGGGACTCCAATCACTCGCAAGTTATCCTTCTTGATAGAGTCCCACATGATTCTTAGGGTTTCTTCATTTTTTTTAATTCTTTCATCTGATTTTTTTTCAGGTATGTTGGTGTTGTTTCCCTGGTCCTCCAGAAGTCCCAGTCTGCATTCTAATTGCTCGAGTCTGCTCCTCTGACTTTCTATTGTGTTGTCAAATTCTGTAATTTTATTGTTAATCTTTTGGATTTCTACATGCTGTCTCTCTAAGGATTCTTGCAACTTATTAATTTTTCCACTATGTTCTTGAATAATCTTTTTGAGTTCTTCAACAGTTTTATTAGTGTGTTCCTTGGCTTTTTCTGCATTTATCCTAATTTCATTTGTGATATCTTTAAGCATTCTGTAAATTAGTTTTTTATATTCTGTATCTGATAATTCCAGGATTGTATCTTCATTTGGGAAAGATTTTCATTCTTTTGTTTGGGGAGTTGGAGAAGCTGTCATGGTCTGTTTCTTTATGTGGTTTGATATGGACTGCTGTCTCTGAGCCATCACTGGGAAACTAGATTTTCCAGGTAATCAGCTAAAAAGAATGCAGTCAGGTCCCTATCTGAATTCTCCCTCTGGCTCCGGGTATTCGGATGTTAATGGAGCCGCCTGGGGAGGGTGGGGGAGGGATCAGAGAGCTAGGAGTGTAGCACCACAGAATATAGAGCTGAACACCATGTTCGCGCTCCGCCCCGTCCGCCAAAATCCGGGCCGGATGGGTCCCCGGCTGGGACGCTGCTTTCCCTGCTCCAAGACCAGTCACTTCCTCCCAGGGACTTCTCCCTCCGGTGTGCGGCACTGCTCGAGCGAACTAGGTGGGCGTTTCCTGCACGAAAGGGGGAGCCCGCCCCCAGGGTCTATTCAGGCGAATATAATTGGACCCCGCGGTCACGCTCTGCCCGCGCGCGTGCCCAAATCCCAGCGGGACAGTACCCCGGCTGGGATGCTACTTTCCCTGCTCAGGGACCAGTGACTTCCTCCCGGGGACTTCCCCTTCCGGAGCGCCGCACCGCACGTGCGAATTGGGTGGGAATCACCCGCACGACCAGGTGGGCCCGCCCCCTGGGTCAATTCAGGGGAATATAGTTGGACCCCGCGCTCACACCCCACCCGCGCGAGCGCCCGAATCCCAGCGGGACGGCACCCCGACTGGGACGCTGCTTTCCCCGCTCCGAGACCTGTCACTTCCGGGGACTTCTCCCTCCGGTGTGCCGCGCCACACGCGTGGACTGGGTGTGCGTCCCCCCGCACGAATGTGTGGGCCCCCCCCGGGGTCGCTTTAGGGAAATATAGCTGACCCCCCCCCGCTCACGCCCCGCCCGCTTCCCGCCAAACTCCCGGCGGGATGGCTCCCCGGCTGGGATGCTGTTCTCCCCACTCCCAGATCAGTCACTGCCTCCCGGGTGCTTCTCCCTCCGGCTGCGCCGCTACGCCGCCTGCGCCAACCAGCTAGACTTCCTCCCAGGATGGGCTCGGGGGGGAAGGGTTGGGCCCCCCTTCTGTGCCGTCTGCACCCCTGGGCTCTGCCCCAGATCAGGCTCCGAAGGTCACCTGCCTGGTACGCTGGCTCCTAGTTCTGAAAACTGTTGCTGTCTGCCCGTATTTGTTCCTTTTCCGTCTCTAAGTCTGTGCTTGATGTTCAGAGTTCGTAGATTGTTATGTATGTGATCAAGTCCCTTGTTTTTCCGAGTCTTTGTTGCAAGAGGGATCCGCGGTAGCGTCCACCTAGTCTGCCATCTTGGCCCTGCCCCGCACTATCTCCTACTATTTTTTGTGGAGCTATCTACCTCGTTTTTCAATGCTGTTAGAGTTTGTTTTATGTATCTTAAAGCCCTGTCGTTGGGTGTGAAAATATTTAATAAAGGTTATATCCTCCTGGTATATTGTCCCTTTATTATATAGTGTCCCAGAGGTTTTGATAGGAAGTGTTTTCATTCTCATTGCATCCTGTGAATTTCTTTATTCCGTCCTTAATGTCTTCTATAACCCAGTGTTTTTCGAGTGGGGTATTGTTCAGTTTCCAAGTATTTGATTTCTTTTCCCTGATTTTTCTGTTATTGATTTCCAGTTTTATGGCCTTGTGGTCTGAGAAGATGCTTTGTAATATTTTGATGTTTTGGATTCTGCAAAGGTTTGTTTTATGACCTAATATGTGGTCTATTGTAGAGAATGTTCTATGTGGGCTAGAAAAAAAAAGTATACTTTGCAGTTGTTGGGTGGAGTGTTCTGTATAAGTCTATGAGGTCAAGTTGGTTGATTGTAGCAATTAGTTCTTCTGTGTCTCTATTGAGCTTCTTACTGGAAGTCCTGTCCTTCTCCGAAAGTGGTGTGTTGAAGTCTCCTACTATAACTGTGGAGGTGTCTATCTCACTTTTCAGATCTGTTAAAGTTTGTTTTATGTATCTTGAAGCCCTGTCATTGGGTGCATAAATATTTAATATGGTTATGTCTTCCTGGTCAGTTGTCCCTTTAATCATTATGTAGTGTCCTTCTTTATCCTTCGTGGTGGATTTAACTTTAAAGTCTATTTTGTCAGAAATTAATATTGCTACTCCTGCTCTTTTTTGATTGTTGTTTGCTTGCTATATTTTTTTCCATCCTTCGAGTTTTAGTTTGTTTGTGTCTCTAAGTCTAAGGTGTGTCTCTTGTAGGCAGCATATAGATGGATCGTGTTTCTTTATTCAGTCTGAGACTCTCTGTCTCTTTATTGGTGCATTTAGTCCATGTACATTTAGCGTAATTATAGATAAGTGTGTACTTAGTGTTGTCATTTTGATGCCTTTTTATGTGTGTTTTGACAATTTCATTTTTCCACTTACTTTTTTTGTGCCGAGATGTTTTTCTTTATAAATTGTGTGTTCCTCATTTTCATAGTAGTCGAATTTATGTTTGCTGAGCCGTTGTGTTTTTCCTGGTTTTTGTTTTGAGTTACGGAATTGTTAGGCCTCTTTATGGTTACCTTAATATTTACCCCTATTTTTTAAGTAAAAACCTAACTTGTATTGTGCTATATTGCCTTATTTTCCTCTCCATATGGCAGTTCTATGCCTCCTGCATTTAGTCCTTCTTTTTGATTATTGTGATCTTTTACATAATGACTTCAATGATTCCCTGTTTTGAGCATTTTTTTCTTGTTAAAATTAATCTTAATTTGTTTTTGTGATTTCCCTATTTGAGTTGATATCAGGATGTTCTGTTCTGTGACCTTGTGTTGTGCTGGTATCTGATATTATTGGTTTTCTGATCAAACAATTTCCTTTAGTATTTCTTGTAGCTTTGGTTTGGTTTTTGCAAATTGTCTAAGCTTGTGTTTATCTGTAAATGTTTTAATTTCACCTTCATATTTGAGAGAGAGTTTTGCTGGATATATGATCCTTGGCTGGCAGTTTTTCTCCTTCAGTGCTCTATATATGTCATCCCATTGCCTTCTTGCCTGCATGGTTTCTGCTGAGTAGTCTGAACTTATTCTTATTGATTCTCCTTTGTAGGAGACCTTTCTTTTATCCCTGGCTGCTTTTAAAATGTTCTCTTTATCTTTGGTTTTTGCAGATTTGATGATAATATGTCTTGGTGATTTTCTTTTTGGATCAACCTTATATAGGGTTCGATGAGCATCTTGGATAGATACTCTTTTATCTTTCCTGATGTCAGGGAAGTTTTCTGCCAACAGATCTTCAACCATTCTCTCTGTATTTTCTGTTATCCCTCCCTGTTCTGGGACTCCAATCACATGCAAGTTATTCTTCTTCATAGAGGCCCACATAATTCTTAGGGTTTCTTCATTTTTGTTTTTTAATTCTTTTATCTGATTTTTTTTCAGCTATATTGGTGTCAATTCCCTTATCTTGCAGGTCCCCCACTCTGCATTCCAGTTGCTCAATTCTGCTCCTCTTAATCTTTTGGATTTCTGAATGCTGTCTCTCTATGGATTCTTGCAGCTTATTAATTTTTCCACTATGATCTTGAATAATCATTTTGATTTCTTTAACTGCTTTATCAGTGAGTTCCTTGGCTTTTTCTGTAGATTGCCTTATTTCATTTATGAGGTCATTCCTGATGTCTTGAAGCATTCTGTAAATTAGTTTTTTATATTCTGCATCTGGCAATTCCAGGATTGTAGCTTCATTTGGGAAAGATTTTGATTCTTTAATTTGGGGAGTAGTAGAAGCAATCATGGTCTGCTTCTTTATGTGGTTTGATATCGACTGCTGTCTCTGAGCCATCTATAAGATATTGTAGTGTTTTCATTCAGAAGTAGAACAACTAAATAGACCCATAACAAAAAAAGAGATTGAAACGGTAATCGAAAAACTCCCAACAAAAAAAAGTCCTGGCCCGGACGGCTTCACTGCAGAGTTCTACCAAATTTTCAGAGAAGAGTTAACACCACTACTACTAAAGGTATTCCAAAGCATAGAAAATGACGGAATACTACCCAACTCATTCTATGAAGCCACCATCTCCCTGATACCAAAACCAGGTAAAGACATTACAAAAAAAGAAAATTATAGACCTATATCCCTCATGAACATTGATGCAAAAATCCTCAACAAAATTCTAGCCAATAGAATCCAACGACACATCAAAAAAATAATTCACCCTGATCAAGTGGGATTTATACCAGGTATGCAAGGCTGGTTTAATATCAGAAAAACCATTAATGTAATCCATCACATAAATAAAACAAAAGACAAAAACCACATGATCTTATCAATTGATGCAGAAAAGGCATTTGACAAAGTCCAACACCCATTCATGATAAAAACTCTTACCAAAATAGGAATTGAAGGAAAATTCCTCAACATAATAAAGGGCATCTATGCAAAGCCAACAGCCAATATCACTCTAAATGGAGAGAACCTGAAAGCATTTCCCTTGAGAACGGGAACCAGACAAGGATGCCCTTTATCACCACTCTTATTCAACATCGTGTTGGAAGTCTTAGCCAGGGCAATCAGGCTAGACAAAGAAATAAAAGGTATCCGGATTGGCAAGGAAGAAGTAAAGTTATCACTATTTGCAGATGACATGATTATATACACAGAAAACCCTAAGGAATCCTCCAGAAAACTACTGAAACTAATAGAAGAGTTTGGCAGAGTCTCAGGTTATAAAATAAACATACAAAAATCACTTGGATTCCTCTACATCAACAAAAAGAACACCGAAGAGGAAATAACCAAATCAATACCATTCACAGTAGCCCCCAAGAAGATAAAATACTTAGGAATAAATCTTACCAAGGATGTAAAAGACCTATACAAAGAAAACTACAAAGCTCTACTACAAGAAATTCAAAAGGACATACTTAAGTGGAAAAACATACCTTGCTCATGGATAGGAAGACTTAACATAGTAAAAATGTCTATTCTACCAAAAGCCATCTATACATTTAACGCACTTCCGATCCAAATTCCAATGTCATATTTTAAGGGGATAGAGAAACAAATCACCAATTTCATATGGAAGGGAAAGAAGCCCCGGATAAGCAAAGCACTACTGAAAAAGAAGAAGAAAGTGGGAGGCCTCACCTTACCTGACTTCAGAACCTATTATACAGCCACAGTAGTCAAAACAGCCTGGTATTGGTACAACAACAGACACATAGACCAATGGAACAGAATTGAGAACCCAGACATAGATCCATCCACGTATGAGCAGCTGATATTTGACAAAGGACCAGTGTCAATTAACTGGGGAAAAGACAGCCTTTTTAACAAATGGTGCTGGCATAACTGGATATCCATTTGCAAAAAAATGAAACAGGACCCATACCTCACACCATGCACAAAAACTAACTCCAAGTGGATCAAAGACCTAAACATAAAGACTAAAACGATAAAGATCATGGAAGAAAAAATTGGGACAACCCTAGGAGCCCTAATACAAGGTATAAACAGAATACAAAACATTACCAAAAGTGATGAAGAGAAACCCGATAACTGGGAGCTCCTAAAAATCAAACACCTATGCTCATCTAAAGACTTCACCAAAAGAGTAAAAAGACCACCTACAGATTGGGAAAGAATTTTCAGCTATGACATCTCCGACCAGCGCCTGATCTCTAAAATCTACATGATTCTGGCAAAACTCAACCACAAAAAGACAAACAACCCAATCAAGAAGTGGGCAAAGGATATGAACACACATTTCTCTAAAGAAGATATTCAGGCAGCCAACAGATACATGAGAAAATGCTCTCGATCATTAGCCATTAGAGAAATGCAAATTAAAACTACGATGAGATTCCATCTCACACCAGCAAGGCTGGCATTAATCCAGAAAACACAAAATAATAAATGTTGGAGAGGCTGTGGAGAGATTGGAACTCTCATACACTGCTGGTGGGAATGTAAAATGGTACAACCACTTTGGAAATCTATCTGGCGTTATCTTAAACAGTTAGAAATAGAACTACCATACAACCCAGAAATCCCACTCCTAGGAATATACCCTAGAGAAACAAGAGCCTTCATACAAACAGATATATGCACACCCATGTTTATTGCAGCTCTGTTTACAATAGCAAAAAGTTGGAAGCAACCAAGGTGTCCATCAACGGATGAATGGTTAAATAAATTGTGGTATATTCACACAATGGAATACTACGCATCGATAAAGAACAGTGACGAATCTCTGAAACATTTCATAACATGGAGGAACCTGGAAGGCATTATGCTGAGTGAAATGAGTCAGAGGCAAAAGGACAAATATTGTATAAGACCACTATTATAAGATCTTGAGAAACAGTAAACCTGAGAAGAACACATACTTTTGTGGTTACGAGGGGGGGAGGGAGGGAGGGTGGGAGAGGGTTTTTTTATTGATTAATCAGTAGATAAGAACTGCTTTAGGTGAAGGGAAAGACAACACTCAATACATGGAAGGTCAGCTCAATTGGACTGGACCAAAAGCAAAGAAGTTTCCGGGATAAAATGAATGCTTCAAAGGTCAGCGGAGCAAGCGCGGGGGTCTGGGGAGCATGGTTTGCGGGGACTTCTAAGTCAATTGGCAAAATAATTCTATTATGAAATCATTCTGCATCCCACTTTGAAATGTGGCGTCTGGGGTCTTAAATGCTAACAAGCAGCCATCTAAGATGCAGCAATTGGTCTCAACCCACCTGGAGCAAAGAAAAATGAAGAACACCAAGCCCACATGACAACTAAGAGCCCAAGAGACAGAAAGGGCCGCATGAACCAGAGACCTACATCATCCTGAGACCAGAAGAACTAGTTGGTGCCCGGCCACAACTGATGACTGCCCTGACAGGGAGCTCAGCAGAGGACCCCTGAGGGAGCAGGAGATCAGTGGGATGCAGACCCCAAATTCTCATAAGAAGACCAAACTTAATGGTCTGACTGAGACTGGAGGAATCCCGGCGGCCATGCTCCCCAGACCTTCAGTTGACACAGGACAGGAACCATCCCCGAAGACAACTCATCAGAAATGAAAGGGACTGGTCAGCGGGTGGGAGAGAGATGCTGATGAAGAGTGAGCTAATTATATCAGGTGGACACTTGAGATTGTGTTGGCAACTCTTGTCTGGAGGGGGGATGGGAGGATAGAGAGAGAGGGAAGCCGGCAAAATTGTCAAGAAAGGAGAGACTGAAAGGGCTGACTCAAGACGGGGAGAGTAAGTGGGAGTAGGGAGTGAGATGTATGTAAACTTATATGTGACAGACTGATTGGATTTGTAAACGTTCACTTGAAGCTTAATAAAAGTTATTATAAAAAAAAAAAAGATATTGTAGTGTTTTATTTTATAGTTGCTCTCTGAGTCTTATCTTGTTTTGTTTTCTTTCAATATATGTAGATGGGCTACTAGGTTGTGCTTTCTTGATTGTTGTAACCCTTGAATCACTTATGTCCTATTACCAGCTGGTTTGGGCTGTTACCAGATATATAAGCCTAAAAGCCCATTCACTATTCTTGAGTAGAATCTGATTTTGGGTCACCAAGTATGTGGTGCAGACTGTCACCTATCCACCTAGAGAAGTGGTGGTGATAGTTGTGTGCACCAGATTCTAGTACCAGTACGGGGTCACACTCCAGGGGGGCAGGATGCTAACAGGCTTCCCCCAAGTGCCAGTAAGGTAGGTGTGTCTCTATTCCTAAAGCACTTTGGTGGGTGGGCTCTGCAGGTGTACCTTAGGACCCCAATGCATGTACCTCTACAGACTGGTAGGTGTCACCATCCTCAGATCCCTATGGCAGGAGGCTAGGTGGTCTGGAGGGAGCTTCAGCCCTCAGTTCCCCGTTGTGGGTCAGTGAGGGCTCTGTTTAATACACAGAGATATCAGACCTGGGAAACTTGTCTTTCCAGTAATCTGCTAAAACAATTACAGTCAGATCCCTATCAGAATTGCCTTTGCATTATAATAGCCACCTTGTTCCCTGTAGGGATGAAAGCCCAAGACTGTGGATCTCATATGCTTGGCTGGAGCTGGTTCTGTATTTTTAGTCCAATTTCAGGAAGTTAGGGAAGGATTTTTGGTCCCTGGGTTTTTTGTCGCTGCTTCTCTCAGGCCAGGAGAATGGGTTAGGAAAAGACAAAAACAAAAAACAAACCGCAGAGCACTGCATGCTCTGGCGCAGGAAATTCCAATGTTAATGAAGCCGCCTGGGAAGGGGAGGGGAGGGATCAGATAGATAGGAGAGAGTAGCACCCCGGAATATAGACAAAGTTACTTATCTTGCTTGGTCATGACTGTTTCATCTGAGATTCCCGAGGGGTGTGTAGCCTGTGTGCGTTGGCTGTGTCGAGATTGCCCCCGAGTGTCAGGCCCACGTCCTTTGCTTGTGCTGTCTCAGAAGCTGTGGTCAGTTCCTCTGCTCCCAGTCCAAAGCCCAGCTCCAAGGTTCCCCAGCTGGGACGCCACACTCCAGGCTCCAAAACCAGTCGCTGCCTCCCAGTGACTTCTCCTCCTGTCAGCCGTGTCACCGCGCTGCCTACGTGCACTGGCTGGGCTTCCCCCGAGATCACTTTTTGGGGGCTAGGGCTGCGTCCATGTTTGCGAGGTCTCAGGATGCTGTGCTGAGCTCCCCTGCGCCCAGTCCAAAGCCCAGCGCCAAGGTTTTCTGACTGGAATGCAGGCTCCAGGCTCCAAAAACAGTCGTTGTTTCCCCGTGGTTGCTCGTTCTTAGTCTCTGTCACTCAGGTCAACTCTTTAGATCTGTGTTTGATGGTCAGAGTTTGTAGATTGTCATGTACGTGATCAATTCACTTGTTTTTCCAAGTCTTTGTTTCAAGAGGGATCCGAGGTAGCTGCTGCCTAGTCAGCCATCTTGGCCCCGCCTCGTCTTCATTTTTTAAAATTCTTTTATCTGATTTTTCTTTGAATACATTGGTGTCAAGTGTTTTATCTGCAGTCTCCCTAATTCTTACTTCTGTTTTCTAAATTCTGCCCCTCTGACTTTCTATTGAGTTGTCTAATTCTGAATTTTTATTGTTAATCTTCTGAATTCCTGATTGCTGTCTCTAAATGGATTCTTGTAAACTATTAAATTTGCCATTATGCTCTTGAATAACCTTCTTAATTTCCTTGACTGCTTTACCTGTGTGTTCTTTGGCTTTTTCTGAGTTTTGGCTGATCTCTTGAAGAGTTCTGTGTATTATTCTTGTATTCTACCTCTGCTAATTCCAGGAATATCTCTTTGTCCAGAAGATCCCTTGATCCTTTGTTTTGTGAGCTTGTTGAAGTGATCATGGTCTGCTTCTTTGTGTGATTTGATATTGACTGTTATCTCCTAGCCATATGTAAGTTATTGTATTAATTTATTTTATGTTTGCTTACTGTATCCTAGCTCCTTGCTTTGTTTTGTTTCGATATGCCCAGAGGCTGCTCGAGTGAGCTAACTTTGAAGCTCTAACATCTTGTCATCAGATGGCTAGAAGTGTTACCAGATATATGAGCCTAGGAGTCTATTCACTTTTGTTGTATGGATTCAGCTTAGGTGTCCAGGTCACCAAGTATGTGGTGCGGGCTGTCACCTACAGTCTTAGAGGAGAAGGGGTGATTGGTGTAGGCACAGGTATCTGGTTGCAGTGGGGGCCATGCTCTGAGCAAGGCAAGGCGCTGACAACCATCCCCTGAGTGTCTGTGAGGAAAGTGAATCCCTGTTCCCTAGAGTGCACTGGTGGGTGGGCTCTGCAGCCAGACCATGGACATGCAATACTTTCGGCTGTAAGGACTGGGAGGCGTCACTTATCCTTGGGCCCCTATCCCTGGAGGCTAGGTGGCATGGGTGAAGCCACCAGCCCTCGGGCCCCTGATATCCGTAGGTTAGGACTCTGCTTAATAGGCAGAGAGGTGTCAAGCTTCAAAACCTGCCTCTCTACCACACAGCTGAAACTGCTGAAGTCAGACCCCTGGCACACACACTGTTGCACCCTGCCAACAAGGGCCCAAGCTATTCAAATGGGCCCACACAGGTATATGCAGGGGTGGGGGGTATTCAAAGTCAGTGGACCATTTGTGCCTGGACAGGAGCCACTTCTGCCCTGAGTTCCCAGTTTATGGGACCTAACAGTTTATTTTTTCTCACATTTGTTGATTTGTTCCTTCTCCAAGGCTGGGAGAATGGCTCAGGGCATGCAGCAGAACCTATCTCAGGACCAGGGAAATCGACAGCCACTGAAGCAGGTTTGGGGACCCAGGGCAGAGGGAGGAGGGATCAGATAAATGGGAGAGAGATTTTTCACAAGGGGTGCTTTTGATCTAGACAGTAAATTAGACACAAGCACTTATCTTTTGCTGAGGGATCTGTTCTTTGTTGATTCTGGAAGCGTGAGTAGACTGTGTGCGGTTCCTCTCTCTCCCTGAGGAAACCCGGTCCTAAATGCTGCCGCCAGCTCCACTGCAGTTGCATCAGGGGATTGATTCCCACTGAGCCAGGTCTGGCAACTCCTAGCCCCTCCCGAACCGTCTCTCCCTCCCCCTGATGCTTGGTCTGATTTCTTAACTTTGTCTTTGATGTTCAGGGCTCCTATCTTGTCATATGTATAAGCGATTCATTTGTTTTTTCATGTCTTTGTTGTAAGAAGGATCATTAGAAGCATCTGACTGCTCTGCCATCTTGGCCCGCCTCCCTCCTATGGTTTCTTACAGAAGTGTCTTGTGGTTTTCTTTGAATAGGTCTTTTACATCTCCAGTTAGATTTATTCCTAAGTATTTTATCTTTTTTGAGGCTATCGTAAATGGTATTGATTTGGTGATTTCCTGTTGGATGTTTGCTTTGTTGATGTAGAGGAATCCAACTGATTTTTGTATGTTTAGCTTGAATCCTGATGCTTTGCTGAAATCTTCTATTAGTTCCAGTAGTTTTCTTGTGGATTCTTTGGGGTTTTCTGTGTATAAGATCATATCATCTACAGATTTACTTTTTCCTTATCAATCTGAATGCCCTTTATTTCTTTATATAGCCTAATTGCTTTGGCTAGGACCTCCAGCACAATGTTGAATAAGAGTCGTGATAAAAGGCATCTTTATCTGGTTCCTGTTCTCAAGGAGAATGCTTTTAGACTTTCTCCATTTAGGACGATGTTGGCGGTGGGCTTTGTATAAATGCCCTTTATTATGTTGAGCAATTTTCCTTCTATTCCTATTTTGCTGAGAGTTTTTATCATGAATGGGTGTTGGACTTTGCCAAATGCCTTTTAAGCATCGCTTTATAAGATCATATGGTTCTTGTCTTTTGTTTTATTTATATCATGGTTTATGTTGATTGTTTTTCGAATGCATTTTAACAATTTTAATTGCACAACTCAGTTACATTGCATTGCAACCATCACCACCTATATTTACAAAAGTTTTTCATCACCCCAAATGGAAACTGAATATCCCTTAAACAATAACTTGTCAATCCCTTATTCCCCAAGTCCTTGGTAACTACTAATAAACTTTTGTCTCTATGCATTTGCCAATTCAAGATATTTCATATCCAAGGAGCACCTGGTGGATTTGAACTGCTGACCTTTTGGTTAATAGCCATAGCACTGAACCACTACACCACCAGGGTTTCCATATTTCATATAAGTCATATCAAATGTATATGTACTTTTGACTTATTTCACTTAGCATAATGTTTATAAGGTTTGTTATGGCTGAAAAATTTTCATCTTATGCATATACCACATTTTGTTTATGTATTCATTTGTTGATGGACACTTGGGTTGTTTTCACCTTTTGGCTATCGGAAAAATGCTGCAATGAACATTGGTGTGTAAGTATTTTTTGAGTCCCTGCTTTCAAGTCTTTGAGGTATACATACCTAGGAGTGGAATTACTGGATCGTAAACTATTTCTTAAATTGATTTACTTACATTCATCCTAGTAGCTAAATAACATCTCTATCATGAGAACTTTAGTAGCCTCATGGCTGTCTTCTTGACTCCTGTTTGCTATTCTGAAATCTAATCTCCAAGTCACACTGAGAGATATTTCTAAAGCACTTACCTAACAACATTCAAAGGTTAAGCCTTTTATGATCTGACCCTGCTTAGCTTGTAAGCCACACTTCCCTGCATTATTCTCTCACTCTCTGTACTTCTGTTGAGTTACATTTCAAACATTCCCACAGTGTTGCCCTTAGTTATTTGCACCGTTTGGCACCCTATAGGGTCACCATGAGTCAGAATCAACTTGATGGCAGTGGGTTTGGTTTTTGGTTGGGTCTTCCTATCACCTCGGCTTGCTCCTATCACTCATCCTCAATACGCTAACCTCCTGGAATCTTTCTGACACTCCAGACTAAGTTAGATGCCCCTAGTCTGTGTTTTCATATCACTCTGAATTATACTTTGTTTTTTTCATTGTTTCTTTTCCACTAAAATATGAATTTTTTTCTTCTTTGAGGGTATGGATGTCCAATGGGTAATTGGAAATAAAGTCACAGTACTTTTTAGAAAGAATGGGACTAGAAATATATATATTTTAAAAAAAAATCAGCATGTTTATGTGTCTTGAACCATGGGTCTGGATATCCAGTGCAACATAGAATGGCAAGAGGACTACAAACAAAGCCCTGAGGAAGACTTCCTACATTCCTATGTATGAGATCAAAGCCATCAAAGAGCAGGAAGAGTAAGCCTCAGATGCATATAAGATTTTAGGGCAAAAGAAAGCCAACAATAAAATCAGGGAGAGTGTTGTAAGACAAAGGTATTTTAATGTGCTGAGGTAAATTCCTATTTGCAGACCTATAGCTAAACCATAAAAAGAACTATCTGACCACAGTTAATAAGGAAGACAAATATGAGAAGCAAAATCAAGGACATTGAAATTTCGTGTGGTATTTAGTCTACTCAAATACATAAGCATCTTGTTAGGATGAGTTTGTCTGAGGAAGGAACTGTGAGTTAAAAAAAAAAAAAATGCCCTTCGAGACAAAGAAAGCAAAGTGTAACTTATAAGTTCACCAAACAAAAAAAAAAGTGAATTTGGCCCTTTTACAAATCCTTTATATTAGATAAAATTGGACTGAAAAAAATCACAGTGTGTAAAGTGTGACTTTTAAAGGCCCTCTTTGTTCTGAGCTCCACCTTTTACCAAAGCCTTGAGATTCTTTGATTCATTAATATCATTGGGTTTATTTTTATACAGGTTAAATCACCTGTTGTTAGCCTGTGGCTCTGGGTCATTACACAGTGAATTTTAATAAATTAAACCTGCTGTCTTTTTGAAAAAATAACACATGGGTCAACAACTATGATTAAGTTGTCTATATTAATAAGTGGTTATCTCTAGGATAATAATAGTTTCCTCTAAATGATTCATTTAAATGGGAAATGTCTTTAAATAGTTTCAAAGTTATTTTTATTCACACCTTTGATATGTCCCATGTGCTCAAATAACTGTGTCTAGATGCTCAAAGGTTTTGACTTCAATATTTAGTGCAACACCCTGGGTTACTTCTTTCAATAAGGGAGCAGGATAGTCTAGTGGTTAAGCACACAGTGAGTGAAACAAACTCTGCAGGGTGGAATACTAGCTCTGTAACTAGTTCATGACTTTTCCCAGGTTTTTAACCTTTATGTGACCCAATTATGCATTTGTAAACTGGAGATAATAGTAGTATCTAACCACTTGAGTTATTCTCAAAATTACATGACTTAATATTTTTACAAAATATTATACAAAGAAAATAGTTTGCAAAGTTCCTTGAACAGAGCCTGGTACAGAGTAAACACTTAACTTAACAATTATAATTTTAATCATTTTAGTCCCCTCTTCTACATTGAGCAAATCACTTGTGCTTTTTCTTATAGCTGCTACTTCTTCGATAACAAGAAAGTAATTAGATAGTGAAGAGAGAAAAAAAAAGTGTATAAACTAATCTTAATACTACAGTAATAGTACTTAATATGATTTACTTCAAACTCAAGTAAAACATGGCTTTGTAATTGGGATATTCTCTATTTCAAATTCCGAATTCCTGTTACTGACAGAGACATAGTAATCTTTTTAACTAAGGGTCCAGCAGATGCACCAAAAAAACTTTAAGAAAAAAATAAGAAAATCTTACTAGATAAGTTCCAAGGATGCAGGAAGCATCAAAAGAAGATGGAAGGAATAAACAGAGTCATTATACCAAAAAGAATTAGTCGATGTTCAACCATCAAGAGGTGGCATATGATCAGAACCAGTGGTACAGGAGGAAGGAGTCCAAGCTGCTCTGAAGGCATTGGTGAAAAACAAGGCTCCAGGAACTGATGGAATATCAATTGAGATGTTTCAACAAATAGATGCAGTGCTGGAGCTGCTCACTCATCTATGCCAAGAAATATGGAAGACAGCTTCCTGGCCAGCTGACTGGAAGAGATCCATATTTATGCCTATTACCAAGAAAGGTGATCCAACTGAATGTGGGAATTATTGAACAATATAATTAATATCACTAAAAAACTCCTAACTCAGTGCTGTCAAGTCGATTCCAACTCATAGTGACCCTACAGGGCAGAGTAGAACTGCCCCATAGAGTTTCCAAGGAGCACCTGGTGGATTTGAACTGCCTACGCTTTGGTTAGCAGCCGTAGCACTGAACCACTACGCCACCAGGGTTTTGCAAGCAAGATTTTGCTGAAGATCGTTGAAAAATGGCTGAAGCAGTATATCAACAGGGAACTGCCAGAAATTCAGGCCAGTTTCAGAAGACAACGTGGAACCAGGGATATCATTGCTGATGTCAGATGGATCCTGGCTGAAAGCAGAGAATACCAGATGGATGTTTACCTGTGTTTTACTGATTATGCAAAGGCATTCGACTGTGTGGATCATGACAAATTAAAGACAACATTACGAAGAATGGGAATTCCAGGACACTTAATTGTGCTCATGAGGAATCTTTACATAGATCAAGAGGCAATTGTTCAGACAGAACAAGGGGATACTGATTGCTTTAAAGTAAGGAAAGGTGTGTGTCAGGGTTGTATCCTTTCACCACACCTATTCAATCTGTATGCTGAGCAAATAATACAAGAAGCTGGACTATATGAAGAAGAATGGGGCATCAGGATTGGAGGAAGACTCATTAACAACCTGTGTTATGCAGATGACACAAGCTTGCTTGCTGAAAGTGAACAGTACTTGAAGCACTTACTAATGAAGATCAAAGACCACAGCATTCAGTATGGATTGCACCTCAACATAAAGAAAACAAAAACCCTCACACTGGACCGATAAGCAACATCATGATAAACAGAGAAAAGATTGAAGTTGTCAAGGATTTCATTTTACTTGGATCCACAATCAACACCCGTGGAAGCAGCAGTCAAGAAATCAAGAGACGCATTGCATTGGGTAAATCTGCCGCAAAGGACCTCTTTAAAGTGTTGAAGAGCAAAGATGTCACCTTGAAGACTAAGGTGCACCTGATCCAAGCTATGGTATTTTCAATTGCATCATATGCATGTGAAAGCTGGACAATGAATAAGGTAGACTGAAGAAGAATTGACGCCTTTCAATTGTGGTGTTGGCGAAGAATATTGAACATCCCATGGACTGCCAAAAGAATGAACAAATCTGTCCTGGAAGAAGTACAGCCAGAATGCTCCCTAGAAGCAGGGATGATGAGACTGCATCTTACTTCCTTTGGACATGTTTTCAGGAGGGATCAGTCCCTGGAGAAGGACATCACGGTTGGCAGAGTACAGGGTCAGCGGAAAAGAGGAAGACCCTCAACGAGGTGGATTGACACAGTGGCTGCAACGGTGGGCTCGAGCAGAACAATGATTGTGGGGATGGCTCAGGACTGGGCAGTGTTTTGTTTTGTTGTGCATAGGGTCGCTATGGGTTGGAACCGACTCGACAGCACCTAACAACAACAACAATTTCCAAGGAAAAGTATCTAGCTGCAATAAGACAGGGAGGTCTTCCTTGCAGCCTGAGTCATATACTTTGGGCTCTTGTGAAATATTATGTCCTCAAGAATTAGACCATCTGGAGGTTGTGATGAAGCTGGATGTGACTCCACTTGTCTGCTCATTGCACTTTTTAATGTGACTCATGCTCACTTGTTTTCCAGATGCGTTTGAGTACCTGCACATTACCAAAAGACAGAAAGGCACTGGGAAAATCCAAGATGAACAAGATGCAGGTGTCTTTACCCCTCATTTTCTCCCACTTACTGGGGGAAATGTAACAGAACTAGTCACCCAGCAGCGATGTGTAAATATACAATTCCAAAGGCATTACTATGGGATAGGATTTATGGGGAAAAAAAAGGGTTATACAAAATGCTTTGAAAACTCATCAAGTGAATGATTATTTTTATTTTAGGAGCGGGCAGGAGGGTAGAGGAGTATGTTAATGCAAGACTTTACCAATTAAGTGATATATTTTTTAATTGATTTTTTAAATGAGTATTATTTTTCAGAATGAGAGAAGGAGAATGATATTCTAGGAAGAGAGTGCTCAGGAGCAGGAAAAACCATTAGGTTACACGAACTACATGAGGAGATTTGGCAGAAGGACATACAGTGAGTGAGGTCTGGAGATCAGTGGAAACCAGGCTGAAAAGTACCCAGTGACCTATATGTGGGCCTGGTTGTAACTGGCCTTATTCATGATACTTACCCTATAATCAGTGAGATGACAAACACTATCAAGAATCAGAATTATATGATAAATTTTTATTTTAGAAAAACTACATGAGATGAAGCAAGATCAATCAGGAAACTCTAAGAGATGAAGAAGGCTTAAATCAGAGCAGTGTCTGTAGGATACAAAAAAGGAGACAGATCTATAAATGGTAAAAAATCAAGAGGATTCAGCAACCAATTAAATGATAAAGTGTACTATAAAGAAGAGACTAGGATGACCCCATGATTTCTAGTTAAATAATTGGTTATGCCTTTAGTCTATTTTTTTTTTTTTTTTTTAGTCTAGAGATAAAAGTGGCAGGTTTGTGAGGAAAGATGATGACTTTGATTTTGATCATTGTACACATGAAGGGTTTACGGGAGATCCAAGGGCAGGCACCCATGGGTTGTGGAAATAAGGTTTTGGAATGCAGGGTGAACTCTGGGCTTAAGAGAGATTCAGAATATAGGCAAATAAGTGGTACATGAAACCAGATGAAAATGGGAAAGAAAGATAAAAGAATGAGGGTTCATGAACTCTAAAATTTAAGGTGTAACAGGCAGGTTCAAAGAGAGGTTGAAAAGGAGTGGCCAAAGAATGAAGAGGGATTGGTGACCCAGAAGCTAATGGAAAGATAGGGTCATGTTAGGGTATAAATTCTCTAGAGAGGTCAAGTTTAAGTTTTAAAAGAAGCCATTAGGCTTAAGGCTTAAGATATGATTTTACAGGAATAATGGATAGTGGGCTGAAGTATAAATTAGAGGTTAAAAAAAAGACAAGATTTTAGTAAGACAGGGAAAAAAAATGGGCATTTTGTGTAGAATGGAGAGAGAAAGTCATGTACATGAAGGTGCTTTGTAAATTATAAACACAAAGCATAAATATAATGGAATGTTAAGAGTTAAAGCAACCTTACTGAAGCCCAGTCCCCTTCTGCCAATAAGTAAGTGATAGAAGACTATAAAAAGCACAGAAATCATTTTGTGTATGTCTTCCAGGGCAACGAATAAGGTATAAAAGAATAATTAAGACTCTAATTTTTCAGGTTTACCTCCAGTTCTATCTCCTCCATAAGGCTTTCCCTGAGCATACCAAGAAAACAAAATGAGTTGCAGTTGAGTTGACCCCAACTCAGCTCATCAGAGTAGAGCTGTGCTACCTAGGGATGACTGATTATTAAGAAGTAGATTGCCAGGCCCTTCTTCTAAGGCACCTCTGGGTAGACTGGAACTGCCAACCTTTCAGTCAACAGCCTAATATTTTAGCAGTTTGCAGAACCTAGGACCTCCTCTCTGAGTATACGGGCCTCTTAAAAGCCAGATCACTAAGCCCTGGGGTTTATAACCCCCTACATGGTTACCCAATATCATTTATATACATAAAATATATATACCCCCCCAAAAAACCAAACCTATTGCCGTCAAGTTGATGCCGACTCATAGCGACCCTATAGGACAGAGTAGAACAGCCCCATAGAGTTTCCAAGGAGTGTCTGCTGGATTCAAACTGCTGACCTTTTGGTTAGCAGTCAGCTACCGATTTTTTTTGTTTCCAACTTTCACATTCCAATTGCCAGTAATAATCAATGCATCTTGATTGCATATTTGATCAACTTCAGGCTGCAGAAGTTGGTAAAAATCTTCAGTTCCTTCATCTTTGGCATTAGCGGTTGGTGAGTAATTTGAATAATAGTTGTTTTAACTGGTTTTCTTTGTAGGTTATGGATATTACCCTATCCCTGACAGCATCGTACTTCAGGATAGATCTTGAAATGTTCTTTTTGATGATGAATCTGTTGCCATTTCTCTTCAATTTGCCATTGCCGGAATAGTAAACCATATGATTGATTCAGAATGGCCAATACCAGTCCATTTCATCTCACTAATGCCTAGGATATTGATCTTTATGAGTTCAATTTCATTTTTGATAACTTCCAATTTAGTGGTTAAGAGCTATGGCTGCTAACCAAAAAGGTCGGCAGTTTGAATCCACCAGGTGCTTCTTGGAAACTCTATGGGGCAGTTCTACTCTGTCCTATAGGGTCACTATGAGTTGGAATTCAGTCAACAGCAAGCAATGGGTTTGTGTTTTTTTTTTTTTGGTTTCCAATTTTCATATATTCATAATTTGTACATTTCACATTCCAATTATTCGTGAATGTTTACAGCTGTTCCTTTTCATTTTGAGTCTGGCCACATCAGCAAATGGTGACCCTGAAAGCCTGACTCCATCCACGTCACTTGGGTTGCAATGTCATATATTGCTTTTGTGTAGCCTTTCTAGTCATGGTCTTGTAACTCCCACTCAAAGGATTGGGCGGGACTGTGCGATAGGATAATTGTGGCCCACTAAAGGGATTGGTCAATTTTGCCATCCCACTGGGCTTGAAACAAGCCACCTGAGAAGTGGGAAAGAGAAGATTCCACTACCACCAAGGAAGAACAGCCGGGAGCAGACAGCACGTCCTTTCGACCTGGGATGCCTGCACTGAGAAGTTCCTGGAACCAGGAGAGAGCAAGCGAGTAGTAACCTTGAAGATGGCAAGAAGTGGTGGCAGGAGACACTGGCAAAGGACGGAATAGTGGGCTTCCTAGCCCACAGAGAGAGAAAGCTGAGGTCAAGGGCCAGGAAGAGGCATGCCTGGGAGCATGACTGGGAAGAGTCTATCCTGATGAAAGAACTGTATCCTGAGTATTCCTGAGCCTGAATTGTAATTGTTACTCTCTAATAAACCCCATAATTGTGAGTATTATCTGTGAGCTCTGTGCGCCCATTGCAATGAATTATTGAACCCAGCAGAGAATGCCATGAGAGGGACAGTTGGTGTGAGAAATGGTAAAGATGGAGGAGAGAGGAGGCATGTCTGACCTCTACCTCATAGGAATCAGCCTGGGGTTGTTGATCTTTATTCTCCTTTCCCTTCGTAAACTGGGAGGAGGTCAGATGCCTCCCCCACGCTGTTTTTCTAAAGGTCAACTCTACTTTGAGGAGCAGTTCCTCCCCACTCATACTCTGAGTGCCTTCTAACCTGAGGGGCTCATCTTCCGGCATTATATCAGACAGTGTTTCACTGCCTTTCATAAGCTTCTCAGTGACCAATTTTTTTAGACACAGACCGTCAGGTCCTTCTTCCTAATCTGTCTTAGCCTGAAAGCTCAGTTGAAACTTGTTCACCATGGGTGACCCTCCTGGTATTTCAAATACCAGAGGCATAGCTTCTAGCATGACAGCAGCACGCAACTCTTCACAGTACCATAAACGTTGGATATACCTTTTTCAACTACAGAAACAGATACTAAACACATGGACCTCAGCTGGATGGAATGCACAGGAGTCAATCAACTACACCTGCAGAAAAGACGATGGAGAAGCTCAATACTATCAGTCAGAACAAGGCCAGGGACTGACTGCAGAACAGACCAGCAGAACTGAAGAAAAAATTAAAGCTTCCAGTTGAAATATTGAAGGATTCAGTGGCCAAAATATTGAACAACACATCAAACAAAGATGGAAGGAATACACAGAGTCACTGTACCAAAAAGAACTGGCTGACTTTCAACCATTTCAGGAGGTAGCATACGTTCAAAAACCAATAGTATTGAAGGAAAGGTCCAAACTGCCCTAAAGGCATTGGCAAAAAACAAGATTCCAAGAATTGAGGGGATATCAAATGAGATATTTCAAGAAACAATTATGAGAGTGGCGCAGGACCAGGCAGTGTTTCATTCTATGAGTTTGAACTGACTCAGCCACACCTAACAACATCAATAACATGGTTCTCAGCAAGTACAGGTTTCATCCGTTTGGCTAAAAGCCCCATGGACCGACCCTCTGTAGCTACTTTTATTTCCCATGCAGGCTCATACTTAGTGAGGACTGCATTTCTTGTTTAAAATTCTAAAGTTTGTTTCTTATTGAAAACAAAGGGAACAGAAAACAAGCAATATTAAGTACTGACAAGTCCCTGGAGGTATGTGGCTCTCTTGTTCTTTGAAAACTCTCAGTAGCCTTTGTGGAATTACCTAGGTTTATTCTAGAGACAAATAAAAAGCACAGTTCTGTAGTGACGATTGCATTCGCCTTTAAAGGAAAAAAAATCAAGGAAACAAGAATAACTTAAAAGTCCAAAAGTTTGGTTCCAGGCAATATTTCACTTTACATTCCCCTCCAATCAATCTTGAAAATCTATTTTAACTTTTAAAACATAAGACTATAAGGCATCAAAGAAGTGAATCCTCACATGAAAAACAGAGTCTAACTATTGACTACATGGCCTTGGAATACTGGGATTTTTGTGCCTGTGACACACACACGTCCACACAAAAAAGGTTATTTTATTGAACTTGTCTGTTTATATTGTTTGCATAACCCTGCTTTCAATCATATACACCCTGATTTCTATTATAAAATTACCTTTTTTTCATATTAAAAACAGGAGCTGAGTTTATACAATCAAGAAACAAACACATATTCCTAACAAGGTGTATGCCTATATTTTGTCCCCACGCTGACCTGCTGCACTGCCACTCCTCCCCTGAGGTTTCCACAGACTATTCTCATGCTTCCCCTCCACCTGCTTAAGAAGAGTGATGTCAGTTTTGTGGAGTAGGTATAAAACCGTCCTCAGCACTGCATATTATCATATGGTTCTACACTTTTGTTAGTGTCTTGTTCTGCTGTGTCTTCCTCTCTCATTCTTTTTAGTCCTTGTGGCTTACGCACTGAAAATTTTAAAATACACCATTGTTGTTTTTGTTGTTAGGTGCTGACTCATAGCGACCTATGTACAACAGAACAAAACACTGTCCGGTCCTGTGTCATCCTCATGATAGTTGCTATCTTGAGCCAATTTTTACAGACACTGTGTCAATCCATCTCATTGAGGGTCTTTCTTTTGCTGACCCTGTGCTTACTAAACATGATGTACTTCTCCAGGGACTGGTCCTTTCTGATAACGTGTCCTAAGTACAGGAGGCAAAGTCTCTCCATTCTCACTTCTAAGGAGCATTCTGGCTGTACTTCCTCCAATACAGATTTGTTCATTCCTCTGGAAGTCCATGGTATATTCAATATTCTTCATCAACACCTATTAATTCAAAGGCATAAATTCTTCTTCTGTCTCCCTTATTCATTTCTTGCTGAAGGGGAATAGGACTTGAAGAACTTAATGATGAATATCAAAGATTATAGCCTTCAGTATGAATTGCACCTCTACATAAAGAAAACAAAAATCCTCACAACTGTACCCATAAACAACATCATGATAAACAGAGAAAAGATTGAAATTGCCAAGGATTTCATCTTAGTTGGATCCACAATCAGCACCTATGGAAGCAGTATTCAAGAAATCAAAGGACTTACTGCATTGATAAATCTACTACGGAAGATCTCTTTAAAGTGTTAAAAAGAAAGATGTCACTTTGAGGACTAAGATGCACTTGACCCAAGCGATAGTATTTTCAACCACCTCATATGCATGCAAAAGTTGGACAAGGAAAAAGGAAATACACCATACTGACCCAGGAGTCCTCAACTGCTTATTCTCCCAGAGGAATTTTAGGATTTACCTTGTTAATTCATTAAATGAAAAGAAATATATTTACAACATTTATTATTCTTGTTCAGAAATGTAAAATATCAGTTCATTCACAAGCTTGTCTGTTTCTGAATAGCTTTCTTCATTTATGACCTAAACATTTCTACGTGTTCGTTTCTAAGTGTTCCAATGTTTTGTCCACTCTTGACTCTTCACAAATGGCATTTCATCCTCTAACTGACTGTTGGAGTTACACAGAAAACTGCTGATTTTTTAAAAATAAACTACTTCAGAACAGTTTCAGATTTATGGAAAAATTGTGAAGATAGCATAGAGAGTTTCTGTATACTCTCATCAAATTTCACTTGTTACTAATATCTTCCATTGGTATGGTATATCTTTTATAATTCATAAACCAATATCAATTCAGTATTATTAACTAAAACAAAAAACAAACAAACCTATTGCTTAAGTCAATTCCAATTCATTGCAACTCAATGTGTTTCCAAGTAAAACTGCTCCACAGGGTTCTTTTGGCTATAATCATTACGGAAGTAGGTCACCAAGCCTTTCTTGCAACGTGCCTCTGGGTAGGTTCAAACTGCCAACCTTTAGGTTAGTGGTTGAGTGAAAACTAATTTATTCATATTTCCTTAAATTTTACCTAATGCTCATTTTCTGTTACCAAATTCCATCCCAACAGTATGTTGCATTTAATCATCATATGTCTCATGCTCCTCTTGGCTGTGAAGTTTTTCAGATTTCTATTGTTTTGGTAACCTTGCACAGTGTTGAGGAATAGAGCTCAGGTATATTGGAGATTGGAGAGTGTCCTTCAGTTGAGATTTCTCTGATGTTTTTCATTGTTACATTCAGGCTATGGGTTTTGGAGAGAAAGACCACAGATGTGAAGTGCCACCCTCATCACATCGTATCAAGGGTAATTAAAACCAAAAACCAAAACCATTGCTGTTGAGTCAATTCCAACTCGTAGAGACCCTATAGGACAGAGTGGAATTCCCTATAGGTTATTTCAAGTCTGTAAATCCTTATGGAAGCAGATTGCCACATCTTTCTCCCATGGAGCTGCTGGTGGGTTTGAACCACTAACCTTTCAGTTAGCAGCCAGGGTCTTAACCACTGCATCACCAGGACTCCTATATCAAGGCTAGACACTGCCAATGTGGCTTATCAAAGTTAAGTGATACTAACCTTGTTCATTTGGCTGAAGTAGCAGTCATTGGGTTTCTCTACTATAGTTTACTCCTGTCCCTTTCCATAATCTACCCTTTGAAAGGAAGTCTGTATGCAGAGTTCACTTTTAAAGAGGGAGTGTTATACTCTACCTCTTTAAAAAAAAAAATAAGTGGAGACTATATACATAAACATTTTGGAATTCTTCTGCATGGGAGATGTGTCTCTTCTCCCCTATTTATTTACGTATCCAATTATTTGTTTATACCAGAATGGACTCATTGGATATTTATTTTATAGTTTATATTATAATCCAACACTATTTCATTTATTTAGTTACTCAAATTTTTCCAGCATTGGACTTTTAGAGGGTTTTCGGTTAACTTCTGAGTCCCTTTGACATAGTACTTTCTTTGTTTTTTTGTTTGTTTTTTAGTGCATTTCAGGTACTCTGGGATGCTATAGGCTCATCTTGTATATATCCTGCTCCAGTCCTAGAGTCAACCATTTAGGTATTAGAAACCCAGACTGGACACCTGGTTTGTTGCCACTGTCACTTCTAGACAACCTCAGCTGACAGAAAAAAGACGTATGAGTGTATACTAAACTTTGTATATATAAAGTATTCCTATATGTGACCACCTGTATCTATATTAAGCTAAACACAATTTCATACTGATGTCTCCAATTATAAATCTTTACCACATGTATCCATGTGGTTTCTAGCCTCCATCTCTTGTTTATTTGTGACAGTCCACTCCAACAGTGAGAAACCTGGCTCCCAAATTTCCCATCCCTTTTTAATTGTTTAGTCCAGTACACATACATGGTAGTATTAGAATTGCTTACCTGTACTCTCCATGAAGAACAATTTTATCAACTGGAATGCAGCGTTTATGTACAATTATTTTACTTCGGTCTTAAAAATGTCATTCCTTTCTGAGGTCAGGACGTATTTCACCCACCCTCTTCAGTAACTTGTTCCATACATTTGTAATAAGACAATTGACATTACTTATGGCATGTGTCAATCAGATTTTTTTGTTACATTCTACATTCCACCCCGAGATCCCTTGATCTCATAAACACGTTTTTTTTTTTTTTAATTTGCACATTTTAAGGTTCACACTTTTGTAAAGTTTTATGGACTGTAACAAAGTATAATGTCAGGTATACATCCCTACAGTATAATACAGTATAGTTTCATTGCTCTAAAAAAAGTCCCCTGTGTATATTAACTTTCTATCCTATGTTTTGCTATAATTACTTATTAGTTCCAAAAAAGTATTATTCTTTGAAATACCTGCATAGATAATCATGTCACCTGAAAGCATATCATTTTATTTCTTCCTTTACAATCTGTACAATTGTTATTTCTTTTTCTTGTCTTACTGAACTAGCTAGACCTTTCCAGTATAATGTTCAATAGAAGTGCTGAGAAAGGATATCCTTCCATTTTCCCCAATGTTAGGGGAAAAGCTTCAAGTTTGTCATAATTAAATATGATGTTAGCTGTAGGTTTTTTTTAAAGACGTGTTATATCAATTGAGGAAATTCCCCTCTACTAGTAGTTGCTCAGAGGTTTTATTATGAATGGATATTAGACTTGGTCAAATGCTTTTTCTGCCTCAGTTAATATGATCTCATTACTTTTCTTCATTAACTTGTTGTTGTGGTGGATTACATTGATTCTTGAACCAACCTTGCATACCTGGAATATATCCTACAATGTTGGGATGTAATTCTTTTTGTACTTTGTTAGCTTCTATTCGAAGATACTTTATCAAGGATTTTTTATTTGTATATTTTGATATGCCGGTCTGTAATTTTTCTTTCCTTTTCTTTTCCTAACATCTTTGTCTAATTTTGGTGTTAGGATAAAGCCAGCTTCATAGAATGGGTTTCTGTGAAGCTGCTATATTTTAAAAGAGATAGCACCTAATTGATGTCATTTTCCCCTTAAATGTGTCGTATAATTCACCAGTGAAACCATGTGGGCTTGATGCTTTTGGTAAGAGGAAGGTAATTTGTTATTCATTCAATTTCTTTACCAGACCAAAAAAAAAAAAAATGCCATTGAGTAGACTCCAACTCGTAGCAACCTGTAGGACAGAGTAGAACTGCCTCATACGGTTTTGAAGGAGCGACTAGTGGATTTGAACTGCCAACCGTTTGGTTAGCAGCTGATCTCTTAATCATTGCACAAATGATCTATTTCTTCTGTGTAAGCTTCAGTAGTCTGCATATTTCAAGGGATTTACCTATTAAAAGTATTCTGTTATTATTCTATTAATGTGCACAGCATGAGTAATGGTGTTTTCTCTTTCATTTCTAACATCAGTAATTTGTGTCTTCTCTTTTTTTCTTGGTTAGCCTGGCTAGAGTTTTATTAACTTTATGAAACGTTTCAAAGAGCTAGCTTTTGGTTTTGTTGTTTTTCTCATTTGTTTTCTTGTTTTCAATTTTTGTTTGCTATATACTTTATTATTGATTTTCTTCTGCTTCCTTTAGGCCTAAAATGTTCTTTCTCTATTTCCGTAAGGTACAAACTAAGATTATTCATTTTAGTCCTTTTTTGATTCTTACACATGCACTTAATGCTATAAATTTCCCTCTAAGCACTGCTTTTAGGGCATCCTACAAATTTTTATAAGTTGCATTTTTATTTTCACTTATTTTTTAAAAAAATTTCTCTTGGTATTTCTTCTTTGATTCATATGTCATTTAGAAATATATGGTTTACTCTCCAAATATTTGGGGAATTTTCCAGATATTTGCTGTTATTGATTTCAGGTTTAATTCTATTGTGGTCTAAGAACATACTTTGCATAATTTATATTCTTTTTAATTTGTTAAGTTGTGTTTTATGACACAGAATGTGGTCTTTCTAGAGAAATGTTCCCTAGGTTCTTATACTTTTATAAAGCGCATTCTACAAATGTCAATTAGATCAAGTTGATTAATAGTCCTTTTTAAGGTTATTTATATCCTTGTTGATTTTCTGATTGTTCTACTAATTACTACAAGGGGTGTTTAAGTCTCCAAATATAATAGTGAATGTATCTCTTTCAGTTTTCAGTTCTATCCAGTTTGACCCATGTGTTTTCATATTGTGTTGTTAAGCGCATATGTGTTCAGGATTGTTATGTCTTGTTGAAGGATTGACACCATTATCATTGTGGTATCCTTCTTTATCCCTGATATTTTTTCTTGTTCTGAAGTCTGCTTTGTCTGAAATTAACTTTTTTTTTTTTTTTTACTCTAGCTTTCTTGTGATTACAGTTATCACGGTATACCATTCTTCTCTTTACGTTTAATTTATCTGAAACTTTAAAGTGGGTCTTGTAGACAACATGAAATTGAGTCTTTCTGTTGTTGTTTCTTTGTTTTTAATCCAGTATGACAATCTCTGTTGTTTAATTATCCTACTTAGACCATCCATATTCAAACTGATTTTTCTATATTTGTGTTAATACCGCTCATGTTTGTAACTGTTTTCTATTCGTTGCTTTTTTCTTTTTCCTCCCCTGTCCCCTTTTTTTCCTGCTTCTTTGGTTTTAATTTTGTGGTGAATATGATTGCATTTTCTCTCACTCTCGTGAATCAATTACATTTCTTTGAAAAAAAAAAAAAGGAAAAAGAAAAGTGAGTACCCTAGAGGTTGTAATGTATATATATACATACTTAAATATAATCCTACCTTCAAATAGCACTATCCCACTTAATATGTTGTACATGTACCTTACAACAGAGTATTCCTAATTTATCCTGTCATTCATTTCACTTATTCATACACTCTTATACACTAATACATTGTTATTATTATAACTTTAAATATATGCTTTTCTTTTAGATCAATTAAGAATAAGAAACATTATATATACAAATATAAGACAAAGTGAAGTGTATAATGAAAATGTGCAAAGACCTGGATCTAGAAAACTGAAAAGGAAGAACACACTCAGCATTTCTCAAGCTGAAGAAACTAAACAGAAAATTCAAGCCTTGAGTTGCGATATTGAAGAATTCTATGGGGAAAATATTAAACTATGCAAGAAGCATCAAAAGAAGATGGAAGGAATACACAGAGTCACTGTACCCAAAAGAATTGTTTGATATTCAAACATTTCAAGAGGTAGCATATGACCAAGAACCAATGATACTGAAGGAAGAGGTCCAAGCTGCACTGAAGGCATTGGCAAAAAGCAAGGCTCCAGCAATTGACAGAATACCAATTGAGATGTTTTAATAAATAAATGCAGCACTGGAAGCATTTACTTGTCTATGTCAAGAAATCTGGAAGACAGCTAACTGGTCAACTGACTGGAAAAGACCCATGTTTGTACCCATTCCAAAGAAAGGAGATCCAACAGAATGCAGAAATTATTGAACAATATCATTAGTATCACACACATGTAAAATTTTGCTGAAAATCATTCAAAAGAAGTTACAACAGTACATTGACAGGGACCTGCCAGAAATTCAAGCCAGATTCAGAGGAGGACTTGGAACCAGGGATATCATATGGGTTTTGGCTGAAATCAAAGAATATCAGAAAGATATTTACCTGTGTTTTATTGACTATGCAAAGGCATTTGTGTGGATCATAACAAATTATTGATAACATTGCGAATAATGGGCATTTCCTAACAATTGCGCTAGTGAGAAACCTGTGCATAGATCAAGACGCAGTCGTTCAAACAGAACAAGGAGATACTGTGTGGTTTAAAGTCAGGAAAGGTGTGCGTCAGGGTTGTATCCTTTCACCATACTTATTCAATCTGTATGCTGAGCAAATAATCCTAGAAGCTGGACTATATGAAGAAGAACAGGGTGTCAGGATAGGAAGAAGTCTCATTAACAACCTGCAATATGCAGATGATACAACCTGGCTTACTGAAAGGGCTGAGAACTTGAAGCACTTATTGATGAAGATCAAAGACCACAGCCTTCATTATGGATTACACCCCAACATAAAGAAAACAAAAATCCTCAACATCATGATAAACAGAGAAAAGATTGAAGCTGTTAAGGATTTTATTTTGCTTGGATCCACATTTAACACGCATGGAAGCTGCACTCAAGAAATTAAAAGACATTTGGCTATCGCTTTGGGCAAATCTACTATAGGAAATTTCTTTAAACTGTTAAAAAGGAAAGATGTCACTTTAAGGACTAAAGTGCGCCTGATTCAATGGGTGGTGTTTTCAATCGCCTCATATTAATGTGAAAGCTGGACAATGAATAAGGAAGATGGAAGAAGAATAGATGCCTTTGAATTATGGTGTTGGTGAAGAATATTGAATACACTATGGACTGCCAGAAGAACCAACAAATCTGTCCTGAGAAGTACAGCCAGAAGCAAGGATAGCAAGACTTTGTCTCACATACTTTGGACATGTTATCAGGAGGGACCAATCCCTAGAGAAGAGCATCATATGGTAAAATAGAGGGTCAACAGAAAAGAGAAAGACCCTCAACTAGATGGATTGACACAGTGGGTGCAACAACGGGTTCAAGCATAGTAACAATTGTGAGGATGGCACAGACTGGGCAGCGTTCCTTTCTCTTGTACTTACTTGGAATGGACTCAAGGGCACTTAATGACTATATATATATGTATATATATTTACCTTCATTTATTTCATTTCTGATGGAATTTCAACATCCTTTCAGTATGTTGATCTGAGCTTCTGACCTGCATAATTTCTTTCTTCCTGAACAATTTCTTTTAACATTTCTTTCACGGCAAGTCTACTAATGAACATTTCCTTCAGTTTTTGTTTACCTGAGAAGATCTTTATTTCACTTATACTTATTTATTTATTGATTCTCTCGTTTGGTGTCTGTCATTATTCTGGAATATCCTTGGAGGTTATTATTTCAAATATTTCTTCAGTTCACTTCTTTCTTCCTTCTCTGTCTAATATTCCATTTACATATATACCTTTAGAAAATGTCCCACAGTGCATGGATAGTCTGTTATTGATTTTTTTTTTCACTTAGGGAAGTTTCTATTGACCTTTTTCAAGTTCACCATTTTTTTTTTCCTTAAACTGCTTCCGGTCTACTGAAGAGTCCATCAATAACACTATTTCTGTTAATGTTTTTGGTTCCTAGCATTTTCTTTTGATTTTCTTAGAGTTTCCATCTCTCTGCTTATATTAATCATCTCTTCCTGCATGTTGCCTTCCTTATTCATTATGCTGAAGCTTCTACTATTTAATGGCTCAGCTTTAAATTATATGCTTTGACTGATGATTATTGATTATGTTAAAGTCATATTCCACAATGGGGATATAGCTGTTATGAATATCTATGAACCAAGTAAAAAAGCAACCACCTAGAAAGCAAAAAAAAAAAAAAAAGTAAAAGATTCGAGGGAGAAGTAGATAGACACTGGTAATAGTAATTGACTTTAACACATCACTGTTTATATAAGACCAATCAAGAGGCCAAAAGATAAGTAAACAAACAAACAAAACCAACCCCAGTGCCGTAAGGATATAAAATATCTAAACATCGTAATCAGTAAGGTGGATCTTTTGGATATGCATCAGATATTACACCCTGATTTTTATCAAGTGCACATGAAACCTTAAAACAGTTGATCATTTATTAGGGTGCAAACACACAAACTAGAAGTTTTCACCAAGTATAAATACTACAGAAACACCTGATTGGTTACCATGTAATAAAACTAGAAGTTAAAAAAAAAAAAAGGTTTACTCCTGAAAATTAAAAAGATAAAAAGTTCTATTAAACAATTATAGATGAAAGGAGAAATATAAACAGAATAACAAAATACCAAAAAATAATGACAATGAAATCACTGCATGTTAAAATCTGTAGCATATATTCAAAGAAATGATCACACACACAAAAAATTCACAATCAAAAAAACTTAAGGAATAAATTTGAAATAATAAAAATAAATTTCTACCAAAAAACCTAGAAAATTAGCAAAACAGACTGAAAGTAAGGACATAGAAAAAAAATAATCAAGATAAAGGCAAAAATGAATGAGGAAATGAACTGAAAAACAGTAGATCAAATTAACATATTGGAGTCTTGGTTCTTTAAAGAAAAAAAAAAGACAAACCACTGTATAATTTAGTAACAAAAAGCAGGGGAACACAAATCTACAAAATAAGAAACGACAAGGGGGGGATAACTTGCACATCTCTATGTAAATAAATGTGAAACTCTAGAGGCCTGGAAATAATACATATATATAAAAAGCCCATTGCCCTGGAGCCAATTCCAGCTTATAGCCGCACCACAGGAGAGAGTAGACCTGCCCTGTAGAGTTTCCAAGAAGCACCTGGTAGATTTGAACTGCCAGCCTTTTGGTTAGCAGCCATAGCATTTAACCACTATGGCACTAGGTTTTCCATATGTATATTTTAGGGAAATGCAGTTTACCAATAATTGACCTCAGTAGAAATAGAAAGCTAACATTTTCCAATTTTCATAGCAGATATATACGAAGAATAATCAAGGAACTGTCCCATTAAAAGCACCAGTCCCAGATGGTTCTTTATGAGACTAATATCAGATCTTACAGACCAGTAGTTCAAATGCTACATTAACTGTTTCACAGGATAAAAAATGAAGAAAAACTTTGAAATTCCTTGTGAAGCAGATATAAAAGTGATATTTAAAACTGATAGTGCAGCACAAAAAAAAAAGAAAATCATAGACCAACAGCATTTATATGTGTTAATGTAAAAATCTCTAATGAAATATCAGTAAGCGCCCGCCATTAGCACATTAAAAAAAATATACACGGTATGAGTGGGTTTATAGAAAAAAACAAAACAAAAAAAAAACCCAGTGCCGCCGAGTCGATTCCGACTCATAGAGACCCTATAGGACAGAGTAGAACCACCCCATAGAGTTTCCAAGGAGCGCCTGGAGGATTTGAACTGCCGACCCTTTGGTTAGCAGCCTTAGCACTTAACCACTATGCCACCAGGGTTTCCAGCTTATACAAAGGATGAAATAATTGTTTAAAATTAGAACATCTATAAATATAATTTACTATCCTAATAGACCTAAGGAGAACTAGATGATAATATTCATAGGGGATGATTAAAAAAATACAAAACTCAAAGCATCACTAACAAAGCCACTTGTAGACATAGGAATGAATGAGTATTTTCCTTCGTAGGATAAAATACACGTACTTCATTCATAAAGCTAGCATCTTACTTAACCTAGAAATCCTAATGGCATTTTCACTAAAGTCGTAAATAAGATACCCACTAGGATTGAGTCGATTCCAAGGGCTATAAATCTCTGCAGAAGCAGACTGCCGCATGTTTCTCCTATGGAGCAGCTGGTGGTTTTGAACAGCCGATCTTTCAGTAAGCAGTCGAGTGCTTTAACCACAGTACCACCAGGGATACCAACTTTTTCCATTACTGCTTAACGTTGTGTTTCAGATAATAGCTGATACAATATACAATTAGGCTGGAGAAAATAATTAAAGGTGTAAGAATAGGAAATAACAAAATTCAATTACCTTCTTTTAAAAAAAAAGCTTTAAGCGTAATTTGCTTGCCATAAAATTTTATCCCAAGTGTATAACTTCATGATTTTTTACCAAATATATACGGTGTGCAACCATCACCATGATCTCATTTTAAAACTTTAAGAAGTATCCCTTTTCCCAGATGACATAATAGTGTATCTGAAAAACCATAGAAAATCAATAATAAAATTAATTCAAACAACAAAAACATTCAGCAAGATAACAGGATACAAATCAATAGCTCTCGTATATGTAAAAAATAACCACTTAGAAGATATAATGAATTTAAAAAATTCCTTTTACAATAGCAGCAAAAATAATAAAATACTTAGGAATAAACTTAATAAAAAATGCCTAAAACCTATCTTCCAAAAAGTATAAAACGCTCCTGAAAGTCACAAAAGTAGATTTGAACAAATGGAAACTTATGTCTTGTTTTTGGTTACTATGTCTGAATATTATCAAGATGTCAGTTCTTTGTGATTTAATTTATAACTAAATGTGGTTTCAATAAAAATCACAACGAGCTTTTATAAGGAGGTAGACAAATTGATCCTGAAATCCATACAGAAAAATAAACACACAAGAATTGAAATAAGTGGAAATGGAAAAGCTTTGAGGGGTGCTAATCTCACCAGATATCAGAGCAGCTTAAATGGCAAAGCAGTAGGAGAGGCCAAAAGAAAATTTCCAGCTATCTACAATTGTGCTTCAGTTTCCTTGAAGACAAGGTTTTATTTGCAAAGATTTGATACTCAGTTTGAATGTTAATCAGCATGACCTCATCTTGGTTTTGTTTGTGAATCATTTATTGTCTTAATGGCTGACTGGACAACAGATATTGAGACAAGAAAGGATAATTAAAACATTAATATTATAAAGGTTTCCATAGCTATAATCCAAGATTCCCCAGGTTTGTTCAAGAAAACTAGTCCCAACAACTCTTTGAGTCTATTTTATATAGTTAGACTGCCCTTTCTTTTAACGTAGGTATAGATTGTTACACTTCATCTGTGGTATTAAACTAAGAGCAACATAAAGTATTAGAGACGCTGTGTATCCATCACTCCCTGCCCTTCCCTGCTGGGTCAAAAAATACATCTAAAGAATATTAATCTGGGGGCCAAGATGGCTGAATAGGTAGAAGCTACCTTGGATCCCTCTTGCATCAAAGACTCAGAAAAACAAGTGAATCAATCACATACATGACAATCTACGAACCCTGACCATCAAACACAGATCTAAAGAGTTGACCTGTGTCACAGAGACTGAGAACGAACAACCACAGGGAAGCAGCAACTGTTTTCAGAGCCTGGAGCCAGCATCCCAGTCAGGAAAACTTGGCGCCAGGCTTTGGACTGAGAGTAGGGAAGCTGAGCATGGCATCCTGAGACGGCGCAAAAACAGGGCACAGCCCTAGCCCCCAGAACTGACCTCAGGGGAAGTCCAGCCAGTGCACGCAGGCAGTGCAGTGACGCAGCTGAGAGGAGGAGAAGTCACCGGGAGGCAGAGACTGGTTTTGGAGCCTGGAGTGTGGCATCCCAGCCGGGGAACCTTGGCGCTGGGCTTTGGACTGCGAGCAGAGGAACTGACCACGGCTTCTGAGACAGTGCAAGCACGGGACGTGGGCCTGACCCTCGGGGGCAATCTCTACCCAGCCAGCGCACATAGTTGAAGCGCCCCTTGAGAATCTCAGATAAAACAGTCATCCCAAGCAAGATAAGTAACTTTGTCTATATTCTGGGGTGCTACTCTCTCATATTTATCTGAACCCTCCCCTCCCCTTCCCAGGCAGCTTCATTAACATTGGAATTTCCTGAGCCAGAGAGTGAAGTGTCCTGTGGTTTTTCTTTCTTTCTTTTTTTTTTTTTTTTTTTTGCTCTTTTCCTAACCCATTCTCCTGGCCTGAGAGAAGCAACTACAAAAAACCCAGGGACCAAAAATCCTTCCCTAATTGGACTAAAAACACAGAACGACCTCCAGCCAAACATATGTGATCCACAGTCTTGGGCTTTCATCCCTACAGGGAACAAGGTGGCTATTATAATGCAAAGGCCTTTCTGATAGGGATCTGACTGTAATTGTTTTAGCAGATTACTGGAAAGACAAGTTTCCCAGGTCTGATATCTCTGCCTATTCAACAGAGCCCTCACTGACCCACAACAGGGAACTGAGGGCTGAAGCTCCCCCCAGACCACCTAGCCTCCTGCCTTAGGGGTCTAAAGAGGGTGACACCTACCAATCTGTAGAGGTACATGCATTGGGGTCCTAAGGTACACCTGCAGAGCCCACCCACCAAAGTGCTTTAGGAATAGAGACACACCTACCTTACTGGCACTTGGGGGAAGCCTGTTAGCATCCTGCCCCCCTGGAGTGTGACCCCGTACTGGTACTAGAATCTGGTGCACACAACTATCACCACCACTTCTCTAGGTGGATAGGTGACAGTCTGCACCACACACTTGACCCAAAATCAGATTCTACTCAAGAATAGTGAATGGACTCTTAGGCTTATATATCTGGTAACAGCCCAAACCAGCTGGTAATAGGACATAAGTGATTCAAAGGCTACAACAATCAAGACAGCGCAATCCAGTAGCCCATCTACGTATATTGAAAGAAAACAAAACAAGATAAGACTCAGTGAGCAAATATAGAATAAATCACTACAATATCTTAGAGATGGCTCGGAGACAGCAGTCGATATCAAACCACATAAAGAAGCACACCATGATTGCTTCTACAACTCCCCAAACTAAAGAATCAAAATCTTTCCCAAATGAAGATACAATCCTGGAATTGCCAGATGCAGAATATAAAAAACGAATTTACAGAATGCTTCAAGACATCAGGGATGACCTCAGAAATGAAATAAGGCAATCTACAGAAAAAGCCAAGGAACACACTGATAAAACAGTTGAAGAAATCAAAAAGATTATTCAAGATCATAGTGGAAAAATTAATAAGCTGCACGAATTCATAGAGAGACAGCATTCAGAAATCCAAAAGATTAAAAATAAAATTACAGAATTAAACAATGCAATAGGAAGTCAGAGGAGTAGACTCGAGCAATTGGAATGCAGGGTGGGGGATCTGGAGGACCGGGGAGTTGTCACCAATATAGCTGAAAAAAAATCAGATAAAAGAATTAAAAAAAATGAAGAAACCCTAAGAATCATGTGGGACTCTATGAAGAAGAATAACTTGCATGTGATTGGAGTCCCAGAACAGGGAGGGATAACAGAAAATATAGAGAGAATGGTTGAAGATCTGTTGGCAGAAAACTTCCCTGACATCATGAAAGATGAAAGGGTATCCATCCAAGATGCTCATCGAACCCCATTTAAGATTGATCCAAAAAGAAAATCACCAAGACATATTATCATCAAACTTGCCAAAACCAAAGATAAAGAGAACATTTTAAAAGCAGCCAGGGATAAAAGAAAGGTCTCCTACAAAGGAGAATCAATAAGAATAAGTTCAGACTACTCAGCAGAAACCATGCAGGCAAGAAGGCAATGGGATGACATATATAGAGCACTGAAGGAGAAAAACTGCCAGCCAAGGATCATATATCCAGCAAAACTCTCTCTCAAATAAATGAAGGTGAAATTAAAACATTTACAGATAAACACAAGCTTAGAGAATTTGCAAAAACCAAACCAAAGCTACAAGAAATACTAAAGGAAATTGTTTGGTCAGAAAACCAATAATATCAGATACCAGCACAACACAAGGTCACAGAACAGAACATCCCGATATCAACTCAAATAGGGAAATCACAAAAACAAATTAAGATTAATTTTAACAAGAAAAAAATGCTCAAAACAGGGAATCATTGAAGTCATTATGTAAAAGATCACAATAATCAAAAAGAAGGACTAAATACAGGAGGCATAGAACTGCCATACGGAGAGGGATACAAGGCGATATAGGACAATACAAGTTAGGTTTTTACTTAGAAAAATAGGGGTAAATATTAAGGTAACCACGAAGAGGTATAACAACTCCATAACTCAAAATAAAAACCAAGAGAAACATAACGACTCAGCAAACCTAAAGTCAAATACTATGAAAATGAGGAGCACACAATTTACAAAGAAAAATGTCTCAGCACAAAAATGTAAGTGGAAAAATAAAATTGTCAACAACACACATAAAAAGGCATCAAAATGACAGCACTAAACACATACTTATCTATAATTATGCTGAATGTAAATGGACTAAATGCACCGATAAAGAGACAGAGAGTCTCAGACTGAATAAAGAAACACGATCCGTCTATATGCTGCCTACAAGACACACCTTTGACTTAGAGACACAAACAAACTAAAACTCAAAGGATGCAAAAAAATATATCAAGCAAACAACAATCAAAAAAGAGCAGGAGTAGCAATATTAATTTCTGACAAAATAGACTTTAAAGTTAAATCCACCACAAAGGATAAAGAAGGGTACTACATAATGATTAAAGGGACAACTGACCAGGAAGATATAACCATATTAAATATTTATGCACCCAATGACAGGGCTGCAAGATACATAGAACAAACTTTAACAGAACTGAAAAGCGGGATAGACACCTCCACAATTATAGTAGGAGACTTCAACACACCACTTTTGGAGAAGGACAGGACTTCCAGTAAGAAGCTCAATAAAGACCCAGAAGACCTAATTGCTACAATCAACCAACTTGACCTCATAGACTTATACAGAACACTCCACCCAACAGCTGCAAAGTATATGTTTTTTTCTAGTGCACATGGAACATTCTCTAGAATAGACCACATATTAGGTCATAAAGCAAACCTTTGCAGAATCCAAAACATCGAAATATTACAAAGCATCTTCTCAGACCAGAAGGCCATAAAAGTGGAAATCAATAACAGAAAAATTAGGAAAAAGAAATCAAATACTTGGAAACTGAACAATACCCTGCTCAAAAAAGACTGGGTTATAGAAGACATTAAGGAGGGAATAAAGAAATTCATAGAATGCAACGAGAATGAAAACACTTCCTATCAAAACCTCTGGGACACAGCAAAAGCAGTACTCAGAGGTCAATTTATATCAATAAATGCACACTTACAAAAAGAAGAGCCAAAATCAGAGAACTCTCCCTATAACGTGAACAAATAGAAAGTGAGCAACAAAAGAACCCATCAGGCACCAGAAGAAAACAAATAATAAAAATTAGAGCTGAACTAAATGAATTAGAGAACAGAAAAACAATTGAAAGAATTAACAAAGCCAAAAGCTGGTTCTTTGAAAAAATTAACAAAATTGATAAACCATTGGCTAGACTGACTAAAGAAATACAGGAAAGGAAACAAATACCCAGAATAAGAAACGAGATGGGCCACATCACAACAGAACCAAATGAAATTAAAAGAATCATATCAGATTATTACAAAAAATTGTACTCTAACAAATTTGCAAACCTAGAAGAAATGGGTGAATTCCTGGAAAAACACTACCTACCTAAACTAACACAATCAGAAGTAGAACTAAATAGACCCATAACAAAAAAAGAGATTGAAACGGTAATCAAAAAACTCCCAACAAAAAAAAAGCCCTGGCCAGGACGGCTTTACTGCAGAATTCTACCAAACTTTCAGAGAAGAGTTAACACCACTACTACTAAAGGTGTTTCAAAGCATAGAAAATGACGGAATACTGCCTAACTCATTCTATGAAGCCACCATATCCCTGATACCAAAACCAGGTAAAGACATCACAAAAAAAGAAAATTACAGATCTATATCCCTCATGAACATAGATGCAAAAATCCTCAACAAAATTCTAGCCAATAGAATTCAACAACATATCAAAAAAATAATCCACCACGATCAAGTGGGATTTATACCAGGTATGCAAGGCTGGTTTAATATTAGAAAAACCATTGATGTAATTCACCATATAAATAAAACAAAAGAATATTAATCTCAACTACTTGGGATAGAGAACTTAAACTAGTTTAGTGTGCTCCTGGAACACAGGCTTCACTATTCCTTATGTCACGAAAAATGAGGGATATTTTTTTGATAATCATATTGAATCATTTACTTCCTATGACTTAATATGCTATCCTCAAGGGCTGTTTCACCTGTTATCTGATAATTCTTCAAAGAATGATTCCATTAGTTTGGATTATAAAGTGACATCATTGGCTGAAAAAAAAAAAAACCAAAAGCTGAAAATTCATAGAATGGAATGATCCAACATAGCCTCACATAAAAATTAGTCTTGGCCTTGGCTTCAGTCCTATTTTCACAATTAAAAAAAACACAGAAGCTATACAAGAGATGTGGTCAACTTTAGTGAAAGTGTAGTCATCTGTGTATGTTGTCATGATGAACAGTTAGGAAAGAATATTGAATATACCGTGGACTGCCAGAAGAACCAGGAGGCCTGGTGGTGCAGTGATTAAGAGCTCAGTTGCTAGCCAAAAAATCCTTAGTCTGTAGAAATACTATGTGGTAGTCCTACTCTGTCCTACAGGGTCGCTATGAGTTCAAATCAACTTGACAGCAATGGGTTTTTTGTTTGGCCAGAAGAACGAGTAAGTCTGTCTTGGAAGAAGTACATCCAGAGTGCTCCTTGGAAGCGAGTACAGGGAGACTTCATCTCACGAACTCTGGACATGTTTTCAGGAGGGACAGCATGTTTGGTAAAGTAGAAGGTCAATGAAAAACGAGGATCTTTGACAAGATGGACTGACTCAGTGGCTGCAACAATGGGCTCAAATGTAGCAACAATTGGGAGGATGGCACAGGACCTGCCAGTGTTTCATTCTGTTGTCTATAAGGTTGCTATGAGTCAGAAACAACTCGATGGCACCTAACAACAATATTATACCCTAAGAATTTTGTTTCTCTCTCTTCCAATCCAAATGCATCTATTTCCCTGTATTTATTCATTGCCATTAATGAATGCATTTATTGCAAGGTTACTGTAGCATGCCTATGTACCATATTCAATGTTTCCTATGGCTGACCATTTTGAATTTTTATCATTTTTTAGGAATAACTCATGGTTTCAAATGTTTGGATATCATTTGATATTTTATTTGTAGTATTTCAACAAAGAGAAAGCCATGGATAACAATCATAAGGGAAGTACAAGTCATATGATTAGACTGAGCCATGGGTTTTTTATACTATTTATACAAGTAAAAATAATTGTAGTAGCCCTACCCTGAATATATATCAATAAATATGTACCTGATATTTCCCGAGACAATTTCTAGACTAGAAAACACTTGATAAAAATTAACATTAGTAGTAATTGTACATATGCCCATTATGAGTATTCTTCCATGACCCAGGATGGGGTGATATTTCTAAAAATTATTCAAATAGATTATATTAGGACTAGTTTGGAATATTTAAATTATAGCTTTAAGCTGGTCCTTTTTTCTAGAAAAGTCTAGTCTAGTCAAGTTATTATCATAGTAAGAGAAGCATGAAGCATTACGTTGGAAGTGAAGAGAAAAAAAGTGTCAGTAAAAGAATAAGAAAACAGCATTTCAAAGGAGAGCTATAAGAGGTTCCAGGCATCTAGGAGAACCTCACTTGTATATTTTTCAGCAGAAGCTATCTAGTCACGTACTCATAAGCATTAGCTTTATTTAAATATCTAGAGTCAGCAAATGACTTCTTGGGGATTGTTGGTTTGTGGAGGTTCTCTGCTGAATTAAAAATTAAGATCACTAACGGATGAAACTTTCCAATTCTTGTCATTTGGAGATGGGTGATGTCATTTTAGTTAGGAAAACTTTATCCAAAGATCAATTCATATGTTACCTGCTTTATTAGTAGTCAGGAGTACCTGATAGAATCTTTTGCATCAATTTTCATGGCCTGATTACTCTGCTCCCCTACCCTTTCCCCCCACTCCCCCTACCCCACACCAAACATTAAATCATCTATTTTAGATCATCTAGGGGTTGTTGGTGAGAAAAAAAGTCAAAATCTCTCAATACTAGGATTTAGTATACCTACTTAATCCTTTACAATACTTACCTAGAAACGTTTATAATCAAATATGGGTGGAGATGAGCAAAGGCCTGTGAGAGCTAAGGACAGATCTTTAGGTTACAGAGCTCAAAGGTGTCTTTGACAGTTTAGCTAATTTCGGTTTGAATGTTCTGTTCTGATTTCCACTTTGCAGAGAATTTGGTGATGTGTTCAGTAAAGCTTTTGAGTAAGGGGCAAAGCTTTGGATAATTTGTGAATAACTGTCCCAGTAATATGTTTTCCCCTGTTTCTGGATCTACGAATGGTTTGTTCCTGGTAGAAAACACAGACTGTAATAGTTTGTTTAGCTACTGTGAGTACCATGACTTTTTGACAGTGAAATACTTCAATTTAACTAAAATTAAGCATATTGTTAATAGTATATATTCATAACTTCTGTTGGTGCTGTTGAGTCGATTCTGACTCATAGCGACCCTACAGGACAAGGTAAAACTGCCCTATAAGGTTTTCTAGGCTGTAATCTTTACAGGAGCAGATAACCAGGTTTCTTTCCCCCGGCAACTTGGCTGGTGGTTTCCACCTCACGACCTTGCGCTTAGTAGCCCAAAATTTAACCATTGTGCCCCAGGAACTTCTAGAAGGTACCAACTGTTTAAAAAAAAAAATTTTTTTTTTCTTTTTTTGAAGTTACTCAAGTGATTCCTTAGGGCGTGGCCTACTTTATGACTCACATGTACAGTTTGTTTGTTTGTTACAGATTATGTTGTTATATGTGAAGGACGAACTGGGATTATCTCCTCAAAATCCAAGAAAAATCTCCCCATTGTTTTTTCTTAAAAAATAGTGAAGCCTATCTGTATGGGATAAGATGGACAAGAGCACTTTGAAAGAGGAGATAGGAAACTTAGGGGGCAGTGAGTTTATGTTAGTGGGGAAGAACACCTCAGAAAAGGAGGGTGAGAATGTTTGCATAACTTTAGTTAAAAAGATCTCTATAACACGATGATCTCCTAAGGCATTTTCTCTAGCTTCTGTAGAACCATTTTTACTGCTGATCATTAGGACAAAAATGTCTTTGGAGAATATCAGAGCATGATGTAATTTGTCTGCTTGTTGTCCATTTTTATAGGCGTAACTGAGAATGTTAGATCTCTTTGTTTCCATTGTGTTCCAAAGTCATTAACTATTTAAAAATATATTGATTGTTAGTATTGTTAGTTTAACTTTTTTTTATTTTTAGCAATTTGAAAAGCCCTAGAGCGGTGCTAAAGAGCTCTGGTAATGCAACAGTTAAGCGCTCAGCAGCTAACTGAAAGGTTGGTGTTTCAAACCAACCGGCGGCTCTGGAGGAGAAAAGACCTGGCGATCTGCTCTCGTAAAGACTACAGCCTAGGAAACGTTATGGGGCAATTCTACTCTGTCCTGCACGGTTGCTAAGAGTTGGAATTGACTTGACAACAAACAACAACCACAACAGAAAGGGCCATGTTGGCTCCTTCAGCTAATTTGAAGTCTGGTTAATGGATCCTGCCAGGGAACCTGAGGTAGTTACTGCATAACCAGGCCAGCATTGTCCCTTTGTAGTTTTAAGATATGAACTATCAGTGAACGAAACTAATTAAGAAATTTGTTTGAGGGTATCTAAAAATACCTCTTCAGGGCACAAGCTTCTCAAGCTATAACAATATTTTGGATCAGGGCATATGCAGAGGAAAACCATGTATCAATAAATCCTTGGGACATAATTTTCCAGGTAAATTAAGTTTATTTCCCAATTACAACAAGTCAGCAGCGGATATTCCTATCAATGAGGACCTTAAAGAAAGCTGATCGTAAATCTATTATAACAGTTTGGCTTCAGAAGGAATCAAAGAGTTGCATTTAGGTTAGGCATTTACTAGAAAACAAGTCCTAACTATTTGTCAACTGCTCTGCATATCTTGGACAAATCTATATCCTCTACCATTAGGTTTTCTCCCCCTATTAACTTCACATATTACAGGACTGGTACAAGGGATACATGGCTTTTTTTTTTTTTTTTATAAGTCAGTTAATATTGGTTGAAGACCGATCTTGGCTTGAGTTTTGAGAAGGTATTAAGGAAGTTGGTAAACAGTTTCAGTAGTATTAAACTGGACTCTTAGGGGTTCTGCTCTAATAATCATGCCTAAGTCTGTGGAGCTTTTGCTTCTGGGGGATTCTGGAACCAAAGCTAATTTCTTGAATTATGCTTAGTGTAAGTGGATTGATTTCTAGATCAGGTATAATTTTTTTTTTCTTCATGAACTGACATTTTAAGCTAATGCATTAGATCCTTTGTCTGTCACAGGCAATTGAGGTGCCATATATTGGATAGGTGAAGAGTGGGGGAGGGATTGGCTGGCAGTGTAGGCATAGGCAGCAATGACCAAAGAGTAACCAGAGCTGCTCTACTGGTGACGTATGTGATCAGGTCCATGGAATGAGGTCTCATAGCTTCCTGGTAGCCCACTGGCATCTTGATTTGCATGCAGGGGTCTAGATGTGTAGGGATCCATACTACTGAAGTGTATGCTTATATCTTATATCTTATTTCCTTTTTCCATTCATGGTTTTTGGCTTGCACCATATATTTGGCCTCTTGGCTCACCTCTTCTTCTCATCAGTGATTCTACATTTCCAATCTGAGCCTAAAACTTCAGTTGCCAACAAGAAGCAGCCACCCTTAGTAGAGCATGTAAGAACTCCTTGCCCGGTAAGATGTAACTTGGGCCCATCTTATCATTTTGCTCTGTAACATTTTCCATAAATTTCCTGCTAGAGTTAAATCGGGAGGCTAGGAAATATCTACTGCTAGTTTTTTTTTTTATGATAAAGAAGCAATGCACTGAAAATTTAGTTTACTGAGAATATCTTTCTTCAATATTCCTGATTTTTTTAATAATATTTTATTGAGTTTTTGGTGCAAGTTTACATAGCAAATTAGGTTCCTGTTTGACAAATTCCACACAAATTGATCAATGACTTTAGTTACATTTATAAAAATATGTCAATATTCTCTTTAATTGTGCTCCATTTGTTCCATTTCCAGTACTCTAGTTTCTTTGTCCCTTTATCTTCTCTTCTTTGCTTTTGAGTAATTGTTGATCTGTTGGTCTCATGCAGATGGTTTTTAAGTAGATCACAGATCTTATGGGTATTTTCCATTATTTTGTATTCCACTTTGATAATTCAATAAAAGGTGATGTCAGGAGATAGGCTCAGTTCTAGGTTTAAAGAGTGCCCCAGGGCAACAGTGTCAGGGAATACCCCGTTCTCTACTACTCCAGTTCGTTTGGATTTTTTTTCTTTTTTTTTTTAAGAATGTGAGTTCTGCTCCACATTTTTCTCCCATTCTTTCTGGCACCATTGATTGTGCCCCAGCTAGAATGGTCAGTGGTGGTAGTAGGCCACTATCTAGTTCTTCTGGTCTCAAGGTAAACTCATTTCTTCTCTGAGCTTTTGGTAAACTTCTTACTGTTTTGCTCCTGGTGAGTAGGGTCTAGCAGTTGTATCTTTGATGGCTGATCACAAGCTTTTAAGACTCCAAACGCTACTCACTTCACTAGGATGCAAATCATGATTTTTGTGAACTATGTTATGCCGACTGACTGAGTTTTCCTATGAGACCATGGTCCTAAGCTTTCAAACCCAGAAAATCAATCTTGGGAGGCATCTGGTTACATCTGTGAAGTATCCATACATGTGTCTTCAATGAATATTTGTGCCTAGGCGCACATATTTGTATTTAGACATTCCTATAGATATTTCTATCTTTTCTCACCTATGTACCTATCATATACCAATATGCCTATACCCACCATATGTACTCAAGCACTTGTTCTTACTTGGCTGTGCTGTGCTCACTGTATCCACATTTGATGTCATTTTTCCCATCAACAAAAATAATAAGTCTATGATGTAAGTATACTTTCACCTCCTCCTCTTCTCTTCCTTATATATCTATTCCTGTCTTCTTATAAAAGAGGGATCATACAATATTTGTGCCTATATGCTTGACTTATTTTACTTAGCATTATGCGCTTGTCATGGATTGAATTATGTCCCCCCGAAAATGTATGTATCAACTTGGTTAGGCCACAATTCCCAATATTGTGTGGCTGTCCTTCATTTTGTGATTGTAATATTAAGTTAAGAGGCTAAGGGTGGGATTGTAACACCACCCTTACTCAGGTTACCTTTCTGATCCAATGTAAAGGGAGTTTCCCTAGGGTGTGGTCTGCACCGCTTTTTATCTCTCAAGGGATAAAAGGAAAGGGAAGGAAGCAGAGAGTTGGGGACCTCATACCACCAAGAAAAAAGCACCGGGAGCAGAGTGTGTCCTTTAGACCCAGGGTTCCTGCACAGAGAAGCTCCTAGACTAGGGGAAGACAGATGAGAAAGACCTTCCTCTAGAGCCAAAAGAGAGAGGAAGCCTTCCCCTGGAGCTGACACCCTGAATTTGGGCTTTTAGCCTACTTTACTGTAGGAAAATAAACTTCTCTTTGTTAAAGCCATCTTCTTGTGGTGTTTCTGTTATAGCAGCACTAGATGACTAAGACAGCCCTTCAGGTCCATCCATGATATAATATGTTTTGCAAACACATCATTATTCTTTGTGGTTGCCTAGTATTCTACTTCCCCATGCATCTGCCAGTTTGTCATACTATGGGGGCTTGTGTGTTGCTGTGATGCTGGAAGCTATGCCATTGATATTCAAATACCAGCAGGGTCACACAAGGTGGACAGGTTTTAGCTGAGCTTCAAGATTACTAGGAAGAAGGGTCCGACAGTCTACTTCTGAAAAAATAAACCAGTGAAAACTTTATGAATGTCAGCAGAACATTGTCTAATATAGTGCCAGCAGATGAGCTCTCAGGTTGGAAGGCACTCAAAACACCACTGGGGAAGAGCTGCCTCCTTAGAGTCAACCTTGAGGACATGGGTGGAGTCAACCTTTCAGAAACTTCATTTGCTTATGTGGCTTGACTCAAAATGAGAAGAAACAGCTTTAAACATCCATTACTATTCAGAACGTGGAAAGTACAAATTATGAATCTAGAAAAAACGGAATTCATCAAAAATGAAACAGAAGACATAAACACTGATACCCTAGGCATTAGTAAGCTGGAATGGACTGTTGTTGGCCATTCTGAATTGGACAATCATATGGTCTACTATGCCAGAATTACAACTAGGAGAGGAATGGCATTTCATTCACTGTCAAAAAGAACATTTGAAGATTTATTCTGAAGTACAATGCTGTCAGCGATAGGATAATATACATACACCTACAAGGAAGACCAGTTAATACAACTATTTTCAAATTTATGCACAAACTGCTAAGGCCACAGAAGAAGAAATTGAAGATTTTTAACAACTTCTGCAGTCTGAAATTGATTGGACATTCAATCAGGATGTATTGATAATTGCTGGTGATTAGAACGCAAAAGTTGGAAACAAAGAAGAAGAAGCGATAGTTGGAAAATATGGCCTTGGTGATAGAAATAATACCAGAAATCGCATGATAGAATTTTGCAAGGCCAATGACCTCTTCGTTGCAATACCTTTTTCAACAACATAAATGGTGTCTATACCTGGGCCTTGTCAGATGGAATACCCAGGAATCAAATCAACTACAAGTGTGGAAAAAGACTATGGAAAAACTCAATATCGTCAGTCAGAACAAGGACAGAGGCCAATTGCAGAACAGACTACCAATTGCTTAGATGCAAGTTCAAGTTGAAACGAAAGAAATTTACAACAGGTCCACAAAAGCAAAAGTATGGCCTTGAGTATATCCCACCTGAATTTAAGGACCATATGAAGAACAGATCTGATGAACACCAATGACCAAAAACCAGATGAGCTGTGGAATGACTTCAAGGACATCATACATGCAGAAAGCAAGAGGTCATTAAAAAGACAGGAAAGAAAGAAAAGACCAAAACGTATGTCAGAAGAGACTTGAAACTTACTCTTGAACCTCAAGTAGCTAAAGCAAAAGGAAAAAATGATAAAGTAAAAGAGCTGAACAGAAGATTTCAAAGGGTGGCTCGAGAAGACAAAGTATTATAATGACACATGCAAAGGCCTGGAATAGAAAACCAAAAGGGAAGCACATGCTCACCATTTCTCAAGCTGAAAGAACTGAAGAAAAAATTCAAGCCTCCAGCTGCAATATTGAAGGATTCTAAGGGGAAAATATTAAACGATGAAGGAAGGAAGCATCAAAAGGACATGGAGGGAATACACAAAGTCACTATACCAAAAAGAATTGTTCAACATTCAACCATTTCAGGAGGTAGCATATGATCAGGAACCAATAGTACTGAAGGAAGTAGTCCAAGATGCACTGAAGGCATTGGCAAAAAAACGAGGTTCCAGGAATTGACGGAATACCAATTGAGATGTTTCAGCAAATGGATGCAGTGCTGGAAGTGCTCACTCCTCTATGACAAGAAACTTGGAAGACAGCTACCTGGTCAACCAACTGGAATAGATCCATATTTATGCCTATTCCCAAGAAAAGTGTTCGAACCAAATGTGGAAATTATCAAACAATATCATTAATATCACACGCAAGTAAAATTTTGCTGAAGATCATTCAAAAGTGGCTACAGAAGTATATCAACTGGAAACTTCCAGAAATTCAAGTCAGATTCAGAACAGGACGTAGAACCGTGGATATCATTGCTAATGTCAGATGGATCCTGGCTGAAAGCAGAGAATACCAGAAAGATGTTTACTTGTGTTTTACTGACTATGCAAAGACATTTGACTGTGTGGATCATAACAAATTATGGATAACATTGTGAAGAATGAGAATTCCAGAATGCTTAATTATGTTCATGAGGAACCTGTACATAGATCAAGAGGCAGTAGTTCAAGCAGAACAAGGGGACGTTGCGTGGTTTAAAGTCAAAAAAGATGTGCGTCAGGGTTGAATCCTTTCACTATACCTATTCATTCTGTATGCTGAGCAAATAATCCAAGAAGCTGGACTATATGAAGAACAGGGCATCAGGACAGGATGAAGACTTATTGACAGCCTGTGTTATGCAGATGACACAACCTTGCTTGCTGAAAGTGAAGAGGATTTGAAGCACTTACTGATGAAGATCAAAGACCATAGCCTTCATTATGGATTACACTTTAGCATAAAGAAAACAAAAATCCTCACAACTGGACCAATAAGCAACATCATGATAAAGGGAGAAAAGACTGGAGTTGTCAAGGATTTCATTTTACTTGAATCCACAATCAACACCCATGGAAGCAGCAGTCAAGAAATCAAAAGATATATTATATTGGGCAAATCTGTTGCAAAAGGCCTCTTTAAAGTGTTAAAAAGCAAAGATGTCACCTTGAAGACTGACCCAAGCCATGGTGTTTTCAGTCACCTCATATGCGTTTTTTTTTTTTTTCATATGCATGCAAAAGTTGGATGATGAATAAGGAAGACCAAAGAAGAATTGATGCCTTTGAATCGTGGTGTATATATTACAGACTGCCGAAGGATGGGACAAATCTGTCTTGGAAGAAGTACAACCAGAGTGTTCCTTAAAAGCAAAGACGGTGAGACTACGTTTCACGCACTTTGAACATGTTATCAGGAGGCATCAGTCCTAGGGAAGGACATCATGCTTGGTAAAGTAGAGGGTCAGTGAAAAGGAGGAAGGTCCTCAAGGAGATGGATTGACACAGTGGCTGCAACAATGGGCTCAAGCATAACAATGATTGTGAAGATGGTGCAGGACTGGGCAGTGTTTCATTCTGTTGTACATAGGGTTGCTATGTATTGGAATTTACTGGACGACCCCTAGCAACAACAGTATTCCATTGTATGTATTCACCATAATTTGTTTACCCATTCATCCATTGATGGGCTTTTCAGTTGATTCTGTTTATTTGCTAACGTGAATAAAACAACAATGAACACTGGTGTGCACATATCTGTTGTCATTATTTTTAGGTTTTTTTAGGGTATATACATATACCTATAGGGTCGCTATGAGTTGGAATCGACTCGACGACACTGGGTTTGGTTTGGTTTGGTTTAGGGTATACATATACACCTAAGAATGGGATTTCTAGATCATAGTAGTTCTGTTTCTAGTTCTTTAAGAAAGCGCCATAACATTTTCCATAGTGGTTGTACCATTTTACAGTCTCATCAGCAATGGATGAGGGTTCCAATCTCACCACATTCTCACCAACATTTGTTATCTTTTTCTTTTTGGTGCAATTTTAGCCAGGGTAAGATGGTATTTCACTGGACACCCAATGTGACAGTTCTACTCTGTCCTGTAGGGTTGCTATGAGTCAGAATGGACTCGATGGCAATGGATTTGGTTTATGGTTTAATGCTAATGGCAAAGCCCTGGAGGTAAAGTGGTTAAGAGCTCAAGCTTCTAACCAAAAGTTTTGCAGTTCAAATCTACCACCTGCTCCTTGGAAACCTTATGGGGCATTTCTACAGCCAGAATTGACCCGAAGGCACACAACAACAACAATGGCTAATGATCATGAACCTCTTTTCATATGTTTGTTGGCTGCTTGGATGTCCTCTTTGGTCAAAGTTCTGTTCATGTCCTTTATCCATTTTGTGATTGGGTTATTTATCTTTTGTTGTTGAGTTGTTGCAATTTTCCATAGATTTTAGAGATTAGATCCTTATTGGATAACTCATTTCTGACGATTTTTTTTCAGTCTGTAGGTTATTCATTTTTTTAATAGTCTTTTGATGAGCTTAAGTTTTTAATTTTTATAAGGTCCCATATTTCTATTTTGTCTTCTTCTTTTCATGTCTTTGTTGTTATGTTTGTTATCTCACCTTTACAAGAGATTAGGTCCCATAACTTTCTCCCAGAAATTTCATGGTTTCAGGTTTAACATTTAGTCTTTGATCCATTTTGAGTTAGTTTTTTTGTGTATGGTATGAGGTATGGGTCTTGTTTCATTTCTCTGCAAATGGATATTCAGTTTTGCCAGCACAACTTTTTAAAGAGACTGTTTCTGCCCCTACTGAATGGAATTTTACCCCCTGTTAAAAGTCAGTTGTCCGTAGATGGCTGGGTTTATTTCTAAGCTCTCATTTCTATTTCATTGGTCTATGTGTCTATTGTTGAACCAACACCAGGCTATTTTGATTGCAGTGACTGTATTGTATGCTTTGATATCAGGGAATGTGAGGCCTCCTGCTTTGTTTTTTTTCTGCAATATTGCTTTGGCTATTCAGGGTTTCTTTCCTTTTCATATGAAGTTGGTCGTTATTTTTTTTTCCAGATCAGTAAAGAATGTTGTTGGGGTTTGTATCAGGATTACATTGTATCTGTAGAGCACTCTAAGTAGGATTGACATTTTGACAATATTAAGTATTCCAGTACATGAGCACGGGATGTCTTTCCGGTTTTGTCTTTTTTAGTCTCTTGTAGTAATGTTCCGTAATTTTCATTGTGTAAGTCTTTTATGTTCCTGGTTAGGTTAATTCCTAGGTATTTTATTGGTTTGAGGGCTATTGTAAATGGCATTGTTTTCTTTATTTCTTTTTCATAGTACTCTTTGTTAGTGTAGAGAAACCAACTGATTTTTGTGTGTTGATCTTGGACCCTACAATGCTGCTATTAGTTTCTGCAGTTTTGTTGTGAAGTCTTCTATGTATAAGATCATGCCATTTGCAAATAGAGATAGTTTTACCTCTTTCTTTCCAATTTGCATACCTTTTATTTATCTTCCTTATCTTTCTTACCTAGCTCCAACTAGGAATTCCAGTACAATGTTGAATAAGCCTGGTGACAATGGGTATCCTTGTCTTATTCCTGTTCTCAAAGGGCAGGCCTTTCTCCATTGAGTATAGTGTTGGCTATTGGTTTTGCGTAGATACTCTTAATTATGTTGAGAAATTTTCCTTCTATTCCTATTTTTTTCTGAGAGTTTTTATCAGGAAAGGCAATTGTATTTTATCTAATGCCTTTTCTATATCAATTGATGTGATCATGTCATTCTTTTCCTTTGTTTTGTTTATGTGATAGATTAGATTGATTTTCTAATGCAGAACCGCCCTTGTAACCCTGGTGTGAATCCCAGTTGTTCATGTTATATGATTTTTTTATATGTTAATGAATTCCGTTGAATAGAATTTTCTTGATTTTTTTTGCTTTTATATTAATAAGGGATAAACATACTGGTTTGTAATTTTCTTTTTTTGTAATATCTTTCATTTAGGTATCAGGGTTATGTTGGTTTCACAGAAAGAGTTTGATAGTTTTCCTTCCTTTTCTATATTTTTGAAGAGATTGAGTAGGATTGGTGTCAACTCTTCTCTGAATGTTTGGTAGAATTCTCCAGTATAGCCATTTGGTCCTGAGTTTTTCTTATTGGCAGTTTTTTGATGACATCTTCAATCTCTTCTTTTATAATGGGTCTGTTTGAATTTTATACTTCTGTTTGTGTTAGTTTGGGTAGGTAACGTGTTTCTAGGAATTTGTCCATTTCATCTAAGTTTTCAAATTTGTTGGAGTACAGTTTTTCACAGTTATTAGTTATGATCTTTATCTCTGTTGGATTGGTTGTAATGCCACTGTCTTAGGCTGGGTTCTCTAGAGAATCAAAACCAATAAAGAGTATAAATATGTATATAGAGAGATTAATATCAAGGAAACAGCTCATGTGATTGTAGAGGTTGGAATGTCCCAAGTCTGTGTATCAGGATAGAACCCTCTCTCAATTTACAAAGCCACAGATGCTCCCCATTTCTAGTTTGATGAGATTTTTTATCATAAATAGGTGTTGGACTTTATCAAATGCTTTTTATCCATCTACTAATATGATTTTTCCTCTTTATCTTTTTGATTTGTGGACTTCTCTTTTATTACTGAGGTAAAGGCATATTCAAGGGTTTGCTGAGAGAAAACTTTAGCATAAAGTTCATGAATGCTTTTGCACAGCTGGGCAACAACTGGGTCCTCTTAATCTTCAGTGAGTTCTTGGCATTTTGAGTGCATTCTTTCTCTCTAAATTAAGTTATCCTTTGTGGCACAGTAGGAAAATTCTCAAACTCTTTAGCCTTGTCACTACTTTCCACTTCTTTTTCTTATAGCTCCTTTTGGGTTGATTTTTGTAGTTTCCTTTTCCAAAAGTAAAATTCTTACAGTAATCTCTTAGTAAATTTCTTTGATTTAAAAAAAAAAAAATACTTAAATCTGGTGAATATGAGTGTTTATTGCAGTTGTTGTTGTTGTTAGGTACCATAGAGTCGGTTCCGATTCATAGTGACCCTATGCACAACAGAACGAAACACTGCCCGGTCCTGAGCCATCCTTACAATCGTTGTTATGCTTAGGCTCATTGTTACAGCCACTGTGTCAGCCCACCCTGTTGAGAGTCTTCCTCTTTTCCTCTGACCCTATACTTTCCCAAGTGTGATGTCCTTCTCCAGAGACTGATCTCTTCTGACAACATGTCCAAAGTAGATAAGGCGCAGTCTCGCCATCCTTGCTTCTAAGCAGCATTCTGGTTGTACTTCTTCCAAGACAGATTTGTTCGTTCTTTTGGCAGTCCATGGTATATTCAATATTCTTCGCCAGCAACACAATTCAAAGGCGTCAATTCTTTGGTCTTCCTTATTCATTGTCCAGCTTACACATCCATATGATGCTATTGAAAATAGAATGGCTTGGATCAGGTGCACTTTAGTCTTCAAGGTGACATCCTTGCTCTTCGACACTTTAAAGAGGTACTTTACTGCAGATTTAACCAATGCAATGTGTCTCTTGGTTTCTTGACTGCTGCTTCCATGGGTGTTGATTGTGGATCCAAGTAAAATGAAATCCTTGACAACTTCAATCTTTTCTCCGTTTATCATGATGTTGCTTATGGGTCCAGGTGTGATGATTTTTGTTTTCTTTATGTTGAGATGCAATCCATACTGAAGGCTGTGGTCTTTGGTCTTCATTAGTAAGTGCTTCAAGTCCTTTTCACTTTCAGCAAGCAAGGTTGTGTCATCTGGGTAACGCAGGTTGTTAATGAGTCTTCCTCCGATCCTGATGCCCCATTCTTCTTCATATAGTCTAGCTTCTCAGATTATTTGTTCAGCATACAGGTTGAATAGGTATAGTGAAAGGATACAACCCTGACATACACCTTTCCTGACTTTAAACCAATCACTATACCCTTGTTCAGTCTGAAAACTGCTTCCTGATCTATGTAAAGGTTTTTCAAGAGCGCAATTAAGTGTTCTAGAGTTCCCATTCTTGGCCATGCTATCCATAATTTGTTATGATCCACACAGCCAAATGCTTTTGCATAGTCAATAAAACACAGGTAATTATCCTTCCAGTAGTCTCTGCTTTTAGCCAGGTTCCATCTGACATCAGCAATGATATCCCTGGTTCCATGTCCTCTTCTGAAACTGGCCTGAATTTCTGGCAGTTTCCAGTTGATATACTGCTGCAGCCGTTTTTGAATGATCTTCAGCAAAATTTTGCTTGCATGTGATATTAATGATATTGTTCTATAATTTCCACATTTGCTTGGATCACCTTTCTTGGGAATAGGGATAAATATGGATCTCTTCCAGTCAGTTGGCCAGGAAGCTGTCTTCCATATTTCTTGGCATAGACAAGTGAGCACCTCCAGCACTGCATCTGTTTGTTGAAACATCTCAATTGATATTCCGCCAATTTCTGGAGACTTGTTTTTTGCCAATGCCTTCAGAGCAGCTTGGACTTCTTCCTTCAGTACCATCGGTTCCTGATCATATGCCACCCCTTGAAATGGTTGAACATCAACTAATTCTTTTTGGTATAATGCCTCTGTGTATTCCTTCCACCTTCTTTTGATGCTATTACAACTCGAGGCTTGAATTTTTTCTTCAGTTCTTTCAGCTTGAGAAACGCTGAGCGTGTTCTTCCCTTTTGATTTTCCATCTCCGGCTCTTTGCGTATGTCATTATAATACTTTACTTTGTCTTCTCGAGCCACCCTTTGAAATCTTCTGTTCAGTTCTTTTACTTCATCAGTTCTTCCTTTTGCTTTAGCTGCTCGATGCTCAAGAGCAAGTTTCAGAGTCTCCTCTGACATCCATCTTGGTCTTTTCTTTCTTTCCTGTCTTTTCAATGAAGTCTTGCTTTCTTCATGGATGATGTCCTTGATGTCATTTCACAACTCGTCTGGTCTTCAGTCACTAGTGTTCAATGCATCAAATCTATTCTTCAAATGGTCTCTAATTTCAGGTGGGATATACTCAAGGTCATATTTTGGCTCTTGTGGACTTGTTCTGATTTTCTTCAGTTTCAGCTTGAACCTGCATATGAGCAATTGATGGTCTGTTCCACAGTCGGCCCCTGGCCTTGTTCTGAGTTATGATACTGAGCTTTTCCATCGTCTCCTTCCACAGATATAGTCAATTTGATTTCTGTGTGTTCCATCTGGCAAAGTCCATGTTTATAGTTGCCATTTATGTAGGTAAAAGAAGGTATTTGCAAAGAAGAAGTCGTTGGTGTTGCAAAAATCTATCATTTGACCTCTGGCATTGTTTCTATCACCAAGGCCATATTTTCCAACTACTCATCCTTCTTCTTTGTTTCCAACTTTTGCATTCCAATCACCAGTAATTATCAATGCATCTTGATTGAGTGTTCAATCAATTTCAGACTGCAGCAGCTGATACAAATCTTCTACTTCCTCATCTTTGGCCCTAGTGGTTGGTGCGTAAATTTGAATATTAGTTGTATTAACTGGTCTTCCTTGTAGGCGTATGGATATTATCCTATCACTGACAACGTTGTACTTCAGGATAGATCTCGAAATGTTCTTTATGACAATGAATGCGACACCATTCCTCTTCAAGATGTCATTCCCACCATAGTAAACCATATGATTGTCAGATTCAAAATGGCCAATACCAGTCCATTTCAGCTTACTAATGCCTAGGATATCAATGTTTAGGCATTCCATTTCATTTTTGACAATTTCTGATTTTGCTAGATTCATACTTTGTACATTCCAGGTTCCGATTATTAATGGATGTTTGCAGCTGTTTCTTTTCATTTTGAGTCATGCCACAACAGAAACTGAAGGTTCCAAAAGCTTACTCCATCCACATCATTAAGGTTGACTCTACTTTGAGGAGGCAGCTCTCTTGAAGTCATCTTTTGAGTGCCTTTCATCCTGCAGGAGCTCATCTTCCAGCACTGTATCAGACAATATTCTGCTGCTCTTCATAAGGTTTTCACTGGCTAATGCTTTCTAGAAGTAGACTGCTGGGTCCTTCTTCCTAGTCTGTCTTAGTCTGGAAGCTCAGCTGAAACCTGTCCTCCATGGGTGACCCTGCTGGTATCTGAATACCAGTGGCATAGCTTCTAGCATCACAGCAACACGCAAGCATCCACAGTATGACAAACTGACAGACACGTTGGGGTGTTTATTATATAATTTAAAATATTCCTTTGCATTTTGTATAATGATCACTCTGCTATTTAAATTAGTTTAAAAAAATTGTGACCCATATGTAAAACAAAAGTTGAATCAGAAAAAAAAGGCATCTGACTTCTAGGTCTGACCCTCCAGCAACAGTGATAAAAAAACTGAGCCATCAAAAGTTTACAAGTAAGCAAATGAATTAAAAATAGAACATAATTTTGATCAAAATTTTATAGGTGGCTAAGAGGTAAGTCTGAGAATAAAACTCAAATCTTTTGATACTATATTATTCAGAAATAGTAGATCCATAGAGATTAGACAAAAGTTAAGCTTTACAGTTGGTAACAAAGCATACTTTGTGTTATGTCTTTAAATAGGAAATAAACTTTACCCTCTTGATGGCTTGTACTTATTTGAATTTTCATATTATATGAAAGTTTCTATTTTATTTTATTTGCCCAAGCTAATTTCACTCACTTAAATATATAGTAAGCAATGTTTTATTAGATGTTGAATGCCTTGATCTTTCATCCCTTACCATTAAAGTCAGTGAGCAATACATAAGTAAATGAATAAAACCTAAAACACTTCAGGTAAAATTTTCACATTTCTAATTTTAAAACAATTTTAGATTTATCTATTTCAATTAGAACTAACATATTAAAAACCAAGTCACAATTAAGCCATCCAATAACCTGGTTAAATTTTGTGGTCCCTTGTGGCAGGAAAATGCGTTCCAAGATCTACTCCTTTTTCACATTTAACCATCTGACCCCACACCTAAGGTGTCAAGGAGTGTGAAACCATCATCCCAGGATGCTGTTTATGCCTGTACAACAATATAAACTTTCTACTTTTTTTCTCCTCCTGAGTGAGGTACAAGGCTCTGACAAACTTAGATGGCCTTTTAAAAATTTCTTTCTAGTAGAAACATTTTGTCCTTCTGTTGTTCTCATATGCCATAATGACTTTATGTCAACATATTTGCCAACAGCATTTCTCATAACAGTAGTAAATATACATAAAGAAAATAAATCACTGTTCAGGAACTGGAGGAGTGCTGAGAGGAGCTGGGGGACATGAGAAAGGTATCATGCAGGGAGGAGTAAGACAACACACCTGTTTTTCACACAGATACTCAAAGAGAACCTGACAAAGAGGCTCATGAATCACTAACACCCCAAGTTTCAAAACAGCTGTGTCACTATCTTATCCAAACATCACTTACTCAGGGGGCTATGCAGCAAGGGTAGGAACTCTGCACATTTAACCTATTGTTAGCATCACTTTCGAAGAGACACTAATGCCTGTTTCCAAAGTTAAAAAAAAAACAAAAACTGTTGCCTTTGAGTCAATTCTGACTCACAGCGGCCCTATAAGACAGAGTAGAACGTCCTCATAGCGTTTACGAAGCTGTAAGTCTTTACTGAAAGCTGCCACATCTTTCTCCTGCAGAGAAGCTGGTGGGTTCAAACCACTGACCTTTCATTTAGCAGTAGTGCGATTAACCACTGCACCACCAGGGCTCCTTTTTGCCAAAATTAATACTGTATAGTAAATTAAAATGTCTACTCCCTATAGATGTTGCTCATCGGTTCAGTTGTGAGGATTTTTGTTTCCTTTGAGTTGTAATCCATACTGAACACTGTGGTCTTTGATCTTCATTAGTAAGTGCTTCAAGTCCTCTTCACTTTCAGCAAGCAAGGATGTGTCATCTGCATAATGCAGGCTGTTAATGAGTCTTTCTCCAATCCTGATGTCCCATTCTTCTTCATATAGTCCAGCTTTTAGGATTATTTGTTCAGCATACAGATAAATAGGTATGGTGAAAGAATACAATCCTGACACACACCTTTCCTGACTTTAAACCAATCAGTATCCTCTTGTTCTGTCCGAACAACTGCCTCTTGGTCTATGTAAAGATTCCTCATGAGCACAATTAAGGGTTCTGGAATTCCCATTCTTTGCAGTGTTATCCATAGTTTGTTATGATCCACACAGTCGAATGCCTTTGCATTGTCAATAAAACACAGGTAAACATCCTTCTGGTATTCTCTGCTTTCAGCCAGGATCCATCTGACATCAGCAATGATATCCCTGCTTCCACATCCTCTTCTGAAACCAGCCTGAATTTCTGGCAGTTCCCTGTCGATATACTGCTGCAGCCGTTTTTCAATGATGTTCAGCAAAATTTTGCTTGCGTGCGATATTAATGATGTTGTTCTATAATTTCTACATTTAGTTGGATCACCGTTCTTGGGAATAGGCATAAATATGGATCTCTTCCAGTCAGTTGGCCAGGAAGCTGTCTTCCATATTTCTTGGCATAGACGAGTGAGCACCTCCAGCGCTGCATCTGTTTGTTGAAACATCTCAATTGATATTCCACCAATTCCTGAAGCCTTGTTTTTCGCCAATGCCTTCAGAGCAGCTTGGACTTCTTCCTTCAGTACCATCAGCTCCTGATCATATGCCACCTCTCGAAATGGTTGAATATCGACTAATTCTTTTTTGGTATAATGACTCTGTGTATTCCTTCCATCTTCTTTTGATGCTTCCTGCATCGTTTAATATTTTCCCCATGGAATCCTTCACTATTGCAACATCATGATAAACAGAGAAAAGATTGAAGTTGTCAAGGATTTCATTTTGCTTGGATCCACAATCAACAGCCATGGAAGCAGCAGTCGAGAAATCAAAAGACGCATTGCATTGGGCAAATCTGCCGCAAAGGACCTCTTCGAAGTGCTGAAGAACAAAGATGTCACCCTGAGTACTAAGGTGTGCCTGACCGAAGCCATGGTATTTTCAGTCACATCATATGCATGTGAAAGCTGGACAATGAATAAGGAAGACCAAAGAACAGTTGATGCCTTTGAATTGTGGTGTTGGCGAAGAATATTGAATATACCACGGACTGCGAAAAGAACGAACAAATCTGTCTTGGAAAAAGTGCAGCCAGAATGCTCCTTAGAGGCAAGGATGGCGAGACTGTGTCTTACATACTTTGGACGTGTTGTCAGGAGGGATCAGTCCCTGGAGAAGGACATCATGCTTGGCAAAGTACAGGGTCAGTGGAAAAGAGGAAGACCCTCAGTGAGGTGGATTGACACAGTGGCTGCAACAATGAGCTCAAGCATAACAACGATTGTAAGGATGGCGCAGGACCGGGCAGTGTTTCGTTCTTTTGTGCATAGGGTCGCTATGAGTCCAAACTGACTCGACGGAACATAACAAGAGCAACAACAACAACTGCCTATATAGCCAGAGACTAAATTCCAGAAGCCATTGCTGCCACTGCAATAAACAGAAAGAACTTGGCAGATTAAAACATATATATTTTTTAAATATGCAAGAACTTTCAAAGTTAATGGGGAAATGATAAACTGCATGTTTAGAATAGAAAAATTTTTCAATGTGAGCTGACAAAAATGAAACATCTTTTGCAAATCTGCAGACACAAGCTAAAAAATTATATGATTATCTCGATAGATGCAGAAAAAGCATTTGACAAGATCCAACACTCATTCATATTAAGAACGACAACAACTCTTATTAAACTAGAAATACAAGAAAACTTTTTTAGTAAGATGGAAAATTTTAGAAATGAATACTGGTGATGGTTGAACAACATCAATGTGATTAATGTCACTGAATTATACACGGAAAAATTATTGAAGTGGGAACTGTGTTGTTACATGTGTATTTATCACAATGAAAAAGGGTCATGGAATAGATGAGAGGCAGTAGCATTTATAAAATATTACACTATTACTAGAAAAAAAAATCCTAACTCAATCAATAGACTTAATGTTAAAATATTGAAAACTTCCTTTCTTATTTTTTTCTTGTGCTTTAAGTGGAAGTTTACAAGTCAAGTGAGTTTCTCATAGAAAAACTTATACACACATTATTATGTGCCCGTAGTTGCTCTCCCTACAATGCGACAGCATGCTCCTCCTCTCCACCCTGTATTTCCCCATTTCTATTCAACCCTGGTGGCATAGTGATTAAGTGCTACTGCTGCTAACCAAAGGGTCGGCAGTTCGAATTTGCCAGGTGCTCCTTGGAAACTCTGTGGGGCAGTTCTACTCTGTCCTATAGGGTCGCTATGAGTCGGAATCGACTCGCCGGCACTGGGTTTGGTTTTGGTTTTTATTCAACCAGCCCCTATCCCCTTCTGCCTTCTCATCTCGTCTCCTGACAGAAGCTGCCCATTTAGTCTTCTGTATCTACCTGAGCCAAAAACACACTCTTCACCAGAATATTTTATGTCTTATACTCCAGTCTAATCTTTGTCTGAAGAGTTGACTTTGGGAATGGTTTTAGTTCTGGGCTAACAGAGAGTCCAGGGGCCACATCCTCTGGGGTTCCTCCAGTCTCAGACCATCAAGTCTGGTCTTTTTACTAGAATTTGAGTTCTGCACCCCACTTTTCTCCTGCTACCTCAAGATGCTCTGTTGTGTTCCCTTTCAGGGCAGTCATTGATGGTAGCTGGGCATCATCTAGTTCTTCTAATCTCAGACTGATGGAGTCTGGTTTATGTGGTCCTTTCTGTCTCTTGGGCTCATATTTTCCTTATGTCTTTTGTGTTCTTCCTTCTCCTTTGCTCCAGGTAGATTGGGACAAGTTGATGAATCTTAGATAGCCGCTTGATAACTTTTAAGACCCCAGATGTCACTCATTGATGTGTGATGTAGAACATTTCCTTAATAAACATTGTTGTGCCAATTGACCTAGATGCCCCCTGAAACCATGGTCCCCAGACCCCCACCAATGCCACTCTATCTCTCAAAGTGTTTGGTTGTATTCAGGAAACATCTTAGTTTTCGGTTTAGTCCAATTGTGTTGACTTCTCCTGTATTGTGTGTTGTACTTCTCTTCACCTAAAATAATTCTTGTCTACTATCTAGTTGGTGTTTTTTTATCTAGTTAGTGCGTACGTCTCTCCCTCCCCCGCCACGCTCGTAACCATCAAAGAATATTTTCTTCTGTGTTTAAGCCTTTTCTTGAGTTCTTATAATAGCAGTCTCATACAATATTTGTCCTTTTGTGACTGACTAATTTCATTCAGCGCAATGCCTTCCAGATTTATCCATGTTATGAGAAGTTTCACGGATTCATCCTTGTTCTTTATCATTTCAGAATATTCTATTGTATAAATATACCATAATTTGTTTATCCATTGGTCCATTGATGGGCACCTAGGTTTTTTCCAGCATTTTGCTATTGTAAACAGTGCTATAATGAACATGTGTGTGCATATGTCTATTCATGTGACAGCTATTACTTCTCTAGGATATATTCCAAAGAGTAGGATTGCTGCATCATACGGTACTTCTATTTCTAGCTTTTTAAGGAAGCACCAAATCAATTTCCAAAGTGGTTGTACCATTTTATATTCCCACCAGAAGTGTGTAAGTGTTCCAGTCTCTCCACAACCTCTCTAACATTTACTATTTTTTGATTAATGCCAGGCTTGTTGGGCTGAGATGGCATCTCTTTGTAGTTTTGACTTGCATTTCTGTAGTGGCTAATGATTGTGAGCATTTCTGCATGTGTCTAAATGTCTTCTTTTGTGAAGTGCCTGTTCATAACCTTTGACCACCTGGGTTGTCTTCTTGTTGTTGAGGTTTTGTAGTATCTGGCAGATTTTAGAGATTAGATGCTGATCAGATTTGTCATAGCCAAAAATCTCTTCCCAGTCTGTAGATTGGCGTATTACTCTTTTGATGAAGTTTTTTGATGAGCATAAGTGTTTGATTTTTAGGAGTTCCCCGTTATCTAGTTTCTCTCTTGGTATTTGTGCATTATTAGTAATATTTTGTATTCTGTTTATGCCATCTATTAGGACTCCTAGTTTTGACCCTATTTTTTCTTCCATGATCTTTATCATTTTAGATTTTATATTTAGGTCTTTGATCCATTTTGAGTTAGTTTTCGTACATGGTGTGAGGATGGGTCTTGTTTCATTTTTTTGCAGATGGATATTCAGTTACGTCAGCACCATTTGTTAAAGAGGCTGTCTTTCCCCCATTTAATGGACTTCGGGCCTTTATCAAATATCAGCTGCTCATAGGTGGATGATTTTAAGTCCGGATTCTCAATTCTGTTCCATTGGTCTATGTATCTGTTGTTGTACCAGTACCAGGCTGTTTTGACTACCCTGGCGTTATAATAGATTCTAAAATCAGATAGTGTGAGGCCTCCCACTTTGTTATTTTTCAGTAATTCTTTACTTATCCAGGGCCTCTTCCCTTTTCATATGAAGTTGGTGATTTTGTTCTCCATCTCATTAAAAAATACCATTGGAATTTGGATATGGATTGCATTGTGTCTATAGATCACTTTGGGTAGACTTTTGCACAATGTTGAGTCTTCCTATCCATGAGCAAGGTATGTTTTTCCACTTACATAGGTCTCTTTTGGTTTCTTGCAGTAGTGTCTTGTAGTTTTCTTTGTATAGGGCTTTTACATCTCTGGGTAGATATATTACTAAGTATTTTATCTTTTGGGGGAGCTATTGTAAATTGTATTGATTTGGTGATTTCCTCTTCAAGGTTCTCTTTGTTGATGTAGTGGAATGCAACTGATCTTTGTATGTGTAGCTTGTATCCTCATACTTTGTGAACTCTTCTATTAGTTTCAGTAGTTCTTTTCTGGATTCTTTAGGATTTTCTGTGTGTAAAATCATGTCATCTACAAATAGAGATACTTTTACTTCTTCCACGCCAATTTGAATGCCCTTTATTCCTTTTTCTAGTCTAACTGCTCTGGCTAGGGCCTCCGGCACAGTGTTGAACAAGAGTGGTGATAAAGGGCATCCTTGTCCGGTTCTGGTTCTCAAGGGGAATGACTTCAGACTCTATTTAGGGTGCTGTTGGCTGTTGGCTTTGTATAAATGCCCTTTATTATGTTGAGGAATTTCCCTTCTATTCCTATTTTGTTGAGAGTTTTTATCATGAATGGGTGTTGGACTTTGTCAAATGCCTTTTCTGCATCAGTTGATAATATCATGTGGTTCTTGTCATTTGTTTTACTTATGTGATGGATTACATTGATTGTTTTGCTAATGTTGAATCATCCCTGAATACCCGGTATGAATCCCACTTGGTAATGGTGAATTTAAAAAAAATATACCATTAAGTTCTATTGGCTAGAATTTTGTTGAGGGCTTTTGCATGTAAGTTTATGCGGGATATTGGTCTGTAACTTTCTTTTCTTGTGGTGTCTTTGCTTGGTTTTGGTATCAGGGTTATGCTGGCTTCATAGAATGAGTTTGGGAGTATTCCATCCTTTTCTATGTTCTGAAATACCTTTAGTAGTAGTGGTGTTAACTCTTCTCAGAAAGTTTGGTAGAACTCTGCAGTGAAACCATCAGTGCCAGGGCTTTTTTTGTTGTTGTTGTTGGGAGTATTTTAATTACTTTTTCAATCTCTTCTTTTGTTATAGGTTTATTTAGTTGTTCTGCCTCTGTTTGTGTTAGTTTAGGTAGGTAATGTATTTCTAGAAGTTTGTCCATTTTCTCTAGGTTTTCAAATTGGTTAGGGTACAGTTTTTAATAGTATTCTGTTATGGTTCTTTTAATTTCAGTTGGTTCTGTTGTGTTATCACCCATCTCATTTCTTATTTGGGTTATTAGCTTCCTTTCCTGTTTTTCTTTTGTGAGTTTGGCCAATGGTTTATTGATTTTGTTGATCATTTGAAAGAACCAGCTTTTGGTCTTCTTAATTCTTTCAATTGTTTTCTAGCCTTGATTTCATTTAATTCTACTCTAATTTTTATTACGTGCTTTCTTCTGGTGCCCAGGGGCTTCTTTTGCTGCTGTCTTTCTATTCAAGTTTTAGGGTTAATGCTTTGATTTTGGCCCTTTCTGCTTTCTGGATGTGTGCATTTATTGCTATAAATTGACCTCTGAGCACTGCTTTTTCTGTGTCCCAAACATCCTGGTAAGATGTGTTTTCATTCTTATTTGATTCTGGGAATTTCTTTATTCCGTCCTTAATTTCTTCTATAACCCTATAGTTTTTGAGCAAGGTGTTATTCAGTTTCCATATGTCTGATTTTTTTCTTTTCTTTTTCTGTTACTGATTTCTGCTTTTATGGCTTTATGGTCAGAAAAGATGTTTTGTAATATTTTGATCCTTTGGATTCTGGTAAGTCTTGTTTTATGGCCTAATATGTGGTCTATTCTGGAGAATATTCCATGTGTTGGAAAAGAAAGTACACTTGGCTGCTCTTGGGTAGTGTGTTCTGTATATGTCTATGAGGTCAAGCTGGTTGATTGTGGCATTTAGATCTTCCATGTCTTTATTGAGATTTTTTCTGGATGTTCTGTCCTTCAGTGAAAGTGGTATGTTGAAGTCTCCTACCATTACTCTGTTCAACACTGTTAGAGTTTGTTTTATGTACTTTGGAGTGCTGTCATTGGGTGAGTAAATATTTATTGTGGTTATGTCCTCCTGATGTACTGACCCTTTAGTCATTATATAGTGCCCTTCGTTATCCTTTGTGGTGGACTTTACTTAAGTCTATTTTGTTAGATATTAATATTGCCACTTCTGCTCTTTTTGATTGTTGTTTCCTTTCAGTTTTAGTTTGTTTGTGTCTTTAAGCCTAAGGTGTGTCTCTCGTATGCAGAGTATAGACAGATTGTGTTTTTTAATCCATTCTGCCACTCTGTCTCTTTACTGGTGAATTTAGTTCATTTATATTCATCATAATTGTTGATAGGTATGAGTTTAGTGCTGTCATTTTGATTTTTTTTTGTGTGTGTTGTTGACAGTTTCTTTGTTCCACTAAATTTTTTGTGCTGAGTCATTTTTCTTTATGTATTTCGTTTTCATCTTTTTCATTGTTGTTCATTTTGTATTTGCTGAGACTTTATGTTTTTCTTGTTTTTTATTCTGATGTATAGGATTGTTAGTTTCCTTTGTGGTTACCTTAATATTTACCTCTAGTTTTCTAAGGTTAAATCAATCTTTTATTTCTTTTTATTGCCTTGACTTTGTCTCCATGTGGAAGATCAATGACTACATTGTTAGCCCTGCTTTTTTTGTTTTAATATCATCATCTTTTACACAATGACATTTGTGTTTCCTTATTTTCAGTGGTTACCTTTGATTTATTTTTGTGACTTCCTTATCTTGGTTGATATCTGGTTGGTCTGTCCTGTGTTCTAGTCTTGGGTTGTTATCTAATGTTATTGATTTTCTAACGGGAGGACTCGTTTTAGTATTTTTTTGTGATTTTTTTTTAATGCAAATTCTCTAAACTTCTGTTTGTCTGGAAATATCCTAATTTCACCACTACATTTGAGAGACAGTTTTGCTGGATATACAATCCTTGGCTGGCAATTTTTTTACTTCAAAGTTTTACATATGTCATCCATTGCCTTCTTGCCTGCATGCTTTCTGCTGGGTAGTCCAAGCTTAGTCTTATTGACTCTCCTTTGTAGATGATTTTTTGTTCATCCCTAGCTGCTCTTAAAATTCTCTATCTTTGGTTTTGCCAAGTTTGATTATAATATGTCCTGGTGACTTTCTTTTGGAATCTAACTTGTGTGGGGTTCAATGAGAAACTTGGATAGATATCTTCTCATCTTTAACAATATCAGGGAAGTTTTCTGCCACAAATCGTCAACAATTCTCTCTGTATTTTCTATTATCCACCCTGTTCTGGTACTCCAATCATCCGTAGGTTATTCCTCTTGATAGAGTCCCACATAATTCTTAAGTTTTTTTCATCTTTTTAAATTCTTTTATCTGACTTTTCCTCAAATGCTTTGCCTTCAATCTCACTAATTCTGACTTCCATTGCCTCAATTCTGTTCCTATGACTTTCTATTGAGTTGTCTCATTCTGAAATTTTATAGTTAATCTTCTGGCTTTCTCTTTGCTGTCTCACTATGGATTCTTGCTGCCTGTTAAATTTGTCATTATGCCCTTCTCTAATCTTCTTAAGTTCCTCTTTTGCTTTGTCTATGTGTTCCTTGGCTCATTTTGTGTTTTGTCTGATCTCCTTCGTGACCTCTTGAAGAGTTCTCTATATTAATCTTTTGTATTTTACCTCTTGTAATTCCAGGGAGTTTTCTTCATCTGGAGGGTTTCTTCATTCTTTTTGGGGGCGGAGCTTTCTGAAACCATCATGGCCTGCATCTTTGTGTGATTTGATATAGACTGTTGTTTCCAAGCCATTGATAAGTTTTCATATATATATATTTTTTAATGTTTGCTTACTGTGTCCTAGCTCTGTGTTTTTTTTTTTTTTTTTTTTTGCTCTGATATGCCCAAATAGGTTCTTTGAGTGAGCTAGTTTGATTATTGGTGAATTTGAAGCTGTAACATTCTGTCACCAGGTGGTTAGATCTGTTACTAGGTATGTGAGCCCAGGAGTCCGTTTGTTTTTCTTGTGTGGGTTCAGCTCAGGTTTCCAGATAGTCAGTCACCAAGTGTGTGGACCTACAGTCCTAGACAGGCAGTAGTGATTGGTGTAAGCGTAGGTATCTGGCTGCAGTAGGGTGTCATGTGCTGAGCAAGGCAAGGGGCTGACAGCTGCCCTTGAGTGTCTGTGAGGAAAGCATGTCCTTGTTCCCTACAGCACGTAATTAGGTGGGTTTTGCAGCTGGACTATGCCAGTGCTGTTGGCTATAAGGACTGGGAGGTACCACTTATTCTTGGATCTCTGTTGTGGGTGGCTAGGTGGTATGGGTAAAGCTGCCAGTACTCAGGCTCCTGATGGGGGTTGGTAAAGACCCTGCTTAATAGGCAGAGTGGTGTCAAATGTCATGAACTTACCTCTCCGCCAAATAGCTGATACAGTTCAGGTTAGACTTCAGATACGTACCCTGTTGTACTGTTTTAATGAGGGCCTATGCTGTTGTAATGGGCCTATGCAGATTTATACAGGGGTGCAAGGCATTCAAAGTCCATGAACCCCTTATGCCTGTGCCTAGGCAAAGGAGCTGTTTCTGCCCTGATTTCCCAGCTTAGGGGAGCCAGTAGATTATTTTTTCCTGTTTGTTAATTTGTGTCCTCTCCAAGGCCAGGAGAATGACTCAAGGCATGTGACAGGTCTTACTTCCAGCCCAGAGGAGTCAGAAATCTCTGAAGCCAGCTCAGACCCAGTGCAGAGCAGGAAGGGGGTTGATAAATGGGAGAGATATTTTTCCCAAAGGGTTGTTTTTTGATTCATGTGGTAGGTTGGAGGCATGCACTTGTCTTTTGCACATTGAGTGCCATGTTTCACTGATTCTAGAGGCGTGAATGGACTCTCTGCTGCTTGACCCCTCCAGATGTGGAAAACATGTCCCAAATGCCACCGCTTGTGTGATTGTGCTTGAGCCAGTGGATTCGGCCTAAAACTTCCTTTCTGAGATTAGAAATGAGACGAGGAAGCCTGTTGTTATCACTTATATTTAGCATTGTAGCCAATGCAATGAGAAAAAAAAGAAAGAAAAAAAAAACAACAAAAAGAATAAGGATTAGAATGGAAGAAATAAAACTTTAATTATTCCTGGTCTCATGACTATGTATCTGAAAATCCAAAATAATCTACAACAATAATCAAAATTAATAAGTAAATTTAGAAAGGTCACCATATAAATGATCAACATAAAAATCACTCACATTTTTACATTCTAACAGAAACAAGTGGAGAATGGAATTAAAAAATACGAAGCATCAAAATCATGAAAAACTTGGTAGTAACACAAAAATAGACTCAGATAAATGGAAAATAATGCATGGATTGGAAGATTCAACATTTTAAACATGTCAGCTTTCCTGATATTAATCTATAGAGTCAATGCAAGCTCAATAAAAATTTCAGAACTTTTTTGGTAGAAATTGTCAACTGTTTTTAAAATTCATGGAAGAAAAAGGGTCTAAAATAGCCAAGGTGTATTGTTAGGAATAAGATCAAATCTGGAGGATTTACATTACTATGTATAAGAACTGTTTTAACAAAGCATGATATTGGCACAAAAATAAGCAAACTGTTCCAAGGAACAGAATAGAGTCCAGATGAAGATCCACGTATATAAAATCAGGTGATTTACAAGAAAATTGGCACTTCTCTTTACATCAAGAGTGAGAAAATTCTGGTCTTTTCAATATATGATGTTGGTTCAATTATATGTCTTTATGGGAAAGAAATAACATTGACCCCAACATTACACCATACACAAAATTAATTTAAGGTGTATCATAGAAAGTTAAAACAAGCAAACTTACAGAATAACACCTAAACATAGGGTAAGCAAACATTTCTTAAACAGGACATAAAAAGCACTAAACATTAACAAACAGCTGACTTCATTAAAATTAATAACTTCTGCTTATCAAAAGATGTCATTAAAAGAGTGAAAGGGAAACCTAATACTGGGAAAATATATATATATATATATATACATAAAATTGATATCCAAAATATCTAAAGAATTTTTATAAATTGAAAAGAAAATAAAAATAGAGTACAAATTGAGAAAAGACTTAAAAACACTTCACAAAAACGATGTTCAAACATAAGCATGTGGTAAGCTAACTAACACTATTAGTAATTGTTGTTCTTGTTAGGTGCCATCAAATTTGTTCCAACTCACAGTGATCCTATGTACAGCAGACAGAAACATTGCCCAGTCCTGTGCCATCCTCACAATTGTTGTTATGCTTGAGGCCATTGTTACAGTCACTGTGTTAATCTATCTCATTGAGGGTCTTCTGCTTTTTCCCTGACCTACTGCTTTACGAAGCATAATATCCTTCTACAGGGACACTTTTTCTGATAACATATCCAAAGTATTTGAGACAAAGTCTTGCCATCCCTGCTCCTAAGGAGCATTCTGACTGCACTGCTTCCAAAACAGATTTGTTTGTTCTTTTGGCAGTCCATGGAATAGTCAATATTCTTTGCCAACACCATGATTCAAAGATATCAATTCTTCTTCAGTCTTCCTTACTCATTGTCCAGCTTTCACCTGCATTTGAGGTGATTGGAAACACCATGGCTTGAATCAGGTGCATGTTAGTCCTTAAAGTGACATCTTTGCTTTTTAACACTTTAAAGAGATCTCCCGCAGCAGATTTGTTCAGTGCAATGCGTCTTTTGATTTCTTGACTGCTGCTTCCAAGGATGTTGACTATGGATCCAAGTAAGATAAAATTCTTCACAACTTTAATCTTTTCTCTGTTTATCATGATAAATGGAGAAGATGTAAACATCTTTCTGGTATTAGTAGTTACGGAAATAGAGATTAAATTCACAATTAAGCATCACTACATGCCTTTCACAGGAGCCCTGTTGGCACATGGTTAAGAGCTCAGCTGCTAACCCAAAGGTTGGCTGTTCTAACCCACCAGCTGCTCAGAGGGAGAAAAGACCTGATTTTCTTCCATAAAGACTAGAGCCTATGAAACCTTATGGGGCAGTTCTACTCTATCCTATAGGGTCACTATGAGTTGGAATCGACTCCAGGATAAACAACAACAAAAACACTCCTTTCAGCATAGCTAAAATTAAAACTACAGGCACTGCAGAAGAAAAGGCACGAGTACTTGAAGACATGGCAATAAATGACCCAAAGTGAAGCACAGAGATTAAAAAAAAAAAAAAGGACTGAAAAAAATAAACAGAGCAATGATCTATGGGATGATATCAAACAGTCTAGCATAGCTTTAATTGGAACTGCAGAAAAAGAGAAGCAAGGTCTGGGGACAGATAACAATATTTAAAGTAATACTGCCTGAAAGTTTCAAAATTTGCTGTAAACCAAATCTACAGATTCAAGATGCTCAAAAAACACCAAGCAAAATAATTAAAAAATAATAATAATAAAAACTTACACCAAGATATATCATAAGTAAATTTCTAAAAACAGTGATGAAGAGAAAAGTGAAAAGGCAGTCAGGAAAAAAAAATATATATATAGGTAATATAATAAAGTAAGAAAGATAAAATCACACCAAATTCTTGTCAGAAACTATGTAAGCCTAAAGGTAATGAACTGATACCTTTAATAAAAGAACAACAAAAAATTCAACCTCAAAATATCGAGAATTAAAATAAAGGCTATTTTTTAGACAAACGTATGTTGGGATAATTTATCGCCAGCAGGTAATAAACAAGTGAAATGCTAATGGAGGCCCTTCAGGCAAAATGAAAATGAAACTACACGGAAATTTGCATCTTCACAAAGAATGAAGTATAATGGTAAATAAGTAGGTAAACATAAAAATTTTTCAGTTTTACACTATTTTAAACAGTATAAAGCAAAAAAAAAAAAAAATCACTGTGGGATTTTGAACATATACAGAAGTAAAAAGCATGAAAGCTTACCAAAAAATTGAAAGGGAGGAAATGGAAGCATATTTCTGTAAGGTTCTTATACTATGCAGGAAGGGGTACATTATCACTTGAAAGTAGAATGTAATAAGTCAAACATGCATACTGTAAACTGTAGAACAAGCAGTAAAGAAAATATAACAAGAGGTAAAGTTAATAATCCAATAAAGATGATCAAGTACAATCATAACTGATAATCAATTGAAATTAACATATCATAAAAAAGCATAATATGCTTATTTTCTAATACCATTCTCCAACAAAAAGCACTAGGGCTCCTTGGAAAAATGACTAATTTTAGAGAAATAACCAGTATGAACCTGGAGTATCTTGTAGTGCCAGAAAGTAAGAAAGTGTTCATAAAACAAAAATACTGGACATGTAAAAAGGACACAGGAACCAACAGAAAGAGCTGTCAATGGCCAAATCCCAAAGAATAGAGCAACAAAATAAATAACGTAGTATTGCCTTACAACAAAAAATAAATATTCATAAGTTCACAATGAAATGAGTAAATCATCAATCAAATAAAATAAAGGAGAGAAAAGAGATTAGTCACCCATATAGTATAATTGCAAACAATTTACGTAAATACTCCCCTCTTCCCACCTCTTAAGTGTAGGCTAGTCTTAGTAATGTGATTCTGAGGAGTTAAAAAAAAAAGAAAAGGGGAAGGGAGTGACTCTCTACAGTGGCAAAACTGGGCAAACACTGATCAAGGCTAACATCATCAGTGATAAATCACATTGATAGCACATACTGTTGATGTGATATGTTGAGAATGGCATTTGACTTCTATGATCTTTCTCTCAAAATCATGTAACTATAGTCCAACCATGAGAAAGGCATCATAGAAACTCATGTTGAGAAATCATCTACAAACCACTTAAAAACTGTCAAGGCCATCAAAAACAAAGAAAGTCTGAGAAATTGTCACAGCCTAGTGGGGCCTAAGGAGACATGTCAATTAAATGCAACACAGTGCTCTTTTGGGATCCTGGAGTAAAAAAAGAACATCAGGGAAGAAATTAATGAAATATGGAGTTTAGTTAATAATAATGTTTCATTAATTGTGACATATGTACCATAGTAATGTAAGATATTAACAGTAGGAGAAATGGTGTGTAGTATATGGGAACACTCTGTAGTATCTTTATAAATTTTTGGTAAATATAAAACTACTAAAAAGTTTATTTAAACAACACATGGATAATAAGGGAAAATATTATAAACAACAATTTTCAAAAAAATTTATCATCTTCATTCAAATGGACTAATTCTATGACAGATACAAACTACCAAAACTCACTCGAGAAGAAATAAATAGAATGATAACTGTTTAAAAAATTTATATCATGGTTAAAAATTCCCCATAAAGAAAATTTCAGGTCCAGATGGTTTTATGAGGTCTATCAAACAGTTAAGAAAAAAATATAATTTATTCTACACAAAGTCTTCCAGAAAATCGAAAAAGAGAATACACTTCTCAACTTATTATATGAGTCCATCATTACTCTGATAACAAAATCAAACAGACACTTTAGAACAGAAAATTACAAACCAATATCTCCTGAACATGGATGAAGAAATTCTGAAAATTATTTTATTTTTTAAAACAAAAAGAATAAACCATGAACAGGAGACATTCATATGATGAATGGAAAGTTGGTTGGACATTCAAAAAATTAGTAAATATAATCTACAATATTAACAGACACAAAAAATAGCAAAATCGTATTGTGGTTGTTGTTAGGTGCAATCAAGTCCGTTCTGACTCATAGCAACCCAGTGTACAAGAGAGCAACACACTGCCTGGTCCTGCACCATCCTGACGGTCACTGTTACTCTTGAGCCCATTGTTACAGCCACTATGTCAATCCATCTTATCGAGGATCTTCCTCTTTTTCACTGACCCTCTCCTTTACCAAGCATGATGTCCTTCTCCAGGAACTGATCCCTCTGATAAGATGTCCAAAGTATGTGAGAAGTCCCCCATCCTTGCTTCTAAGGAGCACTCTGGCTGTACTTCTTCAAAGACAGATTTGTTTATTCTTTTGGCAGTCCATGGTATATTCAATATTCTCTGCCAACACCATAATTCAAAGGCGCCAATTCTTTGGTCTTTCTTTTTTATCGCCCAACTTTCGCATACATGTGAGGCAATTGAAAACACCCTGGCTTGGGTCAAGTGCACCTTAGTCTTCAAGGTGACTTCTTTGTTTTTTTACACTTTAAAGAGATCTTTTGCAGCAGATTTGCCCAATACACTGAGTCTTTTGATTTCTTGACTGCTGCTTCCATGGATGTTGATTGTGGACCCAAGTAAAATGAAATCCTTGACAACTCCATTCTTTTCCCCATTTATCACAATGTTGCTTATTGGTCCAGTTGTGAGGATTTTTGTTTTCTTTATGCTGAGGTGTAATCCATATTGAAGACTGTACTCTCTGATCTTTATCAGTAAGTGCTTCAAGTCCTCTTCACTTTCAGCAAGCAAGGTTGTGCCATCTGAATATCACAGGTTGTTGTTGAATCTTCCCCCAATCCTGATAGCATATTCTTCCTATAGTCCAGATTCTCTGATTATTTGCTCAGCATATAGATTGAATAGGTATAGTGAAAAGATGCAACCCTGACACACACCTTTCCTGACTTTACACTGCACAGCATCCCCTTGTTCTGTTTGAACAACTACCTCTTTATCTATGCACAGGATCCTCATGAGTGCAATTAAATGTTCCAGAATTCCCATTCTCTGCAATGTTATCCATAATTTGTTATGATCCACAAAGTCGAATGCCTTTGCATAGTCAATAAAACACAGGTAAACATCTTTCTGGTATTTTCTGCTTTCAGCCAGGATCCATCTGACATCAGCAATGATATCCCTGGTTCTACATCCTCTTTTGAATTTGCCTTGAATTTCTGGCAGTTCCCTGTCGATGTACCACTGCAACCACTTTTGAATGATATTCAGCAAATTTTTACTTGATATGATATTAATGATATTGTTAGATAACTTATGCATTCAGTTGGATCATCTTTCTTGGGAATAGGCATAAGCGTGGATCTCTTCCAGTCAGTTGGCCAGGTAGCGGTCTTCCAAATTTCTTGGCATAGATGAGTGAGCACTTCCAGCACTGAATCCATTTGTTGAAACATCACAATTGGTATTCCATCAATTCCTGGAGCTTTGTTTTTCGCCAGTGTCTTCAGTTCAGCTTGGACTTCTTCCTTCAGTATCACCAGTTCTGGATCATATGCTACGTCCTGAAATGGTTGAATGTCGAGCAATTCTTTTTTGGTACACAGACTCTGTGCATTCCTTCCATCTTCTTTTCATGCTGCTGGGGTCATTCAGTATTTTGCCCATAGAATCCTTCAATATTGCAACTCAAGGCTTGAATTTTCCTTCAGCTCTTTCAGCTTGAGAAATGCTGAGCACGTTCTTCCGTTTTGGATTTCTAACTCCAGGTATTGGCACATGTCATCGTAATACTTTATACTTCGTTTTCTCGAGCTGCCCTTTGAATTCTTCTGTTCAGCTCTTTTACTTCATTTTTTCAGTTCACATGAGGTACTCAACATTCAAGAGCAAGATTCAATGTCTCTTTTGCCATCTATTTTGGTATTTTCTTTCTTTCTTATATTTTTAATGACCTCTTGCTTTCTTCATGTATATAGTGTCCTTGATGTCATTTCACAACTTGTCTGGTCGTAGGTCATTAGTGTTCGGCTTATCAAATCTATTCTTGACATGAACTCTAAATTCTGGTGGGATATACTCAAAGTTGTACTTCGGCTTTCGTGGACTTGTTCTAATTTTCTTCAGCTTGAACTTGAATTTGCATATGAGCAATTGATGGTCTGTTCTGCTGTTAGCCTCTGGCCTTGTTCTGACTGATGATATTGAGCTTTTCATTGTCTCTTTCCACAGATGTAGTCAATTTGATTCCTATGTATTCCATCCGGCGAGGTCCAGGTGTATGATCACCATTTATGTTGTTGAACACAAGTATTTACAATGTAGAAGCCATTGGTCTTGCAAAATTGTATCATGTGATCTCCAGTATCATTTCTATCACCATGGCCATATTTTACAACTACCAGCTCTTCTGCTTTGTTTCCAACTTTCGCTTTTCAATCTCCAGTAATAATCAAAACATGATCGATCAATTTTAGAGTGGAGAAGTTGGTAAAAATTTTCAATTTCTTCATCTTTGGCCTTAGAGGCTGGTGTGTAAATTTGAATAGTAGTCATATTACCTCCTTTTCCTTGTACAGGTGTGGATATTATCCTGTCATTGAGAGCATTGTGCTTTAGGATAGATCTTGAAAAGTTCTTTTTGAAGATGAATGAAACGCCATTCCTCTTCAATTTGTCATTCCTGGCATAGTAGATTATATGATCGTCTGATTCGCAATGGCCAGTACCAGTTCATTTCAGCTCACTAGTGCCTAGGATATTGATGTTTATGCATTCCATTTTATTTTTGATGATTTCCAATTTTCCTAGATTTGTACTTTTGTACATTACATATTCTGATTATTAATGGATTTTAACAGCTGCTTCTTATAATTTTGAGTCATGCCACATCAGGAAATGAAGTTTCTGAAAGCTTGACTCCATCCACGTCATTAACATTGACTCTACTATGAGAAGGCAGCTCTTCTCCAGTTGTATTTTGAATTCCTTCCAACCTGAGCAGCTCATCTTTAGGCACTATATTAGACAATGCTTGCTGCTATTCACAAGGTTTTCACCAAGTTTTTTCAGGAGTAGACTACCAGGTTCTTCTTCCTGTTATGTCTGGAAACTCAGCTAAAACCTGTCCACCATGGGTGACCCTGCTAGTACTTGAGTACCAGTGGTACAGTTTCCAGCATCATTGCAACACATAAGCTCCCACAGTACAACAAACTGACAGATGCATGGGGGATAATCATATTAGTGTATATATAAAAAAGCAATTGCTAAATCTCAACATCCATTCATAATAAAAACTCTCAGGAAACTAGGAGTGAAAGGGAATTTCTTCAACCTAGTAAAGGTTAATTACAAAATAAAATCCATCTAAATATGAATATCAATGAAAGAGTATAAATTTCCTTTTCTAAGATAAGCAACAAGGCAAAGATGACCTCTTTCATCATCTTCTGTCCAATACTCACTGGAGGTCCGAATCACTGCAGTAAGTCAAAAAAGAGAGCACCTGCTTTAACTGTTCTCAAATGTTTCATCTCCTTTGTTTTAGTCTATTCTTCCATATTCGTAGAAGCAAGAGACAGAAAGAGAGAAAGAGAGAGAGAAAAAATGAAAGGGAGATGGAGAATGATGGAGGGAGGGAGGAGGGAGAAGTAGGAAGAGAAATGAGGGAGGGACACAGGAAGGAATGAATTGAGGGACAGAAGAAGAAAAGAAATACAGTCATATTGTATCACACAGCACAATTTTGTCTTCTCTCTGAAACCTCAATGCTGGGTAATGCCCAGACCCTTTGGGAGAGACCTAACTAACTGTAGTAATTCTCAAAGTTTTGTTCACCCCCCTCCAAAAAAAAGACAGTTCCCTCTATTTCAGGAATTCTAATGTCAGTTAAGAACGTACCTTTATTTTTCATTTTTTTTTTTTAATAGAATCTCATCTAGAAGTCTAGGTTAATCTCTCCTTTCCACAAGAAGAGAGTCCTTGGGTGGTGCAAACAATTAACATGTTCAGCTGACCAAAAGGTCGGGGGTTCAAGTCCACCCAGAAGTGCCTCAGATGAAAATCTTGACAATCTACTTTGAAAAATCAGCCATTGAATACCCTACAGAGCACAGTTCTACTCTGAGACCCATGGCATTGCCATGAGTCAGAATTGACTGAACAGCAACTGGTGCAGAAAGAGCTGTAGAGTCGGGGAGCAGCTCGGTTCATCATTATAATAAAGTTTTGGCTATCTCTCATTTAGAATCATGATGGAAGGATCGTCATCTATTCAATACAACCCCTGCTAACCTTCATGCCAGGAGTATTTCTTTTTTAGAAATTCGTTTATTCAGTATTTTTAAAATTGCTACTCATAATTCATTAATGGGTTATACCAATATAGCAGGTTATGATATATACTTTTTTTTAAATAATGTAGAAAGGACTATATTACAACAGATAATATCGGTGTGAGTACATTACATGTAGAGATGCTAAGAGCAACTTTCTGGAAACTTGAGTTTAGTCTTTTATATATGTGCGTACATTTACAAATTTACATGTGGTTCACAATATTCAATTTATTTTTATTCTAGTCAGCAGTAAAAAAAGTTTTAAATACACTACACTATCTCTTTCTTTCAAATTATTCATTTGAAATGAGTGTAGGGTTTTCCCCTACCAATAGTTAAATATTTGCTTTTATATTCATGTTGAGAATTTATATAAATTCAATTGTTTCAATTTCCATCATGAAGGATTTTTGCTATGGACCTTTTATTGTAAGAGTAGAGGGCTTTTTGTGTTTGTTGTTTTAGTTTGTGCTTATGAGATTGTGTTTTGCTTCCCCAAATGGAATGTATACCTCTTGTAAATACATATAATAAACACTGCAACATAGCCATCATAAAACTTTTCCTACCTGGTATGGACTGAACAAAGAATTGAACAGAAAAAGTTCATTCAACAGCCAAAATATTTATCACAAATGCCTGCACTGAAATCTTTGCACATTATTCCCAAAAGACCTTTAGATTGTCATGCATACATAAATGTGGCTATTTTCCCCCTTTCCTTGAAATATAAAGTGGCTATTGTGAATAGTGTTGCAGTGAACCTTGTTGTACAAGTATCTGTTTCCATTTCTATTTTCAATTCTAGGAGTAGAATTGCTGAATCATATAGTTATTCTGTATTTAACTTTTTGAGAAGCCGCCAAAACTGTTTTCAACAGTGGCTTCATCATTTTACATTCCCACCAGCAATGGGTGAGGTTTCCAATTTCTCTACATCCTCCCCAACACTTGTTGTTTTCTGTCTTTTTAATCATAGCCATCTTATTAGGTGTAAAGTGATATCTCATTGTGGCTTAGATTTGTATTTCGCTAATGGCTAATGGGAAACCCTGGTTGCATAGTGGTTAAGTGCTATGGTTGCTAAACAAAAGGTCAGCAGTTCAAATCTATCAGGCACTCCTTGGAAATTCTATGGGGCAGTTTTACTCTGACCTATAGGGTCACTATGAGTCAGAATTGACTCTGCGGCAATGGGTTTTTTTGAAAGGACTAATGGCGGGAGAAAGATGTGGCAGCTTGCTTCCATAAAAATTACAGTCTTGCAAGCCCTATGAGGCAGCTCTACTCTGTCTTATAGGGTCACTATGAGTCAGAATGGACTCAAAGACAGTGAGGTTTTTTTGTTTTTTTTTACGATGACTAATGAGCAACTCTGGTGGCGTAATGGTTAAGCACTCAGCTGTTAACTGAAAGGTTGGTGGTTTGAACCTACTCAGCTGCTCTACTGGAGAAAGACCTGGTGATCTGTTCCCATAAAGATTACAGCCTAGAAAATCCTGTGGGGCAGTTTTACTCTGTTACATGGGGTCACTGTAAGTTGAAATCGACTGGATGGAACCTAACAACAATAACAATGACTAATGACATGGAACAATTTTTCATATGCTTGTTGGTCATGTGTGTTTCTTTTTTAGTGAAATGCCTATTCAAGCCTGCTTCCTATTTTTTGATTGGGCTATCTTTTTGTTAAGTTGTAGGCGTTCATTACATATTTTGGAGATTAGACCCTCATAAAATATATGGTTCCTTAAAATTTTCTCCCAATCTGTAGATTCTCTCTTTACTTTGTTGAAAAAGTCCTTTGATTTACCATATGACCTACCAATCCCACTCTTAGCTATAGACCCAAAAATATTGAAAACAGGAACACAGATACTTGTACACTAATGTTCATTGCAGCACTGTTTCCAATAGAGCCAAAAGGTGTCAACATTCTAAATATCCATCAACACATGAATAGGTGAATAAAATATGGTGCATACATACAATGGAATATCACTCAGTCAAAAATATAAATAAAGTCTTGATACAACAGGATGAAATAAGTCATTCACAGGAGGACAAATATTGTATGTTTTCCTTTTACATGAAATGTCTAGAATAGGCAAATGTATAGAGACAGAAGTTTATTTGTTGTTACCAGGGACAGGTGGGGGGGAGGGAAAAGGGCGACTCAATGCTTCAGGGACTGTGCTTCTGTTGAGAGTGATGGAAAAATTTAGAAATGGATAGTTGTGAAGGTTGAACAACATGATAAACATAATTAATGTCACAGAATTGTACATCTAAAGAGTGTTAAAACAGCAAATGTTTTGTTACATGTATGCTTGCCACAATATTTTTTAAAAAGTAAAGAGAAATTCATTTGAAACAACAAACTGAAAACCAACCCTAGAATATAATTATGGCTTTGGAGAGTGAAAGTTGATGTAAAGAAAGTAGAAGCAATTAGAAAGGCAATAACAACCTTTTTAATAAGCTAATTGAGTATTCACAGAGAAAGTGAGTTTTATTTCCACCTCTGTGTAAAACTTTCTTCAAGAAACCTTAAGAAAATGTCATTGTATAAAATATTGGTTCGACAAAGATATTAGAATATGGGTCAGGATGATAAATTATTCTGGAAAATGACATAACTACAAAATGCTATGTCTTATATAGCTCCATCAAATGGCTATTTGCAGAAAAGTATGCCCTATGCACTTAAAACAGGATTCATTTTTTTTTTCTGATTTTATTGAACAGGATTTACCATTAGAGTGGACACTGAGAGACCTTGAAATTTTCCCCATATCATGCCACAATTTTCTTTGACACCTCGTAAAGTAATTTCAACTCAATAAAAGGAAGATAATTGCACTTACCTCACAGAGATGTAGAGAGCATTAATGAGATCATGTCTACAAAGTGATTCAAACTCTGCAGTTTGTAATATAAATAGCAAGCACAACTATATTTTTCCAGATGTCTAATAATGATAACTATAAATATGATGAACTGAAAAGTTAAAAGGCTGCCAGTAAAAGTAAAATGTTTTCATTTTAATTGCTAGACATTTAAATGTTCCCACTTGCGTGTTTGGATTACAGAAAATGCCTGGAAATGTTAATTATGAGTTTCATTTTAATAAGGACATGTTCCCCAAGTTTAGACCCAAATACTTAACTTCTAGCCAAATGAGGAAAGACAGGACTACTTCTATGTCTAATAAATCATGGTAAAAACTTTAATAAAATAAATCACAGCATAAATATTAATGAAACCTATACATTACTTCTTCAAAATACTGCTTAATCTGAAATAGAAGATCAAGGATTCAGTTCCAAATCCCATTACTCAATTGTCATACCTTCAGTGTCTCCTTATTCCTGAACTGATAAAGCCAAATACTAATATCCTCTATTCAGTTCTTATGCTGTTAAATATTTCTCATTGCAGAAACACTTATAATCAGACCCAAACTATTTTTAAGTTTAGAGCCATCAACCATTTGTGAATTAAAGTACTTATCTTTGAAACAGAATTGGATTTTACATTAAATAAGCCAGAAAAAGCAATGTTGATTCTAATGGGAACAGGCATGATAATCTTCTGGCAAAGATGTTCTTCAAAGTACTGATTCTTGGCAGCTGTGGTGGTTCACTGCCTACTGTACTTGGCCTTGGGATAAGGCATCAGAGACAAGGACTTTGAAATGAGAGCAGACATTAGGTCTGGATTCAATAAATACCAGAGTAAAGGAGGTCACTTTCTACAGAAACCAGAGCGGTAATCGCATTCCGAAGGATAGTAGAATTTCTTGCCCTGTCCCATGAGGACAGTATAAGTTGTATTGATCTGACTGGTTATTGTTGGACCACATCCAACATGTCAAGAGTCAGTAGTCCATCACACTCCACACGTATAAATAAGAAAGTCCAAGCTGAGAGAGAAAAAAATTCCAATAGCTTTTTGAAATAGGAAAACACATTTTATTCTATTTTAGCCTCCCTCTGTAAGCCATCTAAAGAAATGAGCCCATTTCTACACATTGGAGGTGAAATAAATATATTCATCATTTATCTACCTAGAGCACTGCTTAAAGAAATTTGTTTCTCAACAAAACTTATGCAGAAAACCCCCTTTCCTCAAAACCAGTCATATTCCCAGGAGCTATTGGAAAAAATCTCATAGGGTTTCAGATTGGCAATCAATTATTGTTGATAGTTAAATAGAAAATCAGAAGAACACACACACACCACTTAAAACAATGACCATCTTCTGTTCTCATCTCCATCACTGTTACAAGCAGCTGCCGGAACTGGGGCTTGGGTGTGCCTCAGATGAGACAAACAGGCCAGGAGATGATGTAAAATACTTATTTGAAATAGAGGGTTGTAACCATAACACAGGATTATTCTCTTAGTGAGAATCCAGAAAGCAGTGTTGAAAAAACCTCTAATGAGGAAGTGAGCCAGGCATTCTACAGTATTGGATAAGGAGAACTTTTTCATATTGGGGTGGGGGGAAAAAAAAAAAAACAGATAAAGGAATATATGTTTTTAACTAAATGCAACATTTATTTTAAAAATGAGGGAAAAAAAGAACCTTTTATTTAATGTAATTTTTTTTTTAATTTAATGTAATTAACCCTTGTTATGAAAGCCATTCATGTAATCGGTGAACTGCTCTTAGAATGGTATGTTGATTTCAGGCCAAAAATATTTATCTCAAGTATTTGCACATTTTAAAAAATCCAGTAATAACTGCTTCCTGAGAAGATAGGCAATGAACATATACGAGGAGGTATATGTATTTTGAGCCCATAGTGTTTTAAGTTCAAGAAATCATTAGAAAACGTTCCCCTAAGATCAAGAATAGGACAAGGCTTGTCTGTTCTTGATAAAAACTTCTATTTGATAACACACTGGAGGTTCTAGCCAGGGCAACTAGGTTTAAAAAGCAATCCAATTGGATAAAAAGAAGTAAAACCACCTGTATTAGCAGATAATGTAATCTTATATGTAGAAAATCCTAAGAAACACACAAATGCACAAACTATTAGAGCTAGTAAACAAAGTTAGCAAGGTTGTAAGATACAAGATCAACATGCCAAAAAAAAAAAAAAAAAGAATTGTTCAAAGTACATTAGCAATGCAAAAAAAAATGAAATTATGGAAACAACTCCATTTACCATATCATTAAAAACCCAAACAAAACTTAGTAATAAATTTAACAAAATAAATGCAAAACTGATGTACTAAAAACTACAAAACATTGTTGAAAGAAATTAAAGACCTAAATAAGTGGAAAGATACCTGTGTTCATAGATTGGAAGACAATATTGTTAGGATAGCAATACTCCCTTTATTGATCTACAGATGCAATGCAATTCTTATCAAAGTCCCACCCTGCTCTTTGGCCAAAATTGACAAGCTAATACTGAAATTTGTATGGAAGTTACAGGGATTCAGAATAGCTAAAACAACCTTGAAAAAGAACAAAGTTGAAGAACTCACACTTTCTAATTTCAAAATGCACTACAAAGGTATAATAATCAAGTCAATATGGTATTAATTTAAGAATAGATGTACGGAGATCAATTGAATAGAATTGAGAGTCCAGAAGTAAACTCGCACATTTATGGTCCACAAGGGTTCCGAGATAATTCAATGAGGGAAAAACAGCCTTTTCAACAACTCATGGTGAAACATTAGATATATGCATGCAAAAAAAATAAAGTTGGTCTCCTACTTCACATTATACACAAAAGTTAACTTAAAATGGATCAAATACAAAAATGTAATAGATAAAAGTATAAAACTCCCACAAGAAAACAGATATAAATCCTTATAATCTTGGATTCTGCAATGGCCAGTAAGATATGACACCTAAAGTGGTAGGTAATGACATTTCGGGATTATAAAAATGTTCTGGGGGAGGTGGGGCCGAGATGGCAGACTAGGTGGCCACTACTGCAGATCCCTCTTGCAACAAAGACTCGGAAAAACAAGTGAATCGATCACATACGTAAAAATCTACGAACCCTGAACAACAAACACAGATTTAGAGATGGAGAACGAACAAATACGGGGAGGCAGCGATTGTTTTCAGAGCCTGGAGCCAGCGTACCAGTCAGCAGATTTTCTGGAAAAACTAGATTCCCACTGATGGCTCGGAGACAGCAGTCCATATCAAACCACATAAAGAAGCAGACCATGACAGCTTCTCCAACCCCCCAAACAAAAGAATCAAAATCTTTCCCAAATGAAGATACAATCCTGGAATTATCAGGTACAGAATATAAAAAAACTAATTTACAGAATGCTTCAAGACATCACAAATGAAATAAGGCAAACTGCAGAAAAAGCCAAGGAACACACTGATAAAACTGTTGAAGAACTCAAAAAGATTATTCAAGAACATAGTGGAAAAATTAATAAGTTGCAAGAATCCATAGAGAGACAGCATGTAGAAATCCAAAAGATTAACAATAAAATAACAGAATTAGACAACGCAATAGGAAGTCAGAGGAACAGACTCAAGCAATTAGAATGCAGACTGGGACATCTGGAGGACCAGGGAATCAACACCAACATAGCTGAAAACAAATCAGATAAAAGAATTAAAAAAAAATGAAGAAACCCTAAGAATTATGTGGGACTCTATCAAGAAGGATAACCTTCGGGTGATTGGAGTCCCAGAACAGGGAGGGGGGACAGAAAACACAGAGAAAATAGTTGAAGAACTCCTGACAGAAAACTTCCCTGACATCATGAAAGACGAAAGGATATCTATCCAAGATGCTCATCGAACCCCATTTAAGATTGATCCAAAAAGAAAAACACCAAGACATATTATCATCAAACTCGCCAAAACCAAAGATAAACAGAAAACTTTAAAAGCAGCCAGGGAGAAAAGAAAGGTTTCCTTCAAGAGAGAATCAATAAGAATAAGTTCAGACTACTCAGCAGAAACCATGCAGGCAAGAAGGGAATGGGACGACATATACAGAACACTGAAGGAGAAAAACTGCCAGCCAAGGATCATATATCCAGCAAAACTCTCTCTGAAATATGAAGGCGAAATTAAGATATTTACAGACAAACACAAGTTTAGAAAATTTGCAAAAACCAAGCCAAAGCTACAAGAAATACTAAAGGATATTGTTTGGTCAGAAAACCAATAATATCAGATACCAGCACAATACAAGGTCACAAAACAGAACGTGCTGATATCAACTCAAATAGGGAAATCACAAAAACAAACAAATTAAGATTAATTAAAATAAATAAATAAATAATACACATAACAGGGAATCATGGAAGTCAATAGGTAAAAGATCACAATAATCAAAAAGAGGGACTAAATACAGAAGGTATTGAACTGTCAGATGGAGAGTGATACAAGGAGATACAGAACGATACAAGTTAGGTTTTTACTTAGAAAAATAGGGGTAAATAATAAGGTAACCACAAAGAGGTATAACAACTCCATAACTCAAGATAAAAGCCAAGAAAAACGTAACAACTCAACTAACATAAAGTCAAACTCAATGAAAATGAGGATCTCACAATTTACTAAGAAAAATGTCTCAGCACAAAAAAGTATGTGGAAAAATGAAATTCCCAACAACACACATGAAAAGGCATCAAAATGACAACACTAAAAACTTATTTTTCTATAATTACCCTGAATGTAAATGGACTAAATGCACCAATAAAGAGACAGAGAGTCACAGACTGGATAAAGAAACACGATCCATCTATATGCTGCCTACAAGAGACACACCTTAGACTTAGAGACACAAACAAACTAAAACTCAAAGGATGGAAAAAATATATCAAGCAAACAATAAGCAAAAAAGAAGAGGAGTAGCAATATTAATTTCTGACAAAATAGACTTTAGACTTAAATCCACCACAAAGGATAAAGAAGGACACTATATAATGATAAAAGGGACAATTGATCAGGAAGACATAACCATATTAAACATTTATGCACCCAATGACAGGGCTGCAAGATACATAAATCAAATTTTAACAGAATTGAAAAGTGAGATAGACACCTCCACATTTATAGTAGGAGACTTCAACACACCACTTTCGGAGAAGGACAGGACATCCAGTAAGAAGCTCAACAGAGACACGGAAGACCTACTTACAACAATCAACCAACTTGACCTCATAGACTTATACAGACCTCTCCACCCAACTGCTGCAAAGTATACTTTTTTTCTAGCGCACATGGAACATTCTCTAGAATAGACCACATATTAGGTCATAAAACAAACCTTTGCAGAGTCCAAAACATCGAAATATTACAAAGCATCTTCTCAGACCACAAGGCCATAAAAGTAGAAATCAATAACACAAAAACTAGGGGAAAGAAATCAAATACTTGGAAAATGAACAATACCCTCCTGAAAAAAGACTGGGTTATAGAAGACATCAAGGAGGGAATAAGGAAATTCTTAGAAAGCAACGAGAATGAAAATACTTCCTATCAAAACCTCTGGGACACAACAAAAGCAGTGCTCAGAGGCCAATTTATATCGCTAAATGCAGACGTACAAAAAGAAGAAAGAGCCAAAAGCAGAGAACTGTCCATACAACTTGAGCAAATAGAAAGTGAGCAACAAAAGAACCCATCAGGCACCAGAAGAAAACAAATAATAAAAATTGGAGCTGAACTAAATGAATTAGAGAACAGAAAAACAACTGAAAGAATTAACAAAGCCAAAAGCTGGTTCTTCGAAAAAATTAACAAAATTGATAAACCATTGGCTAGACTGACTAAAGAAAAACAGGAAAGGAAACAAATAACCCAAATAAGAAACGAGAAGGACCACATCACAACAGAACCAAATGAAATTAAAAGAATCATTTCAGATTACTACGAAAAATTGTACTCTAACAAATTTGAAAACCTAGAAGAAATGGATGAATTCCTAGAAAAACACTACCTACCTAAACTAACACATTCAGAAGTAGAACAACTAAATAGACCCATAACAAAAAAAGAGATTGAAAAGGTAATCAAAAAACTCCCAACAAAAAAAAGCCCTGGCCCGGACGGCTTCACTGCAGAGTTCTACCAAACTTTCAGAGAAGAGTTAACACCACTACTGCTGAAGGTATTCCAAATCATAGAAAAGGACGGAATACTACCCAACTCATTCTATGAAGCCACCATCTCCCCAATACCAAAACCAGGTAAAGACATCACAAAAAAAGAAAATTATAGACCTATATCCCTCATGAACATTGATGCAAAAATCCTCAACAAAATTCTAGCCGATAGAATCCAACAACACATCAAAAAAATAATTCACCCTGATCAAGTGGGATTTATACCAGGTATGCAAGGCTGGTTTAATATCAGAAAAACCATTAATGTAATCCATCACATAAATAAAACAAAAGACAAAAACCACATGATCTTATCAATTGATGCAGAAAAGGCATTTGACAAAGTCCAACACCCATTTATGATAAAAACTCTTACCAAAATAGGAATTGAAGGAAAATTCCTCAACATAATAAAGGGCATCTATGCAAAGCCAACAGCCAATATCACTCTAAATGGAGAGAACCTGAAAGCATTTCCCTTGAGAACGGGAACCAGACAAGGATGTCCTTTATCACCGCTCTTATTCAACATTGTACTTGAAGTCCTAGCCAGGGCAATTAGGCTAGACAAAGAAATAAAGGGTATCCGGATTGGCAAGGAAGAAGTAAAGTTATCACTATTTGCAGATGACATGATCTTATACACAGAAAACTCTAAGGAATCCTCCAGAAAACTACTGAAACTAATAGAAGAGTTTGGCAGAGTCTCAGGTTATAAAATAAACATACAAAAATCACTTGGATTCCTCTACATCAACAAAAAGAACACCGAAGAGGAAATAACCAAATCAATACCATTCACAGTAGCCCCCAAGAAGATAAGATACTTAGGAATAAATCTTACCAAGGATGTAAAAGACCTATACAAAGAAAACTACAAAGCTCTACTACAAGAAATTCAAAAGGACATACTTAAGTGGAAAAACATACCCTGCTCATGGATAGGAAGACTTAACATAGTAAAAATGTCTATTCTACCAAAAGCCATCTATACATTTAACGCACTTCCGATCCAAATTCCAATGTCATATTTTAAGGGGATAGAGAAACAAATCACCAATTTCATATGGAAGGGAAAGAAGCCCCGGATAAGCAAAGCATTACTGAAAAAGAAGAAGAAAGTGGGAGGCCTCACTCTACCTGATTTCAGAACCTATTATACAGCCACAGTAGTCAAAACAGCCTGGTACTGGTACAACAACAGGCACATAGACCAATGGAACAGAATTGAGAACCCAGATATAAATCCATCCACGTATGAGCAGCTGATATTTGACAAAGGCTCAGAGTCAGTTAATTGGGGAAAAGATAGTCTTTTTAACAAATGGTGCTGGCATAACTGGATATCCATTTGCAAAAGAATGAAACAGGACCCATACCTCACACCATGCACAAAAACTAACTCCAAGTGGATCAAAGACCTAAACATAAAGACTAAAACGATAAAGATCATGGAAGAAAAAATAGGGACAACCCTAGGAGCCCTGATACAAGGCATAAACAGAATACAAAACATTACCAAAAATGATGAAGAGAAACCTGATAACTGGGAGCTCCTAAAAATCAAACATCTATGCTAATCTAAAGACTTCACCAAAGAGTAAAAAGACCACCTACAGACTGGGAAAGAATTTTCAGCTATGACATCTCAGACCAGTGCCTGATCTCTAAAATCTACATGATTCTGTCAAAACTCAACCACAAAAAGACAAACAACCCAATCAAGAAGTGGGCAAAGGATATGAACACACATTTCACTAAAGAAGATATTCAGGCAGCCAACAGATACATGAGAAAATGCTCTCGATCATTAGCCATTAGAGAAATGCAAATTAAAACTACGATGAGATTCCATCTCACACCAGCAAGGCTGGCATTAATCCAGAAAACACAAAATAATAAATGTTGGAGAGGCTGCGGAGAGATTGGAACTCTTATACACTGCTGGTGGGAATGTAAAATGGTACAACTACTTTGGAAATCTATCTGGCGTTATCTTAAACGGTTAGAAATAGAACTACCATACAACCCAGAAATCCCACTCCTCGGAATATACCCTAGAGATACAAGAGCCTTCACACAAACAGATATATATGCACACCCATGTTTATTGTAGCTCTGTTTACAATAGCAAAAAGCTGGAAGCAACCAAGGTGTCCATCAACGGATGAATGGGTAAATAAATTGTGGTATATTCACACAATGGAATACTACGCATCGATAAAGAACAGTGACGAATCTGTGAAACATTTCATAACATGGAGGAACCTGGAAGGCATTATGCTGAGCGAAATTAGTCAGAGGCAAAAGGACAAATAATGTATAAGACCACTATTATAAGATCTTGAGAAATAGTATAAACTGTGAAGAACACATACTTTTGTGGTTACAAGGTGGGGAGGGAGGGAGGGTGGGAGAGGGTTTTTTACTGATTAGTTAGTAGATAAGAACTACTTTAGGTGAAGGGAAGGACAATACTCAATACATGCAAGGTCAGCTCAATTGGACTGGACCAAAAGCAAAGAAGTTTCCGGGATAAACTGAATGCTTCAAAGGTCAGCGGAGCAAGGGCAGGGGTTTGGAGACTATGGTTTAAGGGGACTTTTCAGGCAATTGGCAAAATAATTCTATTATGAAAACATTCTGCTCTGCATCCCACTTTGAAATGTGGTGTCTGGTTTCTTAAATGCTAACAAGCGGCCATCTAAGATGCATCAATTGGTCTCAATCCACCTGGATCAAAGGAGAATGAAGAACACCAAGGTCACATGACAACTAGGAGCCCAAGAGACAGAAAGGGCCACATGAACCAGAGACTTAAATCATCCTGAGACCAGAAGAACTAGTTGGTGCCCAGCCACAACCGATGACTGCCCTGGCAGGGAGCACAACAGAGAACCCCTGAGGGAGCAGGAGATCAGTGGTATGCAGACCCCAAATTCTCACAAAAAGACCATACTTAATGGTCTGACTGAGACTAGAGGAATCCCGGCGGTCATGGTCCCCAAACCTTCTTTTGGCCCAGGACAGGAACCATTCCCGAAGACAACTCATCAGACATGGAAGGGACTGGACAGCGCGTAGGAGAGAGATGCTGATGAAGAGTGAGCTATTTGTATCAGGTGGACACTTGAGACTGTGTTGGCATCTCCTGTCTGGAGGGGGGATGGGAGGGTAGAGACGGTTGGAAGCTGGCAAAATTGTCACGAAAGGAGAGATGGGAAGGGCTAACTCATTAGGAGGAGAGCAAGTGGGAGTATGGAGTAAGGTGTATATAAGTTCATATGTGACAGACTGACTTGATTTGTAAACGTTCACTTGAAGCTCAATAAAAATTAAAAAAAAATGTTCTGGAATTAGGCAGGATGATTGTACAACATCGTGAATATACTAAAAACAAACAAACAAAACAAAACAAGGCTGAATTGTATACTTTGAAAGGATATATCAGTTTGTGTCAGTTCTCTCCCCACAACTCTCTAATAATGGCTCATTTCACCCAAAACACTTAAGATAGTTCAATGTCTACAAGACCCCACGTGATCTGGCCAACTTTACCACTCTGATCTCAACTACTACTTTTTCACCAGCTCACCCTACTGTACTGTTTTGCTATCTGATCTACTCCAGTACCTATCTGAGTGCCTGTCATACAGTAGGTTCTCAGTACAAATTTGTTGAATACTTAGCAGTGGAGTTTTTGCTAAACGTGACGGGATTTTAAATCCTAGCTGCCATGTGTAACTCACGCAATATTAAGAAAGCTGCTTTACTCTTCATTTTTATTTATTTTTCATGTTTATTTTTAAGTTTTATTTACCATAGATTATTTTTTCTTGCTTTGAAATTTCACAGAAATAGAATCATACAGCATGTACTCTTTTGTGTCTGCCTTCTTTCGTTCAGCATAATGTTTTTGAGATTTATCCATGTGGTTACTTATAATATTAGCTTATTCCTTTTTTATTGCTGAATAGCATTCCATTTCAGGGGAATAGCACAATCAGCATATATATTCTTCTGTTGATGAACACATCTTACTATCTGTATGTTTTCATTTATTAAGGAACGTGTATAAAAGTAGTGTTGTTGAGTCACAGGGTACCATTAACACTTCTCCAACAAATATGAAGTTCCAGTAACCAAACTCTTGCCAATATTTATGTTTTCAGTCTTTTTTAATTTTAGTGACTCAGGAGCAACTAACAACCACAACAAAAACAGCAGTGATTATGTAGTGATAGCTTATCGTAGTTTTAATTTATATTTCCCTCATCACTAGATGTTTTTATGTGACTGAGGGTGGCAAGACTTTGTCTCACATACTGTGAACGTGTTGTCAGGAGGGACCAGTCCCTGGAGGAGTACATTATGTTTGGTAGAGGGTCAGAGAAAGAAAAGAAGACCCTCAACCAGATGAATTGACACAGTGTTTGCAAAAATGGATTTGAAATAACAATTATGAGGATGGACAGAACTGGGCAGTTTTTCTTTCCATTTTACATAGGTAACAACTTGACAGCACCTAAAAACAACAAAATAAGCAATTTAATTATCTTCCTTTATAAGAAGCCTGTTCAAACCTTCTGTGCATGTTTTTATTGGGTTGCTTGTCTTTCTTCTATTGTATGAAGAGGTTGTTTTTATATTCTAAATACAAGTATCTGTCAGAAAGTATTGCCAATACTTTCTGTTATACTGTGACTTGACTGTTAATATTTTTATTGTCTTTTTTATTAAAAGATTTAATTTTGTCAATACTTTTCTTTTATAGATAGTACTTTCTGGGTCTTTTATAACAAATATTTGCCTCTTCCAAGTTCATGAATACAGTCTTCCTTGTGTTCTCCTAGAACTTTGATCGTGCTAAATTTCTCATTTAGGGTTATGATGTATTTCTAATTAACGCTTGTGAATGGTGTGGGGTATCAGTTAAAATTCAGCATTTGTTTTCCTCTTTATATAGATAGCCACTTGATTCAGAGCCATTTGCTGAATTTTTTTTTTTTTCCTTTTCCTATTGAATTCTTTGCGACCTTAAGTTGAAAATCAATTAACGATGTGTTGGTTTATTTCTGAACGCTGTGTTACCTTCAAATAAAACCCGCTGCTGTCAAGTTGATTCTGACTCATAGAGACCCTATAGGACAGAGTAGAACTGTCCCATAGGTTTTCCAGGGCTATAATCTTTATGGAAGCAGACCACCACATCTTGCTCCCATTGAGTGGCTAGTAGGTTCGAACTGCAGATCTTTAGGTTAGGAGCTAATCACTTAACCACTGTCCCATCAGGGCTCTTTACTTTCAAATAAAACCAAAAATACAAAACCCACTGCCATCAAGTCAATTCCAACTCGTAGTGACCCTATAAAACAGAGTAGAACTGCATCTTTGGGTTTCCCAGAAGCAGTCGTTGGATTTGGACTGTTGACCTTTTAGTTAGCAGCAGAACTCTTAACCACTGTGCCACTAGGGCACCAAGTTTTTTTTTTTTTTCTTCTTAGTTGTTTACATTATAAATGGGTTTTGACATTTTTCAAATGTTTTTCCACATCAATTGAAATTACTGTATGTATTTTTTCTGTTATTCTATTAACATAGAAGATAATGATTGGGGCGGAGCCAAGATGGCGGACTAGGCAGACGCTACCTCGGATCCCTCTTACAACAAAGACACGGAAAAACAAGTGAATCGATCACATACATAACAATCTACGAACCCTGAACAACAAACACAGATTTAGAGACGGAGAACGAACTAATACGGGGAAGCAGCGATTATTTCCAGAGCCTGGAGCCAGCATACCAGTCAGGTACGGCACAAGCACAGAGAGCGGCTCCACCCCCCTGAACTAACCCCGGAAGGGGGACCAGCCGGTTCCACGGGCGGCATGGGACGCAGCCGGTAGGAGAAGTCCCCGGGAGGCAGTGACTGGTCTTGGAGCAGAAAGAGCAGCGTCTGAGCCGGGGAACCATCCCGCAGGGATTTGGACTGGACGCAGGTACGGAATAAACACGGAGAGTTGCTCCACCCCCCTGAACTAACCCCGGGAAGGGGACCAGCTGGGTCGCGTGGGCGGCGTGGGATGCAGCCGGTAGGAGAAGTCCCTGGGAGGCAGCGACTGGTATTGGAGCGGGGAGAACAGCGTCCCAGCCGGGACACTCGGTCACGGCACAAGCACGGGGACCTGCTCCACCCATCTGAACTAACCCCGGGAGAAGCCCCAACTGGTTCTCGAGGGCGGCAAGGCCACGCGGCTGGAGGGACGAGAAGTCCCCGGGAGGCAGCGACTGATTTTGGAGTCGAGAGTGCACCGTCCCAGTAGGGGAGCCTTGACGCTGGGCGTGGGGCTGGAAGCGGAGGATCTGAGCGTGACTCCAGCGGGCCAGACCCCCCGGGGGCAATCTCCACACAGCCAGTACACATAGGCGACGTGCCCACGGGAATCTCAGATATAATAGTCATTCCAAGCAAGACAAGCAACTCTGGCTATATTCTGAGGTGCTACTCTGCTATCTCTCTGTTCCCTCCCCCACCCTCCCCAGGCGGCTTCATTAACATCTGAATAGCCTGAGCCAGAGGGAGAACTCTGATAGGGATCTGACTGCATTTTTTTTTTTTAGCGGATTTTCTGGAGAAACTAGTTTCCCAGTGATGGCTCGGAGACAACAATCCATATCAAACCACTTAAAGAAGCAGACCATGACAGCTTCTCCAACCCCCCAAACAAAAGAATCAAAATCTTTCCCAAATGAAGATACAATCTTGGAATTATCAGATACAGAATATAAAAAACTAATTTACAGAATGCTTAATGATATCACAAATGAAATTAGGATAACTGCAGAAAAAGCCAAGGAACACACTGATAAAACTGTTGAAGAACTCAAAAAGATTATTCAAGAACATAGTGGAAAAATTAATAAGTTGCAAGAATCCATAGAGAGACAACATGTAGAAATCCAAAAGATTAACAATAAAATAACAGAATTAGACAACGCACTAGGAAGTCAGAGGAGCAGACTCGAGCAATTAGAATGCAGACTGGGACATCTGGAGGACCAGGGGATCGACACCAACATAGCTGAAAAAAAATCAGATAAAAGAATTTAAAAAAATGAAGAAACCCTAAGAATTATGTGGGACTCTATCAAGAAGGATAACCTTCGGGTGATTGGAGTCCCAGAACAGGGAGGGGGGACAGAAAACACAGAGAAAATAGTTGAAGAACTCCTGACACAAAAATTCCCTGACATCATGAAAGATGAAAGGATATCTATCCAAGATGCTCATCAAACCCCATTTAAGATTGATCCAAAAAGAAAAACACCAAGACATATTATCATCAAACTCACCAAAACCAAAGATAAACAGAAAATTTTAAAAGCAGCCAGGGAGAAAAGAAAGGTTTCCTTCAAGGGAGAATCAGTAAGAATATGTTCTGACTACTCAGCAGAAACCATGCAGGCAAGAAGGGAATGGGACGACATATACAGAACACTGAAGGAGAAAAACTGCCAGCCAAGGATCATATATCCAGCAAAACTCTCTCTGAAATATGAAGGCGAAATTAAGATATTTACAGACAAACACAAGTTTAGAGAATTTGCAAAAACCAAACCAAAGCTACAAGAAATACTAAAGGATATCGTTTGGTCAGAGAACCAATAATATCAGATATCAGCACAACACAAGGTCACAAAACAGAACGTGCTGATATCAACTCAAATAGGGAAATCACAAAAACAAATTAAGATTAATTAAAAAAAAATACACATAACAGGGAATCATGGAAGTCAATAGGTAAAAGATCACAATAATCAAAAAAGAGGGACTAAATACAGGAGGCATTGAACGGCCATATGAAGAGTGATACAAGGCGATATAGAACAATACGAGTTAAGTTTTTACTTAGAAAAATAGGGGTAAATAATAAGGCAACCACAAAAAGGTATAACAACTCTATAACTCAAGATAAAAACCAAGAAAAACGTAACAACTCAACTAACATAAAGTCAAGCACTGTGAAAATGAGGATCTCACAATTGACTAAGAAAAACGCCTCAGCACAAAAAAGTATGTGGAAAAATGAAATTGTCAACAACACACATAAAAACGCATCAAAATGACAGCACTAAAAACCTATTTATCTATAATTACCCTGAATGTAAATGGACTAAATGCACCAATAAAGAGACAGAGAGTCACAGACTGGATAAAGAAACCCGATCCATCTATATGCTGCCTACAAGAGACACACCTTAGACTTAGAGACACAAACTAAAACTCAAAGGATGGAAAAAAGTATATCAAGCAAACAATAAGCAAAAAAGAAGAGGAGTAGCAATATTAATTTCTGACAAAATAGACTTTAGACTTAAATCCACCACAAAGGATAAAGAAGGACACTATATAATGATAAAAGGGACAATTGATCAGGAAGACATAACCATATTAAATATTTATGCACCCAATGACAGGGCTGCAAGATACATAAATCAAATTTTAACAGAATTGAAAAGTCAGATAGATACCTCCACAATTATAGTAGGAGACTTCAACACACCACTTTCGGAGAAGGACAGGACATCCAGTAAGAAGCTCAACAGAGACACGGAAGATCTAATTACAACAATCAACCAACTTGACCTCATTGACTTATACAGAACTCTCCACCCAACTGCTGCAAAGTATACTTTTTTTTCTAGCACACATGGAACATTCTCTAGAATAGACCACATATTAGGTCATAAAACAAACCTTTGCAGAGTCCAAAACATCGAAATATTACAAAGCATCTTCTCAGACCACAAGGCAATAAGACTAGAGATCAATAACAGAAAAACTAGGGAAAAGAAATCAAATACTTGGAAAATGAACAACACCCTTCTGAAAAAAGACTGGGTTATAGAAGACATTAAGGAGGGAATAAGGAAATTCATAGAATGCAACGAGAATGAAAATACTTCCTATCAAAACCTCTGGGACACAGCAAAAGCAGTGCTCAGAGGCCAATTTATATCAATAAATGCACACATACAAAAAGAAGAAAGAGCCAAAAGCAGAGAACTGTCCCTACAACTTGAACAAATAGAAAGTGAGCAACAAAAGAATCCATCAGGCACCAGAAGAAAACAAATAATAAAAATTAGAGCTGAACTAAATGAATTAGAGAACAGAAAAACAATTGAAAGAATTAACAAAGCCAAAAGCTGGTTCTTTGAAAAATTAACAAAATTGATAAACCATTGGCTAGACTGACAAAAGAAATACAAGAAAGGAAATAAATAACCCGAATAAGAAATGAGAAGGACCACATCACGACAGAACCAAATGAAATTAAAAGAATCATTTCAGATTACTACGAAAAATTGTACTCTAACAAATTTGAAAACCTAGAAGAAATGGATGAATTCCTAGAAAAACACTACCTACCTAAACTAACACATTCAGAAGTAGAACAACTAAATAGACCCATAACAAAAAAAGAGATTGAAACGGTAATCAAAAAACTCCCAACAAAAAAAAGCCCTGGCCCGGACGGCTTCACTGCAGAGTTCTACCAAACTTTCAGAGAAGAGTTAACACCACTACTACTAAAGGTATTCCAAATCATAGAAAAGGACGGAATACTACCCAACTCATTCTATGAAGCCACCATCTCCCCAATACCAAAACCAGGTAAAGACATCACAAAAAAAGAAAATTATAGACCTATATCCCTCATGAACATTGATGCAAAAATCCTCAACAAAATTCTAGCCGATAGAATCCAACAACACATCAAAAAAATAATTCACCCTGATCAAGTGGGATTTATACCAGGTATGCAAGGCTGGTTTAATATCAGAAAAACCATTAATGTAATCCATCACATAAATAAAACAAAAGACAAAAACCACATGATCTTATCAATTGATGCAGAAAAGGCATTTGACAAAGTCCAACACCCATTTATGATAAAAACTCTTACCAAAATAGGAATTGAAGGAAAATTCCTCAACATAATAAAGGGCATCTATGCAAAGCCAACAGCCAATATCACTCTAAATGGAGAGAACCTGAAAGCATTTCCCTTGAGAACGGGAACCAGACAAGGATGCCCTTTATCACCGCTCTTATTCAACATCGTGTTGGAAGTCTTAGCCAGGACAATTAGGATGGACAAAGAAATAAAAGGTATCCGGATTGGCAAGGAAGAAGCAAAGTTATCACTATTTGCAGATGACATGATCTTATACACAGAAAACCCTAAGGAATCCTCCAGAATACTACTGAAACTAATAGAAGAGTTTGGCAGAGTCTCAGGTTATAAAATAAACATACAAAAATCACTTGGATTCCTCTACATCAACAAAAAGAACACCGAAGAGGAAATAACCAAATCAATACCATTCACAGTAGCCCCCAAGAAGATAAGATACTTAGGAATAAATCTTACCAAGGATGTAAAAGACCTATACAAAGAAAACTACAAAGCTCTACTACAAGAAATTCAAAAGGACATACTTAAGTGGAAAAACATACCCTGCTCATGGATAGGAAGACTTAACATAGTAAAAATGTCTATTCTACCAAAAGCCATCTATACATTTAACGCACTTCCGATCCAAATTCCAATGTCATATTTTAAGGGGATAGAGAAACAAATCACCAATTTCATATGGAAGGGAAAGAAGCCCCGGATAAGCAAAGCATTACTGAAAAAGAAGAAGAAAGTGGGAGGCCTCACCTTACCTGACTTCAGAACCTATTATACAGCCACAGTAGTCAAAACAGCCTGGTATTGGTACAACAACAGACACATAGACCAATGGAACAGAATTGAGAACCCAGACATAGATCCATCCACGTATGAGCAGCTGATATTTGACAAAGGACCAGTGTCAATTAACTGGGGAAAAGATAGCCTTTTTAACAAATGGTGCTGGCATAACTGGATATCCCTTTGCAAAAAAATGAAACAGGACCCATACCTCACACCATGCACAAAAACTAACTCCAAGTGGATCAAAGACCTAAACATAAAGACTAAAACGATAAAGATCATGGAAGAAAAAATTGGGACAACCCTAGGAGCCCTAATACAAGGTATAAACAGAATACAAAACATTACCAAAAATGATGAAGAGAAACGAGATAACTGGGAGCTCCTAAAAATCAAACACCTATGCTCATCTAAAGACTTCACCAAAAGAGTAAAAAGACCACCTACAGACTGGGAAAGAATTTTCAGCTATGACATCTCAGACCAGTGCCTGATCTCTAAAATCTACATGATTCTGTCAAAACTCAACCACAAAAAGACAAACAACCCAATCAAGAAGTGGGCAAAGGATATGAACACACATTTCACTAAAGAAGATATTCAGGCAGCCAACAGATACATGAGAAAATGCTCTCGATCATTAGCCATTAGAGAAATGCAAATTAAAACTACGATGAGATTCCATCTCACACCAGCAAGGCTGGCATTAATCCAGAAAACACAAAATAATAAATGTTGGAGAGGCTGCGGAGAGATTGGAACTCTCATACACTGCTGGTGGGAATGTAAAATGGTACAACCACTTTGGAAATCTATCTGGCGTTATCTTAAACAGTTAGAAATAGAACTACCATACAACCCAGAAATCCCACTCCTAGGAATATACCCTAGAGATACAAGAGCCTTCATACAAACAGATACATGCACACCCATGTTTATTGCAGCTCTGTTTACAATAGCAAAAAGTTGGAAGCAACCACGGTGTCCATCAACAGATGAATGGGTAAATAAATTGTGGTATATTCACACAATGGAATACTACGCATCGATAAAGAACAGTGACGAATCTCTGAAACATTTCATAACATGGAGGAACCTGGAAGGCATTATGCTGAGTGAAATGAGTCAGAGGCAAAAGGACAAATATTGTATAAGACCACTATTATAAGATCTTAAGAAATAGTAAACCTGAGAAGAACACATACTTTTGTGGTTAGGAGGGGGGGAGGGAGGGAGGGTGGGAGAGGGTTTTTTATTGATTAATCAGTAGATAAGAACTGCTTTAGGTGAAGGGAAAGACAACACTCAATACATGGGAGGTCAGCTCAATTGGACTGGACCAAAAACAAAGAAGTTTCCAGGATAAAATGAATGTTTCAAAGGTCAGCGGAGCAAGTGCGGGGGTCTGGGGAACACGGTTTGCGGGGAGTTCTAAGTCAATTGGCAAAATAATTCTATTATGAAATCATTCTGCATCCCACTTTGAAATGTGGCGTCTGGGGTCTTAAATGCTAACAAGCGGCCATCTAAGACGCAGCAATTGGTCTCAACCCACCTGGAGCAAAGGAAAATGAAGAACACCAAGGCCACATGACAACTAAGAGCCCAAGAGACAGAAAGGGCCACATGAACCAGAGACCTACATCATCCTGAGACCAGAAGAGCTAGTTGGTGCCCGGCCACAATCGATGACTGCCCTGACAGGGAGCACAGCAGAGGACCCCTGAGGGAGCAGGAGATCAGTGGGATACAGACCCCAAATTCTCATAAAAAGACCAAACTTAATGGTCTGACTGAGACTGGAGGAATCCCCGCGGCCATGCTCCCCAGACCTTCAGTTGACACAGGACAGGAACCATCCCCGAAGACAACTCATCAGAAATGAAAGGGACTGGTCAGCGGGTGGGAGAGAGACGCTGATGAAGAGTGAGCTAATTATATCAGGTGGACACTTGAGACTGTGTTGGCAACTCTTGTCTGGAGGGGGGATGGGAGGATAGAGAGAGAGGGAAGCTGGCAAAATTGTCAAGAAAGGAGAGACTGAAAGGGCTGACTCAAGAGGGGGAGAGCAAGTGGCAGTAGGGAGTGAGATGTATGTAAACTTATATGTGACAGACTGATTGGATTTGTAAACGTTCACTTGAAGCTTAATAAAAGTTATTAAAAAAAAAAAAAGAAGATAATGATTATCAAATGTTAAGCTAACTTTTCATTCTTGGGATAAACCCAACTTGGTTATGATATAATCTTTTTTAATATTGCTGATTTTAATTTGATAATATTTTAAGGTTCTCTGTATCTAGGATTATACGGAAAATTGATCTGCAATATGTTTTCTTTATATGCTTTGTTTCATTTTCATAGCAATGTCATTTGGTAGCCTGACAAAAAGTATTTGAGAGTGTTTCCTCTTCTATTATTCTCTTAAACGGTTTATGTAAAATGACTATTATGTATTTCTTAAATATTTTATAATATTTATCAGTGAAGCTATCTTGGATTGTAGTTTGTGTGTGTGTGTGTGTGTGTGTGCATGAAGGCTTTTAATTTTGAAGAATGTCTTTATTAAATGTAGACCTGTGCAGTGCAGATTTTTCCTTTTCTTCTGTCAGTATGATTTTTTGTCTGCAAGAAATTTGAATTTTCCATCTAATTGTCATTATATTTACACAAAGTTTTTTTTCATAATATCCATTTATTGCCTTTTTAAAAGTCTGTAGGGTCTGTAGTGCTGTTCCAGCTTTCATTCTTGATATTGATAATTTCTGTTTTCTCTGTTTTTCTTTGATAAGTCTAACTAAAGTTTCACCACTTTTTTAACATTAAAAAAACTTTTGTTTATGTATATATTTCTGTTTTCTACTTCATTGAATTCTGCTCTTATTTTATTCTTTTTGTTTTCTTTGGATTTCATTAGTTCATCATTTTCTAGGTATTAAAGTGAAAGCCTAGTTTATTCATTTTAAATATTTCGCCTTGTTAATACAAGCATTTATAACTATAAATTTCCTCAGGATTCTTCAAATTTTGATAGGCTGTGTTCTCGTTATCATACAACTAAACATAGTTTCTTGCTTCCCTTGTAACTCCTTATTTAATCCGTGAGCTATTGGAAAGTGTGTTTGTTTATTTTTTCAAATATTTGAGACTTTCCTTATGTACTTGGGTTTTTTGAAGTTATTTCATTTCAGAGGAATTACACTAAATTTAATTATGTTATAGGCACTAGATTTATTTTATGGCACAGCACAAATTATATCTTGGTTAATGTTTTCTGTGAACGTGAAAGAATGTATTCTGCATTTGTTGAGTGTAATGTAGTTAATATTAGGATAACTTGGTTTTAACATTGTTCAGATCTTCAATATGCCAGGTAATTTTCAACCTCCACGTTCAAACAATTACTGAGAGAAAAGTGTTTAAATTGCCAACTGCAATTGCATATTTGGAGCCCTGGTTGCATAGTAGTGAAGAGCTCGGCTACTAAACAAAATGTCCACGGTTTGAATCCACCAGCCACTCCTTGCAAACCCTATGGGGCAATTCTACTCTGTCCTATAGGGTCACTATTATCCATTTACCTTCAGTTTTTAGTTTGCGTATATTTGTTTTATGTATTATGTTACGTCTTCTTGATAAGTTGATTCTTTTATCATCAGGAATTGCCACTTTTTTTCTCTAGAAATTCTGCTTGTCATGAAGTTTACTTTCTTTGATATTAATGTGGCTAATTCAGCTTTCTTACTAGAGTGCATAGTGTATCTTTCTTCATTTTTTTTACTTTTAAGCAAGCTGTGTCTTTATATTTAAGGTATTTCCCTTGTAAATGGCAGATAATTGGGTAGTGCTTTCTTAAAAACTTTAACAATTTCTTTATTTTGAATATTTAGTTCATTAACAACTTTTTTGAATTAAAGTTTGAGTTTATGTTCACTAACTTGCTATTTATTTTCTATTTGTTTTACCTGTTCTTTATTTTTTTTTTCTTTTTTGATTTTGCTGTATTATTTTCAAAATACTCTGCTACATTAACCATTGGTTCATTATCCACATCTTTTTTTGTTTTATTTTAATGGTTGCTTTAGAGGTGACTTACCATAATCTATATTTACAGAAAATAAAGGAAACTTGCAACAGCATACTCCTATTTCCTATCATCTTATTATTAACTTACATCTTACATTTATCAGTGTTACAAACTTCAGGCTACATTGTTCGTACATTTGGTTTAAATAGCCAGCTGCCTTTTAAATAAATTTTATTTCTTTTAAAATACTTTTTTCTCACTTAAAAGAAATTAATAAATGAGAAAAAAAGTCTTTATTTCTGTACATATTGACAACTTCTAGTGCTTCTTATTTCTTTGTTTAGAACTGAGCTTTCATGTGGAATCATTCTTATATAGCCTGAAGAACTCCCTCTGATGGGTTTTTTTTAATTTAAATCTGCTGACAATTTTCTCACCTCTTGCTTTTCTAAAAATGCCTTTATTTTACCTTACTTTTGAAAATTATTTTCATTAGATCTAAATTTCTGAGAAGATCTCCCTGTACCTCTTTTTTACTTGAAAGATGACCTTGGTTTTTCTTCCAGCCTGAACTGCTTCTGAGAGGAATTCATTGTTCATTTTTATTTTGTTCCCGGTATGCAATGTGTCTTATTTCTCTGGTTACTCTAAGAGTATTTCTTTATTATTGGTTTTTAACGATCTGATTTAGATGTATCTTAGTGTAGTTTCTCTCTGTTTATCTTTCTCGGGGTACTTTGAGCTTCTTGGATCTTTACACTTACAAATCTCATAAAATTTGGAAAACAAACTTATGCCATAATTTCATCAACTATATTTTCTACCAGATCTCTCTTTCTCCTTTTTGGTACCTTTTTTTACACATACAATAAATCATTTTATATTGTATCACAGGTCACTGAGGCACTATTCATTTTTTATTAAAGTTCCTTTTTTCCTTTTTGTTTTACTTTTGATAGCTACTAGTGCTCTTTCTTCGAATCAACTCCCCCTTCCCCAGTGTTTAATTTCTGGTAAGTCTGTCCAATTTTTTTTTTATTATTATTATTTGTGAAATTGTGCCTTTTAGCTATAGAATTTTCACTTGGTTCTTTTTTGTAGCTTTCATTTCTTTAATGAAATTCCGTCTCTGTTGTATCATTATGTCAAAGAATTTTGTAAAATATGGAGTTATGAACAATGACTATTCAGAAAACACGGTAGAATAATATTTTGGATTTACATTGGCAAATATTAAACACAAACATTGTAAAATTGCTCTTGAAATAAATAATATTTTTCATTTGACTTTGTTGACTAAAATGGCAGGACACAGATTTAAAAAAAAAAAAATTATCTGAGGAAAAAGTGTCCAAGTCACCAAGACATTATAGCAGTGTATTTAATAAAGTGATTATTAGCTGCTCTGACGTACAGATGATGGCCAGGAAATGAATTCTGGCTGATTCCTGATGCTGTGAGAGAAAGTGCATGGCCAGGGGCTGTGTCACAATTGTGAGTGTGTTCTGTGGTTCCTGGGATAATGAAGAAGACACGATACTGAAACTGCACAGAGCCAGAAACTGGTCTGAATGAATTTTTTCAAATCGTCAGACACGTGAAATTATAAGAAGAGGATTTGATTTTCAAGTGATTTTCTATGCTGAAAAAAATATGCTTAATTATATTCTGAAATCTTACAACTCATATATAAAGAAAATTGATAGCGTTTTCCCCCAATTTGACCATAATCTCAAAAATGTATATGACATTTCAATGATACATTGCGAAGCAGAAGTAATATTTCCTAAAATATCAGTTATTAAAGGAGATTAATTTATATCACTAGAAGAAATATTGAATTAACTTTGTGTTCTCGCTACAGAAATTGATAGTAAAAATCATTTTCATATAAAAGGATGATCAAAGAAAGTGTAGCTAAAAATAAAATAAAAATATATACAGTTATAATATTTATATTACATAATATGAAGGTGTAATACTTATAAGTGAAAATATTATGCTGTTTTCCTGGATTTTATCATGATTGTGTTATTTATTGTAATTTAATACTCTTACGAATAAACGCTTACTGGAAGAATTATATATTGTAACTTTGTATTTTTTCTGTTTGCCAAAATTTTGTATGCTTCAGACCACAGCAAGCATAGTGAGAGAGAATTCAAACAATTAATTACACTTTTACTGTGGACATAGAAATAAAAAACAGAATTTATAATCTCAGTAGTAGGAATATTTAGCAAACAGACATTAAAATTCTATACCTCAATAGTAATTCTTACATGCAAATTTAGAAACAGGCAATATTTTTATCAAATTGTCAAAAATTAAACCCAATAATATGTACAGGCAGTGACAATATGGTGAATTAAAACTCTCATATTTATTTGGAATAAATGTTAATTGGTGCAAAATTTTTGGAAAGAAATACATCTGTATGTATTAAAATCCCTATAGTTACAAATCTATTACCCAGTAATTCAACTTCCATGAATATTTCCTACATATAAAAATACCATATACGAGAATATTAATCATTATACTATTATAATAAAAGCAGATGGAAAAAACATAACCATAAATGCCCCTCACAGAGAAATGGAGAGATCTATTTAAAAGAATATTAGGTGGAAATTGAAAGCTTAAAAGTGTGTAAAAACTCTGACTTTATAAAATTAATTTGTAATATGAAGATATAGAAAGTGTGATCATAATGATTCATAAAAGTAAAAAAAAAAATGCATACCTAAAAAGATACTGAAAAATAAATGAAAATATCGACAGTGTTTGTCTTTGGTTAATTATGTCTTGTTTAATTTCCCTACTTCCTTTTTTCTTCTTGGCCCTATTCTTTCTGTTCTTTCTCATCCTTCTGTGTTTCTTGGAACCAAAAATATGGAGGTAATGAAGGAGAAAAAATATTGGAATCCTACAGATTCATTATTCTTGAAAATATTCCCCTTCTTCCTCACATATCTCATCCCTCCTTCTTTTCACTTTTTCTCCTTCCTCTCCTTTTTCATTTTGTTCAGAATTCTCCAAATATTGTAGTTAAGATAGCATTACATTAATAATGGAAAATGTCACTGCACTTTAGTTTTTAGAAGTTTTAAACCTAAGACATGATTTTTAATGAGAATGCAGACACCCATCAGAGACAACTGTAGCAGTGCTCTTATTATAGGGAAAATATACCAGACTACAGCTCTCAAGCCACCTCCATCTTAAAGTAGTTGTGTCACTTTGGAGGAATTCCTAGGACTCATCGATTTCAGTTTCCTCTTCTATTAAATGAAGCTATAAAACCTTGTGAAGTTTGTTTTTCTTTTTAGGAAAAAAAAAAAAAGCTTAAATAAAGTAATGCATGATAAGGCACAGGGAAAATTAAAAATTTCTGTATTTTTATTACTCCCTTTGCATCTTTATGAATAAAACTAAATATCAAAAAACACTGAAGGAATCAAATGACATCAGATACAATGACAGAATATTTGGAAGGCATATGTTAAAAGAAAGAGAATATCTCCCAGATAAAAGATGTCAGAGAAGAGTGGGGCAGTTGCATAACACAAAGCAAGTTAAATATATAGATAAGTGCTTCCTGATGACCACACAAAATGTTTTGTGAAAGAGGTAGAGAGAAAACCAGGGAATTCTGCTTAGTCCTCCGGTGTCCAGTGGCCACATTGTTGAATTTCCCCAGGTGGGCCCTCTACTAACACTGAAGTCTGCTGTAGATAACAGAACGCAGGACGGGGGCTTATAGACTCCAACGATGAGGGTAAGATTTGTATTCTGTCTTTGGCATCCACTTTCCAGTCACTTGACACTGTTCCCCAAAGACATCGTCAAAGCATCTGGTCTCTTGACAGCAGGAGCAGCTTGACATTTCTTCTGAGGAATGAACTATTAGGACTCTTGGAAGGCACATCAGAGCCCAGCAAGAAACCCCCTTAGCTTTGGACCACTCCTGGAAATTGCCTCTCAAATGCCAGGAATACAATCATATTTCTATTTCTCTCTTAATAACTAACCGAGGGGCTAAATCACAGCCTACTTCTCATACAAATCTGCTCAAGGCATGTTTTCTACATTCCATACTCACAGTGGGCAAAATGTGTGAAGAATGCTCTTTACAAAGATTGCACATCTCGTTCAGGCCTTAAGGGTGGACACGATCCAGGCAGAATGGATAATCTGTTTTTGCTGCATTTCTCATTAATAAAACAAGTTTTAGTTTATTATGTTGTTTATTTTTTTGAACTTAAAATTATGATAGCATCAAATGCCCATAGTAAACATTTTTAAACCATCTGAAAGTTAGAATAATGAAAGTATAATATACCATAATTATCAACTATAATGTACGTGGCATGAAGTACATCATGCTGATGTCAAATAGATCTTAGCTGAAAGCAAAGAATGACAAAAAGATATTTATCTGTGTTTTATTGTCTATGCAAAGGTATTTGAGTGCGTGTCATTACAAATTATGGACAACGTTTTGAAGAATGGAAATTCTAGAACACTTAATTGTGCAGGAACCTGTACGCAGGTCAAGAACCAGTCATTTGAACAGAAAGAGAATACTGTGTGGTTTAAAATCAGGAAAGGTGTGCTACAAGTTTTATCCTTTCACCATACTTATTCAATGTGTATGCTGAGCAAATAATTTGAGAAGCAGGGCTATATGAAGAAGAATGTGGCATCAGGGTAGAGGAAGACTCGTTAAAAAAACCCTGCGAAATGCAGATGACACAACCTTGCTTGCTGAAAGAGGACTTGAAGCACTTACTGATAAAGATCAAAGACTTCTGCCTTCAGTATGGATTACATCTCAACATAAAGAAAATAAAAATCCTAACAACTGGACCAATGAGCAACAACATGACAAATGGAGAAAAGATTGAAGTTGTAAGGATTTCATTTTACTTGGATCCACAATCAATGCCATGGAAGCAGCAGTCAAGAAATCAAAGGACATATTGCATTGGGCAAATCTGCTGCAGAAGGCCTCTTTGAAGTGTTAAAAAGCAAAGATGTCATTTTGAGGATTAAGGTGTGCCTGACCCAAGACATATTTTCAATTGCCTCATATGCATGTGAAAGCTGGCCAATGAATAAGAAAGATCACAGAACTGATGGCTTTGAATTAGGGTGTTGATGAAGAATATTGAAGTATATTCTATATATTCATGGACTACCAGAAGAACAAACAAAACTGTCTTGGAAGAAGTACAGCCAGAATGCTCCTTATAAGTGAGTATGGCAAGACTTTGTCTCACGTAGATTGAACATGTTACTAGGAGGGACCAGCCCCTGGAGGTGGACATCGTTCTTGGTAGAGTAGAGGGTCATTTAGAGAGAGGAAGGCCCTCAATGAGATGGATTGACACAGTGGCTGAAAGGATGAGTTCAAACATAGCAACGATAGGGAAGATGGTGCACAACAATGCCCAACAACTAACAATACAGTGTAATGAAAAATAAATCTGCCTTTAGTCTCATATGTCCAAGACACACCACAAAGGTAACCAGTGTCACCAGGTTCTTGAATTAGCACATACAGATTACAGCATTCTTTTCTTCTGACTGCCTCACAATACATTGCATGAAGGCAGTTATTTTTTTTTTAATTTCTATATTGTTTGGTATTTATGTTATTCTAATATGAACTCATAAAACTATTGCAATGAACATCATCACCCATGCATAGAAAGATAATAACAGTGCTAAGCCCGAAAACCAAAACCAAATTAAGATCAAAACCAAACTAAGATTTTCTTAATTAGCTTTGATCTTGGGCAAATTACTTAACCTACATTTGTTTAGTTTCCTCATAAGGAAAATGAGATGATTGTAGTACTTGCCTCATAGAGTTTTGTAAGGATAAAATAAGTTGATGAGTACATACTTGCAATTGTTAGGTTAATACAGGTGTGTGTTGTAAAGGTATTACGTATTTTTAGTCCTACCAATGGAATATGGAAAAACCTTTTTCCATTCATCCTCAGTAACAGATTATTCTATTATTAAAATATCTTTCTCATCCTGATAGGATAAAAATTATACCTCGTTGTTTCAAAATTTGTGTTTTTAAATAGGGGAAAAAGAAAAGTATTTATATGTTCATGTATCATTTTCTTATTTTCCTTTTCCAGTTTTACCATTGTGTTGTTTGTCATTTTCATAATAATTCGTAATATATAAAAGTGAACTATATACTAGTGAACTTAGCCCATGGTCCGTAATACATATGGCAAGTATATTTTTTCCTAATTTGTTTTTTATCAGTTGAATTTGCTTTAGATATTTAAAACAGGCCAAGATTGGTAGTTAAGAGCTTGACTGCTAACCAGAAGGTCGGCAGCTCAAATCCACCAGCTGCTTCTTGGAAACCCTGTGGGGCAGTTCTACTCTGTCCTATAGGGTCACTTTGAGTTCAAATTGACTCTATAGCAATGGGTAGTCAAATTTTTCAATATATTTCTTAAGGACTTCTGGATTTTTCTTGTATGTTAGTAAGGTCTTTCGAACTTCATTCTCATGTATCAAATTTACTTAATTATTCACATTTTTAAACTCCTATCTTTTCCATTGAACAGTTTATCTAGTCTTGCTCCTAAATTAAACTTTTATTTTAAATATATGTTTGTATGTTTTAATACCAGGTAAAATTAACCTTCCTATTGTGAACTATGACTCTTCTTTCATATTAAGTTTTCTAAATGAATTTTAGAACAAGCTTGCGAATTTACTAAAAGATAAATCTTAGGATCGTGTATTTCTGAAAGAGCATTAACATCTTTATACTATTAAGTCTTCTTAATAAAAAGCAAGATATTTGTTTCCTATCTTTTAAGCTTTCTTTTAAGTCTTTCGATGATACATTTTTCCTCAATGTCTTAAATCAAATGATTTATTTCAGACTGACTTTGCCTGACAACTTCAGCTTGGCTGTGACTCTGCTCTACCCCACTTAGTTCAGCTCCACAGATTTTCTTTGTTCAGGAATTGAAACTAATGGAAGATCCCCAAACAGGGACATGCTTTTACTGCGGCAGAGGGGAGAAACCATCATGCAACCGTGTAAAGAATCTCAAAGCTTCTTTCAGAGTAATATACATTCCTTCCTGTCATATTTCATTGATCAAAGCAATGGTCAAAATTGAAGTTACAGGAGAAAGGAAATTAAATCCTCCCATTGTGAATAGCTTCAGGTCACATGAAATTTGCTGGAGATGTATAATTCTCTTACAGTGAGGGCAGTTATGAATTGGGGATAATAACACAATCAGCTCGAGGGAGTGTCCACCTCATGCATGCCTGCTGACATAGTTTGGGGCTTATCCTACTTCGAAACCCAGTAAAACAACGAGTAGATATTAGTTTCTTCTCAGGTCTTAATCAGGAATCCACTTTTTGCCAACACACCAAATTTTCACTTCATCCGTCTTTACCTCAACCTTCCCAAGTCTTCCTTCTCCCTGTGATTTCTTCCTTTTCTCTCTCTCTGTTTATTAAGTTTATTGGTGTATAATTGGTATAAAGGGAACTACAAATATATAAAGTGTACAATTTGATACAGTTTGATACAATTTCACATCACGAAATCACCACACGATCAAAATCGTGAACATATCTATTACCCCCAGAAGTTTCCTCATGTCCCTGTCTAATCCCACCCTCATGCCTCTCTCTACCCACACTCCCCAGGCAACTGTTTATGAGCTTTCCATCCCTATAGATCACTCTGCATTTTCTAGAGCTTTATATTAGCGGAATAATAACAAATGTACTCTTTTTTTTGTTCTGGCTTCCTTCAGCCAGCATATTATTTGGAGATTCGTCATGTTGTTGCATGTACTATGGTTAATTATTTTATTGCTGAGCAGGATTCGATTGTATTGATATATAGCAATTTGTTTAGCCATTCACCCGTTGGTGGACATTTGAGTTATTTCCGGTTTTGGGCTATTACAAATAAAGCTGCTGTGAACAAGGTGTTATATGGATATATACAAGGGTAATTCAAAAAGTACTGCTACTAGCGTTCCAGTTCATACATGCATGGGTTTATTCCAAACAAAATGTGTTTAAACATGTCTCTGCTATCAGTGGATGGCTGCAGACAAGTCTCTTAGCAATACACTTAGTCTCGTTAGGGTATCTTCTTAAAAAATAATACTTTTTGTGCTGTGGTTAAAAAATAATTTTGATGTCAGGGCTACTATGAAATTTTTAACAAAACTCAAGTGGACATCTTCCCAAATCATTGGAATTTTGCAACAGGTTTATGGGAAGGCTGTCCCACATAAAACAACAGTTTTTACATGGATCAAGCATTGTAAGGAAGGTCAGGAAGAGCCCTCAAATATGAGCCAAAAGAGGGAAGACTAGTTAAAAGGTTATGGTGACTGTTTTTTGAGATTCCAAAGGGGTAATTTTTTTTTTAACTGTACTTTAGGTGAAGGTTTACAGAACAAACTAGCTTCTCATTAAACAGTTAGTACATATATTGTTTTATGACATTAGTTAACAACCCCACGACATGTTAACACTCTCCCTTCTCAACCTTGGGTTCCCTATTACCTGCTTTCTTGTCCCCTCCTGCCTTCTAGTCCTTGCCCCTGGGCTGATGTGCCCCTTTAGTCTCATTTTGCATTATGGGTCTGTCTAATCTTTGGCTGAAGGATGAACCTCAGGAATGACTTCATTATTGAGCTGTATAAGGGTATTCGGGCCATATTCTCGGGGTTTCTCCAGTCACTGTCAGGCCAGTAAGTCTGGTCTTTTTTGTGTGTGTATGAGTTAGAGTTTTGTACTACATTTTTCTCCAGCTCTGTCCAGGACCTTCTATTGTGATCCCTGTCAGAGCAGTCAATGATGGTAGCAGGGCACCATCTAGTTGTACTGGATTCAGATTTGTGGAGGCCATGGTAGTTGTGGTCCATTAGTCTTTTGGACTAATCTTTCCCTTGTGTCTTTAGGTTTCTTCATTCTCCCTTAGTTTTTGTGTATGGTGTGGGGTGTGAGGTATGGGTCCTGTTTCATTTTTTTGCAGATGGACATTCAGTTTTGTTAGCGCCATTTGTTAAAAAGACTGTCTTTTCCCCATCTGATGGACTTTGGGCCCTTGTAGAAGATCACGTGACCGTAGTTGAATAGATTTACATCTGGGTTTCTCAATTCTGTTCCATTGATCTATGTATCTGTCATTGTACCAGTACCAGGCTGTTTTGACTACGGTAGCTGTACAGTAAGTTCTGAAGTCAGGCAGTGTGAGTCCTCCTACTTTATTTTTCTTCTTCAATAGTGTTTTACTTATCTGGGGACTCTTCTCTTTCCATATAAACTTTTCTATCTCTTTAAAGAATGTTATTGGTAATTGGATAGGAATTGCACTGTATTTGTAGATTGCTTTGGGTAGAATTGTCATTTTCACAATGTTGAGTCCATAAGCATGGCATGTTTTTTCCATTTATGTAGGTCTCTTTTGATTTCTTGTGGTAGTGTTTCATAGTTTTCTTTATATAGATCTTTTACATCCCTGGTTAGATTTATTACTAAGTATTTTATTTTTTTAGGGGCTATTATAAATGCTATTGTTTTCCTGATTTCCTTTTAGTCATTCTCTTTATTGGTGTATAGGAATCCAACTGATTTTTGTATGTTTATCTTGTATCCTGCTAGTCTGCTGAATCTTTCTATTAGTTCCAGTAGTTTTCTCTTGGAGTATTTTGGGTTTTCTTGTATAACATCATATTATCCGCAAATAGGGACAATTTTACTTTTTCCTTATCAATTTGGGTGCACTTTTTTTCTTTTTCTTGCCTTATTGCTATAGCTATTACTTTCAGCACAATGTTAAATAGAAGTGGCGATAAAGGGCATCCTTATATTTTTCCTGTTCTCATGGGGAATGTTTTCAGCCTCTCTCCATTAAGAATGATGTTGGCTGTTGGTTTTGTAGAGATGCCCTTATTATGTTGAGGAATTTCCTTTGAATGGGTGTTGGACTTTGTTGAATGCCTTTTCTGTGTCAATGGAGATGACCATGTGATTCCTTTGTTTTCTTTTATCTATATGGTGGATTATGTTAATTCATTTTCTAATGTTGAACCATCCTTGCATACCTGATATGAATCATACTCTGTCATGCTGTATTATTATTATTATTTTTGAAATGTTGCTGAATTCTATTAGCTAGGATTTTGTGGAGAATTTTTGCATCTATATCCATGAGAGATATTGGTGCAATTTTCTTTTATTTTTTTTTTGGTGGTGTCTGCCTGGTTTTCGTATCAGGTTATGCTGGCTTCATAGAATAAATTTGGAAGTATCCCTTCCCTTCCTAAGTTCTAAAATAGTTTGAGTAGTACTGGTGTAAGCTCTTCTCTGAATGTTTGGTAGAATTCTCTAGTGAAGCCATCTGGGCTAGAGTTTTTTTTTTTGGGGGGGGGGAGTTTTTTTTTTTTGTTGTTACCTTTTCAATCTCTTCTCTTGTTATGGGTCTGTTCAGATTTTCAACATCATTTTCTGTTAGTTTGGGTGGTTAGTGTGTTTCCAGAAATTTGTCCGTTTCCTTTAGGGTTTCAAATTTGTTGGAGTATAGTTTTTCTTAATACTCTGTTATGATCCTTATTATTTAAGTTGAGTCTGTTGTAATGTCCCCCATTTCATTTCTTATTTGGGTTATTTGCATCCTCTTCTGTTTTTCTTTTGTCAATTTGGCCAGTGGATTGTCAATTTTGTTGATCTTTTCAGAGAACCACTTTTTGACTTTGCTGATTTTTTTCTATTGTTTTCCTATTCTGTATTTCATTTATTTCTGTTCTGATCTTTATTATTTCCTTTCCTCTGGTGGTTGTACGCTTCTTTTCTTCTTCTTCTTCTTCTTTTTTTTTTTTTTGCTGTTTTCTATTTGTTCAAGTTGTATAGCTGATGCTTTGATTTGTCCTTTTCTTCTTTTTGATGTGTATATCTATTGCTATAAATTGACCTCTGAGCACTGCCTTTGCTGTGTCCTAAAGGTTTTGGTATGATGTGTTTTCATTCTCATTTCATTTTAGAAATTTTTTATTCCATCTCTGATTTATTCTATTACCCAGTGGTTTTTAAGCAGGACGTTATTCAGTTTCTATGTAATTGACTTTTTTTCCTTCCTCTTCCTGTTTGTAATTTCTACCTTGATGGTGTTACGGTCAGAGAAGATTCTTTGCATTATCTCAGTGTTTTAGATTTTGTTGAGGGTTGCTCTGTGGCCTAAGATGTGGTCTATTCTGGAGAATGTTCCATGTGCATTGGAAAGGATGTGTACTTTGCAGCTGTTGGGTAGAGTGTTCTATATATGTCTATGAGGTCAAGTGGCTGATTGTGCCTTTTAGCTCTTCTGTGTCTTCGTTGACTTTCTTTCTAGATGTTCTGTCCTTTACCGACAGTGGTGTGTTGAAGTCTTCTAGTATTATTGTGGAACTGTCAATTTCTCTTTTCAGTGCTGTTAGAGTTCATTTTATGTTTTTGGAGCCTTTTCATTGAGTGCATAGATGTTTATTATTGTTATGTCCTCATGATGGATTGTCCCTTTAATCATTAGTGTCCTTTGTCTTTTATAGTGGATTTTGTTTTAAAGTCTGTTTTAGCTGAGATTTTTTTTTTTTTTTTTATCTGAGATTAGTGTTGCCACTTCTGCCCTTTTTTGGTAGCTGTTTGCTTAATATATTTTTTCCATCCTTTGATTTTTAATAAACATATGTCTTTGTTTCTAAGGTATGCCTCTCATAGCATATTGATGGATCATGTTTTTTAATCCATTCTGTCACTCTCTGTCTCTTTATGGGTGCATGTAGGTCATTTACATTCAGTATAATTATTGATAGGTGTGAGTTTATTGCTGTTATTTGTAGTGCCTTTTTTTGTTGTGCTGCTGTCTTTTTTGTTCCTCTTACTCTCCTTTGCTGAATTCCCAGAGAAGTGATCTTGATAGAGCTTCTTGAAGGACACAGGATGATCATGGGGTTTATTATGAAGAAATTTTAAGAAAATTGAGAAAAACACCGGTCAGAAAAAGGCCAGGAAAGTTATGTGAAGGAGTTTTATTTTTTACATCATGACCATGTACTTGCTCATTTCTTCTAGGGTAACAAAAGCTGTTCTATGAGAATTTTGTTGGGAAATCTTACCCCATCTACCCTATTAGCCCTGATATTGCCCCTTCAGACTTCTTTTGTTCCCAAAATTCAAAGGACAATTAAAAGGAACATGGTTTGAGTCCCTTGAGGATGCCAAAACTGCCATTTTGACATGGTGTAAACTGGAAAACAGAAATCTTCAGGGAAGGGTTGGAGAGACGAGAACACCTCCTTCAGAAGTGTATAGACCTAGATGGAGAAAATGTCGAGAAACAATAGCTTCATATTTTTATGTTTGTGTTTAACAAAGGTTTCTATGATTTTGTAGCAATGCTTTTTGAGTTAACCCTCATACTTTCCTTTCAGTAAAGACCTAAGACTGAAATGGCTGGAGCATGCTTTAGGTTTGTTTGTTTTCCTGTTTTCTTAAGGTAGAAACTGAGATTAATTATTTGAGACCTTTCTTCTCAAGACAGGCATTTACTAATAGAAATTTCCCTGTAATTATGCCTTAATAACAACCCACAAGTTCTGATATGTTGTCTTTTCACATCATTCACTTCTAATTACTTTATAATTCCCCCTTTAATTATTTTTAACCCATCTCCTATTTAACAGCATGTTATTTGACATGTGTGAGATATTTGGAGATTTTTCCGAGATCTTTTATGTTAATTTAATTTTGTTTAAACAACATGTTTTGTTATTTGAATTATTTTAAATATATCAAAATTTGGTTCATAATCCTGAATGTGAGCTATCTTGATTAGTGTTACATATGCACTTGAAAACAATGTGTATTCTGTTTTTTTTGAAAAGTATTCAATAAATATCAACTAGATCAAGTTGGTTGATAGTGGCATTCACATCTTCTGTATTTTTACTGATTTTTTTAATTGTATTTTGTATCAATTATTGAGAAAAGTGTATTGAATTATCTTACTGTGGTTGTAGATTTTTCCAATTCTCCTTGTTTTTCTATCACTTTTTGCTCCATGCTTTTCAAATCTCTCTCGTTAGGTGCAAGATGTTTAGGACTTTATGTTCTCCTGATTAATCGATGCCTTTTTATTATAAAATGATCTTCTTTACCCTAGTAATATTCTTTGCTCTGAAATCTACTATGCCTGATATTAATATAGTCATTTAAACTTTCTTTCTTCTAATATTACAATGGTATATCTTTTTCCATTCCTTTAGTTTTAACCTATTTATTTTTTTTGGTATTTAAGGTGCATTTCTAATAGGCAGCGTATAGTTTGTTCTTGCTTGTATTTTTTAAATTCAATATGGCAATTTCTGCCTTTAATTGGGGGTGTTTAGACCACTTACATATAATGGGATTATTGATATTGTTTTTATCCATCATCTTGCTATTTGTTTTTTAGTTTTTCTATTGGTCCATTGTTCTTTTTTAATTTTTTAATTAAGTAATTTTTATGATTTTATTTTTTATCTTTTATTGGCTTACTAGCTATAACTTATAGTTTTATTTTTCTAGTAGTAGTCTTAGAGTGTATAGTATACACCTTTGTCTTTCCAAAGCCTATCTTTAAATTAAATTATAATAATTCACGTACAGTATAAAATTTACATAATTCCATTTTTCCCTTTTTGTGGTATTGCAATGACACATACAATCCACAATACTTTGTTGTTATTTTTGTTTAATAGCAATTTTAAATATCTCAATATTTTAGCCCATCACTTTAAGTAATTACAGCTTTTTCTAATGATTTTTACTTAGTTGTTGTATAGATTTGATAGTGCTCACCTTAACATCTTAACAGAAACTTCCATGGTTAGGAGTTTTTTCTCAGTTTATTCTATGGTAATTAACCTATTTAGGTAGTTTAGTTCTGCTGATCAATGCAGGCAATTTATCTTTTTTTTTTTTTTTAAGGAATTTAATCATTCTAAAATTATATAGAATTGAAGAAAGTATTTTCTTTCAAAATGCATAGGAAACTATTAAAACTGATTATAAAATTTCTATGAAAATATAAAGCCCTCATAATATCCCTTAAAAAATAACAAGTTGGGGAACGTGCACTACAAGACATCAAGATTTGTTAAAATGTTACAGTAATGAAGATAGTAAAATGATGCCATAAGGATAGACAGATAGGTAGAATGAAATAGGGAGTCCAGGGGGATAATCAACCTATATGAATATCCAATTATACTTTGGAGGTGGTTCTGCAGAGCAGTGGGAAAGAACTGTTTTTCCAGAAATAATTGGATATTCATATGAAAAAATGTATTATTGACCTCTTTATCACAGAATTAATTCCTGATGAATTATACATCTAAATATGAAAGGCCAATGTTTCAGAGAATCATAGAAAAAAAATATCTTCATGGCTTTGGGGTGGGGAAAAATTTTTTTTTGAAAATTTCAAACCACTAGCCATGAACGGAAAGACTGATAAATTTGACTATCAAAAGTAAAAACTTACCTTTATCAAAAGGTACAATTAAGAGAACATACAATAAAGCCACTGAATGATATTTACAACTTATATAACCAACAAACATTTTATATCAAGAATATATAGTCTCTTCAAATTAATAAGCAAAAGACAGATGACATTATTGAAATGTGTTAGGAAAAAGTTTAAACACAGACTCCACTAAAGAGGATATTTAAATGGTTAACATGAAAATGTGTAAAACCTCATTAGTAACCAGAAAAATACAAAATAAATCAAATTGAAATGTCACTGCATATCCACCACAGATTAGAAACAGGAAGAAATGTGGTAAAAGAGTAGGAAACATCTGACTAGAGGAAATTTACTATATTGGCAAACAGTTTGGCATTATCAAGTGAAAGGTTGTGGTAGCTGGGACCTGAATAGGCAGTGAGGGTGGTGAGAAGTAATCAAATTCTGGATATATTTTGAAAGGAGACACAATAGAATTTGGTGATGAAGTGCATGAAGCCAATAAATGAAAAGGTGGACACAAGTATAACTGTAGGCTTTTCATCTGAAAAATGGAAGGATAAAGTTGTCATCAAGTAGTGTGGGAAAGGCTGCAGAAAAAAAGAAGGCCTTATTTTAAATTGTGGAGGTTATGGTTCAGTAGTACAGAATTTTAAAATATTAATTTGAAATGCCAATTATGAATCCAAGTGGAGATGTCCAGTAGACAGTTGTATCTAAAATTTTGGAGTTAAGGGAAAAGGTCAGAGAAATATATTTGGGAGTCATCAGTGAAACCAAAAACCCATTGCCATCGAGTCAGCTCCTACTCATAGCTACCCTGTAGGACAGTGTAGAACTGCTCCATAGAATTTCCAAGGAGGGACTACTGGATTAGAACTGCAGACCTTTCGGATAGCAGCCATAGCACTTAATCGCTAAGCCACCAAGAACGACAAAAAAAAAAAAAAAAAACATTGTTGCCGAGTGTATTCTGACTCATAGTGACCCTATAGGATACATTAGAACTGCCCCATAGAGTTTCCAAGGATCAGCTGGTGGATTTGAACTGCTGGCATTTTGGTTAGCAGTGAAGCTCTTAACCACAGTGCCACCAGGGCTCCAGTGAAAGGAAACTGTGCAAAATTATAAAATTGGATTAACAAGCGGTGGACATAGCAAGTGGGGATAGTAGATCTGAAAACTGAACACCCACTGGAGTTAAAACGTTTGTGAAGGTGAGGAAGAATCAGTTAAAGAGGCTTAAGAGTTGCATTGGGGTAGAAGGGAAAACAGGCAATCGTGGTAACCTAGAAACCAAGTGAACAAAACGTGTTTCCAGCAGGAGGCAGTAGAAGTCAAATGCTCTTGATACATCAGACAAAATGAGGGCTGAGCATTGATTATTCCATTTAGCAATGTGGAGATCATTGGTGACATTGAAATGAGCATTTTCATGGCTGTGGTGGTGATGAAATCCTGAATGAAATGAGTTAAACATAGACAGAAATAAGAAATAAGTAGTAGTGAATATAAACTTTTGAGCAGTTTTGCTCTAAAGGAAGGGAAATAACAAGAGAGAGAAACAGGCTAGAGGGAAAGGGTATGAGTATACTGAAGGGAAAATCCAGTAGAGAGGTAAACATTAATGATACAGATGAGAGCAGAGAGAATTCTTAGAGCAATATTCTTGAGTGGACAAAAACCAAAAAACCAAACCCGTTGCCGTCCAGTCGATTCCGAATCATAGCGACCCTATAGGACAGAGTAGAACTGCCCCAAAGAGTTTCCAAGGAGCGCCTGGCGGATTTGGACTGCCGACTTTTAGGTTAGCAGCCGTAACATTTAACCACTACACCACCAGGGCTTCCAAGAGGGGATCAAATTTCATGTGCGAGCTGAAGAACATTTGCTAGGAGTAGAAGTAATTGATACATGTTAATGAGAGAAAAGAAAGATAATTGGAGCATTACTGTAGATAGGTGGTTAGGGGTATTAATAGAAGCTTGTGGAATTTTCTAATCACTTCTATTTTCTCAGTAAGATAGAGAATGATGTTAGCTCTACATAGGGAAAGATTTCAGGGGTGTGAGAAAGGAGAAAATGTGAAATAATCTAGAAGAGTGGGGACGTGAATGGGCAAGGAGACTGTAATAAGAAAGTCAGAAAGCATTCGAATAATAATCTGTATATATTCTTAAAAATTTTTTTTTCTTTATATATTCTTATGTACATATGCAACAATGTGACTGTTAACATCACAAAACGGTATTTATTTTAATCATTCGTGTCCTGGGAATACTTGATGAACCAAGTAAATGTGGTGGTTGTCTTCAGGGAGTTTACAAAGCCCTGTCTACTCTAAGGAGTTTTCCTTGGGAAGTGAAATTATTATTTCTATTGCTTTGCTATTGAGAAATACAGATTTTGATTCTTTAGTTATGCGCTTAGAACATACAAACACAACCACTATGCAAAGGGATTTAATTTCAGATATATTCGATCTCAGAGATATTATTTTGGTGTTATTTCTAAGTTACCTACCTATTACTTGTTACTTTCTGTCTTTTCTCTCGATTTTAAAGGCAAAGAGGACAAGAACATTGTCTGCAACATCATTCAATCTACAAGTACTAAATCAGTGCTGACATATGGTAAGAGCTCAATAAATATTTGTCAAACATATAAATTAATGGAATGAACATAGTAAATCAGGATATACGACTTGAAGAAATATCTGGGGAGAAAAAAAATTCCACATGTTTACTATTTCTATACCCTACACTGCTTTGTTGAAGGGGAGACTTAATAAAAGTTGGATAAATTTGATTTACCTATTCAAAATACTTTGACTCTAAGATATATATAACCACGGAATATCATAGGAATAGAATGTAATGGACCTCACAGAGAATTTTGCAAGATATTATTTAAAAAGATTAAGAAAAATCTGAGCTTATTGAATATTAGTCTTCAGCAAATAATGAAAATGTCGTTAATTATTAATGAAAGTTTTTTCACTTATTAATCTGTGAATTTTATGAGTAGAGATGAATGACTCGTTAATAACAAAATCAGAATATGAAAAATAACAGACCCAGCCATCAAGTTTGCTGAACAAAGTGAAGTTCTTTCCTCTCCTGGGAATGACTTTTTTTTTTTTTTAAATGAAGAACAATTGGACATGGATGAGGAAGTTCTGACATTGACATATATCCCTCTATAAATTTTGAGATCTATTCTGTGCATTATTCAATAAATATTTGTAAAAAATGGAGTTAAAGAATCTCATATCAGTGATCTAGGGAACATAATGTGAGAAACATGATGAATTAAATGATTGATTGTTCATGTTTTAATGACTCACACATCTACTGATACTGAAAAAAATGGTTTATATCCTTAGGCTCATTAATTATAAATTTAGAAGTCATTTAGGGATTGAAAAAAAAAGGACTTGCAAGTTAATCTTTTGTTGTCAGCTTTTAAATTAATTAACAACAACAAAAAAACTATTGACTGGGCAGCCATGTAATCAAATATTTCATGTTTCTCAAGTTGATTTAGATATGTTTATTTATTTCTTAAATAGACACTTCTGTGGTAATTTATCTATTAAGCACAAGCTGGTATATTATTTTTAAATTATGAAAATGTCTGTAAAATATATAGCATTTTTATTGAATTAAACAATTAAAATAGATATATTTGGTACCATTAAAAAGCAAACTTCTGTATAACTGCACTAATTCATTGCTGTGGAGTTGATTCCTACTTGTAGTGACCCTATAGGAAAGAGTAGAACTGTCCCATAGGGATTCCAAGGCTGTAAATCTTTATGGAAGCAGACTACCCCATCTTTCTCCACTGGAGCAGCTAAACCTGTTGCCCTCGAGAGTCAATTCTGACTCATAGCGACCTTATATGACAGAGTAGAACTGCCCCATATAGGGTTTCCAAAGAGTGCTTGGTGGATTTGAACTACTGAACTTTTGGTTAGCAGTTATAGCTCTTAATCACTATGCCACCAGGGTTTCCATGGAGTGGCTAGTGGGTTCAACCACAGATCCTTTGGTAAGCAACTGAGCACTTTAACCACAGAGCCACCAGGGCTCCTTATAACTGCACTAGGTTATTTAAAACAACTCTTTAAAATTTGTAAACATGATTAATTCTATTTTATTGAAAACTTAAAATCTTGCAGATATATACTTTGTCTTAACTCTATAGGGTGACTATGAGTTGGAATCTACTTGATGGTAACGGGTTTGGCTTTTTTTTTTTTTTTTTTTATCTTAACTCTATTCCCAGACTATACTTTCACATAAGCACACAGTTCTCTGTAGACTATACCTCTTTTTGAGACGGTGAAAAGACAGCTGGTAAGCATATTAAAATCATTTTCCTTTTAAAACAGTAGTGGATGGGATTAGTTATTTCTACTCAGTGAGCATAAGTTTCCAGATGTTTCAGCCTTGCACCTTCTCACTCCCGTGGGTTGGATAGGTTAAGCAGGTAAGAGAAAATGGCCTTCTTCTTAGCCTATGTTCTATAAGTGGGACGCTCAAGGATGAACTCTTCTTCCAAGCTCTCCTGCTTTCTCTTAAAGGTGAATGCTTAAAATTACTTGGTTATATATTTAACATGCCCACCATTACCTTCCGTGCTTCAAAATGGATATTGGATTGTTCATGATTTATTGAACTGTTTTAAAGATAGTTTAGTATCTCCCCTGGTATTAGATTGTGTTCCGTGTTTCTGTTGGAATTAGTTCCTGCCTTTAGTTTTTGCCTTTAAGGGGGTAGAGTTAGTATCACAGTTTTGTACCTGCTTTCCCACATCATCACTTTGTTGACTACACAGGAGTTAATCATACTTATCAGTGTTTGCTCCAATAGACTCAGATGCTCTTCAAAGAGAACTTGACTTTTCTAAGACTTTCTATTCATTATAAGACTTTCCGCAATGGGTCTGTCAGTTTGTGATACTGTGGTGGCTTTTGTATTGGCGTGATGCTGGAAGTCATGTTACCAGTATTCCAAATCCAGCAAGGTCACCCATGGTGGGCAGGTTTCAGCAAAGCTCAGATTAAGACAGAGTAGGAAGAAGGGCCTGATATTCTACTTCTGAAAAACTGGCTAGTGAAAACCTAGTGACTAGCAGCTAAGCATTGTCTCATATAGTGCTGGAAGATGAGCCATGCAGGTTGGAAGGCACTCAAAATATGACTGGGGAAGAGCTACTCCTCTAAGTAGAGTGGCCTTAAGGTCGTGGATGGAGTCAAACTTTTGGAACTTTCATTTGCTGTTGAGGCATGACTCAAAATGAGAAGAAAAATCTGTAAAAACCCATTAATAATCACAACGTGGAATGTAAGAAGTATGAATCTAGGAAAATTAGAAGTCATCAAAAATGAAATGGAACACGTAAAGACTGATGTCCTAGGTATTAGTGAGCTGAAATGGACTGGTATTGGACATTTTGAATCAGATAATCATATGGACTATAGTACTGGGAATAACAAATTGAAGAGGAATGGTGCTGCATTCATTGTCAAAAAGAACATTATAAGATGTATCCTGAAGTACAACACTGTCCGTGATAGGATAATAGCCATAAGACTACAAGGACGGCCATTTAATATGACTATTATTCAAATTTATGCACCAACCACTAATGCCAAGGATGAAGAATTTGAAGATTTTTACAAACTTCTGCAGCCTGAAATTGATCAAACACGCAATCAAAATGGATTGATACTTACTGGTGATCGGAATGCAAAAGCTGGAAACAAAGAAGTATCTCTAGTTGGAAAATATGGCCTTGATGATAGAAAAATGCTGGAGATAGCATGACAGAATTTTGCAAGACCAATGACTTATTCATTGCAAATACCTTTTTCACCAACATATACAACAGCTATGCATGTGGATCTCACTGAATGAAAACACAGGAATCAAATTGACTACATTTATGTAAAGAGCTCAATATCACCAGTCAGAACAAGGCCAGAGGCTGACTACAGAACAGATCACTAATTGCTGTTTATGCAAATTCAATATGAAGCTGAAGAAAATTAAAACAATTTGCAAGAGCTAAAATACTACCTTGAGTATATCCCACCTGAATGTGAAGATATTCTCAAGAATAGATTTGATGCATTTGAACTCTAGTGACCAAAGATCTGATGAGTTGTGGGATGACATCAGGGATATCATACATGAATAAAGCAAAAGATCATTAAAAGGACAGGAAAGAAAGAAAAGGCAAAAATGGATGTCAGAAGAGACTCTAAAACTTGAATGTAGAGTAGATAACGCAAGTGGAAGAAATGATAAAGAAACTGAACAGAAGATTTCAAAGAGCAGCTCAAGAAAATAAAGTATTATAATGAAATGTACAAAGACCTGGAGTTAGAAAACCAAAAGGGAAGAACATGCTCAATATTTCTCATGTTGAAAGAACTGAAGAGAAAATTCAAGCCTCAAGTTGCAATGTTGAAAGGTTCTATGTGGAGAATATTGAATGATGAAGGAAGTATCAAAAGATGGTGGAAAAAATACACAGAGTCAAGGTACCAAAAATAATTGGTCGACATTCAGTCATTTCAGAAATTAGCGTATGATCAAGAACCAATGATGCTGAAGGAAGAAGTCCAAGCTGCACTGAAGGCTTTGGTGAAAAACAAAGCTCCAGGAACTGACAGAATACCAATTGAAATGTTTCAACCAACAGATGCAGTGCTGGAGGTGCTTACTCATCTGTGTCAAAAAATTGGAAGACAGCTACCAGGCCGACTGACTGGAAGTGAAACGTATTTGTGCCCATTCCAAAGAGAGGTGATCCAACAGACAGCAGAAATTATGGAATAATATCATTTCCATTACATGCAAGTAAAATTTTGCTGAAGATAATTCAAAAGCAATTTCAACAGTATCTCCATAGGGAACTGCTAGAAATTCAAGCTAGATTTAGAAGAGGATGTGGAATGAGGGACATCATTGCTGATGTCAGATGAATTCTGGCTTAAAGCAGAGAATACCAGAAAGATGTTTACCTGTGTTTTATTGACTATGCAAAAGCATTTGACTGTGTGGATTATAACAATTTATAGATAACATTGCAAAGAATGGGAATTCCAGGCCACTTAATTGTGCTTATGCAGAACGTGTACATAGACCAAGAGGCAGTTGTTTGAACAGAGCAAGAGAATACTTCATAGTTTAAAATCAGGACAGGTCTGTGTCGGGGTTGTATCATTTCACCATATTTATCCAATCTGTATGCTGAGCAAATAATCTGAAAAGCTGGACTACATGAAGAAGAATGCTGCATCAGATTTGGAGGAAGACTCAATAACAACCTGCATTATGCAGATGACACAACCTTGCTTGTTGAAAGGACTTGAGCCACTTATTGATGAAGATCAAAGACTACATCTTGCAGTATGGATTGCACTTCAACATAAAGAAAACAAAAATCCTAACAATTGAACCAATAATTAATACTGTGATAAACAGAGAAAAGATTGAATTTGTCAACAATTTCATTTTGCTTGGATCCACAATCAACACCCGTGAAAGTAGCAGTCAAGAAATCAAATGACATATTGCATTTGGCAAATCTGCAGCAAAAGACCCCTTTAAAGCATTAAAAAGCAAAGATGTCACTTTGGAGACTAAGGTGCATCTGACTCAAGCTGTCATATTTTCAATATCCTAATATGTGTGTGAAACCTGGACAATGAATAAGGAAGACTGGAGAAAAATTGGTTCATTTGAATCATTGCGTTGACGAAGAATATTGAATATACCATGGACTGCCAGAAAAACAGGCAAATTTGTCTTGGAAGAAGTACAGCCAGAATGCTCCTTAGAAGTGAGGATGGCAAGACTTCATCTCACATACTTTAGACACATCATCAGAGGGACCAGTCCCTGGAGAAGGTAAGTGAAAAAGGGAAAGATCCTCGATGAGATGGATTGACACAGTGGCTGTAACAAGGTACTCAAACATAGCAATGATTGTGAAGATGGCACAGGATCAGGCAGTGTTTTATTCTGTTGTACATAGGGTTGCTAAGTCAGAACCAACTCAATGGCACCTAACAACGACAACATAAGACTCATGGTTTTAATTGTGCCCCATGCACCACTTCACGGTTCACTGTTAAACTCACTGTCTTGTAAGAGCAAATATAAAATCCAGGGTTCAGTGTATATCTTCAGCTTGATGGACCTTACCACTGGATTTTGAGACAAATGTAGTATCTCTGGAATTTGTACCATAATAATCTAGCCCAAATCTGGAGTGTAAGGTTATCTTTTAATCTTACTACATCTAAATCTTAGTTGTCTGATGCTTGTCAATATGAGCGATATTCTGGGGAATATTAGAAGCTGTATTAACTGGGGTACACATTTTTAGTACAGCCTTATGTGACATGAGGAGCAAGGTGGTCAGTGAATTTGTCCAATGATCTGTGGGCCTTCCCATGAGGATTTTATAGGATGCGTATCTATTGTCATATATCTGGTATGTTTGGATTAGGCCAGTAGCTTTAAGTTAGAAGTTATTACTAGACAGATGTTGAAATTTTCCATAGCAGGTGATAAGATCAGTTCTGGTGGTCAATACACTGCCTACTACAAATATACTTACTGGTGCCCTTCACTCAGGCCCAGTGGTTGTCTTAAAGAAGCTGTATTAATGCTATGCTCAAATTTACAGTAGAGTGCCTCTAATCCTAGAAGTGATTGTAGAAGTTTTCAGTTTGTTGGCCTAACTCATAAAAAAAAAAAAAAAAAAACCCATAGCTCACTTAATTAAATCAGCTCTGTCTGATCTACTATTTTTTTTCTAAGAAAGAATACACAACTATATTCTTTTCTTAGTGATTTGGATGTGTGTGTGTGTGTGTGTACATTTACTCGCACACAAGGCATGTGTGTTCCTCTCACTTTCCATTCTGATTTCTTTAATGCTCTCATGATGTGTCTAGTCAGTTTTTCCCCAATGTGTCTGTCAGTTTTGTCGTAATGTGGGGGCTTGTGTGTTGCTGTGATGCTGGAAGCTATGCCACCGGTATTCAGATACCTGCAGGCTCACCCATGGAGGACAGGTTTCAGCTGAGCTTCCAGACTAAGACAGACTAGGAAGAAGGACCCAGCAGTCTGCTTCTGAAAAGCATTAGCCAGTGAAAACCTTATGAATAGCAGCGGAACATTGTCTGATATAGTGCTGGAAGATGAGCCCCCCAGGTTGGAAGGCACTCAAAAGATGACTGCGGAAGAGCTGCCTCCTCAAAGTAGAGTCGACCTTAATGACGTGGATGGAGTAAAGCTTCTGGGACCTTCATTTGCTGATGTGGCACAACTCAAAATGAGAAGAGACAGCTGCAAACATCCATTAATAATCGGAACTTGAAAAGTACAAAGTATGAATCTAGGAAAATTGGAAATCATCAAAAATGAAATGGAACGCATAAACATTGATATCCTAGGCATTAGTGAGCTGAAATGGACTGGTATTGGCCATTTTGAATCAATCATAGAGTCTCCTACGCTGGGAATGACAACTCGAAGAGAATGGTGTTGCATTTATCATTAAAAAGAATGTCTCGAGATCTATCCTGAAGTACAACGCTGTCAGTGATAGGATAATATCCATACGCCTACAAGTAAGACCAGTTAATACAACTAATATTCAAATTTACCCACCAACCACTAGGGCCAAAGATGAGGAAGTAGAAGATTTGTATCAGCTGCTGCAGTCTGAAATTGATTAAACATGCAATCAAGATGCATTGATAATTACTGGTGATTGGAATGCAAAAGTTGGAAACAAAGAAGAAGGACGAGTAGTTGGAAAATATGGCCTTGGTGATAGAAACATTGCTGGAGATTGAATGATAGAATTTTGCAAGACCAATGACTTCTTCTTTGCAAATACCTTCTTTCACCAACATAAACAGCGACTATACACATGGACCTCGCCAGATGGAACACACAGAAATCAAATTGACTACATCTGTGCAGAGAGATGATGGAAAAGCTCAGTATCATCAGTCGGAACAAGGCCAGGGGCCGACCGTGGAACAGACCATCAATTGCTCCTATGCAAGTTCAAGCTGGAACTGAAGAAAATCAGAGCAAGTCCATGAGAGCCAAAATATGACCTTGAGTATATTCCACCTGAATTTAGAGACCATCTGAAGAATAGATTTGATGCATTGAACGCTAGTGACAGAAGACCAGACGAGTTGTGGAATGACATCAAGGATATCATCCATGAAGAAAGCAAGAGGTCACTGAAAAGACAGGAAAGAAAGAAAAGACAGGAAAGAAAGAAAAGACCAAGATGGATGTCAGAGGAGACTCTGAAACTTTCTCTTGAGCATCGAGCAGCTAAAGCAAAAGGAAAAGTTGATGAAGTAAAAGAACTGAACAGAAGATTTCAAAGGGCCTCTCGAGAAGACAAAGTAAAGTATTATAATGACATACGCAAAGAGCTGGAGATGGAAAACCAAAAGGGAAGAACAGGCTCAGCGTTTCTCAAGCTAAAAGAACTGAAGAAAAAATTCAAGCCTCGAGTTGCAATAGTGAAGGATTCCATGGGGAAAATATTAAACGACGCAGGAAGCATCAAAAGAAGATGGAAGGAATACACAGAGTCATTATACCAAAAAGAATTAGTCGATATTCAACCATTTCAAGAGGTGGCATATGATCAGGAACCAATGGTACTGAAGGAAGAAGTCCAAGCTGCTCTGAAGGCATTGGCGAAAAACAAGGCTCCAGGAATTGATGGAATATCAATTGAGATGTTTCAACAAACAGATGCAGCACTGGAGGCGCTCACTCGTCTACACCAAGAAATGTGGAAGACAGCTTCCTGGCCAACTGACTGGAAGAGATCCATATTTATGCCTATTTCCAAGAAAGGCGATCCAACCGAATGTGGAAATTACACAACAATATCATTAATATCACACACAAGCAAAATTTCACTGAAGATCATTCAATAATGGCTGCAGCAGTATATTGACAGAGAACTGCCAGAAATTCAGGCCGCTTTCAGAAGAGGATGTGGAACCAGGGATATCATTGCTGATGTCAGATGGATCCTGGCTAAAAGTAGAGAATACCAGAAGGATGCTTATCTGTGCTTTATTGACTATGGAAAGGAATTCGACTGTGTGGATCATAACAAACTATGGATAACACTGCAAAGAATGGGAATTCCAGAACACTTAATTGTGCTCATGAAGAACCTTTACCTAGATCAAGAGGCAGTTGTTCGGACAGAACCAGGGGATACTGATTGGTTTAAAGTCAGGAAAGGTGTGCGTCAGGATCATATTCTTTCACCATACCTATTTAATCTGTATGCTGAACAAATAATCCTAAAAGCTGGACTATATGAAGAAGAATGGGGCATCAGGATTAGAGGAAGACTCATTAACAACCTGCGTTACCCAGATGACACAACCTTGCTTGCTGAAAGTGAAGAGGACTTGAAGCACTTACTAATGAAGATCAAAGACCACAGCCTTCAGTATGGATTACACCTCAACATAAAGAAAACAAAAATCCTCACAACTGGACCAATAAGCAACATCATGATAAACGGAGAAAAGATTGAAGTTGTCAAGGATTTCATTCTACTTGGGTCCACAATCAACAGCCATGGAAGCAGCAGTCAAGAAATCAAAAGACACATTGCATTTGGCAAATCTGCTGCAGAGGACCTCTTCAAAGTGTTGAAGAGCAAAGATGTCATCCTGAAGACTAAGGTGTTTCTGACTGAAGCCATGGTATTTTCAATCACATCATATGCATGTGAAAGCTGGACAATGAATAAGGAAGACTGAAGAAGAGTTGATGCCTTTGAATTGTGGTGTTGGCAAAGAATATTGAATATACCTTGGACTGCCAAAAGAACGAACAAATCTGTCTTGGAAGAAGTGTGGCCAGAATCCTCCTTAGAGGCAAGGATGGCGAGACTGCGTCTTACATACGTTGGACATGTTGTCAGGAGGGATCAGTCCCTGGAGAAGGACATCATGCTTGGCAGAGTACAGGGTCAGCGGAAAAGAGGAAGACCCTCAACGAGGAGGACTGACACAGCGGCTGCAACAACGAGCTCAAGCATAACAACGATTGTAAGGATGGCGCAGGACCGGGCAGTGTTTCGTTCTTTTGTGCGTAGGGTCGCTATGAGTCGGAACCGACTGGCTGGCACCTAACAACAAAAACCACAAGCCAATTTTTGTTTATTCTTGTTTGAATGTGTGTGATGGCTTCCTTTATGCATCTTTGAACACTTCTAATGAATCAGTGAAACATTCAGATACAATTGCACAATTCTACTTTCTATCTTTCTAAACTATAAGATTTTTTTTTTCAGTTGTAAGGACCAAAACCCTTTTACTATGTGCAAATGCTTAAAAGTTTCTGCTTAAAGCTCTGTTCTAGTTAACATCCCTATTTATATGGCTACTATCAGCACAACTGTGGTCTTGACGTATTTATTCCTTTACCATCTTTGTTTTGTACAGGGCAAGTTGGAATTTTGAAGAGCACATAGATTTTTTTAACATCTCTTTTTCTGTCAAATCTCCATTATTCTGTTGTTGTTGCTAGGTGCTGTCAAGTCGGTTCTGACCCACAGCGGCTGTAGGTACAACAGAAAGAAACACTGCCCGGTCCTGCACCATCCCACAGTTGTTAAGCTTAAGCCCATTGTTGCAGCCACTCTGTCAATCCATCTTGATGAAGGTCTTCCTGTTTTATGCTGACCTTCTACTTTACCAAGCATGATGTCCTTCTCCAAGGACTGGTTACTCCTGACAGCGTGTCCAAAGTATGTGAGATGAAGTCTTACCATCCTATCTTCTAAGGAACATTTTGGCTGTACTTCCTCCAAAACAGATTTGTTTGTTCTTCTGGTAGTCCATGGTATATTCAGTATTTTTCGTCAACACCGTAGTTCAAAAGTATCAATTTTTCTTCAGTCTTCCTTATTTATTGTCCAGCTTTCACATCCATATGAGGTGATCGAAAATACCATGGCCTGAGTCAGGCACACCTTAAAGTGGCATCTTTGTTTTTTTTAACATTTTAAAGTGGTCTTTTGTAGCAGGTTTGTCCAATGCAATGTGTTGTTTGATTTCTTGACTGCTGCTTCCATAGATGTTCCATTATGGTGCACACATTTTTAGCGATCTTCAGGGCATACTTTACTGCTTGAAAATTAGTAGAGGGTCTTCCGTTAATTCTACTGTATGAGGAAGAACTCACTGTCTATGTTATCCTAGGCCAGGATAACTGGTTATCTTTTAATCTTACTACACCTAAATCTCTTTATTAATATTAGTCATTCTGGCTTTTCGAGGCCTTTCATTGTCACAGTCACCCAAGCCTTGGGTATTACATAATCTATATCAATTTCCGGTGTTATCTGACAATTGGCTAAATCTATACAAATGTTATTTGACCAAATAACTAATAACTTCTAGATTAGAAGGGCCCCAGTATATCCACTCAACATCTGATTCCCGACCTTGTATATAAATTATCTTCTACTAACAGGACATTCCTGTGTGGCCCTTTGGATTCTCACGTTCCCATGCTCTCGCTCACCAGATTGTAGATGGAATCATACTACTGGGGCCCCAGCATCAAAAGTTAATTCTTATCGATTATTTTAACTCCTCATATTCTGACTCTGGCAAGCTGAAATGGGGAGGAGTGGGCCTCCACTTACTATTGGTTCTGCTGTTCTTCAGAGCATCCAAGTGCCTGCTTTTTCTATTGTCAAGTTTTCTCTTTCCACTCTAAGTGCTTCTTTGTCCTGACAATGCAGTGTTTATATTGATGACAGGCAACCCTACATTGGCAAACTATATTGACCAACTATAATTTGACCAACTTCAATTATTTGCTCTCCAAATTGTGCTTGACCTCATTCAGTCATATTTGGGTGTCTTCAATTTCCTGGCATCCTTAAATTCCTATCAACTTAACTCTGCCTATTCTTCCAACTTGGGCGTTGCCCTCACAATACTCCACAGGGTCCCTCTTGATGTCAAAATGTGTTCATTGTGTAGGTTCTTGGGAAAGCAGTTGAGCTTAATTTTCTCTGTTAACTCTTTTACATTTTTCTTTCTAATACATGTCTTTGACTCTCCTGGTGTCCTCTGTAGTAAGAAATATGTTGTCTTTTATTTCTATTTCTCTCAAAAAATTTATGCCACTCTAACTCAGGCCTGTGTTCTGCCTACTGAGAACTGCCTGTCTCCCCCATAGTTCATGTCATTTATGCTTTTCTTGCCTTAGAATTCTTATTTCATAAAATTTCCCCCAACATATTCTCTCACAGCACGGCTAATAACTCTATCTCTACTTATAATAATCAATTTACTTTGCAATTCATGTAACACTAATTTGAGCATTTTACACTGTTACTCCTAGTCCTCCCCTATTACATTTGTTCCAATATTAAATAACCTGTTATTATAATTACCATAATCTTCAAAGAGGCAGTTTTCCAATAGTTCTTATTGTGTAGTTTGAAATGGCATTGCTCGCTATTTTCCTGAGTCCTAGCTCCATCCAAGGTAGTTATTTCAAACTGATGTCTATGATTCTTATTTTCTTCTTCTCTTAGCTGTCTCCAAGCCCTGATCACTTTTTCTGACCTGGTTATCAACAAAAATGTGTCCTCCTTGTCCAGCCAACACTTTAAAAGTAGTTAAATCTTGGTGTATTGTGTCTTAGGTACTTCTTTTTTTTTTGGTCCCTTTCATTTGAATCTTGGCCTCTGCAATTTTAAGTTTCCTTTAAAGTATATACCATTGTTCTATTAGTTTGGCATTCCCCTAGATCATCTGTAGTCTTTTTTAAAGATAACTTTTCTTGAACTGTAGTCCCATATCCTTCCAAATAATTCTTCAATTTCTCTACCATTTTCTCATTCCTGTGCCAGCCTAAAGTCCTAGGATTAAGTCATCCCAGGTATGTTTTGAATAATAATAATTAAAGAGATCATTTAAGTATTTGTGATTAGCTTTCCCCTACCTCTATCCATGCAAAGATGAAATATCCAACTTTGTAGGAATCTCCAATTTTCTTTGTCTGCTCATTAAAAAAATTAATCATATTTCTGTAAATAGGGTTTTTATTTGGATCTCCAATATCCATAAGCATAATTGCAATCTGATGAGGAGTATGACCTGAACGGTATTTTACTATGTACATTCATGTACATATATATAATTTCCAAATCAGTCTTACCTTGGCCCTGGTGAAAGACAGTTGTTATAATCTCAAAAAGTCTAAAATAATCTCTCAGTGGCCTAGAGTCCTAGCTGAGAAACACACTAGAGTTTACCAGGTACAATGAAGTTATTACAAACTGGGTATTAACAAGTATTAAAGAAAGTCATGAAGATAAGACACCATGTGCCCTTTGTTCCTTAAAGTTTTTCTACATGTAACTTTAGACTTTAAAATTATTCTCCTTCATAGGGTTCACTGCCTGATGACTCTTATGTAGAGATATAAGCATATATTACTAAAACCATAGGCCTCACCCCTCTAGGGAACAAGATCTGCCCATGTAAGCCTTATGATATAATGTACCCATAAACACCCACAGATACTTCCAATTTCCAACAGAAAAGAGGGAGAAAGGGAATGAACCATACATGCTCATGTTCCTCTTTCCAAACTCACTAACAAGGTAGCTTCTCTTTCCCCTGATATGGGATGAGTTAGTGAGGGGCCAGAGAGAAGACAAGAGTGTAATGCTAGTGAAGACACCACCGTGTAGATGGAAATATCAGGATGGAGAAGGGGCTTCTCTGCTTCTAACATTTGCAAACACACTTAGACATGTTCTTCAAGGAAAACTTGACCAATAGGAGGCATTTTCACATTAAGCTCGGGCTCCCTTTATCTGTGAAAAATCATTTAGGCCATCACTGTCATCAATAAAAGATAGAACAACCCAAGTGTAATCAAAGGACCTGTAGCCATGTGATCCTTCTGTCCTGTTAGTTTGAGCCAGAACAGGGTCATATCTTGCCTTTCTGGATTCTGTTCTGAATTTTCCTTATCCTTTAGGAGACAAACTCGTGTATTTTACCTGCTTGAGCCAGGTGTAGGTGTCTGCTACGGCTGAGCCATCCATACAGGAAACACAGACAATAGCATCTTTTAATCTACTCTACACTGTCCATAAACCATCAAGCAATCAAGAAAACTTTTCTGAGCATATTCACTTTTTTTTTTTTTCTGGAGAAAAAATATGGTATGGGACGTATGCAAACCTAACTTTGTAGCAACTTCCTTTATTTTGACTAGCAAGTATGCTATCTAATTTCTGAGATTCCAGCAGCCTTTACTGTGACAAGTTTCCAGAAATAAAAGACAGGCTATGAAAGGAAAATCATTACAGGTACGTTACCTTTTGAATAGTGAAGACTAGAATAACAGCTCATCACATTGAAGGGACAGGGCAGTTTTAATTGTTAGCACATATAACAATTGGTTTGATATTACTAATAACACCTTTATATTATGGAAAAGAAAGCTGTGTAGCTGATCTCATTTGGGAAATTATTAAGGGGAGCAATACATTCACATGGCCTGCAAGGTGTTTGTCACTGGGATAGATGGCTTAGCTTCAATGCCTGGAGAGCCACTGCCAGTAGGTTTTGGTGCCTGAGATTTTCCAAAATTTTGAGCTTTAGACATAAGTGCCAGATGTGGGATTTACCCCTTCAGTAGCTACAAGGAATTGATCTCTATACCACATTTAGAAAGGTACCATTTGTGCTCTCTAGATAGTACCCTTGAGATGTTGAGTTACTTTCTTAAATAAATGGATACATATCTCATACATATTTTTGCACCTGGAGTAAATTTGCATTTATGATACTAGCTGCTCTAAATACATCTGACATGAAATGGTAATAATTGTAATAGTAGAAATAAGAGCTATCACTTCATTGTCATCGTCATGGTTAAAATTCATTGTTATCGGTTATCAGTTAAAATTACACAGGTTTATGTATGATGCTTAAATGCATTTTTCTATGCTTTCATTTATTATTCCTCACAACTTGAGAACTGGATGAGGTTAATATTTCTGTTTTAAAGGAAAGAAAACTAAGTCTTATGGAGAACTAAGGTAGCTGGTCCACGAACCCTCAGTACCTAAGTAGGAACCTGAGGCCAGGTTTATATTACTCCTAAACCTGTACTCTTAATTATTTTGCTAAACTTTTTCTAGGGAACAAAATAGTCTGGCATACAAGCTGCTAAGGCTTTTGTTAGTAGGACCCTGGTAGGATAGGTCCTATGGCCTTTAAACAGAAATATAAAGATGTGGCAGTCTGCTTCTGTAAAGATTTCACCCTTGGAAACCCTGTGGGGCAGTTCTATTCTATCCTATAGGGTCTCTATGAGTCAGAATCAACTGAATGACAGTGGGTTTTTTTTTGTTGTTTTTTTGAGCAGAAAAATAAGTCCAAGTCACCTTGAACCTGCATGAGCCTGCCCAATGACAGCAAGTGTGCCCTGGTGGGATTGGAGCTTCATCAGGTAGGGGAGTGAGACCTCCTTCCTCCTGTACAATCTCCTTTCTGTCTTTGGGCACCATATAGCTGTGTCATACTGTGTCCAAAAACTCTGATTAATCAGAATAGCCCTGGCAGTGAGAAAAAAAAAAAACTCATAGGGTGTGAGAGAGATAATGAACATTCACCAAATGTCTATAATAAAATGCAAAACATGCATAAGGATTTAAGGAAAACAATGAGTAGAATGCTCCAATCAGTGCAAATACCACTACAAACATGGTAGCATACCTTTGAGGAGTTTAGTTTTTGTCTTTGGGGAATCCCATCATTGTCTTGGAAGCAACTTTTAACTATGAACAGTAGCCGTCAAACAGAGCATTAGTTCCCAGTAGAGGCTCACGGAGTCTGTGAGGTGAAGGGCGAGAAGGGATAACCACCAAGATGGGGCTATCGTTTGGACAGAAATGGAAGGTTTCAGCAGCAATGAAAATACTGAACATCATTTGTCTGAGCTTCCCTTGACAGTGAGGCAGTTCTTTCATATGACGGACCTCTAGTCACCTGGAGAAAAACTCTTTGAACTGTTAGTTTTAGAAAAGAGACTTTATACAAAACAATAGGTAATAGGATGATAAAGTATTATTATTATTTTTTTTTCTTGTTCAGTCAAATACTTGGCATCAAGTAGGGAGGAAAAAAAATCAAAACCTAAGCTTTTTATGTAATTATCTAAAATTATCTAGATTAAACTTGAATATATCTACCCTACCTCATTAAGCACACTGTTCCACTGCCTGCCCTATCTATCTGAAAATGTTCTCTCATTTTCAAATTGAATTTCTCCCCCATTAACTTACTGCTTAGGTATATGTTAATGGCTTTCCTTTCAACATGAGCCCACTTGTTTTGGCTGGGAAATTATCTCATTTATTGTATAAAGCCCAGTTTCATTTCTAATTTTCAGTAATTGTGTCCATTTCTAGGTGAAATATGTGTGCCCCCAACAAAAGGCCTCTTAAAACTGGCCTGTCATTTCCAATTCTTTCTTTCCCAGACACTGGTTGTTAATTTTCTTTACAAAAATGCATTTCTGTTCTTCCTCTCCAAAGTACTGTTACAGTTACTGCAGTGAAGCATCTGTGTGGCGCTCTGAGGCCATCTCCTGAGGTAGGAGGCTGATGGCTCCAGGCAGGTGGCTACAGGTGCAGTGGCCTTCATATAGCCAAGAACCCATTTCCCTTTTGAACAAAAGCCTAAGGAGAACCTCAATCCTGTCCTTATTTTTCCAGTAACTAGAAGTTTGCTGGCTGAAAGCCTCATCATAAAAATACTCTTGGGGGGAGAAAAAGCGTATTTTATTTTCACCCCAAATATATATTATTCTCCTACATATTCTCACACACATATATAGACACAACCATACAATTACATACATCATATGATATACACACACACACACATTTTAAAATTTGGTTGGAAAATGATTTTCAGCCTTCTTTCATCTTGATTTGTTGCAATTTGCCAATGTGGATGGTGGGGTGGGGTCTGTGAGGGGTGGATGACATTCCAAACAGAGAACTGAGCTGGTAGAAGGGCACCAAGTACTGGAGGACACTACAATTTTGCAAAATTCAGGAAGGTAAGTACATCTGGGCCACAAAAACAAAACGAATTTGTAGCTGTTACTTAGAGTAAAACTGAGAAGGAACCATATGTGCCAAGCCTGAGACTCTGGGTGTGATCCAAACACACAACTTATGAATCAATCACCTGAATCAATTACCCAATCATCCAAAGGGTAAAAAGGACATAAAATCATTTCAAGTAAAATAACGAGTATAAACATTTTATATATGTATATATAAACATATTATTAGTTAAAATGCATTTACTTGTATTATCTTCCTCAATGGTCATAAAACACACAAGCAAATAAAAATATCTGTGTGGTAAATAGAACAGAAAATAGAATGATTATCATTATAAGAATAAGGAAACCAAGACTCAAGCTATCTGAATGACTTTTCAAGTTCACACAACTCTATTGCATTGAAATCTTCACATTCAGTAACTAAGAAGCTACTACACCATGCTGAAGTTTGTTGCTAAGAAGTGGCAAAGAGAAGGGTTGGCTTATGAAAATAGATCTCAGTGTAGGTGAACCAGAAGATTACTAATTTCCCATAGGAAGACCAAGCCTCGGAGCAATGGAACACAGGAGCGTGAAAGATTAAATAATATCTAGATGAAGGTTGTTTTAGTCATCTAGTGCTGCCATACAGAAATACCACAAGTGGATGGCTTTAACACAGAGAAATTTATTTCCTCACTGTCAAACAAACAAAAAAAAAAAACCCAGTGCCGTTGAGTTGATTCCGACTCATAGCGACCCTATAGGACAGAGTAGAACTGCCCCATGGAGTTTCCAAGGAGAGCCTGGCAGATTCGAACTGCTGACCCTTTGGTTAACAGCTGTAGCACTTAACCACTACACCACCAGGGTATCCTTCCTCACTGTAAAGTAGGCTAAAAGTCCAAATTCAGGGTGTCAGCTCCAGTGGAAGGGTTTCTCGCTCTGTAGGCTCTGGAGGGAGGTCCTTGTCCTCAATCTTCCCTTGGTTGAGGAGCTTCTCACGCACAGGTACCCCGTGACCAAAGAACATGCTCTCCTCCCGGCACTACTTTCTTGGTGGTATAAAGTCCCCCATATCTCTACTTGCTTCTATCTTTTATGTCTCAAGAGATTGCCTCAAGACACAATCCAACCTTCTAGACTGAGTCCTGCCTTACTAATACAACTGCCCCCCCATCTTTCCTCATTAACATCATAGAGGCAGGATTTATAACATATAGGAAAATCACACAATATGGGAAATCATGGCCCAGCCCAATTGATACAAACATTTTTGGGGGTACATAATTCAATCCATGACAAAGGCAAAGACCTTGCTTTGCTTATTTATTAAATGTATGTAGTAAGGAAAAGAAGTGGTTACTGGTGTCAGTTCTGCAGTCCATTTTCCTTTAAGCTCTCCAGGAAATTCCATGATGAACTGGCTTCTGGCTGGTGCACTAATTAGGCTTTGACTCCTGGAAAAGCCCCAAAACCAGTCGAGGGAAGATGTATGTTTCTGGAGAAGCAGGACTGTAGTAACTATGTTGTTGTGTGTCATCAAGTCGATTCTGACTCATAGTGACCTTATAAGACCCTAGGGCTTCCTAGGCTGAAATCTTTACAGGGACAGGACCCCAGGTCTCTTCTCCTGAGGAGTCACTGGTGGGGTCCAATTGCCAACTTTTCAGTTAGCAGCCTCGTGGCAACCAGGGTCCTGTAGTCGCTACATATGGTGAAAAGGGCAGAGTTGAAGCAAGGCTAAGACAACTCCGACTACCTCTTAGCTTAACTTCTCAAGAGTATGTAGAAGTCAGGGAGGGGGCTGCCAAACTGAAATATCTTGCAAACACTGTTGGATACTGTGAATTCATTAAGAACAATGTTCCGGAGAAAGCAGGGGTCTAACCCAAAATAAATGGCAATAACAAATACCCCAAGCCCTTGGATTTTGCTACATCTGCTACCAGTTGAAATGTGACTGGCAGGTAATCTATATCTAAATTAAACTGACTACCAGACTGAAAGGGCACGCTTTGGTTTGATCAAAATTAGCTTGTGGTGTAGACCCTAGAGGGTCTCCACCCTCAAATTCAGATGTTTTACTTAAAGCATTTATTCACTATCTTTATCTGACATTTAGGATAGGTGAAAATGTAAACCTTTAATTCCTTTCTTGAATTTAAACTAAAGAGGAAAGATCTAACTATTAGTTCTACTACTTTGTCATGAGCTGGTTAAATTGCCAGCCCCAAGTTGCTCTTGTTCAGTTCCTATCATTCCTGTAAATGTTTTTGACTTGATGCAGAAATTCCTATCTGCTGCTTTATTAAACAGAGCCCTGGTGGGGCAGTGGTTAAGCATTTGGCTGCTAACCAAAAGGTCGGCAGTTTGAATTCACCAGTCACTAAGCTGGAAACCTTATGAGGGAGTTCTACTCTGTCCTCTAGGGTCATTAGGAGCCAGAAATCAACTCAAAGGCAACTGTTCCGTTTTTTTAAACAGACTTTGATAAAATAGTATTGTATGCTCTGACTGTAAAAATATATTCACGTTCTCACTTGCATACTTTTAACTTAAAACTATTTAAGAGAACTGAAGTTCCAATTATTATATATATATTTTAAAAACCAAATAAAACTACTTATATATATATACATACATATATAAAGATTAAGGAAAGATTTTGGCAGAAATGTTTGCTGGGGAATACTTTATAATAAGAAAAAATGTATATGTCACTGAATGGAAAGCTAAATAAATAAGGTGCATAATAATTTGAATATTATGTGTCTTTTTTTTATTAGGAACAACTTTTTAATTAAATAGAAAAAGTTTCACAGTATAAGGTTTAGATAAACAAAAAAGGCAAATAAAATCTATCCAAACAGTCACACTCAACTCCTTTCCAATCTAAGAACCATTTATCTATTTATCTAGCTCTGTATGGTCTATTGATCTCACTAGCTAACTGTGCTTTCAATCTGTTTAGCTACCAGACAAGTACAGAAGACTGAAAGGAACCATGCCAGTTGAATTTTAGAGTTTCTTTTTTCTTTCTTTCTTAATTGTATGTTTTTCTATAGATACCTTCCAGTGCAGTAGAGATATTTGTTAAGGGAACTCACACTCTACTAGCTTCCAAAGTAGACAACTCTGCCTCCTGCATAAACATACACTCAATTAGTTACTTGCTGGTTCATATGCAAATGAAAAGGGAGGAGTCTGGGCACAAGAAACCCGTGAGGCAACAGTAAGTCCGTATTTGCATAGTGTCTACCACGTGCTGGGCAAAGGAGGTGTCTGTGCCTTCTCAGGGAGATTAGAGCTAAATGGTTTTTACAGATAATAACATATGCAATAACAATGCAAAATGTAGGAGATGGTATGAGGGGCAGCAGTATTTGAGGACTATGTATTAAGAATGCAGACTTTAGGAAGAAGTCAAAGAAAGATTTACAGAAGAAGCTATATTAATACTGGGAACTTACAGAGGTGTAAGAAATAACTCTTTCAGAGTGAAAGATCAGGACATGTGAAGGCCCTGCAATGAAACCCCTGACGCTTTTGAGGAACTGAACTGCATGTTTTAGGGGGAAAGAGTTATAAGGAAACCTGTTAGGAGGCTGTTCCAGTAGTGCCAGAAAGAGAGACGGTGGTCTTGACTAGTGTAGGAAAAACAGAAATGAAGAAAAACTATAATTCATAGAACTTAGAGACAAACATATGAGTAGAGTGATGAGGGACCAATTTCTAACTACATCGTTATCTTGAAAGAATTTGGAGAGCATGTAAATGGCAAAAGAAAAAAGCGGGTTCTTTCATATGAAAGCTTTAAATTACTATTTTAAAATATCCTGTCAAGGATTTTTGAAACCCTGGTGGCATAATGGTTAAGTGCTATGGCTGCTAACCAAAAGGTCCGCAGTTCAAATCCACCAGGCACTCCTTGGAAACTCTACGAGGCAGTTCTACCCTGTCCTATAAGATCGCTATGAGTTGGAATCGACTCGAAGTTGGGGGGTTTCAGTTTTTGATCATGGATTTTAGTGCTTACATGAGACAATTTATAGAAGCAGAAACCCTGAGACTCTCTGAAGCAGCTCCAGTGTGCATGATCCCACTTGTGTATGTACGTGGGGGAGAGGTAATTTGAGAATTTGGGGGCAAGATAAGAGAGAATGAAGAATCACAGAAATCTTTAGAGGGATATGAAAGGCACCCCTTGTGTGTGGAGGGGGCGGGGGAGGACAGCTACCAGAGATAATAGGGAGAGTACTGGGAAGTGCTATGTTCCTGCTTGTGCTGAGGAGAAACTGTAGATGAAAATGGAAGTACTTAGAAATAATGTAATTGTGTCAGAGATGCAAGTCAGACCCACATCTAAGTGACATTTGGGTACATCTGTATTTTTTTTTTTTAAGTTTTCTACAATAACCAGGTACCATAAGACCCTTGACATTTATAAGGGATGAATCCCAAGACCTTTGCAAATTCCTAGCTTTGCAAATACAGAAAATCTTGTACAGTCTCCTGACTTTCTCAAAAATTACATTTCTTTCAAGAGCAATAAGTTCCCAGTGCACTTCCTTATATGATCAGTGAGTTCTATTGCTTCTAACCACAAAGGATATGTGGAATCCACCCTTACCTTCCCAACTAAATTACTGCCCCTCTAGTCAAAATCACAGCACCTTTTTCTTGAACAACTGCAATAGCTGCTAAAACCATTTTCCAGTGTTTTCCCACTTTTTACCTTGACACAGCTCAGAATATTTATAAATTGTGTATTATACGTCAGTTCCCTGCTTAATATCTTTCGATGTCTTTCCATTGCTTTCATTAAAAAAAAAAAATCCCGATTACCGGATATGACTTATAAAACCCTTTAAAATATAAACTTCTTAAATCCAGAACTTCTATTGTAAGACTCCCTGCTGTGTTTAGTGTGTCCCAGACACACTGGCCGTTGCGAGCACAGCTTAACAATAACTAGCACATAGTCTCACTGAGAAAAAAAAAAATTAAATTCATTTTTAGAAATATTGCAAAAATTTCACACAGATCTTTAGCAGTGCTTACTGTCAGGGTGAGCTAAGATATGTGATTGTAACAAAAAAAAACACAGATCTCTATGGTTTGGCATAACAGTGTTCATTTCTTGTTTATAAAATGTTCACCTTGGGTCTAGGCAACTCTCAGGGACAGCTCTCCACCATACAGTCTGCTGTACTCTGGGGACTTGGCCATCTCAGCATGAGCTCTGCTTCACATAGCTGCAGGAGTGGAAATAATGAGACTCTCAGGGTCCCCGCCCCCCCGCCCCCCCCCCCCCCCCCGCCTCTGCTAGAAAGGATGCAGCCTCTTAGCCAGAACTAGTCATATGGCCTTGTCCAGCTACAAGGAGTTTGGGAAGTGCAATCTAGTAAGCCAAGGCAGGAAAGGAGAATTCTATACTGGTGAACACTGTTAAAGTTTGCCATAATCTACCCTTCAAGTTCTAATATATTGGATTTCCTCTTCTGGCAAAACATGTACCCCCTTGCCAAGAAATATCACCTAAACTCCATCGAATAGCAGCTCAAAAGTTTAAGTATTGTGTGATAATCTTTCCATCAGATCTGGGTGTGGCTCCTCTTGGATCGGAAAATTATAAACTCTAAAAACAATCATTTGCCCTGCCCCCTCACCACACATATAGTATACAGTGGTAGAATGAGGGTAGAATAACTGCAATAAATATTCAAATTCTGAAATCAGGAGAATGGGAGATACTGAACAGTCATTGTTCCTTAGAAATTCTGAAGTCCTACTGAGCAGATATTTGTGCAAGTCACCTACACTGCGGGTAGAGAATGTCACTGGCTGAGGTCATTACCCTTCTCACCTGAAGGAATTTTCCTTGACCATTGTCCTCAGAAGCTTCCTAGATTCATATTCTGAAAATTCTCTTTTTTCTTTCCTCTGATTATCCTCCTTGTCCATATCTGAAGTGGACTTTGGGGAATATATCCTCTGTGGGGAATTTAAGTTTCTCAACCCACTACCTGCCTGTAGAAGCTTGGGGGCCCAAGAATCAATTTGACAATGAATTTTAACATTTATTGGATGCTTTCTATGTGACAGAAATTATACTAAACAATTTACATGGCTTTAATCCTCAAAATGGCCTTTTAAAATGGCATTACGATATTCCCCATTCTAACTGCCCAGTGTTCCATAGCTAGACTGTAATGGAATGTAGATTCAAACCCTGACTCTGTCTGATACCAACCTGCAATGCTCCCTTTACTTCACAGTCTTGAGTTAAGGAATTGTTTCAGTAATTGTGAAAAGAGATTCCTGGAATAGGGGAACAAAATCAATACGTTCAATAAATGCAGAAGTCATTTTTAAGCCTCAAAGAATTACGGATTTTTTTCAACCTAAGCTCATAGTTTCTTTAGCAACAGAGTATCATAACAAACCAACAAACACAGTAGGGTTCTTACGCATCTGAATCCACTCCTATCTAGGTACTAGAAACAATGTCCATAGTTACTTTAAAGATATCCTTCTCAAGTTCTCAGGTCTTTTTTCCCCTTACAACCCTTTGTCAACTTAATGAGTCTATTTTGAATAGTAGGTAAAAAAAGGCTGCATCCTATATCTCACCTTTGTCTCAAGATATTTTGAATATTGACATTAATTTATTGAGCATCATGCCCTTAATCTGATTTTTGTTCTAAGGCAATTAAGTCTCTTTAAGTTTTAACAAAAGGTGTGAAGGACATTAATTTAATCATTTCTGCATCGCTGAGTTTTTATAGGCTTTTGGCTTTCAAAGCCTTATTGTGCCCTTCTCTTGAAGAGTTTGGAATCCAAAAACAGTCAGCTTCATCAACACTGAAAGAGCTGGAATATTTGTAATTTCTCTATTTTATTCCATTTCCAAATAGTCAATTCTTTCTTGAGCACATCGCTTTCTTAAAACCCCCTATATAGTGCAGCCAATTCTATTTAAAGCATGCTAAAAACATTTTGTCTTCCAACCTCTCTCTCTAGGTCCTCAGGTCTAGAGCACAAGTTCATCAGTTATGTGATCTAACTCTCAGATTACCCCAGGCAAGAGTTTTATCACTCTATCCTATATAACAGGCATTTTCCCACTTTATAAGATAAATCACCATGTTTTCCGGGCCTCTTAACAACAATTCCACATATTTCAGGTTTTTTTTTTTTTTTTCCAAATGGCAATACCCCACTTGGAGCACTAATTTCCTGTATTGGTTAGGAAAGTGTCTCAGTAGTCCCCAAGAGCACCTCCTGGGTTTGGTGATTGACTAGAAGAACCCTCAGGAGTCGTTATTCTTGCCATTATGGTTTATTATGGAGAAAAGATACAAAGCAAAATCATCAGGCTAAGTCTATAGGAAATCAGGCACAAGCTTCCAAGAGTTTTCTCCCAGTGGAGTCACCCAAAAAAACAACCAAAAAAGGAGCCCTGGAGTAGCAGCAAACCCTTAATTCTTTCCTCTACGGACTGTGGCAACATATGCAAAATGTTGTCCACCAGGGAAACTCATTTGGACTAAGAGTCCAGGGTTTTTATTGGGGGTCAATCACATAAGCACACAGTATTTGCCTATTTAATTGCGGTTATCCAAACTCTAGACCTCCAGCAAGGCAAGCAAGTGTTCACCATGAATCAGATTGTTTGCACAAACTAGACCATAGTTCAAGGCTCTGGGTATGCAAAACACTCTAATCAGAACATTCCCTTCACTGGAGTCCCAGAAATTGGCCAAGGGTCAGTCAGAAAATCAAATCCTTTTGGTAATGAGCAAGATTTGAGCAGCTAAGGCCTGTTGAGTTAACTCCTTCCTGCACAGGTAGATTAGACTATACTGTGATAACAATCTCCTAATATCATTGTTATGGATTAATTGTGTCCCCCATAAATATCTGTCAACTTGGCTGGGCCATGATTCCCAGTATTGTGTGATTGTCCACCATTTTGTCATCTGATGTGATTTTCCTATGTGTTGTAAATCCTATTTCTATGATGTTAATGAGGTATAGAGGCAGTTATGATAATGAGGCAGGACTCAGTCTACAAGATTAGTTTGTGTTTTAAGTCAATCTGTCTCGAGACATAAAAGAGAGAAGTGAGCAGAGGGACATGGGGACCTCATACCACCAAGAAAGAAGCACCAGGAGCATAGTGTGTCTCTTGGACCCAGGGTCCCTGCACTGAAAAACTCCTCGACCAGGGAAGATTGATGACAAGGACCTTCCCTCAAGGCCAACAGAGGAAGAAAGCCTTCCCCTGGAGCTAACACCCTGAATTCAAACTTCTAGCCTCTTAGAATGTGAGAGAATAAATTTCTCTTCTTTGTTAAAGCCATTCATTTGTGGTATGTCTGTTCTAGCAATACTAGATATAGCCAAGACAATCACCAGCTTAATACAAAAATTTCCCTCCCCTTAATTATGTAAAGTTTACTGAATGTCTGGGGGACTCTCCAAGACACCTGCTCTCCATGCAATAACTCAATGATCCAGCTGCTCTGTTCCTTTAGTTATATGATAACAGGAAAAGGTCTTGTCTACCATAGCTGTGGCAGGGGAAAAAGAGGCAGGAAAATCCCATACGGTTCTTCAGTCAATAGCACACGTTAGTTTTGCTCACATTTTTTGGCCCCATCTAATTGCGAAGGGCTCAGAATTTCAGTCTTCTGTATGCACAAGAATAAACAGAGAACCAGTTACTGGTGAGTAAAAGTGGTGTTAAATCTGTGAATGTCAGAGGTCCTAAATATAATTTATAAGAAGGATGATTATTTAAAAGTTATTGAGAAGCATAGAAAACCAAGGGAACCAATGGTAACAAAAGCCTTCTCTTGAAAATTTTTCATGTTTACTCATATCATTATCAAACTTTTTGAAAAAAGAAAATTGTATTTTTCCCTAAATAGGGAGTTACCATATAGTGATAAAAATAAGTAAATATTTTAATGATTAGAGAGCCTTCAAGAAACCTGGCATAATCTGCCAAGAGAAAGGGGATCTCTCCACAGCTTGCTGGTATAACCTCTCCAGACGGTTAGGGGTTGAACTTCTCTCTACCAGTTTTGAACAGTATAGTTATTGAATGCTTTCTAGGGGTCTGACCATCTGGTAAGAAACTTACATGTATTAGATCGCTTATTCCTTAGAAGAATCTTTTGAAATAGCATTGTAATAACCCAACTTAGAGACAAAGAGATTAGACATTGGTGAAGGAGCTAAGGTCATCTGCTAGGAAGACTCAGATTTAAAATGTAAACCCAGTTCTGTCTTAATCTGTCTTCTTAACTCTAAAACGCACGATCCTGACTACTGTACAAATCTGTGCCCAAGGGAAGATGACCCCAGAGACTTGAATGAGGCTGTGGTCACCAGACATGGACAAATGAAGCTATTGAGAATATCACTCACTCTAAATGATTTTGCTGTCTCCTTCATTCTTCCAGCTATTACCATAAAAATGATGAACATGTACCTGGAAGTAAGACAGGTCTATTTACCATAATTTCTCCTATTTTATGCTGATTTATTATTAAGCTTATCTGTATTTGTAAAGAATTGCGCTGCAAGTTAGTACAGGAAGTACAAGAGCACAGGGGTCATTGGGGGGCAGGGGCATAGAGCGCAGGGCCATGGGGACCATGGCCATAGGAAACAGGGGCATAGGGAATATGGACATAGGGAACAGGGAAATAGGGAGAAGGGAAGGTAGAGAAGAAAGAAATAGGGTTATTGTCTCCCAAATATATTGTTTAGTCAGAGAAATATAATTGATGCATAAAAGTGATAGCCAAGATCTCAAACCTATGTATTTTTTCTTAAACTCCAATTGATAATCAGAATAGGATGAGATAACTCATAGGAGAAGGTTGTCTATGGTCAGCTCCACAGAAGATGTTGGAAAAGGAACTGTTGGGGAAGGGAATGATCTGAACAAAGAAGGGGCAGTATGGCTAGTGGTAGAGCATGGCATTGAGAATCCAGCTTGAAATCAAGTTATTTCTCTAGTAGTTACATAATTTTGGTTACGTTACTTCATTGTTTTTAGTCTCAATAGCTCTCTGTAAAGTGAGATAATAACTGTCAGTGTTGGTGTGAGGATTCAATGAAATAATGTATATAAAATACTTAGCACCTTTCTTGGCACAATGTAGGTCTTAATATTTATGTATTCTTCCTCATCCTTTCTTCAAGGTGGGATAATTACTGTTTTCCAGTAAATCAATTTCTTAACTAAAGAAATACTTAGGACTTGCGAGAGGCAGGGCCAAGATGGCTTACTAGGTAGATGCCACCTCGGGTCCCTTTTGCAACAGACTCGGAAAAACAAGTGAATCGATCACATACATGACAATCTAGGAACCCTGAACAACAAACACAGATTTAAAGAGTTGACCTGAGTGACAGAGACTGAGAACGAACAACCACGGGGAAGCAGTGACTGTTTTCAGAGCCTGGAGCCAGCGTCCCAGTCAGGAAACCTTGGTGCAGGGCTTTGGATTGGGCGAAGGGGACCTGAGCACGGCATCCTGAGACGGTGCAAACATGGGGCACAGCCCTAACCCACTGAACTGACCTCAGGGGAAGCCTAGCCATTGCACACAGGCAGCGCAGCACGGCTGACAGGACGAGAAGTCACCGGGAGGTGGCGACTGGTTTTGGAGCTGGGAGTGCGGCGTACCTGCTGGGGAACCTTGGCGTTGGGCTTTGGACTGGGAATGGAGGAACTAACCGCGGCTTCTGAGACAGCACAAGCAGGGGATGCAGGTGTGACCCTCGGGGGCGATCTCTACCCAGCCAGCACACACAGTCGACATGCCCCTTGAGAATCTCAGATAAAACAGTCATCCCAAGCAAGATAAGTAACTTTGTCTATATTCCGGGGTGCTGCTCTCTCCTATTTATCTGAACCCTCCCCTCCCCTCCCAGGCGGCCTCACTAACATTGGAATTTCCTGAGCCAGAGAGTAAACTGCTCTGCGTTTTTTCTTTCTTTCATTTTGTTTTTTCCTAACCCATTCTCCTGGCCTGAGAGAAGCAACTACAAAAAACCCAGGGACCAAAAATCTTTCCCTAATTGGACTAAAAACACAGAACCAGCTCCAGCCAAGCATGTGTGATCCACACTCTTGGGCTTTCATCCCTACAGGGAACAAGGTGGTTATTATAATGCAAAGGCATTTCTAATAGGGATCTGACTGCAATTGTTTTAGCGGATTTACTGGAAAGACAAGTTTCCCAGGTCTGATATCTCTGTGTATTCAACAGAGCCCTCACTGACCCACAACAAGGAACTGAGGGCTGAAGCTCCCCCCAGACCACCTAACCTCCTGCCTTAGGGGTCTAAGGAGGGTGACACCTACCAATCTGTAGAGGTACTTGCATTGGGGGCCTAAGGTACAGCTGCAGAGCCCACCCACCAAGGTGCTTTAGGAATAGAGACACACCTACCTCACTGACACTTGGGGGAAGCCTGTCAGCATCTGGCCCCACCGGAGTGTGAACCCTAGCTGTTACTAGAATCTGGTGCACACAACTATCACCACTACTTCTCGAGGTGGATAGATGACAGGGTGCATCACACACTTGATGACTCAAAATCAGATTCTACTCAAGAATAGTGAATGGACTCTTAGGCTTATATATCTGGTAACAGCCCAAACCACCTGGTAATGGGACATAAGTGAGTCAAGGGCTATGACAGTCAAGACAGGGCAATCTAGTAGCCCATCTACGTAACAAAAAAACAAAACAAGATAAGACTTAGTGAGCAAATATAGAATAAATCACTACAATATCTTAGTGATGGCTCGGAGACAGCAGTTGATATCAAACCACATAAAGAAGCAGACCATGACTGCTTCTACAACTCCCCAAACTAAAGAATCAAAATCTTTCCCAAATGAAGATACAATCCTGGAATTGCCAGATACAGAATATAAAAAACTAATTTACAGAATGTTTCAAGACATCAGGGATGACCTCAGAAATGAAATAAGACAATCTACAGAAAAAGCCAAAGAACACACTGATAAAGCAGTTGAAGAATTCAAAAAGATTATTCAAGAACATAGTGGAAAAATTAATAAGTTGCAAGAATCCATAGAGAGACAGCATTCAGAAATCCAAGATTAACAATAAAATTACAGAATTAGACAACGCGATAGGAAGTCAGAGGAGCAGACTCGAGCAATTAGAATGCAGACTGGGGGATCTGGAGGACCAGGGAATTAACGCCAATATAGATGAAAAAAAATCAGATAAAAGAATTTAAAAAAATGAAGAAACCCTAAGAATCATGTGGGACTCTACCAAGAAGAATAACTTGCATGTGATAGGAGTCCCAGAACAGGGAGGAACAACAGAAAACACAGAGAGAATAGTTGAAGATCTGTTGGCAGAAAACTTCCCTGACATCATGAGACAAAAAGATATCTATCCAAGATGCTCATTGAACCCCATTTAAGATTGATCCAAAAAGAAAATCACCAAGACATATTATCATCAAACTTGCCAAAACCAAAGATAAAGAGAAAATTTTAAAAGCAGCCAGGGATAAAAGAAAGGTCTCCTACAATGGAGAATCAATAAGTTCAGACTACTCAGCAGAAACCATGCAGGCAAGAAGGCAATGGGATGACATATATAGAGCACTGAAGGAGAAAAACTGCCAGCCAAGGATCGTATATCCAGCAAAACTCTCTCTCAAATATGAAGGTGAAATTAAGACATTTACAGATAAACACAAGCTTAGACAATTTGCAAAAACCAAACCAAAGCTACAAGAAATACTAAAGGAAATTGGTCAGAAAACCAGTAATATCAGATACCAGCACAACACAAGGTCACAGAACAGAGCATTCTGATATCAACTCAAATAGGGAAATCACAAAAACAAATTAAGATTAATTAAAAAAAAAACAAAACGCTCAAAACAGGGAATCATTGAAGTCAATATGTAAAAGATCACAATAATCAAAAAGAGGAACTAAATACAGGTGGCATGGAACTGCCATATGGAGAGGGATGCAAGGCGATATAGGACAATACAAGTTAGGTTTTTACTTAGAAAAATAGGGGTAAATATTAAGGTAACCACAAAGAGGTATAACAACTCCATAACTCAAAATAAAAACCAAGAAAAACGTAACGACTCAGCAAACATAAAGTCAAATACTATGAAAACGAGGAACACACAAGTTACAAAGAAAAACATCTCAGCACAAAAAAGTAAGTGGAAAAATGAAATTGTCAACAACACACAAAAAAAGGCATCAAAATGACAGCACTAAACACATACTTATCTATAATTATGCTGAATGTAAATGGACTAAACACACCAATAAAGGGACAGAGAGTCTCAGACTGGATAAAGAAACACGATCCGTCTATATGCTGCCTACAAGAGACACACCTTAGACTTAGAGACACAAACAAACTAAAACTCAAAGGATGGAAAAAAATATATCAAGCAAACAATAAGCAAAAAAGAAGAGGAGTAGCAATATTAATTTCTGACAAAATAGACTTCAAAGTTAAATCCATCACAAAGGATAAAGAAGGACACTACATAATGATAAAAGGGACCATTGACCAGGAAGATATAACCATATTAAATACTTATGCACCCAACGACAGGGCTGCAAGATACATAAATCAAATTTTAACAGAACTGAAAAGTGAGATAGACACCTCCACAATTATAGTAGGAGACTTCAACACACCACTTTCGGAGAAGGACAGGACATCCAGTAAGAAGCTCAACAGAGACACGGAAGACCTAATTACTACACTCAACCAACTTGACCTCATTGACTTATACAGAACTCTCCATCCAACTGCTGTAAAGTATACTTTTTTTTCTAGCGCACATGGCACGTTCTCTAGAATAGACCACATATTATGTCATAAAACAAACCTTTGCAGAATCCAAAACATCGAAATATTACAAAGCATCTTCTCAGACCACAAGGCAATAAAACTAGAGATCAAAAACAGAAAAACTAGGGAAAAGAAATCAAATACTTGGAAAATGAACAATACCCTCCTGAAAAAAGACTGGGTTATAGAAGACATTAAGGAGGGAATAAAGAAATTCATAGAATGCAATGAGAATGAAAATACTTCCTATCAAAACCTCTGGGACACAGCAAAAGCAGTGCTCAGAGGCCAATTTATATCGATAAATGCACACGTACAAAAAGAAGAAACAGCCAAAAGCAGAGAACTGTCCCTACAACTTGAACAAACAGAAAGTGAGCAACAAAAGAATCCATCAGGCACGAGAAGAAAACAAATAATAAAAATTAGAGCTGAACTAAATGAATTAGAGAACAGAAAAACAATTGAAAGAATTAACAAAGCCAAAAGCTGGTTCTTGGAAAAAATTAACAAAATTGATAAACCATTGGCTAGACTGACTAAAGAAATACAGGAAAGGAAACAAATAACCTGAATAAGAAACGAGATGGGCCACATCACAACAGACCCAACTGAAATTAAAAGAATCATATCAGATTATTACAAAAAATTGTACTCTAACAATTTTGCAAACCTGGAAGAATTGGATGAATTCCTGGAAAAACACTACCTACCTAAACTAACACAATCAGAAGTAGAACAACTAAATAGACCCATAACAAAAAAAGAGATTGAAACAGTAATCAAAAAACTCCCAACAAAAAAAAAGCCCTGGCCCGGTTGGCTTTACTGTAGAATTCTACCAAACTTTCAGAGAAGAGTTAACACCACTACTACTAAAGGTATTCAAAGCATAGAAAATGACGGAATACTTCCTAACTCATTCTATGAAGCCACCGTATCACTGATACCAAAACCAGGTAAAGACATCACAAAAAAAGAAAATTATAGACCTATATCCCTCATGAACATAGATGCAAAAATCCTCAACAAAATTCTGGCCAATAGAATTCAGCAAAATATCAAAAAAAATAATCCACCACGACCAAGTGGGATTTATAGCAGGTATGCAAGGCTGGTTTAATATTAGAAAGACCATTAATGTAATCCACCATATAAATAAAACAAAAGACAAAAGCCACATGATCTTATCAATTGATATAGAGAAGGCATTTGACAAAGTCCAACACCCATTTATGATAAAAACTCTCACCAAAATAGGAATTGAAGGAAAATTCCTCAACATAATAAAGGGCATCTATACAAAGCCAACAGCCAACATCACTCTGAAAGGAGAGAGCCTGAAAGCATTTCCCTTCAGAACGGGAACCAGACAAGGATGCCCTTTATCACCGCTCTTATTCAACATTGTGCTAGAAGTCCTAGTCAGAGCAATTAGGCTAAACAAAGAAATAAAGGGCATCTGGATTGGCAAGGAGATAGTAAGATTATTTCTATTTGCAGATGACATGATCTTATACACAGAAAACCCTAAGGAATCCTCCAGAAAACTACTGAAACTAATAGAAGAGTTTGGCAGAGTCTCAGGTTATAACATAAACATACAAAAATCACTTGGATTCCTCTACATCAACAAAAAGAACATCGAAGAGGAAATAACCAAATCAATACCATTCACAATAGCCCCCAAGAAGATAAAATACTTAGGAATAAATCTTACCAAAGATGTAAAAGACCTGTATAAAGAAAACTACAAAGTACTACTACAAGAAACTAAAAAGGACCTACTTAAGTGGAAAAACATACCTTGCTCATGGATAGGAAGGCTTAACATACTAAAAATGTCTATTCAACCAAAAGCCATCTATACATACAGTGCACTTCCGATCCAAATTCCAATGACATTTTTTAATGTGATGGAGAAAAAAATCACCAACTTCATATGGAAGGGAAAGAACCCTCGGATAAGTAAAGCATTACTGAAAAAGAAGAAGAAAGTGGGAGGCCTCACTCTACCTGATTTTAGAACATTTTATACAGCTACAGTAGTCAAAACAGCCTGATGGTACAACAGCAGGCCCATATACCAATGGAACAGAATTGAGAACCCAGATATAAATCCATCCACATACGAGCAGCTGATATTTGACAAAGGCCCAGTGTCAGTTAATTGGGGAAAAGATAGTCTTTTTAACAAATGGTGCTGGCATAACTGGATATCCATTTGCAAAAAAATGAAACAGGACCCATACCTCACACCATGCACAAAAACTAACTCCAAGTGGATTAAAGACCTAAATATAAAGGCTAAAACAATAAAGATCATGGAAGAAAAAATAGGGACAACCCTAGGAGCCCTAATACAAGGCATAAACAGAATACAAAACATTACCAAAAATGACAAAGAGAAACGAGATAACTGGGAGCTCCTAAAAATCAAACACCTATGCTCATCTAAAGACTTCACCAAAAGAGTAAAAAGACCACCTACAGACTGGGAAAGAATTTTCAGCTATGACATCTCCGACCAGCGTCTGATCTCTAAAATCTATATGATTCTGTTAAAACTCAACCACAAAAAGACAAACAACCCGATCAAGAAGTGGGCAAAGGGTATGAAAACACACTTCACTAAAGAAGATATTCAGGCAGCTAACAGATACATGAGAAAATGCTCTCGATCATTAGCCGTTAGAGAAATGCAAATTAAAACTACGATGAGATTCCATCTCACTCCAACAAGGCTGGCATTAATCCAAAAAAGACAAAATAATAAAAGTTGGAGAGGCTGCGGAGAGATTGGAACTCTTATAAACTGCTGGTGGGAATGTCAAATGGTACAACCACTTTGGAAATCTATCTGGCATTTTCTTGAAAAGTTAGAAATAGAACTACCATACAACCTAGAAATCCCACTCCTCAGAATATACCCTAGAGAAATAAGAGCCTTCACACAAACGGATATATGCACACCCATGTTTATTGCAGCTCTGTTTACAATAGCAAAAAGCTGGAAGCAACCAAGGTGTCCATCAACGGATGAATGGGTAAATAAATTGTGGTATATTCACACAATGGAATACTACACATCGATAAAGAGCAGAGACGAATCTGTGAAACATTTCATAACATGGAGGAACCTGGAAGGCATTATGCTGAGCGAAATTAGTCAGAGGCAAAAGGACAAGTATTGTATAAGACCACTATTATAAGATCTTGAGAAATAGTATAAACTGAGAAGAACACATACTTTTGTGGTTACAAGAGGGGGGGAGGGAGGGAGGGAGGGTGGGAGAGGGTTATTTACTGATTAGTTAGTAGTTAAGAACTACTTTAGGTGAAGGGAAGGACAATACTCAATACATGGAAGGTCCGCTCAACTGGACTGGACCAAATGCAAAGAAGTTTCCGGGATAAACTGAATGCTTCAATGATCAGCAGAGCAAGGGCAGGGGTTTGGGGACTATGGCTTAAGGGGACTTCTAAGTCAATTGGCAAAATAATTCTATTATGAAAACATTCTGCATCCCACTTTGAAATGTGGTGTCTGGGGTCTTAAATGCTAACAAGCGGCCATCTAAGATGCATCAATTGGTCTCAACCCACCTGGATCAAAGGAGAATGAAGAACACCAAGGTCACACGATAACTATGAGCCCAAGAGACAGAAAGAGCCACAGGAAGTAGAGACTTACATCATCCTGAGACCAGAAGAACTAGATGGTGCCCGGCCACAATCGATGACTGCCCTGACAGGGAGCACAACAGAGAACCCCTGAGGGAGCAGGAGATCAGTGGGATGCAGACCCCAAATTCTCATAAAAAGACCAGACTTAATGGTCTGACTGAGAATAGAGGAATCCCGGCGGCCATGGTCCCCAAACCTTCTGTTGGCCCAGGACGGGAATCATTCCCAAAGAGAACTCATCAGACATCGAAGGGACTGGACAATGGATTGGAGAGAGATGCTGATAAAGAGTGAGCTACTTGTATCAGGTGGACACTTGAGACTGTGTTCGCATCTCCTGTCTGGATGGGAGATGGGAGGACAGAGAGGGTTAGAAACTGGCAAAATTGTCACAAAAGGAGAGCCTGGAAGGGCTGACTCATTAGGGGGAGAGTAAGTGGGAGTATGGAGTAAGGTGTATATAAGCTTATATGTGACAGACTGACTTGATTTGTAAACGTTCACTTAAAGCTCAATAAAAATTATTAAAAAAAAAAGAAATACTTAGAAATTCTTACTATATAATAGTCACTATTCCAGATCGAGTGGTAAACAAACAAGATTTTCTTGGAGTTTATGTTGTTTTTGTTAGCTGCCATTGAGTTGACTCCAACTCATGGAGACCTTCTATATAACAAAACTGAAGGTTGCCAAGTCAGTCACTATTCAGGCAGCATTCTGTTGCGATCCATAAGGTTTTGATGCTAATCTTTCAAAGTTCTTTTTTTTTTTTTTTAACCAGGCCTTTTCTCCTAGTTTGTCTTAGTCTGGAAGCTCTGCTGAAACATGTCCACTGTGGGTGACCCTGCTGGTTTTTGAAATACCAGTGACATAGTTTCCAGCATCCTAGTGAACCACCACACAAGCCATCAAAATGCGACAAATTGACAGGTGTGTGGTGTTCACAGTCTTAAGTTGTTTTTGAGCTGCCATCAAGTCAGCCCCCAACTCCTGGCAACCTCGTGCACAAAGAAGCACAATGCTGCCCACTCCTGCTCAATTCTCATGATCAGTTGAGGCTTAAGACTATTGTGATCCGTAAGGTTTTCATTGGCTAATTTTCAGCAGCAGATTGCCAGGCTTTTCTTTCTAGTCCATCTTAGTCTGGAAGCTCCAATGAAACCTATTCAGCATCATCGCAACATGCAATCAACCACCGAGGTGCTTTGGCGAGGAATTGAACCTATGTCTCCTGCATGAAAGGTGAGAATTCTACCACTGATTCACGAATAACACAACATATTCTTATGGGAGGACATAAAAAACAAACAAGTAACTAGATAAATATACATACTGATTTTAAATGTTGGTAAAGTTTATGAGGTAAAATTAAAGCAGTGTGATGTGATAATAATGGAGTGTGCCTGGGGAGGTCACGGAAAGGCTCTCTGAAGGTGGCATCTGAATGAGAGGAGCTATAAGGAAGATCTTTCCAGTAGGAATAACAAGTGTAAAGTCTTGGATTTGATGGGTAAGCATCACGTTTTGGTTAAAAAAAACAGTGATTGAAGCTTAGTAAACAGGCAAAATTAGAGGAGAAAGGCTGGGGAGTTGGCATGATTCAGATGACATAGTCTTTTTCAACCTCAGAAAATAATCCAGATTTATTCTCAAGGGCAATTGTGAGGACAATAGAGTAACCATGCCCAGGAGCTGAAGAAGAGGCGCACGGTGAGAGGATTTTCATGGGCATATGGTGTGGACTTTCAGTGTCATGCTTAGGAATTTAAACGGTCACATTATATCGTTTCAAAAACCAGATCCAGCCCTTCCCGAGCAGCCGAGCACCCTTTTTCTCTCTTGACCAAATGTGACCATTAGAGGATTCACATTTTTCTCAACCTGATTCTTCCAGGCCATTGATCCATGTAGCCTGGTCCAACCATGCTGAATTTTCATTCCAACGAATAAACTCCCTTTTACTGCCTCCCTGACCGTCCCATGTGCAATTCCTCTGGGTGTTTCTTCCATTTGGTTCCTAGTCAGTCCTCTGTTACTGTGTTCATTATCTTAAAAAAGGAGAGGATGTGTTTCTGCTGAAGTTGCCCAATCTTGTTTTCACTCTATTGGACTCCAAAGTGTGCTGTCTGGCTGCGGGCAGATGGATGAGGGAGAAAAGCCACTGATTTGGTTTTCCCTTTCAATTTTCAGATCTTTCACTGCTTGCCTGGTTTTGTTTTCTCTTCTGACAGTGCATTTAAATACGTGCCTCTTCCCTGCCTCTCTTGAGGTAATCCTTTTCATTGCTTCTACCTGTAACATTTGCCTTTGATGGTTTCTGGGTATGTGTTTAGGATCAAAGATGTGCTGCTCTGTGCTTAGTTATCATGTCTGTGCTTTAAGTTATTTTCCTTTTGTACTCTGATTTTGGGGGCTTCTTTGTTGCTCTTAGATTTTTGTTTTGTTTTGTTTTGTTTTACTTAGGATGTTACGGTAGTGCTTTTTTTAATAAACTTTTTGATCTCCCAGAACTTGTAATGCATCATACAGTATCCTATTGCTGGCATTTTGAAAGAGAAATGCCACCTCTGAGAAATTCAATATTCCCACACAGGTTCTTGGCTTTACTCCTTTTTTAATATCTAACAATCAATTAGTTGATGCACACTTCCTGCATCAGGTCTCCGTTCAAGCCAAAAAATAGCTACTCATCTGTCTCTGTCAGTGGACAGTTAATCTAAGATGCTTACTCAAATAAAGGTCATCAGTAAATTCAGAATTATTTCCTAAATATTATTGCTTCCTTACTTCCCAGGAATCAAAGCAACAACTACAGATTCTAGAAAAAGGTGTCTTTTCTTTAAGATGGGGACAGGATACACAAAAATTGCATGATAGTGAAAGGACATCTTCCCAGCTAATTATCTGGGTGATTTAGATATTATATGATCTAATCCTTCATTATTTACTCCTTTCATTTTTATTTTTTAGAACAGCCAGCTGTTTTTACTACCTGGGTGAGTTTATCTTCAGTTTGTGTGTGTGTGTGTGTGTGTGTGTGTGTGTGACCTTGCTTTGGGCTTGACAAGTTATTTGCAATTTCTCTTGCTTTAAAATACTATCCACTGTTTTACAGTATAGAGTTGACTTCTGTGGAAATACACTGTTGCTTTTTTATGGAAGTTTTCTTCAGTTTTGATGCTATATTTCAAATAAAAATTTAAAGTTTGTCACAAAACATATCATTGTTACTTTTGTAAGTAGAGTGCTGATTGAAGAATGTTATTGATACAATTATAAATATTTTTATGTATTGGCTTCATTTTTCTTTCTTTAATACAGAAATATCTTTATCAATATAAAGTAAATATTATGACAGTATAAAAATTAGGGGAGAATGAGAGAAGGGTAACCATACTTATAATCATATTTTCTTAGTATAAACACAGCTTGGAATTTGGGTCATATGAGTTCAGTTCCTGAGAAGCTTATGATTTCTTCTAATAACGCAGCACTTGCTAGGTCCTGGAAATATGAAGAAGAAATAGAATCATCTTTGAGTTTGGAAGTGGTCCCACTGGAGGTGGCGGCTCTGGAAGAGACCATTTTAGAAAAACGTCTCAGACTCTATGATAGAAAGATGTAGGGAGAAGCCTAGGCGTATATGGAAGAAAAAAAAAAAAAAAGGAGGATCAAAACTCCAAACTCTCTAATTACATGGTTGATCTTTCTGGCATGGACAGCCCTCTCCCTAAGACTATTGGTGTGGCTGGCACTATCCTGAGTAATCAGGTTAGCACAAACTATCAGGTACCTACCAGAATGCTCCTTAGAAGCAAGGATGGCAAAACTACGTCTTACATACTTTGGACATGTTGTTAGAAGGGGTCAGTCCCTGGAGAAAGACATCTTGCTTGGTAAAGTAGAGGTCAGTGAAAAAAAGGAAGACCCTCAACGAGATGGATTGACACAGTGGCTGCAACAATGGGCTCAAGCATGATTGTGAGCATGGCACAACCAGGCAGTGTTTCGTTCAGTGTTTCATAGTTGGAACCGACTTGACAGAACCTAACAACAACATCAATTAGTGAGGGAAGAATGTAGCAGTCTTAATGTCTAATAAATTAGCAATTTCTCTTTGATTTGCTTAAAGACAAATAATTAGTCAAAATGTGCCTGATGAACCTTAAATTTAATGTAATTTGGACTTCAGTTGAAATAAGAAATATCAGATACTTTTTAGTGAGTGGTGCATAATAACACCTCATGCATAATTTAATCAAAGACATATTTTGAAATTTGGGACTCTATTACACTTTAAGACACTTTTTAAATATCACCAACCAGATGATAAGACCCTAGAATTCTTCTGATTTTAAGGTTCTAGGTGACGATTTTTAGAAAATTCCCATTTTAATGCTTAATTGCATCAACTTTAAAAGGGGATAGGTTAGCCTTAATGAGATTTAAGACCTTTTCCTTTTTGTGACTTCATTCTCTCATCATCACTTTGAGGCCAAAATAAGCATATTTTATTTAGAATTTGTTTGATATGTGTTTGGGGAGGCCTACCACTTTTCTTCTATGAACAAGCTTACTAAATTGAGTCTCACTTTGTAATTGTAAAATGTGAGAGTCACTATAGCCCTACCTTTGTATTAATCTGTTCCCATCGATTCGATTCGGACTCATATTGACCCTGTAGGATGGAGGAGAACTGCCCCATAGGGTTTCCAAGGAGCAGCTGGTAGTTCAACCTACTGACCTTTTGGTTAGCAGCCAAGCTCTTAACCACTGTGCCAGCAGGGCTCCACACTTATATAGTAGGAGGTTTTAATAAATAAGGAGATAGCAGAAAATATATTTGACATTAGTAAATAATTGTACGCAACCACGTTGAAACTGCTATAATTATTATTAAACTAAAACATTGAAGAACTAGTGGAAGAAAGTTATTACTTTCCTCTGAACCACAGAAAACACTTCTGCCCCAGCAACTTAATCACACCTGTATTATTACATTGTATAAGCCTTTGAATATCCTCATACTCTTTACAGCTCAACATTTCATGAGCTTGCCTTTCCTAGGCAGCTAATTAAATCAGTGACTGAATACTTCAATCCATACTAAGGCAATCACGAATTTCTATTTCTTCTCAACTAGTACCTGCATATAATTGCATATTTCTTTTTTTCTAGAATCTTGAAGGAGCATGATTTAATGGACTTAACGGGTTACTTTCTGAGCCTCAAGCAAGACTGACTTTTCAAGCCCTTGGTCAACTGGTTTCCATCTGAATGGAAGAAGGTTTGATGGGTCAGAAATGACCTCCTCAATGTCCCTAATGTGGCTTTAGATTAATGCACTGCAATGATTCTGAATTTGAGGCATCTACTTTAAAAAGAAATGGAACTTGTGAAGCATGGTTTCTTATTTTTCATACAGAAGGGATTAGTGGAGAGAAAATTAGGTTCCCTCATCTAAGTAAGTACCTCAGGGAACTATTCACCTATCAATGTACGGGATAGTTTCCGTGTGTAACTTACTCAATTTCATTAGCATTAATGGGAGTTTTGCATGAAATCCTGTGTGAATCATTGGCTTAGGAAATCTGTAAGAATTTGTCGATTATTTTATTTTGTAATGGTTCTGTTCTCCAGCTCAAACTTGTAACTCTTTAGGCTTGCAATAAATGCTAAATTTTGAAAAGAATTAAACTTGGATTTTTGAAGGTAATTAAGCACCGTAGCATCACGTACCATCATTCACTGTTGAGAATGTGAGATGAATGTGTAGGCTTCATACACAGATGTTCTATTGGCTTGTGGTCTTTACTGTGTGAAACTCCAAGTTTGAGTTTTAAACTTTTACCCAGTTGTGTTAGGTTTAATTAATGTGTACTCTTTTATAAATATCCTTGCTCAGTGTTGGTGGTTTTTCCTCAATGGTAGGCCACAAATTTTGGACTTTCTTGGGGGATACTCTAAGTACCCTGCATCCTCATTATCTCTAATGATCTTTGCATAGTGTAAAAAGAGAATTTTTGTCCAAACCTGGACAATTTTGAAAATTTAAGGAGAACAGCTGATGACTATGTTAGGACAACAAGCATAAAACCTTAGCTTTAACTCCAACCTTCTGAGATATCAATTCATACTACTACATCCTGGCCCATAAAACCTGGGAAAGCTCCACTTATAAAATGTCAGTAGTCCAGGATTTTAATACACCCTTTTTCCTACCCTTCCAGCTCTCCAGTTATTCTCACCAAAAACCTCCTTTCATCTGACCAAGATATCTAGATTCCTGTCCTTTCTACTTTTTCATTATCTATTTTTTTATCTTTATATCCCACTCTACACATTTCTTTCTAAATTTTAAATAGATTTCAAAAGCCTGCACACCAACCACTCTCTAACTAATATCCTCCTTTCACTTGTCCTGTTGTCATTTTCTTGCACCCGCCTCACAGAACACTAATTCTTAACTGAGCCCTTTGTAGAACCAGGCTAGGCACACTGCTTGAAGAAAAATCACAGCACCTTACAACATTCTGGTCCTTCAAATGTATTGTCTCTAGCATGAAATAAACACTCAAAACTGACAATCCTGCTTTCCCAGTAAACTTTCTCTCACAGTCACTGCAGCGGTTATTTTAAAGCATTTTCTTCATGCTCAAGCCTTCTAACTCAATCTGTAACCCATTTAGAATTCCTCATTCTACCTCTTATTTCAGAGAAAAGAGATGCCATTAAATTTGGAAATCTGTCAACACCAAACCCATAAATATAAATGTACCTTTGACCTTATTCTTGTCTTTTAAACTCATTACAGTATAAGAGAGTCTTCCTGTCATTGAAAGATTGATTCATTCACCTGAGCTCTGGAGTCAATAGCCTTCTTTGTGCCTCCCAAGAGATCTTGATATATTGATTTTTCCTTCTCTGAAATGTCTTCAAAGAAAACCAAGTAGCTAACATTGGTTGAGGGAACATTGACACATATTTACAGATGAAGAAACTGAGGCTGAGAGAAATGTCCAAAGTCATGTAGGTTGAAAATGGGTGATCTAGAATTAAGATCATAAGGTAAGGCTCCACACATAGAGAAATTGTTTGCTGTGATATATAGATTGCATCCCGTTTTCATTTAAACATCCTCGGGTCTCTCTCGTCTCAAGTAAAAGTCTTTGAAATAATCTTGTTTATTTTCACTGTCTCTGTTTTGGACACATCTTATTCATCCATCAACTCACAACAATCTGGCTTTAGCCAATTTTGTTCCCCTGACATCTTGCTCTTGCTATGGTTATCTATGAGTTCCTTGTTGCTGACTTCATTTCTCCTTTCTGAGTCAAAATCTTACCTGATATTTGATATTCTTAATTATTCAGTGTTTTTAAAATGTCCTTTCTCTGACACTACATATTTTTGGTTTTCTTCCTACCTCTTTTGCTTCTCCTCCTTGGCTTCCTTAATATACTCCTATTTCCTCAAATGGCTCTCAATTACTGATTTCTAACAGGATTTGACCTTTGGCACCACATCTATACAAAAACCTTAATGTGAAATTGTTTGCTCATGCATCCCAGAGGTGCTGTGAAAGGTCAGTGTGAGCTGTTAATCATCATCACCACCTTCTCCCCACCCCATGCTCTCACACACCAATAGCTGTTCTTTTCTCTCATAATAGCATATACATGCAAATCTTTGAATTGGTTGAAGCCTTGTAGTCAAGGAAGCATCTTGGTTGGCTTAGCCATAAATGAGAAGGGTGCCTTAACATATAATATGTAATGGGTTTTCTCATGCCCACTTCTGATGCAGTCTGACAAATAGGTTTTCACTCGCATCTATTTTGCCTCTTCATCACCTCCATCCATCACCTTTGTTGGTGCTAAGGTTGAATTTATTGTCATTTGCATTAGTGAGCTGAAATGGGCTGGTATTGGCCATTTTGAATCAGACAATCATATGGTCTACTATGCCAGGAATGACCACTTGAATAAGAATGGCCTTGCATGCATTGTCAAAAAGAACATTTTAAGATCTATCTTGAAGTACAACACTGTCAGTGATAGGATAATATCCATATGCTTATAAGTAAGACCAGGCAATACAACTACTATTCACATTTACGCACCAACCACTAAAGAAAAAGATGAAAAATTTGAAGATTTTTAAGAACTTCTACAGTCTGAAATTGATTGAACATGCAATCAGGATGCATTGATAATTACTGGCGATCGGAATGTGAAGATTGGAAACAAAGAAGAAGGATGAGTAGTTGGAAAATATGGCCTTGGTGATGGAAACTATGATGGAGATGACATGATTGAATTTGGCAAGACCAATGACTTCTTCATTGGAAATACCTTTTTTCACCAACAAAAATGGCGACTATACACGTGAACCTCACCAGATGGAATACGGAGGGATCAAATTGACTACATCTGTTGAAAAGACAATGGAAGAGCTCAATATTATCAGTCAAAACAAGGCCAGAGGCTGACTGCAGAACAGACCATCAATTGCTCATATGCAAGTTCAAGTTGAAATTGAAGAAAATTAGAACAAGTCCACAAGAGCCAAAATATGACTTTGAGTATACCCTACCTGAATTTAGAGACCATCTTAAGAATAGATGTGATGTGCTGAATGAACACTAGTGATCGAAGACCAGACGAGTTGTGGAATGACATCAAGGACATCATACATGAAGAAAGCAAAAGGTCATTAAAAAGACAGGAAAGAAAGAAAAGACCAAAATGGGTGTCAGAAGAGACTCTGAAACTTGCTTTTGAACATCAAGTAACTAAAGCGAAAGGAAGAAATGATAAAGTAAAAGAACTGAACAGAAGATTTCAAAGGGCAGCTTGAGAAGACAAGTACAGAGACAGAAAACCAATGGGAAGAACACACTTGGCATTTCTCAAGCTGAAAGAACTGAAGAAAAAAATAAAGCCTTGAGTTGCAGTAGTGAAGGATTCTGTGGGGAAAATATTAAACAATGCAGAAGCATCAAAGAAGATGGAAGGAATACACAGAGTCAGTATACCAAAAACAATTGATCAGCTTTCAACCATATTAAGAGGTAGCATGTGATCAGGAACTGATGGTACTGAAGGAAAAGGTCCAAGCTGCATTGAAGGCATTGACAAAAAACAAGGCTCCGGGGATTGACAGAATATCAATTGAGATGTTTCAACAAATGGATGCCCTGCTGGAAGTGCTCACTCATCTGTGCCAAGAAATTTGGAAGACAGCTACCTGGTCAACAGACTGGAAGAGATCCATATTTATGCCTATTCCCAAGAAAGGTGATCCAACCGAATGTGGAAATTATCAAACAATATCATTAATATCACAAGCAAGTAAAATTTTGCTGAAGAGCATTCAAAATTGGCTACAGTAATATATGGACAGGAAACTGCCAGAAACTCAAGCCAGATTTAGAAGAGGACATAGAACCAGGGATATCATTGCTGATATCACATGGATCCTGGGGAAAGCAGAAAATACCAGAAAGATATTTACCTGCATCTTATTGACTATACAAAGGCATTCAACTATGTGGATCATAAAAAAATTATGGATAACATTGTCAAAAATGGGAATTCCAGAACAGTTATTTGTGCTCATGAGGAACCTGTACACAGATCAAGAGGCAGTTGTTCAGACAGAACATGGGGATACTGAATGGTTTAAAGTCAGGAAAGGTGTGTGTTAGAGTTGTGTCTTTTTACTATACCTGTTCAATCTCTATGCTGAGCAAATAATCTGAGAAGCTGGATTATATGAAGAAGAATAGGGTGTCAAGATTGGTGGAAGACTCATTAACAATCTGCATTATGCAGATGACACAACCTTGCTTGCTGAAAGTGAAGAGGACTTGAAGCACTTACTAATGAAGATGAAAGACCACAGCCTTCAGTATGGGTTGCACCTCAACATAAAGAAAACAAAAATCCTCACAATTTGACCAATAAGCAACATCATGATAAATGGGGAAAAGACTGAAGTTGTCAAGGATTTCATTTTACTTGGACCCAAAATCAACACCCATGGAAGCAGCAGTCAAGAAATCAAAAGACACGTGCCATTGGGCAAATCTGCTGCAAAAGGCCTCTTTAAAGTATTGAAAAGCAAAGACGTCACCTTGAAGACCAATGCATGTCTGCTCCAAGCCACGGTACTTTCAATTGCATCATATGCATGTGAAAGCTGGACAATGAATATGGAAGACCGAAGAAGAATTGATGCCTTTGAATTGTGATGTTGGTGAAGAATATTGAATATACCATGGACTGTCAAAAGAAAGAACTAATCTGTCTTGAAAGAAGTACAACGAGAATGCTTCTTAGAAGCAAGGATGGCGAGACTAAGTCTTACATACTTTGGATGTGTTATCACGTGAGAACTGTCCCCGGAAAAGGACATCATGCTTGGTAAAGTACAGGGTCCATGAAAAAGAGGAAGACCCTCAAGCAGATGGCTTGACACAGTGGCTACAACAATGGGCTCAAGCATAACAATTGTGGGCATGGTGCAGGACTGGGCAGTGTTTTGCTCTGTTGTGTATGCGGTTGCTTTGAGTCAGAACCGACTTGACAGCACCTAACAACAACGGCTAAAGAAGGTTAGCATTCATTGAAGAAAGGGCCTAAGTTAGAGTGAACTTCTGTTTGATTTCTTCGTCTATTATCTGTCCATCCATTCCTCCTTTCATTTCCCCAATACATTATTTTAGCAATCAGATAATAGAGATAGGAAAATAAGAAAAAAATGAAATATTAGAGAAAAAGGAAGAAGTACAGATTAAGGCCAAAAAGCTTAGTGTGCCAAGGATTCTCATGCAGACATCTATGCATATTTATAGTACTGCACAGAACATTACTTATTTTCCAGTTGTCCCTTTTACAGAGTAAGATCTTCAGGAAAAAGGACATCGTATTATTTTTCTAAAGAAACTACACTGTCTCTAGCACTGTGCCTTGCCCGGAGTTGCCAATAAATGTGCTACTTCTCTAAACAAACCTTTGAAACAACAAGGAAGTTTCAATTATTTGTTTTCTCTGAGAACAGAAGCAACAGTTCTTTACCATTTCCCATTAAAAATTCGAGTTTTATTGCTACCTCTGGATAAATTTCACACATGAATCTTTTTATGTAATGTTGCTAACCTACTAAAATTTCAGATTTTCATTGCTTCATATTTTATAAAAATGTAAAAGAAACAGAGAAGGTAAGATGTAGGTAAGGCCCAACATAATACTTTTATATCCCACACACCCAAGGTGTACCAATTTTCACCCCACAGCTAAGAGTCACATATGATAATATATATACAGTATCATCTGCCCTAGGTTGTCTTGCTGTCTCCACCAATGGAAAAATGTTTCGCACAAATGGTTACGCACTTGACTATTACCCAAAAGGTTGGCAATTTGAGGTGCCTTGGAAAATGGCCCTGGAAATCTATTTTGAAAGGTGACGCCCTTGAAAAACCTATGGAGCAGCTTTATTCTACACATATGGGGTTGTCGTGAGTTGGAACTGATACAAAAGCAACTAACAGCAACAGCAACTATATATATATATATATAAATACAAGGGATATAAGAAATTACCTTGAAAAATAAATTTTAATTTGGCAATATGCATGAATATTTTCCCCAATAGTCATACATTATGATCCAAGAATTCTATTTCCATATAATTTATCCTAGAGTTACTGAGAAATGTAGGCTAAGATTTGTAGGATTTATATACATGGATATTTATAGCTATATTATTTGAAATAGGAAAAAGTGGATGAATACAACCTTAATAACCATCTACTGTTTTATAAATTATACCCATATTATAGAATATTGTTCAGTCCTAGAAATCAGATTTCAAAAGAATATTAAATAAGGCAATAAAATACCCATAAAGTAATTTTAAGTGAAATTAAGAACTGTAAAACATGTAATTGCAATGGTGATAACTTAGGCATTTTATATATACTTTTATTTTGCTCTCCTTTTTTCATTTTTTGCAGTAAAACTTCTATTTTTATAATCAAAAAGTTAAATGATTTTTAATGGAATTCTTTCTAATAGTTAAGATAAAAAACAGTTAATAGAATGGGATCTAATAGGGTCCAATATAAATGTCTGTGTTCAGATTTAAAAAATTAAAGTACATAAGTACCTGAGGAGACAAAAAAATTTTAATAACTATTCATGATCCTAATGAATCAAGAACAGTTTTAGGCAACAGTGTGCCATAACTCCTGACAAGACAAACACAGTCTTTGAATTATCGCAGTGTTTCTATTATGAAAATAAAAAGTGATAGGCCCTTGCACTCTAACTTGGTTTGGCCATATTTTGAGTATTGTATTTTTCCTTTCAAGGACCACATTTTAAGAGGACCAATGATGTATAAGAGGCTGTGACCAAAATTATGAATGGCTGCCATGTGGGAAAGCATAAGAATTACAAATTCCTCCAAGTAGAAGTGCTATGGGGGCATCTGTTTTGTTCAACTGTAAAGGCAGATTTCTCAAAATAAGAGCTATAACAAAAATGGAACCAGCCTTACTGTGATCCCGTTATTTTCCTATCACAAAGCTAGTGGCCACCCGGATGTGAGCTCTGGTCCACAAATAGAGCAGATTAGCCTCACCAACCCTTCTAATCTGCAGAACCTGAGATCTGAAAGGCAAAACAATTTGGGTGTTTCCAGGCTTCAGACACTCTTTTCATTATGAAGATTCCTTCCCCAGTAACAAAACATGAGAAAATATCAAAGAAAAGAGGATGAGTCTGACTCACAGAATAGAGCTGCTTTTGTAATATAGCATGTTCTAAGACTATCCAAACAGATGTACCGTAGAAACAGTTTGCCAGATTATTATACAATAATATTATAAAATATTTTTCTCAATGAAAAAGAATTGTGGCTATCAACCTAAGAAAATCTTGCTGGAACGCATGTGTTCAAAATTGTCTTCGGAAACTACCTAATATGTCGATAATTACATATGGGTCTATTTAATGTCTGGTTTTGAATTGCTTTTTCTGTGATTCACAAAAAAAGTACAAGTATGCCAGATGGCAATGCATAAGATGAGAATAATTTAATGCTTTTGCTTAACAGAGTACTGTGACTTGGCTTACTGTGAGACAGAAAATGTCATTTTCTGTGATAATTGAACCTTTACATGGAAATATACGGGTTTATGGATGTGTGCGTGTAGATAGGCTGATAGATAGATAGATGATAGATAGAAGATAGGTAGATAGATAGATGATAGATAGATAGATAGATACATAGATAGATAGATACATAGATAGATGATAGATGAGAGAGATAGGTAGATAGGTAGATAGGTAGGTAGGTAGGTAGACGCATAGGTAGAGATTACTGGTATGACTCTATAAAGATTTTTTTCACTTCTGTGTCTTGTTTACTCACTCAGTGCATTTTGCGTATTCACCAATGAGACTTGTATGGCATGTGCTTTGCATTAAATCTCCATTGTGATGATTCTCCATCTTCTAGATTCATGTTACAGAATAGGGGTGTGAAGATGAGTCTGATAAAAAAATAAAAATTAAAAAAAAAATCTGTACTGAGACCCGCATTCAACAAATGCAATATGAATATGAGTATTAACCAAAGCTGAGATAATAAATGGGGGGTGGGAGGTGGGGAATGATTCAAACACTTTCAATTGAAATTATGTGGATCCCACCATTATAAAGCATATTTACTGACAAAGTGCAACCTGCGATTACGTAGCAGGGACTTACTAGGTAACTATGAGCTCCTGCAACAAAACATATAATTTTGCTTATTTTTGAACAATAATGGGCTTAATTAAGGTTTTTATATATATATATACACACACACACATAGACATGTATATTTAAATAAAATAAATGAAAACTATTTCAAACATTGATTGGCAAAAAAACAGGAGTTCTAATTAATCTGTTTTGATTTCTGCTGCAGATTTTAGCCAACATTTTATACTTAGCTGTGACATAACCGTATCTATTTAACTTTCATCTAAAAGCAAGAAAATGTCTTCAAAGTGTCCTAGGCTTCCAGTGGATTTCCGACTCCTATCTTCTAATTTCTCATTTTACAGAAATAAAAATAATCTCAGAAAGTTATCTTCTCTTTAGTGTGTCTATATAAAGTCTGCATTTTCTTTCTGCAAAATCACTGATTTCATTTAAAATTGACAAAACTAAAGTTATTTTCCTTGCATTCCATGTCAAACAAATTAACCTTTCCTCTATTCTCATTTCCTTCCAATTGCCTTAACGTCTTACCTCCAGTTGGTAAACATCCGCCATCCCAAACCATATCAAATTATTTTGCTTTCCTCTAGATCTCTCTTCTATTCAGATTCAAGTTTTTTTTTTTTTTTTGGAAAAGTATTTAATACTTGTCTGCTGTTGCTATTGTTAGTTGCCATCGAGTTGGTCCCTACTCACAGAGACCTTATGTTTTACAGAATACAACTTTGCCCAGTCCTGAGGCATCCTCACAATTATTAGTATGTTTGAGCCCATTGTAGCCACTGCATCAACCCATCTCATGGGAGGTATAGTATAGGTAAACCTCAAAGACATCTGCCATTTTCTGTGTCCCTCTACCTCCCAGAATAAGCCTTGGTGGCACAGCGGTTAAGCACTCAGCTAATAACCAAAGATTGGTAGTTTGAACCCACCAGCCACTTTGCGGGATAAAGACGTGGCAGTCTGCTTCCGTAAAGAGTATAGCCTTGGAAACCCTATGGGCCAGTTCTACTCTGTCCTGTAGGGTCTCTGTGAGTTGGCGTCGACTCAAAGGTAACAAGTTTTTCTCGTTGTTTTGTTTTGTTTTCTATCTTCGAGAGGAAAGCCTTTGTTACTTTGCCCAAAGCTGGTGTGCCGCTCTCTGAAGTTTCATATAGTTAGGACTCCTTCATTCAGCCCTTCGCAACTCAACTCTTAAACCTTGCTTTTTTGTTCTAACACAGAGCTCATCATCTTTAGATGCTCAATCAACAGAGTAGCTAATAAACAAGTAAATTGCCCAATGTTTAAGTCAGATTGGTCCAAGAACCAAAATAATGCATATTAATATTTTTAATTTTCCTAATCAATGACTTGTAACATTAGTGTACTATATTGGGCTAAGTTTGTCCAAGTGAATCAAAGAGCGTGATGAGGTCGTTCAACAGTCAGAAACCTCAAAAGTAATGTCTCTGCCACAAAATGCTCAGGACAGAATAAGAGCCTAGCCTACCTACTCAACTACCCTTGAGTCCCTAGAATCCTGGAGTCTCACACACACACACACACGCGCGCACACACGCACACACCCGCACACACGGAAATGGGATACTGACACTTACTTAGTGTTTGAAGTCTCAGTGCCAGTCTGTCACTATCCTGTAAGCAATAAATAAATTTTGCCTGCAGCTGCAGGAGGCCTGCTTTCTTTAGCACCGAATTCATTTACTTGAGAAGAAAGCAAGCAACCTATGTCCACATCACTTACAGGTTTTGTAACTGTCTTCTCTGCAATTGATTAGGCTCCATTTGTTTACATAATATTAAGGAGTATTTCAGGTACCAATCCTTCAAGATGCAAAAGCAAAAATACATTGTTTTCAGTTTCTTTAGACTTAATTAATTTGTAGACTTCTGGGCTAGGTTAACTCAATTGATTTTTTTTTTTTTTTTTCCCCATCCCCTTCCCCTTTTGTCACTTGAAACTTGAAACTGGGCCTGGAAAAGCTCATTTGCATTCCTGCAGCTAGGCTGAAGAATAAACCCAGCAGACTTGTCTATTTGTGTACTTTAATATATGACTGTGCTTGCTTCAATCAAGGCTTATTTTCAGTATCATGGCCAACAAAAGCATTAAACGAGTTTTCTCCGACATGAGTGATAAGTTGCAGAATGTATTTCTTTAAAGGATTTTTTTTATTATTTTTTGGGTGATGCTTACAGAATATGATAACAAATAACAGCAAGAGTGCAAATCTCACTAGAAATTCACAGTGCTACTTGGCCATTTGAACTCTTTCTTCTTGCTTCCTGACATGTTAAATACCTTCATCCTGGTTTAGGTTATACCTGATTATAAGTTTAAGATGTTGCAGTTTCATCTCTAAAGAATTATTTAAAAATTCAGTTTTTCATGTTGAACTTCAACCATTGCATTCTCCACCCATAATTTCACCGTTTCATATACTGATCTCATCTGGGTGTTGATGCTGGTATTGGTGTCTTAGAAGGAAAAAGCTCTAAAGTATATTTTTTCAGCCATCAGTATTGTTTTGACATAATTTCTTCTAGTTCTTCCCCCAAGAAAATTCTTAGTATATTTTCATTTAAATTATTTCTTCCTTAACTCTTCCCCCTCCCACAGGCCAAATATTCAGCTGAACTCAACTATTTTTCTGACTATAAACTCACATGGTTTCAACCATACAATCAAAATCTGTATATGTTTGAGTGTGTGTGTGTGTGTGTGCGAGAGAGAGAGAGAAAAATCTATGTGTGGTACTCAAAAGGTACACAGGAAAGAAGGGAGGGGACACACACACACAAAAAAAACATATTCCCTGGGCTCTGTGTGATGCTGTAGTATAATGTTAATGACAAGGATGATATGATGATGTTCTCAGTTATGTCAGTCAACACATTCTTTTCACAACCTAATCTCCTTCATCTGAACGAGAAATATATTTTTAGCCAACTCTCTGGGACCAAGTCATTGATTTATGAATATAAGGTGAAGGACTTCATGAATTTTTTTCTGACCTCCATCTGTCATTTCCTCAGACATATCTATTTTAAGAAATATAAAACAAATTGTTTTAATGGAGTACATTATCACCTTGATATATCACACAGGAAGAACTCCCTCTGCTTCTTATCTTACCTGTACAGAAAATTAGCCTTACGTTGCCCTAAGCTGATTTTTCTTTCTATTCTTTATTATTTTATACTGATGATGACATATATTACTCAAATGCTGATTCATTCTGAATATTCTCTTGAAAGTTTGATGTAAGTTCCTTCAGGTCTTTTGTAGATAAGGACAGATTACCAGAAGCAATTTTTCCTGCATTTGAAAATTCCGAGGAAACTAATCTGCCAAAGGGACCTAACAGCACATTTAATATGGCTACTAGTTTCCCCGTTAGTGAGTATGACTTCACAGTCTCCCAGCACTATTAGTTACCTCTTAACACATATCACACCTATTCAGGTTTAAATCTTATTCAAAATAACCATAAAGAAATAGAACTAGATAGAAATAGATAGCCTTGAACTTTTGATGCATATTATTTGGGTGGAATTCCATGTAGTCTCATTTATAGTTGTTTGTCACTAAATACGTAAATTATATTTTTCTATATATATCAACGGAAACCCTGGTGGCGTAGTGGCTAAGTGCTACAGCTGCTAACCAAAGGGTTGGCAGTTCGAATCTGCCAGGCACTCCTTGGAAACTCTATGGGGCAGTTCTACTCTGTCCGATAGGGCCGCTATGAGTCGGAATTGACTCGATGGCACTGGGTTTCGTTTGGTTGGTATATACATCAACATATTCTCTCTCTCAATACATACACACACAAATACTATGCAGTACAAAGAAGGTCTGGATACAGGAAACATGCGAGGACATGAGAAGTGACAATTTATTTACTTGGTTAGGTGCAAAATGGATATAAGCCAATATGCTATTTTAAAAGTATAAATTAGAAGTTGACACAACAATAGGGTCCATTTCAGGACAAGATACAGCGTGTTTCATGCAGGCAGATGTTAACATAGTACACTTCCTGGTAAAGTATTGTGAACTTTCTGCATGGACTTGGAAGCCCTGATAATGCACTTCAGAATGGGAGAATATTCCCTTAATTTGCATGCAGAGATTTGGAGGTCTTCTCAGGTGATGGTATCGTGAAGAAATAAATGGCAGTGTATCGAAAGGACCGATTTGAAAGAATTTTGTTAAAGAACGTACCAACTAGGGCTTCATTAATAACATTATTATGTACAAGTAATTACCTCTCTTTGTTTTGGTTGTACCTGAGCATTTTGTCCTACTTGACTCCTACATTTGACGAACTAAAGTTTTGTCAAAGGAGGGTGATCTGGAGGGTGAAATACCTAAAATCCAAATTAGAAATAAGGAAGAGGTGAAGGTGTAGTAACCATTTAGCTTGGATAGTTATAAAAGAATGGTAACAGTTTTTTCACATCTAAGACACTACCAGAAAGAAAACAGGATAGTATACTGAATAGCTTTAGAGAATAAAACTAGGTCAAGTGGGGGTGAAGTTGGAATAAGTGAGAGATTATCTAATTTAAAAGAAAATTAATGCCACCGATCCACATAACTGAACTCTTTTGAAGTACATTTTACCTTGTCACTGGGAGAATTCAAGTGAAATGATTATAAGAAACAGAGCCAAAGGGGATCCCTCACTGGGCAGAAGTTTGGAAATGAGACTATAGATCTCTTTCTAGCCTCAAGATTTTAAAATTTCAATAAATCATACACTTTGGAAGTTTGCAATTATCAATTTGATGAACTCTTATATATTCGGATGGATCAAAGTACTCATGTATTTAATATTAAACATAAAGAAAATAACTTAAAGAATATTAAAAAGCATTGGTGATAACTAGACTCAATCCATGCCATATAATTACAAAATTAAACCCAGTTTTTATCTATCTTTGGAGAAACATAGGGGAGAACTATTTTGTGAAAGTCACTACGTTGAGTGCTGAAGTTAATACAAAAATAACAATGACCTGGTTCCTCTTCTCAAGCAGATTTTTTTTTAATTGTGTTAAGTGTGTATATACATACATACATATATATATATAAAACAAAACATTTGTCAGATTTTTATCTAAAAGGGGAGATGAGGCAATAAACATACATTGATGAGCTTGGAGATAGAAATCCTTAAGTTGCTTTAATAGGTATTGAGGACGGGATAAAAAAAGACAAGGGAAGTGGGCATGCTGGAATGGACATACTATGTAAGGCTGCAGGAGCTACCAGAAAATTGTGTTCTCCAAGAGGGGCCAGAAGACACACCATTCACCAAGGCCAAGAGGATACCGTTGAGAAGGGCACTAGCAGGTAATAAGTTCAGGTGTGCTTCTCTTCTGCAGGCCCAAGAATGATAGTGAGAGAAGTTATCACAGAACTCAGCTCATTAACATCTGTGAGGATTATGAGGTCCTGAAGTAATAGATGGTGCACCTTAATCACCAGAATCCGGGAAGCTGCAATTAACATAATGATAGGAATAGTCACAGGGCCAGCTAAGTGACTTTTCCACAGGGAATTGGGAATATGATTAATAGGGTATGATGTCCCTCAGGATAGAATAGATGGACAATCAACAAGGGTTCTGATTAACATCAATAATAATAATAGTAATAATAACCAAGAATGAGCAGTAAGTGACTGAGGCCAGTCACCTCAATAAAAAGTCATGAGCCGAGTTGGTTTTCAGATTTGCAAGACATTGATTTAAGAAGTGGCTTTGCCCCTAGGTTAAAGGATCCCGCAACACCATGGCAAATAAATGCTGTGATGATATCCCTAAATTTAGGAAATAAAACTACAGAGTTTGAAGTTAAAATTAAATTTCAGATAAACAACAAATACTTTTTTACTATAAAAAAAATATTGCATGGAATATATTTATATTGTTGATTTGAAATTCCAGTTTCACTGGATGTCATCTATTTAATATGGTATGGTAGTCTTACTCTTTGGAGGTCCAAAGTGTCATCATGGCTCCCTGGTAGAGTAACAGTTTTCAGGGCCCAGGTAATAAACACAGTCCCATCTAAATTCTGGCTCACAGTGGGCTCATTCGGTCACAGGCTCACCCAGGTGTAATTTCCCCATTTTCCAGTGCTTAATTGAGATTGGGGTACTTGACAGTTGGAGTGACTTTCACACTGAGTGCTTGGTCTGTGGAGTAAAATTATCACAGAGGAGAAAGCCAGAAAAAAAAAAAAAAAAAAATCTCTGAAACTATTCTACTTCATCCAAGTTAGCAAATCAAATCAAAAACAACATTGTATTCTAGAGGGAATGTCAGAGATTTCGTTCCACCATAAAAGACCTAAAAGATACAAGGGTGCTGGCCCCTATCATATCTTCACTTAATTCAACAATCTGGCCACTACAGAGATTGGATGGATCCTGGAGAATGCCTGTAGAATATCACAGAGTTAACCAAGTATTAACCACAGTCATACCCGTATCACTGGATATGGTATCATTGCTATCATTGATTAATAAGACCTCGGGTATATAGCATGCAGCCCCTGATTTGACAAATGTGTTATTTTCTGTTTAAATTATAAAGGATGATCAGAAACAGTTTGCACTCACAGTAGGACAGAAAACAGTGTTCATTTATAGTTTGCCTTAGGGCTATGTTAATTCTTCTTTCCTTTGTCATAATATGTTTCCAAGAGATTTTGGCCACCTGGAAATCCCAAAGAGAATAGCACCACTTCATTGCATCAGTGACATCAAGCTCAGTGGGCAAGATCAGCAGACGTATCTAGTACTCTAGAGGCCTTGATAAGACACATGCATTTCTGAGGGTAGGAAAGAAACCCTACAAGATTCAGGGACCCACCATTCCAGTGAAATTTTTAGAGGTCCAGTGGTCAGGAAAGTGCCATGGTATTTCTTTCAAGATAAAAGACAAATTGCTGCATTTTGCATCTACTACCACGAAGAAGGAAACACAATGCTTAAACCTTTGGGTTCTTAAAAAAACACATCCACAACTGAGACCATATACTGGGACATGGAAGGCTGCTAGGTTTCATGAAGCAAGCAAGGGCACTAGAGTACATCCAGGCCATAGTTCAACCAATGATCCCACTTGAGCCATATGACCTAGCAGACCCTATGGTGTTAAAGGTGTCATTGGTAGGAAATGATCTAGTATGGAGTTCACGACAAACTTTAGCTGGAGAACCCAACGTAGGTCCCTGGGATTCTGGAGCTATATCATTCACAGCAGAGAATTACAAGCCCTGTGAGAAACAAAAAATTTTTGACATGTTACTGGGCCCTGGTAAAGATAAAGTGCTTGAATGTGAGACACCAACTGGCATTGTGATTGAAATTTCCCATAATTATCTGGGTTCTGTCAGAATTAACAAGTTATTAAGTCAGATATGCTCAGCAGCTGTATATCATATAATGGAAACGGTAATCCAGAAATACTCTGAGCAAGACCAGAGGACACGAGTTAGGTCCATGAGTTCATAGCAAAGGCTCCTTCATCTCCCACTATAGTTGCATCAGTGCCCTCCGTCAGCTTCCAGCTATGCCTATATGGGGGTTCCTATGTGATCAGCTAAAGGAGGAGAGAAAAGGCTGAGCTTGGTTTATGGATAGTTCAACGGGTATGTGGGTGCAAACAAAAATGGGTAGTGGCTGCAGTATAGCCACGTTCAGGGGTAGGCTTGACAGACAAGAGAATGATAATTTTCCCAATTGGGTAAGCTTGAGCAGTGAATTTGGTCAGTCATCTATTTTTGTGGAAGGAGAAGTAGCCCAAACTATCATAGCAAGGGCCTTTAAGGAAAACAACTGAAAGATAAAAGACCTTTTTCAAGTAGATGCATATGTATGGTCATATTGAAGAGGGCATAAAATGAGAAGATTTTTGTGTTAACCTCCATAAGAAAACATACCACAGAAGAAGCACTGAACAGCAAAGTAGTCAGTATGACTCAGCCAGTTAACATTAATTAGCGTTTGTTAACAGGCACTCCACAACTGGCATGATAAGCCCATTTATGGAGTGGCCATGATAGCAGAACCAGAAGCTACAAATGAGCCCAACTAAATAGACTCCCACTTACCAAGGCAGACATAGCTACTGATACTTCTGAATGTCTAATTTATTAGAGACCAACACTAAGCACCCAATATAGCAATGTCCTGAAAGGAGATCAGTCATGTACTTGGTTGACAACATTGGGCCCCTTTCATTTTGAAAGGACATGTAGTTCATCCTCACGAGGATAAATACATATTTTATGTATGAGTTTTCCTTTCCTGCCCATAAAGCCATAGCCAAAACCACCCTTTGGGGGCTACAGAATACCTGGTCCATAGAAATGGAATTCTGCACAGTATATCACCAGACCAGGGATACTCTTTATGGAGAAGAAGGTGCAGGAGGGGTACACGACCATGGAACTCACTGGTTATGTCATCTACCACGCCATCTAGAGGCAGCTGGCCTCATAGAACACTAGAATGGCCTTCTAAGGGTACACCTGAAATACCAACTCAGAGTAAACACTCTGAAAGGAATGGGTGCCATCCTTCAAAACACAGTGCATTCATTAACAAAAAGATCTTTTTTTCCTGTCTTCAAGAGGAAAGATAACTGTGTTTGAAAGCCAAGAGGTGAAGGCATGGATGGCCACACGTACCATCACTCCCAATGTTCCACGGGGGAACCTTGTGCTTTCAGTCCCCATAACAGTGTGTTCTCAAGTATTGGTGGTCCTGCTCCCCAAAAAGATACAGTCTTGCCAGTAGACACAGCAAGGAATCTTGCTGAACTACAAGTTATACCTGCTTCCAGGTCACTTTGGACTCCTTGAGCAAGAGATCAGCTGGCAAAAAAAAAATTGAGTCACCGTACTGACACAGGTAATTGACCTTGATCAGTAGGAAGAGTTAGGGCTTCTTTTACACAATTTGGGGGCAAGGAGAAATACCTGTGGAACTTGGGTATCTAGTTGTCTAAAAAAAAAACTAGTGCTGCTATAAAAGAAATACCGTAAGTGGAAGGCCTTAACAAAGACAAATTTATTCTCTCACAGTCCAGTAGGGTACAAAGTAGGCTACAAGTCCAGATTCAGGGTGTCAGCTTCAGGGGAAGGCTTTCTCTCTCTGTTGGCTCTGGGGGAAGGTCCTTGTCATGAATCTTCCCCTGGTCAAGGAACTCCCCTGTGCAGGAACCTCACGTCCAAAGGACACGATCTGCTCCCAGCATTGCTTTCTTGCTGGTATGAGGTCTCCCCTGTCTCTCTGCTCGCTTCTCTCTTTTATATCTCAAAAGGATTGGCTTAAGACACAATCGAATCTTGTAGATTGAGTCCTCCTCATTAACATAACTGCCATCTATCCCACCTCATTAACATCACAGAAATAGGATTTACAACACATAGGAAAATCACATCAGATGGCAAAATGATGGACAATCACACAATACTGGGAATCATGGTCTAGCCCAATTGATACACATATTTTTTGGGGACGCAATTCAGTCCATGACCTCCTGGTACTATCTTGCCACATTATAGCTATGAATGGATATGTGCAGCAATCCAGAACTGAAAGATGGATAACTATTGTGATGGCTAATTTTATGTGTCAACTTGGTTAGGCTATAGTTCCCAGAGGTTTGTCCAAACGCTAGACCTGTTGCTATTTCACAATGTAATCTAGTATAATGTAATCACCTACCATAATGTAATTTAATGTAATAGAATTCATCAGTCAGTTGAAAAGGGAGCTTCTTTAAAGTATGTTCTTCCTCTAGACTATAACTAGATATTCTGGCAACTTGCTCTTGCTCTGTCCACTCTGTGCTCTTTCCTTTGCCTGACTTATGGGTCTTGGGAGGCAAGCATACAAAAATCCTCAGCCTGCCACCTGGCCTATGAATTTTGGTCATGCCACTCCCCGTACTCCGCTCCGCTACACTCACACACAGTCCATGAGCCAGAGAGAGTCTCCAGTCTGTCATCTGACCTACCTATTGTAGACTTGTCAACCCCTGCAACTGGACGACCCAAGAGAGGTAAATCCTCTCTCAGTCTCTGTTTCTCTCTCTCTCCAATCATTTGGAAAAACAGCATGACAAAATCAAGTAAAATTAAATGTATCTAATTCCTAAAACCTAGTGCTTCAGGCATGGTTCAGTTGAAGACAAGGAAAACATATCTCCAATTAAAACATATCTGAAGCCAAAAACAATTCAGCACAGGAGTATATGGGCATATAAAACCTTCAAGAAGACTGAAGGAACAGACCCCATGCCCCATGGGAAGCCTCTGGAAATGACTGCCTGAGCAACCCCTCTCACTATCCCACCAGAAATGCAACTATCTCCTTGCCACAGTGAGCAGAGTGGAGAATTGGAATGTGGCGGATGGAATGCATGGCCTTATAGTTGTCATCCAAGAGTCAGGGACTTCCACCGCAACACTCAGCTCCAGGGCCACTACACATCTGCTAGTCCATTGGCAAAAAATGTGTGTTCTGTACCCTGTCTCTTGGCACAGAGTGTCAGTGGCGCATTGCCTGACACTGCGAAAAGAAAAAAGCCTCTTTGCTCTGCTTGTCCTCCTTCCCTCAGCCTTCACCTCACCTCTCTATTTCAAATCTCCGTGTGTCTGTATAGCTGACTGGAAAATCTAAAACAAATCTGCAACTCCAGATAGAAGGGAGTTTCTCACTTCCCAGGCATTGTTATATGGTCAGACAAGTGAAGAGAAGTTTGAAATGGAAGCTGAGTACCGACTTACTAAATACACCACATCTAGCAATTTCCCTTCTATAAAACTATTTATCCATAAGTATTGGTGTTTTGATTAGCTAATTCTTCATCATGCCTGATGTTTACATAACAGATAGCCTGTTAAGCATCTCTTGGCTCCTAATACCAAATATAGTAGCATTTTCCAATCATTGTGATGAGCAAACTGCACACACATTTCAAAACACTCCCTAGTTGGGCAGCACTTCCCTCTATTGTGAACCATTTCCCTCAAATATTTCCAGCATATAGATATTCGTAGCAGCATTGTCTACTACGTTGTGAAATGGTTTGAGTAGCACTAGTAGTAGAAACTGAACCTGCTTAACTTCAGAGGGGATAATGCAAATCAACATCAGCCTAAGGCTGATCCTATGAGGTGGAGGTCAGACATACGTCCACTCTCCAACCTTTTTACCAATTCTGACACCAACCGTCCCTCCCATGGCACTCTTTACTTCTCTTCTGGTTTCAGTAATCCGTTGCAATGGTCTCACAGAACTCACAGATCACACTTACAGTTAAGTAGTTTCTGGAAGCAATAACAGGGTTTAGCTCAGGATCAAGATCAGGAAGGCTTTAGACAAAGTCACCCTTCTTCTGTGCAGGACAACCCTCTCAGCTCTTCTCAGCGATGCAGGCCTCCTCTCAGCCCTCTGAGGACAGGCTGCTCTTGGCCTCCTCAGGACAGGCTCCTCTTGGCCTCCTCAGGACAGGCTCCTCTCGGCCCCCTCAGAGCAGGCTCTGCTTGGTCCTGTTGTCTGTCACTGCCCGCTTTGCCCCTGGGCCCCTTCTGGACCTCTCTCTGTCATCAGTGTTGTAGCCCTTGATGTGTGTTACAGCTCTTTTAGGAAGTTGCTTGCTCCTCTCTCTTCTTACTTCTTCTCTCTTCTTTCTTCCTTCTGCTTCTCTTCCTGCTTCTTTCTGTCTGAGAAACCTCTGTGGGGCCAGCTGTTTATATATACAACTTCTTGTCAATTTCAGTTTTAAGGATTGGCCATCCCAGCACGGCCACATACTAGCCAATCATCTCTCAAGCCACACTTTATTTGCATAGTAGACAATAGTCACCTCATTTACATAGCTCATAGTCACTTTATTTGCATGGTCTATTGACCAATCCCTGCAAGGTGTATACCAACCACAGGGCAGGCTGCAACCCAGGGCCAGGCAAAAAGTGTCAAACCATCTTGTTTACAGCTTACCCAGGAAATGTCAATCAACCTGGATAAAAGTAAGAAACCCTCTGGGGTAGAAAACTAGAGCAAAGGTAACTCCTCAGGGTATAGGGGAAAAATCTCTCAAGCTGTTTTTCCAAAGAACCAAGGCAAAAGACCATACAAAGAAACTTATTTCACCACACATGTAAAACATTTAAGAGCTGAGATATCCATCAATAAAGGAATAAAATTTAAAATGGAGACATATACTCAGTTGTACAATGCTCAGCAGTTAAATATGAATGAACCATCTACTGGTATCAAAAAGAATAATTCTCAAACAGATTATCTTTTTTGGAAAAAAAAAAAGTTACAAAAGGGCTGCTACTGTTAATTCCAGCACTATTTAATGCTATAAATGTAGCTTCAGGATAAATTAACAAAGATTAGCATCTTGAACCAGTATGAACCCTGTCTCCTGGGAACAGAAAGGGGTCCAAGTACTTTGTTTGCTTATTCTCTTGGGTGTCTTTTGACTTCAAATGACTAGTCTAGAGTTTGCGAGGTGACTCAGGGCTTAACACCTTCAGTACACACAGAATATGATAATATTTGTATAGTACTCTGTGGTAATTTGGTGCAGCTGTTTGAGAATCGAGATGATAAACCCAGGGGCTTTGGCTGCCTCTTGGTCTGGCCCAGTCTCCATGGGAGCTGAAAAGATCAATATTGTAATGCAACCCTAACCCATTTGTCACATGACATTCGAGAAGATCTGTATTAGCAAGAATCAACAATGGTCACACTCACCACATGGTATATTCTGTCAAATCAGGCTTTTCCTTAAAGGAACTGTGATTTTGTGAGTGATTGTAGAATATAACCAAATAAAATAAAACAAAATGCATCTAGCAAGAGGTATTCTATTAGAGCAAGAACCATGTAGAATCAATTTTTGTATTTATATCTACTTCCTGAGAGCTAAGCAGAGTGCTTGGGAGCCCTGGTAGAGCAGTGGTTGAGCACTCCGCTGCTAACTGAGAGGTTGGTGGTTAGAACCCATCAGCTGCTCTGCGGGAGAAGATGGAACAGTCTGTTTCCTTAAAGATTTACAGCCTTGGAAACCCTATCAGGCAGTTCTACTCTGTCCTATAGGATTGCTATGAATTGGAATTGCCTTGAGTGGGTTTTGTTTTGGTTTGGTAAACAGAGTGCTAACTACACCTAAGTTTTTTTGGCTTAATGGAGCTCGGTTTTCACTGCCATGTGTCTCCTACTGACTGCCGTTCAAATGCCTACACTCCAGCCACAGTCTTCATTATGAGATGATGAAGGGGTCAGAGAATGAAAAATTTCTGATTACAGACTAGTCACATAAGAGAATTTGCCCTAAAAAAAAAAAAGAAGAAGAATTTTGTCCTATAAAGGAGGTCCGGGGTCCTATGGCAACAAACACGAACTATCTTGCTCCCTTCTACTCAGGAAATTATCCTCAAATCCTGAAAACAGTGTGCGCCTCATCTGAGTAACAATAAGCCAAACCAGTTTGTTAGTGAGTCACACACGAAGTAAGTTTTACTTGTACACTGTGTTTAAAAAAAGCTAGTTACAAATTCTGCCAAAACCGTTTTAGAACAACGAACAGAAAAACAAGCAAGGAGGAGAAAGAAGAGAGTGAGAAGGCATACAGCCATGGCTGATTTTTTTTGTTTCACGAGGAAATCAAAAAATCCCGTGTGGACAATATCTTGTTGTCTTTTGAGGCAATCAGAAGGTCCTGGAGACCTCTTCTTTCTTTGGGACGTAAGTCTCCTTCTTCCCATCTTGGAAGTAGTAATGCTCCCTCATTCTTTGGGATCAGTGGGCTTGATCCTGTACTCTTTGCCTCTCCGGCTCTTTCTGATCTTCTCTGAACCTTAAAGTGCGGGTGAGAGATGGCTGAGGAGGCAGTGCAAACAGCAGAACTGGCGCAGTATTGCTCCTATCATTGCCTGAGACCTCCTTTCCTCCCAGAGCTGTTTTAGTGCCTCTTGCTCGTGAATCAAATGTTTTGTGCTTCTGAACTGCATCATGCACCTGCCTGAAGCACTGCTTAGATTTTCTCCCTGGGGTATAGTTTGTGTGAAGCCCACTGAGTTGAAAGTCCTTCAGCATTTGCTCTTTCCGACACCTGGGAGGCAGAGCCGCCGCAGACCGTTTTGTATTCCAGCCGCTAAATGTTAGAAAGTCAGATGGAGACAGAAAGTTCAAGGTCTGGCCACATTAAGCTTTGGTATCACAGTGCTGCACACTTCGACTATCATTTGTGAGGCAGGAACACTGGCTTTAGAAACATTTTACATTTAAGACATAAGAACAGCCAAATCCTCTAAGTCCTCAATTTTATTCATTCACCATACCAAAATCATAAACCCTGTCACAAAAATGACTTGTTCTGAGGCACTGACCAAATGAAAGGGCAGAGTTTTCTTATGTTTACAAGGAGCCTGAACACGGATTCATTCTGCTTCTGGAATACCAATGTGAGAGAGAGGGTCCGGGATAGCACGTCCAGTTCATTGTTTTGCGAAGAGGCTACAAGGTATGATAACAGCAATGTGAATTTGGATTGGATATGATAAAACATTTGCCCTGGAATCTACCATCTAGAAGCTCAAATAATAAGATTGTTCACTAAGCTTCATAAAACGGTAATTGAGGAGAGACAGCCGGGTCTGCTAGAAAGAGCCTAGGCATTAGGTTAGCAAGGAGCCCAGATCAATACAGGCTCAGCTACCTTTCTAGCTACAGGAGGTTGGGGAATTCTCTTACCCTACCTGAGCTCAAGTTTCCTTATCAGCAGTACTTGGTTAATACCATCTGGCTTTCAGGATTACGGTGAAATTTGTCGAATGTGTACCATGTGTACCTAATTATGACCTGAGACACCATAAATTTCTTAACGGTGTGCCTTCTGAATATCAAAGACACTGTGTTCACCTAATGGTGAGTGTTTGATGTCCTGAATTATATGGGAAGATGCCTTTAGCAAAATTTGAAACCTGCCAGAAAGCTAGAGCTTTGAAAAACATAACGTACTGTTTCTTTGCTTAACTTATTTATTTACTTAACATAAATTTACTTGCTCACTAGGCTCTATGTAAGGTGCTAAAAACAATTTAGTGGAGGATCCATTCTCCAAGTCCATATATTCATGCAAAATTTTTGGACAAACTCAAAAACACCAATCTGATGGTTTTCTTTCCGTTAAAATTACAGTTATGGATACAGTTTGTAGAAATGTATGAGGTTAATCATTTTTAAGCCTAATTCATATATTTTTGACATAATGTCAATACTCTGAGAGTCTCTTAAGATAATTAAACTTTGCTGAAAATATCTGTGACCATATAGAAAAGCAAAACAGATTTTCTATAACGGATGGACAGAAAGAAGACCCTACCTCCGAAGTCCCTGAAATGAACTAGGAAGAAAGCCTGGAAACCCACTTGTGAAGTTCAGCCAGTGAAAACCCTATGGCTCACAACAGTCTGATCTGCAACCAGTCATGAGGATTGCACAGAACCAGATAGCATTTCATTGCATCGTGCACAATGTTGCCATGAGCCTCGGGCTGACTCAAGACAGCAAGCAACAACTCCCCAATGGGCCAGACCCTGAGACACAGCTCAGTTCCAGGCAATTAAGCACTTGTGAACTAAAGAGGAAAATTAAAAAAAAAAAAAACATTATTTCTTATTAGTAAAACAAACAAACAAAAAAAAAAATTGTAATATATTGGAGGGACTGCCCTAGATTTTTGACTGGGAAGCTTTAAGACTCAGTCCTAAACTTCTTGTAGTCATACGGACTTTTCCAGTCTTACCCTAAAGGTAAACATTTCAAATACCTCAGCTTCCACTTACAATCTCCTATTAATCGAAGGCCTTTTTTTTTTTCTAAAATATTTTTGAACTATGCATTTCGAACTACTGCATCTGGCCCTGAAATTATGTCTCTGTAATCCACATTTGGTCACTCTTTCCCAGAGATCTCTACTACTGTATCAGCTGACTTTTCTACTGTTATCGATTCATCTTAGGAAAGGTTGAGTTCAGCCACCTACCTGCCCATGCTAGTTTGTGTGGAAGCTGTGTTAATTGTCCACACGGAACACTATTGAACCCTGGGGAGCTGTAAATTTCACGCTTACAAGGATCTCTTCCTCTTCCCTAATTTGACACGCCTGTTCACCTGCCTCTTCTTTCTTACTGCCAATGTTGACATCTTAGCTTGGGCTCTACTGGGGACTGAAGCAGAATGGCATGAAATAAATTCAATTCTTGTCTCAGTTTTCCTAACACATTAAATCTGTCACCTTCTTTTAGTGTGTGTTCAATCAGTATAACTTAGGTCTCCATTTCTAATTGTTTGGGCAATACATCCTCTGATACCTTCTGCCTTTGGGTTGTTAAAGGGCTGGAAAGTTTCTCTCCCCTGAGATCCAGGACAGACCAGGGTCGAACAATTCATGTGAGATGAAAATAGAGAACTGCATAGTGTTTCTTTATCTGACAGAGTGGAGAAATCATTATTAATAAAGTTTACTTGTATGAATTATTCACAGCCTTAATGAAACATTAGACATATATAAAAAAAAAGGTACACATAATACTGTGGAATGTACTACTGGCCTTGGAGGCAATTGAGTCAGCTTCGTAGTTAATGTAACTCTGTGCACTAGTCAAATAACCCCTATATGAACCTTCTTTTCTTCATTTGTAAAATGGGATAATAATTCCTATTAAATCTTGTTTCAGTGTTGCTGTGAGAATCAAATGGAAACATATTAAAAAGTGAATTGAAATGTGGAAAGCATAACCAAATGGCAATTCAATAATACCATTAGACCCTGAAATTGTCATGTTAAAAGGGGAATATGTATCACAGGAAAACAGTGTTCTTTAGGAAAATTAATTACTCTTCAGTCAGATAGGGATTTGCACATTGTGGATGAACGAGAAAGTTGTGTTAAGTTGAAATTCTTGTCACTGATAAATAAATTCTAAAAGTCATTTAATAGTTGTGTGACCTTGAGAGAGTTATTCAGATTCTCATGGTCTGTTTTGTTTTTGTTTTTTTAAAATCCATATAAGTATGTACTTTATAAGGTTGTTGTGAGAATGAAGTGGGCTAACACATGCTTAACACAGTGCCTGGTACTTCTTGTTGTTGTTAGATGCCATCGCCTCGGTTCCGACTCATAGTAACCCTATGGAAAACAGAGCGAAACACTGCCTGGTCCTGTGCCATTTCCACAATCGTTGCTATGGTGAGCCCGTTGCTGCAGCCACTGTGTCAATCCATCTTGCTGAGGTCTTCCTCTTCTTCATTGATCCTGTACTTTACCAAGCATGAGGTCCTTCTCCAGGGACTGGTCTCTCCTGATAACATGTCCAAAGTATGTAAGATGAGTCTCACCATCCTCCCTTCTAAGGAGCATTCTGGCTGTACTTCTTCCAAGACATATTCGTTTGTTCTTCTGGCAGTCCACAGTATATTTAATATTCTTCACTAACACCATAATTCAAAGGCATCAATTCTTCTTAAGTCTTTCTTATTCATTGTCCAGCTTTTGCATGCATATAAGGCTATTGAAAATGTCATGGCTTGGGTCAAGTGGTGGGCCTGACACACAGTGCTCAAATAATGATTTTATATGTATGCCAATTTGGCCACAAGAAAGAGCCTGTATAGTTTCTTCTAAAATATTACACTGAAAAAAAAAATCTCAAACATGGCAAAATTGCTTATTGGTTTAAAATATGGTTCAGACTATTTTCTCCGTAAATTGCTGGGACTCAGTTGTTTACTTCTCTGGTCAATATAGAGACTCAGATAATTATTTTTGTTTGTTTTAGCATGAAATTTAATAAAAACTTGCACCCTAACATTGGGTAATTAAGAAAGGTTTCTACAGAAATGTAGGATCTGAACTGGGCATTTGATTTTTCATTTTTTTGTAGTCACCAATGTTAGTTTATTATGAGTAGTATTATTAAGATATAATTCATATACTGTAGGTGATTGAATAGTGTCTCCCCAAATCTGTGTCTACATGGAAACTCAATTGTAACCTTATCTGAAAATAGGGTTACAGGTTTAATTAGTTAAGAATTGCAAAATAAAATCATTTTGAATTTTAGCATGGGCTTTAAATCCAATGTTGTGTGTCTTTATAAGAGAAAGGAGAGGGAGATTTGGGCACACACTGAGATGTATAGGGAAGAAGGACATATGTAGACAGAGACAGAGATTGGAGTCATACTGCCACAACCCAAGCAATGCCAGGAGCAACAGAAGCTAGAAGAGGCAAGGAAGAATTCTCCCCTTGAGCCTTTAGAGAGATCCTGGCTTGCTGACACTTCGGTTTTGAAATTCATCTACAGTGGAACCCTTTTTTCTTCCCATGATATTTGGGATTAATAATTTAACCCTTTTAAGATTCTATAACTTTCTCCTTTAATTTTTTTTTTTTAATACTAGGTGTCTTGTAAGGCATGTTGAATCAAAGAGTCCTTCTGAATTTATGTTATGAAATATGGATTTTGATACATATTTTGTGAGGAACATATGTCTCAAAGAATGTGACAAAACATGGCACACTGATTTGTGGGATGAAAATGTCCCAATGGTTTTCCAAACTATGACACACACACACACACACAAAACACCAAATCCAGCAAGGTTCCCTAACTAGCACATCAAAAAACCAAACCCATTGCTGTTGACTTGATTCTGACTCATAGCAACCCTATAGGACAGAGTAGAACTGACCCATAGGGTATCCAAGGAGTGACTGGTGGATTTGAACCACCAGCCTTTTGGATAGCATTTGTGGCTACTAACTACTGTGCTATCAGGCCTCCAACTATCACACAGGAAGCCATAAATGTATTAAAAGGGTTATCTAGCTGAACAGAAGCCAAAAGACACAAAAGTTTGACCCAATCACAGTTCCTGGATGCACTGCCTCATACATAAGCCTCCTACCTTAGTTAATTTTCACCAAAGAATGTCTCTTTTGTTTATCACCATTACAAAAGCCCCCACTGGAGGGCAGCACACACTTTTAGTGGGAAAAGTTGCCTCCAAAGAAACCTGAGAGCCTGAAAATGTTTGTGGGCACATTTTGTCCCAATAGATGTTAAGATTCTAGTACCAGAAGAGAGAAGAATGGATGCTGGGTGAGAATGAACAAGAAATATTCACTACAGTATAAGAACCCTGGTGGTGCAATGGTTAGGCACTCAACTGCTAACCAAAAGGTTGGGGATTGAACCCACCCAGCAGCTTCAAAGGAGAAAAGACCTGGCTTTCTGCTCCCATAAAGATTACAGAGTCAAAAACCCTATGAGGCAGTTCTACTTAGTCATAAAGGGTTGTTATGAGTTGGAATTGACTCAAGAGCATACAACAACAATGTAATAAAGAAGTCCCTGGGTGGCACAAACTGTTAAGTGCTCGACTATTATCCAAAATGTTGGCAGTTTTTGAACTCACTCAGAAGTGCCTCAGAAGACAGGCCCAGTGATCTGCTTCTGAAAGGTCACAGCCTTAAAAACCCTATGGAGCAGTTCTACTTTGCACATATGGGCTTGCCATGAGTTGGAATCACAACACAGCAACTAACTACAACACTTATATTTCTCAATTTCCTGTTGATTATCTATAAATCCAATGAGTGACTGCTCGTGTGTATGTAGATGATCCTCAGACATGCTACGCTTCTTCTTGGTTCCTCATTTGTGTAGATGGAAACCCTACGTGTTCTGATGTGACTTGTCATGGATTGAATTGTGTCCCCTCAAAATATCTGTCAACTTGGCTAGGTCCTGATTCCCAGTAGTGCATGACTGTCTACCACTTTGTCATCTGATGTGATTTCCCTTTGTGTTGTAAATCCCATCACTATGATATAATGCCATGGAGTAGCAGCAGGTATATTGATAAGATCTACAAGATTAGATAGTGTCTTAGGCCTATCTCTTTTGAGGTATAAAAGAGAGAAGCGAACAGAGAGACATGGGGACCTCATACCAACAAGAAAGCAGTGCTGGGAGCAGAGTGTCCTTTGGACCCGAGATTCCTGTACAGAGAAGCTCCTAGTCCAGGAGAAGATTGATGACAAGGACCTTTCTCCATAGCTGACAGAGAAAGAAAGACTTCCCCTGGAGCTGACGCCCTGAATTTGGACTTCTAGCCTACTAGACTGTGAGAAAATAAATTTCGCTTTGTTAAAGCCATTCGCTTGTGATATTTCCATTATAGCAGCACTAGATGACTAAGACATGACTCTTCCTTCTTTCTCTCTCATCCACATCCGAACCAGTCTTGTACTGTTTATTCTCACTTCCCCAGTTCAGACTTGCTTCAATAAACTCTTAACACTAACTTTTGTACGCCTTTCTCCACCTTTCATGCTACCGCCAGATTTGTGTTTCTGAAGTGAAAGTAGGATTATGTCATTTCCATATTTAAAATCCTTCTCTCACTTCCCAATGGCTTCAGAGCAGAGAAGAAGTCCTTTATTGTTGTTGTGAGTTGCTGTAGAATCAGCCCTGACTCATGAAGACCCCATGCACAATGGAGCAAATGACTGCCCAATCTTGTGCCATGCCCAAAAGCTCTGCTGACACCTGTTCATCGGCTTGAAAACACAAAGGCCTTCACTGACAGAAGGGTGGTGGTATGCATGAGGTGCATTGGCCAGGAACTGAACCCAGGTCTCCTGCATAGAAGGTGAGAATTCTATCACTGAACCACCAAAGCCTCAAAGATGCCATGTGACAATGGAGGCAGATGCATCTATAAGCATCAAGGAACACCAAGGACTGTCAGAAGCTACTGGCTGAAAGAAACAAGGAAGTATATTCCCTAGAGACTACACCCTAATTTGGATTTTCAGCCTCCAAAACTTTGAGACAATAAATTTCTGTTTCCCAAAGCCACCCACTTGTGATTTTGTTATAGCTGCACTAGGTAAATGAGACAATATGTAGTCTCCGTTTGCTTTTGAATTAGCCCCAAACGTCATTAAACTCCTAATTTACAAATTTATTTGAATTTTAAAGAATAAGCATTTTACCAGATACACATCCTAACACTGCGGAGGCTGATGAATATACTCATCTATTCCCAAAACAGATCTTATCCAATCCATTCTCTCCTTGTTTCTATTGCTTCAATATTCTCCTAACTGGTCTCCCAATTTTCACTCTTGCATTTCTTTCATTCATCATTCACACAGAAGCAAAAGTGTTCTTTAAGTTGCACTTCCTACTCACAAATTTAAAATATTCAATAACTTTTAATTTTTCTTAGAACAAAGTCCTATATAATCTGATGTCTGTCTTGTCCTCCAGCCTTGCCTTGCAAAGCCCTCTTCCTTCCTAATGGCGTTGCTCTTTAGTTAATTTTCTTAGTGCTCCCATCTTGTTCCCATAGCAGGCTTTCACATCTGCTATTTCCTCTTCCTGAAATGTCTACCCATACACTCTTGTCAGAGATCTTCATCCTCTTCTTTATTTTTACTCTTAGCTAAAATATTACTTCGTCACAGAGATAATCTTTGATCACTCATATTTATTTCTTTGGTTTTAGAACTCTGTGATTTTCCTTCATATATTACAATCTATCATTTCTTTGTCATGTGTCTGTTTTATATCTTCTGCATCCACCAGGGAAACAAATCCATTCTGTTTTGTTCACCATTATAATCCCAGTTTCTGACAGCCCTTGATGCTTGTAGATGCATCTGCCTTTATTGTCAGATGGTATCTTTGGGACTTTGGTGCTCAGTGATAGAATTCTCACCTTCTATGCAGGAGACCTGGGTTCAAAAGCATGCCCAACCCAGAGTAGATACACAGATTAATAAATACTAGTTAAATGAATTAATGGATCCACTTGCTGTTTATGCAGATCCAAGACAATTCAGCCTTTTCACAGAATGTTTAGTATCGATGAAATCAGATTCCCAAATATATTGATAAAATTTTGTCAAATATGAGAGAGACTGAAATAATATCAGTTAAGGTTAAAAAAAAAAGAAATCTTATTTTGTCTGGTATTTTATTAATTCTCTCTACTCAGAAATGAAAATAAATTTAACATATTTACGTTTAACATCCAAATGAGGTTCTTTTCCTTAAAAGAGGCATAGTTTCTGCATATTTTGCTCCCAGTAATGGTATAATTGTTTAATCGGTAATTTCTATTTTTGTGAATACAAAGGAAACTTTCAAGGCAGGAAATAAAAGTTTCATTATCTCATATTCACATTGAGTCTTGATCCAAAATTAGAAACGCTTCTAGCTCAGACATAGGAATAGGCACTCATGATTGTGTTTTCATTCTGCACTGTCCACCAAACATAATTTTTATTCACAAGACTAGATTGTTATTAAAATTGAACAATCTAAGAATAAAAAGTATATGTATACGTATATAAAAATATATATATTGTTGTTGTTGTTAGGTGCTGTTGAGTCGGTTCCAACTCATAGCACCCTATGCACAACAGAACGAAACACTGCCCCGTCCTGCACCATCCTTACAATCCTTGTTTTATATATATATGTATATATATATGAAATAATTACATAATGTATCTTATAGTCGTCAGTCAGAACAAGGCAGAGGCTGACTGTGGAACAGATCATAAATTGCTCAAATACAAGTTCAACTTGAAGCTGAAAAAAATTAAAACAAGTCCGCTACAGCCAAAATATAGCCTTGAATATAAAACCCACCCGAAGTTAGAAACCATCTCAAGAAAAGATTTGACACATTGAACACTAATGACTGAAGACCAGATAAGTTATGGGATGACATAAAAGACATCATACATGAAGGTCATTAAAAAGACAGGAAAGAAAGAAAAGACCGGAATGGATGTCAGAAGAGACTCTAAAACTCACGCTTGAATGTAGAGTAGCTAAAGTAAACTGAAGAAATGATGAAAGCACTTATGAACACAAGATTTCAAAGGGTGGCTCAAGAAAACAAAAGTAAAGTATTACAATGAAATGTGCAAAAACCTGGAGTTAGAAAACAAAAAGACAAGTACATGCTTAGCATTTCTCAGGCTGAAAGAACTGAAGAAAAAAATTCAAGCTTTGGGTTTTGCAATTTTTGAAGGATCCTATGTGCAAAATATTGAATGACACAGGAAACATCAAAAGAAGATGGAAGGAATACACTGTACCAAAAAAATTGGTCTGTGTTCAAGCATTTCAGGAGGGAGCATATTATCAAGAACCAATGGTACTGAAGGAAGATTTCCAAGCTGCACTGAAGGCATTGGTGAAAAACACAAAATAACAAACCCATTGCCATCAAGTTGATTCTGACTCATAGCAACCCTATAAGGACCGAGTAGAACTGCCCCATAGTGTTTCCAAGGAGCAGTTGGTGGATTCTACCTGCGCCAGCCTTTTGGTTAGCAGCTGTAGCTCTTAACCATTACACCACCAGGGCTCCAATAATCTACCAGGTTAGTAAAAGAATTTTTTAAATTATGTGCTGTAGCATAATCCCACAATTTATACACCATAATTGGACTTGGATGAATCAGGACTGGTTTTAATAAATAAAAATCTATCCTCAAAGGATAAATATCTAGCAATGGAGAAGGTTAAAAATGTTGTCAAAATCAGGACATTTTTCAGTCATGGCCTATTTTGGTCCGGACAGCAATATGGAGTTAGCCTATCAGATCTGGGACTCTGCTAATGGCTGCAGCAATACATTGACAGGGAACTGCCAGAAATTCAGGCTGGTTTCAGAAGAGGACATTTCCATTGTTGATGTCAGATAGAGAGTACTGGAAGGATGTTTACCTGTGTTTTATTGTCTATGCAAAGGCATTCAACTGTGTGGATCATAACAAATTATGGATAACATTGCTAAGAATGGGAATTCCAGAACACTTAATTGTGGTCATAAGGAACATTTACATAGATCAAGAGGCAGTTGTTCAGACAGAACAAGGGGATACGGATTGGTTTAAAGTCAAGAAAGTGTGCATCAGGGTTGTATTCTTTCACCATACCTATTCAATCTGTATGCTGAGCAAATAATCCAAGAAGCTAGATTATATGAAGAAAAACGGGGCATCAGGATTGGAGGAAGACTCATTAACAGCCTGTGTTATGCAGATGACACAACCTTGCTTGCTGAAAGTGAAACGGACTTGAAGCACTTACTAATGAAGATCGAAGACCACAACCTTCAGTATGGATTGCACCTCAACATAAAGAAAACAAAAATCCTCACAATTGGACCAATAAGCAACATCATGATAAACGGAGAAAAGATTGAAGTTGACAAGGATTTCATTTTACTTGGATCCACAACCAACAGCCATGGAAGCACCAGTCAAGAAATCAAAAGACGCATTGCGTTGGGTAAATCTGCTGCAAAGGACCTCTCTAAAGTGTTGAAGAGCAAAGATGTTGCCTTGAAGACCAAGGCGTGCCTGACCCAAGCCATGGTATTTTCAATCACTTCATATGCATGTGAAAGCTGGACAATGCATAAGGAAGACCGAAGAAGAATTGACGCCTTTGAATTGTGGTATTGGTAAAGAATATTGAATATACCACGAACTGCCAAAAGAACGAACAAATCTTTCTTAGAAGTACAACCAGAATGCTCCTTAGATGCAAAGTGTGTCTTACATACTTTGGACAGGTTGTCAGGAAGGATTAGACCCCGGAGAAGGACATCATGCTTGGCAAAGTACAGGGTCAGAGGAAAAGAAGAAGACCATCAACAAGGTGGATTGACACAGTGGCTACAACAATGAGCTCAAGCGTAACAACAATTGTAAGGATGGCACTGGACCGGGCAGTGTTTTGTTCTGTTGTGCATAGGGTCGCTATGAGTTGGAACTGACTCGATGGCACCTAACAACAACAACCCAAAAACCCAGTGCCGTTGAGTCGATTCCGACTCATAGCGACCCTATAGGACAGAGTAGAACTGCCCCGTAGAGTTTCCAAGGACAACAACAGCAGCACCTAAATGGAGTACACACTTTTAAACTGACTCTAAAGAAACTTTCATGGTTTCTACACTGCTTTCCATATTGAAATGTCTCCTTCCATCTCCAGTCTTCTCCCATCTGCTCTGTACTATCTTCAAGAAAATTCAAGGCATCAAGGTTTTATTAGAAGTTTTTTATATGTATCCTCTCCAAAGCCTCCATCTCTTACTTTGATGTCCCATAAAGTCATTGAGTTCTATGCTTTCCTTTGGTACATCAGGCTATGTATCAAAAAGGAGGTTGTGATAGATAGACCAATCACAAAAAGTGAACAATATGCAAAAACAAACATTTAGCCTCAGGGAAGAAATGTGCCATTTCTAGAACATATGCAGAGAAAGAAATAGAGGATAGAGCAATGTAAATTAAGAAATGTTCTGTTCCTCTGGTTCCAAAAATATTCTACTTAAACAGTAAAAAAAAAAAAAAATTTTTTTTTTTTTTTTTACAGTAGTAGACATCGATATGATTGCTATTAAATCACTGCAGGATTCGTATCCATGATACCCCTTAGCACGAACAAAATTACGTGTTTCTTTAGGATGTAGGTTTTACATACTTTGTGCCTAAAAACAGTATGTATGGTGCCTATTTGACCAAATTTCAGACTCCAAAGAGAGTTCTCCTGAACCTGTTGCAAGGCCTCAGCATAGGGTCACCATTATCATAGGTGGGTAAACTTTGAACTGTTAACTACTAGATGCCTTGATAATCACACCTAGAAATATCAGGGTCATTTGAAAGGTTAACTTGTTTCACTAATGTAAATGAACAACTGGACTTAAAGTGCATGTCATTGTGTATCTGTCACCAAAGCAGCTTTTTACTGTTTGTTAGGAATGTCTACATTCTGGCATCAGAGATAGAGGCTACAATTGTTCGGTCCACCTTGCTTAACTGAAAACTTATAATAAAGTTGAATTTACCACATTTTGGATTTAAAAATGTAGCAGACATAAAAATAAAGGTTTTATAGACAGTGGATACAATAGGCTAGTGTTCAACATTGAAATCAAGCTTACACTGCATGAGGGACTCCTATGCAGAAATATCCCTGGGTCTAGTAAATGGCATTTAGAAACGTATTTTGCTCTTCCTCAGTCAAGACCAACCCATGTCCCTTCTCGTCTTTCATTCCTCAGTCATCCCTGCCACATCACATCCCAAGAATCTGAAATTGCCAAGAGCCCTTCTTAGTAGGAAATAAGCCCATCTTTTTTTTTAGCTAGTACATCCTAATATGATATTAATTCCATTCAGTACAGAACCATAAACACCAAGAAGACCAGATTCCAAATATTTATTTAAGAAATCGTAAGGATGAGATAAAGAATAGAAAGAGATGTGGCAAGGTTCACATAGAACACAGCCCAGAGACCTGTGATGTTTTCATAATCAGCCTGGGATGGACAGGAGATTTTGGAACTGAGGGACAATACACCTGTAGTCCAAAAATCTACAGCATATAGCGGGCTGCCCTTTGTCCACCACTCCTAGTTGGGATGACAACCACCTCCACAGGCAGTTTGGAGACTTAAAAAAAAAAAAGTTGGCTGCCATGGAATTGAAGTTTTAGAAAGTCACGTTGGGATTTAGAATATCCTGGTCTCAAGGTCTGTGCTCCATAGTCCCCATAAACATCTTCTTAGTCAATGGAGCCTGGAGTTATAATCATTGTATCCATATTCCTTGATTTTCTGGTGATTTTTACACTCTGCCTTGTGAATAGGGGTGTAAGAATCAAGATTCTTTCCTAGTTTCATCAGAGAAGACTATCCTGGGGAGGTTATGGAGACTCATCTGCATATCTCTTTGATTAACACAAGCAGTCAAGACAGTCTGCTTTGGGAACAACACAAAACATTACAAGCCTAACTGTATATTGAATCCCTTTCATTTTAAGAGTCTCAACTCATTTCCCATCACCAATAGCATCCTACTTTTCCTACTGCTGCTAAACCTAAGAATTTGTAATATGCCTAGCCTGTCATTCATGAGATAAATATGAACTCTATTATTCAATGTCTTACAACTAATTAAGCTGACTGCAAAATAAACCCAAATCATTTTATCTTATTATATGCCTCTAAAGTGGTCAGAGCTTGGACTTAAAGTTTTATGTGATAGGAAACCACAACATAGTACTGTAATCCATGCATGCTTAAGACACTTAGTTTCCTTCTGTTTTCTCTAAAATGACCCACACTGAGAAAATTGCTTAACATGCACAAGGTAAGCCCCATTTTATAAGCTACTAATGGAGAAGCTACAGTCACTAATTAGCTCCAACCAGTACGAGTCAACCTATTATTAACAAAATCTGAAAGTTAAATAGAGGTTCATTACTCCCCCGGTCATTGGCGTCCCCTCTCTGGGGAATGTTTAACTTAGTAGCAAGTTTTGGCTTTGCTTGATTAAATCTCATTATGAGAAAGGAAAAAGCACTCGTGCCCTACTCTGAAGGAACCCAGAGAGGTGCCAAGCCATCCATTAGGCTGTGTAGAAAAGGAGGTGGTCAGAATTCGACACAGCAGACACTTCTCTTCTAATTCAATGTGAAGCATGGTGAGAAACATTATTCCAAAGCTTTTGTTTTGGTTTTGGGTTTGTTTTTCCTGACAGGCTTCGTTTAGACTTCATTTCAAAATGGTCTATGCATCTTTAAATTAAAAAAAAAAAAATTGTTAAATAGATTTGTGTTAATTTCTACTCCTCTAAGGACTCTGCCAGGCGCTCCTTGGAAACTCTATGGGGCAGTTCTACTCTGTTCTATAGGGTCGCTATGAGTCGGAATTGACTTGACGGCAGTGGGTTTGGTTTTTTTATTTGGTAAGGACTCCAAGGATACCTGGTGGCACAGTGGTTAAGAACTCAGCTGCTAACCAAAAGGTCAACAGTTTGAATCCTCCAACTGCTCCTTGGAAATCCTATGGGGCAATTCCACTCTGTTCTATAGGGTTGCTATGAGTTGGAATCCACTCGATGACAGTGGGTTTGGTTTTTGTTAAGGACTTCAAGGAAATACAGAGTTTGAAATGTTGGGCAGGTGGAAGTATGTAAAGAAGAAATCAAGAAAGTCTGTGTGGTCAGTCTTCCAAAGAAAGCCAAGGCTGGGACAGGCGTAGAGCTTAGTAATAAAAGACAAGCCTTGTAAACAGTAATAGGCTTGCAGAAGACTCATTTACCCATCATCTGCCATTCCTCACCTTCGAGGCTAACTCTCTCCTTATCACATCCAGCAGCAAAAGATAAAGTATTAATGAACAGAACCTCTATATAGGTACACAGTCTCTCCCACCCTTATTCTACCTTCCACTGGGAGGCAGGCATTGGTAGATAAACAAAATTTTTTATGCACATAAAGCTTGTTTGATCTCTGCCAATTGACTGAAATAGGGCTTTTTGCCTATGATTTATTGCATTGTATTAGACCCTTTCTGATTTAGATATTCAGTTGTATAAATAAAGAGTAGTGCATAATTTTTTTTTTTTAGTGCGTAAGTGCAGAAAAAAAAAATCTCCCAGCTCTAGACTTGGTGACAAGAGGATTGCATTCTACTTTGGGCTCCTTTTCCCAGTAGCTCGGGGAAGTCATGTATGACTGGGATGATTATCCACCCATCTCCATCTGCAATTCTAATTTTCTGTATCTCTAACTACGGAGTAAACAAAAGTAAGCAGGTGTCATGATATTGGACTTTTCAGAATTTTAAACTATGTATTAAAATAAGATTTAAAATACAATCTGCATTGAGATTGTGCAAAAAGGGTATAGAATATATAGCACTTTCCAAATTTTGTTTTTTAACCATAAGTCTGTCCCTCATAGTACACAGAAGATACATGGGACATAGTTCAAGAAATGTTGACTAATCCAGTATTTCTCAATCTTGATTCTATTGACATTTTGGAGCAGATAATCTTTGCTATGGGAGCTGTCTTGTGGATTGTAGAATGTTTAGCAGCAACTCTGGCCTCTATACACTCTATGCCAGTAACACTACTCCTCCAAGTTCTGACAATAAAAATATGTCTCTAGACATTTCCAAATGTTCCCTGGGGGGCAAAATTGCCACTGGTAGAGAACCACTGAATGAACCTATTTCCAGGTGCACCTTTGAGTTGGCATGTTTTATGGCTGTCTGTCGAGAGCAAATTTTTAACAGGTTATTGAGGAAGAGTATAGGGTAGCCATTGACACCCCAGATTCTGAAGTTAAAGCTTTAGAGTCCAAATCCTAGATCTATCCCATATAACACAGAGCTTAACATCTGGGACCTTTAGTATCTGCATCTGCAAAATGGTGATGATAATATTAGCACCTACATCATGTAGTTGTTACCAGGCTTAAATGAAATAATGTTTGAAAAGCATTTAATACGATGTCTTGCACATACTAAGTGATTCAACAAATATCAGCTCTAATTATTTTCTCTGGGATTGAATATCTATTAACCTTAATTCATTTAGTTGCTAATTCTATCTAAAAGTTGCTTCCATTTTTAGAAGCAGGTAATCTCTTTTCTCATATTAATTCTCTCTTTTATTTCCTTCAAGTACTCTCAAACACCCATTCATTTATTTTTGAATCTTCTACACTGTCTTTCTGTTCTAGGCCCCTGACCTTGGGGTTCTGATTAACTTGGAGGAACAGAAAGTCCCTTTGTCTAAAGGTGTTGGTCTTAGGGATTTTACTGTAGCCTTTTCTAAGAGATTCACAGACAACAGAGGTTCAACGGAGGAAGACAAAACCTTTCTCAGTATTTTCGGTAGAAGTATGTTTGATACAAAAATCACTTACAGGGTTAGATAATGCAAGTCATCACTAAAATTTCTTTTCAAGGTGACATCTTCATAACGACAACCCTGTGGCAGGAAGTATCTTCATTTATACTACCAATACTATCACTGCTACAACTCTCTCAAACCCATGAAGCAGTTGACACACAAAGGAATGCACTCCAGAAACTCATGTCTGTTGGAACTTGCTTGTCAGATAGTATAGCCACAGAGAGGTAGGCCTCTTGTCTTTATCTCATGTGAGTGCATTTAGTTGGCAAACCTAATTAATATTCAGAATCTTGATTGCAAGGGAGTTTGGAAAAAGACTTTAATCTTTCCTAAGCTTCCAAAGACAAGGAAGGTAAAACAGAGGATGAGAGAACCAATCCAATTATCCAGCTGTTTCACATACATACACATCTTTATAGATAAAATATCTTCAACAAAAATAGCAGCAAGATAGGCTGACTTCTCCCTAATATAATGCAATAACCCTTTGTACAAATGAAATTCATTTACTACTGCCTCCCTTAAAGAGGAGGCCCAAGGTTCCGTCAATCATTCTTACTATTCCTCCATACAATTCATTTCTTATTTAGTCAAAACCCATCTCTGAGATATTATAACTTAAAGACTAAATTATGAAGTTAAAAACCACCTGAGTGCCTTATACAAAACAATAAAAAGGGGGGGAGGAAAAGAAATTTGTTTAATATATATAAATACATACGTAACAAGCAAGGAAGGAAATATGAATAGATCCTGTTCTTATTTCTGCAACTGGTGGTGAGGCCATGGCTGATATTTATAATATCCATCTTTTACAATGCATTCCATTCTTTCTTTACCCTTAACCAGCACATCAGATTGTTGAGGGTTCTTTACCTCTTGGACAACTCAAACCTTTATTCCTGAAGAGAGTATGCCTCTGTGTAGAGTTTCTATAGTCTTCTATTATCTAATGTCAGTGGTCATATAAATACTCCAGGACACCCCACAAGATCTCTTCTCTGTACGTAATCCTTCTGTACCTTATTGCATAGCTCGAATCCTATTTTTCCTTAATAGTCAGGATCATTCACTCCAGTTAGTTCAGTAATTGCTTTCCCATTTACCAGTCTACATGAACTGGCTCCAGTGGGACCACAGACATCTCCCTTCTCTACACTGGCATGAAATTCACCCATTTGTAGTCCTTGCAGTTCTTTCTGTCTAAACTTGACCGACACTTGTTGCCCTATGGGACAGCAGTGTGCATTCCCAGTATTGGGTTTCCGAGGGCTCAAAGGGGCTGAGGATGTAGTTAGGTCTGCAGCAGCAGTATGTTCTAAGATCCACAGAATCATTTAATCATTTCCTGTATCACACTGACTTCAGCCCTGGCCAAGAACCAAGGCATTTAGCAATAGAGTTGCCAAAGGGCTCCTGATTATTACTGGCAAAATCAAATCCCCAAATCATAATATTATGTACAAATATCTTCAATGAAAATTTCCACATGAAGCTCTTCAGACACATTTATGCTTTTTTCCACTACTTTTTTATTCACTTTTTTTTCTGTGATTATTACTCTTATATTTACTTAAAAAAGTCATGTTGTTATTACTGTTGTCACTGTTCTTATTGTAACTATTTTAACTGTCATTTTTGAACATTTATCCAGGCACTGGATATATCTCATTTTAGTTTACCAGCAACTAATAGTTAAATACATTTAAATTAAGATATTTTTTCCTCTCAAATTTTGCAAAATAAATACTTTAAATGAAGCTGTTTCTATATATCCAAGCAATGGAGTAATGATTATTTCTGATCCATCTTAGATAAGGTACCTTTTGATCAATTATTGAACACCCCAGGTGTGCTTAGGGTTCTTGTAGTGTATTTCCCAACACCACCATCTGATTTGGCCAATCAATTATTCTTAAAGCCTTTGGTGTATTTCCCATCTAATGAATAAGCCAATATTCCTACAGCTGATATTCATAACAGATCTCACTATGTGGGCCTATAGTCTGGCTTTCTTCATTTCATGGCCAACTTGCGTACAGCTAAAGAAAAGATCCCCCAGCTATCGCTGACCAGCTGGAGAGCAGATATATCAAATAACTGTAGCTATCCTAGAGGAAAAACAGGTGTAAATCAGCTCAAATGTTTGTCTGGAAGCTGACAGTTTATCACCTAAGTGATGATCCCTTTACATTTTTCACTTTGAACTGAGATGCATAAAACAATTCCAGATGACACAATGACAAAATAGTGTGTTCCCACATTGGTATCTTTAACCTCTCTGAGATGGTGATTCAGATATATTTTGCATTTGAGATTAGCATTGAGAAACCCCAAAACTAAAGCCTAAGGTAATAATAAAACTAAAATTTTTTTCAAGTGGCAAAATCCATATTGCTTAACAGAGATTGTCCCACTTAAATACAGAATCAGAGATAACTCTCTGCATTAATTCTGACAGCTCATCATGGGAGCTGCTCTTACTGATCAGATCTCCTCTTCATAATCTTCACCTGCCATGAGCCTATTTTAGGTTTTTATGAGAGTGTACACTCCAAATTTGTTTTTATTTGGAAGCCTCTCTCAAGGTAAATAATTGTTTATACTGTGTTTATTTTTTTTATTTACCCCTTCATTTGATCGTTCAAGAAATTGGTCAAACGCTTACTCTGTGATTAATGAAGATGTACACTGTTCAACTCACCTGACTGTTCGTTGACCTTGAATCATGATGTCAGTGGAGTATTTCTGCCCCCTCTCCAATCTGTTTTTTACATAGTAGCCAAAGTGATACATTTATTTTTTAACATGTAAGCAGAGCAGGTCACTGCTCACAACAGTTCAACGAGTTTTCATTACACTTATATAATAAAATCCAATTCCTTTCCATGGCTTATAAGGCTCTGAATTATTCGGCCAGTGCCTATTTCTCCAGCCCCATTTGTGATACTCTCTCCTTGAATTCATTTCTTTTCTTTATGCTAGCCCCCTGCTGTTTCCAGAACACAAGATCTCTCTGTCATGCCTCTAGGCCTTTGTGCTTGTTGTTTTCTCATCCTGGACCTCTATCCTAGACTTTTAGTAGACTTGGCCCTTTCCTTCTCAGATAGGCTTATCCAGACCACCCACCTAAGAAAGGTGCTCTCTGATATTATCTATCAAAATTTCATGGGTAAATCCTTAAAGTACTAGTTTACTACTTTAGTGTCCACACCAAGCTCCCTCATGCTCAAGTATTCACATACTCATAACCCCCACATGAACACGCATACACACACACCCCCACACCCACACCCACACACAATAGTAGAATTGAAGTCTATGAAACAGGGAATTTATTTGCCCTGTTTATTGCTGTATTACCAGATTAACACAATATCCAGGTACAGAGGCCTATATGGGGGTTGGGGGAGACAGGTAGGACAGGTACCTTGGGCACTGTGTGTGCGTCCTGGGTGGGTGCCGCTTGAGACAGGGGATGAATGAGCAATTTCTATTGGCCATCACAGTTTCCATCACTAGCTGTGACAGATCATTCTGCAATTTAACACTAATTGCCCTAGGAGCTATTTTTGGTAAATAGGCCACGTCCAGGGGATGGGTTCAACCTTTCTTGTTAATTGAATAAATGACAGAAGGACTTGAACCCATAGTCACATTTGTGGGAAAGTACAATTTGCTTATATACTGTAATACAGAATCTAATATAAAGTAGTGTAACCCTGTCACAATACCACAGTGGGTAAGCTTATAAAAAAAAAAAAAAATTATTTATATATTTATTTTGGCTTTAAAGAACAGAAATTTATTTATTTTTCTTTTTTAATGTACTTTAGACAAATGTTTACAGAACACACAAGTTGTTCATTAAACAATTAATACACATACTGTTTTGTGACATTGGCTGCCAACCCCATGACATGTTGAAACCAGGTGTGCATATGTTTATTCGTGTGACGACTCTAATTTCTCTGGTGTATATTCCTAGGAGTGGGATTGCTGAATCATATGGTGTTTCTATTTCTAGCTTTCTAAGGAAGTGCCATATTGTTTTCCAAATGGTTGTATCATTTTGCATTCCCACGAGCAGTGCATAAGAGTTTCGATCTCCCTGCAGCCTCTCCAACACTTGTTATTTCCTGTTTTTTTTTTTTTTGTTTTTAATTATTATTTGTGCCAGTAATGCCTGGGTGAGATGGTATCTCACTGTGGATTTGATTTGCATTTCTCTAATGGCTAGTGATCACGAGTATTTCCACAAGTATCTGTTGGCTGCTTCAATGTCTTCTTTGGCGAAGTGTCTTTTCATCTCCTTTGCCCATTTTTTAATTGGATTATTTGTCTTTTTGTTGTAGAGGTGTTAGATTTTCCTCTAGATTTTACAGATTAGGACTTTGTCTCATTTGTAATAGCCAATTTTTTTTTTGCCAGTCTATGAGTTCTCTTTTGGTGAAGTCTTTTGATGAGCACAAATGTTTAATTTTTAGAAGATCCCAGTTATCTAGCTTATTTTCTGTTGTTTGTGTTTTGTTAGGTATTCTTTGTATCCTGTTAATGCCATGTATTAGGGCCTCTAGCGTTAACAATTTTTCTTCTGTGGCCTTTATAATTTTTGGTTTTAAATTTATGCCTTTGATCCATTTTGAATTAGTTTTTGTGTATGGTGTGAAGTATGGGTCCTGTTTCATTTTTTTTTTTGCAGATGAACATCCAGTTTTGCCAGCACAGTTTGTTAAAAAGACTATCTTTTCCCCATTTGATGGACTTTGGGCCCTTGTCAAAGATCAGGTGACCTTAGGTGGATGGATTAACATCTGGGTTCTCAATTCTGTTTCATTGTCAACATGTCTGCCGTTGTACTGGTAGCAGGCTATTCTAACTACAGTAGCTGTACAGCAGGTTCTGAGGTCAGGCAGTGCAAGTCCTCCTACTTTATTCTTCTTCTTCAATACTGCTTTACTTATCTGGGGCCTCTTGCCTTTCCATATAAAGTTAATGACTAGTTTTTTCATTTCTTTAAAGAATACTGTTGGTGTTTGGATCGGTATTGCATTGTTATTTGTAAATTGTTTTGTGTAGAACTAATATTTTCACAATGTTGATTCTATGTATCCACGAACGTGGTATGTTTTTCCATTTATGTAGATCTCTCTTGGTTTCTTGCAGTAGTGTTTTGTAGTTTTTTTTGTATGGGTCTTTTACAATCCTGATTAGATTTATTCGTATTTCATTTTTTTTTTTTAGGGGCTATTATAAATGGTATTTGTTTTCCTGATTTCCTTTTCATTGTTCTCTTTATTGGTGTATAAGAATCCAACTGATTTTTGTATGTTTATCTTATGTCTTGCTATTCTGTTGAATCTCTCTATTAGTTCCAGTAATTTTCTCTTGGAGTCTTTTAGGTTTTCTATGCACAGTATCTTATCATCCACAAACAGGGACAGTTTTATTTCTTCCTTACCAATTTAGAGACCCATTATTTCTTTTTTTTGTCTTATTGCTGTATCTAGGACTTCCAGCACATTGTTAAATAGGAGTAGTGATAAAGGGCATTCTTGTCTTGTTCCTGTTCTCAACAGGAATGATTTCAGCCTCTCTCCACTGAAAATGATGTTGGCAGTTGGTTTTGTATAGGTACCCTTTATTACTTTGAGGAATTTCCCTTCTATACCTATTTTATTGAGAATTTTTATCAGAAATGGGTGTTGGACTTTATCGAATGCCTTTTCTGTGTCCATTGAGATGATCAGGTGATGTTTTCATTTTATTTATGTGGTGGATTACATTGATTTATTTTCTAATGTTGAGCCATCTTTGCATAACTGGTATGATTCTCACTTGGCTGTGGTGTATTTTTTTTTTTAATATAATGCTGAATTCTATTAGCTAGAATTTTGTTGAGAATTTTTTCATCTATATTTGTGAGAGATATTGGTCTGTAATTTTCTTTTTTGTGGTGTCATTGCCTGGTTTTGGTCTCAGGGTTAGAATAAATTCATAGAATAAATTCAGAAGTATCCCTTTCTTTCCTACATTTTGAAATAATTTGAGTAGTACTGGTATAAGCTCTTCTCTGAATGCTTGGTAGAATTCTCCAGTGAACTCATTTGGGCCAAAGCTTTTTATTGTTGGGAGGTTTTTTTTTTTTTTACCTTTTCAATCTCTTTTCTTGTTATAGGCCTATTCAGATTTTCAACATCACTTTAGTAGGTAGTGTGTTTCTAGAAATTTGTCTATTTCCTCTATGTTTTCATATTTGTTGGAGTATAATTTTCATCATACTGTTATGATCCTTTTTATTTCAGTTAGGTCTGTTGTAATGTCTTCCATTTCATTTCTTATGTGGGTTATTTGCATCCTTTCCTGGTTTTTCTTTTGTCAGTTTGGCCAATGGTTTGTCGATTTTGTTGATCCTTTCAAAGAACCAACTTTTGGTTTTTTGATTCTATTTTCTTTTTTTCTATTCTCTGTTTCATTTGTTTCTGCTCTGATCTTTATTATTTCCTTTCTGCTGGTGGTGGTGGGCTTCTTTTGCAGAAATAGAAATTTATTGTCTCACAGTTATGGAAGCTAGAATGCTAAATCCACTTGTTGAAGGGCGATGCTCCTCCTTGTCTCTCCCAGTTTCTGATAGCCTCAGGAGTTCCTTGGCTTATAGACACACCTTCACATGTCTGTGCTTCCTCTGTCTTTCTGTGTCTCTTTTCAGATCGCATTAGGACATACTCTACTCTACTATGACCTCATGTTTACTTAATATTTTCAAAGACCCTATTTCCAAACATGGTCACATTCACAGGTACTGGGTTTTAGGACTTCAGCATATCTTCTTTGGGAGACAATATTCGATCCATAACAGGTAGTAAAGCGTATGGGCCCTAAAACTAGAATACAGAGATTTAAAATTTTAACTTGTCATTTACTAGCACTGCATATGGGCAATCTTATAAATCATTGTGTTTCTATGTTTTCCTATCTTGAGTGTGGAAGGTCACAATAGTAGCTATCTCAGACTGTTCATGGAATGGTTAAATTAGAAAACAAACAGAGGTGCTTAGGGCTGTGGCAGGAGCATAGCACCAAAACCGAACTCTGAGTCATAGTGACCCTATAGAACACAGTAAAACAAGTTCTCAATAAAGGTCATCCTATTGTCACACCCTCTCTGGGTCAGTGAATTGATTCCATTGAATTGATTTAGTTCATGGAGGGCTTACTGTCCTATGCATGCTGCCCTGCTCCTCGCAGCATTGACAGAGAAATGGCAACTGAGATCCTCCAGAAAATTTACACAGACACACACACAGAGACATATACAAACTAAATCAACACACTTAAATAAGACATTTTGTACCTGATTTAACAATAGTTGGGGAGATGAAGCGGGCTTATATCAAGCAACTCCAAATACTTCATATAAAGCAAGTGCCTCTCCTGTCCTGGTGAACATGTTTATCATATAGCTAAGTTTTTGCCTAGTTTCCCTTCTCTTCCCTCTCCCTTCTTTTTCCATTGTCTCTATGTTCCACACCATCTCCTGAAATGGGAAAAAATAACAAAACTAAACATAACAAAACAGAACAAAAACACTTTCCTTTTCTTAAGCAAAGCTATTCAGTTCAGTTTTCTACACCATTGGCTTTAAACTTAGTTCAAAGTCTTTTTCATTTCAAAAGATTTCATTTAAACTTTGCAATTATAGTTTATAACTTCACAGAGTGAAGTTCTCTTCCCCAGTCTCTGCTTCTGGGAGGGAAAGGTTTATACTTACAGTTTTGCTGGTAAAGTTGGCACATTTCTATTACAGGATTAGCTCTGATGTCTAGTCATTTTTGCTCATTGAATAGACAGCCCGTACTGACTTGGAGTAGTTTTTAAAATTACTTCCTTGTGGAGGTGGAGGGGGAACATGATGGTTCTAACTGTATGTATGATAGTATTACATGTTGATGTTGTTAGCTGTCATTGAGTTGGCTCCAACTCATGCCAACCCCATGCACAGTAGAACAACATGCTGCCATGTCCTTCATCATGACCATGATTGGTTGTAGATCAGGCTGTTGTGAGCCATAGGGTTTCTATTGGCTGATTTTTAGAAGTAGATCCCCTTTCTTCCTAGTTTGTCTTAGTCTAGAAGCCCCGCTGAAACCTATTCAGCATCACAGCAACACACAAGCCTCCAAAGACAGCTTATAAAAACTTGTAGTGTCTCAGTTTCCTAATTCTGACCACAAAGTGTTTTAGGGCATCACTTTATTTAATCATCACACCAACTCTTTCAAGAATGAAGGAAGGGGTTGTTGTACCTCCTTACAGCTGGATTGAGGAAATTAAGGACTTCCCTAAGTCTTAAATTCACAGCTTATAAGAAAGGTCACTGAGGCAGAACTGTACAAAGAAGACCGGAGGCAATAAAGATGAGTTGGATGGTTACCTGTGGGCAGAAGAGCACGTCTCACACATGCCTGTACCTGCTCCTCCTTCTTGGGATTACTAAATGAGAACCACCAATCTCTAATTCTGCAAACTCAACCACTTAGAGCTTGACACTTAACCTTATCTCCCACACCCACCACAGGAGGCCATGGACCTAGAACCACATTCACATATTATAATGACCTGGTTCTTAACCCACTTTAAAAAAAGGCCATTTGAAAAAGTAATAATAATGAAAGTGTGGACCCTGGAGCAGAACTGCCTGGGTTTGAAGTCTAGTTCCCCTATTTTCTAAAAATAAATAAAAAAGGCCATTTTCAAAATATTAGGTCTTCCAACAGGAGGTAAATTCCTAGGTGACATGAGGATAGAGAGTGAAGAGGCCTGAGTTAGCATGTGTGAAGCTTCAGGCATCATTAATGGTGTTGGCTTCTACCCACCTTCCACCCCCAACAAGAGCATAGAATCTATGGTTATATGTCTTTGCTGAGTAATCAATCATTATGGCCAGATTCAGCTGGTCTTTTCTTTACCACACTTGCCTAAGGAATAAATAAATCATTTGTATAACATGGTCACAGAGTCTACATTTAGGTCTCTGAGCATCAGTTACTTGTCTTGACTTTGATGGCAGGACAGAGTTCTCAAGTTCTTGACTAATCAGGACTTATCTCATTGATTGGAAATTAAAATGGTACAAGAGTGAATTGTCAGGAAGAATCCTTGCTCCAAATTGTCTTAAATGTTTCGAAGCAATGGAGCATCACAGCCCTCTGATGAGTGGTCTTTGTTAACAAGCCTACCCTTAGCACACCCATGTCTCCCTGTACAGGTCAGCTTGTAGCTAATCAGGGGTTATTGATCTTTTCCACATGATTTGTTTGTTAAGCTGACTTTTACACCATATATTTAGACACCAAAAATATTACACACTATTTTGCTATATCACCTTAACTTAATGTCAAATTCAAGAAATGTCATTTGCAGTGGTAAATAAAATATCCTACAATAACTGCTGGTAAGAAATTCCTTCATTAATTCCCCCTATTTCCTGCGCAATGCCTACACCACCTGCTTCTGACCTCTTTATCTTATTGTTTAATTGCAAATCTTGCTTGGGCTAATATACTTCCCAATTCATGAAAAATGCAGAGAAGTCAATGACAGTATAAAGCAGACTAGTACTGGTGTTCATGGAACCATGGCATAGGTCTTGTTCACTTGAAAACATCTGCCTAAGAACAGCTTAAAATTTTGAAGATATAAGGTTCATTTGTCACTTAGAGTTCTGTAATATCAGTAATTATCTAACTAGATCTCTCTAGATTAATATAATTTGAATCAACAGGTTATAACAGGAGAGATATTTCATTTCTTATACACTTCTGTGCTAAGGTCACAAAGATATTTCATTAAGAAACATTCAAAACAAATGATGATTTCTCCAGTGCTGTTAATGCAGTCCTTGTGATTTTTCCTCTGCTGTGATAGCTGTTTTATGTTAATTAAAAAAACTAAATTTATATAGATCACTGAAGAATAGAGACTTTGAATTTGGCTATCAAATACATAGTCTCTTCCAGGAAAATTTCTGCCCAAGAACAAATCAGAGAAATAGAAATTAGATATATATATTTTTTCCTTTAAAGTGAGATCGTGATGCATTATACTATGAATATGTAAAGATATAAAAATTGTTATAAAAAAAATGGACAGTTTCCTGTTATTACATTTTAGGGTCTTTTGCAGTCTTTCCTGCCTTGCACCCAAGTGAATGTTCGGCCTCTGAGCAAGATCACTTTTCAGAATCTTTGCACAATTGGCAAGATGTGAAAGGTATTCCTCTGTCACTATCTTTTTCTTCTATTTTATTTAATTTTTTTCAAACCAAGGGTTTGAAATAGATATCTATATCTATATATAGATATATACATCTATATATATATCTATATATAAAAAAAAATACCCTTTTTCAAACCAAGGGTAGCATGAGGCATCTGTATATAGAGATATATATATACAGATGTATATATCTATATATATAGATGTATATATCTATATATATATTTCAAACCCTATATATGTATAAAATATATATATATTTTTTTCAGACCAAGGGTAGCATGAGGCATCTATATATAGATATATATATACAGATGTATATATCTATGTATAGATATATAGATATTTCAAACCCTTGGTTTGAAAAAAATTAAATAAAATAGAAGAAAAAGATAGTGACAGAGGAGTACCTTTCGCATCTTGCCAATTGTGCAAAGATTCTGAAAAGTGATCTTATCCGTTTCCGAATTCCGAACATATATATATATAGCAATTTGGAAAGGGATAAGAATTCATTTCCCTCATAATTCACCTTTTTTTCCATTTTTCCTTATGTTAAGTTGGATATTATACCCACTTCTGAGTGAAATATGTATTCCATCTATCCCATATCATAACATCTTCAGTTATTTTTCATAGAAACAATTTTTTCAATAATAGGTAATTTCTAATAATTTTATGGTAAAATGAATGAGTCAAGTTTTGCCTTGGTACAACTAATTAGTATAACTGTTGATATTTCAGTAGTTTTCAAGAAAAGGGAGGGCTTGCTAGAATACAAGGAGTGGAAACATTCAGAAAGTCAGTCACGTAGTTCCAATTGGAAAGGTTTAATCACTGCTGGAACCATTATAGTAATACCTTTGTACTTATTCCAGGAAGAAAATGGAAAACAAAAGCAAAAAACAAGCCCTTTTAAAGACTGCCCTGCTGAGAAAGAAGGCGGAAATATTTTAGTGCTTCTTGGCTTTGTAACTGCCAAATCACTAACATTAGGAAGAAAATACTGTTGTCCATACACTGCTTCACCTGAAGCTGTAGAGTAATCTTACCTTCAGGGAAAAATTATGTTATAAATGTAATAAAATACATGCTAGATAATGACTCTCATCTTATCAAGTGAGAACGTAGGAGATAATTTACTCTGATTGCCACTGTAGGGAAACCAGAGAAAGCTTGAAAACGTCTGCCTAAGAACAGCTTAAAGTTCTGGAGAAATATCATAAAGTCAAATTTATAAGTTTTTACACTGATACCTTCACACAGCAGCCCCTACATCTGTCCTGAAGGTCATGGGAACTTTGAAGTAGTGGTGAAAGGTGTTCAAAGAGCTGCTAAGTCACCTTCAGGCTGTGGCTTGTGTTAGCCCTGGTGCAGCCGTACTCAATACTCACGGCTCATGCTCAGATTTTGAAAACTTAATGGATAAAAACTAAACTAAACTAAAATGTTACTCTAATTTTCTAAGCAGTTGTTATCATTCAAGTAGTTTATTTTACCTTCAAATAATATTTTACTTTCCTATCTTCTTGCCTTATCATGTAGGCTACATGTAGAACACTTTTAAGTACGTTTGTATAATGAAAATAGTCTAGAGTTTTACCAACAATGAAAATGATGAATGGAGAACAGAGAGACTGGATGTAGAGGGCTGAGTTCACAATCTAATGTAGGTTTTTAAGTATTATGTCCTAGCAGCCTGCACCAGGAAAATGGGGAAGAAAATAGGAAGTGAATGATGTATTTCTGAATTATTTTGGATAAAAAAAGTTGAGATGTAGGCAACAACAAAATAACAACAGCAAAGCCTATGGTTTCAGACCTGTGACCAAGAGCATGACAATATTTTTAACACATATGCAAATCTGTCGCAGATTTTTAATTGAAGAAGAGGTGAGAGGAAGAATATTAATGACATGTCTCAGTTTATACATGGTTGTAAAATAGTGTCTTTGAGAGAAATTAGCAGAGGGTGGAGCAAGATGGCGAAGTGAGTGGATGCTCCCATTTACACCCCCAGCAACTATCCCACTGAACAACAAATAAAAACAAGCACAGACTGGATCTCAGAACTCTGATGGCAACTGAGGTGTTAGAGAGTCGGGATGAGTTCAGAGGTGAGAAAGACGAGGAGCAGGGGTGGCAAAGAAGCTGGAAGAATCTTCCCATTAACATCTGGAGCACTCACTCATTACAGTCATTTTTGGGTTAGGGCTAGGCAACACCCTAAATAGGGAACACAGAAAGGAAGCTAATCTGAGGAAGGTGTAGCCTCATTTTTTAAGGTGGTATAGATTGGCTATGGGAATTTGTGGGCCACGAAATTGGGTGGGGGTGAAGAGAGACCATGATGCTGCAAAACAGTGCTGTTGAATCTCACTGAGGCCCAAGATGGACAGGCACTAGGGCCAGGAAGAACTGCAAGGACATCAGGGTGAGGTGAGTACTTTGGACAGACAGGCAACATAGAGGGAAATGGCTGGATCCCTGCCCATAGTGGAAAAGCCTATGCAGGGACATCTGTGGGGGAAAGACACAGGCAGCCCTTCACATCTACCTAAGAATAGTTGAGTCCTGCCAGTTATATCAGTATCTGCAACCAGCTAACCCCCTCACCTGTGCATGTGTACTGAATTCCAGAGATCAAGCATCTAGGATGCCTGAATCAGCACAGAAAAAACCCTAAGGGTAAGAGTGCGCTCTGGTGGTTCTCAGGAGAAGATGACAACTCCACTGCCACTGGGTCAATTCTGACTCATACTGACGCTGTGAGGTGGAGGAGAGCTGCCTGATGGAATTCCCAGGGCTGTGAGCCTCTGAGGAAGCAGGCTGTGAATCAGCTGATGGGTGTGGATCCCAGACTTTCAGCTGAGACCTGCACTGCACTCAGCTGCTGCACCACCAGGGTGCCCAATCTGAAAATTTTCCCACAAAAAACAGAATACAAAATCTAAAGTAAAAAAAAAAAAGACAACAAAATTGCTTGAGTTTAATAAAAAAATAGTAAAACAAGCAAAATCACAAGAGAAGAAGAACAAATCGAAAGCAAAACATGAAGAAGAGAAAATTTCTTCTATGGGGGCCAGACTAACAGCAAAAATTGATAATTTTCACACTGTGGTGCTAAATATGTCTTTAAAAAACAAAAAGCATACAGAAAACCAACTAGCAGTGATCATGAAAAAAATGGAGGAACAAAAAGAGACACTCAACAAAAAAACTGAAAACATCAAAAGAAACCAAAGAGAACTTCTGGAACTGAAGAATAAAGCAACTGGAAAAAAAAAAAAAAAAACTCAACAATAGAGCCCAACAGAAGGTAGATTAAATGAACTGTTAGACAAAATAACTGAACTTACCAAGTCTCAGGAGAAACAAAAGAATAAATAAAACTGAAAAAATCCAAATAGAAATATGGTATCCAATTAAGAAATTTAACATTAGAATTATTGAAGTCCCACAGCATTATGACGACGATAAAGATATAGAAACAATTTTAAATAAATAATAAGAGAAAGAGAGAGGGATCTCCAAAAAAAGCAACAACATTGGCAATCATTAGGACTAGGTATATGATATTTTCAAGGATTAAACTCAATAATTATATTCCACAACTGTACAACATCAAGTTTGTAAGAAATAAGTACCAAGTAAACTTATGGAATACAGGTTGTATATTGATGTTAATGGAGACACACCAAAAGAAATGGGGGAGGGAAGAGCATGTAAGGAATAGATGTATTTTGTTAAAGTTCTATGATAACTGTTGTTCATATGTTAAACGTTGTTGCAGTTGTAAGTTGTGTAATGTAATATATGTGGTAACCACTAGGAAATCACTGGGGAAAAAACATTCAGAAGATAAGAAGGAAGAAAGCAAAAAGGTTATCACAAAAAAGCAGCCAAATACAAACAAAAACAGAAAAATCAGAATAAAAAACAAAGAATACACAAAACCCTCAAAAAAATAGCAAAATGAATGAGGTAGACACATTGTTTTCAGTAATAACATTAAATGTAAATGATCTAAATGTCTCACACAAAAGTCAGAGAGTGGCGGAATGGTTAAACAAAACAAAAAATGATTCATCCTTTTGCTGTCTAGAAGAAACACATCTTAGATATAAGGACAGAAAACAGATTGAAAATAAAAGAATGGAGAAAAATTTTCCAGGCAATCAGTAAAAAAAAAACAGCAGGTGTGTCTATACTGCTATCAGATAAAATACACTTTAAATCAAAATCTGTTATAGGAGATAAAGAAGGACATTAAAAAAAAAAAGCCAAAGCCAGCGCTGTTGAGTTGATTCCAACTCATAGCGACCCTATAGGACATAGTAGAACTGCCCCATAGAGTTTCCAAGGAGTGCCTGATGCATTTGAACTGCTGTCCCTTTGGTTAGCAGCTGCAGCACTTAACCACTTCACCACCAAGGTTTCCAAGAAGGACATTACATAATAATAAAAAGGTCAATCCAGGAAGAAGACATAACAATTATAAATACACACACACCTAACAGTAGTGCTCCCATATACATGAAACAAATACTGACTAATATGAAAGAAGAAATCGACAGCTCCACCATAACAGTAGGGAACGTCAACATACCACTTTCAATTATAGTCAAAACATCTAAAAAGAAGATCACTAAGTACCCTGAGAAATTAAATAAATCCATAAGCCAGTTATGCCTAATGGATACATACAGAACACTCCACCCAGCATCAGAACGATACACGTTCTTCTCTAGTACACATGGATAATTTTTCAGAATAGATCATATGCTAGGACACAAAACAAGTCTCAACAAATTCTAAAGGATTTAACTCATAAAAAGCATCTTCTTTGACCATATAGTATGAAGCTAGACCAAAAAAAGGAGAAATAAGTTAAAAAAAAAAAATACATGGAAACTAAATAATGCACTACTGAAAAGAAAAAAAAAACCATTGGGTGAGAGAAGAAATCAAAAGTGAAATTAAAAAATTCCTAGTTTTGAAGAAAATGAAAACACAACATATTGAAACCTTTAGGACGCAGCAATAGTAGTACTCATAGGGAAACTCATAACAATAAATGCTTACATTAAAAAAGAAGATTCAAAATCATTAACTTAAACAAATGACTTGAACAAATAGAAAAGGAAGAGCAAAAGAAGCCAAAAACTACCTGAAAAAGGAAATAATAAAGATCAGTGCAGAAATAAAATTAAAAAAAAAAATAGAAAACCAATAGAAAGAATCAAGAAAACCAGAAGTTGGTTCTTTGAAATGACCAGTAAAATACACAAAGCACTGGCTATAGTGACAAAAGAAAAAAAAAAAAAAAAACAGAAGAGGCAAATAACCAAATTAAAAAATGAAATTGGTGACATTAAAACCAATCCAAGAGAGATAAAGGTCATAATTGAATACTATGAGAAATTGTACTTCAACAAATTTGAAAACCCAAATGAAATAGACAAATTCCTGGAAACAGACTACCTACCTAAACGAGCATAAACAGAAGAAAATTTAAAGAGAACCATTACAAAAGAAGAGATTGAAGATGTCATCAAAAAACTGCCAACAGAAAACAGCACAGGACCACATGGCTACACTGAAGAATTCTACCAAACATTCAGAAGAGAGTTGATACCAGTCCTACTCAATCTCTTCAAAGTCATAGAAGAGCAAGGAATACAAACTCTGTGAAGTCAGCATAACCCTGATACCTAAACCAGGCAAAAGACGTCCCAAAAAAGAAAACTGCAGTTCAAAATCTGTTATGAACATAGATGCAAAAATTTTCAAAAAAGTTCTATCCAACAGACATCAGTAACATACCAAAAAAAAAAAAAAAATTCATACATCATAATAAAGTGGGATTTGTGCCAGGATTACAAGGGTGTTTCAGCATTAGAAAATCAATCAATGTATAATCTATCACATAAAGAAAACAAAGGAAAAGAACCATATGGTTATAATAATTGAAGCAGAAAAGGCATTCAAAAAACACCTTTTTCTAATAAAAATTCTCGGCAACATAGGAATAGAAAGGAAATTTCTCAACATAATTAAGGGCACATATGCAAAACCAATTGCCAGCATTGTACTCAAAGGAGAAATGCTGAGAACCTTCCCTACTAGAATGGCAACAAGAAAAGGTTGCTAAATATCACCACTCTTATTCAACATTGTACTGGAAGTTTAGGTAAGAACGATAAGATAAATAAAAAGTATCCAGATCAGAAAGGAAATAGTAAAACTATCTCTATTTGAAGAGACATGATCCTACACGTAGAAAACCCTAAAGATTCCACAAAAAAACTGCTGGAACTGACAGAGACATTGAAGGATACAAGACCAACATACAAAAATCAGTTTGGTTCCTCTACACTAACAAAAAGAACTCAGAAAAATAAGAAAACAATGCCATTGAAAATAGCTCCCAAATTCATAAAATACCTGGGAATTAACCTAACCAGGGACATAAAAGGTTTATATAATGAAAATTATAAAATAGTACTATAAGAGACTAAAAGAGAAGTACAAAACTGTAAAGACATCCCACGCTCATAGATTAGAACACTTAATATAGTGAAAATGTTGATTCTACCTAAAGCAATCTACAGATGCAATGTAAAGCTGATACGAGTTCCAACAACATTCTTTACTGAAATAGAAAAACTAAAGACAAACTTCACAGTTGGTCATTTCTTTTCAAAGAAAAGAAACACTGAATAGCCAAAGCAATATTGAAGAAAAAGAATAAAGCAGGAGGTCTTATACTCCTTGATATCAAAACATACCATACAGTCACTATAATCAAAACAGACTGGTATTGGCTCAACAATAAACACATGTTGTTGTTGGTGCCATTGAGTCAGTTCCGACTCATAGCGACCATATGCACAACAGAACTAAACACTGCCCAGGCCTGCATCATCCTTAAAATTGTTGCAGCCACTGTGTCAATCCATGTCAGTAAGTGTCTTCCTCTTTTTTGTTGACACCCTGCTTTACCAAGCATGATATCCTTCTCCAGGGACTGATCCTTCCTGATAACATATCCAAAGTATGTGAGACGAAGCCTCGCCATGCTTGCTTCTAAGGGAGAATTGTGGTTGCACTTCTTCCAAGACAAATGTTTTCATTCTTTTGGCAGTCCAAAGGTATATTCAATATTCTTCACCAACACAACTCGAAGGCATCAATTCTTCTGTGGTCTTCCTTATTCATTGTCCAGCTTTCACAAGTATATGAGGCGATTGAAAACACCATGGCTTGGGTCAGGCACACCTTGGTCCAAAAGTGACATCTTTGCTTTCCAACACTTTAAAGAGATCTTTTGCAGTCTACTTACCCAGTGCAATGCATCTTTTGATTTCTTGACTGCTGCTTCCATGGGTGTTGATCATGGATCCAAGTAAAATGAAATCCTTGACAACTTCGATCTTTTTTCCATTTATCATTATGTTGCTCATTGGTCCAATTGTGAGGATTTTTGTTTTCTTATAAATTTTATATATTTTTTTTAATGTTGAGGTGTAATCCATACTGAAGACTGTGGTTTTTGATCTTCATCAATAAGTGGTTCAAGTCCTCTTCACTTTCAAGAAGCAAGGTTGTGTCATCTGCCTATCACAGGGTGTTAATGAGTCTTCCTCCAATCCTGCTGCCTCGTTCATTTTCATATTGTCCAGCTTCTCAGATTATTTGCTCAGCATACAGATTGAATAGGTATGGTGAAAGGATACAACCCTGGTGCATACATGTCCTGAGTTTAAACCAGCAGCATCCCCTTGTTCTGCTGGAAAGGCTGTCTCTTGATTCATGTACAGATTCCTCATAAGCACAATTAAGTGTTCCAGAATTTCCATTCTCTGAAATGTTACCTGTAATTTGTTATGATCCACACAGTCAAATGCCTTAGTGTGGTTAATAAAACACAGGTAAACATCTTTCTATTATTCTATGCTTCTAGCCAGGATCCATCTGACATCAGCAATGATATCCTTGGTTCCATGTCCTCTTCTAAATCTGCCTTGAATTTCTGGCAGTTCCATAGACCAGTGGAATAGAATCGAAGACTCAGAATTTAACCTAGCCATCTACGTTGTTGTTGTTAGGTGCCATCGAGTAAGTTCTGACTCATAGCGACCCTATGTACCACAGACCAAAACACTGCCCAGTCCTGCACCATCTTTACAATTGTTGTTATGCTTAAGCCCCTTGTTGCAGCCAGTGTCAATCTGTCTTGTTGAGGGTTTTTCTCTTTTTCACTGACCCTGTACTTTACCAAGCATGATGCTTGTTGGTCCAGTTGTGAGGATTTTTTTTTTTTTTTTTTAAGTTGAAGTGTAGTCCAAACTGAAGATTATGGTTTTTGATCTTCATCAGTAAGTGCTTCCAGTCCTCTTCACTTTCAGCAAGCAAGGTTGTCTCATCTGCATAGTGCAGGTTATCAATGAGTCTTCCTCCCATCCTGATGCCCTGTTCTTCTTCATATAGTCCAGCTTCTCAGATTTTTTGCTCAGCATACAGATCGAATAGGTATAGTGAAAGATACAACCCTGACACACACTTTTCCTGATTTTAAACTATGCAGTATCCCCTCGTTCTGCTCAAACAACTGCCTCTTGATCTATGTAGAGTTCCCTCATGAGCACAATCAAGGGTTCTGGAATTCCCATTCTTCACAATGTTATCTATATATATTTTTTTATGATCCAGACAGTCAAATGCCTTAGCATAGGCAATAAAACACAGGTAATATCCTTCTGGTATTCTCTGCTTTCAACGAGGATTCATCTGATTTCAGCAGTGATACCTCTGGTTCCACATCCTCTTCTGAATCTGGCCTGAATTTCTAACAGGTCCTTGTCGACATACTGCTGTAGCCACTTTTGAATGATCTTCAGCAAAATTTTACTTGTGTGTGATATTAATATGACATTGTTTGGTAATGTTCACATTTGGTTGAATCACCTTTCTTGGGAATAGGCATAAATATGGATCTCTTTCAGTCAGTTGGCCAGGTAGCTGTCTTCCAAATTTCTTGACATAGATAAGTGAGCACTTCCGGTACTGCATCTGTTTGTAGAAACATCTCAGTTGGTATTCCATCGATTGCCAGACCCTTGTTTTTTGCCAATACCTTCAGTGCAGCTTGGACTTCTTCCTTCAGGACTACTGGTTTCTGATCATATGCTATCTCCTGAAATGGTTGAATGTTGACCAATTCTTTTTTGTATACTCTCTGTGTATTCTTTCCATCTTCTTTTGATGCTTCCTGTGTCATTTAATATTTTACCTGTAGAAACCTCCAGTATTGCAACTCAAGGCTTGAAATTTTTCTTCAGTTCTTTCAACATGAGAAATGCTGAGCTTGTTCTTCTCTTTTGGTTTTCTATCTCCAGCTCTTTGCACATGTCATTATAATACTTTACTTTGTCTTCTCAAGCCACCCTTTGAAATCTTCTGTTCAATTCTTTTACTTCATTTCTTCCTTTTGCTTTAGCTGCTCGACATTCAACAGCAAGCTTCAGAGTCTCTTCTGACATCCATTTTGGTCTTTTCTTTCTTTTCCGTCTTTTTAATGACTTCTTGCTTTCTTCATGTATGATGTCCTTGATGTCATTCCACAACTCATCTGATCTTCAGCCATTAGTGTTCAGCATGTCAAATCTATTCTGGAGATGGTCTCTAAATTCAGGTGGGATATATTCAAAGTCATACTTTGGTGCTTGTGGACTTGTTCTAATTTTCTTCATTTTCAGCTTGAACTTGCATATGAACCACTGATGTCCTTTTCCACAGTTGGCCCCTGGCCTTGTACTGACTGATGATATTGAGCTTTTCCATTGTCTCTTTTTAGAGATGTAGTCGATTTGATTCCTGTGTATTCCATCTGGTGAGGTCCATGTGTATAGTCGCCATTTAAGTTGATGAAGAAAGGTATCTGCAATTAAGAAGTCATTGGTCTTGCAAAATTCTATCATGTGATCTCTGGCATCATTTCTATCACGAAGACCATATTTTCCAATTATCAATCTTTCTTCTTTGTTTCCAACTTTTGCATTCCAATCACTAGTAATTATCAGTGCATCCTGATTGTATGTTTGATCAATTCAGATTGCAGAAGCTGGTAAAATTCTTCCATTTCTTCATCTTTGGCCTTAGTGGTTGCTAGGTAAATTTGAATACAGTCATTAATTGGTTTTCCTTGTTGGTGTATGGATATCATCCTATTGCTGACAGAGTTACACTTCAGGATAGATCTTGAAATGTTCTGTTTGATGATGAATGCAACACCATTCCTCTTCAAGTTGTCATTCCCACCATAGTAGATCATATGATTGTTTGGATTCAAAATGGCCAATGCCAGTCCATTTCAGCTCACTAATGCCTAGGATGTTGATGTTTATGCAGTTTGAAATCTCTAGATGCCCTTTTAAATCTTCTGTTCAGTTGTTTTACTTCATCAATTCTTCCTTTTGTTTTAGCTGCTCGAAGTTCGAGAGCAAGATTCAGAATCTCCTCTGACATCCATTTCATTTTTGATGGTTTCTAATTTTCTTAGATTCATACTTCATACATTCCACTCCCAATTATTAATGGATTTTTGCAGCTGTTTCTTCTCATTTTGAGTCATGCCACATCAGCAAATGAAAGTCCTGAAAGCTTGACTCCATCCACATCATTAGGGTCAACTCTACTTTGAGAGGCAGCTCTTCCACAGTCATCTTTTGAGTGCCTTTCAACCTGGGAGTTCCTTTTTTGGTACTGTATCACACAATGTTTCGCTGCTATTCGTAAGGCATTTACTCACTAATTCTTTGCAGAAGTAGACTGCTGCGTCCTTCTTCCTAGTCTGTCTTAGTCTGTAAGCTCAGCTGAAACCTGTCCTCTACGAGTAGAACTGCACCATAGGGCTTCCGACACTATAAATCTTTACAAGAGGAGACTGCCACATCTTTCTCCCTCAGAGTGGTTGGTGGAGTCAAACTGCTGAACTTTTGCTTCGCAGCTGAGAACTTAATCACTGCTCCACCAGGGCTTCTCATTAGTCATTAGAGAAGTGCATATCAAAACCACGATGAGATACCATCTTATTCCACCTAAAATCACACTGGTAAAAAAAAAAAACTATAATAACAAATGTTGGCAATGATGTAGTGACATTGGAACCACTACTCATTGCTGGCAGGGCTGTAAAATGGTTCAAATAATACAGAAAATGGTACGGCACCAGGGATGTATTTCCCAATATACAAAGTATGTATGGGCTTAATTACTAACCTATAGTGCATAATTTCATTGGTGAAAAGCAAGTGAAATTGTACGCTACAGATTAGTAAGAAAGCATAATTAAGCCCATGTGTACTTTGCTCACTGTAAGCCAGTGCATACAGTGTTCACTGTTTAACCTGCTCCTGTAGGGCACTTTCTATCAAGATATTAGAAATAGAACTACCCTATGATCCAGCACACATCATTATAATACCTTACTTTGTCTTCTCTAGATGCCCTTTGAAATCTTCTGTTCAGTTCTTTTACTTCATCAATTCTTCCTTATGCTTTAGCTGCTCAACGTTTGAGAGCAAGATTCAGAATCTCCTCTGACATGCATCTTTGTCTTTTCTTTCTTTCCTGTCTTTTCAATGACCTCTTGCTTTCTTCATGTATGATGTCCTTGATGTCATTCCACAACTTGTCTGGACTTTGGTCACTAGTGTTCAATGCATCAAATCTATTCTTGAGATGGTCTCTAAATTCAGGTGGGAAATACTCAAGGTCATATTTTGGCTCTCGTGGGCTTGCCCTGATTTTCTTCAGTTTCAGCTTGATCTTGCATATAAGCAATTGATGGTCTGTTCCACAATTGGGTCCTTGCCTTGTTCTGACTGATGATATTGAGCTTTTCCATCATCTCTTTTCACAGATGTATTCAATTTGATTTCTGCGTGTTCCATCTGATGAGGTCCATGTGTATAGTCACTGTTTATGTTGGTGAAAGAAGGTATTTGCGATGAAGAAGTCATTGGTCTTGCAAAATTCTATCATTCAATCTCCAGCATTGTTTCAATCATCAAGGCCATATTTTCCAACTACTGATCCTTCTTCTTTGTTTCTAACTTTCGCATTCCAATTGCCAGTAATTATCAATGCACCTTGACTGCATGTTCGATCAATTCAGACTTACTGATGAAGATCAAAGATCACAGCCTTCAGTATGGATTGCACCTCAACATAAAGAAAACAAAAATCTTCACAAATGGACCAATTAGCAACAGCATGATAAATGGAGAAAAGATTGAAGTTGTCAAGGATTTCATTTTACTTGGATCCACAATCAACAGCCAAGGAAGCAGCAGTCAAGAAATCAAAAGATGCATTGCATTGGGGAAATCAGCTGCAAAGGACCTCTTCAAAGTGTTGAAGAGTAAAGATGTCACCTTGAAGACTAAGGTGCCCCTGACCCAAGCCATGGTATTTTCAATCACATCATATGCATGTGAAACCTGGACAATGAGTAAGGAAGACTGAAGAAGAATTGATACCTTTGACTTGTGATGTTGGTAAAGAATATTGAATATACCATGAACTGCCAAAAGAAAGAACAAATCTGTCTTAGAAGAAGTACAGTCAGAATGCCCCTTAAAGGCAAGGATGGCGAGACTGTGTCTTACATACTTTGGACATGTTGTCAGGAGGGAGAAGTCTCTGGAGAAGGACATCATGCCTGGCAGAGTACAGGGTCAGTGGAAAATAGGAAGACCCTCAATGAGGTGGATGACACAATGGCTGCAACAATGAGCTCAAGCATAACAACAATTGTAAGGATGGCTCAGGACTGGGCAGTGTTTCATTCTGTTGTGCATAGGGTCACTATGAGTTGGAACCGACTTGACGGCACCTAACAACAACAACAACATGATCCACCAGTCTCACTCCTAGGCATATACCCTAAAAAAATAACTTAGAGACCTAAAAATAATGATATTAACAGATATGTGCATACCTATGTTCATTGCTACTTTATTCACCATAGCAAATAAATGGAAAAAATTGAAGTGTCCATCAAGGATGAATGGATAAGCAATCTGTGGTACACACGTACAATGGAATACTATGCTACCATAAAGAACAATGAGGAGTCTGCAAAACATGTAATATAGATGGACTTTTTTCTTTAGAAGGCATACTGCTAAGGGAAATAAGTTAAGCATATGAGGACAAATATGGTATGATCCCTCTTTTATAAGAAGGCAAGATTAGAGATACATATATACAGACCAATGTTCTTTGATGGCTACCAGGGATAGGAAGGGGGAGGGGAAAGTACATTTCAGATCTGTAGAGGCTTGTTATTATTGGTAATGGGAAAAGTGGGACCAGATGTTAATGGAGTGAGAATAGCACAACTAAGGAAAACAAGAGAGTTTGAACATATGGATGTGTATAGGCATATTGGTCCATGAGTGTGTACATAGGTGAGAACAGATAGAAGCATCTACAAGTATGTGTAAATTCAAATATGTGGGGACAGGCACATATATTCATTGAAGACACAAATATGGATATTACTTAGACATAACCAAACATCCTCCAAGACTGGTTTTCTGAGCTTGAAATCTTAGGACGGAGTCTCATAGACAACTCAATCAATTGACCTAACACAGTTCACAAAAATCATCATCTGCATTTTAGTGAAGTGAGTAGCATCTGGGGCTTTAAAAGCTTGTGAGTGCTCATTTAAGACACAACTACTGGTCTCTACTCACCAGGAGCAAAACAGTAAGAAAGTAACCAAAAGCCTGGAGAAGAAAGACATCTACACAAGCCATGACTTCATCTACTCTGAGACCAGAAGAACTAGATGATGCCTGGCTACCATCACTGACCGTTCTCACCAGGGTCACAAGGGATGGTCCTGGATAGAATGGGAGAAAAATGTGGAGCAGAACTCAAATTCTTAAAGAAAGAAAAATTCAGATAAACTGGAACAGTAGAGAAGAAAGGACTTCTTGAAACTCTCAAGCTGAGACACCCTTTAAACCTAGAACCGAGCCTATCCCCTAAGATCACCTTTTGGTGAAATAGCAGAGTTGCACGCAAAATAAAGGATATTACCTGTAAGAATGGTGCTCTACTTAAAAAACATCTGTATGAGACTAAAAGGTCAATGATTACTCAAAAGCAAAGATGAGAGGAAACAGGGCAAGGAAATTAGAGTACTGGAAATGAAACAAACAGAACACAGTCAAAGAGAAATGTGGACATGCTGTGATAAATGTAATTAATGTTACTGAACAATTTGTGCAGAAATTGTTAAATGGGAACCTAACTTGCTGCATGAACTTTCACCAAAAACTGAATGAAATATTATTTAAAAAAGAGAATTAGCAGATATTTTAAACATTTAATATTTTTACTACTTAATTTAGCTATAAAAAAATGATCTATAAATGAACATTTCTATGATGCATTTCTAGTGAACCAAACAAATTTATACTTACTGTTTTATTGGACTTATGATAGGTCATAATAGAAATCCTTTTTCCATTGCAAAGTACTTTCGTTTATTGTTTCAGCTGATACTATCTCAGTGTTTTATTCCCTTGGAAATCACAGTCCATCCCCAAAGAGGCTAAAAACACAGAGATATACCCCCATGCACAACCAGGAGACATGACTAACCACTGAAGCCACCAGACCTCTGGCCACCTTCTAGACAACTCAACTACTTTGGATGAAGGTTCTTAGATAATAAATTGATTTTAAATAATATGAACACCAAACCTATTCATTTGGTTTCACTCTCGCACAGAAAACATACTGGCCATCTCATTAATTATTAAAAACAACAGCTGCTAATGTTTTGGGACCAGATAGTTAATTTACATATCCTGACTCTGGCAAAGGCTCTCCAGCACGTTCGGCCAAACCCACGAAGGACTGTGTTTTCTCCAAAGCAGGTAAAGGGCAAAAAGGCATCTATAGCTCAAACACAAATATTATTAAAGTTGTTAAGAAGTAGATAATTTAACTATATCAATTATTTATCTAATTATGAGGTTATTAGTCATCTAAAGTTACTCTATGACTATGGGATACAAATATACAGTGTTGTCCAAAGTCATCAGGCCTGCAAAATGCCATGTGACAGTGCTTCAACGTTAATTAACTCTAAGACCTGAAGGATAAATAGAAAAATGGAGATACGGTAAAATATTCTATGTAGAGAAAGCCGTATCTTTGAAGCACTGAAGTAAGATAAAGAAGTGTTTTTGACTGATTTGGTATCTTCTAAGGTTATTTCATTTTGGGAAACCATATCCTTGTTTCATAGGATCAATTATCTCCCTGCGACTGGATCTGTTCCATGGAACAGGTTTTAAGTTCAACAGTTTAAAATGGAGGTAGAAGTCTCCATTCACTGCAAATCTCAACATTTGTTCCAATATCAGCATATGGGTAGTACATTTTTCACTCACTATAGTAGACAGAATCATGGCCCCCAAAATATATCCATGCCCTAATCCCCAGAATCAGTAAATAAATTATCTTATATGGCATGTTATCTTACATGTAGATGTGATTAAGAATCTTGAGAAGGAAAATTTATCCTGGATTACCTGGATGGGCCCAATGTAATTGCAAAGGTCCTTGTAAGAGGGAGGCTGGACCATCAATATCAAAGAAGGAGATATAATGAAGAGAAGGTAATGTGACAATGGAAACAGACATGAGAGAGAAATTGATTTTAAGATGCTACACTGATGATTTTGAAGATGAAGGCAGAGGCTAAATGCACAGAAATGCAAGAGGACTTTCAAAGATAGAAAAGGCAAGGCAACTAATTCCAGAAAGAATACAGCCCCGTTTAGCCATTTTTGATTTCTGACTTCCAAAACCATAAGATAATACATTTGTGTTGTTTTAAGCCGTTAAATATATGGTAATTGTTACAGAAACAATAGGAAACTAATACATTCACCATTTCTTCCTGGACTAAATTTGTCTGTACCTTAATATTTTGTGTTTCGATTCTGATGTACTAGGGATGATGAGCTAATTAAATGGCACAAAATTTGTAATATTTCCTGTTCACATTTGAGAGAAAGTTAATTTTAAAACTATGAACAAATACAATTTTTTTTTGAAATTTCTGTCATAAAACTTGAAGAAGTAACCCAAATGTATAAGCAGCAAATTGAGTTGCCCAGCTTCCCTCCCAGATTCTCAGTAATATAAAATAAATAAAAGAAAAAAAAAAACTATTAATATGCAAAGATTCCATCCACATGTTAGAAATGATGAGAAATCTCTTCAAGATCTAAAACAGCCAAAGATAGACATAGATGATAAACACTGCAGAACCTAAAACATCTGAATAAAAAGTCTGTTTGGGGAGAGTGGATGGAGATCCCCAGACAAAGTATACATGTACCTCACAAATCAGAAATCAGAGTGGCAAGGTGCAGTGCGATTAATTACCTTTTTGTGTGGCCTTTCTAGCCATGGTCTTGTAACTCCCAGTCAGGTGGTTGTGTGGTAGGGTAATTGTGGCCTACCAAGGGAATTGGTCAGTTTTGCCTTAAAAGAGAGCCAATTCCAGAACAGGGAGGAGGAGCCTGCCACCACCAAAGAAGGACAGACCCAGCAGCAGGAGACAGTGTGGTGGGCTTCGTAGCCCACGGAAAAAGAAAGCTGAGTGCCTTTGGTCAGAGACTGAGGGCCAGGAAGAGGCGTGCCTATGAGCAGCTGGGGAGAGGCTGTCCTAATGGAAGAACAGTATCCTGAGTGTTCTTGAGCCTGAATTCCAACCATATAATTGTGAGTATGGTCTGAGTCCTGTGTGGCCATTGTAGTGAATTACTGAACCCAGTAGAGTGTTGTGGGAGGGACAGTTAGTGTCAGAATTGGTAGAGATGGCAGAGAGTAGAGACGTGTCTATAACAACCACTTCATAGGAATCAGCCTTGGGCTGTTGATCTTGGTTCTCCTTCCCCCTCGTAGGATTGGAGGAGGTCAGACACTACCCCCATGCCATTTTTACACATGGGGTGGAGGGAAAAATAAATGGAGGGGGGAGGGAGGGATTTGTAATTATCAGTTGAAGTAGTCTTGAGTCTTGGGTGCCGGGGATCAGTGGCTGAAGACTTAGCTCCAGCTTACCCTTGACCCTAACAACATGTAAGGGGAGTGGGAATACTGTGGTAATTGGTTAATGAGGATATTTAGAGAAGTTAAGGAGTTGAAATATTTCCCCAACCCCTCCAGAACTCTCGCTTTAATATATAAATAAAAGTGATTCCATTTTCCTTATACTGTACTGTGGAAAGTTCAGTACCATTCCCAGTATTACTTGAGGATGACTAGGGGTAGTTGTGTTGTTGTTAATTGCCATTGAGACAATTCCAACTTCACAGAAAAGAACAGTAAACAACATAACCTTGAATGTTAGGCATAACTATATTGAACTTCCATGGCTATCTAGACACAGAAACTTTGCTATTGACCAACCTTTTTCTTTGATCAGCCAATGAGCGTTGCTTCTCCCTCTTAAGCCTATTATTTTTTCAGAGCCCTCTCCTCCTCTTAGGAACCCTGGTGGAACATGGTTAAGCAATGAGCTACTAACTGAAAGATTGGCAGTTTGAGCCCACCAACCCTTCGGTAGGAGAAAAGACTTGATGATCGGTTTCCATAAAGATTTCAGCCTAAAAGCCCTATGTTCTACTCCATCCTACAGGGTCACTGGAGCTCTGGTGGTGCAGTGGTTTAGAGCTTGGCTGCTACCAAGAAAGTCAGCAGTTCAAACCCACCAGCTACTCCTTGGCAACCCTTTGGGGTAGTTCTCTGTCTTATGGGGTCACTATGAATCAGAATCTACTTGACAGCAACAGGTTTGGTTTTTTGGTTTGGGTAGGATCACTATGAGTCGGAATTGACTCAACAGCACACAACAACAAATCCTCTTCTGGACCCTCCAAGGAATAAATCTAATTCCTGTTATTCTACTATATAGAACCATCCACCTTCCTTTGTCATATTCTTTACCCATCAAGAAAAACCAAAACTCCTAGTAAAAGGACCATAAAGGTGTTTTTCCAAACAAAAGAGCAATGTGCCCTCTAAGAAGAACCCTAGCTTCTCCTCAGGCCACAGGCACAAACTGCAGGCAGCTTCTAAAGTAGTGATTTCATATCCCTAGTACACAAGGAAACAATCTCTTTAACCCAGCAGTTGTCAGACAGCCTCCAGTGGTAGCTTATTACCTCATCCCAATGAGCACCTGGAACTTATATTTATAAAAGAAAGGTTGATTTAAAGACAGTGGTGACTCAGTGGTAGAATTCTTGCCTTTCACGTGGGGATACTGATTCAATTTTCGGGCAATTCACCTCATGCACAACCAACACCTGTGTGCAACTTGCAAGTTGGTCTAATGCTGACCTGTTTCAGTGGAGCTTCCAGACTCAGATGAAATAGGAAGAAAGGCCTGGCAATCTAATTCTGAAAGTCAGTCAATGAATCACAACAGTCTGACCTACAACTCATTGTGGAGCTGACTCAGGAAAGAGCAACTTTTGTTCCATTGTGCATGGGTTAACTATGAGTTGAGTGCCAACTGACAACAGCTAACAACAGCAGCAATAGTTCTTTGGGGTTTAAAAGATTTAATAGGAAATCAGGACTTCTGATGGAACCAATAGTAAATTCCAATGTTGGACAAACATGGTCCCTGTAAGAAAAATTGCCAGAGACATGAACAGATTCCACAGTTTAAAAGAAGATGACCAAATAAAGAAAGGCTTCAAATGCCACCTTCTGCAAGTCCAAACCCTGTGATGATATCTTCCCATTAGGGAGAAGTGCTATCTCAGCCTTCTTCACCATTGAAATGGGAACTTGAGTCAAACATAAACATCATTCTCAAAGGCAAACATTCACTGTTCTGAGACACTATAGGAGAAATCTGTAAGTTGTTGTCGTTAGGAGCCATGGAGTCGGTTCCGACTCATAGCAATCTTGTGTACCACAGAGCTGAACACTGTTGGGTACTGCACCATCTTCACAATTATTGCTATACTTGAGCTCATTGTTGCAGCCACTGTGTCAATTCGTCTCTTTGAGGGTTTTCCTCTTTTTTGCTGATCCCATACTTTACGAAGCATGATGTCCTTCTCCAGGGACTGGTCTCTCCTGATAAAATGTCCAAATACATGAGACAAAGTCTTGTCATTCTCACTTCTAGGAAGTATTCTGGCTTTACTTCTTGAAAGACAGATCTGTTCACTCTTCTGGCAGTCCACAATATATTTAATATTCTGTGCTAACACCGTAATTCAAAGGTATCAATTTTTCTTCAGTCTTCCTTATTCATTGTCCAGCTTTTGCATGTGTATGAGATAATTGAAAATACCATGGCTTGGGTCAGGTGCACTTTAATTCTCAAGGTTACATATTTGCTTTTGAACACTTTAAAGAAGTTTTTTTGCAGCAGATTTGCCCAATGCAATACATTGTCTGATTTCTTGACTGCTGCTTCCACGGGTGTTGATTGTAGGTCCAAGTAAAATGAAATCCTTGACAACTTCAATCTCTTCTCTGTTTATCATGCTGTTGCTTATTGGCCCAGTTGTAAGAATTTTTGTTTTATGTTGAAGTGTAATCCATATTGAAGGCTGTAATCTTTGATCTTCCTCAGTGCTTCAAGTCTTCTTGACTTTTCAGCAAGCAATGTTGTGTCATCGGCATATCGCAGGTTGTTAGGGATTCTTCCTCCAATCCTGATGCTTTGTTATTCTTCATATAGTCTGGCTTCTCGGATCATTTGCTCCGAGTACAGATTGTATAAATATGATGAAAAGGATACAACCCTGACACACATCTTTCCTGATTTTAAACCAAACAGTATCCCCTTGTTCTTTCTGAACAACTGCCTCTTGGTCTATGTACAGGTTGCTCCTGAGCACAGTTAAGTGTTCTGGAATTCCCATTCTTCACAACGTTATCCATAATTTATTATATTCCACACAGTTGAATGCCTTTGCATAGTCAACAAAACACAGGTAAACATCTTCCTGATATTCTCTGCTTTCAACCAAGATCCACATGACATTGGCAATGATATCCCTAGTTCCATGTCATCTTTTGAATCTGGCTTGAATTTCTGGCAATTCCCTGCCAAAGTACTGCTGCAACTGCTTTTGAATTATCTTCAGCAAAATTTTACTTGCAGGTGATATTAGTGATATTGTTTGATAATTTTCACAATCTGTTGGATCACCTTTCTTTGGAATGCACACAAATATGGATATTTTCTAGTTGATTGGCCAGGGAGCTGTCTTCCAAATTTCATGGCATAAACAAATGAGCACCTCCAGCCCTGTATCCTTTGTTGAAACATCTCAGTTGGTATTCTGTCAATTTCTGGAGTCTTGATTTTGGACAAAGTTTTCAGTGCAGCTTGGACTTCTTCCTTCGATACTGTCAGTTTTTGATCATATGCTACCTCCTGATATGGTTGAATGCTGACCAATTCTTTTTGGTACTGTGACTTTGTGTATTCCTTACATCTTTTGATGCTTCCTGTGTCTTTCAATATTTTGCCCACAGAATACTTCAATATTGCAACTCGAAGCTTGAATTCTTTCTTCAGTTTTTTCGGCTTGAGAAATGGGAAGCATGTTCTTCCCTTTTGGTTATCTAACTCCAGGTCTTTACACATTTCATTTTAATAAGAACCCCATATAAAGGAGAATAAACATTTTCTTAACTGCCGTATACTCTGTCTTCCCAAGCCCACTCCAAAGGTAGCACTTTACACATGAGTGTACACTGTGCAGAATGGGACAATTCCGCATTGTTTCATGCTGCTTGCACATAGTGCTTTTGTGCTTACTGACATGTCAGAAATGTGACCTATTACAAAGACAGCCTCTTTCCCTTTACCACTAAGTTCTTCAAAAATAAAGACCTAGTAGAAGCTTTTGAATGGAAGGATTTTACTTTTTTTCTTTTTCTTTTATCATTTCAGATAATTAAAAATGTTGGGCATGGTTTTCTTTAAGGTTCTCCTGTTGCCTTCGTGTTGGCATACAAGTTGCATGTGATTTAATCTGGGAGAGTGAAATAGTTGAAGTTTCACATTTTTCTGGCTGGAAAGACAAACCTGCGCATACTGCCCATCCAAGAGATCTTCAAAATTCTGAGGGGAAGATAGAGTTTTGTGGGAGGAAGGGATGTTCAGAATCTTGGGACAGGACAAAAAAAAAAAAAGACTGTGAAATTCCTTGGGCTGAGTATATACTCTCCAGAGAAAGTGATGTGTCTTTTAGTGGTTAAAAGGGAACAGCTACTTCCAGCCCCAAACTATGAGTTACTAAATAATGTCCTGTAAACACTGTGGACTAATGGTAGGTAAAGCCTTCTTGGAAAGCAAAAGTTATTCTGAGACAAAGGGGAATTTGCTGGAAGTCCATCCTCAGCAGATCCAGTTCTATTTGTTGATACATCAAAGACTTCAATGATCTCAGGCTATGAAGGAGGTGTTAAATGTTCTCACTGAGTTCCTCTCAGCCTGTGTCCCAGTAGTAAGGAATAAAAGAGACCAATATTTATCAGTTCAATGCTCTACTAAATTATATTTGGTTTAATATTATACTCTTAAAGGGTTAATCGCATTTTAACAATTAGAATGCTTTTGACAATAATCTTAATTATCACTATGGAATTCTGTTTTCATTAACCCTTTAGCAAAACATTATCAGATTATTTTGACACATATTTTAGCTTTTCAAGGGAAGTGAAAATAAAAAAATCATAAGAGCATTATAATAGCAAATGCCCAAAATACAACGTCCAGAATTGAAGAAAAGTATCATGTGGGGATCCATGTGAAAGGTTGCTTTGGGATTTGGCAGAGGAACCAGTCAGCTACAGCCTGCAGATAAAGAGATACTGAGAAAAATCAAAAGCTAACTGGTTGGGGAGAAGTATGCAAATAGAGCTGTGAGTTGAAGACAGCCTTATTAATTTTCAGGGGAACCTTGTAGACAATATCATGAACAAAGAACACTCACATTACAGATTCTGTAGAGACTCACTGAGGAATAGAAAAGAACACAAAACAAAACAAAACCAAATCTAGGAGTCTGTGTGTGTGTGTGTGTGTGTGTGTGTGTGAGCGTACCTGCACTTACACTTACGCCTGCATTAAAGCCTGATGCTGCCTGGAGTATATACAATACCTATCACTGGAAATCTGTTTACAGTTTTCTTTTTTCTAACACAATGTCGTTTTGCAAAGAACAGGACTGCTGCATTATTTATATTCGGAAGACTCGTATAATAAGGTGCAGGCACATTTCCATTATATTGTATGAATTTCTATAAAGGTACTCCATAGCAACTGATATGGAGACTAATGAATCTCGTGCAAGGAGAATGTCTCGGTGACTATGTTAGACTGCACGCCATTTTTACATATCACTGTGTTATTTTTATTGCCCACTGTTATTCCCTAACATTCATTTTACAGAATAAGAACTCATGCCCTTATTTTGGATTTCCCATCTTCTGAGTGATTCTCAGGATCATTTAGTGCAAGACTTCACAGACTATCAGGAAAACAATTTATAGACCTGAATTCATTCCTTTAAGGTTTCCCTAAGGTTTGTCTTACAAATCATTTGCTTCATGAAACAAACAAACCAATAAAATATGAGTACAGGAGGAGGTATCCATCTTAGGTTTTAGATGCCATTTTTCTCTCCTAAATGCCCTACACGTTCTTTCCAATCCTCAGGGTTCATCTGCCTATTCTACAAGCTCAACAGATACTTCTGGCTCCATAGTGACAGACATACCTTTGGAGAATTGAGTCAAGTTTATTTACACTCTTTGAGGACAATGCCACCTTATCATAGAAAGCTTAACATCATTAACTTTAATCTGCCAGCTAGTAGACAGAGCTCGTCCACAGAATCTCAGAAAGGGTATGTTTCACTTTCTTTTTGGACTCACATATGTCTAAGGAATGTAGAGCTCATTTGGGTTTGGTCAGTCCTACCTACTTAAGTTCTTTATTATTTTAAGCACAAACATGCCTGCTTTTAACTACCCCCACTTGGCAATTGGAATGAAGCAAATATAGGTTATAACTTTATTGAGCATTGAAGATATCTACTGTGTCCACAAATATTCTCTTCACCAAGCCAAACTCCCCAGGTTCCTTCATTGTCCCTAATTACATGACAAGCATCATAAAACTATAATAGTACAAACAGAAACAATAATAACAACAAAACCTTACTACACTTGCATAAGCTCATTAAATTCTTATAACAAAAATGTAAGGTCTGTGGTGCATACACTATTCATACTCCTAAAATGCAGAATAGGGAACATATTCAGAAGCATTAAATATTACTAGATGGTCAGTAGCAATAGCATCAGAGCTGAAGTAAGGGGAAAACTTTATTTCTCTCATTATTTCCAACTGTTTCCAAAGCAACTTCAAATAAATGTGCATTTTAAATAGAGCACTGCATTTTCCATGCTAACTTACCTGTAAGACAAATCCCTAAATCATCGGCTCCTCCATCTGATCAGACAGTTACTGTACCGGCCTTTCTATATGGAACTATGGAATAGCCACTGGGTGAGGAAGGGAGTTAGGGTGCCAAACTCCTGGTGAAGAGTGCTTTATATTAGATCAGAATGACCCAGTGACAAGCACAAATTGGTTCAATACATTGTTAAAATGTTATTCTCCAGGAATAAGCACAACATAGCAGTTGGAATGACATCAAGGATATCATAGATGAAGAAAGTAAAAGGTCACTAAAAAGCAGGAAAGGGAGAAAAGACCAAGATGGATGTCAGAGGAGACTCTGAAACTTTCTCTTAAATATAGGATAGCTAAAGTAAACGAAAGGCATAATAAAGTAAAAGAGCTGAAAAGAAGCTTTCAAAGGGTAGCTCGAGAAGACAAAGTAAAGAATTATAATGAAATGTGCAAAGACTTGCAGTTAGAAAACCCAAAGGGAAGAACATGCTTGGCATTTTTCAAGCTGAAAGAACTGAAGAAAAAATTCAAGCCTTGAATCGCAATATTGAAGGATTCTATGGGCAAAATATTGGACAAAACATGAAGTGCCAAAGCAGATGGAAGGAATACACAGAAATGCTGTCCGAAAAAGAACTGGTCAATGTTTAACATTTCAGGAGGTAGCATATGATAAAGAACCAGTAATACTGAAGGAAGAAGTTGGAGCTGCACTGAGGCATTGGCAAAGAACAAGGCTCCAAGAATCGGCGGAACACCAATTGACATGCTTCGACAAAGGAATGCAATGCTGGAAGCGCTTATTCCTCTATATGAAAAAATTTGGAAGACAGCTAATGGGCCAGCAAACTGGAAGAGAGCTATATCTGTGCTCATTCCAAAGAAAGGTGATCCAACAGAATGGGGAAATTACTGAACAATGTTATTAATATCACTCACAAGTACAATTTTGCTAAAGATAATTCAACAAAAATGGTTGCAGAAGTACATCTACAGGGAACTGCCAGAAATTCAAGCTGGATTCAGAAGATGACCCAGAATGAAGGATAACATTGCTGATGTCAGATGGATCTTGGTTGAAAGGAGAAAATACCAGAAAGATGTTTGCATGTGTTTTATTGACTATGCAAAGGCATTTGACCATGTGGATCATAACAGATTATGGATGACATTGCAAAGAATGGGAATTCCAGAACATTTAATTATGCTCATGTGGAACCTGTACATAGACCAAGAGACAATTGTTTGAACAGAACAAGGGGATACTGTGTGGATTAAAATTAGTAAAGTTGTGGGTCAGGGTTGTATCTTTTCATTGTATTTATTCAATCTGTATGGTGAGCAAATAATCTGAGAAGTAGGACTATATGAAGAGGCAGGTGGCATCGGCCTTCAAGGAAGACTCGTTAACAACCTGTGATATGCAGATGACACAACCTTGCTTACTGAAAGCAAAGAGGACATGAAGTACTTAGTGACAAAGATCAAAGGCTGCAGTCTTCAGTATGCATTACACCTCATCATAAAGAAAGCAAAAATCATCACAACTGGACCAATAAGCAGCATCATGATAAACAGAGAAAAGATTGAAGTTGTCAAGGATTTCAGTTTACTGGGTTTACAATCAATGCCCATGGAAGCAACAGTCAAGAAATCAAATGATGTATTGCATCATGCATATCTGCTGCAAAAGACCTCTTTAAAATGTTGAAAAACAAATATGTCCCTTTGAGGACTAAGGTGAGCCTGACCCAAGCCATGATATTTCCAACTGCCTTGTATGTATAAGTAAGCAGTACAGTGAATAACAAAGACCGAAGAAGAATTGATGTCTTTGAACTATGGTGTTGATGAAGAATATTGAATATACCATGGACTGCCAGAAGAAAGGACAAATCTGTCTTGGAAGAAGTACAGCCAGAGTGCTCCTTGGAAACAAGGATGGTGAGACTTTGTCTCAAGTACTTTGGACATATTATCAGGGAGACCAGTCCCTGGAGAAGGATGTAAAGCATGGTAAGGTAGCGGGTCAGCACAAAATAGGAAGACACTCAATGAGATGGATTGACACAGTGGCTGCAATGATGGAATGGCAATGATTGTGGGGATGGCGCAGGACTGGGCAGTGTTTTGTCTTGTTGTACATTGGATCATTATGAGTCAGAACCAACTCAAGGGAACCTAACAACAACAATAGCTGATGGAATCTGTACAATGCAAAACACAACCGGCCTGCCAATTTCTGTGGTCCAGACACTATTCTTGGTTAAATATAACATCTACCTTATGAGTTTTTTTTGTTGTTGTTGAGCTCATAATCTTACAAAGTACTCTATCATTTGAGTCCTGCTCTTTTAAGTAATACAGAATGCAGTATTTTGTAGAATGGCAAGCTTTTCTTCCCTAAATATGAATAAAAAATCTTTTTGTTATAAACATAATAAAAAGAAACCAGCTTTGAATACATTCTCTTTCTGATGCCTTTTTTTCCAGCATCCTAGGTTTTGGGATCATAGAAATAAATGAGTCAGTTTGTAAATGCCACTTTGTACACTGAAACAATAAGTCCCTTTTGCAGCTAAATGATCAAAAAAAAAAAAAAAAGAATCTAACCCATTGCCCTCAAGTTGATTCTGACTCATAGTGACCTTCTAGGACAGAAGAGAATTGCTCTGTAGGGTTTCCAGTCCAGTAATCTTTAGTGAAGGCGACTGCCACATCTTTCTTCTGTGGAATGGCTGGTGGATCGAACTGTGGTGTTTTGGTTAGCACCCATGCATTTTAACCACTGTGCCACCAAGGCTCCTTCCCAATGATTCACAGATGTGAGATGTTCTTACCTCTTCTGTGTGTCATAAGAACCAGTGCCCTTGCCCTAAATAGGTCATGTTGTGGAGGGCCGTTACTGGCCATTTCTGAAAGCCACTGCTGTCTACATTAAAGTACCCCACCATCTCCCCACAAGCCTCATCTCAGTACCGCAATTCCCTCACCTTTTCTGATCTGCTCACACCAAGCTTCATAGATAAACTGGAATCCCATTGCAGTTGGGAATATTTTAAAATCTCTTGACTGGCAGAGATTTTGCAACTCTGGCCCTTACTGAGGGATAGGGAAATCTTTCTTGATCCAAGAAAATGTCTATTTTGTGTGTAGTTGTCTCTACATACATACTTATAGTTGCAGAAGAGATTGTAGCAAAGCTAGTAGGAATAATACAAAACAATAAAATCCTTGTGATCCAAAAGGAATGGGTTCCAGTTTTGCATCAGTTACTTATAGTTGTAACTAAAGTGACTCTTCAGGCAATTTTTCTTTTTAGTTCTCTCTCTCTAGGATTCAATCTTCTTTTAATTCACCCTCACTTTGTCTTTCTTCTTTCTTTTCTTTCGTAAATATTTAGGGCATGTCTTATGATTTTTACATAGTTCTGGATGTAATAAATATCATTATAATAATCAAAATTATAATAATTACTAATAACACTAATGTGTGCACCAACTGTGTGGTAGACATTTATGTCTATGATCCATTTTGAGTCCATTTTTGATTATGATACAAGGTGTGGATTGAAGTTTTTTTTTGTACATGGATATTCAACTGTTCCAGCACCATTTGTTTAGAAGATTACTCTTTTTACACTGAAATGCCTTTTTCACTGTTATCATAAATAAGTTGTCTATATATATGTGCATCAAGTTTTGTATACATTATTATATTCCTTTGATATGCTTATATTTATGCCAATGCAACAGTATTGTGATTGCTTTATAATATATCTTGAACTCTCAAACTTTGATCTTTTTTAAAGTTGTTTTGGTTATTCTTACTCGTTCACATTTCCATATGAATTTTATAATCAGTTTAGCAATTTCTACATAAGGATTTGTTAGGAATATGACATAGTTGCATTGAATCTATATATCAAATTGGAGAGAATTAGCACCTTTACAAATAGTCTTCCTACCCTTGAACAAGGTGTATCTCTCCATTTTTTTAAGATATTTTTAAATTTCTCTCAGTAATGTTTTGTAAAGTTCAATGTACTATTCTTGCACTTATTTTGTGAGGTTTATCACTCTAAATTTCATTTTTATGGTATTTTAAGTGGTATTTTTAATTTAATTTCCATAGTTTGATGCTAGTATACAGAAATTTTTGTGAGTTGATCTTGCAGCCTGCAAACTTGCTAAACTTACTTATTTCGGTACATTTCATCAAATTTTCTGCATAGAAAATTATGTTGTTTGTGAATAAAGACAGGTTTATTCTTCCTTTCCAACTGAATTGCTTTTATTTCATTCTCTCTCACTGTTGCAGTGGCTGGTGCAATACTGAAAAAAGCAAAGCTATCAGAGAACATTCTAGTGTTATTCTTAACCTTAGAGCAAAAGCATTCAGTCTTTCACCATTAAGTATGATGTTTGCTACAGCTTGGTTATTTATAAATCCCCTTTATCAGATAGAGAAATTTCCCTGCTATTCTTGGTTGCTTAGAGTTTTTATCAGGAATGAATGCTGAGTTTTACAAAACGCTTTTCTGTATCTGTTTGAGATGACCCAAAATTTTTCTTTTTCTTTTGTAGTTTGATAATATGTTGACTTAAATTGGTGAATTTTTGAGTGGTATAACAACATTAAATTCTTTGGATAAACCTAAGACTGGTCATGATCTACCATCTTTTTTTATTTATTGTTGAACATGATTTGCTAACATTTTAGTTATATTTTTAGATCTATATTCATGAAAGAGGTTAAGCTCAGGGTTTTTTGTTTGTTTGTTTTATGTCTTTGGATTGTTTTGGTATCAGTTTATTCTGGTACCATATACTAAACTGGGAAGTATTTTAACCTTTTTAATTTTCTAGAACACTTTGTGTGGAACTAACTTTATTTCTTTCTAATATATTTGAACGAATTTGTAAGTGAAAGCGTCTTGGCCTGGAGTTTTCTTTGCAAGAAGGTTTTCAAGTATAAATTCAATGTATTTAGTAGGCATAGATCTAATAAGATTATCTGTTATTTCTGGAGGAGGCAGCGCCAACACGGCTCTATAGATAGAAGCACCTTGTTGTCCCTCCACAGCAAATAGCAAAAACTAAGTCAAACAGAGACAAATGCCAATCCTGAACCCTAAGCCTGGAATGAAGAAATCAAGAACTCAACCGACCACCAAATGTAGTAAAAAACTGTCAGAGAACAGAGGTGAGGAGGAATACAGAGTGGTGGTCCCCTAATAGCTAACACAGCATGGATTTGTCATCTTGGACTCCTGTCAGAGATCTGTGGTCAGAGAGTATGGGAAAGCAGCTTCACAGAGCTCCCAGTGGGAGACAGAGCACCTGTTGCACCTGCCCTGCTTCACCATAGCTGAGTGACTGGCCCTGCCCATTGGACAAGGTGGTGAGAAGCATCATGCCCACAAATGAGCACACAACAGGAAATGCAAAGCCCACCTGCTCAGACATAACAACAACAACAAAAGAAAAGCTGGATGAAACAAATAAATCTACAATCAATAAACAAAGAAAATAACTACTGAATGCCCCAAAGACAGCATATAATATCAAAAGATATAAAAAAAAAAAAAAAGGATATGATGGTTTCAGTAGGTGTCCAAAATAAAACACCAGATGACTTTCCAGTAGAAGAAAAGGCACTGTAACTACCTGATAGGGAATTCAAATCTCTACTATTCAAAGGTGTCTAAGACTTTAAAAATTGGACAAAAATGAGGAAAACATAGACAAAAATCACAGAAAAGCCAGACAAAAATCATGGAAAAGACAGACAAAACAATGGAAGAATTTGGGAAAATTATACAGGAACAAAATGCCAAAATAAATTCACAACTAGAAATCATACAAAAACAACAATTAGAAATCCAAAAGATAAACAACAAGATTTCAGAAATGGAGAGTGTCATAGAAGGTCTGAGGAGTAGGTTTGAAACAATGAGAGACAGGATAAGCAAAACTGAACACAAATCCTTGGATACCACTTTGTTTTAGGATAAGTCAGAACAAAGAAAAATGAAGAAACCCTGAGAATTACGTGGGATACAATCAAAAACGAAAATATGTGAGTGATTGGAGTTCCAGAAACAGAAAAAGGATCATTGAAGAATTGCTGACAGAAACCGCCCTTAAATATCAAGAAAGATGAAAAACTGACCATCCAAGAAGCTCAACAAACCCCATATAGGATAGACCCCAAAAGAAAATCACCAAGGCATGTCATAATCATACTCACTAAAACCAAAGACAAAAAAGAAACATTTTCAAGAAAAATGAAAACTCACATACAGAGGGAAAATCATTACTGATTACTCGACAGAAACCATGCACACAAGAAGGCAAGGGGGTGACATATATAAAACCTTGAAAGAAAAAAAAATTGCCAGCCAAGAATAATATACCCTGCAAAACTCTCTTCTGTATCTTTATTGAGATTCTTTCTAGATGTTTTGTTCTTTACAGAAGGTTTAAAGCCACAGCCAGCCAACTTGACCTCATAGACATGTGCAGAACACTCGGCCCAATAGCTCTAAAGTACACATTCTTTTCCAATGTACTTGAAATGCTCTCCAGAATAGACCACATCTTAAACCACAAAGCAACACTCAAAAAAATCCAAAGCATTGAGATAATACAAGCATCTTCTCTGATCACAACACCATCAAAGTAGAAATTAACAACAGGAAGAACAAAGAAAAAAAAAAATCTACTACATGGAAAGTGAATAACACCCTACTTAAAAACCACCGAGTAATAGAAATCAAAAATGGGATAAAAAAATTCCTAGAATCAAGTAAGAATGAAAACAGATCATACCAAAAACCTTTGGGACACAGTGAAGGCAGTGCTCAGAGGTCAATTTATAGCAATGGGTACACACATCAAAAAAGAAGAAAGGGACAAAATCAAAACATCAGCTACACAACTTGAACAAACATAAAGAGAACAGCAAAAGAAGCCCCCAGACACCAGAAGAAAGGAAATAATAAAGATCAGAGCAGATATAAATGAAATAGAAAATAGCAAAACAGTAGAAAGAAGCAATAAAACCAATAGTTGGTTCTTTGAAAGGATCAACAAAATCAACAAACCACTGGGCAAACTGAAAAAAAAAAAAAAAAAAACAGAGGAACCAAATAAGAAATGAAATGGGGACGTTACAACAAGCCCAACTGAAATAAATAGGATCATAACAGAGTACTATGAAAAATTATACTCCAACAAATTTGAAAACCTAGAGGAAATGAACAAATTTCCAAAAACCCACAACCTACCCAAACTAACACAAAGTGATGTTGAAAATCCGAACAGACCAATAACAAGAGAAGAGAGTGAAAAGGTAATAAAAAAAAACTCCTAACAACAACCAAAAATCCCTGACCCTGATGGCATCATTGGAGAATTCTACCAAACTTTCAGAAAAAAGCTTACGCCAGTGCTACTCAAACTATTTCAGAACACAGAAAAGGAACGGACACTTCCAAATTCATTCTATGGAGCCAGCATAACCCTGATACCAAAACCAGACAAAGACGCCACAAAAAAAGAAAGTTACAGACAAATATCACTCATGAATATAGACGCAAAAATTCTCCACAAAATTCTAGCCAATAGAATTCAGCAGCTTGTCCAAAAAAAAAAAAAATACACCACAAGTGGGATTTATACCAGGTATGCAAGGATGGTTCAACATTAGAATACCAATAAACCCAATCTACCATATAAATAAAAAAATAACATGATCATCTCAATAGATGTAGAAAGGCATTCAATAAAGTTCAACACCCATTCCTGACAAAAACTCTCAATAAAATAGGTTTAGATGGGAAATTCTTTAACATAATAACAGGTATCTGTACGAAACCAACTGCCAACATCATTCTTAATGGAGAGAGGCTGATAACATTCTCCCCAAGAACAGGAACAAGACAAGGATGTCCTTTATCGCCACTTCTATTTAACATTGTGCTAGAAGTCCTAGCTAGAGCAATAAGGCAAACAAAAAAAAAAAAAGAAAGAAAGGGCATCCAAATTGGTAAGGAAGAATAAAATTGTTCCTATTTGCAGATGATACGATAATATACATAAAAAGCCCAAAAGACTCCACAAGAAAACAACTAGAACTAATAGAAAGATTCAGCAGAGTAGCAGAATAGAAGACAAACACACAGAAATCAGTTGTATACCTATGTACCAATAAAGAGAATGACAAAAAGGGAATCAGGAAAAAAATACATTTATAATAGCCCCTAAAAATAAAAATTAGGAATAAATCTAACCAGGGTCATAAAAGACTTATACAAGGAAAACTACAAAACACTACTGCAAGAAAATAAACAGATCTACATAAATGGGAAAAAACATACCATGTTCATGAATAGACAGACTCATCATTGTGAAAATGACAATTCTACTCAAAGCAGTCTACAAATACAATGCAATCCTGATCTAAATACTAAAAACACTCTTTAAAGAGATGTAAAAATTAATCATTAACTTTTTATGGAAAGGGAAGAGGCCTAAGATAAGTAAAGCACTGCTGAAGAATAAAAGTAGGAAGACTCCCACTACCTAACCTCAGAAGCTACTATAGAGCAATGGTAGTCAAAACAGCCTGGTACTGGTACAATGACAAATACATTGACCACCTGAGCAGCATTGAGAGCGCAGATGTAAATCCAAACACCTACAGTCACCTGATCTTTGACAAGGGCCCAAAGTCCTTCAAATGGGGAAAAGTCAGTCTTTTTTAATAAATGGTGCTGACAAAACTGGATGTCCATCTGGGAAAAAATGAAATAGGATATACACCTCACACCATACACAAAAATTAACTCAAAATGAATAAAACACTCAGTATAAAAAATCAAAAACTATAAGGATCATAGAAGAAAAAGTAGGATCAAAGTTAGAGGCCCTAATACATGGCATTAACAGGGTACAAACCGTAACTAACAACACACAAACTCCAGAAGATAAGCTAGATAACTGGGATCTTCTAAAAATTAAACACTTATGCTCATCAAAAGATTTCACCAAAGGAGTGAAAAGACAACTTACAGACTGGGAAAAAAAAAATTTGACTATGACAAATCTGACAAAGGTCTAATCTATAAAATCTACAGGAAAATCCAACACCTCTACAACAAAAAGGCAAATAATTCAATTAAAAAATGGGCAAAGGAGATGAACAGACACTTCAGCAAAGAAGAATTCAAGCGACCAACAGACACGTGAGGAAATGCTTGAGATCACTACCCATTAGAGGAATGCAAATCAAAACTACAATGAGATACCATTTCAACCCAGGATTACTAGCACAAATCAAAAAAAACAGAAAATAACAAAAGATGGAGAGGCTGCGGGGAGATTGGAACTCTTATGCACTGCTAGTGGGAATGCAAAATGGTTCAACCATTTTGGAAAACAATATGGTGCTAGAAATAGAAATACCATATGACCCAGCAATCCCACTTCTAACAATATATCCTAGAGAAATAAAAGCCATCACACTAATAGACATATGTACACCCATATTTGTTGCAGCATTATTAACTACAGCAAATGATGGAAACAACACAGATGCCCATCAATAGATGAATATATAAACAAACTGTGGTACATACAGACAATGGGGTACTATGCAAATGATAAAGAACAGTGATGAATCTGGGAAGCATGTCACAACATGGATGAATCTGGAGGGCATTACGCTGAGTGAAATCAATCAATCTCAGAAGCACAGATAGTGTATGAGACCACTACTATAAAACTCACACAAAAAGGAATAAGCTTTGACGGTTACGAGAGGGGGTGGGGTTGGGGATGGAAAAACACTAGATAAAACCCACTCCCACTGCCGTCTTTTATGTGGTAACATTAGTGAAGGGTAAGACAGTACACCCCCATGTGTCTGTCACCTTGTTACTGTGGGGGCTTGCCTGTTGCTGTGGTACTGGAAGCTATGCCACTGGTATTCATATGCCAGCAGGGTCACCCATGATGGACAGGTTTCAGCTGAGCTTCCAGACTAAGACAGACTAGGAAGAAGGATCCAGTGATATACTTCTGAAAAGAATTAGCCAGTGAAAATCTTATGAATATCAGGGGAACTTTGTCTGATACAGTGTCAGAAGAGGAACCCCCCAGTTGGAAGGCACTCAAAAGACGACTGGGGGAGAGCTGCCTCCTCAGAGTAGAGTCAACCCTAATGATGTGGATAAAGTCAAGGTTTTTGGGACCTTCATTTGCTGATGTGGCATGACTCAAAATGAGAAGAAACAACTGCAAACAGCCATTAATAATAGGAATGTGGAATGTGGGAAGTATGAATCCAGGAAAATTGGAAATCATCAAAAATCTAATGGACTCCATAAACATCAATATCCTAGGCATTAGTGAGCTGAAATGGACTGTTATTGGCCATTTTGAATTGGACACTCATATGGTCTCTATGCCAGGAATGACAACTTGAGAAATGGCATTGCATTTCAAGGTCTATCCTGAAGTACAATGCTGTCAGTGATAGAATAATATCCATACGCCTACAAGGAAGACCAGTTAATATGACTATTATTCACATTTACGCACCAACCACTAAGGCCAAAGATGAAGAAACTGAAGATTTATAACAACTTCTGCAGTCTGAAATTGATCAAACATGCAGTCAGGATGCATTGATAATTACTGGCTACCGGAATTCAAAAGCTGGAAACAAAGGAGGATCAATAGTTGGAAAATATGGTCTTGGTGACAGAAATGATGCCGGAGACCACGTGATAAAATTTTGCAAGACCAAGGACTTCTTCATTGCAAATACCTTTTTCAACAACACAAATGGCCACGATACATGTGGACCTCACCAGGTGGAATACATAGGAATCATATTAACTACATCTGTGGAAAGAGATGATGGAAAAGCTCAATATCATCAGTCAGAGCAAGGCCAGGTGCTGACTGCGGAACAGACTATCAATTGCTCATAAAAAAAAAAAAAAAATAGGCAAGCTCAAATTGAAACTGAAGAAAATTAGAACAAGTGGATGGAAGCCACCGTAGGACCTTGAGTATATCCCACATGAATTTGGAGACCGTCTCAAGAGAAGATTTGACACTTTGAATACTAATAACCGAAGAACAGACTAGTTGGGGAATGGCATCAAGGACATCACCCATGAAGAAAGCAAGAGGTCATTAAAAAAACAGGAAAGAAAGAAAAGACCAAAATGCACGTCAGAAGAGACTCTGAAACTTGCTCTTGAAAGTCAAGTAGCTAAAGCAAAAGGAAGAAATGATGAAGCAAAAGAACATAACAGAAGACTTCAAAGGGCAACTGCAGAAGACAAAGTATTATAATGACATGTGCAAAGAGCTGGAGATAGAAAACTAAAACGGAAGAACACACTTGGCATTTCTCAAGTGAAAAAAACTGAAGAAAAAAATCAAGCCTCAAGCTGCAATAGTGAAGGATACTACAGGCAAAATATTAAATGACCCAAGAATCTTGAAAAGACAATGGAAGGAATGCACACAATCATTATATCAAAAAGAATTGTTGTTGTTGTTAGGAGCTGTCAAGTCGACTCCGACTCATAGAGACCCTATGCACAACAGAATGAAACACGATCCAGTACCAAGCCATCCTTAAAATCACTGTTATGCTTGAGGCCATTGTTGCAGCCACTGTGTCATCCACCTCGTTGAGGGTCTTTCTCTTTTCCACTGACCCTGTACTCTGCCAAGCGTGACACCCTTCTCCAGGGACTTATCCCTCCTGACAACATGTCCAAAGTATGTAAAATGCAGTCTCGCCATCCTTGCTTCTAAGAAGTATTCTGGTTGTACTTCTAAGACAGATTTGTTCGTTCTTTTGGCAGTCCATGGTATATTCAATATTCTTTGCCAACACCACAATTCAAAAGAAAAGCATCAATAATTCTTCGGTCTCCCTTATTCATTGTCCAGCTTTCACATGCATATGACATGACTGAAAATACCATGGCTTGGATCAGGTGCACTTTAGTCTTCAAGGTGACATCTTTGCTCTTCAACACTTTAAAGAGGTCCTTGGCAGCAAATTTACCCAACCCAATGCGTCTTTTGATTTCTTGACTGCTGCTTCCACGGCTGTTGATTGTGGATCCAAATAAAATGAAATCCTTGACAACTTCAACCTTTTCTCCGTTTATCATGATGTTGCTTATGGGTCTAGTTGTGAGGATTTTTGTTTTCTTTATGTTGAGATGTAATCCATACTGAAATCTGTGGTCTTTGATCTTCAGTAAGTACTTCAAGGTCTCTTCACTTTCAGCAAGCAAGGTTTTGTCATCTGAGTAATGCAATCCTGATGCCTTGCTCTTCTTCATATAGTCCAGCTTCTTGGATTATTTGCTCAGCATACGGATTGAATACGTATGGTGAAAGGATACAACCTTGACACATACCTTTCCTGACTTTAAACCATGCAGTATCCCCTTGTTCTGTTCGAATGAATGCCTCTTGATCTATGTACAGGTTCCTCATGAGCAAAATTCAGTGTTCTGAAATTCCAATTCTTTGCAATGTTATCCATAAGTTGTTGGGACCCACAAAGTCGAATGCCTCCGCATAGTCAACAAAACACAGGTAAATATCTTTCTGGTATTCTCTGATTTCAGCTAGGATCCATCTGACATCAGCAATGATATCCCTGGTTCCTTGTCCTCTTCTGAATCCGCCTGAATTTCTGGCAGTTCCCTGTCGATATACTGCTGCAGCAGCTTTTGAATGATCTTCAGCAAAATTTTGCTTATGTGTGGTATTAATGATATTGTTTGATAATTTTCACATTCCTTGGGATCCCCTTTCTTCAGAATAGGCATAAATATAGATCGCTCCCAGCTGGTTGGCCCAGGCAGCTGTCTTCCAAATTTCTTGGCATAGATGAGTGAGTACATCCAGCAATGAATCTGTTTGTTGAAGCATCTCAATTGGTATTCAGTCAATTCCTGGAGTCTTTTATCTTTTATTTTTTTGCCATTGCCTTCAACGCACCTTGAACTTGTTCCTTCGGCACCATTGGTTTCTGCTGACATGTTACCTCCTGAAATGTTTGAACTTCGACCAATTCTTTTTGGTATAGTAACTCTGTGTATTACTTCTATCTTCTTTTGACGCTTCCTGAGTAGTTTAATATTTTACCCGTAGAATCCTTCAGTATTGCAACTGGAGTCTTGAATTTTTTCTTCAGTTCTTTTGGCTTGAGAAATGCAGGGTATATTCTTCCCTTTTGGTTTCCCATTTCCAGGTCTTTGTACATATCATTGTAATACTTTATTTTGTCTTCTTGACTCACCTTTGAAATCTTCTGCCCACCTGTTTTACTTCATCATCTCTTCCTTTCATTTTAGCTACTTGACTTTTAAGAGCAAATTTGAGACTCTCTTCTGACATCCACTTTGGTCTTTTCTTTCTTTCCTGTCTTTTTAATGACCTCTTGCTTTTTTCATGTATGTTGTCCTTGATGTTATTCCACAACTCATCTGGTCTTTGGTCATTAGTGTTCAAAGTGTCATATCTATTCTTGAGATGGTCTCTAAATTCATGTGGGATACACTCAAGGATGTACTTTGGCTCCCATTCACTTGTTCTAATTTTCTTCAGTTTCAACTTGAACTTGCCTACGAACAATTGATGGTCTGTTCCACAGTCAGCATCTAGCCTTGTTCTGACTGATGATATTGAACTTTTCCATAGTCTCTTTCCACAGATGTAGTCAGTTTGATTCCTGTGTATTCCATCTGGTGAGGTCCATGTGTATAGTGGCCATTTATGTTGGTGTGAAAAGGTATTTGCAATGAAGTCGTTGGTCTTGCAAACTTCTATCATGTGATCTCCAGCATTGTTTCTGTCACCAAGGCCATGTTTTCCAACTACCAATCCTTCTTTTTGTTTCTAACTTTCACATTCCAATCACCAGTAATTATCAATGCATGCTGATTGTGTGTTCGATCAATTTCAGCCTGCAGAAGTTGATAAAATGTTCAATTTCTTCATCTTTGGCCTTAGTGGTTGGTGTGTAAATTTAAATAATAGTCATATTAACTGGTCTTCCTTGTAGGCGTATGGGTATTATCCTATAACTGACAGTGTTGTATTTCAGGATAGATCTTGAAATGTTCTTTTTGATGATGAGTGTAACGCCATTCCGCTTCAAGTTTTTATTCCCAACATAGTATACCATATTATTGTCTAATTCGTAATGGCCAATACCCGTTCCTTTCAACTAATTAATGCCTAGGATATGGATATTTATGCATTCCATTTCATTTTTGATGATTTCCAATTTTCCTAGATTGATACTTCGTACATTTCAAGTTCCAATTATTAATGGATATTTGCAGCTGTTTCTTCTCATTTTGAGTCATGCCACATCAGCAAATGAAGATTCGGAAAGCTTGACTCCATCCAGGTCATTAAGATCAACTCTACTTTGAGGAGGCAGCTCTTTCTGAGTCATCTTTTGAGTGCCTTCCAACCTGAGAGGCTCATCTTCTGGCACTATATCAGTGTTTCACTGCTATTCATAAGGTTTTCACTGGCTAAATCTTTTCGGAAGTAGACTGCCAGGTCCTCTTCCCAGTCTGTCTTAGTCTGGAAGCTCAGCTGAAGTCTGTCTGTCATGGGTGACCCTGCTGATACTTGAATACTGGTGGCAGAGCTTCCAGCATCACAGCAATGTGCAAGCCCCCACAGTACAACAAACTGACAGACATGTGGGGGTTGTTCTGATTACCTGGGGTTGATTTTGCTCTTCTTCTTCTGATTTCATGAGGTAGAACCTAAGGCCATTCATTTAAGACCTTTATTCTTTTTCTATATAGCACTTTCATTCTGTAAGTTCTTAAGTATATACTATAAGTACTAAATAGTACTACTTTAGTGACATCTCACAATTTTTGATATGTTGTAGTTTCATTTTTTATTCAGTTTAAAGTGTATTCTAATTTCCCCTTTTTGAAAATTGTTCACCAAGAATCATCCTGCTGGTATTTGAAATATCGGTGGCATAACTTCCAGCATCATAACAATACATAAGCCACCATATTACAACAAACTGACAGATGCTGGATTCTTTAGAAGTATATTATATGGTTTCCAAATACTGGGAGATAATCCTAGACAGATCTCTACTATTGATTCTTAATTTAATTCCATTGTAGTTTGATAACATACTTTGTATGACTTGAGTCCTTTTGAATTTATTGAGAATTTCATGGCCTATACTAAGGTCTCTTTTGGTAAATATATATATCGTGTGCTATTTTTTTTTTATTTATTATTGAAGAGAGTGTGCATTCTGCTGTTGTTGGTTGGAGAGATCTATAAATTTCAATAGTCAAATTGATTTGATGTTGTTGGTCAAATTTTGAACATACTTGATCATTTTCTACCTACTTATTCTATCAATTACGGACAGAGGGCTATTGAAATATCCAACTATAATTTGAATTTGTCTTTTTCCTCTTGAACATATATTAGTTTTTGCTTAATGTATGCTTACTTCATTTATCAGGTACATAAACATTTAGGGATTTTATATTCTTTGAATTAATTTTCCTCTTTATCAATATGAAATGACCTACTTTAACCTAGGTAAAATGCTTTACTCTGAAATCCACTTTGTCTTGATATTACTGTAGCAATTTCATTTTTCTTTCGAATAGTGTTAGTAAGGTTTATCTTTTGTTTTCTTTTACTTTTTGCCTACTTATGTCTGTGTATTTAAACTGTTTTGCTTGTTTTTAGGCAACATATAAGTCAGACCTTGCATTTTATCAAAAATTATAATTTCTACCTATCATTTATGGTGATTAGACCATTTAGAGTAATGTGATTATTGATGTGGTTAGGTCTAAGCCTATTATCTTGCTATTTGTTTTCATTTCCCCCCATTTTTTCCTACTTCATTTTTTCTTGTCTGCTTTCTTTTATACAAATTAATTTTAAATATTCCACTTAATATCCTTTGCTGACTTATTTTGTTATTTCAGTAGTTACTTTAGAGTTTATTGTATATAGCTTTAATGTATCACAGTCTACCTTCAACTGATGTTATACCACTACACATACAAGAACGTTATAATACTATATTTTGTCTTTCCTGGCCTCAGGCTATGTTACCATACCTTTTACAAATGCTCTAAAACCCTAGTATGTTGTTATCATTTTTGTTTAAATAGTCAAAATTATCTTTTAAAGAGACTGAAAAAATAAGAAAAAAATCATGTATATTCACCCATGTCCTTACCATATCCACTGTTTCTTGTTCCTCGGTTTCGATCCATATTTCCATGTGACATCATCTTCTTCCTGCCTTAGGGACTTTCTTTAATAATTTTTGTTGTGCATGTTTTCTGGAAATGAATTCTATCATCTGTATTTCCAAACTCTTTATATTTGAATTCATTTTTGTAAAACATTTTCACAGCGTATCAGAATAGACTTGACTGAACACAACAAAAATAACATACAATCTAGGATGAAAAAAAAATTTAAATATTTTAACGGTTTTTCTTCACTTTGTTGTAACTTGCATGTTTTTATGATAAATCTGTTGTCATTCTTGTTGTTGTTTCTCTATATTTTACATGCTCGGTCCCTTCCTGCTGGCTGCTTTTAAAAAATTTAGTCCATGTAGTGGGTTGAAAGTCTTCCCTTAAAGATGTGTCTACTTGTAAACTGTGAATGTAATATTATTTGGGAAAAGGGTCCTTGCAGATGTAATTAAACTAAAGATCTTGAGATGAGATTATCTTGGATTACCCAGGTGAGTCCTAAATCCAGTGACACGTGTCCTTATAAGAGAAAGACAGAGGAAGACTTGAGACACAGAGAATTGGAGAAGACACAGGGGAGACAGCCATGTGAAGATGCTCTTATTGGATTTATGTTGTCACAAATCATGAAATGACTACAGCTGAAAGGAAGGAAGAGGCATGATATTCTTCCCCAGAGTCTTGAGAAAGAGCATGGCTTTAACAACGCCATGCTGATTTGATTCTGGACTTCCGGTTTTCAGAACTGTGAGAGCATAAATTTCTCTCGTGTTAAACCACCAAAGTTGTGGTGATTTGTTACAATAGCCATAGGCAATTAACATAGTCTGTATCACTGTTGTTGATCAATTTCATTATGATGTGGTTTGGTGAAGTTTTTCTTTGTAATTTTTGTGCTTGGGGATCCTAGAGATTCTTGGATCTGTGGGTTTATAATTATATTCCAATTTGAGAAATTTTTATCCAGTATTTCTGTGATTTTTCTTTTTTTTAAATTCTGTTCCAGCTCTTTCAGGGTCTATGCAGACATGTATATTTGGTGGCTTGATGCCTTTTTCATTTTTAAAATTTGTTTTCTTCTCTTTATTTCACTTTGGATAGTTCCTACCACTATGTGTTTAAGGTTATTAATCTTTTCTTCTGCAATGTTGAATCTGCCATTAATCCCACCTAGTGTATTTTTCATTGTAAATATTGTAGTTTTAATCTCTGGAAGTTTGATTTTTTTATATCCCCCATGTGTCTATATGTATCTTTTGAATATCTGAAATATGCATAAAATGACTGTACTAATGTCGTTGTCTGGTTATTATAATATCTGTATCATTCCTGAATCGGCTGAGATTGATTGCTATTCTCGTCATTAAGGATTGTGTATTTCTCATTCTTTACATATCTGGCAATCTTAGATTGACTGCCAGATATTGTGAATTTTGTATTTTTATGTGTTAGAAGTTTTTGTGTTCCTCTCAAGATTTTCTGGTTAAGACTAAAGCAGGTATATTCTAGGGATAATTACCTCCTATTACCTAGAAATTTTAGAGTTGTCTACTGAAAGCTTTGTGAAATTATAAGATTTTCCAGCATGTTGTTTGGAAGATGTACTCTTTCTGTCCCTGTATGAATGCCAGACACTGTTCATTCTAATCCTCTTGGCTCATCGTTTCTATGGAATCAGTTTCCTTACATGTATATAGCAATTACTACTCTCTCAAATCCTCAAAGTGAGTTTCTCTCTGAGCAGCTATCTCCTCCCTAGTTCTTCATCCTGAAAATAGCGGCTTTCTTAGTTTATCCATACTCTGAGCTCTGTCTCCTCAAATCAGAGACTTTATAGTAAGGGCGATCATAAGGTCTACCTTATTTGTTTCCCATCCTTAATGAATTACTGCCCATTATTTCCTGATGTCCAGTATCTTAAAAACTGCTGTGTCATATGTTTTATCTGAATTATTTAGCTGCTTCAAGTGGGAGGACAAGTCTGGTACCTGTTACTCTTTCTTGGCCAGAAGTGGAAGTTCTGGATTTGTTTTTACTTAGACTAGTCACCCTGCTGATTTTGGAAATTATTATTCACAAAAAGTATTAAATCTGCATTAAAATCACTGTTCTTTAACTGAAAGATCCCACAAGCTTGCACGACCTGGGAGTAGGCTGTGAAAACTACATGTCTCCAAGGTTGGTAACCCATTGCCATTGAATCAGTTTCCATTGAATGGACTGAATTGTGTCCCCCCAAAGCATATGTCAACTTGGCTAGGTCATGATTACCAGTATTGTATGATTGTCTACCATTTTGTCATCTGATGTGATTCCCCTGATGTGTTGTAAATCCTATCACTATTATTGAATGAGATTGATTAGTGGCAGTTATATTGATGAGATCTGCAAGATTAGATAGTGTCTTAAGACAATCTCTTTTGAGATATAAAAGAGAGAAGCAAGCAGAGAGATGTGGGGATCTCATACCACCAAGAAACCAATGCCAGAAGAAGAGCAAATCCTTTGGACTTGAAATTCCTGTGCTGAGATGCTCCCAAACTAAGGGAAGACTGATGACAAGGATCTTCCTCCAGAACCAACATAGAGGGAAAGACTTCCCCTGAAGCTGACACCCTGAATTTGGACTTGTGGCCTGCTAGACAGTGAGAGAATAAATTTCTCCTTGTTAAAGCCATCCACTTGTGGTATTTCTATTATAGAATCACTAGATATCCAAGACAGTGACCCCATGTGATACAGAGTAGGACTGAGCTCCATAGGGTTTTGTTTTGTCTGTGGTATTTATGGAAACTGATCACCAGACCTTTCTTCCACATTGCAGCTGGGTGGTTCAAACTGTCAATCTCTTGGTTAGCAGTCAAGCACAAAGTATTTGCACCACCTAAGGACAACTCCAAGGATGGTATATTCCACAACAAACATTACAGACAGGTCCACGAAAAATAATGAAGAAGGACGATCCTCCCAGGCAGCAAAGTCAGGTGCAACAACAATGACAACAGTGACAAAAGCCCATTATGTTCAAATAGCAGAATCAGGCTCCAAAAAAAAAAAAAAAAAATCCACTACCTCCAGTGTAAAGGGCCTTTTAGATGCTCATAGAAATTTTAGTGACTAACATGTGGCGTATTGGTTAAGTGCTACAGCTGCTAACCAAATGGTTGGCAGTTCGAATCCACCAGGTGCTCCTTGGAAACTCTATGGGGCAGTTCTACTCTGTCCTATAGGGTCACTATGAGTCAGAATCGACTTGACGGCACTGGATTTTGGGTAATGTGTTATTCATTTTTTCCCTTTTTCAAATGAATATTTTATTATCTTATCCCAATTCTACAATTATATATTGGGTAGTGCTGAGAAAAAATAACTTCTATATTTTATTGATAGATTCCAAGGCAATAGGAATGAAATATGGAGCTGATGAACAGGACTGGGCATAACTCAGATATCCTGAATTTGAGCTAGATGTGATAATGGAATGGACTTAAGTTGTGTTTCTTGAAGTGTTGTCTGTGTTTTGGGAGGAAAGAAGAAATGGCTACTCGATGATAAAAAGTACGGTTTGTGGCATAGACTGGCTAGCTGTTCCCAACACTCTGTTCCTATCCTTTTAACAATATGTTCAATATTTCCACTGCCCATAAACAACATAAAATAGTTCTTAAAAAGTAAAATTTAATCAGAAACTAAATCTACAAAAATAATTAAATGGAAATTGTAAAACTAAAAAACACAGTGAGTAAAACTAAGAACTCACTCACTGTATGAGTTTAGCAGTGACTTAAAAAGAGCAAAAAAGAGGATGGGTGATGTGGACAGCAGGTTAACAGAAACTGTTCAGAATAAATCAGAATGGAGAAAAAGGAAAATATATAATACCTTGTAAAAAAATATGTAAGAGGAAATATGTTATTGGGACCCATAAAGAGAGGAGAGAGAATGGGGGAGGCAATGCTTGAAGAGATGCTGGATGGACAGTTGTTGTAGATATCAACTCAGTTCATAAATTTCATGAAGTTCTAAAAACCCCAAGCAGGATAAATACCAAAAAAAAAAAAAAAAAATCACATCAGAACACAAAACGTAAAATTCCTAAAATTTATAGACAAAGAAAAAAATCTTAAAACTGTAAGATTTGGGGAGAGGACTACCTTCAAAGGTACAGCAATGAGGTTGGCAACTGATACTGCAGTAAGCATGGTGGAAGACAGAAAACAATTGGATGATTTTTTTTTTTTTTTTAAGTTCTGAAATAAAATGACTGCCCATCTAGATTTCCATATCTAGCAAAATTACTCTTTAAAATTTAAACAGAAATAAATATACTTTCAGAAATGAAAAGACTAAAAAGGTCATTGCTGGAAGGTCTGCATTAAGATAAATTCAATGAGATTACTTTAGGCAGACATAAAATAATCTGTCTGGTTATTTCAGATAAAAACACAAAAATGAAGTCTGTAACGAAATGCATAAGGGAAGTAGATGTGTAAATATAAATGAAAATTAGCTTGAAAAAAATAAAAATAATATATTATCAGTTTTAAAACACATGTAGAATTAAATACATAATAGTAACAAAATATGGGAGAAGATAAATGGAAGTAACCTGTTGTGAAGTCTTAGTATTGTTGAAAAAGTGATAAAAGCAATAATTTATATCATAATGAATCAAAAATGTATGTTTTTAAATCTCTAGGGTAACCATTCAGATAATAGTAAAAAAAAATTATAACTAGCCATTTATGAGGGCTGAAAGCATGAAAGTAATAATATGAATAAGATGGAAAAAAATAAAGAAAAAATAGAACAACAACAACAAAAACGCTTTGTTGTTAGTCACAGTTAAGTTGATGCCCAGTCATGGCAACCACATGTGTGCAAAGTAGAAATGCATCACAGGGTTTTCAAGGCTGTGACCTTTTGGTAGCAGATCACCCACCATTCAAAAGTGGTTGCAGCAGTACATCCACTGGTAACTGTCAGAAATTCAAGCTAGATTCTGAAGAGGACCTGGAACAAAGCATATTATTGATAATGTCAGATGGATCCTGGCTGAAAGCAGAGAAAACTAGAAAGATGTTTACCTATGTTTTATTGGCTGTCTGGACCATAACAAATTATGGATAACATCGTGAAGAATGGGAATTCCAGAACACTTAATTGTACTCATGGGAACCTGAACATAGATCAAGAGGCAGTCGTTTGAACAGAACAAGGGAAAACTAGGTGGTTTAAAGTCAGGAAAGGTGTGTGTCAGGATTGTATCCTTTCACCATACTTATTCAATCTGTATACTGAGCAAATAATCTGAGAAGCTAACTATATGAAGAAGAACAGGGCATCATGATGGGAGGACTTCTCATTAACAACCTGCACTATGCAGATGAGACAACTTTGCCTGCTGAAAGTGAAGACTTGAAGCACTTACTGATAAAGATTAAAGACCACAGTCTTCAGTATGAATTATGCCTCAACATAAAGAAAATAAAAATCCTCAAACTGGACCAAGAAGAAGTACAGCCAGAATGCTCCTCAGAAGCAAGGATGGCGAGATTTTGTTTCATGTGCTTTGGACATGTTATCTGAAAGGATCAGTCTCTGGAGAAGGACATAATGCTTGGTAAAGCAGAAATCTAGCGCAAAAGAGGAAGACACTCAACAAGATGGATTAACACAGTTGCTGCAAAAATGGTTTCAAACATAACAATGATTGTGATAATGGTGCAGGAGTGGGCAATGTTTCGTTCTGTTGTACATAGGGTCGCTATGAGTCAGAACCAACTCGAGGGCACGTAACGACAATAACAAAAGATATGTTTAAGTCCTAACCCTTGTACCTGTGAATGTAACTCTGTTTGGAAATACGGTCTTTGAAGATGTAATCAGTTATATCAACATGAGGTCACACTGAAGTACAGTGGGTCCTAATCCTATATTACTGGTGTCGTTAACAAGAGACTATACACCCAGACAGAGAGACAGGAATGATGTTATATCATGCTGCTGTTGCAGGCGAAGGAACACCTAGAGTTACTAAAAGCTAGGAGAGAGGCATGGAATAGATTCTCCCTCAAAATCTCAGAAGGAATCAGCATAGCCGACATCCTGATCTCAGACTTTCAGTCTGTAGATCTGTGAGGAAATATATTTTTGGTCTCATAAGCCACCCAGTTTGTGGTATTTTGCTACAGTGGTCCTAGGAAGCCAATACACCCTTCACCTTTTCTTACTCCATAACCAAGAAATAAATGTACAGTAAATCCTGTGAATGCTGGAAACTGTGTAAGGAAGAAACATGCAGAGAAAGAAAACACAAATATTTTCCACTAAAACGAGCAATAGAAAAGTGGTAAGACTGCACCCTGTCAAAGGCAGTAAACATGTGAGATCCAGCTCTCACAGATTTTACTCTTTCCATCTGAATTGGTCATGTTTGCAGGCAGTGGTTACAGGGTAATGCTAAATAGAATGAACCATCCTTATTTTGAGTGTTTTTCTTTTAGCCACTGCTGCTAACCAAAAGGTTGGCAGTTTGAATCTACCAGGTGCTCCTTAGAAACTCTGTGGGGTGGTTCTACTCTGTCCTATAGGGTCGCTATGAGTTGAATCGACTTGACGGCAACGGATAATGGGTCTTCTTCCCAGGACTAAGAGTGATAAGACATGGCCCAATACCTCCTTCCTGTCCTCAGAAAACAGTATCATTCTCTTTCTTTGGACAAATTTCTCCCTTTATCTGTAGAGATGAGATCTCATTTTAAATCTTGCTCTCTCTTTTATTGCTTTTCCCTCTACAGAGCTGACCCAGGTAATACATTTGAACTGCCAAGACACAGCACCCCTGAAGGTTCATTTCTGACTTACGCAGATTCTGGTAGGATAGAAAGTATACTTCATGGCAGGGGAACAAAAGAATAGAGGACATATCCTGGTTTTAACCACCTCTGGTTTATAGTGACACACATCACCTCCACTCACAGGCCATTGACCAGAACTAGTCACCAGGCTTTAACCTAACTGCTAAGGCTGAAAAATAGGGAGGAACACATGGAATATTAGTTTTCTCTCCTGAAGGGGTTGCGTGGCTGCATCTCTCTCTCTTTCTCTGTCTCGTAAACAGCTCTCTGCTTAGAGTGGTTTTGTACTTTCAGTTGTTTAAGCATTTGCACATGCATTACCTTATTCAATCTTCTCAACAACTTGATGATATAGGCTTTGTTGAGTGTGACTAAACTGCCCGAAGTCACAACTCCACTAAAGGAGTGATTGAAGTTTTTAACTGAGAACTCCTATCTCTAAACCCTATTACAATGGTTCTCAAACTTCAGTCTACATCATAATCATTGGGAAGGCTTGATAAAGCACAGGTTGCTAAGCTCTACTGCCAGTGTTTCTGACTGAGTGCATCCGGGTTAGCCCACTAATTTGCACTTCTAACAAGTTCAAGGTGATGCTGATGCTTCTGGACTGGGGACCAGACTTTGAGAACCAAGGCTGTACTATATCACAGCAGCCTCCATGACTGAAAATCTAAAAAGTGCTGCCTATAATGAAATACTGAAACAAATAAACCTTTCCACATCAGAAATGACTCTCTAAGGACTGATACTCTATGAACAATGTTTGCAGACTCTTATTAGCCAATTTTCCTGACAAGTCTTCCTCTCTACGTTGCAAGATGCAAAGCAGGGCCAGGTTGTAGTTTTCGAGGAAGTGAGGCTCCTCGGTTTCCCTTCTCTTCTTCTGAGTAAGGCATTTCCAGCCATTTTTCCTCTAAGTACGCCATCCACCCCCACCTACACTGAGCTCTGGTAGACATGTTCTCAGTTTAGAGAGGAAGGAGAGCAGAAACAGTTTTCCTTTTTTTTTTCTGCCTGAGTCTCTGGCAGGCATAACCACAGCCCATCTGTTCTCTTCTCAGATTCAGCCCATCCTTGATCTTTCTTTTTCTTCTAGACTTCACACTTCCCATAAGGACAGAATTATTAGAGGTACTCCTCCCCAGCTCTCAACTGCTCAGACTTCTTGAAGTGCCCCCTCCCTTGCCTCAGTTTATAAAAGTGAAAGTCCCCAGGGGTTTGCAACAGCACCGCCAATTTATACATACGTTTAAGTAACCACCTCTTGTGATATACCTGGTTTAGAATCAAAGGTAAAAAAAAAAAAAAACTAGAATCAAAGGTAGGAGAAAAAAAATTCAGTCCTCAAACTAACCTATTCTGTGTACATTAAATTAACAAAGATTTTATGGACATGCCTCACTTGTTTCCTTCAAAGCCATTTGTCAGCAAGAAATTCCAAGACTTCCAAGACGGGATATTGCCTGATCAACATCAGAATTTGTGTGCTATTGCCTAAGACTTATTTCCTCAGGATCCTGTTTTTCTACCCTGCTTCTAAACAAAATTCCAGAAAGCTGAGATAGAATCAGCTTTGTGAAAGATGAGCAGACCCAGACCCAGGCCCCAGAGACTGCAACGTGAGACCAAATACATACCAGACCTCGCTACTTGTGCATAGGTGGTAGTGTTCAGGTAGTTTGGGGATCAAAGGAAGAGGTGCTGCTGTCCCAAAAGGAGTCGACAACCTCCATACCACCATAAAAGGTGATTGTCGTATCCATTAGTGAGGTCTGTGGCAGCACTTCCAAACCTAGCCCCCACTCCCCTGCTCCCTCACTTGAGAAAGGGTAACTTGAACAATAAAGATTAACTTGGGCCAGGCATGTCCTGGAAATGAACAATGCTACATGGGGCAAGCTTCAAAAAATCTCTCTCTCTCTGTCACTTTCTCTAAAGCCAACAAACAAATACCAATGGGCTGTATTTTCCATAACAGGGATGGAATCAAGAAACTGTGGGACAGAAACTGAGGTGAGGGCAGATTTACCTGGGATTGGGTTGGTTTTTGCCAACTAAATGAAGCACAAGCAAACACATAAATAAATTTTCCGAAATCCTCAAGTCTTCCTAGATGCTAGTAGAACAGAGTCTCTGCCAGTTTCAGAGGAGAAGGTTGTGGAGCATTTGCTTGTCCAAGCAGACTAACCCATTTAGACAATAGGATGTTTATAGTAGAAGGGAAAACCAATTAGCCTGGGTGGTAGGCGGGTCATGGGGGTGGGTAGTAAAGGGAGACAAGAGATCTTTTTGACATGAAATTCAATACCTCTCATTTTGAACTTGAAATTCTTGTCTTTCTTCGTTGAGGCAACACATACTGAGTGATTGCCACTAGAGAGGGTGAGAGGTGAGTAAGGCAAGATCTCTGGCCTTATCATGCTCACAGTCAGATGTGAGGCATAGCATCTGCACACACAACTGTAAAAAATGGTGGCGATTGAAAAGCTTATTAAGAAGGAGACAGACAAACTGTGGAAGAAACTGTGGAGAAAACCTTTCAACTGTAAGGTCCAGGGAAGAGTCATGGAGAAAGTGATGTTGAACAGAGATATCTAAGACACTGGCAGGCAGAAGGAATCACCTCAGCGGAGGTCAGAAAATCAGGAAAATGTAGAGTATATTTTGCCAAAATTTTAAAAGTGCTATTAAGAAAGAACATGTCAGACAGGAATAGGGTTATGATTTGAAAGGAAAGCTGAGACTGTCCTTGAATATTAGAACATAGCTTAGCATGGATTGAATACGGAAAGAGGAGCCACTAACAATATTAGAGAAGGGAAATACAGAGCCAAATTCTTCTTTAGAAAGTAATACAAAAGTGAAGGGATGGAACGGAGGAGGTTTCAGAGCTAAGCTAACAAATGGAAAGCTGACGGCATGTCAGTGCAGTAAATAATTATTGAATACTTGCAGAAGGTGTGTAATGTGCTTTTCTGTGTATTTGCTGACTAAACCATTCAAAAATGTTTATTGAGAGTCAGATTCTATCTAAGTGCTACGTATAGAGCAGTAAACTCATAAACAAAAACCCTGCCCTGAGGGAGTGCCTGCTCAGAGCCAGGCATTGACTCTGCTAGGCCTTGGGGCTCAAGCCCTCCTTCCCCACCATTGTCAGTGTCTCGGTGAGTAAGATGTAAATACTACTGCAACACTCCTGTGTCTCCTGGTGTAAGTCATCATGAATTCATGGCTGAGGTGCATCTAAGTCTTGTTAATGATGGAAACCTGCCCATGACAAATAGGCTACAACACAAACACACACCACCAACCAGGCAGCAAGCATACACTTCTGGTATTCTGACTTGGGACATCTAGGCCACCATCACGGTGTGCTGAATATCTCATAACTCATTCTTGCTGTTCCTCATATACTCCATGTTTCTCCAAACCGTATGTTTTTATTCACGATATTACCCCTGTTCAGCTGCGCTTTCCCCTCATCCCGTTTTATCGAAAATATACCATTTTTCTGTTACTTTATTATGATTAATGTTTATTAATAAAAGGTTATTAACCATTCTTATTAATGTTGGTGTCTTAGTCATCTACTGCTGCTATAACAGAAATACCACAAGTGGATGGCTTTAACAAAGAAAAAATTTTTCTCTCAGAATAGTAGGCTAACCTGTTAAACTCGTCGCCGTCAAGTCAATTCTGACTCATACAGATCTTATAAGACAGAGTAAAACTGCCCCATATGGTTTCTGAGGAGCGCCTAGTGGATTCAAACTGCCAACCTTTTGGTTAGCAGCTGCAGCACTTAAATACAATACCACCAGGGTTTCTGTCTAGTAGACTGGAAGTCCAAATTCAGGGCATCACCTCCAGCGGATGGCTTTCTCTCTCTGCCAGTTCTGGAGGAAGGTGTTTGTCATCAATATCCCCCTGGTCGAGGAGATTCCCAGTGCAGTGATCCCAGGTTCAAAGGACGCATTATTCTCCTGGCTTTTTTTCTTGGTGATATGAAGTTTCCCCATCTGTTTGCTTGCTTCTCTCTTTTGTATCTCAAGAGATAGGCTCAAGATAAAATCCAATCTTGTAGGTTGAGTCCTACCTCATTAACATAACTGCCACTAATTCCATCTCATCAATATCATAGAGGTAGAATTTGCAATACATCAGAAAATCACATCAGATGACAAAATGGTGGACAATCACACAATACTGGGAATCATGGCCCAGCCAAATCGACACACACTTATTGGGGGGACCGAATTCAATCCATAACAGTTGGTGATTGGTTTTATTAACCATAATTATCAATTTTATTAATCATAGTATTTCCATTAATAATAAAGTAAGCTAACATTTATTTAGTGTGTGTTTATATGTATTATTTTATTTAATCCTAATTTTGATTCAAAAGGTTAGGTGACTTATTCAAAGTCATGAAACAAGCAGTGAATCGATTCAATATTTTCATTTAATTCTGTATATCTCAAAAAGCTGGTCTTTTGCACATTTGCACCTTCTCCACTGAGCTGCCCCAAGTCACATGGCCCCACTTTGAATTCCTCTGACTTGTTAGTCAGTATGGTTACCATGTTGCCTTTCATCTGGTGTTGTTCCTGCACTCGCCTTCTGGCCTCCATAAATAAATACATAAATAAATAAAACATTGCAATGGAGTCAAATTCTGACTCAGAACGACCCTGTGGGACACAGTAGAACTGCCCCTTTCCAAGGCTGTTATCTTTACGGAAGCAGACTGGCACATCTTTCTCCCATGGATTGGTTGGTGGGTTCAAACTGCTGACCTTTTTGTTAATAGCCGAGCACTTAACCACTGAGCTACCAGGGTTCCTATAGCATTTAGATAGTTAATAATAAAATTTAACTAATGTACATCTTTTAGTTTCATTTTTAATTTTCTTTGGGCCCATCTTCCTCCTACAAGTGCTAATAATAACTCATTTGCATAATGATTCATAAATTAAAGGCATTTCTGTGTATGTAATCTTGTGTTTTGCAACTATTATGGGAATGATTCAGTTTCAGGTCTTTCTCTTCATATGTAACAGACTGAGGCATAAAGGTATGTTTGTGTGTGTGTATAAATGTATGAATATATATATGATGGATATATGTATGTTTGTATATATACAAGCAATCCCTGACTTATGTCATATTTGAGTTACTCAATCTGCACTTACAACTTTTTTTTTTGGTACATCTTATCGTTAGTAATATGTCCTACATACAATATCGGAGCGTGTAATTTGCTGATGTTATCATTCTCAGGTGTTCACTAGCAAATGTTTGATGTTATGATGTACTGCTCAGAACACTATGGCAATAATAGCGAAAACTTAAGAAAATGACATATTAGGCTTACATCAGAACCAACTTATGACAGGGTCATCGGAATGGAACCCTGTGGTAAGTTGGGGACTCCCTGTATACATATATATATAATATGGAGGAAGAATATATATATATATTTCCACATATTTTCAGTTCTGCCTTTGGTATAATGAATAGCAAAGAGCACTTAAAGAGACCTTAATCTTCCCTGAAGAGCTCACAAGCTCACAACCTATAATGAAAAAGGGACACATGAAAAATGGACAACTCTGCCTTTTCAGAGTTTGTGAGGGTGGTAATGGCTGAATTTCTTGCAGGAAACAGGTAGCCTCACAGAGAACCACAATCCCTCCCACACAGAATTTCTCACATGGAAACATTTCAAAGAATGTCTCACAGATGAAAGAGGTTATGACATTTGAACTAAGTCTGTGAGGATAAACCAGAGAGCCCAGCTAACAGTGAAAATTCCCAGCTGCCTTAGGAGAGAAAGGCTATATCCAGGCAAATTAAGGATTGTGGTTCTTTCTTCTTCCACTTGAACATGGAGGCTTTTTTCAACACATTTTAATCCTTAAAATATTAGAACTTCTTTTTATTGATAGTGTTTACAAAAGGTGAGAACACCAAAACAAAATGTGTGTTTAAAATGCACAGAAACAGTTCTAAGAGTCCTATTCTAAAAAACCTTTTGAAAACACAAGTGAAACATTTGTGACATGGAGAAATATAGCTCAGACTGCCTAATGCAGAGGTCAGCAAACTACAGACCTCAGGTCAAATCTGGTCCACTTTCTGTTTTTGTAAATAAAGTTTTATTGGAACACAGCCATGTTCATTCATTGACGTATTATCGTTGACTACTTTCATGCTCTAAAAGCAGAGCTGAGTAGCTACAACAGAGATCAGCTCGCCTGCAAAGTCAAAAATATTTACTCTCTCACCCTTTATAGAAAGTTCACTAACTCTGTGTCTAAAGTATGAAAAAAAATAAGGATATTAAACTTCACACTGTTGTAGACTTTACAGCAGTGCTGCTCTAAGATGTTGGTTTGTGATGCCAGAAGGACACGAATTGAGAGTAAACGTTTAGATACATCTATAGTTAATGCCGGAAACCCTGGTGGCATAGTGGTTAAGAGCTACAGCTGCTAACCAAAAGGTGAGTGGTTCAAATCTACCAGGTACTCCTTGGAAACAATATGGGGCAGTTCTGCTCTTTCCCATAGGGTCACTATGAGTCAGAATGGGCTAGCTGGCAAGGGGTGTGGTTTGGGTTTTGGTATAGGTAATGTTGAAGCCCTGGTGGTGCAGTGGCTATAGGGCTATGGCATGGTATGGCTGCTAACCAAAAAGGCTGGCAGTTCGACTCCACGAGTCACTCACTGGAAATCCTATGAGGCAGTTTTACTCTGTCCTATAGGGTTGCTATGCATCGGAATTGACTTCTAGACAGCAACTTTTTTTTTTTTTTAAGTTAATGTGGGTTGAATCTAATGATAATGAAAGCATTAGCCTTGTGATTTGCATTGTATTTTACTAGTTATCTTTTTCAGTAATTCATTTCTTGGAATTTGTTTTTATTGTATCAGTACATAAAAGAATTAAAATAACAAAAAATAATAATAAACAACGAATGTTTTCTTTACCACAAATAGTTCAAGGAGCACATCCCTAGAACACAGGTGGCCAAACTTATGCATTAAAGGGGCCAGAACCTCAGCACCAAAGGCCCATTGTCTTAGTTATCTAGTGCTGTTATAACAAAAAATACCACAAGTTGGTGGGTTTAACAAGCACAAATTCATTTTTCACAGTTTAGGAGGCTAGAAGTTCGAATTCAGGGTGTGTGGTCTAGGGGAAGGCTTTCTGTCAGTGTCAGCTCTGGGAAAATGTCCTTGTCTCTTTTCAGCTTCTATTTCTTGGCAATCATGTCTCTCCTTCTCTGTGCCAACCTGTTCCTTTATATCTCAAAGGTGATTGGCTTAAGATACACTCTGCACTGATATGGCCTCATTAACAAAACAAAGCAAACCTGTTGCCAAATGGGATCATAGCCACAATTATAGCGATTGAGATTTACAACACATATTTTTTGGGGACACAATCCAATCCCTAATACCCATGTTATAGTGTTTTTGGTTGCAAAATATGTTATCTGAATACTTCAATCCTTCTGCCTTTTGGTAGTTGGGAAAGCATTTATCTCTGCATTCAGTCATTTTAACACTTAATAGTGACACCAGTAAGCCTCACAATGACAATATATGCTCTCTTCTTCAGTGAAGTTGCAAAGGGCAAACAAAGAAAAACACATGGAATTTATCCTAATACTTTCCTTGGATTTGCACCCAAAGAGTTCTTAGGTCTATAGGATATGATCGTGTGTGTATGTATGTGTGTGTGTTACTTGATCTTAGAGCTAGATAATGGAAAATAGAGTCTATCATACTTAGAAATAATTCTGGTTTCCCTGGAGAAGGACAGCATGCTTGGCAAAGTAGAGGGTCAGTGAAAAAAAGGAAGATCATCAATGAGATGGATGGACACAATGGCTGCAACAACAGGCTTAAGCATAGCAACAATTGTGAGGATGGCGCAGGACCGGGCAGCGTTTCATTCTGTTGTGCGTAGGGTTGCTGTGAGTCGGAATTTACTTGACAGCACCTCACAACAACAACAATCATTGGCTTCTTCCTTAACATGTATTTAAATTATCTTGTAATTCTGTTTTAGACCAGCAGACGTTAAACAGAAAAAAAAAAAAAAAAAAATGCTACACTTACCCCTTTGTTTAAAGAAAAAACTTATAATTCGCGAGACAAAACATGTTAGTTTAGTGAGCCTGAAAATTACTTATTAGCCACTTAAACTTATTTGAACACCCCACAGTGGTGTTAAATGTGTTAAATGTACATTTAACAGTAGTGTTAAATGTACTGCCCATTGTCATCAATAATTTAAGTGATCTTACCCATAAAACCAAACCAAACCAAACCCATTGCTGTCAAGTCGATTTTGACTCGTAGTGACCTTAGAGGAAAGAGTAGAACTGTCCCTACAGGGCTTCCAAGGAGTGGCTGGTGGATTTGAACTGCTGACCTTTTGATTAGCAGCCAAGCCCTTAACCGCTATACTACCAGGGCTCTGGTCTTATGTATAGCACCAGTGAATTAATAACACCCAGTTTGAGAGTAAGCCCAAACATACCAACAGAGTGCAAGCAGGATTTGTTCCCCAGGGCTCTGGCTGCCTTTGTAATAAGCACATCTCACATCCCAATCTTCCAGATTCTCTAATATGTGGTTGCCTGGATTCATTTCTGCACACCAAAGCCTTCTGTGGGGAGAAGGCCCTTGCTGGGCACCGCTGGTAAACAAATTAGAGAAACTCCATTATGTTGTATGAAAGGCCTAGCATTTTTCTTTTGCTGATTGTAATTAAGTTCATCTAAAGGTCAGCTGCAAAGGGCCCTCTGCTATCATGGCTGCTCTATACAGAGCAGCTCTGTCATACTTAATACTGCAGCTTTGCTGTGGCTTGTTCATAAGAACTGGAACCTATGCAACCTTGGACCAGATTGCTTTGTGTGTGTGAACACTTACAGTACATTATGTTCTTTTAGCTCCTATCACTCACAGCAGAGGAGGAGAAAAGTGGAGAGGACTCTGTAGGTGCAAAAGGAGCTGCTTTTGGAGAAAATATTCCAACCTACTCAATATTATGACTATAGTTTCCCCCACTCCAAATGTGATAAAGTCCCTTATAAGTTTAAGATGATTTATATTATTAAAGTTGTTCGTAACTGCCACGTGTAGGTTACCATTGCCAAGTGCTTCCAATTCAAATGCCATGAACCCAAATGCTTCTGCTGATGCCATAATTTGCATTAAAATCATCTTCAAGCTTGATCAAGGGGCCCTCTGGATTTCTTGGTTCAGTATTCTTCAAGCCAAGAGGCATAGCTTACATGGGTTTTTATGAAGCGTCTTACCTACAAGCTTGTGTCTACAATCTCTCCTCATTCAATATTTAGAAAGCCTCCTAACTGGCTACAGAGAAGAATCCAGAATCAGGGTTGAGTGCTAAAATATCTGGGTGACCTTCTGTAAGTCTTTTAATCCTACGGAATCATTGTTTTTTCCTCAGTGTAAAAGGAAGAACTGTGGCATAAGAAAAGACCAATCACTAGAAAAGGACATCATGTTTGGTAGGGGGTCACCAAAAATGAGGGAAATCCCCCAGGAGCTCGGTTGACACTGTGGCTGAAACAATGGACTCATACATACAATCTATTGTGAAGATGGTACAGGACCAGGCAACATTTTGTTCTGTTATTCATAAGTCTACCAGGAGTCAGAGCCAGCTAGACACAGGAACTAACAACAACAATTAGATTAACAATGTAGTTAATCATCCTAAGTGGGACAATTTTGAGGGTGAAAGAGACTCTGGGATGACAGGTGTAAATCAAGATTGTCCTTGGCAACCTGAAATATATGGTCATTCTCATGGTCCTCTTTCTAATGCTGTTTAAGGAAATTAAGATTTGTGTTTTTTGTTTGTTTTTTATGTATATACTTTAGAAGGCTTATTCAGCATAATTACATCATCCTCATTACTATTGTCATATTCCTTCAGAAACTCTTTAGCTAGTTCCTCTCCTAAAAGCATAATGCCAGATTAGAAATAACTGTTTAACAGAGAGAATGTCAATTCTTTGGAAAGTAATATTTGAGGAGTAACTGCAGGAAATGTAGAAAGCTGTGGATGATCCCATTCAAGACAGCTTGAGCACATTTTTAAAGACAGAGTATATATATATATATATATATATATATATATATATATATATATATATTATTTTTTATATTAAGGTCATTATTACAATGTCAGAGTCCTAGGTGATTCAGGGAGCAGCCGCCCCATCAGTGCACTGAACTGGGTGTTCTTGACTGCTGGCATAGCAGTCTTCCTGTTGCGTAAGATCCGATGTTAGAAAGTAAGTGGGATTTTGTGGCAACTTCTTTGACAAGCTGGGCATCAGTTCTAGTCCAGGGATTAGTCTTTATGTATAAAGAGCACTTTATTCAAACATGATTTCCAAGACCCTGGAATCCATACCAGGGCTACCTAGGAAAAAGTAGACTTCATTTGTCCAAATGGTCTCTTTTTTTAATATCTTAGATAACCATAGTACATTTGTCAAACCTATGAAATTAACATCAATACATAACTATCAACTAAACAACAGACTTTATTTGGACTCCCAATTATATTTTAATTTGGCCCACCAGTAAGCATTTGCTTTTAAAAATAGCTTGATCGTCCCAAAACTTTCATAAGTATTTCTCGAACACAGGGAGAAACATGTGGAAATAACAAAATGGTTAATTTCAATATCAAGAAAATCACTTTTCCCCCTTAAGAGCGTTGGCATTGAGTATGTATGTGTGTAGGGGTGGGGGTGGGGGTGGTATTTGTTTTCTCCCCTTTAACCAATTTCACAATTGAATGAAGCTCTAGCTTATCTCTTGCCTCAGCAACTCGGAGAGACGCCCACCACAGAGCTGTACCCAGCACTTACTGATAATGTAAGCACTGCATGTAATAGTCCCCTGTGCCCCCGGGGGAATAGCCACAGTGTCAGGAAGTAGTGAAGCAGAGGACCTATTTCCAGATACAGCCATGCTTGTCTTTGGTCAAATTGTGCTTTTTTTTTTTTTTTTTTTTAATACTACCCATTTCATCTTCTGAACCACTGTCTTGAGGCTTCCTTCACAAAAGGAGCAAAGCAGACTCTCAAGTGGCTTAAGCAAGGAACTGGAAACCAGAAATTGTGGCTGGAACTCTACTTTGGCTGTCTAATCACTTTTATCAGAATGTATTTAGAGCTATTTTGTACAGGAGCGCTTGCCTCTTTGGCAGGGAGAAACAGCTTTAAAGAACATTGAGTTCAAAGCTCAAAAAAATCTGAGTTCAAATCCAAGCTTGAGAATATCTTCACTGTGTGACCTTAAGAAAACAACTGAAATTGTTGGTGCCCCAGCTTCACCGGTTATATAGCGACAAGGATGCTTGCTTGTGGAGTTGTGAGGAATAATTAAAATGGCGCGTGTTTACATCTAGCAGATAGTAGACAGACGTTCTGCATGTACAGTTTTTTTCCTGAACCAGGCCAGTAGCCAGAGGGAAAAAAATGATGGTGAATTGGCATTCCAATTGGCAACCCAAACAAAAAAAATAATAAATCTCTGCTTTTTTGGACATTGTCTTTTATTGAGGAATTCTGACTGACTAGACTCTTGTGGCTGTCAGCTGCAATTTCTAAACTTACCCTTTAGTCCAATGAATTTGGACCAACAAAGAGAAAATAATCATTATTCAGTCAGTAAAGGTTATCCACTTGGCCTCTAAGCCTGCGGTGTGACTACCTTTACTCCCAAGTTCAAAGCTCTCCAGTGGCCCCAGATTTCCAGTGGAACTTTAGACTAACCTGGCTTTCAAGACTGTGGATGACTCGAGCCAAACTTACTTAAACAGACTGGAACTCTACTGTGACATTTCCAGGGCACCCCGTCTCTCTCATCTGATTGGTGTCTCCTTTGAACCTCCTCAATATAATATGATAATTATCTCCTCTTCAGAAAGTCTGCCTTCCTGCCTCTCCAGCTCAATTCTCTCATCCTGGGGTCTTCTCTACCTGTGTCACTTCTCCCTTTGAGTCTCCCCCCTAGCGTTTAGCGCTCAGTGTTATCTTTGTACTCTAATCATTTCTTGGGTCTCTATTATGGTTCCCCAAAGGAAATGTAAACATCTCGTTTGTAGTAAGGTTACCAGAAACTTTTTCCTACCCCACAGTCACGTGTATACACTCAGGGTAACTTGAATTAACACTGTGCAATTAATTCTTCTGTAGATATTTTATACACAAAATAAAATTGGGGCTCTCTACATCCAAAATCATTTCAGTGGATCCCTGTTGTTGGTTTATCTTTTTGTTTTGTGATATTGAGCAGTCAGAAAAGTGGTCAGATGTGACTTTTTCACTTCTAGGAGGGATTCAAACTTCCAAAGTAACTGAAGAGTCTCCAGTGGTTGAAAGCTAAAGAATATGGAAAGTATTTTAAGAATTTCTTGCATGCAATCAAGAAGAAATCAAAAGCTGAGCTTGCTTATATGTTGAGAGTTAGATCTCTGGTGAATATGGAGAAAAAAGCAAGGAAATAGGCGTACTCAGTACTCTGAGGAACTTGGTTCCAGAAAATTATATCTACCTAAATTTATATAAATCTTAAAGAATGGCACTTCTAATCTTTGTGCTAAGTAAAGTGGTATCTATTTTTGCCAAAATAAAATGTGAGAGTCTCTAAAAATGGGCTATGCAATATATATTTTTTTAATTTTCAGTGCCATTTTTGAGGAAAAAAAATCAAGAAACTAGAAATAGTACTACAGCAAACTTTTATGTTTCCAACACCCTGAATGGATGGTTGTGTACATATTTTGTCATATTTTTGAGGTCTTTTTTTAATTAAAAAAAATAATCTTTTAGAGATAATGTTACTTTTACTGTCATAGCCAGCCCCTTTTTTTTATACTCCTTCTGAGACGCAACTGACATAGATTAAAAATGATCTTTCTAACTTATTTATAATACTTTATGTGAAAATATGTAGCAGATTGTATGAATGTGTTTAAACATTCTCAATAAGTGACAGCATACAGTACTTATTCGAGTTTCTTGTATCTTTCAGTATCATGGTTCTCTGTGTGTGTATGTCTATTTCGTGCTGTAAATGGAACACATCGTATTATTCATTCACATCTAATGGGTATTTAGGTTATTTCCTAATCTCTGTTTGCTTATTATGCTACTATAAACCAGGCAGCAAAGGAAACACCCAAAAATTACAATTACTGGGACATGGAGCATACGCATTTAAAATTATACACAATAGTACAAAATTGTTCTCCAAAGTGGTTGCAACAATCTACAACCCCCAAACAAATTATGAATGTATATCAATTTCCTTACATCCTCCCCCAAATTTGCTATTGTCATATTTTTTATTGTTTGAAAATTTGATGACTGAAAAGTTATTCCTATTGTTTTAATTTACAATCCTTGTCATGGTTGCTGAATCTCTTTTCAAAAGTTTAATTGCTATTGAAGTTTCCTCTTCTATGAATTGTCTGTTCATAATCTTTGAATACTTTTCACCAGAGGTATTTGCCTTTTTCATTAATTTCTATTTCTTTATGTATTCTAAATTCTAAATCTGATCTTCTCCTTTGCAAGTGATCTTAGTTTGCGGTGTGTAATTTTTTTTTTTTTTATTAAGAAGAATATAGGCTGAGGTGCTGTAACAAGGTGACCCTAAAATATAGTGGCTCAGATAAAATAGATGTTTAATTATGTCTCATTGAAGTTGGTGGGAAAGGGTTGGTATGGTGGCTCCGTGTTATAAGAGATACAAGATATTTCTATCTTGTTTCTCTGTAGTCCCCAAAACCTGGCTTCCATCTTATGGTACAAGATAGCTGCCCTAGCTTCCACCATCACAAAAGCATACAGCCAGTAGGAATAGATTGAGAAGGGCACACCTTTCCTAAGGACGTGGCTTAGAAGTAGCCCACAGCTACTTACTTTCATTTTGCATTGGCTAAAACTTAATCATATGACTACAGCTCTCTGTAAGGAAGTCTGGGAAATATAGTCCTTATTCAGATAGCAAAATGCACAGCTAAAATTCTAGTGCTGCAGAAGAGAATAGATATTGGGAAACAAACCACAGTGCTTTCACTATCCACCTATTGGACACCCAAATTTTCATTAAAAAAAAAAAAAAATTCGTATGCAGTCTTATTTCCTGGGTGGTAAAAATGGATAGCAGCACTACACAGAGAATAAGAATGAAATTCACCCAGAGGTGCCTTGGAAGAAAGGCCTGGTGATTTCCTTCTGAAAATCAGTCATTGAAAACCCTATGAAGCACAGTTCTACTCTGACAGACACAGGGTCGCCATGAGTAAGAGTCAGCTTGACAACTCTTTTTGGTCTTAATTCCCAAGTAAGACAACCTCACACCCTCTCCAAGAGAGACTCCCCAAACTTCTACCTTGTAATTGTATCTAGCACCAAGTACAAGATTTCTAGATAAGATGGATAATACATGCATTTCTCATTATGACCAGATAAACAAATTTGCATTCCCGGCTCCCACACACTACATTCAGTAGAATAGTAGAAACGGGCCTACTGTAACAAAAATTTATTTCTTAATAATAGAAAATGAAAGAATAAGAATCCTATACCTGTTAAGTTGTGCCCATCGTATGGAAATTGTGAACATTCCCTATACTGGCAGTGCAGTATGTCTATGGGCAGTACATTCAATAAACACTGATTCTGTTTTCTGGAAGAATTCTTAGTGATCTAGTGTTGCTGTAATAAAAAATACCACAAATGGGTGGCTTTAAAGAATAGAAATTTATTTTCTCACACTTTGGGGGGCTAGAAGTCTGAATCCAGGCCATAGGCTCTAGGGGAAAGTCTTTTGTTTCTTTCAGCTTCTAGGAGTTGCTAGCATTCCTTGGCAATCCTTGGCAAACCTGGGCTTGACATGAAAGTCTGTCTCCCCCTGTATGTGTGTCTCCTTGTCTATTCTGATCTTTTCATAAAACATTTCTCCGGTTAAGAGCTTGGCTGCTAACCAAAAGGTCAGCAGTTCAAATCCACCAGCTACTTTTTGGAAACGCTATAGGGCAGTTTTACTCTGTCCTAAAGGATCACTATGAGTCGAAATCAAGTCAACAGCAAGAGGTTTGGTTTTTCAGGGTTTTCAGAAAGAATTAGGTTAGGACCCACCCCACTCTGGTATGACGTTATTAGCCTAATGGAAGAAAACTTCTATTCTTGACAAAAGGGTCACATTCACAGGTACAGGGGCTAGGAATTCAATACAACATTTTGGGGAACAAAATTCAATCCACCACAAACACTTTAGTATAGTTCACAGTTTGTGGCTTTGCCCTCTTCAAGGACTTTGTTTTTCATTATCCTCTGTGGTCATACAATATTTGATGCCTGGATTGCGAGCTTCCCTATACTAAAAGACTATCATGGCTTTCAAACCCTGCTTCCTTATGAGGTTTTAGAAGTTGACCTGTGCTTTTCTTTGAAGCATAAATTTATTCCTCAGCTTGGCAGGCATCCTATCAAATTGCTTCCAAAAAGTTGCCTGGAAAGACCTTATCTGGATTTAATTCTTAAAATCTGAAGATATATATTTTTTATCTACTTACCTCTGAATTCTGCCTAACATTCCTTTCCCCTTTTATCATCTTAATTGTGATGATGTTGGGGGACATCTCAATGCAAAACTTGGATGGGAAGAGCCTAAACTTATCTCTGTCCTTTAGTTGGCTCCCATTTTCTGGTAGATGACTCTTAAGTGGAGATGCTTCAGAGAGGTTTGAGGCTACATTTTATCTCCTGCTGAAGCTGACTCTTCAGAGCCATCTTTTGTCATTGCTTCAGGTTTGGGTGTTAACCCTTAAAGTCCCAAATGAATTTAGAGACTGGCCTCAGGTAGAGAAAGCCTCTCTCTCTAGAGATCATTCATTTCCACCTCTGCCTGCAAACTAAACAACTATGTAATGAATTCATCTTTCTCATAGAAGATTCCCAAAAGTGTCAAGAAGTAGACAATTTGCATTAATATTTTGAGTTTCTCTGAACAGTTTCATTAAAGTTACACCTTCAGTGGATCAATGACGTTCTTCAAGTTATTGTAGGCGACAATTTACATGTTCTTTTTTTTTTTTTTGCCACAGCATTGCGAAGGTTACTGTGATTGTCCTATGATGTGTCAGCTTGGCTAGACTACCAAACCAAAACCAAACCCACTGCGGTCGAGTCAATTCTAACTCATAGCTAGACTACGGTCCCCAGGTAGTCAAGCAAATCTTAATTTTGGTACTGCTATAAAGACATTTTGTAGATGTGGCTAAAGTCTATAATCAGTTGACTCTAAGTAAACGAGATTATTTTAGGTAATCTGGGTGGGCCTGATTCCGTTAACTGAAATGTTTTACAAACCAAGCTGTGACTCCCCTGAAGAAGAAATTTCGTATGTAGACAGTAGTTCATCTCATGTCTGAGAATTCTAGCTTGCCCTTCCTGAGAATTAATATGTATTTTCTAAATTATTAATTATATTTCTGGAAATTTTTTTTTATTGTGGTAAATGTATGTAATAAAACATTTACCACTTCAATAATCTTCACAGGTACAGTTTAATGACATGATTTATGGTCATCATGTCCTAGAATTTTTGTTTGGTTATTATCTTTTGGATTTTTTTCTTTTGTCTCTTTAAATATTATAATCATAATAATGGGAAAATTCTTTGCATATGATTTGTAATTTATAATCTTTTGTGCCCAAATATTTTGCTTTGCTCAAGTTGCTGACGTTCCTTCATGGTGACTCACTTCCTCAAAACAATATATAAATAAAAATTTAGAAATCTGTAACAAACTTTAAAATAAGTATGCTTCTAATGTTCAAAGAGATTTAAAAAAAAAAAAACCAAAAAGGCAATAACAGAATAGAAATCATGAAATCAAAAAATACACTTACTAAATTAAATAGGAGCCGTGGTGGCACAGTGGTGAAGAGCTTGACTGTTAACCAAAAAGTTGGCAGTTCAAATCCACCAGCCATGCCTTAAAAACCCTATGGGGCAGTTCTACTCTGCCCTTTAGGGTCGCTATAAATGTACATTTGCCATTTTGGCCAAAAAACTTATCTTAGTTTTATCCCACCCCCACCTCCCCACTACTTGTGCTCTGGAAAAAAAAAAAAAAAAAAAAATCCCTTCAAGGCAGTTTTGCATTTCTCTTCTTCCAGTTCTATGTGTTCTGGGTGGGATTTTTTGGTTAATTTTTTGCCCAGGATTCCTACAACATATAGGTAATTTGATTTGGGACCACAAGACCTGAGATATAGAACCCGATAGATAATGCATCAAAGACTGATGAATAGATGGAAGATAGAAAAGAAGAAAGGAAGGAAGGTAAAAAAAAAAAAAAGGCAGAAAGGAAGGAAAGAAAGAAGGAAGGGAGAGAGGGAGGGAGGAAGAAAGGAAGGAAAGAAGGAAGGAAGGAAATAGGTTAGAAATAGATTGATAAACACACACATGCACATACACTCATTTATTTCCTCAATCACTTTCTCAAACATAAACAAGCCACGAAGTCTCTTTAAAACCCATGTATACATTTAAAATGCATGTGTGCGTTTACTTAAGAGATCATGCAAGATTCCATATTTCTAATGAAGATGTCCCACACCATTCAGCTTTGCTGCTGCTGTGGAACACACAGCAATCGTAAGGGGAGAAGACCTTTGCCTAATGTTTAGGATGATAATGTACTGCGTGAAATGCATCTTTTGTGTGACTGGTTCAGAGTTGCTCTATTTAGCTGATTATACACACTTGTGAAAGCTTTAAACAGCACAACCCTGTTGTTTGTATTGGTTCAGATGTTGAGTTTGTGGACCTTTCTCAATACAAGTGGTCAGAAGAAGACTCCCAGTCCAGGCTGTGTGGGGATTCAAACTAGCACACTGTGGGGTGCTAGTGGGTGCCAGAATTCAGGTCCATGCTCAAAACTCTTGACTCATTTTAAATCTATAGCAACTTTTTGATGTAGATGTCCTTGTTTTTTTTTACAAATGAGGAAATAAAGTCTCAGAGAAGTAAACTGGCCCAGGTCATCCAACTACCAATGAAAGAACAACATTTGAACCCCAGCTTTCATTCCAAAATATGTACTTTCTTAGAAAGAACATTTAGTCTCAGAATTTAATACTCTATTAGATTATGCTCTAATAATAACATAAAATTCAATATACAACTGTTCAATTTAATCACGTTATACAAATATACTCTTTTCATTCCAAATCTTATTTTTTTTCACTAGTTACTCATAATACTTATTCATTTTGTGTAGCAGGAAACCCCAAAATTGTGGAGAAGATACCCTGTTTTGTTTTTTAAATTAGGGAAGCTAATTTTTTTTTTTATATGTAGGTAACATTTTGAGAAAGCCTGCATCTTGGAATTATATTAGTTTGAATGATACAAGCGAAGGCCAAATACATTCTGAATACAAGATGAATTATTACAAAATATATAATATTCGATGCATTTAAAATTTAACCTTCTGGCTTTGAACCATGAGGAAAAGTAGAAAAAATGTCATTGTCCATTATGTCAAATATGAACTCTGATCCGAAACCTATCTTCACACAGCCTACTGTGTATTTCCATGGCAAGATTGTCTCCCTCAAAAAAGTTCCCACAAACCAGGTTGAGATTAAGTGCCTACTGACCAAGAGCCTTGTTAGTATTGCCTAGGTGTTTCCTAGTTGGAGAGACAACACTCTTAGAGCTAAGAATGTACACAAGCTTGTTCAGACATAAAGCTTTAGAGTAGCAATAGGGAAGCTGGACCACTAGCTGTGATGACCACTTTCCCCAGATTTTCAAGGCAATTGCAATTTTAAAAGTTACATCTCATTGTTGTACCATGTGTTCACTCAAACACAATTATCATGTTCAGAGGCCTTACTTAATAGTCAGCTAACGTTCCCTCTTAAGGAACGTCAGTGAAAAAACGTGAGCAGGTGCTATTTAGAAGGCCTACTCAAGCTTTTGAGCCTCTTCTTTAACATGAAAACCTCCGACCAAGCAATAGCCGTATCTGCCTAAACTCCTGGCAAATCTCCTATTTACACACATGAAGCAGCTACCCAAGTATGTGGCACATAGTAGGTACAGTCAGATGGCTATTTTAAGTATTGTATTTCCATTCTGAGAAACCTCCTACTCTTTCAGGAATATGTAGTTATATAATTGTAAAATATTAAGAACATAGTACATGTAAAATTTTAATGTGCACACACAAGTCTTTTATAACCTTCTCACTTACTAAGTGGTCCCACATTAAAATAAAATAAATCTTCACCCAAAGAGAAAGCACTTAAAATGTGCAGACTTTTCAGATTTTAGTCCCCCAAAGAATTCATTTTTCTTAATAGTGTCAGATATAATAAAACCATCCGTTCTGAGGAAAAAATAATTAAAGCACTTAGCACCATGTTTTACTTTCAGTATTTAAAAATCAGCTATTTCTTATGATCAGTAATTTGGGATTCCATTAGACTTCATGATATTAAATTTAGATTTACACAATAATATTAATGACTCTGGACTCTCAGACACTTGTTACCTGCTAAAAACCAGGATATCTGCCAAGAACTTAGGTTCTTAAAAATTATGCAAAGAATGCAAAATGATCCCAAAGTAGTACAGACTAAAAAAAAACACAAATCTTACCGCCTGATATTGTCTATGCATTTCAAATTCTTTCCAAACCAGTTGATTTTTTTTTTGAACAACTCATTTTAATATATTCATTTATTTTGAGATTTCTTGTGTGCCTTCTATATCATAGGCCCCGTCCTGGGACCCAAGAATTTGGAAAAAAAAAAAGAAAGAAAGAAAAGAAAAATAGAGTCCCAGTCCCTGCCCTCAAAGAGCTGACAAATGGGTTGCAACCAATATAAAACAAAATAAATTTAGTAGAATGCTAAGTTAGTATTGCTGGAAGGGATAGGTGATTGGCTTTGGGAAAGAACATCTAGTCCACTGAGAGTAGCATGCAAAGGTTTCCCAGAGAGGGTGTTAAAATGAACCAGTGGTAAAATGGGGGAAAAAAATCAGTAGAGAAAGAGACTGCCATATGGAGGTACTTCCCAGGTCCTTACTAAAGAAAGGGAATTTTATTTACTTAGTTCTTTTTTTTTTCCATTTTATTGTTGTGTGTGTGTGTGTATATATATATATATATAACACAACATTCACCAGTTCAACATTTTCTGGTGTACAATTTAGTGATATTCATTACATTCATTATGTTTTGCAACCGTCACCCATTATCATTGCCCAATTTCCTACCACTCTAAACAGAAACTCAGTTTCTGAAAGGGTGTTTTAGACCTATGTTTCTCAACACACTGTGCTTCAAGTACCAGAATCAGAAAGCTCTAAATGCACTTGTGTAGAAATCTGGCTTACACCTAGATCTCTTGGTTTCAAATCTGCAAGGATGGTTGCAAACGCATGCATAACCTGTGTTAAGCATGATTCTTGTACGCAGTATTGAACGCACAGAAGGTGCAGTGACTTGTCACTTGGCGCTAACGGGAGTTTCTTATGAAGGTATTACCGCTTCCTCCTTGTAGACTACCACTTAAAATATCTCTGTTCTAAATAAAATATTTCTAATAGTGTTGATTAAATTGTGTTCAGGTTTAAATAATAAAAATAAAACAAATCTCTTAGAGTGTTTCCTTATGACTGATGTCTATTACACTTTCTTGAGTAAGATCAGCTCCTAAAAGCTATGTCATGTTTGGGACTGTGAGACTTGTTCTACTCATTGCCACTGGGTAAAGAACAACATTAAGGTTGCAGTTGGTTGAGGCCCCTTAGGTTTCCAAGGGGCAGAAATATTACTGTGGTAGGTCTTTGATTGGCATACATCACAGTCTCTTAGTCAACAATAATATCTCTATTATGATAATAGTAATGCTAATAAATCCCTACTAAAGTTTGCACATCACATTTATGATAAAATCTATAACTTTTAAAGTAGAAACACCTGGTTATAGTTTGCAATAACTCAGAGTAAATTTCAGCTGTTATCTATTACTCAATAATTTAAACCTGATTATATCTCCCTGATTATATTTCTCCCAACTCCCTTAAGTTTAGAAACCTTATAATCTTCTTTATATTGAGTGATAAGCATGACCAAATAATATATTGTCTCAATACAGAAAAAGTAAAAGACAAAAATAATAAAAATATACCATAAACAGACCAGAGGCAGTCTTTAAGTGGGTGCTTAAAATTTTCAAAGAGAATTTACCTTCTCAGCAGCCTTAAAAATCCCATATTGTCCTTTTACTTCCTTAGAAAAGTCTATGTTTTCACTAAAAACCGATTTATCATGGCTGGTTATTTATTTTGGGCTGTTTATTACTTCTTCCCAGCAACAAAAGTATGCCAAATTTTATATGTATATACTCATATGGAGTATATAAAAATTTGGAATAGTTTTGTTATAACTTCTTATTCCCATTTCCAACATGATTTCTAAAGTTAGTAAGAAGAAAAAAAGGCACTCTTAAGTTTTACTATTAGTTGAAAGTTTAAAATTTGTTTAAAGTTTTGGTATCAAAATTTTATTGATGAAATATACCGTATTTCCTTCTCTGAAAATTATAAAAGCATTTATTAAAAAAGAACTCTGTTTAAATTTGCATATACTGTATTTTTATCATACTGCCAATTGCTGAAAGACCTGGTGATCTACTTCTAAAATAATTGGCCAGGGAAAACCTTATGAATAGCAGCAGAACATTGTCTCATATAGTGGCTGGAAGATAAGCCTCTCAGGTTGGAAGGCATTCAAAATTCGACTAGGGAATAGCTGCCTCCTCAAAGTAGAGTCCAACTCAATGACATGGATGGAGTCAAGTTTTCGAGACCTTTGTTTGCTGAGATGGCACGAATCAAGATCAGAATCAACTGCTGCAAACATCCATTAATAATTAGAACATGGAATGTATGAAGACTCTAAGAAAATTGGAAGCCATCAAAAATGAAACGTAACACATAAATATCAATACCCTAGGCATCAGTGAGCTTAAATGGGCTGTATTGTCCATTTGAATCAGACAATCATATAGTCTATTATGCCGGAAATGACAAACTGAACAAAAATGGCATCATATTCATCATCAAAAAGAACACTTCAAGATCTACTCTGAAGCAGGACACTGTCAGTGAAAGGGTAATATCCATATGCCTATAAGGAAGACAAGTTAATATGACTAGTATTTAAACGTACGCACCTATCACTAATGCCAAAGATGAAGAAATTGAAGACTTTTACCAACTTCTGCAATCTAAAACTGATCAAACATGCAATCAAGATGCATTGATAACTACTGGTGATTGGAATGAGAAAGTTGGAAATGAAGAAGGATCTGTAGTTGGAAAATATGGCCTTGGAGATAGAAACTTTGGGCATGTTATCAGGAGGGATCAGTTCCTGGAGAAGGACTTCATACTTGGTAAAAGTAGAGGGTCAGCCATAGAGGAAGGCATTCAATGACACGGATTGACACAGTCACCGCAACAATGGGCTCAAACACAGCAATGATTGTGAGGATGGCACAGGACTGGGCAGTGTTTCATTCTGTTGTATATAGGGCCGCTCTGAGTCAGAACTGATTAGAAGGCACTGAACAAAAAGAACATCAACTGCTGTGAGAAAATTAAAGACCAGCATATTTGCAATGCAGGCAGTTTCCAGATTATGAATGTCAGACTTCCTTATCAACCTGTAGTGTAGATAAGAAGTGACCCCCATAAAACCAAAAAACCAAACCCGCTGCCCTCGAGTTGATTCTGACTCATAGTGACCCTAGAGGACAGAGCAGAACTGCACCACAGAGCTTCCAAGGAGTGCCTGGTGGATTCAAACTACTGAACTTTCGGTTAGCGGCCATAGCACTTAACCACTATGCCACCAGGGTTTCTGAACCCCCTTCCCCATAAAGCCTATTATATTAAAAATTTGAGATACATACAATGGTTCATCATAACAAATGGGTGCTACTTTGCGATATGCATCAAAACATTATTAATATTATTATTGTTACTGTACAATTATGTTAAAGATGTTTTACTGTATCTGGAAGTGTTTCTTTAATTTCTTTATGCATAGAAAGTTACAAGATGTACTAAGACAAGCATTTGACTAACTGATGCTAGATATGAACCATACTTAGCTGTTCCTACTTACATAAAAAATTTGACTAAAAGACAGACTTAGGAACGGAGCTTATTCATATTCTGGGTACTGCCTGTGTAAACAAAAGTACATTTAGGGCAAGAAAGACATCTGTCAAATATATGCTCAGTTCTTTATAAAATTGCCTACAGTTTTTTCCCAAGAAGGAAAAGAAAAAAAAATCAAAGCAAAATAAACACCCCACAAAATAACATTGTTATCATTCTAGCCAAAAGAGGTGCAATTAACGTTTTTTTATTGAATGAAAAAATGAAGGTTGAACAAATAATATTTCTTTCATTAATTCCAAAAAAGACAATAATATGCCAAAAGAAATTGCCCCATATCTGTGATAGAAATATTAATAAGACATATTTCTTAAGCAGTTCCAAATCCAATAATAGTAGACTTAACCAGACTAAATAACTTAGGTCATGAACTTGAATCTTTCTGGTACAATGAAAGGACTTTGGATTTATCTTTCTCAAGTATTGTATGTGCCTAATTAGTCCCAACCTTGGGCCTTTTACTTGTTTTACATCAATGCACCCGTTATGACTGAATTGTGTCCCCCAAAGATGTGTGTCAACTTGGCTAAGCCACGATTCCCAATATTGTGTGATTATCCACCATTTTGTCATCTGATGTGATTTTCCTATGTTGTAAATCCTACCTCTGTGACGTTAATGAGGCAGGATTAGAGGCAGTTATGGTAATAAGGCAAGACTCAATTTACAATATTAGATTGTGTCTTAAATCAATCTCTTTTGAGATATGAAAGAGAGAGGTGAGCAAAGAGACAGGAGACCTCCTACCATCATGAAAACAGAGTCAGGAGCAAGTGTGTCCTTCGGACCCAGGGTCCCTGCACTGAGAAACTCCCTATCCTCTTAAACTGTGAGAGAATAAACTTCTCTTTGTTAAAGCCATCCACTTGTGATATTTCTGTTACAGCAGCGCTAGATAACTAAGACAACATCATATTGTTAACAATGTACTTCATTTGTTCCTTCATAATGAACTCCCATAATTCCTGCACACCACTTCTCCAAGTCTGGGTTCGCTCATAAAAATGTGACTGGTATCTTGGATTCTTGGCCTATTCAGCAGTTTCTTAAGGTGAGAAGCACCGTGATTAATAAAATGCTACTCCAATTTCGGTAATTCACAGAACATTTTTCACTACTTTCCATTTTTTAAATTAGCTTATAACTATACACATTCCAGATTCGCTCCAGATGTAGACCCAAAAATAACCTTAAGACCTCATAAACATTTTAATTTTCTCTTATCAGATCATCGTGCTTCGTAATTTTGAAGTTTACTTTCTTATTTGAGGAATTGGAGTAAATTAAAAAGAAGAAGAAGAAGAAAAACTATACACAAATGCAAAAAACTTAAATAACAGCCAGATATTGGGAAATTTGCAGTCAGATTAATCAGATTCTGAAATACATTAGCAAGATTTTTCCAGAGAAGATTTAAAGGGACAAGCAAAGCTTTGGAAGAAGCACTTACATCTCTATAGCTACTAGTTAGCCTCTTGACTAAAGAGTACCAATCTGTTACTCCTGGCTTGTAAACAATGTTACCACCTCAATACCAGCTGGTTTCCACTGAATCAAATGAGATTTGGCAGATTCATACAACTGTAAAATTGTTTTCAATAGAGACTTTTTCTTTATTTATTTACTTCTCTTCTAGATGTAATTTTTTTGTTTGCTATTTATACATTTTTGTTAGCCTTTTAATTATGCAGGTTAGTTTATTGAAACTTTAACATTATTGGCAAACTAGCCCAGCCCTCCACTGAATAAGGTAGGGCACTTTATAACACCTCTGCCAGGTTATTATCTATTGACTGTTTAAACAGTGCCAGTGAAAAGAAGTCACAGATTTGTGAAAAGATCTGGTCCATTCCAATGTGTAACTGATAACTACCATTGGACATTTCCTTTTTTTTTTTTTTGAAATCACAGTAAATTATTGGCAGCCATTCATTCAACAAATATTTATTGAGTATCTACAATTGCTAGGAAACAGGGAAGAAATTGGCAAACTACAGGCTGTGGTAAGTGTTACAATTAACATGAGATTGTATGCTGATAGAAAAACCACATATTGGGGTGAATTACTTGAGATAAGATCACTGCCTTAAGATGAGACCTGAAGGATAGGAAAGAGCCAGCCATGTAAACATCTGGAGGTATGAAGTTGTGACACCATAATTGAGGCAAAGGGACTAGAAAATGCAAACTATCTGAAGTAAGAAAGGGCTTGGTTTACTTATATAACCAACAAAAGGCCAGGAGAGGGAGAAATTGTCTTGAGTTGACACTGGAGAGAGAAACCAGGGCAAGATCATGCAGGTCCAAGTAACACAATGTAAGGCGTTTGTATTTTCTTTCAAGATGTTTGGGAAGTCACTGATGATTTTTAAGCTAGGGAATAACACAATTTTACATGTGATGGAAAAAATATCAGTTTGGCTGCTGTGAAGAAAATGTGAAAGACCAACAGAAATTGTCTGGGTAACATATGATTGTTACTGAGAATACTATTATGGAAATAAATATCAAGAGGAATGGGTAGGTTCACAGCACATTTTGTAGGAAGACTAAGAAGTTGTCAAAAATTAGATTTGTGGGTAAAGAGAAAAGTTGAGAATGCATTCAGGTTTCTGATTTGACCAAATGAGTAATAATGGCACAACAATGGCAAAAAAAAAAAAAAAAGAGTAGCTGCTTACGTACAACTTAAAAACCTAAGCATTTGGTTTCTTGGTTTGGAGGTTTAGTGTCACAGTTTCACATTTAATTGGCCTAATAATATGTTTAGTACGTCTGTTTTACCTCCTAGTTCATGGCATAGAGCCTGAGGTCTTAAAAATTTGCAAGTGGTCATCCAAGGCACAACCATTGGTCTCTATTTACCTGGAGCAACAGAGGAAAAAGGAGAGTCAGGAATAGAAGGAGGATAGTGGATGTGTGACTAATTGGCTCTATGAACAACTGCCCCCTTTGCCATGAGACCAGAAGAACTGGATGGTGCCTGGCTACCATTACTGAACATTTTGATCAAAGATTCTATAGAAGAATCCTGATCAAAAGGGGGAAAATGCAGATCAGAATTTAAAATTCTCATGGACTCCAGACTTTCTGGAGCTATGGGGACTGAATGAATCCCTGAAACTACAGCCCTGAGATAACCTTTAAAACTTAAAGCAAAAACATCCCCTGACATTTTATTAAAACCAAACAATAGTTTAGCTTAACTAGTAGAAAAGGCCTGCCTTGAGCATTATGCTCTTTTAAGAACTATCTGTGTGTGATCAAAGTGACAATAGCAATTTGAAAGGTTAGATAGAAACCTTAGGGGACAGTGAGCTTATGTTAATAAGGGAGGAACAACTCAGAAAAGGGAAGTTAGAATGGTTGCACAACTCGAAGAATGTAAACAATGTCACTGAATTGTGCATGTAGAAATGGTTGAATTGAAAGTTTTGCTGTGTATATTCTCAACAAAGTATCAAAAAAATTCTGCTTTGCTTATGTTACATTTGAAAACTCTTGGAATTTTGTAGTTGTTAGCACACAGATTTTGGTTGAAGCCATTGAGATAAATTGACCACCTTAGGGGTAAAATTAGAGAGATCCCCTAGTTGCCGTCGAGTCAAGCAGCTGTAGCTCTTAACTACTACACCACCAGGGTTTCTTAGAGAGACGTAAGAGCCCAGTATTGTTCCTTGAGGCAGACTGTCCTGTAGGGAAATAACAGAGGAGGAGAAACAAGTCAAGATGACTAATAAAAATAGTTTATTGAAATCCAGGAGGAAGGTATAGTGTCATATGGTCTAAGAGAGAAAAAAACATTTATACACAAGAAGCTGCAGAGGTGGTATAAGATAAGGACATAATAGCATCCATTGTTCAAGAGTAGCTTCAGTAGATTGATAAGGATTGAAATTACAATGGAAGCAAGATTGACAGGTGTGGAACTAGAAACATTGTGTATAGGAAACTCTTTTGAAAAACTGTTTTGTACTTGAAAGTGGAGCACAGAAATTGTAATGTAGCCAGAGGGCCATGAGGAGAAAAGGGATTTTGTTTTGTTTTGGTTTTATTTTTGTTGTTTTTGTTTATTTATAGAAATAAGAAAACAACAGAGCAGAAGGGTGGTGGAACAGGAGAAGAGGGATAACTAAAGGAACGAAGTCATTGAGAAGGTAAAAGGAATTGAGATCCAGAGTCCAAAGGGAGCTACTGGCCCACTAGAGGGTTATTTTAGTAGGCAATGTCTTTTTCATAAGAGTTGAAGGCAGTCTCTTCTAAGTCAGGCCTGAAAAGCTAGTCATCCACCATTTGAAGGTTACTATTCAAAAAAAAAAAATTTTTTTTATTCATCTTGAGGAAAATGTCCTTCAGTGGAAATATGAAATGTATTCATTTTTCCCTCCCAATACCCCTAAGGGAGAAGTTTGTTCTGGCTCACAAAGACCTACATTCACAAGTTGATTTCCAAAAGCAAGGAAGAAATATGCTTGAAAAAATAATGAGGCATCCTGAGGGACTGTGCAGAGAAAAATCACCAGGTGTGTGAAATGAGGTAAATGAAAGTTAGTTGGATTTTTATTTAATAACAATATAGTAATTCCAACATGTAGTGGTATAGATAAAATCCTCCTTACTTTCACTGTTCATTACAGTAATACAAATTGGAATTAAGAAAAAGCCTAATCTGAAAGGACTCTAACAATAGGTAGAATCTATTGAAATTTGGTGATTCCAGGGACAACATTTAGACATATCTTGGCTCAGGACCCAAATAATGTGATCAGAATCTGCTTCTTCTTTCCTTCCATCAGTCTGTTTTACTTCCTCAGTGTTGCTTCCATTCTCAGACAGGTTCTCTTCTGTTGCAAAAGATGACTGTACAATGCTTCATTCTTATGCTTATCAAAAGTATTAAACATCCTCTCCTCACTTATCAACATGGTTAGGTTCCAAAGACCAGGTCATTATGTGAAATCGACGTTATGCAAAAATGGAGGATGACCACATCAGATCACAAAGTGGAGGATGGCTATATCATTATATAATTGTCAAATTACATCACTACATAACTGCCAAACCACTGAGAATCACAGCCTAGCCAAATTGACACATAACCTTAACCACCACAGCCAACATTTACTCTCACCTCGCACCTCGGTGTTCGTTACTGCCTGACATAAGTTGATAAAGTAAAAATAGTCAGATAGTAGATATTTCACTATTGTCTTGAATGTAAAATGTTAAAGAGATAATCAGTAAGTGAGAGGAAGGTGTAAAGGGAAAAGACAAGTCACACACTGGCAGAAAATATTTGAAACATAACAAAGTAACAGTATCCGAAGTGTATTTTTTCAAATCTTTTATAAGTCAATAATAATAAAAAAATTAACTAAAAGAAAAAAAAATGGCAAAAGGCTTGGCTAGGCATATGTAGGCTGTGACTAGAAAAAGCAAAGCAAAATGTTCTAAAACATAGAAGCTATTCAATATTATTAAAAACAAGGAAATGTAAAAAAAACAATGAACCAGCATTCCATAAGTACTGGAGTAACCAAAAGTGTTGGGGATGATGTGCAACAATGGAACTATGGAAATTCATACCTACTGGTGAGACTATAACTTGCCACAGTTGCTTTGGAGAAGAGTTAGGCATTATCTGCTAAAGCTGAAGATGCACATGTCTATACCCAGCCTTTTTCATGCCTAGGTATATATTCTAAAGCAAAGATGTCACCTTGAGGACTAAGGTGCACCTGACCCAAGCCGTGGTGTTTTCAATAGCTTTATAGCGTGCAAAAGCTGGACAATGAATGAGGAAGACCAAAGAAGAATTGTGGTGCTGGCAAAGAATATTGAATATAGCATGGACTGCCAAAAGAATGAACAAACCTGCCTTGGAAGAAGTACAACCAGAATGCTCCTTGGAGGCAAGGATGGTGAGAATACGTCTCACATACCTTGGACATGTTGTCAGAAGGGGTCAGTCCGTGGAGAAGGACATCACGCTTGGTAAAATGGAGGGTCAGAAGAAAAGAGGAAGACCCTCAACGAGATGGATTGACACAGTGGCTGCATAGCAACAATAGTGAGGATGGCACAGGACTAGGTAGTGTTTCCTTCTGTTGTGTACAGGGTTGCTATGAGTCTGAACTGACTCGACAGCACGTGACAACAACAACAAGGTATATATTCTAGACAAATTTCTGTTTGCCACTTGAAGTTATGTACAAAAATGTCGATAACAATGCAAAAGTTCATGAAGAGTAGATAAGATAAATGAATGAATGAACTGTGGTATTCCATTCATTTAATACAACACTGTAAAGCAGTGAAAACAAATTAACTAAAGCAAATCAGTCACAACATGGATCTCAAGAATAAAATGTTGAGCAAAAATAGAGGCAAAGGGAATGCATAATGTATGACTCCATTTCTGTAAAGTTCAAAATAGCCAAAATTCCATCAGATACTATTTAGAGTTCTATACATACGTATTAGAAGTCTATAGAAAGATAAAAATAACACAACATTTAAATAAGTAGTTACCTCTGTGAGGGATTAGGTAAAGAAAAGAAAAAAATAAAGAGGATGAGATAAAATAGGAGTAGAAAAAGGTTTCTGAGGCAATGGAAAATTTTTATTTATTAAGCTGAGCATTTGGTACATAACCACTTTATTGTTATTATTTTACCCTACTGAAACCCTGGTGGTGTAGTGGTTGAGAACTACAGCTGCTAATCAAAAGGTTGGCAGTTCGAATTCACCAGGTACTCCTTGGAAGCTCTATGGGGCAGTTCTACTCTGTCCTATAGGGTCGCTATAAGTCAGAATTGACTCGATGGCAATGGGTTTGGTTTTTTATACATAATATAAGGAGCCTTCATGCCTCAGTGGTTAGCCCTCACCTGTTGACTGAAAGGTCTGCCGTTGGAACCCATCAGCTTCTCCGTGGAAGAAAGACATGGCAGTCAGCTTCCATAATGATTACAGCCTTGGAAACCTATAGGCTAACTCTACTCTATGGGTTGGAATTAACTTGATGGCAGTGGGCTTAGTTTTTGGTTTTTACATAAAATATACCTTTTGAGATGTGTAATATATTTGAAAATAAAAAGTTAACTAAATGAAGTTAACCAAATCATTGTACACCTAAATTGTTAATTCTGTTGTAATGAAGGAGATATTCTGGAGCTGCTAGGATTGTAAATTGGCACATAACCTTTTGCAAAGCTACTTAGCATTACATATCCATAACTACAAAAATGTCCTTTCCTTTTGACCCGATAATACTACTACTTGCATTTTATTACAAAGAAAAAAGGTAGGTTAAGTTCTTGCCTTTCTTTCTAAATTCATTTTCCATTCCTCTCACTATAAGGCTCTAAACTATCATAATACCAAACAACCCGCTCCTTCCAATTTTACCCTTGTACCTCTCCACAGGCTCTGAACCTATGCAAAAGTCTTACTTAATTGTTTCAGAGTGGACTTCTTACCCACTTTATTCTACTAAATCTTTCTGTATCCTTCAGGATACAACACAGGTATAATTTCCTCAAGTTCATGTATCATGACAGTGTGTGTTCCTTACACTAAATTTCTGTATTTGTATATCCATCCATGATGGCATTATTTTGTTATTTCATATAATCTCCAATGAGATTGTCAGCTCCATGAAGACAGACAGTAGTTTATTCATATCTGTAACCCTCCCCAGCAGGAAGTACTGAACAAATCACCGCTTAGTGAATATTTATTAATTTAAAGAGAGAAGAGGTTACATGCTCACAACATATCATAGGAAAACAGACAACAACTCAAGTGTCCACTGATGGGAAATTGTCTGTTAATTACAGTGTTTTCATTTTATGAGTATTATATGCTCATTACAATGCTGTTTTAAAGTGCAATATATCAAAATATTGAAAAATCTTAAAGATACAATGGTAACTAACCTAGGCCATTAGGAAGAAGAAGATTCTATTGATTATCTACTTCAGAGCTATGCAAACATATACATACATGAACAGAAACAGGAAGGCAAAATAATATAGCCCATATATCACAGAAATGTGAAAATGGTTGATTTTAGACTCTTGGTTGACATTCTTCTCCAGAATAAATCATTTAATTTTTCAGAAGCTGTATTTAAAAATTCATTATAACCAACTGAGACTCTGATTCATGAGGTGTGACTTAGCCTAATTCAGAGAAGTCTCTGGCCTTCTTTTTGGTGCCCTGTTCAATATGCACACTGGGAGCTGAAAAAGTAGCCCAAGATGGACAGTAAGAAGCAGTTTCCTCACTCCAAAAGGAAGCTTTTTGTAAAATTAAGCATTCAATAATGAATTTTCAAGAATATCCCTATATCACCAAATAGTGAAAAAGAAGAAAAATATAAATCTCTGAAACGCATAGCCATAAACTGTTTTAAGGGCATCATAAAATTTAAAAATGTTCTATGAATCACCCAGCTTAAGTATCTGTGATTGCGCTAATTACCGTCCTTCTAACTTCCGCAATCACAGACCGTGTATAATACAGGGCTGCTTCCACGTATCAGCACAGAATGACAAGATGAGCAGTGTTTCTGTACCTTGGCTATGCTGCACGTCTGAATCGGCTCTGGGACGTTAGAAATGCAGATTCCTTCGTCTCATCTCAAGTAAAGTTTTAAAACTTCTCAGGGAATTTGGATGCCTAGCCCAGGTTGAGAAACACTTGCTTAGAGCATGAAAGCCGTTTTTCTTCTTTTTTTTTTTTTTTTCTTTCTTTAAGGTTGAAAGTACAAAATAAAGTTTAACAAAATAAGGAACTCATATTAAAAAAAAAAAAAAAAAAGTCCCAGTACATATAGCATCTTTGGCATAACAACGTTTGTTGGGTACGTAACCAAAGGCTCTAAAAACCGGGACATCTCCTCCATTTAAGTAATTGGTTGTGATACTTAAATTCAACATGTCTGATACTAATTATGTTCTCATCATTCCTCTCGACTACTGAGCCAGTGCTTCTTACCATTTTTACTTCTCTTCTGGCATATTTATAACACTTTTTTTGGATTCCCTAACTCCAATCCTCCCGATGGAATCCATGGTGAATACTGTTACCAAAATAATCTACTTTGGAAACCCTGGTGGGGCAGTGGTTAAGGGCTACGGCTGCTAACCAAAAGGTCGGCAGTTGGAATCCACCAGCCGCTCCTTGGAAACTCTATGGGGCAGTTCTACTCTGTCCTACAATGTCTCTATGAGTCGGAATCGACTCGAAGACAGTGGGGTTTTGGGGTTTAAGATATAACTCTGTCCATCAATCTTTAGCAAGTTTTCATTGCTCAATGGACAAAGACCCAGCCCCTCAAAATGTGACTTGAAACCTTTGACTATCTGACCCCAGATGATCTCTACTACCTTATCATTTTATTTTCCTGTGCTGACCTACATTTCAGCCAAGCTACCTCATACTGCATGTACCTGTGCCCGTATCTTCCCACATTTGTGCCTTCTTTTTTTATTCCTGCAGTGCACTTGTATCCAACTTACATGTATTCAAATCCACCCCCCAATTCTAATACAAATATAATCTATTTCCCAGGGAAAGCCCCAACACCTCTCCAATTTAAAGTCTCTATCTTATTAATCTAACTAATACGATGATTTGTACTTTTATACCATGTAAATTTTGATCTTACAGAGTCATTGTCATCTTATTACTTACACAACATGTAAGCTCTTTAAAGACAGGATTATTCTCTGATTGACTGGTTGTCTTATTTCCTCCAGCATCTTGCATCTATTTATTTCCCTGAAATTTTTGTTAAGTTACCACAGGCATTATAAATACTTTTGACTTTTCCAGAAAACTCAAATATAAAACCCCATGAAATTTACTATGTCATTGCCCAAAACCCTCTTCACAAAACAACAAAGAACTCCGTTTCTACTGTCAAGTACACATCGTTTTTTTAAGTATTTATTAAGCTTGCATGTATGTATCTCCTGTAATTCTGACCAGTGAGTGACTTTTCACCATTAAATATATGTTCCCAGTGTCTGAGGGATGTTCAAAAGAGGACACCATACGCTTTTTTTTTTTTTTTTTTAAGTTCTACGGAAGCTTGCATCAGAATCCAGAAAAATAAAAATGCATAAGACCCTGTCATCCTGGGATAGACACAATCTAAATATCAGGGTGTGCTTCTTAGAGGTTAAGATAAACAAATCAAAACATATTTCATAATATTTATAATTTTCATTATATTTCATATAAGATAGAGCTACGTACACTTTTCCAGGTTTCCATAGGAGCACAGAGGGATGACTTTAATTTAACTGGGATTTCAGTATTACTTAGTTGTACTCTACTGGATTCTGAATAACTGGTGTTGGGATTTCTTCTCCACAGCCTGGTTAGTCTTCCCCTGAGTGTCTTATCTACCCTGCTGTCACTTATGCTTCTTCCTGGATTCCAGCCCCCCTTCCCACAATGGTCTCTGCAATCACTTACCACATATTATCGAGGCCACCAGAGAGTAGATCTAGCTCTATATATGCTGGTCAGTCTATAAATCACTGATTTTGATTCGAGGAGAGAAGTGGGTATACATTTCTCTTTCTGTGTCCTCCCAAAGAGAAAGCACTTGCTATCCTCTATAATTCTGAGCAGCAAGTGATTTTCCGTCATTAAATATGTCTCCCTAGTGCCTGAGGGCTGCTGTGAGTCGGAATCGACTGGACAGCAGCGGATTTGGTTTTGGTTAGTGCCTAAGGGATGTTCAAAAGAGACCACAACCCATTATTCTTTTGACGCCAAGGCTCTTCAAAGGCATCTATTTCTCTTGATCATTTTTTTTTTTTTTCCTAATCCTCTGAAGGTCTCAAAAACCTGAAAAGGTCTGCATCAAGTTTTCTCCACTAGGAAAGGACCAATTTTAAATCACTTAATTACCAGTCAATCTTAAGTAAGTCAAGCAAAAGCAACATCTGACCCAATTTGTTTAGAAAGCCATTCATTCAGCCTTGTGGATTCTCTGCCATGCAGGAGACCTGTCAGACTGGAATCAAGAAAAAGGCTTATTGAATTTTAATGTTGAACTGATGTTGCTTCTGAGTCGCCTGCAATAGAGGAGTGATGGGGAGTCCAGGGAGGAAGTGAAAAATGGTCTTCCTTTCTCTCACTTTTTTTTTTTTCTTTTACAGAGTTCAAACGTTCAGTCTGTCCTTTCTATGAACCTACTATTTACGGCAACCTCTTTTAACCTATATATAATGCATGAAGAAATCTAGGCAGAATAATATTGCATTCAAGCATTCATATGACTGATGTCATTGAACTCTGAAAGCTTTTGAATGTCAGGCTCGAGATATTGTCAGATCCCTAGCTAACTCCACCTGCTAAAGCAACTCTTATCAACCTTCAGAAAAATTATGCATAAATTTATAGCTTGAGACAAGAAGCGTAGATTCTGTCTCGATCTAGAGGACTTGGATGTCTTCCTCACTTCTCAGCACCCTTTTTCATAATCTAATGCTTTCAATAGGGTTTCATTAATGCTTCCTATCGAATGACAGAGTCTATAAATTTGAACGGTAATTTAAAGAGTATCTATAACATCTTAACAGGAAGAAATACCACAAATGAATATTGATATTCTCATCTCCTCTCTCACAATTATGAAAATAGCTAGTTCTTGTCCTTTTACCCCATATCTCACACTCAGGTTAGGCCAAAGAAAAGTAAGCTAAGGAGTAAATAAGGACAGTAGATCCTACCTCTAAATTAGCAATTGTCCCAGCTCTACCTCAGTACTCAGGGCAGCTGAACCTTCGTTCCTCATGTAAATGACTGAGATCAGTGAAGGTGACCTACCACAGTCTGTTCCTTTTTGAGTATCTGATTTCCTATTATATTTCCAATGTGTTCTACACTGGATATAGAATAGGTAAACTTTCATACCCCTATCTGTCACTTCCGGGAGCTCTTACTTGTTTTTTTAAAGGAAGATCTATTGCCGATGTTTGAATTCATCCAAAAGCAGAGCTTGAGACAAGAGCTTGGGTGCAGGTAGTAGATTTGAAAGTGGAAGTGGTAGAGCAGAGAGAGCAAGACGACGAAGAAGAAAAATCCAATAAATTGTGCAGGTTATAGCTGTAGACAACTGGGGCTCAGTTCCACAGGGAAATGTCTGAATCACCATGTAGAATGCATGTGAAAAGTGTCTCTTCAAATGCTAGAAGACTCATACGTACATCCACCAACTCCATCTCCTATTGGTTAAGGATTGTCCTCCAGAGCCACTGAAATCTTTCCATTTTAGTTTGATCAGCATACGTAACTTTGGGCTAACCAAATTTAAGGCTTTAGAAAATAAATCCCTGAGGCAAGAAACAAAAATATGCTGTAAAGGTTTAAAACAGGGGTATTGGCATGAATCTAAAACCAGATGTGGGCCAAGGAGATGTGGTAAGGGACATACAAATTGTGTGTCACATCCATGGCCATACAAGAGTTTTTCAGCCTCCCCACCACAAATACATACATACATACATATATGTATATGTATATATATATGTGTGTGTGTGTATATATATATATATATATATATATATATCCCAGAAACTCTGGTGTTGTGGTGGTTAAGAGTCCGGCTGCTAACCAAAAGGTAGGCAGCTCGAATCTACCACGTGCTCCTTGGAAACCCTATGAGGCAGTTCTATTCTGCCCTATAGGGTCATTTTGAGTTGGAATCAACTTGACAGCAATGGGTTTGGTTTTTGGTTACACATATAGCACTGGTGGCACAATAGTTAAGCTCTCGGCTGCTACCCAAAAGGTTCGTGGCTGGTGTTTGGTGTTTGGAACCTACCAACAGAAGCTCCACAATCTGCTCCTGTAAAGATTACAGCCTTGGAAACCCTATGAGACAGTTTTAATTTGTCATATAGATAGGGTCACTGTGAATTGGAATCAACTTGATGGCACAGAATAACAGATAAAAGAAATATATATATATATAAAAGATCAACTTATTCATTCATCCAGTTATTATTTCATTCATCTGCTTTACATTTTCTGTATTCCAGATGGAGCCCTGGTGGAGCAGTGATTAAGAGTTACGGCTGCAAACCAAAATGTGTGCACTTCGAATTCACCAGCTGCTCCTTGGGAGCACTATGGAACAGTTCTACTCTGTTCTATAGGGTCACTATGGAGTCATAATCAACTCAATGGCAACAAGTTTTTTGGATTTATTCCAGGCATGCTAGTTCAAGTCTCCAAGGATATATATTTGAATAGAAAGCAGACTCTGTCTTGCTTTTAAGTAACGCACAGACCAGTGAGGAGGATGACACATGAACGGATAATACAGTGGGTTAAGTGCAATGGCATGATGTCATTTTTTAAAATCAGTTTTAGCAGGGAAAGTTGAGCGAGACCTCCTGAAGGCAGTGACCCCTCAAGGAATGTATTAACAAAAAAGTCAAAATTCTAGAATCCAGCATAGGCAATCCATTATTAAAATAATATCATAAAAAATCATAAGGGGACTATTATTATCCCCATTTTACGTGTGAGAAAACTGTGGCAAAAGAGAGTGACTTGTTCAAGTTCATAGTTCTGGTGAATGATAGAGCTAGGATTGTAACCTAAATTATCTAAATTCGAGTTGTTGTCTGAACAACTGTGCTAAATTGCCTGACATCTACAACCACCCTGCCCATCTCTACTTCTTCTAAAATGTCATCCTATAATGTCTTTAACGTAGCTAAAGTCTAGGCATGATATTGTGATTCATACAGTCTACTTTATCTAAAGGTCAATCCAATTTTTTTTTTTTCAGGATTTTAATACCATGTGACAGGAATTATAAGAAAGAAGAAAAAAGATACACACTTTTAATTAAGCAATGATTTCATGTTTCTTCAGCAAGCAATGGTCCAACTGTGATGGTATAATTTATAATTCAAACTGAGACACTTTTCAAGCATAAAAGGGGTGTGCATTAATGATTATGCTAGAGCAGTGGGTTTAAACACAGTCTTGGACAAACAGCCCTGTGGATAACCCACCTTAGGCCCAATAGTCTCAAAAAAGAATGTTGTGCTGTGTGGAAAGCCCAGGAAACCTTTGGTGTGTATGAAAAAAAGATAAAATAATTAAGAGATTGTTTTCCCTTATTCAGTTCTAAATATTTCCATAGCCTTCTCTACTGCCACTGCTTGCCTCACATTTTCCACTCCAAAGCACTGAATCTTTTAAAGTTCTTCAGGACTTACCTTCTTGAAATTTCTTGTCTTTGCTTAGACTGGTCTGTCTTTGGAGTGCTCTTCTCATTCCTTTTCTGTTGGCTAACTAATCATTTGGCCAACTTCCTTCTTTGGTACCTACTGTCTTGGCTAACAACTCACTCCTACTTTTCCTTTAAGAATGAGATCAGTTCAGGAAAGCCAATTTGAGTCTCCTCCTCCCATCCCCTTTCCTAGCCAGGCTGAGCCTGCTCCTTGGCTTCAATCCCTTACTTTATTAGGCTGAGCTTCTGAGGGACCAGCCCCATGTTTTCCAAATCTTGCAGACTCTATCCTTAGTATATAATATGTAACATGGTAAAGTTTGATGAATATTTATTGAATTAATGACAGACAAATGAATAAATTAAAAAATATATATTCTTGCCATCCTTGCAGTAAGGACACGTCAAGATCTCTGATCTCCAAGATCAGTATAAAATTCTACAACTTTTCATGACCATTGCGTAACTTGGCAGCTAATTGAAAGGCTGGCTATTTGAATGCACCAGCCACTCCTTGGAAACCCTATGGGGCAGTTCTATTCTGTTCTACAGGGTTTCTGTGAGTCAGAATCAAACTCGATGGCAATGGGTTTGGTTTATTTATTTATTTACTATCTTTTCTGTTAATGTGGCAAACTAGTCCTCTGGAGCATTTGCCAAAGCAGAAAAGTCCCTAATATCCTGGCATGTCCAAGAAGTGGGCTATGTTCTAAAAATATTGTCAACTACAGAGCCAGTCCAGGTAGACATTTCCATGCAACTTGGCAAAAAAAAGAAATTAGAAAAACTTCCTCCTAATTTAGCATTTTACAATGGATTTTGCACAAAAAAAAATCTTACAGATAAGCAAAAAAAAAATCCAGGCAATTATGTATATAATATTCCTCCTTGAAAAGTCAGTCATAGGACACCAAGCCTCTAGAATTAACTTATCAAGGGTTTTGCTATACCTGTCGTTTAAACCAAACCAAACCAAACAAAACCTAAACAACAACAACAAAAGCTTGTTAAACCTTGTTTAACTAAGAAAAACCTCAAATCCATTTGACACAATGCCCATAAATGTACACATAGTTTAAAACTGTAGGCAAACAGTTTTTACTATGAAGCCTTCCTCTTGGACATTGTTTCTAACTTATTAGAATATTTCTCACCCTGTGCATTTTACCTTACAGTTTGTTATGAAAAAATACATAAATATATGAAAATAAATACTATAGTTCTGCTTCCAGAAGAAGTATTAGACATGCTTACCCTATTCCCACTAAGTATAATTGAAAACCCTGGGTGTTGTATCTAAACAAACATGAAAAAGAATCTGAACAGTGCAAAGAAGAAAGCAGGTTGGCTATGAACCTTGCCAGTCAAGGAATGGCACAGTGGTGAATGCTAAACAGTGCAAACAAAAAATGCCCCAGCAAAAGCTGCTCTCTCTCGCCAGCGGACCAGGAAAGGGGCAACTTAACACAACAGAAAACATTTAGACAATACACATGCTACTCAGCCAAACACTACAGAAAAATATTGTGCCCCCCCCACACCATGCTAGCAAAGGTTGAATGGGTAGTCAAGACTATATGAAAATATATCAACATTTGTGGGACACAAATTGAGAGAAAAAAAAATTATAGTATAAAAGCATCCATTAGAAAAGAGCAAAAAAATCTCAAATCAATAATCTAAGCTCTCACATCAGAAATTTGTTTAAAAAAAAAAATAACTCAAAGAAAGGAGAAGAAAGAAATAATACAGGTAAGATCAGAAATCAAAGAAATTGAAAACAGAAAAAATAGAGGAATTAATAAAATACAGACCTGGTTCTTTGAAAAGATCAAATAGAACTGACAAATTTCTAGTAATATTGACAAATACAAAAAGAGAGAAGACATAAATTACCAAAAGCTGGAATGAAACAGGAGCTATCACTACAAATCTTACAGACATAAAAACGATATTGTATGAACAATTAAGTAACAAAAAAAAATTCAACAACTTAGATTAACTAGATCAATTCCTCAAAAAACACAAAGTACCACAACTTACCCAATATAAAATGCCTAATTTGAAAAGCTCTACAGCAGTGAAGGAAGTAGAATTTGTAATTTTAAAAAAGCACCCCCCCCCAAAAAAAAATCTCCAGGTCCAGGTTTTATGAGAAAATTCTATTCAATGTTTAAGAAAAATAAACATTAATTCTACACAATCTCTTCCAGAAAATGGAAGAGGGAACACTTCCCAATTCATATTGTGAAGCTAGTATTACCCTGGTACCAAAACCACACACAACACAGAAAAAAACAAAACAAACAAAAAACTACAGACCAATATCCCTCATAAATATAGATACAGACATAAAAATTATCAAAAAGACATTAAGGAACCCTACTGGCACAATGGTTGAGGTCCTGGCTGCTAACTGAAAGGTCAGCAGTTTGAACCCAACAGCAACTCCGTGGGAGACAAGACCTGGCAATCTGCTCCAGTAAAGACTAAGAAAAACAGCTCAGAAAATCCCGCTGGGCAGTTCTACTCTGTTATATAGCACTGTAAGTCAGAGGCAACTTGAGGGTACACAACAACAGCAGCGGCTGCAGTAGCAACAAGATATTAGCAAATACGATTCAACAGTATATAAAAATAAATAACTAAATTGTACATCATGACAAAGTAAGATTTATTCCTCGGAACCCAAGACTGATTAAATATTTAAAAGTCAATCAATGTAATACACCATATTAACAAGCTAAAGAAGAAGAAGAAAAAAAAAAGATCATATTAATCAATGTAGAAAAAGCATTTGACAAAATTTAGCTTGTGTTAATGATAAAAACTCTGATAAAAGTAGGGATAGAAAGGAACTTCCTCAACTTGAGAAGCATATGTACAAAAACCTAGAGCTAACAATATACCTACTGGTGAAAGTCTGAATATTTTCCTCCTTAGGTCAGACACAGGGCAAGGATGTCTGTGCTATCACTAACTACTCTTATTCAGCATAGTACTGGAAGTTCTAGCCAGTGTGATAAGTAAAGAAAAGAAAATAAAAGCATATAGATTTTAAAAAAAGAAAGCTATCATTCTTTCAGATGATATTATTTTCTATAAAGAAAATCCCAAGAAACATATAAAAATAATCTTCTAGAACTAAATAAGTGAATTTAGCAAGGTTTCCAGATATGAAATAACCATTAAAAAAATCAGTTCTATTTCTATATGGCAGCAATGAATACATGACACCAAAATTAAAAACACAATGCCATTTACAATCATTCAAAAAGCAGGTAAATGGATGGACATACCATATTTATAGATTGGAAAACACTACATAATAAAGATGTCAATTCTCCCCAGACTGACATACAAATTTAATCCAACTCCTTTCCAAATCCCAGCAAGATTTCGTGTGCATATATACAAAAGATTGTTCTAAAATTTATATGGAAAGACCAAGGAGCAATAGTTAAAACAATTTTGAAAAAGCATAGAATGGGAGGAATCAGGCTTCCTAATTTAAAAACTTATTGTACAGTCTAGTAATCAAGATGGCAGAGGGATAGATACATTGATCAACGGAACAGGTTAGAGAACCCAGGCACAGAACACACAAATATGAGCATCTGATTTTTTTCTTTTCCACAAAGCTGTGAAAGCCATTTAATAAAGGGAAGATAACATTTTTAACCAGTGGCGCAGAAGTAACTAGACTTCCATGAGTAAAAGACTTCACATCTTTTACAAAAATTAGCTCAGAAAGGATCACGGATTTAAAATTAAAATATATAACTTTTCGGAAAAAATATGGCAGAAATTTTTGAGATTTAGGAAAGGTAAAGAGTTCTGAGATTTTGACATCAAAAGAATGATTCCTAAAGGAAACTTTGATAAAATGGACTTAATCAATATTAAAAAATTTCCCTATTCAAAAGACCCTGTTAAGAGGATGACATGATAAGCCACATACTGGGAGAAAATATTTGCAAAGTATATATTAACCAAATGGATATTATCTATAATATACAAAGAATAACAGCTAAAAACAAACAATTCAATTAAAAAATAGGTAAAAGACATGAAGAAACATTTTACAGAAGAGGATATACAGATGTTATACAAGTATATGAAATAGTTCAGTATCATTGCCTAGTAAACAAATATAACTTAAAATCACAATGTGCTTTCTCTACACACCTATAATTTTTGCCATCAAATTTTAGGTAAATTGTCATTTACCAAAAGTTTGATAAGTCTGTAGTAAGACTTTAAACACATTAACAAGTTTTCTTACCTTATGATACTTCACACTAAAATTGTTTTAATGTCCTAAAAAAAAACCCATTTAATGTCCAAAGTCTATTTAAATATATCTTATTTCAAAAATCAAATTTTAAGTAACTTTTCCTTGTCCTCGTGTTCAGAAAACTTAAATCCCAGAAGAATCCCCCAAAACTTACCATTGTCATGCATTCACAAACTCCCATGTAAAAAGTATATTAGAAATTATCAAAGATGTCACCCCAGCTAAGGTACAAAGATACTAAGATAAAAAAGTGGAAATATTTGGCCAGTACTACAGACGATATAATATAAACATTAATTACCTCCACTTTATCGGTTCTGCTAATTTACTTTTATTTTCAGAATTTATTGATTCTGTATTTTCTGTAATAGTAGTGCTTATTATTGTGTATAAAAAAAAAATGTATAAATAACTAAATTGAAAGAAATCTCCCGAATAAGTTACAAAATATTTCTAAGTAATAAATACATATAAACTCAACATCAGGTAATACTGGTTTGAATTTATACTAGTTTGTCACTTCTACCATTTGAAATAGACTTTCAGATATGGTCTGAGCATCTTCGTCCAATACCTGTGTGAAAAGAAGTACATTTTGTAGATGAGTAGTAGTTAGACATCTTCCTGAAAATGTTTTCTAGATTCTTTTATTATTATTACTTTATTAGCCACTGAACATGTGCAAAATAATTGTAAGTATGGGCAAAGTATATACATACAGTAACTAAAAATAATTTCCATGTTGCCTCCAATTTTTAAGACATAGACATGACTGTGACCTTGAAAGACCCAGGTGTCCCCTTCTCCAGTCAATTTCCGTTCTCTCCCTCCTCATCAGTAACTATTATCCTGAATTTGTGTTTATCATTTATTTGGTTCTCTTCAGTAATCTTTCCATATATATTTTTTCTTATTATTAAACAAATATTTGGTTACGGATGTTTTGATTTATATAAATGTAATCACACTGGGTGTATTCTTCTGCAACTTCTATATTTTGCTCTTTAAGAGCTTGGCTGCTAATCAAAAGGTCAGCAGTTTGAATCCATTGGCTGCACCTTGGAAATTCTATGGGGACAGTTCTACTCTGTCCTATAGGGTCTCTATGAATTGGAATCGACTCAATTGCTATATTGATTCACATTGCTTGTTACAGCTGTAGTTTATTAATTTTTACTAGTGTAAAAACTTTTTTTTTTTTTTTGCTGTTTTGTAAAAAATGGATACCCATTGTATGAACATCCCATATGCTGTTTATCCATTCCAAAGCTGATGGTCATTTAATAATTTCCATTTTATTGTTATAGCTATAGGGCTCCTATAAACATTCTTATATGTGTTGCTTGGTCCACTGTGCAAAAAACTCTAGGCTCAGTTGAGACTCTTTACAAAATCAACTTGTCGCCATCTAGTCGATTCTGACTCATAGCCACCCTATAGGACAGAGTAGAACTGCCCCATAGTGTTTCCCAGGAGCGGCTGGAGGATTCAAATTGCTGACCTTTTGGTTAGCCACCTAGCTCTTAACCACTGTGCCTCTAGGGCTCCAAGATTAGATCAAATTAATTTCCAGTTTTGTTGTATCAATTTAAACCTCTCCCAGCTGTGTTTAAGACCACTCCAATAATGGATATTTTTGTATTATTTTTATTTTTCCAGTTTTATGGCTATGATACAATATCTTAAAATAATAGTATGAGACCACTACTATAAAAACTCATGAAAAGGTTTACACACAAAAAGAAATAATCTTTGATGGTTATGGGGGGGAGGAGGGAAAAACACTAGATAGGCAATAGATAAATAATAACTTTGGTGAAGGCAAAGACAGTACACAATACTGAGAAAGCCAGCACAACTTGACCGGGTAAGGTTTTGGAAGTTCCATAGACACATCCAAACTCCCTGAGTGACCAAATTACTGGGCTGAGGGCTGTGGGGACCATGATCTTGGGGAACATCTAACTCAACTGATATGACATAATTTATAAGGAAAATGTTCTACATCCTACTTTATGAGTAGCATCTGGGTCTTAAAAGCTTGCAAGCAGTCATCTAATATACTCCACTGGTCTCACCCATCTGGAGCGAGGGAGAATGGAGAATGAAAAAAACCAAAGATACAAGGGAAAGATTAGTCCAAAGGACTAATGGACCACAAGTATCAAAGCCTCCACCAGACTGAGTCCAGCACAATTAGATGGTGCCCGGCTACCACCACCGACTGCTCTGGCAGGGATCACAATAAAGGGTCCCTCCCAGACAGAACTGGACAAAAATATAGAACAGAATTCTAACTCACACAAAAAACCCAAAAAAACCCAGACTTACTGGTCTGACAGAGACTGGAGAAACCCCAAGAGTATGATCGCCGAACACCCTTATAGCTCAGTAATGAAGTCACTCCTGAGGTTCACCCTTCAGCCAAAGATTAGACCCGTAAAAGAAGACACGAGTAAATGGGCACACCAGCCCAGAGGCAAGGATGAGAAGACAGGAGGGGACAGGAAAGCTGGTAACAGGGAACCCAAGGTTGAGAAGGAAAGAGTATTGACATGTCATGGGGTTGGCAACCAATGTCACAAAACAATGTATTAAATGTTTAATGAGAAACTAATTTGCTCTGTAAACCTTCATCTAAAACACCATAAAAAAATTAAAAAATAATAATTAAAAGAAAAAACAAGACAAGCTCTTTTTCAGCAGTCTTCTCCATGGGTATATTAAAAGGGTAAAGAGGTGTTGCTATGGGAAAATAAGCTTAAATAAGGTTTATTTTATTACTAAAAAAATAAATAATAACATGCATTTTCCTGTCACCAATGAGTTTCAGTACCTTGTTATATGTTTACTGGCTCTTCGTATTTCCTGTGAACTGCTACTGATTTATTCTTCTATTTCTATTTTAATTGAAATGTAAAATTTCTTTATATATTCCAATTAATTCCCTGATAGTTTTAGGGATACAAATATATGCTACTGTTATATTATTTTCCTATTGACATTTGTCATAGATTGAATTATGGCCCCCCCAAAATGTATCAATTTGGCTGGGCCATGATTTCCAGTATTGTGTGGTTATCCTCCCTTTTGTGGTTGTAATTTTATGTTAAAGAGGATTAGGGTGGGATTGTAACGCCTTTACCCAGATTACAGTCCTGATCCAATGGGAAGGGAGTTTCTCTGGGGTGTGGCCAGCACCACCTTTTATTTCTCGAGAGATAAAAAGGAAAGGGAAGCAAGCAGAGAGTTGGAGACCTCATACAACTAAGAAAGCAGTACAGGGAGCAGAGCCAGTCCTTTGGACCTGGGGTCTTTGTGAGAAGGAGTTTGTAGTTCTGGGGGAAGACTGATGAGAAAGCCAACAGAGAGAACAAGGCTTCCTCTGGAGTTGACACCCTGAATTTGGACTTTTTGCCTACTTACTCTGAAGAAGTAAATTTCTGTTTGTTAAAAACATCCTCTTGTGGTATTTCTGTTATAGCAGCGCTGGACGACTAAGACAACATTCTTCACAGTGTCTGTTAACAAAGAAAAAGAAGACTCAATTTTAAAATCATCAAATTTATCAGCTGTTTTTCTTTATAGTTAGTACTTTGTATTGTTTAAAAAATATTTCCTTATTCAGAGGTCAAAAGTATATTATCTCATCGTATAAAATTAACATTTTTTTCCATTCACAAATAGGAACTTCACTCAAATAATTTTTGTTTTTGTTATTTTTGACTAAGCTGTGGAGTAGGAATACAATTTCATTTATTTTTTCTTAAGGATAACTAAATGTTCAGCACAAGTTCTTTAAAAAGCTCTTTCTTATACTACTCATTTTGTCAGCTCTCTCATAAATCCATTTTTATATATGCACTTCTTCTGTTTTGTAAATAAATATGTATGTTTATCCTTCCATTGACACAGTTAAACCAGTTGCCACTGAGTCAGTTGTAACTCCTGGGGACCAATTATGTGTCAGAGTAGAACTGTGTTCCGCAGGGTTTTCAACAGCTGATATTTTGGAAGGAGATCAGCAGGCCTTTCTTCCTGGTTGGAAGGAAGTCTGGGTAGACTCAAACCTCCAATCTTCAGGTTAGCAGCCAATCCAGTCAAGAATTTGCACCACCCAGGGGTTCTAAAGATTAGAAGTAGTTGTTGTTGTTGTTTACTCTTTGACAAGTGTTTTAGGGACAGCAGCTGCTACTCTGATCTTTTTTTTTTTTTTTTTAATCTGTTATAGAGATGTCCAGGCAGAACCTGGAACCCAGGCAGAAGATGGCAATCCTGAGTTGAGGAAACAGAGAGAAAACTTCAAGAAGGCCAAGTACTTCAGAACACTGAGGAAGGAAAGATCTACAGAGAGAGCAAACTCTGGAAAACCAGAAAGGGGCTTCTCAAATACTGAAGACAATACTGATCAGTACATTCCTGTGAGGAAAAACCTGAGGTTTGGGGAAAATAAACACCTAAAATGATTAGAGGGAACAATCCCCAGAGTTGACAGAAGACAAGGAATAGTTTTTCTTCTTACCCAAGAGAGTGGAAAAACTGCATAATTCCCAGATATCAAGTAGAGGAAATATTACCTAAATAGTAGACCAATATTAGCCCTATACTAAAGGCTTCTCTGCTCATGTCATCATAAACTTAAATAAGCCTCAAAAGCCTTGATTTATGTTCAAGTAACTCAAACTCATCCCAGAAGAAATCTTAAGACTATTTATATGAATACACAAATATCCAGCATCAAAAAAATGTAAAATTTATGTCTGACATCTGATAAAAAAATCAACAGAGATGCAAAAAAAAAAAAAAACGCTGGAAAACACAGCTAATTAATAATAATTAAAAAAAAAAACAGACTCAGAAGTGACACAGATAATAGAATTAGTAGACAAGAACATTATAACTTTATAACTGTGTATTTATGTTCATGGAGGTGAGGAAATTTCTGAACATATACAAAAGAGACATGAAAGATATGTATATATATATATATATATATATAAAAGACTGAAATCAAACTTCTATAGTTAAAAACTATGATGTATAAAGTATGCACCATACTGAAGGAGACTAACAACAAATTAAATGTTGCCAAACAAAACAATTCATTAACTTGAAGACATAGCAGTAGGAACTACCCAAAGTGGAAACCCAAGGGGGGAAAAGTTGGGAAAAAATGATCAGAGAGTGAATGATATGTGGGACAGTTTCAAACACCCTTGTTAACAAGGAGGTGGTAAACAGAAAAATATTTTTTAAAGAAATAATTAAAAAAAAATAATAGCCCCAACATTTCCAAATTAGATGAAAATTAGAAACTTAAGATTCAAAAGGGCCAACAACCTTCAGGATTCCCCATACTCTGTCTCACAGGGTCTCCCCTTCAGGTCCTCTGGTCAGAAAGACAATGTTTCTTTCAGCATTTTTGCTGCCTGTGTCTGCTCCAGCGTTCTTCTCTGACACCACATTTCATTTAAAGCCTGGAGATAAAAGAGGAAAAAACAAAACAATAGAAAATTCATCCTTATTGTGGGTCCTTCTTCAAGTTTGACTCCTCTCCCAGCTGTCTGCTCTTGTTAACTTTTCAGAGTCCTTTTAAGAGTTATTTTTTGTATCTTGTCCAAAGTTTTTCATTGTGATCAGGGGGAGAGATAGGCTGCAGGGAGTGTACTCCACCTTGGCAACAATAGGCTTGTATTATCACTCATAGGGCCATAGAACTCAGTCACAGTTTCTTGTTGACAACTACTCAATATTCATTTAGTTGACTAGCTACTAAGATAATCTACACTATCCCTTATCACCCGTTAAAAGAAACTACCATTCTATATGATGGTCTTTCCAATTTCTTTCTACACTCTTGTTTTATGCCATGAAAACAGTAGACGTTTCCTACTTTAGATTTTCTCACTTCCAGTAAAGAAAATACGTTTTTCTTAAAATAAAATAAATGAAGAAAAGTTAGCTAATAGCCTATTTTGATGCTATTCCAAAAGAAAATATAGCTAACTTCTTCTGCGTATTGGTCTTTAGTAGAAATTTTATTAGGTGGTTCCAATTTATTAATACAATAAGCTTCAATCCGACGAATCACCTTTAGTAGTAAACATTTGGCAACCTGTACTAAGTTGTTTAATTTTGCTATTCAAAGATCATTTTCTATGTGAGCTAATGTGTTTAGTCCTCACTTAAAATAGCCAAATGGAGTTTACTAAAAAAATTTTTAAAAGGTAGTTTCATTAATTTTCCCACAGGAAATTCTGTACTCTCCTGCAGGCTTCTATGTTCAACAATGAAATTTTCAATTCCTGGGAGGAATATGAAGGCAAATTCCATGCTGCTTTGTTGGCATAAGGAGCAAAGCTACCATACTTCCTGTGTTCTGGCTGGATGTACTCCTGGCTTTTGTCGAGATGTTTCACATCCTGTGGACCTATATACCGGCAAGTTGCCCACATATGATCCCAGGGCATAATCTAGTTCAGGTTTTATAATCTCTTACCTGGGTTTTTGCAGATGTCTCTTAATTGGTGTTATGTATTGAATTGTGTCTAACTTCTATATCTGTGGTTATAATCTTACTTGGCAACGGGTTGTCTTTGTTCTGTTAAAGAGACAGGATTCGTGTAGGGTATATCTTGAGTCAATCTCTTGAGATATAGTAAAAGAAATTAAACAATCATTTGAAAGAAGAGATGGAAGGAGAGAAATACCAAGCTACATGAAGATTGACCAGGTGCAGAAGCTCAAAAGAGACAATGACATTTCTCTAGAGCTGACAGAGAAAGACTTTCCCTAGAGCCAACACCCTTAATTTGGACTTCCTAAACTGTGAGAGAGCTATGGCTGCTAACCAAAAGGTCAGCAGTTCAAATCCACCAAGCACCCCTTGGAAACTGTATGGGGCAGTTCTACTCTGTCCTGTGGGATTGCTATGAGTCGGAATCCACTCGACGGCCACAGGTTTGTTTGGTTTTTTTTGGTAAACTGTGAGATGTGTCTGTCAATTTATCGTAGTGTGGGGGCTCACGTGTTGCTGGAAGCTATGCCACTGGTATTCAGATACAAGCAGGGTCACCCATGGTGGACAGGTTTCAACTGAGCTTCCAGACTAAAACAGACTAGGAAGGACCTTCTTCCTAGCTGAAAAGCAAAGATGTTGAAAAGCAAAGCTGTCTCCTTGAAAACTAAGGTGTGCCTGACCCAACCCATGGTACTTTCAATCACATTATATGCGTTTGAAAGCTGGACAATTAATAAGGAAGACAGAAGAAGAATTGATGCCTTTGGATTGCGCTGTTGGAGAAGAATATTGAATATACCATGGACTGCTAAAAGAACGAACAAGTCTGTATTAGAAGAAGTGCAACCAGAATGTTCCATAGAAGCAAGAATAGTGAGACTATGTCTCCCATACTTTGGACATGTTATCAGAAGGGATCAGTCCCTGGAGAAGGAAATCATACTCAGTAGAGAGCCAGAGAAAAATAGGAAGACCCTCAATAAGATGGATTGACACAGTGGTTGCAACAGTGGACTCAAGCATAACAATGATTGTGAGCATGGTACGGACCACGCAGTGTTTACTCCTGTAGTACATAAGTGTCGCTATGAGTGGGAACCGACTGGATGGTACCTAAAAACAACAACAAACTGTGAGAAAAATTTCTGTTTGTGAAATCCATCCATTTGTGGTATTTCTGGTATGGTGGCACTAGATATCTAAGACAATTGGATGTTTGACTGTAGGCACTATTCTTTTGAAATCCTTGTTAAAATTGGCACAAAGTAATGGTATATATGTGATCTGTCTGTCTATCTATGTATCTATGTATGTATCTATGTATGTATCTATGTATGTATCTATCTATCTATCTATCATCTATCTGTCATCTATCTATTTTCTCTCACTAAAAAATAAAATCCACTTTTATGGTTCCCTCAGGATCAAACTCTGTGTCCTTACCATGACATTTCCTGCCTAGTTCTCCAATGTCACCTCCAATGATGTACACATGTTTCTCACCACAATTGGAAGTGTTCATTGGATGCCTTGGTGCAAAGGTATTACCAGGAATGCTTCTCAAAAATGCAGTCCTCCTAGTGGGATGGGTCTCAGGACAGTGTGTTTCTAACAAACTTTCTATGAATCTCTAATGTAGGTGGCCCAGGGGACTGTACTCCAAGGAACTTACCTAATGTTCTACTCATGTTTTTCAACTATGTCGATACATCAGAATTAACTGGAGAGCTCTAAAATGTTCCGTTGCCTGTCTAACCTCTATATATTCTGATTTAAGTGATATGGGGTGGGGGACAAAGAATTAGTTCATTAGATTTTTGTTTCGTTTTGTTTGTTTTAATAGTGTTTTCAGAGGTTTCTAATGTGCAGCCAGGGCTAAGAACAACCAAATTAGCCGCAGCTCCTTAAAAGGCCTCTGCGTTTCACTGATGATGCTCCTCTTGCTGATTTCCTCACTTTACCACTTTCTCGGACTTTAAAAAACTGTACCCAAACGTTCAGGCTTAGATGAAGGATCATTGGGCCTGTCAAGCATTTCCAGACCTTCTTACCCAATCTAAAGCAGAACTGATCACTATTCCAGTAATTATTTAGTATAAAGCATTAAACATTAAGTTTTGACATACTTGTCTTTCCTATCAGACTGTGAACTCCTTGAGGGCAGGCACAATGTTTAATTTACCTGGGCCTCACTGACATTCAGAACAGTACAAGGCATTTTCTAGGAGCTCAGTCACAGCTGTGGAACACATGAGTCACCATGTGACTGCATCTAGTCCTTAGTCACTTCACTCAGGCTCGGGAAGCTTTAAACACCCTCTGTGTGGCGATGACCCTCAAATGTCCTGATCTCTCCCCTGTACTCCACACTCGTCTATCCAGCTGTCTCTATGATACCCCAGCTTGGATGCCTTTAAGAATCTCACAACTGAATAGCTAGTTCTCCCCTAAGCCTACTGTCCACTCCACCCCCAGTCTTCCCCGTGTGAGTTTAATGACAACTTTAACTTTCCATTTGTTCAGACTACACATGTGGCAGTCATCCTTGCCCACTCTTTTACTTACATTGCATATAAAAGGCCAAAAACCAAACCCATTGCTGTTGAGTCAGTTCTGACCCATAGCAACCCTATATAGGACAGAGTAGAACTGCCCCATAGTGTTCCAATAAGTGGCTGGTGGATTCAAACTTTCAACCTTTTGGTTAGCAGCCAAGCTCTTAACCAATATGCCACCAGGGCTCCTGCACTGACATATATAACCTGTCTCTAAAAAGATATATATATATAAATAAAAATAAATTCTGTTAAATCTGTCTTCAAAATATATCCAGAATCAGACCATGCCCCAACATTTTTTTTTTTTCACTCCACCATGGCCCAAACCACATTTAGTTCTCACAGGATTATTGGGATAGTCTTCATAACCGGTTTCCCTAATTCCACTCTTGTCTCCTAAATTCTATTCTCCTTAAAGCAAACACAGTTTTAAAAGAGATTCTTTTAAAATTTAAGTCTGATCTTGTTACTCTTTCTTCCCACTTTTCTCTGAATAATTCCTTACGCTGACTGGGGAGGCACTGCCACTTTGAACTCACCTCCTACTGCTTTAACTCCTGTTGACTGCTAACATTGCATGGGCCACTGGCATGTTCCTCAGGACCTTTGCATGTGCTTTCCCACTGCCTAAAACACTCTTCCCACAGATGACCTGACTTCCTTCAGTTTACTGCATAAAGTGATGCTTTTCTTAACCACTTTATATAAAATAGCAGTCCCTAACCCCACCCTGACATTCTATATATTTTTTTAAATATTGTATTTTTTGGTGAAAATATATTCAGCCAAACACGTTCCCATTCAATAATTTCTGCAAATAATGGTCAGTGACATTGGTTACATTCTGCACACTGTATGAACGCTTGCATTATTTTAGTTTTAGGTATTTGACTTCCATTAACTTAGTCACGCCCCCCAGACTTCTCATCCATGCTGTAGAGTAACTTTTGTCCACTTTGTCTCATATAGATAATTTTTAAAAAGAACGCAGCACTCAAGGGTGACATTCTTTCCTTTTTGAGTTTTCCTGCTTTTTAGTTAATAGGTGACTCTAGGCTATAGATTTGCTTCAAGGTTTAAGGAGTATCTTAGGGCAATCATCCCACTCTGACATTCTTTTTTTTTTTTTTTAATAATTCTTATTGTGCTTTAAGTGAAAGTTTACAAATCAAGTCAGTCTCTCACACAAAAACCCATATACACCTTGCTACACACTCCCAATTACTCTCCCCTTATGAGACAGCCTACTCTCTCCCTCCGCTCTCTCTTTTCATGTCCATTTTGCCAGCTTCTAATCCCCTCCAGCCTCTCATCTCCCCTCCAGGCAGGAGGTGTCAACATAGCCTCAAGTGTCCACCTGATCCAAGAAGCTCTCTCCTTGCCAGCATCCCTCTCCAACCCATTGTCCAGTCCAATCCCTGTCTGAAGAGTTGGCTTTGGGAATGGTTCCTGTCCTCGGCCAACAGAAGGTCTGGGGGCCATGACCACTGGGGTCCTTCCAGTCTCAGTCAGACCATTAAGTCTGGTCTTATGCCACTCTGACATTCTTTATCATTCATATCGTGGCTAATTTCCTTTGTGTAAAGCATTTTACTTTTTTATGTTATCTATAACCAAACCAGTTGCTGTCAAGTTCATTCCGACTCATAGTAACCCTATAGTGACCCTGTCCCATAGGGTTTCCAAGGAGCAACTGGTAGATTCCAACTGCCAAACTTTTGTTTATCAGCCAAGCTCTTAACTGCTGAGCCACCAGGGCTCCTATCTATAATAGACTGAATAATGTCCCCCAAAATATCAGATCATAATCCCCGGAATCCTTAAATATTTCCTTATTTGGACAAAAGGATTTTTGCAGATGTGCTTATGTTAAGGATTTTGAAATGAGGAGAGTGACCTGAATTATGGAGGGGATCCCTAAATGTAATCACATGCATCCTTATATGAGGGAGATCAGACACACACACACACACACACACACACACAGAGAAGATAAATATGGGAATGATGTGGCCACAAACCAAGGAATGCTGGCAGTCACCAGAAGTAGGAAGAGGCAGGGAAAAAATTCTCCCCTAGTGCCTCCAGAGGGAGCACGACCTTGCCTACACCTTGATTTTGGCCCAAATCAAAAAAGCCAAACACGCTGTCATTGAGTCAATTCTGACTCATAGCAACAATATAGGACAGAGTAGAACTAAGTGTATAGGTTTTCCAAAGAGTAGCTGGTGGATTTGAACTGCCGTTCTTTTGGTTAACAGCCAAGCTTTTAATCACTGTACCACCAGAGCCCCTGATCACTGGTAGGCTGAAAGAATAGACATTGATTCTCTCACAATTCTGGAGGCCAGAAGTCTGAAATTAGTATTACTGCTTTTGACCCAGAACTGTGAGAGAATCAATGTCTGTTCTTTCAGTCTGCCAGTTTGTGGCATTCTTTTTTTCTCTCACAGTAGCCACAGGAAACTAATACACTACCTGTTTACTCATTTTGTGTTTTTGTCTTTTCCTATCTCGTGCACACTAGAAGGTATGTCACACGTGAGGGCAGGAGCTTCGGATGTTTGGGTCAGTGTTCTATCTTCAGTGCCTCGGATGGTGCCTGACACATAGCAGAAGTCCAGTTAATATTTTCGGAAAGAAAGAACTAATGAATGTTTGTGTCGAAGAAATTAAGTGCTTAGGAGCTCGGAAGCTGAAATCAGTGGGTTGGGGGCTTGAGGGAGAGGTTCATGAAAAAATAGGTGAAGGAGGCGCTCTTAGAAGCATAAATCAACAGACTGAAACTTGTGGGTTTGGAGATCACTTCTTTATTCTCCTAGGTTATGTTGAGATTCATTTCCAGAAATTGCTTTTATCTCCTGAACAGAGGGTGATGATCGATATGAATAATTCTCCACAGATATATCTTGGCTAATAGGCAAGTCATTGGCTACAATTGTGCCTAGAAAAAGCATACGTGGTAAAATGTTCCTTGTTCCTGTGTAATCATCCTTTGTTAAAATGATAGTATAAGAGGTGACGTAACATAAAACACATAGTCCTGGGAGAACTGAGTTTAAATCCTGGCTCTGCCACTTCTGAAAATAACGATCATTTATTCAACACTTACCATGTGTTGAGAATTGTACTATGTGCTTTATGTGTGAGTCCTTGCCAGTTGTGTAAATTGCGTAACAAGCCATTTAACCTTTAATCCTCCTGACAGCTCTGAAAAACGGGTATCTTCGTGCCTACAGTGCAGATGGAGAAACTGAGGCACAGACAGGCAAAGTAACTTTTTCTAGAGTATATAACTAATAAATTCTGATATTAAGACATACATTTCGGATCTACCTAACTCTAAATTTCGCTGAACCAATTGCCATGGAGTTAATTTCGACTCATGGCGATTCCATGTGTCATAGTCGATCTGTGCTCCATGAGGCTTTCAATGGTTGATTTTTCAGAAGCAGAGCACCAGGCCTTTCTTCCACGGCATCTCTGTGTGGACTCAAACCTCCAGCCTTTTGATTAGCAATTGAGCTCATTAGCCGTTTACACCACCCAGGGACTTCCACTCTACTTTCCATTAAAATCCATGGCTCTCAGCTAATTTTGGGCCAGTCACTGATCTTTTCTGAACCTCAGCTTCTTCATCTATAAAATGGAAAGAATTTCACAGAGTCATTGGGTAAATTAACAAGACACTGGATATGATGTAAAATGATCAAAAAAGAAACAGCTATATTTTTTTAAATAAAATGTGCATTTAGCCTTGGGCTTTGATTATGTAGTCAGAAACCTTGGACTTTGGTGTCCTTGACTTCATCTTTTCCTCTTCTCCTTTTCCTCCCTCCTGACATAACCTTTCAGTCAGTCTACCTCCTTGTCTGTTCCTTATTGAAATGTGCTTCTCTAGTACAATTGATAGGATATTTCTACTTCAACTTAAGTGTTTTTCATCTGGTTTCCCGTACTGAAGTCTCTGATTTTTAAGATCATTTCCCACTTAAAGACAAACTTTCGTAAGAGAAGGATACAGAAGAGATTCTGAGGCATCAGGCGAGTGAACTGGTAATTTTGGAAACATCAGGGATTCTGGGGCCTCTAAAAACACTTTGTCGTGGCATAAGACTGTGCTGAGTAGGGAAATGAAACCCTGATGGTGTAGTGGTTAAGAGCTATGGATCGGCAGTTCAAATCTACCAGGCGTTCCTTGGAAACCGTGTGAGGCAGTTCTACTCTGTCCTATAGGGTCGCTATAGGTTGGAATCGACTCAATGGCAACAGGTTAATTAGGTTACAGTGAAGAAAACCTATGGAATGCAGTTCTACTCTGACACACTTAGGGGCGCCATGAGTTGGAGTCAACTGTTTGCTTGTTTGTTTTTGTTTGGTTTGTTTGTTGTGTTTTTCTGTAGGGAAAGCAGCCTCCTAAAACCCTGGCAATAATCTTTCCTCATTTGGAAGCTTTCTCGGGGCTGCAACCCTGAGACCTATCTCTGCATGCGTAAGCAGTATCCATGGTCAGATGGGAAGCACTTCAGATTGATTGTTTTTCTGGAGATAGGACCAGCCTACACTCTTGGCACTTTGCAAGCTGTGCAAACATGTGTGGGCTTGTGGTGGCTCAGTTTTGAGACAGCCCTTCATCTGCTCTCCTCCTCCTGTGTAGACACGAGGCCAAGTTCTGAACTGGTGAATCCATATGACAAGGAAGCCTATCTGGGAGAGGTGGCGTTCCCCAAGCCCATCTTCCTGCAGGCATGACCCAGAAACACTCTTCTTTCTTTCATTAGTGAGGAGGCCCTGTGCCAACTTCTCCAGCAAAACACTCGAGGGTGGAGCCTACATCACACATCCCTTGCTTTCAGCAGATGTTCCCTGAGAGTTGCTGCCAGGACATTTCTGTAGCAGTGAAGGTGTTAAAGCTTCAAGGCCTTCAGAATATGTCTGTGCTGACAGATTGGGGAAAACATGCTAAAGCGCTTATGGTGACGAGCATGTAAAAATAGGGCACAGATGTCTAATTTAAAAGACAAGAAAATTTCTTGGCATTTACATCTTATTAGTCATTACTACGTTTTTCTTGTATTTTACTCACACATTTAACTTTGGGTGTTCCTCTGATTTGCTTTGCCAACTGCAAGCTACCATTCCCATGGAAAAAAAAAATGCTACTAATACATTCCAAAAGATCATTAAGAGTAATGGAAACTTCTATTGATCCTTGATGGGAACCTCATATGGGCCACAATATGGTTGTTTTCAAACTAACATGTCCACACAATGGGCTATCTGGACCTGATTCTGTGACGGAGTTGCCTGGATGCTTGCAAAATATAGAGGGAAGAAAGAAAACAAACAAACAGACAAAAAAACTGATTTTGAAAATTACCTCAAGAAGGCTTTTTGTTTTAATAGTTAGGCTTTATGTTAATGTATCTGAGCACTTTAATAGTTTTACCTCATATTTCCATCCATGTTGTGTTGAACAAAATCTAAGTGGAATCAGAAATAAGTCGTATGTCCTACAGTTACATAAACACTTCTTACATCCATTAGCTTTTTAGAAGCCTCTCGATTAGAAAATGACGCTGGCTCATAGACTAAATGGAGGGGAAAGATTTTAACTGAATAGACAGGAGGCCTTGGGAATTTTCAAAATTCTAGAGCAGCTGTCTGTGCTCGTATATGAAAAAAGGAAACAAAAGCAAAGAGACAAACAGAAATGAGATAAATGATTTTTCTTTCCAGACACACCTTAGGGCCTATTTATCTATAGAGAGAAAAGGAAGAACTCTGATCCAGGTTGATAGACGTCTCAGACAAGAGAAGGGGGATATGTGGCAGGTTAACGGCATCATCAAAGCATGCCCTTATTAAATGGGTAGCACTGCGTGGTACTGGGAAAGGGGCTGCCCTTTTCCCCTTGAGCTCATGGTGCGAAGGTGTGTGCACACACACACACAAAGTGGGGTTGGGTAATTGAATAAAGTGGTGGGGGAGTCAATGGAGACATTATACAAAAATACAAAATTTAAAAATGGCAGTTTCATGCTTAAGAAAACCAATAAATATCCTTGTCCCTAAATTTCATCAATAAACAACACATCCTAGCTGAGGGCAGTGGTAGAATTCTCACCTTCCATGTTGGAGATCCCAGTTCATTTCCCCACCAGTGCATCTCATGCATAGCACTACCTGTCAGTCGGTAGAGACCTGTGTGTTGCTATGATGCTGAACAAGTTCAGCAGACTAAGAAGGAAGGCCTGGCTGTCTACTTGTAAAAATCACCCAACAAAAAACCCTATGGATCGCATGGTCTGATAAACTGATCATGGAGTTGGGGTAGAACCAGGAAGGGGCAGTGTTTTGTTCTATTGTACATGGGGTTGCCACAAGTTGGAGGCTTACTCAATGGCAGCTAACAACAATAATAAATCTCAGCTACACTTGGGTATCATCAATATCACACACAAGTAAAGTTTTGCTGAAGATTGCTCAAAAACAGCCGCAGCACTACATCTATAGGGAACTACCAGAAATTCAAGCTGGGTTCAGAAGAAGGTGCAGAACCAGGGATATCACTGCTGATGTTAGAGGGGTCTTGGCTGAAAGCAGAGAACACCAGAAAGATATTTACCTGGGCTTGCTTTATCGATTATTCTAAGGCATTCAACTTTGTGGATCACAACACATTATGGATAACATTGCAAAAAAATGGGAATTCCGGAACTCTTAATTGTGCTCATGAGGAACCTGTACATAGATCAAGAGGCAGTCATTTGAACAGAACAAGGGGATACTGCGTGGTTTAATGTCAGGAAAGGTGTGTGTCAATTCCTTTCACCACATTTGTTCGATTTGTATGCTGAACAAATAACCCTAGAAGCTGGACTGTATGAAGAAGAAAGGGGCATCAGGATTGGAGGAAGACTCATTAACAACCTGTGTTATGCAGATGACACAAACTTGCTTGCTGAAAGTGAAGAGGACTTGAAGCACTTACTGATGAATATCAAAGGCCACAACCTTCAGTATGGATTACACTTCGACATAAAGAAAACAAAAATCTTCACAACTAGACCAAAAAACAACATCATGATAAAAGGGGAAATGGCTGAAGTTGTCAAGGATTTCATTTTACTTGGATCCACAATCAACATCTGTGGAAGCAGCAGTCAAGAAATCGAAAGACTTATTGCATTGGGCATATCTGCTGCAAAAGACCTCTTTAAAGTGTTAAGAAGCAAAAATGTCACCTTGAAGACTAAGGTGTGCCTGTTCCAAGCCATGGTGTTTTCAATCGCCTCATAAGCATATGAAAACTGGACAATGAATAAAGAAGACCGAAGAAGAATTGACGCCTTTAAACTGTAGTGTTGGAGAAGTGTATTGAATATACCATGGACGGCCAAAAGAACAAACAAATCTATCTTGGAAGAAGTGCAACCAGAGTGCTCCTTAGAAGCAAGGATGGCAAGGCTGTGTCTCACATACTTTGGACATGTTGTCAGGAAGGATCAGTCACTGGAGAAAGACATCATCCTTGGTAAAGTAGAGGGGCATCAAAAAAGAGGAAGACCCTCAACAAGATGGAGTGACACAGTGCCTACGACAATGGGCTTCAGCATAACAACAACTGTGAACATGGTGCAGGACCAGACAGTGTTTCATTCTGTTGTACATAGGCTCGCTATGAGTTGGAACCAACTCCATGGCACCTAAAAACAACACACTCGTGTGGACATTGTATAAATCAAGAAACCTCTTTAAGCTTTGGTTTCCTAAAAAGTAAAGTTAGAATCATATTAGCAACTCACTCAAATGTTATAGCATACACAAAATTCTTGTTAAGTACCTTGTAAATTCTAAACACTCAATAAATAGTTTATTGCTGTTTGTTGATACCTTTTTTTTTGGTGCAATATCTTTAGTAACAAGCTCAAGGACAAGCAACATATAATGTAGTTGCTGGATTTTGACATATTTACTTATCACAAACTTTCATATATAATTGTATATTTGCACCTACTTGTACTTCTTTGCACGAAAGCTCAACATTTTCCGAGTTTGATAACACACTCAAAAATACCAGACTCAGGGTGAAGCAGAGATGACTTTTGTTGTAGTTTTGGTGGTGGTTCTGAGCAAAAGCTGCTCTACGCTTGTGCTCTAGTGTGTTGCACAAGTCTCCTCTTCATGCATTTGAAAACCAACTTCCTGAGCAATAGCCCAGGGAGGGAGATCAGGGTCCATCATCTCAGACGGGCTTCACTTGCTGGTCTGCTGCTCTTAGGAGGACATATTTCAGAAATGTTTTCTTTATCATGGAAAGTCCTCATACATGGAATTCTGATCAAATCTATCATCAGCTAATTCTTTCCTCTGATAACTTTCTAGGCAAATAATTCCTTTATTTTTAATCCACATCATCGAAGCATTTTTAATCAGTTGTGATAATGTATATGGAAAACATAGCCTAGCTCCTGATGCAAGGTGAACACTCAATGAAAAGTAACTTATTATTTATTATTATCATTAGTCCATTTATAGAAAATCAATTTCTAGCACACTTTTAAAGCAGTCATTAAGATTACAATCATTAATGCAATCACTCTTTGTAGTACCTAATTTTATTATAATTATCTTTATCTTAATAATCCAAATCCTACTAATAACTCAAAGCTATTTCAATTATATTAATTAGGTTTAACTTTACAGCAATCTATAATGTTCTGTCAGGGCCAGTCCTCAGCTAAACACTGAAGCAGACATATTTGTGTTTGATTTCCTTCCTCTATCCCTATGGTATTCTTTCCTTTCTGCCGTGAATACCTGTCCCTAGGAAGGCTCTGGATAAATTAATTCTGGGCAAGGGGAATCAACTCCTCAAGACTAGGATATGGTCCTTTATCCCATCTCTTAGTATTTGTCCCATGTCATGCTCTCTCTAACCCTGGCTTCCAGCTGGCAGCCAACTAACCCCTAGTGGGTAACGTGGAAGCAGTTTTCAGCTGTAGACGTGATTGTTCCCGGAATCTTTGCTCTTTCATAGAGTCCTATGAAAGGTCAACACCTTAAACTCAAGGAAATTGATTTCAAATCGTGGATGCAATGCCAGGAATCATAATTGTGGACATTTAGGAGGTATTTGAAGAGGGAGATCCAATGTCAGAGACTTTTACTTTATTCTGAAAACCTATAAGAGGCTACAATAAGAATGGTATTCATTCACATAAAAAGGGGAGATAATGAATCCCCACTCGCCTTGTGAGAGGCTGCCTGCTTCCCCCACACGGCTTGTCTGTTAGCAGGAGTGGCCAGTTGTGGAAGAGCTTCATCATAGTCATCAACACGTAGACAAAACCTGCTCTGTGAAGTTAGGAAAGTCAGCCAGGTTCTGCCCTTTAGATAGATTTCAATTGCAAAAGCATATGACAAGTAATAAGTATCTTTGAGGGTTCCACAAGCTTTTTTTTTTTTTGTAAAAGGATCATATACTTTTCTTCTCTTTTCCTTTTTCTCTTTTCCAACCCTTCAAAAGTTCAAAATACTTTAATAGCTCAAGGCCTCCTGCGAATTGACTAGGAGGGTCCTGGGGAGGAAGAACATGGTAGGCTAGAGGATCCTCTGGGAAGGCTTCTGGAAGGAAGATGACAGACATGTGGAATTAGCCATCCTTGTCTACACCTCCAAACCCTATAAAGACAACAATTATTCAGTGAGTGGTATTATAGATAACATTAGTGTAGACAAATTCTGAAAGTTAAAAGGAAAAACAATATGAAATTCCAGTACCCCCAGAGGCCTAACAAAGCTAGCTACTCTACCAAGCAGGACAGGGACAACTTTGTCTCTGATTGAGCTCATTCTTTCTCACCATCGAGCACGAAAGAATTACATAGGTAGAATGACCTCTCTATGGCTAATATACACAGTCAGCAATCTGGAAACTAACAACCGGGAGGAGCTGTCAGAAAGGCAATGTGCCACTGGAGTTATGAACTCATTAATTAAATATCAGTGTATCAAATGGGCTATGAGCTATTAATTCAAAAGCTATTACTGGCTTTGAAGTTGAAATTATAGGCAAAGCAATTAAAAAGTAACTTCTCAATGAGAGTGTTAAGGGAACATCGTATCTGTTTACATACATCAGCTCTTTAATTTGGGGATTGAATTGCTCCCTTAAACACAATGATTATATAAATGATCAAACTACCCATTTTATTGCACAGGCTGGGATGCTATAGTTAGAAGGTAAAATCTGCAGTCTTTCCTTTGCTGCAGCAAAACCATGCAGTGGCTAATATTCTCTGTTTGCCACACAGATCGATAGGGATCACCGTGAAAAATACAAATGAGGGACATTGTTGAAACGTTTGGATCTTAATATTTGCTTTGCTTATTCCCTTCTAATTACCATGCCTGCAAGTGAGGCAACTGTGACCAGGTGATGGTAAATAACTGCACAGTACAAATGTGGATCATTGAACCAAAACCGAAAAAACTGAACTCATTGCCCTTGAGTGAATTCTGACTCATGACAATCCCATGTGTTACCGAGTAGAAATGTTCCATAGGATTTTCTCAGCTGTAATTTTCACAGAAGCAGATCACCAAACCTTTCTTTGGCAGTGCTTTTGGGTAGGTCCGAACCATCAACCTTTAGGTGGTAGTCCAGTGCAAATCATTTGCACCACCCAGGGATCCCTGGATCATTGAAAAGACGGCCTAAATCTTTAGCCTACGACATTGTTTTTCTCCATGCACATAACCCTAATAGCCAACTTCCAACATTCATTTCCTTTGGTGTGTGATGAAATTCTCTTCCTTGTCTTTCCCATCTTTTGTATTTTGCTCCCCCTATTTTTCTTGTTTGGTCCTCTTCTCTCCTTACACTTTTCCCTATATCATTTTTTATTTATTCTCTCTTTTGGTTTTAAACACATATGTACAAACAATTTGGCTACTGAAATCCTCTAAAAATAAGATATACCCTCTACATTTTATTCCTACTGTGTAGAAATACAAATAGGAGCAAATGAACAAATAACCTCTCTGAAAGGAAGTTGCTTCTTTGGGCAGAGTCAGTATTCTGGTTGTTCAGATCAAGGCATTCTTTTCCTCCTACCATGCACGTTCCAGCCATTGCTGGTAGGGGTTTGATTAATGGACTAAAACTTATTTTGAAGAAAAAGGAATGCTTTCAGTGGATTGGAAGCAAAAATGTCTGTAGTTTATAGCCAGTGGTGAACTACTCTGAAAGAGCAGCTGGAGATTTTATATCTATTTGGTAGTGGCTTGTAGGAACTTCTATTTTTTATTTTTTCCCTCAGTGAATTCTAAAAGGCTCATTTATTCCTCCAAAGTTCAACCTTCTTTTTTATCACAAAACAAAAATAATGGTGGTCAGTCCAAATTTGGTGTTGGAAGTCAACTCAACTTGGTAAATCCATTCAGTCAATAGCTATTTCTAAAGCATTTCACTTTGTCAAGCACTCTTCTAGGAACTTGAGATACAACATTCAACTAAGCAGATAAGTACCCCTGCCTTCATGGAGCTTACACTCCAGCATTAGTAGTACTCTAACTACAGACCAGTATTATCATACAAACAACTACACTATTAGTACACAGTGCTCTAGAAAGACTTTCTTTCCATCATTTAGAATACCTAAAATCATTCTCAGGCATCCAAGAAACGGTATGGAGTAAGGAATTTTACAGGGTTCATGTTTTCAAGAGAGGTTTGTTCTTGTCAGCTGCCTTTGAGTTCCCAACTCATAGAGACTCCTCAGAAATAGGAAAAAAAAGACTGCACTGGCTCCACTGTGATTCATAAGCTATTCGTTAGCTGATTTTTGGAAGCAGATAACGAGGCCTTTTTTAGTCTGTCTTCATCTGGAAGCTCTGCTAAAACCTGTTCAGCATCGTAGTAACACCCAAGCCTCCAGTGACAGACAGGTGGTAGCTGTGCCTGAGGCATACAAACCTAGGTTTTCAGCATGGAAGGCAAATTCTACCACTGCACCTCCAGAGCAGTCTGGATTTATTTTACTTATGTGCTCAGTGGAGCCCTAGTGGCACAGTAGTAAGAGCTTGGCTGCCAGCCAAAAGGTTGGCAGTTCAAACCCACCATCCACTCCATGGAAACCATATAGGGCAGTCCTACTCTGCCCTATGGGGTTGCTATGGGTCAGAATCAACTCGAAAGCAATGATTTTGTTTTGTTTGTGTGTTTGTTTTACAGGGTTTATGTGCTCAGCACTCATTAATAGGGCTATACCTCATTACCCCTTACCTTTTGAGGAGCATACTGAGGGTAGCATAGTCATAGAGAAAAAAATATTTGCTCATTTCTCTGAGAAAAGTAACTACAGCCCATAAGGCCAAGAAGGCCAAGCCCACTTGTAGCTTCTGGTGAAGCAGACTTTTTGTAGGGGAAACAGTGCCCACTTTGGTACCAGCACCAAGGGCTCCCACTCTAGTCCTTCCACTTAAAAGATATATGCTATTAAAAATCTAACCCTGTCTGAGATTCAAATTCATCATTTCTGTAATGGGGACCCTACTCAAAAGGCTTTGTAAGGATATAATAGAATAATGTGTGTAAAACACTTAACACAATGTTTTCTCCTCACCAGGCAAGTGCAAGTATCCCCAGGAGGCTTTAGTTTGTTTGACAGCCAAAAGCCTGCTAAAGAAATGCTGGCAGGCTCCCTTTCTATCCAGGTGCAACCAGGACTGGGAATGGGGATACTGAGTGTGAGAGAGCCTGACTGATGTCTTCCCCTGGGCCAGTGAGGATGCATGGGTAGTTATTGTCTCCTGTGCCAGACAGAAATTTTGGAAGTTTTGTGAGAATATTGGATTCTGCAATAATATCTCACATTTCTTTTTTTCTCCACAGCTCTTCTGGAAATGATTTATACTGTTTACCAAAAACAGAACCAAGACCATCAGATTAACAAAATCTGGGATTCATATTTATCCTGTTGTTAATGAATGATGGAACCGAAGATACAGTAACAATTACCCCACCACAACCGATTTGCCTCTTTTCCGCTGTGTGTTAGAGTTTTGATCTGTGAAACAAATGGAAACAATAAGTAGCTGTATTCTTAAGTTTTCCTGGTGCATCAATATTCTCTCCCCACGATACTCCTGATGCTTTTAATTAGGGGCAAACAAATCACAATCACAAAGGTATTAACGTTCATAAAGCTTAAAATCTCTTAAATCTCGAAAGAAAGACTTGATGTAATTAAAAAATGAAAATCTATCATTTAAAAACAGTTTGACATGGCATATTTGTATTTTGCATTATAATAGTTAAGACTCTTATTTGTGGTTTACCAGCTGAAAAGACAGAAGGGGAGGCATATCTCCATTCTCATTCCAAATCCATTATTTTGCAGCTAGAAACAATTATAATAGAAAGCCTACGAGGAGGGCAAGAGTGCATATATGTGCTTGGGGGAGGGAGGTGGAAAAAAATCATGAAAGACAAGAATTGTTCACAGCCTCATCTGTAAAATGAACGTGCTCTAACTCTATTAGCTTATCTTTTCACCTAAAAAATCGTATTGTTCAGAGAATCTACAAGTCTAAGAGGTAATTCAATTGTGACAGCAAGAACAGGTCAACTCCTCTAGGTCTCACATAATTAATAAAGGCAAATGGGCAGCCCAGAAGGGATTTAAGAAAATGAATTTAATAAGTCTTTGTAAGGATACCTCACAAGGCTGGCTCTGGGCTAAGTGCTTTGGGAAATGTAAAAAAAAAAATAGGAGCTGTAAAATGCAAGGTCACTGGCTCACATAAGATACATACCCAGGGCAAACCTAAAGAAATGTGACAAGTGCATTAGAATACTAACAAACTTGAAAAGTCTTTATTAAAACTTTCTGCAGTTAAGCCAAGATAGAATCCTTAATGTCTGTGGATTGCATCATCTTCCCTTTTTTGGACCCAAGTCTTATATCACAAATATGCTCCCAAAACACTTAATATTTTCATTTGATGAGTCTTATCACTTTAGCATATCACAACAATTTTGGAATTTGCATCTAATATACGACTTTATTTTTTTTTTTAATTGTACTTTAGATGGTTTACAGAACAAACTGGTTTCTCATCAAAAAGTTAGTGCACATTGTTCTAGGACATTGGTTAACAACCTCGCATGTCAACACTCTCCCTTCTCAACCCCGGGTTCCCTATTACCAGCTTTCCTCTTCCCTCCTGGCCTCCAGTCCCTGCCCCAGGGATGGTGTGCCCCTTTAGTCTTATTTTGTTCCATGGGCCTGTCCAATTAATATACGACTTTCAATGTGATAGTGCAAAGCCCAAAGATAACAACTAGATGAATGTCGTCATCCTTCCAGATAAAAAAATGTCCTCTTCAATATGTAGAATTTTGTTAGAATAATCCAGTCAGGTATTGATTTATCTAATATTCTGAACACAAATTCTATTTCTACTAGCTAAGGTTGTGAACCCTAATTTTTGCTAGTCCCTGTCCTTAGCACCTATATTAGTCAGGGAAACAGAACCCTAAATATATTTAAAGGAAATACATTTTTAACATGAAAGTATCTTTAACTCTTTGTGCCTTTTCTTTTCAAAGACATGAAAAAGTAGACAGAAGAGTAAAATGAACACCCATACAGCCAGTTTCCCACATCACACCCCACTACCCAATATATTTCAGTATGAAGAAGTAGGAATAATTTTAATACAGTGTACTTGAGGTTAAAGAAAAGTTGGAAAGGATGAGAGAGTAAAGGTCAGAGATGCTACTTTAAGAGTTCACAAAATTCAGAAAGCCCAGTCAGTCACAGGTCAGCCCTGGGGATGCTCTCAGTTGCCTGCAGTAGAAAGGCTGGGATTTGAAGGACCTTGACCAGAGAGCAGTGGCTGTTGATCTCAATTGGCTGCAAAATTTAAGTAGGTGGTTTGAGAGAGCACAGCAGGAAGTGACTGTATACCTCACACCTGCCATTTGTTTACAACTCGGTCTGCAACTGTCACAAAGAAAAATATGTTTCCTTTACTTCTGCATTCAAATTCTAGTTCAGTGCTTCTCATTGGAAGAATTTAACTTAAAACCATGTTGGAAAAGGATTCTGGGAAATATAATTCTGGCTTCTCCCTTGTGATGTAAAGGGCAATATAAACAAAACAAAAAAGCCTGTTGCCAACAAGTCAATTCAGACTCATAGTGAACCTATAGGACAGAGTGGAACTCCTAGGGTTTCCAAGGAGCAGTTGGTTGATTTGAACCGCTGACCTTTTGGTTGCAGCCAAGGTCTTAACCACGGTGCCACCAGGGTTCCAAAGCACAATACACAAGAGGATAAATATGAGGTCGAGATGATGAAAATCTGGGTACATCGCCGTGTATATATTAGTCCACTTAACACTTTCAACAACTTAAATAGGCATCAGTAAACCTATTTATATAGTTGAGGAAACCGATGCATAAAAAGGTTGAGTAGCTTGTCCATGGTTACACAGCAAGTTAAGCCAGGATTCAATGCGTGATTTCAACTCATAAGTTATACATTAGAACCTACTCAACAGCAATGGGTTTGGCTTTTTTTGGTTATGCAGCATACCAAAGTCCTTGGTCCTATGTACAACCCATACCATTTTCTAACATTTTGTCAACAAGTATGTCTATAAATGCCTGTTCAAATGTATTTTTAAAAGCTAGATTACTCTATGTAATGCATTTCATTGATCTTCCAAGTTAGTTAACTTATCAAAATAAGAAATTAGGACAGATCAATAAAGTCTTTTCTTAATAAAACATGTGTCATGCCCATTTCTAATCACTTGTACATTTTATTTTCTAATATTCCATTCTAGAACATGCCATGGTCATCTCAACTTTCAGAATCTAATTTCTTCTTATTTTCAGAATGTAAAATAAGACATCCTGGTAAATATGGAGGCTTGAACTCCTTTGATTACCTTTGGTGACCTCCCAACTCTCAATGATAAAGAAAAAGGATAATTAGGGAATAATTAAAAAATTGTAAAGTAAATAGTGGATGAAGAAACAGTAACTCACTTAATAGACCCAGAGAATGAATACATAAGCTATCAATGACAACAGACAAAGATATATGTCAGAGAATCCCAGAAAGAACAACAAATTAGAGATACCACCAATTTCTAAAACTGAGGATCCAGGTGAATATCAGTAGGATTAGCTAAAGTGTCTATGAGAAGTTAGACTCTCTAAGAAAATGTCCCACTTCATTGAAAGAGCACATCTGCACAACTGCCCTACCCTTTCCTGGCCTGCAGTTCTGGATTTGGAACACTGAGCGCAGCTCAAGGAAGGGATGCTATGCTGAAAAAAAAAAAAAAAATGCTGAAAAGGAAGAATAAATAAAGTATGCTTATTGATTTTGAAACCTCAATCTTCCTTACCCAACTTTGTTTTCCTTAGTTCCTGGCAACCTGATTTATAGCTGCAAGGCAGAATTGAGGCCTCAATTCTGGACAAATTGAATAAATAAAATGAATAAATAGAGTTATATTTGTGGGTCCTCCAAAGAGTTATATTTGTGGGTCCTCCAAAGAGCAACATAACCATATTACAATGCTAATATGCAGGCATGAGGGGTATTCGTGCACATAGACCTTTTTTAGTGTTCTACTGTTAAATATAAAAGGAGTGACAAAAATCATCAAAAGGGGAATAAAAGAAACTAAGAGAGAAAATGATATAAGAGGAAAGAGAAACAATGCAAGGAGATAAATGAATAAAAACCAAACAAACAAATAAAAATAAAACAAAGTTAAAAAAACCCAAACCCAGTGCTGTCGAGTCGATTAAAACAAAGTTACAACCATCTTTTACATTCCTCTGACCTCACAGAAGTAAAATAAGGTACTCTATCTGTGAACAAAATAAAATGTTGTGAAAAGAAATGTCTGGAGAACCACAAAGAGCCCTTGAAGATGAAATTAACTGGAAAAGATGCAAGTTAAATTCAGGAAATTCCCCAGAAAGAAAACATTAAAAAAAAAAAAAAAAAGATAAAAAAATAGCAAAGAAAAACAAATAAAAAAATAACTAAGGGGCTAGACCACCTTATTCAACAACCAAATAATACAAATTCCACAAAATGTGAACTGCAAAATTGAAGTCCAGCAAGAAAAAGCAGCCTCTGACAAACAATATTGGGGCCTTGGTATTGCAAAGAGCTGGGCTACTATTCATGGCTGTGTAGGCCTTTTGTTATCCAGTTGAACATAAACAATTTGACAGAACATTAACATCACACAAGCCCACTTGGTGGCCATGATGGAGCAAGACAAAAATAAGACGACTCCAGAATCACTATGCGCAGAGACAGAAATAGGAACACTGTCTAAACCGCCCCCCCTCCAAAAAAAAATTAGCCACACTCTCCTCTTTTCCTCAGTAATATGAGTAACTGGCTGCCTTTTTAACAACTACAACTTCAACAAGCCTTCATTTTTCCAATCTTCTAGACAAGAATGATTAAGATACCTAACCACAGAATTACCCTCCCTCCTGACAGTATCCAGTCTATAGCAAAACCCACTTTCTTTAATTCTCTCCAAACTTACTACAAGCCCAAACACTATAATTAGTCCTTTTGTACACCCTACTTCTGAGAGATCCCATGGTTCATCGTCCTGTGCATACTCCATCTTTGAAACAAATCAATAAAACCAACTTTGTTCAACTACACATGTACTGCTGGTGGTCTTCAACTAGAGGGCATTGACTAAAAGAAATTATCCAAGAAATTGTCCTATCGACAAAATATTTGTTTTCAGATTAAAAGAATATTGAATTTGTTGAAAAATGAATAAAAATTTGACCCTAAGATTTGTTGTTATTAGTCATTGAGTTGTTTCCAACGCAGGGTGACACCATGTGTGCAGAGTAGAACTGCTCCATAGGGTTTTGAAGGCTGTGACCTCTTGGAAACAGATCACCAGGCCTGTCTTCTGAGGCAACTCTGGGTGGGTTTGAACTACCAACCTTCAGCTAGTAGTCGAGTACTGAACTATTTGCGCCACCTAAGACTTATGAAATTTCAAAACAACTATAAGGAAGAGAAGATCTTCAAGATTTCTAGAGAAGAAAAATAATAGATTCTATACAAAGAACCAGGAAACAGAATGGCATCAGATGATTTGTGTCAACACTGGGTGCAACGCCCTTCAAGATTTGTGAAAATTATTTTTGGTTTAGTATTTCTAGCCAAACTATCATTAACTATGAAAGACAGAATAGAGTTTTATTTTAAGATATGACTGGTTTAAAATTTTTACTTTCATGTTTTTCTCAGGAAGATACTGGAATGTGCTCATTTCCAAAACAAAATGAAAGGCAAAGAAATAAACTAATCTGAGTAAATCAAGACACGTGGCTTTAGACATGGGTAAAAATTCAACCCAAAGGGAAAGCTCAGTGAATCACAGGATGGTGGGCAAAGATCTTAGGACAAGAGTTGGCCACCAGACCTAGCGAACAACCAGTCATTTTTAAAGTAGAAAGATGCAGGATTTCTCCAAAAAAGAAAACGAGCATGTATTTACTTTAACAAATATGAACTGAGAATTTCCTGATGCATTTAAATATGTTGAGAGGAAATATGTTTTCTGAATGCTTGGGAATGAATTAGTGATAAAGTACTCTGAAAAAAAGCAAAGAAATGAAAATCATCAATTCCAGGGAAATCATATAAGTGATTTTCTTCATTTCTTTACTTTATATATATATATATATAAACATACTTATACCATACTTTGTAAATCAGAAATGAATAATATTTCATAAGCAAAAAATAAAAAATATTGTAATTTAGCCTCGCCCTGTGATATGATCGTATTTAAGGATGGAAAGATGGAAGCATGTGGGTAAAGTGATGTAAGAGAGAGAAATATTTATTTCCCGTTGTTCAAACTGAATAATCAAATATTTTCAAAATTCAAAATGAGCAATATAAGCATGCTATTTAAAATTGTAAAACTGATTGTTAGGAAAATTGCTTTAGAAGATCATACATATGAATAACTTTGTAAAAATAAAAATTAAACTTTATAGTTTACAGAAAAGAAAAAAAAAAATGAACCGACTGAGCATCAGTGCTCAAAGCAGAGCTCAACAGGGGGCAAAGCAGAGAACAATGGAAAGTGAGGCAAGAGAAATAGGGGCTGCCCTCTGCAAGGCCTTGCAGTTTCTGTTAAGAAGTTCAGAAACCATGCTAATTACAACAGGAAGACACTGCAGATTTGATTCTGTGAAGGGATGTTTTCTAAATTCTACTTAAAGTTGACTGTCTAATGTAGGAAGATCATTTTTGAGAGGTACAAGATGATAAAGAAATAGGAGTTAGGAGGCAGTTGATCTAGTCTAGGTGGTAGATGATGGTTTGGAATAGGGCAATGGGTGACTTGGGGAGACCTAGCTGCATTTAAGACATGTTCAGAAGGGAAAATCAACAGTAACTGTGATTAATTCATTGTGAGCAGTCAAGGAGGGTTCAGATGATTCTAGCTTGTAAAACTGAATACATGGTTATGATCACAGAAAAGAGAATTAACTTCAGCCATTAAAAAAAAAAAAAAATCTGGGAAGGTCAAGTTCCATTTTGGACACATTGAATTTGAGTGGAGCTGTCAAGTAAGCAGCCCAGAGGAGAAATCTGAGTTGCAAATCCAAATTTAAGAGGTAGCTCGATATTGTTATTAAAAAACAAAACCAAACCCGTTGCTTTCGAGTTGATACTGACTCTTAGTGACCCTAAAGAATGGAGTAGAACTTCCCCATCAAATCTCCAAGGACAGGCTGGTGAATTTAAACTGCTGACCTTTTGGTCAGCAGCCAAGGTTTTAACCATGGTGCCACGAGGGCTCCTAAAAAAACCTGGGATGTATGAAAATTGAAACCATAGGCTCGAACAAGTTTGTCAAAAGAAAAAACATAGAATGAGTGGGGGGTTGGGGGGGAGGATAGCACACTGAGAAATGCAGACATTTCGAAGCTTGTTAGAGAGGCAATAGCTGGCGTAAAAAACTGAGGCAAAACCAGAAGACAAATATGGTTGCTGTGAAATAAGATGAGAACTGGAAAATGCCCTTTGGATTATTGTTTGTAAGAGAGACATTGGTCATGGAGTGGTAGGAGTGGAAGCCATGGCAGAGAGGATTAAGAAGTAATGTCAGAAACTACAAACAATTCTTACAAATTAGTTTACTAAGAAGAAAAAAAGAGAATTCACATACAATTTCCAAGTATCAAGGCTCTAGTAACCAGATATTTTGTTCATGATGGCTGACAACATTGTTCACAGCTCTCAGCTCCTTGGGAGTTTAAGTGCCTCTGTCATTCTACTCATAAGTTCCCATTATCATATCTATTTGTCTTTGTAATGCTGTTTTCACTTCCTTTCTTGGGTCCCTTTCAAATCTGACTTAGTGAGCTCCTTGGCATCTTCGCAGGAATCCTGAGATAGCTCTATCAGTATTCCTAATTAGAATCATCTACCACCAAAAACTCAAATTACATTTTTGAAATATCCCCTTCAAGATTGAGTCACCTCTCATTTTAAAAATTCACCTCATGAACTCCTGTACATCTTTTCTCTGGTTTGTCAATATCTAGATCCCTGAAGTCCAGTTCCCTTTTCCCCAACTATCATAAATTTAGGACGCCATGGTCTCTTTCTCCCAAGGTACTCTGACTTCTGTTATATAAACCATGTCTTTCTTGTCAAACAGAGTGAGGACTTTGTTTAAGGATCCCTTTGGGAAATTAATCTTTCAGTAAAGCAAATTGAGGGTGTTTCAGGTGCTGTGCATTTAGGTGAATAAAACTTCTAGTACATATCTGATAACTTGAAACCCCTATCATTACCTTCTGCCATTATTACATTCTATCATGCTTGAGATTCAAGACTGAAACACATAATTTTCTCCACTGAGCTGAGTGGCTTGGAGTATACACATTTGTCCACTCACTCAGCAAATATTTATTTAGTGCCTACTGTGTGCCAAGCACTGTATTTTCAAAATAATATGACTTGTTTTCCTCCCTCCTATCATCTCTCTTTTGATGACATATTTCAAACAAATCTTCCAAATATAAAGGCTTGGGTATTTGAAAGGATAAATAAGTCAGTAAGGTGTATAAAAATACCCTGCTCCAACTTAATTCAAAATCAAAAAGCATTTTAAAATGTTGAGCCAGTGGCCAGCTTAAATTTTGATCTGTGGAGGTTAAAAGATTTATTTTAAAGTAGTTACCATATATTGGTGCCTACTATGTTCCGGCAACAGTGATGGTTCAGTGATAGAATTGTTATCTTTACATTTGGGAGACCTGGGTTTGATTCCCTGACAACGCACCTCTAGGAAGAAAGGCCTGGTAATCTGTTTCTGAAAATTCACTAGTGAAAACCCTATGGATCACAACTGGACAATTGTGTATGGGGTGGTCATGAGCTGGTGCCAACTTGATGGCAGCTAACAACAGCAACATGTCCCAAGTAGTATGATAGACAGTTGTACATACATTATTTTATGTACTACCCATAGCAACCTTATGAAAACTTTCTACCTTCTGTTTTTTTTTTTTTTTTCAACCCATGGGGAAATTGTGATTTAAATGTTAAATAAATTAGCTGGATTTACAATCTAGATATATAAGAGTCTATGTTAAGAGCTTGGTTACTAACCAAAAGGTTAGCAGTTCGAATCCACCAGTTGCCTCTTGGATACCCTATGGGACAGTTCAACTTTGTCCTATAGGGTTGCTATGAGTCAGAACTGACTCGACGGCAACAGTTTTTTTTTTGGCTTTATGTTGCCCTTGAAGAATTTATACTGTAGTTTTTGGCAACAGAGCCACTTACAGAGAAGTCAATGATAAACCACAAAAATAAAAATAAATAAATAAAACAATAACAACAACAACAACAAAAAATACTTCCGTTAGAAATGGCATCCACTTCTCTAATTCTCCTTTCATCTGAGGCTCATGGTTTTATATTTTCAAGTTCACTTTCTGCTCCTGGACCTCCATTGATAGCCAGTATCTTTCACTGATTTGCATCACTCAGGATATATGATCGTATTTAAGATCGTTTAGTACCCGTAAGAAGTCCCTGTTTGGCACAAATGGCTAAGCACTTGATTACTAGCCAAAAAGTTGGCAGTTCAAACCCACACATAGGTGCCTCAAAAGATAGGCCTGGCGATGTGCCTTGAAAACCCTATGGAGTTCTACTCTGCACATATGGGGTCATCAAGACTTGGAATCTCCTTGATGGAAAACCAGAAAAAAAAAAAAAAAAGAAAGAAAGACAAACCAGACCCATGGCTGTTGAATTGACACCAACTCATAGCGAGTGACCCTAAAGGACAGAGTAGAGCTGCCCATAGAGTCCCCAAGGAGCACATGGTGGACTTGAACTGCTGACCTTTTGGCTAGCAGCCGTACAACTTAACCACTACGCCATCAGGGTTTCCTTCACTGGAAGGCAACCTTAGTAACTTTTAGAAGTTGAATAATGTCTTCCACTGCCCTCTTGAATTGAAACCTTAAAGCTATCAGTTGGATTTGATTACACTGCTAGATGATTGTTTTTTTGTAGGAATTATCTCACACAGAGAATAGATACTTGGTAGTTACTGTATAGCTATTTGGTGAAAACGTGAATCTTTGTAAGAACAAAGTAAACTAGGGATTGATTGCAGTCCCTGAGTTCTCTAGCCTGCCATTGTCATAAGTTCGAAGGACTTGAGTTAAATGACTAAGAGGTAGACATTCTGTCAAATAAGCAAACCAGAGGGTTTACTGAAAAACACTATATTTGGGTGAAATCCTGATGAAAAAGGTAGAAAATCTGCTATTAAGGAAGTACAGAGTCAGTCCACCGAAACCCCTAACTCCCATGAATTAGTGGTTATTACATGTGGAGGGAAACACAAACTTTGTTAATACTTTTCCCATTCACTGTGAAATATCGAAGCTCAGCTGTGATGTAGCATTTAACTGCACATCGAATCAAGAGGCCAGTAATAGAAATTGCCTTTTTGCAGTAGAAAACAGGATTAGAAGCAAACCAAAATAACACATAAAACAGATCTCCATGGAGAAAATTGAAGACTGTTTCTAGCATGTAAAGATTGAGGATGCAATCCCTGTTCTGTGAAAAGCTTTTTTCCTGGGGTTTTAAATTTTCCTCTTGATTATGTGTGGAATCAAGGGGTGTCTGTGTGATTGCAGCCATGCATGACTCCGAGAAGCAGAAATGGGGCCGACACAGACAGATGGTGACAGGCTCATTTTTAAGTCCAAACAGCAGGGATAGAAGTCAAGAATGGAAGGCAGATCGTAAAAGTTAGCACCATATTTTCATTTCCAACTTTAATTGATTAAAACTAAGTTTACTTTCACTATTAAGCGATAGATTCGGGTTAAAATTAGCATGAAGAATTCTTTTTTATTTAACTAGTTAATTTGCAAATTTAAAAAAATCATTCATTCTTCATGCTCAGTATTAGCAAGGGTGCAGGGAAATGGATACTCTCTTATACTATTTCTTGATGTGCAAATTGAAGCAGTCTTTCTAGAAAACGATTTAGCTCAGAAATAATTATTTACAATGGAGAACATTGAGAAACAATCTGCTTTCTCCCAAACAGATGATTTGCATACTCATTAAAGCACATCAATAAAAAATTAATTTCCAAGACAAGGAATCTGGTCATGATACCATGTTTTATGAATAAAATAAAATATAAATTAAATATCTGGTATGATTCTGATATATCACTATATAGTGAGTTGTTCAAAAGGCTGGAGCTATGTCAAAATGCTACTAATTGCCATCTCTCAGTATCGGACAAGGCAATTTTATTTCTTCTACTGCAGGATATTTTCCAAAATAATATGTATTGTTTCATTGAGAAAACGTTTAGAAAACAACATACTCTTTCTTTTTCAGTGTAAATCCGTTTGTATCTGACAATGCATTTTTCAAAGTAAATCCTTATGTAATCTTAGAGAAAGAATCCTCCTTGGCTAGGAGAAACACATCTATATTGCTTTTGTTGAGTCTAAGCTTATAATCCCTTTCGTCTGCTGTTTGATATAACTAGAGTTAGATTTCAGACTCAAGATCTCGGCCCATAGAAACATACAAAAACTGTAACTCCATCCATCAGCTATTTCATCTCTCTAAACGACCACATTCACTGAAAAAGATCGTCAGATATTCAAGGGGCATCCCCTTGACTATGTTCTCTACAGAACAGGCATCTACCCATGGATTTTCAGAGGAGAAAACAGAAAAGTGTCGAGTACTGGAGTTGTATAAAGGCAAAGCCTTAATGAGTTTATCCCAGGATTCTTTCTGGCACTTTCTATTCCCTTCTCAGGCCATCAAAAGCCTACCATGGGGAAGGAAAGTTTCCCTAAGGGCTTCTTACTCTCTTCCTTCTTGAGTAAATTTATTCTTCTGAAACTCCAAAATCTATGGAACTCTTCTAGTGCTTCTGCCGCATCCGGGCCTCAATTGCGTTGCATTAATTTTATACACTATGAATTTACCCTCAGATATTCTGCTAAGTGCTCTCTCCTCTCTCTTCATCTCTGTCTCTGTCTCCTCTCTCCATTTTCACCTCTCTTTCTCTAAATCTACCATTAGCTCTATTATGCCAAGAAGAAGTTTGAGGCACAGGGGGATTCACGAACTTTCCCAAGGTCACCGAGCTAACTCATGCTGCAGTTAGGACTCAAAGGCAGACAGTTTAGCACAAAAGACTGCTTCTTACCACCATATTCTATACTATTATGTCAGTTGTCTTTGCACAGATGCTGTTGCCCTACTAGATCCAAAAACATGACAATTCATCAGGCCACAGAAAAAAATCTCTGACCCATGACCCAATATACCTTTCCAAGTTAGCGAAAACAATTTAAAGCCTATTGCAAAGTTCCTCAAAGTATCTGCAGACTAATTTTCAGTTTCCTCTGTGATAAATAAAAAGTCAGATGTGATAATGTTAACGATTAAGATTTATGCACACCCCCTCTATATCAGCAAAATCAAAACCTCTGAAGATAGCATGGATTTTTTTTTTTTTAGCTAATTCTTCTACAGGCTGAAATCTCTGACCCACTAATCTGAGGGTTTGAGATATTTCCCACCTGGGCAATTTAGGTGGTCACCAGAGGTAGAACACAAGGCTGTTTGCTCTTGTGGCTATTTTCTCTCAAAGACGCTCAGTCAGGATTCTTGGTTTAAGTTTCACTTAGCAAGCAGTTTGTCTAATGTCTTCAACTTCATACCCTGTTTCTCTGATTTTTTAAGCACGTTCAAAACATCGGCATGGAGTATTACGATTTAAACTCACAGGTATGTGCTTTTTTTAAACAGATGCATGAATGAATGGGTGCAACTCTACAGATTTATATTTGAAAAAATATTGTATCAAAGTCTGAAAAACATTAATAATGTTATTCATTTTGTCAAAGAAGAGAAATGCCATTTTTTCTTTTCTTTTTTTTAATATCTTATTGTTAATTCCCTCTTCATTGCTTCTTGTCAATCAACAAATTTTTTTCTACATGCCTATGGAATATAGCTCAATTATGAGCAGTGATCGATTTGGGTGACTTCAACCCTACAATGATATTGAATTGAATTCTACTGATTTAGTCATGTTTTCTACTAGTTTATTATGTGAACCCCAATTAGAAAATCAAAAGTAAGCTTTTATCAGCATTTAGTGTAGTTTAGAGTGTAGAAACATTTCTTTCTTATGTTGGACTTATATTTGAGCTGTCACTTAAACTACTTTTCTCATCCTTAATATGTTTGGTTTAGATCACATATTTCTAGCACTGCTCTTTCATTCTGACTTTTAGTATTCTGTGTTGCTTGAGCCCAACTTAGCCATTATTATTCTTGTTCACCTGAAGTTTACTTTACTCTGCAAACTCTTTTTTGGTCAGTGGTTTGATCAACAGGCTGTAGAGAAAAAAGATTAGAAAGGTTGTCAGTCTGAATACTTTATCTCATATAAGTCTATTCCTGTGGGAACAGTTTCCAATTAGCTAAATAAAAGTGCTATTCAGCCTGTGTAAGGCTACTTTTGTTAGCCAAGACAATAGGGAATAGATTTATCTACTTTTCCTAGAAAATGCTTTTGTGGGGGGGTGGGGGGGTGGGGAATGACAAGCTCACATAGAAGCTGTTACTAGAACAAAATTTTCAAATAAAATTCCTATTATATTGATAGATATTGAAATTACTGCTCATTATACAGGGACATAAATATCCATTCTGTTCAAAACAAATTTAGCAAAATCAAAACATGTAACACTGAGAACATTTAAGCTTCTCTCTAACACATGGAGCCAGCTATACATGGCAACCCTATTCTATCGCCTTTACTCATTAAGCTTGAAAGCATATTTTGTGTTGCTTTTAGCAGCTCCTAAAATTTCTTTGTCTCTTAGCACTGCACCGTAAAAGTTTCCACCTGACAGATCATAAATCGTTCTCACACAGCAGTCCGTCCCCTGGCACATTCTGGCTACATCCTATTCTCCAGATACATTACTAAGAGCATTTATGCACTTTTGTATAAAACTTAGTTTCAGGATCTAGAAAATGCTTGAGCCTGTCCTATCAATTCATAGCAGGAAAGGGTCTGCTTTAGCAGACAATTTATTCTCACTGACAGTGAGAGGAAATCAGGTTTCTTCTGTGATGAAACACATTTGGAACAATAAAGAGTTTTCTGAAGCCAAGGCTATCACATATGACCTGGATAATCAGGAATCTCTCATGTACTATAGGATCCATAATGGTGATTTCCTCAACCCTATCTGTAAAGGATTTTTAAGGATGTGTAATTCATATTTCATTTTGTTATTTATTCTTTCATTCTCCAAGCATTTATTGAGAATTTACTAGATTCTAGACTGTGGTAAAATGGAACACCTTTCTCACCATGGTCTTGTAACTCCCACCCAAGCTATTGAGTGGAACCATGCAAATAGGGTACTTGTGGCCCACCAAGAGGACTGATCAGTTTTGCCATTCCACTGGGCTTGAAATGAGCCATCCCAGAGGCAAGAAGGAGAGGATCTCACTACCATCAAGGAAGAACAACCAAGAGCAGACCACATCTTTTGGACCCGGGATCCCTGGGCTGAGAAGCTCCTAGACCCAGAAGACAGAGAGAGAGTTGTAACACTGAAGATGGCAAGAGGTGGAGGCAGAGAAACGGCAGAAGGAAAGACCAGCAGGAGATGGAGTGGTTAGCTTTCTGACCCAAGGAGCAAGGAAGCTGAGTTCCTTCGGGCAAGACGTTTGGTGACAGAGCAGGATGCCTCCAGACACTTGGTGGAGCTAGGTTTGCTGACACAGGGAGCTAGAGCTGAGCACCTTCAGGCTAAGGCTTACTGGCAGAGTGGGGTGCCTTTGGACACTGATCAACAGAGCTAAAAGAACTTTGTAATACTTGCCTGAATGAAGCAGAGGCTGAGAGGCCAGAGAGAACCTGCCTGTGAGCATGGCTGGGAAGTGGCTGTACTGATGGAAGAGCTGTATCCTGAATGTTCCTGAACCTGAATTGTAACCTGCTATTTCTCTAATAAACTGCATAATCCTGAGTATTATCTGTGAGTTCTGTGTGTCCATTGCAATGAATTATCAAACCCAGCAGAGAAGTAGAGAGTTCCATAGCAGGAATAGTTGGTATCAGAATTGGTAGAGATAGCAGAGACAGGAGGCATGTCTGACCTCTGCTTCGTAGGAATCAACCTTGGGCTCTTGGCCTTGATTCTTCTGCCTGCCTGTGAAGTTAGAGGAGGTCAGATGCTTCCTCCATGCCCTTTTTGCATAGCCCCTTTACCAAGTGATATAATCTCAAAGTTAGAGAAGACCCTCTCCTGTCCCCAAGTTACACACAGATTTGTGGATAAAGCATGCAGCAGTGAAGGGATTTCAATGGAGCGTAATAGAGGTATTATTAAGCAAAGAAGAACTGACTGCTTGGGAGAGGAAAAGCAGTCAGAATAGCTTTTATGGGAGAAGTAAAGTATAAGCATAGTTTTGAGATCTGAATGAGAGTTTCTTAGGTAGCAGATGATATATACATGCACAATTTCTGAAGTATAGCATGTTTGGAGAATGACAAGCCGTCCAAAATGAGCATAAGCCATGTAGTATGTGGTGAAGAGGGGCTGAGGCTGGAGAGGTAAGCAGAGTCAAATCCCAAAGGGCCCTGGATGTTAGATAAGGATTTTGAGGTTTTTTTCCTATGTTAATGGAGAGCGATAAAGGGTGTAACATAAGGAAGTTGAATGGTCAACTTTTTACATACTCTTATTTAAACATACAAAAAACTACAAAAATAGTAAGTAGGGTAGACAACCAAAATGGCCTCAAATTGTCCCCATCTTTGTATGTATGCCCCTATGCAAAGTAACCTTACAACTTCTCCCATCAAAAAGTGGAATGAGTTTCTCTACACCTTGAGCCTTTGCTTGACTACGTGACATCCTTTGGCCAATGGGGCAGTAGCAAACAATGCCATCAGAGTCTTGGAAATGACTTTCATAGAGAGACTCGCTCTCTCTGCTGTTCTTCAAAATTTCAAACTGCATCTGAAGAAGTCTGGGCTGGTGTCCTGAATTATAAGAAGCACATTGCTCAGTTATCCTCACTGTCCTACTTGACAGCCTGCTAAGAGTCAGACAGGTCTGTGGGGCCATCCTAGATTATGCAGCCACCAGATAATCCACCAGGCAACCTACTAGCTGGCTATAGAAGCATGAACGAGCCTAGCAAATATCAGCTGAAGCTTCCCGTATCAGACGAACTAACCAATCAACCCAAAGAATTTTTAGCTAATTAAATGATTCTTTTCATCTACTAAGTTTCTAGGGTTTTTCTTGTTTTTTAGGTCTTGTTTTGTTTTGTTGTGTGTGTGAAGTACAGCTAATATATACAACAAAGAGCATATTAGATATTTGTGATAAAACAGTAACTCTTCCAAAAACTTTACTTAATCATGTGTAAAATCTTTCAGTTATGATTTATGTCCCCATTTTATGGATGAGGCAAGTGATCTGTAGTAATTCCTACTTGGTCCTGTGGAAATTCTGTTTAACCCAAGAGGTTTTATGAAACTACCATGGCAACAGAAACCCTGGTGGCATAGTGGTTAAGAGCTATGGCTGCAAACCAAAGGTTGGCGGTTTGAATCCACCAGGCCCTCCTTGGAAACCTTATGGGGTAGTTCTACTCTGTCCTATAGGATCACTATGAGTGGGAATCGACTCAATGGCAATGTTGTTTTTTTTTGTCATGGCAACATTTCTGATTCATATTAACTTTAAAAACTAGTGTACACCTGTTTTGTAAACTAATTTCCCAACTGGCTAATCCAGGGGTATAAATGAATGGAGCAGGAAGCACACTGGATTTACAAAGAAAACAAACAAGTACAGCACATGCTTCATGTGAAGTGTGCAACTTCCATGTAATTGTCACGCAGAATGTGGGCCCAATACTCACAACATTTCTAGACCTTCCAAGTTATATTTTTAAGTAGCAAATCTGTAATTAATGTGAAATATTCCGATGTTTAAATAATTGTAGTTTATTTATAATAACGTAAAAGCAAAGTGTCTCAAAAAAAAAAAAAAAACAAAAAACCTATAGTTGCTAAGATTTGGCTGGTGGGACCCAGTTTTTGATCTCAAGTCCATACTTTTGGTGGCGGTAGGAATGCTGGAGTTGCCTTGTTGGCGACTAATTTGTTAGTGGACTTCAGAGGTCTATGCTGGTGTGCTGGTTTCACAGGGACAGTTTGCCTGGAGGACCTGAGCCAACTGATGAAGGATTTACTAAAAAAAAAAAAAACACCATTTGGGACCATCCTGACACCAGTGGCATCACTAGTGGGGTCCAAGGGGTGTGGACCACACTAGATGACACAGTCAGAAGGGGTGACACCAAAATGACTGTCTATAACGTTTCCGTGCAGTGTTTCAGCAGAAATTTACTATTTTTTATAAAAATATTCCTGTAGTTAGCTATAACAACAAAAACATTTTTGTAAGCCCAGCTTACATTTATCAATATACCTACAACGCTAAAATTCTATGCTAATTTCCATTTTGAACCTTGTAATGCTCTCCAGTCGGAGCTGTCATTATGACCCAATTACAACGACGGTTCAAATCACGTGGTTTCATCTGCAAGCGCTGCAATCACGTCCTGTACTTTTCCTTGCTGCCAGCGTTTCTAATAGTCTCCGATTTTGTCAAATTTTCTGGTGTTTTTGCTGCAATGTTGTGATAATTCATATTTGTGAACATGTATTGACAACTTTTTTGAGTGTGAAATAGTAATTAAAGGAAAAGAAGGAGTGCTGTACGGTAATTCTGATTTACAAGTAACATAAATACAAAAAACATTGTTAAGAATTCTGTGGGGTCTGGTACGGAAGGAGGTCCACGGAGCGTGACACTATGAGTTACCCTACTGGGTGACACCAACTCTAGTGACACCACTGCTTGACACTAGAAATGGTGAAAACTTCGCACCTCTGGCTACTAAGTTATGCCTTCAAAGCTTTAGTATATCAAATCTTCCTAGCTGGAAGCCAAGAAATATTCGGGCATTCTCATCCCCAAAGAAGCCTGCCTTATGTCATATAGTCTTCTCCCCTCCACAAAGGTTCAGGGCTCCTTGGCAGCTCCATCATCTCCTTCACTCACCTCTAGAAGCATGTTTTGTTACTTGTTTCAGTCACTCGGTCCCATGTACATTTTCTAAAAAGCTGCCATGTCATTTTCTTGGAGTTCTGCCTCTCTCTTTCTATCTTGTTCCCAGAGCTGTGACTTTTCTGGACCAGTGAGGGAGCTGAGGGGTTTCCTCTCTCATTCCTGATCTCTGCAGAAGCCTGGAAGGGCAGCGCAGCATCTGAACTGGCCAGTGATCAGGTAAGACACCCTGCATGTCCCACAGTGCCCACCAGAGGGAACTATTGAGAAAGGCCAACCCACCACAGCAGGGACCACTCAACTCCAAAGGGGACTTCATTTTTAAAAACTCTTGCTTCCTCTTTGCTACCAGCTGCCTTCCCTGTGCAGATGACAGTGGCAAATGATCGAGAATTTCAGTGTCTTCATTATATTGATTTCCATTTTTTTCGATCTTTACAATCTTTTCTCTTTGGAAGAGAATGTTTTTTGGCTGAGGGAAATGCTTTAAGTTGACTTCTCTCTAAGTTGTAGCACTTTAAAAAATACCAGTGAGTGTTTAACAAGGCAAGTAACAGATAAGGGTCAAAAGAGGACAGATCAAAGGTAAGTTGTAGGAAAGTCCATCGAGGCAGAATTAAGGAGAGAAGCAAAGCCTGATACCAGGGCTGTGTTCTTCCTCTCAGGTCTGTCTCAGGCTCTGAGAATAATAGTACCTGTGGAAGGGAAAAAACTGGCTTTGTGAAATTTTAGCCATGGAGCTCAGAAAATTCAAGATTAAGTCAGGTTATATTCCACTCTGATCTATGTAGCCGTACAAGAAACACACTTGGGCCTTTAACACCTGTTCTAATAACTGTGCCCCTGCTTCAGTCAGATGCCAAGAGTCCAGTTCCACCAGTCCTGAGGTCATGTCTTTCTTATTCTAGGTTTCTCCATAAGAGGATGCCTGAAACCCAGCCAAGTATTTGGATACTATTACTTGTTGAGAAATGTTTCTAATGATTTTCTGCCTAAATATACGTGTAAAAACCAAACCCAAACCCATTGTCGTTGAGTCCGACTCATAGCAACCCTATAGGACAGAGTAGAACTGCTGCAGGGAGTTTCCAAGGACTGGCCGATGGATTCAAACTGCCGGCCTTTTTGGTTAGCAGCTAAACTCTTAACTACTGGGCCACTAGGGCTCTCCCAAAATCTGTTTCCTTCTCTGCTCCCAATTGGCATTCTTGGTCAGCTGCCAACTCTAGATGATGTCTAAATATAAATTTTTTTTTAACCGTTCCTTTTGGGTAGCGTGTAGTACATTATTACATCAAGAAAAAAAATAATTTGTCTGCAACATCTAAAAAAAAAAATTACAAATATCCTATTTTAAAAGGCATACGAGAGAGCTGTGAAAGTGATGAGAACTTGATGTTCCAGAGAGGAACTGGTGAGTTAACTCTCTCAGGTCATTTTCTTCCCTAAAGGCATTTATCCATTCTGGATGTGGGCTAAGGATCAGACTTGTCCTAGGCAGAGAGAGTCCACTGAAGGAAAGAGAAAACAGTGGGGCTTTTGATATATGCACAGGCCAGTGGGACAAACTAGAATGGAGTAGAGCCCAAATGTACAGCAAAAAAAAAAAAATGCTTTTTTGTTTTTGTTTTCCACAGGGCATGTATTGAGCTCTGTAGTGACATGGGAGTTTGGGGAGCTAGGTTAGAAATTTCTAAAAGACAGTTATGGTCCCGTAGTGATTATAAAATTAAGTCCAGCAAGAAAGAGCATGCCTATCTTAAGACTAGTCCCTTCTGAAACCTTTAGGCAGGAAACAAAAGAGATAAAGATTAAAACTCTGAGGTGCAAAAGTGAATCATTCAATCTTTCAAGGCTAAATCAGAACCCCAAGGGTAATGCATTCTAGAAATAGGATGAATCAGAGGTGAATGGAGTCGTAATGTAACTGCAGCCCAGCCTAGGACAGTCCGGTCCCTGATTGCTGGTGATCAACTGCAAGATGAGAGGGTGGACAATTCCTGGGGGAAATTACTATTATTCATAGACTGTGTGATTCTTTTACTGCTAAAAATCACAAGGCATGTGAAGAGGCAGGAACATGTATCTGAAAATCGATAGAAAAGACAGATAATGGAAGCAGATTCACAGATAATCTAAACTTTGTTTTCAGCAGATAACCACCCCCCCCAAAAAAAAACCCATTGCCCTTGAGTCGATTCCAACTCATAGCAACCTTATAGGACAGATTAGAACTGCCCCATAGAGTTTCCAAGGAGCATCTTGTTGATTCAAACTGCCAACCTTTCGGTTGGCAGACGTAGCTCTTAACCACTATGGCACCAGGGTTTCCTTCAGAAGATAAGGACTTTAAAAGGACTATTTTAAACATGTTAATCTACTTTAAATTTCTTGGGCTTTGTTGGTATCTTCCAACATTCCTGGAATTTGCTCAGCCATTATCATTTTGAATAATATTCCCTTCCTATTTTATTCTTGGCTCTCAGAAACCCTGGTGGCGTAGCGGTTAAGTGCTACTGCTGCTAACCAAAAGGTTGGCAGTTCAAACCCATCAGGTGCCCCTTTGAAATTCTATGGGGCAGTTCTATGCTGTCCTATAGGGTCACTATGAGTCAGAACTGACTCAACGGTAATGGGTTTGTTTTGGGGGGGTTTATTCTTGGCTCTGGAACTCTGATTAGATGTACCTTGGAGGTTTTATTATATCCAATCTATCTAGCATACTTTGTATTTTACTTCTTTAATTTGTTTTTCTCTGTTTCTTTCAATAGAAAGTATGTTTCAACTGGGCAAGGATTTTGATTTTTTTGTTTGTTTGTTTCTTTATTACTGTACCTCTAGAGCAGTAAAAAGCCATTTAATATAACAAATTCTACTGAGTATTCTGATTGGGAAAAATAAAGTCTCTAAAAAATATAAAAATAAAAAGATATCTCTACAAAATTCTCAATGATATGTACAGCAAACTCAAGTATATGCATCAAAATACAAGCCATCATACTTTAATAGTAAAGACTAGAAATGTGTCTCTTAAAATAGAAATAAATAAATCCATTACCATCTAGTCAATTCCAACTCATAGTGACCCTACAGGACAGAGTAGAACTGTCCCATACGGTTTCCAAGGAGTGGTTGGTGGATTCAAACTGCTGACCTTTTGGTTAGCAGCCATAGCTCTTAACTACTGCACCACCAGGGCTAAATAGTAGATATTTATTGAATGTCAACCCTGGGCCTCTATATCACCTCAATACACTGCACTATACTGCTTCATCAGCAGTGTTATTTAGCATAATCTTAGAACTCCTACTCAATGCAAAGAGACAAAATAAAAGAAATTAATAAAATCAGAGTTATTTGTGCATATTAAAGTTTTCTACTGAGAGAACTTTGGACTATTAGCAGAAAATCTATTAAAATTAATAACAGAGTTAAGTAAAGTGGCTGAATTCACAATTACTTAAAAAATATTTTCTGCATATAAGCAATAATTGTTTGGAAAATTATTCACAATAACAAAGTGCATATGATATATTGGACTAATTTTAAGAAAACTTATAGAAACTATGCATAAAAAAGAAAATTTTGCTGAGACATTAAAAAAAAGAAATCAAATGGAGAACTATTTATATCTCTGGGTAAGAAGGCTAGGTGTTGTAAAGATGGCATTTCTTTTCAAATGTATTTATGTCAGTGTTTCCAAATACTAATGCTCAGGACATGGATTGATCATATATTAAACAGATAACATACACACATAGAAAGCAAACATATACATGCATATCTGCCATGACAAAGAAGATTGGCAAAGGATTCTTACTCTACTTTTTTATTGGACAATCATGGATCAATTCACCTGTTGGGAGTTCTATGGTATTCTGCCATAACATTCCATAGGTGAATTTTTAATTTTTTTTAGTGACGCCATGTTTTTTCGCTAATGGAATGAACGCTGAATTGTTATTTGTTGGTAGTTTTTTATTATTTGAAAAAATGAGGTGCCAATTGCAAGTGGGACATATTGGTTCCATGGCCCAGGAATATTTCAGCCATAAAATATCTTAGACAACTTTACAGAAATACCTACAAAATACTAAATAAACATTGCACTTGCTGCACATAATTGTTATCACTTTGATTTAGAGTGGGCCATACTGGTGACATGTTCCATGAAGCACATCACACTTGTGGGACATATTGGTCCCATGGCCCAGGAAGTGCATCACAAGTTGTTTTCATCCCCCAAATAACTAATCTTCTTGAATATTTCCCAATGCTGGTAACCAACCATACCGTCTCAACAATACAACAACTCATTGTAAAGAAGCAAAAGACACAAAAGCTTCATATAATCATTTCCCTGGGAAGCATCTCCTCATACGAATGGCTCTCAACACTCATATATGGTGTAGATCGCCATCCTTGTTTCTTAGGCAGTTGTACCAGTATCTGCCACGATGCGATGCCAGAATGTACTAAAATGGCTCAAATGCATGCAATAAACACCCAGAGGCAGAAAATGTAACTGGGCTTTATATCTCCCAGCAATCAGGAAAGGGATAAAAAAAAAATCTATAGCAAATAAAGCTTCATTTAACTCAGACTTATTTGAATACATGTCTCTAGTAGCACCTGATTAACCCATGGCACAGTGTCATGCAGATTAGCATCTTGGAAAAGTGCTAATGAATAGGTTTAATCTAATTTAAACTTACAGTTGTAATTTCATGTTAATCTTAAAGTTATTCGAATGTTCCCCTGAACGAAAACCTAATGGCGACTAACTATATTTAAAAAAAAAAAATTTTTTTTTTTTATTTACAAAAGTATTATCAGGAGTAACTGTTACTGCCAGATATGAAAAGATAGTACAAATTGGTAATATCTAAAGGAGCATATTGTATGTACAAGGCAAGACAGGTGAATAAATAATACAGAATAACCCATGCATTAACCCATCCATTGGTAAATGTTTGCTGAAGAGTTATTTTGCCAGAATAATCTGTTTTATGTGTTCCTAAGAATTGTCTCTCCATAAAGGAGAAATCAAAAATATATTGGGAAGGGGAAAGATAATTTATTAAATGATGTCAGAAAACTGTTTAATTATTTGGGTAAGCCACTAAACCCTATATAAAATCTCACATGACATAAAAAAAAAAAAAAAACAACTCATATGTAGACTACTTATTTGACTTAAAAATTTAGAGAAAATATAGACATTAAAAAATATGTTTAGAATGGGCACGGCAATCTAAATTTAAAAGTAATAGGGGAAATCACAACAGTGAAAGTTAATAGATTGGACATCATCAAGATGAAAACATGTATTTCTCAAAACTAAAAGAAATTACAATAAATATGAAAGATAATAGTGATTCCTAAGAAATGCATAAACATTGATTTAAAAAAAACTAATTCTATCAGGTAAATGTTCAAAGACATAAAAAATAAATAGGACATTTCAATTAAATAATAAATTTAGATGCATGTTTCTGTACATGTGATGTATACGCATTATTTCAGTAAAGATAATGTACATACCAAATGTATCAGGACTGCCATAGCTCACTCTCTGTAGGCCAGTCTTACAGCCCAGGAATAATGCATCTCTCAAAATAAATATTCTAGATCCTTTCAAAGAATAACATAATGACTACACAGCACTGATCCACCCAGCACCCAGTGCCTTCGAGTCGAAGTAGCTGTGAAATCATGCACTGAGTCATGGACATTTTCCCCACTTTTAAGCCGACAGTGAGCTGATGAAGGCTAAGTGGAGGACGGAGGGTCAATGAAATGTATTGAGTGTTGTTTTGTTTTGTTTGTTTTTTGTTTTCTCCAGCAATTGACTGGTCCTGATTTAACTGGTTCTACAAAATATTTAAGAGCAGTCCTGGTGATAGATGTGTGGAAAGTTGGGAAGTGCAGGAAGAAGGTTGGTCAGTGGATTTCCCAATGGTCTATCTACACATCAACAACAACCCGCCCCAAATTAGAAAGAGAAGAAAAATAAACCTACACCTTTTCTTCCCAAAGGATTTTTCCTATTGTTTTCCCTGGGGCACACTTTAGGCCATAAGGACTTTAGGCTCTGTGGAGACATTTTTTAAATGAGAAGACAGCAGAGGATGGTGCCCTGGAAAGTGCTTCCAGGGACAAATCTCTAATTTGCCCATTTAAATTAATCAGAAGCCAAAGGAAGTGGTTTTCCAAATAGACGGTCCTAGATTTCCCTCCCCATAAGCTTCTCACAACTTTCATTCTTCCTAATGGAGAATTTTCTTCCCCTGATTGCAGCTCTCTGAAGCCAGAGGGCTCTGTATATCCTTTCTCTCCTTACTTCATAGATCCAGCTGAGCAAAGTTTATTCTGTTTTATGTGCCATAATCTGTCATGGCTGGTTTTGTTATAACAAGATCTGAACAGATGGGGAATGGTTTGCTCAAGAATTACTTGCAATATGAGTGACCTATAGAAAAAATCGGAAGGTAGAATGCAATTCCTGCAATAAAATCTCAAGCTTGTTATCCTCCCCACAGGATGCCCATGTATCTCATCCCCCCCACATGAAGGTGTTAATGACTAATCCACAGACCTACAAAGGAGTCCAGTCCTTTGGTAAATAGCACATGCACAAAGGAATATAATAGCAACAGAGAAAGGCAGTGACAATTTTTTGTCATAACTTGTCTTTCTGATTTTTTTCCCCCTAACAAGTGACATATACTTAAAAGATAAAACACAATCAGTTAACAATGGAATGGAAATGCTGCAAATAAAGCAATTTCCTTAGAACTGGAAAATCTCCAGAATTAGACAGATTCCCATCAGCATTTAATAAACTTTTTCAATACCTACTGAGTCTAATTTCATACTTGTTCAAAGTTCTTGCTAAGCATGATGGAGGAGATAATCAGAAACCCTTATGGACAATATGCTGTCTGAAAAGAGTATTAAAAATAAAGCAGATCAGGCCATGAGAGTGCCATTAATCCTTTAATCCAACTGCCTGTATTTATGTAGCTTTCACACACAAAAAAAATATGTCATTCTCACATGTTAATGCCTCCAATCCAAAGAGACCATACAAATAATATTTTAAAAAACTCTTCTCTGCCTAAGGTCTCTGTGGTTTGGTATATTTTAAGACGGCTGCTCAATTAGAGTCAGCCTGAAGCCATTTCTACATTTAAAAAATGACAACATTAACCATAGGATCCTTGAACAGCATTTATGATCCAACTACATATACTCTGCTGGACCTAAAATCACAGACCTGGAGAAAATAAAGGAAATGAAGAGAAAGGAAGCCTTCGCAACTGGGCTCCTCGCTGTGAAATGCACTGTCGGTTTTCATCTACCTACCTCCGTCTTAAGCACCTTCCATCTCTACCAAGCCTTCCCTGATGTCTCTGGCTGGTATCAGAACTCAGGCATCACTTCTAACTGTACCTCACAAGTTAACACTTGGCCATATGGTGACTTCTTTTGTCCTTTTCTGTTTTAGGTGAAATAGTTTCTTCTGTACAAGCAAATTTTAATTTTATCCTTCATAGGATGAAAACATTATTCATGCTTAACAGTAAAAAAAAAAAAAAAAGGATCTAAAAATCTCTTTATTATGTCCAAATGAGTCATATCTTACTTATTGAAAGGCAGTCCAAGAGGTGGAAGGTCGTTTGTTGAGAGGTTAGGTCTGCAGCTACTTCATTAGAACTGATAAAAGTCGGCCTGAGGTAGCACCTCAGAGATTCAGCTGTCCACTACCACTGGAAGCTGAAGGGCTGCAGAGAAAATGACTGAGCTTCAACCTTGACATCCGCAAGGTTTGATTTGTTCCCTGTACCCTGAGTTCGACATGGTTTTTAAATCTAGGACTTTACTACCCTGGAAACTTTCCTCACTGTGACACACAAACTTTGACAATAATTTTCCAAAGCTACTTTTTACTCTAAAACATGAGTCACCGGGGTAATGACACTCAACATTTCAACAGCTCTTTATCCCTGTTACTTAATTATCCTGCAATGCGGAGAATGACAATGGTTCTTATTTAAGAGGAAAATGAATGCTCTTGCTAAAGCTGAGAAAAGTCATTGAAATTGGTCTCTAGAACATTGGGCGTTTTGCCTTGCATACACACGGGAGGAAACATTTGCTGACTCTTCCTCCCCAAACATCGCAGCACAAGGACTTTCTTTTTCTTTTTTTGTCATATGTTGCCCTCCATAAAAAAAAAAAAAATAAGAAATCTGGCAACCCTTTTTTTTTTGTCAGACTTTCTTCCGCTGCATCCCTTCCATGAACAATTTAAATGCCAGTGAGCAATTGAGGGTCATCGGGCTAATGGTTGCTGGCTATGTATGTTTAAAGCTAGGAAGGGTTTATGGTTGGAGTAGATGAAGAAGCTGAAGGAAAAAACTATAGGATCTTGCTGCTTTACCCACCAAGTCTTTTCACCTACCTGCCCTAAGCGCTACCATTTCCTCATCAATTCACCACCATCACCATCATCATCAGCACTCCCACATGCTCACTCATAACCACACTCGCGCGCGCGCGCGCACGCACACACTCCAAACCACACCCACATTCACTGCTTTCGCTAGTCCTGATTTAAGGCTGCTTTTTTTTCCTCCTCAGGGTGAAACCAACCTGAATCTTTTACTTTACCTCTATCAGTATAGCTGAGATGAGGTAGAATTTCCCAAAGACTTATTAAACAACTATGAGAAAAAAAAAAATTGAAGAACTCCCACTTTACTTTCCTCTCCATGGGTTCTCTTGAAGTTCTTCCAAAGGAAGGAGTAACCAGAGGGAAACTGTTAGCTTTTTGTCAGACTGACTTCAAACTTCTTTTAAAACAAAGCTTATCCTTGGTCCCACATCCCCAGTCCCATTCTATGACCAGGCTCCTTAGAGGCACACACTGTCATGTATTACATAGGTATCCTCCTTGTCAGTGTTTTGTTTGATTGTATGTCTGTTCATTTTACCTTTATGCACATAAACACCATGAGTTAAATAAAGAACACTTTTGGAAAGTGTTTTAAAGTATACATGTTGTTGTTATCTGTAGTCTAGTCAATATCGACTCATAGCGACTCTATGTGACAGAGTAGAACTGACCGATAGAGTTGTCTAGGCTGTAATCTATATGTGAAGAAATTGCCAGAAGTGGCTGGCTGGGTTCCAAACATCAAACTTTTAGATTAGCTGGTGAGCACTTAACAGTTGTTCCACCAGTGCTCCTTAAAATATACATACATACATGATTAGTATCATCTTTTACAACTCTCTGTCTTAAGTATTGTGTTTTTGAGGTTCTTTCATGCAGATAGATAGATAGCTAGATAGACAGACAGAGGGACAGTTGAACAGAGGGAAAGAAAGATAGGTAGAGAGAGAAAAAATACATAGAATTTAGTTATCGTCAAATACTGTAAATTATTTCACTGTAAGAACATGTTTTAAACTATTAATTAAAAATGATTATCCTAATGACTCACCTTTTTCTGGTTGCATGTTGTTGTTGCTTTCATGACTGCACATAATGCATGCATGATATGTGGTGTGAGACCATTTTTTTTTAATGAATCATTTATTTACTAGTATATTTCTACCTCAATTGTTTATGTTTTTGTAAATTTGGAATAATTTTGCTGTTATCACTTCAAATAATGCTTCTCCCCCATTGTAAGTTGCCTTTTTTTTAAAACTATCAAAAGTATTTTGGAGCTTACTATTCTATCCTCCGTGTCTCTTAAATTCTTGTTTATTTCTCCCATCCCTTTATATTTTGAGCTACAGTCTTGATGATTTTCTAAGACCTGCGATCTAGTTTACTAAATTACTCTTCAGCTGAGTTTTTCTTTTTTTCCTGTTTCACGTATGTGGAATCAATACTTGTTTCAAACTCTATAGTTACATTTCTTGTAGGTTGAATTTTTATTGTTTATTAGAAAAAAATGTTAGGTACTGTCCAGTGAGTTCTCATTTATAGTGACCCCAGGTAAAATAGAATGAAACACTGCCCAGCCTGTACCATCTTCACAGTCACTGGCATGTTTGAGCCCACTGCTGTAGCCACTGTGTCACTCCATCTTGTTGAGGGTCTTCTTTTTCATTAACCCTCTACTTTACCAAGCATGATGTCCTTCTCCAGTGACTGGTCCCTTCTAATAACATGTCCAAAGTACTTGAGAGGAAATTGTGTCATCCTTGCACCTAAGGAGCATTCTGGCTATACTTCTTCCAAGACAGATTTGTTCATTCTTGTGGTAGCCCATGGTATATTCAATATTCTTTGCCAACACCATTTCAAAGGCATCAATTCTTCTTTAGGCTTCCATATTCATCGCTCAGCTTCCGAACACATATGAGGCAATCGAAAATACCATGGCTTGGGTCAGGTGCATCTTTTTTCTCAAAGTGGTATCTTTGCTTTTTAATACTTTAAGAAAGTCTTTTGAAGCAGATTTACCTGATTTCTTGGCTGTTGGCTCCATGGGCTTGATTATGGATTCAAGTTAAATGAAATCTTTGACAACTTCAATCACTTCTCTGTTTATTATGATGTTGCTTATTGGGTCAGTTGTGAGGACTTTTGTGTTCTTTACTTTCAGGTGTAATCCACACTGAAGGCTGTGGTCTTTGATCTTCATTAGTAAGTGCTTCAAGTCCTTTTCACTTCCAGCAAGCAAGGTTGTGTCATCTGCACATCGCAGGTCGTTAATGAGTCTTACTCCAACCCTGATGCTGCATTCTTCTTCATATAGTCCATCTTCTAGGATCATTTGCTCAGCATATAGATTAAGTATGGTAAAAGAACACAACTCTGACACACACCCTTCCAGGTGTTAAAACACACAGTATTCCTTTGTTTTGTTCAAATGACTGCCTCTTGGTCTATGTACAGGTTCTGCATGAGCACAATTAAGTGTTCTGGAATTCCCATCCTTTGCAATGTTACACATAACTTGTTATGATACACACAGTCACATACTTTTGCATAGTCAATAAAAAACAGGTAAATGTCTTTCTGGCATTCTCCGCTTTCAGGTAAGATCTGTCTGACATCAGCAATGACATCCTTCATTCCAAGTCCTCTTCTTCAATCCAGCTTGAATTTCTGGCAGTTCCCAGTCAATGTCCTGGTGCATTCGCTTTTGAATTATCTTCAGCAAAATTTTACTTGCATGCGATATTAATGATATTTAATAATTTCCACATTCCGTTGGATCTCCTTTCTTTGCAATGAACACAAATACAAATCTCTTCTACTTGGTTGGCAAGGTAGTTGTCTTGCAACTTTATTGGTATGGACAACTGAGCATTTCCAGCATTGCAATCATTTGATGAAATATCTCAATTGGCATTCCATCCATTCCTGGAGCCTTGTTTTTCACCAGTGCCTTCAATATAATTTGGGCTTATTCCTTCAGTACTATTGGTTCTTGATAATATGCTACCTCCTGAAATAGTTGAACACTGACCAATTCTTTTCGATACGGTGACTCTGTATATTCGTTCCATCTTCTTTTGATGCTTCTTGCATTGTTCAATATTTTGCCCATAGAATTCTTCAGTATTGCAAATTGAGGCTTGAATTTTTTTTTCATTTGTTTCAGCTTGAGAAATGCCAATCACGTTCTTCTCTTTTGATCTTCTTACTCCAGGTCTTTGCACATTTTATCATCATACTTTACTTTGTCCTCTTGATGCCCTTTGAAATCTTCTGTTCAAGACCAAGTTTCAGAGTTTTTTCTGACATTCATTTTGGTCTTTTCTTTCTTTCTGTCTTTTTAATGACCTTTTGCTTTCTCCTTGCATTACGTCCTCCCACAATTCATCTGGTCTTCTCTCATTAGTGTTCAATGCTTCAAATCTATTGTTGAAATAGTCTCTAAATTCAGGTGGGATATACTCAAGGTCATACTTTGACTCTTGTACCCTTGGCTCTTGTAGGCTTGTTTTAATTTTTTTTACCTTCAACTTTAACTTGTACATGAGCAGTTGACAGTCTGCTCTGCAGTCAACCCCTAGCCTTATTCTAATTGATGATATGGAGCTTCTCCATCCTCTCTTTCCACAGATGTAGTTAATTTGGTTTCTGTGTTTTTTATCTGGTGAGGTCCACATGTGTAGCCTCTGTTTATATTGTTGGAAAAAAAGGTACTTGCAATGAACAAGTTACTGATCTTGCAAAATTCTGTCATGGGATCTCTATCACCAAGACCATATTTTCAAACTACCAATCCTTCCTCTTTGTTTCCACCTTTCACATTCCAATCACCAGTAATTATCAGTGCATCTTGATTGCATGTTTAATCAATTTCTGACTGCATGAATTGGTAAAAGTCATCAATTTCTTCATCTTTGGCATTAATGATTGGTGAGTAAATTTGAATAATAGTTGCATTAACTGGTCTTCCTTGTAGCCTTATGAATATTATCCTATCACTGACAGCAATGTACTTCAGGATAGTTCTTGAAATGTTCTTTTTGACAATGACTGGGACATCATTCCTCTTCAAGATGTCATTCCTGGCATAGTAGACCATATGATTGTCCAATTCAAAATGGCTAATACCAGTCCATTTCAACTCACTAATGCCTAGGACATTGATCTTCATGTGTTTTCCTATGGAAAGGCCAAGGCCTGGAAACAGCCAGTCTGTGGAAGAATTATTTCCATATCTAGTTATTAAGGAAGGAAGTTCTTTAAAAAAACAAAACTCATTTTCTTTGAGTTGAGTCCAAGTCATACTGACCCTATAGAAGAGAGTAGAACTGTCCTGTAGGGTTTCCAAGGAGTGGCTGGTTGATTCAAACTGCTGACCTTTGGTTAGTAGCCAAGCTCTTTTGTAGCTCTTTTGATATTTATTAGCCTTCAAGTTAAAGCAGTAACTCTAAGATTTTTGAACCCAACATCGATTCAATTATCTGCTTGGTTATTAAATAAAAGGAGGCCAGATTAAGGGATGTGGGGAGTTTATTTCTTTCACTGTTTCACACTCACCATTCTTGTACTTGTTAAATACAGGCAGCACAGCATCTTCCAGGCAGTGACAGTAAGGAAGGTGTTTGTGCACATGGGGAACACAGGCAGAGGCTGTGTACAACTCCCAGAGGCTGGTTAATGTCTTATTTCTTGGGAGAGAAGGAGTAGGGAACAGTGTCAAGAAAAGGAATGAATCACCACACGGAACCTTCATCAATCTTACTTATAGTTCTTTTAGCACAAATAGAACCAGGTAACTGTGGTAATTCTAACCATGTTACGAGGACAGTGTATTATCAAGAAATTACTAGTTTGTTGGGGCGACAGTACAATTTACACATCTCCAGTCCTATCTCTAATTGTCTGACACTTATTTGGTGCTGAAAGAAGCACACAGCAGGAGAGGGTCTGAGAGGCAAGCCAATCTGTTGAAGGCTTTCAGAAGCTAGAATGGGCATACTCCAAGCTTTCAGGACTTCACAAGAAAGGTTTCAAAGGAGTAAATGGCCCATGTTTGAAGGGAAATGAGACCTTTGAAACAGGAAATACTGTTTGATAGAGATGATATAAAAATGAGGACGATCCCTGCTTTTTCTTACTCATAGGGCTTCTGTGACAGAATCTGAGATCATGGAAAAATGCTTTGTAAATCTAGAGTGTTGACAGATGTGGGGGAGGCAGACATATTCTGGGGAGTGTATCATTCATCAGGACTAGAAGGCTGGCAAATTCTCCAGTTTGTTGGATAATCCACTGACTCCATCCTTCCTGTAGCAATCCTACCACTCCTCTCTCTTATTATTTTTCTTTTAAGATCTCTAAACATCAAATTGAGGCTTCTTGCTTTCATCCATTTTAAGTATTTTGTCAGACATTTAACAAATGGTGAGAGTAGTGTCAGCCATCCTCTGTCACCAAAGAGGCACTAGAAACTTCCTGAATCAATGGAGTCCTGTCCTGGATGGACTAAAATCAGAATGAACCCTATGTGACAAGGAACAAGGCCCTTTTCTCAGCCTTCACAACAGCACAAACAAATAAAGAAGACCAATAAACCGAAACCAAACTGGTTGCCGTCAAGTCAGTTCCAACTCATAGCGACCCTATAGGACAGGGTGGAACTGTCCCATAGGATTTCCAAGGAGCATCTGGTGAATTTGAACTGCTGAGCTTTGGTTAGCAGCTGAACTCTTAACCACTACGCCACCAGGGTTTCCAATAAGCTGGGGATTTCTCATCTTCGAAGCTAAATGCAAACAATAGCTTCTTAAATTGTAAAACCATGCTGCAAAGTTGGAAAATATTTAAAAAAAAAAAAAAACACTATGAAAGTGAATTGCATGGCTATGTTGTGGAATTAACAGATAGTTTTTTTTTTTCACAGTTATCAAGGAACTTCAAATGTGTTGTAGGAGTTTATACACACAATCACGTGCACGCATTTGTGAGTATAGAGAGGATTAACATTAAAAAGAAAGAATGCATTTGATCAACTGTCAAATACGTGGTGCTCACATACAAAAATGCTCTGAGATTTCAGAGGATGTAGAAATTCCTGCCGGTGAGCAGGAAGGTGCTGTGGAGGAAGCCTCAATCAGGTAGAGCTTGAAATACAAGGTAATTTATGTATATATATATGAAAAGCAGGAGAAAGATGTAGTCAGAAAAGCTGGGGAATATCATTAGTGAAGGCTTCAAGGTGAGACTGAATAATATTTATAAAGAAGACAGTGAGATCAGGTAAGTGGGAGCAGAGGAGCTGTAGAGAAGAGGATAAAGTCTGAAAAGAGTCATTTGGTGAGACTGTGGAGGGTCTTCATTATTAGAATAAAAGGTAGGACCATAAAGATGAAGGAGGAGCAAATAAGGCAACACTCACCGCATCCGGGAGCTCCAGCAATGGCCTGAGTGACTGAATAAAAGTGAGATTAGTCTTGGGGGATGCCAGACATTTTGGCTTCTTTCACAGGCTGCGGGTCAATAAAGTGTGAGTTTAAATGTTTTAAATTCATTCAAATATTCAGTTTTCAATACTTTTTTTACCAAATAAAATTGTTGAGACACCAGTGTGACCTTGTAACAAGCTAACTTTGTTGAATCATTTTATGGCCCTATCTGAGTGAATACAGCCCATGGAAGAGTCAGCAATGGTTTAAGCAATGCTTTAACTTCAACAAGATTTTAATTCTTTGCAAATGAAACTATTGAAAAACTAATGGGACAAATCATTTACGTTGACCCTCTATCCAATTGTTAGTCATCGGGATAATCTGGGTTGAAAAGTTGGCGTGATGAGTGATGAGAAAATACATATGGGTCACAGTGAAACCCCAGCTTATTCTGGATTAACTGTGCACATCACACTTCCATAGTGACCCTGATAGAGGGCGACATAACCAATCCTGTGGCCAGTCATGAACCCAAACCCACTCATTCCATTTATACTGGTGAAATCCTAACAATCATTAACTTAGTTCATATTTAAGAATACAAGGCACTTAGAGAACCAACAAAAAAGAAAAACAATGAATGCTTTCAAAAAGGAAAAATCGCATCTCCAACTTTTTGGTTAATAGCTGAGCGGGGTAACTATTCGCACCCTCAGGGACTCCTTTCTGTCCATAGCTCCTGGTATACATGTGCTAGTTTCTCCTGGTTATATACCCAAAAATACAATGTATGGGTGGTGAGATTCACTCATTTTCAGTTATGTTTGGTTATGATGCACTGCTTTTCGAAGTCGTTGCATTAATTTACACCCCATCTGGCAGTATATGATGGTTCTCATTGCTTCAAATCTTTGCCAACATTTGTATCGTCAGAGTTTAATCTGTATTCATTTTCTGGGTATAAAATGGTAGCTCAATGTGGTTTGATTTTCATTTACCTGATTATTAATTGTGTTAAAAATCCTTTTTATATGTTTATATCTTACTCATGTTTTCTATTCTGTAATGTCTGCTCATGTTTTTTGTCCAATTTCCTTTTGGGCTCTTCATGAGAATTTCCTTAATAGCAATATCTATATCATTATAAACTATTCTGTCTGTTAAACCTTTTAGGCACAGGAAGGGGGCAGTTCTCCCACAGAAAGAATAACATTGTTTCATATTATTAATTGGGATAGTTCAGTTCCCAGAAAGAGAGAAGCAAGCCATGATCACTCACCCATGCTTATTGACTTCAAGGGCTCTAAGTGCCATGTGTATTAACTGAGCAGATTGACTACAAGACTGCAGCCTTCTCTTGCCTTTTACTTCATCACTCTGAATGATGTCATTCCCAGTGCTGGACTGACAGGCATTCATGTCCAGTCTTGCTTCTATATCCCCAATCCATTAGTATTGGCTCGAGGTCAGCTTTTTGAATACAAGATCAATTCTAATATAGTTACATTGACTTCTCTGTCTATCAGTGAGCAGATAGAAAGTTGAGAGGGATCAATAAATTCCAAACAACAAATAGAAAATACATAGCATAGATGAACTAGTTAGCATGCATGGATTTCTTTCTGCTAGTCATTGATTCAAATATAGGTAGTCCAGAAATAATGTGTTCATATCTATAACTGAAAGCCTCAAAATAAATCAATTCCTCAAGCTATGTCTTTAGCTAAGTAGGAAATAATTTGCATTGTATTCAAAGTCTTACATTTTCTGGGGCTGTGCTACCACTTCTTGTCTCGCTTATGTTTTTCTCCAAGTGCTCCTGCAGACTAGCCTAATTAGCCTTGCCCCAAGACATGTACTCCTTCCAGACTCTACCAACAGTACTGCTCCACCCTCAATTCCATCACCATACTACCATAAATTATTTTGGCATTTCTTTTCTGCCTAAAACTGTATTCTAACCAAGACCTGCCCAAATCTACCTCTTCTCAGATTCTCTTTAACTCTATTGCTCTGAGGAGCCCCTCGGACTTCCAGTATTCCTTAACACTTACTACCACTAGCACTAATTTAAAGCTTTGTTATGTCTGCCTAGCCTGGGACCCTGGTGGTGCATTGGTTAAGAGATCAGGCTGCTAACCAAAAGTTTAGCAGTTAGAATCTGCCAGCCAGTCCTTGGAAAACCTATGTGGCAGTTCTACACTGTCCTATATAGTCACTATGAGTCGAGATCAACTTAACGACAATGGGTTTGGTTGTTTTATTTTTTTTGGCAGCATGGTTAGTTTTCTGTGTTTGCTACCTAACAAAATGGTGACATCTGAAGATAGTGTCTGGGATGGCATCTGAAGTATTGATGTATATCCCACCCGTGTAGCACACTGCTTCAGTACACGTAGATGTCTAATTAAAGCTGATTCAGTAGTACAGGTATGAGCTTGCATTCTAACCTCTTGTTAATGCCATGCTAATCAAAATTGACCAATCACCATTAGAATCCTTGCTCCCCTTTTAATCTGAGGCACCAAGTTGGGCGATTTCCATATTTCCATCCTGTTCTTCTTCTACTCGTCCTGCCTTCGTTTCAGCTTTTAATTTAGAGTAAGTACTTGCAATTAAATTAAGAAAAATCCAGCTAAATTACCCACGTAGTCCAGGCTGAAATGTGGGGTCTAATAGGTGCTCTATTCCCTCCTAGTGTCTATTAACACATCCTAGTGTCTCAGAGATTCTAGTTTCTTGTTCTTGAATCTCTATCTGGAGATTCTAAATTGTAAATATGTGACAAATTTTTCTCAAAGAATTTTGAGCTAGCTTTAAGCCTAATGACGGCATATAGAGACAATAACTATAAGAAATACTTGTATTTTTATTATAAATAAAATACTTATATGAAGCTTACTATGCACTAGGTACAATTATTAGTGCTTTGCAAATATCAAATCATTTAATTTGCATAAACACTATATGAGGTAGGTACTATTACTCTGCTGAATATTCTCCCTTAGTCACTTGACATCCACTTTCACTATTCTTCACTGTGCTTTAGGCTGCAAGAGCCTAGTGCTATCAACCAGACTTCCTTGCCTTCTGGCTTATAATTGAGTCCAGCCAGTGGGAGATGTCTGCAATATAAAGAATTTAGAAGGAGAGAAAAATGGATATTTTTACTTCACCAGCATCCTTTCTTCCAGTCTGTGTTTTTACAATGAATACTTTCCTCTAACAAAGTACACAAGTTCTATTGCCAGCCGTATCCTATGGCTTTAACTCTCCTAAGACTCTATTAACTACTCCTTCCTCTTGCCCCTTTAGTATTAGAAGGGATAAGACTTTTTTGTTTTTTTTTTAATTGTCGGAGTACTTTACCGTTTTTTATTAGTCTTCCTTAAGCCTGATCATACCTTTGTAAATATTCCCTTTAGGAAACTCTCTTAAATTGCCCCTCGCAAGCATATGAGAGTAGCATCTTACTGCCTGGACTCCAAGCATTACAAGTGAGGAAACTCAGCCCAATGATATTAAGTTACTTACTCAAAATCATGCAGCTAGTGAGTGGCACAGTTGGGATGTAAATCCAGGCTGTCTGGCTCCACAATCTGTGTTCCCACTACTGCACCATGCTGTCTCTGGGTCTGTGTGTCTCCAAATTTAGCCAGACAACTGGCTTTCAACTCTAACATAGGCCATCCCATTTCTCCTCACCAGCTGAAGTTAATAGCAAAGGCTTTTTCCTTTGCCAGAAGAGAAAGATTGTCAGCTCTATTTCAGAAAGGTTGTGGGCAGAGTTAACCATGAAAAAGGAAAGTGTTGCCTTTGGTCATGATTGTTCTTTCATAATCTTCTTGCAGGTTCCACTGCTGTCTGTTTTCCATTTAAATGCTAGAGATAGATGGGAATTCATCTAATGCAAACTAAAAATAGTACACAATTAAGAAGAGGTAAGTGAAAAGAAACAAAATCCTACCTGGACACTTCAGAGGTTTAGGTCTCTCCTTTGGCCAATGTAAAATCAATAGTGAGGATGAATTTTAATTGAAAAGAACTACGGAAAGGGAGGTTTCATATGAGGTGAAACAAGGTAGCTGATGAAACATTCATTCAAATCCTACTGTAAATCTGTCAGCAGTTCTACCTGCAATCTACCATGAAGACAATATTATATTAATGCCACTATGTGTTAAATGCCTACTGTAGCAGTTTGAATCCACCGGGCACTTCTTGGAAACCATGTGGGGCAGTTCTACTCTGTCCTAGACGGTCACTATGAGTCGGAATCAACTTCACGGTAGTGGGTTTGGTTTTTTGGTTTGGTATGTGAAGGACTGTATCTATATATCAATGTTGAACTTCTCCACACCCTTAAAAGGTGGATAATATTAGTCCCATTTAACAGGTAGGAAGTGGTGGCTGAAGCGGATTAAATTACTTTCTTAAAATGAAAGCAAGAGTGGAGAACAAAGATTCAAACTCAAATGTGCTTCTGGATACTGTGTATTTTTTATTTTTAATTCTTACTACACTCTCAGGTATAGAATTACACAATTATTTGGAAATCAATGCTTTGGGAAAGGTGAAAACCACCTGGAATTTTGCTTAATTTAAGTTTTTTTTTTCAATTCTGTAGTGTCTATGTCATTTTGCCTGACTTTTGAGATTATGCAGACACAAAAAATATGTACTTGTTTTCTTTTCGTAGTTCCTGGAAAACACCCAGGAATCAGAGAAGAATAAAGTATAATTCCGTGTGTATAGCTAGTGTCTTCATGCCTGGTAGGCTGAACGAGGTCTATTAAAAATTCTACCAATTGTTGGAAATACCTGGTTCCATGCAAAACACAAGTCCCTGAAATCTTTTATACCCCAAGAATATTGAGAAATCCTGTCCTTTTCCTGATGATTCCTAAGACCATTTAAGCAAGGCCCATCTTCATTTTGGGTGGAGCTCCTCTCAGATTCTTCTTTTCCCTTCTTTCCTCCATCTTTGGCAATGTACTCAGCAGTAAATGAATCAGTTTATTAAAAAAGAGCAAACATTTTTTTAAAATGTTTCGTCAGGTAGACATAAGATAAGGGTGTCTACAATGATTATTCAGCTTTGAGGGGACTTCGCTAGACATAACGGCAAGATCTGGGATGTGGATTTTTCCTTGCTGTATAAAAATTTCTACCCAGAGGTAGGGAGACTGTAGGCTTCTGCTGCGTAGGCAGTGCTCCTAACAGTGTTTACAAAAATGGCTGAGAAAACCCGTGTCTGTCTGACAACTTTTTACCACATCAATTATAAATGCATTTTCCCCTGGGTGGTATTAGTTTTCGCCCAAGGAATTTTCCACTGTCCTGGAGCATTTGCTGAGGAGAATTGATTAGGAAGGCAGCTTCCCAGTAGATGGAGAAAAACTGCAAATGCTTCTGTTTGGTGCTGCTGTTGCATTGGTAACAGAAGTACTGCGAGAATGTGAACAATTACGCTCGAATATCCAAGCGGAAGCTGCTATGATAGGATTGGCAATTCACCCCTGTGGAGCGGAACAGACCCAGATACTTGAGGCTTAAATATTTCTACCTGAGCAAAGTGGCATTTGCTGGTGAGGGAATTTAAAATCCCAATCGTTTTAGGGGAATGGAGAGACAGGTGTTTTGTTTCGGGTGGTCCGGAATTACCTGGATTGGTCATTGAACAGTTTTACTCTAGCTTCAGATAGACCCAGTTTACTTTCTCTTTTTTAGTTGTGGTCATTGCAATATTAACTGTAAATTAGTTACTAAGAAGCAATTTTAAATACGTTAAGCCTTTTTGTTTATAAGTATAACAAATTTTTAAAGAAGCATCTTTCTTTATCTTTACAATTTAGCGTCACGATGTTGGTTAGATTTGATTCTAAACTCCGGTAACTGCGTTTCAATCTTTTCTGCAGTGTTGTTTCATATTGGTCTTAAACAGCAAGATTTTGTTTTATAAGGCTTTTTCTGTACCATCTGACCGAAGATCAATATGTAGTTAAGTATTGAATTAGGTAATTAAAATAAAAATACAGTTTAAATTGATATACTTATTTGGTAAAGCGAATTATATAAAGCAAAAATCTTAAAATCGTTCAATCATTTTATACCAATGATTCTATGACTATATAAATTTCCCTTTAGGAAATGTGCTAAAACTATGGCGTCCAATATAGTAGCCACATCCACATGTGTTTACTGAACACTTGAAATTTGGCTAGCCTGAATTGAGATGTGGTGTAGTGGTTAAGTGCTAGGCTGCTAACCAAGAGGTCGGCAGTTCGAACCCACCAGGCACTCCTTGGAAACTCTATCGGGCAGTTCTACTCTGTCCTGCAGTGTTGCTATTAGTCGGAATCGATTCGACAGCAGTGGGTTTGGTTTTTTTCTTTTGGCATAAGTTTTAAGAAAAGGAGCCCTGGTGGCACAGTGGTTAAAGCGATCGACTGCTAACTGCCATGTCCGTGATTAGAAACCACAAGTCGCTCTAAGGGAGAAAGATGTGCAGCCTCCTTTCATAGAGATTTACAGCCTTGGAAACTCTATGGGGTTGCTATGAGTCAGAACTGACTCAACAGCAGGGGGTATGGTTTGGGGTTTTTTATGTTTAAAATAAATACTAGATTTTGAAGACAATATAAAAATTAATATGTAATATCCCATTAATATTTTTATCCCATTAATATTTTTAAATTAGACCTCAGGTAGAAATGAAAACATTTTGAATGTATTGGGTCAAATAAAATATATTATTAGAATTAGTTTACTTAACCTCTTTTTGCTTTTTCAATGTGGCTATGAGGAAACTTAAAGATATGTATGTGGCTCACATTTGTGTCTCACATTGTATTTCTACTGGGTGAATTCTCTAAAAGAGTAAAAGGCTATATACACACCAAGATGTCTACTATTACATTGTCTATGATACCAGCAATTTAGTGTGCAACGGAAATAGCAATAAATGAGAGAATGGCTATAAGCATTATAATATTTTTTTTATGTAGCATAGTGGTTAAGTGCTAAGGCTGCTAACCAAAGGGTCAGCAGTTTGAATTCACCAGGTGCTCCTTGGAAACTCTATGGGGCAGTTCTACTCTGTCTTATAAGGTCGCTATGCTTCGTAATCGACTCGATGGCACTGGGTTTAGTTCAATGGTCTACAGACACTGGGAATGCTAATTATCAAAATTTCAGCCAAATGCAAGCTATATAGAATATATATTTAAATGAAAAAGTGTGCTATAAAACTGTGTACATGAATAAATATATAACATTGTAAAAATATGCAGGTGAACGGAAAAAACTTGAAAAATATATGAAAATTAAAAATAATTTTTTTTAGAACGGGAATAAAATTTTGCAAGAATTGTTCTTTTCAAAGTGATGCTATTAGCATTGTGTTGTTATTTTCACAAATAAAATAGCTAGAATAAAAATATAATACTTATATAGAAAGGTGTTTTGATAATGTTCTATTAAGAGCTTCACAGTGTCCTACAAATCTGAGTTTCCAATCATTGCTGGCAATCAGTGTTTCGTGTGGGACTGCACTTAATATACAGTACACCCGTGAGCTTTAAGATAGAATAGCTACACCTTTGACAACCCCATCATACAGTCTGAATTTTATGTAAGGAATTGCACATATCCACACAAAGAAGTAAATGAACTCAACCACCAGAAAAATAAAGATCAATTCTTACACTAATTATGCCTACCCATCATCTACCACCTGAAGGTTTCTATTGCTAAGCCCTCCTACCCTTGGAGTATAGGCCTTCAATACCCCATTGTTTCATTGTCTCACATTTTTATGATTTGTCAATAGCCTTCCAACAGAATTCCTTGTCTCCATTCTCCCGCATCGCTCCAGCTTTTCTTAGACGTTGCATAAAATCAGTTCCCCTAAAGTGCTCTTACAATGTCTTCAGCCTGCTGATTAAGGAAAATAATGAAAAAATAAAACAAGCACTGTGATACTTACAGAAGCCCTGGTGGCACAGTGGTTTAGCACTCGCTAGCTAACCAAAAGGTCGGCAGTTTGACCTCAGGTGGTTTGAATCCACCGGCCACTCCACAGAAGAAAGATGTGGCAGTCTGCTTCCATAAAGATTATAGCCTTGGAAACCCTATGAAGCAGTTCTGCTCTGTCCTATAGGGACTCTATAAGTTGGAATTGACTCGATAGCAATGGGTTGTGTTACCTATAAGCTATCTTGATTCAATATAAGGTGCAAACAATTTTTGATTAGCTTCTAACCTAAAGGTTGGTATTTCGAACTTATCCAGCTGCTCTGTGGAAGAAAGTCCTGGAGATCTGCTTCCATAAAGATCACAGCCAAGAAAACCCTATAAAGCAGTTCCACTCTGTCACACATGAGGCTGCCATGAGTTGGAATCGACTCTACAGAAATAGGTTTTTTTTTTTAGTCGATGTCAGCACTCCTGTTCTCTCTTACCATGACCACACTAGCTCATAATCCCCAGCTAGCCTGCTCTAATTACACTAAAAAAAAAAAATTTTTTTTTTATTACACTAGTCTATATATTTTCTGCTCTCCATTCATTAACACAATATTCATCCTTGAAGGCCTTGATCTAATTCTTACTAAATCATATCCTCTGTGTTACACTCCAGTTATTTGGACAGAGGTGTAAAGATGAGGTACCTCCGTTTGTCGTACTGTGGTGGCTTACATGTTACTGTGATGCTGGAAGCTATGCCACTGGTATTTCATATAGCAGCAGGGTCACGCATGGTGGACAGGTTTCAGTTGAGCTTCTAGACTAACACAGACTAGGAAGAAGGACGTGGTGGTCTACCTCGGAAATAATTAGCCAGTGAAAACCTTATGATAGCAGTGGAATGTTGTCTGATATAGTGCTGGAGGACGAGCACCGCAGGTTGGAAAGCACTCATAGTACGACTGGGGAAAAGCTGCCACCTCAAAGAAGCGTCGTCCTTAACAGCATGGATGAAGTCAAGCTTTTGGGACCTTCATTTGCTGATGTGGGACAACTCAAAAAGAAACAGCTGATGATCAGCGAAAAAGAGGAAGACCCTCAATGAAATGGATTCACACAATCGCTGCAAAATGGGCTCAAACATAACAACAATTGTGAGGATGGTGCAGGACCGGGCAGTGTTTTGCTCTGTTGTACACAGGGTCCCTATGGGTCGGAACTGACTCAACAGCACCTAACAACAACAGCCACCTAACACTAACAATCATATTTGTATTGTTGAAATCTATTCGTTTCCCAAGCTAGACACAGGAGCTCAAAACTTCACTCTAGCTTCTTCAGCATTCCTTTATCGAAGCACAGTTTTTTGTTGGGTTTATTTCCTAAACCGCTCTCTATTTCTTCTCTTCATCTCTCTACATTTTCTCCAGTTTAAGCGCCATCTTCATCATGCCTTGATTTCTGCAATTACCTTCTAAGTGATCTCACCTTCTCTGGTCTTGTTCCACCAGATAAACTATTCTCTACATAATCACTAAAGAATTATTCCTAAAATACAATTATGATTATTCATTCCCCCCAGTGAAGGCTTTAATTGCTCTAAATCAACTTCAGTGTAACTTCTATGGTGGTTTACAAAACCCTCCATGACAGGTACTATCTATCTAGCAGCACCTCTCTGCATTTGCCATTTCATAATTTTTGCTCCAACACCACCAAGCCTCTTGTTTCTTGGTAAATACAGCATGTGGTTTTTAGGTTTGGGGCCTTTTCTCATGATCTTCTCTCTGTCTGTTTCACCATCCCCTCCCCTACTGCACATAAGCAAACTGGCTTGGCCTAAATCAGTTGCTATAGAGGCAATTCCGACTCATGGCTACAACATACGTGTTGGAATAGAACTGTGCTCCATAGAGTTTTCAATGGCTAATTTTTCAGAAGTAGGTCTTCAAGACTTTGTTCCAAGGCACCTCTGAGTGGACTTGAACCTCTAACCTTTCCATTGGCAGCCACGCATCTTAATCTTTATACCAACAAGAGACTCTCCAATTGGCTCTCTCCTCCTTTTTCTTCGAAACTAAAATAAGCGTGACTTTCACTGCTTTCCCTCTGTCTGATTTACTCCCAAACTGCTTTAGACATGTACCTATCTATTCACTTTCATAATGTTTCTAAAATGTTTATTTTTGTCCACGACAGCAGGCAGTAAACACCTTGAGAGCAGAGAATATGTATTATTTACTCACCAGCTCATAATATATGGTGGACATTCAATGACAGTTTATGGAATGAGCCAATAACGAAGGCCAGCCTGGCTCATTGCTTACAGAAGAGTTATAATGACAAGAATTTAATCTTGCTTTTATTGTATTATTATATACTACCCATTATTTGCTTATTTAATCTAAGAACTCTTTTCTGTTCTAGTCAAAATATTAGTGCTAAGGTAGACAGTGCTCTTGGCTTCTTTAGCAGGTTTGGTTCCATGTAACAAAAGATCTTCACACAGACTACCTGGAAAGATAGAAAGGGAAGGGGTGTACCGGCAAATGTCACCTCGGACTTGTGTGGTGTGTTTCCAGGTTGTAAGATCAGCCAGTTACTGCTTGCAAAGGTGAATTCAGGTTCAGGTAAATGTTAGTATTAGATATTTGATTTTTGCTGGAAAAAAACATCTTCTGTTGGGTTGTTCCTTTTAAATACCATGACCAGAAAAGTCCAGGGGGAAATCAAAGAAATGCGTTTGCCTTTACTTCACCTCGTTATATGTGCTATCTATTCCAGGATTATGACACTCAGCCGCTTTTGTTTGGTGAGTATGGATTCCCTAAGGGGCCTTGAAATACCTTTTGAAATACCAGGGAAATATCTTGCCATCTTATACAATTAAATGAACAAGAACTTAGGTTACATTTACAAAATACATGCTAAGGGATTTTTAAAATGTGGCCACGTTTGCATATATTTCCTTCTTGTATACTATTTATTGTAATAGAAACTAGAAATATGTGTTTCTATAAAATGAGCAAGCAATGCATTATGATCTGGTTCTAAGTGGTAGAGTGATATTTCAAAAGAAAACAAAATCTGTCTTGTCGAATAAAAATACGTTTAGAGTATAATTTTCAAAGCTACATGTAATCATCAAATGGCAGGTTTTGAAAGTCTGATAATTTCCTTTGTAACCCTTTACTAAAGAAAAAGACCACTCTTGAGTTTCACCAAATAACAAAATGAAATGAAAAAAAAAATATTGAAAATGTTGCTGGACCACAAATACTAATTTTTAAAAAGAAATGGCTTCAGGAGACAGTGACCCTATACTTCAAAAGTGAGTTTATTGCAGGATTCTCATTCATGTTTTGCTCTCATTGAGCATTTTTTTTATTGACTAACCAACAGATATCTTCTAAGTACCTATTATTATAAATGTTCATTATTGCAACAGTTATCAAGGTAATGTGCTAGGAGTATCCAAAAAATCAAAGGATTTTCCAAAATGATTGAGACAAGATCCCAGTGCACGTATTCACTAAAAACACAAAGACAATTTGGGATTCTTGCTATGGGCCATGCTGTATCTTGTCGTTAACTGAAGGGCAGTCAATGAGTACAGTACAGCAGTTTCCCTATTAATCAAAAAAGTATCCAGAATATGGATTGAATTGTATTTCCTCAAAACATGTATTGTAAACCCTAACCTTTATACCAGTGGACGTAATCCCATTTGAGAATAGGGTATTCTCTGATATGTTAATAAGGACAGTATGTAAGGATATGTTTTAAACCAATATCTTTTGAGATATAAAAGAGTAGATGAGGCACACGAGAAGACAGAACAGGGGGAAGACCAATACTATCTCAAGATGAAGGAGGCAGACCAGTCTACAAGCTCAGGAACTCCAAGGATGGCTGGCTAGAGAGGCTGAGACAAGGATTTTCCCCCAGAGCTGACAGAAAGAGAGTCTTGCCTTGGAACTGGGGCCCTGAATTCAGACTTCTAGTCTCCTAAACTGCAAGAAAATAAATTTTGTATTCGTTAAAGTATTTCTGTAATAGCAGCGCTAAGAAACTAAGACACCTCACACTTTCCATTAAAATGTTTAAAACTTTTGGGGACCGGTATAGTGAGGTGTAGAAAAAAGAAAATAATTTAAAATGTATTAAAGTCTTCCTTTACCAATCCCAGTGGATGAGAATCATATAGGCAGTACTTGGATCAGATATAAAAAGGATCGTTTCCATAGCCACTGTTTTTCCACAGGCGGCCAATTCCTGGGTAAGGAGCAAAGGCCACCTTTTTGGCCAGAAGCCACCCCTACTCTGATGCTTTTATATGGCAATAACTCAGGCTTTACATAGCAGCTGATGGCCAAATAATCCAAGTGTAATTAAAAGTCATGTTCAGAAAACAGAAAGAAATCCCCACAGAGCAGTTTCCAGGAGGAAAGCTATCAGGCATCCACACAGGAGGCCAAACACAAAGGATATATGAGCCAACAATGACTTGGGAAAGAAAACAGACCTGGCTAAAGATGGAAGCACTAAGGAGGGAAGCTGGAAGCTCACAGGCTCCAAAAGAAATGGCCGCTCAGAGCTGATTAGCTCACCTGAAAGTGACAAGCAAGGAAAATAAGAAAAATCCCTCTTGGACCTGAAACAAAAGAAATGCCCTAAGCGCATTAGCATCAGGGAGCCAAAAGGCTTTGTTCCCACATGAAATTAGCTGAAAGAATTACAAAATAATGACCATCTTTGGTAAATAGACTTAAGGCCTCTATGTAGCTCTAGTGTCCAAGGTTAGTTATTTCTTCCGTGAGCACAAAGGAGCATTTGTATTGAAGCCTCTGACGTCAGCAAAGGAGCCTGACTGGATTTTCCCTAGGGGGCATGAGGAATTTATCAAAGCAATAAAAAATTATAAAGTGGTAAAACATAGTTGACAGGAAAAGCCTTTGGAAAAAAATAATTCTTCCTTTAAAAGGCAGGTTTCAGTGAATTGGAGTAGAAAAAAGACATGTCAAATGTGTTGTTGTTGTTGTTAGGTGCCCGGTCCTGAGCCATCCTTACAATCGTTGTTATCCTTGAGCTCATTGTTGCAGCCACTGTGTCAATCCACCTCGTTGAGGGTCTTCCTCTTTTCCGCTGACCCTGTACTCTGCCAAGTATGATGTCCTTCTCCAGGGGCTGATCCCTCCTGACAACATGTCCAAAGTATGTAAGACGCAGTCTCGCCATCCTTGCTTCTAAGGAGCATTCTGGTTGTACCTCTTCTAAGACAGATTTGTTCGTTCTTTTGGCAGTCCGTGGTATATTCAATATTCTTCACCAATGCCACAATTAAAAAGCATCAATTCTTCTTTGGTCTTCCTTATTCATTGTCCAGCTTTCACATGCATGTGATGCAATTGAAAACACCATGGCTTGGGTCAAGTGCACCTTAGTCTTCAAGGTGACATCTTTGCTCCTTAACACTTTGAAGAGGTCCTTTGCAGCAGATTTGCCCAGTGCAATGTGTTTTTTGATTTCTTGACTGCTGCTTCCATGGCTGTTGATTGTGGATCCAAGTAAAATGAAATCCTTGACAACTTCCATCTTTTCTCCATTTATCATGATGTTGCTCACTGGTCCAGTTGTGACAATTTTTGTTTTCTTTATGTTGAGGTGTAATCCATACTGAAGGCTGTGGTCTTTGATCTTCATTAGTAAGTGCTTCAAGTCCTCTTCACTTTCAGCCAGCAAGGTTGTGTCATCTGCATTACGCAGGTTGTTAATGAGGCTTCCTCCAATCCTGATGCCCTGTTCTTCATATACTCCAGCTCGTATTATTTGCCCAGCATACAGATTAAATAGGTATGGTGAAAGAATACAACCCTGATGCACACTTTTCCTGACTTTAAACCAATCAGTATCCCCTTGTTCTATCTGAACAACTGCTTCTTGATGTATGTAAAGGTTCCTCATGAGCACAATTAAGTGTTCTGGAATTCCCATTCTTTGCAGTGTTATCCATAGTTTGTTATGATCCACGCAGTCAAATGCCTTTGCATAGTCAATAAAACACAGGTAAACATCCTTCTGGTATTCTGTGCTTTCAGCCAGGATCCATCTGACATAGGCCATGACGTCCCTGGTTCCACGTCCTCTTCTGAAACCAGCCTGAATTTCTGGCAGTTTTCCCTGTCGATATACTACTGCAGCTGTTTTTGAATGATCTTCAGCAAAATTTTGCTTGCGTGTGATATTAATGATATTGTTCTATAATGTCCACATTCAGTTGGATCACCTTTCTTGGGAATAGGCATAAATATGGATCTCTTCCAGTTAGTTGGCCAGGAAGCTGTCTTCCATATTTCTTGGCATAGACGAGTGAGCACTTCTAGTGCTGCATCTGTTTGTTGAAACATCTCAATTGATATTCCATCAATTCCTGGAGCCTTGTTTTTCGCCAATGCCTTCAGAGCAGCTTGGACTTCTCCCTTCAGTACCATCGGTTCCAGGAAAATTGTACTAGCCAAGTCTCCTTGTTGGGCAAGGTTGTAACTAAAGAGAAAGAAGTGGTCAACATATTTTTTTTTTTTCTGTATTATCTCAGCTTGGCAGAAGACATGGCCCCTTAATGAATATTTTTGTTATAGATGAGGAGGTGAATTTCCCTTGGTACAAGCAGAATCATTCTCAAAAATGACTATCGAAATATCTGATCTCTGCCTTGCTGAAAAGTAATAGGATATTATTCGAGTAACCAGTCTTATGAAGCAGAAGCTCACATGGAGCCTTCACTGTTTTAGGAAGAGTACAAGATAGTACAGTAGTATTTTGGTTTTTACAACACCTGCTTTAAAATGTCTAGAGAGCGCTTAGTGATTCTATACATAAAAACAAACAAACAAAACCCAAACCCATTGAGTAGAGTTGATTCCGACTCATAGCGACCCTATAGGAAGAGTAGAACAGCTCCATAGAGTTTCCAAGCAGCGCCTGGTAGATTTGAACTGCTGATCTTTTGGTTAGCAGCTGTAGCTCTTAATCACTATGCCACCAGGGTTTCCAATTCCGTACATAAGATTATTATTTCTTGTCTACTACTGTCTCAATGCAAAAAGCTGGATAAGTTGGTACCACATTCGTAGAGTATGTTTAGGGCAGTTTGTCTTAAAATATAGACTGTGACATTCACGATGTTTGCTATGGAAGAAGCCATTTGGGGGATCTTAAAAATGTCAGTTATTTCCAAAGCAGCTGAAAGGGAGGATCAATTAGAGGCTCTGTAAGATCAATCCGGGTGCTGATTCACACATATTAAAATACAGTGTATATACTAAAAAAAAAAAACAGAATTTACTGGGTTGTATGGTTGTTGTTAGTTGCTGTTGAGTCTGCCCTGAGTCATGTGACCTTATGTAAAACAAAATGAAACTTTGGTCCTGTGCCATCTGCATGGTCATTGATATATTTGGATCCATTGTCGCGGCTATCGTGTCAATCCACCTCATTGAGGATTTCCAACGTTTTTGTTGACCCTCTATTTTACCAAACATAATGTCCTTTTCTACTGATTGGCCTTTCCTGATGAATTGTTCAAAGTAAGCAGGCCAACATCTCACCATCCTTATTTCCACGGAGCATTCTGGTTGCATTTTTTTTTAAGACTAGGCTGGAGGAGCTTATAAATGCTAAAGGATGCCTTTATCTCTGAGTCTAGAAAGATGGGGCGTTTGTTGACTACCTCTGGCTGCTTGTTGAATACCATGTAATTCTATACATACCAATTGAATTCTTTTAAATTAAGCCAAGACAGCCCGTACATTTTCAAGAAATACAATGCTTTATGTGTAAAACATATAGATTTTGGTGCTGTGAGGAAGAAAATTATTGTCACTCAGTGCTTTCCAGAAGTACACATTTTGATTTAAAGAAACCTTGGCTTATTTCCTTGCAAACCTTTATCTTTACCAGCCCCAGACCATGAATCATCACCATTTAAGAGAACTTTTTTCAATAAATTCAATAAATTAGAATAGAATGTGAGTATTTCTTCTGTTCAGAAACTATTTGGCTTATGAGGGGAATTGTTAAAACACTTCAAAGAACTTCAGGTACATTTTCTTTTTCTTTTTACTTTTTGAGAGAGAGACAGAAATTCATCTCTTAAGGCAACTTGACTGGGAGGAAGTCCTTCATCCGTGGACTTACTTGCTGCATATATTTGACCTTATGAATAAAGCAAAATGCTCAATTAATGGCCTGGGAATCATTGTTACAGCCACAGCTAGTAAGGTGAAAAAAAAAATCAAAACCAAAACTATGATCCTCATGGACAAGTGTTAAGTTTCCTCTATAAAATTCCCAATATTTGAGAAGTGCTTCTATTGGCTACAACCAAGAGTAGAATATATATTAATTTCTCACAAACTGAGGTCTTTTTATTAAAAAAAAAACTACAGAATTTCTGTTGGAGGGTAATTCTGTTTAGACAATTTCAAAATTGAAGTGTAAAATTTAATGATGTAGACCTTGCCAAAGATGACCTAATAGATTTGAGGAAAAAAAAAAAAAAATACTAGAGCGTGAATTCAACTTGATGGGTTTTAAAAAGTTCTCTTATTTCTCAGAGAAAACCTACTTTCATCAGCAATGTGAGCCATGAAAATTCCCATAGTCTTTGCTTGTCCTCGTTTTCGTGAGTCAGAGCTTTCAGCACTTGTTAGTATCAAAACCATAAGGCAAAGTCACCTGGATGTCAAAGTTGGCATACCGTTGAGATTTACTTCTCAGCAATAAAAAGATTTATATTTTGTTTATTTTGTACAGTTTGAGATTATTCACCCTTTTCCAGGAAGAAGGTATTTATTTTTGCATGAAAAATGAGATGCATGGTATTTCTGAAGCTTTCTATAGTCAGTATACCTGCTGCCTTTGAGTCGGAATGAGGGAATTACACCTCCAAGACAGAAATGAGTTGTGTGAAAACAAAATTGCTTGCATGTGTTTATGTGCATTTTTTGTTGAAGGAATTTCATATGTTTTATGAAATTCTCAAAAGTTTCGAGAGTAAAAATGTAATTGAGCAACTAATCTGTAGGGAAACTCTCCTGAATTATAAAATATAGCATAAATGAGTAAACAAGTGTAGGAAGTTTAGATTTTGAAGGATATTAGAGTTGTGATTAGTCTGCTCTTATTATGTATGGGAACACTATGAGTTAGAATCGACTCGATGGCAACAGGTTCAGTTTGTTTTTTTGGTATTCATAGAAGGAAAAAAAAACCATTGCCGTCAAGTCAATTCTGACTCATAGCAACCTTGTAGGACAGAAAAGAACTGCCCCATAGGATTCCCAAGGAGTGCCTGGTGGATTCGAACTGCCGACCTTTTTGGTTAGCAGCTGTAGCTCTTAACCACTATGTTACCAGGGTTCCCTCATAGAAGGGAAGGGAGAGTGATAAGATTATCTTTTCTGAAGTTGCTTAGAAAATGTCAAGGGTTAGGGACATATGCATTCAATAACTCAAAGAAATGAAACTAATCAACTCTCTATAAAGAAAAATACTTTTTAATTAATTCATTTATTTATAGTGCTTTAAGTGAAAGCTTACAAATCAAGTATACTCCTAGCTGCTCTCCCCCTAATGAGACAGCACACTTCTCCTCTCCACCCTATATTCCCCATGTCTATTCAGCCAGCTCCTGTTCCCCTCTGCCTTTTCATCTTGCCTCCAGACAGGAGTTCCCACATAGTCTCACGTGTCTACTTGAGCCAAGAAGCTCACTCTTCACCAGTATCATTATCTATCTAATGGGTCCAGCCCAATTCCTGTCTGAAGAGTTGGCTTCAGGAATGGTTCCAATCTTGGGGTAACAAAGGGTCTGGTGACCATGACCTCCAGGGTCCCTCTAGTCTCAGTCAGACCATAAAGCTTGGTCTAAGAAAAATAATTTTTGAGGCTACATTTAAATTTGAAAATAGATCCTTCATCAATCAGAGACACAAAAGTCAACTAGAGAAATTGTTAAAATGTGGACTTTCATGCACTCTGCCTGGGATGGGGTATGAGATTCTTCATTTCTAACAAGATCCCAGGTGAAGCCATTACTACTGCTCTGTTCCATATTAAATAGCAAGGACCTAGGCTAACAATATATGTTGTGTTAGGACAAAGACTAGGCTGCAAAATATTTTATCTAACTTGCTGACTTACGTTGTTGTGGTACTTGTTTGACTTTTTGCTGTTGCCTATACTCTAGGGCAAGGATCACTGCCATATATCTGCATTATTGTAATGGCCTGCTAACTGTTCTCCTGGCCTCCTGTCAGTTCGTCTTATAATTTAATAATATTATGTGCCAGGTACTTGTTTAAACACCTTGTTGTTGTTAGTTGCCATTGAATCAGTCCCAATCCTGGTGACTGCACGTGTACAGAGTAGAACTGCTCTATAGGGTTTTCAACGCTGTGACCTTTCAGAAGCGTATTGCCAGGCCTACCTTCCTAGGTAACTCTGGGTAGATTTGAACCACTAGGATTTAGGTTAGTAGTCCAAAGCTTAACCATTTGCTTAGACACCTTACAGGAATTAAATCATTAAAGCATCCTCTGTCAGATTAATCAACTCCCAAAATATTCCTATTACATTACCCCCATGTTCCAAAACTTTCAGCAGTTTCAACAGTTATTGAGAATGGGTTCAGGGCTTTCCCCCTGCACTCTCTCATTCATCATCATTGTTCTAGAGTCAGAAGTTTCTAGGCGAGGCAAATTTCCACTTTGTGCCATTCCGTATTAAGCGTCAAGTCTAGCCTATATTTACATAACTAGTAAACAGAGTCATCTTTTAATAATCTGTATTCTCAGTGTCTAGAATGTTTCTTCGTCTTTTCCGTTGTTGATATGTAGGGCCTTTCTAATCCTGGTAGTCGCCTGTGCTTGAGAAAGAGTCCCAAACATCAATATGTCTAAATATTTAGTGTTTAAAACCAGACCAGACCCATTGCGATTGAGCTGATTCTGACTCATAATGATCCTTCCTTTAGGGCAGAGTAGAACTGCGCCATATGGTTTCCAAGGCGTGGCTGGTGGATTAGAACTGCTGACCTTTTGGTTAGCAGCCAAGCTTTTAACCACTTCCCCACCAGGGCCCTCAGTGTTTAAGGGTAGATGGTAAAGCAAATAGATACTAAGAACTTGCAAAGAGAAAATAGGGCATATATTGTAGGACCAAATATAAATTGCTAGATGCGTCCTAATTTTTCTTATATACTCTGATATTTTTATTCAGAATTTTTCCTTAAGTGATGTAGATGATTATGATGTTAGGTTAGGAGGAGCCTAAAATTGTGAGTGGGTGCAGATTTCATGAGCTGTAAACTTCTTTCTTTTGGGACATTTTATTGTGTTTTCGGTGAAGGTTTACACAGCAAATTAGTTTCCCATTCAACAATTTATACATAATTTTTGTTCTGTGACATTGGTTACTATCCCTACAATATGTCAGCACTCTCCAATTTCCACCCTGCCTTCCACATTTCCATTCCTCCTGTTTCCGTGCTCCTCCTTGTCTTCTCATCTTTGCTTTTGGGCAGATGTTGCCCATTTGGTCTCATATAGTTTATTGTTCTAAGGAGCACATTCCTCACGGGTGTTATTGTTTATTTTATAGGCCAATCTATAATTTGGCTGAAAGGTGATCTCCAGGAGTAGCTTCAGTTCCAGGTTAAAGAATGTCTTAGGGTGATAGTCTCAGGGGTTCCTCCAGTCTCTGTCAGTCCAAACTATACATTTCTTGGTTAAAAAAAAAAAAAAAGTACATGTCCATGAATGTTCGTATCAGCACTATCACAATCGTGCTAAAAGGTGGGGAAAAAATCCAATGTTTGTCAACTGGTGAACAGGTAAACAAAATGCAGTATATCCATACAAGGGCTTGTTATTCATGCTACAACATGAATAAACCTCAAAAACATTAAGCTAAGTCAAAGAAGCTAGACACAAAAGGTCACATACTTTGTGATTTGCTTTATATGAAATATCCACAATAAGCAACTCCAGAGAAACAGCAAGTAGATTAGTGACTTCCAGGGGCTGGGGATTAGAGAGAATGGTGAGTGACTGCTTAGTGGCTATGGGGCTTCTCTTTGAGGCGATCAAAACGTTTTTTAAAAAAAGATAAAAGTGATGGGTGTACAAAATTGTGAATGTACTAAACGCTACAGAATTATATACTGTAAAATGGTTAAAATCTTTAGGTAAATTTTATGTTATGTAAATTTGACCTTAATACAGAAAATTAGATAAATAAATAAATGTACATGCTTGAGAAAGATTTGGAGCATTACACTGTTTATTTTTTTCATTGGGCTGATTGGTTCCACAAGGATTGTATAATCCTCCAGTGACTGGCAGAAAGTTTGACTTCTCTTTAAAGTTACCACCAGAGTCCCAAATGGCCAAAATTTCTACAGAAGGGAGTTGCTGACATAGACTTCCAATTCCTTATTGATAATCTTAGCAATTCAAATTAACTTATCTGAAATTTTGGGCTCTCGATAATATAACATATTATGACTCAACCGTATTTAACAGAGCTCCTCAAAGACAACCTCTGCTCTAGGTGTAAATTTCCTTGAAATTCCACAAATGTGTCATCATTATTTTCACCTGCACACCAGGGTGTTCCATCCACTCTCGAAGCCCTAACTGACGTTGCATCAGCTTTTATTGCCACCTTTTTCTGAAAGATCTTGTTTCCATCTAAAGCAGTAAGATAGATCCAAACATTACAGTTCCCTCAAGTGTTGTGCCATCCTTATCTTCTTAACTAGCTCATGAGAATTAAGAATCGAGACCATCTGTGTTAATGTGATTTAGTTTTTGCTCCAAAAAAGCTTTGCCCAGAAAAGATAAGCTATAACCCCATAAATAATTTCACAGCTTGCTTCAGAAGAGTTCAACAAATCTATTTATCAGAGACACCTGGCAAACAGTTTACTTATTAAGCACAGTTTACTTATCAAGACTCACTTCAAGACCTTTACTGTGTCTGCCATTCTAATCTATTGTATTGCAAAATTTACCCAATCCTAATTTATCAGTTCTCCATTTTGAAAAATCCACTTTAAACCTCTCACGCTCAGACCCCTAAGTTCTATAAATCTTTTAATTCCGACTTCCCCATTATCAACATCGTGTTCTTCCTTATGTAGTAAAGCCTAATACATTTAGTTTTGCCTTCTAGTGATAATCTGAGGAGTCCAATACCAGAAAGTATGAGCAGGGCTTCCTTATTTTCTGATCACCCACTGAACGTTGGTGAATACAAACAAACAAACAAACAAATCAGTTGCCATAGACTCAATTCCAACTTGTGGTGTTTCTGTGAGAGTTAGAGCAGAACTGTATGTACTCCATCAGTGCCTGTATTTGCTTAGAAGTAAATATCCAGGCCTTTCTTCTGAGGAGACATTGGTTAAACATCCAACCCCCATGGTTGGTAGCCGAGCACATAACTGTTTGCATCGTCTGGGGACTCGGTGAATACACAGGGATGCATTTCACACAGGAAAAAGCAGTCAAGGGAGGATGTTTGTTAAGTTAAATAAAAAAGGAAAAAAGCAACAGTACTGGGTGTCGTTTCTTAGGGAAATCCCATGATGTGAGCCATCATCATGCAAACAGCATGTGCTTATTAAGAGCTAAAGTCTAGGATGAATCTATTTGTGAGTTAGAGCCTCTCCTTTCATTACACACACAATCATTAGCCCCCTTCAGGGACATCCATTTTCAAATAGAAAAGTCTCTTCCTTAGAAATCTAAGGTAATTCTTCTTAAATTGCACCATATCACTGTAAGCCAGGCTACATAGGGAGACCTCCCGAAGTTGCAAAGAAGAGGCACCTCCGGCTTCTGCTCCCTCTTGCAAGAGTGTTTAAAAGGGTTGAAGCGATCGAACAATTACTGATATCTAGAACTGTGGGGAGTGAGCTTGTCTCTCCGTTAATATGCTTAGTACTTATTACTCCCAATTATATTCTTGTGCATGGCTGACAATAAGCACAAGGATTATTCATTACATTATGACCTGAAAATGAAAGGAAGAAGGAAAGTGTCTAAATAAGGGAGACACCACTGACTCAGAAACTGATGCCTCTGGTAAACTAAAAATCCTACTTTCAACCAATGGATGGAGAAAACCCCTTAATGATGCTCTCAGGAAAGCCTTAGAATTGTTAGTAGAGAGAAAATTTTAAAGGACTCAGCCTATGAGTGCAATGGGGAAAAAAGCCTTCTGAGGCAACAGACCATATCCCATGCACTAAAGCAGTAAGCAGAAAAGTGACAGTCTTTCTTTCTATACCCGACTTTTGTCCTAAAGGATAGCAGCGGATATGCGGTACATGGTAGGTGGGATTTTGCATCCATTTGTGTGATAAATACTATGCTGTGTAGGGAATAGCACGCTATGAAAGCATACGTCAGAGGGCCTTCGCCCGGAGGTGAGACTGAAACGCTGGATTACGTTTCCTCCTTTGTTTTTCCACAGCATCATTCGGCTTGTCCCTATTATGACACTGATTGTTATTTTAGTTTTTTTTTTTTTTCAATTTCCTTAGCCAGAGGGAAATTGGCCCAGAGAAAATTCACTGTCTGAAGACACAGTTGTGGAACGTGGACCACCAATTGAATGCTTCTTTGCTTCGACGGCCTAGTGACTCATTTACCCATGAAATCATATCATGAAGGTTTCCTTCCCCCTTGCTTATTGTTTTAATTGTGGTAAATATATACATATACACGTATATGAAAATTTTTTTTCATTGCAACATTTTTTTACATGTTCAATACAGTGACATTAAATTATGTTCATCACGTAAGACAAGCATGGGCACTACCCATTTGAATTTTTTTTTTTTTTTTACCGTTAACAGAAACTCTTTACCCCCCAAGCAATAACTTCCCTTTTTCGCATCCCCCCTGTGCCTGGTAACCACTATTAAACTTTGGTCTCTACACCTTTACCTGTTCTAGATATTTCTTATAAGTGGGATCATACAATATTTGTCTTTTTGTGATCAACTTATTTTACTCAGCATAATGTTTTCAAGGCATAACTATATTGTAGCATGTATCTGAATTCCATTTCTATTTCTGGCTGAGTAATAGTCCATTGTATGGCTACACCACATTTTATTTATCCATTCATCTATTGGTAGACATTTAGGTTGATTTTACCTTTTGGCTAATGTGAACAGTGTTTCAACGAACACTGGTGCACAAGTAACTGTTTGCATTCTTGCTTTCAATTATTTTGGGTGTATACCTAGGAGTGGAATTTCTGGGTCATGTGATAATTCTATGTTTCACTTTTTTAGGAACTGACAAACTCTTTTCAGTAGAAGCTGTATCATTTTATAATTCCACTAGCAATGGATGAAGTTCCCAGTATCTCCACATTCTCACCAATACCTGTGATTTTCTGGTTTGTTTTTTTGTTTGTTTGTTTTAATCATAATCATCTTAGTGAGGGGGGAGAAGTGATATCTCATTGTGCCTTTAATTTGCATTTACCTGATGACTGATAGGAAACGGTGGTGGCATAGTGGTTAAGAGTTCGGCTGCTAAACAAAAGGTTAGCTGTTTGAATCCACTGGGCACTCCTTGGAAACCCTATGGGACAGTTCTACTCTGTACTATAGAGTCGCTATGAGCTGGAATCGACTTGATGGCAATGGGTTTGGTTTTTGGTTTTAATGACTAATGACATTGCGAATCTTTTTTATGTGTTTGTTAGCCTTTTCTATATCTTCTTTGGTGAAATGTCTATTCAAGTCCATTGTCCATTTTTGTTTTAAATGGATTGTGTGTCTTTTTGATGTTAAGTTTTTGGAGTTATTTATATATTCTGGTTATTAAGCATTACCTGATATATGATTCCTCCATTTTTTTCCCCATTTGTATGTTGCCTCTTTGTTGATAAAATCTTTGATGCACAAAAGTTTTTTTATTTTGATGAAGTCCAATTTATCTATTTTGTCTTTTATCACTTGGACTTTTGGTGTCATATCTAAGAATCCATTGTCAAAAACTAGATCCTGAAGCATTGACCCTATGCTTTCATCTAAGGGAATAATAGTTTCAGTTCTTATATTTAGGTCCCTGATCCATTTTGATTTAATATTTATATACACTGTGAAGTATGAGCCCAGCTTCATTCTTCTGCAAGTGAAAATTCAGTTGTCTCAGCACCATTTATTGAAGTCACTATTCTTCCCCCATTGAATGGATTTAACGCTCTGGTTGAAAATCAGTTGAACATAGATGTATAGGTTTATTTCTGGAGTCTCAATCCTATATTATTGGTCTATATGTATATCATTACACTAGTACTAGACTGTTTTGATTACTGTCGATTTAAAGTATATTTTGAGTTAAGAAAGTATGACTCCTCCTACTTTGTTACTCTTTCAAGATTACTTCATGTATTTGGGGCACAAACAATTCTATATAAATCTGAGAACTGGCTTTTCCACTTCTGCAAAGAAGACTATTGGAATTGGATTACATTGAATTTATAGATAGCTTCAGGTAGTATTGACATCTTACCTACATTAAGCCATCGAACCCACGTACAGGAGCCCTGGTGGTGCATTGGTTAAAAGAGCTTGTCTGCTAACTGAAAAGTCAGTTGTTTGAACTTGCCAGCTGCTCCACTGGAGAAAGATGTGGCAGACTGCTTCCATAAAGATTTACAGCATTGGAAACCCTATGGGCAGTTCTCCTCTGTCCTACAGGGTGGCTATGAGTTGGAATTGACTCCACATCAATGGATTTTTGGTTTAATCCATGAACACAGAATGCCTTTCCATTTATTTAGGTCTTCATTAATTTGTTTCAGTAACATTTTATAGTTTTTTGTGTACTGTAAACTTATTCCTAGGTAATTTCTTTGACACTATATTGTAAATGGATTTGTTTCCTTAATTTCATTTTCAGAATGTTAATTGCTAATGTATAAAACCCAATTGATTTTTGCCTGTTGATCTTCTATCCTGTTGCTTTGATGAATTAATTTATTGGCTCTAGTAGTATTCTTGTGATATTTTTGGTGTCTTCTATATAAAGGATTTTGAATTATCTTCAGCAAAATTTTACTTGTGTGTGATGTTAATGATATTGTTTGATAATTTTCCTGTTAGGTTGGATCACCTTCCTTTGGAATGGGCACAAATATGGATCTCTTCTAGATGGCTGGGCAAGTAGCTGTCTTCCAAATTTTTTGGCATAAACGAGTGAGTACTTTCAGCATTGCATTTTTTTGTTGAAACATCTCAATTGATATTCCATCAGTTCCTGGAGCCTTGTTTTTCACCAATGCCTTCAGTGAAGCTTGGACTTCTTCCTCCAGTACCATTGGTTCTTGATCATATGCTACCTCCTGAAAAGTTTGAATGTTGACAAAATTCTTTTTGGTACAATGTCTCTGCATATTCCTTCCATCTTCTTTTGATGCTTCCTGCATCATTTAGTGTTTTCCCAGTAGAATCCTTCAATATTACAGCTGGAGGTTTGAATTTTTTTCTTCCGTTCTTTCAGCTTGAGAAATGCTGAGCATGTTCTTCTTTTTGGTTTTCTAACTCTAGGTCTTTGCACATTTCTTTATAATTCTTTATTTTGTCTTCTCAAGCCACCCTTTGAAATCTTCTGTTCAGCTCTTTTACTTCATCATTTCTTCAGTTCACTTTACTACGCTACATAGAACAGCAAGTTTTAGAGTCATTTCTGAAACCCATTTTGGGCTCTCCTTTCTTTTTAATGACCTTTTTCTTTCTTCGTGTACGATGTCCTTGATATCATCTCATAACTCTCTGGTCTTTGGTCGTTAATGTTCAATGCATCAAAGCCATCATCTTTTTCCACAATTCTAGTTGATTTGATTTCTGTCTGTGTATTCCATCCAGTGAGGTCCACATGCATAGTTGTCATTTATGCTGTTGAAAAAATCTATTTGCAATGAATAAGTTGTTCATCTTGCAAAATTCTATCATAGGTTTCCCTGCATAGTTTCTATCACCAAGGCTGTATTTTCCAACTACCTGTCCTTCTTTGTTTCCAACTTTTGCATTCCAATCACCAGTAATTATCAATGCATTTAGATTGCATGTTTGATCAATTTCAGGCTGTAGAAGTTGGTAAAAATCTTCAATTTCTTCATCTTTGACATTAGTGACTGATGTGTAGATTTTAAATTTGAATAACAGTATTAACTCCTCTTCCTTGTAGGCCTATCAATATTACTGTATCACTGACAGTGTTGTACTTCAGGATAGATCTTGAAATGTTCTTTTTGACAATAAACGTGATGCTGTTTCTCTTAAATTTGTCATTCCTGGCATAGTAAACCTATGATTTCTGATTCAAAATGGCCAAAACTAGTGCTTTTCAGCTCACTAATGCCTCTAGTTTTTTTTTTTTTTTTTTTTTTTTTTTAATGCCTAGGATAAAAAAAAAAAAATTTTTTTGGATATTGATCTGCAAATGTTCCATTTCATTTTTGACAACTTCCAATTTTCCTAGATTCATTCTTCATACATTTCATGTTCCTAATAGATTTTTTCAGCTGTTTTTTCTCATTTTACATCACACAACATCAGCAAATGGAGGTTCTGAAAGCTTTACTCCATCCACATCATCAAGGGTGACTCTACTACTTTGAGGAGGCATTTCTTCCCTAGTTGTATTTTGAGTGCCTTACAACCTGAGAGGCTCATCTTCCAGCAGTATATCAGACAATGTTCTGTTGTTATTCATAAGGTTTCACTGGTCAATTTTTTCAGAAATAGATTGGTTGCAGTAGTACATTGACAGAGAACTTCCAGAAATTCAAGCCAGATTCAGAAGAGAATGTGAAATGAAGAATGTCATTGCTGATATCAAATGGATCATGGCTAAAACAGAGAATACCAGAAAGATGTTAATCTGTGTTTTATTAACTATGCAAAGGCATTTGAGTGTGTGGATCATAACAAATTATGGGTAACATTTCGAAGAATGAGAATTCTAGAACACCTAATGATGCTCATGTGGAACCTGTACATAGGCTAAGAGGCAGTCTTTTGAACAGAACAAGGGGATACTGCATGGTTTACAGTTAGGAAATGTGGGCAGCAAGCTTGTATCCTTTCACCATATTTATTCAATCTGTGTGCTGAGTAAATAATCTGTGAAGCTGGATGATACAAAAAAGAATGCAGCATCAGGATTGAAGGAAGACTCATTAACAACCTGTTCTATGCAGATGACACAACTTTCCTTGCTGAAAGTGAAGAGAACTCAAAGCACTTACTGATGAAGATCAAAGTCTACAGCCTTCAGTATGGATTACACCTCAACATAAAACAAAAACCCTTACAACTGGACCAAAGAGCAACATCATGATAAACAAAGAGATTGAAGTTGTCAAGGATTTCATTTTACTTGGGATCCACAATCAATGTCCATGGAAATAGCAGTCAAGAAATCAGACAATGTATTCCATTGGACAAATCTGCTGTAAAAGACCACATTACAGTGTTGAAAAGTAAAGATGGAACTTTGAGGACTAAGGTGCACCTAACTAAAAGCCATGGTATTTTCAATCATCTCATATGCATGAGAAAGCTGGACAATGAATAAGGAAGACTGAAGTTTTGATGCATTTAAATTATGGTGTTGATAAAGAATGCTGAATATACCATGGACTACCAGAAGAATGAACAAGTCTGTCTTGGAAAAAGTACAGCCAGAATGCTCCTTAGAAGCAAGGATGGTGAGACTTCATCTTATGTGCTTTGGACATGTTGTCAGGAGGGGCCAGTCCCTGGAGAAGGACATCATGCTTGGTAAAGTAGAGGGTCATCGAAAAAGAGGAAGACCCTCAATGAGATGGATTGACACAGTAGCCACAACAATGGGCTCAAACATAGAAATGATTGTGAGGATGGTGCAGGATTGGACAGTGTTTCCTTCTGTTGTACATAGGGTTGTTGAGTGAGAACCAACTGGAAGGCATCTAACAACAACAACAACACATATAGAATCATGTCATCTGTGAAATTGGAGAGTTTTATTTCTTCCTTCCTGATCTGAATACCATTTATTACTTTTCTTTGCCTATTTTATCTCAGTAGGACTTCTAGTACAATATTCAATAACCATCGTGACTGTAGGAGTCCTTATCTTGTTCCTAATCTTAAGTGGAAAGTTCTCAGTCTTTCTCCATTGAATATGTTAGACATGGGTTTCTTATAAATACCCATTATCACATTGAGGAATTTCCCTCTATTCCTTGTGCTTTGCGTGTTTTAATCAAGAAAGGATGTTGGATTTTGTCAAATATTTTCTATTTTGATTTAGTGATCATGTGCTTCTTTTCTTTTGTTTTATTAATGTGGTCTGTGGCATTGATCAGGTTTCTAGTGTTGAGCCACTCTTGAATTCCTGGGATAAATCCCACTTGATCATGATGTATAATCTTCTTAATATGGCTTTTGGATGTGGTTGGTAATATTTAGTTGAGGAATTTTACATTGGTATTCAGAAAGAATATCAATCTATAGTTTTCTTTTCTTGTAGTGTCTATATCTGGCTTTTGTTGTCAGAGTAATTCTTCCCTCACTGAATGGCTTAAGAAGTGTTTAGTCTTATTTTACTGGTTTTGTTTTAAAGTTTAAATGGGATTGGAGTTTCTTCTTCTATATATGCTTGGTAGAATTTCCGAGTAAACCATCTGGTCCAGGACTTTTCTTTTTTGGCAGGTTTTTGATTACTGATTCAATCTCTTCAATTGTTATGAGTCTATTGAGCTCTTCCATCTCCTTTTGAGTCAGATAAGAAGACATCTTCTCATGTTTCTAGGAATTTATCCATTTTCTGTTAGTTATCTCATTTTTTGGCCTATAATTTTTCATACTGTTCTCTTATTGCTTTTTTATTATTCTTTTTCTTTCTGTAGGTTTGGTTGTAATGCCCCTACTTTCATTTCTTATTTTATATATTTGCATCTTACCTCTCTTTTTCTGTCAGTCTAGCTAATTTTTAAAAAAATTTTATTGATCTTTTCAAAAATTCAGCTTCTGACTTCATCAATTTCCTCTATTGTTTTCCTATACCCTATTTCATTTATCTCTTCTCTGATTTTTGCCATTTCCTTTGCTCTAGTAGTTTTAGACTTGGTTTGCTCCTCTTTTTCTAGTTCCTCAAGTTATATTGTTAGGTAATTGATTTGAAATATTTCTTCTTTTATCAAATAAACCAAAAAAAAAGAAAGAAAAAAATTAAACTCATCGCCGACTCTATTTTGACTCATAGTGGTCCTATGGTACAGGGTAGAACTGCTGTATAGGGTTTCCAAGGAGTGGCTGGTAGACTCGAACTGGTGACCTTTTGGTTAGCAGCTGAGCTCTTAACCACTGCGCCACCAGGGGTCCAACAGACACTATAAATTTCTCTCTCAGCAACACCTTTGTTGAATTCTATACGTTTTGGTATGCTGTGCTTTCATTTTCATTCTACTCTAAACATTTTGTCATTTCTTTCTTGATTTCTTTATTGACCCATTGGTTATTTAATAGTACGTGGTTTAATTTCTAGGAAAACCCTGGTGGCGTAGTGGTTAAGTGCTACGGCTGCTAACCAAAGAGTCGGCAGTTCAAGTCTGCCAGGTGCTCCTTGAAAACTCTATGGGGCAGTTCTACTTTGTCCTATAGGGTCGCTATGAGTCGGAATCGACTTGACGGCACTGGGTTTGCTTTTTTTTTTTTTTTTGGTTTAATTTCTGCATATTTGTGTAATTTCCAGGCTTCCTTCTGTTGCTTATTTCTAATTCCGTTCCATCGTGATCATAGAAGAGGTTTTGTATAATTTCCATCTTTTTAAGCTTGTTAAGACTTTCTTTGTGACCTGACATATGGTCTGCCTTGGAGAATGTGCACTGGAGAAGAATATGTGTTGTGATGTTGTTTGATGAAGCCTGTTAGGTCTAGTTGGTTTATAGAATTGTTCAAATCTTCTGTTTCTTTATTGATCTTGATTCTAGATATTCTGTACATTTTTGAAGGTGATGTATTCAAGTCTCCGGTTGTTATTGGAAAAGTCTATTTCTCCCTTCAATCCAGTCAGTGTTTGCTTTCTGTATATTGGGGCTTTGTTATTAGTTTCATAATTGATATATCTTTTTGATAAATCAATCCTTTTATCATTACATAATGTTCTTTGTCTCTTATAACTGATTTTGACATAAAGTCTATTTTGTCTGATGTTGAAACACCATCCCAGTTCTCTTTTAGTCACTACTTGTACGGAATTTTTTTTTTTTTTTCCTATCCTTTCACTTTCAAACTATTTGTTTCTTTGGGTTTAAGATATGTCTCTTGTATGGAGCATATAGTTGGATAGTGTTTTTTAAATGCATTCTGCCAATTTTTGCTTTTTAATTGGAGCATTTTTCAATTGTATTCACAGTAATTACCAATGACAGACTCATTTCTATCATTTTTTGTTTTTGTGTGTGTCTCATACCTTCTTTGTCCCTCACTTCTTCCAATACTGCCAATATTTATGTTTTGTTATTTGTAGTGAACCATTTTGATTCCATTCTCCTTTCCTTTTTTCATATACATATTTTTAGGTATTTTTTTTGTGGCGACCCTGAAAATTACATTTAACCTGTTTACAAAAACCTGGTTTAAATTGATACCAACTTACCTTCAATATCATGCAAAAACTCTATTCCTATTCTGGCCCTCTGTCCCCCCCCCCCATTTATGTTTTGTTATCACCTATTATATCTTTATATATCATATTTCCTGTAACATAAATTTGTACTTATTTTTTTATACATTTGCCATTATAAAACATAAAAAAAAAAATACTGACTAGAATTAACAACCAAAAATACCGTAAAACTGGCCCTTCCACTTGCCCATGAAATTACGTTTAAAGGAAGTCTTTTTTTTTTTTTCTATGTACAACTTCTAGTTTCTCTTTAGTGTCCTTTACTTTCCATCTGAGATTCGCCCTTTAGCATTTTCTTGCTGGATAGGTCTAGTGGTAGCAAACCCTCTCGGCTTTTATCTTGGAATCTCTTAATTTTGCCTTCATTCAACATATGATATTTTCCTGGATACAGTATTCTTGATTGATGGGTTTTTATTATTTGTTTGTTTCTTTTCTTTCAGCATTTTAAATATTTCAATTCATTGTCTTCAGGCCTCCAAGTCTTCTGAGGAGAAATTGGCATTTAATCTTAACGGGAATCCTTTGTATGTGGTAATTCATCTCTTACTTGCTGCTTTCATGGTTCTCTCTTTATATTCAGTTTTTGGGAGGTTAATTATAGTGTGTCTTAATGTGGAGCTTTTTGTGTTTATCCTACTTGAAGTTTGTTGAGATTCTTCGATATGTTGATTCATGTCATTCTTCCAGTATGAAAAGTTTTATTGTTTTATTTCTTCAAATATTCTTTCCATCCCTTTCTCTTTCATCTTTTTTTTTATTCCCATGATGCATATGTTAGTTTGCATAATAGTGTCATACATTTTTATTAGGTTGTGCTGAACGTTCTTGTGCCTTCTCTCTTGTTGCTTTTCTGACTCCATAATTTCAATTACCTTAGAAGCTTCAGCTCCATAGAAGCTTCCAGACTATCAGACAGCACACACTGATCATGTATCCTCAGGTGACTACAACCTTTATTCCTTGCTCACTGATACCTGCCTTCTGGATGAGGGCTTCAATTCCGGACATACCAAGGTCTTAGTCCTTCAGAATGTTCAGAACATACACCCTGGACAGTCTTCCCAGAAGCTCTGTCCTATTTCCTTCATAGCCAGAGTTTGGGGCCCTTCTAGTACACAGTTTGGCAGTTCAAATCTACCACGCGCTCCTTGGAAACTCTATGGGGCAGTTCTACTCTATCCTATAGGGCTGCTATGAGTCAGAATCGATTCAACAGCAATGGGTGGGTCTAGTACACAGGAAAGCTATGGGTTGACTGGGGCTGTAGTTTAGCTTCACCTATATGTCTGCCACACTAGGAGGGGTAGTGGTGGGGACAATGGAAGAGATTCCCCTACCATTTGAAATTGCTACCTATTTTTTTTTTCAGTTTATGACTTCTTGTTGCCTTCTTTTGCTTACCTTTTCAGTGTTCTTATAAGGTTGAGTACATATTTCTAGCTGCTTTTCTTGGTTCTTGTGTGGGCAAAAAAAAAAAAAAGTCATAGACTTTCTCATGATGCCATCTCCCCAGCAAGCTCTCAGTTGTACTTTGGTGTAATTCCTTATTTATTCCAATTTGATTGTGAATGTAATAAATGTAGGGGTCTTATTACATAGTTGCACTTAAAGTCCTCTATAAAGTGTCTGACAGGTCATAGGTGCTCAATCGTATTTGCTTCATGAATGAATGCAGCCTTAACTAAACAATCACTGTTACCCTTCCTTACTTCACACCATTGGGATTTTCAAACATATTAAGACAACACAAACTTTACGGAGAATATTATGTTGTTGTTGTTGTTAGCTGCCATAGAGTCAGTTCTGACCCACAGTGAAACTATGTAAAACAGAATGGAACACTGCCCAGTACTGGGCATTATCAAAATCTTTGTTATGCTTGAGCCCATTGTTGCAGCCACTGTGAAAATCCATCTTGTTGAGGGTCTTCCTCTTTTTTGCTGACCCTCCACTTTACCAAGCATGAGCTCCTGATCCAGGGACTGGTCCTTCCTGATAACATGTTCAAGTATGTGAGACAAAGTCTCACCATCCTTGCTCCTAAGGAACGTTTTGGCTCTACATCATCCAACACAGATTTGTTCATTTTTTTGGCAGCCCAGGGTATATTCAATATTCTTTGCCAACACCATAATTCAAATGCATCAAATCTTCTTCAGTCTTTCCTGCTCATTGTCCAGCTTTTGCACGCATATGAAAAAAAAAAAAAAAGAGGTGACTGAAAATACCATGGCTTGTTCAGGCTCACCTTAGTCCTCAAAGTGCCGTTCTTGCTTTTCAACAATTTAAGGAGTCTTTTGAAGCAGATTTGCCCAATGCAATGCATTGTCTGATTTCTTGACTGCTGCTTCCATGGGCATTGATTGTGAATCCAAGCAAAACAAAATCCTTGACAATTTCAATATTTTCTCCTGTTATCACGATGTTGCTTATTGGTTCAATAGTGAGGATTTTTGTTTTCTTTATGTTAAGGTGTAACCTAGACTTAAGCCTGTAGTCTTTGATCTTCATCTCTAAGTGCTTCAAGTCTTCTTCACTTTCTACAAGCAAAGTTGTCATCTGCATATCACAGGTTATTAATAAGTCTTCCTCCAATCCTGATGCCCCGTATTTCTCATATAGTCCAGTTTCTCAGATTATCTGCCCAGCACACAGATTTAAAAAATTATGGTGAAAGGATACGACACTGACATACACCCTTCCTGATTTCAAACCATGCAGTATCCCCTTGTTTTGTTCAAATGATTGCATCTTGGTCTATGTACAAGTTCCTCATGAACACAATTAAGTGCTCTGGAATTCCCATTCATCTCAATGTTATCCATAACCTGTTATGATCCACACAGTTGAATGTCATTGCATAGTCAATATAACACAGGTATTCTCTGCTTTCAGCCAAGATCTCCTGACATTGGCAAGGATATCCCTTCTTCCATGTCCTCTTCTGAATAGTGCTTGAATTTCTGGCAATTCCCTATTGATGTACTGCTGCAACAGCTTTTGAATGATCTTGAGAAAAATTTTACTTATGTGTGATATTAATGGTACTATTGTTGTTAGGTGCCTTCGAGTCAGTTCCAACTCATAGTGACCCTATGTACAACAGAACAAAACACTGCTCAGTCCTGCATCATCCATAATTGTTGTTATGCTTAAGTCCATTGTTGCAGCCACTGTGTCAATCCATCTCACTGAGGATCTTCCTCTTTTTTGATGACCCTCTACTTTACCAAGCTTGATGTCCTTCTCCAGGAACTGATCCCTCCTGACAAAATAACCAAAGAACGTGAGACTTAGCCTCACCATGCTTGCTTCTAAAGAGAATTCTGGTCGTACTTCTTACAAAACAGATCTGTTCGTTCTTTTGGTAGTCCATGTTATATTCAATATTCTTCTCCAACACCACCATTCAAAGGTGTCAATTCTTCCGTCTTCCTTATTCATTGTCCAGTTTTCACATGCATAGGAGGCAATTGAAAACATTGTGGCTTGGGTCAGGCACACATTATTCTTCAAGGTGACCTCTTTGCTTTTCAACACTTTAAAGAAGGTCTTTTGTAGCAAATTTGCCAATGTAATGCATCTTTTGATTTCTTGACTGCTACTTCCATGGGTGTTGATCGTGGATCCAAGTAAAATGAAATTCTCGGCAATTCCAATCTTTTCCCCATTTATCATAATGTTGCTTATCAGTCAGATGTGAGGATTTTTGTTTTCTTTATGTTGAGGTGTAATCCATACTAAAGGCTGTGGTCTTTGATCTTCATCGGTAAGTGCTTCAAGTCCTCCTTACTTTCAGCAAACAAGATTGTGTCACTTGCATAATACAGGTAGTTAATGAGTCTTCCTCCAATCTTGATGCCCCATTCTTCTTCATACAGTCCAGCTTCTCGGGTTATTTGCTCAGCATACAGATTGAATACATATGGTGAAAGGAAACAGCCCTGACGCACTCCTTTCCTGGCTTTAAACCATGCAGTATCCCTTTGTTCTGTTCAAACAACTGCCTCTTGATCTATGTACAGATTCATTCTTGTCCGATGAGTCAAATCTATTCTTGAGATGGTCTCTAAATTCAGGTGGGATATACTCAATGTCGTGTTTTGGCTCTTGTGAACTTGCTCTAATTTTCTTCAGCTTCAAGTTGTACTTGCATATGAACAACTGATGATCTATTCTATACTTAGCGGTGGCCTTTTTCTAACTGATATTGGCCTTTTCCATAGTCTCTTTTCAGAGACGTAGTCGATTTGATTTTTGTGTATTCCATCTGGTGAATTGCACGTGTATAGTGGCAGTTCGTTTTTGAAAAAAGGTATTTTCAATGAAAAAGTCATTTGTCTTGCAAAATTCTGTCTTGCGATCTCCGGCACCATTTCTGTCACCAAGATCATATTTTCCAACTACTGATCCTTCTTCTATATTTCCAACTTTCAAATTCCAATCACCAGTAATTATCAATGCATCTTGATTGCATGTTTGATCAATTTCAGACTGTGGAAATTGGTAAAAAATCTTCAGTTTCTTCATCTTTGGTGTTAGTGGTTGGTCCATAAATTTGAACAATGATCTTTTTAACTGGCCTTCATTATAGGTGTGTGGATATTACTCTATCACTGACAGCATTGTACTTCAGGCTAGATCTTGAAGTGTTCTTTTTGGTGATGAATGTAATGCAATTCCTCTCAAGTTGTCATTCCCAGCATAGTAGACCATATATGATTGCATGACTCAAGATGGCCAATACCAGTCTATTTCAGCTCAGTAATGCCTAGAATATTGACCTTTCTGTAGTCCATTCATTTTTATGGACTTGCAGTTTTCCTACATTCATATGTCATGCATTCCATGTCCTGATTATTAACTGTTGGTTGCAGCTGTTTCTTCTCATTTTGATCCATGTCACCTCAGCAAATGAAGTTTCCGGAAGTTTTACTACATCCACGTCATTAAGATCTACTGTACTTGAGGAGGCAGCTCTTCCTTAGTTATATCTTGAGTGCTTTTCAACCTGAGGGGCTCATCTTCTGGCACTATACCAGACAATGTTCTGCTTTTATTCACTGGCCAATTTTTTTTTCAGAAATAGTCCTCCAGGTCCTTTTTCCTAGCCTGTCTTAGTCTGGATGCTCTGTTGAAACCTGTCCACCAAGGGTGACCCTTCTGGTGTTTGAAATACTGGTGGCATAGCTTTCAGTGTCATAGCAACACATAAGCCACTGAAGCACAACTGAGAGATGCATGGGGAGCCAATAACATAACCACCCTTTTTGTTTGTTGTTTGTTTGTTACTAACTATGCATAGATCTTCTTTGGACTGGAAATTCTTCTTGAAGAGCCTCTTAAAATCTGTCTTCTCTCTGGGGCTCAAGAAGAGTTGACTCACTCATCCCCATACCTTGAAAAAACAGAAAAACACTTACTCTAATACTAAGTCATGAGTTAAATAAATTATCAATATGTAATGAATAAAACAGGGACACTGTGATGGTTAATGCTACGTGTCAACTTAGCTCAGCTATGATTCTCAGTAGTCTGGCAGAAACTAGGTAATCACCTTCCATTTTTTAATCTGACATGAGCAGCCAATCTGTTGAAAAGGGAGCTTCCTTGAGGGGTGTGGTCTGCCTTCACTATATAAACGGATGTTCTGGCAAAGCTCTCTCTTTTTCTCAACCCTGCACTCTTCTTGTCACCTGATCTCCGTATCTTGGGTTGTAAGGCCGCAGAGGTCTCTGGCCTGCCACCTGACCTGCAAATTTTACATTCATCAACCACTGCAACCCCATGACCCAGCAGCAGCCTCTTGCCTATCACCTGACCTGTAGATTTTGAGTTTGCCAGCTCACGCAACCATGTGAGCCAGCAGAGATCTTTCAGCTTGTTTTCTGACCCATGGATTTAGGACTTGCCTGCCTTTAAAATTACACAAGCCATTTCCTTTCAACTGTGTGAGCCATTTCTTCAAAGTAAATCTCTCTATGTGTATATCTATATACACCTCACTGGTTTTGCTAAGACTAAGACAGATATGCAAAGCTACTTAATAAAAATAAATAAAAGACTTCCAGTTCAATTGCACTCTTATAAGACTAATTGAATACATTGACATACCTAGGGAAGAATAAGTTGGCCAGTCGTATTGGTCCCATGAATGCTTAGCAGGGTAGTCAGAGAGACCAATGCTGCTTGTATTTATCTAGGTGGGATCTGGGGGCGAATGTTCCAGGCCCATGACAGACTTTTCCTAGAAGTGGAAAGTGTTCTTTAAGCTACTTAGTCAAGGATTATTTCCTGAGATTCCATAATTCACGTACACAGTTCATGATTGTGATCTGACTCTTGGTGTAGGTTTACCTACAGAGAGAAGCAGCTAGTCATGTCCACTTGAATTCTGACTTCTGTGTAACCATTTTATTTCTCAATATATATTAAGGACCTTCTTGCTCAATATTAGTCTTCAAGAATTTCCTTAATGTGATATCTGTGAAAGACAGAAATATTCCTATGTGGTTAGGAAACCAGGATTACAAATCTGCAAATGTGAGGGCCACTCTGGTAAACTTATAATGTCAGTCTCTATTTTGAATTATTGTATATTACTATGCTCCTCCTGAAAACCATCACCCTTCTCAATCTTGTAACCTCATTTTCTCTCACTGTCTAAGTTATAGAGGAAATAGAAACAATTAAGTAAAACTGCCTCATGTTTTCTTTTTCAAATCCACCAACAGAACTCACCTATATCAATGCCTTTGCTGCCTTCTCCCTCTCATGCTCCATATACACATGGATTCAGAGAGAGAGAGAAAGCATATCTATGTATCTATCTATGTATCTATCATCTATGTATCTATCTGTAATCTATCTATCTACCTACCTACCTACCTACCTATCTATCTATCTATCTATCTATCTATCTATCTATCTATCTGTCTGTCTGTCTGTCTGTCTATCTATCTATACTCACAAAGGGTTAAGTGCTCAACTACTAGCCCAAAACTTGGCAGTTCTAATCTATCCAGAGGTGCCTTGGAAGGCCTGGAGGTCTGCTTCTGAAAAGTCACAGTTCTGAAAACCCTAAGGAACAGTTCTGCTCTGCACACATGGGATTGTCATGAATTGAAATCGAACTGACAGAATCTAATATAACATGTATATATATATATAACTAGTGAAAACCAATTGTCCTCAATTTGATCCCAACTCATGGGAACCTAATATATTTGAAAGTAGAAATGGACATAGGGTTTTCAATGGTCTCAACTTTTTGGAAATAGATTGCCTTTTTTCTGAGGTGCCCTGGGTAGATTTGAAATTCCTATGTTTTGGTTAGTAGACAGGTGCTTAACCATTTGCAGCACTCAGGGGGAGGTATATATATATATATACCTATATACCTATATACATATATATATATATATATATATATATATATATATATATAAACTAAAATAAACATAGCAAACTAAACCCAACCCAGTGCCCTCTAGTTGATTCTGACTCATACCTACCCTGTAGGACAAAGTAGAACTGCCCCACAGTGTTTCCAAATCTGTAAATCTTTATGAAAGCAGACTGCCACATCTTTCTCCCTTGGAGCAACTGGTGGAGTCAAACTGCCAACCTTTCAGTTAGCAGTCGAGTGCTTTAACCACTGTGCCACCAGAACTCCTTAATAAATACACACACACCCCACACACATACAAAATTCAGTTAATTAATTAATTAGTTTCTTTAGATCATCCCTCCCTCTCTTTAAGAGTAAAGGTTTCTGCTGTGTTTTCCTTCCCTCCCTCTTAGTGGAATCTTTCATGTTGCCAAGTTTTCACTCAACAAATATTTATAAATTGCTCACGATATTCCAGATACTATTCTGCAAAACAGATTTTTTTCTGTCTCTCATCACAACCTTTTAAGATATTCATTCCTATGTCAACTTTGCGGGGAAATAAGTAGTCCCAGTGAGGTTCAGTACAATACACGTGGCTTGACAGAGATTTGAAACCAGGTCCTTCTTACTCCGAAACACTTTCTTTTGGTGTGTGTGTGTGTATTGTTGCATTGCTTTTATCCTTCCTTAAAATATAGGTATTATGAGAGCTGGGACACTGTCTACATTGTGCACCACTCTACCACAGTATCTCAAATCCTTGAACAATGATCGGCACGTGGTATGCATTTAATTAATAATTGCTGAGTTAATTCATGAATGAACAAATGAATGATCCTTCTATGCTCATGGATTTGGAGGCTGAGGATCTGTTCCTTTGCTTTTGTTTTTTTTTCTTTCCATTAAAGCCTGATTATCTCCTCTGACCCATTGTCTTCTAAATGTCTCATTATTCTTTCTTTTTCCTTGGAATTCATGAACTTGGCAAAAATATGGTTTGATGTTTTTCATTCATACGTTCCGTTTTGGCAGATTTCCGATTATTTCTCATCTTGAAGGGTCCCAGCTACAGCTGGAATATCCTGTGTAGAAGGCTGGAGGGGAGCAATTTGGTGCAGTTCTCAGCCTCCACATGACTTTGTTGTATGAAAATACCCTCAGGCCAAGTATAATTTACCTTTTGCCTCATGGGCACATATTACCCCAGTTTTCAGTATTCAGTAGCTTGGTGTGGCTCAAATCCAAATCCTTTTGCTTACAGAATCTAGATGTTCAACTTCCTCACTAGATTTTCTTCTAAGCTAACAGGTTATATTTCAGATGATGGAAATAGCTGGTAGGCACACTTTCTCCTTAAGCCCCCCTCTCCTGCCACTGAGCTGTTGAAATGCTTTTTCCACAGGGTTATTTTCTATTTCTTCTTTACCCTTTCCTGACCCTAGATTAATGCTAATTAATAGATCATTAGATATGCCTTTTGGGGAAATCTGTATAAGCTCCTGAAATCTGCAGTTGTACCTTTTATTAGGCCCTTTTTTGGGAAGGCCAGATTCATGGTATTTGGTAGATTAGCTTTACAGTTATCATCAGTAGCAGTTTGCTCCATGGAATTTTGTGTTCCTCTCTTTGCTTGCTTTGTTTTTGTCATTTTATGACATACTCAGTCTTATCCCGTTGCTGTCCATTCCAACTCATAGCGACATTATAGGCCGGAGTAGAATTGCCCATAGGGTTTCCAAGGAGTGACTGGTGGATTCCAACTGCCAACCTTTTGGTTAACAGCCGTAACTCTTAACCATGATACCACCAGGGTTTCCATTTTATAACATATCTAGTCATTAATATAAACTATCAGAAAATTGAAAAAAGTCAGTCTCCAGGGCCCACCGTTGGCAATTCTGAGTCCAGGTCTGAAGTTGCATGTGCAAATGCACATTTTTAAAAGCTGCCTAAGCAATCCTATACATGTCTAGTCTTTGCCACCCCATGCTACTGAAGTGGGTATTCTTCATAGATAACTAGCAAAAGAATGGGCCTAGTATCAATATCTTAGCTAGAAAATAAATTCTTATCAGGGCAGAGACTTGGCTTTCTTGATCCTCATTCCTGACACAATGCTTGTAAAATAATAGCTAAAGCTACTCAGCAAAGCTTTCATGTATTCCCTAAGTTCCTGTTTACTGTTTTAAATAAAGAAGACAAAAGCTAGACACTAAAGAGTTAAATCAGTATTCACCTAAACGTAAGTGAGGTAGAGGAGGGGAAAGCAGATTCTGTCCCTGGAGATTTGAAAGGACTTAAATGTTAGCACTAACAAATTGAACCTAATTCTCAGCTTCAGAGGTAGTCAGGGCAATCACCCAAGAGATCAATGCTTGCTCTTCCCTGGGGACAGACGTACTCCTGCCTTTCCTATTCAATACCCCAAACCTCATTTCTGACCGACTGCCCAAGACTGAGAAGAGTTGTTGTTGTTGTCATTTTTTTTTTTTTTCTGTTTCTGTGAAAAATTCATTTAGGACATAACATCATAATTCTCCACTCCCACTCGTTTTTCTTCTTTTTGCGAAAATCAATAACCTATAAGGGTGGATTTTATGAAGGCTGCAGCAGTTAAGAGAAAATAAAGGAATGAATCTTTTGGCTCCTCATATTTCACACACCCACCTGCTTTACTGCCTTTCTGCCAGGGAGAAAGCACCAAGGTATCGGGGCCATGTGTCTGGGCAATGTGAGTGACTGAACAGGAAACAGATATGAGAGAGAAAGAACTAGGGAGAGAGTGCATGAGAGAGTGCTATATGAATTCAGGTTCCCAAGTATTATGGATTTAATTGTGTTTCCCCAAAAATATGTGCAGTAAATAGTAACCCTCATGCTTGTGGATGTAATCGCATTTGGTAATAGGTTTTCTTTCTTATGTTAATGAGGCCACATCAGTGTAGGATGTGTTTTAAGCCAATCACTTTTGAGATATAAAAGGAGCAAATTAGGCACAGAAGCAAGGAAGCACAGATGGGGAAGATAGATGCCATGTCACATGAAGCTTGCTGAGGAACAGAAGCTGAAAAGCAAGGACTTTCCCCCAGAGCTGACAGAGAGAGAAAGCCTCCCCTAGAGCTGGTGCCCTGATTTCAGACTTCTAGCTACCTGGACTGTGAGAAAATAAATTTCTGTTTCTTAAGTCCACCCATTTGTAGTATTTCTGTCACAGCAGCACTGAGAACCTAAGACACCAAGTTTTGTCCCATGAGTTGAAAGCAACCAACATATATACGTTGACTAACTGGTTAACTATCTGACTGAATAAATGAATACAGAAATGAACGCTTGGCAGCAAATGTGAAGAATCAAGTTGGAAGTTATTAGAAACCCTCCAGAAGTCTCTAACCTTCATTTTCATGGTATAGGGAGATATTACAACTTTTTGAACATAGGGTATCATGATCAAAACTGCACCGAAGGATTCTCCACCTGACAGATATATGTAGGATATATTAGAATGGAGGATAAGGGTAATAAGCAGTCCTCTTAGAGAAGAGCATTATGCTCTAGGGATGTGATGAAAGTCAGTGCTGGCATGAGGAAAGTGATAATGGAGGGAAAGTGCAGTGAGGGGCATGTCATAAAAATAAATTAGAGAGTTAAGAAAAAAATTAGACTGTGAGGTTAGACTGTGAGGTTAAAGACAAAGAAGAATCTTGTAGGAAAACATTTTCCTGCAATTCAAGAAGTTATTATTTCTTTTAGGGTAAATTTCTATATGATTAATTGCTATAGTCTCTGGATTTTCTCTGTAATTTGTATACTTCTTGTATAGTTGGTATTGTGGGTATTATTATTATTTATTTAGTTTTATCTTTATTTCTAGTGGATTGTTAGCCACTTGAGAAAGATATCTACTCCCAAACAAGCAGGAACCAATGCGCTGGTTCCACATAGGGCTTCTAGGAGCCTGGGATAGGTCTCAAAGATGGGCAAGACATCCCTGATGTCTATCAAGTTCCAAGAGTGGGCCAAAGTTTAGGGTTGAGCATTACAAACCAAAAGAAGCACTATCTGCAGAGTCAGGGCACAAATTATGAATGCATAAGGCAGAAATCAGAGACACAGGGAGCACGTAATGGAAAGGCTTATATAAATAATAATAATGATGATAATACTCTATTTTGATGAAAGCCTAAGTAGCGGATTTCATTTTTGCCACTTGTGTTTATCTCCTTTCCTTCTCCAAGTCTGGTAAAGTCACGATAAAAAAAAAAAACAAAACCCAGTGCAAACGTAAAAATATGTGCTATATCAGGAGGGCCAAGTGAATGAAAGAGAGTGCAACAAGGGGCATACTGATGGGCAATTTCTGTTTTTTCAATGATGGGAAGAGGATGGAGAATGGGTACTAACTTAGACAAATCAAAAAATTTGTAATCTAAGCAGCTACCCTACTCCAGAAACCTCTGTCCTTCTCTGTCACAGTATAGTAAGAGTGTAGAGCCTGGAGAGATTTCCTCAAATGCTAAGGAATGAACTCAGTGATATTTTAATGTCATTCCATTAGAGCTAAACCTGAGGTGGCATATTATTAAAGGGGGGGGTGGGGGCTGCCGCATTAGATATCTAGACATAAATACCCTTGATTGTAGTCTTGTAGAGGAGACAGAAGAGTTCCTTTCAGAGTGGTGAACCCCATTACAAAGGAATCTAAGGGATGTTATAGGAATGCAGAAGAGAACCATCTGTATCAGACTGGGAAGGTTATATAGATTTCTGGAGAATTCAGTTTTCAAGATGGCCCTGAAAGCAAGTATCTGAAGGAGGCAAGCACATCCCACAAAAAGAGACTATCTCAGGGACATTAGGCAGAATGACAGGTTTAGGAAAGTGCAAATAGCTTGTACTACTTGCAGATGGGTCGGTTCTCCTTCTTCGTTGTTAGGAATAACATCATTAACAACCAGAGCAATCCATCCATGGAGTGAGCAGCAAGCTATCCACCTGACCAGATCTTGAGTGAGGAAGAAAATTTGTTTTCAACTGGTTCCAAAAAGTCATAAACAATATGTTGTTTCATTAGATCAAGAACCAAATTGATACTGTTATATTTAATAACATCATATATTGAGAAAAGAACCACAGAAATAGTTGCACAACTTTGCCCTAGTCTCCAAGTCAGTGCTCAAGCGTTCCACAGTGAGTTTTGGTTCTCGGGCCTTTGTGGCGTGACATTACTGAAATGATTACTGAAAGCTGTTGACTTAGGTCTCCCTGTAAGATTAGGTTTATTTTTTAGCTGAATATTTTCTTGCATGAGAGTCCTCATCCTCCAACTTTCTATGCTTGGATTGTGATAGAATTTTCTACTAATCATGGTGACACCTTGAGTGGGGAAATGACAAAGACTTGGCCCAGATAAAAAAGAAGTGCCTCTCTGTTCTACTCCTGCCTTTCCTTCCCTTTTCTGTACTTCTGTCCAACTTTCTGGAGCTCTTAGGCTGCTCCAAAGATCCCCAGTGCAGCTTCCATTCTGAATCATTAACATTTTCATAATTTGACAATGTATCTAAGTATCCAAACACTCGCTGATATGATTAACTTAGGTCTGTGGAAATGTTTATTTATAAGACATAATGCTTTCAGATATTACTCCTCGTGTGATCGACATCTTGCTTATTTTCCCTATGAACTTTAGCCCTAACAAGTAAGACAGAAGTTTCAGTTCCAACTGCTATCCAGTATACAGCAGCAAGAAGAGCATTGGATTATGTTACTATGCAATTAAAATGACAATAATAGCAATAATATAAAGGTATAATATTAAGTATGATAGAAAGTAAACTTGGGGAGGAGCTGTTAAATATTCATTTCCTTCCAGTCTCAGCCCCAGGCTCCTTGAAGCTTAATGTTTTTGAATAGCCAGACATTATACTTCATTCTCCGTTCTTTCTTTCTTGTAATTTTGTAGAGATTTCCTTTTTAAGCAAACAAGCCCCCAAACTTTGGAGCAAGCCACAATATTTTTTAAACAAAAGTAAAATGAAAGAGGTAGATAATGCGTCTTTGTTCTTGTCGGGTATAGCAAATTTTGATAATTTACGATCTTTCTATATTTGCCATTAACACACAAATCACCTAAAAATAAACTACTGTGAATATAAAAGGATTACATACTTTCCTAAAAAAACAAAAACAGATCTGTTGCCTTCGAGTCAATTCTGACCTATCATAGCGACCCTACAGGACAGAGTAAAACTGCCCCATAGTATTTCCCAGGAGTGGCTGGTGGATTCCAATAGCAGACCTTTTTATTAAAATATTCCTTTCATACACTTATCTTCCTTTATAATTTGCTAGTTACATTCCCAGTTGGGGTTAGAGTGGATATAAAGCAATTTGAAGATGTGGGAAGTTACCAAAATTGCCATATCTTTGGGTAAATGCCTGTGAATCAGGCAACCTCAGTTGAATTCATAAAACAGTGCTCTAAAAATTAAATAAAAATAGTACCTAAATCATATATGTTCATGTCTGATGGGAACCTCATACATCATCTGCTCTCTTAGCATGCCTGATAAGTCACCATTCTGCCTATTCTTAATATCTTCCCTTGACAGGAAAACTCAATGAAGTGGAGATGGTCTTAAACTACACAGAATTTCAGTTCTCTTCTCTTACCACAGAATTTATTCATTTAGCCATTCAACTGACTTTGATTAAGTGCCTCCTGAGTACCAGGGTTTTCTCTTAGCATTATAACACAAGAATCTACCCATCCATCTACTTTTATGAGTTTTCATTAATTGTCAATGCAATGACAGAATCAACACTTGACAACTCTTCCTGTCTACATCTATATCTCCTGTTCTGCACAAGGGTTCTTTGTGGTTTTAAACATATAGTGCCTTCTCTCCAAAGTGACCTCTAAGCTTGGAGTGGTATTGTAGCCATGAGACTAAAGCAATCCCCAGCCACAATGAATGTCAAAATATATTTATTAAACAGCTAGAGAACACTGAGTAGGCAAACCAAGTTAGTGAGAGGTAATTTACAGATGATCTTTGCCTTCAAGAGGTACATAGTCCAGGATAACTCATAGTAAAAAACTTTAAGTGTCAAAAGGAAAATCTACCAAATGTGTAATGGGTCCACACACACACACACACACACACACACACAAAGAGTTATTGCTATAGACTAGGAAGTCTTAAAGGAGGAAATGGCATTTGAAAGTCTGACAACTGCTAACAAGAGCCTGAACCCCTGTGTGAACAGACAGAATGGAAACAAATCCACTTTCCTTTCTTATTTTACATAATTATTCCATGAAGAGGGGAAAGGCAGAGATAAATGTAGTCATTCACAAAACTCAAGGGAAGTTTAGATGCCAACAAAGCAGAAGGTCTTTATACAGCACAAAGTGCACACAGGAATTAACACCTGAATGTGGTGGAAACTGAAAATATAAATCACCCAGAGATGATGGTAGAATTCATGTATCTTTAACTGGCTATGAAGAACAACGAGAAAGATATTTGGTTGCCATCCTAATCTTGAAATATGCCATGTGCTTTCCTCACCGGTGCCCACAGATGGCCCCATCAAAGCCAGAATACTGGCAGGTACAACTCATGGCAAAAATTCTCCAGACACAACCCTCTGTAATTCTGGGATTCATCTCAGAGCCTCTGAGAATGACTGGCAATTATCTCAAACAGATCCTCAAAATTCTGTGTGTTATCCTAATTTTACAGGCAAAAAAAAAAAAAACCTGAAGGTCAGTTCATGATTGAGTTTTAGTTGGTATTGAACGCAGGTTCTCTAAATACAAATTCTAATCTCTGTCCACTAGATTATACTATACCACATTGATTTTGCTGATAAAGATTATGTTTACAACAACCCACAGCATGGCAGGAATTAAATGGGATCAGGAATTCCGTTAGGCACTTTAGGAACTACTGTTTCTTCCCTTGACAGCTCCATGTTCTTTTCTCTACCTAACCTGGAAGGATCTTCCTCTACCAGCCTCACGTATCCCACTCACTATCCAGGCTTCCTCCTTCTCCAGAAAGCCCTTATTGATGCTCAGACTCATGGGGGTTTCACTCTTCCCTGAGTTCTTATGCCATTGACTTATTGAAATTCTCATTTGAAAACTTGGTTGTTAACTATTTTCGTCTGACTGTTTCTTATGTCTCTGAGAGCAGAGACTATATCTATTCATTGCTGTATTCCCAAGTCCCCCACCCACCCAATGTACAACCACATCACAACCAAATAGACACAAACACAAACATGTACAACAAATAGGGATTACATCATTTTGGGAAACTCCAGCAGTAGCTTCTCTCTTTCCCCCTGACCACTAGGCTCCCTGCTGTGTTGTGAAAAGAAATAAATCAGGCTCAGGGACCCATACCCAGAGGCCTCTACCATTTACCCTCCCTAGCTCCTTATACTTTTGGGGCTTAAAGGGCTTTTGGTTGGGGCATGTAGAGGTAAGCAGGCCTGAACAGATCTCATCAGGGAAACCTCTGGAACATGTTAATAACAGACAATTTCTGAGTTCTGGTGTGTTCAAGTTTGTAACCATCATGTGGACTAAGCCTCGTTTCTGCCACAGGATTTAGTATTCATTCTTGCGGGGTGTTGTTAGCAATCAGGGCAGACTCTACCATTTCAAACCTGTTAATTTATTTCATATTTCAAAGTGTTGGGGAAATCTCAGAGTGAGAGATGGGCAGGACACACAAATATAAAACTATGCTACCTTATTAAAGAAAAAATGTACCTGGTGGTGCAGTGACTAAGATCTCAGCTGCTAACCAAGAGATGAGCAGTTCAAATCTACTAGTCTCTCCTGATGCAGTTCTCTCTGTCCTATGTGGTCACTATGAGTCGGAATCAACTGGATGGCAATATTTTTTTTTACAGGTATATATGTGTGTGTGTGTGTGTGTGTGTGCATATATATACGTATCGTGTATATACACATTTGTAAAACATATATATAAAATACCCAAAAAAAAAATAAAAGTTTGCCATAGAGTAGATTCTGACTCATAATGACCCCATAGGACAGAGTAGAACTGTCCCATAGAGTTTCCAAGGATATAATACACACACACACACACACACACACACACACTTATCTTTCAGATCCTTTTCACTATTTCCCTACCAGAAACCCACATGACTAAATCCCTCACTTCTTTCAGGTCTTTGCTCAAATGTTACCTTCACAAGACCAACATATCCTGAATACTCAACTTAAAATTATCACTGGCCCTCCCTACCAGCTGCCCTGAACTCTTTATTTCTATTTATACTGATCCTTTTCTAACATACATTATATTTATGTATTGCATGTTTTACTTATTTTGTCTCTCCTCCAAATCCAGCAAAACCCAGTGCTGTCGAGTCGATTCTGACTCGTAGCGACCCTACTCATAGTGACCTTATAGGACAGAGTGGAACTGCCCCATAGAGTTTCCAAGGAGCGCCTGGCGGATTCAAACTGCGAACCTTTTGGTTAGCAGCTGTAGCACTTAACCACTATGCCACCAGGGTGTCTTCTCAATGGAATGTAAATTCTGTGTGGGTGGGAATATTTTTGGTTGTTATTTGTTGCTTTTGTTCACTGACGCACAGCAAACACCTAGTTGTACCAGGCACTTCATGGGTGCTCAACAAGTCATTTTTATATGAATAGAAAGATTCAATGGATTTTGCATCCCTCAGCCAGATCCTGGGTGTTTCAGCCCCAGCTATCCTAGAGAGATTATAGTGAGGCAGGTGTCAGGACACCTCCAGGGACAAAGAACCATCTAGTGGTATTTGTATGAGTACAGATGCAGGGTCTGAGAATGGATCTCAGGATCTTCTTTGTAATGTGGGACCATTAGGTTCTTTGCAGCTCTTGCTGTGAACCAAGCTCAGGGAATGATATTACCTACTACTTTCTAAAGACCCAAGAGTCTGAGAATGGAACTTGAAATGATATGCTATCACCCTTCACTTCTTACTGAGAGAGCATAGGCACCATGTTCCCAGCATGGGACTTCAAGTTTCAGCAAGGAAGCATGAAAAAGAGCCAACGTTGATCCTGACATCAAGGAGTCAACAGCTGGAAGCCAGGGGACAATAATGGAATAATAAGGAACAATGAGACCATGGCACCTAACAACAACAACAGGACAAACTCACAGAATCCAAACACTTAACGTCTGGTATATTATGAGCCCTATTCTGGGTATGGAAGATACAATAACTACAACATACAGATTCCTGTCAGGGATATAGAAAGAAGGCTGTCAATGTGTTACTGTAATACAATGTAATAAACACTATAAAGTTTATATATAGAAAATGCTATGGTAACAGAGATGAGGCTGAACAATTCTTCCATTAAATGTAGAGAATTCTACAGGGTAACATTTTATTTGGGCCTTGAAGGATAAATATGAGTTTACCAGAAGAGGAGAGTGGGTATTTCAGGAAGAAGTAAACATACGCAGAGGCAAGGTGCAGATAACAGGATGGCCTGTGTTTGGGAAGGGCAAAACCCTATACTTCCTAGAGACACACCCTCAGAATATGTCTGTTCCTCTACACTTCTCTTCATTGAACTGTGTCTCCTTCATAATAAACATTGAATAGTAGACATTGAACAGTGTCTGCCTCATAATATACACTCAATATATATTGAATAAATGCATGAAAGAATGAATGCAATCATGGTCTAGCCATCTCACCAATCAAGGCTGTCAGCCTATTTTCTTATTTTTAACAGAAGGGCTGATATTTTTAAGACCAATTCTCATGCTCCATGATTTTATGGGCCTGTTCTCTGATTTTGCCAGTAATTCCCTCCTACTCTGAAGGTGGTGATTAGATCCTGTGATCAGAGGCCACACTGTTGTACATGACCTTGGAGTGTCTGGCATGAGTTTGAGCCCGGAGCGGTCATCAGAAAATGATATAGATATGGAGAGACATTAAGAGAGCCAGGCATGCTGCTTGATCCTGCCCTTGCCAGCTACGAGTGTGTGATCTTGGACCACTACTTAACATCTCTACCAATCTGTTTGTAAAATAGGAATACAATAATCTAGACCATAGACTTGTTATGAGTTTCAAATTATTTAATACCATGCAAAATCTTTGAACAGTACTTAGTATAAAATACCTATTGCCATCGTATAAAATAGGCACTTAATAATACTTACCTGTTGTTGCCACTGATATTTGTTATGACATTAATTTTCTTGGTTCCTCCCCTACAATGCTGTTTGGTCAGACCACACTGGGGATTTAGAAGAGAAAAGAATCTATATAGCAGGAGTTTGGGATCCCAGGTCATTGTTCTGACTCTGCACAAAACTAACTGTCTTATTAAGTCAAGTAACTTTTCTCTCTGAGCCTCAGTTTCTTAATAAGCCTTTTGTTAAGCTCAAATATGAATAAGGGATAAAAGAACTTTACATACATTATTATAAGACTCTCTGGGGTCTGATCGTATGACTGATACCAGAGGGTTGATTAAAGTCTTCCAGCTAACTGGTGCTTTTGCAAAAATATGTGCACGTAGTTAAGAAGTAGGACATAGAAATGAAGTCTGAAATCTAAGATGAGAAGGTGACCCTAGCCTCAAAAGATTGTGTAGGGAGGCACCATCATTCTGCCATTATGAACCAACCACAATTTAGTCTGACCAGGTGTGGGTAAAAGCAACCCCTTCCTCCTCATGGCATAGCGGTAATGGAAGGAAAGGTTCTCTTCATCAGCAAGCATAATGTGATGGAAACATGGTAGGTTTTGAGGGCATCAGGCCTTTCATGGTTAAAGTATCTACTTACTCCTCCTTTGTGGCACTTAACAAACTATATTTGCAGGACTGACTTATCTATATCTCCTGCTAGAGCATGAGCTCATTGAGGGCAAGGGCTGCATATTATTTGTATCTATATTCATAGCATCTTGCAAGGTATAATAAATTTTTGTTGAATGAATAAGGCAATATACATGAACAATAGTAGTAATAACAATAAGAAAAGTTGACTACTGTTTTGTTACTCTGTGCAAGCACTATGTTAAGCACCACAAATGCATTGTTTCATTTAATCCTCATAGCAGGCTTATGAGTTATGCATTCCTACCCCATTTTATGGAGGAGAAAACAGAGATTCAGAAATAATAAGAAACGCAAACATGTTTACACAGCTAGCAATCAGAAGGACCAAGATTCACACTGAAGTCTTCCCGAACGCAAAGCACTGGTACAATCAGACGTGAGGAACTCAGCATGAAAAGACACTAAGCAGAGGCCCCACATACAGAGAAAACTTCAAATTAGCTTAAATTCCAATGTCGACAATTCTTTTTTATTTACTTAAATAAAGCACTGTGGGGTAAAGGACCTAGTTTTACCCTCAGTAAGGTTACCTTTGCCCTTTGTTCCAGGGAAGTAGCCTTTTGAGTCAGGAGTAGATTAACCAGTAAGCACGGTATGCACCTGTTTATGGTGAGCAAGGTAGGGACAAACTTAATTGTGTTTACTTACTAATCCATAGTGCACAATTTCATCTGGCTTTTTTACTACAGATTAGTAAGTAAAATATGTGCAATTAAGCCCGTGTGTGTACCTTGCTTATTGGGTAATCTGTCCATGCTTTGGAGTATTTGGTGTACCTTGGCTTGGACTTCCAGGTCACACCAGAAAATCTGTGCTGGTGAGTGGGGGCTGCCCAGATCAGAAAAGACTCACATAGAAGGTCAATATTAAGTGGCCTCAGGAGACGTGATTTAGCCTATCATGTGGTATTGGTCAATAATAGCCCAGAACACTAAGGCTCAAAAAGCTTCCTGGTTGGCAAAGGGAGGATAACATGCACTCTCTGAGACACATCGAGAACTCACCCAGACCTCGCCTGTGCATCTCCTCCTTATGATGATCCTGATTTATCTCCTTTTACTATAATAAAACTGAGAGTGTAAGTATAATATGTCCCTGTAAGTTACATGAGTCATTCCAGGTAATTACTGAACTCAAGGACGGTGTCCTCTTATAAGGTCTGGGCTTCTAGGGTCAGAGAGAAAGAGCCCTATGTGGGTGGCTGGTATTAGAAATGATGAAAAAGTAGGAAAGTAGGGATATGATTTATCTCCTCCTTCTGGGAAGCAGCTTTATACTGATTCTAATCCACAGAGCTCTCGTAGTAAACACATATCCCTAAAATCTTTGAATTCCTAGTTTAGTTTTCTCACCACCAAGTCCTTACCTAGGTTTGGTTAACAAGTCCATGAGACAACCGTCCTAATAAAATTGCCATTGACAACTATCTCCAGGTGTCCAGATCATGTATGCTGTCGAGTAGGGACAGGTGGACTTCTAGCACTGAAGAGTAAGTCCTCACTTTTTGCCCTTTCAGGAGTTGAGTCTAACTGCATCATAATTTACCATAGCATTGCAAATTAGAGCTTAATGGAATTATACGGAGCACCCTACCAAGTGTACTCGGGTGAGAAGCCTGGTTTGTAGCCTAAAGCCAAATAAAGGTCATTCTTGGTTTATTAACAGGACTGTTAGCAGGAGGCCATCTGAAAATGGGACTCTTCAAAATGTTGGTCTGTTTCTTAGGTGTCTGATAATTGCAGACTTTGGAAATTCTAGAATAAAACAAAACTCTACAGACATGAAGGACTAATTTAATCTGATGGCAATTAATTCGATTAATCCCATTTGAAAGGCTGGGGGAAAAAAGAGGGCAAAATGGTCCGTTTTTAAAGATCTTTTCATCATCCTGAGACCAGAAGAACTAGTTGTAGCCCAGCCACAATCGATGACTGCCCTGACAGGGAGCACAACAGAGAACCCCTGAGGGAGCAGGAGATCAGTGGGATGCAGACCCCAAATTCTCACAAAAAGACCATACTTAATGGTCTGACTGAGACTAGAGGAATCCCAGCGGCCATGCTCCCCAGACCTTCTGTTGGCACAGGACAGGAACCATCCCCGAAGACAACTCATCAGACATGAAAGGGACTGGACAGTGGGTAGGAGAGAGATACTGATGAAGAGTGAGCTAATTATATCAGGTGGACACTTGAGACTGTGTTGGCATCTTCTGTCTGGACGGGGGGTGGGAGGATAGAGAGAGTTGGAAGCTGGCAAAATTGTCAGGAAAGGAGAGACTGGAAGGACTGACTCATTAGGGGGAGAGCAAGTGGGAGTATGGAGTAAGGTGTATATAAACTTATATGTGACAGTCTGACTTGATTTGTAAACGTTCACTTGAAGCTCAATAAAAGTTAATGAAAAAAAAAAGATCTTTTCAGAAAAGAACTGATTGGGGATTATATGCCACAATTGCATTATAATCTGAAAAGATAATAAATGAAATAAGAATTGTTGTTTCTTGGGGGTCATTGTCTCCATTATTGTTTTTATGTGGATTAATCGATGGAAAGGCATTGACAGCCCTGGAGAATGTAGACTCATGTTTTCTGAAAGAATAGGAGTAGAGATGCAGCATGAGCACCATGAATAAAAGGATTTAAACAGAACTCTCCAGGGAGAGGAAACCCTGGTGGCATGGTGGTTAAGTGCTATGGCTGCTAACCAAAAGGCTGGGAGTTCGAATCCACCAGGCGCTCCTTGGAAACTCTGGGGAAGCTCTACTCTGTCCTATATGGTCGCTATGAGTCAGAATCGACTTGACAGCAGTGAGTTTGGTTTGAGTTTTGGGCTCTAGAGAGAGTCCTGAAGATGTAGGGGCTGCACTCAAAAGCCTCCCCCAGCCCAGGAGCCATGACTGCTGAGCTCTAGGCAAAACGGATCTCATTGGCCATATGCAGACCACAAAGTATATGCTTCCCCAGGTACATGCTGATGAGCTGACAAAAATCCAGATATTTAAAGAATGGAGTGTCTAAAAACCCCCAGTGGCCAAGGCAATAAAGTACCAACAGCTCAAATTAGGACTATGACTGAAGGAGAGACAGTCAAAAGGGAAATCTGCATATTTAAATTCATAGGGTGTAAATTCATACTAAAATGAAACCGAGGGCTCAAATGTGAACAGTATCTGCACACCAGCTACCCAGTGCAGTAGTTTAAAGTTCTGGACTAATGTTCCAGGTTCAAATCTCAGCCTGCTGTTGATTTCTAAGGGCTTAACGAGTCCCTGGATGGTGCAAAAGGTTAATGTACTTGGCTGCTAACTGAAAGGTTGGCGGTTCTAGTCCACCCAGAGGTGCCTCAGAAAAAAATGCCTGGAGCTCTACTTCCAAGTAATCAGTCATTGAAAACCTTATAGAGTGTAGTTCTATTCTGGCACACAAGGAGTCATCACGATGGGGTCAACTTCATGAAAAAAATTTGTTTTGGTACATGTTAAGGAATGAGAATAAAAAAGTGTACTGTTTCTCTTGAAGTTTATATCATAGTAAAGGAGACAGAAAATACAAAATAAATTATAGAGATAATTCCACATAGGGATAAGCAATCCATGACAAGCCATTTATCTTTGTTGGGTCCCTTTCCCCAATTTTCAAAAAAATGAAGATAATAATGGCCACCTTGCCTAAATCACAATGTAGGATGAGAACCAAATGGAAAAGCTCAGGAAAAGCCTAAACAGTTCTTTTCAAATAAGACATTTCACTGTTTTAAATCGCTTTGAACAAGATGTTAAAGGATTATGATAATTAACACAGTAGAAAATACGAATGTGGAGATTGGCTCTGAATAGTAAAAGATGCCTGAAACTGTTAAAAAAGGGAATTATGAAATCAAGTAAAGAAACTGGGCATCCAAAAGGGTGAGAAATGACTCAGTGGCCAAATCTGTAAAGAAGCTTATGCTTTTTCCACAAGAGAGCTGTCTGCTTTTGGATACTCTGAGTGTCTTTGTGCCAGTGGGGGATGAATGAAGACAGTTTATGAGGTGGCCAAGCACCCAAGATTGGAGGTTGGGGTTCTCAGGAACCAATCACGGATTAGCTTTAATAATCTGAGATATCAGTGGACACAAGAGAATAGACAGATGAAGGGAAGAAGATAAGACAGGATGCTCATGAGCAGAAGAATGTAAGCCTGTGAGAAAGAGAGGGAGAAAGGGAGGAACAGAAAAGGAAAGAAGAGAGACTCTAGTTATTAAGTGCCATCAAGTTGCTTCTGACTCAAGGTGACCCTGCAGAGAACAGAACAAAACACTGCCCTGTCCTGTGCCATCCTCATGATCATTACTGTGCTTGAGACCACTGTTGCAGCTACTGTGTCAATCCATCTCATTGAGTCTTCCTCTTTTTCTCTGACCCCCTACTTTACCAAGCATGATGTCCTTCTCCAGGGACTGATCTCTCCTGATAACGTATCCAAAGTCCTTGGGACCAAATCTCGTCATCCTCTCTTCTAAGGAACATCCTGGCTGTGCTTCTTCCAAGACAGATTTGTTTGTTTTCCTGGTGGTCCAGGGTATGTTCGATATTCTTCACCAGTACCATAATTCAAAGGAATCAATTCTTCTTTGGTCTTCCTTATTCATTGGCCAGCTTCCACATGCACATGAGGCGACAAAAAACACCATGGCTTGGGTCAGGTGCATCTTAGATTTTAACGTGAAATCTTTGCTTTTCAATACTTTAAAAGAGATTTTTTTGTAGCAGATGTGACCAATGTAATGGGTCATTTGATTACTTGACTGCTATTTCCATGGGCGTTGATGTGGATCCAAGTAAAATGAAATTCCTTGACAACTTCAATGTTTTCTCTGTTTATCATGATGTTGCTTTTTGGTCCAGCTGTGAGGGTTCGTGTTTTATTTATGTTGAAGCATAAACCATACTGAAGCTTTGGTCTTTGATCTTCATCAGTAAGTGCTTCTAGTCCTCTTCACTTTCGGCAAGCAATGTTGTGTCATCTGCATAACGCTGGTTGTTAATGTGCCTTCCTCCAATCCTGATGCTCTGTTCTTCTTCATATAGTCCAGCTTCTCAAATTATTTGCTCACCAAACAGATTCAATATGTATGGTGATAAGATTCAATTGTGACACAAACGTTTTCTGACTTTAAAGCAAGCAGCATCACCTCGTTCTGTTCATACTACTGCCTCTTGATCCATGTACAGGTTCTTCACAAGCACAATTAAGTGTTCTGAAATTCTGATTCTTCACAATTGCATCCATGATTTTTTGTGATCCATACAGTTGAATGCCTTTGTGTAGTCAATAAAACATACAGAAACATCTTTCTGGTATTTTCTGCTTTCAGCCAGGATCCATCTGACATCATCAATAATACTCTTTGTTCCCTGACCTCTTCTGAATTGGGGTGGAATTTCTGGCAGTTCTCTGTCGAAGTAGCACTGTAACTGCTTTTGAATGATCTTCAGCAAAATTTTACTTGCATGTGATATTAATAATATTGTTCAATAATTTCTTCATTCTGTTAGATCATCTTCCTTTGGAATGGGTACACAAAGAGATTTCTTCCAGTCTGTTGACCAAGTAGCTATCTTCCACATTTCTTGGCATAGGTGAATGAGCACTTCCAGCGCTATATACGTTTGTTGAAACATCTCAATTGATATTCCATTATTTCCTGGAGCCTCTGAGGAGATGAAAATAGGGGCTAGGGACAAGGCAATGACAACAAAGAACTCAGAGGAAGCCAGTGTTGCAAAGATGTTTAGAAGTGGATAAGGGAAATAATGGAGAACCAAGAGAGCATTAAGTGGGTTTTACAAAGAAAATGCTAGAAGATTAAAGAATACACCTATATAAACCACCTAGAACAACAATTAACCCAAGGTGGGCACTTACTAAATATTAATTTCCTTATATAGTATTTCCCTTTTACTTTATTACTGTGAATAAATTGCAATCAGGTATCATCTCCCTTGTTACTGAATGTTTCACAATATCTTGGCCACTGTCACACAAATGTATGGTGTTTAAAGAGAGTTTGTTATATTTCCATATCCAAGATTTCCTGTAGAACAATAGAAGCCTATTGTTGTTAGGTGCCATCAAGTCAGTTCCAACTTATAGTGACTCTATGTATAACAGAATGAAACACTACCTGGTTCTGTGCCATCCTCACTATTGTTGCTATGCTTGAGCCCATTGTCGCAGCCACTGTGTCAATCCATCTCATTGAGGGTCTTTCTCTTTTTTGCTGACCCTCTACTTTACCAAGCATGATGCCCTTCTCCAGGGACTGATTCCTCCTGACAACATGTCCAAACTATGTAAGATGTAGTCTCAGCATCCTTGCTTCTAAGGGGCATTCTGGTTGTACTTCTTTCAAGACAGATTTGTTCGTTCTTTTGGCAGTCCATGGTATATTCAATATTTTCTCCAACACCACAATTCAAAGGTGTCAATTCTTCGGTCTTCCTTATTCATTGTCCAGCTTTCACATGCCTAGGAGGCTATTGAAAACACATGGGCTTGGGTCAGGCACACCTTAATCTTTAAGGTGACATCTTTGCTTTCCAACACTTTAAGGAGTTCTTTTACAGCGGATTTGCCCAATGCAATGCATCCTTTGATTTCATGACTGCTGCTTCCATGGGTGTTGATTGTGAATCCAAGTAAAATGAAATTCTCGACAACTTCAATCTTTTTTCATTTATTATGGTGGTGCTTATTGGTCCAGTTGTGAGGATTTTTGTTTTCTTTATGTTCTGGTATAATCCACACTGAAAGCTGTGGTGTTTGATTTTCATTAGTAAGTGCTTCAAGTCCTCTTCATTTTCAACAAGCAAGATTGTGTCATCCGCACAATGCAGGTAGTTAATGAATTTTCCTCCAATCCTGATTCCCTGTTCTTCTTCACAGAGTCCAGCTTCTCAGATTATTTGCTCAGCATACAGATGGAATAGATATGGTGAAGGGAGACAAGTCTGACACAGCTTTCCTGATTTTAAACCATTCAGTATCCCCTTGTTCTGTTTGAAAAGCTGCCTCTTGATCTATGTACAGGTTCCTCATGAGCACAATTAAGTGTTCTGGAATTTCCATTCTTCACCAGAAATTCAAGCTGGGTTCAGAACAGGGCATAGAACAAGAGATACTATTGCTGATGTCAAATGGATCCTGGCTGAAATCAGAGAATACCAGAAAGATGTTTACCTGTGTTTTGCTGACTATGCAAAGACTTTCAATTGTGTGGCTCATAACAAATTATGGATAACATTGAAAAGAATGGGAATTCCAAAATAGATACCTACAAACCTGGGATATCCTGATTAGGAAGAACAAACATTAACTCCAAAACACCTCCAAAGGGAGCAGGCTGGAATGCAATATTTTCATGTGCTGAAGGAAGTAGAAGTGGAAGTTGAGGGGCTCTTGGAAATTTTATTAAAAGAAAAAGAGGAAATAATATTTGTTGAAATGAGATGATGGCGATCACATGATTATATACTCATGTAAAAGCCTATCAAGCTGTTCACTTAAATTTAATGCATTTTTGTCACCTCATTGATAAAATTGATACCTCGGTTAAAAAACATGTACTAGAAGGAATGGACAAGAAGATCAATACACATTGTGGATGCCCCCAAAATAGGTTGGGTTACTGCCATAATGTGAAACATAAGGGACGGACAATCTCAGGCTGTGTACTGACTGTCCCATGGGCATGTGTGGGGTAATGGTAGGGCTTTGAACCAGTTCATTCTGGTTGGAACCCCTGCTGAGAATTTGCATTTCTAACAAGTTCCCAGGCGATGCTAATACTGCTTGTTAGCGGCCAGTTCTGAGAACCACTAGTAGAACAGTGGGTCTCAAAATTTAATATACATAATAATCACCTGGGAATCTTGTTAAAATTCTGATTCAGTATATCTGGGGTAGAAATGCAAATTCTCAGCAGAGGCTTAAACCAGAATGAACTGGTTTGCAGCCCCTGGGTGATGGTGACTACTAGAAGGAACATAGCACGGGGCCAGTGGCTGTGCACGCTGGACACCAAAGCTGCTGAGGTAAGGAGAGAGAAAACTGGCATCATATGAGGACTTCCCACATACTTCATATGTGTTACCTCATTAAGTCTTAACCCTATTTAACAGATGGAGTAACTGAGAAGCATTCAGCGGGGTTAATTTTCCCAAGGGAGCAACATACTGCGAGATATCAGAGAATGGCTATAGCTTAAAACTCTTGATCTCAGATTAAAATACTATATGTTCATTTTCTAATTTTCTAACCTGGGCATTTTTCTGAGATGCTGGTCATGATCCGTAGCAATTTCTCTTATATAAAGAGATGTGTTACACAGACTTGATTTGAAAACTTTCACTTAAAGCATAATAAAAATTAAAAAAAAGAGAGAGATGTGTTATAGACTATTTATTCTCAGTATTACAGAGGAAAGCAAATAATTTCCCCCTGGATTAGAATTTTTATGTGACAGCCATCCCCCACTCGACTTGCCCCAACTGCCTCAATTACTGACTAGATGAAAAATATCATTAGTACAGGAACACACAGAGAGGAGGCTTGGGACCAGAAGGTGTACTTTCTCCTCAATCCCTGTGCATAACTTCCATTAGCGATAATGGCTGTGATATGCGGGAGCTGAGGGAATACTCTACTTTATTAAGAGCAAATGATATATACAGTTACTTATAGAGTAAAATCAAATAGCTGAATTGCTGTTTGTCTATGGGAGCTCTTATTAGTGTCATATAAATGCAAGCAGATACTTAAAGAGATTGACAACACATGGGCAGGGTTTACCCGCCGCCATCTGATTGATGACAAAGTAATTTTGAAAACAGAGAAGTATGACATTTTTCTATATTTTTTCAACAAGAATATTCCAATTCCAGAACCATACTTTCACCCCTTAGTAAACATAGTAGAATGCAAGATTTCTAGCTCTTAAATAAATCTGGAAGGCAAAGAGCAAAATGTGGTATGGTAAGCATGTTTTCCTTCACCCTACCTTCTCTACTAAGCAAAATAAGTTAATGAGTCAACTCATTTCCAACTTGCACGTTATATGCCAATGCTTAAATCAAATAAGAAGCTCTTTCTAGCTCAGGACACAGGGCTCAAGTGGAAGATGTCAGATTTAATAGAGTAGATTTGTTCTAGAAGGAAACATTCCCTTTCTATTTTCCAGGGTACATCTGTTTGCCAGAGTACATTTCCCAGCTAATGCCAGTTTGCCGACAGCATTGGCAATGAACTTTAATTGTGTGCTTTACCTGACAGTCTTAATTGTAATCTGACTTCCTTCAGGTAGCAATCAGCCGAGTGAGGTAATCATATCTCCCTGAAGCCTATAAACATAACCACCTGTGCCTCTTCGGTTTCACGTTCCTCTTTTTAACTCCACTATCACATGGAGAGAGGATACAAGCCTGAAATGGTACAGTGTACTCCAAATAGCTGCTATTTTCCTATCATTAGAGTGGTATATAATTAAACACAGGCAGAGTGCCTAAGGACAAAAATAATCCTATAATTTTAAATTGTAATAATAAAGCTGCTGTATAAGCAGAGATTGGTCTTTCCGGTGGTGGGGGAGTGGTGTGGAGGGGGGTTGGTTCTACTTCATGTTTAAGCTTGCCTTTGCAGATTTCTCTGAATGTTCTTCTCGATGTGTGGTTTTTTAATTGTGAATAGCAGAGTCCCTAGGGGGTGCAAATGGTTAATGTGCCTGGCTCCTACTGGAGAGGTTAGAGATTCGAGGCCACCCAGAGGAACCTCGGAAGAAAAGCCGAAAAGTCAGCCATTAAGCTCTCTACAGAACACAGCTCTCCTCTGACACATATGGGATTCCCATCAGTCAGAATTGACTTGAGGGCAACTGGTTTACTGATTATGTGAATATCAGAGGTCTTCGCCTTCATATGTCTCAGCTGGAACCTCTACTCTGGTCCCTACTGTCTGTTCCCACTGCTCATGTCCCTGGAACCTCCTTACATCTCTTGCCAATAAAAGGGCTCTCGCTGGTCTCCCCTGTCCAGACCACATCCTCTTTACTAAATGTTCTAAAATGAAAAGCAGTTCATTCAATTCACAGCTCTAGGTAGAAACAGTCAGTGAAGTGAGCTGCCCAAGTTTTACTACTCCCCACCCGAAATTCACAGAAATGAATAAAAAGAAGCAAAGGGTCAAGAAAAACTTTATCTAATGGATGTAAACAGATGCAAAAAGTATATATAGCAAAACCCCATTTTTCAAAATATAAATGCATACGCAAAGTATATAAATTACAATTTTGTAAAGAGGATGCTACTACAATTAGCATCATGACTTCATTTATGTGTAACATACTTTGAAAACAAATATTAATTTACAATGAATGACATTTTTCTGGTTGAATATCATTTCATTGCCTTTCATAGCAGTTTATTTATCAAGTTTTCTTTTTTTCAACATTTACTTTTTCCCCCAATGTTCAGAAAGAGCAGAGATAAACACTATATGAGTAAACACTTTCAATGGTAATCAATTAGTTCCTTTTAAAACTCCTTAAGGCAAGTAAAAACAGGGATATTGTTAAATTAATGACATCTCTTACAATTTTCTTTCCAGAAAGAATATCCTTCCAGCAATATCACCCAAAGAGGTGTTTTCCTTTCTTAGATATGTAATTGTGTCAATAATTATTTCATCAGATTATTGGTTGTGTGTGAGTGTGTGTGTGTGTGTGTGTGCACATGAGTGTGGATTGTAGATACATGTTCTTACACTTTTTTTGGTATTTATTTCTTGTTTATCTGTAAGAGCTCTTTATATATGAATAGTAATCATAATACATCTCCAAACCTCAGCGATAGCTATTTTAAACATTTTCCTTTTTTGTCAAACCCGCAACATCTCCTCCACCATTGTCACTTTTATTCCATGTCCTTATTCTCTGTTGCATAGAAAACCTGAAGCAATTAGAACTGTCAAAATTCACCACATTATGCACTACCAACAAACATCTACACCCATAGACTTTGCCTTCTCTCCTGTTACTACAGATAATCTCTCCCTATTCCAAGGTAAGATCAAGCCTTTCTGTTGTGTGCTTGCTCTCAATCCCTTTCCTAATCAACAATGTCATGATAGCACCTTTCTCCTGTCTTTTTGGGGCAGTCATTTTCCTTCTCTAATAGATTATTACCATCTGCATATGTAATTGTTCTTTTTATTTCTCCTGTCTTAAAAAAAAAAAAAACTGATGTCTTCCATTCCACCTCCACCTACCTCTTGATTTTTCTTCTTCCTTTTACACTAAAAGTGCTGAAAAGGTTACCTATATCTATTATCCAGTTATTCCATTCCCTCTTAAACCAATTCCTATCTAACTTCCCCACAACTCCATCAAAAGTTTTGACATATTGGTAGCATCTGCACTCTTCTTTTGAAACGCTTTCAGTTAATTTCCCAGACTCCATACTCTTCTGCTTTTCCACCTGTCTAATTGACTCATTTTCAATCTCCTTTGTGCTCGTTCTTCCTCATTCATTTCCCTCTTTTTGTTGGAGTGCCACAGGGCTCAACCCTTGAGCTTTTGTTTTCTTCTCCTATGATATCCTCTCCTTTCTTCTCTGTTTATATCCATTCACTTTCTTTTGGAGATTTCATCAATTGCTTGGCTTTAAATACTATTTGTAAACTGACAGGTCCCAGAATTATATCTCTAGTTAAGACCTATGTCTTGAAATGCAAATGAAGATTTCCAACCTTCTACTTTGTGTGGCGGTCTAGCCATCAAGCAGATTCCGATTCATAGTGACCCTAGAGAACAGAGTAGAACTGCCTCGTATGGTTGCCAAGGCTGTAAATCTTTATGGAAGCAGACTGCCACATCTTTCTCCCAAGAAACAGCTGATGGACACAAACCACTGACCTTTTGGTTAGCAGCTGAGCATTTAACCAGTGCACCACCAGGGCTCCTCGGAGGCCTAATAAACATCTCAGACTATATAGGACCCAAACTGACCTTTCTCCCCCGCCCCAAACCTGATTCTTCTAAAATCTTATCTAGACCTGTTGTGGGATTTCAATCATCCCAGTTGCTGAGGCCGAAAGTTTTCTCTTAATTTTTTTTCTCTATTATCACATATCTAAAACATCTGCAAATTATTATCATTATGTGTTAAAAATATATTCTTAATCTGACCACTTCCTATGACCACTGCTACTATCTGATGCATGCTACTATAATCTTCAATCTAAAACAACGCAATAACTTTGTAACTAATCTCCCTCTTTCTGCTCTTGCCCTTTTAAAATTTATTAGCAATAAAGCAGCCAGGCTGGTCCTGTGAAAACATAAAGCCTATCAAGGGTTCTTATTGGTTGGTCATCTCAGACAAAAATCTGGAGCCCCTTAAATGACCAAGAGTTTTACAGCATTATCATTGTTGTTGTTCTTAGTTACCATTGAGTAGGCCCTGACTCATGGACACCCCAAATGTGCAGAGTAGAATTATGCTCTATAGTGTTTTCAAAGCTATGGCCTTTTGGAAGCAGATCGTCAGGCCTGACTTCCGGGCACCTCGGAGTTGGTTTGAACACCCAGTCTTTCGTTAGTAGTTCAGCACTTCCTCTCTGACTGCATCTCCAAGTTCTTCTATCCTACCAGTTCACTTCCCCACAACTATGCATGGTGGCCTCCTTGCTGCTATTAGGATATGTCAGGTTCACTTCTAACAAACTGCTTTTGCATTTACTGGTCTCTTTTCCCGGTACACTCTTGCGCATAGATACACGTTGCTTACTCTGTCATCTTCTTCAATTCTTTGCTCAAATATTACCTTCCCAGTGAAGAGTTCCTGGCCAAGTATACTAAAATTTCTCCTTCAAATCCTGAGTTTCCATATTACCTTCCCTGCTTTATTTTTCTACATGGATCTATCGCTGTAAAGCTTGCTATATAATTTACTTATTTGTTTTGTCCTAGACTATACATTTTAGGAGGGTAGAAATTTTCCTTTTTTTATTCACTGATGTATACCCCATGCCTAGAATAGTACCTGTAACATTAAAAAAAAAAAAAAAAAAAAAATCATAGCAGGTATTTAATGAATATTTGTCAAATGAATAAATGAATGAACCAAATATATCAATTTTCTGATTAAATCGTCTACTTATCCCTCCTCACTCCACACTTGGGAGTATTATAACGAAATTGAAAAAAAAAAAAAAAAGATAAACAGCAGCATTTAATAGTTACTAGAGAGAGGAGCTAGATCTTTGAAGGCCAACAGTTAGATTGATACTACTCTGATTTTTCATTAGCATGGTGGAGGCTACTACCTAAGGGAATAATATCCTCAAAGTACTAAGGAAAAAACTGTCAAGTTTAAATTCTTTAATCAAAGCTAAACTACCATCTGAAAGTATAGGTGGAAATAAAGACATTGCAGACACAAAAAGTATAATGGAGATTCAGGCTTCTAAGAGACACATGAGGAAATGGTCATGATTATTAGCTATTAAACACCCACTGCCGTCGAGCCATTAGAGAAATGCAAATCAAAACTACAATGAGGCACCATCGCACTCCAACAAGTTTAGCATTAATCCAAAAAACACAAAATAATAAATGTTGGAGAGGTTGCAGAGAGACTGGAACACTTATACATTGCTGATGGGAATGTAAAATGGTACAACCGCTTTGGAAATCATTTGGCACTTCCTTAAAAAGCTAGGAATAGAAGTACCATACGATCCAGCAATCCCACCCCTTGGAATATATCCTAGAGAAATAAGAGCCGTCACACAAATAGATATATGCAGACCCATTTCATTGCAGCACAGTTCACAATAACAAAAAGATGGAAACAACCTAGGTGCCAAACAACAGACAAATGAATAAACAAATTATGGTATATACACATAATGGAATACCATGCAATGATAAAGAACAATGATGAATCCATGAAACATCTCACAACATGGATGAATTTGGAAGGCATTATGCTGAGTGAAATTAGTCAGTCACAAAAGCACAAATATTGTATGAGACCTCTACTATAAGAACTCAAAAAAAGTTTGAAACACATAAGAAAATATTCTTTTATGGTTACGAGGGTGGGGAGGGAGGGAGAGGGAAATTCACTAAATAGGTAGTAGACAAGAATTATCTTAAGTGAAGGGAAGGACAACACAATACAGGGGAAGCCAGCACTACTGGACTAAACCAAAACCTAAGATGTTTCCTGAATGCAACCAAATACTTCGAGAGACAGAGTAGCAGGGGTGGGGGTCTGAGGACCATGGCTTTGGGGGACATTTAGGTCAATTGGCATAACAAAGTTTATTAAGAAAATGTAGTGCATCCCACTTTGGTGAGTGGCATTTGGGGTCTTAAAAGCTAGCAAGCGGCCATCTAAGATGCACCAATTGGTCCCAACCCACCTGGAGCAAAGGAGAATGAAGAACACCAAAGACACAAGGAAAATATCAACCCAAGAGACAAAAGGGCCACATAAACCAGAGATATCACCAGCCTGAGACCAGAAGAACTACATGATGCCTGACTACCACCAATGACTGTCCTGACAGGGAACAAAACAGAGATTCCTTGATGGAGCAGGAAAAAAGTGTGGTGCAGAACTCAAATTCACGTAAAAAAAAAACCAGACTTAATGGTCTGACTGAGACTAGAGGAATCCCTGAAGACATGGCCCCTGAACTCTCTGTTAACCCAGAACTAAAACTATTCCTGAAGCCAGCTCTTCAGATAAAGATTAGACTGGACTATAAAACGTGAAATAATACCCATGAAGAGTGTGTTTCTTAGTTCAAGTAGATACACAAGACTAAATAGGCAGCTCCTGACCAGAAGCGGGATGAGAAGGCAGAAAGGAATACGAGTTGGTTGAATGGGCATGAGAAACCTGGGGTGGAAAGGGGGAGTGAGCTGTCATATTATAGGGATTGCAACTAGGGTCACATAACAATATGTAGATAAACGTTTGTATAAGAAATTAACTTGAGCTGTAAACTTTCACCTAAAGCACAGTAAAACAAAGTCTAAAGGAGAAAATACAATTTAAAATCTATATAAGTTTGGTTATTCTTTCAGGGAATATCATTATAAAAATTATCTCAAAAAACAATTATAAAAAATTCAGAGACCAAAAATCACAGAAGCAACTTCAAAGGCAGTTGCAGATTTTCCACAGAATAGTATTAAACGTAGTCAATTTCTATCAAAGAGTTAATGTCAATTATTAAGGAAACATTATTAGACTTAAGAATAAAGACTCTGGAATTCTTCTAATTATGATTGTGCCATATTCTAATTATGTGGCTCTTCCCAAGTTACCTAACCAAAAAAAAAGTCATTGCTGTTGAATCCATTCAGACTCATAATGATCCTGTTTGTTGTTATGTCTAAATAAGTGGATAATTTCATTATTATTTTATAAGGTTTACTCCGAGTATTCTGTGAGGTTATATATGTAAACATTTTAGCATACAGTCAGACCCCTGTATCCCTGCGTTCAGCATCCACTCATTCAACTAACCACTAACCAAAAAAAAAAAGCTCCAAGAAGCAAAAGTTGAATTTGCCACACACCAAGAACTACGCTGAATCCACACAAATGAAGTGATATGCGGGCATATCTGCTGTAACCTCCTGACATTTCACATATCCTCAGTCTCTCTCTAATTTTTGTTAGAGCGTCGTTCTCCTAGAGTCTTGGCATTATCCCCTAAAAAAACACTGTACTGTATCACAACTATTTATATATCATTTACATTACATTAGGTATTATAAATAATCTGGATACGATTTAAGATATACAAGAGGATGTCCATAAGATATTTGCAAATACTACACCATTTTATTTAAGGAACTTGAGCATCCATGGATTTTGGTATTAGTGCGGGTACTGGAACCAATCCCCTGTAGATACTGATGGAAGGCTGTAAGCTCAAACTTTCAGCTATGTTTTTTCTTATTAATATTTTTTGTTATTAGAAGATAGTGAAACCTCTCTGTTGTTATTGTTAGGTGCCATCGAGCCCTACTCATAGTAACCCTATGTACAACAGAATGAAACACTTCCCAGTCCTGCTCCATCCTCACAATTGTTGTTATGTTTGAGCCCATTGTTGCAGCCACTGTGTCAGTCCATCTCATTGAGAGTCTTTCTCTTTTTCACTGACCCTCTACTTTACCAAGCATGATGTCCTTCTCCAAGGACTGGCGCCTCCTGATAACATGTCCAAAGTACATGAGATGAAATCTCACCATCCTCACTTCCAAGGAGTACCCTGGGTGTATTTTTTCCAAGACAAACTTGTTCATTCTTCTACAGTCCATGGAGTGCTGGAAGAAAGAAATTTCTCTATTCTAAAAGTTTACCATAATTCTAATATTCTTGTTGGCTTGTAAAGTGAAATAAAAGGATATGTCAATTTTACTGATAACTCTAGATGAAAACCTTAGATAAAATATTAGCACATCAAATACGCTCGTGTGTTAATAGAATAGTATGTCATTACCAAGTAGGGTGTATCCCAGGAATGCAATGCATGAATGGATTAACATCAGGGAATCTATTAATGTAATTCAGTATATTAAAAGATTAAAGGTGAACAACCGTATGATTATCTCAGTGGAACACTGATAAAACTCCACATTCATACTTGATAAAACCCTAAATATGCTAAGAAAATTTTCCTAATCTGAAAAGGGTTTCCACCAGGTACCTATACTCTAGAGTTAAACTTCCAAAATTCTGGATTTCACTACCTATTAGTTGCATGCTGCAGGCAAGTTGCTTATTTACTCTGAGCCTTGGTTTCTTCGTATAAAAAAACGATACACTAAAGGCGCAAACATTAGGTTGTTTTGAAGACTAAATGAGAAAATTAGTAAGTGTCCCTTAAATTATAGTTTAAAATGCATTTAATAGTAAAACATGATTTCCACTAAATTAATGAATTAGGAAAAATGTTCTATGCCAATTATCTTTCTAACATTTTAGTGTACATTCTAAAAATAGATTCTGACCCATAGTGACCCTATAGGACAGTAGAACTGCCCCATAAGGTTTTCAAGCCTGCAGTCTTTACAAAAGCAGACATTCATATCTTTCTCCCACAGCGTAGTTGGTAGGTTAGAACTGCTGACCCTTCAGTTAGCAGCCATGTGCTTAACCACTGCACCACCTAACAAAGTAAGTGGAAGGCATAAATATCGGAAGAGTCAAAATACCACTAACTGAAGATAACATAAATATTTAGATAAGAAATTCTTAACAATCAACCAAGAGCCATTAGAACTAATATGATAATTGAAGTATCTGAATACAAAATTAATATTAAAAATTGCACAGTTGAAGTGGTAATACGTTTTAAAATATATGTATATATATATTTTAATCCACTCAGAAATGCTAAAGAAGCCACTCAATTCCTACTAACATCAAAAACAAGAATTGAACTAGATCTCTGTATAAAGTGATACAGGTCTTTATGAAAGACCTAAATAAAGGTTTCTTTTTGGAAAGACACAATATCATAAATATATCAATTTCTTCCATTTCATAAGTAAATCCCAATAGATCTTTAGAATATATCTATACATGTGGATTCTACAATGGCTAGACATGAAACATTCTAATAGGAAGAAAATTTAAAACACAGAAAAATTAGGTAAAACTTGACCCTATTAAAACTACAAAGATATAGTAACTATAATAGTCCTATATACAAAAAAGAAAGAAAGAAAGAAGGAAAGAGAGATGTGTAGCAATTGAATTAGGTTCAGATCTAATAAGATTTTATTTCCTTAATTTCATGGGAAAAGGATAGATGATTTAACGTAGTTTGAGGAAGAATTCTCATCTCCTTGAGGAAGACAAAACTCCACCTTTATGCTTCCACTCTTATGTATCTAGGCTTTATAAGCTCTATTCTTCACATAACAACGCAGCATCCTATTAAAATTAAAATCTTCTTAACACCCTCTAATGACTTCTCACCACACTTAGAATAAATCCCAGATCAGGTTATATTCTATAAGCCCCTAAATGTCATAGCATCCTGATTCCTTTTCTGGACCTTATCTCCACTACTTACTCCTTCGTTACTCTGTTCCAGTTTCCCTGGCCTCCTTGCTGTTCCTCTGACTGGAATGCTCTTCCACCAGATTTTTACATGGTTCACTCATTTACCTCATTCAGACCTGTACACAAATGCCACTTTTCAGAGAGCACTTTTCTGAAAATTGTACCTAAAATAGCCACCCCTTACTCTGATCTATTCTTCTTGAATCCACTTCTTATATTCTTATAAGATGCACATATGATTTGAAGATTCCTATATAAACTCTTATATCATGCTTTATCATATGTTCATTTATTTATTTTCCCACTAGAATAAAATCATTACAAAAGCATGGATTTTGTGTTGTTCACTCATGTATCCTTAAGGTCTAGAACAGTGCCTGACACTCAGTACACCCTTAGTAAATAATGGTTAAGTAGATAAATTAACAAAGTTAGATGTCTACAATACACCACTTTTAAAAACTCTACTAAAGTGGATTAAAGAGCTACACGCAAATAAAAAAAACACAAAAGTATGAGCATAAAATGTAAGTGACTATTTGTTCCATTTTATCTTAAGGAAGTGCTTCCTAAGCAAGCTACAGAATTCAGGAGTGATAAAAGCAAAGAGAGACAGATTTCAACTAAAAAAAAAAAAAAATCAAGTGGAAGAAAACATCAAAACTTTAAATAACAATGTTTATGTGATCAAGGGTAGAGGCAAAGTACAGACCAGGAGAAAGCATTGGCATCGTATTTATATAGATGGTGACTTGCTGAAGATGTTCACTTAGAGAGATCTTAGACAAATCAAAAGGAAAAAGACAAATAATTCAATAGAAAAAAAAAAAAAGACGTCAAAATGACCCATTGAAAATGTGCTCAAGATTACTAATAACCAGGAAAATATAAATTGCCCATTTTTAGACAAAAATTGAAAAGATCAATAATTTCAAATATTGGTGAGAAAAAAATGTATATTCACATACACAAGTGACAAAAGTATAAATTCATGCAATCATTTTGGGAAAAATTTGCTGAAAGCAAAGAGGACTTGAAGCACTTATTGGTGAAGATCAAAGACTACAGCCTTCAGTATGGATTATAACTCGACATAAAGAAAACACAAATCCTCACAAGTAGACCAATAAGCAACATCATGATAAGCGGAGAAAAGATTAGGCACCATACGATATTCTTTATAAGATTCAGCCCTCCTACTTCTTATATCAATGTATTTCATTCTCATTTCACAATTGGAGAACCTAAGGTTTAGAGACGTCTGGTAACATCTATTTTCTAGCTCAAATTGTTTCTCCTGATGACAAATTACCTGTAAGAGTCAGAGAAATAGGTGTCACTACAATGAAGAGGGGCAGGAAGAGCAGGAGAGAAAAGCCACGTAGGTAGAAGGGAAGCTGCCATGGCCCTACTCTTGTTATCAGAACATAATCTCTGGCCTGGGTCCAGGCAGACACTCTGCAGTAGTTCCACATGGTCAGATCAGACGTGTGAACTAAAATATCCACATCTGTACCGAGATATTCTTCTAAATTAGGGTATGGCCTGGGCTTCTGGAAGTGCGTGTTCACCAGGCTGGCTGAGTCCTTTTCTGTGCTATAGCCAGGTCAAGGAGCCAAGGGATTAAATTGCCTGTAAAAAGTGAGCCATTTATTTCTTTTTACTTCCTTGATCCAATATAGTACTGGCTCAGTGGCAATTGCCATTTACAGAGAATTAAGACAGTTACTATCTGTAAGTGCTTCTTAGAAACAAGAAAATATCTTAGAATAAATGTTACTCCAAAAAAGATTAGAGATTTCATTTCTTCCAACTCCAAAAGCAAGCAAACGTAGCAAGGAATAATTTAACAGATTGATTTTTCTTCAATTATTAAAAAAATAAATCAATGAAAGGGAATTTTTCTTTAGGGAGATTTTTTTAAGCCACAGTATTTAAGAAGCTGGTATAATTTTCTTCAGGATAACAGATATTTGACTCTTATCTTTCAGTGAGAACTAGAAAAGAGTTTGAAGAGAGTAAGAGCTAAGAAACTTTAGTAGAATGCCTTTGACAACAGCCAGATTGCAATAGTTGAAAAGTACAAGCTAAGAACTCACTGATTTATATATTATTTATTCAAAAAGTATCGAGTCTTTGCTCTGTGCCAGGTACCACACTAAGTATAAATGATGCGTTAAGCAAATGAGAAGCAATGTGGTTCTGGCTCCTGCCTTAATTGAAGTGAAATGGGTATAATAGTGAATTTTTTTGCAGATAGTTTCCAAGAATCTGCAGAATAAACTTACTTAAAACATAGATTCAAAACCTCTAAATAAAGTAGAAGGATTTAACAAAAAATAATGCTTAAGAATGACTAATAACAAGAAACTATCAATAATATTCTCACCAGTGAGGCAAAGAAGAAAAACTACCTAATCGTCTCGCTAGATATGAAAGATTTTAATAAAATTCTCCATCTTTCTGACAAAGTAAAAACTCTATGTAAACAAAGAATTGAAGAGCCTGCCTTAACATAATAACATTTATATCATACTAACAAATAACACCATTATCCATTATCCATTAGTGAAACACTGGAATTCCCTTTTAGCTCAGGAACAAAACTAATAAACCAGCTCTTAAAAAAAAACAAAGTCTGGAATTCATTGCAATAGATTAAGTTAACTTTTCTCCACTATCTGGAAAAAAGAAACTAATGTACAAATACATATGGATTACATGATTACTAAAGCTAAACCAAACCCTTTGCCGTTGAGTTGATTCTGACTCATAGAGACCCTGTAAGACAAAGTAGGACTGCTCCATATTTGGTATTGCTTTGAATTGAATCTATTCTTTCAAGAAACTTAATATGTATTAGACTATATTATCTATAGCTAGCGCCCAGGCTATATTATCCCTTCCCTATACTCTCTGTTCTTTTTAAGAAAAATCCAGACTTCATTTTGACCATGCCTCCTAACATCTCTTTTCTATGTTCTTGTCTAGACATGTCCTGTGTCCCATATGATTTCCTACCCAGTCCTCCAATTAATACATTCACTCTCCAGCTATACCCAATTGATCTGTCAACCTATCAAAAGGGGGTTTATTAGATTTAATTTCAATTTAATTTAATTTCAATAATTTTGTGTTTTATTTTCTAGAATATGTGTTTGGCTGTTTTTTAAGTCTTTCTTATTTTATATTGTCCCATTTTTAAAATCCACTTATTTTAAAGTCTCTTTTAAATTAGTTTATTATCTCCAAATGTTGGTGTGCAGACTCTTCTATTTGGTGTGCTTGCTCACTCTCTCTCTCCTGGTAAATTATGAGTTCAGACTTCATAGAAGGGCTAAAGGCCTGACATTATTATTCCTTTCTAAGGGCTTTTCTATCCACAGCCTCAGGTAGGCTTATGTTTTTATGCTGATTTCCTGGAAGGTTAAGAGTTTGTCTAGTTTCCATTTTATGAATGGAACAGATTTTTTATGATTCTTGGTTTTGTGTGGTAGCTCATTTCTAATTCACAGCCCAAAGCGGGTAGTAAGGCCCCAGCCATTAAGGCCTGTGAGACCCTGGGCTTCAGCTTCTACCCTCTGCTCCAACTTTGAATACTTTATTTCAAAGATTTTTTTTTTTTCTTTTTAATGTTAAATTTTGAGCTCAGCTCTATATTTGCAATTATTACATTTTATACAGCATTACAATGTGTTTAAATTAGAAAGATCTCCTGGATCAACTCAGTCTAGCTACTTAATGGAAATCAACTTTACATTTACATGAATTATTCTGTCAATTTAGGCTACACTATTCCATGCAGAATGCTGATTTTCTTGAGGGCAATGACTGCTCTATTCATCTATGTTCTTCTGTTGGTTGAGTGGATGAACTTATTGCCTGTATACTCAACTTACTCTTGCCATTTTCCAGTGTTTCTGAATTGTACGGGCTGCTGATAAAGTTTTTGCAACATTTGGTTGCTGCAACACAAACATATGAAAACCGAGGTGACCTTTAGTGTTTGGTGGGGTTTAATGAAGCTTTGTCTAAATGATGGTTTGAAATCCAGATGTAGAAAGCAGGCTTTCCCAGTCTCCATTTTTAGGAGGAAATGAAAACAGAAGCATAATTATAACACATGTCTTTAGTAAAACTGCCGCCTGGGATTAGAGGTAGGCTTCTTTTTATTGAAAATGTTAAATAATTGCTTCCAAAGTTCAATGAATCAATTAACATTTCTTTGTACTTAAGCCTGCATTTTGGGGAAAAGAAATTAGAAAGTACTTTTTACCTGTTCTATTCTTAGCAGGAAAACAGGTTTTGATTCTTAAAACAACATTGAGCAATATAATTTTGTTAAACATTTTTAGCAAATCTCAATCAATAGAATGATACGGTTTAAAATTTGTCAATTATATCAGACACTTCTGCTTTTATTGTTACCTCTAATAACCCCCCTGAGATTTCAAAAGATGTAGACTTGGTCACCTTTCATCTGAAATGCCATGCTTTATTTTTGTGACTGTAACTTTATGGATTTTACACAGACACACATGTACACACCCACACACACCTCCTCCCCCCAACGTGGGTAGGTCATAAAGGGTATTTCTATCTGTTTAGAGGCTAAGAAGTAATATGAATTCCAGGAAGATGGTGGAGCAGCATTTCCAAGAAGCTATTTCCTTTAATTCTAACATGATACCTAGTAAATTAAATCAGAATTTCTTACCATTTTCTTTATCCATGTCCCCTACAATGTTTTGTGAGTTGTCTACGTGTTCCTACTAGCCAAGCAGATAAACAGAGCTTTTCTTTCTATAGCCTATTTTAAGAAAGGAAGTATAGAGAAAATACTTGTAGTTCTCCATCTCACAATGCTATTTACATAACCTACAGCTATGAAATTAATACAGCCTCCCTTAATATAGATCAGAATATACCATTCTGTTAATACAGCCTCCCTTAATATAGATCAGAATATACCATAAACAATTTTTTTTGCTTTTCCATTAATTAATCTTCTTTCAATAAAAATAGATAAAACTTCATATTCCAACAGGTTATTATAAAATTTTACTGTAGAGAGGAAAGGACTAATCTTCTTCAGAGGTTGGCAAACTATGGCCAGCAGTACAAATCTAACCCATGGTCTGTTTTTTGTAAATAAAGGTTTATTGGAACACAAATATGCCCATTCATTTCCCTACAACTGTGGCTGCTTTCTGGGTCAAATATTTTAAGCTAATGAATGCATGAGACACTTTACCACTGACATGGTTTTATAATTCTGGAGTCAAACATTGGCAAACTGCTTTAATAGATACTGTAATAGACAGTATTATTCAAAATGCTTGCTGTACCTCTCTAGGTGGGTTGGGAGTTGCATTTTCTGGCTTCTTTAACATAATACTTAGCTATACAACCTCTTTGACCAGTGAGCTGTGAGTTGAAATGTGTTTCACCTCGAGGAAGCAGCTTTAAAATCTAATGCATGACTTCCCATGTACATTTTTCCATCTGCAAGGAGACTGATGATGTCTTAGAAGTTTCTCTGTCAGCCTGTACCTGGGAGTGAAGACAACATGAAGCTTAACTGCAGCCAATCCACAGTAGACATGATCATGGGTGAGAAATAAATCTTTATTATGTGAAAACCACTGAGACATTGAGGTTGATTCTCACCACAATAACTTCACCTAAGCTGGCTAATAAAATGTTCTTAGAAAAAAGGTGTTTTAATTAGTTCTTTGAGAGATCAGAAAGCTAGTATGAAGATCAAATAATTAAAGTCAGCAACAAATTAATGTTTTTTTTTTGTTTTAAGTCTGATCCCAATTAAAAAAAAAAAGTATAACTGTTCTCTTTCCAATGAGCTAATATCACATCTATTAAGTAATATCAGGATAGTTTAAACAGAGGACTTAACTAAAACACACACATACACACACAGAAGGAGAAATTTAGAAAAGAGACTCACTAGGTTTGAACATCATAAAGTTGTTTTTATATTTCTAACACATAAAACCCAGCACCCAGTGCTGTCGAGCTGATCCCGACTCATAGCGACCCTATAGGACAGAGTAGAACTCCCCCACAGAGTTTCCAAGGAGCGCCTGGTGGATTCTAACACATACATGCAATAAAGAAATAGATGTTTAATATAGTTATCTAGTTAACAAAGTAGGTGTCTGTTTTATTCACGTATTTGCATCTAAAAATATTTAAACTACTTTCAAAGCTATTTTAAATCAAAGAGAAAAAGAACATACTCAGACCAACCACCATATCTAACTTCAAGATTTTAAAAAGAAAGACCACAAATAGCTAATAAGCCTATGACATTTTTCTATGGGATAGATATGTTAGCTAATGAGAAGATACTGTTTTCCTTATAGAATAGAATGGAATCATAATATATAATATTGGCAAATGTGTAGAAAAACAAGCACCTCACTCCCAGTACACTACTGGTATAATTGCAAAATGGTAGAATCATCACATGTATCAAAGATTGTTATAGCGTTCATAACGTTTGATCCAACAGTTCTTCAAGAAGGAATTTAGGAAAATAATTAAGGATGTGTGAAAATGTAATTTAAAACGATAGTCCTTCTATCACAGTTGCTAACAAAAAATTGAAAATAACATATATTTCCCAAATTATATAACTGGTTAAATAAGCAGATTAATAATTTTTCTCAACTGTATTTAGAAATTAAATGTGAAAAGCGAGGTAACAGAACAATACTATCATGAAAATAAGGTCATAATACATTATTCAGCAGACCAAACCAATTGATAACAGGATAAAAATCAATATACTTAGCATGACTACATATTAGCATAGGAACTATAAGGGAGGGTTATACTCAAAAGTGTGACTTATGATTAACTGAGGGTTGTTAGAATAAGAATGTATTTAAAGCATCTTCCTTATGTTTATTTTCTAGCTTGTCCATAATATGCATGAATTTCTTTAGAGCAATAAATAAGATTTAAATTAATAAATCACTAAAAAAATCTGTATATAATGTATATATAGATTACATAATCTAGATAGATAGACATATTCTAATGGATTTGTATAAATATGTACATACATATCAATACATTTTCAGAAAGATTACATATCATGTTTTGCGATAAGAAAAGCATTGAAAATCATATTGTTGTTGTTAGGTGCTGTCCAGTTAATTTCGACTCATAGCCACACTATGTACCACAGAACGAAACATTGCCAGATCCTGCACCATGCTCACAACAGCTGTCATTCTTGAACCCATTGTTGCAGCCACTGTGTCAGTCCATCTTGTTGAGGGTCTTCTTCTTTGCTGGCCCTGTACTTTACCAACCATGATGTCTTTCTCCAGGTACTAATCCCTCCTGATAACATGTCCAAAGTATGTAAGACATAGTCTTGCCATCCTTGCTTTTGAGGAGCATTCTGGTTGTACTTCTTCCAAGACAGATTTGTTCATTCTTTTGGCAGTCCATGGTATATTCAATATTCATCGTCAACACCAAAATTCAAAGGTGTCAATTCTTCAGTCTTCCTTATTCATTGTCAAGTTTTCACATGCATAAGGTGTGATTGAAAATACCATGGCTTGGGTCAGGCACACCTTAGTCTTCAACTTTTCTTAGTCTTTGCTTTTCAACCCTTTAAAGAGATCTTTTGTGGTATATTTGCCCAATGCAATGTGTGTTTTGATTTCTCGGCTGATGCTTCTATGGATATTGATTGTGGATCCATGTAAAATGAAATCCTTGACAATTTCAATATTTTCTCTGTTTATCATGATGTTGCTTATTGGTCCAGCTGTGAGAATTTTAGTTCTCTTTATGTTGAAGTATAATCCATACTGAAGGCTGTGGTCTTTGATCTTCATCAGTAAGTGCTTCAAGTCCTCTTCACTTTCAGCAAGCAAGGCTGTGTCATCCGCATAATGCTGGTTGTTAATGAGTCTTCCTCCAATCCTGATGCCCCATTCTTCTTTATACAGTCTACCTTCTGGGATTATTTGCTCAACATACAGATTGAATACGTATAGTGAAAGGATACAACCCTGAGGCACAGCTTTCCTGAATTTAAATCATCCAGCATCCCCTTGCTCTGTTTGAACAACTGCCCCTTGATCTATGTACAGGTTCCTCATGAGCACAATTCAGTGTTCTGGAATTTCCACTACTCTCAATGTTATCCACAATTTGTTATGATCCACACAGTCAAATGCCTTTGCATAGTCAATAAAATACAGTTAGACATCTTTCTGGTATTCTCTGCTTCAGTCAAGATCCATCTGGCGTCAGCAATGATATCCCTCCTTCCAACTGGCAGTTCCAGAGGTTGATGTATTGCTGCAACCATTTTTGAATTATCTTTAGCATAGTTTTCCTTTCATGTAATATTAATGATATTGTTCAGTAATTTCTACATTCTACTCCATTACTTTTCTTTGGAATAGTCATGTATGTATATGGATCTCTTCCATTCTATTGTCCAGGTATCTGTCTTCTGAATTTCTAGACATTGATGAGTGAACACATCTAGTGCTGCATCAATTTGTCAAAATATCTCAGTTGGTAGTCTGTCAATTTCTAGAGCCTCGTTTTTTTTCTGTTCCCTTCAGTGCAGCTTGGATTTCTTCCTTCAGTACCATATGTTCTTGATCATATGTTACCTCCCAAAATACTAGAACATCGACCAATTCTTTTTGGTACAACGACTCTGTGTATTTCTTCATCATCTTTTGATGCTTCCTGTGTCATTCAATTGTTTGGTTTTTTTTTTTTTTTGCCCATAGAATCCTTCAATATTGAGTTTTTTCTTTAGTTCTTTCAGCTTGGGAAAAGCTGAGCATGTTCTTCCATTTTAGTTTTCTAACTCGAGGTCTTTGCACATTTGGTTACAATAGTTTACTTTGTCTTCTTTGAAATATTCTGTTCAGCTGTTACTTCATCATTTCTTCCATTCACTTTAGCTACTCTATGTTCAATAGCAAGTTTTCGAGTCTCTTTTGACACCTATTTTGGGTATGTTTTTTCTTCTCTTTTCTTTTTTTAATGACCTTTTGCTTTCTTCATGTATGAAGTTTTTCATGTCATAGCATAATTTGTCTGGTCTCAGGTCATTAGTATATAAAGCCTCAAATCTGTTCTGGAAATGATCTCTAAATTCAGGTGGAATATACTCGAGGCCATACTTTGGTTCTCCTGGACTTGTTTTTATTTTCTTCAGCTTCAGCTTGAACTTGCATATGAGCAATTGATGGTCTGTTCCATAGTCAACCCTGGCCTTGATCTGCCTGATGATATTGAGCTTCTCCATGATCTCTTTTCACAGATGTAGTCAATATAATTCCTGTGTATTCCATCTGAGGAGGACCATGTGTATACTAACCATTTATATTGTTGAAAAAATTATTTCCAAAAACAATGACCAATGAGTAAGTCATTGGTCTTTCAAAATTCTATCATGTTATCTCCCACATAGTTTGAATCACCAAGACCATATTTTCCAAGTACAGATCAGATCCTTCTTCTTTGTTTCCAAGTTATGCATTCCAATCACCAGTAATTATCAAAGCATCTTACTGTATGTTTGATCAATTTCAGGCTGTGAAAGTTGGTAAAAAACTTCAATTTCTTCATCTTTGGCATTAGTGGTTGTGCATAAATTTGAATAATAGTTGTATTAACTTTTTGTCCTTGTAGGCACATGGATATTATCCTATTACTGACATGAATAGGTCTTGAAATGCTCTTTTTGACAATGAATGCAATGCCATTCCTCTTCAATTTGTCATTCCCACTATAGTATATCATATGATATTCTGCTGCAAAATGGCCAGTATCAATCTATTTCTGCTCACTAATGCCTAGGATAATGAACTTCGAGGATTCCATTTCATTTTTGACAACTTCCAATTTTCCTAGATTCATACTTTGTATAATCCACATTCCAATTATTAATGGATGTTTGTGGCTGTTTCTTCTTATTTTGAGTCATGCCACATCAGCAAATGGAGGTCCTGAAAGCTTTAATTCATCCATGCCATTAAGGTCAACTCTGAGGAGGCAGTTCTTCCCCGGTGGTATTTTCAGTGTCTTCCAACCTAAGGGGCTCATCTTCTGGCTCTGTACCAGACAATGTTCTGCTGTTATGCTTAAGGCTTTCACTGACCAATTTTTTTAAAAGTTAATCACCAGGTCCTTCTCAGTCTGCCTTAGCCTGGAATCTCCGCTGTAACCTGTCCACCATGGGTGACCCTGCTGGTATTTGAAATACCAGTAGCATAGCTTCCTGCACCGCAGCAATATACAAGTCATCACAGCATGACAAACTGACAGACATGTGGTGGGAGAGCTCTATATAAACATCTAAATCGTGCAATTTTTATATCATTCAAAATACACTCATTTTTTTGCCAACAAGCGGCCATCTAAAATACATTAATTGGTCTCAACCCACCGGGAGCAAAGGCAAAGGAAAAACACCAAGGTCACACGACAACTAAGAACCCAAGAGACAGAAAGGGCCACTTGAACCAGAGACCTACATTATCCTGAGACCAGAAGAACTAGTTGGTGCCCGGCCACAATCGATGTCTGCCCTGTCAGGGAACACAACAGACAACTCCTGAGGGAGCAGGAGACCAATGGGATACAGACCCCAAATTCTCATTAAAAGACCACACCTAATGGTATGATTGCGACTAGAGGAATCCCAGAGACAATGCTCCCCAGAACTTCTGATGGCACAGGACAGGAACCAACCCCGAAGACAAATCATCAGGCATGAAAAGGACTGGTCAGTGGGGGGGGGGGGGGGAGAGATACTGATGAAGAGTGAGCTAATTAAATCAGGTGGACACGGGAGAGTGTGTTGGCAACTCTTGACTGGAGGGAGGATGGGAAGATAGAGAGAGAGGGAAGATGGTAAAATTGGCACGAAACGAGAGACTGTAAGGGCTGACTCAATAGGGGGAGAGCAAGTGGGAGAAGGGAGTAAGATGTATGTAAACCTACATGTGACAGACTGATTGGAATGGTAAATGTTCACTTGAAGCTTAATAAAAAAAAAAAAAAAAAATACACTCATTTTTTAAAGTTATTTCATGAGAATTGAAATCATTAAGGAAAACACGGATTTAGTGTCCAAATATTGATTTGTGTAATCTTGAATAAATATTAATACTTTTACAAGCACTTATATCAAAATAGGAAATGCTGGTGGTGTAGTGGTTAAGTGCTACGGCTACTAACCAAGAGGTCAGCACTTCAAATCCACCAGGTGCTCCTTGGAAACTCTATGGGGCAGTTCTACTCTGTCCTATAGGGTCACTATGAGTTGGAATCGACTCGACGGCAGTGGGCTTGTTTTTTTTTTTTTTTTTGTATTAATATAACAAAAAACCAACACTTACAGCGATCCAATAGGACAGACTAGAACTGCCTTATAGGGTTTCCAAGGAGCAGCTGGTGGATTTGAACTGCTGACCTTTTGGTTAGTAGCCAAGCTCTTAACCATTGCAGCATGAGGGCTCCTATATAAAAATACTATAGTTTAAATCAAATTGAAAACACTCTAAGAAAAATACACGTATTATATTGGATAAGGAAACCCTGGTGGTGTGGTGGTTAAGTGCTACAGCTGCTAATCCAAGGGTCGACAGTTCAAATCCACCAGGCGCTCCTTGGAAACTCTACAGGGCAGCTCTACTCTGTCCTATAGGGTCGCTAGGAGTCAGAATCTTCACGACGGCACTGAGTTGGGTTTTATATTGGATAAGATCCCTAGGTGGTACAAACTATTTGCACTTGTCTACTAACCTAATGGTCGAACGTTCAAAACCACCCAGTGTCTCTGAAGAAGAATGGCCTAGCAATACACTTGAGTAAAGATTTCAGCCAAGAGAATCCTAGGGAACAGTTTTACTGTGTAACCCATGGGGTCACTATGAGATGGAATAGATTTGCCAGCAAATGATGGGCTTAAAGCACCCTGGTTTGTACTTGGCTGCCAACTCAAAGGTCAGCAGTTCAAACCCACCCATGGCTGTGCTGAAGAAAAGACCTTGAGATCTGTTCCTATAAAGATTACAGCCTAGAAAACCCTGTGGGGCAGTTTTACTTTGTCATATAGGGTTGCTATCAGTTGGGATCCACTCATCGGCACACAACAGTGACAACAACAATATCGTCATTTACCCACACTGTTAAATATTCTTCAAAATCTGATTTTAATTATCAGCATAATATTTCACCACATAGAGGTATTAAAACTTATTTAACCATAGCAATACTGGTCCATTATGTTGTTGTATCCAAATATTGGCAATTATAAATAGCCTGTCAGTCAAATCTTTATTCATATCTTTCTCCTTACAACAAAATTTCAAAAGTGAAAATACTGTGTCAAATTATATAAATATGTATACATATTAATCGACTCAACAGCAGTGGATACATATATAAGATATATATTAATACCAAATATATATAGATACACATAAAATAAATGAGCACATATAGTTACAAGATACATAAATACAAAATATAACAAGGTAAAAAGATTCCCTCCATTCCTATACCTCTCCCCTTACTTCTATATGACCCAATCATCCTACTCACAGATAATCATTTTAGAGAGGTTCTTAGACATATCCTAATGGATTTGCACAAATATATACCCATATGCCAATAGATTTATAGAAAGTTTACATACCATATTTTAATTTGTGATAAGAAAGGCATTACCAGAAATTTTACACACACGCACACACACAGGAAATCAGATATAATCAATGACAATTTTTCACATTAGAATAAATAAGTCCTTATCATTATTTTTAATGATTCCATGGTTATACAAGTTGTGGTGTTAGGATTATCATATTTAATACAACCAGTCCCACTACTAAATAGTAAGATTTTAAATCTTCCCTTCCCTATCCAAAGTTTTTGATGGTGCGATCATATATTTGAAAGGAATTGCCCAGAGCGTGAATATTTGCCAGTACTTGCCAAATTTTCTCCATCAACATTGCTCCAGTGGAAAACTGAAGACTACATTCAGAGATGCTCTAGAAGGACTTAAAGGACTCCGCATATAGTTGTACTCATGGCTAGAATTTCTTACAGTGACATATTGAGCATACATATGAGTCACAAGGGAAAAAAGACATGGGCAGAGTCAAGAGGAATCCATATGCAGACTTTCTTCTGTTCTTTCCCTACCAAGAGGGTACACAGAGCTTACTCTTTCTCCAGCAACAAAAATGCAGCCATATGTGTGTAATGTTTCTCCCCTGGGAAGCCCACTAAAGACTTAGTGCCCGAAGTTTTTGTCACATAAGTGTACTCTACCTGACATGTACCAAAATTCCAGACTCCCAGAAGGGACATAGATATTCAATGTAAAACATATCATTGTGCAAAGAGTCTAGGCACAATGTGCTTTTCATCATTAAGGAAGAAGTGGGAACCCTCCTAAAATCCAAGATAGCAGATGCAAACTTGCAATCTGGCTGATCTAACAATAGAAGTCCCAGGCCTGGTGTATTAACCCTTTTCTAAGAAAAAAAAATTTTTTTCTTTTTATGCCAAAACACAACAGCAGTGCTTGATAATTTCTGTTTCCCTGTACGCTGGCAGATAAATGCTCATATCTCCCCACTCTCCGGGGTAGTGAAGAAGAAAGTAGCAGGCTGACTGGTAAAATTTACATTCCGTGATTATTCAATTTTCATTTCATTGATCATGACTGAAGTTGTATGGGAAACCCTGGTGGCATAGTGGTTAAGTGCTATGGCTGCTAACCAAGAGGTCAGCAGTTCGAATCCACCAGGTGCTCCTTGGAAACTCTATGGGGCAGTTCTACTCTGTCCTGTAGGGTTGTTGTGAGTCGGAATCGACCCAATGGCACTGGGTTTTTTTGGGGTTTGGAAGTTGTATGTTTTTATCTGGTTGTTGGTCACTTGTATTTTTTGAAGTGCTTTGTCAGACCATACCTTAGGATAATTTTTATATTAAAAAAAAATAGCCCTTTCCTCTCATAGGAATTACAAATTTTTTTTGTTGTTTTTTGTTATTATTTTTTTAAATCAATTTGCTATGGGCCTTTAACCTTGTTTGGGATATCTTAGGCTGTTCTAATATTTATTTATTTTAATATAATGAAACCTTTTTGTGATGGCTTATGTTGTGTGTCAACTTGCCTGGGCCATGATTCTCTGTGGTTTGGCAGTTATGATATAGCTTGGCAACTATGTAATGATGTAATCACCTCTATGAGGAGATGCACTATGAGCAGCCAATCAATTAAACGGGGATTTCCTTAGGAGTGTTTTTTGTGGCCAGTATCCAATATATGGACTTTCTGGGGAAGCTCATGGGCTTTTGCTCACTCTGGATCCTGCATCTGGCTCCCCATCTAATGTCTAGCCTCCCATTCTTGTGACTTGAGCTAGCAGCTTACTGGCCACTCTTGGGATTTGTCAGCCTCTCCAGCCTGTGAGCCAGAGGTCTGCTGTCTGACCTGCCGATCTTGGGCTAGTCTGCCCTACAGCTACATGAGTCAGGAGAAGCCTCCGGCCTGACCCACAAACTTGGGACTTTCCAACCTCTACAACTGTGTGAGCCATTTTCTTGATATAAATCTGTGTGTGTGTGTATGTGTATGCTTCACTGTTATTTCTTCTCTAGAGAACCTAGCCTAAGACACCTTTTAAACCTTCTTTTTTATTTTCTGGGTTAAATGTTTAGAAAGGTCTTTCACTGAATAGAAAATTCACCTGAATTTTCTTCTTATACTTTTGTAATTTCCTTTCTTTATGTTTAAATATTTTATGTACTTGGAGCTTATTTGATTATGATGATCTACTATTCATTTCCTTTTTAGGCTTTTAAAATATTTAGTTAGTTATCCTTGTATCATGAATTGAATTAAAATTTTTTTCTCACTTACCTGATGCAATCTTTATCATATATTCAATTTCTATAGACTATATACACTTTGGTATTCATTTCTGTATTAGTGATTACAGTATCTCTGGTCTAGAACCAACAACAAAATACTGAAGATCATGGGGTGAACAAGTCTGGGAGGCTACCCAGAGCAAATCTGGAAAGCACATAAAACAGTGAGAGAACTAACACTGCAAGGCATTGAAATGTATTATAAAGGCAAAGTAATTTTTATAATACATTTCATAAATTTTACTGTACTCATTCTTCCAAATGAACTTTCAGTATCATGTTGTTAAATTAAAAATAAAGTGCTAGCACTTGCATTGGATTACATTGAATTTAATAATACATAAAGAAATTTAATATATTTACTTTCTTGATTATCTCCAATATTTTTGGCTCCATTTAATTCTTATTTGATACCATCGGCAGAGTTTTAGATTCACTTTATATAAGAATTTATTTTTTATAAATTTATTCCTAGAAGTTTTATTTTATTTTTACTCTGAAGAGATTTTTTTTCCTCAGTTGGAGGAGCCCTGATGGTGCAGTGGTTAAAGAGCTTGGCTGCTAACCAAAAAGTCAGGAGTTTGAATCCACCAGCCACTCCTTGGAAACCCTATAGGGCAGTTCTACTCTGTCTTACAGGGTCGCTGTGAGTTGGAATCAACTCTATGGCAACAGATTTGGTTTGTTTTTTATTATACTTGTTTAGTTAGATTTATTAGACAATATATATTGATAAACTTGATTTTTTATAATGATTATCTTATAATATGTTTTACTGTATTATTCTTTCTAAACATTTTTGGTAAGTACTCTTAGAGTTTCCTTACATATACAGACATAATATGCAATATCCAAATGTCACAATTTTGTCTTTTTAGAAGTATTTGTGTACCTAATTTTGCTGTTTTATCTAATTACATTTTTTTTAGTATCACCAGAAAAAAAAGTAAATAATACTGGCAATGATGTGTCCTTTGTTTTCTTTCTGGCTTATTGTTTATTATTTTTTCATTAATGGGGAAAAAACTTGTTTGTATAACAGTGGTGAGAGAAAGAGTCAAAGAAATATCCATTGATTTATTTTTTCTAAGACTTTTAAAGAAACTTGGTGGTTGGATTTTATCAAAGAATTTTACTGTTGAATAAATCTCTCTTGAGAAAAAATGTTGTGTCCTCACAGAAGCATCCATTGGCACTTTATCTGAAGTTACTTCCCCAAGTACTCTTACCACACCTTTCTTTATAGTTACTCCAGAGCAGATCTCAAAATTGTGAAATAATCTGTAAATTTATTTGGCTACTTTCTGTTTCCCATAGTGAATATTAACTTCCCGAAGAAGGGCATTGTCTACTGTCTGTTTTGTTCACATCTATATCCTTACGAGTTAAAACAGTAATTCCCACATATTACTGTTCCAACTCTATTTACTGAATGAAGAAGCACCATTTTAAATTTATTCATGATTTTATTGGTTAATATTTATTTGGAATTATGTTGCCATCCTTAAATAAATTGGCCTCACCTGCTTTCAGAGTTTTTCTAATTTCATTTTTACAAAGACATTAAGAATATTTAAACATATACGTATAACCAGTACACACAGATTACATACATTATGTTTTTTATATATATATATAGATTGAAGTTGTCAAGGATTTCATTTTACTTGGATCCACAATCAACACTCATGGAAGCAGCAGTCATGAAATCAAAGGACGTATTGCATTGGACAAATCTGCTGCAAAAGACCTCTTTAGAAAGCAAAGGTGTCACTTTGGGGACTAAGGTACGCCTGACCCAAGCCCAGGTATTTTCAACTATCTCATATGCCATATGAAAGCTGAACAATGAATAGGAAGACTGAAGAAGAACTGACACCTTTGAATTAAGGTGTGGTGAAGAATATTGAATATATCATGGACTGCCAAAAGAACAGACAAATCTGTTTTGGAAGAAGTACAGCCAGAATGCTTCTTAGAAGAAAGGATGGCAAGACTTTTACTCTCATACTTTGGATGTGTTATCAGGAGGGACCAGTCCCTGGAGGAGGACATCATGCTTGGTAAAGTACAGGGTCAGAAAAAAGAGAAAGACCCTGGATGAGATGGATTGACACAGTGGCTACACTGATGGGCTCAAGCATAGCAATGATTGTGAGGATGGCACAAGACTGAGCAGTGTTTCATTCTGTTGTACATAGGGTCACTATGAGTCAGAACTGACTCAACGGCACTTAAAAACAATCTATCGTCTATCATCTATCTATCTATCTATCTATCTATCTATCTATCTATCTATCTATCTATCTATCTATCTATCTATCTAACTATCTATCTATCTATCTATCTAACATTTATCTATCTATCATCTATCTATCATCTGTCATCTATCATCTATCTGTCATCTCTCTCTCTCTCTGTCTCTCTCTCTCTCTCTATTTCCTTTCAATGCCATGAACTATTTACGTAGCATAAAAATTATCTGTCACTTAAATATTTAAAATAACTCACTAGGAGAATTTGCCAAACGCTTCACTTTTAGGTACACATGGCTCTTTGATAATTGTCCTATTTTGTATGGTTATCTGATTTTTGTATTATTTCTAGAATCTGTTTCACTGACTTATGTTTCTCTAGAAATCCACATATTTCATCCAGATATTGTATAAGGTTGCTTATATATGTCATATGTATGTGTGTGCAATTTCTTCTAGATCTGTATTTCATTTTTCTTCAATTAGAATTTACAACTATTGTTTATTTATAATTTTCTGATTTTTGTTCTCGACTAGTATGCCTAAATGTTAAATATTTTAAAATATATTTTATAATTTACTCGTGGCAATTTTTTACTACTTTGTTTATATTTTGATTGTTAATTTCTACTTTTATGTTGCTGTTGTAAGTGGTCTGGTGTATGTACACTTTGGAATTTACTGATATTTTATTTTTTTGCTAAATGTATATGCATGTGTATGTCTTTATACATTCCTGGGCATTTAAAGGAGCCCTGACTGTACTGTGGATAGGCTTTTGGCTGCTAACCAAAAGTCCGGCAGTTCAAATCCACCAGCTGCTCCTTGGAAACTCTAAGGGGCAGTTCTACTCTGTCCTGTAGGGCCACTATGATTTGGAATCAGCTTGACGGCAACGGGCTATGGGCATTTAAATAATTTTTTTTTAAGCGTTTGTTTTGTTTTTCTTTTGTATTCGGTCTTTTGAAGTTGCAGCTAGATTAAATTTGACATTGTATATATATTTTTCTATGTAATTATTCCCATGAATCTTAGGAGTTTACATAAAGGGAATACTTTATTTTCTTGATTCTAAACTAATAATGATTCTGAGGCACACCATCATTTTAATAAAACTTTTTAATAATACTTAACAACTATGTTAAGTATATACATGTGTTACAAAATATGCCCTGATTTTAGAATAGGTAAGATATTTTAAAGTATTTATTTTAGGATTAAAGGCTTCTAGTTATACATATAATGAAAACAGAGTTGCATTCACAAAGATATTTAAAGCAGAAGTATTTAAAATAGCAAACACTAATGTTTAAATATGTCTAAAATTAGAGAAACATATAAGTGACATAAACCAAGTCTAAATCTTATGTAACAATATAAAATAATTGCAGACATAGTTATGAGAAGAATATTTACAATAAAACATTAAATAAACAAGAAGACTTTTTTAAAAAATGTACCTATGCAACAGATAAAACTCTCTAAAATATAGCTGCATACAGGCACTGGAAGTATTCAATGGAAAAACATTTTTTTTAAAGCATTTTAAATGTTCTCAGTAACAAGATTGGAGGAAGTTCTACTTTCTCTTTTCAATTCCTCCTTCCCAAGTTTGTTCTAATACTATTTATGCAATAAGGAAAACAAACAAAAAAACAAACAAAAACATAGCAAATTCAGAGATTAAAAGAAAGAAACAAAAGCCATTCTTGCATAAGCCATCTCCTTATTCCTCCAGAGTGTTGAGAGAAGACTAGTAGAGACTGACTTCAGAATGGATTTTCTCCTCCTCTTCCTGCCTGAGACATCCAGACAGCAAGAACTGCCTATAGGTAGATATGAACTATATAGTATTCACATGATCGAGGGCCCATAGAACAGGGGATCTTTGTAGCGCAGGTCAAGACCTGGATACCCTTGAAAGAGTTCTGTTTCCTATTAAAATATTATTAAACTACTTATTTATGTGGTAACACTGGTAGCCTAGTGGTTAAGAGCTATGGCTGCTAACCAAAAGGTCAGCAGGCGCTCCTGGGGAACTCTATGGGGCAGTTCTACTCTGTCCTATAGGGTCGTTATAAGCCAGAATTGACTCGATGGCAACAGGTTTGGTTTTTTTTTTGGTTATTCATATACGTTTTCTGCTTGAAAGAATTTTTCTAAGCTAAAAAAAAAAAAAAAAATTTTTTTTTTTTTTTAAAGATTGAAGACAAATATCAAAAAGTTTTAGGACAGGAAGCAGAGCCAAGATGGCGGAATAGACAGATGCTTCCAGAGAACCGTTTTTTACAACAAATACCCTAAAAAACAAGTGAAACAAGTATATTTACGACCAGCTCCAAGCATCAAAGGTAAGCTTAGAAAATGAACTGAGGGGCAGGGGGAGGAAGAGATGGTTCAGAAGTGGAGAGGAGTTACCGAACCTGAATTGCGGGGAGCCCTCAGGCACCATTCCCTGAGCAGTGGCAGTTGGCTGGTACTAGCGCTGGGCTACAGTTTCCTCAGGGAGAAGCAGCCAGCCACACAGCCTACTCACACCTCTGGAACCAGAGAAGAATGGCGCTCTCAGCAAAAGCTAAGTACTTGCATATATTTTACCACGCCCCACCCCACTGCCCCCAAGCTGGCTTCAGCAGCTGACTTCCCTGGGCCTGAGATATGCCCTTTTGGGCTCCTAAAGCCATCTCCTCAGCATTAGAGAAGGAAAAAGTTTGCAACTGGGGGAATAGATAATTTGCCAGCTCCACTAACTGGGAGAGCTCAGGACAGAAGAGGCTCCTGTCCAGGCATAAATGGTCCATGGACTTTGAGTACCTTTTGCCTCTGCATGGACCTCTGTAGGCCTATCTCAGGAGAATAGGCCCTTGTTGGCAGACTCCAACTGTTTCAGCTGTGCGGCAGAGAGGTGGGTGTTTGATGTTTCACATTGCTTTGCCTGTGAAACAGGGTCCTCACCTACCCACATCAGGGACCTAAGGACTGGTAGCTCCACTCAGGTCACCCAGCCACCTGCAACAGGGGTCCAAGGATAACTGGTACCTCCCAGTCCTTACAACCAAAAACACTGGGTGCCCATAGTCTATCTGTAGAACCCACCCACCTGTACGCTCAAGCGAAAAGGGACACGATTTCCTCAGAGACATGTGGGGGACAATTCTCAGCCCCCTGCCTTGTTCAGAGTGTGACCCCCTGCTGCAACCAGATACCAGTACCTACACCACTCACCCCTGCCCCTCTAAGACTGTAGAACAGAGCCTGTACCACACACTTGATGATCAGCTACCTGGACACCTGAGCTGAATTCATACAAGAAAAGTGAATGGACTCCTAGACTGATATATCTGATAAAAGCTCTAGCCATCTGGAGTCAGGACATCAGAGCTCCAAAGATGAAAATAATCAAGCTAGCTCACTCAAGCAACCCATATGGGCATATCAAAGCAAAACAAAGCAAGAAGCTAAGATACAGTAAGCAAACTTAAACTAATACGATAACTTATAGATGGCTTGGAGACAACAGTCAATAGCAAATCACATAAAGAAAAAGGCCATGATCGCCTCAACAAGCTCTCAAAACAAAGAATTAAGGGATCTTCTAGATGAAAGTGCATTCTGGGAATTACTAGATGTAGAATACAAAAGATTAATATACAGAACCCTTCAAGACATCAGGAAGGAAATGAGGCAACATGCAGAACAAGCTAAGGAACACGCAGATGAAGCAATTGAAGAAATTAAAAAAAAAATTATTCAGGAACATAATGAAAAATTTAATAAGCTGGAAAAATCCATAGACAGATGACAATCAGAAATTCAGAAGATTAATAATAAAATTAGAGAAGTAGACAACTCAATAGAAAGTCAGAGGAGCAGAATTGAGCAAGTAAAAGCCAGAATTTCTGACCTTGAAGGTAAATCATTTGGCAATAATATATTTGAAGAAAAATCAGGTAAAATAATCAAAAAAATTAAGAAACCTTAGGAATCATGTGGGACTCTATCAAGAGAAATAACCAGACAAGGATGCCCTTTATTACCACTTTTATTCAACATCGTGCTGGAAGTCCTAGCCAGAGCAATTAGGCTAGATAAAGAAACAAAGGGCATTCAGACTGGCAAGGAAGAAATCGAAGTGTCTTTATTTGCAGATGACATGATCTTATACACAGAAAACCCCAAGGAATCCTCCAGAAAACTACTGAAACTAATAGAAGAGTTCAGCAGCGTATCGGAATACAAGATAAACATACAAAAATCAGTTGGATTCCTCTACACCAACAAAAAGGACAACGAAGAGGAAATCACCAAATCAATGCCATTTACAGTAGCCCCCTAGAAGATAAAATACTTAGGAATGAATCTTACCAGGGATGCAAAAGACTTATACAAAGAAAACCACAAAACACTACTGCAAGAAACCAAAAGAGACCTACATAAGTGGAAAAACATACCTTGCTCATGGATAGGAAGACTTAACATTGTAAAAATGTCTGTCCTACCAAAAGTGATATATAGATTTAATGCAATTCAGATCCAAATTCCAACGACATTCTTTAATGAGATGGAGAAACAAATCACAAACTTCATATGGAAGGGAAAGAGGCCCCGGATAAGTAAAGCATTACTGAAAAAGAAGAATAATGTGGGAGGCCTTACTCTACCTAATTTTGGATCCTATTATACTGCCACAGTAGTCAAAATAGCCCGGTACTGGTAAAACTACAGATACACAGACCAGTGGAACAGAATTGAGAATCTAGACATAAATCCATCCACATATGAGCAGTTGATAATTGACAAAGTCCCCAAAACAGTTAAATGGGGAAAAGACAGTCTTTTAAACAAATGGTGCTGGCATAACTGGATATCCATCTGCAAAAAAATGAAACAAGACCCATGTCTCACTCCATGCACCAAAATGAGCTCAAAATTGATCAAAGACTTAAATATGCCATCTAAAACAATAAAGATCATGGAAGAAAAAATAGGGACAATGTTAGGATCGCTGATACATGGCATAAACAGTATACAAAACATTACAAACAATGCAGAAGAAAAACTAGATAACTGGAAGTTCCTAAAAATCAAACACCTATGCTCATCCAAAGACTTCACCAAAAGAGTGAAAAGATTACCTACAGACTGGGAAAAAGTTTTTAGCTACGACATTTCCAATCAGCACCTGATCTCTAAAATTTAAATGGTACTGCAAAACCTCAAGTATAAAAAGACAAATAACCCAATTAAAAAATGGGTGAAAGATATGAACAGATGCTTCACTAAAGAAGACATTCAGGTAGCTAACAGATACATGAAGAAATGCTCATGATCATTACCCATTAGAGAAATGCAAACCAAAACTACAATGAGATTTCATCTCACTCCAACACAGCTGGCATTAATCCAAAAAACACAAAACAATAAATGTTGGAGAGGCTTTGGAGAGATTGGAACACTTATACACTGCTGGTGGGAATGTAAAATATACAACCACTTTGAAAATCGATTTGGCACTTCCTTAAAAAGCTAGAAATAGAACTACCATAGGATCCAACAATCCCACTTTTTGGAATATATCCCAGAGAAATAAGAGCCTTTACACAAACAGATATATGCACAACCATGTTCATTGCAGCACTGTTTACAATAGCAAAAAGATGGAAGCAACCAAGGTGCCCATGAATGAATGAATGGATAAATAAATTATGGTAGAGTACAGAAAAAAAAAAAAAAGAGTACAGAGGCGGGGCCAAATGGATGACTACGCAGAAGCTACCTCGGATCCCTCTTGTCAACAAAGACTCAGAAAAACAAGTGAATCGATCACATACATGACAATCTATGAACCCTGACCATCAAACACAGATCTAAAGAGTTGACCTGAGTGACAGAGACTCAGCCAGCACAAGCAGGCTGCACACTGATGCGGCTAACGAGAGAACAAGCAACCACGGGGAAGCAGTGACTGTTTTTGGAGCCTGGAGCCAGCATCCCAGTCAGGAAACCTTGGCGCCAGGCTTTGGACTGGATGCAGGGAGCTGAGCACGGCATCCTGAGATGGCACAAACACGGGATGCAGCCCTAGCCCCCAAAAAGTGACCTTGGGGGAAGCCCAGCCAGTGCACGCAGGCAAAGCAGCAATGCGGCTGACGGGAGGAGAAGCCACCGGGAGGCAGCAACTGGTTTTGGAGCCTGGAGTGCGGCGTCCCAGCTGGGGAACCTTGGCACTGGGCTTTGCACTGGGAGCGGAGGAACTGACCACGGCTTCTGAGACAGCACAAGCACAGGACACTGGCCTGACCCTCAGGGGCAATCTTGACCCAGCCAGCGCACACAGGCTACACGCCCCTGGGGAGTCTCAGATAAAACAGTCATCACCAAGCAAGATAAGAAACTTTGTCTATATTCATGGGTGCTACTCTCTCCTGTCTATCTGATCCCTCCCCTCCCCTTCCTAGGTGGCTTCATTAACATTGGGATTTTCTGGGCCAGAGTATGCAGTGCTCTGCGGTTTTTTTTTTTGGTGTTTGTTTTGTTTTTTGTCTTTTCCTAACCCATTCTCCTGGCCTGAGAGAAGCAGCTACAAAAAACCCAGGGACCAAAAATCCTTCCCTGACTTCCCGAAATTGGACTAAAAATACAGAACCAGCTCCAGCCAAGCATATGAGATCCACAGTCTTGGGCTTTCATCCCTACAGGGAACAAGGTGGCTATAAGAATGCAAAGGCAATTCTGATAGTGATCTGACTGTAATTGTTTTATCCAATTACCGGAAGGACAAGTTTCCCAGGCCTGATATCTCTACCTATTAAACAGAGCCCTCACTGACCCACAACAGGGAACTAAGGGCTAAAGCTCCACCCAAACCACCTAGCTTCCTGCCATAGGGATCTGAGGATAGTGACACCTACCAATCTCTAGAGGTACATGCATTGGGTGCCTAAGGTACAGCTACAGAGCCCACCCACCAAAGTGCTTTAGGAATAGAGACACACCTACCTCACTGGCACTTGGGGGAAGCCTGTCAGCATCCTGCCGCCCCTGGAGTGTGACCCTCTGCTGCTGCTAGACTCTGGTGCACACAACTATCACCACGACTCCTCTAAGTGAATAGGTGACAATCTACAACACACACATGGTGATCCAAAATGAGATTCTACTCAAGAATAGTGAATGGACTCTTAGGCTTATATATCTGGTAACAGCCCAAACCAGCTGGTAATAGGACATAAGTGATTCAAAGGCTACAACAATCAAGGCAGCGCACTCTAGTAGCCCATCTACGTATATTGAAAGAAAACAAAACAAGACTCAGTGAGCAAATATAAAATAAATCATTACAATATCTTATAGACGGCTCGAGACAGCAGTTGATATCAAACCACATAAAGAAGCAGATCATGTTTGCTTCTACAACTCCTCAAATTAAAGAATCAAAATCGTTCCCAAATGAAGATACAATCCTGGAATTGCCAGATGCAGAATATAAAAAACTAATTTACAGAATGCTTCAAGACATCAGGGATGACCTCAGAAATGAAATAAGACAATCTACAGAAAAAGCCAAGGAACACACTGATAATGCAGTTGAAGAAATCAAAAAGATTATTCAAGAACATAGTGGAAAAATTAATAAGCTGCAAGAATCCATAGAGAGACAGCATTCAGAAATCCAAAAGATTAACAGTAAAATTACAAAATTAGACAACTCAATAGGAAGTCAGAGGAGCAGAATCGAGCAATTGGAATTCAGAGTGGGGGAGATGGAGGATAAGGTAATTGACACCAATACAGTTGAAGAAAAATCAGATGAAAGCATTTAAAAAAATGAAGAAAGCCTAAGAATCATGTGAGACTCTATCAGAAAGAATAACTTGCATGTGATTGGAGTTTCAGAACAGGGAGGGATAACAGAAAATACAGAGAGAATAGTTGAAGATCTGTTGGCAGAAAACTTCCCTTACATCATGAAAGATAAAAGGATATCTATCCAAGATGCTCATTGAACCCCATATAAGAATGATCCAAAAAGAAAATCACCAAGACATATTATCATCAAACTTTCCAAAACCAAAGATAAAGAGAAAATTTTAAAAGCAGCCAGGGATAAAAGAAAGGTCTCCTACAAAGGAGAATCAATAAGTTCAGACTACTCAGCAGAAACCATGCAGTCAAGAATGCAATGGGATGACATATATAGAGCACTGAAGGAGAAAAACTGCCAGCCAAGGATCATATATCCAGCAAAACTCTCTCTCAGATATGAAAGTGAAATTAAGACATTTACAGATAAACACAAGCTTAGAGAATTTGCAAAAACCAAACCAAAGCTACAAGAAATACTAAAGGAAATTGTTTGGTCAGAAAACCAATAATATCAGATACCAGCACAACACAAGGTCACAGAACAGAACATCCTGATATCAACTCAAACAGGGAACTCACAAAAACAAATTAAGATTAATTTTAAAAAGAAAAAAATGCTCAAAACAGGGAATCATTGAAGTCAATATGTAAAAGATCACAATAATCAAAAAGAGGGACTAAATACAGGAGGCACAGAACTGCCATATGGAGAGTGAAACAAGGCGATATAGGATGATACAAGACAGGCTTTTACTTAGAAAACTAGGGGTAAATATTAAGGTAACCACAAAGAGGTCTAAGAATTCCATAATTCAAAATAAAAACCAGGAAAAAATAACAAACCAGTAAACATAAATTCAACTACTATGAAAATGAGGAAGACGCAATTTACAAAGAAAAATGTCTCAGCACAAAAAAGTAAGTGGAAAAATGAAATTGTCAACAACACACACAAAAAGGCATCAATATGACAGCACTAAACACATACTTATCTATAATTATGCTGAATGTAAATGGATTAAATGCACCAATAAAGAGACAGAAAGTTTCAGAATGGATAAAGAAACATGATCTGTCTATATGCTGCCTACAAGAGACACACCTTAGACTTAGAGACACAAATAAACTAAAACTCAAAGGATGGAAAAAAAATATATCAAGCAAACAACAATCAGAAAAGAGCAGGAGTAGCAATATTAATTTCTGACAAAATAGACTTTAAAGTTAAATCCACCACAAAGGATAAAGAAAGACACTGCATAATGATTAAAGGGACAATTGACCAGGAAGATATAACCATATTAAATATCTATGCACCCAACGACAGGGCTGCAAGATACATAAAACAAACTTTAACAGAACTGAAAAGTGAGATAGACACCTCCACAATTATAGTAGGAGACTTCAACACACCATTTTCAGAGGAGGATAGGACTTCCAGTAAGAAGCTCAATAGAGACACGGAAGACCTAATTGCCAGAATCAACCAACTTGACCTCATAGACTTATACAGAACACCCCACCCAACAGCTGCAAAGTATACTTTCTTTTCTAGTGCACATGGAACATTTTCTAGAATAGATCACATATTAGGTCATAAAACAAACCTTTGCAGAATCCAAAACATCAAAATATTCCAAAGCATCTTCTCAGACCACAAGGCCACAAAAGTGGAAATCAATAACAGAAAAATCAGGGAAAAGAAATCAAATACTTGGAAACTAAACAATACCCTGCTCAAAAAAGACTGGGTTATAGAAGACACTAAGGAGGGAATAAAGAAATTCATAGAAAGCAACGAGAATGAAAACACTTCCTATCAAAACCTCTGGGACACAGCAAAAGCAGTGCTCAGAGGTCAATTTATATCGATAAATGCACACATACATAAAGAAGAAAGAGCCAAAATCAGAGAACTGTCCCTACAACTTGAACAAATAGAAAGCGAGCAACAAAAGAATCCATCAGGCACCAGAAGAAAACAAATAATAAAAATTAGAGCTGAACTAAATGAATTAGAGAACAGAAAAACAATTGAAAGAATTAACAAAGCCAAAAGCTGGTTCTTTGAAAAAATTAACAAAATTGATAAACCATTGGCCAGACTGACTAAAGAAATATGGGAAAGGAAACAAATAACCTGAATAAGAAACGAGGTGGGCCACATCACAAAAGACCGAACTGAAATTAAAAGAATCATATCAGATTATTATGAGAAATTCTACTCTAAAAAATTTACAAATCTAGAAGAAACGGATGAATTCCTAGAAAAACACTACCTACCTAAACTAACACAATCAGAAGTAGAACAACTGAATAGACCCATAACAAAAAAAGAGATTGAAAAGGTAATCAAAAAACTCCCAAGAAAAAAAAAGCCCTGGCCGGATGCCTTCACTGCTGAGTTCTACCAAACTTTCAGAGAAGAGTTAACACCACTACTACTAAAGGTATTTCAAAGCATAGAAAATGATGGAATACTACCTAACTCATTCTATGAAGCCGCCATATCCCTGATACCAAAACCAGGTAAAGACATCACAAAAAAAAGAAAATTACAGACCTATATCCCTCATGAACATAGATGCAAAAATCCTCAACAAAATTCTAGCCAATAGATTTCAGCAACATATCAAAAAAGTAATCCACCACGACCAAGTGGGATTTATACCAGGTATGCAAGGTTGGTTTAATATTAGAAAAACCATTAATGTAATCCACCATATAAATAAAACAAAAGACAAAAACCACACGATCTTATCAATTGATGCAGAAAAGGCACTTGACAAAGTCTAACACCCGTTCATGATAAAAACTCTCAGCAAAATAGGAATTGAAGGAAAATTCCTCAACATAATAAAGGGCATCTATGCAAAGCCAACAGTCAACATCATTCTAAATGGAGAGAGCCTGAAAGCATTTCCCTTGAGAATGGGAACCAGACAAGGATGCCCTTTATCACCGCTCTTATTCAACATTGTGCTAAAGGTCCTAGCCAGAGCAATTAGGCTAGACAAAGAAATAAAGGGCATTCGGATTGGCAAGGAAGAAGTAAAATTATCTCTATCTGCAGATGACATGATCTCATACACAGAAAACCCTAAGGAATCCTCCAGAAAACTACTGAAACTAATAGAAGAGTTTGGCAGAGTCTCAGGTTACAAGATAAACATACAAAAATCACTTGGATTCCTCTACATCAACAAAAAAGAACATCGAAGAGGAAATAACCAAATCAATACCATTCACAGTAGCCCCCAAGAAGATAAAATACTTAGGAAAAAATCTTACCAAAGATGTAAAAGACCTATACAAAGAAAACTACAAAGTACTAGTGCAAGAAACTGAAAGGGACCTACATAAGTGGAAAAACATACCTTGCTCATGGATAGGAAGACAATATAGTAGAAATGTCTATTCTACCAAAAGCCATCTATACATACAATGCGCTTCCGATCCAAATTCCCATGACATTTTTTAATGTGATGGAGAAACAAATCACCAACTACATATGGAAGGGAAAGAAGCCCTGGGAAGTAAAGCATTACTGAAAAAGAAGAAGAAAGTGGGAGGCCTCACTCTACCTGATTTCAGAACCTATTATACAGCCACAGTAGTCAAAACAGCCTGGTACTGGTACAACAACAGGCACATAGACCAATGGAACAGAATTGAGAACCCAGATATAAATCCATCCACATATGAGCAGCTGATATTTGACAAAGGCCCAGTGTCAGTTAATTGGGGAAAAGATAGTCTTTTAACAAATGGTGCTGGCATAACTGGATATCCATTCGCAAAAAAAATGAAACAGGACCCATACCTCACACCATGCACAAAAACTAACTCCAAGTGGATCAAAGACCTAAACATAAAGACTAAAACGATAAAGATCATGGAAGAAAAAATAGAGACAACATTAGGAGCCTTAATACAAGGCATAAACAGAATACAAAACTTTACTAAAAATGACGAAGAGAAACCATATAACTGGGAGCTCCTAAAAATCAAACACCTATGCTCATCTAAAGACTTCACCAAAAGAGTAAAAAGACCACCTACAGATTGGGAAAGAATTTTCAGCTATGACATCTCTGACCAGCACTTGATCTCTAAAATCTATATGATTCTGTTAAAACTCAACCACAAAAAGACAAACAACCCAATCAAAAAGTGGGCAAAGGATATGAACACGCACCTCACTAAAGAAGATATTCAGGCAGCTAACAGATACATGAGAAAATGCTCTCGATCATTAGCCATTAGAGAAACGCAAATTAAAACTACGATGAGACTCCAACAAGGCTGGCGTTAATCCAAGAAACACAAAACAATAAATGTTGGAGAGGCTGCGGAGAGATTGAAACTCTTACGCACTGCTGGTGGGAATGTAAAATGGTACAACCACTTGGGAAATCTATCTGGCATTTTCTTAAAAAGTTAGAAATAGAACTACCATACAATCCAGAAATCCCACTCCTTGGAATATACCCTAGAGAAATAAGAGCCTTTACACAAACAGATACATTCACACCCAGGTTTATTGCAGCACTGTTTACAATAGCAAAAAGCTGGAAGCAACCAAAGTGTCCATCAATGGATGAATGCTTAAATAAATTATGGTATATTCACACAATGGAATACTACGCATCAATAAAGAACAGTGACGAATCTGTGAAACATTTCATAACATGGAGGAACCTGGAAGGCATTATGCTGAGTGAAATTAGTCAGATGCAAAAGGACAAATATTGTATAAGACCACTATTATAATATCTTGAGAAATAGTATAAACTGAGAAGAACACATTCTTTTGTGGTTATGAGAGGGGGGAGGAAGGGAGGGTGGGAGAAGGTTATTTACTGATTCGTTAGTAGATAAGAACTACTTTAGATGAAGCGAAGGACAATTCCCAATACATGGAAGGTCAGCTCAACTGGACTGGACCAAAAGCAAAGAAGTTTCCAGGATAAACTGAATGCTTCAAAGGTCAGCAGAGCAAGGGTAGGGGTTTGGGGACTATGGCTTAAGGGGACTTCTAAGTCAATTGGCAAAATAATTCTATTATGAAAACATTCTGCTTCCCACTTTGAAATGTGGCGTGTGGGGTCTTAAATGTTAACAAGCGGCCATCTAAGATGCATCAATTGGTCTCAACCCACCTGGATCAAAGGAGAATGAAGAACACCAAGGTCACAGGATAACTATGAGCCCAAGAGACAGAAAGGGCCACATGAACCAGAGACTTACATCGTCCTGAGACCAGAAGAACTAGATGGTGCCCGGCCACAACCGATGACTGCCCTGACAGGGAGCACAACAGAGAACCCCTGAGGGAGCAGGAGATCAGTGGGATGCAGACCCCAAATTCTCATAAAAAGACCATACTTAATGGTCTGAGTGAGACTAGAAGAATCCCGGCAGTCATGGTCCCCAAACCTTCTGTTGGCCCAGGACAGGAACCATTCCTGAAGACAACTCATCAGACATGGAAGGGACTGGACAATGGATTGGAGAGAGATGCTGATGAAGAGTGAGCTACTGGTATCAGGTGGACACTTGAGACTGTGTTGGCATCTCCTGTCTGGAGGGGAGATGGGAGCGTAGAGGGGGTTAGAAACTGGCAAAACAGTCATGAAAGGGGAGACTGGAAGGAGGGAGCGGGCTGACTCATTAAAAAAAAAAAAATGGGAGTATGTAGTAAGGTGTATATAAGCTGATATGTGACTGACTTGATTTATAAACTTTCACCTAAAGCACAATAAAAATTTTTTTTAAAAATAAATTATAGTATATTCACAGAATGGAATACTATGCATCGATAAAGAACAGTGATGAATCTATGAAACATTCTATAACATGGAGGAATCTGTAAGGTATTATGCTGAGAGAAATTAGTCAGTTGCAAAAGGACAAATATTGTATAAGACACTATTATAAGAACTCGAGAAATAGTTTAAACAGAGAAGAAAATATTCTTTGATGGTTACAAGAGGGTGGAGGGAGGGAGGGTGGGAGAGGGGTATTCACCAATTAGATAGTTGATAAGAGCTACTTCAGGTGACGGGAAAGACAATACACAATAGAGGAGAGGTCAGCACAACTGGACTAAACCAAAAACAAAGAAGTTTGCTGAATAAATTGAATTCTTCGAAGACCAGAGTATCAGGGGCGGAGGCTTGGGGACCATGGTTTCAGGGGACATCTAAGTCAATTGGAGTAATAAAATTTATTAAGAAAACATTCTGCATGCCACTTTGAAGAGTTCCGTCTGGGGCCTTAAATGCTAGCAAGCGTCCATCTAAGATGCATCAATTGGTCTCAACTCACCTGGATCAAAGGAGAATGAAAAACACCAAGGACACAAGGTACTTACGAGCCCAAGAGACAGAAAAGGCCACATAAACCAGAGACTACATTGCTCTGAGACCAGAAGAACTAGATGGTGCCAGGCTACAACCGATGACTGCCCTGACAGGGAACACAACAGAGAATCCCCGAGGGAGCAGGAGAGCAGTGGGATGCAGACCCCAAATTCTCTTAAAAAGACCAGAGTTAATGGTCTGACTGAGACTAGAAGGACTCCGGTGGTCATGCCCCCCAGACCTTCTGTGGGCCCAGGACAGGAAACATTCCCAAAGTCAACTCTTCAGACAGGGATTGGACTGGATAATGGTTTGGAGAGGGATACTGGTGAGGAATGAGCTTCTTGGATCAGGTGGACACTTGAGACTCTGTGGAGGGGAGATGAGAGGGTAGAGGGTTTAGAAGCTGGGGAAATGGACAAGAAAGAGAGAGTGGAGGGAGGAAGCAGGCTGTTTCACTAGGGGGAGAGCAATTGAGAATATGTAACAAGATATATATTTTTTGTGTGAGAGACTGACTTGATTTGTAAACTTTCACTTAAAGCACAATAAAAATTAAAAAAAAAAAAGTTTTAGGATGGCCATAATTATCTTTGTTATCCAGGATGCCATCATTTCCCACACTGGCTTTTCCCAGAACCATTGATTTCACTATTCAGCCCCTCTTCTCACTTTCTGTATTTCTATGCCTTGCATTGCCAAGAAAATTGATGTGTTTGCGAAAAATATCTAGGTCTTATTTAATTTTTTATCTGCTATGTGTTTTGTAGAAGTCTGGTATACAGAAGAACCTATATGTATGTATATATATATATGGAAACCCTGGTGGCATAGTAGTTAAGTGCTACGGCTACCAACCAAGAGATGAGCTGTTCGAATCCACCAGGCACTCCTTGGAAACTCTATGGGGCAGTTCTACTCTGTCCTATAGGGTTGCTATGAGGCAGAATCAACTCGATGGCAGTGCGTTTATATATATATATATATTGCATTGAATCGAATTGAATTGTGTCATCTATTCTCAATGAAGATTTGTATTTTTATGGAACATTTTAAGGTGGAGCTTAAATCAATATTTCGGGAAGAAATAACTATAGCATCATGTTGGTGTTGTTATTTTTCTATTCTCCAGTGACGCTGTAAGTGGAATGTTTCAACAATGTCGGATTCCCATCCAACACCTCAGTGTGTGCCTGCTCCTCCCTTACTGGCATTTTTCCTCGCCTGCTGGTGTTTTTGTTTCATGTACTCCATGTTGACAAATGCAACATTTTCCCACTGGCATCCTCATTGTCAAAATATATTTGCATCACTTGCCCCATCTTGTTTGTCTTAAAAAAAAAAAGCCTACATACAAAATCCAACCTGCCTTTTTTGTTTGTTTTTAATTTTGTTGCACTTTAGGTAGAAGTATACAATTCAAGATAACTTCTCATACAAAAATTTATACACATTATGTTTTGTGACATTTGTTGCAATCCCCACAATATCACAGCACGCTCTACCTTTCCACCTCAGATTCCTTGCGTCCATTAGTTCAGTTCCTAGCCCTTCCTGCCTTCTCATCTTGCTTTTGGGCAGGAGCTGCCATTTGTTCTCATATATTTGATTGAACCAAGAAGCATTTAATTTTTTTTTAATTAATTCCTACACACACACATATACATACACATACACACTTGTGCTTGGTTTCTCACATCAGTTTCCAAAAAAAGACCCAAAATTGAAGTATAATGTAAAAATATATTTTTGAAGGATATGGATTGTTATTTTTGTTTTGCAATACTTTTTAAACACGAATATGCAAATTAAACAAAAAGTTTTACTTTTTCAAAGTGTAATTTTGAACTAACTATAACAACAAGGGAAACCCTGGTGGCATAGTAGCTAAGTGCTACGGCTGCTAACCAAAAAGTCGGCAGTTCAAATCTACCAGGTGCTCCTTGGAAGCTCTATGGGGCAGTTCTACTCTGTCTTATGGGGTCACTATGAGTCGGAATCAACTTGAGGACAATGGGTTTGGTTTTCACAGTGGGTATAACAACAAACCTCAGGCTAATATAAAGTAAGCACACATCAAAGATATTTTTTCAGCTTGTTAATTATGGAGCTATCAAGATAGTTCAGAGAGAATTGGAGAGATGGAAATATTTATACTGTTTGAAAGAAAATAAAAGACTTGAATGAGATTGATAATTTAGGCACAAGACGAGTTAATGTCCGTATAGGGCAATATAACTGTAACCTTTGGCGTGAAGTATTTGCATGTTGCAGACACAATGAATTTCCATTGTTATTAAATGAGAATAATTGGCATTTCTCTTAGTTGTGTTCAGGTTAACATGTGCCCTTACAAAGTTGTAAAATATCCTAAACAATAGTAAATAGCAAGTCAAGAAAGGAAATATACCTTTAGAGAATCAGATCACCCCTTCATTGGCCTGCTGAAAAATGTCCACTCAGGAACCCTTGTCATGTTTTCCATTATTTTTCTTAAAATCTAGATTTTTGAATAAAATGACTATAAGCATGTCTTCATTTGCCACAAAAAATAGTTTTTATCCCTGAATGGGTTTAAAATACATCAATGGTCAGGATTTTTTTAACCTTTACGCAGTCAGCCAGTGCAGAATGATACACCCTCTCTGAAGGGGCCTTCCTTCTCCAGAGACACTCAAAGAATACCTACTATGTGCCAGGTGCTGTGTTGTACAGAAAAAGTCCAATCCTTCCTCTCTGGAGCTTAGAGCCTAATTGAGAAGACAGATGCACGACCAATTATAATAGGCTCTGACAAGTGTTTGCAGGATGCTGTGGCCTCCAGGGGGGCAGCATCTGATGTAAGGCCTTCTGAATCAAAACTGCCAGATTGTACCACTGACAATCACATTGTTTATTGACTGTACGCAGTATCCGTAATATACATTTACTCCTTAATTTCAAGCTTGAAGTCTTTAAAAATTCTCTGATTCCCTAACCAGAGGATATAAAAACAACTTAAGCCGATTAGGTGACTCTGGGTCATTATGATAAATACACAACTCTGTGCTGGACTGTCATTCTGCAATGACCCAGAGTCCCTGGAGTCGAATTGTATGTACTTTCCCACATAATAAATAATCCCAGCCTGCTATGTTTTTAAATTACTGTATCTGCTTTAGATGATTTTATGTCTCCTGAAGTGCTGCCAGATATCACTTTGAGAAGTACAGTGAAAATATTAATCAGTGTAGCTATGCATTGTTTTGTATGAAAATGATATAAATATGTGATTGTTGGGCTGTTATTTTTCACATCATAATAAATAATGTTCATGCCACAAAATGAAAGTCAAATAGTTTTTACTTTGGTCTTCTTATCTGTAAAATGGGTAGAATGCCAGACAATAATAAGCTACTCAATTAAGAAGAGCGTCAAGAAAATCAAAAGAATCTTCTCTAAGACTAGACTGAGCATTTTTGAAGGAACAGGGGTACCATTCTACTTTTATAAAGAATAATTGAATAGTTCATCTTATTCTATATTACTTGGAAAAAGCTTTCAACACAGTGTGTTCAGTTATACTCCTGATTGCTCAGATGGAGAGAATTTGGGAGGGTTGTGAGACACTCAACTGTAAATTGTTGATGAAGTGGTTTTCTCAGTACGCTTGTGCCCTAAAAAGGCAGGTCCCGGGTCCTCTTACAGGCATCTGTGAATTTTACTTATCATTTTAGTCTCTGGTATTAATATTAAGTAGACTTCATCAAAGATTCAAGGCCAAGTATTAACTGAGAAAAGAGAGTGTATAAGTCTCAAAAGTTCTTTTTCTGACCTGGACATTATTAGAAGCAGGGGCATTGCATTGTTAAGCTACCTCAGGCCAGTGGGCATCTGAACTCCATGAACTGATTTTCTTTGCTTCCATTTTTATTGTCTTCCTCCCCTCAAAAATTATCCCCAGAGAAAAGAAGATTGACTTGTTGTCAAGATTCCATTTTCTTTACAGAACGGTGTTTTTCTAGAGAAGATTACATGAAACAGAACTCTATTTCCTGAGCTACACTTCCCCCTTTGACTTCCATGATATGGAGATGAATCCTTTTAAGAGAAGAATACCAGAAATATGGCATTAATGTCACACAGTTCTGTCAAATATAAAAATAAAAATCAGTCCCGTAAGACTAGGCCATTGATTCATTTGATCCATAATGATTTCTTTTCAAACGTGTAGACAGAAGAAAAAGCCCTTGTCTTCACTGAGTTTATAATCCAGCAAGAAAGGACCAATATTGAACAACGTTAGTTGGGGGCATTGTGGGTGATTGATGATGTGCCAGAAGTTGATATATGGACCATGAAAACAGCCTGGTCTTGGAGAGAGGAAAAATGTCTCACAGAAAAGGATGCCTAAGCTAAGACATGAACTTGAGTTAGATGGTGGGTTAAAGTAGGGTGATCGGGAGAGAGTTCTCTTCAGGCACAAGTGACACTTTTAAAAGCACTGAGGGAAACTCGTGTTACCAAAGTTAAGAAAACATGAGGCAGAGAGTGCATGATGAGGTTGGAAAGTTAGGAAATGCCTAGGCCTTCATAGAGATTTTATCTTAAACTGCAATGGAAAATTATTGAAAGATTTTAAGAAGAACAATGAAGATTGCCTTAATCATATTGGTGTTTTACATGATCCCTCTCCCTGAGTGCGGAGAAGAGACGAGAGAATGCAGAAGAAGTCTTCCTTAGCTGGTGGCCTGTTTTATTAACACAGTGAGTGGAATGTGTTTAATATGGGTTTGGACTGTAGCTGTTTTGTTTCCCTGCTAGAAACAAAACCCAGAAAGAAAGATAAACCAAAACAAAAACTCACTGCTGTCGAGTCGATTCCGACTCATAGTGACCGTATAGGACAGAGTAGAACTGCCCCATAGAATTTCCAAGGAGCGCCTGGTGGATTTGATCTGCCGACCTTTTGGTTAGCAGCCATAGCACTTAACCACTATGCCGCCAGGGTTTCCAGAGAGAAAGATAACCTCGAGATAATTGTATGCTTGCTGACTTCCCTGACACTCAGTGAATTCTATTATGTTTGGTGTGTCAAGAAAATGTCAGCGTTAGAAAAGGAAAGTGGTGACACACACATAATAAAAATTTTCCCTAAGCCTATTCCTCAGTTTCTCTCTGTTGCCCATGCATGATGGGTCAGGGCCTGAGTATGAGCCACAGTGGCTGACTATGGCCAACCAAAAGCATATACAGGGTTCTGAAGATGTGCCTCAATCTCTGAAAGAGCCATGACAGTTACAGGAGCTCTCAAACTGAAGGTGTTTGTGGGGTTTGGTGGGTAATGTCCTCCCACGGAGCAGGATAAGCAAAGATAAGTCATAGGAAAGGGCCTAGTAAGGCACAAACCACATTGAAGCTCCTATTGAGTCAGGCGGCTCAGAGCACCAGCTGTCCATCAATGGTAGGGTCAGCAAGAGAATCAACCCTGACAGCCATCTTACTGCCATATGTTCCAACTGAAGCCCTGGTCTGGGAATCAGGTCTCTTTTCAATTCTTCTTGAGGTGACAGGCGCTTAGGGCAAGCCATGGGAGTAGCATCTGACATCTATATGTTATGCCCTAGCCACCTGTCACATATTTAAAAAAGTGAATAATTTTATGGTTGGGGTAGGCGTTTTGTCTGTTGATGAGCACACAGTGACACCTAATAAATATTTAATTTAATCAAGTATTTCAAAATAATCATCTTTTCTCCTATTACAAATTTGGCCAATTGTGGATAGTAAATTCAAATATTCAAATATTTTTATCAAATCACGCTTACATCAGCAATTCCACAACAAATACTTTGACACAAATCAACATGCTGAGTTGAAGTTTTTTTTTCCTTCCGTCTTAGGCAAGTGTCTTTGGTAATTCACCGTTTTTTTTTTTTTTCCTGAGTGCACATCTCTTCTTATAATTTTCATCCCTACAGATTACAAAATCTCGAGGAGAATTAGGTCACTATATGCCTTGCCCAAAGGGAAGCTCCAAAAACGTGGAAGAGAAAATTAGTTCACCTTCAGGAAATAATTTTAACTGGAATTTAAAATATAAACTCAGAACTTCATATTGACAAAAAAGTAGAGCTTTCTCTCCTCTCACCTTTTTTTCTTTGTCTTCCTAACTTGCAGGTTTGAGGTCCCTACCACAGTCGCTCTTCTAATGGTTCTGGAAGATGCTGTGTGGTGTGCTATATAGGCATCAGCATGACTCTTAATGACCTCTCCCCGAATTAAACCCTGACCATCTATTGAAATCACTGTTTCCCCTGTAACACTAGCATCTAGAAGTCTTGAGGGTAGATTTGTTGTTGTTGTTTGCTGCAGTCAAGTCAGTTCTGACTCATGAAAGCCCCACGTGTGCAGAGTAGAGAAGCTCTATAGGATTTTACAGGCTGTGACCTTTTGGAAGCAGATTGTCAGGCCTGTCTTCCCAGGCACTTCGAGGTGGGTTTGAACCACCAGTCTTTCAGTTAGTAGTGCAGTGCTTAACTGTGCCACCCAGGGACTCCTTTAAGGGTATACCCATATATACCCATTGCCATCAAGTTGAGTCTGGCTCATTGGGCCCTATAGGACAGCATAGAACTGCCCTATAAGGTTTCCAAGGAACAGCTGGTGGATTTGAACTTCCAGCCTTTTGGTTAGCAGCCAAGCTCTTAAACACTGTGCCCCAGGGCTCCAGGCAGAAAAGTTTCTCTAACCGGGAATCCAACCTGGGCTGTGGTGGTGAGTGCCGAATCCTAACCACTAGACCACCAGGGGTACACAGTAGGCACTTAGTTGTTGTTGTTGCTGTTGTTAGGTGCCATCAAGTCAGTTCTGACTCATAACAACCCTATGCACAACAGAGCAAAACACTGCCCGGTCCTGCTCCATCCTTACAATCGTTGTTATGCTTGAGCTCATTGTTACAGCCACTGTGTCAGTCCACCTCGTTGAGGGTCTTCCTCTTTTCCACTGACCCTGTACTCTGCCAAGCATGATGTCCTTCTCCAGGGACTCATCCCTCCCAACAACATGTCCAAAGTATGTAAGATGCAGTCTCGCCATCCTTGCCTCTAAGGAGCATTCTGGCCGCACTTTTTCCAAGACAGATCTGTTCGTTCTTTTGGCAGTCCATGGTATATTCAACATTCTTCGCCAACACCACAATTCAAAAGCGTCAACTCTTTTTCAGTCTTCCTTATTCATTGTCCAGCTTTCACATTAATGTGATGTGATTGAAACTACCATGGCTTGGGTCAGGTGCACTTTAGTCTTCAGGGTGACATCTTTGCCCTTCAACACTTTGGAGAGGTCCTTTGCAGCAGATTTGCCCAATGCAATGTGTCTTTTGATTTCTTGACTGCTGCTTCCATGGCTGTTGATTGTGGATTCAAGTAAAATGAAATCCTTGATGACTTCAATCTTTTCTCCGTTTATCATGATGTTGCTCACTGGTCCAGTTGTGAGGATTTTCGTTTTCTTTATGTTGAGGTGTAATCCATACTGAACGCTGTGATCTTTGATCTTCATTAGTAATTGCTTCAAGTCTTCTTTACTTTCAGCAAGCAAGGCTGTGTCATCTGCATAATGCAGGTTGTTAAAGAGTCTTCCTCCAATCCTGATGCCTCGTTCTTCTTCATGTACTACAGCTTTTCGGATTATTTGCTCAGCATACAGATTAAATAGGTATGGTGAAAGAATACAACCCTGACTTACACCTTTCCTGACTTTAAACCAATCAGTATCCCCTTGTTCTGTCCGAACAACTGCCTCTTGATCTATGTAAAGGTTCCTCCTGAGCACAATTAAGTGTTCAGGAATTCCCATTCTTTGCAGTGTTATCCATAGTTTGTTATGATCCACACAGTTGAATGCCTTTGCATAGTCAACAAAACACAGGTAAACATCCTTCTGGTATTCTCTGCTTTCAGCCGGGATCCATCTGACATCAGCAATGATATCCCTGGTTCCACGTCTTCTTCTGAAACTGGCCTGAATTTCTGGCAGTTCCCTGTCAATATACTGCTGCCGCCGTTTTTGAATGATCTTCAGCAAAATTTTGCTTACGTGTGATATTAATCATATTGTTCTATAATTTTCACATTCGGTTGGATCACCTTTCTTGGGAATAGGCATAAATATGGATCTCTTCCAGTCAGTTGGCCAGGAAGCTGTCTTCCATATTTCTTGGCATAGGCAAGTGAGCACCTCCAGTGCTGCATCTGTTTGTTGAAACATCTCAACTGATATTCCACTAATTTCTGGAGCCTTGTTTTTTGCCAATGCCTTCAGAGCAGCTTGGACTTCTTCCTTCAGTACCATCGATTCTTGAAATGGTTGAATATTGACTAATTCTTTTTGGTATAATGACTCTGTGTATTCCTTCCATCTTCTTTTGATGCTTCCTGTGTTGTTTAATATTTTCCCCATCGAATCCTCACTACTGCAACTCGAGGCTTGAATTTTTTCTTCAGTTCTTCCAGCTTGAGAAACGCCGAGCGTTTGGTTTTCCATCTCCAGCTCTTTGCACATGTCATTATAATACTTTACTTTGTCTTCTCAAGAGGGCCTTTGAAATCTTCCATTCAATTCTTTTACTTCATCAATTCTTCATTTCGCTTTAGCTGCTTGATGCTCAAGAGCAAGTTTCAGAGTCTCCTCTGACATCCTTCTTGGTCTTTTCTTTCTTTCCTGTCTTTTCAGTGACCTCTTGCTTCCTTCATGGATGATGTCCTTGATGTCATTCCACAACTCATCTGGTCTGCGGTCACTAGTGTTCAATGCATCAAATCTGTTCCTGAGATGGTCTCTAAATTCAGGTGGGATATACTCAAGGTCATATTTCGGCTCTTTGGGAATTGCTCTGATTTTCTTCAGTTTCAGCTTGAACTGGCATATGGGCAGTTGATGGTCTGTTCCACAGTCGGCCCCTGGTCTTGTTCCGACTGATGATATCGAGCTTTTCCATCATATCTTTCCACAGATGTAGTCAATTTGATTTCTGTGTGTTCCATCTGGAGAGGTCCATGTGTACAGTTGCCATTTATGTTGGTGAAAGAAGGTATTTGCAATGAAGAAGTTGTTGGTCTTGCAAAATTCTATCATTTGATCTCTGGCATTGTTACTATCACCAAGGCCATATTTTCCAACTACTGATCCTTCTCCTTTGTTTCCAACTTTTGCATTCCAATCACCAATAATTATCAATGCATCTTGATTGCATGTTCGATCAATTTCAGACTGCAGCAGCTGACAAAAACTTCTATTTCTTCATCTTTGGCCCTAGTGGTTGGTGTGTAAATTTGGATAATAGTCATATTAACTGGTGTTCCTTGTAGGCGTATGGATATTATCCTATCACTGACAGCGTTGTACTTCAGGATAGATCTTGAAACATTCTTTTTGACGATGAATGCAACACCATTCCTCTTAGAGTTGTCATTCCCAGCATAGTAGACTCTATGATTGTCCGATTCAAAATGGCCAATACCAGTCCATTTCAGTTCACTAATGCCTAGGATATTGATGTTTATGCGTTCCTTTTCATTTTTGATGATTTCCAATTTTCCTAGATTCATACTCTGTACATTCCAGGTTCCAATTATTAATGGATGCTTGTAGCTGTTTCTTCTCATTTTGAGTCGTGCCACATCTGCAAATGAAGGTCCTGAAAGCTTTACTCCACCCACGTCGTTAAGGTGGACTGTACTTTGAGGAGGCAGCTCTTTCCCAGTCATCTTTTGAGTGCCTTCCAAACTGGGGGGCTCATCTTCCGGCACTATATCAGACAGTGTTCCGCTGCTATTCGTAACTTTTTCACTGGCTAATGCTTTTCAGAAGTAGACTGCCAGGTCCTTCTTCCTAGTGTGTCTTAGTCTGGAAGCTCAGCTGAAACCTCTCCTCCGTGGGTGACCCTGCTGGTATATGAATACCTCTGGCATACCTTCCAGCATCACAGCAACACACAAGCCCCTACAGTATGACAAACTGACAGACACGTGGGAGTAATAAATAATTGAATGAAATACTATAAAATTAATACGTACATATTACAGAAATATTGGAAATTGCGTGCCCGTGTGTGTAATATTACCACCCTGAGACAACCAGTGTTAACATTCCAGTGAAATGTTTTAGATGATTCTTTATTAAAGTTATTGAGCTCCTGAAGAGATCATAATGATAAAATCCTGGAAAATTTAATCAAGGCAGTCAAGAGGGCCAGGGAAGGGCAATGAACTGTGATTTGAAAGAGAAGCTGAGAGGATATATTAGGATGAATCTTTTCAAATAAGCTCAGGAAGGGAATAGAATCATTTACTCTGGAAAAACTCATGGGGACGCCTTCAGTAACATGTTTCAAAGGAAGAGAGATTGACTGTAACAGTGTGAGAAAAAAAAGCTATAGGTCTGGAAATTTCTATTTATGCCAGATAATATTTAGCACCTGACCCCTCTCACCCTATAATATATGAATCTCTATTATTTTCCTGGAAGCCCTGGTAGTATACTGGTTAAGTGTTATGGCTGCTAACCTAAAGGTCGGCAGTTCAAATCCACAAGGTGCTCCTTGGAAACTCTATGGGGCAGTTCTACTCTGTCCTATAGGGTCGCCATGAGTCGGAATCAACTCAACGGCAATGGGTTTTTATGGGTTTATTGTTTTCCTTGATATGCCCCTTTCTTAAATTTAATTCTCCTTTGACTGGCAGTGAAAATTGTTTGACTGGCAGTGAGAGTTGTTTTGCAAATTGATATTTACAAAAAAAAAAATCAATTTCCATAAGCCTAGATATTTATGAATTACTTCAGAATTATTTGTGTCGTATATGGTAAATGTATTGCTGACCTAGTTAGAATTCTTTCAAAAGTGCTTTGTTAGTGCATTTGAGAAGTTTAATATTCAGGGTGGCCTGTTTAGAACAAGTCCCACTTAATTCATCATAGCCAGCTGCAGTGACAGCAGGTACTTTAAGTTTTGGGCCAAGAACAAGCATATTCAATTCTGGATACTCAAAGCCATTCCTCTAGGAAGCGGGCTCTAAGCCACTTTGCAATGGCCACAGTCCCCTGGGTGGTGTAGATTCCTCTTACTTCTGAGATCTTTCTTTGAACAAACACCATATGGCCATTTCTCATTCCTGATTACCATGGTTCCACTTTAAACCTTCTTTCAAAATCCTTGATCTCTTATTTTTTTCATCAAGATCTCTTCTACATTTCAAGTAGGAAATTCCAAAATCATAGCTTCTCAGACTATCGGTGCTCTGACTAACCAGAAAATAAATCTCTGAGTAAAAGAATTCTATGAGAAAACGTATGTGCCAAGACATGATAGTGACTGCTCACAGCATGAAAACTCAAAAATATTTAAAAAATAAAGAAGTAGAAAAAAAATCCTCAGGTCATTCATTTAGTCAACAAATATTAATTGAAGGGCCATTATGTGCCAGATACTCAGGTGTGTACTAAAGGCACAAATGGTTAACAAAGCAGATAGCATTCCTGCTCTCACGAATCTTACAGTCTACAAATAGGGATATCAATCAAGTAACCACAAGATAAATATACAATGGAAAAAGCGATAAATACAACCGTTGAGATGTTTTCATGATATGAAAGCATTTAATTAAGGGATATGACATAGCCAGTGGGTCTTGGATCGGTTTTCCCAAAGAATCAAAGACAGAGCTAAGATCTAAAAGGGAGTAGATCTAAAAGGGAGTATTTAAGAGTGTGGGGTGGGAAGGAGCATTGTATGTTTGAGAAGTTGAATGAACGCTGGTGCAGTTGGAGCTGAGAGAGTTAGTAAAATCTCTACAGAAGATTAACTTGAAAAGGTAGATAAGAAACAGGTGGTGACAGTGTTTTTGATAGATGTTAATGTAAAAGCAATTGGAAGTCTCATTGGCCTATTTTAAATAGGATCCAAAACTTTAGATTCAGTGTCCCATGAGTCATTCACCACATTGTCTTCTCACAATTTAGTTGTTCAGGGCTCAGGCTGGTGGAGGTTGTGGTTCATGTGGTCCATTATTCCTTTGAACTGATGTTTTCCTTGCGTCTTTGACTTTCTTCATTCTTCTTTGCTCTGAACATGATGGGACCAATAGATGTGTTTTAGATGACTCCTAGAAAGTTTTTAAGACCTCAGACACTACTCACCAAAGTAGGATGTAGGACATTTTCTTTATGAACTATGTTATGCTGATTGACCTAGATGTTCCTCAAGACTATGGTCCCCAGCCCTTAGCCCAGTAACTCAATTCATCAAGGTGTTTGGATGTGTCTAGGAAGCTTCTATAGTTTTGCTTTGGTCAAGTTGTGCTGACTTCCCCTATATTGTATATTGTCTTTCCACAAAGTTAACAATTGTCTATTATCTAGTTAGTGGTTTCCCGTCCTCACCCCTCCCCTCCCTCATAACCACCAAAGATTTTTTTTTTCTGTGTGTAAACCTCTTTCTTGGGTTTTGAAAATAGCAGTCTCATTCAATATTTATCCTTTTGTGATTGATTTATTTCATTCAGCATAAAATGCCTTCCAAATTCATCTATGTTTAGTGATGTTTTGAAGAGTCATCATTGTTCTTTATCATTGCATAGTATTCCATTGTGTGTATGTACCATAATTTGTTTATATATTCATCTGTAATGGATACTTAGGTTGTTTCTATCTTTTTGCTATTGTGAATAATGCTGTAATGAACGTGGGCATGCTTATGTCTATTTGCATGATGGCTCTTATTTCTCTACGATATATTCCTAGGAGTAGAATTGATGGTTTGTACGATATTTCTATTTCTAGTTTTTAATAAAGCACCATATCATTTTCCATAGCAGTTGTACCATTTTGCATTCTCACCAGCAGTGCTTAAGAGTTCCAGTCTCCCCACAACCTCTGCAACGTTTGTTATTTTCTGTTTTTTTTTTTTTTTTTTTTTTAATCATGCCAGTAATGTCAGGGTGAGTTGGTATCTCATGAGATGGTATCTCATTGTAGTTTTGATTTGCCTTTGATTTGAGCTGGTGGGTGGGTGCTGAGCAGATCCAGGGTGGCAGGGGGCTGGTGGCTCTCTAGTCATGGCAGTGTGACATGGCCCAGCAGGAAGAAGTAGAGCTGTTATACGGGGCTAGGTGAGAGGGAAAAAGAAAAGGGAGTAAGGGAAAAAAAGAAAAAAAAAGACAAAAAGAAAAAACAAATGGCATAGCAGGAGCTGTTGGGTGGGGTTGAGGCAGACCAGGGTGATGATAGGTAGGTAACTCATTAGCTAAGTGGCATGGTGTGGCCCACAGGAAAGGAATGAGGGTGGTGAAGGGGGCTAGGTGGGAGGGAGAAAGAAAAGGAAGAAAGGATTAAAAAATGACCTGTTAGGAATCAGTGGGTGGGACCAAGGTAGACTGGGCCTGGTGGTGAGCCAGTAGCTCTGTAGCCTGGTGGCACTGTGTTGCCTGTTGGGAAGGGGTGAGGGTGGGGGTGGCATATGGAGCAGAAGGGTGAGAGGTCGGAAAGCATGTTTCTCTGGTACCAGGTGGTCTCTCTCCTGATGGAAACTCTGTGAAGTTGCCTTCCTGTGCTCCCTGTCCCAGGGTCGTTGCTGGCTGTGCTCCAAGATGGCAACGCTGTGTTGTGTGTTAGTTGACAGTGGACCTCTACTCCATATCTCTCCTCATTCCCTATTTTCCTTCAGTTTCTTCTTGCAATTGGTGTTTGATCTAGTTCTTTATCCCTTTATTTGCTGCTTAGGTTTCCAGGATTGAAATTTGTATCAGCTTTACTTAGTTTTTCGGGATTTTGTTGCAGAGGGACCACATGATGCATCTGTCTAGGGCACCATGTTGGTTCCACCTCCACAAGTACTATCTGAACCTTATTTTTAATTGGAGACTAGAACAGTATAGGAAAAGGATAAAACAGTCGACCGAATTCAAAATGTGAAAAGGCAACAAGAGCTTGAGAGAAGTTTCAGAAGTTTGGGAAAGTGAAAGTTATGTTACAAAGCACACAAATCTGCACCATCTAGAGGCACAATGCACTCTGCTTGAGATCTACAGTTATGAAAGAAAGACTGGGGATGGGCGTTTCTCCATTAAACATAACAATGGAGCTCTACGCAGTGGAAGATAAAGCAGATAATTAAGGGTCTTAGAAGTTAGGAGGGGGACATTCCACATGGGTGGCCTGAGGTGACTGGAGAGTCCAGTAGACTACTGCAAACAGACACCTGTAGTGAGAATGCATGCAGTGGGGAGAAAAGTGCAGTAAGAGCAGAGACATCAAAGCACAGACCATAGCTTGGAATATATGAAAAAGAATCCTCCCTGTAATCAATGGGGAGTCCAAGAGAGACACAAGGAAAAGAAGGTACAAGATCTTGCCATTTGGAACTAGAAGCTATTGACCTACTATGTTCAGGGGAATACTAGAAATGGGTTACGCTCAGAACTTACACGCCTGCAGGGTATTTGTGACATCCCAGTTCTATTGTGTTTGACTGTCTTTCCCTATGCTTGAAGCATACTTAGGTAATGTTGTTCACACACTGCATGCATGCACAAGTATACGTGTGTGTTTGTATGTCCACGCTCATAGTGATATCAGAGTAGTTTAATAATTCACACATCCTCATACCCTCATCTTGGAAAATTCCTAATAGTAAGAATTTGAGAACTGTATATCAAAAGACGCCAAAGTTCCTTAAATAAAAACCAAATAGTTGTCGAGTCAATTCCAAGGTCCCACAAGAAAGTGATAAAATCACCTGTAAATAGAAAATCGAGGTCGTATTTGCAAAATTTCTTCTATCTCTTCTTAAAATATGTCATTTTGCTTATTTAGATGTGAGACAAGTGGTAGAAGAAGTACTGAACTGAAAGGGGTTGCACAATGTGAAAGGAAGTGTGTTTTTTATCTCAGTTATAATCATTAGAACTGTGCTTGATATGTGGCATGACCTATGGCCATAATGTCAGGAGAGACAATTACGTCAACTAGAATTCACTAGACTTTACAAGGCAGATTTGTCCGTTTTCTCACTGAGTTATCCAAGGATTAAAGGATATCTCTGCACCTAGCTCAATATTTATTTATGAATAATGACATTTATTTCATTAATGTTTGCTGGGTTCTCACAAGTCCTTGTGAGAAAGCAGGGACCATGGATGAGTTCTACTCTATTTAAAAAATAAAAATTTAGCATCCACCAAAAAAATACTTTGTGATTAGTACGATTATAAACGCCTTTACTAGACTGTGGAAACCCTGGTGGCATAGTGGTTAAGAGCTATGGCTGCTAACCAAAAGGTTGGCAGTTTAAATCTAGCAGACACTTCTTGGAAACCCTATGGAACAGTTCTACTCTGTCCTATAGGGTCACCGTGAGTCAGAATCGACTCAGTAGCAGCCGGTTTGGTTTTTGGTTTGGCTTACTAGATTGTGAGTTCCTTGAAGGCAAGAATTTTATCTTTCATTCATTCAACAGATATGTATGTACCAGGAACTACTCAAAGTAAAAGAGAAACAGTAGTAAAAAAAAAAAAAAAAAAGTAAAAAAGTCTCCTTTATTATGCAGCTTACATTCTACTGTTTATTCAAAACTTCCGTAATGCTTACTGTGTGCCAAGCCCTTTTCAAAGTTCTTGACATATGTTAACATCTTTAGAGTTTACAACAATCTTATGAGGTATAAAAAAATATATGAGGTAGAACTGATATTATTTCCATCTTACATATGAAAGAGGACTGAAAGAGAGGGAGCTTAGATGCCGTGGCTAAAAGAACAGAGCTGGTAAGTGGTTGTACTGTAATTTGTACCCAGGCAGCCTGGCTTCAGAGTTCATGTCCTTTTCCACATCAACCTATTATTCTTCCCTTTATAATGTCTTTCTCTCATTAGTGTCCAGCAGAGCTCCATAAAACCAAAAACCAAACCCGTTGCTGTTGAGTCAATTCCAACTCATAGCAACCCTATAGGACAGAACAGAACTGCCCCATAAAGTTTCCAAGGAGCACCTGGTGGATTTGAACTGCCAATTTTTTGGTTAGCATATGTAGCTCTTAACCGTTACGCCACCAGGCTTTCCAAATAGTTCCATGCACGGTGTAGATAAATGCTTATTGAATAACCAATGACAGAATGATGGCTATCATGCTAAAGGTGAAGATGGTGCAAAGATATTGGTAATAAAGATTTATTTTCATTGAATGCCTATTATTCTGTGTTTTCTTAATTATAAGCATCATATCATGTAGTCCTCTCAATAACCGTAGTGTTGGTTTTTACCATCTTCACTTGAATGATTATAAATCTGAGGTTTAGACAAATTTAAATAATTATATGATGTTACACAGCCAGTAAGCTATAGAGCCAGAATTTGAACCTTGATCTTTCCTGCTACAGTATCCATGTTCTTCCACTACAGTAAGTGACCATTTCTGGGATTAATTCTGCTACTTACTGGTTAAAAGTCCTGAGACTAATTATTTATAACTTTTTGTTGCTCATAAATCTCTCTATAGAGAACAAGGTTAAAATACATCTGTCACGTACACAGAGTATTAAAAAAAGAACATAAAAGCTCTTGAATATGAAAATAATAATCAGTGCTTAGTGTTTGTCTCTTTCCTTCTCTCTTCTCCTCTCTTCACATACACACACACACACAACCCTACCCCATAATAGCAAGTTGAAATTCACTATGCATAAAGCATAAATTTCTGTGCATCTAAAGAAAGGAGCTGAATGAAATTGAGATTAATATAGTAGGCACAATGGATAGAATACATTTTGTGATTTAAAATTCATAAAACAACTCTAAGGGCATTGTGATTTATTCTATATTAAATCCTTTTCCCAATCCTAATATTCATGCCCACATGTTTTTAATATGCTATTTAACCACACATTTTACAGATATAAACATCACCATATGAGCCTTCAATTAGCATCGATTTTCATCCTGAAGAAGTGTCTATTGGAATGAAATGGTAGGAATGGCTGGTAACTGATGTACGTGGAGTTAAAGTGCTGTTAATTCAATTGCTTTATCTGATCCAAAGTCACTTAGATTATATTAAATTAGCCATCTGCTTGGCTTTCACCTTGGAATGTCTGCCAGATGCTGAATGTGTTTATACCGAGTTCATTCTCAGAGCCAACCTCAGCAATAACTTTCTTGTGGTATAACACTAGTGACCAGAAGTTTGCCTCAGAACACATCCTTAAAGAAATGTATAAACTACACTTAAATAAATGTTTTCAGAAAAGACCGTTTCAACTCATTATTAAAAAAAAAAAAAAAAAATCCTTTCCTGGAAGGGAATTTGGCCCAAGAATTTCTATCCAATACTGACTGATATTACACTTAATTTTGTTTTGACTAGCAGTGACAGTTGTTCATAAAATTCTAATATAAATAAAAAACACCAAGTTCAACAGGCTTAAAAAAAAAAAAAAACTTGTTGCCTTTGAGTTGATTCCAACTCATAGCGACCCTATAGAACAGAGTAGGACTGCCCCATTGGGTTTCCAAGTCATGACTGGTGGATTCAAACTGCTGACCTTTTGGTTAGTAGTTGTAGCTCTTAACCATTATGCCCTCGGGCTCCTTGATAGTCTTAGACATTTATTAATTAAAATAGAACTATTCATGACATATACACCAAGGGGAATCTTCTACAGTTTATACTTTTCAGTTATTTTTGTTGGGTGAATTCTCATGGGTGGATGGCCATTCTACCTTGTAGAATATCATGCCTATATATATTGTTGGTCAGTGATAAATATATATATGTAAAAACTCATTTCATTATCATCACATAGAAACTATTAGAGAAATGTGGACTGCTATACTTTGTCTAAAGGAGTCACAAGCAGTAATATTTGAGTTGAATCTTGAACATATTACACAGAACAATTACATGCAATGTATCCTAGATAGAGTGAACAGTTATCAAAATATATTTTCATTTGGGAAATTAAGAATAGTATGTGAGGAACTAAAGAATGGTGAGGTTGAAAAGATTTTTAGAAACCAGACATAAAGATCTTTGATTTCTTTCTAGGAAATTTGGTCATTAATTTGTATGTCATAAACAGGGAGTCACTGAAATATTTTAAGCAGAGAAGTCACATGGCATGGCACGTAATTCAGAAACAGGAAATTGAGTGTGAATTATACAGGAGAGTTATATGAGTCAGGGATCCCTAGGTAGTGCAAATGGTTTGTACTCAACTACTAACATGAAGGTTGGTGGTTCAAACCCACCTAGTGGTGCTGCAGAAAAAAGGCCTGACAACCTGCTTTCCTAAAGATTACAGCCAAGAAAATCTTATGGAACATTTCTACTCTATAACACATAGGGTCATCAGGACTAGGAATCCACTTGATGGCAACCATTTATCTGAGTCAAAGTCACTTGAGCTGGGAGGCTATTGTAAAGTACAATGAGAGAGAGAGAGAGAGAGATCATTGGAAACTTAGCTAAAGCAGAGGAAGTGGAGATGCAAAGCAGAGGACAGATTTAATAGGTATTCAGGAAATGAATCCAGTGGGATGTGTTTCACAATTAGATATGAGAGTATAATGAGAGAAAGATTTTTTGAATAGCTTCCAGATTTCTGACTTGGTCAGCAGATAAGTAGGAGTTGAAAGCTGGGAACGAAGTTATGGAAATCAATTAGAGGGAGTATGAAACTGTGATTTTAATCTTTGGCTATTTTGAATTCAATGTGTCTATTAGATATTCTGGTAGAAATGCCACTAAGCAGTTAGCTTTATGAGTCTAAAACTCAAGAGAGTGATCTGGACTGGCGATACAAATTTGAGGTTCATTGGCCTATGCTGTAAACTTGGAGCCATGGAAAATAAAATGAACTTACCCAGGAAAAGTATGTGTAACGGGAAGATAAGGACCCCAAATATAGAATGCAGAGTAATATCGTTGTTGCCTAAGGCCTGGGGAGAAGGAAAGAGTGCAAAGGAAATAGAAGGAAAATCATGAAAATTACTGTTGCAGAAACCATTGGAAGACAGAGTTGCAGTGATAAGGAAATAGATCAGAAGAGTCTAATGTTGCAGAGAAACAAACACTCTTTCCTACTGACAATCCTACTAAATTTAATTAAGGTATTCAGACAGCAGCAAGCCAAAAAAAAAAAAAAAGGCACAGAAATTGACAAAAATGTGCAATCTATCTAAATCTGACTTTATATAAATTTTTTAAAAAATTCTATAAGGTCTTAACTTACTCTTAACTTATTTACTAATTATTCACTAAAAAAAATCAAAGGAGATAATGGACAAGATTTAGTAACTATAAAACAACAATATTGACAACAGTTGTATTTTGCTTTAAAAAAAAAAAATTTCCTTCCAGGACAACAGTGATTTGAACCTTAAACAGCATTATTTTCATCACCAACACCATCAGTTTCTTCTTCATCATCCTTATCCTTATTTCATAGCGAAGAAAGCTAATAACTTAGAAAAATAAAAAATTAAAGAACCTGCCTGTTCTCCCACAGCTCATGGCCATGAGGGCCACATTCAGGATCCAAACCCAAATCTTTTGACTTCATATTCTAAGTTCAACGGAAAGCTAAAATAAAGCCTAAGTTCTGTGGCAAGGATCTTGGCCAGGTCATTTGATCTCTCTCCTTAATCAAGTAAATGAGAGACTTGAACGAGAGGTCTCCCTTCCAAATCTAATGAGTCTGCTTTTCTACTAAGTGTTCTGAAAGTTGTAAAATTGTAAATGTCCCTTGGTATTAATGAATAGTTACCCAAACCTACAAAAATACTACTTTAAATTCAATTAATTTTCTAAAGACCTAAAGTTTATGTCTCGGAGCAAAGTATTTCATTTTGATTCATTATCATTCAATATTTATAAAAGTTCATGTTTCCAGTACATTGGAGCACTCACTCCCATCACAGACTATAATAAATTGTGATGAATAATTATAATTTCAATTACCTAGTTCTTTTTTTAGAGATGTTCACTTGTACTCCAATTGGACAATGCCCAACCATTTTAGTGCAATGGTTCCAGGGTGACTTTAAGGCAATCATTGATAATTTAGGGGTATTGTGGTATTCAGATTGTAAAACATACAGAATGGTAATGTATCTGAGGAACCAAGAGATATTCAGAATTAAATTGGTGCCAACTTTTCTAGAAACAACTCTACACACTTTACCTACTTTATTTTTAGAATGCTTTTAGATTTACAGAAACATTGAACAGATAATACATTTTCCATATACCTCTGCACAGTTTCTACTACTATTACTATCTTACATTAGCATGGCATACTTGTTACAATCAATGAACCAATATTGATACATTATTAGTAACTAAAGTCCATACTTTATCCATATTTCCATATTCCTAATATCCTTTTTCTATTCCAGGATCTCCTCCAGGATACATAATTACATTTAGTTGTCTTGTCTCCTTAGCTTCCTCTTAGCTATGACAGTTGCTCAGACTTTTCTTTTTGTGATGACCTTGACAGTTTTAAGAAGTACTGGTAAGGTATATTGTAGGATGCCCCATTACTTGGATTTTTCTGATGTTTTTCTCATTATGAGACTGGGGTTATGAGTTTTAGGGAGAAAAAGCACAGAGGTTAAGTTCCATTTTCATCAAATCATATCAAGGGTATAAACTATCAACATGATTTATGAGTTTTGAAGTTGACCCTGATCACTTGGCTGAAGTAGTGTTTTTCAGGTTTCTTTACTGCAAAGTTACTTTTCTCTCTCTCTCTTTCTCTTTACCATACTGTACTCTTTGGAAAGAAGTCACTGTGTGCAGCCCAGACTTAAGGGGTGGGAGTTATGCTTCCCATCTTTGACAGTGGAATTTATTAGGGATTCTCTTGCATGGCAGTTTTGCCTCTTTCCCCCCATTTATTAATCTATTCAGTACTTTATTTTATAACAGTATGGACTCATAGATATTTATTTCATATTAGAATCCAATACTATGTTATTTATTTTGTTTCTCAAATTATTCTAACATTGTCCATTGAAACTCTTTCAGTTGACTCACCTACTTTATTTTTATAAAACATAAGTTTGTGTGCTCCGGGAATCTCCTTAAACATGGGAACTACGAACGGAATAGGCAGAAAAAAAGTATGTTTTCACTTCAATTGATACAAAATGTCATTTGACAAATCAAACAAATATTCTAATTGAACAAATTAATATAAAAAATATAAATAAGATTTGTCCTTATTTTAAAAATTGTCATAAGTACCTAAACAAAAGGCGACACAGATTAAGTCATTTAAAATTATATGAAAGTATTATATTACAAGGAAAAAGGCTAATGAAAATTAGAAAATAATACTTATGAATGGCATGCCTGTATTCTACATTTTTTAAATAAGCCTATTTAAAAGTATCATAATTGATTACAAGATAAATAAACAAACATCAGTAACTATCCTGATAATTTGCAAAGGGTAAGAGTAAAATGAAATAGTCCATTCATCATCACAACAAAGCATAAAATAAACTTATTTTGATATGCATTTTTTTTTTAATCAAGAAAATTAGATTTCTATCAGCACAACTTGACCAAGGCAAGGTCATGGATGCTTCATGGACACATTCCTGGTCTGAGGGCTGGGGACCATGATCTCTAGGGACATCTAGCTCAGTTGACATAACATATTTTATTTAAAAAATATTCTACATCCTACTTTGGAAAGTTGCATCTGGGGTCTTCAAAGCTTGTGAGCAGCCATCTAAAGTACTCCACTGGCGCCACTGAGTCTGGAGCAAGGAAGAATGAAGAAAATCAAAGACACAAGGAAAAGATTAGTCCAAAAGACTAAGGGGCTACATATACCACAAGCTCTACCAGACTGAGTCCAGCACAACTAGATGGTGCCCAGCTACCACCACTGACAGTTCTGACAGGGATCATGATAGAGGATTCTGGACAGAGCTGGAGAAAAATGTAGAACAAAATTTTAACTAAAAAAAAGAAGACCAGACTTACTGGTTGGATAGAGACTAGAAAAACCCTGAGAGTATGGCCCCTCAACACACTTTCAGCTCAGTAATGAAGTCACTCATGAAGTTCACCCTTAAACCAAAGACTAGACAACCCCATAAACCAAAACAAGGCTAAATGGGCACACCAGTTCTGTGACAGGGATGAAAAGGCAGGAGGGGAGAGCTAGTAACAGGGAACCAAAGGTCGAGAGGGGGAGACTATTGATATGTCGTGGGGTTGACAACCAATGTCACAAAACAATATGTGTATTAATTGTTTAATGAGAAACTAATTTGCTCTGTAAACCTTCATCTATATTACAAAAAGAAAAGAATATTAGACTTCTAGCTCTTTCCGTATGGTAGACCAGATACTCTGAATGGTCTTTCTTATTGCAATAAATAAAATATTGATTAAAACAGAAAAGAAATCATTAAAAATACATTACTGACCAGTCACAAATGAGCGATATCTGCAGAAACCTAAGTGAAAAATAAAGTAAAATCCAAACCTTTGTATGTAAAATTACCACTTTAACTAAGTGGTATTTCAAAAGAGTTTTTATCCTGAGAGCTTCTGAGACTCTTTGGAAATTCTGAGATTTGAACTTTCCAGCTGCACAAATTTTGAGATAGAAGATAAGGCCTGGAAAGCCTCTCATAAACCTGAGTCAATAATATACAATTTCTTGAAAAATGTAAACAAAAACTAAACCTATGAAGAGGAACAATGAAGACATTTCTACACCTAGGCTTTTAGGCTAGTTACATGGCAAAAAATATTCACTGAGAAGTCATGACATCAATGGATTTATAATTCAAACTGTCTATGTAGTATAACACATTCAATGGCAGAATTTTATTAACAGATCTATCTATATGATAGTGCTCCAAAGTAACTTGCAAAAGTAAAAACAAATCTGCTCTACCCAGTGCCGTCGAGTCGATTCCAACTCATAGCAACCCTATAGGACAGAGTAGAACTGCCCCATAGAGTTACCAAGGGGCACCTGGTGGATTTGAACTGCCGACCATTTGGTTAGCAGCCATAGCACTTAACCACTACACCACCAGGGCTTCCAAATATTCTCTGAAGGAGTATAATTTCAATCAGTTTCTCCAAGAATTCCCATATATAAAGCTTTAGAAAAAAAATCAGTCTTTTGTCTAAACTTTGAGAAAAAAAGATGATCGATAGGATATAAAAGAGGTATTAATGTTATTGTAACTCATATTTCAGACATTAAAATCACCAAACAGAATACATATTGTAAACATGTAAACACTTTTTTAATTCCATTATGAGCTAGGAAAAATAATCAGTAAAGAATTATCAAATTTATTGAAGAGTAATAGAACTTTTAGAAATAGAACTTCTAGACATTATAGACTTAGCATAAGCACTAAGCAGCAGATTAGACACAAGTGAAGAGATATATAATGATCTGGAAACCACATCTGGTGAAATTAAACAGAATGCAGTCTGGTGAAACTAACATATGGAAAACATGAAACATAGAGTAAGAAGGTATAATAAATGTCTGGTATAAGTTCCAAAAGAGGACAGTGGTGAAGAAGCAATGCATGAAGAAACTAAACTAAAATTAAGAACTTCTGTTCATCAAAAGACATCATTAACAATGTGAAAAAGCAAGTCAACAAATGAGAGACATTATTTACATTTTTTTATGATAGAAGACTCATATCAAGAATATACAAAATAGAATCATACAAATTAATAAGAAAATTACAATCCAATTAAAAAATAAGGTAAAAAAAACCCAGAAATTTTACAACATAAGATATTTAAATGACCAATACCCATTGTCACTGAGTCAATTCTGACTCATAACCACCTTGCCACCACGGCTCCAAATGACCAACAGACATATGGAAAGGTGTTCAATTTCATTAGACATCAGGTAAATGCAAATTAAAACCATAATGAGATACAATACACACTTGTCAGAAAAATTTTTTAAAAAATTCCATCAATACTACTAATATGTGGAAAGAATGAGGGGCAACTAAAATTCCCACACATTGTGCTGGACAGGATAAATTCTTTAATGGTTTTGACAAACTGACAATGTCTACTAAAGTATGCATAGGCTATGATGTATCACTTTTACTTCTAAGTATATATCCCACAAATATGCATACTTATGTGCATCAGAATTATGTATAGGTATATTATCCAAAACTCAAAAACAAACTCAGAAACAAAGCTGCAGTTTCATCAATATAAATGTATATCTTACTACAAAGAAATGCTATAGAATACTTATATCCTTGGGTAATAATCTCCTCAACATGCTATTGAACAAAGAAGCTAGACCAAAAAAAAGTGTACAGTATGATTCCAATATAAAGTTCAATAACAGTCCAAACTAGCAAATGGTATTATATATTGGTTACTTCGGAAACCCTGGTGGCATAGTGGCTAAGTGCTACAGCTGTTAACCGAAGGGTTGGCAGTTCAAATCCACCAGGTGCTCCTTGGAAACTCTATGGGGCAGTTTTACTTTGTCCTGTAGGGTCACTATGAGTCAGAATTGACTTGAAGGGAATGGGTTTGGTTTGGTTTGTATTGGTTACTTTTGAATGGGAGGAATAATGATGGGAAACTGCATAGAGGATATTCTGGGTTCAAAGAGGAAAGAATATTATTTAGCACGGCAAGAAAAATACAACATTCTGAGACATAAAACAGAAAGTATTCCAATCCTTTAAGAAAATAATTACAAACTTTTTTTTGAAGATATTAAAGAAGATAAGGTAAGATAGACCATGTTGAATAGGAAGAGTGAATATCACAAGGATGTAAATTTTCCTTATATTTATTTTTAGCTTCAGTGCAATTTCAAATAAAATATCAACAGGCAGGTCCAAGATGGCAGAGTAGTCAGAAGCTTCCTGTGGTCCCTCTTACAACAAAGACCAGAAAAAAAGTGAATTGATTATCTATGACAATCTAGGAGCCCTGAACATCAAAAGTGAAGTTGAGGAATTGGACTGAGCAGCAGGGGGAGTGAGAGATTGTGCCAAAGCACCAAGGAGTTGCCAGACCTGATCCGGCGGGAACCAACACCCTGTAGGCTTGTATCAGCTGGAGCTAAGAGTGAGGCAAGCAGTGGTGTTCAGGATGCTTTTTTTCACATTGGGAGAGGCCAAATGATGGAGAGTTTACTCATACTTCCCAAGAATCAGCAAAAAGTGGCACTCAATCAGCAAAAGATAAGTACTTGCATCTAACCTACCACAAAGACCAAAAAACACCCGTTTGGAAAAAACTCTCTCCCACTTATCTGCCCCCTTCCCACTCTGCACTGGGTCCGAGCTGGCTTCAGAAATTGCCACATTCCCTGGGCAGGAAGTAGGACCCGTCACTCACCCTAGGCTATTCCCCCAGCCTTGGAGAGGGAACAAATTAACAAACAGAAAAAATAATCTGCTGGCTCCCCTAAGCCATACTCCAGGCAGAAACAGCTCCCTTGCCTAAGCACAGGCATAACGGGTGCAGACTTTGAATGCCTCTCATCCATGCGTAGACCTGTGTGGGCCCATTTCGACAGCATAGGCCCTCATTAGCACAGTACAACAGGGTATATACCTGAAGTCTAACTTCAAATGTTTCAGCTATATGGTGGAGAGGTATGTTTGTGACATTTGACACTACTCTGCCTATTAAGCAGGGTCCTCACTTACCCATATCAGGGGCCTAAAGACTGGTGGCTTCACCAATGCCACCTAGCCACACATGACAGGGGTTCAAGACTAACTGATGCCTCCCAGTCTCTACAGCCAAGAGCACTGGGAGCCTATAGTTCAGCTGCAAAACCCACCCACCTACACATTCTAGGGAACAGAGACATGCTTTTCTCACAGACACTCAGGGGCAGATGTAAGCCCCCTATCTTTCTCAGCGCATGACCCCCTACTGTAGCCAGATACCAGTGCCTACACCAATCACCCCTGCTCATCTAGGACTGTAGGTGAGAGTCTGTACCACACACTTGATGACTGACTTCTTGGACACCTGAGCTGAATCCATACAAGAAAAGTAAATGGACTCCTGGGCTCTTCTACCTAGTAACAGCTCTAACCACCTGGTGACAGGATGTACAATAATCAAACTAGCTCACTCAAGCAGCCTATTTGGGCATATCAAAACAAAAGAAAACAAGAAGCTAGGACAGAGTAAGCAAACATAAAATACATAAATACAATAACTTATTGATGGCTTGGAGACAACAGTCAATATCAAATCACATAAAGAGGCAGACCATGATGGCTTCAGCAAGCTCCCAAAACAAATAATCAAGAAATCTTCTGGATGAAGGGAACTTCCTGGAATTACCAGAGGTAGAATATAAAAGATACACAGAACTCAAGAGATCAGGAAGGAGATCAGGCAAAATGCAGAAAAATCAGATAAAATAATTAAAAAAAAATGAAGAAACCATAAGAATTATGTGGGGCTGTATCAAAAGGGATAACCTATGAGTGATTGGAATACCAGAATGGGGGTGGTGGTGGTGGTGGTGGTGGTGGTGGTGGTGGTGGTGGTGGTGGATAACAGAAAGTACAGAGAGAATCGTTGAAGATTTATTGGCAGAAAATTTCCCTGATATCATGAAAGATGAGAAGATAGCTATCCAAGATGTTCATTGAACCCCACACAAGGTAGTTCCCAAAAGAAAGTCATCTAGACATATTATAATCAAACTTACCAAAACCAAAGAAAAAGAAAGGATTTTACAACAGGCTAAGGACAAATGAAAAGTCACCTAAAAAGAGGAGTCAACAAGATTAAACTTGAACTGCTCAGCAGAAACAATGCAGTCAAGAAAGCAATGGGATGACATTTATGAAGACTTCAAGGGAAAAAAAAAAAAAAAATCCAGCCAAGAATCATAAATCCAGCAAAGCCGTCTTTCAAATATGATGGTGAAATTAGGATGTTTACAGATTAACAGAAGTTTAGGGAATTTGCAAAATCCAAACCAAAATTACAAGAAATACTAAAGGGAGTCCCCTGGCTAGAAAACCAATAACAATAGATAAGCCAACACTAGAACACAGGACAGAGCAACCAGATATCAGCCCAGATAGGGAAATCACAAAAATAAATCAAAGCTAAAATGCTCAAAAGAGGGAAACAGAGATGTCATTATGTAAAAGATGACAACATTAAAACCAAAAAGAGGGACTAAAACATGTACTCATAGATCTTTCATATGGAGAGGAAATTAAGGCAATATAAAGAAATAAAAGATTGGTTTAAACTTAGAAAAATAGGGGTAAATATTAAGGTAACCACAAAGGAAATGAATAACCCTACACATCGAAATAAAAAACAAGAAAAACAAAGATTCAGCCAATACAAAATCAACAACAATGAAAAAAAGGAAAAGAAAATATGTAAAGAAAATCAACTTAGCACAGAAAATTGAGTGGAACAAAGAAACTGTCAACAACACACACAAAAAAAGATCTCAAAATGACAGCACTAAACTCATACCTATCCATAGTTACACTGAATGTAAATGGCCTAAATACACCAATAAAGAGATAGTGACAGAATGAATAAAAGAACATGATCTGTCTATATGCTGCCTGCAAGAGATACACCTTAGACTTAAAGACACAAACAAACTAAAACTCAAAGAATGGGAAATATATATATATATATATATATATATATATATCAAGCAAACAAAAATGAAAAAAGAGCAGAAGTGGCAATATTAATTTCTAACAAAGTAGACTTTGAAGTAAAATCCACAACAAAGGATAAGGAAGGACACAATATAATGAATGAAATCATTCCCAAAGCCAACTCTTCAGAGAAAAGATTAGACTGAATTATAAGACATAAAATGATACTGGTGAGATGTGTGTTTCTTAGCTCAAGTAGACACATGAAACTACTTGGCCAGCTCCTGTCTGGAGGCAAGATGAGAAGGCAGAGGTGGACAGAAGCAGGTTGAATGGACACAGGAAATACAGGGTAGAGAGGAAGAGTGTGCTATCATATTATAGGGGGAGCAGCTAGGGTAACATAACAATGTGTGTATAAGTTTTTGTATGAGAAGCTGACTTGAATTGTAAACTTTTGCTCAAAGCACAATTAAAAAACTACATATCTACAGAATTTTTCATGGAAATGACAAACTGATTCTAATGTGTGTATGAAAACACCGAAGATGATAAAATGGTAAGACACTGCTGAAAAAGAACAACAAGGTGAGTGACTTTCCCTATCAGATAAGCTAGCAAGGCGTATTATAAACTATAGGAATTAGAATTTATACGTATCTGCAAACATGATTAACAACAGAACTGAAACCCCAGTTCAGTGAAGAAATGACAGGCTACATAATTGCACTGGAATAACTGGTTATCCATACAGAACAATTAATTTATATCCCTGCCTCACACTCTACAAATATAATTTTGAGTGGATTAAAAATTTAAATGTAAAAAGAAATATTATAAAACGTTTAGAAAATGACAAAGACAAATGTTGTATGACCTCATTATAGGAAAACAATTGCTTAAACAGGAAGCAAAAATGCAATCATTAAAATATCAAAAATTTTGTGATGTTCTGTTACCACACAATGTGTGTAAAGGCAAACTTTGCATTGAGAAAGATACTTGTATCTCATATAATAAATAAATTACTAGATTCTTATATTCAATAGACTCTCTCAAAGCTATACACAAAAAAGCCAGACCTTCCCACGGAAACATGAGCAAAGTACATAGAGAAGAATGGATACAAGAGTGATCCATAAGGATATGAAAGTAGTCTGTACCTCATTGACAACACAAATTATTTAAATTAAAATCAAAACTAGGTACCATTTCACAACCATCTGATGGACAAACATTAAACCATCAAATGCTATCTGCTGTTGGAGAGATTCTGCAGGAAAGCAAAGAGCTACATATTACTGTAGATTGTGAATTGGCACAACCACTTCGGAAAACTGTTTATCAGGTGCACAGTCATTTCCTTTCTAAGTACATGCTCTATCTTTACTCTTGGCTATGTGCTGCCTGAGACATGTACAAGACTGTTCCTATCAACATTGTTCACTAAGGTAAAAAACAGAAATAGCCAAATGATCGTCAGTCACAAAATGGAAAAAAAAAATTCTAGTACATTAATATAGCAGGAAAAATGTGATCTACAATGGCTTGCACTTACATGAATTAATAATTGAAACATCGTATTGCCTCCAAGAGGCAAGTCAAAAAAGTGCTCATTCTATATATTGTTGGAGAACGCATAAATAGGTGGTAAAACTATCTTTAACAGAAGCATGAGTCTGATGAATAGACAATTCAGACCAGTAGTTACCGGGGGTGGAGAGATAGTTGTATGGAATCAGCCAAGCACATTCTGACAGTCTCTAAACTCCTGGCAATGTTCTTTTTATTAAACTGGGTTTTGTCGATCTGGGTGTTCATCTTATTATTCTTGAAACCTTACAGGTGCATTTTATAAACTTTCTACATATGTGGTATATTTTACCATAAAAAGTTTAAATGATAGAAAAAGTAAAATACTAAGTTTTTAAAACTATTTTAAAGATTTGAATAGATTAACTTTTTATTCTTTCAGATAAGAAGAAAAATATTAAGAAAGTTTTGAGATATTTATTTATATGTCTAAATGCCAGAAGATAATTATTTATTAGAATATGCCTATATACAAATTTTTAAAAAATCTATATATGAGCAACTTATAATACCAAGAATATTCTGGAAAGGACAGAGCCTCAGCCTCTCCCTTTCGCCTCTCCATAAAACCAAAAACAAACAAAAAAACTCCATTGCCATTGAGTTGATTCCTTGGTACCAACTCATAGCAACCCTGAATAGAATTGCCCCACAAGGTTCTTAAGAAGGGGCTGGAGATTTGAACTGCCAACCTCTTGGTTAGCAGTCATAGCTCTTAACCACTATACCACCAGGGCTCCTGTCTCTATGTAGGTCTCCCCAGACAGGATGTTGAAAGGCTCAGGTAAAAGAATAACTGTAGCGTGGTGCTATGTCATGCCTCTATTGTAGCTGCTGCCTCTTTTCACTATTTTTGCTTCTATCCATCCAGCTCACGCTGGGCCTCTTACTCTACTACTGCTAAACTCCTCTAGACCACAAATTCTCTAGCCATCACACACTCCTGACCACATTGCTGCCAATAGTCCGTTTCAATTTGAGGACTAAAATGTTTGGCTAGAATTGCAGACATAGAGACCCTAAGCTGCCCTTAATCTTTATGGGACCAGTGTTGGGGCATCTATTTTCTAACGTTTTGCCACCTTGAGCATCTTGTCAGGCTCAGATATCAAACAATAACCTTTTTCTACTAGGTAATTGTCCATTTCTTTTCATGTCAGGATCTTCCGAAAGAGATTCATAGAGTAGCATGTGACTTTTTTTTTTTTTCTTCCTTTTTCTCTGTCATAGCTTTCTCCTTTCGAAGATGCAAAGTCAGGGAGTAGCGGACCATGGAATGCAGGGTTTTGGGACAGGAAGAGGCCAGACACATCCTCAGTTTATCTGAGCTCTTGTGGAGGCCCAGTGGTTGCATTTAGACCTTTAGACCACTGGGAAGGAGGAGCAATTTCCTTCTCCTTCCCAGTAATTTGCTCTTTGGGGCACCTTTGATTCTCCTAGCAGAATGACTTCCTTTGCTCCCACCCCCCCATGATTGTCAAACACATTTGTCTGTGTCTGTACTAAAATTTTTAACAGGTCTTTAGGACTTACTCACAAAACTATTGGGACTGATGCAAACTGTTTTCCTAAATTACATTTAAATATCCCTGAGCATTCCAGGGCAGGTAAAGTGATACCTAAACACTGTGACTTTTCAGGATACAGGTGCCCTGAGAGCAGCTTTAGGAAGACTTGTTAAGAACATTGACAGGCTAGTGTATCTAAGCCTCATAGCAAACCTGGTCAAGAAACCCTAGTATAGGAATGTGGAGAAATAATTAATGAAGTATATAAAAACTCTTTGAAGAAAAAGAGGAGCAAGGAGGTGATTCAAATACATTAGCAAACAATACTTTATAAAATTGTAGAGTTATGGTACAAACATATGAAAACAGTTGCCATCAAGTCCGCTCCAACCCATGGCAGCCCCATGTGTGTCAGAGTAGAACTGTGCTCCAGAGGGTTTTCAATAGATAATTTTTGGAACTGGATGTCCAGGCCTTTCTTCCAAGGTGTCTCTGAGTGGACTCAAACCCCCAACCTTTTGATTAGAAGCTGAGTGTGTTAAGCTTTTGCATCACCCAGAGACTCTGGTACCAAATATTGACCAGTGGAATAGAATACAAGCTCTATAACAAATGCAATTATATCTAAAAATTTTTTCTAAATTATTTACAATTAGATGACGATTACTTTGAAAATCACATTAGATCTGCATCACATTTCAGACAGATTAAAAAGTTAAGTTTAAAAATGAAAAGATAAGTGAACTAAACTAAAATAAATAAAATACACATAAAATTTGTGTTGGTACTATAATTTTCTCATCTTTGACATAATATGAATTATTTAAAATACACTAGTGTATTTACTCTGGGCAGTGTATTTATAGAATAATCTAAAATTCTGTGCAAAGAAAATTAAGATAAAAGTGCTAGTGGTATAATATTTTCATAAATTATTACCATAATACTATACATATAATATACATAAGAATGCCTCAGTTTTAATACAAAAATGCTTTAATAGAAAAAAAAGACTTCAATATAATAAATGACCCAAAAATATTAACAAATAATTCACCTATAAGGTGCTCAAATACTAAATTAAAAAAAAATCGATTTCACTAGTGATGTAGTAAATTCAAATTAATGTTAAAAAATAAATAAAAACTGTTGCCATCCAGTCAATTCCCACTCACAGACACCCTCTAGGACAGAGTAGAACCTCCCCATAGCGTTTCCAAGGCTGTAAATCTTATAGAAGCAGACTGTCACATCCTTCCCATGGAGCAGCTGGTGGGTTCGAACCTCCGACATTTTGGTTAGCAGCTGAGTGCATCACAAGTGCACCACCAGGGCTCCTCAAGTTAACGTCACACATGTATTATATGAATAAAAAGATAAAATAATCATCTAATGCCGGCATAGTTACAGATGATTGATGAATTAATTGCAATATCGTTTTAAATTAGCACTTTGGGAAAATAAAATGGCAGGATGTAAAGAAGCCATTGAGGAATTTGTAATGAAGAAACTGTGCAATAGACATTAAATGTTTGCGCAGTATACACGCAGGGGGCATTTTACTACAACTTATTCAAACAAAAGCAAACAAAAGCACCATTGCCATCAACAACAACAAAAACAAACCAAAATTAAGAACACAGAGCAGGTGTACAATATTAAAATGTTTGAATAAATGACGGCAGGTCGGCAAACAAAACATCTTAACTCAAAGGCCAGGTATTTAGGACCCAAAAGACTTATGATATAAAAATATTTATGAAATAGTGAAAATAGAAATTTGATTTTTATACTACAATTATAAATCTGTTGATGTATTTTCTGCAGGTAGATTGTGAGGTGCCCACTCTGAAACGGACCTTTGCCATGAATTGTAGCTGGATTACAGGTTTTAAGTTATTGGCTTGAATAATAAGGATTTGCCAACTTTTGATTGCTTTTGACCCAGAAAAAAGAAAACGTTATATGGTTAAGTCTGATATATTAAAAATGCAAAAACAACAACAACAAAATTAAAAAAAAAATTAAATGCTAAAAATGCCACCTTGTGAAAAAACAATAAGCATACTGTTTTTTTCTCAAGAAATGATAGTCAAGAATATCTATAAAGGTCGAGAGTGATGGATTCCACAGATTTCCTAACCCTGTTCGGTTTTATTATGAGCACTTTAATGCTTTGAAATGCAAGTAAAAAATTCTTTGAGAGCACGTATTTGTTTATTTGCTACATGATCCTAAATATTTTCTAGGCTTCTCCTCACTTAAAGATACGCTAGCCTGTGACAGTGATGAACACAGGGCACCTAATGGCAAGCAAGGCCGTATTTTTAATAAAATTCTAGCGTGTTCGCTGACATAGTGCTTCAAGCCTAACCTGCTGCCTTTCAGCCTCTCTTGCCTATGCAAATCCATCGGCCGAAACAGCCCTAGAAAACTAGAATTATTTGCAGAATCACTGCAAGAGAGTTCAAGCATAGAAGAATCATTATTCATAATTTGCTGCCTATGGTAAAAATCAGCACCAGTCTGTTCATTTGCACTTACTTATTCACTTAATAAATCATGGAGTAGACATGATTTTCAACCTCCCCCAATAAAGATGAAATTCTTTCAGAAAATAATCACTCAATGATTTAAGCTGAAAATATAAATGTAGTACACACAGTGCAGGGAAACCTCTGTCAGCTATATAAATCTTCAGCTTGTCCCTCTGCTTTTCTGTGGGATGACAGTGCTAAGAGACCTAAGAATGTTTATAAGTGAGATTTTCCCAAACTCCCCATGTGAAAATCTTCTCATGGACATTTTAAAAAATAAGGCAAATTGGAAAATAACTCTACCTCAGACAAGGCAATTTGGGAAAATATACTTTTTTTTTTTTTTAATCTCTGAATGAGACTAGATTCCTGGTAAAGCTTTGTCTAACAGAAGTGGGTTGAGAAGGTTAGACAAATAAGAAAACAAACAAACAAACAAAATAAGCAGTAAATTAGAGATTAAAAGGGAAGGAACAAATGAGAAGGAATATATTTGTTTAAAGTGCAAATAATGACAAAGACCTTTGACATGAATGATGAAAGAGAGGAAGTGTGAGCGTGAATGACTATTACTGAATCTGCATCAGTTTTCTTGTGCTAGGTCATGTTTTGGTAACATACAGATCCCAAATCTCAGTGGCTTAGGAGGAAAGAGATTTATTCCTTATCTTCTTTATATCTGTTGAAGATAGGCTAGGATATAGGCTAAACTAGCCTGCGTCTGGACCATGCCATTTGCATGCCACTGTGAGGAACGATGGTAGAATCATGGGATACCACACTTCACTTCTGCTGACGTTCGCTGGCCAAAGCAAGCCACAGTGCCAAACCTGACATCTATGGGGTAGGGGAGTAATATATTCCTCCCATAGAGATAAGCCTTGCAGTGAAAGGTCACAATGACTCTTTTCAGGGAGAAGTTCCTAGTTAAACTTAATTTCCAAGATAACTTGACTTAATAAAAGCTCCATGTAGGGGATAAATTATGCAGAAATTTTTACAACTATAGTAAGTATTTCTAACTATGTAATTTAGTTAGAATTTATAACTAACATGGTTAGGGTTTAATATGACATAGAATTTCTAAGTATTTAATTTAAAAAAAAAAGGTGCTGTCAAGTCAGCTCTGACTCATGGAGACCCCATGTGTGCTAGGGTAAAACTGCGCTCCATAGCCTTTTCAATGGCTTATATTTTGGAAGGAGATCGCCAGACCTTTCTTCTGAGGTGCCTCTGACTGAAACAGCCAAACTTTTAGTTAGTAGCCAAACGTGTTAACTAACAATTTATACCACTCAGGTACTCTAATTATGTAATGTTGTTTTAAGGTGCTGTCAAACAGATTTTGACTCATAGTGACCTGTTATGACATAGTTGAACCACCCCATAGGTTTTCCTAACCACCAATCTTTACGACAGCAGATCGCCAGGTCTTTTCTCACAGACAGCCGCCATGTAGGTCTGAACTGACAACTTTTCAGTTAGCAGATGCACACTTAACCATTACACCATCAAACTAAAACCAAAAAATCAAACCCTTTGCCTTCAAGTTGATTCTGACAAACAGTGACCCTACAGGACAGAGTAGAACTGCTCCATAGGGTTTCCAAGGAACAGCTGTGGATTTGAACTGCCAGCCTTTTGGTTAGCAGCCATAGCTCTCAATCACTGTGCCACTGTACCACCAGGACTCCTTAATTATGAAATAGGCATCCTAATTTGTTCAACTTGAGATAGGTAGCATAGTATGGATAAATACTGATTGCTCTCTGAATAACTTTCCTCTTCTCACATCATAGCCTATGACTGGGGTTTTAAGGGGCTAGTAGCCTTACCTCTTTTTTTGCTTCCTCAGATTGGAACCAACTGAGAAACATACAAAACCAAAAAATGAAGATGAACACATTGGCTGCATTTACGGTAAATTTAGCTGGGGATTGTGGCTTCAGATTAGCGAACAAAAGCGTTTGCTAATACTCATTGCCCTTATATTAAACATTCCTTCCAGGCAAAACTAGAAACCTGCCAGTCTCTACCACAGGGAAGAGCACCTCACCACATTCTCTCGCTCTACAGGTGGGCTATCTGAAAGAGGAGAGAGGGAGTGAGCTTTAGTATAACATGTTCAACTACTTCTCTCAAAGTCATCAACTGAGTAATTTAGACCTCCTCCCCACAAGGCCAGGAGTTTGGCTTTAGTTGAAAGGAAAACATGAAGAGTGGGCAATAACCATCCCCTCTAATATTGTCCAGCTTTCTATTTTCCTAAACTGTTATTCTTAACCATTAAGTCTATGGTCAAGCAGGGGTGGAGCTATCCCCCTGCTTAGATCTTCATGAGATGTCCCCAGAATAACATGCACTCCTATTTTATATATCTTCTTGGAGCTAATGGTGGGAAGTTTAGACTTTTCCCCAGAAGGCTCTGAAATAGGCCAAAACAATACAATAATTTAATTCATTCTAAAGCCATTCTGTCCACCACGCATCTGTCAGTTTGTCATACTGTGGGGGCTTGAGTGTTGCTGTGACGCTAGAAGCTATGCCATGAATATTCAAATAGCAGCAGGGTCACTCATGATGGATGGGTTTCACCTGAGCTTCCAGACTAAGACAGACTAGGAAGAAGGACCTGGTGGCTTACTTCTGAAAAAAAAAAAAAAGTAGCTAGTGAAAACCTTATGAATAGCTCTGGAATATTGTCTGACATAGTGTCAGAAAATGAACCCCTCAGGTTGGAAGGCACTCAGAATAAAACTGGGGAAGATCTCCCTCCTCAAAGTACAGTCAATCTTACTGATATGTATGGAGTCAAGCTTTTGGGATCTTCACTTGCTGATGTGGCACTACTACTAATGAGAAGAAACAGCTGCAAACACCCATTAATAATCAGAACCTGGAATGTATGAAGTACAAATCTCGGAAAATTGGAAATCATCAAAAATGAAATAGAATGCATAAACATTGATATCCTAGGCATTAGTGAGCTGAAGTGTACTGGTATTGGCCATTCTGAATCAGACAATAATATGGCCTACTATGCCGGGAAGGACAAATTGAAGAGGAATGGTGTTGGATTCATCGTCAAAAAGAACATTTCAAAATCTATCCTGAAGTACAACACTGTCAGTGATAGAATAGTATCCATACACCTACAAGGAAGACCAGTTAATACTATTACTGAAATTTACGCAGCAAGCACTAAGGCCACAGATGAAGAAATTGAAGATTTTTACCAGATTCTGCAGTCTGAAACTGATCAAATATGTAATCAGGATGCATTGATAATTACTGGTGACTGGAATGTGAAAGCTGGAAGCAAAGAAGAAGGGTTGGTATTTGGAAAATATGACCTTGGTGATAGAAACCATGCTGGATATCACATGACAGAATTTTTCAAGACCAATGACTTCTTCACTGCAAACGTTTTTTCAACAACATAAACAGCCACTATACATGTGGACCTATCCAGATGGAATACACAGGAATCAAAGTATTGGCTACATCTGTGGAAAGAGACGGTGGAAAAGCTCAATATCATCAGTCAGAACAAGGCTAGGGGCTGACTGCTGATAGCACCATCAATTGCTCATGTGCTAGTTGACGTTAAAGCGGAAGAAAATTAGAACAAGTCCATGAGAGCCAAAATATGACCTTGTGTATATACCACCTGAATTTAGAGACCACCTTGAGAGTAGATTTGATACTCTGAACACCAGTGATCAAAGAGCAGACGAGTTATGGAATGACATCAAAGACACTATATATGAAGAAAGAAAGAGGTCATTAAAAAGACAGGAAGGAAGGAAAAATGAAAATAGATGTCAAAAGAGACTCTGAAACTTATTCTTGAACAGCAGTAGCAAAAGTGAATAGAAAAAATGAGGTATAAGAGCTGAACAGAAGATTTCAACGCGTGTTTCAAGAAGACAGAATAAAGTATTAAAATGAAATGTGCAAAGATCTGGAGATAGAAAACCAAAAGGGAAGAACATGCTCAGCATTTCTGAAGCTCAAAGAATTGAAGAAAAAATTCAAGCTTCGAGTTGCTATATTGAAGCATTCCATAGAGAATATACTAAATGACACAGGAAGTATCAAAAAAGAGTGAAAGACTACACAGAATCACTGTGCCAAAAAAAAAAAAAAAAAAGGTCAACATTCAACCATTTCAGGAGGTAGAATATGATCAAGAACCAAGGAAAGAAGAGGTCCAAGCTGCACTGAAGGCACTGGTGAAGAACAAGTTTCCAGGAATCGACAGAATACCAAATGAGATGTTTCAACAAATAGTTGCAGCTCTGGGAGTGCTCACTTGTCTCTGCAAAGAAATTTGGAAGACAGCTACCTGGCTGACTGGAAATGTTCCATACTTCTACCCATTCCAAAGAAAAGTGATCCAACAGAATGCAGAAATTATTGAAAAATATCATTAATACCCACACAAGAGACATTTTGCTGAAGAGCATTCAAAAGTGGTTATAGCAGTATATCAACAGGGAGCTGCCAGAAACTCAAGCTGAATTTAGAAGAGGACATGGAACAAGCTATATCATTGCTGATGTCAGATGGATTGTGGCTGAAAGCAGAGAATACCAGAAAGATGTTTACCTGGGTTTTATTGACTATTCGAAGGCATTCAACTGCATGAATCATTAAAAAAAATTATGATTTGTGAAGAACTGGAGCTTCAGAATCCTTAATCGTGCTCATGAGGAATCTGTATGTAGACCAAGAGGCAGTTGTTCAGGAAGAATAAGGGGATACTGCATGGTTTAAAATCCAGAAAGGTGTGCATCATGGTTGTATCTTTCTCCGTACTTATTCAATCCGTATGCTGAGCAAATAATTTGTTCTGAAGCTGGATGCAACATCAGGATTGGAGAAAGACTCATTAACAATCTGAGATATGCAGATGACACAGCCTTGCTTGCTGAAAGTGAGGAGGACTTGAAACACTTACTGATGAAGATTAAAGACCACAGTCTTTAGTATGGACTACAGCTCAATAGAAAGAAAACAAAACTCCTCACAATTGGACCAATAAGCAACATCATGATAAACAGATAAGACTGAAGTTGTGAAGGATTTCATTTTTCTTGGATCAACAAACAACACCCAATGAAGCAGCAGCCAAGAAATCAAATGAGGCATTGTGTTGGACAAATGTACTGCGGAAGGTCTCTTTAAAGTGTTGAAAAGAAAAAATGTGACTTTGAGGACTAAGGTGCACCTGATGCATATGCCGTGGTGTTTTCAATTGCCTCATATGCATGTGAAAGCTGGAAAATAAATAAAGAATATCAAAGAAGAATTGATGCCTTTGAATTATGGTGTTGGCAAAGAATATTAAATACACCAGAATAAAAAACAACAACTCGTTGCTGTCAAGTCACATAGTGACCCTATAGGACAGAACAGAACTGCCCCATAGAGTTTCCAAGGAGCACCTGGTGAATTCAAACTGCTGACCTTTAGGCTGGCAGCTGTAGCTCTTAACCACTATGCCATCAGGGATTCCATTGAATATACCATTGACTGCCAAAAGAACAAACAAACCTGTCTTGGAAGAAGTACAGACAGAATGCTTATTGGAAGTGAAGATGGTGGGACTTTGTCTTACATACTTTGGATATGTTATTAGGAGGGACCAGTCCCTGAAGAAGGACACCATGCTTGGTGGAATAGAGGATCAGTGAAAAAGAGGAAGACTCCCAATGAGATGGATTGACACAGTGGCTGCAACAATGAGCTCAAGCATAACAACAATTGTGAGGACGATGCAGGACTGGGCAGTGTTGTACATAGGGTTGTAATGAGTCAGAACCAACTGGAAGGCACCTATCAACAAACAACAAATCCATTCAGTACCTACAGAAAAGAATCATGTTATGGCAAACAATATTGTTTCAACTGCCACAGTCTGGGTTGTCTTCCATTGGAAAGAGCATTATTCCTTCATGAGCATAATTTGAATTGGTTCAACAACACCAACTCTGTTATATATAACTCACATTAAAGAGTCCAAAGAATGTAAGATTGTCACAGCAAATAGAAAACATGCTAATCCTAAATCCAAAACATTTATCCCAAGCCAAGTTAAATCTCAAGAGCAAAGTACTTAGTACTGCCCAATTTCACACCAAAGGTGGTAGTATCTGAAGAATAAACTATTAGTTTCAACTTCACCGTGATGCAAAGCAGTTTCTGCTAGTTGTGTGGAGACTGTGACGTGTGAACTTAAAAAGGAAAAGGAAAAATCTCCCTTTGCAGACATTAATGATGGCACTATGAATTTTTGTATTGGAGTGGAAAGTGGTGTTTCCTGTACCAGACTAAGGCATTTGAAATATTTCTGCCTTGTTACCTGAGTTTTGGTATTTAAAATGGTAATGAGCCCAGCCACCAGAACTTAGTTAAGGTTTTTTTTTTTTTTTTTTCCTTCCTACCCAGAATATTTATAATCTTCTAATTGCCAACTTTCCTTTGAGCTCTGTGTTTATGGATTTCAGTGCTAAGCAGAGTATGAACTCTGCCTCTTGAGTATTTTTTTGTCCAGTGAGCGCTGCTACTGGCTTCTATGGGAAATTGCTTAAGGGCTTGAAATCTGCTTTCAAGGGAGGAATTCTCTCCAAGCCTCACTTTTGGTTCAAGGACAGCATCTCTGACATAGACTTTTCTGCAACAGGTTTTTTTTTCGGTTCCTCCTATGGGGCATGATGAGAACAAATACTTTGCCATGTGTTCCTTGAACCGCTGCCTTTTGTCCTCTTCTCAATATTCCAAGTCTTGAGTGCGTTTATGCTAAACCTCATGCTAAACTCTACTTAGGCATTAAGGGCAGTCCCAGGAATATGAATGAGTTCTGTTCCTAAGTCTTTAACTCTTCATACAAAGCTTGAACATATTTGCCTTCCTGAGAAAGTGTCATGATCACAATCAGGAGTTTTCCCCTCATATAGACACCTAACCCAGATCTGGTTTCTCTTCATCATGTCTCACCTTACCTACGTCTTCTCTTAGAGTCCAAATTCCTTAGATTTCTCAAGAATCTTCCACCCCCACCTATATCAACTGTGTCACCTTATTGTTCATCCAATACATTTTTGAGCATTTTATGTTATCCTTTTCTTTCACAAACGTGAGCAAATTTACTATCACAGTCTGGTGTAGCTGTCCCAGTGTTCAAGGCTGTTTTATTTTTTTCCCATTTTTTCTTGATGTAGCTTGTCTATCTGAAGCATTCAAAGTTTATCTCTTAGTATTTTCCTGAGCTCCGGCTTCCTCAGGGAGGCTCAGTCCAGCATGCTTTCTGAGACCTTGCCTCCCTTCCATTTAAATTTCATTGAGCTTCAGTCACCATTTCTCATCTATTATCAACTAAAACATCTCCACCTCATCTAATATCCTCTTAAAGGCTTGGATGCCTTTTCTTTTCTGTCTTTTCTGGCCCTCAGAATTGCCTTGTCCTTTTCATATCTGTCTCTCAGACCCCTAAGATATCAGTCTTCTTCCTAGAGAAATGTTCCAAGCTTAATTAGCTTGTCTTTTTTATTTTGTTTTAATTATTTCATTGACTGAATCATAATTTTAAAACCACTTAAATTTTTTCCTTGACACCCTACGCTATTCTGATTCCTTGAAATAAATACATTGGGCACAAATCTTTTGAATTGTTTTTGATCCTTGGGTTTTGACCATTTCAAAGAGGTTTTTTTTTTTCCTCATCACGAGATTACATATTCTCTATAAACCCAAACCAAAACCACTGCCATCAAGTTGATTCTGACTCATAGTGACCCCATAGGACAGAGTATATCTGCCTCTACAGAGTTTCCAACAACGTGATCTTTACAGAAGCAGATTGCCACATCTTTCTCCCATACAGTGGCTGGTGGGTTAGAAGTACCAACCTTTCAAGTGCAGCAAAGTGCTTTAACCACTGTGCTACCAGGGCTGCTTTCTCTATAAACAGGTCTACTAAATAATTTTATTTGTGTATTGATAAAACACCAAGTTTCGGTCTCTGAAACCCACAGTCACAGCCAGGGTTTAATTAACAAATCCAGGGCCATCTTGTCATTGTTGTAGGGTGAAGGGAAGGACAACACACAATACAGGGGAAGTCAGCACAACTGGACTAAACCAAAAGCAAAGAGGTTTCCTGAATACAACCAAGCACTTTGAGGGACAGAGTAGCAGGGTCGGGGGCCTGGGGACGATGGTTTTGGGGGACATATAGGTCAAAGGGTATTACTAAGTGTATTAAGAAAACCTTCTGCATCCCACTTTGGTTAGTGGCGTCTGGGCTCGGCTACCACTAATGACTGCCCTGACAGGGAATACAACAGAGAGCCCCTGACAGAGCAGGAGAAAAGTAGGGTGCAGAACACAAATTCTAGTAGAAAGACCAGACTTAATGATCTGACTGGGACTGGAGGGACCCCAGAAGACATGGCCCTCGGACCCTCTGTTGGCCCAAAACTAAAACTATTCCCAAAGCCGACTCTTCAGACAAAGATGAGACTGGACTAAAAAACGAGACCGGACTATGAGACATTAAATGATACTTGTGAAGAATGTGTTTCTTAGTTCAAGTAGATACATGAGTGAGACTAAATGGGCAGCTCCTGTCTGGAGGTGAGATGAGAAGGCAGAAACAGACAGGAGCTGGTTGAACGGACATGGGAAATACAGGGTAGAAAGGAGGAGTGTGGTGTCACATTATAGGGAGAGCAACTAGGATCACTTAACAATGTGTATATAAATTTTTGCATGAGAAACTAATGTGAACTGTAAACTTTCACTTAAAGCACAATAAAAAAAATTAACCATCACAAGGGAGAACAATGACTTTTATGCATAATACAAGGTCTTATTTAGCAAATGTTAAGAAGCGTGATGAAAGAATTAGTGTAAAAGAAGAATGTAATTCCAAGTTTGGTTATTTTACCTACAATGATTAATTATAGAAAGTCCTTTTTTGTCCATCTTTATATAAAGCTAGGAATCCCTTCTATTTTTAAGCTTCTGGATTAATTACCACAGGATTTTCTGTCATAGAAAATCTATTTTGGAAGACTATTCCAATCTGTAAATGTTTAAATTTCCTGTATTAAATATCTATTTTATCTATTATATCTTTACAAAAGAGCCACTCATGGAGTTCTGGAGGCAAGGTAGTTAGGTGCTCTGCTGCTAAATAAAAGGTCAGTGGTTCAAACCCACCAGCCGTTCTGTGGGAGAAAGATGTGGCCGTTTGCTTCCGTAAAGATTTACGGCCTTAGAAACCCTATTGGGAAGTTCTGCTCTGTCCTATAGGGTCACTGTGAGTAGGAACCGACTTGATGGAAATGGGTCAATGCTCACCTAGAGCATTCTACTCTACTATGAGTAAGAGAGGGTCAAGTGGATCTCCCCTGAAATCTTGAGTAAATATCTGCGTATCTAAATTGTTTTTCTTTCAAGATCTGGTATGTATTTCTTTTATTCTAAGAAAGTTTCCTCCGTATCTCAAAAATCAATGACTAAATATCCATACAATAAAAATGCATGGCTAGATATCATGATAAATGCATTTATGTTGCCACACAAACAGGTAGGAGCTTTGTATAGACATTAGTTAATTCTTTATATAATAATGCATATGATGGGTATTTTCAAGATGATTTGAATTAATTTAAAATAAAATCAAATTTTGGATAAAATAATTAAAAATAAATATGATATAAAATATTTGGAAACTCAATGACCATCAAGACATGATCAATTTGATATCCTATGCTGCTACTGTGGGTACCACGTATCTTTGACCAATACGATGACCAGCTGGCAAAGCTGCTGTTCAGCTATGTAAATAAAAGAGGCTGGCTTCTCCTGACCGGAACGGGATATCTTCTGACCACAAGTTACTCATAGAATAGGTTTTTTTTTCTTTTTCAAGTATCTAAATAACTCTTCAGTTTATCATCACAGGATAGAGACAAGTGTCTGGATTTTTTTTCTTTTTTTTTTTTAATCAAGTTGACCTTTTGCCATCTAAGCATGGCTTTTACAAAAAACATAGGAGTTTTTTCTACATCTAAATTTCAAGAATGAGTCAATAAAAAATAAATACTTAGATACTTAGTGGATTTCAGTGTTTTCTCATTTCAATGTTAGACAGCAATAATCACAATTAAATTTTGTAGCTTTGGTCCAGCTATTGTTAATAATAATGAAATATTTATTTAGTGGTTGATTTTTTTTCCTTTATAGTAATAACCAACAAAATAAGGTAAGTTCTGAAAAAATGCAATTAATGCCTAACTAATAAATTATTTATTAAAAAATAGTTGTTATTTATAGTCCTTATATAATGGGTTGAAAACCCTGATGGCATAGTGGCTAAGAGCTCAGGTGCTAACCAAAAGCCGGCAGTTCAAATCCACCAGGCACTCCTTGGAAACTCTACGGGGTAGCTCTACTCTGTCCTAAGGGTCACTATGAGTCAGAATCTACTTGATGGCAACAGATATATATATATAAGGGGTTGAGTCTACAAAGATATAATAGATGAAACCCTAAGGTCTAATAAGGGAAAAAAGCATACAAGCATAAAATCAAAATATAGTGTGTTAAGTGGTAAGTGATATACATAATGAGATTGTGAATGGGCCATGGGAGGATTCTTCATTTTCTTTGTCATGATACATGATAATGCTTGCAAAACATCTAAAACCCGAGTCATATTATTTAAGAATACATTTATTAGGGGTTGTTGGTATCCTGACTATACATAGTGTAAAATTATATACACGCACACAATTATATGCGCTATTTCTTCTTGTTCTGAATATATATATGTATTTAATTTAACATATATTGTTTATTTGTTGAATGACCTTTCACAGTACTTAAATACTCTCTATAACTTTGCCTTATTTTTGTTTTCAATTCACCTTCATGTACATACAGGCAACATTGTGACAATCAAAAGCTCATTAAGAGATTGAATATGGATTATGTAAGCTAAAAACTGGGCTAGAGTACAAAGTGAATATTAATCAGATGACTTTTTTTTTTAACAGATTTGCTTTTTTAAAAAAAAGAATTACTTAGAGGATTCTGCATGATGTCTGTTAACTTTCCAAGTCACCTTTTAGAGCAATAAAAAGCAAGGCTTAGGAAATAGCAACGTATATGGAGTTACGTACACGTTACATTCTTATGGCTTACTCTAAAGAGTTATACTTCTTGACTTTAGTTACTGAGCATTTAGTGCCACCCCAATGTCACTTATACTTCTTAAAAGAACATTCATCAGTCAAAGCAAGGGAATTATTATCCTGAAGCCATTTATGGCCCTCCTTGAACATCACTATGGGAAGTATAGGATAGCAGAATAGAGAAGCCCAAACCCACAGCCCTGGTATCACCATTATCCTTGAGCATTATGACAAGTATGCCTGATCCTACACCAGCCACAGAAGCAAATGAGATATGACATGGTGCTCACTTTAATGGAGCTTAAATTCTTGCTTCACATTTTTTTCCCTCTAACATTAAAATGATCATCACAGTTCATTGAATGATGGCCTTAAATCTTCTTGCATAAAGGAATTCTATCATTGAAACTTCCCTTCCCCACAGCATTATCCACTTGAGATATGTTGAATCAAAATTATTGAATAGTGGTATATGTGAAAATCGTCAAGGATTTCATTTTACTTGGATCCACAATCAACAGCCATGGAAGCAGCAGTCAAGAAATCAAAAGACACATTGCATTGGGCAAATCTGCTGCAAAGAACCTCTTCAAAGTGCTGAAGAGCAAAGATGTCACCCTGAAGACTAAGGTGCACCTGACCCAGGCCATAGTATTTTCAATCACATCATATGCATGGGAAAGCTGGTCAATGAATAAAGAAGACCGAAGAAGAGTTGATGCCTTTGAGTTGTGATGTTGGTGAAGAATATTGAATATACCACGAACTGCCAAAAGAACTAACAGATCTGTTTTGGAAAAAGTGTGGCCAGAATGCTCCTTAGAGGCAAGGATGGTGAAACTGCGTCTTACATATCTTACATACTTTGGACATGTTGCCAGGAGGAATGAGTCCCTGGAGAAGGACATCATGCCTGGCAGAGTACAGGGTCAGTGGAAAAGAGGAAGACCCTCAACGAGGTGGATTGACACAGTGGCTACAACAATGAGCTCAAGCATAACAATGATTGTAAGGATAACGCAGGACCGGGCAGTGTTTTGTTCTGTTGTGCATAGGGTCGCTATGAGTCGGAACCGACTCGACGGCACCTAACAACAACAACAACATATGTGAAAAAGTGAATGTTGATACTTTGGTATGACCATTCCTTTCAATTTCTCAAAGTGTGCATGCCTGGCTACATTGAAAGCTGCAGCCTTCTCCACAATTAGCACAGAAATAATTATAAAAGAAAAGTAAATTGTTCATTAACTAAGATTAACATATACTGGTCTTTGGCCAGAAAACATTTACCAGCAGGTGGCTACTAAGTAAGCTTTCCTATGTCCAAAATGACATGTTACTCTATTAAGTGCTTAGAGCCGGTCTGGAGTGCAAGCAAACAAAACTAACCATCACCTGCAAGATCTGAGATGCAATACATGATAATGAGCACAAGCTCTGCTCCATACCCACATTCAGTGTGAGGATCTTCCTGGATAAAAAGGCTATTATGCTGAGAGGTGTTACTGGTGTCACAACCATCAATAGAAAAGTCATTTATTTTTAAGGAGATTTACTTCATACGTTAACCTTTACAGACTTAGGCTCCATGTTCTCCAGGATCAATGAGAATTAATCCAAAGCATAATATTTATTAGACTATGCTTCTCTTTTATTTATTATTTTAATGCATCTGTCAGCAATAGGTAAGCGTGCCAGGTTTGCTATTGAACAGCTCTGTATAAAGAGGAGAAAGAACTCCTGAGTATGATCATTACACAATGTAAATATTTCCCTGAAAATCTTATAATCCATCCTGCTAAATAAAAAATGATATGATCTTAGTGCAGCCAAGGGTGAGTAACAGGAAGAAAGCTCACTGGTTTCTTGAGGACTTAAGACCAATGATGAGTTGGATAGGAGTGACTCCTTCATCTCCACCTGCTGCCACTTCAATCCACAAGGGATTAATTGCCTTGAACTAGCAGATATTCTCTGCAGTTGTGAGTTGATGATGGTCTCAATTCAGTTGCTGAGGAATTTATCCGAATGCCCAGGTGAAGTGATAATTGTTTTAGAAATCTGATTTTAAACTTTAAAACTAAATTTCTGCTGACAACCTAGAAGAAACAGAAGTTAATCAAGGCAAAGCTGGGCTCTTCATTTGCCACAGTAGGAAGGAAGCGCTAAAAATTGGTTCTACCTTTGATGCACGTGTTTTAAACAGCAATGGCATTTTTGTCAACCATTTTTCACTCTCAGAAAGAGAGGAATGGTGAAAAATATGTAAAGAATGTATAGCAAGTTTTTGAGTCAACAACTGTGAAGAAATAATGCGAATAACCAAATTAAAGATGTGACAGTTGAGAAATTGGAAACAAGTTATTATGGAGCATGTGTACACTCAAGGTTCATAAAACGATCTTAAAATAGAATTAATCCTCACCAGCCACTAATGTTTCTGCACTAGATTAATGCCAGTATTCACAGAGGCCGATCATCCCCAAGGAAGTTCACAGTACATCAAACTAACGCTGTTTACTAAAGGGCAATTATATCTGGTAGAAATAATTCCCTTGAAAGTAGAAAAGGAAAAGAAAATCAATCACTTCGTGATTTAAAGGACTCTCCAATAGCAATGCCGGCCATTACCAAGTATGAACTACTGTGGTAATAATTAGAACATTCTTTACTAGGGGGAAAAAAAAATTCACATTTTATACCACTTTAAATAAAATTAATTATAATTAATTTAATGTTGTCTATACAATAAACTACCATAATGGTTTTGAAAATTTATCACAAACTCTGGATCTCTATTAATGATTTGAATATTCAGTCATTTAACAAATACGTATTTATGCCTTTAATACACTAGGGACCTAGTCTCTTTCATACATATTTTTTAAAAAGTTATTGTTTAATAAACATGCCCTACCTTCTGATCAACATCTGTCTCAAAAAGGCAGTTAAATCTTTTGCTCGCAAATCCAGAAATACTTTAAATGGAATGGAGAATTTGTATCTAGCACGTTATTTTGTATCTAGTAAAATTCCAGCCTTATCTATCACTTGCCTTCTTATATATCGCATTCCCAAGCCTTGAGGAGCCTGGGTGGCACAAGTCGTTTGAGGTTGGCTGCTAATCTAACGGTTAGCAATTCAAACCCACCCAGCAGCTCCCAGGAAGAAAGGTCTGAAAAACTGTTTCTGTAAAGATTACAGTCAAGAAAACCCTATGAAGCAGTTCTACTCTGTAATACATGGGGTCGCCATGAGCTGGAATCAACTCCACAGCAGTGGATCAACAGGGTTATTCCTAAGACTTCATCAGGTAAGCCCTATGGTGTGACATGATTATTTTTCACTGCTTTCACACCTTTGCTAATGCCCTTTTCCCTTAAGAGTCAACATTTCCATCTCTCCCTGTTGAAAACTTTTCTTCCATTCAGGCCCTAATGAAGCCCAAGTAATAGTAGAAGTCTTCAGACAGATTTAATCTCTCCTTTTTTAAGCCTCTCATTGTATGCAAACGAGCCCTGGTGGAACAGTAGTTCAGTGCTGGGCTGCTAACCCAAATGTCCGAGGTTCCAACCCACATGCGCTCCATAAGAGAAAGATGTGGCAGTCTGCTCCCATAAAGATTATAGCCTTGGAAACCCTATGGAGCAGTTCTACTCTGTCCAGTAGGGTGGCTATGAGTCAGAATCAACTCTGTGGCAAAGCATATACATTGTTTGCATATCTCCAATATACCACTTTTAAAGGCCTTTTATAGCAGGAAAGTTTCAAATGTTTTCTTCCTCACCAGACCAGGAGATCCTTGAAAGAAGAGTCCACATCTTTGCTTAGGCAATAGCCTGGAACCTACATAGAAAATATAATCGAGAAATTAGTAAACAGCTGCAAATATATCTGGGAAGGAATCTCTCTTCTGTCACTGATGATTTAAATTAATCTGAGTTTTTAAAAGCTTGAAGCAAAATCAGCAGATATAAAATATAATCATTCCACTATAAAACTTGATATTTGCCATATTCATATGCTATAAGATTTCCTTTCTATGATGGCTGTTTCAGTATAATTAGTAGTTAATCAATATCATTAATAGATATGGGATTCAAAACCCAGATATACCACTTAACCACATGAATGACTATAGAGTAATTCTTTAAACCCATTAAGGCTCAAGTTCCTCATGGGAAAAATGTAATAATAATGCTATCTATCTTGTAGGATTTTTTTTTAAAAGAATTAAGTGAGTTAAGTACATTAAGAGCAAAATATAAGTGGTCTATTAAAAAATATATATACCAACCAATAGAGAATAGAAAGACAAGTCTTTATAATGGAACTCAGGAGCACCCATGCAGAACATTTGAGAGCATAAAGACATTTTGGTGGGTTTTGATGCTATCAGCAGAGAAGTCTTTGAGAATTATCTAAATTGCCTGTGATGCTTAATTTTATGTGTCAACTTGTCTAGGCTCTTGTTCCCAGTGGTCTGACCAAACACTAGCCTAGCTGCTGTTCCATAACGCAATCTATTGTTATACAATGTGATAGCCTTCCATAATGTAATCTAGTGTAATGTAAGCATTCAATCAGTTGAAAAGGAGTTTCCTTCAGAAGTGTTCTGCCTTTAGACTATAAATAGATATTTTGATGGAACTCTTTCTTTTTCTCTTCGTTCTGTACTCTTTCCATCACCTGACCTAAAGATCTTGGGACTCAAATTTACAAGAGTCTCAAGCCTGTCTCCTGGCCTACATATTTCAGACTTTTCTGCCCAACATATGATTACATGAGCCAGTTCCTTTAAGTAAATCTCTCTCTCTGTCCTACACGGTCACTGTGAGTCAGAACCAATGCTCAACAGCAATGGGTTTGGTTTGGAGCTTTGGTGGTGCAATGGTTAAGAGCTTGGCTGCTAACCAAAGAGTTGGCAGTTTGAATTCACCAGCCTCTCTTTGAAAATCCTATGGGGCAGTTCCACTCTGTCCTACAGGGTTGCTATGAGTCAGAATCCAGTCAATGGCAACAGGTTTATTTGTTTGTTTTTGGTTTTACATTTATATATACATACGTGTGAATATATATGTATATATAATTGTTTGTTTCTCTAGAGAACACTAAGACACTGCATCTGCAAAAATCTCCTTTCCCTCTATTTTACAGTAGAATACTCCAAGGACCTAAGCCCAGGTGGAGATCATGCATACCATAGCAATCTTTTGGTCCACATTTCTATTGATTGCCCTAAGTCCCATCTCAAGTAACTGACATGACAATCAGTAACATTTTTAGGTATAGTTGCAAAATGAAGGCATAACTATATTTTCAGTTCTAGACAGTACACTCAGGGCACCTGGTGATAACCAAAACTCACACCCAGTTCCCCCAGGCATGGGTAGATTTCACCTGGCACTCACTTCCAATCAATGCTTCCCAGCTTCTTCCTGCGATAGGATGAAATTTTAGTCAACAAGGAGAATATTCATTATTAACAACTACCAGGGGGAAAGAAAGCCATTTTTTAAAATTTATTTTTATTTTCAAGCTCAATTCCCAGATCTATTATTCATGTCCATAAACTGCAGGGACACTTTAACAACATGACAAAGAAGAATACTCCAATAATCCTGGAATTAGACACAAAAGAGACAAACAATGCTTCAGTGTGTAAGTAAGGCTTCCTTCTTCAATGTTAAATATTGTTTCAACATTTAAATAGTTAAAGAGAGCTTGAGTGTTCTTGCAAAGAACCCCAACCACAGAGTTTAAGCCAGGGGTTGTTTTTCTTGTTCTAGAAGGATGTAACTCCCTTCAGCATTACCAACTTTGATTTATGCCTGTGCTATTATTCCTCTCCTGCATTTTCCTAATGAGTAAAACCTTGTAGGAAATAGCACACATTTTGATGAATAGTGCTTTGATAGTTATCCCTGCCTTGTTTATGAGGAAGCTTCCTAGTTGCTTCTTAGTTGCAATTTGAGAAAATTATACTTCAGTCATTCAATATAGTCTAAGATCTCTGTGGCAAGTTAGTTCTAGTCAATTAGTACGGATGAAACTACTCTCTCCCTGGCACTGTACAGAATGGTATTAGACAGATAAAAGAACCTCTCCCTGCCTTCAAGAAGCTTACGGTTTAGTTAACAATAGAAGTGTATGGACACGTAAGTGAAATAGAGTTTTATAGAAGTTCTTGGTCTATAACCTGTGCAGACAACAAGGTAAAGATGAGGCACCATACAGGCACAACACAATAAATTTTATTGGGGACGGAAATGTGTAACCATTAAAATTTCTATTTCCACCAGTCTCTGAATATAAATGTGTTCATCTTAACATATTAGTCACTCTAGTCTGCTAATGTACGTTTTTTTTTTTGGTTTTGTGTTTGTGTTTTCCAATTGCCATGGAGTCAATTACAACTCATGGCCACCCCACATATATCAGAGTAGAACTGTGCTCCATAAGATTTTCAGTGGCTGGTTTTTCAGAAGTAGATCACCAGGCCTTTCTTCCACAGTGCCTCTGGGTGGACTTTGGGTTAGAAGCTGAGTGCATTGATCATTTGTACCAACCACAGATGCTGATGTAGTAGCCCCCTCTCCCACATAAAATCTCTGTAGTTATTTCTGGGAAGCCCCAAGTGGTGTCTCTTATATGCTGTATATATTTCTCTTGTTTTCTTCTGCCCTTGCTTTCTGGTTGATGTTCACTGTTCACAAGCCAATTGAAAAAGTTCCTCCTCACTGACACAGGGAGAGGAACCCTCTGCAGGACTTCTGCTTTCTCGCCCCGCATGCTAAATCTGCACCCACTGAGGGGCCAAACAGCAGTGGGCTCTTTTCGAGCCTCACTCTATGAGAGAAACCTTTTATTTTGTGCCCATTTCCTATATCTGTGTTGCATTTTCCTCCTGCTTCTGAAGCACTACTATTTGCACAATTCTCACAATATCCAGCATGATTCTTTTTTTTCTCTTTCTTTATATTTTACTGGCAGCCTCTCTCTCTAATAGATTCAATAATAGACCCTGGCTGAAATACATACTCTCCTAATTTCTAAACACCTGAATATCAAATTTCTCCATATTATGTCTTCTCTGCACCGTCTCTTATCTTGCTATTGTCATTGACTCTAACCTAGATGATACATGGGAGCTATTAGCTCATTAGTTCATGAGAAAGAGCCAGATGATGAATCCCACTTAGGCTCAATTCCTACTATAACTCTCAGAAGAGATGAAGCTTGAACTTAAGCTTCAAAATAGACTAGATGGGAAGAGTAGAAAAGACATTCCAGGTAGAGGGAACAACATGGGCACAGAACAGAATGTGAATCAGTCCAGCCTGTTTTAGGTAGAGTGAGAAATACAACATAGCTGAGCTCTTTAACCACTGCTCCACCAGCGCTCTGGACCAGATCATAGAGAACCTTAAATGCTCTTTTTGAGACACAAGGGCTTTCTTCACTTAATGTTGTTTTACCCTTGAGTTGGCCCCTGACTCATGAAGACCCTATGCACAACAGAATGAAATGCTGCCCAGTCCTGCACCATCCCCATGATTGGCCATGATGCATTGGGTTTTCATTGCTGATTTTTAGCAGCAGATCATCGGGCCTTTGTTCCTAGTCCATCTTAGTCTGGAAGCTCTGATGAAGCCCGTTCAATATCATAGCAACATGCAAGCCTCCAATAACAAATGGGTGGTAGCTGTACATGAGGTTTACTGGCCAGGAATGGAACCTAGGTCTTGGCATAAAAAAGCAAGAATTCTGCAACCGACCCAGCAGTATCCTCAAAGGAATGGCTGCTATGGAGTCAGCTCCAACTCATGGCAACACCGTGTGTGTCAGAGTAGAGCTGTGCTCCATAGGGTTTTCAATGGCTGATTTTTCAAAAGTATACCGCCAGGCCTTTCTTTCAAGGTGGGTCAGAGTGAACTCAAACTTCCAATCTTTAATTTAACAGCTGAGCATATTAATTGTTTGCACCACCCAAGGGCTCCCGAGGGAACACCTACTATGTGCTTAATGAGGAGGCATTAAAGAGGCTAGAAATTGGCCTAAGCTCTTTTCCTGAGGTAAGAGATGTACCTTCAGGGCCCTGACAACTTGTCACAGCATGAAATGTACTAATTAATACTGTAACTTTGTAACGATGGGTCTGAGGACATTCGTACAAACTTGGACACATGGCTTATTGATAACAGCAAGATTTATGGTTTGTACTGGTTTCGATGAGACCCCTGGAGGGCTCTATCATTGAAGTTGTTTACATAGCAAGAAATATGCCTATGTGATAAGTAGGGTATAAGAAGACCTGGTAGAGATTCCATATTGGGCTCCCTTCTGTTGAGGTGCAGTCCTCTCTAAGACAGCAAGTGCATTCAATATGGCCCAGAGAAGAGAGGACAACTGGAACTTATACCCAGATTCTCTGGTCCTTTTGCTGTGGTGCAGCCATTGGCTGAAATGCATAGTTTTATTCTAATGCTGTTTCTAAGTTGTGTCCTTTTCTTGTGATAAACCATAGAATCTTAACTACTTCATTTTGGGTCCCCTGAGTATCCTTTATCGATAGAATCCTTTCTGGCTGCTGCCATTAGTGCAGTTTCTCTAAGGTCCAAACAACTTAGTAAGTATTTATTAACGACTTAGTAGGCATTCGAAAAAAAAATGCAGATTAAAGAACAAATAAAATTTTTATTTCATTCTTAAATAACTAAAATTAGTCATAAATGAGATATGACACCCAAGAGCACTGTACAGCTCCTCAAACCTTGCTATCAGATTGGGCTCTGCCACCCTCACCTCCTGTTTCACATTGGTTTTCATATAGGCCTGGCTTTTCATCATAGGTACTACCATAAACCTAGACTGACAATGATTAGATCATTGAAAGAGAAAGGTAGCATAATCTAATTCTAAAACAGTAAACTACCTTGAGGTCGTAGTTCGTGTCATGTCCAAAAAATGTTATTGTTTCATCAAAAACTTAAAGTATCTCACATGCCCATGGGAATGTGCTGCAGCATCTTGGGGTACTTCAGTACACACTTTGGGATCCATACATATATAGGAACTACTGGAAACAAATCCTTTATGTACGAAGAGTCCTCCTGTAATAGTTAACAGTTAGGATTTAGGGTGAGAAGGTGGTGGGGTGAGGTGGGTAGACAACATCTATTTTTTAAAAGACTGGTGTTTATTTTGTAGGAAAAAAAATGTAGATGAAATCAGAAACTTAGACACACCTGAAAAAGAACTTTTCCCATGAACAAGCTGTCTTGTCACCTAAATAAAACAATGTCATTTCCTTGTTCTGTTTGCTCTGGAAAGCCTGTGGGTGGTCTCTTCCCAATGTCTTGGTATGATAAAGCAGCCAATTTGTCAGGAACAGGTGTTTTCAGCAGGAGAGATACATATTCCAACAGACGGGGTTTCTCTTTGTGAAAATTTACCTCTCGAAGATGGAGAAGGTAATTTTAGGTCAATAGATTTCTGATCTTTGAAAAGGGCAATAGAGAAACTTTCTGAATGCGATCTTTTCTAATATACTGCATGCGTGGTTCTTGTACCCCGCTGCTCCTAAGGACAGCTATCAACTTTTCTATTTATTCAGTCATTCACTCATCAGACATTAAACATTCATTGACAGTCAGCTCTGTGCCAAGAATACTATTCTAGGCACTGTAGAAAATTAAAGAATGGAGACGTAGAGATGTGATGCTCTAGGGATTTAAAATTTAGGTCATCTTCCCCTTTTTAGAATAATATCTTTGATTCTACAAGCCAGAAGGGACATCAGAGTCTAGTTGTCTTCCATAGGAGATAAAAAGATGAATTGGCTAGTCCAAGTGCTCTTTATTCATTGAGGCATTTATGGATATAAAGTGCCATGTGCTTGCCTTCCAGTGAGATGATCTTTCCCTTGCCCTAGTGGTTTTCAAAAGAGTTCCAGCGATGTGTTTTAAGTCTATCCTGGAGGTGCCATTGTGGGAGAGGAGTTAGTAGGCAATGTGGATTTTCATTTCACTTTATCTACAACAGCATCATTTTTATCTGTTCTATCTATTAGGCCTAAAATAAATCTTCAGAAAAAGAAGTTCTCTTGCTAAAAGAAAAAATACGTATTTATGGAAACAATTTTCCCTATTCTGCTGTCTCCCCTTTATCCACCCAAGATAAAATAGTCTCTGGTAGGACAGCTCAAAGAAATTGCAGGCCTCTGGGTTTCTGCAGCCTTGTTTACGTTTGTCAGCAGTTATGGTAATGTTCTACACCATCACGCATGTCTTGGACAGAGTACCTTTCTTTCCAGTACATATGCCCAGTCTAATGGAGGAAATTAATAGGCGCTTACTAGATGAAGCAGGAGAATAATACAATATATCTACTTTGTTTTAATCTCAGAGAAGACATTCATAGTCCAACAACAAGCTACAGGGGAAAAATTCAGTTATAGTTGTTGGAGTTGAAGGAGGATAATCAATTGTACTCTCTCCTATCTATACTACTTGTGACCACATTGAAAAGAACATGAATCAGGAAGATAAAGATGAAAATATCACATATATTCTGTCAAAGACTAGGTTGGGTAATATGGATTTAGGCCTATTTACTAAGTGGGTTTGTTAATACTACATCCTTAAACTTAAATTATCCACCTAGCCATATGCTTTGCTAGGAAATTAAAGACTCACCCTGTAGGGACAGAACTTACTGCTAACCATACTGCACGTTCAAGGGCGGACCAAAACTTAAGCTCTCTGCAGGCAGAAATATCCCAGAGAGAAAAAGGGGACCATCTGTGTTTTATATTTTTAGTTACTGCTCCCAAAAGTAATAATCAGAATTCATTCCTTTTCTCCTGGAGAGGAATGAGTGAGGGGCTGGGGCGAGAGGCTATAAGTATACAGGGAAAACTCTTTGTTCATGGAAACCAGAGGAGTGGGAAATAAGCGTTTCACACTGGAATTGTGTGATTTTGCCCACGAGTCAGTGAGTCAGGATGTGTAGTTGTCAGTTGGTAGATGCCCACGTGTGTGTGTGTGCATGTGTGTGCATGCATTCATGCTTGCAAGCATGTGTGTGTAAATCCACATCTAGATGACCAGCACTGTGACATTGTAACTGTAACACTGAATACTTAGGTTGTGAAACTCTGGCAGCTACAAGCAACAGAATTAGTCCACCAAGGAACATCTTTTTGTTTGTTTTGTTTATTTATTTATTGTGCTTTAAGTGAAAGTTTACAAATCAAGTCAGTCTCTCATACAAAAATCTATACCCACCTTGCTATGTACTACTAGCTCCTCTCCCCACAATGAGACAGCATACTCCTCCTCTCCATCCTGAACTCCCCTTGTCCATTCAACCAGCTCCCGTCCCCTCTGCCTTCCTGTCTCGCCTCCAGACAGGAGCTGCCCACACAGTCCCATGCATCTACTTGAGGCAAGAAGCTCACCCTTCACCAGCGTCATTTTCATGTGATAGTCCAAACCAATCCCTGTCTGAAGAGTTAGCTTCAGGAATGGTTCCAGTGTCGAGCTAACAGAGAGTCCAAGGGCCATGACCTCCAGAGTCCCTCTAGTCTCAATCAGACCAGTAAGTCCAGTCTCTTTATGGGAATTTAAGGTCTGCATCCCACTGTTCTCCTGCTCCATCAGGGACTCTGTGGTGTGTTCCCTGTCAGGGCAGTCATCGATGGTAGCTGGGCACCATCTAGTTCTTCTGGTCTCAGGCTGATGGAGTCTCTGATTTTTCTGACCCTTTCTGTCTCTTGGGCTTATATTTACTTGTGTCTTTGGTGTTCTTCATTCTCCTTTTCTCCAAGTGGTTGAGACCAATTGATGCATCTTAGATGGCCACTTGCTAGTTTTTAAGACTGCGGACACCACTCACTAAAGTGGGGTGCAGAATGTTTTCTTAATACATTTTGTTATGCCAATTGACCTAGATGTCCCCTGAAACTATGATCTCCAGACCCCAGTCCCTGCTACTGTGGCTTTCAAAGGGTTTTGTTGTATTCATTGAGCTTCTTTGCTTTTGGTTTAGTTCTATTGTGCTGACTTCCTCTGTATTGTGTGTTGTCTTTCCCTTCACCTAAAATAGTTCTTGTTTACTATCTCGTTAGTGAATACTCCTCTCCCTCCCTTCCCACCCTTGTAACCATCAAAGAATATTTTCTTCTATGTTTAAACTTTTTCTTAAGTTCTTATAATAGTGGTCTCATACAATATTTGTCCTTTTGCAACTGATTAATTTCACTCAACGTAATGCCTTCCAGATTCCTCCATGTTATGTTTCATGGATTCATCGTTGTTCTTATTAGTTGCATAGTATTCCGTTATGCAAATATACTATAATTTATTTGTCCATTCATCCTTTGATGGGTGCCTTGGTTGCTTCCATCTTTTTGGTTTGTAAACAGTGCTGCAATGAACATAGGTGTTCATATATCTATTTGTGTGATGGCTCTTATTTCTCTAGGGTATATTCCAAGGAATGGGATTGCTGGACCATACGGTAGTTCTATTTCTAGCTTTTTAAGGAAGGGCCAAATCAGTTTCCAAAGTGGCTGTACCATTTTACATTCCCACTAGCAGAGTATAAGTGTTCCAGTCTCTCCACAACCTCTCCAACATTTATTACTTTGTGATTTTGGATTAATGCCAGCCTTGTTGGTGTGAGATGGTATCTCATTGTAGTTTTGATTTGCATTTCTCCAATGGCTAATGAGCGAAAGTTTTTCCTCATGTATCTGTTAGCCACCTGAATGTCTTCTTTGCTGAAGTGCCTGTTCATATTCTTTGCCCATTTTTTAATTGAGCTATTTGTCTTTTCGTTGTTGAGTTTTTGCAGTATCATGTAGATTTTAGAGATCAGATGAAGTTTGGATTTGTTGTAGCCAAAAACTTTTTCCCAGCCTGTAGGTAATCTTTTTACTCTTTTGGTGAAGTTTTTAGATGAGCACAAGTGTTTGATTCTTAGGAGCTTCCAGTTATCTAAATTTCTTTTCTGGTGTTTGTGCACTGTTAGTAGTGTTTATGCCACATACTAGTGATCCTAGCATTGTGCCTATTTTTTCTCCCATGACCTTTATCATTTTAGATTTTATATTTAGGTCTTTGAACCATTTTGATTTCATTTTTGTGCATTCCACCAAGGAACGTCTTAGGAAATGTGATCATAAATTCATTCGCAACAGAATTATTGATAATAGAAAGGCAGATAGGAAACAGGTTTACACTGGAATTAATGCATACCAGTACTACCCAGCAGTATCTCCAAGATGAATTTGTGTCTGAATATACTGAATTATAAAGCATTCTGGGCGTATCCACATGACTAAAATAATAACAGTAACTAAGGCTGTGTGAAGTGTGAATGAGAACATAAGGGGAGAGCAAGGAAAAGGTAAAGGATTAGAAGCAAGGACAAAGACAGGAAGGACACACTTGAGGTTTTTCTTTCCCCAGATCCTTGATAAAACTTATGAATTTACCTCCTTATTTCTCATTTGTAAAGCATTATTGTTGAGAAGAGAGAATTCAGAAAAAAAAAAGACAACGTTTTATCTTCCCCACCACCTCTTTCCTTAAGTATAATGATTCTAGTTATTATATAAGTTTCAGTCTATTAAGAAATCTAAGGCAACTTTACATTTTCTTAAATACCTAGTGGGATTTGTCTCCATCTATAGAATAGTGGGTTCCAAATGCATATGCAAGGCCCTTTTAAAATCAATAGTCTGCCCCTCAACTTCAAATTCAAAGGCTAGCCTGGATTCTGAAGGCAGGTCCAAAGGTACAGCTTCTACCTCTGGGGCCCCCTACATGCTGAAGCATAATGCTGGGCACTCCTGCATGTTAGAGTGGGTGTCTCTATATGAATTTGAACTTGGCCTATAGCCTTTATGGATCATAGCTAAGAGAAAATAAGTATTTTCTGCTGCTTTTGATCTTGGTTATCCATGAAGAAATCAGCTTGAAGGATTCAATAAGAAACTGCTGAGAAATATGGAATTGGAAAGGCAAGGATCGTTGAGGAGAGAAGCCATATATCATATAGACAGCTCTTTTGACTTTTATCAAATCCATCTTTTATTTGATTCTACTTTTATGTAATTCTTTGGGAGTAATTTTCTCAGAAATGCATGGTTTTTTTTTGTTCGTTTTGTTATCAGCAGTCTTAAACTATCAAAACCTCAATCTTTTTGTTTGTTTGCTTGTTTTGTTTTTTAATTTGTGAAAGCAATGCTAATATCCAAATTGCCCATCACGTATAGTCGCTGTGGGTACCTGTGTTATAACAAAATGATGTAGACAAAAGTGTTTTGTAAATGGAACATTTTAAATGTGAAGAACTGGTGAAGATACATGCTAAAAAAACCTCTGTATGATTTTATGCTACTTCAAATTCTTTAACAAGTCTCCACTGCTTAAAAAATACATGCTAATTCCCTTTCTATGACTTACGAGCTCCTCCTTACACATTTTCAGCTTCATCCCACTGTTCTACATACATAATGTAATATTTCCACATTGAATTACTCACTGTTCCCCAAACCCATCATGTAATTTCATTGCTCTAGGTATTTACATAGGGTGTTCACTCTGTTTGGAATGTCAGTCACCCATTCCTTTTCAGAAAAATGTTGATTAATTATTCAAAATTCCTGCACAAGTAGAAAAAAAAAGTAAAGAAAGAAAAGCAGAGAGGGAAGAGACTAAAAAAAAAAAAAACAAAGAGGAAGGGAAATATATGTGTTCTTTCTAGTATTTGATCCTTCTTAGTTCTGGTTATCACCTAGACTGTGTTTTCCATTTATTATTTACTCATCATTTAAAAAATATTTATTAAAAACTAACTATATGTGGTAGATAAACTTCAAAGATCACCATCAACATTCTTGTCATGCTGGAACTGGTTTATTACTCCTACCTTTAAAGGTGGACGCAATTTTACTTCCACTTGAGTATGGCCTGGTTTGTGGCTTGCTTTGATCAATAGAACTCAGCAGACATGACATTGTGTCAGTTCTGGATCCAGTCTTTATGAGGCCTGACAACTTGAACTTACTCCATTGAAACCCAACTACCTTACATAGGGTAGACGCTCTGGACTAATGGAGGAAGCAAGGCCATGTGATGTCCAGCCAGCAGGCGTTACCAACTGACAGATATGTGAGTGAGGCCATGTTGTACTTTCCATCCCCAGCTCAACTCTCAGGTGAATGCAGAAAGGCTACTCATCCAACTCTCAGAATAATGAGAAATCAGAAACGATTGCTGTTTTAAGCTACTAAGTTTGGGGAGTATTTTGTTATGCAGCAATAGATAATTAAAACGTTGTGCAGCTGATGCTCTGCCAGTCACTGAAGATAAAAGGTAGACATCTACATTCTCCTAAAATAACTCGATAACTAGTAGAGGAGATGAATGTATAAATATTTAATCGTATATTGCAAAGACGTGTATAAGGTATGATGGAAGCTGTCTTATTAGTAACCTGTTTTATTGGTGCAAAACAGTAAGACACATTATTCTGGCAGTGGTGGGAAATTGAAAACAAAACACAAACAAGTAGTGAAACGATTTCCAAACTGGTAGAGATTTTTCTTGGAACAATTCCATAGGTTTTCAGATCTGCCTTTTCTTTAATTATTAAGCAACCCTGAAGCAGGAAGCAAAATTCTTTACTATTTTCCGTTTGGCAATGTGAAGAGGCAATTTTTTTTTTTTTTTGTAAAAGCACTTCTAATTTCTGTCTCCTCATTTTCCAGAATTCCTTCAAATAGTTTTTCATTAAAGGATTATTAATAGCTTCCAATCAAAGCTTCTGGCACGAGGACTTTTTTTCTTTTTGATTCAGTACATATGTGAAAAACATAGAATGAGTAAAGTAGAAAAATTCATTTATTAGGGGGCATTATCATCCTCAGAGGATGTTATCCTAAAAGCTCGTCCATTATATTAAGCACCCTTATGCTTAAGACTGTGTGGGGTCATAAAGATGGAAGAAGAAGAAAGATACATGTCATGGATTAAATTATATCCCCCCCAAAATGTGTGTTTCAACTGGGCTGGGCCATGGTTCCTGGTATTGTGTGATTTTCCTATATGTTGTAAATCCTGCCTCTTTGATGTTAATGAGGGAGGATGGGTGGCAGTTGTGTTAGTGAGGCAGGACTCAACCTACAAGACCGGATTGTGTCTTGAGGCAATCTCTTGAGATATAAAAGAAAGAAGAAAGCAGAGAGACAGTGGGACCTCATACCACCAAGAAAGCCGTGCCAGGAGCAGAGCACATCCTTTGGACCTGGGGTCCCTGTGTGGAGAAGCTCCTGGTCCAGGCGAAGGTTGATGAGAAGGCTGACAGAGAAAGCCTTCCCCTAGAGCTGACACCCTGAATTTGGACTTTTAGCCTACTTTACTGTGAAGAAATAAATTTCTCTTTGTTAAAGCCATTCATTTGTGGTATTTCTGTAATAGCAGCACTAGAAGTCTAAGACAATACACATGCCAGAAAAACCTGCGTGCAGACGTATTAGCAAACTTATCTGCCAGAAAAGGCTTTACTGTGCAACTGTGATGGGCCAAACATGGTAATGAAAGACACTGGATTGGGAGACAGCAGGGAATCCAAAAGTATATTAGATGTGACCTTGGACCTCCAGGCACTAACTCCCTGTTGGAGAAAACAAGATTTGAACGCACAGTAATTTCATATGATGTTACCGTCACCACCACTACCACCACCACCACCACCACTACTACTACTTCTGGTAACAACAATAATTCGTGTTAAATAAGAATACTTCCACATAAATGTGTCTTACATTCTAAAATAAAATAGACATTGCAGTAAAAGTTGTAGGAAATAAAATTTACACCAAGGCAGACATATTTGAAGCTGATCGTAATTTCAGAGAATAAGTTTCTGTATTAATGTATGCTACAAATGTTGAGCTGAATTTTCTAAAATGAATATTATGAAAATCCCTTTCAATAGTAAACACACAACAAATCAGACATACTGTTGTCGTTGATTTTTCTCAGCCTTGTCCACGTGAGGCCAGCGGGTTTTAAAATACTGCTATTGATAAGCATCATCTTGTAACCTCATGAAGGGTGGCTTACCTGAAAGGGGAGTATGCCACTCTTCAGCTCTTCACTGATTTCAGGGACCCTCAGGAAAAGCCTGGTTTGACTTCTCAAGAGTAATGAAGGATTGAGCTGTTTAGGTTGGTGCCAGAACGGCAGTGTATTTTGAGAGCTCACTTAATGTTTTAAACACAATTCTTCTAGGGTCTCTGTATTTAAGGCACGTGTGTTTTGCTGCTCTTTTAACACCATTAGGAATTTTGCATTTTTCTTGCAAGTCCAGATTCTTCTACGGATTTTTTTTTTTTTTCCATCATGGTCAGGTTTAAATGACTGGTTATTATTTTTTTAGAATATAAACCAGCAGGCCCTCAAAGATAATATTTAACTTATGAGGTTGCAACACAGTGTTTCCCTAAATGCCCCATGTTTTTGTTCTTTTTCTTTACATTGTTGTTATATTGTTAGGTGTCATTGAGTTGGTTCCTACTCATAGTGACCCTATGCACAACAGAACAAAACTCTGCCTGGTCCTGCACCATCCTTACAATCATTTTGCTGCTTGAGTCCATTGTTGCAGCCACTGTGTTAATCCACCTCATTGAGGGCCTTCCTCTTTTCCTCTGACCCTGTGCTTTACCAAGCATGATGTCCTTCTCCAGAGACTGATCCCTCCTGACAACATGTCCAAGGTATGTAAAACGCAGTCTCACCATTCTTACTTCTAAGGAGCATTCTGGTTGTACTTTTTCCAAGACAGGTTTGTTCATTCTTTTGGCAGTCCATGGTGTATTCAATATTCTTCACCAATACCACGATTCGAAGGTGTCAGTTCTTCGGTCTTCCTTTTCATTGTCCAGCTTTCACATGCATATGACGCGATCAAAAACACCATGGATTGGATCAGGCGCACCATAGTCTTCAAGGTGACATCTTTGCATTTCTACACTTTAAAGAGGTCCTTTGCAGCAGATTTTCCCAATGCAATGCATCTTTTGATTTTTTGACTGCTGCTTCCAGGGTGTTGATAGTGCATCCAGGTAAAATGAAACACTTGACAACTTCAATCTTTTCTCTGTTTATCATGATGTTACTTATTGGTCCAGTTGTGAGGATTTTTGTTTTCTTTACGTTGAGGTGTAATCCATACTGAAGCCTGTGGTCTTTGATCTTCACCAGTAAGTGCTTCAAGTCCTCTTCACTTTCAGCAAGCAAGATTGTGTCATCTGTATAATGTAGGTTGTTAATGAGTCTTCCTCCTATCCTGATGCCCCATTCTTCTTCATACAGCACAACTTCTCTGTCAGTTTGTTGTACTATGGAGGCTTGCATGTTGCTGTGATGCTGGAAGCTATGTCACAAGTATTCAGATACCAGCAGGGTCACCCATGGCAGACAGGTTCCAGCTGAGCTTCCAGACTAAGATAGACTAGGAAGAAGGACCCGGTAGTCCACTTCTGAAAACAATAACCCAGTGAAAATCTTATGAATAACAGTGGAACATTGTCTGATACAGTGCCAGAACACGAGCCCCGTTGGAAGGCACTCAAAAGACAACTGGGGAAGTGCTGCCTCCTCAAAGTAGAGTTGACCTTAATGACATGGATGGAGTAAAGCTTTTGGGACCTTCATTTGCTGACGTGGCACGACTCGAACTGAGAAGAAACAGCCACAAACATCCAGTAATAATCAGAAACTGAAATGTATGAAGTATGAATCTAGGAAAATTGGAAATTGTCAAAAATGAAATGAAATGCATAAACATTAATGTCCCAGGCATTGGTGAGCTGGAATGGACTGGTATTGGCCATTTTGAATCAGGCAATCGTATAGTTTACTATGCTGGGAACAACAACTTAAAGAGGAATGGTGTTGCATTCATTTTCAAAAAGAACATTTCTAGATCTATTCCGAAGTACAACGTTGTCAGTGATAGGATAATATCCATACGCCTACAAGGAAGACAGTTAATATGACTATTATTCAAATTTACACATCAACCACAAAGGCCAAAGATGAAGAAATTGAAGATTTTTGTCAGCTTCTGCAGTCTGAAATTGATTGAACATGCATTCAGGATGCGTTGATAATTACCGGTGATTGGAATGCAAAAGTTGGAAACAAAGAAGGATTGGTAGTTGGAAAATATGGCCTTGGTGATAGAAACAATGCCAGAAATCGAATGATAGAATTTTGCAAGACCAACGACTTCTTCACTGCAATACCTTTTTTCACCAACATAAACAACAACTATACACATAGACCTGGCCAGATGGAACACACAGGAATCAAAATGACTACATCTGTGGAAAGAGACACTAGAAAAGCTCAATATCACTAGCCAGAACAAGGCCCGGGGCCGACTCTCAATTGCTCACATGAAAGCTCAAGCTGAAACTGAAGAAAATCAGAGCAAGTCCATGGGAGCCAAAATATGACCTTGAGTATATCCCATCTGAATTTAGAGATCATCTCAAGAATAGATCTGATGCACTGAACAATAATGACGGAAGACCAGACAAGTTGTAGAATGACATCAAGGAGACTATACATGAAGAAAGCAAGAGGTAACTGAAAAGACCAAGATGGATGTCAGAACAGACTCTGTAACTCTCAAACTTTGAGCAGCTAAAGTAAAAGGAAGAAATGATGAAGTAAAATTGTATGCTGAGCAAATAATCCAAGAAGCTGGACTTTTTTTTACATAGCACTTCAAAATAGATATGTGCAGAAACTACTGTATATATTTATTTCCAGTATCTCTTTAATATTGTCTTAGTTTAGGTTCTAGAGGAGCAAAACCAGTGACAGGTACATACATATCTGCATATATATACAGAGAGAGAGAAATTTACTTCAAGGGATTGGTTCACACAATTTTGGGGCTAGCAAGTCCAAAATCTGCTATATTCTGGAGGCAGACCATACCTGCAAGAAAACTCCCCTTTCAATTGATTGGTTGATTATATTAGATCACATCATGGAAAGTGCTTACATTACATTACGTTCCATTGCATTATGGAATAGTGACCGGTCCAGTATCTAATCAAACTACTGAGGATCATAGCAAAGCAAAGTTACAATGACCTGTTACAAATATTGGTAATAATGCAAAATTTAAAATTACAACTCAGAAGGAAATAAAATCTGTTTCTACCACACAGATGATAGGCAGAAGGTTATAAAGCCTCTCAGATCTTATTAAATTGTTTAATGGCCTTAATTATTAGAGTTTTATAGAAGTTTGACCTCAATAAAAAACAAAAGCAAGACCAATAAAGATAATAAGGACAATAAGACTTGTCTTTTTCATATTGATAAAAAGAGGCAGTCAAAAACAGCCACAGAAACATATTGTTCCTTCATGATTGCATCAGTTAGCTTTGCTGCATAACAAACTGCCCCCCAAAATTAGTGGGTTAAAACAGTTCTTTAGTAGTTGATTATTCTGTGGGTCATCAGTTTGGGCTGGGCTCAGCTTGGCAGTCCTTTTGCTATTCTTTCCTGAGCTTATTTATGCCCTTGCAGTCATATGATGGGTCAGCTAAGGAGTAGTTGGTTTTGGATGGCCTTGTGCACATTTCTAGCCTTTGATATGTTATTGATCTGAGGGCAGGGTGTCTCTTTCATGTGTCTAATCGTTGGCTTGATGTCAGCTGCTCTGATGCCCACACATTTCTCATTGTCCAGAAACTCATTCATGTGATGGCAGAAAAAAGCACATTTTAAGCTTCTGCTTGCATCATGCTCGCTAATTTCCCATTAGCCAAAGAAATTCATATGATCCACCTCGTATTCAGGAGGTGGAGAAATAATCAGCTCCTTTTGATAGGAGGGGAAACGCTGGTGGCATACCGGTTAAGTGCTACGGCTGCTAACCAAAGGGACAGCAGTTCGAATCCACCAGGCACTCACTGGAAACTCTATGGGGCAGTTCTACTCTGTCCTATAGGGTCTCTATGAGTCGGAATCAACTCTATGGCACTGGGTTTTGGTTTTTTTTTGGCAGGAGGAGTTTCAAAGAATGTGTGTGCTTTTTTTGTTTTGTTCTTATAGTTAAACAATATGGTCATAACCTTCCTCCATATTTTCATGTTTGATTGTAAAATGCAAATACCTAACATTTGTGAAAAGCAATTTTGTTATTATGTGTCAAATAATGTTATGTCTATTATCTTATGTCACTTTCATATTGTCATAAGGTAGATAATATTATAAATTGCAATTTCTAAAGCATAAAACTAATGAATAGAAAGTAAGCTGCCTAATATCACACTGTTCGTAATAGATGGGGAATCCCTGTGGAGCGCAAATGGTAAATACGTGCATCTGCTAACCAAGAAGTTGGAGGTTAGAATCTACCCAGAAATGCTTTGGATGAAAGGCCTTGCAATCTACTTCCTAAAAATCAGATTTTGGACTTGCTAGCCCCAAAACCCTGTGAAGCAGAATTCTACATTTACCCACATGGGGTCGCCTTGAATTTGAAGTGACTCCGTGGAAACTGATGGTTTTGGGTAATACATAGAGTTAGAATCTTGACCTACAAAATTCCTGTCTAAAGTTCACGTTCTTTACCATGACTCTATATACAGAAGTTGGATAATTTTCTTTTCTGCAGGATAAAAATATAAGACTAAAGATTTCACAAGAGAATTGAAAGTTATTATATTAAATTAATTATGATATGTATATTTGCCACATTTTAACATGTCTGAAATTAAATTTATCTTGAATTGCTGGAATGTCATCATGTAATTAGCACTAATTTTTTTCCTAATGGTACATAAAATAATTTAGTATCTTGCAATTGATGAGATCTTATACTTCGTAAACCTGGAAGTGGCATCATATGTCACTTATTCAACCCTCATACCCTCAGTGTATTCAGCAACACAGAGGTCTTAGACAAAGGCATTTCAGTCCAAGCCCAGTTGCTTTGACACAGCTTTGGTAACACTAAAAACCAGTTAAACAGTACGACTAGGCAGTCCCATGTGTGTTTGTGCACAATAGGCTGTTCAGTGATTGATTTTTCAGAAGTAAATCACCAGGCCTTTCTTCCCAGGTGCCTCTGAGTGAGCTCTAACCTCCAACCTCTCAGCAGCCAAGCACATTAATCCCTTTCCCTACCCAGGGACTCCTAGTAAACATAAATGATGAATAAATTTTATTATATGTCCAGACACTGGCATTTCTTTGCATTTTACTCTAAATGACATCACTTTTGAATGAAAATATTAGTTATGTTGTTACATAAAGCCAAGAAAGGCTTTGTTGTTGTATGTATGCCTTCAAGTTGATTCCATCTCACAGTGACCCTATACGATAGAATAGAATGGCCTTATGTGTTCTCCTAGACTAAAATGCTTAAGTGAGCAAATCTCCATGTCTTTTCTCCTGTGGAACCAATGACTGGATTCAAACCACTAACCTTTCAGTTAGCAGCCCAGCATCATTTAACCATTTTGCCACAGGACTCCTTAAGAAAGAGTTTAGAAAGATATTTTTATGAACATGTCATAGATTATATTTCCCTTATATACATCAGTGGCTTACCCACTGAATGTTTTGTTCTTTTGAAATATTCTTTGGAAATCAATATATAAAATTAATTAACTCAGAATTGTACTGTTTAATTTGGGATTGGGGGATCTTAAGAAGGTTAATGATTAGGAGTGGGGCTTGAAGTCCAATTTCCTGAGTCTGAAATCTTATCTTGGGAAATTTACCTTTACTGCTTTGCCTCAGTCTCTTCATATGCAAAACTGGAGGATAATGATAGTACCTGATCTTTCGGTACAATGCGTGGAATAAGATCAATAAGTATAAACTTTTATTATTAGCATATATCCTTCCATATGCTAGCTCCTCGGGGGTTCTGTGAAAATAGTTTGTGAACTATGGACTGGCATCTTTTAAAGTTAAGGTCTTTGAATCCAGCATGCAAACAATAACAGGCTCAGTTTATTAAGCGGATGTTACCTGTGAAGCAGATGATGGCTCTGTGCTAGGCAAAAAAAAAACAAGAAGTAAAACATAGACTTTGCCTCCAGAGACTTAGAGTAACTTGAGTTGTAGGCATTGTGTTTTAGAAGAAATGGCTTCAGGCAAATTACAGTGATAGTGATAATGGCAGTTGTTAGAGTGTCAGAGTCAGCTGACTTAATGTTATTTTCCCTTTTCATATGAATTCTCTAAACATTCTTTGAAGCATAGTATAGACTGTATCATACCTCCCAAGTAGATATGTGGAAGTCTTAACCCTTGTACGTGAGACTGTGACCCTGTTTGAGAAATAGAGTCTCTCAAAATGTTGTCAGTTAGATAATACTGGAGGAGGGTGGTTCTAATACTGTATATTCCAGAGCACTTACTTGTGTTCCTGCGGAACCTGTACATAAATCAAGGAGCAGTGGTTTAAGCAGAGCAAGAGGATACTAAAAAAAAAAAAAAAAAAAAAGCCCACCAAATCCGTTGCCGTAGATTCAATTCTGACTCATAGAGAACCTATAGGACAGAGTAGAACTGCCCCATAGAGTTTCCAAGGAGCACCTGGTGTATTCAAACTGCTGACCTTTTAGTTAGCAGACATAGCTCTTAACCACTACACCACCAGGGCTTCATAAGGGGATACTGGGTGGTTAAAAATTGGAAAAGGTGTGCATCAGGGTTGTATTCTTTCACCATACTTATTCAACCTATATACTGAGCAAATATCTGAGAAGCTGGACTGTGTGAAGAAGAATGCAGCATCAGGTTTGGGGGAAGACCCATTAGCAACCTGAGATAGGCAGATGACACAACCTTCCTAGGTGAAAGTAAAGAGGACTTGAAGCACTTGTTGATGAAGATCAAAGACTACAGCCTTCAGTATGAATTGCACCTCCCTCGACAAAAATCCTTGCAACTGAACCAATAAGGAGCATCACGATAAGTGGCAAAGAAATTGAAGTTGTCAAGCATTTCACTCTTCTTGAATCAATAATCGATGGCCACAGGACCAGGAGTCAAGAAATCAACCAATGTATTGCATTGGTAAAATCTGCTGCAAAAGAGGTCCTTACAGTGCTATAAAGCAAATATGTTACTTTGACGACTAAGATAGGCCTGACCCAAGCCACTTTCAATCACCTCATATGCATGCAAAAGCTGGACGATAGAAAAGGAAGACCGAAGAAGAATTGACACATGTGAATTGTGGCACTGGCAAAGAATATTGAATCTATCATGAACTGCCAGAAGAAAGAACGAATCTGCCTTGGAGGAAGTACAGGATGCTCTTTAGAAGCAAGGATGATGCGACTTTGTCTCACTTACAAGAACATGTTATTAAAAAAAAAAAAAATTATTAGGAGGGGCCAATTCCTGGAGAAAGACATAATGCTTGGTAGAGTGTCAGTAAAAAAAGGGAAAGGCCCTCACAGAGATGGATTGACACAGTAGCTGCAATAATGGCCTCAAACATAGCAATGATTGCGAGGATGGCTCAGGACTGAGCAACATTTCATTCTGTTATACATAAGTTCACTACGAGTCAGAGCCGACTCAACAGCACCTAACAACAACCTCATAATCCTACACGACTGGCATTCTTATAAAAGGAGACAGAGAGACAGAGGCAGGATGTCACATGATGCTGCAGCTACAAGGCAAGGAACACCAGGAGCTACCAGAAGCCAGGAGAGGGGCATGGAACAGATTCTCCCTCAAAGCTTCCAAAGGAATCACCGCTGCTGACACCCTGATTTTCAACTCCCAGTCTCCAAAAGCTGTGAGACAATAAGTTTCTTTTCTTCTAAGCCGTGCACTTTATGATGTTTTGTTACGGTGGTACTAGGAAAGTCCCACAAAGTATGTGGATGCATTGGTGTCTATCTTACAGATGGAAAAATAGGGCTCCATGTAGATTATGAAATATCCCCAAAGGAACTGGAAAGAATTGCAAAAGAGAGAATTAAACCTAGATATTCAGACTTCCTAATGCAGTTTTGGTTCTTTCTATATATAACGCTTCTTAGTAGAAAAAAAGAGCAACATAATTGGCTTCTTTGCTGCTGATACTTTCAATTTAAGAGTCAAACAAAGCTTCAGAAAGAAATAATCCTTGATAGTTTTACACAGTGTGTTTATCAGAAAGGTCTTGGCCAAGTCAATTAACTGCAGAGGATGAGATCAGGACTTTGGGGTGGATTCTGGGGAATGGTCCCTCATAAAATGCTATTTTGTTCTTAGTGACAATTAACTTAGCTGAGCACTTGTAGGAAAGAGCAAGCAAGGTCAGTTTGCAGTTGGTGTTTTCTCCTCCATTAAATGACACATGGTGCCTATATTTTTAAATTACACATAGGAGGTAGCAGGTTTCTGAATGGATTCCAAAAGATATCACAGACCAGGTGTTAAAGTACATTCCTATTTAGCTGAAAACATGAGCTGAAGTCTACGGTACATAAAAGTCAAAGACTTCCCTACAGATTGTGCAATACATAGTAAAAAAAAAAAAATTCTAATATTACATAGACAAAAGGAGCCTTCCTGCTGAGGCAGTCTGTTAGTGATAGCTGACAGAAAGAGCAAAGAAAAGTTTAACAACTTCCGTGTAAGTGTAGAGGGTTGAAACTTACAAAGTCAGAGTGAAAGAAGTTGAAGGAGTAACTCTTGAGGAAGCAGGATGCTGAGAAAATGCACCTTCTCAGTGCACATACTGCCCCTCAAGCTCTGTTAGACCACTGTTTCCCAAAGGAAGTCTGTAAACTAGGCCATCAGAATCACCTGGAAAGGGCTGTATGTTTGTTGTTAATACAGAGTTCTGGATCCCACCCTTGGAGATTCTGCTTTAATACATCTGGCATGAGGCCAAGAAACCTGGCTTTGGATCAAATATCTTGGATGATTCTAATACAGAGATCAGTTTGGAAATCAGTATAAGCAGGTTTCATTACAGCTGGCCAATAATTTTTCTATGTCCTGTCATAGACTGAGTCCTGAGGGTCAGGATCTATGCTCCCTACTCTTGAGGCTGTCGCAGTACCTATACAGAATAGGCACTTCGTGAGTATCTGTTGAGTGAAGGAAGCGCTATGTAGATTTCAGTCATTTGTCCTTTCCCTTATGTCCTCCAAAGGACCCTTTTCACCATTCCTGGCTCTTTGTCCCCTAAGATTCTGGGTTGGGAATAAAATATTAAAGGCAAGGCTGAGGAAGGAATAGGGCATGGAGGACAAAATATAAGGTTGAGGCTGTAGCTAGCAGCTAAGAGAACATAGACAGAATCTGGTTAAGGATCAGCTGTTATCACTGCCCATCACTCTACTCAGTATGAGGGTCAGTTTCCCCAGTCCCCCAAGTGGGAAGACAGTAGTCCAAATCTAAGGATCATTTCCTGTCTTGTTCGCTATGAGAATAGACTCTTTAGTGCCTGCCGTTTTCTGCATCTGCATATGTTCCTCCTTGTACTAATATCATCATGGTTGCAGCATGGTGGCATATTTCCTTTGGGGAATGGACAGGAAAGGGAGAAGCGGAGAGACAGAGAGAGAGAATCATTTGGCATTAAATGCAGTCTCTAATCAAGGTGATTGGCTCTTTACGTGGTACTTGTCTTAGAACGTCATAAAGGGTGTAAATAATTTTGGTTGCACTGTCTTTTAAAAAATAGTCTCTTGAAGGTGTGGTTAGTTTTCCTTTAGCAATTTTTAAAGCATGTGTGTGTGTACGTGTGTAAGAATGGGATACATAGAAAAATAAAATGAAATTCTTAAAATGTAGGTCCTAAATTTGGTACATGACTCACGATGCTTGTCTTAATGCTGTTATTTAGGTCAGGAGCCTCTAACTCACTACTCTGACCATGGGGACCACTGGAGCTGAAGGATCCATCCTCCTTTCTTTACCTGATTAGAGCTCTGCATGGTGTTGCCTTATTTTGACATCACCTGGTTATCAGCCCTCTTCCATTCTACCTCTCAGCTGTTTAAGAAGCTTCTAACAATGGAACATTATCCAAGTTCAAGTGCATTCAAAATGATTCTTATATTCTTCATTCATATTTATGGTCTCTTGCCTGAAGATTCCATTCCAAGACAGAGCATTGTGTCTCACTTAAGCTACTGGCTTCAAAATCTCTTCTGTCCTTTTTCCAACCTCCAGAGGGGAAAGGATTTTTGGAAAGCAGACCTGAGAAGAATAATTACTGCTCCATTTCATGTTTTATCCGTGGTAACAAGCTGGATTTGTAAATGTTAATTTAGATCCTCATTACCCAATAATTTGTGCTATATAGGCTTAAGGGTATTGGGAATTCATAACCTGATAGTCTGCTCTTTCCCATAATCTCATCTTCAGTTCAGATTAAACATCTGCCCATGGATTAGGGACAGCCTGGGCAAACTGGGTGGGGAGGAGGGGCATGAATATTATAGGAAATCTCTCATCTGCAAGCCAGGGGTTGTGCTGGTAGGACTGTCTGCATATAATAGGCCTTGCCCTAACCTTATTGTAACTCCATATCTAGAAAAATAAGTCCTTCTATAAAGTACATACTCTCCACGCATTACCTTATATTATTGCTCTACCTCACAATTTCAGAGAGTTTCCTCAAATATATGGTCCCATTGTAACCCCTCTAAGTTATCTTCTCTCAAGTTTGCCACAACTTTCACTACTGTGTCAGGGCCAAGCACGTAGTTATAATTAAGGAAGACTGCAGAAGATTTGATGCCTTCGTGTTAATGAAGAATATTGAATATACAATGGACTACCAAAAGAATAAACAAGTCTGTTTTGGAAGAAGTACAGCAAGAGTGCGCCTTGGAAAGGAGGATGGCAAGGCTTCATCTCATGTATTTTAAACCTGTAAGGACATCAGGTGTAGTAAGGCAGAGGGTCAGTGAAAAAGAGGAAGACCCTCAATAAGATAAATTAACACAGTGGCTGCAACAATGGGCTCAAACATAGCAACAATTGTAGGGATGGCACAGGACAAGGCAGTATTTAATTCTGTTGTACATAGGGTCGCTATGAGTCAGAAAAAAAAAAAAAAGACCAGATTTACTGGTCTGACAGATGGGAGGAACCCCCGAGGCTATGGCCCCTGTACCCCTACTATGAACTGGAGCCGCTTCTGAAGGCTACCTTTCAGCCAAAGATTAGACACATCTATTCCACTTGACAGCAACAGGTTTTGGTTTTGAATAGGGCAAACAATAACGCAGGTAAGGAACATACTTCTTAGTTCAATCAAGTATACAAGGTCAAATGAGCAACACCTGCCCAAAAGCAAAGACGAGAAAGCAGGAAGCGACAGAAAAACTGAACGAATGGACACAGGGAACCTGGGGTGTAAGGGGAAAGGGGGAACATGCTGACACATTGTGAGGATTCCAACCAATATCACAAAACAATTGTTGTATAAATTTTTGAATAAGAAACTAATTTGCACTGTAAACTTTCACCCAAAGCACAATAAAATAAAATAATTAGAAAGACATCAAAAGACTAGGGAGCTTGACATTGCGTATCCAAACATGGAAAGACAGTCTCTATCATCTCAGAGTTGTTGGCCTATCCCAGGCTTCTCCCCACACTAATTGACTGCATTCCTTTTGTACATGACCATAGCAAGCAGGCCTTGCATTGCTGCTTTGCTTCCTTTATTTCTGATCTGTTTTTACTAATCATTCAGACAAATAGCATCAGGAGGACAACCTGATTTCCTCCATTCCCGGAAGTGACATGAGGGCATACATAGCAAGGCATGTTACTGGTGGCAGGGTGGAAAATCATTGTGAAGGGCATTTTGATGATATCAGTGTCTCTGCTCCTAGGAACAAGTCTAAAAATCATCATGTTGGACTTGTTATTAGCCAAAATTGAACTTAAGTGATAGGATATTTTTGTTTTTCATTTGTTCATTCCTTCAATCATTCACGCAATCTTTCTTCAGGTACTTATTTTGTGTGTCAAACACAATTCTGGACACTGGGAGTAGAGATTAATGGAATATAGCCCTTGTCTTGCAGGGGTGTGCAAACAAGTCTGTACATAGACAGGTCAGCTCAGATTACAGTAATGGGATTTGTGCTCTGAGTGAAATTTGCAGAGGTTGATGTGGGAGCACAGAGACGTAAGTGCTTAATTCATCCTGGGGAAGTCAAGCCAGCTTCCTGAAGAAGGTGATGCTTGGCTGGAGCCTTGAAGGATAGACAGAAAAGATGCAATTACGTGGTCAGGGATGGTCATGCTACAGAAAGAGAATGTCATCTAGGCATGCAAGTGTGAATAAGCCTAGTGTGTTCATGGAACTGGGAGCCTCCCACTGAGACACAAGAAAACATATTCCATGAAATAGAAGGAGACCATTGGCAGGTTTCTTTTGTTGTTGGTTTATTATTATTATTATTATTATTATTTTTAATCATCACTGTTCACCAATTTGCTCTAAGAATTTATTTTTTCAAGGCAGTTACTTTGTTAATGCCCCGGTCTCATTGGGGCGAGACAGGAGTCTCTCTTTTCTCTTTTTCTTGGTTTCTCACCAATAATCTCAGTTCTGCTCTGCCATCTAGGGAGAGAGAAAGGTGCTTTTGATGCCAGGAAATCTGAGAGGTGCACAAGCACCATTATCTCATATCCTGACAGTGCAAAGTATCTACTATCCACAGAATGGCAATGGCAAGGACGCTCAAGGGCTAGCCACATTGCCTAAGGTCATTCAGCTAGGAAGTGGCAGGGCTACAAGTCACCTCCAAATCTGTCTGATTCCAAACCTGGTGCTCATTCTATTACACTGGGACAGAGCTAGTTGTAAATCAGGCTGGCAGTCCATTGAAACTGTGGTTTTGGCTGATGTAAAGACTTTGAAGGAAGGTTTGTATTAAGATGCTCTGCAATTTTGGCACAAGAGCTGTGGAAACATATGGGCCCCTGGAGAGGTTAGCAATCTGAGCAAGAAATAACAGGATGAGATTCAACTGGAAAAATGCTAACGAATACATCTGGAGACAAACAAGTGGAAACACACACGGTTAATGGGAAGCAGAGCAGCAGGGACCATGAAGGTTTGGAGAAAGTGGACAGTTTATCATAAAGACATTGCCAAGAGGAGATGGGAGTAGACAAGCAGGAATCACTTGGGCTGTGGATGAAAAGGCCTTATCTAACCAAGGGGAAAGAAAAGAGGCCTTTTGCATATCTAATATTTTGGATCCACAATGTCATTTTCTCTTCGGGTCTCTGTATCTTAAAAGAGGCCAACCAATGCTGGGGAATCCAGAGAGAGAGTCAAGAGGAACAAACTAATAATCAAGTAAGGTCTTACATCTCTACAATTATGAAAAGGGCAACAAGGCAAAAGAGCTGAAATGAAAAGGTGCAAATATGGCAGGTGGGCAGTGAACATGGCTCGCATCAGGACTACTTGGGACACTGGGGTACCTTCAGTTGTTAGATATTCTGTCAAAGCATTGTCATTGAGGAAACTGTCTTCTAAGCTGTGGAAGGTCAATTCTTGAAAGCCCACACTGACACTGAGGAAGCTGGCTTCATGCTGTTAGAGGACAGGGGCTCAGGGCTCAGAGAACAGTCTGTTGCATTTCTGACCAGCTCTTGGTCTTAGTTGGTGATCACTCATGAATGATGCCTATGAATGTCTTATGGTGTCTTTCCTAGAATTAATGTAAGAGACTCAATTGCTGAGTGAAACCCATGGGCCAGCCAGGGGAATGGCACAATTTCCTACTTTTCATTACACATTTTTCTCCTTTTGTCGTAGGATGCTAGGTCGATTGCAAATGGCCCAGGTCTGCTGTTTTGAGTAATTCCTCAACCAAATGTAATTTCCCAATAACCATCAATCTTGGAAACGACCTCTCCCATTATCTTTATCCTAACTGCTTGTAACAGATGGTATTTTATACCTTAAATTCATGCCTAAGTCATTTCAATTGCCACTGTCCTATGATTTGGGACTTTAGACCTGAGAGGGAAAAATATATTCATATTATGAGGTGTACTAAAATGCTTTTGATTTGATAGGGAGCAGAAAGTGCTAGCGATTTTGGTGAGTTCTGTTATGAGCTTTAAAGTAAAAAGAAAAAGGGACATGCTCTCAGTGGAAATTCCCTGAGTGAGGACTGCTCCCACTGTTGTTGAGTCAACTCCAAGTAACAGCAACCGCAGAGGACAGAGTAGAGCTGCTCGACGGGGTTTCCAAGGAGTGGCTGGTGGATTTGAACTGCCAATCTTTTGAACCTTTTGGTTAAGCAGCCAAACTCTTAACCACTGTGCCACCAAGACTCCAAACCCTGCTAGTACCTTGTTAAAATATGAAATTTCCAAAATGGAATGCTGGCATATGCTGATGTACTCTGAGAGTGAGATGAAAAACATTGAATCATCACCTTGTGATAAACATTCAGGGACTTCTCATTGATGTGAGATTCTAAAAGGCAAGGGTCTCCCACTGAACAGCAACTAAAACCAAACCAAACCCACTGCCACTGAGTTGATTCTGACTCATAGCGACCCTACAGGACAGAGTAGAACCAACCCATATGGTTTCCAAGGCTGTGAATCTCTATGAAAGCTGATTACCACACCTTTCCCCTGCAGAGCAGCTGATGGGTTCGAACCACTGGCCTTTTAATTAGCAGTTGAGAGTTTTAACCACTTTGACATCAAGGCTCCTACTGAATATAAGAAGTGCTTAATAAATGCTTGCAGAATTAATGCATGAGTGACCCAAATGGTAAAGCACAGTCATTAGTTTGGTGTAGTGGAAAGACCCATGTTTGGACTTTAAAGTTAGGCAGTCACCACCTAATAATTGTGTGATCTCACAATAGTAACTTCAATTTTATGTCCTTGGTTCCCTCATTTTTTAAAAATATCACATAATTTGTGAGGGTCTTGCGGAAATTAATGGAAAAAATAACATATGTCTGATGACTTGAGCAATTCCCGAAGTACAGATATTCAGCCAAAGTTCTTTTGCTCCTTGCTTTGGGGCCATTCCAGTGACATTTTTCTGGCTAACATCTTACTTACTCACTTCCTACCCATGACCCAGCGTCCCCAGGGAACTTTCTTCACAATGCTGTCCTATATGCCTCTCTCCCTCCTCTAAACTCTTTTAGTACTTACTATCCACCCAACTCATTTGGGTACTATACCTACCTAACTTGTGACGTTGTATGTTTTATTTAATTGTTCTTTCACAGGTTATATTGAAAACATAGGAGCAGGCATTGCAACAGGCTCCATCTAAGCACAATGCCAACAGCATGGGAAGTAAATTTAGACAAGTATCAACTGAACACAATATGTCACCCTTGATCATTTTGAACTGGAAATTCTTCATTCGTAAATAAAGATATAACATGTAGCCTATTTACTTTTATAGGTTGGTTATAAGGACCAAATGAGACGACGCACGTGAAAGATTCTTATAATTTTTAAAGTCTTTATAAATGTATATATAAGGGTTAAGTGGTTGGCTATTAAGAAAATATTGGTGGTTCAAACCCACCAGCTGCTCCAAGGGAGAAAGATGTGGCAGTCTGATTCTACAAAAATTATAGCCTTAGAAACCCTATGGGACAAATCTACTCTGCCCTATAGAATCACTATAAGTTGGAATCGACTGGACAGCAACAGGTATTTGTCCTGTAACTACAATCTCAGGAGATAGAAAGGAGAAATGAGATGGCTTCATATTTGATTTTGAAGAACCAAACCCAGAAAGCTTAGTTAGCTAGGTAACAGCAAATCCAGCACTAATATCTAGCTCTCCGTATCCAAATGTCCTGTTTCTACTCTCTGTGCTTATAGTGACCATGCTTTTTGAAAGCAGAATAAGGGATATTAAAAACAAAAACAAAAAAAAAACTGCAGGAGCACAATAGGGAGCTATATATCACATGCTCCTGCCTTCTCTGCAGCCCCCAAAGCACATCTCTACTAATGGATTTATTATATTTTATTAAAAAGATCCATGAAGGCCTCTCAGCTGGTGGCCCTGATGTAACATTTATGAAAACACACACGTAAGCGTTACCAAGTTGAAATAGCACTGGAAACTTGAAATTTCTCAATGCTCTGCCAAACCCCAGGAGGAATTTCTACTAACAAAAGCCCACATGAAGCTTGGAGCGAATAAAAAAGGCTAGATGAAAGGGGCAGAAGTAAAGATCTGGGAAATTTATGAGCTTTCTGAGTTGTAGTCTTTGATTTCTTTATAGCAACGGGAGAACTATAGACGGCATCTAATTACTCAGGAATAAATATCTCTTTGCATCAACAATTGATCAGGCAGTGGGAGCAGCATATAATGTCAAGTAGACATGGGAGAAAAATAGACCTAGATTTGTATGACAATCCTGCTACTTAGTTGTGGTTGTGTTTTAGGGAAATTTACTTAATATGTCTAAAATTCAGTTTTTTTAATCTGTAAAATGAGGATAATATTAGTGCTTCTTTTATATGGCTCCTGTGAGAATACAGAAACCCTGGCGGCGTAGTGGTTAAGTGCTACGGCTGCTAACCAAAAGGTCAGCAGTTCAGATACAGCAGGCGCTCCTTGGAAACTCTATGGGGCAGTTCTACTCTGACCTCTAGGGCTGCTATGAGTCGGAATCGACTCGACGGCAACGAGTGTGTATGTGTGTGTGTGTGTGTAAGAGAAAGAGAATGAACGCATGTAAAATCCCTAGCTTAGTAAATAGGAAACAAACAAAAAAAAACCCGAACTCTTTACCATTAAGTCCATTCCTACTCATAGCGACCCGAAAGGACAGAGTAGAACTGCCTCATAGGGTTTCCAAGGAGCATCTGGTGAGTTCAAATTGCCCACCTTCTGGTTAGCAGCTGTAGCTCTTAACCACTACACCACCAGGGTTTCCTAGTAAATTGAACGAAGTAAAAATTCAACAAATGTTAGTTGTTATACCATTATTATGTGCTGGAGATTGTACGTTGGTATTAATCCTCCTCTCTTGTCCCAATTAAAAGTATACACACGCACATTTTTTTTTAAGTTTTTAATACATTTTATTATCTTACAGGGCACATCTCCTTATTTTTATTATTATATTTAGTATTTATTGTTTTAAGTGAAAGTTTACAAATCAAGTCAGCCTCTTATACAAAAATTTATATACACCTTGCTATATACTCCTAGTTGCTCTCACCCTAATGAGACAGCACATTCCTCTCCTTTCTCTATTTTCATGTCCATTTGACCAGCTTCTGACCCCCTCTGCCTTCTCATCTCCTCTCCAGACAGAAGCTGCCCACATAGTTTCGTGTGTCTACTTGATCGTAGAAGCTCACTCCTCACCAGTATCATTTTCTATCCCATAGTCCAGTCCAATTCCTGTTTGAAGGGTTGGCTTTGGGAATGGTCCCTGTCTTAGGCTAACAGAAGGTCTGGGGACCATGACCTCCGGGGTCCTTCTAGTCTCAGTCAGGGCATTAAGTCTGGTCTTTTTTTGAGAATTTGAGTTCTGCATCCCACTGCTCTCTGCTCCCTCAGGGGTTCTCTGTTGTGTTCCCTGTCAGGGCAGCCATCAGTTATAGCTGGGCACCATCTAATTCTTCTGGTCTCAGGCTGGTATATTCTCTAGTTTATATGGCCCTTTCTGACTTTTGGGCTTGTAATTACCTTGTGTCTTCGTGTTCTTCATTCTCTTTTGCTGCAGGTGTGTTGAGACCAGTTGACACATCTTAGATGGCCGCTTGACCCCAGATGCCACTCTCTAAAGCAGGATGCAGAAAGTTTTCTTAACAGATTTTATTATGCCAATTGACCTAGATGTCCCCTGAAAACATGGTGCCCAAACCCCCGCCCTTGCTACGCTGGCCTTTGAAGCATTCAATTTATTCAGGAAACTGCTTTGCTTTTGGTTTAGTACAGTCGTGCTGACCCCTCCTGTATTGTGTGTTGTCTTTCCCTTCACCTAAAATAGTTCTTGTCTACTATCTAATTAGCACACACATATTTTTAAGCCTCACAAGGACTGGAAGCCTGGAAAATGCCTTTCTCCAGTTCACTTAGGTTCTGATTTAGATTCCATCAATGAAAGCCACAGACACAAAGTTAGGAAGGTAGGAGAGAAGGAGAAGCCATTATTCTCCTTCTCCAGTGGTAGGTCAATAAGAGGACAGAAGACAAATATGAGGTTTTCAGAACTTTCTAGACCCGCTCTGGAGTGTGGGTCTTTGAGATTATGTGTGGAAATTTCTCGAATTCCTACATTTTCTGATTCCAGAAAGCCAGAAGTGCTTTAACTTAAATGACCTTGCCTCCCCCCAGCTTTCCCATTAGTTTTGTAAGCAGCTAATTTCCTATATTAAATCCTCCCTACTTTTTTTTTTTACTTGAAATACCTAGAGTAATTTCTGTTTTCCTGATTACATCTTGCGTAATACATATGACTTCTTCTATGGTCACAGTCACTTTGATTCAGCAGAACCTGCCAGGTAATTAATGGCCAGCTATTGTCAATTTGCCTGTGGGCTATGCTTGTTAGCTAGCTCTCCCACCACCTCAGCCTCTGAGTTTGGAGACACCCTTACTCCAAACAGGTGAAGAGAGGCTTATTTCTCCTCAGACTGAGAGCAGCAATATTTTAAAGACATTTCCTTATTAAAAGAGAAGCCCAGAGGAAACCACCACCACCACAATGATATCAACACATTTGACTTCTAAAAGTCACAGCAACCTTGCAAATCAAGGTGTGGAAAAAAAAATGTTTTTTTTTTTTTTTCTACAAAATTTCTGTAATAAGCAATAATTACCTACGTAAATAAAAAATAATATGCTATTTCAAAATTAAATAGTACCTCAGGAAAACTAAAAGTGAAATCATTTAGCTAATAAGTGTTTTATTCCTCTATAATGCTCTGAGCAACTTCAGGGGAAAGAAGCCATGTATAATTTATATTTGTATCTCAAGCACCTAGTACAGATTCTTGCACTTAATATTTGCTCAGGTGAATGGAAGTGGAAATTTAGAATTAACTTGGTACCTTAAGGAGACAGAGAGGCCAGTGTGATTAGGATGGTTTCAGATGGGTTCTGGAGCCAGTTTTCCTACACCCATACCTCCCCCTTGCTCTCCCCTGCCCACCTTCCTCAGAGCTCCCCTCTAGCTCCCAGAGCCTCTTCTCAGTGTGTCAGGCAGCATCAGCCCCAGGCTCCCTCTGTAAGGCCAGACAAGTGGATTTGCCTTCCCTACCCTGATCTGAGCAAATGAGTTTTAACAAACAAGCTTCTCCAGATTGTCATCCATAATTCTGATTGGGTACTTTTGACATTCTGGGTTACTTAAAATAAAAAATAATGAAAAAAACAATTCCAGAAAGCTTAATTATTTAAAAGATGTGCTTTAATTTAACTAGAAGGTTACAATAATATTTCCTTCCCATTATAACTGACAAAACAACTAAAAGTTGTGAAGACTGTAAGAGTGTTTCTGATGAGATAAATCTTTGTTCTCGGAGACATAATTAACTTTTTCTTTGAAAAGGCACACTATGTCTAAATTCAAGGACATTTATTTTAAAACTTCTGAAGGTCTAAGATGCTACAGTGTAAATTCTGGCAATGCATTTTGCCTCCTGTTAAAATATTTTAATTCTCACCCCCTCACATCCATGGTTTCTAGAACTATCTTTAAGAAACTACTGGTTCTGTGAAGCCGACCTTCCTCTAAGTAGGAGGACCTGGGCCACCAGACCCCGAGGGATTGTCCAGGTTGGTTTCTCTGGAGCATGGGTGAGGTAACCAGTTTATGAGCAAGGTTATACCTATCAAGATGACTCACCAATGCCCAGGATTCTTGGCCATTTACTAAGCTTTCTGGGTGAACAAAAAATTCTGGGCCTTCATCTTCTTTCCTGAATATTTTTTGTAGCACAGAAGCCCAGACTCTATTCCCTGGCTCTCAATTCTGATGAGCATTTAGAATGTCCATTCTCCAAAGAGGGCCACAGGGCAGCTACTGACACAATTGGTTTCTACAATTTAAGGAAAAAAAAAAACCTTGCAGCCGACTGTTTACATAAAAGGGGAACCAGGAGGATAAGGGTCTTAAAATGATGGATCATTCAGTAATTGTGGCAGCCATAGCGACTAATGACCCTGAGAAAAGGCTGTGGCTAGAGTACTGGTTTTATGGGACTTCACTGGATTCTGAACAGAACACAGTTATCGTAGTGAAACAGAAGGGTAGTGTGGCATTCTTCTAGCTCACCGACAAAAGGATTGCAGGCATCAGTCAAGGAAGAAATGTAGGATTTATAATAGATGCAGACCGACTGCAGCTGTAGATGCCAGAATTGCTGAAACAGAACCATTCTTCATGCAGATGCAAGCACGCTGTAAACATAAGTGTTAATAGTTTTGGGATTCAGGTGAGCGCTGAAATCCTCCACTTCGAATGCTGCCATAATCCATCACTGTGTATGATCCTCCAGCACTCTTTTGTGTGAAATCTAACAATTAGAAGTAATGATCTTGGTGTTTCCCGTTTCAGAATTCATAACAATTTCTGAAGCTGAAATGTGATCCAATATCAAACAAGTGGAATATAAATTAAGTGTTGCATCTATTTGGAAGAGATCTCTGCATTTTCATTGTCTGACAATGTACAGTAGATTCTATAAGTCAGGCACAGAGGGAAAAATGCTACTCCTGGCACAAGAAGTTTAAGATCCATGCAATGTGTTTGATGGATTAGGGATTCATGGTTGTTTTAGTCTCCCGTAGTGAATTTAGAATTCCCTATAAAAAATTGGAGACTTCATGTATTTTAGTCCGGTGTAGCTGACTTTCTCAGAGACACCTTGGCTGAAATATCCTTACATTGTGCACTATGGGGCCCAATGAGGTTACAAGGGTGGCCCGGAACCTGAAAGGACACTAAGCTTATCTTTTCTGCTTTGACACCTCCAAGCCTGGCCATGACTCGGATCCATCTGGGGATTCTGTGGGTTTTGAATTCTTATCCCATGTGATGTTTAATGTTATGAGTCAACTTGCTAGGCCATGATTCTCAGTATTATGTATTTATTTGTGTGATCTAACTATCCTCCATTTTGTGATCTGATGTTATTAGCCTCCATTTTGTGATCTCTCATAAGTAATATAATCACCCTCAGGATGTGATCTGATGTGATCAGCCAATCAGTTGTAAGGGGAGTTTCCTTGGGCGTGTGGCCTGCACCCTATATATATGTATGGATATGGATATTTTGGTATATTTTTGTCACTTGCTTGTTTTGGATTCTGTTTCTGGCTTATCATCATCTGACCTCCTATTCTTGGGACTTGAGCCATCAGTTTGTCACCTGACCTGAGGATTTTGAGATTTGTCAGCTCTGCTGCCCTGTGAGCCAGCAACCTGTCCTGTGACCTACAAAATTTGGGATTTACCAGCTCCACAACCCTGTGAGCCAGCAGCCTGCTGTCTGACCTACTGATTCTGGGTTCATCAGACCCTGCAACCACTTGAGTCAGGAGAAGCCTCCAGCCGATGCCTTACCCAAGGACTTTGGGACTTGCCAACCTCAATAACCAAGTGAACCATTTCCTTGAGAAAAATCTCTCTCTCTCTTTATATATATACACACATATATTCTTCACTGGTTATACTTTTCTAGAGAACCTAGCATATTTGGCTACAGCCACTGCTGGGTACTCAATCTGCCAGTGGTAGAGACCAACACTGAGTCCCCAATATGGCAAAATTCTTCTAGGTGATCAGCCAGCAACCTGGTGGCAGGTTGATTACATTGGACCACTTTCTTCATGGAAAGGGCAGTGTTTTGTTGTTACTGAAATAGACACTTGCTCTGGATATGGATTTTCCTTCCCTGCACACAATGCTTCTGCCAAAACTACCATCCACGCACTGACAGAATGCCCTATCCAGCATCATGGTATCCACACAACATTGCCTCAGATCAAGGGACTCACTTCACAGCAAATGAAGTGCAGCAACGGGCCCATGCTCATGGAATTCACTAGTCTTTCCATGCTCCCCATCATCCTGAAGCCAGTGGCTCGATAGACAGAATGGCCTCCTAAAACACAATTATGATGCCAGTTAAATGGCAATACTTTGCAGATTTGGGAAAATGTTTTCCAAGCAGCTGTAGTTGCTCTAAAGCAGAATCCAATATATGCTATTTTTTCTCCTTTAGCCAGGATTCAAGGGTCCAGGAATCGAGGGATAGAAATGAGAATAGCACCACTCACTATTACCACTAGTTGCCCACTCACAACATGTTTGCTTCCTGTCCCCATGACACTATGCTTGCTGGTCTAGAGGTCTTTGCTCCAAAGGAAGAAATGCTCCCACTTAGACACAAAACACAGATTTGGTTGAACTGGAAGTTAAGAGTTCCACTTGGCCACTTTGGGCTTCTCATGCCTCTGGATCAACAGGTAAAGAAGGGAGTTACCATATTACCTGGTTGATTGATTCTGGTTACCAAGAGGAAATCGGGTTGGTACTACATAACTGAGGTAAAGAAAAGCATGCCTGGAATGCAGGAGATTGTTTAGGGTGTCTCTTAGTACTACCAAGCCCTGTAATTAAAGTCAATGGAAAACTACAGCAACCCAATTCCGACATGACTACTAATGGCACAGGCCCATCAGGAATGAAGGTTTGTATCACTCTACCAGGCAAAGAACCACAACCAGCTGAGGTACTTGCTGAGGGTAAAGGGACTATAGAATATGTGGTGGAAGAAAGTAGTTCTAAATACCAGTTATGATTATATGACCAGCTACAGAAACAAGCACTGTAATTGGTATTTTTTTCTTATTTCATGTATGTGTATGTGAGCCTATATGTATATGCTCTTGGTGCAGTGGTTAAGAGCTTGCTTCTAACCAAATGTTGGCAGTTCAAACCCATCAGCTGCCCTGCAAGAGAAAGATGTGGCAGTTGGCTTTCGTGAAGATTTACAGCTTTGGAAACCCTATGCGGGAGTTCTACTCTGTCCTATACGGTCAACATGAGTCCGAATTGACTCGACTGCAGTGGGTTTGATTTGATATATGTGTATTATATGTGTATATCTATACATATAATATACATGTACATACTCATATACATACATATATATATATATATATAATACACACACATATATGTGTATGGTGTCTCAGGCTGGGTTCTCTAGAGAAGCAAAACCAGTAAAGCATATAAATATATATAGAGAGATTTATATCAAGAAAACAGCTTACAGGATTGTAGAGGCTGGAACGTCCCAAGTCCTTGGATCAGGATAGAGGCCTTTCCCAATTCTTGGAGTGACAGAAGCTGGTGAATCCAATATCAGCAGGTCAGAGAGCAGGACTCCTGCTCACAGGCTGTGAAGCTTGAGGAATCCTCAAGGTTGGCAGGCAAGACAGCAAGGTTTCTCCTGATTCATGTAGCTGCAGGGGCTGGTGAACCCAAGATCCTTAGGTCAGGGAGCAGGACTCTTGTTCACAGGCTGTAAAGATTGACGAATCCCAAGATGGACAGGTAAGCTGCTAGCTCAAGTCCCAAGAACCAGAGGTCAGACAAGAAACAGCTGCTGGATCCAGAACAAGCCAACAACATTGACAAGGCAAGTAGAAAGGAAGTAGGTGGCAGAAGGTGGAGAGATGAAGGCTGAGGGGTCAGTGAGCTGCCACAAGCCCCAGTCCTGCCAGTACCACTCAGCAGATTCCATCAGGGGGGTGATCACATATCAGATTTCAACAGGGAAGTGATCACAACATTATACAACTGCCAAAACACTGAGAATCATGGCCCAGCCGAGCTAACACACAATCTTAACCATCACCTATGGAAACCCTAGTGGAGTAGTGGTTAAGAGCTACAGCTGCTAACCAAAAGGTGGGCAGTTCGAATCCACCAGGCACTCCTTGGGAACTCTATGGGGCAGTTCTACTCTGTCTTATAGGTTGCTATGAGTCAGAATCAACTTGATGGCAGTAGGTTTGGTATATATGCATATATATACACACACACATATATACATACATATATATATACCCACCCAACCCAGTGCCGTCGAGTCTATTCCGACTCATAGCAACCCTGTATACATATATATATATCAAACATTTTTGTTTTCTTCTTTCCTATATTCCATCACTTAAAAAATATAAGATGTAAATGGGGCTAGTGTATTTTTGGTTGTACCCATGTTAGTTGTATTATGTTAGGTGCAAAAACAACTTCATAACTATCTTTATTTAGGGATTATGTATGGTTTGAGGAAATACGTACTGGTACCAAGCTTACAAGGAGCTGTTTATGATGGTTAATGTTATGTGTCAACTTGGCTAGGCCATGATTGTCAGTATTATATAATTATCCTCCATTTTTGTGATGTGATATAACTATCCTCCATTTTATGATCTGATGTAATTGCCCTCCATTTTGTGATCTCCCGTAAGTGGTATAATGCAATCGTGTTATGATGTGATCTGATGTGATCAGTTGTAAGGGAAATTTCCTTGAGGGTGGCCTGCACCTAATATACTTATATGGATGTTCTGGCAAAGCTCACTTGCTTACACTGGATCCTGTTTCCAGCTCACCATCATTTGACCTCTGGTTCTCGGGACTTGAGCCAGCAGCCTGTTATCTGACCTCCTGATTCTGGGTTTGTCAGCCCCTGCAACCACATGAGTCAGAAGAAGCTTCCAGTCAATGCCTGACTCCACAACCACATAAGCCATTTCCTTGAGTTAAATCTCTCTCTCTCTCTCTATATATATATATATGGATGGTTTTAACAAACAGAAATTCATTCTCTCATAGTTTAGGAAGCTAGAAGTCCAAATTCAGGATGGCAGTTCCAGGGGAAGACTTTCTCTCTCTGTCAGCTCTGGGTGGAGGTCCTTGCACCAATCACCCCTGGTCTAGGAGCTTCTCAGCACAGGGACCCTGGGTCCAAAGGGCGTGTTTCTCTCCTGGCTCTTCTTGCATGGTAGTAATGAGATCCCTCTCCTCCCTGCTCCTTCTCTACTTTATGTCTCAAAAGAGATTGACTCAAGATACAACCTAATCCTACAGATTGAGTCCTGCCTCATTAACACCACAGATGTTAGGATTTAATATCACATAGGATAATTGCATCAGATCATAAAATGGAGAACAACGGCACAATACAGGGAATAGTGGCCTAGCCAGGTTGACACACAGTTTTAGGGGACACAATTCAATCAATAACACATCCCATCACTAAGACTAGTCTTGTGATTCCTGATGCCCATGTGAGGACAAATTCTATTTTCCTATGGATTTTAGTGACAGGGAAATGAGTACAGAAACCTCACAATTGCTGGGACAGATTAAAACAGCTTTGAGCATACCAAAGTGTGTTGCCACTGCTTCTGTACTGTAATAAAAATGACAATATATCCCACACTTTACTTAATAACGTACACTCTACTAGAGGGTATTTGCTATTGGTGAAAGCTGAATAGATCATTAAACTTCAAACTGTTTATATTACTTCAAACTGTCAACTTCATTTTCTTCAGGCATCAAAAAGAAGAAAAAGAAAAACTCTCAACCTCCTGTTAAAAATGCAATTTTTACTTACAGTACCATTCATAGCACCTCTGAAAATATAGCTAAATCTGATTTTAGTCACCTAGACTTATTGATTTCTATATTTGTAGTTATTGTTTCTGAATTCTATAGCTCTATCTCCCCTTTATTGCCAATATAAGGCATAATCTAGCAGACATGTGTTGTGTGTTCTAGTGGTGGCATTAGTCGCCAGATTGGCAGAAGTAGTTATTACGAAATCAAAGATTATCATGAAACCTTCAAAATCAACAATTTGAGCATTGGCACCTGGGAGCAAATTGTAAGGTAAAGGAGAAATAAGTGAGGATTTCCAATATTGAAAATAACATTTAATTTTTTTAAGTTCATTTTAATCTACTGGTGGTACAGTCGTTAAGTGCTTGGCTGCTAATTGAATGGTTGGCAGTTCAAACCCACCCAGTGACTCCAGCTCCGTGTGAGAATGACCTGGCAATCTGCTCCCATACAGAGTAACTAAAAACTCAAAACCAAACTCCATTCAGACTCATAGCTACCCTATAGGACAGAGTAGAATTGCCCCATAGGATTTTCCAAGGAGCGGCTAATGGATTCAAACTGCCAACATTTTAGTTAGCAGCAGTAGCCCTTAACCACTGTGCCACCAGGGAGTACAGCCTAGAAAATCCCATGAGACAGTTCTGCTCTGTCACATGACATTTCTATGAGTAGAAATTGACTGGAGGGCACCTAACAACAGCAAAGACTAATGACATTGAAATTTTTTTCATGAGCTTATTGGCTATTTGAATATTTCCACTGGTGTAGTGTTTGTTCAGATTTTTTTGCCCATTTTTTTTTGTTGTTGGGTTTTTTGTCTTTTGTTGTTGTTTTTGCCAATTCAACATTTTCACATATGCAATTCAGGGAGATTAATTAAATCAATCATGTTGTGCTACCATCACCAAGGTCCTTTCCTATAAACAAAAACTCAAAGCTTCCTAAACAATAATTCTCCCCATTTCTCCTCACTCTCACCTGTGGTAACCACTATCAAATTCTGATCTCTATTTATTTATCTATTCCATGTACTTTATATTAGTGAGATCATGCGCAATTCGTTTTAAACTCCATAAGCCTTTTTTATTCTCATTTTTCAGTGAAATGAGAATGAAAAACAGGTGTTAAGATTGTTTGAGGATTTTACTAAAAGAGTTGAATGTAATGGGTTGAATAGCGGCCCACAAAAGATACACCCCACAACCCAACCTTCAGAAACTTTGGGTGTGATATTTGGAAAAAGTATTTTTGCACATTAATTAAGTTAAGGATCTTGAGGTAAGATCATCCAGAATTTTCTGGGTGGCCCCTAAATGTAATGAAAAAATATACTTCTAAGAAACAGTAGAAGAGAAGATACAGACACACACAGGAGAAAATGATGTGAAGACATAGGCAGAGATCAGAGTAATGTGACTATAAGAAAAGGAAGCCAAGGAATGCTGTCGGCCACCAGAAGCTGGAAAGGACAAGGAAGGATTCTCGCCTATAGGCATCAGAGAGAGTGCATCTCTGATGATACCTTGACTTCAGACTTCTGATTTCCAGAACTGTGAGAGAATAAATGTATGTTGTTTTAAACAACCAAGTTTGTGGCAATTTGTTACAGCAACACTAAGAAACTAATACACACCTTTGAAATACTGAAGTCCTACTTTTATTTTCAATCTTGTCCTACTGATGGGGTAGATCGTCCTGACTCAGATGTTTAGTGTTCTCCAGCAGGGTGAACATAGCTGAGAAGCATGGACCTGTCCATGTGTCTCAGACTCCTGACCTTGATGTTTTTTTCTCTGAGCTGTCCTATAACTGAAAGAAAACCTGACACAGAGGCACAGTGATATTGGAACACAGAAAAAGAAGAAGAAATATATCTATGTTGCCAGTGCACACTAAAGAAAAATGGCAATACATCATAGGGTAATTAATATTAAACTAAATACTATTTAACTGAAAGCAATAAACTCAGATGTAAACTTAATTAAGCAAGGTATTCTGAAAATAACCATACCTTGATCTGTCAAGTACCAATGACTGGTGAATTCTTAGAACATACTGAGACACATAGGGTTAACTGCTGGCAAAACAAAAGAGCTGTTAAAAGATTACCATCTAGAAGTTGGGTAAACCAGAACCACACCCTGTCAACATGAGATAAGGCTGAAACAACCTGGGAATTACAATCTCCTTCTTAGTGTTTTTCTAGTCCCTCCCACCTTCACAGGCTCCCACATGCACAGAAGAACAAAATGTGATGACTGGCTATATCCCATAATAAGTGATACCAAGGGCTGCTGAGAGGACTCCATCTTGAATATCAGTGGGTTTAATCTTGGATTCCAGATGGGCACACAACCTAATTAACATGCATTGCCATTCCAAGAAGTATCCCCCCCTTGAAAGAAGCCCACTGAATATTCTTTACTCTATTGTCTCCACCAAACTTATATAAGCCCTGGCCTTGCTTCCGTTTTCGAATCAGTCTTTTGGAGACGCTTAGATCCCCCGCTGACTCCTTTTGCTTGACTCAAGCAAAATAAAGCTTGCTGAAGAGAAAGTTTGTCTTTCACATGTATTCTTACTCGGGAAAAGACAAGGACCCTTTGTGTCAGATTGGCAATTGGCAACAATATTAGGAAGTATTTTGATGCCTGGTTCTTGTTGGGGCTCTGGTACCCCAGTGTGCTTTATGGTGCACTAGTCACAGGTCAGTCTTTGGGTAGCACAAGCAGCTTGAGGTAGACACAACCTAGGCTTTAGCAGTGCAAAACCACACAGTGGCACTGCCATGGAAGAAAAGCCTGAAGACCTGCTTCCATAAAGATTACAGCCAAGAAAACCCTGTAGAGCAGTTCTACTCTGTAACGTATGGGGCCACCATCACTCAATGGCAATGGGTTCATTTTGTGTTTTTGTTTTTTTGGTCACAGATGCAAGGTAGTGAAGCCATTGTGTTGACTCCTTTTAAGACCTCTGTACTGCTGTAACAGAAATACCACAAGACGGTGACTTTAACAAACAAAATTATTTTCCCACAGTTTAGCGGCTAGAAGCCCAAATTCAGGTTGCTGGCTCTAGAGAAAATCTCTCTCTCTGTCAGCTCTGGGGGAATGTCCTTGTCTCTTTTGAGTTTCTGCTCTTGGGGGATCTTCACTTGACTTGGCATCTCTCTTCCCCCACCTCTCCTTCTTTTCTTCTCCTTTTGAATCTCAAAATGGATTGACTCAGGACACACCCTACACTAATACTTTCATTAGCATAACAAAGAAAGCCCATTCCCAAATGAGATTATATAATCATGGATATAGGGGTTAGGATTTACAACACTTATTTTTTGGGTACATAATTTAATTCATAACAACCTCCTTCGAGTTAAGAGTGAAAGTTCTGCCTTCCTCTGGGCTTCCAGCATAATCTTTAGCTATTTCCCTTATACCAGTTAAGCCATCCTGAAGTAAACAACTAATCATTTGTCCCCCTATTTATTCAATCATAACTGAAAAAAAAAAAAAAAGCCAGGCATGTAGTTTCAAAGTAGAAGTTCAACTAAAGTCAAATTATTATTATTTTTTTTCCATAACATGGCTGCAAGGAAAAAAAAAAAAGGCAAAGTATCACCAATTTGAAATGTTTGTAAATATTGTTGAGACTCACAGCACATAGTTTTTTTTTTTTTTCCTACAGACTCAATTATTCAACTAAAAGATGGTGGCAAGTCCCATTGAAATGAAAGAAAAGGAGCCCTTTTTTCTCTGGAGCACACAGAGGCTATCTGTGTTGTCCCCGAGGCAAGAAAGAGACCTTGTGAATAAACCAAAAAAAAAAAAGCCTGCTGCCATCCAGTCGATTCTAACTCTATTGTGAATAAAGACACACTAAAAGGGATACTCCAGGAAAGAAGTCCTGGATGTCATCCAGGAAGAAGCCCAGACCCGCTGTATTGTGAAAAATCTTCATATCAGGCTGGTGAACATTCTGCCCTCAGGAATGGCTTAAAGTCTCAAACAGAGATAAGACGATAAAGCCAGGGACAGGGTAGCTAGAAAAATAATGCATTAAATGACATTTACTGGTTTATCATCTAATTATAAAAGTAATACAAGTGAATTACATGAAATTTTAATATAAAAAAAGGTGAAAATAAAGACCTGACATAAATATGCCACTCAATGTTAAATATTGCTAATATTCTTATCTATTTTACCTACACATATACATTGTGCTTGCATGTGTAGAGTTTTTCTTTTTTTTTAAAAAGGAAGAATTATACTATAAATACTGTTTTGTTCATTGCTTTTTTTATTTTCCATCACAATAGAAGCACTCCCGTTTAGCACATTCAGAGTCAGTGCTGGCCAATTTGTCAAAAAAGTCTATAAAGCAGAGAATCGTTTAAAAAACACATTCATTGCTTGAACATCCTATTTCCACTTAAGATATATAAATGGAAGGAATACATAAAGTCAAAGAGTGACTGTACCAAAAAGAATTGGTCGCCATTCCACCATTTCAGGAAGAAACATATGATCAAGAACTGATGGTATTGAAAGAAGTTTAAGCTGCACTGAAGAAAAACAAGGCTCCAGGAATTGATGGAAAAGCAACTGAGATGTTTCAACAAACAGATATAGCAGTGCTGGAGGTGCTCACTCATCTATGCCAAGAAATTTGTGCCCATTCCAAAGAAAGTTGATCCAACAGAATGCAGAAATTACCTAACAGTATAACTGATACCACTTGCAAGTAAAACTTTGCTAAAGATAATTCAAAACTTGTTGCAGTATTACATAGATGCAGAACTGCCAGAAATTCAAGCTGAATTCAGAAAAGGTCATATAATGAGGGATATCACTGGAAATGTCAGTTGGATCTTGGTTGAAAGCAGAGAAAATCAGAAAGATGTCTTAGGCTGGGTCCTCTACAGAAGCAAAACCAGTAAAGCATATAAATATATTTATAGAGAGGGGTTTGTATCAAGGAAATGGCTCACACTGTTGTAGAGGCTGGAATGTCCCAAGTCCATGGGGGGTCAGGATAGGTGTTCTCCTAATTCACATAGTCACAGGTGCTGACCAACCAAAGATCAGCAGGTCAGACTGCAGGGTTCTTACTCACAGGCTACAAAGACCAGTGAACCCCAAGATTGGCAGGCAAGTCCTAAGAACTGGACGTCAGATGAACAGGAGTCAGCTGCAGGATCCAGTGTGAGCAAGAAGCCTCCAAAAATTTTCGGAATGTCTGCTTATATTTGATGCAGGTCACATGCTCAAGGAAACTCCCTTTCAACTGATCGGTTACTCACAGCAAATCTCATCATGGGGGTGATCGCATATCATATCTCAACATGGAAGTGGTCACATTATATGACTGCCAAAACACTGAAAATCATGACCCAGCCAAGCTGACACGCAATCTTAACCATCACAGGTGTTTACCTGTGTTTTATTGACTATGAAAAGGCATTCAGCTGTGTAGGCCATAACAAATTATGGATAACATTGTAAAGAATGGGAATTCCAGAAAACTTAATAGTGCTCATGCAGAGCCTGTACACAGGCCAAGAGGCAGTCTTTCAAAAAGAACAAGGTGATACTATGTGTTTTAAAATCAGAGAAGGTATGCATCAGGGTTGTATTCTTTTGCCACGTTTATTCAAACTGTATGCTGAGCAAATAATCTGAGAAGGTGGACTATATGAAGAACACAGCATCAGGATTGGAGGAAGACTCATTAACAACCTGTAATATGCAGATGATACGACCTTGCTTGTTGAAAGCAAAGAGATCTTAAAGCACTCACTGATGAAAATCAAAGACTATAGCCTTCAATACGGATTACATCTCAACAAAAAGAAAACAGAACTTCTTACAAATGGACCAGTAAGCAATATCACGATAAATGGAGAAAATACTGAAGTTGTCAAGGATTTCATTTTACTTGGATCCACAATTAACACTCATGGAAATGGCAGTCAAGAAATCAAATGACGTATTGGATTGAGCAAATATGCTCCGAAAGATCTCTTTATAGTGTTGAAAAGCAAAGATGTCACTTTGAGGACTATGTTGTGTCTTATCCAAGCCATGGTATTTTCAATTGCCTCATATGCATGCTAAAGCTGGATAGTGAATAAGGAAGACAGAAGAATCATTGCCTTTGGATTATGGTATTGGTGAAGAATATTGACTATACCATGGACAGCTAGAAAAACAAACAAATAAGTCTTGGAAGAAGTACACCCAGAATACTCGTTGGAAGCTAGGATGGCGAGACTTTGTCTCACTTACTTTGGACATGTTATCAGGAGAGACCAGTCCCTGGAGAAGGACATCATGCTTGGTAAAGTAGAGGGTCAGCAAAAGAGAGGAAAATCTTCAACTAGATAGATTGACACAGTGGCTGCAACAATTGGCTCAAATATATCAACAATTGTGAGGATGACACAGGACCAGCCAGTGTTTCATTCGGTTGTACATAGGGTTGCTATGAGTGGGCACTGACTGGATGGAACCTAGCAACACAACATGATGCAGGGCCAAGGCCTTTTCTTTGTGCTTGGGCCCTGTGATTAGAGTTTTACAAAGTTTTCTTGCAAAAGCTACATTTAATGCATGGTTTGACATTTATAATTTTTTTTTCTGTATTTATATTAGAGTAAGAATGCAAAACCGATGAGGCAATCTGTGCTCAATCTTGGACTTTTATAATCATTTTCCTTCATTGTTTACAGTTGTAAAAGCACACCTAATTTGGTATTTTTTTAGCAGCTCACATTCCTAGAAAAACAACCTGATAATCTTTTTCTTTTCACTCATGGTTTACCGATTTACATAACATTTAACTGTTTTATACAATTACAATGGCAAGTACAACTGGCATAAAAATATTTACTGACTCTTGGTAAGCCTACTACTAGTCCTGTGAGCAGAAATACACAGAGACAACTAGAGAGGAGCCTATAGGCCATGAGATAAGAGTACTGTGGACATGGCTCGGTGTGTTTACGGAGAGAGAGGATGAGCTAAATTATTCTGGAGAGTTGGTTAAGTGTGGGCTGGTTAAGAAAGCTTCTTCTTACCCACTTCACTATGTTCCAGCAATGGAAATGTCTCCAGACTATTGAGCTAAATGGAAATGTTACATACTTGTTAGGAGAAATAGTTTATATGACCCTTAAGCTTGCCATTTCTTTAAGTGGTCTGACTATGGTTTGGGTGATATTGAAATCTGGTAACATCAACGTATTAACTTAATTTTTTTCAGAATGAAGAATAGAGTTCAAAGATAGGGTTAGCAGTGAAGTTTAGCTCACCTGCAGAAATTCTATGTGGCAAAGAAGATTTTATTTTCCCCTCAAATGAATTCCATTCTTTGACCCAAACTGGGCACATCCTTGCTTTTTCTGACATCGCATTTGAAAATTCAATCATCAATTTACATCAGCGACTTTTGCAAGATAATTCCACAAGGAATGTTGACATAGTGTTAGATTATGGGAACTTCAAGGGCTTACTGTTTTCCTAAAAGTACTCTGACATTTTCACTTTTTACTGCCAATATGTCTTCTCACAAGAGACGGCAACGTTCTAAGGAACGTGCCTGGACAAAGTGCTAACAAGTAATTAACAATGCATTCATCAGTATGGCAGTTAACGCATCTAATAACCTTAATCACACAATGAAATGCTTGCCGTGAATGTTTTATTCCCCAACCGTTTCCACACATTATTTATTGTTAAGTAGTTACTGTGGAGTAGTGATCGTTACCTTTTGAAAAAGAAAAAAAGGAATCATATAAAAGAATTAAAGAATTGAGTAATTGGAAGTTCTGAGATTTAATAGACGTATCATTTGATCCTGTATTCCTGGAGCCTTAGTCATATTATTCTTCCTCCTAACCCAAACTATTTTATCCAGGATAAAAAATGTCATGGGCTTGCATATGGTCCAGTTATTGTATTTACCCATTTAAAACAGAGATGTTGTAGGGCACCCTAGCGTGGGGCTATACTTCAGATAACCATTCAAGAAGCCAAGCTTGGTGACTGGGTTTCTTCTAAAGAACGCAGAAGTTCTGCTTAACTCTCACAGCTTAAAATGTGTATGTGTTTGTGTGTATCTATGTTTATGTGTGTATACACACATGTATGTACAGTGTGTGTGTATATATATACATATACCTCTAGGTCATCTAGTGCTACTATAACAGAAATACCACAAGTGGATGGTTTTAACAAAAGGATGTTAGTCTCTCACATTCCAGTGGGTTAGAACAGGGCGCCAACTCCAGGGGAAGGTTTTCTGTCTCTGTCGGCCCCAGAGGAAGGGTCTTGTCTGTCATCAGTCTTTCCTTGATCTGGGAACATCTCAGCACAGGAACCTCAGGTCTAAAGGACATGCTCTGTTCCCTGTGCTGCTTTCTTGGTGGTATGAGGTCCCCTTGTCTCTCTGCTCTCTTCTCTCTTTTATATCTCAAAAGGGATTGGCTTAAGACACTACCTAATCTTGTAGACCTCATGAGTATAATCGCCACTAATCCATCTTATTACACCACAGTGATAGGATTTACAACATATAGGGAAATCACATCAGAAGATAAAATGGTAGACAATCATACAATCATACTAGGGAATCTTGACCCAGCCAAGTTGACAGATACTTTTGGGGGACACAATTGAGTCCATAACAATATATAATAGTACATTTGCATTATACATATATAGCATATATGCATAGATATGCGTGTGTATACCTATACATACATTTTTATAATAACCCCTATTTACTAGTGAGCTTTGTTAATGGCTCCACCATCCATGGAAAGAAACTAGCCAGAAACCACAGAGCCTTTCTAGATGCTTCTCTCTTTCTCACACATATTTAATAAGTCATCAAGTCATTAGTATTGTACCTTAGACATGTCTCCTACATCTGTATCCTGCTCTTTCTCTCCGCTATTTTTGTTCTGATGCCACCATTTCTCATGAAGATGTGTCAACAGGCTCAATTTCCCTTAAAGAAAACAAGATTTAGAAACCTCTCCTCTCACCTTAACAATTTGTGTTTTCATTATCATTATTTGCTGGTTTCTTTTTTTTTTTTCTAAGAAAAGTGAGGATGATGGTGGGCATAGAGAGACACTCAGTTCATAATGCAGAATTTCATGTCTTAAGTCTCACTTTTGAGGAAGCTGGTGCTATCTAGCAAACATAGTGCATAAAAGATAGATGAAAAAACCAGCTTTCCAAAGAAATCTGATTTTTTCAGAATTTATAGGTGAAACAAATTCTACTATCAGAGATGCATATACCTATAGTCCTAAAAGGGACCTCAGCATCATACAGACCAAACCCTGAAAGCAATTATGTACTCTTACTGACTTCTGGGAGGGGACGTTATTCTTTCTTGTATCTCAGCACACTCTATTTTTTTCAGGCAAAACAATATGGGAAAGAAATATTTTCAAACTGGAAAGCATTTAGGGCTGTGTAAATCTCACAGGAAAGCATGATAACAAGAGATTTGCAGCAATTAAGCTTTAAAAACCCTCTCAAGATCTCCCAAATTTAATGTGCACATTTCAACAAAGCCAAGTGCTAACAAACATATCCCCTGAAGCAACACCACTGGAGAAACACTTCCTTTACTCCTTCAGGATTCTAATTGTTTACTTGATAACCTCTTATCTCAACTAAATTCCCAATGTGGCACTTGAGAGTGGTTGGGGTTGAAGCTATAATGCACCATTATGGAGGTATGAATCTAAATGTGAAAAAGAGAAATTCAATGGCTGAAAAAAGACTTACCATAGCATCAACACATTTAACACACTATTTAGAAAGATAATCTTCAAAGACAAAACCTATTTTACCCCAAGCCATTCTATCAAGGATCTGAGCTCAAATCTGAATTATTACAATGCTAAATAATGGCCTAAGGAATTGATTCTATTCTAATCTTCTGTCATTACCATCTTTACCTAAGGCTACCTTCTTGTCTGGTGACCAGAGGCTCAGAGACAGAAATATTTCTTGCTGTGATGCCTATTTCTGATCCCTGGCTCCTCCTAGCACATGATTCAAGGACCACACCAGGGCTTTAGTGGGCCGCTGATGAGCCTTCAACAGAATGTACTGAGTATCAATCTACAAGATTCACTGCAGACTAAAGAATCAAAGTTGAACTACTCATCTGTGGCCCTTTCTGATTTTTTTCCCTTTCAGCTTTGGAATTAATTTTATGTTCTAAATAATGTCTGGAGGTTTACAAACTGAAGATCTTTGGGCTTATTATGGCTATGGATTTGCTTCATTTGTTTGGATGGTACAATTTTTTGTTTTTGTTTTTTTATAGATATGTACAGTATTATATATGGGCCTAATGTTTTTATGTGGATTATGCACACTGTCATTTGCCATGATCCTGGCTACATCTAGCCCTCTTCATAAGATACGTGAGGGATCCATGAATGCATTTGATTTTTTGTGACCTTTAAGAGAGATTTTGAAAACCCTTACCTACAACCCAACTGTGAACCCAGAAACTAATGGTATTCTCTGTAAATAAAAATATTCAGCACATAAAGCAGTTCTAAGATAATGACAAAACCTAAAAGGGCTGGTTAGAATAAGCCCAGTGGGTGCCATCCTATGCCATTACCAAGAACCAGGCATTCTTCTAAAACCAGGTTTCCATTGTCTCAGCATCAAGCCAACTTCTATGTGTTTCTCCCCATACCTCCTTTTAAAAATTCAAATTTGTACTCTGAGAGGGGTAAAAAATTAATCTATGAGATCTGTGATCTATGATATTTTCCAGCGATAGGACTGTACATATCATCTTTTTTCTATAGAAGAGGAAAATAATTAAGAATTGAGGAGATCAGGAGAAAGAATTTCAGGGGAGGGCTGATAGTGAACAAAGGGAGAGGATACCACAGGCTTTGAGCGCAGAACTGGTGAAACAAATAGTCTAATTCCATACAAGACTTGAAGTTAATCCTTGTGTGGAAGGTGATCCCTTGGCTTCTGTAGATATGGCAACCAGATAGCCTGAATTTGCTCATGTTATTTTATGTTTAGGCACTTCTATTATTTAAAAAGCAAGAATATTTACTGCATAATAAATAAATGTATACATAAATTTGTTTTAATTTAATTTCCTATAAATATATTATCATACCAGGAAATAATACTTGGGAAAATTAGGTGTTCTTCTTTAGAAAATACACCCAATGTTTTCTCATCTAGAAAACAAGCCAAACATCTTGACTTTCTTAGTACAACTGAGCTAATGTGAGAGAACTACTTTGCATTATACATATTTAGAAGTTATTATTATTGTTATCTTAGTTATGAAAAGCAGATTGGGTTGTGTGCCAAAGATTAATTAATAAGAGAATGTAGTATTAAGGTTAAGGAAGCACTAGATGAGATGATAACAGCTAAGCTGTTTAATGCCTGGATAACATTTTCAACACTTATGGGCAATATCTGTCTATGACATGCTGTGATGAGTAAAATCAACCTCTTAGTTGATATTATCACATAGGGAAATGGTGCAGTACATACCATTGTCAATACCAAACTACTGGTTATGAAATATTCCAGGAAGAAATAGAAGCCTGATTGTCTTGCAAGCCTCAGTGCTCCTGCCTCTATAAGCAAATATGCTGGCCCTGGCTGAGTGGACACATCTTGCTCCTCACACACCTGATATATCAGCCATCCTCTGCCCACATGAACTAGGGTGGCGAACTCAGATCTTCAACAATTTTCTCAAGGAATCCAATTGCACGAAGCACTTTGTGAGACTTGTACCAAAGATCTATTGAAGCCTGGAAGGGGCTCTGCTAAATAATCTGTATTCATATCACCAGTGTGCAGCATCACTTCTTGGCCTGGTATCAGTGCTGAGGGATTTCCTGCTCTCCGTTCTTTCACACTTCACTGTTTGTAGCTTCTAGGTGTCATCCAGTTCTCTCTTCCTTTCTGGAATATCACTAAAGTTCAAATTTCCCTCTTTTCTGTGTAAGAAATAATTCAGCTCTGTGCAAATTCTTACCTGCATTCCCTCCTATTCTCACATCACTGTGAAAAATTAATACTCTTGAAATAACAGATGTCACCCTTCTTAGCAACCTGTTTTACGGCCATGTTTCACTATTTGAGCTCCTCTAGTTGGATTCGAGCTCTGGTGGTGCATTGGTTAAGAACTATGGCTGCTAACTAAAAGGTCAGTGGTTTGAATCCATCAGGCAACCCTTGGAAACTCTCTGGGGCAGTTCTACTCTATCCTATAGGGTTGCTATGAGTTGGAATCGGGTCGACTGTACCAGGTTGTTGGATATCTACCCTTCATTTCAAAATGCTTATCAAACAATTTTCTCAAATTCTCTCAATGAAGAATCAAGATGAATAAACTATTCTCCATCTAAATAAAGAACAGACACATCCTACATTATAAGAGTGGGCACAAAATGGAGCAAGATGCAGAGACATCCCTAAAATTGGACAGGATGCACACCTTCGACAGGCCTTACATTCCCTACAGAAGTGTGAATCCAATTTAAAAAATACCAGTTTAAAAACCATGACCCTACTTGGAGTTAAGGTAGAATAGAGATTCATAAGGACTGGAAGAAGAAACATAGTTCATAAAGATACGTGACAGTGAGAAAGAGAGAAAGCCCAAGCTCAAGCCTCACTGCCACTAATGGCAGTATTTGGCAGTAGAAAACTCATGTTGTACTCTTCTTTCTTCCAACTGTTCATAACCCAACATTAATGAGTGCCTTTGAACTGCACAAAAGAGTGGCTTCAAAACGGCTATTTCATATTGTCCTTCTTTACCTAGGAGAGCAGAGAAAGTACAGTCCTACAGAAGGGAATTCCTTCAGCCTCAGGACTGACTCCCAAAGGCAGCCACAAATTCATCCCAGCAGCATCATCAAGCAGTCAAAGAGTGCTGTAGCAACGGTGTTGTCATAGCAACCAAGAGCTAGCCAAGAGCAGATTGGATCTTATCACCCCACAAGTGGTGCTTCAAGTCTTCCATCTCATCACTCTTTCCATCTGACAAACTGCATCATTAAGAGGTCCTAGATAGCAAATAATTACTAAGTATGTCTCCTCTATCCCAGGTGTGCTCATGCCATAATCATCCTGGTAGCAAGAGAAAGGCAATCCTCAGCTGCATGATCTAGAAATCAGATTGAGGTAGGAGGGATGATCTTAGGTTGAGAGATCCAGAGAGGGAAAATCCTGGCAGTCGTCTCAATCAATGCCCTCATAGTAGCCCTCTCCTCAAACATGGAGATGAAAAATCATGACAGGGTAACATCTGATTGCCCTTTTCAAATTCCCAGAATAAAGATATATGTATCAGCAATGTCCCCTGGACCACAGGAGAAAGCCTCTCAAGACAGTGGCAGAATGCTGGCCAAGGTCCCAGGAATTATTCCTTGGTTCAGCTGAGGCAGAATTAGAGTGAGAAAGCAAGGGCAGCTTAGTTCTTCTAGGGACGAGTTATTTTAATAAGGAACCCATTTTGTATAATTCAATAAATTCTAGGTTTTGTTGCATGCCTTTTTCTTTTCTATTCTTTCACTTAGCATACTTTAGAGAACAAATGGAAAGATCTCTCTTTTCATGACTCATCCAAGTGAGCCTGAGGGGACGTGGTGTTAGAAGAGGCCAGGCCAGGCCAGGTGTGATGGCATCAGGAATGGAGAGGTGGGGAGGGGTGCCTACTGACCATCATTCTTCCCAACCAAGTAAATAACATATTCGGAGTCCTAGAGAGTGAATAATTGTAAAAATTTTATGTGTTAGGGACAAAAGAATGTGTGAAATAGTAATGAGACATGAAATCAGCAGGGTAGGCAGAGTCAGATCAGGAAAATTTTTATCTAGCTAAGTAAAGTGTAACCCTGGTGAAGCAGTGGTTAAGAGCTCAGCTATAAACCTAAAAGCCATCATTTCAAATCCACCAGTTGCTCCTCAGGAGGAAAGACCTGGTGATCTGCATCCACAAAGATTTTGGCTTTGGAAACCCTGTAGGGCAGTTCTACTCTGTGCTATAGGGTCACTAGGAGTTGAAGTCACCTATGAGTCAGAATTGACTCAAAGGCAATGCGTGAAATAAAAAGTGCAGATTTTATTTTGAAAGCTGTGGGTAGACACTTGATCAGGTTTAGTCTTAAGGAGAACACTTTAGCAAGGCTAGGAAGGCAATCCCCATACATCTGTCAGTTTGTTGTACTGTGGTGGCTTGCCTGTTGCTGTGATGCTGGAAGCTATGCTACCAATATTTCAAATACCAGCAGGGCCACCTATGGTGGACAGGTTTCAGGGGACCTTCCAGACTAGGAGGAAAGACCTGGTGGTCTACTGAAGACAAATTGGTGAGTGAAAACCTTAGGAAGAGTAGTGGAACATTGTCTGACACAGTGTTGAAAGATGAGCCCCTCAGGTTGGAAGGCACTTGGAATACAACTGAGGAAGAGCTGCCTCCTCAAAGTAAGGCCAACCTTAATGACATGGATGGAGTCAAACTTTTGGAACGTTCATTTGCTGATGTGGTATGACTCAAAATGAGAAGAAACAGCTGGAAATATCTATTAATAATTAGAACACGGCATGTACAAGGTATGATTCTAGGAAAATTGGAAGTTATCAAAAAAGAAATGGAACCCATAAAGATTGATATCCTAGGCATTCATTTTGAAGCAGACAATCACATGGCCTACTATGCCAGGAATGACAAATTAAAGAGGAATGATGTCACGTTCACCATCTAAATGAACATTTCAAGATCCATCCTGAAGTACAATGCTGTCAGTGATAGGGTAATAGTCATATGCCTACAAGGAAGACCAGTTAATAAGATTATTATTCAAATTTACGCACCAACCACTAATGCAAAAGATGAGGAAATTGAAGATTTTACCAACTTCTACAGTCTGAAATTGATCAAACATGCAATTGAGATGCATTCATTTGAGAAATGCAGAAGTTGGAAACAAAGAAAAAGGATCTGGAGTTGGAAAATATGGCCTTGGTGATAGAAATGATGCCAGAGATCTCATGATAGAATTTTGAAAGACCAATGACCTATTCATTGCTCATACCTTTCTTTTCCAACAACATAAGTGGTGACTATACACATGGACCAGCCCAGATGGAGCACACAGGAATCAAATCAACTATATGTGCAGAAAGAGATACTGGAGAAGCTCTATATTATCAGTCAGAACAAGGCCAGAGGCCGACTATGGAACAGCCCATAAACTGCTCATAAGCAAATTCAAATTGAAGCTGAAGAAAATTAGAACAAGTCCATGATAATTAAAATAATACCTTGAGTATACCCCACCTGAATTTAGAGACCATCTCAAGACTAGATTTTACACATTGAACACTAATGACCAAAGACCAGAGGAGCTGTGGAATATCATCACGGACATCATACATGAAGAAAGCAAAAAGGTCATAAAATAGACAGGAAAGAATGAAAAGACCAAAATAAATACCAGAAAAGACTCTGAAACTTACTCTTGAATATCAAGTAGAAAAAATGAACAGAAGAAATGATGAAGTAAAAGAGCTGAACAGAAGATTTCAAAGGGCGGCTCCAGAAGATAAAGTATTACAATGAAACGTTCAAAGACCTGGAGTTAGAAAACCAAAAGGGAAGAACACAGCTGACATTTCTCAAGCTGGAAGAACTGGAGAAAAAATCCAAGCCTCGAGTTACAATACTGAAGGTTTCTACAGGGAAAATACTGAACAACCCAGGAAGCATGAAATAAAGATGGAAGGAATACAGAGTCACTGTACCAAAAAATAATGGTTCAACATTCAACCATTTCAGTAGGTAGCATATGATCAAGAAACAATGGTACTGAAGGAAGAAGTTCAAGCTGCACTGAAGACACTGGTGAAAAACAAGGCTCCAGAAATTGCCAGAATACCAGTTCAGATGTTTCAACAAAAGGATGCGGCCCTGGAGGTGTTCATTTGCCTATGTCAAGAAATTTGGAAGACAGCTGGCTGGCCAACTGACTGGAAGAGACCCATATTCACACCCATTCCAAAGAAAGGTGATCCATCAGAATGCAGAAATTATTGAACAATAGCATTAATATCACACACAAGTAAAATTTTGCTCAAGAGCAATCAAACATGGCTGCAGCAGTAGTACATCAACAGAGAAGTGCCAGGAGTTCAAGCCAGAACCAGAAGAGGACGTAAAACAAGGGATATCATTGCTGATGTCAGGTGGATCTTGGCTGAAAGCAGAGAATACCAGAAAGATGTTTACCTGTGTTTTATTGACCATGCTAAGGCATTCAACTATGTAGAACATAACAAATTATGGATAGCATTGTGGAAAATGGGAATTCCAGAACATGTAATTGTGCTCATGACTAACCTGAATATAGACCAAGAGGCAGTTACTTGAACAGAGGAAGGGAATATTCTATGGTTTAAAATCAGGAAAGGTGTGCATCAGAGTTTTATTCTTTCACCATACTTATTCAATCTGTATGCTGATTACATAGTCTGAGAAGCAGAACTGTATGAAGAAGAATGTAGCATCAGGATTGGAGGAAAACTCCAAAACCTTGCTTATTGAAAGGAAAGATGGCTTGAAGCACTTACTGATGAATATCAAAGACCACAGCGTTCAGTATAGATTATACCTCAACATAAAGAAAAGAAAACCCTCACAACTGGTCCAATAGGCAACATCAGGATAAATGAAGAAAAGATTGAAATTGTTAAGGATTTCATTTTACTTGTGTCTGCAATTGATGCCCATGGAAGCAGCGGGCAAGAAACCAGATTTTATTTAGTTGGCCAAATCTGCTGCAAAAGATCTCTTAAAGTGTTGGAAAGCAAGGATGTCACTTTAAGGAGTAAGATGTGCCTGAACCAAGCCATGGCATTTTCAGTTGCTTCATATGCGTGTGAAAACTGGACAATGAGTAAAGCAGGCCAAAGAAGAACTGACACCTTTGAGTTATGGTGTTAGGAATAAATGTTGAATAGACCATGGACTACAAGAACAAACTGTCTTGGAAGAGGCACAGCCAGAATGCTCCTTAGAGTGAGACTTTGTCTCACTTACTTTGGACATGTTACCTGGAGTCCCTGGAGAAGGACATCATGCTAGTTAATGTGGAGGGTCAGCAAATAGAGGAAGACCTCCAACGAAATGGGTTGACACAGTGGGCTTGAGCATAGCAAAAATTGTCAGGATGGTGCATGACCAGGCAGTGTTTCATTCTGGTGTACCTAGGGTCATTACGGGTTGGAACTGACTGGAGGGCATCTAACAATGACAGCAACAGGAAGGCAATTGCAGCTGGGAGTGGCATTAATGAGGGCCTAAAAGTAAAATATATATATATATATATATATATATATATATATATATATATATATATATAGCTTGGATAAATACATTGCTATCTGAAGGGGTAGTAGAGCCATTTCATAACTGTGAAATATCAAGTTACAAGTACACCCAGGGAGAAGGGTGAGCTAGACCTGTTAGAGAGTAAAGTCACAGGACAGAACTCATAGGGGCAAAAGGGACACATATGAGGGAAGAATATGCTCATTTCCTTCTTCTTCTCTCGAAAAGAAAAGCAGCAGATTTTTATCCATAGGACTGGGCTACAGATGGTGGAATAACACAGCATATGTTCTGCAAGTACTTCCAAGAACCACCTATATCTTGGCACTTGAATACTTCACAGCAGAGAAAATGTGCTGATAATTTATGTATTCAATATGTGTTCATGTGTGTACATGCCCAACACACACACACACAGAGCCAACACTCAGCAAACTCTGTACAAGTTACACTTTGCTCACGGGCCTTACTGCCCCTCTTCCTAATATGTTCACACTCTCTTGTCTCTGCAGCCCTCAGCCATGTTCTTGGAAAGGTTCTCAAGTGAACTTCTTACCCATCAAAAAGACAGCAACCTTCCTAGGAAGCCCAATTGTTTATCGCTGTCATGTGGAAACAAACAGCTCTTTCCTCTTACTAAATGGATTTCATAAATACAGAAATATACCTGGAAGGGAAGGTCATTTATTGACCTCGATGTATTCAGTTCACTACCCTATTTCTGCACACCACAATTCAGGTATACACGTGTGTAGGTACACTGGCATGTGCACACCCCATACATACCTACCAAAAAAACCAAACTCATAGCGTGGAGTTGATTCCAACTCATAGCGACCCTGTGGGACAGAGTAGAACTGCCCTGTATGGTTTCCAAGGAGCAGCTGGTAGATCTGAACTGCTTAGTAACAAGGCTTTTAACCACTGTGCCACCAGGACCGGATCTGTTAACTAAAATAAGCCAAAAGGTAACCTAAGTCCGTATCCATCGAGTCAACTCTGACTCAACGTGTTACAGAGTAGGACTGAGCTTCATATGGTTTTCTTGGTGGTAATCTTTATGGAAACTTATCACCAGATCTTTCTTTCATGGTGCTGCTGGGTGCATTAGAACTGCCAACTTTTAGGTTAGCAGTCAAGTGGAAACAATTTGCATCACCAGGGACCTGTTAATCAAACTAGAACTACCAAAATATTTCTTCGTATTCTCCCTCTGCCTTAGCCTTTAGTCTTCCGTGACTCTAACAGTGGGATAATGGCCGCTATCTCACCACATCATAGCAGATGAAGAAGTGATACTGAGAGTTTCCTGGAAGGGAACTGAGTTCTTTCCAATTTTAGACTTCTGACCCTGATTACAACTCTCAGAACCAGTGCTAGACAATGGACTTAAAAATCCATTCATTCTATAGTTATTTTCAGGAGAAGTTCTTATCCTGTCTCCATTATCCATGTGACGCTGAGCAGGTCACCTTCTTTCCCTGTGACCTCCTGTGCAAAAACACCCTGGAGGTTCCTTGTCTGCTCTGTGATTATATTTACTGTGATGCAGTAGACTAGGCAGCAATTTCACAAACCTTTGGCTAGCATCAATCCTTTGTTAGCAAATTCCTGCCAACACAACTGTGTGCCTGACAACCTCAACTCCTCCTCACACACGACACACATGCTCACTCGACACACAGATACACAGACCTACACATTCACACTCCCCCTAAAACATCCCGAGATATGCCCATTCCCACGCAGATGCATCTGCACACATAAATGCACACCATGTACCCAAACACAGTCTCCACTTATATTTATGCATGTGTTTTATAAACAGCTAAACCTTGCTAATTCACCAGCCTCTTTGGCTGGCAGATTACTAGAGTATGCAGATTAGAACTAAAACAAATGATTACAAAGTCAAGGATATAGTCCATTGCCAAACACATTCTGTTCTTTTGCTTAGCGTTGTAGTTTTGCCTTAATTTATGGTAATCCTACCCACGCTGCAAGTTAACGTACTGCTGGTTCATAAATGGAGCGAAATCTACTACTCCATCTTGGCTGGGAAAGGAGAAGAGACTGCCAGGTTTTTAACGATGTTTTAAAGATGAAAATTACAATTTTGCCACATATTAATGTGAAAATATTTGAGATTCTTCACTGTACATACATAACGTATATGTGGACAAATACATAAAATCATACTGAAGTCCCAGTTCTAAGAGAACTCTCTTAGAACAGATGTTGAGTTTAATTTCTGTCATAAGGTATGATAGTCTGGTTTAATAAAAAAGAATTTACAGGCTTCAGTAGCTTCATGTTGAAGGGTATATTCTTTTCGACAAATGTCCTTTTACTCTGTCTTATCTCTTCCCATGTTTTCATATTGAATTCCAGCCACTATATTCAGTCCTGTGGTTTCTTCTTCCATTACAGGACCATATCAAAGTCTTTCCATGTTGTTCTCTGTATATGACCTACATGGTTAAGTCTAAACTTCTTAAATTGGCCTTCAAATTCCATCAAAAACTCATGCCAGCCACCTTCCAAGGCTTACCCCCAGTTGATTTTCCAGACAGCTTTACTTATAGCTAAATCCAGGAACGTAATGTAAACATGCTACTCTCTTTAATTCCCTAATTCTTCTCCATTGGATTCAAACCTACATCAATTTTCCTCAGTCTAAGCCTGCCTCTTGAGTAGTACTAAAGCCTTGAGTACAATTTCTCATGCATGGAATTTGTAAGAAATAGAATGTACTTCTCTGCAATGGAAAGAATTCACATTTCTGAATCCCAAGCCAACATAAGGGGCAACGTTTTTTTTTCCTTTGTATTGATATAATATATATACAGAAGAATGCACAAATCACAATTATTCAGCTAAGTGAATTTTCAGAATTTGAACACATCTGTGTAACCAGCACCCAGTTCAAGGTAATAAAATATTACTACCATCACAGAAGTTCCCCTCATGATCTTCACGTTTACTATCCTATGGCCCAAGGGGTAATAGAAAACTATCCTGTCTTCTACTACCACTGATTAGTGTTGCTTCTTAAGGAACTTTATATAAATTAAATTGCATGATATTTATTGTTTTGTGTCTTGTTTCTTTCAGTAAGCACTATGTTTGAAAGTCAACCACGTTGCTGCATGCAGTTGTAGTTCATTAATTCTCATTGCTGTGTAGGATATCATTGTGGTTTTTTTGCATGCTATTTAGGAAACCGTTGCCTAACTTCAATGCAGGATATATTGAAGAAGTTCTTTTATACCATTATCTGATCTGATCCTCAGAACATTCCTCTGAGGTAGGCAGAGCAGATACCATTACACCCACATTACAGAAGAATTGAGACTCAAAGAGAGGACATTTTGAAAAGCCAGTTCATCTGACTCTAGCTAAGTCTGGACAGTATCTCCTGTGACTACTGAACATGTCTCACTGTGCATGCCAAAACCGCACCCCTCTATGGCCTGACAGGAATCTGCTTTGGAAAAATGAAGCCAAAAAAGAAAGCGATAATTAGTATAATTAAATGATTCACTCTAAAATATAATGTTATTTGTCTTTCCTAAATCTCTTCTCTACAAGGGTAGTACTAAATAAATAAATAAATAACTCTTGCCGTTGAGTCCATCCCAACTTGTGGTGACTCCATGTGTTACAGAGTAGAGCTGCTGCATAGGGTTTTCTTGGCTGTTATCTTTATGGATGCAGACTGCCAGACCTTTCTCCCACAATGCCACTGGCTTTGTTTGAACAGCCAATATTTCAGGAGTAGTAGAAACGTTTAGGAAAAATCTAAAGTTCACTTTTCTCTGATCAGTAAGTGAGGCAGGGAGGGGAAGAATCCCTCCTGTATTTGGTTCCCATTACAAGTATTCTGTTATAAGAAAATAAGAAGGAAATGAAGAGAGAAAAAGGGTGAGAGATTCAGAGACAAAATGGAGTGAGAACAAGTAGCACAGCAGGAGAGAATGAAGACAGAGCAATAAAGAAAGCTGAGGGATATAGTGATTCAGAGACAGATAAATGAAGTGAGTGAAAGAAGAGAGTAAGGATAGAACAATAGATACCAAGTGAGGAAGGAGAGAAAAAGGCAGAAAAATAAAGGAAAAAAAAATTAAAGAAAAAGTAATTATCTATTAGCACTGTAATCTTGGGCTCATTTTTTATTCTCTTTAGTTTCTGTATCTTTAAAATTGAGATAATAACACATACCTCATGTGGCTGCTGTTGGAATAAAATGAGATAATGCAGGTAAATCTGTTTGCTTAACCGCTCTTCCCTGATGACTAAAATAGAATAATTTTTTTATGTTAAACCCTACCCTAGTGCCGTTGAGTCGATTCCGACTCATAGCGACCCTATAGGACAGAGTAGAACTGCCCCCATAGAGTTTCCAAGGAAAACACAACTATTTAAAAAGACTTCAGGACTGGCCACATCATGAAGTTGATGATGGATAGCATGTTTACATCCACGGCCTACTGAATAGGATTCCTAGCTTTATAATTAACAAAAAATTGACTTGGAAACTCAGTGTAGATACAAATCCAAGTACACCTGGAGGTATCTGGGCTCACTCCATGCTAAGCCTCAGGGATGATAAACAACTTCAGACTGAGTTCCAAGGTACAACAACCAGCTCAGATTCATTAGCAATTTTATTAATGGTCATGTTAAGTAGAAAGATAATTACTTTTTGTGATGACAAATAGGAAGATGTTATAATCACCAGGTATAAAAAATAATACCTGTCAGCAAGAAGAAATAAAACGGGGGCCAAGATACAGCAATTTTCTTTCTTCAGGCTCTTTGAAGGAAGTTTCAACTAAGCAAGGTTTGGCACATACACACAAGAAGTCTCATTATTGTAAGAGAAATGATTCATGTTACAAGGTATTTAAAATAATCCCCAAACTTAGGAAACTTCCATGGAAACAAATATAGTGGATCTCTGTATTGCTAATCACAATTTCTCCTTTACTAAAACTGGCGTCTTCTCCAAACCTATTTGGTTTCCTAACTAGCCTGGACTCCCTGTACTTGTATTTATTACAGTCAGTACTTATCTCCCAAATTGTTTTATTCATTTAATGACTCAAAAATATTTATTGTTTATAAAATAATCACAAGCACCCTGTTGGGCTTGGAAATATAAATATGGGTGAGAAGACAAGGTCTACCCGTTTCATGGAGTCCTCAGCCTAGTTCAAGTATCCATTCCTTGAAATGATAAGGAGGTAGAAAAACCTATTCAAAGCCAAGCAAAGTCTCTTGTTGACATTTTGCGGCTCTACAGTTGATGTCTACCATCCATTTGTCCATTCACCATGCTGTGATGACTTGCCTGTTGCTATGATGCTGGAAGTTATGCCAACGGTATTTCAAATGCCAACAGGGTCATTCATGGTGGAAAGGTTTTAGCAGAGCTTTCAAACAGATTAGGAAGAAAAGCCCAATGATCTACTTCTGAAAATTAACCAATGCAAACTGTATGGATCACAACAGAATATTTTCCAACATGCTATTAGAAGATGAGCCCCTTATTTTGGAAGGCAATTGTTGACCACAACAATTAAGCATACCAACAGTCATAAAGATGTCACAGAGCTGAGCAACATTTCCTTCTGTTGTACATGGGATCATCATGAATCTGAGCCAACTTGATAGCATATAACAACAGATGGGAATATGAGGTGTTTTGAAAGTTAACCTCAGGAGCCTCACAAACCATACCTTGATCTCTATAAACATTAGAGCTCTGATATTAAACTCTGGGGTAGCAAAAGTTCTCAGAGATAACTGTTTTCCATACTCAGGGTGAGAGTAATACCAGATTATTTGGAAGCACAGAACAAAGAAATTTCCTTGCATTTACTTTCCCTGATACTTACAAAATCTCCTTTCTCTGCAAGTCCCATTCTCTGATGATGTAAAGAGGGTTTTTTTTTTAATACCATAAATTTTTATTATTCATGGTACTTATATTCTATAAAGTCACCACAAACACTGAATTAACTGATACTGAGCCATTACCCCTGGGGGAAATACAAGGTTGAGTTCTTGTGAGCTTCTGGTCACACAGTTTTCATCACTGATCAATCCATAGCCTTGTTATATGTGTCTTTCTCTTTAAAGACACCTTATCTAATATATATGTCTTACAAATAACTAATTATATGCAGTATGTCTTTATAATAAAACACTAGCTAAGAAGAGTTTAGTATGTTCCTGGCCCTGGGTAATGTGACTATAAATTTATTTGGCTTTCAGCCTCACAGCAATGCTGTACACTACCTTTTCTTTTTTTAGTCACCATTTCATAAATCCACAAATTTAGCCTCTTTCCATCTTTTCCAGCTTCATCATGCTCTATAGATGTGACTTCAGCATTTCCCGAATTTTCTCATGTACGGATTGGCAAATTTCTTCTTCTTTTTTTTTTTTTCTTTCTGGGTGTACTGTATTGTTGATTCATTAACAAAGAACAATCAAAACAGAGGCATATCCTGTTAACATTGAATTCAAAGCCAATAGCGATATAACTCACATGTGAACTAAGCTTACCTAAGTCCATAAGGCACATCACAGCCTTTTTGTTCTTAGGAACAGGAGACAGCTTTTCAGCACGATGCCTGCAGGGCATTTTAAACAGCAAAGTCACAAACACAAAACACGCAAATGTGAAAAACATGCCACAACGTAGACTGCAAAAGGACACTTGTTTACAGTATGAGAAACGAGCTGAAACAAGAAGATAGAGTGTCGCCTTGTTCAGCCTCGGCTGTGAGTATGCAGGTTAGGCTGCTCAAATTTTTTCACTGTCCTGTGTATGTCTGTGGATGACCCCAACATTAATTTTGGGGTTACAGATAAATTTTAGGGAGTTGGTGAATTCACAAATGTGGACACCATGAGTAATGGGGATCGACTGTAACATTTCTATAAAAGATAAGGTCAAAGGAAGCCCTAAAAACTGGAAGGAGTTTGGAAGACCTACCTCTGTTGTAAGGAACTCTGCTGGTGTAGCAGTTAAAGCCTTCTGCTGCTCCATGGAAGAAGGAAGGGGCAATTTGCTTCTGTAAAGACTACAGCTTGGAAACCTTATGGAGCAAGCTCACTGTAAGTCAGAATTCTCTCAACAGCAACAAATTTGGTTTTGGTTTGGTAAAGTCTATTGTGGAGGTCATTGGTGGTTTAGTGGTAGAATTATTGCCTTTCATGTGGGAGACCTGGGTTCAATTCCCAGCCAGTGTACCTCTTGTGGAGACACCACCCATCTGTCAGTGCATGTTGCTATGATGCTGAACAGGTTTCAGCAGAGCTTCCGGATTAAGATAAAAATGGACTAGGAAAAAATGCTTGGCAATCTACTTCCAAAAATCAGCCAATGAAAACCCTGTGGGTCACAGTGGTCCTGTTTGTAACCGATCATGGGGGTGGCACATGACTGGGCACTGTTGTGCATGGGGTCCCCATTAGTCAGGGGCCAACTTGATGTCAGTTAACAACAACAACCACCAAGTTTATAATAATACCTCAAAAAGTGTAATTTAAAGGATTTATATACAGAGAGAGAGAGGCAGAGAGAGAGAGACATTAGGAAAGCATTTGATGCTTCAAGATAGACATGACACAAGAGATTTAAGCAGGGGAGGTTTTGTGATAAGGAAATGTTATATCCACTGGGCTCATGGGATACACTTAGGGAAAGATGAAGTAACTGTAGATCAGTGCTAGGTTCCTCAAATTAGACATAGAGGCCTGATCAGGGGCCTGAACACCAATGGTCCCGCCTGGAAAAAAACAGATAGAGACATCCTAGAAAATATATTCTGTGTGGTGTCTAGGGGGATGCCTTCTGTGGCTCATAAAGGGGACCCAGGGGATCATCATCCATACAGGGTTCACACAGATACACTGGCCTGTGGAGAACATGGTGATGAAGGTGCTCTGCCCAGAATAAACTCAGATGGAGGGTCCGACCTCACTACCAGACTCTCATTATGATCAGCTACAACCCCACCCTGCACAGAACTACCTATAGTGCCTTCAGCCAATGGAGTCCTTGCTTCTTACTCACCTCCATCCAGACAAAACCAGATGGAGCACTGGCTTCCTTCAGCTCCCTCCAGAAATTCCAGAAAGTAAATCTGATTTGCAAAGGCCTGTGGGGTTGAGATTGAAGTTACCTTGGAAACATCTCTATGGTGTAAGAAGATGAATGAAAAACACCTTCAGTGGAAATTTGTGGGATTGAAGTGCAGAATTTGCTTCAGGTGTTTCTTGTCTATTTGCTTTGTGCTGTTTTGAATGCACAGTGCTCTCATTCCCAAAGCTATAGGGCACCCATACACACTCACAACTGCAAGCCCCTCACACACTGTGCTCAATTGTTCACCCAAAGCATGACATTGTATAACTCCTAATGTTGCTTCTTTCTGTAAAATCATGTGAGTGTGTTCGCTGTAACTTAACTCCTTGTCACATACTTAGTGATAATTTATTTTAGTCTAACAATGCACTATACTTTTTTAGAAAACATCATGTCTCTCAGTGTGGAATTATAGTCCCTTCTTCTGGGTCCTCTTTTTTGCTGACTGTCCGCTTTACCAAGCATTATGTCTTTCTCTAGGGACTGGTCCCTCCTGATAACATGTCCAAAGTATATGAGACGAAGTCTGTCCATCCTTCCTTCTAAGGAGCATTCTGGCTCTACATCTCCCAAGATTTGTTCATTCTTCTGGTAGTCCATGGTGCATTCAGTATTCTTTGCCAACACCATAATTCAAATGCATCAATTCTCCTTTGGTCGATAACTAGTTTCAAAATTTCCCTCAAGGCCTTCGGTGGGGCATTTAAGCTATGTCAAAAGATCATGTTTCTCTGAGCCTTTATTGGCCTTCTATCTACATAGCTAATTTCATATACATTGTAACAGCAAGGTTAATTTTACTCCTGCCTGTAATTAAAGATCCCTAGCCCAATATTCTAGGAGCCCTGGTGATCTGGTGGTTAACCAAAGATTCAGCAGTTTGAATTCATCAGCTGCTCCTTGGAAACTCGATGGGGCAGTTCTACTTTGTCCCATAGGGTCAGTACAAGTCAGAATTGACTCAAGGACAATGGGTTTGGTTTTTTTGTGTAGCCCAATATTCTAGAACTCAGCATCATACTTCAACACTTGTTTGAGTCTGACCCTAATTTTCAGCCCCATGCCTCATGACTGGGCCTGTGCTTTGTTCCATTTTGAACATCAGTTGTATAAGTGGATCCTCTACCAGGGTCATTGTTTTGGTGGTCCAGACAGATTTAGGCCCAAGTGACATCTTAGCTTTCCTTTAACATAGAGTACAACATAGCTTATTGTAATCATTCTATTCTTCTGAAGGTCATTCTGTAAGCTCCTGAGGAAAGGAATTGAGTTTGCTCATCTCTATCCCAGGTCCCCAGAACTTTTCTTGGCTGTAATAATCTATTATACCACACATCACAGTATATTGTAACTTTTATTTGTTGCCACCTACTCACCATGTCCTCAAGTCAAAATTGGACACACTCGTCTCATCTATCAAAACATCCTATTAAAACACATACTTTAAATTAAAATACATTCAGAAAATATCTGTGGCCAGAAATATGTGTAAAAATTAGATATGTGTTACTTTATCCCTTAATGTATTCAGGCATTCTATATATAATCACTGAGCCCTTATAATTGTGCTCGTTCATATCTATCCCTGATAGAGATTTTATATTATGTATTTTATTTAATTTTACTCACTCTGGACATTTCAATAATAAGACCTACTTATTGAATACAAAATACAATTTTAAAATGGAAAGAAATCTTTGAAATTTTTCAAAATACCTGATTATCAATGGCAAATGTGTCAATTCACTACCAAAATCAAAGTATGAAAAACAAACGCTATGATGACACCTCATTCTCTATCCTTTTCTGACCAGATCCAGTGTGTCTTATTCAAGCATTTCTCAAATGAATGGGGATAGAATGACTACTGCTTACAAGTAAAGCCTCTCCTGTTCAGATTTCATTGTAACAGGAATTTACTATGTTATTAACAAAGGCAAGAGTCCCTAGGTAGTCCAAATGGTTAATGTCCTGGGCTGTTAACAAAGAGATCAGAGGTTCTAGTCCACACACAGGCATCTTGGAAGAAAGGTCTGGTGATCTACTTCCAGTAAATCAGCCACTGAAAACCCTGTGGAACACAGTTCTACCCTGACCCACATGAGCTCTCCATGAGGTAGAAATGACTTAAAGGCAACTGGTGATTAGAAAAGGCAACACTGTTTTGCCATGGTTGTAGATAAACACTTCCTCTATTTTATTTAAGTGGGAGGAAAAAAACAAAAACCAAACCTTTTGCCATCGAGTTGATTCTGACTCATAGTGACCCTTACAGGATAGAGTAGAACTGCCCCACAGGGTTTCCAAGGAGCAGCTGGTGGATTTGAACTGCAGACCTTTTGGTTAGCAGCCAAGCTCTTAACCACAGTACTGTAGTGAGAAGGAGAACCTTATCTAATCTTCTTTCACTTTCTGGAAGAAGGGTTCAAAGCCTACCTAGGGTTCAAGTACACAAACATGTCTTTGTGTTGCCCTGAGCTGAACAATGATTCTCAACCAAGCTGGGGTGCAGCAGTAGTACCCACCCCACAGCTTGGCCTGTGTTGTAGGAAGGCCCTCCAGAGGCAGCCTCACAGGAAACCAGTCCCTCCACTGCAAAGGACCAGAATAATCAGCCTCTCAGCAGCCATCCCAGGGAATTCCAGGCCCAGAGAAACAGTTTCACAGGATACTGGCCTCATTGATTGTGTCAGTTTAAAGCAGCCTAACAAGAACTGACAGTGATTCATTCAAAACCAAGTGTTGGGAAAAATCAAAGCCTTGGCTTCTTTTTCTTTCTTCTAAGTGATATAGGCTTCTTTACAGTTTTTAATATATTAGAAATAGAAGGAACAGTACCTTATCAATAGTCAGTAAAAGGATGATAGATACCATCCCTCAGTGTTTTAGACACCTTCAATGCCTCTCTTCTTCTAAATGGTACTATCCAAAAACCTGCACCTAGAGTAGTGTCCAGGGTCTTAAAAGCCTGTGAGTGGCCGTCTAGGATACTCCCCTGGTCTCACCCCTTTGAGAGCAAGGAAGAATGAAGAAAACTAAAGATACAAGGGAAAGATTACTCCAAAGGACTAATGGACCACAACTACCACAGCCTCCACCAGACTGAGTCCAGTACAACTAGATGGTGTCCAACTACCACCACTGACCACTCTGATAGGGATCACAACAGAGGGACCTGGACAGAGCTGGAGAAAAACATAGAACAAAATTCTAAGTCAAAAAGAAAGATCAGACTTGTTGGACTGACAGAGACTGGCTAAGTCCTGAAAGTATGCTCCCTGGTCACCCTTTCCGCTCAGTAATGAAGTCACTCACTCCTTAGGTTCAGCCTTCAGCCAAAGATTAGACAGGCTCATAAAACAAAACAAGACTAAAAAGGCACACTAGCCCTGGGATAAGACAAGAAGGCAGGAGGGTACAGGAAAGCTGGTTAATAGCGAACTCAAGGTTGAGAAGGAAAAAAGTCGACATGTCATGGGGTAGTTAACCAATGTCATAAAACAATATGTGTACTACCTGTTTAATGAGAAACTAGTTTGTTCTGTAAACCCTCATCTAAAATACTATATTTAAAAAAAAAAAAAAAAAAAAAAACCTGCACCTGGACTTAGTCTAAGGGTACTCCACAATCTCCATCCCCTTCCTCGGAATTCAATATGAAACACATAAGCCGTCACCCTGGCATGTGCCTTCGCTCCACACTTTACAATTATCTATAGGAGCCCTTTTTGCACAGTGGTTAAGAGCTCAGCTGCTAACCAAAATAACGGCAATCTGAATCCAACAGCCACTCCTTGGAAACCCTTTGGGGCAGTTCTACTCTGTCCTATAGGATCACTATAAGTCCGAATTCACTCGATGGCAATAGGGATAGTAGTCCCTGGGCGGTGCAAATGCGTAAGCGCTCGACTACTAACTGAAAGATTGATGGTTTGAACCTGCCCACAGGTGCTTTGAAAGAATGGCTGGAAATCTGCTTCCAAAAGGTCACATCCTTGAAAACTCTTTAGAACACAGTTTTAGTTTGTAACACATAGGGTTGCCATGAGTCAGAATTGACTTGATGGCAAATTTGTATGTGTGTGCGTGTGTTTTTAATCTACTTAACTTTTAAAGCCCATCTTAAGTACTACCTTCCCGTGGAAACTACACTGACCGCACCAGCTCACTGAGGACTCCCTTCTCTGAACTGTCTGAGCCACACTTAAACTACCAAGGCAGCCATTACCTAGCACTAGTTTTTGTAGATATGTTGTCCCTTCAAAGAAAGCACATGTCTTTCAAGGGTAGAAGCTATACCTGCAACCTGCTTTTGATGCTTAGTATCTCTCTTCCAGGAGGAAAATTCAAGGACTCAGATGATAATGATGACACTATATTTGTGGAGCTTGCTTTGTGTGGAGTTATGTGCTGAGCTCTACAGGAGACCCTTTCTGCACTAACTCACACAGAGAAAGGCAGTAATAGTCCCTTCCTACCAGTCTTGATTCTACTAAGAAAAAGCCAATCACTTTGTAATGATAATTGCTTTTGACCTACCCTTCTGGATGCCACTGGTAGGTACGATGGAGTTCACTTAAGCAAAGCTTTAGTATAAGAGATCAGGAATAATTAAGAGAGGGAGGGTCAAGAGAGGAAGCAATCATGGAGAAGTCTTATCTTAAAGCATAGGAAATGTCAAGTTGGATTCATTCTGTGTAAAGGTCAGCCCTAACATGCCAACCTTTAAATTTTCATTTGAAGGACTCTGTTTGAAATACCATGCTACAAATTTGTAAAAAACCATTCACTCTGGGAAAACCTTTTATACAGCCACAGAAGACAAAGACACTAGAGTACAAAACTACATAAAAACAATAAAAATTCCCCAAATTTCCAGTGGATCAAGTGAACAAGCATATAAAAATTTAAACATCCAGAAGAACATTCTGGGAGAAAGGAAGCAAGTAAACAACCAACAAAATCCAACTGTTCTTAGAGTCCGGGAACTTGGTTCCTAGTCCCATTTTTCTATTTACTGGCTTTGCGACATTCAGCAAGTTAAAACATTTCACCTTTCTCTAATATAAAATAATGCTTGGCTTCCATACCATAAGCAATTGTCTTGTGAAACAAAATGGGATATTACAAGTGAAAAATTTTGAAAAATCATTAACCGTTGCACATTTATTATTTTGACACCTTCATATATAGAGTTATATGTTCTCTTAATGATTGTGAAAGTTACAACCAAATATTGTCTACCATTTTGATTTAAAATGAAATGAGTTCTTGAGTATCGTCCTAAGAGATCAGCTCAAACTGGTTGCTTAGGAGAAGAGGTATTTAACTAAAGTTTACACAGAATTGAATACCACAAACAGACATTTAAAAATAGATTTTTTCTTATTTTGTAATTTATTTCATTTTTATTGTTGTTGTTGATAATAAACACACAAAAACATACACCAATTCAGCGATTTCTACATGTACAATTCAGTGACATTACTTTCTTCAAATTGTGCAACCATTCTCACTCTTTTTCTAAGTCATTCCTCCCCCATTAGCATAAACACACTGCCCCCTAAGTTTCTAATCTAGTATTTTGAGTCTCTGTTGTCAGTTTGATCTTGTATGGATAGATCTTAAGAGAGCACAATGTTCAAGGCAGACATTCCTCACTGGATATGCTAAAATATTATTTAGTTTTAAGAAGATTTCAAGGGATATTTTTGGTTTAGGGTTTAAAGATTATCTCAGGGCAATAGTTTCAGGGGTTCTTCCTGCCTCCATGGCTCCAGAAAGTCTGGATTCCATAAGAATTTGAAATTCTGTTCTGCATTTTTCCCCTTTTGATCAGGATTTTTTTTTTATCGAATCTTTGATCAAAATGTTCAGAAGTGGTAGGCAGGCGCCACTGAGTTATTTTATTCTCATGGCAAAGGGGGCGGTTGTTCATGGAAACAATTAGCCACACATTCCATTTCCTCTTCCTATTCCTGATTCTCCTTCTTTCTCTGTTACTCCAGGCAAATAGGGATCAATTATTGTGCCTTGGCTGGCGGCTTCCAGGCTTTTAATATCCCAGGCACTACATGATGAACCGGGATAGGACAGAAGCACTAAGCACCATATGAGGCCAATTAACTGGGATGTCCCAAGAAATCATGACCCTAAACCTCCAAACCAAGGAACCAAATTCCATGAGGTGTTTGGTTGTACATAAGCAGCCTCAACAGATAATATTTTTTTTTTTTTTTGTGAATACATCTATCACACAACTTTTACCAATGGCATTGATTAAGGGTACGGTTGCACAGCCTATTAATATCACTGATGTTAATAAATGGTAAAAATAGAATTAAAAAAAAATGATGATCCAGTCAGGAACCCAATAAATATGCTCACTGAACACCTACTATATGTGGGTGTTCTCTAAGACTGTAGGAGATATAGAGCTGAAAAAAATCAGTATCTCTGCTCCTAAGAAGATTAGAAGGTAGCCATACACTGTTAAAATAAGTAAAAGGTTGAGGTTGTTGTTAGTTGTCATTAAATTGGCTCCGGCTCATAGTGAGTTTATGTATAACAGAAAAAAAAAAAAATGTCATCCACTTCTATGCCATCTCCATGATCATTGGTATGTTGGAGCCTGTTGTTGCAGCTCTTATGTCATTCCATCTCATTAAGGGTTTCCCCCATTTTTGCTGACCCTCTACCAATCATGATGTCCTTGTCTAGTGATTGTTTTTTTCTGATGATGTGTCCAAAGTAAGCGAGCCAAAGTCTCCCCATCTTTGCTTTTAAGGAGCATTCTAGTTGTATCTCTTACATGACTAGATTGTCTAGTCTTCTGGTAGTCCATGATATATTTAATATTCTGTCTTCCATTTCCATTATCCAGCTTTTGCATGCATATGAATGATCAAAAAGGCCATGGTTTACATCAAGTGTACCTTAGTCATCAAAGTGACACTTTTTCTTTTAAAAACTTTAAAGAGGTCTTTTGGAGCAAGGTTAAGGTAGCAGGTGAAACAAACAAAAAACAGGGGATTGTATAAAGAAGTGTTAGGAGATTTCAGAGTAATGAGAGACCCCTATCAATATAATGGCGAGGAAGTATCTTGGAGGAAGATATGGTGAACTGGTGAGCAAAAGGTGTCTTGCTGACCATTTTGAGTCTATGTAATAGGACGAATACTTAAAAATATTGGATGGAGTAGAGGTGAGAAGGTACGAGGGTGAGGAAGAAAAAAGGATGTTTTTGATTTGATCCAAAAGGCATTGACATATTAAATACTCCTCTTAACTGAGGTTTGGATCTACATGTCAAACTGAAATGAAAGGAATTTTATCAAACTAACAAGATCAAGGAGAACATTTAATTAGAGGTAAATTCTTATGCGCTTAATTCCAAACCGGAAAGAAGATGATGTAAAAACTGAACTTACTAATACTTGAGGTACAACAGACACTTGGCAAGCACTCCCACTTTTTATGGCCAAATGAATCCACCACCCATGTCTTTTAATCTCATTAATGATAGATTATATCCACAAATAAAAATTAATTACACACACATATCCATATATATATCCCTATGTATGTAGGTGTGTGTGTGTGTGTGCACATACACTATATATATAACTACATTAATATATGTTGGGAAAGAAAAAAAAACTTGATGAGAGATGAAATATAAAAAAATATCAGAATGAAATTTAGAGTTGCCAAATGGATACTTTTTCAGAAGGTTGAACAGAAGAAAATGATGAGATTAAATTAGCTGGATTGGAACAATGCTTTCTAAAAAGTGACCTATTCTGAGATGGGAAGATCGTACTCTTTGAAGAGGAGACAATCAGCTTTTGTGAGTTATGTCAGTGTAAAAGCTGCTTCCAGCAGAGAGGGGCAGAGCCCAGCACTTGCTTTTGAGAGGAGATGGTAAGATGACAGAACGATGAACTTTAATGGGCCATCAGATATTTTTAAATAGCATTTTCCATTTTAAATGTGTATCTAAATCCAATACTTGTAGAATGAGGGCTAAAAGCTTCAGTTTAAACCAGCAAGACCATCACCAGTATCTGCACCGAAAGCTCTCTGACAAGAATACACTTGATTTCCAACCAGCAAGAGACTAGTTATTCCATTTAGGGAAATGACATTCTGATGACCTGAAATTACCCTTGCAGTTTCCGCAGACTGTAGCTTCGGCAAAGCAGCTCCTCCGGGTTTCACAGAAAACCTTTGCTAAGGCATTTAAAGAAACTTTTCCAGGGGGATCATTCTTCCCCTAGCTCCTTTGCTAAAGGTGGTATGCATGGCTGCCAACATGGCGCTTCCTGCTACCAGTGTTGGTAGCTCATTCATTTAGAAACAGTTATTGAACATTTAAGGAGCCTTGATGGTTGGCAGTGTGGTTTTTTGGGATGATTAACAGTGGTTAGACGCTTGGCTGCTAACTGAAAGGTTGGAATTCACCAGTCACTCTGTGGTAGAAAGATGTGGCCGTTGGCTTCCATAAAGATTAAAAGATTACACCCTTGAAAATCCTATGGGGAGGTTCACTGTGTCCTACAGGCCAGAATGACTCTGAATGGGAATTGTCTCGACAACGGGCTTGTTGGTTTTTTTTTTTGGTTTAGAAAACACTATGTGCCAGGCTGTGCTAAATGTGTAATACAAAGATTAAAGACATAATGCCTGCCTTCAATGTCTCACCACCCTTTGGAGAAGATTATCAAGTAAACACATATTCAGAATACAGCAGAAAGATGGCCATCAACTTGAATTCCTGAAAAGGTGGTTCATGTTTGCAGCCTCTACTCTTCTCATTCACTCTTCAGCACTGCAGAATGGCTTCTCTCCCTGCCTGACAGTGATCTTCCCCAAATCACCAGAACTGCTCAACCATACAACCTGATGGTCTGTTTTCAATCCTGATCGGACTCATTTTCCAATAGCATTTGCCAATTTGCATCACCCACTAATATTCTGAACTCTCTCGTTCTTTGGCTCCCTGAAAAGTGCAGTATTTTGATTTTCTCCTTCCAACCTTGAGCATCCCTTCTACACTTCCTTGAATTGAGTCTTTTCCATTGTTTGCTCCTTTTCCTTAAATGTTGTGAGCCTCACACAGAACTTTATTTAGTTCGCTCTAAAAAAAAAAAATTTTTTTTTACACAATCTTATCTCTCAGAGTTCCTAAGGAAAACAAAATCTCCAAATAATTCAGATATATAATCCATTGTCTATTTTGCTCATTAACCCACTGTCGTCAAGTCGATTCTGACTCATAGCGACCCCATAGGACAGAGTAGAACTGCCCCGTAGAGTTTCCAAGGAGATCCTGGTGGATTTGAACTGCTGACCTCCTGGTTAACAGCCGTAGCACTTAACCACTACACTACCAGGGTTTCCATTTTGCTCATTAGATTTTGGAAATACCTCCAGGCTTCCATTCAAGATGGTGAACAGAACACCTAAATTCACCATGCTGAATTTCCATGTATATTCATAATTATATATATATAATGTAATATAAAAAAAAAGAACACTGCTATCAAGTCAATTCTGACTCACAGTGACCCTATAGGACGGAGTAGAACTGCCCCATAGAGTTTCCAAGGAACACCTGGCAGATTCAAACTACTAACCTCTTGGTTAGCATTGTTTGACTTTGTCACTTAACCACTATGCCACCATCAATGTGACAAGACAGGAGAGGATGCCATTCCCATATTCAGTACTGTGAGATAGTTTGCAAAATATAATATAGGCTTCAATTACTAAATAGAAAAATTATGGCTACTTTACTATTCAATGCATGAAAAGGCAATTCGCCGAGTCTCTGAAACACACAGTGGTAGGGATTGGATGGCTAGGGAGGCCCTGGGCAATCAATGGAGCCCAGATTCTGCAATGCATCAGACTGGGCACCGGGGCAATCTATGAGATCTACAGGCTTGGACCATCACTTCAGTTGTTTTTTGCTTGTTTGTTTGTTTTTTTGTCATAGGCAATCATATATGCAATGCCCCAGCAGGCAACTGACAATGGCCTCGCCACCCAGTGCTATTTTTTGAACTTTTATTTTGTCAGATAAGGAGACCAGTTGCATGTGAGTAGTAGAAAGTAAGCTACAACCACAGTTATTTGTTTGGCAGGAAGATTTATTCTTGGGTTTTCTTCTCTGTGTTGGTGGTGTTTACCACGTGTGTTTGTTATGGCAGCACCATCTTAGCAAGAACATGAACCTTGTGTACTAGGTGGCACAAATGTCCAAGGTATAAGGCTACAGGGCCTCCTCCTTACCAAGCTTGCCTCCAGAGTATGCTTTGTCTACAGTCTGTGCCAACTACATTTCCAAATTTAACACTTGAGCCCACTTCCTCTAACCCTTCTCCTCCAGCCCATATCACCTGCACTTAGGGGTGCCACTACATGTTTGGTGCTCCAGTTGCATTACAACAACTGGAGAGAGCAGTGTGCTATGAAGCCTTGTAAAGGTAACAAACCTTGGTGCTATTTGCAAAATAGTGTTGCGCCCTCTCCCTGAGGTTGGTTGTGACACGCTAAAGTTAGCTGGGCTACTGCTGTCTCTCCCTAATTGAAGTGGCTTTGCTCACTAACAAACTATCTTTAGTTACACCCCTTCTTTAAACAGCATGCGCTCCATGTCACGTGTGGTAAATGAGTGGCATGGTGTATCAGTCAATTATTGCCACAATAATTTTGAGTGACAAACACCTCTAAGTCTTAATAGCTTACGATAGCAAGCAAGCACTTATTTCTCTTGCTTCTGAAAATTAGCTGTGGTTTTTCTGGGATATGATAAGCTTGGCTGCAGGTCGGATTCAGACCTGTCCCAAATATCTTCTGTTTTTGGTACAGCAGATACCTGAGGCACATGTTTCTTATGGTAGATCACAGGAGCACAAGTTGATGAGCAGAAACACAAAATGCTTCTTAAGGCCCAACCTCAAAGCTGTCACCATTGACTACATTCCGTCGATCATCAGTCATATGGTTAAGCACACCTGGAATGAGGTGGATGGGACCCCAAGTGGTTAGCAATAAAGATGATGGGTAAGGATGGGTAGTGGTCGAGATGAATGGGATAAAATCTTAACCTTGTAAAGACAACAAGAGTCTTTGCAAGAGTAGTAGATTAGTTTATTGTTCACAGTTTTTTCCTCCCTCCTAGCTATAAAATTATATATTCATAAATTTCATCATATAACTTCACAGTTACTAAATCTTGGATTTATCAGACTAGTCTGCAGTTAGATACTGCCAACATGTATTTTGTAAAAATTATTCCTTTTCTTATCCATGCTGAAGCAAATTTCTCCTAATTCATGGTATGTGTGTGTATACTATATACGTACACATGGTATATATGGTCAAGTAAATATAAATTTGGGAGGGAGAGGAATTGAATACATAGGATTCAAATTGCCATCTTGAACCAGGAGAGTTTTGTGTGCAGTTTTCCATATTTGTTTAAGCATGTGTCTCCCAAAAGGGCTACATATTATCCCTGTATCCCAGGCATATAATATTGCTTCTGGTATATCATATTTTTACATGTTGCTGAAAAAAATTAGCATAGCATACTTACGAAAATATCTCACAGGGGAGGGAGCAATTAACAAAAAAACATAGAAGGCACACATTATTTGTGAAAAAATGTGGTAGGCATGTAGTATGTACTCAATAAAAGTTCAACTACTAATTTATAAAATGAATGCTTTCATTCTTCCCTATGCATACATTTCATGATAAAAACTTAAATTCTGTACCTAAATCCTGCTTCTCTCCATTTCCATCCATTCTCTGACTCAGAGGTTTGATCCTTTTTGCTCTGCCTGCATGTATTCCAATTCTATGAAACAATTCTTTGAGATGAGGTGAAATATGTACTTAATAACTTAGGTGTGTGCAAACTGTTATCTCCTAACAACACAGTGGACTGTTTCCATGAGTTTTCATAGGATATGGTGGATAGCGAATGTTAACATTAGTATACCATGGTTCTGGAATTTTCTGTCATTGTTTGACTTTGTAAAGCTACTTCACTTCTCTAGTCCTCAGTGTTTTTCAATGAAAATAGAAACTTTTTTTAAAGCTACCTTTCCCTCTTAGCTTATCCTGCTAAACCAAATGAGATAATGTTTGAGAATATACTTTGAAAGATAAAAAAAAAGTGTAACACAAATATGCTCTGCAATTATTAAAGCAGAAATGCAATAAATTCAAACGCTGTAGTATGGAAAGTAAATATGACTTGTGTCTCTCAGGGCAAGAAGAGAAGAACAACAAAAAAAAAGATATGGAGAAACTATTTTTAGTTCATCCCTGCCTAGACAAAATGGTTTTAAATGTAGTATAGGAAGAATAAATATAGCTCCTTAAGCAATAAAATGTCCTCCGTCTTATTTCACGAACCATCTACAACAAGGAATCCAGAAAGTGGACAAGCACAGGGAGGAAGAGAACAGCAGCTGCACCAGGGGATCACTGTGAGAGTGATTTTTCAGAATCTGTCTGCCTCGCTCAAGGTTCAGGGTGCCAGCTGATGCATTCTGTTAAGAAAGTGAGTGGACCTTGATAAAAGGATCCTCTTATCCAGGGAGGTTTTGGGGAGCAACGCGGAAAGCAAAGAAGGAAGTATCCATACCCCTGACGTCCACAGTGAGGAATTCTGGGCTAGTGTTCCATCTGACTCCATCTAACAGCAGGACCTTTCTTGCACTGCCATTCATATTCTAGGACTAGAAAAAAAAAATCATTTCAAAAGCTAAATCTCATACTGAGGAGCCAATTTCCCCTAACAATAGCTAACGATGAGTCTTCTTGAAATCCCGTTTCCAATCAAATGACTGGGATTATCAGAGCAAGTATCTCTGTATTAAGGCAAGACTAAAAGTCTGGTCAGGACTTCTATGCTATGGATAAAACCGCTAATAAAAGCCACTCTAAGATATTTCTCTGAGACACTCAGAATGAACACTAATTAACCCAGACAGCGAATCTTCCAAAGGTGTATTCTTTCTGTTGAAGAATATCCTGTATTGGCATTTTTGTGAATCATTCTTGACATTTTGCCAGTTCTGCTGTCAACATTCAAGGGATACAGAAATAGTCAGTGGTTTTTTTAAAAGCAAAATCTATAAAACAAAGACTGATTATAAAACTACTGGCTGGCTTAAAAAAATAAAAATAAAACACAGAGATGACTATTAAAAAACAAAACTTCTAGGAAAGCCTCCTGTGGTGAAATTATTTCATCTGGTGTGATCGGACTACATTTGAAACAGTCAACTTGGGTTAAATTTGAGTGCTCTTCACTTGTAGGAATGAAAGCGTTTTAGCTTATTGAGTGGTATGTATGTGTCTGTGTGTGTGTCTGTGTGCGTGCATACGTACACACATTCATTCAAGAAATGTTTTTTCAACACCTACTATGTACCAGACACTACTAATAAGCCCTTAAAATGGTTACTGTTGCTGTTTTATAAATATTTATAATTGCTCTAAAAATAGTAGTTCCCAAATCTTTAAATGTTTATGTTACATCTTTAAGCTACTGAACACTTTTTAAATATACAGTTAAAAACAAAAAACTCAAACCCGGTGTCATGAAGTCAATTCCAACTCAAAATGACCTTATGAGACAGATTAGAACTGCCCCATAGGTTTTCCAAGGAGCAGCTGGTGGATTCGAACTGCTGATCTTTTATTAAACAGCTGGATGCTTAACCACTGTACCACCAGGGCTCCAAGAAACAAAGACAAAGTTCTATTTCAGTATTTTTTTTTAATATATTGAGTCTCCATATACACTCAAAAGTACATAGTATGTGGAAACTCAATATTAAAAAAAAAAAAAACTGACGTAGAACTTTTTTAGTGCTTCTGTAAAAGAAATATCACAAGTGGGTGGCTTTAGCAAACAGAAATTTATTTTCTCATAGTTTTAGAAGGGTTTAAGTCCAAATTCAGGGCACCAACTCTAGGGGATGGCTGTCACTGTTCAGTCTGGGGAAAACTTGTTTCTTTCAGTTTCTCTTCCTGGGTTCCTTGGTGATCCCCACATGACATCAATCTTTCCCCCTTTCTGTTTGCTTGCTTCAGTGCCTGTTGTTGTTGTATGGCCAGTTAGCTCTGACTCAAATTGACCCTGTGCCTAACCTATTCTTTTTATAACACACCTACACTGGCATAGGCCCATTAACATTAACAAAGAAGATCCTATTCCCCGATAGGATTATATCCACAATCTGTAGGCTGAGCAAATAATCCAAGAAGCAGGAAGAAAAACTGAGTATCAGAATTGGAGAAAGACTCATTAACAAAATGCAATATGCAGATGACATAACCTTGCTTGTTGAAAACGAATAGGACTTGAAGCCCTTACTGATGAAGATTCAAGACCACAGCCTTCGGTATGGATTACACCTCAACAAAACAAAACAAAACAAAAAAACCAAGCCCAGTACCGTCGAGTCAATTCCAACTCATAGTGACCCTATAGGACAGAGCAGAATTGCCCTGTAGAGTTTCCAAGGAGCACCTGGAGGATTCGAACTGCCGACCCTTTGGTTAACAGGCATAGCACTTAACCACTATGCTACCAGGGTTTGCAACATAAAGAAAACAAAAATCCTCAAAACTGGACAAATAAACAACATCATGATAAATAGAGAAAAGATTGAAGTTGTCAAGGATTTCATTTACTTGGATTCACAACCAACATCCATGGAAGCAGCAGTCAAATCAAATGACTCATTGCATTGGGCGAATGTGCTGCAAAATACCTCTTTAAAGTGGTAAAAAGCAAAGACGTCACTTTAAGAACTAAGGTGCACCTGATCTAAGCCATGGTGATTTCAATCATCTTATACGCATGTGAAAGCTGGACAGTGAATAAGGAAGACTGAAGAAGAATTGATGCTTTTGAATTATGATGCTAGTTAAGAATATTGAATATACCGTGGATTGCCAGAAGAGTGAACAAATCTGTCTTGGAAGAATTACAGCCAGAATGCTCATTAGAAGCAATGATGACGATACTTCATCTCACATACTTTAGACATGTTATCAGGAGGGACTAGTCCCTGGAGAGGGACACCATGCTTGGTAAAGTAGAGGGCTAGTGAAAAAAGAGGAAGACCAACAACGAGATGGATTGACACAGTGGACGCAACAATGGGCTGGAGCATAACAATGATTGTGAGGGTGGCATGGGACCGGGCAGTGTTTTGTTCTGTTGTACATAGGGTCACTATGAGTCGGAACTGACTTAACAGCACCTAACAACAACAACAACGTTAAGAGGTTAGGATTTACAGCATGTTTACTCGGGGGACGCAATTCAATCTACAACAAACTTCAACTACTCGAGTGGAAATGAGGAGTCTATTCATTAGTCTATATATTAGTCCCCAGCCCCACCCAGCACCACCCACCACGTCCTTTAGAAAATCTATCCATGGAGAATGAATTGAAGAGTAAAATTATTTTCAAAAATGACAAGTCACATTTCATACTTGTATCCCTTCTCTTTAATTACATGGCTTCTGTACTTAGAGGAACACACCATCTGACCATACTCTATTCTCCTAACATGAGTGAGAAATAAGAGAAGATTCAAGGATATTTTTCAAAAATTACATCCATGGACCAAAGCAATTGACACAGCTTTTTGGATCAACATCAAACCAATAAGAGAAAAACCGTTTTGACTAAGAACCCAAGAGGTGAGGCAGAATGGAGGAAATGGCATGGTTCTTTGTATCTTGAGAAGTGGAGTCTTTGAGAAGCTACTGGATAAATCAGAAATAGCAGATTTTTGACATTAAAGGAGAAGAGTCTCGCTTAACCTATGGGAGACAAACAGGAGAAGCTGATCCTGGGACCTAGTGTCTGACTTTACCCTCATTCTGACTTTATATTTGTTTTTCTAAGACAAACAAACAAACAGCATTTCAATACTCACCTACCACTTGCTACAACACATGGTCTTGAGAGAATTTATGAGCAAAATCAGGGTATTTAAATATATTTGTATAGTTCCTGGAATCCTCAGAGAGCAGGGTGTGGGTAAATAAAACCCTAACGATAATAATATCTCCCAGAGCTCTGTGAGATGGTGGCTGTGGACTTCAGGCTTCTCTGGGCATAAATGTCTTTTCTCAGACTTACACTGCAGTCAGATGGGGTGCCCTGCCCTTACCCTAGCTATCTGATGACTTCTGCAAGTACAGAAGAGATTAAGCATGTAGGCAAGGGTGGGAAGATTCTCTGCCCATTCCTATTGCTTAGGCACTCAGCCCTGTGGTCATCCACCTAAACTGGCATTGTCATAATCGTTGCTGGAGAAAAATGGCTCCTGGGCAGAGTCTATCGGTAGGAGGTTTGGCTGAGGGAGAGAGATAAAGAGAGTTCTCATCCAGCATCATATTTCTTTCTCTGCCTCAGTAATAGCAAGAAGAATACTGAAAATGACTGAGTAAATTGTTTCTGGAATAAATGTGTCCTCTCCCACTGCTCTTCTCTTTCTCCTTTTTGTTCCCTGGCTCCCTCCCCTCCCTCCTATCTCCTCCCACTCCTCCGCAAGCATAAAAACCTCTCTTCTCTCTTTCAGATAATGTGTATGTACTGAAAGACCACTGGGGGCAAAATATATATATATATATATACAATTTTCCTAAAACTTCAGGTTGCAATGTCCAGCTTCCCAGGCCATGAGTTAGATCTGGCCAAGTTCAGAAGCAGTATTCACCTTCAGATTTGTACATTCTAGTTAGAACTCAGAGGTCACTTGCGTGCCACTGACCAGATAACGTGGTCTGTCCCCTGAGGTTTTTCCTCAATACCAACGTCAATCCCCTTGGCTAGCAAAATAATGATTCCTTACTGAAGGCAGAGTTCAATTTTCAGGCTAAGTACATTCCACAGAATGAAGTTGCTAGCTTTGTTGCCACTATGTGTTTGTGACTGTGCAATAAAGCCATGTCTCTCTGACTTTCAACCTGGGTTCTTCTCTGTGAAAGCTTGCCCTGAATCTCTTTGAGACCTTTCTTATCAGCACCGCAGATCCTATAATCCAAACTTCCCTGAGCACAGCTCTCTCCAATCCTGGTTAAAATTGTTCTGAGACATACCTTCATCTTTCAGCTACTGCTCTGAACTTCCTTTCCACTAGGGAAGCAGTATAACTTATAACAAATTAATGAACACAGAGACCCACCAACAGAAGGTGGCATTATGTGTGTCCACACCTCGACTCTACCCACATACCCTAATGTCCATTAGCAAAGAGGACATCAGGTCCTTAAATATATCTGAGAGTAAATTTAAGACCTCGGGATCTACCTCACCTGAGACCCAGTCTTCACAGTCCACTTTCCATGTCTTTCATCCAATATAACTGAAATGGAACAGCCTTGACTTTTTGTGCCACTCTTTTAGCTCCTATTGCCTGCCGCTCTACTTGTACACGTGCATGTGATTTGTCACCTCGGTTAGATTACATGTTAACTGAAGAATAAACCTTTTGCAATTTTCCCCCCGCCATTCCCAGCACCCAGTGTAGTACATTTGCAGTTGCCAGCAAACATTTGCTAATTATTTTATGGAGCCCTGGTGGTGCAGTTGTTAAGAACTCACCTGCTAACCAAAAGGTTGGCGGTTCGAATCCACCAGCCCATCCTTGGAAATCTTATGGTGCAGTTCTACTCTGTCCTATGAGCCCAAATCGACTCAACAGCAATGGGTTTGGTTTTTGGAACTATTTGATAGATTGATGAAATTATTTTTTCTGAGAATAATAATGATGATAAAAATAATGTTATTTAAAGAATATGTATAACTTGCCAGGAACTTCAGTAGACATTGTACATTTGACAATTGATTTAATTTATCCAAATACCTATGAAAAGAAGCTAACACATTCTCTATAAAGGAGAAAACTGAAGTTTAGAGAATAGAAATGAAGAAACTGCCTCAGGATCATACATCTAACAAGGTAGAAAACTCGGATATCTGCCTCCTAGTCTCTAGAATGTTGGACAAAGTGAGATTTTTGAAGGCATCATTAACAAGGTTTTTCAGTGCTCCATAAGGAAGACTGATTTTTTTTCCCAAAAAAAAATGTATCTGTCCATTTGCCAACTCATCCAGAAAGTTCTCCTTATAATCAATCAGAATTCGTAATGGGCTTTCCAGGTGTTCACAGATTTCTGTAAATGCCACCTATTTACCACAGAATATCTGAGTGGGAAGGACTGTAGCAGAGAATCTAGTCCAACTCAACATGTTTACTTTCAGGAGCCAGGTGATGTCTTTAAAATTCTGTAGGCAAAAATACTTTATATCTTAAGTGGAGAACACACTACAAATAGTCCTGGGCAAGAAAGATGCCATTTGGTAGACTGAATTGAACTCTGCTCTTGAGAACACCCACCATGTACATACCTCTCAGCCTGGGCTATGCCTCCTATTTCTCAATTGCTAGCTCTATTTGTAGACAGTAGCTTTCAGGATCATACTTTTTTTTTTTTTTTTTGGCTTTAACAAAGGGAAATTTATTTTCTTACAGTCTAGTAGGCTATAAGTCCAAATTCAGGGCATCAGCTCCAGGAGAAGCCTTTCTTTCTCTGTCGGCTTTGAAGGAAATGTCCTTGTCATCAATCTTCCCCTGGTCCAGGAGCTTCTCAGCACAGGAACCCTGGGTCCAAAGGATGTACTCTGCTCCAGGGCTGCTTTCTTGGTGATATGAGGTCCCCCTTTCTCTCTGCTCGCTTCTCTCTTTTATAACTCAAAAGAGATTGGCTGAAGACAAAATCCAATCTTGTAGTTTGAGTCCTGCCTCGTTAACATAACTACCACCTATCCTGCCTCACTAACATCATAGAGGCAGGACTTACAGGATTATACTTTTTGAGCTCTCAATGTGTCTTGCTGATATCCAGGTCATGTCTAGTTTTACCTCTTGACCGTAGTCTGGCAACTGCTATCATGTCCCAATATACTCCTAGGTTCCAATTTATGTCTCTTAAGCTTGAAGATATAATTAGTTCATAAATTTACTAAGATGTGAGAATTAAACTGATTCTCCAAACCAGAAGTCACATTTTCTCTCTGCTGCATCAAGTACTTTGTTCAATGGTGATGGTCCTGGTGATGAGATGTGTGGCTGCTTGGAATGAAGGAATGGACAAGACATAAACTATTTCAGGTTACCAGACAGTGTTCTATAATTATAATTTACTACATGACAGACCAATTTGATATTGATCTCTATCTATATATAATTATTCCCAGGACTTACAAAAAAATATGGCTCCATAATGTTGGGGGCCTTGTGCTGAAAAAGAGAATCAAGGGTGCACAAAGACTTCTGAGGAAATAGAAGATACTAATTTGACTATAAAGAAATGAACACTAAAGTGAATGGAAGAAATGATGAAGTAAAAGAGCTAAACAGAAGATTTTAAAGGGCAGCTCCAGAATACAAAGTATTATAATGAAAAGTGCAAAGCCCCAGAGTTAGAAAATCAAAAGGGAAGAATACACTTAGCAGTTCTCAAGCTGAAAGAACTGAAGTAGAAATTCAAGCCTCAAGTTGCAACACTGGAGGATTCTATGGGTAAAATATAGAATGATACAGGAAAAATCAAAAGAAAATGGAAGGAATACACAGAGCCCGTGCACCAAAAAAAATTGGTCAATGTTGAGCCATTTCAGGAGGTAGTATATGATCAAGAACCAATGGTACTGAAGGAAGAATTCCAAGCTACACTGAAGGCATTGGCAAAAAACAAGGTTCCAGGCATTTATGGAATACCAACTGATACATTTCAAGAAATGGATATAATGCTGGAAGTGCTCATTCATCCATGCCAAGAAATTTGAAAGACAGCTTACAACTGACTGGAAAAGATCTACATTTGTGTCCATTCCAAGGAAAGTAATCCAGCAGAATGTGGAAATTATTGAACAATATTACACACAAGTAAAATTTTTCTGAATTCACAAGTGGTTGTATCAGTACTTCGACAGGGAACTGCCAGAAGTTCCAGCTTGATTCAAAAAAATCAGAAGAGGGTGTGAAACAAGGGATATCATTATTGATGCCAGACGGATCTTGGCTGAAAGCAGAGAATACTAGAAAGATATTTACCTCTCTTTTATTGATTATGCAAAGGCATTCAACCTTGTGGATTACAACAAAATATGTATAATATTGCCAAGAATGGGAATTCCAGAACACTGGATTGTACTCATGCCAAGTAGCAGTTATTCGAACAGAACAAAGGGATGCTGTGTGGTTTAAAATCAGGAATTGTGTGCATCAGGTTTATAAACTTTCACTATACTTAGTCATTATCAGTATGCTTCACAAATAATCCAAGAAGTTGGACTATATGAAGAAGAACACGGCCTCAAAATTGGAGAAAAACTCATTAATAACTTGAGATATGCAGATGGTACATTCTTGATTGCTGAAAGTGAAGGGGACTTGAAGCACTTATTGATGGAGATGAAAGATGACAGCCTTCAGTGAGGATTGCACCTCAAAGTAAAGAAAACAAAAATCCTCACAACTGGACAAATAAGCAACATCATGATAAACAGGGAAAGTATTATTGAGGTTGTCAAGAATTTCATTTTATTTCGATCCACAATCAATGCTCATGGAAACAGCAGTTAAGAAATCAAATGACATATTGCACTGGCAAATTTGCTGCAAAAGGCCTCTTTAAAATCTTAAGAAGCAAAGATGTCACTTTGAGGGCTAAGGTGAACCTGACCCAAGCCATGATATTTTTGATCATTTCATATGCGTGTGAAAGCTGGCCAATGAATGAGGAAACTTGAAGAATTGATGCCTTCGAATTATGGTGTTGGTGAAGAATATTGAATATACTGTGAACTGCCAGAGGAACGAACAGATCTGTCTCGTAAGAAGTACAGCCAGAATGCTCCTTCGAAGCGAGGATGGCAAGACTTTGTCTTACGTACTTTGGATATATTATCAGGAGGGACCAGTCCCTGGAGAAGGACGTCATGCTTGGTAAAGTATAGGGTCAGTGAAAAAGAGGAAGACCCTCAATGAGATGGATACAGTGGCTGAAACAATGGGCTCAAATATAGCAATGATTATGAGGATGATGCAGGACGGGGCAACGTTTTGTTCTGTTGTACTTAGGGTCACTTGAGTCAAAACCAACTCAGCAGCACAGAACAACAACAACAACATAATTAATATTACCAAAACAAACAAAAAAAAATTAAGCCAATGAACAACAATAAGAACAAACAAAACATAAAAAGAAATCCTGAAAACCCTGAGGCTGTTACTCATTTATATAAAATCAACTCAAAATTCCATCACTGCAAATGTACAAGGTAACGGTGGGTGAATCTCTCTAAACAGATCTGTTGATGCCTGAAGCTTATTCCCCTTCCAGCCTGTTTTCATATGTATTCAACATCCTTTCCAAAGTGCATGGTTAGAAAGCACATGGCTACTTCTGAGGATCACAGGCAAGGTTTCCTCAAACCTTCTTGATTGGCAGTGGACCTACTTTTCATCATAACAATTCCATTTATTTGTCCAAGATATTGATCCCTTAACCAAGTTCAGTGTCCTTAAATAACAGGTCAAAGTCCTTCACATTAGCAGTCTAAATAATGGTAGTATTAAAAAAAACAAAAATTCATAAGTATGCTAAATGTCCTTCTTTTATAGTGACGTCAACTATTGTTTCTTTCTGATCTGTGATATCTATATGCTCAGTACCTGACCCATTGTAGGCATGTAATTAATATTTGAATGGATAAATACAATTTCGGCTCCTTACATTAAAAGTGAAACAAATGGGGAATGAAGACAGAAAAAGTGGCTCTAAGTATGAGAAGTGATGCAGGGGTTATGGTTAGAAGGAGGAGAAGATAGGATTTGCTCTTCTGTCACTAAATCCAGGTGTTGGATCACTCTCTAACATGTTCTCTTTCATTCAGATCTGCACACGACTGACATTTCCTATAATTCATGTTACAGCCCAAGTGACACCAACTGAGGCACACATCTACTCCCCTAATATGAAGTCAGGACCTCCCATTCTTCTCTCCCCCGTCCCCTGATCTAAAATCTTATTATTAAGTTGAACTTCCTTTATTTCATGTTTAAAAATATATCATTAGAAATATATATATACATATATAAAAATTTCAAAAATAATACATTCCACACTCATATTTAGAATTTCAAAAAATTAATCAAATGAATACACATAAATTCATCATCCAAGTTAAAGAATAGAAAATTAATATTATCTGAAAAGAATCTTATGTGCCCCTCCTTAACCACATACAGCCATGATCCTAAATTTGTATTATTTCACATAGTTTTCTCCTCCATACACATATCCCTGAAATAAATTTTATTTACTTTTATCTACTTTTGAATATTATAACTTTAAGTAAACAGAATCACACTGTATGCACTCTTATGTAATTGATTTCAAAATTTACTTTCACTCAACATTATGTTTGTCAGATTCATCCCCGTTGTGTGTTTCTGTAACTTATATGCCATTAATTATTTGTCCATTCTACTATTGATGGACATTTGGAATGTTTCTAGTTTTTTGAAATCATAAAAATATGATGCTACATACAGTCTTGCCCATGCCTACTGGTACCAGAAAAAAAAAACTGATATATACATGCAAAAAATTCTCTATGACATGCATCTGGAGGTGAAATTGCTGGAATATACAGTATGCACATACACAAATTAAAAAAAAAAAGAAAAGAATCCTAAAAAAGTATATCAATTTACTTTCCTATCAGCAGGATAGGAGAGTTTCTGTTGTATACAGACTAATAAAGTTTTTTCAAGTGTTGTAAATCTGGTATGTCTGAAAGGGTCTATCAATGTGGTTTTCAGTTATAGTTTCCAGATTACTAATAAGATTGAGTATCTTTTCATAGGTTTAATGGCCTCTGAGGCTTCCCTCTGTTAGATTCTTATAATGGAGAGCTTATCTTTTTCCTATTAATTTATAAAAGTTCTTGTTTTGGTACTAATATGTTCTTCATTGAAAATATTTTCTCATAGATTGTGGTTTATATTTATAATCTCTATATAAAATTGAGTTAATATCTTTCTCTACCATTTGCCTTTTTGTACCTTGTTTTTTAAAAAAATACTCCATGCATGGGGATATTTTCACATTTTCTTTGAAAAGTTTTAAACTTTTTCCATTCACACTTTAGTCCTTAATGCAATTGACATCAATTTGTGTGTGTGTAAGAAGTAGAGATGCCTTCTTATGTTTTCCATATCTTGACAATTTTTTGGTGTACAATTTAATACATAGCCCTCTTGACCGTAATGCAGTAGAGAAAAGATTTTCAATGTTACCTTTTCCCGCGCCAAGAACCCATATACGTGTAGATCTATTTCTGGGAATTCTGTTCTGTTCCATTTGTCTCGTTTGAATATCTTGCTTCCTGCTTCACAGAGAAAGCAATCAGGAGTCAATTTCCACAGTCTCCTGTCATCTAGTCTACCTTCCCACCGGCACAGGGAAACAGAAGTTACAATGGCTGTCTTCCATACTGTATTGTACCAGTACCATATACCAGTACCAGTTGCTCTCAAGTGAACTCCAACTCATGATGACCTCATGTGTGTCAGAGTAGAACTGTGCTCCACAGGGTTTTCATTGGCTGATTTATTGAAAGTTGATCACAACACCCTTCTTCTGAGGCTCCTATGGGTGGACTTGAACCTCCAACCTTTGGATTAACAGCCAAGTGCATTAACCATTTATATTACCCAAGGACTTCATACTATATTAGAATAGGAATTTTATCTGTGGTATGTTCTATTTGTGTACACAATCTCAAACATTTTCTCTTATTTAAGGATATTGCACTAGCAATCCTCCCTTCTCTCTGTCTTAGATCATCAATTGTTCCTTCTCTAAAGGGTCATTCTCATTATCATATGACATGTTTTATCTCTTCCTTCTTAAAAGAAGCAAACAGAATAAAAGCCCTCTCTTGAACAGTTCTATCCCTTCAACTTCCATCCATTTCTCTGCTTCTCTTTACAATAAAACTCTTCAGAAAGAGTTGTTTGGACTCACTGTTTCATCCCTCTCCTATTTTTAAACTCACTCCATTTAGGCTTTTGATTACATCATCCCACTGAAACTCTTCTTGTAAATATCACCAATGACCTGCATCTTACTGAATTTAACTAAAATTAGATTTTGTCAGAGCTGTTCATTTTCTCCTTGAAACACTGTCTTAACTTGCCTTCCAGAACACCAGATTTTGCTGCTTCTCATATGTGACATATGGAATTGTACCCCTCCCCACCCTCGACACCACCCGCCCCCCCCCCAAGAAAAGAAAAAACATGTCAGAATCGTAACCCCTATACCTCAGGATATAATCCAGTTTGGGAACAGGATTTTCATTACGTTAATGAGGCAATGTCAGGGTAGGGTGTATTCTTCTGAGTTATAAAAAGAACAGATTAGGCACAGAAGCAAGCACAAATGGGGAAGACAGACGCCACATGAAGATCTCCAAAGAACCCAGGAATGCTAGGGCTACGTGCAAAAAAAAAAAAAGTTTTTAAGAAGTGATCAGAAGCTGAGAGAAGGATCTTCTCCCACAGCTGAAAGAGATAGTCTTTCCCTATATCCGATGCCCTGAATTTAGTCTTCTAATCTCCTGAATTGTGAGAAAATAAATTTCTGTTCTGTAAAGCCCCCACTTGTGATATTTCTGTTATATCAGCACTAGGAAACTAAGACATTCTCCAACATCAGTGACTGCTTCTGAACCTTCTATTTTGTGGCTTCTTCTGTAATCCTTGATTTCTTAAAGGTAAATTGCATCAAGGACCAGTCAGAGTCAGTCTTTACTCTTTTCTTTCTTTCACACACTTTATATAGTCTAACAAGACATATGATTGGTGTTTTTTTTTTTCTTCAAAATATAACCAGAATATGACCAATTCTTTCCACCTCCATTACTCACACCCTGATCCAAGCTGCCATCATCTTGACTGGATTTTCTTATTAGCCTATCTCTGTCTTTACACTTGCCTTCTTATGGTCCATTATCAATAACATCCGTAGTGATTCTTTTAACGCCTGTGTTACGCCACATCACTAAGCTTTCAATATCATCCAATTCCATGTGATAAAAGCCAAATCCCTTGCCATGGCAGACACAACCTTCTATGGTCTTACCACCCCTCATACCTCTCTGGTCTTATCTCTGCATCTCTCTCTTTTCTCAGTCTACTCCAGCCATACTTCCTTGATTAGGCCAGACACACTCCTATCTAAAAACTTGTGTTCTGTCTGTTCTCTCTTCCAAGATAAATTACAGAGCAAGCTCTCTCACTTCAGGCTTTCTTACTTCCTTCAAGTTTTTACTCAAATATCACCATTTCAGTGAGGCCTAACATACTTTTGAAACTTGAAAATTGGGGCTCCTCCAATCAGCACCCTCCCCATCTCACTTATCTTTTCATTCTTTTTTTGTAACATTTCTCACCTTCCAATATAACTTATTTAATAATTATATTGTCTTCCCAATGGTGTCCTGAAGTGAGTTTTTATCAGCTCTAGGGAGCCAATTGTACACATCTCCTCAACTCCACATCATTTGGTAGCTTGAAATTGGCTGTGGTAGCAGTATTTGCACCATAGAAATCAGGAAATGCTAAAACCCCTCTGGTTGTTAAACATTTGTTAGCACACTATTGGTTCCCTTCTATACAATTTGTATTTCTTCAACCAGATTAGAGTAAAAACCAAAAAAACCTGTTGCCATCAAGTCTATTCTGACTCAAAGTGACCCTTTGCAAGGAGCATGTAGTGGATTTGAACTGCTGACCTTTTGGTTAACAGGTGTAGCACTTAACCACTACACCACCAGGGTTTCCAGATTAGGGTTTTTTATTTTATTTTATTTTGTTCAGTGTTGTTTCCCCAGCATTTAGAATAACACCTAGTATTATCCTAAATAGTAATAATTATTATTAGGTACTTCAAAAAGTTAGTAGATGAATAAATAGTGAGTTCTTTATGATTTTTCTCCTTTAATTCGTAAACATGTTAAGTTATAGTACTCCTTTCTTCAATGTTTAAAAAAATATGTATTTTTGTGGGGGGCCAAGATGGCTGACTAGGTAGACTCTACCTCGGATCCTTCTTGCAACAAAGACTCGGAAAAACAAGTGAATCGATCACATACATGACAATCTACGAACCCTGACCAACAAACACAGACTTAAAGAGTTGACCTGAGTGACAGAGACTGAGAATGAACAACCACGGGGAAGCAGCAACTGTTTTCGAAGCCTGGAGCCAGCGTCCCCGTCAGGAAACCTTGGCACAGGGCTTTGGACTGGGTGCAGGGGAGCTGAGCACGGCATCCTGAGACCACGCAAACACAGGGCGCAGCCCTAAACCCCTGAAATGACCTCGGGGGAAGCCCAACCAGTGCATGCAGGCAGCGCAGCAAAGCGCCTGACAGGAGGAGAAGTCACCGGGAGGCAGTGACAGGTTTTGGAGCCAGGAGTGTGGCGTCCCAGCTGGGGAACCTTGGCACTGGGCTTTGGGCTGGAGTGGAGGAACTAACCGCAGCTGCTGAGACAGTGCAAGCACGGGACGTGGGCCTGACCCTTGGGGGCAATCTCCACCCAGCCAGCGCACACAGTCGACGCGCCCCTCAGGAATCTCAGATAAAACATCCCAAGCAAGATAAGTAACTTTGTCTATATTCCGGGGTGCTACTCTCTCCTATTTATCTGAACCCTCCCCTCCCCTTCCCAGGCGGCTTCATTAACATTGAAATTTCCTGAGCCAGAGAGTGAACTGCTCTGTGGTTTTTGGTTTCCCTTTTTTTTTTTTTTTTTTGGTATTTTCCTAACCCATTCTCCTGGTCTGAGAGAAGCAACTACAAAAAACCCAGGGACCAAAAATCCTTCCCTAATTGGCCTAAAAACACAGAACCAGCTCCAGCCAAGCATATGTGATCCACAGTCTTGGGCTTTCATCCCTACAGGGAACAAGGTGGCTATTATAATGCAAAGGCATTTCTGATAGGGATCTGACTGCAATTGTTTTGGCTGATTTACTGGAAAGACAAGTTTCCCAGGTCTGATATCTCTGTATATTCAACAGAGCCCTCACTGACCCACAACAAGGAACTGAGGGCTGAAGCTCCCCCCAGACCACCTAGCCTCCTGCCTTAGGGGTCTAAGGAGGGTGACGCCTACCAGTCTGTAGAGGTACTTGCATTGGGGGCCTAAGGTACAGCTGCAGAGCCCACCCACCAAGATGCTTTAGGAATAGAGACACACCTACCTCACTGACACTTGGGGGAAGCCTGTCAGCATCTTGCCCCCACCCCGGAGTGTGAACCCCTGCTGCTACTAGAATCTGGTGCACACAACTATCACCACTACTTCTCTAGGTGGATAGGTGACAGTCTGCTTCACACACTTGATGACCCAAAATCAGATTCTACTCAAGAATAGTCAATGGACTCAGGCTTATATAACTGGTAACAGCTAGGACATAAATGAGTCAAGGGCTACAGCAATCAAGACAGCGCAATCTAGTAGCCCATCTACATATATTGAAAGAAAACAAAACAAGATAAGACTCAGTGAACAAATATAGAATAAATCACTACAATATCTTAGTGATGGCTCGGAGACAGCAGTCGATATCAAACCACATAAAGAAGCAGACCATGACTGCTTCTACAACTCCCCAAACTAAAGAATAAAAATCTTTCCCAAATGAAGATACAATCCTGGAATTTCCAGATACAGAATATAAAAAACTAATTTACAGAATGCTTCAAGACATCAGGGATGACCTCAGAAATGAAATAAGGCAATCTACAGAAAAAAGCAAGGAACACACCGATAAAGCAGTTGAAGAACTCAAAAAGATTATTCAAGAACATAGTGGAAAAATTAATAAGTTGCAAGAATCCATAGAGAGACAGCATTCAGAAATCCAAAAGATTAACAATAAAATTACTGAATTAGACAACGCAATAGGAAGTCAGAGAAGCAGACCTGAGCAATTAGAATGCAGAGTGGGAAATCTGGACAACCAGGGAATTAAAACCAATGTAGCTGAAAAAAAAATCAGATAAAAGAATTAAAAAAAAAATGAAGAAACCCTAAGAATCATGTGGAACTCTATCAAGAAGAATAACTTGCGTGTGATTGGAGTCCCAGAACAGGGAGGGATAACAGAAAACACAGAGAGAATAGTTGAAGATCTGTTGGCAGAAAACTTCCCTGACATCATGAAAGACGAAAGGCTATCTAGCCAAGATGCTCATCGAACCCCATTTAAGATTGATCTAAAAAGAAAATCACCAAGACATATTATCATCAAACTTGCCAAAACCAAAAATAAAGAGAACATTTTAAAAGCAGCCAGAGATAAAAGAAAGGTCTCCTACAAAAGAGAATCAATAAGAATAAGTTCAGACTACTCAGCAGAAACCCTGCAAGGCAACGGGATGACATATACAGAGCACTGAAGGAGAAAAACTGCCAGCCAAGGATCATATATCCAGCAAAACTCTCTCTCAAATATGAAGGTGAAATTAAGACATTTACAGACAAACACAAGCTTAGAGAATTTGCAAAAACCAAACCAAAGCTACAAGAAATACTAAAGGAAATTGTTTGGTCAGAAAACCAATAATATCAGATACCAGCACAACACAAGGTCATAGAATGGAGCATCCTGATACCAACTCAAATAGGGTAATCACAAAAACAAATTAAGATTAATTAAAAAAAAAAAAACGCTCAAAACAGGGAATCATTGAAGTCAATATGTAAAAGATCACAATAATCAAAAAGAGGGACTAAATACAGGTGGCATAGAACTACCATATGGAGAGGGATACAAGGCGATATAGGACAATACAAGTTAGGTTTTCACTTAGAAAACTAGGGGTAAATATTAAGGTAACCACAAAGAGGTATAACAACTTCATAACTCAAAATAAAAACCAAGAAAAACGTAACAACTCGCAACCATAAAGTCAAATACTATGAAAATGAGGAAGACACAATTTACAAAGAAAAACGTCTCAGCACAAAACAGTAAGTGGAAAAATGACATTGTCAAGAACACACATAAACAGGCATCAAAATGACAGCACTAAACACATACTTATCTATAATTACACTGAATGTAAATGGACTAAATGCACCAATAAAGAGACAGAGAGTCTCAGACTGGATAAAGAAACACGATCCATCTATATGTTGCCTACAAGAGACACACCTTAGACTTAGAGACACAAACAAACTAAAACTCAAAGGATGGAAAAAAATATATCAAGCAAACAATAAACAAAAAAGAGCAGGAGTAGCAATATTAATTTCTGACAAAATAGACTTTAGACTTAAATCCACCACAAAGGATAAAGAAGGACACTACAAGATGATAAAAGGGACAATTGACCAGGAAGATATAACCATATTAAATATTTATGCACCCAATGACAGGGCTGCAGGATACATAAATCAAATTTTAACAGAACTGAAAAGTGAGATAGACACCTCCACAATTATAGTAGGAGACTTCAACACACCACTTTCGGAGAAGGACAGGACATCCAGTAAGAAGCTCAATAGAGACACAGAAGACCTAATTACTACAATCAACCAACTTGACCTCATTGACTTATACAGAACTCTCCACCCAACTGCTGCAAAGTATACTTTCTTTTCTAGCGCACATGGAACATTCTCTAGAATAGACCACATATTAGGACATAAACCTTTGCAGAATCCAAAACATCGAAATATTACAAAGCATCTTCTCAGACCACAAGGCCATAAAAGTGGAAATCAATAACAGACAAATTAGGGAAAAGAAATCAAATACTTGGAAACTGAACAATACCCTGCTCAAAAAAGACTGGGTTATAGAAGACATTAAGGAGGGAATAAAGAAATTCATAGAATGCAATGAGAATGAAAACACATCCTATCAAAACCTCTGGGACACAGCAAAAGCAGTGCTCAGAGGTCAATTTATATCAATAAATGCACACATACAAAAAGAAGAGCCAAAATCAGAGAACTGTCCCTACAACTTGAACAAATAGAAAGTGAGCAACAAAAGAATCCATCAGGCACCAGAAGAAAACAAATAATAAAAATTAGAGCCGAACTAAAAGAATTAGAGAACAGAAAAACAATTGAAAGAATTAACAAAGCCAAAAGCTGGTTCTTTGAAAAAATTACCAAAACTGATAAACCATTGGCTAGACTGACTAAGGAAATACAGGAAAGGAAACAAATACCCGAATAAGAAACGAGATAGGCCACATCACAACAGACCCAACTGAAATTAAAAGAATCATATCAGATTATTACGAAAAATTGTACTCTAACAAATTTGCAAACCTAGAAGAAATGCATAAATGCCTGGAAAAACACTACCTACCTAAACTAACACAATCAGAAGTAGAACAACTAAATAGACCCATAACAAAAAAAGAGATTGAAACGGTAATCAAAAAACTTCGAACAAAAAAAAGCCCTGGCCCGGACAGCTTCACTGCAGAGTTCTACCAAACTTTCAGAGAAGAGTTAACACCACTACTACTGAAGGTATTTCAAAGCATAGAAAATGACGGAATACTGCCTAACTCATTCTATGAAGCCACCATATCCCTGATACCAAAACCAGGTAAAGACATTACAAAAAAAGAAAATTATAGACCTATATCCCTCATGAACATAGATTCAAAAATCCTCAACAAAATTCTAGCCAATAGAATCCAACAACATATCAAAAAAATAATCCACCACGACCAAGTGGGATTTATACCAGGTATGCAAGACTGGTTTAATATTAGAAAAACCATTAACGTAATCCACCATATAAATAAAACAAAAGACAAAAACCACATGATCTTATCAATTGATGCAGAAAAGGCATTTGACAAAGTCCAACACCCATTTATGATAAAAACTCTCACCAAAATAGGAATTGAAGGAAAATTCCTCAACATGATAAAGGGCATCTATACAAAGCCAACAGCCAACATCACTCTAAATGGAGAGAGCCTGAAAGCATTTCCCTTGAGAACGGGAACCGGACAAGGATGCCCTTTATCACTGCTCTTATTCAACATTGTGCTAGAGGTCCTAGCCAGAGCAATTAGGCTAGACAAAGAAACAAAGGGCATCTGGATTGGCAAAGACGAAGTAAAATTATCTCTATTTGCAGATGACATGATCTTATACACAGAAAACCCTAAGGAATCCTCAAGAAAACTACTGAAACTAATAGAAGAGTTTGGCAGAGTCTCAGGTTATAAGATAAACATACAAAAATCACTTGGATTCCTCTACATCAACAAAAAGAACATTGAAGAGGAAATAACCAAATGAATACCATTCACAGTAGCCCCCAAAAAGATAAAATACTTAGGAATAAATCTTACCGAAGATGTAAAAGACCTATACAAAGAAAACTACAAAGTACTACTACAAGAAACTAAAAAGGACCTACTTAAGTGGAAAAACATACCTTGCTCATGGATAGGAAGACAATATAGTAAAAATGTCTATTCTACCAAAAGCCATCTATACATACAATGCACTTCCGATCCAAATTCCAATGACATTTTTTAATGTGATGGAGAAACAAATCACCAACTTCATATGGAAGGGAAAGAAGCCTCGGATAAGTAAAGCATTACTGAAAAAGAAGAAGAAAGTGGGAGGCCTCACTCTACCTGATTTCAGAACCTATTATACAGCCACAGTAGTCAAAACAGCCTGGTACTGGTACAACAACAGATACATAGACCAATGGAACAGAATTGAGAACCCAGATATAAATCCATCCATATATGAGCAGCTGATATTTGACAAAGGCCCAGTGTCAGTTAATTGGGGAAAAGATACTCTTTTTTAACAAATGGTGCTGGCATAACTGGATATCCATTTGCAAAAAAATGAAACAGGACCCATACCTCACACCATGCACAAAAACTAACTCCAAGTGGATCAAGGACCTAAACATAAAGACTAAAACGATAAAGATCATGGAAGAAAAAATAGGGACAACTCTAGGAGCCCTAATACAGGGCAGAAACAGAATACAAAACATTACCAAAAATGACGAATAGAAACCATATAACTGGGAGCTCCTAAAAATCAAACACCTATGCTCGTCTAAAGACTTCACCAAAAGAGTAAAAAGACCACCTACAGACTGGGAAAGAATTTTCAGCTATGACATCTCTGACCAGCACCTGATCTCTAAAGTCTATACGATTCTGTTAAAACTCAACCACAAAAAGACAAACAACCCAATCAAGAAGTGTGCAAAGGATATGAACACACACTTCACTAAAGAAGATATTCAGGCAGCTAACAGATACATGCAAAAATGCTCTCGATCATTAGCCTTTACAGAAATGCAAATTAAAACCACGATGAGATTCCATCTCACTCTAACAAGGCTGGCATCAATCCAAAAAACACAAAATAATAAGTGTTGGAGAGGCTGCGGAGAGATTGGAACTCTTATACACTGCTGGTGGGAATGTAAAATGGTACAACCACTTTGGAAATCTATCTGGCATTTTCTTAAAAAGTTAGAAATAGAACTACCATACAACCCAGAAATCCCACTCCTCGGAATATACCCTAGAGATACAAGAGCCTTCACACAAACAGACATATGCACACCCATGTTTATTGCAGCTCTGTTTACAATAGCAAAAAGCTGGAAGCAACCAAGGTGTCCATCAATGGATGAATGGTTAAATAAATTGTGGTATATTCACACAATGGGATACTATGCATCGATAAAGAACAGTGACGAATCTGTGAAACATTTCATAACATGGAGGAACCTGGAAGGCATTATGCTGAGCGAAATGAGTCAGAGGCAAAAGGACAAATATTGTATAAGACCACTATTATAAGATCTTGAGAAATAGTATAAACTGAGAAGAACACATACTTTTGTGGTTACAAGGGGGGTAGGGAGGGAGGGTGGGAGAGGGTTATTTACTGATTAGTTAGTAGATAAGAACTACTTTAGGTGAAGGGAAAGACAATACTCAATACACAGAAGGTCAGCTCAACTGGACTGGACCAAAAGCAAAGAAGTTTCCGGGATAAACTGAATGCTTCAAAGGTCAGTGGAGCAAGGGTGGGGGTTTGGGGACTATGGCTTAAGGGGACTTCTAAGTCAATTGACAAAATAATTCTATTATGAAAACATTCTGCTTCCCACTTTGAAATGTGGCATCTGGGGTCTTAAATGCTAACAACTGGCCATCTAAGATGCATCAATTGGTCTCAACCCACCTGGAGCAAAGGAGAATGAAGAACACCAAGGTCACACGATAACTATGAGCCCAAGAGACAGAAAGGGCCACATGAACCAGAGACTTACATCATCCTGAGACCAGAAGAACTAGATGGTGCCCGGCCACAACAGATGACTGCCCTGACAGGGAACACAACAGAGAACCCCTGAGGGAGCAGGGGAACAGTGGGATGCAGACCCCAAATTCTCATAAAAAGACCAGACTTAATGGTCTGACTGAGACTAGAGGAATCCCGGCGGTCATGGTCCCCAAACCTTCTGTTGGCCCAGGACAGGAACCATTCCTGAAGACAACTCATCAGACATGGAAGGGACTGGACAATGGGCAGGAGAGATGCTAATGAAGAGTGAGCTACTTGTATCAGGTGGACACTTGAGACTGTGTTGGCATCTCCTGTCTGGAGGGGAGCTAGGAGGGTAGAGAGGGTTAGAAACTGGCAAAATTGTCACAAAAGGAGAGACTGGAAGGGCTGACTCATTAGGGGGAGAGTAAGTGGAAGTGTGGAGCAAGGTGTATATAAGCTTATATGTGACAGACTGACTTGGTTTGTAAACGTTCACTTAAAGCTCAATAAAAATTATTAAAAACAGTGTATTTCTAAAATAATCCCAATATTGCACTAATATCTTTTCTGATGTGTGTGTGTGTGTATATTTGCTGGATTCTATTTTTTAATATTTTGTTTAGGCATGTTGTATTTATAATCATCAATGTGATTAATCTGTTAGTTCCTTTCTTATGCTGCCTTTGTTTGATTTTGATTTCAAAGTTATGGTAACCAATTACATGAATTAGAGATAATTATTTCCATCTCTATGTGTGGGTTTGGAAATATACACATTTGACGCATGAAAGGAATTTGATGTGCCAATTGCCAACTTTGAAAATGGAGGAAAATAAATCCAGGAAGGCAGGACACCTATAAAAGCTAAAAGCTGCCCGTGCTGGCAGCCAGCAAGGACTGGGTACTATAGTCCAACAGTGATAAAGAACAGTATTCAGTCAACGAGCTGAATAAGTTTGGAAATTGACCCTCCCTTGGAGCTTCCAGATAAGAGCTTGGGCCCCCACCCTTTGATTTCAGCCTTTTTATACCCTGAGCAAAGAATGAAAGCGCTATACTGAACTGTTGACCTACAGTACTGTGAGATAATAAACAAATGTTGTTTTAAGCCATTAAGTTTGTACTAAGCTGTTAAAAAGCAATAGAAAACAAAGGCAGCTCACTAATTTTGACCATTCTTCCTTTTTATTATAAGCATTTAAGGTATATTTCCCCCCTTTAAAGTTAAGATTTGGTTATATCCTACAACCACTTTTTTTTTTTTTAATTAAGTTAAAATTTACATAAAAGAGTGAAAAGAGAACTTACAAACTGGGAAAAACAAATCTGGTTATGACATACCCAATAAGGACCTAATTTCTAAAATCTACAAGATGCTACAACACCTCAACGACAAAAAGACAAATAATCCAATTAAAAAATGGGCAAAGGATATGAACAGACACTTCACCAAAGAAGGCATTCAGGTGGCTAACAGATATATGAGGAAATGCTCATGATCAATAACCATTAGAGAAATGCAAAAGAGATTGGAACACTTATGCACTGCTGATGGGAAGGTAAAATGGTACAACTACTTTGGAAAACAATTTAGTGCCTCCTTAAAAAGCTAGAAATAGAAGTACATATCCAGCAATCCCATTCCTAGGAATATATCCTAGAGAAATTAGAGCCACCACACAAATAGACATGTGCACACGCATGTTCATTGCAGCATTGTTCACAATAGCAAAAAGATGGAAACAATCTAGGTGCTTTTCAACAGAAAAATGGATAAACAAATTATGGTACATACACAGAATGGAATACAATGCAATGATAAAGAACAATGATAAATCTGTGAAACGTTTTGCAACACGGATGAATCTGGACAACATTGTGCTGAGTGAAATTAATCAGTCGCTAAAGGACAAATATTGTATGAGACCACTACTACAAGAACTCAAGAAAAGGTTTAAACACAGGAAAAAGCATTCTTTGATGGTTATGAGCGTGGGGAGGGGGAAGGAGGGGAGTTCACTAACTAGATAGTAGACAAAGATCAACTTCGGTGAAGGGAAGGACAACACACAATACAGGGGAAGTCAGCAAACAGGATCAAAGCAAAAGCTAGGAAGTTTCCTGGACACATCCGAACACTTTGAGGAACAGAGTAGCTGGAGCTGGGGCCTGGGAACCATAGTTTCAGGGGACATCTAGGTCAATTGGCATAACAAAATTTATTAAGAAAATGTTCTACATCCCACCTTAGTGAGTGTCATCTGGGGTCTTAAAAGTTTGCGAGCAACCATCTAAGATATATTATTTGGTCCCATCGAAACTGGAGCAAAGCAGAGTGAAGAAAACAAAAGACAGAAGGAAAATATTAGCCCAAGAAACTAAAGGACCGTGTAAACCATAGGCTTTACCAGCCTGAGACCTGAAGAACTAGATGGCGCCTGGCTACCACCAATGACCACCCTAACAGCGAACACAGCAGAGAGTCCTGGACAGAGCAGGAGAAAAGTATGGAGCAGGACTCAAATTCATGTAAAAAGACCAGACTTAATGGTTTGACAGAGACTGGAAGAACCCGTGAGCCTCTGGCCCCCAGAACTCTGTTAACCCAGAGCAGAAACAATTCCCGAAGCCCACTCTTCAAAGATTAGACAGGACTATAAAACAAAAAATAATACACGTGAGGAATTTTCTTTCTAGTTCAATCAGATACAGGAGAACAAATGGGTGGCTCCTGCCCAAAGGCAGGATGAGAAGGCAGGAGGGGACAGGAACTGGTTGAACGGACACAGGCTAGAAAGGGGTGCTGTCATATTGTGGGGATTGCAACTAATGTCACAAAAGCAATATGTGTATAAATTTTTGTATGAGAAGTTAACTTGAGCTGTAAACTTTCACCTAAAGCAAAAAAAAAAAAAAAAAAATTACGTACAGTGAAACGCAGAGACCTCATGTTTTAGACACATCTCCTACAAAGAAAGCATACAATTAACCATTTTTGTTTTAATTGGAGTGTATGCTGTATTTACATTGCTTAATATTTTACAGATAGTAAGATAGGTACGTAGATAAATATGGAATAATGTTTACCACTAAAAAAGTATTCTTATTCTTTCTTGACATTCTTTGTTTTGATATTTTCGCCTTCTTGTCCTTTTTTTCTTGTATTTGTTTAGAATTACAAATTCTATTTCCTTTATTTCCTCATCTTTTGATTTGCTGTTCTTTCTCTTTTCTTCCTCCCTTCCTTTTTCTCCCTCTTTCCTTCCTTTCTTTCATTCCTTCGTTTCCCTTCCTTCCTTTCTTCCTTCTAAATTTTAACTCTAATATCTCCTCACAACTTATATGATGCAGATAGTTTGGTCTTTTGTGTTTTATCTTGGTTTTTATTCCCATAAATTCAGCACTATCATTTTATGCTGTCAATGTTTATTTCAATATAAATACATGATTTTTTAAAAACATTATCATTGGTCATCACTTATTCTTGCATCTCAAACGGTTCTAGGATTATTTCCTTTCTTCTTGAAGTACACCCTGTAGAAGTTTCTTTGATGAGAGTTTTTCAAGAGTGGTTTCTCTGTTTTTGTTTTGGAATATTACTGTATCCTGTAATATGAGCAGATATTACTGTATTACAGAAAAATAATTTTGGTAAGATTAAAATTATAGGGTGGTAATTATTTTCATTCACCTTTTAAAGATTTTATCGTACTGCCTCTGGCTTCTGCTTTTGTTGTTAAGTTTGTCATTTCTTTCAAATATTTACTCCTTTTTAGATTTTTCTCTTTGTTTTGGTGTACTGTAATTTGAATATGATCTGTCTGGGTGTGGATTTAATTTAATTTATCCTCTCTAGAATGTTTTGGTTGGAGACCTAGTGGTGCAGTGGTTAAGTGCTTGGCTGCTAACTGGAAGGTTAGGTGCTCAGACCCACCAGATACTCCGAGAGAGAAAGATGTGGCAGTCTACTTCTATGAAGATTACAGCCTTGGAAACCCTATGAGACAGTTCTACTCTGTCCTATAGGGTCGCTCTGAATTGGAATTAACTTGATGGCAATGGGTTAGAGTCTTTTGGATATCTCAAATTTGAGGATTTATGATATTCATCAGGTCTTGGATCAAGAATCAGTGCCCATGGAAGCAGCACTCAAGAACTCGAAATCTGCTACAAACGACCTCTATAAAATCTTAAAAATCAAAAAATGTCGCTTTGATGACTAAGGTGTTCCTGACCCAAATCATAGTCTTTTCAATCACCTTGTATGCATGTGAAAGCAAAACAATAAAAAAGGAAGACTGAAGAAGAATTGATGTCTTAGAATTATGGTGTTGGGTGAAGAATATTGAATATACCATGGACTACCAGAAAGACAAACCTGTTTTGGAAGAAGTACTGCCAGAATGTTCCTTAGAAGTGAGGATGATGAGGCTTTGTCTCACTTACTTTGGGCATGTTATCAAGGAGGATGAATTCCTGGGGAAGGACATCATGCTTGGTAAAATGGAGAGTCAGAGAAAAAGAGGAAGCCCTTTAATGAGATGGATTGACACAGTGGCTGCAACAATGGGCTCAAACATGCCTACTATTATGAAGATGGCACAGAACCGAGCAACATTTTGTTCTGTTATACATACATTTCTATGAGTCAGAAAACGTTCAATGGAATCTAACAACAACAACTACAATCAGATCTAGAAACTTTTTGGCCACTGTCTTTTCAAATAATATTTATCCTTCATTTTCTGTATTTAGAATTCTAGTTAGACATGCATTGTAGAGATCATTTATCATCTCCTCCCCCTCCCCCAGTTTTTAAATAAAAAGACCTTGTGGTACAACTGTTGAGAACTTGGTTGCTAACAGAAAGGTTGGCAGCTGGAACCTACCCAGTGGCTCCATGGGAAAAGGTCCTGGTGATCTGATCCTGTAAAGATTAAAAAAAAATAAAAGTGTAGGGCAATTCTACTCTTTCACATGGGTCATTAGGAGTCGAAAATCGACTCAATGGCACCCAACAACAACAACAAGCTTTTAAGTAGATATGTGGTCACTTACAGACTACATTTCACAACCTGTCTTGCAGCAAAGGGTATCTGTATGACTGTGTCCATGTGACATCTAATACACAGAAGATGCTCAATAAAAAGTATATGTATGTATTTTTTATATATTTTTGTATGTATATATAGATACACATACATATATATGTGTGTGCATATTTTTATGATTTGCATGCATATATGTATATATGCAAATGTGTGTGTGTAATGTGTGTGAATTTATATACTTTGCATGTATGCTTGTGTGTATATCATGGCAATAATTTTAATTTCGATCTATTATTCATTGTTAAAACCATCTAATCAATCATGATGCATTGTAATTTTAATATGCAGTGAAAATGTTACTGACAATAAAGGTATATCATTACAAATTAAGGAAATCATTGCATTGAATGTTTGATAGAAAGGGGAATGGGAGTTCTTTGGACAAAATTAGTTATTAACATGTCAGAGACAACAGACAAATGCACACTTTCAAAAGTCCTGGGTTATAGTAATATATATATCAGTGAAGTTAACCTTAATTTCAGGTTGTCACTCAGGTTTGCATCCTTAACGCATCATTTCTCTGGTGGTTTGAAAGGTGCTGTATTAAAGATTGTCACTTGGAGGTTTGAGGCACCTGGAGTTACTGTGGCATGACTGATACGATCATTGAGCAGTCCCTCATAGCCTCTGCCAGTGCACCTTTATCCTGAGTAAAGGAGAGTAGGTTAGATAATTGGACAGGGATGGTTCAGCAAGAATTCATTTATGTGTATTTGATGGAAGCAAACACATGGGTTTGAGAATGCAAATTTGAGTATGAACTGTATTTTCTGTGGAAAGGACACTGGAATTGAGTTTGGAGACTTGAGTTTTAAACCTAGCTTATCCACATGAGGTATTTAACTTAGCCCTTCTAGGCGTCAGTCAATTTTTCTGTAAAATAAAAGGATGTTAGAGTAAACATCCCTTCCAATTCTATAATTTTTTTTATTATCACATATTCCTCAAACATATAGGTCTTTCTGAAGATCAACAAAATCTTAGAGTAAGTTATTCCTCTTCTGTGGGATTCAGTATAAGGTTAGTGTCTGCTGACCTCTCAACATTTGAACATGATGCTTGTCCCCAAGTGCTTGCCCAAAGTAGTTGGTAGCATAACCAAAGGTAGAGCTCTACATGGAAAAATTGTCTTAGCCTAGCACCTTGGAGAACAAAAGCTAGGAAACTCAGATGTATTCAGTGTTGCTCAGTGCTATCTCTAACCTAACTTAGTGCATGGATTCTGAGGCTGCGGGTGATGTGTCCTAGTTTGAGCTTTGATGCCACTGACCTCCTGCTTTCTAAATCTCATACTCCCAACCTTTTTTTTTTTTTTTTAACATCACTTACCTCTGGTTGGATTTCACTCCTTCACTCTGCCGATTATGCCCAGTCTCTAACATCTTCTGATCGATGGAAAATGAAAACACAGTATCTTTAACATAACGTCTCTCAGCCCATCTAATTCAGCATCAGCAACACATCAGTCCTGGCCCCTGTCTGTTTCTTACACATAGCATAGTGATAAAGAAAATGCAAATTACCAATATCAGAAATGAAACAGAGGTTTTTACTGATAGTCCCATGGATATTAAAAGGTTAATAAAGGAATACTATGAACAATTGTATGCCCACAGATTTGATAACTTAGATGAAACGGACCAATTCATTGAAAGACAGAAACTACCAAACCTCACAAAGGTTCCTTCCTTCCTAAACAGCCTAGCTGATGGGAGTTAGAGTTTTTGTGGTGAGTATTAATATCTTTTAATACTGTGCTTAGGGGTGCTCTGGGCACTACTTTTCACTTTGCTTTTTGTTATTGGTTCAGCCTGCTATCTTGCTTATTTGCCTAGTAATTGCCTGTGATTGAAATCTTGACCAGTGTAATTACGGTTTAGCTAATGCTTGACCTTCTCATCATCCTCCCTTCCTGAGATTGAACTCTTCTCTCTGTACCCTTCAGTACTAATGAAGGTCCTACTGTAAGCTGACCAAAAGGCAAGACCCAAGATGCCATCTGTAGCCTCATTCCAACAAATCTGCCTCCCACATCCACCTTAATGTTGTGAATAATAATTCCTTGTTGTTATTGTTGTTAGATGTCGAGTTGACTCCAACTCATAGCGACCCTATGTACAACAAAACAAAACACTGCTCAGCCCTGCACCATCCTCACAATCATTGTTACGTTTAAGCCCGTCGTTGCAGCAACTGTGTCAATCCATCTCATTGGGGCTCTTCCTCTTTTTCACTGACTCTCTACCAATTATGATGTCGTTCTCCAGGGACTGGTCCCTCCTACTCTTATCACCACATAACTAGATGTTCCAAGCTATGGTCTTCCTCTTCAGGGGTCATAACTTGCAACCCAACCAATTTTTTGTTACTTCTTTTTCCTCCAGTCCCAGCTCCCTTCCTACTTATCCATCATGATATTCTCTAGATTTTATCATGTCTCTATCTGTAGGCAAAGTAGGAATTAAAAAGCTGTTTAATCATTCATCTAGTTGGAAGTAGGTCATAGTTGTCAAGAAGGGCACAGTATTGGAGTCAGACATAGCTTAGACATCTCATCTGCCGCATACCCTCTACACGGCATTGGGCCATCATGCAACCTTTCTTCTTCTAACCTGTGGATGCAAATATCAATCTCATAGGGATGCTGTAAGAATTAAATTAAACCCATTCCCATTGAGTCAATTCTGACTCATAGCAACCCTATAGGACAGAGTAGAACTCCTCAATACAGTTTCCAAGGAGTGCCTGGTGGATTTGAACTGCCAACCTTTTGGTTAGCAGCCATAGTTCTTAACCACTACTCCACCAGAGTTTCCAACAATCAAATTAGATAACATATGTCAGGAATGTAGCACAGAACCTGCCACAAACACTAAATGAATGACAATTAAAGTAAAAAATGAACAAATTTGCATTTCAAAGTCCCATTGAAATAACTGTATCATCTGGTCACTAAACACATTTTATTGGATCAATACTTCCCTCCTCATGGCTTTTTTTCCCCTCTGTTTCAGTCATAGAATTGAAAAGGATCCCAAGGACAAGAACTTGCCCTTTTGTCCAAGAAGTAGTAATATATATATATATATATTTTTTTGTGGTTTGCTTTTCCAAGTTTTTTTTTTTAATAATTTTTATTGAGCTTTGAGTGAACGTTTACAAATCAATTCAGCCTGTCACATATAAGCTTATATACACCTTACTCCATACTTCCACTTACTCTCCCCCTAATGAGTCAGCCCTTCCAGTCTCTCCTTTTGTGACAATTTTGCCAGTTTCTAACCCTCTCTTTTGCTTGATAGTTCATCGTGTGTTTGAGCAGAGCCAAGACTACACCTCAGATCTGTATGCCCAGGCTGGCGAAGCTGCAGAATCTGGAAGGCTCGGGGGAGGATATGGGGTTTTGACAACCTGGGTACGCTTTTCTGTGTGGAAGTTTAAAAGGAAGGGGATAGGTCCCTCTAGTCTTGTTCTTTGCTGGATCTGATGTAAGAGAAAAGTGAGAAGTAACAGAGAGTTGACGGGAGAGGCAAACACCAAAGTTGTGTGTGCTGTCACAAATGGAAGAAAATAGCAGAAACTTCAGTCCCCAATGCAAGATCTGTTAAATAGGCTTTGGAATATATCAGCCAATTACACTTTTATAACACAGCCTGGGCAGTTTCTCCAAATATCCTTGTCAACAGAGTGAGGTACTCTCAGAAAAACAGCTCAGCTCTGAGTGTGTAGCACTGAAAATTCTAGGATTTTGCTTAATGTTAACCTAAACCAAGAAACAAATTTTACTTTGAAAATGGAAATAATAGCAAGGAGTAAGAAAGAAACTTATGGTGAATGGCTGAAAATGAAATATTATGCTGGTAGGATGGAATTTGCTTTCTTGAATAGACAAGGAACAGCTGCCCAAAGCAATAATCAATCCTTGGTGGAAAACTCCTGAGGCTTCTAGCCCTCTGTGTCTGGCTGTGTTTGGGATCCAGTCTGAGATAATCTTCATTAAGTATAATGTGTAAAACTGCTTCATCATTAGCTTCCCTGCATAGGTCTCCTCCCTGAGTAATTTGAGTCACATGTTGTTGTCAGAGAATAAACGTTATCATTACTATCATCCTTACCAGATGTGTATCAGGACCCTAGTGTAGGAAGCTGATTCATTTCTTCTCCATAGCCCTTTATTCACACAGCAGCACCCATCAGTCTCCACATACAGGTTCAACACCATTTAAGCCTGAGAACCAGTCCTATCCCCTGGTTGAGAGAACTAAAGAGCTCTTTATCTGTGAGCTGGACAGCCTAACATCAATTCAGCCTTACTGCAGTTTCAGCTCTATGTTTGATTCCCAGCTGCTGGAAGAGAGCTTTTCACTATTCCTGTGGGTCAAGGTCTTCTCATCTCTTTTAGTTGCATTTTCAATAATATAGGCCCATCTGCCTCAGTCATTCTTCCTTTGAGACTTTCCATCCCCACCATTTTAACTATTTAAACTAGCTTTGCTCTTACCAGTTCTCCTGGGAAATGATCCCCAACAATACTGAGACATGGGACTGTGTCTGATTGATTCCTGATAATTGCTCAATAAGCAATCATAGATAGACTAAACAGAAAGATAAATTAACGTGGTATTCATTGAATTCATTCTCTATGAACAGAAGTTTATGCTTAGCTTATACTGTTTTACTAGTTCTGATCTTGGAACAGGCCTCTCCAGTAAGTTCTGCCCAGCTAGTCTCTAAACTTAACACTGAATTCCACTACCTATGACACTGTGCACCATCTACTTGACCTGCTAACATATGCAATGAACTTTACAGGCTCCAGTGTGCCTGAACCACTGTCTCCAGCTCTTATACACCCTTCTTTTACCATTCACTTCTCTTCGCTCTTCCTATTTCCTTCATCTTGGATCTACTCCTGATCATCTCTTTCACCTGTTCAGGGCCCTACCCACCCCACTTATCTAAGGCTTGCAAGTCTCTGATACTAGCCTTCTCAAGACCAGTATTTTCTACTCTTCACAAAGCTTGGATTATAACCCCACTATATATATATTTTTTTTTTAATATATGGCAATATTGCTGGGGGTGACTAGAAGTGAGCAATTTGGTACAAAATGAATTTAACTTTGTTCCTTGCCTCAGAGTCTTAGAATTTCACTGGAAAATGTGGTAACAAAGTGGTAAGTCACACTCTAAGGCAGCATATACTAAAAGGCAAAGAGTTTTTCAATAGAAAAATGGCATATGTTTCTAACGTCCAATTCCTGAGCTCATTTCATTGCCTGCTTGTATTAAGCATATTCTGAATCTACTTATTTGGCAGGATTGTTACAGAACTTCTTACAATATCATTGACCACATCAATTCTGTCCATGGAACTGCCCTGAGAAAAACAGCTTACAAGAAACATGAACAAAAGTCATCTCTTACCCTCTTGCATCACAGAGCCTGTACCACACACTTGATCAGCTACCTGGACACCTGAGCTGAATTCATAAAGAAAAGTGAATGGACTCCTAGACTGATATACCTGATCACAGCTCTAGCCATGTGGGGACAGGATGTTAGAGCTTCAAAGTTGAAAATAATCAAGCTAGATCACTCAAGCAACCTATGTGGGCATATCAAAACAAAACAAAGCAAGAAGCTAGGATACAGTAAGTAAACATAAAATAAGCTAATACAATAACATATAGATGGCTCAGAGACAACAGTCAATACCAAATCACATAAAGAAGCAGTTCATGATCATTTCAACAAGCTCTCAAAGCAAAGAATCAAGAGATCTTTTAGATGAAGGTGCCATCCATCCTGGAATTACCAGATGCAGAATACAAAAGATTAATATACAGAATTCTTCAAGACATCAGGAATGAGATCAGGAAGGAGATCAGGCAATATGCAGAACAAGCCAAGGAACACACAGATAAAGCAGTTGAAGAAAATAAAAAGATTATTCAAGAACATAATGAAAACTTTAATAAACTGCAAGAATCCATAGAAAGACAGCAATCAGAAATTCAGAAGACTAACAATAAAATTGCAGAATTAGACAACTCAATAGAAAGTCAGAGGAGCAGAATTAAGCAAGTGGAAGACAGAATTGGTGAGACTGAAAATCAAGCAGTTGACACTAATATATTTGAAGAAAAATCAGGTAAAAGAATTTAAAAAAATGAAGAAACTTTAAGAATCATGTGGGACTCTATCAAGAGAAATAACCTACGAGTGACTGGAGTACCAGAACAGGGAGGGTTAACAGAACATACAGAGAGAATTGTTGAAGATTTGTTGGCAGAAAACTTCCTGATATTGTGAAAGATGAGAAGATGTCCATCCAAGATGCTCATCGAACTCCACATAAGGTAGATCTTAAAAGAAAGTCACCAAGACATATTATAATAAAACTTGACAAAACCAAAGATAAAGAGAGAATTTTAAGAGCAGCTCGGGGTAAACGAAAAGTCACCTACAAAGGACAGCCAATAAGAACATGCTCGGACTACTCGGCAGAAACCATGCAGGGAAGAAGGCAATGAGATGACTTATATAGAATTGAAGGAAAAAAAAAATTGCCAGCTAAGAACCATATATCCAGCAAAACTCTCTCAAATATGAAGGCAAAACGGGGACATTCCCAGATAGACAGGAGTTTAGGGAATTCGTGAAAACCAAGCCAAAACTACAAGAAATACTAAAGGGAGTTCTCTGGTTAGAAAATCAATAATGTCAGATATCAGCCCAAGACTAGAACACTGGACAGAGCAATCAGATGTCAACCCATATAGGGAAATCACAAAAATAAATCAAGATAAAAAAAAATGCTCAGAACAGAGGAACAGCAATGTCATTATGTAAAAGAAGACAACATTAAAACAATAAAGAGGGAATAAGAAATGTACTCAGAGATCTTTCATATGGAGAGGAAGATAAGGCAATATAAAAAAATGAAAGTTAGATTTAAATTTAGAAAAATAGGGGTAAATATTAAGATAGCCACAAAGGAGGCTAACAATCCTGCTTATCAAAATAGAAAACAAGAAAAAAATAGAAACTCAGCAGAAACAAAATCGACAACAAATAAGAGAAAAAGAATATATAAAGATAAACTACTCAACAAAAAAATTAAATGGAAAAAAGAAACTATCAACAGCACACAAAAAAAGACATCAAAATGACAGCACTAAACTCATACCTATCCATAATTACACTGAATGTAAATGGACTAAATGCACCAATAAAGAGACAGAGAGTGGCAGAATGGATAAATAAAACATGATCTGTTTATGTGCTGCCTACAGGAAAAACACCTTAGACTTAGAGACAAAAACAAACTAAAACTCAAAGGGTGGAAAAAAATATATAAAGTAAACAAAAATCAAAAAAGAGCAAGAGTAGCAATATTAATTTCCAACAAAATAGACCTTAAAGTTAAATCCACCACAAAGGATAAGGAAGGACACTATATAATGACTAAAGGGACAATATACCAGGAGGATATATCCATATTAAATATTTATGCACCCAATGACCGTGCTGCAAGATACATAAAGCAGACTCTAACATCATTGAAAAATGAGATAGACAGCTCCACAATTATAGTAGGAGACTTCAACACACCACTTTTAGTGAAGGACAGAACATCCAGAAAGAAGCTCAATAAAGACACGGAATATTGAAATGCCACGATCAACCAACTTGACTTCATAGACATATACACAACACTCCATCCAGTAGCAGCCAAGTATGCTTTCTTTTCTAGCACACATGGAACCTTCTCTAAAATAGACCACATATTAGGTCATAAAGCAAGCCTTAGCAGAATCCAAAACATCAAAATATAACAAAGCATCTTCTTTGACCATAAGGCCATAGAAGTAGAAATCAATAATAGAAAAAGCAGGGAAAAGAAATCAAACACTTGGAAACTGAACAATATTCTGCTCAAAAATGACTGGGTTATAGAAGACATTAAGGATGGAGAAAAGAAATTCATAGAATCCAATGAGAACCTTTGGGACACAGTGAAAGTAGTGTTCAGAGGTCAATATATCAATAAATGCACACATACAAAAAGAAGGAATGGCCAAAATCAAAGAATTATCCCTACAATTTGAACAAATAGAAAGAGAGCAACAAAAGAAACCCTCAGACACGAGAAAAAAGCAAATAATAAAAATTAGAGCAGATTTAAATGAAATAGGGAACAATTGAAAGAATTAAAAAGACCAAAAGCTGGTTCTTTGAAAAATCAACAAAAATGATAAATCATTTGCCAAACTGACAAAAGAAAAACAAGAGAGGAAGCAAATAATCCAAATAAGAAATGAGATGGGTGATATCACACCAGGCCTAACAGACATAATAATAAAAAAAAATTGTGTCAGATTATGACGAAAAGTTGTACTCTAACAAATGTGAAAATGTAGAAGAAATGAATAAATTTCTATAAACACACTACCTACCTAAACTAACACAAACAGAGGTAGAGCAACTAAATAAACCCATAACAAAAGAAGGGATTGAAAAGGAAGCTAAAAAAACTCCCAACAAAAAAAAACCCTGGCCCAGATGGTGTCACTGCAGAGTTCTACCAAACTTTCAGAGAAGAGTTAACACCACCACTACTAAAGGTATTTCAGAGCATAGAAAATGTGAGAATACTCCCAAGCTCATTTTATGAAGCCAGCATATCCCTGATACCAAAACCAGGTAAAGACACCACAAGAAAAGAAAATTAGAGACCTATATCCTGCATAAACTTAGTTGCAAAAATCCTCAACAAAATTCTAGCCAATAGAATTGAACAACATATCAAAAAAATAATTCACCATGACCAAGTGGGATTCAAACCAGGTATGTAGGGATGGTTGAACATTAGAAAAACAATTAATGTAATCCATCACATAAATAAAGCAAAAGACAAGAAGCACATGGTCTTATCAATTGATACAGAAAAAGTATTTGACAAATTCGACACACATTCATGATAAAAACTCTCAGTAAAGTAGGAATAGAAGGAAAATTCCTCAACATAATAAAGGGCATTTATACAAAGCCAACAGCCAACATCATCCTCAATGCAGAGAGTCTGAAAGTATTCCCCTTGAGATTGGGAACCAGACAAGGATGCCCTTTATCACCACTCTTATTCAACATTGTGCTGGAGGTCCTAGCCAGAGCAATTAGGCTAAATGAAGAATTAAAGTGCATCCCGATTGGTAAGGAAAAATTAAAATTATCTTATTTGCAGGTGACGTGATCATACACACAGAAAACCCTAAAGAAAACTACTGAAACTAATAGGAGAGTTCAGCGAAGTATCAGCATACAAGATAAACATACAAAAATCAGTTGGATTCCTCTACACCAACAAAAAGAACATTGAAGAGGAAATCACCAAATCAATACCATTTACAGTAGCCCCCAAGAAGATAAAATACTTAGGAATAAATCTTAACAGAGATGTAAAAGACCTATACAAAGAAAACTACAAGACACTGCTGCAAGAAACCAAAAGAGACCTACATGAGTGGAAAAATATACCTTGCTCATGGATAGAAGATTTAATGTTGTAAAAATGTCTATTCTGCCAAAAGCCATCTATAGATGCAATGCAATTCTGATCCAAATTCCAATGACCTTTTTTAATGAGATGGAGAAACAAATCACCAACTTTGTATGGAAGGAAAAGAGGCCCAGGATAAGTAAAGCATTACTGAAAAAGAACAAAGTGGAAGTCCTCACTCTACCTGATTTTAGAACCTACTATAGTTCGAGGGCACTGGGTTTTTTGCTATACTGCCACAGTAGTCAAAACATCCTGGTACTGGTACAACACCAGATACATAGACCAATGCAACAGAATTGAGAATCTAGACATAAATCCATCCACATATAAGCAGCTGATATTTGACAAAGGCCCAAAGTCAGTAAAACGGGGAAAAGACAGTCTGTTTAAAAATTGGTGCTGGCATAACTGGAAATTCATCTGCAAAAAAATGAAACAAGACCCATACCTCACACCATGCGTAAAAACTAACTCAAAATGGATCAAAGACCTAAATATAAAATCTAAAATGATAAAGATCATGGAAGAAAAAATAGGGACAATGCTAGGAGCCCTAATACACGGCATAAACCGTGTACAAAACATTACTAACAATGCGGGAGAGAAACTAGATACCTGAGAGCTCCTAAAAATCAAACACCTCTGCTTATCTAAAGACTTCACCAAAAGAGTGAAAAGACTATCTACAGACTGGGAAAAAAATTTTAGCTATGACATTCGACCAGTATCTGATCTCTAAAATCTACATGGTACTGCAAACACCCAACTACAAAAAGACAACCCAATTAAAAAATGGGCAAAAGATATGAAAAGGAACTTCACTAAAGAAGATGTTCAGGTAGCTAACAGATACTTGAGGAAATGCTCATGATCATTAGCCATTAGAGAAATGCAAATCAAAACTACAATGAGATGCCATCTCATTCCAACAAGGCTGGCATTAATCTGAAAAACACAAAATAATAAATGTTGGAGAGCTTATGGAGAAACTGGAACACTTAAACACTGCTGGTGGGAATGTAAAATGGTACAACCACTTTGGAAATCGATTTGGCACTTCCTTAAAAAGCTAGAAATAGAACTATCATAAGATCCAGCAATCCCACTCCTTGGAATGTATCCCAGAGAAATAAGAGCCTTTATACGAACAGATATATGCACACCCATGTTCGTGGCAGCACTGTTTACAATAGCAAAAAAGATGGAAGCAACCAAGGTGCCCATCAACGGATGAACGGATAAATAAATTATGGTAGATTCATACAATGGAATACTATGCATTCGTAAAGAACAGTGATGAATCTGTGAAACATTTCATAACATGGAGGAATCTGGAAGGCATTATGCTGAGTGAAATTAGTCAGTTGCAAAAGGACAAATGTTTTATGAGACCACTATTATAAGAGCTAGAGAAATAGTTTAAATAGAAAAGAAAATTTTCTTTGATGGTTACAAGAGGGAGGATGGGGGGGATAGAGAGGGGTTTTCACTAATTACATAGTAGATAAGAACTATTTTAGGTGAAGGGAAAGACAACACACAGTACAGGAGAGGTCAGCACAACTGGACTAAACCAAAAGCAAAGAAGTTTCCTGAATAAACTGAATGCTTCGAAGGCCAGCATAGTAGGGGCGGAGATTTGGGGAGTATGGTTTCAGGAGACATCTAAGTCAATGGGCATAATAAAATCTATTAAGAAAACATACTGCATTCCACTTTGGAGAGTGGCATCTGGAGTCTTAAATGCTAGCAAGCGGCCATCTAAGATGCATCAATTGGTCTCAACTCACCTGGAGCAAAGGAGAATGAACACCATAGATACAAGTTAATTATGAGCCCGAGAGACAGAAAGGGCCACATAAACCAGAGACTACATCAGCATGAGACCAGAAGAACTAAATGATGCCTGGCTACAACCCATGACTGCCCTGACAGGGAACAAGACAGAGAACCTCTGAGGGAACAGGAGAGCAGTGGGATAAAAAAAAAAAAAAAAAAAATACCTGAAATTCTCATATAAAGATGAAACTTAATGGTCGGACTGAGACTAGAAGGACCCTGGGAGGTCACCGTCCCCAGACCTTCTGTTAGCCCAAGACAGGAACCATTCCAAAAGCCAACTCTTCAGACAGGGATTGGACTGCATTGTGGGAAAGAAAATGATACTGGTGAGAAATGAGCTTCTTGGATCAAGTGGACACATGAGAGTATGTGGGAAGCTCCTGTCTGGAGGGGAGCTCAGAGGGCAGAGGGGGTCAGAAGCTGGCGGAATGGACACGAAAATAGAGAGTGGAGGGAAGGAGTGTCCTGTCTCATTCGAGGGGGAGCAACTAGGAGTATATAGCAAGGTGTGCATAGATTTTTGTATGAGAGGTTGACTTGATTTGTAAACTTTCACTTAAAGAACAATAAAAATTAAAAAAGAATTTGTCTGGGTCCAGGAGTGAAATTTACATAATAACTGAAAGGAAGATAGTTCCACTAACTACTTTGTCATCCCTTCCAGGTGATGAATTTGAATGAAATAACAATTTTTTGAATACTTAGTTAATATTTACTAAACATTTTATTAATAATAATGCATTTGGTTCCCCCCCAAACCTTGTAAAACAAAAATAATTACATGTTCTTACAGATGGCAGAACCGAGGCACAAAAATTTTAGTAACTTTCTCATAACCATACGGCTAGTGAATGCCAGAGGAAGATTTTTTCTTTTAATGGCTCACATTTTCCAGACTTTTTTCCTCAGGGAATAGACAAAAGTTTTCGAATGATTGTCAGTGTAAGCACATTTCCTGTTAGTGACCTATCACTTTCTTTTAAAAGGAAACTCTTTTCTTTTGACCCCAGGGATTAAATACAAAGTATTTGTGCTGATCGAAGGCTTGGAATCTATAATAAAGTTATTCTGAGATACCAGTCATGACTGGGCATGAGATCCCTAATGGTTTACAATCGGTTGGCAAGGCAGGTTAGTATGATGCCATCTGATGTGTGATGATACAGATTACCCTGGACTCTCATTGATCTGGGGATGGCCAGGTAGGAATGGCAATCACAATGTTAACACTAGCATGCATATTATATACATTATTTTTTCTTTCATTAAATATTTTCTGAACACCTACTTATTACATACCAGACACTGTGTAGGTTGCTAAGGATATAGAAATTAGTGTTTTATTCACTCAATTGCCTTAAGGTTTCTTTAATCATTTATTTGCCTTCTATATTTGCTGCTCGTGCCATGGTCTGGGTCTTTATTTCTTATTGACTGGATAAAATCCTTCCAACTTGTCTTTCAGCCTTCTAACTGATCCCTCAGCCTCTAGTTTTATTCTTTACAAATTCATTTTTTTTCCTTCTATCAAGAATGATCAGTGGCCACCCATTGCTCTCTTGATAATATTCTTAGTCACTCATAATCAATTATTCACGTCTGCAAGAAGACCTAGCTGAACCCATTTCAGCTGGTTTAGTCACCTGTCTCTCACCACTTACACTCATTGTTCTCTCATAGTATATTGGGCTGTATTGCAATTGCTAGTTGATTGTCAGTTTGCCAACTACTGTCTGAATTTCTTAAGAATAGAGATTTGAATACATTCATCTTTATCTCCATAGCACCAATCACACAAGTGGTAGAACTAAATGTTTACCAAATATCTATTAAATAAATAAAAATATGATCTCCACCTTTTAAAAAAAAAATTACCATTGAGTCGATTCAGACTCATAGAGACCCTATAGGACAGAGTAGAACTGGCTCATAAGGTTTCCAAGTAGATTCAAACTGCTGACCTTTTGGTTATCAGCCAAGCTCTTAACCACTGCGCCATCAGGGCTTCATCTTCACCCTTAGGGTTTACAAATGTGAAGTGACTCCATAGAAATTCTCTAAAGACTAGGTATTTTGTGGCTAATTACCTATTTTTTTGTTGTTGTTGTTATTGCAATTTAGGTGAAAGTTTACAGTCCAAATTAGTTTCTCCTTCAAAAATTGATTTATCTTTTTCCTATTGTGAATAATGCTGCAATGAACACTGGTGTGCATGTCTTTTCATGTGATGGCTCTTATTTCTCTAGGATATATTCCTAGGAGTGGGATTGCAGGATCATACGGTGCTCCTATTTCTAGCTTTTTAAGGAGGTACCATATCATTTTCCATAGTAGCTGTACCATTTTACATTCCCACCAGCAGTGCATAAGAGTTCCAATCTCCCCACAACCTCTCCAACATTTGTTATTTTCTGATTTTTGGTTAGTGTCAGCAATGTTGCACGAGGTAGTATTTCATTGCAGTTTTGATTTGCATTTCTCTTAGTGGCTAATGATCACAAGCATTTCCACATGTGTCTGTTAGAATCAATAATGCTTTACTTATCCAGGGCTTCTTTCCTTTCCGTATAAAGTTGGTGATTAGTTTTTCCACCTCATTAAAGAATACTGTTTTTTATTTGGATCAGGATTCTATTACATCTGTAGATTGCCTCTGATAGAATTGACATTTTCACAATGTTGAGTCTTCCTATCAATTAGCATGGTATGTTTTTCCTTTTATGCAGGTCTCTTTTGGTTTCCTAGAGCAGTGTTTTGTAGTTTTCTTTATATAGGCATTTTACATCCCTGGTTACATTTATTCTTAAGTATTTTATCTTTTTAGGGGCTATTACAAATGATATTCTTTCCTGATTTCTTTTTTGAAGTTCTGTTTGTTGGTGATTAAGAATCCAATCGACTTTTGTACGTTCATCTTGTATCTGCTACTCTGCTGCATCTTGTGTGTTCTTTAGTTTTCCCTATGTATCGTATCATCTGTGAATAAGATTAGTTTTACTTCTTCCTTTTCAATTTGGATGTCTTTTATTTCTTTTTCTTGCCTTACTGCACTAGCTAGGACTTCCAGCACAATGGTAAATCCTAGTGGTGTTAAAGGGCATCCTTGTCAAGTTCCCGTTTGCAGGGGGAATGTCTTCAGCCTCTCTTCGTTGAGAATTATGTTGGCTGTTGGTTTTCTACAGATGCCCTTTAGTACGTTGAGAAATTTCCCTTCTATTCCTATTTTATTAAGAGTTTTTATCAGGAATTGGTGTTGGACATTATCAAATAGTTTTTCTGCATCAATTGAGATGATCATGTGGTTCTTTTCTTTTGTCCTACTTACGTGGTGGATTATGTTGATTGAATTTCTAATGATGAATCATCCTTTCATACCTAGTATGAATCCCACTTTGTCATGGTGTATCATTTTTTTTCATTATATGATTTAGAATTCTATTGACTAAAATTTCGTTGACAATTTTTGCATCTATATTCACGAGAGATATTGGTCTGTAATTTTCTATTTTTGTGGTGTTGTCCTGGCTTCGGGATAAAGTTTATGCTGGCTTCATAAAATGATTTTGGGAGTATTCTTTCTTTTCTATGCTCTGAAATAGTTTGAGTAGTACTAGTGTTGTCTGAATGTTTGGTAGAATTCTGCAGAGAAATTGTTTACATACAATGTGTTTATCAATAGGTATGAGTTTATTGCTGTCACGTTGTTGTGCTGTTTTTTTTTTTTTTTTTTTTTTGTGGTGCTGATATTTTCGTTGTTCCTCTTAACTTTCCTCTGCTGAGTTCCTTTTGTTTACGGGTCTTCTTTTCAGTTCTTTTGTTATTATATATTATATATTTACTGAGTATGTTTTTCTTCTTTTTTATTTTGATGAGTAGTTTTGTTAACTTCCTTTGTGGTTACCTTGAAATTTACCCTTATCTTCCTAAGTTTGAACCAGTCCTTTTTTACTTGATATCACCTTGACTTCCTTTTCATTTGAAAGTTCTGTACCAACACTGTTTATTTTCCCTTTTATTGTTTTGATGTTGTCATCATTTTACAGATTGACATCTCTGTTTCCCTGGGGTTAAGTTTTTTAGCTTTGTTTTGTTATTGATAGTTCTTTACCTAGGTTGTTATCTGGCTGATGCTGTCCTGTGTCCTAGACTCCAGTTGTTGTCTAATGTTATTGGTTCTCTAACCGAAGGACTCCCTTTACTATTTTTTGTAAATTTGGTTAATTTTTTACAAATTCCCTTTATTTCTGTTTATCTGGAATTGTCCTAATGTCATCATATTTGAGACAGAGTTTTGTAGGACATGTTATTCTTTGTTGGAAGATTTTTTTTTTTCTTTCTTCTTTCAAGGTTTTATGTATGTCCTCCCATTGTCTTCTTCCTGCATGGTTTCTGCCAAGTAATCAGAGTTTAGTCTTATTGCTTCCCCTTTGTAAGTGACTTTTTGTTTTCCTCTAGTTGTTCCAAGGATTCTTTGGTTTTGGCAACTGTGCTTATGATATGTAACTGGCGACTTTCTTTTATGGTCTATCCTGTATGGGGTTCATTGAGCTTCTTGAATAGTCAGCTTTTCATCCTTCATGATATTTGGGAAGTTTTCTGCCAGTAAGTCTTCAACCAACTTCTCTGTGGTTTTCCTTTTCTCCCCCTCTTCTGGAACTCCAATCACGTGCAAATTTTTGTTCTTAATTGTGAGCATAATTCTTAGGTTTTCTTCATTCTTTTCTCTGATTTTTCCTCAGAGAAAGTGGTATCCATGGATTTGTCTCCAATCTCGCCAATTCTGTCTTCTCTTGATTCAAATTTGCTCCTGAAGCCTTACATTGAGTTGTCTTTTCTGAAATTTTGTTGTCTATCTTTTGTATATCTAGTTGCTACTTTTGTAATATTTCCAATTGTTTGTTTATTTTGATGTTTTGTTCTCCTATTATTTTCTTGAATTCTTCTATTGCTTTATCTTTTTTTTTTTTCCTTGATTTTCACTATTCTTTCCTTAGTTTTGTCTGGGTTTTCCATGATTTTGTCTATTTTTTCCTTGGTTTTGTTTGTGTTTTCCTTGAGCTCTTTCCTTAGTCTCTTAGGGAGCCCCAAATATTAATCTTTTGAATTCCATGTTAGGTAGTTCCAATAACTTTTCTTCTAATGGAGGTTATCTGGTTCTTTATTTTGGTCACTTGCTAGAGTCATCTTAACCTGCTTTTTCATGCTTTAATATTGTCTGCTGTCTCCGAGATATAAAGGGTTTTTTTTTTTTTTTTTTTTTAGTTATTGATTGTATGTTCATTTGTTTTCCGCTGCTTTTTTTTGTTTTGTTTTGATGTCAGGGTATGTGGGCCAGGCATACTTTGCTGCTTGTTTGTCTAAAGGCATGATAGCTCTTAGCACTTTATCAAGGTGAGCAGGGCAGCAGCAGGAGGGTGAGCCCATTTTGCTGTACACTGGTTTAGCTCGGTGGCTAAGAGTGGACTGGGAAGGTGCTGTCTGCCTCCTAATGTAGGTCCAGTGGTGTGGGAACATTCACAGCCCCTCGCCAGATGGGCTGGAGTGTCAGACAGGGAGAGGCATGGGCTTGCTTCCCATAGTTCACCAGATGATCAAGTAGTGGGAAGGGAGGGGCAGTGCAGGCCTGGTGTGGTGGCAGACCTGAGTACTTAGGATCAGTTTTATGCAGCATGATGATGGTGGCCAGTGGGAATGGGTAGAGGTGGCATACCGGGCTAGGTGGGAGGGAGAAAAAAAAGAAAAAAAAAGGGAGTGACACAGCGAGAGTGACCAGGTGGGAGTGGGGTAGACCTGGGGGCTAGTTGGAAGTGGGGGAGGTGGTGTATAGGTCTAAATGGGAAGAATAAAGAAAAGAAAGAAATGAAGAAAAAAAGAGGCTGCAGAGAAGAAGCCAAAAGGAAAGAGAGGGAGGAGGCATGTAAGGATAGGTGGGATGGAGACAGAAAAGAAAGAAGGAAAGAGAAAGAAAAAATGAAAAATAAATAAACCACAGTACATTGGTGCCCAGTGGGTGGGGGCAGGGCAGAACCAGGCCAGTGATGGATCGGTGTGCCTGTGTCACTCTTTCCAAGGCGGCACTGTGGGGCCTGTGGGAAGGAAGAAGAGATGGCTTACGGGGCTAGGTGAGAGGGAGAAAGATAAGTAAAGAAGGAAAAAAGAGAAAAAAAATGGTGGTGTGGTGGGAGCCAACGAGTGAGGGCAGGGCAGATTTGGGAGCTGGTGGGAAGAGAGGGGAGGTAACATATGGGTCTAGGTTGGAGGGAAAAAGAAAATAAGGAAAAGAAAGACAAAAATGGCAGCACGATGGGACTCAGCATGTGGGGATGGAGTGGACCTAGGGTGGCAGTGGGGTGGTGGTTCTCTAACCATGATGGCCTGGTAGGAGCTAAGAAAGAGAAAAAAAATGGTGGGGCTGGAGAGCAGAAATGGGGCAAACCCAGGGGCCAGTGTGGAGGGGAGGTGGCATACAACATTAGATGGGAGGAAGAAAAAAAAGAAAGAAAAAACAAATGGCAGTGCAGTGGGAGCCAGCAGGAAGAGGGGAAATGTGGCATATGGGTGTGATGGGACATAGAAAAGAAAGAAAGGAAGGAAGAAAAGAAGAAGAAGAAGAAAAAAGCTACTGGGCAGAAGGGATGGGGTAGACTGGGGGGGGCGGTTGTGTTGTGGACCCTGGTATCGAGGGCTGCCAGAATGGGGGGTTCTTGCTTCTAACTCACCAGGAGCGTAAGTGTTGGGAAAGCATTTTTCTCCAGTTAACAGATTCTCTGTCTTCTGTTGGGAGCTCAGTGAAGTTGCTGTCCAGGGTTGTTGCTGGTCGTGTTTTAAGATGGTGACACTGTGCCATGTTAGTTCTCAGGAGATCTCTCCTCCATATCTCTCTTGTTCTCTGTTTTCTGACAGTTTCTTCTTATATTCAGTGTTTGATCTAGTTCCTTATCACTTCATTTGATGATCAGGTTTCCAGGACTAATGATTGTATCTGTTTTATTTAGTTTTATAGGTCTTTGCTGCAGGGGTACAGCATGGTACATCTGTCTAGGGCACTATGTTGGCTCCACCTTGAACAATATATTAATATTAAAAAACCAAACCAAACCCGCTGTTGTTGAGTTGATTCCAGCTCATAGCAACTGTATAGCACAGTATAGAACTGCCCCCACAGGTTTCCAAAGCTATAAATCTTTATAGAAGCAGACTGTGACAACTTTCTCCCATGGAGTGGCTGAGGGGTTGGAACCACCCACCTTTTGGTTAGCAGCTAAGGTCTTTAACCACTGACCAACAGAGCAGAAGATGTTCATATTTGTGCCCATTCCAAAGAAAGACGATCCAACAGAATGCACAAATTATCAAGCAATATCGTTAATATCATATGCAAGTAAACTTTTGCAGATGATAGTTGAAAAATGGTTGTAGCAATACATCTACAGGGAACTGCCAAAAATTCAATGTGGGTTCAGAAGACAACGTTGAACAAGGGATATCATTGCTGATGTCAGATGAATCTTGGCTGAAAGCAGAGAATACCAGAAAGATGTTTACCTGTGTTTATTGACTATCCAAAGGCATTCAGCTGTGTGGATCATAAAAAATTATGGGTAGCACTGCAAAGAATGGATAGTCCAGAACACTTAACTGTACTCACGAGGAATCTGTACATAGATCGAGTCGATAATTCAAACACAACAAAAGAATACTGTGTGGCTTAAAATCAGGGAATGTTTGTGTCAGGGTTGTATCCTTTCACTACACTTATTCAACCTGTATACTGAGCAAGTAATCTGAGAAGCTGGACTATATGAAGAACAGTCATCAGGATTGGAGAAAGACTCGTTAGCAACTTGAGACATGCAGATGACACAATCTTGTTTGCTGAAAGCAAAGAGGGCTTGAAGTACTCACTGATGAAGATAAAGACTACAGTCTTCTATATGGAATACACCTCAACATACAGAACAAAAATCCTCACAATTGGACCATTAAGGTGATATTTCAGGGTAAATGGAGAAAAGATTGAAGTTTTCCAGAATTTCATTATGCTTAGATCCACAATCAATCCCCCTGGAAGCAGTAGTCAAGAAATTTAATGATGTATTGCATTGGGCAAATCTGCTGCAAACGGCCTCTTTAAAATATTCAAAAACAAAGATGTCACTTAAAGACTAAGGTGTGCCTGATGCAAGCCATGGTGTTTTCAATCTCCTTCTATACGTGCGAAAGCTGGACAATGAATAAGGAAGACTGAAGAAGAATTGAAGCTTTTGAGTCATGGTCTTAGTGAAAAATGTTGAATAGACCACATACCGCCAGAAGAATGAACAAATTTGTCTTGAAGAAGTATGTTCTTTAGAAGGGAGGATGGCAAGTCTTCATCTCACATACTTTGGACATGTTTTCAGGAGGGATCAGTTCCTGAAGAAGGATGTCATGCTTGGTAAAGGAAAGGGTCAGCAAAAAAGAGGAAGACCCTCAAGGAGATGAATTGACACAGTGGCTACGATAATGGGCTCAAACATAGTAACAATTGTGAGGGCAGTGCAGTCCCAGGCAAAGTTTCGCTTTTTGTACATAGGGTTGCTACGAGTCAGAACCAATTTGACAGCACCTAAGAACAGCAACAACAGCAACTGAAGGTTACATGACTTTTCACAAGGTACTATTCTGGATGAGTGATTATTTCAATGCTCTTATTTAAATTGGCCACACACTATATTCGTCAAGATGCTCTGCCTTCTGCTCAAAGGGGGAAAAATGCTTCTAGTACTCAAGAATCTTAGCAATTACCCTCTACCCTGTCTCTTTAGTCTGTTCTCTCTTTCCTTCCTTGCTACCTCACTTTACCTCCTCCCTACCTTGTCTTTTTCATGCCCTTCTCTTGTTCTAGATAGGTTCACTTGACTATTTGATTATTATGATAGATTTTTTCAAATATTCACTATCAGAATGACAGAACTGACATTTAAAGTGTTATTAAAGAAGTAGGACACTGTTCGAAGGTCATAGTTTGGATATGAAGTTTAAAGGTTTTCGTAATGTTTAGTAAAGGTATCATAAATGTCATCTCTCCAGAACTAGCACAGACATAGTCAATGACAACTGGATTTATTCAGGGCTTAGATTTCTTTAGCTTTACCATGCAGCATTTGTCAAAAATGATTATAGTTTCACGGAAGTTATTTTGCTCAGCACACTTGCTTCTTTAGCTAACAATGTCAAATACCTGGTATCCTTAAAAATATTCTCTACCAAGAAATGTGCTGCCAGGTCCTCATGCTTCTTCTCTGTTGGATTGGAAGAATAAACCAGACCATCCTTCCTCACCCACTAGACAGCTTCTTATTCCCAGAGAGATGAACTTCGACATCATATTTGTGACTTGCGGCCGAAAGTGGGAGAAAAAGTTTTGTGGGGGAAAATTGATTTATTAGTCTAAACCTGAATGTTAGCAGACAAAACTATCTCACTGCAGGATTATTTGGGTGAATTATCAAACATAGATGAGGTCAGAAACTACAATTTCTCCTTAAATGAGTAAGTTTGCTTCTTTGACAACATATTCCAAAGGCTACCGTGTGTATTATGTCCAAGAGACATCTACGTACGGATGCTTAAGTTAGAAGCAGGAAGCTATTAGAAGAAGAAATAAGAGTGAGAAATGTCACAGAGATCTAACTTGTTCTCCCCGCTAGACTGGACAGGATGAAGGAAGCCTACTTATCCAGATTGCCACAAGGGTGTAAATTTTGAGTGTAACATAATAAAGTTAGAAATTAGTGAAATATATAAATGTTTTTTGTAATCCATCATATTCACAAAAACAAATTCATCAAAACACCCAATAAATTAGTTTTGATGAGATTTGTAATGAGGCATTAAAGATAAGCTAAGAAAACTACTGAAACGTTAAAAAAATACATTGCAGCATAACATATCTTGTCATAACCCAATATTTTATGCAAATTCTCAGTCAAGAAATGTTTTTAAAATAAACAAGAATTTTCAATTTTAAAAAGAAATTACACAAAGAAGGTTTAATATTTTTGATTACCTAGCAGAGTTCAAAACCATTATCCACTGAGAATAAATTACTATATCTGGATTTTTTTTTTTTTTTTTACTCAAACCCATTAATTCTGCTTTTTTTGCCAGTGACAAAAACTTTTGGTATAAACTAAGTCATGTTTAGCTTTTTAAAATTCCAGAGTAGTGTGGAATTTAATATAAAAGCTGCTTGTTACAGGAGCTAATAGAAGAAAAATAATTATTACAATTGTTGTTCACTGGAGCACCCAGAGATATCAGTTCACATAACTGTCAGAATTGTTGAGAGCATTTCTAAACAGATCATAGAGGATCACTTTCAGCAAATATTCTTACTTCTTCAAAAAGTCAAAGTTATTTTCTTTTCATAACTGGATGAACTTGAAAAACATAACATGCCTCACCCAGAAATAGCAGATGGTTTCAACTGGGTAAACAGGAAAGCAAAAGGAAGAAATGATGAAGTAAAAGGACTGAATAGAAGATTTCAAAGGGCTGCTCAAGAAGGCAAAGTAAAGTATTATAATGACATGTACAAAGAGCAGGAGATAGAAAACCAAAAGGAAAGAACATGCTCAACATTTCTCAAGCTGAAAGAACTAAAGAAAAAATTCAAGCCTCGAGTTGCAACAGTGAAGGATTCTGTGGGGGAAATATTAAACAATGCAGGAAGCATCAAAAGAAGATGGAAGGAATACACAGAGTCATTTTACCAAAGAACTGATCGACATGCACTATTTCAAGAGGTAGCATATGATCAGAAACCAATGGTGCTGAAGGAAGAAGTCCAAGCTGTACTGAAGGCATTGGAGAAAAACAAGGCTCTGGGAATCGATGGAATATCAAATGAGATGTTTCAACAAACAGATGCAGCTCTGGAAGAACTCACTCATCTATGCCAAGAAATTTAGAAGATGGCTATCTGGCCAGCTGCCTGGAAGAGGTTCATGTTTATGCCTATTCCCAAGAAGGTGATCCAACCAACTGTGGAAATTATTGAACAATACCACTAGTATCATTAAAAAAAAAATTTTTTTTTTTCTTAAGTAAAATTTTACTGAAGAATATTCGAAGGTGGCTGCAGCAGTATAACAACAAGGAACTGCCAGAAATTCAGGCTGGATTCAGAATAGGACATGGAACCAGGGATATCACTACTAATATCAGATGAATCTTGGCTGAAAGCAGAGAATACCAGAAAGATGTTTACCTGTGTTTTATTGACTATGCAAAGGCATTCGACTGTGTGGATCATAACAAATTATGGATAACATTGCAAGGAATAGGAATTCCAGAACACTTAATTGGGTTCATGAAGAACCTGCTCATAGATCAAAAGCAAGTCCTTCAAACAGAATAAGGGGATATAGTGCATGGTTTAACATCAGGACAGGTGTGCATCAGGCTTGTATTCTTTCACCATACCTATTTAATCTTTATGCTGAGAAAATAATCCAAGAAGCTGGATTATATGAAGAAGAATGGTGTATCAGGATTGGAAGAAGATTCATTAACAACCTGTGTCATGCGAATGGCACAACCTTACTTGCTGAAAGTGAAAAGGACTTGAAGCACCTACTGATGAAGATCAAAGACCATAGCCTTCAGTTCGGATTACACCTCAACATTAAGAAAACAAAAATCCTCACAACTAGACTAATAAGCAACATAATGATAAATGAAGAAAAGACTGAAGTTGTCAAGGGTTTCATTTTACTTGGATACACAATCACCACCCATGAAAGCAGCAGTCAAGAAAGCAAAAGACACATTGCGTTGGGCAAATATGCTGTGACAGAACTCTTTAAAGTGTTGAAAAGCAAAGTTGACACCTTGAAGACTAAGGTGTACCTGACCCAAGCCATGGTATTTGCAATCATCATATGCATACAAAAGCTGGACAATGAATAAGGAAGACCAGAGAAGAATTGACACCTTTGAATTGTGATGTTGGCAAAGAATAGCAAAGAATATTGAATTTACCGTGGACTACCAAAAGAATGAAAAAATCTGTCTTGGAAGAAGTATAGCCAGAATGCTCATTAGAAGCAAGGATGGCTAGACTATGTCTTACATACTTTGGACATGTTATCAGAAGGGATCAATCCCTGGACAAGGACATCAGGCTTCATAAAGTACACAGTCATCGAAAAAAAGTAAAACGCTCAAAGAGATGGATTGACACAGTGGCTGCAACAATGGTCTGCAGCATAACAACGATTGTTAGGATGACGCACAACTGGGTAGTGTTTCGTTCTGTAGTACATAAGGTCACTATGAGTTGGAACAGGTTTGACTGCACCTAACAACAACACAACACAATGGTCCTCCACCACTCATCTCATGGCTTTTAGTACTGTAGTGACTTGGGTGTTGCTGTGATGCTAGAAGGTATGCCACCAGTATTTCAAACGCCATCAGGGTTACTGTCATAGATTGAATTGTGTCCTCCAAAAATATGTGTTCACTTGCCTAGACCATGATTCCTAGTATTGTGTAATTGTCCACCATTTTGACATCTGATGTGATTTTCCTATGTGTTATAAATCCTGCCTCTATGATGTTAATGATGCAGGATTGGAGGCAGTTATGTTAATGAGGCAGAACTCAATCTACATTATTAGGTTGTGTCTTAAATAAACATCTTTTGAGATATAAAAGAGAGAAGCTAGCAGAGAGACATCAGGACCTCCTGCCACCGAGAATAAAGAACCAGGAGGGGAGCCTGTTCTTTAGACTTGAGGTCCCTGAGATGAGAAGCTCCGAGACCAGGGGAAGATTGATGACAAGGACATTCCTCCTGAGCTAACAGAGAGAGAAAGATTTCGCCTGGAGTGGTGCCCCAAATTCAGACTTCTAGCCTACTAGACTGTGAGAGAATAAACTTGTGTTTGTTAAAGTTGTCCACTGGTGGTATTTCTTTTATAGCACCACTAGATAACTGAGATAGTTACCCATGTTGGACAGTTTTTGGTGGAGCTTCCGGACTAAAACAGACTAGAAAGAAAGACCTGTCAATCCACTTCTTAAAAAAAAAAATTGTTCAGTGTAAACCTTATGAATAACAGCAGTACATTTTCTGATGTAGTACCAGAAGATGAGTCCCTCAGGTTGGAAGGCACTCAAAATATGACTGGGTAAGAGCTGCCTTCTCAAAGTAGAGTATACATTAATGATGTGGATGGAATAAAGTTTTGGGGACCTTCCTTGGCTGATGTGGCATGACTCAAAATGAGAATAGAAAGCTGCAAACATCCACTAAAAATTGGAATGGGAAATGCCCCAAGTACAAATCTTGAAAAATTGAAGTTGTCAACAATGAAATGGAACAGAAAAAGATTGACATCCTAGGTGTTGGTGAGCTGAAATGGACTGGTGCTGGTGATTTTGAAACCGACAATCATATGGTCTACCATGTAGAGAATGACAACTTGAAGGGGAATGTTGTTGCATTCATTGTCAAAAAGAACATTTCAAGATCTATTCTGAAGTAAAACACTGTCTGTGATAGGGTACTATCAATATGCCTACAAGGAAGGCCAGTTGATACAACAGTTATTCAAATTTACCCACCAACCACCAATGCCAAAGATGAAGAAACTGAAGATTTTGACCAACTTTTGCTGCAGTATGAAATTGATAAAACATGCAGTCAAGATGCATTGATAGCTACTGATGATTGGAATGTAAAAATTGGAAACAAAGAAAATGTATTGGGAGTTGATAATATGGCCTTGGTGATAGAAACCACACTGGAGGTTGAGTGATAGAATTTTGCAAGACCAACAAATTATTCATTGCAAATACCTTTTTTCAACAACATACACAGCAAGTATACACGTGGCTTTCCCTGGATGGAAGATATAGGAAGGAAATCAACTATACCTGTAGAAAGAGACAATAGACAAGCTCGATAACATCAGTGAGAGCAAGGCCAATGGCCGACTGTGGGACATTCCATCAATTGTTCCTATTCAAGTTCAAGTTGAAGCTCAAGAAAATTAAAACAAGTCCACAAAAGCCAATGTATGAACTTGAGTATATCTCACCTGGATTTAGAGACCACCTCGAGAACAGATTTGACACATTGAATGCCAATGACTGAAGACCAGTTGAGTTGTAGGATGACATCAAGGATACCCTATATAAAGAAAGTTAAATGTCATTAAAAAGACAGAAAAGAAAGAAAAGGCCAAATGGATGTCAGAAGAAAAATTTGCTCTTGAATGTAGAGTAGCCAAAGTGAATGGAAGAAATGATGAAGTAAAAGAGCTGAACAGAAGATTTCAAAGGACTTCTCAAGAAGACAATGTAAAGTATTATGATGAAGTGTGCAAAGGCCTGGAGTTAGAAAAGCAAAAGGGAAGAATCAGCTTAGCATTTCTAAAGCTTAAAAAACTAAAGAAAAAATTCAAGACTGGAGTTGCAATATTGCAAGACTCTATGGGAAAAATAGGGCCCTGGTGGCACAGTGGTTAAGTGTTTGGCTGCTAACCAAAAGCTCAGCAGTTTGAATCCACTAGCAAATCCTTGGAAACCATATGGGGCAGTTCTACTCTATCGTACAGAGTTTCTGTGAGTAAGAATCAACTCGATGGCAATGGGTTTGGTTTCAGTTTGGTATGGACAAAATATTGAAATACTAGGAAGCATTAAAAGAAGATGGAAGGTACTATGAGAGAATAAAGAACAAAGATGAATCTGCAAAACATCTCACAACATGGATGAATCTGGAGGGCATCATGCTGAGTGAAATAAGTCAATCACAAAAAGACAAATATTGTATGAGACCACTACTATAAAAACTCATGAAAAAGTTTACACACAAAAAGAAACAATCTTTGATTATTATGAACGAGGGGACAGGTGGGGATGGAAAAGCACTAGACAATAGGTAACTTTGGTGAAGGGTAAGACAGTATACAATACCGGGGAAGCTAGCACAACTTTTCCAAGGCAAGGTCATGAAAGCACTATAGATACATCCAACCTCCCCGAGGAACCGAATTACTGGGCTGAGGGCAGTGGAGACCATGGTCTCGGGGAACATCTAGCTCAATTGGCATAACATAGTTTATAAAAGAAAATGTTCTACATCCTACTTTGGTGAGTAGCGTCTGGAGTCTTAAAAGCCTGTGAGCAGCCATCTAAGATATTCCACTGGTCTCACCCCTTCAGGGGCAAGGAAGAATGAAGAAAACTAAAGACACATTGTAAAGATTATTCCAAAGGACTAATAGACCACAACTACTACAGCTTCCACCAGACCATGCACAGCACAACTAGATGATGCCCGGCTACCACACTGACAGCTCTGACAGGGATCATAATAGAGGGTCCTGGACAGAGCCAGAGAAAAAGAGTTAAACAAAATTCTAACTCACAAAAAAGGCCAGACTTTCTGGCCTGACAGAGACTGGAGAAACCCTGAGAGTATGGCCCCTGGATACCCTTTTATCTCAATAATGAACTCACTCCTGAGGCTCACCCTTCAGCCAAAGATTAGACAGACCCATAAAATAAAACAAGACTAAAGAGGCACAGCAGCCCAAGGGCAAGGATTGGAAGGCAGGAGGGGACAGGAAAGCTGGTAATAGGGAACCCAAGATTGAGAAGGGAGAGTGCTGACATGTCGTGAGGTTGGTAACCAATGACATAAAAGAGTGTGTGTACTAACTGTTTAAGGAGAAGCTAGTTTGTTCCATAAACCTCATCTAAATCAAGATTAAAAAAAAAAAAGGTTAAAATAGAAAAAAAAAAAAAAAGGAGAAGAAGTAGAAGGAATAAGGAGACATTTTAGCAAAAAGAATTGATAGGCATTCAACAACTTCGGAAGGTAGCATGTGATCAAGAAGTCCAAGCCTCACTGAAGGCATTGCAAGAAAATAGGGCTCCAGGAATTGACGGAATACCAGTGTTTCAGCAAAGGGATGCAATGCTGAAATCGCTCACTCTTCTATGCCAAAACATCTGAAAGACAGCTACCTGGCCAACCGACTAAAAGAGATCCATGTTTGTGCCCATTTCAAGAAAAAGTGATCCAACTGAATAAAAAATTATCAAATAATATTATTAATGTCATACACAAGTAAAATTTTGTTGAAGTTAATTTAAAAATATTTGCTGCAATACATTGACAGGGAACTGACAGAAAGAAATTCAAGCCAGATTCAGTAGAGGATGTAGAATGATGGGTATCATTACAGATGTCAGATGGATCTTGGCTGAAGGCAGAGAATACCAGAATACAGGAAGAAAGATGTCTACCTGTGTCTTATTGACTACGCAAAAGCATTCATCTGTGTTGATCCGAAACAGTTAGAGATAACATTGCAAAGAACGGGCATTCCAGAACACTTAATTGTGCTCATGCAGAACCTGTACATAAACCAAGAAGCAATCATTCGAAAAGAACAAGGGTATACTACTTGGTTTAAAATCAGGAAAGTTTTGCATCAGAACCGTATCGTTTCATCATACTTATTCAGTCCTTATGCTGAGCAAGTAATCTTAGAAATAGAACTATATGAAAAAGAATACAGCATCAGGTTTGCAGGAAGACTCATTAACAACTTGAGATATGCAGATGACACAACCTTGCTTGCTGAAAGGGAAGAAGACTTGAAGCACTTACTGATGAAGATCAAAGACTACAGCCTTCAGTATGGATTACACCTCAACATAAAGAAAACAAAAATCCTCACAACTGGACCAATAAGCAACATCATGGTAAATGGAGAAAAAATTGCAGTTGTTGAGAATTTCATCTTACTTGGATCCACAACAATGACCGTGGAAACAGCAGTCAAGAAATCCAGCGATGTATTGCATTGGGCAAATCTGCTCCCAAAGACCTTAAAGTGTGGAAAAGCAAAATGTTAATTTGAGGACTAAGATGTGCCTGACCCAAGTCATGGTGTCTTCAATCTCCTCATATCCATGTGAAAGTTGAGCAGTGAATATGGAACACTGAAGAAGAATTGGAGATTTCGAATTACAGTGTTGGTGAAGAATATGGAATATACCATGGACTTCTAGAAGAAGGAACCAATCTGTCTTGGACGAAGTACACCCAGAATGCTCATTGGAAGCGAGGATGATGAGACTTTGTCTCACATATTTTGGACATGTTATGAGGAGGTACCAGTCCCTGAAGAACGACATCATGCTTGATAAAGTAGAAGGGTCAGCGAAAAAGAGGAAGACCCTCAAGGAGGTGAATTGACACAGCGTTGCAACAATGGCCTCAAACATGCAACTATTGTGAGTATGGCACGAGGCGGCCATGTTTTTTCTGTTGTACATAGTGTTGCTATGAGCTGAAACTGACTCTCTGGCACCTAAAAACAACAATTATTGTCCTGTGTTGCTCATATCACTACAGGAATGTGACCCCATTGTGATATCTCCATATATTGCTGGAAGATGATAAAGAGATAGTATAGGAAATGTTATAGATTGAATTGTGTCCTGTGAAAATATGTGTCAACTTGGCTAGGCTGTGATTCCCAGTATTGTGTGGTTACCCTCCATTTTGTGATCTGATGTCATTATCCTAAGTATTGAGAATCCTAACCTCTATGATGTTAATGAGGCAGAATTAGTGGCAGTTATGTTAATGAGACATGACACAATTTACAGGATTAAGTTGTATCTTGACTCAATTTGTTTTGGGATATAAAAGAAAGAAACAAGCAGAGGGGAAAGGGATTCATACCACGAAGAAAGAAGAGCTAGGAGCAGAGCACATCATTTGGACCTGAGGTCCCTGCAATGAGAATCTCCTAGACCCAGGGAAAGACTAGTGACAAGAATCTTCCCCCAGAGCCAACAGAGAAAGAAAAACTTCTCCTGTGCCTGCCTCCCTGAATTTGGACTTCTAGCCTTCTAAACTGTGAGAGAATAAACTTGTTTGTTAAAGCCATTTGCTTGTGGTATTTCTGTTATAGAAGCACTAGATAACTAAGACAAGGAGCATTATCATTATTCTTCTTCCATCATGCCTCTACTTTCTAAGGTCTCTGCTCCCAACGTTTTACTCCCAAAACAACTTCGAACGCACTTCACATATGGTCTGTTATGTTGTTGTTTTACATGTGGTCAGTTAGGATTCCTGATTTTCACCCAAGTGGTCTGGGTTTGACTTCCCATATAGCAAAGTGTGGCATTTTGGAATGGAGGGTGGCACATATGGTTATGTGCCCAACTTCTAGCCAAACAATTGGCAGTTTGAACCTACCCATAGGTGCCCTCAGGCCTGGCAATCTACTTCAGAAAGGTCATGTCTTTAAAACTCTATGGAGTAGTTCTACTCTGCACGCATGAGTTTGGCATGAGGCAGAATCGACTTGACAGCAACTAACAACATGAACAACAACAACACACATGGATAGATCTATATTCTGACCACGTAGAGGGTGACATCAGCTTCTTTACTACTTTTTCTCTGACAAAAAGACAATGTCACCAAAGACAGAAAAGACTGGAAAACTGAGCTGAGGGAAATCCATATAAATTTTGGCTAAGGATCTTCCTACAACCCTGTTCCACAGAGTTGGAGCACATGATCCTTTTCAGGGACAAAACTCTAAGTGTGAGAGCTTGAAAAACTTGCATGTCCTGTGTGTGTGTCTGAGAATGCCTCAAGCATCTCCTTTCTGTGCATGTCTTCCTGATTCCATGGTCAACTTCAAACTTCAGCAACGTATATTCAAACTTGATTAAATAGGAAAGGTTTAGGACTTTATTTGTAACATCTTGAGATACAAACCTCTGTAATCAACAAATATCCTTGGAAGATTTTACAGTATATTGCTCCCAACTGAGCTGAAAATGCTGTAAGAGTATGAGAATCTATTTCTATTTTTCTCTCTGTGTGTGTCTGTATGTATTTTCATAGAATTTTGCAACTTCTGTCACTTCTAGTGCAGATTACCATGAAAGACAAAATGTATGCTGTGGTTGAGGTGAAGAAATTGAAAAACAGAGACACATAAGAGTCTATGGATTTGGACGAAAATCTAAATAGGACAATGGTTTTTGCAGGGTTAATATTTCTGCTAAATTAGATTAACTAAAATGTGCACATAAGAAAGGAAAGTGGCCTTAGAAAAATAAAGCAAGTGACCTTGTGCTTAGATGTTCAGAGAGGGACCTTGTGTCGAGGATCCCCAAGGCAACCCCCAGGTTCAGTGGTTCACTAAGATTCACTGGATTCGGTATATAGTTTTACTCTTGGCAAAGATTCATTACAAAGAAAGGATACAAATTAAAATCTGCAATGAAAAAGACACATAGGATGAAGTCAGGAGGAAACCAGGCCCAAGCTTCTTCTTCTGGTGGACTCGCACTCTTGTTGTTGTTATGTGCTGTCTAGTCAGTTCCCATGCATAGTAACCCTATGGACAATAGAATGAAACACTACCTGGTCCGCGCCATCCTCACAATTGTTGCTATACTTGAGCCCATCATTGCAGCCACTGTATCAATCCATCTCGTTGAGAGTCTTCCTCTCTTTCACTGACCCTCTACTTTACCAAACATGATATCCTTCTCCAGGGACTGGTCCATACTGATAACATGTTCCAAATACATGAGACAGAGTCTCCCCATCCTCACTTCCAAAGTGCACTCCGGTTGTACTTTTTCCAAGACAGGTTTGTTTGTTCTTCTGGCAGTCCATGGTATGTTCAATATTCTTTGCAAACTCCATAATCCAAAGGCATCAATTCTTCTTCAGTCTTCCTTATTCATTGTCTAGCTTTCACATACACATGAGGTGACTGAAAATACCATGGCTTGGGTCAGGTGCACCTTAATCCTAAAAGTGGTATCTTTGCTTTTTAACACTTAAAAGAGGTTTTTTGGACCCCTCGTGGTGTAGTAGTTATGAGCGTGGCTGTTAACCAAATGTGAGCAGCTCTAATCTATCTTGGAAATCCTACAGGGTAGTTCTACTCTGTCTTATAGGGTGGCAATGAGTTGGTATCAACTTGATGGCAACTGGAATGGTTTTAAAGCAGATTTGCCCAATGCATTACGTTGTTTGATTTCTTGACTGCTGCTTCCATGGGTGTTGATTGTGGAACCAAGTAAAATGAAATCACTAACGACTTCAATATTTTCTCCTTTTATCATAACTTTGCTTATTGGTCCACTTATCATTTACTGGACTCACACTAATGGACTGCCATTGAGTCGATTCTGACTCACAGCAACCCCACAGGACAAAGTAGAACAGCCCCGTAGGGTTTTCAAGGCTGTAATCTTTACAGAAGCAGACTGCCACATCTTTCTCCCACAGAAGCAGCTGGTGGATTCAAACTGCTGACCTTCCTGTTAGTAGCTGGGTTCTTTAACCACTGCACCACCAGGTCTCTCAAACTCTCACTAAAACCAAGAAAAAACCAAACCTATTGCCATCTAATGGATTCTGACTCATAGCAACCCCGCAGGACAAAGTAGAACTGCCCCATAGAGTTTCCAAGGAGTACCTGGTGGATTTGAACTGCTGACGTTTGGTTAACAGCCATAGCACATAACCACTAGCAACCAGGGTTTCCCAGACTCACACTAGATGAGCTTTAATACTCCAGCAATGAGTTGTAACAACATGTAGAAGTGCTGTCTACTGTGGATGCTCATTAAAGGCTTGGCATCCAAAATTTTTATTGGGGTGCTGGCCACGTGGGTACCCTCTGCCTAAATGTACCGAAATCTCAGACTCCCAGAAGGAAAGGAGGTGTTCAACAAAAACCACATTATTTATACAAACAATTTTGGCACAGTGAGCCACTCTTATCACTTAGGGAAACTTTATATCAGTATTGTTGTTGCTGTTAGTTGCTGCATGCCATGTGTGCAGAATTGAACTGCTCCATAGGATTTCAAGCCTATGACATTTTGGAAACTGATCTCTAGGCTTGTCTTCCAAGATGGCCCTGGGTTGATTTGAACTGCCAATCTTTTAGGTAGTAGCTGAGTGCAAACCATTTGTGCCACCCAGGGACCTTATATCAGTGTAGGGAACCAGTTGTTAGCCAAGTTCCCAGACATCAGCCAAGCACCAACCTTACAAATGAGGCTTTCTAAGGATAGGCAATCTCAGGCCTTCTGTCTTAGCCGTTTTCTGCACAGCCCATGGTCTATAGAGGTTTTGCCCTCACCTTTGTGTAAAGCTTTAAAGCAACATCATCTCTATATATTTTAATATTAATATTTGAAAAATCTTTTCCCATTTTTTAAGGAAAGCAGGATGAAAGAATCATAAAAGAATTGGTATTTATAAGAGAAGACTCTCTCCAAATAAATGTGACTCTTCTGGGATTTCTGGTCTAATCTGAATGTTTTTGATACGAATAAAAAAAAAAAAAAGACTGGAGAAAATTTACGGAAACTTTCAGTTCAACCTGGCAAAAGGAATAATTCCAGGTGGCCCAGAAAATTTCCAACAATTTGGACTTTCCTTCCCTGACTTCCTGGTTTGTGTTTTTCTCACGATCACCTCTGGCAGAGCATAGCAGACTCTAACTGGCCACCCTGATTGGGCACCCTTATCTTCTTCACCCACCTTTCTGGCTCCGAGAATCAGAGAGTAATGCAGTTAATGACTAGACCTTATTTTCCTTAGCACAACTTCCATTCTTCTCTTCCAAGGATAAACTGAAAAATCTCTTGCCCTATTTCCCTTCTCACTTTGCCATATCTCTTCTTAAACTCCATTTCTCCTTGTCTAAAATAATTGTTGTCATTAGAGGCTTCTTTCAAGAAACCGTCCCTGGCTTCCTGATAGCAAGTTCTGTTCCTTGTCTGAGTGCCCCACGTTCCTCCTCTGTGCCTCAAATATGACACTTACGACTGGTCATCTGAATGACCACCATTTTGGTACTGCATTAAACCCGTGGCCATCGAGTCGATTCTGACTCACAGTGACCTTATAGGACAGAGTGGAACTGCCCCATAGGGTTTCTAAGGAGCAGCTGGTGGATTCAAAATGCTGACCTTTTGGTTAGCAGTCCAGCTCCCCAACTAAATATGAAATCCTACAGGACTGACGCTCTTCACATACATATCATCTAAAAATTGCCTGTGCCTATCACTTAGCAAGTAAGTCACGGGAAGCTGTCAGCAAAAGCAAGAGAAAAACAAGGTCAAACTAGGTGTGAACAAGCAGATACCAGGAAAGCATGAACAGACACCACACACTCCTCCACACACTGATACTTAGAGTTGGGAAAAGGAAGAGTGAAGTACAGCTTAACACAGCAGAAGGTCTCTTCTTTAAATTGAGCAAGCTTGAAAATCCAATTTTGTGAGTAAATCTGATCCCATACTAGCAAAAATTAATAATGAGTCAAGACAGGAGAAATTGTATCCCAGCATTCCCCAACCAATCTATGAAACAGTCCTGTTTCATGTTCATCAAAAGAAAAAAAATTTTTTCATTGTCAGATAAGCTATATTCTCTTCCCAGAGTTGTCTCAGGAATTATCATTTTAAAATCTCCCAAAAGAACTTCAGTCAAAATTTTTAAAATACCAAAATAAATAAATAAATAAATTGCCCAAATTTATTTGACTGGAAATGCATAGTTTTTTTAAGTTCTGTACTTGCTTTGTTTTTATCCTTAATATTGTGTGCTGAGTCAATTCTGCCTCATAGCAACACTATAGGACAGAACAGAACTTCCCCGTAGGATTTCCTAGGCTGAAATCTTTATGGAAGCAGATCGCCAGGTCTTTTCTTCAGGGAAGCAGCTTGTGGGTTTGAACCACTGAACATTTAATCATTATGGCAACAGGGCTCCTTATGTTTTTATTAGTAGTACCTTATACAATGGCTAACAGGAGCCCTGGTGGCACAGTGGTTAAGAGCTCAGCTGGTAACCAAAAAGTCAGCAGTTCGAATTCACCATTTGCTCTTTGGAAACTCTATGGGGCATTTTACTTTGTCATATAGGATTGTTATGAGGCAGAATCGACTTGACAGCAACGGGTCTGGTCTGGTAATATGTCCTAGATCTGATCAACATGGAATAAGTTTTAGGAAAAAATGCTTACCATGCATTCTTAGAAACAGTGTACTATTTTTCATGCCTCTGTGAAATGTTAATCTAGCAGCTGACATATGTCCCTCTGAAAGATACAACCTTATGAAGCTTGCTTTAGAACTCTAGTTACTGCTCAATATATGGTTGTTTTATCAATGAAATAGTGATCCTGTGCCATGGGCACAGTTACGTTAAAAGGTCAAGCTCTGTTCTTGGATAATGTGAGTAAAAGAATGGGGATGAACCAATTCCATGAAGAAAAAAGTAGATTCATTTCGTATTAGTAGAGTCTTTCAAGGACTAGGAAGCCTTTCATTGTCAGGACCACTCAAAGTGATTAAGTGAGAGAACATCGGGTCTACTTTCTCAGATGCCTTTGGGTCCTAGATTGCGCAATCACAATCTGACCCAGGGGTTGTCTCCCTGGTTCTATGATTCACTCACTGTGAAACCAATTGAAAGTTACTCTACTATCTGGATTTCTGGTTAATAAAACAAAGCTAGCAGTGCAGACCCATCATGGGCATGGGGTAGAAATTAACACAAATGATTTCAAGCTTTTTGCAAATATGAAATACTGAAAATCTGTGCTAAAAAGGCTAACTCTGTCTTCATGTTCCATTGCTTCTCCTCACTCCCTCAGGGAGTCTAGTACTTGTCTGAAGGCACTGAAAAAAAAAAATCACCTTATTAACAAGTCATTCTCTTTTTATGTGTGGCCAACCAGGTTCCATGACTAGATACAACTCTGGCCTATTCTAATTGATCATTAAGTAGAAACAAGGTCTCTCTCTCACATTGCCATTCTTTTTTCCAGAGATTTCAAATAGGTTTCAAAACATTTCTTCAAGTAGATCAATGGGACCATCTCAACACCTTAGTGACATGAGTAGAACCTGCGTTATATTCTTATAGATTGTTGTTATACAGATAAGGAAAGTTATACTTAAGAGTTAAGGGATTAGATCAGTAAAAGGACTTGGACTGGGCTCCTGGAAAAGAGAAATTATTTCATCTTTAAATGATCTTTCAGCTTCATGGCTCTCTTATCAGGGATCATGGGTGTAAGGAAGAGAAATCATGGCTCAGCAAGTATAAAAAAGTACATCAAATTTCCCATTCTTCATAGCAATTTCAGAAAGTTCCTTAGAAGTAAGCATGTCAAGACTTCCTGTCATTTATTTTGCACATGTTAATCAGGAGGGATCAATTTCTAAAGAAGGACCTTACACTTGGTAAAGAAGAGGGTCAATGAAAAAAAGGAAGATCTGAGACAGATAGGGTTAACTGTGCTGGTGGAACAAAAATGCTATTAAAGCATTACCATCTAGAAGTTGGGTAAACAGGAATCACACCCTGTCAACCTAAGGTTGAAACAACCCTTGAATTACTAACTTCTTCTTAGTGTTTTTCTAATCCCTTCTCCCTTTACAGGCTCCCGCATGTGCAGAAGAACAAAGTGTGACTACTGTTTAACCTTCCTTAGCCCTCCAAAGATGACAATATAGTGCTAAAGATCAGTGCACTTGTGCTATATCCCATAATAAGTGATGCCAAGGGCTGCCAAGAGGACCCCTTCTTGAATAATTGAGGGTTCCATCTTGGATTCCAGTTGCATGTGTGACCTAATTAACATGCACAGCCATTCTGAGAAGTACCTGCCCCTTAAAAGAAGCCCACTAAATACTCATTACTCTATTGTCTCCACTGAACCAATATAAGCCCTAGCCTTACTTTCCTTTTCAAGTCAGTCTTTTGGAGAGGGTTAGATCCTTGCTGACTCCTTTTGCTTGACTCAAGCAAAATAAAGCTTGCTGAAGATATAGTTTATCTTTCACATGTATTTTTACTTGGCAAAAGACAAGGACTCTTTGTGTCAGATTGGCAATTTGGTTCAACGAGATGGATTGACACAGCAAATGCAACAATAGGCTCACACATACCTACTATTTTGAGGATGGTGCAGGACTGGGCAGCTTTTTGTTCTGTTGTACATGGAGTTGCTGTGAGTTGGAATTTACTAGATGGCAACAACAACAACATGGCCATGTAGAAGGTAGGTCTTATGACCCTGAGCTGTCATAGTCAGAACCAGGTAAAAGAAAGAATTTGAGAATCCCACATTTGGAAAGGATATCAAAGGTTATCACTTCTATGCCAGTGTATTCCATATAGTGCCCTCTCATTCATGCTGTCTTTGTTCTGTCTCTGACAATGTGATCTCCAATCTCACTGTCAACCACCAGAGTTGTATCATAACTATGGATGCCTAGCCTTGTCAGTATGTTGTTGTTGTTAGGTCAATATGTAGTGAGCTCTTTGAGTGTACCTTTTTTTTTTCCCAATATTTCTGTTCCTAGGAACCAGTCAAAGTCTGGTTCAGAGGGTATGTCAATAATAATTTGCCAGTGTCTCTTCTCTCTCAAACTAATATAATTGCATTTTATTCTTTTCCCTACTTTCATCCTTGTCCTTAATTCAGCCATTTTTCCCGCAAAGCAAACACAATAATATTATAAAATGTAAATCAGATTTTGTCCCTCTTACGAATTGAATTGTGTCCCTTCAGAAGCTATATGCCTGTGAATGTGACCTTGCTTGTAAATAGGGTTTTTCTTTTGTTATCAGATAAATTAAATGAGGTCATACCAGAGTAGGGTGGATCCTAATCCTAATCCCTTCTGAATGGTCTTTCAAAAAGGAGAGAGAGAATGTAAAAAACAAGAGGGATTAAAAAACAAAAGTAAGCAGAAAACAGCATGTGATGACTTATCCACAAGCAAAGAAACTCCAAGAAACACCCAAGTCTACAGAAGCTGAAAGAGACGCCGATGCCCTGAATTCTGCTCTCCAGCACTGTGAGAAAATACATTTCTGTTGTTAAAAGCCGTCCAATTTGCGGTATTATTAATGGCAGACGTAGGAAACAAATACACTCCCAAATCTGTTTAAGACCTATATTTTTCTTAAAAGTACTAAAATAAAATCTAAACACATTACCATTACCTACAAACCATACACTTTCAAGTCAATGTTAGCTCCCCTGCTAACCTCCTTACATCAGGAAATAGGGTTCTGTTTCTCTGGAGAACCCTGACTGATACACTGCTGATACACTACTTCACAGTGAGCCCATTTTGGCTCCCAGAGATGTTGTTTTTCTCTCTTAGAAGCCTAAAGGCCTTTGATTTACAGTTTTTTTTATACTAATAATGTTACGAGTTGACATAAACAACTTTTGTTTGTCAATTTCCTCTTCTACCTTCTTTTCTTATTGAATATAAAAACGTCATTTGCCCATTTCCAGTCCCATGGCTCCCTATTCTACACTACTAAAGATTCCTGTGTGCAGTTCTCAGGCCATATTCTATGATTATCGCAAACCATGAGAAGTGTCGTACAGAAAGCACAAACTCTGTTTCAGAGAAAAACAGAGAGGTTTATTAAGGGTTTAAAAGTAGTTCAAACAGAGAACTATGTGGCTCATGAAAATGAAACCATGGAAGCCCAAGGTATGACAATCACACAAACATTTTTATAGGGCTTAGACAAAGAATGGGGCCTCCAATATTCTGATTGGTCCTTAGCGAGGTAAGGGGATGGAAGGCAGGACATTCCAAAGTGGAGGAGGGGGTTGTACATTGTTGTTTTCAAGGGTACAGGTGGGAAACATTGATCAGTTACAGGAGATAAGCAACATAAGTATGTGCATACCGCTGGGTCAGCAGACTGGTCACAGGACAATGACAGGATAGGGCTTGTTCCCATAATCAGATCACAAATAGGTTTGCTAGGTACTGATTAACTATTTTAAGACATAGGTTTCCTGAGATTTTATAGTGCAAGCGTTTCTTAAAAACATTGTTCCTAAGTCAAACTACACTACTTCAACATGGTAAGCAAGAGTAGCTGAAAACCACATCTTGGATAAAGGAGTTTCAGATAAACATTTTTGTCCTGAACCCCTCTGGGAACATGTCCCCAGGGAAAGTGTGGCCCTGACCACAGAGAAAAATATTTCCTTAGTTATAGAGCTAATCCCTTAGATACAGCTGTAGACGTAGGCTAAAGTTTACTTTCTCAGAGCAGAAGCGGTAATGGAGTCTAGTCTCACGTCCTGAATCAGCCATTTTACTTATGCCAAGCACCTCATTTTAAATGCTCTTAATCAGGAGTCATATTTATTAAATTAGTGAATGAATGCATGAGCTAACAAACATAAGTATGAAATATCCTCACCCAGAAGATTCAACTCTCTTAATCAATACTAAAAATCCAAACACTTATGTTTTATTTGGATTAATGTATTCTTTGCTTTAACAAAGTATGAAGGTGGGCATAACTCATTTATTTTGTTATGCTTCCTTCTGAAATATATTAAAGTTTGCTGCCAAGTCTTAAAATCAATTAGAAGAATATTTCTTCATTATTTACTTTGCATGAAAAAACAAGAAGACAATTTGGAAACAGTTTTGAAAAATCAAAACGAGTTTTAAAGTATTTTCAGATTTAATTATATTTTCCACTATTAACTTTATGTAGGCTTTATCTAAAAAGGAATCTGTCAAGAAAAGGAATACAGTTACATGCAAGTGATAAACCAATCCTAGATATATAAACTAAGTTATTATGCAATAAATGAGTCATCACCAATCAAGATAGAAGGATAAAACAATACATAGAGTTGGAATAATAGAAACAGAATTTTTAAAAATATAAATACTGCTGTTAGACTATATCTCAAAACATACTCCAGATACAATAAAGAGCTAAAAACCAAAAAGGAAATTATTATATAAAGACTTCAGTAAATAAATGAGCAACTTGTATGAAAGATACTTCCCAAAATGAAACATTTTAACAAACACATTGAATCATGTTCCTCCTCATGAGTAATCAAACCCATAATAATTAGGAGAATATGATACATATATTTTAATCCAACAAATTAGCAATGATTAAACTTAGTACATACACAGCAATCCAGTTGGTAGAAGGTGAAGGAGACACATATCAACATAAATGAGAGTATGGTTAGCAGTTACGATGGGAGCTAACCAAAAGGTTGGCAGTTCAAATCCACTAGCCACTCCTTGGAAACCATAGGAGACAGTTCTACTCTAACCTATAGGGTCACTATGAGTCAGAATTGACGTGATGGCAACAGCTGTCATGGATGGAATTCTGTCCCCCCAAAATATGTGTCAACTTGATTAGGCCACAATTCCCAGTATTGCGTGATTTTCATTTGATGAGATTTCCCTATGTGTTGTAAATCCTATCACTATGATGTTAATAAGATGGATTACGGGCAGTTATATTGAGGAGATCTACAAATTAGATAGTGTTTGAAGCCAGTCTCTTTTGAGATATAAAAGAGAGAAGCCAGCAGAGAGACATGCAACTTCATACCACCAAGATATCAGCCCCGGGGGCAGAGAGCATCCTTTTGGGCCTGAGGTTCCTGTACTGAGATGCTTCCAGACCAAGCAAAGACTGACGACAAGGACCTTCCTCCAGAGCTGACAGAGAGAAAAAGCCTTCCCCTGGAACTGGCTGTCTGAATTCCGACTTCTAGACTACTGGACTGTGCAAGAATAAACTTCTCTTTGTTAAAGCCAACCACTGTGGTATTTCTGTTATAGCAGCACTAGATAACCAAGACAACGGGTTTGGTTTATTGAAATGAAACTTGACAATATCTTTAAGAAGTCTTAAAAGTATTTATTTCCTTTGACTCATTAATTCTATTTCTAGGAATCTCACTACAATGTTCTCCCTTTTTCTGTTTGAAAGTATTCCCTGGATGGCACAAATTATTAAGAGTTTGGCTACTAACAGTAAAGGTTGAAGGTTCAAGTCCTCAAAGGAAAAGCCTTGTGAGCTACTTCTGAAAAACCAGCCATGGAATACCCTATTGAGAACAGTTTTACTCTGCTATACATGGGGATGGATGCCATGAGTCGGAATCAACAAGACAGCAACTGGTTCGGTTTTGGTTTTTCTCTCTGAAAATGTCTTAGTAAACGTGATTTCTTCCACAGCCCACTCAATCCTCACTTCCTCTCTGGAACTTACTCTTTTACCATGGGAACCGTCTTCCTCCACCTTATCTAGGCTGGCCTGGCCTTACAAGATGGGAAGTCTACGATTATTTAGAAGACAAAGCTGTGGGCATTTGTGGAGGGGTCAGGGGAAGGTAGGAAACAGCAAGGAACTCACATTTCTATCAGGAATAAATGTGATGTGATGGTCTTTGAGATAGTGAGTGGCCGTTCTGTCTTAAGTGCAATTTAATCCTGAATTACAGAAAAGCCATGTCAGAGCTGAAATAGCAGAGGAAAAAGGGAGATGACAGAAAGTGACTTTGTTGGTGCTGCAGATGAATGAGAAAGGCCAAGAAGATCTAATCAGGAATGGAAAAGATCTAAGTCAGAAAATGTTGCTGCCACCTGAGGTGATGATATAACATTTCAGGGAAGAGGCAAATTTGCACTAACCTTAGAAAGGCAGGCAAGATTTTAATCAGAACGATAAGCTGGTGGGGAGGAGGTGAGTTCTAAGCCATGCTTTTTCAAACTCTAAGTGAAGGATCCAAATCCAAGCTTCACAGGTTCGAGGGAAGAGAAACTTAGAGAAATGTCAAAAAATGTATGTACAGGCATGTAAATAATCAGAAGTAAAAGACACGTATGTGTCCACATGTACACACACATACAAATATAACACACCTGTTTGTCTTCCTGAACCTCAGGTACACAGAATTGAGTAGTAATACCAATAAACTTCTATAATTGTTCAGATAAGGCCACTGCTTTTAATATATTTTCATTATCATAAAATAAAATATATGTATGTCACATCACATATCCCATTTCACTCTGCAACCCCAGAAAACTCTAGTATATTGGATAAGGTCAATTTCACCCCAGAGCGTGTACTCTGTCCACACCCAGTGTCAGCTACTTGTGGCCCTCCTGAGGGGGAGATGCTCAGAGGGAGGGGTTCCTCGTGTCAGATCTGCAGATTTTGTGTGAGTCCAACCTATTTTGCTTTTTAACCACAAAGTCTGGCCTCCTTACTTGTAACCTTGAGGATTTGATACACTTTTTCTGTAATAGATAAATGGCTGCTACTGCCAGCACTTCACAAGGGTTGTCAGGATCCAAGAGATCATTGACCTTGAAATATCCCTTTTCTAATAAGTATGTGTGTGTGTGTGTGTGTGTGCGTGCATCCGCACGCATGTGCTTAAGTAATTTTGGATGCTCTTCACTTGGCCAAAGAGCAAAGTTTAGTGTATTTCCTGGGAGTTTCGAGCACTGTGCTAGGTGCTGAGGTTATGCCCATGAACGTGACAGTCACAGCCCTTGTTAGCAGTGAAAATAGGTATTTAAAACAATAATATTAACTACAAATAAATTCTTAGATTTTTTCCAGGTGAACAAAATGCTGAGAAAGGGAAATACGGTGTTTCCTGGGGCCAACTGAACCAAACCAAACCCTTTCTGTCAAGTCATTCTAACTCCTGGTGACTCCGTGTGTTTGTTATAAAGTAGAACTGAGTGTGGACCCTAATCTAATCATGGTCAGTGGCAAAAGGTATCAGAAATGTGTTGCTGGCCGTTAAGCAGGCAACCGAAGAAGACGCAGGCTAGCCATGAAAAGACAGAAGGGAAGAATGTTCCAGGCACTCAGAGACAGCACATGGGAAGGCCCAGAGGTAAAGGAAAATGAAACTGTCATGAGGATTAAAAGATGCTGTGCTCCCTATTTCAAGAGAAAAATCTGATCTTTTGTCGTCTTTACCCAAGATTTCTTCATCATAGGCAAATTTTAATTGACTTGATCTGTCCTTCGAGGATTTAAGTTCTAGCAGTCAAAACTTTTATGTTCAGATCAAACTCATTACTTTTAAACTCAAAAATAGCCTTTCTTATTATTCCTTCTTGAATTCATTTTATAATTTCCCTAACAGAGCCCAATTCTCATATCTTAGCCTAACTCCAGATCAGCCACCTAGGATTATCCAATGGAGTTATCTGCATGAAGTAATTACTTTTTTTTTTGCAACCATTTCATATTCCAAGATAAGTCTTTAGACTTTCAACCACGTACTAACTGTTCAGTTTGCAAATTTTCTTGGAAGTTAAAAGTGAGGAGTCAGCAATTTACTTTACTGACTAAAAAAGTGACTTTTAAAGACCATTCTACCTACGTATCTTTCTACACTGACGTGATTTTGATTAATTCCTTAAGATGTCAAAAATAGCTGTTAACTGTATGTCTTTTGTGGCAGATTAGGAAGCTTTGTTCAGGGCATTTGAATAATAGTTTTATGATAATGTACAATTGTGGTAAGTACAAGTCACATTGAATCATTTATTCCTGAGCTGAAGCCTGGGAAACTGTCCTGCCTGCCCAAACAACAGGGAAGTGGTTTGTGAAGAGATAACCAAGGTAAGGTATTTTATTTCACATCCCTCTGATATCAAGGAATAATGTTCGAAATGTACCAGCCCAGAATATATTTCCTTATTCAACAGTAATTCATAAGTGTTTACTACATTGACGTTTTTAATTGGGTATGCAGGTGTGTCTTGTTTCACACAACAGGTGCTTTCTTGAAAATATATAGAGATATTACTGAAGAGGAACTTGTATATGTGCTGAGGAAAGTTCCAATTAAAAGAAATTCTATGTACTGTCTTTTGCAAATATCAAGATATCTCTGTAATGCGAGAGACTATTAATTCACTTGTTTGATGACAATGTGTTTATATATTGGGCTTTGTTTAATTTGTGCTCAACAGTAGGAAACATAAGTCTGATCTAAATGTTTAAGATATAGGAGTATTACATGAATTTTTAAGAAAATACACTTGGTAAAGAAACAAGGAAAAAATGAAGGAAGAAAAAAAAGACTGAGAAGGAAGAAGATAAGAAAAATGAGAGAAAGAGATCATTTAAAATAATCTTTTTACATGGTGAGCTTTAGAGAATTCAGGGAAGCACTTCCTAGGTCTGAGAGCACCCTTGCTGTAATCTATTGCCACTCTTTTGCTTCTCCCCCACCCGCAGATGTTGGCATCATTGTGCAAGGTATATGCTTGTTACACATTGTAGACACTTTGAATGACCAGCAGTATGGGCTAGGCCAAAGGTGGCATACACAGTGTGGGAAAAGAAATGTTCATGAGCTTTATCTTATCTCATTGAAGTTACTTCATATCCAAGTCTAAAGCTTCAAAAGAAACCATAATAAGCACAAGGCCTCCACCCACCTACCCATTATACCCCAGCCCATTATAAGACTCTAGAATCTGCTTGTATGGGCACAAAGCTTTAGAGGTTCCCTTGCCTGCTCTTTTTCCAATGACTTGACTGATAATCTTACATTGATCACCTGTAGTCACTGTTCTTGATAACTCCAGTTACTCTCTAGCCCTGTCATTCAACTCTCGTGTCGTTAAATAATTACCTTGTTGTTGCCCCAAGTAGATCACAATGTCTTTGATGGTAAGATTCAGATATGCCTACAAATTTTCAGAGCTTGTATTAAGCACAAAGAACTTTACTATGTTTAAGTATCATATTTTCATGCAAATAACGCATGCCTTCTTCGTTTGTCAACTGCTCTGTTCCCCCCCACCAAGGTATTTTCATACTGCTACTATGCCAATTAAAAAAATAAATCAGCATAGTGGCACTTGCGAAAATACCTCGAGGGGGAGGGAGAGTTTGGCAAACAAACATAGAAGGTGCACATTATTTGTGTAAAAATATGATAGTTCCTTTAATGTTCACAGACCCTGAAAAATAGGTATTACTTTTTGCATTTTAAGAGAAATAAACTGAGACTCTTCAAAATTTAAATAACATGTCCATCTTTGCACAGCTAAGAAGCAAAGTATTTTTTCAAACACATGTTCCAAGGTCCTTGATTTTTCCAGCCTGAAAACATGACGGAAAAATAAAAGTTAACACTTGAATGAGTGAATGTGTGAATAATTTAAAAAGAACTAAACTAACAACAACTCTCAAAAGAAGGAATCAAAACATGTAAAAAACTTCTATGATATTTTTTGTCTGGAAAATGGTGGCTTCTCTGTCTAATCTCCTTCCACAAGACCCTCTAACCCAAGTGTTCAGTGGGATTTATAAGCTTCTCCTCCACACTTGACATCTTTCTCTTACTCCTTGTTTCCTCCACTTAACCACCAGCCCTTCCCCAGTCCCTCCAAATCCCTGCCCTTCAGTATTTATTTTCCTAATGTACCTCCCCTCTAAACTGAAGCCTCCTTTAAAAGAGACCATGCTTTATTTGTATTTGTGTCCACTTTCTATATTAGGTCCTAGTAATGTGCTTTGCACTTAGGAGAGTCTCCATGAACATGTATCAAATTAAAAAAGAAGCAAATAGAAAAATAATCGATTGCTTAGTTTTTCTATGCTGTCTCGTTTCATAGAGTAATGTCCACTCAGAGAAGTAGCCAGCTCCAGAGGGGCATGTGCATCTTGCATGCTTTTCCATGTACCTCTCTGTACCTAGGTCAGAGCTGAGTACAGTGTAAGCACCTAAGTGCTGGGTGCTCTATAGATGAGGTAAGTGTGTGTTGGCTGATTCCATGTTCCAAGACCTGAAGGAACACAGTCATAGAGTCATTAACATGACCATCAAGTACCAGGATCTCCTTTCTGAGCTTTTCCCTTCTCTCTAGTATTCTCTACAGAGGTATCCCCATGCTTCTGCCCCTACTCCCTTCACCATACCAAATGTTGCTCTTGGGAAGGATCATTATTAGTGCAATGAGAGGAGTCAGTGAGCTCTCTCATGCAGGTTTCCTGCTTATGATTTACATGTAGGCGACGGCCTCTCTCCTCCTTCTCCCCAACAAAGGGATTCCAGAATCTATTCAGGATCTACTCAGCAAATGAGGAAATGAATGTACTGGGGTTTTGAATTGTCCTTTGCTGTGGTCCTGAAACACACAGAATAAATGGCTCAAAGTCATCTATGAGAAGGAATCTTAACTGCTGGGCTCCAACTCTGATTTCCTATGCAAGGAATTGTCTCTGATCTGTAATTGCATGGTGTACTTAGTCTGTGATGCCATGGGCCGCCAGCTATTAAAAAAAAAAAAAACTTTTTTTTTTTTTTTTTAGTTATACTCACCCATTATTCTTTTTGATTAAATTAACTCAAAGAAAGGAACATTGCTACCTAGAGTTGGCCTGAATTAAACAGGAAAATGTAGATATACTCGTGGAACAGTGTGTTCATTTGTTTTGTTTTGTTTTGTTTTGTTTCTCTCAACCAAGCCAAGACCCACCCTGAGTGCCTGACAGCAAGCACATATGAGCTTTCAAGACTCCACAGTGAAACCAGGACATGAGGCCAGCAAATACTTATCTCTAATGGGCTTTGCAAGACTTAATTAACTCCTGCAGGAGAAGTTCTTTGAGATGTTCAGATTACATATATTCTCAAAGGTCAAAGATTATGAAGATGGAAAGGAATAATGACTTACTATATTGGCCTCAATTGAATCAAAAGGACACTTCTAATAGTTTAAACCTTAGTTATTGTTTTGTTATTAAAATCCAGAAATTGACTGATAACCCTAGAGCTGTTCAATTCAAGAAATATAATGTAAGTGATGGCATTTGTTTTTATGTTTTGAAGATGATGATGAATATGTCTGTAGGGCAAGTATGGAGGGGATGAGGAATTCCTTTTTCATCTCCTGCACTGCTTTCACAGATGGGGCATCAGAGACCTAGTTAAAAACATATGTCACACCTAAGAACAGAAGTCAAAGGTCTTTCTCATCGTACTAGTGAAAACAGATTCTTATTAACAGCAGAACATTCAAAATGTTTGCAGAAGAACCTGTGACACAGTATTTTGGAAGTTCCCATTGACTTCTCTGGGCTTCCTAGTCAGATTGAAGGGGTGTTCTGAACAGGGGGCTTTGAATTTGTTATTTTGAGATCAGGTAATTGAGGCCATTTTCATTATTCATTCATTTTATTCAAGAAAATAAAATACCTACGACATGCTTAATTCTGGGAAAAGAGCTGTAAAACACACATCTTCCTTAAAGATCTCCCAGCACCCTGGAAGATGGAGACTAGGAGGCAGAGAAGTGTAATATATGATACAAAAGGTTATGTTGAGGTAAATTAAATGCACAAGGCACAAGTCCATCTAGTATCGATGAGAAAGTGTCATGCTACTCAGAATGACATCTTAGCTAAAAATTGAAGGAAAAGTAAAAATTGTCCAGGCAGAGAGAGTTGAAATCATTTTAGTCAGAATTAAGGTATTCAAAATCTCTGAAGTGAAAGAGAGTATTAGGCATTTCGGAAAGTACAGGCAAGTCCCTTATGTCAGCATCCTAGAATCCATAGAGAAAAAAGGAAGGGCTGGAGTTCCTAACAGGTCTCATTAACAAGAATCCTTGTATTTTATTTTGAGGCCCCTAGAAGCCATTTAAATATTTTAAACTTTAAAACTAACAATTTAAAGTAAAATTTCATTTTAGAAGCTTGACTCTGGCTTTATGATGAGGGGTTCTGAGTGGGAAAGCCCTGGAAGAACAAAGACGGCTTAGGAGAACGTGGCAAAAGTCTGCGTAAGGCAGAGTGCACAGGTGAGGGGATAGGCTTTAAAGATTTTAGGATATAGAATTAATGGGATTTTCTGCCGGATTAGGCAGGAAGGCCAATGAAGAACTAAAGATCAATCTGTTTTTGGCATCTGCTTCTACCAGGTCATGGTGATACCATTCACTGGGCATATAGGAAGAGGGAGGATAGTCCAGGAACCTTGGTGCTATCATTGGGTAGAAGAGAAGAGGAGAGAACGTGTTCATTTCATCTGGAATTTAAAAAAAATAGGTACTTGTTTTAGTCATCTAGTGCTGCTGTAACAGAAATACCACAAGTGGCTGTCTTTAACAAACAAAAGTTTATTCTCACACTCTCGTAGGCTAGAAGTCCAAATTCAGGGCGTCAGCTCCAGGGCGAGGCTTTCTCTATTGGTTCTGGAGGACTAGTTGCTGGACTAGTTGCTTCTCCCCACAGGAACCCTAGGTCTAAAGGAAGTGCTCTGCTCCTGGCACAGCTTTCTTGGTATGAGGCCCTCCTGTCTCTCTGTTCTCTTCTCCCTTTCATATCCCCCCAAAAATTAGCTCAAGATACAATCCAGTCTTCTAGATTGAGTCCTGTCTCATTAACATAACTGCTGACTTTCCTCCTCGTTAACATCATAGAGGCAGGGTTTACAATACGTAGGAAAATCACATCAGATGAAAAAATGGTGGACAATCACCCAATACTGGAAATCATGGCCTAGCCAAATTAATACATATATTTTGGGGGGACACAGTTCAATCCATCACAGTAGCTAAAATGTTTATGTCACTAAATCCCTCATCCTTCCAGGCTATTAGTTCCATGACCCCAAAGACCTAACTCATCATAAAATCTTTTTATCAGGCAGTTATTTAATCTGTAGAAGTCCCTGAATGGCTCTGGTTAAGAGCTCAGCTACCAAAAACTTAGAGGCTCCAGTCCACACAGAGGTACCTCAGAAGACAGGCCTGGTGATCTACTTCCAAAAATCATAGCCATTAAATACCCCATGGAGTATAGTTCTACTCTGAAACACATGGGGTCACCGTAAGCCAGGATAAATCAACAGCAGCTTGTTTGATCAGTAAAGTTCATCAATTAGACTTTGTTACTTGTCACTTATCCTAAAACAAAATCAATGTACAGTTTATGACATTCATAACAAAGATTATATGTTTGACTAGTTGACCAGTTATCGTCAAGTTGATTCCATCTCATGGTGTCCCCATGTGTGTCAGGGTAGAACTGTGTAGGGTTTTCAATGGCTGAGGTTTTGGAAGTAGACTGCCAGGCCTTTCTTCCAAAGTGCCTCTGGGTAGACTTGAACTTCCAACCTTTTGGTTAGTAGCCAAACATGTTAACTGTTTGCACTACCAGAACAAAGTTTATTTTTTAACAGAGTTGGAAAATTATTTTTAATAATCTAAAAGTAAGACTCCCTGGGGTATTTTTTTAATAAAAAAGTTACTTATTAATCTCATTTTAAATTTACACCCACTCTGCGAGGATGCAAGAGTGGGTACTGTTATTTCTAGTTATAGCTGAGGTAGCCCAGCATCTAAAAGTTAGTGATTTGACCGGGGTGACCCACAAGCAGCATTCTGTCACTGGAGCTCTTTGCTCCACTCCTTGTCTTGGGGTCATTGCTCCTCCCCACTACCTTCACAGGGCATGCCCGCGTGTGAAGTTCAGAGACTGGCCGTTAAAAGCTAGCACTATTATTATCATCATTATTATTTTGCCTTGGAAAGGTCACTGCTCTGATCAATCTTTGTCCTCTTTCTGACAATTGGGGTTTCCTTTATATTTTAAAGCCCAATGCCTTTAAAAACAAACAAACCAAAAAAAAAGCGTGCAAAGTATTGTTATCAATGATATTTGTGAGAGTGTTTCTTTCTTCAAATGCGCTTTTGTGCCTGGTTCATCAACAAACTGCCCACATTGGGAATGCGTTCTAACAAAAGCACAGGCATTATAGAGGTGAGAACACTTCAAAGAGCATTTGCATCTGCTACAAGATTTACGACGTAATGGATTTCTCACTAATTAGCATGATTTCCCAGACTGAATTATGCCACATGTAGGAGTAGCTGGATATAAAAATAAATTTGATTATAATGTGCATAAATTGCTCATTTCTTACAGAATTACGGCTTTTTCTTAAGTGAATGCCCAACTTCCCCAAATTGTCAATGAAAATATGTTTCCAAATGGCTGCTCTTTTTGGGGGCTGTGCTGCTTTCCGGGAGTTTGGCTACTCCTGGCAGCTGCTTTGTTGGAATACGACAAGCACAGAGCATCAGGCAATGAGTGTGACCTACATTCAGGATGTTTATGAGTTCTGCAGAAACTGGGTAATTTTACTCGCTGTTTTGTTCTTCTGCCAATGTTAGGGGTCTTGAGCACCATTTTGGGCAAATAACTCCCCAGATGCTAAGAGGGAAGTATAGTACTTATAGAAGAACAAGGTCAAAAGGCACAAACCCACCAGGGTGTATTTCTCCCAATCCTGTGCCAGGTTTTGCCACTATGGGATAAAATAAAAAACAAATCCTCTTCCTCTCTTCCACGGAGCTGCCGTTATCACAACTCATACACGAGATAATTAAAGAACATAACAGACAGAATATAACCACATGCTAAATGGCAGGGTACCAACAGTACATTCTGTACTTCAGAGAAAGGGAAATTAATGGCAAGTTAAGTAGCGCTTAACCTGGGAAGAAGAATGGGTGACATTTGGATAGTTAAAATGTAGGAGAGCCATTCCACATCTATAACATAGTGCCAAGGTGAGGAAACCATCATTTCTTCATGCATAGATTCATTCATTCATAATTAAACTTCCATGTACAATTGCATGAATCTATATGTATAAGGTGGCCCACATAACAATATGGGGTTTGTTAATAGGTGTTATACACACAAAAATGTGTGTTTTGTCAAATATATTTGGTTGGGATAAACAAAGCTAAATATTATTATTTCTAGATTTCTCAGTATGCAGTGTTTACAAATTTTAATGAGGGAAACACTCTTTTTAATTTTAAATTGAAGTAGGAATTCAAGGAAAATGTTTTAAACACACACAGATCTCATTTAAACAAACAAACAAAAAAACTATGTGGTAGAAGAGGATAGTGAAAAGTTGATGATGTTAAGGGATGGTTGATACCCCTGCCATCAATCCTAAATGACAGTAATGTAACACCAGCTGCTATTTATTGACCAGGGATTATACTAGATATTTGCCATGCATTTTGTGTAACCATCTTAACACTGGAAATTACCTATTGTTCTTCCAATTTACAGATGAGAAAAGTAATAATCACGGAGACTAAGAATCTTGCAGAAGGTCACATAATTTGTAATTTCCAGAATTCATTTTCCCACTGCTACTTGTGGCACTTTGTTAAATAGTGTTTTGTATCATTTTAAAATTGTTTTGTGTATGAGTCACTGGAAGAAATGTTCCAGGGAGTTGGATGGATACGGTCAAAGAATTTTAATATAAGTGGTAATTGAGCATCAGTACAGGGATGAACTCAATTTATGTTTTTAGATGAAGAGGGTAATGCTTTGTTTATCTCCAACAGGGCTCTGTGCAAGGACTAAGGAAGTTTACTTCCCATTCACCTGTTCTCAGGAAGTTACCAAAAGATACAATTCAGAAAAATTGAATCATATTCCAGTAAAAGAAAGACTTTGGGCTCAGGAATATGTGGACCCAGCATCATCAAACAATGAAGAGAATTCCTGTACGCACATTGCCAAGATTTTAACTCTGACTTTGGAATAACAACCCCAAATTTGAAGTCAGTGAAGAGTAAATTATGCTCCCATGGGAAAAATTGATATACTTGCTCCAATCCTGTCTTCTCTAAATTATAAATATTTGGTATTTTGTTGGTGACTATAAAGTGAGCTCACCCTTTGATCCACCTCATACATCTCAGTTATCATAAATTCTAGTTGACTACCAGAAGATGAATATTAAACTTCAAGTTGGGGAGTACAATGTAAGTCATGTAGGAACTGAGGAATCCCATCGTAACGTAGTAGGACTAAGACAGACCTATTCCCATAGATCAAGGTCAATCAAACACCGCTAATAGAGTCCCTAGGCTTGTGGTTATCACAGTACCAGCACCTCTTGATCCAAGTGGTCCTGGCAGGCATGAATAAACAGTTGGTCCATTGGTGAGCTTCGGAAACAAAGCCTAAAAGGAAGTTTGTCTTCAGCCTTGAGTGGGCAGTCACAACCGGTGTGTAATTAGAGGTGACCAGTGGGACGTTCAATTGCATTTTTCACATAGTCTGAAGAAACTTATTTGCCCTCGTTCAGCTAACCCCACGGGGAGTATTGGACACAAAAAACCAACTGATTCCCAAATCCCATTTTAATTATTTGTTGTAGGCCCCAGTGACCAATTTCATCAGGGAGTTTGTTCCATTTGGGTGAGAATGCTTATTCAGAGCACCGTAGAGACTTATTTCCAGAAATGGCAAAAAAAAAAAAAAAAAAAGGTGTGCCTGAAATGAAACCTCTCCATTATTCACAGAAAATATAAAGGCAATGCTTCTATTAACTTTCCAGCTATCAATGATTTCACTTAACCAAAATATTAGATTTAGTCTATTCACAATTCTGTAATCACAACATAGTTATTGCTTTGAATTGCTGGTATTTCTACCTACTTTATTTTAGTACTTAATTTGTTTCTTTTCTATTTTTTTTTAGTATGTTACACCTCAGTATTTTAATTATACTCAGCTGAATGTATCCGAATGCTCTCAGCATGCTTCATTATTTATATTAGCAGAAAAGCACATAAAATCGAATTGCATGCTGACATTCTGTAATTTGTAGTTGCATACCTCTAAAATAGATTTCTATAGATGCAGCAACTATTCAACAGTGGTTCAAGATATGCTAAGACTTTAAAATTTAACTGAATTTTAATGTACTCCCAGAATAAAATTTTTGAGTTTTCACTAGAAAATGTCCTACCTGATTATTCATATTCTACAGTTATTAACTGCTCCTATTCTGCATTTGATTGAATTGTAAAAATGTGAATTCCTTCCTTCTTACCCTAGGCATTAAGCTATAATTTCTGCACATCTTCAGTTTTCCTTATCTAAATTGGAAATTATGTTAGATCCACTGAAATATCAAGTATAAATAAAATATAAACTTTTTTATTATTAGAAATGGACATTGTCATTTAATTTAGTGAGGAGGTCTATGGTCATACTGGCTTTCTCACCATTTTTTTTTTCTAGGATAAGTGGATCACCTTTATCAAAAAGTTGGTTTAATCCTTTGGTGAACAAATTATTTTCCGCTTTGGATTTTTTTCTTTTCTTTTTTTTTTTATTGTACTTTAGATGAAGGCTTACAGAACAAACTAGCTTCTCATTAAACAGTTAGCACATATATTCTTTTATGACATTAGTTAACAACCCCATGACATGTCCACACTCTCCACGTTGGGCTCCCTATTACCAGCTTTCCTGTCCCTCCTGCCTTCTAGTCCTTGTTCCTGGGTTGGTGTGCCCCTTTGGTCTTGTTTTGTTTTATGAGCCTGTCTAATCTTTAGCTAAAGGGTGAACCTCAGGAGTAACTTCATTACTGAGCTAAAAGGGTGTCCAAGGGTCTGCTTTGAATTTTTTGTTGATACTGTGTGTTTTCATTAATGGAAGCATGTTGAATAATTGAGTGTGTCTGAATTTTGGTAGGCAGTACAGTTTTTTTTTTTTTTTCTTGCCCCCTCCCACAATCTTACCCAAAGTGTTTAATGGTGCATATGTAGCCACTAATTATACCCCAGAGCTCTCACCAGGGTCTATTGATACATATGTGCAACAAATAAAAATTTTCAAAATTTCTATTTTTCCTACCAAAAATTCAGAGACCTCATACAGTACCCTGTAAAAACAGTAATTTGTGGCACACTCCCATTTCTTGGGTTTCCAACAGTCATAAAGACACCTGCCTTGCAGCAGCATGCACTGTCAGTGGGACAGCAGCTTCCCAATAAACTTTCAAAGGCAGAAAAAGTAGTTGGTTCCTAGAAAGAATTACTGGAGTCTATGCTTTTTTTTTTTTTTTAATGCTTTTATTTTTAGTAGTTCTCCAAAGACCTGGGCTGTGTTCTTAGGTCTGGAAAAAAAACACCTTTCCATCACTTTGTCAGATGAGGATTACCTAAATAGAAGTTTTGGTTTAGTCATTATCTTAGGCTGGGTTCTCTAGAGAAGCAAAACTAGTAAAGTGTATAAGTATGTATATACCAAAACCAAATCCGTCGCTGTCAAGTCGATTCCTACTCATAGTGACCGTATAGGACAGAGTAGAACTGTCCTACACAGTTTCCAAGGAGAACCTGGTGGATTGGAACTACCCAACTTTTGGTTAGCAGCATTAGCTCTTAACCACTACTCCTCCGGGGTTTACAGTATATATAGAGAGAGATTTATATCAAGGAAATGGCTCACACAATTGTAGAGGCTGGAACATCCCAAGTCTGTGTGGTGCAGGATAGAGGCTTCTCTGGATTCATGTAGTCTCAGGAGCTGGCAAACCCAAGATCAGCCAGTCAGTGATCAGGGCTCTCCCTCTCAGACTGTGAAGATCGACAAATCCCAAGGTCTGCAGATCAGCTGCTAGTTCAAGTCCCAAGAGCCAGAGGTCAGATGAACAGGAAGCAGCCACAGGATCCAGAGTGAACAAAAAAGCCAGAATGTTTGTTTATATTCAGTTGTAGTCCGCTCCTCCAAGGAAACTCCTTTTCAACTGATTGGGTACTCACAGCAAATTCAATCATGGGAGTGATCACATATAAACACTGAGAATCATGGCCTAGCCAAGTTGACAAGCAATCTTTTTTAATTTTTATCGTGCTCTAAGTGAAAATTTACAGATCAAGTATGTTTCTCACACAAAAACTTATATACACCTTGCTACATACTCCCAGTTGCTCTCCCCCTAATGAGACAGCCCACTCCCTCCCTTCACTCTCTCTTTTTGTGTCCATTTTCCCAGCTTCTAATCCCCTCTACCCTCTCCCTCCAGGCAGGAGATGCCAACATAGTCTCGATCCAAGAAGCTCACCCCTCACCAGCATCCCTCTCCAACCCATTGTCCAGTCCAATCCCTGTCTGAAGAGTTGGCTTTGGGAATGGTTCCTGTCCTCGGCCAACAGAAGGTCTGGGGGCCATGACCACCGGAGTCCTTCTAGTCTCAGTCAGACCACTAAGTCTCGTCTTTTTATGAGAATTTGGGGTCTGCATCCCACTGCTCTCCTGCTCCCTCAAGGGTTCTCTGTTGTGTTTCCTGTCAGGGTAGTCATCAGTTGTAGCTGGGCACCATCTAGTTCTTCTGGTCTCAGGCTGATGTAGTCTCTTGACACACAGTCTTAACCATCACAGTCATCAGGCTTATAACAAACTTATCAAAATCAAATGAATAGAAGCTACTAAAACATGTGTTTCTTCTTTGAATGATTATGGGAGCAGGAGATACTAGTATAAATGTTCTCCCTGATTAGAATACCCCGTACTGTACCAAATATCACTGAAAGAAAGGAGAGGGAGGGCCTCATTTAGTTGTGGGAATCAGGCAGAATACATTTAATCCTTAAAGAATGGGTAAATCAATAGAATTGTGATGGTATTTTAGGATATCTAAACAATTTCCTGAAAGTAGATGAAACTATAATGTAAATTAAAAAAAACAACCAAATGTAAGTAAAGTATTACAATGAGGCTTGGGGTTGGCTGGAACACAAGGCGAATATATGAGTAATGGAGATAAAATGCTTATCACCCCAGAAAAGAGCCCTTAATACACAGGTGAGGGGCATGGCGACATCTACTTAATTTGATAGGCAGTGGAAGCTTTTGAATATTTGTGAGAAGGAGGATGGAAATTATCAGGATTGTGTTGCAGGAATATTAATCTGGCAGTGTATGCAGAATGTTGGGACTATTACTGTGAGGCTAATAGAGCAACCCCAAAAATGGTTGATTCAATTTAAGTGCAATTCAGCAACTTATTAAGTGCCTAAATGAAGAAGCATGCAGAGCTGAGGACTGTTTGGGCATAAGACGGTCTTTGTTGCTATCTGAAACCATGGGCAACCAAAATGCTTCATAAGTGTTTAGAGGAAAAAAAGAAAGAAGAAAGATCAAGAGAGAAGGAGCAAGGAATGTTGGAAACAGGAAGGTGAAAGAGAAGCAGGCAGAAAGTAAGAAAAGAAAGGATCAGGGAAGGGAAGAACAATATTTAACCATAAATGAAGGTTAGCAAGTAAATAATCCACACAACAATTTTCTAATAATTGTAAACTTCTCATTATTATTTCCTAGAAAAATTTAGCATTTAGTATTTTTCCTAGAAAAATGTAAAGGATTGAAGTTAATTTGACAGAGAATATCAGTGCTCATAAATAACTATATTTTCTCCTTTCTGATCACATAGATGCATTTTGCAGCCCCCCTTGCATTTAAAATTGATCAGTTGAAAATTGGGGTATAAACCACTTTCTTCGTGACCCCTAATAACCTCCCACATGCAATTCTCTTTCTTTACACATTTTCTAGCTTCATGTAGTGGATTTTGAGAAACTATAGGAGGGCAAATTCTCACCATGGCAGGAACATGGGACTCTGAATGGAGCACATGCTGCATTAGATAGTTACTTGAATCACAATTAAATGTTCATGGTATTAACCCATTTGTGTATATTGGCCTACCCTAACTAACATGCAAAAATACCAATTAAAAAACGTGCTGATCTCACTGATATTAGAAGCAAGTACTACTGAGTTTTCAGTAAACAGGTAATTCCAAATATTTAAAATGATAGGGTTCAGGGAAATATCCCAATCAATTTTAGAAGTTACCTAAGACTGACAATTTGTGTGTGTGTGTGTGTGTTTATGCAACAATCTAATTTATTCATATAGATGAACATAAATGAAATATAGATGTAAATTTATAAATAAAATTTTAGGGACTATAATCCACAATTGTGTAAAATTTACTCTGAGCAAGAAAAAAATGGTACAAAATTATAAAACATCCTAATATATTTTGTTACCTGAAGTGGTCAAATATAGAAGAATCTATCATATTGATATATCATCTATAATATCTTCTTGAAGATAATAAAAAGGCAATTAACAAAAATCAAAATTCATCTCTGAATTAAAAATTATCATCTTAGTAAAATAAGAATTGAATGACATTAACATTATAAAGAATATATAACAGATATCAATGGTGATTATCACAATAGAAAACTCACATTAAAGTCTCTAACAAGACAAACATGCTTACCGTCACCACTATGATTTTATAACTTTATGGATTTTCGGGGGGTGGGGACAGGGAGGCATGGAATAACACAGGTAAAACTGAAGACAAAATTTCAATATTTACAGACTTGCTATCTACCATATTTTTTATTCAAATAACACACATTAGATTTTTTTTTGTTTGCCAACTTCACAACCCCCCATGTGTTGTTTTTGTAAATAAGAGATGCCTTTTTTTTTTTAACATGTTGTTAGCTTCAATTTCTACTTCTGATCCCACCGAGACTTCACATAATGTATTAATTTTATATTACTTGAAATTAATTAATAAATTAGTAGAAACAAACACAGTTTCGATTGTTCATTTTCCAATTACTGGGGGATGACCAAACCCAACCCATGACTTCTTGACCATGGGTTATACCTTTATTATACAATTATGATCAAAGTAATGATCAGAATGATATGGATGGCTGGTGAATGAGGCTTAAATTTACATCTGGAAATGTCATGAGACATATGCCATATACGCGTGGGTGCGCTATGCCAGAACTGTTTTACTTACTCATTTCTATGCATCGTATGTGTGAGCTCATTTTTACACAGGTGTGTTATTTGTGAAGAAATACTGTATACAATGTAAGAAAACCAACTGAAAAATTGTTATAATCAGTATATACTATTTCTGGGCGATCATTACTTCATACACCCACACACTCAAACACACACATACACACAGGTATTTAGAAAAATGGGAAGTCATAGGAAGTTCTTGTGCAAAGATTAAGCGCTGAGATGATTTTGTCTTTCTTCAACTTAAATTTTTTTTATTAATCAAATCCAACAAAAATTGTAATTAATTTAATACTGGGACATAATGATGTGATTATTCATCAGGAAGAAACAGCAATAAACAATATCCAAAACCATTTCTGAAAAGAAAACTCATGTGGGATGGTGAAATTAGTTAGAGGAGATATCAAAATACATAGTAGTGTTTTAATAATTGAGTATGGTAAAGTGTCATTTCAAATAAAATGAAAAAGGGTAAATTTTTCAATGATAAGTATTAACATAAACAGCTAATTGTTTAGAAAAATCAATAAAATAACATCTCTACCTCACACCTTATGCATATGCAAATTTTCAGCTGGTATAGAATTTAAATGCAAAATGAATGAATAGATGAATAAAAAATACATTTACTAATATAAGGACGAATACTTCTTTAATATTGAGGGTGGAGTGAAAAGAACAAAGAATACAGAACATATTGTAACATAATATAATGTAGGGTAGTATAGCATAATGTAATGTGACATAACGTAACGTAATGTAACAGAATGTAAAGTAATGTAATGTAGCATAATATAATGTGATGGTTAATATTATGTGTCAACTTGCCTAGGCTACGATTCTCAGTGGTTTGGCAAACACTATGCAGTCACCTTCCATCTTGTGATCTGCTATGAGCAGCCAATCAGTTGAAAAGGGAGTTTCCTGGGGGTGCCGGCCTTCAGTATATAGAAGGAAGTTTTGGCAAAACTCACTGTCTTTCTCAACCCTGCATTCTTCTCATCACCTGACCTCTGGTTCTTGTGATATAAGCCTGCAGAAGTCTCTGACCTGACATATGACCTGCAGATTTTGAATTCACAAACCACCACAACTCTGTAAGTCAGCAGAGGCCTCCAGTGTGCTCCCTGACCTGCACATTTAGGGTTCATCAGCCCTTGAAGCCATGTGAGCCAACAGAGGTCTTCAGCCTGTAGCCTAACAGATGGATTTGGGACTTGCCAGCTCCTACAATTGCATGAGCCATTTTCTAACAATTCTGTAAGTCACTTTCTTGAAACAAGTTTCTTATATACGAGTCACTGGTTTTGCTCTTCTAGAGAACCCATACTAATACACGTAATAATGAAATATCTTTTTGAAATGTCTTCAAATTAAAAAAAATTTAGAGGATAGAATTAAATATATTTATGACATGTATCAATCAAGTTCACATCCTTATTATAAAGATCTATTGTTGAGTGGTATGAAAAACATAAAAATCTCACAAGAAACAGAAAAAGACATCACAAAATGCCTATAACCACATAAAAACTGTGCAAGTTCAATGACAATGAAGGGAATGCAAATTAAAGCCATGCTACACTATTGTCTTAGTCATCTAGTGCTGCTGTAACAGAAATACCAAAGTAGATGGCTTTACCAAAAAAACCAAGCCCACTGCCATTGAGTCAATTCCGACTTATAGCGACCCTATAGGACAGAGTAGAACTGCCCCATAGAGTTTCCAAGGAGCACCTGGGAGATTTGAACTGCCTACCTCTTGGTTATCAGCCATAGCACTTGACTGCTATGCCACCAGGGTTTCCAAGACAGCTTTAACAAAGAGAAATTTATTTTCTTAAAGTCTAGTAGGCTGGAAGTCCAAATTAAGGGCATCAGCTTCAGGGGACGGCTTTCTCTGTCAGCTCTGGAGGAAGGTCCTTGTCATCGTCTTCCCCTGGACTAGGAGGTTTTCCGTACAGGAACCCAAGGTTCAAAGGATGCACTCTGCTCCCTGCACTGCTTTCTTGGTGGCATGAGGTCTGCTCACTTCTCTTTCCTTTCATCTCTTGAGAGATAAAAAGGTGATGCAGGCCACACCCCAGGGAAATTCCCTTTACATTGGATCAGGGATATGACTCAAGCAAGGGTGTTACATCCCACCCTAATCCTCTTTGTTGCCTTATTAACCACAGGCAGAGATTAGGATTTACAACACATAAGAAAATCACATAAAACCACAAAATGGTGAACAATCACACAATACGGGAATCTTGGCCCAGACGAATTGATACACACATTTTTTGGGGACACAATTCAATCCATGACAACTACTTTTCTCCTTTACTTGGCAAAAACCAAGAAAACGTAACTGCCAGTGTTGTCAAGAGTTGAAGAAAGAAATATTTCCAAAGTACTGCAGGCATATAAATTTGCTCAACTATCCTGGATGGCCATGTACAACATATTTTCAAAAGGACTAAGAATGTACATGCCTTCTGATGAGCAACTTTTCAATTTAGGTGACTAATGATAAGGATGTAACTGGTAATTTATAAATACCATCACAAGGATTTTTCTAGCAGCATTGTCTATAATAGCAGAAAATAAAACAAAGACCCATAAATCTTCAATGGTAAGGTCATGGTTGAATAAGTGTTGAGATAGCTATATAATATACATCCATTACAAATGATTTTGTAGGAAAATATTGAATGATCTGTGTTCATGATATATTTTTAGATTTAAGGATACTGTTAATGCATGTCATAAAATTCAGTGCTCTCAATTTGTTAGTATGACAGGCATATGTAGAATTATAAATTATGCACAAGACACACAAACACAAACACACATAGGCACATGCAACAAACGGGAAACAATTCAATGATTAATAATTTATCTATTACAAGTGGCTTTTACTTATTTTGCTTCTATTTTATAATTTTTCTAAGGTGTACAAAATACTGTTGCATTTAGAGAAACAAATACAAGCTATTTTAAGAAACAAAGAAGCCAGGGAAAAACAGTTATATATTCTTGTTCTCACTTGGTAAAAATACAGTATCTTAAACCAAAAATATCCCCTGAAGCCTTCTTTAAACCATAGTTTAGCTTAATTATTAAGGAATGTCTGCCTTGAGCATTGTGCTGTTTTAATGAACTATCTATATAGGATCAAATTGACAATAACTATTTGAAATGTTAGATAAGAAGCTTATGGGGCAGTGAGTTTATGTTAATGGGGGAAGAACAATTCAGAAAAGGAGGGTGAGAATGGCTGCACAACTTGAAGAATGTAATCAATGCCACTGAATTGTACACACAGAAATAATTGATTTGGTTATGTCCTGCTGTGTGCAATTTCAACAATAAAAAAAATAAATTATTTTTAAAAATACAATATTTGCCTTAGATGACAGAAATAACTTCATTGGTGACCAGATGTTCTTTAACTGGATCGGACTAAATTATAACCTATGCAATCACTTCCTGTCGCAGAGCCTTTATAAAAGGATAGGATTCAACTGGATGATTCCTGTTGCTGTTGCTGTCCGGTCAATTCCAACTCATGGTGACCCCACGTGCACAGAGTAGAACTGCTCCATTGGGTTTCCAAGGCTGTGACCTTTCAGAAACAGATCACCAGGCCTGTCTTCCTAGGTGCCTCTGCGTGGTTTTGAACCACCAACCTTTCCGCTAGCAGTGGAGCACTTAACTGTCTGCACTGCCCATGGACTCCTAGATGTTTCCTAAAGCCCTTTAAGATTCCATGATTCTAAAAAAAAAATTGCACACACACTCTAATGTTCTACCTAATTAAACTAAGCTCTTGTATCCTGATTCTGAGATGATGTAAAAATTATACTTCCTCTTTATCAAAATACATGTTTCATCCACTATCCAAAAGTAAAGCTTTCTTATGAAACATTGTACAAGCTGAAATGGCTTAAAGTGAAGAAGCAATTACCATTAATTTATATGGGAAAAAATTTGAGCGTCCCTAGACTCAAAAAATAACCTACCAGATAGCACATAAAACCCATAAGAGCTCTCTTAGGCTTTTCTGATACCTTAGGAGACGTCATACTAATGGATGCACAGAATAAATCGACATACAGCACAGTTCAAAGCTATGGCGGCTTGATGCTGAGTGTAGTTAGTTCCCAGGAAAGGAGCTCGACCACACCACTCTCACTGCTGTGGTATGTGCTGCCTCTTAAAGGCTAGCTACAAAACAAACATTGAATGCTATTTCTGCTTTTTGCCTTTTTTTGTAAATGTGAAAATCTCCTTCGCATCTCTTTTGGTTAGTGAAAATAGGTACAGGCATATCTCGGAGATATTGCAGGCTCAGTTTCAGGCCATTGCAATAAAGCGAGTCACACAAGTTTTTCAGTTTCCCAGTGCATACAACAGTTAAGTTTACACTATACTGTAATCAATTAGGAAGCCTTGGTGGTGTAGTGGTTAAGAGCTGTGGCTGCTAACTGAAAGGTCAGCAGTTCAAATCCACCAGGTGCTCCTTTGAAACCCCATGGGGCAGTTCTACTCTGTCTTATAGAGTTGCTATGAGTTGGAATTGACTCAATGGCAACATATTTGATTTTTGGTTTGATAGACTACTGAGTATGCGATAGCATCATATCAAAAACAATGTGCATACCTTAATTAAAAAATACTTTATTGCTAAAAAATGCTATCATCTGAGCCTTCAGTGAGTCATAATCTTTTTGCTGGTGGAGGGTCTTGCCTCGGTGTTGATGGCTGCTGACTGATCAGGGTGGTGGTTGCTGGTGTGCTGAAGGTTGGGGTGTCTGTGGCAATATCTTAAACTAAGACAACAGTGAAGTTTTCCACATTGACTGATTCATTGTTTCACAAGAGATTTCTCTGTAGCGTGCCATGTTGTTTGATAGCATTTTACCCACAGTAGAACTTCTTTCAAAATTGGAGTCAATCCTCTCAAACCCTAACACTGCTTTACCACCTAAGTTTCTGTAATAGTCTAAACTCTTTGCTGTCATTTCAATAATGTTCATAGCATCGTCACCAGGAGTAGATTCCATCCGAGGAAACCATTTTCTTTGCTCGTCCATAAGAAGCAGCTCCTTATACATTAAAGTTTTATCATGAGATGGCAGTAATTCAGTCACATCTTCAGGCTCCACTTCTAATTCTAGTTCTCTCGCTATTTCCACCAAATTTGCAGTTACTTCCTCCATTGAAATTTGAACCCCTCAAAGTCATCCATGAGTGTTGGAATCAACTTTTTCCAAACTCCTGTAAATGCTGATACTTTGACCTCCTCCCATGAATCATGAATGTTCTTAATGGCATCTAGAATGGTGAATTTTTTCCAGAAGGTTTTCAATTTACTTTGTCCAGGTCCTTCAAAAGAATCACTGTCTATGGCAGCTACAGCCTTACAAAATGTATTTCTTAAGTAATAAAGACTTGAAAGTCAAAATTACTTCTTGATCCATAGGCTGCAGAATGGATGCTGTGTTAGTGGGCCTGAAAACAACATCAACCTCCTTGTACATCTCCATCAGAGCTCTTGCGTAACCCAGTGCATTGTCAGTGAGCAGTAATATTTTGAAACGAATCTTTTTTTTCTGAGCAGTAGGTCTCAATGGTGGGCTTAAAATATTCAGTAAACATGTTGTAAACAGATGTGCTGTCATCCAGGTTTTGTTGTTCCATTTATAGTGAACAGGCAAAGTAGATTTAGCATAATTCTTAAAGACCCCAGGATTTTCAGAATGACAAATGAGCATGGGCTTCAAGTTAAAGTCACCAGTTGCATTAGCCCCTAACAAGACAGCCTGTCCTTTGAAGTTTTGAAGCCCGGCATTGGCTTTTCCTCTCTAGCTATGAAAGTCCTAGATGGCATCTTCTTCCAACATAAAGCTGTTTTGTCTACACTGAAAATTGATTGTGTAGTGTAGCTACCTCCATCAATTATCTTAGCTAGATCTTCGGCATCAATACTTGCTGCTTCACCTTTCACTTTTAGGTTATGGGAATGGCCTCTTACCTTAAACCTCATGAATCAACCTCTGGTAGCTTCAAACTCTTCTACGTTCTTCCTCACCTCTCTCAGCTTTCATAGAATTGAAGACAGTTCGGGCCTTGCTCTGGATTAGGCTTTAGTTTAAGAGAATGTTGTGGCTGGTTTGATCTTCTATCCAGACCACTAAAACTTTCTCCATATCATCAATAAGGCTGTTTTGTTTTCTTATCATTCATGTGTTCACAGGAGTAGCGCTTTTGATTTCCTTCAAGAACTTTTCCTTTGCATCCACAACTTAACTGTTTGGCCCAAGAGACCTAGCTTTCAGCCTATCTCAGCTTTTGACATGCCCTTCTCACTATGCTTAATCATTTTTAGCTTTTTTGATTTAAAATGAGAGCATGTGATACTTCCTTTCACTTGAGCATTGAGAGGTCATTGTAGGGTTATTCATCAGCTTAATTTCAAGATGCAGGGTATAGGGAGGCCCAAGGAAAGTGAGAGAGATGGGGGGACAACCGGCCAGTGGAGCAGTCAGAACACACACAACATTCACTAAGTTGCTGTCTTATATGGGCACAGTTCGTGGCACCCCAAAACAATTACAATAGTAACATCAAAGATCACTGATCACAGATCACCATAACAGGTGTAATAATAATGAGAAAGTTTGAAATATTTCAAAGAATTATCAAAATGTGACACAGAGACATGAAGCGAGCGCAAGTTGTTAGAAAAATGATGCTGATAGACTTGTTCGATGTAGGGTTACCACAACCTTCAATTTGTAAAAAACACGATATCTGGGACTCACAATAAAACAAAGTGCAATAAGATGAAGTGTGCCTGTACTACTGTAGGTCTTTCATGAAAGCGAAGTGGTGTAAAGTGAACTTTGGAAAAGCAGGGCATAACTATATAAGCTCTTGCCAAGTAGGAGGGTCTAAAAGAAAACTTGTGAGTTCTGTCTCCATTGTTTCTAGTCAGTCAGTAAGAGAAGATCCACACAGAGGACCAAGGAATCTACATGCTTGTGAACTCTGAGAAATATGTCAGGTGGCCATATAATGTATCCTACAAACAGAGATGTTTTGAGAACATAGGGGATATTGCTAATAATTATTCTGAAATAACAGGTAAAATAGTGCTGTCCTGAGGAAACTAGGACTGATGTTCACTCTAAATATAATTCCTAGAATTTGGAAAGAATTTTATTCTCCCTAAATGAAAACTAAAAAGAAACAAGTGAGTTTACAGTTGGGTGACAAAATCTGTCAGGGAGACATCAAGAGCTGTTCATTTCCTGCTAAGGTTATACCACCCTCACAGCAAACTGGAGACTTTGTTAACTTCCCAATGGTGGGAATTCTCCTTGGATTTTATTCCATATGCATATGGAGGCCTACCTCCTTGAGCAAAGTTTACACTTGTAGTACAATCTCAAAAGCCCAAGGATGATCCTGTTTACTGTAATGCTATACTTACTTGGGTCACTAAACATCCCTACATTTAACAATGGTCATAGAGCTCCAACACGAGACCCTGGACAACCAACTATTGTAGTTTGAGGAGTTTCCCAGGATGTGGGACTTTCAATGCCAAAACTCGAATTGTTGTCATTGTCATGTGCTGTCAAGCTTATTTTGACTCATAACAACCCTATAGGATGGAGTAGAGCTGACCCATAGGGTTTGCTAGGCTATAATCTTTATGGGAGCAGGTCACCAGGTCATTTCTACCACAGAGCCACTGGATGAATTCAAACTAGGATACTGTTCAACAAACCGAGATAGTTGATCACTGTCTTAGCCTGGGTTCTCTACAGGAGCAATACCTGTAAACCTGTTGCCATGAAGTCGGTTCCAATTCATAGCGACCCTATAGGACAGAGTAGAACTGCCCCTTAGAGTTTCCAAGGAGCACCTGGTGGATTCAAACTGCCAACCTTTTTTTGGCAGCCATAGCTCTTAACCACTATGCCACTAGGGTTTTTGGAGTAATACCAGTGAAGTGTGTGTATATATATATATATATATATATATATATATATAAAGAAGTTTAATTCAAGGAAATGGCTCATGCAGTGTGGAAGCCAGCCGGTCCCAAGTCTGTGGGACAAGCATCAGACTGGAGGCTTTTCCTGTCTCAAGTGGTTGCAGGAGTTTACCCAGTGCCGTCGAGTCGATTCTGACTCACAGCGAACCTAGGAGTTTACGAACTCAAAATTGACAGGTCAGAGGGCAAGCTACTGACTTATGCCCCAAGAACCAGAGGTCAGAGGATGGTGAGTTAGTCAGATGCAGGATGGAGGGATGATGAGTTTTGCCAGAAACATTCACATTTATTAGATATAGGCCACATCCCCAAGGAAACTCCTCTTTCAACTGATCGGCTGCTCATATCAGATCACAAAATGGAGGATGATTACATAATATCTACCAAACCACTGAGAATCCTGTCCCAGCCAAGTTGACACATAACCCTAACCATCACAGTCACCCAACCAACAGATTAGAACCTGTCCTCAAAACTGTGGCTCACCAAGAGACAGAAAGGGCCACATGAACCAGAGACTACATCAACCTGTGACCAGAAGAACTAGATGGTACCTGGCTACAACCGATGGATGCCCTGACAGGGAACACAACAAAGAACCCCTGAGGGAGCAGGAGATCAGTGGGATGCAGACCCCAAATTCTCATAAAAAGACCAGACTTAATGGCCTGACTGAGACTAGAAGGATCCCAGAGGTCACGGTTCCCAGAACTTCTGTTGGCCCAGGACAGGAACCATTCCCAAAGCCAACTCTTCAGACAGGGATTGGACTGGACTATGGGACAGAAAATGATACTGGTGAAGAATAAGCCTCTTGGATCAAGTAGACACGTGAGACTTTGTTGGCATCTCCTGTCTGAAGGGGAGATGAGAGGGTAGAGAGGGTCAGAAGCTGGCCGAATAGACTCAAAAAGAAATAGAGGAGGGAAGAAGTGTGCTGTCCCTTTAGGGGGAGAGCAATTAGGAGCAAGGTGTTTACAAATTTTATTATGAGAGTCTGAATTGATTTGTAAACTTTCAATTGAAACACAACAAAATTTAAAAAAAAAAGAAAACTAGCTCAATATCATTTTCCATCTATCCATTTCTATATTTTGATGTCTTTGTTCTCTAAACTTTGTGCACATCGTGGGTTGAATATACTACAAAACCTCATTGCCAAAGAGACTTGAAAATCCAAATTCTCTGTAGGTATGATATGATTTTCCTATTTGTCTGAAATACGGCAATGCATCTTGTTTCAACATAGTTTTTTTTTTTTTCAGTAATTTGTACAGTGGGCATAGCTATTCAGATTTTTCATAAGACTTTAAATTGCATTTCATTTCTCTTTCATTAAGAAGAAACCTGTCATGATTTGCATTCTGTCCATCTGTCCAAGTTCATTTCATCTCTCTGAGGAGCTGACCTGTCTCTTTCCTTTTAGTACATATAACTGGTTATGATGTCCATGTTAGATAAAGTTTAATTGTCTGGTGGCCAAAAGTCCTCAATGGTTTAGTTATCTCATGTTCACTTGTTTAGAATATATTATTATCTAACAACATATCAGGACTCAAATTATCCTAAGTAGAGTCTGTCATAGTCTTTACAAATCATATCCACAGTATATTTTGTTCACTAATTACTAAGTATTTGCTATGAAAAAGCAAATTAACATTTTGAAAATAAACACTATCATACTCACAAAAGTGAAAAAATAACTTTTTTTCTAACTGTCATGAAATAAAAACAAAACTTCCTAGTTCCAGGAGATGAAGACATCACATACTTTAGCTAGGGCCACTCTTATCTCTAGACCAGGGTTGCTAGTTATCAGGACTGATGTTAGTTTTAATTCCTACTTCCACATTTAGTCTCTGAAGTCTCCTCAACAGGTGGGAGTGATCTTAAACGTTCATTCCTGGTATTGTTATCTGCAGGTCTCTTTCTCCCAGTTCATTGTTTGTTGTAGAGAGGCTTCCCTCTTTTTTTCCCTTTCAGGAGAACATTCTTTGAAAAGATTATGGACTCTGATAAATATTTTCACCTATACAATGAGGCAGGAGCCCTGGTAGCTCAAGGATTAAGTGCTCGGCTGCTAACTGAAAGGTTGACTTTTCAAACCTACCTACCAACTCCATAAAAGAAAGACCTAGTGATCTGCTTGCTTCTGTAAAAATTACAGCCAAGAAAACTCTATGGGGCAGTTCTACTTTGCACAAATGGAGTCGCTTTGTACTGTAATCAGCTTGACAGCACCTAACAATGACAACTTACAATGGGGAAACAGAGGCTCATATTATTTAAATGAATTTTTTTTAAATTGGACTAAGGTTAAACATTGGGTTGGCTGTCCCTTAAGATGGGATTAAATTGTCTTTCTACCTTGACTACATTGTACAGCCCTGATAGATCCCAGTCTATCAGTCCCTTGTACAAAGAAGACCTTTAAAAATACTTTTTGAATCAAAGTTAGATAATATTTTTAGAATAATTACTATTAAAAAATTCATTTTGCAAAACAATTAAGTTTTGATGTCATATATATTGAGACTTACCAAAGTAGATATAAAGTATAAAAAACACAATCAGATAACCTACAGGTAGGAACATACTCGCAAGCCTAAGAAAGTTGACATTTCACAAGGTGAGGTCAGGGGATAGACTGGAGGTAAAGGAGCCCTGCAGGCTCAAAGTAAAGAGGCAGGTTGTTTCTGAAACCTAAAGGATGCCAGCAACCAAATCCCTGAGAAACAGTTTCTTTGGTATATAACCGTATAAAGCTTAGCTTAATGCAAGTTGTCCTCAAAAGGTGGGAGTGTCTTGGTCAGTTTCAGGGAGCTAATAATTGAGTCGTGATGGGGTTGCCAATTACTCTGGTCCAGGTTCAGTGGTATTAGTGTTTTTCGATTTGGAAGCAATGAGAATAGAAAATGTAAATATGATCCAACTGCTAATTCCTCCCGATTTCTTCAAGACGGCATGCTTATTTTGTGCAGGAGAACATTTATCATCATATGGCATTGTTTTTTGAAAATTGGAGGTTACATTCATTTTTGGATTTTCAAAAAATGTTTCACTCTATAGTGTCTTAGAATTATCTAATAAGATTTTTAAACTTTCAATTTTTCTTTGAAATTTGATTTTTCTTTATTCTTTAGTTATGAAATAATTCTCATAAAACATAATCCATGCTATACTTAAAAAAAATACTTAAAGATAGGATAAATTGTCTTAAATGGAAATGAAAAATCTCATATTTCCAATTTGTTCTGGCTAATCTTTGAAAAAAAATTTTTTTTTCTTTTAATACTTTTACCATCAGCTCTTTACGTTATGAATTATACCTTATTTATAAGTAACCTTGCTTTAAAATCACCTACCCAGTTGAAAGGTTTACTGTATTGGCATGTGTGATTTCTCTTTTGATGTCACTTGAAGTCTGAAGATTCGCTAACGCTTAATAATGTTTATTTCCTTTAGGATAAGTATCACGATTACTTTTGGCTGCAAGTAACAAGAGTCTTTGAAAACAATGGCTTAAACAAGAAAACGATTTTTTTTCTTAAGTAAAAGAAATTTACTTGAGTTAAAAAAAAAGAAAAGAAAAAAAGAGGCTGACCAGGGTTAGCATGCTGCCCGTGTAGGGGCTATTTCCAGTGTTGCTCTAGGCTATGGCACTTGTCCCCATAATCCAAAATAGATGCTAGGTTTCACCACCACATCCACAGCACGATTGATAAAGAGAGAAAGGAACGTCACCTCCCTCTAAGTGTACTTCCCAGAAGTCCCATGTAATACTACTCACATCCTATGGCGAAATTGGTCTGGGAGCTACAGACATATACAAGGGAGGTTGGGAAATGCAGTTTTTGGTAAACGCATAGGCATCCAGGGAAAATAAACATTTTTTTTTTCATGAAAAAAATCAACATCGAGAGGCAACTAACAGTTTCTGATGCAGGACATTTAAAAGGGATGTCTGTTGTCATTCAGAGATTTTACCGAATCACTATGCCAAACAGCAGCAGATGCAACCAGAGTCACAAGATGAGAAGTAGGCAATTACATGGATAATAAATATTTCCTGAATGAAGAAATGAATGATGAAGTGATGTTTTCCTAATGTGACTTAAATAAATCCCGTGTCTGATGACCCTGTTCTGTATCAAAATCTCCATGGCCACCCCTCATCTGTGATTGTTAAGTGCCATGAGGTCTGGCTGAAATTTGACTGGAATGGGAATCAAAGGGTGTCAGTCTGGTCACAGTTTTGCCCTTACTGGCTAAATAACCTTGAGTTATTTCCTTTTATTGAGACTGAATTTACTCGCTTGTAAAATAGACATAAAATACTTACTTATTGATCCATTCATTCCTTCGGTAGATATTTACTGATTGGTTAGTTTGTGCTAGCACTGTGCTGAATACCGGGGAGGTAAGCAAAACGCAGTGCATGTTCTCCTGGGTCTTTGCAGAGGGGAGAGACAATTAAGATAATCCCCAACTAAACGTTTATATGCAAACTTTTATAAAAGAAATGCAGGGTGCTATAAAATATATGAAAGTCCTTAATTTAATGCACGAGGATTCGGGGAGGCAGCACCAATATGTTGCCTGATAACTAAGGAACATACGATGGATGGTAGTTCCTTCCCCTACCTTCCTTAGGTTGGAGAAGTAAAAATATATGCAGTTGAATGAAATACATGATCTGAATGGTAGTAAGTTCTCATCACGTTATACTGTATCCAATTGTACTCAATGCATCTCAGTAAAGGAATGAGTTGGTTTGGATGCAGTGACAGAAAGAAAGAGGAGTTGTTTAAGATTTAAAATAGGATGTCACATTTAAATCAGATCTTTAAGAATGTAGATGATAAAATAAAGCAGAAGGGAGGGAGAGTAATTCTCAAGAGAAGGACCACCTTGAGATGCTATAGCTGGATGTGCCCTGATTCGGCATGCCGACATGAAGCCATATTATCTGCCCTCTCTCAAATTCCTCAACCTCAGTTTCCCCTGCCCTCTTCTTGCTTAATACGCCCTTCTCTCATTCTGTATATATACTCAGTGTCATCAAATTTCTCCCTCCCTGTCCCTTTTCAGGAAAAAAAAAAAAAAAAAAAGCTGATTGAATTTATTCACATGGGAAGTGCATGATAGATACCAAGTAGAAAACTCTTTAATGGAGCAATCTCTTAAGAGTTATGAAATCCAAACAGAGAGCCTGGCAAAGTCAATGTTACTTTGAAACTTAATGATGAAAACTTCAACTCAATTATAAGCTAAAAATCAGTATATTATTTATTTATTCTGCCCTAAAAGCATATAAAAGCATCAAGGATCTCAAGTCTTATTTATAGCAAAATATAAGAAACACACATCAACTGAATAAAACTCAGACAGTTCAATTACAGTCATAGAATCCAATAAAATCTTGCAACTATTACCTAAAAATGATTAAACCCGGTCTCTTACCAATAAGCTAAGTGGTTTTTGGAAATGAACATGTGGCTGTATATATATATATATATAAAATTAGAAAAATTAAGAAATCTTAAATAACGTACTAAAGTGAAAGTTTGTACCTAGTGGACAACTTCGTTAGGAAAAAGAAGAAAAAGCATTTTCACAAATGAGGAGATCTTCCACTCGCATATGGCAGAGTGGCCTAAACACATGGACATAAAAAGGCAGCAAAAGTGGGGGAGGAGTGCTGACACATTGCGAGGATTGCAAACAATGTCACGAAAGAATTTGCGTATGAATTTTTGAATAAGAAACTAATTTGCTCTGTAAACTTTTACTTAGAACACAATAAAATGTTTAAAAAAAAAAAAAAGGCAGTACAAACTTACAGCACCTTGATTTAAACCAAATCTCCTTGCTGTTTAGTCGATTCCAACTCACAGCAACCCTGTAGGACAGAGTGGAACTGCCCCACAGGGTTTCCAAGGAGTGGCTGGTGGATTTGAACTGCTGATCTCTTAGTTAGCAGCTGAATGCTTAACCATGACACCACCAGGGCTCAGCACCTAGTTCGGAAGAGTAAATTGACATTAGGAACGGGTTCTGAGTTGGCTGTCAGGGGAATCATGTAGAAGTCCAAAGGCTAGTCTCTGAAAAAATAATAATAATAATTCCATGCTCAGGAGCAGTTGAAACACTTAGTGGTGTAAGATATCAGCAAGAAGGTGGAGAAAAGTTAGGAAAGCAACGGGCCTTCCTCTGTGCCCTAGAAATCATATTAGCATCAAAAAAAAAAAAAAACCCAGTTCTCCCCCGTGAGGCTTTGAGCAGCACCGCGTTATGATCATTGCTTGCTTTCTTGTTTAGACTCCCCTTTAGACTCCAAGAAAGTGCTCCACAGACATTAATTGAATGCACACTTGACACTGGATATATTGGACACAAGGGACCCTAAGGCAGGTATCTGTTACTTCTAAGCTCCCTTCACCCATAGCCCACTTACTGTTAGAATTAATTTGACACTATTGCAAAGGGCTTTCAGGAATTTGAACCAGTTGATTCTTATACCAACCAATTTATTGAATAATTTGGGTAAGGTTTCCGTAAGTGATTATGCAGTATGCAGAGAGAAAAATAAACAGTATAACCATGTCCTAGATTTCCACGAACACTTTAATTCCATCCATTGCGTGCTCCAGATGGCATGCTGCCACTCAACCAAACAAAGGTCACTTTTCTTCTACACTGCTTGTTTGGCATCAACTTAATTACCCAGTGAGTAAAACAGAGTGTGACAAAATTCTTTCATCAGGCCAAAGGCAACTGGGTATAATCAACATTTTTAGGGAGTATTTCTCTTGTCTTAGCCACTCCTTGAAGGTTCTTGTACAGATCAGAATAAATGATTGTTTAAAAAAATAGTAAAAACCCTGTTGTTGTTGTTAGGTGCCATCGAGTCGGTTCCAACTCATAGTGACCCTATGCTCAACAGAACAAAACACTGCCCGGTCCTGCACTATCCTTATAATCGTTATGCTTGAGCCCATTGTTGCAGCCACTGTGTCAATCCACCTTGTTGAGTGTCTTCCTCTTTTCAACCGACACTATACTTTGCCAAGCATGATGTCCTTTTCCAAGGACTGATCTCTCCTGACATGTCCAAAGTATGTAAGTCTTGCCATCCTTGCTTCTAAGCTTTTCCCTAGAGAGAAAAAAAAGCAGGGGGGGGTTGGTAAGGGGACAGTGGCAGTGGTACTATGCATGTGTAGGTAATGATGTTATGAGAAGAAATAAGTAATAATATTTTTCTAAAAAATACAATAGAATGTAGGAATCTAAGTGTATTTATGTCCCACAATCATGTCTGAAGGATAAGCTGCTTAGGCTTTTGATAACTATTAATTTACATATATAATCATTTATTTGTATAGTTAGCGAATTGACTTCTATAAAAGTAGTGCATTTTATCTCCCCTTTTTGGTTTCCTTCAATTTCTGAGGGAACCATCTGGACTGAGTACAGTAAATCATTAGAACAAAAATGATAATGATTTTGAGAAAATTAAATAGCATCTCCTAATTAGGATTTCTTGTTAGTATACTTTTATATACTACCCACTAATTATTGGTTATTTTCTTTAAAAGTATGTTATCCAGAAATTATATTGTAAAAATGCTGATGATGGATAGGCAGTATCACCATCTCTTATCTTTTCTTTCAAACCATTTGAGTTTTGGTGTCTTATTTTGGTCACATGCCAGAAACACATTGTTTTCTTAATTGGTATGTGAGTATTCTCCTGGCACCATTCCCGCATTCAAAGCCATATTTGTTTTTCACCTCTGAGATTTCTATTTTTATATTCATCAGATCTGATAACTGATTTTGTATTTAGTTATTATTTGTACATTCTGCTTTCAGTTTTCAGTCTGATAGGCTCCTCTAAGACTTATGTTTTAATCTTATTCTTTCTACCTCTCTTTTGTATTTTCTGTCTTTATGCAACTTTTTTTTTCCCACAAAACAGTTCTCTGTATTTTCTCTGCTAGTATTATTATTCAAATATTCCTGCATTTTAACTTGCATAAATTTTTAAAGTATATCTGGTTAATGAATTATTTATGGCTTACATTTAGCTGGGAGCTTAATTTTGCATTGGATTGCCCAACTCTCCCTTGATGAGCCTAATGGTGAATTTGTCATTTGTAGGTACAGTGGTGCTAGTTTGAGTGATACTCTCAGCAGTGTGCTTAAATTCCCTTCCATTTTCACTGCTACCTCAGTTAGAAGCAAAGCTTCATAAAACCTGGCAAAGATTAGTAAAGGATTTCTAAAATATCAGTGGCCATTTATTTTACCGTTGAACTACAGGCACCATGTATCATTGAACTACATTAGCTTCATATTCGCCTGATGCAACAAATGAAAAGATTTAAAAAAGCAGGTGATATCCAAGGGTCATCTGTACACATTAAAACTTAAAGCAAATATCAATTTGAGAACAAGAAAATATTTTGCAACACAAGACAATAACAACTCACAAATGGATCAGAGCTAAACTTGAATGGATTTTCCACACTATATACAAAAAGACTTCAGCGATTCTCTGAAATCTATTTTAAAGAAACAAAAGAGGGTGTTAGCACTGTTAAAACAAGAGAGGGCAATCCACTTTTACAAATGAAAAATATGCAACAACTAGGACACTCATTGGAAGTGTGAAAAGGTAAGTAAAAAATGTAGAAAACCAAAAGGAAGAAGAAAGGAAGGAAAATGCCAAATATTTACGTTACGGACAGGTTGTGGATGTCGGAAACAACTCGACAGCACTGGGTTTGGTTTTGGTTTAACTGTGAAAAATGAAAGCTGTTGAGAAACACTGAACAAAAACTATAGAATTGATAAGCATAATTGTATGCCTTACTTTAGTGTTCTTGCCTTATCCCCATAAAGAACTTCAAGCAAAATTCAAAGGTATTATATACTTAGTTTTCATATTAAATAACACGACTGCTTCAGTTATTCAGGTCTTTTGTAGCTTGCAATTTGATTTTATAGTTGCATTTGTAGAGTTGTCACCAATCTCTCACTGAGGTTACTTTTACGTATTTTACCAATGTGAACGAAATACTGTGTTTTTTTTTTTTTTTTCTAGCTTTGGAATATGTTATCATATAAACTTCCTGACACAGTAAACCCCTTGCTAATCCCAATACATTATAGCTTATTCTTTTATATTAATTTGATACATTGTGCTATTTGAGTCTTACTTTTAATATTTATCCTTGTTACTTTTTCTGTTTTATTTAATGATTGAAAATTTTGAAATATTAAGGAAGGATTATGAAAGTAGAAAGAATTTTTATGTATCTACTTCTCAAAGAAATACCTAAGATTTTTTCTACAAATAAAAAAAGTGATTCATGTTTTAACATAAATCAACTTGGTCACTTTATATAAGTAATTTTCAGGGAAATTTTTATTGTAAGCAGTGGTTTAATTCTAAATGTCTTTGGTATTGCTTTTTTTTTCCTTTTTTAAACCTATTACTGTGACATAGTATGTTCATATATTTCTCTAAATTAACTATCTTGTATTTGAAGTGTTTTAGAAATTTAACACAGTTCCATCAAAACCCGATAAATATTTTTATTTCTTGCTTTTTTTGTTTGCTTTTCATAAATGGGTAGAGTAAATTTTATTTTTATTTGGAAAAGATTAACTAATGATATTCAGAAAAGGAAAGCAGAAAAGTAACTTTAAGCATATATTTTAACAGTGTAATAAATACTAGAACATATTATAAAAGAACAATACAAAAAACAATAGGTGCGTAAAAAACACAGTAGTATGTCAGTGAGAAAACTAGAATCAAAATCAAATAACATAAATAACTGAAATACAGAAAAATGTATTAATCACAATTTATAAGATGAAAAAAAATGTTGCCTTTGAGTCAGTGCCTACTCAGAGCAACCCTACGGGACAGACTAGAATTGCCTAAAGCTGTAATCTTTAAAGAAGCAGGTTGCCATATCTTTCTTTTGTGGAGTGACTGCCCCACCAGGGCTCCTTTTTGGTTACCTAGCAAAATTCAAAGTCATTATACCCTGAATAAGAATTATTAAAACCCTGTGAATCACTGTATAATATTATCCAATATAGTGCTGGAAGATGAGCCCTTTAGGTTGCGGGGCACCACACAGTAGCCACAAGAATGGATTCAAACATGTTAAGGATCATGAAGATGACAAAGAACCAGGCAACATTTTGCCATGTTGTACATAGGGTCCGATGAGTTGGAGTCAACTTGACAGCAACTAACAATACAACATACTGAGGAATACTTAAAAACAATCCAGAACTATCTTGCTCAGTTTTGTGTTCAATTACTTTAAAAATGTCTGTACGTGGTTGTGATGCTTAAGATTGTGTGTCAACGTGGCTAGGCCATGATTCTCAGTGGTTTCAAGGGTATGATGTAGTTTGGTAGCTGCCTAATGATGTGATCACCTCCGTAATGAAATCTGATATAATTTGTAGCTGTTTTTTTTTTTTTTTGATGTAATCACCCCCATGATGACATCTGTTAAGAGCAGCCAATCAGTTGAAAGGAATTTTCCTTGGGGGTGTGGCCTGCATCCAATATAAGTGGACTTTCTGGCAAAGCTCACTGGATTTTGCTCACTCTGGATCCTAAGCTGGCTCCTGTTTGTCTGACCTGCAGTTCTTGGGACTTAAGCTAGCAGCTTATCTGCAGATCTTGGGATTCATCAGCCTCTGCAACCTGTGAGCCAGAGGCTTGCTGTCTGACCTGCCAATAATGGGTTCACCAGCCCCTGCAGCTACATGATTCAGGATAAGCCTCCACCCTGACTCACGGACTTGGGAATTTTCAGCCCTATAACCACATGAGCGACTTGCTTGATATAGATCTTTCTGTCTCCTCTCTCTCCCTCTCTGTTTATATATATATATGTGTGTATACACACACATGCACACGTACTTCACTGATTTTGCTTTAGAGAGCCCAGCCTAATACAATGGTAGATATATAATACAATCTTTTTTGACTGAAAAAATGACCAAAAAAGTGAATGAGTGAATAAACACATTAATAATTATTGTTTTTAATAGTACAAAGAGAAACTCTGGTCTAAAATCTTGATGTGACACTATGTAGCCATAAGTCAATATGAGTGATAGCTCATATAAAAAAATTTTCTCACATAAATAAAAATGTGGCAGGAAATTTGATTTTATATTATTATTACAATGCATTACAACATTGCATTGCATAAGCACATGAACACACAATTTAAATATTAGTATAATAATTTTTTATTTGATAAAAGGGTAATAGAATTGTTTTCAAATGTACATAATAGTCATTTGAGAAATACATATCAAAGAAAACTAGAAAGTAGTAACACTTTTGTGAGAAGAACGTACAATCTGGTGGCTAGAATACTTTGTTAGCAATGTTAACTTTGTTAGAAAACAATGTATTTACTTTCTTAGTAAATATTAATTTTATCTAATTAAGAATAAAATGTTTTTTGTTGACCTTGGTGTCTGTGACCTGGCCACTCCAACGTTAAGAACTGTGAAAGACCAATAAGACAAATAAAAAAAGAGCTCCTTAACTTTAAGCAATTACATTCTTCTGACAAGCACGAATTTCGTTTATTTGGTGTCACTTCTGTATATGTGCACCATCATGGATTGAATTATGTCCCCCCCCAAAATGTGCGTATCAACTCGGTTAGGCAGTGATTCCCAGTATTCCATGGTTGTCCTCCATTTTGTGGTTGTAATTTTATGTTTAAAGGATTAGGGTGGGATTGTAACACCCTTACCAGGTCACATCCCTGATCCAATGTAAAGGGAGTTTCCCTGGGGTGTGGCCTCCACCACCTTTTATCTCTTAAGAGGTAAAAGGAAAGGGAAGCAATCAGAGAGTTGGGGACCTCATACCACCAAGAAAGCAGTGCCAAGAGCTGAGTGCGTCCTTTGGACCAGAGGTTCCTGAGCTGAGATGCTCCCAGTCCAAGGGAAGACTAATGCATCACAAGGCCCTTCCTCCACAGCCGACAGAGAAAGAAAGCCTTCCCCTGGAACTGGCACCCTGAATTCAGATTTCTAGCCTACTGGACTATGAAAGAATAAACTTCTCTTTGTTAAAGCCATCCACTTGTGATATTTCTGTCATAGCAACACTAGATGACTAAGACAGGCACAAACACCACAGGTATTTATACGAATACATACTAAATGCTTAAATATGTAAAATGGGTACCTTCACTTTTTTCACTCAAAATATAATACACAGCTCTCTATTTAAAGTATATATACAATTTACTTTGGAATTTTAATGGTCGCAAGGGTAAGATTATAATTTAATTGAATTTTCTTAGTCTTAACCTAACCTATACTTGGAAACCCTGGTGGCATAGTGGTTAAGTGCTATGGCTGCTAACCAAAGGGTCAGCAGTTCAAATCCACCAGGGGCTCCTTGGAAACTCTGTGGGTCAGATCTACTCTATCCTGTAGGGTCACTATGAGTCGGAATTGACTCGATGGCAATGGGTTTGTTTTTTTTTAATTTAACCTATACTTAAAAGGTAAATGTTTTTCTCAACCTACCAAGATAAGAAATTGTACATTTATCCAATAATTTTCCTAAGGATCAAAAATTAACATTTTAAAAAAATTCATGTAATATTTTAAATAAAGATAATTCCAATATAAGCCAATCAACAATTTAAAAGAATATCTGCTTTTTCAAAACCATGGATACTTTAAACCATTATACTTTCTGAATTATTAATCCCATATCCTAGCACATTGTTTTAATTTTGTTTTTCAAAACAATTATTAAGTGTGCTGTCACATTGTAGAGAGAGCAACTAGGGTCACATAACAATGTGTGGATGAGTTTTTGTATGAGAAACTGACTTGAATTGTAAACTCTCACTTAAAGCACAATAACAAAGTAAATAAAGTGTAAAGTGATTAGAACAATGTCTGCCACATAATAAAACCAAAAAAAAAAAAAGACCCACTGCCATCGAGTCGATTCCGACTCACAGCAAGCCTATAGGACAGAGTAGAACTGCCCCATAGAGTTTCTGAGAAGCACCTGGCTGATTTGAACTTAACCACTATGCCACCAGGGTTTCCTGCCACATAATAAGCACTGAATATATGTTTGATAAAAAAAGCACACTTTTAAAAAAATGATTATTAATATTGAGTGTTAAATTTTTATTTATTTATTTCAGTTTGTGAATTACCTATTAATAGTTTTAAATGCCTTTCTCATTTATGTGGCTTTAATATTGATTTGTAACCACTCATTATATATTTATGATTTTTATGATTACAGGATCTTTATTCTGTCTCTTTTTTCACCTCAGACATTGATAATGCCTTTTCTTCCCCCTCCCCCCCCTTTTTTTTTTTGATACATCTGTCTAGAGATTTATAAATTCTATTAATTTTCAAAGACACAGGTTTTGGGTTCAAATATTTTTCTGTCTCTTTTCTATTTTATTGATCTCTACTTTCATCTTTATTATTTCTCCCCTGCTGATTAGGTTTAATTTGTACTTTTAGTTCCAATTGCTCAAGCTATAAGTTTAACTGGAAACCCTGGTGGCGTAGTGGTTAAATGCTACGGCTGCTAACCAAAGGGTCGGCAGTTTGAACCCGCCAGGCGCTCCTTGGAAACTCTATGGGGCAGTTCTACTCTGTCCTGTAGGGTCGCTATGAGTCGGAATCGACTGGACGGCACTGGGTTGGATAAGTTTAACTTATTCATTTGAGACCTTTCTTCTTTTCTAATATAAGCATTTAATGCTGTAGATTTCCTCAAAGCATTGCTTTAGCTGCAATACACAAATTCTGTTACATGGTGTTCTCATTTTCATTCAGTTCTTGTTTACTTGTGTTTTTAGTTATTTTTTGACCTGTGAGTTATTCAGAAGTATATTTTTAATGTCCATATATTTGAGGATTTTCAAGATAGCTTATTGTTGCTGATGTCTACTTTAGTTCCATTTTGGCCAGAGAGCCTTCTTTGTATGATTCCAATGATTTTTCACTTATTAATGCTTTTTTGAGTTCAAAAATTTGATCTATCTGTTGAATGCTCCATTAGAGCTTGGAAAGAGTGTCTAATCTGCTGTTGTTGAGTTTAATATTCTGTAAATGTCAATTATATTAAGTTAATTATTAATGTTATCCAAGTCTCTGTATCCTTACTGATTTTCTACTTCTTATGGAAATTACTGAAAGAAGAATCTTGAAATCTCCAAATGTATTTGTCTCTTCCTCCTTTCAACTGTATCAGTTTTGCTTCAGATATTTTGGGAATCTGTTATTGGTGAACACATATTTAGGATTGTTATGTCCTGATGAGCCTCTCATTATGAAATGTCTTTTCCTACCCCTGATATTATCTCTTATTCTGAAATGTACTTTGATATTAATATACCTACTCTAGCTTTGTTTCGTTTAGTGTTTGAACAGCATATATTTCTCCATCTTTTTTTTTCTTCAACCTATCCCTGTCTTTATTTTTAAAGTGGATAACTTGGGGATGATGTATGGTTGATTCCTGGTTTTTAATTCCTGTATGCCAATCTCTGACTTTTAATTGGAGTTTTATGCCACTTAGATTTAATGTAACTATCAATATGGTTCTGTTTTTATTGACCACCTTGCTATTTGTATTCTTTTTGTTCCATTTTCCTTGTTTCATTTTTCCTTCTTTCTTTTTTTAATTCAGTATCATATATGATTTAATTTAATCTCCTGCATTGACTTATTTTTTTAGTAGTGATGCTAGGGTTCATATCATACAACTTTAATGTAAAGAATTTTACCGTCAAATAATATTATAGCATTTCATGGATAGTATAAGATTCTTATAACAGTATACTTCCATTTCATCTTTGTTTTTTGTGTTTTGTTATTATATATCTTATTACTACATGTAAAGCCCACAATTTAGTGTTATTGTTTTTTGCTTTTAAATATATTTTATAGTGATAAATAAATGAATACAATTTAATTTATAAATATCAGCACGTTAAAATTTCTGGGAATCTTCATTCATTCTTATTGGTTCAAATTTGCACCTGATATAATTTTTCTGCTGTCTGAAGAAACTCCATAAATATTTCCTGCAGTGCCAGACTACTGGTAGTATATCCTCTCAGATTTTATTTCTCTGAAAAATTATTTAGATGTCAGTTTTGAAAGACATTTTTGGTTCATATAGAATTCTAGGCTGACTTTTTTTTCTTTTCATTCTCAGTACTTTAAATGTATCATTCCATTGTATTCTTTCTTGCATAGGTTCTGACAACAACACAGGTGTCATGATTATCCTTCTAGCTCTGTAGGTAATGCATCTTCCCTCTCCCCTATCTAGCTGCTTTAAAATTTTTCCTTTAATCATTGGTTTTGAACAAATTGATTATAATATGCTTGGGTGTGGTTTTAACTCTGTTTCTTCTGCTTGGAGAAGAAACTTCTTGAATTAATTTCTTGAATCTGTGACACTGTAATTTTCATCGTACTTGGATGATGTTTGGCCATTAAAGCTTCAAGAATGTGTTTCTGTTTCATTCCTTGCTATTGATTCTAGTCACATGTATGTTAGATCACTTGATATTGTACCATAAGCAAGTGATGTGCTATTTATTTTTATTTTTTCAGTTCCTTTTTTCTCTATGTAATTAATTTGGATATTTTTTATTGCTATATATTCAAGGTTGTAAACTTTTTCTTCTACAGGTGTATGCCCAGCTAATAAGCATATCCAGTGTATTTCTTATTTTTTCATCTCAAGAAGTACATTTGTTGGGCCATGTTTATTTCTACCATTTCTCTCCTCAGCATGCTTATTTTATCTTTTACTTCTTTAAACATAGTTATAATAGTCATAATAATTGTATTATGGCCCTTTTCTGCTTGTTCTATTTCTAAACATCTTTTTAGCTTATATATTTATGCCTATGATGCAATTTACATTTTACTTACCATGTGATATAGCATACATTTATGTTTAACAAGAATAATTATGGGTTGTTTTTTTTCCCTCCAAGTATAGAAGTAGTCATTAACAAAAATTTGGATATGTGATATTCCTACTCCTGATAATTGTTAAATATCCCACAAATGTAATTTTGATATTAATTTTTCACTCAAGAATGACCTGAAGAGTTAATTATATTTTCTGAGTGTTTGAATAGAGTTTTACATTTTGTTTTTTTTTAATTTTATTTTAATGCACTATGGAAAGAAAATTTGGCCTGCATATTTTATGTTTTGTTGAATTTGTGAAGCATTTTTTGTGATACTACCTAACATTTATTTAGGTAAATATTTTATGGACATATTCTGTGATAAAATTTGTATAATTCCATGTTTAGAGGATAAATACTTTAATATACAGCTTTTAAATAAACCATCTTAAGTATATTATTCAAGTCCTATACACACTTATCCAATGAGAGGAAATCACAGAAAAATGAGAGACAATTCTTACATTCCACTACTGTTGTATCTTTTCTGGTTTCTCATATCCTTCCACATGTATTTGTCTTTTACTCTGTTTTATGACATGTCAATGCTATGTTATTCAAGACATGAAAGCTCATGGTTATAATAGCCACAACTAGCACAAATTTATGTCATTTTTTAGTTTTAAAATTCTGCTTTAAATGGGGCTTCTATGACACTCTAATTAAAACCATGCCAATCACTTAATAACTTGACATTGAAGAGAGTTATTTGTGTAGTGTATTTTCCTACAGTCTTTTCTTGAAAGTCGTATGTAATTTAGATTCTAAATATTTCCATAAACCCATGAAGTAAATAACTTTCTTTGAAAATTTTACACTTCCCTTACTAGTTAAAAATGTTTTTTCCCCCCAAATCCAAAGAATGTTTTTAAAGTGTCTTCTGTAATCACATTGTTATATGTGCATGTGTGCTGTGTTTTCCTTTGTGGTCATGTGAATGAGACACAGTATCTACCCGTGTGTCTGACATTTTGATCAAACTAACAAAACTTCTTATACCTATTAGCTTTTATATTTCTAAAGGTCTTACAGAAAGTGGGATTATGATTTATACTGAAAGCATTACTGGTTTGTTTTTCACATGCCCATAGTCTAACTAATACCCATCTCCATTGTCACCTTCTCAAGGGGATATTGCCCTTTACTAACTTGACATACCCTGAAAGGCATATATTAGCAGTTTCTTACAAGGAGAAATAAGCACTTCCAAAAAAAAAAAAAAATTTTTTTTTTTTTTTTTTTTATCTGTTCAGTGAACCAGATATACTCTACTTTTCTAGTTTGTTTATGTTTCTTATTGCTGTTGGGAGGTGATATTTAAGAGTTGTAAATACTTCCACTCACTAAACTTTACTGTAAAAGTGAAATGGAAAAAACAGGCAAATTCTCCATGAGTAAACACAGGTCTATTAAGTCCTCATGGTGCTCACAGGTGGGTGAATTTATACAGCTACAGCAAGAGATGGCTCAAGAAAATGTGCAGTTAATGCTGGATGGTACAAGATAAATACAATTTTGAAAAAAAAAGTACACAGAGAAAAGACACTGAGAGGTACAACAATCTATACTTTGTCTTCTTTGAAAGAGAGATTTTCCTTTTAACTTTAATTACTTAATATTTCTAAAAGATATTATGGAGGGGATAAAGGTGAAAAATGAGACCACATAAAAAGGAACTTTGGAGAAAAGCTAGAAAAAAAGCAGTGGTGAAGGAAATAACAAGAACAAGGAACAGCTGGCCGAGCTGAATTAAATTTTTGAGACTTACGGCAAAATAAAATACAGAAAAAGATGAGATGGCAAGATAAAAGGCAGCATTTATATTTCTGAAAAAGAAAGCATGATTCTTGGGTTCAGTTATCTGCCAATAACTTACCTGATTGCATCCAGATTGCTTAATCTTTCTTTGCCTCCTGTCATTATTTCCCTGCTAAATGGTAAATTTCATATGGAATATTTTGTCTATCTGTTCACCACTATAACCATAGCATTCAGTATAGCAGTCATGCATTCATCCATTAAAAAAAAAAAAGCATTGGACTCCTGCTCTGTCTTAGGAACTATTCTAGGGGCTCAAGGTTCACATTGGAGAATGAAGTACACAAAAACCCTTGACCTTGTGAACTTTAATTCTAGAGAAGAGAGACAATAAACATAATAAATAAGTAAATTATATAGTATGTTAGAAGGGATTGTGATGATTACTTTTTTGTGTCAGCTTGATTAGGCTATGGTACAAAGTTGTTGGGTCAAACATTAGGCTAGTTTTTATAGTTAAAAATTATAGTTACATGGGATTAAATCAGTTGGCCTCAAGTAAAGCAGATTACCTTTTATAATGTGGGCAGACCTCAACCAATCAGTGGAAGGCCTCAGGAGTAAAAAAGAAGTGTCTCTAGGGTGTAGTCTACCTCTAGACTATAAATAGACATTTTGTCAGAACTTTCTCTTCACTCTTCCTGTTGCCTGATCTACACATTTTGGCAACACATACCTGAAGAAGTTTCTAGAATGTCACTCGACCTACAGATTTTGGACTTTCCAGTCCCCTACGACAGTCATGAAAGTCAATGCCTTGAAGTAAAGCTCTCTCTTTCTCTCTCTCTAGATATACTTGTAGACATAGCTGTAGATGTACATGTAGACATAGACACAGATACAGATTCAGATATCTCATTAGTTCTGTTTCTCTAGACAGCCCTAAGACAGGGATCAATGTGCTATGGAAAAACAGTAGATCAGGATAAAAGATGAGCATGCCAGGAATAAAAGGTGGTGCATTTAAAATGGAGTGTTCAAGGAAGAGTCCCTTGTGAAGGCATTATCTGAGTAGAGAAAAGCGAATTCCAAGCAATTAACTATCATTTGTAGAATTTAAGTTTTCAAAGTTGTTTATCAGTTATTAAAATAAAATAAGTATTATACTTAAAAAGTGGAAAGTTGAGTATTTTGAAAGAAAATGCTTTTTTAAAGACTTAGTAAAAACACATTAAAAACTTGTCTTAAACCTCAACCATTTTCCTTGCTCAGATTAATGCAGCTATTATAACCTCATTTTGTGATTGGTATAATGTACTTCTAAATAATACCTACCCCTTAGGTTTACAAAACGTAAATATTCTCCTTATGAAACCTGACTTATGCTATGTATTATAAATGAGTTTTACAGAGCAAATGCTTTTGATGATGATGATCGTGAATCAAAACAATTTTCTTCTGTTCGTAGCAAATAGATCCTTTTCCTTTTGGGGGGAAAAAAAATTCAAATAGCCTTAAAATTACTTAGATTCCTAACATAACCATTACGTAACTTAAGATCCTTATCTTGTCATGTTTCAAATATGCTATTGAGGCATTTGTCATTAAGTATTTAAATTTTTTTTTATTCTTGCATAAATTTAATTAAAACACAGAGATAGTATCCATTATGAAGAGGCCTATTCATTAATTCATTTATTCAGTTAGCTTTCATCCGTTCTGTGATGGTTAAGATTGTCAACAATCATGACTGGGCCATGATTCTCAGTGTTTTGGTGGTCATATAATGTTGTGATCACTTCCTTGCTGTGATTTGATACATGATCACCCCCATGATGGAATCTTCTGAGTGATACCGGTGGGGCAGAGCCTGTGGTGACTTACTGCCCCCACAGTCTTCATCTCTCTGCCCTCCACTGCCTAGTCCTTTCTGCTCTCATTGCCAGGGCTTTTGCTTGCCCCAGATCCTGCAGCTGACTCCTGTCCACCTAACCTCCAGTTCTTGGGAACTGGGCTAGCAGCTTACCTGAGGTCTTGCTTACCGATGTTGAGATTCATCAGTCTTCACAGCCTGCAACAGCGTTGCTCTCCGGACTGCTGGCCTTGGGTTCACCAACCCCTGTGGCTATGTGAGTCCAGAGAAGCCTCTTTTCTGCCCCACAGACTTGGGGCATTACAGCCTCTAAAAACTGCCTGAGCCATTTTCTTGTTATAAATCTCTCTATATTTATATGCTTTATTGGTTTTGCTTCTCTAGAGAACATTCTACCAAAATTTGTTGAGAGACCTGCACCTCAAATAATTCTTAGTGGTGCTTAGTTATTTTTTTTTTTTGTTGAGGCAGGCAGCCTCAGAGCCCAAGCTTCTAAGAAACATCTGCTCTGGCTTGTCCTCCTACACCAAACAGAATAAGCTGCACTTTCATCTAAAATTGTCCTTGAAAGATAACCAAAGAATGGGCCATAGATGGCCTCAACCCACCTCTAGGTGGAGACTTACCATCCTAATGAAAAAAAATTGACCTCTTCCTCCATCCCAGAGAATCGAACCCTTGTCTAGAGAATATGCATAGTCATCCCCAAGCCCTGAGTGCCTGTGTGAAGATTTATATGGCCTTTTTTGCCTCTTGACTTATTTTCCTTGCGTTTTTGGTGTTTTTCATTCCCCTTTGCTCCAAGTGGGTTGAGACCAGTTGATGCATCTTAGATGGCTGCTCACAAGCTCTTAACCAAAAGTGGGATGCAGAATGTTTTCTTAATAAACTTTGTTATGCCAATTGATCTAGATGTCCCCTGAAATCATGGTCCCCAGACCCCAGCCCCAGCTACTCTGTCATTCAAAGTGTTTGGTTGTGTTCAGGAAACTTATTTTTTTGTTTTAGTCCAGTTGTGCTGACTTCCCCTGTTTGTCTGTTGTCCTTCCTTTCACCTGAGATGAATCTTGTCTATTATCTAGTCTTTTATTTTCTTAAGGCCTTAAACTGATTGGATAAAACCCACCCACCTTATGGAGGGTAATCCACTTTACTTAAGGTGAATTGACTTAATCATGTATAAACATTTCATAGAAAAATATAGACTAGTGTTTGACCAAACGACTGAGTACTGATACTAGCCAAGTTGTCACATAAAATTAACCATCACAGTCTGCCCCTTGCCAATTTGGCACCTTACACATCCCCTTAAACCATACTTAATATCCAAATAAAGACATTAACAAAGTCTTACTTATATCTAATATGATACAACTGTACTGTGTACAACCAAAAACACATTAACCCTTTACACAGGAAAATGCAAAATCCTTGGATGATGCTTAAACTTACCTTTAATATCATGTAACATACATACCATGACGTAAAGTTAAAACATAATATGTTCTATGATAAGTAGTAGGATAAGAGGGGGATAAAAAAAGGAATTTGAGATACACACAATATAAACATATTTATAATAAAATAGGAAATACTCACTAGTCACATGTTTGTAGGTAGTATCTATACTACCTTCTTCCACTACCAATTCCGTATTCATTTTGCCTTCAGGAAGCACCTCAGCTGATCATGGTGCTAATTTGTGCCTGGTGGGTGACCCAAATCTTCAATCCTGAAGAGCCTGGGCCATTAGATGTCCTGCCTTAATTATGTTGTTGTTATTTTCCATTAAATATAGTCACAGGGGCATGATAGTATTAAGAGAAGCCCTAAAGAATATCCTGTATTTCAGACATACTCTTCTTGATCTCCACTATGTAATGACAGTCTGATCTTCCCTTGGTAATCAGAATTATTCTGGCAATACAGAATGATCCCGATCACTCAGCCAGAATGCTTTTTAGAAGCAGGGATGGCGAAACTTCATCTCACATACTTTGGACATGTTATCAGGAGGGACCAGTCCCTGGAGAAGGACATCATACTTGGTAAAGCAGAAAGTCAGCAAAAAAGAGGAAGGTTTTCAACAAGATGAATTGACACAGTGGCTGCAACATTGAGCTCAATCGTGACAACGATTGTGAGGATGATGCAGGACCAGGCAGTGTTTTGTTCTGTTGTACTTAGAGTCACTATGAGCAGGAACTGACTCTGGGACCTAACAATAAAAATCAGGATCAATTACACCAGTTACATATGATAACTACTATGACTGTTGATTTAGAGGCATGATGAGCCCAAAGTGGCCAGTGACATTCTTAACTGGCACTGGCAGTTCAATGGGTGTTGTGTCTCCTGGTGGAAGCCTTTCTCCCTTTGGAACTAAGACTTCTAAACCAGCAGACATAGGGTCACAGGGACAAAAAGCAAAAATTTTGCTAGTAGATCACAAGGGGTAATAGTGGGTGGTGCCACTCTCATTTCCCCCTTGATTACTGGACGTGTGAATCTTGACTATTGGAAAAAATGACACTATATATTGCACACTAATTTAGAATATATACTGCTTCCTGGAAAACATTGCCCAGCCCTGCAAGGTATTGCTATATAGCAGGCACCATAATTGAGTCTTCAAAAGGTCATTCTACCATTCTATAAAGCCAGCTATTTCAAGATGTTTGGGAACATGGGAAGACCAGCAAATTCCATGAGCATGGGCCCATTGCCATACTTCCTTTGCTTTGAAGTGAGTTCCTTGATCAGTGGCAATGTTGTGTGGACAATAATGATGGCAGACAAGGCATTCTGTAGGTCCATGGATGGCAGAGCATTGTAGGTAGGGAAGGTAAATCTGTAACCAGATTAAATGTCTATTCCAGTAAGAAAACCAAAAAACCAAACTTGTTGCTATTGAATAGATTCTGACCCTATAGAGTTTCCAAGGAGCAGCTAGTGGATTTGAACTTCTGACCTTTTGGTTAGCAGCCAAATGCTTAACCATTGGGTAACCAGTGCCCCAGTAAGAACATGAGTTAAAACTCCATTGATAAACTGGCCACTATACTTACCTATTCTGACTGGTAGGCCACAGTGATGTTTTAGGTCCCCTGGGATTAGTGTCATTTCACAGCCAATGTCCAGTAACACCTGAGAAGTCTGATTATTTCCTTCTCCCCAATGTGCAGTCACCCTGTAAAAAATGTAGTCCCCTTAGGGAAGCTGGACAAAAGATTAACCGTAAAAATTTTTGGTAATATAGTCAGTTCATTCTTCAAAGTGACTCAGCCTCTCCTTCATTCAAGGGGCTGTGAGTCTATAAATTGACTCAAGTCTGAGAGTTAATTGAGAGTCTGTTCAGGTGATTCGACTTAATCTTCTGGTCACTTGACCTAGAGTTTTTCTGCTTATATAGACCAAGAATTTAGTAGACTTCTTTTCTATTTCACTCTTAGCAACACCATGATCGATTATCCAATGCCATAGGTCTATTTGAGTCAGAATATTTTGATTACTGTTTTAACTCTGCTGTCCATTGTGATGACCACACCTACCTTGTCTTTGGTGAATAAGTGCTGCCACTTGGCTAGTGCCATCTTGAGATCCAATTATATCCATTGCATTTCAGTTTAACAATTCAGTGGCACCAGTTCCCACTACAATATCTGACCTACTAAGAAGAGCGAGCACAGTGCTCTTCGAGGATACTGGGACTCCTCTTACAAATTTATTCCTCACAGTTATGGTGAAAGTTGTGTTCTCTGTACACTCACAAACTTGGTGGATCCATCTTACTTGATAAATCCACTCTGACAGTCCAATCTCCCTAAGCCTTTGGATACCTTTTTCTGCAGTATACCAAGGCAGTTCTGGCATTTCAACTGTAGCACGGGACACCATTTGATCCATGTTTCAGCCAACCAACCAACCAAATAAACTTTCAGAGCTTTCTAACCCCTCATGCTAAAGTATCAAATGCAGAATCTCTGCTTGGAGGCCCCACAGCAATAAATTCATTCTGATCCAATTTTATGTTCTTTCTATCATTATCCCACACACTTAATATCCATTCCTACCCATATTTCCTGGATATCTGTCTGTATAAATTAGAAAAATCATGTAGTTCTTTTGATGTGTAGTGTACTTTCTCATGGGTAACACTTTGTACCTCACATTTCAGGGTCTACTGGGATCATATGCCTAGTTATAAGCCTAGAAGCAAAATGGGTGGTGGGGGGTGGGTCCTGAGGACAATCATCAGTGTCTCGTAAGGCAACTGCCTCAGTGGAGGTCGTTACAATTTCCTCAGGCAAAGATGGGTTAATCTCCTCAGATAGGGATGGAAGGGCTGTTTCTATTAGCAAAGAAGGCTTAGCAGAATTTAGGGGCTCAATGTTCCCAGATTCACTGACATATAATTTATACAGAGTAGATTGCACCCATTACAAGTATGGAATTAATGAATCCACTACCATAATCAAAAAACAGAATATGGCCATCACCCCCTGCCTCCCAAATTTCCTTGTGTCCATTTCAGTCCTTTCTTCCTTCCACCTCTGGCTGCAAACAACCACAAATGTATTTTCTATAACTACAGGTTGGTTTGGGTGTTCTAGAATTTTTAGTGAATAGAATCTTACAGTGTGTACTCTTTTGGGCAAGAATTCTTTCAATCAGCATAATGATTTTGAAAGTCATCAAGATTATTGTGTATATAAGTATTGCATTCCTTATTCTTGCTCAGTAGCATTCCATTGTATGGCTATACCACATTTGTTTATCCACTAACTTATTGATGGATATTTGAGTTGTTTCTAGTATTTGGGTATTATGAGTAAATATTCTACGAACATTCATGCATAAATCTTTGTGTACACATATATTTTAACATCTTTTGGGTAAATATTTAAGTGTGGAACGGCTGTATTCTGTGGTAAGCGTATGTTTAACTTTTTAAGACAACTGCCAAACTGTTTTCCAAAGTGCTTGTACCATTCCTATATTCCCACCAGCTGTGTTTGAACGTTCTACTTACTCAAAATATAAGGTTTTGCATCTGTAAAGTGGGAAATACATCTCAGGGTTTCTGTGAAAACTATGTAAAACAATGTAATTAATAAGCTTGCACATGCTATTTGTTCAGTGAAACATTATGTAATATATTTATCAGCAGATAGAAATTCAAAATAAGGAGGATGCAAATGGACTTTGCCAGATATGGAAGGTTGCAAAGAAAGTTGGGAGTTGAAATAATTAATGAATAATTTATAGGATCTATATTAGTTGAGAAGAAGCCCATGTGGTTCAACAGTTAAGCACTCAGCTGCTATTCAAAACGTTGGTGGTTCAAACCCAGTCAGTGACTCCGTGGAAGAAAAGACCTGGCAGTCTGTTCCAGTAAAATTATACCCTAGAAAACCTTATGTGGCAGTTCTGTTGTGTCACTTGTGGTGGCTGTGAGTCAGAATTGACTTGACAGCACCTAACAATAACATATTAGTTAAGAGAAGGAGTCAAACATTCCATAAAAGCATTACTGTTAAAAATAATGACTCAAGTGAAAACATATGAAAGAATACATATCAGACCCTTAATCACGCTTTTCTTTTGGAATGTGGGATGTGGGATTGGGGATAGGAATATAATGAGGAAACAGTTTTTTAATTGATTTACCCACTTCATTCATTCAATCACATTAATGGAAAATGTGTTATGCAAACAATGATGAACAAGTTAGGCACCTGCATCGTATGGGTAACGGTAAACAACTGGCAATGAAAATGTAGAGTTGTGAATGTATTCAAGATATATCAAGATATATTTTAAAACAATTAATAGGATTTATAGATGGAATAAATGTGGGTGGTAAGGAAAAAAGAGGAGTCAAACCAGACTTCTAATCTTATGGCTGGAGCAACTAGCTGAAATTTGGTCCTTTTTATTGAGATGGGTAAGATGGTAAGGAGAACTACCACTGGAGATGTTCACAAACCAATGGCTTTTTTGTGGACATGTTGATTTTTAGATATCTGTAAAACAACTGGTAGGGATAGATCGAGTAAGAAGTGAGATATGTTTGTCAGAAGTTCAGACTTGCAGTCTAATAAGGAGAAATAATTTAGAAATTCATCAGCATAAATGATAAATACATACAAGGTAATGATTAAAATGATTTTAAGGTATAGAGACTGATGATAGGAGGGCCCAACTCTGAACCCGAAGAAACCCAACATTTAGAGGCAAAGGATGAAAAGTTAGCAAAAAAGGCTGAGAAGTGCCCAGTGAGGCAGTGAGAAAATCAAAAGAGATTTTGCCAAAGGAGATAAGGTAGGCAATATTTCAAAATACAATCAAATGATGTTGAGAAGTTGAATAAGGTAGAAAAAGAGAAGAACTCTTCATCTGAAAGTCACTGGTGGCTACAGAAAAGCAGTTTCAGAGGAGATGTGGCAGAAGCCAGTTAAGGGTAAGGTGATGGTGCTGGGAATAAGGAAGACATTTCTGTGAGGATCTAAGATCCTCTACTTCTGGCATATATCAGAAAAGAAATCTGATGATTTAAAATTAAAAAAACAACTCCTGAGGAAGGAATGGTTTGTCTGCTTCCTACTCTCTTCCTCCCCCTTTCATCTCTCTAAAGTATCAGTCGTTTCATGTGAATAAATGTAGACACTGGACATTCTGTTTGTGCATGTATTTTATCTGCAGAGTGACATGTGGATATGGGAGAGCAGAGGTAAAATACCAAAAGTGACAAGAGGGGCAGGAATGGTCTGTGCTAATCCGAGCAAAGTGAGCATGCCCACGTCACCATGGTAGGAGGGGCTATTTGGACTGTATGACTTTGAAGCCAGCTTCCCACAAACCATAGAATCTAGGGAAAGTGATTATAATTTTGTTCACTGGGCAATGAGGAAGCTCTAGTATTTTCTTGATTGAGGGTATACTAAGGTGAAAACACTTCAGGTTTGTTAGTCTGTTTTACTCTTCACCTTGCACGGGGAGGAGAAGGAAGGAGAGTCAGTGTGGCCACTGTTGTAGAGAAAAACATGAAGGCTGTTTCAAGTTAAATCAGAGAGGTTTATTAAGGGTTCAAACGATTGCAACTGGGGAATGACATAGTCCATTGAAAATGGAACCAGGTAGTCCCGGGGCAGTTTCGTTATACAAATATTCTTATGGGGTAAAAAGAGGAACCAAACCATAGGGAGCGCAATTATAGGAAAATCAATGAATATTGTAATAATCATACTCTGGTTACTGATTATTAGTAATATAGTTAGTGATTACAGATAGTTTCACGGGATTCTCAGATCATGGTCAGAAGATGCTTACGTGTATTTTATTTGTCCATCTTGCAAAAACATCTTGTTGGCAACAGCACCCAGACAGCACTTTTCATGCGTATGTGTATTTTGAGGGGTGCAGATGATCACTTGGTTAAGACCCCTCGAGCCACATGGTTTCACATTCTGGTTTTGACCAACAAGGAAAAAGACGTTCTTCTGAAAAAACATAGCTGTTAGCCTAGAACCAAGATTAAAATTAGATAGCACAGTCAGTATATTACGCCTCTGTTTTACTGACTGCATTGAAAGTTGTCTTTTCCTGAGACACCGTGAAGGAAACAGGTGCAGTAATCCAAGAATGTGACAAGGACCAGGACTTGGTGGTGGCTTCAGGTATAATGAGAGGGAAAAAAAAAAAAAGAGGCGGTTTCATGTAGACAACAAAAAACCCTGCTGATTGGCCAAATCTGGTAGGTAGATGTAATTCTTTAGACAAAGCCTTGTGTCCTGGGAGAGGCCCTTACCACCACAAGGAAAGCTAGTCCAAGGAAAAGCAGATTCCATATTTGTGTGAGAAGCTAAGGCTATTTTGCTGGTTTCTTTGCATCTTTGAAGACTTTCTAATGATCTGCTACGTAAAAAAGCTGACCTCTGTGATTAAAAAAAGTTAAATAGCCCTTTCCTCATTCAATTCTGCCTTTGGTGTCACTCCTTAGAATAGCTCAAAGGCAATTTAATCAGTTTTGGTTAATTAATTCAGGTTCAAAACACAAGGTCCGGCTGTTGATTCCAGTGCGTAAATCAGATGGACCATGAGCTATAGGTTCTATTCTATGTCCAGCTATTTTAGAATGTATAATAATGGATGTTTACAGGCACTCATCTGATGTACCTAATTGCCAAGGCAGTTTCCCTTGATATAAAAGACAATTTAAAGTTAAGCTATACCCAACCCAGTGCTGTCGAGTCCATTCCGACTCAGAGCAAACCTACATCTACATACCTGGCCCAAATTTAATTAATCTGGGGTCCTACCTTCCCAAAGAAAGAATCAAACACATTGATTACAAAACTGATGCTTGAACAGATAAAGACATGCTTTCTTTCTTTCTTTCCTTTTAAAATGTTAGTAAAATTAAGAAAGAGTATTATTGACTTAAAACGCACCCCTACCCATTTCGATGATGATGATGCAGACCATTGCGATGTTGGTGATGGTGACAATGATGGATTTCAGAGTGACACAAGGTAAGGTTTAGGAATCTGGCAATGTTTAACAAATTGTGTTGTCAGCAGTGACTCACATTAATGGAGTCATTATCAGAAAATTGCGTATAATTCCTATTATTGCAAGTCCTCAGGATAATATGGCTGTTCTGCTAGGAGATTTAGAAGCTGCATGCCCTATGTAATTTTGGAAATTGCTCTGATACAGCTCCTGTGGATACAAAGCTCAGGGCAGGCCTGCTACACACAGCCACGGGTAGAGTTCAGGCTTCTCAGGACAGCATTCTTCCAGGGAGTCACCTGCACGGTTGTCAGTGCAGGCTGACTCTTGTTCTCTAGCAATAAATTCTCTCATTTACTACACCCAACGCTCTTGCCTGCCCTTAACAGTGTACAAGGAGTGACATGCGCAGTTCCCTCTAATTTTACTTTAGAAAATTCTCCCATTTCTGAATTATAATGTCAAAAATTACCTGCCACCAGGTCTTTAGAAAGAGAATGGTCATTCCTCACAGGCCACATGGCTTCTTTCAAACACCAGCCAGGCTCTCTGGCTCTGCTAACCATATACTGGGCTATGGCAGTCTCCTCCTAAAACCCTTTTTTTCCCTTTCTGAGATGGTATCTGCCTTTAGATAAATTCTGGTTGCAATATTTTACTATTTTTAATCTTCCAGGAGGGAAGCAGTAATGTCCTTCTCCCTGTCCTTCACACCGATTTGTCTTTGCTTCTCATTATACAGAGTCTGCTTAAGTCCTGGTGCCTGCTGCCAGTTCTATTAAACTGCAGAGAAAACTGCCAGGCCACAATTTATGCTGCAATATCATAAAATTAACTTTCATACAGGAATGCTCCCCCCCCATCTTTTATTCTTTTTTGATGCTTAAGAAATCCTGATTTCTGTTGGAAGGATTACTTGTCTTTTTTTCTGTGGAATTGACAAATTGGGCAGAATTTTGGTTTTAAGAACAGAAGAAAATAGTATGAAAACTTAATTCCAGTTTTCCTCCTAATGATTACAAAATTCTTCCTGCCTTATTGCACTAGACTGAATGTGGAAATGTGGGCCGTGGAGCTGGGGGTGGGGGGGTTACATGGCAAATGAGTCTTGTAGCCAAGTCTTGAGTAAAAATCTGCAACCCTAGTACAAGCCCTGCCTGCTCGTTACTTCTGGTTCAGAATCTAGTAGAAACTAGTCCATCATTAGCTGCAGTCTGAATACTGTGTTCCTATTTTCTATAACCCTTTGTACCAGCCCCCCCAAAAAACCAAACTCATTGCATCGAGCCCGTTCTAACTCATGGCAACCCTTCATGTTACAGAGTAGAACTAAGCTCCACAGGATTTTCTTGGCTGTAATCTTCATGGAAGCAGATCACCAGGTCTTCCTTCCATGGTGCTGCTGGGCGGGTTCAAACCACCAACCTTTCGATTAGTAGAGGAGTACAGACTGTTTGTGTCATCCAGGACCTACACCTGGCACAGCCTGTTCTTAATATTCTGGCCCTCTCTGGAGGCCTCTTCCTTCATAGTCTTCATGTGTTCCTAGCTATCCTCCACTCCCCTCTTCCAGAAGCCAGCATGCTCAGGATTGGAAATGCAGCTAAGAGAGGACCGGCCTTGCCCTCTGAATGATCTCCATGATGGCTCCATGAGTACCAACTGAGTCAAGCCATTGACAGTGGATGAGAAAGGAAAGAAAAGATTCAGGATTTCGCTTTTCCTACATGAACTTTTTATCTTACCCCTCAAACAATTATATTACCTCCTAACCATTTCCCTTCTGAATCAAATAAAAACATTTTCTTCCTGGATACAAGATGTAAAAGCAAGCATGTTGTTGCCACCAAGGGGCTTTCAAGGAAGAAACCCCTTGATATTACAGATCCCAATGAAGACAAAATGATACTTGCTCTTCTCACAAATCATAGTATTTCAAACTTAGATTTGCTTTTCAGCTGGGAGTGAAAAATGCGTCATTTCATTTGATAAATCTTTATGTAGATGCTTTCTGATATTATAAAATACATGAAGGTGGGAAAATTTAATCTACAATGTCATCTTTACAGTTAGTATTTATTTCTTTCTAATACAAGAAGAGTGTTTTATGGTGAGTGATGACTATTACAAAACCAATACTGCATTTCCGTGTTATTATTTCTATTTTTTTCTGAATCATGTGAAAATAATATTTGCATATAGAAATATGGAATGGAACATTGTTACAGTTGTGTTTTGCATTGAAGGTTGACTTGGGGAGCAAACATTTCATTACCTGAAGTCTAAAAATGTGGCTGAATGCTGTGCAGTTCCTAATGGGCTTAGAAGGGAGTACTCTGCATTGTTGTGAATAAGGCACATAAAACAATTACCTCATAACAAGGAAGGACTGGTACTGTTGGACACTAATCATAGGACTCTATTCTCATTAACATAATATCACATTTAGCCAATATCTGCTGAGCTTCCCTGCATGGTTTATGTACAAAAGAAAAGTGTGTAAAGTGAACTGACTATGAAATCCCATGAGAAAATGTCAACGAACACAAGTGTTTGGCATCTATTAGCTAAGTACAAGACCTCAACTTAAAATATATGTGTATATATATAGCAATTATGTATTATGTAGAGTTCTCAGAAGGAATTGCTTTAATGAACTTTGTGACAGTCTTACGCATTAGGCAAACATGTTCCTGAGCTGGGTTTTGATCTAACAAGGTCTACAAAGGAAACAGCTTCCACTGGGTGGCATGACAGAAGCTATTGAAAAACAGACGTAGGTATTATCTCGTTAATTTAACCAAGTGTTTCTGAATAGGTTCCAAATCTGGTGTGAATTACAGAGACTCTATTGCAGTTTCAAGCCAGAAAATAAATATGTTTTCTGCCAAATGCACTTAAATAGTTAGCAAATTGCCAGTCATTTAAATTATAGGTCTATACTAAATTTATCCATTCCTTTAATGTAATGAAGATAGCATGGCTACCTGAGGACGCGTTGCAGAAGCAATATGAGCCTTTCTTACATTTGCCACCACTGCATTGCAGCCACAGGCTATAATTGTGTCATCTTGGGACAAGAGAGGAGACATACCGCTAAATGCACGCATGGTGTGCTCATTCTCAATTCTAGATAATAATTGCTCATTACACAAGGAGTGTGTCTTTAACTGAGCTCCATATGTATACCGTGACATTTAAGCAGATTATAAACTTAAATCCAGAAAACATACATACATGTATGTGTGTGTGTGTGTGTGCACGTGCATATGTGTACACATACAAGGACCCCCAGTGCCACAATGGTTAAGCATTCAGCTACTAACCGAAAGGTCTGGGTTCAAACGTACCAGCAGCTCCACAGGAAAAAGACCTGGCAATCTGCTTCCACAAAGATTTAAAAAAAAAAAAAAAAAAATTGCCTTTGAGTTGATTCCAACTCATAGAGAAACTACAGGACAGAGTAGAACTGCCCCGTAGGGTTTCCAAGGAGTGCCTGGGGTGGATTTGAACTGCTGACCTTTTGGTTAGCAGCCGAGCACTTAACCACTGTACCACCAGGGCTCCTCTATAAAGACGAAAACCCATTGCCGTCCAGTGAATTCTGACTCACAGAAACCTTATAGGACAGAGTAGACCTGCTGCATAGGGTTTCCAAGGAGTGGCTGTTGGATTTGAGCTGCCAAGCTTTAGATTAAAAGCCATGCTCTTAACAACTATGCCACCAGGGCTCCCCATAAAGATTACAGTCTAGGAAACCCTATGGGGCAGTTCTGCTCTGTCATATAGGGTTATATGAGTTGGAATCGACTCAATGGCACACAACAATAATAAAAATGACATGCACATGCATACATATGTATGTTGTCGTTAGGTGCCATCCAGTCTTTCTGACTCATAGCAACACTGTATACCACAGAACGAAGCACTGTCCAGTCCTGCACCATCCTCACAATTGTTGTTATGCTTGAGCTCATTGTTACAGTCACTGTGTCACTCTATCTCGTTGAGGATATTCCTCTTTTTTGCTGACCCTCTCCTTCCCTAAGCATGAAGTCCTTCTCCAGGGACTGATCCATCCTGATAACATGTCCAAAGTAAGAAGATTTCTGACTGTACTTCTTCCGAGACAGATTTGTTCATTCTTTTGGCAGTCCATGGTATATTCAATATTCTTCACCAACGCCATAATTCAAAGGTGCTAATTCTTCTGCCATCTTCCTTGTTCATTGTCCAGCTTTCACTTGCATATGAGGAGATTGACTGAAAATATCATGGCTTGGGTCAGGTAAGCCTTAGTCTTCGAGGTGACATCTTTGCTTCTCAACACTTTAAAGAGGTCTTTCAGAGTAAATTTGCCCAATGCATTACACAGTTTGATTTCTTGACTGCTGCTTCCATGGGTGTTGATTGTGGATCCAAGTAAAATGAAATCCTTGACAACTTCAATCTTTCGTTTTAGTTGTGCTATAAGTGAACGTTTACAAATCAAGTCAGTCTCTCATACAGAAACTTACACACACCTTACTATGTACTCCTAGCTGCTTTCCCCCTAACAAGACAGCACACTCCTCCTCTTCACCCTGTATTCCCTGTGTCCATTCAGCCAGCTCCTGTCCCCCTTTGCCTTCTTATCTTGTCTCCTGGCAGGAGCTGCCCGTATAGTCTCATGTGTTTACTTGAGCCAAGAAGCTCACTCCTTGCCAGTATCATTTTCTGTCTTATAGTCCAGTCCAATCCCTATCTGAAGAGTTGGCTTTGGGGATGGTTCTAGTCTTGGGCTAACAGAGGGTCCAGTACCCTGACCTCCAGGGTCCCTCTAGTCTCAGTCAGACCATTAAGACTGGTCTTTTTACAAAAATTTGAGGTCTGCATCCTACTGTTCTCCTGCTCCGTCAGGGATTCTCTTGACAACTTCAATCTTTTCTCCATTTCTTATGATGTTGCTTATTGGTCTAGTTGTGAGAACTTTTGTTTTCTTTATGTTGACATATAATCCATATCGAAGCCTTCATCAGTAAGTGCTTCAAATCCTCTTCATTTTCATCAAACAAGGTTGTGTCATCTGCATATTGCAGATTGTTAATGAGTCTTCCTCCAATCCTGTTGCCCCATTCTTCTTCATATAATCCAGCTTCTTGGATTATTTGCTCAGCATACAGATTAAATAGGTATGGTGAAAGGATATAACCCTGATGCACACCTGTCCTGACTTTAAACCATGCACTACCCCTTTGTTTGAAGAACTCGCTTTTGATCTATGAACAGGTTCCTCATGAACACAATTAAGTGTTCTGGAATTCCTATTCTTTGCAATGTTATCCATAATTTGTTATGATCCAAGCAGTTGAAATGCCTTTGCATACTCAATAAAATGAAGATATACATGCTTCTGGTATTCTCTGCTTTCAGCCAGGATCCATCTGACATCAGCAATGATATTCCTGGTACCACTTCCTCTTCTGAATTTGGCTTGAATTTCTGGCAGTTCCCTGTCGATGTACTGCTGCAGCTGTTTATATATATATATATGTATGTGTATATAAATTTATGTATGAGTATATATATCACAAACATTATCATAGTCCTGACTACTCATTTGTGCTTCACCCATGTATGCCTTTCCTTTTCTTGCATCTAATCACTTTCACATGTCATTCCTGTGGATCAGAAAGGCCCCCACTCCCCTTTCTCCACATCAAAAATGTCGTTAATTCTTTAAGCTTAGTATAGGTACTAGCTACTACATGATGCTTTTCAGAAACTCCAGGTTCGCTAAACCATTCCTAATTAGAAATTTCCACGGTGTATTGTATGTGCTTCTCCTAGAACAAAGGCTTCATCCTGCTTTGTGTCAAAGTTACTTTGTTTTATGCAATTATTTCCATATAGACACAGTCAATTCTTAGAAGACAAGTTTCAAAAGTTATTCATCTATAGCTTAACCTGTACCAAGAATAATGGCTCATTTATCCTAAATCCAAAGTATATGTTTATTAGAATTAAACTACATTAAACCCTGGTTACCTTCCCTGTGAAGAAAAAACAACTGATGAATCTGTTCAAGGCTTTTGCAACATCAAGTATTGCAACATCAGGAATGATTTCTTTAAAAAGCTCTATCTTCATCACAGTTACCGACGACAAACATGCGTTTCCTCAGCTTGACTGAGTAAAGTAAAGGTATGGCTTGTGAACATGCAAGCATGCTATTATGTGTTAAGAACATCTATTTTAAAACCTTATTTTAATCATTAGCTCAAAGACTAGGAAAGCTGAAGGAAACACAGTCTATATGATTGCTCATCGATGGCCTTTGTGGGTGTCTTGGCTTTTAGTCTGTCTCTGTTGCAATTAATTGGGGGACATCAGATATGTCATTCTCCTCTTTGGGCTTCAATTTTCTTAACTTATTTTTTTTTTCTGACATTATTTCAATGCATTGTTTCTTCAAAACAGTAAAAAGAACATAAACTAGGTAAGGAAATAAATACGTGTTTTGCTTCATTTCACCATGAACACTGTGATTTGGGGGTGACTTCCTTGTCCTTTTGGAGACACTCTACAAACTGAAGCCATTGAATTAACTAGATTGTTCTATGCATCATTATATCAATTTTTTTTATCACAGGATGAACTTCTTATGATACAATTTCTGATGGTCAAATATTTATATGAAAGAACTAATTCCCTGGATAGCTGAGCTGTGCTTTCCTGAGAATACATACACCCCCCAGTCATTAAAATAAAGAAAACAAGTGGGTCTCCCTAAGGGCTCTTACCTTTTGTGAACAATGACTGAGCTCATCAGCATGCTATCAAGGAGAAACAGACATCATAGAAGAGTTGGATTTCCACATGGAACTCAGTTGGGAAAATGACAGCCTCTTAGAACTACAAACATAAGCCACTGATTTCTCTATATCATTTGCTCCTTTGTCACCTCCTTCCTACTGAGAAAATTTTAATTCTTCTGGAATCCAGATTTCTGGGTCTGTGGAGTTGGGGTGACCCATTCAGGCCATCTGCCCTTCGGTATCCTTTTGAGCCTTGAGCCTTTAAGGAACTGTTTTCCTAATGTCACCTTCAAGTCAAACAACAGCCAGGTAAGCAGTTTAGCAGAGATTGTTTTGCCTTAGCCATTGGGCTTTTTTAGAGAATTATCTGTTTGCTGCCAGTTTCGAGGAGCAGGAACGCCAAGGTCTGACTAGAAGATGTATGGCATATTCTTAGTAACTACAAAATGTATGGCAAGTTCTTAGCGACTACAACCAATGGACCCTGGTAACCTGCAATGGTCCCATGCTATCTCCTGAGACATTAACATGGCAATGACCTATGGAACACGTTTTCACTATCCTCTTTGCAGCGCCTCCCTGATACTTTCCAGGTTGAGGCTGCCAGATGTGAATCATATCTATTTACTTTAAATATATTGTTATACTAATTTCCAGTTTTTCCCTGCGCATTCAGGTTTTTACACCATTTGTACCTGCATTCACACGGTCAAATACCTGCTCTCATAATCTAGCATCACTATCCACTAGTTCACCGAAAGAATGATTCTTCTTTGTTCCTGCAGTACTTCCACCTGAGAAATGACATGTAAATTATCTACTCCCTCCTGTATAAAAAATACTAGGTTAACTATTAGATTTTAGAGTAGAAAATCCTCCTGCCTCCTGAAAAAAATTAGAGGGCTGGTTTCAAACAGTATAACAGTGATTTGATTTCATTAATTAATTCATCAATGGAATAAAACTTGTCATTTTAACTTGTTTCTGAGATTCCAATCAAAGCCTAATTAGCATAAACATTTCAACATGTGTCCTATATTAGCAGCAGGCATCAGGAAATGAAGACTTCCAGAGTGGAGGGGTAAGGAGGCGGAAAAGGTCATCCTTGTAGCCAAATGGATGTTTTTCTTAAAAACACATATCCAAAAAAAGTTACAATTTTATGAATACTAACAGCAGCACTTTGTATGAGCCTGATGAATCAGCAGATTTTCCATCTGTCTTAGTTATCTAGTGCTGCTATAACAGAAATACCACAAATGGGTGGCTTTAACAAACAGAAGTTTATTTTCTCACAGGTTACCAAAAAAACCACACCCACTGCCATCAGTCAGTTCCAACTCATAGCAAGCCTAAAGGACAGACTAGAAGTGCCCCAGAGGGTTTCCAAGGAGCACCTGGTGGATTCAAACTGTCAACCTTTTGGTTAGCAGCTGTAGCTCTTAACCACTACATCACCAGGGTCTCACAGGTTAGGAGGCTAGGAGTCTGAATTCAGGGCACTAGCTCTGGAGGGTCATTATCTCTTCTGAGCTTCTGCTCTTGGGTGGTCTTCATGTGACTTGGAATCTCTCTTCCCTCATCTCTGTTCAACTCACTTGTTTAATCTCTTATATCTCAAAAGAGATCTACTCAAGATATACCCTACTGGAATCCTGCCTCATTAACATAACAAAGACAACCCATTCTCAAATGGAATTATAACCACAGGCATGGAGGTTAGGATTTAAAACATGTATTTTGAGGGGACACAGTTCAACCCATAACATTCCATCCTTTGACTCCCCAAAATTCATGTCCTTGCCACATGCAAAACACATTCACCCCATCACATCATCCTAAAAGTCTTAAATCCACTCCAAATACAAAATAGCATTTTAGGAATCATTTAAATCAAAGGTGGGCGAGACTTTAGGAATATTCCATCCTGGGGCAAAGTTATTCTTCATCTGCGAACCAGTGAAATCTAGAATACAAGTTAAATCTGTTTCCAAAGTACAATGGGGAAACAGGCACAAAGTAGACATTTCCATTACAAATGGGAGAAATTGGAGGGAAAGAAGGGATAACAGGCATCAGGCAAGTCCAAAACCCAGCAGAACAATTTACATTAGCTCTCAAGGCTTAAAAAAAACAAAAATTTTTTTTAATTTTTTTTTTTCTCAAGGCTTGAAAATAATTCTCTGTTATCTGAGACCATCTGGGTAATTGCCTTGCCCTACAGACTCTGAGTGTTGGCCATGCCTTCTGGTTTCTGGGTGGAGGCCCCTTGGCCCTGGGCTTTGGTTCCATCTTCCAGGCCCACTAGGACAGCAACTCTGCTCTCTCAACTTTAATCAGCTTTGATCAGCCCTATTTTCCTAGTCTGAGTGGCAGCCACACCCCCTCTGCTTTTGGTAACAACCCCATCCCCCTGCACACCTTAACAGCAACCCCACAGTCCAGAACCTAGTTGGTAAAGATCTGATTCTTTGAAATCTAGGAGGCTGTGGCCCTACTCTTTGAGACCCAGGAAAAAGTGGCCCCAACTTTTGAAACCCCAGAGGCCAGCCATGGCCCCACCCTTTGAGACCAAGGCAGCTCTGATTCCCATGCTCCTTCCAACACTTCTACTGATCTCCAAGCTGCTCCATGGATGGTTCTGTTCTTTTCTTGGAGGACAACAGATGTAGCTCCTTTGTCCTGTTTCCTGCCTGTAGAATTCCAAGAGGCAGACAGTGTTCTCTCCTTTTGTTCTTTGTCTCCTTCAATCTAAGCTGACAAGTTTTCTTCTGTGGTAGTTGGTTAGATCCATCATTCACAGGTTTAATCTCTTTAACAAGTTTGTGTAGCCATGTCCTTAGTGAAGATTCTAGGACATATGTCCTTAGTTTGTACAATAAATCTTTCAGTGTTATTTTCATTTATCACAGTTCATTTTTAAGTTCATCTCTTTCCTCTCACATTCCACTATAAGCAGCAAGGAGAAACCACATGGCCCCTTTAAGATCTTGCTTAGAAATCTCCTGAGCTAAATGCCCAAGTTCATCACTTACAAGTTCTACCTTCCACCAAACATTTGAACATAATTCAGACAAGTTCTTTGCCGCTGTATAAAAAGAATTGCCCTTTCTTCCATTTTCCAATCACATATTCATCATTTTTTTTAAAGCCTCACCAGAAGCATGTTTAACATTCATATTTATAGCAACATTCTGTTGTTGGTGCCATATGTATTCTCTAAGACTATAAGTCTCTATAGCCCTCCTCGCTTCCTTCTGAGCCCTCACAAAAATTGCCTTTGGTGTCCATAATTTTCCCAATAATCTCTTCAAGGTGATCTAGGCCTTTACTCTTAAGCACCTTAAAACTCTTCCAGCCTCTACCCATTACCCAATTCCAAAACCGCTTTCATATTTTAGGTATCAGGTAGATTAGCATGCCACTCTCGGTACCAAAATGTCTTAGGCTGGGTTCTCTAGAGGACCAAAACCAGTGAAGTGTATTATGTATGTACGTATGTATGTAGGTATATATAGAGAGAGAGACAGAGAGAGAGAGATTTATTTCAAAGAAATATCTCACATAGCTGTGAAGGCTGGCAAATCTTATATCTGTGGGTCAGGTGTCAGGCTGGAGGCTTTTCCTGACTCATATGGTTGCAGGAGCTGACAAACTCAAAATCGGCAGGTCAGATGTCAGGCTGCTGGATTATGTGCCAAGAACCAGAGGCCAGAGGATGACAAGTTGGATACAGGATACAGAGGGCAAGCTTTGTTAGGACATTCACATATAATGGATGTAGGCCACATCCCCAAGGAAACTTCCCTTTCAATAGATTGGCTACTCACATGAGATCACAAAATGGAGGATGATTACATAATATCCGTCAAGTCACTGAGAATCATGGCCTAGCCATGTTGACACATAATCTTAACCATCACATCAAATTTTTCCCTTTACCAGCTGGGAAATCTTTGGAATAGTCAGGCCTGTCTAATGATGCTGTGAGCTACTTCAGGGGCAGTGGGACACCTGCCATGGAAAGTACTTGTAAGATAGATGAAGGGGTTGGTACATGCCTGAGAAACCAGTTGGAGTGTTGTAGTCATTCTAGATGTAGTTGGAGAAGGGAGTATAAAAGAACTAAAGCAGAGACTGAAAATGGAATAAAAATAACTGATCTTGGTCTTTGAAGAGCTTCCTCAAAGTCAGCCAGCAAATAGCAGGACTGACTAGACATCAGAGGGTCTAGTTCAACTATCTTGCTTTACCACTCTTCCACTTCACTGCAAACACCCTAGGGATAATAAGCTTTGCTGACTTGAGGTTTGTTATGCGTTGAATTGTGTCTCCCCAAAATATATGTTGAAGTCCTGACCCTTAAACCTGTGGATATAATTCTACTTGGAAATAGGGTTTTCTTTGCTATGGTAATGAGGCCATATCAGTGAAGGGTGTCTCCTAAACCTAATCACTTCTTACTTATAAAAAGAGCAGTTTAGGCACAGAGACAAGCTAGCACAAATAGGAGAAGATAGATGCCACATGAATATAGCTAAGGAACCTTGGAATGCTGGGGCTACAGAAGCTGAGGGAGACAAGGATCTTCCCCCATAGCCAACAGAAAGAGAGAGTTCCCCTATAGCCAGTGCCCTAATTTTAGACTTCCAGCTTCCCAAACTCTGAGAAAATAAACTTCTGTTCTTTAAACCCCATTTAAGTTATTTCTATTACAGCAGGACAAGGAAGCAAAGACAACATTGTTGCTGTTATTAGCTGCCATCTAGTCAACCTCTGGAAACCCTGGTGGTGTACTGGTTAATTGCTATGGCTGCTAACCAAAAAGCTGGCGGTTTGAATCTGCCAGGCGCTCCTTGGAAACTCTATGGGGCAGTTCTACTCTGTCCTATAGGGTCACTATGAGTCAGAATCAACTTGACAGCAGTGGGTTTGGTTTTGGTTTTTAGTCAACTTCCAACTTATGGTGACACCACGCACTCCGGAATGAAATGCTATTTGGTCCTGTGCCATCCACATGATCGGTTTTAGGTTGACTGTGTGATTCATAGGGTTTTCAGTGGCTGATTTTAGGATGTAGATTGCCAGGTCTTTCTTCCTAGTCTGACAGTCTGGAAGCTCTACTGAAACCTCTTCAGCATCAACAAGCAAGCTTCCCCTGACAGATGGGTGGTGGCTGCACATAAACACTGGCTGGGAATAGAACCTGAGTCTCCTGCATGAAGGTAAGAATTCTATCACTGAACCACCACTACTTCCATGACTTGAGGTAGATGAGATAATTAACAGCTTGCCTGATAGTCCATGTCAACTTACAGGAATATTAAATAGATTTGATGGCTTGGAAGAGCAGTGGATTGGAGAATGATACTGACCCAAGAGACAGAATAGCAGAGGAACTATATGGAGATTTCCCAATTTTATGAAGGCCCAGCCTAGGCTTCCAGTTACCATATTACAAAATACCAAACAGCCTGACACTTAGCAAAAGGAACACAAGAGAGAGATATAATTCTCCACTTAAGCAGACACTCAGCTCTGCCTCTTCAAGGTAAAGCTGAAGAAATGATGGACACTCAGCTCCCAGCTTTACCCAGCATTCGTATATAGGGTATTATGACTCCCTCTCATCCTCTGCTCCCTGGTCATCCCATTTCTCTTTTGGTTTTGGATAACATTTAAAGAAAAAATTCTTGCTCACCGTCTCCCCAGCCTGAGCCGTGACTACCAATTTCACGGGTTTTTTTCAGAGCAATGACAGGTTACCTCAGTTTCATTTTAGAGCTTGATCCCCTCAATTGCTGCCCATTTCGTATCTCTGTCAATGCAGAATTGTCTATTTTTATTTGAAGTTTTAGAAACACAGAAAGGAAGCCCAGGCCTTTTTCTTCAAATAACTACTCTGACAGCTTTATGGATGGCTAGTTAGTTTCTTCCTGACCTCCCTGAGAGGTCCCATCAGCTTTAACCCAGTTTTCTCTAAATTCTATATTCCCTGCCCTGGGACAGCAGCAGACGGTTGTGTCTTGTTCCAGAATCCATAACTCTCAGCTTCAAAGTTCAGTGCCAAATAAGATCTCACATTGTTGGATAACCTTTTGTACCAGCCCTTCAGCAGCAATTAAATCCTGCTCGTTCTGTGATGCCCAGAGAAAACCTAGGCCTTCTGCTTATTTTTGGGGTGCAAAAAAGAAACAAAGCAAAATAAAATACAAAATCAAGAAATAGTGACACCAAAACCTGAGTCTTCCTCTTCATTAACTATTCCAGTCAGCAAAGTCAAGGAACAGAAAGAGGTCTAAGGTGGAAGGGAGGAGGTGGCTGAACTGACAGGGATATGTCACAGCCCAGAGATATGGCACAGAGCTGAGAGCAGGATCTTAATCTGTATAGACCAAGTCCATAAATCCTGTAAAAACATGGAGTAGGCATGGGTTGTCAGATAACATGAACTAAAGAGGCTGTATGAGGCCCTGAGGTGGCAAGTGACCAGGTATGGAGCAGCTCTTTGGTTAAGGAACAAACAGGACCTACTGAGCATCTAGTGTGTGCCCAGGAGGTCATAATCATACCTACCATACATCAATGGCTTAACTATATGATTCACTTACATGATATCTAATCATCTCATGCCTGAATCTACTGTTTTAGAAATGAAGAAACAGACTGAGATGATTTAGAAGACAGTCAAAATTTATGAATAGTAGACCTGGGATTTGAACTTGGTTCATTTTTTAAATCAAAATCTATGCTCTTGTTCTTATGCCATATTCTTGAACCCTACACAAAAAGTTCATTCTTTCTGTTTGCATCTGTGTTGATCATCTACCTTAACATGAATTTGCTACACAATGGTCTGCCAAACCACCTGTTAGCACCTAACTCACCGAAGTTCACAAAAGCTCATCGAACCAGACATTGATATCATCCCTAATTTCCATACATGATCCAGCCTTTAGCCACCACAGAAGGAGTTCAGGGAACATAAAAAACACAGACATTGCCCTTGAAAGCTTAGAATCAAAATAGGGTCAAAGGCAAAGATTCACGGAGTGTATAAAACATGGCAGGACAAAGAGGTCAACATAAGAGATGTTGAGTGAGTGACTAGAAATTCTTCAGTAAATGCCCAGGATGAGAGAACAATTTGGGTTAAAGTGTCCAGACAATGAAGCATGGCTGGAAGAACCATTGAACTGGTCTCTGAAAGCTGACTATTAATTTGAAAAGACAGGAACTGTTGGTGCGTTCAAAATGTGGAGAGCCACGAGGTGAGGAAGCAGCTATGGAAACAGCCAAGGTGTCTGCAGGGGCCAATGAGGAAATCTCTTTGGCTGAAATAGATGGTCAATGCTTAGGAACTAATGAAAAAGGAAGTCAAAAAGGTAACACAGAAGTCTCTTCACCTTTTTAATTTTACATTCCATCATTATAAAAGGTGCTCTCAAGGATATGTATATTTGCTTATTTTTAAATTATGTACATGCATCACCATCCAAATAGACTATTAAATAAAACACAGCACATATTAGGATTTTTTTAAGGCTAAGATAAATAAGTATAAATAGAAGTTCTAGAATTATTTTTTTGCATCAAAATGGATTTCTTGGGTTGAGCATGCTCTACTTTAGACTGGAATCCCAGCCCCACATGCTTTCCGCAGAACTTCCCACGACCTCTCCAGCCCTCACCAAGCTCCTTTCCTGGAGACAATCTTCCCATCCATTCATACTACTTCCTTCTATCATTTTAACTTCTCATATGTGTTGCTTCTCCCAGTACAGCTGTAAGATTTGCAAGGGCAGAGTAGTTGTTAAACATGAAGCTGTAAGTCCCTCAGCAAGAAGCTAACTGTTATGTAGAAAGCTGGAGTTTATTCAAACGTTTTGTGTGACTAGGGATCATTACCCCTGTTGGTAACAAGTTGAATAAAAACACTGTAAGAAGAAGGCAGCAAAAAAAAAAAATGCTTCCTCTGAAGGCTCAAGAGGACTTGGCAATAGAAGCTATGTTCTATGAGTCAGAATCAACTCAAAGGCAATGTTTTTGTTTTTGTTTTGAGGGGGGTGATTTATTCATGATTATAATCAGTTCCAGTAGCAAACTGTTCCCATAGTCGTCTCAAATGGTTTATATCCTGACCGGTTTGGTTAGTTATGAACATATTTTTCCCAAGAACAATCACTGACATCTTGACATACTCTTCCTCAATGATTTTAAAACCTGACCTTTTGTTTCCTGGGAATGCATGTTGGCCCCATCATTCTATTTGTTGACGGTGGTTAAAGTTCCCTCATTCTTGGCCCCAGGACACCCTTTTAGCTCAGTACTGAAGTCGCTTCTGAGGTTCATCCTTTAGCCGGGGATTAGAGAGGCCCAAAAAACAAAATGAGACTAAGGGAGCACACCAGCTCAGAGGCAAGGACTACAAGGTAGGAGAGGACAGGAAACCTGGTAATAGGGAACCCAAGGTCGAGAAGAGAGAGTGCTGACATATCATGGGGTTGAAAAAAAAGGAAAAAATAATAAAATAAAGTTCCCTCATTCTTTTCTAAAAGTTACTTCTCTATTGGTTTCAACAAAGCACAGTGGAAACTTAACAGAAATGACAGGCTGTAGTTTTGAAGCAGAATCTATGTGAAAAACCAAAATGGAGTCTGAATTTGGACAAGATCATAGCTCTTTCCTACAAATCAGACACCTCAATTACTAATTTTAAGTGCTCTACTCAACTCCTTTGTAGACAATTAAAAAAAAAAAAAAAAAAACTTCCCTGCTCTCTCTTTCCATACTGCCCCCATAGAAAAATCCAAACATTGCCTTCAGAATCAGGGACAATTTTACCCACTTAGACACAGTAAGCACAGTGCTTAAGGTTAGCAGTACTTCTAGGAGTCCATGACGATGGTTTAATTTCCTTTGAAATCATAAAAGAAATGAACTTTTGGGTCAAGAAAAATGTTTTAGTGTATAATATTACTGTGTCAAATAGGGAACGTAATAATAGACATTTTAATTTGATTTTAAGATTTTTCTTATCCAGGAAACCATATATTTAACATAAAAATCCTGACCCAAACTGCAAAAACCTCCCAGAAACTGCTTTATAGCAACTTAAATTTGTTTCTTTCTGCTAGAAAAGGATAGCCACCATTACCTCTTAATTTAAATCTCAGAAACTCTCATGGCTATAGGCAGGAGGAGGACCAAACTATTAGCAGCGAGGCCATAAGTAACCTGATGTTAGTTGACCTCAGTAAAGGGGGAAAGCAGAGTTCAATCAATCATCTTAAGATTAGCCAGTGGTTGATCTTCTATATTTCTCCCTCTTCTTTGGTTTTTGTTTTTAGTGGGTTGTTCCCTTTATAAGCCCCATTGTACCCACCTACTTTGAGCCATTTATGTTTTCTGCAATCAAAATGTTCCCCCTATCTGTACATAGAATACCCGTTCAGAATAAAACTTATGTTCAAGTTTCAGTGAGTTCTGATTATTTTTAATAAGTGTATTCATATTTATAACAAAGTAGTCATAAAACATAAATTTTAAACATCATAACCATCTCCTCTGAGAAGTCTTCTTAGATCCCCTTCCACAGCATGTTCTTTAGATCTGTAGTATTCTCACTGGCACCCTGATCGTGATCTCTTAGATTGCACAGTGCCTAGTCATACCCATTGCTTAATTTAATATCGAGCACATGTCACTGTCCATCTGACATGATAATCAGGTGTTCATCTCTCCCTCTGGACCTCAGGTACTAAAGGGCAGAAGCATATTCTTTTCCATCTTTGCTCTCTTATTGAATCCACCAGTGTCTTATTACATTTGCTCATTATAAAAGTTCAATATCTTGAATACAATTTAGACTGTACTTAAGGTATTTTTATCATCTCTTCCCACGTAAAGCTGTTTTAATTAGTGGGGCAGCAACTACTTTGTGGCATGGACCATGCCCCTCATCTCTCACAGTTTTTTTATTGTCAGGTGTTTGCTGCAGCAGCATATTCTAGTGGGTAGAACATTGGACTAGGAGTCAAGATTCCAGGTTTCTACTCAGATGCAGCCTGAAATGAATTAAAAGCATCTCATATGTCCCATCACCTCTCTGGGCTTGTTCAAAGAGGATGCTGTACACTGCACAAAGACGATACTGGATACTGGCACCTTCTAGCTCTGAAGTTCTCTGATTTTATGAGTTACTGATACTGATCCTAAATATGACCTAATACAAGAAGGGAATACATTCCATATGACTGCTGAAGAGGTAGGCTGGTAGTGACAAGAGACTTCAGAATTAAGTCCACAGGGCATGGTAAGGCCTCATCCTTTGAAAAAGCTCTAAGTGCAAGCCATTAAGAAAGTTTTACCTTCAAGCGCGGGGTCACCATGAGTCAGAATCAACTAGACAGCAGCTTTCTTTCTCTCTCTCTCTTTTTTTAAACTTTCCAGACTAAGGAACATAGATATGTAGATTCCTAAGCCCCTAAAATTCTGGGACTAACCTAAAAGCCTCTATATGAGATTTCTCCCTATCAGAGCTACCTCTTAAATGAAGATGTCAAGCAAAAGCAATTAGATTTCATTTCTCACCAAAGACATGCACATGGTCTTAATGCAACTTAGGCAAAGTGCTTGAAATGATTCCATAGCCCAATGAAAAGAGTGTTCAAGGGCCTCTTTTTGCTTGCTTTTGATTTTGAGCATTGTCTTTATTGCTTCCTTTTTGGTTCAGTAATACCAAAAGAGAGACAGCTGGACAAAGGCATCCCTAGAATTGGCGTCACCTAGTGTGATAACTCACGGTGTCGCTCTCCCTGCTCCGGACCTCCTCCTGTACCAGACCATACAGAATCTTTAGTAATGGTTTTTGGACTAATGTTACTTGTAAATCATCATTCCCATAGATCACTCCTTCTTTTCCTTTAATCCTTACTTCAATTTTTAAAAAGTTACTGACATAGGTTCATGAATACTAATTATCATAATATGTAGCTAAAACACCAGAAAGTTTGACAAAATAAACTACTATAAAAACGCTACCATGAAAACAATAGCACATGTTTGTAACACGTGCAAACGAAACCACGCAATTTGAAGCTTCGTTGTAATCGGGTAATAATAACAGCTCTGACCAGAGCACATTAGAAGGTTCAAAAGAAATTAGTGTAGAGTTTTAGCCTTGCAGATATATTGATAACATGTAAGCTGGGCTTATGAAAAATGTTTTTGTTGTTATAACTAACTATAAGGATATTTTATACATAAATAAATAATGAATTTCTGCCAAAACACTGCACAAAAATTTTATAGACAGTCATTCTGGTGTCATCCCCTCTGACAATGTCATCCAGTGCAGTCCACACACCTCTCACCCCACATAATCCCCTAGCAACACCATTGCAGCTGGGGCCCTCAGGGAATAAGATAATTTGGGATAATGTTCTCTAGTATGCCCCCAGAGCACAAAATCATATGGTTAATCTTTTGGGGAGCCATGTAGTTCCCTGATTTTGCATTGTTTTTTAATTCACATTTTCCAGACATTCACTGCCAGCTCAACTTTCCTAACCTGAGATAACTCAGATTTCACCTAATTTTTCTAAACAAAGAAAAGTCCTATCTTCCATCCATGGCCAAGAGTTTTCAAGAATAAGAGTAAAGATGTCCAGATTCATCCAATAATGTTCATTCTTGTTCTCTTGAGAGTAGTAAACATTGTGTGATAGATGAGGCAAAGCTGGAGCTACTAACAGCCTGCAATTGTGACCCAAACCTATAATTGGAGTCTCTTTATCCAGTTTCTAATCCCAATATCAACCAGGCAATGACTATTTAGCACCTAATGTAGGCCATATATTTACCATGCATTTTATATTTATTCTCTTATTTCACACATTAAACCACCCTACAGAATAATTATTAATTTTATTCTTTTAAGGATGAAAAAGCTAAAGATTAGAGAAATTAGCTGTCTTTATCAAACTGCCAGTACGTGGAGGTGCAGAGCTGGTCAACAGCCCTATTAAGGTGACCCCGTAGCATCCTCTACACAGATATCTCTCTGCTTTATAATTCTCACTGTCAATCTATACTAGATTATGAGTTCCTAAAAAGGAGGTGTCACATGTTATTTATCTTTCCATCCATCGTGCCTAACACAGTGCCTGGCATAGAGTTGTTACATGGGAAATGTTTGTTGTAGTGAAATAAAATACTGGACTATTTGTTTTAGTCTCCGTGTGTTGTAGGACTTAGAAGGGAGAGACAGGTGAGGGGTGTGCTAATGAAAGAAGGCTTCCTGGGTGTGTGTGGCAGGAAGGTGGTAGAGATATGTGTAGGAGAATGAATAGGTTTGGATTGCCTGTGTTAAGTCACCTTGCATTCGCGTAACGAGAAGATCACTTCGGCAAAGGCACCAGGGGACTGAAGATATGTAGCATGACTGTGTGTGAATAGGGATGGTGGCATCAGCCATGTTTGATATAAGAAATGAGAAATTACTGTCTGATGGGATTAGCCTGGGCTCAGAAGTACTGCCTTTTGAGTGTCTACTTTCCAGCTTTACAAGTTCTCAAGCTAGCCCAAAGGCAATAATTAGTCTCACCAACACCCCTCCTTCCCATCTTCCATTTCCATGTAGGGGAGAAAGCATAACTTTAAGGTAAGCTCCTTGCCTTTGATATTCTGACAAAAAATATAGTTTGCTGTTTGCCAAACCTCCCCCACTGACCTGCCTTTATTCTTGGAAGGAAGCAAAAGAAGTAAGGAGGGGGTTGATTTCTGGCATAGTGGCTCATTTAGAAAAGTCATTTCAAATTGCACTAGGTGCTTCAATTGCCCTATTTTCCTGAAATTAATTCTAAATTTTATGGGTACAATTTGTTTCCCTTAAGTTTCTAATTATGCTTTTAACATTCAATCTTTCAAACTCTAGCCATTATTGACTTAATATGGTATTATCAGGAAATAGAGTGGAGTTAGGAGTGTGGGTGGGAATTATAAGAGCAGAAGTTGCACCTGTGCTTGTGACGGTTTAAAATTGATGTCCCCTGGAGAAAAGCTCAAAGAAAAATCTAATAAGTCACCAAAATAGACTCAAGTAAAGTCTGAAAATTTGGTATTTAAGGTATTAGGAAAAAGGGCTGGGGAGGGCTTGAGAGGTAACCACAAAGTTCCATTCAAACTTATTGACAACACGGTAAGGGTGCAAGATTCCAGGACAAACGAGGAAACGAAATCATAGGGAATGTAGACATCTCCAGACAGCACGGCATGCACATGTATGAAATGCTGAAGTCAGAACAAGACTTTCAAGGACATAAAATCTAAGGAGTTAGGCAAGTGATAAGTGGCTCAAGACATAATAAAAAAAAAAAAATGTAACATTGAATAACCAGTAACAGCCTGCAGGAGGAAAGAATCTGAAGATGCTCAGTGAAGCACAGCTATCATTCCTTACGTGAATTGCTAACAAGCATTGACTGAGCATCCACGGTGTTGCTTCTATTTCCTAAAAAGAAAGGGTATAGCAGATGACCTCTATCCCTGAACATGCCTCCATAGACACACACATACACACACACACAGACACACACACCTCTCCTGTTTATGCTGACATAAGTGGCTCCATGGTTCTAATGGCTATGGAATTTAAACCCTTCAGTGCTTTAGAGTTTTAATATTGGAGACCAAGTAGAGTTGAAGTGTCATGGATGGTTTTATGAGGTGGACAAAGAGTAGACCCAGATTAGACCACAGAAAACTCACAGTGTGAGAAAATGAAGAGGAAGAAACACAGGTTTTGCTTTCAGGAAATTCATAGACTAAGCATTTCAGAGTTGGAGAAAACCAAGGTCCTGCTAGGAGGAGACTCTCAGTCTTGGAAAGCAGTTCAGGTAACTGCAGCCAGTCCTTGAAAATAGCCATCTTTTACAGTCTGAGGTGAGAAAAACAGGAGACATCAACCCTATCCTCAACAAAGTCATCAACTGAAGCAAGCAGAAGAGGGAGTGACCAGAGTTTGGTGAGAGAGAAAAGATTCATACTGATGAAGCAACAGTGAGTTGTTTAGTGAGTTGTTTAGAACAGAAAAATCCACATCAAAAATTAGATTCTGTAGAAGATTACACAAGTGAAGAATCATTGGATCTTGAGATATTTAATGAAAGCTCTTCACAAAAAAGAAGTTCCTAGTTGGAGTGGCTGGATGAATATATGTTGGAGAACAACAACCAAAAAATTAAACTCTTAGTGAGGAGAAGCACTTGAGAAAGGATAGGAAGTAAAGCATGAGCATACTCTTTATGATGTTGGCAAAGATCACACAAGACAAAAGTCCTTAATGGCTAAGGGCATGATGGTACTGATGCAATTGAAATGGTATGACAATACCAAGTAGTGGTAGACCGTGAATGCTATGTTCAAAATTTTAGACCTCATGAAATCAAACACAGAGATAATATTGAAGATGTCCTGGCAGGAAGTTGACATTAAGATGGTTTGTTTTAATCTTTCATATATTTGCATACTATTTTATCAAGACTTCTCACCCCTAAGCTCCTGACAATTTTCGGGAATGTGGAGTAATGGCAGACAAAATCTTCTGCAAGGTTTGAAAGTCAACCTCATATGCTGGACATTTTAGGAAAGCATGGACCAATCAACCAGCCAGAGCTCAGATGTCAGGATCTTCTCATGTGCTGTTCACACGTTAATGCTTTTTGCACAGGTGTGTTAAATGCCCAAGTGTGTACTGTCCATTGTAGTGCACCAATCATAGTTGTGTGCTGTCTTCATAGATTTGCAATATAAATAGGTGTTTTATCTTACACCTATGTTGTACCTCTGGTGTAAATGGAGCATATGCAGCTCTCCTTTTTCTTGTATCTCTCCTCATGGATTGCTCTCCAACAAGGCCAAGCATATAGAATTTTCTTCTGTAGAACTGAGGCATTGGGGTGAGGGACAATGACTTCCCCTTCTAGTTTGGCACCAAACCACACTTCCTTCTTGACTCATCTTTCAAGTCCTAAAATGAAGAATTTTTTTTTTCTTCTAAGTATCCCATATTGCAAACATTCCAAATAAAATTGAAGAAAATTATCAACTGTCCTATAGGGTCGCTATGAGTCGGAATCGACTCAACGGCACTAGGTTTACTGGGTGATCATGTTAATAACAGTAACAAGCAAACAAAATAATAAGCTTAACAAACAGATATTTTAACATGTTTATGTCAGAAACCAAGTTTAAAGAAAAGACATCAAACACCAGAATGAAGGGGAAATGATCTTCCCATTTTACCTCTTACTTATTCTATCTCCCTTGCATAGAAACATATATAACTCAAGATGCACATTCCCTCAAAAAAATTCTTTAATTCAAAGGTGAACTTGAGAATGACCTCAGAGAATTCAGAACTGATGCCACGTTATTCCTTTAATAAACTGGACTTGGCAATAGCTGATCTCAAGGAAAATTCAATCAAAAGCAAAGTCTTATCTTTCTTCAAAAACAGGACAGTTGAGAATTGAATGTGATGTCCTGGAAAAATCGAAGAAGAAATAACATCACACTAGTTTGTTCCTGAAAACAAAGCAACAAGAAATTGATGGCATTTTCACCCTTGGTTTTACTACAAAAGATCCTGGGCTTAGAAGCCATGTCACTTGACTCTCTTAAAACCCAATACAGAGATAGAGAACAAGGGGCCTTAGTGGCAAAGTTTCTGGGTAATATCGAAGCAGAATTCAAAGAGGTCTTGGAACCAGTGACTATCAGTTCTTTGCACAAGTACAAGTTTTCTTCTCAAATCACTCACAATTCTTAGCCTCTCCCCTTCCTTATTTTCTTCTTTCTCATCTTCAGTGAAGGAGAGCAAGGAATGGCAAAAAAAAAAAAAAAAAAGTCAGAAAAGGTAGGGGATTTTGTGACTTTTTTTTCATATCCTGCTTAATAATATTTGTTATGAAGCAACAGAACTAGCTGGCATATCATTGATTTTCATGACCTTAAAGATGATTACTTAAGTAGGAAAGCCGATCTCTAAGGAACTGAAATTTGTTAGGTGCCGTTGAGTCAGTTCCAACTCTTGCACAACCCTATGTACAACAAAACAAAACACTAACTGGTCCTGAGCCATCCTCACAATTATACCTATGTTTGAGCCCATTATTGCAGCCACTGTCAGTCTAGCTCATTGAGGGTCTTCCTTTTTTTTGCTGACCCTCTACTTTACCAAACATGATGTACTTCTCCAGGAACTTGTCCCTCCTGGTAACATGTCCAAAGCACATGAGAAGTCGTCTCGCCATCCTCACTTCTAAGGAACATTCTGGCTATACTTCTTTCTTCCAAGACTGGAGTGTTCATATTTCTGGTAGTTCATGGTATATTCAATTTTCTTCGCTAATACCATAATCCGAAGACATAAATTCTTCCCCATCTTCCTTATTAATTGCCCAGCTTTCACATGCATATGAGGGGATTGAAAATACCATGGCTTGGGTCAGGGACAAGTTAATCCTCCAGTTAGTCCTCAAATATGTCATCGTTGCTTTTTAACACTTGGAAGAGGTCTTTTGCAGCAGATTTGCCCAATGGAATACTCCATTTGATTTCTTTACAGCTGCTTCCATGGGCATTGATTATGGAACTGAGTAAAATGAAATTCTTGACAACTTTAATATTTCCTTGGTGATGTTGTTTATTGGTCCAGTTGTGAGGATTTTTGTTTTCTTTATGTAGAGATGTAGTCCATACTGAAGGCTGTAGTCTTTGATCTTCACCAGCAGGTGCTTCAAGTCCTCTTCACTTTCAGCAAGCAAGATTGTGTCATTTGCATAGCACAGGTTCTTAGTGATTCTTCCTCCAATTTTGATGCCGTGTTCTTCTTCATATAGACCACCTTCTCAGGTTATTTGCTCAGCATATCTGTATGTTGAGGAACTGAAAATGGTTTACCTATTTGCATGGGTATATCACAATCCCAAAAAATTTCTTACCAAAAAAAAAAAAGCAAAACAAAAGAATCCAGAAATATTACTAAACTGTTTTTGATTTTCTTTTTAAAATAAACTAGAGTAGGGCCAAGCCTAGCCCAGCCTTATGCTATCACTTTCTTTCAGTGGATATGATGATATGATTTATTGAATAGGAGAAAGTGTGAAATTTTGTGAACTCTCACTTTCTTAGCTATGCTACAGCCCAGGAATGTGTCATGCATATGGATGACATCTATCTGTCACATGCATCCTGGTAGAAAAAAAGACAACATGTTAAGAACTTCAGGCTTAACGCAAGGACTATGAAGGAAAACACTGAGAGAAATGATACATACTAGCACAAAGAATGAAACACTCATCCTCTTCATCAAATCTGCATTGTCAATCTAACAAAATTTACAGAACACTTACCAGCCTAGTTTAATCCAGAAGAAAAGGTATTCATCTAAAGGAATCAATCCTTTAATTTGAACTTTCACTACCAAATGCAAGATTTTTCTAAATAAATCAAAGGAACAGGGAAAACTGAGACTCTTACTGACTACTGAATATAATACAAATCATTCCTTTAAAGCTGGGTGGTATAATAAGCAGTGTTGTGAGAATTACGAGAACCCCTATATCACTATAATATATAGAAGGAAAGAATGGGATTTCTGTCCTGGAGGAACTCACATTTTAACGGGACACAAATATATATACAACAGCAAGGAATGTGTTATGGATTGAATTGTGTTCCCCCAAAATGTGTGTTGACTTGGCTAGGCCATGCTTCCCAGTATTGTGTGATTGTCCACCATTTTGTCATCTGAGGTGATTTTCCCATGTTTTGTAAATCCTACCTCTATGATGTTAACAAGGCAGGATTAGAAGCAGTTATGTTAATGAGGCAGAACTCAATCTACAAGATTAGGTTGTATCTCTCTTGAGATATAAAAGAGAGAAGTGAGCAGAGAGGAGAGGGATCTCATTACTTCCAAGCAAGAAGATTCAGGAGTGGAGCACATCCTTTGAACGCAGGGTACCTGTGCTGAGAAGCTCCTGAACCAGAAAAGATTGGTGACAGGACTTTTCCCAAGAGCTGACAGGGAGAGAAAGCCTTCCCCTGGAGCTGGGATCCTGAATTCAGACTTCTATCCTCCTAAATTGTGAGAGAATAAATTTCTCTTTGTTAAAGCCATCCACTAGTAGTATTTCTGTTATAGCAGCACTAGATAACTAAGACAGGATGTAACTGGTATATGTGAGTGATGTTATGTAAATGAACTCAATGAAAGGAACCTGAACCCATAACAAAAGTCCAAAGATGACTTCTTGCACTAAGAATTTTGAAGAATGCGTGGAAATTAGCCCAGGAAGGACAGATAGGTGTCGCAGGCAAAGAGACAGGATGAGTGAAATGGGAAAATGTGAAGTAGCACGGTATTTTGAGAAATCAAACAGACTACCTCTCATGGGTGAAAACCAACGTAATTTGGGAAAAAAGCAGATATCAGTCAGAATCAGCAGTATATAGAAGATAGAGACAAATTGGGATAATTTGAGCAAAATTTAATAAAGAGTCTATTTGTAAAGTGTGTGCAGGATGTTGAGAAACCACAAGAAACCATGCAAATATCCTAGGCTGTTCACAGTAGAATTCTTAGCACCCAAGGCCTGAAGGGGCATGAGTAGGAACAATAATGGGAACCCACAAGGATGAGCACTCTCTGGCAAGGGAAAAGGCATGAGACAAATCTGATGGTGCAGTCAGCCCACTGCAACCCTGCAGAGGGTGAACCACGAGGATGAATTCTCCTGACCACACTCCTTTCCTTTCTTCCTATCTACTGCTGGTGTCTCCCGTTGGCCAAAGGCAACATGAAGCCAAATGACAAGAAGCCATTTAACACAGCCTTTTCTGCTCATGAACTTGGCACAGAGCAGACAGGAGAAAGGCAGAGCATAGATTTGTGGGACCATCTAAAATACCCAGATGGACACACACTGGAGAGAAGTCCCATGAGAGTGAACCTCTGAATGACTTCATCTAGGAAGTCTCTATCAATAGTTTAACTCTCCCCTGAAGCCTTTCCAGGTCTCATTAGTCAGAAACAGCTACAGCTTTTTTTGTGATCCATAAAATTTTATTTTCTTTACTTTTGACCCTTATTTCATTGCAACCTACACCATGGTCAATTGGGTGTGTATTAGTCTCCCTACATAGGCCCTGAGATTTTGTAGGGAAAACATTCTGTGTCTCAGTCAGCCTGTATTTTCCGTGCCCAGCATGGGTAAATGATCATTCATTTTTTGTTAAATTGGATATAAATAATTTATCCATCATCTGAGTAATACATCATATCAGGAAGCTATATGGTACATGAAAACTACACTGTGCCTTCTTGCCCTTCTCAATGTGCCCAGGTAACCTGCACCTGGACGTTCATGCATCCAAAAAGGAAAGATTGTTTTATCATCCTGATGACATAGAGAAGTAAATTGCAGTATAATTACCAGAATCCAATGGAATATCCAAACACTCACAGGAATATAGATCTTCACTAGAGAATTTTCTACTTGTTAACTCTATAAATGCTAGTATTCAAAACCCTTTGGATTCAGAATGCCTATTCTGAACCACATGCTTCTGCTAAGAGCTTTCCCATCCGTGGTTTCATCTGATGGCCAGAAAAAGTTCAGAAGTAGTGCATGATTATCTTCTTCTATAGACAAGGTTAAGTGCTATGGCTGCTAACCAAAGGGTCGGCAGTTCGAATCCACCAGGCTCTCCTTGGAAACTGTATGGGCAGTTCTACTCTGTCCTATAGGGTCGCTATGAGTCGGAATTGACTCGACGGCACTGGGTTTGGTTTTGGGTTTTGTTATAGACAAGGAACCTAGATTAAGAAAGATGTAATTGTTAAGGAAAGATATCAAGATCATTAAAAAAAAATTTACCTGAGGCCTCCTTTAACCATACCAGAATAACTTGTTTTCTTAATCTGAGAAATAAATATAAACAGGATTATGTATATACAGTTGACCAAATTAGACATAATATGGATCCAGATATAGATATAGAAACCAGTTACTGTCAAGTGGATTCCATCTCCTGCCAACCTCAGGTGCATCAGAGTAGAACTGTGCTCTGCAGGGTTTTCAATGACTGATTTTTTTGGAAGTAGATTACCAGGCCTTTCTTCTGAGGCATATTTTGACGGCTCAAACCTCTAAACTTTCAGTTAATAGCCAAATGTGTTAACCATTTGCACCACCCAGAGTCTTCTATATATATAAAGCCTAAGAATATACAAGAGAATATTTACAGTGGTGTCTCTTGGACATGAGCTTATTAACTAAGTATAACACTGTGAACACATTTTCAAAATCTGCTATCAATTGACATTGGTTACTTGGGAAAGGTGAAAAGAAAATATTTTACTAAAAGTTAAAAATAAATGAATAATTATGAGGACAATTCACATGATGATAAAACCCCTAACACATTGACTAATAAACACTTTGTCAACATCCATAATGGCAAACATCAGGTAATTATGACCTTAGCCTTTTTTATGTGTGTATTTACTATAAATCTATAAAATTGCAAGCTACTTGATTAGAGTTCATGGTAATGAGTATTTATGAGAAGGACTAAAAGTCATTCTGAGGAGACACAAAGTTTGTTTAGTAGCTAAAGTAAAACAATAGAGAGAGAAATAGACTGTGGCAGGGAAAAGTAAAAAAATGCCATGCTTGGTAACTCTGAGGACTGACTTCATTAATTAATACAGACTTTAAAGTCCTTTCAAGAATACGAGCTAAAGGACTACAACCACTGCTGGTGTAGATAGTAAATACAGATCAAATGGGTTTCATTTAAAATATGGTGACTTCAGATAAGACTAATTAGCAGGATGACAAAAACAGTCAATAAAATAGAAACAAATTTTATTCTAAATGCTGGCAACAATTAGCAGAATTAATTAATTGGAAGTTGTTCCCTCTGCCCATTAGTACAAGAAAAGTTTTCACCAGTTTTTTGTTGCTGTTCGTTTGTTTTGTTTTGTTTTTTTTCCTTGTGCGGTAATAGTACATATCTTGTTATATCTGATAGAAGGTTGATTTCAGGGAAAGAGCAGGTGGTTGCAATGGGGTGGGGAGCTGGTGAGAGGGACATAAGAGAGAATGGTAGAGAGAGGTTTAAAGGGTCAGCAAGACCATCTATTCTGCTTTTATTGATTTGTTCAGAATTCTGCAATTTGGGCAGAGCTCAGCAAGGATGATCTATCTCTGTGTCATGGAGCATTAGCTAGAATGTTTTGAGTAAGGCTGAAGACTCCACTTTTTGGATGACCTCATACACATGGCCAGCAGATGGATGCTGACTGTCAGCTGGGAGCTCATCTGAGCTTGTTTCCTGGGGTCTCAGTTCTATGTGCAGCCTCTCCACATGGCTAGGTTGGGTTTCTCACAGACTGGTGGTCTTAGAGTTGTTGAATTCCTTACCTGGAGGCTCAAATCTCCTTAAGAGATAAAGGTGGAATTTTCCAGGCCTTCTTAAGGCTTAGATCTAAAATAGGCATAGCATCATTTCTGCCACATTTTAGATATTAAAGCAAGTCACTGCCTACATTCAGGGGAGGGGATCACACATGGGTGTGAATATCGAGAAATGCGATTCACTGGAAATCGTCAAAGGAACAGTCTACTCCACTGGCCTATAAAAGAGATGATTGACATTTGACATGAATAATAATTTTTCACATTGTTAACAAAATTAAAACAGTCTCTAACAGAGGGTCAAGATGACTAAAAAGTAAACACCTTTTTAGCTGAGTCCATGTCACCCCAGACTAATGCTCTATTGAAGAGCGCAAGGTAAAAATATCACCATCAGGTGAAATCTAGAGGATTTTCAGATTTTGAGACAAGTTCTTTATGAAGGGAAATTTACTAGCCAGAAACTTAGAGGTCCGTGTTTGTTTCCCTGCCCCAATAGAACATTTGTTTAGCTTACACACTGTCTTACTTGCTTGCTAAGCAGAAATGTATTGCATCTGCTTTATGGACAGGTGGTATGTAAGGTCAACGATATATTTTAAAATGGAACCATATTCTACGACAGAGTCTGAAAATATTGGTCTCAGATGGATCTGAACTGTCCGAGAAAAGTAGTTTAAGGAAGAAGTCTCAGCTTTACCCTCTCCTGTTCCTGGCACTCCTTGGAAACCCTATGGGGCAGCTCTACTCCGTCCTATACAGTCGCTATAAGTTGGAATCAACTTGATGGCAACAGGTTTGGTTTGGTTTTTTTGGTACCTAATAAAGCCCTCCAGAATTTGTATTACAGAATTACGGGAGATCAGGACTGCCGTAGTAGAAGGATGAACAAGCAACCTTAATTAAGTTTCTGTCACAGCTGTTTTCTCTTCATCTTTGATACTCACTACCACCGCCACTTCTAAGCCTCAGTTTCTTCCTCTTTGATAACGCATGGAAATCTAGCTATGAGGATTAAGTGAGATTAAACAAGATAAAGTAAAATAGAACAAAATAAGAAACATGAACTGCATTGTATACTGTTAAGTATTATACAAAAGTACAGTTTCATGATGATGGTACATAGAGGTCTATTTTAAGGAATTTCACCTTTTTTTTCCCCTTGGAAAATGTTTTACCTGATGTTCTCACGCACTGGGAGTGTAGCTTCCTACTGCTGTATCTCTCTTTGCAGGTGTTTTTGAGTCCTTCATGTGAAGAAAATATTCTAGGAATTTTACAGATGTTGAATAAGTATCCAGGATATAAATGCTAATTATGAGTGAGGAAAGCCACTTTAGAAATGCCGAATGTGAAGTGTAGTACCTCCAGGCCACTTGACATTTTCATTAAGAAAACTCTTGCTAAGAGTGATTATTTTTACCTCACTTGGTCATGCCTAAAGATAGGAATGTGTTCTTCCTCATAAACAATGTTGATTTCTTTCTAAAAATCTCAAATCAGGAAATACTGACTAAGCCTAGTATTTCACACTTTCTTAGGCACCCTTGGGGAGGTAAAAGAAGTATGAAATTGGTCCAAAGCCCTTGAAGAGTTTGTGACCTATTACTAATTTGAAATAGTCTATAATTCTACCATGGGCTGGATGGGACAGCTGTGGGTGGATAGAAACTAATACAGCTTAGGGAAGGAGAAAACAATGGCAGACAGAGGCAGGCAGTGGAGGCTTCTTGAACGCAGTTTAATATCCATTTCTGTATCCCAAGCATAAAGAAGTGTTTGACGGTAATGTTTATGAACTTTAATAGGTTATTGAAGATTAAGATGGTCAGAGACAGAGGTGCACAGAAGGTATTTAAGATGGAAGGAAAAGCTTGAGATGAGAATAACTGCAAGAGATGGTTCCTGCTAAGAATTCAGGGATATCAGGTTGGCGAGGTAAGGAACAGAAACCCTGGTGTCCTAGTGGTTAAGAACTACAGCTGCTAACCAAAAGGTTGGCAGTTCAAATCTACCAGGCCTTCCTTGAAAACTTTATGGAGCATTTCTACTCTGTCCTATGGGGTCGCTCTGAGTCAGAATCGACTCCACAGCAATGGGTTTGGGTTTTTTTAGGTAAGGAAAGGCCAGCTGTGAGGGGACGGAGGGATCCGGCTTTCTTCTGAGAAGCAATAAAGAGCAATTATGATAGGCTTTTAAGTAAGACATTTCCATTTTACCAAAAAAATTCTGGAGTGAAAATGTTCTGTAGAGTCATTTCCAACATTGAGAGTTCAAAGTCTTACAAAATTCTGGTATTAAGGAAGAGAGAAAAATCTTAAACATCGAGTCATTTTTCAATGACGGAATTGTCTTTGATTAATCAGAGGATATTTCCTTTCTGATTGTGTCTCCTTTCATCTATTTCTATTTTATACATTTCTACATTTCTATAGAGTAAAAATCCACTCCTTTGAAGCCGTAATAAGAGATTTCTTTTTGTGTTTTTTTTTTTTTTTTACCACTTTTATTCAGAAAACGTATTCTGTTTGTGAAGATGTTATAATAACAGCCTCAGAAGCAAGTGAGGTAAGGCCACTGGAAGCACAATGGCTCGTATTACAGTTATTATTGTCTTGAAACAAAATGCCTCCTTAAGGAATTTCAATGCGAAGGTAAACAATCACTGATTCAGGTTGTCATCAAGTAAAAGAAAATGTGGAAAGAGAATGATGTCTCATGAAAAGGTCTGTCTGGATGTGAATTATGAAAATAGCATGTGACTTCTGATTTTTTTTGTGTGGGGGTATATATCAGAATCAAAGAGTTCCCTTAAACTGTGAAGTGAAAGGTGCTTAGCCTGTTCCTACTTACATATGCTTATGGGTGGAGAGAGGGAGCTAAACTAATAGATAACCCTGCACTGGCAGAACCTGGCTAAATATTCAGATAAACACAAAAGTCAGGTGAACACACATGCCTGGGCAGCCCCTGGAGGTACAGCTAAGCCAGCATTGCCTGCTTCTTTGTATTCTACAGGAATGCTAATTTTAACACCAGCCTGGATCTGCACTTAGCAAATCTCCAGCCGTTGCACACCGATTTAGAATTGTACCTGACATATCCTAAAACGATACTTTGATTTTTCACTCTCAAACCATGCAATTTGGGTTTCTAAAACTTCAGCTGAGAATGAATGCATTTAACATTTGACTTTGGTAGGAAAAAATGTTTCACTAGAGAAATATGTGTCTCCACGAGCACAATTGTTAATTCAAACTCCATCTATGCAATTTAAGTGAACGGGTGTGGAGTACGTAGTAGGTATTCAGTTACGCTGCTACATCAAATGTTATGAACTAAATGGTCAGAACTCAAAACTGGACAATTTGAAAATGAATTAAATGCTACCCTGAGCATAGTGGTTAAGAGCTATGGCTGCTAACTAAAAGTTGGCAGTTTGAACCCACAGGTGCTACTTGGAAGCTCTAAGGGGCAGTCCTACTCTGTCCTGTAGGGTTGCTATGAGTTGGAATCCACTCAACAGCAACAGGTCTGTTTGTTTGTTTGAACAACCAGAGATGGGAGGAAAATGATTAACTGTTCTAAGGTATGACGGAAAAATGAGGAATTTATATGCCCTGAAGGATAATCCACAGGAAAGTGCACACACAGTAGCTGCCACGCCATCCTATTTTTCCCCTTAAAAGTGCAACACTTGCTTATATGACAGCCACCTCCCCCTGCTCCTCTGTAAAGAGATTACAGACACATGGTCCATGGATTTTATTCTAAAGACATGTCAATGAAGGGAAACCATACCATCTTTGTATTTCACATCTAAATATGACTTCCATGTGACAACACGAAAATTGCTTCACTTCTCTACGCCATATTATCATCTGCTGAAGACAAGTTTTGAAATAAGTGATTTCATGTGGCTTAGATGATACCCTGATTATCTATAATGGCACTAGAGGTTGTTTCTTCTCACCTCTTCTTTACCATAATTTTAAAACTACCCAGAAAGGAAAGTTTGTTTACAGGTAAGAAATCTTTTTAATAAAAAAAAAAAAAAATAGGCTTTATTTATTAGGGCAGGTTTAGGTTTACAGAAAAAAAACTTGTGCAGAAGGTATATAGTTCCCATGTTATCTCTTGTTCCCCTGTACCCAGTTTCTCCTGTTATTAACAGCTTGCATTCTTGTGGTACATTTGTTACAACTGATAAACCAATTAAGGTGAGCATTTTTAGAAGCTGGGATAACAGAATTATCAAACCTGAGTTACACAATTCCCAAATGCATGCTCCTGGGAAGACGATGACCCAAAGTCTTACGCAGCAGGTCATTTGGCAGAGAGGGGCATTGGAATGGCCAAAAGTGAAGCTGTAAAGAAACTGAGAAAGTCCATGTGCTCCTGCCTCTTGACTATTGCCTCAGCTCTGGGACTCAGGACCTCAGGGTCTTCCATTTACTGAGCACCTACCTTGTGTCAGGCACCACATTAGGTGTCAAGCAATCATAAACAAAACACAAAACCCACTGTGCTCCTAGAACACAATTCTAGTGAGGAAAGATAGACAATGAACAAATATGAACATTATGTTTGGTAGTGATAAGTGCAATGAAGAGGCAAAGTTGGCTGGAGGGAGAGATTTGAGTATAAGGAAAGCTACTGGAGATAGGTTGGTCAGCAGAGGCTTTTCTGAGGAGGTGATATTTGAGCAGAGATCTGCAGGCAATGAGGAAGCTGCCATGTGGATAATTTGGAGAAAATCACCCTAGTCTGGAGAAACAGAAAGTGCAAATCAAGTCCTGAGGCTAGAACTGCTTGGTGAGTTCTAGAAAACATCCATTAACCATGTGGCTGGAGTGACAATCAGGAAGAAAAGTAGACAGAGCAGGCAGCCAGCTCATATGGGTCACCGTTGGTGGCTTACTGCTGGTAAGAACTATGGTTTTATTCTGAATCAAGTGGGAAACCATTAAAAGGATTTTAGTAGATAGGTAATATGATCTAACTTTAACAGTAGAATGATCACTTTGGATGTTTTATAGAAAATAGACTTCAGAGGAGTAAGCATGTAAGAGGAAGATGAGTTTAAGAATGATTGGGAGGTGGGGCCAAGATGGCTGACTAGGTAGAAGCTACCTCGGATCCCTCTTGCAACAAAGACTCAGAAAAACAAGTGAATCGATCATGTACATGACAATCTACGAACCCCGACCATCAAACACAGATCTAAAGAGTTGACCTGAGTGACAGAGACTCAGCCAGTGCAACAAGCTGCACACTGACGTGGCTAATGACAGAATGAGCAACCGTGGGGAAGCAGCAACTGTTTTCGGAGCCTGGAGCCAGCGTCCCAGTCAGAAAACCTTGGTGCTGGGCTTTGGACTGGGCGCAGGGGAGCTGAGCACAGCATCTTGAGATGGCGCAAACACAGGATGCAGCCCTGGCCCCCAGAAGTGACCTCGGGGGAAGCCCAGCCAGTGCACGCAGGCAGCACAGGGACACGGCTGGCAGGAGGAGAAGTCACCAGGAGGCAGTGACTGGTTTTGGAGCCTGGAGTGTGGCATCCCAGCCGGGGAACCTTGGCACTGGGCTTTGGACAGGGAGTGGAGGAACTGACCATGGCTTCTGAGACAACACAAGCACAGGACGTGGGCCTGACCCTCGGGGGCAATCTGGACCCAGCCAGCGCACACAGGCTACACGTCCCTCGGGAATCTCAGATAAAACAGTCATCACCAAGCAAGATAAGTAACTTTGTCTATATTCCTGGGGGTTACTCTCTCCTATCTATCTGATCCCTCCCCTCCCCTTCCCAGGCGGCTTCATTAAACACTGGAATTTCCTGGCCAGAGAGTGAAGTGCTTTGCGGTTTTTTGTTTGTTTCTTTGTTTTTGTCTTTTCCTAACCCATTCTCCTGGCCTGAGGGAAGCAGCTACAAAAAACCTAGGGACCAAAAATCCTTCCCTGACTTCCTGAAATTGGACTAAAAATACAGAACCAGCTCCAGCCAAGCATATGAGATCCACAGTCTTGGGCTTTCATCCCTACAGGGAACAAGGTGGCTATAAGAATGCAAAGGCAATTCTGATAGTGATCTGACTGTAATTGTTTTAGCCGCTAACTGGAAAGATGAGTTTCCCAGGCCTGATATCTCTACCTATTAAACAGAGCCCTCACTAACCCACAACAGGGAACTGAGGGCTAAAGCTCCACCCAAACCACCTACCCTCCTGCCATAGGGGTCTGAGGATAATGACACCTACCAATCTCTAGAGGTACAAGAATTGTGTGCCTAAGGTACAGCTGCAGAGCCCACCCACCAAAGTGCTTTAAGAATAGAGACACACCTACCTCACTGGCACTTGGGGGAAGCCTGTCAGCATCCTGATCCCCCCCCCCCGTAGTGTGACCCCTTGCTGCTACTAGAATCTGATGCACATAGCTATCACCACTACTCCTCTAAGTGAATACATGACAGTCCACACCACACACATGGTGACCCAAAATGAGATTCTACTCAAGAATAGTGAACGGACTCTTAGGCTTATATATCTGGTAACAGCCCAAACCACCTGGTAATAGGACATAAGTGATTCAAAGGCTACAACAATCAAGACAGCACAATCTAGCAGCCCATCTATGTATATTGAAAGAAAACAAAACAAGATAAGACTCGGTGAGCAAATATAAAATAAATCATTATAATATCTTATAGATGGCTTGGAGACACCAGTCGATATCAAACCACATAAAGAAGCAGACTATGATTGCTTCTACAACTCCGCAAATTAAAGAATCAAAATCTTTCCCAAATGAAAATACAATCCTGGAATTGCCAGATGGAGAATATAAAAAACTAATTTATAGAATGCTTCAAGACATCAGGGATGACCTCATAAAAGAAATAAGGCAATTACAGAAAAAGCCAAGGAACACACTGATAATGCAGTTGAAGAAATCAAAAAGATTATTCAAGAACATAGTGGAAAAATTAATAAGCTGCAAGAATCCATAGAGAGACAGCATTCAGAAATCCAAAAGATTAACAGTAAAATTACAAAATTAGACAACTCAATAGGAAATCAGAGGAGCAGAATCGAGCAATTGGAATGCAGAGTGGGGGAGGTGGAGGATAAGGCAATTGACACCAATATAATCGAAGAAAAATCAGATAAAAGAATTTTAAAAAATGAAGAAACCCTAAGAATCATGTGGGACTCTATCAAGAAGAATAACTTGCATGTGATTGAAGTTCCAGAACAGGGAGGGATAACAGAAAATACAGAGAGAATAGTTGAAGATCTGTTGGCAGAAAACTTCCCTGATATCATGAAAGATGAAAGGATATCTATCCAAGATGCTCATCGAACCCCATATAAGATTGATCCAAAAAGAAAATCACCAAGACATATTGTCATCAAACTTGCCAAAACCAAAGAAAAAGAGAAAATTTTAAAAGCAGCCAGGGATAAAAGAAAGGTCTCCTACAAGGGAGAATCAATAAGAATAAGTTCAGACTACTCAAAAAAAAAAAAAAAAAAAATTTTTTTTTTTTTTTTTACTCAGCAGAAACCATGCAGTCAAGAAGGCAATGGGATGACATATATAGAGCACTGAAGGAGAAAAACTGCCAGCCAAGGATCATATACCCAGCAAAACTCTCTCACAAATATGAAAGTGAAATTAAAACATTTACAGATAAACACAAGCTTAGAGAATTTCCAAAAACCAAACGAAAGCTACAAGAAATACTAAAGGAAATTGTTTGGTCAGAAAATCAATAATATCAGATACCAACAGAACACAAGGTCACAGAACAGAACATCCTGATATCAACTCAATTAGGGAAATCACAAAAACAAATTAAGATTAATTTCAAAAAGAAAAAAAAATGCTCAAAACGGAATCATTGTAGTCATTATGTAAAAGATCACAATAATAAAAAAGAGGGACTAAATACAGGAGACATAGAACTGCCATATGGAGAGGAAAACAAGACGATATAGGACTATACAAGCTGGGTTTTTACTTAGAAAAATAGGAGTAAATATTAGGGTAACCACAAAGAGGTATAACAATTCCATAACTCAAAATAAAAACCAAGAAAAACATAATGACACAGCAGACATAAATTTGACTACTATGAAAATGAGGAACACACAATTTACAAAGAGAAACAGCACAAAAAACTAAGTGGAAAAATGAAATTGTCAACAACACACAAAAAAAGGCATCAAAATGGCAGCACTAAACACATACTTATCTGTAATTACGCTGAATGTAAATGGATTAAGTGCACCAATAAAGAGACAGAGAGTCTCAGACTGGATAAAGAAACACGAACCGTTTATATGCTGCCTACAAGAGACACACCTTAGACCTAGAGACAGAAACAAACTAAAACTCAAAGGATGGAAAAAAATATATCAAGCAAACAACAATCAAAAAAGAGCAGGAGTAGCAATATTAATTTCTGACAAAATAGACTTTAAAGTTAAATCCACCACAAAGGATAAAGAAGGACACTACATAATGATCAAAGAGACAATTGACAAGGAAGATATAACCATATTAAATATTTATGCACCCAATGACAGGGCTGCAAGATACATAAAACAAACTTTAACAGAACTGAAAAGTGAGATAGACACCTCCTCAATTATAGTAGGAGACTTCAAAACTCCAGTTTCGGAGAAGGATAGGACTTCCAGTAAGAAGCTCAATAGAGACACGGAAGACCTAATTGCTACAATCAACCAACTTGACCTCATAGACTTATACAGAACACTCCACCCAACAGCTGCAAAGTATACTTTTTTTTCTAGTGCACATGGAACATTCTTTAGAATAGATCACGTATTAGGTCACAAAACAAACCTTTGCAGAGTCCAAAACATCGAAATATTACAAAGCATCTTCTCAGGCCACAAGGCCATAGAAGTGGAAATCAATAAGAGAAAGATCAGAGAAAACAAAGATCAAATACTTGGAAACTGAACAATACCCTCCTGAAAAAAGACTGGGTTATAGAAGACATTAAGGAGGGAATAAAGAAATTCATAGAATGCAATGAGAATGAAAACACTTCCTATTAAAACTTCTGGGACACAGCAAAAGCAGTGCTCAGAGGCCAATTTATATCGATAAATGCACACATACAAAAAGAAGAAAGAGCCAAAATCAGAGAACTGTCCCTTCATCTTGAACAGATAGAAAGCAAGCAACAAAAGAATCCATCAGGCACCAGAAGAAAACAAATAATAAAAATTAGAGCTGAACTAAATGAATTAGAGAACAGAAAAACAATTGAAAGAATTAACAAAGCCAAAAGCTAGGTCTTTCAAATAATTAACAAATTGATAAACCATTGGCCAGACTGACTAAAGAAATACACGAAAGGAAACAAATAACCCGAATAAGAAACGAGATGGGCCATATCACAACAGACCCAACTGAAATTAAAAGAATCATATCAGATTATTACGAAAAATTGTACTCTAAACAAATTTACAAACCTAGAAGAAATGGATGAATTCCGAGAAAAACACTACCTACCTAAACTAACACAGTCAGAAACAGAACAACTAAATAGACCCATAACAAGAAAAGAGATTGAAAAGGTAATCAAAAAACTCCCAACAAGAAAAAGCCCTGGCCCGGATGGCTTCACTGCAGAGCTCTACCAAACTTTCAGAGAAGAGTTAACACCACTACTACTAAAGGTATTTCAAAGCATAGAAAATGATGTAATACTACCTAACTCATTCTATGAAGCCACCATATCCCTGATACCAAAACCAGGTAAAGACACCACAAAAAAAGAAAATTACAGACCTATATCCCTTACGAACATAGATTCAAAAATCCTCAAGAAAATTCTAGCCAATAGAATTCAACAACATATCAAAAAAATAATCCACCACTACCAAGCGGGATTTATACCAGGTATGCAAGGCTGGTTTGATACTAGAAAAACCATTAATGTAATCAACCATATAAATAAAACAAAAGACAAAAACCACATGATCTTATCAATTGATGCAGAAAAGGCATTTGACAAAGTCCAACACCCATTAATGATAAAAACTCTCAGCAAAATAGGAATTGAAGGAAAATTCCTCAACATAATAAAGGGCATCTATACAAAACCAACAGCCAACATCACTCTAAATGGTGAGAGCCTGAAAGCATTTCCCTTGAGAACGGGAACCAGACAAGGATGCCCTTTATCACCGCTCTTATTCAACATTATGGTAGAGGTCCTAGCCAGAGCACTTAGGCTAGATAAAGAAATAAAGGGCATTCGGATTGGCAAGGAAGAAGTAAAATTATCTCTATTTGCAGATAACGTGATCTTATACACAGAAAACCCTAAGGAATCCTCCAGAAAACTACTGAAACTAATAGAAGAGTTTGGCAGAGTCTCAGGTTATAAGATAAACATACAAAAATCACTTGGATTCCTCTACATTAACAGAAAGAACATCGAAGAGGAAATCACCAAATCAATACCATTCACAGTAGCCCCCAAGAAGATAAAATACTTAGGAATAAATCCTACCAAAGATATAAAAGACCTATACAAAGAAAACTACAAAATACTAGTGCAAGAAACTGAAAGGACCTACTTAAGTGGAAAAACATACCTTGCTCATGGATAGGAACACTTAACATAGTAAAAATGTCTATTCTACCAAAAGCCACCTATACATACAATGCACTTCCGATCCAAATTCCAATGACATTTTTTAATGTGATGGAGAAGCAAATCACCAACTTCATATGGAAGGGAAAGAAGCCCTGGATAAGTAAAGCATTACTGAAAAAGAAGAAGAAAGTGGGAGGCCTCACTCTACCTGATTTTAGAACATATTATACAGCCACAGTAGTCAAAACAGCCTGTTATTGGTACAACAACAGGCACATAGACCAATGGAACAGAATTGAGAACCCAGATACGAATTTATCCACATATGAGCAGCTGATATTTGACAAAGGCCCAGTGTCAGTTAATTGGGGAAAAGATAGTCTTTTTAACAAATGGTGCTGGCATAACTGGATATCCATTGCAAAAAAATGAAATAGGACCCATACCTCACACCATGCACAAAAACTAACTCCAAGTGAATCAAAGACCTAAACATAAAGACTAAAATGATAAAGATCATGGAAAAAAAATAGGGACAGCGTTAGGAGCCTTAATACAAGGCATAAACAGAATATAAAACATTACCAAAAATGACGAAAAGAAACCAGATAACTGGGAGCTCCTAAAAATCAAGCACCTATGCTCATCTAAAGACTTCATCAAAAGAGTAAAAAGACCACCTACAGATTTGGAAAGAATTTTCATCTATGACATCTCTGACCAGCACCTGATCTCTAAAATCTATATGATTCTGTTAAAATCACAAAAAGACAAACAACCCAATCAAAAAGTGGGCAAAAGATATGAACATGCACTTCACTAACGAAGATATTCAGGCAGCTAACAGATACATGAGAAAATGCTCTCAATCATTAGCCATTAGAGAAATGCACATTAAAACTATGATGAGATTCCATCTCACTCCAACAAGGCTGGCATTAATCCAAAAAACACAAAATAATAAATGTCGGAGAGGCTGCGGAGAGATTGGAACTCTTACGCACTGCTGGTGGGAATGTAAAATGGTACAACCACTTTGGAAATCTATCTGGAGTTTTCTTAAAAAGTTAGAAATAGAACTACCATACAACCTAGAAATCCCACTCCTCGGAATATACCCTAGAGAAATAAAAGCCTTTATACAAACAGATATATGCACACCCATGTTTATTGCAGCACTGTTTACAATAACAAAAAGATGGAAGCAACCAATGTGTCCATCAACGGATGAATGGTTAAATAAATTGTGGTATATTCACACAATGGAATACTACACATCAATAAAGAACAGTGATGAATCTGTGAAACATTTCATAACATGGAGGAACCTGGAAGGCATTATGCTGAGTGAAATTAGTCAGATGCAAAAGGACAAATATTGTATAAGACCACTATTATAAGATCTTGAGAAATAGTATAAACTAAGAAGAACACATTCTTTTGTGGTTACAAGAGGGGGGAGGGAGGGAGGGTAGAAGAGGGTTATTTACTGATTAGTTAGTAGATAAGAACTACTTTAGGTGAAGGGAAGGACGATACTCAATACAGGGAAGATCAGCTCAACTGGACTGGACCAAAAGCAGTTTCCGGGATAAACTGAATGCTTTGAAGTTCAGCGGAGCAAGGGCGGGGGTTTGGGCACTATGGCTTAAGGGGACTTCTAAGTCAATTGGCAAAATAAATTCTATTATGAAAACATTCTGCATCCCACTTTGAAGTGTGGCGTCTGGGGTCTTAAATGCTAATAAGCGGCCATCTAAGATGCATCAGTTGGTCTCAACCCACCTGGATCAAAGGAGAATGAAGAACACCAAGGTCACAGGATAACTATGAGCCCAAGAGACAGAAAGGGCCACATGAACCAGAGACTTACATCATCCTGAGACCAGAAGAACTAGATGGTGCCCGGCCACAACTGATGACTGCCCTGACAGGGAGCACAACAGAGAACCCCTGAGGGAGCAGGAGATCAGTGGGATGCAGGCCCCAAATTCTCATAAAAAGACCATACTTAATGGTCTGACTGAGACTAGAGGAATCCCGGCGGTCATGGTCCCCAAACCTTCTGTTGGCCCAGGACAGGAACCATTCCCGAAGACAACTCATCAGACATGGAAGGGACTGGACAATGGGTTGGAGAGAGATGCTGATGAAGATTGAGCTACTTGTATCAGGTGGACACTTGAGACTCTGTTGGCATCTCCTGTCTGGAGGGGAGATGGGAGGGTAGAGAGGGTTAGAAACTGGCAAAACGGTCACGAAAGGAGAGACTGGAAGGAGGGAGAAGGCTGACTCATTAGGGGGAGAGTAAATGGGAGTATGTAGTAAGGTGTGTATATAAGCTTATATGTGACAGACTGACTTGATTTGTAAACTTTCACTTAAAGCACAATAAAAATTATTTTTTAAAAAAGAATCATTGGAATATGCAATGATAGAATAAAACAAGAAATGATTATGGTTTAGACATTAGTGGTAGTGATATGGGTTGTGAAATGGGATCATATTTTGTATATATTTTACAGGTGTTATGGACTGAATTGGGTCCCCCCAAAATACATTTTGGAATCCTAACCTGTGGATATAATCCCACTTGGGAATATGGTCTTCTTTGTTATGTTAATAAGGTTGTATCAGTGTTGAGTGTGTCTTACGCACAATGACTTTTTTTTATAAGTTAAAGCCTACAAATCAAGTCAGTCTCTCACACAAAAACCCATATACAATATACATCTTGCTACACACTCCCAATTACTCTCACCCTAATGAGACAGCCTGCTCTCTCTCTCCACTCTCTCTTTTCATGTCCATTTTGCCAGCTTCTAACCCCCTCCACCCTCTCATCTCCCTTCCAGGCAGGAGATGCCAACATAGTCTCAAGTGTCCACCTGATCCAAGAAGCTCACTCCTCACGAGCACCCCTCTCCAACCCATTGTCCAGTCTAATCCACGTCTGAAGAGTTGGCTTTGGGAATGGTTCCTGTCCTGGGCCAACAGAAGGTCTGGGGGCCATGACCACCAGGGTCCTTCCAGTCTCGGTCAGACCATTAAGTCTGGTCTTATGAGAATTTGGGGTCTTCATCCCACTGCTCTCCTGTTCCCTCAGGGGTTCTCTGTTGTGTTCCCTGTAAGGGCAGTCATTGGTTGTAGCCAGGCACCACCCAGTTCTCCTGGTCTCAGGATGATGTAGTCTCTGGTTCATGTGGCCCTTTCTCTCTCTTGGGCTCGTAATCGCCTTGTGTCCTTGGTGTTCATTCTCCTGTGATCCAGGTGGGTTGAGACCACTTGTTGCATCCCAGATGGCTGCTTGCTAGCATCCAAGACCCCAGAAGCCACTATTCAAATTGGGATGCAGAATGTTTTCTTAGCAGATTTTATTATGCTAATTGACTTAGATGTCCCCTGAAACCGTGGTCCCCCGACCCCTGCCCCTGTTACACTGGCCTTTGAAGCATTCAGTTTATTCAGGAAACTTCTTCACTTTTGGTTTAGTCCAATTGTGCTGACCTCTCCTGTGTTGTGTGCTGTCTTTCCCTTCACCTAAAGTAGTTCTTATCTACTATCTAATTAGTGAATGCCCGTCTCCCACCCTCCCTTCCTCCCCTCCTCGTAACCACAAAATATTTTCTTCTCAGTTTAAACTATTTCTCAAGTTCTTATAATAGTGGTCTTATACAATATTTGTCCTTTTGCAACTAATTTCACTCAGCATAATGCCTTCCAGGTTCCTCCATGTTATGAAATGTTTCACAGATTCATCACTGTTCTTTATCGATGTTTTTTTTTTTTTAGTATTCCATAGTGTGAATATAACATAATTTATTTACCCATTCATCCATTGACGGGCACCTTGGTTGCTTCCATCTTTTTGTTATTGTAAACAGTGCTGCAATAAACATGGGTGTGCATATATCTGTTCATGCAAAGGCTCTTATTTCTCTAGGATATATTCCAAGGAGTGGGCTTGCTGGATCGGATGGTACTTCTATTTCTAACTTTTTAAGGAAGTGCCAAATCAATTTCCAAAATGGTTGCACCATTTGACGTTCCCACCAGCAGTGTGTAAGTGTTCCAATCTCTCCACAGCCTCTCCAACTTTTATTATTTTGTGTTTTTGGATTAATGTCTGCCTCGTTGGAGTGAGATGAAATCTCATTGTAGTTTTGATCTGCATTTCTCTAATGGCTAATGATTGTGAACATTTCCTCATATATCTGTTAGCTACCTGAATGTCTTCTTTAGTGAAATGTCTATTCATATCTTTTGCCCATTTTTTAATTGGGTTATTTGTCTCTTTGCAGTTGAGTTTTTGCTGTATCATGTAGATTTTGGAGATCAGGCGCTAATCAGAAATGTCATAGCTAAAAACTTTTTCCCAGTCTGTAGGTAGCCTTTTCACTCTTTCGGCAAAGTTTTTGGATGAGCATAAGTGTTTGATTTTTAGGAGCTCCCAGTTATCTAGTTTTTCTTCTGCATTCTTTATAACGTTTTGTATACTGTTTATGCCACGTATCAGGGCTCCTAACGTTGTCCCTATTTTTTCTTCCATGATCTTTATCATTTTAGATTTTATATTTAGGTCTTTCATCCATTTCGAGTTAGATTTTGTGCATGGAGTGAGGTATGGGTCTTGTTTCATTTTTTTGCAGATGGATATCCAGTTATGCCAGCACCATTTGTTGAAAAGACTCTTTTCCCCATTTAACTGTTTTGGGGCCTTTGTCAAATATCAACTGCTCATATGTGGATGGGTTTATGTCTGGATTCTCAATTCTGTTCCATTGGTCTATGTATTTGTTGTTGTACCAGTACCAGGCTGTTTTGACTACTGTGACGGTATAATAGGTTCTAAAATCAGGTAAAGTAAGGCCTCCAACTTTGTTCTTTTTCAGTAATGCCTTATTTATCCGGGTCCTCTTCCCCTTCCATTTGAAGCTGGTGATTTGTTTCTGCATCTTATTAAAGAATGTCCTTGGGATTTGGATTGGAAGTGCATTAAATGTATAAATTGCTTTTGGTAGAATAGACATTTTCACAATGTTAAGTCTTCCTATCCATGAGCAAGGTATGTTCTTCTACATATGTAAGTCTCTTTTGGTTTCTTGCAGAAGTGTGCTGTAGTTTTCTTTGTATAAGTCTTTTACATCTCTGGTAAGATTTATTCCTAAGTATTTTATCTTCTTGGTGGCTACTGTAAATGGCATTGATTTGGTGATTTCCTCTTCAATGTTCTTTTTGTTGGTGTAGAGGAATCCAACTGATGTTTGCATGTTTATCTTGTTTCCCGATACTCTGCTGAACTCTTCTATTAGTTTCAGTAGTTTTCTGGAGGATTCCTCAGGGTTTTCTGTGTATAAGATCATGTCATCTGCAAATAGAGATACTTTTACTTCTTCCTTGCCAATCTGGATGCCTTTATTTCTTTATCTAGCCTAATTGCTCTGGTTAGGACTTCCAGCAAAACATTGAGTAAGAGTGGTGGTAACCATCCTTGTCTGGTTCCCGATCTCAGTGGGAATGCTTTCAGGCTCTCTCCATTTAGGGTGATGTTGGCTGTTGGCTTTGTATAAATGCCCTTTATTACGTTGAGGAATTTTCCTTCTATTCCTATTTTGCTGAGCGTTTTTATCATGAATGAGTGTTGAACTTTGTCAAATACCTTTTCTGCACCACCAATTGATAAAATCATGTGATTCTTGTCTTTTGTTTTATTTATGTGGTGGATTACATTAATTTTTTTTTTTTTTTAATGTTGAACCATCCCTGCATAACTGGTATGAATCCTACTTGGTTATGGTGAATTATTTCTTTGATATGTTGTTGAATTCTATTGGCTAGAATTTTGTTGAGGATTTTTGCATCTACATTCATGAGGGATATAGGTCTGTAATTTTCTTTTCTTGTGGTGTCTGTACCTGGTTTTGGTATCAGGGAGATGGTGGCTTCATAGAATGAGTTTGGTAGCATTCTGTCCTTTTCTATGCTCTGAAATACCTTTAGTAGTAGTGGTGTTAACTCTTCTCTGAAAGTTTGGTAGAGCTCTGCAGTGAAGCCGTCCGGACCAGGGCTTTTTTTTGTTGGGAGTTTTTTGATTACCTTTTCATGTCTTCTTTTGTTATGGGTCTGTTTAGTTGTTCTACCTCTGTTTGTGTTAGTTGAGCTAGTAGTGTGTTTCTAGGAATTCATCCATTTCTTCTAGGTTTTCAAATTTGTTTGAGTATAGTTTTTCATAGTAATCTGATATGATTCTTTTAATTTCAGTTGGGTCTGTTGTAATATCGTCCATCTCACTTCTTCTTTGGGTTATTTGCTTCCTGTCCTGTTTTTCTTTTGTCAGTTTGACCAGTGGCTTATCAATTTTGTTGATTTTTTAAAAAAAACAGCTTTTGGTCTTGTTAATTCTTTCAATTATTTTTTCCGTTTCCTATTGCATTTTTATTGCATTCAGTTCAGCTCTAATTTTTATTATTTGTTTTCTCCTGGTGCCTGTGGGTTTCTTTAGTTGCTCTCTTTCTATTTGTTCAAGTTGTAGGGATAATTCTTTGATTTTGGCCCTTTCTTCTTTCTGGATGTGTGTGTTTATTGATATAAATTGACCTCTGAGCACCACTTTTGCTCTGTCCCAAAGGTTCTGATAGGAAGTGTCTTTTTTATTGGATTCTCTGAATTTTATTCCAGCCTTAATGTCTTCTATAATCCAGTGTTTTTTGAGCAGGGTATTGTTCAGTTTCCAAGTGTTTGATTTCTTTTCCCTGCTTTTCCTGTTATTGATTTCCACTTTTATGGCCTTATGGTCAGAGAAGATGCTTTGTAATACTTCAGTGTTTTGGATTCTGCTAAGGCTTGCTTTATGACCTAATATGTGGTCTATTCTCGAGAATGTTCCATGTGCACTAGAAAAGAAAGTATACTTGGTTGCTGTTGGGTGGAGTGTCCTGTATATGTCTATGAGGTCAAGTTGGTTGATTGTGGCATTTAGATCTTCCATGTCTTTATTGAGCTTCTTTCTGGATGTCCTGTCCTTCACCAAAAGTGGTGTGTTGAAGTCTCCTACTATAACTGTGGAGCTGTCTATCTCACTTTTCAATGCTGATAGAGTTTGTTTTATGTATCTTGCAACCCTGTCATTAGGTGCATAAATATTTAATATGGTTATATCTTCTTGGTGTATTGTCCCTTTAAGCATTATATAGTGTCCTTACTTATTCTTTATGATGGATTTAACTTTAAAGTCTATTTTGTCAGAAATTAATATTGCCACTCCTGCTCTTTTTTGATTGTTGTTTGCTTGATATATTTTTTTCCATCCTTTGAGTTTTAGTTTGTTTGTGTCTCTAAGTCTAAGGTGTGTCTCTTGTAGGCAGTATATAGATGGATCTTGTTCTTTAATCTATTCTGCCACTCTCTGTCTCTTTATTGGTGCATTTAGTCCATTTACTTTCAGGGTAATTATGGATAGGTATGAATTTAATGCTATCATTTTGATGTCTTTTTTTGTGTGTTGTTAACAGTTTCTTTTTCCCACTTGATTTTATGTGCTGAGTAGATTTTATATATTGTCCATTCCTCATATTTGTTGTTGTTGATTTTGTTTCTGCTGAGTCTGTACTTTTCCCTTGTATTTTATTTTGATGAGTAGGATAGTTTGTCTCCTTTGTGGTTACCTTATTACTTACCCTTACTTTTCTAAATTTATACCTAACTTTTATTTTTTTGTATCGCTGTATCTTCCTCTCCATATGGAAGGTATATGATTACATTTCTTAGTCCCTATTTATTATTTTGATGTTGTCTTCTTTTATATAATAACATCACTGTTACTCTGTTTTGAGCTTTTTTTTTTTTTAATAATCTTGCTTTGTTTTTTTTTGGGTTTCCCTGTCTGGGTTGACTTCTGGTTGCTCTGCCCAGTGTTCTAGCCTTGAGTTGATACCTGATATTATTGATTTTCTAACCAAAGAACTCCCTGTAGTATTTCTTGTAGTTTTGGTTTGGTTTTTACAAATTCCCTAAACTTGTTTTTATCTGGAAATGTCTTAATTTCACCTTCATATTTAAGAGACAGTTTTGGTGTGCTGGATATCTGATTCTTGGCAGGCAATGTTTTTCTTTCAGTTTTTTAAATATGTCATCCCATTGCCTTCTTGCCTGCATGGTTTCTGCCGAGTGAAAATTTTTTTTTTTTTTTTTTTGCCGAGCAGTCCGAGCTTATTCTTATTGACTCTTCTCTGTAGGTGACTTTTCATTTATCCCTCGCTGCTCTTGTAATTCTCTCTTTATCTTTGGTTTTAGCAAGTTTGATTATAATATGTCTTGGTGACTTTCTTTTAACATCTACCTTACGTGGAGTTCGATAATCATCTTGGATAGATATCTTCTTGTTTTTCACAATATCAGGGGAGTTTTCTGCCAACAAATCTTCAACAATTTTCTCTGTATTTTCTGTTATCCCACCCTGTCCTGGTACTCCAATCACTTGTAGGTTATTTCTCTTGATAGAGTCCCACATGGTTCTTAATGTTTCTTCATTTTTTTAATTCTTTTATCTGATTTTTCTTCAAATATATTAGTGCCAAGTGATTTATCTTCAAGTTCAGAAGTTCTAGCTTCTACTTGCTCAATTCTGCTTGTCTTTCTATCGAGTTGTCTAATTCTGTAATTTTATTGTTAATCTTCTGAATTTCTGATTGCTGTCTGTCTATGGATTTTCCCAGCTTATTAAACTTTTCATTATGTTCCTGAATAATCTTTCTAATTTCTTCAGTTGCTTTATCTGTGTGTTCCTTGGCATGTTCTGCATATTGCCTCATTTCCTTCCTGATGTCTTGAAGGGTTCTGTATATTAAACTTTTGTATTCTGCATCTGGTAATTCCAGGAATGCACTTTCATCTAGAAGATCCCTGGATTCTTTGTTTTGAGAGCCTGTTGAGGTGATCATGGTCTGTTTCTTTATGTGACTTGATATCAACTGTTTTCTCCAAGCCATCTATAAGTTATTGTATTAGTTTATGCTCACTTACTGTGTCATAGCTGCTTGCTTTGTTTTGTTTTGGTATACCCGTATGGGTTGCTTATGTGAGCTAGCTTGATTATTTTCACCATTGGAGCTCTGGTGTCCTGTCCCCAGCTGGCTGGAGCTGTTATCAGGTATATCAGTCTAGGAGTCCATTCGGTTTTCTTGTACGAATTCAGCTCATGTTTGCAGGTAGCTGATCATCAAATATGTGGTACAGACTCTGTCCTACAATCTTAGAAGGGCAGGGATGATTGGCATATATACTGGTATCTGATTGAAGCAGGGTGTCAAGCTCTGAACAAGGCAGGGGACTGAGAACTGACCCCCAAGTGTCTCTGAGGAAAATGCATCCCTGTTCCCTAGAGTGTGCTTGTGGGTGGGTTCTACAGAGGGACCATGGGCACCCAAAGTTTTTGGTTTTAAGAACTGGGATGTACCAGTTATCTTTGGGCCCCTGTCGCAGGTGGCTGGGTGACCTGAGTGGAGCTACCAGTCCTTAGGTCCCTGACGTGGGTAGGTGAGGACCTTGTTTAATAGGCAAAGCAATGTCAAACTTCAAACACCCACCTCTCCACCGCACAGCTGAAATGTTTGGAGTTTGCCAACAAGGACCTATTCTCCCAAAATAGGCTCACATGGGTCCATGCAGAAGGGAAAGGTGCTCAAGGTCTACGGACAGTTTATGCCTGGACAGGAGCTGCTCCTGTCCTGAGCTCCCCCAGTTAATGGAGCTAGCAAATTATCTTTTCCCCCAATTGCAAATTTTTTCCTTCCCCAAGGCCGGGAGGGTGGCTCTAGGTGCTCACCAGGGTCTATCGCAGGCCCAGGGATTCAGCTGCTGAAGCCTGCCTGGGGGTGGGGGGGAGGAGCATGGTAAAATATACCCAAGTACTTAGCTTTTGCTGAGAGTGCTGTTCTCCTCATGTTCCAGAGGTGTGAGTAGGCTGTGCGGCTGGCTGCTTCTCCCTGAGGAAACCGCGGTCAAATGCTAGTACCAGCCCGCTGCTGCCGCTTCCTCCGCCGCTCCGGGAATGGTGCCTGAGGGCTCCCGGCGATTCAGGTCTGGTAACTCCTCTCCACTTCTGAATGGTCTTTTCCTCCCCCTGCCCCTCAGTTCGTTGTCTAAGTTTGCCTTTGATGCTCAAGGCTCCCAGCTTGTCACAAATATACTCCCTTCACTTGTTTTTAGGTCTTCGTTGTAAAGTGTTTTGTTTGTTGTAAAGAGGGCTCTCAACCTAATGACTTTTGAGATACACAAAAGAGTAGATTAGACACAGAAAGAAGCAAGCACAAACAGAAGGGAAAATAGATGTCATGTGGAGATCTCCAAGGAACCAAGAAATGCTGGGGCTGGAGAAGCTGAGACAAGTATTATTTTTCTCCTAAGAGCTGACAGAGAGCGAACCTTCCCCTAGAGTCGGTGCACTGAACTCAGACTCCCAGCCTCCTAAACTGTGAAAAAAGTAAATTTCTGTTCTTTAAAACCACTCAGTTGTGGTATTTCTGTTACAGCAGCTCTAGGAAACTGAGACATACTGCTAGCAGGATTTGCTCATGGATTGATACACTGCAAAGAGTAAATTTCTCTGTGTAATTCTATAGATGAATGCTTGGCAGAGCAGAAAGCAAGTACAAGGGAAATCCCTGAAAAATGTAATGTTGCTACCACTTGAAAAAACAGAATGACCCAGAAAGTGGATTCAATATGTAAAGTAAGAGAGGTGTATCTGAGGAGTCTAACTTAGCATCCTTCAGTGCATATGAGGCTCAAAGACTGGTGAGTAATGAGATAATTCCTCACGACATTGTGTAGATCATTCATCAATATTCTATGCCTCCTTGTGGTTACCAAGTATTAGAAATAAAGTCCACTGTTTGTAGGGTAAAATGGGCCCTGTGGCCATGTGATGACAAACTCAAAGTCAAGAAAAGATGGTTTTACCCAAGTTGAATCTGGGAATCAAGAAAATCTGATAGGAACCTCAACCCTCTGGAGTTCAAATATCTGTAATCTAATCTACAGTGTAATGGAAATCATGAGCTTGACTTTATACTTGGTTGCTTTGACCATCAATCATACTCAGATAATTGGCAGGAGCACCATGTCACCAAAATTTTATTTTCAGAATATGCCAGAACTTACAATGCTTTTTGTTACCTCTTTACAATGGATATGGACTGAGCTTTGACTATTGCAACCACTGATTTGTTTCTGTGAGCTACACATCTCATCTGATGACATCTGGTGCTGTCTACAGTGACTGTTAGTATAAACTACTCCAGAAACACTTTGCATTAAGCTGACATACACACACACAGAGATAAGTTATGCAGCTTTAATTGATAAATTTCGATATTTCAGTATCCTATGTAATATTTTTTAAATAATTTATTTTGTGTCTATCAGTTGCTTTGTGAATAAACTCAGCTGTATTTTGGAAATGGAATATTGGTGATAGTTATACAACATGATTGAAGTAATTGGTCTCACTGAACTGTACACACACAAAATGTTGAGTAGGCAAATGTTGTGTGATCTACATTTTTACAACAATAAAAAAATTCAGTTGTAAGTTTATTTCTTCTTGGACAATATTTAAGCCAATGCTAAGGGTTTCCTCACTTCAGAATCTCTAGTTATTCATGATATTTTCTTAGATTAAAAAAAAAAAAAGTTAACTGACAGCACATATTTTTTTGACCTTTCCAGAAAGACTTGGACATATAGAAAAGGAAGTCAACACTGAGAAGGCAGACAGAGATACTGAGATGTAGGAGCAAGCAATTGTTCTTGTTCTTCCATCAACTTTAAAGCATGTCATTTTCTTAGTGTCCCTCCAGTCCATCATATTTCCTTTGTTATTCAATCTGAACATGTAACTCCAAGAAGAGATAAGTCTCCATCCAGGTTAGTGGTGGGATAATGGAAGCCCCATTTTTACAGCAGAGGACCAGTCGACAGTTCATAGAGTTTGATATAAGGAACAAGAAAAGTCTCAATGCTCGAAGATTGCTCCCATTGCCTGATTCAGAGCCTGAATTCCTAGCATTATAAATGCATCTTTTTGTATTATGGATTGCCTCTCTGGACTTTTCTTTTGAAGTCCAAGTGCCCCTGAAAAGGTCAGTGCACTAAATCAATGTGGATAGGTTTATTGGAGTCTTTCCTCAGTGACCAGCAGTTTCTAGTAAAAGCACTAGCCATGGGAGGAGTAAAGAAGAGGAAGAGCTGCTACTAAAAGGTTGGAAATGAACCCAAGAAGGGAACATGATAGAGAGAAGAGAGATATCAAAAAGAAACCTGTCCATACTGCCTTATACTTAGGCTTTCCAGTTGACAGAGGACAGAAGGCTGAATTAGAAGGATGGAGAACCGGCCATTGGATTTGGCAAGATGAAGGTAGTTGATGCCCTTGCTAAATACAGTGGTAGGAATGAAAGCCCAAATGAAGTGGCTGAGGTGGAAATGAGACATTCTGTTCTCACAGTAAAAAGATGTAATTGGGAGGTAGTAAGCAGCTGGAGTCCTTTGGGAAGTCTTAAAACACTGTTGCCTAAGCATGCTGGAATCATTGCACTATGTGACTCCCAGAACACAGAAGGATACAAGTATTTTGATTAAATACGGCGTCTCATGGCATAAACTGAAAAAGTGGAATTAAAAGGGCTAGAGAGTGGAAAATAGGTGAAAATCATTCAAGAAATTTAAGTATGAAAGGCAAAGAACAAGTGGGATATTTGAAATATGTGAGTGAAGGAGTGTGTGTGTGTCACTTTTTTTCTATTCGTAATAAAAATTGCTAATATTTATGATTTTTATTATATTCCTGAACTAGGTCTACATTTTTTATAATATTATCTCATTTAAGACTTAAAACATCCAATAAAGAAGTCACGAATATCTCCATCTTACAGAAGACAAACTGAAGCACAGAGAATTTGCCAATATACTCAAGGTCACATAGACAACTGCTGGAGAAACTGGAATTTTATACCAAATAGTCTGGTTCCAAAGCCTATATAATTAATTATTACATTTTACTAAGAAATTAGTAAGTCCCACAACATTTTTTCATATTACTTATTTTAACACAATAATAATATATTGTTATTTATGCTATGTCTCTATTTCTCTAGACTGTACAATTCTTAGGGAACTGAATCATCTTTGTCTTCTTGAGAATTGAAACAGTGACTGATATGCAACAACAACAACAATGACACCAAATACTTATCTAGGATGGGCAATATGCCAGGCACTATGTGAAGTACTTTGTTCCCTTAATGGTTTTTGGAAGGAAAGAAGGAAGAAAGAAAAGGAAGAAGGAAGAAATGAAAAAAAAAAAGATGAAAAGAATGGAAAGGAAAAGAAAAGACAGTAAAGCTAGGTACATTGAATGTGGCTATGGAGGCAATCTGCCATGAAGAAAACAGAGGGTAAAGAGCCAGTGGTAAAGCAGATATTTTATGAGAACATGAACTAGATTTTATTTTTGCTCTCGCTCAATGTTTCTAAATTTCACTCTAGGATTTCATGTAAATCTATTTGAAAGGAGTTGCTAAATTTTAACTGGAAATACTTCTTTGTGCTAAATAATCTTTATAGCATTCTAAATTATAGCCAAGTAGCAATATCATTACAGAGCTGTTTAGCCATAGCAGTTTATGTGGAAAGTCAGGAGAAGGTGATGATGCATATCAAAATATATAATAAAGAACTTTTAAAAAATCATGGGTATATTTATTTACTCAAAATACTTTTTATTTAGCCATTTTAATGCATGTAAGATTAAAGGGGAGAATGGAAGTAACCAGTAGGAACTGTAAAATGTCCATGAAATGATAATAATAATATTTTGTTCTCTTGTAGCTCTTTTCATGAAAGAAGGTCGAAGCACTTTATAACCATTAACACATCCAACTACATAGAAGCCTGTGGGATATGTAGGTGATAAGCAGTTTGAGTTCAGTTTGTGGGAAATGAAAATGGAGATTAATGTGTTAAGTGGAAATACTCAAGGCTGCAAGTCAGAGTTGCACTCAGGTGCACTAGTTGTCTTTGGTTAGTTCACCCCAAGATTTCCACTGTGCATTGATGGGGTTAGAGAAAATGATCTACAAGCCACTCACTCTTCCTCTCCAGCTTTTCCTTTTCCTTGTCCAGGGAGTTTTTCTTACATGCCATCCTAGAAAAGATTTGTGTATACTGAAACAGCATACCATGGGGAGTGTTTGCTCTACCTCAATGCCCTTAATTGGTGCTTATCCACCCTCTGCTTGTATACCTGCATTCACAAGAAGCTCACTACTCCTGAGGTAGCTCCTTCCAATTTTGAGACCATCTAACTAGAAGGATGAGGGCATAGAATCCATTTAGGGCTTGCTGACTGAAAGGAAGATTGAATTGAACTCAGGAACCAAGACAATTTCCATAATCCCTGAGTACTCCTCAACTTTCTGATGTTAAATAAACCAACCAGAGAAGAGGCTTACGTGTCACTGCTACCAAATCATACCCTTGCCTTGTTGTTGTTAGTTGCCATCAAATCGGCTCTGACTCATGGCGATCTTACGTATAGCAGAATGAAACATTGGCTAACCGTACGCCATCTTTGTAATTGTTGGTATATTTGAGTTCATTGTTGCAGTCATTGTATCAATTCATCTCATTGAGGCTTTCCCTTACTTTTCCTGACCCTCCACCTTAATAAACATGATGTTCTTCTCTAGAGATCAGTCTGTCCTGACAATGCATCCAAAAGAAGCTAATCCAAGTCTCAGGCAATATTCTGTGATCCATGAGGTTTTCATTAGCTAGTTTTTGAAAGCAGGTTGTCAGTCCTTTCTTCCTAGTCTGTCTTAGTCTGGAAGCTCTGCTGAAATCTGTCCAATACGGGTGACTCTGCTGGTATTTGAAATATCAATGGCATAGCTTCCAGCATTGTAGCAACACACAAGCCACCACGGTATGACGAACTGACAAGACGAGTGGTGGGCATTTAGGGAGAAAGAGAGTGAGGCCAGGAATAAGGCCAAAGATAGTTCACACTGGTACCATTCTCTACAGCCAGAACTACTCCAGGCAAGAGAACCCAAACATTCCCTATTATCTGTTTAAACAGCCCCCTTGTAAGGTGCCTCTACCCACAGTCTCTGAGTACTTCAAAAGTTCTTTAAAAGCACACTTCCAGTTTTTTACATACACAACACCCATGGGTTCTTTACAATAAAGCCAGAAAAGTAATATATTTTGAGTGCCTTAAATACGCCATCATTGAGGTGCGTGCTGAGGCATCTTCAGGTTGAAATTAAAAGATTGTTAGAAATACAATAAAATGACCCTCATATTTTAAGAGATTGCATATCGTGGCCCAGCACTTCAAACAATTGCCAGAGTACAAATGGTTATCCTCTTGTTTACCTGACACCCACTACATATAATGTGCTTTGGTAGGTATGCTGAGAATCCAGGAATATATAACACATGATCCCTTGGAGTTTAGGATGCTGCTGGGAGATTGAAATATCACCATACCGAGAATTAGGTAACAATCCAACACTGTATAGGAAAAGTCACAAGGCAGACATAAGCAAGCAGTGTCCAAGGGACAGTGCAGAAAATAAGACCTTCAGAAGCTCAGGGGAAGGGAGGACTCCTGAAGACAGGAATTAAATGGAGTCTTGAACAATGGATAGCAGGTATAGTTGTGGAAAAGAAGGCAGAGTTTTGTTTTGTTTTTTCCCACTTATATATCCTCTTCGTCTACAATAGAATATTTGTTTAACGAGTGAATGAGTGAATGAGAGAGTGAATGAGAGAGTAAGTGAGTGAAGATATCCCAGGGAAAGACCCTGTCAGGACATACTTGGAAACAGCTCTCACTTTTCCTACAGAAGTTTAGTATCTCTAAGTATACGAGTTATTGAATGGTGCTCATATCAGCAGGGATGATAAGGAATAAGACAGCAAAGAGCAAAGATTTTGAAAGTAGCCAACCATGATGTATTTCCACCTGAAAACAGACAGGTATTTAATAACCACTGTATTTTTTATATATATATATATATATAATTAATTAATTAATTAATTATTATTATTTTTTTTTTAATATAAAGTCTAGCTAAACCTGCTGCTGTCCAGTCAACTGCAACTCCTAGCGACCATTCTAGCTAACTTGAATGAATCCCCATTCTGGAAAACCTACCACTAATATTTAGTTCAGGGGTGTCATGATGGCAAGCCCCTTTTTAAGCCACTCAGAATCAGAACAGGGTAGGAGCACATCAGGCCGAATCAGTGCTTGACTCTGAAAAGGTTTAAATGACAGCCTTGGAGTTGAGACTTCATTCTTGTGGCCAGTAGCATAGCCCTTTATACAGGAAAAGCAGATCTACACTTGCGCCTTGCTATTGCTGGTGAGCAGCACCATCTTCGTACAGGGGGAGGCTTGTATGTTTAACATTGTTCTGCATGGGATCCCGATGGAGAAAGCTACTAGGAGAATATTAAAAACCGAAAAAGCTTTTTCTTCACTCTTGGCTACACAAAAGGACCCAACATAGAGAAAGGTAATCTGCTGGTGTAGAACCCCATCCCCCTGTCCCCCCAACACACACACAAACTAGTCTATCCTATCCCTTAATAAAATCCCTCCTAAAGTCAGCCTGTACCAAGACCCAGGGTGTGATTATTTGAGAGATACATCTATTTGTTTATCCCCTTTTAAGTAATATAAAATTTTATTTCCTTTTTTGAGGTACAGTTTATATGTGGCAAAATGCAAAATCATAATTGTTGAAACATGCAACAACACAGACAAACCCCAAGGACACTATATTGAGCAAAAGAAGCCAGGCACAAAAGAGCACATAGAGGACGGCTGCATTTTTATGAAGTTCAAGAAGCGGAAAAAACTAATTTATGGCGATATTTGTTTTTAATTGAGGTTACCCAAGCTTCCTCCTTCTTGAAGCTGCCAGTGACTGTTTATTTGGTTTAATTTGCACTAGAATCATTCCACCCTTAAATGAATACTTGACATGACCTCCAGAATTGCTCCATAACGTGATAACGTAGAAGATGGATGGTGCTTAAGGATAATGTTCAATTTCTTCTTATTTCTTTTCCCACGTCAAAACACAAAAAAAACAAGGATCTTAGAATAGGAAGAGTTTGTCATGACTTCTTGAAAAAAGGCCTCATTTCATATATGGGAGCATTGTGGTTAAAAAGAAGGTCACAGTGGTGAAGCCTCTACCCAAATCCACGTCTCCTGGCTCACAGTCCACGTTTATCTCCCCAGTAACCAAAAAATAAAAAAAAAGGCACTCTTTCAATACAGGTGCATGTGCCCATAAAGTTTCAATTGGTTCCAAAGTTTAGTCAGCACATACTTAAAAAAAATAAAAACACTTCAGCAAGGTTAAGAGTCCAGTAAGGTATAAGAAATATCTATTTGCTTTATCTGAATTTATTTAACATCCCACCAACGTAATCTAAAGGGATTTTAAAACGTGTGGCTTAAGGACACTGAAGCAGGTAGGTTCAAAACTCAACTCTCATTTAATTTGGGTATTCCTGCTTATAGTGATTTGTGTCTCCTGTAACTCAGGTTTAAAGCCAAATAAAATAGGAAAGATATTTATCCAGAGTGCAAAGCCAATTTGATAGCTATTGCATGAGAGGTTATTGACACCACAGTAAAATTCCAGCTAGCACTTTCATTTTTTTAAGATTTTATTTTAAACTAAGCATAAACCTTCCATTTACTTGACCAAATAGACCATCCTCTTAAGTAATATGGTCCCACCTCCACCATAAAGCTTCTTTCCAGCCCCCAGGCCTGTCTCTGGCCACTGAACACTTGACAGGTGCATCTTCTGTAATGTCCTGTGACAGTCCTCACACCGTCATGGGTCAGCACATACTTCTTGAGTTTCTCAGTAACTATTTGCATTTCTATGAGTTGGAATCAACTTGATGGCAATGGTTTTTTTTTTTTTGGTTTATCACTCAGAAATATCCAAGGGCTTATAATTCTAAGCCTCAGTTTCCTTATCTGTAAAATTAAGATAATATCCACATCTAGCGTTGTCATGAGGAATATATGCTTGGATTGCTGAATATTTGTCACAGTGCCTGTTGTTGTTGTTAGGTGTCATCAAGTTGGTTCGACCCATAGTGACCCTATGTACAACGGAACAAAACACTGCCCAGTCCTGTGCCATCCTAACAATTGTTGTTATGCTTCAGCCCATTGTTGCCGCCACTGTGTCCATCCATCTCTTTGAGGGTCCTTCTTTTCTTCACTGACTCTCCACTATGCACGCCAGAATGAAACACTGCCCAGTCCTGCACCATCCTCACAATTATTACTATGCTTGATCCCATTGTTGCAACCACTGTGTCGGTCCATTTTGTTGAGGGTCTTCCTCTTTTTTTGCTAACGCCCTATTTTACCAAGCATGATGTCTTTCTCCAGGGATCGATCCCTCCTGATGACATGTCCAAAGTATGTGAGACACAGTCTCACCATCTTTGCTTCTAAGGAGCATTCTAAGAATTCTAAGGAGCAGTCACAGTGCCTAAACCAAACCCGTTGCCATCAAGTCAATGCCGACTCATAAGCAAAAAGCAAACCAAAACCACTGCCGTCGAGTCAATTCCGACTCATAGGGACCCTAAAAACCAGAGTAGAACTGCCCCATAGAGTTTCCAAGAAGCCCCTGGTGAATTCGAACTGCTGACCCTTTGGTTAGCAGCCGTAGCACTTAACCACTACACCACCAGGGTTTCTAGTGCCTAAAATACATGAAATTTAAGTAAATGATATATGAAATATATGAAATTTAAGTAAATGATAGCTAGAATCATCTTCATCAACAAAAACAATAACATGAGCGTTATTACATTCCAAAAGCACACAACATTCAGAGAAGATTTGGGTCTATAGAAGAATCATAAATTGCTTAATGCTTTGGGGTGTCTGATCTAACTCAGTAGCCCACCCACAGGATGTACTCTGAGTGAGCTTGTCCAGCCTCTGCTTGAATATTTGTGACAAGAAGCTCCCCATTTTTAAGGTAGTTCCTTCCAAAATTGACCCCCCTAGCTGGAAGCAGCCCCTCCCTACGCTTACCTTTCCATCCTTGTGGATTAAGAGATGCTTATTGAGTAAATTAATCATTTTTCCTCATTAAACTCTGCAAAGGTGACTGACATTGGAGGCTCTGAGGCTCCCTGGAGTCTGAAACACTCCTAATGCCAAATAAATATTGTGTTGAGTTAGCAAGGCCTCAGCTTACTCCTGGTCTTCATTTGTGTGGCCCTCTCCTCTCCTGTTTCACTTCACAGAATAATTTTCCAGGCCCTGCTTGCCACAGATTCTGCAACCCTGTCTGTGAGTTGGGTTAATCGTCTTTAAGAGTCTGTCATAGGGCCAGAAATCCTGGCTTTGTCAGCCCCTGAAGTCGCAAAAGAAACAGACATTATTCCACTCTGAAGTGGGCCTTGTTGTCACAGAAGAAAGAGTGACGCCCACTCTCCAAGTGGGATATAAATGGGAGTTATTTCTATATATGGTTTTATACACATAGATTATGCCAACTCATTTTGTTTGCAATAAAACTGAAATACTACTAATAATTATTTTTATCACCTTCTCTGATCTTCTCTGGCTTATGCCTTACTGAATATATATATTTTTCAAAAAATCAATATTTAATAAAGTTATCAGTGTCTGTGTCCTAAATTGAAGTCCCCCCCTTCACTCCCCACTCCCATCTTCTTTTCTGAAAAGTGGGAGAAATTGTTGCTTTCTGCTGGTTGCTCAGAGCTCTTCACCTTAGAGAGCAACGTTTCTTACAGTGGTTAGCTCCCCAAACGCTAAGCATTTTATTGTTCTACAAAATTTTAACCACTTCGCTACTCCTGCTGCAAGGATGAAAGAATATTTTTCTGTGGCACATGAAGATTATTAGACTTGCTCACATCCATTGCTCCCTGGTGTAGGCAGTACACCTTTCCCTATAGGTCTCCTCTCCTCACTACTCAAAACTTTAGTCCTCCATGCCATTTACTAAGCAAAGATCAGAAATGGAGCTCACTAGAGTAGCACTGCTATTTCTCACACCATTGGTTCCTATTGCTCATTTACACCGGAAATTCTTATCAAATCAAACTCAACTCATGCCTTGAGTCTCTTTCCAAGAAACATTTTCAAGAAGAGATGCACAAAGAAACAGGATAAAGAGCCATTCCAGACAGTTCCATGAAGGCATCATACTTTCAGAGCATTACTTTATGTGGCACTACAAAAGCACATCACACAGCTGGTCAACTGCAAAGTGTTGCTAAGTCCCCAGGGAGGATGTAGAACCCCAAAACTATTTTACCATTTCCAAAATTGCCATTCATTACCAAGCTATGTCTGTGGCATTTATCACACGGAGGACCCTCCAAGGGAAATGACAACAATGATGGAAATAATATTAAAAATGTTAATGCTAATAGCTAACCTGTATTGTGTATGCTAAGTACTTTAAATGGATGATCTCCTTTATCATAACAATACACCTGTCACTTTGTTGCACTGTGGCGGCTTGCACATCACTCTGATGCTGGAAGCTATGCCACTGATATTTCAAGTACCAGCGGAGTCATCCATGGCGGACAGGTTTCAGTGTAACTTCTGGACTAAGACAGACTAGGAAGAAAGACTTGGAAATCTACTTTCAAAACTTAGCCCATAAAACCCTATAAATCACAGCAGAATATTGTTCAGTATAGTGTTAGAAGGCTCTCAAACTACACAGTGGCCACAGCCATGGACTCAAACATACTAATGATCTTGAAGATGGCACAGGACCAGGCAACATTTCATTCTGTTGTACATGGGGTCACCACGAGTCAAGACAAACTAGACAGCAACTAATAACAAGAAGATAAATTATTATCCACTTCTTAAAAATGAGGAAATAGATACTACAAGAAATAATTTGTCAAACTCATGTCTAGCTACGAAGTAGAGGAGCTCGGATGAGGACCCGGATGGTGTTATTGGTCCCCTAACATGGAAACTCCAACTGATCCCTAATCCTTCTTTGATAGGTGACCTCCTTGACCCCATATCTCTAATCAAATTCTGATGTTGCCAGTATGATGGTGAAAAGAAGCACCAAAAAATAAATGTATTGTTATGGATTGAACTGTGCACCCTCAAACATGGGTTGAAATCACAACCCCTGTATCTGTAAATATGACCCTGTTTGGAACTAGGTGTGTCCTTTTGTTATGTTAATTAGGTAATAAACAGGAAGGTAAGTACTAAACATAATCACTTCTGAGTTAAAAAAGACCAAAATAGACACAAAGACACATGTAGGGGAGAGGGAGAAAAGGCTAAGGAATGCCGTACAGCTCCCAGGGCTACTGAAAAGAAAAGAACTGCCCCACCCTAGAGCCAACTCCTTATTTCAGACTTTTTTAGCCTCTAAAAATGTGAGAAAATAAACTTCTGTTCTTTAAAGTCACCCACTTTGGGTATTTCTGTTATGGAAACATTGGCAACTAAGATGCCTATTGTGGGACAAGTCATTCTTCTTAAGGCTTACTGCTTAACTAAGCTAAGCTACTCCTTCCAGGTCTCCCTATCCTGAAATTTATTTTGATTTTGTTAGGCTTTCTAAGCTTTCAAGTCTATCTAACCCTACAAGCCCAGAGAGAATAATATGAAAAGAAAAATGTGATTGAACACATGACAATCTGTAAGAAAGTTCATAACGTCCTCCAATATATCTCTATACAGAAGCTCTTACAGTCAAAAACCCTATGTTGTTACCTCACTCCATTATTTACTGTTGTGACTTGTAAGTTATTCAACCTCTACAAATTTGATTTTCATCACCTGCAAAATGTGGAAAACAATGGTACCTAATTCAAATGGAACAATGAGTTTCAAATTAAATAATGTATATAGAGCATTTAACAGAGTAGGACATAGTAATAGTTCAATGTATAATGAAATGTTTATAATTGTAATGTATCTTCACCATCAAAGTCTAAGGGATTTTCCCCTTTGAACAATTTATTCACAGATATTTAATTTTCATGAAATTATAAAAGTGACCGCAAGATCAAAAAATCATACTATGTACTCGTGGAATTTCCTCTTTTATTTCATAGTTGGGTGTGAAATTCTTATTCATAAAAACTTTTGATAGGAAAATTGACACTGATTTCAACTTCAAATATAGAATTCTTTACTTTCTACTTGATACTGACGTTGATATTTTCCTCCATATATTAGACCTCCTTTGGCAATTTTCTCCATGTGTTTTCTCTAATTCCATCTCAGAAGTCAGTGGAAGCATTTCACTTTGATTTCCCTGTTCAAAATATGATTTGGTAACCTTCAAAAATGACTGATTTTTATTTAAAATGTGACTAAAATTTTGAAGATTGTACAAAATTTCAAGTTTTAAAAATCATCTAAATAATTTTAGGGCACGTGTAGTTTAGCTTTGCTTTAAAAAAGTGAATTTACTGATTCTTACTAAAGATCTCAAGGTAAAGCTTGAGGCTCATCTCTCCAGACGAACATACCCAGTACACACTGAACTCTCTTTGTCTAAGTTGTGTCATCTTTTGATTGTATCACGTACACTTTGTATTGTTTTGTATTTTATAGAGTTGAATTTTATCCCTAACAAATTTACTCATTATTTTTCTTTTCTTTTTTTTTTTATTCCTAAGCCCAAACCAAGCACCTTGCAGAAGAGTAAGAAAATAGAATTAATGTTTATTGGGCACTTACTCTGATGGTGTAGTGGTTAAGAGCTATGGTTGCTAACCAAAAGGTTGGCAATTTGAATCCACCAGGAGCTCCTTGGAAACCCTATGGGGCAGTTCTACCCTGTCCTATGAGGTTGGTATAAGTCAGAATCAACTCAATGGCAACGGCTTTGGTTTTTGTTTTTTGGGGGACTTACTCTGAGCCAACGGGTCTTTACATAAATACTAAAATTTAAAAAATAAAATACATGCTAAATTTAAAAAGTGACATCTCACTAGCCCAAATTCTCGTAGCATTTTGTCCCTTCCTCTCTTAGAACACTGATCCTTGTGTCACTGAATCAGCATTTTTAATCTTATTAGGTTCTTTCTCCCTCTAGATTGAGCCCTTTAAATTAAAGGAACGATCTGGGTCCACCTCACTTTTGTACCCCCATGAAATATGAGCCTAGAATAAGTTCTCATTCGATCTAAAATGCAAGGCCAAGAAGGTCAGTTGTGGCCATGCAGAAAACACAAAGTCAAAGAGTTATGCCACATTCCCAAACTGGCCTCCAAACAAAGACTAAAGAACCCTCATTTCCTTGGGCTTTAGGAGCATGAACTCCATGTAAACTATGTGCCTGTTTTGAAAATTATCTTCCCTAAGCTAGTTCTTCTGTGTCGCCAGACACCTGTCAGGTGATACTAACATCCAACAATGGCTATAAGCTCCAGTGACAGCCTCAGGACCAATTCCCGGAGATGTGGCTACCAAATGAATCAGGAACAGTTTTTTTGTTTTTGTTTTTAAATCTTTGTGGCTTAAGAGAGTGCTGGCTTTGATTGAACGCAATGCAACCTTTTGAGGTGAGGTTGGCTCCCTGAGAAATTCTGATTTATAAAAGAAAAGCTGGCAGCCCCATTTCTACAACCTCAAAACCAGTTTTTACTACACTACCAAGCCCCTAACTAGATTTTTTTGTCTCTAATTCAATGAAAGGATTTTGCTTCCAAATCACTTTCAAATCCTCCAGCTGTGCTTTCTCCTGGTGCATCATAGGTACATTGCCTTCCGATTGAATTATCACCCTATTTATCTATTTTTCTATATTAAAGTCTGGTTAGCTGTTCCCTTTCCAATGCCCTGGGGTCTGGCCCCTTCCTTGGCAGGTCCTACGATTATTCTCCCAGTAAGGGCACTAGGTAGACTCATTAAGTTTCAGTATTAAACAAGCAGTGGGAAAATTGTGACTTTTCTTCTATAATGGAGAAATGAAATCTGATGCTTCTATAAATACATGGTGTTTTTCAGCCCCATTCCAAACTGTTTGTTACATTTTAATACACATTAATATATGCAGAATAAGCTCTCAAAAGAAAAGCGGAGGCTTAGTGAATGTTAAGAATGACAAAGCTCAAGACTAATTGAACCCCATAAGGGACTGGAAGATAATTTTAAATGATAAATTCTCTACCTCACTTTCTTATTACTTGAGGAAGAGCTGGTGCACAGGGGTGGGGTGGGGTATGGGGGATAACAATGAGCTTGAGATAATACGTTTCCAAAAGGTTATCTGCACAGGAAGCTCCCTTACAGCTGCATTGATCACTGGCTCCTCACTGGACCAGACAATAGATCCACCTTGATATGCAAATAACTGTCTGTAAACATTAAAGGTGAACTCCCAGCCTTCCCTAAGAAAAAGCACAAGTGCTCATGGTTTGGAGGTGCTGTCTGTGGGCCTCTTTGGGTATGACACCAACCCAGGGGGGATGTCTGAGCCGGGTGATATTAAGGATCTGTGGCCTCACTGGGCTTTTTAGGGGTCTGTGCCCATTCCTTCAGTTTTCTAGACAGTTTATACTGCCAGCTGAGTCTCTGAAGGATCCAAAATTTACAAAAGGGGTGGAAGGAGATAGTCAAGGTAATTACAACAGAGATTGTTGAAGGGGAATTATTTTATACTAAATTACTATAATCTTGTAAATGAATGGGATTATTTCTGGAAAAAAAAATAGAGAATTATGTTTACCCAAGTGGAAAGTTTTATTTTCAGGCATAAGCTGGGACTTCATATCCTTTTAAGCGGCGAAGGGAAATAACTCTTTTAGTCTGTTCTTTTTTCCTGTCGGTTTTGATTAAAATGAAATAGAGAAAAAAAAATTAAGGAGGGTTGTAGGTCAAAGGATTCTAGCTTTCAAAATCAGAACAGTATTATGGATGTTTTGAGGCAGTCAGCCACTCTGGGGAATAAATGTGGGTTCTCTAGGAGGGAGTTGACACCACAAGGGCTTAAGTGAGGCCTCAAGATCCTCTATCATTCTAAGCTGCTAAGACTTCTCACCCTGCCTGGGATCAGCATTGCTTCTTCTCAGTTTTTTCTTGTAAAGGAGGTGAGACAATTCAGTTCTCAACAGGAGATGCTACGTAGTAAGGGCAGCCTTCCCACACAAGGCTGGCAGGCTAACTGGTTGAGAAGGAAGTGCTCCACAATGTGATGGAGTCAGGCATCTGCCTCAGTGGTTAACTGCCTACATTACGGGAAACACGGCAAGGGTGGGGGCCGGGGCTGAGAGGGGAGAGCCTGACTGCACCAGGAAATTTGGAAGCAGCAGTAGCAGCAACAGAAGCAGACAGAACTCAAAGATTCTCTGAAATGAAAGGCTTCAGGCAGCCTGTCACAATAGGTTTTTACTGTAAGCACAGTTTGCTTCTGAATTCACCATCCCCCATCCTGTGTCAGAAGGGACTACACTGCCAGGGTCCATGCCCTTATGAATGGAAGCTTCCAGTAAAATATTTTAACAGCTAAGGCCCAGAGAATATGCACTCCCAAAATTATTATTACACCATTGGCTTTAAGTTCAGTCTCTCAGGGGTTCCCGATCAATATCTTGGTGAAAAAAATTAAGACTCAGAGAGAAGAAAGCTCTATAAGTAATTCAGCTAGCCTTCTTTTTCTGATCATAGTGTTAGCCCACAATGACTGCATATTTTCAGATAAATTCTGTGATCTTTTCCTTTAGGGTATTACTCAGCTGAACATATTAAACACCTTCCAGATACACAGTAACTCCTTCTCTTCATCCATCCTGTCTTTTCTCAAGGGCTGTTCCTTCCCAGTCTTTGATATGTTGTTCACCTTGTTACTACCTATCTTGTCAGGCATTCCCTCTGTGGTTTCAGACATTTCATGCGTCATTGCACCCTATGTCTTCTTCTCATAGTTTTTGCTTCCTAGACCTTGAATTGCATTTTAGTGCAATATTTCATGGCATTCACTTTTCATACAAAATTTGCAATTTATTCTTACCTCCTTTCAGATCATGCAATACCTCACACTCCTTCCGACAATGAGTAGGGATTCTCTTCTGGAAGAGCCTCCTGGGAAAAAGAGACAAGGTACAAAATGATTTGCCATCATCGTAAAGTCAGTGTATGTGCCAAGATGATTCTAGAAGATGCTACATTCACCAAAAGATGCGGAACTTCTGGTGAATGACAAAGACAAACAGATCTGCCCAGGTGCAATTAACCTGTAAAGGAGACTTAGTCTTTCTCCAATATAACTAGCATTTTAATACTTGGAGTCAACCTTAAAGTCTGTAATACCAAAGAAGAGTTAAATTATTTTTAAAAGATGGTCTTCAAGGTTAGCAGACATCGAGACAAAATAAATTACAACTCAAGGAGAGGCGAAAATCAAGAGATCCTTAGCACAGAAGAAGATGTGTTTTTAACTGAGTTTCAAAGCCATGTGGAGAGCTGATGAGGTGGAGAAATGTAAACAGGGTTTTTTTTCCAGCAGGTGGGCACTTGAGTTGAGAAGCTGAATTTTGTAGAGGCCAAGGACCCAGGGAAAAAGGATTTTGAGGCTGTACGGAATTGATTCTTAAGGTCAAAGGAAATGAAGTATTCAACTGTGAGTTAAAGTTTAAAAAATGGAAGATCTAGGTAAATGCTGCTACATGCAGAGCCAACCAGTGGTTTCCAAAAAAGTCTCAGTATATGTACAGGTAAAAAAAAAAAAAAAAAGGTAAGGAAAACTCACTGATGCAACAACTTTCATGTATTCTTCTGGAACAAAGAAAGTTGTTGTTAGGTGCTATCCAGTTGGTTCAGAATTAGGGGACCTTATGTATAACACAACGAAATGTTCTGTCCTGTGCCGTCTTCACAATATGTTTGACTCCATTGTTGTGACTGCTGTTATCAATCCTTCTCAGTGAGAGTTTCTTTTTTGCTGACTCTCTGTTTTACCAATCACGATGACCTTTTCTACTGATGTAGTGATTTCCTGGTAACGTCCAAAGTAAGCAAGCTGAAGTCTCACCATCCTTACCTCTAAGTAGCATTTTGGTTTTATTTCTTCTAAGACTGATTTGTTTGTTCTTTTGGCATTCCATGGTATGGAAGAAAAGATAATGCCTGTTTCTCAAAATGGAGCCCCTAAACCACCTGCATTAGAATCACCTGGAGTGTTGCCCTAAAATGTAAAATTCCAGGCCTCAACCAGTTTCCTACTGAAACACGATCCTTTGTTGGGACAGAATTTTAAAGTTTACTGGGTGAAGCTTTTTTTTTTTTCTTTTAATTGTGGTAAATGTATATATAACAAAACATTGGACATTTGAACATTCTTCACATGTATAATTGAGTGTTCATCAAGTTGAGCAACAATCACCATTATCCGTTTCCATTTTTTTTCTATTATCCTTAACAGAAGGTCAGAGTCCCTGAGTGTCAATGAGTCCCTCTTCCCACCTCCCCCTCGCCCCTGATAACCATTAATAAAGCCCATTCTAGATATTTGCATGTAAGTGGAATCTTACCATATTTTCATGATCACTAAAGGATGAATAGATTACAAATGACAAATATGCTACAGACAGACCCAAGAGAAAGGGTAATATACATGAGAATGCTTCTGGTACCCCACAAAACTAGTGGCTGATTTTGAAAGACACTGAAATATCTCTAACAATGGAAACAAAATATAGTTAAACCAATTCCTTGAATGGACACTATCATATAAATGAACTATAAAACCTTAATTAACCAAACTAATGATATGATGGTAAACAAAAAAAAAAAATGATATGATGGTAGTTTCTGAAAAATTTGATTTTCTGATGGAGCCCTGGTGGTGCAGTGGTTAAAGCACTCCGCTGCTAACCAAAAGGTCAGCAGTTTGAACACACCAGCTGTTCTGGAAGAAAGATGTGGCATTCTGCTTCCATATAGATTTACAGTCTTGGAAACCCTATGGGGCAGTTCTAATTTGTCTTATAGAGTCGCTAAGAGTAGGAATTGACTCAAAGGCAGTAGGTTTCTTTTTTTTTTTTTGGTTATTTATTTTATAGCTAGCCAGAAAACACTTTCTGATATCAAGCCTTTGTTTTTTGCTAGTTCTATATCCCCCTAAAAGCAGAGTGATCACAGCATACTTGTTTGGGTCACCGGGGCCCTTGCAGATTTTCATGCTCAGCACATGTGAAAAAAAAAAATCTCACCAACTCTGATGTATATACAGAAAAAGTTCGAGATTGGGATAGCTATCTACTTATTCTAGAACAACCCTGAAATGTTTGTTTTAAATGTTTTTGTTCGTTATGTGTGTGTTTGTTTTGTTTTGTTTTGTTTTTTGCTTTCTGTTACTTTTAGTTTTTACTTTGTCTCTTACAAAGGTAAACAAAGGGGAGGCATTTAGAAGCCTGAATGATGAAACAAAAATATTGTCATCAAAGAGCCGTGTAGAAGCCTGTAGATTCTGGATATTGTTTTGTATGCTTCCAGGAAGTACTTTTTCCTCAAGATTTTCCCTAAAGTAAGTCTATTACTGAGCTGACATGCTGCGTATAAAGGCCATTCGAAGTCAAAGGGCAATGGCTGAAAATTCTTTTCACTGATTCATTGTAAAATGGAAAATGTAAAAATACTTCCTTTTCATGAAGACAAATTGCATTTTTAAATTCTTCTAATGAAGCAGCATTTATCAATGCTTGCTCATTTGTCTTTGCAGGGGGAGTTCTGGGGCACAGATAAGAAGATTAATGTCTCTGAACTTTTCAACACATTGAGTTCAGTCATGGTCTTTCCCCAGCGAGCAGAATTAAGTCAATATCATTACTAACATTCTCTGTAACATTTTTAGATTTACATTATGTTTCTTTTTTTTTTTTTTTAGATCCAGAAAGCCCATTGTGATACCACAGTTTATATTTCTAATTTACAGAGAATATGGCTTCAATTTCTTTTCACCTTGGTTAAAATAAAATTGTGGCCATAAAGGATGCGATTGGTAGTGTGAATAGCTAATAATGCTTAAGGGCTTGAAGAATGAAGAAGCCAGGTCTTTTGTTTCCTTAAAAAGTATTCATTTACCAAACATTTACTATAAGCCGGAGCCCTGGTGGCACAGTGATTAAGAGCTACAGCTGCTCACCAAAAGGTCGGCAGTTCAAATACACCAGCTGCTTCTTGGAAACCCTACGGGGCAGTTCTACTCTATCCTGTAGAGCCAATCGATTGCAACAGGTTACTATAAGCTAGGCATTGAATGAGGCTTTGAAGAAGCAAATATAAATTACAAACCAGCCTTTCTCCAAAGACTCAAGATTGTTGGGTGGGCATCCAAGAAAACAAATACATGCTATATGCAGGAGGCATCGATACATGCTATACATGAGAAACTTCTATGAATGAATTAGAAAGGCATTTAACAAGGGGAGTTGGTTGATTGAGAAACAGCAAATAAGGAATAATGAGGAAAAAGAATGGATCTTCACCGTATCGTATATTGTATGGGTGGAATAAGTTTTTCAGGCAGTCTGAAGTATAGACGTTAAAATGGAAGGGTTTATCTGGGAATAAGATCCAGAAAATGAAAAAAAAAAAAATGTACAGGGCTGATATTAAGCTAGTACACACAGAATGGGAAACTGGCTGTGGTTCTTTTTTGACTTAATGGTACCCATATCTTAAAAACAATTAAGTAATTTGCCTTAATCTTGTATGTATGCCATACTAAGTGGTGTACACTTTAAATTGAAGGCAAAGGAAAGCCCTGGAAGAAAAACACAGGGGCAGGAAAAAAGCAGAATTTTTATATTTTAGGAAAAAAAAAAAGCATCTTATGTACAAAGGTGGGTGGCAGGAGTCGGTTGAAAAAAATTAAGCAGAGAGGGTAGATAGGAGGTTGTTATCATGGTTCAGGTGAAAGTCTAAAGTTCATTGTTAAGAAGTATCTTTTTCAGTAAATGATAAACTAGTTTATATCACACTAAAAAAATAAAAAAAATTTTTTTTTCTTTTTTAAACCTCCAGGCAAAAATTCTGTTCAAGATAAAAAAGAAATCAGTACTTAAGTCATTGGAGAATAATCAAAACAGACAAGTCTTAGAAGAAATATGACTCTCAAAATCAAGGAAACAAATTAGATAGAAACAAATCCCAGGACTAAGTGCTATATGCTAGAACTAAGGACAAAACTGAAATAACAAAGCCTATCTAAGACTCCACTGCATCAAGGTGACATACCAATAATTTAACTGCCATAAAATAAAACTCAACAATATTTAGAAGAAGTTAACAGAACCTAAAGTGTCATCATTTCATCTGTTTTTTATCTAGAATACGACAAATAATTTACTATCCATGCCAAGAAGCAGGAAAAAGTAACCTATGGTCTAAAGAAAAATTGCCAGTAGTAGACCCAAAAATGATCCAGATCTTGAAATTAGCAAATAAGGACATTAGTATAATAAATGTATTACAGAATTTTCAGGAAAATGTGGATATAATAGGTAAAGAGATGGGGAATTTTAGAAAAGTTATAAAATCTAAAGAAGAACCAGATGGAAATCCTAGAACTAAAAAATACATTTGATATAAAAATTCAGTGACTGGAATTAACAGTGGTTTGGACACAGCAGGAAAAGAATCAGTGAGTTCAATGATAAGTCAATAGAAATTCTCCAAACAGAAGCATAGATTTAAAAAAAATTAAAACAATGAACATAACCTCAATAACCTGTGGGACAATATCAAGAGCTCCAACATATAAGGAATTAGAGTAGTAAAGGGAAAAGAAAGAGAAAATAGGGCAGAATTTTTTTTTTTTTCACAAATCTAATTAAAGACATCAACAAATCCAAGATGCTCAGCAAACCCCAAGCAGGTAAATATGAGGAAAAGCACACTGATGCATATTATACTCAAACTCTTAAAACCAAAGATAAATAAAAAATCATAAAAGAGCCCACCCCTCACACCTACCCCCCTAGAAAACACACACACACAAAAAACAATTATAAGAATGGTGGCCGACTTGTCTTCAGAACAAAGAAAAGAAGAAGATAGTTGAACAAAGCTTTAAAGTACTGAATGAATAAAACATCCTAGAATTCCATACCCTGTGAAAGCATCTTTTAAAAATCGGTTAAAAATAAAGATATATTCAGATAAATGAAAACTGAGACAATTTGTACCTCACTACATAAAATGGAAGAGAAAGTTCTTTAGGTTAAAGGGACATGATACCAGCTGCAAATTCAGAACTAAAGGAAGAGACGAAGAGCCCTGAAAATAGTAAAAATGCAGCTAAATATAAAATATTTTTTCTTTTCATGAATTCTTTCAAAATGCTTGAATGTTTAAAGAAAAATAGTAATAATGGTATATATTGATTTTAAATTATATGTACACATAAAATACATGACTAAATTAGCACTAAAGAAGGAAGGGGTGCATTGATTTATGTTTCATAAGGTTCTTCCATTATAAGTGAAGTACTAATTATAATTTCCTGAGCAACTACTAATAGTTAATATAAAATTAAAGCTAAAAATCCGATAGAGGAGATACAAAGAAATGCTAAAAACAATTCATTAGCCTAAAAATAGACTTAAAGGAGAAACAAAGAGGTGAAAAAAAAGGAAAAATAGAAAGATGGTAGACTTAGACCCAACCATACCAATAAATATATTAACTAAAAATGAGCTAAATACACCAATTAAGAAACCACTTGTCTAGTCAAGCTGGATAAATATTCCAAACCCACTATATCTAAAAAATGCTCAATATAAAGATACATGTAGCTAGAAAATAAAAGACTGGAAATACAAAATTCAAACATTAAGCATTAGAAAGCTAATATCCTACAAACTAGGCTTCATGAAAAGAAGTATCACTAGAAATATTTAGAGGAGGATAGAGAAGTCAATTGGTCAAGCAGATATCACAACACTGAATGAATATATACTTAATGTTGGATCTTCAAAACACATGAAGAAAAATTAAAAAAAAAAAAAAACTAAACTAAACTACAAATCCTAAAGGGGGAAATAAACATAGCTGGATATTTCAACACTCCTTCATCCATAATTGATAGACAAATACATACACACACACACACACACACACACACACACAAAGTTCAGTAGGGATGAAGAATAAATGAATAACAGCTATGTTAATGTAATTTATGCACCACAACAACTGCAGGTACATTCTATCCGTGTGGATATGAAAAGGTCTCCAAGAAAGGTCATACACTGGGCCATAACGCAAATCTCATTCATTTTCAATGATTGAAATCATTCAGAGTGTGTTCTCTGATAATAAAATAAGTTACTATAAATAATAATACTCACTACTGATCCCATGGATCTAAAACATGATAAAATAAATATTATGAACAGCTTTATATCAACAAAATCAACAACCTGAACTGAAAATTTTTCTCAGAAATAAAATTGACCAAATTTGCCACAAGCAGAAATATAAAATATGAATGTCCCTATATCCTTTGAAAGAAAGAAATTGAATTTGTAATTAAAATTGCTTCCACAAAATTTCTAGTTCCAGATGGCCTCACTGGTAAAATCTACCAGTTGTTTAAATTAGAAATGACACGAAACTTACACAAATGGTCTCATAAATTAGAGAACACTTCTCAACTCATTTTTTGAGGCCAACCTAAGCCTATCAAAACTTGGCAAGGACATTACAAGAAAAACAACTTCGATAAAGATCCAAGGTAATTTGAACATTGATTGGATATTTGATGATATTAAAGAATTTGTGTTATACATTTTTGGTGTGATAATGGCATATGGCCACTAAATATAATGCTTTTCCTGGAATTCGATTCAATATAACCTGATGGGGAAGATGGAATAAATATGTAAGTGTAGAAGAAATAAGAATGCTAGTATCATGATGGTTGTATTTGGTTATACCATTTACCCTGTGACTCTTCTCATTATATAGAAACCATGCTCTTTGTTCTGCTTATTCAAGTTGATTTATAATGTGTCTTCAGCGTTACTCATGCTGCGGGACACAATCAGGTCCCAGGCAGGAGGTTCAGCACACAGAACCAAACACAGTTCACACAGCCTGAACATTGTTCTGCTGGAAGATCGGTATGTGAAAACCCTGGCTGCCCTGGTCAAGGCACTTGTTATAAGATATCCCATCCTTTTTATAACTTGTAAGAGCCATTTCAATTCAACCGTGCTCTCTCCTGCGTGGCATTCTGAAATTCTTTAGCAAAATTAAGTCTCTTTGTAAGTCACTGCACATGAGGAAATTGTTCTGCATTATACCTGAATTAGTCAATTTTTGAAGAATGTTACACACGTTACCATTCTTGTATATTTCAAAAGGCATTACAAAGTGTAATATAGTTGTTGATTTATGCATTTGAATCTTTCAAAGGATGGTTTCAAATTCACTTTGTGTCCTTTGAGTTGCTCAATCTGGTATTTAGATAGGAAATACTGTCTAATATGTCTGAACCCATTTTACTTATATCCACAATCAACGTCCATGGAAGCAGCAGTCAAGAAATCAAATGACAAATTGCATTGGGCAAATCTGCTGCAAAAAGCAAAGACGTCACTTTGATGATTAAAGTACACCTAACCCAAGCCATGATATTTTCAATTGCTTTATATTCATGTGAAGGCTGCATAATAAAAAAGAAATGCCGAAGAATTGATGCATTTGAATTATGCTGTTGGCGAAGAATATTGAATATACCATGTACTGCCAGAAGAGCTAACAGGTCTGTCTTGAAAGCATACGGCCAGAGTGCCCATTGGAAGCAAGGATGGTGAGACTTCATCTCCCATACTTTGGACATGTTATTAGCAGAGATCAGTCCCTGGAGGACATCATGCTTAGTAGGAAGACTCTCAACAAGATGGATTGACACAGTGGCTGCAATAATGGGTTCAAACATAACAATGATTGTGAGGATGGCACAAGACAGAACAGTGTTTCGTTCTGTTGCGTATAGGGTTGCTATGAGTCAGAACCTACTCAATGGCACCAAGAACACAACAACATGGACAGCCAGAAGAAGGATCAATCTGTCTTGGAAGAAGTACAACCAGAAAGCTCCTTAGAAGCAAGGATGGCGAGACTCTGTCTCACGTACTTAGGACATGTTATCAGAAGGGATCAGTCCCTGAAGGACATCATGCTTGGTAAAGTAGAGGGTCAGCAAAAAAAAAAGAAAGACCCTCAAAGAGATGGATTGACACAGTGGCTACAACAATAGGCTCAAGCATAACAACGATCGTGAGGATAGTGTAAGACCCAGCAGTGTTTCATTCTGCTGTACATAGGGTTGCTATGAGTCATAACCAACTGGACAACATCTAACAACAACAACAAAATTGTTTATAAACCATTGTCATTGTTGATGATGTCGTTAGTTACCATCAAGCTGACTCCAACTCATGTGGACCCTCTGTAAAACAAAACAAAATGTTGTCCAGTCCTGTGTCTTCTTCATAATTGTCAGTATGCTTAAGTTCATTATTGCAGCCACTGTGCATTTTAAATGCCTTCCATCCTAGGGATATCATCTTCCAGCACTATATCAGACACTATTCTATTGTGCTCTATCAGGTTTTCATTCGCTAATCTTCAGAAATGGATCGCCACGGCTTTCTTTCTAGTCTGTCTTGGTTTCTGCATGCTCCACTGAAACCTGTCCACCATGGCTGACTGCTGGTATTTGAAATAGCTGTGGCATATCTTTCAGCATCACGGCAACATGGAAGCCACATGGTATGGCAGACTGACAGATGGGTGGTGGCTTTGAACCACAGTAGAGGTTTAAAGCAGTAGCTATTGCCATCATCAGCAGCAGAGCAGCATCATATTATATCATCATCATTGCATATCTGGAGTCACAGTTCCTGACAGAAATGCAAGTCTGTTCCAAAGGACACTCTACCTGAGGTAAGACTGTCTCCTCAGGTAGAAATTAGTAAAGCCTTTGACAATTATGAGGGTGAGTCCACTGTATCTATAATGGAACAGAGGCTGTGAGGTATTGTAATTCCAGGAAGTGTACAAAATTTTGGTATGTACTCCCCTTCATCCACCATTTCCCAGTTGAGTGTGAAAGGGATTTTTCCCTCATATGTTCTTCATGTGGTGTCATAGTTGTCCATAGTACTCAGGTTACTTGGCTTTTTTATCAGTCTGGAAACAGAAACCACACGATTATTTGAATAGGGGAAGCTTAATATAAACCTATGATAGGCAAAAAACCATAAAAATGCCAAAAGAAGTCTAAAGCTCTGATCTCTAAGACTTGATAAAAATATTTGAAGGTAAGAAAAAAAAAAATGGGAAGGGGATCAGGCTTCATTGAAGAAGGTGTGACTAGCCCACTGGATGATACAGAAGACTGCTGCATTTCCCAGACCAAAACTGGTCCACATTTGCTGAGCGAGTAGGAACAACCCTCTAAGACACAACTGAGCCAATGTTGGTGAGTGGATGATAAGAGGAAGTTGGGGCATTGCTGGAGGCATGAGACCTGGAGTACATGGTGTTCACTCATGAGGGCTATGGGAAAGTGGTCACCAGACCTGGGCCAGGGATATGAGGTTCCCAAGATAACTGCGCTCTGGGTGTGTGTCTGTGACAGAGCACAACTTGATGTTCCATATACCTACAACACAGACCATTTATGAAGCAAGCAGAAGCAAACAAGGCAACCTGAACCAGGAAGAGAAGTCCCCTTCCTCTTGTAGTGTCATTCAGCTCCTCTACTGACAAACCTTAACATCATGCTTGTTGTAAAGGAGAAATGTTTAGCATCCAGTCCATTATCACTGAGCAGATACTAAAGGGTTAATTTGGAGCTAGAAGGCAATAAATCTAATTCTAGCTGGTGGATTTCTGGGTTTTGTACCTAGCCGTAATCTCCCAAAAGTAATGACTTGGTGATTTCCGCAGTATCCTGGGTTCCATGAAAACAGCTTTACATCCCAGTATTATGAGATCATTTGCATAGTGGTTAAGAATCTCGTAGCAGGCTTTAGATCTGGGTTTCTTTTATCTAAATTCTGGCTCATCCATCTTCCAGCTGCATGACTTTAGGTTATTTATTCCCTTTTTTTCTGTTTCCTCATCTAAAAGTGGGAATAGAAATAACCCTTATGCGTTAGAGTTGTCAGAAAGATTAAATGACTTAATATGCACCTAGCTCATAGTTAGGGATCAAACAAATATTATATCTTAATGGTATTATTATCATTCTTTGAGTACCTATGAGGAAGATCCTTCACCTCTCTGGAAAGAGGCAACAGAAGTCTGGGATCTAGGACTCCAATATTCTTTAATTTGTCCTTACTGATTTTATCAAGTCTAGTCTTGCAATCTACAGCAATTACACTGGCATTGCTCTATGTTTGAATTCCATGGACAACTAAGAGTTCACTACATCCACTCAAAACACTCGCACCTTGTGTATCTTCCTGTTGACTCTTCCAAACAAGTGCTCCCAACCAGTTTTTTCTTAATTTATAAAAGAATATATTAAAGCATACTCAATAAATAGAAAAGCAACTTGTTTAGGGGTCAGAAGATGATGCTCAATTTTCAAATTCTAAATTTGAATGTCCTCATTTTCTGAGACTGTTTCCTACTTCATTTATTTAAAACCTAATTTATGCAGTGAGATTGCCAAGAACATATGCCAGTTCGTCTTAAATGCTAAAATGGGAATCACTAGGTTCCCCACTACGACCTTTGGGTACAGCTCTAGTCTTTCAGTTTTGAAATATTCACTAGTCTAGAGGAGAATAAAATTAACACTGAGGCACTTCTACTTTCAAATTCCTTCCCCACTTCTGTTCATTATCACGAGTGTGCTACCTAAACTTTTACTTCAATATCTTCCAAAATAATTAATGTCAGGTCAGGTCAAAAACCATTTTATTCCCAAGTCCGAAGGGTCAAGAATGACCCTAAGCTAGGCTGCAGACATGTTTCAGGATAGTTCAGCATTCAGAAGTAAATGGAACCTGATAAATAACTCCATCATGGAAATGATACAACACATATGAGTTATTTTAACGAGTCTCTCTTCCTCACTGAACATTTCCCTGCAGATGGGAACCATGTTGTATGCTATAACCCAAATAATTAGGACATTTTTAGCACATTGTAGGTACCTAGTAAATGTGTTAAATAAATGAATAACTAAAACCTGCAAAGTTGGGGCTTCACTTACTCATTTTCCAAAACCATTTTTCAGGAAACACAATCCATCCAGATATGCAATATAGACAGGATTTTTTTAATTTGAATCATACAGTAAAACATTTCTACCAAGTTGAATGGCTCACGAGGTGTATTTTGGGTAAAATATTATAGGACAAGAAAACCCAAACCTATACAGAGTGACTAAATAATCATTTAGCCTTTTAAGATACCCAATGACAAAGGTAGTCAAAGTCAAACATGGAGTCTCCATAATGTTTAACAGCTTTCCTCATCCTACAAATTCCACTCCATGAAAGGCAAGTTTGCCTCAGTGAAGAAATATTCAAGTAAAAGATCAGGAGGGCCTCAGGAGAATTCAGAAGTAAGTGTTTGAAGATGCTAATCCTACTTGCTTTAGAGTAAACTCTGCTACAAAGAACAACAAAGAAACATCAAAAGACAAATTAAAAAAAAAAAAAACCCATTGCTGTCAAGTCGATTCTGACTCATGGTGACCTTATAGGACAGAGTAGAACAGCCTCACAGGGTTTCCAAGGCAGTAATCTTTACAGAAGCAGACTGCCACGTCTTTCTCCCACTGAGCAGCTGGTGGGTTCTAACCATCCACCTTTCGGATAGAAGCTGAGCACTTAACCACTGCCCCACCAGGGCTCCTAAAGGATGAATATATAATGCAATTACTCACATGTGGTAGATCAATCATGACCTATGGTACAAAGCCCCAAATACAAGGTATCAGCAAAGACGATGACCAATTTTCCAAGTAGAGCCAAAAGAAAGGAAAAGCATGATTCATAGTACCAGGAAAGAGAAAGAACACATTAAATGGATAAATCAAAGCAAAATGTAGGAGGATTTCTTGGAGCACTAAATAAAGAAGGTGACAAATCTGACTCCCTGTGGCAGGCAGGTAGATGACGTTTCTACATTTTTAGCTCATTTAAGTCATCAATAGACACTGTAACAGTGAACTTCAAGGATGACCAACAGGGTCTAGAAGGAGTTCAGAATAAAAATGCAACAGCCACATGGTAGAATTTTCTGGAAAGTTCATTCATTCATTCATTCATTCAACCAGTCTTTGATGAACTCCCTCAGATGCCAAGCTCTGCTTCAAGAAACTCAGATAAATCAGATAGTGTCACTACCATGAAAGAGCAGTGTCTAATGACACTCTATAGATGATACGCAGTTAGATAGACAGAGATATGTATATAGAGAGAGAGATAACCCATTGCCTTTGAGTCATTTCCACTCATAGCGATCCTATAAGACAGAGTAGAACTGTCCCATAGAGTTTCTATGGAGTGGCTGGTGGATTTGAACTGCCAACATTTTGGTTAGCAGTCCTAGCTCTAAACCACTGCACCAGCAGTGCTCCACCTTTTTTTTTGGACTGTTGCAAATGCCTTCTCACTGTTCTTTTCTATCCAGTCTGGCCTCTTTCCAAGTCATTTTCCATAAAGCAACTAGATTGATCTTCGTAAAGTGTAGATCCAATTATGTCATAGCTGTGCTTTAGACTCTTCAATTGATTCCCATTCTACTTAAAATAAAGATGATCACCCTTTACTTGGCTTATAAAATCTTCAGGATCTAGCTTTGTTTTCACTTCGGTCTCATCTTGCTTCACTCTCCTACTTGCTCTCTCAATTTCATTTTATGTATCTCTTTAGTTCCTAATACATGCCTTGCTTCCTTGCAACTCAAGGCTTCAAACAGGCTGTTACTACTTTTTGTAGGCATTTTTTCTCTCATCTCAGTAGGCTGACACCTATTCATTCTTCAGATCTCAGGAAGATCTTCCCTAACTCCAAATGTTAGATGGGTTGCCCCATTATATTTGTACATTGGTATTACTATATCTCATTTATAGAAATTTTCCTCTTGTAATTATTGCTTAATTATTTACTATGTTTATGTTAATCCTGTCTTACCCCTACAGCAATGAATTCTATGAACACAGAAGCAAAGTCTATTACCCCTATCTACAGTTATTTATTCATTTCATGATGGACTGCCTGGGTAGTGCAAATAGTTAAGCACTCAACTACTAGCCAAAAGGTTGGCGGTTCGAACCCACCTAGAGGTACCTTGGGAAACAGACCTGGTGATCTGCTTCCTAAAGGTGACAGCTTAAAAACCATAAGAAGCAGTTCTCTGCACACACAGGGTTGCCGTGAGTCAGAATTGACTTGACAGCAAGCAAAAGCATGAGTTTCATGAAGTTATAATTCCATTTTATTTTTTCTCTGTTTGCATTTGTTGTTTCTCTACTTTAAAGAAATAGAATGCGTTATACCTAATTATAAATGTTTATCCTTTATATCTGTTATTTCTAATTATTTTGAATTCTTTACCTTTGTGTTTTACGTTCTCTTTACTCAAAATACAAACCAATTTTTCAATAAATTCTACTTATTTGCTTGTGGTTTCTGTTTATTTATTTATTTTAATGTTTCTGGTTCAGATCTCAATTTAATAACCCTTCACTTAAAGTCTTCTTTTTCAAATTATTCTATTGTCTATAAAACATAAAAGAATTTAACAATTATAGGACTCACAGTAGTCACTAAAACAAAAGAAAAAAAATCTATGCTTTCCAGAAAAATAAAAGGAAAATGAATAATAAAAACCTATCAATACTAAAGCAGAAAAAAAGTAATAAAAAACAAATCAATCCTCAGGTGGCAGAAAATAAGAGAAAACCATCAATTTTAAGAGGCAATGCAAAAACATAAAATAAGGTCACAAAAAGTTCAAATATAATAGCAATAGTACAAATATAAATTAAACCATATTCCTATTTATGTATTTGCTTACAGTAAAAAAAAAATCAGATATGTTTAATCTCAGTGAACTAATTAAAACAGTTAACTCCAGAGAAAAATGAAGGAGATGTTTTGTACATAGGGATAGAAAAATATGTAAAAGGCCAATCTCCCACAAAAGAAAACTAATAGAGCAATACTCATATCAAACAAAAATATTCAAGGTAAAAATATTAATGGTTGCAAAGAAAGACCTTTTATATTGCTGAAATATACATCCACTAAGAAGAAAACAATTGTGAACTTTAATGGCCAATAGATGTAGAAATTATAAAGCAAAATTATAGTATTAAATTAGAAATTGAAAGAAACTGTTAATCATATGAGATTTTAATTTAACTCTTCCAGTAACAGACAGCTAATGCAAACAAAAAATAGTAATGATATACAATTTTTGAACAACAACATTAACATCCTTAATCTAGATTTTATAGATACAAATCTTTATCTAACAAATGAATAATATATATTTTTTTCAAATCCCATGGGATACTCCTAAAACTGACAATGCATCACAATATTTCATCATATCTAAGATTGTTTATAAGATGTACCATTATACTATGTAACATCAAAAAATAGAAAGATACCACCAATTAAAATCATAAACTATAAGGCACAGTCCAATTTCAGGGATGTGGAAATGTGAAAAAGATATTTTATTTTATTGCCAATAAAATATGATAATTAGCAAAATAACTCTCAATAATCTCAAATATTTACCAGGGTCCCTCATTATAGTGGCACAGTGGTGAAGCACTTGGCTGCTAATGGAAACGTCAGTGGTTTGAACTCACCAGCTGCTGCACAGGAGAAAGATATGGCAATCTACTTCCATAAAGATTATAGCCTTGGAAAACCTATGAAGCAGTTCTACTCCTCCCTATAGGGTCACTGTGTGTGGAAATTGACTGGACAGCAATGGGTTTGATGGTTTTGGGTCACTATAGTATAACTAGAAGCTCTGGTAGCACAGTGGTTAAGAGCTCAGCTGCTAACCAAAAGGTCAGCAGTTCAAATCTTCCAGCAGATCCTTGGAAACCCTATGGGGACAGTTCTAGTCTGTCCTACAGGGTCACTATAAGTTGGAATTGACTCAATGGCAATAGGTTTTTATAGCACAATTAAACCACAATGGAAATTAAAACATGATTATTATTAATTAAGAATAAAATGACTCTTCATCAAAATTTATGAAATACAGCTGTGATAGAGAATACACGCTGCTCACAAATATCCACTTTCTTCTTAGTTTCTTGGATACAGAGCTGGATAATGTTCCCAAATCCCCCATGAATTTAGGTATGGCCATATGTCTAAGTTCTAGTCAATGAAATGTGATTGGTTGTGATATATGTAACTTCTGGGCCAAGGCTCTTAAGAAGCGGGTATGCTTTCCCCACGCCTCTTTCAATCAGGTGGATGAGGAAAACACAAGATGGATGGTAATGAGAAATAAGATGGAAGGATCCCGGATTTGAATCACCTGTGGATAATTCAACATACCACCTACCAAACAGGAAAACCCACTGGACAAGCATATAAATGAGAAATGAACTTTTATTATATATAGCCACTGACATTTTGGATTTATTTATTAGACCAGTAATTATTACCATAACAAACAACTTCAGTGGAACGTTTAGGAAAACTTATAGCCATAAATAAATTTGAATAAAAAGAAACATTAAAATAAATAATTATTCTATTCAAGGAATTATTTTTTTAAAAAGTAAAATTAAAGAAAGTAAAATCCATCCACAAAAAAGACAAAATAAAAAAATCGAGATGATCATCAAAATTAAGAGCTGGTTTAATGAAATGATTGTTAGGTGCCGTTGAGTTGGCTCTGACTCATATGCACCCTGTGCACAACAGAACGAAACACTGCCTGTTCCTGCGCCATCCCCACAATTGTTGTGCTTGAGCCCATTGTTGCGGCCATTGTACCAATCCATCTCATTAAGGGTCGTCCTCTTTTCTAATGACCCTCTATCCATCTTGTTGAGAGTCTTCCTCTTTTCCACTGGCCCTGTGCTTTACCAAGCACGATGTCCTTCTCCAGGGACCGATCCCTTCTGATAACATGTCCAAATTATGCAAGACACAGTATCATGGTCCTTGCTTCTAAGGAGCATTCTTACTCTATCCAAGAAGATTTGTTCGTTCTTTGGCAGTCCACTGCATATTCAATAGTTTTCACCAACACCAGAATTCAAAGGTGTCAATTCTTGTTCGGTCTTCCTAATTCATTGTCCAGCTTTTGAAGCATATGAGGTGACTGAAAACACTATGGCTTAAGTCAGGTGCACCTTAATCCCCAAGTTGACATCTGTGGTTCTTAACACTTTAAAGAGATATCTCGCAGCCGATTTGCCCAGTGCAATGCACCTTTTAATATATTAACTGCTGCTTCCATGGATGTTGATTTTGGATCCAACTAAAATGAAATTCTTTACAACCTCAGTCTTTTCTCCATTTATTATGATGCTGCTTATTGGTCCAGTTGTGAGGATTTTTGTTTTCTTTATGCGGAGGTGTAATCCATATTGAAGGCTGTGATCTTTGATTTTTATTAGTGAGTGCTTTAAGTCTTCTTCATTTTCAGCAAGCAAGGTTGTGTCATCTGCATATTGAAGGCTGTCAATGAGTTTTCCTCCAATCCTGCTGCCTCGTTTTTCTTCATACAGTCCAGCTTTTTGGATTATTTGGTCAGTGTACAGACTGAATAGGTATGGTGAAAGGATACAACCCTGATGCACACCTTTTCTGATTTAAAACCACGCAGTATCCCTTTGTTCTCTTCGAACGACTACCTGTGATCCATAAACAGATTCTTCATGAGCACAATTAGGTGTTCCAGAATTCCCATTCTCCACAGTGTTATACATAATTTGTTATGGTCCACACAGTTGAATGACTTTGCATTGTCAATAAAACACAGGTAAGCATCTTTCCGGTATTCTCTGCTTTCAGCCAGGATCCTTCTGACATCAGCAATGGTATCCCTGGTTCCACATCCTCTTCTGAACCCAGCTTGAATTGCTGGCAGTTCCCTGACAATATACTGCTGCAGCCACTTTTGAATGATCTTCAGCAAAATTTTGCTTGCATGTGGTATTAATGATACTGTTTGATAATTTCCTCGATAGGTTGGATCACCTTTCTTGGGAATAGGCATAAATATGAATCTCTTCCAGTCTGTTGGCCGGGTAGCCATCTCCAAAATTTCTTGGCATAGATGAGTGAGCACTTCTAGCACTTCTTCCGTTTGTTGAAACAACTCAATTGAAATTCTGCCAATTCCCAGAGCATTGTTTTTTGCAAATGCTTTCAGTGCAACTTGGACTTCTCCCTCCAGCACTATCAGTTCCTGATCATATGTTCCCTCCTGAAATGGTTGAACTGAGACCATTTCTTTTGGGTATAGTGACTCTGTGTATTCCTTTCATCTTCTTTTGATGCTTCCTCGGTCATTTAATATTTTCCACACAGAATCCTTCAGTATTGCAACTCGAGGCTTGAATTTTTTCTTCAGGTCTTTCAGCTTGAGAAATGTTGAGCGTGTTCTTCCCTTTTGGTTTTCTATCTCCAGGTCTTTGCACATGTCATCATAATACTTTACTTTGTGTTCTCAAGCCACACTTTCAAATCATCTGTTCAGCTCTTTTACTTTATCATATTTTCCTTTTTCTTTAGCTACTTGACGTCCAGGGTCAAGTTTCAGAGTCTCTTTTGACATCCACTTGGATCTTTTCTTTCTCTCCTGTCTTTTTAATGACCTCTTTCTTTCTTTCTTCATGTATGATGTCCTTGATATCATTTTACAACTTGTCTGGTCTTTGGTCATTAGTGTTCAACACCTCAGATCTATTCTAGAGATGGTCTCTGATTTCAGGTGGGATGTACTCAGGGTCCTACTTTGGCTCTTGCGGACTTGGTCTAATTTTCTTCAGCTTCAACCAGAACTTACATATGAGTAATTGGTGGTCTGATCTGCAGTCAGCCCCTGGCCTTGTTCTGACTGATAATATTGAGTTTTCCATCATTTCTTTCCACAGATGTAGCTGATTTGATTCCTGTGTATTCCGTCTGGCCAGGTCCGTGTGTACAGTTGCTGTTTATGTTGGTGAAAAAAGGTACTTGCAATAAAGTAGTCCTTGGTCTTGCAAAATTTAATGATGTGACCTTTGGCATTGTTTTTATCATCAAGGCATATTTTCCAACTACCAATCCTTCTTCTTTGTTTCCAAATTTCACATTTCAACCCCCAGTAGTTATCAGTTCATCCTGATTGTGTGTTTGATCAATTTCAGACTGTAGAATTTGGTAAAAATCTTCAGTTTCTTCATCTTTGACCTTAGTGGTTGTGTGTAAATTTGAATGATAGTCATATTAACTGGTCTTCCTTGTAGTCATATGGATATTATTCTATCACTGACAGCATTGTACTTCAGGACAGATCTCAATATGTTCTTTTTGATGAAGAATGCAGCACCATTCCTCTTCAAGTTGTCTTTCCAAGCATAGTAGGCCATATGATTTTCCAATTCAAAACGACCAACACCAGTCCAGTTCAGTTCACTAATGCCCAAGATATTGATCTTTATGCACTCCATTTCATTTTTCACGATTTCCAATTTTCCTATATTCATACTTTATACATTCCACGTTCTGATTATTAATGGATGTTTGCAACCATTTCTTCTCATTTTGAGTCGTGCTGCATCAGTAAATGAAAGCCCCAGAAGCTTGACTCCAACCTTGTCATTAAGGTCAACTTTACTTTGAGGAGGCAGCTCTTCCCTAGTCACCTTTTCAGTGCCTTCCAACCTGAGGGGCTCATCTTCCAGCACTATATCAGACAATGTTCTGCTGCTATTCATAAGGTTTTCACTGGATAATTACTTTCAGAAGTAGACTGCTGGGTCCTCATTTCTAGTCTGGAAGCTCAGCTGAAACCTGTCCACCATGGGCAACCCTGCTGGTATGTGAATATTGTTGGCATAGCTTTCAGCTTCATAGCAACACAAAAGCCCTCATAGTATGACAAACTGACAAAACATGTGGGGGCTTGATTAATTGGTTAATAACATATCAAAACTATAGGGAGGCTGATGAAAGGTGAAAAATGTAAGGTATGAAAAAATCATGCTTAAAAAAATAATTATAAATGCAGAGTAGTCTAAAATAAACCTTCAGAGAATAATATCAACATCTTCATGACAATAAATTGGAAAACATAAAAGGGTTAATTCTCTAAAAGTGTGTGAATATCAAAGTATACCCAAAGTATATGTAAAGCTGAATAAAATTAATTTATAAGAAAATGCATTTGGTTATCAAAAATTTCAGTACAAAAAGATAACACAGCCATAAAATTTAACAAATACATTTGAAGTAAAGACAATAAGTAAATACTACTTTTATACAAACTCTTCCAGAGTATAGACAAAGAGCAAAAGCAATTAACTAAAAAATTTTGGTACCAAAGTTGGGGAGAGTAAAGTACCAGAAAAGAATTTCAAATATAATTTTGAATATAGCTTTAAAAATATTACATTAAATATTGACATGTTAAATCTGGTTTTGTATTTTTGAAAGATTACAAACTTTATGTTTTATCCAAAAAATGCAAGAAGTGTTTTAAATTCAGAATTCTCAACATATGATAAAATATGTCTATCAAAACTGAGAGTAAAACTTTTAGAAACATTCCTATTAAATTCAGAAATAAGACAAAGCTGCCTGCTATTATTGCTAGTATTTAAGTATGTATGGGAGGACCTCCATAAGATAATAAAATAAGAAAAAAAACAGGAGGCTTGGGTTGGAAAGAAAGAGACAGAATATTAATTATTAAAAGATTTTTTTTTATATAATATCATACAGACTAAATAGAAGAGACTCTAAAGAAAAAATATTAAACCTAGTAAGATAGTTCCTTGAGATTGTTGTGGAAGCAGATTTTTAAAAATTCAATAATATTTAGTTCTACTTCCAACAATGGAAAAATAGCTTTTATTGAACTAACCGTTGCTCATATAATAATAAAAAATCTTGAAAACATACCAAAAAAAAAAGAAAACTACTTAAAAGCACTCTAGAGCAAATAAAAATAAGCAGAGTATATTTTCTAGACAAGGAAATATTAAATTTGAAACCAATAACAGTAAGCTCTGTAATAAGGCACAAATATTTGAAAATTGAACAACACACTTCAAAATATCACGAGTTAAGAAGAAATCACAAATTAAACAATAGTTTAACTGAATAAAAATAAAACAAGTGCATTTGCAGTATCATCAAACAAAATTCTTAGAAATAAATCTGACAAGGTGCAAGACCTCTACCATTTAAAAAAATGTTGTGAAATATCAAAGAAAACTTTACTTATCAACAAGCTTAAGAAGAAAAACCATATAATCATATCAATTGATGCAAAAAAAAGCATTTGACAAAAGACAACACCATTGATGATTAAAAAAAATGATTAGAAATAAAGAAAAATGTTCTAAACTTGACAACATAATGTCTACAAAATACCTACAGTTAAAAACACTTTTAATGAGTGAAACTGGACATATCCCCTCTAGTGCTGAGAAAAAGTCAAGAGTGGCCTCTCTCAACACGCCCATTCAAAATCATACTGGAAGTCCTACATAGTGCAATAAAACAAGAAAAAGAAATAGAAGCCATGCATATGAATACACTGCCTGTATTCATAGATGATATGATTGTCTATGCAGAAAAAAATTTATAATAATGTAGAAAACCCCCCAAAATTAACAAATAAAAATAACTCCTAGACCTAATAACTAAGTATAGAAAGGTTGCAGTACACAACATCGACATACAGAATACAACAAAGAAAAATTGGAATTTGAAATTTTAAAATAATTACATCATTTCAAATAGTACAAAAAATGAAATATTCAGGCATAAATCTAATAAAATATGTAAGGAATTTGAATGCAGAAAACTATAAAAAAATGAAATGTTCTATGATGAGAGACACTCGTCTATAAGTTGGAAGAGTCAATATTTTAATTTATCATGTCTCTTTTACTTGATTTATACAGCTAATGCAATTCCAATCAAAATCACAGCAAGTTTCAAAGAACCAAATATTAAATCTAAAACTATAAAATTCCTGGAAGACAACATAGGAAGAAAACTATGGGACCCAATATTTTGTAAAAATAGGAAGCAAACATTACAGCAAATGCATGAATAGAAGAAGACAAAATAGATAAATAGGACCTCATAAAAATTAGAAGCTTATGCTCATCAAAAGATACTACTAAGAGTAAACAACCTACAGACTGGGAAAAATCTTTGGAAATTACTTATCTGAAAGGATCTAATCTCTAAAATCTATAGAAAACTGCAACGACTCAACAACAAAAACACGAACAGCCCAATCACAAAATGGGCAAAGGGCGTGAAGAGAATCTTCACCAAAGAGGACATCCAGTTAGCCAACAAACATATGAAAAGATGTTTATGATCATCAGCCATTCCAAAAAAAAAAACCAAACCCAGTGCCGTCGAGTCCAGTCCGACTCATAGCGACCCTATAGGACAGAGTAGAACTGCCCCATAGAGTTTCCAAGGAGTGCCTGGTGGATTCGAACTGCCGACCCTTTGGTTAGCAACCATAGCACTTAACCACTACTCTACCAGGGTTTCCAGAAATACTCCACCAGAGTTTCGAGAAATACATAGGTACATGCAAATATGCACATGTCGGTGCAGGCATGTATACTCGTTGAAGACAAAAATGCAGATATTCCTCAGACAAAACCAAACACTTTTAAACATTGTTTTCTGGGTTTGAAGGCTTAGGACCATATTCTCATGGGACAACTCAGTCAATTGGCATGATATAGTTCACAAAAATCATGATCTGCATCTTAGTGAAGTAAGTACCTCTGGAATCTTAAAAGCTTGTGAGTGGCCATCTAAGATACATCTACAGATTTCAGCTTGCTAGGAGCAAAACAGTAAGAAGACAATCAAAAGGACAGTGGATAAACAAGTCTACAAGTTCCACAATTTCATCTACCCTGAGACCAGAAGAAGTAGATGCTGTCTGAATACCATCACTGACTATTCTGACAGGGGCCACAGTAATTCTTTCTAGATAGAATGGGAGAAAAATGTAGAGCAGAACTCAAACTCTTTAAAAAAAAAAAAAAACTAGACAAACTGGAAAAACAGAGAACAAAAGACCCCCTGAGACTATCACCCTACGACACACTTTACAGCTAGAACCAAGCCTATACCCTGAAATCAACTTCTAGCAAAACAGCAGAGTGACAAACAAAATAAAAGATATTATCTGTAAGACCAGTGTCTTACTATCAGTGTCACACTATCAGAATGAGACCTAAAAGTCAACAATTTCTCAAAAGCAAGGGCAAGAAGATAAAGGGTTAGGGAAACTAGAGTACTGGAAAGGGAATAAATAGAAAACAAAGAGAATGTTGATATATTGTGATAAAGACAACTAATGTCACTGAACAATTTGTGTGGAAATTGTCAAATGAGAATCTAATTTGCAGTGTAAACTTCCACCAAAAATTCAATAACATGTTATTTAAAAAATCACAGTAAGCTATTTTGCAATATCAACAAACATATTCTAAAATTTATACAGAAAGAAAAAAAGGCCTTGAATAGTCAACACAACACAAAAGAAGAAAGTTGGAGGAATCACACTATCTTATTTCAAGACTTAATATAAAACTGTAGTAATCAAGACAGTGCATTATTGGCAGAAAAATAGACAAAAAAATGAATAGGATGGAACAGAGTCCGGAAATAGACCCATACAACTATAGTCAATTGATATTTGACAGAGGCGTAAAGGTAATGGAAAAAGGTAGTCTTTTCAACAAATAGTCCTGAGACAATTGCATGTTCGTTTACAAAACAATGAACCTAGGCACAGATCTTACACCTTTCAGAAAAGCTAACTCAAAATAAATCATAGGCCTAAAGGAAAAATGCAAAACTGTAAAAACCATTTACAAGAACATAGGAAAAAAATCTATATGATCTTGGGTTTGGTGATGTGTTTTTAAATACAACACTGAAAGCATGATCATGAAAGAAAGAAATTGATATGTCTTATTTTATTAAAATTGAAAAGTTCTGCTCTGCAAAAGATGCTGTTACCCAAATGAAAAGACACGGCACAGAATGGGAGACTTACATTCAAAATACGTAAAGAATTCTTAAAAATCAGTATTTAAAAAGACTCAATTAAAAAAGGGGAAAAATCTGAACAGAGACCTCACAAAAGATGTACAGATGAAAAACAAGCATATGAAAAGATTTTCAAGATCATCTGTCATTAGGGAAATGCAAATAAAAACACAGATGATATAATTATACACCTATTCTCCAATAAAAGTAATAGGGATCCTTGAAGAAATGGCCGATTCTAGGATTGGGGAAAGAAATATACAAAATGAGCCTGGAGTGTCTCATAATGTTAAAAAAAAAAAAAAAAGTTTTTTTTGTTTGTTTTGTTTCTTAAGCACATCAAAAGGGCACAGGAGGCAACTACAGAAGCTCACAATGGCCAACACTGGAACGGTTTGAGCAACAAAATAAAGTAGTATTAGATTTTAACCCAAAGTATAAAATAAGTATTAATGAACAATGAGTCCATATTCATATAAAAAATCAATGAATAAGTAAGTAAATGTGGGAGAACAGACAAATCATCCATTGAGGTGCATTTCAAATAATTTACATAGGTACTTCTCCCTCAGGAAAATGTAACACAACTCCCCACTCCTTAAGGGTGGGCTGCACATTATGACATCCTTCAAAAGAGTATAATACAAGAAGGGGGGAAAGAACAGAGGAACTTTAAAAGGGATAAGCCTGCCAAATACTTTCTCAGTCATATCATCAAAGTTATCACCAACAGTGATTTTATGTTGATGGTATGTACCTTTGACATGGTGTGATAAGAATGGCATTTTACCTCTGCAGTCTTCTTCGAAACCCATAATCCCAATCTAATCACGAAAAAAAAAATCAAGTAAATTTCAATTGATGAACATTCTATGAAATATCTGGCCAGTACTTCTCAAAACTGTCAAGGTCATTAAAAACAAGGAATGTCTGAGAAACTGTCACAGACAAGAGGAATCTAAGGAGACATGATAAATAATGCAATGCAACATCCTAAATGGGATCCTGGAAATGAAAAAGAACATTAGGTAAAAACTAAGGGCATCTGAATATAGTGTGAATTTTAGTTAATTATAATAAATCAGTATATTTTCATCCATTGCAACAAATGTACCATACTAATGCAAGATGTTAATAATAGAGGAAACTTAGATGTAGAATATATGGGAACTCTGTACTATCTTTGCGATTTTTTTGTAAACCTGAAACCGTTCTAAAATAAAAGCTCATTTAAACAAGCAAACAAGCAAAAAAGCTGCAGGATACCTAGAAATAAACCTTGAAAAAGATGTACAAGAACATTTTGGAGAAAAGCGTAAAATGGTATCAAAGGGCATAAAATAAATTCTGAATAAATATATTGTTTACATTAATAGCTGGAAATGCTCATAGTCATTTATGTATGAAATGTTCAAAAATTCATCTATAATATTAAAATAATTTCAGAAAAAACATCAAACAGAATTTGGTAGAATTAGACACTGATTTTAATTACATGTGGTTAAGTATACTTTCAAGAACATGTATGTGTGCCAAATTGGATGTATTTGACTTAGTATATAACTGTGCTAATTAAAATCATAAAGTACCTAAGCAGGGATAGAGAAAGAGATCAATGGAACAGAATAATGATATCAGATTTAGACTCAAATATATATGTGGATTTAGTATATGATAAAGGTGGCATTACAGATCATGAGAAAAGGGAAAGAGTATTAAAAAATAGCACTGGCACCATTAATTTCCATATGAAAAAATATTAATTTAGATCTTTACTTAATCCAATAAACAAGAATAAATTCCTCATATATTAAAAATCTAGGTTTGTAAAATACATTGCAAAATTATTCAGAAAAAAAATGGCTTCTGTATAATAATATACCAGAAACAAAGAAATGAAGATATTCACAATACATGAAATAGAAAAAGTAGATTTGTCCAGAATACATTTGACTATTCAATAAGAAAACATGCAGCCTAACTCACAAATTAACTAAAATGATGTGATCTCAGAAATTAATTCAAAATATAAAAATGATAAAGGGGAAGTGGGTAGCAATATATATGAAACAAGATTGCTTATTATTTAAATTGTAGACAGGTATATGAGAATAAAGAGGTGACTATACCTACTCCTCTCTTATCAGCACAGTTAGGTTCCAAAGACCAGGTGGTTATTCAAAAATTGGTGTTATGTAAAAATAGAGGATGATCGTATCAGATTACAAAATGGAGGATGACTACATCATTACCTAACTGCCAAATTGCATCATCACATAACTGACAAACCACTGAGAATCATGGCCCAGCCAAGTTGACACATAACTTCAGTGTCTTGTAGTGTTAAAAAATAACCTCAGTCATCAGAGTCATCATTACTCTTGCCTCACAACTCAGTGTTCGTTACTGCCAGACATATGTCATTAATGTGCAAAATAGTAGATTTTTTACTATTGTTGCAAATATAAAATGTCAGATAACAAGATAGTAGATAAGTGAGGAGTGTCTATTATTTCCCATACTTTTGTATTGGCAATTGTTGACTCCTGAAAAGATCACCAATAGACATTTTTGGTCAATCAAGACTAAATTTATCAGACCTACTATAGTAAGAGAGAACTCCACTAAAAAAGTCTTAGAAGGAAAATATCAAGGAAGGATATTCATAGCTTTTGTGTTTTAGGCTCAAGTGATTTAGGTGGTTTTTTAAGGTATAAAACTACTTGGTTTGGGGAGAAATTTGTGACATAGTTTTGGTGGACATAGCAAGGCAGCAATCTTAAAATGATCACTATTTGACAAACTAGTTGTTTACCAAGGTGAGCAATCTAATATCCATTTTTCCAGATTAGCAAACTCTTTGCCCACAGTCATTGGGTTGCAGAGATTTTCTGAAGAAAAAGTGAAAACATTTATTCCTTTATAGCCTCATTTTGTAGGGCAAGCATTTTCTGGAATAAATAATGCAAATGTGCTGACGCAGGTGATCTTAGTTCCCAGTCATGATAATTGAACTCTGTGGCCACAGATCTCAGTGTATGCTTTCTATAATAAAGTTTTTTTTTTTTTTTTTTTAAGCTCACAGAAGAGTTAACAATGAAGTACAATAGACATAAGAAGAGCCGTTTATCTTGTTTAATGACCAGGGAAATTAAAAAAAAAAAAAAATGACCGAGTGAGTTTTTAAGTTAGAAAAGCAAAAATTCTGACACTTCCCAGGCAAAGTGAAAATGGTGCCTAGACACGCGAATCATGTTGCCCCTCTGCAGCAAAGACCAGAAAAACTATGTAAAACAGATACAAATGTCAATTCTGGAACCCTAAGATTCAAATTAAGGAAGAAAGAACTAGATCAAACACCAAATGGAAGAAGAAACTGAAGGAAAACAGAGAACAAGGAGAGATACAGAGTGGAGGCCACTTGCCAACTAACACAGCACAGCATTGCCATCTTGGAGCAAAGCCAGCAAGGACCCCAGAGTGGGAGTAAGAGAAGGCAACTTCACAGAACTTCCAATCGGAGACAGAGCATTCAGTAACTAGAGAAATACACTTTTCCAACTCTGATCCTTCTGCCGCATATGCCACCTCCTCCCCATGTCAACAGGTCATGCCACACTGCTTGGCAAGAGAACCACCAGCCTTTCGTCACTCCAGGTCTGCCCCACCCCCACCCACCAGCTCCAGAAGCACCATTTTTCCCCCTTCTTTCTTTTCTTTCTCCCTCCCATCTAGCCCCCTATGCCACCTGTACCCCTTCACACAGGGTCATGCCGTACTGCTATGGCTAGAGAGCCACCACCGCTGCTTTCTACCTCCACTTAGCCACATATGCCACCTCCTCCACCTTCCCACCAGCCCCCAGGTCTGTCCTGCCCCCACCCACCTGCTACTCATTTCTTTTTCTTGTTCCCTTCCTTTCTCTGTTCTTTTCTTTCCCCCACCCACCTAGCCCTATAGGCCCCCTATTTCTTGCTTGCCCTTACTGTGCTGCCACAGCTAGTGTCCTTGGTTCAGGCCTGAATCTTCATCAGGCCTGCACTGACCCTCCCTTCTGCATTTCAACCAACTATTGAGCAGTGGGAAGTGAGCCCATACCACTCCCCCATCTGGACAGCCTGCCTCTCTGTTAAAGATTGGTAAACACTCCCACACTGATGAACCAGCAGACAGCACCTGCCCAGCCTTCCCTCAGCCATGTCACCAAACCAGTGTACAGCAAAGGGGGCTTGCCTGGCCCAGAGAATGTGGTGAGAGCTATCATGCCCAAATAAACAAGCAGCAAAGCACGCCTGGCCCTCCCACTCTGACATATCAAAACAAAATAAAGAAACAAGATGAAACAAATGAACATACAATCAATGAATAAAGAAAACAATAGCTTAATGCCTCTTAGCAGATAATACCAAAACATATTAAAAAAGCACAACAAGATAGATCTAGCAAGTGACTAAAATAAAGAATCGGAGGATCTTCTGGTAGAAGAAAAGGCAGTGGAACCACCTGGTATAGAATTCAGAAGACTAATATTAAGGGATTTCCAAAAGATTAGGAAAGACATCAAGGAAAGCACAGATAAAACCAAGGAAAAAATACACAAAATCAAGAAAAACACATAGAAAACCAAAAAAAAAAAAAATCAAAGAAAACAGATAAAGCAATAGAAGAATTCAGGATAATAATACAAGGACAAATGTCAAAATAAATAAACAATTAAAAATCATACAAAAACAGCTACTAGGAATCTAATAGTTAATCAGAAACAGACAACTCAGTAGAAGGTTTCAGGTGCAAATTTAAGACAGTGAGATTGAAGACAAATTCATATATGTTACTTTATTTAAGTAAAAATCAAAGAAAGGAATGAAGAAAACCTAAGAATAATGTGGGAAATAATCAAAAGGAAAAATTTGCTAGTGACCTGAGTTTTAGAATACTGGGAGAAAATGGAAAACACAGAGAAGATGGTTGAAGATTTGCTGGCAGAGAACTCCCCAAATACAATGAAAAACAAAAAGCTGACCATACAAGAAGCTCACAAAAACACATATAGGATAGACCCCAGAAGCAAGTCATCAGGACATATCATAATCACGTTTACCAAAACTAAAGACAAGAAAAGAATCCTGAGAGCCACTGGAAAAAAAACAAAAAGTCACTTACAAAGGGGAAACAATGAGACTAAGATCTAATTACTTGGCAGAAACTATACAGGCAAGAAGGCAACAGGATGACATACATAAAATCTTGAAACGAACAAACAAACAAAAAAAAACCCTGTCAAACCGGAATAATATATCCTGCAAAAATCTGTCTCCAATACAATGGTGAAACTAGGACATTTCCAGATAAACAAAAATTAAATGAATTCCTAAAAACCAAACCAAGCTTGCAAGAAATATTAAAGGGAGTCCTTTGGTTAGAGAACAAACAACATCAGACAACAGCAAGAGTCTCAGACAGCACCATCCAGGTACCAATGTGGGTAAAGAACTCTCAATAATTAAACAAAGCTAAAAGACAGGGAAACAGAGATATCAGTCTGTAAATAAAAGGGGGAATATATGGTGTAGGTACAGAATTTTCAAATGGAGAAGAATTCAAGGGATATCAAGCAACAAAAGTTTGACTCAAACTTAGGAAGATAAGGGTAAATTTCATTGTAAACACAAAGAAAGTTAACAAACCTCATCAGAATAAAAAAGAAGAAAAATGTACATATTCAGTAAACAAAAAATCAACAATAATGAAGGAAAATCTATAACCAAGAAGAATTCTGCACAGGACAGTAATAGGAACAAAGAAAATATTAGTGCCGCAAAAAATAAAATAAATTGACAGCAATTAAACTTACACCTATCAATAATCACAGAGATTGTAAACGGCTTAAATGTACCTGTAAAGAGGCAGACAGTGGCAGAATGGATAAGAAAGCACAACTCATCAACATGCTGTCTACAAGAGACACACCTAAACACAAAGACATAAATATGTTAAAAATCAAAGTATGTAAAAAAATATATCAAGCAAAGGTAACTAAAAAAAGGCAGGAGAGGCAATTCTAATTTCAAACAAAATAGACTTTAAGGCAAAATCAACCATAAAAGACAAGGAAGGACATTATATAATGATTAAAAGGACAATCCACCAAGGAGACATAACCTTAATAAATACCTACACAGTCAATGACAGTGCTCCAAAATACATAACATTATTCTAACCGCACTGAAAATAGTTCCACAATAGTAGGAGACTTCAACATACCACTTTAGGTAGATAACAGAACACCTAGAAAGAAACTCAACAAAGATACAGAATACCTAAAGGCCAAAATCAACAAACTTAACCTTGTAGAAATATACAGAACACTCCACCAAGAGGAGCAGAGTGTACATTCTTTTACAACACACATGGAACATTCTCCAGCATAAAGCCACATTTTAGGCCGCAAAGCAATCCTCTACAAAATCCAAAACATCAAAATAATACAAAGCATTTTCTCTGATACCAATGCCATAAGAGTAAAAATCAATAACAGGAAGTGAAAGGGAAAAAAACATCAAATATGTGGAAACTGAATAACAACTTGCTTAAAAACAACTAGGTAATAGAATAAAACAAAGAGGGAATAAAAAATTCCTAGAATTAAACGAGAATGAAAACACATTATGCCAAATCCTTTGGGACACAGCAAAGGCAGTGCTCTGAGGTCAACTTACAGCAATAAATGCACACATAAAAAAAGAAGAATGGGTCAAAACCAAACATTAGCCCTACAAATAAAAAAAAATAGAGAACAGATAAAAGAGCCCACAGCCACCGGAAGAAAGGAAATAATAAAGATTTAAGCAGAAATAAATAAAATTGAGAACAGAAAAACAATAGAAATAATCCACAAGACCAAAAGTTGGTTATTTAAAAAGAACAAAATCAACAAACCATTGGCCAAACTGACAAAGGAAAAACAAGAGAGGAAGCAAATAATTTCAAATAAGAAATGAGATGAGGGACATTACCAGAAGCCTGACTGAAATAAAAAGGATCATAACAGAATATTATCAAAAATTGTACTCCAACAAATTTGAGAACCTAGAATAAATAAACAAGTTTCTAGAAGCACACTACCTACCTAAACAAGCTGAGAGAGAAAATATGAACAGACTCATAGCAAGGGAAGAGACTGAAGAGGTAATTAGAAAAAAAAAAAAAAAACTCCCAACAAATAAAAAAAATTCCTGGTCCATACGCTTCACTGGAGAATTCTAGCAAACATTTAGAGAACTCCCACCAGTACTGCTCAAACTATTTCAGAGCATAGAAAAGGAAGGAATACTTCTGAATTCATTCTATAAAGCCAGCATAACCCTGATTCTAAAGCCAGGCAAACACACCACAAAAAAAAAAGAAGAAAATTACAGACCAGTATAACTCATGAATACAGATGAAAAAATTCTCAACAAAATTTTAGGCAACAGAATTCAGCCTTATCTCAAAAAAATAATACTTTGCAATCAAGTAGAACTAATACCAGTTATGCAAAGATGGTTCAACATTAGAAAATCAATCAACATAATTTAACACTGTTTTAGTTATCTAGTTTTTAGTTAGTTATCTAGTACTGCTATAACAGAAATACCACAAGTGGATGGCTTTAACAAACAGAGATTTATTCTCTCACAGTCTAAGAGGCTAGACATCTGAATTCAGGGTGCAAGCTCTAGGTGAAAGCTTTCTCTCTGTGTTTGTTCTGGGGGAAGGTCCTTATCATCAATCTTTCCCGGGTCTAGGAGCTTTTAAGCATAGGAACCCTAGGTCCAAAGGACATGCGTGCTCCTGGCTCTTCTCGCTTGGTGTTAATGAGGTCCTCTCTCTGCTCATTTCTCTCTCCTTTTATCTATTGTAAGATAAAAGGTGATGCAAGAGACACCCCAGGGAAACATCCCTTACACCAGATCAGGTCTGTGACCCGAGTAAGGGTGTTGAATCCCACCCTAATCCTCTTTGACAACCTAATCTTGCTTCATTGACCACAGGCAGAGATTAGGATTTATAACACATAAGAAATACATAAGATCACAAGATGGAGGGCAATCACACAATACTGGGAATCATGGCATAGCCTAGTTGACTTATATTTTGCGAGGACACTATTCAACCCACGATTTAAAGTAAAAGAATCTCATGATTGTCTCAATTGACACAGAAAAGCATTTGATAAAGTCCAACACCCATTCCTGATAAAAACTCAATAAAATAGAAATAAAAGGAAAATTCCTCAACATAAGAAAGGGCATCTACACAAATCCAACAATTAACATCACTCTCAACAGAGACAGGCTGAAAGCATTATCCTTCAGAACAGGAACAAGACAAAAATGTCCTTTATCACCACTCCTATTTAACGTTGTGCTGGAAGTCCTAGCTAGAGCAATAAGGCAAGAAAAAGAAATAAAGGGTATTCAAATTGGAAAGGAAAAAGTAAAACTATTCTATTCACAGATGATACGATCCTATACATACAGAACCCCAAAGATTCCAGAAGAAAACTACTGGAACTAATAGAAAGATTCAGCAGAGTAGCAAGATACAAGATCAACATACAAAAATCAGTTGGATTCCTATAAACCAACAAAGAGGACTTTGAAAAGGAAATCAGGAAATCAATACCATTTATAATAGCCCCCCAAAAGATAAAATACTCAGGAATAAATGTAACCATGGACATAAAAGACCTATACAAAGAAAAGTATAAAATGATATTGCAAGAAACCAAAAGAGACCTACATAAATGGAAAAATATATTATGCTCATAGATAGGAAGGTTCAACATTGTGAAAATATCAATCTTACCCAAAGCAATCTACAGATATAATGCAATCTCGATCCAAATACCAACAGCATTCATTACCAAGATGGAAAAACAAATCACCAACTTTATGAAGGAAGCCCCAGGTAAGAAAAGCGTTACTGAAGAAAAATAACAAAGTAAGAGGCCTCATGCTACCTGATCTCAGAACCTACTATACTGTCACAGTAGTCAAAAAGCCTGGTATTAGTACACTGACAGACACATAGACCAATGGAACAGAATCGAGAACCCAAATGTAAATCCATTCAACTACAGTCAGCTGATCTTTGACAAAGGACCAAAGTCCATTAAATGGAGAAAAGACAATCTTTTTAACAAATGTTTCTGGCAAAATTGGATGTCATTCTTAAAAAAAAAAAAAGACACAGGATCCATACCTCACACCATACACAAAAACTAACACAAAATAGATGAAAGAACTAAGTAGAAAATCTAAAACGACAAAGATTATGGAAGAAAAAAATAGGGACAATGCTAGGGGACCTAATACATGGCATAAATTCAATATAAACCATAACTAACAATGTACGAACACCAGAAGATAAACTAGATAACTAGGAGCTCCTAAAAATTAAACACTTATATTCATCAAGAGATTTCACCAAAAGAGTAAAAAGAGAACCTACCGACTGGGAAAAATTTTTGGCTACCACATATCCGACAATGGTCTAATCACTAAAATCTATGGAATACTTCAACACCTCAACAACAAAAAGACAATCCAATTAAAAATGGGTGAAAGATATGAACAGACACTTCACCAAAGAAGACATTCAGGTGACTAACAGACATATGAGGAAATGCTCCCCATCATTAGCCATTAGAGAAATGCATATCAAAAACTACAGTGAGATACCATCTCACTTCAACATTACTGATACTAATAAAAAAAAAAAAAACAGAAAATAACAAATGTGGGAGAAGTTGCAGGAAGATTGGAACTCTTAAGCACTGCTGGTGGGAATGTAAAATGGTACAGTCACTGTGTGGAAAAGGATATGGCACCTCCTTAAAAGCCAGAAATAGAAAATCCATATGGTCCAGCAATCCCACTCCTAGGAATACATCCTAGAGAAATAAGAGCCATCACATGAAAAAACATATGCACACCCAATGTTCATTGCAGCATTATCCATAACAGCATAAAGATGGAAACAAGTGCCCATCGACAGATGAACTGATAAACAAATTACGGTGCATACACACAATGGAATACTATGCAACAATAAATGACAATGACGAATTCATGAAACATCTCACAACATGGATGAATCTGGAGGGCATTAGGGCGAGTGAAATAAGTCAGTCACAAAAGGACAATATTGTATGAGATCATTGTTATAAAAACCCAAGAAAAAGTTTACACGCAGAAAAAAAATATCTTTGATGGTTATGAGGGAGGGAAGAGGTGGCAAGGGGAAATCACAAACTAGATAGTATATTAGTTAACTTCACTGAAGGGAAAGACAACACACATTATAAGGGAAGACAACACAACTTGACCAAGGCAAAGCCACAGAAGGTTTCTGGATACATCCAAACGCGTTGAAGGACTGAGTTACTGGAACTGAGGGCTGGGAAACGTGGTTTCAGGGGACATCTAGGTCAATTGGCATAACATAGTCTGTAAAGAAAATGTTCTGCATCCTACTTCAGTGAGTATCATCTGGGGACTGTAAAGCTTACGAGCAGCCGTGTAAGATACATCTGTGGGTCCCATCATGTTTAGAGCAAAGGAGAATGAAAAAAAACAAAGACACAAGAAAGATATTAGTCCAGAGGACTAATGAACCGCAGACTCCACCAGCCTGAGCCCAGAAGAACTAGATGGTGCCCAGCTACCACCACCACCCGTTCTAACAAGGATCACAATAGAGAGTCCCGGAAAAAGAAAGAGAAAAATGTAGAATAAAATGCACACACACGCTCACACACACACACACACACAAACAGACTTAGTCACCTGACAGAAACTGGAGGAACCCCAGAGAATATGGCCCCTGGACACCCTGCTAACTTAGATCTGAAGCCACTACTCCCAAAGTCCACCTTTCAGCCAAACTTTAGACAGGCCTATTAAAGAAAGAATAACAAACGTGAGGAATGTACTTCTTAGTTAAATCAAGTATACCAGACCAAATGGGCAACACCTACCCAAAAGCAAAGACTAGAAGGCAGGAAGAGTACAGGAAAACTGGGCTAACGGACATGGAGAACCCAGGGTGGAAAGGGGAAAGTGGGAGAGTGCCTACCCGTTGCAAAGATTGCAACCAATGTCACAAAAAAAATTGTTTAAATTTTTTTAATGAAAAGCTAATTTTCACTTTAAACTTTCACCTAAAACTTAATAAAATTACAAAAAAAAAAAAACAACTATAAAAGTTATTTGTTCCATGGAACAACAACAAAAAAAAAAACTGACACTTCCAAGATTTGACAAGGACGAAGACAACTAAACCCTTATTCACTGCTGATAGGGAGTTGTAAAACATTTTGGAGAACAACTTGTCAATATCTGAATAAACTGAGGTATTATATACTGAGGCATATAATCAGTGAGTCAGCAATTCCGATATTAAATATGTACCCTAGAGGAACTTTTGCACACATTTAACACAGGAGATATGCACAAAAATATCCATTGCATCAGGGAATAAATTATAAATTGTTGTGCTTTCATACAATTCATATAACAATAAAAACTAGATAAATAAATGCATGTGGACATATATAGATCTTAAAAATATGATACTGAGTAGAAATAAAATAATCTAAGCAACTTCTGGAATGATACACACTATGACAGCTTTGATACACATTTTTACAATAATAGTGCAAAAGAATAAAAACATGAACTGAGAGCGCAAACATCATATTTGGGAGATTGTTCATCTCTGAGGAAAGGAAATAATGCAATTGCAAAGCGAAACAAAGAGCATTTTTTCATCTTCTGTAATGCTCTTTATATTTTATTTCTTTAAAAAGTAGGATGAAAGGCAGGAGGGGACAGAAAAGTTGGTACCAGGGAACCCAAAGATGAGAAGGGGAGAGTGTTGACATGTCGTGGGGGGAGGGCAACCAATGTCACAAAACAATATGTGTATTAATTGTTCAATGAGAAATTAATTTGCTCTGTAAAACTTCATCTAAAATACAATTTCAAAAAAGAGTTTTAATAAATTTTTCAGTTTTTCAAGCCCAGAATACCATAATTTCACTGCTGAGAGGTGAAACAATAAATATATTACTAATAGAATCAAGCAGAAAAAAAAAATTAGAATGAAATCTGAACCAGGTACAAGAAAATGTTAACATTTCTTCATTCAGGCTGGTGGGCACTTGCATATTTGATATTTTATTATGTCTATTTTCCTTTAGTTTTAAAGTTTATCTATTTTCTTAAGGGAAATGAAAAAGTTTGTCTAGGTGGGAAAATAGTTAAGCATAAAAAAATTTAAAAAAAGAAAACTTGAATCTAGGGCAGGTAAGCTACTTTCACATGTCATTTCCCTGACATTGGCAATCGTAAAGCCAAAACTCTTATATGCTTCAACACTTGCCCTGCTCTTCCAGTTAGTTTAAAGTTCTAGAGAAGCATACCTTAACCCCACAGATGAATATCTTTTGCCAGTTATATAATAATCTATAAAAGCATTGCTTTCTGTGTACGGGACATTGATGTCCAAACGCCAGGGTTGTTTCTTTCTGTCTTTGTTTTCTTTTCCTTTTGTGCAATAAATTGCTGGTTGTCTCAAACCTTCATTGAATGTTGGCAAAAGATCCAGAGAAAAAGATAAAGAGTTTGACAGCCTATGTGAGCGAACAAAAGATTATTTATCCTAATATCTAAGTTGACTTAGGGAAATATTTCAGATCTATCTAATATAGGAGCAACTTCCAAGCTAAAATGGACCCAATTTTCCTCTAGCCTGGGGGCATCTGATACAACATTGGCTAATTTACACTATTACTTCTATGACTCTATCCTTCAGAAAATGTGGCCCGATGGTTGACTTTATCTTTAGTGAGATGATGTGGACAGGTGTGTAGAAGGCTTTCAGACTACCACTAGAGGCAGAAAGGACTGATGAAAATAATTTCACAGAATTGGCATCAGTGAAGGGGAAGAAGGCAGTCATCCACTGAGCTGCAAAATGATGAGTTTGAGAGTTTAAAGTCAATGTAAATCAGGAACTCAAGATACTGATATGGGGGACAACTATGGATTTGGGAACTATAAGTATATTGGGAATTGTTGAAGGCATGGGAGGAGATGGGCTTGCTCAGGAAGAATGCATGAAGTAAGAAGAGAGCAGGGACAGAGAAATAACAAATTTTACCTTATCCACAAATTAAAAGAAACCAATAAAAAAGAACAAGAAGGAAGTTACCAAAAATTTTGATGAGAATGTCGTATAGAAGTGGTGAGAACAGACATCTTTGTCTTGTTCCTGATCTTAGGAATAACGCATTCAGTCCTTCACTATCAGCTTGTTGTTACCTAAGGGGGTATTATAGACCCCTTTATCAGGTTGAGGCAGCTCCCTTCTAATTCAGGTTTTCAGAGAGTTTTATCATAAGTGAATACTGATTTTTTTTTAAGTTCTTTTTCTGCATATGTTGAGAAAATCATATGATTTTTCTTCTATAATATATTAATATGGTGAATTACATTGATTTTCAAAAGTTACACCAACTTCGAATCAATGGGTTGGTACATTTGGTCATTGTATTATCCTTTTCATGTGTTGCTGGTTTTGATTTGCTAATATTTTGTTGCGGACTTATATGTGTATTTTCATAAAACACGTGGGTCTGTATTTTCTTTTTCTATAATGTCTTTGTTTATGTTACCAGGATAAAACTGGCTTCAAAACTGAGTTCAGAAATGTTCCCTGCTCTATAATTTTCTGGGCATGTGACAGTTTAAAAACAATTAATTGAGAATTTTAAGTGTCTGGAACGATCTAGAAAACTTGTTGTGAAGGCTTTGAAAAGTATTTCCATACCAACATGACTATATATCAAACATGGTCAAAATGAAAAATAGATAAAGCTAATGATTCCAAAATAGAAAATATTAAGTGAATGTCATATGTATGTAAGATATTATATGATACTGGGTACAAATATACTGCAATATTGGAAAAAAAATCATCAAATGAGGAAAACACATGTAATTAGAAAGACTGTAAAAACGACTGATGCATACTGATGTGGGGCGGTCAAAGAAGGCTGAAGTCATAATGTTCATTAGTTCTTTGCAGCAGAGATTAAAATGTCATAAATCTGTCAAGCACTTAACAAACTCACTCTAGATTACCAGAGTTATGCCAAAGATTTTCATATATGATACTTGTTTTTGCAGACCTATGGCTAGGACCTTTTGGAGAATGGTGGAGAAAGATGCCCAAATTTCAAATGACAAAACCAACTGCTACATGATTATAAAAAACCCATTAAAGTGTTTTTATTATACTAAATGCTATAGAGGTTTCAGCATGTGAGTAATAACTGCTTATATGTCGGAGGCATTATGTCATTGGTTTCTTAAATCTCTTTCAGGTAAAAAACTCTTACCTTTGAGAGAAAAACAGAAATTTTTAAAACAATAGGAAAACGTTATTCTTTATAGAATACTTCATATACATACAAAGATATTATCTGATACTAGGTGCAGACATACTGCAATATTGAAAAATTATTTCATTTATACCATTATTATTATTTACTTTATTTTTTGTAGCTGGTGGTGTTTGCTTTTGGTAGTGGAGATTCTGGAGTGGCTGAAGCAATGCTGGTAAGTAAACTTGCGAAATGGGGAAACCAGGGGACATGACCATAAAATCAGTGAAACTTGATTTCTTAGCATTGCAACTTTACTGAAAGTCATATTGAGCTCAAGAAATATTTATAGTTTTACACCAACAGGAAGAAATCTGAAAAGAAATTCAAGAAAATGATGCTATTTACAATAGCTCTTAAAAAAAAAAAAAACTAGTAATAAACCTAACCAGGGATGTAACGGACTTATACAAAGAAAACTATAAAACACTGCTACAAAAAAGTGAAAGAGACCTACATAAATGGAAGGGCATTCTGTGCTCATTAATTGGAAGGCTTAATATCGTGAAAATGTCAATGCTATCCAAAGTAATCTATAGATATAATGTAATCTCAATCAAAATTCCAACATCATTCTTAACTGAAATGGAAGAAACTGATCACCAAATTTATAAGGGAAGGAAAGAGGACCCAAATAGTCAAAACAATCTTGCAGAAGAACATAGTAGGAGGCCTCACACTTTCCCAACTTCAAAATATACTATACAGCTATAGTAATCAAAACAGCCTGGTACTGGTTCGATGATAGGCATGTAGACTAATGGAACAGACTTGAGAACCCAGAAATAAGTCTGTCCATCTACGTACAACTGATTTTCAAAAAGGGATCAAAGTCCATTCAACGGGGAAGAAAGGTCCTCTTCAACAAATTGTGTGGGAAAAATTGTATACCCACATGTAGAAAAAATAAAACAGGACCCATGTCTTACCATACATGAAAGCTAACTGAAAATGGATGAAGGATCTAAATGTTGAAGCTTAAACTATAAAGGTTTTGGGAGAAAATATAGAGGCAAAACTATGGAACCTGATTTTTAATTTTTTTTTAATAGTAGATTATCAAACACAACTACAAATGTATGAACAGCACAAGACAAATTAAATAACTGGGACTTCATAAAAATCAAATACTTATGGTCATCAAAAGACTTTACCAAAAGTAAAAAGACAACTGGGAAAAAATCTTTGGAAATGACATAACTCATAAGGATCTAATATCTAAAATATATACAAAACTTCTACAACTCAACAACAAAAAGACTAATAACTCAATTAAAGAATGGAGAAAGGACATTAACAGCCACTTAACCAAAGAATTTCACATTAAAGTGGCCAGCAAGCACATAAAAAGATGTTCATTGTCATTAGCCATCAGAGAGACTGAAATAAAAACCACAATATGATACCATCTCACACCTGCTAAAATGGCAGTGATGAAAGAAGAAAGGGAGGGAGGGAGGGAGGGAGGGAGGGAGGGAGGGAGGGAGGAAGAAAAAGAAAGAAAGAGAACTGCTGATGGGAATGTAAAATGGCACAACTTCTGTGGAAAACAGTATGGCAATTCCTCAAAAATTAAAAATAGACCTACCATATACTCCAGTAATTCCACTCTTAAGTATATATCCCAGGAATCCAATAGAAGGCACGTGAACAAACATTTGTACATGTATGCTAATTGCAGCACTATTCGCAACAGCAAAAAGATGGAAACAACCTAAGTGTCCATCAACAGATGAACGGATAAACAAAATGTGGAACATATGTACAGTGGTATACTACATGGCCATAAGGAAAAAAAATGAGTTCTGAATCATCTTGGAACATGGATGAACCTGAAGGACATTATACTGAGTGAAATCAGTCAATCACAAATAGACAATTATTGTATGATCCCACTTTTATGAAATGACAAGAGTAAATGTATAAAGAGAGACCAATGTTCATTGGCAATTACTAGGGGTGGGAAGGGGGACGAGAAGAGGGAATCATTCTCTAGGTAGCAGTCATTTTTTAGTTATGGTGACTGGAAAGAAAGCACCAAAGAGGGTGATGTTTGCACAACTTGACAAGTGTAATTGATGCCACTTAGTTGTCTATTAGAAAAAGGATAAATTGGTAAATGCTATGTTATATATAATTTCACAACATCAACAACAACCAAAATAGATAGATGATAGATAAATGATAGATGATATAGACAGATAGATAGATAGATGATAGATAGATAGATGATAGATAGATAGATAGATAGATGATAGATAGATGATAGATAGATAGATGATAGATAGATAGATAGATAGATAGATAGATAGATAGATAGATAGATAGATAGATAGATAGATAGATAGATGATAGATAGATAGATAGATGATAGATGTAGATGTAGATATAGGTATAAGTATAGGTATAGGTATAGATATAAAGACAGATATAAAAAATCAAATAGGAGCTACAGATGTGGATACTTCTTAGTCATTACCTATCACCTCATATGGATGGTTTTCGTGGTTTGAAGACTTAGGGTCATCGTCTCATGAGTCAAGTTAGTCCATTGGCATGGCATAGTTCACTAAATTCATATTCTACCTCCTAGTTCGGTGAGTAGCATCTGGGGTCTTAAAACATATGAGTGGCCATCTAAAATACAACTATCAATCTCTATTCATTTGGAACAACAGAAAAATAAATAAATTCATGGATCAGAGAAAGGCCCAGAATACAGTACTAATTGTCTCCATGAATCACAGCTCCTCCACCTTGAGATTAGAACTAGATGGTGCCTGGCTACACCACCGAATATTCTAATCAGGGCTGCAATAGATGGAACCTGGTAGAAAGGAGGTAAATGTGGAACAGAATTTCAAGTTCTGAAAGAATCCAGACCTACTGGACTCATTGAGACTGGAGGAATCCCTGAGACTATTGCCCTGAGATACTTTTTAGACACTGATCAGAAACTATTCCTGAAGTCAACTAAATAGCTGGTTAACTTAAAATGTAAAGAATTTCACCCTTGAGAACTGTCCTTTTTAAAAAACGATACATTTGAGACCAAATGGAGAACAGTTACTCTAAAGCCTACATGAGAAGTCTGAGGGACAGTGAGACTAAATTAATCAAAGCAGAACAGCTAGAATAGAAATAATGATAATGTTGACACAAACTGAAGACTGTAACCAATGTTGCTGAACATTACATGTAGAAATCATTGAACATGAACTTGTTTTGCTGTGTATACTTACACCAAAAATACAATAAAAAAAATTTTTTTTAAATATTTTTGGTTTTGAAAACTTAGAAAAAAATTAATGCTTCTTTGATCTGGGACTAGAAAGAAAAAAATGGCATAAATGCTATATATAACTTAGAAAGTGACCTCAACAAGAATGTGACTCAAAATAAATCCCTCTGTCCTCGAGGCTTAACCCTATACCTGGCACATAATAAGGGCTCAATAAATATTTCTTTATGGAAGTAAGAGATGATCTAAAGAGCTTTTATTCATGTATATTAGATTCCACATCCTCTCCAAGGATAATTTTATTTTAAACTTTTATGTATAAACTATAGAGAACTATCAAGTCTAAGTGTATTACTGCATACAGGGTAAAACTGTTTAACCCATTCATCTTTCAAGGCATAAATTGTAATATTTCTTTCCTCTAGGGATATCAACTTTCATTCCTTGCTAATTTCCTTCTTTATTATTTTTTTTTAATCTGATTAATACACTTCCATTTTTATTAGGTCTAATAGATAGCTGATCTAATTTGAAGCTTATAAATTATTCAGTTATATGTGAATTGATTATAGCACATAACTCCAATAGGCTGGCAATCTTTTCAGAGATTAGAAGTGCCGCTTAGCTCCCTTTCTATGGATGATTAATTTTCAGTGGTTATCAACTCTCAAACTGAAAATTAAGCAATACATATTTGCTTTGTGGATGGCCAGTTTTATTAAAGTAGTAGAGCTGACGAAATTAATTATCGATACCCTATGAAAAGAAGCTAAAATTAAAATGATTTAAAGGAAGCAGGCAGGTATCTATTGTCAATGGTAAAATTCAGTTACTGTCAAAAAGAAATAGCACTAGATTTCATGATTTATGCAACAATTCAGGAGTCATGCATAAAGTATTCTTTGTTTTTACATCTTTTAAGGACAATTGGCTTACATTAGCTAAGGTATATGACTCAAAGTTGATACATTTTAATTTGAGTCAGCAGAAATTTTTCCATCCTCTTTGGTGCTGAGAGGTCGCTGCTGTCTTTGGTGCTGACTGAGAACAAGAGAATATTTTCCACTGGACACTGTCTGCTAAAGTCCAAGTACTTTGCTCTTCTGCTTACTGGGACGTCATTTCTGAATCAAATAATGCAGTTAGTGCTCTGAGAACTAAGAGTGGGTACTTGGCCTTTCTTCCTTGGGCCTAGAAATTCCTGGAACCAGATATTATGTGACAGCTTCCCTGTCAAGGATGACACAGGGCTGCAGGCTGGACTCCCCCGGTGGTGCTTCTCCACAGATGGGTCACCTAGGGACATCTGGGGCCAACTCACGCTCAAAAAGGTTACCTTTGCAATCTAGAGTCCTTTCTATCATACTACCATTAATGATATAATTCATTAAAATCTTAGATAATATGTAAGACTTGTTATTTTTGCATGTGTGGATAGCTTGGGATCATGGCATTGAGGTTATTGGTCACTGCTATTTCCGGGCAAGATAACTTATAGGATCTTATCTTTCATGGCAGCTACCTGAGAGTATGATCTGGGGAATTTGAAGTTTTGAAAGGGAGAAGAAACAACCAAAAAAAAAATATATATATATGTGTAATTATAAAATTCTGAGGGGGAAATGGGAGGATCCTTAGTATTAGTCAGCCCTGGGCAGGGTCTTGCAGGAGTAAAGAATATGTTGACAAAGAAAATTGCTGCTAAATCTCTAATTTTTACCTTCATGTTGTTTATAATAAGCATAAACATGGTTGTAATTTTTGACAATGACTGAAAAATCTATCCACATTCCCCAAACAAATCAAGCTTTAGCTCCCAAACACTCCTCATTTCAGCATCATTAACATATCCTCCAAGTAATCCTCCAGAGAGCAAAGGAAAATAATAGTATTTATTCTTCTTCCTCCTTATAATACTCTTTCCATTAGACACATAAATACTCTAATAAGCAAATATACAAAGAGGACTCACTGCTATTCTGACTCACACTGGAGGCCAGACTCTATGTTCAGCCCCAGCCTATACCCAGAGCCTAGCCACATTGGGCAACCTACAGTCTCCATACTTTTTCATTATCTCTTGTTATATGTTATTTCCAAAAATTTCCACCTCCTCTTGGCTGCTAACCAAAAGGTCAGCAGTTCAAATCCACCAGCTGTTCCTTGGAAACTCTATGGGGCAGTTCTACTCAGTCCTATAGGATCTCCATACAGTTAAAAACACACAGGGAAAAAATCAACACTCTTAGAATCCATTTTCATGTTATAAAAATAACAGCAAATCATGTCCAAAGAAAATAGAGAGGAAGAAATAATAAATATTAGAAAAGAAATTAATGAAATGATAATGGATTAAATCAAAACATCCAAAAATAGGTTCTCCAAAAAGACTAATGAAATTGATAGACACAGTAAGTAATTTCAAGGGAAAGCGAGAAAAAAAGAGAAAAAGAGACAGAGCAAGACAGAGAGAGACAGAAGCACGAATTTCCCATATCAGAAATGAAAAGAGTAACAGGGGACATTACTTTAGCTCCTTTTAATATCAAAAAGAATGACAGATTATTGTGGGTTTCCAGGTCTGGTAATGGTATAGCAATTTGATCAGGCTTATACTTCAACAAAGAATAATTACGAAAATTAGTTTAAATAAATAAACTGTGTGTGTGTATATATTATGTTATGTTATTTTATTTATGTTACTACATTATATATTATATGATATTAAGTTAATTATATCATATTAAGTTAATTATATCACATTAAGTTAATTATATTATATCAATTATATTATATACCCTCTCTTCCCCCAAAAAAAGATGATTGAAGGCACTGGGAGTGATCAAAACCAGCCAGAATCAAGAAAGGATAGAGCTTTTGTAAAAGCACTACATTGGGTAATTAACCCTGAAGAAATAATCCTACCCTCACTGTGCAAAAATCAAGCAGAAGGCTACTGAATTATTCAACTAAGGAGTCAGAGGAGAAATGTGGGACTGACAAACTGGTTGGAATTGAATGGAGGTGGGGAGACTACCAAAAGGGAGGAAGCAAATGGTATAAACAAAAACCCACTGCAGTCAAGTTGATTCTGACTCATAGCAACTCTATAGGAGAGAGCAGAACTGTCCCATAGAGTTTCCAATGAGTGCTTGGTGGATTCAAACTGTTGACCTTTTGGTTAGCAGCCATAGCTCTTAACCACTATGCCACCACGGTTTCCAGCAATGGTAGGGAGTACTAACATATGCATATAAATTCCTCTTAAACTCATGCCTGACTCTTAAATTGCACACATATGCTCTAGACTACAAGGAACACGGATAGGCGGAAGTCTGAAAGAGCTGATGGAGTTTTCAGAAGATTCACGCTGTAAGGGAGATGGTTATTGGAGTTGGAACCTCACACTTTCCATTGAAATCCCAATATGGTTATGCTTCAGGGGTAAAGATGACATTACAGAACTAATGAATTCAACCTTGGAAAAAGGGCAATAATAGAATAAGTCTTCCCTAGCTAAGAGAAAAAAACAAAGCTATCACAAGTAAACTGTGATTAGAGGGAAAAATCAATTAATGGATGTGGAATCACATATAAGCTAGATGCAAATTAGCAGAAGATGTTAAAGTAGCTATGATAAATATGTTAAAGAGTTTGCAGGTAAAGACATGCAATAGGTGACCAAATAATACTGATTTTCCTAAAACCCACACAAGAAGAAATAGATAATCTGAATAAGCCTATATCTATTAAAGAAGTCAAATCAATAATTAATAATCTTTTAAAACAGCACCAGGCCTTGAAGTTTTCACTTTTGAATTCTACTAAACACTTAAGGAAGAAATGATATTAATTCTCTAAGTCTGTTTCAGCAAATGGAAGCAGTAGAAACACTGGCAAACTCATTCAGTGAGCCCACCATTACTCTAATATCAAAATGAGCCCTAGACATTACAAGAAAGAAAAACTATAAACCTGTATTCTCTCATTAACATGGATGCAAAAATTCTCAACAAAATACTAGCACCATGAACAAATGAGATCTATTCTAGATATGCAAAGCTTATTTATCATTTAAAAATCAATTAATGTAATGTGTCACATCAACAGGCTAAAGACGAAAAATTATATGGTCACATCAATATATGTAGTAAAAGTATCTAACAAAATCCAAAAATACATTAATGATAAAATGTCTCACAAACTATTAATGGAAGAAAACTTCCTGAACTTAGTAGAGAGCATCTACAAACAACGACTGCTAATGTCACACTTAATGATAAGAATCCAGATGTTTCCCTCCTGAGGTCAGGAATAAGGCAAGGATGCCTCTTCTCACCACTTCTAGTCGACATCATACTGGAAGTCCTAGAAAATGCAATAAGACAAGAAAAGGAAATATCGGGTCTACAGAATGAGAAGGAAGAAATGAAGATATCTGTGTTCACAGATGATGTGATTATCTATGTAGAAAATCACAAGGAATTGATTAAAAAAAAAAAACTAGATCTGATGAGATTATAGCAAGCTTACTGGGATGCAATATTAATATACTAAAACCTGGGAAAGCCAGAGCATGTTTAAGGCAGAAACCTGTCAGAGAAAGAAAATTTGAATATTTTCCACTAAAACAAGCAATAGAAAAGTGGTAAGCTGCACCGTGTCAAAGATGGAAAACTCATGAGACCCAGACAACAAGACAGTCTCATCAAGTTCCAGCTCTCACAGATTTCACTGTATATAAAAGTCAATTGTTTTCCTATATTCCAGCCATGAACAATCGAAATTCGAAATTAAAAACTCAACACCATCTACTTTAGCAAACAACAATAACAATGAAAGAGATTTAGGTTAAAAGTCTACTGAATATGTACAAGATCTATTTGAAGAAAACTACAAAACTCTGATGAAAGATACCAAAGAAGATCTAAATAAATGGCGAGAGATTCTATGTTGATGAATAGGAAGACGCAATATTGTTAAGATATCAGTTCTTCTCAATTGATTTTAAGATTGTGATAAACATAGTCTCAATAAAAATCTCAGCAATTTACTTTGTGAATATCAACAAATTGCTTCTAAAAACTTATAAGGAAAGACAACAGACCCAGAATAGTCAAACAATACCAAAGAAGAATAAAATATGAGGACTGACAATACCTGACTTCAAGATTTACTATAAAGCTATAGTAATCAAGACAGCACGGTATTGGTGAAATAATAGACAAATATAACAATGGAACATAATAGAGAGCCTGAAATAGTCTCACAAAAATATAGTTAACTGATATTTGACAAAGGAGCAGCAATGGCAATCCAATGGAAAAAGTGCTGTCTTTTCTACAAATGGTGGGGCAACATCTAGATATGTACATGCAAAAATACGAATCTAGACACTGACTTTCACATTCCACAAAACTAACTCAAAATGACTCATAGACCTAAATTAAAACTGCAAAACTATAAAACCTCTAGAAGATAACACAGATACCTTTGAGTTTGGCGATGAGTTTTTTGATACTACACCAGCAGGGTCACCCATGGCAGACAAATTTCAGCTGAGCTTCCAAACTAAGATAGACTAGGAAGAAGGACCTGACAACCTACTACTGAAGAGAATTATCCAGTGAAACCCTTATGAATAGCAACAGAACATTTTCTGATATAGTGCCAGAAGATGAGCCCCCCAGAGTGGAAGACACTCAAAAGATGACTGGGGAAGAGCTGCCTCCTTAGAGTCAACCCTTAATTACATGGATGGAGTCGAGCTTTGGATATCTTCAGTTGCTGATGTGGCATGACTCAAAATGAGAAGAAACAGCTGCAAACATCCATTAACAATCTGAACATGGAATGTATGAAACAAGAATCTAGTAAAACTGGAAATCATCAAAAATGAAATGGAATGCATAAAGATCGATATCTTAGGCATTAGTGAGCTGGAATGGACTGGTATTGGCCATTATGAATTAGAAAATCATATGGTCTACTATGCCTGGAATGACAGCTTGAAGAGGAATAGCGTTCCATTCATTATCAAAAAGAACATATCAAGATCTATCCTGAAGTACGACGCTGTGAGTGATAGGCTTATATGCTGACAAAGGAGACCAGGTAATATGACTATTATTCACATTTACCCACACACCACTAAGGCCAAAGATGAAGAAATTAAACATTTTTACCAGCTTCTGCAGTCAGAAATTGAAGATATACACTGAGTCATTATACCAAAAGAAATGGTTGATATTCAACCATTTCAAGAGGTAGCATACAATCCAGAACTGATGGTACTGAAGGAAGAAGTCCAAGCTGCACTGAAGGCATTGGCAAAAACCAAGACTCCAGAAATTGATGGAATATCAATTTAGCTGTTTCAACAAACGGATGCAGTGCTGGAAGTTCTCACTCATTTATGCCAAGAAATGTGGAAGACAGCTATCTGGCCCACCAACTGGAAGATATCCATATTTATGCCTATTTACCAAGAAAGGTGATCCAACTGAATGCAGAAATCATCGAACAGTATCATTAATATCACACACAAGCAAGATTTTGCTAAAGATGATTCAAAAGTGGCTGCAGTGGTATATCAACAGGAAACTGCCAGAAATTCAGGCCAGATTCAGAAGAGGGTGTGGAACCAGGCATATCTTTGCTGTCAGATGGATTATGGCTGAAAGCAGAGAATACCAGAAGGATGTTTGCATATGTTTTATTGACTATGCAAAGGCATTCAACCGTGTGGATCATAACAAATTATTGATAATGTTGTGAAGAATGAGAATTCGAGAACACATAATTGTGCTCATGAGAAACCTGTGCACAGATCAAGAGGCAATTGTTTGGACAGAACGAGGGGATGCTGCGTGGTTTAAAGTCAGGAAAGGTTTGTTTCAGGGTTGTATCCCTTCACCATACCTATTCAATCTGTATTCTGAGCACATAATCTGAGAAGCTGGACTATATGAAGAAGAATGGGGCATCGGGATTGGAGGAAGACTCATTAACAACCTGAGATATGCAGATGACATAACCTTGTTTGGTGAAAGTAAAGGGGACTTGAAGCACTTACTGATGAAGAGCAAAGACTGCAGCCTTCAGTACGGATTATACCTCACATAAAGAAAAGAAAAACATTCACAACTGGACCAATAAGCAACATCACCATAAAAGGAGAAAAGATTGAAGTTGTCAAGGATTTCATTTTACTTGGATCCACAATCAACATCCATGGAAGTAGCAGACAAGAAATCAAAAGACACATTGCATGGGCAAATATGCTCTGAAAGACCTTTTAAAAGTGTTGAAAAGCAGAGATGTCACCTTGAAGACTAAGGTGCGCCTGACCCAGCCAGACCCAAGCAATGGTATTTTCAATCACAACACATGCATGAGAAAGCTGAATAATAAGTAAGGAAGACCAAAGAAGAATTGACATCTTTGAATTGTGGTGTTGGGAAAGAATATTGAATATACCATGAGCCGTCAAAAGAATGAACAAATCTATCTTAGAAGAAGTACAACCAGAATGTTCCTCAGAAGCAAGGATGGTGAGATGAGTCTTACATACTTTGAACATGTTGTCAGGAAGGATCAGCCCCTGGAGAAGGACACCGTGTTTGGTAAAGTACAGGGTCAGCAGAAAAGAGGAAGACTCTCAATGAGATGGATTGACACAGTGGCTGCAATAACAGGCTCAAGAATAACAATGATTGTAAGGATGGCGCAGGGCTGGTCAGTGTTTTGTTCTGTGGTAGATAGGGTTGTTATGAGTCAGAACCGACTCGATGGCACCTAACAATAACGACAAAAACAACAAAAGCACAGTCCGTAAAAGAGAAAATTGATCTGTTAAATTTCATTATATTAAAAAACTTCTGTTACGTGAAAGACATTGTTAAGAGAATGAAAAGACAAGCCAAAAATGTGGAGAAAATCTTTACAAACATGTCTGATAAGGTACTTGTAGCCAAAAGATACAGAGAACTTTGAAAACTCAACAAAAAGAAAAAAGCCCAATTCAAAAGTGAGCAGACATGGATAGGGAGACTTAACATAGTAAAAATGTCTATTCTACCAAAAGCCATCTATACATACAATGCACTTCCGGTCCAAATTCCAAAGTCATTTTTTAAGGTGATAGAGAAACAAATCACCAACTTCATATGGAAGGGAAAAAAGCCTTGGATAAGTAAAGCATTACTGAAAAAGAAGAAGAAAGTGGGAGGCCTCACTCTACCTGATTTCAGAACCTATTATACAGCCACAGTAGTCAAAACAGCCTGGTACTGGTACAACAACAGGCACATAGACCAGTGGAACAGAATTGAGAACCCAGATATAAATCCATCCACATAAGAGCAGCTGATATTTGACAAAGGCCCAGAGTCAGTTAATTGGGGAAAAGATAGTCTTTTTAACAAATGGTGCTGGCATAACTGGATATCCATTTGCAAAAAAATGAAACAGGACCCATACCTCACACCAAGCACAAAAACTAACTCCAAGTGGATCAAAGACCTAAACATAAAGACTAAAACGATAAAGATCATGGAAGAAAAAATAGGGACAACCTTAGGAGCCCTAATACAGGGCATAAACAGAATACAAAACATTACCAAAAATGACGAAGAAAAACCAGATAACTGGGAGCTCCTAAAAATCAAACACCTATGCTCATCTAAAGACTTCACCAAAAGAGTAAAAAGACCACCTACAGACCGGGAAAGAATTTTCAGCTATGACATCTCCAACCAGCGCCTGATCTCTAAAATCTATATGATTCTGTCAAAACTCAACCACAAAAAGACAAACTACCCAATTAAAAATTGGGCAAAGGATATGAACACACACTTCACTAAAGAAGATATTCAGGCAGCTAACAGATACATGAGAAAATGCTCTCGATCATTAGCCATTAGAGAAATGCAAATTAAAACCACGATGAGATTCCATCTCACTCCAACAAGGCTGGCATCAATCCAAAAAACACAAAAGAATAAATGTTGGAGAGGCTGCGGAGAGACTGGAACTCTTATACACTGCTGGTGGGAATGTAAAATAGTACAACCACTTTGGAAATCTATCTGGGGTTATCTTAAACAGTTAGAAATAGAACTACCATACAACCTAGAAATCCCACTCCTCGGAATATACCCTAGAGAAATAAGAGCCTTCCTACAAACAGATATATGCACACCCAGGTTTATTGCAGCTCTGTTTACAATAGCAAAAAGCTGGAAGCTGAGCAAAATTAGTCAGAGGCAAAAGGACAAATATTATATAAGACCACTATTATAAGATCTTGAGAAATAGTATAAACTGAGAAGAACACATACTTTTGTGGTTACGAGGTGGGGAGGGAGGGAGAGGGTTTTTTACTGATTAGTTAGTAGATAAGAACTGCTTTAGGTGAAGGGAAGGACAACACTCAATACATGGAAGGTCAGCCCAATTGGACTGGACCAAAAGCAAAGAAGTTTCCGGGATAAAATGAATGCTTCAAAGGTCAGCGGAGCAAGGGTGGGGATTTGGGGACCATGGTTTAAGGGGACTTCTAAGTCAATTGGCAAAATAATTCTATTATGAAAACATTCTGCATCCCACTTTGAAATGTGGCGTCTGGGGTCTTAAATGCTAACAAGCGGCCATCTAAGATGCATCAATTGGTCTTAACTCACCTGGATCAGAGGAGAATGAAGAACACCAAGGTCACACAACAACTAAGAGCCCAAGAGACAGAAAGGGCCACATGAACCAGAAACCTACATCATCCTGAGACCAGAAGAACTAGTTGGTGCCCGGCCACAACCGATGACTGCCCTGACAGGGAGCACAACAGAGAACCCCTGAGGGAGCAGGAGATTAGTGGGATGCAGACCCCAAATTCTGACAAAAAGACCAAACTTAATGGTCTGACTGAGACTAGAGGAATCCCGGCGGTCATGGTCCCCAAACCTTCTGTTGGCCCAGGACAGGAACCATTCCCGAAGACAACTCAACAGACATGGAAGGGACTGGACAATGGGTTGGAGAGAGATGCTGATGAAGAGTGAGCTACTTGTATCAGGTGGACACTTGAGACTGTGTTGGTATCTCCTGTCTGGAGGGGAGATGGGAGGGTAGAGAGGGTTGGAAGCTGGCAAAATTGTCATGAAAGGAGAGACCGGAAGGGCTGACTCATTAGGGGGAGAGCAAGTGGGAGTAAGGAGTAAGATGTATACAAACTTATATGTGACAGTCTGACTTGATTTGTAAACGTTCACTTGAAGCTCAATAAAAGTTAATAAAAAAAAAAGTGAGCAGAGCACCTGAACAGTGTATCAAAGAAGATACACAGATGACAAACACTTATAAAGATGTTAAGCATTATGTCATTAGGGAATTGCAAATTAAAAGAACAGTCAGATGCTACTACACAAGTATTTGTTGTTGTTAGTTGACATAGAGTTGATTATGATTCACGGAGGCCTTATGTGTGCAGAATAGAACTGATCCACAGGATTTTTAAGGTTATGACCTTTCAGAAGTTGATTGCAAGGTCTGAGGTACCTCTGAGTAGGTTTGACTAGACACATGCACGTATTAAAATGGTTAAAATACAACACACTGACAGCACCAAATGTTGGCAAGAACATGGAACAACAGTAACACTTAATCACTGCTGATGTGAATAAGAAATGGTAGAGTTACTCTGAAAGAGAATTTTGAAGTTCATTAAAAAGCTAACCTTGGGGGCGGAGCCAAGATGGCGGACTAGGCAGACGTTACCTCGGATCCCTCTTACAACAAAGACACGGAAAAACAAGTGAATCGATCACATACATAACAATTTACGAACCCTGAACAACAAACACAGATTTAGAGACGGAGAACGAACTAATACGGGGAAGCAGCGATTGTTTCCAGAGCCTGGAGCCAGCGTACCAGTCAGGTACGGCACAAGCACAGAGACCTGCTCCACCCCCCTGAACTAACCCCGGGAGGGGGACCAGCCGGTTCCACGGGCGGCGTGGGACGCAGCCGGTAGGAGAAGTCCCTGGGAGGCAGTGACTGATCTTGGAGCAGAAAGAGCAGCATCCGAGCCGGGGAACCGTCTCGCACGGATTTGGACTGCACGCAGGTACGCCATAAACACGGAGAGTTGCTCCACCCCCTGAACTAACCCCGGGAAGGGGACCAGCAGGGTCGCGCGGGCGGCGTGGGACGCAGCCGGTAGGAGAAGTCCCCGGGAGGCAGCGACTGGTATTGGAGTGGGGAGAACAGCGTTCCAGCCGGGACACTCGGTCGCGGCACAAGCACGGGGAGCTACTCCACCCATCTGAACTAACCCCGGGAGGGGGCCTACCTGGTTCAAGGGGGCGGCACGGCCACGCGGCTGGAGGGAAGAGAAGTCCCCGGGAGGCAGCGACTGATTTTGGAGTTGAGAGTGCACCGTCCCAGTAGGGGAGCCTTGACGCTGGGCGTGGGGCTGGAAGAGGAGGATCTGACCGTGACTCCAGCGGGCCAGACCCCCTGGGGGCAATCTCCACACAGTCAGCACACATAGGCGACGCGCCCGCGGGAATCTCAGATATAACAGTCATTCCAAGCAAGACAAGCAACTCTGGCTATATTCTGAGGTGCTACTCTCCTATCTCTCTGTTCCCTCCCCCACCCTCCCCAGGCGGCTTCATTAACATCTGAATAGCCTGAGCCAGAGGGAGAACTCTGATAGGGATCTGATCGCAGTTTTTTTTTAGCGGATTTTCTGGAAAAACTAGTTTCCCAGTGATGGCTCGGAGACAACAATCCATATCAAACCACTTAAAGAAGCAGACCGTGACAGCTTCTCCAACCCCCCAAACAAAAGAATCAAAATCTTTTCCAAATGAAGATACAATTTTGGAATTATCAGATACAGAATATAAAAAACTAATTTACAGAATGCTTAATGATATCACAAATGAAATTAGGATATCTGCAGAAAAAGCCAAGGAACACACTGATAAAACTGTTGAAGAACTCAAAAAGATTATTCAAGAACATACTGGAAAAATTAATAAGTTGCAAGAATCTATAGAGAGACAACATGTAGAAATCCAAAAGATTAACAATAAAATAACAGAATTAGACAACACACTAGGAAGTCAGAGGAGCAGACTCGAGCAATTAGAATGCAGACTGGGACATCTGGAGGACCAGGGAATCAACACCAACATAGCTGAAAAAAAATCAGATAAAAGAATTAAAAAAAATGAAGAAACCCTAAGAATTATGTGGGACTCTATCAAGAAGGATAACCTGCGGGTGATTGGAGTCCCAGAACAGGGAGGGGGGACAGAAAACACAGAGAAAATAGTTGAAGAACTCCTGACAGAAAACTTCCCTGACATCATGAAAGACGAAAGGATATCTATCCAAGATGCTCATCGAACCCCATTTAAGATTGATCCAAAAAGAAAAACACCTAGACATATAATCATCAAACTCACCAAAACCAAAGATAAACAGAAAATTTTAAAAGCAGCCAGGGAGAAAAGAAAGGTTTCCTTCAAGGGAGAATCAATAAGAATATGTTCTGACTACTCAGCAGAAACCATGCAGGCAAGAAGGGAATGGGACGACATATACAGAACACTGAAGGAGAAAAACTGCCAACCAAGGATCATATATCCAGCAAAACTCTCTCTGAAATATGAAGGCGAAATTAAGATATTTACAGACAAACACAAGTTTAGAGAATTTGCAAAAACCAAACCAAAGCTACAAGAAATACTAAAGGATATTGTTTGGTCAGAGAACCAATAATATCAGATATCAGCACAACACAAGGTCACAAAACAGAACGTCCTGATATCAACTCAAATAGGGAAATCACAAAAACAAACAAATTAAGATTAATTAAAAAAAAAAATACACATAACAGGGAATCATGGAAGACAATAGGTAAAAGATCACAATAATCAAAAAGAGGGACTAAATACAGGAGGCATTGAACTGCCATATGGAGAGTGATACAAGGCGATATAGAACAATACAAGTTAGGTTTTTACTTAGAAAAATAGGGGTATATAATGAGGTAACCACAAAAAGGTATAACAATTCTATAACTCAAGACAAAAACCAAGAAAAACGTAACGACTCAACTAACATAAAGTCAAACACTATGAAAATGAGGATCTCACAATTTACTAAGAAAAACGCCTCAGCACAAAAAAGTATGTGGAAAAATGACATTGTCAACAACACACATAAAAAGGCATCAAAATGACAGCACTAAAAACTTATTTATCTATAATTACCCTGAATGTAAATGGACTAAATGCACCAATAAAGAGACAGAGAGTCACAGACTGGATAAAGAAACACGATCCATCTATATGCTGCCTACAAGAGACACACCTTAGACTTAGAGACACAAACAAACTAAAACTCAAAGGATGGAAAAAAGTATATCAAGCAAACAATAAGCAAAAAAGAAGAGGAGTAGCAATATTAATTTCTGACAAAATAGACTTTAGACTTAAATCCACCACAAAGGATAAAGAAGGACACTATATAATGATAAAAGGGACAATTGATCAGGAAGACATAACCATATTAAATATTTACGCACCCAATGACAGGGCTGCAAGATACATAAATCAAATTTTAACAGAACTGAAAAGCGAGATAGATACCTCCACAATTATAGTAGGAGACTTCAACACACCACTTTCGGAGAAGGACAGGACATCCAGTAAGAAGCTCAACAGAGACACGGAAGATCTAATTACAACAATCAACCAACTTGACCTCATTGACTTATACAGAACTCTCCACCCAACTGCTGCAAAATATACTTTTTTTTCCAGCGCACATGGAACATTCTCTAGAATAGACCACATATTAGGTCATAAAACAAACCTTTGCAGAGTCCAAAACATCGAAATATTACAAAGCATCTTCTCAGACCACAAGGCAATAAAACTAGAGATCAATAACAGAAAAACGAGGGAAAAGAAATCAAATACTTGGAAAATGAACAATACCCTCCTGAAAAAAGACTGGGTTATAGAAGACATCAAGGAGGGAATAAGGAAATTCATAGAAAGCAACGAGAATGAAAATATTTCCTATCAAAACCTCTGGGACACAGCAAAAGCAGTGCTCAGAGGCCAATTTATATCAATAAATGCACACATACAAAAAGAAGAAAGAGCCAAAAGCAGAGAACTGTCCCTACAACTTGAACAAATAGAAAGTGAGCAACAAAAGAATCCATCAGGCACCAGAAGAAAACAAATAATAAAAATTAGAGCTGAACTAAATGAATTAGAGAACAGAAAAACAATCGAAAGAATTAACAAAGCCAAAAGCTGGTTCTTTGAAAAAATTAACAAAATTGATAAACCATTGGCTAGACTGACTAAAGAAATACAGGAAAGGAAACAAATAACCCGAATAAGAAATGAGAAGGACCACATCACAACAGAACCAAATGAAATTAAAAGAATCATTTCAGATTATTATGAAAAATTGTACTCTAACAAATTTGAAAACCTAGAAGAAATGGATGAATTCCTGGAAAAACACTACCTACCTAAACTAACACATTCAGAAGTAGAACAACTAAATAGACCCATAACAAAAAAAGAGATTGAAACGGTAATCAAAAAACTCCCAAGAAAAAAAAGCCCTGGCCCGGACGGCTTCACTGCAGAGTTCTACCAAATTTTCAGAGAAGAGTTAACACCACTACTACTAAAGGTATTCCAAAGCATAGAAAATGACGGAATACTACCCAACTCATTCTATGAAGCCACCATCTCCCTGATACCAAAACCAGGTAAAGACATTACAAAAAAAGAAAATTATAGACCTATATCCCTCATGAACATTGATGCAAAAATCCTCAACAAAATTCTAGCCAATAGAATCCAACGACACATCAAAAAAATAATTCACCCTGATCAAGTGGGATTTATACCAAGTATGCAAGGCTGGTTTAATATCAGAAAAACCATTAATGTAATCCACCACATAAATAAAACAAAAGACAAAAACCACATGATCTTATCAATTGATGCAGAAAAGGCATTTGACAAAGTCCAACACCCATTCATGATAAAAACTCTTAACAAAATAGGAATTGAAGGAAAATTCCTCAACATAATAAAGGGCATCTATGCAAAGCCAACAGCCAATATCACTCTAAATGGAGAGAACCTGAAAGCATTTCCCTTGAGAACGGGAACCAGACAAGGATGCCCTTTATCACCGCTCTTATTCAACATCTTGTTGGAAGTCTTAGCCAGGGCAATCAGGCTAGACAAAGAAATAAAAGGTATCCGGATTGGCAAGGAAGAAGTAAAGTTATCACTATTTGCAGATGACATGATTATATACACAGAAAACCCTAAGGAATCCTCCAGAAAACTACTGAAACTAATTGAAGAGTTTGGCAGAGTCTCAGGTTATAAAATAAACATACAAAAATCACTTGGATTCCTCTACATCAACAAAAAGAACACCGAAGAGGAAATAACCAAATCAATACCATTCACAGTAGCCCCCAAGAAGATAAGATACTTAGGAATAAATCTTACCAAGGATGTAAAAGACCTATACAAAGAAAACTACAAAGCTCTACTACAAGAAATTCAAAAGGACATACTTAAGTGGAAAAACATACCTTGCTCATGGATAGGAAGACTTAACATAGTAAAAATGTCTATTCTACCAAAAGCCATCTATACATTTAACGCACTTCCGATCCAAATTCCAATGTCATATTTTAAGGGGATAGAGAAACAAATCACCAATTTCATATGGAATGGAAAGAAGCCCCGGATAAGCAAAGCACTACTGAAAAACAAGAAGAAAGTGGGAGGCCTCACCTTACCCGACTTCAGAACCTATTATACAGCCACAGTAGTCAAAACAGCCTGGTATTGGTACAACAACAGACACATAGACCAATGGAACAGAATTGAGAACCCAGACATAGATCCATCCATGTATGAGCAGCTGATATTTGACAAAGGACCAGTGTCAATTAACTGGGGAAAAGATAGCCTTTTTAACAAATGGTGCTGGCATAACTGGATATCCATTTGCAAAAAAATGAAACAGGACCCATACCTCACACCATGCACAAAAACTAACTCCAAGTGGATCAAAGACCTAAACATAAAGACTAAAACGATAAAGATCATGGAAGAAAAAATTGGGACAACCCTAGGAGCCCTAATACAAGGTATAAACAGAATACAAAACATTACCAAAAATGATGAAGAGAAACCTGATAACTGGGAGCTCCTAAAAATCAAACACCTATGCTCATCTAAAGACTTCACCAAAAGAGTAAAAAGACCACCTACAGATTGGGAAAGAATTTTCAGCTATGACATCTCCGACCAGCGCCTGATCTCTAAAATCTACATGATTCTGTCCAAACTCAACCACAAAAAGACAAACAACCCAATCAAGAAGTGGGCAAAGGATATGAACACACATTTCTCTAAAGAAGATATTCAGGCAGCCAACAGATACATGAGAAAATGCTCTCGATCATTAGCCATTAGAGAAATGCAAATTAAAACTACGATGAGATTCCATCTCACACCAGCAAGGCTGGCATTAATCCAAAAAACACAAAATAATAAATGTTGGAGAGGCTGCGGAGAGATTGGAACTCTCATACACTGCTGGTGGGAATGTAAAATGGTACAACCACTTTGGAAATCTATCTGGCGTTATCTTAAACAGTTAGAAATAGAACTACCATACAACCCAGAAATCCCACTCCTAGGAATATATCCTAGAGATACAAGAGCCTTCATACAAACAGATATATGCACACCCATGTTTATTGCAGCTCTGTTTACAATAGCAAAAAGTTGGAAGCAACCAAGGTGTCCATCAACGGATGAATGGGTAAATAAATTGTGGTATATTCACACAATGGAATACTACGCATCGATAAAGAACAGTGACGAATCTGTGAAACATTTCATAACATGGAGGAACCTGGAAGGCATTATGCTGAGCGAAATGAGTCAGAGGCAAAAGGACAAATATTGTATAAGACCACTATTATAAGATCTTGAGAAATAGTAAACCTGAGAAGAACACATACTTTTGTGGTTACGAGGGGGGGAGGGGGGGAGGGTGGGAGAGGGTTTTTTTATTGATTAATCAGTAGATAAGAACTGCTTTAGGTGAAGGGAAAGACAACACTCAATACATGGAAGGTCAGCTCAATTGGACTGGACCAAAAGCAAAGAAGTTTCCGGGATAAAATGAATGCTTCAAAGGTCAGCGGAGCAAGCGCGGGGGTCTGGGGAACATGGTTTGCGGGGACTTCTAAGTCAATTGGCAAAATAATTCTATTATGAAATCATTCTGCATCCCACTTTGAAATGTGGCGTCTGGGGTCTTAAATGCTAACAAGCAGCCATCTAAGATGCATCAATTGGTCTCAACCCACCTGGAGCAAAGGAAAATGAAGAACACCAAGCCCACATGACAACTAAGAGCCCAAGAGACAGAAAGGGCCACATGAACCAGAGACCTACATCATCCTGAGACCAGAAGAACTAGTTGGTGCCCGGCCACAATCGATGACTGCCCTGACAGGGAGCACAGCAGAGGACCCCTGAGGGAGCAGGAGATCAGTGGGATGCAGACCCCAAATTCTCATAAGAAGACCAAACTTAATGGTCTGACTGAGACTGGAGGAATCCCGGCGGCCATGCTCCCCAGACCTTCAGTTGACACAGGACAGGAACCATCCCCGAAGACAACTCATCAGAAATGAAAGGGACTGGTCAGCGGGTGGGAGAGAGATGCTGATGAAGAGTGAGCTAATTATATCAGGTGGACACTTGAGATTGTGTTGGCAACTCTTGTCTGGAGGGGGGATGGGAGGATAGAGAGAGAGGGAAGCCGGCAAAATTGTCAAGAAAGGAGAGACTGAAAGGGCTGACTCAAGACGGGGAGAGTAAGTGGGAGTAGGGAGTGATATGTATGTAAACTTATATGTGACAGACTGATTGGATTTGTAAACGTTCACTTGAAGCTTAATAAAAGTTATTATAAAAAAAAAATCTAAAAAAAAAAAAAAGCTAACCTTAATCTTCATACAATCCAGCAATCATGCTCTTGAGTATTTACCCAAATTAGCTGAACACTTATGTCTACATAAAGACTTGAACATGAATATTTATAGCAGCTCTACCCAGAATTTCAAAATATTGGAAGGAACTAAGATGTCTTTCAATCTGTGAATGAATAAACAAACCATAGTTCAACAGAACATTATTCAGCAATAAAGAGAAATAAACCATCAAGCCATGAGAAGATATGGAGGAACCTTAAATGAAGTGAACGAAGCCAGTCCAAAAACAGCTACATACTGTTTGATTCCAAACATAACATTACTGGAAAAGAAAAACCTTAGAGTCAGTAAAAAGATCAGGGGTTTCCAAGGATTGGGACAGAAGGGAAAGGCGTGAGCAGGTGGACATTTTTTCAGGTAGTGAAACCATCCTGTATGACACAGCATTGAAGGGTACGCAAGATTACACATTTACTAAAACCCATAAAAACTGTATAACACAAAGAGTAAATCCTTATGTAAACCATGGTGTCTTGGTCACCTAGTGCTGCTATAATAGAAATATCACAAGTGGATGGCTTTAACAAAAAGAAATTTGTTCATTCACAATCTAGGAGGCCAGAAGTCTGAATTCAGGGTACTAGCTCCAGGGTAAGACTCTCTCTCTCTGTCAGCTCTGGGGGAAGGTCCCTGTCATCAATCTTCCCCTAGCCTAGGAGCTTCTCAGCATAGGGACCCCAGGTCCAAAGGATGCAATGTTCTTCTGGCTTTTGTGTCTTGGTGGTATGAGGTCCATGTCTCTCTGATCACTTCTCTCTTTTGTATCTCTGACTTAAGACACAACCTAATTTTGTAGATTGAATCATGCTTCGTTAACATAACTGCCTATTATCCTGCCTAACTAACATCATAGAGGTAGGATTTACAACATACAGGAACATCACGTCAGATGACAAAATGGTGGACAATCACACGATACTGGGATTCATGGCTTTGACAAGTTGATACACATTCTTGGGGGACACAATTCAATTCATAACACTTGGACTTATTTAATAGTAACGTGTCAATATTAGTTCATCAACAAATGTACCACACCAATGCAAGATGTTAGTAATAGGGAAAATTTCAGGCAGAGAAAGAGGGAGTATATGGGAACCATCTGTACTTTCTGCTCAATTTTCCTGTAACACTAAACTGCTCTAGAAAATAAAGTCTATTAATTAAAAAAAAAAAAAAAAGTGAAATAAAGACTTTTTTGAAATAAAAGCTGGGAAAATTTGTTGCCAGCAGAGCCATACTACAAGAAATTCTAAAACAATTCTTAAGTCTGAAGGGAAATAACAAATCAAATGTTGGATCTATAGGGAAAAGGGAAGAGCTGAGAAAATGGTAATGGAAATGGTAAAAGACTGCTTTTCCTTTTATTTCATAAATTCTTTAAACACTAACTGACAGTTAAAAGAAAAATAATAAAGCATTGTGGGGTTTGTAACAAAAGTAGAAGTAAAGAATATGACAACTGTAACACAAACGGTAAGAGGGGTTGTAAATGGAATTATTCTGTTGTATGGCTCTTGCAATATACATGAGTCAGTAATACTACATCAAGTGTTGTTAGGTGCCATCAAGTTGGTTCTGACTCATAGTGACCCTATGTACAACAGAAAGAAATATTGCCCGGTCCTGCACCATCCTCACAATCATTGTTATGTTTGAGCCATTGTTGCTGCAACTGTGTCAATCCATCTCATTGAAGGTCTTCCTCTTTTTCACTGACCCTCTGCTTTACCAAGCATGATGTCCTTTTCCAGGGAATGATTCCTCCTGATAACTTGTCCAAAGTATGTAAGATGATATCTCGTCGCTTTTGCTTCTAATGAGCATTCTGGCTGTACTTCCAGGGCAGATGTGTTTGTCCTATAAGTTCCTGATATATTCAATATTCTTCACCAACACCATAATTGAAAGGCGTCAATTACTCTTTGGTCTTCCTTATTCATTATCCAGCTTTCACATGCATGTGGTGACTGAAAACACCATGGCTTGGATCAGGTGCACCTTAGTTCTCAAAGCTTTTTAACACTTTATGGAGGTCCTTTGCAGCAGATTAGCCCAATATAATGTGTCATTTGATTTCTTGACTGCTGCTTCCATGGGCTTTGATTGTGGATCCAAGTAAAATGAAATCCTTGACAACTTCAATCTTTTCTCTGTTTATCATGTTGCTTATTGGTCCAGTTGTGAAGATTTTTGTTTTCTTTATGTTGAAGTGTAATCCATAGTGAAGACTGTAGTCTTTCATCTTCATCAGTAAGTGCTTCAAGTCCTCTTCACTTTCAGTAAGCAAGGTGGGGTCATCTGCATATGGCAAGATGTTAATGAGTCTTCTTTCCATCTTGATGCTGCATTTTTCTTCACATAGTCCAGTTTTTAGAATTATTTGCTAAGCATACAGATTTAATAATTATGGTGAAAGGATACAACCCTGATACGCACCCTTCTTGACTCAAACCAAGCAGTATCCCCTTGTTCTGTTCAAACAACTGCTTCTTGGTCTAAGCAGAGATTCCACATGAGAATAAGTAAGTGCTCTGGAATTCCCATTCTTCGCAATGGTTTCCATAATTTGTTACAATTTGCATAGTTGAAATGCCTTTGCACAGTCAATAAAGCTCAGGTAAACATCTCTCTGGTATTCTCTGCTTTCAACCACGATCCATCTGACATCAGCAATGAAATCCTCGTTCCATGCCCACTTCTGAATCTGGCTTGAATTTCTGGCAGTTCCCTGTTAATGTATTGCTGCAACTACTTTTGAATGATCTTCAGCAAAACTTTACTTGCATGTGATACTAATGACATTGTTCAATAAGTTCCGCATTCTGTTGGATCACCTTTCTTTGGAATGGGCACAAATATAGATCTCTTCCTGTTGGTTGTCCAGGTAGCTGCCTTCCAAATTTCTTGGCATAGATGAATTAGTGCTTCTGGCAGTGCATGGTTTGCTGAAACATTTCAATTAGTATTCCATCAATTCCCAGAGCCTTGTTTTTCACCAATACCTTAAGTGCACGTTGGACCTTTTCCTTCAGTACCATTGGTTCTTGACCATATGCTACCTCCTGAAATGGTTGAATGTCAACCAATTCTCTTTGATACCATGACTCTGTGTAGTCCTTCCATCTTCTTTTGATTCTTCCTGGGTCATTTAATATTTTCCCTGTAGAATCCTTCAATATTGCAACTCAGGCATTAATTTTTTCTTCAGTTTTCAGCTTGAAAAATGCTGAGCATGTTCTTCTCTTTCAGTTCCCTAACTCCAGGTCTTTGCACATGTCATTATAATACTTTACTTTGTCTTCTGAAGCCTCCCTTCGAAATCTTCTGATCAGCTCTTTTACTTCTTCATTTTTTTTTCCTTTCATTTTAGCTACTCGACATTCAAGAGCAAGTTTCAGAGTCTCTTCTGACATCCATTTTTATCTTTTCTTTCTTTCCTGTCTGTTTAATAACCTGTTGCTTTCTTCATGTATGATGTCCTTGATCTCATCCACAACGCTGTCATCGGTGTCCAACATGTCAAATCTATTTGTCTCTATATTCAGGTGGAATATATTCAAGGTTGTATTTTGGCTCTCGTGGGCTTGTTCTAATTTTCTTCAGCTTCAATTTGAACTTGCATATGAGCAATTGATGGTCTGCTTCACGATCAGCCTCTGGCCTTGTTCTGACTGATGATATTGAGCTTTTCCATTGTCTTTTTCCACCGATGTAGTCAACCTGATTCCTGTGTATTTCATCTGGTGATGTCCATGGGTATAGTCGCCGTTTACATTGGTGAAAAAAGGTATTTGCAATGAAGACGTTGTTGGTCTTCCAAAATCCTGTCATGGGATCTCCAGTGTCATTTCTATCACCAGGCCATATTTTCCAATTACCAAATCTTCTTATTTGTTTCCAACTTTCATATTTCAATTACCAGTAATTATCAATGCATCCTGATTGAATGTTTGATCACTGTCAGACTGCAGAAGTTGGCAAAAATCTTTAATTTCTTCATCTTTGGCCTTAGTGGTTGGTGCATAAATTTGAATAATAGTCTATTAATTGGTTGTCCTTATAGGTATATGGGTATTATCATATCACTGACAGCATCGTACTTCAGGATAGATCTTGAAATGTTGTCCTTGATGAGGAATGGAATGCTATTCCTCTTCAATTTGTTGTTCCTGCCATAGTAGACCATATGATTGTCTTATCTGAAATGACCAATATCAGTCCATTTCAGCTCACTAATGCCTAGGCTATCAATGTTTATGCATTCCATTTCATTTTTGATGACTTCCAATTTTCCTAGCTTCATACTTCATACATTCCATGTTCTGATTATTAATGGATGTTTGCAGCTGTTTCTTCTCATTTTGAGTCATGCTACATCAGCAAGTGTAGATCTTGAAAGCTTGACTCCATCCATGTTACTAATATCAATTCTACTTTGAGGAGGTAGCTCTTCCCCAGATGTATTTTAAGTGCCTTCAATCTGAGGGACTCATCTTCTTTTACTAAATCAGACAATGTTCCACTGCTATTATAAGTTTTTCACTGGACAATTTTTTCCAAAATAGACTGCCAGTTCCTTCTTCCTAGTCTGTGTTAGTCTGGAAGCTTAGCTACAACTTGTCCACCAAGGGTTACCCTGCTGATATTTGAAATACCAGTGGCAAAACTTCCAGTATCACAGCAACATGGAAGCCACCACTGTATGACAAATTGACAGACACGTGGGGAATTACATCAAGTAAGCAGTGATAAGTTGAGAATATATAGTTTGATTTCTAGTTAAATAAATAAAGTCAAATAAATAAGTAGAAATAGTTAAAAGTCAGAGCTCCCAATGGCCAAAGCTAGAACAATTTGAGCAATAACACACACACACACACAAAAATAATAATATTTTATTATAACCACCAAATAAATATTTATGAGTACATTCTGATATAAACAAATGACTGAATAAACACATAAAAAGGAGTAGATCTTTCTTACACAAAGTTCCCAAATAATACATGAGATACTTCTTCCTCCAGGTGATGAAGGTTAATTCCCCTTCCCTTGAGCATGGACTGGATTTAGTGACTCACTTCCACTTCCAGAGAGCTGTATATAAGAAGGTAAAATAGTAATTTTACAGTAGAGGAATTTGGAAGACCCTGCCTCAACAATGTGATCGACATTAGAAAAATACCAGACAAACAAAATTATGGGACATTCTGTAAAATGACCAGTACTTTTCAAAAATATCAAGATCACGAAAAACAAGGATAAAATGAGAGATTGTCACAGATAGGAGAAGACTAAGGAGATATCATAATGAAATGCAATGGTTGAATACTAGAATAGATTCTTGATCAGAAAAAGGACATTAGTAGAAAATCTGATAAAATTCAAATACAGCCTGTAGTTTAGATAATAGTATTATACTGATATTAATTTCTTAGTTTTGATAGATATTCTGTGGTTATGTTAACATTACAAAAACCTGGGTATAGGGTATACAGGAGCTTTCTGTACTATCTTTGCAAAATTTTTATAAATCTAAAATCATTTCAAATAAAAAATTTTAAAGCCAATGTAGATAATAGGTAGAATTGAACACTAAAAAAAAAACTAAATTTATTTTTTTTTAATGTATTAACCTCAAAGAAGATAGCAAATCTGGAACAAAAGAAAAAAAAGAAGGAACTAATAAAAAATAACAATTGGGTAGATTTTAACACAACCACATCAATACATTAAATTCCATTAAATGTAAATTGACTAAACACTCCAACTAAAAGGTAAACTTTGCCACAGTAGACTTAAAAAACAAGGCCTAATTATCTGTTTATAAGCAATGCAGTATAAAAATAAAGAAAGATTAAAATTGTAAGATCGAAATAGATACTCAAAGAAAATGAAGACCATATGAAAATGAAACATCTATGTTATTATGACATCATGGCAGGAAGAATTGACAAAGAAAAAATATTACTATAGAATTGTCAAGTCATCAAGAATGCATGACAATTCTAAATGTACATATGCCTAACAAAACGTCAAGTTGGGTATATTCCAGGAGTCAAAATTTGTTTTAGTATATCAAAATCCCTGTAATCCATCCCATTATGAGAACATTAGAGAATTCATATGATTATCTTAAAGCACTTGGTAAAATTCAACATTTATGTGTAAAAAAAAAAAGCTCTTAGCCACTAAAAATAGAAGGAAACATTTTTGGTGTGATATAGTAATAATCCACAAAAAACCTACAGCAAAAATCCTAAATGCTTTCCCCTGAGATTGGGAATAGGTTAAGTAAGCCATATATCTCCATTTCTATACAGTATTGTGCTCTAGGTCTTATTCAGTACAGTGGAGCAAGAAACTCTTAAAGATATAAGGCTTGGTAAGAAAGTAATAAAAACAATCATTATTTTGCATGTAATTAATGCAAAGAGTGCATAGAACTCCCTAAAACAATCTAGTCAAACTATTAAAATTAAGAATTGAATTTGGCAAACTCACTGTCAGTTATTACATAAAACTCAATTGTCTTTCTATACACTAAAGCAAATGAACAGAAATGCAGTTTTTTCAAATACTATCGTTTACAAAGCAAACTTTTAAAAACAGGACACAAAAAGCACTGACCCAAAAAGATAAATTGGACTGTTGTAAGAACAAAAACATCTCTTCAATAAAAGGAACAAACCATAGACTGAGAAAATATATACACAATACATATATTCAATGAGGGAGTCCAGAATATATGAAGAATTTCTACGTATCAGTAAGATACAGACACACGAAAAAATGGAAATGCAGGCAAAAGCCTTGAGTGGGCATTTCACAAATGAACAAATCCAGTAAGTACTTAAGGAGGTGCTTCTGTAAAGATTTCAGCCTTGGAAACCTTATGGGTCAGCACTACTCTGTCCTATAGGGTAGCTGTGAGTCGAAACTGACGTGACAGCAACTCTTTTTGTTTGTTTTTGTTTTTATTTTTTTAATACACATACCATTGTAGCTACCAATTTAAAAATCTAAATATACCAAATGCTATGTTTATAAAAGATATGAAGAAACTAAAACTCTCATTCTACGCTGGATGAAATATAAAAATTTAAACCACTTTGGGAAATGCTTTGATAGCATTTACTAAAGCTTAACGTAAGCTTACCTTATGACACAGTGGTTTTATTCCTAGGTGTACAATCAAAAGAAACGTGTACATTTGGATACTAAAAGACATGTGCCAGAATATAGAGCAAGAAGACAGTTACAAAAAAATACATACTTTGTGGCTCCATTTTCATAAATCTCAAAAACTGTCAAAACTAATTGATGATACGTTAAGATAGTACTTAACTCTGGAGAAAGTAGTGACTGAAATAGAAGGCTTCTGAGTTACTGGCACTATTCTATTTCTTGATCTGTGTAGAGGCTACACATGTATGTTCTTAGAGCTGTACGGATATGATTGGTGTACTGTCTTGCAAGTACCTTATTTTAAATAAAGTTTATGCACATAGATGTATATGCAGATAGGTAGGTAGGTAGGTGGATAGGTAGGTAAGTAGATAGGTGGATAAGTGGATAGATAGACAGGTGGACAGACAGAGACAGGCAGGTAGGCAGGCAGATAGATATACAGACAGGCAGGTAGACAGAGACAGGCAGGCAGACAGGCAAGCAGATAGACGGACAGATAGGTAGACAGAGACAGGCAGGTGGGCAGAAAGATAGGTAGACAGAGGCAGAGGGACAGACAGACAGATGATAGACAGGTGGACAGATGGACAGAGACAGAGAGATACATAGATAAACAGAAGCACAGATACATAGATAAGATACATAGGTACATAGAGATAGGTATGCATGTATTAACTATATTGATACAGTGAGCGTGAGTGAGAAAGTGGGATAATTTACCAATACTATACACTGTTCCTCTAGGATCTGCCATCCATCATGTTTGAAAGAGCTCATAATTAAAATAATCTGAAAATTACATAGAGATTGTTGTGAAGTCTAGATTCACAGTTAGTACAATAAGACCTTTTTTATTAAACAGCTATGGAAATATTTTGGGATCAGTTGTCAAATAACTTCATAGATATAAACATGCTGAATAGAAGTGTGCTGAAAAAGAAGAAGATAGCCTTAATAATAAAAACTATCCTATCTCAAATATATTGAAGCAATTTAGTTTGAAGGTAATGTCTTTTTTTTTTTCCTAACAAAAAACATGTCTTCTCTTCCTGTGTATCTTGTGGAAGTAAGAATGCTAAGGCAGAGAGAAGCCAAAGAGAGAGATCTTTGAGTATCCAGGAGGGATGCCTGAGGGAAGGGTGGGCACTATTACACTGTCAGGCACCATGGTCAACTATCTAATCTCCCACCTGCCCATGCAGACACCATATCTAATCAAGGAACCTAGGAATGGCAGAATGCAAAGATATGACTCAATTAACTAAATGTATAATAGATTGATGTAGAGCACTTATGCTGTATTATTACCTAGAACAATGCTAAACCAGTAGAATGCCCTCATTGCCCTGTCAGTATCTAGATAGGAACATGAGAAGTCAGACTTTGGTTTAATGTTAGTGACAATGGCATTGACTTATGAGCACCTGATGCATCCTCCTTCTCCACCATGGGGCTATATATAGCTGACCATGTACCAGACACTTATACAAGTGCTTTCCCCTTGGAGTTTTGAGAGAGAAACACAGGTGATCCTGGGCTTTCACATTAATTTGGTAAATTTCATGTTAGTCTTTCCTAACATGTTGGTTTATCCTCCTCTAGAAGCAATAATGGAAACCCTGGCCACGTAGTGGTTAAGAGCTATGGCTGATAACCAAAAGGCAAGCAGTTCAAATCCATCAAGCACTCCTTGGAAACCCTATGGGGAAGTTCTACTCCATTCTATAGGGTTCGTATGAGTTGGAATCAACTCAACAGCAATGGGTTTGTTTGTTTGTTTGTTTTGGGTTTAAAAGCAATAATACTGTCAACCCAGTCTATTTGCAATATGTGAATTTTACTAGTAGAATCCTCAAAAACATATCTCCAAGTTCCAAGGATGTTTATATCTAATTCACTATGAATGAATTCAGAGAGGACAAACACAATGCAGAGGAAAGTAATTTGTATCAATTAATAATTTTATTAATATAAAATTAATTAAATTTAATATAATTAAATTTTATATTAATTGAAGGAGAAATTTCTTAAGAATGCTTATTGGATATCTACTTTAGAAATACTGAAGTTGTCAAGGATTTCATTTTACTTGGATCCATAACCAATGTCCATGGAAGCAGCAGTCAAGAAATCAGGCAACTCATTGCATTAGGCAAATCTGCTGCAAAAGACCTCTGTCATGTGTTAAAAAGCAAAGATGTCACCTTAAGGACTAAGATGTGCCTAACCGAAGTTGTGCTATTTTCAATCCCCTCATATGCACGCAAAAACTGGACAATGAATAAGGAAAGCCAAAGAAGCATTGGTGCCTTTCAATTATAGTGTTAGCAAAGAATATTGAATACACCATGAACTGCCAGAAGAATGAACAAATCTGTCTTGGAAGCAGTACAGCCAGAATGTTCCATAAAAGCAAGGATGGCAAGAGTTCGTCTTACGTAGTTTGGACGTGTTAGCAGGAGAAACCAGTCCCTGGTGAAGGACATCATGCTTGGTAAAATTAGAGGGCTAGCAAAAAAGAGGAAGGTCCTGGATGATATAAATTGACACGATGGCTGCAACAACAGGCTCAAACATAGTAATGATTGTGAGGATGGTGCAGGACCATGCAGTATTTCATTCTGTTCTACATAGGGTTGCTATTAGTCAATGCAAAAACAATGCAAACATCTGCAAAAAAAAAAAAAAGAAACAAGACCCATACCTCACACCATACACGAAAACTAATTCAAAATGGATTAAAGACATAAATATCAGGAGCTACAAAGATCATAGAAGGAAAAGTAGTATCAATGCTAGAGACCCTAATACATGGCATTAAAAGGATATGGACCATAACTAACAACATGCAAACTCCAGAAGATAAGCTAGATAACTGGGATCTTCCAAAATTTAAATATCTATGTTCATCAAAAGATTTTACCAAAAGAGTAAAAAGAGAACCTACGGACTGGGAAAAATTTTTTGGCCATTACAAATCCAATAAAGGTCTAATCTCTAAAATCTACAGGAAAATCCAACACCTCCACAACACAAAGGCAAATAATCCAATTAAACAATGAGCAAAGGAAATGAACAAACGCTTCACCAAAGAAGATATTCAAGAGGCTAACAGGCACATGAGGAAATGCTCACGATCACTAACAATTAGAGAAATGGAAATCAAAACTACAGTGAGATACCATCTCACTCCAACATTACTGGCACTAATAATAATAAAACAAAAAACCAGAAAGTAACAGATGTTGGAGAGGCTTCTAGGAGATTGGAACTCTTACGCACTGCTGGTAGGAATGCAAAATGGTACAACCTTTCTGGAAAACTATATGGTACTTCCTTAGAAAGCTGGAAATAGAAATACCATATGATCCAGCAATCCCACTCCTAGGAATATACCCTAGAGAAATAAGAGCCATCACAAAAATAGACATATGCATACCCATGTTCATTGCAGCATTGTTCACAATAGTGAAAAGATGGAAATAACCTAGATGCCCATCAACAGAGGAATGGATAAACGAACTATGGTGCATATACGCAATGGAGTACTACACAATGATAAAGAACAATGATGAATCTGAGAAGCATCTTACAACATGGATGAATCCGGAGAGCATTATGCTGAATGAAATAAGTCAATCACAAAAGGACAAATACTGTATGAGACCACTGCTATAAAAACTCATGATAAGGTTTACAACCAAATGAACCAGTCTTTGAAGGTTTCAAGGGAGGGGCAGGGTGGGGATGGAAATAGGTAAGTGATAACTTTAGTGAAGGGCAGGATGGTGCACAATACTGGAGAGGCCAGCACAGCCTGTCCAGGACAGGGTAATGGAAGTTTCATGGACATGACCAAACTCCCTGAGAGACTGAATTGCTGGACCGAGGGCTGTGGGGACCACGGTTTGGGGGAACATCTAGCTCAATTGGCATAATATAGTTTATAAAGAAAATGTTCTATATTCTACTTTGGTGAGTAGCATCTGAGGTCTTAAAAGCTTGTGAATGGCCGTCTAAGATACTCTACTGTTCTCGCCATGTTGGCAGCAAGGAAGAATGAAGAAAACCAGGAATATGGGGAAGGGATTGGTCCAGGGGACTGGTGAACTGAGACTGCAGTGGCCTCCACCAGACTGAGTCCAGCACAGCTGAATGGTGCCCAGCTGCCACCACTAAGTGCTCGGACAGTGATAACAGTGGAGGGTCCCTGGCAGAGCTGGTGAAAAACGTAGAACAAAATTCTAACTCAGAAAAGACCAGACTTACTAGCCTGACAGAGACTGGAGAAACACTAAAAGCATGGCCCTCAGACACAGTTTTAGCTCAGTAATTAAGTCACTCCTGAGGTTCACTCTTCAGCCAAAGATTAGACAGGCCCATAAAACAAAACAAGACTAAAGGGGCACACCAGCCCAGAGCCAAAGACTAGGAGGCAGAAGTGGACAGGAAAGCTGGTGATTGGAACCCAGGGTGTAGAAGGGGAGAGTGTTGACATGTCCTGGGGTTGGTAACCAATGTCACAAAGCAGTATGTGTACTAATTGTTTAATGAAAAACTAGTTTGTTTGGCAAAAATAAAATAAATAATAATAATGCAAAAGTACACATCCAATTAAGTATTCTCCGGAAATGAATATTTTATACTTATTTTTTTTAAAAACAGGGCTTTGCCAAAGCTTCAAGCTCCAAAGTGCCAGCAAGGAGGCCCTGCACCAATCCTGTCTACAGGCGTGGAAGATGCTAACTGACACAGTCTACAGTGATGTCTCCTTCTTTCAGGGCTGGGATCAGTGTATGCATTTTATCCCTTAAATTGATTAGAAGCCAACGTCAATGAGAAGCTTAATTAAATATATAGGCAGAAATCACTTTTTAAAAAATCTACAAGCCAATAAAACCTGCTGAGAGAAACAGAGGGTATATCAATACTTTTTAATTTTTCCAGAAAAAGTCAGTAAATCATTAAAACATTCAGATTACATCCTGCCAAATGCCCAGTATTTCAATATTTACATCTTTCAGAATAAATGATGGTTTGATGTAAGCTAACGGATGCATGTTACATTCTAGTTATTGTGGCATCATGCAAATATCATGGGACACTGAGGAACGCCATGGAATAAAAAGTGTACATTTTATTTATAATCCAAGCATAGAATATAAAATCCTGCAGAGTGATCATTGCACACCTCCCAGGAACATCATTTGCACATTCTCTGAAGGGATTAAGTGACTGGAACCCCTGGAGTTATGTAATGTAGTAGCCATAAAATATTCTTAATCCAAAGAGAAAATTAAAATTAAATTTATTTCATAAAGATTGGTATATGGTCACATTATAAAAATAGGATAAATTAATAAAATTAACATTTTATTAATGGCCTGATATCAATATTATTGCTGCTGACAAGCTACTTGGAATACTAGGTACCATCAGCCACATTTGAACATAGGCAAGAAGCTACAAGACAGTATCATGGGACCCAGATCCTATTTGATGACTCCTTTGTTTTCAATGTTTTGGGTTGTTTTCAATTATATTTGCCTATAGACACAATTGTTTTGTCTATTTCTGATATATCTTTGTTTTCTCTGCCACCCGTATTTATAACCTCTACATCTTTATTTGTATTATTTATACATCTTCCCAAATGTTTTAACGCCTTCCAATTTAACATCTCTGAAAATGGCATAATTGTGCTTTCAGAATGGCTTCCTGATCATTAATAAAGATACTACATAAAAATTCACCCTTGTTAAACACATTTTTGCAACTTCAAATTATATAAAGCTTGAAATACGAATAATTTGAAGATGTTGCCACACACTATTATTCTGTGCTTACTATCTTTTAGCTCATTTTCAGTTCTTGAGGCGGAGTTTTTCCAGTTTGATTTGGATCAATTTTGCCAGTAAAATCTCTCTAATGTTGTATCAATTACTGTAAGAGAAGAATATAGGCTGAACACCATACTTAATCCTCTCTATTCATCTCAGAATTTAGTAATTCTAACAAGAATGCTACTTAGTGTTGTGTGTGCATGTGTGTGCGTGTGTGTGTTGAAGAATAGCGGTCATGGAGTTGGGGATTGCTTTAAAAAATGCACAATTTGCAAAAATAGAATTACTCTTCTGGGAGATCTGCAGAATTAAGGTAAAAAATGAAATGAGCTCTGGCTCTGACCATCATCAGAAAGGACGGGGGAAAAAAATGTTGACATCAAAACAGTATTTGCCTTAGACCTGAGCAAGCAATGCCCCAGCTTTAAGGGTCCCATACCTTGGAACAAATCTTCTGAAATTACCTAAGTCCTCTGGTGCCTGGGACTGGCTGAATCCAGCACTGCCCTCATAGTTGAGCACCTAGCCCAGACAGGGGCTTATGTGGGTCCTCATTCCTGCTTCACTCTTTCAGAATGTTCTAGCGCTCTCTTCCTATGCAGGCCTCTCTATGTGGGGTTGACCAGATGCCCCTATCTGCTCAGAGATTCAAGACTATGCGGTCATTCTGGGCCCTGTAGCTGGATTCTCCCACTTTGCCTGCGGGTATTTCTTTCACAGGTTGATGAGAGACTGGGCCACTGGAGTGCCACTGAGATGTTAATTTTGGACAATTCATATTGTTAATATAGACAAGGCACTCACAAAAAAATATTTACCAGAGGTAACATATTCTAGGGGAGCCCTGTATTAGAATGTCTAGATGACAGGATATCCCTGATAGTCACAAAAGATAATTCTACCCAAGACAGCTTCATTGGAAACCCTATCCCGGGAATTTTTTTTTTTTAACAGAAGTCCTAAAAGAATCTGGCTACCAAAAGTCTGCAACTGGTTTGAAATCATAAAAAGCCTGGGCACTGACTGGAGACCCGGGGTGGTACAAATAGTTAATATATTCAGCTGCTAATCGAAAGGTTAAAGGTTTGAGTCCACCAGTGGCACCTTGGAAGAAAGGCCTGGTGATCTGAAAAGTCAGCCACTGAAAATCTGATGGAGTTCAGTTCTACCGTGGCACACAGCTGCTTTTGGAGCACTTTCTGGATATAAAGAGGCTCTTATACATTTTCTTTCCTTGGAAGAAGTTTGGAAATTGCCTCCCAGGTGACACCTAATAAGCAAGCGTCTAGAGGCCAGTGTATCCCTCCAAAATGATCAAATACATTCTTGACAACGAGTCTCCTTGGGTCAATGTGGATGCCTTGCCTTCCTCTCAACCAATCACTGTGCCCAGAGGAGACAGAAGACAATGATTGGCCAACCTGGGTCACATGCTCACCCCTAGTATGAGTGAAAAGTTGAATCACCTCCCCTCAATAACATGAACACAGAGTCAAGACAAACCACTTGGCAAAGACAATATGGATTATTTTACATGGCTGGGGGTCAGGAGGGGAAAAGGGCAGAGGCTGAACAGGTACTCACATGAACTATCCAACAAAGAGGACTTACACCCTTGCTTTTTCTCACAACCGATATAAGCAACTGCTGAACAGATTCAAAATGGGAGGAGCAGAGAGAAAGAAAAAGAAAAGTCTGAGTGTTTTCAAATTTGACCAGCCTACATTTTTTGTTCAGGTAGGAGTAGAAAATTTCTCCTAGAATATAGCTTACTAATGTATTGAACAACCTAAAGTAGATATTCCAGAATTTTTGTATCTTGAAACCCTTTTTTTTTTTTTCAACAAGGCGGTATGGAGCCAGGCTGATTACGGTTTTCCTGCAGTTCTGCTACCATTGTTTGTTCAGCATCTGTTGTTCATTCATTGCCACGTTAGCTCTACTGTCTCATGTCTGCACTTTGTTTTCTCTTGCTCTTGACAAGCAGGTGGTAAATTTGCATTTTATTGGTGAACTTGATCCTGTTCAGACTGGAGTTACACTAGACGGGAAATGAATAATTGGGCTCAGAATGAAGGACTAGGTCCAAGCATGGCTCAAGCATACATCTGGACTTGACTTTGGCATTGACAACAGTACAGTCTCAGAAATCAAGAGACTTCTCAAGCAGTGTGTTCCAGTGGTCCAGGTTTATCAGAGAGAAAGCTTGCAAAGAGCTGGAGAAGCCCTAAAGCTCCTAACTAGGAGCTTAGATTTGAGTTAGACCCAGTGCAATAGGTCAGATTGGATATGGTAAGGGTAAAAAAAATAGGCATGATCAAAGATACAATTGAGAAAAATTTCCTCTTCTGTGGGGATTGTGAATTGTTCAGTCTGGCTGGAAAAAGGGGCATATTTTGGAAACTAAGAGATACAAGGATGAAAAGAGATGCTGTGGCCAAACCATGAAGAACTCTGGCTTCCACTTGTGATAATAAGCTGGGAAAGAGGAAAACTTTTTATCCAGAAAGTACATGATGAAGTGGATATTTTAGGAAGAAACGTTTGGTGCCTTTGTTTATAGAGCTGTCAGACGTTCTAACAAACTCAGCCTGAAATGGAAACAAATGGTCTTTGCCATTCATTCAGGATCTGTGCTCCTTTGCAATACTCGAAGAATTCTTTAAAAATATGGGATAATAATAGGAAAATAATGGGAAAATGGAAATATATTATGAAACCATCAGAAACACAGGCTTTTAGCATAGTAATGTTAGTGCAGCTATAAAGTACTGATTTCCTCATTTAAATACAAGTAAGTTACAAAATCAACTGTGCATGGATTCAGACAGTTGAAAATAATGTATTTCTTCAGTACCCAACAGATATCCATCCACACTGTGTCTAGGGATGACAGAAAATATGGATGAATAAACTACAGGTAGTACCCTACGACATGTTTGAGTTACGACGAACACACTTACGACCATCTATTTTTGTTTTTGTTTTGTACATCTTATGGTTAGTAATATGTTTGTATGTGTATATTCAAATTTATCTGTAAGTTTACATGTAATATTTCCAATCCCCAAAGACATTATTTTTATTTTTAATTTATTAGATTGGATTCCTAACGATATGGAAAATAAAAGGCAATAATAAAGAAAAAAATGAGGTATTTGACTTACATCAGAACTGACTTATGACAGAATTTTCAGAACAGAAACTTGTTATAAATGGAAGACTACCTCTATAAACCTTTTCTCGTTTCAGCCGTGTCTTTAATTTGCATGGTGCTGTATGCTTTTCATAGCATTTTCATACTGTTAATCTCTTTGGATATTCATAACATCCCATTTTACAGGTAATAAAAATGAATTCCAGAGAGGGCAAGTTACTTGTCTCACTTATCAATTGCCATTTAATGGCAGAGCCAAAGCTTGGACCTATGGCTGCCATCAGCACAGTTTGAGCTATTGGCCTAAAGGGTAACCATAGGTATGGGCTCAGGGTGAGAGACAAACCAAGACAAAGACAAAATCTTCAGGAGAAATTGAGGTGAGGATATGAGCTGAAGAAAGAATAAAGAGCTGATTTGGGTTTGAAAACTGGAAGGAATGACTATTTAGGCAGCTCATTTCTTTTTTTTTTTCCCCAAATTTAATGTATTTTCCAGTCAACCAAGAATATATAGTTGAAGTTTCCCAAGGAGTGGGAGCAACTACCCTTTACTTTGTTTGTCTGGCACCAAGGCATATTCAAATTTCATGAATCAATACTATCCATCTGGAATGAGGAATTTGCTATATCAGAGAAGCCCAGTGCTGCAGACTCACTAGGCCCGGGGAGGAGCAACATCAACTTAAATAAAAAACCAAAGCCATTGCCATCAAGCTGATCCTGACTCACAGTGACCCTATGGGACAGAGCAGAACTGGCCCATAGGGTTTCTAAGGAGCGGCTGGTGGATTTGAACTGCCAAACTCTTGGATAGCAGCCATAGCTATTAAAAACTGTGTCACCAGGCCCCCAGTATCAATTTATGTAGTATCATACAACTTGGAATTCCACTATGTTTGTGTGTTTTGGGCCTGCAGTGCGTGTCCAGCTGAGGTATGCGTACACAAACATCCAGTCTGAGTTCTTATCCCCAAGTCATGCACACCTTGGTGCAGGCCTGTGCCTACCTCAAGAAGAAATCCCTTTTTCTAATGTGTACAAAGATGTCATATAGTGTCCCTAACATAAGGGAATTGTGTAAAAGGCCTGGCCATAGTCTACCACAATATTGAACTTTGGTACATTCTATCATGTATTTGTGTGCATGCTCTGTGAGCAAGACAGAATATTAGTTAATCATGCAGGTAAAGCAATAACTCAAATCCATCAAAAATATTTTATCCTTAAAAAATGTTTATTCATTTTATTGAAGAGTCTAAACGTATGTATGGTGAAGTAATTTCTATCACACAGAGACCAATTGGGAAAACCAAGAGAAGAGAATGAACTAGCTCAAAGTCCTTACCAATTTTCTTCCCAGCTAGGGTGAAGCTACCAAAACACCCTACAGTTTCCAGAACCTCAGGGAATAAAAGCTGGTTCTTCCTTCTGCCCTTTTGAAACTGCCTGTCTTATCCGGAGTTTCACACTTAGCATCCCCCTCTCTTCCTGGTCCCTTTGTACTGCCTAATTCTCAACTTTGGCATCGTTCCTGGGTACTGCTTTATGGATTGACCTTGCCTACACAGTAGCTCCACCCCTTTCTTGCACCCAGCCTCAGTTCCCAGGACCTCTGCAAAGGGCAGGGCATAAGCTCTGCCTTCATGAGCACAAAGGCATAAACTGAGCATTGTCCTACTGGAGACCACTAGATCTGGCCCAGATTATTTGTCTAAAGGCACGTTTTGAGCTATACATATTTTACACTTGGAAAATTGGAGGGGTGCCATCATGGGACTAACACCAGTTATACGGGAGACAGGAACAGCAGGATATTTCAAATAAGAAGCTCCCCATCAAACCAACGCTCCCCCCTCATCACCTTACATGTAGGATTTGGCTATTCCTGCATGTGGATCATGAATGGTAATTATCAGAATGAGTTTGCATGGTTAGTTGCAGTCAATAAATGTCCATTTCAGTACACCTTGTCAGTTGCAATTTGCATCAACCTTCTTTTCTCAATTCAGGGAAATCTAGGCTGAGAAGTAAGGAAAGGCTAAGGAAGTCCAGCCTCAATTACCTGGTATTTAAATGGAAGATGCTGTGAGCCAATGGCATGAGGTACCTGAATGGGAGTCAAGAAATCAAATGAGGGGAATCAACAAGACATATAATTAATTGAAAGACAGGCATCAGGACAGATATTCAGGGTAGTTTAACGTAATTCTCGGGTGCAGTAATTAGACTGGAAGTTAAGGAAAGAAAATAGACCTATCCACTCACTGGATGCCTGACCTTGCTAAACAAATGGTCTTGGGCAGTAGCAATAATAAAGCAATTCTCATGTTCCAGTCAGTGTTCTAAATGTTTTACATCCTTTAACTAATTTAAGTGTAATATTCTATAAGTGCTATTATTGGTATTTTAATTCTACAGCCCTCACTTGACTGTCAGTTTGTGTAATGTGATAGCTTGTGTGTTGCTATAATGCTGGAAGCTGTGCTATCAGTATTTCAAATACTGACAGGGTCACCCATGTGGAACAGGTTTCAGTGGAGCTTCCAGACTAAGGCACACTAGGAAGAAAGACATGGCAGCTTAATTCTGAAAAAATTAGCCAGTGAAAACCTTATGAATAGCAGCAGAATATTGTCTGATGCAGTGCCAGAAGATGAGCCTTCAGGTTGGAAGACACTCAAAATATGACTAGGGAAGAGCTGCCTCCTCAAAGTAGACCAAAAACCAACCAAAAAAAAAAAAAAAATCTATTGCTGTTGAGTCAATTCCAACTCATAGTGACCCTACAGGACACAGTAGAGAACTGCCCCATTGAGTTTCCAAGGAGCACCTGGTGGATTTGAACTGCCGACCTTTTGGTTAGCAGCCACAGCATTTAACCACTACACCACAAGGGTTTCCCCTCCAAGTAGGGTTAATCTTAATGATGTGGACGGAGTCAAGTTTTGGGAGCCTTCATTCACTGATATGACTTATCCTGAAGTACAATGCTGCCACTGATAGAATAATATCCAAACACCTACAAGGAAGACCAGTTAATAAGACTATTATTCAAATTTACACACCAACCACTAAAGCCAAAAATGAAGAAACTGAAGATTTTTACCAACTTCTGCAGTCTGACATTGAACAAACATGCAATCAAGATGTGTTGATAATTACCGGTGATTGGAATGTGAAAGCTGGAAACAAAGAAGAAGGATTGGTAAGTGGAAAGTACGGCTTTGGTGATCGAAATGACACTGGAGATAGCATGATAGAATTTTGCAAAACCAACAAGTTCTTCATTGCAAATACCTTTTTTTGACAACATAAATGGTGACTATTTTTATACATGTGGACCTCACAAGATGGAATACATAGAAATCAAATTGACCATATCTGTGGAAAGAGGCAATGGAAAAGTTCAATATCAGCAGTCAGAATGAGGCTAGAAGCTGAACATCAATTGCTCATATGCAAGTTGAAGTTGAAGCTGAAGAAATTACAAGTTCATGAGAGCCAAAGTATGACCTTGGGAATATTCCACCTAAATTTAGAGATCATCTCAAGAATAGATTTGACTCATTGAACACTAACGACAGAAGACAAGATGAGTTGTGGAATAACATCAATGACATTATATATTAAGAAAGCAAAAGGTCATTAAAAAGACAGGAAAGAAAGAAAAGACCAAAATGGATGTCAGAAAAGACTCTGAAACTTGCTCTTGAACATAGAGTAGCTAAAGCGAATGGAAGAAATGATGAAGTAAAAGAGCTGAACAGAAGCTTTCAAAGGGTGGCTCAAGAAGACAAAGTAAAGTATTACAAGGAAATGTGCAAAGACCTAGAGTTAGAAAACCAAAAAGGAAGAATATGCTTGGCATTTCTCAAGCTGAAACTACTGGAGAAAAAACCAAAGCCTCGAGTTGCAATAGTGGAGAATTCTACAGAGAAAATATTAAACGCTACAGGAAGCATCAAAAGAAGATGCAAGAAATACACAGAATCACTGTACCAAAAACAATTGGTGAATGTTCAACCATTTCAGGAGGTAGCATATGATTAAGAACTAATGGTACTGAAGGAAGAAGTCTAACCTGCTCTGAAGGCATTGGTGAAACACAAGGCTCCAGGAATTGATAGAATACCAATTGAGATGTTTCAGCAAATGGATGTAGCGCTAGAGATGCTCACTCATCTATGCAAAGAAATTTGGAAGGCAGCTATCCACCCAATCATCTGGAAGAGATCCATATTTGTGCCCCTTCCAAAGACAGGTGATCCAATAGAATGCAGAAATTATCAAACAATTGTCATTAATATTATACACAAGTAAAATTTTGCTGATCATTCAAAAGCCATTGTAGCAGTACATCTACAGAAAACTGCTAGAAATTTAAGCCAGATTCAGAAGAGGACTTTGATGAAGGGATATCATTGCTGATGTGAGATGGATCTTGGCTGAAAGCAGAGAATACCAGAGGGTTGTTTACCTGTGTTTTATTGACTATGCAAAGGCATTTCAACTATGCAAATCGTAACAAATTATGGAAACCATTGCGAAGAATGGGAATTCCAAAACACTTAATTGTGTTCATGAGGAACTTGTACATAACCCAAGAGGCAGCGATTCAAACAGAACAAGGGAATACTGTGTGGTTTAAAGTCAGGAAAGGTATGCATCAGGGTTGTATCCTTTCACCATACTTAATCAAACTGTATGCTGAGCAAATAATCGGAGAAACTGGACTCTGTGAAGAAGAATGGGGCATCAGGATTGGAGGAAGACTTATTAACAACCTGTGATATGTAAATGACACAATCTTTCTTGCTTAAAGTGAAGAGAACTTGAAGCACTTACTGATGAAGGTCAAAGACTATAGCCTTCTGTGTGGATTACACCTTAACATAAAGAAAACAAATATCCTCACAACTGGACCAATAAGCAACACCATAATAAATGGAGAAAAGATTGAAGTTGTTATGGATTTCATTTTACTTGGATCCACAGTCAACACTCATGGAAGCAGCAGTCAAAAAATCAAAGAACGCATTGCATTGGGCAAATCTGCAAAACACCTCTTAAAGTGTTAAAAAGCAAAGGTGTTACTTTAAGGACTAAGGTGCACTTGACCCAAGCCATGGTATTTTCAATTACCTGATATGCATGGGAAAGCTGGATAATGAATAAGGAAGACTGAAGAAAAATTGATGTCTTTGAATTATGGTGTTGGCAAAGAATATTGAATACATCATGGACTGCCAGAAGAAGGAGCAAATCTGTCTTGGAGGAAGTACAGACAGAATGCACTTTAGAAGGAAGGACAGTGAGACTTCGTCTCATATACTTTGAACATGTTATCAGGAGGGATCAGTCCATGGAGAAGTACATCGTGCTTGGTATAGTAGATGGTCAGCAAAAAAGCGGAAGACGCTCAGTGAGATGGATTGACACAGTATCTGTAATAATGGACTCAAGTATAACAACACTTGCAATGATGGTACAGGACTGGGCAGTGTTTTGTTCTATTTAACCTAGGGATGCAATGAGCCGGAACTGACTCTATGGCACCTAACAACCACAAAGTTAACATCTGAGGACATTGAGGCAGAAAATTGTTAATATGCCCAATATCACCTTGCAAGTAAGTGGCAAAGATAGTATTTGACTCCAAATCTCAGTTTTGTAACTACAATACTGCACTCCCAAGCAAGGAGAATGTGTCTTTCTTCTCTGAAAATCATGACAAATATATCAGAGATAGTTGAAGACTCTTCACAGTTAACAAAGTGAGAATCCCCCAAACCAGCCACTAGGAAAGGAAAGCAGATAGTAGTTAGACTTAACTAGGGAGAATGGCTTGAGGAATATTGTGTCCCTCCTTGTAACTTTTTTTCTCCTTGCTCTCTGCCTTTCTCTGGAGTAGCATCACTATTTCCTTGCCCAGGCTAAACCTTGCAGTGCTTGTGTTTTTCTTCTGAATTTTAGTTTTCCCCAGTATGAGTTATAAATTCATCCATCCTAATAGGATCTCCTTTTTCAGGGAAGGGCCTAGCATCAGGAGAAAGGATCTTCTGAAATGAGTGGGGCAGGACAAAAGAGGTGGGCAAAAGGACCTGGGTGAGAAAGGAAAGACCCTAATTATAAAGTCTGAAAAGGAAAGAAGGTGGGAGATTTTTTTTTTCCTTGGTAGCTAAGTACCTCCTATGATACTTTAAATCCAGAAATAAGTTTACTTGTGTCTTGAAAACATAGAGTAAATACTCAAATAAGAGAAATATGATACCTATGTTTCAAATGCAGAGGGGAATATGTGTGTGTGTCTGTCTGATTTACATAATTACTTTTTTTTTTCCTTTACATACATAGAGCATAGGCAACATAAAAAAAAAAAAAAATTTTTTTAATTTTAATGGATGCCTACTATTGTTCTCCACACACTGCAGGTCAGGAAACTGAAATTCAGAGAGGTAACTTGCCCAAAGTCATTCACCTAGTGAATGGCAGAGCCAAAATGTATACTTTGGCAGAACAAAGCCAGACTTCATACTTTTAACATCTATGCCACATTGCATTTTATGTGAAGCAGGTGGGAGAAATGCTGGCCAAGTAAAAGCCAGGAGCAGTGATCTGGGCCATAATACTGTATTTGGTTCAGGGTAACTGCAACATAATTAAAATGAAGTAACCCTTTTAGGTTAAACAAACATATTCTCTATGCTGCCTGTGTCTCGGCACTTTGTTGGATACTCCCATGAAAACAAGTAAGACTCAGTCTTCAGTGGAGAAGACACCTGACATCTCATGGTGTTGTTAGTTGCTGTTGAGTTATCTCCAATTCATGGTGACCCCATGGACAACAGAACAAAATGTTGCCCAGTCCTGCACCACCTTCATGATCATTGGAATGTTCAAGGCCATTGTCGCAGCCTTTGTGTATTTTGAATGCCTCCCAATCTAGGGAGCTCGTCTTCCAACAATATATTGGAAAATACTCTGTTGTGATCCATAACTTTTTCATTGTCTAATTTTTGGAAGTAAATCATCAGGCCTTTCTTCCTAGTCTGTCTTTCTCTCATAGCACTGGCATCTTGTAGCATGGGAGGAAACACAGAAATCATTTTTGTACAAGGCCATATGTTCTAAGCCCAGTTATAGGAAGGCATGCAGCATCCAGAGGATCCAGGCAACCCCTCCAGTTTGGAGTTTGGGTAGAATTACTTAGAGTATTCACACAGGGTCTAAAATGATCTCTTAGGTGATGCTGACTGCGTACGGAGCATTTCCAGCAAACGGGGAATAACAAAGGCCCACAGAAGAGCCTGTGGATTGGTGCATACAGGAAACACTGTTCTGGCTAGAATATTGAAGCAAGAAGGGCGATACAACTGCAGAGTATAGTGCGTTTTGCATGCCTGGCAAAGGAGTCTATTTAATTCTTGAAACAATGCTTTTTGAATAAAGGATTGAAAGGACACCTAAGGATATATGAAAATGGGGAAATAGTTATAAGTCAAAGATGCAGACACATTTCAAAAATCACTGGAAGAATAAAAGCAAGAAATCCATGACATAAATATACTGATGTTGCAGTTAAAGAGGAATTTATTTGTGCTATTTTATCCTTTAAAAAGTAATTAGTTAGATAGATGCATAAAAAATTTAATACCAATGCATATATGCAAGTGAATGGGATAAATAATAATGAAGGAAGAATTAAGATTCAGGAGCCAGTCCAAGCTGGGTGGAAGAAAAGGGCTTCAGATCAGAACTAAGACCAGCAGAAAAGCTAAAAATACTTAGCAGTATTCAGCACAAAAACTCTGATCTCCAAGTGCAAGTCTCCTACCATGCGATTAGAAAAATCCCTGAAGAGTCACTCATGCAAAAAAATGCCTCATTGCCATTGTTATCAGGCTCATAAGTTTGCACAGCCAGAGAAGTAGACACACGCTCCATTTCATCTTGTGAATATCATAGCTTTTGTTCAAGCATCACATTCAAAGCCTAGGACTATATAATTTACCCTACCATATATATGTTTATTCAGTTTAAAAATACAGCCTAAAAGATAGACATAATGGCAAAGCCACACTCAAAGATTGAAATTTAGTTTATAATGGAAACTGGGAGCTACTCAATATGTTCAGTTCAAAACCACCACACAAAATGCAGAATACTTAATAATTTTGAATTAAATATTCATAAATTGACAATTTCATAGATTGTTTTATTCCTCACCAATTTGAGGTAAGATCAATTAATTCACAGCCTTTTGTTAGATGAGTTGGGTGATATAAGCAAAACAGAAAATATAGATTTTGTTCCAAATGACTTTATGGCTTTAGTAGAAAGATGGGTTTTATACTGTGGACCTTGTATGTTGTGGCCGTGTATTGATGAATAGATAGGAGGATTTGTAATTACCACAGCTTCACAAATACTTATAGGGAAAATTGATATTTCTATAATACTTTAAAAACAGCTTCATCCAACAAAGAGTTTTTTCTGCATATATGTTTTGAGTGCCTGATATGTCCTAGATAATGGAGAACTAGAGATGACTAAAAACTGTTTCTTCTCTTATACAGGTCATCCAGTAAAAGACAACATGTAAACAAATAATTAGAGTAACAACTACAATTATATATAACAGGGGAATAGACCACGCACTGTAGTTACACAAAGAAAGAGTTGACAGCTGCTTTTTTTTCATTCTGTATGATTGTATCCCTTCCACAAAGAGTGTATGACAAGGAACATCTATCTAGCATTTCTTTTTTAATTGTACTTTAGATGACAGTTTACAGAACAAACTAGCTTCTTCTTAAACAATATATATATTATTTTGTGACAATGGTTGTTAACCCCATGACATGTAAACACTCCCCCCTTCTCAACCTTGTGTTCCCTATTACCAGCTTCCCTGTCCCCTCTGGCCTTCTCATCCTTACTCCTAGGCTGGTGTGCCCATTTCGTCTCGTTTTATTTTATGGGATTGTTCTACCTAGCTTTTGTGACCATTATCACAAAATCCGTATTATTTGAATGAACAATGTATCTGATGTTTGTCCTGTTAATTTTAGCCTAATACTTATTAGAGGGCAAGAATCACACCCAGCTTCAATTTAATTCCAGAATAATTCTGATGATCGTTAGACATGATGTATTTAAAGAATGTACCAAAATTAAAACTTACATTTTAAAGATTTAGATGTTTCTAGTAGTGTGAATCAGGACCAAGAATAGGGTGAAAGGAATTCCAGCAACATGGTGTCACAGACAGAAGCACCACACAGTCCCTTCACAGTAAAGACCAGAAAAACTAAGTAAAACAGACAAACATCAGCCGTAGAACCCAAAGTGTCAAATGAAGAGATAAAAAACTCAGCTAAGCACTGAATGGAATAAGAAACTGACAGAGAACAGAGAGCAAGGAGAGATACTGTAGAGGTCCTCTATCTGCTAATGCAGCATGGATTCGCCATCTTGGACTCCTGTCGGAGATTGCAGACAGGGAGCAAAGGAAAGCAGCTTCACGGAGCTCCAAGCAGAAGACAGAATACACAGTAACCAGAGATACAGGCTTTGCCACCCCCCCCATCCTTTTCCCACAGGTCTACCTCCACACTTCCTGGCTGGCAGCACTGGCTCAGCTGGCAGGGAAGTGCAGCACCCATGCCACTTGGATTCCCTCCACCCACTTCAAAGATCAGTGGACATGGACTACAGGAAAGCAGCTTCATGAAGTTCCCAGCAGGAGACAGAGCACCCAGTAACCAATGATATATGCTTTCCTAAACCCCACCCTTCTTCCCCTGCCCCTCGGCCTATTCTGCTTCCTGCCGGCTGAAGTCTCTTGGATGAGGGACAACTGCTTCAGCCCCAGGCCACTTGGATTCACCCTGACCACACTGGCCGGTGCCCTGAGTGACATTTGCCTGTTGCTGATGTTACTTTTTTCTTTTGGTTTCTTCCATGGCTCCTACTATCGTCACCGTCTTTCTCTCAAAAATCTAGCTCTATGTGCTGCTCGGCTAGTGAACCACGCCCTGGGCCCATGACACCATGTTAGTTGGATCCCTGAGACTTTTTTTTTTTTTGCTTTGTTTTGCTTTGTTCTGTTTACCTGTTTGTTTTCTTTTTCTTTTTGTAGTTTGGGAGTCCCTTCTAGCCAGGCTGTACTGCAAAGCTTACAACCCACTCCCCTAGTCTGCCCAGCCGCGTCAGTGAGATCCTTGGAGGCATTCCTTTTTCTTTCTTTTTTCCTTTCTGTCTCCCTTCATTTCCCAGTTCTCATCTCTCTATACTTACCTTCTTTTCCTTTCTCCTGAATACCTGGTGCTGTGTGACATCTATACCCCCTCTAGCCAGGCTGTACTGCTCAGCCTGGGAGTTACTTCTCTGATCTTTGCAGAAGTACTAGTGGGACCCCTGGGAGCTTTTCTTTTCTTTAATTTTTTTCCCAAATTTTTATCTAGTAATTCTTTTCCTCCTTTTTTCTTTTTGTTTTTCTACGTTTCTTGGTTTCTCATCTCTCCACTCCAATGGCAAGCTCTCTTAGCACTCTTTTTTTTTGTTTGCTTATTTGTTTTGGCTCCAGTTTCTCCTCTTTCTCCTCTTTCCAATACCGATATTAGGCCCACACATCACAACCTACCCACTCCTTCCTGCCTACCTGCACCATGCACTGAATATCATACACCCGAGCAGCACAGGCATGGACTACCAAAACCTCCCCAGGACTGATTCCCAGCCAGCCCTGTCGGCCCTAGTATGTGACACAAACAACCTATCCCAGCCCCTCCCCTTTGGCTGAACCTGCCCTGCTGCACCAGAGCTGAGCAACTGGCCCTGCCCATTGGACAAGGCTGTAAAAAGTATTATGACCACAGAGAGTAAACAACAAAGAATGCACATCCCACCTTCTCAGACATAACCAAACAAAACAAAAAAGTAGGATGAAACAAACAGATCTACAATCAATAAATGAAGGAAATAGCTACTGAATGTCCCGAGAACAGCAGACAATATCAAAACATATAAAAAAGGACAGGATGGTTCCAATAAATACACAAAATAAAACACCAGATGACTTTCCAGTAGAAGAAAAGGCAATAGAACTACCTGGTAGGAAATATGAAGCCAAAAACTATGAAGTTCATAAAAAAAAGAATAAGATCAATGCTATAGGCCCTAATGCACGGCATTAACAGGATACAAACCACAACCAACAACACACAAACTCCAGAAGAAAAGCTAGATAACTGGGATCTTCTAAAAATTAAACACTTATGCTAATAAAAAAAGATTTTACCAAAAGAGTAAAAAGACAACCTAAAGATTGGGGAAAAAATTTTGGCTATTACAAATCAGGCAAAGGTCTAATCTCTAAAATCCAACATCTCTACAGCAAAAAAAAAAAAAAAAAAAATCCAATTAAAAAATGGGCAAAAGAAATGAACAGACTCTTCACCAAAGAAGACATTCAAGCAGCCAACAGACACAGGAAGAAATGATTGCAATCACTAGCCATTAGAGAAATGCAAATTAAAACCACAATGAGATACCATGTCACCCCAGCATTACTATCAAAAATACAGGAAATAACAAACATTGGAGATGCTCTGGGGAGATCAGAACTCTTATGCACTGCTGGTGGGAATGCAAAATGATACGCCCAATTTGGAAAATGATATGGTGCTTCCTTAGAAAGCTAGAAATAGAAATACCATATGATCCAGCAATCCCACTCCTAGGAATATACCTTAGAGGAATAAGAGTCATCACTCGAATAGAAATATGCAAACCCATATTTATTGTGCATTGTTCACAATAGCAAAAAGATGGAAACAACCTAGATGCCCATCGACAGACGAATGGATAAACAAACCGTGGTACATATACACAATGGAGTATTATGCAACCATAAAGAACGAAGATGAATCTGTGAAGCATCTCATAACGGATGAATCTGGAAGGCATTATGCTGAGTGATATAAGTCAATCACAAAAGGACAAATATTGTATGAAACCACTACTATAAAAACCCATGAAAATGTTTGCACACAAAAAGAAACAATTTTTAGTGGTTATGAGGGAGGGGAGGGGCGGGGATGGAAGAACACTAAATAGAGAAGAGATAAGTGGTAACTATGGTGAAGGGTAAGACAGTACACAATACTAGGGAAGCCAGCATAACTTGTACAAGGCAAGGTCATGGAAGCTCCATATACACATCCAAATTCCCTGATGGACCAAATTGCTGGGCTGAGGGCTGTGGGGACCGTGGTCTCGGGGAACATCTAGCTCAATTGGCATAACATAGTTTATAATGAAAATGTTCTACATTCTTCTTTGGTGAGTTTCTTCTGGGGTCTTAAAAGCCTTTGAGTGGCCATCTAGGATACTCCACTTGTCTCACCCCTTCGGGAACAAGGAGGGATAAGAAAACTAAAGACATAAGGGAAAGATTAGTCCAAAGGACTGATGGACCACATCTACCACGGCATCCACCAGACTGAGTCCAGTACAATGAGATGGTGCCTGGCTACCACCACTGATTGCACAGTCGCAATAGAGGGTCCCAGACAGAGCTGTAGAAAAAAATTCTAACTTGAAGAGAAAGACCAAACTTGCTGGCCTGACAGAGACTGAAGAAACCCTGAAAGTTGGCCCCCAGACACTCTTTCAGCTCAGTAACGAAGCCACTCCTGAGGCTCACCCTTCAGCCAAAGATTGGACAGGCTCATAAAACAAGATGAGACTAAAGGGGCACACCAGCCCAGCGGCAAGGACTAGAAGGCAGGAGGGGACAGGAAAGCTGGAAATACGGAACTCAAGGTTGAGAAGGGAGAGTGTGGACATGTTGTGGTGTTGTTAACCAATGTTATAAAACAATATGTGTATCAACTGTTTAATGAGAAATTAGTTCTGTAAACTTTCATCGAAAGTACAATTACAAAACAACAATAAAAAAGAATAGGGTGAGGCAAGTGAAGTGCTCAAGGCATAAAATTTAGGGAGACCCTCACTCTCCCTTGCACTATCCTAAGATGACTGCCTTATTAAATTTTGTGCCCCAGGAGTCTCACTTGCCTTGTCATAATCCCAGTCCTGGCATAGTTTAAACCCATTACCATTGAGTCAATTCCAACTCACAGTGACCCTGTAGGATAGAGCGGAACTTGCCCTGTAGGGTTTCCAAGGCTGTAATCATTATGGAAGCAGACTGCCACATTTTTCTCAGGTGTAGTGGCCGATGGGCTCAAACCACCAACCTAGCTGCTAGGTGCTTAACTGATGCACACCAGGGCTCCTTAAGTAGTTTAAAAGGAGGACAAAATAGAAGGAAATGTTAAATGATGCCTTTAGCAGCAAAGAAAATGGACCCAGACTATCCAATTCAGAAAGGTTTTTCTCCATGCCACATTGCCCCCTTTGAAACAGACCTGCACTAAACTTCAGTGATTTCCTGTTACAGGCACAAGGCTCAGGGTACATGTTGGGTCTTTTTCTTCTTCTGAGTCTGGCCACAGTCACCCTTGATGAAGTCCCGGGCTTGTAGCTGCAATCAAGGAAAGACACTTCAAAGTGATAAGATTAGGGCTTTGTTTTAGTAAATCTATACATACCCAAATTTGAATAGCTATTGTTTACTAAATTTCTGGAAATCCTGAGGCCTGAGAGAGAATGGAGCTTTCTTCTCTTTCTCTGAAATGCTGTGGAGGCATTAATGCCGCTAAGTTTGGAAAAACTTACAATACCACCACATGGGCTATAATCAGAGCACCTTGGCTTCCCAGAGTTTTCAATCCAGCATAATTCACAACTCTAACATGCTTTTTAAAAATGCATAGAGAGAAAGCACTTACTATATGCTAGGTACACATTTTTAACATATACACTAATTCAACACCCTAGGGTTTTAATCACCAAAAAGCTTACACAGAAGGTGCAAAAACCGTGGACTCCTTTCCATGTTGTATTTTGTGAAAGAAATGGAAAAACAAAAGTGTATAAGTAAAAGCTATAAAGACAAAAACCCAGGTGTCCCTAGAGCCATTGGAAACAAAGTTTCTAGATGTAATTAAATGTGTCAGAAGTCCCTTCACAAACAACACAGGTGGCCACAGCTTTGTTCCCACTCTGTGAGGTAGATGGTGAGATTTTTTAGTGCTAGAAAAGCTGCCACCTGAGGAGAAAACTGAAGAAAAGAGTAACTTACATTTATTAAGGTGCTGTAAGAGCTGACTAACCAAAAAGCCAAAGAGGACTGCATATTGTTCAGCTTGTGTTAACAGTGTTGAAAGTGTGAGAAATGGGAATGATCTTAGCTTCAAGATATTTGAGAGGCGCAAACACCAAATGGGGATAATTAGAAGCAACTGTTTCAGGGAAGATATGATAACAGATTCATGGCTGATAGGAATTAATTTCAGGTCTGCTATTGTCCTTGTGTGGTACAGTTAACACGTTCAGCTGCTAACTGAAAGGTTGGAGGTTCAAGTCTCCCAGAGGCACTTCAGAAGAAAAGCCTGGTGATCTACTTCCAAAAAGCAGCCACTGAAAACCTTATGGAGCACACTTCCACTCTGACACACATGGAGTGGCCAAGAGTCAGAATCACTTCATAGCGACTGGTTTACTGGTATTGTCTCAAGGCTATAGAGTCAGTCTTCCCAAGCAATAAACATTCCTGTTATCTTTACCAAGAACTCACCCAAACCATGTCAGAACATTGAGCATTCTTTTGTAAAGATTGCCAGCGAAACTGACCATTCCAGGGTGTAACTACTGACGAGAAATCTGTTGTTCTATCCTTAATCCCTAATTCTGCACCTTGAATCCTTCTTCTGTCAGCTTCAGTGACGAAAACTAGTCTCTAGTTGTGACTTCATTGCCTTTTTTGTTGCAAGGTCATGAATAATTCCCTAAAAGGCTGAAAGTTAGTCAACAGACTAATACTTAGAACTTGTTCTTTGACCTAGAATCTGATATTTTGACGTTTGGGGGAATATTCAAGACCCCAGTTCCTACAACAACAACAACAACAAAAAATTGCCAAAACCGAGCATCTGTAAAATACAGATCACCAGCGGAGCCATGAATGATCAAGGAGTAAGATGTGACACCAAATTACTTCTGGGGTGAATTTGAAATCAGTAAAGCATCTCTGAGACCCTGGCGAATGTACTGACCTTCTAATACTAGGAAAGAAAAATGAGGAGAAAATCTCTTCAGTTACCTACTAAAAACAAAACAAAACAAACATGCTACCAAAAAAAAAAAAAAAAAAAACCTTGAAAGGGACACAAAACGAGAGTTCAAGCAATCTCCATATGTGATGACCAGTATGCATTTTAACCTTATTATTTGTTGTTCACAAAGTTTGAGGGGCAAAATCATCCCCTAACTGCTGCTCAAGGAGCCCTGGTGGCACAATGGTTAAATGCTCTGCTGCTAACCTCAAGGTTTGCGGTTTGAACCCATCAACGGCTCCATTGCTAAAAAGATCTGGCAATCTGCTCCCATGAAGATTACGGCCTAGAAAACCCTATAGGGAAGTTTAACCTGTCATATAGGGTTGCTATGAGCCAAATCAACTCGATGACACACAACAGAGCAATATTTGCTGCTCATGGGAATATTTACTACTCATGAGAGCTTTCTGAATCACGATGTGATAATGTGTATAAAAAGTCTTTGAGACATGATACATTTCTGATTATGAAATGCAGGATCAATCTTATTTCATGAGCCTACTCCAGCTCCAAGACACTTATTGGTCTGCCCCGATCTCTCAGGCTCATGGGCAGGCTACTAAGCCGTAGGATAGTGGGATGGTGTTCTTTCTTGCAGCAAAGGCTTAAAGCCTTTTAAAAAGATCAAGACAGGATGCACTGCCAAATAATGGCATAGCCATGTCTGCTGATGAGTTCTAGAGTCTGTCTGTGGCAGCTATAATGGCCACCAACACACATCATTTGCCTGCCAAAATTTAAGAGAAATTCCAAACTATTCAGGGGTGTGTCCCAGAAATGGAATTACATCTGCAGGAATCTGCCAAGAGCAGGCAATATTCTGGGCATAGTTCTTCCAATGGAGCTATATATAGGTATCCTCTGCTTTTTGAAAGTTCTCTTTACTCCACTTCATTTTTCCGGAAGACCTACATTAGTACATGTTTTCACTAACCAGAATAGATCTGAAGAGGATTTTCGCTTTTGAGGAAAAAGGCAAAAAAGCAAAACTAGCATTTACTGTTTCTTTTGTAGTCAACCTTTAAAGAGGCAGCTCACACCCCTGGCAGCAAGAGTGGCACCACCAAGTTCCTTCCCCAGAAACTATACTGTACATACGTTATTTCTACTTTATGTAGACTGTGCATTTATCATATCATTTCTGATTTTACTATATGTAGCATTATTTTAGTTTCTATGTGTTATTTAGTATGATTTGGTATTTTCAGGTCTGCTAATGCTCAGAAATTTTTCCTGTACATGGTGAGGGTAATTGCTTCTTGGTGTGTGCCATTTTGGCTTATGAAAGGTTCCATAGGAATGGTCCACTTTTGGACAACAGGCAAAACCTCTAATAGATAACCACGGCAGTCTTCCCAAGCAAATCCAAATGCCAGTAGGATTTAGGGTCGTTGATGAAATAAGCGAGAGTATAGGTGGTGGAAGTGGTTTGCTGCTAACCTGAAGATTATCGTTCAAACCCACCCAATAGCTCCACAGAAGAGAAGCCTGGTGATCTGCTTCCATAAAGATTACAGCTAAGAAAACCTTACGAAGCAGTTCTACTCCGTAATGCATGGGGTTGTCATAAGTCTGGAGCCAACTCAATGGCTGCTAATGACAACAATGAAATAAGTAGCAAAAATAAGAGCTTGCTGAAGTAAGTGGTATCCAGGGTAGGCACTCTGACATGCCCTGGCAACTCTGTGTCTCATCCAAGATTAGTTCTGCTTTTCTCATGAATTCATGTTGTACCTCTGTGCTACTGTATACACTTTCTCAGACTACCCTCATTTCTTCCAAGAAATTTGGAAGACAGCTACCTGGCCAACCAACTGGAAGAGATCCATATTTATACCTATTCCAAAGAAAGGTGATCCAACCAAAAGCAGAAATTATCCAACAGTATCTTTTTTTTTTTTTTTTTTTTATCGTTAGTATCACATGCAAGTAAAATTTTGCTGAAGATCAGTCAAAAGTGACTGCAGCAGTATGTCAATAGGGAATTGCCAGAAATTCAAGCCAGTTTCAGAAGAGGACCTAGAACCAGGGATATCATTACTGATGTCAGATGGATCCTGGCTGAAAGTAGAGAATACCAGAAAGATGTTTACGTGTGTTTTATTGACTATGCAAAGGCATTTGACTATGCAGATCATAACAAATTATGGATAACATTTTGAAGAATGGGAATTCCAGAACACTTAATTGTGCTCATGAGGAACCTGTACATAGATGAAGAGGCAGTCTTTCAAACAGAATGAGGGGGTACTGTGTGGTTTAAAGTCAGGAAAAGTGTGCAGCAGGTTTATATCCTTTCACCATACTTATTCAGTCTGTATGCTGAGCAAATAATTTGAGAAGTTGGATTCTGAAGAAGAATGGGGCATCAGAATTGGAGGATGAAGATGAAAGACTATAGCCTTCAGTATGGATTATACCTCAACATAAAGAAAACAAAATCCTTACAACTGGACCAATAAGCAACATCATAATAAACAGAGAAAAGATTGAAGTTGTCAAGGATTTCATTTTACTTGGATCCACAATCAACACCCATGGAAACAGCAGTCAAGAAATCAAAAGATGCATTGCACGGGGGAAATCTGTTGCAAAGGACCTTTCTAAAGTGTTGGAAGATGTCACCTTGAAGGCTAAGGTGTGTCTGACCCAAGCCATGGTACTTTCAATTGTCTCATATGCATGAGAAAGCTGAACAATACATAAGGAAGACTGAATTGTGATGTTGGTGAAGAATATTGAATATACCATGGACTGCTGAAAGAATGGACAAATCTGTCTTGGAAGAAGTACAATCAGAATGCTCCTTAGAAGCAAGGATGATAAGACTACATCTCACATACTTTGGACATGTTACCAGGAGGCATCAGTCCCTGGAGAAGGCCATCATGTTTGGTAAAACAGAGGGTCAGTGAAAAAGAAAAAGACCCTCAACGAGATGAATTGATACAATGGCTGCAACAATGGGCTCAAGCATAACAATGACTGTGAGGATGGCGCAGGACTGAGCAGTGTTTCTTTCTGTTGTACATAGGCCGGCTGTGAGTTTGAACCAACTTGACAGCACCTAACAAAAACACCACCACCTTCCTGTCCTGGAATATCTTACTCCTCTTACCTTCACAAATCCATTCGTCCTACAAAACCCACTTTAGATTAAGCATACAACTACCATACGACTCAGCAACTCCAGTCATAGAAGTGAAAATATATGTCCATAAAAGCCTTGCGCAAAAATGTTTATAACAGCTTGACTCATGATAGCCAAGCACTGGAAACAACCCAAATGCCCACCGGTAAACTGTGATATGGCCATGCAATGGAATATGACTCAGAAGTAAGATGAAACAAACAACCGATACATGCAGCAATGAGTTAATCTAAAAAATATTATGGTGAATGAAAGAAGACGTCCATGTATTATTCCAGTTGCATGAAGTTCTAGAATAGGCAAAACTAATCTAAGGTGAAGGGAGTCAGAATCAGAGATTGCCTCTGGTGGGAGGGATAGTGAAAAGTGCACAAGGGACTTAAAATGTTCTATTATCTTGATGGGGTGTGGGTTACACAGGTGTATGCATTTCTCTAACTGCACACTTAGGAACTACAGAAAAATTAGACCTCAATAAAAGATAAATACATAAATTAAAATCTCACTTTAGGCCTCAGTTCTAGAGATGTATAATGTTTTTTGTTTGTTTTAATAAAACTGAGTCTCGCTTATAGACCAGAAAAGGAGAAAAGAAACTCATGATGAATATTGCGTAAGAGAATAAGATGTTCATTTCAGGGTTTCCCAACAGCTCTGATGCAAGTATATCAAGCTAAAAGAGAGGTTTTGTTTGTTTTTGTTTTTTTCCAGTTGCCATTGATTCCATTCTAACTCAAGGTGACCCTGTATGATCAGAGTAGAACTATGCTCTGTATGTTTTTCAATGGCTGATTTTTTGGAAGTGGATAGCCAGGCCTTTCTTCCAAGGCACCTCTGGTGGACTTGAACCTCCAACCTTTGGGTTAGTAGTGGAGGGTATTAACCTCTTGCACCACCCAGGAATTCTGAATGAAAGGAATTCTGAATGAAATTCTCCCTGCTACTCAGCTCTCAAACCCAGCTATACCCTCCTGCTCCCTCAATTTCAGACTGACATTGTGAATTTTTCTTTTAAAACCTGTTACTTTGTGTGTGTGTGTGAAAATTTCTAGAATCTGGATTTTTCCCTAAAATCTACGGTCTGTTTGCTTACAAGTTGCACTGACTTTGGTTAGTCCGATACACGACAGCTATGTTAGGATTTAACCCACCTCACTGATTAGAGAAAATCCTATATCGTGCTCATCAGGTGAACAAAAGTAGTGCAGGATTAAAGCAAATAGCATTAAAAATGTAATTAAAGGAAAGAGGCTAGAAAGTTCTAAATGACCTGTAATTTAACTATAGTTAAGATTATTCTCTACACTCTGCTTCTAATTCCGTATAGTGTTTAGAAAGTCTGAAATTTAATTCTTTCGATTCTTGTGTGTGTGTGTGTGTGTATCCATGAACAAAGATTTGGAAATAGAGAATTTGCTTGGCCAGGAGACATTTTTCAGTTACCAAATTTTATTTTTTGTGTTTCCCTGTTTCATTTTTACAAACCAGGATGTAATTTGGTCCACCGTTTCACAACTACTAAAGTTATAAGAGGCCCAATCAGTCCTGATAATCACGATAGTTTCTGCTCTATAGATTGTTTGATAAGATATAAAAATTCAAGACATTTTATTTTGGTGAGAAAATAAATTGGTTGCATGAACCTTGGCCTGCTGATAGGACCTCCATAGCCTGTGTTGTTTTATTTATATAACTATTAATTATAATTATGATAAGTACAGATTCTGTTGCATTCATTCCAATTGTATGTATGCATACTCATTTGTCAATAAATCTGTGCCAGTTATGTCAATAAATTAATTGTACCTGCATGCACAGTGGAAATGGGCTCTATGTCCCTTAGTTACTGTCATCATATCTTCCTTCGGACTTTCAAATCTAGCTCTAAGAAGCTACCACTTCGTGCCTCCAGTATAAGTTGTTCTTGGACTATTATATATTAAAGCATGTTCTGTTGGGCATTAAACAACTTCTCCTTTAATTCATTTGTTGGCTGCTGGATATTTTGCTAGCAATACTGTAGCGGTTTAGAAATTGCTTTGGTAAATTGTGGACTGACCCTTTCAATCACATAATTAACTATGCATTAAAATTTTAACTAGGTTTATTTTTCTTAAAAAAGAAAAAAATACCCTGTGTAAATTTCAAAACAGTGCAATACAAATTAACAATGTGACATTATTACTATTGGATCAGCACCTTTAGAATCAAGTACCATGAAATGCGACAGAGGTTTGAGACCTCCCCCTAACATGTGTGTAATATTATGCTCTTTTCCAATCAAACAGCTTTCAGATCATTGCACACATAGAATGCCATAACAGGAAAGCAGTAAAGGCAGGACTTTGAAAGGGAGATGATGCCCCAAGCAATCAGTCGCTATGTGAAATGTAACAAAATGCTACGCCTGCCAGTTAAGCTTAGGGAACTGAAGGAGCAATTTCTCTGAAATGCACAATGTACATCTTACAAGGATATTCTCTTTAGCATCAGGTTGTAAGGTGTTGCCGTCAGAGAACTTCCTGGTTTTCCAATTTTACACGCATTATATACAATGTCTATTATGTAACTGTACTAAAATGGATTATAGAGACAATAATAGCAGCAGTTTGCCTTGTGATGAAAAGGCAGACAGTCAAGGAGTAAAGAGTTCTCTTTTCTTCCTCTAGCCTGCTCATCCTGGAACAATGCCCTTGACAAAAGAGCAAATCCCTTTGTCCCCTTCTTTCCCTTGAAATAACCACACAGACAGCAGAGTTGCCCAGAGATGACTTCTTATGCTTCAGGGTAGAATTCGAGTCAGCCACTATTAATCATTGAGCAGCCCCAGAGGGCAGGCAGGGAAAGAAAGCAAAGAAATATGAGACCACACATTCCCACATGGAGTTTACAGTCTTATAAATGTTTTGTGACCAGACTCCCCTTAACACACCCAGGACAGAAATTCACTGGCTAACTCAGAGGATCCAAAGGTTTGAAATAAAATATTCGTTTCATTTCCTTATTTCTGTTTGCTTTATTTAATGAATTTTCCATGATTCTGGCAAAAGTACTGCTCTGGGCAGAAGACATATGCAGTTGAAGTTTCAGGTCAGTAATCCCAGGAGGACCAGGAGGGGTTTGGTTAGCATTCAAAGGCAGAGTTGACCTACAATGAAAGGATGTAGAATTCTGTGTCAAAATATCAGGTTCTTCTGCTAGCTTCCTCACTCATTACTGGTCAGTTTTCAAGGCACACGAATGGAACACTTCCAGCTCTATGGTTCCCCTTTTGTAAGGTAAAGTGACCATTTTTCATGGTTATCACTCACATTTATGAAAAAGATGCTCTGTAAATAACAAAAACTACTTTCAGTGTGTGACCATTTTAAGCATTAAAATATCATTTTATTTGCTTCTGGAAGTGTTTATGGAAGAATTATTTTCTACATAGTATTTTTGTGGGTTTATATAGTTGCATACTATTTCTATGTGTGTATATACCACAACTTGTTTATGTATTCATCCATTCATGGTCACTTAGGTTGTTTCCATCTTTTTATTACTGTGAATAATGCATCAATGAAGATCAGTGTGCATATGTCTATTTATGCCACTGCACTTACATCCCTAGGATATACACCTAGGAGTGGGATCACTGGATCTTAAGATATTTCTATTTCTAGCTTTTGAGGAAGCGCCATGCTGTTTTCCATAGTGGTTGTACCATTGTACAATCCACCAGCAATGTATAAGTGTTTGAGTCCCCCAACAACCTCGCCAGCATTTGTTGCTTTCTGTTTTTCTGATCATTGCCACTTTTGTCGGGGTGAGATGGCATCTCATTGTAATTTTGATTTGTATCACTCTAATGGTTAATGGTTAGTCGGCACTGGATTTGGGGTTTTTAATGGTTAATGATTGTCAGCGTCTTTTCATGTATTTGCTGGCTGCCTGAATGTCTTCTTTGGTGAAGCATCTGTTCATGTCCTCTGCCCATTTTTTGTGTTTGTTTGTTTTGGGATTATTTATCTTTTTATTTTTGAGGTTTTGAAGTTTTCTAAGTATATTAGAGACTATACACTTATCCGATATGTCACTGCCAGATATTTACTTTCCCAGTCTGTATGTTCTCTTTTTAGTCTCCTGGTAAAGTCTTTTGATTAGTATAAGTATTTAATTTTTAGGAGATTCCAGTTACCTAATTTATCTTCATTATAATAATACTTAACTTTGTCTTCTCGAGAGGCCCTTTGAAATCTTCTGTTCACTTCTTTTACTTCATCAATTCTTCCTTTTGCTTTAGCTGCTCGACACTCAAGAGCAAGTTTCAGAGTCTCCTCTGACATCCATCTTGGTCTTTTAAAAGAGCTGTGCAAAGATCTGGAGATGGAAAACCAAAAGGGAAGAACATGCCCAGTGTTTGTCAAGCTGAAAGAACTGAAGAAAAAATTCAAGCCTCAAGTTGCAATAGTGAAGGATTCCATGGGGAAAATATTAAACGATGCAGGAAGCATCAAAAGAAGATGGAAGGAATACACAGAGTCGTTAAACCAAAAAGAATTAGTCGATATTCAACCATTTCAAGAAGTGGCATATGATCAGGAACCAATGGTACTGAAGGAAGAAGTCCAAGCTGCTCTGAAGGCATTGGTGAAAAACAAAGCTTCAGGAATTGATGGACTATCAATTGAGATGTTTCAACGAACAGATGCAGCGCTGGAGGTGCTCACTCGCCTATGACAAGAAATATGGAAGACAGCTTCCTGGCCAAATGGCTGGAAGAGATCCATATTTATGCCTATTCCTAAGAAAGGTGATCCAACTGAATGTGGAAATTATAGAACAATATCATTAATATCACACACAAACAAAATTTTGCTGAAGATCATTCAAAAATGGCTGTACCAGTATATCGACAGGGTACTGCCAGAAATTCAGGCCAGTTTCAGAAGAGGACATGGAACCAGGGATATCATTGCTGATGTCAAATGGATCCTGGCTGAAAGCAGAGAACAACAGAAGGATGTTTACCTGTGTTTTATTGACTGTGCAAAGGCATTTGACTGCGTGGATCGTAACAAACTATGGGTAACACTGCGAAGAATGGGAATTCCAGAACACTTAATTGTGCTCATGAGGAACCTTTACATAGATCAAGAGGCAGTTGTTCGGATAGAACAAGGGGATACTGATTGGTTTAAAGTCAGGAAAAGTGTCCATCAAGGTTGTATTCTTTCACCATACCTATTTAATCTGTATGCTGAGCAAATAATATGAGCTGGAGTATATGAAGAAAAACAGGGCATCAGGATTGGAGGAAGATTCATTAACAACCTGTGTTATGCAGATGACACAACCTTGCTTGCTGAAAGTGAAGAGGACTTGAAGCACTTACTAATGAAGATCAAAGACCACAGCCTTCAGTATGGATTACACCTCGACATAAACAAAACAAAAATCCTCACAACTGGACCAATGAGCAACATCATGATAAACGGAGAAAAGATGGAAGTTGTCAAGGATTTCATTTTACTTGGATCCACAATCAACACCCATGGAAGCAGCAGTCATGAAATCAAAAGACGCATTGCATTGGGCAAATCTGCTGCAAAAGACCTCTTCAAAGTGTTGAAGAGCAAAGATGTCACCCTGAAGACTAAGGTGCGCCTGACCCAAGCCATGCTATTTTCAATCACATCATATGCACGTGAAAGCTGGACAATGAATAAAGAAGACCAAAGAAGAGTTGACGCCTTTGAATTGTAGTGTTGGCGAAGGATATCGAATATACCATGGACTGCCAAAAGAACAAACAAATCAGTCTTGGAAGAAGTGTGGCCAGAAGGCTCCTTAGAGGCAAGGATGGCGAAACTGTGCCTTACATACTTTGGACACGTTGTCAGGAGGGATTAGTCCCTGGAGAAGGACATCATGCTTGGCAGAGTACAGGGTCAGCGGAAAAGAGAAAGACCGTTAGCGAGGTGGATCGACACAGTGGCTATAACAATGAGCTCAAGCATAACAATGATATTAATGATGGCTCAGGACCGGGCAGTGTTTCATTCTGTTGTGCATAGGGTCGCTATGAGCCAGAACCGACTCAACGGCACCTAACAACAACAACAATTTATTTTCTGTTGTTCATGCATTTTTAGTTTTGTTTAATAGGCTAGTTATGCTGAAAATTAGATCCCCTCGTTTTGACTCTATGTTAACTTCCAGGAACCTTATAGTTTTAGCTTTAACACTTAGGTCTTTGATCCATTTTGAGTTAGTTTTTGTGCATGGTGTTAGGTATGGATCCTGATTCATTTTTCTGCATACTGATATCCAGTTTTGCAGACACCATTTGTTAAGAGACTGTTTCTTCCTCATTGAATGGACTATGACCCTTTGTCAAAGATCAGATGCCTGTAGTTGAATGAATAGATTAACTTATAGGTTCTCAATTCTGTTCTATTGGTCCATGTGTCTGTCTCTGAACCGGTAGCAGGCTGCTTAGATTACCATGGCTGTATAGTAAATTTTGAGATTGAGAAGTGTGAGGCCTCCTAATTTCTTTTTCAATATTGCGTTAGGTCTTCAGGGGGCCTCCTTCCTTTCCATATAAAGTTGAAGATTAGTTTTTCCATTTCATTAAAGAATGTTGTTGGGATTTGGATTAGGATTGCATTATATTTATAGACTGCTTTTGGTAGAGCTGACATTTTCACGATGTTAAGTCTTCCAATCCCCGAGCATGAAATATTTGTCCATTTATGTAGCTCTTTTTTAGTTTCTTGCAGTACTGTTTTATAGTTTCTCTTTTGCAAGTCTTCTACATCCCTGGTTAGGTTTATTCCTGGATATTTTACCATTTGGGAGCTATTATAAATGGTATTGTTTTCTTGATCTCCTTTTCAGAGTCCTCCGTGTTAGTGCAGAAGAACTCAGCTGAATTTTTGTGTGTTGATCTTGTACCCTGCCACTTTACTGAGTCCTTCTATTAGTTTCAGTAACATTCTAGTGGAGTCTTTGGGATTTTTCTATGTATAGGATCATGTCATCTGCTGCAAATAAAGATAGTTTTACTTCTCCCTTTCCAGTTTGGATACACTTATCCCCCTTTCTTGCTTTACTGATCTAGCTAGGACTTCCAGTACAATATTGTATAAGAGTGGTGATAAAGGGCATGCTTGTCTTACTCCCGTTGTCAAGGAGAATGCTCTCAATCTTTCTCCTTTGAGAATAATATTGGCTGTTGGTTTTGCATATATGCCCTTGATTAAGTTGAGAAATGTCCCTTCTATACCTATTTTGCTGAGAGTTTTTATCAGGAAAGTGTGTTGAATTTTATCATAAAATGTCTTTTCTGTGTTGATTGAGATGATCATGTGATTCTTTTCCTTTGTTTTATTCATGTGGTAAATTAAGTTGATTAATTTTATAATGTTGAACCATCCTTGCATGCCTGGGGTGAATTCTATTCAATAATGATATATTTTATTTTTGATTTGCTGTTGAATTCTGTGGGCTAGAATTTTGTTGAGAATTTTTATACCTATATTCATGAGAAATATTGATCTATAATTTTCTTATTTAGTGGTAACTTTGCTTGGCTTTAGTATCAGGGTTATTCTGGCTTCATAGAATGAATTAGGGAGTATTCCTTCATTTTGTAAGTTTTGGAATAGTTTGAGTAGAATTTTTCTCAACTCTCCTTTGAATGTTTTGTAGAATTCTTCAGTGAAGCTGTCTGGGCCAGGGCATTTTCTGGTTGGAAGTTTTTTGTTTTGTTTTGTTTTTAATGACCTCTTTAATTTCTTCTTTTGTTATTGGTGTGTTCAAATTTTCTACCTCTATTTGTGTTAGTTTAGGTAGGTAGTATATTTCTAGAAATTTGTCCATTTCCTCTAGGTTTTCAAATTTGTCGGAGTACAATTTTTCATAATATTCTCTTTACGACCCTTTTTCTCTCAATTGGTTCTCTTGTAATGTCCCCCATCTCATCTCTTGTTTTGGTTATATGCAGCCTCTCATTTTTTTTCCTCTGTAAATTTGGCCAATAGTTTGTCAATTTTGTTGATCTACTCAAATAATTAACTTCTAATATTGTTGATTCTTTCTATTGTTTTTGTTTTCTATTTCCTTTATTTCTGCTCTGTGATCTCCTTTTGCTGCCCCTTTTCTATTTATTCAAGTTGTAGGGTTAAGCTATTGATTTTGGTCCTTTCTTCCTTTTGATGTGTGTGTTCATTGCTATAAGTTCTCCTCCGAGCATTGCTTTTGCAGTGTCCCAAAGGTTTGGGTATGTTGTGCTTTTATTCTCATTTGATTCTAAGAATATTTTATTTGATTTTTAATTTCTTCTATTACTCAATAGTTTTTAAGTAAGGTGTTATTCAGTTTCCATGTATTTAATTATTTCCTTGTTCTTTCTGTTATTTATTTCTCTTTTTTTACTGTTATGATCAGAGAAGGTGCTTTGTATTATTTCAAAGTTTTTAAAATTTATTGGTGCAAAAACACAAAATAATAAATGTTGGAGAGGCTGCGGAGAGATTGGAACTCTCATACACTGCTGGTGGGAATGTAAAATGGTACAACCACTTTGGAAATCTATCTGGCGTTATCTTAAACAGTTAGAAATAGAACTACCATACAACCCAGAAATCCCACTCCTGGGAATATACCCTAGAGATACAAGAGCCTTCATACAAACAGATATATGCACACCCATGTTTATTGCAGCTCTGTTTACAATAGCAAAAAGTTGGAAGCAACCAAGGTGTCCATCAACGGATGAATGGGTAAATAAATTGTGGTATATTCACACAATGGAATACTACGCATCGATAAAGAACAGTGACGAATCTGTGAAACATTTCATAACATGGAGGAACCTGGAAGGCATTATGCTGAGCGAAATGAGTCAGAGGCAAAAGGACAAATATTGTATAAGACCACTATGATAAGATCTTGAGAAATAGTAAACCTGAGAAGAACACATACTTTTGTGGTTACGAGGGGGGTGGGAGGGAGGGTGGGAGAGGGTTTTTTATTGATTAATCAGTAGATAAGAACTGCTTTAGGTGAAGGGAAAGACAACACTCAATACATGGAAGGTCAGCTCAATTGGACTGGACCAAAAGCAAAGAAGTTTCCGGGATAAAATGAATGCTTCAAAAGTCAGCGGAGCAAGCACGGGGGTCTGGGGAACATGGTTTGCGGGGACTTCTAAGTCAATTGGCAAAATAATTCTATTATGAAAAGATTCTGCATCCCACTTTGAAATGTGGCGTCTGGGGTCTTAAATGCTAACAAGCAGCCATCTAAGATGCATCAATTGGTCTCAACCCACCTGGAGCAAAGGAAAATGAAGAACACCAAGGCCACACGACAACTAAGAGCCCAAGAGACAGAAAGGGCCACATGAACCAGAGACCTACATCATCCTGAGACCAGAAGAACTAGTTGGTGCCTGGCCACAATCGATGACTGCCCTGACAGGGAGCACAGCAGAGGACCCCTGAGGGAGCAGGAGATCAGTGGGATACAGACCCCAAATTCTCATAAAAAGACCAAACTTAATGGTCTGACTGAGACTAGAGGAATCCCGGCGGCCATGGTCCCCAGACCTTCTGTTGGCACAGGACAGGAACCATCCCCGAAGACAACTCATCAGACATGAAAGGGACTGGTCAGCGGGTGGGAGAGAGACGCTGATGAAGAGTGAGCTAATTATATCAGGTGGACACTTGAGATTGTGTTGGCAACTCTTGTCTGGAGGGGGGGTGGGAGGATAGAGAGAGAGGGAAGCTGGCAAAATTGTCAAGAAAGGAGAGACTGAAAGGGCTGACTCAAGAGGGGGAGAGCAAGTGGGAGTAGGGAGTGAGATGTATGTAAACTTATATGTGACAGACTGGATTTGTAAACGTTCACTTGAAGCTTAATAAAAGTTATTAAAAAAAAAATTTATTGGTGCTTGTTTTGTGACATAAAATATGGCCGATTCTGGAGAATGATCCATGTGCCCTGTGCTGCTTTGGGTGGTCTCTCCTGTATATATGTATGAGGTCAAATTGGTTGATTGTGTTACTTAGATCTTATGTATCTTCGTTGAGGTTCTTTCTAGTTGTTCTGTCCATAATTGAAAGTGGTGTATTAAAACCTTCTACTATTATTATGTTGCCATGTTTTCAGGTGCCATCGAGTCAGTTCTGACTCATAGTGATCCTATGCACAACAGAATGAAACACTGCCCAGTCCTGACCCATCTTTACAATCGTTGTTATGCTTGAGCTCGTTGTTGCAGCCACTGTGTCAATCTACCTTGCTGAGGGTCTTCCTCTTTTCCCCTGACCCTGTACTCTGCCAAGCATGATGTCTTTCTCCAGGGACTGATCCCTCCTGACAACATGTCCAAAGTATGTAAGACACAATCTCGCCATTCTTGCTTCTAAGGAGCATTCTGGTTGTACTTCTTCTAAGACAGATTTGTTCATTCTTTTGGCAGTCCGTGGGAAATTCAGTATTCTTCGCCAACACCACAATTCAAAATTCTTCTTTGGCCTTCCTTATTCATTGTCCAGCTTTCACATGCATATGACATGATTGAAAATACCATGGCTTGGGTCAAGTACACCTTGGTCTTCAAGGAGACATCTTTGCTCTTCAACACTTTACAGAGGTCCTTTGCAGCAGATTTACCCAATGCAATGCATCTTTTGATTTCTTGACTGCTGCTTCCATGTCTGTCTATTGTAGATCCAAGTAAAATAAAATCCTTGACAACTTCAATCTTTTCTCTGTTTATCATGATGTTGCTCATTGGTCCAGTTGTGAGGATTTTTGTTTTTGTTGTGTTGAGGTGCAATCCATGCTTTGATCTTCATTAGTAAGTGCTTCAAGTCTTCTTCACTTTCAGCAAGCAAGGTTGTGTCATCTGCATAATGCAGGTTCTTAATGAGTCTTCCTCCAATCCTGATGCCCTGTTCTACATATAGTCCAGCTTCTTATATTATTTGCTCAGCATACAGATTGAATAGTTATGCTGAAAGAATACAACCCTGATGCACACCTTTCCTGACTTTAAACCAATCAGTATCCCCTTGTCCTGTCCAAACAACTGCCTCTTGATCTATGTAAAGGTTCCTCATGAGCACAATTAAGCGTTCTGGAATTCCCATTCTTCGCAGTGTTATCCATAATTTGTAATGATCCACACAGTCTAATGCCTTTGCATAGTCAATAAAACACAGGTAAACATCCTCCTGGTATTCTCTGCTTTCAGCTAGGATCCATCTGACATCAGCAATGATATCCCTGGTTCCATATCCTCTTCTGAAACCGGCCTGAATTTCTGGCAATTCCATGTTGATATACTGGTACAGCCATTTTTGAATGATCTTCAGCAAAATTTTGCTTGAGTGTGATATTAATGATATTGTTCTATAATTTCCACATTCAGTTGGATCACCTTTCTTAGGAATAGGCATAAATATGGATCTCTTCCAGCCATTTGGCCAGGAAGCTGTCTTCCATATTTCTTGTTATAGGCAAGTGAGCACCTCCAGCACTGCATCTGTTTGTTGAAACATCTCAAATGATGTTCCATCAATTCCTGGAGTCTTGTTTTTCACCAATGCCTTCAGAGCAGCTGGGACTTCTTCCTTCAATACCATCCGTTCCTGATCATTTGCCACCTCTTGAAATGGTTGAACATCCACTAATTCTTTTTGATATAACGACTCTGTGTATTCCTTCCATCTTCTTTCGATGCTTCCTGCATCATTTAGTATTTTCCTCTTAGAATCCTTCACTATTGCAACTCAAGGCTTGAATTTTTTCTTCAGTTCTTTCTGCTTGAGAAACGCCGAGCGTGTTCTTCCCTCTTGGTTTTCCATCTCCAGCTCTTTGCACTTGTCATTATAATACTTTACTTTGTCTTCTGGAGATGCCCTTTGAATTCTTCTGTTCAGTTCTTTTACTTCATCAGTTCTTCCTTTTGCTTTAGCTGCTCGACGTTCGAGAGCAAGTTTCAGAGTCTCTTCTGACATCCATCTTGGTCTTTTCTTTCTTTTCTGTCTTTTCACTGACCTCTTGCTTTCTTCATGTATGATATCTTTGATGTCATTCCATGACTTATCTGGTCTTCAGTCACTAGTTTTCAGTGTGTCAAATCTATTTTTCAGATGGTCTCTAAATTCAGATGGGATATACTCAAGTTCATATTTTGGCTCTCGTGGACTTGCTCTGATTTTCTTCAGTTTCAGCTTGAACTTGCATATGAGCAATTCATGGTCTGTTCCACAGTCGGCCCCTGGCCTTGTTCCGATTGATAATATTGAGCTGTTCCATCGTCTCCACAGATGTAGTCAATTTAATTTCTGTGTGTTCCATCTGGCGAGGTCCATGTGTATAGTCAGCATTTATGTTGCTGAAAGAAGATATTTGCAATGAAGAAGTCATTGGTCTTGCAAAATTCTATTATTTGATCTCCAACATTGTTTCTATCATCAAGGCTGTATTTTCCAACTACTGATCTTTCTTCTTTGTTTCCAACTTTCGCATTCCAATCGCCAGTAATTATCAATGCATCTTGGTTGCATGTTCGATCAATTTCAGACAATAGCAGCTGATAAAAATCTTCTATTTCTTCATCTTTGGCCCTAGCGGTTGGTGCGTAAATTTGAATAATAGTCGTATTAATAGTATTCTACACAAAAAAAAAAAAAAATTTTTTTTTTTTTACAATGCTGTTAGTACTGTTGTTATAGAACTGTTTATTTCTTTTTTCAATTCTGTTAGAGTTTGTTTTACATATTTTGGAGCTCTGTCATTTGAAGTGTAAGTATTTATTATGGTTAGAGGATCAAAGAAGAATTCATGTCTTTGAATTATGGTATTGGTGAAGAATACTGAATAATATCATGAACTCCCAGAAGAATGAACAAATCTGTCTTGGAAAAAGTACAGCCAGAACACTCCTTAAAAGGGAGGATGGCAAAACTTCATCTCAAGTACTTTGGACATGTTCTCAGGAGGGCCCTGTCCCTGGAGAAGAAGACAGTCGGTGAAAAAGAAGACTTCAATGAGATGGAATGACTTGGTGGCTGCAACAGTAGGCTCAAACATAGCAACGATTGTGAGGATGGCACAGGACCAATGTTTCATTCTGTAGTACACAGAGCTGTGATGAGTCAGAACCGACTCATTGGCACCTAACGCAACAATATGTCCTCTTGGTGGATTGACCCTTTCATCATCATATGATGCCTTTCTTTGTCTCTTATTGGAGTCCTAGTCGTTCAGTGGTTAAGAACTTGGCTGCTAACCAGAAGGTCAGCAGTTCAAATTCACCAGCCACTCTTTGGAATCTCTATGGGGCAGTTCTATTCTATCGTATAGGGTTGCTATGAATCGGACGGAGTGCACTCAATGGCAACAAATTTTTTTTTGCTTTGGTTTTGTCTCTTACAATGGATTTTGAGATTATCAGAGATTATTATTGCAAGTCGTGCTCTCTTTGGTTACTGTCTGCTTGATATATATATATATTCCTTCTTTTGATTTTTAACCTGTTTATATCTTCTAAGATTGCCTCTTGTAGGCAACATATTGATATTGTTGGGTCATTTTTTTTTTAATCCATTCTGCCACTCTGTCTCTTGACCGGCACATTTAAACCATGCATGTGCAGTGTAAATATCGATATGTATGAATTTACTACTGCCATTTTTTTATGCTTTTTTATGGTATTAATGGTTTCTTCATTCCACTTAATTTTCTGTCCTGAGCTCTTTTTGTTTATGGATTTCCTTTTTTGTATCCTTCATTGTTGATTTTATGTTTACTGAGTATTATTGATTTTCTGTTTTATTTTGGCGAGTAGATTTATTAATTTTCTTCATGGTAACTCTGAAACTTACCATTACCTTCATAAGTTTACAGTAGTCTGTTATACCTTGATATGCTTTGACTTCCTCTCCATGTGGAAGTTCTATAACTACACCATTTATTCCTCATTTTTGCTTTGAAGTTGTCATTTACAGACTGACATCTCTGGTTCCCTGTTTTCAATTCTGCAGCTTTATTTTACTTTTGAAAATTCATTATCTAGTTTGGTATCTGGGTGAAAATGTTGTGTACCTTAATCTCAGGTTGTTGTCTGAAGTCGTTGGTTCTCTGTCCAAAAGGGTCTCTTTAATATTTCTTTTAAGGTTGGTCTGGTGTTTACAAATTCTCTTAATTTCTGTTTTTCTGGAAATGTTCTAGTTTTGCCACCATATCTGAAAGACAATTTGCTGGATATCTGATTCTTGGTTGGCAATTCTTTCCTTTCAGTGTTCTAGATATGTCATCCTATTACCTTCTTGCCTGCATGGTTTTGGCTAAGAAATCAGTGCTTAGTCTTATTGGTGTCCCTTTGTAGGTGATATTTCATTTTTCATTAGCTGCTTTCAATTCTCTCTTTTTCTTTGGTTTTGGAAGTTTCAATTATGCTATGTCTTGGTGACTTTCTTTTGGGTCTCTCCTGTATGGGGTTCTTAGATTTTTGGATGGAAACTTTCTCACCTTTCATGATATTAGGGAAGTTTTCTGCCAATATCTTCAAAAAAGTTCTTTGTACTTTTTTTCATTTTCTTTTCTTCTGGAATTCCTGTTATGTATAAATTATTTCTCTTGATATGGTCTGACATAACTCTTAGGCTTTCTTCATTTTTCTTCATTCTTTTTTCTGATCCTCAAACAAATCAGTATAAAGGGATTTGTCCTCTATTTTGCTGGTTCTTTCTTCCAACAATTCAATTCTGCATCTATATCCTTCTGTTGAGTTATATATTTCTGATATTTTATTGCTAATCTGTATTTCTTGTTGTCTCTGTATGGTTTCTAATTACTTATTTTGTCATTAATTATGTGTTGTTTTCCTGAATTCTTCTAGGGTTTTTCCAGTGTTTTCCTTGATTTTTTTTTGAGGATCACATGTATTAAAAAAAAAAAAAAAATGTCATTGACTCAATTCTGACTCATAGCAACCCTTTAGGACAGAGTAGAACTGCCCCATAGAGTTTCCGAGGAGCACCTGGTGGATTAAAACTTCTGATCTTTTGGTTAGCAGCCACAGCACTTAACCACTACACCACCAGATTTTCCATCTTATGTATAAGTTGCTTGATTTCCTTATCAGGTAGTTCTCTTCATTTCTTCATCATAAAGGTTTTCTTTCCTTTTATTTTGCTCATTAGTTTGAACCATCTTATCCTGTTTCTTCATATGATTTGTTATCATCGGCTGACTCTGAAACATTAAGTTGTTCATTTATTTATATATTTCTTTATTGATTGCATGTATGTTTGTTTTGCACTGATTTTTTCATTTTATTTTGATGTATCTGAAGTTTTGTTTCTTGTCTTTCTCTTTAGAATGTCTTTCTCCCTTAGTATTTTGTTGTTGTTGTTTTGTGGTTCTGATCTACATGTGTCCTTGGTGGTGTCTGTTGGTTAGATGTGATTTCCTCTCACTAGTGGGCAGGGTGGGTCACACCCATGTGTGAGTACCCTCTGGTTATGCTTGTATGTCTTCCCTTAATGGATTGAGCGGAGGTAGAACAGGTTTTTTCCATGATATTGGGTGACAAGTATTGGGTGGTCAGAGTCCCTCCACAGCCCTAGTGGGACTCTGGTGTCCTTATGGGTTGGTGCTAGCAGTCATTGCATTTTCTGGAGGTCAGGGCAGGACATTTCTGTATTTGTTGTGAGGGAGTACTACCCAAATGGATGGGGTAGGCTCACTGTGCATGCACAAATAGGTGTCTCAGTAGGTGGTGGGGTGTCGACAGGTATCAATGCAAGTGCCAATAGCCTGCAGGAGTTGCTTTGGTTTGGGATATCCGATCTTGCAGCTGGGCAGATGTTGGATGAGGGCACTAGGATCTCTTGCTTTTTGTTTGTCAGAGGTGCAGATGGCACCTATCAGGATATGAGTGGCATTGCTGATGAGGTGGTGTGTCTGAATGCTTAGTCAGCAGGGCATGGGTACAGGGAGTGTTCTCACCAGTCACTGGGTTGGGCATGGTGTGTGTGTGCTACCAGTTGCCAGGTGATCATGCAAGGGTGCACCAGTCACCAGTGACTGTGTGGTGATATGGGAACTTGCACTGCTGGTTGCTGGGTGGGCAGGATGGTGGGGTGGTAGGAGCACATGCCACCAATTGTCAGGTGTTTGGGAAAGCATGGGGGTGGGCTGATCAGGCACGAACCTCTGTTTGCAGGTTTGACACCACAGGAGTGCACGTTGTGGATCACTGGGCAGGGAGGAGGGGTGAGCACTACTGATCAACTGGAGGGAAAGAGTATGTTCCCCCAGTCTCTGATGTAGGCATCAGGGAACTCTCCTCAGATTTCAGCTGGTGATCAGGACCCAGCCCTGACCAAATGTGAGGGGGGCTTCCAGACTCCAGTTGGGTGATATCTACCTGTCACTCCAAAGATCCTCCACTCTGCCAAAACCACATGCCCAAATGATCAGGGACTGCTGCTGGTGAGTAGTTCTGTCCATATTTTCTGGCTCCCTTCCTGCTCTATGGTCACCTGGGTGCCTACAGCTCTTGCCACCTTCCTGCACATTACCTCCTTAGATATAGTTTATGTTCTATTCACCTTGCTTCGCTTTGGGTTTCTCTACACAATATCTCTGTCTCCTACTGGGGATTCTGTGAAGTTGCCTTCCAGTGCTTCTCACCTGGAAACACTTCTTACTTTGTCCCAAGATGGCCACACTGCACTGGGCCAGCTGACAGGGTGCCTATAGATCGTAAGTCTCCTCATTTTCCATTATCATTCAGTTTCTCCTTTCTTTCAGTGTTCGATGTAATTTTTCATCCTCCTGGTTTCTGTTCTGGGTTCCCAGACTGTCAACTATATCTGTTTCATTTGGTCTCTCAGTTCTTTGCTGCAGGGTGACAGCATGATGTATGTGACTAAGCTGCCATCTTGGGCTGTCTCCTAGAAGAATTACTTTTAAAAACAGACTTTTGTTTTTATTTTTATTGTGCTTTAAGTGAAAGTTTACAAATACTGTCAGTCTCTCATACAAAAATTTATATATACCTTGCTATATATTTCTAATTACTCTCCCCCTAATGAGACAACCCGCTCATTCCCTCCACTCTCTTTTTTCGTGTCCATTCTGCCAACTTCTGACCCCCTCTGCCATTTCATCTCCCCTCCAGATAGGAGATGCCAACATAGTCTCGTGTCTACTAGATCCAAGAGGCTCATTCTTCACCAGCATCTTTTTGTATCACACTGTCCAGTCCAATCCCTGTCTGAAGAGTTGGCTTTGGGAATGGTTTCTGTCTTGGGCTAACAAAAGTTCTGGGGGCCATGACCACCAGGGTCCTTCTAGTCTCAGTCGGACCATTAAGTCTGGTCTTTTTACAAGAATTTGGAGTATGCTTCCCACCACTCTCCTGCTCCATCAGGGATTCTCTCTTGTGTTCCCTGTCATCAATTGTAGCTGGGCACCATCTAGTTCTTCTGGTCTCAGGCTGATGTAAGCCTCTGGTTTATGTGCCCCTTTCTGTCTCTTGGGCTCATAATTACCTTGTGTAATTGGTCTTCTTCATTCCCCCTTGCCTCAGGTGGGTTGAGACCAATTGATGCATCTTAGATGGCCACTTGCTAGCATTTAAGACCCCAGATGCCACTCCCCAAAGTGGGATGCAGAATGTTTTCTTAATAGATTTTATTATGCCAATTGACTTAGATGTCCCCTGAAACCATGGTCCCCAAACCCCCAGCCCTGCTACGCTGGCCTTTGAAGCATTCAGTTTATTCAGGAAACTTCTTTGCTTTTGGTTTAGTCCAGTTGTGCTGACCTCTCATGTGTTATGTGTTTTCTTTCCCTTCATCTAAAGTAGTTCTGATCTACTGTCTACTTAGGGAATACCCCTCTCCCTCTCTTCCTCCCTCTCCCCTCTCGTAATCATCAAAGAGTATTTTTTTCTCTGTTTAAACTATATCTCCAGTTATTGTAATAGTGGTCTTATATAATATTTGTCCTTTTGCAACTGACCAATTTCACTCAGCATAATGCCTTCCAAATTCCTCCATGTTATAAAATGTTTCACAGATCCTCACTGTTCTTTTTCGATGCGTAGTATTCCGTTGTGTGAATATACCATAATTTATTCATCCATTCATCTGTTGATGGGCACCTTGGTTGCTTCCATCTTTTTGCCATTGTAAACAGTGCTGCAATGAACATGGGTGTGCATATATCTGTTCTTGTAAAGGTTTTTATTTCTCTAGAATATATTCCAAGGAGTGGGATTGCTGAATCATATGGTAGTTCTACTTCTAGCTTTTTAAGGAAGTGCGAAATTGATTTCCAAAGTGGTTGTACCATTTTACATTCCCACCAGCAGTGTATAAGTGTTGCAGTCTCTCCACACCCTCTCCAACATTGATTATTTTGGGTTTTTTTGGATTAATGCCAGCCTTGTTGGAGTGAGATGGAATCTCAGTGTAGTTTTGATTTGCATTTCTCTAATGGCTAATGATCTTGAGCATTTCCTGATGTATCTGTTAGCTCTACCTGAATGTCTTCTTTAGTGAAGTGTCTGTTCATACCTTTTGCCCATTTTCTAATTGGGTTATTTGTCTTTTTGTAGTTGAGTTTTTACAGTATCATGTAGATTTTAGAGATCGGACACTGATCAGAACGGTCATAGCTAAAAACTTTTTCCCTGTCTGTAGGTAGTCTCTTTACTCTTTTGGTGAAGTCTTTGGATGGGCATAGGTGTTTGATTTTTAGAAGCTCCCAGTTATCTAGTTTTTCTTCTGCATTGTTAGTAATGCTTTGTATACTGTTTCTGCCATGTATTAGGGCCCCTAACATTGTCCCTATTTTTTCTTCCATGATCTTTATCATTTTAGATTTTATATTTAGGTCTTTGATCCATTTTGAGTTAGCTTTTGTGCATGGTGTGAGGTATGGATCTTTTTTCACTTTTTTTTTGCAGCTGGATATCCAGTCACGCCAGCATCATTTGTTAAAAAGACTGTCTTTTTCCCCATTTAACTGATTTGGGGCCTTTGTCAAACATCAACTGCTCATATGTGGATAGATTTCTGTCTATTCCACCATCTTGGCCTTTCCTCTGAAAAACAGTTTTTATAGCTTCCATGTTTGGCTCCTCCCAGCCCCTTCTTTGGACCATGAATCTGGAAATGAACAATACCTACACTAGCTGGGATATTAAAAAATTTAGTAGCTATTTAAAGACTCATAATCCTAAGTTAATTTTACACAGGCAGGATTATTATTATGTGTTTTCTATTCAGTTAAATGACTGTCTTAGTTATCTAGCGTTGCTACAACAGAAATACCACAAGTGGATGGCTTTAACAAAGAGAAGATTTATTCTCTCATACTTTAGGAGGCTAGAAGTCCAAATTCAGGGTGCCAGCTCTAGGAGAAGGCTTTTGCTCTCTATTGGCACTAGGGGGTGGTCTGTGTCTCCTTTCAACATCTGTGGGGCCCAGCATTCCTTGGATATCTACAGGTGTCTTGGGATCAATATTCCCCTGGTTCAAGAAGGTTTTCAGCACAGGGATCAAAGATCCAAAGGATTCAATTTTCTCCTACTCTTCTTTCTTGGCAGTAGCCAGATCCCTTCCTCTCTGGTCACTTCTCTCTGCTTTTTTCTCTTGTAGGATGGGGAAGGGTGGTGACTCAATAAGTATCCCATTCTAATTCTACCTCATTAACATGACAAACATAACCTAATCCTCATTAAAAAGCATGGCCTAATCCTGTCTCATTAACAAAACAGACTGTGCACTCCCAAATGGGGCCATAACCACAGGCACAGAGGCTAGGATTTACAGCACATCACAAAATGGAGGAAAATCAAATCACAAAATGTAGGACATGCACACAATACTGGGAATCATGGCCTAAGCAACTTGACACATATGCTTTGAGAATACAATTCATTTCATGACAATGACCTCAGCCCAAAAAATTTGAAGAATACTGTATGTTATTTACTTTCTTTGTATTTGTATCTGACACATTATCAGCATTTTAACAACTATAAAATTGCCTGTTTTTGCCTTTCATTTTCAAAAAGGATTGACAATAAATTCTGTCAGTCATTTAAATAACTTAAAATGGTGAGAACATTCTTTACACTGTTATAGTTTCAAAATGTCATAGAAAAGCTTTGAAATTACTGATATTGAAAAGTTGGATGCCTGATGACATACTAATTTGAAGATAGTTTGTAAGATAAAATGGTTCTATACTCTCTTAACTGAGGAAGGTAACTTTGAGTAGATTATACTATAATTATTTTTAAAAATTTTCCTTAATATAGTTTGAAGAGATCATTTTATGCACTATAGAAAATAATGGTGTAATAGGGTTAAGTGTGGTGTATGTACATGATTATTTACATTAAAATATCCAAAAATCAAAGTTAAGGCTAAACTAAACTTCAGAGTTTTAATCCCAATGAATTCATGTTTTAAACCCATCATCTCTTCCTGTTATAATACATAGTAATGATGCCAAAAAAAAAAAAACCAAACCTAGTGCCATCGAATTGATTCTGATTCATAGCGACCCTATAGGACAGACTAAAACTGCCACATAGAGTTTCCAAGGAGCGCCTGGCAGATTTGAACCTCTGGCCCTTTGGTTAGCAGCCGTAGCACTTAACCACTACACCACCAGGGTTTCCAGACATAGTAATGATAGGTAGATAAAATATGTTAAGGATATTAACTATAAAGCTATAACTCAAAACAAGATAAACAACTTTGTGGGCCAGATTTAGAAAAACAGCAACAAGAAAATGCCAGTTGTATTGTTTTTTTTTTATTGATCCGGCAGTTGCCAACCTGGCCAAACTACACATCACAAAATGGAGGATAGTCAGTTCATAAAATGGAGGACAACCACACAATACTGCAAATCATGGTCTACCTAAGCTGACACATATTTTTATTTTAGTGTTCTCCATACAAAATGATTCTAATGAGGTAAAATGAATAAATAGTGTCCCCTCAAAAGGATGGGAATAGCAGCGAGACCTGTTAATTGAAATTGGTGACTACTTGGGACTTTATACACCTGAAAGGAACAAGAAAAAATGCTGAGACAAATACTTTCTAGAGTAATAAAGTAATTTAAAAATAACTTAAAATTTTCAGCTTTGATATGTAAAAAACTTTTGAAGTCATCACTCTTGTTCTTAAAACAGAAGAAATTTGAACAAACAAAAAAAAAATAGCTAATTTCTTGGACTAATCAGAGAACTGTGATCACTTGGCAAAGTGACCTTTTAAAATCTAGAGAGACAGACATACACAGAAAGTCACAGCAACTGAGATCTGTTTACCTAGAACAGAAAATGCTAGAGTCATAAACTGGTAGAAACACTTAAAATGGTAATTTTGATGAATTGCTAGAGACTGAGTGTAGACTAGTGTGAGAGTGAGAAGCTCCATGGGACTGCAGTCTGAGGGAGGCTCCCATACTTTCATGGGTTTGACCTCCCAGAACCCCACCAGGTAATCATGGTGAAGAGCCTAGAGAGGTCTCCTGGTAGGTCTGGCCCAGAAGATTAATCATTGTGAATTGCAACCAGAGTATTCTCCATAAATGAGGCCTATGCTCCAGGAAAAAAAAAAAAGCTTATTAGAGTCATATCCTAGCTTAGAGAAGGACATTACTGACACTCCATCTCTCTAGTCTTTCTGTATAATTTAAGGGGAAGTGAAGGAGTCCCTGTGTGGCACAAATGTTTAAGTTCTTGGCTAATAACCAAAAGGTTGACAGTTCAAATCCACTTAGAGGCACCTTGGAAGAAAGGCTTGGTGATCTACTTCCCAAAAATAACACCCATTGAAAACCTTATGCAGTACAGTTCTACTCTGACTTACATGGGATCACCATGAGCCAGAATCAACTGGATGGTAACTGGTTTGCTTTGGAGCTAAGAAACACTTGAGAAGATTGTAGCCTAGGGACACAGGTCCACCTACAGACTGAGATTTAATCATAAGTTTATAAAATGATTCCCCTCTCTGACACTTTATCACAGGCATCTAAATAACAGTGGGCTACAATCAAAAGGCACAGACTCAGGTGGAATTATCAGGGAAGCCCAAAGACAACAGAGAAGGCAAAAACAAGGACAGTAGAGGAATTTGTGGCCTCTGTAGTCTACAACTACAGTAAACATTAAACACAGCCCAGCTCCTAGCCAAATGAACATAAAATCTCACACTGCAGACCTATTTACTTCAGTTCCCATTAACAAATGTATCAGGTCTGACTTGCAACAAAAAAATTACAAAGCATTCTAAAAATCAAGAAAAATAGCCTGAAGAAATAGGGCAAGTATGAGAACCAGAATCAGATAAGGCACAGACTTCAGAATTAATTATCAGACAAATAATTTAAAGTAACCATGATTAATATGTTAAGAGGTCTAGTGGAAAAAGTAGATGTCATACAAAACAGAAGAGTAAAAAGGGAAATGAACACTCTAAAAGAGAATCAAAAGGAAATTCTAGAAATCAAAAACACTGTGACAGAAAGGAGGAATGATTTTGGTGCGTTTATCAGTAGAGTGGACACAGCTGATGAAAGAATCACTGAGTTTGAATATAGACCTATAGAAAGAATAATAAAAATAATAAGAGAAAAAACAACTTAAAAAGTAGAATAGAAATAAGAGGTAATTTCAAAAGATGTTAAATATGTGTGTTTGGAATATCATATAGAAAAGGAATAATGGGTCAGAAGACATATTTAAAGTAATTTTGGCTGAGAACTTTTGAAAATTAATGCATGCACCAAACCACAAATTTAGGAAGCTTTGAGAACACTAAGCAGGATAAATATATTTAAAAAAATGACACCTAGACATGTCATATTTAAACTTAAGAAAATCAACGACAAAGAGAAATTATGGAAAGAAGGCAGGGGAGTGAAACATCTCACCTAAAGAGGATCAAGAATAAGAATTATAGCAAACTCTTTGATGGACAACATACAAGCAAGAAGAGAATGTGGTAAAATATTTAAATTGTCAAAGAAGAATATCCCACAAATCTAGAACTCTATATTCAGTGACTTTAACCTTCAATGAGGGAACAATAAAGACTTTCTCAGACAAACAAAAACTAATGGGATTCATCACCAGCAGACATGTCTCGCAGGAATGTTTTTTTTTTTTAAGTTCTTCAGGGACAAGATAGATGACACAGGTCAGAAACTCAGGCCTACATAAAGAAAAATAGCTTAGAGAAGGATAAATGAAGATAAAATTTAGTATCTTATTTTTCTTCTTCTGAATTTATCTAAAAGATAACTGCTTAAAGTAATAGTAGCAATAATGTATTTGGTGATTATAATATATGGATAAGTAAAAATGAATGACAAAAATGTCAGAAAGGCTGTCAATTTTCTGTTCTATGGTACTAGTAGTATTCTGTTCTAAGATACCTATACGGTACATAAAGCAGTACAGTGTTATTGGAAGGTGGACTTAAATAAGTTAAAAGATTTATAACTGAAGTGTTAAGAGAAGAAATCAAATTAAAAATGGAGAAGGCAGAAAAAAAGGAGGAAAAAGAAACAAAGAAAAATTATAATGAACAGAAAAAAGTTACAAACCTGGTAGATATTGATTAATCCAAATATACTGATAGTCACTTTAATTGTGAACAGTCTCAACACAACAATTAAAAGACAGTAATTTTCAGAGTGGATAAAATAACAAAACCCAACAAAATATTACCAAAAAAAAAAAATTAATGTATGAAAGATTCAATTCAGTTAAAATTAAGGAATGGAGGCACATAAACCATGTAAGGACTAATCCAAATTTCAGACTAAGCAGACTTCAGAACAACAAAAATTAGGGATAAAGAGAGGCATTATATAATGATAAAGCAGTCAATTCAATAAGGAAACTTAACAATACTTAAAATGTGTGCACCTAAAATTACAGCATCAAAATACATTAGGTAAATACTGATAGAACTGCATGGGGGAAAAAAAAAAGACAATTCCCCTATATAGGGAGGCTTCAGCTTCCTTTTCTTGTAGATAAAACAGGAAAATTATCAGTAAATATATAGTTGATATGAACAGTACTATCAAACAACTGAATCTAATTGATATTTATAGAATGCTCCATTCAATAGCAGCAGAATACACATTCTCAGTATACATTTCAAGCTCACATGGAACAATTCACCAACACAGACCTTAAATAAGTTTAAAAGAATACTTAAAAAAAAAAAAAAAAAGAAACAGTGTCATCGAGTTGATTCCTATAGGACAGAGTGGAACTGCCCCACAGAGTTTCAAGGAACGCCTGGTGGATTCGAGCTGCTGACCCTTTGGTTAGCAGCCGTAGCACCATAGCAGCCGTAGCCACCAGGGTGTCCATTTAAAAGAATAGAAACGGTAAAAAGTATGTTCTTAGGCCAGAAGGAAATTAAACTAGAAATCAATAAAAGAAAGACAGCTGGAAAACCATCAAGTATTTAGATATTAAGCAACACACTAAAAAATACACATAAGTTGAAGAAAAAATATTTTGAACTAAAAAAAAAATGAAAAAAACAAGTAGTGCTTATAGGGAAATTCATTTTATTAAATGCATGTATTAGAAAAAAATAAATATCTAAATTTAATAAGTTAAGCTACCAACTTAGGAAACTAGAAAAATAAGGGCAATTTAATTCTAAAGCAAGTAGAAGAAAGAAAATAATAAAAATTAAAACAGATCAATGTAATGGAACACAGAAAAAACAATAGAGGAAATCAATGAAATCAAAAGCTGATTGCCTGAAAGGATCAATTAATATAAACCTGTAGTAAGGCTAAACAAAAAAGAGAGAAAACAGAAATTGCCATTATTAAAAATGAAAGATCACCCTTATTAATTTCATGGACATTGAAAGGATATTAAAGGAATTCATCAAAAATCTCTATGGCCACAAACTTGATAATGTAATCAAATGGACCGATTTCTTGAAAGACACACACTATGAAACACACAGAAATAGAAAGATAATATGAATGAGCCTATATTATAAATGGTGCCCTGATGGCACAGTGGTTAAGAGCTTGGCTACCAACCAAAAGGTTGGCAGTTCCAATCCACCAACCACTTCTTGGAAACTCTATGGGGTAGTTCTACTCTGTCCTATAGAGTTGCTATGAGTCAGGATCTACTTGACAGCAACTGGTTTTATATTACAAATTAATCAAATCAATAATTAATTATCTCCCAAAAATAAAGAAGCAGGCTAAGATGGTTTTCCTGGTGAAATCTACTAAAATGTAAAGGGAGAAATAATACAAATTGTCCAGAAAATAGAAGCAGAGGGACCATTTCCTAACACACTCTCAGAGGCCAAAATATCATAAAGACATTACAAAAAAGGAGAACTATAGACTAATATTTCTCAAAAAATAGATGGAGAAATCCTAAACAAGTATTAACAAATCCAATTCAATAATGTACGAAAAGAATTATATGCCACAGCCAAGTGAGATTAATTCCAGTTATGCAAGGCTAATTTAACATTTAATAATCAATTAATATAACACATTGCATTAATAAACTAAAGAAGAAAAGTTGTATCAATTGATCAGAAAAAGCATTTGATGAAATCCAGCAGCCATTCATGTTAAAAACTCTCAGAAAACTGGGTATAGAGGTGGGCTTCCTCAACTTGGGAAAGAACAGCTGTAAGAAACCTATAGCTAACATTATACTTACTATTGAGAAACTGAACACTTTCCCCTAAAGATCAGGAAGAAGGCAAGAAATTTCCATCTCCCCACTTCTATTCAAATCATTCTGAAAGTACTAGCTAAGGCAATAGGTCAAGGAAAGGAAATAAAAGCTACACCAATGGAGAAGGAAGGAATAAAACTATCTCTATTCATAGATAATATCATTGACAATATAGAAAATCCCAACAAATTTATAAAAAGAACTCTTGGAACTAATACATGATTATAGCAAGGTCACAAGATACAAGCTAAATATGCAAAAGCCAATTGCTTACTAACATACCATCAATAAATAATTGAAGTATGAAAATAAATCACAATAACATTGGCAAATGGCACCAAAACAAAAAAAAAGAAATGCTTAGCTAGAAATCTAACAAAATATGCATAGAATCTATATGGAGAAAATTACAAAAGTCTGATAAAAAAATTACATTAACTACATTAATGGAGTGATATCACATGCTCATGGATCAGAAGTCTTAATAATGTTAAGATGCCATTTCTTAGCTATGTTGACTCTTCTAATCATTAAGCAAGATGAATAAAAATAGATTCATACCCCAACATATCTTCAGAAGTTCAAGGAGAAAAACAAATCTTAAAAGATATCAGAGGCAAAAGTCACCTACCTACAATGGAAAGACAACTAAATTACAGTACGTTTTAGCAACACTAGATGCCAGAATACAAGGGCATCTGATGGAAATGCCTGGAGAAAAATAATTATCAATCTATAATTGCATATCCAGCCAAACTTTCCTTCAAGAGTTAGGGTAAAATAAGGATTTGTTGATAAAAACATAAAAGGAAAATTTGCACCTATAGACTTTCACATAAAATAAAAGTACACATAGAGGTAAAGCGGGATAAAAGAAATAATGACAAGCACAGAAATTGATCATTCTAATCAATGTTTGAGGGTAAATATTATGATAGTATGCATTTTATGATAATAATATGGACTATAGGGTAGCTGAAGCCCTGGAGGGTCAGTGGTTAAGAGCTCAGCTGCTAGCCATAAAAGGTAGGCAGTTTGAATCCACCAGCTACTCCTTGGAAACTCTATGGGGTGGTTCTACTTTGTCCCACAGGGTTGCTATGAGTCAGACTCAACCCACCAGCAATAGGTTTGGCTTTTGGTTGTTGCACTATTTTACATTATAAAAATAAGGACACCGAGAAACAATCAGTAGGTAAAGTACGCTAAGGTTTTGCCTTTTTAGTGGGACATGGAGTTATATAATTACATCTGATTTAAAAGAAGTTATAGTTTAAAATGCACATTAGATATTGAAAGGTAGTGGGAAAAGAATTTTAAAAAACTATAGAAAAGTCAGTATTAGATTTAAAGTGGAATAGGGAAAAAGAGGAAAAACAAAGTAAGGTATGGTTAACAAAAAACAAAATAATAAAACAATAAATGAAAGGTAGCAATAAATTATAATATAGCTTTAATTGCAATAGGTCAATCAATTAACAAAAAAATTGCCATCGAGTTGATTCTAACTTATAGTGACCCTATAGGACAGAGTTTATCTGCCCTATAGGATTTCCAAGCCTGTTTAATCTTTACAAAAGCAGACTGTCACATCTTTCTTCTGCAGAGCAGCTGGCGGGTTCAAACCACCAACTTTTTAGTTAGTAGCCAAGCACTTAACCACTGTGCCACCAGGGCTCCTTGATTAATCAATTAAGTAACAGAAATTGTTAGATAGATTTTTCTAAGATGATGATTTACAACAGACATTAAAAAAAAAGGCTAAATGATACAGAAAAGTTGAAAATAAGTGGATAGATATAGAAATAGTAAAAAAAAAAAAAAAAAACTGACCAAAATAAAATTTATTTGGCAATATTAATATTGAAGAGAAAAGAAGAAAAACCATTTATGGAGATTAGAAGGGTACTAACCAATAGTAAATGGAACACCCCAAAATATTTAACAATCAATAACTTAGATGCACTTATCAGAATCTCCTAAAAAGATATGAGGCAACAATTGACAGAATTAAAGAAGAAATTAATAAAATATACTGTAGCATATTTTCACATGTTGACTATAAATTTTAAACAACAAGGCCCCAAATTAATAAAGATTGTAGAAGACAGGAGCAACAGAATTAATAAGATTGATCTATAAAGCACCCATTCTTAGATACATGAAGAACATTAACAAAATTTGAATAAGTACTAGACCATAAAATAGTCCTTAATAAATTTCTAATCACTGATAACATATAGTATATTATCTCTGAACACACACCAATGAAGAAATCAATAGTTAAAGATCCACCATTTGTCTGTCAGTTTCCCATATTTTCGTGGCTTATGCATTGCTGGAAGCCATGCTACCAGTGTTTCACAACCAGCAGGGTGGTCCATGGTGGACAGATTTCAGTGGAGCTTCCAGGCTAAGACTAGGTAGAAAGGCCCAAACAAAAGAAATGATAAAGTAAAGTAAAGAAAAAAAAAAAAGACAGAAGATTTCAAAGTGTGGCTAAGGAAGACAAAGTATTGAGGTTAGGAAACCAAAAGGGAAGAACATCATCAGGATTTTTCAAGCTGAAAAAACTGAAGAGAAAATTCAAGTCTCATGTTCCATTACTGAAAGCTCTGATAGACAAAAATGTTGAATGACACAGGAAGCATCAAAAGAAGATGGAAGAAATACACAGTCACTGTACCAAAAAAGATTTGTTTGACATTAAACCATTTCAGGAGGTAGCACGTGGTCAAGAACTTCTGGTACTGAAGAAAGAAGTTGAAGCTACACTGAAGACGTTGGCAGAAAATAAAGCTCCAGGAATTGATGGAATACCAACTGAGATACTTCAACAAATGGATGCAACTCTGCAAGTACAGCAATCTGTCCAACTGATTGGAAAAGATTCATATTCAAGCCCTTCCAAAGAAAGGTGATCAAATAGAATATGGAAATTATTGAATAATATCATTAATATCACATACTAACAAAATTTTGAAGGTAATTGAAAAATTAATACAGTCACACATCAACGGGGAATTGCTAGAAGTTCAAGCTGATTGAGAAGAGGGTGTGGAACAAGGGATACCATTGCTGATGTCAGATGTGTCTTGGCCTAAAGCAGAGCATACAAGAAATATGTTTACCTGTGTTTTATTGACTACGTGAAGACATTGGACTGTGTGGTTCATAACAAATTATGGATAACATTACAAAGAATGGGAATTCCAAAACACTTAATTGTGCTCATATGAACCTGTACACGGATCAAGAAGCAATCTTTCGAACAGGACAAGGGGATACTGCATGGTTTAAATTGGAACAGTTGTGTGACAGAGTTGTATCCATTCACCTTATTTAATCTTTATGCTGAACAAAAAATTCATGAAGCTGGCTGGGCTATATGAAGAAAAATGTGATTGGAGGAAAACTCATTACCAATCTGTGATATGCTGATGGCACAACCTTGCTTTCAGAAAATGAAGACAGCGTGAAGTACTTACTGATGAAGATCAAATATTACAACCTTTAGTATGGAGTACACCTGAACGTAAAGAAAGCAAAAGTCCCCACAATTGGACCAATAAACAACATCATGAAAAATGGAGAAAAGATTGAAGTTGACAAGGATTTAATTCTATTTGGATCAACATTAACACCCATGGAAGAAGCCGTCAAGAAATCAAACAACAAATTGCATTAGGCAAATACACTGCAAAAGACTTCTAAACAGCAATGTAGTCACTATGATGACTAAGGTGTGCCTGACCAAAGTCGTGGTCTTCTCAATCACCACATATACATGCAAAAGCTGGACAATGAAAAAGGACAGCCAAGGGAGAATTTACACATCAAATTGTGCTGTCAGTGGGGAATATTGAGTGTACGATGAAATGCCAAAATAACAAAAAATCAGTGTTATAAGAAATATAACCAGAATGTTCCTGAGAAGCAAGGATAGTGAGACTTGGGGTAACTTTACTTTGGACACATTGTCAGGAAAGACAAATCACTAGAAAAAGATATCATGTTTGGAAAAGCAAAGGGTCAGCAAAAATGAGGGAAACACTCAATGAGATGGATTGACACGCCATAACAGGGGACTCAAACATACCAAAGATCATGAAGATGGCATAGGACCAGGCAATGTTTCATTCTATTATACATAAGGTTGCCATGTGTCAGAGCCAACTTGAACGCAACTAACAACAATAACAACAGTAAAAGCACCAAAAGAAATACATATTTGGAAAGTAAATAACTAATGGATTTAAGAGGAAAACACAATGGAAATTATAAAATATTTAGAATTCAGTGACAGCAAATCTAACTATGGAAACCCTGGTGGCGTAGTGGTTAAGTGCTACAGCTGCTAACCAAAGGGTCAGCAGTTCAAATCCACCAGGCACTCCTTGGAAACTCTATGGGGCGTTCTACTCTGTCCTATAGGGTCGCTGTGAGTTGGAATCGACTCGACGGCACTGGCTTTGGTTTTTGGTTTTAAATGGAACTATACCTTAATATTTGTGGGACGCAGCATAAGTGGAACTAGAGATTCATTATGTTGTTAAAAGTACTTTAAAAACAGAACTATTAAAAATAAATGAGTTACTGATAGTAGACTCAACATTGTGAAAATGACAATTCTATCCAAAGCGATTTACAAATACAATGCAATCCTGATCCAAATGCGAACAACATTCTTTAAGGAGACGGAAAAACTAATCATTAGCTTTATATGGAAAGGGAAGAAGCCCTGAATAAGTAAGGCACTATTGAAGAAGAAGAATAAAGTAGGAGGGCTCACGCTATCTGACCTCAGAACCTATTATACAGCTACTATACAGACTATATAGTCAAAACAGCCTGGTACTGCTACAACCACAGATACATAAACCGATGGAACAGAATTGAGAACCCAGATGTAAGTCTATCCACCTATGGTCACCTGATCTTCAACAAGGGCCCAAAGTCCATCAAATGGGGAAAAGACAGTCTTTTTAACAAATGGTGCCGGAAAACTGGATGTTCATCTGCAAATAAATGAAACAGGACCCATACCTCACACCATATACCAAAACTAATTTAAAATGGATCAAAGACCTAAATATTAAGCCAAAAACTATAAAGATCATAGAAGAAAAAATAGGATCAACTCTAGAGGACCTAATACATGGCATTAACAGGATACAAACAATAACTAACAACACACAAATCCCAGAAGATAAGCTGGATAAATGGGATCTTCTAAAAAGTAAACACTTATGCTCATCGAAAGACTTCACCAAAAGAATAAAAAGAGAACCTACAGACTGGGAAAAAAAAATTGGCTATTACAAATCTGACAAAGTTCTAATCTCTAAAATCTTCAGGAAAATTCGATATCTCTACAACAAAAAGACAAATAATCCAATTAAAAATGGACAAAGGAAATTAACTGACACTTCACCAAAGAAGACGTTCAAGTGGATAATACAAACATGAGGAAATACTCGAAATCACTAGCCATTAAAAGAATGCAAATCAAAACCACAATGAGATGCCGTCTCATCCCAGCATTACTGGCACAAATCAAAAAAAACAGAAAATAACAAATGTTGGAGAGGCTGCGGGGAGACTGGAACTCTTATGCACAGCTGGTGGAAATGCAAAGTGGTACAACCATTCTGGAAAATGATATGGCACTTCCTAAGAAAGCTAGAAATAGAAATACCATATGATCCAGCAATCCTACTCCTGGGAATATATTCTAGAGAAATAAGAGCTGTCACAGGGATAGACATATGCGTACCCATGTTCATTGCAACGTTGTTCACAATAGCAAAAAGATGGAAACAACCTAGATACCCATCAACAGATGAATGGATAAACAAACTATGGTACATGCACACAATGGAGTACTACGCAATGATAAAGAACAACAATGAACCTGCGAAGCATCTCACAACATGAATGAATCTGGAGGGCATTATGATGATGGAAATAAGTCAATCACAAAAGGACGAATATTGTATGAGACCAGTACTATGGAAACTTATGAAAAGGTTTACACACAAAAAAGAAACAATCTTTGATGGTTACAAGGGTGGGGATGGAAAAACACTAAATAGGCAATAGGTAAGCAGTAACTTTGGTGAAGGGTAAGACAGTACACAATACTGGGAAAGTCAGCACAACTTCTGCAAGGTAAGGTCATGGGAGCTCCATAGACACATCCAAACTCCCTGAAGGACAAAACTGCTGGGCTGCAGGCTGTGCAGAACATGGTCTCAGGGAACATCTAGCTCAATTGGCATAACATAGTTTAAAGAAAATGTTCTACATTCTACATTGGTGAGTAGTGTCTGGGGTCTTAAAAGCCTTTGAGCAGCCATCTAAGATACTCCACTGGTCTCACTACTTTGACAGCAAGGGAGAATGAAGAAACGTAAAGACACAAGGGAAAGATTAGTCCAAAGGACTAATGGGCCACATCTACCGCCTCCTCCACCAGACAGTCCAGTATAACTAGAAGGTACCCAGCTGCTACCACTGACTGTTCTGACGGAGATCACAATAGAGGGTCCTGGATGGAGATGGAGAAAAATGTAAAACAAAATTCTAACTCTCAAAAAAAGACCACACTTGGCAGCAAACAAGGTGCCCATCAAAGGATGAATGGATAAATAAATTATGGTATATTCACACAATGGAATACTACGCATTCATAAAGAACAGTGATGAATTTGTGAAACATTTCATAACATGGAGGAATCTGAAAGGCATTATGCCGAGTGAAATTAGTCTGTTGCAAAAGGACAAACATTGTATAAGACCACTATTATAAGAAACAGAGAAATAGTCTAAATAGAGAAAAAAATATTTTTGATGGTTACAAGAGGGGGAAGGGAGGGAGGGTGGGAGGGAGGGAGGTATTCACTAATTAGATAGTAGATAAGAACTACTTTAGGTGAAGGGAAAGACAACACACAATACAGGAGAGGTCAGCACAACTGGACTAAACCAAAAGCAAAGAAGTTTCCTGAATAAACTGAAGACTTCGAAGACCAGCGTAGCAGGCGCGGAGGTTTGGGACCATGGTTTCAGGGGACATCTAAGTCAACTGACATAAAAACATCTATTAAGAAAACATTCTGCATCCCACTTTGGATGGAGAGTGGCATCTGGGGTCTTAAACGCTAGCAAATGGCCATCTAAGATGCATGAATTGGTCTCGACCCACCTGGACTAAAGGAGAATGAAGAACATCAAGGACATGAGTAATTACAAGCCGAAGAGACAGAAAGGGACACATAAACCAGAGGCTACATCAGCCCAAGACCAGAAGAACTAAATGGTACCCAGCTACAACCAATGATTACCCTGACAGGGAACACAACAGAGAACCCCTGAGGGAGCAGGAGAGCAATGGGATGCAGGCCCCAAATTCTGGTAAAAAGACCAGGCTTAATAGTCTGATTGATACTAGAAGGACCCCGGTTGTCATGGACCCCAGACCTTCTGTTGGCCTAGGACAGGAACCATTCCCAAAGCCAACTCTTCAGACAGAGACTGGACTAGACAGTGGGATGCAGAGGGATGTTAGTGAGGAGTGAGCTTCTTGGATCAGGTGGGCACTTGAGACTATGTTGGCATCTCCTGTGTGGAGGGGAGATGAGAGGGTAGAGGGGGCTAGAAGCTTGCAGAATGGACACGAAAAGAGAGAGTAGAGGGAGGGAGCGGGCTGTCTCATTAGGGGGAGAGCAACTGGGAGTATGTTGCAAGGTGTATATAAGTTTTTGTGTGAGAGACTGACTTGATTTGTAAACTTTCACTTAAAGCTCATTAAAAATGAAATTAAAAAAGACCAGACTTACTGCACTGACAGACTGGAGAAACCCGAGAGTATGGCACCCTGACACCCTTTTAGCTCAGTAATGAGGTCATTCCTGAGGCTCACACCTCATCCAAATATTAGACAGGCCCATAAAACAAAATGAGACTAAGGGGGCACAGGGGCAAAGACTAGAAGGCAGGAGGGAACAGGAAAGCTGGTAATAGGGAGCCCAAGGTCAAGAAAGGAGAGTGTTGACATGTCATGGAGTTGCTAACAAATGTCATAAAACAATATGTGTACTCTTGTTTAATGGGAAGCTAGGTTGTTTCGGAAACCTTCATTTAAAATACGATTTTAAAAAATTAAATAAATAAATGAGTTAAGGGTTGAACTCAAGAAGCTAGAAAAAGAAACATAGCATAAACCAAAAGAAGAAAGGAAATCATAATATAGATGAGATCACAGCATGAATGAATAAAATCGAGAAAATTAAAGATAATCAGCAAGTTAGAAGACGATTCCTTGAAAATGGTCACAAAATAGATTATTCTGAAGTAAGGCTGATAAAGAAAACAGAGAGAGAGGAACAAAGTGTCAAAAGAGAGTATCAGAAATGAAAAATAAAATATGACTACATATAAGAGATCTTTTTAAAAAATAATATTTTATTGAGCTTTTGAAGAAAGTTTACATAGCAAGTTAGGTTCTCATTTGACAATTTCCACACAAATTGTTCATTGACATTGGTTACATTTATCAAAACGTGTCAACATTCTTTGTGTTCTGTTTGTTCACTTTTTAGTTTCCCTGGCCCCTTATCTTCTTTCTTTTTGAGAAATTGTTGACTTTGAGATCTCATACTGATAGTTTTACTGGTCTTACAGGCAATATCCTTTATTTTGTGTGCCACTCTGCTATTTCTCTAGAAGATGATCTCACGGTATAGGCTCCGCCCTGGGTTTAAAGAGTGTCTTAGGGTAATAGTCACAAGGGGTCTTCTGTTCTCTACTTTTCCAGCTTGTCTAGCCTTTTTCTTCAAATAAGAATTTCAGTTCTGCTCAACATTTTTCTCCCATTCTACCAGGAACCAATTACTGTGGCGACTGTCAGAATGGTCAGAGATTGTAGCCAGGCCCCATCTATTTCCTCTGGTCCCATCTATTTCCTCTGGCCTCAGGGTAGATGAGATTGTGGATCTTGCAGACTTGTTTATCCACTGTGCTTTTGGTTACCTTCTCACTGTTTTGCTCCTGGAAAGTTGAGATCCGTAGATGTGTCTTAGTTGGCCACTTACAAGCTTTTAAGACCCCATGCTACTCATTCATTTCACTAGGATGCAGATCATGATTTTTGTGAACTATGCTATGCCAATTGACTGAGTTGTTCCATGAGGCTATGGTCCTAAGCTTTCAAACCCAGAAAATCAGTGTTGGAAGGTGTTTGGTTATGTCCGAAGAGTATCTGTATTTATGTGTTCAGTGAATATATGTGCCTGCTGCCACATATTTCTATTTACATATACGTATAGAAACTTCTAGAGCCCTGGTTGAACAGTGGTTAAGAGCTTGGCTGCTAATCAAAGGGTCGGCAGTTCAAATCCACCAGCAGCTCCTTGGAAATCCACATTTGGTGTCAGTTTTCCCGTCACCAATGTCATGAATTGAATTGTGTCCCCAAATATATGTGTATCAATTTGGCTAGGCCATGATTCCCAGTACTGTGTGACTGTCCACCATTTTGTCATCTGATGTGATTTTCCTATGTGTTGTAAATCCTATCCTTATGATGTTGATGAGATAGGATTAGCAGCAGTTACGTTGATGATATCTATAAGATTAGATTGTGTCTTAAACCGATCTCTTTTGAGATACAAAAAAGAGAAGTGGGCAGAGAGACGGGGGACCTCATACCACCAAGAAGGCAGCACCGGGAGCAGTGCTCACCCTTTGCGCCTGAGAAGCTCCTAGACCAGGGGAAGATTGATTACAAGGACCTTCATTCAGAGCCTACAGGGAGAGAGAGTTTCCCCTGGAGCTGACATCCTGAATTTGGACTTCTAGCCTACTGGACTATGAGAGAATAAACTTCTGTCTGTTGAAGCCATCCACTTGTATTTCTGTTAAAGCAGCATTAGGTAACTAAGACAACCAAACATAACAAGTCTGTACTATCTAAAGCACACACATATAAGGGATTTTTAAAGTTGTATATAATCAATATGAACAACAACTCATGCATAAATTCGAAAACTTAGAGGAATGGGTAATATCATGGGAAAATACAAATTACAAAAACTGAGTTAAGAAGGGCGGGAACTTAAATTGTTTCTAAAGCAATAGCTATTTAAGGAATTAAATTAGTGATTAAAAAAATGCCATCCCCTCTGTTCCTGTGCAAGTCGCTAGCCCCATCCTACAACAAAGCATTCAGTCAGCAAACTTCTATTGAGGCTCTCCTGTGTATCAGACACTGTTTCAGGCACTCAGCTCACCAGTGAACAAATGAAAAGAAAAACACAAATATTGTCTTTATAAAGTTGAAATTCTAATGACGGTAGACAACAATAAAAGTAATAAGTAAACTGGAATGTATATTAGAGCTGATTAGACTGTAGAAAATATTGAACATGGTAAGGGGGCAGAAGTGCTGGGAGTGGGGGATGGACAAGTAGCAAGTGGTCATCCTGATATTTTAAATTGAAGATTAGGGTAGGTTTCCCTGAAAAAGCAGATTCAGGGAGTGTGAGGGGGTGGATAGAGCTGATATCTGGGGAAAGAATATTCCAGGCAGAGGAAAGACCCACATCAGAATCCCAATGCTAGCATACTTCAAGTCTAGCAAGGGGTGCCAATGAGACTGGGGTAGAGGAAGCAGGGGGGGTGGGGGTCAGATCCATAAAATAATTTTACTGGTAAATTTTCTCTAAGCCTCAATAAAGAGACAATCCTTCAAACCAGTTTCAATGAACAGAAAAGACATAAAAAAATACCTAACTTCTCTTATGAAACTGATTTAATCTTGACACCAAAATTAGATAAGTAGAGAACTAGATAATTATAGACCAATCATACTTATGAACATAGATGGAAAAAATCCTAATACAACACTGGAAAATTACATCTAGCAGCATGTCTAGATTTATTCATGCCCAAGAAAGGTTTGCTTAAAAATGTAAGGCTGGTACAATATCAGAAAAAAAGTTATCAACACAATATACTAATAAATTAAAGAATAAAAAGTATAATCATTTTAATGGACTATCCAAGATGGCAAAGATGGAAGTCATATAAGTGACTGAACAACATGGACTTCCCCACACCAAGGCTAGAGTGGCTACTGCCCCACTGAGTGTCCAAAACATCAGTAGCAGTAAGGAACATACCTGAGGAGAATACCAGTCACCAAGGCGCAGGCTGTTAATATGGCACCCTGCCATCATGGAAGTGGGAAGTAGTAATTTGTCTTCATTCGCTGTAGCAGGATTTTAGGATTTGGCTACTCTGGGTTACATCTGCTTTCCCACCCATCGTTTCTCCCCATAATATCATGTGGGATCATGTTAAATGGCACTTGGATACAACGGTGCACTGACTGAAGGCTCCTTTCTCCAGCCTCTGAGAGAGCTGGCTGCTGTTGGCTCACAGCTAAAATTCTTTCTGGGAATTGCTCTCAGCCAAAGGCTTGCCCAAGTTTATACCACTTCTGGGGAGTAGCCTCAATTCAATGACTGGTTGATGCAGGGGTACAAAGGCCTAGCCCTCTTGTCTCAATGTAGCACCTTCCCAGCTCCAGAGCTCTCAAAAGAACTAACTGAGGCCTCTGAGCAAACAATGAATTTCTCCCTATGCTTAATTCTGCTCCTTCACTCTCCTGCAAGTGTTGTTCTGGAGAGCAAGCTGCAATAAACCATGGGTAGATTTTTCTGCTGTTCATTTGAAATATCTTGATATATGTAAATGTTAATTAAAGGAAACAACAGCTGTTTCTGAAATGCCCTCAGATTGCTAGCAAATTCCTTTCATTTTGTGATTAACATTATGGATCTTTTATTAATCCAACAAAACAATGGAATTTTGAATTCATATATATTCATCTGAATATGACAATTTTCTGTTAAAAACTTACAAATGTAACTTTCTGTTTTCAGATGTCAGTTTTGCAACCCACCAAACTGGAAAAGAGGCTTTGACCTGGACACTTACGTGTGGGTTGAGCTAGCCCAGGGAACACCTGCATGTAGGAATTTTTGATACAAACAATGCCCTTCTAGGGTTCTTAAACTACAGTTTTGTAAATAAACAAGGGTTTATTTAAAATGAAAAACAAACATTGAGAATAAAAACCAAATAACAACCCCAAGAAGCTTTAAAGTAAGTAGCCAAATTAGTTACATTATTTTAATTCTGAAAATAGCCATAGTGCGGTGGGGGGAAAAGATAATATTAAACTGCTTCATAGGGTTTTCAGTGCTGTGACCTTTTGGAAACAGATCCCCAAGCCTGTTTTCTGAGTCACCTCTGTGGTGAGTTCAAACCGCCAGCCTTTCAGTTAGTAATTGAGTGCTTAACTGTTAGCACCACCCAGGGACCTATCTAATCCAGGGAGGTAATAATACCACAGGGGTACTGTAAAGTGACAGGTGTGAATATTTGTAATATACAACAAAAACGGTTCACATCCATTGACTGGTCATTATGTACTAAGTGTTTTATATAAACGTCTTAATTTTTTCTTCATAATATCCCTAGGAAAATGGCTGGGGGTACGGAATTGCCCCATTTTACAGACAGGAAATTGAGAAACTGAATCACTTGTCCCTGTCCCGAGCACTTGGTAGTGGATGGAAACTCACATCCAGTCTGACTCCAATCAGAAGATCTCAACAATAAGTTGTATTTGCGCAGTGCCAGACATTGTAAAAACATCAGTGGTTACCATAGAAACATAAGTTTCCTTTGAGAGTTTCCACTCGGAACTCCTTCTTCCCTTGCTGCCCTCTTTATTTAATTATTTTTAACCCACTTTATGCAGATGGTCCTGAGCCATAAGAAGCCAGTGAAGGAGAGTTTGGAGTTTTGTTGTTTATTTCTGGGTGTCTCCATCTTGGGTAATTTTGCATAGCTTTTCCCCGTGTCTCTGTCTTTTTTCCTGTTTTTCTTGTACTGAATACTGTGCACTTTCTTTCTTCCTCATTCCTAGTGGATTTTCTTGATTTAAGAAGCTCTGTTTTCCCTCAGGAATTCCTGAAATTGCTGAAGGAAAGCCAACTTTCTCTCTGTATCACCAGGAAGATAATACTCTCTTGAGTACCCATCACCATGTCCTTGTTCTTGGAGACAAGTATCAGCAGGGCACTCTACTTCCAGCCTCCAGCTATAGCTTTCTCACAGAGACCTACATGACTCTAAAACAAAGACCAGCAGCAAGACTGATGATTCCTCCTAAATCAAGCCAGTATTGTCCAAATTTTGACAAAATTTTAACAAACAATTCATTGATGTAACTAATACAGTCCCTCAGGTTTGTTGTTGTTAGGTGCCATTCAGTATAGGTTGCAACTCATACGGCTGTTGTCGTTAGGTGCCCAGTCCTGCACTATCCTCACAATCATTGTTATGCTTGAGCCCATGGTTGAAGCCACTGTGTCAATCCACCTCATTGGCCTTCTTCCTCTTTTTACCTTACTAAGCACGATGTCCTTCTCCAGGGATTGGTCCCTCCTGATAACATGTCCAAAGTATGTGAAGTCTCACCATCCTTGCTCTTAAGGAGCATTCTGGCTGTACTTCTTCCAAGATAGATTTGTTTGTTCCTCTGGCAGTCCATGCTGCATTCAATATTCTTCACCAACACCATAATTCAAAGGCATAAATTCTTCAGTTTTCCTTATTCATTGTTCAGCTTTCACATGCATATGAGGTGATTGAAAACACCATGGCTTGGGTCAGGCGCACCTTAGTCCTCAAAGTGACATCTTTGGTTTTTAACACTTTAAAGAAGTCTTTTGCAGCAGATTTGCCCAATGCAATGCATTGTTTGATTTTTTTTGGCTGCTGCTTCCATGGGTGTTGACTGTGGATCCAAGTAAAATGAAATCTTTGACAACTTCAAACTTTTCTTCATTTACCATGATGTTGCTTATTGGTCCAGTTATAAGGATTTTTGTTTTCTGTATGTTGAGGTGTAATCCATACTGAAGGCTGTAGTTTTTGATCTTCATCAGTGTCATGGATTGAATCATGTCACCCAAATATATGTGTCAACTTGGCTAGTACATGATTCCCAGTATCTTGTGATTATCCACCATTTTGTCATCTGATGTGATTTTCCTATACATTGTAAATCTTATCTCCACGATGTTAATGAGATGGAATTAGTAGCAGTTATTTTAATGAGGCAGGGCTCAATCTATATTGTGTCTTAAGACAATCTCTTTTGAGATATAAAAGAGGGAATCAAACAGAAAAACATGAGGACCTCATACCACCATGAAAGTAGTACCAGAAGAAAATCGTGTCCTTTGGACCTGGGGTCCCTGTGCTGAGAAACTCCTAGTCCAGGGGAATATTAATGACAAGGACCTTTCTCCATAGCTGACACATAGAGACTTTCCCTGGAGCTGACACCCTAAATTTGAGCTTCTACCTCCTAACAGAAGCCCTGGTGGCATAGCAGTTAAGTGCTACGGCTGCCAAAGGCTAGGCAGTTCAAATCCACCAGGTGCTCCTTGGAAACTCCATGGGGCAGTTCTACTCTGCCCTATAGGGTCGCTATGAGTTGGAATCAACTTGACGGCACTGGATTTGGTTTTTGGGTTTTAGCCTCCTAACTGTGAGAGAATACATTTCTCTTGTTAAAGCCATCTACTTGTGGTGTTTCTGTTCTAGCAGCACTGGAAAACTAAGGCAATCAGTAAGTGTTTCAAGTCCTCGTCGCTTTCAGCAAGCAAGGTTGTGTCATCTGCGTATCAAAGGTTGTTAATGAGTCTTCCTCCAGTCCTGATGCCACGTTCTTCTTCGTATAGTCCAGCTTCTTGGATTATTTGCTCAGCATATAGATTGAATAATTACGGTGAAAAGATACAACCCTGAGGCATACCCTCAGGTTTAGTAAATGTGTAATGTGTACTTAAAAGTTCCCATGCAGGCTAAAATCTCACAAGAAGGTCTTTGGAATCAAACAGGTTATCATTTCTCTCCTTGCAAGGAAGGTGGAAGCCATGGCCATAGATGGCTCAGAGAAGGCCTCTCAACACCTGCCAGTGCTTGGCACCATATGGGAGAGTCTGGGGTGTATCTCAGAGATAGGGAAGTGGGCAGAGAAGAGTTCTGAGAAGAGGGCAAGTTTAGCAGAATGAGTACTTTTAGCTCATTGCAAATCAGAGCATCGCAGCATGGATTCATCATTTTGTTTAAAGCACCATTACACAAACTATAATCTGCTGAATATTACTCCTATTATATATTCTGTGAACAAGGGGTCCCTTTTTGGATATTCATATAAATGATTAACATAACAAACTATATACAGTCCTCCCTTAAAGAAATCTAGTCAGTTCGGTTTATCCAGTATTACCTAAACTTATTTAATCTGGAAACATATGTCTTCATGTCACACCTTTTAGCATTCCCAAAGGAAGTATTTTGGAAATTCTGACTGTTCTCAGTACCTAGGTATTAGACAGTCAGAGTAAAATATAAATATTAAAACAATAATTAGTTTTCAATAAGGTACCCACTGGATTCTATGTATCTCTGTTTCTATCCATGAAAAACTAAACATACCACAAATAAGTATGTAACTGCACATCTGTTTACATAATTACAAGTTAACCCGTGAAAAGCATTTTATACCTGTATCTAGTTTCTCATCTTGCCTGTTTGGATATACTCTTTAGCAAATTTACTTCTTTAAAATGATATGACATTGATTATGGCTACCTGTAAAATGTTCACTTGAATTACAATAAAAGCTAAGCTGTTATATAACAAAACGTATTGCCCTCGAGTTGATTCTGACTCAGAGTAATCCTACAGGACAGAGTAGAACTGCCCCATTGGGTCTTCCAGGGCTGTAAATCTCCACAGAAGCAGACTGTCACATCTTTCTCCAGCGGAGCAACTGGTAGGTTTGAACTGCCAACCTTTTGGTTAGCAGCTGAGTGCTTAACCACTGCTCCACCAGGGATATAACAAAGAGGCAACAAAATTAGTGGCTCAAACAAGATAGACTTGTTTTCTCTCTGTCTTGTAAATACCCAGGGCAAATATATGGTCTCTGCTCCAGGGATCAGGCTAGTGAGGCAGCTCTACTATCCTCAACTTCAGGCTCCCACATTTGTTCTAGTCATTGTCATTTTTAGCTATAAGAAAGAAAAAGGAAGTAACGAATCAAAGGCATAGGGCATTTTTAAGAAAATAACCTAAAAGTTACATATACTACTTCTTACATCTCATAAGTGACAGCTTAGTCACAAGGCCACACCAAGCTTCAAAGAAATCTAGTAAATATGGTTTCTTGCTTGGTGGCCATATGACTTAGAAGAACGCGAGAGTAGAACTAGAAGTGGGTACCAACTGCAATCTTCCAGTCTGTCACTCTGGCCTGCAGCATAACAACGTACACGTTTCTCCCCATGTGTAGAACGCACTCACCTTTTCCCCAAAGGATACATCACGAAGGCCTTCTAGTTGCTGCCTCCATTTGTCTATTTGTCCTGGACCTCTGGGTGATAGCTGATCCCCTTCATCAGGTCAGATACATTTCCCCTTGAGCTGTGTCTTTGATATCTAGTGCTGCTATAACAGAGGTACCACAAGTGGATGACTTTAACAAAGAGAAATTTATTTTCTCACAGTCCAGTAGGTTACAAGTTCAAATTCAGGGCATCGGCTCCAGGGGAAGGCTTTCTCTCTCTATTGGCTCTGGAGGAAGGTCCTTGTCCTCCATTTTCCCCTGGTCGAGGAACTTCTCAGGTGCAGGGACTCCATGTCCAAAGGATGACCTCTGCTCCTGGTTTTGCTTCCTTGGTGGTATGAGGTTCCCCAACTCTCTGCTTGCTTCCCTTTCCTTTTATCTCTTGAGAGAGAAAAGGTGGTACAGACCACACCCCAGGAAACTCCCTTTACCTTGGATCAGGGAGGTGACTTGAGTAAGAGTGGTATTACAATCTCGCCCTAATCCTCTCAACGTAAAATTACAATCACAAAATGGAGGAGAGCCACTCAATACTGGGAATCATGGCCTAACCAAGTTTATACACACATTTTTTTGAGGGGACATAATTCAATCCATGACAGAGTGGCAACTTGTAAATTAAACACAATTTGCCACTCTCCCCCTTCATAATATACAACTGTGGAGCAGTAACAGAATAATCATGGGAAATTTCTCATTCAGAAAAGGTAAGAATTGCAAAGCCAAAGCAGTCACTGATTAAAGCAATGAACAAATACAGCTGGAGGTGAACTGAAGGAAGTTACTAGGTTAGACCCTGGCTCCCCTTTCTGGAATAAAAAGCCTCATCCATTGTGCTCTGTGCATCTTAGCTTTGGCCTCTGGGAGGTTCTTCCTGGCCCATTATTCTTGTACCCACATCTGACAAGGATGCTAGAGGATATACTCTTTTTTGGGGGGGAGGGGGGTGGGGGGCTACATGATTTTTTTGGTAGACTTTTACCTGATGCAATTTTAGGATTCTGAAAGCTTTTGTAGAATAGTTGTGTCTACGATCTCCTCAAAGTTTAGTAGGTTTCTGATCTATTTGGTACCAGTCATTTCCGTGTTAAATAACCTCACTCAAATTTGCTTTCTATACTCCCAAAAATTCCCTTCTATACCAGAATTGGTATTCAGCCCACACCTCTTTTCCTCATTTTAATAGGGATACCCTTTGGATATTTGAAACAATTGGTCTTAGTGAGAAGCCAATATTAATCTGATTTTTTTGGCACAAGGCTACAGCCCTTAGTTTGACTGCAAGTCTTAATGGAAGGGCTTTATGAAAGACTCTGGGCAAATAGTCTTAGCACTTGCTCTTTTTGACACAGAAGCACTTGTCTTTTCCAACACTACTTGCAAACTTTTCAACTCTTGCTTGCAGTCATCTTTCTTCTTATGGCTTATTCTTAAGCAGCAAGGTGTAGACAATAGACCATGATATTCTGGCTCTATCCAATAGCTTTCCGTAGAGCTATAATCTCTTTAGGCACAGGATCTGCTTTCTAAGTTGTCATCAGTGACAATTTTACCAAACATTTTGCTAGTAAGAGTCACCAGTTTTCCAGTCCTCACTATTTATTCACCATCCAATAGATAGCCACCAAGCAAAGGCCACATATTTTATGATTTCATTTTGTCTAAAACTGACTTTCAGGTACAAATTTTTGTATTAGAGTCAAATCTAAGTTGCTATATTCCTGAATAGGGTGGCTTAAACAAGATAGATGTTTATTTCACTTTCATACAACAATCCAGGTGAGATAAGCACTCTCTGGTGTATGAAGTGACAAGCTACCCTACTAGTGGGACAGTTTTGGCGACTCATTAGGTATATCTAAGGTTGTTACATTGCTGCCATGTCCGTACAGCAGAAAGGAACGATGGAAGTGAGTCCAGAGAAAATCTAGCTCAGTGGCTGTGTGTTCAGGAAGGAAGGGTAAACATATTTGGAAGGACTACCTGTAGTCCATTATAGCTTTAGAGCACATGATCAAATTATTATATATACAGAAACAATATGATATGGCATGACATGGAAAGACATGGTGTAAATTCAAACAAGCTGATACAAGCTGTATTGCGATTTAATAGATTAACAAATTCATGTCTATAGCCTATTTGTTCTTTGATATTACAAACAGTACAGTGGCATTAAAAATGTAGTGATTCCACTTTGTATGAATAACCCCAGAAATTATTTTCCTGGACATTAATAAAAGAGTTGAAACAATAACAGCTTCATAAATCACAAATAAAATCAGTAGCCTGATTCAATTATGGAAGTTTTCTATTTTACAGTCATACAACAAAGGGAATGGAAATGTGATATTCTTGGCATCGCTTCTAAAAAAATGTCTTTCAAGCTTGCCATATGACCCTACGATAGATCTTTATCATGCCTTTGGCTAATATAACTTGAAAAGATTAATCAAAGCTACAAAATTCAAAGTAATATCATTAGCCTTCCAAAGCCCTCAGGTTTCTGGATCTAAGACCAAATGAAAAGCCTTTGGTAAGACTGTGGAAAATAACAAATCACAGTTTACTGAATCAAAATAAAAACTTTAAAGGTAAGTTTATTTTAAGTAGATCATTTAGAGTTATTATCTGCATCTTAAATTGCCTTATATGCATATGAAAAGTGGACAATCAATAAGGAAGACTGAAGAAGAACTGATGCATTTGAATTATGGCGTTCGCGAAGAGTACTGAATATACCATTGACTGCCAGAAGAATGAACAGATCTGCCTTGGAAGAAGTACAACCAGAATGCTCCCTAGAAGCAAGAATGGGAGACTTTGTCTCATATACTTTGGGGGTGTTATCAGAAGGGACCATTTCCTGCAGAAGGACGTCATGCTTGGTAAGAAGGAGACGATAGGCGAAAAAGAGGTAGGCCTTCAATGAGATGGCTTGACACAGTAGCCACAACAATGGGCACAAACATAGCAATGATTCTGAGTATGGTCATTTCATCCAAGCTGAATTCTCTTTCAGGTTTCCTCACCTCAGCAAATAGCATCCTCCTTCACCAAGTCACTTACTTCATAAGCCTACAACTGGTCTCTACAGTGCTGTTCCCAGAATATTTGACATTCAAAGTAACACCCCCTCCTCAATACCACAAAATTATTTTCAGTAATAATCATGATCGGAAGGAGTAATGATTATGGTGAAACTCAGACAGTTAAAAATACTTTTATTTAATTTTGTGTGTGTATATATGAGCTAGAATAATTAATAAATACAATAAAAAATGAAATTAGTTGTATAGTAAAAAATAATAATGGCTTAATATTTTTTAAGTACATTAATTTTTTGTGTGAAAAAAGAAAAAACTACCAAAAACCTATATGCAATAATAATAATAATATGATTTCTGTTTCCGAGTCTTAAATTCTATAAATTATTCAATGACTTAATCAAAATTGATCTTCTGCACATATCTACGTTTAATAGACAATATAGCCAGATTTGTCAATCTATCTTCGCTCATACTTGATGTAAGAAAATTTTTATTAATTTTAATTTTCAAAACTCTTTCACATGAAACAACAGATAAACACAGTCAGGAAACAGGAAACATCTTAAAATAATAGATTTGACAAAGATTCATAAAAATCATATTTCATAAAAATTTGTAGAAATCACAGTACTCTCTCATTTTTATTTCTCTGGAATTTCAATTTTTCTGCAGTAAAAATATTTTAAACACAAATGAAAACTCCAAATGGTCATGTGAAATAATTCAGGAATTTAAATAACTCAAGTTTTGTTGTTTTGTCTTTACAATCTCTGTGCTGTCTTTCTTCATTTCACATCTATTTTTATTTGAACAAAGAAAGTAGTATAGCTGTAACTGGAAATTCAAAATGTGTCCAAAATGAACTCAAACACTCTTGAATCTTTAGGAATGGATTGCCCAAATAAATTCCTATGACTGAGTTCATATGTGGGAGATCGACTGTCTAACTGGGAGATCTCCAAATTAAAGTGCTTGCAGACTACAAAGAGAAGTCCCTGGGTGGTGCAAATGTTAATGTGCTCAGCTGTTAAATGAAAGGACTGAGGTTCAAATTCAACCAAAGGCATCTCGGGAGAAAGGCCTGGCAGTCTACTTCCAAAATACCAGTTATTAAAAACCCATGGAGCGTAACTCTGACACATGTGGGTCATCATGAGTCTGGAATTGACTCAATGGCAACTAATTTGATTTTGGTTAGACTACAAAGAACAAATTATAAATATAGACTAACTTAAAGTTTTTTTAACTTAAAGTTTTATATATATATACATATATATATGATTAATGCAACAATAACTACGGGAATTGCTAGAATTTAGACTTTTTATATATATACTTTTTTTTCTGGGAAGAATATTTTATCACTGACTTTGATTTTTGGTGTGATAAGACTATTTTGTATGCTGATTGTGATTCTGGTAACTGGAGTCTGTACAGGCCTTAAAATTCATAGAACTGTAATTGAAAAGGAGCCCTTGTGGCACCATGGTTAAGCATTTGGCTGCTAACCAAAAGGTTGGCAGTTCAAATCTACCCGCTGCTCCTTGGAAACCATATGAGACAGTTCTACTCTGTCCTATAGGGTGGCTGTGAGTCAAAATTGACTCAATGGTAATGGGTTTGATAATTGAAAAACACAATAAAACAATTTATATCTTAATCATGTTTACTGCACAGATTTACATATTTGTCATTTTTCAGCAAATACTTAAAATGGCTGAATTGTATTATATATAAATTATACCTCAAAAAACTGTAATCAAAAAATATCCCTGGAAGATGGCAATTTTTAAGACCAGAGCAACTTTTAGAGGGTTTTATTATTGCTTTAAATGCTTTACAGACAATACTCTTCCTTACTGCCAATGGTCCTCATTGCCCCACTCTTGGCATGCTGTTGGATCCTTAACATCTCTTACCCTGGCTTCTGATATCCAAACGTCCCTAAGGACAACTAATCTACTAGTTTAATTATTTTACCAATCTACCATTTATCTTCATTTCTCTCTCTAGTCTGAGCCTTTATCACATCTTGCAAGGACTCATGCACAAACTTTTGGGGGAATCTCTCTGCAACTATTTTGCCACTCTTATCCATTCTATGCAGAGCTTTCCAAGTAATCTTTGTAAAAAAGCAGAACTGATCAAGTTGGACCCCTTCTTAATATCTTCAATAGTTTTGTAATTGTTTTTAAAATAAAGTTAAAATCCTTACAAAGATCTAAATATTCTACATGACAAGGTCCCTGCCTGCTCTTTCATTTTCATCTCAGACCATTCTTCCCCTTAGTCTCTGAGCTTTAGCCACAGGACTGCAATGGCTAATTTCCTCTCTCTCTTCTCCTTCACCGCAATCCTTACCACCCCAGCAGCCAGAGAGGAGAACACTACCTTGGCTGCACTAATTAAAAGCTCCCACTAGGGACTATGAATCTTGACTAAATGACCTAAAGAAGAGAAATAGTGAACTTAGATTCTCGGCAGCAGCACTAGTCCAGCACCAAAGACTCCAACTCTGTCCAGCTGAGAGGGAAGGGTACAGTTGGAGTAGCTTACTTTGGTTCCTGGCTAATTACATGTAGATGTAAGGAAGGCCAACAACATTCATGCTACATTTTCTAAGGCTTTGAGAACGGCACTAACCTCTCTCATTCCATCTAAGATAAACTAATGTTTTTGCTCTGCTGTCTTAGATGGAGCAGTGGGTGGTTTACCAGATGGGGTGTGCAGTTTCACAGCCTTTCACTTGACCTTGCCTATAATAATAGCCCTTATTCCATAGATCAAGAAATTCTCCAGTGATTTATGCCAGCTTCTAAGAAAAATTACTATTGGATGTGTCTGTGGACACTTTGGACCCATTGTGACACAAACCTGGGCCAAAACTCCATTTATCACCTGACTTCCCTATGCCTCTATTCTTCCAGAGCATGGTTACTGTGCTGTAGAGCACTAGTATCAATATGAGCCCAGATCCTATATTCAATTTAAAAAATTACTGTTGAGTCATTTCTGACTCATAGCGACCCTATAGGACAGAGTAGAACTGCCCCATAGGGTTTTCCAAGTCTGTAAATGTTTATGGAAGCAGAATGTCACATCTCTCTCCAGCAGTGTGGCTGGGGGGTTCAAACTTCCAATCTTTTGGTTATCAGCTGAGTGCATAACCACTGCACCTCAAGGGCTCCTTCTATATTCAATAGGCTTCAAAATTTGGGAATTCCATTTCCCAGTATATAGCTAAGCATATAAATGACTTTATGTCGCTGGGAAGGAACTGAAGGAATTACTATTATATACACTTACTGTGGCATTGTGTGGCCCTTCTTCAGGGAGACCTGGCCTTTCCTTCAATTAATGGGCTTTGAGTCTGAGAAGTAGGTCAGGTCTAGAAACTGATTAAGGAGTCTTTACTTACCATTGGAGCAACCAGCAGCAGCCTTCTGCTCATCCATTCATAATGATATATATGAAGCAATATCATTATTAGCTGACCATCAATCTTGCCTCTAAGAACAACATGTCGTATTCATTAGCTATCACCATATGTCCTTTGTAGGCTAGGGATCCTGGTTGCAATTTTGGCCTTGATGTCCATTATATTTATTTCACCTTGCCTCTGATGGTTAAATGCTGCCACTAGCACTAGGCTCTATAATTCCAGAATTCTATCATCCTCATTAACACTAGGTAGCCCAGAGTCAGACTGGGCCTACAAAAGACAGCTCTACTGGACTTTTTGGAGATGCTGATGCACCCCCTTACTTGCATTTTGCATGTTGCCTTAGTGAAGGTAGTGTCCTCAGGGCTATCAGTGAAGGAACGTAGTCATCTACTGTGTTCTTGAACCCTATATAATAAATCCATTAGCATGTTCACTTCTTCTAGTGCTTTGATCTCTTCCTTAACATCTACCAAGACAGTTTTGGCATCCTCAATTGACTTGATGTGGGCCATCAAAGTTTTCCAAGGTTTACCAATGTACTAGGACAGCTCTGAGTGTCCTTTCCAGGGTGGTAAATTCTCAATCACGGTAGAGCAGTGGTCCTCAAACCTAAATGTCTTAGTCATCTAGTGCTGCTATAACAGAGATACCACAAGCAGATGGCTTTAACAAAGAGAAGCTTATTCTCTCACAGTCAAGTAGACTGCACATCCAAATTCAGGGCGTCAGCTCCAGAGCGTCAGGCTCTGGAGGAAGGTCCTTGTGATGCATCAGTCTTCTCTTGGTCTGGGAACATCTCAGCACAGGAACCTCAGGTCTGGAGGATGTGCTTTACTCTTGGTGCTGCTTTCTTGGTGGTATGAGGTCCCATATCTCTCTGCTCATTTCTCTATTTTATATCTCAAAAGAGATTGGCTAAAGGCACTACCTAATCTTGTAGACCTCATCAGTGTAATTGCCACTAATCGATCTTATTATATCATAGTGATAGAATTTACAACATATAAGGAATTCGCATTGGAAGACAAAATGGTAGACAATCATATAAGGGAATCATGACCTAGCCAAGTTGACAGATATTTTGGGGGGACACGATTCAATCCATGACACTAAGTGTACATTATAATTACCTGAAGTGCTTATTAAAACAAAAAGTGATGGGCTTCATCCTAGAGTTGATGATCCAGAAGGTCTGGGTGGACCCAATAATTTGCATTTCTAACAATTTTTCAGGTTATACTTATCCTGTTCATATGAGGATTAACTTTGAGAACCACTAGAGTGACAGTATGTCAATAAAGTCTTCTTCTTTTTTTTTTTTTCCAGCCTTATATCTTCTTCTACCCTAGCCAGAACCCCAACATAAAATTCCAGGCATGCTCTCCCAATTTCTACTAGTGTATATTAGACCGTGTTATAGCTTCTATCTCAGTAGACTCAGCACTTAACCCATGATATCATACTTAGACTTGATTCTGGTGATTGACCTATTGGCCAAAAAAGCAAGTGGAAGCTGATCTTGAACTGGAAACATACTGTCTTCCAAGGCATCTGAATCAATCAAGGCCTCTATATCAGTTCTCAGGTGGAGGTGGGAATTACTCTTCTCTAGCAAGGGTGAAAGGATAATATACACAGGGCCCAAGTTTCAGAGAAATCTGGAGTTTCATTATTCTTGAGCAATTAGATATAAAATAATGAGAAGTAAGCACAGCATGATTCCATATTTTCTGCACTGGTTGACTGAACAGAAACTGGTACCATTTCTAAGAGCAAAGAAGATAACGGCTGGGATTGGGAGTAAATATGGCAAGTTCGGTTTTGGACGTACTGACTTTTTTGTATTGAGAAGCATCAAATTGAAGATGTACAATAAACTGTAGGATAAATGAGACTTGGGCTGAGAAAGAAATATGTTCTGGAGACACAAAGTAAGGAATTAGAATAAATGTATCCAGTGTGGTTGAAGTCATAAGAGTGAATGACATCACCCAGAGAGAATATGTATATACATGGATATATACAGGGAGAAGCAAAATTAAACCCAGGGACAAAACACTGGGAGAAACTCCCACAATTAAGATGGGGGAATCTACAAAAGAGAGCTGTATAGATTGGTCAGAGCAAAAAACCTGGATAACTAGGAGACAGTTTATGGAAAAAGAAATGGTCAAGAAATATAAGAGCTGAAGAGTGGTCAAGGAAGATGTCAACTGTGAAGACTCATTAGCTTTGGAAGAAATCATGATGATTCGATAAAATTTATCAGTACACTTTCATAAAGTCTGTGTGTTTGGGAAAAAAAAAGATGTTGAAACCTGATTCCAAAAGGTTGGTGGGGCAAGGCAAGATGTTGTAGACTGTTTTTTTTTTTTGGATGCCAAGAAAGCTGCAAGGAAATGAGAATATTTGGAAAGTATCTTTTATTCTAAAGCATACTTTCAAGGACAAGAATCCCAAAGAATGGGCACTTGGATACAATTGAAGAAAACAGCCTGACTCCATAGAGCCTACAGAAAGAAAAGAAAGGAAGAAAGCAGAAAACCAATGAAGCATTAGAAGTGGATCCAAGAACTGAGTAAAACAAAGTCTCGAGGAGTTCCCCAATAATTCTTCAACACAAAAACAAATATTTTTAAAGATTAGGAGCTATAATAAAGATAATATAGTAGCCCTAACTTAACGGTTGATATTATACAGAAAATTTCGACTTATTACAACAAAAACAAGTGATAACTTCCCTTTGAAAAGTGCCAAGTACAAAACTACACTGAATTTTGAAGAAATTGAACTGGTCTAAGTTTCATGACATGTGTGTCTGTGGCCCAGGAGATCTATCCTTCTTAGCATTCTTGATTTGATTCTTTTATTACTATATGGTCTGCAATCAACTTTTTGTTGTTGTTAGTTGCCATTGATTCATTTCTGGCTCATGGCAACCCCATGTACAGCAGAAAAAAACATTGCCTGGGTCTGCACCATCTTCATGAACATTGGTATGCTAGAGTTCACTGTTGCCGCCTCTGTGAACTTTGAGTGCCTTCCAGCGTAGGGGCTCATCTTCCAACACTAAATTGGACAATATTCTATTGTGATTCATAGGGTTTTTATTGGCTAATTTTCGGAAGTAGATTGCTAGCCCTTTCCTCCTAGCCTGTCTTAGTCTGGAAGCACCACTGAAATCTATCAGCTATGAGTAACCCTGCTGGTATTTGAAATACTGGTAGCATAGCTTCCAGCATCATAACAACACAAGCCACACAGTATGACAAACTGACAGACACGGTGGTGTGAAAGCAACTTGCCTGGATCCTATTAGACTAGCCTTGTACAGAAACCTCTTCATGGAATATTGTTTGATATTATTCCCTTATCTTTTTGTCAAAGGTCAATAAAAAGATAGTCATGATAATATATGCTGGCATCATCTGCAAAATTGTTGTTGAAGACAGGATACATTATATCCCAATGCAAGTTCTCAAACATTACAAACTAATTTTATTTCTAAGAAAAGTGTCTTTTTGCCTTAAAGATATGTGGCTCTTTTTATCAGATCGTTAAAACTGTGCAACTCTTCCTGTACTTTTTTTTGTTACAATTCCAAATAGTTCACTGTTAATTTTAATGCTTAGAGTAATTATATTAATCTAAGTGTTTGACATATCAATGCTCCTTCTTAATGTTTTTTTTCTATTTCAGTAGTCTTACTTTTCTTTCATTGTGAGTTCTTTTAAATATTTTAGAAGTAGAGAGAATATAAATAATATATATATAAATGCATCGAGAACAGATGTACTCTTAAACTTACCTCTGAGACAGGGCCGCTTGTCTCCAGTGTGAAAGACTTTGATAAATTACCATTTGATGGGGTTTGTTGGGTTATTTGGGTGTACAATGTGGACAGAGAGAAAGTATAATTCTTCTGTCTTCAACAATGCAAGATTCCACAAAGAGACCAGGCTCATAACAGTTGGGAATGAGTTTTCCTGGTTCTTAAGAATTCTCAACAGAAATGAGTATAGTGAATATACAATTTTTTTCCCCAGTGACTGCAGGATCCACTGAAATCCATGGAGGTCTTTTATGTACAGAAAAAATAAAATAAAACAAAATAGTAAAATGAAAAAAAACAGAACTGGTCTGACCAAATACGAATTCAGATAAGGGCAAAAACCGGGTATTCAGATTACATGGAATGTCTCTTCAAACCAATATCTTAATGTCCACTTTCCTTATTGGTGAACAGAGATCTTGGAAAAAGGACATACATCCTACCTTTTCATAAATAATTTCAAGGAACTTCAGATAATAGAGAAGAAAATTGTATAAAGATAATGCCTCTAGGGAGTTTTTTGTTGATATTTCCTTCATGGAAGAGAAGTTTAAGACACAGTGATTATTAAAACAGGAAAACCCATCCACGCTCTCATTAAAGTAGATAACAAAATGATTTTGCTTAGAGCAACAAATGTGAAATCTCTTAATTTTCTTCCTAAACCATGTGACTCTTTAGCAGCTTAGATAAAAGAAGCAGTTAGAGCAGATGAGCATCAGATCTCCCGTTAATGCAAAGTAAATTGAATTTTAGCGAATCTTGGTTCTTTCAAGTTGGCTGAGGGTGCCACAGTTCAATACAAAAGCCATTATGCTTACTTACCACACTACACAGCCCTCCAAATCATTTATAAGGGCAGAGCCCAAACGAATGGCCCCAAGCTTGCCTGCTTCATTCCCAATAAATCCAAGCCCTTCTCAGACATTATTGAATTGTTCTGGCAAGCATACACCGCACACAGCTCGTTTTCCCTCTCTTTTCAAATTTTATAGTTGTTTTTTCTCACTGATTTTTTTCTTTCCTTTTTCCTCTTCCAGTAATACTCCTTATGCTGACCACCAATGTCCAAATTCCTGCAGTGCTTGGTAGGCACCCTGGGGTCATGCAGGTTGCCCTGCAATCAACAATGGTCATTGGGAAAGACCCAGCAATAAATCATAATGACCCCCAACTACATCCCACTAACTTCTCATTTCACACCTGGCAACCTCTCCATCAGAACGATTTAAGATTTTGCTCTGTTCTGAGCATTCGCAACTATAGGACTGGTACTCTGTTCTAGTGCCAGAAGAGTGGACATGCCTGGAGCACTTTTATTTCTAGTTACCCGAGCTAACCAACTAGGACGATACCAAAAATAATCCAAATAGGGGATAACCCAAAAAACATTGAAATTTAGTTCTCAGATTTGTTATAAAATGTCTTTTTCATCAACCCAAGTGTAGTTATTTTAAATTTGAATGAAACTTATGTTATGATCTCCAAGGGGACGCCAAATGAGGTAATGGGATGAGATAGTCTAGTTTGGATGTTTGTATATTCGTCATCACAAGTCTTTGAAATGAGATATACTTACTATGCTGGATTGTCTGAGTTTACCAGGTATTACCACACCAAATGCTTAAAGCTGGGAATTATATTTCCCAGTTTCTCCTTTTCCATGTGATTTGGTATTAAAGTTAGCTCATAAGACAAACTCACATGAGGTTTCAAGGTGATTAGCTGCTCTAGTTTGCCCAGGTCTGAGGAATTTCCTAGAATACAGGACTTTCAGTGCTAAAACTGGCACAGTTTCAGGCAAACCAGGGTAGTTGGTCACTAGATCTGGAAAACGGAAGTAGTGCCCAGATCATTACTGTTGGAAGATCATGGTGGTCAGACACGGCAATGAAGAGATGCAGAGATGGTCAGCAGGTCTCATCTTGTCCTCACGCTACTCCTGTTCTGCATCCAGCTCATCCATAAAAATTTGCTGACCCTACTGACCAATAAGAGCTGCATGTCCAGGACCAGATGTTTGGATGCAATCTCGAAGAGGCAGCATTCCCTCAGAGACACTGTTCCCATAGGGTAAGAAATTACTATAGAGGCAGAAGTTTCCCGAGAGGCAACTGTATCCCCAGACCTCTGCACATGCTTCTCTTTTGTGGTTCAACTGCACACAAGTTCTAACTTGTCTTCCTGAACCAGTGCCTCAGATAATGTCAGTTGCTGTTTCTCACCTCTCCGCCCTCTCCTATTTTTATATAAGCTGGAATTCCTATATTAAATTCTTATTCCCATGATGTTTGTGGTGGCTCTGTTGTCCTGACTAAACTTTGACTGACACCTGAATACTAAGTGATTATGGTGTGGTACCAGATAATCACTGCTCAGGAATCAGAAGATAGATCAGAACTCTAATTTACATACTCGACAACAGAAAACAAAAACTCAACTGAAATGTTTTTCTTCAAGGACGTTAATCTCACCATCCTCCTCTCTTTCCATGCCCAGTTTCTTTCCCATAATAAGTTAATATTAATGTTTATCACCATTTTTGATATGTAATGATTAGTTTCATGCTCGCTCTTCCTTGCTGCTCCACTGAAGGCTGGAATCACATTTATGCTGTTTAACACCATATACAACGTCTACCTGGAAACTGCAAAATGGCACATAGTAGGTGCCCAATAAAGTACAATGAATACTTTTTAGTAAGAGTATAAATTAGAACCTCAAATTCTCTTAAAGAAACACACACATGTAGATTTGTTCTATTAGTATTCAGCCACAATATGTCTCTTAGAAGAAGGAAATAAACAATTCCTCAGTTATAAACACTGAAAGCCTTTTTACATTCCATCAGTAAAATAACTGATGACCAGGTAAATACTTGTCTTCTTTATGTCCCCCAACAAAGAGAATCAATTACGTACTTCTCTGTTAATCTCCTAAGTACAATGTGAAATCCATTAAAAGCTCAGAAGTTAGTAACCCTGGCGTAGAGAGTAATGTTTATACTATTGAATGAATTATGACTCCATATTGTCTCAACGAAGGGAATTTTCCTGGGTTGCCATTTGTTTCATTTGTTAGTTGGTTTTAAATCATTTAACAGGTCAGGAAGATGCTCTGTCTGGCATGAATACTAATGTTTCAACAAGTCTTCTGAGGAGGAACAGGCTTCAGTAAAAGTAACAACTTTTTTCTGGATGTCACTTTGGGATTGTGCTTTCTATACAGTTTTGGAAGCCATTGCAAAACTTTAACCTTGATGTGCACTAAGTGGGTTTAAATGACGGTCTATTTTCCAATCAATGGCACACTGAGTAAAAGTTCCAGTCCAGACAAAATTTGTCTCACCTCTTAACAGGGAAGTGCAATACTTGGGACCAAACATTTTCCAAGTTCAGTTTCTATTTCACTTTCAGAATCTGTCCATTTTGGAGATCACTCATATATTTTTATAATCAAGTTGATAGTTACTCTCAGACTATTAGTCAGAAATAGAGTTTTCTCAGCATGTCCTGGACCTGTACATCAGCTGGATCTCCTAAACATCTCCTCTCCCATCTTCAGTTCCAGGAAAGGCAGGCAGACACTCAAAATGACGGCAGAAACTCTACAAGATCCTCCATCAACAAACCCAGTTCGGCAGTCACCAATTGTTCTGTACTGAAGCAGGGAGGTTAACAAACACGTTTCCACATGAAGTTACCAACATCTCATGGTGAGTGGGTCTACAAAGCAACCACGGACTAGTAGAAAGACGGTCTTCTGAGGAGCCATCCAACCACATTCTTTTATAGATGAGAAGATGGAGACACACACAAAAAAGGATGGGACAGCTACAGAACCCACAGAGTGCCCCTTGTTAGGTTGTTACTGTCAATGCCAGAAGGAAACCTAGTTAGTATGAGCCACAAGTCACCTGGGGGATGGGGACACTGAAGACCAAAATGATGTAAAGAGTGGCAAATTGTCATGGTGTGTGTGTGTATTTTATGGCTATCTAGCACCTGGACACCCTTCCTAGACTGTATTAGTCCCAGTCACACCTGCTCCACCTCAGAGAAGTCATGAGGGGCCATATACTTTTCCTCTCTGTGCCCCCAGCACCTAGTTTCCAGGCTCACAGTCCTGCCTTGGATCTTGGATCTTAAAAGAGTAAAGAAAAAAAATGCATAGCAATTTAGAAATCATAAAATGTGTTCAATAGAAGCACAGTGTGAGTCCACCAGAACACTGAGGTACAAGACAGTGGTGTTAAGTGTTTAGGGTGAGGGCAGTATCCTAACCAAACAATTTCAATGCATGACTTGTTTTAAACTGGGTTCTGTTTCACACTATCCCTCCCTTTTTCCAAGCCTGGCTCTCCAGCCTTCCCCGGAAGCAGAGATAATAAATTTCTTTTATGTTTAATTTTGCCAGAACAGGTTTGTGACTTCATAGTCTGGCAGTGGCAGTTATGATGAGGCACAAAAATAAATTAAAAAATAAAAATGTTCCAAACCAGATAAATGGTTCTAGTGTTGACTTAACTGCTCAATGTTTATGTGGCCTTGGTCAAAGCTGGTTCCCTTCACTGGGACTCAACTTCCTTATTCTATCATAAAAAGACATTGAACTACATGGTTTCTGGTTACTGCTATAGTATTTTAGCTGTCTATGTCTAGTATATTTCTACTGATGCCAAAGATGATATCCCTACAGTTCTTAATAACACCAATGAATTCATTCAATTCAACAAATTTATTGAACACACATTTTGTGTCAGCCATTGAACAATGAATAAATCAGTCATGGCTTCTGCCCATGTGAGATTACAGAGAACAAGCAATCACCAGTCAATTATCATCAAATAGGGTAAGCGGGATGCTGTAACAAGAGCAGAGTGTCCTTGGACAGCACTGAATAAAGCCCTAACCAAGATACTGGGTTTCAGAAAGTTTCCTCAAAAATTGTGACCTCTATGCTTTTAGGTAAGAACTGAAGGGTAAGGTAGATACCCTGGGTGGTATAATGTGGGTGATAAATTTTTCCAAGCCAAAGGGACAGCATTGACAACAGAGGTCAGGAGGAACTAAAAAGAGGTCATAGTCACTGGGTGGAAGAAGTGATGTTGATGATGTTAAAGAGTTAAGTAAAGGCCAGATCGGACTGGGCCTGGCACGCTACCTTTGAGTTTTATCCTGTAAATAATAAGAATGTATTAGAGATTCAACTTTTTTATTTATTTTTTACTGAGGCAAAAACCCAAAACCAAACCCATTGCCATTGAGTCCATTCCAACTTGTAGTGACCCTATAGGACAGAGTAGAACTGCCCCATACAGCTTCCAAGGAACACCTGGTGTATTCAAAATGCCAACCATTTGGTTAGCAGCTGTGGCTCTTAACCACTATGTCACCAGGGTTTCCTACTGAGGTAAGAGAGTAAATAAATGTATTTTAGAAAAAATTACAGCAAAGAGGGTTGAATGAAAACATTTTCAAAGTTAACCAGAAAATTTAAATTAAATTCATTCCTCATCCCATGACACTGTGACTCCCTGAAGTTCCTCTAAGGGTACATGTTAAATCTGTTCCTTGGAAAGCCCACATCTGGCCCTTAATACTAAGCTTCTTAGCAGGCCAGAAAGCATACCCTTCTGCTCACCTATCTCACACTTGGGTTATTTGATCCAGATTTTCAAAAATGGCTCATAGATTGCAAAGTCATGAAACTGGTATAGAAACCACTTAAACAAAGCCATTTTTAATCCATGCTCCCCTGGAGTCCCTGGAGCATCTTCTTGCAGAAGGTGCTGCACTTTAACAAGCATGCAGTAATCCTTTGATCCTCGCAGCAAATGAAAGTTTTACTACTAAAGAAGTAGAGGCGGTTTCAACATGCATCAACGTTGCCAGTTTCCCCCTGCACTGTGCTCTGTGAAAGGACATGGGCTCCCAAATCAGTTGTAAGAGCTCGTGACCCTTATTCTCTTCATCAATTGCCATGTTCTCAGGCTCCCTCATTACTCGTTGGCTCTTTCCCTTTTACCAAGACAGAATCTGACCATGTCCCTTTGAATATGTAACACTCAGAACCACACATGTGTATGGTCTGTTCCCACCCAGGGCTATGGTACACTACCTCCTTGCCCTGGACACTGCCCTTATTGCAGCAGAGCTAGTTTCCATTGGCATTTTTGACATTCACATCACACTGTTGACTCCCATGGCGCTTTCTGTCAACCAAATCACTAAGGTTTTTCCCCATGTATTGCAGTTTAGCCACATCTCCCCCAACTCACATACAATTTGACTTTTGAACCTAAAGTGCAGGGCCCTCCATTTATCCCTATTAAGTTTCATCTTGTTAGATTCAGGCTATTGTTCCAGGCTGTCAAAATCATTTTAGATCTTGGCCCTGTCAGCTGTCCCCTTCCTTGCTTTATGTCATTGCAAATTTGATCAGTGTGCCCTCCATGTTTCATCTAAGTCATCGATGAAAACATTGGGTAGCATAGAGGCAAGGACATGGCTCTTGAGGTCACTGGAGATCTCTTTCCAAGTTGGTGGTGATCAATCAATCAGCATTCATTGAGTGCTGTCTTTCATCCAGGCTCCAGTTCACCGAGTGACATTATCGTCCAACCCACATTTCTCCGTCAAGTCCATGGCAATACCAGGGGGCACTTTGTCAAATGTTTTGCTGATATCCAGATACACTATGCTAGAGCGTCCTTTCATTTAATGATAAAAGGTGACTCTGGGTACAGATAATCTAAAACCACAGCTGCAAATGTTGATAAATACGGTTTTTCTAAAGCTGGGTTTCTACACGACAGTAGTGACAGACATAGCTCTCTCCCTCCACTGGTACATGAGCTCTATAAAGCCAAGAATTTTTGTCTCTTTTGCTCAAAGATGTTTCTCCAGCAAGTAAAACAGTGCTTAACGATAGTAGACACTCAAAAATTATTTGTTAAATGACTTAATTAATGAATACATTTTGGAGTTAGCTAAAATCTAACCAATCCGAAAAGTAAAATATTTGTAGATTTCAAGATGAAAGAATGATAACATAGGGTGCTAAATTTACTCCCTGTCACCTAGATCAGGGGTTGACAAACTACAGGCTGCAGGCCAAATTCAACCCACTATCTGTTTTTGTAAATAAAGTTTTAGCAGAACACAGCCATGTTCATTTGTTTACATAGTGTCTATGGTTGCTTTCATGCTATAATGATAGAGTTGAGTATTTGTGATAGATACCATATGGTCTGCAAAGCAAAAATAAATATTACCTGGGTCTTTACAGAAAAAGATTGCCAACCACCAACCGAGGTAATTAAGTTCAAACTTGATATCTAAGATTTCCATGATCTTTCTCCTAATTTTCTTACTGATCAAGATTAATGCCTTGAAAAAATATCCCTAAATGTATCATGTCTGTTCTTATCTCTGCCTTTTTCCCCACTGTTGTGTGCAACCAGAATGCCCTGTGCTCTTACACAGGTACTTTGCAACATCATATATATGCACACAAAAACCTTGGTGGAGCAGTAGCTAAGTGCTATGGCTACTAACCAAAAGATTGGCAGTTTGAATCCACCAGGTGCTCCTTGGAAACTATGGGGCAGTTCTACTCTGTCCTGTAGGGTCACTACGAGTTGGAATTGGCTCGACGGCAATGGGTTTTTATTTTTTATGTACACATAAGAACTACATACAAAATAAACAAAATCACGTAGCAAACCTTTGCTGAATGTCTACTACGGGGTAAACACTACTTGGGACATTTTACAAGTATCTTCACAAATTGCCTTGCAAGGTATATTTATTATCTCCTTTTTTCTGTTGAGGAAACTGAGGAATTAAGCAAATTATCCAACGGTTCTTAGAAAATGGAGTGTTTGACTAGGTTTCGAGCTAAAGTTTCTCAGAATTCATTTGTTTTTGCTACTGCATGTTCAGAAACAAGCCCAATCTTCAAAAGGCGACGTAGGACGTGTTCAATTTTATAGAAATCTTGATTTGGGGCGTGAAATATAATTACATAAGTTTTTAAATCTTCTATTGGTGTTGAAGACAGCCAATAGCTTTTCTATTTTGAGAATTCATTCACTAACATGACTTTAAACAATAAAATCAATTTAGAAACCATTCATTCCATTAAAATCTGACACTGCCATATTAATGTAATCATATTTATAAGTAAAATTTCATTCAGATCCAGTGCTAAATCATACTGCGCTCTTCACCAGGCAGCTCTCATCCCATCTGCCAATGCACAGATGGGCTGGGCTGCGCATACAGGCCTTTCTTTTTATGTTGTATGTGATAGCAACAATGGCGAACCCGGTGTGACTGTCGGGAACCTAGCATGTAGCACAGTTCTTCCTCACGGCATCTCTGGGCAGCAGGTAAGCACCTGACATTATCTAATCACAGTTTCTATTTATGTTCCTCCACTTCAAATCACTTCTCTAGCCCAGGCTAGTTCTCTCCCTCCACTAATAACTGGATTTGAGCTTTCCCTTAAGATCATATTTCATCAGCCTCTGGCGTTTCTCTTCTGCTGCTAATGCAGCACTGATCTTCTTTGGCAAGTTTCCAAACCTTCTTTTAGTACCTTAGGGGCTACATCCTGACCAGGCTTTTCTCTTTACTGCGACCCTTCCATATGCCCCTTTCCCCTGCAAGCTCCTGCATCAACCCCCTGGCCAGATTTAATTCCCATCCTTGTCTGTTCAAGTAGAGACAAAAACAAAAATAGTATTTCCCTAAAAGAGCTTCATTTCCCATGACTCGAACTTAGCACAGCTCTCATCATCAGAAAGCATCTTCCAGGGTTAAGATCAATCCCTTGAGCGGACCTAGAGAAACTTTGAGACAGATGTAGGGAAAGGTAAAAAAAAGCTTTATGTGAAAGCATGTTCAGCATCTTCTGAGTATTATGTTAAATAAACACCACAGGGTAATTCAGTATTTATGGAAGGATAAAACCCAACCTTAAAGATGATATGGCATCAGTGAAATTTAGTTACTCCCTCAAGTCTCTGCTGCACGAGGAAGCGCTCACAAGATAACTTATGTGGCTAATTTTTTTTATGATATTGCTTCTTTCCTACCATGAAGGCACTAATAGAAATGGCTTATGGATGGAGGTGAGTAGACTTCACAAAGAAAACCCATCTTGTGTTCACATCAGTTCTCACTTGGCCAGGAGTAAACTGCCTCCAGTTCACAGGCACTATAGAGAACGGACCAGGAGGCCAGCTGCCATCAGGAAGTGATTCCAGGAATCCAGAAGGTTCCAGAGTTTCTCAAGAAATATGACTGAGGGCTTCAGAAATGGGAGAATCCATGATCTGAATTTTCTATTGTCTAAAATAGCAATATTGTTTGAAGAAAAAAAAAAGATTTAAAAAAAAATTGTTTGAAGAGTACTATGAATTTGACTAAATTAGGCAAATGTCTGGCTTTCCCTAACATGGAAACCCCAGATGATCATTTGCAGGTTCTCAGAAGCAGCTGGTATTATCTCTGGGCCATGGTGCTCTTTGGCTGAGGGACTGGAGAGGGCTATAGCTACCACATGCATACACTCTTCTGTTTGAAGTTTCTGGTATTTGTATCCAGTCAGGAGTCCCAAGCGAAACCGCATACTACACTACAATCTTGATGGAGCCTACTTGAGTCTAAGCTTCTATAAACATGAGTGGACCTATCCAACAGCACATTCATCTTGCCCCCCAGTGAGCACCTCCCCAGAACAGAACTCTGTGTTATTTGAGTAGATTCACAATAAACACACACACACGAATAAAAATCCAAATAACAAAAACAACGGTGTACTAATGTGGTTTTATGGTTGGTTTCTGGGGCATAGATAGCCACTATACATCTCTTTCCAAAGTATTAAATTTAATTCTACAATAGGTCAAAGAAGAGTTGGATCTCTTCTAATAATGATGGCATTTCTAGACAATTAGTAAGCTATTCTTTAGAGTTCCAGTTCATGGAACCAGGAAACCAAGATTCTTATGCTAGACCAGTGACTTCATGTTTCTGAACTGCAGTTTTCTCAACAGAATGATAATCAGGTGGGGAGATGACTGTTTAAGCACTAGATAACCCAACTGGACTCTCTTTCCTGTCTCTCTGACCCTGATGATTGTCTCTATGCAAATGCAATTACTAAAAAGCACTGCCATGCCTCTAGTGACTCCCCATTAAAACCCATTACTGTTGAGTCAATTCTGACTCATAGTGAAACTGTAGGACAGAGTACAACTGCCTCATAGCATTTCCAATGCTGTAATCTTTACCAAAGCAGACTGCCACATCTTTCTCCCATGGAGCAGCTGGTAGGTTCAAAATAAGAATGTTTCAGTTAGCAGCTGAGCACTTAACCACTGTGCTGCCGGGCCTCCTTCTATTGACTCAAGACCCTGTAAATAATTCTCAACTCTTGTTTTTCCTTGCCACAGGCCCCACCCCAAATCATATCAATTACAATTTTATTGCTTGATCATCCATATATTTCTTGTATGTCTCACCTCCTCACCATCCCCAATGCTTTTGCCTTGGCAGATCAATCTCTTATCACATTTTTTGTGGTTGGTAGCAATATTGCTGTATCAGTCTCTCTCTAATCTCTCTGAGCCCTCAATACCCTATCAATTCCAATCCAAATCAAGTAGGAAAATATGGACTTATTAAATACAAACCTGAGCATGATATTCTTCTGCTTAAAATATGTCAAAGCCATTCTATAGCTGGGAGATAAACTCCAAGCATCTTTTCAGTCCCATTTCTCTCTGCATTCCCAGAATCTAGCTGACGCATATACATACACACACACACATATACTGCATGCAAAAACTGGACAATGAAAAAAAGAAGTCTGAAGAAAGATTGATGCCTTGGAATTATGGTGTTGGCGAAGAACACTGAATATACCATGGACTGCCAAAAGAATGAACTAAACTGTCTTGGAAGAAGTACGACCAGAATGCTCCTTAGAAGCAAGGATGGTGAGACTATGTCTCACATACTTTGGACATGTTATCAGGAGAGATGAGTCCCTGGAGAAGGACATCATGCTTGGTAAAGAAGAGGGTTGGGGAAAAAGAGAAAGACCCTCAATGGGAGGGATTGACACAGTGGCTGCAACAGTGGGCTCAAGCATAACAACAATTGTAAGGATAGCGCAGAACAGGGCAGTGTGTTGTTCTGTTGTGCATAGGGTCACTATGAGTTGGAACTGACTTGACGGCAGCTAACAACAACAACATATACACCTACATACATACCCAGAAAAACCCAGTGCCGTCCCTACATACATACTTTGTCCTTTTTAGAGGAGAAGGTAAATTAGAAATATATACACATTTTTTAAATGTAATTAATTAAAATTTTAATTTTGAGATAAGTGTAGATTCACGGAGAATTTTAAGAAATAATGTAGGGACTGATTTCTAGTGTGATGGGAAAGGAGCTGTGCAGGCCCACTTTCAACAGAAATGGTATAAATTATTTTTTAAAAAAGAAAAACCCAACCATTTACTGTCTCTGGAAATGATCGTAAGTGCATATAGCAACTGAAGAAAAATTTACTCAAGAGAATCTACCAAAACTTGGGTAGGAGCAGTGAGAATCTGTGAGGAATAGATTGCTCCCTTTCCCAGCTCACTGAGATGAAAAATCTACCCCAGACTACTGTAGTCAAGAACACAGGGCAAACAAACTAACAAACCTAGCCAAACCCAGCCAAAAAATACAACAACATGAAACAAAAAGGGTGATACAGTCTCTGCCCGGGAGGAATTTGTAGTATTTTAAGAGAATCGAGTAAACATGTAATTACACTATTGGAAGATAAAATCCACAGTTAAATTGGGCACCCAATACAGATGGAGGGGGTGGGCAGTAAGAAGCTGAAGAAACCATTTTCCAAAAATGACAAATCTTTCCATGCCTCTCTCCCACACTGAGTCAAGTTAAAAAAAAAAAAAAAAAAAGAGAAAGAGAACACAGGGCAGCCCTTCCCCCAGCTCTCAGTTGGAGGACTATTGTGTTGGAAGGGTCAGGATTTTAGTGTTTCTCATCCAGACCCCAGCAACCTGTTGCTGAGCTAAGCTAAGGGTAGCATATATGGATAAGCTGCTATAATATATTATCTAAAATGTCCAATTTTTAATTTAAAAACCCGAGGCTATTGCCCCTGCACACCAATAACTTAGTTCCTAAACCAAGTGTGCTATTACTCAGAGAGAAATTCATCATTGCCCTCACCCTACTCCAAAACCATTGTTCAGAGATTGCACTTGAGGTGAAGTAGGTGTTAAAATAGATAGCTCTTAATCTCTTCCCAAAGGACTGACAAATTGTAACAAAAGGTGGAAAAGTTCAAGCTTAGGGGCAGTTTTCAAAAAAATGTAGGCTGGATCGTTGGCAGGAGAGAACTAGGATACAGCTAGGAAAAGCCCCCCAGTGTCAGAACAAATCAAACAACTGACCTCAGAGACCATCCCTGAAAAATAGCCCTAATTTGATTGGATTATTCTGTAGAGCCGTTCATGGCCTAGGATATTATTGAAAAGAATAGAACAAAGAGCCAGTAATTAGAAGAGCTTAACAACTAGGTGAAGCCAGAGAGAGACAGAGTCAAAGACTTTGCAAAAACCACTGTCATCTCAGAGTGACTGTGGTCATACTCAAGGCTGCATCCCATCAGCAGCAAATTCAGAGGATTAATATGGGGATGGGGGGAAGAGGTAGTGGTTAGCTGCTGGAAATGGAGTTCAATAAATTAATCCACGAAATTAGTAAACAAATAAGCAAGCAAATTACAACAATGAGCCTTCAGGGTAGGGGGAGAACCAGTACCCAGAGTTGTTATGATATATTATCTAACATGCCTGGTTTCCAATAAAAAATATTAAATGTCCAATAAAATAGAAAAAAATGTGACCCGTACACCATTGAATAAGCTGGCAACAGGAACTGTTGGTAAAAGTGATCAGATGTCAAATTTAACAGATAAAGACTTCAAAGTAGACGTTATAAATATGTTTAAAGAACTAAGCCAAACTATTACTAAAGAAGCAGAAGAAGGTAGAAAGACATTGTCACATCAAACAGATAATTTCAATCAAGAAATAGAAATTACCAAAAAATAATCAAATGCAAATTTCGGTGTTTGAAAAGTAAAATAACTAAACAAAAAATTTATTAGATGGGACAAACTGTAAATATGAACTGGGAAAAGAAAGAATTATTGAACTTGAAAATAGAGAATGGGAAACTCAAAGAACAAGAGAAAAAAGAAAACACAGGGGCAAAACTATGGGGCCTAATTTTCTTTAACAATAGGTTGCAGAGTATAACAACACATGCATGAACGACAGAAGACAAAATAGATAATTGGGGCCTCATGAAAATGAAATACTTTTGTTCTTCAAAAGAATGTATCAACAAAGTAAAAAGACAATCTATAGGCTGGAAATAAATCTTTTGGAACCATATATCCAGTAAGGGTCTTATATCCAAAACATTCATAACACTTCTACAACTTAACAACAAAAAAACAAACAACCCCATCAGAAAACAGGCAAAGGATACAAATAGACACTTCTACAAGCAGGATATTCAAATGGCCAAAAAACACGTGAAAAGATGTTGATCATTAACCATTAACCCAAACCAAACTCTTTGCTGTAGAGTCGATTCTGACTCATAAAAAACCCTTAGAGAGAAGCAAATCGAAACGTCAGTGAGATACCACCTTATCCCTACTCAGTTGGCAATGATTTAAATAAACAAATGTTGGTGAGGATGTGGGGAGATTGGAACCCTTATCCACTACTAGTGGGAATGTGAAGTAGTACAACCATTGTGGAAAACAGTGTAGTGATTCTTCAAAAAACTAGAAATAGAACAACCATATGACCCATTGATTCCACTTCTGGGCATATGTCCTAGGAACTGAAAGTAGTGACATGAACAGACATGTACACTGATGTTCATTGTAGCACTATTCCCAGTATTAAAAAGGTGGAAACACTTCAAGTGCACATCAGCAGATGAATGGATAAACAAAATGTAGTACGTATACTATAGAATACCACCCAAAGGAAAATTAATTCTTGATACATGTTACAACATGGATGAACCTCAAAGACATTATACTGAGTGAAATAAGTCAATCACACTAAGGACAAATATTATATGGTCTCACTTATATGAAATGACAAGAACAAGTAAGTAAACAAAAACCAATAGTTACTAGTGGTTACCAGGGCTGGGAAGGAGAGGGAAAATCATTTCTGGCAAAATATGAATTTTTGTCAGTATTATCCTGAAATCAAAACTAGACAGAGATGTCATAAACAAAAACTGCAGTCTCAAATCACTTACGAATGTGGATATAAAAATCTTCAAAAAGATACTAACAAACTTAATCCAGCAACATATAAAAATAACTATACACCATGACCAAGTGGGATTCATTCCAGAAATGCAAAGTTGGTTTGACTTCCAAAAATCAATTAATGTAATGCACTACATAAGTAGAATAAAAGACAAATACCACATGATCATTTCAATAGGTACAGAAAAACATTTAACAAAGTCCAATGCCCTTTCATGTTAAAAACATTCAGTCAACTAGGAATTGAAGGGAATATCATCAACCTGCTAAAAGACATCTCCAAAAGACCTACAGCCAGTATCACACTTAATGCTGAAAGACTGGATGCCCTCCCTGAAGATTAGTCCTAAGAAAAAGACATCTGTCCTCACTACTTCTCTTTACCATACTGAAATTTCTAGCCAGGACAATTAGCCAAGGAAAAGAAATAAAATGCACTCATATTAAAAAGAAAGAAGTAAAACTATCTCTATTTGCAGAAGACATGATTTTGTATATAAAAATCCAAAGACTATACTGAAAAGACTATTAGAACTAATAAACAACTTCAACAAATGGCAAGATACAAGATAATATAATACAATATACAGTGCAATATACACTTGCAATAAACAATTCGAAAATGAAATTAAGACAATTTCATTTACAAGCATCAAAAAAAGTAAAATATTAAGCAATAGATTTAATGAAAGAAGTGGAAAATTATTGCTATAAATACTACAAAACATTGCTGAAAGAAATTAAAGAAGATCCAAATAAAAGGAAAAACATGCCATGTTCACCCGTTGGAAGACTTAATATTGTTAAAATGGCTAATGTGCAGATTCGATGCAACCCTATCAAAATCCAGAAAACTTCTCTACAGAAACTGGCAAGCTGATTCTAAAATTCATGTTTAATTTCAAGGGATGCAGAACAGGAGAAACAGTATTGAAAGAAGAACAAAGTAGGAATACTCATACTGATTTAAAAACTGATTACAAAGCCACAGGAATTAAGACAGTCTGCTACCAGCATAAGATCATACAGATCAATGGAATTGAACTGAGAGTACTGAAATAAATTGGGAAGTGATTTTCAACAAGGATGCCAAGACCAGAAAATAGGAAAAGAATAGTCACTCCAACAAATACTGCTGAAACAACCAGATACCAGTTGCCACTGAGTTGATTCCAACTCATAGTGACACTACAGGACACCGTAGAACTGCTCCACAGGGTTTTCAAGGAGCGCCTGTTGGATCTGAACTGTGAACATTTTGGTTAATAGTTATAGCTCTTAACCACTACACCACTAGGGTTTCCAGATAGTTGGATGCAAAAAGTTAGACCCTTACCTTAACCCATATATGAAAAATCAAAATGGATCAAAGACCTAAATATAAGAACTAAAACTCTGAAAACCAACCCAACCAGTGCCATCGAGTTGATTCCGACCCAGAGTGACCCTATAGGACAGAGTAGAACTGCCTCCCAGAGTTTCCAAGGAGCGCCTGGAGGATTCGAACTACTGACCCTTTGGTTAGCAGCTGTAGCACTTAAAACTATAAAACATAGGTATAAATCTTTATGACCTCAGATTTAGCAATGAATTCTTAGATATAGTTCCAAAAGCATACATAACAAAAGAAAAAAAATCAACTTCCTCAAAATTAAAAAAAAAAAAAAACTTCTGTGCTTCAAAGGACATCACCAATTAATGTGAAAAGACAACCCACAGAATAGAGGAAAATATTATAAAAGCATATATCTGATAAGGGGCTTGTATCTAGAATATATAAAGAACAAACACAACTCAATAATAAAAAGACAAGCAGCACAATTTCAAAACGGGCAAAAGATCTGAATGCACGTTTCTCCAAAGATATACAAATGACCAACAATCACATGAAACGATGCTTGATATTATTAGTCACCAGGGAAATGTAAATCAAAACCACAGTGAGATACCACTTCACATCAACTAGGATGACTAGAATAAAAAAAAGTCAGGTAATAACAAGTATTAGTGAGGATTGGAGAAATCTGAACCTTCAAACGCTGCTTGTAGGTGAGAATGTAAAATGCTGCAGCCACATAAAACCTGTTTGGTAGCCCCCGAAATGGTTAAGCATAAAGTTATCATGTTGTTGGTATTTGCTCTGGAGTCAATTCCGATTTGTTGCATCACATGTATGCTGAGCAGAACTGCTTCCATAGGGATTTTAAAGCCATGACCTTTCAGAGAGAGATCATCAGGCCAGTCTTCCAAGGGAATTCTGAGTGTCTTCAAACTGTCAGTCTTTTGACTAGTAGCCTAGCACTTAACCAATTGCATCAACCAGGGTCTCCTTAAAGTTACCATATGACCCAGCAATTCCACTCCTACTTAATTACCCAAGAGGAAGAAAAATATATGCCCTCACAGAAGTGTTTACACAAATGCTTACAGTAACATTATTCATAAGACCAAAAGGTGGAAACAACCCAAATGTCCATCAGCTGGATAAATGAATGGATAAACAAAATGTGCTATGTCCATACAATGGAATAGTATTCAGCCATATAAAGGAGTAAAGCACTAAAAATATTACGCTAAGTGAAAGAAGTCAGTCACAAAAAACACATTATTGCACACATATGTGAATATACTGAAAGACATTAAAATCTATGCATATATAGACTTTAAAGGCTTTTAGCATATTCGCTAATTCACATAGGGAATTGCATCTCATTAATTTTTTTTTAAAGAAATAATACAGAGAGATCCATGTACCTTTACCCAGCTTGCCCCAGAGTTGACATCTTGCAAAACTGTAGTACAGTGTCACAACCAATTGATAAAGCCAGGTTATAGAACAATTCTATCACCGCAAGGATTTCTTATATTGCCCTTTTATACCCAAACAACCTCCTTCCCCTGCCTCCCACCACCCTTGGCCCTGACCCCGGCAACCACTAATGTATTCTCCATTCCTATAATTTTGTTATTTCAAGAACGTAATATAAATTGTATTATACAGTATGCAAATTTTGGGATTGTCTTTCTTCACTAAGCATAATTCCTTAGTGATTCAACGAAGTTGTGTGTATCAGCAATTCTTTTTTTTTTTTGCTGAGCTGTATTCTTTGATATGGATTTATCACAATTTGTTTAGCCATCTAATGAAAGGCAACTGAATTGTTTTCAGTTTGGTACTATTACAAATAAAGCTGCTATGAGCAACCATGTACAGCTTTTTATGTGAACATAACTTTCCATTTCTCTGGGATAAATGCCCATGAACACAATTGTTTTATCATACGGTAGTTCTATGTTTAGTTGTGTAAGAAACTGCCAAGTGTTTTCCTGAATGGCTGTACCATTTTATATTGCCACCCAAAATGTATGCGTGATCCAGTTTCTCCACATCTTTGAAGCATTTGGTAATGTAGCTTTTTTTTTTTTTTAATTTTTAGCCATTTTTATAGGTGCCTATCTCATTGTGGTTTTAATTTGCCTTTTTTTAATGGTTAATGATATTGAACATCCTGCCATTTGTATATCTGGTTCTGTAAAGGGTCTGTTGATGTTTTTTGCCTGTATTTTAATTGGGTTGTTTCTTTACTATTGAGTTTTGAGAGTTTGTCATATATGCTAGATATCAGTCCTTTATTTAATGTGTGCTTTGCTGATAATTTCTACCAGTCTATAGTTTCACTTTTTATCCTTTTAACAAGGTCTTTTAGAGAGCAAAATGTTTTAATTTTGAAGAGGCCTAATTTATCTTTTTTTTTCTTTTCTTTTCTTTTTTCAATCACAGTTTTGGTGTCAAGTCTAAAAATTCTTTGATTACATCTAGATCCTGGAGATTTTCTCCTATTTTTTTTTCTTCTAGAAGTTTTATAATTCCATGATTTACGTTAAATTTTGTGATTAATTTTGAATTAGATCCATCTATATGCTGCCCTTAAGAGAAACACCTTAGAATTAAAGGCACAAACAAAATAAAACTCAAAGGATGGGAAAAAATATATCAAGCAAACAACAATGGAAAAAGAGCAGGAGTGGCAATATTAATTTGTGACAAAATAGACTTTAAAGTAAAATCCACCACAAAGGCTAAGGAAGGACACCATATAATGATTAAACTGTCAATACACCAGGAGGACATAGCCATAATAAATATTTATGCATCCAACAACAGGGCTCCAAAATACATAAAACTCTAACAGTATTGAAAAGAGAGATAACTCCACAATAATAGTAGGAGACTTCGACATACCACCTTCAGTGAAGGACTGAATATGCAGAAAGAAGCTCAGTGAAGATGTGGAAGACTTAAATGCCACAATCAACCAACTTGACCTCGTAAACATATAAAGAGCACTCCACCCAACAGCAGCCAAGTATATATTTTTTTTCCAACGCGCATGGAACATTCTCCAGAGTAGACCACATATTAGGCCATAAAGCAAGTCTTAACAGAATCTAAAGCGTTGAAATAATACAAAGCATCTTTTCTGACCATAAAGCCATGAAAGTAGAAATCAATAACAGAAAAAGCAAGGAAACAAAATCAAACGCATGGAAACTGAACACATCTTGTTCAAAAACTACTGGGTTATAGGAGATATTATGGATGGAATAAAGAAATTCACAGAATCAAATGAGAATGAAAACATCCTTTCAGAACCTTTGGGACACAGAAAAAGCAGCGCTCAGAAGTCAATTTATAGTGGTAAATGCACATATCCAAAAAGAAGAAAGGGCCAAAATCAAAACATTAATCCTACACCTGGAAGAAATAGAAAGAGGGCAGGAAAAGTAGCCCTTGGTTACCCGAAGAAAGCAAATAATAAAAATTAGAGCAGAATTAAATGAAATAGAGAATAGAAAAGCAATAGAAAGAGTTAACAATAGCAAAACCTGGTTCTTTGAAAAGGTTTTAAAAAATAATAAACCATTGGTCAAATGGACAGAAGAAAAACAGGAGAAGAAGAAAATAACCCAAAGAAGAAATGAAATGGACAATATCACAACAGACCCAACTGAAATTATAAGAATCATAGCAGAATACTATGAAAAATTGCACTCCAACAAATTTGAAAACCTAGAGGAAATGAACAAATTTCTGGAAACATACTACCTACCTAAACTAACACGAACTGATGTAAAACAACTAAATAAACCTATAACAAAAGAAGAGATTGAAAAAGTAATCAAAAAAAAAAAAAAAAAAAACTCCCAACAACAAAAAGCCCTGACCCTGAAGGCTTCACTGGAGAATTCTACCAAACTTTCAGAGAATTAACACCACTACTACTAAAGGTATTTCAGGGCATAGACAAGGATGGAATATCCCCAAATTCAATCTATGAAGTCAGCATTTGCCTGATACCAAAACAAGGTAAAGACAGCACAAAAAAGGAAAATTACAGACCAATATCCCTCATGAACTTAGACACAAAAATCCTCAACAAATTCTAGCCAATAGAAGTCAACAGCTTATCAAAAAAATAATTCACCATGACCAAGTGGAATTCATACCAGGTATGCAGGGATAGTTTGACATTAGAAAAACATTTTTTCTAATTTTTATGCAGGGATAGTTTGACATTAGAAAAACAATCAATGTAATCCACCACATAAATAAAACAAAAGACAAGAACCACATGATCTAGAATTGATGTAGAAAAGGCATTTACAAAGTCCAACACATATTCATGATAAAAACTCTCAGCAAAACAGGAATAGAAGGAAAATTCCTCAACATAATAAAGAGCATTTATACAAAGCGAACAGCCAACATCATCCTAAATGGAGAGAGTCTGAAAGCATTCCAATTCAGAATGGGAACCAGACAAGGATGCCTTATTCAATATTGTGCTGGAGGTCCTAGCCAGAGCAATTAGGCTAGAAAAAGAAATAGTGTCCATATCGGTAAGGAAGAAGTAAAAGTATCTCTATTTGTAGATGATATGATCTTATACAGAGAAAACCCTAAAGAATCAACAAGAAAACTACTGGAACCAATAGAAGTTTTCAGCAAAGTATCAGGATACAAGATAAATGTACAAAAATCAGTTCGATTCCTCTACACCAGCGAAGAGAATGTCAAAAATGAAATCACCAAATCAATACCATTTACAATAGTCCCCAAGAAGATAAAATATTTGTGAATAAATCTAACCAGAGACATAAAAGACCTATACAAAGAAAACTACAAGACACTATTGCAAGTAACCAAAAGAGACTTACATAAGTGGAAAAACATACCTTGCTCAAGGATAGAAAGACTAAACATCGTGAAAATGTCTATCCTACCCAAAGCGATCTACAGATACAATGCAATTCCGATCCACACTCCAGTGAAATTTTTTAATGAGATGGAGCTATAAATCACCAACTTCATATGGAAAAGGAAGAGGCCTCAGATAAATAAAGCATTGCCTAAGAAAAAGAACAAACACAAAATAATAAATGTTGGAGAGATTGTGGAGAGACTGGAACACTTATACACTGCTTGTGGGAATGTAAAACGGTACAACCACTTTGGAAATGGATTTGGTGCTTCCTTAAAAAGCTGTAAATAGAACTACCATACAATCTAGCAATCCTACTCCTTGGAATATATCCTAGAGAAATTAGAGCCCTCACATGAATAGATATGTACACCCATGTTCACTGCAGAACTGTTTACAATAGCAAAAAGATGGAAACAACTAAGGTGCCCATCAAAGGATGAATGGATGAATTATGGTGTATTCATTCACACAATGGAATACTACCCAATGATAAAGAACAATAATGAATCCATGAAACACCTCATAACATGGATGAATCTGGAAGGCATTATGCAGAATGAAATTAGTCAATTGTAAAAAGGACAAATATTGTATGAGATCACTATTATAAGAACTCAAGGAAAGGTTTAAACACAGAAGAAAACATTCTTTGATGGTTACGAGGGTAGGGAGGGAGGGAGGGGGTATTCACTAACTAGATACAGACAAGAATTATTTTCTGCAATGGGAAGGACAACACACAATACAGGGAAAGTCAGTACAACTGGACTAAACCAAAAGCAAAGAAGTTTCCTGAATATGACCAAACACTTAGAGGGAGAGTAGCAAGGGCTGGGGTCTGGAGGCCATGGTTTCAGGGAACATCTAGGTCAATTGGCATAACAAAGTTTTTTAAGAAAATGTTTTGCATCCCACTTTGGTCAGTGGCATCTGGGGTCTTAAAAGCTAGCAAACAGCCACCTAAGATGTGTCAATTGGTCCCAACCCACCTGGAACAAAGGAGAAAGAAGAACACGAAAGACAAAAGGAAAATATTAGCCCAAGAGACAGAAAGGGCCACATAAGCCTGACAGTCCATCAGCCTGAGACCAGAAGAAGTAGATGGTGCCCAGCTACCACCAATGACCACCCTGACAAGGAACACAGCAGAGAGTTCCTGATGGAGCAGGAGAAAAGTGGGATGCAGAACTCGAATTCTAGTAAAAAGACTAGACCTAATGCGCTGACTAAGACTTGAGGAACCCCAGAAGACATGACCCCTGGACTCTCTGTTAGCCCAAAACTAAAACCATTCCCCAAGCCAACTCTTCAGACAAAGCCTAGACTGAACCATAAGACATAAAATGATAGTGGTGAGGAGTGTGCTTCTTAGCTCAAGTAGATGCATGAGACTAAGTGGGGTGAGAAGACAGAGGGGGATAGGAGCTGGTTTAGTGGACACAGGGGATATAGGTGGAGGAGGAATATCTTGTCACATTATAGGGAAAGCAACTAGAGTCACATAACAATGTGTGTAAGTTTTTGTATGAGAGACTGATTTGAATTGTAAATTTTCACTTAAAGCACAATAATAATCATAAAAAAAAAAAACCTACAGGAATTTCAACTAGAACTACCCTCTATACAGCTAGTTCCAAGCTTATGTGCCTTTATTTATTCATTTGTTTGTTTATGTATTGGGTCCTCTTGAATGATGCTGATCCCAAATTGCTACGATGCTAGCTTAGCTGTGACAACTAATTTGCAGAAATCCGGTTTTTAACCTAAAGTCTCTGGCTTCCCCTGGACTTGCATCACAGTTTCACAGCACGTCAGATCGTGCCTTGGCTCGAGTTTACTGTTTTATTTGACTGCTACCATTCTGAAGGAATTTTTCAAGCTCAAACATCTGTTTATTGTTTGTATAATAAACAAATACTTGTTTATGTGCTAATGGAAGAGATCACAGTAAAACATGCAGGCCTCTCCTTTGCACTTTCTATCCCCTAATATATCACACATGTCACAGATTTATACAGCCTAAGTATGTGAACAAGTCTGAGTCAACATCACCTAAACCTACGTGTATTTGAGGCAACATTTCAACATAACGTCAGGGGGCGTTCCATCCCATATAGACTCCTGAGGGAAAACAGTTTAAGCTGAAATAGCATGAGTAGACAACATGGTTATTCAGACAGCCCACTGAGAATTCTTGGTCTGGCCACAGCACAATCAGTCTTTTGGACTGTAAAAACATGGTCTCCTCTGAGGTCGATTCTGAATCAAGTCTATGATCCCTTCTGGCTTTATTTACCTAAATCTTGCCTGTGCTGGAGTATACAGCTGACGGTATTCTTTATCCATGGGTCCATTTTAATGGGTGCTGGTATTTCTGTCCCTGTCCATTCTTATTCAATGTCATTGTCATCGATGAATTTGATCATACTTCTGCCTGAGGCGCTTTAAGCCAATTGGACATTTTTTTTTAATAATACAAAGCTGACAAATGAAGTGTTTAAAAATAGGATGGTGCTGATTCTGAGAATGTATCTGAAATAGAACAGTGTCAGTGGAGTTTTTTCATGCTCTCCTATGACCTTAAACACTCTGTATACATTAAGAGACACCATCCCTCATTTTTTTTTAATTATTCAAACATTTTTTTAGAATGACTATGTGAAAGACTCTATCATGGATGGAGGAGAAAGGTACATATATGAAGTAGTCCCAATCACTCATTTTCAACCTACTGAAACTTTTGCCATTCTTTAATCCCTACTTCTAGGAAGTCTCCCTTGATCATGACTATACTTAGTTTTTCCCTTTCCAAGTCATTCATAAATTAGTGTCGGTAATAATTTTCTGGCATATCCATAGAATTCTCTTAATTCCCTCCTATACTGTTTGTGTAGTATGAGTTACCTATTGTATTGTTATTTAGCATCCCTATGAGAGTCCCATGTCCACCCTACCTTACCCATCATAAGTTCTCCATACGTAGCGTCCATTTTGGCTTCTCTAGAATTGATGGCCGAGTCCCTGGATGGTACAAACAGTTAATACCCTAAGATGCTAACCAAAAGTTTGAAGATTCGAGTCCACCCAGAGACACCTCAGAAGAAAGGCCTGGCAATATACTTTTTTTTAAAAAAATCAACCATTGAAAACTGTATGGAGTATAGTCCTACTCTGACACATAAGGGGTTGCCATGAGTTGGGGTCAACTAGATGGCAACACAGTTCTGGTTTAGAAATGACAGTATAAATCGGAGACATAAGATTTTGTGTGCATTGACAATCTGGTCAAGCATTTGGTTTGTTTATTTAATTTTCTATATATTACTGGAAGTTAAACAACTTTGTTTAAATACTGGCTGGAAGCTTTCTACAAAACAGAAGTTCAGGGCCCATGTAAGAGTCCTTTATAATGCATCACTTGACCACTTCACTCTCTCCAAGATTTCAAAATTGTATGATCTATTGTAAGAGATTTCACACTGGAGCAGTTCTACTCTGTCCTATAGGGTCGCTATGAGTCGGAATTGACTTGAAGGCACTGGGTACTAGGTTATTGTAAGAGATTTAGCAGTTCCCCTTGCCTTTTACTGTACTTTCTGGCATTTGGTAAAAGCTCTTCTACATACATGTTAACTTAATTTTCAATGTTGCATCATAATATAATCTTACATAACTAAAGAAGACATTCAGGTGGCTAACAGACACATGAGGAAATGCTCATGATCACTAGCCATTAGAGAAATGCAAATCTAAACTACAATGAGATGCCATCTCATCCCAACATTACAGGCACAAATAAAAAAAACAGAAAATAACAAATGTTGGAGAAGTTGCTGGAGGATTGGAATTCTTACACACTACTGGTGGGAATTCAAAATGGTATAACCATTTTGGAAAACAATATGGTGCTTCCTTAAAAAGCTAGAATTAGAAATACCATATGATCCAGCAATCCCACAACTAAGAACATGCTCTAGAGACATAAAAGCCATCATTGGATAGACACACACAACTATGTTCACTGCAGCATTATTCACGATAGCAAAAAGATGGAAACAATCTAAGTGTCCATCAACAGATGAATGAATAAACGAACTATGGTACATACACACAAGGGAATACTATGCAACAATAAAGAAGAATGATGAATCTGCTAAACGTCTAATCATATGAATGAATCTGGAGGGCATAAACGCTGAGTGAAGTAAGTCAACACAAAAGAACAAGTACTATATGAGACCACTATTATAAAAACTCATGAAAAGGTTTACACACAGAAAGAAACAATCTTTGAAGGTTACTAGGGAGGAGAGGGGTGGGAGGGAAAAACACTAAATAGACAATAGATAAGTGGTTACTTTGGTGAAGGGTAAGACATTACACAGTAGTGGGGAAGTCAGCACAACTTGACCAAGGCAAGGTCATGGAAGCTTCTTAGGCACATCCAAACTCCCTGAGGGACTGAATTATTGGGCTGAGGGCTGGGGGCAATGGCCTCCGGAGAGGGGGACATCTACCTCAATTGGCATAAACCCAGTAAAACCCAGTGCAGTTGAGTTGATTCCGACTCATAGCGACCCTATAGGACAGAGTAGAACTGCCCCATAGAGTTTCCAATGGAGTGCCTGGTGGATTCGAACTGCCAACCCTTTGGTTAGCAGCCGTAGCACTTAAGCACCACACCACCAGGGTTTCCCAAGTGGCACAACATAGTTTATAAAGAAAATATTCTACATCCTACTTTGGTGAATAGTATCTGGGATCTTAAAAGCTTGTGTGGCCATCTTATTCACTCCATTGTTCTCACCCTGTCTGTAGCAATGGAGAATGAAGACAACCAACGCAAGGGAAAGATTAATCCAAAGGACTAATGAACCACAACTACCACAGCCTCCATGTCTTAGTGATCTAGTGCTGCTACAACGGATATACCACAAGTGGATGGCTTTAACAAAGAGAAATTTGTTTTTTTCAGCGTAAAGTAGGCCAAAAGTCCAAATCCACGGTAGCAGCTCCAGGGGAAGTCAGTTTCTCTCAGTCGGCCTTCTCATCAATGTTCCCCCAGACTAGGAGCTTCTCCACACAAGGACCCCGGGTCCAAAGGATGTGCTCTGCTCCTGGCACTGCTCCTTTCTTGGTGGTATGAGGTCCCCCGTCTCTCTGCTCACTTCTTTCTTTTATATCTCAAGAGATTGCCCCAAGATACAATCCAGTCTTATAGATTGAATCCTGCCTCACTAACACAATTGCTGCTCATCCTCCCTCATTAACATCATAGAGGCAGGGTTTACAACATATAGGAAAATCACACAATACTAGGAATCATGGCCCAGCCACATTGATATACACATTTTTTGGGGGGACATAACTCAATCCATGATACTCCACCAGACTGAGTCCAGCAGAACTAGATGGTGGCTGGCTATAATCACCGACTGCTCTGACATGGATTACAATAGACAGTCCCAGACAGAGCTAGAGAAAAATGCAAAACAAAATTCAAATTCACAAAAAAAGACCAGACTTACTGGTCTGACAGAGACGAGAGAAATGTCTAGAGTAAAACTGGCCTGACAGAGGTGAGAGAAATGTCTAGAGTATGACCCCAGATATTCTTTTAACTCAATATTGAAGTCACTCCTGAGATTCACCCTTCTACCAAAGATTAGACAGGCCTATAAAACAAACAATATTACACATAGCTCAACCATGTATATGAGACTAAGTGGGCACACCAGCCCAGGGGCAAGGACAAGAAGACAGGAGAGGACAAGAAAGCTGGACAAATGGAAATGGGGGACCCAAAGTCGAGAGGGAGAGAGTGTTGACGCATTGCAGGTTTGGCAACAAATGCCACAAAACAGTATGTGAATTAATTGTTCAACGAGAAACTAATTCGCTCTGTAAACTTTCATCTAAAGCACAATATATAATCTTGTCAAGAAATTAAAAGCAGTCACCAGGTGTACAAATTTAAGTTAAAGGAGGTGGAGTATGATCTACCAACACAAATTATTTAACTAAGGTGCAAATCAGATAAGTAGTCACATCTGATATCCAGCAGTTTTTATTTATTTAGATAATAAATAAAGGTGTCATGACTTACTCATCTGCTTGGCCTGTGTCAAGTTTCTCTTGACACAAATGGAAAGGTGCACCCAAACTTCCAAATTGCTAACATCTGAAAATAAAACATGAGTATTAGACTCAAGAAATTGCATCACAATATTTACTACCCTGGCTCCTCAGTGATGCTCCAGACATGGGTATGAAAAACCACGACACAAACTAATTCTGGTAGAAAATAAAGTGCAGGAATTCCTGGCAGTTGCCCTTGCAAAATAGTCTCTTATTTATATGGTAACAGAAAACAACCAAGTAAAATACCTCCAATAATTATGCCATAAATCCTTCACTCCAGTGCCCACTTCTGTTTTTCCTGCTACTTCTAACTTTCAGCATCTTTTGGGAAATATTATATGAAACAACACAGTGCAGTGGAAAAAGCACTGGCTTTGTAGACTGGGGTTAAAAAAAAAAAAAAAAACGTGGTTTTGTATGGGACTTGCAGCTCTTTTCAGCTCTATGTATTTATTTAACCCTCACAGGCTTATGCCTCCTCAAGTGTGAAATAGGGTTTTAAAAATAACTACCTTGGAGGGGTGTTGTGAGTTATGTAGGTTGTTTGGCACAGAACAGAACCAAAAAGCATAATAGATGCTCAGTAATGTTACTTCTTTATTGTTAATTTGATAATAAATATAATAATAGATATTCCTTCTCATCAATTCCTTTACCTTTCCTTTATCTATCTATCTATCATCTATCTATCTATCTATCATCTATTCATCTCTATTAATCGATCTATCTATCTACTTTTGGTCATTAGAATCTAACATATTAGAAGAACCCTAATTTGATTATAGATTATGGCATAATAGCCAGTCATATTCAGGTTAAAGAAAACTTTTTTTTCGAGTATTTCTCTTAATTGGCCAGGTGATGTAATTAAAACATGAATGATCATTGGTCTATGTAGGCAAAACCTCACTTACAAAGTCTATCGTAGGCAGTACTTCTTCATTTGTTACATTTATTTGCCCTCTGTCTTAGCCATCTAGGGCCACTATAACGGAGATACCACAAGTGGGTGGCTTTAACAAAAAGAAATTTATTTCTTCACAGTAAAGTAGGCTTAAACATCCAAATTTAGGGTGCAGCTCCAGCGGAAGGCTTTCTCTCTCTGTCAGCCTACTCATCAATCTTCTCCTAGACTAGGAGCTTCTCCACACAGGGACCCTGGATCTGCTCCCAGCACTGCTTTTTTGGTGGTAGGAGGTCCCCCGTCTCTCTGCTGGCTTCTTTCTTTTATATCTCAAGAGATTGCCTCAAGACAAAATCCAGTTTTGTAGATTGAGTCCTGCCTCACTAACACAACTGCTGCCCATTCTCTCTCTTTAACATCATAGAGGCAGGATTTACAACATGTAGGAAAATCACACAATACCAGGAATCATGGCCCAGCCATATTGATACACACATTTGGGGGTGGGGGGGAACATAATTCAGTCCATGACACTCTCCTACAGCCTACCCAGGTGCCCTGGAGAGGTAAAACTAGCAAGCAGTTAGCAGTCCCAGAAGTAGGATAAAAGACTGCATCAAAGATGGTCTCCTAACATTGGTTCTCTCAGCCCTGTACTTCTCCAACCAATAGACATTTGTTTCCCTGTGGAGATCACAAAATGCAGAACTGAAAGTGAGGAATCAAAACAAGCATATAGTGCCAAATCTATAAATGCACACCTATATTCGCATCGATCATTTCTTTTTTCCTTCTCTTATTTTAAGAGTTTTCCCAATTCCAGCCCAAAGCCATTCCTTCCACATGTGTTTTGAATTCTCTCTTACAGTATCCACATCTTTGCTTACGTTACCCAGTTGGGAAAGTGTGGGGACCCCTTATGACTACCGCCCCCAGAAGCTTGTAACTCTCACAGTAGGCTACACTTAACCTCCAGTAATTCATTACAATGATCTTTTAAGTGTTCCCACCAGTTTATGGCTCCAGTGGCTTCTCTGCTCCAGGTAGATCTGGACTGATGTACTTGACTTATTGTGCCCAGCTCTCCATATCTCAGGGTGATGGTTTGCCCTATAACCTTAGTTCTCTGCTGCATCCAAGAAAAGTCAATGTTTTTTCAGTTTTTCCAGCATTTTTTCTTGTTGTAATGACAAGAGTAGTGACTTTCAAGCCCGTAGCATATCAGAGCAGAAACTGAAAGTTCCTCCACTTGTGTTTTGAACTCTGTCTTTTCTGCTTTCTCAGGAACTTTACCCAGAGCCGGTAGTTGCCAACCTTGGCTATGCATTGGAATCACCCGATGGCTTTAAAAATTACTGATTCCTGGTCTTCAGTCCCAGAAATTCTGAATAATTAGTTGGGAGTCGAGAACCATTGCTCTAATTATTATACATTTTCCAGATGAGAGTGATTTTTTTTTTTGAAATATAAATTTGATCACATCAGTCTTCCTGCTTAAAACTCTTAAGTGGCTACACGTTGCTCTTAATAAAAGTTCTTATGTGGTCTATAAAATTCTAATACCATCTCCCTCACATCAATTTCTAATACTGGCCTTCTTTCATTCGCTCAGTTGTGCCATGCTCACTCTCACTGAATTCATTATTAAACAAATGTTATTGAATGCTTACTAGGGTCTTTTAAGCACTGAAGGAGGTATTGCGAACACAATGATGAACAAGACAAACCTTGTGCCTGTGCATATGAAGCTTACATTTTTGTTGCAGGGGAGATAGATACTACATAAACAAATACACTTTATTATAAGGGTTCGACCTAAAAATAAAACAGGGTAAACCAAAAAAACTCATGGCCCTTGAGTTGATTCTGATTTATAGCACCCCTATAGACAGTCAAACTGCCCCATAGGGCTTCTAAGGAGCAGTTGGTGGATTTGAACCACTGACCTTTTGGTTAGCAGCAGAGCCCTTAACCACTGGGCCAACAGGGCTCCGAAACAGGGAAAAGGAATAGAGAATGCTGGAGGTGGTGCCGCAATTTTAAATAGAAAGAACAGGAAAGGCCTCTCTGATGTGGTGACATTAAAGCATACATCTAAATGAATCTGGAAGAAAGCCACTCAAATGTTAGAAAAAGAGTGTTCAAATCAGAGGGAATAGCAGTGTGAAGGCCCAACAAGGAGACTCATGTAGCTACAGCAAAAGGAATGTGGTGTTAAGAGGTTGCATATGAGATCATAAAGAGCTTGTTAGGGAGGCCAAAGCACATAAGGATAGGCAATGGGAAGGATTTTAGATTTCATTCCGAGTAAGTTGGAAATGTCAACCTGTCAAAATGGTGTAGTGGGGTTGTCTGATGTCCTCTGATTTCACAAGGGGGGAAGGAGAGTTAAGATCAACAGCCTGAGACTGAGTCCTATGAGGTGAGAGTCAGACATACCTCTACCTTCCAATCTTTTTACCAATACTCACGCCAACTATCCCTCCCACGGCACTCTCTATTTTGCTGCCGGGTTCAATAATTTGTTGCAACGGCCACACAGAACTCACAGACAACACTCACAATTATTGAGTTTATTAGGGAAATAAGAGGTTATAATTCAGGTTCAGGAACACTCAGTATACAGTTCTTTAGTCAAGACAGCCTCTTTTCAGCTGACTTGGAAGCACACCTCTCTCTGGCCCTGCAGCATCTGCCCTGCTCAGCAAGTGTTGCAAATCTCTTTTAGCTTTGCTGTAGGTGCCTCGCATTTTATTTACATTATTTGCAAGCTACACAATTCCCTTGGTGGGCCACAAGTACCTCGTTTGCATAGTTCCACCCAGTCATTTGGTGGGAGTTACAAAGACTATGGTTAGAAAGTCCATATTAAGTAATTCACTGCATTGCACAGCCATTAAAGGATATGAGCAAAGCTAACTTACTTATATTAATGCTCTAACTTAGGTTTTTAAAATATTACTCTGGCTACTGTGTAGATAACAGGCTGCAAGACTGTAGCAAGGCAAGAAAAGGAGTTCAGTTAAGAACACATAATAATCCAGATGAAAACTGGCAAAGTAATTAGCCCGGCAGCAGAGGAAGTAGTACAAAGTAGTCAGAATTCTGGATATATTTTGAAGGTAAATCAGTCACAATTCTCAGATGCATTAATGAAGTTCGAGCGGAAAAAAAAAGTTACAAATTATTCTATGGTTTGGGTACTTAATTTTTGCTAAAGGGAGAGGGTAGAAAAATGTTTTTTTCAGAGAAGACCAAGGTTCCTATTTAGACAGAACAAGTTTGAAATGCCTAATAAACCTCCAAGGGGAAAATTTCAAGAAGATAGTGAGATTTATAATTCTGGAATTCAGGTGAGAGATCCAGTCTGGAGATAAAAAAGATTTTAGATAATATTTAAAGCCATGTGACTGAATGAGATGAACTTGGAAATTACTGCATTTAGAGAGCCAAAGAAGCACCAGATCTGAATGCTGATACTCTCCAAAATATTGTTGTAAGAATATGAGTTCGACAAAGGCAAGAATATTAAGAGGGAACAACTAGAGATATAAAAGTAGATCAAAGTTTGTTATGTCGTGGATGCCAGCTGAAGAAAATCAAGAGAGAGACAAGAAATATCAAGGTCAAATGCTGTACATAGATCAACTGATACGAGTACTGAGAAATTAATACTTCTATCAATGTGCAGTGTTAGTAGAGTAGATGGTACAAGAGCCTGATTAGGGTGCATTTTAAAAGAAAAGGAGTTGTTTCTGTTAATGGCAAAGCACACAGTGACTTGTAGGCAATGGAAAGAATTTTAATTCTAAAAATATTGGACTAACCCTTCCATAGATGATAATGACAAACTCGGGACAAAGTATAAAGTATGCAAAGGTAAAAGGGAGCAACCTTTAATTAGAGATCGGAGGGAAGTGATCACTCGTAAGAGGAGAAGTACACCAGTAAGATTTGCATTTAATGGCTTTCTCCTGAGTGAGGTGAAACTAAACGGAAATTTGGATCAAGAGGTGAAAATAACAATGTGCAAGTTAAAGAATTAACTGAATAAGGCTAAAGACTTTCTAAAAATTAAATCTCCAATTTCTAAAAGATTATAAATTTCAAAAAGAGAGTGAAATTGAAAATATAATAGAAACTACTCAAAATTAAACACAGAGAGAAAAACAGTGAATAAAAATTAACCCAACAGCTGTGAATTGTGAGACAGCTTCAAGTAGCCAGATTTTTGTGTACAATGGGACCCAAAAAAAGAGGAGGAGGATTAGAAAAAGTATTTGAAGGCATATTTGCAGAAAATTGTCCAAATTTGAGGAAATTATAAACCTAAAATTCTTAACTTAATGAGCCTTAAACACAAGAAATATAACTGCACCAAGTCAGATCATAATCAAATTACCTAAAACTGGAATTTGAAGAAAAAAATCTTAAAAGAAGCCAGAGGGAAAAAGTCATATTAAGTACAAAAGAAACAAGATAAAGATGAGATCGGATTTCTTCTGAGCAAACATACAATTGAAAAGATAGTGGAACAACACCTTCAAAGTATAGAATGGGTAGATCTGTAAACCAAGAGTTCTATACCAAGGGAAAATATCCTTCAAAAAAAGGTGGAATAAATATGCACAACCTGAAAGAATCCATTGCCAGAGGACCTACACTACAGGAAATATTAAAAGAATTCCTTTATGCAGAAGGAAAATGATATCAGATAAATCCCTGGATCAGCACAAAGAAACGAAGAGTATTGACAATGGTAACTACACTGGTAAATATAAAACTTTTTTTTTTTTTTGTCATTATTTATATCTCTTTAAGAGATAAACAACTTTAAAGGAAAAATAATTACAATATATTTTAAAGTAGAATTAAAATATATCAAAACAGTAGCATAAAGAATAGGAAAAGAGAAACAGAACTAAACTGAACTATATAGTTGTAAGGTTTATACTGTAGGTACTTTCAGGAGTTGTATGATGTCACATGAGCGTAGACTGGGACAAATTAAAAATGTATAAATCATGAAAGCACTTAACATATCAAAGATTTTAAACTAGTAAGTCAATAAAGAACCAAGGAATACCTGGGGTTATGACAAGGATGAAATCAACAAGGTCACGTGTAAAATACAAGCATTACAGATACAAAATGAGCCAGATGTAGGGAAAAGGAACAAAGAACTGATGGCACCAATGGATAACAAATAGCAAGATAAAACCAACCCCGCCCCCCCCGCCCCGAAAAAACCTGTTGCCTTCAAGTTGATTCTAACTCATAGCAACCCTACAGGACAGAGTAGAATTGCCACATAGAGTTTCCAAAGAGTGGCTGGTGGATTTGAACTGCTGACCTTTTGATTAGCAGCCAAGCTCTCAAGTGCTGCACCACCAGCACTCCAAAACAGCAAGATAGTGGATTTAAATCCAATCATATTGATAATCACGTTAACTATTAATGGGCTTAAAAAAAAAGAAGAAAAAAACTGAAAACTGATAGAAGAAAAAAAATTAATTAAATGTTACAGGAAACCCATGTAAAATATAAACATACAAATAGATAAGTAAAAGAACGAAAACGAGATACCATGTAAATACTAATTAAAAGAAAATTGAGTGGTAAAGTTAATATCAAGGAAAGTAGCTTTTAGAGCAAAGATTATTATGAGGAATAAAGAGTGTCATTTCATGATGAAGGAGTCAGTTCATCAAAAGGACATAACAATCCCAAATGTTTATGCGGCTAATACCCAAAACCATACCCACTGCTATTGAGTTGATTCCGACTCATAATGACCCTATAAGACAGAGTAGAACTGCTCTATAGGGTTTCCAAGATTGTAAATCTTTAGGGAAGCAGACAGCCATATTTTTCTCCTAAGGAGTGGCTGATAGATTCAAAAGACCAAACTTTTGGTTAGCAGCTGCGTACTTTAACCACTGTACCACCAGAGCTCCTCAGAAATAATAGAGCTTCAAAATATATGAAGCAAATATGAACTATCACCATCCTCTAAATGATCCTAACACATCTACATATTTTCCAATTAAAAATGTTAGATTATATTTTTTCATTATTACCATGATCAAAAAGACTAGACACTAATCATTACATAGAACTTGAAAGATAGGCAAATCCATAATTACAGCTGTAGATTTCAACATCCCTCTGAATAATCAAAGAACTAGTAGACAGAAAATTAGTACCAAGGAATACCTGGGGCTACTAACAAGGAGCACTGTTTGCACAGTGGTTAACTGTTCAGCTGTTAACCAAAGGATCAGCAGTTTGAATCCACTAGTTGCTCCTTGGAAACCATATGGGCCAGTTCTACTCTGTCCTATAGTGTTGGTATGAGTCAGAATTGTCTCAACCGCAATGGGTTTGTTTGTTTGGTTTTTATCAACAAGGAAGAAATAGACATGGCCAAGATCTAATTTGAACTTTCAGCCTCTAGAACTGTGAGAAAATACATTCATGTCCTTTAAAGTCACTCATTTGTGATAGTTATGTTACAGCAATACTAGATAACTAATGTAGAATTTGGCCCTGAGAAGAAGGTTGCTTCCGTGACATTTATCTGAAAATGTGGAAGGGGCTTTGGGATTGAGTAATGAGTAGAAGCTGAATGAATTTTGATGCTCTTCATAGTAAGAACCTAGATTTCCTTGAAAAGATTCTTGTTGAATTATGAAACTTATGGATGATTCTGACAAAGGATCAGAAATAATTGAGAGCTTTGGGGAAAGCTTCTATTGTCATGAACAGAATGTTGATAGAAATATGGACATTAATTGTGCTTCTGGTGAGGCTTTTGAAAGGAAATGATGAACATGTTATTGGACAGTGTAGAAGAGGTAATCCATGTTAGAAAGTGGCAAATAACTTGTCTGAATTATGTTTGAATGTTTTTTGGGAGGCAGAACTTTTAAGTAATAAGCTTGGATGTTTGGCAGAGGAGATTTCTCAACAAAATCTTAAAGGGGAGGCACGATTTTCCCTTGCTACTTACAGTAAAATGTTGGAGGAAAGAGATTTAAAAATGAACTGTGCAAAAAGAAACCAGAACGTAAAGATTTGGAAAATCCTATTTTAAAAACAAGAGAGCATGCACGTCCAAGGACTGACGCCAAAGCTGTGGTATCAAGGATACTAAGACTATAACTGATGTATGTAATCAACAACCTCAGCACATACCCTGTCAGCTTAGACAGAAAGTGACAGAGACAGAAAGAAATGAAGGGAAGTTGTCTGTTGCCTGGATTTCTACAGGCGGGAAATGAACCAATGGACCTACTTGGTTGCAAATATCTGTTGTCTGCTAAGAGAAGAGAGGGACCACCCTGGGAACAGTTCACAGATGAGCAGAGCTGTTGGCAGAAGTGCAGACAACAAGGCTGTTGCTTCCTAGGTTTCAGAGGGTGGAACCACTGCCCTCCTAAACTGCAAATGGTGGGGCTGTCACCTAGGTTTCAAAGAATGATGTCTCTGTCACTTTGGTTATGAAGAATGGGGTTGATATTCCAGTGGGCCAAGAGAACGAGGCCGCTGTCTGAATCTGATGTGGGGTTAGAGCACTATACCAGCTGGTCAGGAGAATAGGGCTGTCAAGGGCGGAGGGGGTGGGTTTGCCATCCCAGTGGGTCTAGAAAGTGGGACTGACACTCCACCTAGAATCTGTACAGTCTGACCAATGCCTAGAGTGTGGAGGTCAGGGTCACTGCCCAGATGTGCTTGGAGAACAGAGGATTATTTTCAAGCCTTGAGAGCTAATGATATTTGCTCTGCCTGGCTTTGAATTGGCTTGGCATGAGTTACTCGTTCTTTCTTTCTGATTTCTACCATTTGGAATGGAAATGCTTACTTTATGCCTGGTTCACCACTGTACTTTTGAAGCAGATAACTTATATTCTAGGCTTCACAAATTCACAGATGGAATGGAATTTTGCACTAAGACAGAACACACCCAGAGTCTCACCCATACTTTATTTAGCTAATTCAGAAGATGAGTTTTTTTGTTTTTTTTTTTTTGGATGCTGAAATGGACTTAGTCTTCTGGGTATGATATGATAGGGTGAATGTGTTTTGCACTCAAAAAATACTTGAATCTGGAGGACCAAAGGTTGGAATGTTATGGATTGAATTGTGCTCCCCAAAAGTATGTGTTGAAATCCTAATCCCTATAAATAAAACTCTGCTTGAAAATAAGATTTTTTCTTTATTATGTAAATGAGACCACGCCAGTGTAGGATGGATCCTAAACCTAATCACTTCTAAGTTATGAAAAGAGCAGAATGAACATAGACATATACACAGTGGGGAGAGAGAAGCCATGTGAGATTTTTCTACGAGCCAAAGAATGCCAAAAAAATCAAGAAATTCCTGAGGCTATGACAAGAAAGAAATCAACAGGGCCAAAGCTCTGTTATGAGCTTTCAGCCTTCAGAATTGTAAGAAAATAAATATCTGTTCTTTAAAGCCACTCACTTTTGGTATTCATGTTACAGCAGCATTGAGTAACTAAGACAGTCAATTCTGTGGATAAATGGTAGTTCTTTTAAGAAACTATGCTGGAACAATTAGATATCCATATGCCAAAATAAATAAATAAATTCCTACCTAAACCTTGCATGATATGCAAAAATTAACTCAAAATGAATCATAAACCATAATATAAAATTTCTTAATTTATACAGTATAATAATATCTAAATCTATGACATTAAAAAAAATCTTGGGACAAAATATTTGTGACCTTGAGTTTGGGAAATATTACTTATATAGAATACAAAAAAAAACTGTTAAAGAAAATATCAATACATTAGATTTAATCAAAACTAAGAACACCCACTCTTCAAAAGACACTCTTAGAAGAATGAAATGACAAGACACAGACTGAGAGAAAATATTTGAAAAGTCACATCTCTGTTAAAGGACTTTTATAAATGAGCACATACTCAAAACAAAAAACAACTCAAAAATACAAGAAAAAAAACCTGACAATTCACCAAGATGAGATACAGATGGCAAATAAACATATGACAAGATGATGAACATTATTAGTCATTAACCAAAAAAAACCCAAACCCAGTGCCATCGAGTTGATCCCGACTCATAGTGACCCTATAGGACAGAGCAGAACTGGCCCATAGAGTTTCCAAGGAGCACCTGGCGGATTCGAACTGCCGACCCTTTGGTTAGCAGCTGCAGCACTTAACCACTATGCCACCAGAGTTACATTGTAATTTTAATTTGCATGTCCCTAATGACTAACAAATAAATAATTATTAAAAAAAAAAGAACATGCAAATTAAAATTACAATGTGATACCATTATATACCTATAAGAATGGCTAAAATTTTAAAAAATAAAGAAAGAAAGGGAGGGTAGGAGGGAAGAAGGGGGAAAAAAAAAGGAAGTTAGGGTAGGAGGGAGGCAGGGAGGGAGGCAAGAAGGAAGACAGACCATACCAAGTGTTGGCAAGGTTGTGGAGCAACCACCTTTCATACACTGCTGGTAGGACTGTAAAATGGAACAACTGCTTTGAAAAACAGTTCAATATTTCCTAAAAAAATTGAACGCATACCTACCATATGACCAGCCATTCCACCTCCATACAAAGACTCACATGGAAATGTTCTTAGCGGCTTTGTTTGTAATTGCCTAAAAGTGTTAACATATAATGGGTAATCAAACTCTAATACATTTTCACAGAAAACCTGGTGGTGTAGTGGTTAAGAGCTATGGCTTCTAACCAAAAAATTGGTAGTTCGAATCTACTAGGCGCTCCTTGAAAACCCTGTGGGGCAGTTCTACTCTGCCCTGTAGGGACGCTATGAGTCAGAATCCGCTCAGTGGAAACGGGTCTGGTTTTTAATACATTCTTACCATGAAATCATACTCAGGAATAACAAAGCACAAACCAGTGATACAGGCTACAGCATGAATAAAATAATTACTCTGAGTGAGAGAAGTCAAACAAACATAAAGAGTATGTACTGTAGATTCCCATTATATAAAATTCTAGAAAGTGAGAGAAAGTAGATCAATGGTTGCCTAGGGATGAGTGGGGCAGTCAGGGAGCGGGAAGGAGGAATTAAATGTGTCAAACCTATGAAAGTGTACACTTTAAATATATGCAGTTTATTGTATGTCGTTAATATACCGATGAAACTATTAAAATTAATGGAAAGTAGACAATTACTTTTTTATTAAAATATATGCTTGACTGTTAAATTTTTAATTGATCTTCAGGAAAAAAAAATATTGTCAGCTACTGGGCACCTAATGTCAGGGTCAAGACCTAATATTGGCTTCTTCCTACCTGCCTCTTTACCCCTGAAATGAGGGAAATTTACCCCACCACCAGGATAGAATGAAATTTTGGGAAACCCTCAACTCTGTGCTCTGTCCCTCAGTCCTAGAACAAGGTTTAGTTTAATGTATTTATTTAAATATGGGATCCAAAGTCAATCCATTTTTATCATCACCAATCACACAGACATTTTTCCCCTCATACTCTGAACTTTACTTTGTTGTTGTTAATTTTAGCTGCCATCTGGTTAGCCCCGGATTCATGTGGATCCCATATACAATAGGATTGGACCATTGTGATCCATAGGGTTTTTATTAGCTGATTTTTTTGTAAGTACATCACCACGTCTTTCTTTGTAGTCCGTCTTAGTTTGAAAACTCTGTTGAAACCTGTTCTATGTGAAAGCAACATGCGAGCCTTCATTGACAGACGAGTGGTGGTTGCGCTTGAGGTCCATTGGCTGAGGATCTTGCATGGAAAGCAAGAATTCTACCACTGAACCACTGATGCCCCCTTCTCTGTTTATCCATCATAATAATTGTAAAAAATAAACTCCATAAAAAATAAACTTCCCTGCCCTACTACTGCTGAACCCCCAGGACCTGAAGTATGGCGGGCCATATGGCAGGAGGTCATTAAGTATTTATTGAATCAGTGTGTTACTTATAATATTTTAAATGCCTCTAAAGGAAGAAGTTGTCTATTATTTATCTTAGAACCCCCTTGAGAATAAGTACTTAGTCTTGGTGTCATTTTGAGAATGTTGTATATATTTCTTGAGACACTGCAAATCAGTATTGATGCTTCTGTCTTTAAGATCTGGGATTTGGGGGTGTGGGATTAAGGGGATCCGATATAAAAGTAATGAGGTTAAGTATGAACCCTGTAGGCCTGAATTCGAATTATTAGAATGAACTCGCAATATATTTTATCTTTATAAAAAGTATTTCCTAATTGTGTTCACTAAAAAGGCCTAGAAACAAACAAACAAAAAAATTCACTAGGAAAAAGTATTCCTAGTGTCTAGACTGTGGTCTCCAAAGATTCTCAAAAAATGGCTGATTCCAGGTATACAATGAACCTGGAATACCTTATAAAACCAGAAATTAAAGAAGTTATCAAAAACTACTAGAGTCACGTCAAAGCACCTCAGGAGCCAACATAAGGTAATTTCCACCGGCAGTGGTGACGTAATTTGGTCATCATTAAGGATAATAACTGCAATGCATTGAAACATAAACTATGTTTCAATCTATGAGTTCAAAAGAAACTAAGAAAAGCTCTCGTTTGTCACCTTGGAGGTTGCTAGGGAATAACTCATTTTTTTTTATTAAAGACAGGACAATAAAAGGAAGCCTAATATTTATGCTGCCTTTTCTATATTAACTAAGCCTTAGCACCATTTTCCAGCAAATAGTAGCCTAGGCAATCATCGCCAACAGCTGCTGTCATCACGAATAGAGAGATAACCAGAAATTATGTTTTCCTGATGGAAATATGTCATATCACCTATGAATTATTGCTACAACAAAACAAAACAAAACTTGAGTCTAAGTCTAATTAATCCTGCAGACCTAACTACCAATTTACTGGAAAGACAAGGGACAGGAGTACATGTTAAACTTTACTTTTCAAATAAACTTTAGGAAGGACAAACTATCCAGGTTTTTTGCCACCAATAACCTGCAAGAAAAAAAAAAAGAGGAGAAAATCATAAATTAAAACATTTTTAAGACACATATCAAGCAAGCACAATAAAAGGACATTGTATACATCCCATTTCAAATGAACTGTAAAAAAATGATAAGACAGCCAGGGAAATTTAGACAGTGATAAATATTTGGAGGTAGTAAATTCTTAATTGTTTTCATGTGCAATTAGTGTGATAAGGTTATTCTTTTTTTTTTTTATGTCCTTATCTTTTAGAATTCTGGAAATATGTGTAGGTTAAATAATATAATATGGGGTCTGATAATTGCTTCAAAATAAAATAAAGCAATATGGGATGTATAGTTGAAACAAGATTGGCCACAAACTGGTAATTGTTAAAGTTTGATGATGGGCCTATGGGGTTTATTTTACTATTCTCTCGAATATTTTTTATAATATGTTTTAATTTTGTAATACAAATTAATACAAGAGGGAGATAAATCGAAATCCAACTTTTAAAGCAAACAAATTAGAAAAAGGAGATTATACTTCCATAATATATTCACTAGTAACTGTTAAAAAAACAAATTTCCTCAATACATTTTTGTGTAATAGATGCTTATAAATCATTCAATATTAGACTCGAGGCATGGGTACAAGGACAAACAAATATGAATGATGGGAGCCTACACCAATTGGAAATTGAACATAAATGAAGTGTACCTGCCTCTAAAATGATAATTCTAGTTTACTGTAAAGTAGGATTGGATTAACAAACACCACCTCAGGATCAGAACTATTTTGCAAAGCAAAGTACACTGGCAAACAAATATGTGAAAGATGTTTACCCTTTAGGAAAAGACAGGCATAGGTAATTGCAACCAAGCTCTAAGCCTGTTTGTAAACAGTGATACTAAATTTTCACCGCTTCTCAGATTGTGGTCTAAATATTTGACATCTTTAATGTCTTTCAAAGACATTAAATGTTGCAGGCTTGTGAGAAAGGTCATATATCATTTCTGATTTGTTGCCGACATTGCTGGCAAATGCGCATTTGTGTGCAACTATCTTCAATAAACTGCTGGCTTTCTTGTTTTTTTTTATATGGCTTCCCCCACTTTGAATAATTTATTATCCCCCAAATTATTGGCAACACTTCTGAAAGATGTGAGTGGAAAGGGATTCTCATATATCATGTTAAAAAATAAGTCAGAGAAAGCTCTAAATCAGTATGTTATTTTAAACAGCTGCTACTCATTAGGAAGAAAACTTAGGAACCCAAAGTGAAAACACCTCCCCATATCTAGTCAGTGAAGCAAAGACGAGCCATGGAAACTGGCCTGCTGTCCATCATCGCTGTGCTCTGCGTGGATCCTGAGCTCTGAGAGCTAAGCCGGGTTGCCTCCTAGGTCTTATTATTGTTATTATTATTTTTAATCATATAAAGGGAGTAAAAACAATCAAATTCAACTGTCACATCTCCCAGACAGAGAAATACCCCACTCATTATCGACGTTGTGTATAGAGCTTTCTGAATGCTGTGAACCGGGGGTCTCATCATAACTGGCCCCTAATTAGATCAAGAGGGATCCCTGGATGGCCCAAATGATTAAGTGTTCAGCTACTAACTGAAAGATTGGCAGTTCAAACCCACCCAGAGACACCTCAGAAGAAAGCCCAGACAATCTGCTTCCAAAATTTCACAGCTATTAAAAACCTTGTGTAGAACACATGGGGTCACCATGAGTCAGAACTGGCCCCGTGTGAACTGGTTTGTTTTCTTATTTCATTAAATCAACACTCCTGGATACAGGTCCCCACCCACAAAGTATGGCCAAACCAGGACCACAGATTGAGAAATGTTGGCTCAATGTAACATTGTGAAAGTTAGAGCTTTGAAATTTAAGCTAGCTGGGTTGATGGGTGGTGAACACCCTATCATTGTACAAAGATGGCCAGCTGGCATAGATGCTACAGCTCATTGGTTTCTAAGTTTTTAAGGGTTTTGAATGCTTTTGGAAATATATTAGAGCTATGAAATATATTAGAGCTATGAAATATATTAAAAAAAAGAGCTATGAAATATATTAGAGCTATGAAAGTGGGGGAAGCTATGTGTATCGAACAAGTTATTATTTAATAAATGTCAGGGACTCATTTGCCCCAGGTGCCCCAACTGTGCTTTAAAATATTGTTGTATTTGTTGACATTGAGTCATGTCAGACTCATGATGACTGCATCCATGCAGAGCAGAACTGTGCATCATAGGGTTTTCAATGGCTGTGAACTTTCAGAAGCAGATCACCAGGTCTGTCTTCCAAGGTGCCTTGGGAGGGTTTGAACTGCCAGCTTTTAATCTAGTAGTCAAGAGCTTAACTGTTCTGTGTCACCAGTTTTTGCATTTGGAGGCATCTTTAAGTAGGTGATCCTCAGGGTCTCTGTCTGCTCTATGATTCTATTATTTTTTAGAGCAAAATTTTATCATAAAAAGAAAATAAAAGTTATTTTAAATGATTCAGCCATCCTTCTATAAATTATGCCACTTCAATTATACATAACCTAGCAAGACGGCCCTAAAATATCGAAAGTGAAATAATTATATATAATTTTTATTTGGTTTTCATGAGAGCCAGTGATAGAGACAAACCCACATAGATCAATAAACACACATCTTGACCACATCTTGCTAAATTCCTTCCTGGCACATTTATTCAACTTACTGCCCTCACTTCCCATTTCACTTGTCCAAATTTAGCACCTTTCACTTCCCCATTAAGTTTCTCCCCCCACTCTGGAGCCTTTCTGGTATTTCAGCCCTTGCTCATAGTCCCTCATCCAAACTCCTATAACATGAAATCAGGTGTAAGAGCTAGGCATGTAATTATAGTCTGTCATATGCTGTTAGCTTCTCTGTCATGAGTGTATGTTTCATTTTCTAAAGTAGACTAATATTCTAGATCATTATATCTGGTCAAATCTTATTCTTTTTTTTGTTCTCCTATTAGGCCTAGAACACACATTGGATTACCCAGATTACTCAACAACAAAAAAAAAATCACTTTTTTTTTTTAATTTTTATTGTGCTTTAAGTGAAAGTTTACAAATCAAGTCAGTCTCTCACACAAAAACTTATATGAACCTTGCTACATACTCCCAATTGCTCTCCCTCTAATAAGACAGCCCGCTCCCTTCTTCCACTCTCTCTTCGTGCCCATTTCGCCAGCTTCTAACCCCCTCTAGCCATCACGCTTTTGAGAGACAATAAGGGCTCAGTTAAGGGTATGAGTCGGAATCGACTCGACGGCATTGGGTTTCGGGTAAGGGTAATTTAAAGGACAATCTCTTGATGGAGAACTAAGTAATAAGGAGTCACTATGGTTCAACATATAAGTATCAGTGCAAGCTTAGAGAACTAAAACTCATAAGAAACTCAGAACTGAAGCCACTCCCAAAGTCTACATTTTAGCCAAAGACTAGATAGGCCTGTGAAGCGAACAATAACACATATGAGGAATGTGCTTCTTAGTCCAGTCGAGTATGTGAGACCAAATGGGAAACACCTGCCCAAAAGCAAAGACTAGAAGGCAGGAGGAGACAGGAAAACTGGGTGAATGGACACAGGGAAGCAAAGACTAGAAGGCAGGAGGGGACAGGAAAACTGGGTGAATGGACACAGGGAAGCAAAGACTAGAAGGCAGGAGGGGACAGGAAAACTGGGTGAATGGACACAGGGAACGTGGAGTGGAAAGGGAAAGGGCAAGAGTGCTGACACATTGTGGGAATTGCAACCAGTGACACAAAACAATTTGTGAATAAATTTTTGAATGCTCTGTAAACTTCTACCTAAAGCAAAAAAAAAAAAAAAAACTCACAAGAATAATAATTAAGGAAAATTATAAGACTCATTTAAAGAGTTGAAGAAAAGACTGATGAGAGAAAATGGGTAAACACATTTTTAAAAGGTTCGTGATCCTACATTTAGTCACTAAAAAAAAAAAACCTGAAAAAAATTGTCTCATGAAAGTTGTTTTAAAAAAAATCTTTTTATCTTACCTGGCTAAAAGAGCCATTTAAAAAACAGATTTATTGAATTCACTATCATTGTAATTGCATAGTACTCACCCACGCCAAACCCAAAAAACCAAACCCATTGCTGACCAGTCAGTTCTAACTCATAAAGACACTATATGGCCCATTGTTGCCTTAGAAGAAAGGTCTTAATTTCCTTCTTTATGAATATTCTCAGTTGCCTTTGCATTAAACAAGGGGTCAGCACCACTGAAGAATCTAGATTAAATTGTGAATTCTCAACCTCAGTGTCTAATTAGAGGTAGTGTATGGAATGCCTGCCTTAATTACTTTGGAGTCATTGGGGTATTTCATTAGTCTCAGTTTTTATCTTGTAACTTCATTCATAAAATATGTTTCTTGTCAATTAGGTCCGCTGGGAATGGATCACTGGCCCTGGGTATCCTGCTCTCTGTGTGATCTCTCAGCCCCCAAAGAGAAGTTCAGGATTCCTCCACATAATAAAACTTTCAACTCTATTACTACACTAAGAACACCATGAAGGGGGAAGAAAAAAGCAAGATATTATGTTGCTTATAAGATAAATTTAATGCTCTTAAAAAAAAAATTAGGACAAATTGCTTATCTTCACAGAAGTTAAACAACAAATGTTATTTATACATAAATTAATCAGAGGTTTAATCCCTACTTTTTCTGGGAGCAATAGAAATATGTAACACAGAGGTGTTTTAAAAGGAGAAATCTATAATGCTCTCTTTGAGTGTTTAACGATCAGCACATGTTCAATTAAAAGAGAGATAGACAGGTCATGTTAAAGAAAAAGATGGCTTCCAGACACAGCAACACTAAAATGCAAGGTATTAACATGGCTGAAGAGATAGGCTGAAGCATGGTAATGCCATCCAATGTGTAAGGTCCTCTCCCAGTGATTCTGGCACAGCAGATGGATTGCAGGTATTATGGAGATGGCGTCCTTCAACATTTTTAAATGATGTCGTTAACTTTCTGTTATTCTAATTCTACTTATTTGGATCCACAATCAATGCCCATGGAAGCAGCAGTCAAGAAATAAAATCACATATCACATTGGGCAAATCTGCAAAAGACCTCTTTAAAGTGTTGAAAAGCAAAGATGTCATTTTAAGGACTAAAGTGCCCCTGACCCAAACCATGGTGTTTTCAATAGCTTCATATACATGTGAAAGCTGGGCAATGAATAAAGAAGATTGAAGAAAAAACGATGCCTTTGAATTGGTGTCGATGAAGAATATTGAATATACCATGAACTGCCAAAAGAATGAATAAATCTGTCTTGGAAGAAGTACAGCCAGAATGTTCCATAGAAACAAAGATGACAAGACTTCGTCTCACATACTTTGGACATGTTACCCCAGAAGGGACCAGTCCCTGGAGAAGGACATAATGCTTGGTAAAGTAGAGGGTCAGCAAAGAAGAGGAAGATCCTCAATGAGATGGATTGATGCAGTGGCTACAACGATTGGGCTCAAGCATAACAACAGTTATGAGGATGGCGCAGGACCAGGCAGTGTTTTGTTCTGTTGTACATAGGTTGTACATAGAATTGCTGAGTCAGGACATGCTCATGGCACCTACAAACAACAATTCCATATTCACGAAGAAAATTTGACTGCCAATTTTGCTTTTCAGCTCCCTTGATGGTGGGAAGGACTTTTGGACCTGTTCATTGCCTTGTGTAACTGGTTTTTCCAAGTCTTACACTCATAGAAAAGATTTTGATTCTAGCTTTTTCTTTTTCTCTATCTTTGCTTATTTAAAGACCATTTTCATTGGAGAAGTTGGAAATCAAAGGGGGAGTTGTTGCACTCTTCTAACCCAGGCAGAGGGCTCTTCCTTGCTCCCTTGCAATTTTGTTACTGTCCAAAGCAGGGAACATGTTTGCAAAGAATGGAAATCCAGTCAAAGTGGCTCCCTAAAAAGGCCGTATTAAAAGGATTCAGATCTCAAGGCATTCAAGAAAATGGTGACCAGGACTTGTCATCTATTGCCCAAAACCTGGAAAATTCAATGGTTTAAAACAAGAATTATTGTTGCTCATGAGTCTATACGTTGAGAGAGGTTTGATTGATCTATGCAGGCTCAGCTGATCAGCTCTACTTTGAGTCGTGGAGGCTGGAGTGACTCCATTACCAGGGATGGATTATTCAATAAGCACGGTAAGTACCTAGGGCACCAATAAAACAGGGGCACTAGTTATCCAGAGCAAAGACCCATAGATGCCAAGAAGACAGGTCACAAGGAAAAGCAAGCGCTGCAGTGGAAGGGAATTGGCACGGTACCAAATGAAATAGATATCAGCTCTAGTGCAGAAGAATGTGCCTGCCAGAAATAAAGTTCATGCAGGGTCACAAGGGCTACCACACGCAAGATTGTTTAAACTATGAGGCCCCTACCATTTCAACACCTTCACTGACATCTGTCTCTTATGGTCCCCTCCCATGAAAATGAAACTCCTTATCTCAGTGGGTCTCTTGGAAGCATACCATTTCTTTCTAATAAACAAGAGGTGGGGATGGGCCATCAAGTCCAGCTTTTGCTACATTTACCCAATATGCGACATAAATCAGCCACTGCAATGAATTCAATCAAGTTACTTTTTAACTGTATAGCCTTTATGTACAGAGTTATAGTCTGAGTTTTGTAAACAATAATATTTATAATTAAAACTTTAAAATATGTTTGACACACAGATGCAATCTAGCATATATTTAATATAATACAAACATGGGTAATAATTTGATATAATACTAACAGTAAATGCCCAAAAATACTGGAGATATTAATATTTATCTAACATAAAAAGTTTTAGTTTGTGTATCAAATGAATTTTGCTTTTTATTGTTACTGACATAACAATAGCACTACTTCTCTAGGAGCAAATTTGTTTTGTGAGTCATAAGAACATCAATCAATTTTTTAAATCAGTCTGAAGTGAAATGGAAAATAAAATACATTTATATAATTTTTGTTATCTAAATATTCATTGAATTTATGTCCTTGAATTGTTCAGTTTTATCAGAATACGTAAATATTCTGATAAAATGTAAGTGTTATGTTTTGATAAACTTCCTTTGTTGCTTTCTTGGAAGACTAACTTAGAAGTACATCCATTGTTGCAAAACAGAAACATATTCTGCATGCAAAAAAAAAAAATTGAATTTGTGTTCTCTTAATGTCCCTAATACCTCATTTATTAAAAAAAATATATATATATAAAATAATATCAAGCACTGTGTCCCACAAAACAGACAATAAAAAGCAAAATTCACTTGATACATAAACTAAAACTTTTTATGTTAGATAAATATTAATATTTCCAGTATTTTTGGACATTTACTGTTAGTATTATATCAAATTATTACTCATGTTAGTACTGTATTAAATATATGCTAGATTGCGTCTGTGTGTCAAACATTTTAAAGTTAAAATTACAAACATTATTGTTTACAAAACTTAGACTATAACTCTGTACTCTGTACCTCTGAATATGAGAATTGAGCAATTCCACAAAGAAATAAAATGCATGTATTATAAATTTTGTATATGATAACAATTATATTTTCCCATTCATTTTGGACCAATCAGTTATAACCTCATATTCAGTTCTCTCTCATCAACCACATAAGAATGCGCCAGTGACACAATAATAATGTGATTCGTGACCTGTCAGAGCCCTAATGGCACAGTGGTTAAGAACTTGGTTGCTAACGGAAAGGTCAGCAGTTCGAATCCACCAGCCACTCTTTAGAAACCCTATGAGTTCTACTCTGTCCTATAGGGTCACTGTGAGTCGGAACCGACTTGACAGCAATGGGTTTGGTTTGGAATTTTTTTTGCGATGTTTCTGATCCTGTCCTGTGCAAGGTGAAACAAAACACCTGTACAGATTGAGCATATCCTTATTTTTGTGTCATGTTCTTTGTGATTGCTATCTCCCCCATCGGATATCAGCAGTAGTCCAATGAACGTGAAGATGCAGCATCAATGGATGAAAAGTGAGTATGCAAGTTTTTAAGTATTATTTCAAGACAAAAAACACTCACTGAGATCTGCAAAAGGCCTGCCAACAAACATCCTAATGACGTTAATTCTGACTGCCTTGAAAGCACTATTTCTTTTGACTATCTCAGGCCTGAAGAACAAAATTTCATGTTCCAAATCTTTTTTTTTTTTTACTTACTAATTTTTTAATATAAATTTTTGTGTTAGTATCCAAATTCAAATGTAAAATTTATTTTATAAATTTTACTTATTTTCAATTATTCAAATTTATTTTCTATGGTAGAACCAAATTTAAAAAGTGACATAATTTTATAGTCAGGTAAAATGAAACAGCAACAACTAAGTGGAGCACAAAAATGAAAAAAGAAAACGATTTGTGAATCCCTGAAGACAATTCCAAAATTAATTTCCTTTTTAAAACGTAATAAATCAGAAGAGATTTCTTTCATTGAACACTTGAGCATAATGGGTGCAAATCATTGTACTAGTACCACTAGTGCTAGAATTACTATTAGCAGTATGACTATAACAGAATTTGTTCCAAATTCTGCATCCATTTCTTGCTGCAGTAAAAAAAAAATAATAATTAATGATGGTGTAGAAAGTAAAACTATTTTAGGATCTGAATTGTTGCATCCACAGATCCCATAAATAACAGAAATACAGATCCTGCTTTATGGAATAACTTTTCTTCTGAGGATGCAAATTATTGGCTCAAAAGAGGGCAAAGTGATTGTCAACATCACTAGTAGACCTCTTGAAAATTTGTGTCAAAAATTTCTAGATGGTGAACAAACAAGGCTCTATAGCCCAAATAAATTTCTAGGATATAAAGCTAATGGTAACAATTATAAGAGAGAGTAACTACTGTATTCTTCATCAGTCACCACTGTATACCGTATTGTTTGCAAACTATCCAGTCCTTGTTGTTGTTGCTGTTAGGTGTTATGGGGTCGGTTCCAACTCATAATGACCCTATGTACAACAGAAGGAAACACAACTCGGTCCTGCACCATCCTCACAATTGTTGTTATACTTGAGTCTATTTTTGTAGCCACTGTGTCAGTCCATCTCATTGAGTCTTACTCTTTTTCATTGACCCTCTACTTTACCAAGCATGATGTCCTTCTCCAGGAACTGGTCCCTCCTGATAGCATGTCCAAAGTACGTGAGACAAAGTCTTGTCATCCTTGCTTCTGGATGAACTTCTTGCAAGACAGATTTGTTAGTTCTTCTGGGGCAGTCCATGGTATATTCAATATTCTTCGCCAGCACCATAAATCAAAGACATCAATTCTTTGCTCCTTTATTCATTGTCCGGCTTTCACATGCATATGAGGCAACTGAAAACATCATGGCTTGGGTCAGGTGCACCTTAGTCCTTAAAGTAACATCTTTGTTTTTTATTTTAAAGAGGTCTTTTGCAGCAGATTTGTGCAATGCAAAACATGGTTTGATTTTTTTGTCTGTTGCTTCCATGGGCGTTGATTGTAGGTCCAAGTAAAATGAAACCCTTGACAACTTCAATCTTTTCTCCATTTATCATGATGTTGCTTATTGGTCCACTTGTGAGGATTTTTATTTTCTTTAGGTTAAGGCATATGTTGAAGTTTTAAATCATTTAATTATTGATTTGCTACAGAAGTATTTAGCAATTGGTGTAACTCAAATATGATTGATAAACATGAAAACAGTTCAATATCCAGAGATTGTATGTTGTCATATTTAAACTGAAGACATGGTATTGGCTTAACTTATGAACTGGAAATGCAAATGAATGAAGAACATCAGTACTGGAAAGCTGTTTTGCGATATGTTGTAGCTGTCACTATAATAATTGCTGGACATGGATTATCTTTCGAGGAAGAAATGAAAGTTTTGGTCCCCTCAAAAAGGAAATTTTTTCAGTTTACTTGAACTTGTTACTCACTTTGACCCATTTTTAGTAGGTCACATCTCAAAATATGGCGACAAAGGAAAGAGTAACCCATCAGTTATATGTCAAAAAAAACAACGTGTGAAGAATTAATAAGCTTAACAAGTGATGAAGTTTGATCAACTATTTTCAGTGAAATAAATATAGCTCAATATTTCTGTTTTTCAACTTCTGAGCTTTTTCATACTGATCAGCTAAGTATTGTTTTAAGATACATATCTCCAGCGGATGAGTTGGAAGCGACTCGACGGCACTGGGTTGTTTTTATCTCCAGCAGATGGAAAACCTGTTGAGCGATTTATCACATTTACTAGCTTAAAAAGTCATACTGGTGAAGAAATTGCAAATCAAGTACTTCACCATTTATATGAAGTTTGCAAAATTGATCTTTCTAAGTGCAGAGGCCAGTCCTGTGATAATGCTGCCAATATGTCAGGGTGTTTCAAAGGTATATGCAACAGGAACTTTTAGAATAGAATGAATATGCCATTTTCATATAGTGTGCTGCACGTTCACTTAATCTTGTAGGATGGCACAGTAGAGTGTTGTCTGGAAAGAGTTGATTTATTTCATACTGTTCAGATAGTCTACAAATTTTTGCCACCCCTGCTCACTGATGTGCAGTTCTTAAAACATATTCAGGAAATGACCAATACAAATATATCTTTCTAATACATGTTAGGAAGCGCATGCTATAGCAATGAGTACAATCTTGAAATAGTACACTCATATTCTAGAAGCCTAAAAAACATTCCTAAGACCAGACACAAAAAAAGAAATACGAAAAGAGAAGAAGAGAACATTGCCAACAAAATGCTAGCAGTAGAGTATGTGTCTATATTGGTTATGAGGAATAATATATTGCAGCAATTTCACTGGACAATTCAAGCTCTCCAAGATTTGGAAGTAAACTTAAAGACATGCATGGATCTCTACCAGTCATTACCAGGGTATTTACATACTTAAACAGAAGATTTTGAAAAATTTGAAACCATAACAAAAAAAAATATTGCTTAACACCAATTATCAAGCAGTTTGCCATTTCAGAAGTATTAGAAAGAAATAAGTAAATGAAGGAAGTGCTCCAGAAGTATTGAGTGCCAGAGATCAATTTCATGTGACTACAGACTACACCATCATTGACACACTTCAATCTTACATGAAAAAGAGGGCAAAAGTGTATGAAGTTCTTTCAAATGGATTTTCCTTCTTGAACATTGTGAATATACCTGATGAAGAACACATGAAGGATTCAAGGAATTAGGGCAGACTTTCTGCAAACCGTTACAGAGAAGATGATTTCATTCTTACAACAGAACTAAGTTTAAAGATTCAGGAAAGAAAAATTTTACTCCTTTAGGCACATATGTGGCATGACTCAAAATGAGAAGAAACTGCTGAAACATCCATGAATAATCAGAAAGGAGAATGTATGAAGTATGAATCTGTGAAAATTGGGAGTCATCAAAAATGAAATGGAATACATAAAGATCAATATCTGAGGCATTAATGAGCTGAAATGGACTGATTTTGGCCATTTTGAATTGGACAATCATATGGCTTACTATGCTAGAAATGGCAGTCCCGGCTCATAGTGATCAAGAACTGATGGTACTGAAGGAAGAAGTTCAGCTGCATTGAAGGCAAACCAGGTTCCAGGAATTCATGGAATATCAATTGAGATGCTTCAACAAATGATGCAGTGCTGGAAATGCTCACTCCTCTATGCCAAAAAAATTGGAGGACAGCTGCCTGGTGAACTGACTGGAAGCAATCCATATTTGTGCTCATTCCAAAAAAAGGTGATCCAACAGGATGTGGAAATTATCAAACAATAACATCAATGTCACTCACAAGTAAAATTATGCTGTGAATCATTTAAAAGGGGTTGCAGCAGTATATCAACAGGAAACTGCTGGAAATTCAAGCCAGATTCCAAAGAGGAGGTGGAATGAGGGATATTATTGCTGATGTCAGATGGATCATGGCTGGAAGCAGAGATTACCAGAAAGATGTTTACCTGTGTTTTATTGACTATGCAAAGACATTCGACTGTGTGGATCAAAACAAATTAAGGATAACATTGTGAAGAATGGTAATCCCAGAACACTTAATTGTGCTCATGAGGAACCTGTGCATTAATCAAGAGACAGTTATTGAATATATCATGGACTGCCAGGAGAACAAATCTCTCTTGGAAGAAGTGCAGCCAGAATGCTCCTTGGAAGCAAGAATAATGAGACTATGTCTCATACTTTGGACATGTTATTATGATGGACCAGACCCTGGAGAAGGGCATCATGCTTAGTAAGTAGAGGGTTGATGAAAAAGACGAAGACCCTCTACGAGATGGATTGACACTGTGGCTGCAACAATGGGCTCGAGCATAACAACAATTGTGAGGATGGCACAGGACCAGGCAGTGTTTCGTTCTGTTGTACATAGTGTCACAATAAATTGGAATGGACCTGATGGCAAAAAACAACAACAGGCATCTATGATTCCATAATAAAAGATAAAATACAACGCATGTTTCCCAAAGCTGAAATTGCTTTACACATATTCCTAACTTTAATGATCACAAATTGAACAACAGAATGCTCATTTTCGTCCCTAAAAAGATTCAAAAGCCCTCAGCATACGATAATGATTCAAGAAAGACTCGATTTATTATCCCTATTATGATCGGAAGTAGATATTGTTTGGCAGCTTAATTGTGATGAAGTCATTGAAGACTTTGTAAAAGCAAATAATAGAAATGTTTTTAGTTACAGCATGTTAAAGATGAAAGAGCTATTTACAAATAAAATATATACAGTGACATACACATAGACCAATGAAACAGAATTGAGAACCCAAACATAAACCCATTCACCTATGGACTTCTATGGATCAGAATCGACTCCACGGCAGTAGATTTGGTTTAGGTTTTTTATGGGCAGCTGATCTTCCACAAAGGCCAAAGTCCATTAAACGCGGAAGAGACAGTCTCTTCAACAAATAGTGCTAGGCAAACTGGATGTCTCTTTTTAAAAAATATGAAACAGGACTCGAACTTCATACCATACATAAAAACTAACTCAAAATGGATGAAAGACCTAAATATAATTATTTTGTTACTATTGAATTAATGGTGCTCCAGTCAGTTTTTATGCCTTTAGACCTCAGAGGTAAGGCAGTATTCCAGTATTCATGAATTCAGTGCCAAGGTGTGTCCCTTTTGAAATACATGAAGCTCAGCAGACCAGAGTTGGAAACTCATTGTTGTGTAGGGTAAGCATTCTATTAGATGATGCTTCCTAATGTGTTAGTTTGGTAAACTTTTGCCTTTTTCCCCTTTATTTCTGTGTGATAAGGGTTCTAAGCAGAATTATGTGTTTGTTTTGTGACAGTTTGGGAGCCCTGATGAGTTTGTTTTGTGTTTTCTGTGGCATACTTGGAAAACCAGAGGTTCTCCATGTAAACTAATGGAAAGGTGCTCACAATAAATTATCTATACAGCTCTCATTGGTATGTTGTCAAACCACATATGAGTGATGCCACAGTGCTACTCGCCTCATTGGTGGCTTGTATTTCCAGATCCTATTTCTCAAAATCCATATTACCAACCAAAAGTTTAAGCAAAATCAATTAGTACGCAAACATTCTAATACTGAAAACACACGCCGTCAAAAAAAAATCAAAGTGAAAAAATGTAGTAACAAAAGCAATAAAACCTAAAGCTATAAAGATCATAGAAGAAAAATAGGGATGATTACGGCTAGGGGCCCTAATTTATGTCATAAATAGAATACCAAACATAACTAAAAATGCACAAACAGCAGAAGATGAAATAGATAAATGGTACCTCCTAAAAATTAAACACTTATACTCATCAAAAGAATTTTCCAAAAGAGTAAAAAGAGAACCTATAAACTAGGTGAAAAAAATTGGCTACAACATAGCTGACAAGGGTCTAAACTCTAAAACTTATAGAAAACTTCAACATCTCAACAACAAAAAGACAAACAATACAATTAAAAAATGGGCAAAGGATATGAACGGACACTTCACCAAAGAAGACATTCAAGAGGCTAACAAACACATGAAGAAACTTTGACGATCATTAGTCATTAGGGAAATGCAAGCCAAAATTACGATAAGATACCATCTCACCCCAAAAATAAAGGCACTATTCAGAAAAACAGAAAATAACAAATGTTGGCAAGGTTGTGGGGAGATTGGAACACTTATATACTGCTGGTGGGAAGATAAAATGGTACAACCACTAAGGAAAATGGTATGGTGCTTCCTTAAAAACCTAGAAATAGAAATATTCTATGATCTAGCAATCCCACTCTTATGTATATACCCTAAAGAAATAAGAGCCATGCCACGAACAAACATATGCACACCCATGTTCATTGCAGGATTATTCACAATAGCTCAAAGATAAAAGTAACCTAAGTGCCCATCAACAGAAGAATGGAGGAACAAACTGTGGTACGTACATAAAATGGGATAATATGCAAAGATAAAGAATGAAGATGAATCTGGGAAACATCTTACAAAAATGGAGGAATTTGGAGGACATTATACTGGGTGAAAGAAGTCAGTCACAGAAGGACAAATATTGTATGAAATCACTACTATAAAAAAATAAGAAAAGGTTTACACACGCAAAAAAAAAAAAATCCTTTGATGAGTGCCAGGTATGGGAGGGCTAGGAAGGGAAAATTACTAGCTAGAAAGAAGAGACGTGTAAATATTTTTGAAGGGAACTGCAAGAAACCAAAAGAGACTTATGTAAGCGGAAAAATATACCTTGCTCATGAATAGGAAGACTCAACATTGTAAAAATGTCTATTCTACCAAAAGCGATCTATAGATACAATGCAATTCTGATCCAAATTCCAATGATATTTTTTAATGAGATGGAGAAACAAATCACCAACTTCAGATGGAAGGGAAAGAGGCCCCGGGTAAGTAAAGCATTACTGAAAAAAGAAGAGCAAAGTGGGAGGCCTCACATTACCTGATTTTAGAGCATTATATACCACCACAGCAGTCAAAACAGCCTGGTAATAGTATGGTGACAGACACATAGACCAATGGAACAGAACTGAGAATCCAGACTTAAATTCATGCATGTATGAGCAGCCGATATTTGACAAAGGCCCAAAGTCAGTTAAATGGGGAAAAGATAGTCTCTTTAAATAAGACCCATACCTTACACCATGCACAAAAACTAACTCAAAATGGATTGAAGACCTAAATATAAAATCTAAAAAGATAAAGATCATGGAAGAAAAAATAGACACAACTCTAAGAGCCCTAGTACATGGCATAAACAGTGTACAGAACATTACTAACAACGTACAAACACCAGAAGAGAAAGTAGATAACTGGAAGCTCCTAAAAATCAAACACCTATGCTCATCCAAAGACTCCACCAAAAGAGTAAAAAGATTACCTACAGACTGGGAAAAAGTTTTTAGCTATGACCTTTCCAATCAGCGTCTGATCTCTGAAATCTATCTGACACTACAAAAACTCAACAACAAAAAGACAAATAACCCAATTAAAAAACAGGCAAAGGTTATAAACAGACACTTCACCAAAAAAGACATTCAGGCAGCTAACAGATACATGAGGAAATGTTCACGATCACTAGCCATCAAAGAAATGCAAATCAAAACTGCAATGAGATACCATCTCACTCCAACGAGGCTGGCATTAATCCAAAAAGCACAAAATAATAAATATTGGAGAGGCTGTGGAGAGATTGGAACACTAATGTACTGCTGGTGGGAATGTAAAATGGTACAACCACTTTGGAAATAGATTTGGCACTTCCTTAACAAGCCAGAAATAGAAGTTCCATGCAATCCATTGATCCCACTCATTGGAATATTTCCTAGAGAAATAAGGGAATTTACATAAATGGATATATGCATGCCCATGTTCTCTGCAGCACTGTTTACAATAGCAAAAACGTGGAAGCAACCACGGTGCCAATCAATGGACGAATGGATAAATAAATTATGGAATATTCACACAATGGAATACTATGCATTGATAAAGAACAATGATGAATTCATGAAACATTTCATAACATGGAGGAATCTAGAAGGCATTATGCTGAGTGAAATTAGTCAGTTACAAAAGGATAAATATTGTATGAGACCACTATTATAAGAAGTCAAGAAATAGTTTAAACATAGAAGAAAATATTCTTTGATGGTTATGAGGGTGGGGAGGGAGGGAGGGATAGTAGACAAGAACTACTTTAGGTGAATGGAAAGACAATACACAATACAGGAGAGGTCAGCACAACTGGACTAAACCAAAAGCAAAGAAGTTTCCTGAATAAACCCAATGCTTCAAAGGTCAGAGTAGCAGGGGCAGGGCTCTGAGGACCAGGGTTTTAGGGGACTTCTAGGTCAATTGGCATAATGAAATCTATTAAGAAAACATTCTGCATCCCACTTTGGTGAGTGGCATCTGGGTCTTAACACTAGCAAGTGGCCATCTAAGATGTATCGGTTGGTTTCAACCCACTTGGAGCAAAGGAGAATGAAGAACACCAAAGACACAAGGTAATTATAAGCCCAAGAGACAGAAAGGGCCACATAAACCAGTGACTACACCAGCCTGAGACTAGAAGAACTAGATGGATCCTGGCTAAAATGATGACTGCCCTGACAGGGAACACAAAAGAGAATCCCTGAGGGAGCAGGAGAGCTGTGAGATGCAAACCTCGAATTCTCGTAAAAAGACCAAAGTTAATGGCCTGACTAAGACTGGAAGGACTCTGGAGGTCATGGTCCCCAGGCCTTCTGTTAGTCCAAGACTGGAACCATTCCCAAAGCCAACTCTTCAGAGAGCGATTGGACTGGACTATAAGATAGAAAATGATAGTGGTGAGGTGTGAGCTTCTTGGCTCAAGTAGACACATGATACTATGTAGGCAGCTCCTGTCTGAAGGAGAGATGAGAAGGCAGAGGGAGTGAGAAGCTAACTGAATGGACACGGGGAATACAGGGTGGAGAGAAGGAGTGTGCAGTCTCATTAGGACGAGAGCAACTAGGAGTACATAAAAAAAAAAAAAACAGTGCTATCGCAAGGTGTATATAAATTTTTTATGAGAGACTTGATTTGTAAACTTTTGCTTAAAGCACAATTTAAAAAAAAAAAAACTGTTGAAGACAAAGGCAAAAACCAATATGGGGAAAGTCAGCACATGACCAAAGAAGAAATTGAGAGGAATGCGAGAATAAAGAGCAATTATGGTAATTACTATAACATAGGCAATCCTTCAATAATAGTATTAATAAACAATAATTTACAAATGTTACATAGGTAGATAGGTATGTTAAGAAGTGTGGGAGGGTGTAAGGGAGCATACCTACCTGTAGATATAGGTTTGATAGTGAATATTTCTATCTTCATAATTGTAGTTGCTTCATGTATATTAATATAGACTATAGAGTACACCCCTACACGTCGGTCAGTTTGTCGTACTGTGGGGGGTTGCATGTTGCTGTGATACTGGAAGCTATCCCACCAGTATTCAGATACCAGCAGGGTCACCCATGGAGGACAGGTTTCAACTGAGCTTCCAGACTAAGACAGACTAAGAAGAAGGACCTGGCAGTCTCCTTCTGAAAAAAATTAGCCAGTGAAAACCTTATGAACAGCAGCAGAACATTGTCTGATATAGTGCTGGAAGATGAGCCCCCCAGGTTGGAAGCACTCAAAAGATGACTGGGGAAGAGCTGCCTCCTCAAAGTAGAGTCCACCTTAATGACGTGGATGGAGTAAAGCTTTCGAGACCTTCATCTGCTGATGTGGTGCAACTCAAAATGAGAAGAAACAGCTGCAAACATCCATTAATAATTAGAACCCGGAATGTACGAAGTATGAATCTAGGAAAATTGGAGATCATAAAAAAAGAAATGGAACGCATAAACATTGATATCCTAGGCATTAGTGAGCTGAAATAGACTGGTATTGGCCATTTTGAATTGGACAATCATATAGTCTACTATGCTGGGAATGGCAACTTGAAGAGGAATGGTGTTGCATTCATCGTCAAAAAGAATGTTTCAAGATCTACCCTGAAGTACAACGTTGTCAGTAATACGATAATATCCATAAGCCTATAAGGAAGACCAGTTAATACGAATATTATTCAAATTTATGCACCAACCACTAGGGCTAAAAATGAAGAAACAGAAAATTTTTATCAGCTGCTGCAGTCTGAAATTGATGAAACATGCAATCAAGATGCATTGATAATTACTGGCGATTGGAATGCAAAAGTTGGAAATGAAGAAGGATCGGTAGTTGGAAAATATGACCTTGGTGATAGAAACAAAGCCGGAGATCGAATGATAGAATTTTGCAAGACCAACGACTTCTTCATTGCACATACCTTCTTTCACCAACATAAATGGCGACTATACACATGGACCTCGCCAGATGGAACACACAGAAATCAAATTGACTACATCTGTGGAAAGAGACGATGGAAAAGCTCAACGTCATCAGTCAGAACAAGGCCAGGGGCCGACTGTGGAACAGACCATCAATTGCTCCTATGCAAGTTCAAGGTGAAACTGAAGAAAATCAGAGCAAGTCCATGAGAGCCAAAATATGACCTTGAGTACATCCCACCTGAATTTAGAGACCATCTGAAGAATAGTTTTGACTCATTGAACACTAGTGACAGAAGACCAGACAAGTTGTGGAATGACATCAAGGACAGCATCCATGAAGAAAGCAAGAGGTCATTGAAAAGACCAAGATGGATGTCAGAGGAGACTCTGAAACTTGCCCTAGAACATCGACAGCTAAAGCAAAAGGAAGAAAAGAAGTAAAAGAACTGAATAGAAGATTTCAAAGGGTGGCTCAGGAAAACAAAGCATTCTAATGACATGTGCAAAGAGCTGGAGATCGAAAACCAAAAGGGAAGATCATGCTCGGTGTTTCTCAAACTGAAAGAACTACAGAAAAAATTCAAGCCTCGAGTTGCAATAGTGAAGGATTCTATGGGGAAAATATTAAATGATGCAGGAAGCATCAAAAGAAGATGGAAGTAATACACAGAGTCATTATACCAAAAATAATTAGTCGATATTGAACCATTTTGAGAGGTGGCATATGACCAGGAACCGATGGTACTGAGGGAAGAAGTCCAGGCTGTTCTGAAGGCATTGGCAAAAAACAAGGCTCCAGGAATCAATCGATGGAACATCAATTGAGATGTTTCAACAAATAGATGCAGCGCTGGAGGTGCTCACTCGTCTATGCTAAGAAATATGGAAGACAGTTTCCTGGCCAACTGGCTGGAAGAGATCCATATTTATGCCTATTCCCAAGAAAGGTGATCCAACCGAATGTGGAAATTATAGAACAATATCATTAATATCACATGCAAGCAAAATTTTGCTGAAGATCATTCAAAAACGGCTGCAGCAGTATATCGACAGGAACTGCCAGAAATTCAGGCCGGTTTCAAAGGAGGACGTGGAACCAGGGATATCATTGCTGATGTCAGATGGATCCTGGCTGAAAGCAGAGAACAACAGAAGGACGTTTACCTGTGTTTTATCGACTATGCAAAGGCACTCAACTGTGTGGATCATAGCAAATTATGGATAACATTGCAAAGAATGGGAATTCCAGAACACTTAATTGTGCTCATGAGGAACCTTTCTATAGATCAAGAGGCAGTTGTTCGGGCAGAACAAGGGGATACTGATTGGTTTAAAGTCATGAAAGGTGTACGTCAGGGCTGTATTCTTTCACCATACCTATTCAATCTGTATGCTGAGGACAGAATACCAGAAGCTGGACTATATGAAGAAGAATGGGGCATCAAGATTGGAGGAAGACTCATTAACAACCTGTGTTATGCAGATGACACAACCTTGCTTGCTGAAAGTGAAGAGGGCTTGAAGCACTGACTAATGAAGAAGAAAGACCACAGCCTTCGGTATGGATTGCACCTCAACATAAAGAAAACAAACATCCTCACAACTGGACCAATGAGCAACATCATGATAAACGGAGAAAAGATTGAAGTTGTCAAGGATTTCGTTTTACTTGGATCCACAATCGACAGCCATGGAAGCAGCAGTCAAGAAATCAAAAGACGCATTGCATTGGGCAAATCTGCTGCAAAGGACCTCTTTAAAGTGTTGAAGAGCAATTATGTCACCCTGAAGACTAAGGTGTGCCTGACCCAAGCCATGGTATTTTCAATCACATCCTATGCATGTGAAAGCTGGACAATGAATAAGGAAGACCGAAGAATTGACACCTTTGAATTGTGGTGTTGGCGAAGAATATCGAATATACCATGGACTGCCAAAAGAACGAACAAATCTGTCTTAGAAGAATTACAGCCAGCATGCTCCTTAGAGGCAAGGATGGCGAGACTCCATCTTATATACTTTGGACATGTTGTCAGGAGGGATGAGTCCCTTGAGAAGGACATCGTGCTTGGCAGATTACAGGATCAGGGGAAAAGAGGAAGACCCTCAGCGAGGTGGATTGACACAGTGGCTGCAACAATGAGCTCATGCATAGCAATGATTGTAAGGATGGCTCAGGACCGGGCAGTGTTTCGTTCTGTTGTGCCACAGGGTCGCTATGAGGCGGAACCAACTGGACAGCACTGGGTTTGGCTTTTTTTTTTTTTTTTTGGTTATAGGGTTTGTATGTGTCAGAATCAACTCAACAGCAATGCATTTGGTTTTGCTTTGGTACACCGCTACAGAAACCCCAGTAGGCTTGGTAGCAGCAGCAGCAATTCTTGAGCCTTTATTCTGGTACCATGATGATTCTGACTCAGCCACACATTTGTGCAGTATTTTTTTTGTCTCTTAGTTAAATTCTCAAAAGGATAAATCTGACTGAAAAAGCCTGGCTTATGCATTGCTTTCCCAGGGGTCACAGGCACTTTCTGGTCTAAACAGGGAAACTTAAGAGAGAATTGGAGCCAAATGTAGCGATCACATACCCAGTGTCTTTTTCTTTTGGATGATATCATGTTTTGTTGGCAATCTTCTTGGCTGCAAGTCATTTGGCTTCTCCAGGTGGCAACCTCCCCTAGACATGTGCACATTTTCTTTTCCAAATAGAATCATGGAGAATGCTTCCCTTTAGAATAGTGTTTCACGATTACTTACTGCCCACCTGACCATGGCCAGAGCATGATCTCGCCTTTGCCTTAAGAACATTTTAATACAGTTCATGGAATGATTTATGTCTGTGGTCACTCATTTATCCCTGAACCCAAACACAGCTTGCCACTTACCTCGCTAATGAGCCCCACCGGTCTTACGGAGGACAGAAAAGCAGAATTTGGAGGGCTCAACTCAGTTCTTGGAGATATACCTGGAAGGAAGCAGATGGTATGTCAGTGGCATCATTTTTTCTTACATCATTACTTTTTTCCATCTCAAACTTGCATTATTTAGAGAAAGCCTACAATCCAAAAGAAAAATGAGATCAAAATAACAAATAGATTTTTTCTTCCCTTATACAGTGTTTCTGCTGTTGTTCCAATGCAAAACCACCCACAACATACAGAGAACATTTGAATGTGTTGATGGAGGGTGGAAATTATCTATCAAATAAGTTGGCAAAATACGTTTCAATCTATTGTCATTATCTGGAAGGAAATGATGCCGTTTCAGTTGACAAATTGCAGAATGAGCAACGAGATGTAGGTCCTATTTAAGGTATGATTTTCCTTATGGGGAGACACTGGGGAGACAGCAGAGGAAACCTAAGTGTGAGCCTCCCTCCATCTGAGCCAATTATGGAAAACACAGACATAACCTAATGTCTAAGCACTAGGTACATGATATATTGTTATTTTATTCAAGGGCCTTGAGGCAAAAGAAAAATCAAAATAATTTTTGCAATAGCACCTGTTTGAAAATAAGCAATTTATTCCATCCTTATAAAATATTTATGGATTTCAAATGAATGTCCTTGAATAAGGTCATTTCATTTCTGTTCTCCACTGAGGATAGGTTAGTTAGAGAAAACTCTAGACCTATTTTCCTGTTAATTTAATACAGTTCCCAGCCTTTGTGAAAAAGCAGCCACCCAATAACTTTATTTACTAAACTTCATTCTTAATGATTCTGCCTTAGTAGTTGTACAAGCAACAGCCCACATGCATCATTTCACCCTATTGAATAGAGAGAAATCACATCCAAGCAATAAAATAATTTGATTTCCATAGAGAAAGTGTATTTCAAAAAACCCAAGAGATTGAAGGAAACTATTACTTTTTATTACCCATATCATAATGTTCATCTTAATTACTGCTAAAGCAGGTTCGCAGATGTAGTCTAATTGAATATATAACTTTTTAATTGAAAGGGGGAGAAGTATGAGATTTGAGTTCTAACAATGGGTTGGGACTCAAGTTAAATCTTTTTCTTCCAACAACCTTTCCTGGGAGAAATGAGCCTTTTAGAAAGGACCTAACTGCCAGGTATCAGCAGTGTATGAAAACAGTACTTTGGAATTCGGGTAAACGAGCCTGTGTTGTATTACCTATTACACCCAGGTTTACAGTCAGGTCAAAGTGGCAGGATACTGAGGGTAATGTGGCAAACCAGATAAGACTATTCTCAACTCTACTTCTGACATTCTGATTCATCCTTTTAGATGTTTCAGATTTAAAACAAAGACGAAAAGATGGGATCCTTGCTTACCTCACTTGAATAATCCAGTTGTCACTCTGTCTCCGTGCACTCCCACGAGAGAGTTCCCTATAGTTCAGTGTCTTCCAGGCCTCCGTTGGAAGACTCTTTCATGGACGACTAAACTTCTAAGACACTGTGTCAGCAAGGCCAATAATTCAGGCCCTTTGAAATTCTGCTCCCAGATAAGAAAAAACATCAGGAAAGTGTGCCCCTCTGTCAGTAGCCCCCAATCCTGAAGAAAAGTATAGATTCCTAGCAGTCTGTCTGCGATGCTTTGTAAGAAAATGAGAATCAGTTAAGATCTCTGGATCTTAACTTACCCCCTTATAACACAAAGGCTTAACCTTTTATGTATTCCTATATAAAAATGGGAAACCCTGGTGGCGTAGTGGTTAAGTGCTACAGCTCCTATCCAAAAGCCTGCAGTTCAAATCCACCAGGCACTCCTTGGAAACTCTATGGGGCAGTTCTACTCTGTCATATAGCGTCACTATGACTTGGAATCAACTCAACAGCAATTTTTTTTTTTTAATATAAAAATGATCAATCTATTCTTCTTTTATTGTAGTAAAAATATAGATACCACAAAATTTACTTATTTAATGTCTTTCAAGTGTACAACTCAATGACATCAATTCCATGAATCCTGTTGTATAACCATCACCAATATCTGTTGTCAATTTTCCATCACCAGGAACAGAAACTCAGTGTTTCCTAAACAATGATTCCCCCTTTCTCCTTCCCTCCCTCCTGCCCCTGGTCAGTCTGTTTTTGGTTGCCTACATTTTCAGGCATTCTAGCACAGGTTATGGAAAAGAACCTTCTAGTATTAACTCTGTAGGAGTCCCTGGGAAGAGCAAAGAGTTAAACCCTTGACTACTAGCAGAAAAGTTGGCAGCTTGAACATACACCCAGAGGCATTTCAGAAGAGGGGCCTGGTGATCTACTTCTAAAAGGTCGCTGCCTTGAAAATCCTATGGAGGAGAGTTTTACTCTGCACATATGGAGCCTCCATGAATCAGAATTGACTTGAGAACAACTAACAATGACAGTATTATTATTGTATTATTGCTGTACCTTTCATCTGTAATTAAATAGTACCTCCCACATCTGTGTTCCTTTTCCATATGAAGCTATTTGAGGTCCCCCTGATGCTCTCCAATGGAACACGCAATAGCTAAGCTTACTGAAAGAACATCTGAGACACTCTGGAATGAGGGAAATACATACATTTTTCTACATAATTCTTACGTTTTAGGTTCTTGTTATCAGGGATTGTATTGGAGCATGTAACTTTTTCACACCCTCCATTTTGCCAAAACATCAATGAGTCCGACTCACCAAAACCCCTCTTTATATTGTGCATCATATACTTGACGTATTTCTATTTACGCACCAGAGACCACCCAAGCCTGCATTGAAAACAGGCTCCGTCTATGTGGACAGTAATCATATGCTTACATAGCAAAGGAAGTCTTTCATGGCTATTTTTAATGTATCTATAACCACTTCGGATGTCTTTTTGGAAAGCAGCTGCAGAATCAATGTGTTCAAAATGGTATCTTTCAGTCGCTGCTTTGGATCAACTCTCATTCATTTCTTAAAGGCCATGTTTTCTGCTTACACCAAGGAAGAAGGAGTAATGCCACTTTAAGGGTGTGAGTTAGAATTCAAGTATGATTGTATTAACATAAAAGAACATAAGCTGTTTTTTCTGAATGCAAACACAGTCCCTAAACCAAGGATGTAAATTAGTATTACAATGAAAGCCGCCAAAAGGACAGAAGCTTGGAAGTGTTCTCCTCTCTGAGCAGCAGGAGACTGTTCAGGTCCCGCTGTTTTGAAAACCTTTCTCCCCCCCATGCAGGCTGCCCTGCTAAGAGAAATCCATTTGAATATTTTGGCAATCACAGAAGCCCCCACATAAATTATGGATACAGAAATGCAGAAGACAGTCTAACAAATGGAACACGGTGGAATCTGTTTTTCTGCCGCCATATGGTGTCGACAGAATGCCACTTTGTTTCTCTGGGAAACAGCTCATCATTAAAAAATAAATAGCATCTTTTCTGTGGGGAGAGAACCCACAGTCATTATTTTGAAAAATAACAAACAGGAAACTCTGTCCTTTCATTTCACAATCTTTTTTTCCGTACGTTATTACTACTGCTGCAGACATAGGCTTTTTCTTCCAGGAGAACTCACAATGTCTTGACCCTTGTTGGTGCATGAAAACTCAACAACATATTTCCCCAGATTTGAGGAGTTAAGTCCAAGCACAATACAGAATAATAACTGTACTCCATTATAGATCTCTTCTTTCCTTTGGAAAAACTACCCTTTCAACCTAGCATACGCATTTTAGTTATGATTAGATTCCATGCTTATTGACGTGTTGCACATAAACCACCTTGGTTTATGTAAAGTTTAGTGATTTCCAAATAAAATTTGGATGCTTTTATTATTTATGAAATAAAGTTGTTAATGTAATTCATTGATGATTTACCTTCTCTCTGACCCAGAAGAATTGTATCACATTCCCTAATTAAATGTAATTCAATACCTATTCACACCTTTCTCCCTGCCCTAACCCTTCTCTGGGACTGTTCCTTTTGTCCCCAGAAGATCTTTCTTACAAGCACCTATGTCATCCTTCTACAAATCAACAGCTGAACAATTATATTTTTGATGTTATTTGTAAACAAAGTATTGTATTTTCAAGTCAGTATAATTCTCAAAGTGTTTTTACAGACGTTGTTTTTATTTGATCTTCAAAATAGCCCTGAGATATAGGTAGTAAAGATTTTCACCCCTGTTTTTCAAACAAAGAAATGACAAATGGGTGCTAAATAAGTAGCCTAAATCTTATTAAGTGTTAGAGTTAGAACAAGTTTTCTGATTCCCAAGTGAGGGCATTTCTTCTACAACACTCTGTTACCTGAGCCAAGGGGCCAGAGAAAAACTTTCATAATTACTGTCTATCTTCCACTGCTCCTTCCCTGATGGTCTCTGATCGTGTGGTTAGTTTGGTCTTGGTACTGATAATACATTGTTTACCTATTTCCTCCCTTATCAGTCGTATATACAATATAGTCTAATACACAATAAGGAAGTAAAAGAAAGACATATATCAATAAAGGTTATACTGTGTTTCAACTGCAAATTTTTAAGACTCTGAGCCCAGAATTATCTGCCAACATTTGGTAAACTTTGTGAAATAGGATTCGGGCCATAAAAATGTTTGAGTTGATAAGACACTTTTCATTATGGTATTTTAGTATAACAATATCCTGAAACAACGAGTGGTATAACATGCTGCCCTGTTGGAACTGATGACTGAGAGGTTAGTGAGGAGGCTACTAAATCTGATTCACTTGTGGACCAGAAGTCAGGAATTCAAGAGGTGCATTGCCTCCCTTCTCCAAGTTGTCTGTCAACACTAAATTCCTTTCTGCAATATAGCGTTGAGTGTCTAGCACTTGAAAGAGGCCTCACAGCCTTATTTGACTGAACTTATTTCTATCACTTCTAAAGAAAGCTCATTCAAAAGTATAACTGATCTCAGGGTGCATATGCTACTTTATGTCTCCTGCTCAACATTTCCAGGCTTGCTCTTTAATACTCCCTCAATCCAAATCAACTTCTTTCCCCTCCATAGAGTTGCTGTGAGTTAGAACCACCTCGATGACACCTAACAACAACAACAACTTCATATTTGGGATGAGGATTTTGAAAATTAAGAAGCAAGAAAATAGTTTATATCTGCAAAGTTCCAAGGGTTACTCTGTGTTCCTTGCTACTGGAAGCGCTGTCCTCAAGAAATTACTACAACTGGTGGCTGATTCCATAATGTTTGTGACAGCTGTCAATAGTGAATGCCTTTGGTTCTGTGGTAGCAAGTAGAGCAACCACTGTACCATGAGCCAACAACTACATAACATAGGGAGCAAACATCAAAAGTAAAGTTTTTTTTTTTTTTTTTTTTAAGTAACAAATTCATTGTTTAGAGTTGTTTTAAGTTATTTTTTATTGTTATAAAAATATAAGCACAATAGTTGTCAGTGCAACATTTTTCACATACACAATTCAGGGAGAGCAATCACATCAGTTATGTTGTGCTACCATGACCATTATCATTGGCCAAATTTCTCATCCCCATAAAAAAAACCTCAATGCTTCCTAAACAACTATTTCCACCTTTTCCTCTCCCTCATGCCCCTGGTAACCAATATTAAACACTGGCCTCCATATTTGCCTATTTTAGGTACTTTATATTAGTGAATATTTGTCCTTTTCTGATTGACAGTTCACTCAGCAGAAAGTTTTCAAGGTTCATCTATATTGTGGCATGTATCTGTACTACATTTCTATTTATGGTAGACTGATATTCCACTGTGTGTGTGGGTGAGTGTATACATACATATATGTATATATATATATGTATATCTCCCACCATGTGTCTGTCAGTCTGTCCTACTGTGGGGGCTTGTGTGTTGCTGAGATTCTGGAAGCTAGGCCACCAGTAATCAAATACCATCAGGGTCACCCATGGCAGACAAGCTTCAGCTGAGCTTCCAGCTGAAAACTATTAGCCAGTGATCACCTTATGAACAGCAGTGGAACATTGTCTGATATAGCACCAGAAGATGAGCCCCTCAGGTTGGAAGACACTCAAAATATGACTGGGGAAGAGTGGCCTCCTCAAAGTAGAGTCAACATTAATGGTGTGGATGAAGTCAAGCTTTTGGAACCTTCACAACTCAAAATGAGGAGAAACAGCTGCAAACATCCATTAATAATAGGAACCTGGAATGTACAAATTATGAATCTAGGAAAATTGGGAATCGTCAAAAATAAAATGGAACACATAAACATCAATATCTTAGACGTTAGTGAGCTGAAATGGACTGCTATTGGCCATCTTGAAGTGGACAATCATATGGTCTACTATGCTGAGAATGACAACTTGAAGAAGAATGCTGTTGCATGCATTGTCAAAAAGAACATTTCAAGATCTATACTGAAGTACAATGCTGTCAGTGATAGGATAATATCCATATGCTTACAAAAAAGACAAGTTAATATGACTGTTATTCAAATTTATGCACCAACCACTAAGGTCAAAGATGAAGAAATTGAAGGTTTTTACCAATTTCTGCAGTCTGAAATAGATCAAATATGCAATCAGGATGCAGTGATAATTACTGGTGATTGGAATGCGAAAGTTGGAAACAAAGAAGAAACTGTAGTTGGGAAATATGGCCTTGGTGATAGAAACGATGCTGGAGATCAAATGACTGAACTTTTCAAGACCAATGACTTCTTCATTGCAAACACCTTTTTTCACCAGCATAAACAATGACTGTACACTTGGACCTCACCAGATGGAATACACAGGAATCAAATCGACTACATCTGTGGAAAGATATAATGGAAAAGCTCAATATCATCAGTCAGAATAAGGCCAGGGGCAGATTGCAGTTCAAACCATCAATTACTCATATGCAAGTTCAAGTTGAAACTGAAGAAAATTGGAACAAGTACGAGAGCCCAAGTACGAACTTGAGCATAATCCACCTGAATTTGGAGACCATCTCAAGAATTGATTTAATGCACTGAACACTAATGAGTGAAGACCAGAAGACTTGTGGAATGAAATCAAGGACATCATACATGAAGAAAGCAAGAGGTCATTAAAAAGACAGGAGAGAAAGAAAAGACCTAAATGGATGTCAGAAGAGACTCTGAAACTTGCTCTTGATGGTCAAATAGCTAAAGCAAAAGGAAAAAAATGATGAAGTAAAAAAGCTGAACAGATTTCAAAAGGTGGATTGAGAGGACATAGTAAAGTATTACGATGACGTGTGCAAAGACCTAGAGATAGAAAACCAAAAGGAAAGAACACACTCAGTATTTTTCCAGCTAAAGAACTAAAGAAAAAATTCAAGCCTCGAGTTGCAATAGTGAAGTATCCTATAGGGAAAATATTAAACAATGCAGGAAGCATCAAGAAAAAATGGGAGGAATACACAGAGCCACTATACCAAAAAAAAATTGGTCGACATTGAAACATTTTAGGAGGTAACATATGATCAAGAACCGATCATACTGAAGGCAGAAGTCCAAGCTGCACTGAAGTCATTGGAGAAAAACAAGGCTCTAGGAATTGACAGAATACCAACTGAGATATTTCAACAAATGGATACAGCACTGGAAGTGCTCACTTTTCTATGCCAAGAAATTTGGAAGACAGCTACCTGGCCAATTGACAGGGAGAGATCCGTATTTATGCCTATTCGCAAGAAAGATGATCCAACCAAATTAATATCACATGCAAGTAAAATTTTGATGAAGATCATTCAAAAGTGGCTGCAGCAGTACACCCGCAGGAAACTGCCAGAAATTCAACATGGATTTAGAAGAGGATGTGGAACCAGGGATATCATTGCTGATGTCAGAGGGATCCTGGATGAAAGCAGAGAATACCACAAAGACATTTACCTATGTTTTATGGACTATGCTAAGGCATTCAAATGTGTGGATCATAACAAATTATGGATAACATTGCAGAGAATGGGAATCCAAAACAATTGTGCTCATGAAGAATCTGTACTTGGATCAAGAGGCAGTCGTTCAAACAGAACAAGGGGATACTGCATGGTTTAAAGTCAAGAAAGGTGTGCGTCAGGGTTGTATCCTTTCGCCATACCTATTCAATCTGTATGCTGGACTATATGAAATCCGAGAAGCTGGACTATATGAAAAACAGGGCATCAGGGTTGAGGGAAGACTCATTAACAGCCTTCGTTATGCAGATGACACAACCTTGCTTGCTGAAAGTGAAGAGGGCTTGAAGAACTCATTGATGAAGATCAAAGGCCACAGCCTTCAGTATGGATTGCACCTCAACATAAAGAGAACAAAAATCCTCATGACTGGACCAATAAGCAACATCATCATTAATGGAGAAGAGATTGAGGTTGTCAAGGATTTCATTTTACTTGGATCCACAATCAACACCCATGGAAGCAACAGTCAAGAAATCAAAAGACTCATTGCATTGGGAAAATTTGTTTCAAAAAACCTCTTTAAAGTGATGAAGTATAAAGGTATCACCTTGATAACTAAGGTGTGCCTGACCCAAGCCATGGTGTTTTCAATAGCTTCATATGCATGTGAAAGATGAACAATGAATAAGGAAGACTGAAGAAGAATTGATGTCTTTGAACTGCGGTGTTAGCAAATAATATTGAATATACCATGGACTTTCAAAAGAACAAACAATTCTGTGTTGGGAGAAGTACAACCAGAACGCTCCTTAGAAGCAGGAATGGTGAGGCTACATCTCATATACTTTGGAGATGTTATCAGGAGGGATCAGTCCCTGGGGAAGGGCATAATGCTTGGTAACATAGAGGGTCGGTGAAAAAGGGGAAGACCCTTAATAAGATGGATTGACACAGTAGCAGCAACAATGAACTCAAGCATAGCAACAATTCTGAGGATGGTGCAGGACTGGGCACTGTTTTCTTCTGTTGTGCATGGTGTCACTATGAGTCAGAACTGACTCAACAGCACCTAACAACAAAAACAACACCACATATATATCTGGATTATGTTTCTCTTTATGGCAGAGTGATATTCCAGTGTGTGTATGTGTGTGTATTTGGAAACCCTGATCACATAGTGGTTAAGTGCTACAACTACTAACCGAAAGCTTGGCAGCTCCACCAGGCGCTTCTTGGAAACTCTATGGATAAGTTCTTCTCTGTCCTATAGGGTCGCTATGAGTCGGAATTGACTCGATGACAATGGGTTTGGTTTTTGGCTTTATGTACTTTTTGGCAATGTGCAATGGACATTGATGTACATTGTTTGTTCACGTCATTGCTTTCAAGTCCTGGGTCTATACCTAAGAGTGGAGTTGCTGAGTCATATGGTGACTCCATGTTTAACTTCTTGAGGAACACTAAACTGTTTCCAAGAGCAGCTATAGCATGTGAATTCCCAACAGCAATGAATGAGAATTCCAATTTCTTCACATCCTCACCAACATTTGTTAATATCTGTTTTTTTTTTTTTTGAATCTTAGCCATCCTAAAAACATCCTAGTAAGGGTAAAATAGTATTTCATTTTGATTTTAATTTGTATCTCCCTAATGACTGCAGGGAAACCCTGGTGATGTAGTGGTTAAGTGCTACAGCTGCTAACCAAAGGGTCGGCAGTTTGAATCTGCCAGGCACTCCATGAAAACTCTATCGGGAAGTTCTGCTCTGTCCTATAGGGTCACTATGAGTCAGAATCAACTCGATGGCACTGGGTTTGGTTTTTGGAATGTCTGCAGAGGTAATACTCTGGGACTTAATCTTTAATGATTGATTTTTAGAGATGACACTGAAAGCCCAAGCAACGAAAGATAAAATAAATCAGTGGGATCTCATCAAAATTAAAAACGTCTGTATATTGAAGGAATTTATCAGCGAAGTCAAGAGACAACATAGAGGCTGAGAGAAAAAATTTGGGAATTATATATCTGACAAGAGTTTAATATACAGAATATATAAAGAACTCATACAAGTTAACACGAAAAAGACAAACAACCCAATCAAAAAATGAGCAAAGGATCTGAATAGACATTTCACCAAAGAGGATATACGAATGGCTGACAAGTACATGAAAAGATGTTCAGTGTTTAGTGTTGTTTTAAGTTACTCATCCTCAGTGCTATGGCTGATAATTTGTATGCATCATTGGTAAAATAACCACCTAGACAGAGGACAGAATGAATGGAATGCAGCTTTAGATGATGTATCTGTTGAAGAGTGAGAAAAAATATATATTACATATTATTATTAAATGATAGCTAAAGTCACCAATCTGCATCCTCTGTCCTATGATTTCAAACATGAGTTTCAGATGTAGAGGAATGCATTAGGGGGAAAGCACTTTCTTTGTGAAAAGAAGAAAACATTGAGATTATAGTAACATTAAGAAATTAAATTAATTAAAATTAAACAAAATTAAAAATTGAATTCCGTCCTTACAACCAAAAGCATTGGGTGCCCATGGTCCATCTGCAGAACCCACCCACCTGCATTGTCTAGGGAAGAGGGGTGTGCTTTCCTCAGAGACACTCAGGGGGCAGTTCTTAGCCCCCTGCATTCTTCAGATTGTGACCCCTGTGGCAACCAGACACCGGTACCTACACCAAACACCCCTGCCACTTTAAGACTTTAGAACAGAGCCTGTACCACACTCTTGATGACCAGCTTCCTGGGCACCTGAGCTGAACCCACACAAGGCAAGTGAATGGACTCATAAGCTCATATAACTGACAATAGCTCTAGCCATCTAGTGACAGGACATCAGACTTCCAAAGGAGAAATAATAAAGCTAACTCACTCAAGCAGCTCATTTGGGTATATCAAAACAAAACAAAGTCAGAAACTAGGATACACTAAGCAAACATAAAATAATCTAATACAAAAACTCACAGATGACTTAGAGACAACAGTCAATATCAAACCACATAAAGGAACAGACCATGATAGCTTCAACAATCTCTCAAAACAGAGAATCAAAGGATCTTCTGGATGAAGGTGACTTCCTGGAATTACCAGATACGGATTCAAAAGATTAATACACGGAACTCTTCAAGACATAAGGAAGGAGATCAGGCAATACGCAGAACAAGCCAAGGAACATACAGATAAAACAGTTGAAGAAATTTAAAAGGTTCTTCAAGAGCATAATGAAAAATGTAATAAGCCATAAGAATCCATAGAGAGACAGCAATCAGAAATTCAGAAGATTAACAATAAAATTACAGAATTAGACAACTCAATAGAAAGTCAGAGGAGCAATATTAAGAAAGTGGAAGGCAGAATTGGGGACCTTGAAGATAAAGCACTTCGCACCAACATATCTGAAGAAAAATTAGATAAAAGAATTTTTAAAAAATGAAGAAAACTTAAGAATCATGTGGGACTCTAACAAGGGAAATAACCTACGAGTGATTGGAGTACAAGAACAGAGAGGGATAACAGAAAATACAGAGAGAATTGTTGAAGATTTGTTGGCAGAAAAGTTCCCTAATATTGTGAAAGATGAGACGATATCTATCCAAGATGCTCATGGAACTCCACATTAGGTAGATTTAAAAACAAAGTCACCAAGACAAATTATAGTCAAACTTACCAAAACAAAAGATAGAGAATTTTAAGAGCAGCTGGGGATGAATGAAAAGCCACCTGCAGAGAAGCAAATGGGATGATTTGTATAACGTTTTGAAGGAAAAAAACTGCCAGCCAAGAATCATATATCCAGCAAAACAGTCTCTCAAATATAAAGGTAAAATTAGTACATTTCCAGATAAACAGAAGTTCAGGGATTTCATAAAAACCAGACCCAAACTACAAGAAATACTTAAGGGAGTTCTTTGGTTAGAAAATAAGTAATATCAGGTAACATCTCAAGACTAGAACACTGGACAGAGCAATCAAATGTTAACCCAGACAGGGAATTCACAAAAATAAATCAAGATTAAAAAACGCTCAAAAGAGGGAAACAGCAATGTCATTATCTAAAAGAAGACCACATTAAAATAACAAAGACGGACTAAGAGATGTAGTCATAGATGTTCATATGGAGAAGAAGACTAGGCGATATAAAGAATAAAAAGTTAGGTTTAAACATGGAAAAATAGGGGTAAATACTAAGGTAATCACAAAGGAGACCATCCTATTCATCAAAATAAAATACAAGAAAAAAATAGAGACTCAGCAGAAACAAAATCAACAAAAATGAATGAGGGGAAAAGTCAGTATATAAAGATAAATTACTCAGCACAAAAAATTAAGTGGGAAAAAGAAATTGTCAACAACACACAAAAAAATACATCAAAATGATAGCACTAAACTCACACCTATCCATAATTACTCTGAATGTAAATGGACTAAATGCACTGATAAAGAGGCAGAGAGTAGCAGAACGGATTAAAAAAACATAATTCATCTGTATGCTGCCTACAAGAAACACACCTTAGACACAGAGACACAGATAAACTAAAACTCAAAGGATGGAAAAAATATATCAGCAAACAACAATCAAAATAGAGCAGGAGTGGCAATATTAATTTCTGACAAAATAGATTTCAAAGTTAAATCCACCACAAAGGATAAGGAAGGATACTATATATTGATTAAAGGGACAAATACCAGGAGGATACAGCCATATTAAATATTTATGCACCCAATGACAGGGCTGCAAGATACATGAAACAAACTCTAATGGCATTGAAAAATGAGATAGACAGCTCCACAATTATAGTAGAAGACTTCAACACACCATTTTTGGTGAAGGATAGGACATCCAGAAATAAGCTCAATAAAGACACGGAAGATCTAAATGCCACAATCAACCAACTCAGCCTTATAGACATATATAGAACACTCCACCCAACAGCAGCCAAGTATATTTTCTTTTCCAGTGCACATGGAACATTCTCTAGAAGAGACCACATATTAGGTCATAAAACAAGCCTTAGCAGAATCCCAAACTTCGGAATATTACAAAGCATCTTCTATGACCACAAGGTCATAAAAGTAGAAATCAATAACAGAAAAAACAGGGAAAAGAAATCAAACATTGGAAACTGAACAATACCCTACTCAAAAAAGATTGGATTATAGAAGACATTAAAGATGGAATAAAGAAATTCATAGAATCCAGTTAGAATGAAAACACTTCCTATCAGAACCTTTGGGATACAGCAAAAGCAGAGCTCAGAGGTCAATTTATATCAATAAATACACACATAGAAAAAGAAGAAAGGGCCAAAATCAAAGAATTATCCCTACAATTTGAACAAATAGAAAGAGAGCAACAAAAGAAACCTTCAGGCACTAGAAGAAAGGAAATAATAAAAATTAGAGCAGAACTAAAAGAAACAGAAAACAGAAAAAAAAAAATTAAAAGAATTAACAAGAACAAAAGCTGCTTCTTTGAAAAAATTAACAAAATTGATAAACCATTGGCCAAACTGGCAAAAGAAAAACAGGAGAGGAAGCAAATAACCTGAATAAGAAATGAGACGGGTGATATTACAAGAGACTCAACTGAAATTAAAAGATTCACATTAGATTACTATGAAAAATTGTACTCTAATAAGTTTCAAAACCCAGAAGAAATGGATGAATTCCTAGAAACACACTACCTACCTAAACTAACACAAACAGAGGTAGAACAACTAAATAGACCCAGAAGAAGAGAAGAGATTGAAATGGTAATCAAAAAATTCCCCCCCAAAAAAGTCCTGTCCTGGACTGCTTCACTGCAGAGTTCTACCAAACTTCCAGAGAAGAATTAACACCACTACTACTAAAGGTATTTCAGAGAATAGAAAAGGATGGAATACTCCCAAACCCATTTTATGAAGCCACCACATCACTGATACCAAAACCAGGTAAAGACACTACAAGACAAGAAAATCACAGGCCTATATCCCTTATGAACTTAGATGTGAAAATCCTCAATAAAATTCTAGCCAATAGAATTCAACACATATCAAAAAATAATTCACCATGACCAAGTGAGATTCATACCAGGTATGCAGAGGTGGTTCAACATTAGAAAAACAATCAATGTAATCCATCATATAAATAAAACAAAAGACAAGAACCACATGATTTTATCAATTGATGCAGAAAAGGCATTTGACAAAGTTCAACACCCATTCATGATAAAAACTCTCAGCAAAACAGGAATAGAAGGAGAATTTCTCAACATAATAAAAGGCATTTACACAAAGCCAATAGCCAACATAATCCTAAATGGAGAGGGTCTGAAAGCATTCCCCTTGAGATCAGGAACCAGGCAAGGATGTCCTGTATCACCACTCTTTTTCAACATTGTGCTGGAGGTGCTAGCCAGAGCAATTAGGCTAGATAAATAAAGGGCATCCAGATTGGTAAGGAAAAAGTAAAAGTATCTCTATTTGCAGATGACATGATTTTGTACACAGAAAACCCTAAAGAATCCTCAAGAAAACTACTGAAACTAATAAAAGAGTTAAGCAGAGCATCAGGATACAAGATAAACATACAAAAATCAGTTGGATTCCTCTACACCAACAAAAAGAACATCGAAGAGGAAATCACCAAATTAATACCATTTGTAGTAGCCACCAAGAAGATAAAATACTTAGGAATAAACCTTACCAGAGATGTAAAAGACCTATACAAAGAAAACTACAAGACACTACTTCAAGAAACCAAAAGAGACCTACATAGGTAGAAAAACATACCTTGCTCATGGATAGGAAGGCTTAACATTGTAAAAATGCCTATTGTACCAAAAGCCATCTAAAGATACAATGCAATTCCAATCCAAATTCCAATGACATTTTTTAAGAAGATGGAGAAAAAAAATCACCAACTTCATATGGGAGGGAAAGAGGCCCCAGGTAAGTAAGTAAAGCATTACTGAAAAAGAAGAATGAAGTGGGAGGCCTCACTCTACCCGATTTTAGAACCTATTATACCACCACAGTAGTGAAAACAGCCCGGTACTGGTACAACAAAATATATATAGACCAGTGGAACAGAATTGAGAATCCAGACATAAATCAATCCACATATGAAGAGCTAATATTTGATAAAGGGCCAAAGTCAGTTAAATGGGGAAAAGACAGTATTTTTAACAAATGGTGCTGGCATACTGGATATCCATCTGCAAAAAAAAATGAAACAAGACCCATGCCTCATACCATGCAAAAAAATGAACTCGAAATGGATCAAAGACCTAAATATAAAATCTAAAACAATAAAGATCATGGAAGAAAAAAATAGGGGCAACACTAGGAGACCTAATACATGGCATAAACAGTACACAAAACATTTACTAACAATCCAGAAGAGAAACTAGATAACTGGGAGCTCCTAAAAATCAAACACCTATGCTCATCCAAAGACTTCACCAAAAGAATAAAAAAATTACCTACAGACTGGGAAAAAGCTTTTAGCTATGACAGTTCCGATCAGTGTCTGATCTCTAAAATCTACATGATATTGCAAAAACTCAACTACAAAAAGACAAATAACCCAATTTAAAAAATGGGCAAAGGATAAGAACAGACACTTCACTAAAGAAGACATTTAGGCCACCAACAGATACATGAGGAAATGCTCAGGCTCATTAGCCATTAGAGAAATGTAAATCAAAACTACAGTGAGATTCCATCTCACTCCAACAAGGCTGGCATTAACCCAAAAGACGCAAAATAATAAATGTTGGAGAGGTTGCAGAGAGACTGGAACTCTTACACAACCACTTTGGAAATTGTTTTTGCTCTTCCTTAAAAAACTAGAAATAGAACTACCATAAAAAAATACGATCCAGCAATCCCACTCCTTGAAATGTGTCCTAGAGAGATAGGAGCCTTTACAGGAACAGATAAATGTACACCCATGTTCATTGCAGCACTGTTTACAATAGCAAAAATTTTGAGGCAACCAAGGTGCCCATCAATGGATGAGTGGATAAATTATGGTATATTCACATGATGGAATACTATGCATCAATAAAGAACAATGATGTATCCGTGAAACATTTCATAACATGGAGGAATCTTGAAGGCATTATGCTGAGTGAAAGTAGCTGCGAAAGGACAAATATCGTATGAGACCACTATTATAAGAATTCAGGAAATAGTTTAAACAGAGAAGAGTATATTCTTTGATGGTTATGAGAGAGGGGAGGGGGAGGGAGGGAGAAGGGCATTCACTAATTAGATGGTAGACAAGAACTATTTTAGGTGAAGGGAAAGACAACACACAATACAGGAGAGGTCAGCACAACTGGACTAAACCAAAAGCAAAGAAGTTTCCTGAATAAACTGAATGCATTGAAGGCTAGCATGGGAGTGGCAGGGGTTTGGAGACCGTGGTTTCAGGGGACATCTAAGTCAAGTGGCATAATAAAATCTCTTAAGAAAACATTCTGCATCCTACTTTGGAGAGTGGCATCTGAGGTCTTAAACGCCAGCAAGCATCCATCTAAGATGCATCAATTGGTCTCAACCCACCTGGATCAAAGGAGAAGGAAGAACACCAAAGGCACAAGGTAATTATGAGCTCAAGAGACAGAAAGGGCCACGTGAACCAGAGACGACATCGGCCTGAGACCAGAAGAACTAGAGGTACCTGGCTACAACAAATGACTGCCCTGACAGGGAACACAACAGAGAACCCCTGAGGGAGCAGGAGAGCAGTGGGATCCGGGCCCCAAATTCTCACAAAAAGACCAGACTTAATGGTCTGACTGAGACAAGAATGACCCCGGGGGTCATGGTCCCCAGACTGTCTATTAGCCCAAGACATGAACCATTCCTAAAGCTAACTCTTCAGACAGGGACTGGACTAGACTATGGGATAGACAATGGTACTGGTAAAAAATGAGCTTCCTAGATCAAGTAGACACATGAGACTATGTTGACATCTCCTGTCTGAAGGGGAGATGAGAGGGTAGAGAAGGTCAGAAGCTGGCCAAATGGACACGAAAAGAAATAGAACAGGGAAGAAATGTGCTATCTCATTAGGTGGAGAGCAATTAGGAGTACATAGCGAGGTGTTTATAAATGTTTATATGAGAGTCAAACTTGATTTGTAAACTTTCAGTTAAAATAACCAAAATTAAAAAAAAAAAAATTGAACTCCTCGGTTGCACTAGTCACATTTCAAGTGCTCAATACCCACATGTGCTCATGGCTACACTATTGGTCAGCACAAATATAGAACATTTCCATCATCACAGAATGTTCTATCAAACAGCACTATCATAGTTAATCAAATATTTCTATGTTACTCTTTCATTCATTCAAAAACTCTATTGAGTATATGCTTTTCAAGTACAGTGTCAGGCAGGTCAGAGAGATTTAGTGTACAAATTACTGGCCTGACTTCTCTCCTAATTTTCTGTACAGCCTTAGGAGCTCTTGCTCTTAGTTTCCTTTTCTAGTAAAATGGGGGACATAGTGACAATGACTGTGTGGGGTTTCTGGGAATATATTTTATAAGAAACAAACCCAAGTTATTGTCTAACTGCTATGTGTTCAGTAAGTGTTTTAATTATACTAATAGTCATGCTTACTAGATTACAACCATAAGTTTAGTTCTACGAAATAATCATTGAATTATCTTTTCTCTCATTATGTTAGAGAAGGATTTCTATTTTTATTTATGGCTTCCTAACAAGAGCAAAACAAAAACACGCAAATGAAAATGCAATGAGCCAGGTACATATATATCTAGACTATACTCCTGCTTTTGCTATATATTGACTTCCCAGTGAGCTGTGTGCCCTTGGACTAGTTACTTCGCCTCAGTAATACTCAGTTTTCTTATATGTAAACTGGAGATGAAAAAGTCCTCAAGAAATAGGATCATTGTGAGGCTTAAATTAATGCCGGCTTTTAAGTTCTTAAGGAAGCTGATAGCACAGTGTAAGCACAAATTTAGCTACTTGTTTCACATGTGCCAGGTACATTGCTAAATACTTTATGTCTATTTTCTTATTCTTATAACAATCCTATAGTGTGATGGTGGTGCACTGGTTAAGAGTTGGGCTGTTAACCAAAAGATTGGCAGTTTGAATCCACCAGCCACTCCTTGAAACCCTATGGGACAATTCTATTCTGTCCTACTGGGCTGCTCTGAGTTGGAATCGACTCAACAGCAACAGGTTTGGTTTTTCTGGTTTTATTGTAGATATTGTCATTAACTACGTGAACAGACTGAGACTCAGATAAGCTAAGTAATTTCAATCAGGACAGAAAAGCTGGAGCCAGGGTTTAACCCAAGTTATGGCGTTATCCATTACTAGTCTACCAGTTCATAGTACTGTGGGGCTTGCCTGTTGCTATGATACTGGAAGCTATGCCACGGGAATCTCAAATACCATCAAAGTCACCCAGGTGAACAGATTTCAGCAGAGCTTCCAGACTAAGACAAACTACGAAGAAGGACATGATGAGCTACCTCTAAAAAAATAACAAAAGGCCAGTGAAAAACCACATAAATAAACCAAAAACCAAACCAAACCCAGTGCCGTTGAGTCGATTGCAACTCATAGTGGACCTATAGGACAGAGTAGAACCGCCCCATAGAGTTTTCAAGCAGTGCCTGGCGGATTCGAACTGCTGACCCTTTGGTTAGCAGCTGTAGCACTTAACCACTACGCCACCAGGGTTTCCAAATAGTAGCAGAATATTGTCTAATATAAATTTTGCTGAAGATCATTCAAAAACAGCTGCAGCAGTATATAGACAGATATCAGAGATTCAGGCTAGTCAGAGACTGCAGCCTTCAATATGGATTGCACCTCAATATGAAGCAAACAAAAATCCTCACAACTGGACCAATAAGCAACACCATGATAAACGGAGAAAAGATTGAAGTTGTCAAGGATTTCATTTTACTTGGATCCACAATCCACAGCCACAGAAGCAGCAGTCAAGAAATCAAACGGTGCATTGCACTGGGTAAATAAATCTGCTGCAAAGGACCTCTTTAAAGTGTTAAAAAGTAAAGATGTCACCTTGAAGACTAAGGTGTGCCTGACCCAAGCCATGGTATTTTCAATCACATCATATGTGTGTGAAAGCTGGGACAATGAATAAGGAAGACCGAAGAAGAATTGACACCTTTGTTGGTGAAGAATATTGAATATACCACAGACTGCCAAAAGAACAAACAAATCTGTCTTGGAAGAAGTGCAACCAGAATACTCCTTAGAAGCAAGGATGGCGAGACTGTGCCTTACATACTTTGGATATGTTGTCAGGAGGGATCAGTACCTAGAGAAGGACATCATTCTTGGCAAAGCACAGGGTCAGCAGAAAAGAGGAAGACCCGTAACGAGGTGGATTGGCACAGGGGCTGCCACGATGAGCTCAAGCACAATAACGATTGTAAGGATGGCACAGGACTGGGCAGTGTTTCATTCTGTTGTACATAGGGTCACTTTGAGTCAGAACCAACTCAACGGCACCTAACAACAACATTTTTTTAATAAATTATTACATAAAAATTTTTTTTTTTTTTTATTACATAGCTGTGTAATAATGTGCTTTTTATGGTCAATGGAAGTTATTTTTTATGGAAATTCCTTCTCTCAAATTTCTTTGTGTCTCTTTACTCAAAATAACCAACAAGCAAGTGCTATATAACAAAGAGGTGATGACAACATATTTCCTTAGAAACCGTGAGCTGTCCGTTTTGGAAATGTCTAAAATGAAATGGAAGATGATAGCTGTGTACAAGGAGCTGTCCCCTGAAGTGGTACTGAAGTAATAGTGCTGAACTTTAAGAACTATAGCCAGCCAAGGCTGTGCAAACTCCCTGTGGATCTGGCATGGAATACCATTGAAGGAAATGCGTGGTAGACCACAGATTTCCAGTATGTTGTTCAGGCCTGAAGCAGCCCATTAATATTAGCATAAAGCAACGTAAGTCATTTCAGAAGGCACAGTGGGGAAGAGAGTATTTTTTAAAGCTCCTTTTCAGAAATGTGTTAAACTACAAATCTAGATACTTAAGCTATTCTGCATCAAATAACATCTGACCTATCATAAGGCAACCTCTTTAGTAACCAAATCCAAAGTCAAAGAAGCTTGACTCTTATCCATTGAAAGAAGCTAAAAGGCAGCAATGAGAGACCATTTGGAATTTTTATTTGAGGTCATTAAATTGTCATGGTGAGAAAACATAAATGGGCTTTTTGCAATTTGTAACATTTTTCCTATAGCCAGAAGACAGAATGAATCAAATTTCTGAATCTTTCCAAGCAGTGTAAAATGAGATTAAAAAATAAACAAAATCCCATGTCTTTTGTAAAGAAGTTTGATAGTGGTTACCAAATGCTGTGATGAGTCATTAATGCACATGATGATATTACCAGGATCTCACAAAAATGTGATTAGTTAGAATGCTAGGTCAAAACAAATTGCCTAGATTTTAACAAAAATTAAGGTTAACCCTGCACAGGGATTCCAAATTTTAATTTTCCATGCTGCCTTGGAAAATATGCCTTAATAACTCATATGGAAAATGAACTGCAAGCTTTAGCTGCCAATAAGCTAAATGTAAGTCTACGATGTAATGTTACACTACAATATTTGATGCAATCTTAAAAAAAGACTGTGTTAAAAGAGATAGACTCTCCAAGTCATGGGAGGCAATAATTCTAATGCATATTATGCTGGAGGGATACAATCTAGAGTTCAGGCAGCAGAAATTAAAACGATAGGAGGGTGTTGTTTTAGGTGCTATCCAGTCAGTTCTGACTCATAAGGACTCCTAGGTACAACACAGAGAAACACTAGAGAGTCCTGCGCCATCTTCACAGTCCTTGTTATGCTTGGGCCCACGTTGCAGCCACTGTGTCGATTCATCTCTTGAGGATCTTTCTCTTTTTCATTGACCATCTATTTTATCAAGCACAATGTCCTTCTCCGGAGACTGGTCTCTCCTGATAACATGTCCAAAGTAAGTGAGAGGATGTCTCACCACCCTCATTTCTAAGGAGCATTCTGGCTGTACTTCTTCCAAGACAGATTTGTTTGTTTTTCTGTCAATCTGTGGTATATTTGGTATTCTCCACCAGCACCATAACTCAAAGACATCAATTCCTCTTCGGCCTTCGTTATTCATTGTCCAGCTTTCCCAGGCATATGAGGTGATTGAAAATACCATGGCTTGGGTCAGGAGCACCTTAGTTCTCAAAGTGACATCTTTGCATTTTAACACTTTCAAGAAGTCTTTTGCAGCAGACTTGAACAAAGCAATTTGTCATTTCATTTCTTGACCGCTGCTTCCATGGACACTGATTGTAGAGTCAAGTAAAATGAAATCCTTGGCAACTTCAATATTTTTTCTTTTTATCATGATGTGACTTATTGGTCCAGCTGTGAGAATTTGTATTGTCTTTATGTTGAGGTGTAATCCATACCAAAATCTGTAGTCTTTCATCTTCATCCGTAAGTGCCTTAAGTCTTCTTTGATTTCAACAAGCAAGGTTGTATCAACTGCATATTGTAGGTTTGTTAACGAGTCTTCCTCCAATCCTGGTGCCATGTTCTTCTTCATATAGTTTACCATCTAGTATTATTTGCTCAGGATACAGACTGAATAATTATGGTGAAAGGATACAACCTTGACACACACTTTTCCTGATTTTAAACCATGCAGACCCCTTGTTCCGTTCAAACCAGTGCCTCTTGGTCTATGCTATGTATAGATTCCACATGAGCACAGTTAAGTGTTTTGGAATTTCCATTCTTAACAATTATATCCATAATTTGTTATGATTCACACAGTCAAATGTCTTTGCATAGTCAATAACATACAGGTAAACATCTTTCTGGTTGTCAGCTTTCAGCCAAGATCCATCTGACATGAGTACTGAAATCCCACATTCCATCTTCTCTTTTGAATCTGCATTGAATTTCTGGCAGATTCTTGTCGATATATTGCTGTAACCACTTTTGAATGATTTTCAGTGAAATTTTACTGGCATGTGATATTAACAATATTGTATGATAATTTCCACATTCTGTTGGTTAACCTTTCTTTGGAATGGGCACAAATACAGGTGTCTTCCAATTGGTTGGCCAGGAACTGTCTTCCATGTTTCTTGACATAGAAGAGTGGGCACCTCAAGTCTTGCATCCGCTTGTTGAAACATCTCTGTTGGTATTCTGTCGATTCCTGGAGCCCTGTTTTTTCACCATGCTTTCATTCCAGCTTGGACTTTTATCCTTCAGTTCTTGATCATATGCTACCTCCTGAAATGGTTGAATGTCAACCAATTCCTTTTGGTATAGTGACTCTGTGTATTCCTTCTATCTTCTTTTGATGCTTCCTGTGTCATTCAATATTTTGACAATAGAGTCCTTCAACATTACAACTCAAGGCTTGAATTTTTTCTTCAGTTCTTTCAGCTTTACAAATGCTGAGCCCGTTCTTGCCTTTTGGTTTTCTAACTCTAGGCCTTTGCACGTGTCGTTATAATAGTTTTCTGTGTCTTCTCCAGCTGCACTTTGAAATCTTCTGGTCAGCTTTCTAATGTCATCATTTCTTCCATTTGCTTTAGCTACTTTAACTTCAAGAGCAAGTTTCAGAGTCTCTTCTGATATTCATTTTGTCCTTTTCTTTCATTCCTGTATTTTTAATGATCTTTTTCTTTCTTCATGTATGATGTCATTGACGTCATCCCACAACTCATCTGGTCTTTCGTCATTAGTGTCCAATGTATCAAATCTATTCTTGAGATGGTCTCTAAATTGAGGGATATACTCAGGGTCGTACTTTTGCTCTTGTGGACTTGCTTTAATTTTCTTCAGCTTCAACCTGAACTTTCATATGAACAATTGATGATTTGTTCTGCAGTTGGCCCCTGGTTGTGTTCTGACTGATGATATTGAGCCTCTCCATCATGTCTTTTCCCAGATGTAGTCTATTTGATTCCTGTGTATTCCATCTGGTGAGGTCCACTTGTATATTTGTCTTTAATATTGTTGACAAAATGTATTTGAAGTGAAGAAATCATTGGTCTTACAAAATTGTTTCATGCCATCTCAGGTGTCATTTCTATCACCAAGGCTGTATTTTGCAACTACCGATCCTTCTTCTTTGTTTCTAACTTTCACAGTCCAATCACCAGTAATCACCAACGCATCTTGATTGCATATTTAATCAATTTCAGACTGCAGAAGTTGATAAAAATCTTCAATTTCTTCATCTTTGGCCTTAGTGGTGGGTGCATAAATTTGAATAATAATCTTATTAACTGGTCTTCCTTATAGGTCTGTGAGTCAGAACTGACTTGATGGCAACAGGTTTGGTTTTTTTGGACAGCACTGTACTCCAGGATAGATCTTGCAATGTTCTTTTTGACGATGAATGTGACACCATTCCTTCTCAGTTTGTCATTCCCAGCATAGTAGATCATATGATTGTCCAATTCAAAATGACCAATACCAGTTCATTTCAGCTCACTAATGCCTAGAATATCTATCTTTATGGATTCCACTTCATGTTTGATGACTTCCAATTTTCCTAGATTCATACTTTATACACTCCATGTTCACATTATTAATGGATGTTTGCAGCTGTTTCTTTATATTTTGAGTCGTGCCACCTCAGCAAATGAAGGTCCCAAAAACTTTACTCCATCCACGTCCTTAAGGTCAACTCTACTTTGAGGAGGCAGTCCTTCCCCAGTTATATTTTGAGTGTCTTACAACCTGAGGGGCTCATCTTCTGGCATCTTATCGGACAATATTCCACTCTTAATCATAAGGTTTTCCTTGGTCAATTTTTTTGTAAGTAGATTGCCAGATCCTTCTTCCTAGTTTGTCTTAGTCTGGAAGCTCCACTGAAACCTGTCCTCCCTGAATTACCCTGCTATTATTTGAAATACTGCTGGTGTAGCTTCTAGCATCACAGCAATGTGCAAGCCACCACAGTATGACAAACTGACAGACACATGGGGGATAGAGGTAGGTACGTGCCTTTAGTGAAGTTTTGTTAGCAAGGCAAGAGAACCTGGGAAATATCTGGGTAAGAGATGTCAGAGAATAGATGAGAGGATACTTTTATTAATTCTATAAAAATAATTATAGGGATGAGAATGCCTTATTGTTTTATTGCATTCTCAAGCTGAGTGAAGCATGTTCTGGATTACTGTCTGACCCTGCTTCCTCCTCTGAAACTGTGCAGTCTATCTGAGCTTGACTTTCTTTGGGTCACAGTTTTTTTGTTTTGTTTTGTTTTGTTTTGTTAATCTTATATTGTGTATAATTAGTATCCTCAAATCTCCTGTGAGCTTTCTGAGGCCAGGGATCCTGGCTTGTTTAGCTCTGTATTTCCCACAGCAAGTAGGACTAACTTCAGTTGACACGCAGCAACTATTTGTTGAATGCCCTCAGCACATCGCATTTCTTCTATTAGGGTAAACAGTGTTCACAATCTGGAGGAGGCTTTCTAATGCAGTTTAGCTGTTGCTCCTGATCTTCCAAATGGGCCATCAGGATGTATTATCATTAGCAGTCTCTTAATGCCTGAATTGGAGAAACTAAGCATTTTGTATAAGGAGGGCATAGAATTCAACTGAGTTTACATACTCAAGTATCTACCTTGCAAAATTCAGCAGAGGAAATATAAAGACTTTGGGAGTAGCAAAAGCTGTATCTTAATTGGCAACACCTGCAGAGAGCAGGTGATAAATGTATGAAGAGGCTAAGGGATACCTCCAATCTTTTCCCCTTGTCATTCCCCATACACACATCCCTATTGAACAGTATACGTCTACCAGTTAGAGTCAAACCTGCTCAGGAAAAGGGAAAATATCAAAGAGAAGAAGATATTCTAATACTAACAGCACTTTCAGAAATGAAGTTGAAATTCTTAATAAAAACTATTTCATCTCTTTCCTTTATTCCCATCACAATCTAAGTTATTGAGGGTAGAAATTCAAATGAACATATCTTACCAAAATATTTATTCAAATGCGAATGTTAGTGATTTTCAGATGCTTGCCAGCAGAGTGGAAACAGAAAGATAAACGACTTTCTCACCCTGTTTGGGAGTTATTGTTATCTTCTAGCCTGTGATGTTCCCTCATTATTGAGGGGTACAAAAATCCAGGCAGTGCATAATTTGGGAAGCAAAAGTGAAATAGTAAAACATTTTTCAAGATGCTTTCACCATTTCACCATCTTATAAAAAGAATTTAAATGCAGGAAAAGAAATATACCTCTTATTGGCTCTTCCCAGGCATTAAAATTCCAAGCACAGTCTACCGTGCCTTGCTTCTCCACAGGATGCTACCAACTGTTTGCAAACAGCAGGCTGGAATTCCAGTCCATATAACTCCTGGGGCAATGTTAGTGCTGGCTAAGTTCATTCACTACATTTTGCAGATTGTCAAACTGAGGCCCAAGGATGGGAGGCGGCCATAACTTTTCTGAGACCCATCTGACAATGGTTAGAAAATAAATGTCATCCAGTCTTCTTACCAATGGACCAAAGCACCCAAACTGTTTGCTTCCATTTTAATCAGTCAGCCAATCAAGTCTGTAATAAGAGCTTGCTTAATTATGCTCTCAGCCCTATGCTTAGCTTTTCTGAGAAGGACTAAAAGAGTGGAGTGCAGTTCTGCCCTCTAGGAAATCTGACTTAGACACACCTGAAACAATTAGAGAACAATACAGAACAAGATGCAATTAAGTGACAAAAAAAAAAAAATGTTAAGTGGAATGATTATAAGTGGTTTGAAGGACTCAAAGGTGTGGCTCCAGCAGGGGGAGAAAGAGGTAGGGGAGGGTTCTTTCTCTCTCTGCCTCATTCTCACACTTTCCACCTCTTCCTTGCTGCATTTTTCAGGATTAACACAATGAGATGTGACTTCAGATGTGGCCACCACTGTCTGGCTGCCAGGCCCAACACCTCCTGTTCTTTCCCCAGTTACGTTTGTAGCTGATGCTCTTGGTGCTGTCTAAAACTTCCTTCCCTTGGCCCATTTCAAACTCCCCTCATCACTGTATTCGTATCTCCCCCAGGTGATTCCCTCAACAGCTCTTGAATACCAATGGTTTCTTTATCAGGTGTTCAGCAAGGTATACATTATTCTGTAATTGTGACAGGCCTGCTTTTGCTCTTTTTTTTTAACCAGTCATTGGCACCTCCAGAGGACAACTCTGTCCTTTGATAATTACAGTTGTTTAAAAATAAATGTTTTTGTGCTCCTGAGGATTTTCTCAGGGGTATGATATGTCAGAATTCTCCAATATTCTTAAGCAAGTTGCCATGATATGAAGCCCACATCCTCACTAAATAATGTGCCTATCTTGATACATATAGGAAATTCGAACATTTCAAATTATTTTTTTCTCTATAGTCTCTTCAGGGCAAGCATTAGCCAATGGCCTCCATACCATCCTCATTGTTAAAGAGTCTCTGAACTCAAAGTTCTTTCAAAATAGAGCTTTTACAAAGGGGAATTAAAAAGAGTAATTATTTAAACCTGACATTTTTCCATGCCTTTTTTTTTTTCCAAACTAATATGTCAAACTAATTCAATTCATCATGTCCATTTTTCTCCAACAGAAGAAATAGATCTGAAGTAAATGAATGTGCTCTAGATAATCTGGAAGGCAATGCAAATATCTAGGCAAATTTAGACCATTCCAGGACTATAATACAACCAGAGATATAAAATTTTAATTCAAAAAGTTAACGACTCATATATCACTTGTTATCTTCACCTGTCAACACTTCTGACAGCCTATTTTAATATTTGGTATTTTTTCATGCTTTATCTTGTAAAAAGAATTTTATCCCTTTCTCACTGTATTTTTCAACATAGAAAAAAAAACCTAAAAGAGTTTTAAATTTTAGGCAGAGAATGATAACAATGGCTTCTAGTAAGAATAAATATTTTTTTTATCCTCATAAGAAAGAACTGACTTTTCTTTGGCCATGGTGGCAAATAATCACCAGAACCAGCTGTAAATTCATCCTAACTGATGAATGGCGACTTCGTATCCATAATCATACTTCTGAAAACCAGTCAATCAGTGACAGTCCGATATTTCTAAAAATTACCCAATGAACAACAATGATTTTCAAGCAAGCATGCTTTCACAGTGAAAGGTCAACCAGTATCTAAGGACTTTTCTTCTGAAAACCTGCCTATTCCTGGACTACACATTGCCTGAACCTCTACACAAAATTCGACTAACCCATTTACATGGAGTCAATTCCAACTTGTAAGGACCGTACAGGGCAGAGTAGAACTGCCCCGTATGGTTTCAGAGGAGCGTCTGGTGGATTTGAACTGCCAATCTTTTGGTTAACAGCCATAACTCTTAACCACTACACAACTGCTTTCTTTGTTCGGGGAGATGGGGTCTCACAAGCACAAGCCTCCCTTGTTGATTATCGGGCAATTAATTGGCCTTTTTTTTTTTTTAAGATAAGGAATGATGGTCTGTTCTGTTGAAAAGAGTTTGATATTTCACTGATGTGTCATATTTAATGATTTATTAATTTATACCCTCAATTATTTCAAATAAAATATAAGGTAGTTCAATATTATAAAAGTCAACCAATGGCTTACAGTACAATGTGTAGAAGGTTGGTCTACAATGGGGTAATCCCATAAAATTGGATGCTTAGACTAGTTGGTGTATTCAAATAAAACAGTTCCATCAGTCACCCAAACCTCCCTCCTTCCCCTGCCCCCACCAATGGCTACTGGTATCTAAGTGTCAAACAAGTTATCACACAGTATATCACAATGGGGTTGCATGGTTTGCAAACCAGACTCTCCAAGATTAGCATCTATTTCAGAATTGGTAGATACCATATGCTTGAAACAGATTCCCAATTGTTATCCAATTTGTTCAAAACAAAATAAGAGAACAAAAGTGTTTTGTCCCTTTCATATATTTCCCTCATATATATTTTCCCTTACATATAATTTTACAGTAATTGCCTTCATCATGTTGTTCAACTGTCATCATTAGGCATTTATAAATTTTTCCATCACTTATATTTGAGGTATTTGAAATCATGAAATAGTGCTTATTTTCTTAAAACTGAAAGGCATCAATGAGACTATGCACAGGACACCATGCACCACGTTGCTTAAATTAGATATTTCATATTTATCACAGGATTTCAGACAGGCTTACCATATGCATAGTTGTGTACACCATCCTTCTGTTTATCAAAGTTATTTTTCAATGTAATTTATAGATTGTCAGTACCTTACCTAAACTTATGGTTGTAAAAGGTACAAAAATATGTTGAAGCTTTGTGTAGTAAAGTGACTTATGTGCAGTGGGAACACCTGACCTCTGTAAGAATTATTACGTCCAGAGTGTGTTCATTACCTATTTTATAAATGAGAATCAAGTCCCCTAGCAGACTGTGTATAGCCAGTGATAAATACCATGAGTCCCCAACATCCTTTACATCCTCTGAGCAAGTGTGCCTGCCATCTGCTGCAAACTCACCTGCGTGGCCTTCCCATTCTCCCACCTCAAGTATCCAAGGCTCAAACTGACCTGAACTGTTTGGATTCCTATCTCAATACCTCTGTCCACACCCTGTCCCCAGATATGTACTATCCCATTGCCCATTCAACTCTGCATGCCCAAACCCTCTCCTTCCTCTCCAGTTCCATATCCAACAGGAAGGTAAAAAGTCACCTCTTCGTCTTCTGAACATACATATACTTTTCCAGTCAATGCCTTCATTTATTTATTTATTCAAAAACATTATGTTTTATCTTGCAGAGAAATGTACTAGACATTTGGTAATTACCACCTGTTGCCTAGTATCATAGCGATCTGTGTACCTGTCTTATCCTCTCTTATTAAATGTTAACTTCCTTGAGTGCAAAGGAGGTGCCTTCTCAATCATACTGTGCTTAACACATGCTAGGTGGATGAGCAAGTTTGCTTTTGGTTTGATATGGTGGGGGGTGGGGGGCATAAGAAAGGTGAACCAAATAAAGAGCAAGTAATTCATTTACCAAACAAGCATCTGATCTGGTCTGGTTTATTTTGTTCACAAAATTTCTTTTGAAAAAATTTCAAAAGGTTTCTTCTGCAGTGGATAAATCCTGAGTCTCCTAAGAAACAGAAGCTGAAGAATTGTACTCACAGAGTACATGAAATAAGTTTTAAAACCTCCAGCTATTGGTAATTGTCGATCGTTTCAAAGGTCTATCAATGTGGCTCAGATGCTTCAAGAAATCTGTGTGCTTCAATACCTGTAACGACACCATGTATTTCTGAAATTATCGTGTTTATGGATCTCTCAAAAGCACTGAAGGCATCTTGCGAAGGCTTGTTAAGACAACTAACACTAACCAACGGCATGCAAGGGAGGGTATCTACACCTGTACCATTTGTCCCCTCCGTTCAGAGGACAGAGACTGGTGTTGTCTCTTCATAACCATTAAAGTTTGCAATGCATATACTAAGAATTGTAAGTTTTTTAAGAATCTGTGCACCACCTGGGGTTGCTTAAGAAAGAGAGCCATGTGCTATGGAGTGAGAAAACACACAACCTGTGTCCTCAAGGAGCTTGTATTTATAGGCTTGTCAGTCTATTTCATTTATATGGCATTTATATTGCAAACTATGCTACGCCATCTTACATAGGTCCCTGCCATCACCCAGGCCTGTGAAGAACCAGGCTCTCTGAAGTTTGTTGTCACTCAGCTCCAGCTGGTGCATCTTCTCCAACCCCCTTCTCTGTAGAGAAGTCTCCGGAGACTCTGGATTCTATTCCTTCCCCTCTCCACCTGTCTTCTTTGGGAGTTCATCTGGTTTCAGCAGCTCCTCTCTCCCCAGGATGTAAATGAGTCCCAAATCTGTTTCTCTGCTTTGCATGTCTATCTCCCTACATTACAGGGTACTTACTGCATGCTGTTGGCAGGCAGTCATTACTCAGTGAATATTTGCTGCCTGATTGTAGGATAAGATAGAAGTGATCTTCATTCAGGTAAACGAATAAAGGACTTTTCTGAGTTAAGATGGCCTTGCCCTTCCTAAATTCAAAACTAGAGGGGAAAGGATGAATTTACTATATGCAAACTCCTTGGAGGAAAGGACTGTGTAATTTTTGTTTGGCACCTACTGTTTTATCTACTCAGCACCGACTTCTTGTTCTGGAGTTGCCCCCTGTCTCTCCATTCTACATCCACAAGGGTAGGGTGGCAGCAGCCATTGTACCATGCGACCTGTGCCAGGCCCACTGAGTGGGCATTTGACCCAAACTAGGCCAAGACTTGCCACTCCTGGGATTTTTTTTTTGGACTTGGAACTTAAAGGCCACTCTCTCTGTTGGACTCTAACCTGTAAAATATAAAACTCCGGCAATGTTTTCCATCATTGCACCACTAATGCAAAAATATCTGCTGAGCAACTACTATGTGCTAGACACTGTGCAGTAAAAGCAGCAGAACAAAAGTTCCTGTCCTCTAGTAGAGGAAAATGGATGATAAATGAATATACAAGTTAGTATATAGTATATGGAGAACAATTAAACAATTAAGCAGGGCAAGGGAGAAGAGAGAGGGAATATTGGAAAGGGTGCTATTTTAAGGATGGAAGTCAGGAAATACCTCACAGAAATGGCATCATTTTAGCTAAAAAATGAAAGTAAAAGAGCAGGAGTGAGACCTGCAGATATATGTGGGAAGGTTGTTGCCGGCATAGAAAACAGCAAATGCAAAGAACCTGAGGTAGGAGATTGCTTGGTATATTCAAGAGCAAGGAGGCCAGTGTGGCTTGAGCAGAGTTTGTGACAAAGAGAGAGAGTGGTAGAAAATCAGTCAAAGCCTTGAGGTGGGAAAGGTGCAGAACATGTACCTCTTGAAATCATTGCAGGAGCTTTGTCCTTAACTCTGAGTAAGAGAGGAAACCACAAGAGGGCTCTGAGTAGGCGAACAGCATGACATTTCTTTATAAAGGGACCAACCTGACTGCTGTGATGGAGGTAGCAATATCTTGGATGAAAGTTGTGCTAACAAGAGGCAGAAGCAGAATGATCAGTAGGAGACTTTTTACCTTGTGGAGAAACCCTATCTACTGTGAGAGAGAAAAACAGCGACAACTTACTGAAAGGTCAATCTGTGTCAAGCACTGCGCTAAGAACTGCATGATGATAATCCATTGAATCTTCTAAGCAACTCTTTGAGGTAGATGGTATTATTAATATCATTTTGCAGATGATGGTTAAGAAAAGTGTTCAAGGTCATGACGAAGCTCTCTAGAACTGAATATCCAAATCCTGGCACGTAGACTCCCAAACCAATGTTTTTAACCACTCCCCTATCCTGCTTTTCAAGGAAGAATGAAGAGGATGAGCAGAGAAAAATGAAGACTAGCAATAGTTAGAGAGAGCTCTGATAGTGTCTAAATCTCTGACACAACATTAAAATTATTATTGAGATCCATCATTCTTGATCATGGGGTCAAGTAGACACCCACTACCCTTGCAGCAAGTCCCTTCTATAACTCAAACTAATTCAAGGTAGGTTTCTGCCATTTGCAGGTGGAAGGGTCCTAACAAATATAAATCCTTGTGATGATAAGTAGGCTCCCCCTCTGTCTCCCTAGAGCACGAAACACATTCCCTGGGCGTAGCACCAGCTCAGCGTGTTTTTAAGCAGAGGAAGCAAGAGAAAGAGATAAAGGAAGTGCTTCAAGAACAGGCATAGTCTGTGTTTGGAATAGCCTAAGAACCTATTTGAACCAACTTACAGAATTTCTCTTCATTCTTCGGGAAGTATCATCTTGCAATAAGTTTGGAAATACATTATTGGTTCAACAACAATGTTGTATTGTTGTTAGGTGCCGAGGAGTCAATTGTGACTCATAGGTGACAGAGTAGAACTGTCCCATATTGTCTTTCAGGTTGTAATCTTTATGGAAACAGATGCCAGGTGTTTCTCCTGGAGAGCCACTGGGTAGGTTCAGACCACCAACCTTTGGATTAACAGCCACGCACTTAATCATTGTGCTACCAGGGTTTCTTTCAAGGTCAACAAATTTTACTAAGAAGTCCCATGCTGTCCCTACTGTACTTGCTGCAGCCGTGCCATCCAGAAATTGCTCTTAGTAAGCTCATCTACTCTGGCTGGCCAGTGCAGACCACTGCAGGTCTGGTGGCAGGAATAATGAGATTTTCACTGACTTTTTGACCTGGATCTGCTTGAAATTATTGCAAAAAACCTAAGCTGATGCTACAACTAATTATGAAATAACAGTGTGCAGTATTTGCTTGTGCCCACATCTTTTTTTGGCTCACAGCATCCTTCTTTCAGCTGTCATCATGTCCATAGCCCACTGGACTATATAACCTCCATGAGGGCAGGAGTCTCATCAGTTTTGTTCGTCACTCAAAGTCCAGTATTTTGGATGGCCACTTATAAGCTCTTAAGACTGCAGACATTATGCAATGAACTAGGAGGCAGAACAGAAGTTCTAAAAATGATATGAGACCAATTCATTGTAATGTCCTATGAGACCATAACCATAACCCCTAAATCAGGAAACGAAGTCCCATGACATGTTTTGTTGTATATAATCAGCCTCAGCAGCTACTTTACTTCTGTTGTTGTTACATATATATATATCTCACACTGATTTGCCAAATGAACTTATTACAGATGTTAGTTTAGTAACATGAATTGCACCAATCATCTGTATATTAACCCTTAATCAATGCATTTTTTTCAACACCATGAACAGAAACTGAGTATTTCCTAAGCAACAACTCTCACTTTTTTCCTCCTTCCCACCCCTGGTAACCACTAATAAACTTTGGTCTCTATGCATTTACATGTTCTTGTCTCTTTATGTAAGTGGTAGGTCATATACTATTTCTTCTTTTTTGATTGACTTATTTCACTCACCGTAAAGACCTCAAGCTTCACCCATGTTGTAGCATGGATGTATCAGAACTTCACTTATTTTTTTGACTAAGTAGTATTCTATTGTATGTATGTACCACATTTTATTTATCTATTCATCTGTTGATGGGCATTTAGGTTGCTTCCACCTTTTGGCTATTGTGAATATAGTGCTGCAATGAACACTGGTGTACATGTGTCTGTTTGTGCCGCTGCTTTCAAATCCCTTGAGTATACCCTACCAGTGAAATTCTGGGGCCATATGGTAGCTCTATTTTTAATTTTGCGTAGAGTCTGGGTTCTTAAAAGCTAAGCAGCCACTTAATGTAAAACAATTGGTTTCTATTTGCCTGGAGCAACAGAGGAAGAAGAGTCAGAAATAGAAGAAAATGGATTGTGTTGCTAATCGCCTCCATGAATTACTGCCTCCTTTGCCATGAGACCAGACAAACTGTATGGTGCCCAGCTGCCATTATTGAATGATTTGGTCAAAGAGTCTAAAGAAAAATTCTGATCAAAAGGGGGAACGTGTGCAATAGAATTTTAAATTCTCATGGAATCCAGACTTTCTGGAGCCATTGAAAATGGATGAACCTCCAAAACTATTGCCCTGAGATAATTTTTAACCCTGAAAACTTAAAAGAAAATATCCCGTGAAGCCTTCTTTAAATCATGCAACCGTCCAACTTAACTAGTAAAGAAGGGCTGCCATGAACACCATGCTCTTTTAAAGAACTTTCTATATGGGAACAAATTGATAACAGCAACTTGAAAGGATAGACAAGAAGCTTAGGGAGAAATGGGTTTATGTTAATGGGGGAGAAACAAATTGGAAAATGAGAATGGTTGCATAATTTGAAGAATGTAATCAGTGTCACTGCATTGTACATGTAGAAATTGTTAAATTGGTATATGTTTTTCTGTGTATATTGTTAACAACAATAAAACAAATAAGTAAAAAGCCCAGTAGCTACTACAGTGTTTGGTATGGAGAGAGGCTGAATAAAAAAAAAAAAAAACTTCAAACAAATAAATTTTTTTTCTGCTTACACTGAGAGATATATCAAAACTTTTGTGATATTTAAACCAAAACACAGTTATAACATAAAAAAAAAGTTATAACATAAGTGCTATTAAATTAACAGAGTGGCAAATAAATGAAGGAACAAATCTTACCCAAATAAGGTTTAATTTGACAGCTCACAGTTTATGAACCAGCAATTAAGTACAAAATTCATATAAGACAGTGTGAAGTACTAAATGCTATCAGAGGAGTAAGTAGGATGATGGGAAAAAGAATGACCAGGTGCTAACTTCAGATCGATGGTCATAGCAGGCTTCTCTGAGGAGGCAACGTTGGTTATAGCAAAGAGTGAGTAATAAGAAAAAGCAGCCACACATAGAACAAAAGGGATAGTATGGAGTCCCTGAGGGGTGCAAATGGTTAACACTGGGCTGCTGACCGAAAAGTTAGTGGTCCGGGTCCACCCAGAGCACGTCAAAAAAAGTCAGTCATTGAAAACCCTATGGAACGCGGTTTTGCTTTGGCACACAAGGGGTTGCCATGAGTCAGAGTCGAGTCAACAGCAACTGGTTTGGGGTTTTAAGGTCACTATGCTAAGACCTGAGAGGACACTATTACATTTGGCAACATAGATGTCACTGGTGACCCTAACTGGTGTAGTCTCAGTGGAGTGTTACAGGTGGAAGTCTGTTTGGGGTAGATTAAGGAGAGGATGTGAGATAAGGAAATGGATACAACTTTAAATAAAGCTTTCAAGATACTTAACCACGAAGGGGAACAGAAAATTTAACAGTAGTTAAAGAGTGGACAAGGATCAAGGAAGGGTTTTTTATTGTTCTTTTAAAATGGTATATATGAGGACACTTTTATATATTGAAAAGAATTATCCTGTACAGAAAGAAAACTGATCATTCAAGAAAGGCAGGAGATACAAGTAGTCCGTGACTTATGATGTATTCGAGTTACTACAAACTGCACTTATGACTACCCGTTTTTGTTTTTACACCTATCATTAGTAATATGTACTACATACAACGTTACAGTGCATAATTTGCTGATGTTATCATTCTCAGATGCTCACTTTCTGTTGTTCAATGCTGTGATTTACAAAGATACTGAAAATAAAAGGCAGTAATAATGAAAAAAAATAAGGTATTCAGCTTATGTCAGAACTGACTTATGATGGAGTTGTGGGAATGGAACCCCATCATAGGTTGAGACTACCTGTAATTATAAGAATAAGGTTTTTTGATGAAGCAAGAGATTAGGTCTAAAGAAGAAGTGGGGAAGTAGCCTTCAATAGGAGTGGAAACAAGACATCCATAGCAACAGAAGGGAAGGCCTGTGGGTGTAAACACTGAAGGGCTGATAGTTTCACTCCTGTCCAGTTGTTTTATTTTCTTAATGAGGCAAAGACATTAATGACTTGTGAGGTGGAAAGCAAGAAAGAGTTTTCAGAAGAGTGAAAATAGAAAATCATCTTTTGAAAAGGGGCAAAGAGAACGTTTGAGAAAAGTATCATGGAATTTTAGAAAGTATTGGATATTCATTTGAGATTTGTGACCATAAATTTAAGATAAGGCTAGTTGTCTCCAGCAATGTTCTGCTGCTCAGGAAAAGTTGCAGAGTAACGGAAGAGTTAGCTTTAACTAAGATTGGTGCTTTTCCATGTGAGAGACTGTGACAGAGACTATTTGCTCTTCATCAAATCCAGGTTCTTATCTTCTTTGTGAGAATGTAGATAGACCACATTTCCCAGTCTCCATCAGGTAGGTGTGGCCATACAACTCAGTTCTGGCCCTTGAAACATGAGATGTGCCCCACTTCCAGGCCTGCACCACAAAATCTCCCACACTTGCTTCTCCATACCACTTTCCCTGTCCTGCTGGCTGGAATAGAGATGACCCTCAGGGAAACCTTGAAGATGGCTCCCAGGACAATTATGGAAGTCAAGCATGAGAGATGGTGCAGCTTTCCATCAGCCTGGGTCCCTGAATAACTGCATGGAAGAGGGTCATGCTGCCAACGGGTAAAGCTGCCCAAGACTCTTAGCTAACAACAAAATAAATTTTTATTGGGTTTGAGCCCAATATTTTATTGTCTATTTCTTATAACAATTAAAAACAAAGAAATTGTTTCTTTATAATTTCTTATAACAATTACCGTCCTCTAAAAATATATATATATATATATATTTTTAATTAGTGATTTTTTTTTTTAATTAGTGAAATTGGAGCCCTGGTGGCATAGTGGTTAAGAGCTCATGCTGCTAACCAAAAGTTTGGTAGTTCAAATCCACCAGCTGCTCCTTGGAAAACTTATGGGGCAGTTCTAATGCCTTACAGGGTCACTATGATTTAGAATCAACTCGATGGCACACAACAATAGCTAATGAAATTACCTTGGGGGAGATAAAAAAAAAAAAGTGAGGGATTTAAAGGCACTTGCAAAGAGGTGTTATAAGGACAGAGCACAGAATATAAGTTAGTTACATAAATAAATGAGAATATCCTCAGATGATTGACAAAAAGAAAACAGTAGGATTGATGGATTGTGGATCTTGATGTAGGTGAAGAATTTCTGGAGTTTAATACTAAAGTAGAAAACGTGGAAGGAGAAAATGTATTTTTCAGATAGTGGGAGGCAGAAAGTAGAGATAGTTGAGTTGCTGCATGTTTTGATGATAACTATGGGAAAGCTGTGATCATGGGAGTCCGTAGCTGATTAGGATGAAGGACCGGACCAATGGAAGTGAAAAGAGCTAGGATGGACCATCTATGTGGATGCTGAGGTTGCTAAAAGTAATCTTAGTGGAGAAAAGAAGGCAGTGAGTAGAGAACATTTAACAAAAAGCATAGACCAAGGTTAACTTTGTCTCAAGTAGATGAGGAATCAAAAGTGCGCGTGCGTGCAATACAGGGTAAGTCAGCACAACTGGACTAAATCAAAAGCTAATAAGTCTCCTGAATACAATCAAACACTTCGAGGGACAGAGAAGCACGGGTGGGGGTCTGGGGACCATGGTTTCAGGGAACATCCAGGTCAATTGGCATAAAAAACTGTACTAAGAAAACGTTCTGCATCCTACTTTGGTGAGTGGTGTCTGGGATCTTAAAAGCTAGCAAGCATCCATCTAAGATGCATCAATTGGTCTCAACCCCCCTGGAACAAAGAAAAATGAAGAACACCAAAGACAGAAGGAAAATATGAGCCCAAGAGACAGAAAGGGTCACATAAACCAGAGACTCTATCCCCCTGAGACCAGAAGAACTAGATGGTGCCTGGCTACCACCAATGACTGCCCTGGCCGGGAACACAACAGAGAATCCTTGATGGAGCAGGAGAAATGTGGGATGTGGAACTCAAATTCTGGTAAAAAGACCAGACTTGATGGTCTGACTGAGACTGGAGGGACACAGAGAACATGGCCCCTGGACCCTCTGTTAGCCCAGAACAAAACCATTTTGGAAGCCAACTCTTCAGACAAAGCTTAGTATGGACTATGAGACATAAAACAATACTGGTGAGGAGTGTGCTTCTTAGCTCAAGTAGACACATGAGACTATGTGGCCAGCTCATGTCCAGAGGTGAGATGAGAAGGCAGAGGGGAACAGGAGCTGGTTGAGTGGACGTAGGAAATACAGGTTGGAGAGGAGGAGTGTGCTGTCACATTGTAGGGAGAGCAACTAGGGTCACATCACAATGTGTGTACAAGTTTTTGTATGAGAAACTGACTTGAATCATAAACTTTCACTTAAAGCACAATTAAAAACAAAACAAAACAAAAAGTGTGTGTGTGATTTATAATCTAGAAAACTGATATGGCAGAAAAAGGAGCAGTGCTTTGGAAGTCAAATAAACCACAATATTTCTAAGGGCCTGGGAAAGTCAATGGCCCATTTTTAGTGAACATGGGACAGAGCAGAGTTTCGTCAACAGGGCACATCAAAAGACAAAAAGAGCTATTCAAAATCTTGTCAGGAATAGGTGGTGTATTAGTGAGCTAGTGCTGCTATAACAGAAATACCACAAGTGGATGGCTTTAACAAGGAGAAACTTATTTCTTCACAGTAAAGTAGGCTAAAAGTCCAAATTCAGGGTGTCAGCTCCAGGGGAAGGCTTTCTCTCTCTATTGGCCTTCTCATTAATATTTCCTCAGACTAGGAGCTTCCCCACGCAGGGACCCTGGGTCTAAAGAACATGCTCTGCTCCCAGCACTGCTTTCTTGGTGATATGAGGTCCCCAACTCTCTGCTTGCATTTCTTTCCTTTTATCTCTTCTAAGATAAAAGGTGGTGCAGGTCACACCCCAGGGAAACTCCCTTTACATTGGATCAGGGATGTGACCTGAGCAAGAGTGCTACATCCCTCCCAAATCCTTTCTAATCGCAGGTAGAGGTTATGATTTATAACACATAGGAAAATCCAAAATGGAGGACAACCGCACATGGCCTAGCCAAGTTGACACATTTTTGTGGGACACAATTAAATCCATTACAGATGGATATTGGATGGATTATGTGATAAAGAAAATAGAATAAAACTTTAATGGTGTAATCTACTTAATAGTTATATGTGTCTTCATTGTGCAATTCTAGTATGTTTGAAAATTTTTATAATAAAATGTTATTTGGGGCCCTGGTGGCACAGTGGTTAAGAGCTATGGCTGCTAACCAAAAGGTCGATCATTTGAATCCACCAGGTGCTCCTTGGAAATGTTACTTAAAAAATCCAAAGTTTAGCAACTTAAAAAGACAAAGCTTTACCAGGGTAGAAAAAGAAGAGGAAGGCAAGGTAAAAGCAGCGTTCAAATAGATATGCTCCTGTCTCAAATTCAGCGAAAGCTCAAATCATATTGAGGTGCAGTACCAAGTAGGGAAATTTCCTGAATCTACTTTAAAACAACTGGTCTTCTTAGCTGCAGTGAAAGTGGACAATAAACCCATGGGCATTTCCATCTTTGTGAACACATAATCCTCAGTGAAAGTTCATGGCTGCGTATGAGATGGGGTGGGAAAGTCAGAGCGAATGGAAACATCTCATTACAAACTTCTTTCTATGTCAACCAGGAAACTACTGTCTCAAGAAATCATGACCCTCTCATGTCCAAGTTCAGACTTGGAAGAACAGGAAAGAAAGCAAACAAAGAACATTCATTTGACATTCCTCATTCTCATTTCTATGTTTTTGAACATTAAAATAATAATAATAACTATAAAACGAAACCAAATCCATCGTCATCTGGTTGATTCCGACTCATAGCAACCCTATAGGACAGAGTAGAACTGCCCCATAGGGTTAATAGTAACTATAAAAAAAAAAAAAAACCAATGCTGTAGAGTCGATTCCGACTCATAGCGACCCTATAGGCCAGAGTAGAACTGCCCCATAGAGTTTCCAAGGAGTGCCTGGTGGATTTGAACTGCCAACCCTTTGGTTAGCAGCTGTAGCACTTAACCACTACTCCACCAGGGTTTCCAATAGTAAGGTCTAATACTTGGTGAAGAGGATTAAGGTGACAGGCATTGGATTTAGTACCATCATTATCTCGTATACTTTGCACACTCAGCCTTTGAGATGCTGTTGTTTGGTGCTGCTGAGTTGGTTCCGACTAAGAGTAACCCTACGCATAATAGAAAAAAACACTGCCCAGAACTGTGCCATCCTAACAATCGTTGCTATGTTTGAACCCATTGTGGCAGCCTCTTTGTCAATCCATCTTGTTGAGGGTCTTCCTCTTTTTTGCTGACCCTCTACAGTCTTGCCATCCTCACTTCTAAGCAGCATTCTGGCTGTTCTTTTTCCAAGACAGATTTGTTCATTCTCCTGGCAGTCTATGGTATATTCAATATTCTTTGCCAACACAGTAATTCAAAAACATCAGTTCTTCTTCAGTCTTCCTTATTCATTGTCCAGCTTTCCCAGGCATATGACATGAATGAAAATACCATGGCTTGTACTTTATCAGGCATGCCTTAGTCCTTCAAGTGACATCTTTGCTTTTTAACACTAAAAAGTCTTTTGCATTAGATTTGCCTAAAGCAATACATCGTTTGATTTCCCGACTGCTGCTTCCAAGGGCATTGATTGTGTGTACAAATAAAATCCTTGACAACATCAGCATTTTCCTGGTTTATCATGATGTTGCTTATTGGCCCAATCATGAAGATTTTTGTTATCTTTATGATGATCTTTATGATGAGGCTGTAGTTTTTGATCTTCATCAGTAAGTGAAGATAAGCACTATAAATTAGCCTGATTTTTAGATGACCAAATTTATGCTTTGAGAAGTTAGACAATTTGGCCAAGGTCACAGATAGGGAGAGCTGCAGAACCAGTACTGAAACCCAGTCTGCCTCCAATCAGAATCCTTGTTTTACCACTCACTGAGCAGCCTCCAGGTACTAGAAAATGTTGAACAATGGAAGTCTTTCCCTAAAGAGTTCTCAGCCAAACAGGGGAGACAAATATAGTTGCTATCATTATACTTGCGAAAGTATGTACTAATATATGTCTGTGGATTTGAATTCCCAACTCCATGTGGCCTTCTGGAGTCATTAAAAGGTCAAATCCACCCACTTCTAAGCATAGCAAACCAAAAACCAGTTGGTGTGGAGTTGGCTCAGACTCACAGCAAGCCCCTGTGTGGTAGGCTGTGCTCTAAAGGGTTTTCAATGGCTGATTTTTCTGAAGTAGACCACTAGGTCTCTCTTCTGAGGCACCTCGGACCTCCAGCTTATCAGTTAGTAGCCAGCACATTAATTACTTACACTACCCAGCTCCTAGCACAGCACCTCTGGCCTACATGCCTGCTGCTTCTGGGTGATGTGCAGTCTCTTCTGGGTGATGGGCAGAAATGACAACCTATTTCTGCCCTGGTACTTTGAGCAATCTGTCCTTGATGTTTGATGATAAAGTACAAGAGATTAAGTGGCATGGCTTCTGTTTTGCACCTCCGCACCTAACTCTTCTCTTCAACTTACTCAAAAGATTGCACCTAGATATTTCCTTAGGACTTCCTCCAGGCACATGCTGAAAGACCCCTCATGCCAAACATTAACACTGCATCAAAAGGAGAGGTGCTTTTTAAGGCTCTGTCAAATGCAAAATTATCACCCACACTACAAGGACTTTACTTGCTTTTTTTTTTTTTAGTGTAATACATTTCCACTAAATTGGTTGCCGGTGAATCAAAAAAGAGGCAAGCAGGAAAATGCGGTTTCCTTGCTTAATCATTCGATGCCCCCACTTCTCATCCCTCCATTTTGGCCTTGCTGCTAGAAACGGAAGCTCCAGGTCAAGAATTCTGTTTCCTGGAGTCCAGAGCTGAGTGAAGCCCCTTGGGAAGAATCCCAGGCCTGCCTGAGAAACAGCCCTGCAGGGAAAAGGGTGGGGGTATAGAGAGGGGGCAGGGGAAATATAGCAGAAAAGTGGGTTAGGAAGGCATCCTTAGAGTTCTCTCAGAAGCTGAAGTGCTTGGAAATTGAATGTCAAAGCCGAACCAGATTTTTCTTCCCTTAGGGCACCTTTTCTCATCTAGAGAAATATTAAGTTCATTTCAAGGCAATTCTTCTGGAATTCACAATTGATATCAGTTCAGGCAACAGCTACAAACCAAGGACAGGTCAGTCCTCCACAGGTCTTCCTGGCCACCCTCTTTCCAGGCAGCATTCCTCTCACTCTGATCTTCCCTAGCAGGACTCCACACATTCCTCAGTCCTCAAGCTCACCCCTACCTTACATCCTAGAAACCCATGATTAGCAGTTACCCCAACTAGAATGTGGGATTCTGATTACCACGAACCTGGTCTCATTCACTTTGGATCTTGAGAGTTTGGTGAGTGGGAAGTGTTGGGTTTTGAAGTCAAGGAGATACAGGTTGAATTCTGGCACTTACATCCAATAGGTGAATGAGTACTTAGGTTATTTCCCCTCTGGGACTCAGTTACCTTACCAGCATGAGGAGAGATATTAATACACACTTACTGAAGTTGCTCTGATCATTAAAAGAGAAGCTAAATATAACTCACATTAATTGAAGGATTGCTTTTTGCTAGGCACCATCCTGAGTCATTGAAATGTTTTGCCTTGTTTAGTCTTTATAACAGACCATATGGTAGATCCTAGTAAAAGCTTCATCTCATAGATAAGGAAACTGAGGCTTAGAGAAGCTAAATAATGTGTCCCAGGTGCTTAGCCGGAAGACACATAATCGTCATATAATAACAATTAAAAAAAAAACCATTGCCATCGAGTTGATTCTGACTCATAGCGACCATACAGGACAGAGTAGAACTGTCCCATAGTTTCCAAGGAGTGCCTGGTAGATTCAAAATGCCGACCTTTTGGTTAGCAGCCGTATCTCTTAACTACTACATCACAGAGTTTCCATAATAACAATAGCTATGCTTTCTTGGACATTGACTATATGCCATAGAAATGCTAAGTATTTTGCATGTATTATCGTACATATCTCCCATGTGGTAGTCATGATTCTTCCCATTTTTTCAACTGAGGAAACTGGGGTTTTAGGAAGATCAAATAACTTGCAGCGGCTATTCAATTATTGTATAACAGACTAGAGATGTGACACCAGATCTATTTGAGTCTGAGCCTATGAGTGTAGCCATTACTGACTCACTAGAGAAAGCAGTTCCCCATATAACCCAATCCATCACCATCGAGCCCATTCCAACTCATAAGGACCCTATAGGACAGAGTAGAACTGCCCCATATGGTTTCCAAAGAGCAGCTGGTGGATTTGAACTCCAGACGTTTTGGTTAGCAGTCAACTGCTTAATCACCGAAGCCCCGAGGGCTCCTTAATATATTTTGTTACATCAGATTGACACTATGGGGTGTTTTCTATTCAAATACATTAGATTTTTTATGGAAAAAATATAAGTTTCAAGTCCTGTGCACAATGGATTTGGTTTTTTAGTTTTAGTTTTAGTTCCTTCAGAGTTAGGGGCCTAAAGAAGAGGACAGAGGAGACAGCCAGGGAGTTCGATACTCAACATCAACTATTCAGACCTGGAAATGAAGACAGCTCTCCATCTCTTTAATTTAGGAACCAAAATCCACAAGATGCATTGTATATGAAAATTTGAAAAAGCACCTCTTTTGCAGCCTTGGCTGCAAAACAATGGTAGTAATATAAACATCCAGGAAGAGAGGGTTTATTGAGAAAAGTCTGATCCATCTACTTGATGAAACTTTGTCTCCATCAAAACAGTGATTGTGCGGACCAGGGAGAATGCTTAGAATGTTTACCATAGGGTGTTAACTGAAAAAATACAATGTAATGTGCACCCTATGCTTGCATTTATTTGAAATATAAATTCATATGAAAATTAAAACCAGAAGATACTATAAAGGAAATATTGGTGTTAAGGTTAGTAGAAGTCTGGGTGGTGTTTTTTAGTTTTAAGAATATTTAATACTTTTGACAGTAAAACATCAGAATTAAATGTTAAAATACTCTGTGTATGATGCCCCAAGAGGAACGTCAGGGAAGAACATGCAAATGACTATTCACAAATAGTTTTCCATGCCATTATTGCCCAGTCTCAAAGACACAAGGGAGTGTAACAAAGGGAACCAACACAGGCTGTAATAAGTTGCTGTATAAGCCACAGGCCATGTCCACATCCTTCTTCATATTAGATGCTTCAGTATAACAGGGTATTAGATACATTCTCCCAACAGCACATTTCAAGTGAGATACAGAATATTCAGGAAGTTCTTGCTCCAGGGACACAGATGTGAAAAGATGGGCCCATGATTTTTTTTTGTTTGTTTTTTTAATGTGATTGTTTGTAGAGCTTTATTCATAATCATCAAAAACTGGAAACAACCCAGATGTCTTTCAACTAGTAAAAGGATAAATTATAGTAACTCCATACAAAGCAATACAAAAACAAACTACTGATTCTCTTAACAACGTGCATGCATCTTACATATGTTTTGGTAAGTGAAAGAAGCCAGGCTCAAAAAGATAAACATCGTATGATTCCATTTATATGAATGCGTCAATGATTTGAATTAGGAGTGTGTAACTAGCCCAGTGTCCTTTGCCCTGTACCAGGAAGGCTCTATCCTGCAATGACTATACAGAGCATTTTGGGCATTCGGGAGTGCACAGTCAGTACTCTAATTCTCTGAAGTTATAGGGAATGTTTCATGTTTTACTTTTCTATAACGTTAGTTTTGATTGGCGAAGTGAACGGGTTGCCAGAGTCAAAGAAAAACGCCATTGGAAATGGGGAGGCATTTGGACCAGAAATTATTTCCTCGTTCAGTTTGTCCTTTTTACTGAGATCCCCTCCAGAGCTGACCCTGGGTAGGACCTGAAGAAGAAGCCTGCCTGTGCTCTCTCCAGCCTTTTTCTCTTGGATGCCTGACAACTGCTTTCCCCATTTTCCTTTAAGCTCCCAGTCCTTTTTGCCAGTCTCCTCTACTCTCCTTCTGGCCTCACATATCTGAATGGGGAGGGCATGTCTCTGTGCACCCTCCCGGACTAACTCAGAGTTTTAGCCCTGATCACTCTGCAAAACCAAAGGCTGAGCTCCTGTGTCAGAGTGGAGGGTGGAAAAGCAGTTGGGAAAACCGTAACATTGCACAACTTCGTCAACAAACAAAATGTCACCACTCCCACCTTAACTGTCTGCACATGGCTGGCCCCCAGCACTACGGGATTACATCAGCTGGACTCCTGCCCTATGCAGAGCCCTGGGCCAGGCAGCAGTGTGTTGTGTGGCAGTTTTACTCAGAGTAAAAGGAGAGCCCTGGTGGCACACTGGTTAAACTGCTCTTCTGCTAACCCAAAGGTCAGCAGTTCAAACCCACCAGCCGCCTCTCTGGATGAAGATGTGGCCGCCTGCTTCCATAAAGAGTACAGCCTTGGAAATCCTATGGGGCAATTCTGCTCTGTCCTATAGGGTTGCCATGAGTCAGAATCGACTTGATGGCAATGGATTTCTATGTGATGGGGCCTATGGTCCATACTCTATGCTTCTCTCTGCCAGCCCTACGTGAAAGAGGCTGACACCAGGATTTCCCTTTCAAAACAGTAATTAAAGGTACACTCAAGGAGCCCTGACATCACAAAGCTTAAGTGCTTCGGCTGCTAACCAAAAGGTTGGTGGTTCAAACCCAGTGAGCAGCTCTGTGGGAAAAAGACCAGGAGATCTGCTCCCTTAAAGATTACAGCCTACAAAACCCTATGTGGCAGTTCTACTCTGTCTCTACTGTGGTGGCATGAGACGTAGCAGACTCAACGGCACCTAACAACAAAAATAAAGGTACACTCAGGAATCACATACATGTGCAAACACACCTACATGTGTGTGTCTGTCCAATTCCAGAAAGTCAAGCTCAGGCCTTTGAAATCTCTCGAAAATCTATGTTCACACTAACCTGGGAATCTATTTTCCTGCCCCAGCCACTCTGCTTAATAAAATAAGAGGCTGCCTCTCTCACAGCACTTTTCCTTTTATAAAAGTGCTGCCTTCCCTCCCGCCATGGTTGGAGGTCATGATCTCAGCTGCTCCCTGCAGATTGAAAAGGTTGACTCCTAGATCTATACATGAACAGCTTAATTCTGGAGAGTCTGCCTGTGTTTTAGCTTCCACGTCATCTATCCCTGACATCGTCTCATGCATGGAAGTGCAAGGAGATTTAAGGAGCTGGCATTTGTTCACAAGGCCTCCTCTAGTGGAACGGTACCTAATATGCTGCCTAACTCACTCTGCCACTGAAGCCTAACTCTCCTCTCCCCAGCACTTCTGTCTTCTGAGAGAAGAGCATCACTATCAGCAAGCGGAGAGTTCTGCTCAGAACATTTAGTCCTATTGTACTGAAACGTTCATGACACCCACCAGGTTGGGTCACAACCTGTCTTTGCACTCCAAATCCCAGGCCTCAAAAACAGCCCAAAAAATAAAAAAAAAAAAAAAACCTGGTTTTACAAGAACAAGTGACTTAAATGACCAAGAAATCTTCTAACACCACAGAGAAGACAAACCAAAAAAATACCACCCCTTCGTGTTTGAAGGGAGCTGGGTTTTATGCTTCATTTGGATTTTCACATCTGCAACTTATTTGTATTCTTCAAATCTATAGTCTCTTTATTCTCTTAAAGTATTTTTTAAAAATAAACATTAAAACCAAGAAGAAAATCTTGATGAGTCCGTAGCTAGTTTTGTTTCATTTCTTGATTTCCAGTTTCACGAAAACAAGCCCCTAGAAGTGGGATTCTCCAGCAAGGCAGTCAATATTCAGGATTCTACAAGTGAAAGGAGACACACAAACTAAGTTTCCAAAATCGGAAGTCACACAAAATCAAGGTTCTCTTCAGAAATTCAGACCCTATATTCTGAAATATTGTTATTTTGTTCAGTCAACAGAAAAACCTGGTGTAGGTCTACTCCGTTATACAAGAACCCCAAACACTAGCTGCCATACATACATGTGCTCACACACACACGCACACACACGCATACACTATTCCTATATCAGACAACAGAGCAAATAAAACTGAATTTTACTCTTTTTCTAATATCACCACTACACCCACACACACAAGGCTTCTGTTATTTCGACCTATATTGTTTCCATGAAAGAGATTTATTTATTTGAATATCAGTGTCCTCTGAAATTATGTTTAACCATTGAGAGTGGAGCAATTCTCTAGAAAGATGTGTATCAAAATAGCAACATTTCTGCTTATATTCTGCAGCTAAAGCTTCAGTGACATTTATGTAATACTAGACTTACTAAATATTTTAAAATCTTTTAACAATTATAGATAAAAATACACCCCATTTTATTTATTTGTTTTTAAGCTACAGAAAGGAACTACTAGTCATTATTTAATTTTACCTATTTAACTTAGATTTGGACCTCTCTCTATTTCTTGGTGGATCTGCTCATTCCTTCTTTTCACCAGGGGTACTTGTAGGTTATTAGGAGGGACCAGTCCTTGGAGAAGGACACCATGCTTGGTAGAGGGTCAGCAAAAATGATGAAGACCCTCAGTGAGATGGACTGACACAGTGGCTGCAATGATGGGCTCAAGCATAACAATAATTGTGAGGCTTGCAAAGGACCAGGTAGTGTTTTGTTCTATTATACATAGGGTCACTATGAGTCAGAACCTACTCGGCAGTACCTAATAACAACAGCTTGTAGGTTAAATAAGGTGCACCTTGTTTAGTCAGATTCCATGTTTCCAGACAATACCAATGTCTGATAATACCTTTTCCTCCAGGTTGAAACCAGTGATAAAAATCCCATGATTCAAGAAAATCTGTAGATTAGAAAATATTCCTTGTTAAAATGGAAATCCTCTGGGTGGTGTAATACAATGGTCATAATCTGGCATTTATCTCTCAGAAGAATTGTTGTAAGACATCCTTTATTCTCTGAAAGTCATCATATGGACCAGGTAGGAAAGAGGAGTGTAATGAGAAGTCTGAGTCCATTATTTCAGGTTTGACTGCTGACAGCTTTTAAGCCCCACTGCCTTCTCTTCCCCTTACTCCCCACATGTGGGTAAGCTGATTAACAAAGACTGGGTGCTTTGACACCTACAGGAGACTCAAACCATGCAAATTCCTGCCCAAGCATGGGAACTCTCACCCAGCCTCACCCCTAGCTATGATAATAACCCAGGCCAGTCTCCTTTCCTTGCTCCCTCAAACCATTTCCAGGCTGCTTGAGAGGCTGTCCTGTTCTCCTGAGAGGCCTCAGTTATATCAGTAATAAAAATTCTCATACCTTCTCAGCATGTATGTGTGCTGTCAACAGTCTTAACATTTCAACCAAACCTTGGGAGGGGGTCCATCTGCTCCTGCAGGTAACCATAACAAAGAAAAATGGAGCTGGAGGTTGGCCACTGTATAAAAGGTCTTAATATGCACGACAGCAATAGTCACTCAAGGGAAATAAGTGCAGAAAGAGGTAGGTAGGGGGATGAAGAACATCATTGTTTTTCTTCTTTGCCTATTGGTTCAACATCCAAAGCTGCTATCCATGAGCCAGGTTAGAAAAGAAGGGTTGTCATGTAGATTGTGTGATCTATAGTAATGTTGGTGAACATATGGTTAGTATGTACCAAGTTTTAGGTGCTTCAAATATACTACCTCATTTAACAGTAATGAATTAATGTCCTGATCTTAGAGATGAGTAAACTGATGTGCAGAAAGGCTAGTTAACCTATCCATGGTTATTGTGATGGTTAATCTTGTGTGTCAACTTGGCTGGGCCATGATTCTCAGTGTTTATATGTGATTGTTACCATGATGGAATCTGCTGTCAGCAGCCAATCAGTTGAAAGGGATTTTCCTTGGGCATGCAGACTGCATCCAAATATAAGCAGATGTTCTGGCTTTTTGCTCTCTCTGGATTCTGGAGTTGGCTCCTCTTCATCTGACCTCCAGTTCTTGGGATTTGAGCAAAATGCTCACTTGCCAAACTTGGGATTTGTAGATGTTCACAGCCTGTGAGCAAGAGCCTGCTCTCTGACCTGCCGATCTTGGCTATGTGAATCAGGAGAAGACTCTACCCTGATCCACAGACTTGGGATGTTCCAGCATCTACAACCAGGTGAGACATTTCCTTGACATAAACCTCTCTCTCTGTATATATTTATACGCCTTACTTGTTTGGCTTCTCTAGAGAACCCAGCCGAAGACAGTTATGTAGAACCCAGGCAGCCTGACTTTAGAGCCTACAGTCTTAACCACTCTGCTTCTTTGCTGCTCGTATGGTAATAGTCAACAACAGTGCCTCAATGTCTGATCTTAAAATAAGTACTGTGGTGGACATACCCTTGGGTGACTCACAATGAGTCATGCCCTTGTATAATCAGTCCACTTGAGTGTGGGTGAACATGTGAATTGTTTCCAGATGACAATGTGGTAAGTGTGATGGGATAGTCTCCTGTAATTTTGTTATGTTATATAAAATTCTGTCTTAGCAGACTAGACTGAGAGATTCTCCTGCAGGCTTTGAAGAAGTAAACTGCCCTGTTATAAGTGGACCTGTGTGAAGGCCACATGTCAGGTAACTGCAGGTGACCTCATAGCTGAGAACAGCTCTTGGCTGACACTCAGCAAGAAAATGGGAACATCAGTCCTATAACCACAAGGAACTGAATTCTGCCACCAATCACATGAGCTTGGAAGAAGACCTTGAGTTATAGGTGAGAACACAGCCCACCTGACATCTTGATTGCAGCCTTGGAAGACCCTAAGTAAAGAACCCAGCTAAGCTATGCCTAGACTCCTGACTCACAGGAACTGTAAGAAATGTATGTTGTTTTAATCTGCTAGGTTGTGGTAATTTATTGACGTTCCTTTTGTCTTGGCCAGGGCTCACTCTCTCATTATTGAAACAGCCTCCTAAAAGTTCTTTCTGTCTCTTCTAAATTTTCCTACCATAGATGTTTGGGTGCTATTAATGTATTAGACATAGAAGAATTGCATATCAAGATTTATATTAATTACATTAAATTTTTATATGCAATTCTTCTTTGTCCAATCTATCAATAGAACTCAAACATCTATAGAATGAAGCTTAAACTTCTTGGCATATTGTAAAACTCTCTCCTCAGTCTGGTCCCCAATTGCCATGTCTCCTAATCTCCTTCTACCCTCTTCATACACTGTTTATTTATCTATTCCTTCAATCAACCAACAGTTATTTACATTTTACCTAAAATGGTTTAGACACTGCATACACAAAACATAAAAGATAATAGTTCTTCCAAAATGGTCTTCTAATCTAACTGAAGAGACAAACATCTTAAATCAACTATCGCAGTTTCAGTATAAAAAGTCCATGACTTGAAGAGATCAGATGTTAAAATTGCAACTCCACCACTTACTATTTCTGAGAGTTTGGGAAAGTCAATTTTTGTTTCTGAACCTCGGCGTTCTCACATGTAAATGTTGGAAGTAACACCTATCTCATAGCATCGTTGAAAGAGATTAAACTAGCTGATATAAATAAAGTCATTAGCATAGTGCTGAATATAGAGTGAAGACCCAACACATATTAGTTAAATTTTGATATTCAGTTTGTGTTTGTCTTTATTGACATTTATGTATTGTACATGAAGTAGGGAAGGACAAGAATCACAGAAAGGGCATGGAGGAAGACTGCCCAGAGGGAGTCACCCTGACAGTGAGTGTGGAATGATAATTTGGACTTAGACAAAAGTCGAGAGTTTTCAGGCAAAGAAGACAACATATGGGATGGCACAGAGGCTGGACAAAGCCTGCATGATGTACCACAGACACAAGTAGCTGGGCTTTCCCGAGAAAGCTGGGCTTTCCTGGGATAGACAGTTCAAAGTCTCTTTTACTTCTTTTCCTCACACTCCTTCATGGAATAAAAAGAAGAAATTTTGTTTATCTGATGCATACTATGTGCCAGACATCGTTCTAAGTGCTCTGTCTACACATAGGGATTACTGAAAACTACCCAATGAGGTGACGTACTACCACTATTTTACAGATGAGGAAATTGAAACAAAGAGGTGTTAATTATCTTGCCCAGGATCATACAACTAGTAAGTGGTAGTGTTGAGATTTAACCTAATCAGTAGGAGAGGGCTTCACCCCAGCGTGTATACATTTCCAAAGTCTACCAAAACTAACAGACACGAGTAAACATACAAACAAGGATGCAAATAGGAAAAACAGTTAATTAATTGAGTAAACAGTTAATTAGTTGGGCAAACCGAGGTAGTTAAGATTAATAATTTAAGCTCTTTAATACAAATAAGAAAACTGAAACTCAGAAAGGCTAAGTGACTTTCTTTTCATATTGAAGCCCTTAAGCGGCAGTTCTAAGGCTAGAATCTAAATCTCTTCAACATAAATGAACTTGGACTGTGTTAGCACGTATATATATACATAAATGCACATGTCTGTGTGTATTTATATAGAGTCCCTGGGTAGCACTAATCGGTAACATCCTTGGCTGTTAGCCAAAGATTGGAGGTTTGGGTTCACCCAGAGGGTCCTTAGAAGAAAGGCCTGGTAATCTGCCTTCAAAAAACCATCCACTGGAAATCTTGTGGAGCATAGCTCTCCTCTGACACACACATGGTCATCATAAGTTGGAGTCAACACTATGGCTACCGTTTTAGTCTTTTCTTTTTTTTTTTTTTTTTGAAGTATGTATGTTCGTACGTGTTATTATTTAGTAGAGTGAGTGATTTGCTGGGAGGGTCACTGAAACTACGTGTTTAGCATTTAAAATCAATCAAATATGAGCTTTCAGCTGAAAATAGCATTTCAAAAGAAGCCTATCATATGACTGTGAAGCAAATCCAAGTATCATCAGATGCGATATTTCTTGCTAATATCTTGCAGTCTTATTGAAAAAAAAATTAAATGAATAAAATAGAGATTACTAACGTATGTGTGAAGAAAAATGCTTATTGTGGACCACAGATAGTTAATTCAAAAGGCCGAGGTTATCACACACACATACACACACACACACACACACACACACACACACAGGTATTTCCCAGTAACAGACTCCTAAATGTATCTAGCTTTCACACATCATGTTCTCATTTTATCATTTAACTATTATGTTTTTGAGCACCTGTTATTCCTGGGCATTTGGATACAAAACAGATAATACCCCTGCCCTAGTGAAGCTGCCATTGTAGCAGAGGAAGACAAACAATACATAATAAGTATAAAAAAACTATATAAATTCCAGGGGAACAAGGAAAAATAGAGCAGAATAAGGGCGATCTGGAAGTGGGGGCTTCAGTTTTGAAAAGGGGAGTCAGGGTGGGCCTTTGGAGAAGATGATGTTTGAGGTAAGACACAAAAGCAATGAGAGAGGCAGATATTTATGTGTCTGAGAGGAGAGCCTTCTAGGCAGAGACAACAATGAAGGCAAAGGCCCTGAGGCAGGAGACAGCCTGGCATGTTAAGAAGTGACAGAGAGGCCAGTGTGGTTGCGACAACATGAGCAACAAATCATAGGGGAAGAGCCAGGTAATGTAGGGCCCTCTACCTCACTTTGAGTGAACAGCCACTGTAGAGGTTTGAGCAGAAAACTGTCACAATCAAAACACATTTTAATTTTTTCTCTAGGTGCTATGTTGAGCAAAGACTACAGGGGACAAGAGCAGAAACAGGGAGACCTGTATAAGAATGCTGCAAGAATCCAGGATTCCTCTGGATGGAGGCACACTGTCTAGAACCTGTTGTACAGGTGAATTAAAGTGGTGATAATTGTTTTGTTCTCAGTCTCAAAAGGAAATGTACATTTCACCATTGAGCACAATGTTTCCTATAGATTGTCTAGAAACTAACAATATATTGTTAAATTCTATTGCTAATTTTCTTAGTTTTTAAAAAAATCATGAATGTGTATTGAAGTTTATAATATTCTTCTGACTCTGATTGGAGTTACATGATTTTTGTCTTTATTTAATGTGATGCATACATTGACAGAATCTCTAATATTAAAATAATCTTGCATGCCTAAAATAAATCCACTTTGGTCAAAATACATTATGCTTCTTTCATATATTGCAGGATTTGACTTTTCAATATTTGTTTAGAATTTTTGTACTCATGTTTACAAATAGAATCTGACTATAATTTTCCTTTATCAGGCTGTTAGTTCTGGGTTTTGTTTTAGAGTTTGCTAACCTTAGGAAATGAGTGGGGGAAGTATTTTGTTTTTTCTAGTTCCTGAAAGAGAAATAATAAGATAGTAATAAAATAATAGGATGTAAACCAGGAATATTATTATTATTATTGAACTTCTCGATAAAGCCATCTGGGCTTAAAGTTTTCTTTGTGGGTAGTTATTTGACTACTGATTAAATTTCTTTAACAACTATATAACTATTCAGTTTCCAATTTCTTCTTAAGTCACTTCTGGTAAATTTCATTTTGGGTAAGTTCTTGTTAGTTGCGGTGGAGTTGATTCCAATTGATGGCAACCCCACACACACAGAGGAGAAATGCTTCATAGGGTTTTCAAGGTTGTGACCTTTTGGAAGCCGTTTGCCAGGCCTGTCTTCCAAAACAGCTCTGGATGGGTTCGAACAACCGACCATTCAGCTAGTAGTCGCGAACTTAACCGTTTCCGCCTGCCAGGGACTCCTATTTTGTGTATAGGGTCCATTTTATGTATTTTTCACATTTGTTGGTGGAAAATTATTCATAGTATCTTTTATTATCATTCAAATTCAAATGTCTACAGCATAGGTAATAATGTCCCCTTTTTTATTTCCTATATCAAGTATTTGTATCTTTTCCCTTTTCTTGATCATTCGTGCTAAAATTTGTCATTTCTCAGACCTTTCAAAGAAACAACTCTTGCGCTTGTTGCTCCTGTTGATTGAATTCTGCTGTTATCATTATTATTATCTTTCTTCTACTACAGGTATGCTTCGCTTAATATCCACAGTAAGTTCAGTGAAATAGGACGTTATGTGATTTAGACATTTTTGTGAGAACATCATATTATATACAGGAGAGACCCCTGCCGCTGCGCCAAGGGACTTTTCTAAAACTTTGGCCTAGGCTACTTCAGGTCTCGAGTGGTGGTCACCGTGTCTCTGAGAGCTGTGCCAGGCACCTGCCCACCCGCCTGGGCACAAACTTGCCCTCCAGCCAGCAGCCTCCTGGCCCTTGGGCCACCAGTCCCCTTCCCTTCCTTCCTCCCTGACTGCCTTCTCTGACTTTCCTTTGGGCTTGAAACTCTTCCAGACCGGACCACCAGGCAGCCGGAGGAGGAGCTACAGCCTCAGCCCTCGTGTCACGAGCAGGGGGAACTGACCAAGAGGCCCAGACGAAGCGGAGCTGTGGTGGCCTTAGTCGGGTATCCCCCTAGGCAGCTTCAGCAGTGTCTGTGTGGTCCTTGGCTGAGGCGAGTGCGATGAGACAGGCAGCCATAGATGGTTTCCAGGACCCCCTCTCCCTGCCGCCCCGGGACCAGGGAGACTGGGGACTCACAAAGCTAATGAGAGACAGAGCAGATCTCCCTACTTAGCAAAGTATGTCCAACACTTAGGTTCTCCCATCGGGGTAAACATATGGGAGCATTGACATACATGCGGTCCAACATTGCCCAAACTGACGTTAAGCGATGCATACCTGCATTTGGGTTTAATTGCCGTTTTTTTTTTTTTTTTTTTCCTTACTTATTGAAATGGGCTTTTGGTTCACTTATTTTCAGCCTTTTTTTGGGTTGATATATGTATTGAAATCTATGAATTTCTCTGTTACTGCTTTAGCTATATTCTACAAATTATTATATGCAGATTTTTTATTATGGTTAAATTGATAGTAAATTATATTTCTGCTCTAATTTTCTCTTTGATTCATGGATTATTTGAAAGATGACTTTTTAGTTTCTGAATATGGAGAGGATTAAAAAATTATTAGGGAACTATCCTATATATGTCCATTATGCAGAATGTATTATATATGTTGGTGGCCTACTGGTTAAGTGCTACAGCTGCTAACCAAAGGGTGGGCAGTTCAAACCCACCAGGCGCTCCTTGAAAACTCTATGGGGCAGTTCTACTCTGTCCTATAGGGCCGCTATGAGTCGGAATCGACTGGAGGGCACTGCGTTTGGTTTTCTTTTTCCTTGCTTTTTTTTTATTATGTATGTTCTTCAAATCTTGCATAACATGGAGTATTTTTTATCTGCTTATTTTTCAGTTACTGAGACATACACTAAATTTTCCAGTATGATTATGGATTCAACAACTTCCTCTTTTACTTCTGACAATTTTTACTTTGTATATTTTAAAGCTGTTCTTTCATGTGCATACAAATGTAAAATTGTTACATCTCTGTGATGAATTAAACTTTTTTTTGTATTATGTAGCAATGCTATTTATCTCTGGTAATGTAATGTTTCTTGCCTTAAAATCGACCTTATCTGACATTAATAAAGTAACATTAGCTCTCTTTTGGAATTTGCATAGGACATCTTTTCCCATCCTTTAACTTTAATCCTGTGTATGTATTTGTGTGTTTTATATGTGTCTCTTATAAGTATTTTACAGTTGATTCTTTAAAATCCAGTCCGTCAATCTTTGCCTTTTATTCTAGAACATTTAACCTATTGATAGTTATATACCCTGCTTGTATTCTTTTGAAGTTACCCAAGAAAATATAATTTCTTAAGTTAACCAAGCTTTAATTTACTCTAATATTTGCCTTCCTCCCAGATAGTCAAAGATCTTGGAATATTTTAACTCCACGTTCCCTCTCCTTATTTAATATATTATTTTTCTTATATATGTTAATTTTCTATATTTAACCCTGCAATACATTATTATTACTGGTCATATAGTCAATGTCCTTTTAGATTTAACTACATATTCATCCCTTTGTTTTGTCTTCTTCTACCTCAGATTTTCTACCTGAGAGTACTTCCTTCTGCCTAAATTACAAACATTAGACTTTCCTTTAGTGAGGATTGGCTGCTGGTGAACATTTTTAGTGTTTGTCTGTCTTCCGTTGTCTTCATTTTGCCCTCAATCTTGAAAGATATTTTCACTGGGCATGAATGTTAGGGTGGGAGTTATTTTCATTCAACAGCTGGAAGATAGTATTTCTTTGTTTTCTGGCCTCCATTGGCACACTTGAGAAATAAGCTGCCAATTTAACTGACACACCCTCCAGCTTTATTTAGCATTTTCCCTTTGGCTATTGGTGTGCACTATGATGAGATGTGTCATTTGGACTTGTTTTATTTATCCTGCATGGCATCTGTTAGTCTTCTTGAGTCCAAAGATTAGTGTCTTGAATAAATCTCAACCATTATCTCTTCAGGCATTGCTTCTGCTTCATTCTCTCTCAACTCCACTTCTAAACCTCCAGTGGAATACATGCTGCACCTTCTCCCGCTTCTCCATGTGTCTTTAAATCCTGCCATATTTGTGTCTTTTAAATTCTTTTCAATGCAATCTTATGCATCTATTTTATCTTTCAATTCATTTGTTTCCTCTAGCTGTTTCCAAGTCTGCTAAAATTCAATCTTTGGGTTTTTAATATTACTTGTTATATTTTCCATTTCCAGAAATGTTGGTTTGTGTTTTTGAGACTTTGTTTTATATTTTCTCTCTCTATATATATTAAAAAAAAAAAATTATATATATATGTATATATTTACGATTTTCTGTATCTTGCTGGTGTTTTTAAATTTTTGTTCTGTTTTCTTTAAACATGTTTCTTTAAAAATCTGTGTCCGATAATTCTGATGTTTGAAGCATTTATAGGTCTGTGTTTACTGTCTGTCATTTCTGTTGTTTCTCCCTCATAGCTCTTTATTTCTTTGGTGCTTGGTTACTTTTGTCCGTGTACTATACATTTTCCTTAAAATATTATTTGTGGTAATTATTTCAGTCACAGTACAAAGTTTTTTTTTTTTTCTGTGAGAGAAATTCCATGTTTGCTTGCCAGCATTTAATATTGTCAATTTTTTTCTATTTTTGCTGTTAACATAGTTCTTAATATTGAGACATGTGCACATTATGGAGATAAAATCTATTTTGTCATAATTTATTGTTGTTTAAGATGCTCATAAGTTATATTTTTCCTGACACTTATTGAGGACCTTCAGGTCTTATAATCAGAGTGAAATTGGTCTATTTTTTTCTTGTACTGATCTTTTCTTGCTTTGGTACAAAAGTTACATAAGTCTCGTAGAAGAGGTTGGGTAAATTTCTCTTAGTATGTACTTTTCTGAAATAAATTGTATAGGATAGGAACTTTTTGTACTTTTTTCTTTGCTTATTTACCATTTCTTTGCTTCCCCCCTGCCTTTTACAGGATTTCTATTAGACCAATAAAGATTTCTATATTTCATTTTTTCTCCACTGCTCTGAAGCTCTAAATTATGTTGTCTTCAGATAATCTACCCAAATTTAACTACACAGTTTTTAAAATAATTTTTCTAATCTTTTATATTTAATCTTTTCCTAATCTTCAAATAATTTGCCCAAAATTTAACAACACTTGTTTCTAGTAAAGTCTAAAGTTATTCAGTGTTTTTCTTCTTTCCAAAGGTTGTCAAGAATCTTAGCGTGCTTTAAAAATACATTAGCACTTCCATTATGTTATTGCTGTCTATATTTTTAGCTTTACTTTTTAAATACAAAAAATCTTTTGAATTTACAGCCATAATTTTCTTTTTCTTATGCTTACATTTTTTCCTCTTGTCTGTGCTCAAAGACTCATTTTCTCTGCCTTATTGTAGTGCACACTACAAGAAATCTTTTGACATTATCCTCGAAGTGGTAAACAATCTACATGTTACTGAGAAATGCCTTTACTATATCCTCACTCTGGAATGAAGATTTAGCTGAGTATAAAAGTCCAGGTTAACAATGAGTTTCCCTCATGATTTTGAATATATTATCCTGTGGTGTTCTAGACACTCTTCAGAGTGATAAGAAATCTTCTCTCGGTCTAATTATAAATCATCTATAGATAATCTGTCTTTTTCCCTCTGCTAGGTTTTCTTCTTTATATTTGATGTTTTATAATTTCACTCCTATGTGTCAAAGTTGTAAATTTGTTTTTATTTATTCTTTTTGGCATTTGGAGTATAATTTTTGATCAAGGATTCAGAATTTCTTAAATTCTGAAAATTAAGCTATTAAGTATCATGTATTGCTTCTTTCCATCATTTCCTTCTAGAATACCTAATAGACATATGATGGCACTTATCAATTTGTATGCCACTTAATGATTTTCTAGTTTTTACTTTTTCCTCTCATTACATGATTCTGCATAAAATTTTCAGCATCATATTCAAATTACTATATATTTCTTTTGAGTCTATTCCATATTTTTGTCAATATATCTTTAATTTCAATTTTTATATATTTTAAGATTTTAATTTTCTCCTTTTACATGTTTGGAGCCCAGGTGGTGCAGTAGTTACAAGCTTGGCTACTAACCAAAATGTCTGCAGTTAGATTCTACCAGCTGCTCCTTAGAAACCCTATAGGGCAGTTCTACTCCATCCTATATGGTCGCTAAGAGTAAGAATCGATAAAATGGCAGCAGGTTTGGTTTGTTGGTTGGTTGGTTGGTTTTTTACATGTCTTGATTCAATTTATTTTTTTTTTCATAATTTTTGTTCAGTTTTATGGGTGTTATCCATTTATTTATCTTTTTTACCTCGAATGACAATGGGTTTGTTTGGGTTTTTTTTTAACATACTTATATTAACTACTTAAAATAATATAAAGTTCATTTTATCTGAATGAATTAATAATGAAACTACTAGCTATGTTGATTATCTTTCTTAATATTTGATTTTTGTGGTCGAGAATTGTATTTGCAGCCTCTGAACAGGACTATGTTCCCTTTGGGGGTTCTAAGGGAGAATCTACTTTCTTGTCTTTTCCAGCTTCTACAGGCTGCCCATGTTCCTTGTCTGATAGCCCTGCCTCAATCACTCTGATACTGCTTCTGTTGTCACATCTTCTGCTCTGACTCTGACACTCCTGCTTCCCTCTTATACCCACAAACCCAGTGCCATCTAGTCGATTCCTATAAGGACCCTTGTATTACTTTGGGTGTACCCAGGTAATCCAGAATAGACTCCCTCTCAATAGCCTTCATTTAATCACACCTGCAAAGTCCACTTTGTCATGCAAGGGAACATATTCACAAATTCCAGGGATTAAGAAATGGAAATCTTTAGGAGGGCGTCATTATTCTGCTTATCACAGTCTGCTCTCTGGCCCACATTTGTCCTACATGCAAAATATATTCACCCAACCCAACATCCCCCAAATACTCAACCAATTACATTATTGTGTTTCTGTTTCCACTGGCATTTCCTTAATTCATACCATCTTTGTTTCATACTTTGATTATTGCAGTTAATTCCTAACTGTATATTTTTTCCCTTCAGTACTATAAAAATACAGTGTGTTTAATCCAAGAGTCCTTGAGAGTAATGGAAGAGGCCATGCCAGGTGCTGGCTACATTTTTGCTCACTCTTCCCCATAAGAAGAATTATCTGGGACTTTGCAAATGAAAATATTTGTGCGTAGAAGCTTGGAGAACCAAATGAAGTCTGGTTATGGAGAAAACTAGAGAACTGGAGTTATTTTTGTTGTTGCTGTTAGGTGCCATAGAGTCAGTTCCAACTCATAGCGACCCTATGCTCAACAGAACAAAACACTGCCTGGTCCTTTGCCATCCTCACAATTGTTCCTATGCTTGAGCCTATTGTTGCAGCTACTCTTTCAGTCCATCTTGTTGAAGGTCTTTCTCTTTTTCACTAGCCCTCTACTTTACCAAGCATAAAGTCCTCCTCCAGAGACTGGTCCCTCCTGATAACATGTCCAAAGTATGTGAGACTAGTCTTGCCACCTTTGCTTCTAAGGAGAATTCTGGTTGTACTTCTTCCAAGACAGATTTGTTCATTCTTTTTGGCAGTCCATGGTATATTCAATATTCTTCACCAACACCACAATTCAAAGGCATCAATTCTTCTTCTGTCCTCCTTATTCATTGTCCAGTTTTGACATTTATATGAACCAATTGAAAACACCATGGCATAAGTCAGGCACACCTTCGTCCTCAGGTGACATCTTTGCTTTTTAACACTTCAGAGAGATCTCTTGCAGCCAAGCCAGAAAAGGATGAATGGCCAAATATTGGCATTGAAAGGAATTAAGAGTTAAGCGAAGCTGGAGTGGATGATGTGCAGTGGTCTCTTCAATATTGTAACCCTGAATAATGTGACACCTTTTACATCAGCTTTTTTTTTTTTAGTATACCTGGCTGAACGGGGGCTAAAGAGTTATTTGGGTGCTACCAAGTGAAAAAACCCCTTTCATTTTCCTCCACAAAGCACCAAAAATCTCTACAATACACATTTGGCTTTGTTAACCTACAGCCTGCTAGAAATCATTTAGTGCTTCCCTAAAGCCTATAAGATAAAGCCAAATATATTGGTTTAATATAAAAAATGTGTCTTGTTCTACCTCTGCCTGTTTCTCTTGTTGCTACCACAACAATCAACCATACTCCTCATGTATAGCGAACTATATAAAGTTCCTTAAACACACCATGATCTTTGATTGTGTGCATATCGGCACATGCTATTACCTCAGCTTGGAATTTCTTTCCTCTCTTCTGCCCAGGAATTTCCTAGTCATCCTTCACCTCTTCCTTTTACCCTCCGTGACCCCTTCATGGAAAGTTATGTAATATCATTTGTCACATCAAGATGTATATTTTTATTAAGGTATGATTTATATTCAATAAAATGCACAGATTGTAAGTGTTCAGTTCATGAATTTTGACAATAAAATTGTGTAAGAACTATCCAAAACTACACATAGAATATTTTGAAAATTATTTTATTCCTATTTCCAGCCAATAAATCTGTAATTAATATAATTTTTTTACCCAGCATATGTTGAGGAAGAGAATTATTTCTTAGTCATCAATGTATCTTTAATGTCCTGATGTAAGATATAATAAGTACTCAGTTACTATGTGCTAAATGCATGAGGATATTTAAAGATTTTAGAAGAGACATTATTTTCACAGAGAAAAGGAAGAGACATAAGTAGGGAGAATGATATAATAATGCATTAAAAAAATGCATAGACATGGAAATTATATAATTCCTAGTATGGGTAGAGACCATGTGTCTAACAGTGTGGATATAGACATTTGAGGTTGACCATGATGGCGTATCAAGACTCAGATTGACTCTTCCACCTTAAACAGCTGGAAATACAGATGAAATATAAGTAACACTAATTTAAAGACATTGGATAACAGGCAATGTGGGACTGTGATCCTTGAAGGCATGCAAACAAGGCTGTCCCTACCACTGCCCAGCTTACTGGCTGGAGGCAATTTCCAGACCACAAAGGAGGTTGTTGGAACCTGAAGGGAACTCAGAAGCCTAGCTGATTCAAGGAGACACAGATTGGAGATCCAGGAACCCAAAGCAGTTAGAAGTTGCATGGTAGAATACCAGAGAAGAAGACACTGCACAGAGAGACAGGTCCAGAGATCTGCATAGGAGTTCCATTTGGATTTGGGTTGAGTAGTAATTTGCACATCTGTGAGAAGAAGGCAGGAAAGAAAATTACAGGAAACTGATATCTGTTACCATGGAATGGATTCTGACACTTTTGACTCTACCAGACAGAGTAGAATTGTTCTATAGGGTTTCCAAGGCTGTAATTTTTAGGGAAGCCAACTGCTGTATCTTTCTCCCACAGAGTGGCTGGTGGGTTTGAATTACCTAAGTTTCATTTAGCAGCCAAGTACTTAACCACTGAACCACTAGGGCTCCTTTTCAGGAAAGCAGTAAGACATAAAATTTTCAGAGTTCTCAAAGAACTGGGAAGAGTTAGAGTTCCCTCCAGCCAGAATCGATGGACCTGGAATATATAGGCCATTGGGTAGACTGCTCAAAAGAATATCATCTTGGTAATAAAATAAATTGACACTAGTTCTTTTTCTGCTTTAAAAAGCTTAAAAGTGAGCCTTAAAATTTCATAACTGATTCAAAATAATTTAACTGGAAAGACCAGACTTAATGGTCTGACTGAGATTGGAGGGACCCCAGGGGTCATGGTCCCCATACTCTGTTAGCCCAAAACTAAAACAATTCCCAAAACCAATTCTTCAGACAAAGATTAGACTGGACTATAAGACATAAAATGATACTGGTGAGGAATGTGTGTCTTAGCTCATAAAGACACATGAGACTATGTGGGCAGCTCCCACCTGGAGGTGCAATAAGAAGGCAGAGGGGGACAGGAGTTGGTTGAATGGACACAGAAAATACAGAGTGGAGAGAATAAGTGTGCTGTTACATTGTAGGGAGAATAACTAGGGTCACATAACAATGTGTGCATAGTTTTTGTATGAGAAACTGACTTGAATTGTAAATTTTCACTTACAGCACAATAAAATAAATAATTTAACTGAATACCAAAACTGTTTAAAGGAATACAACAAAATCCAGCAACAAATAATATAAAATTCACAATATCTAGAAGTCTGTAAAAAATATGAGGCATGAAAAGAGGCAAAAATATATGACCCATATTCAGAAGAAAAATCAACAAATTGAAAAAAAAAGGACATAAAATTGACAGAGATGATAGAATTAGGAGACAGGGACATTAAGACATCTATTATAAATACTCTCCATATGTTCAAGGAAGTAAAGAAAAATATAAACATGATGAGGAGATAAACAGAGGTTAGGAAAAAAGACTCGCCCAAATTAAACTTCTAAAAAATAAAAAATGCAATGTATGAAGTGAATATTATACTAGATGAAATTAACAGAAAATTAGAAACTGTATAAGAGATTTATGAATTTGAAGATATGACAATAGAAACTATCAAAAATGAAGCAAAAAAATTTTTTTTAAAAAATAGAGAATCAATGACCTCTTGAAAAATATTAGTGAATTGAACATATGTGTAATTAGAGTTCTAGAAGGAAGGAAGAAGAGTGACACAAAAAAAGTATCTGAAGAAAAATTCCTGAATTTTATAAAAATTATAAACTCAGAGATCTAAGCAGCTCAATGGTCCTCAAGTAGAATAAACATTATATATATATCAAGACATGATATTATCAAATTTCTGAGACCCAACATAAGCAGAAAACTTTTAAATTTAGTAGAGCAAAATATGTACGGAGGAATAAAGATAACAATGAGAAAAATAAAGCCATATTTTCATCAGAAAATGTGCAGGTAGTATAATGATAGAGCATCATCTTAAAGTACTTAGAAAAAGCCATATTAAAACAAAGTTATAAAAAAAAGAAAGAAAAAAGAGGCATAAAGGTTAGAAAGAAAATAAAGACTGTTTTATTTGCAGATGACATAATTGTCTATGTAGAATATCTTAAGGAATCTACAAAATTACAAGAACTAATAATTCATTTTAACAAAGTCATAGATACAAAGTCAATATAGAAGTATCAAATATATTTCTATACACTAGCAATGAAATTTAAAAAAATTAAATTAAAAAAACAATACCCTTAAAATAGCATTAAAAATAGCAACAAGAATTGAACTTAACAAAAAATATACACAGAAAACACACAAAACATAGTTGAGAGAAATTAAAGACCTCGATAAATGAGCATATATACCATGTTCATGGATCACTCTTCAAAAAAGACTTTTCAGAAAATAAAAAGACAAGTCACAGATTGAAAGAAAATATTTTTAAAACATATATCTTTTATAGAATTGTATCCAGAATATATAAAAATTCTAGCAACTCAATAATAAAAAACCAAACAACTCAATTAAGAAGAAATAAGCAAATATTTGAATAGACACTTCACCAAAGAAGACATATGAATGGTAAATAAACACTTGAAAAGAAGCTTGATGTTATTAGTTATCAGGGAAATGCAGATTAAAACTATAAAGAGTTTTATAGCCATTACACAGCCACTAAATCAGCTAAAATTTTAAAAAGCTAACAATAACAAGTGCTAGAGAAGTGAGAAACTAAAATTCTCATACATCGATGATGGGAATACAAATTATACAATCACTTTGGAAAAGAGTATAACAGTTTTTAAATATTTAAACTTTCTCTTAGCTTACGACTTAGCAGATTTACTCTTAGGTATATACGTAAGAGAAATATAAACATATGACTACACAAAGACTTATAAAATGTTCATAGCCGCTTGTCTCTTAAAATTGGAAACAACCCATATATTCATCTACTGGGGAATGGATTTAAAAAAATTGTGATACATCCACAAAATTGAATATTACTTGCCAATAAAAGGAGTTCCCTTGGTGGTGTGAACGTTTAACATGCTTGGCTGCTAACTGAAAGTTTGGAGGTTCAAGTCCACCCAGAGATACCATGAAGAAAGGTGTTGTGATCTACTTCCGAAAACTCAGCCATTGAAACTCTAAGAAACACCATTCTACCCTGACACACATGGAGTTGCCATGAAACAGAATAGAATCAACAGCAACTGATTTTTTCATCAATAAAAATGAACAAACTATATACACATGCAACAACTTGCATGAATTTCAAAACATTATGCTAAGTAAAAGATGCCCAGTGTCGTCGAGTCAATTCTGATACAAAACACTATTTCTTACTGTGTGATTAAATATTTATTGAATTTTAGTAAAATCAAAATTATGGGGAAAGGAAACATTGTGTTTGCTTGGGATCCCAGGGGTCCTTTTGACTGGGCAGGACCATAAGGGAATATTTTGGGGGTGATAAAATATTCTATATTCCAATTTTGATATGGCTATATACATGAGCCCAGGTGGCACAATGGTTAAGAGCTTGGCTTCTAACTCAAAGGCCGGTTGTTCCATCCACTAGACACTCCTTGGAAACCCTATGAGGCAGTTCTACTCTGTTCTATAGGGTTGCTATGAGTCGGAACTGACTTGAAGGCACATAACAGCAACAACACAATAAATACATGACTATATACATTGTGAAAACTATAAAAGTTGCATACTTTAACATAGTGAATTTTATTAGATGTGAATTATATCTCCATAAAAAATTTAAAAATGAAGAGGAAAGAGGTAGGGATTGATATGGTAATGCTCAACTCTAGTCTTCAAATTCAGACAAATGGGCTTGAGCTTGGTGTGATGAACAATATCAATACAAGAATCAGTATACTTGTGTATCATAAATCAATGATGTTCCTGAGGATTACAAAGAATTTGGATGGTTTCAACACCAGTGTTTCCTTTTTTTCCTCTGGTTGTGAGAAGCCCTAGGAAATTCTTTAGGAAAAGGAGTTATAAAAATATCTTTATTCTATTTAATATAGTAAAAATCTGCTTGGTAGTGCAGAGGGATAGAAGCAGTTGGAGGTAGTAGGTTGCTAATGAGTTAATGGATTCCTTTAAAGATGATGTAAGTTGGCTAAATTTTACATCTGACACTCAAATCCAACAAGAACAGAAGGAAAATGCATCTACAAATACAATACATATCCCATGGCCGCATAGCCTGGAACAAAAATTAATATGGAAAACTTCATTCCTGTGCATTACCCTTAAGAGAATCTGCCTACTCGATTACGAGCCCAAGAGACAGAAAGGGCCACATGAACCAGCAACTACATCATCCTGAGACCAGAAGACTAGATGGTGCCCGGCTATAACCGATGACTGCCCTGACAGGGAACATAACAGAGAACCCCTGAGGGAGCAGAAGAGCCGTGGGATGCAGACCTCAAATTCTAATGAGACCAGACTTAATGGTCTGACTGAGACTAGAAGGACCCCAGTGGTCATGGCCCCCAGACCTTCTGTTGACCCAGGACAGGAACCATTCCCAAAGCCAACTCTTCAGACATGGATTGGACTGGACAATGGGTTGGAGAGGGATGCTGGTGAGGAGTGAGCTTCTTGGATCAGGTGGACACTTGAGGCTATGTTGGCATCTCCTGTGTGGAGGGGAGATGGGAGGGTGGAGGGGGTTAGAAGCTGGTGAAATGGACACGAAAAGAGAGAGTGTAGGGAGAGAGCAGACTGTCTCATTAGAGGGAGAGTAATTGGGAGTGCGTAGCAAGGTGTATATGGGTTTTTGTGTGAGAGACTGACTTGATTTGCAAACTTTCACTTAAAGCACAATAAAAATTATTTTTTTAAAAAAAAGAGAATCTGCCTACTATAAGCTAATGGGGGTTCTAATCATGCCAGATCAGACGCAAGCACAATTTGCAGGTGTGCAGCTTCTCTCTTGAAAGAAGTTGTTAAACCATGAAGGGCATGTCAGAATCACTCTCATGCTTTTCAGAACACTCGGGCATTCACCAGGAAGAAAGCAGCACGTGCATCTCATACCAGTTCAACCTAGTGCACAATTTCATTAAATATTCAGCATTATGAGGAACTCATTGTTTTACATATAGGATTTGATTCCCTTCGGGACTGAAGTGGTGTGAAATCCTTGTTATACAGCACCTTTGGGGATTGGAGGGCTCTGGCTAATTCTTGTTGACACAGAAGTGCTGTGCAAATGACACATGGATCAGCAACTGTCAAGAAATTAGATTACATTCAACAGTGAATCTTTATAAGAATTTTATCCAAAAACCTAGTAAATGACTGGGGAAAATTATTTGCTGCATATATAATAGACACAGAGTTAAAATCCTTAATATAGCATGATTCAACTATGAACAAATGATAGGCAGAAAGATAGTCCCAGAACTGATGAATATGTATAAAATGATATTCCACCTCACTGTTAATCTAGTAAATGCAAATTAAAATAAAAATTAAATGTTATTTTTAATCTAAAAAATTGACCCAGAAGTGAAGTTGAGGTTGAAAATGACGAGTGTTACCAATAGTGGGGAAACAGTGGGTAAAGATAAAAATTAGCGCCACCTTTGTGGAAGACATTTCGGCTGCATCTATCAAAATTTTAAAGTGCATTGGCTTGTGTCCATCTATTCTTCTTTCACAAATTGGTTCTGCATAAATGCTGATTATATATGCAATGATATTTATTACAGTAATAATTCGAAAAAGGAAATTGTTGGAAGCCACTTAAATACTCATTGATAGCCAAGTGGAAATTTAATTTATGCTACACCCACACTACAGAATGTTTTGATGGTTTGTAAAAATTAATTAATAAATTTATATGTCGGGCCAATTGAATGAGGCCCAGTATATATTTTTAAGTGGAAAGGTTAAAACATAATCCCAGTTTCTAAATTCCAACTCCATGGTATTCTGCTGACTATTTTACAGTGGTCATATTTACTTTTATATTGTCTTAAAAAATATGAAAAGAAAAATGACATGATTTGAGTAAAAGATTATTTTTTTGTTTTTCTCTTTATTCCTCCTTTCCTTTGTTACTTAGTCCTTTTCTCTCTCCTTCTTTCCCTCTCTTCCTTCAATGTCTATTGGAGAAGTTTCCATGAATCAGTTATTGTCCTAGGTACTGAGGATATAAATATGAAGTAGATAATTAGAAGATATAGAAACAGATTATTACCGTAGATGATGATTGTGCCATAGTAGAGCTATGGCCAAAGCTTGATATGAGCTCAGAGAAATGAGTGCTTGAATTTAACTGAGGAGGACAGGGGAAGGATCAGACAGAAGGCCACAAACACGTGAAAGGTAAGTAGGAGTTTTCAGAACAGATTAGACTAAGTGTTTCAGAGGGAGCCAGATTTTACTATCAAACAGTCAAGCACCCTGATTCTATTTGAGTAGAGGAGAAAGAGAAAGAAAACAATTGTCTATAAAATCAGATGAATACTATCAGAATTACCCAGAGTGCTAAAAATCTGACCACAGTTTGCATACACATGAGTTCTTTAAATTCTCAATTTCCCACAGTGAAAGTCTTAAGAGTCTAGAATGTTTTCTTTTCCCTCAGGGTAATTGGAGATGCCTCTGGTTGTGTTTTGTTCTATATCTGTTTGTGAAGGTTTTCAAAACACTTTCAAAATTTACAAGGCATCACGAACCCACAGGTTGGCACAGCTCAGTAATGTGGCTGTCGTATATTGAGTGTCTTAAATCCATGCTAGTCACAGTAACTGCATGATCCCATGAGAAAAGCAGAAGCATTCTGTGAGGAAGGTATTATTGCCCCTACTCAAATAAGAAAAGGAGAAGCGACATTAAGTAATTTGTGCAAGGCCCACTCCACCATAGTTGTTTGTTTTTAGGAAAAAGGCAGTGTTTTTTGTTTGTTTTTTTCTGATTGTAAAGACAGGGACCATGTCCAAGATGTCCAAAAGCACAAAGGAGAAAAACAATTTTTATCAAATAAATTAATAAAATGTCATAGCAATAATTACCATTTCTTCAGTGAAGCCTAAATTTGTGTTACAATGGTTCTAAGCTCATTTCCTGCTCAGACATAGGTGCAGTCTTCATGTTAAAAAGGAGTTTATAAAAATGAGTTTTAGAGGCAAGTAGTGATAATAGTATGAGAATCGAATTTTTTTTTTTAACTTTAAAAAAGAAAGGAAGTACTAATTAGCCCCACTCTTTTCCATAAGCTTTTTAAATATCCCTTTTGGCATTTACCATATTCAACTTTAAATTATACTCACTTTTGTAATGAATGTTTCTTGTCAGCAAGATCTGTTTAATTATCTCTCTAACTCCATAGTGCTTAGCATCATGCCTTACTTGATGTACAATAAGAATTTGTAGAATGAATTTATGGAAGATTAAATATCACTGAATTAAACAAATTAGACTTTCACACTAAATGTGTGTGAGGCAGGCTTTGAGGAGCTCAAAAATGCTTGTTGAATTTTGAAGAGAATTATGTTTTCACATAATAAAAAAAAACATGATATTCATCTTGAATATTGAATTTTGTCTACATCAAAATGACATGGGAAAACCTAGAGGCAATACAAGAACATAGACAGGGAATTGTGTCAAAGAAAGTAAAAAGAGTTGGAAAGTATCTGATGTCTAAAGGGGTGGGGCAGAAAACTGAGAAACTATCTTGAACAAATCTTTTCAGGTCTAAGTGTTTATTTTGTTTTAAAATATAAAAAACCATACATCCACGTGTTTTAGGAGATGGAAGTCCCCACCTTTCATTTTATAAAGCACAATGCGTTTGCAAGATCTCATGTGTGATGAGGGAAGAACTAATGTGGAAGGCCAAAGAGGTAAAGAATATATGAGTCAAGTTTTACCTTGCCAGATTTTGAGACTGGCTGACAATCTAAGAACAGTAGCTATAGAAACGAGTTGAAGAAATAGAATCCTGGATCTACTTATACTTCTCCCCTGCCAGATGGGGCCCCTGTCTGGAAATGGAAGGTAGAAGATGGACCAGTAGTAGAACTGGCATTTTGAATGATGTGCCTGTAGGTCACTGGATCACAATCTGCTCAAGAATATGATGCCAGAAAGACGTCAAGGCCATTTGACATCCCAATAACTTCCTTGGTAACATATGCCACAAATCCGGCCCCAGCACAGTTGGCCCAAGTTGGAGGAATGGGTGGGGACTGTTGGCATTACCAAGAAGACAAGCGGAGAAGCCCAGGATTAAGCTGTTTCCTCAGCCACCAAAGAGAGAGAGACGCGCCTGAAGTTGTAGCCCTTCCCAAGATGGTCTAGCTTCATTACTTATTAAAGACTCCTAGTCGGACTACATAGTAAGGATAATTCCAACTGCACAGATTGTGAGTTCATTATTTTACAGCTGTCTCTATCCCACCAGATAGGAAACTCCTTGAAGGCAGAAAATGATTTATTTTTGTCTCCCTTATACTGCTTAGCAAGACACATAACGAAGGTGACTATGTTGTAGATACCATTTGGACAAAAGAATATGTGTGAATAGACTTTATAAACAATGATATGCTATTTAAATGCTTTTGTTTGTTTAGAAAGAAATGGAAGCAAAAGTAAAAAATGTCATTTTTTTTTAATTCATGTAGTAAACCCTTTAGTAAATACAGATTTTCAAAATAAATGATACACAACAAAAATTAAAATTCTTAGCAAAAACTATTCAGTCTACCTACATGAATGAATAAAAATGACAAATGTTATTGGTGTAGGCCAGCTGGTGCCCTCCTAAAAATATTCAAGGCTTTATGAATTTGTGTGTCATCTTTGCACAGGGGCCGTGCTAATCTTCTCGGTACCAAGCACAAAATGCAGGTTTTCATTAAAAAAAAAAAGAAGAAAAGAAATTTCAGGTATCAATGTCGTATTCTGGAAAATAAAAGAATTTTACACTCCGTAAAGATTCTTAACACCATCGTGTTTCTCTGAGGACTTTCTTTTATCTTCGTTTTTTAAATAAAAAATAGATGAGTGTGCGTTAGTGCACTTGAGTCTTCTTCGAATGCATCTAGAATACAAGTGCAGTCATCAGGCAATCATGAAAATGTGAAATGAAAAAGCCAATAGTACACTGTTATTCTTATGGATGAATCCCAAGGTGTGGGGGAGGCTCACAGTGCACTTCATAAGCATATGATTAAAAGGGTCTCACTTGCCGTTGTGGAAACGCAAGTCCTTGAGAGCAATTCAGGTCCCAAGGAGCAGAAATGCTAAAACAGCCAATGTACCAATGGGCAGCACTTACACTTTCTGATAGAAAGCTTATAAGAAGTTGGAGCATATCAGAACATATCTAGAATTGAGTGGCTTCCTAGCTAGTACAAGGCAACACCCACTAGGCAATGGGAATACCAGAGATGCCCCTTTCCCCAGGCTGTTGTCGTTAGGTGCTGTTGAGTCATTTCTGACCGCCTCATCCTCCCAATCATTGTTATGATTGAGCCCATTGTTGCAGCCACTGTGTCAACTGTGTCAATCCACCTCATGGAGGGTTTTCCTCTTTTTCTCATGATGTCCTTCTTCAGGGACTGGCCCTTCCAGATAACGTGTTCAGAGTACATGCGAGAAGTCTCACCGTCCTTACTTCTAAGGAGCATTCTTGCTGTACTTCATCCGAGACAGATTTGTTCATTCTTCTGACAGTCCATAGTATATTTAGTATTCTTTATCAGAATTCAAAGGTATCAATTCTTTGTTGGTCTTCCTTATTCATTGTCCAGCTTTCCCAGGCACATGAGGTGATTAAAAATACTATGGCTTGGTCAGGTGCTCCTTAATCCTTAAAGTGACATATTTGCTTTTTAACACCTTAAAGAGGTCTATTGGAGCAGATTTGCCCAATGTAATATGTTGTTTGATTTCCTGACTGCTGCTTTCATGGGTGTAGATTGTGGATCCAAGTAAAATGAAATCCTTGGCAGCTTCAATATTTTCTGTTTATCATGATGTTGCTTTTTAGTTTAGTTTTAAGGGTTTTTGTTTTCTGCATGTTAAGGTATAATCCATAATGAAGGCTGTATTCTCTACCCATCAAAATAAACTCACAAGGCAGCTAAGAAGAAAAGAGTAAGCCTAGGGAACCATACCAGAAGCCCAGACAGGAAAGGAATCAGGACTGTACTGGTAGCTTACAAGTAGGAGATGGAGTCAACTGACAAGGCTCTAGAGGCTTCTCTGGGCTATTGGTTACAAAGAAAAGGCAAAGGCTGAGAAGAGGGGAATTTGAAAAGAGCAAAGGATGGGAAAGAGACATTGGTAAGATAGGAAAAAGATACAAGGATTTAATGAGTATTTCTCAGGGTTAGGCTTTGTTGGCATGGGTTAAAAATCTAGGAAATTAAGAGCAAGAAGAGTTCCAGAATGAAACAAGGAAGTCAAAGGAAACTTTGATTTAAAAAGATGAAAAGCAAAAACAAAACAGTAACAGTAACAAAAACACCTGGAGGTACTGAAAGAAAGAGAGAAAGAGAGACAGGGAGAACCACTTGGAAAGTTCAAGAAAGGTGGGGGGAAGGCAGGCAAGAAGAGGAGGAAACAAGCCATAGATGCTGTATGCAAATTTTCTGAGATGTAAGTGAGGTTGAGGTGGACTCCTCCAGAAGCTGAGAAAGAAAGTGTCAGGACTCAGAAAAGTGGAATAGAATTTGCCAGGCTGTCACTGTGGACTTAAAAGTAAGCATGTGAATATATATACAACACTAGTAACAATAATTTAAAAATACCTTTATGATAATAATCCAAAAACCAAACCCAGTGCTGTCAAGTCAATTCCGACTCATAGCGACCCTATAGGACAGAGTAGAACTGCCCCATAGAGTTTCCAAGGAGCGGCTGGAGGATTCGAACTGCCAACCCTTTGGTTGGCAGCCGTAGAACTTAACCACTATGCCACCAGGGTTTCCATAATAATAATAACTAGCCTTTATTGAATTATGCCTATATGTCTGTCACTGCAACAAATGCTTTCCATGAATTTTATCTCATTTAATCCTCACCATAAGCCTAGGAGATGGGTGCCACTCTTATTTCCATTGTTTAGATGAATAAACTAAGGCTAAGGGAAGTTAAGTAACTTCCCCGTGATCACATATCTATTGAACCAGAATTTAGCTTTGGATTATCAATCACCAACTCAGTTACTTTATGGCATGAGGTAGCTTTTGACCTGAGATCGAACAGTGGGAGTTATCTAGAATGGATGAAGCATCCTTGGTGGATGAAAGAGTTTGAAGACCTGGAGAAATTTAAAACATTTGCAATAACTCACATCAAGCTTCCCTAAGAGAATCATTGTAAGATATCCAAATTCACCTGATCTTCCCACTTCCATTATTACCATCTAAGCCACCATTGTCTTTTTCCTGGATTATTGCAGTAGCTTCCTCCCTCACCCTCATCTGCTCTATCTTATCTCAGCAGCCTGAGTGAGTCTTTTAAAATGAAAATCAGATTATGTCACTCTTTGTCTAAAAGCCCTTCATGATATCAGTCACAGTAAAAGCTCAAGCTCTTACAATGGTCGACAAGACCTACATGATCGAGCCAGCTACCTGGCCTCACTACCAATCTCATTCCCCCTTCCTTGCTATCCTGCAGCTACATTGGCCTCCCTGGCATTCCCAGGCCTTTTTTACTTGCTGGTCCTTTTGCCAGGAATATTTTTCCTCAAGATATTCATAAGAATTTTCCCATCACTTCCTTCAGGTTATTGCTCAAGAGTTATAAGTGAGATCTTTCTTGATCACTCAAAATCAAATGGCACCCCTTCCCAGCACTCCTCTACCCCCTACCCCCTATATTATTTTTCTCTAGAACACTTACCACTCTGTGACCTTCTAATTATTTGTTATGTGTCCCTAGTCCTGGGATATGAGCTGCATGAGAGCTTATCCCACCCCACCCCCGACACTGCTGTCTCTCCAATGCCTATAGCAATACCTAACATGGGTTCAACAAATATTTATTTAATGAATCAATGCAAAATGCATTCCCCTTTAATGTTAGCATATCCTTGGTGATTTATTGTGAATAATAGTCTAGATAACGACTGTGAGAGAAGGAAACATCACCTCTGGTGGGAAAAGCAGAGAAGAGGATTCTAAGTTAGGAAACCAAAGGACAGCAACAGATGCAGCAGGTCGATAAGCAACAAAGATGCTAAAATCATTTTATTCTATTATGTGAAGCTGGGAGTATAACTCTCAGAAACAATGAGCAACACTCTTTGGGGCCTGTTCCTTCTACTATTGTTGTACGGAAGCCTAGGGACACACTTTCCGAGAAAATCCTTCTAACCCATCACTGTCCAATCAATTGCAGCTCTTGAGAAGGAGGAGGTGATGAGCAACTTGAACAGCTCTGAATGAGAGGTCATCCTATTAGACTGCCAAGCGCTTGCAAAAAGCCGATGGCCATAGCACAGGCACTTATATTAATGAATCTCATCATTTTCAGGGGGTGGGGAGACACACAATTTAAAATTACTGCATTGCTTCTGAGAATTTAGTCATTCATGTCAAATCTCCCTGAGTAAATCACATCAGCACACACTGTCTGATCCAAGTTTTCCCAAAAGTACTTCTGACAACTTGGAGGTGATTTTAAGGTCAACTATAACAAGGTTAAATATGTCTGCTGTTGAAGTCCAATTTAAATCCATCAAAAATAGCATTTTTTCAAGAATACCAGGTGTGCTTTTTATGGGTTGCATGTTTTTTTTATTTTACTAGAAGGCCCTGCTATTTCAGGTGTATTTCATTTTAGAGGTGTTGATTGTTTGCACATGCTCAGGAAGAGACACCAGACAAAGTTTTTAGAAATTCTTAAAGTTTTAAAAAGTGGGAATCAAGAACTCAAAGCAACGTAAGGACACAGAGTTTAATAAAGTCAAGATCTGGCCTCACGTACTGTTAAGAAAATGGATTCTGCTTAAGGCAGACATACTTTACTAATTAAGATCAATTGTTTGCTTCAAATGGACTTTCGGGTAAAGTTTTGGCTTGAAGTTTCAGTTTTGAAGATTATCTCAGGGTAACAGTTTCGGGTGTACAGCACCTCGAAAGGTTAGATGAGAAGCTTAGGGGGCAGTGAGTTTATGTCAAAGGTGGTGGAATAAGTTGGAAAAGGATAGTGAGAACCGTTACACAACTTGGACAATGTAAACGATGCCACCGAATTGTACATGTTGAATTTATTGAAATGATGTATTGTTTGTTGTGTATATTTTCCACCTATTAATAATAATAATAAATTTTTAAAAAATGAACTTTGGCTCAAAAGTTTGAAAGCCTGTTGTGCCATGTTATCTTGGGCAAATCATCTACTCTCTCTAACCTTCCATTTCTTCATCTGTGAAAATGCAAAGTGACTACTCACTTAATGAAGCAGTTGTGAATAGTAAATGAGATAGAATTTATAAGGCGTAGGCCTGACAACAGTAAGCACTCAGTGGATGATAATATCCATTACCTGTTCCTTCTGCTCCTACACATTTCCCCAGTCATGAACAAAATGATGGTAACTGGACCCAAACATTAAACATTTGAAAGTCAACCACACGGTGAGACAAGACATCAGGCCTTTGCTTCCTAGTTTGGTTATTTACTCACAGAAGAAGTCAGTTGAGTGAACTCTTCTGATATTACAAAGATCTTGCTTCACAGTCATGTTTTACAAAGTATCCTTTGGCTACCCCGAACATTTAAGAAATTTATACCCAAAGCTGCTCCAATGATGACTCTTCTTCAGAAGCAAGCAGCCACAGACCACTTCTACAATTCGTTTTGTTTTGAATTTGTTTCTTGTGTCTACTACACCCTTAAACACACACTACCTTCAGTTTAAATACAAAACTTGATGAAACCTTATCTACATGTTGCTTGGAGAAAGAGAAAAAACAGATCCTGGAACCATTTAACAGCTTTTTTAATTTTATAAAACTTAACACATTAGTGATATGTAATTTAATTTTTGCAAACTGAGCCACTAGATAATCAGATCTTGAATAATCTTTCTTCTTTATTAAAAAAATTAATAAAATGAGAGTATTATGAAGTCTAAAGCTTTTTTTTTATTATTATGAAGTCTAAAGCTTTTTTTTTTTTTTTTTTTCCTCCCCAGTTATATCCGTGCTGCAGTTGAAACACGTTTGGGAATAAAATCAATCAGTCCAAGCATGATCAAGGACAAATCGCACCTTTCAGAAGATAGATGTCTGCACACCAGCTGAGGGTGGGCAGCCCAAGTCCAGCCCCGGGAGGCTGTTCTCTAGAAATTATGACGGCAGAGGTCAGAGGCTCCGAAATTGGAACGGTGTGGCTCCTCACGGAGCTCCCCAGTGCTTCCTCATCTCAGCGTCTTTCATTTTCTTGGCAAATGTTGGTGGCATATCACTAAGTCTTTTTAACACCTCTTCATTCCTTAGTACTTTGGTTTCAAGATCATTAATAAAACAGCAGCTTGAGAAGGCAGCACCCCAGGCGATCCACTACGATAGCAGGTAGAGAGGCTGCCTGATTTTCACAGCCGTTAAAAAAAAAACTTTTTTTTTAGCATAGTCAAAGTTGAATTTCATAAATAGTGTGTAAACTACGTGGAAGGGTAAGTAGGGATATTAAAACAAAAATAAATTTATAAATATCCTAGTTTCTTCTGTTTTCATGAAAGCTTACTTTCGTGTTATAAAAGCAACTGTGCTCATATTAGAAGATAGGAAAAGTATAAAAAAATTATAGAGAAAAAATTAGAACATTTTATAGTTCCCTAAGTATATTTCCTTCCAGGTTTTTTTTGCTTTGTTTTGTTTTCATAAATGTGGATGTCTTTAACTATGCTTTTTGCTTTAATTTTTGTTTTCATAAGGTTGAAATAACACCCCATGTATAATTTTGTATTCAGTTCTTCTCGTTCCACTTTATTTCCTCTCTACTTTTTGCTTAACCTGGCTATCTGGTAGTGGTATTTTTGTGACATAGAGCAGGCTTTCAAATGGTTGAATGAATCACTGAGTTTTCTCAAAAAACAGGTAGCTCACTCACAGAGTGTAGTCTTTATCCATCTTTAAGTTTTGCTGAGCTGACATTAACCCTCTCCTGTGAACTGCCTCCAGAAATCATCCTGGTTGGAGGTACCTAATGTTATCAGAACTCCAGATGGTGGTGCTCCAGGTGGTGGGTGTGAGACAACTAATTGTTTCAGTCTCTGCTGAAATCGAAGCACGTTTGGGAGTTAAATCAATCAGTCCAAACTTTGTCAAAGATAAGACATGCCTTGTGGAGACGAAGTTCAAAGCTCAATGACTTTTCAGTCATTCTTGTGTCATTTCTAGGTTTCCATTTAAGCCAGTTGGAAGTGCTTCTGAAACACCAATGTTACCTTCTCAATGCAAGGAAATCATTGCTTAGTAATATGGAGATAATTCCAAAGGCTTTTAGTTCCAGTGATATTAGAGATAAGAAATATTAGGAAACATATATTGGATATTAATATTAGATGTTAACCTACCATTTAATCTATCAGATATTAAGTATTAGATAGTAATATCTTTTTACTTGGTTTCTGAGACAGTGTTCCCTTTTCCTTCTCTTACTGTCTCACTAGCTACTCCTTTTGAGTCTCTTTAGGGGTTTTTCCTCAGACCATCAGCTTCTACATTTGGAGTTCCTCAGGGCTCAGTCCTTGGAACTCTTCTATCTACATGCTCTTCTTGGTGAACTGACTTACCCTCATGACTCTAAATGCTTCCTCTAGGCTGACAATTCCCAAACGTGTATCTCCAGTTCTGATAGCGTGGCTACCTGAAAAAATTTCACAGGCATTAGCACAAAATTGAATTTCATAATATTTATCTCCAGTACTGAAGTCCAGGCTACAGTATCTAACTATTGAACTGCAAATTCAACACCTTTAGCTTGCCTTTTAAATTCACCTGCCACAACTTCTGAACTCCTGACACCCCTGGTGCTCACTCTCTTGCTTTTTCACTAATTCAGAGATCTTACTAGAAACATCTTCCCTCTAAGGAAGTAAACCACTCGCTAACTCCAGTACCCCTCCACATTTTACCCTGCACTGTTGTTCTGCATACCACTTTTCATTATTTGGCATAATGTACAGTCACTTGTTTATTTGATAGTCTTTTCCTTCTCTTTCTAGAATATGGCTCTTTGAGGCCATGGGCTTAGTTGTGTTCTGTGCAATATCTTAGCATACAGGGAGATGGTTGGCCCATTAGTAGACACTCAATGAATATTTTTGAATGAATAAATGGATGGATGAATGAATGAATGAATATAATATAGTCCAATAGCAGATATTTACACAGAAATTCTAACGCTGTCTTAGTGAGGCCAGTGTGACTCAGGTTTGTTTGCTTTTCGTTACTCCCTGGATATGTTCTTCATAAAACTGTTCAAGGCCAAGCAAAGATAGAACAGCCAAGGCTTGAATCCCAGTCACCTGTGTTCTTATTCCTGATACCATGGTGTTTTGGACTCAAAGAAGAGAGACTTACTGAATACGCTTCTCAGGGTCTATGTGGCTCTGTGGGTTTTTGTTTAGATAAGGAACTTAGGAAAAATCTAAGCAAAGTTTAGAAGTCTTGGTGTATTTCTTTTACTCATTCATTCTTTCAACAAGAATGTAACAAGTACCTTCTATGCAGAAATTTCTGAAGCTGTGATTCTAATTATAGAAGAGGTGTAAACATTACAAAAAAAAAAAAAAATGCCCAAGATTAAAAATCTTGGAGTTGGGACAAGAAACCAGATCTCCTGTCCCCTGCATTCCTTACCTCTGGTCTCTTTCTAAGAATATTGACATTGAGTCTCCATAGCTTTAATCTTAACAGCTGTTTGCCTGTGTCTGGGCCCAGTTCTCACAGAATTCACAGTCCTAGTGGGAAGACAAAACTAGCAGGGCTAAAAGAATTTGAGCTTCCACCACCTAGTAAGTGTTGGGAGAAAGAGGAGAGCAATATGTCCTAGAACTGTGAGAGAAGATTCTTGGACCAAGTCCAGTGCTTCTCTACCTGCTCTTACCCCACAGCCCCTTCCTGTATTTTCATCATTTGATTTCTATGCTGAAAATCACTCTGCATTTATCCACATGCTCCTTTATAATCACTAGCTAAAAGGTAGGGCATCACTAAATCCAAAAAAAAAAAAACCCATTGCCATCAAGTCAATTCCGACTCATAGCGACCCTATAGGACGGGGTAGAACTGCCCCATAGAGTTTCCAAGGAGCATCTGGTGGATTCAAACTGCCAACCTTTTGGTTAGCAGCCATAGCACTTAACCACTATGCCACCAGGGTTTCCAGGGGAGTCACTAGGAGAGCTTAAACAAGCTGAAGGAAGGTTTGCTTACTGGGCAAGTCTTGCGCATTTCTGAATGGAGCATGTTGCAAGAACTTTTTTTTTTTTTTTCTTTTTTGCAAACTTGGACTTGTTTCTTAACTAGGTTTTCATCCAGGTTCTTTTCAAGCCCAGAGTTATGCTTATTCTCTAAGAACCAACAAACACAAATGAAAGGATTAAAAGATGCCTTTTAAAAATATTTAAGGTTGTTTCTTTGAGGAAACTGGGTGGCGTGAGCAGTTTGCAATCAGTTGTTAACTAAAGGTTGGTGGTTCAAACCCACTCAGTGTCCCTGTGGAAGAATGGTCTGGTGAGCTGCTTCCATAAAGATGACAGCCAATAAAACCCTATGAAGCAGTTCTACTCTGTAACACTTGGGGTTACTATGAGTTGGAATTGACTCAATGACAATGGTGTTTTTTAAATTTGTTTCTTTAGGGTGCTGACAAATATAAAAGCAATAATTTTCCATAGCCCTACAAACCAATCTGTGCATGAACTTACATCCTTCTCCAATATAACCATGACATAAATTCTAATATTGTCTGTCCCTAAAAACTCAAATGCAGGAGAAAATGGTTGCCACTGAAAAACGGGGAGGAAAAACAGACAATTCCTATTGAGCATTTACTCTTCACAGATAGAGTTGCAAATGCTTTTCTGTTTTAACTCATTTAATTCTCATCATATATTAGAGCAGACTTTGTCACAAGCTTGGAAGTTTTATGTCTATATGAAAACTCTAAGTTAGCCCTCCCTGAAATCTCATTCATTTAAACTATCTTCCAAACACACTGACATCTAAGAATTTCAGGGAAAATTTCTAACATTCTAGTTGTCAAGAAGACTTTGAACCATACTTAACAGAAGAAGGCCTCCAGTCAGCCATTAATTATTCCAAATGCACTAGTTTTTATACCAGCTGTGTGATCCCTAGGTGCAACATGTGAACTCTGAAATTCCTGTATCTCTATTCAACAAAAGGGCATGCTCCAGGGAGAAGACATTTACTGTTCAGTGCATTTAGATGAAAACTGACATTTCTTATGGGAATACTTTAGCCTGGCCAATGTGGTGTGTGGTTAAACACTTGGCTACTAACTGAAAGGTCAGTGGTTTGAACCCACCAGCCACTCCACAGGAGAAAGATGTGGCACACTGACTCCATAAAGATATACAACCTTGGAAACCCTATGGAGCAGCTCTTTTCTGTCCTACAGGGTTGCTGTGAGTTGGAATCAACTCCATAGCAGTGGGTTTGGTTTTGGTTTTAGGGAGGTGTGAAATGACACCACAGAGTCATAATTTAACAGTTCAGTGTTTAGCAGAGGTAGTGACATGTTCATAGAATGTTCACTCTAAAAATCATTTCCAGCTCCATAAAGAAATGCCTAAGATGAAGACTAGAACAGTTCAGGAGAAATAATGACAAGAGAATATAGTTTTGAACTGGGGAGAGGAATAATTAGCATAAAAGAGTTAGTAGCAACTTCAGCCATGGTTAGGCTTTAGAATGAGCATCTCTTGAGCTGGCAATATTTCAAGCACATTGCAGCTTTAATTTTATGCAGATTGCATATTTACACTATAATAAAATGTAGAATGGTTTGGTGGGGATACTTACTGCTGGGTACATAATTATTAATCAATATGTCTGTCCAAATCTGTCACATCAGTAACAGGGAAATTTAGATTTGCCTGTTGTCATCTAAATTCTCTTTAGGACTATATTTTACAATTGAATGGCTGATGAAGTATAGACAGTTCTCAGTAGCTAAAGAAGGAGTGGAAAAAGGAAGAGAAGGAGGAAGAAAAGGAGGAGAGAAAAAGAGAGAAAACAAGTCTTTAAATTTCCTCACAGAGCAGAAACACAAACGCATGTCCCTTGGACCTTGTCTGTCTACACTGTTGGGATGACAGCCTACCTCGCAGCTGGACCATTTTGGAGAGCCAGCTTGACTTATCATCTGAGGCCATGCCCCAACAGGCAAATATAGAGTGACATTTTCCTACACCCTGATTGATTTTGACCAGCCCAGCCTGACCTTTCCGTCAAAAAGAAAGCAAATTTTCTACTACAATTTAAGTTTTAACACAGATTCGACCAATGGGTCCATGAAACCACCGTCAGGGCCTATAAATTGCCTCCAGGTCCTCTCTCCAGCCTGATTTTTTTCTTGGTCCCTTTTTTATTTTAATTTCTAAGATAGAAAACAGGGGGAAGGAGGAAATAGTTGACCTCTAAATCTCCTTGAAACTTTAGACTTGGAATCAAATTTCCTTTACTTCATCTTTACATGAACTAGAATTTTTTCTGCCTTACACCGGTCCATTTTACACATGAGAGTTGGCACCTCCATTACCAATTTCTTTCAGATACAGCTTTTCTCCATGTCCCAGTCCTAATAAGAAAAGACAAACCTCAAAGGAAGCTTAAAATATTTAATGGCTTTGACTTTTAAACATAACCCAGATTAGATAATAAAGTTAAGTGATGATTCAACAATACACTAAGATATGAAACTGAACAAACTATACTCTTTTATAAAGTTTAACTCTAGAAACTTCTTCAAAGATGTAAGGCACTAGTGATGAAAAGGGAGAGGAGATAGTGTAAAATTTGAGATTATTTACTAGTCTTTGTGTTACATTCATATAGAGACAACTCAATTACACAACATCACAATCAAGGCAAACTAATTAAAATGAGGTGCCAACTAAAATTTAATAGAGATATATTTATTTAAAATTACATTGACTATTTAAGAACACATTATTCTACACATATTATACAAAAAAGATAAAAAGTACATTAATGGAACAATTGACCTAAATTGTATAAATCAACCAAAATAGTAATAAGATCATTTTTAATATTTCTCTTAATTTTTCAGCCAAACTAAGAATAAAGGAATCAAGAACCAGGGTCAAAACCTAGCCAGAGAAAAAGTATTGTTAGGACTTCATTGATTGACACCTCTTTTGCTACCACTGGTTACCACCGCCATGAAAACAAAATTCTAAGCTCATTTTGCGTCTCTGTGTCATTGGGCAAGAGAAGCCAATTGACAAAGCACAGTTCATAAGATTGTACCCTTTCAACAAGGGGATCGAGAGATAGAGCCTCTGGCTTCCCTTAAATTCCAAATTAAGCCTTCCACCAAGACTCCCAAAAGTGATGCCCTCAAGACAGGAAGGGGTTTGAGATATCTGCTCTTGTTTTTAGGTGCCATCAAGTCGGTTCTGACTCATAAAGACCCTGAGTACAACTGAACAAACCACAGCCTAGTCATACAACGTCCTTACAATCATTGTTATGTGAACTCATTGTTGCAGCCACTGTGTCAATCCATTTCACTGAGGATCTTCCTCTTTTTTGCTGACTCTCTACTTTATCAAGCATGATGTCCTTCTCCAGGGATTGAGTCTGGTTTCTATAGTATAGACAATGCCTAGTAATCTGATATGCTTTTGACCCCTTCAATTTGACACTACATGATTCCTATTCTGCTTTAGTTTATTTTCTTACCTAAAATCAGAGCTTACTGTTTGCTTTCCTATTATATTTATTTATAATAAATGGTCATTTATTGAACCAATATTAGAGGCTAATCTTTTAGCAAGTGGCTGAGAATAGGAAAATTATAAACAAAAACAAATAGGGTTTCTGTGTCTGAGGGCTGGCCATTAGGGAGAAGTAGAATTAAACAGCCTTGGAAGAAGTACAACCTTAGAAGCAAGGATGGAGAGATTGCGTCTTATATACTTTGGGCAAGTTGTCAGGAAGGATCAGTCCCCGGAGAAGGACATCATGCTTGGTAAAGCACAGGATCAGCAGAAAAGAGGAAGACCCTCAATGAGGTAGACTGACACAGTGGCTGCAACAACGGGCTCAAGCCTAACAATGATTCTAAGGATGGTGGAGGACGAGGCAGTGTTTCTTTCTGTTGTGTATAGGGTCACTATGAGTCAGAACTGATTTGACAGTACCTAATGGGCTTTTAATGACAACAACAACAGAATTAAATGAGCAACTAGAGTATATGAATGTTATAACCGAGAAACTCCAAAGACTTTATGGAGTCATAGAAGAGAAAATAATAATTTCAGAAGTGGAGTTCAGAACTCTACTACTCAGAAAAATGTTGGCAGCTGCTATGAAGGAACACTTTCTATGGCATTAGAATTTTATCCTATAGATTTTAAACAAGGCAATAATATTGTCGGACTTCAAGCTTAGAAATTCCGCACAGGAAACTGTAAGAAGAATGGATAAGATGATGAGATGAGATGAGACAGAAGACAGGAAACCATTTAGAAGTTGAGGAAACAAGACTGATAAAAATTAGTAGCAGGGGAATATGAGAATAGTGAGAGAGGGGAGAAGATGAGAATGATTCCAAGTTTTCTGGCTTGTGTTCACAGAGGTAGAGAGTGAAGGAAGAATGAGGATGGAGATGGTTCATTTGGGGGCATGCCTTGCCTCTGAGCCTGGCCTATGACCTGTGGGTATGTGACAGAATGTAATGTGAGGGGACATACCTAAACTGAAAGAAATTGAAGTGAAGCGAAGTTACTCAGACATACAAAAATGTGTGTAGGCTCTAGTGGACAAGAAGAGTTCTATTTTCCTACTGGGCGTAAGAATAATTCCATGAAGAGTAATTATATTCCTTGGGGCTGAATCATACCTCTCAAAGGTTACCTTTCTGCAGGACAGCAAAACAACAGCTCTGCTCAGCAACTAAACAAAACATAGGAACCACTTGGCTTTGTACAGCTATAGCCTGGGCTGAGGTATATCCAGCTGTCTTTCAATTTGTTCTAAAGGATATTTACCTTTTCCTTTCAACTCAATTCAACCAAAATATTCTGAGTGTCTACTTGAGATCACTACTTGGTATAAATGCCAGAGAAAGGAAGAGAAGAAAAGTGAAGATATGAGTAAGAAACAAACAAATAAATGTTATTACATAATAACTGCTCTGTGACAGGTGTATACATAACATCTCATTAAAGTCATAAACTCCTTCTTCAAGGAGATTAGGTCTCCTTGAAATGGAGTGATAAGATAGTTATTATTCTTGGTATTTAAAATATTTTAAATAAAAAAAATTTTCCTGTAAACAAAACAAACAAAAATGTAACCTTAAATCCTAACTCATATTAGAAGAAGCAATGAAGTCAAAGCTGTAATCATAGATTTACATATATTGCAGGAATCAAATACATTCCAGACATATGTACTATCAGAAACCTACTGGTCTTCACCACAAGTAGGGCTCAAACTAGAAATGCGAGCAAAGATCATGCCTGGGCAGCAATCAACATGACAGAGAAATCAATTGAAAGCAACAGATTGTTCTTTATTTCCTTGAAGGAAAATATTTCTCCTTAAAAATAATAATATCCCCTGACATTGATTAGCTTCTTTGTCTTCCTACAAAGTCTCCTAGAGGCCCTTCTCCCCTCATACGTAATGCTATCTCTGCTTCAGAAGAACCAGGAGCACTGCTAACTCCCTAACCCATTGGATAAAAACTGTGCTTTGCCTTTGGACTGTCTTTCCTCTACATAGACTAAGTATCTCCTCAAAAGTCCTAAACTACCAACCTGAGCTCAGCTCTTGTAAATTAATTCAGTGGCAATTTTGGCAAAGCATGATGCTTGTGCTTTGCATAAGTAAAGGAGACCATCAAAAGCCCCTCTTGGTGAAAATTTTACAACATCCGGCCACTGTTCTCTAATGACAAGTTCAAGGTTTGTCCATTGCTTCATCAGTCAATAAGTAACACAACACTCATCCCACTAACTGGAGAAAGTTACTCCACCAAAAGAAATTGAGAATTGCTCTAACCTAGGTGCTGATCAGCCGATATTTATTTTTTCACATGGAAGCAAACCCTTTATGTATTCTTAGCCTAACTGCTCAAAGTTTTGGTTGGTAAATACTGGGGAAGCATGTGTAGTAGAATCAATATGCCTACAAAGGCATGAAATACAATTTAAGGAAGGTCAGTAAGCAGAATGATTCTGAGGGGAAAATCTTTCCTTCAAAGGTGTAACAGTGTTTAGTCACATATTCTCTTGCAATAACAGATTCCATAGCTATCCCTCTAGGAAATGAGTTTATGTAAACGAGAACGTTCTGCTTTGTGCTGCGGAAGTCACAGAATGTGCCAGATGTTCACAATCCCAAGGCTCAGTTGCATGACGTTGGTGAGTATTTCACAAACCCCGATAGTGGAAATATTCAGCACCTACTGTTTTCTTTTGCCCATTCTGGAAAACAACAACAAAAAAAAGTATTTGTTGTATACCACTATATTGATTTTATTTTAAAATGTACCTGCCTTTATTTAAATTTATTTAAATTCTTCTTATAATGATATTTAAGGGGCTTTTGTGGCACTGCGCCAGATTTATATTATTAAAACCTAGGCATTTGCAAATGAACCTCTTTCAATTAGTGTTTCAGGAAGCAATTAAACTGTCTAAAGTATATTAATGAATACATTGGAACTGGGAAGCCGATCCTCCTAATACCCCCATTATTAATCCACCATCTGCTTTGCTGCCTCAGGAGCTTCCAGGATCTCTAACCTCAGGTCCACAAAACCCAATAGCTTGTTCAAAAAGGTTGCAGAAGCATACGTTTGTAATAAAGGTCAATATTCTATACAATATGTGAATCCTACATGTAGATTAAATATATACATTTTTCTCGGCTTTTTTACAGTTGCAGATGAAAATGCATGTTGGGTTCCCCCCCCCCTTTTCCTTCTGTGTTATGTGTCAAAACACTAACAGCTCTGTGAATATATTCTTGGATATAATACTCTGCTAAAAGCATGAGTGCTGTATGCACAAGCCATGATTTTTAAGGATATCATTAGGATCTTGGATGAGGTTGCCTTTTTTCATTAATGAAGGATGTAATTTGCTGCTGTGATTCTGCTTTTATCACAGGAAGTGATCCAGGTGCTGAAACATTTGTTAGCATCTCTTTCCAATACTCTTCCCAGAGTCCATGCTTACAGGGCAGGGTTATGGAGAACGCCAGGCTTTATAACCACAAAGATCTCAGAGTTTGCAGGATACAGACCAGAGGAAGAGGATGGAGGAGAGGGCAGAGAAGACCCAGTGTTGGGGCACCCCTCTTCTCCATGCTGGAAAGTCAGCAAGTCTTAAATAATCATGCTGGCTTTGGTGATGAATTGGTGCTGAGGCAGTCAAAAGTAAGGAGACCCAGACTCTGCTTTACACAATTCAGAGACTAGTAGAGATCAGAGGAAACAGACCCAAGGAAGCATTTTAAGCCAAAATAGGGAGATCGTTGTGAAGTGAGGAGCCAAGATGGAGTTCGAGGAGGAAGAGGGCCACGAGAAATATGTAGGATTTAGGAAAGGAAATGGAACAGAGAAACTTCCCACAGAACCCTGCACCTCTCTTACCTTATTTTTCATTAAGCACTATCATAATTAATTATGAAAATGCCTAACTTCCTCCTGGATTATAACTCTTTGAAAATGGAAATCATGTTGATCTTGTGTAGCTTTTTATCTCTAATTGTTGCACAATACTAGGTGTATAATGACTGTTCAATAACTCTGGGTCAAATGACTGAGTTGTGATGAGCTAGTGATAGGAGCCCTGGTGGCACAGTGAACAGTCTGAGATAGAAGGGCAATTCTGGTGTCCACTGGGATGGGAGCGAATGTGCTTTAGAAGAGCCTATGGAATTCTGGAATGCCACTTTTACCTTCTTAGGCAGGGAAGTGGGAGGTTGTGTTGTTGTTGTTGGGTGCCATCAAATCATTTCTGACTCATAGCAACCGAAAGCACAATAGAATGAAACACTGCCTGGTCCTGCACCATCCTCACAATCATGGCTATGTTTGAGCCCAAATGTTGCAGCTACTGTGTCAATTTATCTCCTCTTTTTCACTGACCTTCTATTTTACCAAACATGATGTCCTCCTCCAGAGACTCGTCCCTCCTGGTAACAGGTCCAAAGTAAGCAAGAAATCTCTTTATCCTCGCTTCTAAGGAGCATCCTGGCCGTACTTCTTCCAAGATGGATTTGTTTGTTCTTCTGACAGTACTTGATATATTCAGTATGCTTTGTTGACACCATAATTCAAAGGCATCAATTCTTCTTTGATCTTCCTTATTCATTGTCCAGCTTTCCATGCATGTTAGGCAATTAAAAATATTATGGATAAAAAAAGCAGATCTGAGGTGGAGCCAAGATGGCGGACTAGGCAGATGCTACCTCGGATCCCTCTTACAACAAAGACATGGAAAAACAAGTGAATCGATCACATAGATAACAATCTACAAACCTTGAACAACAAACACAGATTTAGAGACGGAGAACGAACTAATACGGGGAAGCAGCGATTGTTTTCAGAGCCTGGAGCCAGAGTACCAGTCAGGTACGGCACAAGCACAGAGAGCTGCTCCACCCCCCTGAACTAACACCGGGAGGGTTCCCAGCCAGTTTGCGCGGACAGTGTGGCGACGCAGTCGGTGGGAGAAGTCCCCGGGAGGCAGTGACTGGTCTTGGAGTGGGGAGAGCAGCGTCCCAGCCAGGGAACCGTCCCGCCGGGATTTGGACTGGACGCAGGTACGGCATAAACACGGAGAGCTGCTCCACCCACCTGAACTAACCCCAGGAGGGGGCCCAGCCAGTTCGCTCGGGCAGCGTGGGACGCAGCCGGTAGGAGAAGTCCCCGGGAGGCAGCGACTGGTATTGGAGCGGGGAGAGCAGCGTCCCAGCCGGGACACTCGATCACGGCACAAGCACGGAGAGCTGCTCCACTCACCTGAACTAACCCAAGAGGGGGCCCAGCCAGTTCGCGGGGGCGGCATGGTGACGTGGCTGGCGGGACGAGAAGTCCCTGGGAGGCAACGACTGATTTTGGAGTCGAGAGTTCACCGTCCCAGCAGGGGAGCCTTGACCCTGGGCGTGGGGCTGGAAGAGGAGGATCTGACCATGACTCCAGCGGGCCAGACCCGCCGGGGGCAATCTCCACACAGCCAGCATACATAGGCAACGCGCCCCACGGGAATCGCAGATATAATAGTCATTCCAAGCAAGACAAGCAACTCTTGCTATATTCTGAGGTGCTATTCTCCTATCTCTCTGTTCCCTCCCCCACCCTCCCCAGGCCGCTTCATTGACATCCGAATAGCCTAAGCCAGAGGGAGAACTCTGATAGGGATCTGACTGCATTTTTTTTTTAGCGGATTTTCTGGAAAAACTAGTTTCCCAGCGATGGCTCGGAGACAGCAATCCATATTAAACCACTTAAAGAAGCAGACCATGACAGCTTCTCCAACCCCCCAAAACAAAAGAATCAAAATCTTTCCCAAATGAAGATACAATCCTGGAATTATCAGATACAGAATATAAAAAACTAATTTACAGAATGCTTCAAGACATCACAAATGAAATAAGGCAAAATGCAGAAAAAGCCAAGGAACACACTGATAAAACTGTTGAAGAACTCAAAAAGATTATTCAAGAACATAGTGGAAAAATTAATAAGTTGCAAGAATCCATAGAGAGACAGCATATAGAAATCCAAAAGATTAACAATAAAATTTCAGAATTAGACAATGCAATAGGAAGTCAGAGGAGCAGACTCGAGCAATTAGAATGCAGACTGGGACATCTGGAGGACCAGAGAATCAACACCAACATAGCTGAAAAAAAATCAGATAAAAGAATTAAAAAAAATGAAGAAACCCTAAGAATCATGTGGGACTCTATCAAGAAGGATAACCTGCGGGTAATTGGAGTCCCAGAACAGGGAGGGGGGACAGAAAACACAGAGAAAATAGTTGAAGAACTCCTGATAGAAAACTTCCCTGACATCATGAAAGACGAAAGGATATCTATCCAAGATGCTCATCGAACCCCATTTAAGATTGATCCAAAAAGAAAAACACCAAGACATATTATCATCAAACTCACCAAAACCAAAGATAAACAGAAAATTTTAAAAGCAGCCAGGGAGAAAAGAAAGGTTTCCTTCAAGGGAGAATCAATAAGAATAAGTTCAGACTACTCAGCAGAAACCATGCAGGCAAGAAGGGAATGGGACGACATATACAGAACACTGAAGGAGAAAAACTGCCAGCCAAGGATCATATATCCAGCAAAACTCTCTCTGAAATATGAAGGCAAAATTAAGATATTTACAGACAAACACAAGTTTAGAGAATTTGCAAAAACCAAACCAAAGCTACAAGAAATACTAAAGGATATCGTTTGGTCAGAGAAACAATAATATCAGATATCAGCACAACACAAGTTCACAAAACAGAACGTCCTGATATCAACTCAAATAGGGAAATCACAAAAACAAACAAATTAAGATTAATTAAAAAAAAATACACATAACAGGGAATCATGGAAGTCAATATGTAAAAGATCACAATAATCAAAAAGAGGGACTAAATACAGGAGGCACTGAACTGCCATATGGAGAGTGATACAAGGCGATATAGAACAATACAAGTTAGGTTTTTACTTAGAAAAATAGGGGTAAATAATAAGGTAACCACAAAAAGGTATAACAACTCTATAACTCAAGATAAAAGTCAAGAAAATCGTAACGACTCAACTAACATAAAGTCAAACACTATGAAAATGAAGATCTCACAATTTACTAAGAAAAACGCCTCAGCACAAAAAAGCATGTGGAAAAATGAAACTGTCAACAACACACATGAAAAGGCATCAAAATGACAGCACTAAAAACTTATTTATAATTACGCTGAATGTAAATGGACTAAATGCACCAATAAAGAGACAGAGAGTCACGGACTGGATAAAGAAACATGATCCATCTATATGCTGCCTACAAGAGACACACCTTAGACTTAGAGACCCAAACAAACTAAAACTCAAAGGATGGAAAAAAATATATCAAGCAAACAATAAGCAAAAAAGAAGAGGAGTAGCAATATTAATTTCTGACAAAATAGACTTTAGACTTAAATCCACCACAAAGGATAAAGAAGGACACTATATAATGATAAAAGGGACAATTGATCAGGAAGACATAACCATATTAAATATTTATGCACCCAATGACAGGGCTGCAAGATACATAAATCAAATTTTAACAGAATTGAAAAGTGAGATAGATACCTCCACAATTATAGTAGGAGACTTCAACACACCACTTTCGGAGAAGGACAGGACATCCAGTAAGAAGCTCAATAGAGACACGGAAGATCTAATTACAACAATCAACCAACTTGACCTCATTGACTTATACAGAACTCTCCACCCAACTGCTGCAAAGTATACTTTTTTTTCTAGCGCACATGGAACATTCTCTAGAATAGACCACATATTAGGTCATAAAACAAACCTTTGCAGAGTCCAAAACATCGAAATATTACAAAGCATCTTCTCAGACCACAAGGCAATAAAACTAGAGATCAATAACAGAAAAACTAGGGAAAAGAAATCAAATACTTGGAAAATGAACAATACCTTCCTGAAAAAAGTCTGGGTTATAGAAGACATCAAGGAGGGAATAAGGAAATTCTTAGAAAGCAACGAGAATGGAAATACTTCCTATCAAAACCTCTGGGACACAGCAAAAGCAGTGCTCAGAGGCCAATTTATATCGATAAATGTACACATACAAAAAGAAGAAAGAGCCAAAATCAGAGAACTGTCCCGACAACTTGAACAAATAGAAAGTGAGCAACAAAAGAATCCATCAGGCACCAGAAGAAGACAAATAATAAAAATTAGAGCTGAACTAAATGAATTAGAGAACAGAAAAACAATTGAAAGAATTAACAAAGCCAAAAGCTGGTTCTTTGAAAAAATTAACAAAATTGATAAACCATTGGCTAGACTGACTAAAGAAATACAGGAAAGGAAACAAATAACCCGAATAAGAAACGAGAAGGACCACATCACAACAGAACCAAATGAAATTAAAAGAATCATTTCAGATTATTATGAAAAATTGTACTCTAACAAATTTGAAAACCTAGAAGAAATGGATGAATTCTTGGAAAAACACTACCTACCTAAACTAACACATTGAGAAGTAGAACAACTAAATAGATCCATAACAAAAAAAGAGATTGAAACGGTAATCAAAAAACTTCCAACAAAAAAAAGCCCTGGCCCGGATGGCTTCACTGCAGAGCTCTACCAAACCTTCAGAGAAGAGTTAACACCCCTACTTCTGAAGGTATTCCAAAGCATAGAAAATGACGGAATACTACCCAACTCATTCTATGAAGCCACCATCTCCCTGATACCAAAACCAGGTAAAGACATTACAAAAAAAGAAAATTATAGACCTATATCCCTCATGAACATAGATGCAAAAATCCTCAACAAAATTCTAGCCAATAGAATCCAACAACACATCAAAAAAATAATTCACCATGATCAAGTGGGATTTATACCAGGTATGCAAGGCTGGTTTAATTTCAGAAAAACCATTAATGTAATCCATCACATAAATAAAACAAAAGACAAAAACCACATGATCTTATCAATTGATGCAGAAAAGGCATTTGACAAAGTCCAACACCCATTTATGATAAAAACTCTTACCAAAATAGGAATTGAAGGAAAATTCCTCAACATAATAAAGGGCATCTATGCAAAGCCAACAGCCAATATCACTCTAAATGGAGAGAACCTGAAAGCATTTCCCTTGAGAACGGGAACCAGACACGGATGTCCTTTATCACCGCTCTTATTCAACATCGTGCTGGAAGTCCTAGCCAGGGCAATTAGGCTAGACAAAGAAATAAAAGGTATCCAGATTGGCAAGGAAGAAGTAAAGTTATCACTATTTGCAGATGACATGATTATATACACAGAAAACCCTAAGGAATCCTCCAGAAAACTACTGAAACTAATAGAAGAGTTTGGCAGAGTCTCAGGTTATAAAATAAACATACAAAAATCACTTGGATTCCTCTACATCAACAAAAAGAACACCGAAGAGGAAATAACCAAATCAGTACCATTCACAGTAGCCCCCAAGAAGATAAGATACTTAGGAATAAGTCTTACCAAGGATGTAAAAGACCTATACAAAGAAAACTACAAAGCTCTACTCCAAGAAATTCAAAAGGACATACTTAAGTGGAAAAACATACCTTGCTCATGGATAGGAAGACTTAACATAGTAAAAATGTCTATTCTACCAAAAGCCATCTATACATATAACGCACTTCCGATCCAAATTCCAATGTCATATTTTAAGGGGATAGAGAAACAAATCACCAGTTTCATATGGAAGGGAAAGAACCCCCGGATAAGCAAAGCACTACTGAAAAAGAAGAAGAAAGTGGGAGGCCTCACTTTACCTGATTTCAGAACCTATTATACAGCCACAGCAGTCAAAACAGCCTGGTACTGGTACAACAACAGGCACATAGACCAATGGAACAGAATTGAGAACCCAGACATAGATCCATCCACGTATGAGCAGCTGATATTTGACAAAGGACCAGTGTCAATTAACTGGGGAAAAGAAAGCCTTTTTAACAAATGGTGCTGGCATAACTGGATATCCATTTGCAAAAAAATGAAACAGGACCCATACCTTACACCATGCACAAAAACTAACTCCAAGTGGATCAAAGACCTAAACATAAAGACTAAAATGATAAAGATCATGGAAGAAAAAATAGGGACAATCCTAGGAGCCCTAATACAAGGCATAAACAGAATACAAAACATTACCAAAAATGATGAAGAGAAACCCGATAACTGGGAGCTCCTAAAAATCAAACACCTATGCTCATCTAAAGACTTCACCAAAAGAGTAAAAAGACCACCTACAGACTGGGAAAGAATTTTCAGCTATGACATCTCAGACCAGCGCCTGATCTCTAAAATCTACATGATTCTGTCAAAACTCAACCACAAAAAGACAAACAACCCAATAAAAAAGTGGGCAGGGGATATGAACACACATTTCACTGAAGAAGATATTCAGGCAGCCAACAGATACATGAGAAAATGCTCTCGATCATTAGCCATTAGAGAAATGCAAATTAAAACTTACGATGAGATTCCATCTCACTCCAACAAGGCTGGCATTAATCCAAAAAACACAAAATAATAAATGTTGGAGAGGCTGCGGAGAGATTGGAACTCTTATACACTGCTGGTGGGAATGTAAAATGGTACAACCACTGTGGAAATCTATCTGGCGTTATCTTAAACAGTTAGAAATAGAACTACCATACAACCCAGAAATCCCACTCCTCGGAATATACCCTAGAGATACAAGAGCCTTCACACAAACAGATATATGCACACCCATGTTTATTGCAGCTCTGTTTACAATAGCAAAAAGTTGGAAGCAACCAAGGTGTCCATCAACGGATGAATGGGTAAATAAATTGTGGTATATTCACACAATGGAATACTACGCATCGATAAAGAACAGTGACGAATCTGTGAAACATTTCATAACATGGAGGAACCTGGAAGGCATTATGCTGAGCGAAATGAGTCAGAGGCAAAAGGACAAATATTGTATAAGACCACTATGATAAGATCTTGAGAAATAGTAAACCTGAGAAGAACACATACTTTTATGGTTACGAGGGGGGGAGGGAGGGAGGGTGGGAGAGGGTTTTTTATTGATTAATCAGTAGATAAGAAATGCTTTAGGTGAAGGGAAAGACAACACTCAGTACATGGAAGGTCAGCTCAATTGGACGGGACCAAAAGCAAAGAAGTTTCCGGGATAAAATGAATGCTTCAAAGGTCAGCGGAGCAAGGGCGGGGGTCTGGGGACCATGGTTTGCGGGGACTTCTAAGTCAATTGGCAAAATAATTCTATTATGAAATCATTCTGCATCCCACTTTGAAATGTGGCGTCTGGGGTCTTAAATGCTAACAAGCGGCCATCTAAGATGCAGCAATTGGTCTCAACCCACCTGGAGCAAAGGAAAATGAAGAACACCAAGGCCACACAACAACTAAGAGCCCAAGAGACAGAAAGGGCCACATGAACCAGAGACCTACATCATCCTGAGACCAGAAGAACTAGTTGGTGCCCGGCCACAATCGATGACTGCCCTGACAGGGAGCACAGCAGAGGACCCCTGAGGGAGCAGGAGATCAGTGGGATACAGACCCCAAATTCTCATAAAAAGACCAAACTTAATGGTCTGACTGAGACTAGAGGAATCCCGGCGGCCATGCTCCCCAGACCTTCTGTTGGCACAGGACAGGAACCATCCCCGAAGACAACTCATCAGACATGAAAGGGACTGGTCAGCGGGTGGGAGAGAGATGCTGATGAAGAGTGAGCTAATTATATCGGGTGGACACTTGAGATTGTGTTGGCAACTCTTGTCTGGAGGGGGGATGGGAGGATAGAGAGAGAGGGAAGCTGGCAAAATTGTCAAGAAAGGAGAGACTGAAAGGGCTGACTCAAGAGGGGGAGAGCAGGAGTGAGATGTATGTAAACTTATATGTGACAGACTGATTGGATTTGTAAACGTTCACTTGAAGCTTAATAAAAGTTAATTAAAAAAAATATATATTATGGCTTGCGTCAGGCTACTTTAGTCCTCAAAGTGTAGGTCTCTTGCAGCAGGTTTGACCAATGCAATGCATCTTTTTGCTTTCTTGACTGCTGGCTCCATGGGTGTTGGTTGAGGATACAGAAAGGTTAATTTGGTCACAGATTTACCATGTCCTCTGCTGAGTCTTTGAACGTGTTGTCCTTTTCCACACAGGGCAGAGTCTTCAAGACCTAATACATAAAGAAGACACAGCAAACACACACACACACACGCACAAAATCCCTGCTAACGTGTGAGTGCAATCATGTGCCTTTGCCATGTCTTCACCCTCTGATGGCTCATCTACTAGCAATGTAAATTCACAGGGAGTTGCTTTCATGTGAGACATCTGCTTCATTATTCACTTGTTCTTTTAGAACTGTATGTTCCAGAGGTAGGTGGTGTCTTGATGAGAGGGCAACCATGGCATAGTGAGAAGGTGTGAAGAGATGTGTGAAGGAAAACGAACTAGCATTTGCTAAGCTGAAATATTATTATGCGCTGTGTACTTCAAATATACAAACTCACCCAGGCAGGTAGTATAAACCCCAGTTTACACAGGACAACATGAGGCTAAGAGATGTGCAATCATCTGCCCAGAGCCACACATCTGATAAGGAGGGGAGCTGAGGTTTGATCCATGTCTACTTAACTCCAAAGTCTGTGCTCTTTCTACTTCATCAAGTTTCCTCTTATTGTGAAAGCAATGTAAAACGAACATCCCCTTCTGTGACCACATATGTTCTCCTTTATTATTTTCTGTTCCATACCTGGCCTATTAACTGAGCTGCCCCACTCATCCTCTGCCTGGCAACTGTCACTCTGAAGCTGGCATCAGTCAACAAAGATTTCCCATGGAATTTTTTCTCTTGTACTTTCTGTATTCATCTTACGACTGGTCCCTAGTCCCTCAGATTTTTGGCTCTGCATCCTCAGGTATGACTCATTATAACTGATTTGTTGGCCTTTGGCTCCCCACCCTGCCCCTACCTTCACTTGCTCCTCTGGTTTTTATATTCATTACAGCCATGGGAGACATCCTTCTCCCCCATGTCCATTCCTACTTATAGTGAATGAGTCTTCTCCTGCCTCACCACCTAAGTCAACCCTTAAGGTTTCTGATAAATATAATAATGGAAGTGTGAGAGGGCATGTAGAATAGTATGATAGGATCCAGACAAGCTGGCATTTAACGCTAGAATTAGGATCAACCAAACATGCAGTTTGGAGACAGGCACTGGTTTCCCTATCATTATAAAAATAAGGGTATTGCACACAGGACTTGTGAGATTCCTTCTGGAACTAATAATGTATTAGTTCATAACATCTCAACAGCTCTGTTTATACTTGGCTATCATTTCTATAAAAGACTTCGGTGACTCACCAGAGAATTGGATCTCTTTCATATGCTTCTTGGGATTAACAACAACAGAAGAAAAACAACTTTGGGACAATAAACCATACGGCTCTGATTGTTGCAAGAGCAGACATCAGGAAATATAATAGAGTCTAGCCTAGAAATATTAAGGCAAAGTGTAGGTGAAAAAAGCGGCAGCTGCTAAAATAGTAGCATATCGAATGCACCCTGTGTGGACACGTTCCCTCATTTCACTTTTGCTTATGTTGCCTGTCAATATGCCTTTGCATGGAATACACAATATTTCCATGTTTTTTTAGCAAGCATTTATTTTCAGTACCAACTCCATGCACACACTGAAGATAAACAAGAGGTGAATAAGAACTGGAGGAATTTAAATCTAGATACTGCAGGGGTCCTGCTCTCAGAAGCTTTATGAGTGATTTGGTGCAGAGACACCATAGTTACTCATGTACAAATAAAACATTTCTTAGCATTTCAGATAACTAATTCATTATTTATATTCTCTCTTGCCAATAGTAAGTGTGCAGATTTTTTTTTAATATTATTTATTTATTTTAAATAGGACCGGTCCAGGTCAAAGATAGGCTTGTTAAAACTATTTTATCTCTTCAACTTCAGTGAAACCAATTCTCTAGCCATTGAGTTAAAAATTCCATCTGGAATATCTGAAGAATACAGAATAACAGTCTTTGTCTCTGGAAGGCCTTGGGAAAAGTATACATAACTGCTATGGGTTATACCCAGTGTACCCAGTGCCGTCTATGGGTTATATCCTAATAAAAAAAAAAACATTGCTGCCAAGTCAGTTCCAACTCATAACGATCCTATAAGACAGAGTAGAACTGCTCCATAAGGTTTCCAAGGAGTGGCTGGTGGATTTGAACTTCTGACATTTTGGTTGGCAGCCGTAGCTCTTAACCACTGTGCCACCAGGGCTCCTAATAGCTCCTCATTAATAGCTTGGTGATCTAGCTGGCAACTTGGATCAATTAAACCTTTTCCCAATTCAATACCATCCTCAGTTTTCTACCTTTATAAACGATTGAAATTCTACCTCTTGCAAGAAGCATCTCCTGAATAACTACAAAAAAAAAAAAAAAATGATTTCCACTACATATAAGATGACCAGAACTCCAAAATTTCCACACACAGGAATCCCCTCATGCCCAGGCAAACTAGGACAGTTAGTGGCCCTACATCCATACCCCTCCCTATGAACGTATAACTTCCTAGAAATGATGTCTTTATACTAATTTATTACTCCAAATTAGCTTGTGTTCCCACACAGTGGGAGTGTTTTACGATGGCTGGAAGGGAGACACAGTTGTTTGTATATTCTTTTACATGGTTTTACATGCCAGAGCCACCTGTTCCTTGGTTATGCTGGCCAGACCACATTTCGTTACGTTAGCCAGGGCCACGTGCTCCATACAATCCCCCAATCCAAGAAACAGAAGCTTGCCTTGGGTGGGCCTAAAGAAAAAGGCTTTTTTCACAACTAATGATTAGAAAAATAGAATATCAGTAACATGTATTAATTTTCAGACATTTAATTTATCTGGCATCAGTCAGTCAACAATCAAGTATTTAATGAGATAGTCTTTGAACGGATCATACAGGCAGGAGCTCCGGATTGGTGGTAAAAAAATAAATGGTTTCTAATCCAGCTTTGGACTTTCTGGTTGTCTGTGTTGAACATGCACTTAATCCCTCTGAGTTTAAGTTTCATTATTTTTAAAATGGAAATAATCATATCTACTTTACAGGAAAGCTATGGAAATTACACAAAGACTCAAGAAAGTGATCAGCACAGTGTCTTCTAAAAATTAACCAAATTAAATAAACAAACTAGTCTTGTGCTTAATATAATGAGGGGCACAAAAGAATAATAAAATATAATTCTCCAAAAAGTAGTTAGAGATTCAAAGGTTCTACCCTCTTTGCCTAGGCATTTTCACCCTCACCCAAAGCTTCAATTACCATCTACACATCTAAGCCTCCCACTTCATAGCTCTAGTCCTGATCTCACTTTGGAGATACTGACCCACATATTGAGCTCCACTTGGATGACTGAAAAATACATTAAACTCAATAGCATCGAGACAAAAATCAAATCCTTTTCATCTCAAATCTGGTTGTCCTCCAGTTTCTTCTGTAAATAACGTCACTATCCAATTAACGGTGCATGTCAGAAACCTTGGAGCAACCCTTAACCTCTTCCTCTCCTTAACCCCACATCCATGCCATCACTGAGTCCTATTCATTTTACCTCCTAAATCATTCCACCTCTCTTTATGTCTACCTCCATCATCCTGGCCTAAGGTGCCAACATTGCTTTCCTAGATTAGTTCAATAACTTCTTAAGTGGTCTCCCCAAAATCTGCTTTCCCTCTAATCTTTTCTCAGATAGGCCCAGAGTAAAACATGAAAAATAAAACTAGGGTATGTCCCTGCCCTGTGGCAAAGCCCTGAGTAGTTTTCTATTGCTCATAGAATAAAGATTACAATTCTTCAAAAGGTTTACAAGGCACCCTGCTGTGTTCTGCAGCTTGTCTCATAGCACACAACACAACTCTCCAATTCACATTTCGTGTAGACTTGGTTTCCACCATGGCGCTTTCTGCACATACTGTTCCCCAAGGCAAGAATACTTTACCTTTCCCCTACCCTTTTCCTAACAATTTCTATTTATCCTTCAGGTTTCAATTCAAAATTTACTTTGTCAGCGAAGCATCATATAAGTTCCCCAAACACCCTATATTTATCCTCCAAAAAGCATTTAAAATAGTTCTCACTTTCATACCATTTGCAATTAATTAATGTCTGTGCCCTTTACCAGATTATAACTTCTCTGGGGTGGGTCCACATCTGGCTTTGCTCACCATTATGCCCATGGAACCTATAGTAAGTGCTCAATAAAAACATGTTGATGGATGAGTAAGTGGGTGAGCAAGTGAATGAATGAATAAACAGTAAATGTTACAGGCCGTATCATCCCTATGTGTCAAAGCATCTGGCAATGGAGAGTCAGGAGAAGAAAGCTGTGGAGAGTATTAAAGGATTCCCTGAGGAGGCAATAACCATTGAAGATAACGATTGAGACAGTGGTACTGGGATTAGAATTTAGATATGTAAAGAAGCTGGGTGAGGATGCTTTCCAGGTATTGCCCTCAACAGGTAAAAATTCTCAGAGGCTGGAATAATCATTTCATATACAGAGAAGAGTGAAAAGATCCACTAGCCTAACCATAGGAGAATGGTATTAAAGCCCAGTGTGTTTAATGGGTCAGTATGAGACCAGAGGAAAGGGAGGGTGCTCAGTTCAGATTCTATAGTGATGCAGATCATTTGTTTCAATTTCCAGCTGTGATTGGTGTTTCAAATGGGTACTTTAAGTTAAAGCAAGAAGTGAAAGATTCCTGGATGGACGGCAATGATCAAAAGTTCTTTTTCAGGAGAGGGGCTGTCATCTGTTTGTTTGGGTTGATATAGGCTTTTATTTCACTCTATAGAGACAAGTGACTCTATGTGTTACCACCAGTCACATTATTAACTGTACTGGCATTTTATTTCTAAGTCAGGATACTCTGAGGCCAAGCAAAGAGGAAGCATTAGAGAAGAGGCCTTGCCACAGGCTGCTGACTACCTGACATTTCAGAATGAAGAATCATCATCCTGGAAATATTTTAAGCACTTTTTCTTCCATACCCCAATCAGAAAGCTGTTACAATAAAACGCAAAAGTAGGTTTGTGCAGTCTGCTCACTTGCCACAGGTATAGCCCAACCAACCCAACCCATTGCCGTTGAGTTGCTTCTGATTCATAGTGACACTACAGGACAAAGTACAACTGCCCCATAGGGTTTCCAAGGAGCAACTGGTGGATTTGAACTTGAGACCTTTTGGTTAGCAGCTGAGCTCTTAACCACTATGCCAAGGAATCATATTTCAGGCATTTAAAACAATGCAAGTTCGCCCCTATCTAGGTGATTGATAAAGATGCTTTGATACAGCTACTGGCATCCAAACAGCAACCTGTGCCACTTTCCAAAGGAACTGCAGGGACGAAATTTTCCAACATGAAGGGCTTAAGCAGTATGAATTGGGAAGGAGGAAAAATTATGGTGGAAATAGTCACGACTAGAAGTCATTCACCAGGCGCTCCTTGGAAACTCTATGGGGGCAGTTCTACTCTGTCATATAGGATCGTTATGAGTTGGAATCAACTCGACAGCACCGGGTTTGGTTTGGTTTAGAAGTCATTAGCTGCCAATTGCAAGACCCAGGTGTTTTGACACCTACATGGACCAGAGCTCAAGTTACCTATAAAGGAAAGACCTGGTCAAATAAACATGGTGGAAATTAAGGACAGTAGGCTATGGTGAGAAGTGTTTGGAAGCACCATATACATTAAAAAAGCAGAGAGATTGGGGGACCAGTTGACAATGGTTCTAATGACATTTGAAGTTCTTTGTATAAGTAATATCCCTATGAGCTTGGTGACCCGTTTCTGAGAGGGAAGTATGAGTTCAATTGGGCAGGACTGCTGGGGTCAGAAGTGTCACTGTAATCACCCATGCCTTTGTCATAGAGTATGACAGAGCTCAATATCTTTATTACCCATTCAACATCTTTATTGATGACTGAGGTGAAGGAATCGAAAATGTGCTCATCAAATTTGCAGATTTGCTAATACCCCCACAATACAGGAATAAAAGTCTAACTGACTTTGGCAAAATGAAGTGACTCTTCAGTGGGTCACTTTGGGACAGGGGAAAATAAACAAGGGTTCCAAGCTGTCCACAAACTAAATACAAACATCCTAGGCACAGAAATCAACCTTCCTTCACCCTCTTTCATTTTCAGGTCTTTAATAAAGTTATAGGTTACATTTTAGACACCACATTTTAAAAGTATGGTGAAAAAGGATTCAGAAAAGACCAATACACACATAATCAAAGAAAAAAAGGAATGATTGGGGCCAAACACACAGAAGGTGCTTAATAATTATTTATTCAATGGGGAAAAGTAGGAGACAGAAAGAAAGGAAGGAGGGAGGGAAGGCAGTCAGGCAGGCAGGGTCATTACTCAAAACTGGAAAGAGTAAATACTCATCATATTAAAACAAGAACTACAACAAATGATCTACCTGTGTCCCGCCCTCAGCTTTGGAATTTTACAATACCTGACTTTGTAACTGCTCTTTCCTGCAATTCAGAACAGACAAGAACCACGCTCAGAAAATGACCCCATGGTCATGGAAAAGACCTTAGATCAGGCTTCATCTTCCAGTGTCCCCTCTCCATCTATGCCTGTCTCCAGAATTTCATACTCTGGCCACATTCTCTCTAGATCCTGAAGATAGAACTGAAACTTCAGAGTTCAGGAAAACAAAGAAACATTCACACAAATAAACATTCAAAAGGTTCATCTCAAATCTGACTTGAAGGTGAAACTAGATCGGAGACAGGTATCTATGCCCCCTCACACCAGTGGTTTTTGAACTTGGCTGTGTATTATACTCATCTGCGAAGGTTGGAATCCTCCTCAGGACCAGTCAGCCCTGTCACTGCTAGTTGCCATTCAGCTGATTCAGAGTCACGGAGACCCCACGTGTGCAGAGTAAAACTGCTCTATAAGGTTTTCAAGGCCGTGGCCTTTCAGAAGCAGATTGCCAGACCTGTCTTCTGAGGCATCTCTGGGTGGGTTTGAACTGCCAGCTTTTTGGTTACTAGTCAACCTTTTGGATACAGGTCAGACCTAAGACCAATTAAATCTGACTTGCAGGGAGTGAGTCCCAGGCATTAAAAAAAAAAAAGCATTAGGCTTCTTTTAAAGCTCTCCAGGTGACTCTGATGTTCAGCCAAGGCTGAGAACCACTGGTTTATAGCCTATTTGGTTATTTTGCTTCACCTCAGAACAGTCCCCGGAAGAATTCATCCCCAAAAGAGCTGGTAGGCAACCCTAACAAATTTCCTTTACTTAAGGAACTGAGGCAGGCACTTCTAGCTGGGTGGTACTACTACAAACTTCTCAAATTGTAATGTGCATATAAATGCTACAGGATATCTCATTAAAATGCAAAATACAGGTTCTAATTCAGTAAGCCTGAGGTAGGCTGGACATTCTGCATTTCTAACAAGTCCCCATGGGATGCTGATGCTGCCAGTCTGCAGACCACACTTGAAGAGCTGGAGCTGTAACTTCAAGCTTACATTAGCTAATCATCACAGCCTTCAACCAACTTTAACATCCAATTAGCAATGTCCTGGAGTCCCCGGGTGGTGCAAACATTAATGGACTCGGCTGCTAACTGAAAGGTTGGAAGTTTGAATCCACCCAGAAGTGCCAGAGGCACCTCGAAAGAAAGGCCTGATAATCTACTTCTGAAATATCAGCCATTGAAAATCCTATGGAGCATGGTTCCACCCTGACACACATGGGGTCTCCAGGAGTTGAAATCAACTGGTTAGCAACTGGTTTTAGTAATGCCCTTGGCTCTAAATCAATAGAGACTGATAGCTTACTCTCCTTGTTCTCTGATACTGATAGTATAATTCTCCATCCAAAGCAGGTACAGTTGGGAGCCTTAGTACCCCCTAAGACTATCTAGACAGGTGATTCTCAAGCTATAATGTGCATGCTAATCACTGGGGAATACTGTTAAAATACATATTCTGATTCAGCAGGTCTGCAACGGGGCATGAGATTTTACACTTTCCACAAGTTCCCAGGTGATGCCAATACTGCTGGCCCATGACCAACCTTGAGTAGCAAGAATCTAGGGGAACTTTTATTGACTTCAAATACTGTGGTATCTGAACTTTGGAGTCCCCAACTTAAGAGCTCTCCCAATTTAGCTCACTTGGTTAGGTTCCAAAACTCTGACACTTAACCTCTTTGAGAAAAAAAAAAAAAAAAAAAAAAAAAACCCAGACACATAATCATCTCTGACCACAATTTTCTTGCATTGCTATCAGCCAGAATTTTTAATGACCCCTACATTACAATAAGAAAAAGGTCCATTTCTAAGTCTTAAAAAAAATAATAATAATCCAGTCTCAAAAGGGGAAGGAAGTATATCTGATATGGAAAACCAGCCGTATTTAGGACCTTTAGGGTAATGATTACATGACCACACAACTCTTGTGTAAATGAAGGTTTCCCTGATCTCAGACAGCCAGGGGTTGATCAAATCTCAGGAAAGTTCCGGTAAAAATTTAAGGATATGCATAAGTTGTTTAATACAGGACTATTCAGCATTACAATTATTTTAATTGTTATTAGTTCCTCTTTTAAAATAAAAAAGAACACAGCCCTCAGAGAAATATTGATTCTTTCCTCTCAGTTCAATACATTTAAAAGCCAGTTGGAAGCATTCAGAAAGAAACAGAGACAAGCATATTGGACCACAAACTTTAAGACTTAATTTCCAGATCCAATTTAACATTGACATTCTCTGTGAACATAGGCTGTCTCAAGTCACCTTGAACTAGGTTGTCTCCTCTAAAGAGTGGGGTATTTATTGTAGACTTTTAATGAAGGTCAAATGAGATAATGAGCTTGCAAGTGCTTTGAAAAAGCACAAAATACTATGCACATATGAAAGCTTCTTCAGGTTGAGTGGGTTTGTACAGGAAAGGCCACCTAACTTGGAAACTTCTATACAGTTTAACAAGCATTCATTGAGTACAGTTGTGAGCCAGAAAACTTTACAGGGGTAGTTTTTCTAGCTTGCCAAGAAATACTGTCATAGCCCCAGAGCTTTGGTCCTTAGGACCCATACCAGTCCACAGTCACGTAGAAAAGGCTCCCAGTTTGACAACATCCCAGTCACTGTCTTGGCCGTGATCACCATAGAGAGTGACTTACTGTCTTTGTAGTTTACACATGTGTGTGGTATGAGGCTGATGGATAAAGAAGCAAGGTGAAAAAGGTGAGTTTCTCTTTTGGGCCAAGCCAAGCTACAGCCTCTACTCTAAGCCATGAAAGGTAATCACAGTGTAGGTAGTATAGGCTGACCTGGGTCCCAATTCAACTTATGCTTTTGCCTACTAACTGTGTTACAGGAATATCATTTACCCTATTGACATTCAGTTTTCTGATCTGCAAAGTAGGAATGCTATGTTTTGTGGGAATTCACTTTCTTCTCTCTTGCTTAAAATTTGAGATTCTTCATAAAAATATCCTGTTAATTTTATAAACTGTCTTCAGATTATACAAGCGGTATTAAAAAAACATATCTTGATAACCTACTTACATGATGTGCTTGCCTTCTGAGGCTCCCAGAACCCGTGCCCCATCCGACTTATGAGCAGAGAACACAATCAAAGAGCTACATTCCTGTTTTCAAAGTCTAAATCCAAGAGAATAAAGTTGTGAGAGAGTCAGCAAGTCTTCCTGCTCAAAGCTATCTAGTTTCAATCTACCTGGTTCCGAATTCTAGTTTTCATGGCTAAACTTAACTTCTTTCAGAGATAATGTCTATTATGAGTTGAATAGTTGTTATTGTTGTTAGGAGCTGTAGAGTTGGTTCCAACTCATAGGAACCCCATGTACAACAGAACAAAATTCTGCCTGGTCTTGCGCCATCCTCACAGTCATTGCTGAGTTTGAGCTCGTTGTAGCCACTGTGTCAAACCATCTCATTGAGGATCTTCCTCTTTTTCACTGACTTTCTTTTTTTTTTCTTCTTCACCAAGCATGTCATTCTCTAAGAAATTGTCCCTCCTGATAACATATCTAAAGTATGCGAGATGAAATCTCACCGTCCTTGTTTCTAAGGATCATTCTGGCTGTGCTTCTTCTAAGACAGGTTTGTTCATTCTTCTGGCAATTCATGGTGTATTCAATATTCTTCACCAACTTCATAATTCAAATGCATCAGATCTTATGAATTGAAACATGTCCCCCCAAAAGTGCTGCTATAACAGAAATACCACAAGTGGATGGCTTTAACAAAGAGAAATTTATTATCTCATAGTCAGGTAGGCTAGAAGTCCAAATTCAGGGCGTCAGCTCCAGGGGAAGGATTTTGCTCTCTGTCAGTTCTGGAGCAAGGTCCTTGTCATCAACCTTCCCTTGGCCTGGGAGAATCTCAGGGCAGGAACCTCAGGTCCAAAGCACATGCTCTGCTCCCAGTGCTGCTTTCTTAGTGGTATGAGGTCCCCCTGTCTCTCTGCTAGCTTCTCTCTTTTATATCGCAAAGAGACTGGCTTAAGTCACTATCTAATCATGTATATCTCATCAATAAAACTGCTGCTAATCTATCTTTGAGAGAAAAGGGCACTGGGTTTTTTTGTTTGTTTGTTTTAATCTATCTTATTTCATCATAGTGATAGGATTTACAATATATAGGGAAATCACATCAGATGACAAAATGGTAGACAATTATACAAGGGAATCATGACCTAACCAAGCTGACAGATATTTGGGGGGGCGGGGGGGGGACACAATTCAATCCATGACAAAACCCTCACCTCTGGTACCAAAGGACAGAATTTTGTTTAGAGGTAGGGTCATTACAGATGTAATTAGTTAAGACAAGGCCACAAGCATAGGCCCTACTCTCTTTATGACTAGTGTCCTTATGAGAAGAAGAGACACAAAGACCAACCTGTGAAAACAGGCAGACTGGAGTTGTGTTGCCACAAACCAAGGAATTCCTGGAACTGCTAGAATCTGGGAGCAATAAGAAAGAATTTTCCTCTAGAGCCTTCAGAGAGAACACAGCCCTGAAGAAACCCTGAATTCACACTTTTGCTTTCCAGAAGTGTGAGATAATAAATTTCTGTTGGTTGAAGCCACATAAATAAATTAAAAAAAAAAAAAAAAACCCAAGCTCATTACTGTCAAGGTGATTCTGCTCATGGCAACCTCATGTGCTGCTCTATAGCGTTTTCTTGGCTGTAATCTTTACGGAAGCAGATCACCAGTTTTTTCATGGCACTGGGGGGGGAGGGTTTGAACCTCCAACATTTAGGTCAGTTGTCGAACACAAACATTTGTGCCACCCAGGAACATAGCATAGCTTGTAGTAATTTGTTATGGCAACCCTAGGAAACTAATACAATGTCCATCTACTTCAGGAGATATCAAAACAAGCACTGAATGTTACAATATAATAATGCAACTTGACTTTCAAAATGGAAATTCTCATATACAGGATCAGGGGATCATTTAATTATAATAACAATTATTCTCAATAAATAATAGTTAATGCTGTTATTCTTGTTGCTATTATTATTATGTGTTAGACATTTTAACTTCTATGTTAAAATATTTGTAGAGAGAATGTCAGTGGGGACAGAAGAGACCCACGGAGTTGCTTATGATCTTGACACACTGTCATCATTCCTCCTTGGGAATAAGGGACAAAGGCCCATAATATTTTTGGCAATGTTACTTGTCATTCATCTCATATGGGATTCAGGATTGAAGAGCTGTTCAAAAGGGGCTCCTACAGAAGAAGGCACAGGCCTGGGCTGCAGATGATACAAGCCGGCCCCGGTGGCTGTATTTCTCATGCTCCAGGGAGTAATACACTGTCTGTAACGCCTTGATTCAGAAGAGGATTATTAATCACACAGCTTAGGGAGCCTCTGCAACATGTAATGAGTTTAGTAACTATGATTTGTGGTGACGACCCTAAACTAAAGCAGAAAATATCAAAGTTGGGTCAATAGTATAGATCTTTCCCTTTTTAACATTGTCTTAATGATCACGGAGGCAGTTCTATTTTGATATCTTTTTGTTACACTCCAGTTGGCATTTCATGTCGACCTCAAAACAATTTATTTGGTAGGAACATCCCTAGAAGTACCGCTAATAAGTACAAGAGATGATGTTCTTACAGACTATTTCCAAAGGAGATGCAGGGGGTGTGGAAAGAAGTGATGGCCTCTCATCTTTCTCAGGAAAACAACCAATTGATTTTGGTCTAAGTCAAATCAACATAATTATGTCTGAAAATGTTCTTGAAAATGCTTTGTAGCAACTCAGGAAAGAGAACAAACATCCCTTTGTTCTAATTCTGAAATTCAAGCTGTGTCTTTAGACCCCATTGCACACTGTGCAGCATAAACACAGGAGGCTTCTGTTGGATTTTCCACTTAAATTGTTTATGCCAAATAACAATTTGGCATAAACAATTTAAATGGAAAAGAAACCTGAACGGAAACCTGGAACAAAGTCTGAGGTCAATTATCCAATAGAAAATGTCCCTGGGTGGCACAAATAGTTTGTGCTTTGTCTACTAAACTAAAGGTTGGCAGTTCAAACACACCCAGTAGCATCATGAAAGAAAGGCCTGAGAAACTGCTTCCATAACGATTACAACCAAGAAAACTTTATGGAGCAGTTCTACTTTGAAACAGATGGGGGCACCGTGAGTCAGAATTGACTTGACAGCAACAAGCTTGGGTTTTGTTTTTTGTTCGTTTTGTTTTATCCTGTAGAAATCACTTCTATCTTTTTGGCCAACTGTAGCCAGAAAGCACAAACAAGATTCCCAATCTATCTCATCTTTTCCAAAGCTGCTAGCCTCAAGTTTTCTTATAGAAATCTTTGGGAAGACTGAGAACCCAAAGGGCCACTACCTCATTGTTTACCACACACTTAATTATGAAGCTCTCATTTTCATTCTGCAATCAGGAAAAGCAAAACATCATTTACAAAAGGACCTACAAAAGGTCAGCTCTGAGAAATGATTGATGGATTCCCACAAGGAGAAGACTCATTCCAAGCCTGGCGATTGATAAACACACTTACATCATTTCCCATGGCAGAAATGTGCAGCTTTCTAGAGTCAGTGAAGTGGCACCGAATGTGGAGCGGGGCTCCCCCGAGGCTGTGGAGAAGGCCAGCAGCACCGTTGTGTGGCAGTTGTTGAGCAGAAGCCAAGCCTCCAGTCAAGGCTGCTGCCATCACGGGCCCATTAGGAAACTCATCACTGTCTGTCAGAGGGTGAATCTCCCAGATGGGTTGACATTCTCACCCTGTTCATACACATGCTTGCCTCTACCAGTGCCTGGGGAGCCCAGGCAGGAGATGACAGGCCAGTAGGGCAATGGGACCACCAGGAAACCTCAGGCCATTTTCCACCCCCAAGGGGTATCTGTGCATTGAAGTTTTGGTTACAGGAAAGAGAGGGTTTTTCCCCCTTGCACTACCTGGTCTCAGTATTTGAAATGATGACAGCTCTCATCTCTGCAAATTCCTTGGCAAGACTAGGACTCAGCAAAACCATCATGAGGAGAGACTGACCACTCAGTGCCCATTCTGCTGTGTGCCTGGCTCCCTGGTACTTGCAATACTAAGGCAGCCACTGCAGGCCACTCAGCAGGAGGAATGATCAATCCATTCAATTATGCCCTTTTTCTATGTTAAGTCCATTAAAGACTCCAATTGCCCAGGAATCCAAAAGTGTACTGACTCTCAGGCTTGGGACTTCTAGCACAACTGAACACAACAATCCTGTAAAAGTTAAAAAGGCAACAAGCTAACCCCAGGCTGCTGAAAATCTATTCCGTGATCCTATACTGAGAAGAGAAGACAGGAGGAACAGAGAAAGACAATTCCAAAGCTTGGTCCAGAGTCTCATACTCTGAAATTTAACATGACACTTTAGTTAATGAAGAGTTCCTGGGTGATGCAAATGGTTAGCTACTAACTGAAAGGCTAGAGGTCTGAGGCCACCAAGGGGCTCCTCAGAAGAAATACCTACCTGGTAATCAACTTCCAAAAAACCAGCCATTGAAAATACTATGGAGCACAGTTCTACTTTGACACAGATGGGGCTACCATGAGTTAGGATCGATTCAACAGCAACTAGTTTGGTTGGTTAGTTAATGAAATAATTTTCTTACAACCCTCTCCACATTGACTCCCCAAAAGAGTCTATTCAGCATGATCTAAATTATTCAACAAGCATTTATTAAGCACATACCCTGGTGGCTCAGTGGTTAAAAGCCCAGTTGCTAACTAAAAACGCTGCAGTTGAAATCCACCAGCCACTTCTTGGAAACCCCGTGGAGCAGTTTTTACTCTAGGAGTTAGAATTAACTCTACGGCATCGGGTTATACATAGTAATCCAATGTAAATAAAACAAACATTCTTCCTCTACCAGCCAAGGTTCTGGGTTGCAAACAACAGGAATAAACCAAAATGTGGTTTATTGAAAGTGTACTGAATAGTTTGCAACAGCAAAAGGAAAGCTAATAGGCTCAGAAAACGGTCAGTAACTAGAACCAAAAGTAAGAAAACATCACAAGAATGGTCTGAAAGGAACACTACTGATGCCACTGTTGGACATTGGAAGCCACTGTAGGAACCGTAGTCATGACCCCCACCAGATGATGGCTCCCATTACTGTTGTGGTTGGAATCAACTCTAAACAGTCCCAGTTATAGGTGTCAATGCTCCAAATTAAGGCTCTGGGTAGGACCATCCCATCATTTAAGCTTAACTCCTGTGCCCAGACCCTACTTTTGGGGGCAGAGGAGGACTGTCCTCCAGATCTTTTGGCCTCTGTAGTTAGAAGCAGGCCTCTCACCATAGCTCAGATGATGACAGACTCTAACAGATGAAGGGTATTAAAATGCTAGATATTAAAAAAAAAAAAAAGAAGAAGAAGAAAATGTCTACCAGGAACTGCATAATGGAGTAGGGATTGGGAATGGAAACCTAATGATGCATTGATGTGTATAACCATGACACCAACGAAGTAGGATGGATGGTATACGTGACATCCTAGTGCTATATCTTGGCACCTAAAGAAAGAAAATACTAATACTCTGGCTGAAGGCCAAGGAAATTTTTATATTGAAATAATTTTTAGCCAAACTTTGAATAATAGATGATGTCTTAGTTACCTAGTACTGCTATAAAAGAAATACCAAACAGAATTTTTTTCTCTCACAGTCTAGTAGACTAGAAGTCTGAATTGAGGGATCCAGTTCCAGGGAAAGTCTTTCTCTGTCTGTCTGCTCTGGAGGAAGGTCCTTGTCATCAATCTTTCCCTGATCCAGGAGCTTCTGAGTGAAGGGATCCTGGATCCAAAGGATGCACTCTTCTCCTGGCACTAATTTCTTGGTTGTATGAGATCCGTATCCTCTCTGTTTAATAATCTCTTTACATCTCAAAAGAGATTGACTCAAGATACAGCTTAATCCTGTAGATTGAATCCTGCTTTATTAACATAACTGCCTCTAATCCTGCCTCATTAACATCACAGAAGTTGGGATTTACAAAACATAGAATAATCACATCAGGTCACAAAATGGAGGACAATCACACAATACTGGGAATCATGGCCTAGACAACTTGATACACATTTTTGGGGACACAATTCAATCCATAACAGATGGGATTTCAAAGGATATTCCAAGGAAAAAATACCCCTGCAATTTTAGAACACTTTCCCAGGTATAAAATAAAGCTTTTTGGAATAAACAGATGTTTCATATAAAGCCTAAAAGCTTCTTCTTCCAACTTAATATTTCAATAAATCAAGGGATCTTCCAAAACAGAACAAATTAATATGACAGAAAAAGTAAAATTAATCACCTTATTTCTAAGTCTTCTTCAGGGATAATTAATATAAAGCAGGAAAAGTTACATCATATCAGATTCATCTTAACTTCATTCTTATCATAAATAGAAAATTAACTTAGGGTGAATATGTAACCTCTTTTCTTTTGCAACAGGCTGGGAACTTGCTTTGGCACCAGGAGTGGTACAGGGTATAAACACACTCATGTAAAGTCATAGCTAAGTTTGGTTTCAAGGATCTTGAACAGGTTGAGAAACTGCATACAATCGATTAAGTTGAAGCAATTAATTAACTTCACTAGGGATGAAGGAAGATCTATTATGGGATTTTTCCTATGAGGAAGTAAACTCTTTCCATAATGTGCCAAAATACTTAATGTGGCCACCAACAGTAGGATTTAATTGATTTTTTTTTTTCATTATATTTTGGTCCATAATCACTGCTGAAGTTTTACTTATGAGAAAAGAAGTATAAATGTGAATTCAAGACACAGAAATTTTTCTTACATAGACATATAGTAATTACATGCCCTTGTCTAAAAGAGGATGAACTAAACGGTAAGGAGTTTAGAATGCTAGGTACATGAGGAATGTGAGAAGCAATAGGAAGATTTAGCACACAAGGATCAGAGAAAATGAGTCAAGCAGAATATCAGAATTATTTTCAAATATTTAAAGGATTGAAAAATAAAATTGAAGAAAAATTAGAATAGTCCAGTAATAGATTCGGCTACAAACAAGAAAAGTGGAATTGTTTGACCAGAAGTTGGATAATAATCTGTTGTTATGGCGATGACTGATGAAGTTCTTCAAATTTCTAAGATGAAATAACCAGAAGGAATGACCGCATGTTGACTCATCTAAATTTCTTTGAGGTCAGAATAAGAATATTTATACACATATTTTTAAAATAAATATTTGTTGACTAATGAAAGAACAATCCCTGAATAAAGGTAAGACTTAAAGAGAGTAAGATCTAGGGTTTCTTTAACATTAAGTGAGTAATAATTTCTTCTTGAGGTAAGAATAAAAACTTTTCTGTAAATAAGTTCTGAAAAATAAAATATTTGTTGAATATATTATTTCTTCATTAAATTAAATTAAGATCTTGGGTTCCCTTGCCATTACCTGAGTGACGCTATCTAGCCCTACCCTTATTCCCTTTATCTCCTCTCCTACCATTCTCCTGCTCAGTCACTCTACCAGAATCAAACTGGCCTCTTCAAACATGCCAGTCATGATGTTGCCTCAGATCTTTTACATTGAATGTTGCCTTTGACAGTAATATTCTCCCCCAGAGAAGAACCATTTTTCTATGTCAAGATACGCTCAAACATCACCTTCTTGGACAGGCTTTCTTTGACTGCTCTATTTCTTTGACACCACTATTTCCATACCACAAAATGTAACACACATGTGCACACACACACACACAACAGGTCCAATCCCCTTTACCCTTCACTTCATCTTTTTTTTTTAACATGACACTTATCACCTTCTAAAATTCCTACTTACTAATTATATCTATTTTTTTATAAATAATATTTATTGACTCTCTCCCTTTTAGAGACACACAAGCCCCAAAAGAGTAAGTATCTTGTCTAATTTATATGTTGAAGAAATCCTAACACCTAATACATTGGACGTAGTAAATGTCAATGAATAAGCTTTTAATGGATGAAAGAGTCCAGACTAACTATAACTTAACTAAATTAGAATTCAATATCAGAAAAAATAACTATAAAAGTCACTTTTGATAACTTGCATATCAAGAAAAAACTGTAATGAAAACTGGAAATTAGAAGTAAAAAAAGGAAGGAAGGAAGGAACTATTTATTAAACTTGAAGGAAAGAGCTAATACAATATTTAGAGGGAAATGTATAGCCTCACATTAGAAAAGGTTAAAGCACAGAAATTAACACCCTAAATGTTCGTCATAAGAAGATCCACATAATAAAATAAACTCAAATAATTAAAAAGAAATGAAATAATAACAAAATAGAACATGAATATAAAAAGAGGTTCAACAATGTCAAAATCAGGGCTTTGAAACCAATAAAAATTAAATGGAAAAATAAAACCACTGTTTTTAAAAGTGATCAAGAAACAAAAGGAGAACGTGCTAATGAACAATATTCAGTGGTAACAGAATTCAATATAGAACAAATGAAAAGACATCATAAGAGGATACAGTACAACCTGCAAAAACCAGAACATACGTAAAGTAGAAATCTATTAGAGAAGGAAAACTCAAATACATATTTTCCACTCACAGAGCGTGAGAGAAAAGTGGCATGACGGCATTCTGCTAAAGGCGGAAAATTTGCAAGACCAGGAAAATCAAGACAGTCCTGGTGAGTTCCAGCTCTGATAGGTTTCACTGTATTAGCAAAAGACTTAGTTCAAAAAAGTAAAAGCATCACTCAGGGGTCTTAGAAAAAAATGAGCATTTTCTTGAATAATATAATCTCCCAGGACTAACTAAAAGAGAAATAGAAAACCTGAATAAAGAATAACTTTGCCTTCAGCTTTACCGAGGTATAATTTACACACAATGAAGGTAACCCATTTTACGTTTACATTTTGTTGAGGTCCGGCATTTGTGTACAGTCAGGTTACCACCACCAAAATCAAGATAAAGAACATTTCCATCATCTCAAAAATTCCCTTGAATCCTTTTGTAGTCAACCCCTATCCCAAACACCAACTTCAGTAAACCAGTGATCTGCTTTAGGGCACTATAGTTTTGTCTTTTCTAAAATTTTATGAAAATGCAATCATACAATATTGAGAATTTTATGTTTACCTTCTTTCACTTAACATAATACTTTTGTAATCCCTCCATGTGTGTAACAACAGTTCACTGCTAAGTAATATTCCATAGTATTAAAAAAAAAAAAAACATAGCTGATGAGTAGATTTCGACCCATTGTGACCCTATGGAGTGATATACTGTAATTTGTACATTTATCATTTAATGATATTTTGGTTGTGTCCAGGTTCTGGTTACAATGAATAAAGCTGTTATGAACATTCAGTTACAAGCACTTGTGTGTGGAGTTTTTTTTTTTTAATGTCTATGACAAGTGAATGTTTTCTTTATAAGAAACTGGCAAGTTTATTTACAAAAGGGCTATGAGTGAGAGTTCCAGTAACTCTACATTCTTGTCAGCACTTGATGTTGTCAGTCTTTCTAATTTTAATCATTCTATTAGTAGGTATGTACTGCTATTTCATTGTGGTTTTAATTTGTATTTTTCTTATGAGTAATGGTATTAAGAATTTTTTTTCCTGTACTTATAGATCATTCATATTTCAACTTTAATAAAGTGTTATTTTGTGTTGCTTTTTTTGTTAATATTGAGTTGTAAGAGCTCATTATATATTCTAGATGAAACAAGCCCTCTATCAGATGACTGACTTGTAAATAATTTTTCTGTATCCATGGTTCGTCTTTGTATTTTCTTAGCTGTGACTTTCCAATAGCTTAAAATTGATAATAGTCATTTGATCAAGTTTTTTACTTTTTAAGATTCATGTCCTATTTAAGGTACCATTGCCAACTAATTGTAACAAGGAGTGTTCCTGTGCTTTCTTCTAGAAGTTTTATAGCTTTATCCCTTGTGCCTAGGGTTATGATCTAGCCATTAACTTTTTATGTATGGCATGAGGTAAGAATCAAGTTTCATTTTTTCCCCATACAGATAGATTTGCAGTTATTCCAAGACCATTTTTTGAAAAGCATATGGCAATATCAGTGTGGGCCTATTTCTGGACCTCTATTCAATTCCTTCGATCTATAAGTCCCTGCTTAAATATGCACCACACTGTGTTTATTACTCTAGCCAGTTCATCTGAGTAAATCTTGATACTAGATAATATAAATCCTCTGACTTTGTTCTTATAACTAATTATTTTGACTATTTTAGGTCCTTTGCTTTTTACATGATTTTTAAAATAAATTCATCAATGTCTTCAGAGAAGCCTAGCAGGATTATTATTGGAAATTGCATTGGATATATATGCCGCAGAGATATTGCGGGCTCCGTTCCAGACCACTATAATAAAGCAAGTATTTCAATAAAGCAAGTCACACAAATTTTTTTGGTTTCCCAGTACATATAAAAGTTACAGTTATACTGTACTATAGTCTGTTAAGTGTGCATTAGCATTACATCTGAAAAAACAATGTACATACCTTAATTAAAAAAGACTTTATTGCAAAAAAAATACTAACCATCATCTGAACCTTCAGCAAGTTATAATCTTTTTGCTGGTGGAGCGTTTCAACTTGATGCTGTTGGCTGCTGACTGGTCAGGACGGTGGTTGCTGAAGGCTGGGGTGGCTGTGACAACTTCTTAAAGTAAGACAACAATGAAGGTTGCACATCAACTGACTCTTCCTTTCACAAAATATTTCTCTGTAGCCTGTGATACTATTTGATAGCATTTTACCCACAGTAGAACTTTCAAAATTGGAGTCAATCCTCTCAAACCCTGCCGCTGCTTTATCAACTAACTTTATGTAATATTCTAAATCCTTTGTTGTCATTTCAACAATGTTCACGGCATCTTTACCAGAAGTAGTTTCCATCTTAAGAAACTACTTTGTTGGCTCATCCATAAGAAGCAACTCCTCATCTGTTAATGTTTTATCATGAGATTGCAGCAATTCAGTCACATCTTTAGAGTCAACTTCTAATTCTAGTTCTCTTACTGTTTCCACCACATCTGCAGTTACTTCCTCCACTGAAGTCTTGAACTGCTCAGTCATCTATGAGGGTTGGAATCAACGTCTTCCAAACTCCTATTAATGCTGATACTTTGAGTGCCTCCCATGAATCATGAATGTTCTTAATGGCATCTAGAATGGTGAAGCCTCTCCAGAAGGTTTTCAATTTACTTTGCCCAGATCCATCGAGGAATCACTGTCTATGGTAGCTATAGCCTTACTAAATGTACTTCTTAAATAATAAGACTTGAAAGTCAAAATAACTCCTTGATCAGTGGGCTGCAGAATGGATGCTGTGTTAGCAAGCACGAAAACAAGGTCAATCTCCTTGTACATCTCCATCAGAGCGCTTGGGTTACCAGGTACGTTGCCAATGAGCAGTAATATTTTAAGAGGAATCTTTTCCTTTTTTCTTTTTTTTTCTGAGAAGTAGTTCTCAACAGTGGCTTAAATATTCAGTAAACCATGCCATAAACAGATGTGCTGTAATCCAGGCTCTATTGTTCCATTTATAAAGTATAGGCAGAGTAGATTTAGCATAATTCTTAAGGGCCCTAGGATGTTCAGAATGGTAAATGAGCACTGGCTTCAACTTAAAGTCACAAACTGCATTGGCACCTAACAAGAAAATCAGCCCATCCGTTGAAGTTTGAAGCCAGCATTGCCTTCTCCCCTCTAGCTATGAAAGTCCTAGATGGCATCTTCTTCCAATATAAGGCTGTTTTGTCTACATCGAAAATCTGTTGTTTAGTGTAGCTACCTTCATCGACTATCTTAGCTAGATCTTCTGGATAACTTGCTGCAGCTTCTATATCAGCCCTTGATGCTTCACCTCATACCTTTAAGTTACAGAAACGGCTGCTTTCCTTAAACCATATAAACCAACCTCTGCTGGCTTCAAACTTCTCTTCTGCAGCTTCCTCACCCCTCTCCGGCTTCATGGAATTGAAGAGAGTTAGGGTCTTCCTCTGGATTAGGCTTTGGCTTAAGGAAATATGGCTGGTTTGATTTTCTATCCAGGTCACTAAAACTTTCTCCGTGTCAGTAATGAGGCTGTTTCATTTTCTTATCATTCATGTGTTTGCTGAAGTAGCACTATTAATTTCCTTCAAGTCTTTTTCTTTGCCTTCACAACTTGGCTAACCGTTTGGTGCAAGGAGCCTATCTCAGCTTTTGACATGCCTTCCTTACTAAGCTTAATCATTTCTAGCTTTTGATACAAAGTGAGAGACAGGTGACTGTTCCTTTCATGTGAACACTTAGAGGCCATTGTAGGGTTATTAAGTGGCTTAATTTCAATATTGTCATGTCTCAGGGAACAGGGAGGCCTGAGGAGAGGGAGAGAGACAGGAACGGTTAGTGAGTGGAGCGGTCAGAACACACAGATTTATCCATTAAATTTGCAGACTTATTTGGGTGCAGTTCGTGGTGCCCCAAAACAATTACAATAGTAACATCAAAGATCATTAATCACAGATGACCATAAAAGATATAATAATAATGAAAAAGTTTGAAATATTGCCAGAATTACCAAAATGTGACACAGACACATGAAGTGGCCACAAGTTGTTGGAAAAATGGCACCGATAGACTTGCTGAATGCAGGGTCGACACAAACCTTCAGTTTGTAACAAATGCAATAAAGCGAAGCACAATAAAATGAGATATGCCTCTGTGTGTGTGTGTGTGTGTGTGTACATGTATATGTGTACATATTTATATATAGTTGTTGTCAGGTGCCATTGAGTCAGTTCCAACTCATAAGGAGACATGTACAACAGAATGAAACCCTGCCTGGTCTTGTGCCATCCTCACAATCATTGTTATGTTTCAGCCCATTATTGCAGCCACTGTGTCAATCTATCACGTTGAGGATCATCCTTTCTTTCGTTGACTCTTTACCAAGCATGATGTTCTTTTCTAGGAACTGATCCCTCCTGATACCATGTCCAAAATACATGAGATGAAGTCTCACCATCCTCACTTCTAAGCAGCATTCTGGCTGTACTTCTTCCAAGACAGGTTTGTTCATTCTACTGGCAGTCCGTGGTATATTCAACATTCCTCACCAATGCCATAATTTAAAGGCATCAATTCTTCTTCAGTCTTCCTTATTCCTTGTCCACCTTTCGCATACATGTGAGGTGACTGAAAATACTATGGCTCAAATAAAGTGCACCTTAGTCCTTAAACTGATATCTTTGCTTTTCAACACTTTATAGTGTTCTTTTGCAGAAGATTAGCCCAATGCTTTAAGGCCTTTCGTTTCTTTACTGCTGCTTCCACGGGCACTGATTGTGGACTCAAGTAAAATGCAATCCTTGACAACTTCAATATTTTCTCCATTTATCATGATGTTGCTTTTTGGACAAGTTGTGAGGATTTTTGTTTTATGTTGAGACGTAATCCATACTGAAGGCTGTCGTCTTTGATCTTCATCAGTGTTTCAAGTCCTCTTCGCTATCAGCAAGCAAGGTTGTGTCATTCGTATATTGCAGGTCGTTAACAAGTCTTCCTCCGATTCTGATGTCCCATTCTTGTTCATATAGTCCAACTTCTTGGACTGTTTCCTCAGCATACAGATTGAATAAGTATAGTGAAAGGATACAACCTTGACACACACCTTTCCTGACTTTAAAACATGCAGTATCCCCTTGTTCTGTTCGAATGACTCTTAGTCTACGTATGGGTTGTGCAGGAGCACAATTAAGTGTCCTGGAATTTCCATTCTTCACAATGTTATCCACAATTTGTTATGACCCACACAATCGAATGCCTTTGCATAATCAATAAAACACAGGTAAACATGCTTCTGGTATTCTCTGCTTTCAGCCAAGATCTATCTGACATCAGCAACGATAGTCCTTATCCCACAACCCCTTCTGGTTCTGGCTTGAATTTCTGGCAATTTCCTGTTGATGTGCTACTGCTACCTCTTTTGAATTATCTTCAGTAAAATTTTACTTGCATGTGATATTAATGATATTATTCAATAATTTCTATATTCTGTTGGATCATCTTTTTTTTGAAATGAACACAAATATGGATCTCGTCAGTTGGCTAGGCAGCTGTCTTCCAAATTTGTTGGCGTAGACGAGTGAGCACCTCTAGTGCTGCATCCATTTGTTGAAACATCTCAATTGGTATTCAGTCAATTCCTGGAGCCTTGTTTTTCATCAATACCTTCAGTGCAGCTTAGACTTCTTCCTTTGATACTATCAGTTCTTGATCATATGCTATCAGGAATGGCTGGTGATTCGAACTTCTGACCTTTTGGTTAGCAGTCAAATGCTTAACAGCTACAGAACCAGGGCTCCTAAAATGGTTGAATGTTGACCAGTTCTTTTTGGTACTGTGACTCTGTATTCCTTCCATCTTCTTTTGATGATTCTTGTGTCATTCAATATCTTGCCCATAGTATCCTTCAATATTGCAACTCCAGGCTTGAATTTTTTCTTCAGTTCCTTCAGCTTGAGAAATGCCAAGCATGTTCTTCCATTTTGGTTTTCTAACTCCAGGTCTTTGCACATTTCATTACAATACTTTGTCTTCTTGAGCTGCCCTTCGAAGTCTTTTAGGTCGTCATTTTTTCTGTTACCTTTAGCTGCTCTACAGTCAAGATCAGGCTTCAGAGTCTGTTCTTACATCCACTTAGGTGTTTTCTTTTTTTCCTTTTTAATGACTTTTTGCTTTCTTCATGCATGATGTCCTTGATATCATACCATGAGTCTTCTGGTCTTCAGTAATTGTTAAGCAATGCATCAAATCTGTTCTTGAGATGGTACCTAAATTCAGGTGGGATATACTCAAGGTCTTACTTTGACTCTCACGGACATTTCTTAATTTTCTATAGCTTCGACTTGAACTTGCGTGTTAGCAATTGATGGTCTGTTCCACAATCAACCCCTGGCCTTGTTCTGACTGAGGATATGTATATCAGTTTGAGGAGAATTGTATTCTTAACAATATTGCATTTTTAATCCATAGACATGATTGTTTCTTGCTTTTTTGGGTATTTTTCAATTTCTCCTACACGTAATTTTCTTTGTGCTTAATCTACTTTTGGTTCATTAAGCATTTTTATTCTGTAAATTTATGTCTTTAATCACATTTGGGAAGTTCTCAGTCATTATTTCTTCAAAAAATGTTTTTTTCTGTCCCACTCTTTTTCTCCTTTCCATATAGGTATCCAATTTCACTCTTTTCAATTGTCCAAAGGGTATCTGAATCTCTATTTTTTTCAATCTTTTAGTTTCTTTGTTCTTACAAATGAATATTTTCTACTGATCTATACTCAAGTTTGATAACTCTTTCCATTCTACTATCGAATCCACGCATTTTTCGTTTTAGATATTGTATTTTAATGCTCTAAAGTCTTTTTTCCTTTTTTTTTTTTTTTTTGCTGAGATTTTAATCTTTTCATTCATTGCAAGCATATTTCCTTTTATATCGTTCAGGATTAATTATAATAGATGCTTCAAAACCCACCATCTACATCATCCCTGGGTTGATCCCAGTTTATTGTCTTTTATCTTGTGAATGGGTTCTATTTTCTTGATTCTTCGTATGTCTAGTTAATTTTGGCTTGTATTTTGGATATTACAAATGCTAAGTTTGAGATTCTAGATTCTGATATTTTTTTCCAATGTATTTTATTTCTTTTGTTTTAGCAAGCAATTAACTTGATTGAACTTCAATTGAAATTCCTGTGTCTTGGGCAGCAGCTCCATTCTTAGTTGAGATCTTTTGTCTTCATTTCAACTGCTTTTAATGTTCTTTGTGCATGCACAGTCCAGGAGTTAGCCAGAGATGAAAGCAGGTAAAATGTGAGAATCTTCTCTTTGACTGCTTCCTGTCTTGAGTTCACCCCCCCCCCCTTTTTTTTTTCCAGTGGCCATGGTCACCCCAGATTCAATAATCTGGGTTTCAGGTCAGAAAAACTAATTTTTTTTTTTCACCAGTGCCCCTACTGCCCTGCACCATGCCAACTGCACCTGTCTCATGCTAAAAGCCATGAAAACAGGAGCTCATTTTGTGCAAAACCAAACCAAACCCATAGCTACTAAGTCAATTCCAACTCATAGCAACCCTATTTCACTCTCCAGTGCCTTCATGTAGCTTCATGTTTTGCATTATGTATCAATGTTTCATGATATCAATGTCTTCATTATGTCCAGAGTTGGTAGTTGTTATCTGAGGGAGGATCCATCTGGTATAATCTTAGGTATTTAAATAGAAACAGAAGCCAGTATTAACATTAAAAGAAATTGAGTTACCAATTAAAGCATAATGTACGTAAAGTAAAAGCTAAAACTACAAAATTTTGGCAAGAAAATATAGGATAAAATCTCTCAAACTTAGAGAAGGCAAAAATTTCTTATATCACAAAAAGTACAAAATATAAAAGAAAAAAATGACATATTGTATTTTACAAAAGATAAAACATTTTACTCTTCAAAAGACATAGTTAAAAAATAAAAGGTTAGTGACAGAATAAGAGAGACTACTCAAAATACATATGTCTGAGAAAGGATTGTATGTAGAATATATAAAGCACTCTTAGCACTGAATCATAAGAAGAAAAATTAACCAATTAAAAAATCAACAAATTTAAACAGACACATCACTAATATATATGTGTTATACACAAATATATATATATGTGTGTATATATGTATGTATACACACATATACGCACATATGACCAATAAGCAGATGAAAAAATGTTCAACATCACTAGTCAACAGCTAAATGCAAATTAAAAGCATAATAAGATGCCAATACACACCCACTAGAATGGTTAAAATTTAAAAGACTGCCTATAACAAGCACTGTCAAGGATGAGGAGAAACTGGTACTCTCAGTCTTCTGACAGGAAGGTAAAATAGTATAACTATTTTGGAAGTTTCTTAAAATGTAAACATATACCTACCATATGATCCATCCATTTGACTTTTGGATACTTACCTAAGAGGAATTAAAACACAAAGACTTATACACAAATATTCATAGCAGCATTGTTCACAATAGGCAAAAACTGAAAACAACCCAAATGTCCACCAACAACTAAATGGATAAATAATGGGATGTCTTAGGCTGAGTTCTCTAGAGAAGCGAAGCCAATAATGCATATAATACATATAGAGAGAGATTTGTATTAAGGAAACAGCTCACATGATTATAGAGGTTGGAACATCCCAAGTCCTTGGATCAGAATAGAGACCTTTGCCAATTCACTGAGCCACAGAAGCTGGTGAGCCCAAGATGAGTAGGTTGGAGCTCAGGAATTCTGCCCACAGGTTGTGACGGGCAAGGAATCCCCAAGGTCAGCAGGCAACACGCAAGGTTTCTCCTGAGTCAGCTGCAGGGGCTGGCGAACCCAAGATAGGCAGGTTGGGGAGCAGGACTCTTGCCTGCAGGCCATGAAGATTGGCAAATCCCAAGATGGATAGGTAAGCTGCTGGCTCAAGTCCCAAGAACCAGAGGTCAGACAAGAGACAGCTGCTGGATCCAGAACAAGCCAACAACCTTTGCAAGGTGGGCAGGAAAAGGAAGTAGATAGTGGAAGGTGGAACACGGAAAGATAAGGCTGAGGGGGTGGTGAGTCGCCACAGGCCCCACCCCTGCCAGTACCACTCAGCAGATTCCCTCTTGGGGGTGATCACATATCAAATTTTAACAGGGAAGTGAACACAACATTATACAACTGCCAAAACACAGAGAATCATGGCCCAGCCAAGTTCACCACAATCTTAATCATCACATGGGGTGTATCTATACAATGGAATGCTATGCAGCAGTAAAAGGAAACAAACTAATGATATATGCAACAACATGAACAGAGTTCAAAATTATGTTGAGTGAAAGAAGCCAAAGAAAAAAGAGTGCATACGGTAAGACTATAGTTATGTAAATGTGTACAAAATTAAAAACTAATTTAAAATTAATGAAAGAAAATCAGTAGTTTGAGGGATGGGAAAGGAGGGATGCATGGACTGCAAAGAGACTTGAGGAAACATTTTTTGGGGGTGATGGCGCTGCTCTGTACCTTGATTGTGGTGATGGTTTCACTAGTGTATACATCTATCAGAATACATGGAATTGCACACTTTAAATTGATGCAATTTCTTGAAAATAAATATTGCTCAATAAAGTTAACTTTAATAAGCAACTGGGCATTGGGCTAGGATTTATGAACACCAACTTATCTCTGAGATGTAAATCTCAGTATTTTACCAGAACAAAATAGATGAAGAGTGAGGCCGTGGTAAATCCATACACATGTGTTAGCAAATGCTGAGTAGAGATGAAATGTTTTTAGTCAGATTTTAATGAATGGAGGTATAAGCAAACACACAGGAAAAGTAGACATCTGAAAGCTCGTACAGGATTCAGAATATAATTTCTTCAAATCACCTCATATTCAACTTAAGATGGAATAATAAGCTGCCTATAAAAAAAATAGGAGAAAACATAAGAACAACATACGACAAAATATAAAGATATATGGGTAAGAAAAGGAAATACTGTAAATAAAATCAAAACTGAAGAGAAAAATTAAAATTTGCCCTAGAAGCAGTAAAAAGCAAATTTGATTTTTAGAAAAATTAAATCAGATAGATGATTTGGCAAAGAGCTTTTAGACACAACATCAAAAACATGATCCATGAAAAAAAAAACTGATAAACTGGACTTCACTAAAATTACAAATGTTATGCTCTACTAAAGACACTGTTAAGAGGATGAAAAGACAAGCCACAGACTACGAAAAAATATTTTAAAAGCATATATCTCATAAGGGACTTGTATCAAAAATACTTAAAACTCAACAATAAGTAAACCAACAACCCAGTTTTTAAAAAATGGACAAAAGATCTGAACAGACAGCTCACCAAAGAAGATGTACAGATATCAGATAAGCATATGAAAAGATGCCGAATCTCATATGTCATTAAAAACCAAAACACAAATCCATTGCCATTGAGTCGATTCCAACAGAGTAGAACTGCTCCATAGGGTGTCCAAGGCCATAAACTTTACGGCAGCAGACTGCCACATCTTTCCCCTACAGAGTGAGTGGCTTGTGGGTTCAAACCAACAACGTTTCAGTTAGCAGTTGAGCACTTAACCACTGTATCACCAGGGCTTCTGAAAATGACAGCAACAATGAGTTGCCACTACACACCTATTATAATGGCTAAAATCCAAAATAATAATAATAATTATAACCCTGACATTATCAAATGCTGGCAAAGACATGGAGCAACAGGATCTCTAATACATTGCCAGCGGACATGCAAAATGATACAGCCACTCTGAAGGACAGGTTGGTAGTTTCTTACAAAGCTAAATATAGTCTTATTATACCATGGTGCTGCTAGGTATTTACCGAATTAATTGAAAACTTATGTCTGTGCAAAAGCCCTCCACATGGATGTTTATGGCAGCGTTATTCATAATTACCAAAAACTAGAGCCAACCAAGATGCCTTTCAAATAGTGAGTGGATAAACCAACAGCGGTACGTCCATACAATGGGATATCATTCAGCCATAAAAATAAATGATCAAGTCAGTGAAAAAGGACGTAGGAACCTTAAATGCATATTGCTATGTGAAAGAAGCAAGTCTGAAAAGCCTACACACTATATGATTCCAACTGTATGACATTCTGGAAAAGTCAAAACTATGGAGGCAATAAAAGGATCAGTGGTCACCAAGCGCTTGAAAGGAAGAAAAGAAACAAACAAACAAAACAAAACCCACTGTTGTCAGTTGATTCTGACTTGTAGCAACCCTATAGGACAGAGGGGAATTGCCCCAGAGGATCTCCAAGTAGCAGCTGGTAGATTTGAACTGCGGATCTTTTGGTTAGCAGCTGGAAGGGAGGGATGGTGGATCATAAGGCAAGTTTAGGTCAGTGAAACTATTCTGCATGATACTGTAATGGTGGCTGGATGACATGATGCACCTGACAAAACCCTTAGAACTGTACAATGCAAAGAGTGAAACATAACTTGAACTATTAATTTTAGTTAATAATATCTATTGGCTTATCAATATTAATTATGGTGAAAACTGCAAGCAAAGGAGAGAGGGTATGTGGGAACTCTGTACTTTCTGCTCAATGTTCTGTAAATCTAAACTGCTATAAAAATTAGTCTATTAGTAAAAAAAAAATCGTATATTTAGAACAACCTCAAAAAGCTTCATGAGAATGGGAAGAAAATGAAAAAGAGTTGGAAAATAACAAGGGAGCAAATGGTGGATACAGAGATTCATTCTAAGAAAAAACACATTTCTAACAACAACAATTAAAAAGGAATATTTAGTAACAAAGTCATAATCAAGGGATTTTTTTTTAAGTCAAGCTGAAACAAATACATGATATGTATTAAGTAACAGGGCTCAGACTACATTCTTGGTAAAATCGATAAAAGGAAAAGAACAAATCTAGATACCTGCAAAATTTATCTTAAATTGTCAGTTAAAAACAAAAACAAAAAAACTCATATTTTAAGTAAAGATACAGGAAAATATAGGTTACTCACAAAGGTATAAAAATTGACTGATCCCTTAGCTGGTTATAATGCTATATGTCAAAAAATATGAAATGTCAAAAGATAACTAAAGGTTTTCAGGGGAAAATATTAGAACCTAATTATTAGGAGTCCCTAGGTAGTGCAGGAAACCCTGATGGCATAGTGGTTAAGAGCTACAGCTGCTAACCAAAAGGTTAGCAGTTAGAATCCACCAGATGCTCCTTCGAAACTCCATGGGACAGTTCTACTCTGTCCTGTAGAGCCACTATGAGTTGGAATTGACTTGATGGCAATGGGTTTTTTCGGTTTTTAGGTAGTGCAGGAGCCCTGGTGGTGCAGTGATTAAGCTAACCAAAAGGTCAGCAGTTCAAATCCACCAGCCACTCCTTGGAAACCCTGTGGGGTAGTTCTACTCTGTTCTACAGGGTCACTATGAGTTGGAATCCACCTTATGGTATTAGGTTGGGTGGCGCAAATGTTTAAGTGCTTGCACTACAATGAGTTCCTTTATGTAGCTTGTTGCCTTGGTTCTTTGGAAAAATAGCTTGGGAGATTTTCCTCCTAAATCCTGAGGAGTTGTCACCTTTGCCCTAGTTCTTTGGAGAAGTAGGCTGTATGGGTGTGGGGGGTGGGGAGAGGGGCATCTATCCCAGGTTCTTTTCTACTGCCCTGGGTTGGTTGTCATTTCCTGGTCCAGCTGTAAACAACTTGGTGGTTTAATACTTTTGTCTGTTAATTAACAAGATACGAGTTGATTGATACCTCATGGTAATTGAGGATTGGTTGAATTCTGGCCTGGTAAGGAAGGCCTCACCTTGTAACTGAGAAGGATCTGATTAGGCTGAAGTGCATAGGTTTTAGAGGGCTCCTCGTTGACAGAGAGATGTTTAAGAGCTGGGCTGGCACAGAAGCAGAGCCACATGGAAGCTGAGTGGTCCTGAAGCTGCTATACTGACTATGAGCTGGGCCAGTTGGTGGTGGAGAGGCTCATGGCAGAGAGGTCAATGCTGGAGAGGCCCAATAGTGGACAGCCAACGGCAAATAGCAGCTGAGAGAGCTATCCTGGTCAGAAACTGTCAGCACTGAAGAAGGCAGGGAGGTGCACTTCACTTCAGGGACCTTTCCAGACTTCGCCTATGTGCTTCCTGATCCTGATCCCAAGTTGTTGTTGTTACTTCCAAGTTAATCCTGATCCCTGAGTTGTAACGTGTTGCTCCCCTATAAACCACATAATTGTGAGTATGCACTGTAAGTTCTCTGTGGACGTTGTAATGAATTATTGAATCCTTTTTGTTTTTGTTTTGGGTACAGAGAAGTAGAGAGTGCCACAGAAAGGAATGGCTGGTGTCAGAAATAATGGAGAAGTTGGAGAGCTGAAGTATATCTAACCTCCACCTTGTGAGAACCAGTTTTGTGCTGACCCTGATTCTTATTCCCCACGAACGTAGACAATTCATTACACTGTATTACAGCGCTCGCCTACTAGCCGGAAGATTGGCAGTTCAAACTCACTCAGAGGCACCTCAGAAGACAGGCCTGGTGATGATCTGCTTCCGAAAGGTTACAGCCTTGAAAACCCTATGGAGCAGTTCTACTCAGCACACATGGGGTCTCTATGGAATGACCTCAGTGGCAACTAACATACACAAATAAGTTGTCTTTCATATCTTAAAGCAATAGGAGAGAAAGTTAAATACTCAAGAAATGGAAACGAATAGCACTGATGTACCTACTTCCTCTGAAGCAATTACATAAAGACATACCAAGTGACTCAGGGGAAGAATCAAAATTAATAAACCTCAATTAGGAAAGTTATGATATGATATAAAAGGAGATTTGAGGTTTTTCCATTGCTCAATTGGCCCTCTAACTCAGAACCATTTTATTTTTTATTGTGATTTAAGTGAGTTTACAGAGCAAATTAGTTTATCCTTAAACAGCTGATACACAAATTGTTTTGTGACATTGGTTTCCAACCCCAGACTCATTTTATTAATATGATGAAATTTAGATTATGTATCTCAGGTACAAAATTGGGGCCTACTTCATCTCACGTAGCTACCCCTCAGTGACCTTCTTTCCTTTCCTGGAACCAGATAGTTCTCTTGAGCCACATCCTTCTTCACACTGTTGTGTGGGAACCTTTTTTGAGGAGAAAATATTGAATGCACTGTGACAAAGATCACTAACAATGGTTATAATATTTATAAGTTTTTAGTTTATTACCAGGAGACTTGCTAAAGACTTTTTATCCCCTCCACAAATGCAGAATTGCACAGAGCCTATAAAGAAGTAGCTTTAATATAAAGGTAATTGAATAACTGATTTTCAGAATTTAAACTTATATTTAATGGCTAAAGTAAATTTCCTTTACATTAAGAGAGAACAATAAAAACTGACCAGTGGTCGATATGATCCCAAGCCCCTTTTCATTCCCTCTTTGTTCTATGAAATGTAACTGATCTGTATTCACTATGCTTTAAACGCACTGTGTAGTATAAAAGAGTAACTATGTTAAAACCCAGAGGAAGGAAGATCTTAAGAAAAAGTACCAAAATTTTCCAAGCTTATCTTTAAGTGATAAAGCTCTCAAACTTGTTGTATTTTGTATTTTCTCCATTTCCAGATTTTCTACAATATATTTCTCTTTATAACAAGAAATATAAATGTTTTAAGACATAATAATTTAAAATTATACAAATAAAAAATAAATACAATAAAATATTAAGTCTCTGAAATAAAATTCATCACAATGTTAACAGTGGTGACCTAATGGAATTGGGGTTAAGAATAATGATTTTTCTCCCTTCTGGTTTTTTGCATTTACTAAATTTCTATGAGGTTGCCCTGAGTGGAACAAATGGTTAAGCGCTCGGATACTAACCAAAAGATTGGCAGTTCAAGTTCATCCAGAGGCACCTTGGAAGAAAGGCCTGATGGTCTAACTTCCCAAAGGTCACAGCCATTGGAAACCCTATGGTGCACAGTTATACTCTGACGCACACGGCATCGCCATGAGTTGAAATCAACGGCAACTGGTAAATTTATTTGATTAACATGTTTGATAATATTTTATTTATTTATTTTAACACAACATAATTTATGTATTAATTTAATGTTTAGTTTCATAATGAAAAAATAATTTTACCTGTGTTAGTCAGTATCCCAGCAGGAAACAGAGTACACCCTCAAAAAGGTTTACCAGACAGAGCCTGATGAAACAACTTTTATTTGAGTAGAGTTAAAGAAACTAGCAAGGAATTTTGAGACACCCAGGGATAAGCACGAGAAGGAAGCTATCAATGCTCCTGATCCTGAAGGGGCAAAAGGAGGAAATGATGTTTCCGGAGTCCAGGGAGAGTTGCAATTATGAAAGAGAACATCTTGGCATGCTCTGTGACTGGAAGAACACAGGCACTAGTAGTTGGGTGGCAAAGGAGGGCAAATAAGTAGTATTCTTTCTATTCTCTTGGACCCTGAGGTCCTGCCAATGCCTTTCGCTGGCTGAATCCAGCCAGAGGCAGAGGCAAGAGAACCTAGAAGATGTAGACCATAGAAGTCCGACTTCTGGAGCACAGAGCAGGGCACAGAATGTTGGAGACCGTATTTGGGCCAGGGTGGATAGGGCAAGATCAAACAAAATAGCATGCACAGTCATCTTTGTGTTCACGACCCCTGTCAAAACTGTCCAAGCACTTTTCACCTCATTCACAGAAGATTGAAACAGCAACCTAAGTTATCTCCTGAACCCTCATCTCCTTCTTCTCCAATCCCACTTGGACACAGCCTTCCTACTTAAGAAAATAATAATAATAAAAAGGCATCCTATTTCCAATAGCACAAGATATATACTTTACCACCTGGATTTCAAAATGTTCCAAAATCTCATAGCACCCATGCCCTTTTATTATCTATTTAGTTTTTACCCTAAATTCATCATATAAATTCCAATACAAGAGTATTTCTTCAGTGCCCCTACTACACTCTAATTCTGTCATCCATCTTCAGTGAAGCCATCTCATTTACCTAAAACAACCTCCCTTCTCCTGTCAGTCCCCTCAAATACTATCTATTTTTTAAAGTCAAAATCAAGCATGGGCTCTCTCTACAAAGCCTGTTTTGACTAAGTATGTCTTTACTATATCCTCTTGTCTCTGAACTTTTCCAGTGTCCACAATCATCCCACAGTTTAGTCTTGTCCCTTATATATGACTTGTCATTCCCATAGGTTGTAAACTTACTGTAAACTTCTCCTTCACAGAACCGAGCACAGTACCTGGCTTGACCCTGGGCACAAAGCGAGCATTCAATAAATATCTATTTATCCTCCAATTCAGCTTAATTTTTCCATTCATCCATTTGCTTTTTTTCCTTTCATTTATTCATTGTTTAACAAAGATTTATTGGGCACCTACTATGTGGATGTTGGAGATACATAATTGAAGAAGGCAGATTAAAAAAAAAAAAACTCTCCTATGGGACTCACAAGGTGGTCAGAAAGAGTGAATAAACAAAAGTTATATTTACAGTGGAGCGTGTTAGATGATGATATGTGCTGTGGAGAAAAAAAAAAAAACAAGTATAGTTGGAAGGATGGGGGAATCAGTGGAACAGAGAGTTGGACAGAGGAGGCCTCTCAGGGAAAGTGACATTTAAATAAAGACCTGAAGGAAGGGAGGAACAAGCGCAGCGGCTATTAGGAGGGTATATTTGAGAAAGGAAGAAAGAGAAATGGCCCTCTGGGAGTACAGTGTGTTCAAGAAGAATGAGATGAGTTTGAGGAGGAAATGGAGTTCAGATCATGGAGAGCCCTGTAGAGTGTAGAAGGTAAAGAGCAGGAATGACCTGATCTGGGTCCCATTTTCACAAGAATACTATGTGGAAACCCTGATGGTGTAGTGGTTAAGAGCTACAGCTGCTGACTGAAAGGTCAATAGTTCAAATCCAGCAGGTGCTCCTTGGAAAGCCTATAAGGCAGATCTACTCTGTCCTTTAGGGTTCCTATGGGTCAGAATCGACCCAATGGCAATGGGTTTGGTTGGTTTTTCATGGCTGCTATTCAGAAAAATCAGCTGTAGTGCAATTATCAAGACATGAGATAATGGCTTAGGCCAGAATGGCATGAGTGAGAAGAGTTCTATTTTGATTATATTTCAGAAGTAAAGTCAATAGTATTTGTTAGTGGTTAGATGAGGAGTATGAAAGAGAGAGGAGTCAAGGATGCTGACAAGTTCTTTGGCCTATGCAACAGGAAGAAGAGTCTTGCCACTAATTGAGAAGAGGAAAATTCTAGGAAGAACCAGATGTGAGGAAAAGATTGGGAGCTTAGTTTTGGGCATATTAAGTTTGAGATTTCTGTTAGACATCCAAGGAGAGAAGTTGAACAGGAATTCAGGTACATATAAATGCATAGTTCAGGAAGGAAGTCTAGGCTGGAATTAAAAATTTGAAAGTCATGTTTTATGGATGGTATGTAAAACTGTGTAACTGAATGAGATCATGAAGATATGAGTGGAGACAGAGTGATAAAAAGGGCCAAGTTCTGAGCCCTGCAACACTGCAACATTAAGAAGTCAAGGAGATGGGAAGGAATCAATGATGGAGACAGAGAAGGAACAGCCTGGGAGGTTGGAGGAACAGGAATATATGTTCTACCTGGAAGCCAAATTATGAAAATTTATCCAGTGGGAGAAGGAAATGACCGTATTAGATGCTACTGATGGGTCTATTATGGTGAAGATTTGTTGTTGTTGTTATCGTTGTTGGGTGCCATCAAATTGGTTCCCACTCATAGTGACACTGTACAAGAGAACGAAACGTTGCCTGGTCCTGGACCATCCTCAAAATTGTTACTATGCTTGAGTCCATTGTTGCAGCCACTGTGTCAATCCATCTCATTGAGGTTCTTCCTCTCTTTCACTGACCCTCTAATTTACCAAGCATGATGTCCTTCTCCGGGGATTGCTCTCTCCTGATAACATGTCCAAAATAAGGGAGACGAAGTCTTACCATCCTCGCTTCTAAAGAACATTCTGTCTGTACTTCCTCCATGTCAGGTTTGTTCATTATTCTGACAGTCCATGGTATATCCAATATTCTTTGCCAATACCATAATTCAAAGGCCTCAATTCCTCTGTGGCCTTTTTTGTTCATTTCGAAGCTGTCCCATGCATATGAGGTGATTGAAAATACCGTGGATTGAGTCAGGTGTACCTTAGTCAGCAAAGTGTCATCTTTGCTTTTTAACACTTTAAAAAGGCTTTTGATGCAGATTTGCCCAGTGCAATATGTTCTTTGATTTCTTTTTTTGCTGCTTCCATGGGCATTGATTGTGGATCCAAGGGAAATGAAATCCTTGACAACTTCTAATCTTTTTTGTTTATCGTGATGTTGCATATTGGCCCAGTTGTGAGGATTTTTGTTTTCCTTATGTTGAGATGTAATCCATCCTGAAGGCTGTAGTCTTTGATCTTCATCAATAAGTGCTTCAAGTCTTCTTCACTTTCAACAAGGAAGGTTGTGTCATCTGCATATCACAGGTTGTTAATGAGTCTTTTCCAATCCTGATGCTGCATTCAGTAGGTTGAATAGTTATGGTGAAAAGATACAATGTTGTTTCACATCTTTTTTCAACTTTAAACCGTGCAGTAGCCCCTTGTTCTTCTTAAATGTCTGCTTCTTGGTCCATGTACGTGTTCTGAAATTCCTATTCTTTGCAACATTATCCATAATTCGTTAGGATCCACATGGTGGAATGCTTTTCTGTAGTCGATAAAACACAGGTAAACATCTTTCTGGTATTCTCTGCTTTCAGCCAACATCCATCTGACATAAGCAGTGATATTCCTCGTTCTACACCTTCTCATAAATACAGCTTGGATTTTTGGTAGGTCCCTGTTGATACATAGTTGCAGTCATTTTAAAATTATCTTCAGCAAAATTTTGCTTGCATGTAATATGATATTGTTTGATTAATTTTTGGGTTTAGAAAACAGAAATTCTTGGTAATATCAGGAGCATTGTTACTGGAGTATTGGATATGAAAGCTTGATTGGAGTGGATTCAAGTGAGAACAATAAGAGATAAATTTGAGGCTATGTATTTTTTTTATATATCATGGATAATTCTTTTGAGGAGATTTGGTTTCGAAGAAGGAACAAAATTGGGGTAGTGGTTGGAGGGGAACATGTAGTCAAGATATATGTGTGTATTTGTTTTAAAGATGGGAAAATTAATGGTATGTTTGTATACTGATAGGAAATAATCCATTCTCTAGAACCAGATATTCCTCAGGGTATTGGAATAACTGACAGCATTTTCTGGATAAAAAAATTAAATGTACCCATATGTACTCATAAATCCCCTTGATATTTTGAGAGCTGGTCTCTAAAAAGGAGCTGATTTTAATCTTTGCCATCTCCAAATTAGTCAACCTTAGAGAGTACAGAAATAAATAACATCTCTGATGTCTTACAGCAGCAATTGATGTTGGCCAGCATGACAGTTCCTAGTAATTGAAGAACTCATGATTGACTTAACTCTGCCTCCTACACACTCTGTTGCTAAAACATGAAGGACGTCTGGACTGAAGGAGGCTGTGCAGAGAAAGGCAGGAGGGAAACTCACCATGACTTCCAGGCGATTCCCCCTTAAATGTCAAGTTTACTTCATATGGATGCTTTTGATTCCATCACTTTTCTGCCTCCTGGTGAACCTCTCTGGCTTCTTCAGGCATTAAGAGAAAGAGCTGCAGCAAGACATGGACAGCATTGATTTTTCTTTATTTTTCTGAATTTTTGTATCACCATTTTTAGGAGCAGAAAAAAAAAAAAAATCCCCCAAACTTTCATGTATCACCTCAGAGTCCCATCTCCCTTTTTTGGACTGAGCATTCCTATCTTTCCTCTCTCCAAATATATTCTTTCCACTTCTACCCAGCTACATTTCTTTGCAAAACACAAGCTGAATCGGGGTGAAATTGCAAGGAAGACATGGAGTTCAGTTTGGACAATGATTAAACTCAGATGTAATAACCAAGGAACCATGTAAGCCACGGGCAGGCTGCTGATACCAAGGAAACGAGGAGTTGATTAGTATGGTCCCAGGGTTAACAACTAGGGAAAATGAGAAAAATGATTAACAACAAGGAAGCACTAGCAGAGGCATTCCCTGCTGGGTCCTGGCGGCCACGCAGCTGAGAAGCTCTACCAGATCCCACTTGTCTTTGCTCCCTGCTTTCAGTCTGTCACCAACTGCTGTGGCCGACAACTTCTGACTTTTCTCAAAACACTTTCTTTTATATTTCTGCAATCTTAGACAAGCCTCTGAGCCTCATAACTTGGTGCCAGCCTCTGCCTTGTGGCTGACTCTCACTCTCCAGATGGCTCCTACCAAAGAAGTTTCTGCAGCACAGTAAGAATGTGCATTTGTGATTTAAGTCTACTTCCTTCTAAGTGCTTCCAAAAATCAAATGCAGAGGCCTGGTCATGAGTGTTTGGATTTTCTATCATTCCTGCCCTGTCATTAAGTTCCCCTTTAGAGCCCCAGTCAATTTGATCCCTCTCACCCATTCCTTGGCCCCACACCCTCTTCTGGGCCCCCTCATCAGAGCTAACTTGCTTTACCTGGGCTATATATTGTGTCCTTCTACCACCCATCTGTCAGTGTGCCATACTGTGGTGGCCTGTGTGTTGCTGCAATGATAGAAGCTATGCCACTGGTATTTCAAATACCAGTAGTAGGGTCACTCACCGTGGAGCAGTTTCAGTGTAGCGTGTAGACTAAGACAGACTAGGAAGAAAGACCTGGTTACCTACTTCTGAAAATCAGTCAATGAAAACTATATAAATCACAAAAAAATATTTTCTGGCTTGCTGGCTGTGGACACGTTATCAGGAGGGATTAATCACTAGAGGAGAATATCATGTTTAGTGAAGAAAGGGCCAGCAAGGGTGAAGGAAATCCTCGGTGAGATGGATAAGCACAGTAACTAGAAGAATGTACTCAAACACACTGGCAGTCATGAGGACGATGTAGGACCAGACAATGTTTTGTTTTTTCTGTGATACCTAAGGTCACCGTGCGTCAGAATCTGCCCGATGGCAGGTGTCTGTCTGTCTGTATATTGTGTCCTTAGAAAGCAGTGCTTTCCCAGCCCTGGTTTATATGATTCTGTGATAACTTTTTAATAACCCCGTAAATGCTTCACACACTAAGAAGACAGCAAGCACTTCAGAAAAAAAAAAAAATCCATATGGTTTATCATTACAGCAAATTCATGGGTAGAACATATTAAACAAACATGGATTACCCAGGCAGGAGTGTATCTTCATAAACCTTTGCTCTTCAGCAAGCTGGCCAAGGAGCTGTACTCTTTAATAAAGAAAGCTTAGTCCCCTTTGCCTAATAACAAAATAGCCCTTGCCTCAGCCTGATGAGAATATTCACAGAGCCAATGGTCAGAGAAGAGGTTGATGTGCTTGTGCTTTGTACGGGCTAATTAATCAAGCATTCACTCCTCTGTGTTTGCAGAAATTTTACAACAGGGCATAGGAGACCCTCCCCAGTGTGGCTGCTGGCCATCTCTCCAGCCTCCTCCATCACCCCTCCTCCACGTGTTCCCTATGCTCAAACCAGTTCCTCAAATGTTCCAGGCTCTATCATCCTTCTTCTCTGTGCCTGGATTTCCATTAAGCCCCCTTTTCACTTGATAAACACCTACTCACCATTCAAGACTCAACTCGAATGTCACCTCTGCAGTGAAGCCTTCTCAGCTGCAGAGATCCTAACACAGGACCGAGGACCCACAACAGACATTCAGGAGGAGCTTGTAGATTGAATGATTTTATTTTGAAATGTGATTGGATTTATTTTCTTTCTAGACCTCTTACCCTTAAAATTTTCTTTGGTGTTCATTCACAACTAACCCTCAAACCAAACTCCCACACTAAAGATACAGCAACTGACTCAACAGTGTTGTGTGAAGGAGTGGGAAAGACTGCACTGCCCCATCACTGTGTACAACTGAGCTGGGTACTGGAACGAAAATCCATATACTAACTGCTGTTCTGATATTGCTATTCATGTATCTTTAAAATTCCACAATAATGTATATTTAAAATCGTGTAATAGTTGAGCTCTAAAACATGAAATTATGTTTTAAATACGTTGCTGTGACTCCCTTCTCCCCATTTTAAGAAAATCAAAGAGAAATCCTTTTGTAAAGTAAAAGGCTTCTGTAATATGAACATTTATTCTCACACTTAGCTAGTGTGTAAATTTAAATGTCAGTGAACCTACTTTCCTCAAAGCAGAATCCACCATCACGATTGCTTGTCATTCAAAATAGGAATTAATCATGCAAATTTGCAAAAGGTAACAAAATAGGATAATTTTTAAGAAAATATAGAACTAGACAGGGCATTTCTAGTTATTCTCATTTGTTAGGTGAATGGTCTGCCTCTACTTCTCCCACCCAGCCCTCCCAAGTAAAGGCCTAGAACATTCCTTGATAAGGAGGCTGGGAATTGGGTTTTCTTCTCTCTCCCAGCTCCTTCTCCTTATTAGAGAAGCCCTCCTCCTGTCTGGAAAACCTGGTGGCATAGTGGTTAAGAGCTATAGCTGCTAACCAAAAGGTTGGCAGTTCAAATTCACCAGGCATTCCTTGGAAACCGTATGGGGCAGTTCTACTCTGTCCTGTAGGGTCGCTATGAGTCGGAATAGACTCAATGGCAACAGGTATGGGTTTTCCCCCATCTGGGCACACAGTAAATTTCTGTGTCTTGTACATTTGTGGGCACCATACGGCACCTGGCCAACTTCACTTGTATATCCGTTCCCAGTGGGGAGGGAACGGGGTCTCTTGTACTATGCATAAGATGGGTGAACGTAAAGCATCTGCCCCCCCCAGGCTGTATGTGGGATGAGCCAGCTGGCCATGGAAGACCCGTGGCCACTAGTGAATCTGATCTCACTCTATCTTCTCTCTGTGAGTAAGGCATTTCCCATGCACTGGTAGAGTGGGTGTGGTCTTTTGCTGGAGATTAGGAACCCTAGGAGTCAACATCATTCTTTCTCTAAAAAAAAGAAAAAACAAGAAAATAAACCAAACGAACTTATCCAATGAGAATGTGAAAATACTCTCATATCATTTACTGCATTTAGTCTTTACAAAATCACTACAAACTAGGCAAGGAAAGTATTATTATATCCGTCTCAAGATAGATAAGGTAGAGGCAAAGCAGAAATTCCCACATTATGTACTGGCAAATGTAAGTCTATAACAGGCCTCTGGACTATCAAGTCTTGTGTTCTTTGGATCCTTCTATGGAGCAAAGCGCCAACTCAAATTTTAGGTGTAACTCAACTTGAATTGATTTCTGAAATATCTGTCTCAATAAGCCTGAGTGAGCAGAAATCAATCTATTAGTGGGGAGAGAAATGTTTACTCAAGGACCCTTGATAAGAATAACATTACTGTAAGTTATTCTACTTAAGGAGCTTCACTTACCAAAAAAAAAAAAAAAAATGTAATACGCAAAATTGGACATTATTTACATAATTATAATCCTTGATATAAAATAAAATTTGATATATGCCTGAAATTATATCTCTATTTCAACCTTCATGACAACCTGCAAGATAAGTAATACCATTCATATTTTATAGATGAGAAATTGAGGCTGAGAGGTTACTAAATTATCCAAGTTGATGTGGAAAATTCACCAGTGTCATTTCCCTTGTTCTTGGCATTGTGCCTGGAACAGTGAATGTTCTCGATAAATATTTTTGAATGAATGAATGACTAACTGAATGAATGAAGTGGAAACTTCATTTATTTAATACATATGTGTCTGCTTCTAAATGTTATACTTTTTCCCTTGTGTCACACTCTTCACTTTATAACTGAATGTATTGTTGGCTCCTTTAAAAGGGAGCATGTCCCCAGAGCATCGGAAATAGAATTTCAGTTTCAAATAAAATTTCGGGAAATGATCTGCTATGTAAAGCAGGGAAGTCTAGATTGTAAAACACACTCCATACTGGTGACATTAAGACCATTCAGGTCCGAGTCCACTGCTGCTTTTCATTGGTCAGCTGCCTTGTTTGGACATGGTGAAAATTCAAACTGGTCTGTTAGTGAGTCGCTTGGGGCCCCCTCCTCCCCTTTGGTTCCCCTGGCTCCACCACCCCTCTCTCTGGGGTCTCTTCCTAACTCCCCAAGGTTCTACTTAAAACAGTCAAACAAAAACACCTAAAGTATGCCCTGTGTGTAGGATTCTGGATAGGGACTATAGGCAGCTTCAAGAAGACTGCTATTTCTAATAAGGAGAGGTGGCCAGGGTCAGGCGAAGGCATCTCATCCTATCACACAAAAGACAAAGGGTGTTCACTTGTGTTTTAGGTTGTGTTCCCTAGAGGAGCAAAACCAGTGAAGTGTATATACATACATATACTTTTTGTATATGTATGTATGTATGTATAGAACTTACTGCCATCAAGTTGATTTTGACTCATGGAGACCCCAGAGTTTCCAAGTCTGCAAATCTCTTAAGAAACAGGCTCCCACTTCTTTCTCCCACAGAGCCACTAATGGTTTCAAACCGTCACTTTTCAGTTAGCAATCAGTCACTTTAACCACTGCACCACCAGGGTTCGTACATATATATAGAGAGAGAGAGAGAGATTTATTTCAACAAAATGGCTCACTCAGTTATGGAGGCTGGCAAGTCCCAAATCTGTGGGTCATATGTCAGGTGGGAGGCTTTCCCACCTGACATGGTTGCAGGGGCTTACAAACCCAAAATCTACGGGTCAGATGGCAGGCTGTGGGCTCACAGGGCTGCAGGAGCTGGTGAATCCCAAAATCTTCAGGTCAGATGGCAGGCTGCTGGCTCACATCCCAAGAACTGAAGGTCAGAGAAGGACAAGTCAAATACAGGACCCAGAGAGGGCGAGCTTTGCAGAACATCCATATATACTGGATGCAGGCCACACTCAAAAGGAAACTCCCCTCTTCTACTAATTGGCTGCTCATATCAGATCACAAAATGGAAGATGATTACATAAATCTGGCAAACCACTGAGAATCATGGCCTAGCCAAGCTGACACATAACCTTAACCGTTACAACTTGCCATAAATGGAACAAAAATCATGAATGCCCAAAGAGAAATAGATGAAGTAAACAGTATCCTTTCTAAAGGCAGGAATTTTTCCTCTGTATTCCTTGGTACCTTTCTACAGCCAAATTCTCAGTAAGCAAAGACAAGCTCACAAACCAAGAGGAAACAGAGAGAGGAAGGCAGGCCACAGCTACATGTTCACCATCAACCCTCATGGGAAGCAGTTGACCCTACTAGAAGCCTGCCCACCAGGTAATCCTGTTTCTTCCCCCCTTTTACCAAAGCTCTTCTAATCTACTACTGTAAAGTGCAAAGAATCCATGGATACTGACTTGTTCTAGCCCCACATCTTGTCAGGAGATAAAGAACTCAGTATGCTGGAAAGGCTCCAGGAGAGTGAACAACTTCAAAGCCAGAGAGAGGCACAGGAGAGCCCACGTTCTCTGTAGAGGGCAAGGCTGAGAGCTAGAGAAAAGAGATGTTCTTCTTGTAGAACACCAGCCTGATGGAAGAAAGCCAGAGAGACAGCAGGTCTTGAGGAGATAAAGTCATAACAATAAATTGCATTCCTTAAGCCTTTTTGGCCTAACACTCTGATTTGCAAAACCTTTAGACCATCTCTAACAGCCTGAAACCACAGCCTACCCCATCTCCATCATGAATTGGGTTTTCTCCAGAAAGAAGGAAGTAGCTATGCAATCTGGTGTTTGTATAGAAATCATAACAGCAGAGAAAGGAGGAGGCACACACCAGAACATCTGTTCAAAGACACCATCTGAGAAATAGTCAAGCACTCACAAGATGGGAACATCTGTGTAAATCTCCACATTCCAGGAGCCTTGAATTGGAGGAGAGAGAGAGCCTAGAGAGAGGAATAAGAGAGGGAGGAATAAAACCAAAAGGAATCAGAAATTAAATGATTGAAATAATGTTTTATAACAGTCAAAGGAGGTGCTGCAAATAAAGAGCAGAAAGGGAAGAAGTGTGTCTGGACACTGTTTTGGTGTGGATTTCAACACAAATGAATGCACTCTTTCTGGAGAAAGGAACAACAATACCCTGTGCTCTGTGGAACAACTAGAAGGAGCCCAAAGACTCAGAGTTTATGCTGAATGGTTAGATAACTTACCCAAAATCACAGATTACAAGAGAGGAGTTGAGAAAAGCCAGATCTCTCTGATTCAGAGCTCATACTGAATTTTCTATCCACTACTTGCACTCTTTATAGCATTTCTATCACCCATCTGCCAGTTTGTCTTCCTGTGGTGGCTTGCACGTTGCTGTGATGCCAGAAACTGCATCACTGGTATTTCAAATACCAGCAGGGCCACCCCTGGTGGACAGACTTCAGCTGAGCTTCCAGGCAAAACCAGACTAGGAAGAAAAGCCTGGTGATCTACTTCTGAAAATTAACTAATGAAAACCTTATGGATCACAACAGAACATTGACTCACTTGCTTTGAACATGTCATCCAAAGAGATCAATCTCTAGAGGAGGACATCATGTTTGGTGAAGTAGAGGGCCAATGGGGGGAAGCAGACCCTCAGATGGATTGGCATAATAGCCACAAAGTTGGATTGAACATGCCAGTGCTTGTGAGGATGAGGTGGAATTGGGCAACATTTTGCTTTATTGTACATGGGGTCACCGTGATTCGGAGTCAACCTGATGGCAGCTATCATCACCATCACATTTGACAGTAACAACCACTCTCTTGTCCTGGCAAAGTTCTTCTCTTTTGGTTTCTATGACTCCAATCTCTTTCTCTCATTCACACACACACTCTCTCTTTCTCTTTCCCTCTCTTTCTCTCTCTCTCTTCTCCTCTCCAGTTCTCCAAAGCATTTTTCTCCAGTTTCTCTTCAGTTGGCAGCTTCAAGGAGATTTATGTTTCTAATAAAGAGTGATATGTTTTTGATATTCCGCATGCCTCCTTTTCACCCCTCATAAGCATTTTTTTTTTAAGCATTAGTCAGAGGGTTAATACCTCCTTAGATAATCTACTTCATTCACTTCTGCTTATACCTATATGCTGATGCTTTCAAATTTTTATATTAAGCCAAACTCTCTCCTTAGAGCCAGATCTATATAACCAACTATTTATTCACATCTCCACAGACACCACAGCCAACATTTCCCAAACTGAACTCATTCAAACCTTGGTTAGCCAAACCTGATTGTAGGCCAGTCTATGCTTTCAGAGGCTGCTCTTCCCATTTAATTCCAAGTTGCATAGAACACAGGAGTCCCTGAGTGGTACAAATGGTCTAGCACTCAGCTACTAACTGAAAGGATTTGACGCCACTCAGAGGCACATCAGAAGAAAAGCCTGGTGATCTAATTCCAAAAGCTCACAGCCATTGAAAACCCTATGAAGCACAGTTATACTCTGAAATATGTGGGGTTGCCATGAGTTGGATTTGACTTGGCAGCACCTGGCTTTGCCTGGGCTCTGTGTTTGTTCTCCTATAATTTCCAGGGCATAATGTTGCTATAGTTCTTATCATAACACATTTTAGTTGTTTACTGTTCTCCCCAATGGACTATGAGCTTCTCAAGAGTTGGGAATATGTCTTATTCATATGGACCTAAATGTAAGGTATGCGGTTAATGAATTGAATCTTGAATAAATAAATCCAGAGCCTAGTCCAAATAGAAGTAGCACCATCACACAAGACAGAAGTCCTCCTTATGGAGCACAACAAAACATTGTCTGACTCGCTTGTTTTGAATACGTCATCAGAAGGAATCAACCACTAGAGGAGGGCAATTATTTGCCAAGCTGTATACTTACTTACCTCCTACATAACTTGGAACATTTTGTGCATTTTAACATATGTAAATTTTGTACATTTACATTTTTAATTAGTCCCTTTTGCCTCTGCCTTATAAAGGGCTCTTATGGACTCTCCCTCCCATACCACTTCAACCCTGGAAGAGGAATTTAGTGAGTGCAGAACGAGGACTAGGTGCCTTTAAGAGGAAAATAAAGAAGAAACCAATAAAACCTCAATTTCCATGCAGGTTGACAGCCCAAAACAGTCCCAAGCTAAGAAAGTAAAGAAAGGAAGAATGTTTCACTTTAAATAAGTGTATGGTTTTGATTATTACACAGGAATGGACATTCTGATTATTGGACTAAGGTTGTTTGGGTAATAGAGTAACCATGGGACCTTTAATTACCTAAGAGTGACTAGAGAAGTCAAGGGAATTTCTTTATACTTTATCTAAAGAAGGGAAAGAACTAGCCCCAGAGAATGGATTGAAGGGATAAAAGAAGACTAAAATAAAGTCGTTATGTGATTGTGATCTATAAGTTCTGCTTATTCGGCACAATGTTTACCTAGTTTGTTTGAAACTACTTAAGAGTTTAGTTGTACTGTAGTTAAGTAGTTAACATAATTCTATGGTTTATAAGCATTTAATTAAAATATTTTTTATTGTGATTTGGCAGTTTTTCAATTATTAAGATAGTATTTCCCTTATCATGTCTCTAATAAAGTATAGGCCCTGGTAAAGCTCATGGGCCCTAGGCACCGTGTCTGCAGAGCCTAATGGTACAGCCACAATGACTCATTACATTCACTCAGCCAAAGTGCACATTTAAAAATGTAAAGCTGATTATGTGATTCCTGTATTTAAAATCCTTCCATTAATCCTAATCACCTACAGGATAAAATCCAAATTACTAAATAGGAACTCATGACCTTCACAGCCTGGCCCAAGTTCCCTTACCAGCCTCATCTCTTGCCAGCCCTCCCCATGCCTCCATGTTCCACCAACACTGAAATATATGCAAATGCAGACAGGAGGCATTTTAAACCTCCACATTTTTTACACTGCCTGGAATGTCCTTTCCTGTCTTATATATAAAGTGAAATTCTTTACATTTTTTCAGACATTTTGAAAATATCACTAGCTTTCTGAAACTTTCTCTGACTTCCTTCCCTATCCCTAATCAGTTGCCATGTTGTCATTTCTGATTCATGGCAATCCTACGCGTGTCAGACCATGTGTGTCAGAATGCAACTGTGCTCCACAGGATTTTCAATGGCTGATTTTTCAGAAGCAGATTGTCAGGCCTTTCTTCTGAGGTGTCTATTGGTGGACTTGAGCACATTAATCATTTGTACCACCCAGGGACTCCTCCTCACCCCTAGTATAGTTTACCAGCTGTCTCCCTATTGTTGCATTTACCAAATGCTACTACCTAAATATTTGTCACATGTCTTCTTTAGCACCTAGACTGGAATCTCCTTGAAGGCAGAGACTAAATTTTATTTGAGCTTTTTCTGAAACGTTTAATCCAAAACTTGACACACATCAGACACTAAATAAACTTTTATTCAATGGATAAATAAAAGAACATTGTTACCTGTAGTAATAGAACGCAAATTGCCATGATCTTTGGACTGTAAAAGAATATATATTAAAAGAAGGAGGCTTAGGCCAAACTAGGCAAAAAGGCTTTATGGAAACAGGAAATTCAGGTGTGCAATTATATTAACTGCTTTAAACCACAGAGAATGTGAGGGAAACACTGGAAATTACAGAAGAGCAAATACAGTTCTGAGTTAAAGAAGGTTAAGATTGATCGTGAAATCTACAGCTAGGTTCGCTTGACATTTATACATGGTAAGATTCCATAAAATTTTATTGAATCAATTATTTGTGATTCAATAGAATCTAGTAGAAGAAACAGCAATTACTGGGAAACAACTTTTTAATCTAAAAAATATAATGTTTAAAAATACTACTTATTTTTGGTTCTTAAAGTTACTAATCTTATAATTCAGGGCAATGGGGTAGCTATAAATGAAATTTACCAAAACGCTTACTTAGAACATCACAATATCTTTTTAAAAAAGAAAGAGAAATACTGAAATGAGTTAATTCACGTACTGTCACATAAGAGAATTCCCACTGCCCACACCACAAGTCTAACCCCAAGTAACAAGCAAATGCAATCTACCACTAGAGAGGAGCAAGAGGAGAAGATAGATACCCGTTGTGATGCTTACATAATAGGACTGCTGTAAGGTAAGGATGGAACAGGAACACTGATAAAAAGTCTTCAGCAGCACTCTACTACCAAAACACAAGGTAAAAGCAGTTTCTGCTAGAGAAATTTGAAGGCTGCTCTACACTAAAAGGAACCATAGCAATGACAATGACAAAATCTAGTTGACTCAATCCTCCTTACTAATGATCTGACAGAAGAAGATGAGCCCATCTCCTTGTGTAGATATAATTTACTTTGGTCTGTTTTGTGCACCAACATACCATGTCTGACATTTAATAAAAAGTTATAAGGGAAAAAAGCCAGAAAAACAATAATCAATTGTCAAGAGATAAAATAGTCAATATAACCAGACTCAGAGGTGACTGAGACATTGGAACTTTTAGACAGGGACATTCAAATAACTACAGTTAATATTTTAAAGAATACAGAGCATGATCAAGCAATATTTAGCTCACAAGTTAAATTCAGCCTGCTGTCTGTTTATGTCAATTGTTTTATTAGAACATAGCTGTACCCATCCATCTACAATTGTCTATGGCTACTTTAGTGTCGCCATGAGTTGGAATTGGCTCAATGGCAACAGAATGGCTACTGTCACACTACAATAGCAGAGTTGAGTAGTTACAAGAGAGAGCATAGGTCTCATAAAGCCTTATATATTTAATGTCTTGTCCTTTACAAAAAAAGTTTACTGACTGCCAGTCTAGTGGAAAAGGTTGTTAATGTGCATAAACAAATATAGAATTTCAGCAGAGAGATGGGAACTACACAAGTAGGAGTCAAATAGAAACACTACAAATAAGAATCATAATATCAGAGCTGAAGAATTCCTCTGACAGGCTCATCACTGAGTAATGTCAGTGTCCATTGAAATTATCCAAACTGAAACAGTATCCAAAGAGAGAGGGGACAAAAGAGTGAAGGGAGAAAAAAAAATGTGAAGGGAAAAAAAAAATAGAACAAAGAATACAAAAGCAGTGGGAAATTATCAAACTATCAATGAAAGTGAAATTGGAGTCCCAGAAGGAGAAAAGGAATGGAATACAGCAAAAAATATATTTGAAAAAAAATAATTTACCAAGCACTGTCACATAGATCAGAAACCCTGGTGGTGTAGTGGTTAAGTGCTACAGCTGCTAACCAAAGGGTCAGCAGTTCGAATCCACCAGGCGCTCCTTGGAAACTCTATGGAGCAGTTCTACCCTGTCCTATAGGGTCGCTATGAGTCAGAATTGACTTGACAGCACTGGGTTTTTGGTCACATAGATCTATAAAAAAAAAAAAAAAGTTGTTTAAATTACCATACCATTTAATCTGGGGGGCTGTCATGGGTTGAATTATGTCCCCCTAAAAATGTGTGTGTCAGTTTGGCTGGGCCATGGTTCCCGGTATTGTGTGATTTTCCTGTATGTTGTATATCCTGCCTCTGTGATGTTAATAAGGAAGGATGGGTGGCAGTTGTGTTAGTGAGGCAGGACTCAATCTACAAGATCAGATTGTGTCTTGAGGCAATCTCCTGAGATGTAAAAAAAAGGAAGCGAGGCAAGAGAGAGGGTATCCTCATACTACCAAGAAAGAAGCACCAGGAGCAGAGTCTGTCCTTTGGACCTGGGGTTCCTGTGCAGAGAAGCTCCTAGTTCAGTGGAAGATTGACAAGAAGGACATTCCTCCAGAGCTGATGGAGAGAGAAAGCACTCACCTGGAGCTGATGCCTTGAATTTGAACTTCTAGCTTAATAACTGTGAGAAAATAAATTTGTTAAAGCCATCCACTTGTATTTCTGTTACAGCAGCACTAGATGACTAAGACAAGGGCTAATTAATGGATGACATCAATTTGGACAGAAGTGTTTGGTAGCATACAACAGAGTTCTGACTTTCATCCTGTCCTTTATACATTTTTACTGATAATTTGTATGAAAATATAGGTTTACTAATCAATTTTTCTGATCACATTGACCTAAGAGACAAAATAAATCACAGTGAATGACAGATTTATAATAGATAGTGTCTAAATAAGCATGCTAGTGCAATGGACCAAACTTCATTTGTAACCATAAAATTTATACACATAAGCCTGTAAAAACAGAACGTAAGTGAGGCTGGACTGACTTACAGTACATATCTATTCAAGATATAGAGGATTTACATGAAAATTAATCTACTTCAAACCAATATCTGTATTTGATGTGGCTTACAAATAAATGTGCACACTCCCAAGAGGTGTCACCAGAGGTACAGAATGTAAGACAACTGAAGTGAGAGGGAGTCCCTTTCTTGTCTGTGGCTTAACCATTGAAGCTGGTAGAACACTTAACAACTGTATTCCTAATAGATAGATCAACTCTATTTTGTTCAAATATAAGTGGCAAGAATGAGCGATGGGACTTGAAACCATGTTAATGGAACAAGAGATGTTTAACTTGGCAAAGAGTTAATGCAACCAAGACATTAAAACTATCCTCACAAACAGAGGAGGAATTAAACTGGTTTTGTGTGGTTTCAGAAGACACAATTAATATGTGAATAGAAATCCCAAGAAGTCAAATTTTAGTTCAATATAACGGGAAACTTTCTAACATCCGAGAAGTCCAATAAGACAATTGTTATTGTTGTGGGATGCCATTGAACCACCACGCATGACTCAGCAACTTCATGTTACAGAGTATAACTTCCCTATAGAATTTTCTTGGCTGTAATCTTCATGGAAGCAGATCACCAGGGCTTTCTCCGGAGCTGCCCGGTGGATTCAGACCACCAAATTTTATGTTAGCAGCCGAGTGCTTAACTGTTTGTGCCACCAGGGCTCCTTAAAACTAAAATAGGCTATCATATAAGGAAGTGAGCTCTCCATCACTAGAGATGTTTACAGAAAAACTCTGTGTTGCAGAGAAGCTCAAGCAGAATTAGTGAATGTTCACATGTCCTTCCCACCTAGATATTCTACATTTCCGTAATTCTGGAAAGAGAAGTCCCAAGGGAAAAGAAAGGAGGGAAATAAGAATTATGGTGGGGGCAGGGACTATAAATAGGGTTAGATTTAGGGACAGACGTCTCACATTTCACTTTAGACATGTTGAATTTGAAGTACCTGTCGATAACCCCCCAGAAAACACCTCGATTCTTTGTGATCCTATAGGGCAGAGTAGGACACCCCATAGGGTTTCCAAGGAGTGGATTCAAACTGCTGACCTTTTGGTTAGCAGCTGTAGCTCTTAACCACTAAGCCACCAGGGTTTCTGTCTGTCAGTCTGTCAGGTAGCCTAACAGAAATAAGTTGGCAGTTAGCTATATGGTCTGAAGTTCAAAGGAAAGGCCTGAGCTAGGGATAAGTTTGGTATATTCATCTCATAGATCAATATTGTCCAATAGAAATATAGTGTGAAACAAATGTTAATAATACGTTTTATTTAACCCAACATATTCAAAATATCATCATTTAACATATAATCAATATAAAAATTATTTACTGAAATAGCTACATTCTTTCTTTACAGTGGATTCCTTCAGAAGATGTGAACTTCCTTCCTGTTTTCAGTCACATTCCGTGGTAAAAAAAAAAAAAAAAAAAATTGTTCAAGCCATAAAATAGGGCATTTCATTCTTTATCAGGATTACCTGGAGCTGGGATGAATGGAGGGAGCATCTTCATACACAGAGTTGAGAAATCAAATGTGGCTCTTTAGAACTAACAGGTAAACACAGGTATATGGATCACCTCGCAGAGGCACAAGGAAAAAAGCCATATGTATGAATGATCTGCTCTCAGCTTCACTTGGAAAAATGTTCCCTCAATTAAAATGAATGCCAAGCCCCGTATACCAGAAGATAAAAATAAAAATCCATTGCTGTCAAGTCGATTCTGACTCATAGCAAACTTATAGGACAGAGTAGAACTGCCCTATAGGGTTTACAATGAGGAGCCGGTGGATTTGAACTGCTGACCTTTTGGTTAGCAGTCAAGCCCTTAACCACTGCACTACCTGGGCTCCAAAGTCCCGTATAAGGTACAATTACTTAAATAATGTATGCATATTTTGCGAAGCAACACAAAGGCATGGTTATGTTACCCAATTCACTCATTTAGGACCCACCTCCAAGAGTCTTTCTCATTGCTGTATACACAGATGTCTGCTTTAACTGGAGACCCCACCACCACCACCACTATTAATGGTGGGGACAGGCCCCACTGGAAAAGAAATGGGTTGAAGAGAAGGAGATTTTCAGAGACATGTCTTAGGCCAGAAGCAGTCTTAGTCTTGAAGTATTAAACTCTCTGAACAAAAATTAGAGTCCAAGCCAATGATCTCAAATGAAGAGCATGTAACATTCTATAATATTCTATTTGACTATTTGGCGCTACTTAACACATGACAAATCTGTGCTCATTCAGGTACTTATACATTATGGTGCAAGAAAAAGAGCCTTGAGTTCTAGTTCCATATGTTATTGAGCAAAGCCAGCCCCCTTTCTGAGCCTCAGTTATCTCACCTTGATCTGATCCTCCCTCCATTGGTTCAATGTTCTCAGGTTTCCCACCATCCCACTACCCCCCAGGATCTCTGTTCTCTTGAAAGCTATTTTCTCCTGCCAGCTCACTCAGAGGATTCATGATGACTGCAGTTGCCATAGGAATGATTCATCTATCATAAAGGTGGCTGCATGAGATCACAAATACTCCAAGGAGAGCCAGACAGGTGTGGGGGGGGTGAGGAGGGATGATATTCAAAACCTAGAGATAGATCTTCACTGAAAGTGGGTGACAGCTTAATGAGAGGGGAAGATAAAGCTTGTGCATTTTCTATAACTCTTACGTGTACACGCACTTCTCTGAGAGGCATAAGTGCAGATCCACTGTTAAATATGTCTTCCATGATCCCTCCTATGCTCACTTGAGACATTTCCTCCATAAAAATAGAAATGTAATATGCAGGCTGTAAGGAAGGAGCATGCTCCTTGCCAGCCAGCTGATGAAAACAGGTCAGGATAGCCCGAGACGATCCCGGACACCATGCCCTGGCCATCCACTGTTGGCTGCTTGTTTATGGAAATATACTCGTCATTTACCAGAAAGAGCTAGAGCAGTTTTGAAAAGGTCTGGTTCTCTACATGAATTGCTTGGTATTCCAACTCACAGTTTTAATTCTTGAAGTGGAACATTTTCATTGTAATATAATCCAACTGCCAATACTCCTACTGTCATTTTCTTCTTTTCTCAATCTAATGGGACTTCACAACAGTCAAAAACCTAATTCCAAGCCCAGACTGAGTATTCTATCTCAGTTGGGAGCGGAATGTTCTGCCAATCCTAGACATAGACAGAGCCCCCTACTAAAATCATAGAAGGCCAGTCTCCCAACCCTAGCCATGGGCAAAACTCTAAACAGACAACACTGTGTGTGGCCATCACTAACCAGAACCTGGAGCCCTGATACCACAGTGGTTAAGAACTTGGCTGCTCACCAAAAGGTTGGCAGTTTGAATCTACCAGTCTTTCCCTGGAAACCCTATGGTGCAGTTTCTATTCCCCCTATCTTATAGGGTTGCTATAAGTTGGAACCGACTTGATGACGAGGGGTTTGGTTTTTATTTACTTATATTTTTGGAGCCAGGGTCTGTTAACTCACAACAACCCCGGCAGTAACCAGACGAGAGGACAGGCATGATGGTCACTGCAGGCCAGTCCCACAGTGAAGCCGCAACTCAATGTGACTGGCTTTCTAAAGATGAGTCAGGGGCATTTTTATTATGAAATATGATACATTCATTTTACAGTTTCCTAGCAACAGGATGCCAATCAGCCAGATGTAATTCAAGGGTTCATTGTCTTTGTTATGGAGAATCCAGGGGTAGGAGGAGGATTGCCTGGCATGAGGTAGAACTGACAGAGTATTATTTGAGGATGAGGAGACCAGACCAAACCTACAGAAGGAGGAACCTCAGAGAGTCTGCCTTCTTCCTGCCTTCATATTCTTTGAAGCAGGTGTTTGTCCTGTTGCTGCTGCTAATGCTACTGCTGCTGCTGGCTTCCTGCTTCTGTGTTAATTACTAGTGTTGATGGGCCCAATTTCAAATCACATGGCGTGCTCTTGAATCACACACAGTGCTTGCTCCGTGCTCAAAACATTGGCAGTAGAACACAAATCAGGACAGGAACAATAAACCTTCTCAGGCTACTTCCCCTAGCGTGTTGGCTGGGCTTTGAAAATGCTGTAATCGCGAAGCCAGGTGGTCAGGTCACTGAGACATTATTCCGTGGCTTGTTCCTACTCTTTTTAGCACCTGCAAATTTATTACATAAGATATTATTTTGTACTCAATTTAATTAGTTGGAACTATTTGTAGTCATTTGAAATACACTCCATGTTGATTAAAATAATTAGTGTAGGGCTACCAAGTATTTACCTAAGATATGAATCCAGGGGGAATTTGATAAATTTAATTAGCAAGAACTAATTATTGTTATGATAGGAGTTAGGGTTTAATAAATATAATTACAGAGCACAAATGACGGTTTCTTAATTAATAGATACTAGTTGCAAACACAAGGGCCATTATCATATCTTCATGCAGGACATGCTATTCAGCACACCTTCCAGATGTCAACTGTAACAGCAATGGTGACTTACAGAGAGGGAGTTAACACTTATACACGCTTATGCTGTCAGGATAGTTCTAAGTGCTGGTAGCAGATTAACTCATTTAATCCTCACCCCAATCCTGCTGTTGTCCTCGTTTTACATATGTGGAAACTGAGGCAGAGAAAGGTTAAGTAACTTGCCCAAGGTCACTCAGTTACTAAGTGGCAGAGCTGGCATTTCATCCTGTGAAGTCAGTCTAGCTTAAGAGTCCATGCTCTTAACCACTATCTAACCTCAAATAAAATAAAATAAATAAAAAAACAAGAACAGTAACAACACCAAAAAGCATGAATGCTCATAGACCAGCAACCAAAATTCTCAACTCCACATTTGCTATTCAAATCTAATAGACTTTTGATATTTTAAGATACCACTTTCATGATTTTGGTAATTCTAAGGAGAACTTGGGAGCCCTGGTGGAGCTGTGGTTAAGATTTTGGCTGCTAACAAAAACAGTCAGCAGTTTGAATCCACCAGCTGCTCCTTGGATACCCTATGAGGCAGTTCTACCGTCCTTTAGGGTTGCTATGAGTCAGAATCAACTCGACAGCAATGATTTTGGTTTTTGGTCAAAGAGACCCTGAAGTCCCCTGGCCTGTGGTCATCTATGATTTTGCTAAGGCCATGGAAAGGCTGGGGTGCTGAAATCACACAGTGGTGAGTGAGCCTAGCTGAGTCCCCAGGACTGCATCTCAGTTGCACTGCAGTGCTTCTTGGCTTGGTCCTTTCTTTGGGGAAATTTTCCACCATCATGGTTTTTGTGAGTTTGGGAGTCAAGAAGATACCAAGGATCTGCCATGTATTAACTTCAGGCAAAGTAGTTTGTACTTTAACAAATCATGAGCATGTCCTCATCCAGTTATTTAAGGCCAGGATCCCTTTCATGGTAATCAGAATGGTCCTGACTCACTGCCTCTCTGACCACAGACAGACAAGCAGGCCCCACAGCAACAGACCCTGACCTCTCCCACCTTCCATCGGGAAATGGCTGGTCATGTCTCTGAGCTCTGACAATGACCTCATTTGGAAAGCGCAGACCTTCCTGTTGCATCCCTCTTGGTGCCAGGGATATGTCTGGAAGGACAATGGCTCATACCTGAGGATGCTTACATAAGGCAATGAATGTCAATGAACCTGCCACAGCACTTGATAAATATTCAGCAATAGTTGCATTTTTTCCTATATTTATAATAAAGGAAAAAGTGAAGGAGACAAAGAATCTATCTGGATTCCATTGTAGCCTGGCATTTTGGGATGCCCAGTGGAAAAGTCTAACCTGTGCTTGTCCACCCTCACATCTGGATGAGCCATAGATGAGACAGGTATGAACATTACTTGTGGCAGCTCCCAGAGAGCCATTGTAGGAGGAATAACAGAAGAGTGGTCCACTCCAAGTCAAGTGTCAGGAGCCAAATCTCACGTCTTGTGCCCACCTATCTCTCGGAGTTCTATGGATCAATGCAGAATACCTCTTCACTTGGCCAGTAGGGAAAGTTCTTGGTTTGTTCTTGAGACCTGGAATCTGATGCAGCTCACAAATCTCTTGACCTTGCAAGGACAGCCTGGCTTGCAGAGGTCTGTTTCCCAAGACAGATGTTTTGACGGCAAAATGAATGAAGAAGCCAAGCATGTGGAATATTTAAAAACTTCTTCATTGCATCTGTGCCCCAGCTCTGTCCACACCGGAAGTCTCTCCTTCAGTCTCCCAATCTGGGTAGCAGCCCTCTAGATCAGCAGCTATGTCAGGAGACCAACAGTTTCAGGGGTGGCTTTCACCCCAAACTAATCATTCAGAAATAACCCAATCTGGCTTGTTTCTAAAATTCCTCAAGGTCACATCTGCAACTAACCTTACTCTTAATTGAGAAAAATTGCTGTGAACTTGCCCTAGTTTCTGAGCTGAGACATTCAGCAGTGACATTTTCCCACGATCTCGTGCTCCTAGATTCTGGCCACTACACAAGTCCTGGCCAATAAGAGTTCAGCTCATGGGAAGAGGTTCTAATGAGTCCTGGAATCAAGCCCACAGCATTTCTCAAGGAAAGATCTTCCCATCCTTGATACTATTCTTACATCAGAGGTGGCAGATCAGTGCCTTATTCTATGCCCACTATATGCATATTTTGGCCACTGTGATGATTCAAGGATAGTCATTCAAAGTTAGTCATTGCTGGAATTGGAGAAGCTGCTAGATATAAATACAACAGCTTCCTCTTTTTACAGATGAGCTAAGTGAGATTCAGAGATTGGAAGTAGGAGTGGCAGGGCTGTAGCCCAGCTCTCCTGAATCTCATTTCAGTGTTCCTTCCATTAAATGAACAATGATGTAGGACATCTGTCTAAGGACCTGTGTCCTGTTGTTGTTGTTGTTAGGTGCTGTCAAGTTGGTTCCGACTCAAAGCAATCCTATGCACAACAGAATGAAACACTGCCCAGTCCTGCATCATCCTCACAATTGTTGCTGTGCTTGAGCCCATAGTCACAGCCACTGTGTCACTCCATCTTGTTGAGAGTCTTCCTCTTTTTCACTAAGGTTCTACTTTACCAAGCATGATGTCCTTCTCCAGGGACTGATTCCTCCTGATAACACATTCAAAGTATGTGAGACATAGTCTCACCATCCTTGCTTCTAAGGAGCATTCTAGTTGTACTTATTCCAAGACAGACTTGTTCATTCTTTTGACAGCTCATGGTATCTTCAATATTCTTCTGTAACACCACAATTCAAAGGCATCAATTCTTCTTCAAGCTCCCTTATTCATTGTCCAGATTTCAAATGTATATGATTGAAAACACCATGGCTTAAGTCAGGTGCACCTGAGTCTTCAAGGTGACATCTTTGATTTTCAACACTTTAAAGAGATCTTTAAAGGGTCCTATAGGCCTCATTAATTGGTATTTTGAAACCCTGACAATGTTTGGACTCTATCGCCTAACTCCTTTCAAAATGACTTGTATTATTCACATTTGCAACATGAGGCAAGACAATTAGAGACTCAACCAAAGCTTCTAGAGCTATTTTTCTGGAAGAATAGCTTGGTGGGCTGTAGCCATGGCACCTTTCCCTAGATTCCAACTCACATCCTTACCTGAGGTTCTTCTCATCAGGAATTCTCACTCTTTCACCTGTGCCTTTGGGACTTTGTGGGAAACTGGGTCTTCATTCATGAAGCAAACGGGCAATTACGATCAAGAATGGGAAGAGGTTGCACTAAACGGAGATTGTGAAAAGGTAGCGGCAAACGTCCAGGGGCTTTCTGTTCAAAGTGGAGTTAGGAAAGGTCTGGGCTGGTGCCAAAGAGCAGATCAAGCCTGGAGACCATTTCTCTTGGGCTCAGACTTGTTTAGAAGTAATAACACTTCTCCCTCTGGTCAATCCTGAAACACAGTTTAATCTAATGGGAGCAAGAGAGAAGGAAAAAAAAGAAGATGAAAAAAACCAATAAATAGTAAAAACAGGAAGCAGGAAAAGACAGGCATGGATGTGCAATTCTTTTTGTGCCTGTTAAATGAACTCTGGTAGGGATGAGGAGAGAGAATTATCCTATTTATATATTGAAAGGAATTTTAAATATGCATAGGCAAGGAGAGAGGATCCACTGAGATTGAAATGCAAAACACAGCGTGGTCTGTGCGTCTCTCCTTCTATCTTCCCAGCACCATTAGCAAGTTTCTTGCACCAATTTCTGGAAAGCTCCTTCTAAAACTCAGACCCATCCTTCTACTTACTCAGCATTTCTGTCTTAAAGAAGCAATTCTATTTTTAAAAAGGACTAGGCCTTCACTAGTAAAACACCTTGCAAATGTATTCACACCAGAACAGAGCCCACACTTCCACACTGATGCACACTCATATGCCAGCAACCCATTCACACCCAGGCACACACACACCTCCACCACCAACTTTACTACCACCATCTCCTGGCCACTTGGCACCAGGGTTTGACAGACAGAGTTGGTTCCTAAATGTGCACGTGAGAGAACATTGCACACCATTATGTCAAGGAGATATGGGCAGCTCACTTCAGAGAAGGGGGTAGCTGAGGGGCAGAAAGTAGGGGAAGCTCCAATCTTTACTATTTATTATACAGCCCAAGAAACTTGTAATCATTCGACTGGGCACTTAAGTTTAGGAACATGTAAGAGACAGAAAAATGACCATAGATCCTCATGAATATACTCCATGCATGTTTAAGCAGCAACACTTTGTCCCACACAAACTTTCTTTTCCTAACCAAATCTCTCCCACTCACCATTCCCACCAAGCAAAACATCCCCTCCTTTGCAGTAGCCAGAGCTTCCATCCTCAAGGGCCTCACTGAGGAACAAAATAATCCTACAGAAGCTGCTGCTGGCTTACCTTGCCCTGGACCAGTACATCCTAAATCCCAAACCAGAGTCGTGAAAAAAATGGAAGCGCTAAATAAAAGCAAAGCCTTTGTAAACCATCTTACTTTTTTTCCTCTCTCCCTTAGCATCTCACAGGTATGCACAAAGTTCTTGTCTTTCTCAAGAAGGACTTTTTTTTTTTTTTTTTTTTTGTGTAGAGGGACAACAGACCTACTTGGAAATACCAATTCTGATTTGGCCACTGACATGGGTATTGCTTTGGGAAAGTCATCATTCTTAGGGTATTTATGAAGCTTGGTAATTGTCAAGATTTTCAGATTTTTATTCCCATTTCAGGGTTAAAACACAGGAAAGAAAGGAAAGGGGTGGAAGGACCAATTATGAGAGCACACACAATACCCTGGTTTTAGCACACTGTATGTTATATATCGATTGTTCATATAGGAAGAAATCTTGGCTGATGTAGCTACATAGCTCAAACTCATTCCAAGACACAGGAAGAAGCCTTTGTCAAACTCCTGGCCTACTCTTAGGCCCAAGCTCAGGACTATCTTTCAATATAAATCCTCCAATGGCCTTTTAAGGGGTATCCCTCACTCCCACCTCTCCCTCTCCTTTCATCCCCTACACAGGATGCCACTTGGAGCTTCCTTTAACCCACATCTGATGTGTCAATCCTCTGCTTAAAACCATTGATGGCTCCACATCACCTTCGCTGCACCTGCATTGACACCTAGACACTCCGTGATCTGCTTCTGGGTGAATCTGCTGAAAGCCAATTTGCTAAAAGCCAACTGGTTGAGGAATCAATTCTTCAAATTACCAATTCACTGAATTTACCAAATGTATCCATTTATCAAAACACTTGCTTGTTGGAACTATAAAGTTTAAAATAATTCATGTTGAATGGAATGTTTCTAATTGCTTTTGAACATTTCTACAAAGTTTTAGCTAATAGCCTGTCATATATCTTGGAAGCAACCCTTTGAGGCTCTGGACTCCTGCAGCTGGAGGGAGCCAGGGCAGAGAGAGAGCACGCTTTGACGGAGGAAGAGGAGAGTCACCACAGGCACACTGGGCAGCTCACTTCAGAGAAGGGGGTGGCTGAGGGCAGAAAGTAGGGGAGGCTCCAATCTTTACTATTTAATCTTCTAGGAGTAAAATAAGTATTTTTTTGATCCTCACACAACCCATGCTTTTCTATACTCAGTGAAGCTTCCAAGCTTTTCTGTGCCTAAAATGGCTTTCCTCATCTCTTTCCACCACTCCCCAAATCACACCCTGCAGTGTTAGCCTGGCCACCAGGTATTCACCCTTTAAGTTTAGCATCATTTTCTCTAGGAATTTGTCTCCGATACTTCCCACCTAGCTAGCTGCAGTTTGGAGAGAAAGGGGCGAGAGAGAAGGGAAGCTGACCAGCTCTATATTGGGACTCGCGGGCTTTGTGATTTCTACGGGAACTCCAGGTGGCAACATATGGTTGACGGTTGGCTCCATGGTCTGGATAGCGGGGCAGAAGACTGAGCTGTGAGCCACTGGGAAGCCCCAGCATGGGTCCTGTCATGGGGCACTGGGGTGGAAGGGTCCTCAGGGAAAACGCAGGCTTGCAGCATCTCCAGGCAGCCACCATGCAGAGCAACGATACCACATTCTGAGGAAAAGAAATTACCTCAGAATTCTGAGGAGAATTTTCTGAAGCCCAGATTCACGATAACAGGGACAACATGAATCATCATCACTGTAATTACGTTAATGTAACATTTCGCGCTGAAAATCCAGGAAAGCACTTACATCTACATTAAGGCTTCAGGCAATCAAAGACTGGAAAAAAAAAAAAAAAAAACCCTGGAAATGGTATTAATGTGTGAAAAACACTTTTGAAAAACACAGATATTTCAAGAACTTCAAGAAGAACATTTCACCAGGCTGTCTACAATTCACAGCTTCAGCCAGAGCACAGGCTTGTGAAGACATACAACAAAGATAACTTCCTCCTTGAGGAATCAACACCTGAATCATCCACTACCTTCAAGCATGGCACCCACCATAGAAACAACTCTCTTCTTGAATACCATAAAACACCTGCATTTCCTTAGTGTTAATTTGCAGACAAGAAGATGAGGTGGACCTAGAGCCCAGGTCTCCATTTATGCTGCATTATTGATAATACTCACAGCTGTTAACTGAAAAGCTGGAGGTTTGAGTCTACCTAGAGGGACCTCAGAAGAAAGCCCTGATGGTCTACTTCCAAAAAATCAGCCACTGAAAACCCCATGGAGCACAGTTCTACACTGACACACGACAGGTTGCCATGAGTCAGAGTCGACTCCTCCAAAACCAAAACCCATTGCTGTTGATTCCGACTCATAGTAACTCCATAGGGTTCCCAAGGCTGTAAACCTCTATGGAAAGCAGGCTGCCACATCTTTCACAGAGCCGCTAGTGGTTTCGAGCCACCGACATTTCAGTTAGCCATCAATCACTTTAACCACTGTGCCGCCAGGGCTCCTTATTGACTCCTCAGCAGCTGGTAAAAAAAAAAAAAAAATTGCTGACGGAAGTGGACCAAATAAAAGCTACAAATGTAATTGCATTTAGTGGCTTTATGTTTGCCTCTTTGATCTTCCTTGTAACCCTCTTTGCAGTAATTCAGATCAGAATCATGATGCTAGGTGATCTCTTCAACGGAAGCAGGCTTGCAGTTTGATAAAAAATAAAACTACAGCCCTCTACTGGTACCAACATCAAGTGGGAGAGGTGAGTGTGATGAATCTGCCTTCTTTTTGTCAAAAAAGGATTGGCTACATTTGGGTTGCTCTAGTAGAAGACACTCCATGATGACATTTTACGTTGACTCCATTTTCTGCTCCTCGCCACCCTGGAACTTCTTCACTGAGTCTCCATCTCTCTTGATTTATCTACTCGTATGTCCAAGTACACCATTAGCAGCTTTCACTGCCCCTAATGCAAAACCATGCTTGGTTCCACCTTTGCTCTTACTGTCTTCTTTCTTGGAAATGAACTCCCATCCTTCTCTCCCTTTATTTATTCCCTTTATTCAAATACTTTCTGCCTGGCTTATCTTTGTTCTGCCTATAAGCTTCAAGCTGTGAAGAATGGACCTTTTATCCTACATTTTGGGTGGATCATCTGTGTCTGAGTTTTTTGTTTCTGTGCTGATAGAAATCTAACTCATTAACCCCTCCAAGCACTCTTTTTTTTTCCCCTCCCTTAGAAGGGAAGTGAGACTGGGACTTTACTCAGAGGAAGAGCTACAGAAAAAAGAATAAGGAGGTCATATGATATGCACCTCACCTAGGGTCATTCACAAATGCTACTCCAAGTCTGGCAATTACTAAGAATGATAATTCAGACTGGGTTTAAGTTACTTACCTTGCAATCCCCTCTACATCAGTATGCAAGCTGAGCAAAGGATGTTCCTGAAATCGAAGATACGATGAGTGAGTGGACGCAGATCCCCACTGTCATTCTGATTTGTCACAAAAATACACCTGAATATAGGTGGTCTCAGAGACTTAAGTAGAGTGAGGAGTCCTCCAGGTCTCAGGAATTCAGACAAGTAGGATCGATCATGCCTTTTAATCCAGTTTGGCTAAGGAAAGCCATATATTTCTTAAGCCCGTCTCCCCATTTCCATTTATAAGGAGATTTGTGCAGCCTCACGAGGACTTTTTTCTGAGTTCTGTTTCTGATGATATAATCAACATTTTGCAAGCAGTTCGTCTGGCTGCAGCTTGCCAGGTTGCCCACTTTCCAGGACCATATTAAGTACAGCCCTCTCAAGGTGGCTGCCAGTACCGGTGAACTAAAACCTCCCAAACATTAATGCCCAAGCAGGCCAGGGAGCCCTCCTAAAAACTTTCCTCAGTCACACATCCAGTTACCATGTCCTGGGGATGCCATCACTGAAACATCACCAGGAACAGACCCTCTTCTAGCTCAGAGCCCATCCCTTTTCTTATCATAATATTGCCATGCATCTTTGTCTTTGGTTAATTCTCCCTTCAACCCTTTTCACATACAGAAAGTGGAATGATCGTTCTATAATGCATATCCGACTTTGCCATTCCATTGTTAAAACCCTTCAGCCCCCTAGTTGGCTTTTCATCCTACAGAATCAAGTCCAAACTCCTAACTGTAAACAAGGTCCTCCATGATCTATCTGGCCCCTTTCCTTCTCACCAGATGTAGCCTTGTGCAAGACAAAATGTATTGGGCAATTAGGATATGATATTAATCAAGTTATTGCAAAAGGGAGAACAGTCATTAATGAAGAACATCAAAAAATGAAGAGGTCCTGGGGTTTTATAGACACAGGGAATCATCACTAATTTAATGGAAGTCATGAAGAAGGATGGGGATGGGTCTACCTGGGAATGTGTAAAAGCCGAGTGGTCCTTTGTGGTTAGGTTTTCTTGGAATAAAAAAGGACGGAGAGAATTCTTAGAAGCCACTGTTTTCCTGGAGCACAGGGTTAATTACAGCATTGTTGCTCCATTTCACCTGGCTACTCTCCATTGTACTCATGCCCCTTTGTACTCAACTGAATGTGGTTCACACCTCCAGAACATAGCTTAATCTTCTCCCTCTGATTATGAAGGCATTCTATGCCTGACGAATCTTTTAAGGTACAGCTCAAGGTTCATTTACTTTCTCCATAAAACCTTAATCAGGACCTACTTCTTTGGGTTGCTGTAAGGATTAAATAGACTATGATTCATGTAAAGGCCTTTACATGGAGCCTGACAGCTGGTGAGTGCTCAAGAAATAGAAACTTTTAAAAGCCTTTCCTGACCCAGCACCATGGACAGAGCCACCTCCACTGTGCCCCAAAATGCATCAGCCTTCACACCTGAGACACTGGGACTCAGTTACTGCTATTAAAAAAAAAAAAAAAAAAAAATTTTTTTTTCTCATACTGTTTATTCATTCTTTCAACAAACATTTATTGTGCCTCACTGAGGCTGCAACAATGAACCAGACAGCTCCACTGCCTGTCGTAAGGGAGATCACAGCCCTTTGGGGCCACATCTGAGTAAATAAACAACTGCAAGTGGTAAATGTGATAATAATCTAGGTACCTTGTGCTCTGGGAGCATAAAAGTAGTCATCTGATTCAGACCTGGGCAGAGGGGAGCAGGGAGATTTCTAAGCTTAGATGAGGGAAGAACTATTCAAAACAATCATCTGTGAAGGGTTTAGAAGCAGGAAGGGGGTGAAATGAATGGACAAAATGTCTCACATAGGGCCAGAGAACTGGTATTATCTTTCTTTGCATTCCCAGTATACACGTGCACACGTATGTGGGCACGTGCACATGCACACACACACACACACACACACACACATACTTTCTGCATGGCTTATCTTTGTTCTGCCTATAAGCTTCAAGCTGTGAAGAATGGACCTTTTATCCTACATTTTGGGTGAATCATCTGTGTCTGAGTTTTTTGTTTCTGTGCTGATAGGAATCTAACTCATTAACCCCTCCAAGCACTCTTTTAATTTTTTTTCCCCCTCCCTTAGAAGGGAAGTGAGACTGGGACTTTACTCAGAGGAAGAGCTAGAGAAAAAAAGAATAAGGAGGTCACATGATACGCACTCAATAAACATTTCCTTCCTTTGTTCCTGAGCCAAACCTTTTAGACAAGGAGTGTAATGAAGTTTGTGAACTGTGTGTATAGTAACATTAGCTATTGTCAGGAAGAAGCCAGTGTTTTGGAAAACTTACCCCAGGCATCATGCATGGTAGCAGACTCCTGGGACTCAGAAAGGGGACTTCGTGGTGGGAGTGGAGCTGCTGGTGAGTGCATGGGGGTGGCAAGTGCCATGGAGTGGCTGACAAAAAATGCCCAGCAAGGCTTTTTGGTAGAATTGAATTTATTAACCTCAACTTCTCCCAAAATACCCATGACATTCTGCATGGAGGGATTATTAACGTACTTTTTTTTTTTTTTTTAGATGTGCGTACATATCTATGCTGTAGATGGGCCACTTGGTGATAAAACTTTCAAGTATCTGAGGCTGGCTGGAGGCTGTTGTTGTTACCAAGAGTTCGTCGTCAGCTTACATAGCCCCCTGCCCTTGGCCACCAGACAGCTCCATGTGTTCTGCTCTGCAAGGCATCTACCCTCAGCTTTGGCACACATGCGTGAGCTCTCATTGCCAGCCAGGAAACCCCATAGGCCACCAAGTTCAGGTCAGTCGTATGTGCTTCCCCACTGCAGAAGGTGGTTCAATGGCCAAAGATGCAAATAGAATTGTTAGAGAGCTGAGGGAAAAAAATACACAGTCTAACAATATGAAGGGCCCTTGAGAGACAAGACCAGCAGTGCCCAGAGAAATATGAAAACGATTAATAATTTCAAGACAGCAAAAGCAGAGCATGACACTGAGCCAAGGACCCTCCTGATTGTGGGTACCTTTTTCGTCTACACAGGCTGCAAACCCATGAATGTGACTTTGCAATTATGTGGCCTGCTTAGTGGTGACATAATCCAAACCCTTATTTTACAGGCAAGGAAACTAAACCCCCAAAGGGGAGAGCATTCTCTTGTTTCCAGTTCTGGGTTCCTTTTCTGACCTTAAGGAGGCCTCCGCACTGTGATAGCTAGGATCCTGTTCATTTACCAGCTGTGTAATCCTAGGCGAGTTAGTGACCCTCTTTCTTCCTCAGTTTCCTCACTGGCAAAATGAGGAGAATAATAGTACAGACCTCAGAGAGTGGTTGTTAGAATTAAGAAGGCAACAAAACAAAGAATTCAGAAGAGTGCATGGCAGATAGTGCCAAAAAAAAAAAAAAATAACCCATTATCGTCATGTCTATTCCAACTCAAAGCGATGTTACAGATCAGAGTAAAACTGCCCCAGAGGGTTTCCAAGGAGCAGCAGCTGGTGGATTTGAACTGCTGACCTTTTTGGTTAGCAGCCTGAGCTCTTAACCGTTGTGCCACCAGGGTTCCGTGGTAGATAGTAAGCTCTCAATAAATGATTGCAATTTTAAACATTGGTCATAGTAGTAATAATAGCTGTAGTATTTCAGTAAATACCTCCGCTTTTCTCTTTTGTCTCTGACCTTTGATTTGAAGTATCCGTGAGAAAGGGCACATTTCTCAGGCCTTTCTTTGCCAGCACTGACTGTGAGCTACCTCAGTATGCTCAGAGGTGTAGGAAACTAGGGTCAGAGTAGGTAAGGCAGACTCAGAGACCTGCTGGGTTTTTTAAAAAGCTGATCCCAGGGGTGCTGTTTCCAGGACCTGCACCCTTTACTCCCACCAAGGATTGGGCTGAGCCGCATGAAGGAATGCAGTGTTTTTCAAACTTCAATCTCCTCTAGTAGACTTGCTTGACAAAAACTCAAATTTCTGAACCCCAACCCAACCCAATATCTGAATCTCCCAGGGTAGAGTCCAAGAATTTATTCTTACAAACTCCCCTGGCAATTCTTATTTAATACTGAAATAGGAGAGCAGCACTGCCCAGAGAAAATTATAGGTGTACTTCCACCAAAAAGCCCTCTAGACTGCCTCTGGGAGGAGGTGTGCTGTGGCCCCTGCCATTCCTGGAAGACAAGTCTAGCCCTGTGATAATCTTGCAGAGGCAGGGCACTCAGCAGGTGCCAATTAAAGCTTGTTGGTTGGTTGTGGAATGGTTCACTGCACACGTCTCACTTGTAATACACAGTAAAGGCCGACTGCTGGGCCAGCTGGTTAGGCGACTCTGCCCAGGCCTTGTCCAGAAGGACTCAGGCTGGGGTCCTGGGGGTAGCCCAGAGGACAGAGAGGTTGGACCTGTCACTGCACGCAGTGTCTTGCTTTCTTGCAGCCTCTGGCTGTGGGGCATCTCCTCAAACCGTGGTGTTTCCTCAAGCTTCACACGTTATTGCGAAAGCAGCTTTTGGTCTATGTGAAAAAGAACAAGGGACGTTTTGAGCCTTGCTTTAAACAGACTTCTAAAATTTCCCCCAGCAGATGCACAGGCTCATAAATTGCTTTAATATAGTAAGTTGTTCTGGTGGTTTTTTATTCCAACTATACCAAGCAAACAGCAAACATTTCTCATCATTAAAGTTGGTCTACCTGGCCCTTTCTATCCCGCACTCTGGCAGTGAAACTTCATGAAGATTTATGCAAAGAAAAAGGAAAGGGCGAGAAATCCATTTGAAATCAGGTTTGTTATAAAGCCTTGGAGTCCCTAGGTGGTGCAAATGTTTAACGCTACTCAGCTGTTAACCAAAATGTTGCAGGTTCGAGTCCACCCAGAGGTACCTCAGAAAGAGGTACCTGGTGGCCTATTCTTGAAAAATCAGTCACTGAAAACCCTGTGGAGCACAGTTCTACTCTGACACACGTGGGATTACCATGAGCCAGAATCGACTCCACGGCAACTGGCTGTTTATAAAGTCTCATTTTGCTGGGATCGTCACGGGGGTATGTGAGTTAGTCACCCTGCATTACATCCTCCTCTCCCTGGCACCCAAACATTCCTTCTTTCAGGGTAACATTTAAGTTTGCACCTTTTTATAAAATTGATAGAAATTAATTAACTCTGACTTCGCTCACTCTTTGTGGTTGGAGTGCCTAACGGCCCTAAATTCAGCTCATGGGGTGCTATGTTTATTAAGAAAGAGTGGAGGAACAGGGAAATGTCCCAGCAGGCACTGCAGGAGAGGGAGCAGGGCTCTGATGAAGTGATGCTTTTGCCTCACAGGGTTCTGGATGCCCGGGCATCTGCCTCAGGACTTCCTTGAGGGTTGACGCCAATTCAGCAGGTTTCCTAGGAACAGATCCAAGCCCAGACTGCACCCACCACCCGCCACCAACACCGTGCCCTGTGTAACTCGAGCTGCTGCCTGAGAGCCCGCGCCTTGCACCCACCAGGACTAAATCTTCCCTGAGGGTCTGGGAGGCACCCAGCAGAGACACTGATGGAAATGAGTGCAACATGAGAGAAGAAATGACAGACTCGGTTCCCCAAAACTTTATTTTCATTATCTTGGTTCATAACACTTCTGCCTGTTTTTGTTTTGTTTTGTTTTTTGTTTTTTATTGATTTTTGTCACCTCTGCAATGCAAGCTTTATGATGGGAGGGACTGCAGTTTGTTTTGCTCAGAAACATATTGGTACTTAAAATATGGTCACAAATGAAAGAAGGCGTGAGCTCACTAAGCCCATCTTGATGAACTGTAGTGATGACAGGCTCTACCCAGCTGATATAACATATTAAACAAGGACTAGGTGAAGGCAGAAACCCTGGTGACGTAGTCTTTGAGAGTATGGCTGTATCCAAAAGGTCGGGAGTTCAAATTCACCAGCCGCTCCTTGGAAGCTCTATGGGGCAGTTCTACTCTGTCCTTCAGGGTCTCTATGAGTCAGAATTGACTGGACGGCAGTGGGTTTGGTTTTTTTTTTTCTTTTTTTTGGTTTAGGTGAAGACACCTTTGTTGCTGCACTGAGGGCGTTAGGTCACAGAGACACTCTGTTTCCACAATGATTTTGTGAAAGGTGGATCCCTGTTCTTCACCTCTCTCACTGGGGCTTTCCCTGCAGTTTGAGAGAGTAGAGGGGCCTAGATACAAGAAGAGGAAGCAGGGTTCTGCTCCAATAAGGAGATTCTGGGGCACATGTAGAAACCTGGGGCAAGTAAGAAATGCTACTGAAATGTCAGGTCAGGGATGGGTTGAATGCACATGGCATCAGCCCTTCCTCCTGCTCTCTCTCCCTCACAGATTTCCAGAAGAAGCCAACTCTTGTGCTTTCTAACAGTAATCTAAACCAGAGGCATCTGCTTTCATCTTTCTCAGCTGAAAGACCTTTTAAGCTCCCCCACTGTTTGTTTTGGTTTATTACTGAAAGGCTAAAACTACAAAAAAAAAAAAAATTATTGTGGGTATTTTCCAGTTGAGATGAAATATTTAACAAGGATGAGGTAGGGAGGGGGAGGTTTGCTGAAAATATCATTTTTAAGGTAAACAAAAAATGCGTAAACCCTTTACTTTAATATTGTTTGTTCCTAAAAGAGACAAAATGTTTACAGCCTCCCCTCCAATCTGTCCGTGCACACGTACACACACAGACACAGACACACACACACACACACACAAGTCAGATCTATCCCTGAACGCACAGTTAAAATCCTCATACAGTCGTACTTAGAATCTTCTGTGGCTCCACCTGGCCCGGATACTGAGATACAGTCTCCTCAACCCACCATGAAAATCCTACCACAGTCCAACTTGACCTAATTGTGTATCCTCACTGCCTACTGGGGCCTTGCGCCCTTTCCAGTTCAGCCTGTCAAAAGGTCCCATTCTTGCACAAATTTTCAATATATGGTTTTACCTCTCCGCGTCATAGAATCATGGTCTCCCCTCCTCTCCTTCTCTAGCCATAGTTGCATACTGAAACCCTACTCCTCCATCCAAAGCCCAGTACAATTTCATCTCCTCCAAGGTGGCTCCCCAGTCACCACAATCAGACCCCTGTTAGAGGACATGACCACATTGTCCCTGTGTTCATTACTCACCTCCCCTTTCAGGCTGTAAGTTCCTTGAGAGCAGGGACCATGGCCTGAATAACTTTGAGTCCCCCACCAAACATAGCACCTCTACAGAGTATTCCACATGCATTTTTTGAACAACTGAATTAATGGAGAAGTGAATGAGCCCTTTCCTCTCTGCAGTATTTGCTCCAGTATGTGTGCACAAATTAAATCTTTAGAACATGCCAAAGCACCCTACATAATGGATGCATCTTCTGATTGGATTATAATTAAAATAAGATTTTTTTTTTTCATTATAACATGGTTACCTCAATTAGCAGGAGGAAGATGGCAGATGTAATGGGTAATTGATGAACAGTTTGAATGTCGCTGTAATGTATATCCTATTCTGTTTCTTGCTTCAGAAAAAAAAGAGTTCTCATGGAAGGTATTGACTACTTGCTGTTGAACGTTATCCCCAAGCAGATTCTGATTGTACAGTAAGACAAAGAGGGGAAACTGAAACAGCTGACAGAGAAAGAGAAGGGCCACAGAGCAAGAAGGCTGTGAGGGCAGGAACAAGGCGGCAGATTGTGTGGAGGCTCAGAGTGGCATGAAGCCGGGGCCCGAGCAGCCAGAGACAGAGAGGCTGCTCTGTACACCTTCTAGGCCAGCCTTGCCTAGTATGGTCGCCATGAGCCACAGATGCCTGCTGAGCACTTGAAATGTGCGTAGCCCAAATTAAGACACGCTCTCAGCCTTAGCAAATACACAAAGGATTTTGAAACCTTAGTATGAGAAAAAAGAACTTAAACTATCTCATTACCAGTTTTATATTGATTGCAGGTTAAAAGAATAAACCATTGACTAGGTTGATTGAAATAAAACATATTGATACTAATTTCACGTGTTTCTTTTTACCTTTTTAATGTGGCTATTAGAAAATACAAAATTACTTATGAGGCTACATTTGTGGCTTGCATTATACTTGATATTCCTATTGGATTGCGTTCCTGTAGACTAAGCTTCTTAGACTGAGAAGGGTGCTCCTCTGCCCACTTCAAGAAGGAAAAAGAGCATCTAATTGCTGGATAAATTTATTCCCAAAAGTCTGAGTCAGCAGCGTAAGTAGCGCCAGCCTCCCAGTGTCACATGTGAATTTTACAAAAAAAAAAAAAAAAACTGCTTGTAATGCAATTTTTTGTGAGTTTTCACTTGCAATTGTACTAACAGAACAAAGATCGAAGAGGGACCAGAACAGAATGCTCATGGGCTTCTCGAAACCAAGACATCAATCTCTAGGCAAACAGGTGTCCACCCTTTTGCCAACCAAATCATTCCACCCAAGAGACTGCCTGAAAAGCAAGTGGACTGTATGCGAAGCTACAGCTTTTTAAACAAGGAAAGGCAAAGCGTTTTAGGACATTAATTTTCCCTGTGATTTTATTTGTTGAGTCTCGTCACACCCCTGCCCCCACCAGCCAAAGGACCATGGGGTTGAGGGTGGAGAATTGCAGGAGAGAAAAGCAATCTCTGCTGGCAGCACCGTTCAGACAAGGCTTTCTGCAGATTGACACCTCACAGGCAGGTGCAGCAGAAGGAGGCAGCAAGAATGCCCCAGGAGGTCTGTGGTCTCAGGTTAAGCCATGCATGGAAGCCTCTCTGGTATCCCTCAGCACCCACTCGGGCCCGTTTGTCCAATCATCAAGTCATTCCAGCTAAGTCATTCCACTGTCTATGCCTATAACACCACCATCCGTCACATTTTTGTTTTATTGCCAAACTTATATTTTGACCATTTCTAAAACCTAGCAATTACTTCTATGAGCAATTGGATAATGGGCTCAACCATAGCATATAACCTTTTACCAATGATTCAGTTACCAAACGCCAATGACATCTGGACTGCTGACGTGTCCTTCTGTTTGATCCTACACAGAATGGCCCCAAGTTGTTGTGCCATTGAGTTCATGCATCTCCTTCTTACAGATTTACTCTCTCCTCCCTCATTGCTAGGCTTTGACTGTCATTTCTAAATGAGGTTAATCGGCCTAACTAGAGCCCTCTCCTGTATGCAAAACCAACTCATAACCTGGCTAATTTGTTGCATCTCATCTGCTGTGGTCTTGGAAACAAAATATACAAACAAATTAGATATATATGCAAAGTAAGAGTTAGGAGGCTCTGTTTAAAGGTTTCTCCTTTAAGTTCAGTGATCATCTTTATTACTAAATGTGTATAGATCTTTACAGTCTTTCGGCTTTGCTCCAAAAAGCCACAAAGAATGGAGAACTCTACATAATTGATTAGTTAAAGTTCAATTTACCGCTAACAGGCAGGGGTGTAGGGGTAATGTATGTTTGTGTGTGTGTGTGTGTGTGTGTGTGTGTAGTGTTTCACCAGCACTTCACCTACTCCATCATCTGAGCTAGGAATATTGAAGATATTACTGATTCATCACTCTTCTTCACCCTTCAATATCTGATCAGTCAACAAGTCCCTATGATTCCATCTAAGATATTCCTCAAATTCATCTTCTTTTCTGCATTCCATTGGCTATTGCTATGGCTATTGTCCTAGCCTATTGAAATAATCCTCTAACCTTTTTTTCCCTTCCTCCATTATCCCACCTTCCATTCCATCCATAGTTGTCAAAGTGATTTTTCTAAAATGAAATTTGATCAGACATAATCTTCTTAATTTGGACTCATAGGCCCTTGATGCTTCATTGCTTAAAGGACACAGTTGAAAGTCTTTGTTCGGATAATTCCAGGATGTTCTGAGTCTTGCCTTAGCTACCCTTTTCTATCTTCATCTCTCATCATTCTTCCTCACTTACCCAAAATCCTATTGATAGCCATCCTAGATAACTGTCTGCAGTGTTCATCTTTTTGTTCAACTCAGGCTTTTTCACCTTAGTAGTTTGATTTGCAACCACCCTTGGGTGTTCTTTTTTTTTTTTTAAGGCATATGTCCCAGACATTGCTACATAATTATTAGTGGGTCTGAATGCTCCTTTGCAGGTAGAATATAATGACAGTATTGATTTTTGTACAAATAAGAAACTATTAATTAACTAACCCATCAAATATTTGCTGGAGACCTTTCTTTACCCTGCCTTGTCCTAGGGACCAAAATGCTCAGCTGTCTTGAGGGATTGGAAATATGCACAACAAAAAGGATTAACAGCAAAATTCATACTGTCTTCATCTCCTACCAAAGACTGCCAACGGGGTTTACTCATCCACAACTGCTGCTAAGAATTTGGTAGACTCAATGGTTTAAAATAAATTGAAACACATCGTCTAGCAGGACAGCACCTTTCTTTTGGAAGAGCGTATGCAACAAACCAGGACAGCCAGCTCTTGCAGCCCAAGATTTGCTACCTAGAAATAACAATAACTAGAAATAACATGAGTGTGACAGTCTATAGACCGAGACCATCTATCAGGGCAGTGATTTCAAAAGCTTGGTGCTAGTGGATGTATAGAACCAATAAGCCACCACTGCCATACTCCATAATGAAATACTATAGATTTCAAAGAAGTCTGGGGGATCTGAGGACACTGGGTGCATATGATTATGTGGGAAGGAGAAGGGTGTGCTTGGGTGATACTCATCAGCTGAAGTCTACAGGCTGAAACTTCTAGTACAACTTCAACCCTTTAAGTTAAATTAGGCACTTAAATGCCATCAGTCAATTTCTCCTTCCCTGTCAAAGCAACGAGCCGTAATATCACTACTGTTAATTGTCTGAACAAGCTGCTTACATGGGGGAAACAATGCCATCACAAAATGGATCAACAGTGTCTTCCTTGGATTTCCGGTTTTAATTTTTTTCTAAAAATGTTAAGGTCAGGTGAGTAACCTCCACCAAAATGAAACATTCTTTCCAAGTCTTAACTAACTGACCAACCTAGAGAGAACAGGCACAAGGAAGAAGCTCTATGGGGAGAAAATATGAAAGGAGACTTTAAGATATGTTATTGGTTGGCTAAAAATTGCCCCTATAAGGTTCAAGGGATGAAATCTTGGTATAAAAAAATCTTACTAAAAATTCCCAAGCTGTCAGCACAAGAGACTGTAACTATCACGTACAGAGGAAATATGCAGACATGATATATCAATTCTTGGGTGAGTGGCCAGACCACATAGCTCTGGGCTTTCTAACAGGTGAAGGCAGTTGTTGTGATAGGATTCTTGGAGTGATAAGTCATGTAACGTTGCTCTGTCCTGGAGATGTTAATGGGGGCTGAAATGGGAATAACATCTCCAGAAAGTCCCCCGTGGTCTGAATGACAGCAGTGTCTGTGGACTTTTTCTGTTCTAGGGCTCAGCTATGGGGACATTGCACTGAACCTTCTGTTTTGAATGCATCCAACCTTGAATATGAAATGATGGATCTCCTTGGATTTTAAGCTCCCGACACTTTATGCCATTAATAAATATTCATTTTCCTTTTCTCCCTCTAGTAGCATTTTCTCATCAATCATGACTGAAGTCACATCTGTGAAAGCCCTTTACCCATCACTGTTCATCTCTGCATGATTCTGTGCATCCTTAGAAAATTACAAATTATTTAAGATTGGGTATGAACCTCTTGTTGGTATGGTTTTTAATCGTCATTGAGTCTGTGTTTATTCCCAAAAGGAAACTTTGTTATTTTTTTTCCACCTTCTTCTAGTACATGTATAAATCACTCCATTGGACTCTACTGTCTTGTAAAAATAAAAATGATCCCCAAATGTTCAAGAATTACTCAGGGACTATTCCATGTTCAATATGTCAAAGCAGCCAAGGCAGACAGTCAGGAAGAAGATTAGAATCAATGAAGAAAAATCCTTCCCAGGCACTAGTTGTCCTGCTGCCAGCACTGTTGGGAAAAGGCCGGCTTACTGGGCTCTCTCATCACTGGGAGAAAAAGTCTTCAAGCATGAGGACTGGGATGAGGCTGCAATCTCTGCTGCATGAGTTCTTAGGACAAATCCACAGTTTATTTGGCCATAAAGGATACTCCTATGGAATGGCTGTCTGCTGCACAACTTTAAAGATCCCCTTTACTTCTCAGTTGCCTCCAGACAGGGCATGAAGTCACCTGAGCCACAGTGGGGGTCTCAACCATAACCCAAAAAGATGGGATGCAGAGATCTCCATTTATTCCCTTCTGCTCCACTGACGTCAAAGGCTCTCTGCCTGGGGCAGGCTCTCTGCTCAGTTCTGTCTTTCTTCTCATCCTCCCATCCAGAGCTGGATATCATTTGGTCTCTTCCTAACCCATTCAAACCCATTCCACAACAGTAAAAGGCTAATATCTGCTTGGATTTCAAATATGAAAATTGCCCTAGGTATTGATAGTGTTGTTGATAAAAGGCATGACTGCAAAAATGGCACCAACGAGCACATTCCAAACCAATACTCCGTGAGCATCTTTTGTGTGTACAGCCCTGTGCCAGACTGCTCATTTACAAAAGGAGCCTCTTAAGTCATAGGGTGAAGACAAGAAAAAAGGGAGACAAAGGAGTTGGGACAGGTTTACTCTGAAGAAAGTGAACACTTTGGGCAAAGAAGCTTGATCTTCCTCTTTCATGGCAAACCTAGGAGTGTAGGGGAAAAGGTATCTGCCCCAGTGCATTTCTAGATTCATACAATTGCAAATGGAGTCCCAGCCTTGGCATCTTCCAAGGTAGCCTCTGAAGGACTTCTGAAACATTTGCTGTTGAGACTTTTGGGTCTGGAAGTGAAGTAAATTCATTCTACTAGATGGAGACTACTTGGACCTCCATTCCCACTCACTAAGTCCAAACTCATTAGAGCCGTGTGAAATGGAGGCTGCATCAAGTCAGCCCCTTCATTCGTAAAGTGGGAACGAGAGGCCCAGAGAAGGTAAGAAGCTGGCCTGCAGTTCTGCATCCAGGTGGTCATGTGAACAGGCTAGAAGAAAGATCTCTAAGTTTCTGTCCCTAGGCTCTTTGCCTCACACACCTTAAGCAGATTAATCCTTGCTGCTGAAGACTGAATGTTGAACACAGTTTCCATTAGTCTGAAAAATGGAGTCAGGAATGGCTATAGAACCTGACTAGGACATCCATGCACATTGCCATTGAGGCCCATGACTTTTAACAGAGACTACCACAAATATGTTTCAGAAAGTGCTGTGGATCCCATTTGTGGGCTTGGGTATGTGACTCAAAACTTAATGTTGATTTCTTCATTTATAAAATAAAACACAGGCACCACTGCTTTTACGAAGTTATTGGAAGATTAAATTAATGATCAATTATGGGCACATAGAAATTCATGGAGATTATTCTTATATTGGATATTATTATTTTCAACAAACTTGTTATAATCATGCATCCAACAAGTAAGACTAAGTATTAGAAGTTACTTTTTTTTTAATTTAAAAAGATAACAAATGGAATCTGACTAAAACAATTTAATGCACTAAAAGTTTGTAAAGCATTCCACAATTATGTTTGACATGAAAAATCTCCAACAGCAGATGCCCAGTGTGACAGTTTTCTGACAGGCTTCCAGTTCTCAACATCATGGCAATGAGTACAGGCTGCTGGCACCCTCCCCAACCAACTATAAAAATGTTGAGACAAAAAGGAAGTTTGTTAATTTTAAGAGAGGTACCCTAAACCCAAGAAGCCCTAGTGGCACAACAGTTAAGCACTCAGCTGATAACAGGCTGGAGATTCAAACCTACCTAACAGCTCTTCAGGAAAAAAGACCCAGTGGCTTCCTTCCATAAAGGTTATATCTAAGAAAACCCTATGGAGCAATTCTACTCTGTCACATGGGGTCCCCATGAATCAACAATAGCTCTAAAACTAAGCAAAAAATGTGTGAAGTGTCTAAGGAGACAGAAGATTGGTGATCGAGAGGGGACGGTGGTCTAAAAGAAGGCACATCAGAACCTATTAAGAGATAGCTGGTGTACCACTGGTTGTCCCCAGGGGTCAGTACAGTTAAGCACTCATCTATTAACTGAAAGGTTGGTGGTCTACTTGTGAAAATCAGCCATTGAAAACCCTACTGAGTGCAGTTCTGCTCTGACACACATGGGGTCACTATGAGGAGGACCTGACTCCGCGGTAACTGGTTTGGCTTTTTTGTGGGGGGAGGGGGACAGGGTATCACTTCTAGTCCAATATGGCCTCCAGTATGTCATCTTCTGGCTTACTTCAACATAGGGCAGGAATACCAGTGTTTACACTGCCCCCCCAACCATCCTACACACAACCTTACCGCAGAGCAGGATATGCTGGAATAGGAAGGCATTGGGGGGTTCACCTAGAAAAATACAAAAAAAAAAAAAAAAATGCTTGAGCCCAGAAGCTGTCCAATCCCCTAAAGACACCACAAGAAACAATCTAGGACCTAAGGTCTTATTCTCCCATCTAGATGGTCATTACCAGCAAAGGCAGCTGGTGGTACCTAGAGGGTAAAAGAAGAGTTCATAAAGAAAGGTGAGGCATCTAAGAAGAGCAAGTACTATTAAAAAACAAGAACAAAAATGACTGTGGAATCAAATTTATACCAAAATTAGGTACTTAACATCTACAACACGTTCTGTGACATAGGATTTTACGTGATTTGGACTTGGTGTGAATAACATATCACATACAGGCAGTCCCTGGGTTATGAACGACCCACTGATGTACAACCTGTAGTTACAAAGCAGCACCCAGACAATGTGTAGTTACAAACCAACTCTCATAAATCTTATTATATTAAAAATTTTAGGTACATACAATGGTCTGTAATAACAAATGGGCACTACTTCCTGTGGCGTCAAAACATTAATGTTATTATTACTGTATTATTATGTTAAAGATGCTTTAGTGTATCTAGAAGTGTATCTTTAATTTTTTTATGCATAGAAAAGTACCCCTCCAAAAAAAACCCACTGCCGTCAAGTCGATTCTGGCTCATAGTGACCCTATAGGACAGAGTAGAACTGCTCCATAGGGTTTCCAAGGAGTGCCCGGTGGGTCCAACTGCCCACGTTTAGGTTAGCAGCCGAAGCTCTTAACCACTACGTGACCAGGGTTTCCATAGAAAGGGACACTATATTTATAATACTAAGACAGAACACTTAATTGTGCTCATGAGGAATCTGTAGGTCAAGAGGCAGTCGTTCGGACAGAGCAAGGGGATATTGCATGGTTTAAAGTCAGGGAAGCTGTGCTTCAGGGTTGTATTCTTTTACCATACCTATTCAATCTGCATACTGAGCAAATAACTCTAGAAGCTGGACTATATGAAGAGGAAAGGGCATCGGGATTGGAGGAAGACTCATTAACAACCTGTGTTATACAGATGACACAACCTTCCTTGCTGAAAGTGAAGAGGACTTAAAGCACTTACTGATGAAGATCGAAGACTACAGCCTTCCATATGGATTACACCTCAATAAAAAAAGAAAACAAAAATCTTCACAATTGGACCAATAAGTGGAAACACTGGTGGCATAGCGGTTAAGTGCTACAGCTGCTAACCAAAAGGTCGGCAGTTCAAATCCATCAGGCGCTCCTTGGAAACTCTATGGGGCAGTTCTGCACTGTCCTATAGGGTTGCTAGGAGTTGGAATCGACTTGACAGCAATGGGTTTGGGTGTTTTTGAACCAATAAGCAACCATCATGATAAACAGAGAGAATATTGAAGTTGTCAAGGACTTCATTTTACTTGAATCCACCGTCAACGCCCATGGAACCAGCAGTCAAAAAATCAAATGACATATTGCATTAGGCAAATCTGCTGCAAAAGGCCTCTTTAAAGTGTTGAAAGGCAAAGATGTCACCTTGAAGACTAAAATGCGCCTGACCCAAGCCATTGTGTTTTCAATCACCTCATATGCATGCAAAAGCTGGACAATGAAAAAGGAAGACCTAAGAAGAATTGATGCCTTCGAATTATGGTGTTGGCGAAGAATATTGAATATTCCCCAGACAGCCAGAAGAAAAAACAAGTCTGTCTTGGAAGAAGTACAGCCAGAATGCTCCTTAGAGGCAAGAATGGAAAGACTTTGTCTCACATACTTTGGGCATGTTATCAGGAGGGATCAGTCCCTGGAGAAGGACATCATGCTTGGCAAAGTAGAAAAAAAAAGTGAAAAAGAGGAAGACCCACAACAAGATGGGTTGACACAGTGGCTTCAACAATGGGCTCAAGCATAACAATGATCGTGAAGATGGTGCAGGACTAGGCAGTGTTTTGTTCTGTGGTACATAGGGTTACTATAAGCTGGAACTGACTCAACAGCACCTAATAACAGCAACTGGACAAACATTTGACTAACTGTTGTTACATACAAACCAAACATAACTGTTCTGACTTACAGAAAAATTCAATGTAAAGGCAGACTTAGGAACGGAACTCGTTCTTAAACCGAGGACTCCTTGTACTTAGCAAAGCCATATGGTACTCTGTAGTGTACTATACCATTATACACCTGGCAGCAAAATCACTTTGTGTACCAGAGACATGAGATACACGTGTTGTGCTCGAAGCTGTTGCATTCACTATGGCCAGTTACATCCACTATGTTTTGTTCTCAGAGTGGAGTTTCTGAACTCTATTATAACCTTATGGGACTACAGACGTATATGTGGTTGGATGTTGCCCAAACAGGCATTATGCAGTGCATAATTGTATTTTACTTTTATTTCAACAGAGCTTTTCTTATCCATGAACTTAAAAATTTCTGACCCAAGATTAATTTGCTAGAAGTTTTTTTTTTTTTTTTCTCTCGCTCTGACTCAAAGTGGGTATTTGACTTTCCTTTGTTTTCCAAAGAGCAGACCATAACAAAACCATTAACCTGTGATTAAATGAGAAAGACTGGGACTTCTTTAATTTGAATTTCTGGAGACCTGGGGACTATAGATGGGTGAAGGGGCAAATCTTCTGTGAAGTTACCTTTTTAGTGTTAACTCAGTAGCCACTAAGTACTTCATCACCATGGAAACCTGTGTTCTTTAAGCAAAGTTATTTCAGTCTCTGAGAATTCTCCAGTTCTCTGGAAGCAGCTTCCTTTTGCAGGAGGGAACATTTCTTCAGTTTGCACATTGTTTATTAAATCATAGAGCAATCAAATATTGTGTTATTCTTTTGATTTAATACATGATTATATTTTCTATCACAACAAACAGAACATCCAATAGCAGAAGATAGAATACACATCAAAAGGAATGATGTCTCTGATATACTTGGAATTTATTTTCTTATTTATTTATTTATTTGTAAAATGAGCTAATTATTCCCAACAATTTACTAGATGATCCATTAATTTTTCCACTGATTTGTGATGTTGCCTCTATTGTATACCAAGTTCTGATATGTTTGTAAATTAAAAACCGGATTTTGAAAGGTAATCGGACAAAGCTACCAGATTGTGAAAGGTAATAGGACAAAGCTAATATGTAGTAGAATATATATTTACTTCAAGCGGGAAAGATGATAGTGGGAAAGGGTGTACTAAATAAAACTCAAAATACATAAACCAGGAGGAAAAAAAAGAACAGAAAAATATTTCTGTTCCTGAAATGTCACCCTGTGCAAAGGTAACAAATGAGAGCAACCTGGAAGAAGATATTAATAATGGTGTGTTTTATTGACTATGTAAAGGCATTCAACTCTGTGGATCATAACAAATTATGAATTATATTGCAAAGAATAGGAATTCCAGAACATTTAATTGTGCTCTTGTAAAACCTGTGCATAGACCAAGAAACAGTCACTGAACAGAACAATGGGACAGTGTGTGGTTTAAAATCAGGAAAGGCGGCATCAGGGTTGTATCATTTCACCATACTTACTCAATCTGTATGCTGAGCAAAAAATCCTAGAAGCTGGACTATATGAAGAAGAACAGGGCATCAGGATTGGAGGAAAACTCATTAACAACCTGCGATATGCAGATGACACAAAGACACAACCTTGCTTGCTGAACATGAAAAGGACTTGAAGCATTTACTGTGGAAGATCAAAGACTATAGACTTCAGAGGGACTACACCACAATATTAAAAAAAAAAAAAAAAAATCCTCACAGTTGGACCAATAAGTATCTTCATGATAAATGGAGAAAATATTGAAGTTGTCAAGGATTTTGTTTTACTTGGATCCATAATCAACACTCATGGAAGCAGCAGTCAAGAAACCAAAGACATATTGCATTGGGAAAATCTTCTGCAAAAGGCCTCTTTGAAGTGTTGAAAAGCAAAGATGTCACCTTGAGGACTAAGATGCTCCTGACCAGAGCCATGGTATTTTCAAGCATCTCATGTGTGTGGGAAAGCTGGACAATAAATAAGAAAGACTGGAGAAGAATTGATGACTTTGAATTATGGCGTTGGTGAAGAATATTGAATATTGCATAGACAATCAGAAGAACAAACAAGTCTTTCTTGGAAGAAACATAGCCAGAGTGCTCCTTGGAAATGAGGATGGTGAGACTTCATCTCATCTACTTTGTACATATTATCGGGAGGACCAGTCCCTGGAGAAGGACCTCATGCTTGGTAAGGTCAGCGAAAAAGAGGGAGACCTTCAACGAGATGGGTTGACACAGTGGCTACAGCAATGTGCTCAAACAGCAATGATTGTGAGGATGAGGCAGGACCAAGCAGTGTTTCATTCTGTTGTATATAGGGTCACTGTGAGTTGGAACTGACTGGATGGCACTTAACAACAACAACAAAGGATATATATGAAATTCCCCCTAATCAGCTAGAAAAAGATAAGAATAGGCAACTCACACCGGGGGGATCCAAAAGGCTAGTCATATATACTTACCCTCAGTAGATGTCAAGTGAGTATCACTTTGAAATCATCAGATAAGCAAAAATTAGACTAAATATTTGACATAAGAATATTCACGCAGTGCTAGTGCCATTCTGGAAAGAATTTGGGAGAATCTAGTGAAATTAAAAATGCACCCAGATCATGGCCCAGCAAGCATCCCATCCCTGAGCGGATACCCCATAGAAGCACTCTGCCAGGTCCATGAGGGAACATTTACAAGGATGTCCACTTCCATATTATTTGTGACAGCAAGAAGTTGGAGGCAACATGGGTTCCCCTGACGAGAGAATGGATATGTGAAATGTGCTATAAGCATCATATGAAACATTCTACAACAGTCAGAAATCATCTAGTTTTGCATACAGCAACATGGAACCATACAGTAAGCAAAAACAAAAACAAAAAAAGAAATCTTTAGTCAATTGCTATTTATATAAATTAAAACACACAGAATAATACTGTATCTACTTAGTGATACACAAGTATCTAAATAAACGTGGACGTTTACTACTAGTGAAGGCATATGTTACTACCTTGGAGACAACTTCAGGAGCTATTTTTGGTTTCAGGTTTAAAGATTATTTCAGGGCAATAATTTTGGGGCCAAATAATAGTTTAGCTTAACTAGTAAAGAATGTCTGCCTTGAGCACTGTGCTTTTTAAAAAACAATATATAAGGGATCAAATTGACAACAGCAACTTGAACGATTAGATAGAAAACTTAGGGGGCAGTGAGTTTATGTTAATGAAGGGAAAACAATTCAGAAAAGGAGGATGAGAATGGTTACACAACTTAGAGAATGTCACTGAATTGTACATGTGTGTATTCTCAACAACAACAAAAATAAAATAAATTAAAAATAAATACACTGGAGAGAGAGTCTATGCAAGAGAGGGAATGGGAGTGAGAGATGAGAAGAAAAATAATAAAAGTAAATTAGACACCTCACATGGAATGAGAGTGATATTACACTATTCATTCATTCATGCACTCATTCATTCATCCAGTAAATATGTTTTAAGTGTTGACTTATGTCTTGTAAGCACACTGGGATTATAAAGACAAGTGGACAGACAAGTTTCCTGATGCTTCATACTTGGGGACTACAGAATAGAACCAAGTTTTGAGCAAATCAATCTGGGCTCCCATGATTTTAAGTTAAATTGAGATGATGATGATAATGATGGTGATGATGATGACGTTACATTTGAAGTGACAGACATCCTAAAATTGATTATTTTCAAACCTCACTAGCATACATATTTAAATTAAATGAGTTTAGAGAATCTGGGTTTGGTTTTGATGAATTTCCTCTCGAGCACATTTAAACTGCCTCATCATAACGCAAATTCTTTGAGAAAGGACCTCATGTTATCCTTTGTCCAAGAGCATTATTCATGCCCTGCTCTGCTCCCCAGATGCACACAGCACTCATACAGCAGTGGGTGGAGAAAGGAAATGCCAGCCGATTAGTTCATTTTTTCTAGTGTTGTTATCCCTCATTTGGTTTCTCCCCTTGAGCCCAAACACAGCCTGGGCCTCCAGTGCTGTGTTGCATTCTGTTTCTTGTCAATGGATCAACCTCTAATCCACGTGGCCAATGGCAAAAGGATTCCTTCTAGAAAGGACTTAGTGCTGGCCAGTGAAAACCGAGCACTTCATCTAAATGCTTTGCTACTCCAGGTTCTATTTTCAGAGCTACTCAGAAAAAATGGGTTCTACTCGGAAAACATGAGTTCAGAGCTATTCCAGAGAAATCTGTCCCTGAATATTGCATTTGCAGGACAGAACAATGAGTCTGCAAACTAGGAAAGACGTACAGGACTGTATGTGTGTGTGCTTGTGGCAGTGGAGGTGGTGGGTAGGCAAAGAGAAAAAGAGAAAGGGAGATACAGACAGGAAATTAGAATATCCTCCAGATAGGAGCTAGCCTCAGGTTTGGGGATAGGAGACCTTAGCCTTGAGGAAACTTCTCAGAAATTCAATTTCTCACCACTTGCTATGTCTACTTTTCTCAGAAGCTAAACATCCCAGATCCCTCATTTATCCCGTGATCCTTCCTTCCTCTTCCCCACATATTTTCTGCTTCTGTTGAATAAGAGACACAATCAAAATCACCCAGGCTATGGATAATGGCTGAGGCTGGAGGCAGGCAGGGACTTCCAGAAGAAAACATGTACAACTTTCTCAGGGTCAATGCAAAGGCACTTAAAACCTTCAGCCACAAGGTTTGAAAAACCCTCCAGTATTGGCAAAGGCACAAGGTAGTGAGCATTGTCATTGTACTTGGCAATGAATTTCAAGAGCTTTATAGATGTCCACAACCTCTGACCAGTAATTGCTCTTATGGAAATATATACATAGGAAATTGTTAGAAATATGGACAAGGATTGACATTTAGGAATGCTTATTGCAGCATTTTGTATATAACCCACATGCCATTTGAGGCCTTCTTGTCCTTTGAAAGTTAAAATCAGTCCAAGACGCTATCTCATATCCATGTGTTTTCCAAGATTTCTGTGGATTCTCAGAGCTTAGGCTTTAAGTTCCTATAACAAGTGAACTCTAAATCTTCCCGACATTAATCAAAATCAGAGCTTTACACTAACTGAGGTCAGGGAGCACAGTTATTTTTCTTGACTTTCACTCTGAAATGGGCACATAGAATTCGTATATGCTTCAATCTTTAGAGAGAAACTAAAAAAAAACTGAAGGGAACATAAATCATAGGAATTAAATTTGAAAATTAAATGGCCTTTCTCAAAACATTTCTTCAGTTACACAAACTTCCAACTAGATGCTAGCCCTTGCAATGTTCCTCAACTTCCTGTGCCTTTTTTTTTTTTTTCCTTGTTATAATGCTTTACCTTCCTCTCTCTCACTTCTCTCTTGCCTCAGTGCCAGGTTTTATATAACACCATGACCAGTGTAACTATCTCTGATTTGCTCTCTACAAGTAGATCATATCCTCACAGGCACCTTGAAGACCCTATTAGGTGTTTTCCTAAAGATGGTCAATTATGAAGAATGTTTTCCCAATAAAGACACACAAAAGAGTAAGCTTCCCTTTTCTTCAGCTGACATTCTGTTTTCATGTGATGTCTGGAACTGTGGCAGCCATTTTGTAACCACAAAGTGAAGGCACAAGGGCCAAGAACTGGAGGGTAGAAAAAGCCTGGGGTCCTAATAAAATTACTGAGCTGTAAAATAAACCCCAGAAGCAATTAATATCATAATTGTTTTAATGAGAAATAATATGTTTCTTACTTTTTGTCATTATTTAAAATATTTTTGGACATGTATACTTAAAGCCAGAGGCAACTTAAAAGATACAAGATACTGCCAACTCTTTTAATATCTCTAAGATGCAGTTTCCCAATCTGTACTATGGGCATAGGATATTAATTTACTACATAGAGTTTTTGTGCAGCCCTGGTGGTGCAGTGGTTAAGAGCAATGGCTCCTAATCTGAAGATCAGCGGTTTGAATCCACCAGCTTGTCCTCAGAAATCCTATAGTGCAGTTCTACTCTGTTCTATAGGGTCGTTACGAGTCAAAATTGACTCAACAACAATGGGGTTTTTTTTTTAGTTCTTGTGGGGTTGTAATAACCTAAAGTTTACATATAAAAAAAAAGTTTACATATACTACATACTGTATGCATATTATGCTTGTTATTTATTTATTAATTCATTCATTCATTCCCTAAGTAATTATCAAGTGCCTGTTCTGTCTTAAGCACTGAAGATATTGAAATAAAAATAGAGATTTAAGGTTCTTACAGCATAGCAGCCTTAAGTAATCTGGCATTTCCAGCCTCATTTTTTCACAAACCTCACCCAAGACCCTTTACTATGGACCAATCATATTCTTGTACAGTGTGGTACCTTTTATTGGCTCCGAGTATTTGCTGTTTCTTCTGCCCTATACCTCCCTCCCATTCTTAATGATGTGGGGAACTCATCCCTTCCTGACTCACCTACCTGTGGAATATATCAGTCATTTTGTTTTCCTTTGTGATCCATAAAATGTGTATATGCTTCTGTTGGCATGATTTATGAATACTGATGAGAACCTGATGGTGTTGAGGCAAGAATCCAAAGAAGAGAAACTTGAATCCTACTAATCAATGCTTTTCCCCAATGAGATTCTGAAGGAGATATTTTCAAGGAAGTGTAGCCAAATGGGAAACAAAATGCTACTCAGCTATTAGCTCAAAGAGTGCCCCACGCCAAATGATGAGCTCTCCTAAAAATTGGGCTAGAGAAGTGGGTTTGACTAAAAGCCTAAGCAGAGCCTCCTATTTCCTCCTTCTTACTGCTGTGAAGTCTGAACTCCATCTCTTACCACCATCTTAATGGCCACATAAAGAAAGGAAGACACAGAGCAAGGAGAAAAGTGATGGTTAAGGACCAAAGGAGGTGCAACCACAGATTGCCAATTCGGTCAAATACTGCAGACTAAAGAGAGACATGTTGTCAGGAGGGATCAGTCCCTGGAGAAGAACGTCATGCTTGGCAGAATACAGGGTCAGCGGAAAAGAGAAAGACCCTCAATGAGGTAGATTGACACAGAGGCTGCAACAATGAGCTCAAGCATAACAACGATTGTAAGGATTGCTCAAGACCGGGCAGTGTTTTGTTCTGTTGTGCATAGTGTCGCTATGAGTTGGAACTGACTCGATAGCACCTAACAACAACAACAACCGAGAAAGAAGGGACATGAGCAGAAGGAAAGCAGGAAGTTCTAGAGGGCACAAGTATTGCCTTGAATTCTGATCAGTCATATTAGCAACTTTTCCTTCCTTTCTCAGGACATGTATAACTGGGACAAGGAGACTAAAACTTCGTTTTCCAATATTATAAATATAATATATATGATTAACTTTTAATTATTTATGCATTTGCCACCTATGGTTTCAACAATATTTGCAGCCATTTCTTATCTATTCTTGTCCGTGGCCATGTGATTTTCTTTGGTCAGTGAAATGTGAAGAGATGGGACAACACTTCTGGTTAGACACTTAAAGAGCCAATGCTTACTTCACCAAACTCTATGATCCCACTGTCAAAGCAAACAGCAGTGTTTGAGAAAGTGATGCTTCATCAGCCTGGAACCTAGGGTGGGGATAGGGCTGACATATAGTAGAGTCCCTGGCCAACCATCAGTTTACAAATGGTTTGCAGGAACAATAAAACTTGTGTTTTTGAAATGACTGAGATATTTTATGAATACTGACAAGAATCTGGTGGTATTGAGGCAAGAGTCCAAAGGGGGAAAAAAAACTTGTATCTACTAATCAATGCTTTTCCCCAATGGGATTCTGAAGGCGATATTCTCAAGGAAGTGTAGTCAAATGGGAAATGAAGTACAGCCATCCCATGGTATCAATGGTGGATTGGTTCCAGGACCCCCCTGGATATGTAAATCCACAGATGCTCAAGTCCCTTATATAAGATGGCGTAACATTTGCACATAACCTACGCACATACTCCCATATACTTTAAATAATCTCTAGATTGCTTATAATACCTAATACAATGTTAATAGTGCACACAACACAAGGAGCGAACCCACGAGACTTGAGGAGAACAGTGGTCAAACAACAGTGCTGGAGAGAGACTGAGGATCTGTGAAATGGCAGGAGGCTACAGCAGGGGATGCCCACAACACTTCATTCTCGTGGTTTCAGCGTAGTGCTTCGCACTTTTGCTTTTTAGAAGTTTATTTTTTTAATATTTTTGATCTACACTTGGTTGAATCCATGGATGTGGAACTCATGGGTATGGTACTAATTACAAACTACAGTTGTTCTTTACAGCAGCATAGCCTAGCCAAATTTTGATGAGACCGGGGGGTTTATCTAGGAATGTATTTCTGTGTCACTGTATCATCAGAGCCTAATACAAAGGCTGGCACATATCCACTCTCAATGTATCTGCTCAATAAACTAATGAATTTGTTAAATCAAAACTATTATTTTGTTCACTGGGAGGAAATATAGTGCAACAAAAGAGAGGAGACTTTGGAGCCAGAGAGAATCACTTTAAATCCCACTTTACCACTGACTGACTAGTTGTGAAAACTTAGACAATTCAACTTTCTAAATCTGTTTCCTCGTTTAAGGAAAATTTTGTTTTAAATGAATTCCCTTAAGTAGTTCTTGCAAGAGTTAAGTGAGAATTACCTCATTATTTACATATATATATATATAAACCTAATATCATATTGGAACATCATAGACGCTTAATACATTAAATTTATTATTACTGCTGTTGTCTATTTTTAATTTTATTCAAAAACAGCTGAAGTAATAACAGTGGAGGTAAAGGTATATTACAGATATTTCTGGAATACATTTAATAGTGCTGAACAATTGATCAGCTGTGCAAGACTGAGGAAGAAGAGGAAAAAAAGTAAAACAAAGTATAACTACCAGATTTACTAAGGAGATGGCTTGGGCATCACTATTTGATCTGTGGTTTGGCTTGGCAACTGGCAGGGACTGGGACTATAAAATACATTTTAGGCATGTTTGTTTCCAGAGGGCTGTGGGAGCACAGTGGATAAGTAAGAGCTTAGCTGCTAACCAAAAGCTCAGCGGTTTGAATCCATCAGCTGCTCTTTGGAAACCCTATGGTACAGTTCTACTCTGTCCTATAGGGTCCCTATGAGTCAGAATCAACTCAACAGCACAAGATTTGTTTTTCGGTTTTGGTGGATGTCTTAGTAATCCAGTGCTGCTATAGCAGAAATACCACTAGTAGATGGCTTTAACAAAGAGAAATTTATTTCCTCACACTAAAGTAGGCTAAAAGTCCAAACTCCGGGCTTCAGCTCAGGAGAAGCCTTTCTCTCTCTGTTGGCCTTATCATCAATCTTTCCCCAGACTAGGAGCTTCTTGGCACAGGGACCCTGGGTCCAAAGGATGCAGTCTGCTCCCAGCGCTGTTTTCTTCGTGGTGTGAGGTCCCCCTGTCCCTCTGCCCAATTCTGTCTTTATATCTCAGAAGAGATTGCCTCAAGACACAGTCCAATCTTGTAGATTGAGTCCTGCCTCACTAACAAAACTGCTGCCCATCCTCCCCCCTTAACATCACAGAGGCAGGATTTACAACATGTAGGAAAATCACTCAATACCAGGAACCACAGTCCAACCAAATTGATACACACATTTTGGGAGGGACATAATTCAATTCATGACATTTCACATTTTGGCCCCCCAAAAATCACATTCTTGCAATATGCAAAACATATTCATCCCATCATATCATAGCAAAAGTCTTAATTCCAAGCCCAAAATTCAAAAATTCCTCTTCATCTGTGAACTCTAGAATACAAAGGTACAACGCTTCCAAAGTTATAATGGCCAGGCAGGCAGAAGCTAGACATTTCCATTACAAATGGGAGAAACTGGAGGAAAAGAAGGAATAATAGGCACCAATCAAGTCAGCAGGACACATTACTTTAGCCCTCAAGGCTCTGAAAATAATCCTCTATTCTCTGAGACAGTTTACACAATGGTCCTGTCCTCCAGACTCTAGCTATTGGCCACACTTTCCAGACTGTGAGTGGAGGCCCTTTGGCTCTGGGCTTCAGCTCCACCATCCAGGCCCACTGGGGCAACAACTCTGCTCCCTCAGCTTTAGATGCACCACGCTCTTAGCCCATCTGAATGGCGACTCCAGGCCTCTCAGCTCTCAGGCCTCATGCCAACATCTACCCCCTGCTGGAGCAAGTGTTCCAAAGCTCTGTAGCTCCACCAGTAAGTGCCTAGAGGCACCCTGCTCTGCCAGGAAGCCTCCTGCACACAGGCACTCAGCTCTCTTGCTCCGTGGGTCGGCTCCAGCACTGTCTCACTGTCTCACACCTGTCTCCTGGTTCTGTTGCTTCCTCTTCTCTGCCACTGAAAGTTCTCTACCACAGCAGGTTCCCCAACACTGCAGATTCTCTACTGCTGCTGGTCCTCTGCCACTGGTGCTCCTCTATCCATTCACTGTACCAAATTCTTAGTTATCTAGTGCTGCTGTAACAGAAATACCACAAGTGGATGGCTTTAACAAAGAGAAATTTACTTCCTCACCCTTGTTGTTGTTGTTAGGTGCCCTCAAGTCAGTTCTGACTCTAGCGACCCTATGGACAACAGAACGAAACACTGCCCGGTCCTGTGTCATCCTTACAATCGTTCTTATGCTTGAGCTCATTGTTGCAGCCGCTGCGTCGAACCACCTTGTTGAGGGTCTTCCTCTTTTCTGCTGACCCTGTACTCTGCCAAACTTGATGTCCTTCTCTAGGGTCTGATCCCTCCTGACAACATGTCCAAAGTATGTAAGACGCAGTCTCACCATCCTTGCCTCTAAGGAGCACTCTGGATGCACTTCTTCCAAGACAGATTTGTTCGTTTTTTGGCAGTCCATGGTATATTCAATATTCTTCACCAACACCACAACTGAAAGACGTCAACTCTTCTTCGGTCTTCCTTATTCATTGTCCAGCTTTCACATGCATATGATGTGACTGAAAATACCATGGCTTGGGTCAGGTGCACCTTAGTCTTCAGGGTGACATCTTTGCTCTTCAACACCTTGAAGAGGTCTTTGCAGCAGATTTGCCCAATGCAATGCATCTTTTGATTTCTTGACTGCTGCTTCCATGGCTGTTGATTGTGGATCCAAGTAAAATGAAATCCTTGACAACTTCAGTCTTTTCTCCATTTATCATGATGTTGCTCATTGGTCCAGTTGTGAGGATTTTTGTTTTCTTTGTCTTGAGGTGTAATCCATACTGAAGGCTGTGGTCTTTGGTCTTCATTAGTAATTGCTTCAAGTCCTCTTCACTTTCAGCAAGCAAGTTTGTGTCATCTGCATAACACAGGTTTTTAATGAGTCTTCCTCCAAGCCTGATGCCCCGTTCTTCTTCACATAGTCCAGCTTCTCGTATTATTTGTTCAGCATACAGGTTAAATAAGTATGGTGAAAGAATACAACCCTGACGCACACCCTTCCTGACTTTAAACCAATCAGTATCCCCTTGTTCTGTCTGAACAACTGCCTCTTGATCTATGTAAAGGCTCCTCATGAGCACAATTAAATGTTCTGGAATTCCCATTCTTTGCAGTGTTATCCATAGTTTGTTATGATCCACACAGTCGAATGCCTTTGCATAGCCAATAAAACACAGGTAAACATCCTTCTGTTGTTCTCTGCTTTCAGCCAGGATCCATCTGACATCAACAATGATATCCCTGGTTCCATGTCCTCTTCTGAAACTGGCCTGAATTTCTGGCAGTTCCCTGTTGATACACTGCTGCAGCCGTTTCTGAATGATCTCCAGCAAAATTTTGCTTCCGTGTGATATTAATGATATTGTTCTACAATTTCCATATTCAGTTGGATCACCTTTCTTGGGAATAGGCATAAATACGGATCTCTGCCAGTCAGTTGGCCAGGAAGCTGTCTTCCATATTTCTTGGCATAGACGAGTGAGCACCTCCAGCACTGCATCTGTTTGTTGAAACATCTCAATTGATATTCCATCAATTCCTGGAGCCTTGTTTTTCACCAATGCCTCCAGAGCAGCTTGGACTTCTTCCTTCAGCACCATCAGTTCCTGATCATATGCCACCTTTTGAAATGGTTGAATATCGACTAATTCTTTTTGGTGTAATGGCTCTGTGTATTCCTTCCATCTTCTTTTGATGCTTCCTGCATCATTTAATATTTTCCCCATGGAATCCTTCACTATTGCAACTCGAGCCTTGATTTTTTTCTTCACTTCTTTCAGTTTGAGAAACGCCAAGAGTGTCCTTCCCTTTTGGTTTTCCATCTCCAGCTCTTTGCACATGTCATTAGAATACTTTACTTTGTCTTCTCAAGAGGCCCTTTGAAGTCTTCTGTTCAGTTCTTTTACTTCATCAATTCTTCCTTTTGCTTTATCTGCTCAACGTTCAAGAGCAAGTTTCAGAGTCTCCTGTGACATCCACTTTGGTCTTTTCTTTCTTTCCTGTCTTTTCAGTGACCTCTTGCTTTCTTCATGGATGATGTCCTTGATGTCATTCCACAACTCGTCTGCTCTTCAGTCACTAGTGTTCAATGAATCAAATCTATTCTTCAGATGGTCTCTAAATTCAGGTAGGATATATTCTAGGTCATGTTTTGGCTCTCTTGGACTTGCTCTGATTTTCTTCAGTTTCAGCTTGAACTTGCATAAGAACAATTGATGGTCTGTTCCACAGTCAGCTCCTGGCCTTGTTCTGACTGATGATATTGAGCTTTTCCGTCGTCTCTTTCCACAGATGTAATCAGTTTGATTTCTGTGTGTTCCATCTGGCTAGGTCCATGTGTATAGTCGCCATGTATGTTGGTGAAAGAAGGTATTTGCAAAGAAGAAGTTGTTGGTCTTGCAAAATTCTATTATTCGTTCTCCGGCATTGTTTCTATCACCAAGGCCATATTTTCCAACTACCGATCCTTCTTCTTTGTTTCCAACTTTCGCCTTCCAATCACCAGTAATTATCAATGCACTTTGATTGCATGTTCGATCAATTTCAGACTGCAGCAGCTGATAAAAATCTTCTATTTCTTCATCTTTGGCCCTAGTGGTTGGTGCGAAAATTTGAATAATAGCCGTATTAACTGGTCTTCCTTGTAGGCATATGGATAATATCCTATCACTGACAGTGTTGTACTTCGGGATAGATCTTGAAAAGTTCTTTTTGATGATGAATGCAACACCATTCCTCTTCGAGTTGTCATTCCCAGCATAGTAGACTATATGATTGTCCGATTCAAAATGGCCAATACCAGTCCATTTCAGCTCACTAATGCCTAGGATATTGATGTTTATGCGTTCCATTTCATTTTTGACAATTTCCAATTTTCGTAGATTCGTACTTTGTACATTCCAGGTTCTGATTATTAATGGGTGTTTGCAGTTGTTTCTTCTCATTTTGAGTCATGCCACATCAGCAAGTGAAGGTCCCGAAAGCTTTACTCCAACCACGTCATTAAGGTCGACTCTACTTTGAGGAGGCAGCTCTTCCCCAGTCATCTTTTGAGTGTCTTCCAACCTGGGGGGCTCATCTTCCAGCACTATATCAGACAATGTTCCGCTGCTATTCATAAGATTTTCAATGGCTAATGCTTTTCAGAAGTAGACTGCCAGGTCCTTCTTCCTAGTCTGTCTTAGTCTGGAAGCTCAGCTGAACCCTGTCCTCCATGGGTGACCCTGCTGGTATCTGAATACTGGTGGCATAGCTTCCAGCATCACAGCAACACACAAGCCCCTACAGTATGACAAACTGACAGACACGTGGGGGTTCCTCACAGTAAAGTAGGCTAAAAGCCCAAACTCAGGGCGTCAGCTCCAGGGGAAGGCTTTCTCTCTCTGTCAGCCTTCTCATCAATCTTCCCCCAGACTAGGAGCTTCTCTGCATAGGGACCCCAGGTTCAAAGGATGTGCTCAGCTCCTGCCACTGCTTTCTTGGTGGCATGAGGTCCCCCTGTCTCTCTGCTGCTTCTCTCTTTTATATCTCAAAAGATATTGCCTCAAGGCACATTCTAACCTTGTAGATTGAGTCCTGCCTCACGAACACAACTGCCACCCATTCCCCCTCATTAACATCAACATCATAGAGGCAGAATTTACGACACATAGGAAAATCACGCAATACTGGGAATCATGGCCCAGCAAAATTGATACACACATTTTTTGGGAGGACATAATTCAATCCATGACAGTGGGTCATCCACATAGTTGTTGAATTGACAGTTACATATTCTGGTCCGAGTTTTTGGAAAGCTATATGTCCGATCATATAAATTTTTGTTAATGAAAAGAATGATTAAATGAATTGATGAATGCAGGTCAAGCAAGGTAAACTAGTACTAAACAAGTTCTTAGGTAAGCGTATTACATATTCCATGCGTTTATTTTTGCATAACCACCATTCATCCATGGATAAAGGGATTAGCCTACTTTGAACCTGATTTGTATATGTCGTAGTCCAAGGAAAATTTTTTAAACTATTTTGAACCTGCAAATCTGGATCAAAGGAGACCGAAGTCTATTTAACCAAATACAAAAGTTTTCACTGAAGATAAACCACTTGGGGAATACAAAAGATCTAGCTTCATTAAGGGCAATTTTTCAGAATGCTAATTATTCAGCACCAATTTTTGTGTTTCCTAAATTTTAGTCTGGACTATCTTAATTAGTACTAGTTATTAACCAGAGAGATGAAACCCTGGTGGCATAGTGGTTAGGTGCTACGGCTGCTAACCAAGAGGTCGGAAGTTCGAATCCACCAGGCGCTCCTCAGAATCGACTCGATGGCACTGGGTTGTTGGGTTTATTAACCAGAGATGGAGATGGTACTTAGAAGAAAGTGGAGTGACTTTCCCAAAATCATTAATTTAATTTTTTTTTTTTTTTTTTAAGCATCTACTCTGAGAAATGTACTGCCTTGGCCATGTTATGGGATGATAAATTAAAATCAGACACAGTTTTCATCTTCAAGGAAGTCATAGGCTCAGATGGGGCCATAATGCACAGTACAATAAGGACTATGACAGAGGCCTAGGTTGGGTGTCACAGAAGTTGGCAGAGTGGGGAACAATTGTTTCCTACTGAGGAGATGTTATAGATTAAATTGTATATCTAAAATATGTGTTGGAAGCCTAATCTCTATACCTATAGATGTAATCCCAGTTGCTAATAAGGTTTTCTTTGTCATGTTAATGAAATCTATCAGTGTAGGGTGAATCCTAAACCTAATCACTTCTACGTTCTAAAAAGAGCCGATTAAACCCAGAATTAAGCACAAATTGGGGGAAGATAAATGCTATGTGAAGATCCAAAAAAAAAAAAAAACTGAGAAATGCCAGGGCCACAGGAACTAAGACAAGGATCTTTCCCCAAATCACAGAGAGAAAGAGCCTTACTCTGGAGCTGGTGCCCTGAATTTGGACTCCTAAGCTCCTAAACTGGGAGAAAATTAATTTCTGTTTTTTTTTTTTTTTTTTTAAGTCAACCACTTGTGATATTCCTGTTACAGTAGCACTAGGAAATCGAGATGGAGCCAGGTGGGTTTTGGTGGAGATCGTGAGATTTGAGCTGCTTCTTAAAAGTTCAGCATAATTTCTACATGTGGAGAAAATGGTTTGCGGAGGGCATTGGAAAAGACAGAAATCACAAGAGCAAGGGTATAGAGGTGGGAAAGAGTTGAATACTTAAGCAGAAGAGAATAAACTCAATTTGATCGTGACTGAGTATTTATAAAGTAGAAAGTGATGGGACAGAAAATGTAGATAAGGGCCAGGTCATCATGAGAGATTTCGAGTGTCAGCCTGAAAGATACAATCTTTATTTTGCAATAGATATTGGGACTCCATTGAAGGAAGCTGAGCTGAAGAGAGATTGACTCTTAAAGGGAGTTTCCAAAGAATGATATTCAGGGGCTTTCTGGGAATAAGTTTTCTCATCAAAAAAATCTGAGAAACAATATTTACTGCACAAAACCAAAACCAAACCCAGTGCCGTCGAGTCGATTCCGACTCATAGCGACCCTATAGGACGGAGAAGAACTGCCCCGTAGAGTTTCCAAGGAACGCCTGGTGGATATGAACTGCTGACCCTTGGGTTAGCAGCTGTAGCACCTAACCACTATACCACCAGGGTTTCCATTTACTGCACAAGGATGATTTTAAAAGAGATAACATGTATAATGCTGTGGTTGGTAGCAGGTTCCCTTTCCATCTTTCCTAAAAGTGACCTGACAATACCCACCTGCTCCTCATTAAGACCCCAATGCAGCAATGGCAACAGCATAGAGATATTAACAAGGGCAGGTGCTATGAAGACAGCTGGAGACTTGTGAGCAGGAATTTGGCAGAGAAAGTAAAGGCAAGCAATAAAAAAAAAAGAGAGAGGGGAGAAGAAATGTTTGCCAAGGGCTGTTGAAGAGAAATAAACTGGAAACCTGTTATGCATGTATCTGGGACACTGCTGTTAACTCAGGAAGAGGGGGAGGGTTTGCAAAGGATCTCTAGTAGTTCCTAGAGCACCCAGGAAACTGGGCCCTTGTGTGTATGTGTGTGTGTGTGGAGACAGTGCAGCCCATCCCAGCTGCACTGGTTGGCAGAACCAAGCTGAAGCTAATCACCAGGATTGTTTCATTTAGGGAAATCGCTCTCATCAAGTCACAACTGTGACACCACTAACATTCTGCAGGCAAATTGACACATGCAAAGTTCCAACAGGAAAATCCTTAGAGATGGGAGTATGAGCCCTCAGGGCATGACTCAGAACTACAAGTAAGGAGTGGAAACAGCTGAAGATGGGCCGCAAAGGCTGCAGGGGTTAAGTCCTTACCTGTACAGAAAGCCCCATGAAGGTAACCTAGAGTGTGATCCAGTTACCAACCTAGCCACTCTAAAGTATTATTAAGTCATCCATGTCCACAGGCAAGAAAAACCAAGAGAGAGGGTGCTTAACACTTGCTGTCTGAGGGGGCCAGAGTGTAGGTGGGAAGAGACAATATGTCCTCAAGGCCTCTATATGATATACAGACAGATAACAAGGTGATGGAGTTACTCAGAGAGGCTCTGTATAATCAGGCTGCTATAATTGGGGTGTTTCCTGGAAGAGGGGACACTTGAGTTAACGCTTGAGGAATGAGTAATAGAAGAACAAGATAGAAGAAAGCTAGGGGTGATAAAATCAGGTCAACAATAAGTGTGGGTAATTAGTAATGGCAAAGCTAACTCAAATACACAACTAGTCTGCTGGTACCGCTTAGTGCTTTCGTATATATACAGCTATGGCTTTAAGACATGTAAGGAAGGAAATGTATGTGTAAAAATCATGAAACATTTTTCTGTCTCTTAATGTATCTCTTCCAAAGCGAGTATTAACACCCAGCTTTCTGGGGGACCCTGTGAGGTGAGTCTCCTGCCTGGTTCTAGGATTGTCTCCAAAGCAGCCATACTTTATCCCAGCTTCACACCAGAGATCCTGGGTAAAGAACTGTTTACTCTTTTCTTCTTAAGAACCATATATGTGAATGTAAACTCCGTGAGGGCAAGAATGTTATTGAATGAATGAATGAGCAGATAGGATAGATAAACCTCCCAAGAGCGTTTAAACTTGTGGTCTCATATGAATGTCTGTTGAATGACTGAATAAAATAATGCAAGAATCAATGAATCAATGAATAGTCTACTTAAAAAGTTATCAGAGCTTTTATCCCTGGGAGACAAGTCTTTTTCGAAGACCCACAGTAGGCAAGCACTGTGATAACTTTGAAGTAATGCCCATCAGTAGCAGAGCTGAAGATTCCTCTTTCCTCTTAGAGCCCTGAAGGACTCCTGTCTCCACCCACACCCCACCCCAACTGCCTATGCATACACAGACTATCTTGCACAATGTCATAGGTGTGTGTGACCACAAAGTCCAGTGACTTACATATAGAAGCCCTTAGTAACATCAAAATCAGCCCATTTTAAAGATGAGAAAAATGACACTGATCCAGATTGAGCTTGAGTTGCAACAATTTTAGGGTTCTGTAACTTTGACTGTTTGTTCTTCATTGGTCACTGATGCCAAAACAGGGTTAAGGAATGGTGTTATCATCCCTACTACCCCACTGGCTTGGGTAATTTGGGATCTCTTTTCCAGATGGAACTAATCTAGTAGGTCACAAAGTCCCACGTGGCAATACCTAGAATTAAGATGTCACAGCCCGCAGTCCATGCTTGTTCTATGAATGTCGTCCTTGACAGACTTCAGAAATGTGCTTTCCTTACTGGTTGGAAGCAGGGCTCCTCGGGGGTTTTCTATAGAAAACCTCACGTCCTTAGAACACCCAAGTAGCTCCAAAAAGGCACATTTTGTAGACAGAGTCTCCAAGCCAAGCATCAACTCTGAGATCCAAGGTAGTTAGAACTATTTGTCTTCACCAAAATGTGCCCAACTGTTGCTCACTCTTTACAAAAACACTGCCCCAAACTCCAGGGAGTGCCCTTCAACTCAGGCAACCAGCCCCCAGCACAACTTGGGCAAGTTGCAGTTTTTTGTGGTGTTTCATTTATTTAAGCTACATATAGCACAACTTTTGATTTGCCTCCCTTGTGGTGGGTAGTTATCCTTCCCCATTTCTAAACCAATATCTCAAATGCTGAGGAACTGCATTGCCTTTATTGTCCTTAAGTTCCTGGGTGTGTGAGGGTTTTATTAAGTTCATAAAGGTTAAGCCTCAGTCTCTGTCTTCTGAATACAGGCAGGCTCTTTACCTGTGGAAACTTGTCTCCTGTGAGGCACAGCTCCATCATTAGCAACAGAGGAATGAGGTCATCCCGCCTCAGAAAGATGGGCCCATTAAATGCTCATCTCAGCCTTGATCACAGGCAGAGCGGGAGGCAAGCAGGATTCTAACTGCTATTGAAGCCAATGAGCAGACATGGTGGCCATGATTGGGGGAAGTCTCTGGTAAAGGAGAGGGTGGCAGGAGGGCGGCTGGGATGTGGACCTGCTGTCTGGAGCACCCAGGCATAATTTCCTCAACCTTCATGCTGTCACTCACAGCCCTTTAGTTAGCATAAATGTCATGCCACATCAGCTGCACCTGTGCCCGGTGTGACGACTTTCAGGCTGAGATAAATCCCATCAATGGGCTTCAGGATGATGGGCACAGTGGAACATCCTAGTGATTGATCTGTTTGTTTCCATCCTGAGGCTGTGGGTATAGTAAATAAGCGCTGGTATTTTGAAGGAAAAGCAAGGGAAATGACTATTAGGTGGCCTTTTTATTTCTGGTTTGGTGGTAATTTTTGCTGTTGTTTGCTCTTTGGAATTTTTTTTAAGGTGGAAATAATTTTTTTTTTTTTCAAATAGACCTGGATACAAGCATCCGGGCTTTATTTGCCAGTTCCAATTCCTCAGTGAATACACTCCGCAGCTGGCAGGACGTCGGCGATTAGCTGATTTCCCTGCTCTGTTCTAAGCTCTTCTCTGTGGCCAGACAGATATGAGAAGTAGAGAGGCCACGTGGTCGGGCCCAGAGGTTGCACCGGCAGAACGCTCCCAAGGAGAGACCTCCCATGTCAGGCTGGCACACACAATCTGGGGTAGATCACACTCTTTCCCTTGCTTTGTACAAAACTAGCTAGGGGTTCAGGGCCAAGTTATACCCAGCTGCTGCATAATGTATTTCATTTTTAGATTATTCAATTTTAGGGGGAGACTATCTATTAAAAAAAATTACAGTCTGAATTATTAAGGAATTCTAGGCCATAAAGGGACACCCTCCTCCAGACTATAAAATTAGATTTGTTATCTAGTTTCTAATGCCTTTGGGGAAAAAATTAACAAAAATTTGAATGGTCCTTTACTTTTTTTTTACTTACCTTGGAGCCCTACTGGTGCAGTGGTTAACAGCTCAGCTGTTAACCAAAAAGGCAGCAGTGAAAATCCACCAGCCACTCCTTGGAAACCCCATGGAGCAGTTCTATTCTGTCCTATAGTTTTGCTATGAGTTGGAATCAACTTGATGGCAATTGGTTTGGTTTTTGGTTTTGTTTTCTCCTACTTAATTGTTCCCCAAGAGAGTCCCTTAATCAGTATGCTATCATTTCTTCGTCTGTACAATTCAGCTGATATTATTGAGAATTTCATGAGTGGGATGTTTAAAATGAAGAATCCCTTTCTTGCTTATACCCTCCAGAGAACACAATGCCCTGGAGAATCATTAGGTAAACACTGGAAACACAGAAACTTGGATCATCGGAAGTTTACCCTGTCTGCACTCCTGACAGGCCCTGAACTGAATGATCCTGGGAACAACATGAAAGGAACCTGCATGGCCTTTTAGCAACTGGTAGATTCTAAGAGGTGAAGTAGTGATCCCAGGCCTCTGCTCCTTACTCCTCCCCTTTCAGTATAGAAATAAGAAGTTGGAATACAATTGATTGTGTATTGTGAGAAAACTACCTCCAATTTTCTCATTTCTGTTGAGAAAGCTGTGAAAAAGGGCAACTGACAACATGATACCCTCCTACACTACTTCTCCACAGCTACACTACTCGGAGTGTGGTCTGAAGACTGGGGTCTGTCTGCAAACTATGTGTTACTGATCTGTAGTAACTATAGAAATTAGAAGTAAATGTTTAGATATGTGTATAGAAATTTGACATTGCTGCAACATCCAGAGAAGCAATCCGTAGAATCATCTTGTTAAACAGGGTATAGACCAGTATAAGCGTTCTCAAACTTGAATGGCAAATTGTATCGGCTCAAATTGCATTCTGTCATGTGTAGTTGTTGTTATTGTCTTTTCAGTTAGCCCCTGAAGTATGGCAACCTTGTGCACGATGGAATAAAATGCTGCCTGATCCTGGACCGTCTCCATGATTGGTTGCAGACTGGACCATTGTGGTCCATGGGGTTTTCACTGGCTGATTTTCAGGAGATATTGCCCGGCCATTCTTCCTAGTTCATCTTAGTCTGGAAGCTTCACTGAAACCTGTTCAGCATCATAGCAACACAAAAGACCCCACTGATAGACAGGTGGTAGCTGTGTTTTAGGTGAATTGGCCAGAAATTGAACCCAGGTCTCTCACATAGAAGAGTCATGTATACTAAGAAGTATCTATCCATGACATATTGGAAATCAAAATGATAGACAGATAGATAGAACAGGTCCTTTGCCACAAAAAGTTTGAGAAGCACAATGCTATAATACTCACCAAACTTATTAATTACCCGTTCATTGTCCTTCCTGCCAGGTTGATTGTAAGCTCCATGAAAACAAGAACTAGACCTGGCTTCCTTCAGTGCTCTCACAATTTCTGCTTTGAATAAATGAATGGATGAATATTTAGAGTTCTGTCTCCCTCTCAATATTGGCAGCCATTGAGTGTAAAGGGCAAAAGGTCAAAGTATGAGATGCATTTATCAAGTCAAGACAGGGATCAGCCACAAGGTCTCACTCTCCCCACTCACCTGATTGCCAATGTCAGGGCAAAGAAACAAAAATTTCAGGAATTTATCTCTAAATTTATAAGGCATACCTGTGGAGAAATGTGATTCCCCCTATAGAATTCATTTTATCACCGCCTCTTCAGAATCACAGCTGTTCCAAAAGCAGAATACAATTGACATTTCTTGTTACAAGTACTTGCGTTTGGAAGTTATCAGTGTCCCATAAACATGCCATGGTTCTTTACAAACTTGAGATTAAATAAGGCTGAAGTTACAGGGCTGCTGACATTACAAAAAAACCGCAAAAGGCATGAACTTGTTCCCCCAGGGGACACAGGAAAGATAGACCACACTGACTATATCGTAGTATTTTGACTTAAAATATATTTTGCTGGCAAGTAGTAGGGAGAGGAAGCGTTAGGCTAGACTCCACAGTGGCTTTCACTTGAGGGTGGGGCAGCCCCCAAGAGGGAACTTGGGAAAGTGTGAGTGCTCTGGTTATGTACTGCTGCATAACAAACCACTCCAAATAAAAATATCGTAAATCAACCACCATTTTATTATGTTAACAGGCACTGTGGGTTGGATGTTTCGACAGGGTACAGTGAGGATGGCTTGCTCCTGCTCCATAATACCTAGGGTCTTGGCTAATTAGGTTCAAATAGTTGGGAATGACTTAAATAGCTAGGTACTGGAATCGTCTGGAGAATTCTTCATTGCATGTTTGATACCTTGGTTGAGCTAACTCAAAGACTTCCTGGAACTGTTGGAGAGAGCAACTGTATGTCACATCCCTATATAGATTGGGCTTCCTCTTAGCATGGCAGCTTTGGAGTATCAACTTCTCACATGGTGCCTCAGGCCTCCAAGAAAAAGAGTTCCTGCAATCAAGGGAGAGTCTATGGGGCCTTTATAATCAAAACTTAGTGATCATAAAGCATCATTTTCACCATACTGTATTGGCCAAAGCAGGCACAGTTCCAACCAGATTCAAGGGGAGGTAACATAGAGCCCAAATCTTTATTGGAGAGTCCCAAAGAATTAACAGGCATGTTTGGAAAGCTCTCCAGGTTTGCCTTATGGAGCAACCTCTCTAGGTCAGAAAACTTCTTGTACTTTAGTGAATAGCAGCCAGAGATGCTAAAGGTCCTACATAACATGTGATAGTCCCATGCCTCAAAGAATTGTCCTTCCCAGGATGCTAGTAATGCCCCTATTTACAAATACTAGAGCTTTGGAATTTTGAGAGCTGGAAGGAACATTATAAGAACACTCACCCAAGAATGCCACCCTTTACTTATCCATTTACAAAAGAGGAACTCAAGGTTAAGAGTTTGTCTGGGGTTGTTGGGCTGAAACTAGATCTAGGCTTCTTTCTTCCCGGTTTGATATTCCCAAGCTCCTTTATGAGACGACACAATTTCTCCAAGTGAATCTATTTTAAAACTCCTAGTGTATAAATTCATCAATGAATTTTAAAACAAATGGTGAAAGTATGTTGAGTAACAGGATACTTACATGGTCTCAAAGTATCTCCCTACACATTGACTAGTTGTGGAGTTGACTCCAACTCATGGTGACCCTATTCGTGTCAGAGTAGAACTGTGCTCCATAGGGTTTTTGATGCTGGTTTTTCAGAAGGCACCTCTGGGTGGACTGTAACCTGTAACATTCCAGTTAGCAGCCAAGCATATTAATTGTTTGCCCTACCCAGGGGCCCTACCTACACATTACTTATTAATTAAATACAGAAAAATAGTTAACTGTACAATGAAAAAACATGGAAGATACCACTTCAATCCAGGGGTTAAAGTGTTAAACAGATACCACTTGCCTCGTGACATGAGGCACTGAAAAAGCACAGTATCACTTACTTCTGTGATAGTTTTGCCCAAGTGGCAAGACCTGAGTCTAAACATGATTGAAGAACATTCTACAAATAATTGGCCTATCCTTTTCAAAAAGTTCAAGATCATGAAAGGCACAGCCTCTATACTCTCAAGTAACTTAGAAAAAAAACACTATATGGACACGGACACATCACAGAAAGAGGAAAGAGAATGATGATGTAAATGAGACAAAGTATGAATCGTTGGTAAATCTGGAAAAGGAGTTTCAGAAGTTCTTGTACTATTCTTGCAACTTTTCTATAAGTTTGAAATTATATAAAAATAAAAAAAAATTGAAAAAGTTACAAAAATAGCAATAACAGCAAAACCTTCTATGTTGTAAATGAAATGGGGTCACAATCTCTGGATTGTGCTCCCCCACATACTGCAGTGATGCAGTGAGTTCCCTTTAAGCCACCAGTGAGTAATCGTGGATACCAACAGGCTCCGGTGCTCTGCCCTCCTCGGGAGGCTCTGCCTGACCTGCAGGAAGTTAATTTTGTTTGGGGGCCGGAGGGAATATGTCAATCAGAATACTTTAGGGTACAAATGGGCCTTCCATATGGACCTTTCAGGCCATGTCTTAGGTAGGTACAGATTACATTGGTATAAAAAGAGACCCAATATCCAGAGGCTTAAATAAGATAGAAATTTATTTCTCCCTCACAGTCCAAGGGGATTTGGCAGCTCTGCCATTCTCAACCTGAAGCTTCTTTATCTAGGTCTAAAGGAGCAGTTTCACTTGCCATTTCCTAGCCAGCAGGAAGAGGAGAAGAAAGAGTGAAAGGCACACACCTTCCTTATAAAAACTCATTCTGCAAGCTTGCATAGATCACTTCCATTATCATTCTATTAGCCAAAATGCTGGTATGTGGTCACAGCTAGATGCTAGGGAGGCCCTGCACTCAGACTCTATCTGGGTGGAATGGGCCATGTTCTCCGCTAAAACTCAGGGTGGGAATAATGTTCTATTATCAAAAGGAAGAGAACAAGAAAGGATCCTGGGAGATAATTAAACTCTCTGCCTGGGGAATAGTTAAAGATTGAGGGGCTTCTATAGAACTAGTAGAGCATCATAGCCCTTTTCCCAAAGTAGGTTTGAATTCCCTGAAGGAGGTGCCAATGTGTAGAAGAACTAGGACTCCCAAAGTAGACACTGTCCTGCTTGGCATCCAATTGATTAAACTATATAAATTGCTATAATATTTTCAGAGAGCCAAAATGTTTTTTTATCTGGAGAGAAAGACAACAAAAATTAACTGCAAATAGAGTCAGGGCTGCCATGGTCAAATGATTTTCATTCTGTTGACAAAATGAAATGTCTTTACACAAACAGTTGTGTCCTCATGATGCAGTTACACACGTCCATGCACGCAGGTAGACGTGCACACGTACGTGTCCACTTAAGATGCAGCATAAGATTCTCCAGTAGGCTCCTAGAGTCCTCTACCGGCTCTTCTCTTCATTGATTAGGAGTGCCAAAAGTATTTATTCCATCAACTCTTGCTTATTTTATATGGTTACTAAAGGGTTTCCTCAAAATAACAGGCAAATTGCTTAACATTATTTTTTAAGGGACTATGTCTCGATGTGTCCAATTTATGAGCTGCAAAATTACTTTGTGTATATCTGAAAAAATAGCTTAGCCTCAGTCAGGCAAGCTAATCCATCTATATACCAGTCGATTTAAGTTTTATTTTATTTTTTAAGGTTTTCCCTCAAAATAACATTCCAAAATGACAGCTTCTCTTTATTTTTCTTACTTCTCTCTAAGATGGGAAACTTAGGCTGCTTTTAATGTCTAGCTTCACTGTATTCCTAGGAAAGCTGAGAGGAAGCTATAAAGACGGTATAAGATGGTGCCATCTGATTTATTAGAGTAGCCGATTTGCCTATTTTAATCCAAATCATGGGGATTTGTCATCCCACCAAAGCATGTTAGGCTGGTATAATCATCAGAGGCTGAAGAAAAGACAGAGACACTTATTCACTAAGAAATCATGAATACTGAAGCCCCCAAGGGACCACAAAGAGACTTCGAAAGTCACAGTTCATCATGGTTCACCATGGGCCATACTCCTGACTCTTCCTGTGCCTCAAATCTGGAGGAACTAACCTCCCTCCATCAATGCACCCTAAGTTACAGTCTCTTCAGCCAGGCCTTCTGTACTTTCTTGGTCACAGCTCAAAACAGGGGCTTTCAGAAAGGCTGACAATGCTGGCTCATGCCAGAGAACTCTCAATGTCAAGAACAGGGACATTCCTAGACCTCATTGACATCTCCTTTGCTTTACTACACTCCATCCACTTTGCTTACAATGCCCCATCCTCCACCAGGAATTCAGCAGAAGCAACATCTAGCAGAAGACAGCATCCGATGAAGAGGCAGCACTGCCCAGTGGTTATGAGTGTGCTCTTGAGTATGATTTCCTGAGTACGAATCCTGGCTCTGTCTCTTTCTAAATTTGTGACCTAGGCAAAGAATTTAACCTCTGTGTACCAGTTTCCTTACTGCTAAAATGTAGCTGATAACAGAACCTATTTCATGGGATAATACAAAAATAAGTTAGCAAGTGCAAGTAAATCACCTAGAAATGACATAATAAGGCTCAATAAACTTTGGGAGAAGGTTATTGTGGAACGAGAGTGGAAGCCAGCTCTCATTAATGTAATCTTCATCATCATCATCACTATTATTATTGAATCTGGCAATTAAAGGATCATTAGTGTTGTTGCCCAAAGCAATTTTAACAAACAAATGAGGACAGATGAGTGAATGGAAGTGAAAAAGTAGAAACATGGAATTTGGTCTAGAGGAGGAGGAGCCATAAGAGATGGTAACTAAAGGAGGCCACGGGTCAAGAAAGAATCCATTTTTCACTTGCCATAAAATATCTTAACAGAAAATTGTTCCAAACCATTGGTAATTCCAAAGAATTGGCATGGATTTATTTCAATCTACTAATAGCAATGATCATATTAATCGTAATTTACTCAAGCCAAGTTCTTCAAAGTTTACCAAGTAGTTTCACATATATGGCACTTTATTTTTAAGTCTGAGGATACATAGTAGGAATATAGACCCAATTTAATGCATGAAGAAATTGTGTCTCAGGTTAGATGTCTTGTCTCAAGCCATGCATCTATTCTGGGTAGCCTTTTCTCCCATCTCCAAAGTGTTCACTATTTCAAAAATGCCTATATAATAGTGTCATGCCTATACTCACAAACTTCAGAGAATCTCTATTGCTAATGTGAGTAAGTCTATTTTCTTAGTTTTCAGTTAATTAAAGAACTGTCATAATTGTCCCAAAGCCTTCTTGTCCAGGCTTCTCCCTCAGGACAGCTCCCCTAATGGAATTCCTCACGTCATCCTCCCCATCAATGAGTGGTCTCCTGAGGAAATGTGTGTGCTCACACTCTTCCCCTATCCATATCCCTACCATCTTCCTCTTCTATCTGTCCCATTCCTCTTCCACTGGGCCACTCTGAAAGCTGAGCCAAAGGAGAAAGCCCCTCCACCACCACTTTGCAATCCAAAACACTGACAGGCTGGGTGCTCATTCAAGACTTAATCACCACAACTCCATAAGATTTTTCTGCACGCATATGTTATCTTAATGTTGGACTCCGAATTGGGAAGTTCTACCTCCTTAAAGTCCTCTACCTTCTTATAGCAGCAGCCATTGCATTGTTGAATTTTTTACTCTTTCCTCTTCTTCCTTAAGTGGTTTACACAAAGCCCTTGTACTTTACCAATTCAAGTTTCCTTTGACATTTCTCTTAGTTGCAACTCCCTGTGGTCTCACTATCTAAATGTAAGAGGCTTTGTGCTCAGAAACAACACTGACCAAGATAAATTTGGCAACAACTGGTGTTTTCAAGGTGACTCCGGTGGCCACTTCAGCCAGTGGAGATGGGGCAGGGGATGCTGGCTTCCCTGTGAGGCTGTCCCATGTCCAAAGATGGGCCTTGCTTGTCCAGGACCTTGGCTTATCAAGCAGTGCACATGGCAGAACACTTCACACTTCTTGCTCTTTTTCTACCCGGAACAAAACTGCTCTTTCAAAACTCTCCTTGGATATTTTAAACATTTAGTTGTAAAGGGGTTTGGCCTTTTGTTTTACATCCCTCTAGTCACAAGCAGCAGCTTAGAAACAGCATTTAAATACAGCTGAGAGTAGGAAGGGGTTGTAAAATTTGGAGATTTGGTTTAAATAAGTCCTCTAAATGTAATTCACTTTATTAGGAAGAGAGAAGTCAGAGAAGTAAGCAGGTAGCTACATTAGTTTCCTAATCTGCTGGAACATATTACCACAAATTTAGTGGCTTTAAAAGCACACATTATCCTACAGTTCTGAAAGTGGAACGTTGGATGTGGTTCCCACAAGGCTAAAATCAAGGTGTCAGCAAAGGTTTATTTATGGACGCTCCGAGGAGAATCTTTTTCCTTGCCTTTTCCAGCTTCTACAGGCTTCCCACATTCCTTGGCATGTGGCCCCCTTCCATCTCCATAGCCAGCAATGGTGGCTTGAGTCCTTTGGATTTCAGATTACTTTGACATCCTTTGTCACATTTCCCTCTGACTCACCTTCTTCCTCTGCCATACTCTTCTATTTTTGATGGCCCTTTTAAAGGCCCTGCTGATTACACTGGGCCCAGCAGAATAATCTAGGATAAGCTTCCTATTTTAAGGTCAGCTGATTAGCAACCAAATTCCATCTGAAAACTTAATCCCTCTTTGTCATGCACCCTAACATATTCACAGATTCCAGGGATTAGACATGGACATCTTTAAAACCAAAAACCAAACCTGCTGGCATCTAGTCAATTCTGACTCAGAGCGTACCTGTACAACAGAGTAGAACTCTCCCATAGGGTTCCCAAGGCTATATAATCTTTATGGAAGCAGATTGCCACATCTTTCTCCTGAGGAGTGGCTGGTGGATTTGAACAACTGACCTTTCAGTTAGCAGCCAAGTGCTTAACCACTGCACCATCAGGGCTCCAGGGCATCTTTAGGGGTGCCATTTTTCTGCTTGCCATAGTAAATATAATTACAACTATGCTTAACTCACAATTTAGTGACTCTAGTAACAGTCTCTGAAATTGGAAAGATGATTTCAGGGTGGTTCTTGTCTAAGCTATGTGCAAGCTAGAGCACAGTGTCTTCTATGATATGGCAAGAACTCTAATGACTATGAGACAAATCAATGTGGAATACATTGAAGCTCAAGCTAAGCTCTCTGAATACTCTACGTGTCTTTGCTAAATCATATTGACTGATGACACAACACGCTGAAGGCTTGCTGCTAGTAGGCAAATTTCTGATAGAAACTAACATTATGTTTACACCAGTTGAGTTGGATGCTCAGCCATGTCAGTTTTGATTGCACCCAAACCTATTAATGCCGGTTGTATATGCTCTTGCAGGTAAGTAATCTAATTAAATGTCCCATAAACCAATGAAAGATGAACATGAAAAGAGAGTTGTTGCTTCTATGAACACCTACTGAAATGCCTTGGAAAGACTTGATAAAGATGAGTCACTTATCAAATAAAAAGGCAGGCAAATTAAATGGTAAAACAACAGTAAACAATAGGAAATAATAATATTCTCAAAGGATTTGCCAAAAAAGTAGAAATGGAGTCAATAATGGGTCACCATCAACATTAAGAAACTAGAAGAAAAAGAGCACAGTGGAGGCACCAAAACCAAACGAGCTGCTGTGGAATCTATTCCCGCTTATGGCAATCCCATGTGTTGCAGTGTAGAACTGTGTTCCATAGGGTTCTCAAGGCTGTGACCTTTGGAGGCAGGTCACCAGGCCTTTCTTATGAGGCACCTCTAAGTGGGTTTGAACTGCCTATCTTTGAGTTAGCAGCTGAGTGGTTAAACATCGGCACCATCCAAGGAATCCACAGTGCAAACAAGGTGGGGGAAGGATTTTATTCTTAATTTTCTTATTTTGTTCTTTTTGAGAATATACACAGCAAAACATACATCAATTTCACAGTTTCTATGTGTACTATTTGTTTTTGTTAGGTACTACCGAGTCAGTACTGACTCATAGAGATCCTATGTACAACAGAAGGCAACACTGCCTGGTCCTAAGCCATCTTCACAATCATTGCTATGTTTCACCCATTGTTGCAGCCACTGTGTCAATTCATCTCATTGAGGGTCTTCCTCTTTTTCGCTGACTCTCTACTTTTCCAAACATGATGTCCTTCTCCAGGGTCTGGTTCCTCCTGATAACATGTCCAAATTATGTGAGACAAAGTCTCACCACCCTTGCTTCTAAGGAGCATTCTGAGTGTACTTCTTCAAAGACAGATTTGTGTGTTCTTCTGGCAGTCGATGCTATATTCAGTATCCTTCACCAACACCAGAATTCAAAGGCGTCATTTCTTCTCTGGTCTTCCTTATTCATTGTCTATTCTTCACATGCATAAGATGTGATTGAAAATACCCTGGTTGGGTCAGGTGCACCTTAGTCCTCAAACTAACATCTTTGCTTTTCAACATTTGAAAGAGGTCTTTTACAGCAGATTTTCCTAATGCAATACGTCGTTTGATTTCTTGACTGCTGGTTCCATGAGCATTGATTGTGTAATCAAGTAAAATGAAATTGTTGACAATTCAATATTTTCTCCATTTATGATGCTGCTGCTTACTGGTCCAATTGTGAGGGTTTTTTTTTTTTTCTTCTTTATGTCAAGGCATAATCCATACTGAAGGTTGTAGTCTTCATCAGTAAGTGCTTCAAGTTCTCTTGGCTTTCAGCAAGCAAGGTTGTGTCATCTGCATATCGCAGGTTGTAATGGATCTTTCTCCAATCCCGATTCCACATTCTTCTTCACATAGTCCAGCTTCTCGGATAATTTGCTCAGCATACAGATTGAATAAGTATGGTGAAAGGATGCAACCCTGACACACACTTTTCCTGACTTTAAACCACAGAATAACGCTTTGTTCTGTTCAAACGATTGCCTCTAGGTCTAAGTACAGGTTCCTCAGGAGCACAATTAAGTGTTCTGAAATTCCAATTCTTCACAATATTATCCATAATTTGTTATGATCCATACAGTTGAATGCCTTTACATAGTCCATAAAACACAAGTAAACACATTTCTGGTATCCTCTGCTTTCAGCCAAGATCCACCTGACATCAGCAATGATATCCCTGGTTCCATGTCCTCTTCTGAATCCGGCCTAAATTTCTGGCAGTTCCCTGTCTATGTATTGCTGCAACTACTTTTGAATGATCTTAGCAAAATTTTACTTGTGTGTGATATTAATGATATTGTAATTCTGCATTCTGCTCGATCACCTTTCTTTGGAATGGGCACAAATATGGATCTCTTGCAGTTAGTTGGCCAGGTAGCTGTCTTCCAAATTTCTTGGCAGAGACAAATGGGAATCTCTGGCATGGGATCCATTTGTTGAAACATCTCAGTTGGTATTCCTTCAATTCCTGAAGACTTGTTTTTCGCCAACACCTTCAGTGCAGCTTGGATTTCTTCCTTCAGTACCATCGGTTCTTGGTCATATGCTACCTCCTGAAATGGTTGAATATCATTCAATTTTTTTGGTACAGTGACTCTGTGTATTCCTTCTATCTTATTTTGACTGGCCATTTTGTTGAGAAGTAGACTGCCAGGTCCTTCTTCCTTATCTGTCTTAGTTGGGAAGCTCCACTGAATCTTCTCTACCATGGGTAACCCTGCTGGTATTTGAAATACTGGTGGCATAGCTTTCAGTAACACAGCAACACGAAAGCCACCACAGTGTGACAAACTGACAGATGAGTGGTGGATGTACTATTTACTGACATAGATTACATTCTTTGAGTTGTGCAACCATTCTCACCCTCCTGTTCTGAGTTGTTCCTCCCTCATTAACATAAATTCACAGGCCCCCTAAGGTTCCTATCTAATATTTCAAGTTACTGTTATCAATTTGATCCCATATAGCTAGCTCTTGAAAGAGCATAATGCTCAAGGCAGACATTTTTTTTTACTAGTTAAGATAAACTATTTGGTTTTAAGAAGACTTCCAAGGATATTTTGGTTTAAGTTTTAAAGATTATCTTAGGGCAATAGTTTCAGGGGTTCATCCAATCTTCATGGCTTCAGGAAGTCTGGAGTCCATGAGAAATTGAAATTCTGTTCTACATATTCCCCCTTTTGATCAGGATTCTTCTACAGAATCTTTGAACAAAATGTTCAGTAACGGTAGCTAGGCACCATAGGAAAAATTCTTGATGACTTAAGCCAGCAGCCTAACCTGTACGTGTCTTAATCTTGCTTTTATTGACTGAAGAATGGGTAAGTTAGGTCTGACTGATGTGTAAATCATACTTAATCCTCCCAAGGATGAACCTGACGTTGATTTGAAAAGTGCTATGCAGACATGAGTATTATTTTTAAGTGGCAAAGGGTGAGCAAGACAGGTCTTTCTCAGTCACAGCAGTTGCTCTTTCCTCAAGACCTCCCCACCTCCCTGCCTGGAACAAGCAATAGTCTTGGAAACTCCATCTGTCTGAAAGGTCTGTCACCGTGTGTGATCTGAGGATGACAGATCAGCTGCTGAGATAATGCTTCCCTGAAAACTACTTCCAGAAAGTCCCAGCTCTTTGCCTGGAAACCCTTCCCCTTTGGAAACATTTATTAATTTTTGGAATATTCAAGAGTATCTGGTGACAGACCTTCTGATGTCATCTTTCTTCTTGCTCATGAATGTGTCCAAAGAAGAGATAAATACCTTCTCTAGTCATAGCCTTAAAGCCTTCATGGGCCCTGTGCCCATATACTAAAAGAAGCCAGGCCTGGGTTCTAAATGAATTCAAGACAGAGGAAGAAGAGAAATCAGGAGCCTTGGCCACAATTTCCCATCCCTGCCTTTCCTTTTTGTGGTGATTTTCTCTAAACTGGGATGCAGAGTTTGCTGTCTGTGAGCCTAAGGTCTGTCTGCTCTAAGAGGAAGAGTTAGGTCACCAAATGAGCTAGAATCTGGGTACATATGTGCAGATGTTATGCAACACAAATTGAATTCATTTCCCTAACCTGTTATTGGTCCTGGGCCAAAGGGAGCAAGGCAAAGGAGCAAGAGCTGGAATAGAAACAGGCAGTGTAATTGTACGTAGATGGGTCAAGATGTATGTGTGTGTAGGATCACTATGAGTCAGAATCAACTCGACAGCTGTGGGTTTTTTGGTTTTGTTTTTGTTTTATATATATATGTGTGTATATATATATGTAACAAATTTCTCATATATTAAGCAAATCAACAAATGCTATTTAAGCTGGTAAATTATATCTAGGTTACCAATAACCAAAAAAATTCCCACTGCCATCAAGTTGATCCTGACTCATGGCAGCCTTATAATCAATAGAAGAATTAAAAACAGAAATAGTTTTTTAAAAGAAGAGTGGGAGAGGGAAGAAACAATGTAAACTTTTTCTTTCAATTGTATACTCCTGTATTGTTTGAATTTTCATGTAAACAGTAAAAGGTCTAGAAAAATGTACATTAAACTTTTTAAAATGTCTTCATGTAGAGAGAAGGAGTGCAAAGTGACTGAGAAAAGAATTCTTTTACTTTAAGTAACCTCTGCATTGTTTCCAATGAACATGTGTTTCTATTAAAATTTAAAAAATTAATAATAAATATTTATATACTTATGAAGTAGAATATTAACAAATTTTCTAAAATGTTATTATTGTGGAAGACTAATGGCATGTAAAATGTTCACAATATATTGTTACACGGAAACACAAGTTACTTCCAGTATATATGCTTTAATCCCATGTACCCATTGCCATCAAGCGGATTCCAACTCATGGCAACCCTATAGGACAGAGTAGAACTACCCCATAGGGTTTCTAAGGAGCAGCTGGTGGATTTGAACTGCCAATCCTTTGGTTAGCAGTTGAACTCTTAACCACTATGCCATGTAGGTAGAGAAATATAACTCATATGTATTTACATATAGAAGCATAATACCAAAATATTATCAGTTACCTTTCAGTGCTTGTATTTTTGTGATCTGTACATCTCACATACTTTGGACGTGTTATCAGGAGGGATTCAGTCCCTGGAGAACAGCATTATGCTTGGTAAAGTAGGGGGTCATCGAAGAAGAGAAAGACTCTCCACAAGATGGATTGACACAGTGGCTCCAACAATGGGCTCAAGCATAACAATAATTGTGAGGATGGCACAGGACTGGGCAGTGTTTCGTTCTGTTGTACATAGGGTCGTTATGAGTCGGAACCAACTTGACAGCACCTAACAACAACTGTGAAATTTTACTTTTTCTACAGAGAGTCAGTATTTCTTTTTTCAGTTAGATATAAAATAAAAATTGATCTGTGATCCTAAATTCAGAGCAAAGGGAATTTGTTGAAAGGCATTTATCTCAACTCAAGAAATATCTGGGTGAGAGCACGATAGCAGAGGATGGCCAGCCATCTACTCCCAGGACAAAACTGTATACCCATGGCCAAATCTTTACTCATGTAATCCTCTTTTGTTAACTCTCTATATGTGTCTCTTTCTGTTTTCGTACTATTAGTCTAACCAACCAGTTGACATCAAGTTGATTTTCACTGATGGTGATCCCATGTGTATCAGAGTAGAAATGTGCTCCATAAGGTTTCCAATAACTGATGTTCCAGAAGTGTATCATGAAGCCTGTCTTCCAAAGTGCCTCTGGGTGTATTCGAACCTCCAATCTATTGGTTACCAGTCAAGAACATTAACTGTTTACACCATCCAAGGATTCTAGCATTACTCTGTCAAGTTGTCGTCAAGTCGATTACGACTCATAGTGACCCTATAGGACAGAGTAGAACTGCTCCATAGGGTTTCCAAGAAGCATCTGGTTAATTCAAACTGTTGACCTTTTGGTTAGCAGCCACAGCTCTTAACCACTATGCCACCAGGGTGGATTTAAACCACCAACCTTTCAGTTATTAGTCCAGCACTAACTATTTACACCACCCAGAGGCTCCTTGCATTACTCTAGTAATGCCAAAAGCATTGCTCAAAACCTGCAAAAGCTAGAAACTATGTGAGGTGGAAACCTGTCGGAGAAGAAAAACTCAAATACTTTCCACTGAAAAGAGCAATAGAGAAATGGTAAGCCTACATCTTGTCAAAGGCAGAAAACTTGCAAGACCTAGAAAACAAGGCAGTTGGTCGAGTTCTAGCTCTCACAGTTATCTCCAAAGCCTTGATTGGTGTTTCCAGGTCTGGGAATCACCCAGTCTTTAAATCAACTTCAGTTGACTTTGCTAGTTTACTTGAATCTGGGAGCAACACAAACAACCACATCTGGACCCTCCTGGGACCAGACTTAGCAAGTGTTAAGAAGGTACCTGAAGCCTAGTTCACACAAAGGCAAAATAGATCTGACCACATTCAAACAAACTGGTTTGATTCAACGTTTAAAATATTTTATATTACTTGGTTTCAAAATGGAAATATCTTTTATGAATTATAAAAATAAAACAAACTACTGTAAGTAGTCAAGGTAATACAAAAGTGTAAAAATTATAGAAACAGCCTCACATTGTTCATCTTCTAGAGATAATGGCTGTCAACATCCTAATGTAGAGTTTTTCAAATTTATCATGAATATATAAATTTTTACTGTATACATATAAAAAATATATGTATATACATATATATGGTTTTCTTAAACAAGATGAGATAATATAACCCCTACTGTTCTATAAAAATAATAAGGAATGGTTCAAAAATACTCATATCATCCTTGCACTGGAGCCTCGTTAATTTTCTGTATCTTTCTAAGTTTATAATATGAACTGCTGTAGTGAGGACAGTGTTTAAAATATTACCAAAGTATAAAGTCTTTTGAATTTAAAATGAGTTCAAAGACAATTAACTTAAAAAGCCCAAAAGGCTTTATTGAGTTAACAGTGAGTTTAAAAAATAAAATTAATTTTAAGCCATTGATTTTTTTTAAAAGAGTGAGACATTTAAATTGTTTTTTTAATTCAGTGTTTCAGCTCAAGAAAGCTAAATTAACTCAATTTAGTTTTTCTATATTGTTTGCAAATAGGTCTTATTATTCATTTGGCCTAAACACTGTAACATACCAACTTCCTGGCCTGCTGTTTCTCAGAAAACTATAATCAGTAGTCTGAAGGCCTGACTTGGACTGCACTGTCTGGGAGATAAGAGGTGGGTGGGGAGCACTGGGTAGTTCTTGAGGTTCCTAAAGCACCTTTGGATATGATGCCGCTATGCCATGGACCCATTGAAAGGAAGGCATTGAAGTTTTAGACTAACCTTTTTTTTTCTAAGGAAACCCTGCTGGTGTAGTGGTTAAGAGCTACAGTTGCTAACCATAAAGGTGGACAGTTCAAATCACCTGGCACTCCTTGGAAACCTTATGGGCCAGTTCTACTCTGTCCTATAGGGTCACTATGAGTCGGAATCAACTTGATGGCAACGGTTTTTTTTTTTCCCCCTAAAAGGATCTATCCTTGGAAAAGCTTCAGTCATCATCCCTAATTGTTACCACCCCCTGGAAAACTGTCACCTTTGTTGTACTTTCTCTTCCCTTCATTGAGAACTGGAGAAAGAAGGCATTTCCCTCTGAGGCTAGTGGCCCATCCAAGACATTGCCATACCATGCCCTTGCAGGGGAAGGAAAAGGACCACAGCCCCTAGATGAGGGGAGAGAGCGGGGAACTCAGGCTTCTGGGTAGGACGTGTGATCCATGGGAGCATTTATTAAATTCCTCCTACATGTAAGTCACTTCACTGGAAAGCATATCGTCAGGGAATAGGGTTTTATGTTTTAATCCTAGGACATTCCAGGAAATAACAAGATAACCATTGAGAAAATGGCCTAACCTCAGTGTGACTCAGCTCCCTAAATGGAAAATGGAAATAAAAACTAACACTTCCCCTGCATAGCTCATCCAGATTGATTTAGAGGCATATTAAGATAATGGGTATGCAAGCCCTTTGAGCAGTTGGAGAGATTACAGATAAGTAATTTGGTCTGGGTTGCCCTATTCAGTAACGATGAGAGGCGGAGTGTCAGGGGACAGATGCACACTGTGGTAGATATCACTAGTCATCATCAATATTGAGTTCCCACTTACTGAGAACACCAGAGACTACACTGCCTAGCTCCACTGGACCTGGACAGAGCCAAGTGACTATCTCTGTCAAAGGCTGTGAGTGGAAATGATGTTTCACTTCTACGCCGAGATAAGGAAAAACCCTTCAAGACAGCCTAGCTCTCCATTTAACACTGAGCATGGGAAGCACATACGGAGATTGCAGAACCACAAGACCTAGCAGCCTGGATCACTGAATCAGCCCATGAACAGGAGCCCCTGTGGGTTCTTCTGACCGCTAACAAGTTTTACTTAAGTAAGAAATAAAATTAGAATGTAAGCCACTGGATTTGGGGCATTTTTTTCCGATAACATAAGCCTGGTTTAACACACAGACATGTACTGTATTAAAATGTCATGTAAATTTACAGCTTAAAATATAAACAAATAGGGAGCAAGCACACATTTTTACAATACATTGAGATAGAAGTTACTGAAACCGGATAGCCAGATATTAAGTTCAAAAACTTTTCAAAGTACTAGTTTCTATGTGAAAAGGAGAAGGATGACATTAGAATCCTAGTACAGTCCTTTCTATATTAAAAAAATTAACGCTTCTTTGTCCAAATCTAAACAAACTTCAAAAGTTATTCAATGGGGGACTTTCACCACTGGCCACAATGAAGGTACTGGCATTGGACTTTCTTGCCCTCTACAAGCAACTAAGCAACTAAAGGAGCTTTGATGGTGCAGCGGTTAAGCGATCGGCTGCTAACCGAAAGGTTGGGTATTTGAACCCGCCTGTCACTTTGAGGGAGAAAGACGTGGCAGTTTGGTTCTGTAAATATTACAGCCTTGGAAAACCTATGGCGCAGCAGTTCTACTCTGTCCTATAGGGTCACTGTGAGTTGGCATTGACTTGACAGTAATGGATAAAAACAACTAGAAAACTGTATAATATGAAACAACATATATATGTCATTGGACAATAGGAAGCTCAAGATGGTGATCATGTAGAGAAAGCAACAGAATAGTGAGCTCTTTGATCGCCCTGTTTTTTTCCTAGAGGCACTTTACGGACTACATCTCAGGGAGGGAGAACCCAGGCAGAGTACGGTGGTTTTTATCTAGTTGGGTAGCTAGAGATTAGAATTTGGGAAGGCTGAGGCAGCCAGAATTTGCAGGGCAAAGTGGCATAGAGGAGGAAAGTATGCAAAGAAAAAGCTACAGAAATCTGCATAGGGGTCCCCTTGAGTCTTTTGCTAAATATCAAGGTGTACATGCACAGAGTGATACTCCGTGAAGTCTAGCAAAGAAAAATGACTGGATATATGTAAACTGAATAATTCCCAAGGCTTCTTAGGACAATTGTACTAGTGATGGGAGGAAGCAAGTTCCAACAGTTCAGAGTTAAGAGATATTGAGTATTCAGATCACTTAGTAGAGGCCTCAAAAAGACCACAACACAGGAATAAAGCTAAATTAGTCCTAGAGTAAAGGTTATTATAAAACTTGTCTTAAAAAAATTAAAAACATTAAAAAAAAAAAACTCTTAAAAACATCTTGAAAGGATTAAGGTAATATGTGAGTAATTAAATTGCTTGCCAAAAACAAAATTTAACACTGTTTAAAGAAAGACAACAAAATCCATGAATTCAACATTATAACCACAATGTCAAGGATCCAATCAAAAACCACCAGATTCATGAAGAAGCAAAAATATGTGACCTAAAACCAAAAGAAAAATTAATTAATGGAAACATACCCAGATATGACAGAGAAGATAAATATGTTTAAGAATTTATGGAACAATATAAACATAAGGAGAAGAGAAATGGAAGACATATATATATATATATATATATATATATATATATATATATTCAATTCTACAGTCGAAAAATACAATATCTTAAATGAAAATTTCACTGGATGGGTTTTATAGCACATTAGACATTGAATAAGAAAAGATCAGTGATGAAGATGTAGGAATAGAATGCAAATATAGGCACAGAGAAAAAGGGACAGAAAAAAAAGGAACAAAAACAAAACTTCAGTGATGCATGGAACAATATCAAATATTCTAATTTATTAATGCTATTAGTTGCCATCAAGTCTTCAGCAACTCATGATGACCTAATGTATAACAGAATGAAATGTTGCCCAGTCCTATGCCATCTTCTTAATTGTTGGTATGTGTGAGTCTATTGCTGAGGCCATTGTGTCAATCTGTCTCATTGATGGTTTTTCTCATTTTATAATGTATATATAATTTATGTATAATGTGAGTCAAAAAAAATGAGAGTAAAAGAAAAATGGTGGGGACAGAAAAGTATCTGAAGAAATAATAGGCAAAAATTGTCCAAATTTGCTTAAAACTATCAACCTAGGGTCAAGATGCTCAATGAAATCCAAACACAAAGTAAACCACAACAAAGCATATCATAATTTAATTGCTACAAACCAATGATACAGAGAAAATATTAAAAGTGATTAGAGTACAAAGATATATAAACAAAACCAAAAATAAAAATATCCTAAATTTAAATATCATGTCAGAAAAAATGCAAAGAAGAAAATGGAATAGCATTCTTAAATTGCTGAAAGAAAAAAAAGTCAACCTAGAATTATACATATATTCAGTGAAAATATTCTTAAAAATAAAAGTGAAATAAAGACATTCAGACCAACAGAAGCTGAGGGAATCTGTTGCTAATAGAAAACTGTACTACAACAGAAAGGAAGTTCTTGTGGTTGACCTTGAGGTAAGGAAAGAAGACCATCAGAAAAGGCCATATAAAGACTTTTTTCTTATTTTTCCCATTAAATGTTTAAGGCAAAAATAAAGTGTATTCTGGGATTTATAATTCCTGTAGAAATAAAAATTATGGCAACAATTTTACTAGTGACAGGAAGAAGCAAGTTACAGTAAATCGTTGTAAGGTTTTTATATTATAGGCAAAACCCATTCCAAACCAAATCCATTGCCATATAGTCGATTCTAACTCATAGTGAACCTATCGGGTAGAGTAGAACTGCCCCACAGGGTTTCCAAGGAGTGGTTGGTGGATTTGAACTGCTGACCTTTTGGTTAGCAGTTGATGTTGGGTGGTACAGTGGTTAGGCGTTCAGCTGCTAACCAAAAGGTTGGCAACAACAGTGATACTTACATTAACCATAAATGACCACTCATACTAAAAGACATATTTTCAGACTAGATAACCAAGCAAGCCCCAATTATGCTCTGTTTACAAAACTCATTTTAAAATATAAAGAATCAGATAGGTTAAAAAGTAAAAGTGGACAAATATATACTATGCTAACACTGATCATAAGAAAACCTTGATCAATTCATCAAAAACATGTTAATCATAAATGTGTGAGTATCTAATAACACAGCTTCCAAATACAGAATCAGAACAAAAGGAAAAACAGAAAAATATATAGCTATATTTGAATATTTCATACTCCTGTCTCAGTAAATGAAGGAATAAATAAAAAGTAAGTAAAAATACAGATTCGAACAATAATCCCAAACAACTTGACCAAAACAGCAAATTAAATTAAAAAAAATAGGACAAACAGAGCAAGATTAGTAAAAATATTAACTGCAACTATGAAAACCTCAATAGAATTGACTAAAACAAACACAGAAATTACCAATTCAGGAACGAAAGATGAGACTTCACTATTAACCTTACAGGCATTAAAAGATGATAAGAGAACACTGTAAATAGCTATATTGCTGTAAATTCAACAACTTAGGTGAAATGGGCAAATTCACCAAAAAACACCAAATAAGGCATAAAGAGAAATGAAAAATATGAATAGTAATAGATCTATTTAAAAACTGAATTTGTAATTAAAAAACCTTCTTGTAACGAAAACTCTAAGTGAAGAAGTCTTTACTGGTGAAGCCCATCAAATTGAACGAATGTCAATTCTATACCGAGACTTTTTTAGAAAATGAAGAGGTGGTAATATTTTGCAATTCATTTTTTTTGGGGGGGGGGTTAACATTATCCTGATTCCAAAGCTAAACAAAGATATTATAAGGAAACAAAATTGCAGTCCAATACCCCTCATAGACATAAAAGCAAAAATCATTAACAAGATATTAGTACATCAAGTCCAGTGATACCTAAGAAGAATAACACATCATGACAAACTAGGGTTTATTCTTACATCAAGAGATTGGTATAACAATCCAAAAGCAATAAATGTAGTTTAGCATGTTAAGAAAAAAAGTGAGGAAAGCCATATGATCTTATCAAGAGATGTAGCAAAAGCATTTGATAAAATTCAGTGCTCATTCCTTTCTTCAGTATGATAAAAAGTGTCTACGGACAACCTATAGCTAACATCATACTTAACGATAATAGCTAAACTCTTTTTTTAAGAGATTTTTTATGTTTTTAAGATCAGTTTTAGAATAACCTTTACTCTAGGACTAATTTAGCTTCATTCCTGCCTTGTGGTCTTTTTTGAGGCCTCTACTAAGTGACCTGAATACTCAATGATCTCTCAACTCTGAACTGTTGGAATTCGAATGTCTCCCAGTCCTATGAAGCCTTGAGAATTATTCAGCATTGTACTAGAATAAGCCCAGAAAAAGAAATAAATTATGTATGGATTGAAAAGAAAATATTAAAAGTATCTTTATTCACATATGACATACATAATTATTGTGTTGTTAGGTGCCATCACGTTGGTTCTGACTCATAGCGACCCTACTACGTACAACAGAACGAAACACTGCCCAGTCCTGTGCCATCCTCATAATCGTTGTTATGCTTGAAGCCATGGTTGCAGCCACTGTGTCAATCCATCTCATTGAGGGTCTTCCTCTTTTTCCCTGTCTACTTTACCAAACATGATGTCCATCTCCAGGGACTAGTCCCTCCTGATAGCAAACATGTCCAAAGCATGTGAGATGAAATCTTGCCATCCTTGCTTCTAAGGAGCATTCTGGTTGTACTTTTTCCAAGATAGGTTCATTCATTCTTTTGGCAATCCACAGTATATTCAATATTTTTCTACAGCACAATAACTCAAAGGCGTCAATTCTTTGGTCTTCCTTATTTGTTGTCCAGCTTTCACATGCATACGAGACGACTGACAAATTCATGGATTGAGTCAGGCACACCTTGGCCCTTAAAGTGGCATCTTTGCTTTTTAACACTTTAAAGAGATCTTTCGCAGCAAATTTGCCCCATGCCTTGCGTCATTTGATTTCTTGACTGCTGCTTCCATGGGTGTTGATTGTAGATCCAGGTACTACACATACATAGAAATCCTAATGCATCCGTATAAAAACTACTAGAACTAATAGCTTAACAGGCTCAGGAAGCAATTGTCAGTAAAAACAAACAATTGGAAATTCAATTTAAAAAACAATACGATTTAAAATAACATTAAAATTAAATGTTTAGGAAAAAATTAACAAAATATGTGCAAGTTCTGTTCACTTAAAACTATATAGCATTGCTGATAAAAATTAAAGAAGACAAAAATAAATGGATAAGCATTATAAGTTCACTAATTGGAAGAGTCAGGATGTTAATTCTCCCCAAATTGATTCAACTCTAAAGTTTATACATAAATTCTATTAAAATTGTCAGGAGGATTATTTTTGAAGAAGTGATCTGATTCCCAAATTTATATGCAAAAAAAAAAAAAGAATGCCTAAAACAATTTTGAAAGAATTACGCAATCTGATTTCAAGACTTACCATAAAGTCAGTATAAGATCTAAGGAGAGACAAATAGATGTATGGAAAAAGTATTCGAGGCCTAAAATTAGACCTATCCACATATGGTGAATTGATTTTTCAGGGGACAAGTAATTCAATGGGGAAAAGATAGTCTTTTTAACAAAAGGTGCTAGAATAACTGGATATCCATATGGAAAGATAAATAAATAAACCCTATTGTTAAGTTGTACAAGTAATGTATATATTCTGGATACGAGTTATTTGTCACATACATGTATATTGTCATATGTATATATGTGCAGAATATATAAACAGAAACATTAAAAAAAAAAAGCAAGTGGAAAGTTGCTCGAAGTCAGTAGTCGTTAGGGAAATTAAAACAACTGCACACACTAGAATGATTAAAATTTTACAAATTTAAATTAAAAAAAAAGGCAAGAATATATGTTGCCAGGATATGGAGCAACTAGAACACTCAAAAATCTCTGGTAGGAATATTGAATTTTGATAAACATTTTTTATTTTCCTATATTAACTTGCATTCCCTTCCCAAATTAACCATTAATTTCATTCCTAGGTATCCACAATATTTACCCAAGAAAAATGAAAACATATGTTCACAGAAAGACATATTCACAAATGTTTGTAGGAGCTTTGTTCATAATAGTTTCAAACTGGAAACCACGGCAATATCCATCAAAAGATAAGTGTGCAAACAAATTGTGTGATACCCATATAATGGAATACTGCCCAGCAATTTAAAAAAAAAAAAAAGGTATGTCTCCAAAACAGTATTTTGAGAAACAAACAAACAAAAAAAAATTAGTAACAAAGAATACATATGTATGAATTCCATTTATATGAACTTCTGCAACATGAAGATCTAATCTCTAGTGGTAGGAAGACATAAGTAGTTGCCCAGAGCCAGGAATATGATAGGAGAGATTGACTTCAAACTAGCGGGAAGAAACTTTCTGGGGTAATGGAAATCTCTATCTTTATTATGCTCCTCTTTATATGGTTGTATTTATCTGTCCAAACTCATAAAATTGTACACTTATGATGGGTTCATTGAAATGTATGTAAATAATATCTCATAGTCTTAATTATCTAGTGCTGCTATCACAGAAATACCACAAGTGAGTGGCTTTAACAAACAGAAACCTATTTTCCCACACCTTAGGAGGCTAGAAGTCTGAATTCGGGGTGCTGGTTCTAGAGAAAGGCTTTTTCTCTCCGTTGGCTCTAGGGAAAGGTCCTCATCTCTTTTCAGCCTTGGCTCTTTGATGAGTTTCATGTGGCATGCCATCTATCTTCCCACATCTCTGCTTGCTTAGCTTCTCCTTTTATATCTTCATAAGAGATTGACTCCAGGAATTATATCTTCATAAGAGATTGACTCCAGGAACACCCAACACTAATTGCCTCATTAACGTAACAAGGAAAACCCATTCCCAAATGGGATTATAACCACAGGTATAGGGATTAGGATTTACAACATATTTTTGGTGGGCACAAGTCAATCCATAACCCTCATAAAGTTGGTTTAATTATTTAGAAGTTGATTAGTACAAGTTATAAATGAATTGTGAACATGTAATGGACAGCTATGAAAAAAAAAGCTTGAGCACAAAGAATATGAAGAAAGAAGTATCCTGTTTAACTGGTACTACTTAAACCCTTCAATTAAAAAAAAAAAAAAAAAAGAGGAGAGGACAGAAGGAAGAACTGAGTGTGAATCTTAGCTTCTCTACTTACCAATCATGAGACTTTGAGCAAGGTATTTAACCATTGTCAAACTTTCTCCCCTCATTTGTCAAATGAGGACAACAATGTGTAACTCAAAAGGTTTTTGCAAATATTAATGAAATAGCATATGGAACAATTTAGTAATGTTTAAAATGCAATATGCCTGCAGCAAAGAGTAGTTAGAAAAAAGTAGCTCTTGCTATGAGAGATTTTATAAAATATTTTGTCTTATATCAACATGTGTTACCCAGAATGCCTTGTGTTTCTAAAAATTTTACTATATTTTCCAAATATTTCTACAATACCTTTGAAGCATCATAACTTATTCTATTAGAATATATTAAAATTCTTTATAGCAAAAAGACAACAACCCAATCAAAAAAAAGACAAAGGACTTGAGTGGATGTTTCACCCAAGAAGAAATACAAATGGTCAACAAGTACATGAAAAGATGTTCAGTGTCACTCATCGTTGTTGTCGAGTCAATTCCCACTTACTCAGAAGCAGCTTGTCAGGCCTGTCTTTTGATGAGCCTCTTGGTGGGTTCAAACAACCAAGTTATTGCCTAGTAGTGCAGTGCTTGACCATTTGCACTACCCAGGGACTATCATTCATCATTAGGGGAAACCAAACCAAAACCAAATCCAGTGCCATCGAGTCGATTTCAACTTATAGCAACCCTATAGGACAGAGTAGAACTGCCCCATAGAGTTTCCAAGGAGCGCCTGGCAAATTCAAACCGCCGACCCTTTGGTTAACAGCTGCAGCACTTAACCACTATGTCACCAGGGTTTCCTCATTAGAGGAAAGCTAATCAAAATCACAGTGAGATACAATTTCACCCCCAGTATGATGACTATGGCCAGAAAAACAGAAAACAATAAGTGTTGGTGAAGATGTGCAGAAATTGCAATCCTTACCTGTTGCTGGTGGAATTGTAAAATAGTGCAGCCACTCTGGAAAATAATTTGATGTTTTCTCACAAAGATAAACACAGAATTACCATATGTCTTAGTTATCTCGTATTGCTATAACAGAAATACCAGAAGTGGGTGGCTTTAACAAAGAGAACTTTATTCTCTCACAGTTTGTTGTTGTTCTGTGCCACTGAGTTGATTCCGACTCATACAACTCTATAGGACAGAGTAGAACAGCATAGGGTTTCCAAGGAGTGGCTGGTGGACTCGAATTGCCAGTCTTTTGGTTAGCAGCCTGAGCTGTTAGCCACTTTGCCACTAAGGCTTCCTCTTACAGTTTAGGAGGCTAAAAGTCTCAATTCAGAGCCCCAGCTCCAGGGGAAGCCTTTCTTTCTCTGTTAGCTCTGGAGGAAGGTCCTTGTCATCAATCTTCCCCTTGTCTAGGAGCTTCTCAGTGCAGGGACCCTGGGTCCAGAGCACACTCTGTGCTCCCAGCTCTGCTTTCTTGGTGGTAGGAGGTTCCCCTGTCTCTCTGCTCACTTCTCTCTTTTATATCTCAAAAGGGATTGACTTAAGATACAAACTAATCTTGTAGATCGAGTTCTGCATCATTAACATAACTGTCTCTAATCCCACCTCAACACCATAGAGGTAGGATTTATAACACATAGGAAAATCACATCAGATGGCAAAATGGTGGACAATCACATAATACTGGGAATCATGGCCTAACCAAGTTGACACAATTGGGGGGGGACACAATTCAATCCATGACACTATATGATCCAGCAATTCTACTCCTACATAAATATCCAAAAGACTTGAAAGCAGGAATATAAGCAAATATGTACATGCCAATATTCTTTGCAGGACTTCACAATAGCCAAAGGGTGGAAACAACCTAAATGTCCACAACAGATGAATGAGTAAAAAATATGTGGTATATATAATGGAATATTACTCAGCCATAAAGAGAAATGAAGTCCTGGTACATGCTACAACATGGATGAACCTTGAAAACATTATGCTGAGTGGAATAGGTCAATCACAAAAGGATAAATATTGTATTATTCCATTTATATCAAACATCTAGAATAGGCAAATGTATAGAGAACAAAGTTTATTAGTGGTTACCAAGTCAGAGAGTGTTATGGATTAAATTGCATCCCAGAAAATTATGTATTATAAATCCTAACCATCATGCCTGTGGTTAATCCTATTTGGAATGGATTGTCTTTGTTATATTAATGGAAGAGGGTTAGTGTAGAGTATGTCTCGAGTCAACCTCTTTTGAGATATAAAAGAAATTAAATAAGCAAGCAAGAAACAGAGATGGGAGAAGAGAGATGTCAAGCCATGTGAAGATCGTGAAGGAGCAGAAGCTCAAAGAGACAAGAGCCTTCTTCATCCAGAGCAGACAGAGCAAGAAAGTCTTCCCCTAGAGCTGGTACCCTGAATTCAGACTTCTAGCCTCCTAACTTGTGAGAAAATAAATTTCTGTTTGTCAAAGCCACCTGCTTCTGGTATTCCTGTTATAGCAGCTCTGGGTAACTAAGACATGGAGGAAGGAGTGAGTCATTGCTTAGTGGGCACTGAATTTCTGTTAAGGGTGATGGAAAAATTTACATATATATATTTTTTTCTTTTCTTCTACAGGAAAACTAATTGAAATGCAAAAAGGATATACAAATGATTAATTTCAAAGACCTATGGAAACCAGGAATAGATCAAGCAATTTAAATTTAGTCTGGATTTAGTACCTTCTGCAAAGTTTGGGAGGAAATTTCTTGGTTATCTAGTGCTGCTGTAAGAGAAGTACCACAAGTGGATGGCTTTAACAAAGAGAAATTTATTCTCTCACAGTCTAGGAGGCTCAAAGTCCAAATTCAGGGTGCCATCTCTAGGGGAAGGCTCTGTCTCTCTGTCAGTTCTGGAAGAAGGTCCTTACCATCAATCTTCCCCTGTCGAGGGGCGTCTCAATGCAGGGACTCCGGGTCCAAAGGACGTGCTGTTCTTGTTTCTTGATGTTATGAGGTCCCCATGTCTCTCTGCTTGCTTCTCTCCTTTCTATCTCAAAAGAGATTGGTTTAAAACACTATTTAATCTTGTCAATTGTGTCCTGCCTCATTAACATAAGGGCCACTAATCCCATCTCATCAACATCTTAGAGGTAGGATTTACAACACACAAGAAAATCCTATCAGATGACAAAATGGTGGACAACTGCACAATTCTGGGAATGATGGCCTAGCCAAATTGATACACAAGTTTTGGGGGGGACACAATTCAATCCATGACAGAAATGAGGTCACCAATTTTTCTGAGAAAGCGGGAAATTCTTATCTGATCTTGTGGACAATGAAGCATTAGCAGATCCACACCTGAAAGTTTTAAATAAATATAATGGCTGACTACGCTCATGGCTTAAAATCCTACTCACCATTCAGGTTTATTCCATTATTTATTTACAGTTTTAAAATTTATTGATATTTGTTCAGCTGTTGATAGGCAGCAAGCGAATGGATTTTGGGTTTGGTGAATTCAAATCATCAAGCTTACTGAGAAAGAATGGACTCGTTCTCAGGGAAGACTATATTATTGAAGACAAAATAAAAGGGTAAACTTTACATACCAAACCAAAAGCAAACTCAGTGCCATGGAGTCAATTCCGACTTACAGCGACCCTATAGGACAGGGTAGAACCGCCCCATAAAGTTTCCAAGGAGCGCCTGGCAGATTCAAACTGCTGACCCTTTGGTTAGCAGCCACAGCACTTAACCACTACACCACCAGGGTTTCCAAACTTTACATAGCAGCATCCTTATTGCTGGAAAGCTCCAAACACTGATGAAAACACTTAGTTGTCCATCCGGAAAAGGTATTTAGTTAATTAAATGCAGCTACTGGTATTTTGAGATAAGAACTGTTTTCTATAGGTGTCCATTCTGTTGATATGTAGATTTCTAAGTCATAAAATGTAGCACTGGAATGTCAATGCTAAGATAGCTTCTGTAACTTCAAAAGCTACCACTGAGTCACTTTAAAGTTGAGAAAAGTTGAAGGTAATAACTAATGTCAGTAATTTACAATGAATTCAGACTATGAAAATGCCGAAAGGTAGGCTATAAGATATATATGATTGCGTTTAACAAGTTTTTTCTTTTCGCACAATGATTCTAGGCTTTTAATAAAGGGTTCTAATCAATAGTAAAATACCTAACCAAAGCTATTAAGCCTTGGCAATAGAGAGCTAAAAGGTAATACTATCCTGATTATATCATAGCTGCTAAGACAGCATAGCAGCAATTAGCCTGAAAATATGGTTAAATTATTTAAGTGTTACCTGAATAAATGGAAGCAGCCACACCAGTTTCCAGAATTAAAATCACAATGGACTCACAGAGCTGGTCTGCAGTTGGTTGGTTAGTCCCTCAGGGTATCTTTTTGCCCTCAATAAAATACACAAGTACACATAATCTTGGCCACAGAGTTCAAGATCTATACGGCAACACTATAGTTCATATTCTCTTCCACGGCTACAAGTTTTCTCTAGATATTCGGTAACCAGTGGCCATGGAGTCCACTGACTCATGATAACCCAATGTGCGTCAGAGTAGAACTGCTTCGTAAGGTTTTCAGTGACTGATTTTTCAGAAGTAAATTGTCAGGCCTTTCCTCCAAGGCATCTCTGGGTGGACTGGAATTTCCAACCCTTTGGTTAGCAGCTGAGGGCATTAACCATTTGTACCTCCCCCCCCCTCCTCCGGGGAGTACACTAGCCAGATACTAACTCAAAGGAGGGTGAGGCAGACACAGTCAGCATTCCCTAAGACATTCATGTGCTCCTCTACATTTCATGGCCTTCCCTGCAGTTGAGTTGGGGCCATGTAACTGGGTTCTGAACGATGGAATAGAAGTGAAAGCAATGAGTCACTTTCTGGACTGACTATTAAAAACATTGCAGGGGATCATCCAGCCCTCTCTTCCGCTTCCATGGTAACGCTAGATGTCAGGATGTAGCTAGTGGATGAAAGCAGCCCGGGACCCAGAACTCACCTCTTGGAGGAGGGACACCGGAGAAATGTTCAAGATACATCAGACATTGCCTCAGGAAAATATGAACATCCTCATTTTGGTTATTGTTCAGCCACTGGGATTTCAGGATTTATTTATTTGTTATTGCAACATAGCCTACCATATCTTGACTAATATAAAGCTAATGAAAAGGAGATTTCCATTTTGACTGTTACATGGCAGTCAATACATTTTATTCCTTCAATGCATGATGTATCCCTAAGAGATCTCTCTTACAAAAAAGAACAGCAACTGATATTCAAACAAGGGGACATAGACATATAAAAGAATAATCCCAGCCAATCTGAAAAATTCAGAATGCTATAACTTTGCATTTGTGTACCACTTTTAGGTTTTTTTTTTTCTTTTTAATACCACTTTCATGTATGCATCTTCACAATAGCCCTAAAACATTTTTTTATGAAACTTGTAAAATCCTAACTCCATGATTGAACAAGGTGAGTAACGGCAGGATTTTAAGCGAGGTGTTCAGTAACCCAGCTGGTCAGCAGCAAAGCCGAGGCAGGGTGCTGCCTCTGGGCCTTCTGTAATCAAGATATGCTCCAAGCTCTTTGCCTTGGTGCAGACTTTTACAAGCTCCTCTAATAACCTATCTCCATTGCATTCCTGACTTATTACCTCCCAGGCTCCAGCACTCATTTATACGCAGACTCATTTGAGCTGTACATCCCAATGTTTATGCTGTGCTTACTGTGTTGTCTCCTAACTAGAGTCCATTATCTGCTGAAACAAGGACGCTCACGAATAAAACACATCTTGCCTGTGGCTGCCAGCCCTGGCGAGCCCATCACAGGGGGCAAAGATGTATCTCTGCTGACAGGGACTAACCTGCTGTTTTCATATGAGCTTCCCCTTTGGTAAAGAATTGGCTCCAGCAGTAGTCGAGGGACCGGAGGGCTGAGAGCATGTGACTTGCTGCAGGGAACCAAGCCAAGTACCATTTCAAAGCCTGACTTCCAGGCACGCATTGCCCTCTGACCGGAACCAGGCCCCAGGGTAGAAGGCCCATTCACAGCAGCTGAGTAGACTCTAAGTCAGGAAGGTTGCATTTGTTGTCAAATTGGCTTAGAAGAAATAAAGACTTTATGAAGGTAGCTGGAAAATATTTGACCTAAATTGACTACTTAGAGTATTTAACATAGGCATAAAGCCAGATTCAGAAGCTCTCTCTCCACTTCCTGTCTAGGTCCCTGACCTGGACCATTTGGAATGATAACAAGGTGGTAAGGCTGGCTTAGGCAGTGCAAAAGGGTCTGGGAGAGAGGTTGAGGCTAGGGTGAGCCACTCTCACTGAGAGTCACCAGACAGGTCGGGCCCCTTCCCCGACCCTTCTGCCAGATATCAATGGCCATTATGGTGGTGGGGGGTCCCAGGGTGGTGCAAATGATTAAAATGCTTAACTGCTAACAGAAAGGTGCAATTCAAGTCCACCCAGAGGAGCCTTGGAAGAAAGGTTGGCAATCTACTTCCAAAAACTCAGCCACTGAAAACCCTGTAGAGTACAGTTCTGCTCTGACACGCATGGAGTTTCCATGAGTCAGAATCTACTTGACTGAAAATTGTGTTTTTTGTTTTTTTTTAATGGAGGTAGTGAAATGTAGGTATAATGTAGAGACTGCTGGCTTTGAGGGCAAACAATTATGTTTTCAAAATCTGGCTCAGCACTTATTAGCCAGCTGGGTAGCCTTGGTCAAGTTATTTAACCTCTATTTAAGCGCTACCTTTGCTGAGTTGTTATAAGGATTGGGGATTACATATACAAACTTAAAACCAAATCAAACCCATTGCCTTCGAGGCAAATTCCGACTCACAGTGATCCTAAGGACAGAGTAAAATTGCCCCATAGGGTTTCCAAGCTTATAAATCTTTGCAGAAGCAGACTGCAGCATCTTTCTTCCACGGAGTGCCTGGTGGGTTTGAACTGCCAATCTTTTGGTTAGCAGCCAAGCACTTTAACCACTGTGCCACCAGGGCAACTTTTATAAACAAACTTACTATACATATATAACGCTTGGCTTGGCATAGGCCTGGCATATGGTAGTTTTGTAGTTGTTTTTAGAATTAGATTTTTAAACGGAAAAGTGCTCTTTGTGCTCCTGCTCTGATCCACCGCTGCCTCTCTTTCCCCATCCCTGTGAAAACCATCCACATAGTACCAAGCCCTGAAAACAAACAAACTGACTTTTGGCGGTGTTGTTAGCAGCTGCTGAGTCAATCTTTGACTCATAGCAACCTCATGACAACAGAACAAAACACTGCCTATTCTATACCATCCCTACGACCAGCTGTGGCTCAGACCGCTGTGTTCCATAGTTTCATTGGCTGACTTTTGGAAGTAGATAGCCAGGCCTCTCTTCCTACTCCATCTTAGCCTGCAAGCTCTTCTGAAACCTGTTCAGCAACACAGCAACGCTCAAACCCCCACTGACAGACGCTTGGTGGCTCTGCATGAGGTGCGTTGGCCCGGAACTGAACGCAGGTCTCCTGCATGGAAAGTGAGAACCCTACCACTGAACCACCAATGACCCTATTCACTGGCTTCTAGTCTCCCCTAAAAATTAAGCTTGGCTTATCCAGGCTTGGAGCTTCTGTGTGTTTTGGCTGCAGTTAAGAAGTTTTTTTATGACTTCTGTCTGTGAAAAACTTCTTATTTTGTCACGCGCTTGCACAGACTTGAGAACCGAAACTCGATGGGGCTGCGTTGTTTTTCTAGGTCTCACAAGTTTTCTGTCTTACCACTTTTCTGTCACTCTCTCTTAGTGGAAAATATTCGAGTTTTCCTTCTCTGACAGGTTTCCACCTTACACAGGTCGCGGCTTTCCCAGGTTTTACTGTACCATGGCACAATAGGAGCCCTGGTGGCACAATGGCTAAGAGCTACAGCTACTAACCAAAAGGTCAGCAGTTTGAATCCACCAGCTGTTCCTTGGAAACCCTATGGGGCAGTTCTACTCTGTCCTGTAGGGTTGCTATGAGTCATAATCGACTCAACAGCAATGGGTTTTTTTATGAATGGTACATTAAGAAAAACAAAAAAGCAACTGATAGATTGTATTACTAACTATATGTCACACATTTTGAATCAGTCTCCTGAAGAAGTGGGAAAGACTCACAGAAAGGCTTTGGAGTGATAGCTGGACGTGGAGGAGGGGACAATAGTTTAATATTGCAGAATATTGGTGACATGGCAGCCAAGTCTGTCACGGGATCTTGAGATTGGAAGGGAACTTAGAGGTCATCTAGCCCTACTCCCACCCCAGCCAGCGTCTGCTAGTTCCCATCAGGGAGGCTGTGAATAGCACAGGCTCCGCAGGCGCTGGCACCAACCCTTGCTCTCACTGCCAGGCCCAGGGGCAACAGATGCCCACAGCTGAGGGTGGGCTAATAGGCCTGGGAAGGGCTGTGTTGGCCACTGCACACCAAAGGCCTGCCTGGTCGTCTCCAGGTGTGGGGTCTCTGCTTTTAAAGCATTGAGCCCTAGAGCACAAGTGTATTCATATGGATCTGCCTGCGTGTTTGAAGACCTGGACACAGTTAATATCTGCAGTGAGGGACATGCAGTGGACACAAGGCACAATGTAATTCACAGACAACCTTTTATTCCTGGAGGTCACATATTAGTTTTTTAAGAATGTCTGCTTTGGTGATGAACCCTGACTTCATTTGATACGTATTTCTTTCATGAAAATATGCCTGAAGGCAGTCATTTGTGGGGCTACCTTCACGTCCCTGGGAGGCAGAAAGAGGGGGTGGAGTTAATATCCTGCAAATTTATATAGTCTAAATCCTAGTCCTGGAGTCCCTGGGTGGTGTAAACGGTTAAAAGCATGGCCACTAACTGAATGGTCGGCAGTTTGAATCCACCCAGAGGTACCTAGGAAGGAAGGCCTGACGATCTGAGCCTGAAAGGCCACAGCCATGAAAGCCCTATGGAGCACAGTTCTACTCTGCAACACATGAGCCCGCCAGGAGTCAGAATCGACTGGACGGCACGGGGTTTAGTGGAAGTCCTAACCCAGGAGGTGAAGGGGTGAGTGACATGGATCTTTGTCCAGGCCGGTGCTAAGATTCAGCCTCACCCTCAACAGAGCTAGGCTGAGGAAAACTCTTGGTCCCTTATCTCCATGCCTAAAGGTCAAGTGTACATTTTAAATCACTGTTGTGTCATAGGGTCACAAATTGAGAGCTGTGAGGTAGTTGGATTCAGGATTTTTCCTCTGATCAGTAAACCGTTTACTTTTCAAACAGTATAAATTTTAAAGTTTTCATTCCACACCATTCCTGTGTTAAGAAAGCTGTCAAGTTTTGGAATTTCATGGAGAAATGTGAAGTGGCCTTTATAAGCTTCAGAGGAACCCTCTGAGGCCTGACATTCTAAACGTGATGGCTCTATTTACATATATAGTGTCCTTCTAAGGAAATGCTGTAGGTTTGGATTTGGGATCACTGGATATAAATAGTTTTGGTTGTCATCTGGGGCTTTGCCTTCCTTATATTTATGTATACATTCATTCATTCACTCATTCATTCAAAAAGAGTTCATTGTTTTATCTTTGGTATCTGGGAAGGTCAGGTTCCAGGCCTCTGTCATTAAGGAGTGCAGCAGGAGTCAGGAGTCCTTGGAGTCTACAGCAGAGAGCCCAGATACCTTCACAAATAAGCAAAATGTATTTACAACAACCTCGATCCTACCCAAAGAAATTTTAGTCAAACAAAGAAATTGTATTTGCAGTTCACCTGTGATTCACTTGCCTTAAACTGTGAGTTTCTGGGCTCCTTATAGAGGGCTTCTCAAGAAAATAGAACTGCATTTATTCTTAACTGCATCAGACTTTGGTTTTGCCCTCTGCTCCCCTCTCCTTGGCTTGGATTTCCTGGCCTTGGCTCATTAAGTTTTGCTGAGAAGGCAAGTAAAGCTCCAGGCAGTTTGTTCTTGCCCTTGGTTCAAAAACAGGGCTGAGGAGGAGAAGGGAGGGAGCCAAATTTCCCAGGGCACACCTGTTCCTCTGTGAGGGAGGGAGAATCCAGACCTGCATCCAGTACCTACCACAGCTGCCAGTTATTAGAATGGAGGCAGCAGCAATGTTAACTGCCATGGTCTGTGCTTTAATAACGTCCTGAGCTGACAGGACACATGCACCATCTCATGTGTTGCTCACAACCACCCTGAGAGGTAGATATCAGGGTCCCTTACTTGTAGATGATGAAACCAAGGGCGCGAAGACCATGTAGGTTGTCCAATTTCCTCAGTTAGCACGTGGCTGAGTCAGGATTCAAAGCAAATGCTGGGCCACACCGCCTCCCTTGGTCAGTTACCATGTTAGAAAGAAGACAAGAATAGGATCCAGAATGTGACTGCAATTTTTAAGCTTTTGAAATTTCACCGTATTTATTATGTGTTTCCTCATTTTATTTCCCTGTATTGATCAGCAATAAAAGGTCTGGGGGAGACGGTGCATTCAATATTGAAGAATCCTGGGGAATATAACGGAAGGCAGGAAAAAGGAAATAAAGGCAGATGGATCCCACAAGAAAGCAGTGTGGTACCTAGGATAGAAAAGAGTTTGTGGGATGTAGCTACCACAAAGTATCTCTGTTTCCCTTCAAATGCCTGGAATTTTTACAATAGAACAGAAGACCTTACTACGTAAAGAGTGAAAAGCTCAAATGTGCACCTCTCTATGGCAAAGAGAAAGCAACATGAAGGGCTAGTTCACAATAGGTCATAAGTCAACTGGATAAGCCTTGTATTCCTAAAACAATCAGGTCATATATGTCCTGGGGCAATTGTACTAATCTTTACATGTATGTGTTTTTTAAAACAACGTAGAGTGAAAATTAAGAAGTGAGGTCTGGCAAAGTTTCACAAGGGCAGTGATATTTGGCCTGAATATTGAAAACTAAGAGTTTATCAGGGGGGAAAGGAAAGAAAGGGTATTACAAGCAGAGGAAATACTGTATGAAATGGAGGTGAGGGCGAGCAAGAAGTTCATCCTCCTGACGCTCAGAAGTGTGCCTACCTTTCCCACAGGATCACCACAGAGAGCAGAAAATTCCTCTATGAGTAGGTGCCTAAAGGTGCGTCAACCACTAATAATACTAACTAAAAAATAGATGTTATTTTTCTTTCACACAGAATTTTACGAAAATTCATACAATCTAGTTACAAACAGTGGAATTCAGAAATTTTAATTAACAGCTATGAATGGAATGCCTATTATACTCCTGGCCCTATGTGAGTGTTATGGATTGAATTGTGTCCCTTCAAAATATTTGTTAAAGCCTTTTACCCCTGTACTTATAAATATGACCCTGTTTTGAAATAGGGGCTTTCTTTTGTTACGTTTGGTCATACCAGAAGAGGGTGCATCCTAAATCTGATCACTTCTGAGAGGTGTCTTATAAGAAAAGCAGAATAGACACAGAGGGAGAAGACTAAAGCCAAGGAATATCAAGGAACTCCAAGAAATACCAAGGAACTCCCAGGACTACAGACGAGAAAGGACCCTCCCCTAGAGCCAATACTCCGAATTGGACATCCAGTCTCCAAAACTATGAGACAATAAATTCCTGTTCTTCAAAGCCACCAACTTCTGGTAGTTTCTATTATGGCAGCCCTAGGAAACTAAGTAAGTACTGAGTTGAGAAGGAGGGAAACTGGGGTGGGGGTGACAGATATGATATTATACTTCATAAGGCATCAAGCTAATGGCCCAGTAATGTAGGTGGAAGACTCTCATATTTCTGAAAACAAGGCAGTGGGTAATTGTTGTGGATTGGATTGTGTCCCCCAGCAATGTATGCCACCTTGGCTAGGCGACGATTCCTAGTATTACGTGGTTGCCCTACATTTTTTGATCTGATGTGATTATCCCATGTGTTGTAAATCCTAACCTCTGTAATATTAATGAGGCAGGATTAGAGGTAGTTATGTTAATGAGGCAGGACTCAATCTACAGGATTGGGTTATATCTTGAGTCAACCTCTTTTGAGACGGAAAAGAGAGAATTGAGCAGAGAAGAGGGGGACTTCATTATCACCAAGCAAGAAGAGCCAGGAGCAAAGTGCATCCTTTAGACTCAAGGTCCCCATACTGAGAAGCTCCTAGATTCAGGGGATGATTCATAACAAGGACCTTCCTCCAGACCCAACAGATAGAGAAAGGCTTCCCCTGAAGCTGGTGCCCTGAATTCAGACTCCTAGCCTCCTAGAGTTTGAGGAATAAATTTCTCTTTGTTAAAACCATCCATTTGTGGTATTTCTGTTATTAAAAAAAAAAAAAAACCCTTTGCCATTGAGTCGATTCTGACTCATGGAGACTCTATATGACAGTGTAGAACTGCCACATAGGGTTTCCAAGGAGAGACTGGTGGATTCAAACTGCTGACCTTTTGATTAACAGCCATAGCTCTTAACTGCTACACCACTAGGGTTAACGAGGACATTAATAAATGTTAATTGAGTAAAACGAACCAAGTTCTTTAAAAGAGCAGAAGTTGGAGGGGGTTGAGGCACTCTTCCTTTGCCAAACAAATTAAATATTTGACAGATGAGGCAAGAAAGCAGGTGATAGCCATTCCAGGAAGAGAAAATGTGTGGCAATGCAAAGAGGCAGGAAGTATAGTGTAAATTTGGGAACGGTGAGAATTATAAAGTGTATATTAGGTACTAGCAGAAAAGAAAGATTAGAGACAAATTCTAGAGGGTCTTAAAAACCAAGCCAAACTTAATTTTTAAGAGATGATGAGGACAACTAAATACACCCATAACAAAAGAAAAGATTGAAAAGTTAATCAAAAAACTCCCCGCCCTCCCAAAAAAAACCCTGACCTGGATGGCTTTACTGCAGAGCTCTATCAAACTTTCAGAGAAGAGTTAATACCACTACTATTAAAGGTATTTCAGAGCATAGAAAAGGATGGAATGCTCCCAAACTCATTCTATGAAGCCAGCATATCTTTGATACAAAAACCAGGTAAAAAAAAAAAAAAGAAAATTAAAGACCTATATCCCTCATGAACATAGATGCAAAAATCCTCAACAAAATTCTAGCCAATAGAATTCAACAACATATCAAAAAAATAATTTACCATGACCAAGTGGGATTCATACCAGGTATGCAGGGATGGTTCAACATTAAAAAAAAACAATTAATGTAATCCATCATATAAATAAAACAAAAGACAAAAATCACATGATCTTATCAATTGATGCAGAAAAGGCATTTGACAAAGTTCAACACCCATTCATGATAAAAAACTCTCAGCAAAATAGGAATAGAAGGGAAATTCCTTAACATAATAAAGGGCCTTTGTACAAAGCCGACAGCCAATATCATCCTTAATGGAGAGAGTCTGAAAGTGTTCCTCCTGAGATCAGGAACCAGGCAAGAATGCCCTTTATCACCACCCTTATTCAACATTGTGCTGCAGGTCCTAGCCAGACCAATTAGGCTAGATAAAGAAATAAAGGGCATCCAGATTAGCAAGGAAGAAGTCAAAGTATCTCTATTTGCAGATGACATGATCTTATACGCAGGAAACTGTAAAGAATCCTCAAGAAAACTACTGAAACTAATAGAAGAGTTTAGCAGAGTATCAGGATCCAAGACAAACCACAAAATCAGTTGGATTCCTCTACACCAAGAAATAGAACATTGAAGAGGAAATCACCAAATCAATACCACTTATTGTAGCTCCAAGAAGATAAAATACTTAGGAATAAATCTTACCAGAGATGTAAAAGACTTATACAAAAAAAAAAAAAAAAAACCAGAAAACACTACTGCAAGAAACCAAAAGAGACCTACATAAGTGAAAAAACATACCTTGCTCATGGATAGGAAGGCTTTACATTGTAAAAATGTCTATTCTACCAAAACCGATCTATAGATACAATGCAATTCCAATCCAAATTCCAATGGCATTTTTTAATGAGATGGAGAAACAAATCACCAACTTCATAGGGAAAGGAAAGAGGCCTCAGATAAGTAAAGTATTACTGAAAAAGGAGAACAAAGTGGGAGACCTCACTCTACCTGATTTTAGCACCTATTATACTGCCACAATAGTCAAAATAGCCTGGTACTGGTACAGCAACAGATACATAGACCAATGGAACAGAATTGAGAATCCAGACGTAAATCCATCTTCCATCTACATATGAGCAGTTGATATTTGACAAAGGCCCAAAGTTAGTTAAATGGGGAAAAGACAGTCTTTTAAACAAATGATGTTGACATAACTGGATATCCATCTGCAAAAAAATGAAACAAGACTCATACCTCACTCCATGCACAAAAATGAGCTCAAAATGGGTCAAAGACCTAAATATAAAATCTAAAACGATAAGAATCATGGAGGAAAAAATAGGGACAATGTTAGGATCCCTAATACATGACATAAACAGCATACAAAATATTACTCACAGTGCAGAAGAAAAAATAGATAACTGGGAGCTCCTAAGAATCAAACACCTATGCTCATCCAAAGACTTCACCAAAAGAGTAAAAAGATTATAAAAAAGATTACCTATAGACTGGGAAAAAGTTTTTAGCTATGACATTTCCAATCAGTGCCTGATCTCTAAAATCTACGTGATAGTGCAAAAACTCAACTACAAAAAGACAAATAACCCAATTAAAAAATGGGCAAAAGATGTGAAGAGATACTTCATTAAAGAAGACATTCAGGTAGCTAGCAGATGCATGAGGAAATGCTCACGATCATTAACCATTAGAGAAATGCAAATCAAAACTATAATGAGATTCCACCTCACTCTAACAAGGCTGGCGTTAATCCAAAAAAACCCAAAATAATAAATGTTGGAGAGGTTGTGGAGAGACTGGAACACTTACACACTGCTGGTGGGAATGTAAAATGGTACAACCACTTTGGAAATGGATTTGGCACTTCCTTAAAAAGCTAGAAATAGAACTACCATCCGACCCAGTAATCCCACTCCTTGGAATACATCCTAGAGAAATAAGAGCCTTTACACATATCTTCACTGCAGCACTGTTTACAATAGCAAAAAGATGGAAGCAACCAAGGTGCCTATCAATGGATGAATGGATAAATAAATTATGGTATATTCACACAATGGAATACTATGCATAGATAAAGAACAGTGATGAATCTGTGAAACATTTCATAACATGGAAGAATCTGGAAGGCATCATGCTGAGTGAAATTAGTTGCAAAGGGACAAATATTGCATGAGACCACTATTATAAGAACTAGAGAAATAGTTTAAACAGAGAAGAAAATATTCTTTGATGGTTATGGGAGTAGGGGGAGGGGAAGGATATTCACTAATTAGATATAAGTAGATAAGAACTATTTTAGGTAAAGGGAAAGACAACACACCGTACAGGAGAGGTCAATACAACTGGACTAAACCAAAAGCAAAGAAGTTTCCTGAATAAACTGAGCACTTCGAAGGCCAGTGTAGCAGGGGCAGGGGTTTGGGGAGCATGGTTTCGGGGGACATCTAAGTCAATTGGCATAATAAAATCTATTAAGAAAACATTCTGCATCCCACTTTGGAGAGTGGTGTCTGGGGTTTTAAATGCTAGCAAGCGGCCATCTAAGATGCATCAATTGGTCTCAACCCACCTGGAGCAAAGTAGAATGAAGAACACCAAAGACCCAAGGTAATTATGAGTTCAAGAGACAGAAAGGGCCACATAAAGCAGAGACTACATTAGCCTGAGACCAGAAGACCTAGACGGTACCTGGCTACAACGGATGACTGCCCTGACAGGGAACACAACAGAGAACCCCTGAGGGAGCAGGACAGCAGTGGGATGCAGACCCCAAATTCTCATAAAAGACCAGACTTAATGGTCTGACTGAGACTAGAAGCATCCCGGTGGTCATGGTCCCCAGACCGTCTGTTAGCCGAAGACAAGAAACATTCCCAAAGTCAACTCTTCAGACAGGGATTGGACTGGGCAGTGGAATAGAAAATGATACAGGTGAAGAATGAGCTTCTTGGATCAAGTAGACACGTGAGACTATGTTGGCGTCTCCTGCCTGGGGGGCAGATGAGAGGGCAGAGGGGGTCAGTAGCTGGCCGAATGGACACTAAAAGAGAGAATGGAGGGAAGGAGTGTGCTGTCTTATTAGGGGGAGAGTAATTAGGAGTATATAGCAAGATATGTATAAATTTTTGTACGAGAGACTGACTTGATTTGTAAAATTTTACTTAAAGTACGATAAAAATAAATTTTTTTAAAAAATGAAGGAGAAATAAAGACATTACTTGACAAAAAAAAAAAAAAAAAAGAGGAAATTAATCACCAGTAGACTTTCCTTGCAAGAAATGTTGAAAGAACTTCTCCAGGCAAAAGGAAAATCATATGAATCAGAAACCGATCTACACAAAGGAAGAGTGTTGGTGAAAGAATAAATAAAGGCATAATAAAATCTTTAGTTTTTCTTCTTAAAAAAAAATTAAAAAAGAGATGATGGAGAGCCATTGAGTTTTCTTGAGCAAGGCAGTGACTTAAGAAGATTAACCTGTCAGTAAGCACAGAATAAATAGGTGTGAAAATAGCAGAGAGGCAGAAGGTCCAGTTGAACCATCACTGTCTGAGCTGGGAGTGATGAGAGCTAGGCCATGGGCCTCGTTGTTGACATGGAGAAAAGAGATGCATACTGAAGGATGGTTGATAAGGGTGATCTGTACTGTGTGTCAAACATTGAATGAAATAAAATATGTGGAGGAAGGTGGAATATGACAAAGAAGGTGCTGATATATAACAAGGAAGTGGATGTTCTTAACAATTTCTTGCAATACTAAGTACAATAACAGTAACAATAAGAGCTAAAAAGATTCAGAGAAACTGTCATGTTAGAAGAAGTTGGGAAAACATTCACAGGACACTCAGGCAACCACCCCAGCACAATCACCACGGTATGGTTATTGCTGTGCACTCAAAACCACTCCAGGGAAAGGATAACACTCACTACTTCCCTCTCTCCAAGTCTAACCAGCTTTTCACCTTTCCTTCACACCTCCCAAAACAAAGAAAAGCTATTCTTTTCTAAGCAACCTGTGGGATGCCATTTAATGTATAGTTATTCTGGACAGCCAAGAAAGTATGAGATGAAATAACAACTCATCCAAAAGCTCTCCCTGGACACACACAAAAACCATCACCCAGCTCTGTAGAGTTCTATATGAAGGCAGGCAGAAAATGTTTTTAGATGGTGGTGGGTAGGAGAAATGGAACAGAACCATATGGAATCACCGTTGCTTCCTGGTGCTTCATTTTCCTAATCCTGGCTATTTGGAATCCTGCTGAGGACTTCAGTGATAGGAGAGGATGCCTGAGCTCCAGGAAGAGTGCCTTGAGAAACCAGAAGATATTTACGAACACATTGTGGTTCTGCTATTTCTAGTATGAGGAAAATAGGCTCTGCTGTCCATAACTCTTCACCTACGTCCTTCTGGAAGGCTAACTTCCTAAAACAATAACAAATGGGCATGAAATTGTGCAGAAGAAGACAGCAGAAGGCCCTGCCTCATTAAGTTGAGTACACACAATGCTATTTGCTGAGCCCTTTGGGATCTCTGAGCCATAATCGAGTTCAATTCCTCCCCTGATTTTCAATGGGAGGAGCATGCAATTGTCTTGCTATGATCAGGTCCATTTCAAACCTACAGCTTTCAGTCCCTTACTGACCCCTTGCATGTCAAAGAGCCTTTCTGAATTCACAATGATTCCTTAAAAATATGCTGAAACCAATGAACCTGGGGATCTAAATAGTCAAATAATAGAGAGGGCTTTGTAAGTGGTTTTCTGTGTACCTCATGTGATGATAAGGCATCGGTCTTGAGATCATTTCTCAGTCACCTGGAGTGGTATGTCTGCAGAATCCCCATTACAATAAGCAACTGCCTCTTAGAAAGCAAAACGGAAAAAGCGAAGGTTAAAAAAAAAAAAAAAATGACATGAGAAGCCACAAATTCTTGATGCTAGTGCTTCTTTATAGATTATTGATAGTCAAATCCCACTAAGTTTGTGCCTTATTTTAATTCGGTTGTGACAATTCATGATTGCATTTGTTAATTTGTTTAGAAATGGGACTTCTTTGAGTTATGACAGATTCAATTAACTCTGAGATGCACCATTGCAAAATCAGTGAAAACCTGTGGCTCATATTTATATGCAATTCAGTGAGAGAGAATGTTTTGAATCCTTGGGGTTGGGGATATAATATTTGCTACCTTCAACTCATTAATTAATTATTGGTATTAAATGAGTGCTTACTGTCTGTAGTATATTAAGCTAAGTGCCAAGGTATTAAAAGAATATGTAGAACCAACCTTTGCCTTCAAGGTGAGTAAAACCTAGATAAAAATCATACAAGGAATGTAGAACTGTGATACAACAGCAGTAGGAAAGGAGAATTTGAAATTATATATATATATATATATATATATGGAAGCCCTGAAGGAGCAGTGGTTAAGTACTCAGGCGTTACCCGAAAGGGTTGCAGTTCAAACCCACCAGCCTCTCCACAGGAGAAAGATGTGGCAGTCTACTTCCATAAAGATTTACATTGTAAACCCTATGGGGCACTTCTACTCTGTCCTACTGGGTTGCCATGAGTCACAGTCGACTCAATAGCAACAATAACATATATATGTATACTCACTTTGTATATTCTATATAAATGTTTTATATATATATATATTTGGGTATACATATTACAATGAAATGTGCAAAGAATTGGAGTTAGAAAACCTATTGGGAAAAACTTGTTCAGCATTTCTCAAGCTGAAAGAACTGAAGGAAAAAAATCAGGCCTTGAGTTGCAATATTGAAAGATTCCACAGATAAAAAATAGAATGACACAGGAAGCATCAAAAGAAGATGGAAGTAAAAACAGACAAATGAAATTCTAGAAATTCAATAGATAGGTTTTATAGCTGATTAGACACAGCAAAACAGAGAATTTTGGAACAGGAAACAGGCCAGAAGACAATATATAGATTGAAATACCGAGAAATGAAAGAAAAAAAGATTTAGAAGGAGAAAAATATTTTTAAAAAGCCCATACAAAATATAGGGGACACAGTGAAAGTCTAAAATATGCATAAGAAGAGTTCCAGGAGAGAGAGAATAGGATGGAAGCAGATGGAACAGACATAGATCTGTGAATCTCAAGTAAGATGAATACAAAATACCAAGAAACTCACACTTACCAACAATAAAGTCAACTGTTGAAAATCAAAGGCAGAAAATACTTTTACAATGCTAAGGGGGGGGGAAATACATTACCTTCATAGAGCAATAAAAAGACTCTTGAACAAAAACAATGGATACTAGAAGATAATAGAACACCTGCCAATCTAGAATGCTGTAGCCGTTGTACATACCCTTCAAAAATGAAAGTGAATAAAACTTCCAACAAAAGAAGAGGAAGATGGAGGAATACACAGAGTCACTCTCCCAGAAAGAATTGGTTGACATTCAACCATTCAGGAGGTAGCATATGATCAAGAACTGATGGTACTGAAGGAAGAAGTCCAAGCTGCACTGAAGGCACTGGAGAAAAACAAGGCTCCAGAAATTGATGAAATACCAATTGAAATGCTTCAGCAAACAAATGCAACATGGAAAGTGCTCACTGGTTTATGCCAAGAAATTTGCAAGACAGCTACCTGGCCAATCAACTGTAAGAGATCCATATTTGTACCCATCCCAAAGAAAGGTGATCCAATTAAATGTGGAAATTACCTGACAATATCATTAATAACACATATAAGTTAATTTTGCTGAATAGCATTCAAAAACAGCTGTGGCAATACGTCAATAGGTAACTGCCAGAAATTCGAGCTGGATCCAGGAGAAGATACAGAACGAGGGATATCATTGCTGATGTCAGATGGATCTTGGCTGAAAGACAATACCAGAAAGATGTTTACCTGCGTTTTATTGACTATGCAAAGGCATTCAACTGTGCGGATCATAAGAAATTATAGATAACCTTGAGAAGAATGGGAATTCCAGAATACTTAATTGTACTTATGAGGAAACTACATAGACCAAAAACCAGTCATTCGAACAGAACAAGTTGGTACAGCATGTTTTAAAACATGGAAGGTGTGCGTCAGAGTTTTATATTTTTACCATACTTATTCAATCTGTATGCTGAGTAAATAATGCGAGAAGAGCTGGACAATGTAAAGAGGAACGTGGCATCAGGATTGGAGGAAGACTCATTAATAACCTGCAATGTGTAGATGACACAACCTTGCTTGCTGAAAGTAAAAAGGACTTGAAGGACTTACCAATGAAGATCAAAGACTACAGCCATCAGTATGGATTATACCTCAACATTAAAAAAAAAAAAAAAATCCACACAACTGTACCAGTGAGCAACATCATGACAATGGAGAAAATATGGGAGTTGTCAAGGATTTCATTTTACTCGGATCCACAATCAAGCAGCAGTCAAGAAATCAAACGAGGTATTGCAATGGGCAAATATGCTGCAAAAGACCTCTTTAAAGTGTTAAAAAGCAAAGATGTCAATTTGAGGACTACGGTGCGCCTGACCTGAGCCATGGTATTTTCAATCGCCTTGTATGCATGTGAAAGCTGGACAATGAATAAAAAAGACCAAAGAAGAATTGACACATTTGAATTCTGGTGTTGGTGAAGACTATTGAATATACCATGGACATTCAGAAGAATGAACAAATCTGCCTTGGAGGAAGTACAGCCAGAATGCTCCTTAGAAACAAGGATAGCAAGACTTTGTCTCACTTACTTTGGACATGTTATCAGGAAGGACCAATTCCTGGAGAAGGACATCATGTTTGGTAAAGTAGAGGGTGAGTGAAAAACAAGAAGACCCTTGATGAATGAAATGGATTGACACAGTGGCTACAACAATGTGCTCAGACATTGCAATGATTGTGAGGATGGTATGAGACAGGCAGCATTTTATTGGACATAGGGTCACTGTGTGTCAAAACTGACTCAGTTGCACCTAACAACAACAATATATATATAAAAGTAAATGTACCCATATACATATGTTGTTGTTGTCAGTTGTCCTTCAGTCAGCCCCCAATTTATGGTAATACCGTGTGTTATACATCAGAAATGCTCAATAGGGTTTTTCTGACCATATTCTTTACAACAGAGCTTCGCCAGGACCTTCTTCCATGAAGCCACTGGACATGTTTCAACTGATTGGTTGATCACATCAAATCACATCATGGAAAGTGATTACATTACGTTACATTACATCATATTCCATTACAGAAGAGCAGCCAGTCCAGTGTCTGCCAAACCACTGAGAATTATAGCCCAGCCAAGATGACAATAAAATCAACCATCACAATCCACTCCTTGTCAACTTGGCACCTATTCACATTCCTTCAACCATACATAATAAAGGTTTACATCTTGTATTTTATAATAAGTAATGAGATAAGGGAGGGAAGAATACAAAGCTATTTTTAAAATATATATACATAGTATATATGTGTAAGTACTACACACACACACATATATATATATACACACACACACATAAACCCATTGCCATCAAGTGGATTCCAACTCATAGTGACCCTCTAGGACAGAGTAGAACTACCCTATAAATTTTCCAAGGAGCAGCTGGTAGATTCAAACTGCCGACCTTTTGGTTAGCAGAGAAGCTCTTAACTACTGCGCCACCAGGGCTCTCTGTATACATCTCTACAGAAGCAGACTGCCACACCTTTCTCCTGCAGAGCCACTGTAGGTTTCAAACTGTCAATCTTTTTGTTAGCAATTGATCGCTTTAACCACTGCACCACCAGGGCTCCTATCCCTATATACATGCATACACATATATGTAAGCACACACACAAATATATATCAAAACAAAGAAATACTCAAGAATTACAGTCCTCATTTCTGTTGTCTTAGCTGATATTTAAAATACCTTCTTCCTCTGTTGTTGTTAGGTGTCATCCAGTCAGTTCCAGTTCATAGAGACCTCATGTACAACAGAACAAAATGCTGCACAGCCCTGCGCCATCCTCACAATCGTTGCTATGTTTGAGCCCATTGTAAGTACTGTGTCAATAAATCACGTTGATGGTCTTCCTCTTTTTCACTGACTCTCTACTTTACCGAGCATGATGTCCTTCTCCAGGGACTGGTCCCTCATTATAACGTATCCAAACACGTGAGGCAAAGTCTTGCCATCTTTGCTTCTAAGGAGCATTCTGGCTGTATTTCTGCCAAGACAGATTTGTTTTTCCACTACCCTTTCCATATTCCATTTGCTCTCAGCAAGCACCTCAGGTGGCCATGGTTCTTTGCCTGGTAGGGTTACCCTGATGGTTAAGGTTGTGTGTCGATTTGGCTGGGCCATGATTCTCAGTGGTGTGGTACTTATACAATGACATAGTTACCCTCCATTTTGTGATATAATGCCATCACCTACTGTTATGGATTGAATCGTGTACACCCAAAATGTGTATCAAATTGGCTAGGCCACGATTCCCAATATGTGTGTGATTGCCCACCATTTTGTCACCTGATGTGATTTTCCTACGTGTTGTAAATCCTACCTCTATGATGTCAATGGGACCCCTGGTGGCATAGTGGTGAAGAGGTCATCTGCTAACCAAAAGGTTGGCAGTTCGAGTCCACCAGCTACTCCTCAGAAACCCTAGGGGTCAGTTCTACTCTGTCCTATAGGGTCACTGTGAGTCAGAATTTACTTGATAGCAGCAGGTTAGCGGGTTGATGTCAATGAGACAGTTATATTAAGGCAGGACTCAATCTACAAGATTAGGTTGTGTCTTAAGTCGATCTTTTCTGAGATGTAAAAGACAGAAATGAGCAGAGAGACAGGAAGACCTCATACCACCAAGAAAGTACAGCCAGGAGTGCATGTTCTTTGGACCCAGGGTCCCTGCACTGAGAAGTTCATAGACCAGGACAAGACTGATGACAAGGACATTCCCCCAGAGCCAAAAAACAGAGAAAGCCTTTCCCTGGAGCCAGTACCCTGAATTCAGACTTTTAGCCTTCTAAACTTTGAAAGAATAAATTTGTCTTTGTTAAAGCCATCCACTTGTGGTATTTCTGTTGTAGCAGAACTAGATAACTAAGACACCTACATGATATGATCAGCCAATCAGTTGTAAGGGGAGCTTCCTAATGGGTAAGGACTGTATCCAATGTATATGGACATTCTGGCAAAACTCCCTGGCTTTTGCCATCTCTGGATCCTGCATCTGCTTGTCATCCACTGTCCTCTGGTTCTTGGGACTTGAACCAGCAGCCTGGTGTATTGTCTGCCAGTCTTGGGATTTATGGACCTCCATATCCTGTGATCCAGCAGCCTGCCATCTGATCTGCCAATTCTTTGTTCATTAGCCCCTGCAGCTACATGAGTCAGGAAAAGCCTCCAGCCTGATGCCCAACCCACAGACGTGGAACTTGCCAGCCACAATAACCATACATATACACATAAGTGGAAGCCCTGGTGGCATAGTGGTTAAGAGTTCTGCTACTAACCAAAATGTCAGCAGTTCGTATGCACTAGGTGCTCCTTGGAAACCCTATGGGGCAGTTCTATTCTGTCCTATAGTGTCACTATGAGTCAGAATCAACTCAGTGGCAACCAGTTTGGTTTGGCTTATATGTATATAAAATGGGTGAAATATATACATATATGTATATACTTCACTAGTTTTGCTTCTCTAGAGATCCCAGCCGAAGACATTTGGTACCAAGAATGGTTCTAGAGAAACAAAATTGTAAGGACAAGTTTTCTAAATTGGTTCTCAAGTCTGGTTAGTCTTAAAAATGTTGATGACTCTGCTTGCAGTAGTAAAGAGGGAACTGCTAATCCACGAAGTGAGGTGACAATAGAAATATACAAAATAGGGAGACCTCATACCTCCAAGAAAGCAGCACTGGGAGCAGAGCATGTGCTTTGGACCTGGGATCCCTGCGCCTGAGAAGCTCCTCGACCATGGGAGGATTGAGGACAAGGACCTTCCTCCGGACAGACAAAGCCTTCCCCTGAAGCTGATGCCCTGAATTTGGTCTTGTAACCTACTAGACAGTAAGAAAATAAAATTATCTTTGTTAAAGCCAAAAAAAGAAAGAAATACACAAAATATTACCACCAACACACGAAGTATTGATGACAGGCAAGGCTCTCAGTGATCGCATGTTTGATGCTTTTGCTCAATTTTGTCGGAATGAGAAGTATAAGGAAGCTGGTTGATTTTTCCTACTACACAAAGTGGTGAAAGAAAGAGAAGAGCTCAGGGCTTCAGAGTCACAGCTGAAGTGCCGCATAAATGACCTCAACGTTTCCACTTATGCCTTAAAAAACCCTTTTGTAAAATGGCGTAGTTTTTGCATATAACCTATGCACATCTTTTTTTTTTTTTTTGTAGGCACATCCTCCCATATTCTTTAAATCATCTGTAGATTGCTTATCATACCTAATACAATGTAAATGCTATGTAAATAGTTGTTATACAATACTGCACTGTTTAATGACAGGGTGTGAGGCGAACAACGCTCAAACGACAAGTGCTGGAGAGAGACTGAGGATCTGTGAAATGGCAGGAGGCTACAGCAGGGTATCCCTGCTTATCAAGTCATTTGCGTGTAGTGCTGGGTGCACATACAAATTCAAGTTTTGCTTTTTGGAATTTTTTTTTTCTAATATTTTCAATCTGCAATTGGTTGATTCCACAGATGTGGAACCCATGGGTACGGAGGGCCGACTGTACATGGTAGGAGAATGGCATAGTGGCTATGCTCATGGTTCCTGGAGCCAGACTCCCAGGTTCAATTCCTGGTAGGACCACTTGCTAGCCTCATTCTCTAGTCTCTCTGTTGCCCTTGGTTCCTGAATATAAAGTGAGCATAAAAAAATAGTGCCTCATAGCAAATTGATAAATATTTTCAGAGCCCTTAGAACAGTCCCTGACAAAGAGTAGGTGCCATATGAGACTTTTCAAGCTACTAAAAAAAAAAAAAAATTTTTTTTTTTTTTTTAAATGTAAGTTAGGGACACTGAAAGGCAGGCCTGGCTAAAAAATGTTTAAATGCTTATCAGCATATATCTTCCCTTACTGCCCTCCCTTCAAGGACCACCTCCTTGGCATCCAGCATAATTTTTTCCTGGAGATAGAATTAAAGGACAGCTTCTGGTCAAACTCCATTGTAAAGGACACCAGTGCAATTACCATCGAATAACCACAGACATTTACCTACAGCTTGCTTGTGCAAAGCACTTCTAGGTGTAGTCAATAACTTAGATTTTAAAAAAAGAAAGAAGAAATTACAGTTAGAATGCCTCCAAGTGGAACTGGCTGCAATGAAAGCCTGTGGCTGTATCAGGCCCATGGCTGGCTGCAGTACCATGCACATGTCACTAATTCCAATGCCCAGTGTACTCCCGGGAGTGAGGGAATGAGTCAAGGGGGTCAAGGTCCCTTACTAGCTCATTAGTGCTATCTGGATTTAAAAAAGAGATTCCCAAATCCCAGGAGGCAGCTCACTGCTTGGAACAAAACCTGATGCATTAACATCCTAGTATTTCAAAATGATCCCCGAAGCCCTGCAGTTACACTGATGAAATGTGATTTATACCAAGGCCAGTGCTGCCAAACCCAGGCTGGGGAGGCTGCCTAGCAGAGGGAATAATTGAGAATGCAATGGATTTCTCTATCCGTGAACCTCCTAATTAAATAAGAGAAGTGCATCCCAGGAGTCCTGGACCTCCACCCCTAGGCTCTGCTGGCCTCTCTGCCACCATGTATAGACTTAGTCTGTCACCATATCAGGCCTTTAGACCTCAACCCAGCTCTAGGAAGCCTGGTAGCCTTCTGGAAATTGCCACAGAAGCAGTCTCCAAAAGCCTACTCTCTCTGAACTTGCTATCTTCTGCCCAAGAACCACACCAGGGATGGTGCTAGATCCAGCTCAAAAGCGGCTTTATTTTCTTTGGGGAGGATATACTTGAGAGGGGATGAGACAGGAACGTGCTGGTGAAACAAGGAGGAGAGACACCATGAACACTGTGCAGCAAAAATGCTTGTATGCATAGTTTGAAAAATTGCCTCTAACTCAGGAGTATTTTGAGTTAGGTTTTGTCTGATGCTCTCCCACAGCACCCTTTGCCTTCCACTGCAGCCCAGAGAGCAGTAGAGAAGAAATAGGCCAGGAATATGGTCTCTGGCATCAAACAGACCAAGGTTTACCTTTATAGACATATGAAATAGAAAAATTGTCCAACACGTGTTTGTGAGCTCCCCATCTGAGGATATGTTCCGTTAGAGATCAAACGGCTATTATTTTCAGCTTGAGACTAGGTAGCTGCATTAGTCTAGACAGGCTAAGTGCTGTAACAAGAAATCCCCAACCCTCAGTGGCTTACTTAACACAATATAGGTTCATTTCTCACTCTTATCACAGTCTAATGTGGGTTGTGGGGAACTCTGCTCCACACAGTTGTTAAGGGATCCAGGCTTCTTGGATATAGTGGGTTTCACAATCTCCTAGGACTTTAGAGTTGTACACTAGTTCCTGTGTCTCCAACTAGCAGACAAGGCAAGAATGGAGAGGTTAGGAGCTAAGCCACTGCACTATATTGATTGATATTTTCTCACATGGCCGGCCCCACCTGTAAATGGACTACATTTCCATGAAGGGAAGATAAGGCATGTATTCTCTCTCTGTGTACAGGAGAAAATGAAATTAGTGGGACTTGGCAAGTACTTATGTTGTCTACCATAGTCAGAAAGACTTCATAAAGAAAGCAGTATTTGAGCTCTCTGAGATCTCACGTCCATGCAGCCTCACTGGACTCTCTAGTTGGAAGTAACCTCCGAGGTCACTTTCAGTTGCTCACGGTATCTCACAGCTCAGTCAAGCATGTAGTCTAGTCTAGAAGATGCACTAGAATACAGAAATATGAAGAGGAGAACAGGCATTCTAAATAGGATGACCAAATTCTGGGGGCAGGAATAACTACATGGGAGAATGGCATAGTGGTATGCTCATGATCCCTGGAGCATGAGTTGAGTACACAGTAAGTGCTGGGAAAACATTAGCTGGTTAATCATAAATGAGATCAAGAGGAACATGCAGCAGACAGTGAGGCTAAGGGTGGAAGCTGGACCCAGGGCCAAGAGCTGATACTGCCTGAGTGGGAGTCAGAGGAATAGTGGGAGGATCCCTGAATATTGACTCCACTAATGGTGAGCAGTCCCTGGGTGGTGCAAATGGTTAACACGCTTAATTGCCAGTCAAAAGGTTGATAGTTCATGATCACCCAGAGGCCCAGAGGTGCCTCAGAAGAAAGGCTTGGTGATCCTCTGGAAAATCAGCCACTAAAAACTCAACGGAGTACAGTTCTAAAATCCTACAAACACAGGGTCACCATGACTTGGCAACTGTTTTTTTTAATGGTGAGGAGGAGGTGGGGCCAGAGAATATATTTGGCACTTTGCAACTGCTGTGTGTGTTAGAAGTACCCCCCAGAGAGTATAGACATCTTGACTTCTGCTGAGCACCATGTGTATTTGACTGTCACTGATTAGTATCTAGAATATATAATCTGAAAATCTATAAATATTTGTATATAATTAGCCCACTGTTGTTCCTTTTGTAAGGAGATTTCTAACCTGGTAGTGAAAACATAAAATCCTAAGAAAACATTTTCAGTGATAAATGTCTGTGTTTATTTTCTCTTTGAGTTGGAGTCTCATGACTATAATGGCCTTAAGAGGACATTTAATTCCTTTCCCTGTCTCCTGGGAAGATCCCAGCTAATGACAACGAGTATGTGCCATTTTAAGGAGTCCTGGTGGTGGAATGGTTAAAAGCTCTGCTAGTAACCGAAAGGTTGGCCATTCGAACCCATCAGTGGCTCCTTGAGAGAAAATACCTAGTGATGTGCTCCCTTGAAGATTACAGCCTAGGAAACCCTATGAGGCAGTTCTACTCTGTCCTATAGGTTAGCTATGAGTCAGAATCAACTCAACAGCACACAACAACAACATATGCCATTTTTAGGGCTTCAAAAAAGAATGAAACACAGAAAAGTCGGTGATTGAAGAGTCCATGGTGGTAATATGGGCATTCTAATCAGCTAAGAGAAACCTGGGTGGCATAGTGGTTAAGTGATACAGCTGCTAATCAAAAGGTCAGCAGTTCAAATTCACCAGGTGTTCCCTGGAAACTATGGAAACCCTGGGGGTATAGTGGTTAAGAGCTACGGCTGCTAACCAGAAGGTCAGCAGTTTGAATCCACCAGGTGCTCCTTGGAAACTCTACAAGGCAGTTCTACTTTGTCTTATGAGTCGCTATGAGTCAGAATCGACTTGATGGCAGTGGGTTTTTTTAGCCAGCTGAGACTCACCAAGGGGAAGACAAGCAAGGGAATTTGGGGCCCTTGATTTCATTTCACTACTCTATCTGTTACTGCACTTTCCCTATTTGGAACTCTGACCTTCACTGTCAGGCCCTGGTTCCTGAAGACCACTTTTATCTTCACACCTGTGTGGAGCTATGCACTGCCATGTAGGTGGTACCTTTTCCTCAAGGTTCAGGCAGTAACTGCACCTGCATGCTTCCTCTCAGTAGCCGTCCCCTCTGTTAGGCCTGGGTCTCTTCCTCTCTCCTTTCAGATCTGATCGGAAACCCGACTGTCCTGAGATAGTCTTTCCTGAGGAACTGACTACTATTCCAGCCTAAGCACACTTGGTGGACTTGGCCTGCACCCTTTTCTTTCACCCATCTAAAGCCTCTAATGCTGGCAAACAGGCCAAAGCCCCTAGCCATCAGGCAGCTTCCAACTTTTCGCTAGTAATGTCAGCCTTCCTTGGACCAAATATTTTTCATGGTTGAGTTGGGATTCTGTGAATGAGAGCTCTGTTTTCTGATTTTATTCATCATCTGGTGGGGGTCATTTTTTCATGCGACAGATTTTGACTGATCCTCCTGTTGCATGAGTAGCGTAGCTCTTGTTGTCACATGCGCAAAGATGAGGGGAGGAGGCGTGGCCTCTGATCTACTCCAGGAATGTGAAGCCTCACGGGAGATGTAGGAATCACAACTGAATTTCCTTCATTTGAGATCAATACAGGATGGTGAAGTGGGAGGCAGGGGAGGAAGGAGCCCAGAGCAGAATGCCAGCATCGGCTCCCTGCTCAACCATCTGTTCCTTGTGACTCTGGGTGAGTGACAGTCCCTACCAGAGCCTCAGTCCTTCATCAATGGACTGGAAGAAAGGACTGAGTGATATCGCCAGTCACCCTCCAATCTGGTGAATCATAGCTTCACAACCACTCCAAATGCCTTTCCACTTGTTCTCCTGGCTTGGGACATCCAGGGCACCCAATCCAGAGGGCTTTTTGGATTCTAAGGCAGATTCCTTGGGATCCTCCTGATGAAACTCAGTCCCCTAAATTTTTTTGGATAGAACTGTGGCCCACGTGCCCTCATGTCAAGGACCTGTCTCATTTTCCAGGTCCAAGAAGATGAATGCTCAGTATCTGCTCCGAGGGAATGGAGTATTTCTTCCAGGAAGTTAATAAGATTGTATATTTTAGCCTTGGGGCACTGGAGAAGGGAGAGAAAAATTCCCTGAAACAACATGTCTCTTGTTTAATAAAGTTTTATTATGATTATATATGAGTGTGTGGGAGCAAGAAATCTATATCCATTCTTTGCCATCACAGCTTTATTGGTTCTGAGCTTAAAAAATCAGTTTGGTGACTAACAGAATAAAGAACTGACTGACTGGTGATTTTTAATATTTGGCTCGTCCAGGAAGCAATCTAAAACAGTGAGAGCTTATTGGAAAGTGTAGATGATACTGAAATGAGTTAGGTAGAGGGGCAGGCTGTCCTGGCTCATACCTTGAGAAGGACAGGCAGATATGACATGGTGACCTTTTTGAGTGCTGGCTATACCAGCTCAGAGAAACACCTGGCTTTGTGAAGCAAAATAAAGCTTCTGATTTTGTTTCCTGCTGACTCCTATCTTCCAGTCTGTTTTGAACTCTCCTTCAACCGAAAGTGGGGCCCTTGGGTGATGTAGATGGTCAGTAAGCTTGGCTGCTAACCTGAAAGTTTGAGGCTCTAGTCCACCCAGAAGCTCCTTGAAGAAAAGCTGGTAATCTACCTCTGAAAAATCAGCCATTGAAAGCCCTATGACACACATCAAGTTGCCCTGAGTCGGAATCGACTAAACAGCAACTGTTTCTGGTAATGATATCAACTGAGAATATCATGTCATCTCACTCCTGTTGGCAAACACTGTTCTTCAGGCAGGCCCCACTCTTCTGCCACCTTTGTGTGTATGTATTGAGCCTCAGTGCCCTGTCCCCCAACTGGATTTAGTGCTTCAGCCTGAGTTACCGTTAAGAGTAAATCCTGTTTCCTGTTGGAGGTGAGGGACGGGCCTGGAAACCTTGCCCATTCCAGCAACTTTCCAACCCCCTGCATCCCAGGTTCACACTGGAGTTTTCTCTGGACTAGATATGCTAGCTAATGCCTCTTTAGGAAACGTCAGAATGTATTCCTGGTATCTCCTCTCTGGGGTGGGCACTTTCCCCTTAATTGCCTGAACTCCCTTCTACTATTCACAGCAACTGACTTTTGGAGCCATGGACTAGATGAAATCTAAACCATTTTGATTTTAGCTTTTCCAGAGTAAGACAGCAAGTACGATTTTCTTTAGATGTGAAGGTAGCACTTTCTGGTCAGATGGTATAAACTATACCAAACTCAGCAACAAATCAAGGGGCCATGACAGTGAAGGAGGTAGGTTGGTGAGTGGGTAGGTGTATGGAGGGGCAGAACGGATATGATACGTGGGGTGAAGGAACAGAATTTGTGTGGGATAAGCCTGAGGAATAGAGCTAGGAAGTAGCTGTTGTTATTAGCTGCCATAGAATCAGCTCCAACTCATAGTGACCCCATCTACAACAGAAGACATTGCCCAGTCCTGCACCTTCTTCATGATGCATGAGTCCATTGTTGTGGCCACTGCATATTTTGAATGCCTTCCAACCTAGGGGGATCATCTTATCAGACAATATTCTCTTGTAATCCATAGGATTTTCATTGGCTAACTTTCAGAAGTGGATTGCTAGGCCTCTCTTTTTAGTCTGAAAGCCCTGCTGAAACCTGTCCACCATCGGTGACCCTGCTGGCATTTGAAATACTGTGGCATAGCCTCTGGCGTCATAGCAATACCTAAGCCACCACAATACAACAAACTGACAGATGGGTGTTGGTATGAAGTAGTAAAACGTATCTTTGCTGTCCATGGCATTCTCCTTCCGCTGCTGTGATGTGCATTCCCTTTTCTTACACAGAAAGCAGCCCAAGGCTGAGGATGAGGAGCTTTATTTGGTCTCTGCATAACTGAATCAGCCACGTACAGCCTTACTGGCTTTTTTCTCCAGCAGGACAGAGTGAAAAACTAGCAAAAAAAAAAAAAGACAGAAATGCCAACTGAAGTCAACAGAAAATTGTTTAAACCTGGATCGCTGCTCTTCCTGCCTGGTCAGAGACCCAGGTTCAGCTTCCCAGAGAGAACACAAGTACGGGGTTAGTGAGACTTTGGGAAGGGTGCTAAGCCCATGTCAGGGAAAGGTTGATCTGAATTACTTGTGAAAACAACATGCAGAAATACATCACAGTTCAACAGATTTAAGTAACTGTCCCAGGCCTCATAGCCACTCTGTTGGGTAGAGGGCTTGGGTCAAGGGTTGGAGCTGAGGCACTAAAACTGGGGTCTTCTTCCCATCTAGAACCTTTTTCCAGCTTGTCCAGCACCCAGGCTGAGTTTCCCGTGAAGCACCATGGAAGAGAGCACTACAGTAATGCAGTGGAGACAACCTCTGCCTCGTCTGTATTTCCTGTGCCTTCCATTCTCTGTCTTAGTCTGTGTGTCTTAGGGATAACAACTATTCAAAGCTTCAAGTCTTTTAATTTTTTTTATTGAGTTTTCATTACACTTTAAACATTGCTGCAGTTGGAATTAATGAACAGAGGCCTGCTGGATATTCAGCCAGAATCTTCAGAACCCCAATGGTCTTGACTCTGAGTCAGAGCTTGGGACCATTTGTCACTTAAATGATCCATAATTTTGTTTCTGATTAGTACTGAGTAGTATCAGTTGCTCTGGGGATCCCTTAGCCTTCTGCTTGGCTATGAGCACTTCTGACTCACTCTGCACTGTGTCTTAAAGACAAGCTTCAAGTCCAGGGTGTCCCTTGGAAGTGTGAGTTCATGACTCCAAAAGACATGAGCAGCCAAGGAGGACACTCTTTGTCCAGGACTATCCTCACATAAAGAGAAGTCAACATCTTATGGAGAACAAGAAAAACCCTTTACCTCTAAAATTCTTCCCTTCTGTTCTCAGTGCATAAAGTTATATTACTCCTTTGGGATTATAAGACATTTTGGTCTTTTGAAGTCCTTTATTAAAATGTAAAGACATCTAGGAAGGGTGATAACGTATATTATCAACAAGAATTTGAAGTCATGGAGGGGAGGAAACATGAATTAAATGCCTTTCCTTATATATTAAATTCTTGGCTTCCCAGGTCTCTTGAAGGTTAAGTCATTCTATATAAACAAGATGCCCAGCTTTCTGAAGACTTGCCCCTTTAAGTCTAATTTAAGCAATATGCAATATTTTGGTTAGAGATCTTATCTAAAATGTTTCATGCTGCCCTACTTTTAAACACAGCATACCAAACACAATGAACCACTTTTTGGATATGTCAAGGTTGTCCTTATAAACTCTCATCATTGACCTCTGTGCTGATTCTCTCAGGGTCCACTTGGGGGGCTGGGCTGTGTGTACGTGCAATGGCAGCTCTTGTATCTGATTTGCAGGCTTTCTGACCTCCCCCTCTCATCCAGGCTCCTTCCAGTCTCTCCTTGCTCATGCCACGGTGTTTGCCTTAAGCATTTCTTCTCTCTTCTAACCCAATCCTTTTTAATCAATTGTGGGTAGGAAATAAGATTCCCAAGCTTATTTGGACCTTTGAGTGAAACAAGAATAGACAGGTTTTGAATAAGAATCTTTTCCATAGAAAAGAGCAGGGTTTTTATTACAGAACCATCTGGTTCTTATTACAGAGGTATTTTTGCCATTTCTCTGTTTCTTAGCTAAGATTTAAATAGGTCAGGTGACCAGATATTTTTACAGTGAGCAGTGGGGAAGGTGGATCACTTTAGAAAATTAGGGACAAAGATGAGTTGCCGTAAAGTATAAGGGAATGGCAAGCAGCTTCTGGTAATCTCATTGCTCAAATGTGTCTTGGTTGTATCAGCAAGCCCTGCCCAGTTTTCTACAAAATGTTTCCTCAGAAGTGCCCCCTACCTTTCCCAGCACCCTCCTTCAGATATCCCATTCCCCTCATGATGCCCTTTTTCCAACTGAGAAGACCTTGGGCTGCTTCATGGAGTAGATATCAGAAGGCTGAAATGAGAAGGTAAAATAAATGAGTCTAACTTCTTCAGATAAACAATATATGTGATGGTTTTGGGTACTGTGGGAAAGTTTTGTAGAGGCAAAGTAAAAGAATTATTAACCTACTAGACTGGAAGCTCCTAGGGGAGGATGGGAGCAAGATTGCAGGTTCAGGTAGAGATTTCTAGAGTCAGGCAGAAAAGCTCCATCAGGGATCTGAGGCTGTAGTTGCCTCACTTCCCCTGGAATTCCAGAGGCCTGTTCATAGAGGACAAGGTTACCGCTAGAGTTGAGAAAAGCTTTATGCAAGGCAGACTTTTATTTAACCGTGGCTGCAGGATCCCCAGTGCTTATGAGTTTATACTAATGTGCTAGGCACTGGTAGGCAGAGATATCTTATTGGTAGATGCAAATCAAAGGACTACACCCCAATTCTTTTCCCCATTTCTTGGCCAGGGCTAATGGATTGAAAACTGGAAAAGTCAGAAAAAAACTAGGTGGTGAAAAGGGACATTGTGCTATGATTAAAATAGTGAAGGCTAAGACCTGAGCAGTTTCAAATTGAAGACCATTGATTTGGGAAAGGACTACATGGCAAGAAATCATCTGAAGATTGCCAAGAGCAATACATGATATCTTAGTTACCTAGTGCTGTTATAACAGAAATACCATAAATGGATGGTCTTAACAAGCAAATTTATTTTCTCACAATTTAGGGGGTCTGAAGTCTGAATTCAAGGTCCTGACTCTAGGGGAAGGCTTTCTCCATCTGTAGGCTTGGAGGAAGTTCCTTGTCTCTTTGAACTTCTGCTTCTGGATGTGATCTTCCTGTGGCTTGGCATCTCTCTTCCCTCATCACTGCTTCTCTCGCTTGCTTGTATAGTCTCTTTTATATCTCAAAAGAGATTGATTCAAGATATACCCTAACCCTGCTTCATTTACATAATAAACAAACCTAATCCTCATTGACATAACCTAGCCCTACCTCATTAACATAACAAACACAACCCACTCACAAATGGGATTATAGCCATAGGTGGAGGTTAGGATTTACAAGACATATTTTTGGGGAACACAATTCAGCCCATAACACATAAGACAGGGTTTTTTAGGCTCCAGGCAAAAGAGACATTTATGTCACAAAAGAAGAAGATATCTCAGTTTCTGATGTAGCTTCTTAGAGCCTTTTGATCTTTCCCCATCATCCTAAGAGGTTTGCAGCAGCTCTAGAGGACAAGTCCTCATACGTTTATGTCTTTTTCAGCAACGGAAATCCAACCAAGAGGCCCTGAGCAGACTTCTCATTTCATATCATTGGTCAGACTGAGTCACAAGGCCACTTTCAGATGAAAGGAAAGCTGGTAAAGAGAGTGCCATATTTTTATGCAAATAATGTGCACCTTTTACATTTGTTTGCCAACCATGCCCTCCCCCGTCAAGGTATTTTTTCATAAGTTCACTATGCTAACTCTTTTTACAACAACATGTAAAAAAAATTGACATAGTGGTGCTTACAAAAATAGCTTTCGGGGAGGGAGGGCACGATTGGCAAACAAACGGAAAAGGTAGAAGACATGTGTTATTTGCATTAAAACATGGTAGCTGGCTGACAGGAATCAGATAACAAAGATAGCTTATTTTAACTATGCCTAGGGGAGGGGACCTGCCTTCCTGAGAACAAGAGACCTTCAAACACCATCTGAAGACAAAATTGGGGTTCTATTAGCAGAGAAGGAAGGGTAGATGGCTGATGAGTGACAACAGCATCTGCCGCAAATAGGGTAGGACTAAAAAAAAAACATGGTTTTTAGAGAGAAGCATGTGATACCTGGCTTCTGAACATAGTGACCTTATAAATTACTGTCCAAGTAGGAACACTTTCGGAAATAAAAGAGTGCACTATCAATAATTACTCTAAGACAATAGGAATAAATCAAGACAGTCCTGGGCAAATCAGGACCTAAGGTCTCCCCATTTTTGAAAGAAAACTTCAGCAGCAGCAGCTCATATGAAGAGCTAGAACTGTAGAGGCCAACCACAGGTTTGATGATGATCGTGGCAGCAATTATAGGCTCTTGTTAGGCACCTTCTCCAATTGCATTTAAGCTCAAAGATCATAGACTCTGGCCAATGGTAGAAACTGACCAACATCCCAGCAAGGCTAAAATCAAGATTTTATTGTTCCTTTCACACTTTATATGCCTACCTTCTACTCCAAATGCCACTAATTTTCTTGGGTTAACAATTAAGCGTGAGTCAGGTTTTTACTATACTCTGTATTTCTGGATTATTTTTCTTGGAGTATCTGTTATAATGAATGATGGGTCAGTGTTTTACTTGGCCTGAAATGCTATAATCTTTCAATCAGCTAATGCATGCAAAATGCTTAGTCTAATGTCTAGAATATAATAAGTGCTCAATATTAACTAAAGCAAACACATTTGTAAACATGAGTACAAGCACACACACACAAATATAATTCTGCTTGAGGCACAATCTGGCAATGTATGTCAATATTGAAAATATTCTTTGGACCAGGTATCCAACTTCTAAGAATTTGTTCTAATGTTAAGTGTGTTTATCACAATATTATTTATAATAGTGAAAAAATTGGAATAACCATATTCACTGAAGGGGAAAACAGAAGTTATGAGACCTAGCATGGTTGCCTTCATGCTTTCTCTTAGTTCACTGCTATTTCTGTGAGTTCATTGTTTTCTAAGCCCCTGTTATATGACCTTGATGAGGTAACTCTCTGGTGTGGAGCCACCTTTGTCCTTGACCACTATAAAACCTCCACTCCCCTATTGCTAGGGTTAGAGATCTGCTATGGTCTTCCTGTCACTGGGTACCACTGCCTCAGTAAGTAAATCTCCCTCATAAAAACTCCTTTGCCACCACACTGGAGTTGTCCACCTCTTTCTTTGGTCTCTCAGCACCCTCCAATTTCAGAGGCAAATTTCAAGTTACTGCTCCATGCCTGGACATCCATCAATAGGGGATTAGGTAAATGAATTTTGGTGCATCTGTACAATGGCAATTAACATACAGTTGTTAAAATAATGAAGTAGAACTTCACTGATATTTAAAAAGCTGAGTGATATGAAAATCCAACTTACAAAACAGTATTTAAGGTGTGATTTTTTTTTTTTTTTTTGGCAAAACAAAAAAAGAAAGAAAAGTCACCAAAAAGAAAAAAAAAAAAAAAAACTGAAAGATGTATAACCCACCAAAACAACCCAGTGCCGGAGTATTTTAGTTATTATCTCTAGATTATAGAATAATGGGTAATCTTTATTTTATTCTTTAAATGTTCTGAATTTTGTTTCATGTATATATATATACATATATATATACACACACATACACATACACATGTACCTTTTGTAATCAAAATCATGCTATAAAACCTTTTAAAAATAAGGGTTAGCTCCGATCCCATCTTCTGTGAGAAGTGCTTCTTGGCTTTTTAGTCAGCTTTCAATGATGCTCCTCTTCTGTGCTCTCATAATTTCCTGCGCATATAGCTATTCTTATCTCTCTACATTATAATTTTCCTTTTACATATTGTCTTAGTTAGCTAGTGCTGCTATAACAAAAGTACCACAAGTGGATGGCTTTAACAAACAGATTTATTCTCTCACAGCTTAGGAGGCTAAAAGCTTGAATTGAGTGTGCCAGCTCCAGGAGAAGCCTTTCACTTTCGGCCAGCTCTGGAAGAAGGTCCATGTTACCAATATTCCCCTGCTCTAGGAGCTTCTCAGCGCAGGAACCCTGGATCCAAAGAACACACTCCACTCCCAGCACTACTTCCTTGGTGGCATGAGGTTCCTCTGTCTCTCTGTTTGCTTCTCTCTTTTATATCTCAAAAGAGATTGACTCAAGATATGACCTAATCTTATAGATTGAGTCTTGCCACATTAACATAACTGCCTCTAATCCTGCCTCATTAACATAATAGAGATAGGATTTACAACCCATAACAAAATCACATCAGATGACAAAGTGGTGGATAATCACACAATACAGGGAATCATGAACTAGCCAATTGACACACATTTTTGGGAGGCACAATTCAATTCTATAACATATATCAGTCTCAACAAGAACATATGAATTTGAGGGAAGGAGCACAAAGTCATTCATTTTTGTTTTTCCCATGTATGGTGACTGGTCTATAGTTTATGCTCAGTAAATGCCTGTTAAATGAATGAATACATAAATGAATGGGCCTCATGACTCATTAAGAGTCTCTTCCAATGTGAGCTAAACCAGTCTTCACTAATGAAGGAAACACAAATAGAAATGATGCTCCACTAAAACCGAACCAAACTGGTTGCTGTCCAGTTGATTCTGACTCATAGTGACCCTGTAGAACAGAGTAGAACTGCCCTATAGGGTTTCTGAGGCTGTCATCTTTACAGATGTAGATTGCCACATCTTTCTTCCATGGAGTGCCTGGTGAGTTTGAACCACAGACCTTTCAATTAGCAGCCAAGTGCTTAACCACTGCATCCCCAGAGCTCTTTGATACTCCACTAGCCCTTCACAATCTGACTGCATCACCCAAGACTTCCGTAGACTGGAAACCCCTGGAGAGCAGGGTCCCTGCTCTACATTTGCTGTAGAAAGAAAGAGTAAAGGATGAAATGAATGACAATGAACAGAAGAGATTATGACAAAACCAGCTTGATCTTAAGCCAAGGATGTAGTAATGACTGGCACCAAGTCCAGAACTAGTGCCAGACAATGAGCCTCTCAGGTTGGAAGACACTCAAAATACGATTGGGGAAGAGCTGCCTCCTCAAAGTAGAGTCGACCTTAATGACATGGATGGAGTCAAGCTTTCGGGACCTTCATTTGCTGATGTGACACAACTCAAGGTGACAAAAAAATAGCTGAAAACATCCATTAATAATCAGGACCTGGAACGTATGAAGTATGAATCTAAGAATATTGGATATCGTCAAAAATGAAGTGAAACACATAAAGATCAATACCCTACGCATTAGTGAGTTTAAACGGACCGGTATTGGCCATTTTGAATCAGACAGTCATATGGTCTACCATGCCTGAAATGACAGCTTGAAGAGGAATGGCGTTGCATTCACTGTCAAAAAGAACATTTCAAGATCTATCCTGAAGTACAATGCTGTCAGTGATAGGATAATATCCAAACGCCTACAAGGAAGACCAGTTAATACGACTATTAATCAAATTTACACGTCAACTGCTGAGGCCAAAGATGAAGAAATTGAGTATTTTTACCAACTTCTGCAGTCCAAAATTGATCGAATGTGCAATCAGGGTGCGCTGATAATTACTGATGATTGGAATGTGAACATTGGAAACAAAGAAGGAATGGTAGTTGGAAAATATGGCCTTGGTGATAGAAAGGATGCATGACTGAATTTGGCAAGACCAATGACTTCCTCATTACAAATACCTTTTTTCACCAACATAAATAGCAACTACTATGTACATAAACCTCGACAGATGGAATACACAGGAATTAAATTGACTACATCTGTGGAAAGAGACAATGGAAAAGCCCAATATCATCAGTCAGAACAAGGCCAAGGCAAACTGTGGATCAGACCATCAATTACTCATATGCAAGTTCAAATTGAAACTGAAGAAAATTAGAACAAGTCCACGAGAGCCAAAGTACAACCTTGAGTATATCCTACCTGAATTGAGAGACGATCTCAAGAATTGATTGTTCGCATTGAACTCTAATGACAAAAGACCAGAGGAGTTGTGGAATGACATCAAAGACGTCATACATGAAGAATGCAAGAGGTCATTAAAAAGACAGGAGAGAAAGAAAAAACCAAAATGCATGTTAGAAAAGACTGAAACTTGCTCTTGGACATCAAGTAGCTAAAGCAAAAGGAAAAAATGATGAAGTAAAAGAGCTAAACGGAAGATTTCAAAGCGCAGCTCAAGGCGGCAAAGTGTTATGATGACATGTGCAGAGACCTGGAGATAGAAAACCAAGAGGGAAGAACATGCTCAGTAATTCTCAAGCTGAAAGAACTGAAGGAAAAATTCAAGCCTTGAGTTGCATTACTGAAAGATTCTATGGGGGAAAATATTAAAGGACTCAGGAAGCATCAAAAGAAGATGGAAGGAACACACAGAGTCACTATACCAAAAAGATTTGGTGGACATTCAACTATTTCAGGAGGTAATATATGATCAGGAACTGATGGTACTGAAGGATGAATGAAGGCATTGGTGAAAAACAAGGCCCCAGGAATTGACGGGATGCCAATTGAGATGTTTCAACATATGGATACAGCACTGGAAGTGCTCACTAGTCTATGCCAAGTAATTTGGAAGACAGCTACCCGGCCAACAGACAGGAAGAGATCCATATTTATGCCTATTCTCAAGAAAGGTGATCCAACTGAATGCAGAAATTTTTGAACAATATCATTAATATCACATGCAAGCAAAATTCTGCTGAAGATCATTCAAAAACAGCTGAAGTAGTATATTGACAGGGAACCGCCAGAAATTCAAGGTGGATTTAGAAGAGGATGCGGAACCAGAGGTATCATTGCTAATGTCTGATGGGTCCTGGCTGAAAACAGAGAATACCAGAAAGATGTTTACCTGTGTTTTATTGACTATACAAAGGGTTATGGAGATGACACAACCTTGCTTGCGGAAAGTGAAAAGGACTTGAAGCACTTACTGATGAAGATCAAAGACCACAGCCTTCAGTATGGATTACACCCCAACATAAAGAAAACAAAAATCCTCACAACTGGACCAATAAACAACATCATAATAAAAGGAGATGAGATTGAGGTTGTCAAGGATTTCATTTTACTTGGATCTGCAATCAACACCCATGAAAGCAGCAGTCAAGAAATCAAAAGATACATTGCATTGGGCAAATTGTCTGTGAGAGATCTGTTTAAAGCATTGAAAAGCAAAGATGTCACCTTGAGAACTAAAGTGTGCCTGACTCAAGCCATGGTGTTTTCAATCACCTCGTATACATGGGAAAGCTGGATAATGAATAAGGAAGACGGAAGAAGAATTGATGCCTTTCAATTGTGGTACTGGAGAAGAATATTGAATATACCATGGTCTGCCAAAAGATCAAACAAATCTGTCCTGGAATGTTCCTTAGAAGCAAGGATGGTGAGACTACATCTCACATACTTTGGGCATGTTCTCTGGAGTGATCAGTCCCTGGAGAAGGACATCATGTTTGGAAAAGTAGAAGGTCAGCAAAAAAGAGGAAGACTCTCAATGAGATGGATTGACACAGTGGCTGCGACAATAGATTCAAGCATAGCAACAATTATGAAGATAACGCAGGATCAGGCAGTGTTTTGTCCTTGTGCATAGGGTCTCTATGAGTCAGAACCATCTTGATGCCACCTAATGACAACACAGCCAAGTCCAGACTAACCACTCTGAAGTCAGAAGTTACAGATGCAGGCAACCTTAGAGATCATCTAGCTCACTTTCACCATTTTGTAAGTGAGGTGACTAGGGCCCAAAGAGGGGAGATAATATCCCAAAGACAAACAGTATGTTAACAGCAGAATCTTGCTAGGCCCCAGAGCTCTCACCACTCAGCCTGAGGTTGCTTCCCCTGCAAAGCCAGCCTCCCCTTCCATGAACCACAGCCCAAGGTTTCTGTTTTTTTCAACATGCTCTACTTTTCTAGTTGGACAAATAGAAGGCAATAATCAGGATGTTCCCTATTCATCTCTATTTATCTGGTTTCCCTTCTTCCACTTGATATGCTGTTTGAACTGGACCCCTTCCCAGAGCAACTACCCATCTGTTCAGCAATCTGTATGTATCTGGAGACCTGGCTGCCCTGGGTGTTGATTCTCATCTACCAGGGTTTTGTTCTGCTGAATAAAAGCAAATCCTGCATCAGGCAGCAAATACTTTCCAATTCTTGACTAATTGAAAGGCTGGGCCCCAAGCCGCAGCAGGGTAGGAACTGATTAGAAATGGAGAAGTAGGGAGCCGGCAGCCAGCATCACCCCTGTGGGTTTGGGACACTCCACAACGAGAGTGCCTCCCTCAAGCCCTGCTGCTGGGACTCGGGCCTATTTGTGGGACAGTGGAAAGAACTTCAAAAGTTTAGCTTCTTCATCGTTCCATAGGAGGCCTTTGCTTCTGCCATTCAATTAATCTATACGGTGAACTCCACAAAAACACAGATCACTTCATATTCCTCATCCCCAAACCTATGATAACTGATGGGAGGAAATGAAAGCACGAAATTTTTTTTCAGATGTAATATTGCTGAAAATAGTTTCATTTCTCAGTTTTAATGAGAATATAGGAGTCCCTGTGTGGTATAAAAAGTTAACTCACTCAGCTGATAACTGAAAAGTTGGAGGATGGAGTCCCTTAGAGGCACCTTGGAAGAAAGACTTGGTGATCTACTTACAAAAATCAGCCATAGAAAACCCTATGGAGCATAGTTCCACACTGACACTCATGCACTCACCATGAGTCTGCATCAACTCAATGGCAACTGGTTTTAAGGAGAACATATGGGTTTTTCCTGTATTTTGATGCTCTCCTTTTCCAGATGAGGAATACCAAGCTCCACTCACACTGACAGCACTTTACAGGCTGCTAAGCAATTTCATGGCTCTTTTGTTTCTCATAACGACCTCATGATGAAGACAGGTCAGAGATTTCCTTTATCATTGGGAGATTGACGCACAGAGCAGGGACCAGACCCAGGGTTTTGGTCTCCAGCCCATGCTCATGTTATGGCTCAGGGTCTTCTCTGCTCAGAAATAGCTTCGAGCTGCTTCTAGTAGTGTGCTCTGCCAGTCCATGCCCTATCCTGCAGCCACTGCCAACTCTACAACTTCAAATGTGATCATACCGCTTCCTTGCTTAAATCTGCATTTTGTCAATTGTTTTGCGTCACCCTTGAGATAGAGACTGAAATCCTGAAGAGAGTTTTCCAAGGCACCCATGCTCTGTCTGCTTCCCTGTCCTCATTATGTACTGTGCTCCCCTCTGATTGTCATGTTCCAAACCACAGCAACTTTGGCCTTTATTATATTTTCGGAAGTGCCAGGTTCAGTGGCATTGGTCCTTCACACGTGCATCGAGGAAAATTCTCCCCTAATGAGCTCCTACTCATCACTTGAGTCTTTGGTTGATGGGACTTCTCTAATTTCTAAGCAGGTAAGCTTCTCATGGTACACATTCCTAGAACACTCTCTACTGCCCCTTTCACTCTCACATAATTACTGCTCCAAGACGGTCTTTCACATCAGGTAGTGAGCTCCATCACAGCATGGGTGGGACTGTCTAGTTCACCTCTTTGGATCAGCATCTATTATGGTGTCTGGTTTACAGTTCTGTTGCCGTCAATTCCAACTCATAGCAACCCTAAAGGACAGAGTAGAACTGCTCCATAAGGTTCCCAAGAAGCACCTGGTTGATTCGACCTTTTGGTTAGCAGCTTTAGCCGTTAACCACTATGCCAGCAGGGTTTCCTGGTTAAGAATAGTGCTTAGTAAATATTTGCTGAATTAACAAATATACAAATGCATCAAAAGTTAAAAAAATAAAAAAGAATCAAAACGAGGCCGCTAAAAAGTCCTTGCTGTTGTTAGTTGCTGTGAATTCGGAGTTGCTTTGAATCATGGTGACCTTACGTATAACAGAATAAAACAATAAGATGTTGCCTGGTTCTGTACCATCTTCATGATTTTTGATATGTTTGAGCCTGTATTGAGGATATTATGTCAATTCATCCCACTGAAGCTTTCCCTCATTTTCACTAACCCTCTATTTTACCAAGCATGATGTTTTTTCTTGTGATTGTCCAAAGTAAGCAAGAGGAACTCTCACTATCCTTGCATTTAAGGAGCATTCTGGTATTTCTTCTAAGACTGATTTCTTCGTTCTTTTGGCAGTCCATGGTATATTCAGTAATCTTCACCAACACCACAATTCAAATGCATCAGCTCTTCTGTATTCTTTTTTCATTGTTCAGTTTCACATGCATATGTGGCAATTGAAAAGACCATGGCTTGGGTCAGTCACACTTTAGTTATCAAAATAACACCTTTGCTTTTTAACACTTTAAAGAGGTTCACAACACCAGTTGCTCCACAGGAGAAAGATATGACATTCTGCTTCCTTAAAGATTACAGCCTTGGAAACCTTATGGGGCTGTTCTACTCTGTCCTATAGGGTCACCATGAGTCGAAATCAACTCGATGAAAATGGGTTTGGTTTGCAGCACACTCACTTAATTTTTTGACTGCTGCTTCCATGGAAATTGAGTGTTGATCCAAGTAGAACGAAATTCTTGCCAACTTCCTTTTTTTTTTTTTCCCTCTCTCTCCATTTATCATGATGTTGTTTATTGGTTCTGTTGTGAGGAATTTTGTTTTCTTCATATTCAGGTGTAATCCATACTGAAGGCTGTGGTGAACACCTTTTCACACATTTTTGTTATTTTTTTCCATGGACATTTATTGAATGCCTACTGAGTGCCAGGAGCTATTCTAAGCACAAGAAATGTAATGGTGAAGACAGCAGGCAAAAATCCCTGCACTCATATGGTAGCTTATGTTCTAGTTAAGAGAAATAGATAATGAAGAAAATAAATAGGCAAACAAAATACATAGTTTGTTAAGTGGCACTTGGAACATTGTAGAGGTGGTATGAAGAGGGCTTAAGAGAGGTTTTAAACATAAGCTCTGATCATAGCTAGAACTAATTCTCATGTTACTTAGGAGATCCCTGTAGTCTCTATTCCACTAAATTCCTGCTCTTTTAATCCAATTCCCCTAGTGGTGTACATTTAATTAGCTTTCTATTTTAATGCTATTTTAGCTAATTCTGTGATGATATATGGGCCAGGCATCATTCTCTTGCCATTGAATTATTTCCTTTGGAAAAATTCTTAAATGGAGAGTCGTTTAATCAAAGTGCACAACATTTTTAAGATCTTGCTGTATATTTCCATTTTGTTATCCTAAATAATTTTAGAAATTTCTAAGACCAGGTTGCAGAAATAGACGTACTGATCTCGTCATATATATCATCAGTAGGACTAAGTGGTATTTTTGTTGTTTACTGTTGTTATTTTAGTAGATGTGAAAATGGTATTTCAAGGTTACCTTCATTTGAACTTCTCTGATTCTCCCATTTTTATTTTTAAAACCTGACTGTGCAAATACAAAGCAGTGCTTATTTACCTTGTGAAGAAAAAAAAAAAGGCATGGCTGTGTTTACTGATCTTGGGGTCCTTGTATTTTCAACAAGAGAGCAGAGACTACATTAAAGACTGAGGTAGGGAAGTAGACGCCACAAAAATATCACACCCTTCCGTTAGGACAACTGGACCATGAACACTACTATAGTTGAAATATGAAAAAGACAGATGGGATCACTTAAGGCAAATTTATCACATTTGTCCCTCTTTTTGAAAGTATCAAACATTTCAGTCAAATAGCAATTTTCACACATAATACTAAAGAACAAAAGGGGCAGTGGTGGTTCAGTGATAGAATTCTCACCTTCTATGAGGGAGACCTGGGATCAATTTCCGGTCAATGCACTCATGTACAGCCGCTGTTCATCTGCCAGTGAGGCTTACATATTGCTATGATGCTGAACAGTTTTCAGCAGATCTTCCAGACTAAGGTAGGCTAGGAAGAAAGGCCTGGTGATCTGTTCCTAAAAATCAGTGAAAATCCGATGGATCACAGTGGTCCAATCTACAATCTATCATAGGGATGGCACAGGACAGGTCAGCAGTTAGTTCTGTTGTGCAAGGGGTTGCCATGAGTCGGAGGCTGACTTGATGGCAGTTAACAACGACAAAACAGCAAATTTGACATGTTTTCCAAAGGCCCACAGAACATCAACATTTTTTGACCCATAAAAGAGTGGTCCTCAAAAGTACTGTTTACTTTCCCCTTATTTGCCTTTTTGGAGTAAAAAAATTTTGAATTTACATTCTAAAATCTTGGTATCTATATGGCTGAATGAATTTGTAAGTAAAGATTTTTTAAGTTAATGATCTCATTTTAAAAAATTATAATATATGCCTATTGAATCGCTCATGAGTATTTCATTATTATTGTTATTATTTGATAACTAGTTTTTAAAGTTATGTGTATTCTATTCCATTTAAATATCTTCTAATTTTCACTTTCAAAGATAATTCTCAGAAATTTCAACTGCTAAGTTTGGAAACTCTCGTGGCATAGTAGTTAAGTGCTACGGCTGCTAACCAAAAGGTCGGCAGTTCGAATCCACCAGGCACTATTTGGAAACTCTATGAGGCAGTTCTACTCCGTCCTATAGGGCTGCTATGAATCTGAATCAACTCAATGGCAATAGGTTTTTTTGTTTTGTTTTGTTTTAAGTTTACCACCAAATATGAGATGCTCAAGCCATTCTATATGTTTCATATTGTACAGCACATTTTTTTTTCTTTTTCTATCAATGAGATATCATATCCTTTGATATCAACTAGATTTCATGTATCTGTATTCCTTTTTTTGAACTGGAATGCTTATCTATAGTAAAACTCACCATTTTTGGTGTGCAGTTTTATGAGTTTTGACAAATGCATACACTCACGTAATAAATACCAGAGTCAAGATGTAGAACATTTCTATCACCTCCAAAAATTCCCTCACATGCCCTTGTAGTCAGCCACCACGCCCCCACGCCCCAACCTTTAGCCCCTGGCAACAATCAATCCAGTTTTGTCTCCATAGCTTTGCCTTTACCCAAATGTCATAAAATTGGAATTATACAGTATGTAGCCTTTTGTGTCTGGCTTCTTTCATTAAAAAAAAAACAAAACCCATTTGATATTCATGCAGGGCGTTGCATGTTTTAGTAGTTTGTCCCTTTTTCATGCTGAATTGTGCCCCTGGATATACCCCCCACGTGTCTGTCAGTTTTTCCTACCATGGGGCCTTCTCTGTTACTGTGATGCTGGAAGCTATGCCACCGGTATTCAGATACCAGCAGGGTCACCTATGGAGGACAGGTTTCAGCTGAGCTTCCAGACTAAGACAGACTAGGAAGAAGGACCCGGCAGTCTACTTCTGAAAAGCATTAGCCAGTGAAAACCTTATGAATAACAGCAGAACATTGTCTGATATAGTGCTGGAAGATGAGCCCCCCAGGTTGGAAGGCACTCAAAAGATGGCTGGGGAAGAGCTGCCTCCTCAAAGTAGAGTCGGCCTTAATAACATGGATGGAGTAAAGCTTTCGGAATCTTGATTTGCTGATGTGGCATGAATCAAAATGAGAAGAAACAGCTGCAAACATCCATTAATAATTGGAACCTGGAATGTACGAAGTATGAATCCAGGAAAATTGAAAATCGTAAAAAATGAAATGGAATGCATAAACATCAATATCCTAGGCATTAGTGAGCTGAAATGGACTGGTATTGGCCATTTTGAATTGGACAATCGTATAGTCTACTATGCTGGGAATGACAACTCGAAGAGGAACGTTTTAAGATCTATCCTGAAGTACAACGCTGTCAGTGATAGGATAATATCCATACGTCTACAAGGAAGACCAGTTAATACGGCTATTATTCAAATTACGCACCAATCGCTAGGGCCAAAGATGAAGAAATAGAAGATTTTTATCAGCTGCTACAGTCTGAAATTGATCAAACATGCAATCAAGGTGCATTGATAATTACTGGTGATTGGAACGCAAAAGTTGGAAACAAAGAAGAAGGATCAGTAGCTGGAAAATATGGCCTTGGTGATAGAAACAATGCTGGAGATCGAATGATAGAATTTTGCAAGGCCAACGACTTCTTCTTTGCAAATACCTTCTTTCACCAACATACATGGCGACTATACACATAGACCTAGCCAGATGGAACACAAAAATCAAATTGACTACATCTGTGGAAAGACGATGGAAAGGCTCAATATCATCAGTCAGAACAAGGCCAGGGGCTGACTGTGGAACAGACAATCAATTGCTCCTATGCAAGTTCCAGCTGAAACTGAAGAAAATCAGAGCCAGTCCACGAGAGCCAAAACGTGACCTTGAGTATATCCCACCTGAATTTAGAGACCATCTGAAGAATAGATTTGACTCATTGAACACTAGTGACTGAAGACCAGACGAGTTGTGGAATGACATCAAGGACATCATCCATGAAGAAAGCAAGAGGTCACTGAAAAGACAGGAAAGAAAGAAAAGACCAAAGTGGATGTCAGAGGAGACTCTGAAACTTGCTCTTGAGCGTCGAGCAGCTAAAGCAAAAGGAAGAATTGATGAAGTAAAAGAACTGAACAGAAGATTTCAAAGGGCCTCTCGAGAAGACAAAGTAAAGTATTCTAATGACATGTGCAAAGAGTTGCAGATGGAAAACCAAAAGGGAAGGACATGCTCGGCATTTCTCAAACTGAAAGAACTGAAGAAAAAATTCAAGCCTCGAGTTGCAATAGTGAAGGATTCCATGCGGAAAATATTAAATGATGCAGGAAGCATCAAAAGAAAATGGAAGGAATACACAGAGTCATTATACCAAAAAGAATTAGTCGATATTCAACCATTTCAAGAGGTGGCATATGATCAGGAACCAATGGTACCAAAGGCAGAAGTCCAAGCTGCTCTGAAGGCACTGGTGAAAAACAAGGCTCCAGGAATTGATGGAATATCAATTGAGATGTTTCAACAAACAGATGCAGTGCTGGAGGTGCTCACTTGTCTATGCCAAGAAATATGGAAGACAGCTTCCTGGCCAACTGACTGGAAGAGATCCATATTTATGCCTATTCCCAAGAAAGGTGATCCAACCGAAGGTGGAAATTATAGAACAATATCAGTAATATCACACACAAGCAAAATTTTGCTGGAGATCATTCAGAAACGGCTGCAGCAGTATATCGACAGGGAACTGCCAGAAATTCAGGCTGCTTTCAGAGGAGGATGTGGAACCAGGGATATCATTGCTGATGTCAGATGGATCCCAGCTGAAAGCAGAGAATACCAGAAGGATGTTTACCTGTGTCTTACTGATTATGCAAAGGCATTCAACTGTGTGGATCATAACAAACTATGGATAACACTGCAAAGAATGGGAATTCCAGAACACTTAATTGTGTTCAGGAGGAACTTTTACATAGATCAAGAGGTAGTTGTTCAGACAGAACGAGGGGATACTGATTGGTTTAAAGTCAGGAAAGGTGTGCGTCAAGGTTGTATTCTTTCATCATACCTATTTAATCTGTATGGTGAACAAATAATCCGAGAAGCTGGACTATATGAAGAAGAACGGGGCATCAAGATTGAAGGAAGACTCATTAACAACCTGCGTTATACAGATAACACAACCTTGCTTGCTGAAAGTGAAGAGGACTTGAAGCACTTAACTAATGAAGATCAGAGAGCACAGCCTTCAGTATGGATTACACCTCAACATAAAGAAAACAAAAATCCTCACAAGTGGACCAATGAGCAACATCATGATAAACGGAGAAAAGATTGAAGTTGTCAAAGATTTCATTTTACTTGGATCCACAATCAACAGCCATGGAAGCAGCAGTCAAGAAATCAAAAGATGCATTGCATTGGGCTAATCTGCTGCAAAGGACCTCTTCAAATTGTTGAAGAGCAAAGATGTCACCCTGAAGACTAAGGTATGCCTGGCCCAAGCCATGGTATTTTCAATCGCATCATATGCATGTGAAAGCTGGACAATGAATAAGCAAGACCAAAGAAGAGTTGATGCCTTTGAATTGTGGTGTTGGCAAAGCATATTGAACGTACCATGGACTGCCAAAAGAGCGAACAAATCCGTCTTAGAAGAATTACAACCAGATCGCTCCTTAGAGGCAAGGATGGTGAGACTGCGTCTTACATACTTTGGACATGTTGTCAGGAGGGATGAGTCCCTGGAGAAGGACATCATGATTGGCAGAGTACAGGGTCAGCGGAAAAGAGGAAGACCCTCAACGAGGTGGATTGACACAGTGGCTGCAACAATGAACTCAAGCATAACAACGATTGTAAGGATGGCGCAGGACTGGGCAGTGTTTCTTTCTGTTGTGCTTGGGGTCACTATGAGTCAGAACCGACTCAACGGCACCTAACAACAACATATGGGTGTACCACTGTTTGTTTATTCATTCATTAGTTAAAGGGTATGTGGGTTATTTCAAGTTTGGGGCAATTATGAATAAAGTTCCGGTAAACATTCATGTACATGTTTTTTATAAGTTTCTATCTCTTGAGTAAATACCAAACGGTGGCCTTGCTGGGCTGTAAAGTATATGCTTAACATAAATGAACTGCCAAATTCCTTTCCAAATGGCTGTACTATTGTGCATTCCCACCAGCATTTTATGAAAGTTCTAGCTGTTCTACTTCATGACCAGCACTTGGTATTGTCTGAAACTTTTTTTAGTAGGTGTATCATTTTCCAATAGGTGTATCATTGTGGTTTAAATTTGCATTTTTCTGACAACTAATGATGTTGAGCATCTTTTCATGGGCATATTTGCAACCTAGACATCTGTTTTGGTGAAGTGTCATATATTTTGTCCATTTTTAATTGAGTTATTTTTTTTTTCGTATTTTTTAGTCTGGGCAGCTTATATATTTTGGACACAAGTCCTTTTTCAGATCTGTGTTTTTTCAAATATACACTCTCAGTCTATGGCTTGCCTTTTCATTCTCTTTTGAAAAGAAGTTTTTGATTATGGAGAAGTCCAATTTATATTCAGTTTTAATGTTTTTTTTCCCCTCCTATCTTTTTTTTTTTCACTTCTTGCACCATAAATACATTGTACGCCAGTGATGTTTTGATTTGTTTCACTAACCACACCCATTTCTTACTCCATTTCCTCTAGCATGAAGGGGGCAAGTATTAGGATGTAGAAATAACACTGGCCTGAGAATCTAGATTCTTGTTTTGTCATTAGAGTTCTATTGATCTTGAGATTATTATTTAAATCCTTTAGGCTTCCGTTTTGTTATCTATACTTCAGACAGGATAGATACTCACCTCAAGAAAGTATAAAGTCAGATAAATAATACAAAAAAATTTTTTAAATGCTAGAATGATTATACATGCACAAGATAGCATTAAGGGAACATTGTCCTCTTCCAAAAACCTCCCTTCAACTTTGGCAGATACACTTGGGTCCAACATTAGAAAATTACTTCTATAATTGCATACACAAAATTCTCATAATTTGTGTACCCTGCACTTCTCTCTTTTGCTCTAGAATATCCTTCAGCAAATTCAAATTTTCTTGTCACACTCTTATATAAAATTTCTTTTAAAAAATCTCATATATTTAACACTGGATATTCTTAGGATTTCAATTCAGAAAATTATAATTTTTAATTTTCAAAAAGAAATGCTATAACTAGCAACAGAACTGAATAAGATTCCTTCCTTTGGACAGTTGGCGGTGGTATCCTCTTTCATGAAATCGTGGTTTTACTCAACACTGAAGCGTGATTCTCTCTCTCTCTCTCTCTCTCCAGGGAGAAAATTGAAGTATAGCAGAAGATTACAAATTCTCTGGGATATTTATGGCCCCTTTTCTAGTAAAACTAGGTAAAGAAATGAATATTTGTGGTTAGAAATTATATCTAAGATTCTACAAATGGAAAGTATCCAGGAAAGGAATAAATGGGGAAGAAAACAAAACAAAACAAAAAAACAGTTTTAGTCTTTATAATTTGCCACTTTGACAAATTTTTCAATATATTTGTTTAACATTTGAAGTGATTATTTTTAAAAAGTTAGAATCACTTTTTTTGTGATCCGTATAGGTAATTTTGGCAAAATTGCCATTAGCCATTTTGGGGAAATAGATGAACCATACACTGAACTCTTGTTAGCTGCCATTGAGTCAATTCTAACTTGTAGGGTCCCCATGTGACAGTGTAACTGCCTCATAGGGTTTTCTAAGCTGTAATCTTTACAGAAGCAGATAGCCAGATCTTTCTCCCACGGAAGCTACCGGATGGGTTTGAACTGCCAATGTATTAATTAGCTGCTGACTGCTTAACCTTCATGCCACTAAGGCACCAATGAACTCTTCTTAAATGGAACCAATTAGCTCAAATCCAGATTGATTACTTTAAAGCAAAGAACAGGCCATGCCACTCCTCTGGCCAATGGCTTTGCCATCTTGCTCAGAGTGAAAACCAATGTCCTTACAAGGGCCACCAGCCTCTGTGCCATTTGCAACCCTCCCCCACCCTTCTAATATTATCTCCTATAAACCTTCCCTCTTGCCTGCTCCACTCCAGTTCACTGGACTCCTTGCTGCTCCTCGTTCATTTCAGGCCATGTACCTTTCCTGGTGTCCTCTGTCTAGAATACTCATCCCCTCAATTATCATATAGCTCATTCCTGTTCCAGGGACAGCTATACAATTTGTCAGACACAGTGTAAAATGAAAATGCAAGTTTTTTTGCTATAAAATATTAAGGCTTGCAAGATGACGACAGCAGGACATTAAACCAAGTATGGAGCCCTGTGTGACTGCATAGGTAGCAAGCTCAGGAAGCCTGCTTTGCCTGGCTCCTTGCTTCCTTCATTTCTCTGCTCTAATGGCTCCTTATCTGGGGGATGTCATCCCTCTGTCAATTCTACATGATATGGTTACCCTGTGCCCTTTGCTCCTTTCCCTTTTTTTACCGTTCTCAAAAGCACTTATCACCACCTAACCTGTTGTCGTGTGCTGTTGAGTAGATTCTGACTCATAGCAACTTTATAGAACAGAGTAGAACTGTCCCACAGGGCTTTCTAGGCTGAAATCTTTATGGAAGCAGATCATCAGGTTTTTTCTCCCACAGAGCAGCTGGTAGGTTGGAGCTGCTGGTGGGTTAGGCTTATTGACATTTTGGTTAGCAGCTGACCACTTAACCACTGCACCACCAGGGCTCCTTCCCACCTAACCTTTCTTTTATTTATTGTCTATCTTCCCCCAGTGGAATAGAAGTCTACGTATGCTGTATCACCCATAACATAGAACATGCCCAGGACATAGCAGTCATTCAGTAAATATTTGCTGATTGAATGAATAAAGGATTTAAAAAAAAAAAAATGAGTTGATTCCGACTCATAGTGACCTTACAAGACAGAGCAGAATTGCCCCTTAGGGTTTCCAAGGAGCAGCTCGTGGACTCGAACTGCTGACCTTTTCTGTTAGCAGCCAAGCCCTTAACCGCTGTGCCATAAGGGCTCCAAAGGCTGCAGCACCCGGTATTCCAGGCAGTCTCCCATCCAAATAGTAACCAGTCCCAATCCTGCCTGGCTTCCAAGATTAGAGGAGATCAGCTGCGTTCACGGTCGTATGGCCGAAGACAAAAACGATAAGTAGTAAAAATCCAAGGCTATATGTTGAAAAAGCAAAAATTCAAATAAACAAAAAGCATTCAAGACACTCATCAGCTTTTAAAACAAAGAATACACAATCTGTGTTTACATGTATGTGTGGTGGGGCAGGGAGGGAGGCAATTCAAGTTTAGGAATGAGGAGAATGGATTTAGCCTCAGCTCTGATGCTGGGAGGCTGTGCAACTTTGGAGAGGTCACTTGACCTCTCTGAATCCTAGGCACCTTCTAACATTTCCTACTGTGACTATATGGAACAGTCTTACATACTTGTAAGTCCAATTTCAAATTCCCAAATAAGACAGCTGCATGATGTGGTCAGTGAAGCTATTTTTTATTTTTTGTGCTTTAGGTGAAGGTTTACAGAGCAAATTAGTTTCCCATTCAATAATTTATACACAGATTTTTCCGTGACATTAGTTGCAACCCACAATGTATCAGCACTCTCCCCATTACCACCCTGAGTTCCCCGTTTCCATTTGTCAGGTTTTTCTGCCCCTTCCTGCCTTCTAATCTTTACTTTTGGACCGAGGTTGTCCTTTTGGTCTCATATAGGTTATTGTTCTAAGGAATACTTTCCTCAAGGGTGTTATTGTTTATTTTATGGGCCTGTCTGTTATTTGGCTGAAAATGATCTCCGGAGTGGCTTCAGATCCAAGTTAGAAGAGTGTCTAAGGATCATAGTCTCCAGGGATTCTCCAGTCTCTCTCAGACTAGTAAGTGTGATCTTCTTTATGAATTTTAATTTTGATCTACATTTGTTTTCCTACTGTAATTGGCATCTTCTACTGTGATCCCAGTTAGAGCGGTTGGTAGTACTAGCCGGGCACCATCTAGTTCTTCTGGTCACAGGCTAGTACAGGCTGTGGTTTCCATGGTCCATTAATCCTTTGGATGAATTGTGTCCTTGAATCTGGTTTTCCTCACTTTCCTTTGTTCCAGATGGAAAGAGACTGATAGTTGTATCTTAGATGGCCACTTGCCAGCTTTTAAGACCCTAATTGCTACTTGTCTAAGTAGGATGTAGAAATATGTCCTTATGAACTATGATCCTAAGCCTTCAACCCAGTAAATCAGTCCCTCGAAGTGTTTGGTTATATCTAGGAAGTGTTGGCCAAGAATACTGAATATACCGTGGACTACCAAAAGAACTACCAAATCTGTCTTTGAAAAAGTACAACCAGAATGCTCATTAGAAGCAAGGATGGTAAGACTTTATCTCACATACTTTGGACATGTTATCAGGAGGGATCAGTCCTTGGAGAAGGACATCATGCTTGGTAGAGGGTCAGCCAAGAAGAGGAAGACCCTCAACAAGATGGATTGACACAGTGGCTACAACGATGGGCTCAAGTATAACAACAATTAGGAGGATGGCGCAAGACCAGGCAGTGTTTCATTCTGGTGTATATAGGGTCACTATGAATCGGAACCAACTAGATTGCACCTAACAACAACAGCAACTATCTAATTAGTGATTTTCCCTCCCTCCCCTCCCTATCCCTGGTAACCATCAAAGAATGTTTCTTTACGTGTGTAGCTTTTCTTGACTTTTTATAGTAGTGGTCTCATACAATATTTGTCCTTTTGTGACAGTCTTATTTCACTCAGGATACTGCCCTTCAGATTCATCCATGTTGTGAGAGGTTTCTCAGATTCATCTTATTCTTTATTGTTGAGTAGAATTCCACTGTGTGTATGTACCACAGTTTTTTTATCCATTCGTGCATTGAAGGGCACTTAGGTTGTTTCCATCTTTTTGCTATTGTGACTAATACTGCAATGAACATGGATGTGCATATGTCTAGTTGCATTTGTCTTAGTCATCTAGCGCTGCTATAACAGAAATACCACAAGTGGATGGCTTTAACAAAGCGAAATTTATTTCCTCACAGTAAAGTAGATTAAAAGTCCAAATTCAGGGTGTTAACTCCAGGGGAAAAATCTCTCTCTGTGTCGGCTCTAGAGGAAGGTCCTTGACTTTAATCCTTCCCTGTTCAAGGAGCTTCTCAGGCACAGGGACCCTGGGTCCAAATGATGCACTCTGCTCCTGGTGCTGCTTTCTTGGTGGTATGAGGTCCTCAACTCTCTGCTTGCTTCCCTTCCCTTTTATCTCTTGAGAGATAAAAGACGGTGCAGGCCACGCTCCAGGGAACCTCTCTTTACCTTGGATCAGGGAAGTGACCTAAGGAAGGGTGGTGTTACAATCCCACCTAATCCTCTTAACAGAATATTACAATCACAAAATGGAGGGCAACCACACATGGCCTAACCAAGTTGATACACAAATTTTTGGGGGGGACGTAATTCAATCCATGACATCATTACAGTTCTTTTTTTTTTAGGATATATACCTAAGAGTGGAATTGCCGGATCCTATGTTATTTCTATTTTTAGCTTTTTAAGTAAGTGCCATATCATTTCCCACAGTGGTTATACCATTTTAAATTCTCACCAGCAGTGTATAAAAGTTCCAATCTCCCTACAACCTTGTCAGTATTTGTGTTCTCTGTTTTTTGATCAATACCATTATATTTCATTGCACTTTTTTGATTTGGATCCCTCTAATGGCTAAGGATCATGAGCATCTCTTCATGTGTTTGTTAATCTCCTGAATGTCTTCTTTGGTAAAGTAACTGTTCATGTCCTTTGCCCATTTTTTAATTGGATTGTCTTCTTGTTGTTGAGGTATTAAAGTTTTCTATAAGTTTTAGAGATTGGGTCTTTGTTGGATATGTCATAGCCAATTTTTTTCCCCAGTCTGAGGGTTCTCTTTTTACTCTTTTGGCAAAGTCTTTTGATGGGCCTGTTTAATTTTTAGGAGATCCTATTTATCTAGATAATCTCCTGTCTTTTGTGCGTTTTTAGGTATGGTTGGTATTCTATTTATGCTATGTATTAGTGCCTCTGGCATTGTCCCTATGTTTCTTTTCATGATCTTTATAGCTTTAGGTTTTACATTTAGGTCTTTGATCCATTTTGAATTAGTTTTTGTGTATGGTGTGAGGTATGGATCTTGTTTCATTTTTTCGCAAATGCATATCCAATTTTGCCAGTACTATTTGTTAAAGAGACTTTCTCTTCCCTATTTAATGGACTTTGACATTTTGTTGAAGATCAGCTGTCTATAGGTGAATGTTATTTACTTCTCATTTCTCAATTCTGTTCCATTGGTCTATGTGTCTGTCATTGTACCAGTACCAAACTGTTTTGACTACCATGGCTGTATAGTAGTTTCTGAGATCGGGCCTCCTACTTTGTTGTTCTTCTTCAATAATGCATTGTTTATCCAAGGACTTTTTCCTTTCCATATAAAGCTGGTGATTAGTTTTTCCAACTCATTAAAGAATGTTGCTGAAATTTGAATTGGGATTGTGTTATATTTGTAGAGCGCTCTGGGTAATGCTGACATTTTCACAAGGTTATGTCTTCCGATCCAGGAACATGGTATCCTTTTTCCATTTATGTAGGTGTTTTTCGGTTTCTTGCAGTAGTGTTTTGTAGCTTTCTTTGTATAAATCTATTACATCCCTAGTTAGATTTGTTCCTAAGCTTTTTATCTCTTTGAGGGCTATTTACATGGTATTGTGTTCCTTTTTTGGAGTTCTCTTTCTTAGTGTAAAGGAATCCAATTGATATTTGTATGTTGATCTTGTATGCTGCCACTTTGCTGAATCCTTCTATGAGTTTCAGTAGCTTTCTTCTGGAGTATTTGGGATTTTCTATGCATATGATCATGTCATACACATATTCCTTACCAATTTGTATCCTTTATTTCCCTTTCTTGCCTTATTGCACTATCTAGGACTTCCAGTACAAGATTGAATGAGAGTGGTGATAAACAGCATCCTTATCTGGTTTCCATTCTCAAGGAGATGCTTTTAGTCTCTCTCCATTGAAAATAAGTGTTGGCTGGTGGTTTTGTATGTATGCCCTTAATTATGTTGAAGAATTTCCCTTCTATCCTTATTTTACTTGAGAGTTTTTATCAGAAATGGGTGTTGGACTTTATCAAATGCCTTTTCTGCATTGATTGAGATGATCATGTGATTCTTGTCCTTTGTTTTACGGGGCAGATTTCCTTGGCTGATTTTCTAATGTTGAACCATCCTTGCGTACCTGATATGGAGCCCAATTGGTTGTAATGTATTATTTTTTGATATACTGTTGAATTATATTGGCTAGAATTTTGTTATTTTTACATAGGGTCACAGTGAGTTGGAATTGACTCAATGGCAATGGATTTTTATTCACTGGAGATATTGGTCTACAGTTTTCTTTTTTAGTGATGTCCTCGAATTGTCTTAGTAACAGGGTTATGTTGCCTGCATAATTCAGGAATATTCCTCCTTTCTACATTCTGGAATAATTTGTGTAGTATTGGCATCAATTATTCTATACTTTTGAATTTATTGAGGTTTGCTTTGTGGCCTAAAATATGGTCTATTCTGGAGAAGGAATATGCACTGTGCCGCTGTTGGGTGGAGTGTTCTGTATATGCTTACGAGGTCTAGTTCATTGTGATATTTAGATCTTCTATATCTTTGTTTAGTTTCTTCCTAGTTGTTCTTTCCTTTATTGCACATTGTGTGTTAGAGTCTCCTATTATTATTGTGGAATTGTCTATTTCTCTTTTCAATACTTCCAGAGTGTACGTGTTTTGGAGCTCTATTGTTAGGTACATCTGTATTTATTATGGTTATGGACTCTTGGTGGATTGACCTTTTAATCATTATGTAGTGTCCTTCCTTATCTCTTATATTGGATTTTGCCTTAGAGTTTTTTTTATCGGATTAATATTGCCACTCCTACTCTTTTTTTTTTTTTTTTTTGCTGTTTGATATATTTTTTCTATCCTTTGATTTTTAACTTGTTTTTATCTTTGTATCTAAGATACGTCTCTTACAGACAACATATTGATGAGTCTTATTTTTTTATCCATTCTGTTACTCTCTGTCTCTTGACTAGAGCATTTAACCCATTTACATTCAGTGTGATTATCGATAGGAATGAATTAACTGCTATCATTTTGCTGTAATTTGTGTGTGTGTGTGTGTGACGTTGATGGTTTTTTTTTTTTGTTCTGCTTACTTTTCTGTACTGAGCTATTTTTATTTATGAGTTTTCATTTCCTTTGTTATTGTTGATTTTGTGAAAGTTCTGTGACTACACAATTTATTCCTTCTTTTTATTTTGAAATTATTGTCATTTACAGATAGTTGTCTCTGTTTACCTGTTTTCAGTCTTGTAACTTTATTTTATTTTTGAGATTATTTTGTTTGGTGCCTCAGTGATGCTGTCATGTGTCTTAATCTCAGGTTGTTGTCTGATGTTGTTGATTCACTGTCCAAAGGATTCTCTTTAATATTTCTTATAAACTTGGTCTGGTTTTTTAAAAATTCCCTTAATTTCTGTTTATCTGGAAATGTCCTAGTTTCACTATTGTACTTACAAGGCAGTTTTGTTGGCTATATAATTCTTGGAAACACTGGTCTGGTGGCATAGTGGTTAAGTGCTACAACTGCTAACCAAAGGGTCGGCAGTTCGAATCTGCCAGGCGCTCCTTGGAAACTCCATGGGGCAGTTCTACTCTGTCCTATAGGGTCGCTGAGTTGGAATCACCTTGACAGCACTGGGTTTGGTTTTTGGTTTATAAAATTCTTGGTTTGCATTTTTTTGTTTGTTTGTTTCAGAGTTTTATATATGTCATTCCATTGCCTTCTTGCCAACATGGTTTCTGTGGAAACATCAGAGTTTAGTCTTATCGGTTTCCCTTTGTAGGTGATAGTCATTTTTCCTGAGCTGTGGTCAGGGTTCTTTCTTTGTCTTTGGTTTTGGAAAGTTTAATTATGATATGACTTGGTAACTTTCTTTTGGGATCTATCCTGTATGAGGTTTGTTTAGGTTCTTGGATGGATATCGTCTTATCCTTCTGATATTAGGGATGTTTTCTGCCAGCAAATTTTCAAAAATTTTCTGCCTTTTTTTTTTTTTTTTTTTGGTCTTCTCCTCTTCTGGAATTCCTATCAAGTGTAAGTCATTTCTCTTGATAATGTCTGTCTTGGTCATCTAGTGCTGCTCCAACAGAAATACCACAAGCGGAAGGCTTTAACAAAGAGAAATTTATTTTCTCACAGTCTAGTAGGCTAGAAATCCAAATTCAGGGCATCAGCTCCAGGGAAAGGCTTTCTCTCTCTGTTGGCTCTGGAGGAAGGTCCTTGTCCTCAATCTTCCCCTGGTCAAGGAGCTTCTCAGGTACCAGGACCCTGGGTCCAAAGGACACACTCTGCTCCTGGCACTGCCATCTTGGTGGTATGAGGTCCCACCTCTCTGCTCACTTCCCTTTCCTTTTATCTCTTGTAAGATAAAAGGTGGTGCAGGCCACATCCCAAGGAAATTCCCTTTACATTGGATCAGGGATGTGACCTTGGTAAGGGTGTTATAATCCCACCCTAATCCTCTTCAACATAAAATTAAAATCACAAAATGGAGAGCAACCACAGAATACTGAGAATCATGGCCTAAACAAGTTGATACATATTTTGGAGGGACACAATTCAATCCATGACAGTGTCCTACATAATTTGTAAGCTTTCTTAATTTTTTCTTCCTTTTTTTTTCCTGAATGTTCCTCAAATTAGTATCATGGAATTTGTCATCTATTTTGCTGATTTTGTCTTTCACAGAATCAATTCTACTCCTTTTTCCTTTCATCGAGTTATCTATTTCTGAAATTTTATTGTTAATCTTCTGGGTTGCTACTTGCTGTTTTTGAATGGTTTCTAATTGTCTATTTTGTCATTTTGTTCTTGTACTGTTTTCCTGAATTCTTTTAGAGTTTTGTCTGTGTTTTCCTTGGTTTTGTCTGTGTTTTCCTTGCCCTCTCAGAGGATCCTATATATAAGTCTTTTGAATTCCATTACAATTTCTTCCTCAGGAAGGTTTTCTGGTCCTGTATTTAGATCACTTGCTTGAGCCATCTTGTCCTGCTTCTTTATATGATTTGATATTGTCTGTTGCCTCTGACGTATTAAGGTATGTTTGTTTACTTTGTCCTTATTTTTTGTTTTGTTTTGATATATCCAGGTGGGCAGGACAGGCGTGCTACTCTGGTCACTAATCTGGCAGCACTGGAGCACTCACAACTTGTGTCCAGGTGGGTAGAGAAGCAGCTGGAAGTGTGAACTAGGGTCTGTTTGCTGGTCATGCAGGGCACCTGAGGGCAGGCTGGGCAGGCATTGGCTGTCATCTGTTATTGATCCAGTGGCACAGGAGCAGGCAGTAGCTCTTGCCAAGTGGGTAGGGTGGCAGGAGTTGTGGCTGTGGTGGGCGAGTGGGTATTGCAGTCACCTCCATTCATCAGGGCAGGGGAGTGGGTGGTCAAGGTGCAGATGATGGGCAGGTGAGCATGTGGGGGCAAGGTCACATCCACTTATCAAATCAGGGGGGTGATTGTTCACTTACTGTTACTTGTTGGGTGGGCAAGAGGGTTGGCAGATGGGTCTGAGGAAGGGGGAAGGGAGGGGCTCATATTATGGTCTCTGGTCAGAGGGAGCGACCAGGATATGTGACCCTCTACCACTCCTGATAAGGAGAGTGGAAGGAGGGAGAGTGTACCCCTTCAGCTAGCAAACATGTGTCCCCTGGTGTTTTCCATCTGTTACAGTCAGCAGTTGGGACCTGCCCCCAGTCAAGTGCTGGGGGGGTGCCTGGAATCTGGTTGGGTGGGGGACCTCCCTCTGATACTCCACAGACCCACTATTTAATGTGCACCACTTATCCCAGAGGTCAGGGACTAACTCTCATGAGTATACCTGACTCCAGATCCTGGCTTCCTCCCTAATTTGCCAAAAGCAGAATCCCTGGAATTTTTGCCTTCCTTTCTGTTTTTTCCTTCCTTAGATCTGGATCATAACTTGTTCACCTTGCTTCTCTCTGGGTGTGTCTATGCAGTTTCTTTGTCTCTTATGGGAATGCTGTGATGTTGCCTTCCTCTGTTCACTGGGGCTGGCTTTGTCTCAAGATGGCCATGTTGAGCCAGGCTGGCTGGCAGAGTCCCTCCACTCCATGTTACTCTTTGTTCATTTTGTTTATTCAATTTTTTTTTTTCCAGTCAATGTTCAATTCAATTCTTTATCCTTCTTTTTGTTGTTCGGGGTTCCAGGATTGTTGTCTGCATCCCTTTCACTTGGTTTTTCATGTATTTGCTGTAGAGGGACAGTATAGTGCATCTGACTAAGCCACCAACTTGGATCTTCTTCTCTAGAAGCTATTTTCTGTACCAAACCAAAACCAAACTCATTGCTGTCAAGTTGATTCCAACTCATAGTGACCCGATAGGAGTAGAACTGCCCCATAGGGTTTCCAAGGTTGTAAATCTTTACAGAAGCAGATTTCGACATCTTTCTTCCATGGAGCAGCTGGTAGGTTCAAATCAATAACTTTTGGTTAGCAGCCAACCTGTTACCCACTACACCACTGTAGTTCCTTATTTTCTGTACATTTTGGTCAAAAAAACAAAAATGCAGGCACTTTTTGGATTACAGGTATATCATGTCTCCAGGCTTCCCTTTCCGTGATGATCTAGTTATGGTCTCAGAAAACTATTTTTCCTAAGGGAAAAATTACTCTGCTTTGAGGATTAGCTAAAGTTCTTATAAATGGCTTACTATATATCAGAGCTTGGGTAACTTGACCATTTACACTTTTAAATAGGTCATACCAATGTGCTTATTCAGGCCCAAGGGCTGTTATACATTGATTCTTTAAAAAGAAATAAAAATCTAAATGTGGTGCCTACTGAGCCTCAATTTCTTCATTACTGGCTGGGACCCTTTGGGGTGCCTCTTGCTGGATCCACTGTGAAAAATAAAATCTTTATTTACTATGCAATGCTCCTTTTTGTCGTATTAATTTCAGGAATCATGAAAAAATGTTCTGATCATAAATTCTCTTGGCACAGATCATATGAAAAACACAAAACATTAAAATGCCTTCAGGCTCTGAATGTGTCTGCATCGAAAAATATTTGTTTTCCAAACCTCAGTCTCTCTCCTTTTTGGTCAATAATTGTGCACAGTGTTTGCTTTGTAGTTTGTTTTTCATGTCCATTTTGCTTGAGATAATGTCCTGTGTCTCTTTTTTTTTCCTTCTGATTCATTTTTCCTCTACTCATTGTGCTTTTTGCAAAGAAGCAAACTGAATTTTTTCTCTAGCATTTACATTAGTCCTTCCCACTGAAAGATTCTTGATGTGTTTTCATCATTGTTTTAAAATAATCTCTATCTTCTACATGATGGAGTAAGAACAAGATGGATCACAATCACATAAAAGGGGACCAAGGCAAAATGAACCAAAAATGAAAGCAAGGTTATAGACTTTGTCACTTGAATAAGGCAAGCTCTTTTCAGCTATATAAATCTCAGTACAAGGCCAGAATAGGATTTATTACCAAGCTCCGTTGATACTGAATCCTTTACATCCCCCTGATTAGAAACCCTATTTTAGGGGCTCGGGTTACAGATTCTTACTGAGCAACCCCAGTTATAACAGGCATGGAGATATGGATGCAGGACACTTACTTATTTATCTGAAAGACAGGCTTGGCAGAGCAGAGGTTAGTGAATTAAAGATGAGTTATAATTGAGTGCCTTGTCCCTCAGACAATAAGGACAAAATAAGCAGGAAAAAATATCATATTTAACGTATTATTCCCAAGTACGTTACCAGTATACAAAGATCATCAGAGAAGTATGGTAACCCAGAATATCTGTGGAATACAATTTGTATATCCTAGGATGCCAAGGATGATTCTCTGTCCATGATGGTAACCTCTTTCTTCTCCCCTCTATGAAGGTTTGGATAAAAACATAAGAAATCTTGCTAAGACAAAAAATAAAAAGGGCAGATGTGACTATCTGGTGTAAAAAAAATGCCTCGGTAGTAGCAACTGGGATATCTGTCAGTTCCAACCGTACCACTAAGCAGTTTGAGCAGATTTGCTCTAGACCTTCCCGACCAACCAACCTGACAATGGAATGATACAGGTGACTCGTTTGACCTCGTGAGGAAACAGAAGAATCACCCAGCTGAGCCTTCCTTGAATTCCTGAAGAACAATATTAAGAGATATAACAAAATAGTTGTTGTTTTAAGGTACTATATTTTTGAATAGTTCATTGTACAGCAATAGATAACTGAAACTGAATTTTGTTATAATAGCACCTAGAAGTGGGTGCTATTATGATATAGCCCTAAAATATGAGTCCTTGGCCTTGAGGCCAAGAGGAGGGTAGAAGGTAAAACAGCCTGAGGAGACTATTGGCGAAGTCTTAAACACAGTGAGAAAAATGCTTTTGGAGCCTGGAGAAAAGATGTAATAGTGGAAATTTTAGTAAAATTGTCACCTGTAGTAATGTAAAAAACAGAAAATATGTGTAATGAATTGATAGAGCATTCTAAAAAGATTTCCAGGCATAATGTCAAAAATAGAAATTGGTTTATTTAGGCCATGTTTGGTAAAGTATAAAAAAAAAAGGTAAAGTATAGATACAGGGAAATGAGATAAACAAGGAAATGTACAGTTTTCAAGCATAATTTAAAGAAAGTATAAAGAAGCCAGGACTTGCTGATTTCCAAACCAAAAATTTCCTGCTTCTCTGGATGACAAAATGATCTCAGAGCAAGAAATGACCTGAGGGTAAAGACTTTAAGGCTATGGCCCTAAGGCTCTTGCTCAGATTCAGAAAAAAAGTTAAGGATGTGCCTAGCAGGGCTTCTACAAACCTTAAGGGTATGCTTAGTAAACCCTCCGTGGTAGGCAAGAGGGTCTCTACATATCTAGATGGTATAACCTTGTAAAATCTTTCATCTAGACAAAAAGCCTTCAAGAATCTTGAAGGTTTTGTCACCTAGTACTCTGCCTCTAACAATAAGCCAGGGAGAAATTTGTCTGGAAGGCATTTGTTAGTATGACTTTTGTATAATGGAATGAAAAAAAAAAAAAAAGATTCCTAGAAAGCCAGTAGAGTTCTTCAGAGAATTGTACTACAGAAGCACTGTAAACTTAGACTAAAATGGATAGAGACACTTCAAAATAAAAAGAGACCTTTGTATCCACAACCTACTGTGATCAAGAAGTAGACAAAGAAATCTATTCAGCAGCAAACATAGGCTATTTCTTATGTAAAAGAAATGATGACACAGAGGATAGAACCAAAAGGTCTAGGAGCCATGAAGAATCATTCCCAGGAGGCAAGGCTGGGCCTAATCAAGGGACTGACAACACGTGCCCAGCCGTATCTCAGAATTAGCTGTATTTCCAAATTGGTAGGTGCCAGCGACTATGTGCCTTCTGTTTGCATCCTTTTTTTAATGGAAATGTCTGTTTATCCTATGCCTGTATCATCATTGTATGTTCGATGTGAAGGGGGCAGATAACTTTTCTCTTTAATTCACAAATCTTCAAATCAAGAGGATCTATATACGTGAGGAATCTTATTAGCTTCTAGACTTGATTTATATGACAAGATCCTGGGCCTCAAGACTGAGCCTGATGCTGGAATGGGGTGAGAATTTTGAGAAGAGATAAATGCATTTGTATGTGGGGAAAATATAGTTTGTGGCCAAAAGGTGGACTGTGATGGACTAGAAATTGTCACAATTTCTTTGATACTCTTCCCATTGAAAGGTGGAATCCAATATTCCTTGCCTTTAATCTTAACTAGCATTGGTAACTTGTTTGATCAATAGGATGCAGCAGAAGAGAGAGTCTGGGATTTTTGAAACTAGATCATATAAAGCCTTAAAGCTTTTTCCTGGACCTCCTGAAATACTCTTTATGGGATCCATGAGCCCCCATGCTAAAGAGGACAAATGTAGGCATTCTGTTGACAGTCTCAGCTCAGTCCAATCCTCCAGCTAATCCCAAGAAAGACAAGACATTATAGTGTGAAGCTCTTTAGGACTGTCCAGACCAGCTCATCTACCAGGTGACTAGTACTGAGTGACCTCAGTCAATACCACATAGAACCAAAGAATTGCCTAGTTAAGCTCTGCCTGAATTTATGACCCACAAAATTGTGAGTAAAAATAATACACCTTTTTTTTTTCTTTTTAGCTGCTAAATTGTAGGAAATTTTGTTATGCAGCAATAGATAACCAGAACAAGTTTTCTTTCTCTTCCTAGGTCTCAGGTTCTTCATCAACAAATGTGAGATTTGGATGAGACATCTACGGTTCCTTCTAATTAAAAAAAAAGCAAAATGATATTCACAAATATTTTTATTAGACTGCTAAACCTTACTTATAAAATCATCTATAGATAGTGAACATTACAAATTAAGTCACTTTTGACTTAAACATCTGAACTAGAGTTAAAACACAAGGGGATTATTACTAATACACACTAACCACCAATCTGGCTGAAAATAGGTTAGCAAGATTAATGTTCTTGTAGAAAGACAAAGTGATTTCTCCTCAATGACTCTCCATAGGGGGTTAGCTAAATGCACCCAAATTACCTTAAATATAAAACATCTAAGGCTTTCAAGCAAAAATTTCCTTTGAACAAGGTGTATGAAAGTTGGTGTAGATTAATTTCTATCTGCAAAGAAATTACTGACTATGCATATACCTCAGTAAATGCACTTCTGTCTATCTATTAAGCACAGACGTTCTGAATTCAGAGTCTATGGACCCCAAGGGGTTTGTAGACAGAATTTAGGAAGTCCATGTATTTGCACAGGAAAAAAAAATTATTTCTTTAAGTTTACTAACATCTAACTGGATTTAGCATTGACTTCAATCATGTATGCACAACAAACCAGAGAAGTATTAGCAGTACCTGTGATTTTTATCACCAGTAAAATTCACCAATATTTTCATATAAGAGTTGTTGCAGATATCTAAAATTATCATTTACACTTATCATAATTTTGAATTTAAGGCTATTAATCTCACTGACAAGGAGCCCTGTTGACAGCTCTGGTGGCACTTGGCTACTAACCAAAAGGTTGATGGTTAGAACCCACCCAGCAGCTCTGTGGGAGTAAGACTCGGCAATCTGCTCCTGTAAAGATTACAGAAAACCTTATGGGCTAGTTCTACTCTGCCACATGAGGTCTCTATGACTTGAATTGCATGATGGCACCTAACAACAACAATTTCACTGTTAGAGTTGCATTAATAATTACATATATGTATATACACATATATATAAAACATGTATTTAATTTCATTGATATATATCCCAGGGCTGCTATAACAAAATACCACAAAATAGGTAGCTTTAAAGAACAGAGATATATTGTCTCACAGGTCTGGAGGCCAGAAGTCCAAATCAGGGTATCCACAGTGTTGAATCTTTTTGAGGGCTCTGAGAAACTGTTCCATGGCTGTTTCCTAGCTTCTGATAATTGTTTGTGTACCTTGACTTGCATCTTCCTTGGTAGTCACGTGGCCATCCTTCTTTTGCCTAACTTTCATAGCTGTTCTCCTCTTTTGTAAGAACCTCTGGGATGGGATTAGAACCTACCCTACTCTGGTATGACCTCATGTTAACTGATAAGATCTTCCAAAATTCTATTTCCAAGCAAGGTCATGTTCACGAGTATCAAAGTGTTAGGACTTGACCATATCTTTTTGGGGGACACAGTTTAATCCATAATAATATATATTAGACAGATATCCACCACCAAGTTGTCTCCAACTCATGGCAACTTTATGTACAACAGAACAAAAAGTGTCTCAGTCCTATGTCATCGCACAATTGTTGGCATGTTTGAGTCCATCATTGCAGCTCTTGTGTCAATCCATCTCACCAAGGGTCTCCCTCGCCCTCTCTGGCCCTCTACTTCCCCAAACATTATGTCCTCCTCCAGAGATTGATCCCTCCTGAAGATGCATCTAAAGAAAGCAAGTTAGTCATTGTTCTGTTCTGATCCATAGGTTTTCATTAACTAATTTTCAGAAATAGATCACCAGGCCTTTTACCCTAGGCTGTCTTAGTCTAGAAGCTCAGTTGAAACCTTTCTACCATGTATGACCCAGCTTGTATTTGAAATACTGGGAGCATAATAATTTGACCAAGGCAAAGTCATAGAAGCTTTACAGACACATTCATACTCTCCGAATGACTGAGTTACTGGGCTGAGGGCTGAGAACCGTGGTCTCGGGGGACATCTAGCTCAACCAGTGAATTATAGTTTTCAAAGAAAACGTTCTACATCTTACTTTGGTGAGTAATGTCTAGAGTCTTAAAAGCTTGTGAGCGGCCATCTAAGATACATCTACTGGTCTCACCCCATCTGGAGCAAGGGAGAATAAAAACCAAAGACACAAGGGAAAGATTAGTCCAAAGGACTAATGGACCACAACTATCACAGCCTTCACCAGACTGAGTCCAGCACAACTAGATGATACCTGGCTACTACCACTGACTGCTCTGACAGGGATCACAATAAAGGGTCCCAGACAGAGATGGAAAAAATGTAGAACAAAATTCAAACTCACACAAAAAAGACCAGAATTACTGATCTGACAGAGACTGGAGAAACCCCAAAAATATGCCCCCCAGACACCTTTTTAACTCAGTACTGAAGTCACTCCTGAGATTCACCCCTCAGCCAAAGATTAGACAGTCCCATAAAACAAACAATAATACACATAGCTCATACACTTTGTCTTTCTAGTCAATCATAGTCAGCCTGTTTGCTTTCTAATCCTGACTCCCAGCCATAGAAGTTTATGACATAAGGAAGATTCCTTAACCTCTCTAAGCCTCTACATCCTCCTCTGCAAATGGAGATATTAGTACCTACCTCAAGAGATCATTTTTTAGGATTATATAAATTGATATACATAAAAAGGCTTAAAACAGTCCCTGTTGCTCTTGTTCCTAGCTTATAATAAATGCTTGATAAATGTTGACTACCATGACCAGTTCTGCTTTGGCATATTATGCTATAATCATGCTGATCTGTTCACTATTTCCTGAATCGACATTCATAACTCAGTGTCTTTGTTTGTATTTATCCTCTGCCTAGGATATCCTTCCTTCAGCTCTACTTGGTAAAACCCTTCTTGTTTTCCACAACCCAACTAAAAGAGTTATATCCCCTGTGACAATATGCCTGAACTTTCTGGCATAATTAATTGCTCCCTCCTCTGTGTTCCTATAGCACTTTGTAAAAATCCCTAAATATCACTTTCCACAGTATATTATAAACAGTTGCTTTCATGTGATCTCCAATATTGTGAGCTCCGTGATGGAATGGACAGTGTCTAGTTGACCTGTGCATCATCCGGTCACCTAAGAAAATACTTGGCACATAGCAGATGCTGCGTACTGATTCTGAAAGAGGGAGAGGATATGAGAGGTGGAGACAGAGGGAAAAGATGGAGAAAGAGAAAGGGAGGAAAAAGAAGAAGAAGAAAAAAAGAAATTGTTCATCATTAGTTCCTATCAAGTTCATGCTGGTGTTTGGAGAGAGTGACAATCCTATCCCAGAACCATAGCACAGCCTTGTGTTCAGCTATGGGTGGGTCTTCCTCAAGCAACTCCACTCTTCAGCCCCACTCCCCCTGGTCCCTAAGGCAGGGAGGCCAATCAGGCTTATGTGGCAGGCTAATAGCAACATGCTAACTAATCCAACAGGTACCACACCTCCAACTATGGTCTCATCAGCACCACATCCTGCCCACGTGAATGAAATGGACATGAAATGGTGACAGGCAGAGCCCAGCTAGAATTGATACCTCAATTCTTCTCTTTGATTTCTGTAATTTCATGGCCTTAGGGTATCAAAAATAAATGCCTGTTCTCGGTGTGAAAATTCTCCCCGACAGCATTAATAAGATTGCCCGAGCTCACAATGCCCTGAAGGTTTCTAATTATGTTTCCCTTGAGTCAACACTGAACTCCTCTGTTACAGCGTGTTCCAGTACACGTCCACATCCATTTGAACCACGAGTAAAATCTATCCTCCTCCTTTGCCAACGTTACTGCCTTCATTTTCAGGGCTCATCCACAGTTCTTAAGGAGTTGTTACCTGGGTCCCTGAGTGAGCTTGCTCCTTGTAAATCCTTCTTGCTGACTGCATGAAAGGAAAATTGGAATCAAATTACATTGATATTTTAATAAACCAATCAGAGTCCTTCTACTACCTGCTAACAGGGTTTACTATGTCACCTAACTCTGCCCTGACTCACCATTCAATAGAGCTCTGTTTAAGCGTACTCATGATTACTGACCTGTTTTATTGTGAAAGAAAAGCTAGCTTAATGTCAAATAAAGTATATTCTTAAACCATGGCACACAGCATAAGGGAGCCAGATATGCTCTTGTCAGCCTTAATGAAAGAAGAATATCATGCCCATTAAAAGGGTAAAGTCCAATCACCCTTCAGTGATTTTTCTTCTCATCAGCAAAAAAGCTCATTAATTCTAATATCTTTGCTTTCAGGCATGAACTATGAGATCTGAACAAAATTTCACTTGTAATGAATACATTTTGACAGAAGTAGAATTATGATGATTCTACTGGTAATAATAATAATAAACCATATCAAGAGAACAAGAGGATTATGTGTTCTCTCAGCTGGCAGATGATCTGTGAGACCCTGTGTGACATGGTCTCGTGATGCTCCAGCAGCATCTGTATTAACAGTGGACTGTGAAATCACGAGGTTGGTATTCTAACCAGCAGTCAAGAATGTATACATCCAGAGGCAACTCTAATGCAATCTCACTAAACTGTGACTGACTTGATCAAATGAGTGGCACATGGACTCTTCTTTTGAATAACCCTGAGAGCCTAGTTAGGAGCCTGCATTTGTTGAGTTTACAGGGAAGACATATGCCCTTTCTGGGGTGAGAGTTTATTGTAAGGATACCTGGGCAAGTAGGTAGATGGTCACAGAGTCTTGGGTCTCAGGGCTTCCAAACCTGGCTGTTCCTAAAGAAAGGAAGATTAGAGTACTCCATGAATTTAAGAATAAACTCTTGTAACCAAGATCCTCTTCGTTGACTTAGCATGTGTATTTCCCACTACAGAAAATCTTGGAGCTCTGCATATGACAGGTACTTGACATATAATTGTTTAATGAGTAAGTGAAAAGGTTCAGCTTAGCCACTATCCAATTGTTCCCCTGATCCTTAAGAGACAAGGCTGCCTGTAAGTCTGGACACTTCCATTCTTCTCCCACACAACCTGGTCCCACAACACTTTAGACTAAAGGCATTGAACTTCTGAACCACCCCTGGCGTATTCACCTCCAAAGTTATTTGGCATAAAAGAATAATCTACTATTTTTAAGCCAATGTATTTGGGTCTCTGCTACCAATGATCAAAATATAGTTCCTAATCAATACCATCACATATTATCACACATTTTACAAGTAAGCAAGGTAGTTCAGAGAGATTAAGACACTTGAGCCAAACCACACAGCTAGGAAACATGGAGCCTGGCTTTTAAAACCTGGTTTCTGATAGCAAAGCCTTGTTCTTCCTAATATACCTACTACCGTAGTGGCCATGAATCAATAGAGCAATTAGAATCGTTGTGTCTATTGTAATATTGAGTTAGAAAAAGGATTTGGTTTCAATAGATCAGAGAGAAAAGAAATTAGAAAGAAAGCCTGTGGGGAAATGTGTATGTGGAGAGTTGCCAGAACACAGGCCAGCCAAAAAAAGGATTTAACGCAATTGCGTATCAAATGGGCAAAGGACAGGACATGGATTCAGAAGAGAGAACATGTAATTAGAAGACAAACAAGGAAAACATTTCTTTAAAAAAAAAAAAATGATAACATTTATTCTCTAGATATCAAGGAAAGGCAAATTAAAACAGTTTTATGTCTTCTAAAACAGCAAAGAAAAGAATGGCAACACCCAATGTCACCAAGGGTGCCATGAAATCCTGTACACAAATGTACTCTGGTGAAAATATATTTGGGAAACCCATCTGAAACAAATTTCCCAATACTTGTCAAGAGTCACGCAAATGCTTCTGCCTTTTATCTTAGAGAAGATATCTTGAAAAAAAAACAAACTTTATATATAAAGATACAAATTATAGAACGCTTTGGAACAGCAAAAATTTAGAATGAAAGAATGGTTATGTTATATGGAACATTAATACGGTAGGCTACTATACAGAGTTAGCTCAGGTACTATCTCTTCTGGTTTTATCCCTTGCCTCCAGCTTTGTCCTCTCCAATCCAGGCTTTACCTTGTTACCACAGGGATCTTATGAGTATGACACTCTCACCACCTGCATGTAGAGTTCCAAGTTCTTAGTGGGATCTCTAGGACTCTGTGAGCTCTTCTCCACCTGACTCTCCATCCTCACTTCTGGCATTAGCCCCACTTAGGGGCCTCTACTCCAATAAAAATGCACTACAAAAACCATAAGCACACACATTTGAACACGGAGACTGGGCTTTGCATGAGCAACTTTAAAAATATTGGGGCCTTATCACACATGAGGTCGCCATAAGTCAGAATCAACTTATCAGCTACTGGCATCTGGGCAATAAGTTCTAGTTTCCCTTCAAGACAGAGTTTATTACCTCATCATAACGATTTTCTTGATCTTCTACAACTTCATTCCGAGGTAAAATCATCCATGCTTTTCTTGGGCCTCCAGTGAACCCTGCATAGACATTTATCACAGCTCCTGTCATTCCTTATTACATGCACTTTTTTGTGTGTCTCTCTCTATTAAACCCCTTGAGGTCATGGGCATATCATCACTGTCAATCATAAAAATAAAAAAATCATATCAGCATCTTATTCATCAGCATTTACTTAATGCTTATTATAGGCCAAGCACTGTGCTATGGATTTTGCATTTTACCTCCACATCTCAGTAAAATGTCATAATCTTAATAAGGTAAGTAATTAATTATTCCCAATTTCACAGATGACGAAACTGAGATTCAAAGAGGTAAGTAACTTCCCAAGACACAAAGTCAGCAAATGGCAGAGCTGGGAATTGAACCTGGTCTATTTGACTCCAGCTGTCTAGCCACCATATTGCCTCATTCCTTTTCTAACACAGTAGCTGACACATAACAGGTGGTCAATAATGTTGGAAAGATAAAACTATGTACCGGTACAAATAAGTATTTTCAACAAATAGAATATTACGTAGAAAAGCAGAGTATAAAAGTATATATACATATTGGTTACAACCCAATTAAAACTATGTATACATATTTGACAAAGACTGATGGGAATCTGGCAACAGCAAAGGCCAATTTGTTAGAGAAACAGGATTCTGGTGATTTTTGAATTGTTTTGCCTCTTACATGGTGTTTTTAATTGTTTACTAAGACCTAAAAGCACTAAAAACAAAAGCATAAAAGCCAGACTGCATGAAGAAGAACATGACACTTGGAGGAAGACTCATTAACAACCTGCGTTATGCAGATAACACAGCCTTGCTTGCTGAAAGTGAAGAGGACTTGAAGCACTTATTGATGAAGATCAAAGACTACAGCCTTCACCTCAACATACAAAAAAAAAAAAAAAATCCTCACAACTGGACCAATAAGCAACATCATGATAAACGGAGGAAAGATTGAAGTTGTCAAGGATTTCATTTTACTTGGACCCAAAATCAACACCCATTGAAGCTTCAGTCAAGAAATCAAATGATGTATTGCATTGTGCAAATCTGCTGCAAAAGACCTCTTTAAAGTGTTCAAGAGCAAAGAAGTCACTTTGAGGTCTAAGGTGTGCCTGTACCAACCCATGGTATTTTCAATGACCTTATATGCATGTGAAAGCTGAACAATGAAAAAGGAAGACTGGTGAAGAATTGATGTCTTTGAATTATGGTGTTGGTGAAGAATACTGAATATATACTAGAAGAACAAACAAATCTGTATTGGAAGAAGTACAGCCAGTGTGCTCCACAGAGGATGATGAGGATGGCGAGACTTCGTCTTCTGTACTTTGGACGTGTATCAAGAGGGACTAGTTCCTGGAGAAGGACATTATGCTTGGTAAAGAAGGGGGTCAGTGAAAAAGAGGAAGACCCTCGATGAGATGGACTGACACAGTGACTACAACGATGGGCTCAAACATTAACAATGATTGTGAGGATGGTGCAAGACCAGGCAGTGTTTCATTCTGTTGTACGTAGGGTTGCTATGATTTGGAACCAACTTGACAACACCTAACAATAAGATCTTGCTCATGAGAGCCAAGCTCAGCACTGCTGTACTATTAGAGCTCTTAAGAGCCTTGGGATAGTACCTGACTTGTTATTATTAGCTGCCATCAAGCTGGCCCTCAATTCATGGCAACCCCAGGCATAAGGGAACAAAATGGTGCCGTGTCCTATGCCATTCCCATGATCATTTGTGGATTGGACTTTGGTCATCTACAAGGTTTTCATTGGCTGATTTTCAGAAGTAGATAACCAGACCATTCTTCCTAGTCCATCTTAGTCTGGAAGTTCACCTGAAGCCTGTTCAGCACCGCAGCAACATTCAACCCTCCTCTGAAGGGTGACTGGTAGCTGCGCACGATGTGCATTGGCCAGGATAGAAACTGGGTCCCCTACACGGAAGGGGAGAATTCTACCACTGAACCACCACTGCCGCCTCATATTTACTGACTAGAGGAACCCAAAAGAAAGAAGTCCCAACTGGTTAGCTACCTAAACAGTCCTAGTGGAAACTCTATGACACCAGCAGTCCAGAAAAAATGCACAAGTGAAAAAGAGAAGAAATGCCAGTTGCCTTTTGTGCTGAGTTGCCATAGAAACGGAGGGTTTGCATAACACCATAATTCTATACGAAAAATAAACAAAACCAGAACTGCTCAATACTGTTTCTTAGAAATGCAATCCAGAGGTGGGTCTCTAAGTAAGCTCACTACCATGTAAAAAAAAGTGTTGAAAGAGTATGAGCGAAAGGCAAAAGAAAGAAAAAATAGAAGGGGGAGTGGAGGGACAGGGGAATAAAGAGGGGAAAAAAAATGTGATTAAAAAAACAAATTAAAACTCAAATAAACCCACCCATTTTTTATTGGTTTTCTTAAGAAGCCTTTCCTAACATTTTATATTGAGAATGTAGCAAGGCTGTTTCATTTCACCCAAGGAACAGGAAGAATGATGGTACCATTGACAGAAACAGAAAATTAAGAGAAGATTCTTTGGGAAGAATTTGTAAAGGAGACTCAATAAATGTTTGTTGCTAGACCATTAAATCAACTTAAATTGAATGAAATTAAATGATAGGCTACTAAATGAAAGTGTCCTATTTTTAATCTGTTGAGTTTAAGTTTCCAATTGGACATGTTCCATGGCCTGCCAGAATTATGGACACCTCCTTTCAAGGGGCAAGGCTACATTTCAGTAATGTTGTCTTTAACGCAACAGAAATTGCAGGTCAGTAAGAAACAGAGACAGGCTGCACAGTTTTGTTCATCTTTTATTCCTGATGAAATGCAGGGACAAGCAACAGCCAGGATTTATCTACATGGTTTTACTCTCTGCTTGTGAGAAACTGGAGGAATTCTTCAATCATCCCAGGAGTCTGGAGCTCTCTAGTTCAAAATACGTTGAGTTCAGGTGATAAGAGGGAATTTGCCTGCAACAAAGCTGAGCAAAACTGTGGCATCCTCTCTTCTAGAAAGGGTCTAACCCTTCGTATCACATCCCTCAGACAGAAAGGACGGGTACAGTATTGTGCCCAACTGATACTTGGGATGCCCAAGGTCAGAATTCTCCATATTTTTAAAGAAAAATATAAAAAGCAAGCAGACATAATTTATAAACAAAGAGTAGTTTTAAAGAGGAAATTTGGAATTGCTTTATGATCTTGCTTGTGGCAGAAGTTTATCTTTGTAGAAGGTATCTATCTCTGGGTGGGGACACACAGATCTTTGCAATATTGTTTAGAAACGATATATAATAGTCATGCCCTTTAATGCTATTTGCTACCATAAGAAGAAAACTTGCTCCATGTGGGTTTCGTATAACAGGGTCCCAGTCACTGAGGTGATTTTCTCAAGGTGAGGGGAAAGGCTGGAAGGCTGGAGCTGGAGAGGGTAGGTTGGATGGGGGTAGCATTAAGGTCCTCATTCTACCTATTGAGGGACTGACCACATTCACCCCATTTCAAATCTAGGGGAACTGCACAAGCTTCTCATACAATGTTCCCCTCCATCCCCCACCAGCACCATGACAGCCTCTTTTTTCTACTTCTATAAGTCAGCAGGAAAAATAACATTTCCTAAATAAGGCATTCATTTCTCATCAGAATAGAACCTGCTTTTATGTAGCTACACATAAGCTTCCTTACCGAAGTGCCGAATTCAAAAGCAGCTATAAATAAAAAGAATTTGCTCTTATCATAAATAAAAAATTGTATATGCAAACTTATTTGCAGTAAAATCTTACAATAAAAATATAATTTATACCCTAGTTTCTCCTGTGTATTTTATGTAATATCCCAGTAAAATATTTCCATTTTACAACATGTACCTATTAAAACCATTCCTTATAAAACTGTCGGCATAAAATAAAATACAAAGACTTGGAGGGAAAAAAAATCTATCAAAAAGAGGTGATGAAGGGCAACAAAAAGATGCTTGTGGGAACCCTCCCAGTGAGGTATAAATAACAGCAATATGGAGGCCGTAGAAGGTGCTGATAATTAACTCGGATAGTTTAAGGTGAGAAATACTTAAATCTTTCCTAGAATGTCATTTTTTTCTCTCTCTCTATGCTAACAAGGAATTCTTCTATCACAATAAAATTTGGAGACAGGACCCTATGAGTAAGGTAGAATGAGTCTACCCATCAAGTCAATTAAGAAGACACTATCCTAGAAATGGCAAATATTGTCTGTGAAAAATGCTGCCCAGCGTTTGACTGAAGTCGACAAGGTGTGTGAGGATTATACACCTGCCCCTCCCAACTATAGAAGAAGTTGCAGCCCGTTAGTCAAGGGCCCACTAAAACCAGCTTATTGGATCAGTCATTCTTCCTTGTGGTTGTAACAGCAATGTTGTTCATTGCATTGTGTTCATTTTGAAATAATTTGAAATTTACAGAAAACGTGAAAGAATTACGGAACTTCCAGATGCGTTTCTTCCAGGTTCTTCAAACACGTACTTTATTATTCTTTCATGTGTACATACATATATATGTTTATGTTTCTGAATCACTTGAGAGTATGTTGCAGGTTTATGATACCCCTAAAACTTCAGTGTGTATTTTGGGTCACTTTCTGACATAATTAGAGTAAAATTATCAACCAAACCAAATCCATTGCCATCAAGTCAATTCCAACTCCTAGTGACCCCACAGGACAGAGTAGAACTGCCCCAGAAAGTTTCCAAGGAGTGGCTGGTGGATTCGAACTGCCAACCTTTTGATTAGCAGCCGAGCTCTTAACCACTGTGTCACCAGGGCTCCAAAAGTTATCAAAATCAGGAAAATAATATTTACTCTTATCTAATCTGTAGATTTTATTCAATTTTTTGCCAACTGTTCCAATAACAGTCTTTACGGGGTGGGGGGGAAGGAGCAGAATGAAAGATCTAAAAAAAGAGGAAAAAATAAAAGAAAATTCTGGTCCAGTTCCAATCTGGGGTCACACATTTCAGTCAATAGTCATGTCTCTTTAGTTTCCTTTGATCTGGAATAGTTGCTTGGTCTCTTAGTTTTTCCTCACCTTGACATTTTTTTGAAGAGAACAGGCCGGTCACTTTGTAGAATAACTTGGGTCTATCCGATATTTCCTCACGATTATATTCATATTATACATTTTTGGCAGGAATACCATGGAGATGTGTCTTTCTCAGCATATCATATCAGGAGGTACATACTGATTTGTTCCATAAACGGTGATGTTAGCTTTGATCCTTGGTTAAGGTGGTGTCCATCACAAAAGGACTATTTTTCCTTCTGTAATTAGTAAGTGGAGATTCTTTGATATTAAGATAAATATCCTGTTCTTCGTCAAATTTTCACCCAATAGCTTCAGCATCTGTTGATGACTCTTGCCTAAATCTTGTTAAATGATGAAGGTCAGTAACTCTTAATGAAAAAGGAACACCTTGTTCCAAGGAAAGGGTATATCAGTACCTCTGGGGGAACAGATGGTCTGATTTTTGAATTAGAAAATAAAGAAGCACCTATTTTTACCTCAATCTACATAAAGTGAAGAACAACAAAATTGTTCTAGTTAATATAAATATAGAACATAGACTCCATTTTATGTGCATCAATAATTCTTCACGGAAGGATGAGGTTTTTATTGCTATCAAAAAGGTCATAGGTTTAGAAAAGTTGAGAAACACTGGATTAGATGCTTTTCTTTCAAGAGAAATTAACCTCCATTTTAGAAAATGAAATGGCTGTTTTTCTCCTAAATAATTGCTCTTATTTCTATCTAAAGTCACTTTAAATTGTGTAACCAACCAAGTTTTTCCTTTTGACAGCACCTGGCAGAAAATTTGGAGCTCAAGTTGTGGTCAATTCATAGTGCGAGGTCTTAAAATTTGAATTTTGGTCTTATTCCTAAACCATTTTTGTTTTCAAGCTTGTTTTTCTTTTTTCTTTTGCTCCAACTTCTTATTTATGTATCTTATTTTATTAGGTATTTGTTGGCAGTCAAACTGAAACTTTGTGGAATAAGGCAAGCATACAAACTGGTTGATAAAATAGTCTATACTTTGTTTTATCAGGTGCTCTGTCTGAAATCTTCGGAAATCTATTTTTTTCATAAGCCAGGGCTATTTTTTTTTTTTTTTTTCCCACTTAACATGTTGGAGGGTGGGGAGAAATAGTGAAAGAGCTCAACAGAAATTTGAAGTCACTGTTATTGGTTAATGCAGTAACTGCATTTATACTTACATGGACTCTCAACTAATCAGATTGGTTATTGAGTATCACCTAGAACCAGGTCCCTCTTGGTAGAGATGAAAGAGCACTGACCCAGACACCAGAAGGCCCAGAGATGGTTTACTTCTACCTCTTCCATAGATCAGGTATGTGACTATGGGTAAATTAGTTCAGCTCTCTAAGCTTCAACATCCTGGTCAAAAACTAGCAATAACAGCACCTAAACTGCCTACCTCGCCATATATTAAAATAAAAGTTTAATGTATGATATGAATGTGCTTCCAGGCCTGCAAGATACTGTTCAAATAAGGATTCCTTATGATCATCACATTCTTGTCATGTGGTAGGGGGATGCATTCATACAATCCAAGGGGGATTGGAGCATTTTGTTGAGCAGGAGGGAAGAGGAAGGACAGAAGGGGAGAGAAGGAAAAGAGAGTAGGCTTTATCTACATGGATGGTAGGAAAGCCCCAGTATCCCCCATAACTTCTCCACCTAATAAATCAAGTTAAGACAAAATCACTCTGATGATGATGATGATTGCCAGTCTTTGAGCTCTAACCATATGTGAGGTACTATACTAAGGGGAAAAATAAATAGATATATACCTATATCTGTATCTCTATCTCTATCTATCTATATTTCACTTAATCTTCAGAGCAATACTATAAGGTACTATTAATATCCCAGTTTTATAGATGAGGAAATTTTGGTCTAGAAAAGTAGAATGACTTGACCAAAAGCACACAGTAAATGAATGGTAAGATTTAATTACAAGCCCCTGGAAGAGAATGCACAATAATTTGATGGCCTAAGTTTCTTTAAATCGAAACTGTAGGATTCTAACTCATTTTAAAAAATCTGTTGCCTTCGAGTCAATTCTGACTCATAGTGGCCCTATAGGACACTTCCTGAAAAGAAGTTTGTATAGCAAGAAGGAGAGGGGGAGAGGCAAGGAACACAGACTAAGGGGGCTGCGTGGAATAGGCAGCCCGGGGAGCCTGTGACCTGACCTGCTGGTAAAATGAGGTGGCTGGGCTACATGAGCTCTGAGGCTCTTCCTCTGGGCAGTGTCTGAAATATAGACCCGGGAGCTGATCCTCAAAGTGGGAGAACCTGGGCAAGCTTACGGAAATGGTTAAAATATTTAGTATGGATCACTCTATTGTAGATCTCACGCTGGTGTCTTAATTTTTACAATTAGGGCACTGAGGCTAGGGAAGGGAGAAGCCATAGTCACACAATCACACAGAAAGCTACTGACCTGCTAGGATTCAAACCTGGGTCTCTTAATAACTGAGTCAGCATTATTTTACTCCTCCACTGTGTCTCATGTCCCTCAAGGAGAATATATACTGCAAATTGTGCTGGTCATATTTTCCATAATAATGATATTAATTATCCTACATGGCTACACCAAACTTCAAAAGCACTTTCAAATGTATTTTCTCATTTGATCCTTAATAACAACTCTCAGCACAGGCATCACCATATGGATATGCCCATTTTACAGATGAAGAAACTGAGGCCCAAAGAAATCAACTACTTTATCAAAGATTAAACAGTCTGAAGATGAGAACATACAGAGCACCATTATCCCAATTTGAGAGTCAGGAGGCCTGAGTTCTAACACATGCTCTGTTGTTCATCACAAAATGAACAGTTTTTTTTTTTCTCTCCCTCTCTCTTTCTGAGCCACAGATTCTGCATCTGGGGAATGTTTATCAAAAGACTAAGGTTTCAGAGAGATCCCTAAACATCAAGTGCATAAGTGTGTGTGTGTGTTTTCAGTTCAATGATCATCTAGATAAATGACTATTCTGGATTATCCGGAAGACCACGTCATGCCCAGGTAATACCATAAGACTGAAGTGCCTAGTTTGCAATCGTGTTCACAATCACGATTGTAGATGATGCTGTGATGTGCCGCCCAGATTCCCTTTAGAAACTTGTTCTCTCAGCTGTTGGGAGTGCCACTGGCTGAGAGCTCTCTGCTTAGTCCTTCATGGAAATTTTATCAGCTGAAGGTCCAGTTCCCCTGCAAGGCAGCCTGCATAAAATGACTGGTAACTTAGAGGTTTAAAGCAGGGCTTTCCACCCTGCTAAGAATTTGCATTTCTAACAAGTTCCCAGGCAATGTTAATGCTGCTGGTTAAGAACCAATTATGAGAACCACTAGTAGAGCTCTCAAATCCAAACCCACAGCCATGGAGTCGATTCTGACTCATAGCGACCTTACAGGACAGAGTAGAACTGTCCCATAGGGTTTCCAAGGCTGCAAATCTTTACAGAAGCAGACTGCCACATCTTTCTCCAGAGGGGCAGCTTGTGGGTTCGAACCACTGACCTTTTAGTTAGCAGCTAAGCATTTAACCACTGCACCACCAGGGCTCCTATTAGTAGAGCAGTGGTTCTCGAATTTATTACATGTAAGAATCACCCAGGGATCTTGTTAAAATGTAAATTTTGATGCAGTGTATCTGGGGTGGAAATGCAAATCTCAGAAGGGATTTGAACCAGAACAAACCAGTTAGAAACCCTAGTATAAAGGTCCAGCCCCCTGAGCACAGCTTGGTACAACCCTAGTCTGTCACAGCTCCAGAGCCCCCTGTGGGAATGGCTGAGGCATAGTGGAGACAGAACTGGAACTCAACTTCTACCTCTGCCTTGCGCTGCTTCCTTTCTCTTCCCTCCCCTTTCTTTCCACAAAAGCCCTGATCCCAAGAACACGCCCTAATAAGCTTCCTACATGCTAATCTCCATCTTAAAGTTTGCCTCTTAGAAAGCTTGCAACAATGATATAGCAAGAGATTTCCTAAAGTAACTGTGTAGTTGGTGATCATCAAATTTCTCACATTGCTATCTGTAGACTCATCAAGTATTTGAAAAACATAGACCAGCAGATCCTGGGGTCCTTCCTGACTCTGATATTCTCTGTCTCCATCATCCCTTCACTATCTCTCCCCAGGTCTACACCGCTGCCCACCCCATGGTGCCCACATTTCTCCCCTACCCCCTATATCTTTCATCTGATTCATTTTTGCAACATTCAATGAGAATCCCTGTGCAGCTGATTCAGGATACATCAGAGTTATCATTAGTTACAATGGTACTAATGTTAATGAAAGATTAAAGAAAATCTGATCATCAGAAAACTAAGGGAGTCCTGGTGGCACAATGGTTAAGTGCTCCGCTGCTAATCAGAAGATTGACAGTTCGAACTCACCCAGCAACTCACAGGAGAAAGACCTATTGATCTGCTTCCATAAAGATTATAGCCTAGAAAACCCTATGGGGCAGTTCTACTCTGTCACATGGGAACCAACTTGACAACACCCGACAACAACAATATGTAATATGGTAGTATTATGTATATGGTAGAGCCCTGGTGGCATAGTGGTTAAGAGCTTGGCTGCTAACCGAAAGGTCAGCAGTTCAAATCTACTAGCTACTACTTGGGAACCCTATGGGGCAGTTCTACTCCATCCTATAGGGTCACTATGAGTCAGAATGTACTCAATGGTGACAGGTGTTTATTTATATAGCGGTACTACCTATAATGTTTTGTATATGTTATATATGTTTATAATTTGTTATAACAATTATTTGCATTTTGAAAAACCTCTTTGAAGAAGTTATTTCAGTTTTATCTCCTTCAGGTCTTACCATTCATTCATTTATTGCATCAGTCAACAAATGCTTGTTGAGCACCTACAATATGCTAGGCATTATTTCAGAGGCAAGTAAACAAGACAGAAGAAGCCCCTGTCCTTATGGATCTTACCTTTCGATAAGAGAATCAGACAGTAAACAAGTGAAAAAATACACAAACAATATAATTTCAAATAATGGTAATTGCTATGAAAACGAAACAGAATAAAATATTCAAGACGGAAAAAAGGGAAGGATGATTTTATATAGGATGGCCAAGAGGCCTTTTGGATATTTAATCAGGGACCTGGGTAATGATAAGAAGAAAGCTACGCAGAGAAGACAAGAGCGTTTCCAGCAGAGATAAAAGGCCTGAGGCAGCAACCAACTTAGTGTGTTTGAGTAACAGCAAGAAGGTCTGTGTGGGTGGGCTGTGCTTGCACAGGAGGGCAAGCAGAGGAGGGGAGATGGAAGGGCCGGGGCAGGAGGTCCAGATTTTGCAAGCCTGTAGCCTCAGCGATAAGAACCTGGGCCCTGAAGTCCACAAACCTAGGTGTGTCTTCTGGCACTGCTCATTACTCTTCTCGACTGAGGTGTTTAACCTCACTGTCCCTCAGTTTTCTCATATATGAAACAGATATAATAATAGCAGCTACTTCATACAATCATTACGAGAATTAAGTGGGATCAAGCAAAGTGTTTTGCACTGTGTTTGGCACAGGCAAGCTCTCAAGAAGCATCAGCTATTATTTACTGATCCACTCTGACTTCTCCATTAATTGAACTGCACAATTCAGGGTTCAAGGATACTTTATAAAACTTTTCTCCTAGGATAAGCAGTAAACTCCTTAAGGGTAGGAAATCTGTCTGCTTTCAGCCCCACAGCACCTAGCACAGGGCTGCACACAGTAGGTACTCAGTAAAGATATCTAACCGGAGGAAATATCTGTGAAAGGTGGTTCCTGAGAGTAGTAACGAGCCAGCTGTGAAATGCTGGCAATAAATCACGCAGCTCTATGCTTAACTCTATATAAAATTCATAATAGGCACGATTTGTTTTTAAACTCAAGCTATGTGAAATGCTTTTAGATCATCCTAACATATTCCGATGCATGCTTACCTTAGGTAATGTGTTGTCTCAGGAGTGAGTCCCTGGATCTGCCGTAAGAGCTAATTTTTATCAACAATTAGGAAAAGAGACGTTTCTCTGATTACTCACCCAATTTCTGAACAAATGGCTCCTCCACCAACCATTATACATACCTCCCCAACACCATCAGCATTTCCAAGTTCTGACTTCTCATTCTAATCATGCTAGGTATGTAATCAAGCCCCTCCTGGGAGATAAGCTAATTATCTCCTCCGGCTATGAACAAGCACTTGGGTTTGGTTTCTGACCATGTTGCCTAATGAGAGAACACCCCAGAAGAGCTGAAGGGCTTGTCAGCTACCACTCCAAGACCGTTTATGGCATCTAGAGGCTGTGGGCCAAAACGACTCCTGCCTTTATGCACCAGGTTCCCACTGCCTGTTTCTGGCAACACCGTGCTGGGCATAGCTCTGTCTGTTCTCCTCTGGCCAGTCCAGCTGTGTGCCCTGTCGCTGGGGCTGGGCTCCTGGTGCTCACCTGCACCTCCTGCAGCCGGCTCATGGCCCAGAACAGGATGTCCCTCTGGAAAGCTGACCTGCCTCCCGCTGAGCCTTCCAAGACAGATAAGGGAGGAAATCAGCTTTTCTGTCCTCCATCGCCGGCTGCCAGGGACAGCAGGACCCAAAGACTCAAACAGAAATCACCCGCCTATCTCCATGTTTTAAACCCCAGGTTTAATCCAGCTCAGAGTGGGATTAACTGTCTCAGAGACTGCTAATTGCCAGATGGCGCTGATAGCCAGCCTCTGAAGTGTGTGAGTCAGAGGTTGTCATGGAGCCTCAGAAAGTCAGAATTGGAAGGGATCTCAGAGAGCCAGGCCAACCTTAATTTCCCTCATTATAACAACAGGGAAACTGAGGCCCAGAGAGGCAAGATGATTTGCTCTTGCATACACAATGAGTTAGCAGCAGGTGCCTGGGACCTTAATATGGGTTTGTTTGAATTGAGGGGAGAAAGAGAAAAAAGTATTGAGAGAAGCCAATGTGCTCCTAGTTAATTATGCCCTGTTGTCCCCAGAGAGAGGCAGAAGCGAAGAAAGGGAAGCTAATGAAGACCTTCTATATTCCAGATGTGATGTTAGCTGCTTTCGTGTGTAATGTTGTTATCAGCTGCCATCAAGTCGGCCCTTGATTCATGGTGATCCCATGAACAATAGAATGAAATGCTACAGGTCCGGCACCATCCCCATTATTAGTTGGGAATCAGGTAGTCATGATCCACAGGGTTTTCCTTAGCTGATTTGTGGAAGGAGATCGCCAGGCCTTTCTTATTCTGGAAGCTTGGTTGAACCCTGTCCAGCGTCACAGCAATCTGACAGGCAAGTGGAAGCTGCATATGAGGTGCACTGGCCCAGAATGCAACCCAAGGCTCTAATCTTCTATCTGCCACCGACACATGGGATTTGGGGGGAATCGCTTCCCCTCCAGGATGTCCTAGTACCGCATATGTATAATGAGGAGGGCAGATTGGATTGTTTCTAAAATAGTAGAATGTTTAACTGCATCAAAATTTTAAAAACAGATTGCTGGGCCTCATCCTCAGAGATTCTGACTCAGGAGGTGTGGGATGAGGCCTGAGAAGCTGCATTTCAAACAAGCTCCCAGGTGACACTGATATGCTGGTCTATGGACCACACACAAAAGTACATTGCTCTAAGAGTTAGCAGCCAACTCTGAAGTCACACATGCTATTTGAACAAGAAATTCATATACACACACGTGCTTGTACACACACATGCACGCTTAAGAAAGGGAGAGAGAAAAAGAACTCCAAACTAACAAATCAGTTCCAACTGGATCCAAGCCTTCATGTTTTCTTAAACTCTTGAAACTATCTCAAACATTAATACATTGCAAGCCAAACCTAAACTCAAATATATGTCCTATGGCTCAAGTTTTTTCCTTGGAGGAGAATCAAATGCTGTCTTATACCCAGAGAGCCTGGAAGCCTGCATGAGAGGGTCTCACTAACACAAGTGGAGGCTTTGAAGCACCTTTGGCACCTGCAACACCCAGACATTTGCTACGTTCCCTAGGAGGGCTGAAATCAGAGAGGAGTACCACTGGGATGAAGATAAACCAGGGGTGCTCACCATCATTCCTGTGGTATATCAGGAGGTCCAGGGCCCTGAACTCTCCAACCTAAGCACAGCCAACCACCCAGGAAATTTCTGCATGTACAGCAACACAAATACATGTATATTGAAAAGCCCAGAAAAATACCTGGATTGCCCCAGGAAAGTGCCTGACTCTTGACAAGCTATACTCATGAGCCAAATACCCAAGATCAAAACTACCTTTGGAAGGGTCTTATGGATTTTGCAGGAAAAAAACAAAAGGAAGCGTGAGGGTAAGATGGAAACTCAGGGCATGGAAGCCAGAGAGATTCCAGAAGACTTTTCCTCTCAGTTACGACGAGTGGTGACTAAAGTCCAGGAAAGATTGGCATTGGTGTCATTTTTGTCCTTTGGGCCTACAAAAGGGCCTGACATCATTGTAGACATAGTAAATGATGTGGCCAAAGATATCACATATGAGGGCATAAAATAAAAGGAAGAAAAAGCCTCCTTTCCTGAGTCCCTATGAGACACCCAAGGGGCTTGTCTTGGCATTAAAGCCAAGTATCTTGCCCACAATGCCATCTAAAGTTTGTCTCTCCAGCCCTTTCTTTCATACCTTTCTAATGGGAAGCACTAAAAACATCTGCAATAAAAAGTATATTTAAATGATTGTTAAAAATGTGATCCCAAAACTATGCAAACATCATCAATAATCCCTCTGATGGAATATATAATATAAAAAGTCAATTTAACAATAATATGTATAATGAGGTTTACCAACACATCCATGAGGTACAGTCAAAATAGAGGGGGTGGGAGAAGAAGTAAAAATATATGTATCTCCCCATCTTAGAGAGCAGAGAGTTAATAGATACCATTTACTTCTGGCACTGATAATGTGATATATAATTGACTTGACGTCAACAGGTTATGGTAAGCTGAAATATTTTTCCATTTAATGTAACCATTAATAGAATTTAAAAGGGATTATATTCCACGGAAATTGCCAGAAAGGAAATCAGAAAATACAGGCAACATAAGAGAAGAAAGAAAATGGCATAACAACAACCAAAAATAAAGGAGGCATACACAAAAGAAAACAGAAAAACATGATAGCTGATTTAGGATAAATTTTAAAAACACTGTTTGTGCAGTTATCGTGCAATACAGCATTTCTACCCTCTCCCTCCTCATTGCTGCCGTTCATCATCCCCTTTTTCTCTCCCTTTTCTCATTAAAGACGGTGGCACCGGCCTCATAGAATTTTCTGTCACTGTGAGTCTTTTTGGAAGCCCTGGTGGAGTAGTGGTTAAGTGCTACAGCTACTAACCAAAGGGTAGGCAGTTCGAATCCACCAGGAGCTCCTTGGAAACTCTATGGGGCAGTTCTACTCTGTCCTATAGGGTCACTATGAGTTGGAATCGACTCAATGGCTCTGGTTTTTTGTGTGTGTGTGTGTGTGAGTCCTTCCATCATTCTGAGTGACTCCAGGATCCTGGTCCAGCACCTTGGTGTCTCAGTCCCTTGGTTTCTTTATCTCAATTTCTTCAACTCTAGCAATTGACTTTCTCCGTTCCACCCCAGCCACCCCACAGCCACTGTCACTCATTGGAGCTTATCATCACCAAAACCATGCCATCTCCCAGTCATTAAGTCAAGCACAGCTCTTGACATTTTAGCTGTAAGAGGAGAGAAGGCAGATTCAATGGAGGATTTTTGCTTGGTTGAGATTTTTAATGAAAGAATGAGTTTTTTTTTTTTTTAAAGCCAACAGAAAGGATTACAATAAAAGGAAGAGGATGAGCATACGGAAAAGAAAAGGGAAAATTACTAGTTGCACATTGTGAAGATAACAGGTGGAAATGGGGTCCAAAGAAAAGGTGGGGGGAGACACTGGTCTTAGAGGTAAATACTGCTGCAATTGTGAACTGCATATCAAACTTAGAGAATGAGACCAAAGAGGTACCTAGAAAAAATTCCATTTCATTGTTTAACAAAGGAATAACGTAAATAACTACCTTAAGAAGTCAGGAAAAGAATATGATAATTTGAGGAAATTTTGTACAAGTAATAAAGATATAGTATCACGAATTAATGACTCCTAAGAGAAATAAATAAATAAATTTGAGAGCTGTCTCTTTAGAAAAAAAAAAAAACAGAAGTATACCTAGTTGATAAAATTAAGAAAAAAAAATTAGGAATAAAAAATGTGATTTACCCACAAATCTGAAGTTTACTTTTAAAAAACTAAATGAATACAATTTTCAACCCTGCTAATAAATTCGAAAATCACTATGAAAAAAAAAAAAGGTTTTGAGAAATCTGTAAATTTCCAAAAATGATTCAAAAACTAAACAATTCGGTAGTTCGACAATCATAGCAAAACCTGAAAGAGTTGAAATGGAAACACACAAACACATGCGCACGCAGAAGGTGCGCTCAGGTGAAATCTTTCATATTCTCTGCGGAAAGATAATTCCCAATGCTATCCAGGTCCACAGTCCCTTATTTACAATTCTGAAATCAAAAAACATTCTGCAAACACATTTTTTTCATAAAACATTTGAAGGCAAAATCTGTTCAGAACTCCATGAGCAGCAAAATTTGACCTGAATAGATCTGAGGCTATATTATTCCACTTACTGTTTACATGTTTTGTTGTGAAATAGTAAAGTATTTTACTATGTACTGCTGCCTCAGCCCCCACAGGATGAGACAACACATGTACCATAGAGGGTATGTACCTCATTACTTTATCACCTGTATAAAAATACAAGGATTCTAATTTCAGAAACATATCCGTACTTAAGGGTTTCAGAAGAGGCCTTGCGGACCTGTATAAACTCTTACGGACAGAAAAAAAATGAAAAGTTTCAGAACTATTTTAAGAAGTTAGCATAACCTTGATCTAAAATTTGGCAAAAGGTGGTTCACTCAAGAAAGAAAACTGAAGTCTTATGTCATCGGACAAAAAGAAGCAAAAAGCTTATGTGAGAGGTATTTTTCACTTTTCAAACCTGGTGAGAAAAAAATAGGGTCACGTTTTAATATTCAAGGTTAAATAACTATTAGTACTGATCCTACCTTCACAAAAACATCACTTTTCATTCCTTCCTGGCACACAGTTTGTGAAAATTCCAAGAATCTCAAGGACACTTACTCTACACAAATAGTACTGGTTACTAGTTTTGTAAAAAGAATAAGCTAGGAAATTAGTCCACCAGAGGGCCAAATGTACTGCTGCTATTATCATCAGACCACACACACTGTGTCTCTGTTAAAAGGATGTGACCCAGCAACAGGCGTCATCCTTGCCTATGGACCAGTGCTTAAGAGTGGAGGAGGCACTCGTAGCCACTGAAACCAGGAATTCCAGTGCTCCTGGGCCACTGCCACAAGAATTGGGATGGCTATGTCACACACCACCTAAGCTAGTCCTGTAGCAATCTCTACCAGGATGCAGGGAAGGGAGGGGAGACAACTCTGCCCAAGTGTAACGCCCACCCATGGTCATTCCATGTCGTTCAAGTTCTGAGAACCCAGTGTTACCGCTCACTTAAACAGCTCTTCCTCACATCCCAGCTATTCTTCCAAAGACACTTAAATGGTGCCAAGGTGACTGAGTCCAGGGGGTTTCCAGCCTCAATCACATACTTCGAGCTGGCACCCTGCCCCACAGGAGAGAAAGAAATCCTTCTCTCAGTCCAAAGGACTGCCCATTTCCTGACTGTTGCTGTCTGATCAGTTTTGACTCATAGCAACCCCATGTGACAGGGCAGATTTGCCCCATAGGGTTTCCTAGGCTGTAATGTTTACAGGAGCAGATCACTGAGTCTCCTGCACAGCTACTGGTTGGGTTCGAACGACCAACTTTTCAGTTAGCAACTGAGCACTTGTGGTGCCAGGGCTCCTTCTATTTCCTGTTTATCCTTAGTTATATTAGTTTCAAAGGGAAATTTGACCTTGTGATCTCCAAACTAAACAACGGCAAAATGAATTATGCAAAGTTAAGTAGTAGTGCTCTATCACTAAGTAAATGTTATTACAGGAATGCAAAAATATTAGGAAAAAAAACTAAATAAAACATCATACCAAAAAATCAAAGGAGAAAAATTACATACCTTCTTAAAATATGAGGAAGTACCTTTAGTATGCATTTCTAATTTATAACAAGAACCACCATAACAAAACCATTTCATAAACTAGAAGTGGAAAATGACTTCCTTGATATGATAAAAAGTACAATCTGTCCCAAGCCAAAAGTCATTAATTGCTAGTTAAAAATAAGTAATGTTATCATTGTCATAAAATAATGAGACAAAACTGTTTATAGTCATTATTTACAGTGTTCTAGAAGCTCTAGAAGGATTTCGTTTTGCTTGGATTCACAATCAATGCCCATGGAAGCAGCAGTCAAGAAATTTCCTTTGTGGAAACGTGCTGCAAAACTCCTCTTTAAAGTGTTAAAAAGCAAAGAAGTCACTTTGAGGACTAAGGCGCGCCATGGTATTTTCAATCACCTCATATGCATGCGAAAGCCGGACAATGAATAAGAAAGACCAAAGAAGAATAGATGCCTTTGAATTATGGTGTTGGCAAAGAATATTGCCATGAACTGCCAGAAGAACAAACAAATCTGTCTTGGAAGAAGCACAGCCAGAATGCTCATTAGAAGCAAGAATGGCTAGACTTTGTCTCAGGTACTTTGGACAGTCATCAGGAGGGACCAGTCCCTGAAGAACATCATGCTTGGTTAAGCAGAGAGTCAGCAAAACAGAGAAAGATCCCCAACAAGATGGATTGACACAATGGCACCACCTAGATCTGCACATACGGCTGATTGAGCACTTGAAATGTGGCTAGTCTGAACTGAGATACACACAGGATTTTGAAGACAGTATATAAAAAAAAAAAGACAGTGAAATATCTTGTTAATAATTTTTCTATTTGTTATGGATTGAATTGTATCTCCCGAAGAGGTATGTTGAAGTCCTAACCCCTGGACCTGTGAACGTGACCTTCTTTGGAACTGGGGTTTTTCTTTCGTTATTTAGTTAAGTCAAAGGAAGAGGTCATACTAGAATGGGGTGGGTCCTAGCTTTCATCCTTTCTGAGTGATATCTTATAAAAGGGAGAACAGACACAGAAAAAGTCACACACAGGGGTAAGACGTCCTGTGAAGATATATCTATGAGCAACGAAGGGACACCAGGGATTACTGGCAGCCACCAGAAGCTAGGTGAGAAGCATGGAACAGTTCTTCCTTCTTCAGAGCCCTCAGAGGAAATCAACACAACTGATACCCTGATTTGATCTTCCAGCCTCCTGATGGAGAGAATAAATATCCATTTGCTGAAGCTACCCGTTCAGTGTGTTTTTGTGTTGTTGTAGTTTTTATGGCAGCCCTAGGAAACTACAACGATATTGATGACACGTTGAAACAATATTTTAAGTATACTGTGTTAAACAAATGTATATTATGAAAATAAATTTTACCTCTTTGTTTTAATATTCTTTAACTCTGGCTATAGAAAACCTAAGCTACAAACATGCCTGGCATTGTATTTCTATTAGACCATGCTCTTTCAGACAGTGTAGGTTAAAAAAAAAAAGTCTTTAACCACAAGAAATAAGAAGGCTGAATTATTACTGTCTGAGAATGAGATGTTTACATGAGAGAATCAACTGATAAACTGTAAGAAATATTTTTTTAAATAATTATTATTTAGAAACTAATGGCTTTTTCCCCCCTGTGGTAGCATTAGCCAGCTAGAAAATACAAAGGAAAAATAAATCCCTTTTAATTGTCCACAGAGTATGTAGTATACTTAAGAATAAATTTTACAAGGAATGTAAGACATTTGTTGCTGTTAGCTGCCATGGAGTTGTTGGCCCTTGACTCGTGGCAACCTCCTGGACAACAGAACAAAATGCTGCTGCTGGTCCTGAGCCATCTCCATGGTGGGTTGCTGATTGTACCATTGGGATCCATAGGGTTTTTATTGCCTGATTTTTGGAAGTAGATTGCTAGGCCGCTCTTCCTAGTCCATCTTAGCCTGGAACCTTCACTGAAACCTGTTCAGTATCATAGCATCACACAACCTTCCACTGACAAATGGGTTGGTGGCTGCACGTGAGGTGCATTGGCCAAGAATCAAACCTGGGTCTCCTGCATGGAAGATGAGAGTTCTACCACCGAACCACCCATGTCCCCAATTTATATATGAATAAATAGCTTTAAAGGCTTGTTTCTTCTTCTCCCACAGTTTAGAGAACTGAAGCTGTTCTCTGAGAACTTGGCCTAAAACTCAGTCACATTTTTAACTCACCACTTTTCAAGTCACTACACTCATCAGACTAACAGATTTTAGTGGATGGTGCCTGGGTGACCACCTTCTGAACATAATATGTAACCCACAATAAAAAAAACAACAAACTCAACTGTTTCTCCATGTTGAAAGAAATACTATTGATGAAGGCTTGCCTAAGGATATAGAACTACAGCTTTCCTCCAGAGACTAGTCTTCCCATGGATTAAACCAGACTGGCAGGTAAACACAAGGCTTATAATCCATCCCCCTTTGGTGCTGTTCTCAAAAGCCGAAAGCATGAGGTATGGTATAAGGAGCGGCCTGATAAAGCTGGCCGCTGCATTTACTAGTACATGTCATGGAGCGCAACAATTACTTTATCATCCTATTTCCTACTACTGCCTCCATGTAGAATCTTTGTCTCTGGATTCAAAACTAGAACTTGTTTGATTCTTCTAAGTCTGTTCATTTTGGGGGCAGTGTGATTCATACAATCGATTCTCCTCCTTTTGCCATTAGATGCTGGCAAACTTAGGACCAAATGTGCAGCACATTTCCATCGAACGTGGTAGAGCCCACAGCAAACAATTTGACTAACGACCTTGTTTTTGGCTCCATCTTACTTTTTTTACCTTTATTTTCCTTTCACTTTAATTTCTTTACTTACTTACCTGAACACTACTTTGTAAAGCATGATACACCAGTTATAATTACACACTGACTTTATGGTTTGTCTCTTTCTCCCTTTAATTTTTTTTTTTTTTTTCTTTTAAATGTTGGGCTAGTTCTTCTATTTACCCCAGATAAAAATTAGGACAAGTCTCTTAACAGTTTTTGTTATTTTTAGGCAATAAACTTCTTTTTATGATAGTCAAAACTTCAACCTTTATTTAAAGTCAGCCTTTTCACTCTCTCACAGCTTAGGTACAAGGAACAGATGGGAAGTCTGCTGGTTTCTTTGCTCCATCAACACTCTCCCACCACACTTCTCCAAAGCAGTTTCAGGAGCATAGAAGTATTTACAGGACTAGTAAGTGGGGGTGATCTAGCTAGGGTGGTCAACTGTCTCAGTTTGTCTGGGGCTAGGGGTTTCCCAGGATGCAGGAAAGTTTGGTGACCTTGATCTGGCATTAGCACCCTCTTTTTTAGACTTAATAGTGGTTAAGTGCTATGGCTGCTAACAGAAAGGTCAGCAGTTCAAATCCATCAGGCGGTCCTTGGAAACTCTATGGAGCAGTTCTACTCTTTCCTATAGGGTCGCTATAAGTCAGAATCGACTCAACTGCCACAGGTTTGGTTTTTGGTTTTAGACCTAATAGTCTGAATCAGCTAGACGGCAATGGGTTTAGTTTTGGTTTTAGACCTAATAGACTTAGTTGTGGCCACTTTTTAAAGTAAATGGCTCCACCTTGCTGGAAACCTCTCACTTTTGGTGTGGGCAAGTACAACTCTATCCTGGCTGGTCACTTGTGACTCCTTCTGCAGCACCTAGAAAATCTGTGTAAACCTCAATCCTTTTCCTACCAGGGTCCCATTGTGCCTCCCCTGGTCCCTTTTACAGGCTCTAAGAGAGCCTGCCGTGACTTTTACACCTGGCCCACAGCTAGGAGACACTGGAGCACTCTTGCCATCATCAGCCCTGGGAGAGAGGCCAACCCTACAGAGCACAGCCCTCTCTCCCATGCTCTCCTTCAGCTCAGTCCACCAGCCAGCTCCTCATCCTCTGCATTTCTCAGGCACAATTCTGACCCAGTCCTCTGTGTTCCCAATAGAGGACTCATATCGATATGACACTCTACAAATGGTCCTACTGAAGCCCTTTCCCCCAAGCATGATGAAAAACACTACTTCCCATGCCTTCCTCATAAGGGGAGAGAACTCGCAGCAAACCAACAGCCGTCCCCCACATTCCTCCTCCCCCAAAAAATACTCCTTTTTACTTTCAATTTTTAATTCTTTTATTTTTTCCAAGTGGATGAGAAGTTTAAGATGGTCGAACTGCTTTTCTGTAATCTTCTTTATCAATTCTCTGCCATGGCAGTCACCTCACTTTGGAGAGTGGAACCTATAGTCTTGCAGGATTAGCTAAGGTTTTCATTTTAACACCATGCTATGCTTATACAGATATATGTTGGTTTGTGTATGCATTCAAACATTGTGTTTGTTGTGTGTTTGACATCCACGTTAAGATCACATAATATTTTTAACTATTGGAGGCATGGCCAGGTAGTGACAGGGGCATAAGCAAACAAGGAAGAGGGCTGTGTTTGGTTTTAGATCTAATAGTCTGAATCAACTCGATGGCAACGGGTTTAGTTTTGGTTTTAGACCTAATAGACTTAGTTGTGGTCACTTTTTAAAGTAAATGGCTATGTGATCTTCTATCACTTCTGCAGAGCTAAATGAATTGTATGTTTCTGCATCTGTTCTTCATCATCTGAACACACAACCCCTCCTTTTCAGTATGCACACATTTGAAAATGCAACTTTGGAGGCTTTAAATTTTGACAAACATTGCAGATGTTTAGGAATAACTTTACCTGTGACTTGTCAAGAGCAGTCACACATAAGCTGAGGTTCAGAAAGAAAGTGAAAGCATTCCTTCTTAAATAAACCTTTCATAACTTTATTTTGATGCTCACTTTAACACTCTTAATTCAGGTGGGAGTTTGTATATACTTTCCCTGAATCCTTAATTTGTTGTTGTTGTTAGGTGACATCAAATTGGTTCTGACTCATAGCAACCCTATGTACAACAGAACAAAACATTGCTGGATTCTGCATCATCCTCACAATCGTTGCTATGTTTGAGCCCATTGTTGCAAACACTGTGTCAATCCATCTCATTGATGGTCTTCTTCTTTTTCACTGACCGTCTACTTTAACAAGCATGATGTTCTTCTCCAAGGACTGGTCCCTCCTGATAACATGTCCAAAGTATGTGAGATAAAGTCTTGCCATTCTCACTTCTAATGAGCATTTTGGCTGTACTTCTTCCAAAACAGATTTGTTCATTCTTTGGCAGTCTATGGTATATTATTCTTTGCCAACATGGTAATTCAAATATATCAATTCTTTGAATCCTTAATAGCACAGGTTTAATAGACTGGAAAGGCAGGGCAAGGAGACATATATCCATGGCGGAAGTCCACATCCTTCTGCCTGTGTTCATAGAAAACCTAAGAGAGTCTCTGAGAGCCTTCAGGAGCCGGTGGCTTTGAGATGTCCTATGTGCCTGGCCTCGGGCTTGGGACTTCCTCACTTCCCAGACAAAAGAATCTCTTTGGCCCTTGAGACAAGGATAAAGGCCCTATCAAAGCCCAGACATTCAATTTACAAAGGTCCAAGACTTAGAGTCCTTATGGTGTCTCTCCACTCCATCCATGAGATAAGAAATGCCTGAGAACCACTTCTTCTCTGCAAGAGCACAGGGAACAATTGGCTGTGGGAAGAGGGGAAGACAAAGAAATTTAGGCTAACAGGAGAGGCGTGCCATTCCCTAACACAGAAAGCAATGAAGAAGTGACAGATTTGGAAGATGAGGAGTTCAGTTTGTGGTGAAACTACCAAATGAAGATGTACAAGTATGCATTTAGACTCATAATTCAAGAAAAACACCCAGTCTACAGACACAAATGTAAAACTATAAACCTCAAAGCCAGGGGTGTTTTTATTTCTCATTAGTAAATTGCTCGGTTTTTAATTGGCAAAAGCACAAGTTTCAGATGACATATAGAAGGAGTTCCAAGTAGCAGTGCTGAACCGCTCTCATCGTGCAGGTGGCCAGAATCTCCTGAAGTGGTTTCTATCGCTGCATAACAAGTTACAAAAATTAGCGGCTTAAAAAAAATACACCTTTATTATCTCAAAGTTTCCATGTGTCAAGAGTTTGAACAAGGCTTAACCGGGTCCTCTACTCAAGGTCTCAAAGGCTGCACTCAAGGTGTTAGCTGGGCTATGTTCTCATCTGGAAGCTTGACTGGAGAAGAATTCATTTCCAAGCTCACTCAGGTTGCTGAAAGAATTCATTTCCTTGCGTTGGGTTGCAGGACTGAGGACTCTGGCTTCTTGTTGTCTGTTGGTTGGAGATTGCCCTCAGTTCTTAGGGGCTTCCTGCCATTCAGAGAGGCCCACTGCAGTTCCTTGCCAAGTGGGCTTCTTGACTTAGCCACTTACTTCATCAAGCCAGCATGGAGTGTCTCTAGAACAAGTCTGCTAGCAAGATGGAGTGTTATATAATGCAACATAATCTCAGGGGTGACATCCCATCACCTTTACCATATTCTGCTGGTTAGAAGCAAGACACAGGGCCTGCACGTACTCAAAGGAAGGGGATTATGCAGGATACCAGGAGTAGAGGATCATGGACCTTAGAATCTGTCCTCGTGGTGTGTGGTGCATGGTGCATGGACGGAGAGATGTGGGAACGTAATTGAAAAGACATCAGCAAAGGGCAAGCACAGCAGTGAGAGGCACGACAACACTCACCACATATTCTGCTATGATAAGCCAGAGAAGACATGCAATAATCAGAGATTTTGGCATCATGGTGGGGAAAATATTTTTGCTAAATACATATATTAACCCCTTTGTTAGTGTCATTTCTTGTTAAATAATTTCATTGATATAACTCTAAGAGTCCTATCAAATATTTCAGAAATGCTGAAAGTGGGACCCCAAAACTAAACCCACTGCTGTCGAGTCGATTCCAACTCGTAGTGATGCCAAACAGTTTCCAAGGCTGTAAATCTCTACGGAAGCAGACTGCCACATCTTCCTCCCGCAGAGCCACTGGTGGTTTCAAACCACGGACGTTTCAGTTAGCAGTCAGTTGCTTTAACCACTGTGCCACCAGGGCTCTGAAGGTGGGCAAGGGTAGACAAATAAGCTAGCCTGATAAAAATCCTTAAAATTCTTGGACGGTTATATTGACATAGGAATTGAACATTGAGTGGGCATGGTAATTGCTCAATGAACATTTTGGTTGATTGATCTTCCCACTTTTCTACCAGAAAGAATGGAGTTGATGAGATTTTGGAAGGAAGTACCAAATATATGCTAGGTGCTAAAATCAGATCCCAGATACTCCAATTCATCAACAGCCTCTGCAAACGGAAGTCTAATCACAGAATGCATGAAGCCTTGGCCTCGGTTATCCTCTGTGGTCTAGCATCCCAGCACCTCCCGGTAAGAACTGGCTGAGCCTCTCCCAGAGCTGTCAGCATGAGAGGCTGATGCGGTTTCATCTCAGTCTTTTCTCTACCAGAAGCGTGCTCATGACACTGCCATCTGCTCAGCAATACGGCATCCCAGGCACCAGGGACAGTGATCAGGACGTGAAACTGAGTATGGGGCCATTTCTTCCTGACGCCTCAGAACTCATCTCCCCTCAAAAACAATAAGGCCAGACATGTCCTGTTTATCAGGGACGCAGCTAGCATGGCAGCAAATATTTGTTCTCAGTAATTCTAGGACTTCAAGTATGTTTGATAGTAATCGAACCCAGTCTGCTTCAGCAACTGCTTTTGCAAAGCTGGATTTCACCAGGTAGGTGGTAGTGAGAAGGGCCTCTTGCCTCATCAAAAACCAACAGAGGACATGTTCATTTCTGCTTGTCCAAAAACACAAGCATGTTGGGAAACACTCATCTCTCTCTAAAGAGCTGATTACCCCAATCACAGAGAAAAAACATTCAAGCCAGTCAGTCTAGGAGAGGTGGTGCATGGAGGATGAGTAGATAAACATTTCATTTCAGGTTTTGAAAATGGACCCATTGGATGTCCTTGTCCTTCTGTTTTCTTTGTTTGTTTTGTGAAGACAGGGGTGTTTGAGAAAACACAATTTGTAAAAAAGAAAAACCAAACAATAGTTTAGCTTAACTGCTAAAAAAACATCTGCCTTGAGCATTATGCTCTTTTAAGGACTATCTACACGGGGTCAAAGCAACAACAGTGGCTAGAAAGATTAGACTGGAACCTTAGGGGGCAGTGAGTTTATGTTAATGGGGGAGGAACAACTCAGAAAAGGAAGGTGAGAATGCTTACACAACGGTTACAATCAGTGTCACTGAACTGCACGTGTAGAAACAGTTAAATTGGCGTATATTTTGCTGTGTATGGAAACCCTGGTGGCATCATGGTTAAATGCTACTGCTGCTAACCAAAAGCAGTTTGAATCTGCCAGGTGCTCCTTGGAAACTCTACGGGGCAGTTCTACTCTGTCCTATAGGGTCGCTGTAAGTCAGAAACTACTTGATGGCAGTAGGTTTGGTTTTTGGTTTGGTTTTTGCTATGTATATTCTCAACAACAACAACAAAATAAAAACAAAAGTCAACCCCATGTCTAAACCCTAGTTTCTCCATTTACTGTCTGTTCACCTTTCAACAAAACACCCTAATGCCCTTAAATCTGTTCCCTCATCTGCTTAGGAGAGAAATTTTTTTTAAAGGTGCAAAGGTAAAAATTTTTTAAGGGAAATTTTTACAGGGTACTGCAGTGGCCACATTTTGGAAGCAAAGAAAGCAACATAGACTGTAGACTTGGAGAACTAAAGCCAGCTTTCGGTCCATCACACCCATTTTAACCACTCTTGGTAAGACAGCCATCTTGAATAGGTGAAGGGCTGTGCCCTCCATATTCTGTGATATAGGAACTGACTCCCTGTCCTTAAGCTATCTCCTTATTTAGGTATGCTTCCTGTTTCTGGCCTAGATAAGAAAAACAAGAAGTTGGGGGTTGCAGACCACAGAACCAGTTAAGGACAAACCTGGCCCACCTGATATGCACAGAACCATGCATCTCCCATCCTCTGGGTGACCCCAGAACTCTTCTTCCACCACATGGAACCAAACTCTAGCAGACCAAGATTGGGGGAAGGCTTTCAGAAGCGAGAGAGCCAAGCCTAAGATCTGGTTTGGGAGACCACCCCTTCCTTTTTAGACTGAGCAAGTGCAGAAAGACCTGCCTGCCCCTGAAATGCCTTTTCAGGCCAGACCAATCAGCAAGCTGGTCCCACCGTGAGGCTTTCCTGAAGACCCCAAACCCCATTTACTTCACCCATGTAAACCCCTTGGGCTATAGTTCTGGGAGCCATCTTGATAATGTAAGTCCCAGTATGCTTCTTTGCTTGGCCAACTAAATAAAGCTGCTTCTTTCACTTTCACCCATCTGGTGTCTCTATGGCCACGCCAAGCAGGCCTGGAACAGTCCAGTTACATTTTTGTTATCTGATGTCAAATTGGCCCCTGACTCATGGTGAACTCATGTACAGCAGAACGAAAAGCCTCCCAGTCCTGCTCCATCCCCATAATTAATTATGACTCGGACCATTGTGATCCACAGGGTTTTCAGCAGCTAATTTTCAGAAGTATATTGCCAGGCTTTCTTCCTAGTCCATCTTATTTTGGAAGCACCACTCAAACCTGTTCAACATCGTAGCAACATGCAAAACTCCACTGACAGATAAACGGTAGCTGTGCGTGAGATGCATTGGCCAGGGTTTGAACCTGGGTCTCCTGCACAGAAGGTAAGAATTCTACCATTGAACCACCAGTGCCCCCCAAACCAGTTGTCATGGAGTCCATGCTAAATCATGACAACGTACGTGTGCCAGAGTAGAACTACAGTCCACAGGGTTTCCAATAGCTGACTTTTTGGGAGCAGCTTGTCAGACTTTTCTTCTAAGGTGCCTTCTGAGGAACCTCCAACCTTTCAATTAGCAGCTGAGCATATTAACCATTTGTATCACCCGGGAACTCATCTACAAGCCTAGAAACTAAGGCTCTTGGTGGGAAAATCTTGCCACCAGAAAGTGTCAATGTGTATCACTATATCCTAGCCATGTCTGCCAGTCAGGAGAGGCCAGTCAAGAAAAACAAATATTCAGCAGCTTTGTCTGTGGCTGAGAAGACCCCCTGTTGGGGATGGGCCTAAAAAGGGTGGGGCTTAGAGCAGGCGCAGGCTTAGCTGGATCAGTGAGCTTTGTGCTGACACCCTGACACAGGCTGAGCCCCAACCCCAATCAATGACTGCTTCCAACTTGACCCTACGGCGCCCCCAGAACTGTCCAATAACCAGCCGCCCCCTGCTGGACGTCACGGTAGCACATCTTCCCAGGCTATCCAGCTCCAGCCATGTGAAGCTCAGAAGGAAAGAAATGGTGGCAGAGCAGACAGCAAGGATGTTTCAGCAGCTCCCATGCAGATTAGCAGGTCTACATCTATGCACTGGGGCAGCCCCATCTCTGCGCATCAGGAAGCTTCACGGACATATTTGTTTACTCTATTTGCCAATATGCAGTTTGCATAATATTGAATCTGGAAAGGACACTGCATCCGCTGACAGGAGTTTTCCCAGCTGGAAAAAGAAAAGAAAGAAAGAAACCAGCTTTACATTTTGGTGGTAAAAATAAAGATACCAATGCCGTGTGCCAGGCTTTCTGATGGATGGTTCACTGGGTGGGGAAGGCCGTGTCTGTGGTCAGGCCATGCTCCCACATCCGAAGTATTGTTGGATGGCTTTCCTGTAAACACTGTTGGCAGCTCCAGGGATGGCTCTTTTGGTAAAAAGGATGTGCTGGAATGAAATGTGGGCCTCCAGCCAAGACACATTTCTTCCTATAAAACAGAAAACATGCATGTGTCAGGATGCGAGGAGCCAAGCCTCTCAGAGAGTGGAGGCATCCTTCTCAGCATCCCTGGAGGACGGGAAGGACAAGAGAGAGCCAGGATTTGACCTGAGAAGTCTGCTAAGGAGCAAAGAGCTGAGAATGTATACAGCTCCTATGCCCCCTGGCCACACTTTTCAGTCAGTGCGTTCTGCCAATTTGTTTATATTCTCAGGTACAATGCAGGGCCTGAGGCCCCTTCGAATTTGTCAAAACAAAGACACAAAAGCACAAAGCCAGGTTAAGTGAAAGGAAGCCCAAAAGGGACTATCAATCTCAGGCCTCAGAGAGCCATTTGAAAGGATTCCCTCTTCTCATGGGGATACCCAAACTCGAACCCCTTCCCCTCTCAGACACCTCAGCCCCTCTACCCAGGGATGGGTTACCCAATAAACAAGGTATTCATGGACTTAATTGTGTTTGCCTACTAATCTGTAGTACACGATTTCACCTGAGTTTCACCACATCTTTGATTATGCACTACAGATTAGTAATAAACACAATTAAGCCTTCATACCTTGCTTACCGTAGGCTGGTGCATACCATGCTCACTGGTTAACCCGGCCCCGCTTCCACCAAGGCTCCTGCGAAATGCTCGGAAGTGCTGCTCATCCAAACATCACTCCTACATGTGGCACAAGTCCCTGGTCTCTTCCTACTCAGAGTGTGCGTCACAGACCAGCACCTGGGAGCTTGTTAGAAATGCAGAATCTGCGGCTTCACCCCAGACCTGCTGCATCAGAATCTGCATTTTAACAAGACCCCCAGATGATTCATATGACATTAAAGTTTCAGAAACATTGCCTTAGATGCTTCCTAGAGCATCCTCGTAATGGGCAGATGTTCCTTTTTCAAGGCCCTGGCAGCTGAGGACAACGGACTGTGAAGAAGCCCAGGTGACAGAGCCCTCCCTCACACAGCAGGCAGTTTGCAGCCCTGAGTCTGAGTAACAGACATTTGGACCACATGAACCAACAAACACCCGGAGACCCTGGTGCCGTAGTGGTTAAGTGCTACAGCTGCTAACCAAGAGGTTGGCAGTTCAAATCCGCCAGGCGCTCCTTGGAAACTCTATGGGGCAGTTCTACTCTGTCCTATAGGGTCACTATGAGTCACAATCGACTCAACGGCAGTGTGTTTTTTTTTGTGAACCAGCAAACAAGTTGCTGTCAAGTTGATTCCCACTCATGGCAACCCCATATGTAGAACTGCTCCATGGGGTTTTCAAGGGCGTGACCTTTCAGAAGCAGATCACTAGGCCTTTTTTTTGAGGTATGTGTAGGTGGGTTCAAACTGCCAACCTTTCAGTTACTAGCCAGGTGTTTAACCGTTTGCACTACCCACAGACTCCTCTTTGGATCACAGACCCCACTATTCCTGGGGCTCTGGTCCTCTATAGTGAGGCAGCACCTGGCTCATACCCTGCCCTAAATCCTTCCCAGAAAAGTGAAAACCATGGAGCTCAAGTCCGGGATGATAAAAGTCTATGCCTCACAAACTAAAAAAGAGTGAAAAAAATAAAATAAATAATCAGATTTTGGGTTCTTAGTTGTGAATATCTCAGTCTTAGCAGGAGTTGGCCTCTGCCTGCTCTACGGACAAAGAAGTCAGGTTCTGTGCAGCACTCAACCCCAGATCCTAGGCAATTTGTCCCAACAGTTGATTCTTTTGTTGCTCTTGTCTGCTCACTGGAATCTGAAGAACTTATGAGTTCATTCCTGGGCAGCTCACCAAGGTCTGCAGATGACTAAATGCCTAACTTCCATCAGAAACAAAGTAGTGCTGTTCACCAACAAGGCACACAAACCTGGAGACTTCTTAACATCTAATGTCATGACAACAGAATCACCATCAACCAATGATAACTAAGCACAACCGTGTGCCAGGGGATATGGAGGCTAAGCCCATTCCCTCCTTGTTTGGGACCCAGGACCTGGGCCATAAATATTATGACCATCACACTTTGCATAGTAGGTATGGTACCTGCAGATGTCTGCTCTGCTGCCTTTTCTAGCGCTCATGTGCTCATACCTTGTAAGAACAATGGGAACAGAATTGTGTTTGCTATAGGCATACTACATATGAGTGCTTTGGAGAGTTTGCTTGTTTGTTTGGCATCATAGACTTAGACTGTAGACTTGCTGAACTGAAGATAGCTTTTGTTCCATCACATCCACTGAACATTCTACATGCCTGGAAACGAAGGTCTATGGTGGGAAAGGGATTTGGTAAAGTTCATTTGTCCAAGTTTTGCCTTCTTTTGTTTTTTAAGGATCATGGCAGTCATAGGGTTAAAGCTGTTTTAAATTTTTTTCAGGCTAAAACCATGACTGATTTCATTGTATGAAACTCTGTGGCCTTGATTACCATTTTTTCCATGCCTTAAAACCCAAAATGACTTTCTGAGGAGAATCTTGGCCTTACCTACCGGTACATCCTGGCTTATCTCCAAAGGGAGATGCAATAGCTTTCTATTCAGGGAGGAGTTCTTGTAAGGTGACACAATTTTGACAAGAGTATGTTAATCTTACTCCCACCTTGGGTGACTGTTAAAACGTAATTCTCTACACCTACCTACTTCCCTGCAACAGAGAATATCTGTACTCCTGGTAGTTGTCAGAGAATGTAACCTTGAACTTGGTGCCACTCAAATCTTTCAGTTCCTTTTGGTTCAGAGGAATTGTGTTTAGGGTGTATTTCCTAAGAGGGAATTATATTAGTTAGGATAACTCTAGCTGCTCTAACAGATAGATCCTGAATCCTTTGTGGCTTAATGCAGTAGAAATTGGTTTCTCATGCAAATTACAGTCTAATGAAGGTTTTCTGCCTGGGTTTCCTTTCACCTGTCCTTCAAGAGCCCAGGCTTCTTCCACCCTATGGCTCCTCTCTCCTCTGGGCCCTTCAGATAGCAGTTGGGGAAACGGACATTGGCAAGAACACATCTACTTCCCAGCCACTTCAGCTCAGAAGTGACATACATCTCTGCTGCTCACAGTCCATCACAAGGCCACACCTCACTGCAAAGGAGAGTGGGAAAAGGGCCCTTGCTGTGTGCCCAGGAGGAAAGAAACAGGTTTTGGTGAACTCGAAGTAGTCCCTGCCATAGAAATGCATTGCTCTAAATCTATTAAACTGACCCCAAATTAGGCCAGTGCATCTGAGAGCTGAGTATCTGGACTGTACTGTGTGGGTTCCCAAAGGATACCTTTTAAGGAATAGCAAGGGCATCGTCCTAATAGAGACAAAAGAGGAAATACTGGACATGGTGAGAGTGTAGGGAGGATTTCCTACCGACACCTGCAAAGTGCTGCCGAAGATGGCACTCAGAGTCTGATGAAGTTTCCTTTCTGGGAGGAATCCAGCAGAAAATTCTCTCTTGCATCTCTGAAAGTGAAATTTCTCCTCAGCACTTGCTCTCTTTTTTGTTTGTTTTTTTTTTCGTTGTTCTTTGATTTGGTTGTGCTTCCTTCTTTGCCTTGGCTGCTAGGAAGCTTGGACTCAGATTGATATGGTCTGTCTCCTGCAAACACGTGGAACCTTGACAGATGCATTCTTTTGAACCAGCCTCATGCCTGTTTCCATTCATCTTTCCTATTCTTCTCCTCTACTTCATTTTTCTGAGTGTTTCTTTTACCTTGGTATATTCCAACTGTCTTTATAAACTTCATTTAGTCCATTCTAGGAATAAAACGGAATCTAAACAAATAAATGTCAACAAATTAACTAGCAAAATACAAGGGAAGCCAGTGGATCAGGAGCTACTATAGCAAGCTGGAGACACCGCGATTCTTCCTCCTCTTCTTGCCATGATCTTGGCCTATGGCTCTTCCTAGTGCTCTGGACATCTGCTCCACACACAGCATCAGGTCTGTCTTCAAGAATATGTCTCCCCTGCCCTCAGAATGCCCACAAACTCCAAGAGGGACCTTTTTTATTTTCTCAAGAGAATGGTCATCTTCAAGTTGCTCCTTTCTGTAGAGGTCCTGGTGTTATCTGTGGATCCCCCACTGTGATTTCCTGTGTCCTTGCATCATAGTCATGCCTTTGCCACTCAGCAATTTCTCTAACAGCCCTACCTTCAAGGTTCTCCTGAGTTATGTGGGCAGATTAGCTAAGGGGCAGCTTAGATCCCTGATTAAGAGCAAGACTTAGAGCTACATTGCCCAGTATAGTAGCCACAGCCCACATGTGGCTACTGAACACTTGAAATGTGGCTAGTCTGAATTAAAATGTGATGTAAGTACAGAATGTTAGTTTGTTAGTTGCTGTCAGGTAGACTCCAACTCATGGCAACCTTACACACAACAGAACAAAACATTGCCCAGTCCTACACCATCTCCACAAAGGTACAGGTTCAAGTCCATTGTTGCAGCTATTCTGCCGATCTATCTCATCAAGGGTCTTCCTCACCCTTGTTGGCCTTCTACTTCACTGAACATGACGCCCTGCTCCAGTAATTGATCTTTCATGATGGCATGCATACAATGTCCTGTTGTGATCCATAAGGTTTTCACTGGCTAATTTTCAAAAGCACAGCACCAAGCCTTTCTTCCTAGTCTATCTTAGTCCAGAAGCTCCACTGAAACCTATCCAACATGGGTAACCCTGATGGTATTTGAAATACTGATGGCACAGCTTCCAACAGACAAGCCAGCACAGTGCAACAAGCTGACAGATGGGTTGTGGCAAGTATAAAATACACACTGCATTTCAAAGACTTTGTATAAAAAAAAAAAGAATGTAAATATCACAATAATTTTAAATTCTGGTTCCACATTGGAATGATAATATTTTGGATATATTAGGTTAAGGAAAATGTATTAAAATTTATCTGTTTCTTTTTAAATATTTTAAATGTGGCTACTTAAAAAATTTTGTATGGGGCTTATATTTGCTCTCACATTATGCTTGTGTTAGACAGTGCTAGACAGTGCTGCTCTAGAGCCAGAATGCGTGGATTTGAGTCTGCCTCTGCTACTTAATGGCTAAGTGACTTTGGCCAAGTTATTTAGCCTCTCTTGGCTTCAGTTTCCTCATTTGTAAAAAAAAAAACAAAAAAAGGGGGGATTATAATAGTTGTGAGGATTAAATGATTAATGTTTGCTAAGCACTTAGTGCCTAGCATAATAAGTGCTAGATAAATATTAAATAAAATGAGCATTAAAAAACATTTTTCTTTCAGCCCCTCCTGCCAAGGAGTGCCATGCCCTGAGATGTCCTTTGAGGGAACGTGTGAGTGCTGTGCATGTTGAGGAGGAGACCCTGTGGACTGAGGAGTCAGGGGGCTTGTGAACATTAGAACAGACTGGCTCCTATATTGATTATTTGTATTGCAGAAGTGCTGACCCACAGCCATTCAGTATAAGGATGAATATTATGAATCTAATCAATCAGAGGGGTGTCATTACCAAGGACAAGTCTCTGGATGGTGCTAATGGTTAACGTACTTGACTGCTAAAAAGTTAGAGATGAGTCCACCCTGAGGTGCCTCAGAAGAAAGGCCTGCTGATCTACTTCCAGAAAATCAGCCAATGAAAACTCTATGGTGCATACTTCTACTCCAATGCACATGGGGTCATAAGAGTCAGAATTGACTCCACAGGAACTGGTTACTGGTTAAATTACTAAGGAGACTAGGTTTAGCATGAATGGGTGACCAAGGGCCAAAATAGTAGGGATAGTCAAGGTGGCAAGTTACCAAAGCTGACCAAAGCAATTTGCACCTGATTGTCATGGCCCAGCCCTTCTCATCTTCCCCTTGGCTGCCCTGACCATTGACTGTTTTTTTTTTCCCCCCCAGAGCTCTGTCTCCAGAGTCTGAATTCCCAGCCCTTTCTCTAGACACATATTCCCTCAGATGCCCAAGTTTTATTCACCTTTTTACATATCACGTGGTTGGTGGAAAAGAATGAATTTCTCACTGGCAGACACTCACTTATCTGGGGTCACATTTTTCAAGTATGTCTTATAAATGGGTAAGAGAAGGCTGCCTCAGTCACATCCACTGCCAGTCTTTCCACCATTGTCACTTCTTGGCTATGGGATCTGTATGTGTAGGGTTTTTTTTCTGATAGGTCATCCAAAGTAAAAGATAAATAATCCTGAGAATTCACAATTTCAGACTTGATCAGCTAACACCTGGGTAGGAATTAAAGGAAATGCTGACAGGCCCCAATGATGATTTTATGTTTGCTCCTACCTCTTATGACAAGGCCTTCCTGGGTCTTCCCCTCTGCTTTCCTGGACCTTATTTCTGATGCTCAGACACTCGGCACCTAGTGAGCAAGAATGTACTCTGAAGCTGGCAGATTCCAACCCATTTGAGGCTCATTATCTCCCCAGTCCCACAGAAGGAGGATGGTAGAGTTTTGAATGTTGAGGAAAGGGAAACTAGGGTCTTTTCGCAAGATTCCAAGGCACCTCTGTGTGGAACCTCCCTTTCCTTTTCCTGCCCAAGTTATCACATGGATCTCATAAGGCATTGTACAAACTCCATTCATTTCCCTGGGCTTGTAGTCCTTTTGCTCTCAAATGGTAACAATAATTTTATTCTATGTGATTGTTTCATAAGAAAGTGCTAATACAACAACAAGTGTAAAGTGCTTTGACAAAGTGCTTTGACATTGGTGAAGTTCAAATGATAAACCCCTGTGTATTCCTTGCATTTAGATGCCCTGTGTAATTAGCATTTAAGAAAAGCCTTCCTGGCCCACTTCTCCCCTTCACCCAGTGATGCACTGCAGCATTTGTCTTCATAATTGGGCATCTTGAGTCACCAACTGGGCCACATTACTAAAGGTTATCCCAGTGGCCTATGTCTGGCATATCTCATGTGGCACTTTTCTCAGCCTGCCTCTTCTTGCAGTAACTCAGGCCCTCTTACCTCTCCCATCATGCTCTGCTCCCTGACGGCAGCACCTGCATCTGATTTACTTCTAATGTTCACCTTCTCTCCTGCCCACCAGAGCCTAGCACATACCAAGAACAGAAAGCTCCTAACAAACAGCACCTGAGGAAAAAGGGAATTCAGCCCACCAAGGAAAGACATGCTGTTCTTCTCCTTTTGCTATGGCAAAGAAATCAACAAAGTCAACTCTAACACACACACACGCACACTCTTCACGAGGGAGAACAGCAGGTCCTACGGACCCTGGTTGAACTGGCATTGTCACCTAGTCTTCCCCACCACGTCTCTTAATGGACTTTCAGTCATCAGGGTTTGGCTCAGTGCTCTGGAAGAGGTTGGACTTCGCATTAAAAGGGAGAATTGAAGTTTATAAGCCTCTGCCTGCAGATTTTAGTCCCCATTCGATGCACTCAGCTCTGAGACTCAGACCTGGAACAAAGACTTCAGGGTACCATGTATTGTGTGGATTCAGTTTTCAAGGACAAAAGATACTAACTTGAGGGGAAAAGTCATTTTGGAATTTTTCTTTGGTAAAATTAAATCTTACCTGGAGCAACCACTCTGTCTCAAGCAGAGAAGTTCAATCGCCCACCCCCGTTCCTCTGAATAGCAGCTAAGAAAGACAAAAATATTTTCCTGTTCAGAGATTGTTACAGCTATCAAAGGCACTAAATATGTGGCAAATGAGCATCTGGCTTACAGAGAGTTGCTCATGAAGCCTGAGTTGGTTGCTTAGGAGAGCCTGGGAAGGGCTATTTGGAAAGGAAGCAACCAGTGGGTGAAAATGTTCTAAGTATGTAAGATAATGCTGAAGCCTCAATCATGGAGAAGAATAGGAACTCAAACTGGGACCAGAAGTATCTGAGAATCCACAGGCTTACAATGAGTCCTGTCTCAAGCCCCGCGTTTTCTGTTCAGGTAGCCCATTTAAAATGATCCCACACCCCCAGCACCCTACCTGGTTCCAAGTTACTTCTCTTTTGCCACATGACTTAGCCAATTTACCTTTTAAACACCCAGCCTTTCCTACCTAGGAAGCAGAGTGCAGAAGGCACCCATGCATTCTTCCTCAGCCATGCTCTGTTCTCACCAATTCCTCCCAGCACAGCCCCACGATCTAGAACTTCTCATCTTAAACACATTACACTGATGTTTCTTCATTGCTGTCCCCTGGGTCCTCCAATCCCTGAACAGCACAACCCTCACCAACTCCAAGAAATCAATCCTTCAGTCTTTAGAGAGAGGAAAAGTCTTCCGAAAGTAGGGAAACTTATAGAAGAATTCAGTAGAAGTCACAAATGGCTCAGTTAGATTCACAAGAAACCTACTTATTCATCAATGGAGACTACCCAAAGGTCCAAAGATAGAATTCACAGGATCATTGAACTTAGATGGGAAACTATTCTATTTCACTAACCTGTAACTGGTGGTATAGTGATTAAGAGCTCAGCTGCTAACCAAAATGTTGGTAGTTTGAATCCACCAGCAGCTCCTTGGAAACCCTATGAGGCAGTTCTATTCTGTCCTATAGGGTTGCTATGAGTCAGGATCCACTCAACAGCAACAGGTTTGGCTCTTCTTTTTTAACTGAAATATAGTATTTCCTTCTATTATGAAAGTGGGCAATATACCACAGTAGTTGTAGCAATACCTATGATTCGTCAACAGTAGAAATTCAATATTTTAATATATGACAGTTATGGCAGATTTCTCAAATGTTATTTGCTTCAAACTTGTGGCAGTTATTGGATCAACAAATAGGTCTTGTTTTTTAATGAGTTATTAAGAAGCACACATATGACTATCTCACAGAGCTGATTAATTTATGTTTTGATAACTGTATGTCAATATAATTGCCTTCCTTTGTAATCCTGTGTATTTTATGTATTTAAAAACATTATTTTGAGGAGTCCATAGGTGTCACCAGATGCCAAGGGAGTCTATGGGGGAGGAAAAAAAAAATGGTTAAGACTCCCTGTGGCCCCCGTGAAGTATGTCCCAACCACAAAGATTCCTACAACAACATCAGGCCACAGGGTCTTAAACTGCAGCTCTCAGAGCACTTTACAGATGGGTTCTCCTGGTGCTGTGAAACATGATAAATATCCACCCTTACATCAAAAGCGAGAAACTCAAAAAGGTTATATGCAGCACAAGGGTGAGAAGAAGGGTGGAAAGGACTGAGAAGTCAGGAGGCTGGGACTCCGGAGCCCCTCAGAGTCCCTTTCTCCAGGAGCAGGGCTGAGCTGCCTCTGGTCTCTGAATGAAGGCTGGCGTATGCCATGCACAGAATAGGGAGTTGGTGGAGGCACGTCCAGAAGACCACCATTCGGAGGGCCAACCTACTTGAAAGCATCTTTCCAGTCATGAGGAGCCTGCTGATTGCATACCAATGAGGCAGCTCCCTCAGCCATCTCAGGAAGGGAGGAGAAAATTCTTTTGTGAACATAATTCTGAACTGGGTGAGAGATATTGTTAGCTACTCAATTCCCTGCCCCTCACACTAATTAAACAAGCACTTTGGGTTAATTAATTTGTAGGAAAGGACCATATTGCTGAGCATACATTTTTTTCTAGGCTTCAACTGCTCTACTTCTCAAGTAGAAATTACTTTGCTGAACTTCTCTTTCTCTCTCTCACCTTTAACTCAAAGTCTGTTTGCATGTTTTCCTTTTGCACGTTGGACCAAAAAAAAAAAAGGAAAGGTTATTTGATCCTTTGAAGAGAGAAATCCAGCTCATGGATTTTTCTGCATTTAATTCATTGGAGAGAAAAGAGCAATTGAGTGAACAGAATGGGAAAGAGAGGGACAAAGAAAGGTGAAAGGGGCTTTGATCTGCTCCAGATGGACAAGGGCAACAGCCCCCATTATTGCAGCCAGGACCTATAGGTCCTTGGAGACCCTTCCATAGTCAGACCACACCTCTGGGCCACAGATTCTAAAAACTGAACATTCCAGAAGAGGAGAGCATTAGACTCAGCCAGAAATGCTCATGGCCTCCTGGCACTCACTGCCTGAGGGCCTTTGATGAGAGGAATAAAAGCTGAAAACTAAGAAATCATTGTGAGCTCGAGCTGAGAGGGGGAAAGCTGATAAACCAGGGAAATATTCTTTGTAACCTGAGCTTGGATTTCTTTCTTCATCTCTAGATGTAAAGACAAGAGGCAAAGTACATGGTCATCCGTACTGGTGATGAGCGCTCATAACTTCTGGATCAGCTCAAGGGCTCACTCTACTCTGCCAAAGAGAGAACACTGCTGAACACAAGACATGTATCCAGTGGAATACACAGAGACACTTCCTGCTAGTCCCTGCTGTAGAGTCCTCTGCAAAGTCTTGTCCTTTGGGTGGGACCTAGATGTCAACTGGCTGTGAGTCCCACAGGTCAGTTATTGGGACTCAGTTCAATTCTATTAAAATAATAAATAATAAACAAATAATGCCTCCCTTAGCACTTAATGTGTGCTAAGCATTGTGCTAAAGAAACCTGGAGTCAGAAGATGAATCTGAGACAGGGTGCCAACAGACCTGTAAAATGATAATAACTAATTGATAAGTGCCATAAAAATTATTCGTGAGGTCAAAGGTAGCAAGGAGGAATGAGAATGATCAATTAACTGGAGTAAGGGATGTCAGAGAAGGTTTCCTTACAGAGGTATTGTGCAAGCTGGGTTTTTATTAACGAATAAGAGTTTACCAGGAAAACAGGTGGTAAGAATGATCTTCCATACAGGGCAAAGGGCATATGCAAAGATACAAAACAAAACCAGTTACCGTCAAGTCAACCCCAACTCATGGTGACCCCGTATGTGTCAGAGTAGAACTGTGCTCCATAGTGTTTTCAGTGGCTGATTTTTCAGAAGTAGTTGCCAGGTCACTTTTCTGAGACACTTCTGGGTGGACTCGAACCATCAACTTTTTAGTTAGCAGCCAAGCTGCTTAATCATTTGTACCACCCATGCAAAGACACAAAGATGTGAAATATCAAGGTATATAGAGCAGTTGGGGTGGCTAGAGTGTGAAGTGATGATAAATGAGCCTGGGACCAGGTCACAAAGGCCTATGCCACACCTAAGTTTGGTGTTCTGGGGATTTTATCTTGATGGTGTGGTTTTAAGCAAGAGAGTGACATGGTCAGAATTGTGAGTGTGTGTGTGAGTGTGTATATACACATGCATTCTGGCAGAAAGGTGAATCAGAGGGGTATGAAATACAGCCATTTCAACTTTGGACATGCTGATTTTAAGGCACCTGCAGAGAGACATGCAGAAGCCAGTGGGGTATGTGGTTTGGTAGCTCAGGGGAGAAATCTGTGCTGGAGATACAGATAAGAAAGCTGAAGGCTTGCAGCAGCTGTGGCTGTAACTCTCTGATTCCCGCCTCTGCCCCAGCCCCTAAACCTCTTGAACTCCCTGCCCATTGAGTAGTAAAGCCCAGAGATGCCAACTGTGAAGGTTAATTGTATATGCCAACTTGGCTAGACTATGGCACCCAGTCGTTTTAGCAAACACCAGTCTGTATTTTGCTGTGAAGATATTTTGTTGCTGTGATTGATATTTATAATTGGTTGACTCTAAGTAAAAGAGGGTACCCTGGATAATAGGGTGGGCCTCATTCAATCAGTTGAAGGCCTTAAGAGCAAAAAACTGAGATTTCTAATAGGAGAAGAATTTAGTCGTAACATAGACATCCTTCCAGAATTTCCAGTCCACTGCCTGACCTACCAATTTTGGACTTGCCAGCCCCCACAATAATGTGAGCCAATTCCTTAAAACAAATCTCTCAATATATAGGTGATAGATAAATGATTGATGGATAGGTCGATGGATGGATAGGTCAATGGACGGGTGGACGGGTGGACGGGTGGACGGGTGGACGGGTGGACGGGTGGACGGGTGGACGGGTGGACGGGTGGACGGGTGGACGGGTGGACGGGTGGACGGGTGGACGGGTGGACGGGTGGACGGGTGGACGGGTGGACGGGTGGACGGGTGGACGGGTGGATGGATGTGGAGGTAGAGATACATAGATAAGGTATATCTTATTGGTTTACTGGTTCTGTTTCTTTGGAGGATTCTAACAAATGTGCCAGCTAAGGGGCTACAGCTTCCTGGAGGACCAAATTCTCTGGGAGCAGATCAGGCTAGTACCAAGTGAGCTGCATTTCCGTATAAAATGGGCCAGGGGTGGGACGAGAAGAGGAAGACATAAAGGAATGAGGTGGTGAAGGTCAAATTTAGACAGATGAGACAGAGATAAGGGGCATTAACCTGACCCAAGGCAGGCAGCAGGAGGGAGAGAAAGAAACTATGGCCTCCCAAGGTTGTGACTCAACCCTTTTGTCCATCTAGAGGGCTCTCACCAGCTCCAGTGCCATCTCTTCTATGAAGTAACCTCTCCCATCTCTAACCTACATGGATACTTCCTCCATGGTCCTTCTCATATTTAGCACTGAAATTGTAATGGTTCGTGGGCATGTCTCATCTTGCTCTTCACTCTGGGCAGGGATCCACTGCCATCGTCTTCTGGACCCCCAGAATTGAGCACAGGGCAGGTCCACCACAGAATTGGTGTTCAGTAGACAGGAGCTGAGGAGTCGAGGCCCACTGGGAGAGCATGAGAAGCAAGGCCTGCAGACCCAGATACCCAAATAAAGAAAATGAGTAAGTAGACCAGGAGAATGAGGGCAGAGCTTGAGACACACATGTAGGGCTGCCATCTCCCTAGAGACCCAGCACAGGCCCCACTGCTTGAGTCACAGCTGAAGAAAATCCAAATGATCTGACACCCATCATGCTAGTTTTGGCAGAGGTAGGACAGGATGATCTAATAGATATTTTCCAGCTTTCGTGTCTATTATCCCCAAACAAAATGACAAGTGCTTCCAAGCAGCTCCGCTCTGGTTATGTGCACTATAATTAAGCACAAAGTCCCCACCCACCTCCATCGGCACAGAGGGGGTGGGGAGACCACGGCAGCACAGCAGAGCTGCCTTGCTGAAACAATCCAAGTGCCAATGTCACATTGTTGGTTCTCAGACATAGCTGTCCCCTATCCCTAGTGGCACCTGGGAGCCCTCAGTCAAATGCCACTCAGGACTCTAGCTTGTCAGGGAGGGGTCCTGGAGTGAAAGGTGTGGAGGCCAGGATTCTAGCCTCAGTTCTGCAACTGAGGAATTCTTTCTGCCTTTGAAATCCATTTCCTCATCTGATCTCCCCACCCGGCTACTCTCCAATATAGATGAGCCCAGGTCCCTCATCTGGCACTGCACTGGTTAAGGCCAGCCCGGAGGCTTCAATAAACTGTCCCGCAAGCAGTCCCCACAGCCCTTATCACAGTCCAGGCTCCAGTCTGTCCAGAGGTCACTTTGGGTAACATATCTGGATCCCACAAGAGTCATTTGGTGAGACCAGGGACCACAGAACCATTCCCCTCCCACAGTCCTGGGGGTTGGAGTTGATGGCTTTTGTGAGGTTCTTCCCAACCCTTTGCCACAGGGACTCTAGGCACTGTGTTGGGCCTTGTCCACTCAGAAAACCCAAGGGCCGCTGCAATGAGCCACAGGACCCAGACCAGTCAGATTTTTAAAGTGGCCCTGGATGCCTCTGCAACTTCCCAAAATGATCCTTGCTGGTTTCCAGGATTCCAGGACTGCAGACCTGTCCCAGGGCTTTTTCACTGCAGATGAACTAGGCTCAGTCCATCTAAGGCCTCATACACTCCCCCCAGCCCAGTTAGGTCTTCTGGAAACAGGTCATGCTCATCTCCTGTAGCCCTGAGCTGATCCCAGCTTTTCCTTTTGATTGTTCCCCAGAGTCTGTCTCACTTTGGCTGTCCAAGTCCAAGCTAGATTCAGAGAGGGGGTAGGTTGTTGAGAAGAGACCAGGTGATGTATTGCAGTAATAGTTTGAGATTCGATATCTGGAAAAAAGCCCCCAGACGATCAGGTAGGTCTCCCGTCCTCATCCTGAGAAGTCACCACATGTGAAGAGCAGTGAAATAGGAGGCTGCTGACCCTGCCAAACCCAGAGCAGCCTGAGATGAGGAAGAGTGAGCCCAGGCATCAAGTCCTGTGATTTTTCCTCCCTCCTCTGCCCCATCCCCTCTTCTCCACTCCACAATCACTGCCCTAGATCAGGCCCTATGACTGCAGACTCTCTCTCACTCCAGCACAATCCTTCTACAGCTGTCAGAGTGACCTTTATAAAGTGGCCTCTTCACAATGTCATCCCCAGCTATAAACCGTAAAGAGCTCCCGTGCTGGGAGATAAAATTGCTTAGCCTGTACTTCACAGCCTCCCATGTCTGCTTCCAAGCTACACCTCTAGCCTTACGCCAACTTATCCTCCTTTCACATCCATTTTCCAGCCAGTTAGGAAGGTCTAACCACACCCTCCTGTGGCCATTCCTAAATTCCCTGTGATACCTAAAATTTACCCCTGGGGCCCCATCCCATGCATTTCCTCAATACCTGGGCAAATCTAGCCTCCCCCCAGGAAGTTCTTCCTGACCTTCCCAGCTCACCCACCTGCCCAGGTCTCTCCCTGGTCCCGTGACTCTTGCTTGGCCACCTTCTATGTTGCCTTGTGCAGTTGTGAGTCTTCAACTCTGTCCTCTAAACCTACCTCTTGCCCCTTCTCAAGGCTGGAGAAGCCATTAAGAGGGCCATTGCTGAGGGGTGGGATTGCTCATCTTGCCACAGTTGCTCAAGTGTCCCTGCTGGTCCCTGACCTGAGATCTGCCACGATCTCAGCAAGCCTCCAGACTTTATTTTTCTTTGTTGCCCTTGTTTTTAGCTGCCATCAAGTTGGCCCCCAACTCACGGTTACCCCATGCACAATGGAACAAAATGCTGCCTGGTCCTGCGCCATCCCTATGATCAGTTGTGGATCAAACCATTGCAATCCAGAAGGTTTTAATTGGCTGATTTTTGGAAGGAGATAGCCAGGCCTTTTTTCCTAGTCCATCTTAACCTGGAAGTTCCGCTGAAATCTGCTCACTATCATAGCAACACACAAGCCTCCACTGACAGACAGCTGGACACTACACATGAGGTACACTGGCCAGAAATCAAACCCAATCTCCCACACAATAAGTGATAATTCTATCATTAAAACACCACTGCCCTTACCACCTTCTGGTATTTATTTAATTTGTGTTTAATTTCTACCCCCTCCTCCCCCCCTCACACACACACTAAAATATTAGTTCTATGAAAAAAAAATTATGAGGGGAGGGATATTAGTCTGTTTTGCTCACAACTGAATCCCCAGCAGTCAGTACCTGGACCATCATCAAAAAACCCAAACCTGTTGTTGTCAGGTCAATTCTGACTGATAGTGACCCTGTAGAACAGGATAGAACTGCCCCCACAGGGTTTCCAAGGCTGTAAATCTTTATGGAAGCAGACTCCCACATCTCTCTCCTGTGGAGCAGCTGATGGGTTCAAACTGCTGAGAGCTTAACCACTGTGCCACCAGGGCTCCTTTTGGCCCATGGTAGGCGCTCTATAAATATTTATCAAACGAATAAATGAGTGAATGGATTTGAATGAATAACCATCAGCCAGGTAGTCATGTAGCATCCCTGTGTAGGTAGGATTCTTTGCGTTTAAAATGCTTCGAGAAGCTCAAGCTGAAGTAGGAGAGGTCCCTGTGACCTGGGATGAGCCACCTCTAAGACTTTGGTTTCCCCACCTGTAAAACAAGAAAAATGTGTTGCACACAATTGCTGAGCCTGTCAAAGAGCTGACTCTCTTTGCAGCATGGGGACCCCTACCCTCTAACTGAAATCCCACGAGCCTCACCAAAGCCCCTGGAGCTCAACAGGGCCCTAATAAGCACCGCCCTTAACTTTTATAATTTAATTCTCTCTGGTCCACACCACTTTAATCCCAGGCCTTTCAATCATTTTTTCTAACATCACAACACACACAGAAAAGGATACTTTTGAACAGAGTAGGCAGCTGGCTGTTGAGATCCAGAAGCTCCTGGGGCCTGGCCGTCTGGCTGAGGGGAGTCAGTGTCTACACATATCCCCGCACCCCAACACTAAGCAGGAAACTTTGCTCTCATTATTTCCTAAGGGAGAGACCCGAGTTTCTCTAAACGGAGTTACCTGTCCCACCCCTTACCTCTTCCATAAAACCCATTACTGTCAAGTCCAACTCATAGAGACCCTATAGGACAGAATAGAACTGCCCCACAGGGTCTCCAACGAGCAGCTGGTAGATTCGAACTGTCAGCCTTTTAGTTTGCAACCATTGCCCTTCACCACTGTGCCACCGGGGCTCCCGTATCCACCTTTATACCCACAGGTCCCGCTTCTAGCCCTCTAGGAGAGAATTCAAACAGGGCCTAGATCTCAGGGGTGGGTCTGCCTCCCCAAGGGCGTAGGGATGGGTTTAGAAGAGCATTCTTAACTTGCCTCTCTATCCATGCCTTCCCGTGGGACGGAAATCTCCCACATATGGGGGTTGGATTTTTTTTTTTTTCATTTGGACTTGAAGTTTTTATTTCTATTTATGCTGTTGGAGTTCAGTTTACTTGCCTGATGAGGCTGAAACTTTGCCCAGAGAACACCGCCCTGGGGGCAGCCTATCCAAACAGTCTCTGAGTAAGTAGGACCACAGCTGAGGCCTGGAAGTGCAGGAGGAAAGATTTGATTCGCAAGAGGAGGGAGGCTGGAGGGGATTCCAGCAGATGAGAGGCACGCAGCTCAGGCTAAGTGGAAACCCACTCTGAGTTGGAAAGTCTTGACACAGTCTGCAACTGTCTCCAGAAAGATCCATACTGGGAGTCCACATGTTAGGCTGGAGAAAAGGACATGGTGGAGAAGCCAAGAGGCAGCTTAGGGAGAGAGTTAGTTAGCATGTGCAGTAGTTAAGAACACAAGTTCTAGAACCAGAACACCTGGGTTCTAACCTGGCTGTACCACCACCTTCCAGCTGCCGTGGAATTGACCTCATGGACTCCTATGTGTCCCAGTAGAACTGTGTTCCATAGGGTTTTCAATGGCTGAGTTTTCTGAAAAAGATCACCAAGCCTTTCTTCCAAGTGTCTCTGAGTGGACTTGACCCACCAACGTTTTAGTTAGCAGCCTAACGCATTAACCGTTTGCACTACCCAGTAGCCCACACTGCTACCTACTGGCTATGAACCTAGGCAAGTTTCTTAACATCTCTCCTCATCTGAAAATGAGCGTATAACAAAAGTAACCATCTCATAGTCTTGCTGTGGCAATTAAATGACTAAATATGAGTAGAGGCTTAGATCAGTGCCTGGAACAGAATAAAAGAAAAAAAAAGACAAAACCCAGTGCCATCGAATCGATTGCAACTCATAGTGACCCTATAGGACAGAGAAGAACTGCCCCATAGAATTTCCAAGGAGCACCTGGCAGATTTGAACTGCCGGCCCTTTGGTTAGCAGCCATAGCACTTAACCACTACGCCACCAGGGTTTCCAGAACAGAATAAACCCTCAATAAATATTAGCTATTATTATCATTTACTTTCCACCAGTTACTACTGCTCCGAAGCCACCCAAAATGATCATCCACACAGAAACTTAAGACATGTCCTCAGGCCTCCCCTTCCAGCCAGGTTGCCTCCTCCAAGTCCCTCCTCTAAAGAAATACCAGTGCTCCCTCTGAAGGGCCAGGGTCCAGTTCCCAAGACAACAGAGTCACCAAGCTCTGTCCAAAGTCCCCATTACCTTGCCTGTGAGAAATTACGAGGCAGCCCTTCATCAGAAGAAATCACTCTGATAGCAATGCTGAAGAGTCGACACCTCCACAGGGATATCCTTGGGGAAGTTAATAGACAACAGCTCTGGGAGGAGCCCAGGTGAATCTACCTCCCCAACTCAAACTAAACCAGTTGCCCTCAAGTGTGTGCAGAATAGGACTGCTCCATAGGGTTTTCGTGGCCGTGAACTTTCAGAAGCAGGTTGCTAGGCCTTTCTTCTGAGGTGCCTCTAAATGGATTCAAAATACCAACCTTTTGGTTAATAAAGGACTTAACCATTTGCAGCACCCCAGGACTCCTCTACACCCCCAGTTAGACACAAAGCCCTCGCCCGGACCCTGCAGCACTGCTCTGGTGGTACGTTCCGCCCTGCTCCCCCTCTGCCATCTTTCCATCCTCTCAAGCAGCTGAGGTTAGAGCCTCACACCCAGGCACTCCAGCAGCCCATCCAGACCAATCAAGACCCTGCCTGTCACGGGGAAAACCTACTATCCATTTCCAGCTCTAGTTCCAGACAACAACTTCAATTGCCAAAAAATAAAATAAAATAAAGGAAAGGAAAGAAAAAATCATGCAAATCAGGGCCAAATTGAAAATCTGTTCATCACTTCTTCTGGTGCCTGGGGCCCCATGCTAGGGAATTTTTAAATGGTTCAGCTCATCAGAAGCCAAAGAAGAGAAAAGAGACAGATGGAGTCATGCATTTTTACAGAGATTCTTAAGAACTGCCCTTGTGGAAACCCCCTTTGCCCATCTCTGCTGCTGTGGGGAAGTCTCATTCCATGACCTGCTCTTACTAAAGATATTCCTCCTTGCACCTGACAGCCCGGCGTGTTTCTCTGGGGACTCGCTTGCACTGCAGTCTGTATAAGAGGTGTTTCTCACACAATTGGCTGGGAAAATCCAAGGCGTGCTTACTGCAAATCCATCTTCCTGCTGCAGAACATAATGCAGGAGCATTGGTTTTTAACAGAGCGTTGGTCCCCACCAATAGTGGGACTTCTTGCCAATTAAAACTGATTCCGCCCAAGAAGGGGAGAAATTGTGGTACAGGCAGACTCCACCTAAGACAGTTGTCACGTGGCTGCCTCATGGAAGGTCTGTATGAAAGAGTACCAGGGATTTCCTTGACATGATCTCTTCTGGACAGAGAGTGTTGGGGGCATTGAACCTGGGTACAGAACTGGCCTCTATGCCTGGTCTTCAAACACCTTTTGAAGGGAGCATGGGACTGTGCCTTCAGGACCATGATTTCCCAGCAAAGCCCTCCCTTCACTGGCCTTGCTCTGCCCACTGTCTGGCCACCCTCGTCTAGCCAATCTGCCCTCACCTGCACTCCCAGAGGTGCCAGCCTCCTCCTTGGGCACACAGTGCTCATGCTTACCTACCCCCTACCCCTGCTATGGAAAAGCACACCTGCCCCAAACCTCGATCTCTGGGTGGCACAGTTTATACTCAACTGCTAACCTAAAGATTGGTGGTTCAAACTCACCTAGCTGTGCCTCAGAAGAAGAGGCCTGGTACTCTGCTTCCATTAAGATGATAGCCAAGAAACCCCTGTGGAACAGTTGGAGTAGTAGTAACACATGGGGTCACCATGAGTCAGGATTGACTTGATAGCAACTAACAACAACATCCAAACCTTGCTTGTTCAAATCTTTCCTTCACTTTTCAAGACCCAGTTCCAGCCCCACTTTCTTTATGGACTCTACTCTGGCTTCTCTGGGCTAAACCTGTCTCCCTCCAGGACTCCTGAATCGTCAATTGTCCATAGCACAGACCCAGCCTTTGGTCACATGCCTCGTGATCTCCTTCTTTCTTCAGCCTTATTTCTGAATTAAGAGAGCGACACACACACCTCCACCTCCCACCTCGGGGAAGCTGGCAATATTGAAACAGATGCAAACACCCTTCCAGTGTGGATTGTCTTGAGAGGAAAGTACAATAATGGTTAAGTGTTGGATTACAAAAGTAAACAAGCAAAATGACAAAAACAAGGAAAGTAGAAAAAACTTGGAGGTCATTCTGTTTGAACTCAGCTAAAAACAAAAGTTAAAGGTGGGTAAATTGGGGAAGGTGACCTCATTGTGGATAAGTACACAGACTGGCTCCTGCCAAGCTAATCTGTGGCAATGCAGATATTCTGGTCCTGCAATGGGGAGCTGCTTCTGAACTGCACGTGGTGTTTCTGACAGGCCTCGGGACAACAGTAAGCGAGGACTGACTGATTCACTCTTCAGAGACCTCTCCAAACAGATGAGTTCGAAGTTCTGCTTTTAATCAATTTAGTGTGTCATATCTCTGGGCAGCCTTTCCTCCCAAGGTAAGGACAGCATTGATTATCAGATAGGAAGTACAGGCAGCCTAGAGGAACCAGGGGCCATTGAGGAGCAAAGGGGCCAAAGCCAGTTGGGGAGGGGGTACTGGCTGCTGCTTCGCTAGAATGACTGCACCTCCCAGCTCAAGCTCCTCCCCGGCAATCAGGAGGGCCTAAGCCTCCCCTTCTCTGAGCCAGTCACCGGTTTGGTAAGATGGGGAGGAAGAGGGAGACAGACAAAGATGAGGGGCATTTCTGAATAGTAGAATGGGGCAAATCTCAATGCCTGCTCCATCTTCAACTAACCTACTAGTATTCTTGAGCATGAAAAAGTCTCATACCCTATGCTGAATGCTATGGATATATAGACAGCCCCGAACCAGACCTCTAGGGAACATAGCACACACTCTAGCAGGGAAGAAAAACATTTGGCAAGTATTACAAGTAATCGCTGAGAGAAATTGAACCAAACATTATTTTTAAAGAGCAAAGTCACAAAGTGATAATCATGGGGTGGGTGGGAAATTGAGTTCACAAAAAATTGCTCACCTATAAGCAAGAGGCTTCCACCATAGCTCTCTCTGCTTCCTGTTGGCTTCCAGAGGCTCCATCCAGCCTGAAAGGACTGGCACAGCACCAGAACTCAGACTGGATTAGACGGCCCTACTATGTTCTCCTTTTGTATTAGGTGATGTCCCTCACCATCACCACTCATAAAATGTCTCATGATATTTTAATTATCGGTTTAATTGCCAGTCTCACCCCCTAGACAATAAGATCGTTGAGGACAGGCCCATGTCGGTCTCTTTCACAACACAATTTTGACCCCCCAGGGCCTACAGAGAACGTGGCATGTAGTTGGCCCCCAAAATATTTTTGTAATGAGTAAGTCTCAGAGACAGCCTTGATTGCTGCCTGCCTGATGCGCATTTAGGGACCTTTGCTGCTAATGATGGTAGCCGCCATTGTTTGAACAGGCATTGAGTGCCAGACACTGCTAAGCACTCGGCAAATTTAATTCTCACAATAATCTTTTTTGGTTTGGCATTATTAGCCCCATCAGACAAATAAGGCAGCTGAAGTTCAGAGAAGTTAGGTAATATGGCCAAAGTCACCCAGCTTGGGACTAGATTAAAACTCAGAGCTGTCCATGGTCCCCTTAGGTGCTAGCCTGGGGTCACAGAGTGAGAGCATGTTCTCTTCTACAAGTTCACAGGTGGGGGGAGCTGCTTTTCACCAGCCTCAAAGAAAATCAGGAGCTTCTATGCATCCACGGGAAGGCAGAGGATTGCCGGTTGTCAGGCTCTAAAGCTTTTCAGAGATAGGGCTCCTCCACTCACAGGATTCTTTGTGAGGAGGTAAAGTCAGGTGTCAGATTCCACTGGGCTGCTGCAGGAGGAAGAGACAAGCTTGACTCAGGAACTGGAAGGAAGTCAGACAATGGGAGTGGAAGGAGGTGTGGATGCCAGCAATCAATGCCTCTCTAGGTTCTCAACATCTCTCTCCTGCTCATCAGGGCTTCTCCCTGAAACTCAGGGCCGACTGCACACAGGAACCCCCAGAGCTAATCTCAGACCCAAGTGGGTCTGGGGCGGGAAGCAGAAAGAGAGAAAGAGACCACTTCAGAGGTGAGGGTAGGGGCAGAAATTGGCACAAACAAGAACACAGACACAATAGTGGCAGGTAATTCAGCTGCTGTCGCATGGCAAACCTTAAGTGGGATGTGCTAAAACAATCCAGACTGTTCTTGCTGTGTAGGTATGCTTCTCCCTGAAGAGCCACTTCAACCTACTGCTATTCCCCTGTGAGAAATTAAGAGAAGAATTTGTCATGACTGCAAGAGAAAAGTAGCCTGCTCATTTCATCACAAAACTCCAGTGAGCCTATGGCAAATGGTCTCTATTCCTTCCCTCTGCCTGATTTATACCAAAGTCATTGTTCACCCTGATGGTATTCAATATATCACCAGAATGAACACGGTGCATCTTGGTATTTCACCCTCCACAGCCTCATAGAAAAATGGATGCTAATGAAGAGACCTTCCCTGTTTTCCTAAGAAGGCTATCACCTCTGATAATACAGAGTGCTTCAGTAGATCAATAAAGGCAATAAATCAATGCAATTTATTAAATACAACAAGCACTTTCCTAGACAAGCACTCAGAAAAAGTCCAGAGCAGCACATCACCTGCACTCAGAATGGGAAAGGGTGCTAGTGGCTACTTACTGTGAACAAAGGTTTAACAAATAGCTCAAGAAAAGAATTCTAGCCAGGAGCAGTAATGTTCATAATCACCCTACCCCAATTCCTAGCAGGGCTCTTCCTGTGGGGATCTCCCACAAAACTCTTCAGACAGAATCCCATTTACATCTGTTATGGATTGAATTATCCCCCCTACAACCAAAAAAAAATAATAAATATGTTGAAGTCCTAACCCCTGTACCTGTGAATGTGACCTCATTTAGGGAAATAGGATTTTTCTTTTTTTTTTTTAATTTTTATTGTGCTTTAAGTGAAAGTTTACAAATCAAGTCAGTCTCTCACACAAGAACTTGTATACATCTTGCTACATACTCCCAAATGCTCTCCCCGTAATGAGACAGCCCATTCCCTCCCTCCATAATCTCTTTTCATGTCCATGGCACCAGCTTCTAACCCCCTGTACCCTCTCATCTCCCCTCCAGGGAGGAGATGCAAACATAGTTTCAAGTGTCCACTTGATCCAAGAAGCTCACTCCTCACCAGCATTCCTCTCCAAACCCATCGTCTAGTCCAATCCCTGTCGGAAGAGTTGGCTTTGGGAATGGTTCCTGTCCTGGGCCAACAGAAGGTCTGGGGGCCATGAACACTCAGGTCCTTCTAGTCTCAGTCAGACCATTAAGTCTGGTCTTTTTATGAGAATCTAGGGTCTACATCCCACTATTCTCCTGCTCCGTCGGGGGTTCTCTGTTTTGTTCCCTGTCAGGGCAGTCATCAGTTGTAGCCGGGCATCATCCAGCTCTTCTGGTCTCAGGCTGATGTAGTCTCTGATTTACGTGGCCCCTTCTGTCTCTTGGGCTCGTAATTACCTTGTGCGGGCTTGTACTTACCTTGTGTCCTTGGTGTTCTTCATTCTCTTTTGATCCAAGTGGGTTGAGACCAATTGATGCATCTTAGATGGCCGCTTGCTAGCGTTTAAGACCCCAGATGCCACTCTCCAAAGTGGGATGCAGAATGTTTTCTTAATAGATTTTATTATGCCAAGTGACTTTGATCTCATCTGAAACTGTGGTCTCCAAACCCCGCACCTGCTACACCGGCCTTTGAAGCATTCAGTTTATTCAGGAAACTTCTTTGCTTTTGGTTTGGTCCAGTTGTGCTGACCTCGCCTATATTGTGTGTTGTCTTTCCCATCACCTAAAGTAGTTCTTATCTGCTATCTAATTAGTGAATACCCCTCTCCTACCCTCCCTCTCTCCCCCTTCTTGTAACCATCAAAGAATATTTTCTTCTCTGTTTAAACTATTTGAGTTCTTATAATAGTGGCCTTATACAATATTTGTCCTTTTGCAACTGACTAATTTCACTCAGCATAATGCCTTCCAGATTCCTCCATGTTATGATGTGTTTCACAGATTCCTCACTGTTCTTTATCTATGCGTAGTATTCCATTGTGTGAATATACCATTATTTATTTATCTATTCATCTGTTGATGGGCTCCCTGGTTGCTTCCATCTTTTTGCTGTTGTAAACAGTGCTGCAATGAACACGGGTGTGCATATATCTGTTCATTTAAAGGCTCTTATTTCTCTAGGAGGTATTCCAAGGAGTGGGATTGCTGGATTGTACAGTAGTTCTATTTTCAGCTTTTTAAGGAAGCACCAAATCGATTTCCAAAGTGGTTGTACCATTTGACATTCCCACCAGCAGTGTATAAGTGTTCCAATCTCTCCACAGCCTCTGCAACATTTGTTTTGTGTTTTTTAGATTAATGCCAGCCTTGTTGGAGTGAGAAGAAATCTCATTGTAGTTTTGATTTGCATTTCTCTGATGGCTAATGATCATGAGCATTTCCCCACGTATCTGTTAGCTACCTGAATGTCTTCTCTAATGAAGTGTCTATTCATATCTTTTGCCCGTTTTTTACTTAGGTTATTTGTCTTTTTGTAGTTGAGTTTTTGCAGTATCATGTAGATTTTAGAGATTAGGAGCTGATCGGAAATGTCATAGCTAAAAGCTTTTTCCCAGTCTGTAGGGAATCTTTTTACTCTTTTGGTGAAGTCTTTGGATGAGCATAGGTGTTTGATTTTTAGCTCTCAGTTATCTAGTTTCTCTTCTGCATTGTTAGTAATGTTTTGTATACTGTTTATGCCATGCGTGAGGGCTTCTAGCGTTGTACCTGTTTTTTCTTCCTTTATCTTTATCATTTTAGATATTATATTTAGGTCTTTAATCCATTTTGATCTCATTTTTGTGCATAGAGTGAGGTATGGGTCTTGTTTCATTTTTTTGCAGATGGATATCCAGTTATGCCAGCACCATTTGTTAAAAAGACTGTCTTTTCCCCATTTAACTGTTTTGGGGCCTTTGTCAAATATCAGCTGCTCATATGTGGATGGATTTTTGTCTGGGTTTTCAATTCTGTTCCATTGGTCTATGTATCTGCTGTTGTACCAGTACCAGGCTGTTTTGACTACTGTGGCAGTATAATAGGTTCTAAAATCAGGTAGAGTAAGGCTTCCCACTTTGATCTTCTTTTTCAGCAATGCTTTACTTATCCAGGGCCTCTTTCCCTTCCATATGAAGTTGGTGATTTGTTTTTCCATCTCATTAAAAAATGTCCTTGGAATTTGGATTGGAATTGCATTAAATCTATAGATCATTTTAGGTAGAATGAACATTTTTATAATGTTAAGTCTTCCTATCCATGAGCAAGGTATGTTTTTCCACTTTTTTAGGTCTCTTTTGGTTTCTTGCAGAAGTGTACTGTAGTTTTCTTTAAGTCTTTTACATCTCTGGTAAGATTTATTCCTAAGTATTTTATCTTCTTGGGGGCTACTGTAAATGGCATTGATTTGGCGGTTTCCTCTTCGATATTCTTTTTGTTGGTGTAGAGGAATCCAGCTGATTTTTGTATGTTTATCTTGTATCCCGATACTCTGCTGAACTCTTCTATTAGTTTCGGTAGTTTTCTGGAGGATTCCCTAGGGTTTTCTGTGTATAAGATCATGTCAACTGCAAATAGAGATTATTTCACTTCTTCCTTGCCTATCTGGATGCCCTTTATTTCTTTATCTAGCCTAATCGCTCTGGCTAGGACCTCCAGCACAATGATGAATAAGAGCAGTGATAAAGGGCATCCTTGTCTGGTTCCTGATCTCAAGGGGAATGATTTCAGGCTCTCTCCATTTAGGATGATGTTGGCTATTGACTTTGTATAAATGCCCTTTATTATGTTGAGAAATTTTCCTTCTATTCCTATTTTGCTGTGAGCTTTTATCATGAATGGGTGTTGAACTTTGTCAAAAGCCTTTTCTGCATCAATTAATAAAATTATGTGATTTTTGTCTTTTGTTTTATTTATGTGATGGATTACATTGTTTTTCTAATGTTGAACCATCCCTTCAGACCTGGTATGAACCCCACTTGGTCATGGTGAATTATTATTTTTTAATATGTTGTTGAATTCTATTGGCTACAATTTTGTTGAGGATTTTTGCATCTATGTTCATGAGGGATATAGGCCTGTAATTTTCTTTTTTAGTGGTGTCTTTACCTGGTTTTGGTATCAGGGAGATGGTGGCTTCATAGAATGAGTTTGGGAGTATTCAGTCCTTTTCTATGCTCTGAAATACCTTTAGTAATAGTGGTGTTAACTCTTCTCTGAAAGTTTGGTAGAACTCTGCAGTGAAGCCCTCAGGACCAGGGCTTTCTTTTGCTCGGAGTTTTTTGATTACCTTTTCAATCTCTTCTTTTGTGATGGGTCTATTCAGTTGTTTTACCTCTGTTTGTGTTAGTTTAGGTAGGTAGTGTGTTTCTAGGAATTCATCCATTTCTTCTAGGTTTTCGAATTTGTTAAAGTACAACTTTTCATAGTAATCTGATATGATTCTATTAATATCAGTTGGTTCTGTTGTAATATTGCCCATCTCATTTCTTATTTGGGTTATTTGCTTCCTCTCCTGTTTTTCTTTGTCAGTTTGGCCAATAGCTTATCAATTTTGTTGATTTTTTCAAAAAACCAGCTTTTGGTCTTGTTAATTCTTTCAATTGTTTTTCTGTTTTCTATTTTAGTTCTGCTCTAATTTTTATTATTTGTTTTCTTCTGGTGCCTGAGGGTTTCTTTTATTGCTCTCGTTCTATTTGTTCAAGTTGTAGGGATAATTCTTTTATTTTTGCCCTTTCTTCTTTTTGTATGTGTGCATTTGTTGATATAAATTGACCTCTGAGCACTGCTTTTGCTGTGTCCCAAAGGTTCTGATAGGAAGTGTTTTTATTCTCATTGGATTCTATGAATTTCTTTATTCCATCCTTAATGCCTTCTGTAATCCAGTCTTTTCTGAGCAGGGTATTGTTCAGTTTCCAAGTGTTTGATTTCTTTTCCCTGCTTTTTCTGTTATTGATTTCCACTTTTATGGCCTTATGATCAGAGAAGTTGCTTTGTAATAAATATTTCAATGTTTTGGATTCTTCTAAGGCTTGCTTTATGACCTAATATATGGTCTATTCTAGACAATGTTCCACGTACACTAGAAAAGAAAGTATACTTGGTTTCTGTTGGGTGGAGTTTTCTGTATATGTCTATGAGGTCAAGTTGGTTAATTATGGCATTTAGATCTTCCATGTCTTTATTGAGCTTCTTTCTGGATGTCTTGTCCTTCACCAAAAGTGGTGTGTTGAAGTCTCCTAATATTATTGTGTAGCTATCTCACTTTTCAATGCTGATAGAGTTCGTTTTATGTATCTTGCAGCCCTGTCATTGAGTGCATAAATATTTAATATAGTTATATCTTCTTGGTATATTGTCCCTTTAATCATTATATACTGTTCTTCTTTATCCTTTATGATTTATTTAACTTCAAAGTCTATTTTGTCAGAAATTAATATTGCCACTCCTTCTGTTTTTTGATTGCTGTTTGCTGGATATATTTTTTTCCATCCTTTGAGTCGTAGTTTGTTTGTGTCTCTAAGTCTAAGGTGTGTCTCCTGTAGGCAGCATATAGACAGATGGTGTTTTTTAATCCATTCTGCCACTCTCTGTCTCTTTATTGGTGCATTTAGTCCATTTACATTCAGCATAATTATGGATAGGTATGAATTTAATGCTATCATTTTGATGTCTTTTCTTGTGTGTTGTTGACAGTTTCTTTTTCCCACATAATTTTATGTGCTGAGTGGATTTTCTTTATATATTGTCCTTTCCTCATATTCGTGGCTGTTGATTTTGTTTCTGCTGAGTCTCTATTTTTTTCTTCTATTTTATTTTGATGTGTAGGATAGTCTGTCTCCTTTGTGATTACCTTATTTACTCCCATTTTTCTAAATTTAAACCTAACTTTTATTTCTTTGTACAACCTTATCTTCCTCTCCATATGGAGGATCTATGACTACATTTCTTAGTCCCTCTATATTGTTTTAATGTTGTCTTCTTTCACGTAATAGCATCAATGTTAACCTGTTTTGAGTGTTTTTTTAAATCCTGATTTATTTTTTGATTTTCCTATCTGGGTTGATGTCTCATTGCCCTGCCCAGTTTTGTAGTCTTGAGTTGATACCTGATATTATTGATTTTCTAACCAAAGAACTCCCTTTAGTATTTCTTGTAGTTTTAGTTTAGTTTTTACAAATCCCCTAAACTTCTCTTTATCTGGAAATGTCCTACTTTCATCTTCATATTTGAGAAATAGGTTTGCTGGATATATGGTTCTTGGCTGGCAATTTTTTTTCCTTCAATTTTTTATATAAGTCAACCCATTGCCTTCTTGCCTGCGTGATTTCTGCTGAGTAGTCTGAGCTTGTTCTTATTGGCTCTCCTTTGTAGGTGACTTTTCGTTTATCTCTAACTGCTGTTAAACTTCTCTCTTTATCTTTGGTTCTGGCAAGTTTGATTATAATATGTCTTGGTGACTGTCTTTTAACATCTACCTTCTGTGGAGTTCAATGAGCATCTTGGATTGATATATTCTCATCTTTCACAATATCAGGGAAGTTTTCTGCCAATAAATCTTCAACAATTCTCTCTGTATTTCATGTTATCCTTCCTTGTTCTGGTACTCCAATCACTCGTAGGTTATTTCTCTTGATAGAGTCCCACATGGTTCTTAAGGATTCTTCATTTTTTTTAATTAATTTATCTGATTTTTCTTCAAATATATTAGTGCCAAGTGATTTATCTTCAAGTTCAGAAATTCTGCCTTCCACTTGCTCAATTCTGCTCCTCTGACTTTCTACTGAGTTGTCTAATTCTGTAATTTTATTGTTAACCTTCTGAATTTCTGATTGCTGTCTGTCTATGGATTTTTCCAGCTTTTTAAATTTTTCATTCTGTTCCTGAATAATCTTTCCAATTTCTTCAATTGCGTTATCTGTGTGTTCCTTGGTTTGTGCTGTGTATTGCCTCATTTCCTTCCTGATGTCTTGAAGGGTTCTGCATATTAATCTTTTGTATTCTGCCTCTGGTAATTCCAGGAAGGCACTTTCATCTCGAAGATCCCTTGATTCATTTTTTTGAGAGCTTGTTGAGGCGATCATGATCTGTTTCTTTATGTGACTTGATATTGACTATTGTCTCTGAGCCATCTATAAGTTATTGTATTAGTTTATTTTATGTTTGCTTACTGTGTCATAGCTTCTTGCTTTGTTTTGTTTTGATATGCCCAAATGGGTTGCTTGAGTGAGCTAGCTTGATTATTTTCACCTTTGGAGCTCTGGTGTCCTGTTCCCAGATGACTAGAGCTGTTATCAGGTATATCAGTCTAGAAGTCCATTCACTTTTCTTGTATAAATTCAGCTTAGGTGTCCAGGTAGCTGATCATCAAGCGTGTGGTACAGGCTCTGTCCTACGGTCTTAGAGGGGCATTGGTGATTGGTGTAGGTACCAGTATCTGGTTGCAGCAGGGGGGTCACACTCTGAACAAGCCAGGGGGCTGAGAATCATCCCCCACATGTGTCTGAGGAAAGTGTGTCCCTGATCCCTAGAGCATACAGGTGGGTGGGTTCTGCAGACGGACCATGGGTACTCAGTGTTTTTGGTTGTAAGGACTGGGAGGTACCAGTTATCCTTGGACCCCTGCCATGGGTGGCTGGGTGACCTGAGTGGAGCTACCTTTCCTTAGGCCCCGATGGGGGTAGCTGAGGACCCTGTTTAATAGGCAAAGCAATGTAAAACATGAAATACGCAGTTCTCCACTACACAGCTGAAATGGTTGGAGTCTGCCAACAAGGGCCTATTCTCCTGAAATAGGCCCATACAGGTCCATGCAGAGGGGAAAGGTACTCAAAGTCCACAGACCCTTTATGCCTGGACAGGAGTTTTTTCTGTCCTGAGCTCCCCCAGTTAGAGGAGCTGGCAAATTATCTTTTCCCCCAACTGCAAATTTATTCCTTCTCCAAGGCTGGAAGAATGGCTCCACGTACTCAACAGGACCTCTCAGACCCAGGGAATTTAGCCGCTGAAGCCAGCTTTGGGGGGGGGCGGTGTGGTAAAATATCCGCAAGTACTTAGCTTTTGCTGAGAGCGCTGTTCTTCTCTGGTTCTGGAGTTGTGAGCAGGCTGTGTGGCTGTCTGCTTCTCCCTGAGGAAACTGCAGCCGAACGCTAGTACCAGCCCTGTGCCGCTGCTCTAGAAACGGTGCCTGAGTGGTCCCCGTGATTCAGGTCTGGTAACTCCTCTCTGTTTCTGAACCATCTCTTCCTCCCCCTGCCCCTCTGTTCATTTTCTAATCTTGCCTTTGATGCTCAGGGCTCCTAGCTTGTCATAAATATACTGGTTTCACTTATTTTTTCGGGTCTTTGTTGTAAAGAGGGCTCGCCAGAAGTGTCTGTCTATTTTGCCATTTTGGCTCTGCCTCTCTAAAAAAAATAAATAAAGCTCCTCTTAAAGACAGAACTCCACACTTAAGAGAAGGTCTTTGGGTAACTTTTTGTTAATAAGGCTTTCATCACTGTTTGAGAATACTTTCAGAGAACACAGCACATAAAGCAGCATGAACACCATTCTCTCTATGCTGCACCATGCGGTCCATGCCAAGATTTTTCTTTTGTTATCAGTTGTATCAAACAAGATCATGCTGGGGTAGGGTGGGTCCTAGTCCTAATTCCTTCCAAATGATGTCTTATAAAAAGAGAGTGACACTCATGGGGAGTACAGATGCCATGTAAAGATGGAGGCAGATGCACCCATAAGCAGCAAAAGAACACCAAAGATCTCCAGCAGCCGTTGGAAACTAGGACAGAGGCCCACAGAAGGAATTGACACGGCTGAGACCCTGATTTGGAATTTTAGCTTCCAGAGCTGTGAGAAAATACCACTCTGCAGTATTTTGTTATGGCAGCCCTAGGAAATGAAGACACTATTCTTTCTACAGAAACAACAAAACCAGCTACAAATGTTCAAGTGAGCAATTGCAAGTTCTTCTTGGCAAAGAAAAGCACAAGGGAGGTGACATGGAGCATGTGGGTGTCAAGCACATGGGAATCAACCCTCAAATGTGCCTCACACACTCTGCTCAGAGAAGGACAAGAGCTCCATCAATGGTACAAGAAATAATTTTAGATTGCAAGGGACAATGTTAAAAAAAAAAAAAAAAAGATGTCTATTTTAGGAAAAATATAATTAAACATCACAATTATGATTTCACAAACTACTTAAGATAAGTCTAAGAGAAAAATGAGTTTACACAGAGTGGGAAAAGTTGTTTACAACACATGTTATCAACAAAGCATTTATGTTCAGAATAAATCAAGAATTTCTGCAAGTCAATATGAAAAGGGAAATAAAGAACCAATAGAAAAATAGATAAGAGACTTAAACAGACACTCACAAGACAAAATATCCACATAGTCGACAGACATATGAAATGATGCCTAACCTCAATAACAGTCATGGAAATTAAGACCACAATAATGTATTCCTGGGTGGCAGAAATGGTTAACATTCAACTACTAGCAGAAAGTTTGGCAGTTCAAACCCACCCAGAGGTGCCTTGAAGTGATCTGCTTCTGAAAGGTCACAGGTTGAAAACCCTATTAGCAGTTCTGGTCTGCACACATGGGGTTACCATGTGTCAGAATCAACTCAATGGCAACTAACAACAACAGCACAATCCCCAGAATGGCTAAATGAAAGCAATGATAATACTAAGTGTTGGTAAGAATGGAGAGCAGTGGAAGCTTGTGTACTTGACTGGTCAAAATGTAAATTGGTGCAACTTTTGGAAAACCAATTTGACAATACCTATTAAGGTTGAGCATACACATATCTTCTATCCCAGAAATTCTACTGTAAGTATATACTCAGCATAAATGCACTTCAATAACGTCATCATGTTCATTAAATTAAATTAAGTTTTAAATAATTTTCATACTTCCATTATGCATAACAGCCCCAAACTGGAGACAACCCGAAGGTCCATAAACAGTAGAATAAATAAATAATAGTGCTATATTTATGCAAAAGAATACTACACAACAATGAAAATGAAAGCAATGAATCACAGCTTCAGGCAACAATAGAGCTAAATCTCTCAAATGTTCATACTGAGTCATAGAAGAAAGACTAAAAATATATGCACTGTATGATCCTATATATATGTATAATTAGAAAACATAGAGTTTGAAAGTTAGAATAGGGTTACCTCTGAGAAGGCAGGGGGCATTAACGGGAGGAAGAGTTCTGAGGTCCTAGCCCTGTTCTGTTTCTTGACCTGGGTGTTCCTTCTGTGATAATATATTGATTTCTAAATTTATGCTGTGTGCTTTTTTCAATATGTACATTTTACTTCATAACTTTAAAAACTTTTTTTATAAACTCTTTAAATATTAAGTAAGTGTATAGATACATGATTAAAACAAAATGCTGAGAGTAGTAATGACTAAAGACTGGGAAATACTGAGATAATAGAAGTAACTAACCTTCACACCACCATATGTCTGTCAGTTTGTTGTACTGTGGTGGCTCGAATATTCCTGTGATACTGGAAGCTTTGCCACTGATATTTCAAATACTATCCAGGTTACCCTTGGTGAACAACTTTCACTGAGCTTCTAGACTAAGGCAGACTAGGAAGGAGGACCTGGCAGTCTACTTCTGAAAAAATAGGCCAGTGAAAACCTTATGAATAGCACCAGAACACTGTCTCATATACTGCAGGAAGATGGAGCCCCTCAGGGTGGAAGACATTCAAAATACTACTGGGGAAGAGCTGCCTCGTCACAGTAGAGTCGACCTTAATAATGTGGATGGAGTCAAGTTTTCTGAACATTCATTTGCTGGTGGTACAGCTCAAAATGAGAAGCAACAGCTACAAATATCCATTAATATCCAGAAAGTCGTATGTTCAAAGTATGAATCTAGGAAAATTCGAAATAATCAAAACTGAAATGGAACACATAAACATTGAAATCCTAGGCATTAGTGAGCTGAAATGGACTGGTATTGGTCATTTTGAATCACACAAGCATATGGTCTACTATGCCAGGAATGACAAATCGAAGAGGAATGGTGTCAAATTTATCGTCAAAAAGAAAATTTCCAGATCTGTCCTGAAGTACAATGCTGGTCAGTGATAGGATAATATCCACACACCTACAAGGAAGACTAGGTAATAGGACTATTATTGGAAATTACACACCAACCACTAATGCCAAAGATGAAAAAATTGAAGATTTTTACCAACTTCTGCAGTCTGAATTTGATCGAACATGCAATTAAGATGCATTGATAATTACTGGTGATTGGAATGCAAAAGTTGGAAACAAAGAAGGATTGGTAGTTTAAAATTACGGTCTTGGTGATAGAAACAATGCCAGAGATTGCACGATAGAATTTGGCAAGACCGACAACTTCTTTATTGCAAATATCTTTTTTCAACAAAATAAACGGCTTCTTACATACTTTGGACATGCTATCAGGAGGAAGCAGTCCCTGGAGAAGGATGTCATGCTTGGTAAAGTAGAGGGCCAGTGAAAAGAGGAAAAGCCTCAACAAGATGGATTGACACAGTGGCTGCAACAATGGGCTTAATCATAACAACGACTGTGAGGAGAGTGCAGGACCGGGCAGTGTTTTGTTCTGCATACATGGGGTCACTAGGAGTCGGATCTGACTTAGGGGCACATAAGAACAACAATGCACGTGGAACTCACCAGATGGAATACACAGGAATCAAATCAACTACACTGGTGGAAAAAGATAATGGAAAAGCTCAATATCATCAGCCGGAACAAGGCCAGGGGCTGACTGTGGAACAGACAATCATTTGCTCATACGCAAGTTCAAGTTGAAGTTCAAGAAAATTAGAACAAGTCCACAAGAGCCAAAGAACAACCTTGAGTATATCCCACCTGAATTTAAAGACCAACTCAAAAATAGATTTAGCACATTGAACACTAATTACTGAAGATCAGAGTAGTTGTGGAATGACATCAAGGGCATCATACATGAAGAAAGCAAGAGGTCATTAAAAGACAGGAAAGAAAGAAAAGGCCAAAATGGATGTCAGAAGAGACTCTGAAAGTTAATCTTGAACATAGAATTGCTAAAGCAAAAGGAAGAAATGATGAAGTAAAAGAACTGAACAGATTTCAAAGGGCAGCTGGAGAAAACAAAGTATTATAATGAGATGTGCAAAGACCTGGAGATAGAAAGCCAAAAGGGGAGAACATGCTCAGCAGTTCTCAAGCTAAAAGAACTGAAGAAAAAAATGCAAGCCTTTTTTTATGGTGAAAGTATTAAATGATTCAGGAAGCATCAAAAGAAGATGGAAGTAACATAGATTCACTGTACCAGAAAGGATTGATCAACGTTCCACAATTTCAGGAAATAGCATTCGATCAAAAACCAATGGTCCTGAAGGAAGAAGCCCAAGCTGCACAAAAGGCATTGTCAAAAAAAACATACTCCAGGAATACCAATCAAGATGTTTCAGCAAAAGGATGCAGCTCTGGAAGTGTTCGCTTGTCTATGCCAAGAAATTTGGAAGACAGCTACCTGGCCAACTGACTAGAAGTTAGCAGCTATAACTCTTAACCACTATGCCACCAGGGTTAAGAATTGATTATTCTTCCAATGTTCTGCCTTCTCTGTTTTTTCTTTCAAGTCAGAGCAGAGCCCAGGTCTCTACCTCTGCCTCCCTTCTCCCTCCCATCTTCCTACAAAGCTCTCAATTATCAAGCTCTTTTGTGCTCATTACTTGTTCATTGCATAAATGTCTGCTACTTTCTGAAAGCAGCCATCTTGAGGCATGAATAGCTCCTCCTTTCACCCCTCATCACCATCACTGTCTTTTTTTTGGATCCAGAGTCACCAAACAGGAGGCCCAAGGTATAAGATTATGTTTGAACCTTCAACTCTTCAGTGGTTCTATATTTACACAAGAAAAAAGCTGGACTAGTGTCCAAGAGGGAGTCCCTGGGTCAGGTTGTCTCCACGGCCACTAACAACAACAACCACAGGGAAGCATTGCGTTACATGAGGTCTAGGGTATGTCAAACGCATGGATAGCACAGCCTTTAGAAAAACAAAATAAAATAGCCAGGCTGATATCCATGACATATTAACCACATGTTCACAAGTTCGAATTTGGCATAACCTGATGATGAGCATCTCAAGGACACCACCAAAAGGTTTCCAGCTTAGGAGTCAGAGGTTAACATGGACACTCAGGCTCCCTCCAAACCCTGCACAAGCAAAGTAAGGATGAGCACGGGATTCCAGGGAAAGCCTGTTGTGAACAGCAGGCATCCCCCACTCCTAGAAGGAAGCCAGGCATGGATGACGCAAGCACGTTCAGAATGAAACAGGGAAACAAAACAGTACACAAGTATTAGGGAAAGTAAGAAGATACCCCCAGGGCCCCAGGGCTTAAGGGTGTTACCTGAAATAGATTCAAGCTGCGTCTGTTCCTGGGAAGCATCGCCCTTTGAGACTCTGTGGTCATCAACCAGGGAGACAAACCTCTCCCCTGAGCTTCCCCAGAGCCTGCTGGAAAACCTGGTTAATTTGTTGTCTGGAGACTGCTATTATGGCTTTCAATATATGCACAGTACTTTTGGTGCTAAATTGATTTGTAATCATTGCAACAGCCTGTTCAATTATAACTAATGGGTGCACTCACACTAAGTGACATGCATTAGAAGTTCCTTTCCCCCACCCCAAAATACCCATGAAGATGCATCAAAGATGGTGGGCAATGAAGCAACTCTATATGAGGAGAACTACCTTGGATGGAGAACTTTCACCAAAGGAGTTTCCCCACAGGACGCCTGTGTGAACGGCTCCAGCACCTTCAGGATGTGAGGACAGGGTGTCCTATTTGTGAGCTGCCATTTCAGAAGACTCAATGACAGGGGCAGAGTTCCCCTCTGCAGGCCTCCTACGGAGGATGTGATTTATCATGCACATTATTAATGAGCTTCATCCTAAGTTATTCTGGCTGCATGTGGAGCTTAGAGGACTTGGGAACATAACTTGGCAGACTAGATAGCTTTTAAATGCAGCACTTCACTAGTCAATTAAAAAAAAAGATCTTAATATCAAAGAAGAAATCAGAAAGTGTCAGTTGGGGGAGAACAGGAGCAAAAATGGGTTGGAAAGTGTAAAATTAGGAAAAGAAAACTAATATATACATATATTTTTTTAAAGAAATACATTTACATTTACATTTACATTTACATTCTGCTCTGTTCCTCCCGATTTGGGGGCCAAAATGTCAGCAGTTTGAATCCACCAGGTGCTCCTTGGAAACTCTATGGGGCAGTTCTACTCTGTCCTTTAGGGTCACTGTGAGTCGGAATCAACTCAGAGTCAATGGGTTTGGTTTTTGGTTTGAACCTGTACAGAAATGACAGAGCTATTTCAAGCCAAACCCAGGGAAGAGTTCTAAAAAGAAGCACCCTCCAAGGTCACAGGCGCTCACAAAGGAGCCTTGTCACATATTACTCATGTACTAGCCCAGCTGCCTGTCCAAATTTTGAAAATACCATGGCTTCAGTTGGGCACACCTTAGTCCTTTACAGTCTTAATAGTAATACTTCATTTACTAAAAGATTTCACATTAGTACATATAAATCAATTTTCCCTGATCAAAACATTTCCCAGAATTTTCTATGATGCATCAAATGCTCTTTAAGCTGCGATGAGAGGCAGGATGAGTCAAGAATAACTTGGCCTGAAGTTTAGGGATTTTGACCTGGACTCACCAGGTACTGAAGCATCAAAGGCATAATTCTGCTTTCCAGTCCATGTGAGCACCCGAAGGCCTTTCCTGGCAGAAAAGTGGGCCCAGAAGAGCTCCTTGATTGGAGCCAAAGCAACATACCATTGGCAGCATCTCCACAAAAGGGTAGAATGGAATGTCCAGATACAGCCTAAATTTCAATGCAAAGGCCAGGCTGGACTCTGAGATTTAGATGATGGATCTTCATTCTTATGAGCTCCCTGCTGTACCTAGATTGCTATTGTACACCTCACTTCCTCACTTCAAAAGGGAGGGAGAGAGGCAGCTTGCTATGTTGTTCTTAACAAGGTAGCTGTAGCTGGGAGGCCTTGGACCTCAGCCTTCAGTCCCTCCTAGGTCACAGTAGGGAGTTGTGAGGGCAGCTTCATTCCATTGGTAGGCACCTTGCTCATAATCCCAAGAGGAGTTACTTTCTCCAAGAGAAAACTTTGGCGAACACATCGCGTCAAAATGAGAAATGACCTTGGGTACATCTGTTTTGAGTCAGAATCTCCTAGCTACATTTGACAAACAACAACTCTAAACTTTTCCCTACATGAGGCTAAAATTTAGTTTCTTGAATCCAGCAAAAAGCATTAGTCTCCTTTTATGAAAATCTTGATGTGTGCCCAGTACCGTGTTGTGTGAGTGAGGGGTTTGCTGTTCTCCTCCAACAATGTCCCTGAATGGAGAGATATTGCAATGGCTCATCTTATATTGTAGGAGGACTTGTCAGTATGTCCTCTTCTTTGCTCAGAAGGTTGCAGTCAGGGTTAAATAACAGGTGATTACCAAGTGAGTTTCTCATTGAAATGAGAATTAATATTTATGCAATTATATGTTGATGGCTTCAGCAGTCCACTGAAAAAGATCAACATTTAAACTCTATCACTTAACAAAAATAAAACCATCCTGCAATGACTACAACAGTATGTCGAAAGGTAGAAATACAAAAAAGACCCTACTGGGTACCATTTTTGCAAGACTATTCTAAGAATTAGAGTTGAGGAGAAAGAAAAAAAAAACTCTTCCAGTTGGAAAAGTTTATTCCCATAAAAGGTAAAAGTTGATTTATTTTTATGAAATGCTACAAATATGTTCTCAAAGTCACTGAATTCCTCAGCTACCTCACCCCAAGTCATTGCTTTATGGAGCTTTTAAGGCCTTCAAAATACAACACTGTTGCTAAAATAGAGCCATTCCCCAAGCAACAGGGTTGTAAACAGGATGTTATGGAAGGAAGGACTCTTTCAGAGCAGTGGAAAGCTGCTGCCCATTTCTTGTAGCTCAGATGATGTGATCTGAGGTGAACTGGTCACCTCAGATCAAGTCATGAGCTCCTGACTCAGAAACATCTGTCTCCCCCACTATCTGAGCTCCATATTTAGAGCTGTCTGTTGGAATCTCCATCAGTTCATAGTAAAAAATAAATGGGCCCATCAAATCATAGAACTCTAGGGCTTGAAGGGACCTCAGTGGTCATCCAGGCCAACCCACAAATGCCACAGCTGGAAGAACGTAGGCCCAAGACTCAACCAGAATCAAGCAACCAGTCAGTGCTAGAACTTGGACTCAATCTAAGGCCTCGAGATGCCCAGCCTGGTACCTTGTCCATCTTTCGGCAATACATGTCTGGAGTGGAACACGTGGCAGTGTCAGAGTCTTTGGAGATATGTGTCCTTTATTTCACAGTTTAGATGTATATAAGCCTTGATTTCCTTACAAATAAAAGTTCCCTAAAAGTATCTTTTACAAATGCTAGCCTTTATAAGACACAGTCTTGGTCAAAACCCAAGGGTGGGCCAACAAGCCTATGAAGTATCTACTAATTTATTAACTCCATTTTAAAGATGAAGAGACTTAATCACAAAAAGGTTGTGAAAACTGCCAAAGGATAACCCATTGCTAAGTAACAGAGCAGAGCTGACTTCAAACCTAATACTATTTGGTTCCAGAGTTCAAGTTTATAAGTAGTATACTATACGAATAGTGAACTTCCCATCACTGTCAGTGTTCAAGCAGAGCTGGATGACCCCCAGTGAGAGAGATATGTTCTAGGGAATTCTTTCCCTTAAAGGAAGGGGGAAGCCAACTGTCTTCTAAGGTCCTTCCAGCCTTCAGCTTCAATGAGTTTTTTGTTGTTGTTAGGTGCCGTCAAGTCAGCTCCAACTTATAGTGTCCCTACATACCACAGAATGAAACATTGCCCAGTCCTGTGCCATGCTCACAATCGTTGTTATGCTTCAGCCCATTGTTGCAGACGCTGTGTCAATCCATCTTGTTGAGGGTCTTCCTGTTTTTCGCTGACCCTCTACTTTACCAAGCATGATGTCCTTCTCCAGGGACTGATCCCTCCTGGTAACATGTCCAAAGTAAATAAGATATAGTCTTGTCATCCTTACTTCTAAGAAGCATTCTGGTTGTACAGGCCTGAGTTTACCATCCTATGATTACTGCTGGTTTGAGTAGCCAAGAGAAATTTCAAAGAGGAAATAGAACAAGAATGGGATTTGAAGCAGAGTCAGAATTTGCGTAGACAAAAAGGAAATTAATGATGGGGATGGGGGATTTCAGTAGGCAGGAGGAAGTTAGGAAGAATAGCAAGAAAGATGATGATAAGGTTTTGAGCTCTCAGGCCTTCCTGGTTAAAAGATGCCCAGAGCTCCAGTCCCATCTATATTTGTGCCTAGTCGTGTTACCATCTGAGCCTCCCAGTTGAGTTTCCATCTTTCGTGTGGCCTGATTATATTGGACTGAACCCTCTCAACTGCTAAAAGTCACACAGTACAAAAATGGATATAGGGTCAATGTTATGAGCTCTTAATAAAGCATTTTCCCAAGCCCTAAATTAAACACATACACACAGAGAATGCTTCCACCCATGCTATGAGTTAAATTCTGCTCGTGTCTGAGTGCCCACGTATTTTATATTATCCTTAATGTGAGCTACTTGCACTTTCAGTGGGAAAGAGAGTAGGCTTCACAGCCCTCAGTTCCCAGAGCAGCTCCCAAATTTATGCAGACTCAGAAGCACAATTGTTTGAAGGATGGCTTTCTGTCTCTGCCACAGTTCAGGCAGCAGACATGTGTTTCTGATGAGGCAGCTGCTGAACATGGAACTTGTTCGTTTTCAAGCTAAGTTTTTATTTGCACTGTTTTCAACAGGTTACTGTGCAGAATATCTACTCAGTATGTGACATTTTCTTCGCTTTCTACAGAAGAGGAAAGGCAGACTCCTAAAACATCTCAAAAGGGTTTCTAGGTCAGTAGGACAAAAGAGTTGCTGAGAAGCCTGGCACAGGGTCCCTAGAGAGGCTCTGTGAGGTAGCTGGTGAAGGGAGATAAAAGGACCGCATTTGGGCTGCTTGGCATGAGGTAGGAGAGTGGGGCTGGAAGAGGCTCTAACCCCACATGCAATGTGCAAAGGAGGGGACTGCAGGGGGTTCTCCAGGGCCCAGGGGAGAGGTGTCTCCAGAGCACAGGCACACACTACATGCACAGCACATAAACAGGGCCCTGGGAAAGCAGCCCTGTTTATTTGCTCCCCTTTCTAAAAAATGCTCTAAGCAAACCTTGAATTTGTCACCCTTCATCAGTTTCTGAGACACATCTGTTCATTTCTGCGAAAGGAAATGGGAATCTCTAAAAGAGATAAAATAAACCAACGTCACATGTAGAACATCCTGGGTCTTTATAGAAGTGCCGTTGATGAGTTGTGCATTCTAGTGCTCGCTGTGTCCCTGCGTGGTGCAAAGAGTTAATGGGCTTGCCAGCTAATAGAAGGCTGGAGGTTCCAGTCCACCCAGAAAAGCCTCAAGAGAAAGGCCTGGTGATCTATTTTCAAAAAATCATCCATTGAAAACCCTCTGGAACACAGTTCTACTCTGACACACATGGGATCATCGTGAGTCCAAATCAAACTGAACAGCAGCTGATGGTGGTGGTAGTGCTTCCTGTACCTCTTATATTGGTGCCAGCAAACGCACGCTCTCCTTCTGGGCATGAGATGGAAGCTTTGTCTTTTCTTTGACAGCCATGAAGCTCTCCTTTAGTGCTTATTTGTAAAAAAGCTGTTTTCATCCTAGGCTTCTGGTCTATTTCTCACCCGACCACCACCATCTATCAAATGACATTTGATCTTTAATTGTCTTTTTAATGATTACTGCATGACCACATTTTTTATTGTAGCCTGACTCAAATTCTGTTTGGAAATAAGTCAGTTATTAATATTAAACACCATCAAAAATTGTTTCAGACAAAGTGGGGGGAGGAACTTGAACTTGGGGGAAGAATCCTTCCAGTAACTATATATAGAATTTTGGAGCAAGAAAAGAACATACAGTCTAATGTCTCATTTTGAAGATTGGAACACTGATGTCCAGAAAGGGAATGAGATTTGCCCAATGAAGGTCCCTCAACCAGTCAGTGAACTGAAGCACGTGACCCCAAATGGGGCACCCTTCCTTTGCCATTTGCTGTACTAGAGTCGCTATGAGTCAGAATTGACTTGATGGCAGTAGGTAGTAGGGTTTCAGTTCCCTCTTCAAATTCTGTTACAGACACATCTTCTGTTGCCAGCAAGACTGACAAAGAGGCAACTCCCTTTCTCCCTTTTATTCTATTCATTTTTCCTAAAGTCTTTGCTCAGACTGCATTGATGTCTACTTTGCCTTTGAGGGTTAAAATTTAGGGAGCAGAAAGGGCATCACCAGACATTGCTGGAGATGTGCCTACCAAAAACAAGCTGTGACCTCGGCATTTTCCAGGAAGCCATGCAGGATGTAATTAACTGACAAGAGGACACTCATTTGCCCTGCAGCAATGAACAAAATACACTGTTTGTCCCCAAAGTCCCAAATTATCTTGTGACGAGTTTCTTTCCTCCCACTCTGCAAACAACACCTTGGGAAAAGACAGACCCCTCTTGAGAATTTGTTGTTCTGCTTGTTCTCAACCTGAAGTGACAATTCCTTGAGTGAAGAGCCTGAGGCTGCCGTGAAAATAAGAAGACAGTGTGCACATGATGACAAGGAACAAAGGCTAGTGAACCCTCAATGAACCGTGGCATGGCCCTGCCTGACACCCTTCCAGACTCCCCACCTCCACACCTCCACAAAATCAAGTTCAAACATATTAACCCTGTCCTCAAGGCCTCCCTTGGCCTGCCCCCTGCCTACTTCCCCAGGTACTTGTGGTTACCCCGCCCCCGCCGTGCTCCACCTGACATTCCAGAAACACTGAACTGCTTGTAGATTCCCAAACACATGGAGCCTGTTCTTGCCCCTGAACCTCTGCTCATGTGGTCCCTCTGCTTAGCCTCCACCCCTCTAACTTTTCCTCCTTCCCTCTCTGAGGCCTTGAGGAGCTACTTCCTCTGTTGCCTATGGGGCTTGACCTTTTTCTTGGTGGAGTATAATTTCATTTGAACTGTTAGAAAGATCCATTCTGTCCTAGAACTCTTCAGCGTCCCTTCAAAGGTCAGGGTTCCCTGAAAGTGTCCAGAAGGTGGACTTTTCCCTAAAGGTCATGGACTGAAAGGTAGCAACATTGCACTCTGGTTTTAGCACTGTGTCTTCTGTGGTCTGAGGGACAGAGCCCCAGGGTGTGCAGTGATTCAAAATTCTGTTTAAGCATCAGACACTTCAGTCTCTTGTTCCCTTTTCCCACAACCATAATGGCTAAGGCTAAGAAAGCACCTTTATTTCTGTTTCTGGAAAAATATCCCATGTCCACCAGTGTATGTTTACCTCTCCTCCACCCCAGGAAATTTGGAGCCTCTGGAAGCCCCAAGAGGTCAATTTGTCATGGCAAAGCTAGGGTGTGGAGAAAAGGCAGAATTCAAGAGAACTGAGGGTTTCGCTAAAGTGTAGCAGATGAGTAAACAAAAGTCAGCAGATCATGACCCAGACATTTCCATGGACCAAGTTCAAACCCAAAAGTTATGCTTTGTTGATAGGATCTTAAAATGAATCATCAGAGAATCATGTATTTAAAATGTCTTTGGCGTAGCTCTTTATACAATTATAGGATCATGGGCTGCTAGGACTTGTGAAATATCTTCAACTCACCCTCCTTTTTCTGATGAAGTGGCCAAGACCAAGAGAGGCAAATTAACAACTTTCAATTTTCTCGCTACAGCCAAACCCTCTGTTTCCCAACCCCACCCACTGCTGCCTCATCCGGGGATCTGGGTTCCATTCACACACCTCTAAATTACACACAGGGAAGGAATCTCTGCTCTTGTCATGAGGTCTGACAGCAGCTGCACATCTCCCAACTGGGGGTGCTGCAGCAGGCGCAATAGCAAAATCTTCTCCTCCCTCTCCCAGTGTGACTAAGTGGTAACACGTAGATGCCATGCCATCTGAAGAGTCTTGTCCCCATTCTCTATTCATCTTCTGGACCATTTCTTGAGAGAGACAAAATGAGAGGGGGTTAGGAACCCATCCTCCATCATTGCCTAGTAGAATATCTCTTAGAATCTTCTGCAGAATTAAGTCTACCAGGGACAGCAATTCAGAGGCCTTCATAGTTCAACACAAGTTCCAGGGATACCTGCCTCTGTTGTATATACAATCTTCTAATCTTAATTTCTTGGTCCTCAATATGTCTTCCCAACCAGTTGCCATTGATCTGATGCTGACTCCTGGCACCCCCTTCTGTGTAAGAGTTGAACTGCACTCCATCGCGTTTTCAATGGCAGATATTTCAGAAGTAGATCCCCAGGCCATTCTTCCCAGGGGCCTCTAGGTGGGCTCAAACCTCTGACTTTTCAGTTAGCAGCCAACCATATTAACCATTTGCCCCACCCAACAACTCCTTGTATATCTTCCCAGAGACCCAGAACTCCTGTAATCTGTAGTTCAGAGACAATAAAAACATGGAAGACCTCTTCAAGGTTCAGATTCTTGGTCCCCAGTGAGATAGGTCTGAACTAAGTGCAACACTAGAGAGAACTCTGATATGGGGACTTGGATGAGTGACTGCCATTATTGAGAAAAAGGTAGTACCTCCAAAGAAGGCTACATTACTCTGAGACTCCAGGATCAGACACATAGTCACCAGATACCTACAGGGCAGACATAGCTGATTTGCTGTATTTAACAGTATTGGTTCAGAAGGAGCCATTAGCATAGCCATCATTATTAGGAACAGCAGCAACGGCTAGCAGCTTGGGGCACCTGTGCTTTGTGTGGAATATCTCATTTTATCCTCAAAATAATCTTATGGGTAATATTATTGTGAGGGGTAGAATAATGCCTCCCCACCCAAAGATGTCCACATCTGATCCATGAACCTGTGAATATGTTGCCTCATGTGGCAAAAGGGATTTTATAGATGTGATTGAGTTAAACGTCTTGAGATAGGGAGATTAGCCTGGATTATCCACGTGGCTCCGATTTAATCACAAGCGTCCTTATAAGAGGGAGGCAAGACAGTCAGAGTCAGATAAAGAGCTATGATGACAAAAGCAGAAGTCAGAGTGACGAGATAAATAACTCGAAGATGGAAGGGGCCATGTGCCAAGAAATGAAGTCAGCCTTTAAAAAAAAAAAAAATTAGAAACTGGAAAATCCAAGAAAACAAATTGTCCCCTAAGAGTCCTAAAAGGAACCCATTTTAGATTTTTGGCTCCCAGAACTGTAAGATAATAAATTTGTGTTGTTCAAAGCCAGCAAGTTTGTGGCAATTTGTTACAGCAGCAATAGCAGGCTAATACAACTATCATTATCCCCACTTTACAAATGAAGAAACTAAGAGAAGTAAAAAAAACTTGCCCCAAATCATTCACCTAGCAAGTGGCAGATCTAGGACTTGAACCCAGGTAGTTTGACTCCAGAGCCAGGATTCTTAACTACTAAACTATACCAAAAAAAAAAAACTTATACCGCTAACTACTAATTGAATCCATAAATTAGTAAATAAATAATGAAAAAGATGGTGTCCTTGATGTATAGAGCTTAGAGTCAAACTAAGAGAAGATATACAATGACACAGATCCCATTAGGCATCTAACATGGGGTATATATACATATATTACTGTATGTAGTATATACATACTATATATATAAATTACTATAGGTTTTTTTTTTTTTTTTATAATAACTTTTATTAAGCTTCAAGTGAACGTTTACAAATCCAATCAGTCTGTCACATATAAGTTTACATACATATCACTCCCTACTCCCACTTACTCTCCCCGTCTTGAGTCAGCCCTTTCAGTCTCTCCTTTCTTGACAATTTTGCCGGCTTCCCTCTCTCTCTATCCTCCCATCCCCCCTCCAGACAAGAGTTGCCAACACAATCTCAAGTGTCCACCTGATATAATTAGCTCACTCTTCATCAGCATCTCTCTCCCACCCGCTGACCAGTCCCTTTCATTTCTGATGAGTTGTCTTCGGGGATGGTTCCTGTCCTGTGTCAACTGAAGGTCTGGGGAGCATGGCCGCCGGGATTCCTCCAGTCTCAGTCAGACCATTAAGTTTGGTCTTCTTATGAGAATTTGGGGTCTGCATCCCACTGATCTCCTGTTCCCTCAGGGTTCCTCTGCTGTGCTCCCTGTCAGGGCAGTCATCGATTGTGGCCGGGCACCAACTAGTTCTTCTGGTCTCAGGATGATGTAGGTCTCTGGTTCATGTGGCCCTTTCTGTCTCTTGGGCTCTTAGTTGTCATGTGGGCTTGGTGTTCTTCATTTTCCTTTGCTCCAGGTGGGTTGAGACCAATTGATGCATCTTAGATGGCTGCTTGTTAGCATTTAAGACCCCAGACGCCACATTTCAAAGTGGGATGCAGAATGATTTCATAATAGAATTATTTTGCCAATTGACTTAGAAGTCCCCGCAAACCATGTTCCCCAGACCCCCGCGCTTGCTCCGCTGACCTTTGAAGCATTCATTTTATCCCGGAAACTTCTTTGCTTTTGGTCCAGTCCAATTGAGCTGACCTTCCATGTATTGAGTGTTGTCTTTCCCTTCACCTAAAGCAGTTCTTATCTACTGATTAATCAATAAAAAAACCCTCTCCCACCCTCCCTCCCTCCCCCCCTCGTAACCACAAAAGTATGTGTTCTTCTCAGGTTTACTATTTCTCAAGATCTTATAATAGTGGTCTTATACAATATTTGTCCTTTTGCCTCTGACTCATTTCGCTCAGCATAATGCCTTCCAGGTTCCTCCATGTTATGAAATGTTTCACAGATTCGTCACTGTTCTTTATCGATGCGTAGTATTCCATTGTGTGAATATACCACAATTTATTTACCCATTCATCCGTTGATGGACACCTTGGTTGCTTCCAACTTTTTGCTATTGTAAACAGAGCTGCAATAAACATGGGTGTGCATATATCTGTTTGTATGAAGGCTCTTGTATCTCTAGGATATATTCCTAGGAGTGGGATTTCTGGGTTGTATGGTAGTTCTATTTCTAACTGTTTAAGATAACGCCAGATAGATTTCCAAAGTGGTTGTACCATTTTACATTCCCACCAGCAGTGTATGAGAGTTCCAATCTCTCCGCAGCCTCTCCAACATTTATTATTTTGTGTTTTTTGGATTAATGCCAGCCTTGCTGGTGTGAGATGGAATCTCATCGTAGTTTTAATTTGCATTTCTCTAATGGCTAATGATCGAGAGCATTTTCTCATGTATCTGTTGGCTGCCTGAATATCTTCTTTAGAGAAATGTGTGTTCATATCCTTTGCCCACTTCTTGATTGGGTTGTTTGTCTTTTTGTGGTTGAGTTTGGACAGAATCATGTAGATTTTAGAGATCAGGCGCTGGTCGGAGATGTCATAGCTGAAAATTCTTTCCCAATCTGTCGGTGGTCTTTTTACTCTTTTGGTGAAGTCTTTAGATGAGCATAGGTGTTTGATTTTTAGGAGCTCCCAGTTATCGGGTTTCTCTTCATCATTTTTGGTAATGTTTTGTATTCTGTTTATACCTTGTATTAGGGCTCCTAGGGTTGTCCCAATTTTTTCTTCCATGATCTTTATCGTTTTAGTCTTTATGTTTAGGTCTTTGATCCACTTGGAGTTAGTTTTTGTGCATGGTGTGAGGTATGGGTCCTGTTTCATTTTTTTGCAAATGGATATCCAGTTATGCCAGCACCATTTGTTAAAAAGGCTATCTTTTCCCCAGTTAATTGACACTGGTCCTTTGTCAAATATCAGCTGCTCATACATGGATGGATCTATGTCTGGGTTCTCAATTCTGTTCCATTGGTCTATGTGTCTGTTGTTGTACCAATACCAGGCTGTTTTGACTACTGTGGCTGTATAATAGGTTCTGAAGTCGGGTAAGGTGAGGCCTCCCACTTTCTTCTTGTTTTTCAGTAGTGCTTTGCTTATCCGGGGCTTCTTTCCGTTCCATATGAAATTGGTGATTTGTTTCTCTATCCCCTTAAAATATGACATTGGAATTTGGATCGGAAGTGCGTTAAATGTATAGATGGCTTTTGGTAGAATAGACATTTTTACTATGTTAAGTCTTCCTATCCATGAGCAAGGTATGTTTTTCCACTTAAGTATGTCCTTTTGAATTTCTTGTAGTAGAGCTTTGTAGTTTTCTTTGTATAGGTCTTTTACATCCTTGGTAAGATTTATTCCTAAGTATCTTATCTTCTTGGGGGCTACTGTGAATGGTATTGATTTGGTTATTTCCTCTTCGGTGTTCTTTTTGTTGATGTAGAGGAATCCAAGTGATTTTTGTATGTTTATTTTATAACCTGAGACTCTGCCAAACTCTTCAATTAGTTTCAGTAGTTTTCTGGAGGATTCCTTAGGGTTTTCTGTGTATATAATCATGTCATCTGCAAATAGTGATAACTTTACTTCTTCCTTGCCAATCCGGATACCTTTTATTTCTTTGTCTAGCCTGATTGCCCTGGCTAAGACTTCCAACACGATGTTGAATAAGAGCGGTGATAAAGGGCATCCTTGTCTGGTTCCCGTTCTCAAGGGAAATGCTTTCAGGTTCTCTCCATTTAGAGTGATATTGGCTGTTGGCTTTGCATAGATGCCCTTTATTATGTTGAGGAATTTTCCTTCAATTCCTATTTTGGTAAGAGTTTTTATCATGAATGGGTGTTGGACTTTGTCAAATGCCTTTTCTGCATCAATTGATAAGATCATGTGGTTTTTGTCTTTTGTTTTATTTATGTGATGGATTACATTAATGGTTTTTCTGATATTAAACCAGTCTTGCATACTTGGTATAAATCCCACTTGATCAGGGTGAATTATTTTTTTGATGTGTCGTTGGATTCTATTGGCTAGAATTTTGTTGAGGATTTTTGCATCAATGTTCATGAGGGATATAGGTCTATAATTTTCTTTTTTTGTAATGTCTTTACCTGGTTTTGGTATCAGGGAGATGGTGGCTTCATAGAATGAGTTGGGTAGTATTCCGTCATTTTCTATGCTTTGGAATACCTTTAGTAGTAGCGGTGTTAACTCTTCTCTGAAAATTTGGTAGAACTCTGCAGTGAAGCCGTCCGGGCCAGGACTTTTTTTTGTTGGGAGTTTTTTGATTACTGTTTCAATCTCTTTTTTTGTTATGGGTCTATTTAGTTGTTCTACTTCTGAATGTGTTAGTTTAGGTAGGTAGTGTTTTTCCAGGAATTCATCCATTTCTTCTAGGTTTTCAAATTTGTTAGAGTACAATTTTTCATAATAATCTGAAATGATTCTTTTAATTTCATTTGGTTCTGTTGTGATGTGGTCCTTCTCATTTCTTATTCGGGTTATTTGTTTCCTTTCCTGTATTTCTTTAGTCAGTCTAGCCAATGGTTTATCAATTTTGTTAATTTTTTCAAAGAACCAGCTTTTGGCTTTGTTAATTCTTTCGATTGTTTTTCTGTTCTCTAATTCATTTAGTTCAGCTCTAATTTTTATTATTTGTTTTCTTCGGGTGCCTGATGGATTCTTTTGTTGCTCACTTTCTATTTGTTCAAGTTGTAGGGACAGTTCTCTGATTTTGGCTCTTTCTTCTTTTTGTATGTGTGCATTTATTGATATAAATTGGCCTCTGAGCACTGCTTTTGCTGTGTCCCAGAGGTTTTGATAGGAAGTATTTTCATTCTCGTTGCTTTCTATGAATTTCCTTATTCCCTCCTTGATGTCTTCTATAACCCAGTCTTTTTTCAGGAGGGTATTATTCATTTTCCAAGTATTTGATTTCTTTTCCCTCGTTTTTCTGTTATTGATCTCTAGTTTTATTGCCTTGTGGTCTGAGAAGATGCTTTGTAATATTTCGATGTTTTGGACTCTGCAAAGGTTTGTTTTATGACCTAATATGTGGTCTATTCTAGAGAATGTTCCATGTGCGCTGGAAAAAAAAGTATATTTTGCAGCAGTTGGGTGGAGAGTTCTGTATAAGTCAATGAGGTCAAGTTGGTTGATTGTTGTAATTAGATCTTCCGTGTCTCTGTTGAGCTTCTTACTGGATGTCCTGTCCTTCTCCGAAAGTGGTGTGTTGAAGTCTCCTACTATAATTGTGGAGGTATCTATCTCGCTTTTCAATTCTGTTAAAATTTGATTTATGTATCTTGCAGCCCTGTCATTGGGTGCATAAATATTTAATATGGTTATGTCTTCCTGATCAATTGTCCCTTTTATCATTATATAGTGTCCTTCTTTATCCTTTGTGGTGGATTTAAGTCTAAAGTCTATTTTGTCAGAAATTAATATTGCTACTCCTCTTCTTTTTTGCTTATTGTTTGCTTGATATACTTTTTTCCATCCTTTGAGTTTTAGTTTGTTTGTGTCTCTAAGTCTAAGGTGTGTCTCTTGTAGGCAGCATATAGATGGATCGTGTTTCTTTATCCAGTCTGTGACTCTCTGTCTCTTTATTGGTGCATTTAGTCCATTTACATTCAGGGTAATTATAGATAAATAAGTTTTTAGTGCTGTCATTTTGATGCCTTTTTATGTGTGTTGTTGACAATTTCATTTTTCCACATACTTTTTTGTGCTGAGGCGTTTTTCTTAGTAAATTGTGAGATCCTCATTTTCATAGTGTTTGACTTTATGTTAGTTGAGTCGTTACGTTTTTCTTGGTTTTTGTCTTGAGTTATAGAGTTGTTATACCTTTTTGTGGTTACCTCATTATATACCCCTATTTTTCTAAGTAAAAACCTAACTTGTATTGTTCTATATCGCCTTGTATCACTCTCCATATGGCAGTTCAATGCCTCCTGTATTTAGTCCCTCTTTTTGATTATTGTGATCTTTTACCTATTGTCTTCCATGATTCCCTGTTATGTGTATTTTTTTTTTTAATTAATCTTAATTTGTTTGTTTTTGTGATTTCCCTATTTGAGTTGATATCAGGACGTTCTGTTTTGTGACCTTGTGTTGTGCTGATATCTGATATTATTGGTTCTCTGACCAAACAATATCCTTTAGTATTTCTTGTAGCTTTGGTTTGGTTTTTGCAAATTCTCTAAACTTGTGTTTGTCTGTAAATATCTTAATTTCGCCTTCATATTTCAGAGAGAGTTTTGCTGGATATATGATCCTTGGTTGGCAGTTTTTCTCCTTCAGTGTTCTGTATATGTCGTCCCATTCCCTTCTTGCCTGCATGGTTTCTGCTGAGTAGTCAGAACATATTCTTATTGATTCTCCCTTGAAGGAACCCTTTCTTTTCTCCCTGGCTGCTTTTAAAATTTTCTGTTTATCTTTGGTTTTGGTGAGTTTGATGATAATATGTCTAGGTGTTTTTCTTTTTGGATCAATCTTAAATGGGGTTCGATGAGCGTCTTGGATAGATATCCTTTCGTCTTTCATGATGTCAGGGAAGTTTTCTGTCAGGAGTTCTTCAACTATTTTCTCTGTGTTTTCTGTCCCCCCTCCCTGTTCTGGGACTCCAATCACCCGCAGGTTATCCTTCTTGATAGAGTCCCACATAATTCTTAGGGTTTCTTCATTTTTTTTAATTCTTTTATCTGATTTTTTTTCAGCTATGTTGGTGTTGATTCCCTGGTCCTCCAGATGTCCCAGTCTGCATTCTAATTGCTCGAGTCTGCTCCTCTGACTTCCTAGTGTGTTGTCTAATTCTGTTATTTTATTGTTAATCTTTTGGATTTCTACATGTTGTCTCTCTATAGATTCTTGCAACTTATTAATTTTTCCAGTATGTTCTTGAATAATCTTTTTGAGTTCTTCAACAGTTTTATCAGTGTGTTCCTTGGCTTTTTCTGCAGATATCCTAATTTCATTTGTGATATCATTAAGCATTCTGTAAATTAGTTTTTTATATTCTGTATCTGATAATTCCAAAATTGTATCTTCATTTGGAAAAGATTTTGATTCTTTTGTTTGGGGGGTTGGAGAAGCTGTCACGGTCTGCTTCTTTAAGTGGTTTGATATGGATTGTTGTCTCCGAGCCATCACTGGGAAACTAGTTTTTCCAGAAAATCCGCTAAAAAAAACTGCGATCAGATCCCTATCAGAGTTCTCCCTCTGGCTCAGGCTATTCAGATGTTAATGAAGCCGCCTGGGGAGGGTGCGGGAGGGAACAGAGAGATAGGAGAGTAGCACCTCAGAATATAGCCAGAGTTGCTTGTCTTGCTTGGAATGACTGTTATATCTGAGATTCCTGCGGGCGCGTCGCCTATGTGTGCTGACTGTGTGGAGATTGCCCCCAGGGGGTCTGGCCCGCTGGAGTCACGGTCAGATCCTCCGCTTCCAGCCCCACGCCCAGCGTCAAGGCTCCCCTACTGGGACGGTGCACTCTCAACTCCAAAATCAGTTGCTGCCTCCCGGGGACTTCTCTTCCCTCCAGCCGCGTGGCCGTGCCGCCCCCTTGAACCAGGTAGGCCCCCTCCCGGGGTTAGTTCAGATGGGTGGAGTAGCTCCCCGTGCTTGTGCCGCGACCGAGTGTCCCGGCTGGAACGCTGTTCTCCCCACTCCAATACCAGTCGCTGCCTCCCGGGGACTTCTCCTACCAGCTGCGTCCCACGCCGCCCGCGCGACCCGGCTGGTCCCCTTCCCGGGGTTAGTTCAGGGGGTGGAGCAACTCTCCGTGTTTATGGCGTACCTGCGTGCAGTCCAAATCCCTGCGAGACGGTTCCCCGGCTCGGATGCTGCTCTTTCTGCTCCAAGATCAGTCACTGCCTCCCGGGGACTTCTCCTACCGGCTGCGTCCCACGCCGCCCGTGGAACCGGCTGGTCCCCCTCCCGGGGTTAGTTCAGGGGGGTGGAGCAGGTCTCTGTGCTTGTGCCGTACCTGACTGGTACGCTGGCTCCAGGCTCTGGAAACAATCGCTGCTTCCCCGTATTAGTTCGTTCTCCGTCTCTAAATCTGTGTTTGTTGTTCAGGGTTCGTAGATTGTTATGTATGTGATCAATTCACTTGTTTTTCCGTGTCTTTGTTGTAAGAGGGATCCGAGGTAACGTCTGCCTAGTCCGCCATCTTGGCTCCGCCTGGGATGCCTATAGGTGTTTTTTATAGGTGTATATATATATATATATATATATATATATATATATATATATATACATCCATAGTAATTTCCTTTGTAGAAGAGTTACTATGAAATAAAATAATCAAGAAGTATGTTTTAGAGCATGTGGAACTTAATCTGGCCCCCAAAGGATGGCTGGGATTAGGCAGACTAGGAGGAGATGAAATATTGAGCAAAAATAGAGAATAATTTCCCTTTAACCCACACAATGGGCATTCTTGCATATCTGCAAATTCCTTCATAATCTGCCCCAGGCTCACCTCCTTTGTTGTTGTTGCTCAGTGCTATCAAGTGGATTCTGAGTCATAGCAACTCTACATGACAGAGTTGAACTGCCTATAGAGTTTTCTAGGCTGTAATCTTTACAGGGAAGCCCTGGTGGCATAGTGGTTAAGTGCTATGGCTGCTAACCAAGGGATAGGCAGTTCAAATCCATCAGGTACTCCTTGGAAACTCTACGGGGCAGTTCTACTCTGACCTATAGGGTCACTATGAGTTGGAATCGACTTGATGGCACTGGGTTTGGTTTTTTGGTTTTTTTGGTAATCTTTACAGGAGCAGATCACCAGGTCTTTTCTCCCGAAGGGCTGCTGGTGGGTTCAAACCGCTAACTTTTTGGTTAGCAGTGAGCGCTTAACCACTGCATACCAGGGCTCCTTCTACCTTGTAGCAACCCTGTAGGTCAGAGTAGAACTGCCCCACATGGTTTCCAAGGCCATGATCTTTATGGAAGCAGGTTGCCACATCTTTCTCCCACAAAGCGACTGGTGAGTTTGAATCATAGACCTTTCGGTTAGCAACCAAGTGCGTAATCACTGTGCCTCCAGAGCTCCTTTCATCTCAGTCCTGTTATTGGACCTCCAGTTTTCACTCAGCTCGACAGTGAGGCATGAGCCAAGTGAAAGCGAAAGGAGAAAAACTTTATTTCGTTGGCCAAGCAAAGGAGCTCACCGGGACCTGTGTAGTCAAGATGGCTCCCTGACCAGCAGGCACAGGGGTTTATATATAGGGAGGAAACAGACTAGTGGCAGGCTCTTCTTCAGGGTGTGTTCAGGGACGTGGTCCATCAGGATTGGTGGACAGCTCCCATAATGATGCCAAGGTCATCAGGGCACAGTTGCACTGGGGCTGTAATGGAGGGGAAATGGCAGCTTAACTCTGCCCGGTGGCCATCTGGCAGTTTCCCACCTCAGTCCCCTCCAAAAATTCAACTCAGCACTCAGAGACTCTGCAGGAATTACCAAGGGCACTCTACACATTTGCAGATGTTTTATATTAATTGTGTGAAAAAGAGCCCTTACTAAAGAAGAATGTGCTAATATCAGAAAAACTGGGGCAAATTCCAAATGTCTCAGAAAGCTTTACATCACCCAAAATTAGTCTCGGCCTTGCAGGCAGAAGATCTGGATGCCAGTGCATCACATGGCCCACCCCAGTTCCAGGAGGCACCCCCAGCTCTATCATGTAACCTACCCACCGTGACCTGCCTGGTTGTTTCCCTTTACTCTCCAGGATTCCATCAGGGCACAAGTCAGGGGTCCCAGCAAAGCTGCAGGGGCCTGGGGAGAAATATCCCCACGAGAATGTAAAGAAGCTTCTTCACCAATCACACAGCCTCAGTGGCCAAAGGAAGATTAGTGGTCTCTCTGGAGGGAGAAAGTTTGAACACTGTACTAGATTCACACATCTTCAGTGAGCAGAAGCAGTTAAAACATCCAAGGGTAAGGAAGACTCATTTATACTGCCTGTCCCTCTAGGGAAGGATTTTAAGGAGTAGTTCTGAAGAACTCTAAGAATAACCCATGCCTAGGGCCAATTTTCTGACTCAACGCTCCAAGTTATTTCCATGGGAGCTTCCCTCCACTGCTTTTAGTCTGACCAGAGTCCTCTGGCTCCTTCCCACAGCCCAAGCCATCAGTCACAGCAGGATGGAAGGCTGGGTGAGGAGGAGTAATGAGATGCGAGGTATGTTGTGTTCTGTTTACAAATTGCTTTCAGCCCTGTGGAGAGAGGCAGTTCTAAATGTTAAGTGTTATCACCACAGAAGGAGGGATGTGTGTGACTGACAGCTTTGCCTGAAACCTACCAAGAGTGGGGGCAAAGCCATTGTCCCCCTGCCTTGAGACCCTGACCCCTTATGCAGGAACAAGGGTACCATGCAACGGTCCATCTCTTCTCCAGTGACATGCATCATCCCATCCAGGCCCAGAAGTCTCTCTCCCTGAACCCCTTCACAGGCATTTCTTCCATCTAGTACCTGCCTGTAAATTCATTCAGCTGGTAGAGCTTGCCTTATTCATCCTGAAATCTCTCATTAAACCTGTCATAGTGTGTGCACATACATATGCTGACCAATTAAATGTTGTGACTTTTGCTTCTGTGTCACCAAGATGCAGGCCTTTGTGACCTCAAGATTTATACATATGCTATTATAATTGTTAACATCCATTGCGTGCCTATTGTGTGCTAAACATAGTGCTGGGTGCTTTAGATACACTTTCTCTAAACCTTGTAATTACCATGACAAGTAAGTATTCTATCCTTAGGGGACAGTTAAGGAGCCATCTCACATCTTCAGCTCACAGTATCTCTCCCGGCCAATCCCTCTGGCTTCCACTCCTACCACTCCACCAAGATTGTTTTTTCTCATATTGCCTACAACCTCTCCATTGCCAGATCCAATGGATACTCTTTGGAGCTCATCTTATGAGGTCTAAGCAGCATTTGACCTAGTTGATCACCCTCTCCTCCTTGAAACGTTCTTCTTTGAGCTGTCTTGACATCACTCTCTGGTTTTCCTTCTATATTCTGTTGATTTCATAGAGTCGTTGTGAAAATAAAGGAATAAGCAAATTAACACATTTAGAACAATGCCTATCTATAAAACAGAGTAGTACTGCCCCATAGGGTTTCCAAGGAGCGGCTGGTGAATTTGAACTGCCAACTTTTGGTTAGCAAGATCTAATGCATTATTGGACCATTTCTACACCCTGAAGTTGCACAAAGCCATTCCCGGTCCTTTTCTTGGCTCACTCTGGCCTAAGGCAGCCTCATTCATCTCACTGACTTTCAGTGTCATCTATCTGTTGGCATCTCCAAATTCATATCTCCAACCCAGATCTCATTAAACTTCAGATTCATTTATCCAATCACCTACTTGACACATCCATTTGGATGTCTCACGGGCATCTCAACTGGCATGTCTAAAACTGAACACTCCCCTTCTACTTGGCCCCCCTCAGTCTTTATCACAGACAATGGCACCATCATCCACCAGTGATTTAAGTCAGAAACTGTGGAATCATCCTTGACATTTCCCTTTCGCTCACCTCACACATCTTATCCATTGCCAAAGGCCTTCAATTCATCCTCTAATTTATATCTTAACTCCAACCCCATTGTGTCCATCTCTACTGTCATAACCTAGTCTGAGTCGAAGGTCTCCCAATTTTATCTTTTTCCACCCTACATTCCTTTTCTCACACACGACAGCCAAGAGGTGGTGGTGATGGTGGTTGTTATTGTTGTTCTCATTATTTTGATGAAATTCAAATCATGGAGTCAACCCACTGCTGAAAACTCTCCAATTGCTTGCCATTGTCTCTAAAAGAAATCAAATTCCTCAACTTGGCCCCCAAAGCCCTTCAATATCTGGTCCCTCCACTTCCTTCAGGTTCATCTTGCCACTCTCTTCCTCTGGCTGACTCTACTTCAATTACGCTACAGCTGTCTTCCTTTCCTTCTACAGCCTGTGACCTTAACTCTTTGTATTACATGGGCTACTATAGCAGTCTGGTGAAGCCTATGGAACCATGCTCAGAATATCTTTAAATGTGTAAAATAAAATGCATGGGATTACAAAGGAACCCAACTATACCAAAATGCAGTTATCGAAATATTTTTTAAATAAATTTGTGATGAAGTAATAATATATGTGCTTTTTTACCAAGGTATTAACTAATAAGATGCAGGCCTAGTACCTTCCATAATTGCAATGAGATATGAAAACAACAGTGATTTCCATTAGCAACAAACTTAAGTACTGCTAAGACTACAGTGAAATATAGTTGTAATTTTTTTTCTCTCCAGTTAAGAACCCTTGTTGTATAAGGAAAACTCTCCCCATTCTTCCACTGAGTAACTCCTATTCATCCCTCAGCCTCAGAATAGCCATCTTCAATGCCCCCCAACTGAGAACCCTCCACTTCTGTTAGCCTTGCTCACAATACCTTCTTTTTGTTTCTCTAATTTATCTCAAATTATAACTACGTAAGCATTTGTTTACATATTTACTGTCTCTCTCTGTCACTAGATTGAAAGCTCCATGAGGGTTAGAACAATACCTACTCTTTTCAGTGCCTGAGACATAGAAGAGAATGATTCGATGAATGAATGAATGAATTGCCCATAACTTCTAAGCAACAAAGCATGGCTATAATAACCCATGTCTATCTAATGCCAGAGTTTCTGTTCTTTCACTGCGTCACACTGAACTAAAAAAAAAAACAAAAAACAAAGCTTGTTGCTGTCGAGTGGATTCTGATTCATAGCAACCCTACAGAACAGAGTAGAACTGTCCCATAGGGTTTCCAATGAGCAATTGGTGAATTCAAACTGCCAAGCTCTTAACCACTGTGCCACCCGGGGTCCTACATTGAACTACATGTGTTAAATGAGTGCTGTTTCATACACATGTACCTTCTCTTACCGTGGTTCATTGACCTCTCTATTTAACAGAAAAAAAAAATTTTTTTTGCAACCCTACCGAACTTGACCTTCAGAGAGGTTACCTTTACCAAAAATGTTTATTATTCCAATGGCAGCTTTTGCTAAAAATTGATGGAAAAAAAAATTTGGTTCACATTTTTAAGTTACTTTATTTTTCTGAAATTTTAAATGGTTTTAGTTATATGTAGAGCCTAAGAAATAGAATCAATTGCTGTCAAACCGATCCCACCTCATGGTGACTCCACGTATGTCAGAGCAGAACTGTATTCCATACGTTTTTCAGTGGCTGATTTTCAGCAGTAGATTACCAGGCCTTTCTTCTGAGGTCTACCTTCTGGGTGATGCAAATGGCTAACTTGCTTAGCTGTTAACCAAAAGGTTAGAAGTTTGAGTCTACCCATAGGTGCCTTGGAAGAAAGGCCTGGCACTATACTTCTGAAAAATCAGCCACTGAAAAGCCTATAGAGCACAGTTCCTCTCTGTCTGACACACATGGGGTTACAATCATGAGTCAGAATTGACTTGACAGCAACTGGAAAAAAAAGTTATCTGGTGAACACAACTACAGCCTACAGCAGCTTCATCTCTGGGTTCCTGGTGTCACATGTGGCTGTGGGACAGGAGTACCAGGGTTTCAGACCCTTCACCACATCAAAATCACTGCACCTGGCCCTTCTACCCTGGCTTTCTCTGCTTCCTCACCCTCTAACCAGCAGCCCTGTCTCCCTCAAAAAAAAGATAGAAAATAACCTGCACCCTGGCAAACCTAGCCTGTCAAGCCTGTAAAAAAATAAAGATTTGATTATTCCATTGATAAAGGCAAGTAATTGTTCTGATGCCTTTAAATCGAATGCAGGGAACAAGTCCAAGATGGAATTTGCCTATGGGCTCTCTCCCACAACCCACCTCTCTCATAACTCACCCAACTCCAAATGGCCCTGGCTGTCCCTGTTCATCAAGGCCTTTTTCCCAGGCAGCCAGACTTGGAGCTGAATAACTCAGTCTCTAGGGAATTTTCAGGACAGTAGATTGTGAACCCTGAATCCCAGAAGAAAAGAGCAATTCAGACTATGTAAAATGCTCATGACAGTGCTGGCCCCAACACAAGTACCAGAACCCTCTTACTCAGTGGTGGCAGGAGGGAAGGAGAGGGTGTTTCTAGAGGAGAGACCAAGGGACCTAGTAAGTAGAACTCACAACCACAGGAGATCCTTGATGTCTTCTAGGAGACTTGTGGCTCACAGAGGATCTTCTCCACCTCCTCCTTACTGGAATAGGAGGATATGATTTGCACAAATATTCAGATTTTTTCCATGTGGATTTAAAAAAAATCATAAAAGGAATCCATGGGAAAACCATTATAAATGGAGGTATCTTCCTCATTAAAGCCAGTACGAGATAATGGAAAGGGCACAGGATACCCGAGTTCTAACCTAGAAAATACAATGAACTGTTTCACATTTAAAAGTCTACTCCTTTAAGACCCCTTTCCATGTCTGTAAAATGTGGAAAGCCCATTTTACCCCCGCCTCACTAGGTACTGCAGCAATGATGCAAGGGAACCACTGTTGCAAAAGGCAATGAGCTCAAACAAACCCATCTGTTACCTTCAGAGGTCTCACAGGTGAGATTCTGAAGGAACCATCACCTGAGGGATCACTGTATCATGCAAAACAAATCTGCAGTTCACTCTGGTCCTGCAGGAGTGGCTTCAGAGGGGTGGTCCCTGGCCACCTCCAGAGGGGGCTCCTTTGTCGAATTGACCTCAGTCACAAAGTGCTCTCAAAACGCAGCCTGCACTTGTCCTCTCCTAATTTGGGGCCATTTCTCCTTGTTGTTCCTACACTGATGACGGAAATTAATCCTTGGCATTTCACAACAGCTAAATCATCATAATCAAACTCTGCAGCTGCCAGATTTGCTGACTCAAACCCCCTATGTATTCATATGATATTTGCTGGGTAATTACAGAATAGAGGTAATTATATTCATGACTCCATTACTTTCATAATTCCAGAGCCCCAGAAATCACTAAAAAAAAAAAAAAAAATCCCCACAGAGCCCGGGGAAGAAATTCCTTCAACAATTACCCTAACCCAATTCTTACATTGTTTGCCCCCTCACATAATTCTTTCCTCACAATCTTTCCATGTGAGAGTAGCAGCTTTTGAGTGCCTCAGTGACAGAGAGAAGGAAGAAAGATGAAGCAGACTAGAATGGAGTGGCCCATGCTTGCTTAGGACCAAAAAGGCTTTGAATTATATAAACCAATGTGTTTCAGTTACAGTAGCACTCACTACCATAACTGGTAAGCTGTAAATTCCCATGAATTCTTGGAGGCTTAACACAATGAAATCTATTTTTTACTCATGTCATGGTCCAATTCAGGTGCTCCTGATCAGGTAGCCTCCCACGTCATCATTAGGGTACCTAGGCTCCTTCTTTTTTGTGGCTCTATCCTACTGTCAGTCTTCAAAGGTTTGTCCAATCAGCCGATAGATGGGGGAAGACTTTTTAACTTTTTAACCAGTTGGTAACAAGTTATATGGCTCTACCTGTTTAGTTTGAGTTCTCTAGAGGAGCAAAACCAATGACATATATATACATTTTGTTGTATATGCATACATATTGCCTAAAGGGCAAGGGTAATGGTGAATTTAGCCCTTGTTGAACAACGACTTCCCAACAATGGCTCTATGCCATGATATGTGTGAGGGTTAATTTTATGTGTTACCTTGGCTAGGCTAGAGTGTCCAGTTGTTGGCCCAACGCTAGTCTAGGTGTTGCTGTAAAGGTATTTTAGTGATGGGATAAACATTTAACATCAGTTGACTCTACGTAAAGGAAATTACCCTTATTAATGTGGACGGGCCTCATCCAATCAATTGAAGGCCTTAAAAGCAAAAACTGAGGTTTCTTGGAGAAAAAGAATTCTGCCTCAAACCTCTAAATAGACATCTTGCCAAGGTTTCCAGACCGATGCCTGGCCTACCAATTTCAGACGCTGGAGTTTCTAGTCTACTGCCTGATCAGATTTTGTACTTGCCAAACGCACAATTGTGTGAGCCAAACACTTAAATTAAATTTCCCTCTCTCCCTTTCTATTTATTTATCTATTTATCTTACTTCATCTGTATGCTGAGCAAATAATCTGAAAAGCTGGACTATGTGAAGAACGAGGCATCAGAATTGAAGGAAGACTTATTAACAACCTATGATATGCAGATGATACAACCTTACTTGCTGAAAGTGAAGAGGACTTGAGGCACTTACTGATGAAAATCAGACTACAGCCTTCAGTATGGATTACACCTTAACATAAAGAAAACAAAAATCCTCACAACTGAACCAATAAACAACATCATAATAAATGGAGAAAGTATTAAAGTTGTCAAAGATTTCATTTACTTGGATCCGCAATCAATGCTCACGTAAGCAGCAGTCACGAGATCAAACAATGTATTGCATTGGGCAAATCTGCAGTAAAAGGCCTCTTGAAGATGTTAAAAAGCAAACATGTCACTATGAAAACTAAGGTGGACCTGACCCAAGCCATAGGTATTTTCAATCGTCTCACATGCATGGGAAAGTTGGACAATGAATAAGGAAGACCAAAGAAGAACTGAAGTCTTTGAATTATGACGTTGGCTAAGAATATTGAATATACCATGGACTGCCAGAAGAACAAATACATCTGTCTTGGGAGAAGTACAGCCAGAATGTTCCTTAGAAGCAAGAATGGTGAGACTTCATCTCACGTACTTTGGACATGTTATCAGGAGGGATCAGTCCCTGGAGAAGGACACCACGCTTGGCAAGGTAGAGGGTCAGTAAAAAGCAGAAGACCTTCAACAAGATGGATTGACACAGTGGCTGCAACAATGGGCTCAAATATAACAATTGTTAGGATGGCTCAGGATCAGGTAGCATTTCATTCTGATGTGCATAATGTCACTATGGCTCAGAACTGACTTGATCACACCTAATGACAACACCTATCTATCTATCTAGCACTTACTGAAGGTCAAAGACTGAAGTCTTCAATATGGGTTACACCTGAACATGAATAAAATGAAAATCCTCACAACTGGACCAATAAACAACATCATGATAAATGGCAAAGAAATTGAAGTTATCAAGGATTTCATTCTACTTGGAGAAACAATCAGTGCCCCGTGGAAGCAGCAGCCAAGAAATCAAATGACATATTGCATTGAGAAAATCCGCTACCCAAAAGATCTCATTAAAGTGTTAAAAAGCCAAGAATGTCACTTTGATGACTAAGGTGTGCCTGACCCAAGCCATGGTCTTTTAAATTGCCTCATACGCATGTGAAAGCTAGACCATGAAAAAGGAAGATCAAAGGAGAATTGACACATTTGAATTGCGGTGTTGGTAAAGAAAACTGACTATGCCATGGACTGCCAGAAAAACATACAAATCCATCTTGGGGAATTATAGCCAGAATCCTCCTTAAAAGTGAGGAAGGCAAGACTTTGTCTTGCTTACTTTGGCTACATCATCAGCAAAGAGCAGTTGCTAGAAAAGGACATCATGTTTGGTAAAGTAGAGAGTCAGTGAAAACAAGGGAAACTCTCTATGTGATGGATTGACATAGCTTAAACATATCAAAAATTGTGATTATGGCATAGGATCAGGCAACGTTCCCTTACGGTATACATAAATTCACCATGAGTAGGAACTGACCTGACAGCAACTAACAACAATAACATGTATATGTATGTGTGTGTATGTGCATGTGTGTGTACGTATGTATGTATACAAATATATCCTTTTGGTTCTGCTTCTCTGGAGAACCTTAACTAATACAGTAAAACAACAAACAAAAACAACCAGCTGTCCAACTCAAAGCAGCCCAATGTGTGTCATACTAGAGCTCTGCTCCATATGGTTTCCAGCATCTGATTTTGCAGAAGCAGATCACCAGAACCTTCCTCCAAGGGACCTCTGGGTGGACTCAAACCTCCAATCTTTTGGTTAGCAGCTAAGTGTGTTAACACTTTTCACCACACCGGGACTCTAACTAATAGAGTAGGGAACACAAATCTTTAGTGGTTAGCTGGCCACATCTGCCAACAATGGGATACTAATAGGGCATGGATGAGCATCTCAAGGAATTTGTGAACTGCTGGACGACTGCATGCCACATGTCATGCAATACATACTAAATGAAAAGACAAATATCCTAAAGAGATAACAAAGAAAATTCACTGTTTACTCTTTCTGTTAATTTAGCATTCAAAAAGAAACCATTACAGTCCTATCCAAAAGTAATCTTTTCATCATTCCTGCAGGGTATTTAATCCCCCTTTTCACCTCCCACCCCTATCCTCTGCCTGCCATTTTTTTTTTTTTTTTTTTATGTACTGCCACAGTTTGTCAGTGCTGTACCTCAAATGTCTTCCATTATAAATCCTAGTTAGAGGTCTGTCAGCTCCTCACTGTCCATACTTACTGACTTGGCAGGTGCTCCCTGCAGCTTAATACACTATGGAGCTCCCCAAGGGGTGATCTTGTACTTCCAGCAATGGTGAGAGAGGCCTCTGGCCATTGGTCAAAGGGGAGACAGGGACATTGCAGAGCTTGATGAAACTGGAGAAGGAGGCAGGTTGAGAGCCCAAAACTCAGGAGTCAGGGTGCAGTCACATCCCACAGGTGCACTTCAAGGGCTTGGCCCAGGTTTGGTGGCAGCAAAGGAAACCCAGTAGCAGAGACACGCGAGAGCATAGTAAGGTGACTGGGTCCCTGGACCTGGTCCTGGAGAACCACAGGAGTGGCACTGCAGCTGCTGATAGATTTGGAAGGGCGAACTCAGGACTGAGGACTGTGATTGGGGCACCAGTGAGCCTATGTGATGGGGGACAGGGATGTGGATGGAGGAGGAGGGTAGTTGAAATGACGATGTGAAGAGAAGCTCGCTAGGGTCCATGCACGGCACCTCTCCCGTGTATGAACAGCCTTGAAGACCTGAGTCCACGACGATTGCCCAACAGATGAGCGGCTCCAACCTAAGAGAGCATGGGCACGTGTGGCACACGCAATGAAATTGTTTCCAGCTTTGAAAACTCTAACTTAATGGATATCCAATATTTCCCACTCTGAGCTTTCCACTTCAGCAGTTTCCTTTTTATTTGCTTCGGAAAAGGGATAGAATTAAGTTTTACTCTGCGTTGTATACTTGAAAACAAAATAGAGCTTTTCCCCAGGACCTCTTCTGTGGCTGGTGAGGGCACCCCACAAGTGGGAAAACAAGGGGCAACCTTCCAGACTGATGGCATGCCTCAGCCCCCAGGGGTCGTGTCCACTGGATGGGAAAGTGAGGAAGAGAGGTCACAACTTCTAGGGTCGGAACAGGGATTTTTCCAATGAATAAGTCATCCTCCAAGGCATGGTTTGACCCTGTCAACTTCCTCATCTGAGAAATTCTTAGGATTCCCAAACCACAGGTGGAAAACGTGTTTGTGTAGCATCACAATTTTTTTTCCAAGTGCAACACTTAATTACAAGTTATTGAATCAACTCCAACTCATAGATACCCCATTACTGTCAGAGGAGAACTGTGCTCCACTGGGTTTTCAGGGGCTGATTTTTTTCAGAAGTAGATCACCAGGTCTTTCTTTCGAGGCAACTCTGGGTGGACTTGAACCTCCAAACTTTTGGTTACCAGCCAAGCACACTAACCATTTACACCACCCAGGGACTTAGAACATTTAGAAGCATATTAATGAGCAATAATAAAAAATAGGTCTAGCTTCACTCTTTTTTTTTCAATTCCTCTTTGAGTAAAAGGGAATGAACCTTCCACTACCCTCATTCTGCTAGACCCTCATCCTTGTACACTGCCCGTATCTGCACAGTTACAGTATGTCTCCCCTATCCAGAACTCACGTAGCCTACAGCCTCGACCAGCCAGAGCACAGTGGAGAAGAGAGAGACCCTGAAAATGCTAGCTGAGTATCCAGGTTAGACGTCCCACTACCCAATCAGAGACACGGGTACTCATGAGAAAACCCTGTAACTCTCTTTTTGTACCTACATTTTAATAGCTCAGTGATTTCCATTCCCAGAATAGCATACTGTTGTTGTTAGAGGCTGTGGAGTCAATCACTGATTGATGGTGACCCTATGCACAACAGACCCTTGCACAACAGGTTCAGCCTGTTGTGATCCCTAGAATTTTTAGCAGCTAATTTTCTAAAGTAGATCACCAGGCTTTTCTTCCTAGTCCCTCTTAGTGTTGAAGCCCTACTGAAACCTGTTCCACATCATGGCAACTCTCAAGCCTCCACTGACAGATAGGGGTGGCTGCACAGAAAGTGCATTTGTGGGGAAATGAACTCAGATCCCTTACATAGAAGGCAAGAATTCTCCCACTGAACCACCACTGCCCTCATACAAAGGACAGCTGATTGGAAAGGGAGAGGAACTGCCACAGGCAGGTAGAGATATCAGCAGCATAAAGAGAGGAGAGTGCATAAAATCGAAAACAAGGTGACAAAGCTCTGGAAGTGCAGCTGGGGTCCTTGATGCTGAGCAAACAACCCCAGACCCTGTAGTAGGCTGGGAGGGTCTTGCAGGATGGGTCTCACTTAAATGGACAAATAAGAACAATTCGTTATTGTTGTTAGTTGCCTCCAGTTGATTTCAACTCATAATCCCATGTATGCAGAGTAGAACTGCTCCATAGGGTTTTCCAGGCTTTGGCCTTTCAGAAGCAGATTGTGACCTTACGGAAGCACATCTGGGTGGGTACAAATTGCCAGCCTTTCAGCTAGTAGTTGAATGCTTAACCATTTGCCCCACCAGCCTGGCAAAAATATAGAAGGGGCCGGTATTTCTGTTTGGAAGAAAGAGATAAGGGGAGGAGACCACACCCTGAGGGTATTGTATGGAAGGCAGGTCAAGTACAGGGTGGTTGGAACAGGGAGATAATGTGACTAGGTGGTTTTTGAGGACTGTGACTTCTGGAGCCTGTTCACTGGGGACAGAGGGCAGCGATGGAGGAAGCAGGCAATGAGGAGAGTTCCTGGGACACGGAAGTTGAGGGAGTTCTACAAGGCCTGAGGAGCACTCCAGGTTCTGAGCAGGAGGCCACGGAGGTGAGACATGAGGCCGGGAGGGGATTCCACAGTGTCAGGATACATTCTTACACCAACTCAGAAGGGCAGAGCTGGGGGGGACCTGAGACATCTTCAAAGTCCACTGTCTGTTTTTCACTCACTGACTTCAAGACCCAGGGCAAGGGTGCAGGTCCTCACAGGTCCACAGTCTGTAATAGGCCAGGGAGACTGCCAGGGTGGCTCCAAGACCCCTGCCTCCCAGTCCAGAAATTTGCCCCTAGACTGGGCTGCATCTCACAACCAACATGTCCCCTCCTTCCCTGCCCCCATCCTGCAGGTTGCCAGCAATCCTCCTCGCCCTGCATTGGGGTCAGCAGGCTCCCCCATTACCCTGGACTCACCCAGTGAGCTGGCCTCAACCATTTAGCCTGGACCGAAGCAGGCAGCGGGGCGCCTGCCTGGCTGGGGAGTTGGGAAGCTTCCTTAATCATGCTTTCAGAGCACTTTGTGATTCAGAGATAGATGAAAGACATCTGAGGAGAGCAAAGTATAGCCATTACAATCTCCATCTTCCTAATTGAGGAAAATGAGGTTATTTCCAAACCCTCTGTGATGCGATGGGAAATGTGCTTGATAGGCCGCACTTAGGGCTTCCCCACCCCCAGCCATTCAGGGCTGAGAAAGCCCACTGCTGTGTGCAGAGGGCCCCCACCTCCTCACCTCCAGGTTTAGAGCCCCACCATTTGGACATGCCCTAGCTGCCCAGAGTCCCTCCCGAAGCCCCAGCCCCGTGAAGGGCAGCCTTGCCACAACATCAAAGCTGGGCACCTTCATCGAGCATGGAAGTCCTCCTCCTCTGCACTGAGTAATTGGAACAAAACGACCCAGGTAGTCTTGCTGTAACATCAAAGCTGCGTATAATAACCTCACAGATGAATTCAAGAGTGAATACATTCACAGCCACTGCTCAAGCTTGAAGTGAGCTACAATTTTTTTCAGCTTCAGAACTAAGCAAGAAGAAAAAGAAAAATCACTAGCCGCAGCTTTCTTTGTTAACCAGCTGCCTCCCCTTTCAGGCTGCAGGAAAAGGTGTGGTTTCATAGCCTTTAAGTAATAAGAAGTCAGTCTAGGAACAAAGATGAAGATGGAAAAGACCAAGAATAGGACTGGGGGTCAGAGGAGAAATACTGAAGGTAAAACACTGTGATTACCATATATGTGCACAAATGCAAACCCAGGACCACACACAAGACACAGAGGGGCACTGACCAAAACAACTGTGGCAATCTACAAGATCACAGTGGAAGGCTCATGGCGACATTAGGTACAACATAACGAAACACTGCCTGGTCCTGTATCATCTTAACAATCACCCGCATGTTCAACTCCATTGTTGAGGCTACTGTGCCACTCCATCTCAGTGAGGGTCTCCCTCACCCTTGAGGGCACTATATTTTACCAAACATGATGTCCTCATCTAGTGATCCATCCCTCCTGATGATGTGTCTGAAGCAAACAAGTCAGACAATATTCTGGTGTGATCCATAAGGTTTTCATTGGCTAATTTTCACACTCAATCTACCATTCGATTGTCAGTTTACTGTGGTGGCTTGTATGTGGCTGTGATGGTGGAAGCTATGCCACCAATATCTCAAATACCAGCAGGGTCACCCATGATGGACAGGTTTCAGTGAAGCATCCGACTAAGACAGACTAGGAAGAAGGACTCGGCAGTATACTTCTGAAAAAACTGGCCAATGAAAACCCTATGAATTGCAGCAGAACACTGTCTGATAGACTGCCAGAAGATGCACACCTTGGGTTGAAAGGCACTCAAAATATGACTGGGCAAGAGCTGCCTCCTCAAAGTAAAGCCTACCTCAGTGATATGGATGGAACAAAGCTTTTGGGACCTTCATTTGCTGATGTGATATAAGTGAAAATGAGAAGAAATAGCTGCAAACATCTATTAATAATCAGGACGTGGACTGTACGAAGTATGAATCTAGGAAAATTGGAAGTCATCAAAAAATGAAATGGAACACATAAAGATCAATATCCTAGGCATTAGTGGGCTGAAATGGACTGGTATTAATCATTTTGAATCGGACAATCATATGGACTACTATGCGAAGAATGACAAATTGAAGAGGAATGATGTGGCATTAATTGTCAAAAAGAACATTTCAAGATGTATCCTGAAGTACAGCACTGGCAGTGATAGGATAATATTCATATGCCTACAAGGAAGGCTAGTTAATAGAATGACTGTTCAAATTTAGGCAACAACCACTAAGGCCAAAGACAAAGATACTGAAGATTTTTACCAACTTCTGCAGTCTGAAATTGATCAAATATCCAATCAAAATGCAATGATAAATTACTGGTGATTGGAATGCAAAAGTTGGAAACAAAGAATTGTTTGTGATAGAAATGATACTGGAGATCGCATCATAGAATTTTGAAAGACCAGTGACTTACTCATTGCACATACCTTTTTCCAAAACATAAACAGTGACTATACACGTGAACCTCAACAGATGGAATAAATAGGAATCAAATCAACTACATCTGGGGAAAAAGACCATGGAGAAGCTCAATATTATCAGTCAGAACATGGCCAGGTACTGAATGTAGAACAGACCATTAATTGCCCACATGTAAGTTCAAGCTGAAGCTGAAGAAAGTTAAAACAAATCCACAAGAGCCAAAAATACAACCTTAATGTATTGTACCCTAAATTTAGAGATCATGTCAAGAATAAATTTGATGCAATGAACATATGCCCATGAAAGCTGGACAATGAGTAATGAAGACGGAAGAAGAATTCACACTCTTGAATTATGGTGTTGGTGAAGAATATTCAATACACCACGGACTGCCAGAAGAACGAACAAGTCTATCTTGGAAGAAGTACAGCCAGAGTGCTCCTTAGAAGGAAGGATGGCAAGACTTTGGACATGTTATCAGGTGGGACCAGTCCCTAGAAAAGGGCATCATGCTTGGTTAAGTAGAGGGTCAGCGAAAGAGAGGAAGGCCCTCCCTGACAAGGACTGTCACAGTGGCTACAACGATGGGCTCAACCATAACAAGTATTGTGAGGATGGCACAGGACTGGGCAGTGTCTCATTTTGTTGTACACAGGGTCACTAAGAGTTGGAACTGACTCAATGGCATGTGACAACAACAACAATTTTCAGAAGTAGATCACCAGGCCTTTCCTCCTAGTCTGTCTTAATCTGGAAGCTCCACTGAAAAATGTTCACTGAGGTGACCCTGCTGGTATTAAAAATGCCAGTGGCACAATTTCCAGCATCACAACACCATGTAAGCCACCATAGCACAGCAAACTTACTGATGGGTGGTGGAGGAATGGAGAAGGCTCCCTTTATTTGAGTATAGTAAAGGTGAGTATATACTTATGAACAGTACAGCTACCAAAAAGAGGAATCCAGAATTGGTTAACAGGGCAGATACAAAAGGTCCTTCACTGCTGGGCAACTGAAGACCCAGGACCTTCCTACAAGCAAATCATAGGCTCCCAGCTTGGGGAGGGACCTCAGAGGTCACAGTCAATAGGACTAAAGAACAAGATTGTGACATACATGCACCCTGGCTAATATGTGTCTGTAGGATAGCACAGGTATCAGTTAGGGACAAAATGAAGGCAGTGACTGAGAACATCTCATTTCTCAGTGTTGCCCTGCAGAGTACCTGCTGCTCTGTGCACTGCCCAAACATGCTCCACGAGGCCTGTTCCTCAAGGCCTAACCAAATCCCCTAGCTCTTTTATGCCTTGTTGATCTTAACTCCCTACCCACCATGGCCAGGCTTACCCTGCTGCCAGTAAGTAGTTTGTTACCATTTTCTGTAACTGCCACACTGTAGGATTACATGCCCAATTAAAGCACTATTTATTCAACATTTTCACAGTTGAGAAAATAAAGGGACTAAGTATATAGCTATTATTCAAATGGTGAGACTTCTCTCACGTACTTTGGACATGTTATCAGGAGGGACCAGTCACTGGAGAAGGACATTATGCTTGGTAAAGTACAGGGTCAGTGAAAAAGAGGAAAACCCTCAACAAGATGGCTTGACACAGTGGGTCCAGCAATGGGCTCAAGCATAACAATGACTATGAGAATGGCGCAGGACCAGGCAGTGTTTTGTTCTGTTGTATGTAGGGTCCTATGACTTAGAAGTGACTCAATGGCATCTCACAACAACAACAACAAGAATATAACTACTCTCTTCTACGAGAGAATATATGGGTGGCACGTGTTGTCATCATAACTGATATGTGCATCTACTTCAAAAATCAAGGGGTCATTAGATACATTATCACCCTCATGCCAACTCTGTGAAGCAGCACTCTTGTAATTCTCATTTTATGGATAAGAAAACAAGTATTCCCCGACCCACCTAACTCACGTGATTCAGGGCTATAGCCCAACCTGTTTCTAAATTAATATTCTTTCCCACATACTGTATGCCCGCCGGAGCCTTTGTTCCCCTCACTCTCTGCACCGGTTTGTCCTCATTGCTTATGCAATGCAACAGACATTTCCCTAGGCCTCCAGCCCAGGGCAGAGTTGGAAGAAAAGTGATAGCACCAAAGTTTTCAGTGCTTCCCTGCGCTCAGAATGGACAAGGGGTGGACAGGTTTCTTGGGAGTCTCACATATGACTTGTTATTCTAGTTCCTGCCTACCGCCATCCCCCACAACACACGTATGTCGCTCAGCCAGGGGCTAGCGGGACCGAAGGGCACGGGCCAACCTTGGTAGAAGGTGGAAAGGCAGAGGGAGCCTCCCCTGTTACTGATGCCTCCACTTGCCAGCGTCAGTGCCTTCCCTGTGTGGTTGGGGCCAGCAGCCCTAGGGCAGGCCCAGCCAGCCCTCTGTAGGAGCTCACACTGTTCCAGCCCATTACCCCACCACCACCACCAATATCATCTCAGGACTCCCTTTCCAGCCCCATACCTCCTACTTATTGTGGGGATAAACTGCTCCTCAGCCGTCATGGCTGACCACACTCCCAGGGCCTTGAACCATGAGGGGAGGGCGTGCCTGTAGTTGGAGTGCTTGGTGCTAGGCGATTCCAGAGGGCATAGACGTTCTTGCCCCTCTGTTTGGCAGAGGGCCCCATGGAGCGTTTCCTGATGTTCTGCCCCTCCCCTGAAAGCTTCCACTACTTAAGATTCTACTGTCTTCACAGAAATTCACTTGACTGAATTCCCAAGGTTAAAAAAAAAAAAATTCTCATGAAGTCAATTTCAACTCATGGTGAACTCGTAGTAACTTTCAATCACAGATTTGCCGTATCTACACACCCAAAATTGGAGGCTGGAAAAAAGTGCCCGGCTCTCCCTCTTTTCCCCTTTGTCCAGTTCAGACATCCTCTCCAAGCAAAACAGATGCCCTGCACTGAGTGTCCCCACAGCTCCAAATGTTCCTGTTGTTGTTAGCTGCTGTGGTCGATTCTGACTCATGGTGACCCCATGTGTACAGAGGAGAATTACTCCATAGGGTGTTCAAGGCTGTGACCTTTCAGAAGCAGAGTGCCAGGTCTGTCTGCTGAGGTGTCTCTGGGTGGGTTAGAACTGCAAACATATTGGCTAGTAATCAAGCACTTAATTGTTTGCACAGCCCAGGGACTCCAGCTCCAAATGAGGCCAAAGCTATCAGTTAATGTGATAAAGGAGCAATTTGCTTGGGAATGGACAGTCCATACAGGCACAAGCTGGCAGCCTACCAGGCATTATCCAGCGAACTCTGCACCTGCACTGTGGGCCCCTACCACAAACAACTACTTCCTCTTTGTTCAAGGTTCCTGTACCACTCTCTGCAGGGGCCAGCACACCTCTGGGCAGAGAAGAGGGAGGAGGCTGACAAGTTCGAGCAATGGGGTGGAAAGAATCCCCTTAGATGCAAAGTCAGTGGTCAGGAAACAGGCTGAACAACTTCCCGAAAAGCCAGGGATTGTCCTGCCTTGTCATGATTTTGGCCTAGATATTCCATTTTAGAGTTTTTCATTTAAACTTTGTGACATATGGTGAATATAACATGACATCATTGATGTAATTTTGTGTCACTCTTCTTTTTCCTATAAAGTGGTATTTTGTGGATTGAATGGCATCCCTCCAAAAAAAGATATTAGAATTCTAACCCCTATGCCTGCGAAGGAAACCCTGGTGGCATAGAGGTTAAGAACTACAGCTGCTAACCAAAGGTCAGCAGTTCAAATCCACCAGGCATTCCTTGGAAGCCCTATGGGACAGTTCTACTCTGTCCTATAGGGTTGCCATGAGTCAGAATTGACTCAACAGTGATGGTTTTTTTTAATACTTATGACTGTGACCCAGTTGGGGAATAAGCTTTCTTTTGTTATGTTAATGAAACCATACTGGAGTAGGGTGGGTCCTAAACCTAATCCCTTCGAGTGGCGTTTTATAAAGGGGAGTACAGACACAGAGTGACACACACTCAGAGGAAAAACAGGAGCCATGTGAAGATCCAGCCACAAGCAGCCAAGAAATGCCAGAACACTCAGGGCTCCAACCAGGAAGGACGTCTAGCCTCTAAAACTTGGAGAAAATAAATTTCTGTTCTTTAAAGCCACCCACTTATGGTATATTTTTGCTATGGCAATACTAGGTAACTAAGACAGGGTGATTTTTTTTCTTCCAAAGCTCATCAATTAAGTATAATTATAATTCATATAAACCAGAGTTGCCTTTTTTCCCTAATAATACATACCTGATTTTACAGTTTACTGAGTAGAAAATCCTGTGTAGACTACAAAGTCCTGTATAGAAACTCCTGCCTGTGAAGTGAAGGCTGGTGTTCTAGTTGCGCCAGGTTCAATCAGTTCCTGTCCCAGCACATGGGGCATCACCATTGTCCACAAGTGAACCAAATGCATTAAGTGAAATAAATGCATGGGTGAATGATGAAAACGCTCCTCCAGAAAACGAAGTATTTGGAGATTTATCAACATCTCTAGGGCACTCTGAGACTCTCCAGGTTGCCTCTGAAACGCACAGGATTTAGGAAGGATTAGGAGAAACATGAAAATTGGTAAGAATGCAAGAAAACAATTAATGACTTGGAAAATGGGACGCCTTAAGGTAGGTTAGGAATTGTGGTCATACAGTTTTAACAAGAGACAGTTGAAGAGACAGGGATACTTTAAGGAGCCTTCGAGTCTAAAATGAAATCATCCACATCTAATCTACCCATTCATTCTTTTCTTATTAAAATGCAGCAGTTGCTTTTTCCCTTTCAGTCTCTTTCCTCTTGACTTCAACTCAGTTGGCCCCATCCCTATCTATGACTACTTAGTGTTCTTTAACTCAGAGATACGTGCCCTTGGTAGCTTCTCAGTGGTTGCTTGTTTTAATCGTCATAGCACTGCAGAGATGGGCATGGGCAGTGAGTATGACTGGGTAACCAAGTAATAGCCGCGCACTCACTTACCACTTAACCACATCTGTGCCTAGTGGCTCCAAAGTGCCATGTACTATCTTGTAGAGACTCCTAAATCTTCCGCATTGCAAACCCTATAGTCAAGCATTATGCACTATTGCATTATCCCCACTCCCTATAATATAAGCCATGCCTGCCCCCACATGACCAACTGTACCAAGAAGGCCCTTTCCCCTTCCTACAGCCATATAAATATCCCCATCCTGCAAGGCCTACCTCAAGCCTCTGATTCTCCATGGGTCCAGCCTCCTTTCAGTTCACAGGGAGCTCTCCTCCCTCTAACCCTGCAGTACTTATGCCATGGACTCTTCCCATAGACTTTAAAATGCACAGACTTGTGTGGAAATTTCTATTTTCATGTGAACATACTTTATCCTCACAACTTAATCAAAAGCTTCCTGGAGGTCCATGTGATCAGTACATGGTTGTTATTTTTGTTGTTAGTTGCCATTGAATCTGCCCTTGCCTCATGGCGACCCCATGCATAATAGGATCAGACTGCTATGATCCATAGGATTTTCACTGGCTGATTTGTTGGATCACCAGGCCTTTCTTCCTAGTCTGTCTTAGTCTGGAAGCTTCACTGAAACCTGCTCAACATCAAGCCTCCACTGATATACAGGTGGTAGCTGCACATGACGTGCATTGACTAGGAATTGAACCCAGGTATCCCCATGGAAGGTGAGAATTCTACTGTGCTGCCCTGAGCACATGGTTAATACTTAATAAATATTTTCTTAAATGAAGGATTGTGGCCAATCACTCTCTATTGATTTTAAGGGTAGAGCAAGGGGAATTGAAATGGGATGCATGTGGGGTTAAACATAAGAAAGAATAAATCCTAACGCTTTACTCTTTATGCTAGAATCTGCTTCGTTGTACCTGTCCAGCATTCTGGCCGACATTCCACTAATCCTGAGACTATATAACAAAGCATGCAGATTAATACAGCAGAAATTTTATATGCCTAAATATCAAGCCCTTTACTAGATTCTAGGGGTATGACAGTAGCCCAGGTCACTCGCACCATCACTTTATGATTCACCTTCTTCTAGTATATCTGGAGAAGCAGGCCTGTCTCACCTGTTCTTTCTCTATCATGCTCCTTTAGAGTAGTCCTGATCTTTGACTTGTTTCACTACCCAGAGCTCCATGACAAGCTTTTGTCTTTGTGTCACTGGCTTTTAACCCTGGCTGCACAAGCTTGGGGAGCTTTTAAAAACCAGATCTTTGGACCCCAGCCTACAGAGATTGATTTAAGTGATCTAGCGGGGGCTGAGACATTAGCACTTTTTGAAAAGCCCCCACTTTTTTCTAATGTACAGCTATCGTTAAGAACCACTGCACTATACGCACCCATTACTGCCACAGTCAGAGAGGGGAGGGCAAGGAGAGCCATACTCACTGCTCTTTAAGGCCCTTCTCTTTGTCTATAAAGGCTGAATCTGTAAACAGACTACTAAAAGTGTGTGGGCAACTACGGGGAATGATAATGAAGGGGTTGGGCACAATATGATTTTACACATAGGACTCAATATGATTTTAGTAGAATTCAAGAGAAATATCAAAAGAATACTAAAGTCTTCACAGCAGACCCTCTCATGAGCAGACCCCTGTTCCTAGCCTTGCCTCCCAGAATTGAGATCTGCCAACCCTTTCTCCTGAAAAGAAGCACTGCTTCAGACCTTCCGCTGATGACTCCCCATGCATGTTACCACTAGAAGCTGGTCTCAGTCTTTCATCCAACCATTCTTCTCGATAAGACAATGCTTCAGACACAAGTCTTTCCATGATCTGGCTTATTCTATGTGGAATAACCCCCACTGCGCTGTCAGCTGATCATTCCTGGATTATGGCACTGCATGTTCAGTTGATTTTAAAGTCCTTTCATCTGGACCAAGCAGAACCTTTGACACCCTATTTTTCTTGAGATATTTGCAATAATATACACACACACTCACATACAGACATGTACATTTCCCAAGTGAGTACAATAACTCTGAGGGACAGCACAGTTTAAATCCTCAGCAAGAGGAAAAACATTTTTTTCTAAAGGCAACATGGGCAAAGATTTTTTTCCCTGACCACCATGAAAATCCCCTGTACATTATTATGCAAATCAGTTATAGGTCTTCTCTCCTGTTTTCAGAATGTATCCAGCCTCAAAAATGCTTTGCCAAATAAAACCAAATACCCTAGATGGTCACCTTTATCTATAAAATGGTGACTATCGACTCTGGTTGCATATTAGAATTGTGTGGGGAGCTTTGAAAAAATCTCAGTGTCTGAACTTGAACCCAGAGCAGTTATATGAGAAGCCCTGGACATGGGGTCCAGGCCTGGGTTGAGAGTCAATCTTGTAGAACTTTAAAAATCAAGTTTGTTCTTACCTTGGGTTATGGATTGAATTTTACCCCCCAAAAATATGTGTTGGAATCCTAACTCCTAGACCCATGGATGTTAATTCTGTTTGTAAATAGGGCTTTCTTTGTTGTATTAATTAGGCCATACCCAAGGAGGGTGAATTCTAAATTTAATCACTTTTAAGTTATAAAGAGCAGATTAGACACAAAGACACACACACGGAGGAAGATAGATTTCATATAAAGATCACCAAGAAACCAAGTAATGCCTGAGGATTCTGACAAAAAAGAATCAATGTGGCCCAGACCCCTGTTTGAACTTTTGGCCTCAAGAACTGTGAGAGAATAATTTCTGTTCTTTAAAGCCACCCATTTGTGGTATTCGTGTTGTAGACACCTTGCAACAGAAATGCTTAGGTAGGACAGGTTTCCTTCAGATTTTCATACACAGAATGGGGGAATACATGAAGTTTCTTTTTTACCTCACCCCCCCCACCCCCGCCATATTGAGGGGAAACCCTGGTAGCGTAGTTGTTAAGTGCTATGGGTGCTAACAAAAAGGTTGACAGTTCAAATTCACCAGATGCTCCTTAGAAACCCTGCAGGGCAGTTCTACTCTGTCTTATAGGGTTGCTATGAGTCAGAATCAACTCGATGACAACGTGTTTGGTTATTGGTTTTATATTGAGAAGCCCTGATGGTGCAATGGTTACAGCGTTCGGCTGCTAATCAAAAGGGCAGCTGTTCAAACCCACCAGCTGCTCCATGAGAGAAAGACGTGGCAGTCTGCTTCTGTAAAGATTTACAGTCTTGGAAACCCTAGGGGGCAGTTCTACTCTGTCCTATGCGGTTGCTATGAGTCGGAATCACTTAATGGCACACAACAACATATTGAGCAAACTTCTGGAAGCAGGGTGAGAAGTAGATGCACATTGACTCCCAGTTATACAAAGAGGACTAAGACACAGTCCTTATCTAGGTGGAGTTAGCAGCAAGAATTTGAGCCCGCAAGAAGATTCAAGATGAGTTCATAACAAGACTCAAACAAGACTCCTGGCTCCAGGTGGTGGTGGAGGCTTTTTACCTAGAGCTAAGAGCACACCAAAAACAAACAAACAAACAAGCCCATTGCTTTTGAGTAGATTCCAACTCATAGGACCATATAGGACAGAGTAGAACTGCCCCACGGGGTTTCCAAGAGCCCCTGGTGGATTCGAACTTCCAACCTTTTGGTTAGCAGCTGAGCTTTTAACCACTGCACAGCCAGGGTTTCCAAAGAGCACACAGGCCTCTCTTTTTCTGTCAGAAACACTTTAGTTGGAGTCTTACTTGAGGTTAAAAAAAAAAACAAAAAACCTATGTTTCTAAGAGCCCCCAGGTCACTTACATCCCTGGAGGCCTAAGAACACTAACTCTGTCCCCGGAGGGCCTTCTGGTTCCCTCTGAGGACCTGGCCATCTGCGGACCTTGATCTGATGGAGGACTGTGTTCCCTGCCTGTCAGAGCCGTCCCCCTCACTCTCCACATAGGTTTCCATTCAGACTGCATTCAGCAGCTCCCTGTGTGGGGTATGAAATGCATGAATGCTCTCAAAGGAGCTTCTTTATCCCAGAGCCTGAAACCGTGACAAAAAGGACATCTTCACCTGTGAATTAGCTTGATTTTTCCAGCTGCTGCTGCTGACTCCTCCATCAGAAGGCCCGGCCTCTAAGCAACTACACAAAGGGCTCTCTGAGAGCTGGGGCAACACTCTCCATATAATAGCAGGCTTTTTTTTGGAGGGGTGGGGGGATGGGGGGGAGCTCAGGAAATGTCCTCTTAGAGCAGGCAACTTGAAAAATGTCCTTCTAGAGAACTAAGCTGTCAGTATAAACGTCTAAATGAATCTTTATTAGAACTATAGAAAAAGGCTACTTAATATGTAATTGGACCATTCTTCATGCTTAAAGACCCTGTTAAAATCACAGCAATAGCTAAGTTAGAAGCCCATGGTAAAAGGCAAAACATTTTATCTGCAGGCTCCATTTTATAGCCTGGTAAGATGAGATCACATCCATCTCAGTGTCTTTCAAAAAATGATAGAAATTCACCCAGGTACCTCCACACCATTCGATTTTTCCTCTCAGATTTACTGAAATTAGTTAATGGGAAAGGAACTCTCACAGGATCATTCCACAAACGTTCACTCCAAGCAGGATGGTGAGACCAACTCTAGTCTCCCAAACACCAGTGCGGTTCTGTTTCCATTTCCTCCCCTAATCCTAATGTTCATAAAAAAAAAATGTTCATAGTACTGTTTATTATCAACCAGTTTATAGATCTCTAGTTAATATTTGTTCAGGGCTTATGCTGATTTCTCAATACATGCAATTTTCTGGTTTCATCTTTATCTTCAAGGATTAGATTGGATCGAGCTGCCTTGTAGTAATTTAGTTTTTATCTTATGCCTTACAGTTTTATGTTCTTGTAATAGCACTTGCTTTTCCTTTTTTTTATTTAATTAAATATATCTTATTTCACGACCAAAGCATTTTTGTTTCAAGTTTATTTATTTAACAGCTGGCAGGGTGCTGGTGTTTTGCAGAGGGAACCACACTGGGTATTTTTAGAAATTCAGAAGTTGGCAAATGCACCAGCTGAGAAGAGGGAAGAAAAATCTGAACTTGGGAGATGAATGCATAGAGATTAAACTTAGATTGCTATGGTTGCAGGATGGAACTCGTTAGATTAAAAAACAACAACAACAAAACTGTATTTAAAAATATGTTCAAGAAAGAAGCTTCCAGGCGTGATCTTTGCCCTTCTACTGAATAGCAGGCTCTGCTCATTGGCTCAGCCAGTGCAGAAATGCCCAGCATTGCTAACACCTTAAGAAAGTGCTTTCACATTGTCCACTGGAGACCCTGCAGAACTTCAAGGCTTCCAGTCTTCTCTGTTCTCCAATGACTGGCCCCATCCAAACAGTCCTGTGGGCACAAAATTTGAATCAATACAAGCCTTGTACTGGTGTGTAGGAGCCTCTGGCAGCACATAATAGCTTATGCCTTTGTTCCAATATGGACTGAAATGCCAACGGCAGGGTTCAATACATAGCTGGGTTCACAGCTTCCCTCTCACCTTCCTGACCTCACCAGCCTCCTTCCAGGCTGGATGCAACAGCAACAACATCACAAAACCTTGAAGCTAGGGTGAGTCAAGCTAGGTACCTAGGGTGCAAAATTTAAGGAGGCGTGATCCTGAGAGTGAGTGCCTGATTAAATTTTTTGTGTGAGGCACCTAACTTGAATCACCCTAGTCCCATCCCTGTGTTCCTTTCTTGGAAATATTTCTCCTGCAGGTCACTGCCATACTCAAAGTGCCCATGTAGGAAACAGCCGGTCTCTGTCACATTTCTTGATAAACCTACACCTGGGATGCTTTGGAAGTTTCAACCAAGCACCTTGCCTCTAACCAGACCAGGAGTCTTTGCTCCATGTTTTTGAGTGTGAGAAACACCATCATTCTTTCAGTCTGCCAGTTAGAAAAACCATGGAAGATTCTCCTATCTTTACCCCTCATCCAGTTGGACCACCAAATCTTGTTGATTCTTCCTTCTGTGGTCTCTCTCCGTCTTTCAAGAGCCACAGCACCTGCCCTATATCGGGCTTCCACCATCTTGTATTTTGCCTGCAGGCTTACCTGCTTCCAGGTCATCCTCTATTGAAGTGGTTTTCAAAGTGTGATCCCTCAACCAGTAACATCAACATTACCTAGAAGTCATCAGCAATGCAATTTCTAAGGCCCTTATCCCAGAACTACTGAATCAGAAACTCTGGAGGTCAGGCCCAGAAATCTGTGTTTGAATTTGCCCCCTAGGTGATCTTAATGGGTGCTAAAATTTAGGGACCACTGCTCTGTAGTACACAGGTTAAGCTAAACACCATGTTACTTTTCAGTTTAAAGAGCTGTCATTGACCCCTTCGTCTGGCCTGGCTTTCCAATATGTCTCCATCCTGTGTGTCTGGTCACATCACTTGCTGCCCCCTCGTCCGTACCTCAAGTTCAAGCCAAGCTGCTCTCCAGACTGCTTGCAGGATGGGGCAGCTTTCTCTTTTACTACCTTTTGCTCTATAAGCAGGGGCAGATTAACCGGTAAGCATGGTACACACCACCTTATGTAGGCAAGGTACACAATTGTGTTTACTCTGATAGAGTGAAAAACAGGTGAAATTGTGCACTACAGATTAGTAAGTAAGCACAAGTAAGCCCATGCATACTTTGCTTATTGGGTAACCTGTCCGTGTCTATACGACTAACATTCATGTGTCCAGTAACATCTGCCATATCATTCTGTTACTTACAAGCAGTGCTCACAATCCTGGTGATGCATTAACCAAGCAAGATCAGTGGACAAGTCTGGGGAAAAAAAAAAAAGGGAGTGGAAGGAAAATTGCTATGTCTTGAGCGCCTATCACTGGCCAACACTGGTGTTGATTAATTTCTCTATAACTTATAATGTCTCAATTAACAGTCTGCAAACAAAAACAAAAACCTATGAATCACTGATTGAAGCTAGGAGACCAGTGTATCCAAGTCCAGAAGCAAATACAAAAAGGAAAACCTTCCTGGGGTAGGGAGTGGAGTAGGAAAAACCTTAAGAAAAAAAGTGGGGGAAAAAAATCCATACTTGACAATGTTAAGCTGACCCTTTGTCTCACATACGTTGGACATGTAATCAGGAGGGACCAGTCCCTGGAGAAGGACATCATGTTTGGTAGAGGATATGCATAAAAGAGGAAGACACTGGACAAGATGGATTGACACAGCGGCTGTGACAATAGGCTCAAACAGCGATTGTGAGGATGGCGCAGTGTTTGGTTCTATTGTACACAGGGTCTCTATGAGTCAGAATCTAACAACAACAACAAGCCCAGCCTGGAGCCCAAAGCCTTCATTACTACCCTCTCAGGATCCTCGAGCCCAACCACCAGCCCAGGGCTCAGCCTCTAAATGCCTCAATGCATTTTCTTTCTTTGCTTTCTGACTGTTACTGTAATAAGGAAGTCAAAGGGTCCCTTGCCTTAGACCCTTGATCCAAAGACCCTGCTGTATCACTTTTGCTGAGCCAGGGTAATCAGAAACAGCCACAGAAAGAACACAGGAAGCACCAGGGACAGCTAGTGAACACAGAGTTAGATGCTGGGACCTGGGTTTACTAGCCACAGGTCTGCTCCTTACTCCTCCTGTGGCTCCAGCCAGTGCCCCACTCAGGTCACTGCCAGACCCCAGGATCTGGTCTGCAATTTGCTCAGTTTGCTCAAGAAGAGATGCCTTAATCAGCCTCTCCCTAAGAACCCACCTGACATAAGTGTCTGAGCACAGCATAGTGGTCAGGCAAATGCTCCTCTAAGAATGATGAAGAGATCATTTGAAGTTTCAGTCATTACAGAGAAGCTGCCATTAAACCAATCTCAGTGTCCCCAACCCTGCCACATACCACCATCCTTCCAAAGTGTCCACCGAAGCCCAGCATGGACTCTGTGTTGGGAGAGTCGGGACAGTGTGGGGAGGAGGCTGCTTTTGAATTTTTATTCTTATCGTCTGAGGCTTTCAAGGGTGTTTTGCCTTTCAGATTTATTTCAGCAAGTTGCTGTTAATTGTGTTTTCAATTAGTTATTTTAAAACATCTTGAGATTTGGGCAACTAAAATTGCAGTGCATTAATAATTATTAAACAGAGGTTCTAATCCATTATTTATTGAATGAATTTTTAATACTAATGCAGAATCCATTGTCACCGCCACCACGAGTTTGGCCATTAAGGAAAAAGCTGACGAAAGAAAACCGAAGCTCCAGTATTCTTAAATGAAGGCCTGTGGTGCAGAGCTTCCTGGAGGAAGGGTTGGCGCTGCTGCTCTTTTATGTCTGTTTAATCAAGGCTTTGTTGCCTAGACAGAGAGTTCCCACAAAGCAGGTATCCAATGAATATATGTGAAAGAAGTAAATGAATGAATAAATGAATGAATGCATTCAAGAGAAATTAAGCTGGGAGAGGTTCTTTAAGATCTAAAGTCCTTTGTATTGTAACCACTAACAAAGCATTAACAATGCTTACAGAAAATTCCTTGAACATTAAAGTGCCTGTGATAGATAAACAGCATCCCTTTCCTTTTAACCTGACAGATGAAAATCAGACTATCCTAATACAAATATCGATATAATTACAAGGAAATGTGGTCCTTCCAAGGAGAGAGAAGCCTGGATAAAGGAGTGACCTTTGCTGTAGGAGTTGGAGAAGGCTTCACCAAAGAGATGATGTTTTCGCTCTTGAAAACTGATTTTCCTAGGTGCAGTAGTGAGGAAAGAGTGGTAAAGAAAGCGTGTTTACAGGCATATGCAAAGACAGCAAGACACAACAGTGTGCCCATTTCAGATCATGAGAAGTTTGGTGGGGTAAGTGAGGAAATGGGCCTGAAAAGGAGAACTGAAACAAGATGAGGATTTGATAAGCCAACCTAGGAAGTTTGATGTTCATCCTGCAGACAAGCTCACAAGCAGTTGTTAAGCAAGATATTGACTGGTGAGATTTTTATTTCAGCAAGAGCACTCTGGGGGCTGGGGAGCAATGAAATGGAGAGACCAATAACAGGGCAAACATACCAATTTGCATTTACTGAAGTAATCCAAGCAATGTCCTGAGGAAACTTAGCTAAGGTCACAGCAATGGTGTGAGGAAAAGGGATGGGATAGGGAGTAGTATAACAGGTGGAAGTGTGAAATTTAGACACCAGCTTCCAAAAGAGGGTGAGGAAGGCAGAGCTGACCCTAGTGTTTCAGCAATAGTGGTTTTGAGGAATGAGACTAAGTTTTATGCGGGGGTGGAGAGCAGGCAGATATGAAGAAAAGCTTGGGGAATGTTAACTTTGAGGTACGTATAGGACCTCAGGGAAACCCTGGTGGCATAGTGGCTAAGAGCTACAGCTGCTAACCAAAAGGCCGGCAATTCGAATCCACCAAGTGCTCCTTGGAAACCATATGGGGCAGTTCTACTCTGTCCTTCAGGGTCACTGTGAGTTGGAACCGACTTGATGGCAACGGGTTATTGGATATTAGGGTACCAATGTCCAGCAAACGATTGGATACTTGGGTCTGGAAAGAAACCAAATATATGGGTTGAGCTTTAGACAACGAGTCATTAACACAAGAATGATAGTTCCCAGCATTTTATTCAAAATATGTTATGTCTAACGCTTGGGTAGATAAACTTTTTCTACGGAGAGTCAATTAAAAGGTTTTCTGGAGAATTTTAAAAAATAGAATCAAATGCTTCTCTATAAGAGTCTCATATCTCTGTTTAGGAGCAAGAAGGAGATACAATGAGAAAGTCAAGCAGTAGTAGAATGAACGAAAGGAACTTTTGGAATTCATGCCAGTCTTAGAATCAACCCAACAACCAATCGATCAATCAATCAGTATAACAAAGTACCACCTCTATACCTTCAGGAATCCAAAGAGGCAAAAGTGATGCCATCTAATCCCCTCTAGGCCTCATCAAAATCTCTCACAAGCTTTGAGCCCTAGCTTTACCTCTCTGGCCCATCCTCATTCCAGAATCTTTCTGATCACTGCAGACTAGACAGCCTCTACTTCTCTGAGCACCTTTAGCCTTGTTGAACTCTGGTTCTCTTTAGCCTCTAAGTGCACAAGGCCTGGGGATTGTTAACTTGTCCTGCTCCCACATCAAACCTGTGAATCTAGGACTCCTGGAAGGTTGAAATCCATCCACGAACCCACTTCCAACCTCTAGCAAGGCCCATTGCAGGGCTGAGGACATGACATTTTGTTCTGGTAATTTCTAGTTCGCCAGGAACACTACCAGCTCCTAGTGGGCCAGTACTGCCCCACCCTTCCCCATGGCCAGTGTGGCTCAGCACGGCCAAGGACAGAGATGAGCCCACATTAGGTGCTCAGTGAGGACCTGTATGCCATGGTTCATTTGATCCATGTCCTCACTCTCTCTCTGTCAAGCTCCAGACAAGTCTGGGATTCAGAAAGTCCTCAACCATTTCTCCAGCACCAGCAGGGCTCTGGGCCCCAAGCTCATTCTACCTTTCTAGCTCAGGAGAGGCAAGAAGGGGAATGGGTAGGTGAGAGGACTTAGATCCAGTAATCAATCCTCTGCTTTCCTTCCCAGATACATCCCTGGAAATACTTTGGAATCCTTCAGAACAGACTTCAAGAGATGTAAGACACAAACCCTGTGTAGAGAAGGTGTAAATGGGAGGAATAACATTCAGAGGCCAGAGGTGGCCACACCTACCGCAAGACAAGGATTGTCCAGGCCGGGAGGCTGGGAGTCAGGTCTGTAGGAGTTGGTAGAGGCAGGGGTAGAGGGGGATGCCCATGCAGAATGTAAGCAGTGAAAAGTGAGGCAAGCCAGGATGCCATTTCCATCCTTCTAGGCAAAATCTAACACTCATTCTTCATCTTCTCACATTTTGTATTTCTCTATTTGATATACTACCTACCTCTTAGATATGAACTCATTGAGGCCAGGAACCTGAACTTTTCCCTCTGTATTCTCCATAATGTCTAGCAAAGGGTCTGGCACATAGTAGACATACAAAAAATTATTAATGAATAAATGAACCTTTTTTTTTTTTAAGAAAGCTTACTATGAAATAGTTGAAGAAATCATAAGCAAGTTTCAATTCCTTTGGCTCAATCATTATGTTGATTTTATATATTATATATAATATAGTATCAAATACTATTATGTGACTTTCTAACTAGATTCTACAAACCCGAGGGCAGCAGAAAGGGCAGAGGGGAGAAGCAAGTACAAACTCAAAGGCCATTATACAACTGTATGTTTTTTTTTTAAATTGCGCCTGCTATTTGGGTCAGTGTCTTCCAGGAGGGACTGAGAGGATCCATTAATAACACTTGGATTTTAGGGGAAATCTTTTCAAAGGAAAATGTTGTACCTTGTGAACATTCTGTGTCCTCAGGGAAAAGAAAGCCAGGGAAAGAAAAACTGCACCTGGCCCCACAGAGGCAGAATTGGGTTGGGGCCAGGAAATCAAAATGAGAATGAATCTAGCACTGGTGTTGTGATAACTAATTATCAGGAAGATCCTTTATACACTTTTTCTAAGGGAGAGGGGGAGGGAAGAATGGTAATTACTAAAATTACATCAGTCAATGAGCAGTGGAATCAGAATTCACTTTTTTTTTTTTTTAATCTACTGGATATATGAAAAGCATGCTACTGAGACAAGTATACCACTGTCATGTATGACGTACAATACAATACCTTTTTAAATAATAATGACAACAACATAAACAATAAGACTTGTAACAAACTTAAAGGTCCTATGATCTAATTTGACTTCCACAATAACCTTGTAAGTACCTCTATTGTTGTCCCTTTCTAAACTGAGAAATTGAAACTCTGAAAGTTAATCAGTGGTACAGCTGGGGCTCAAACGTGTGTCTTCTGATTTCCATCCCTGTGCTTTTTCTTCTCTGTTTGGCTTGGAGAGCTTTCTGATGGCAAAAGTTCTGAAGGTTTGGGGCATGGTGGCAGTTCTCATTGCCAGATGAGAGCTGGGATGACTGAGGTCCAAGCTCACACAGAAAACCAGAACTATCAAAGCATTCAGGTCTCATCTACCCAGTTGGGACTTGAATACCATAATTAGCACCTTGGACACCTACTCTTTCTTTAGGCATAGCTTCTTGGTGGAGCTGGCCCCTCTTAGAAGCCACAGAGGGACTTTGTTTGCAATAGGGGGGCCTGAAGGCCCCATCAAAGTCCTTGGGTAGTGAAAAGAGTTAACATGCTCAGCTGCTAACCAAAAGGTTAGAGGTAGGAGTCCATCCAAGAGGCACATTGGAAGAAAGGCCTAAAGATCTGCTTCTGGAAAATCAGCCACTAAAAACACTACAGATCACAGTTCTACTCTGACATGCATGCAATCACCATGAGTCAGAATAAACTTTTTTTTTTAATGGCCCCACTAGAGGGCTACTCATAGTTGGAGCTCAATAATCAATCAGAGAGGGAACTAAACATCTGAAATTATTAAACCTACACGGCTTGTCCCTAGACTGCATCTCCAATCTATGACCCCTGCTTCCCTAGCCTGCAGCAGCACCAGCATACTCATTATGAAACAGAGAATGAAAACAGTTGTCACACAGGCTTGTGGTGAGCATACACTAGCAAAAAAGAATATGAACAATTGCTTCCTGGGAAGACAAGCCTGAAGATTGTCTCACTCCCCTCTTCCCTCCTTACCACTGGACCCAAGGGCAGAGTGGGAGAAATGGCAGGGTCCAGGACTCAGTACACTCCCCAGGCTAAGAACAAAGTCCAACCCAGCTCTTTCACCTGCCCACGGTTCTCACGTCTGCCTGTTTGTTCTGATTACATTTGTGTTCTCTTTCCATCTCTGCCCAGCCTGCCCTGTTACAGACGACAAAAGTATGTCTTAAATGAGAACCCATCTCTTTCCCCTCAAGCACACTAAAACTTCTAATTTCACTTTCCCTCCTCTGCAGTTAGGAACTTAAGTCTGCTTGGAGCTAAATGACCCAGTTAATACAGCCTGACTCAGAACGTGGCTGACTGAGAAACGGCCATCCCGCACTTACTTAAGACTGGCTCTCCCAACACAGAGGGTCATTACACACTGTAGCATTCCCTACTCCAGTCGTGATTTATGTTTCTAGGCTGGGGACCCCAGAGGCTGATGGGTTCTGGATTCCCAAGGGAAGCAAGCTGTCCTGACATAGGACCTCACACATTAAACATTTCCTCTCCCCATGGGTTTGAATGGATAAGAAAAGGTTTATCTTGTTAAAGGAGTAATGCTTTCTCTTTTTAGGAGGTACGAGGAAATGTTCAGAGATAAAATGATGTGATTGATGGGATTTGCTTCAAAATAATATGGGAGGGCAAAGAGTACATGGGGTGTGGGTGGGGTAGGCCTGGTATGAGTAAACAGTCATTCTGCCCACTTTTGCGTATACTCAAAATTCTCCGTAATAAAATGCTGCCTCTTAAATAAATAAATAAACAGGTGCTGTGGAGTTGATTCTGACTCATGACGACCCCAAGTGTGTTGAGAGTAGAACTGTGCTCCATAAGGTTTTCAATGGCTGACTTTTTGGAAGTAGATCGCCAGCCCTTTCTTCCAACATGCCCCTGAATGGGCTGAAGCCTCCTACCTTTTGGTAAGTAGCCAAGTGTGTTAATCCTTTGCACTGTGCAGGAACTCCACTTTTAAAAAGCATGGTTTAAACCTGAAAGGCTGAGTAGATAGAACTAAAAAAATACACTTTTAAACAAATAAAATTTCAAGACATGCTTAATACCTTTCTCACAAATTTACGCTGTTTTCTAATTCATTGTTTAGCTTTGGTGTTTACTTCCAGTCTTAATCAGGGGACTTCTTCCTAATATATCCTAAATCTTTAATTTCAAAAGCAGTCCCTCCAGGACAGCTCTGAATTGCAAGCCAGGCTGACATCAAAAGCCTTTTTGGCAGCTTGTCCACAGCTTTCTTGAACCGTAACCACAGCCAGATTGTTTTTCTCCTGGACCAATTTAGATAAGGGAATGACCCTACCATTTCCCCTATTTTATTTTCACCTGGATTTACTGTCCTCCATGTTCAGGCAAAAGCAGAAAAAGAAAGGTACATCACAGTCATGTTTGTGACTCTGAACTCCCTAGAAAATTTTCTAATCGACTGGAAAAAGATAGGAACCTTCTTTTCCATTGACCTGCCGCCATATACAAATGGCTGTTTGGACCCTGGGGCCACATCGCAGGTATTTCTGTTTACCAGCCCATAATATCCCCAAATTATAGCCAGCACCTGAGAGGAAAGAGCCTCCTCAAAGTGCTGGAGTAACAAACCCAGTTCTATGAAATACCAGAAAAGGCCTTGCCTCTTCACCTTGCAGTGTTTTTCTCTCTATACCTAGCTAGCTGCTTAATCCAGCAGTCACTGTCGTGGATTGAATTGTGTTTCTCTCCCACCCCCCACACACAAAAAATGCGTGTTGTAAATCTTAACCCCTATACCTGTGGTGGCACAGTGGTTAAGAGCTATGGTTGCTAACCAAAAGGTCAGCAGTTCAAATTCACCAGCTACTCTGTCCTATAGGGTCACACTTTGAGTTGGGACCAACTCCATAGCAACTGGGTTTGTGCGTGCGTGTGTGCGTGTGTGTGTGTGTGTTTGGTACACCTATGGTAAGGAGCCCTGGTGGCACAGTGATTGAGCACTTGGCTGCTAAATGAAAGGTCGGCAGTTCAACCCCATCAGCCAATCCTGGCAAGAAAGATGTGCCAGTATTTTTCTCTAAATATTAACCCCTATTGCCGTCAAGTCAATTCCAACTCACAGTGACTCTATAGGACAGAGTAGAACTGCCCCATAGGATTTCCAAGGAGTGGCAGGTGGATTCAGACTGTCCACCTTGTGGTTAGCAGCCAAGCTCTTAACCAATGCACCACCCTTGGAAGCTTTATGGGGCAGTTCTGGTCTGTCCTATACAGTCTCTATGAGTTGGAGTAGATTCTAAGACAATGGGTATACCTGTGGTTATAATACCTTTGGGAATGGGTTTTGTTATGTTAATAAAACAGTACTAGTGTAGGGAGTGCCTTAAGTTGTATCTTGAGATATAAAAGATTAAATTAAGCAAGAAAGCACAACCAGAGGGGAAGACACACGCCACATGATCTTCAAGGAAGCTAGGAACAGAAGCTGAAAAGAGATAAGGACCTTCTCCCAGGATGGAAAGAGAGAGAAAGAAAGCCTTCCCCTAGAGCTGACACCCTGAATTTGGAACTTCTAGCCTACTAAATTGTAAGAAAATAAATTTCTGTTCATTAAAGCCACCAACTTGTGGTATTTCTGTTATAGCAGCACTAGATGATTAAGACAGATCCCTCCCCCACATCTACATAGTCTTGATATTTTTCTGTTCTCACCCTAGTCCTTGTCAGTTATGGGAATATTACCTTCCATCTCGCTCATACCTTTCCAACAAAGATGACATTTCTAAAATTGGTTCATATATAAATTAATAGGGATTTTAGCCAGATAAATGCATACATGCAGTACATATAAACCACATTGCCTCCAGAGACCCTGACTACAATCTCCACCCACTTATACTCAGGATTGGAGTCCCTGGATGGTGCAAACAGTTCACACGATCAGCTGCTAACTGAAAAGTTGAAGATTCAAGTCCACTCAGAGGCACTTAGGAAGAAAGTCCTGGCTATCTAGTTCCCAAAAAAATCAGCCATTGAGTTGGAATGACTCACCATGTGTCGGAATCATCTTGACAGCAACTGGTGTACTCAGGATCAGCACTGACACCGTCTCAGCCCAGCCACTCAACAACCCATCCTCTGATGCCACCCTGCGCGCCACGAGCTGGACACCACTCAGGAGCAGCTACAGTGAAAACAGACTTCACTTCCTTTCCCTTTTTCTCTTTGTCTTACCCAGGATGAAAAAATGGTTTTCAGAAAAAGTGTTCAGCCTGGGAGAAAACCATCAGCTGAGTGTGCTCCAAGTCCAGGGCCGAGCAAGGGTGAAGAAGGAGTATTCTGGAACAGAGAAAGAGCCAGTCCCAGGAGACTGCACACTCCAAGGACATGGCACTTGCTCCCCCAGGTACATCTCTTCTTTCCCCTTGCATGTTGTCTGCTACCTGGTTAACTGACCAGCTGTGTGGCAGCTTCTGGCATCAAATGTAGCAGGTTGAATAGAAATAGAGCTGGAATCAGATATATGTAATTGTTGGAAACATGGGTGTCCTTGACTTTTTTAATATCTCATCAAAGACAGACAAACTAGAGGCAGAGCCAAGATGGCAGAATAGACAGACGCTTCCAACAAGCCCTCTTTGCAACAAAGACCCAAAAAACAAGGGAAATGACTATATTTGTGACAAGCTGGGAGTCCTGAGTTTCAAAGGCAAGCTTAGAAAATGAACTGAGGAGAAGGGGAAGGAAAGATGGTTCGGAAGTGGAGAGGAGTTACCAGACCTGAATCGTGGGGATCTCTCAGGCATTCCCGGAGCAGTGGTGGCAGGCTGGTACTAGCATTCCACCACAGTTTCCTCAGGAAGAAGCAGCCAGCCACACAGCCTACTCACACTCCAGAACCTGAGAAGAACGCCGCTCTTGGCAAAAGCTAAGTACTTGTGTATATTTTACCCCACCTCCCCCCTGCCCCCAAGCTGGCTTCAGCAGCTGAATTCCTTGGGCCTGAGATAGACATTGTTGAGCACCTAGAGCCATCTTCCCGGTCTTGGGGAAGGAAAATATCTGCAATTGGGGGAAAACAATCTCCTAGCTCCACTAACCAGGGGAGCTCAGGACAGAAGTGGCTCCTGTCCAGGCATAAACTGTCCATGGACTTTGAGCACCTTTCCCTTCTGCATGCACCGGTGTGGGCCTATTTTGGGAGAATAGGCCCTTTTGGCAGACTCCAACCATTTCAGCTGTGCAGTGGAGAGGTGGGTGTTTGATGTTTGACATCGCTTTGCCTATTAAGGAAGGTCCTCACCAACCGACATCAGGGACCTAAGGACTGGTAGCTCCACTCAGGTCACCCAGGCACACTTGACAGGTATCCAAAGATAACTGGTACCTCCCAGTCCTTACAACCAAAAACTTTGGGTGCCCACGGTCCATCTGCAGAACCCACCCACCTGCACGCTCTAGGAAACAGTGATGCACTTTCCTCAGAGACAGTCGGGGGTCCGTTCTCAGCCCCCTGCCTTGTTCAGAGCGTGGCCCCCTGATGCAATCGGATACCGGTATATACGACAATCACCCCTGCCCCTCTAAGACTGTAGGACAGAGCCTGTACCACACACTTGATGATCAGCTACCTGAAAACCTGAGCTGAATTCATACAAGAAAACTGAATGGACTCATAGACTGATATACCTGATAACATCTCTAGCCATCTGGGGACAGGACGTCAGAGCTCCAAAGGTGAAAATAATCAAGCTAGCTCACTCAAGCAACCCATAGGGGTATAAAAAAACAAAACAAAGCAAAAAGCTATGACACAATAAGCAAGCATAAACTAATACAACGCTCAATATCAAGTCACATAAAGAAACAGACCATGATCACCTCAACAGGCTCTCAAAACAAAGAATCCAGGGATCTTCTAAATGAAAGTGCATTCCTGGAATTACCAGAGCCAGAATACAAAAGTTTAATATACAGAACCCTTCAAGACATCAGGAAGGAAATGAGGCAATATGCAGAACAAGCCAAGGAACACACAGATAAAGCAATCGAAGAAATTAGAAAGATTATTCAGGAACTTAATGAATCATATCAGATTACTATGAAAAATTGTACTCTAACAAATTAGAAAACCTAGAAGAAATGGATGAATTCCTAGAAACACACTACCTACCTAAACTAACACAGAGGTAGAACAACTAAATAGATCCATAACAAAAGAAGAGATTGAAAAGGTAATCAAAGAACTCCCAACAAAAAAAAAAGCCCTGGTCCGGATGGCTTCACCGCAGAGTTCTACCAAACTTTCAGAGAAGAGTTAACACCACTAATACTAAAGGTATTTCAGAGCATAGAAAAGGATGGAATACTACCAAACTCATTCTATGATGCCAGCATATCCCTGATGCCAAAACCAGGTAAAGGCACCACAAGAAAAGAAAATTATAGACCTATATCCCTCATGAACATAGATGCAAAAATCCTCAACAAAATTCTAGCCAATAAAATTAAACAACACATCAAAAAAATAATTCGGGGGGCGGAGCCAAGATGGCAGACTAGGCAGATGCTACCTCGGATCCCTCTTACAACAAAGACACGGAAAAACAAGTGAATCGATCACATACATAACAATCTACGAACCCTGAACAACAAACACAGATTTAGAGACGGAGAACGAACTAATACGGGGAAGCAGTGATTGTTTCCAGAGCCTGGAGCCAGCGTACCAGTCAGGTACGGCACAAGCACAGAGAGCTGCTCCACCCCTCTGAACTAACCCCGGGAGGGAGACCAGCCGGTTCCGCGGGCGGCGTGGGACGCAGCCGGTAGAAGAAGTCCCCGGGAGGCAGTGACTGGTCTTGGAGCAGGAAGAGCAGCGTCCCAGCTGGGGAACCATCTCGCCGGGATTTGGACTGGACGCAGGCGGCTTCATTAACATCTGAATAGCCTGAGCCAGAGGGAGAACTCCGATAGGGGTCAGACTGCATTTTTTTTTTAGCAGATTTTCTGGAAAAACTAGTTTCCCAGTGATGGCTCGGAGACAGCAGTCCATATCAAACCACATAAAGAAACAGACCATGACAGCTTCTCCAACCCCCCAAACAAAAGAATCAAAATCTTTCCCAAATGAAGATACAATCCTGGAATTATCAGATACAGAATATAAAAAACTAATTTACAGAATGCTTCAAGACATCACAAACGAACTAAGGCAAACTGCAGAAAAAGCCAAGGAACACACTGATAAAACTGTTGAAGAATTCAAAAAGATTATTCAAGGACATAGTGGAAAAATTAATAAGTTGCAAGAATCCATAGAGAGACAACATGTAGAAATCCAAAAGATTAACAATAAAATTACAGAATTAGACAACGCAATAGGAAGTCAGAGGAGCAGACTTGAGCAATTAGAATGCAGACTGGGACATCTGGAGGACCAGGGAATCAACACCAACATAGCTGAAAAAAAATCAGATAAAAGAATTTAAAAAAATGAAGAAACCCTAAGAATTATGTGGGACTCTATCAAGAAGGATAACCTGCGGGTGATTGGAGTCCCAGAACAGGGAGGGGGGACAGAAAACACAGAGAAAATAGTTGAAGACCTGCTGACAGAAAACTTCCCTGACATCATGAAAAACGAAAGGACATCTATCCAAGACGCTCATCGAACCCCATTTAAGATTGATCCAAAAAGAAAAACACCAAGACATATTATCATCAAACTCGCCAAAACCAAAGATAAACAGAAAATTTTAAAAGCAGCCAGGGAGAAAAGAAAGGTTTCCTTCAAGGCAGAATCAATAAGAATAAGTTCAGACTACTCAGCAGAAACCATACAGGTAAGAAGGGAATGGGACGACATATACAGAACACTGAAGGAGAAAAACTGCCAGCCAAGGATCATATATCCAGCAAAACTCTCTGAAATATGAAGGAGAAATTAAGATATTTACAGACAAACACAAGTTTAGAGAATTTGCAAAAACCAAACCAAAGCTACAAGAAATACTAAAGGATATTGTTTGGTCAGAGAACCAATAATATCAGATATCAGCACAACACAAGGTCACAAAACAGAACGTCCTGATATCAACTCAAATAGGGAAATCACAAAAACAAACAAATTAAGATTAATTAAAAAAAAAAATACACATAACAGGGAATCATGGAAGTCAATAGGTAAAAGATCAAAATAATCAAAAAGAGGGACTAAATACAGGAGGCATTGAACTGCCATATGGAGAGTGATACAAGGCGATATAGAACAATACAAGTTAGGTTTTTACTTAGAAAAATAGGGGTAAATAATAAGGTAACCACAAAAAGGTATAACAACTCTATAACTCAAGGTAAAAGCCAAGAAAAACGTTAACGACTCAACTAACGTAAAGTCAAACACTATGAAAATGAGGATCTCACAATTTACTAAGAAAAACGCCTCAGCACAAAAAAGTATGTGGAAAAATGAAATTGTCAACAACACACATAAAAAGGCATCAAAATGACAGCACTAAAAACTTACTTATCTATAATTACCCTGAATGTAAATGGACTAAATGCACCAATAAAGAGACAGAGAGTCACAGACTGGATAAAGAAACACGATCCATCTATATGCTGCCTACAAGAGACACACCTTAGACTTAGAGACACAAACAAACTAAAACTCAAAGGATGGAGAAAGGTATATCAAGCAAACAATAAGCAAAAAAGAAGAGGAGTAGCAATATTAATTTCTGACAAAAAAAATAATTCACCACTACCAAGTGGGATTCATACCAAGTATGAAGGGATGGTTCAACATTAGAAAAACAATAGATGTAATCCACCACATAAATAAAACAAAAGATAAGAATCACATGATATTATCAATTGATGCAGAAAAGGCATTTGACAAAGTTGAACACCCATTCATGATAAAAACTCTCAGCAAAATAGGAATAGAAGGAAAACTCCTCAACATAATAAAGGGCATTTATACAAAGCCAACAGCCAACATCACCCTAAATGGAGAGAGCCTGAAAGCTTTCCCACTGAGATTGGGAACCAGACAAGGATGCCCTTTATCACCGCTCTTATTCAACATTGTGTTGGAGGTCCCAGCCAGAGCAATTAAGCTAGATAAAGATTGGTAAGGAAAAAGTAAAAGTATCTCTATTTGTAGATGACGTGACCTTATACACAGAAAACCCTAAGGAATCCTCCAGAAAACTACAGAAACTAATGGAAGAGTTCAGCAGAGTATCGGGATACAAGATAAACATACAAAAATCAGTTGGATTCCTCTACACCAACAAAAAGAACATCGAAGAGGAAATCACCAAATCAATGCCTGTTACAGTAGCCCTCAAGAAGATAAAATCCTTAGGAATAAACGTTACCAGAGATGTAAAAGTCTTATACAAAGAAAACTACAGTACACTTCTGCAAGAAACCAAAAGAGACTTACATAACTGGAAAAACATACCTTGCTCTTGGATAGGAAGACTTAACATCATAAAAATGTCTATTCTACCAAAAGCGATCTATACATTTAATGCAGTTCCAATCCAAATCCCAAGGACATTCTTTAATGAGATGGAGAAACAAATCACCAACTTAATGTAGAAAGGAAAGAGGCCCCAGATAAATAACGCATTACTGAAAAAGAACAAAGTGGGAGGCCTTACTTTATCTGATTTTAGAATCTATTATACCGTCACAGTAGTCAAAACAGCTTGGTACTGGTACAACAACAGATACATAGACCAGTGGAACTGAATTGAGAATCCAGACATAAATCCATCCACATATGAGCAGTTGATATTTGACAAAGGCCCCAAAACAGTTAAATGGGGAAAAGAGTCTTTTTAACAAATGGTGCTGGCATAACTGGATATCCATCTGCAAAAAAAGGAAACAAGACCCATACCTCACTCCATGCACAAAAACAAGCTCAAAATGGATCAAAGACCTAAATATAAAATCTAAAATGATAAAAATCATGTAAGAAAAAATAGGTACAATGTTAGGAGCCTTCATACATGGCATAAACAGTATAACCCAACAGTATTCAAGACAGAATTAAAAATGCAGAAGAAAAACTAGATAACTGGGAGCCCCTAAAAATCAAACACCTATGCTCATCCAAAGACGTCACCAAAAGAGAAAAAAGATTACCTGCAGACTGGGAAAAAGTTTTTAGCTATGACATTTCCCATCAGTGCCTGATCTCTAAAATCTACATGATACTTCAAAAACTCAACTACAAAAAGACAAATACCCCAATTAAAAAATGGGCAAAACATATGAATAGACACTTCACAAAAGAAGACTATCAGATAGCTAACAGATACATGAGGAAATGTTCACGATCATTCGCCACTAGAGAAATGCAGATCAAAACTACAATGAAATTTCATCTCACTCCAACAAGGCTGGCATTAATCCAAAAAACACAAAATAATCAATGTTGGAGAGGCTGCGGAGAGATTGGAACATTTATACACTGCTGGTGGGAATGTAAAATGGTACAACAATTTTGGAAATCGATTTGGTGTTTCCTTAAAAAGCTAGAAACAACTATCATACGATGCAGCAATCCCACTCCTCGGAATATATCCTAGAGAAATAAGAGCCTTTACACAAACAGATAAATGCATATCCATGTTTATTGCAGCACTGTTTACAATAGCAAAAATATGGAAGCAACCAAGGTGCCCATCAACAGATAAATGGATAAATAAATTATGGTATATTCACGCAATGGAATACTATGCATCAATAAAGAACAGTGAGGAATCTGTGAAACGTTTCTTAACATGGAGGAATCTTGAAGGCGTTATGCTGAGTGAAATTAGTCAGTTGCAAAAGGACAAATGTTGTATAAGACCAGTATTATAAAAACTTGAGAAATAGTTTAAACTGAGAAGGAAACATTCTTTTCTGGTTACGAGGAGGGGGGAAGTAGGGTGGAAAAGGGGCATTCACTAATTACGTAGTAGATAAGACTAATTTAGGTGAAGGGAAAGACAACACACAATACAAGGGAGGTCAGCACAACTGGACTAAACCAAAAGCAAAGAAGTTTCCTGAATAAACTGAACGCTTCAAAGGCCAGTGTAGCAGGTGCAGGGGTTTGAGGGCCATGGTTTCAGGGGACATCTCGGTCAATTGGCATAATAAAATCTATTAAGAAAACATTCTGCATCCCACTTTGAAGAGTGGCATCTGGGGTCTTAAACACTAGCAAGCAGCCATCTAAGATGCATCAATTGGTCTCAACCCACCTGGATCAAAGGAGAATGAAGGACACCAAGGACGCAAGGTAATTACCAGTCCAAGAGACAGAAAGGGCCACATGAACCAGAGACTACATCATCCTGAGACCCAAGGAACTAGATGGTGCCTGGCTACAACGATGACTGCCCTGACAGGGAACACAACAGAGAACCCCTGAGGGAGCAGGAGAGCAGTGGTATGCAGACCCCAATTTCTCATTAAAAAACCAGAGTTATTGGTCTGATTGAGACTCAAAGGACCCCAGTGGTCATGGCCCCCAGGCCTTCTGTTGTCCCAGGACAGGACGCATGGATTGGACTGGACAATGTGTTGGAGAGGGATACTGGTGAGGAGTGAGCTTCTTGGTTCAGGTGGACACTTGAGACTGTTGGCATCTCCTGACTGGAGGGTAGATAGAGGGGGTTAGAAGCTGGCGAAATGGGCATGAAAAGAGAGAGTGGGGGGAGAGAGCGGGATGTCTCATTAGGCGGAGAATAAGCAAGGTGTATATAAGTTTTTGTGTGAGAGACTGACTTGATTTGTAAACTTTCATTTAAAGCACACACACACACAAAAAAGACAAACCTCATGTCTATAGTAGCACCTGAGTAGATTATATCCAGTGATGCTATTTGGTGGAACATCCACACACTGCTGGAAAAAACTTCCTGATATTTCTTCCAAACAAATTTTTAAACAACAATCTGTATACACCGGCACAATTACAGGTTCAGGTAAATAAGAAAAACATGGCTGGACGATCACTGTCCTGTTGGGTCCATTCCCTTAGCCCCCGAGATTCAGTCACTCTAACTTAGTCTTTATCCTTGGATTCTCACAATGGTCAAATCTTTAGAGCATAGACCCACAGTCTTGGATGCCAGTGAATACGGGATAATTGATCTTTCAGTAACTCCAGGTTTCTACCTACGAGGTGGATATCTGCTATTGATAGTCCTGCAATTTGCTTTGGCAGCTTCCAGGCCAAGGGGAGCCCTTCATCGTACTGAAGGAATCAGACCACTTTTCAGATACTTGACAGCCACACTAGGTATTCCCATGGCTCTCTCACTTTTGTACTAAACCCTTCTAACCTGCAACAAACAACCACTCACTCCCCTCCAAATAATTTGAAGCCATTCCAGTCTGGTGGTCCGCAGGGATGAGGACATGTACGCAATATATCAGGGAAGCTATTATATTGGCTTCCTAGAGAAGGCGAGACCAACAACACTGCAAGACAGCACCGACTGGCATATCTGAGAAGTAGCTTAAAAAACGACCAACCTCCTATTGCTAAGAGAGCTTGATATGGTGAAGAAGGCTGAACTATCTTCCCTAATTTTCTAAAGATCTGGTAATTAAGAGCCAAAGAAGTAATCATTTTAATATTTGAAAAACAGACCTCAGCAGAAGGTTTGAAACATTGTAAGCATTCAATAAATATTTAATTAATTAACAAATCAAATAAGACAATCAAACAGATACATCGGACATCACTTTATTCTTTGACAGGTAACAGATAATAGATATGCAATATAGAGAGATTTATATATTTGTATGTGTTTGCATGTGCATGTATAATTTTATAATATGGTGTCTTAGTCATCCAGTGCTGCTATAACAGAAATACCATAAGTGGAGGGCTTTAACAAACAGAAGTTTATTCTCTCCCAGTTTAGGAGGATAGAAATCCAAATTCAGGGCATCAGCTCCAGGGGAAGGCTTTTTTACTCTGCTGGCTCTAGGGGAAGTTCTTGTCATCAATCTCCCCCTGGTCTAGGAGCTTCTCAGCACAGGGACCCCAGGTCCAAAGAACTCTCATGCTCCTGGCTCTTCTTCCTTGGTGGTATGAGGTTCCCCTGTATCTCTGCTTAGCTCTCAAAAGAGATGGACCCAAGATACAACCTAATCTTGTAGATTGAGTCCTGCCTCATTAACATAACTGCCTTTAATCCTGCCTCATTAACATCACAGAGGTAGGATTTACAACATATAGGAAAATCACATCAGATGACAAAATGGTGGGCAATCACACAATACTGAGAATCATGACCTAGGCAAGTTGACGCACATATTTGGGAGACATAATTCGATCTATAACGTGTGGTTATTATGAAATTTTTTATTGTGGTGACTTTACCTGATCCCAGGAGGGGTCCCATTGATTTTTGAAAACTGTATAAAATGTGTTCAGATAATATCCCAGAAACAGACTTCCCCATTCTCAACTCTGCTGACTAGAGCTGCCTTCAACCAAGCCTTGCAGGGGCCCGCCTTAAATATCAGAATCTTAAGTTCCAGTGGGAATAAGTCCCTTGATGCTCACTTTCTTCCACCTGTGTGCCCAGCCTGGTGCCAAGGTAAGTTTGCTGCAAGTTTCCCCACCTAATAAAAGTGGGTTTCATAGAGATCAGGCTACTGTCTCTATTGTACTCGGAGACGAGAATCAGTATTCAGACACAATACCATGAAGGTGGGTTTCTAAATTGTGGATTAAATATGGGTCCCTGAGTTACTGAAATTACTATTAGATTGGGCAATAATTCCAGTTTAACCGCAGCCCAAACCAGGCCCTCCACCGTGGCAAAAGCAAGTTAGCACCTCACATGCATTGGAGTAGTATGCCCAGTGCTCAAGCGGAGGGGCACCTAGAAGGTGAGCAAGTAAAACTGCACAGGGCAGAGGAGCGAGACAGGGGATGGGAAACCTGGGCTAGTCTGACCTTCAGAACCTGAGCAGCACTTTGTGTGTCTTAGCAAGAGAGCTGGAATATCACCTCAAATGTCACACAGTGTTTTACATTTTTCAAAGAACACTCCCATTATGATACAGGATCGTCACAACAACCCTGAAGGAGCATGGCCCGGGGATTAGTACCCTCACGGTGTATGTGACGATCCTGACACACAACATCATTCAGCAAGTCACCTGAGGTCAGACATGAGTCATTGACGGAAGCAGTTCCAAAGCCCAGCCTTGCCTCCACTTCTCTCCACTGGCAGTCACTCCATCACCCACCTCCACTGATTCCTCATGCCCTGCACTCCCCGCTGGACCTTCTGTCCCTGGGATGGACCTCTATAAAACTGAGAGATCAGTAAAAAATGGAAGTCTTTGCCTCTTCTTTCTCTTTTCTCTGACCACCTCCCTGATGTGGTGTGGAGCTCCCAAGGATGAGGCCAGGTCTGCGAGTATCAGACTTTCCCTCTGCTTGAGCTCTCTGGAGAAAGTGCCAGCTCATGGTGAACTACTTTTCAGATAGTGTATTGTAGCCGCTCTGTATACTGCCCTCTCCCCTGGGGCTTCTTCTTGTGGTTCGCTTGTTTATTTGTCTAGTGACTTGGATGTCACACAGTCACCTGGGATGGCACTGGTTTTAATATGTCTCTCTGATCTTTCTTGTAAGTTGTCTGACTCCATTGGTATCATACCCAGCTATTAAAGCCACTTGCCATCAAGTAGATTCCAATTCAAGGCAAACCCGTATGTGCCAAAGTACAAATGTGCTCCATAAGATTTTCTTTTTGTTTTTTTAATTTTTATTGTGCTTTAAGTGAAAGTTTGCAGATCAAGTCAGTCTCTCATACAAAAATTTATATGCACATTGCTATATACTCCTAGTTGCACTCCCCATAATGAGATGACACGCTCCTTCTCTCCACCCTCTGTTTTCGTGTCCATTCAGCCAGCTTCTGACCCCTCTGCCTTCTCATCTCTCCCCTCCAGGTAGGAGCTGCCCACATAGTCTCACGTGTCTACTTGATCCAAGAAGCTCACTCTTTACCAGTATCATTTTCATCCTATAGTCCAGTCCAACCCCTGTCTGAAGAGTTGGCTTCGGGGATGCTTCCAGTCTTGGACTAACAGAAGGCCTGGGGACCATGACCTCCGGGGTCCTTCTAGTCTCAGTCAGATCATTAAGTCTGGTCTTTTTATGAGAATTTGAGGTCTGTGCCCCACTGCTCTTCTGCTCCCTCGGGGGTTCTCTGTTGTGTTCCCTGTCAGGGCAGTCATCTTTTGTAGGATGACCAGGCACCATCTAGTTCTTCCAGTCTCAGGCTGATGTAGTCTCTGATTTATGTGGCTCTTTCTGTCTCTTGTGGTCATAATTACCTTGCGTCTTTGGTGTTCTTCATTCTCCTTTACTTGAGGTGGGATGAGAACAATTGATGCATCTTAGATGGCCGCTTGCTAGCGTTTAAGACCCCAGATGCCAGTCCCCAAAGTGGGATGAACAATGTTTTCTTAAACGATCTTATTATGCCAATTGACCTAGATGTCCCCTGAAACCATGGTCCCCAAACCTCCGCCCATGTTATGCTGGCCTTTGAAGCATTCTGTTTATTCGGGAAACTTCTTTGCTTTTGGTTTAGTCCAGTTGTGCTGACCTCTCCTGTATTGCGTATTGTCTTTCCCTTCACCTAAAATAGTTCTTGTCTACTATCTAATTAGTGAATACTCCTCTCCCTCCCCACTCTCATAGCCATCAAAGAATATTTTCTTCTCTATTTAAGCTATTTCTTGAGTTCTTATAATAGTGGTCTCATACAATATTTGTCCTTTTGCAACTGACTAATCTCACTCAGCATAATGCCTCCCAGATTCCTCCATGTTATGAAATGTTTCACAGATTCATCACTGTTCTTTATCAATGTGTAGCATTCCATTGTGTGAATATACCATAATTTATTGGTCCATTTATCCCTTGATGGGCACCTTGGTTGCTTCCATCTTTTTGCTATTGTAAATAGTGCTGAAATGAACATGGGTGTGCATATATCTGTCCATATAAAGGCTCTTATTTCTCTAGGATATATTCCAAGGAGTGGGATAGCTGGATCATATGGTAGTTCTATTTCTAGCTTTTTAAGGAAGCACCAAATCGATTTCCAAAGTGGTTGTACCATTTTACATTCCCACCAGCAGTACATTAGTGTTCCAATCTCTCCACAGCCTCTCCAACATTTATTATTTTGTGCTTTTTGGATTAATGCCAGCCTTGTTGGAGTGAGATGGAATCTCATTGTAGTTTTGATTTGCATTTCTCTAATGGCTAATGATTGTGAGCATTTCCTCAGGTATCTGTTAGCTACCTGAATGTCTTCTTTACTGAAGTGCCTGTTCATATCCCCTTTGCACATTTTTGAATTTGGTTGTCTTTTCATTGTTGAGTTTTTGCAGTATCTAGATCAGACGCTGATCAGAAATGTCATAGCTAAAAACTCTTTCCCAGTTTGTACGTAATCTTTTTACTCTTTTGGTGAAATCTTTGGATGAGCATAGGTGTTTGATTTTTAGGAGCTTCCAGTTATCTAGCTTCTCTTCTGCATTATTAGTAATGTTTTGTATACTGTTTATGCCATTTATTAGGGCTCCTAGTGTTGTCCCTAAAATTGATTTCTTGACTGCTGCTTCCATGGCTGTTGATTGTGCATCCAAGTAAAATGAAATCCTTGACAACTTCAATCTTTTCTCCGTTTATCATGATGTTGCTCACTGGTCCAGTTGTGAGGATTTTGAAGCAGCAGTCAAGAAATCAAAAGACACATTGCATTGGGCAAATCTGTTGCAAAGGACCTCTTCAAAGGGTTGAAGATCAAAGATGTCACCCTGAAGACTAAGGCGCGCCTGACCCAAGCCATGGTATTTTCAATTGCATCATTGCATGTGAAAGCTGGACAATGAGTAAGGAAGACCGAAGAAGAATTGACGCCTTTGAATTGTGGTGTTGGCAAAGAATATTGAATATACCATGGACTGCCAAAAGAACGAACAAACCTGTATTAGAAGAAGTACAACCAGAATGCTCCTTAGAAGCAAGGATGGTGAAACTGCATCTTACATACTTTGGACATGCTGTCAGGAGGGATCAGTCCCTGGAGAAGGACATCATGCTTGGCAGAGTACAGTCAGCGGAAAAGAGGAAGACCCTCAACGAGGTAGATTGACACAGTGGCTGCAACGATGGGCTCAAGCATAACGATTGTGAGGATGGTGCAGGACTGGGCAGTGTTTCATTCTGTTGTGCATAGGGTCGCTATGAGTCAGAACTGACTTGCAGCACCTAACAACAACAACAACAACAGTGTTGTCCCTATTTCTTCTTTTATGATCTTTATCATTTTAGATTTTATATTTAGGTGTTTGATCCATTTGGAGTTAGTTTTTGTGCATGGTGTGAGGTATGGGTCTTGTTTCTTTTCTTTTTTTTGCAGATGGATATCCAATTATGCCAGCACCGTTTCTTAAAAGGATTGTCTTTTCCCCCTTTATCTAACTTTGGGACTTTGTCAAATATCAGCTGCTCATAGGTAGATGGATTTATGTCTGGATTCTCAATTCTGTTCTATTGGCCTATGTATCTGTTGTTGTACCAGTACTAGGCTGTTTTGACTACTGTGGCAGAGTAATAGGTTCTAAAATCAGGTAGTGTGAGGCCTCCCACTTTGTTCTTCCTTTTCAGTAGTGCTTTACTTTTTGGGGGCCCCTTTCCCTTCCATATGAATTTGGTGATTTGTTTTTCCATCTCATTAAAAAATCTGTTTGGAATTTGGGTCGGAATTCCATTGTATCTATAGATTGCTTTCGGTAGAATAGACATTTTTACAATGTTAAGTCTTACTATCTATGAGCAAGGTATGTTTTTCCACTTATATAGGTCTCTTTTGGTTTGTTGTAGTAGTGTCTTGTAGTTTTCTTGCATAGGTCTTTTACATCTGTGGTGAGATTTATTCTAAAGTATTTTTTCTTCTTGGGGGCTACTGTAAATGGTATTGATTTGGTGATTTCCTCTTCAATGTTCTTTTTGTCAGTGTAGAGGAATCCAACTGATTTTTGTATGTTTATCTTGTATCCCGATACTCTGCTGAACTCTTCTATTAGTTTCAGTAGTTTTCTTGAGAATTCTTTAGGGTTTTCTGTGTATGAGATCATGTCATCTGCAAATAGAGACACTTTTACTTCTTCCTTACCAATCTGGATGCCCTTTATTTCTTTATCTAGCCTAATTCCTTTGGCTAAGACCTCCACCACAATGTTGAATAAGCGTGGTGATAAAAGGCATCCTTGTCTGGTTTCTATTCTCAAGGGGAATGCTTTCAGACTCTCTCCATTTAGGATGATATTGGCTGTTGGCTTTGTATAAATGCCCTTTATTTTGTTGAGGAATTTTCCTCCTACTCCTATTCTGCTGAGAGTTTTTATTATGAATGGGTGTTGAACTTTGTCAAATGCCTTTTCTGCATCAATTGATAAGATCATGTGGTTCTTGTCTTTTGTTTTACTTATGTGATGGATTACATTAATTGTTTTTCTAATGTTGAACCATCCCTGCATACCTGGAATGAATCCCACTTGGTCATGGTGATTTACTCTTTTGATACTTTGTTGAACTCTATTGGCTAGAATTTTGTTGAGGATTTTTGCATCTAAGTTCATGAGGGATATGGGTCTGTAATTTTCTTTCTTTGTGGTGTTCTTACCTGGTATCAGGGATACGCTGGCTTCATAGAATGAGTTTGGGAGTATTCCAACCTTTTCTATGCTCTGAAACATCTTTAGTAGTAGTGGTGTTAACTCTTCTCTGAAAGTTTGGTAGAACTCTGCAGTGAAGCCAAAGCCGTCTGGGGTAGGGTTTTTTTGTTGCGAGTTTTTAAATTGCCTTTTCAATCTCTTCTTTTGTTATGGTTTTATTTAGTTGTTCTACCTCTGTTTGTGTTAGTTTAGGTAGGTAGTGTGTTTTTAGAAATTTATCCATTTCTTCTAGGTTTTCAAATTTGTTAGAGTACAATTTTTCATAGAAGCCTGATATGATTCTTTTAATTTCAGTTGGGTCTGTTATGATGTTGCCCATCTCATTTCTTATTCGGGTTATGTGCTTCCTCTCCTGTTTTTCTTTTGTCATTTTGGCCAGTGGTTTATCAATTTAGTTAATTTTTTCAAAGAAGCAGCTATTGGTCTTGTTAACTATTTCAATTGTTTTTCTGTTCTCTATTTCATTTAATTCTGCTCTAATTGTTATTATTTGCTTCCTTCTGGTGCCTGAGAGTTTCTTTTGTTGCTCTCTTTCTATTTGATCAAGTTGTAGGGATAACTCTTTTATTTTGGTCCTTTCTTCTGTTTGTATGTGTGCATTTATTGATATAAATTGGCCTCTGAGCACCACTTTCACTGTGTCCCAAAGATTCTGATAGGAAGTGTTTTCATTCTCATTGGATTCTATGAATTTCTTTATTCTATCCTTAATGTCTTCTATAACCTAGTCATTTTTGAGCAGGGTGTTGTTTAGCTTCCAAGCATTCGGTTTCTTTTCCCTGCTTTTTCTGTTATTGATTTCCACTTTTATGGCCTTATGGTCAGAGAAGATGTTTTGTAATATTTCAATGTCTTGAATTCTCTTAAGGCTTGTTTTATGACCTAATATGTGGTCTATTCTAGAGAATGTTCCATGTACACTAGAGAAGAAAGTATAGTTGGATGCTGTTGGGTGGAGTGTTCTATACATGCCTATGAGGTCAGGTTCATTGACTGTGGCATTTAGATCTTCTGTGTCTTTATTGAGCTTCTTTCTGAATGTCCTGTCCTTCACCGACCATTGTGTGTTGAAGTCTCCTAGTATAATTGTGGAGCTGTCTATCTCACTTTTCAACGCTGATAGAGTTTGTTTTATGTATCTTGCAGCCTTGTCCTTGGGTGCATAAATATTTAATATGGTTATATCCTCCTGGTGTATTGTCCCTTTAATCATTACATAGTGTCCTTTCTTATCCTCTGTGATGGATTTAACTTTAAAGTCGATTTTGTCAGAAATTAGATACTGCCACTCCTGCCCTTTTTTGATTGGTATATGTTTTTCCATCTTTTGAATTTTAGTTTGTTTTTGTTTCTAAGGTGTGTCTCTTGTAGGCAGCATATAGACGGATTTTTTTTTTTTTTACCCATTCTGCCACTCTCTGTCTCTTTATTGATGCATTTAGTCCATTTACATTCAGTGTAATTACGGGTAGGTATGAGTTTGGTGCTGTCATTTTGATGCCTTTTTTACGTATTGTTGACAGTTTCTTTTTCCCACTTAATTTTTTCTGCTGAGCAGTTTATCTTTATATATTGTCTTTTTCTCTTATTTGTTGTTGATTTTGTTTCTGCTGAGTCTTTATTTTTCTTGTATTTTACTTTGATGAGTAGGATTGTTAGCCTCCTTTGTGATTGCTTTAATATTTACCCCTGTTTTTCTAAGTTTAAACCCAACTTTTATTTCTTTATATCGCCTTGACTTCCTCTCCATATGAAAGATCTATGACTACAATTCTTTGACCCTCTTTATTGCTTTAATGTTATCTTTTACATAATGATATCGCTGTTTCCCTGTTTTGAATTTTTTTTTGCCTTGATTTATTTTTGTGATTTCCCTTTCTGGGTTGACATCTGGTTGCTCTGTCCTGTGTTCTAGTCTTGAGTTGATATCTGATATTATTGATTTTCTAGCCAGAGAACTCTGTATAGTATTTGTTGTAGTTTTGGTTTGGTTTTTACTAATTCCCTAAACTTCTCTTCATCTGGAAATGTTCTAATTTTGCCTTCATATTTGACAGACAGTTTTGCTGGATATATGATTCTTAGCTGGCTTTTTTTTTTTTTTTCCTTCAGTGCTTTATATAAGTCATCCATTGCCTTTTTACCTGCGTGGCTTCTGCCGAGTAGTCCGAGCTTATTCTTATTGACTCTCCTTTGTAGGTGACTTTTCATTTATCCCTAGCCACTCTTAAAATTCTCTATTTTTGGTTTTGGCAAGTTTGATTATAATATGTCTTGGTGACTTTCTTTTGAGATCTACCTTATGTGGAGTTTGATGAGCATCTTGGATAGATATCTTCTCATCTTTCACAACATCAGGGAAGCTTTTTGCCAACAAATCTTCAACAATTCTCCGTTTATTTTCTCTAATCCCTCCCTGTTCTGGTACCCCTATCAATCATAGGTTGTTTCTCTTGATAGAGTCCCACATGATTCTTAGGGTTTCTTCATTTTTTTTAATTTTTTTGTCTGATTCTTCTTCAAATATATTGGTGCCATGCGTTTTATCTGCAGTCTCACTAGTTCTGCCTTCCACTTCCTTGATTCTGCTCTTCTGACTTTCTACTGAGTTGTCTAATTCTGAAATTTTATTGTTAATCTTCTGAATTTCTGATTGCTGTCTCTCTATGGATTCTTGCAGCTTATTAAATTTTTCATTATATTCTTGAATAACCTTTTTAATTTCTTCAACTGCTTTATCTAGGTGTTCCTTGGCTGGTTCTGCATTTTGCCTGATCTTCCTGATCTCGTTCCTGATGTCTGGAAAAGTTCTGTATATTAATCTTTTGTATTCTGCATCTGGTAATTCTGGAATGCACCTTCATCCAGAAGATCCCTTGATTCTTTTTTTTTTTTTGAGAGCTTGTTGAACCAATCATGATCTGCTTCTTCATGGGATTTGGTACTGACTGTTGTCTCTGAGCCATCTATAAGTTATTGTATTAGTTTATTTTATGTTTGCTTACTGTGTCCTAACTTCTTGCTTTGTTTTGTTTTGATATGCCCAAATAGGCTGCTTCAATGAGCTAGCTGATTATTTTTACTGCTGAAGCTCTAATGTCCTGTCACCAGATGGCTAGAGCTTTTATCAGGTATATGAGCCTAGGAGTCCAGTCACTTTTCTTGTATGGATTCAGCTCAGGTATCCAGGTAGTTGGTTATCAAGTGTATGGTACAGGCTCTGCCCTACAGTCTTAGAGGGTCAGTGACTGGTGTAGGTACTGGTTGCAGCAGGTTGTCACGCTGTGAACAAGGCAAGGGGCTGACAAGTATCCCCTAAGTGTCTGTTAGGAAAGCATGTCCCTGATCCCTAGAGCGTAAGGTGGGTGGGTTCTGCAGACAGACCATGGGCACCCAATGCTTTTGGTTGTAAGGACTGGAAGGTACCAGTTATCCTTGGGCCCTTGTCATGGTTGGTGCCACCAGTCCTCAGGGTAGGTAGGTGGGTAGGTGAGGACCCTGTTTAATAGGTGAAGTGGTGTCAAACATCAAACACCCACCTCTCCCCCACACAGCTGAAACAGCTGTAGTCTTCCAACAAGGGCCTATTCTCCTGAAATAGGCCAACACAGGTCCATGAAGGGGGGAAAGGTATTCAAAGTCCATGGACCTTTTATGCCTGGACAGGTGCCACTTCTGTCCTGAGCTCCCCAGCTTAGTGCAGCTGGCAGATTATCTTTTTCCCCAATTGTGAATTTATTCCTTCTCCAAGGCTGGGAGAATGGCTCAGGACACTCAGCATGACCTATCTTAAAAAAAAAAAAAAAGGCCCAGGGAAATCGACAGCCACTGAACCCGACTTGGGGGCTGGGGGTGCAGGAAAATATATGCAAGCACTTAGCTTTTGCCGAGAACACTGTTCTTCTCTAGTTCCAGAGGTGTTAGTATGCTGTGTGGCTGGCTGTTTCGCCCTGAGGAAATTGCTTCCAGGATGCTACCACCAGCTGCACCATGGTTGCTCCAAGGAATGGTGCCTTGGATTCCTGGTGATTCAGATCCAGTAACTTCTTTCCACTTCTGAGCCATCTCTCCCTCCCCCTACTGCTCAGTCCATTTTCTAACTTTGCCTTTAATGTTCAGAACTCCTAGCTTGTGATAAATATAATCATTTCTCTTATTTTGGGGGGGTCTTTTTTGTTGTAAGAGGGATCACTGGAAACATCTGACTACTCCGCCATTTTGGCCTTGCCTCTCCATAAGATTTTCGATGGCTGATTTTCCAGAAGTAGATCACCAGGCCTTTCTTCTGTGGCATGTCTGAATGGAGTCAAACCTCCAACTTTTGGTTAGCAGCTTAGAGCACTAATCATCTGTAACACCCAGGGACTTCACCCAACTATTTGCCTCCACTAATTGCTGACTGATTATTATTTTTGACAATGCCCTGGGGCATAAATTGTTCCACAACCTGGTCTAATTAGAGTCAGATCCCTTTGCAGAGATAATCTTTGAGGCTACTCTTTGAGGTTTGTTCTGACCCCAAGAGGGCTCTCTTTAGCTGTCTTTTTCACTGGTTCTCTCTGGTAAACTTCTATGTGGTCTAAGGTTGCTATCAGCTTCCTCTTAATTCATTATCACCAAAATCTCCATTGTTTTCAAAAGTGCCCTTAGCCTTGAACTGCATCACAATGTGTTACAAAGAAAGACAGTGCACTTGGGGAGATCTACAGAGCTCTCTGTCCTTATGGTCACCTCTGTCCTTGGGCAACAACTCTGCACCACAGCTCCAGAGCCGAAGGGTGGAGACAGTGGTCCAGTTCTCATAGGGTGATGCCCTTGCTTCATGAGCAGAGAACTGAGCTGGGATGACAGCCGCTAGCCTTCTCAGCTTGCCTTTCCCAGCATGGAAGCACTGCTCTATGAGCAAGCTGAGATGAGGGCAATTTGGGCCCCAGAATTTCTAGCCCTATAAGTAGAGATTACTGGTACAGTGGTTAAGAGATCGGCTGCTAACCAAAAGGTCAGCAGTTTGAATCCACCAGTAGCTCCTCGGAAACCCTATGGGGCAGTTCTACTATGTCTTATAGGTTCACTATGTGTTGGAATCCACATGACAACAACAGGTTTGTTTTGATTTTTTTAAAGTAGAGACTAGGTTTAGAACAAGAGCCTCAGACCTCTTAGTCACTCTTTCCTAGAATAGAACTTCTGCAACACCAACTGGGGGAGGTAAGACATGCTTGCAGTGTAGCCCTTTACTGGGAGCTGAGGGAAGAAGGAGCCCTGTGTTCTTGGCTGCACCTACCTGGAAAGGAGCTTCCATCACTGTGAGCTTAGAATGGGGGAGGAACTGCTCTTACCAAGATTCAGTAGACTTTCTTGGATAAATGCTTCTTCATTTCTTTTATGGCCTTGGGACAATTTCTAGAGACTCATTGAAAAAAAAAAACTAATTTTCAGCAATTATGGTTGTTTGGCTGGGGGTGGGGGTCCATGGAGCTGCTCACAGTGCCATTCCAGAAATCATCTCTTCACAAATGCTTCCTGAGTTCCTAGAAGTAAGTGGATAATGGTAGCTTGGTTCTTGAGGTCATTGAAAATAGGGACAAGTCAAAAAGAGTGAAAGGTCAAAAATGGGGGGGGGGAAGGGAGGAGGAGAGAGGAAAGAGAGAGATTTAAAAAAAGTGTGTGGCAAAGATGTCTATCTGATAGTAACTTAGGTCATATGACAAGGACAAATAAAAATTAACCTGGATTCTCCAGGCCAGGGACAGCACTGAACAAAATTATGAAATGTGCAGACTTCATCTCTGAAAGCTCTTCCTTCCAGCTGTGAACTTCTCCTCATCCCTGGTGGCCTCCAAGTGAGGTAACCCCTATTTTTCTCTCCTTCATCTGGTCCTTTTTAAGATCCATGTTTAATTTCTAGAGGAAGTTGCCAAGACTTAATTCACACTAAAGAATTTGTCACTGGCTGGGAATTGCTTAATGTGAGATCTTGCTAGTGGAATTTGCCTTTTAACAGAGAAAACCCTACTCATCACAAAGGCATGATCCTCTGAGGAGCTTAAGGCTTCAACACTAGGCCAGCTCAGAAGATATTAGGCCAGAGAGAAAGGGGATCTTCCAGAACATTAGCTAAGGCTGTTTCTCATGTTCCTGGACCTCCAGAGCCAGACATCTTGGCTAAAGAATTTCTGGCATGTCCACAAATCTGAGGAAGCACACTTTCTCAGTAAGCACAGCTGCTCTCCATTTGGTTAATGATAGCCTGCCTCAAATGTGGTGTGTGCAAATAAAAGAGCCCACAGGCCCAGCTCTACAGAGCTACGCACACAAGCTGTGAGCCGCATGGTGTCCAATAGAGATGGAATTGTCTGTGTTGCAGCTGATATGACAAGGTCGGGCTGTGTCAGGTAAGTGCCAGGTATGGATACTGGGTTATTCTTTGAATTGGAGACCTGGTGTCACAGTGGTTAAGAGCTCAGCTGCTAAACAGAAGGTCAGCAGTTCAAATCCACCAGCTGCTCCTTGGAAACCCCAGCCCTACTCTGTCCTATAGGGTTGCCATGAGTCAGAATCGACTCAACAGCAACAGGTTTTTTATGGCCATCAATTAGTAGCAGACAGGCCAGTGAAGGGCTATGCCTGTGTCAATGCCAAATTAGGAGCAGAAAGGAATAAATAAGTGTTAGAGGCAAGCATGGGCTACCGACTCAAGGTTCAGGCAAATTGAGCTCAAATCCTTGTTGGTCTAGGTGATTTTCTTAGGCTGCTCTGTGATATCTCAAAAGTCAACCCAATGTTGACCTGCTCTGTGATCCTGTACTTGGAAGGAAACTTACTCTCTGTAAAAATCCATTAAGGCACTGTCTCTGGGACACCTCCCTGGAATCTTCTGGCAGTTGAACTTCTCTGTCTTCTAGTCCTATACTCCATTTACTCTCAAAATGGGCAAGAAACAACTTAAGAGACCACTCCCCCAGGTATGCATCCTTTGGTTGAGGCTTCCATCCTGTTCCTCAGCTTGAATATGACCAGCAGGCTGTGATCTGGTACTTTGAACCATTCAGAAATGAAGGTTGACTCATTGCCATTTCTGGGTCAAAGTGTTTTACTAAAATCTGATTGAAAACAAGAAGCAGGGATCAAATGCCTGAGATCAAATCACTGAGGTAAATTTTTCCATCTCTTCTACAAAGCAGGTTTCGTGAGCACAAGAATTTTTGTCTATTTTGTTCTCTACTGCCCTCCTAAGACCTAGTAGAGTCCTGACACATAATAACCAAAAAAGTAATCCCATTCCTGTCGAGTCAATTCTGACTCATCACGACCCTATGGGACAGAATAGAACTGCCGTATAGGGTTTCTAAGGAGTAGCTGGTGGATTCATACTGCTGACCTTTAGGTTAGCAGCCGAGCTCTTAACCACTGCACCACCAGGGCTCTCAAAAAATATTGATTGATTGAATGATACAAGGCTTTTCTTTTGCAAAGAGAGATGATCTCTGGGGGTCACATTTCACACAAAGAAAACTCATACTTGTTCTTAATAAAGTCAGCTGCTTAGGAGTACCTAGAATTGGCTCAGTTCCTTGTGAAAGCGTCTTCCAGAATGCAACCATTCTCTGTTGGTTCTTTATACCTACACATGTCAATCATTGTCTAAACACCCTACAAATATGCCCAGGTCAATGAGCTGTCATGATCTATTTTAAGTTCTGTCTCACAATCAGCACCACTCAACTGAACCAGCATGAAAACTATCTTTGATTTACTGTCATGCACCATATAACATCATTTTGGGCAATGTCCAACCGTATATACATCCGTGGTCCCATAAGGGTATAATGGAGTTCAGAAATTCCAATCAGAAAACAGGACCTAGTGGATATAACTGGACATAGCCAACTCAACAGCTTCCTGCACATAACTCATGTATCTCATGCCTCTTGTACACAAAGTGATTATGTTGCCAGGCATATAATGGTATGTACATGTACGACCTATTTATAATAGATATATCTTCATAGTCATAATAAACACCTATGTTACTGGCTTGTGTATGTACTGTACTGTATTTTCTATCAATATTTTAATTTGAATTTCCCCTACTTACAAACAAAAAGTTTATCATATAACAATGTATGCTTCAACATATAGGCAGCAGCACCCAATCTTGTGTATCGCACATCTCTTGAGTATTGTAGCATTATCTCTCTGTTTAATTTTCTTTTGAAAACATTACAGTGAAGTGCATCATGGCCCCCAAATGCAGCAAAACCTGTGCTCGTGACAGCAGAAGAAAGAGACAAAGGAGAAGTACTGATTTGGAAATGAAACAAAAGGTTATTAAACATCAGAAATGTGGAAAATCAGTGAATGCTCTTGCTTGTGATTTAGGCATGTTTGCAAAACATCCAAATCACATAATGTCCTATTTCACAGAATGTATCATGGATGTTAAATGACACTTGATTGTATTTGAAAGCATGTGAGAGGCTATTGTATTGGTCATGGGACCAGGTGCTAGAGACTAAGCCAAAGGTCCAACTGTAGGCCTTTGAGGGAGAGAAAAAGGGCTTTAACTTCTGAAGTTGACTTTCTTATAATCTTAACTTTGTTCTTCAGGCTGAGGATGCCATATTGTGTGCATGTGAACAACTGTGTGTGTGGAAAGAGAGAAGGAGGAAGAGAGGGAAGAAAAAGGGAAAGGGAAAGGAAGGGAAGGGAAAAGAAGAAAGAGGAGCAAGAACCAAAAAGACAATAAAGAAACTCCTCGTCTCCCACATTGCTTCCGTTTAGCATCACCTCCCCTCAGCTCACATTCCTGCAAAGAATGCTGTTTCATCAGCATTAAGTGGTGAAGATAGAACTCAGGCAGAGATGATCTCAATTTCTTTGTGTATCCAATGATAATAGCTTCCAGAGAAGAGAACAAGACAGAAGTGAAATATTACAAGAACAGGAGTCTTTTGGCACACATGCAGCACAGAAACCAACAGCTATACCCTTAGGATGTAAGGACAGGAGACTTTGGTCCAGATACTCTAGCTAATAAGACACCCTTCTCAGTTGTAGTATGTCCTAGAATTATAGGCCCTCTTCCCAATTTGGTGTGATGAGTATCTCAAAATAGTCTTATGCTAAGGTTTCGTTCCAATAGAAAAGCACAAATCAAAAGATTATTACCCAAAATCTGGCTGACTAGGTGAGGTCTGTTTGTATATCTGAGATTCTCACACAAAAATTTAATTAAATATACAGGTAGTCCCTGATTTACAATGGGGTTCTATTGTGACAATGCCAACTTCAGTCAGTTCTGACGTAAGTCAAATACCTCTTTTTTTTTTAACTTTTCATTATTATTGCCTTTTATTATCAGTATGCCTATAAATCCAATGTTTATTTGTCTTTAGGGGTTGGAAACATTACAAATAAACTTATAGCTTCAATCGGTGTTTCCTTCTTCTCCAGTTATGCACACATTATGTAAGCCAAAAAAAATAGTAGAGCATACCTATGAAACTTTTGTAAACCAAAATGGAGTAAAGGAAAGAAACAATTTCCATTAATATATATGTGAAAAAATTTTGAGTGTCCCCAGACCCAAAAAATACCTTAGAACACATCTTGCTAACAAAGGCACAAAATAAATCAAGATAAAGCACAGATGCTCACAGACATGGTTCAGAGCTATGGTAGCTTGATGCGAGTGCTGAGTGTAGTTCCCAGGGAAGGAACTTGGAGACACCACTCTTGCTGCTGGGCAGGGTGCACAAGGCCTTTGTAATGGCTAGCTGCAAAACAAATGCTAAATGCTATTTCCACTTTTTGCCTTTTTTCGTATAACCAAAAATCCTCTTCAGATTTCTTTCCATTAGTGAAAACAGGTACTAATGTAGGTCTTTCATGGAAGTGAAGTGGAGTAAAGAGAACTTTCAAAAAGCAGGGGATGTCTGTACCTGTAACAGGAACTGTAGTGTTATTGTTGACTATTGTCAATTATTGGGGGAAAAAAAAAAAAACTAGATAAGCCATCAATACCTAGTCATTCTCCTGGGGAAAACACGAAACAAAACTTTGAGTTGTGCCCCACTGCTAAGGGCCACAAGACCCAAGGTCCACAGCCTGGTACTCAAGTTTATCAGGATAAGTCTTTAACCTTCCTACCAAGTTCTTTCTCCCAGTACTTGTACATAATGTTCCTGCCACTTTGAAGAACGTACTATTCCTTTATAATCAATCTCTTACACTCCTGTACCATGTTATGGTCCAAATCATACCTTTCAGGGAGTTCTGATGGTACAATTGTTAAGTGCTCCACAGCTAACAAAAAGGCTGGTGGTTCAAATCCATACAGTGACTCAACATGAGAAAGACCAGACAATCTACTCCCATAAAACAGCCTAGAACATCCTATGGGGCAGTTCTACTCTGTAACACAGAGTCACTGTAAGTCAGAATCAACTCAACAGCACCTAACAACAACAACATACCCTTCAGCTGGAGACCCACTTCTTCCCCATTTATCTGTGACTAATTTTTTTTTTTAAGTTATACCTATGCCTCAAGTCCCATCTCAAATATCACCTCCTTTCTGAAGATACCCTCTGTCATTCCCCCAAATGGCAATCTTTCTCTCCTCCTCTGAACTCCATCTCTGGACAGTCATTTACTAACCACTGGATACTAACAATATTAAGAGTAGCTTACAGAAAAAACAGCCAATAAATACTGAATCTCAATGAATGTTAAGTAATCACTTAATTCCATTACTCACCTGCCAGTTCATTGTACTGTGGTGGCTTGTACATTGCTGTGATGCTGGAAGTTATGAAATTGGTATTTCGAATACTAGCAGGGTCACCCGTGGTGGACAGGTTTCAGCAGAGCTTCCAGACTAAGATAGACTAGAAGAAGGACATGGTGATCTACTTCTGAAAAGAAGTAGCCGGTGAAAACCCTATGGATAGCAGCAGAACAGTGTCTGATACACTGCTGGTGATAAGCCCCTCAAGTTGGAGGCACACAAAATATGACTAGGGAAGAGCTACTTCCTCAAAGCAGAGTCAATCCCTCAATGACCTGGATGGAGTAAAGCTTTCTGGACCTTCATTTGCTGATGTGGAGTGACTCAAAATGAGAAGAAACAGCTACAAACATCCATTAGTAAGCGGAATGTAGAATGTACAAAGCATGAGTCTAGGAAAATTGGAAGTTGTCAAAAATGAAATAGAATGTTTAAAGATTGATATCCTAAGCATTAGTGAGCTGAAATGGACTGGTATTGGCCATTTTGAATTGGAAAATAATATGGTCTACTACGCTGGGAATCAAAAATTGAAAAGGAATGGCATTGCATTTGTTGTCAAAAAGAACATTTGAAGATTTATCCTAAAGTACAGCTCTTTCAGTGACAGGATAATATACATATGCCTACAAGGAAGACCAGTTACTTGGCCTATTATTCAAAATTACATACCAACCATTAAGGCCAAAGATGAAGAAACTGAACATTTTTACCAGCTTCTGCAGTGTGAAATTGATCAAACATGCAATAAAGATGTATTGATAATTACTGGTGATTGGAATGTGAAAGTTGGAAACAAAGATGAAGGATCAATAGTTGGAAACTATGGTCTTGGTAGTAGAAATGACACCAGAGACTGCATGATAGAATTTTGCAAAACCAACAACCTATTCATTGGAAATACCTTTTTTCAATGACATGAACGGTGACTATACACATTGACCTCACCAGATGGAATACACAGGAATCATATTGACTACATCTGTGAAAAAGAAAATGGAAAGGCCAAATATTATCAGTCAGAGCAACACTAGGGGCTGACTGCAGAACAGACTATCAATTGCTCATATGCAACTTCAAGGTGAAGTTGAGGAAAATTAAAACAAGTCCATGAGAGACAAGGTACAGACTTGGGTATACCTCACATGAATTTAGAGACCATCTCAAGAATAAATTTGATGCACTGAACAGTAATGACAGGAGACCAGACAAATTGTGGAATGACATCGAGGACATCATATATGAAGAAAGCAAAAGGTCATTAAAAAGACAGGAAAGAAAGAAAAGACAAAAGTGGGCGTCAGAAGAGACTCAGAAACTTGCTGTTGAGCATAGAGTAGCTAAAGTGAATGAAAGAAATGAAGTAAAAGAGCTGAACAGGATTTTTCAAAGGATGGCTCAAGAAGACAAAGCATTAAAATGAAATGTGCAAAGACCTGGAGTTAGAAAACCTAAAGGGAAGAACACATTCAGCATTTCTCAAGCTGAAAGAACTAAAAAAAATTCAAGCCTTGAGTTGCAATATTGAAGGATTCTTGGGGCAAAATGGTGAAACATGAAAGAAGCATCAAAAGAAGATGGAAGAAATACACAGACAACCATTTCAGCAGGAAGCATATGATCAAGAGCATATGATCAACAGCCCACAGTACTGAAGGAGGAAATGCAAGCTGCACTGAAGCTCCAGGAATGGATGGAATATCAACTGAGATGTTTTGACAAAACAGATGCAATACTGAAAGTGCTCAGTCGTCTATGACAAGAAATTTGGAAGAGAGCTACCTGGCCAACTGACTGGATGAGATCCTTACATGTACCTATTCCAAAGAAAGGTTATCCAACAGAATGCAAGAATTATCATTAATACCACATGCAAGTTAAATTTTGCTGAAGATAATTCAAAAATCGTTGCAGCAGTACATTGACAGAGAACTGTCAGAAATTCAAGCTGGATTCAGAAAAGGACATGGAATGAGGTATATCATTGCCAATGTCAGATGGAACTTGATGGAAAGCAAAGATTACCAGAAAGTTGTTTATCTGTGTCTTATTGAATACATAAAGGCATTGGGCTGTGTGAATCATAACAAATTATGGCTAACACTGAGAAGAACTGGAATTCCAGAATACTTAATTGTGCTCATAAGAAACCTATACATAGACCAAGAGGCAGTCATTCAAACAGAACAAGTGATAGTGCGTGGTTTGAAATCAAGAAAGGTGTGTGTCAGGGTTGTATCCTTTCACCATACTTATTCAATCTGTATGCTGATCAAGTAATCTGAGAAACTGGATTATACGAAGAAGAATGCTGTATTGGGATTGGAGGAAGACTCATTAACAACCTAAGATATGCAGAAGACTCAACCTTACTTGCTAAAAGTGAAGAGGATTAGAACCACTTACTGATTAAATCAAAGACTACAACCTTGAGCGTGAATTACTCTTCAACATAAAGAAAACAAAAAACTTCAGAATTACACCAATAAGCAACATTATGATAAACTGAGAAAATGTTGAAGATGTCAAGGTTTCATTTCATTTGGATCCACAATCAACATCCATGGAAGCAGCAGTCAAGAAATCAAATGATGCATTGCATTGGGCAAATTTCCAGCAAAAGACCTCTTTAAAGTGTTAAAAAGTAAAGATTTCACCTTGTGGGCTAAGGTGTGCCTGACCCAAGTTATGATATTTTTAACTGCCCTATGCACGCAAAAGCTGGACAATAAATAAGGAAGATCAAAGAAGAATTGACGCATTTGGATGATGGCGTTGCTGAAGAATATTAAATATATCATGGACTTCTAGAAGAATGAACAAAAATTTTTCTTAAAAGAAGTACAGCCGGAGGCGGGGCCAAGATGGTGGACTAGGTGGACACTACCGCGGATCCCTCTTGCAACAAAGACTCGGAAAAACAAGGGAATCGATCACATACATAACAATCTATGAACTCTGAACAACAAGCACAGACTTAGAGATGGAAAACGAACAAATACGGGTAGACAGTGACCGTTTCAGAACTAGGAGCCAGCGTACTAGGCAGGTGACCTTCGGAGCCTGATTTGGGGCAGAGCCCAGGGGGGCAGACAGCACAGACAGGGGGCCCAGCCCTTCCCCCCCCGAACGCATCCCAGGAGGAAGTCTAGCTGGTTGGCGCGGGTGGCGTAGCGGTGCAGCCGGAGGGAGAAGCACCTGGGAGGCAGTGACTGATCTTAGAGAGGGGAGGGCAGCGTCCCAGCTGGGGAGCCGTCCCGCCAGGAGTTTGGCGGGAAGCGGGCGGGGCGCGAGCGGTGGGGGGGTCAGCTATATTTCCCTAAAGCCACCCCGGGGCGGGGCCCACACGTTCGTGCAGGAGGACGCGCACCCAGTCCGCACGTGTGGCGCGGCGCACCGGAGGGAGAAGTCCCCAGGAGGAAGTGACAGGTCTCGGAGCGGGGAAAGCAGCGTCCCAGCCGGGGAGCCGTCCCGCCTGGATTTTCGTGGACAGGGGTGGAGCGTGAACGCGGTGATCAGCTCTATATTCTGTGGTGCTACACTCCTCGCTCTCTGATCCCTCCCCCACCCTCCCCAGGCGGCTCCATTAACATCCGAATACCCGGAGCCAGAGGGAGAATTCAGATAGGGATCTGACTGCATTTTTTTTAGCTAATTACCTGGAAAATCTAGTTTCCCAGTGATGGCTCGGAGACAGCAGTCCATATCAAACCACATAAAGAAACAGACCATGACAGCTTCTCCAACCCCCCAAACAAAAGAATCAAAATCTTTCCCAAATGAAGATACAATCCTGGAATATAAAAAACTAATTTACAGGATGCTTCAAGATATCACAAATGAAATTAGGCTAGCTGCAGAAAAAGCCAAGGAACACACTGATAAAACTGTTGAAGAACGCAAAAAGATTATTCAAGAACATAGTGGAAAAATTAATAAGTTGCAAGAATCCATAGAGAGACGACATGTAGAAATCCAAAAGATTAACAATAAAATTACAGAATTTGACAACGCAATAGAAAGTCAGAGGAGCAGACTCGAGCAATTAGAATGTAGACTGGGACATCTGGAGGACCAGGGAATCAACACCAACATAGCTGAAAAAAATCAGATAAAAGAATTTAAAAAAATGAAGAAACCCTAAGAATCATGTGGGACTCTATCAAGAAGGATAACTTGCGAGTGATTGGAGTCCCAGAACAGGGCGGGGGGACAGAAAACACAGAGAAAATAGTTGAAGAACTCCTGACAGAAAACTTCCCTGACATCATGAAAGATGAAAGGATATCTATCCAAGATGCTCATCGAACCCCATTTAAGATTGATCCAAAAAGAAAAACACCAAGACGTATTATCATCAAACTTGCCAAAACCAAAGACAAACAGAAAATTTTAAAAGCAGCCAGGGAGAAAAGAAAGGTTTCCTTCAAGGAAGAATCAATAAGAATAAGTTCAGACTACTCAGCAGAAACCATGCAGGCAAGAAGGGAATGGGACGACGTATACAGAGCACTGAACGAGAAAAACTGCCAACCAAGGATCATATATCCAGCAAAACTCTCTCTGAAATATGAAGGAGAAATTAAAATACTTACAGATAAACACAAATTTAGAGAATTTGCAAAAACTAAACCAAGACTGCAAGAAATGCTAAAGGAGATTGTTTGCCCTGATGACCAATAATATCAGGTACCAGCACAATACAAGGTCACAAAACAGAATGTCCTGATATCAACGCAATTCAAATAGGGAAAGCACAAAAACAAACAAATTAAGACTAATTCTAAAAAATAAATAAATAAACAAAATAATACACATAACAGGAAATCATGGAAATCAATAGATAAACGATCACAATAATCAAAAAGAGGGACTAAATATAGGAGGCATTGAACTGCCAGATGGAGAGTGATACAACGTGATATAGAAGGTTACAAGTTAGGTTTTTACTTAGAAAGATAGGGGTAAATAATAAGGTAACCACAGAAAGGAATATCAATTCCATAACTCAAGAAAAAAGCCAAGAAAAACGTAACGACTCAAAAAAAACAAAGTTAAACATTAAGAAAATGAGGATCTCACAAGCTACTAAGAAAAACGTCTCAGCACAAAAAAGCATGTGGAAAAATGAAATGGCCAACAACACACATGAAAAGGCATCAAAATGACAGCACTAAAAACTTACTTATCTATAATTACGCTGAATGTAAATGGACTAAATGCACCAATAAAGAGACAGAGAGTCACGGACTGGATAAAAAAACACGATCCATCTATATGCTGCCTACAAGAGACACACCTTAGACTTAGAGACACAAACAAACTAAAACTCAAAGGATGGAAAAAAATATATCAAGCAAACAATAAGCAAAAAAGAAGAGGAGTAGCAATATTAATTTCTGACAAAATAGACTTTAGACTTAAATCCGCCACAAAGGATAAAGAAGAACACTATATAATGATAAAAGGGACAATTGATCAGGAAGACATAACCATATTAAATATTTACGCACCCAACGACAGGGCTGCAAGATACATAAATCAGATTTTAACAGAATTGAAAAGTGAGATAGACACCTCCACATTTATAGTAGGAGACTTCAACACACCACTTTTGGAGAAGGACAGAACATCCAGTAAGAAGCTCAATAGAGACACGGAAGACCTACTTACAACAATCAACCAACTTGACCTCATTGACTTATACAGAACTCTCCACCCAACTGCTGCAAAATATACTTTTTTTTCTAGTGCACATGGAACATTCTCTAGAATAGACCACATAATAGGTCATAAAACAAATCTTTGCAGAGTCCAAAACATCGAAATATTACAAAGCATCTTCTCAGACCACAAGGCAATGAAGCTAGAAATCAATAACAGAAAAACTAGGGAAAAGAAATCAAATACTTGGAAAATGAACAATACCCTCCTGAAAAAAGACTGGGTTATAGAAGACATCAAGGAGGGAATAAGGAAATTCTTAGAAAACAACGAGAATGAAAATACTTCCTATCAAAACCTCTGGGACACAGCAAAAGCAGTGCTCAGAGGCTAATTTATATCGATAAATGCACACACACAAAAAGAAGAAAGAGCCAAAATCAGAGAACTGTCCCTACAACTTGAACAAATAGAAAGTGAGCAACAAAAGAACCCATCAGGCACCAGAAGAAAACAAATAATAAAAATTAGAGCTGAACTAAATGAATTAGAGAACAGAAAAACAATTGAAAGAATTAACAAAGCCAAAAGCTGGTTCTTTGAAAAAATTAACAGAATTGATAAACCATTGGCTAGACTGACTAAAGAAAAACAGGAAAGGAAACAAATAACCCGAATAAGAAACGAGAAGGACCACACCACAACAGAACCAAATGAAATTAAAAGAATCATTTCAGATTACTACATAAAATTGTACTCTAACAAATTTGAAAACCTAGAAGAAATGGATGAATTCTTGGAACAATACCACCTACCTAAACTAACACATTCAGAAGTAGAACAACTAAATAGACCCATAACAAAAAAAGAGATTGAAACGGTAATCAAAAAACTTCCAACAAAAAAAAGTCCTGGCCCAGATGGCTTCACTGCAGAGTTCTACCAAACCTTCAGAGAAGACTTAACACCACTACTACTGAAGATATTTCAAAGCTTAGAAAAAGACGGAATACTACCCAACTCATTCTATGAAGCTACCATCTCCCTGATACCAAAACCAGGTAAAGGCATTACAAAAAAAGAAAATTTTAGACCTATATCCCTCATGAACATAGATGCAAAAATCCTCAACAAAATTCTAGCCAATAGAATCCAACAACACATCAAAAAAATAATTCACCATGATCAAGTGGGATTTATACCAGGTATGCAAGGCTGGTTTAATATCAGAAAAACCATTAATGTAATCCATCACATAAATAAAACAAAAGATAAAAACCACATGATCTTATCAATAGATGCAGAAAAAGCATTTGACAAAGTTCAACACCCATTTATGATAAAAACTCTTACCAAAATAGGAATTGAAGGAAAATTCCTCAACATAATAAAGGGCATCTATGCAAAGCCAACAGCCAATATCACTCTAAATGGAGAGAACCTGAAAGCATTTCCCTTGAGAACGGGAAGCAGACAAGGATGCCCTTTATCACCGCTCTTATTCAACATCGTACTTGAAGTCCTAGCCAGGGCAATTAGGCTACACAAAGAAATAAAGCGTATCCAGATTGGTAAGGAGGAAGTAAAGCTATCACTATTTGCAGATGACATGATCCTATACATGGAAAACCCTAAGGAATCCTCCAGAAAACTACTGAAACTAATAGAAGAGTTTGGCAGAGTCTCAGATTATAAAATAAACATACAAAAATCACTTGGATTCCTCTACATCAACAAAAAGAACACCGAAGAGGAAATAACCAAATCAATACCATTCACAGTAGCCCCCAAGAAGATAAAATACTTAGGAATAAATCTTACCAAGGATGTAAAAGACCTATACAAAGAAAACTATAAAACTCTGCTACAAGAAATTCAAAAGAACATACTTAAGTGGAAAAACATACCTTGCTCATGGATAGGAAGACTTAACATAGTAAAAATGTCTATTCTACCAAAAGCCATTTATACATATAACGCACTTCCAATCCAAATACCAATGTCATATTTTAAGGGGATAGAGAAACAAATCACTAATTTCATATGGAAGGGAAAGAACCCCCGGATAAGCAAAGCATTACTGAAAAAGAAGAAGAAAGTGGGAGGCCTCACTCTACCTGATTTCAGAACCTACTATACAGCTACAGTAGTCAAAACAGCCTGGTACTGGTACAACAACAGGCACATAGACCAATGGAACAGAATTGAGAACCCAGATATAAATCCATCCACGTATGAGCAGCTGATATTTGACAAAGGACCAGTGTCAGTCAATTGGGGAAATGATAGTCCTTTTAACAAATGGTGCTGGCATACCTGGATATCCATTTGCAAAAGAATGAAACAGGACCCATACCTCACACCATGCACAAAAACTAACTCCAAGTGGATCAAAGACCTAAACATAAAGACTAAAATGATAAAGATCATGGAAGAAAAAATAGGGACAACCCTAGGAGCCCTAATACAGGGCATAAACAGAATACAAAACATTACCAAAAATGATGAAGAGAAACCCGATAACTGGGAGCTCCTAAAAATCAAACACCTATGCTCATCTAAAGACTTCACCAAAAGAGTAAAAAGACCACCTACAGACTGGGAAAGAATATTCAGCTATGACATCTCCGACCAGCGCCTGATCTCTAAAATCTACATGATTCTGTCAAAACTCAACCACAAAAAGACAAACAACCCAATCAAGAAGTGGGCAAAGGATATGAACACACATTTCACTAAAGAAGATATTCAGGCAGCCAACAGATACATGAGAAAATGATCCCAATCATTAGCCATTAGAGAAATGCAAATTAAAACTACGATGAGATTCCATCTCACATCAACTAGAGTGGCATTAATCCAAAAAACACAAAATAATAGATGTTGGAGAGGCTGCGGAGAGATTGGAACTCTCATACACTGCTGGTGGGATTGTAAAATGGTACAACCACTTTGGAAATCCATCTGGCATTATCTTAAACAGTTAGAAATAGAACTACCATACAACCCAGAAATCCCACTCCTCGCAAGATACAAGAGCCTTCACACAAACAGATATATGCCCACCCATGTTTATTGCAGCTCTGTTTACAATAGCAAAAAGCTGGAAGCAACCAAGATGTCCGTCAATGGATGAATGGGTAAATAAATTGTGGTATATTCACACAATGGAATACTACGCCTCGATAAAGAACAGTGATGAATCTCTGAAACATTTCATAACATGGAGGAATCTGGAAGGCATTATGCTGAGCAAAATGAGTCAGTTGCAAAAGGACAAATATTGTATAAGACCACTATTATAAGATCTTGAGAAATAGAAAAAATGGAGAAGAACACATACTTTTGTGGTTACAAAGGGGGGAGGGAGGGAGGGAAGGAGAGGGCTTTTTATTGATCAATCAGTAGATAAGAACTGCTTTGGGTGAAGGGAAAGACAACACTCAATACAAGGAAGGTCAGCCTAATTGGACTGGACTAAAAGCAAAGAGGTTTCTGGGATAAAATGAAAGCTTCAAAGGTAAGCGGAGCAGGGGCTGGGGTCTGGGGAACAGGGTTTGAGGCGACTTCTAAGTCAATGCGCAAAATAATTCTATTATGAAAACATTCTGCATCCCACTTTGAATTGTGGCGCCTGGGGTCCTAAATGCCAACAAGCGGCCATCTAAGATACATCAATTGGTCTCAACCCACCTGGCAAAGGAAGAACACCAAGGTCACACGACAACTAAGAACCCAAGAGACAGAAAGGGCCACATGATCCAGGGACCTACATTATCCTGAGACCAGAAGAACTAGTTGGTGCCCGGCCACAATCGATGTCTGCCCTGTCAGGGAGCACAACAGACAACTCCTGAGGGAGCAGGAGACCAATGGGATACAGACCCCAAATTCTCATGAAAAGACCATACCTAATGGTATGATTGCGACTAGAGGAATCCCAGAGACAATGCTCCCCAGAACTTCTGATGGCACAGGACAGGAACCATCACAGAGACAACTCATCAGGCATGAAAAGGACTGGTCAGTGGGGGGGAGAGAGATGCTGATGAAGAGTGAGCTAATTAAATCAGGTGGACACTTGAGAGTGTGTTGGCAACTCTTGACTGGAGGGGGGATGGGAAGATAGAGAGAGAGGGAAGATGGCAAAATTGGCACGAAACGAGAGACTATAAGGGCTGACTCAATAGGGGGAGAGCAAGTGGGAGAAGGGAGTAAGATGTATGTAAACCTACATGTGACAGACTGATTGGAATTGTAAATGTTCACTTGAAGCTTAATAAAAATTAATTATAAAAAAAAAAAAAAGAAGTACAGCCAAAATGTTCCTTAAAAGTGAGTATGATGAGACTTCATCTCACATAATTTGGACATGTTATCAGGAGAGATCAGTCCCTAGAGAAGAACATCATGCTTGATAAAGTAGAGCGTCAATGAAAAAGAAGAAGATCCCCAACAAGATGGATTGATACAGTGGCTGCAACAACGGGCAACAACTATGAGGATGGCTCAGGACAGGACAGCATTTCATTCTGTTGTTCATAGGGTCACTCTGAGTCAGAACTGACTCAATGACACCTAACAATGACAACAACAATAACTTAATTAATGATTTTCATATATATATTTCCACTCTGAATGCAGGCTTCAGTCTAAATCATCTTCCTATAATCCTTGGCATTATGCCCAGCACACAGTAAATGATCAATAAATGCTTATTAAATATAAATAAATTAATGCAACGATGAATGTATGAAGCAAAATAACTCCTCTTTATAGGTAGAATTTCCATGAAAACTGGACTCTAGAGCTCCTGAATATATACCCATACTGTCTGAGTGCCTTTGCACTGTGGACCAGATTCCATAGTTTCACACGGAAAATCACAAAACACCGACCACTGTGGGTTGCCTTTTGTATAGAATCACAAACAGGACTCCTATCTTTTAGTTCTCTAAATCACACTGACCTTTTTCGCCAAACTGGAAAATAATATAGCACACTTCCATCCTTCCTTTCTTTGTCCATCCTCCCCAGCTCCAGCACCAATAACCTTTATGGACCCCTGTTCCACAGTAAGCGATGAACCCATGTAAACACACAAGGCTGTCCAAGTATATATCCCCTCCCAAGTGTACTTAAAAGGCTTAGCCTCCTAGGGCTGGTGTAGCAAAATGCCATAAACTGGGTGGCTTAAAACAACAGAAATGTATTCTCTCACCCTTCTGAAGGCTGGAAGTCTGAAATTAAGTTGTCCTCAGGGTCATTCTCCCCCTGAGACTCTGGGTAGAAGCCTTCCTTGTCTTTTTGTAGCTTCTGGTGGTGACTGGCATTCCTTGGTATCCCTTGGCTTGTAGCTGCATCACTCCAATCTCTGCCTCTGTCATCACATAGCGTTCTTCCCTGTGTGTCTGTCTGTGTCTCTTCTCTTTTTTATAAAGACATCAGTCATATTGGATTAGTGCCCGCCCAACTCCAGTATGATCTCATGCTAACTAATTCCATTGGCAAAGATGTTATTTACAAATAAGTTCACATTCACAGGTACTAAAGGTTACAACTTGAATATATCTTTTGACGGGACACAAATAAACCCTGGTGGTGTAGCGGTTAAGCACTATGGCCACTAACCAAAAGCTTGGCAGTTCAAATCTACCAGATGCTCCTTGGAAACCATATGGGGCAGTTCTACTCTATGCTATAGGGTCAGTATGAGTAGGCAACAACAATGGGTTCATTTTTGTTTGTTTGTTTGTTTGTTTTGGGTTTAAATCAACCCATAGCAGAGGATAATGCTTAACTCAATAAGGGAAGAAATGATTTCAAACATCAATGAGGAGAGAAGATAATTGTAACCAGAATTTATTTTATGCCTACTCTTTGTCCAGTATTCTATATACGTTATCTCTTTAATTTTCACAATAATTTTATTTAATAACTATGATAATAATTTTTACCAGGCACTTATATGTCAGGTACAAGGGTGGTGCAAACATTAAGCATTCAACTACTAGCTGAAAGGTTAGTGGTTCAAACCTACCCAGAAATGCCTCAGAAGACATACCTGGTGATCTGCTTCTTAAGGTTACACCCTTGAAAACCTTATGAAGCAGTTCTATTCTGCACACATGCGGTTGCCATGTGTCAGAATTGACTTGACAACTAACAACAACTCTTCTAAGAACTTTACATACATTATTCACTTAATACTCTCATCAACACTATACAGAAAGTATCATTCTTATCTCCACTTGAGACAAAACAGCCATAGAGAATTTCATTAATTTGCCCAAGATTCCAAAGCTAGTTATGAGTAGAACCAGGATTTACACCGAGTTTTTAGAGCCACATTCTACATCTTCTATAAGTAGTAGTTTTCCAAATCTACATGTATATAAACTGGCCCTCAAGGACGGTATCAATGCCCAAAGTCATACACTCAGTACATGCAAAAGCTAGAATTCAAGTCTTGCTATTTTGATCCCAAGGGTCATGCTTTTTACTGAAACTTAGTTCAGGTGATCTTTTATGGAAGTAGAATGGTCCGTAACAGGCTTGCTCAATTTGAAACGCATGTGCTTATGGGGATATGACATCCCTTATAACGGAAGTGATCCTATTGTGTCCTACTAAGCTTCCTAGGCCTATTTTTGCTCTAGCAATCCCAGGCTCTGACATTGTCTGTCCATGGTGCTGAATTTAAAGACCATAAACCACTGTCTTAGAGTCGATTCCAAGTCATAGAGGCCCTGTAGGACAGAGTAGAACTGCCCCATACAGTTTTCAAGGATGTAGATCTTTATGGAAGCAGACTGCCACACCTTTATCCCAAGGAGGGAGCTAGTAAGTTAGAACCACTGGTTAGCAGTCAGGTGCTTAAACACTGCATCACCAGCAATCCTGACTGCCAGCAATACCTTAATTCAGGAAGGCCAGCCTGCTGATGAAGGTTCATCCCTCCCTTAAAGAATATAGCTGACATAAAGAAAATTGATAAAGTAATCTGAATTCAGGTGGTAAGAGATCTTGAATAGCACACTAAGCCTGGCCATTGAGAATCAGTAAAATCTTTTCCCAGCCCGCTTCCCTAATTCCCAAGTATCTCCTCTCTTTCAAAATCTTCTAGGTGAACAGGATAAAATAAGTAAGACTTCCAATTAACAAGGATTTTGGAAACCAGTATCTTTTCAATTCCATAACACCAATGATTCTATAATCCAGTAATGAATTGATGAAAAGAGGTCAAGAGAAAGTCTATCGCATAAACGTAAGCCCACATATAAACAGAGTTCAAATAAAAAGGAATCAGAGACTAGAAACACTCACCAGAACCAAAACCAAATCCGTTGCCATCGAGTCAATTCCAGCTCATAGAGATCCTATAGGACAGAGTAGAACTGCCCCATAGAGTTTCCAAGGAGTGCCTGGTGGATTTGAACTACCAACCTTTTGGTCAGCAGCTGTAGCACTTACCCACTACGCCACCAGGGTTTCCAGAAACCCTCAAGTGGGCCTGAAGTCACAGCACTGGGCCAATGGAGAATGCTGAGGCTAGTGCTGAGAACAAAGGCTGGAGACAGAGTATGTCTTTATATCTGGCATGGAATTGATTTTCAAGCCATAAAAATGTTAGTTAAGGAAACACTGACATGAACTGGGGCAGGGTGGGGGGAAAAGAAGTTGGAAAATAGCAAGTACAATTTCAGGCTTATGAGAAATGGAATTAAAGTTAAGAGAAGGAAGACAATCTATTGTTGTCCAGAAACTGGCAAACAGCACAGCCACTGCATCATTATAGTGGCAACAACCTGCTGTGTTCATTTGTCTCTGAGCTGTCTGACCTAGGAGCTGGGTGATTTATCTACTCTCCACAGCTTCAGCTGGGCCAGGCCAACAGGATAACTTGGAGAAAGGGGTGGGAGTAGGGGTGATGACACTCAAGCACCAGGCCAACAAACTCCATATGTCTTGTACTAGAGGGCATGCTTATAAATCAAACAGTATCACACATTTATTTCACACCTGCTATAAACAAGTCTCTGAGGTAGAAGCTGCTGGTCATACAAAGAATGAGAAGGGCAGAGCCATTGGCCTTAGAGAGCTTACAATCTAGTGGCGAATATTAACTACGCAGAAAAATAATAATAATATATGCTAGATCATGACTAGAGATGACAGGAGCCATTGAAATACAGAGGGAGGTTGTAAACTTTAATTGTTAAGGAAAGCTTCTGAGATGAGGTATCACCTGAATTGAGCTTAAAGTATAGGTAGGAATTGCATAGTCAGAAAGAAAAAAAAAAGTGGATGAAAATTTCAGGAGAGTGAAGCAATTGGTTGAAGCCTCAAAGTCAGGGGTGGTCCAAATATCTTTTGGAGAGGGCACATTGCACATCCAAAGCCAAATCCATGACCTGGAATCTGGACACAAGATAGATAACCACCAAGCTCCCCACATCAAGAGAGGGAGTTGAGGCAGCAGGGCAAGCGGAGGCAGCATCTAAGGGCTATGTACATCAGAACTGGACTAAACCGCTTTGTCAAAAATTGAATGACTTCCAGCATCAAAATTAAATTTCTAGATTTCTGGCCACAGTCAGGTATGCTGCTAAGATGCAGAGAAGCATGTAGACCAAGTGTCCTTTTACTCTGTGACTCTCCCAAAGAGTTATCTGTGAAGTTAGCAAGGACAATACTTCTTTCTCATGCAAGCTTCTCCCATCCTGGTAAGTAAAAAAGTCTGATTGTGAGGGTCAATTCTGGCAGGAAGAAGGGAGAGTCCGTAAGGATTTTTAAGAAGCTAGGCAAATAAAATTGTGTGTACCTATTCTGTATTCAATGACCTCATTGCAGACTTTCCATTCCAACTAGGCATATCTTCACTGCAATTTGGGTGATTTCCTAGAGCAGCCACATAGCACAGTAATTTACAAAATCAGAAAACAGATTAGAAGGAGGAAGGAAGGATGAGGAACATTCAAAGTACAAGAGAGAAAACATTTTTTCTAATTCTAGACATATATCTAAAACGTATCTAATTTTTAATTCTAGCTCATGGAAGGAGCCACATCTTAGAATTGATGGTTTTAAAATAAAAGCTCTGCTGGCATTTCATCACATAACCTTGGTGGATGTATGGTGGGGCAGGTGCAAGCATACATATACTCTGGTGTTATGAATATGTCTGCTACAGACAGCCCATCCTGAGGAAAAAGTATAAAGTTTTCAGGCCAATAGAGCTAAAACAAACAAAACAATACCTAGCAATTTGGTATCATTCTAGGGAAAGAGATGGAAATTCTAGGGAAAGAAAATACAAACTTCTGACTCAGCGACCCTATAGGACAGAGTAGAACTGCCCAGTAGAGTTTCCAAGGAGCGCCTGGTGGATTCGAACTGCTGACCTCTTGGTTAGCAGCCATACCACTTAACCACTATGCCACCAGTGTTTCCTTAGGGTCTAGAGTGGAATATAAACAAGTAAATAAGAAATTTTAACAGGGTTAAATGCCATGATGGGGAAAAACAAAGGATGCTGTGAAAGTACACAGGAAGGGCATCTTGGAAGAGTGGGGCATGAGAAAAAGTAATGGGATGTGGCAGTGGAAGGCTTCAGAGAGACATGATGATGCATCTGAGACCGAAGTCTAAGAGAGACCACTGGGAGGGGGGAGGCAGAAGGCAGAGAACCAAAAGAGAAGGGTCAACACCACTCCCTCTCGTGACAAGACCTTACATTTGGTGGTGTTCCAACTTATTTAGGAGCATTTTCATGTATATCTACTTCTTTTATTTGCACAAAAAGTCTTGAGGTGGTTGGATACATCTGACTCATCACAATCCCTGTTTTACAGAGATCAAAACTAAGGTCCAGGCAGCTATGCAAAAAGGGCTGGCATTGAGCTGAACTTGACTTAAACTAGATTAGTGTAAAGGTGAAGATCTTAGTGAAGGAACAAAAAAAACTATCTGTTCTGTTCTGGGGTACTTGCTGCTGAACATAGTTTAGCTTTATTTCTCAGTGTAAACGCATAACATATAGAAACAGCTAAACAATACTAGAAAATTTTAGAGGCAGGTAAATGTACAGTTTGAAAAATGAAGAAGGAATTATTGTATATGGGCTGACCGACAAGTTAAGCCAGCAGGTAAAAATGGATATGACAAATGTTTTGGAAGGGTTGTGGGTTGTGGAAGGAACCCTGGTGGCACAATGGTTAAGTGTTCGACTGTTAACCGAAAGGTTGATGGTTTGAACCTACAACCTGCTCCATGGCAAAAAGATGTAGCAATCTTCTTTAAAGAATTATAGCCTTGGAAACCCTATGGGGGCAGTTCTACTCTGTCCTATAGGGTCACTATGAGTTGGAATCAACTGGACAGCAACAAGCTTTTTGTTTTGTTTTGGTTTTGCTTTTGTGGGTTGTGGATAAATTTAGTGAAATCCGTGTATTTTTCAAGGAAGAAGAAGTGAATACTTAGTCAGAACTTCTCCCCTAGGCCTCAAACATCATCAACTGTGATGTAAGCAGTGTGTGCCCCACACCCAGCACATCTTCCTTAATGTCAATTAACCTGAGATGAGCAGTTTGAAATGAGTCTGCACTGAACGAGTGCTTCCAAATAGTATCAAATAGGGCCAACTTCTCACCTGGAGACTCAGAATAGGTATTCCATTATTTGACATATCCCAATAGTGGGACATTGGGAAGTTAATTAAATAAGCATTCTTTAAGCACCACCTTACTTTCCTCATTTATAAGATGGGGCTTCATTTCATGCGATAGTTAAGCAAAAGAATTAGAAGAGAGGTCTATAAAGTATTGTGCCTGGCACAGAGCAGGCATGGAATAAATAGTAGGTCTAATATTTTGAGGAAAAAAAGGAGCTGCTTCCAGCATGGAGGCTGCAGAGTGGTTTAGATGCCATCAAGCTCTGAAATTTACACTATACAAATACATCAGAAACGGATTAACACTTCCACAGCCATGAGGTCCCCAGAGCAGACAAAGACAGCTGACAGTGCACCCAGCACTACCCTCCTTCTTTCTGACATGAGCAAACTAAAGTGCAAAGAACCTAGTAGCATCAAGTAAATATATTTGAGCCTGTCACTGGAAAGTTCCTAAAAGGCGTCCCAGTGATTCATTTGGTGTTGAGGGTATCTGACTCACCGAGCCTGCCCTTGCACACATCCACATATCTGATAGACAACTGGCCTCAGATCATGCTTTTTCAGAGCAATCCAAGGTGTTCTTCATAAGATATAGAGAGTTCAACAATTACCCTACTGAGAAATGATGAGAACCAAAAACAACGATAGTATCTTCACCAAGACAAGAGCACTGAGAAGATGAGAATCAGCATAGTTCAGGAAGAGAGACGCATTCTCAAGCCTGCAGGAAGTAAACAGGGAGCCCTGGTGGTGCAGTAGTTAAGAGCTCAGGTGCTAACTAAAAGGTCAGTAGTTGATATCCACCAGCTGCTCCTTGGAAACCCTACGGGGCAATTCTACGCTGTCTTATAGGGTTGCTATGAGTCGGAATCGACTCAATGGCGGTGGGATGAGTGGGAATTGACTTGATAGCAATGGGTTTTTTGTTGTGGTTTAGGATGTAAACATCAGAACCACAAGATTTCCCCTGGAGTTCATGTCCGAGGGCAGCATATGATTATATACACATGGCATGCCACATTACAGGGAAATGTCACTAAGCCTTTTAAGATCTGAACCCTCAGACATGGCAACCTGGTAAATTCTGAGCAAATCTTGTGCCCACATCTGGCTGCATTCCCACAGCAAAGCATTTGAGAAAGTGACCTTGCCACTTGGATCCACTACATACTGAATTGAGAACATCCTGCCAATTGCAGTTGAAAAGTTCTCCTCGACACCCCTTGTGCACAGTGTGATGCCTTCCAACCTCATCCCCAATGCTTCCCTCTATTCCCAAGCCAACCCTGGCACCATTCCAGGCACTCCCTGCTACTGATGCATTATTTGACTCTTGCTGAAATAACGTTTTAAGATTATCCAAATGTTTTGTCTCCCTCCCCAAAGTTTAAGCTCTTCAATGGAAACACAAAGCCATTCTCCAATTTCTCATATCTTTGCCTTCTTCTCTAAAGCCCTCGCCCAGGCCTAGCTTCAGCCCCAGTATCAGCATGGACACTATACTCTGGGGCCTCACACTAAGGCTTGTGGCATGAATGAGAAGAGAGATCCACGTTTGCTTCAACCTCTCAGCACTTGGAACCCCCAGGAGGGAGTCCTCGTGTATGATGTTGCACAAGATGACTTTCACCCACAAGGGTTGTCACAGTTCTTTTTCTTCGTGTCAAACTCCTGCTTATTGGACTGATTTTTAAAGTTCTTTAAAATGATACGAAGCTTGCTTTCAAAAGTGTGATGTGACCATGATCATTTGCAAGAAAATTAAAATATGGAAAACAGGAAGGCAAAGTTGGGTTTAGTCAGGACCGGGTATCAGTGGTGAAAATAATGAGTTAGCACTCTCTGTACATCTCCCTTCTTGCTGTACGCCAACTTTGCTGAATGAAAGAGACTCTGGTGGGGAGGCAGAGAGATATTTAAGGATGCAGAGCTCCTCTATCCACAATCAGACCCTGGAAACTCACGCAGGCTAATGCCCCACACCACAGCCCTAGGAATGAAAGGTCTGCTGCAGCTTCAGGCTCTGACCACTGTTTCTAATATGCCCGCAGACAGTTATGTCAGAGCAATTCAAAGTGTTCTTCACAAGGCATAGAAAACATAAAAATTACCCCACTGAGAAATGATGAGAACAAAAATAGCAATTATATTACCTTCAGCAAGACAAGAGCACTGGAAAGATGAGAATAGTTATGCTCACTGAGAAGATCTTGTGGCCTGGGAAAGCCCCTTTAAACATCCATAAGGATTCCTGGAGGACCAAGAGACAGACCAGTAGGGAAACAGTCTGTTTATCTCTACTGCTGTCCATAATTTCTACGCATTTTCTCCTTTCCAAGCTCCACAGACATACTCACATTCAACTCACACTCAGAAAGAGCAGTCAGCTCTCACCCATCCACACCCAGTCTTGGATTATTTGATGAAAAGGAATAGGAAGCAATAGAAGCCAGGTTTTTGTGTTAGCTGTAATATTAATAACCACAAGTATAAATTAGATCACTATGAAATTACTAAGTATTCATCATAAAATAAATAAATAAAATGATGCAAAGTAGGAAGTAAAAGTTCCCACATGTGTATAATTTATGAACCTTTCAGAGGTGGAACGGTCAACAACTTCCTTAACATCTTTAGTCACAGGCTCTGATTTACTGTCCAAAAGATTGGCTATGATTAGAACATTTCTGGAAAGACACATAAGAAACTGGCAACCATGTTTGCATCAGGGAAATGGAGATTAACTTACCTTTCAGAGTATACCCATTTATGCTGCTGGATTTTTCACTCTCAACATACATTGCATTTCAAAATACAAGATAAAAAATTAAATAACTAATTAGCTAATACAAAAAGTTTTTCCTGTTAAGGAGGCCTCAAAACCCAATTCCTCAAATTGAAATTCTTTTCTAAATTAAAGGTTTGAAAACAGAACTTTTAATCCCAACCCTCTTCTTAATTTGCCTCATGACTTGTGTTTCCAATCCATTACTTTGGAAAAGTTCTGCATTTATGTAGATTTTCTTTAATCAGTTTTGTAGTTTTCACATATAGATATTGCACATAGTTTGTTACATATATACCTACGTATTTCATTATGTATATCTATTATTGTAAATGCAATTGTTATTCTAATTGTTTATTGCTAGCAAATAGGAAAGCAATTGACTTTGATATAATAACCGTGTGCCCTGCGACCTAGCCATACTTGCTTATTAGTTCCAGGAGTTTTTGTTTGTTTGTTTTAGTCAATTCTTTGGTATTTTCCACCTAGACAATCATTTTATCTGCAAAACGAAGACAGTTTAATTTCTTCCTTCCTATTCTGTATACCTTTACTTCCTTTTGTCTTATTGAACTAACTAGAATTTTCAGTACAATGTTGAATAGGAGTGAGGACCTACTTGCCTTGTTCTGGATCTTAGGAGGAAAGAATACAGTTTCTCATCATTGCGTATGTTAGCTGTAGGATTTTTGTAGACATTCTTTATCAAGTTGAGGAAGTTTCTCTCTATTCCTAGTTTTCGGAGAGTTTTTATCATGAATGGATGCTGGATTTTGTCAAATGATTTTTCTGAATCAATTGATATGATCACCTTATTTTTCTTCTTTATCTTTTGTGGACTGCAGATGTAGTGGTTTACACTGATTGAATTTCTAATATTGAATCAGCCTTGCATACATGGAATAAATCCTACTTGATTGTGGTGTATAACTCTTTTAATACATTGCTTGATCCAACTTGCTAATATTTTCTTGAGGATTTTTGCATCTGTGTTCATGAGAGATATTGGTCTGTAGTTTTTCTTTATTGTAATGAATTTATCTGGTTTGAATATTAGGATTATGCTCACCTCTTAGAATGAGTAAGAAAGTGTTCACTCTGCTTCTATTTTCTGGATGACATTGTAGAGACTTGGTATAATTTTTTCCTTAAATGGTTGATAGAATTCACCAGTAAAACCGTCTGTACCTGGTACTTTCTTTTTATGAAAGGTTATTAATTATTTAATTTTTCAAATGGTTGTAGGGCTATTGAGATAATTTGTTTCTCCTTGTGAGAGTTTGGTAGATTTTCTCTCAGGGAATTGATCTACTTCACCTAAATTATCAAATTTGTGGGACTAGAATTGTGTATATTATTCCTTTACTATACTTTCAATGTCCATGATATTAGTAGGAATGGCTTCTCTTTTATGTCTGATATTAGTAATTTGTGCCTTCTCTCTTGTCTTGGTTAACCTGGCAGGAGGCTTATCAATTTTATTGATGTTTTCAAAAAAAAAACAGATTTTGTTTTCATTGATTTTCTCTATTAATTTCCTGTTTTTCAATTTCATTGATTTTATTTTATTTTTTCTTCTGCCTCCTTTAGAAGGTATATGGTAGGGTTATATCCTTTCACTTTATTCAACCTGTAAGCTGAACAAATAATCTGAGAAGCTGGGCTATATGAAGACAAATGTGGCATCAGGATTGGAGGAAGACTCATTAACAGCCTGGGATATGAAGATGACACAACCTTGCTTGCTGAAAATGAAGACATCTTGAAGCACTTACTGATGAAGATCAAAGGCTACAGCCTACAGTATAGATTATACCTAAAGCTGAAGAAAATGAAAACCCTTAGAACCGGAGCGATAAATAACACCACGATAAATGAGGAAGAAAATAAACTTGTCAATGATATCATTCTACTTGGACCAACAATCAACATTCACGGAAACAACAGTCAAAAAATCAAAGGATGTATTGAATTGGGCAAATTTGTGGCAAAAGAACTCTTTAAAGTTTTAAAAAATGAAGATGTCACTTTGATGACTAAGGTGCACCTGAATCAAGCCATGGTATTTTCAGTCTCCTTATATTCACATGAAAGCTGGACAGTGAAAAAGGAAGACAGAAGAAGAATCAATGCGTTTCAATTGTGGTGTTGGCAAAAAATATTGACTGTACTGAGGACTTCCAGAAGAACGAACATATCAGTCTTAGAAGAAATAAAACTAGGATTTGCTTAGAAGCAAAGATGGTGAAACTTCAGCTTGCTTACTTTGATCAGGTCATCAGAAAAGACCAGTTGCTAGGTAAGAACATCATAGCTAATAAACAGAGCACCAACAAAAATGAGGGGAAACCTCAATAAGAAGGAATGACACAGTAGCTGTAACGATGGATTCAAACATACTAATGATCATGAAGATAGTTGAAGACCAGGAAACAAATCATTCTGTTATTTATAGGGTCGCCATAGTCATAATTGGCTCGACAGCAACTAACAACAATGATATAGTTGGATTAATATAGACCATGTTTGTAACTGTTTTATATTCATCATGCTTGTTCCTTGTTTCTTTTTTTTTTTTTTTTCCTGCCTTCTCTGGTTTTATTTTTGCATTTCATGTCATTCTATTTTATCTCCTTTCTTAGCATATCAATTATTCTTTTAAAAAATAATTGTAGTTGGTATAGAGTTTAAAATATACATTTTTAACTAATCTAAACCCATTTTTCAAATAACACTATGATACATGGATTCACAGATGGTACAGGTATTTTACAACAGACTATTCGCAGTTCCTCCTTCCTGCCTTTTATGACATTGCTGCCGTTTATTCTACTTATTCATATGCTATTATCATCCATTAGATTGCTACAATTATTATTTTAAACCAACAGTTATCTTTTATATCAATTAAGAATGTTATTGTTAGGTGCTGTCAAGTAGGTTCTGACTTATTGTGACCTTACGTACAACAGAACAAAACACTGCCCGGTCCTGCACCATCCTCACAGTCGTTGCTATGCTTGAGCCCACTGTTGGAGCCACTGTGCCAATCCATCTCATTAAGGGTCTTCCTCTTTTTCACTGACCCTCTGTTTTACCAAGCATAATGTCATTCTTCTGGTACTGATCCCTCCTGATATCATGTCCAAAGTATGTGAGACATAGTCTTTCCATTCTTGCTTCAAAGGAGCAATCTGGTTGTACTTCTTCCAAGACAGATTTATTCATTCTTTTGGCAGTCTATAGTATATTCAATATTTTTCACCAACACCACAATTCAAAGGCATCAATTCTTCTTCAGTCTTCTTATTCATCATCCAGCTTTCACATGCACATGAGGCGTTTGAAAACACCATGGCTCAGGTCAGGAACACCTTAGTCTTCAAGGTGACATCTTTGCTTTTCAACAATTTAAAGAGGTCTTTTGCAGATTTCCCCAATGCGATGTCTTTTGATTTCTTGACTGTTTCTCCCATTGTTGTTGATTGTGGATCCAAGTAAAAGGAAATCCTTGACAACTTTAATCTTTTCTCCATTTATCATGATATAGGAAGAAGGACCCAATGGTCTACTTCTGAAAAGAATTAGCCAGTGAAAACCTCAAAGTAGAGTTGACCTTAATGATGAGGATGGAGTTAAGCTTTCGAGACCTTCATTTTCTGATGTGGCACAACTAAAAATGAGAACAACTGCAAACATCCATTAATAATCAGAACATGGAATGTACAACATATAAATCTAAGAAAATTGAAAATCATCACAAATGAAATGGAATGCATAAACACCAATACCCTAGGCATTAGAGAGCTGAAAAGGACTGGTATTTACCATTTTGAATCAGATATTCGTATGGTCTACTATGCTGGAAATGACACCTTGAAGAAGAATGGTATTGCATTCATTGTCAAAAATAACATTTTAGGATCTCTCCTGAAGTACAATGCTGTCAGTGAGAGGATAATATCCATATGCATACATGGAAGACCAGTTAATGAGACTATTACCCACTATTTACCCACCAACCACTAAGGCCAGAGATGAAGATACTAAAGATTTTTATCAACTTCTTCAGTCTGAAATTGATCAAACATGCAATCAGGATGCACTGATAATTACTGGTGATTGGAGTACGAAACCTGGAAACAAAGAAGAAGGATCGGTAATTGGAAAATATGGCCTTGGTGATAGAAACAATACCAGAGATCGCATGATAGAATTTTATAATACCAAGGACATTTTCATTGCAAATACCTTTTTTCACCGACAGAAATGGTGACTGAACATGTAGATCTTGCCAGGTGGAATACACAAGAATCAGATCAACTACATCTGGAAAAGCTCAATATCATCAATCAGAACAAGGCCAGGGTGGACTTCGGAACAGACCATCAATTGCTCATGTGCAAGCTCAAGTGGAAACTGAAGAACATTAAAACAAGTCCATGAGAGCTAAAGTATGACCTTGAGTATATCCCACCTGAATTTTTTTTTTTAATCAAGAATAGATTTGATGCATTTAACACTGATGTCCAAAGACCAGACGAGTTGTGGAATGACATCAATTAAGAATAAGAAAAATAAACAATTTTATTCCTTCTCCACTCCTCTTCCTTTCTTTATGTAAACTTGACTTTCTGAACTGCATCATTTTTCTTATTCAAGAATTTTTTTTACATTTCTTTCAGGACAGGTCAGCTGGCAATGAATTCCCTTGGTTTTTGTTTGTCCAAGAAATGTTTTTATTTCTCCTCCAATTTTGAAGCATAGTTTCTCTACGCTGGTGATTTTTTTTTTCTTGAAACACTAAATATTTTACTCCACTTTCTTATTTCTTGCACAATCTCTTACAAGAAGTCCATGATAATTCTTATCTGTATTCTTCTATAGGCAAAATGGGATTTTTTCCTCTGACTTCTTTCAAGATTTTCTCTTTGTCTTTGGTTGTCTGCAGTTTGAATATGATAGATCTAAGTGTAAATATTTTGTTATTATATGGCTTGATGTTTTCTGAGTTTCCTGAACATGTGATTTGGTGTCTGTCACTAATTTTAGAAGACTCGCATCCTTTTTTACTTCAAATATTTCTTCTACTCCACTTTTTCTTCTCTTTCTGGTATTTCAACTATGTGTATGTTACATCTTTTGAAACTGTCCCACCATTCTTTGATGTATGCTCTGCTTTTTCCATTCTCTTTGTATTCCATTTTGGGATGTTCCTATCAGCTTTTCTTCAAACTCACTTATTCTTTTCTCAGCTCAGTCCAGTCTAATGGTAAGCCCATCAAAGATATTCATTTCTTCTACAATGGTCTTGATTTCTAGCATTTCCTTTTGATTCCTTCTTAGAGTTTCCATTTCTCTGCCTACATTACCCATCTGTTCTTACATTACCCACCTGTTCTTGTCTATTTTTCTATTAAGGACTTTAACGTATTAATCAGAGTTATTTTAAATTTCTTATCTGATAATTCCAACATCTGTGTCATATCTGTGTCTGCTTCATATGCTCCTTTTGTCTCTTCAGTCTGCATTTTTTCTTGACTTTTAGCATGCTGTGTAATTTTTGGTTGAAGTCAGACTTGATGTATCAGGGAATAGAAACCGAGGTAAACAGCTCTTTAACTGTGAAGTTCTATGTTAATCTGGCTAGGAGCTGGGCTTTGTATAGTGTTTGTTGTAGCGGGAGGTGGAAGAGACTTCATATTCCTCTAGTACCTGTACTTTTTTTTTTCTTCTGTTATCTTTCAGCTTCCCTAAGAACTCTTCTTTATGTAGTCTACATCTTGCAGTACTTTCAGTTTTAATCCACTGTTATTATACTGGAATTCTGTTGGTGTGATGATAAAGTATGAGGAGGAAAAGCATTCTATAATCTTATGATTAAACTCAGGCTTTCATTGGCCCTGTGTCTTTGGGCTGCGACCTTCACAAGTGGCTCTTAGCTTATTTTACCCCTTAGGTGAGACAGAAAGACTTCTTTTCTAACAGGTATGGTAAAAAGTGGTAAAGCCTTTCTCTGAAGACTATTTTATAGTATGGAAAATGTTCTGAAATGAACAGTTATTTCAGCACTTATTTCATAATGGTTACTTTTCCCCACCTCCAGGCACATCCACGAAAGGAACATTCTTGACTCTTCATCATGAAAACCTGGTGGGATTCTAGAAAGTCTGGGAGTCCCCTCTCTAAGGAGTTTATCACTTTCACACTAGTCACGCTCAGCCTTCAGCAACTTATCAAAATTACTGTCTAAGTATTTCTACCAATTTATATTTCCACAGCTTCTGCTTCAGGTAAGTAGATCTTGGCTGTGATTTTCTGTAGCCACCTGTCTGTCTATGTCTTGAAGTGATAGTTTACCCTGTGACCTCATTCTCTGATGACCCTAAGAATAGTCATTGACGTTCAGTGTGTTTAGCTTTTCTTATTGTGAGGTCGGGAGTGACAACAAGCTCCTTAACTTTTGTGTCAGTACTCTTACCTGCAAAATGGAAAAGAAACCTTGCCCTTGGGTCTTCAAGGGCAGAATAATCATACAAGGAAAGTGCATTCAGGAAGATCAGGAGCTAGGCCATTCTATGTGATCTGTCAGCCTGTCCTTCATTTTATCAAAGATGGTTACTTTTTCATTCTACCAATTTAGTATCTTACAGACTTGTATACCTTTGTCCACGGGCATCTCTGAATCAAGCCACAAAAGTATTCTATATTCCTCCTAGCCTCTATATCTGACAGACTCTACCTAAAATGGACCCAAGTCCAGAATAGAAATAACAATGGGAGCATTCAGGAGTTAGATGGTTTATAAGCTATGTGACTGGAAATACAAGGATCAGAAATGGCAAGGGCAATAGAAACAGAATATCCAGTCTTAGGACTGAGGTACAGCATAAGACACAGAAAGAAAAGCATCCAAAAAAACTAGAACCCTCAGTACTTAGGGATAACCCCTCTTCTCTTGGAATTCTGACTTAACCTCTGGATGGTCTGCCTGCCTGCTTTCTCCCACAGACCAAAATTATAAGATCCTAGAATTACAAGATCCTGAATCTCAAAGAAACCTGGGAACTCATGTAGTACGGTCATCCATCCAAGGCAAGAATCTTTTCTAGCCCAGATACATTGCTAAGATCATATCTAGTTTTACCCTCAACAGAACCTCACCTTATAATTTCCTATTCCCTTTGTGCGAATCCTCCCGTTCTCAGATAATCCTTCAAAATCCCCTAATTGGAATGACCAGAAGGTTTCATTAACCTGGATGATTTACTCCAACCCAACCATCAGCTGAATAAACTGCCATCTGCCTCTTCCTTTGCTTTGGTCTTCCAGCCACTCTTAATCCATGTGACAAGAGCCCACACAGCCAAACTACCCCAGCTTTGAAATAAATGATGTGAACCCTTGTGCCAAATGTGTGAGTAAAGTTCAAAGATTTATGCTATCTTTTAAAATTCAGCCAATTCCTGTGCAGAAAAAAAAAAAATCAATTGTTGGGCCTGCTTTGTTCTTGAAAAAAAAAATCAATCATGGTTCTTGCCAATGATCCCATTACCCTCTAGATGCCGGGGTCCTTCCTTCACATCCCCCACTGCATGTCGACATCAGCTGTATTGAACTGCATTTCCATAAGGCTTCTGTCTTGGCTCAAGATTGAAACCACCTTTTATATTCCCCTCTCTTCTTAGCATCTTTAGATCCCTATTACTCTTCCCCAAAATAACTGTAAGTGTGTGAACTAATTAGCTTAGAGAGCACAAGCTCCCTTAATGCCTTCAGAATCCTGCCATCCAACACTGATTTCTCTATGTTTTGAGCAGCAAAATAGCCCCTCGCTTGGTTTTGGTTTAATTATTCTTCAAGGTCATCCCTGTGCCGCTTCTATCCATGTCCTTTTTCTCCACTGCTTCTGTTTTTAAGGTTCGGCCGCTCAGCCATATTTGAGTCATTACTACCTTCAATCCTCTTTCATACTTATTGCTTGGCCTATTTTTTTTTTTTTTTTTTCTCTAGCCTTTCCTCTCTCTCTGCTATATTTGCAAGAGTGTTTCTGATTCTGTCTAACCCCTTTGCCAGGTTGGAATTTTTTTGTGTTTTGGTGGTCTGTATCTTTGCCGTGAACTTTGGACTGATCATGCCTGGCCTTGATTTGGAAATTGGCCCTTCGTTCCCGTTTTCACAGCACAGATGAGTCTTTTCCTTCAGCTTCCCAGTGCTTCTGCATGAAGCCTGACTGAAAAGAATGTTCCCTTAATCTTCAGGATGCTCCCTGTGTAGGCAGCAGTCCCAAGGAGACAGCCTATCCATCTGCAGGTTGTTCAATAGCACCCCAAACATCAGGGTTTCTAATCCACCCACTGATTTATTTCTATGTTCAACTTTGACAGAAACCAGAATCCAAAGATGGGAATAACAATAACAAATGTAATGATTACAATAATAATGCCACCTCCCACTGGAGAGCATTCAAGGCTTTTCAAGCACTTTTCTATAAATTATCCAATTCAGAAGACACATTGTCTAACAGACTTTTTTTGCTCTTTTCTAATTATTATTCTAATTATTTTCTATTTTCTTCCAAACTCCTATTGTAATTTCTTTCCCACTCACTTTGTATTATCAAGCATCACCTTAAAGAACTATCAAAAGCACCTCAGAGCAGGAAATTTTGAGTTTTTGAAGAGAACACAAAGCTTATACTGAAGCCAGGGCTTATATCCCAGAAGGAACATGGAGAGATAATCAGAAAAACTAAGGAAAAAAACCTCACAATTAAGCACATCCAGCAAAAACTGTGGAAATGCTACAACTCGGACACACAGAAGACCCAAACATGCCTTGGTAAATTAAACAACCAGGCTCAGGGCAGTGCCTCTTCCCAGATATCACAGCTGCTGAGAATGGGCTCATCACCAAAGATCAGGATTAGTCAATGTTTCAGATGGGACTGAGTCTGCAGTGTATGGGCCTCTGAGGTAGAGTGTCTAGGCAAGCCATCAAAGTATAATGTCAGGCAGAGGGGGAGGAGAAGGAACTCTCAAAGAGAGGCAGCAGGCCCAAGTAGGATAACTTAAGCAGAAGACTCTCAGCCAGATTTCCTGCATTCAAATCCCAGCTCTGCCATTTAGTAGCTGTGGCGGCACACTGTTAAAGTGCTCAGCTGCTAACCATAAGGTCAGTGGTTTGAACTCACCAGCTGCTTCAGGGGAGAAAGAAGTGCAGTCTGCTTTGGTAATCAGTTACAGCTTTGGAAACAATGGGGCAGTTCCACTCTGTCCTATAGGGTCACAATGAGCTGGAATCAATTCAACAGCAGTGGATGGGTGTAACCTTGGCAAATTGTATAACCAATCTGTGCCTCAACATCTTCATCAGTGTAATGGGAGAATAATGGGATCTACCTCACAGAGTTGTCACAAGGATTAAATGGTAAAATAATTTACCATTAAATTATTAAACCATTAAATTAAATGACTAAATAATTTAATTCTTATAGCATCCTTAAAAGAGTATCTGGCACATGGTGTTGTTAGGTGCCATTGAGTACTTTCTGACTCATAGCGACACTATGTACAACAGATGGAAACACTCCACAGTCCTGTGCCATCCTCACAATCATTGCTATATTTGAGGTCACTATTGTAGCCACCATGTCAATCCATCTCATTGAGAGTCTTCCTCTCTTTTGTTGAACCCCTACTTTACCAAGCATGATGTACTTCTCCAGGGACTGGTCCTTCCTAATAACATGTCCAAAGCACATAAAACTAAGACTCGCCATCCTCACTTCCAAGAAACAATATGGCTATATTTCTTCCAAGACAGATTTTTTTATTCTTCTGACAGTCCATGGTAAATTCAATATTCTTTGCAAATACCATAATTTGAAGACATCAATTCTTCTTTGGTCTTCCTTATTAATTGTCCAGCTTTTGCATGCACACGAGGCAATTGAAGATACCATGGCTTGGGTCAGGTGCACCTTAGTCCTCAAAGTGACATCTTTGCTTTTTAACACTTTAGAGAGGTCTTTTGCACCATATTCAACCAAGGCAGTATGTCATTTGATTTCTTGACTGCTGCTTCCATGGGTGTTGATTGAAATTCTAAGCAAAATGAAATCTTTGACAATTTCAGTCTTTTCTCCGCTTATCATGCTGTTGCTTATTGGTCCAGTTGTGAGGATTTTTGTTTTCTTTATGTTGAGATGCAATCCATACTGAAGGCTGCAGTCTTTGGTCTTCATCAGTAAGTGCTTTAAGTCCTCTTCACTTTAAGCAGGCAAGGTCGTATCACCTGCATATAGCAGGTTGTTAATGAGTCTTCCTCCAATCCTGATGCCATGCTCTTCTTCATGTAGTCCAGCTTCTCAGATTATTTACTCAGCATACAGATTGAATAAATATGATGAAAGGTTATAATCCTGACATACATCTTTCCTGACTTTAAACCACACAGTACTCCCTTTTTCTGTTAGAATGACTGCCTGTTGGTCTATGTAAAGGTACCACATGAGAACAATTAAGTGTTATAGAATTCATATTTTTCACAATGCTATCCATAGTTTGTTATGATCCATACCATTGCATAGTCAATAAAACACAAGTAAACATCTTTCTGGTATTCTCTGATTTCAGCAAAAATTCGTCTGACATCGGCGATGATATCCCCAGTTCCTCTTTATCTTCTGAATCCAGCTTGAATTTTTGGCAGCATGTATTGCTGAATGTATTGCTGCTCCTTTTTGCAGTATCTTCAGCAAAATTTTATTTGCCTATGATATTAATGATATTGTTCAATAATTTCCACATTCTGTGTGATTAACTTTCTTTGAAATGGGAGCAAATATGGATCTTTTCAAGTTGGTTGACCAGGTAGCTGTCTTCCAAATTTTTTGGCATAGACAAGTGAGCACTTGCTGTGCTGTATCTGTTTGTTGAAGCATATCTACTGGTATTCAATCAATTCCTGGAGTTGCCTTCAGTGCAGCTTGGACTTTTTCATATGCTACCTCCTGAAATGGTTGAACATCAACAAATTCTTTTTGGTCCAGTGACTCCGTATTCTTTCCATCTTCTTTTGATGCTTCCTGCATCGTTTAACATTTTACCTGTAGATTTCTTCAATATTGCAACTTGAGGCTTGAATTTTTTCTTCAGTTCTTTCAGCTTGAGAAATCCAAAGGGTGTTCCTCCCTTTTGGTTTTTTAACTCCAAATCTTTGCACACTTCATTATAATGCTTGACTTTGTCTTCTGGAGCTGCCCTTTGAAATCTTCTGTTCAGCTCTTTTACTTCATTGTCTCTTCCTTTTGCTTTCACTACTCAACATTCAGAAGCAGGTTTAAGAGTCTCTTCTGACATCCCTTTTGGTCTTTTCTTTCTTTCCTATCTTTTTAATGACTTCTTGCTTTCTTCTTGTGTGATGTCCTTAATGTCATCCCACAACTCATCTGGTCTTTGGTCATTAGTGTTCAATGCATCAAATCTATTTTTGACATTGTCTTTAAATTCAGGTGGGATATACTCAAGGTAGTATTTTTACTATCATGGACTTGCTCTAATATTCTTCAGCTTCAGCTCGAACTTGCATAGGAGCAATTGATGGTCTGTTCCACAGTCTGCCACTGGCCTTGTTCTCACTAATGATGTTGAGCTTATCCATCGTCTTTTTCCACAGATGTTGTCAATTTGTTCCTGTGTATTCCATACACTGAGGTCCATGGCAGTCTATGTTTATGTTGTTGAAAAAAGCTATTTTGCAATGAACAAGTTGTTAATGTTGCAAAATTCTTTCATGTGATCTCTGGCATAGTTTCTATCACCAAGGCCATATTTTCCAATTACTGATCCTTTTTCTTTGTTTCCAACTTTTACATTCCAATCGCCAGTAATGCATCTTCATTTCATATTCGATCAATTTCAGACTTCAGAAAATGATAAAAATCTTCAGTTTCTTCATCTTTGGCCTTAGTAATTTGTGCATAAATTTGAACAATAGTTGTATTAACTGGTCCTCCTTGTAGGTGTATGTATATTATCCTGTCACTGACAGCATGTACTTCAGGATAAATCTTCAATTCCTTATTCCCAGCATAGTAGACCTTATGATTGTCTGATTCAAAATGGCTAATACCAATCCATTTCAGCTCACTAATGTGTAGAACATCAATCTTCATGTATTCCATTTAATTTTTGATGACAACCTATATTCCTAGATTCATACCTAGTACGTTCCACATTCCAATAATTAACGGATGTTTGCAACTGTTTCTTCTAATTTTGAGTCAAGCCACAACAGCCAATGAAGGTCCCAAAAACTTTGCTCCATGCACACCAAGGTCATCTCTACTTTGAGGAGGCAGCTGTTCCCCACCAGCATTTTGAGAGCTTTCCAACCTGAAGGGCTCATCTTCTGGCACTATATCAGACAACATTCTGCTGCTATTCATAAGGTTTTCACTGGCCATTTTTTTCAGAAGTATACTTCCAAGTCCTTCTTCCTAGGCTGTCTTAGTCTGGAAGCTCCACCGAAACCTGTCCACCACGGGTGACCCTACTGGTATTTGAAATACCCTTCGCATAGCTTCCAGTATCACAGCAACACACAAGCCACCACAGTACAACAAACTGACAAGGTAGGGCACATGATAGTGCTGCGTAAGTGTTCGATGCTGCTATTATTACTATTATTATTTTTGTGTTACCATCTAAACTGCCAGGACTTTTTCATGGATTTCAGGAGAGGTAGAAGAAGATCAACGAGACTAGGGCAAACCTGTGCATAGAAACAGATTTTTGAGGAAGAAAGTTTATGGCCTAAGGCTTCTACCAGGTAAATACCAATAGCTAATTCTAGGTAATAAAGGCAGTCTAGAGATGGAATATTCGTCTTCCCTTTAATTTACACATGTTGTCTGAAATATGGGAGTTCCTTGAGTTCAAAAACATCCCAGCAATAACATCAAGCACCAGCATCTTCGGGAACATGAAGAAAAAGAATAATAAAGATAAATATCGTCAGTGGCGATATGCTGTGGGGCAGACTGGATGATACCATGGTCTAAAATCAGGAGAAAAAAAATTCTGAAGTCACATCAATATTTGAGTGAATTTCTACATTCTTTTCTTTTATCTCACTAGATATGAGAAAATATAGATGCTCCCTTCCCTTGAAGGGAAAGCCCCCTGTGACGGAGATGAAGTGCTAGAGTCAGAGTTCAAATTGTTGGATAGGGTTAGAGCAAATCCTTCTTTTTAAGCACCAGTATCCATGTTTTTAAATGAATAGATTATCTGCCTAAAAAGGTAAGCAGAGCCTCTCTGATGTGGTAATAATATGAAGATCTACATATTTGGACCTTAAAGTTTCCCAGCCTTCATTTCAGCCTGGCTAGAAAAGGAGATTGAAGCCACATTCCAAGAAATGTCATATTTATCAGAAGTGATAAATTTGGCAGAGTCTGGAGGACTCATCTGCACTTACTTTAGCAGCAAAAACTCAGAAAATGGGCAATTGCTTCCCCAAAAAGGAGACAAGCCTAGCAAGGATGAGAACTCTGGGAGATCATTTACATTCAGAGAAAGAATCCAAGCATGGAGAAGAAAGGCAAGCTGACTAGTACAATGCAAGGAACTGAGTAGAGTCTGCATATTACAAATACAGAGAGCTTCACTCATAGAGAAACATTTCCTTTTTCCATCACTTAGAAGACTGGCATCAAACTGCTTATTTCAGAATTCTACTGGTCTACGAATCTCAGAACCCTAGTTTCAGTTCTGTGTTCCAAAGGTTTAAGAAAAATCTCAGTTGGTTTGAACAAGAGATTCTTTCAAACTATTTAGTCTGATCCCCTGAGAAATCAGATTTCTCAAAATATTTCAATTAGATTTCTACCTCCCATGACCCTTCAGTCCTAACAACAAAGTCCAGGAGCTATGGGTTATGTGTCTGCCAAACAAGTTAAGGAAGGCTTTTAATAAGATTAAGAAGGATTAATTGCTCGCTAAGGCAGGTAGAGAGAGAAATGCATATGTAGTTCAGTGGTTTAAAGAGTTTTTGAAGAATGTTGCTATGAGTCGGAATGACTCCACGGCACTGTGTTAGGTTTGGTTTTTTTGTTGTTGTTTGTCCATGCATATGTAAAACACTTCCTAAGTGGCTCTACTCCACATGCCCTTTGAGAGACCAGTTGATCTACCTTCTTCTCTACCCGAACTTGGCTAGGCCATGTAGCTAACCCAAGCTCTGTAAATGCTAAAGCTTGTTGGCATTCCTTTTTTCCCCCTTGTTTATTATTATGTGTTGACATCCAGACAGATTCTCAGGCAGATCCTGGAGACTTCAGATTCTCACAATATTACAATTCCAGCAGGATGAATGTTAAAAAATGGAAATTGGACAGACTGTTATCAACTTTAATCGACCATTAGAGCATCGGAGCCTGAAGGCACAATATTTAACGGTTGGAATGGGGTGGTCAAGTAAAATGCTGTCTCTTTCATTTGGAATCCGGGAATAAAGCCAACCCAGATAAAAAGGGAAAAAAAGCCATTACTCTGACAGCTGTGGCAGAGCACAAGGATCAGTGTTGCAAAGGAGGCCAAGATGTAAATATTGCAGCACACTTGGGTAAGATTTGTCTACTGGATTCTGGTTTGCAGATTTTGTACATCATGGAGATAAATAAGCCAACAAATAAGATACTGACCTACCAGAGTGAAGGCTATTATCTAATATCAAAAATGAATCCTGTGACATCATGTTGCATAGCCAGACTTGGCCTCAATATGTCATCACGTTTTTGTGAGGCAATGGCCATCTTCTCCTCTGAGAGGCAAATAATTTGCTGCTTTGTTTCAGCCGCTCTGCCTCAGCCTCTGGGCACAGTACACGTGAACGCTTTAGAGAGTGTGTCTGGAGCTAAGGTTTTCAAGTACACCTGACATTAGTGAGCTTTCACCTGTTGGCAGCCATCTTGTTAAAACCACCCGTGGGAGAGATGAGTCGTTTTGCTGGAAATTCAGGTTCCTTTCTCCTTGATGCTTCTGTGGGCCACCCAGATTCCTTTCCGACACCATTTACTCTGCTAATGTGGTTTTGCACATTATGAACTTTCAGAATGTTAAACTGAGCACAGTCTTTTCTTTTAAACAAAATATATTGTTTATATAAAGAGTCTAATGGCCCATAGCAATCCAATTTACATGTAAAGTACAAGGTTTCGTATTGAACCAGTTTTATTACTTCACATATGAAGGGTATTGAGCAGTGGTAGGTATATTGCATTTGTATCAGAAAAATACAAGAGCAGATTTATTGGGCCTGTGCTTGATAATATTAGAATCGATTATCCCAATGAGAGGTGAGACATCTGTTCACTGTGGGAAAAAGCATCATCTCCACCACGCCATTGTTGTTCAATGAACCCACTCCCCTATCGCTCAATGAAATAACCAGAGATAAAGGGTTAACAAGACTTCTCAAAGTAAGAATATTAACTGTCTATCAGCAGCAAGGGAATATTGTTGATAGTATTTAAAATTTATTAGGCGCATTTAGCTTGCTGGGCATTGTACCAAACCCATAAAACATAAAGTATTTTATCATGGATTGCTTTGTATGCTAATTATGTTGATTTCCTTGACCCCTCAAAAACTGGATTTGATCTTTCCCATATTTTCTAGATTACAGAAACTCCAAATCTATTTTTCTTTATATTTTAGTTTTCTTCTCTGTGGACTCAAATCATTAGACAATTTCTTTGCAGAGTAATCTGTACTCTCATAAACTATTAACTACGAAATATTTTAGGAGGTAACTAATTGTTTTTCTTTCTTTTTTTTATTCTGCAAGGTTCTTCTGTAAGCACTGCTATTGAGAAAGAAGAGTTAACTCTTTCAAGTGTTCTTAAAGAACAGATTCCCTCTTTCTTTACCACAATAAATTTTCATTCAATTTAATTGGAAACTCCAATTTATATAACTGAATCAGATGGGGGAAAAAAGGATATTACTGATTTCACAAAACCTAAAAGTAGGAAGAAACTTTGTAAGAGATATAAAATAAATTGAAATTCACCTAATGCAAAAATAAATTTGCTCATAATATCCTGCTGGAATTTGTGATATATTTTTGGATGCAAGATTTAGTTTTATGAATTTTTACTTCTGAACATGCTTTTTTTTTTTTTTTTTCATCTTTTCAAGGGTGTAAAAACCTTTCTTTCCCTCTCTAACTTGCTGTGGGAGTAAAAGATGGTCCCAAGCTGTCCACAGCTGAATTGTGAGTCTTGTTTTGCATTTAGTTAGACGCATACATTTTCATGGCCTTCCAGCCTCTAGGCATGTAGGCAAAATTCAAACAACATTTCAAGTAAACAAAACTAAATTGAACAGCTAAAGCCTTCTTTCGAGGAAAGGCAAACAGATTAGTGAAGGCCAGACCACGGTGTGATTTCTGCCTATGCCCCAGAGACAGCTCAACAGTACTCACTCTAGAGAGAAAATGTGCATGTGTTTTGTGTGCGTGTGCACAAGCTCACACAAAGTTTACACTTCATGTTCTGCACAATATGTCCTGTGGTATATATTAGTTATAAAAGCATTACGTTGCGGACACTGGTTGTACTAGTCTTAACTCCCTAAAGCAGAAAAACACACATAGTCAAAATACCAAATTTACATTTAAAAAAAAAGTTTCCTACACAAGAAAATCTTTCCTGTGCCCCCAGCCCCAGCCTCTTCATGCAGATTCCCAGTCTAGATTTAGCTTCTAAATCCAAACCTTTCTAAAATGGGAGTTCATCAGGCAGAGAAATTTCTGAAGCTGCTGAGCCTCTGCTCAAACAGGAAGTGGGTCCTCTGGATGGGTCGTAATGATGCCATGACTGATCTGCCAAAATCATCAACATGAATCCATTCAATAAAAGGAACACTCAGGTACTCCTTTCTCTTCAGACTTCAGAGACTGGAATTCAAACGGGAGAAAAACGCACATAGAATCAGCTAATAAGCTAACTTTTGAGGGACTCTCCTCCTGCCCTGACAGGGAACTTACACTTGTAACGTGTTACGATTTCTGTTATTATTGCATTAGCTCCAGCCTCTTCAGTTGATCGTAACCTCTTATTAGGCAAGCATTCATGGCATCCCATTTGTCAGACAACTAAAACAGGCAAAGAATGGGTGCTCCTTGGTCATTTTGGCCCCATTCACAGTTCTATATAGATCACTGCTAATGTCTAAGCCAATGGGCTAGGTTTTGTAGTGGAGGCCAAGATAGCAGAAACATGTTCTGTTTCCCAAAGAATTCATACATTTCTCAAGGAGGTAAGTTTCATACATGATGTAATTAGTAAATAACAATAAACCCAAGCCAAACTCATTGCTGCCAAGTTAATTTCAACTCATGGTGACCCTGTAACAATAAAAAAAAAAAAGGAAAAAGTGAGGTTATTGAGGTTTAGGGAAATAAATATTTCATTATATCCACTACCAAGGCAGAGAAGTAGATTAACATATTTTTGAAATCTTTTCAATGGAAATTGAAATAATAAAACTCTCCTTTTCTTCCCTATAAGTATAAAATTCAAGTAATCATTACATATTGGTAACTAGTATTCCAAAAGTAAGAAAAATATCAATAAAGCCATCATTTTTCATATGAACTCAAATGTCTTTGGTTTCATTTCCACTTTGCTTCCTTTCCTAATACATAATGTATTTAAAAAAAAAAAAAAAAAAAATAATAAACAATTTTATATGTATGGCAATTAGTGCACATTTTATTTCAGTCCTTTAGATGCACCTGACAAGCCCATGTTAGGAGGAACCACAAACAACCAGAATACCTACAGACTCCATCTACCCTGCAGGTTCCAGTTGTCCTCATTCACTAGTTCCCTAGTTCTCAATCCTCTTCCATTCTCTTTGACATGAATCTTGGCTGGCAATCTCTATCAAGTTCCTTGTATTGGCCTTCTCACCCCATCAGAACATAACATATCTTTCTGCATTCCCTCATTCCATCCAAGCCTCACCAGAACATAGCCCCGCAAGACCTAAGGGTAATGGTAAGTGCCCAAGAGTGATTGTAAAAGTCAAAGGTGTTCTCTTAGTCATCTAGTGCTGCCATAACAGAAAATACCGCATGTGTGTGGATGGCTTTAAGAAGAGAAATGTATTTTCTCACAGTCTAGTAGGTTACAAGTCTAAACTCAGGGTGTCAGCTCCAGCTCTGGAGGAAGGTCCTTGTCGTCAATCTTCCCCTGGTCAAGGAGTTTTTCAAGTGCAGGGACCCCATGTCCAAAGGACATACTCTACTCCTGGTGCTGCTTTCTTGGTAGTATGAGGTCCCCAACTCTCCAGCTTGCTTCCCTTTCCTTTTATCTCTTGAGAGATAAGGGGTAGTGCAAGCCACACCCCACAGAAATTCCCTTTACATTGGATCAGGGAAATGACTTGAGTGACGGTGATATTACAATCCCACCCTAATCCTCTCAACATAAAATTACAATCACAAAATGGAGAACAACTACACTATCTGGGAACCAAGGCCTAGCCAAGTTGATATACACATTTTTGGGTGACACAATTCAATCCTTGACAGGTGTCAAGGTAAAAAACAATGTGCTAGAAGGAACCAGGGCTCTCTTTGACTAGAGAACCTTTTTTTTAATGCCAGAGCAGTACTGCAAAACATGTGTTTATCTGCATGTATCCTCCTCTGGTAGGTGAGCTCTTCAAAGCCAGGGCTTCCTCATCTCTTCATTCTAGCACAGTGCTTGGAACAATAACCACACACATGGTTACTTAATTAATTAATTAATCTATACTCCAAGATTAATTAATTCCCCCAATCCAAACTTTCATTTACTCAGTGGTCTCAAGTAGATGTTAGAAGAAAAGCAATCTAATTGAATTAAAGCACTCTAAGGCATAAACGATTAAAAATATATCAATCTGGAGTAGAAATTGGCAATGATTATTTTTTTAAAACTTCTCAGGAGATTTTCATGAGCAGCCTGGCATGAGAACCACTGGCATAAATTGTCCTTTGTGCTCTGGCCCCTGCTTCTGTCTTCCGTCACTTATCTCATCATCCACTAAGTGTGTGCATTCTTCTAGCCATTCTGAATTCGACTCACTTTCCAAACACAACATGTTTTCCCACACGTCCATGTCTCTCTCACAGAGTGGGAGCAACCTGAGATTAGGGAGCTATCGCTGTTTCCCCAAAGTCTTCCTGCCCCTGTTCCTATTTGCCTCCTGAATTAGATTATCTTTCCCCCTGGAAATAGGTATCAAAAAATTATGCTTCATTTTGAACAAGAGTTAAACTGCCAGATTAAAATACCATATCTCCGGAAGGAAACTAAATCAAAGGCTACTCTGGAAATGACAGAAGACTTGATGAATCCGAAAGAGAAGAAAATACAGAGGTTTGGTTTTTTAAGATGCATCTGCAGCAGTTCATCTGAGCCGTAGATGGATTTTGTTGGTGTTTGTATTGGTTTTTTTCATCTTCAAAGTAAAAGACATTGTCTAACTATAGGAGAAGATTTGTCACAGTTGCCAGAGCTATGAAAAGGAGTCATAATTTCTGACACCTCTCCCTGTTCTCCCCTCATCCTCCAGCATAAAATATCCAGACAATTTGGTAATGGCTTAGTTGGTGCTGATGGTACAGCTTAAGGTTTCATTCTGGTGATTTCAAGCCTGACCCATTCTTCTGGTTTTCTGGAATAACACAGAAGGTCTCAGAGACCAAACAGAATGAGCTCAGGGCAGTTTTTAAGTTCATACAAATGGATGTTTCCCATGAAGTATTCATAATTGTATTCTCTGATGGTAGATCTGCCACGATCATGACTCCATCTGAAATACTTAGGACTAAGGTGATCCTGAAACACCCCCTTAGCTTGTCTTCTGTGATGTAGCAGTGAGGGGAGGGGATAGGGGCATTTATCAGGATTAATTAATACACAAGAGGAAAGAGATGCATGTGATTAAGCTAACCTTCCAGGTTCATCATAAATATTTCATTCACTTATATGACTCTGGAATTCTCTTTGTCACTTAAGAAATTGCCCTAGGTGTAAGACTTGAAGCCTTATATGAGTTGAAGCAGTGCATGGTGATCCTTATCACCAAGTCTACGGCAGGAGAGACTCAAAGCGAGAGCTACAGGACTTTAGTCAGAAAAGATATCACTGCCAGGGAGAGCAGAAGGACACCACCATCACTGCATGAGTGGGCTGCCTCTCATTCTCTGTAGACAACATACTTTATGAAACACGGGAGAAAGCCAAACCCTTGGTGGATGGAAGGACAACTCTCAGAGAAGTAGATGGGCTGGACTGGCATCTCCCAAACTGACAACTGCATGGGTCTCTTCACTGGTCTCTGGAAATGCCCTGAGCTTACCTCCTTGGCACTTTTACTGTTGTCTTCCAATTCCATCCCCTGGCCCTCAACCATGTGATAACCTCCCTTTTCCCTCCTGCCTGTTTGACTGCTACACCCATCCTTTGAAATCAAGCTCTAGTTCATCTGTACCATAAAGTTTACCATGACTAACTTTCTTCAGCCTTGTTTCCTACATCACTTGTAACCTGAAGATTTTATCTCAGAAACCCAGAGTGGGGTTTATTTCAAGAAGCAAAACTTAAACATCCCAAAGTAATTAAAAAGGAATTTTATTCTCTACTCACATCTCTCAAAGGACATCAAAAGATCTCTAAAAGTATAGCTATAGTAATACTTGTTAAAACCCTCTTTTATCCAGTAGCTTCCCATCCTGAAGCTACTCCAGAAGTGAGAATTTAAACCCCTCTCCCGTAAAACACCTTTCCCTTTCCCAGCCCATGACTCGTCCTTTCTTCCTTTATTGCAGGAGGAATATCGGGGCAGCGGCTACAGGCTTCTCCGGGGGGAGAGCAATGTCTGAAAACATGCCTACATCACAAATTTGTATCGCATCATACATTCATCATATACCCTTGCATTTTAGATATTTTTTTTGCATGTATTGATCTTATCTTCTCATATAAATGGTGAATTCTTCAAGGCAAAGACTATGTATTATTCACCTTTGTATTTTAGGACAGTGTAGGTTTTCAATAACAGTGTGTGCAATTAATGAAAGAATTTAAATACACAAAGAAAGGCAAAGATTAAAATTTATATTTCATTAATTCCTTCTGCAAATACCACACACTATACTCTCTATTATTTGCTGCTGCTGATAAAGTAGGAAAGCAAAGCAATCTGAGTGAAGAGCTAGAGGGAAGGGAGGAGTTAGTTTTATTAAAAGTGGAGAAGGCAAAGATCTGGGGTTCTGTTTCAGAACTGAGTAACTGGGACTATCCACCTATGCTCCCGCCATACTTTCTCTGTGCTTCCCTTCAGTCCAAGCCAGGGATGTTGATGCTGAGTCATGGAAGTTTTGACAAAGTATGTTGCTTACTGCGACATTTTTACTTGAAAAGGTAGCACTCTGAGACCAAAGGTCCAAAATAATGTCTGTCAGCTAATGAATTGCTAAACACTAGGATTATCAACTTTCAGAAACACATTACTTCAAGGACCTCAGGGTTGTTTATTCTCACCTGAGAAGCAGTAAAAAACTCCCTTCTAAAATACTTCTAACCTGTACTCATGAGTGCTCACTACCCACAAAACATCTAAAAACTCTGCTACACAACTCCACGTATTAGAACTATTCCCTTGAGTTAAATCAAATTATCTACCATGAAACTTCTATCTAGTAGTCTTAGTGCTGTTCTCTGGAGTATTGAGAAATCTAATTATTCCTTCACACGCTCTATTAAGATATTTGAAAACAATTCTTGACTGCCCTATGACTCTTTTCTCTCCTTAACCGAGCTTCATTTCCACCAATTCTTCATCATGTAACATTCTCAATCTTTTCCTTGCCAAGAACTGTGGAGAGTCTGAGATTTTTACCCTGTTCGCAAGCTTTCAGGCTAGCCTGCCAGAGTTTATAGATGCTGGCAGAAGACACAAAACTCCTGGGTCAAAGACAAAGGACTTTATTACTCACAACAGAGCAGGTAGCATGAGCTTCATTTTTGCATCAATTCCCCTTGCTCTTCGAGTCTCAAGGGGAGCAATGTGGAAGTGGGCAAAGATAGATACTGCACACAAAGTGATTTTATGTAATCACTGAGGAACCCAAAGCCTAGGGAACCCCCCGGGATGCTAGAAAACTTGCCCAAACTTTTCCCTGGAGAGAGACATTATCTTTATTACCCTGATCAGGAAGCAAATCTGCCCTCTATCCCAGAGTGATGCGCCATCTCTATTTTCTAAGGTAGTTTGTTGCAACTAAACAACCATCCTTGAAAAGACAGTTCACAAAAAGGGTCAAGGCCTCTTGTCCAGAAGAAGGGCAGAAACACAAAATGCCCGTGGAAGACTCTTTCCCAACATTCATCCTCTTGATTTCCTTGACTCCTTACCATACACCCAAGTTGAACAATGCTCTCTATACCTGTGGCACCCAGAACTGAGTGCAACTTTCCAGACATGGCTTGACCAGTGCCAAGTACAGCAGGACAGCCACCCTTCCAGCATATCAACATGTGCTCTTATTAATGCAGCCAAAGATCACTTTGCTGATTTGGAGACTCTATGACTTTCTGTAAAAATCTTTCATTAGATATGCATTTCTTTGAGTCTGTGAACTCAAACAGTTTCTTTCTCAAGGAAATATGATCTAGGAAGAAAAAAATTATGTCAGGAATTCCATGGCTTCAGCATCACTGCATTGGCTTGGATGGAGGGAGGATCAGGAGGAAGGGAGGGGGCAAAGGTCCACCTCCATACTGCAGTCTACCACCCTTTTTAAGCTTTCAGTTAACCAAACCTACAGGGCTTCTTCACCCATATGGTTATTCGGCCTCTTCACCTTCTACCATGTACTTGCTCAACTGGTTGTATGAATCTAGAAAAATATTTTGCTTTTACCTCTGCTAAAATTCACCTTATTAGATATAGGCTGTCTTTTCAGTTCTTTACTGTCTGCTTGGTCCCTGGGTAACAATATACCATTATCCCTACTTTCCAAGGACTCGATCAACATTGCTCCAGAGCTGTCATTTTTATTTTTAGTTATCAATAAGACCATGAAAGAAACTTGTCTCAAACACTAGTAACTGAAGACTTTAATTTAAATTATACACACATATAGACAAATACAGATAGACAGATAAGTAGACACACGAAAATTCATAGAAGCAGACACACACGAAAATGTATATACTCCCAACACACACTCATATATACACCTCACTACAACATTAAAATGGCCCAGAATATATGGTAGGCAGTAAGTAGTCTACACTAGGCAACATCTGGTTGGAACTGAAAACATTTGCTGGGGCCAGGAGGTCAGGGGCACAGACACATAGTGAAGCAAGAGGAAGTATAGCTTCCTGAAGTCACAACTTGAATGTCCAGGAGCAGATACTGCTCTCATCGAGCCCATGGACAAAAAGTTCTCTGAAGAGTGAGCAAGGCCAATATCCTGAGTTTCTATTATAGGCTGGCACCTTGAGATGAATTTGTTCTTACTGTCACCAAAACGGAAACCCTGGTGGTGTAGTGGTTAAGTGCTATGGCTGCTAACCAAAGGGTCGGCAGTTTGAATCCTCCAGGCACTGCTTGGAAACTCAATGGGGCAGTTCTACTCTGTTCTATAGGGTTGCTATGAGTCAGAATCAACTCGACAGCACTGGGTTTGGTTTTATTATCACCAAAACACTGTGGCATTGATCTTATTATCTAAGGCAATTAAGGCCCAGATAATTTAAACATCTTGTCCAAAGTCACAAAGTTAGTAAGCACCAAAACCAGAATCGAGCTCAGGGCTGTTCGATCCAGGTTCCAATTGCCCCTCACGATGCTGCTCTGACCCCAGACGACCCCCCTGCAACCTTTGTCAACCCAGATGTCAGCCTGCTTCTCCCTTGCCACAGGCTGCTATGCACATCCAGAAGAAAGCCCACCACCTGCAGGGTGGCACCCACTTGAGGCTTCCACTCTCATCTGGGCCACAGGGAAAACTCACTGTCTGCAGTCATCTTTCACACCATTTCCCAGAGTGACAATTCCAAGTTGCCATCATCCTAGTCAAAAGCCACAACTCAACCTGCCGATTTTTCTACCAGATGAAGAACTCAACTTCTAATTTGCTTCATTCACTTTTCACCAGCAATTTACCGAGCAGCGGAATGATGCAGTGATTAAAATTTCCCTCAGTAGGCCAGACTGTTTAGGTCCAAATACTGGCCCCTGCACTTTCCAGTTGTATGAGTTCAAGGAAGTTATTTAGCCTTTCTGAGCCTCATCGTCCTTATTTGTAAAATGGAAATAATAATAATATCGACCTATGGTAATTATTGGAGTCCCTGGGTGGTGCAAACTGGGCTACTAAAGGGAAGGATGGTGGTTCAAACCCATTCAGAAGTGCCTCAGAAGAAAGGCCTGGTGACCTATTTTGGAAAGGTCACAGCCATAGAAACCCCGTGGAGAGTAGTTCTACTCTGAAACTCATGGGGTAACCGTGAGTAGAAATCAACTTGACAGCAACTGGGTATGGTAATTACTGAGAGGTCTGAGTGAGTTAATGAATGTGATGCACTTAGAACACACCCTCTGAGCATGCTAGTTCTTACCTGTTCCTGCTCTGGTAATCCACAGTGACAATATAGGCATGGTCTCCACCTTAACTCTGACACTGGACTTAACTTTAATGCTAACACACGTAATTAGACAATTAATTACCGTTGAGTACTCTGAAACAAAAGTACAAATTGCAATCAAAGCTAGTACCAGGAGGGTTAGGATGAGCAGGAATTAACTTGATTAGGGATCATTAGCAAGCTATGTCTTACACAGTTTTAGTAAATAAAGTTTTATTGGAACACAGCCTCAGCCTTCATTTACGTATTGTCTATGGCTGCTTTCACTCTATAATGTTAGAGCTGAGTAGTCAATACCGTGACCATATGGCTGGCAAAGCCAGAAATATTTATAATCTGGTCCTTTAAGAAAACATCTGCTGATCTCTAATGTCATGGATTGAATTATGTCCCCCCAAAATATGTGTCAACTTGGTTAGGCCATGATTCCCAGTATTGTGTGGTTGTCCTCCATTTTGTGATTGATGTAATTTTCCTATGTGCTGTAAATCCTAATCTCTGCCTGTGATTAATGAGTTAAGATTAGATTATGCTAAAGATGATTAGGGCAAGATGTAACACCTTTACTCAGGTCACATCCCTGATCCAACCTAAAGGGAGTTTCCCTGGGGTTTGGCCTGCATCACTTTTTATCTTACAAGAGATAAAAGGAAAGGGAAGCAAGCAGAGAGTTGAGAACCTCATACTACCAAGAAAGTATCGCCGGAAGCAGAGTGAGTCCTTTGGACCTGAGATTCCTACGCAGAGAAGCTCCTAGTCCAGGAGAAGATTGATGACAAGGATGTTCCTCCAGAGCTGACAAAGAAAGAAAGCCTTCCCCTGAAGCTGGGGCCCTGAATTCAGACTTCTAGCCTACTAGACTGTGTTTGTTGAAGCCATCCACTTGTGGTATTTCTGTTATAGCAGCACTAGAGGACAAAGACATCTGAGCTAGAGAAAAAGGGCAAGGGAGACAATCCATGCAGAGGGTGTAGAAAGGCTGGTCTAGGGTTGAAGGACCTTGGAAAAGTTAAGTCCCTCAAACACAAACTCCCCCAACTTCCTAGCAAACCCACTGCTGTCCAGTCAATTCCAATGTATCTACATATACATTCAGCTTTGCCTTCTTTCCTCTGGTCTCTGAAGAAAATACAAATCTTCCCTCACTGAAGACAGCATCCTCCCCTCTGCTCAAGTTCTCCTCTCCTTTAAGAACTCTCCCGTCATTCAGTCAGTCTCTCTCTCTCTTCCCTATATTTTCAACCTCTGGCTCTTTTACTGGACCCTGTTCTTCACCTATCGCCTCTCAGGTACAGGCACCATCACCCTCCCAGGAATCTCAGTCCAGAAATCTGGGGATCATTCTTGACCACTGCTCCTCCTTCACCTTCACATATCCTGCAGATTATTTTTCCTTATCATCCATCCTTACTGCAACTCCCTCTCCATTGCCTATGTCAGGCTCTCCTTAACTCTCACCAGGACCACTGCCCTACCTCGCCCTGCCCTCACAACTAGTCGCGCTGCCTCCAGCCCCGGTCTTTCCCACCCATCTTTTTCACTTTGCCTTCAGAGTGATCATTCTAAAATGCAAATCTGACCATGTCACTTTACTGACTAAAATCTGTCAGTGACTCCCAATTTGTAAAGGATAAGAATCCAAACTTTTGAATAAGACATACGTATCTTTTTTTTTTTTTATCTCTGTATAATCTGCCTACCACACCTTCTACTTTATCCATGGCAAACTAGGACTATCTGCCCTATTGTAGCAATCAGTTATCATTCTTCTCGACTACCTAACACATTTGAACACCATCCTATATTTTGCAAATTTCTTACCCCATGAATATTTGTGGAAGAGGGTATAAGCCAGATATTCGCTTTCCTAGCCTCCCTTGCAGTGGAGTGCATGTTGCCTTGGGTGACATAAACTCATCCAGTCAGAGGCACCCAAGTCAGATTCTGAATTGGGTTAGGAACATGAAGAAGAATGCACAACACAGAATCCATCATGGTGAGGGTGGGGGAAGTGATGTACGGGTTCTATTGACAATTCCCAGTGCCCCCACTGTGGTGCCAGTGGTGAAAGTCACCATGAGTATATCCAGAAAAGGGGCAGGGATGTCTTCTCTGTTGTGCAATTTTGAGCATGGTTCCTGGGTTCATAGTCTCAAGCCTAGTGTTTCTATACTCCTAGAATTTCTGTGAGCTCCATGAATTTGTTTTTCTGCTTAGTCTAGCAGAATTAATTTCTGTTGTGTGAAACTAAGAAATCTGCCTGTTATACCTGTTAAGTCTTTTCTCACATTCCATTCCCACCTGGCAGAGAAAACGAACCTCTCCCTCTTTTTGTGTCACTACTTTGCCCCAACACGCAGACATACAAACACACAAAATATAGCAACTGCAAGACATGTATAATATTTATATGGATGGATGCCTCTTTCTTCTTTAATGTGAGCTTGTTCATTATTCACCAAACATTTATTATGTTTCTGAGAAACACTAGGCAGTGTTCTGTTGTTGTTGGGTGCCATGGAGTTGGTTCAAACTCACAGCAACCCCACGTGGCAGAGTTGGACTTTCCCATAGTTTTCTTGGCTGCAATCTTTACAGAAGCAGATCTCTAGGTCTTTCTTCTGCAAAGTTGTTGGGTGGGTTTGAATTGTCAACCTTTTTGTTAGCAGCTAAGCACTTAATCTGTGTGCCACTATGGCTCTCTAGATACTGCTCTAGGTCATGAGAATGCAGCAGAGAACAAGACAAAAAAGGTATTTATATTCATTGGTGTTACAGATTGATTGTGTTCACCAAAAAGATATGTTGAAGTCTTAACTTCTGTTCCTGTGAATGCTATCTTATTTGGGAAAATAGGGCTTTTCGCCCGAAGATATTATCAATTAAGCCATACTCAAGTAGGATGAATTTCAATCTCTTCAGTGTGGTGTCTTATAAAAGGGGGGAATAGACAAGGAGAGAGAGTGACACACGCACGGGAAGACACCATGTGAAGCTATGTCTACAAGCAGCAAAAGAATGCCAAGGAGCACCAACAGCCAGCAGAAGCTAGGAGAGAGTCTTGGAACAGTTTATCTCTCAAACCCTTCAGAAGGATTCAATATGGCCGATACCCTGATTGGACTTCTAGCTTCCAGACCTGTGAGAAAATAAATTTACGTTCTTCAAATCCACCTCATTTTGGCACTTCTCTAACAGCAATAGAGGGATATTAAGACACTAAGCATGGAGTGAGGATATTCTCTGTGTCTAACATGGTGGTGAGTGCCTGAAGTCAAAGACAAGTAAGATGCCATTCCTTCCTTCCACAATATAAACCCAATTGTTGCAGTTTTATAAGGATGCCATAACAAAGTACTACAAAGTAGGTGGCTTTAAAGAATAGAAATTTATTTTATCACAGATCTGGAGACTTAAAGTCCAAATCAAGATCTCAGCCTTGTCAATTCCTTCCTTGTTGGTAGCCCCTGGTGTTCCTCATTTCCTTGGTGATATTCACTTGGTACCTGTCTTATCCCCAAGTGTGCATTCCTCTATATCTAATCTGTTCTTTTTATAACTCAGAAGTGATTAGACTTAGAACCCACCCTATTCAGGGATGATCTGATTAACATTGCAAAGAAAATCCTATTTTCAAACAGGATTACATTCACAGGTTTTGGTGGAAATATTATTTAATCCATAGCACTTAGTAAACTAGTGAATGAAAGAATGACTTTTGGGGTTCAAGCCATTGCCCTGCCTCTATCTAATTTAACTTAATGACTAACACCTCATGGTCACTGTGACCTTCATCCTGAGCATTGCTCCACCACCCCGCACCATGGCTGTGGAAGTGGTGAAACTATGTGTCCTTATCTTGCTTGATTTTTACTATACCCCTGGAATAAGTATTGTATTCCCCTTAAGCAGCATGAAGCCAAAAGCTGCCTAGTTGCATGTTCTGGTTTTTGAGTTATGACTGACCAGGGGTTTTGATTTCCCTCTTCGTAGCCTCTTTAGTCTAACCTATCCAGGCCTTGAGAACGTAGTAGGTGCTCAGTAAAATTAGGTTACACTTGACTTAGTTGTTGAATATATGTGCATATATCCTCACAAACGGAACACGTGAAGACAGCCACAGAGTCTAATTTTTGCAGAAAAATTCAGAACGGCGTCTGATTACTGAGTTTGTTCCATTTCCCAAGAAATCATTTTAACCTTTAAACACAGAAGGTCAGCATCTCCTCTCTCTGCTCATGCATAATTCCCCTTGCCCTCTGCTCCTCAGCGCCTCAGCTACCCGCCTGAGAGAGAGCTGGAGTCAGCAGGAGGAAGAATGTGATGCTCAGAGGCCCAAGCCACCTCCCTGGGATTGACCGAGCCTTCGGAATATGTTGGCTGATTTGTTACATTATTAATAAAATTGCAAGAAGTTTGGGAGAAAACTTTTTCCCACCTAGAAAAACAGAATTTGTGCCACCCACTGTGCAAACTTAGAAGGATGAACATCAATATAGCAGAAAATAGTCCTTTAGAATCTTATTTGGTAGCCAGTGCCAGCACAGGACTTAGAAACAAAGAAGGGAGTGAGGTAAGTCAGCTGGGGCTAGTCAGGAATGCAAGTGGTTTAGACAACATGGGTGGGCCCCACACTGGGGCCAAGGAAATCCAGCCAGTCCCAGGTGCTCGTCTTTTCCCCTTTATTTGCACTTTTTTTTGTCTTAAGATTTATCCTTGGCTTGGAACTCTATATACAATAACCTACGCATTCCTTTTTGTCTGTCCCCATCGCTGTTACTGGCAAAAGCAGAAGTGCAAGCACACAGTGAACAGACAGACACACTTTCCTGCAGCCTTTTTTGGCTTCATCTCCACTTCTGCAGGTGGAAGTTTAGTTGACAGCCTTGCTGATCTCTTGGGCTCCTCCTTCACCACCCCTTTGGCCTAGCTAAACTTCCTTTTGGGATCTTGGCAGTGGGGAGGGCTCATACTGGAAGCCTGCAGGCTGTGGCATGCAGAGAACCTTCCAGAAGCTTGGCTGCCTGGTCGCTGCCACTCCACCTGCTGCCCAGCTGCGGGGTCCGTAGGGTTTTCAGTGGCTGATTTTTCAGAAGTAGATCACCAGGCCTTTCTTCCAAGACAACTCTGGGTGAACTTGACCCTCCTTTGGTTAGCAGCCAAGTACATTAACCACCCAGGAAATTAGTCATAGAGCCCAGGATTGTAGTAGAAGCTTTTTAGCAGCCATGTCATACAGCTAATGTGAAAAACATTACCTCTTCATAGAAGTCTTCCCTGACCCCCTAACTGAAATAGTGCACCATCATTCCATTGCCATGTTTTATATTTCTCTCTCACCACTATTGTCATCCAATATCATATAACTCATTTATTTATATATTTATTTGGATTACATATGGGTCCCTATGAGTTAGAATCAACTCAACAGCAATGGGTGCATTTTTTTCCTTTTTGGTTATTGTGTGTCAACTGTCTCCCCTATTAGAATGTAAGCTGATTGAGGGCAGTGTCCATTTTATTCACTACTGTGTCCCCAGTTCCTAGATCAGCACCTTGTACAACAAAGACACTCCATGAATATTTTATAAATTTATAAATAAATATATCCTGAACTGAAAACCCTAAGTCTTTTTCACTTGAATTGACCATAAGCCAGGCTTACCTCATCTCTATTTGTGCAATGATGAGCTTCTAACTAAAAATTCAGCTTTTTCTTTCAGGGTTCAGCCCATTTTTCCAGGCTTTTAAGTTTTTTGTGTTGGCTCCAACACAATTATGGTTCCTTTCAACCTTGTGTCAATGTCCCCAAAACTCAAGCAGCATGCCCTTGTCCCTCCGTGTAAGTTATTGATAAAATATTGAACATACAGGCCCCTCACATGCCAGTACATATGTCCCCTCAGGACTGGATTAATTATTTTAAATCACTTGAGCCAGGAATCATTGAGGAAGAGGCTCTCAGATGAGGAAGAGAGTGTAGAGAGTGACTGGAAACCTCCATTTGGCAAATAGGAATTCCAAGGCCACCAACAGGGAAGTGAGTGACAATATGATGGCCCTGTGATTTTCCCACAAGGCCTCTCCTTGACGCCATGCAAATTGCAATGATGAGTTCATAAAGCTTCACCTATGTAAAATAAATAATTTTCAAATCCTGAAAACATATTCTGTCCTTGTAGAGTAGGAGTTTCCACACTAACAAACTGCCAGGGTGGCCTTGGGCTCTGATGGCCGAATCCAGAACCATGGCTGACAATAGGTTCCATCCACAAGGCTTATCTCTTCTTTATCTTTTCCAATCTCTGAGCGTGCTTCATGCACAGTAGCTGAGAGGATTAGGAAGGCTGCCGAGCCGAGCCCTTGGCTCCCCCATTTCTCACTCATTCCTTCCTTCTCCCTCTTCCTGAGGCATACAGGGTTCTCCCCATCAAGACTTGTCAACTTATTTAGATGGAGTGCAAATGCCAAGAAATATAGATGGGCAAGGGCCAGCAGATACTCAAAGACAGAGGTTTCCCGGCACTTCTGAAAGCATAACATTCTTTGGCTCTCAATGACCAGTTGAGAATTTAGAGAAAGTGTGAAACAACCTGAAATGCACAGGTAAAGGGAAAAGCCTGTCACTAAATGTATTTGTTTGATGGATGAATGAATGACTTCAGTCAATGAAAAAAAAATTAAATACACATAGTGGAAACTGTTGGTGCTCCACAGAGATTCAACTCAGTGTGTTGGTGGCTAGTGGTACACAGCTGCCACTTCTCAGGAGACCTACTCTTCCAAATGGACTTCAGGTGGAATTACACCTAGTGCCTCTCCTCTTAATGTTGGATCCAGGGAGACCAACATTAGGGGGCAACGCACACTCCAGAGCTCACTGTGAGACTAGGGTGAAGCTGAGACGACATCCTTTCTTCGCTTTCTTCCCCTGCCTTATCCTGCTTCCCTCAACCTATTTCTGATAAATCCGTTGCCTTTGAGTCGATTCCGACTCATAGTAGCCCTACAGGACAGAGTAGAACTGCCCCATAGAGTTTCCAAGGAGTGCCTGGTAGATGCGAACTGGCGACCTTTTTGGTTAGCAGCTGTAGCACTTAACCACTATGCCACCAGGGTTTCCACTTTTTCTAATGTATTAAAGGAGTGCTATCATCACTTCTGATACAAAAAAAAAAAAAAATTTGATAGCACTCCTTTAATACATCACTTTCTCAAGAATCCCCATCCCAAGCTCTGTTTCTAGAGAAGCTAACCTAAGACAACCTATTTTCACAATATGCAGTCTAGTATTGTATACTGAAACTGGCCCCTTACCATCCTTTTAAATTCCCTCCACCCCATCATCCATCTCTTGCCCCCAGAACTCAATGCCATCACACTTCCATTTCTGAGAAGCGCTCAGGTTTCACACAGCCATGATGTTTATGGCAGCCATGACTTCCCTCCTCTCATAATGCCAAGGTACTCAGATGTAAACTGTCTGGAGTCACGGTTTTAGACCCAAGGTGAACAGCTTCGCTTGACAAGAGTCTCAAAGCTGCCAAAAGATGCCTTCAGTTACACGAACAGTACCCGATGTTGCTGTCATTAATTATTTATGGAACAGATTTGGGGAGAAGGAAGAGGCAGAGGCAGGTGGTAAGACAGGCAACACAGAGATAGAAACAGAAAAAAAGATTCACATGTGCTTATTTTGAAAGCGCACAAGGTGGTCTCCTCCCCACGCTCCACCTGGAGAAGTAATAACCCAGGCAGCTCTCTGCCACCGACTCCTCCCTTTCCTCCCCTCTGGGAGGACTAGAATGAAGAAGGTGCTCCAACTTTTCAACCTGCTCAGTTTCAGATTTGGAAGGCCTTCAAAGAGCAGGCCTAGTTTGGACACTAACTGTGGTCTGGAAATATTCCTGCAGCCCTGGGTCCCATGTCTGTATATGTCTTGAAGGTTTGGGAAGCCTGTAAAGGGCCTTTGGTCTCCTCATTTCTCATCCTTTCCTTCCTTCTCCCTGAGCTGCTCAGTCCTTTCTTCTGCACCTCTTTCCTACCACCTTCTGCATCATTCTCAGGAGATGAGCTTATCTCCAACCTCACATAAAGAGTAGAATGCAGCAGATGTGAATTCCTTACCCTCTCACTTAGGCACACGCACACACACACACACAAACACACACAACTCACGTTCGTCTCTACCCATCCTTTCCTCCCAAAAGCGTAGAAGCCACAGCCCCTCTCCTAGAGTAACCCTCTTAACCCTGTTCTCCTAGACCCCATCCCATTGTTTCTCCTTCTCTCCCACATCTTCAGCCCCTCCAACACTACAAGATTTTCCTCTGAGCATTTTATTGTGGTGAAGTCTCACATCTTAAAAATAAGTGGAAAGAAGCCATTCTCAACCGATTACCTCACCCGCAAGCTACAGTGAAAATAGAAAGCATCAGATGGGCACCCCTCAGCCTCCTCCCCCACCATATCTACAAGCCTACCTGAGCCCCATCCAGTGGAAGCTGTGTCACTGCTGCAGAACAACATCACCTGTGCCCCAGATCCAATCCTTTCCCACCTCCTAAGGCAAGTCACTTTTTTGTTTAATTATACCCTCTTTTAAAAATTTCTTTTTTTTTTCTTTGCCAGCTCTTCTTTCTCTTCCCGTCTTTAAACCTGGTTCTTCACCATGAGCTCCTCAACTCTCCTCTTTGTTCATTCACTCTCCTGGCTTCCAATGTCTGTATGCTAATAACCCCTAAGACTGCATCTCAGCCTAGATCTCACCCCTGCATGTGTCACGGGTGTAGCAGGCTCCGAAAGGACAAGAGTCTTGAGCAACTGAAACTAAAATTCTCTCACACACATCCCATTTTCTCTTTACCTTTAACGGCTCCTTTTTATCAATCTGCACTTTCATCCAGCTGCCCAATTCAGAGAGACCTAGATATGGTTCCTGACCCTTAGTTTCCTTCTGTTAGCCAGTAAATCACTGTCCCATCCTTATGTCTACTACATGTCCCTCAAATCCATCTCCTTCTCCTCATTTCTTAAAGAGGCCACCATCACCTGACCTTGTATCACTGGAGTAGCCTCTGTCCTATCATGCGCTCCTCTCCACCCCCACCCGCTGCAGCTAGATCTCTGCAAAATGCAAATTAGAGCTTCTTACCCTCTCCTTAAACCCCTTTTCTGAATATCTGCTCACTTTCACGGTCCTCCACCCAGGAGAAATAGATTCAGAGAAGAGAAATTGAGCAGAATGCAGCAAATCTGGGGGCAGGAAAATTATTGATTCGTATATTTGTTCATTCATTAAATTATACCTTCAAAACTTAAAGTTAGTCCTTCTGGGAGTCTCCAAACCCAAGCACTTAGTTTCCTTGCTTATTTCCTTCATAGCACTTACCTTCTTTTTTATTGTTTTATTTAACACACTATTTTTTTTTTTAACTCAAAAAACAAAAATCTCTCTCTCGTTTAAGAATGTAAGTTCCTTAAAGAAAAGGTACACTATCTGTCCTGTGTGGTCTTGTATCCACAGCCCCATAATAGCACATTGTACCCATTCAACATATATTTATGGAATAAATGAATAACCAGATTTGCACATGGTAGTTTCTAGCCAGAGTCTGTTGTAACAACACAAGTTTGAGAACAAATTTGCCCTCATCAATCACTAAGCGTGTCACCAAGTACCTGACATGCTCAAAGCTGGTGGGACGGGGTGGGCACTAGGTACACAAATAGGAAAGGTATGATCTATACACCCAAGTTCCTCTGTGGAAGGATATCACCAAGGTGCAAAAGACTAACAGTCAGCAATATGTGGCCAAAACTCTCCTCGCCCAGTGGAGCTGTCAGGCTTATAGTTGGAACTATCCAGCCCACAGGAGCTAGGCCCTGAGGAACCTTCTTATCCCTATGCTTTATATTTATTCAGTCCCCAGGCAGCTATTCCATCTGCTCGGAACCCAGAAAGAGGGAGAATTGCCCTCTACTCTGTATCCTTGCAGGAAAACATGAGGAGGGTATTCAAATTTATAAGGGGAGAAAGAGGAGATAGTGGGATTGGGCTGAAGAAGAAATGAAGAGAAAAAGAGGAGAGGAGAATAGGAAAGGAAAAAAAACACCACAGCTCATATCTCTACATCTGCCGCCTACTATCCTGATCCCAGACCCGAGCATGGCTCAACCAGACTATGCTACATCCTTCTCACCAGCCTCCCTCCTCCTCTTCTTTTCTCCCTACAATCTAAGCTACAGCCAGTATCTGAAGTGATCTTTTGAAAACATAAATCAGATTATGCAGATTTTGTCACTCCCCTGCTTAAAATCCTCCTTGGCTTCCCCCCACAATGAAAATAAAATCCAAACTCCATGTTCAGTCTTGAAAATCCCTAGACGATTTGGTATCTGCCTCTTGTAGTCTGGCTCCAGCCACAGTGAACTTCTTTATGTGCCTGAAAAGCACCAGGCTTGTTACAGCCTCAGGGCCTTTGCCTTAGATTCCCTTTCTGTCTGGAATGCTCTTTCTCCTGATCTTCATTGGGCTGCTTCCTTCTTGTCATTCAGTTTAGATGTCACCTCTGTGAAGCCTTCCTTGACCACCCACTCTAACCACAGTGCACACACTCCATTACATGCCTGAGTTTTAATTCAGCACAACACTTACCACCATTTGAATCTTTCGCATTCATTTTTTTCTACATTCCCCCATGTATTCCTTTTGATGCTTAACAAATTACCACTTAGCAACTTAAAACCATACCCATTTATTAGCTTACAGTTCTACAGGTCAGAAGTTCAGGCATGGAGTAGCTGTATTCTCTGCTCAGGGTGTTACAAGGCTAAAATAAATGTGTCACCTGGGCTGCATTCTCTTCCGAACCTTAGGATTCCAAACTCATGTGGTGGTGGCAAAATTTATTTCCTTGCTCTTGTAGGATTGAGGGCCCCATTTCCTTGTTGGCTATCACCTGAGGGCCATTCTTAGCTTATAGAAACTACCCACATTCCTTGGCCCAGAAGCTCTGGCCATCTCAGGCCCTGAAGTTCATCTCAAGGACTGAGGCTATCAAAAATCTCTGCACACCTGCAATCCAGTTGTCCTCCAGTGGACCATGGAATAGTACCATCACAAAGAAAATGGTCATTAAGTATTCATTTGTTGAAGAATTTAAAAGAAAGAAGATCTCCTCTGGAAACTAGAGGTAGAGAGGGTTGGAAAGATGGGGATGGGGTGTGCACAAAACAGAAGCCGTGAGCCAATTAAGTGCCTCTGATCTCCCTCAACTCATGCCTATCCAAGAGCTACTTTTGCCCAAGGCCCAACTCACCTCCTCCAGGAAGCCCCCCCGATCCCCTAATTTGAGGTCTTCTGCACTAAATGCCTATCTAACTCATTTGGTCCTTTCTTGGGAGCTGCCTTTTGACATCTTGCTCCTATTATAGGATAGTATGACAAGTTTTATTTGCTGTTCATAATTTGCCATGCCCATGTCTTAAGTCCCTGTCTCAGCTGCAGTCTCTTCTTGGAAGTTGGCCATGTCTCACCCATCTTTGTCTCATCCTAGTGCAGAGTGAGCACATTCTGGATGTGCACATCTCTCAGGACCTGCTTGATGGTTTGGAATTGAGATCTACAGCCATCAGGAATTACGAATTAGCCTAGCATGCAGTGGATGGTCATAGGGCAAAGCATGCTGGGGTACAGGGCAGTGGAGGATCTCACCAGTGCTGTAGTACAAGCAGCAGGAACACACGATGATGTCCTAGAGCCCATGAACAAGAGACAGAGAGAATAGAAAGTCAGAGAAGGCATAGAAAAAGGGAAGGAAAAGCACTCAGACCAAGAGTGTGATTCTGCCTAAAGGTGGTCTTCATTGCAGCTCTATCAGTAGCCACATCCCACTAAGCCACCCATCTATGCAAACCCATGGTACTTCCTTTGGTCAAAACCTGAGGCAGGGGGCGGAGCCAAGATGGCGGACCAGGCAGACGCTACCTCAGATCCCTCTTACAACAAAGACACAGAAAAACAAGTGAATCGATCACATACATAACAATCTACGAACCCTGAACAACAAACACAGATTTAGAGACGGAGAACGAACTAATACGGGGAAGCAGCGATTGTTTCCAGAGCCTGGAGCCAGCGTACCAGTCAGGTACGGCACAAGCACAGAGAGCTGCTCCACCCCCCTGAACTAACCCCGGGAGGGAGACCAGCCGGAACCGCGGGCAGCGTTGGACACAGCCGGTAGGAGAAGTCCCCGGCAGGCAGTGACTGGTCTTGGAACAGGAAGAGCAGCGTCCCAGCCGGGGAACCGTCTCGCCGGGATTTGGACTGGACGCAGGTACGGCATAAACACGGAGAGCTGCTCCACCCCCCTAAACTAACCCCGGGAAGGGGCCCAGCCAGGTCACGCGGGCAGCGTGGTACACAGCCGATAGAAGAAGTCCCCGGGAGGCAGCGACTGGTATTGGAGCGGGGAGAACAGCGTGCCAGCCGGGACACTCGGTCACGGCACAAGCACAGGGAGCTGCTCTACCCATCTGAACTAACCCCAGGAGGGGGCCCACCTGGTTCGCGGAGGAGGCACGGCCACGCGGCTAGAGGGACGAGAAGTCCCTGGGAGGCAGCGACTGATTTTGGAGTCGAGAGTGCACCGTCCCAGTAGGGGAGCCTTGACGCTGGGTGTGGGGCTGGAAGCGGAGGATCTGTCCGTGACTCCAGCGGGCCAGACCCCCCGGGGGCAATCTCCACACAGCCAGCACACATAGGCAACGTGCCTGCAGGAATCTCAGATATAATAGTCATTCCAAGCAAGACAAGCAACACTGGCTATATTCTGAGGTGCTACTCTCCTATCTCTCTGTTCCCTCCCCCACCCTTCCCAGGCGGCTTCATTAACATCCGAATAGCCTGAGCCAGAGGGAGAACTCTGATAGGGGTCTGACTGCATTTTTTTTTAGTGGATTTTCTGGAAAAACTAGTTTCCCAGTGATGGCTCGGAGACAACAATCCATATCAAACCACATAAAGAAGCAGACCATGACAGCTTCTCCAACTCCCCAAACAAAAGAATCAAAATCTTTCCCAAATGAAGATACAATCCTGGAATTATCAGATACAGAATATAAAAAACTAATTTACAGAATGCTTAATGATATCACAAATGAAATTAGGATAACTGCAGAAAAAGCCAAGGAACACACTGATAAAACTGTTGAAGAACTCAAAAAGATTATTCAAGAACATAGTGGAAAAATTAATAAGTTGCAAGAATCCATAGAGAGACAACATGTAGAAATCCAAAAGATTAACAATAAAATTACAGAATTTGACAACGCAATAGGAAGTCAGAGGAGCAGACTCGAGCAATTAGAATGCAGACTGGGACATCTGGAGGACCAGGGAATCAACACCAACATAGCTGAAAAAAAACCAGATAAAAGAACTTAAAAAAATGAAGAAACCCTAAGAATTATGTGGGACTCTATCAAGAAGGATAACCTGCGGGTGATTGGAGTCCCAGAACAGGGAGCGGGGACAGAAAACACAGAGAAAATAGTTGAAGAAATCCTGACAGAAAACTTCCCTGACATCATGAAAGACGAAAGGATAGCTATCCAAGATGCTCATCGAACCCCATTTAAGATTGATCCAAAAAGAAAAACACCAAGACATATTATCATCAAACTCACCAAAACCAAAGATAAACAGAAAATTTTAAAAGCAGCCAGGGAGAAAAGAAAGGTTTCCTTCAAGGGAGAATCAATAAGAATAAGTTCAGACTACTCAGCAGAAACCATGCAGGCAAGAAGGGAATGGGACGACATATACAGAACACTGAAGGAGAAAAACTGCCAGCCAAGGATCATATATCCAGCAAAACTCTCTCTGAAATATGAAGGCGAAATTAAGATATTTACAGACAAACACAAGTTTAGAGAATTTGCAAAAACCAAACCAAAGCTACAAGAAATACTAAAGGATATTGTTTGGTCAGAGAACCAATAATATCAGATATCAGCACAACACAAGGTCACAAAACAGAACGTCCTGATATCAACTCAAATAGGGAAAGCACAAAAACAAACAAATTAAGATTAATTAAAAAAAAAAATACACATAACAGGGAATCATGGAAGACAATAGGTAAAAGATCAAAATAATCAAAAAGAGGGACTAAATACAGGAGGCATTGAACTGCCATATGGAGAGTGATACAAGGCGATATAGAACAATACAAGTTAGGTTTTTACTTAGAAAAATGGGGGTAAATAATAAGGTAACCACAAAAAGGTATAACAACTCCATAACTCAAGATAAAAGCCAAGAAAAACGTAACGACTCAACTAACATAAAGTCAAACACTTTGAAAATGAGGATCTCACAATTTACTAAGAAAAACGCCTCAGCACAAAAAAGTATGTGGAAAAATGAAATTCTCAACAACACACATAAAAAGGCATCAAAATGACAGCACTAAAAACTTATTTATCTATAATTACCCTGAATGTAAATGGACTAAATGCACCAATAAAGAGACAGAGAGTCACAGACTGGATAAAGAAACACGATCCATCTATATGCTGCCTACAAGAGACACACCTTAGACTTAGAGACACAAACAAACTAAAATTCAAAGGATGGAAAAAAGTATATCAAGCAAACAATAAGCAAAAAAGAAGAGGAGTAGCAATATTAATTTCTGACAAAATAGACTTTAGACTTAAATCCACCACAAAGGATAAAGAAGGACACTATATAATGACAAAAGGGACAATTGATCAGGAAGACATAACCATATTAAATATTTACGTACCCAATGACAGGGCTGCAAGATACATAAATCAAATTTTAACAGAATTGAAAAGTGAGATAGACACCTCCACAATTATAGTAGGAGACTTCAACACACCACTTTCGGAGAAGGACAGGACTTCCAGTAAGAAGCTCAATAGAGACACGGAAGATCTAATTACAACAATCAACCAACTTGACCTCATTGACTTATACAGAACTCTCCACCCAACTGCTGCAAAATATACTTTTTTTTCTAGCGCACATGGAACATTCTCTAGAATAGACCACATATTAGGTCATAAAACAAACCTTTGCAGAGTCCAAAACATCGAAATATTACAAAGCATCTTCTCAGACCACAAGGCAATAAAACTAGAGATCAATAACAGAAAAACTAGGGAAAAGAAATCAAATACTTGGAAAATGAACAATACCCTCCTGAAAAAAGACTGGGTTATAGAAGACATCAAGGAGGGAATAAGGAAATTCTTAGAAAGCAACGAGAATGAAAATACTTCCTATCAAAACCTCTGGGACACAGCAAAAGCAGTGCTCAGAGGCCAATTTATATCGATAAATGCACACATACAAAAAGAAGAAAGAGCCAAAAGCAGAGAACTGTCCCTACAACTTGAACAAATAGAAAGTGAGCAACAAAAGAATCCATCAGGCACCAGAAGAAAACAAATAATAAAAATTAGAGCTGAACTAAATGAATTAGAGAACAGAAAAACAATTGAAAGAATTAACAAAGCCAAAAGCTGGTTCTTTGAAAAAATTAACAAAATTGATAAATCATTGGCTAGACTGACTAAAGAAAAACAGGAAAGGAAACAAATAACCTGAATAAGAAACGAGAAGGACCACATCACAACAGAACCAAATGAAATTAAAAGAATTATTTCAGATTATTATGAAAAATTGTACTCTAACAAATTTGAAAATCTAGAAGAAATGGATGAATTCCTGGAAAAACACTACCTACCTAAACTAACACATTCAGAAGTAGAACAACTAAATAGACCCATAACAAAAAAAGAGATTGAAACGGGAATCAAAAAACTCCCAACAAAAAAAAACCCTGGCCCAGACGGCTTCACTGCAGAGTTCTACCAAACCTTCAGAAAAGACCTAACACCACTACTACTGAAGGTATTTCAAAGCATAGAAAATGACGGAATACTACCCAACTCATTCTATGAAGCCACCATCTCCCTGATACCAAAACCAGGTAAAGACATTACAAAAAAAGAAAATTATAGACCTATATCCCTCATGAACATTGATGCAAAAATCCTCAACAAAATTCTAGCCAATAGAATCCAACAACACATCAAAAAAATAATTCACCCTGATCAAGTGGGATTTATACCAGGTATGCAAGGCTGGTTTAATTTCAGAAAAACCATTAATGTAATCCATCACATAAATAAAACAAAAGACAAAAACCACATGATCTTATCAATTGATGCAGAAAAGGCATTTGACAAAGTCCAACACCCATTCATGATAAAAACTCTTACCAAAATAAGAATTGAAGGAAAATTCCTCAACATAATAAAGGGCATCTATGCAAAGCCAACAGCCAATATCACTCTAAATGGAGAGAACCTGAAAGCATTTCCCTTGAGAACGGGAGCCAGACAAGGATGCCCTTTATCACCGCTCTTATTCAACATCGTGCTAGAAGTCCTAGCCAGGGCAATTAGGCTAGACAAAGAAATAAAAGGTATCCGGATTGGCAAGGAAGAAGTAAAGTTATCACTATTTGCAGATGACATGATTATATACACAGAAAACCCTAAGGAATCCTCCAGAAAACTACTGAAACTAATAGAAGAGTTTGGCAGAGTCTCAGGTTATAAAATAAACATACAAAAATCACTTGGATTCCTCTACATCAACAAAAAGAACACCGAAGAGGAAATAACCAAATCAATACCATTCACAGTAGCCCCCAAGAAGATGAGATACTTAGGAATAAATCTTACCAAGGATGTAAAAGACCTATACAAAGAAAACTACAAAGCTCTACTACAAGAAATTCAAAAGGACCTACTTTAGTGGAAAAACATACCTTGCTCATGGATAGGAAGACTTAACATAGTAAAAATGTCTATTCTACCAAAAGCCATCTATACATTTAACGCACTTCCAATCCAAATTCCAATGTCATATTTTAAGGGGATAGAGAAACAAATCACCAATTTCATATGGAAGAGAAAGAAGCCCCGGATAAGCAAAGCACTATTGAAAAAGAAGAAGAAAGTGGGAGGCCTAACTTTACCTGACTTCAGAACCTATTATATAGCCACAGTAGTCAAAACAGCCTGGTACTGGTACAACAACAGGCACATAGACCAATGGAACAGAATTGAGAACCCAGACATAGATCCATCCACGTATGAGCAGCTGATATTTGACAAAGGACCAGTGTCAATTAATTGGGGAAAAGATAGCCTTTTTAACAAATGGTGCTGGCATAACTGGATATCCATTTGCAAAAAAAATGAAAGAGGACCCATACCTCACACCATGCACAAAAACTAACTCCAAGTGGATCAAAGACCTAAACATAAAGACTAAAACGATAAAGATCATGGAAGAAAAAATTGGGACAACCCTAGGAGCCCTAATACAAGGTATAAACAGAATACAAAACATTACCAAACATGATGAAGAGAAACCCGATAACTGGGAGCTCCTAAAAATCAAACACCTATGCTCATCTAAAGACTTCACCAAAAGAGTAAAAAGACCACCGACAGATTGGGAAAGAATTTTCAGCTATGACATCTCAGACCAGCGCCTGATCTCTAAAATCTACATGATTCTGTCAAAACTCAACCACAAAAAGACAAACAACCCAATCAAGAAGTGGGCAAAGGATATGAACACACACTTCACTAAAGAAGATATTCAGGCAGCCAACAGATACATGAGAAAATGCTCTCGATCATTAGGCATTAGAGAAATGCAAATTAAAACTACGATGAGATTCCATCTCACACCAGCAAGGCTGGCATTAATCCAAAAAACACAAAATAATAAATGTTGGAGAGGCTGCGGAGAGATTGGAACTCTCATACACTGCTGGTGGGCATGTAAAATGGTACAACCACTTTCGAAATCTATCTGGCGTTATCTTAAACAGTTAGAAATAGAACTACCATACAACCCAGAAATCCCACTCCTAGGAATATACCCTAGAGATACAAGAGCCTTCATACAAACAGATATATGCACACCCATGTTTATTGCAGCTCTGTTTACAATAGCAAAAAGTTGGAAGCAACCAAGGTGTCCATCAATGGATGAATGGGTAAATAAATTGTGGTATATTCACACAATGGAATACTACGCATCGATAAAGAACAGTGACGAATCTCTGAAACATTTCATAACATGGAGGAACCTGGAAGGCATTATGCTGAGCAAAATTAGTCAGAGGCAAAAGGACAAATATTGTATAAGACCACTATTATAAGATCTTGAGAAATAGTAAACCTGAGAAGAACACATACTTTTGTGGTTACGAGGTGGGGAGGGAGGGTGGGAGAGGGTTTTTTTATTGATTAATCAGTAGATAAGAACTGCTTTAGGTGAAGGGAAAGACAACACTCAATACATGGAAGGTCAGCTCAATTGGACTGGACCAAAAGCAAAGAAGTTTCCGGGATAAAATGAATGCTTCAAAGGTCAGTGGAGCAAGGGCGGGGGTCTGGGGAACATGGTTTGCGGGGACTTCTAAGTCAATTGGCAAAATAATTCTATTATGAAATCATTCTGCATCCCACTTTGAAATGTGTCGTCTGGGGTCTTAAATGCTAACAAGCGGCCATCTAAGACGCATCAATTGGTCTCAACCCACCTGCAGCAAAGGAAAATGACGAACACCAAGGCCACACGACAACTAAGAGCCCAAGAGACGGAAAGGGCCACATGAACCAGAGACCTACATCATCCTGAGACCAGAAGAACTAGTTGGTGCCTGGCCACAATCGATGACTGCCCTGACAGGGAGCACAGCAGAGAACCCCTGAGGGAGCAGGAGATCAATGGGATACAGACTCCAAATTCTCATAAAAAGACCAAACTTAATGGTCTGACCGAGACTAGAGGAATCCTGGAGGCCATGCTCCCCAGACCTTCTGTTGGCACAGGACAGGAACCATCCCCAAAGACAATTCATCAGACATGTAAGGGACTGGTCAGCAGGTGGGAGAGTGACGCTGATGAAGAGTGAGCTAATTATATCAGGTGGACACTTGAGATTGTGTTGGCAGCTCTTGTCTGGAGAGGGGATGGGAGGATAGAGAGAGAGGGAAGCCGGCAAAATTGTCAAGAAAGGAGAGACTGAAAGGGCTGACTCAAGAGGGGGAGAGCAGGAGTGAGATGTATGTAAACTTATATGTGACAGACTGATTGGATTTGTAAACGTTCACTTGAAGCTTAATAAAAGTTATTAAAAAAAAAAAAAACCTGAGCCAGGCAACTCAGAACTGTCCTCATTCTCCTTTCTCATTGTTTCTGGCGATGGTTGTGGTTAATGTTGGTGCAGATAAAATGATACAATGATGTTGGTGGTGAGGGTGATATATTTTGCCCTTGACTATCAAGGGGAGTAAGAAAAAATGACCTGGTATGACAAAAGAGCCTGCAAGCAGGATTGTCACAAATACACAGCCACAGTTAGGTAAGAGGAAGTTAATGGTCATGCCGTAGGTTCAGGAAAGACTCACTATTCCTAAAATGTGTCAAAAACTTATTGGAATTCTGTGCCTGGTTCTAGCCTCCCAAGCAAGGAAACTGGCACTTAGAGAGAGACCAGAGGGCAGCCTCAAAGGTGACAAGCAGACCAGGCAGCGGGGTCTGGGAGAAAATGTTAAAGAAGCTGGGATTATTCATCAAGGGAGAACAGGCAGGCAGGATTTAATATAATCTTCAAGTATCAGAAGAGTTCTTAGGCAATGCAATCTAAGTCTTGGCAGTGGCTACTGAGGATAGAGTAAGAGGAAAGGAGCTTAATCCCCAGCGTAAGAGATTTAGGATAGCTATGGGAAAGAATTTCCTGATGGTGAAGGTTGTTAAAAGTTGCAATGAAAGGTCTAGAGAGAGATTCGGGTCTGCTCTGGAAGCTTTTACAAACAGAAGAGATTATCCTCTGGAGGGGCAGTTTATCTCTAATCCTGCCTGAAGGCAGGGGAATAGACTCCATGACCTCAGGGTCTCCTTCAAACTTGTAAAGTAGGCCTTTCCAGAGCACTTTTGAGGAGGTAACATGCTTTAAGGAAGGCCCAGAGTGTTCCCAGAAATAAGAAGGGACCGATGCACGTGAGATCTCCTTTTCCTTTTCTGTATTTTAGCCTCAGTTGCCTCACACAATGGCCAGGATCTTCTGTAATCTCAGGTGTAATTAAAAAAATAAATAAAATAACAGTTGTTAAGTCGATTCTAACTCACAGCAAGCCCATGAGTTGCAGAGTAGAACTACAGTCCATAGGGTTTTCGTGGCTCTGACCTCTTGGAAGCTGACCATCAGGCCTTGCAACTCTGGGTAGGTTTAAACCTCCAACTGTTTAGTTAGTAGCCAAGCACCTAACTGTTTGTGCCACCCAGGGACTCCTAGGGATAATCGAGGGCACCTTGTACAAGAAAGTCAAGAGCAGCCTCAGACATGCAGAAATAGATGACTACCCACTCCGCAGTATACCACATACAACAGGGCCATGGCCATGGTCTTCCCATGGAGGCTCTGCATCTAATAAGCCATGTGAAATGCATGCTGATCTACCCAGGCAGGGGCAGTGGGAAACCTGAGGGGATTCCCAACCTGCTCTTGCTAGCCAAGATGGCAAAAGTGTCTGTTGTGCAGGCTCCAGCTTTCCCAATATTATGCTTCCACTCCCTGTCAGTCGAGTGACAGGCCTTCTGTGATCATGAGCCTGTGGCCAGCCGTTCAGCTTGGGCGGGGCCAGAGGAGAAGAACACATGATCGTGTGTACTAGACTGGGACACAGCCATGGGAGCCTGGTACAGACTGAGAACGGTGACAGGCATTCAGAGCCCTGGTGGAATGTCCTCAAGAGGCTCCTGGAGGAGGTCCAGTTTGGGAAGAGCTCTAAGAAAGGTGAGACGTGGGCAGAGAGAACACTGGAGTGCTTCCAAAGTGGTTTTGAAAATGCTGGCCAGGCATGTAAAAAACCCTAAGGACCACAGTTGGCTTGATGTTTTCTGTAAAATAAATGGCTGAAGATGGGACAACCTTCGACTTTCTGGAACCTGAGGGTCTGACTCTGAGCATTTTTTAAAGCCACAGGTAGAGTTGAAAGGGGCATGTCTTCCCCTCACCCTCTACCTACACAGAGGCTGATCTGGAGGGGTTCGTCATCCCTGCTATTTCATTCGTAAAACTCCCTCGACATCCTTTGGGAACCTTTTCCTTGACCTCCATATCTCTGTCTCAATTCTTTGTGTCATTTGCACCAGCCCCACCACTACATCCCACCATTCACACTCTAAGTCCACAACTCTCTACCTCCCACCATTCACACTTCTTAAGCCCACAGCTCTCTACCTCTCACTATTCACTCTTTATAAGTCCACTACACTCTACCTTCCACCATTCACACTTCATAAGTCCACAACTCTATACCTTTCACCATTCACACTCTGTAAGTCCACAGCTCTCTACCTTCCACCATTCATACTTCAGAAGTCCACAGCTCTATACCTCCCACCATTCACACTCTATAAGTACACAGCTCTATACTTCCCACCATTCACACTCCAGAAGTCCACAACTCTATTCCTCCTACCATTCACGCTTTATAAGTCCACAACTCTCTACCTGCCACCATTCACACTTCAGAAGTCCACAGCTCTGTACCTCCCCCCATTCACACTCTATAAGTACACAGCTCTATACCTCCCACCATTCACACTTCATAAGTCACAACTCTACACCTCCCACCATTCACATTCCAGAAGTCCACAACTCTATTCCTCCTACCATTCACACTTCAGAAGTCCACAGCTCTATACCTGCCACCATTCACTCTTCGTAAGTCCACAGCGCTATACTCTCCCCCACAAAAAGGTCCTCAAGCCAGAAGCCTCACTTCAAGGTTACCCTTCCTCCCAGAGGCTTAAAATGCCTGGCTTCTAGAAATTTCCACCTGGACTGCACTACCCTCCATTATCAAGTATACGGCGCTGGAGCAAAATGACCATGAATGTGTAGGAGAATAATCATGGAAATGCATTATTCTGTCCATTTTGCATACTATAACCAGACAGGAACTTGTTGCAAAAGCATATTAAGCATATAATCAGTTGCATTCTCAAGCCCAAATAAAGTTATTTTCATTTCATAAAGCAAGAGAGCAAGTCAAGTCATTAAGGAAATAGAAATGGGGAACTTAAATGCCTAATTGGAAGCTCTATTGCACTTGCAAAGTACCTTTGGTTTTTCTAAGAATTCAATGGAAACACAATGAGCTTGTAATTGCAGATAGATCGATGCCACATTCCTTCCTGACTAGAACAAAGGGAAAGCCCCTTCCTGCGGATTCAGCCCAGCCCCAGCTACACTCTAAATAGAAGCGAGACCCAGAAGGAAGCAAGTGGCTCCTGAAAACAGGAACAATCAAGGGGAGAGCCCAAGTTCCTTTCCTTTACACTAAACCTATGGCCACAGATAATTCTGGCATTTTGACTTTTCTACCTCACAGTTAAAATTTTGATGTTGATTTACTTATTGTGTATTACCTATGTACATTGTACAACATTATGCTAAGACAACCTGCGGAGCAATGAATTACTTAATGTGACCCCTCTAGCCGTGGTCTTTGTGACTCACATGCAATGACTGAGTGGGATTATGCAAATAAAGTATATGGAAGCTGTGATGGTTGGGGCTATGTGTCAGCTTGGTTAAGCCATGATTCCCAGTATTGTACGGTTGTCCTACATTTTATGTGTTGCAAATCCTAACCTCTATACATCAGTGAGGTAAGATTGGTGTGGGATATGGTGTGAGTCACAGCCTTGCAGGAGGACTTGACTCAAATCCCACCCTTACTCAAGTTACACCCTTCCCTGAGGCGTGGCCTGCATCCAAGGTATATATGTGGGTGCCCTGGTGGGGCTCTCTTCCTCTCTGCATCTCGATCCAGCATCTGGTTCATGATCATTTAACCTCTGGTTCTTGGGTCTTGAACCAGAGGCCTGCTGTCTGACCTGCCGATTTTGGGATTAGCCAGCTGCCTGTCATGTGACCTGATTTGGCAGTTTTGGCAGCCTTGTGAGCCAGCAGCCTGAGGTCTGACCTGGCGGGTGGGGTTCATCAGCCCCTGCAGCCATGTGGGTCAGGAGAAGCCTACACCTGACCCACAGATTTGGGACTTGCCATCCTCCACAACCATGTGAGCCATTTACTTGATTCAGTTCGTGAGTTCTGTGAGACGTTGCAGTGACTTACAGAACCCAAAGATGGGAAGGAGAGTACTGAGGGGAGGGGGAGTAGTTGACGTTAGAGATGATGGAGCAGTACAGCAGTTTGGAAAAGCTGGATATTTGGGACATCTTTAACGTCCGCTTCATAGGAATCAGCTTTGTGCTGATTCTTATAAAAGAAAATATTCATTTAACATTTCTGAGAACTTCAGTACCTTCATCTGTAAATGTAAAGGTGAAGCTAGATCAGTGGTTTTAGGCCTTGGATTCTACAGATGTGCCTTGGGAGCCGCTGAGGGGAGGGGCTGTGGGGGATGGATGGACAAGGAGGAGATCAAATGGACAAGAGTCTCGTCTCTTACCCCAACTCTCACTTCACTGAGATTGCTGCACTCGTATCTGTGTAATATTTTGGGACTCCATGTCAGATGATATTTGGGGGAAATGGGTTCAGCTGCTTAAATACACACAAACACATATGGAATTCACAGAGCTAAATCATCTCTGAGGTCTCTTCAGAGGTTTGAGAAATTCAAGCTATAGTCTCCCAATCTTACTGTGGAGATGAGAAAAAAGAAATTAAAAAAAAAAAAAAAGTTGCTTTGTCAACTCTGACTCACGGTGACCCCATGTGTGTCAGGGTAAAACCGTGCTCCATGAGGTTTTCAATGGCTGATTTTTCGGAAGTAGATCACCAGTTTTGTTCATGAGAACAAGCATTTCTTCCAAGGCAGCTCTGGGTGAACTTAAACGTCCAACTTTTCAATGAGCAGCTGAGGGCATTAATTGTTGCACCACCAAGCAACTAGAGAAGCCCTCATTGAATAGCGTGATACGAGAACTCAGTGACACATGAATTCTCTGGAGTGTGTACCCCAAAAGTTCAGAGGTAAAAAGTTAAATAAAGCTGCATTGTGTTTCCTGGGAGAGCCAGGCTTGGCCTGTTGGTTGATTCTGCACACACATGGTTTGAGACAGAGCAAGAGCAACTCCTGCATGTCCTATTTTTCGTAGAGAACATGGTTTTTCCAACTCATCTAAACTATGTCTCTTATGAGTTGGAAAAATGAGAGCATTCAGATGTACCTGGATGCTCAACGGGGTCCTGGTATCCTCTAATAAATAAGGTATTTTTACTTAGGACAATCTCTGTCTCAAAAAAGAGTTAACATCTTGGATCAGCACAAAGCATGGGAAGAATATTCTCCTCAGAGCTCAGATGATTTTTCTGAAAATTCCCAAAGAGCCCCCAAACCTAAAGGAGTGAACATCAGTACCTAATGGTTGAATATCAGGTACTTGGATACAGATAGGAGGGACATCTACGGCCTCTGAGCATAACAGGCTGCCATGTCCCCTTAAGAAGCCAGCCCAGCATGTACAGAAATGCTTAGCCTTGACTTTGCCTTCTGAGCTCTAGAATGTGTCCACACTGTACTCTCATATGCATTTTTCTCACTCAGTGGAAGTCTGTGGCCACCTTTACCTTCATGGAAGAGGAGACAAGAAGATAAAGTTAAAAAGTACTTCTATTCTGCTCTCCAGGAGGATCATGACACTAAGCATTTCCAACAGGGTGACTGTGAGCAAATCAACCTGACATGCACAGGTGGAAGTCCCTAAGTTGGATTAGGTCCCTAATTACATTAACTATGAGACCAACTCAAAACCACTGCCGTCGAGTCGATTCGGACTCATAGCGACCCTATAGGACAGAGTAGAACTGCATTATAGAGTTTCCAAGGAGCTCCTGGCGGATTTGAACTGCTGACCTCTTGGTTAGCAGCCGTAGATAGCACTTAACAACTGCGCCACAAGGGTTTCCACTATGAGACCACAGGCCCATAATAGATGGCCTGATCCAGTCCCACCCAGTCACATCTGCCACACCAATGAGCAGGGTGATCACTTCTCTGTCCTTAAGCTCTGTCTATTGGGAATGCTCCAGGTTATGAAACTCAACTGCTCTCCCAGCGTAAGAGATGGCTGGATTTGCATGGGCAGCTGGGACTGGTCTGTAATTAACAAAACTCTCACTTTCCCCAAGAATCTAACCACAAACAGACAACAGGTCCCTGGAGAAATGGAAGGGTGTGGAGAGAAGAAGGGGAGTGAAGCAGAAGCCCCAGAGAGAGTGATAAATGGCTAGACTTTTTGGCTGAACTGGTTATTACTGAGTGTTTGCCATTTGTCCCATGTATTTTTAAAACATACAGTTAAGGAGCATTTATTAAAATGTTTTTAAGTTGTCCTTCTTAAAAAGAGACTCTGACAGGCCACTCAGTATACTGCAAAGGTGGGTTAAATACTATTATCCCTGCCACAAAGATAGGGAGACATCAGTATAATGGATTACCTTAATTTCCCAGAGACATGTGGTGAATTCATTACTGGAGGGAGAAAAAGGTGAAGAAAAAGAAAATCAGATTTAAGGGGCCTTGGCTGCCTTGGCAGGAAAGCCGAGACAAGCACCAAACCTCTGAGGGTGCCGCTCCAAACACATAATCCTTAGAAATGCAGGCATCTTCAGGAGCTCCGAATTAAAATATGCAGCAAAAACAAATTGACCACACCCCAAACCACGATGGTCCACCAATCTGCCTTGCACTACAGGGAGAGGGGGGAAAAGAATCCAGACCCTAATTTAGCTCAGGAGCTTGTTTTCTTACACTGACAAATCTTTCTAAAAATGATTTCCTGATTAGAGGCAAAAGAATCAGGCCAAAACTCTCTGAGATTGTTGTCCTGTCAGCATATTAATCGAGTTCCTTAGCAACCCCCTCCCCTCCACTTTGAGGAAGGAACAGCACCTCTGCCAGTTTGCGCCACATTCAATAACTTGAAGCTGGAGAAGCTTCAGCAACTGTGATGATTCACAGCTTAGGAGTGAGGCTCGGACATGGAGGCTGATGTGAGGATGGAACACTGGCCAGTGGCAGGACCTGGGCAGGCGAATGCAAAAGGAAAGAGGGGAAAGCGGGGCTGCTGCCATGTCCGTGTATATCTTCGTTGTTGTTGTTGATGCCGTCTTCACAATCAAGTCCTTTGTTGTGTCCACTGTGTACTTTTAGTGCCTTTCAACCTAGGGGGCTCATTTTCCAGCACTACATCATACAATATTTTTTTGTGATTCACTGGGTTTTCATTGGCCGATTTTCAGAAGTAGATCTCCAGGCCTTTCCTCCTAGTCTGTCTCAGTCTGGGGGCTCTGCTGACACCAGGCCACTCTGGGTAATCCTGCTGGTATTTGAAGTACTGGTGGCATAGCTTCCAGCATCGCAACAACATGCACGTCATCGCAGTACGACAAACTGATAGAGATGGGAGCTATTCTTACTTGAAACTAAAACCAAACCAAACCTGTTGCCATGGAGTCATTCCAACTCAGAGCGACCCTATAGGACAGAGTAGAACTCCCTCATAAGAAGTCCAAGGAGCAGCTGATGGGTTTCAACTGCAGTCCTTTTGGTAACAGCTGAGCTCTTAACCACTGGGCCACCATGGCTTCTGCTTGCAACTATCACCTACAAATTCATAGCTTCACATATAAAAGACACACTAGCAATCGCCTAGGATTAACTCAGCATTTCAGCCCACACAGGTCTTTCCTTTGTGACAGTAGGGATCCCAATACTTCTGCATAGCTGGTCTGTCTTTTTCTTCCCAGACTTAAAGACAGAAAAAATGGTAAACAGAAGTCAAGTCCATGAAGAATAAGGAAAAAGTTTTTTCTGAACAAATTTTGTTTTCTTTGTCAGAAACTTGGAGGATAATTGTGGAATTTTCAGAATCAGTTGGAAAGAAAGGAAAATCATGACTTCACTCATTGATTAAACATTTGTTACACATTGACGGTATGCATGGTCCTGTCCTTTGTGATTTCAGATCATTACTTCCAGCAGTGACCCCTATCAATGAACCTTAATACTAGAAAAGACCATCAGCTCCAACCATCTCATTTTCCAGATGAGAAAAGGAGGTCTGGTGAGGTTGACTTGCCTGGGTCATGACTGATTTACCGACAGATCTAAAGCATGGATTCAAGTATTTCTGCTACAGCTACTAATTCATAAAATAGACTAGATGCTTCAAAACTAGATTTGTATCATCTCAGTTTGAGAAAGGGAAAAGTGAGATTCAGTTTGCCAATATTCACATCCTTGCAGGAGATGATATTATTCCTAAGCCAAAACATATTGGTAAATTCTCTAATTTAGTCAGATGATGTCTCACTTTACATGATAAATGGTTCTAAAAAGTTGCATGCAAATCAAATTTTTGTAAATTGAATTACTTTTTTAAAAGCACAAGACAGATTGCTTTGTAAAGGAACCCTGGGCCGAAAATGAGAAGTATTTCTGCAATTTAAATAATAACTACCTCCATAACTTATCTCTTCTGTAAATTCATAATTTAATATTCCTTAGTTTTGTTTATCATCACTTGTTTAAAAAATAAAGATCTATCCTTATACAGCTAGTGTCACCAAGGAGTTTGAAGCACATTAATTATAAATAATAATATGCTCCTACATATCCTTAGGAACTAATAAGGAATTGGTACACCCATTTGACAGATGAGAAAAGTCAAGGCACGGAGTAAAGACAGATCCAAGATCACAGAGAAAATCAATGATATATACAAGATGTCCAAGTGTTCTTGGTTAGGAATCCTGTGGTTGTGTGTGTGTGTGTGTTTGACAAAATAATTTCATTAAGTGTTGACTTTTTCCAAGGCCAGACACTGAAATTGCAAAGATGAAAGAGATAAGATCCCTCTTCTTAAGGTTCTACGACCTACTGGGAAGAACACATGTAAACATTAATTCTAACTCAGTTCTGTGCATGAGTCTTGTCTCTTTAACGAAACTTTGAGTTCCTTGGAGGCAGTCCCTATACACTGGGTTATATTCTGTTCTGCTGTGGAAACCCTGGTGGCATAGTCGTTAAGAGCTATGTCTGCTAACGAGAAAAGGTTGGCACCTTGAATCCACCAGGCACTCCTTGGAAACTCTCTGGGGCTGTTCTACTCTGTCTTATAGTGTCGCTATGAGTCAGAAATGACTCAATAGCAATAGGTTTGTTTTTTTTGGTAGGACATTCTGAGGCAGCTATCAACCCCCAGAGATTCATTCCCCTCATCACAGGTATGTGGACATCAAGGAAATCGATGAGGCATCTCAAATGCACATGCTTTAGGAGTCCAGGAAGACAGCCTCATATCCTGCTTTCTGTCCGGTCATTTGACTCACCTACAAAACATGGAGAGTAAAAATAAAATGCTTGATGACGTGTTCACAGGTCAATCCAGGACAACATGTTTTTACTGAACTCCCATCATATATTCAGCCCTAAGCTAAACACTGTCGGGTAGATAAGGAGAGAACTTGTAGGCTCTGCTTCGGAGAAGCCCAAAATTCAATTAGAGAGACAAGGCTCACCCACAAAACTAAGTTAGAGTTAATGTTAACATGGGTTGTTCTCAGTAGACTGTAGAACCTTAACAAGAGGAATATTATCTCCTTTATTTTTCCAATTTTAGTGATTCGTCTTGGAAAAAATCAGTAGCCAGTGAAGTTTTGCCACATTAAATTAGGAAAACTTAGGGGGATTGGGAAGAATGTTACCTGCAAATATCTGGAAAGCTGATATAGAAGAGATGGAATAAATACATTCTTTGTCTCTCTAGAATGAAATTTTCTTATCAGCAAAGTGGGGACAATTATAATACCAATCTCATGGTGTTGTTTTGGTGCTTAAGTGGCATGATATATCTAAAGCATTTAGCACCTCTCTGGCACACAGTGGGTACCCAATAAATTGTCGTTGTTGTTGTTGTTAGGCGCTGTCGAGTTGGTTCTGACTCATAGTGAACCCATGTATAACAGAATGAAATGTTGCCTGGTCCTGCGCCATCCTTACAGTGTTAGGTATGTTTGACCCCATTGTTGTAGCCATTCTGTCAATCTATCTTGTTGAATTGGGTCTTCCTCTTTTTTGCTCACCCTCTACTTTACCAAACATGATGAACTACTCCAGGGAATCAGCTCTCCTGATAATACGTCCAAAGTAAGCAAGAAGTCTCGCCATCCTCACTTCTAAGGAGCCCTGGCGGCACAATGGTTAAGCGCTTAGCCACTAACTAAAAGGTTGGCTGTTCAAACCCAACAACAAATCTCTGGGAGAAAAGACCTGGTGATCTGCTCCCATAAAGATTATAGCCTAGGAAACCCTATGGGGCATTTCTACTGTATCCTATAGGGTCGTTATGAGTCGGAATCAATTAGATGGCACATGAAAATGACAACAGTACCATTAAGTCAGCTCCTACTCATAGCTACCTTATGTATAACAGAACAAAGTGTTAGCTGGCCTCATACCATCTTCGTGATTGTTGATATATTTCAATCCATTGTTGTAAACTATTGTGTCAATCCACTTCATTGAGGGTTTCACTTGTTTTCACTGATCCTCTACTCTTCTAACATGATATCCTTTTCTAGCTCTTATTCTTTCCTGATGATGTGTTCAAAGTAACCCATCCAAAGTCTTTTCATCCTCAATTCTAAGGAATATTCTAGTTGTATTTCTTCAAAGACTGGTAAGTTCATTTTTCTGGTAGTCCAGAGTTATTCAATACTCTCCACCAACATCACAATTTGCATAGTGCCTATCGTTTAGATTACAAGGAGCAAAGGCTGTAGTTATGGAGGAATTGATGACAGTTCAATGTGAGGAAGACTATTCCAACAACACTACAGGCTGCACGCTAATGGAAGCTACTACATGGACAGCACTCCCCATCCCAGAGACTCCATGGTCATCTCTCAATGAAAATGTCTAGAAAAGTCCTACACCAGAAAATAGTTGGCATATAGCACCAGTTCATTAACCTGTCTGAGAATCAGAACAACCTAGGCAATGTGTTAAAAATAGGGAATTCCCAGATAATCCAATTATTTAACAATTGAGGAAAGGACCAGGAATATGTATTTTAATCAGTATTCCAAGAGATTTTTATGTACCTAGTCAAGCATGGGTCTAACGACCTAAGTTTATCCTTCTAGAGAAAGTTTTGATCCTTCTAAATTCTGAGCTTCTAGGTCCTCCTTCATCCATCCTTGGTCAGCTTCAGATTAACCCATTAACCATTTCCGTCGAGTTGATTACGACTCATAGTAACCCTGTAGGACAGAGTAGAACTGCCCCAAAGTGTTTCCAAGGAGCACCTGGTGGATTCAAACTGCCAACCTTTTGACTAGCAGCCAAGCTCTTAACCACCGGGCCAACAGGGCTCCAGAATAGTGTCATGGAAAACAAAGTAAATTAGTAAATCTGTAATATTGTATTCAATCCCTGCTCTGCCATTTCCTATCCATATGACTTAAAACAAATTGATTATACTCCAAAAGCTTCAACTTCCTTGTCTATAAAATAGAGATAAAAATGATTACCTTGTGTAGATGTTCTCAGGATTTTTCTAGCACACAATAAGTGCTCAATAAATATTTCATGAACCTAATAGAAAGGTGACTCTCATAGTGTGAGACAAATAAGAGGGGCTTAATAAGCATCAGTTCCATTTCTCACCACCCCCTGACCTTATGCATTATGTAAAGGGTAGCAAGTTCACCTAAACCAAGGAGTTAGACTAAAGGCGAGAAGAGAGCTATGCTTGAAAGGAGGCACCAGAAGAACAGGAAAATAGCTTGGAGGGTTCCCAAAACAGAAGATTCTCAAACTCTATAGCAGAACAAGAAGAGGAAAAAAAGATAGTGTATGAAATTTCCAGTGAAGGAGAATGAAAGTATTATAGGTCTTTCTGGATTTTGTTGGGTGTTCTCAATCATTAAATCTGCATTTAGAAATATTTATATTTGCCGAAAACCAAGAGCCCTGGTGTACAGGGAGAATGGAAAAAGCAAGGGACAGGGTCTAATTAATCATCAAGGGGCTGTCACATTGACAACTAGAAGAATTGGAAAGTTACAAAGTACCAGCACCAAACAGCATCAATCACCCCACGATGGTAAATAAATTAATCAAAAATCATTGGGTACCAAAAGGTCTGAGGGAAAAATAAAAGGCAGAAGAGAAAAATGATCAGGAGCAGCGAGCAAGCAAAATAGCAGTGCCTGACCCTATTAAAGCTGAAGTCGTGTACCCTGGCAGATTGCCAGACACTCTACCTCCAGTGCCTCACCCACCCCTAGTCAGAATGTCAAGCACAACTGTGTGCAAAAGTAACTATAGATGTTGTTGTCTTCACTCCTGTTACTCCGTTTGTATTGTATGAGCATAGGCAAAAAAAATTTGTTGCCGTCTAGTCGATCCTGACTCATAGTGACCTTATAGTACAGAGTAGAACTGCTCCATAGGGTTTCCAAGGAGCAGCTGTAGCAGTCAAGCCCTTAACCATTCCACCATCAGGGTTCCTGTATGAGCATATTCATCTATTATTTCCATGCCATCCCATACTAGTAAATGGGAAAATATCATCCTTGACATAAGTTGCTGTTGTTAGGTGCCTTTGATTTGATTCTGACTCATAGCAACCCTACATAAAAACAAAACACTACCTGGTTCTGCACCATCCTCACAACCTTTGCTATGCTTAAGCCCATTGTTGAAATCACTGTGTCAATCCATCCCACTGAGGGTTTCCCTCTTTTTTGCTGAACCCCTACTTCACAAAGCATGGCGTCCTTCTCCAAGGACTAGTCACTCCTGATAACATTTTCAAAATACAGGAGACAAAGTCTCGCCTTCCTTGCTTCTAAGGAGCATTCTGGCTGTACTTCTTCCAAGACAGATTTGTTTGTTTTTCTGGAAGTCCATGGTATGTTCAATATTCTTCACCAACACCTTAATGGAAATTCTTCTTTAGTCTTCCTTATTCATTGTCCAGCTTTCACACGCATGTGAGGCAACTGAAAATACAAAGGCTTGGGTCACCTACACTGTGATGGTTAAGACTGTGTGTCAACTTGGTTGGGACATGATTCTCAGTGTTTTGGCAGTTTTATAATGTCATGATCACTTCCCCTGTTGAAATTTGATATGTGATCACCCCCATGATGGAATCTGCTGAGAGGGACCGGCAGGGGCTGGGCCTGTGGTGGCTCACTGCACCCTCAGCCTTCATCTCTCCGCCTCCCACTACCTACTTCCTTCCTGCTTGCCTCACCAAGGCTTTTGGGTTGTTCTAGATCCTGCAGCTGCCTCTTGTTCATCTGACTTCTGGCTCTTGGGGCTTGAATTAGCAGCTTACCTGCTGATCTTGGGTTCACCAGCCCCTGCAGCTACATGAATCAGGCGAAGGCTTGCAGTCTTGCCTTCCAATCTTGGGATTCATCAAACTCTGCAGTCTATGAGCAAGAGCCCTGCTCTCCAACCTACCAATCTTGGGTTCACCAACCCCTGCGACTACGTGAATCTGGAGAAGCCTCTACCCTGATCCATGGACTTGGGACATTCTAGCTTCTACAATCACATGGGCTGTTTTCTTAATGTAAATCTCTCTATATATGTATATTTATACAATTTGCTGGTTTTGCTTCTCTAGAGTAACCAGCTGAAGACACATATCTTAGTCCTCAAACTGACATCCTTGTTTTTCAACACTTTAAAGAGGTCTTTTGCAACAGATTTGCCCAACACAACACGTTGTCTAATTTCTTGATTATTGCTTTCATGGGCATTGATTGTGGATCCAAGTAAAATTAAATCCTTGACAACTTCAATACAACTTCAATAGGTCATCCTAAATATCATTTTGGAGTCTCTGGGTGGTTCAAAAGGTTAACGCACTCAGCTGCTAAATGAAAGTTTGGTGGCTTGAGTTCACCCTGAGGTACCTCAGAAGAGGCTTGGAAATCTACTTCTAAAAAATCTGCAATTGAAAACCCTATGGAGCACAGTTCTACTCTGACACACATGAGTTGGAATCAACTCTACAGCAACTGGTTTTTACTGATTTAAATATCACTTTGCCTAAAACCATTCCCTGACTCATTCCTATGCTGCCATATTAGTATGTTCGACTTAAAATTTCACAACTCTCCACCAGCTGGGTACTGAGTCTCTCCTCAGTGATATTGAGGACCCTCACTGACCCAGAATTATGAACTCCTGCACCTACCTTCCCAGCCTGGCCTCTGTTTCCTCAATTACTTACATTTGTCCTTACCTGAAAAAAGGAGTGGTTATGTAGAATATGAACAAGATCACCAGCTTCCCCGCTCTTTTTGCAATCAGGATGCACACACCTACCCCTCTAAGTTCACGCAGGACTATAATTCATGGGACTCAGCTATGGATTAAAAGAATTGAACACTAGATTCTCTATTGACCCACATAGATCATTAAATAAACCAGTAGAGTTTAACAGTTGCTGGTGTTCAAGCCACACTTTTTTTTGACATGTTAGATAACATATCCTTTACAATTCACCCACAAGTGATAACTGACGATTTAATTCCATTTAACAGATCCTCAGGTGAATACCTACAGGTTTCCAGGGATGACACAGAAATGAATGAAGCCGTATTCCACATTCTAAAAGCTCACAGACTAGTAAGAGAGATAGAAACCATACAAATGACATGATCCCAAGCAGACTACAATCATGAATACCACAGACATAAGCAATGCACAGTAAAACTAAGCACAAAAATAACTCATGTCACACATTGGAAAAAGCTTCTGGGAGGAGCCATAATTTGATATGACTTGGGAGAAAGTCAAGACTTGGACAGTGAACATAGTGGAAAGGCAGTTAAGACATAAAAATCATCTTGGGTGAGTTCAGGATCTATCTAGGGAACTGTGGGGATACTGGCATTGCTGCACAGAGAGTATAGCCATGATGCAGGCAAGTGAGGATAAGTGTGAGGGAGGGTCCTGTTAAGTACAAAAGTGTCCCTTTGCCCTGAAGCAATTCTGACCATCTGGGTGCACAACTCTCTCCCTTCCCTAGGCATTCAGAGAAAGGTCACATGGGACAGGCTTTGGGAGTACTGGGAAGACCTACTTGGGTATCTTCTATATCTCTTGATGGGCAGGAGTCTCCAAATACTAAAGCAGTTGAGCAGTAAGCACCAGAGGCTCCAAGGAGCTACTCTCCAGATGAAAACTGCCACCTTTGAGGCCTTGCAAGACATATAACACATGCATATTTGGGCACAAGTGAGTTATGTATAGATCCCATGTACCCAGCCAGGTGATAGTGAGTTATTGAATAGATAATGTATAGATATATTTTGGAAAGCGAGGCACTAAATACACGTAACTGATTAATTGGATGAAACAGACTCAGTAGGTTACCAGCAGCAAGAGCTGAATTCTTCATCACAGCTGCCCCTTTTAACCTGCTCTATGGAATAATTTCTCCTTGCCCCTAAATGGCATTTTTTGTTCATTTTCAGATAAAAAACAAACAATCTTTTCTGGGAGCCATTAAAAAGTCCAGTTCTTCATAATATTAAAATTCTAAAATCTCGTCCAATTTACTACTTCACTGGTCAGCCCCTCAGCAGTCTTGGAAGCCTGAAGGGAGAAGGGCAAAGTCAGCTCCTTAATGATTTCCTTTTCTGCCTCCTTCCCAAATATGCAGCTCTGATTTCTGGCCCCATGAAGGGTGAGTACAGGGAGTGAGGCAGGGGATGAAAGGGGCAGGAAAGGCCGTTCTGGAGTGGCACACTTATAATCTAGCATCAGTGCTTTCTGGATATAGAAAATGTCCAAAGCTAACTCTTTCCCTTCTTGGGTGCTTTTTTGGGGACCCCAATTCCACATTTCCTTGCAAGAACAATGCTGCCTATAGCCCACAGCTCTTACTCAACCATTAGTGGCTTGCAGTTGATCCCTTTCTTGGAGTCACCTCATCTCTCCAGGGTGTCCTATTGGACAGCTAGACATTGTACAGTTCTCTTCTTTGGAATTTCCTCTGCTGCACAAGAAACACATATACTAGGCCTGGTAATACCTTGGAAGGGCAGACCATTCCCAGGATAGCCCTGTTTCTTTTTACTCTGTTGCCTCCAGATTCCAGCTGACCAAAAGATTCCAGTCCTTGTGTTTGCCAAAGTCCAGTGAACACATGTAAAATGTCATGAGTAGTCCTCTTCATTATACCGGTAAGCCACTATTTCTCCTTCCTTTATGGTTTGGGGAGGGAAATAATTCACCATACATGGACAACTTTCCCCAAAGGAGTCCTTAATCCTGGACTCCTCCCTTTCATCTCTTTTCCTTTATACCCTGGAGGTGGGTGATGAGCTGATGATGCTGGCAGAACAGCTTGAGGTCACTTTCTTTTCAAGTGCTTTGAAAAATCTAACATATCACTTTAAAATGTGAGGATATTTGGCATATATTTTCCTAAGACTTTGGTCATTTGCTGAAATTTTAAAGAATAAAAAAAGTCTTATATAACATCCTGATAAATGACTGCAAATCCGACTTATAGAGGGTCAAAAACCTTAGAGATCACACAGTACTACTCCCTCCTTTATATATTAGAGAACTAAGACCAGTCCCTCACTTCACCTTTTACTTCTCTTGCATTCCCTGTAAAAAAAAGTAGAGTCTACAAAAAGCTGGAAGAAGACTGAACAACTTCTAGCAGAAAATGGCTCTTCCCTAGCTGTTCAGGCAATGTCTGTCTTTGTAAGGCCTGAATAGCCCTCTCTCTCCCAAGAGAAAGGACCTTTGAGCAAGTCATTGTAGTGCTACTTCCACATGGCAAATGGGACATTCAAGCCTATTGTATTAATCAGAGTAGGTTTACCTTTGATGTGGTAACAAACTCTGAAGCCTCAGTGGATTAATACAACATAAGTTTATTTCTCATTCACTCCAAGCTTTATGTGGGTTAGTGGCCCTCCTGGGCAACTCTCCTCCAAGCAGTGATTCAGGGATCCAGGCTGCTTTTTTCTTGTGGCTCAACCTTATTTTGCCTCCTAGACTGCACTTCAAGATTGTCAGTGAGCCAGGTGAAAGGGAGCATGGTAAAGGACATGACCACTTAACTACTTTGTCCCAGAGATGACACATATTACCTCTGCTCACATTTCACTGACCATAATTAGTCACATGGTGAACCTAAATCAAGGGAGAATTGAAAAAGTAGAGGAGCCCGCAGAAATTCAGATAGGACCAAGTCTATACCACCTACTAAGCATCTATTTTATTCAGTAGACAAGTGGATTTCTCCTATTTACTCTGGACACTGAGGTCTGCCCTTTTATTGCATAAAGCTCACCTACCCCCATGTTGTGATTTGATGAAGAGAAGGAATTTTGTATTCTTAATTAGGGGCAGTGTGGTATAGAGGTTAAGAGCACAGACTCTGGAGACAGAATACCAAGGTTTGAATCATGGTTCCACCAGTTGTTAGCTAAATGACCGGGAGCATGTCACTTAACCTCTCACATCTGTGACATAGAGATAATTACAGTACCTACCTCAAAGGGTTATTGTGAGGATTCAATACTAATATACCTACAGGACTTAGAACGGTGCCTGGCTCATGGCAATTTCTCTTTGAGTGCTTGGTGCAAATATTGCTGTTTTTATTATCCTCTATACCAAACCCTTTGCCCTGTTAATTAGTTGCTCTTGGCTATTTTAAATTCCCTATTAACAGACAGCACCATGCTGAAAGATGCCAGAGTGCTGTACCTTATTGTTTAGGGGAAGAGGACAAACCTCACCGTCAGCCAAGTTTCTAAGTCATTTTTCCAATCAATTTTCTAGGACCAGCATGATCAAATAGAGCCTTTACAGTCACATTCCAGGCTGGTAAAAATGTTCTATGCTTCAATAGCTCAACGGCTTCATGCTAGCTTTCAGTGGCCTGCAGCTCTCCAAAGAAGGAACTCTGTCCTAAGGGTAAAAGGTTATTTGGTTCCCCTGCCTGACATTCTAGCTCCTGGCCTTCTAGAAAAAGAGAGGCTGTTGTCACAATGCCAGGAAGTGACAAATGATGTGGAGGGAGTGTTATGATACAGCCATCCATCTGCCATCAGAGGCCAGGACCACAAGGGGACTGAAAATGAAGAGGGAAATTGTTAATTGTATGGCTCTAAAGCCTGCCCAAAGGAATTTCAGAGGGAAGTATGTCTTGCCCTCGCCCAGAGAGGCAAAATGCACTGCAAGCCTTTAGGAGGCATGCCACCAGCCAGTCAGAACAGAGGCAGAGCTGGGGGAGGGAAACCACCCCAGAGACAGTAAACGGAGTAAGAGGAGGAAACACTAAAGACATGATCATTGCAAAAGCAGGTGTCTGGTATACTTGGAGTGAAAACAAAGGTTCTGCTTCTATCACACATTCTTTGCACGACCCTAGATAAGTCCCTTAGCCACTCAGAGTTGGCAAAACATGTAAAATGGAGATGATAGTATCTTACTTTTGTAAGGTAGGAGGCTATTCTTAAGTTTCCTCCAGAGTCAAAGGCCACATGATTCTTTAAGCTTTGGATTCTCTTTCTTCTCCACAATTCTCTTTGCCTTTGATGTAGAGTTGTTTATTTAATAAATGTGAAATGTGGGGTGTCAAGGTCCTAGATTGTCTCATTCACCTCCAGTAACAGTTGCCATCGAATCGATTCAGACTCATGGCAACCCATGTGTGTCAGAGTAGAACTGTGCTCCATAGGATTTTCAATGGCTGATTTTTTGGAAGTAGATCACTAGGCCTTTCATTTGAGGAGGCTCTAGGTAAACTCTAACCTTGAATCTCTCCATTAGCGGTGAGCACTGTTAAACATTTGCAACACCCAGGGATTCCGGTCTAATTTACAAAGCGATATAAATGGAAAAGAGGCTAAATACACATATAACAAAATTCCTTTCCCAAAAATCACCTCCTTTTTCTAGAGAGTGGGCCCCACCATCACACACAAACATCTGCCTTGGTATGAGGTTCCAGCACATGGGCTGGATCTACCTGAAGAGAAAGACCTGACAATGTAAATAGCTTGTTGCTTTCATTCTCTCAGGCCACAACAGCCTCTCTTGAAAGGATTATCATATTGCCTCCAGCATGAAGTCTACAGAATCCATATCAAAACAGAAGTGTGGGATTTTTGCTTCTGCCCAAAATGGAATTAAAGGAAACAGATTTTTCCTCCAACATGAAAGGGACAGGAGCCCTGGTGGGGCAGTGGTTATGAACTCTGCTGCTAACCAAAAGATCAGCAGTTTGAATCTACCAGCTGCTTCTTGGAAACCCTATGGGGCAGTTCTACTCTGTCCTACAGGATTGCTATGAGTTGGACTCAACTGCAATGGTTTTTTGTTTTTTGGTTTTTTTTGAAACAAACATATATGAAGCAATGGTTTTCAAGAAACAGTACATCAGACAATGAAGGACAGTGACCCCTGAGACAGAAGGCACAACTGAGTAGTCTAGAGAGTCTCTCAAGACAGTAAGCTGGAGCAATTGGTCATCCGTAGGCAAAAAGAAACCTTAACCTAAAGCTCACGCTTATGCAAAAATTAAATTCAAATGAATCTCAGACTTAAATGTCAAATTATAAAATGCTTAGAAAAAAAATAGGAGAAAATCTTCAGAGTCTAGTACTAGGCAAATCTTCTTAGACTTGACACCAAACACACAAACTATAAAAGAGAAAATTGAAAAATTGAACCACATAAAAATTTATAAATTTGTTCTACGAAAGCACATGTGAAAAGAATGAAAATCCAAGCTTCGAACTGGAAGAAAACACTTGCATACCACATATCCCACAAAAGAGTAGTATCTATTCAAAGGGTCGGCAGTTCAAATCCACCAGGCGCTCCTTGGAAACTCTATGGGGTAGTTCTACTCTGTCCTATAGGGTGGCTATGAGTCAGAATCGACTCGACTGTGCTGGGTTTATAATATATAAAGAACTGTCAAAACTCAAGAGGAGAAAAAAAGCCAATAAGAAATGAACAAAACAATATTCACTGAAGAGAATACACAGATGAAAAATAAGTGCATGGAAGTATATTTAAATTCATTAATCATAGAGAAATGCAACTTAAACCACACTGAGATATCCCTATAGGCCTATCAAAATGGTTAAAATAAAAAATAGTGACAATACCAAATGCTGGCAAGGATGGAGAGAAACTGAATGATGCATACATTGCTAGTGAGAATATAAAATGTTATAGGCACTCTGGAATACACCTTGGTAGTTTCTTGTAAAACTAACCGTACCATTACCATATGACTCAGCAATTGTACTCTTGGGCCTTTATTCCAGAAAAAATGGAAATTTATGATCACACAAAAATCTGTTCACAAATGTTCAAAGGAGCTCTATTCTTCAGAGCCAAAAACTGGAAACAGCCCAAATGTCCTTCAGTAAGTGAGTGGTTAAACAAGCCGTGATACATCCGTAACATGGATTAATACTCAGCAATTTAAAGGAATAAACAATTGATATGTCCAAAACTTGGATGAATCTCCAGGAAATTATGCTAAGTGAAAAGAACTAATTCCAAAAGTTTACATATCGTATGATTTCATTTATATGACATTCCTGAAATGACAACATTACACAAATTAAGAACAGATTAGTTGTTCCCAGGGGTTAAAGATGAGGGGGGAAGGCAGCACAAAGAATCTTTGTGTTAACGGAACTGTGCTACATCTTGACTGTGGTGGTAAACACATAAACTAAACCTATGCGTGTGATAAAATTGCTTAGGACTAACCACACACACACAAATAAGTAAAAATGAAAAAGTAAAATGGGAAATTTTAACAAGATTGATGGATTGTATCAATGCCAATATCCTGGTTGTGAGACTGTAATATAGTTCTGCAAGCTATTATTGAGGAAAATTGGAAAGCAGGATTTTTCTGTATTATTTTTACAACTGCATGTGAATCGACAATTATCTCAAAATGAAAGGTCTTTGTTTTTGTTTTTACAGCAGACATTTTTAGATTGGATTAAAAAAAATAAGACCAACCTTATGCTACCTACAAGAAAATACTTAAGATATAAAGACATAAATAGGTTAAATATAAAAGGATGGGGAAATATGTATCATGTTAACATTAATTGAAAGAAAGCTGGAAAAGTTATATTCATATCAAAGTAGATTTCAAAGGAGGTCATGTCATAATGGTAAAGAAGGCAATTCACCAGAGTCACACGCCACCCTCAATATTAATGCAACTTACTACAGAGCTTCAAAATATATGAAGCAATAATTGATAAAACCTCAAAAATAAAAAGCCAAATTCACAATTATAGTCAGAAATTTTAACATTCATCTCCCAATAATTAATAGAATAAGTGCAAAGAAAATTAGGAAGGAGACAGAATACTTGAACAACACTATCATATGTGCATTTAAAGACTTATCCACAAATGTTCATAACAGTATTATTTATAAGAGTCAAAAACTGGAAAAAACCCAAATGTTCATCATCAGCTGAATGGATAAACAAACTGTGATACAGCCATACAATGGGATACTACTCAACAATAAAAGGAAGGAACTATTGATACTTACAAAAACACAGATGAATCTCAAAATAATGATATTGTATAAAACAAACAAGTCAAAAGAGTACATACTGTAGGATTCCATTTATATAAAATTTTCAAATATGCAAACTAATCTATAGTGACAAAAGGCAGATCACTGATTACTTAGGGATGGGGAAAGGATGGAGCAAAGTAAGTACTGGGAGGGAGAGTTTCCAAATGGACTCAAAACAACTTTTGTGAGCGACAGTTTATTTTCTAAATTTTGGTGATAATTTCAGGGGTCTATTTTATACCTAAGTTTATTTATAACCCCATCCGACTGTCAGTTTGTCATACTGCAGTGTACTGAAACTTGCTCTTAAATGTCAAGTAGCCAAAACAAATGGAAAAAATGATGAAGTAAAACGGCCGAACAGGAGATGTCAAAGGGTAGCTTGAGAAGGCAAAATATTATAATAATATGCGCAAAGACCAGGAGTTAGAAACTCAAAAGGGAAAAACACTCTCAGCATTTCTCAAGCTGAAAGAACTGAAGAAAAAATCCAAGCCTCCAGTTGCAATACTGAAGGATTCTATGGGGAAAATACTGAACAACATAAGAAGCATCGAAAGAAGCTGAAAGGAATACACAAAGTCAATGTACCAAAAATAACTGCTCTACATTCAAGCATCTCAGGTGGTAGGACATGATCAAGAACTAACGGTACCGAAGGAAGAGGTCCAAGCTGCACTGAAGAGGACTGTGAAAAGCAAGTCTCAAGGAATTGACGGAATACCAACTGAGATATTTCAACAAACGGATGCAGTGCTGGAGGTGCTCGCTTGTCTATGTCAAGAAATGTGGAAGACAGCTTTCTGGTCAACTGACAGTAATAGATCCATATCTGTGACCATTCCAAGGAAAGGTGATCCAACAGAATGCAGAAATTATCAAACAACATCATTAATATCACACACAAGTAAAATTTTTCTGAAGGTCATTGAAAAGCAGTTGCAGCAGTACATAGACAGGGAACTGCCAGAAGTTCAAGCCCTATTCAAAGGACATGGAGCAAGGGATATATCGCTGAGGTCAGATGGGTTTTGGCTGAAATCAGAGAATACCAGAAAGATGTTTATCTGTGTTTTGTTGACTATACAAAGGCATTTGACTGTGTGGATCATAACAAGTTATGGATAACATTGCAAAGAATAGGAATTCCAGAACACTTAACTGTGCTCATGTGGAACCTGTACATAGGCCAAGAGGCAGTTGTTCGAACAGAACAAGGGGATACTGCATGGTTTAAAATTAGGAAAGGCATCATCGGGGTTGCATCCTTTCACCATACTTAGTCTATATGCTGAGAAAATAATCTGAGAAGCTGGACTATATGAAGAAGAACACAGCATCAGGGTTGGAGGAAGACTCGTTAACAACCTGCAGTATGCAGATGACACAACCTTGCTTGCTGAAAGAGGAGTTGAAGCACTTACTAATGAAGATCAAAGACTACAGCCTCATTTGCACGTAAAGAAAGCATAAACCAAAAGAAACCCACTGCCGTGGAGTTGATTCTGACTCATACTGGCTCTATAGGACAGAATAGAACTGCCCCATAGAGTTTCCAGGGAGCACCTGGTGGATTTGAACCGCTGATGTTTTGGTTAGCAGCCGTAGCACCTAACCACTACACCACCAGGGTTTCCAAAGAAAGCATAAGTCCTCACAAATGGACCAATAAGCAACCTCATGATGAACAGAGAAAATACTGAAGTTGTCAAGGATTTCATTTTACTTGGATCCACAATCAACCTTCATGGAAGCAGCAGTCAAGAAATCAAAGGATGCATTGCATTGGGCAAAGCTGCTGCTGCCAAAAAAAACCTCTTTAAGGTTTTAAAAAGCAAAGATGTCACTTTGAGGACTAAGGTCCACCTGACCCAAGCCATGGTATTTTTAATTACCTGAAACGCATGCAAAGGCTGGACAATGAATAAGGAAGATCAAAGAAGAATTGATGCCTTTGAATTATGGTGTTGGCAAAGAATGTTGATTATACCATGGTCTGCCAGAAGAACTAACAAATCTACCTCAGAAGAAGGACAGACAGAATGCTCCTTAAAAGTGAGAATGGTAAGACTTTGTTTCATGTACTTTGGACATGTTATCAGGAGGGCCCAGTCCCTGGAGAAGGACATTTTGCTTGGTAAATTAGAGCATCACTGAAAGAGAGGAAGACCCTCAAGGAGATGGACTGACAAAGTGACATAGCAATGATTGTGAGCACGGTGCAGGGCTGGGCAGTGTTTCATTCTGTTGTGCATAGGGTTGCTGTAAGTCGGAACCCAACTGGATGGCACCTAACAACAACAACAGAAAGGTGCTGTAGCCACATCCAGGCCACTGGCTGAACCTTGCTTCTTCATTCTGACTTTCTTTCTTTACGCTTTTTTCAAGTTAACAGATCACAAGAGAAACAGAAAGCACTGATCTTCCTCCCCCACCCACCCTCTTCACTAAGCCACAGAAGAATTATTGAAGTTTTCCATGCCCTTCTGCAGATGTTTCATGATCAAATTTCCCACCATTAGGTTAAAAGTAATTTCTCCTGCACCTTACACTCCAATCAACTGGTTTAAAAAAAAAAAAAAAAGTCAATAGGTTGACAAGCTTAGAAGTGGATAAAGATATTAGCAGGAAACTGCTGGTTCTAACAAGTATCAGACAAATAATGATCAATAGTTTTTTTATCTCCTAATGTCTGAGTGGTGGTTGGGCAGCCTCCAGCTAAGAACTCCACTGACAACCCCAGTGTTGTTTCCAGGAGGGAGGGTGAACTAATTTTGATGAGGCCTGAGAAATGTACCCTTCACACACACCTAGGTCTCAGTCACCATGACCCTAGCAGTTGAGTTGAACTTGATTTTTCTCTCTACATTCTGTAATCACCAGGTTCTTCTTCTCCCAGGTTATCCCCTCTCTTTATCCTTACTGCCTCCACGAAGACCAAGGACTCTATCAATATGTCTGACTACAGGAAAAGGGATCTTGGTCCATGAAGACTAATTGCATTCTATCATTTCTTCCCTGGAGAGCTGTAAGGAGGTGCCTAACATCATTCAGGAAACCCTGGCAGCCTGTGGTTAAGAGTTTGGCTGCTTACCAGGAGGTTGGCAGTTCAAATCCACCAGGCTCTTCTTGGAAACCCTATGCGGCAGTTCTATCCTGTCCTATAAGGTTGCCATGAGTCAGAAGCGACTTGACAGCAATATTTTTTTTTCTTTGTTTTTAACATCATTCAAGAAGCCCTAGTGGCACAGGGGTTAAAGAGCTCGGCTGCTAACTGAAAGGTTGGCATTTGGTACCAACTAGCTGCTTTGTGAGAGAAAGATGTGGCAGTCTGCTTCTGTAAAGGTTTACAGCATTGGAAACCCTATGGGGCAATTCTACTCTGCCCTGTAAGGTTGCTATGAGTCATAATTGACTCCACGACAGTGTTTTTTGTTCAGTTTTGTTAACATCGTTCATGTCTATTTCAAATGCTAAAGTGAGGATTGAGTGTTCTTCATTAGCTGCCCTTCAAATTTCTTCTCTACCCCAGCCTCCCTTCTCCTTTGTCAACATATCTGCCTCATGCATCAGCCAAGACAAGGAGCCTGTTCGCTCTCCACCTACTTTCTGTTCATTAATTCTTTCCTTTCTGCCTTTGCTGAGCTGCTGCCTCTAGCTAACATGCTCTTTCCCTAGCTACCTGTGTCAATCATTTTCATAAGTTTTTATTCAAAAGCTCTACCACATTGTACTATGATTAACTCTACCTCATTTTGATGACCTTTTTCCTCTGCCCTCCTCCCCATTTCCTGACATAAATTGCCAGATATCATCTCACTTGGGGGCCATGCTGCTATGGGGCTGGTGATGTACCCTGTAGGGTAAATTGGCAAATTACTTCCCCAATGAGAGGTAAGCAAATGCCTCTTAGACTGCACAGGCACGTGATAGACATTCAACATGTTTGTGAGTAGATAAATGGAACACAAATATCCATAGGTATGTCACTCAACATAGCAAAGCATTTCCCAAAGTCTGTCAAATGGAACTCTAATTTCCAGGATGCTAAGGGGTATTGAGGAAACCCTGGTGGCGTAGTGGTTAAGTGCTATGGCTGCTAACCAAGAAGTTGGCAGTTCAAATCCACCAGGTGCTCCCTGGAGACTCTATGGGGCAGTTCCACTCTGTCCTGTAGGGTCACTATGAGTCAGAACTCATGACTCGACGGCAGTGAGTTAATGGGTATTGAAGGAGCCCTGGTGGCACAGTGGTTAAAGCGCTGAGCTGCTAATCAAAAGGTCAATGACTGGAACTCACCAGCTGCTCTGCAGGAGAAAGATGTGGCAGCCTGCTTCTGTAAAGATTATAGCCTTGTAAACCCTATGGGGTCACTCTGAGTCAGAACAGACTTGACAGTAACTCGTTTGGTTTTTTTCTAAATGGGTATTATGGTTTTCTTTTTAAGGAGTTCCATGACCAAATAAGGATGGCGAATGTTAAATTAAAGAAAGTTAAAAATATTTCTTTATGCCTGAAAGTCTCACAACCTTCCATATGATCAGATAAAAAATTCTCTCCAAGAAGGAGACATATTATATGTCACTTCCAAATTATATGATAATAGAGGCCTGTATTCATAGAGCATCTCACAAATTTAGCATTTCATGAAGCACTCTTTGGGAAACATTTCCCTAAAACATTTAGAACAAACCCATACACACAGGCTCATTTTAGGTCCCTGGAACGAGAATCTATTTTTTCCCATAGCCTCAATTTAGCAAACTATACCAAACTTTTTCTCTACTTAAGCCTTACATGGATGGCCCTAGTGCACCATATCAGTCTGTGCTAAAAAAAATAATAATAATAAAAAACCTAATAAAAGTCAAAACTACTGGCAAGCATTGAAATCAAAATCATTCCACAATGAAATTTATAGCAGAAAACACCTTCTAGCAACAACAAGCCAAAATGCAGAAAAAAAGAGTTATACCTAAAAATCAAACTGTACCCCTACCACCTGTTCAGCAATCAATACACCATTACCCTGTCTACAGAAGTGGTTTGCAAGTAACTCTTCCAAGGCTGCAATAGGGCAAGAGAAGGACTGGCGAACTGCCTTGAATTGCTTACTAGCCTAGAGTAGAACCTTAAGATTCTGGACACATGTCTGGGGAAAAGCATGGACAGTGCAACCCATACTGTAAGCAAATGTATTTAGGCCATGAAGCAAGCCATGGAGTCAACTAAATCCTTTGTGCAGAGAAAGAGACTAACCTGAGACCCTTACTCCATCCCTTGAAAATAAAATGTCCTCTTCCTTTGCAAAAGCACCTTACACAAAACAAATAGCCAAGAAATCACACCACAGCATTTATGAAAAGATGGTGACAAGAACGACGAGGGATCAGAGTCCTAGAAGGAAGTGCTAAAGGAAAGAGGAAGATTTACCCACTGAAAAGAAAACTCAGAGAGTAAAACTGCCTGTCTTCCAATGTCTGAATAGCTCGCATGTCAGGAGTATAATTTGTGTTATTTCAATGGCAGTTACAAAGAGGTAAATTTGGACTTAATATTAAGTTGTTGTTAGGTGCCGTTGAGTCGGTTCCAACTCGTAACGACCCTATGCACAACAGAATGAAACACTGTCCGGTCCTATGCCATTCTCACAATCATTATGCTTGAGCCCATTGTTGCAGCGATTATGTCAATCCACTTCGTTGAAGTTCTTCCTCTCTTTCGCTGATCCTCTACTCTACCAAACATGATGTCTTTCTCTGGGGACTGGTCCCTTCTAATAAGATGCCCAAAATATGTGAGAGGACATATCACCTTCCTCGCTTCTAATGAGCATTCTGGTTGTACTTCTTCCAAAACAGATTTGTTCGTTCTTCTGGCAGTTCACGTATATTCAATATTCTTCACCAATACCATAATTCAAAGGCATCAATTCTTCTTTGGTTTTCCTTATTCATTGTCCACCTTTCACATGCATATGAAGAAATTGAAAATACTATGGCTCAAGTCAGCTCACCTTAGACCTCAGAGTGACATCTTTGCTTTTTAATACTTTACAGAGATCTTTTGCAGCAGATTAATATTAAGAAAACTTTGTAACTCTGTGCAGATGTCACAGGGGTCATCTTGCTCTTTAGGATCTAAAAAGATTGCCTTGAGCGACCACGCCATAGGTTTTGAAAAATCTAATTGCTTTACGAGAACCACTAATGTGTATGCCTTGGTGAGAAGGGATGCTAGATTTATATATCTCTGGGTTTCCATCTAAAACTAAGAATATATGTGTCTACAGAGCCCTTCGATCTCACCAAGAGAAGCAAATATACTAGAGAAGGTTTTTACACATGCAAACCACACTGAACGGCATCCATGAGCATCCATGTGTCATGAAAATTTTCCTGGACAAATTGTCAAGGTCCAACTTAGTGGTACGTTTGGGGACCCTGCTATTCAGTGAGGGACAGAGATAAATCTCTCAAAGCTCTGACCTGAGAATGTGTACCAGCAGCTTCTAGAAGTTAAAAAGTGTGTTTTTGCCTACTGGAATTTTACCTCTGCTTAATTGAGGTAAGAAAGTTTCAATCGAAATAGCTCAGTAAGTTCACACTTTGACACTACTCCCTAGCTTCGAACATGTAGCGATGATAGATTCAAAACAACAACTGCAACAACAATAACAATAATACAGCCAGGTTCAGAGAAAAGTTAAGGTCTTAATGGACCAGAAACAGAACAGCAATTCAAAAACAGTTTTGAAATCACAAGACTGTTGGGCTCCAGACTGAAACACAGGCAATGGTAACCTGGAGTTTGATTCTTCTGTGATAATGGGATATTCAAACCAGGCTCACTGTTTAAACTAGGGGATGGAGTTCGCCTATACCTCCCTGCTTTCGCCACTCCCCCCCGCCCCAGGCCACATACACACAAATCAGTTGATAAAGGAGACAGAAAATAACTGCTCCCAAGTCCTTCAGCAGGGTATGACCTATAATAGGCTACTGGTCTGCAGACGCATAGAAATACAAATCCAGCCCCAAGACTGGGCTCTAACCAAGGCATCCACTAGGGTCTATAATTTTCCTGGTTAAAAGAATTGGCAGGAAACCAAAAACACCATTATAAGATCTGTTGGGTATTAGGGTACTGTGTGATGGCAACTACAAAACCACTCAGACAGGATTGAGCATATGCAGGAGAAATAAGAGAGAACAAGAACATCAAACAACAAATGAACAAAATCTCCCCTCAAAAGAAGTCAAAACTCCAAAGCAGGTAAAGAAATACAACAATAAGAAAAGTAGCTAACAAAATAAGAAACTGAAACACAAAATCAATCCAGATACTTTTATAGAAGAGTGTGGAAATCAGTTTATGTGGACTAATGAAAGAATGTTGTTGTTGTTGTTGTTAGATACTGTCGAGTAGAGCACTTAACCATTGTACCTTCTAAATAAGCAAAAATCTACGGTGAAAGCAAAAATGAAACAAGAAAGTTATATGAAAATGAACTAACATGAAATCTTAGAAATGAGAATTATAGTAATGGATTTAAATGATTTTTTGAATCAATAACTGGAATAAACTGTTGCCTGAAAACAGAGCTGACAGCAAATGAGAATGGAAACAGAATTTTCCGTGATTGGAAGAAGACATAAATCTTTAGAACAAAGTGCCTTCTATTTATCAGAGAAAAATAAAAGATAAATCTATCCCTTGACATATCATACTGAAAGTACAGACCATTAAGGATAATGAGAAAAATCTTAAAGTCTATCTTTGAAAAGAGGACTATCAGATTCAGATTGATAGCAGGCTTCCCATAATTAACACCAGATACCAAAAATATACTCAAAAAGTTGAAGGAAAAAATACTTTCAATCTAGAGTATTATATCCAGCTAAACTATTATTCAAGACAAAATGTAAAATAAAGTCATTTTGCAGTCATAAAAAATGAAAAGAGATGGAATATACAACATATAAGAAACAATTGGGGGCACAGAAAAAAATTGATGATATGTCATTAAAATATGTATTTTCAAATGAATAAGTGCTTGACTAGTCATCAAGAGGTTAGTTCAAACCCACCAAGAGGAGCCTCAGAAAAAGTTCAAACCCACCAAGAGGAGCCTCAGAAAACAGCCCCAACAAACTGTTTCTGAAAGGTCACAACCTTGAAAACTCTATGGAACAGTTCTACTCCACCCAAACGGACCCACCATGAGTCAGAATCAACTCAATGACAACATATATCATTATATATATTGATATATATATGCTACTAGTGCCCCCTACTACTCTGAAATGAAATTTATGGATAATACAATATTTCCTCTACACACAATTTCAGGAATAACTGCTCCCAAGTGCTTCAAGGAGCAATGACCTATAATAGGCTACGAGGTAAACACATATGGCTCAGGTAGCAAACCATCAGACTGGAGGGTAGAGTAATCTCTCAGTGGGTAGGGAGCAGCATGAGTAGGCAGTACCTGGAGATTAGTTACACACAAGGTGATTGAGAAAACGAGCAAATAAATTGACAATGTGCAAGCTGGGTTTTTCACTACTGAGGATGGAGATACAAATATGGAAAGGGGAAGGTTAGAATAAACCATATGATGCTGGATTTTATTTAGAGATATTGATGTGAATTTACAGTTTCTTATAGATAGATAGATGATAGATAGATAGACAGACAGATAGATAATAGATGATAGAGAGATAGAGAGAGAGATGATGATAGATAGATAGACAGACAGACAGACAGATAGACAGACAGACAGACAGGTAGACAGGTAGGTAGGTAGGTAGGTAGGTGGATAGATGGATAGATGGATAGATTAGATGATAGATAGACAGACAGACAGGTAGATAGATAGATAGATAGATAGATAGATAGATAGATAGATAGATAGATAGATAGATAGATAGATAGATAGATAGATAGATGATAGATAGATAGATAGATTAGATAGATAGATAGATCGATAGATCGATAGATGATAGATCGATAGATAGATCGATAGATAGATCGATAGATAGATCGATAGATTAGATAGATAGATCGATAGATCGATAGATTAGATAGATAGATCGATAGATAGATAGATAGATAGATAGATAGATAGATAGATAGATAGATAGATTAGATAGATAGATAGATGATAGATAGATAGATAGATAGATAGATAGATAGATAGATAGATAGATAGATAGATAGATAGATAGATAGGTAGGTAGGTAGATAGGTAGATAGGTAGGTAGGTAGATAGGTAGGTAGGTAGGTAGGTAGATAGATGATAGATAGATAGATAGATAGATAGATAGATAGATAGATAGATAGATAGATAGATAGATGATAGATAGATAGATAGATAGATAGATAGATAGATAGATAGATAGATAGATAGATAGATGATAGATAGATAGATGATAGATAGATAGATAGATAGATAGATAGATAGATAGATAGATAGATAGATAGATAGATAGATAGATAGATAGATAGATAGATAGATATAGAGTATATAGATACAGATATGTAGAGATCTACAGATGACCTAGGTTTGTCTGTTTAGGGGACCTAGAAGCAATGGCACACCAGTAGCAAGGAACACACCCAGATATTGGTTTCTAAAAGGAATCAGGGATTCCTGGCAAATTTGAGAGCTGGGACAGGGAGCATACATGCTTGGACCAACTTATGCCAGAATGATAGGAACATATCCAAAAGAAACCTGGGACAATCTGGGCATCAAAGTAAATGATGCTGGTAAGGCACAATAACCCATTGAATAAATAGGAACCCTTGAGTACACACTGAGATAGATAGACTGTTTTTGTTGTTGTTAGGTGCCATTGAGTCAGCTCCCACTCATAACTACCTTATGTATGAAACACTGCCTGGTCCTGAACCATCCACACAATTGTTGCTATGTTTGAGTCCACTGTTGCAGCCACTGTGTCAATCCATCTCATTGAGGGTCTCCCTCTTTTTTTAAGCCTTCTACTTTACCAATGTGATGTCTTTCTCCAGTGGTTGGTCCCCCCTAATGACATATCCAAAGTTAAAGAGACAAAGTCTCTCCATCCTTGCTTCCAAGGAGCATTCTGGCTGTACTTCCTCCAAGACAGATTTGTTCGCTCTCTGGCAGTCCATGGTATATTCAGTATTCTTCACCTACCAACACCGTAATTCAAAGGCATCAATACTTCAGTCTTCCGTATTCATTGCTGAGCTTTGGCACACATGTAAGGTGATTGAATATACCATGGTTTAGGTTGGGAGACCGTACTCATCAAAGTGACATTTTTTTTTTTTAACATTTTAAAGAGATCTTTGTAGCAAATTTGCCCAATGCAATGCATCATTTGATTTCTTGACTTCTGCTTCCATGAGCATTGACTGTTGATTCAAGAATGAAATCCTTGACAACTTCAACTCCTTCGCCATTTATCATGATGTTGTGAATTGGTCCATTTGTAAGGATTTTTCTTTTCTTTATGTTCAGATGTAATCCGTACTTAAGGCTGTAATCTTTTACCTTCATCAGTAAGTGCTTAAAGTCATCTTCACTTTCGGCAAGCAAGGTTGTGTCATTTGCATATCTCAGGTTGTTAATGAATCTTCCTTCAAGCCTGATGATAGACAGACCAGCAGATAGGAAAAAAAAAAAAAACCAGTTGCCATGAGTTTCTTATGACTCATAGCAACCTTACAGGACAGAGCAGAACTGCCCAAAAGGGTATCCAAGGAGTGGTTAGAGGATTCAAAAGGCCAAACTTTTGGTTAGCAGCCATAGTTCTTAACCACTGTGCCACCAGGGCTCCAGATAGATAGATTCAAACCCAACCCATTGCCGTTGAGTCAATTCAGACTCATGGCAACCTTACAGGACAGAGTAGAACTGCCCTATAGGGTTTCCAAGGAGTGGCTGGTGAATTGGAACTGCCGACCTTTTGGTTAGCAGTTGAGTTCTTAACCACTGTGTCAACAGATAGATAAATAGATATGTGAAAATTCTACCTTCCAGTAGAAGTCAACTCATAAGTGTAGAGGAATGATGGAATTATAAAATTACCATTTGACAATAATTATAATAATAACTGATTTAGGCAAAAATATTGATAGATGCTTAGTTATAGGGTAAAGATTTGGTGAGGAAGAGATTATGTACATAGCTTCGAAGTGCCTCCTCTTAAAAGTACTTATTACTTTACAGTGGATAAGCCTGGTAGTCATCATCTTAAGTGATAAAAATTGATTTTCTATTTTTACCAGTAATGGGAAAATGAACATCATGCTTTCTGATATGATTTACTGAGAAGAACACAACAAAATTTCTGTGATGTTTATGCCCAAAATATGTGACCTGAATCTACTGATGAGGAAAAATCATGAAAAACCAAACTGTGGGAGTCTACCAAGTAACTGGCCTACACTCATCAAAAAATTGTCAAGGTCCTGAAAGACATGAAAAAATGAGGAACTGCTCCAGATTGAAGGAGACTAAAAAAAACTTGACAACTAAATGCATTGAGTGACACTGAATTAAATCTTGGACCTATTAAGAACTTATCAGGGCAATCAGATTCTGTGAAAAGGGTTTGAAATAGCTATGTATGTAATGGTAGTATAATATCAACTTCCTAATTGTAAGAGGTGTACTGTGGCTTTATAGGAAAATGTCCTCCTTAGTTTTAGGAAATACACAGAGAAATGACCAGTGCATATGCCATTGAGTCAATTCCTACTCATGGAGACCCCATGTGTGTCATAGTAGGGCTGTGCTCCATAGTTTTTTTTTCAGTGACTGATTTTTCAGAATAGCCAGGTGTTTCTTCCAAAGTGCCTCTGGGTGGCCTCAAATGGCCAACCTTCATTTAGTAAATGAGTGCTTAATTTTTTGTAGCACCCAGGGACTCCACACACTGAAGTACTTAAGGGTAATGTGATATCATTTACCTTTAAGCTTAAATGCTTTTAAAAAAGAAATGTGGCCAGAACTAGATGGTGCCCAGCTACAACCGATGACTGCCCTGACAAGGAACACAACAGAGAACCCCTGAGGGAGCAGGAGAGCAATGGGATGCAGACCTCAAATTCTCTTTAAAAGACCAGACTTAATGGTCTGACTGAGACGAGAAGGACCCCGGTGGTCATGGCCCCAGGCCTTCTGTTGGCCCAGGACAGGAACCATTCCCAAAGCCAACTCTTCAGACAGGGATTGGACTGGACAATGGGTTGGAGAGGGATGCGGGCGAGGAGTGAGCTTCTTGGATCAGGTGGACACTTGAGACTATGTTGGCATCTCCTGCCTGGACAGTGCAAGCAAGAGGGTGGAGGGGGTTAGAAGCTGACCAAATGGGCACAAAAAGAGAGAGCGAAGGGAGAGAGCAGGCTGTCTCATTAGGGGGAGAGTAATTGGGAGTGTGTAGCAAGGTATATATGGGTTTTTGTGTGAGAGACTTGATTTGTAAACTTTCACTTAAAGCACAATAAAAATTATTTTAAAAAAATTCTGTAAATGCTTGGGAGGATGATTAACCCATAAGACATAATAAAGTGGCTGGATGCTCTGTGTCTTTACATAGACTCACCAGAAATGAGGCAGCTACGAATGCAAATTGCTACAGGTATGCTGTAGGGAAACTCCAATACCGTGAGAGGTGTTTCCATTGGTGATAACGATTTCCCATAATCAGAATAACGTGAAAAACTCTTGGTAAATTCCTGGACATAACAAAATACAATCCGCTCTTAATTTACATGTAGACACATTCCCTGGAAATGGCAGAGAAGAACTGTACAAAAATACTTTGTGTTTATATGTAGAATGGTTAATATCTAGGCTCAGCTAACTATCAAAAAGTTTTCACCTACAACAACGTTCATGGAGAAATTTGAAATCGATTCAGGATGTCTTGAGCTGCCAGTTTTTGAGGTGGTTATTTAGGACAACGAACCAAACTGAAAGTAAAAATCAAAACTTTATTCACTTGCTTTGACAGTGCAAGCAAGAGGCAAAGAAAAAGTGGCTTATTTCCCCAGTGTTCCATTTTTCCCCAGCTAATAATGGCACCAGGGGAGGATCAGGTGCTATTAAGTGCAGGCAGGGGGAATAGTCTCACTGCTGAAGAGGCCCAAACTTAGGGCTCCTGCCTCCTACTGGACCCACTGGCCAGGGGGAAGAGAGAGGGAAAGGCTATGAGTGGAAAAGTAGTGAGTCACGGTGGAGAAAAGAGGCTTAGGCAAGGCCCCTGTCTTAGTTATCTAGTACTGCTATAGCAGAAATACCACAAGTAGAGAGATGGCTTTATCAAACACAAGTTTATTCTCTCACAGTCTAGGAGGCTAGAAATCAAAATTCAGGGTGCCAGTTCCAGGGGAAGGTTTCCTCTCTCTGTCGGTTCTGGAGGAGGGTCATTGTCATCAGTCTTCCTCTGGTCTAGGAGATTCTTGGCACAGGAACTTCAGATCCAAAGGATACTCTCTGCTTCCAGCACTGCTTTCTTGGTGGTATAAGGTTCCCCCCCACCACCCCTCGCCACCATCTCTCTGCTTGCTTCTCTCTTTTATATCTCAAAAGAGATTGGCTTAAGACACAATCTAATCTTATAGATGGAGTCCTGTCTCATTAACATAACTGCCGTTAATCCCATCTCATTGACATCATAGTGATAGGATTTACAACACATAGAAAAATCACATCAGATGACAAAATGGTAGATAATTACACAATGCTGGGAATCATGGCCTAGCCAAATTGGGACACATATTTGGGGGGGACACAATTCAATCCATGACAGCCTCCAATAAGGTGGTCCCAACGGAAGCATCTGGGAAGTGCCTCAGCTGAGCCTGCAACAAGGAGGTCTCTGAATGGAGGATTCCGAGCTAAGAAGGTAGATAGATATGAGCACGGGTGAGCTATGGGGCACTTGAGTTCTTGACTCTAGTGCCCTCCAGAAAACTATAATGCACTGGCTGTGTACCAAGTCTGGTGAGGGGAGGATATCTCTCCCCCCTCCCCCACGATGAGATCTGCCAGGCAAAGCAGTGTAATTCCCTATGCTAGGGCCTGAAAGATCCTAGGATTTTGGCACAGAGGGGGGCTCGTCAGGACGTGGGACAATTCTTCCTGTACAGGACTCATCTCTGCCCCTCCCACCCACACCACTGTGTCAAACGAAGGAGACTCACACATTTCCAAATGTGCCTTCAGAGGGGATACTTCTCCAGAGGTCAAGGGGGCATTATTGCATGGAGTTGGGGCTTCTTCCAGAGATGTACAGATCCTTCAACAACCAATTAGATTGGGAACAGAATCACCAGCACATGGTCTAGAGATTTGTGAACCCTTGACAAGCAGTGATCAATCCCTGCCCCAGCAGACATCAGAGCTAAAGAAGATTGGAAATTTCAGCTCAGAGCAATTGCTTTAAGCCATTCTACAATGATACACCCACCACAGGCAAGTGATAAAACTCTCTATGAATGAGTGAACAGGTCACTTTTTTGATTTGCTGTAACAAACAATACAGATGTTGTCTGGAAAGAGGTCAGCAAGTTCAAGGAATGAGAAGTGTAAATAAAAAAAGAAACATGCCAACATGCCCTTAGATGCACAGTTAGAAATGGGCAAGCATTGCAGCTGGGGAACAGAGCCAAGTTTCAAAGGCTTCCTGGCTGTTGCTACTGCTGTGGTCACTTCTCTGCTATCCGGAGGCTCCAACTTTATCATCTTTGAAGGTTAGCAATAGTTATGCTGGTTTGCTGAACAAAATGTCCCCATTACCTCTCCGTTTCAGCTTCCACCTCAGGTATGGTCATGGAGAATATCTAAAAAGCAATACAGGAGTCTCCTCAAGTGTGTTGTTGTTGTTGTTAGGTGCCATCCAATTGATTCTGATTCATAGTGACCCTATATAACAGAGTAGAACTTCCTCAGAGGGTTTCCCAGGCTGTAATCTTTATGGGAGCAGATTGCCAGATTTTTTCTCCCATGGAGCGATCAGTGGGTTCAAATAGCCAACGTTTTGGTGCTGAGCACTTAACTATCGTGTCACCAGAGGATTATTTCTGGAACTTTTCATAACTGGACTGGATGGGGCTACACTGAGATCCTTGAGTGATCACAGAGGATCAAGTTCTTGGAGTCACAGTGTTCCCAAGGGAAGAATCACAAATTCTGCCATCTTTAGAGTAAAACTATGAGTGCTTAACATGTTGTAGGTGTTCAAAAAAATCATAACTATTGTTATGATTTCTATTATTTTCTGTTCACAAACACAGATGAAAAATCAGCAGCCTCTCAGCTAGTTTGTGAGCCTCCAAATTCAATATTTACAAAATGCAAGTGGGTCCATAAATCTGTAAAAATTATTTTCACCTGAGAAACATTTTACTGTCAATCTTTTCACATTTATTTTACCTAATTAAAAAAAAAAAAAATGAAGCATACCAACCAAAATTTAAGCAATTAAGTGCACTAAATAAAAGTAATTTCCCAAAGATGAGCCAAACAGGTTATGTGCGTGAATAAAAGATGACCAACTGGATACCCCTTAGAGACCCGCTTCCCAGTGGGAAGATGGGGAGACTGTTCTCTCTTTTTCAGAACATTTGGATCCATCAAAAATGCAGCCAAGTAAATTGGCCTCTCTTCCTTCCTACTTCCCAAGTATCCTCCTGCCACTCTGAAGGAGGATGAGGGCCAGTGGATAAGGCTCCTAACCACAGTCTATTTTGCCTGATTCACTGGTGTAGCTCAGCCTCAAATAAGGTTCAGTCAAAGGCCCCTGCTTCTCACACCAGACAGAAATGTCTTATGAATCAATGTTGTGCTCCTGACTCGTGGCAAACCCATGCACGATTGGATGAAACACTGCCCTGTCCTGCACCATTTCCTTGATTGGTTGTAGATCAGGTCATTGTGATCCGTAAGTTTTCCATTAACTGATTTTTGGAAGTAGATCACCAAGCCTTTCTTCCTAGTCTGTCTTAGTCTGAAATCTGTTCAGTGTCAAGCAAAATACAAGCGTTCATTGATAGACTGGTGGCAGTTGTGTATGAGGTCCATTGGCTAAGAATTTAACCCAGATCTCCTGCATGGAAGGTGAGAATTCTACTTCTGATTCACCAATGCCCCCTATGAATCGGTGATCGATGCATACTTCAGCCTTCTAAGCAAATCTCCCCTTCCCACATCCCTCACCTGTTAATATCCCTGCTAGCTATTAGTTTAAGTTGGGGCTTCTTCCAGAGGTCCACAGATACCTAAAAGGGCTAGAGTCACGTGGCACTGGATAAACTGGAGTGATCAATTGCTATTATTTCTGGAAAGAATATTTATTTGCAGCAAATGCATTTTTTGCCATAAAAGGCATTCAACAAAGACATGTTTGAGTCTTGTAACAAAGCTACAAAACATACAGACCTCTGTTTTCTCCATTCCAGGATCCTGGTATTCAACATAAACACAAATATCCATTTTTCTTCTTTGTGCTGATGTCTGCTCAAGCTAGACTAGTTAGGCTCAGCCTGTGAAGGAGTATAGGGCTGAAGATGGCGGTATCTAGTAGGTCAACTTTACAGACTGACAGCAGCCCTCACCCAACCTAAAGAGCATCTGGTATTGCTTTCTTCTCACTCGTGTCACTCTTTTACTGTAGGGTCTGTTTGTGTGCATGTATGTGTGTGTGTTATCTTCCCAGACTTTAAGGCAGAGATGTCTTATAAAACTCTGTCTTCTCTACCCCTCATAGCTCTCAAAACAAGAAAAGGCACACATTAGCAAACTAAATTATGCTGAACAAAGAAATGAATGAAATAAAGTACTTCTGGCTCTATTCTCAACTCTGGAAAAATAACTCCAAGCATATGTCCTCCCAACATACTTGCTGAAACGTCTCCACGAGATTCAGATGCTCTGTGCTGAGCCTACAGACCCTATGCCTCTTTCTCTGTGCCAAACAGGAAGAAACCAGGTATCCTCACCAATCTCCTCCAGTGCCGGGAAATGAGGGGTACACTCTCCACAGATGTGTCAACTGACCCTCACAGGAAGGAGAAAATTATTGAGATAAGTACTGATTTCACAAGTATCCCACAAATGCAAAAATATTATCATGCTACCCAGCATTCTTTTGGGATACGGCAGGTGGCATGTACTGCAATTACTGCAGACCATACACATACATACATGTAGTAATGCCACGGCAAAGGAAGGACACTGATAACAGGTGCTACAACAGTCCGAAGTCTTTGAGTCACGAAGAGACTGGAGACCATACCTGGCATATGTCTTACTAACCCTATTAACAAGAGCTGGGAAGTAATCCAGACAGTTTTTTTGGGATGGTTACATTAAAATCTATTGTGAAGAAGATAGACGTATGGTCTACTCAGTATTGAACTTTTCATCAAGTAGAGAACCTCATGGCACGGAGAGTTACCAGTAGACCATAGACCAAAGCCTGAGGAATAATCATAGGAATCCCTCTATAAGCTCTGAGCTCACTAACCCTTCTTAGAAAGAATAAAAAAAGAATGAAAGAAACAGAAAAAAGAATGATTTTGTTTCCAAAATTTTTTCATCCCCAAATTTTCTCAAATAGAAACTTCATGCACCCATTAAGCAATAGCTTCCCATTCCTCCCTTCCCAAAGCTTCAGGTAACCACTAATTTACTTTCTGTCTCTATGCATTTGCCTATTCTAAATATTTTATAAGTGAAATCATACAATATTTGTCTTTATGTGCCTGGCTGACCTCACTCAGCATAATGTTTTCAAGGTTCATCCATGCTATAGCATGTATCAGAACTTTGTTTCTCCTAACATCTGAATAATATTGCATTGTGTGTACATACTGCATTTTGGTTCATACATTCATCTGTTGAACTACATTTGGGTTGATTAACATCTTCTTTAAGTGACCATGAAGAGGAAACATTTGACGGCTCCAAGTGCTCAGAGGTCCTGAGGGAGGGTCATGACTTCCAGGAATCAGAGACAAGAGAAAGGAATGAACAAGGAAGGGAAGGAAACAAAAAAAGAAGCATTTGGGCCAGTTTAAAATGAAAAAAAAAAAACAAACCCAGTGCCATCAGAAAACAAACAAGTACAGAGCTCATCAAGCATACATGGTATGTTTGAATTCCACTGACAAACACAGATTGAACTCAAGCTATCATTCTGCCACACAGCATGGCTTCATGCCCAATATTGGACACTGACTCCAAGTCCTCAAAAACCAAGTACTCAGTAGATACAGAATAGTCTAGTTGGGAGCCAACACAAGGCATTTTGAACAGTTGCTACTGACATAAGTTACCTTATGTACCATTAGCAATGAGCCTATCAGCCCAAGCCTACTATAAAGTATATGCCAAATGACTGATCAAAAGTGAGATTTAAAGGGAAAGGATGAATATTAAGTAGAATAGGCTGTCTGAAGTCTCATGTATCTGTGAGATGATATTAAATGTTCAGCAGCAGCAGAACCATACAATCATGCTTGGTATTTTTTCACAAACCAGAGCAGCTTTCTCAGAAAAGAGGCACCAAGGAATGGATTTTCCTGAAGCAAAATTGCTAAGTACAATCCATAGAGACCAAATGTGCCCTGGAGAGACAATAAGAAAAAAAAAAAAAAAAAAAGTTCAAGAACACTCTGGGAAAGCAGAAGACTGGGTACATAGTTCTTGGAATTTGTAAAAAGAATAAAATTAATGAAATAGGAGAATTCCATTAAAACTACAACCAATCTGAAGTCACTCAGAGTAGGTTGGCGAAAAGAATTACCATAGCTGATAGAACCCTGTCTTAGTTACCTAGTGCTGCTGTAACACAAATACCACAGGTGGGCGGCTTTAAAAATGGTAATTTGTTTTCTCACAGTTCAGGAGGCTAGAAATCTGAATTTAGGGTGTAGCTGTAGAGGGAGGTCCTTCCTTGTCAGTAACCCCAGAAGTTACTTGGAGTTATGTGGCATTCCTGGGCATCTGTCCCCTCCCCCCGACCACCGTGTGTGTCTCTGTGTCTATTCTATTTTTATAATGCAGAAGCAATTAGGTTTAGGACCCATCCTACTCTGCTATGAACTCATTAACAAAAGAAAATTCCTATTTCCGAACAGGATCATATTTACAGGGAAAGGTTTAGGATTTCAACACATATTTTGGAAAGACCCCCATGCAGGAAAGGATGTACTTGGGTGGGTGTATATCCATGTGCGTATACAGTGTCTCCCTATGTGCGTGTGTGAATGGTATCAAAGAAATAAATGTAATCATGAATGTATTTTGCTGAAAATAGTTACTTTCTTTTTTCAAGGTTTTTCTTAAATTGTGCTGTAAGTAAAAGTTCACAAATCGTCAGTCTCTCATACAAAAACTTATACACGCCTTGCTATGTACTCCTAGCTGCTCATCCCCTAATGAGACAGCACATTCCTCCTCTCCACCCTGTATTCCCCGTGTCCACTCAACTGGCTCCCGTCCGCCTCTGCCTTCTCATCTCACCTTCAGACAGGAGCTGTCCGTCACATAGTCTCATGTGTCTACTTGACCAAGAAGCTGTTCTTCACCAGTATCATTTTCTGTCTTTTGGTCCAGTCCAGTCCCTGTCTGAAGAGTTGGCTTCAGGAATGGTCCGGGTTCTTGGACAAACAGAGGGTCTGGGGACCGTGACCTCCAGATTCCCTCTAGTCTCAGTCAGACCATTTAGTCTGGTATTTTTACGAGAATTTGAGATCTGCATCCCACTGTTCTTCTGAACCATCAGGGAATATCTGTTGTGTTCCCTGTCAGGGCAGTCATTGATGGTAGCTAGGTACCATCTAGTACTTCCAGTCTCAGGCTGATGTAGTCTGTGGTTTATGTGGCCTTTTTGGTCTCTTGTGCTCATCTTTACCTTCTATCTTTGGTGTTCTTCATTCTCATTTGCTCTAGGTAGGTTGAGACCAATTGATGCATCCTAGATAGCAGCTTGCTAGCTTTTAAGACCCCAGATGCCACTCACCAAATTGGGGTGCAGAACCTATTTTTAATACATTTTGTTATGCCAAATGGCCTAGATGTCCCCTGAAACCATGGTCCCCAGATCCCTGTCCTTGTTACACTGTATTCAGGAAACTTCTTTGCTTTTGGTTTAGTCCAGTTCTGCTGACCTCTCCTGTATTGTGTGTTGTCTTTCCCTTCACCTAAAATAGTCTTGTCTATTACCTAATTAGTGAATACCCCTTTCCCTCCCTCCCCACCCTCACAAGCATCAAAGAATATCTTCTTCCCTGCTTAAACCTTTTCTTGAGTTCTTATATTAGTGGCCTCATTCAGATGCAGCCCTGGAGGTGCTCACTCATCTATGCCAAGAAATATGGAAGACAGCTTCCTGGTCAACTGACTGGAAGAGATCCATATTTATGCCTATTCCCAAGAAAGGTGATCCAACTGAATGTGGAAATTATAGAACAATATCATTAATATCACTTGCAAGCAAAATTTTGCTGAAGATCATTCAAAAACGGCTGCAGCAGTATATTAACAGGGAACTGCCAGAAATTCTGGCCAGTTTCAGAAGAGGACGTGGAACCAGGGATATCATTGCTGATGTCGGATGGATCCTGGCTGAAAACACAGAATACCAGAAGGATGTTTACCTGTGTTTTATTGGCTATGCAAAGGCATTAGACTATGTGGATCATAACAAACTATGGATAACATTGGGAAGAATGGGAATTCCAGAACACTTAATTATGCTCATGAGGACCTTTACATAGATCAAGAGGCAGTTGTTTGGACAGAACAAGGAGATACTGATCGCTTTAAAGTCAGGAAAGGTGTACGTCAGGGTTGTATTCCTTCACCATACCTGTTCAGTCTGTGTGCTGAGCAAATAATCCGAGAAGCTGGGCTATATGAAGAAGAACCAGGCAAAAAGATTGCAGGAAGAGTCATTAACAACCTGCATTATGCAGATGACACAACCTTGCTTGCTGAAAGTGAAGAGGACTTGAAACACTTACTAATGAAGATCAAAGACCACAGCCTTCAGTACGTATTACACTCCAACATAAAGAAAACAAAAGCCCTCACAGCTGGACCAATGAGCAATATCAGGATAAATGGAGAAAAGATTGAGGTTGTCAAGGATTTCATTTTACTTGGATCCATAATCAACAGGCATGGAAGCAGCAGTCAAGAAATCAAAAGATGCATTGCATTGGGTAAGTCTACCACAAAGGACTTCTTTAAAGTGTTGAAGAGCAAAGACGTCACCTTAAGGATTAAGGTGTGCCTGACCCAAGCCATGGTATTTTCAGTTGCATCATATGCATGTGAAAGCTGAACAATGAATAAGGAAGACTGGAGAATTGACACCTTTGAATTGTGGTGTTGGCAAAGAATATTGAATATACCATGGACTGCCAAAAGAACAAACAAATCTCTCTTGGAAGAAGTGCGGCCAGAAAGCTCCTTAAAAGCAAGGATCGAGACTGCGTCTTACATACTTTGGACTTGTTGTCAGGAGAGATGAGTCCCTGGAGAAAGACATCATGCTTGGCAAAGTACAGGGTCAGTGGAAAAGAGGAAAGCCCTCAACGAGGTGGATTGACACAGTGGCTGCAACAATGAGCTCAAGCATAACAATGATTGTGAGGATGGCTCAGGACTGGGCAGTGTTTCGTTCTGTTGTGCATAGGGTTGCTATGAGTAGGAACCGACTTGACAGCACCTAACAACAACAACAACTACATTCAGTATTTGTCCTTTTGCAACTGACTAATTTTACTCAGCATAATACCTTAGTTTCCTCCATGTTATGAGATGTTTCATGGATTCATCATTGTTCTTCATCTTTGCATAGTATTTTATTATGTGAATATACTATAATTTATCCATTCATCCCTTGATGGGCACCTTAGTTGCTTTCATCTTTTTGGTATTGTAAATGGTGCTGCAGTGAACATGCATGTGCATGTATCTGTTCATGTGAAGGCTCTTATTTCTCTAGGGTATATTCCAAGGAGTGGGATTGCTGGATCGTATGGTAGTTCTATTTCTAGCTTTTTAAGAAAGTGCCAAATCGATTTCCAAAGTGTTTGTACCATTTTACATTCCCACCAGCAGTGTATAAGTGTCCCAGTCTCTCTACAACCTCTCCAACATTTGTCATTTTGTATTTTTTGATTAATGCCAGCCTTGATGGAGTGGGATGGTATCTCATTATAGTTTTGATTTGCATTTCTCTAATATTTAATGATTGTGAGCATTTCCTCATGTATCTGTTAGCTGCCTGAATGTCTTCTTTGGTGAAGTGCCTGTTCATATTCTTTGCCCATTTTTTAATTGGGTTATTTGCCTTTTTGTTGTTGAGTTTTTGAGTATCATGCAGCTTTTAGCGATCAGATGTTGATCGGAATTGTCATAGCCAAAAACTTCTTCCCAGTCTATAGGTAATCTTTTTACTCTTTTGGTGAAGTCTTTGGAAGAGCGTAAGTGTTTCATTTTTTGGAGCTCCCAGTTATCTAGTTTCCCCTATACTGTTTATGCACTGTTAATAATGTTTTGTATACTATTTATGCCACATGTTAGGGCTCCTAACGTTGTCCCTATTTTTTCTTCCATGATCTTTATTGTTTTACATTTTTTATTTCAGTCTTTGATCCATTTTGAGCTCATTTTTGTGCATGGTATGAGGTATGGGTTTTCATTTTTTTGCAGATGGATATCTAGTTATGCCAGCACCATTTGTTAAAGAAACTGTCTTTTTTCCCCATTTAATAGCCTTTGGGCCTTTGTCAAATATAAGCAACTCAAATGTAGATGGATTTATGTCTGTATTCTCAATTCTGTTCCATTGGTCTATGTATCTGTTGTTGTACCAGTACCAGGCTGTTTTGACTACTGTGATGGAATAATACATTTTAAAACCAGGTAGTGTGAGGCCTCCCACTTTGTTTTTCTTTTTCAGCAATGCTTTACTTATTCGAGACCTCTTTGCCTTCCATATGAAGTCTGTGATTTGTTTCCCCATCTCATTAAAAAATGTCATTGGTATTTTGATCGAGATTGCATTGTATCTATAGATCACTTTGGGTAGAATAAACATTTTTGCAATGGTGAGCCTTCCCATCCATGAGCAAACTATGTTTTTCCACTCATGTAGGTCTCTTTTTGTTTCTTGAAAAAGTGTCTTATAGTTTTCTTTGTATACGTCCTTAACGTCTCCGGTTAGATTTATTCCTAAGTATTTTATCTTATTGGGGGCTATTGTAAATGGTATTGATTTGGTGATTTCCTCTTTGATGTTCTCTGTGTTGGTGTAAAGGAATCCCACTGACTTTTGCATGTTTATCTTGTATCTTGATACTCTGCTGAACTTTTCTATTAGCTTCAGTAGTTTCTTGAGGATTCTTTAGGGTTTTCTGTGTATAAGATCATATCATCAGCAAATAGAGATACCTTTACTTCTTCTTTGCCAGTTTGAATGCCCTTTATTTCTTTATCTAGCCTAATTGCTCTGGCTAGGACCTCTAGCACAATGCTGAATAAGAGTGATGATAAAAGGCATTCTTGTCTGGTTCCCATTCTCAAGAGGAATGCCCTCAGATTTAGGATGATGTTGGCTGTTGACTTTGTATAAATGTCCTGTATTATGCTGAGGAATTTTCCTTCTTTTCCTATTTTGCTGAGAGTTTTTATCAGGAGTGGGTGTTGGACTTTGTCAAATGCCTTTTCTGCATCAATTGACAGGATCATATGGTTCTTGTCTTTTGTTTTATTTATGTGATGGATTACACTGATTTTTTTTTCTAATGTTGAACCATCCCTGCATACCTGGTATGAATCCCACTTGGTCATGGTGAAGTACTTTTTTGATACGTTGTTGAATTTTTTTGGCTAGAATTTTGTTGAGGATTTTTGCATCTAAGCTCATGAGGGATATGAGTCTGTAAGTTTCTTTTTTTGTGTGTGGTGTCTTTACCTGGTTTTGGTATCAGGAAATGCTGACTTCACAGAATGAGTTTGGGAGCATTCCATCCTTTTTTATGCTCTCAAATACCTTTAGTAGTAATGGTGTTAACTCTTCTCTGAAAGTTTGGTAGAAATCTCCAGTGAAGCCATCAGGGCCAGGGCTTTTTTTTGCTGGGATTTTTTTAATTACGTTTTCATTCTTTTCTTTTGCTATGGGTTTATTTAGTTGTTCTACCTCTCTTTGTGTTAGTTTAGGTAGGTAGTGTGTTTCTAGAAATTTGTCCATTTCCTCTAGGTTTTCAAATTTGTTAGAGTATAATTTTTCGTAGTAATCTGATATGATTCTTTTAACCTCAGTTGGGCCTGTTGTGATATTGCCATCTCATTTCTTATTCAGGTTATTTGCTTCCTCTCCTGTTTTTCTTTTGTCGGTCTGGCGGATGGTTTATTGATTTTGTTATCTTTTCAAAGAACCAGCTTTTGGTCTTGTTAGCTCTTTCGTTTAATTCTCCTCTAATTTTTATTATTTGCCTTCTTCTGATGCCTGAGGGTTTCTTTTATTGTTCTCTTTCTGTGTGTTCAAGTTGTCGGGATAACCCTTTGATTTTGGCCCTTTCTTCTTTTTGTATGTGTCCATTTATTGCCATAAATTGACCTCTGAGCACTGTTTTTGCTGTGTCCCAAAGGTTCTGATAGGAAGTGTTTTCATTCTCATTGGATTCTATGAATTTCTTTATTTTGTTCTTAATTTCTTCTATAACCCAGTAATTTTTGAGCAAGCTGTTGTTCAGCTTCCATGTGTTTGATTCCTCTTCCCTGCTCCTTCTCTTATTGATTTCTACTTTTATGGCTTTATGGTCAGAGAAGATGCTTTGTAATATTTTAATGTTTTGGATTCTGTTAAGCTTTGCTTTATGACCTAATATGTGATCTATTCTAGAGAAAGTTCCATCTGCGTTGTGTTGGAAAAGAAAGTATACTTGGCTGCTGTTGTGTTCTGTATATGTCTACGAGGTCAAGTTGGTTGATTGTGGCATTTAGATCTTCGGTGTCTTTATTGAGCTTCTTTCTGGGTGTTCTGTCCTTCACCAAAAGTGGTGTGCTGAAGTCTCCTGCTATTATTGTGGAGCTGTTTATCTCACTTTTCAATGCTGTTAGAATTTCTTTTATGTATTTTGAAGGCCTGTCATTGGGTGCCTAAATATTTAATATGGTTATACCTTCCTGGTATATTGTCCCTTTAATCATGATATAATGTCCTTCCTTATCCTTTGTGGTGCATTTAACTTTAAAGTCAATTTCGTCAGAAAGTAATATTGCCACTCCTGTTCTTTTTTGATTGTTGTTTGCTTGAGATATTTTTTTCCATTCTTTGAGGTTTAGTGTGTTTGTGTTTTTAAGTCTATGGTGTATCTCTTGTAGGCAGCATATAGATAGATCTTGGTTTTTATTTTATTTTTTTATCCATTCTGCCACTCTCTGTCTTTTTATTGGTACATTTAGTCCATTCTCATTCAGTGTAATCATGGATAGGTATGAGTTTACTGCTGTCATTTCGATGCCTTTTTTTGTGTGTTGTTGACAGTTTCTTTTCTCCACTTAATTTTTTGCGCTGAGTAGTTTTTCTTTATACATTGTCTTTCCCTCTTTTTCACTGTTGTTGATTTTGTTTTTTCTGAGTCTTTATTTTATTTATTTATTTATTTTTTGATGTGTAGGATTTGAGTCTCTTTGTGGCTACGTTATTATTTACCCTTATTTTTCTGAAGTTTAAACCAAACTTTTATTTCTCTATATTGCCTTGACCTCCTTTCCATATGAAAGATCTATGACTACATTTCTTACTTCCTCATTATTGACTTGCTGTTGTCATCTTTTACATAATAACGTTGCTGTTTCTCTATTTTGAGCATTTTTTTTAATCTTTATTTATTTTTGTGATTTCCCTATCTGGGTTGATACCTGGTTGCTCTCTCCTTCCTGATCTCTTGAACAGTTCTCCATATAAATCTTTCGTATTCTACTTCTTTTTGTTGTTGTTGTTATTCTACTTCTGGTAATTCTAGGAATACATCTTCATCCAGAAGATTCCTTGATTCTTTGTTTTGGGGGCTTGTTGAAGTAATCATGGTCTGCCTCTTTACGCAATTTGATATTGACAGTCTCTGAGCCATCTATGAGTTATTGTATTAATTTATTTTATGTTTGCATACTGTGTCCCAGCTTCTTACTTTGTTTTGTTTTGATAGAGCCAAACAGGCTGCTTGAGTGAGCTAGCTTGATTATTGGCTCCTTCGAAACTCTAATGTCCTGTCACCAGATGGCTAGAGATGTTACCAGGTATATGCACCTAGGAGACCATTCACTTTTTTTGCATGGATTCAGCTCAGGTGTCCAGGTAGTTGGTCACCAAGTGTGTGGTGCAGGCTGTCACCTACAGTCTTAGAGGAGCAGTGGTGATTGGTGTATGCACAGGTATCTGGTTGCAGCAGGGGGTCAGAATCTGAGCAAGGCAGGGGCTGATAATCATCCACTGAGTGTCAGTGAAGAAGGCACATCCTTGCTCCCTAGAGCACACAGGTGAGTAGGCTCTGCACCTGGGCCATGGGCACCCAGTGCTTTTAGCTGTAAGGACTGGGAGGCACCTCTTGTCCTTGAATCCCTGTCACAGGTGGCTAGGTGGCATGGGTGGAGCCATCAGTCCTCAGGCCCCTGATGTGGGTAGGTAAGGACCCTTCTTAGTAGGCAAAGTGGTGTCAAACTTCAAAAATCCACATCTCCACTGCACAGCTGAAATAGTTAAAGTCAGACCTCAGGCACATACACCCCTGCACTGTGCCAGCAAGGCGTAGCTGCTGAAATGGGCCCACACAGGTCCGTGCAGGGACAAAATGCATTCAAAGGCCGTGGACCACTTGTGCCTGGACAGGAGCCACTTCTGCCTTGAGTTTCCAGGTAAGGGGAACCAGCAGATTATTTTTTCCCCATTTTTTAATTTGTTACTTCTCCAAGATCAGGGGAATGGCTCAGGACATGCAGCAGGACCTATCTTAGGTCTAGGGAAATCAGCTGCCACTGAAGCCGGCTTGGGGCCTGGGGCAGAGAGAGGAGGGATCAGATAAATGGAAGAGAATTCTTTTGAAAGGGGTGCTTTTTGATCTGCACAATAAATTAAACACACTTATCTTTTGTCCACCGTGCTGGTCTTTGCTGATCCCAGAGGCGTGAGTAGACTCTGTGACGCTCACTCTCTGTGGCTGAGGAAACTGCGTCCCAAATGCTACCACCAGCCCAGCTGCAGTAGCACCAGGGGATCAGGGCTGAGGGGTACCATTTCCCACCTAGTCAGGTCTGGCAACTCCTCGCTTCTTCTGAACCATGTCTCCCTCCCCCTGCCACTCAGTCTGATCTCTTAACTTTGCCTTTGATGTTCAGGGCTTCTAGCTTGTCATATATATAACCAACTCACTTGTTTTTTCGGGTCTTTGTTGTAAGAGGGACCACTGGAAATGTCTGCCTACTCTGGCATCTTGGCCCTGCCTAGAATTCCATTCTTAAGCTTTAAGTGTTGCTTGCTTCCTTCCACAATTGGAACCATTAAATCCTCAAAAGGTTTTGAAAAACCTGCACATAGTTTCTGGTTATCAAAGAAGGGTAGCAAAGATGAGAGCAGCAGGCCCAGAGCTTGAGGAAAGGCCAGTTTTCACTATTGAATGAAATGTGAAATGCATTTCTCTTAAAAATATTTGATTTTAAGGCATTTTTCTTAATCACTCAAGCCCACCTCACACCCATCAGAGAATCTTTTGTGTGATGATGCCTTACCACTGTCTCTTAAAGTTGGCTCTGGATGCTTGGTTCTACATGTTTACTTCTATTGTTTCCTGATTCTCTTGGCCCAAAAAATCGAATCCCCTCCCAAGAGGATGATAGGATGTTAATACCCCATGCCAGTCCACCAAGCGTACATGATATATTCCCTTGGTAAATTCCATTGGTAAATACAGATTCAACTCAAGCTATAGTCCCACCACACAGTATTGACTAATGCCTGCTTAGGTGCAGGAGGAAGGGGCAAAATGAATGTATCCTGAAGCAAATTTGATTTTAGTACAACCCACAGAAACCAGGTGTGTCCTGGAGAGACAAAAAACAACAGAAGGAAGGAGAAGGGGGAGATGGGGCAGGGCCTCTGTCCTATGGAAAACTCACAAAGTAATTAGGCAGAAAAGATGCACTCATGAGACCAAAATAATTCAGCGCTGCACATAAGGTACAAAACAAATGTTCTTTACCCTGGCTGTACATTGGAATCACTGGAGAACTTTTAGAAAACACAGTTGCCCTAGCCCTACCCCCAAGAAATTTGAATTCAGTTGTTCTAGGATGGGGTACAGGAGTTTCCGGGTAGTGCAGTTAACTAGCTCGGCTGCTAACTGAAAGGTGGGAAGTTGAATCCACCCAGAGGTATGTTGGAAGAACGTCCTGATGATCTACTTCCAAAAAAATCATCCACTGAAAACCCTATGGAGCACAGTTCTACCATGACACACATGGGGTCGCCATGAGTTGGAATTGACTCAATACCAACTGGAAAAATAAATAAGAGTGAGGTGCAGGCAACAAAACCATTTGAAAGCTCTCTGGCCAGGGTTGACAATTGCTGATTTTGACTACAGAACCTGTAACAGCTCAGATGAGAAGGAGCTTGATGACAGTAGAAGAATTCAGGGAAGGTTTTCCAGGGGGAGCATTAGGTGAGGAAAAGAGATCTAGGATTGTAGAGAAGCAAGAGGATAAGAGGACTAGAAAGTGACATGAAAGGTCTTGAGCACCAAGCCCAATAGTACATGCTTGGTTTGATAGACAGTAGGAAGAAATAAGGGTTCCTTTTTTTTAAGATGGACTGATGATTCACTCAAAAAAAACAATGCTTTTCAACTTACAAGGACTTTTCTATCCATGGTCTAATTTGATTCTTTCAACAACATAGTCAGGTAGCCAAGCAGGGAAAACATAAACATCAATTTTGCCAATGGGGAAATGGAGACTTAGAGAGCTTGAGTGGCTTGGTAAGAGTAGTGTTTTTAGAAAATCATTCCAGTGATAGCATGCAGTGTGAATTACAGTGTGGGAGAGAGAATTCCAGGAGGTCCCTTAGAAGACCAGTGCCTTCCTATAAATGGGAGGTAATATTAGTCTACAGAATGGCAGAGACCTTTGGAAACACAGCTGAGAGGGGATCTAAGAGCCACCTTCTGGCTGTGTATACCTCTATTTGTGTTTAGCATATGGGTACCAATGTTTAACACAGTAGGTTAATGCTGGAGCAGCTCTGTCAGCATTAAGAACTGGGGAGGTTGGAGAACAGAGAGAACCAAGCACACTTGAGCAGACATGGCTGAGAACTTGGAATACCGGCAGGGGAGGCTTCCTACACAAGTTGATTTTAGTGGGGAGGAAGTTTTTCTAGATATTTCCAAGAGGAGGGAACTCCATTGTTAAGACACTTTGGTCTCTCCCCCTTCCCCTACCAATCCACTCATTTTATTGGTAAATTTGAGAAAAATAATGAAGCATACTAATCAACTTTGTTACTTCGGGAACCAGCCGGACCTTGGAGAGCAGGAGTTCTCCCAAAACTGTTACCTGGGCAGCCCTTTCCCTGTGGAAAGCTGTGTCCCATTCAATGCTGCTCAGCCTTGGTAGATGAGCCTGCCTAATTCAAGCCTGCTTGGCTAACAGAATTACACTCATGACCTCCAACTTAGTGGTATCAGTAACAAGGGTGATGTATTTGGAGACCCTTCTTACTCTTCAGTGAATAACTTATTCAGAACCCAAACAGAAAATAGGACCTTAGAGATCCCAGCAGTTGACAACGTTTTTCGAACAGGAAAACAAAGGGATTGTTGGCTTGAACCCCTGACACTGGCAGTACCAGGGTGGGTTTTCACCCTTCCGTAGCAAAAAAGGAGTCTATGGGTGGTGCAAGCAGTGTGCAGCTCTAACCGAAATGTTGGAGATTCACATCCACTCAGGTATCTCAGAAGAAAGGCCTGGCAATCTACTGAAAAATCAGTTGTTGGAAACCCTATGGAGCATAGATGGAGTAGATTGACAGCAACTGGTGATAACCATGAAAGGAAAGAGACTGGTAGGAGCCTGGCAGCTTTATTAATCTGCCCACATGCCCAGAGTGAGGCTGCCTCAGCTTTGACTCTGAAATCACTCTAAGGAATAATATCAGGCCACAGGGAGTCCAAATTTTGCAGGCAGCTTGTTTAGTTAGAGACTGTTGCCTCCATCCAACTCCTTCATCCAAGCAGCCCAATAAATGATTGGCAGGCCCTATTCTGTGATTTTTATAGCACTGAGAAAGTACAGAAACCAAGACAAATAGTTTAATATTCTTTACCTTGTTACACAGCCTAACAAGCCAGCTGATTACACAGTATGACGCTAAAAGGCAAAGACAGAGTAAAGGATCTTTTTCTTTTTTTTTTTCTGAGATGAGATGATTTTGTAATTCAAGCTCTTTCAAAAAGGCTAAAGTCTACACCTTTTATATTCACTCTATTTTCTACTGCTTTTGGGTTTAAATCATTATGTATAAATTATACATATACATATGTAATTTGTATATATGCAGGAGCCCTGGTGACTCAGTGGTTAAGTGCCTGGTTGCTAACCAAAAGGTCAGCAGTTCGAACTCACCAGCTGCTCCATGGAAGAAAGATGTGGCAATCTGCTTCTGTAAAGATTACAGCCTTGGGAACCTTATGGGGCAGTTCTACTCTGTCCTATAGGGCTGATATGAGTTGCAATAGACATGACGGCAATGCTTACATACATATGGGGCCCTGGTGGCAGTTCAAATACACCAGCGACTCCTTGGAAGCCCTATGGGGCTGTTCTACTCTGTCCTATATGGTCTGTATGAGTTGGAATTGACTCGGCGGCAATGGGTTTTATGTATATATATGTGTTTCTTTTTTGAGGGCCAAGCTTTTCACAAGGTCTTCGGCTAAGTTTACCTTGATCATCTGCAGCAACCCTCTGGTACAAGGAAATGTGTCCTCTTTGCATTGGGTCAGAAACTTGTTGATTGATCCCTCCTTTTACCCACGATTCCAGAATTGCTTTCTGCTGGGGAAGAAGTGAAATAAGTGGGCATCTTCAACCCAAAAAACAGTTAAGTAATGTAATGGGTAGAGAAAATAGAAATTCAGAATTTTGGCTGTTCTGATTTTTTTTTAACCATTTTTGCTTTTAATATTTGTTTCAATGATTTGATTTCAATTAATCCAGTTATATTTCCAAGCTCCAAATTTATTAGTTCACTTCTGTTGTACAGCTAAGTAAACTTGGCTGTGGTTCTACTTGTTAGTTTCTGTGTCTTCCTTCTCTCCCTTCCTACAGTTTAGGGTATGGAATGGAGGGGTGAAATAGATGGAAGCAGAGTTGGGCAACTCAGGAGACTTGAGTTTTTGTGAGAATAAGTGCTCACTGGAAGTGTGTTCCAGCATTGAATGGCCACAATTGAAGTGACGACGCCCATGAAGGGAGAGAGTTAGCATGAAGCTCAGTGCTAAGTAGGGAGGACCTACTGTCCTATTTCCTACTTCCTTACAAGTAATGAAGCCCTAGGAAGAGGACTTTCTTGCATAGCAAGAAAGGTAGGAGGGGGCTCTTCCCACAACTGGGGTTCAAAGGCTTTTGCTGTCACTGCTGTGTTTAACATATCTCCTGTGATCATTAAGGTTGTGTGTCAACTTGGCTGGGGCATGATTCTTAGTGGTTTGGCAGTTATGATGTAGTCTGGCAGTATCATGATGTAATCACCTCCATGATGAGATCTGATCTAATGTGATTACCTCCATAATGAGATCTGCTGTGAGTAGCCAATCAGTTGAAAGGAAGTTTCCTTGGGAATGTAGCCTGCATCCAATATAGGTGGACTCTCTGACAAGGTTTGTGGGCTTTTGCTGACTCTGGATCCTGCATGTAGCTCCTATTTGTCTGATCTCCAGTTCTTGGGACTTGAGCTAGCAGGTTTCCTGCTGTCTTGCCTGCTGATCTTGGGATTCATCAATCTCCACAGCCTGTGAGTCAGAGCCCTGCTGTCTGACCTGCCAATTTTGGCTTCACCAGCCCCTACAGCTACATGAGTCAGGAGAAGCCTCCAGCCTGACACACGGACTTGGGACCTTCTAGCCTGTATGACTGCATGAGCCATTTCCTTGATATAAATCTCTCTCTACATGTATTTATACACTTTCTTGGTTTTGCTTCTTTAGAGAACCCAGCCTGAGACACCTCCTTTCCTATCAATGCTGGGCTCAAGTCCTGACCCCTCCAGGAAGTCTTACATGACTGCGCCTGCCAGAAGGAATCACACATCAAGAATAAAGTCCAATCCAGTCAAGAAGCATCTATCACTTATCCGACCCTGTAGATGATACCAACATACCAATTCTTCGTAGTTGTTTGAAGAATTTTCACCACACATAAATAATACAAGATACAGTAGAAGAAGTTAAATAAGAAAAAAACAAGCAGCAACAGAATTCACACTATGGTGCTTTCAGATGCAAACAAAGGAATACAAGCAGCTGAGAGTTGTGGAGGGATATCAGGATTCATGTAGCTCTGACTCTATTTGATGAGTGAATATCAATTCTTCTAAATAAACCATCTCTAACAAGTCCTACATACAGGCTTTATTTGAAACTTTGTACAGGCAGAATAGAGTTCCTCCACCCAACTCACTTTTGTAACATCTTTGAGAGTCAAGAACAGTTTCCTAGTTTGACTTGCAGTCTTTCCTTGTGTGATAGATGAAAAGACGTTATTGAGATGAACTCTTCCGTGCATTCTCTCTATCTATCAAACATCTACTTAGTACAAATGTTCAACCAGCTAGATGAAACTTTAACAAGTGAAGTACTTCCAAGCACACACAGTATGTAGCATTACAACCAGCACTGAAGCTATCTGTTCATTCATTCATTTGTTCAATACTCTATTTATGCCAGTGATTGTTCTTGAAATTCGGTGTATAGCAGAGTACAAGACATCCAAAGTTTCCATCTTTAAGGGGTCTACATTCAAATGAGGGTGACAGACAAACAAGAAATAAAATTATTATATATATAAAATGAGATAGTGTCTTAGTTTCCTATGGTTACCATAACAAAATACCACAAACCAGTGGCTTTGAAGAATGGCAATTAATCTTCTCACAGCTCTGGAGGCTGGGAGTCCATATTCAGGGCATTGGTAAGGCCATGCTCTATCCATTCTAGGAAAAGATCCTTCTTTGTCTCTTCTAGCTTCTTGTAGCCCTGGGTATTTCTTGGCATTCCCTGGATTTTAGATACTTCTTCACATATTGTCTCCCCCTGCATGAGCCTATCTCTATGTCTGTCTTCTTTTATAAGACACCACTCAGAGGGGATTAGGACCCACCCTACTCCAGTCTGACCTCACAAACTTAACTGATTATATCTTCAAAGAAAGAGCTTATAGTGAAACATGGTGACATTTACATGTACAGGGGTTAGGACTTCAACATATATTTTGGGAGAACACAATTCAATCCATAGCAGGTAGTAATAAGTTCTTCAAAGAAAACTGAAGTCATATCAAAGGAGAGACTGCTATGGAAAGTGCTATTTTATATGGTAAAGAAAGGTCTGAAGGTGTGACATTTGGGCAGGGACTTGAATTAAGTGAAGATGGAAGCTACATGAGTATCTGAAAGGAGAAGATTCAGGAGGAGGGAATAGCTAGTACAAAGGCAAAGGCAGGAGTTTGTTTGGTATATTAGATGAACAAAACCAAGGTCTGTGAAGCTGGAAACAGAAAGAAAGAAAGAGGTAGGGAGGAAATGAGGTCAGAGGTGAAGTTAAGGAGGGCCTTGAGGACTATGGTAAGCATGTTGGCTTTATTCTCGGTGTGATGGGAAGCCATTGAAGAGTTTTGATCTGATAGAAGTTTTGCAATGCTCATTCCAGCTGCTCTGTGGGGAGAACAGAACAGACTGTACAGGGCCAACAGTGGAGGCTGGGAACCCCAGTGGGAGTCTCTCTTATTTGTGCCTGCTGCTTCCTGTGTAGCATCTTCCAGCTCAGTTGCAATCTGTTCCAGAGCAGACTGTTCTGGTCTGTCTGGAAAATCCACTGCTTGGCTCCAAGGAACTTTCTAGGACCCAAAACATCTCCCTGCATTCCACCCACCCACTATGTTTTCCTTTCCTTTGTAACCCAATCAGTTAAGCTCATACCATCATTTTCCTGGCATCATACCCTCCACCCAAACATTTAGCCTGCTGCCATGACCAAAGCATATCCAGGTGGTGCCAGGGAACTAGCTAACTAACCTTACACACTGATTCTCACTAAGGTGTAAATGGCTTGTGTAATCGTAATATATCACCTATCCAAGGAACATTTCCTCAGTGCCTATTCCAGAAGAATGGATCTCTAACAGTGTCATTTCAGAAACCACAACAGACTTGGCACAAAGTATTGACAGAATGTTAGGCCTTCCTGTAACCTCACAAGATTGTGGGAAAAAAATGAGACTGTAAGTATGAAATTACTTCAAATTTGATCATAAACATGGAATTCATTCAATGTCTGGGATAGAAAGACCCTAAGAGGATATCAAGAAATCAAAAGATATTTTACATTGGGCAAATCTGCTGCAAAAGACCTCTTCAAAGTGTTGAAAATAAAAGATGTCTCTTTGAGGACTAAGGTGCATCTGACCCAAGTCATGATATTTTCCACTCGCCCCACATATATGCGAAAGCTGGACAATGAGTAAGAAAGATCAAAGAAGAATTGATGCCTTTGAATTATGGTGTTGGCAAAGAATATTGAACATACCATGGGCTGGCAGAAGAATGAACAAGTCTATCCTGGAAGACATATAGCCAGAGTGCTCCTGAAAAGTGAGGATGGTGAGACTTCATCTCGTGTACTTTGGACACGTTATTAGAAGGGACCAGTCCCTGGAGAAGGACATCATGTTTGGTAAGGTAGAAGGTCAGCAAAAAAGAGGAAGACCTTTAATGAGATAGATTCACACAGTGGCTGTAACAGTGGGCTCAACCGTAGCAATGATTGTGAGGATGATGCAGGACCAGGCAATGTTTCATTCTGTTGTACATAGGATCACTGTGAGTCAGAATGGACTCACCAGCACCTAACAGCAACAATGAGATGATGTCTACTTAAGCCAACTCATTTTAGAGATGAGGGGACTGTCTCCAACTGGGAAGGCATTGTCTGAGAAATCACAGGATTGGTTTGTCCTAAACTCTGAAGATTGTAAAACAGTTTGGGAATGATTGAAATAATGCAGACAATTTTTATCATCATTACTATTTTGATTCTTATGCTCTAAGGGGCCTCTTGCTCTGTCTTCATTCTCTTGCTCCATTCTATTCCTCTCTGTGGAATCTATATCCTATGGCTCAGAGCTCACTTGGATCCAGAATGAAGTCCCTGGGTCATGAGTGAATATAACCCTGCAGATACATGTTTCAACTCACCCCTTCCAGTGGATTCATCTCCAAAAGGAGAGGTAAGTTGGCTTGAAATAAAAAACAGATAGTACTTAGCAATGGTCCCTAATACCAGTCATCAAGCTAGCCGTTCATGTCATGTTATCTGGGGACATTTAAGAGGAAAACACACATTTATTCAAAATCAGCAAAGACAGATAGGAACTCTCTTTATCTACCATTCACTGGGCTCAGGTGAAGTTTGGGTGGTGACCTTTCAGAGGACCCTGGTCACCTCAGAGAATCTTGTCCCTCCAGTGTGCTCAGACAGGAAAGGCAAGATTGTATGGTTTACAACCTGAGTGCTGGTGATACCAGTGAAGCAGCGGATTAAATATTTTTGTGGTTCCATAAGCAGAAAACAAACAGCTCAACGAATGATGAATGACAGGCACTGCACAGATGCCACCTATTAAATAATTAAAATAAAGTAGAAATTAAAAATAAACAGTGGGAAATGATTTGAAACACACAAAAGCAAAGGAAGCAGAAAGAGTAACTTGGGAATGAAGAAGTGAGTAAAATTAGATTTGAATTATTTCTAAATTCAATTGTGTCTAGATTAACTGGCTGCCTTCCCCCTATTGTCAGCATGAAATAAACAATATTTTAAGCTGAGGAATCCTAGAAGGAAGTGGAATACTAATGTAGTACCCATGATACCTCTTCTGATGGGCAGCTCAGTGACCAGCCTTTGTTAATCAGAACATGATGGGCAGGTATAAAGTGAGCTACAGTGGAAGGAGCATGAACATAGGATTTGTAGTGGTCAGCAAATGCTGTGTAGTGAACGTTAACAGCATCTTAGTAACACACAATATTAAACATTCATTTCTGTCCTCTGCGTGGGTCAGTTGTGTGTTGGCTGATCTATACGGACTTTGGCTAGGTGGCAGGCTTCAAGCTGCAGATCAGGCTGGGCTCGGCATATCTCACTGAAGTTTGGGCTCTGTCCTGTCCCATGTAAGCTTATTCTGGGACCCAGCCTGAAAGAGCAACAGCTACCCAGAGGAAGTTTGTTTCATGGAAATGACAGAAATGTCAAGAAGGCAAGTGGAAACACACAATGCCTTTTAAATCTTTAACCTGGAGCTGGCACAGGGTCACTTCTATTTATATTCCACTGACCTGTGCAAGTCTCATGGTCAAGCCCAATATCAATGGGATGGCAAAATACACTCTGCTCACTCTAGTAGGTGGTACTGCAAAGTCACATGGGAAAGGGTGTGGATATGTGATTCTAATACAGGAGATCATGAAGAACTGCAATGATTCAGCCTACCATGGGGTTTATTTAACATGATACTTTCCAAAGCAAATTGTTGCTGGGGTCCTACAAAATTACTATCTAGACCAGGGTTTGTATAGCCTGCAAACTAAGAATAGTTTTGTATCTTTAAACAATTAAAAAAACAAAGTCAAAAGAAAACCGATGTTTTATGACACATAGAAATTATATGAAATTCAAGTTTCGGTGTTTATAAATAAAGTTTTATTGTAACATAGCCATGCTCATTTATTTATGTATTATCTATGCTGCTTTCACACCACAACACCAGCTGAATAGTAGCAACAAACCATATAACCTATGAAGGCTAAGATACTTACTATCTGACCTTTTACAGAAAAAATTTGTCATCCCCTGGTCTAGACCAATGCTGTACAATAGAAAAGTTGTGTGAGTCACATACATAATTTTATATTTTCTAGTAACCCGTTGTTGTCGATTCCAACTCATAGCAACGCTATAGTAAAGAGATAAAAAGAAACAGATGAAAATAATTTTAATAATAAATTCCATTTATCCAAGTATAACCAAAATAGCATCATTTAGAAAAAATATTGAGATATTTTACAATATCTCATACTTCTTCATACCTTATCTTTAAAATCTGGTGTGTATTCTATACTTCCTGCACATCTCAAGAATTCATACTAATCACATTTCAAGTGCTCAGTATCCATATGTGGCTATTGGATATGATACAGGAAAGCACAAATGTAGACCACTTTCACCCGCCTTCAAGAAGCCAAATCTTGTTTTTGTTGCTGTTGTTTTACCTTTTCTTAAGTCATCCTTTTCCAAATAATCCCTTAGTTTTAATGACTGCAGAATGTGTATCTACAGTCAACACTGCATCGTCTTATGCCTTGAGAAGAGCCCTGCAAATAGTAGATGTTTGCAAAAATTCCTAAAAATTCTTTGCTGAATAAATAAATACATGAATGAATGATGCACTTGCTCACATTATTGTCCTAGAGCCATTGTTTAGCTTATCCCTGTGTTTCATTCCTGTCCTTCCAATCAAACGGGTCTCTCTTTAAGTATAATGATCAGCTGTCTCCTATTGAGCCAATTTTCCTGCAGGTAACATCTATAAACTCTGGAAAAATATATTGAAGCACTGGACAGCATTAAAAGCAAGAAGAAATTTGAAGGAAGACTACAGTTGGAAGAAGGGAATGATACTGTGTTAATTTTCCATTTTTATGCTTTTTACTTGATGTCAGGCTTCAGAAAGCAACAAGTGGAGCAGCTAAATCTTGATAGAAATTCCAGTCTTACTGGCTTGAGGAACCAGAGGATAGATTTCAGGGTACCCATAACAGCTGAAAAGGGAGGGGAATAATCCAAAAGGGAATAAGGCAATTTATAAATTCTACATTCTACTTATAAATTCTCTCCAAATCTCTAGCTGCCACCTGAACTATCCATGAATGAGACACACACAGAGAAGCCCAGCTAAGGCTAAACGAACTGAGCAGAGATATCTGCAGCAGCTCCTACCGGAGTGGAGACAGAGTTTAGAGTTTTAATCCAGCCAAGTTAAATTTACAGCTTTAAAACATTTTTTTTTTTCCTTAGGAATATAACAGAATAATCCAGAGTGTCTACAATGGATCATTTAGAAGGTCAGAGATATAATCCAGAATGACTAGGCATATCAAAAAGCAGAAAAATGGAGGCTGACCCCAAGTTAATGCTGATGTTGACATTAAAAGGATTTTAAATCAGCTATTATAGTTATGCTCAAGGACACAAAGGAAAATATTTACCAAATAAATAAAAACATAGAAAATCTCAGCAAAAAAAAATTAGGAACAATAAAAAAGAATCAAATGAAAACTAAAATTATCGAAATAAAATAGTCACCAAATTGAGATAATATGATCTATGTAGAAAACCTATCTAGTGTTCAAAAAGCTATTAAAACTAATAAATCATTTTAGAAATTTTGCAGAATATAAGCTCAATATAAAAAAATCAGCTATATGTTCTATATACTAGCAATAAATAATTAGAAATTAAGTGTTTTGCAAAAATATCATTTACAATAACGACAAAAAGTATAACACACATAAGGATAAGTCTGACAAAACATACGCAATGCCTGTACACTGAAAACCACAAAACATTGCTGAGAGAAATCAATGAAGGCCTAACTGGAGAGATAAACTGTTTCATGGGTGAGAAGACACAACATTTTTAAGAGGTCAACTCACTTCAAACCGATCTAAAATTCAGTACAATCTCACTCAAACTTGCAGCAGGCTGTTTTGTAGATATTGACAAGCTTATTCCAAAATTCATAAGGAAACATAAAGGACACAGAATACAAAAATCACTTTGAAAAAAAACAAAGTCGAAGGACTTATACTACCCGACTAAAAGATTTACTATAAGACCACAATAACTAAGACAGCATAGTACTGGCATCAAGATAGATAAATAGATACATGGAACAGAATTATTGTTGAGTCCTTAGGTAGCATAAACAGTTAAGCACTCAACAACTAGCTGAAAGGTTGGTGGTTCAAATCCACTTAGAGCTACCTCAGAAGAAAGGCCTGGAGATCTGCTTTCAGAAAGTCATGGCCTTGAAAACCCTATGGAACAGTTTTGCTCTGCACCCATTGTGATCAGCATGAGATGGAACAGAATAGAGTCCATAAATAGACCCACATATATATTGTCAATTGATTATTGACAAAATTTCAAAGACAATTCAAGGAGAAAATATAATAGTTCAACAAATGGTGCTGGGACAATTGGACATCATACACAAAGTAAACAAATTTCAACAAATACATCACAGGGACTGAAATATGGAATTCTTATGTATATTAATATGTTCGTACACAAAAATTAACTCAAAACTGATCACAGATTTAAATATGAAATCTAAAATTAAAATACTCCTAGAAAAAAACATAAAAGAGCATTTTTTTTTTACCTTAGGTAAAACAAAGGTATATATTGGATATGACACCAAATTAAGAATCCTTAAAGAAAATTTTGATAAACTGGACTTCATCAAAATTAAAAATTCTTGGATTTAAAAAGACACTGTTCTGATAATGTAAAGACAAGTCACAGACTATGATAAAATATTTGCAATATGCATATTTGATAAAGTACTTGTATCAGAATATATAAAGAACTCAAAACCCAATAAGAAATCAAACAAGCTAATAGAAAATGGCAAAAATTGAGCAGACGGTTCAATAAAGAAGATATATGGATGGCAAATAAGCACATGAAAAGATGCTCAACATGATTAGCCATTAGAAAAATGCAACTTCAAACCACCATGAGATCTCACTACACACCCACTAGAATGATTGAAATTACAAATATTCACCATATCACATCAAATGTTATTGAGAATGTAGGCAACTGAAACTCTCTGTCTTAGGCTGGGTTCTCTAGAGAAGCAAAACCAGTGAAGCTTATAAATATATAGAGAGAGACATTTATATTAAAGAAATGGCTCACTTGATTGTAAAGGCTGGAACATCCCAAGTCCATGGATTTTAGGATAGAGGCTTCTTCTGATTCACGTAGCCACAGGGGCTGGCAAACCCACTATCAGCAGGGCAGAGAGCAGGGCTCCACTCACAGGCTTTGAAGATCGACGAATCCCAAGATCAGCAGATAAACTGATAGCTCAAGTCCCAAGTACCGGAGGTCAGATGAACAGGAGACAGCCGTAGGATCCAGAGCAAACAAAAAGCCAGAATATATGCTTATATTTCAAGGAAACTTCCTTTCAACTGATTCGCTACTCACGGCAGATCTTATCATGGGAGTGATCACATACAAACACTAAGAATCACGGCCCAGCCAAGTTGACATAAAATCTTTTCTTTTTTTTTTTTAATTACTTTTTATTAAGCTTCAAGTGAACATTTACCATTCCAAACAGTCCGTCACATGTAGGTTTACATACATCTTACTCCCTTCTCCCACTTCCTCTCCCCCTATTGAGTCAGCCCTTTCAGTCTCTCCTTTCGTGCCAATTTTGCCATCTTCCCTCTCTCTCTATCTTCCCATCCCCCCTCCAGTCAAGAGTTGCCAACACACTCTCAAGTGTCCACCTGATTTAATTAGCTCACTCTTCATCAGCATCTCTCTCCCCCCCACTGACCAGTCCTTTTCATGCCTGATGAGTTGTCTTCGGGGATGGTTCCTGTCCTGTGCCATCAGAAATTCTGGGGAGCATTGTCTCTGGGATTCCTCTAGTCGCAGTCATACCATTAGGTATGGTCTTTTTATGAGAATTTGGGGTCTGTATCCCATTGGTCTCCTGCTCCCTCAGGAGTTGTCTGTTGTGCTCCCTGACAGGGCAGACATCGATTGTGGCCGGGCACCAACTAGTTCTTCTGGTCTCAGGATAATGTAGGTCTCTGGATCATGTGACCCTTTCTGTCTCTTGGGTTCTTAGTTGTCGTGTGACCTTGGTGTTCTTCCTTTGCCTTTGCTCCAGGTGGGTTGAGACCAATTGATGTATCTTAGATGGCCGCTTGTTGGCATTTAGGACCCCAGGAGCCACAATTCAAAGTGGGATGCAGAATGTTTTCAGAATAGAATTATTCTGCACATTGACTTAGAAGTCCCCTCAAACCAAGTTCCCCAGACCCCAGCCCCTGCTCCGCTGACCTTTGAAGCTTTCATTTTATCCCGGAAACCTCTTTGCTTTTAGTCCAGTCCAATTAGGCTGACCTTCCTTGTACTGAGTGTTGTCTTTCCCTTCACCCAAAGCAGTTCTTATCTACTGATTAATCAATAAAAAACCCTCTCCCTCCCTCCCTCCCCCCTTTGTAACCACAAAAGTATGTGTTCTTCTCCGTTTTTTCTATTTCTCAAGATCTTATAATAGTGGTCTTATACAATATTTCTCCTTTTGCCTCTGACTAATTTCGTTCAGCATAATGCCTTCCAGATTCCTCCATGTTATGAAATGTTTCAGAGATTCATCACTGTTCTTTATCGATGCGTACTATTCCATTGTGTGAATATACCACAATTTATTTACCCATTCATCCATTGACGGACATCTTGGTTGCTTCCAGCTTTTTGCTATTGTAAACAGAGCTGCAATAAACATGGGTGGGCATATATCTGCTTGTATGAAGGCTCTTGTATCTCCAGGGTATATTCCGAGGAGTGGGATTTCTGGGTTGTATGGTAGTTCTATTTCTAACTGTTTAAGATAACGCCAGATGGATTTCCAAAGTGGTTGTACCATTTTACATGCCCACCAGCAGTGTATGAGAGTTCCAATCTCTCCGCAGCCTCTCCAACATTTATTATTTTGTGTTTTTTGGATTAATGCCAGTCTAGTTGGTGTGAGATGGAATCTCATCATAGTTTTAATTTGCATTTCTCTAATGGCTAATGATCGGGAGCATTTTCTCATGTATCTGTTGGCTGCCTGAATATCTTCTTTAGTGAAGTGTGTGTTCATATCCTTTGCCCACTTTTTGATTGGGTTGTTTGTCTTTTTGTGCTTGAGTTTTGACAGAATCATGTAGATTTTAGAGATCAGGTGCTGGTCGGAGATGTCATAGCTGAAAATTCTTTCCCAGTCTGTAGGTGGTCTTTTTACTCTTTTGGTGAAGCCTTTAGATGAGCACAGGTGTTTGATTTTTAGGAGCTCCCAGTTATCGGGTTTCTCTTCATCATTTTTGGTAATGTTTGGATTCTGTTTATGCCCTGTATTAGGGCTCCTAGGGTTGTCCCAATTTTTTCTTCCATGATCTTTATCGTTTTAGTCTTTATGTTTAGGTCTTTGATCCACTTGGAGTTAGTTTTTGTGCATGGTGTGAGGTATGGGTCCTGTTTCATTCTTTTGCAAATGGATATCCAGTTATGCCAGCACCATTTGTTAAAAAGACTATCATTTCCCCAATTGACTGACACTGGTCCTTTGTCAAATATCAGCTGCTTGTACGTGGATGGATTTATATCTGGGTTCTCAATTCTGTTCCATTGGTCTATGTGCCTGTTGTACCAGGACCAGGCTGTTTTGACTACTGTAGCTGTATAATAGGTTCTAAAATCAGGTAGAGTGAGGCCTCCCGCTTTCTTCTTCTTTTTCAGTAATGCTTTGCTTATCCGGGGCTTCTTTCCCTTCCATATGAAATTAGTGATTTGTTTCTCTATCCCCTTAAAATATGACATTGGTATTTGGATCGGAAGTGCGTTATATGTATAGATGGCTTTTGGTAGAATAGACATTTTTACTATGTTAAGTCTTCCTATCCATGAGCAAGGTATGTTTTTCCACTTAAGTATGTCCTTTTGAATTTCTTGGAGTAGAGCTTTGTAGTTTTCTTTGTATAGGTCTTTTACATCTTTGGTAAGATTTATTCCTAAGTATCTTATCTTCTTGGGGGCTACTGTGAATGGTATTGATTTGGTTATTTCCTCTTCGGTGTTCTTTTTGTTGATGTAGAGGAATCCAAGTGATTTTTGTATGTTTATTTTATAACCTGAGACTCTGCCAAACTTTTCTATTAGTTTCAGTAGTTTTCTGGAGGATTCCTTAGGGTTTTCTGTGTATATAATCATGTCATCTGCAAATAGTGATAACTTTACTTCTTCCTTGCCAATCCGGATACCTTTTATTTCTTTGTCTAGCCTGATTGCCCTGGCTAGTACTTCCAGCACGATGTTGAATAAGAGCGGTGATAAAGGGCATCCTTGTCTGGTTCCCGTTCTCAAGGGAAATGCTTTCAGGTTCTCTCCATTTAGAGTGATACTGGCTGTTGGCTTTGCATAGATGCCCTTTATTACGTTGAGGAATTTTCCTTCAATTCCTATTTTGGTAAGAGTTTTTATCATAAATGGGTGTTGAACTTTGTCAAATGCCTTTTCTGCATCAATTGATAAGATCATGTGGTTTTTATCTTTTGTTTTATTTATGTGATGGATTACATTAATGGTTTTTCTGATATTAAACCAGCCTTGCATACCTGGTATAAATCCCACTTGATCAGGGTGAATTATTTTTTTGATGTGTTGTTGGATTCTATTGGCTAGAATTTTGTTGAGGATTTTTGCATCAGTGTTCATGAGGGATATAGGTCTAAAATTTTCTTTTTTTTGTAATGTCTTTACCTGGTTTTGGTATCAGGGAGATGGTAGCTTCATAGAATGAGTTGGGTAGTATTCCGTCTTTTTCTATGCTTTGAAACACCTTCAGTAGTAATGGTGTTAAGTCTTCTCTGAAGGTTTGGTAGAACTCTGCAGTGAAGCTGTCTGGGCCAGGACTTTTTTTTCTTGGAAGTTTTTTGATTACCGTTTCAATCTCTTTTTTTGTTATGGGTCTATTTAGTTGTTCTACTTCTGAATGTGTTAGTTTAGGTAGGTAGTATTTTTCCAAGAATTTATCCATTTCTTCTAGGTTTTCAAATTTGTTAAAGTACAATTTTACGTAGTAATCTGAAATGATTCTTTTAATTTCATTTGGCTCTGTTGTGATGTGGTCCTTCTCGTTTCTTATTCGGGTTATTTGTTTCCTTTCCTGTTTTTCTTTAGTCAGTCTAGCCAATGGTTTATCAATTTTGTTAATTTTTTCAAAGAACCAGCTTTTGGCTTTGTTAATTCTTTCAATTGTTTTTCTGTTCTCTAATTCATTTAGTTCAGCTCTAATTTTTATTATTTGTTTTCTTCTGGTGTCTGATGGGTTCTTTTGTTGCTCACTTTCTATTTGTTCAAGTTGTCAGGACAGTTCTCTGATTTTGGCTGACATACAATCTTAACCATCACAGTCCACCCCTTGTCAGCTTAGCATATGTACACATCTCCTTAAACCGTACATAATCTCTGAAGAAAGAGAATTGTAGTCATACTTTCACCTAACATGACACTATTAAAATGCATATAGCCAAAAATGCAATAGGCCCATTTTACACCATATATTTTATAAGTGAAGAAAACAAAAATATTTAATGCACACATGTTGTTGTTGTTAGGTGCCGTGGAGTTGGTTCCGACACATACCAACCCTATGCACAACACAATGAAACACTGTCTGGTCCTGAGCCGTCCTTACAATCATTGTTACGCTTGAGCTCATTGTTGCAGGCACTGTGTCAATCCACCTCACTGAGGGTCTTCCTCTTTTCCACTGACCCTGTACTTTGCCCAGCATGATGTCCTTCTCCAGGGACTCATCCCTTCTGACAACATGTCCAAAGTATGTAAGACTCAGCCTCGCCATCCTTGCTTCTAAGGAGCATTCTGGTTATACTTCTTCTAAGACAGATTTGTTCGTTCTTTTGGCAGTCCATGGTATATTCAATATTCTTCACCAATACCACGATTCAAAGGTGTCAATTCTTCTTCGGTCTTCCTTATTCATAGTCCAGCTTTCACATGCATATGATGCGATTGAAAATACCATGGCTTGGGTCAGGCGCACCTTAGTCTTCAAGGTGACATCTTTGCTCTTCGACACTTTAAAGAGGTCCTTTGCAGCAGATTTACCCAGTGCAATGCGTCTTTTGATTTATTGACTGCTGCTTCCATGGCTGTTGATCGTGGGTCCAAGTAAAATGAAATCCTTGACTTCAATCTTTTCTCCATTTATCAGGATGTTGCTCACTGGTCCAGTTGTCATGATTTTTGTTTTCTTTATGTTGAGGTGCAATCCAAACGGAAGGCTGTGGTATTTGATCTTCATTAATAAGTGCTTCAAATCCTCTTCACTTCCAGCAGGCAAGGCTGTGTCATCTGCATAACACAGGTTGTTAGTGAGTCTTCCTCTAATCATGATGCCCTGTTCTTCTTCATATAGTCCAGCTTCTTGGATTATTTGCTCAGCATACAGATTAAATAGGTATGGTGAAAGAATACAACCCTGACGCACACCTTTCCTGACTTTAAACCAATTAGTATCCCCTTGTTCTGTCTGAACAACTGCCTCATGATCTATGTAAAGGCTCCTCATGAGCACGATTAAGTATTCTGGAATTCCCATTCTTCACAGTGTAATCCATAGTTTGTTATGATCCACACAGTCTAATGCCTTTGTATAGTCAATAAAACACAGGTAAACATCCTTCTGGTATTCTCTGCTTTCAGCCAGGATCCATCTGACATCAGCAATGATAACCCTGGTTCCACGTCCTCTTCTGAAACTGGCCTGAATTTCTGGCAGTTCCCTGTCGATATACTGCTGCAGCTGCTTTTGAATGATCTTCAGCAAAATGTTGCTTGCGTGTGATACTAATGACATTGTTCTATAATTTCCACATTCGGTTGGATCATCTTTCTTGGGAATAGGCATAAATACAGATCTCTTCCAGTCAGTTGGCCAGGAAACTGTCTTCCATATCTCTTAGCACAGATGAATGAGTACCTCCAGCACTGCATCTGTTTGTTGAAACATCTCAATTGGTATTCCATCAACTCCTGGAGCCTTGTATTTTGCCAATGCCTTCAGAGCAGCTTGGACTTCTGACTTCAGTACCATCGGTTCCTGATCATATGCCACCTCTTGAAATGGTTGAACATCAACTAATTCTTTTTGGTATAATGACTCTGTGTATTCCTTCCATCTTCTTTTGATGCTTCCTGCATCATTTAATATTTTCCCCATGGAATCCTTCACTATTGCAACTCAAGGCTTGAATTTTTTCTTCAGTTCTTTCAGCTTGAGAAACACTGGGCATGTTCTTCCCTGTTGGTTTTCTATCTCCAGCTCTTTACACATGTCATTATAATACTTCATCTTCTCCAGCCACTCTTTGAAACCTTCTGTTCAGTTCTTTTACTTCGTCATTTCTTCCTTTTGCTTTAGCTGCTCGACATTTGAGAGCAAGTGTCAGAGTCTCTTCTGACTTCCATCTTGTTCTTTTCTTTCTTTCCTGTCTTTTCAATAACCTCTTCCTTTCTTCATGGATGATGTCCTTGATGTCATTCCACAACTTGTCTGGTCTTTGGTCACTAGTGTTCAGTGCATCAAATCTGTTCTTCAGATGGTCTCTAAATTCAGGCGAGATATACTCAAGGTCATATTTTGGCTCTCGTGGACTTGCTCTGATTTTCTTCAGTTTCAGCTTGAACTTGAGTATGAGTATTTGATGGTCTGTTCCACGGTGGGCCCCTGGCCTTGTTCTGACTGATGATATTGAGCTTTCCCATCATCTCTTTCCACAGATGTAGTCCATTTGATTTCTGTGTGTTCCATCTGGTAAGGTCCATGTGTATCGTGGCCGCTTATTTTGGTGAAAGAAGGTATTTGCAATGAAGAAGTCATTGGTCTTGCAAAGTTCTATCATTCTATTTCCAGCATTGTTTCTATCACCAAGGCCATTTTTTCCAACTACTGATCCTTCTTCGTTTCCAACTTTTGCATTCCAATCACCAGTAATTATCAATGCATCTTGATTGCATATTTGATCTATTTCAGACTGCAGCAGCTGATAAAAATCTTCTATTTCTTCATCTTTGGCCCTAGTGGTTGGTGCGTAAATTTGAATAATAGTCGTATTAACTGGTCTTCCTTGTAGGTGTATGGATGTTATCCTATCACTGACAGCATTGTACTTCAGGATACATCTTGAAACTTTCTTTTTGATGATGAATGCAATACCATTCCTCTTCAAGTTGTCATTCCCAGCATAGTAGACTGTACGATTGTCTGATTCAAAATGGCCAATACCAGTCCATTTCAGCACACTAATGCCTATGATATCGATGTTTATGTGTTCCATTTCATTTTTGACGATTTCCAATTTTCCTAGATTCATAACATCATACATTCCAGGTTCCAATTATTAATGGATGTTTGCAGCTGTTTCTTCTCATTTTGAGTCATGCCACATCAGCAGATGAAGGTCCCAAAAGCTTTACTCCATCCACGTCATTAAGGTTGACTCTACTTTGAGGAGGCAGCTCTTCCCCACTCATCTTTTGAGTGCCTTCCAACCTGGGGGGCTCATCTTTCAGCACTGTATCAATGTTCCGCTACTATTCCTTTTTTTTTTTATTAACTTTTATTAAGCTTCAAGTGAACGTTTACAAATCCAATCAGTCTGTCACATATATGTTTACATATGTCTTACTCCGTACTCCCACCTGCTCTTCCCCTATTGAGTCAGCCCTTTCAGTCTCTCCTTTCGTGACAATTTTGCCAGCTTCCCTCTCTCTCTATCCTCCCATCCCCCCTCCAGACAAGAGCTGCCAACACACTCTCAAGTGTCCACCTGATATAATTAGCTCACTCTTCATCAGCATCTCTCTCCCACCCGCTGACCAGTCCCTTTCATGTCTGATGAGTTGTCTTCGGGGATGGTTCCTGTCCTGTGCCAACAGAAGGTCTGGGGAGCATGGCCGCCGGGATTTCTATAGTTTCAGTCAGACCATTAAGTATGGTCTTTTTATGAGAATTTGGGGTCTGCATCCCGTTGATCTCCTGTTCCCTCAGGAGTTCTCTGTTGTGCTCCCTGTCAGGGCAGTCATCGACTGTGGCCAGGCACCAACTAGTTCTTCTGGTATCAGGATGATGTAGATCTCTGGTTCATGTGGCCCTTTCTGTCTCTTGGGCTCCTAGTTGTCGTGTGACCTTGGTGTTCTTCATTTTCCTTTGCTGCAGGTGGGTTGAGACCAATTGATGCATCTTAGATGGCCGCTTGTTAGCATTTAAGACCCCAGACGCCATATTTCAAAGTGGGATGCAGAATGTTTTCATAATAGAATTATTTTGCCAATTGACTTAGAAGTCCCGTCAAACCATGTTCCCCAGACCCCCGCCCCTGCTCCGCTGACCTTTGAAGCATTCATTTTATCCCGGAAACTTCTTTGCTTTTGGTCCAGTCCAATTGAGCTGACCTTCCATGTATTGAGTGTTGTCTTTCCCTTCACCCAAAGCAGTTCTTATCTACTGATTAATCAATAAAAAACCCTCTCCCTCCCTCCCTCCCTCTCCCCTTTGTAACCACGAAAGTGTGTGTTCTTCTCAGTTTTTACTATTTCTCAAGATCTTATAATAGTGGTCTTATACAATATTTGTCCTTTTGCCTCTGACTAATTTCGCTCAGCATAATGCCTTCCAGGTTTCTCCATGTTATGAAATGTTTCACAGATTCATCACTGTTCTTTATCGATGCATAGTATTCCATTGCCGCTACTATTCTTAAGGTTTTCACTAGCTAATGCTTTTCAGAAGTAGACTTCCGGGTCCTTCTTCCTGATCTGTCTTAGTCTGGAAGCTCAGCTGAAACCTGTCCTCCACTGGTGACCCTGCTGGTATCTGAATACCGGTGGCATAGCTACCAGCTTCACAGCAACACGCAAACCCCCACAGTACGACAAACTGAGAGACACATAAATGTGATGCATGCATACAAAGCAGAAACACTCATAGCAATTACAGTCCTCATTTCTGCAACTGGTTGCATGGCTATAACTGGTGTTTAAAACTACCTTCTTCAACCACCCATTCCATATTCCCTTTGCCCTCAGCAAGTTCCTCAGCAGGTCATGGTTCTTTGCCTGGTGGGGTGACCCAAACCTTCATTCCTGAAGGGTCTGGGTCATTAGTAGCCATTCTGGAATTGGGTTGCTGTAGTTTTCCACTGACTTTAATTACAGGGCATGATAATACTGAGAGACACCCTAAGGCATCTCCTGCATTTCAGACATACTCTTCTTTACCTCCATCATGTAATATCAATTCAATTTCCTCTTGGTAATCAGGATCAACCACACCAGCCAGTATGGTAACTCCCTTCTTTGCCTGTTGGTCCAGAGGCATAAGGAGCCCAAAGTGGCCAGGTGGCATTCTTACCTTCCAGTTTAATGGAATCAGTGATGGTTTTCCAGGTGGGAACATTCTTCTCTTTGGAACTAAGACCTCTAGACTTGCAGAGTATAAAGTCATGGGGACAAGAAGCAAAAATCTTGTGAGTGGGTCACTAGGGGTAATAGTGTGTGGTGCCACTTCCATTTCCATCCCTTGATTCCTGGACCTATGAATCCTGGCTATTGGAGAAACAGCAGCATATGTTTGATGCTGGTTTAGAGCATATACAGCCTCCTGGAGAACATTGCCCCAATCCTGGAAGGTATTGCCACTTAGCTGACACCGTAATTGTGTCTTTAGAAGGTCATTCTGTCATTCTATCAAGCCAGGTGCTTCAGGATAATGGGGATCATGGTAAGACCAGTGAATTCCACGAGCATGGGCCAATTGCCGAACTTCATTTACCATGAAGTGAGTCTCTTGATCTGAGGCAATGCTGTTTGGGATACCATGACGGTATATAAGGCATTCTGTAAGTCCATGGATGGCAGTTTTGGAGAAGCACTGCATACACAGAAGGCAAATCCATATCCAGTGTGTCTATTCCAGTAAGGACAAAACACTGCCCTTTCCATAATAGAAGTGGCCCAATGTAATCAACTTGCCATGAGGTTGCTGGCTGATCACCTCAAAGGATGGTGCCATATTGGAGATTCAGTGTTGGTCTTTGCTACTGGCAGATTAGACACTCAGCAGTGGCTGTAGCCAAGCCAGCCTTGGTGAGTGGAAGTCGGTGCTGCTGGGCCCATGCATAACCTCCATCCCTGCCACCATGGCCACTTTGTTCATGAGCCCATTGAGCAATGACAAGAGTAGCTGGGGAAAGAAGATGACTGCTTTCCACAGAATGCATCATCCTATCCACTTGATTGTTAAAATCATCCTCTGCTGAGATCACCCTTTGGTGAGTGTTCACATGAGGTACAAATATCTTCACTTCTTTGGTCCATTCAGAGATGTCTATCCAAATGCCTCTTCCCCATAAATCCTGGTCTCCAATTATCCAATCATGTTCATTCCAAGTCCTTGACCATCCAGCCAAACCATTGGCCACAGCTGAAGAATCAGTATACAATGGCACGAGTGGCCATTTCCCCTCCCAAGCAGAGTGAGGTGCACTGCTCAAAGTTTTGCCCATTGAGAGGATTTCCCTTACCACTGTCCTTTGGGGAGGTCCCAGAAAGGGACTGTTGTGCTGCCACTATCCACTTTTGAGTGGTACCTGCATATCACACAGAACCATCTGTAACCAGGCATGAGTTTTCTCTTATTCAGTCAAGTGATCATAAGGAACTCCCCATGAGACCATAGGTGCAGGCTAGAAGATGGAAGGTAATGGGACAGGAGTAGAGGCCATGGGCATTTGGGCCACTTCCTTGTGTCTTAGTTATCCAGTGCTGCTACAACAGAAATACCACAAGCGGATGGCTTTAACAAAGAGAAATTTACTCTCTCACAGTCAAGTAGGGTACAAGTTCAAATTCAGGGTATCAGCTACAGGGGAAGCCTTCTCTCTCTATTGGCTCTGGAGGAAGGTCCTTGTTATCAATCTTCCCCTGGTCAAGGGGATTCTCAGCACACGGACCCTGGGTCCAAAGGATGCACTATTCTCCTGGCTCTTGTTTCTTGGCAACATGAGGTCTCCGTGCCTCTCTGCTTCATTCTCACTTTTGTATCTCAAAATGGATTGGCTTAAGACACCCTAATCTTGTAGATCTCATCAATATAACAGCCACTAATCCAACTCATTAACATCATAGTGATATGATTTACAGCACATAGGGAAATCACATCAGATGACAAAATGGTAGACAATGGTATCATACTAGGAATCATGACCTAGCAAGTTTCACAGATACTTTGGGGGAGACAGTTCAATCTGTGACACTCTCATACACAAACGACGGGCGTAAAAGGGTACAATCCCTTTGGAAAATAGTTCCATTATTTCTTACAAAGTTAAACATGTACCTGCCATATGACTCAGCCTTTCTACTTTTAGATATCTATGCATGAAAAATGAAAGCATCTGTCCTTTCAAAGGCTTTTGCATGTACATTCATAGCAGTTTCATTTGAAATGGTCAAAAACTAAAAACAACCTAAATGTTCATCAACAGTTAGTGAATGCATAAAAAAAAACTGTGGAATAGTCTTGCAATAGAATACTCCCAATGAAAATAAATGTTTTGAAACATCCAACAACATGGTTGAATCTCAGAATTACTACACTGGTTGAAAGATGCAGATGGTAAAAGATTTTATTTATATAAATTTCTAGAAAATGCAAACTAATATATAGTGACATAAATGCAAACTAACATATAGTGACATAAATATGATCAGTGGTTGCTTGGAGGATGAAAGAGAGCATGAAGGGACAAAAAGAATGGTCTAAAAAAAGGGGGCATGAGGAAGCATTTGGAGTTGTGGTAATGATTTCATGGGTGTATATGGATGTAGAACTTATCAAATTATGTATTTGAAATATATTTAACTAATTGTATTTCAATTATACCTCAATAAAACTGTTAAAAAATCTACTGGGTGCACTTAACAGTATATTGGAGATGACAGAAAAAAGTGTCAGCAAATTTCTGGATAAATTAATTAAAATTATCTAATATGGAGAATGGGAAAAAGAGGTGAAACAATGAAAAGATCCTCACAGATATATGGGAGAAAATCAAACTATAATACTCAAAATAATAGTTCCAGAAAGAAAGGGAACAAAAACAATTTTAAGAAGTAATTGCTGAAAATCTCCCCCATTTGGTCAAAGACATAAATTTATAGATATAAGAAGCTCAGCAAGCTTAAAGAAAGATAAATACAAAGGAAATCACATCTAGGCACATCATATTAAAACTGCTGAGGTTCAAAGATAAGGAGAATATTTTGAATGTACCCAGAGAACCAAGGCATATCATATACAGGAGAACAAAATATGAATGACTGCTGATTTCTCGTGGGAAAAAATGGAGGCTGGAAAAATATGGTGCACAACCTTTGAAATTCTTGAAGGAAAAAAAAAAAAGTTATCAACTCATACTCCCACATGCAGCAAAAATAGCCTTCAAGAATAAAAGCCAAATAAGCACACTTTTTAGACAAATAAAACTGAGCTGATTCATCACCACAAACCTGCACCAAAAGAAATACTTAGAAGTCCTTCAGGCTAAAGGAAAATGGTACCAAATAAAAACCTGTATCTTTAGAAAGGAATGAAGAGCACAAGAAATGGTGAATATGTAGATTATAAAAGAATTAAAGTGGTGAATATGTAGATAATAATTTATAACAGAATTTTTTCTTTAATTTCTTTAAAATACATATGACACAGTAAAGCAAAAAATATAACATTGTATAGCATAACATATACTGTTGTTGTTGTTGTTGTTAGGTGCCCTCGAGTCGGATCTGACTCGTAGCAACCCTATGCACAACAGAATGAAACACTGTCCAGTCCTGAGCCATCCTTACAATCATTGTTATGCTTGAGCTCTTTGTTGCAGCCACTGTGTCAATCCACCTCGTTGAGGGTCTTCCTCTTTTCCGCTGACCCTGTGCTCTGCCAAGCATGATGTCCTTCTCCAGGGACTCATCCCTCCTGACAACATGTCCAAAGTATGTAAGATGCAGCCTCATCATCCTTGCTTCTAAGTAGCATTCTGGTTGTACTTCTTCCAAGACAGATTTGCTTTTTCTTTTGGCAGTCTATGGTATATTCAACATTCTTTGCCAACACCACAATTCAAAGGCATCAATTCTTCTTTGGTCTTCCTTATTCATTGTCCAGCTTTCACATGCATATGATGCGATTGAAAATACCATGGCTTACTCCTGAGGTTCACCCTTCTGCCAAAGATTGAACAGGCCCATGGAATAAAACAAGACCAAAGGGGTGAACCAGCCCTAGGGCAGGGACTGAAAGGCAGGGGGAAGAGGAAACCTGGTAATAGGGAATCCATGGTTGAGAAGGGAGAGTGTTGACATGTCATGGGGTTGTTAACCAATGTCCAATATCATACAACAATGTGTGTACTAACTGTTTGATGAGAAATTAGTTTGTTCTGTAAGCCTTCATCTAAAGTTCAATTAAAAAAAAAAAAAAAGAAAGGGAAAACAAAAGAAAATAGCATGGCTTGGGTCAGGCGCACCTTAGTCTTCAAAGTGACATCTTTGTTTTTCAACACTTTAAAGAGGTCCTTTGCAGCAGATTTGCCCATTGCAATGGGTCTTTTGATTTCTTGACTGCTGCTTCCATGGCTGTTGATTGTGGATCCAAGTAAAATAAAATCCTTGACAACTTCAATCTTTTCTCCATTTATCATGTTGTTGCTTATTGGTCCAGTTGTGAGGATTTTTGTTTTCTTTTATGTTGAGGTGCAATCCATACTGAAGGCTGTGGTCTTTGGTCTTCATTAGTAAGTGCTCCAAGTGTTTTTCACTTTCAGCAAGCAAGGTTGTGTCATCTGCATAATGCAGGTTATTAATGAGTCTTCCTCCAATCCTGATGCCCCGTTCTTCATATAGTCCAGCTTCTCGGGTTATTTGCTCAGCATACAGACTGAATCGGTATGGTGAAAGGATACAACCCTGAAGCACACCTTTCCTGACTTTAAACCAGTCAGTGCCCCCTTGTTCTGTCCCAACGACTGCCTCTTGATCTATGTTAAGGTGGTTCCTCATGAGCACAATAAAGTGTTCTGGAATTTCCATTCTTTGCAACGTTATCCATAATTTATTATGATCCACACAGTCGAATGCCTTTGCGCAATCGATAAACCATAGGTAAACATCCTTCTGGTATTCTCTGCTTTCAGCCGGGATCCATCTGATATCAGCAATAATGGTTCCCCATCCTTTTCTGAATCTGGCCTGAATTTCTGGCAGTTATTTGTTGATATACTGCTGCAGCTGCTTTTGAATGATCTTCAGCAAAATTTTGCTTATTTGTGATATTAATGATATTGTTCAATAATTTCCACATTCGGTTGGTTCACTTTCTTTGGAATAGGCATAAATATGGATCTCTTCCAGTTAGGTGGCCAGGAAGCTGTCTTCCATATTTCTTCACATAGACATATGAGCACTTCCAACAATGCATCCATTTGTTGAAATATCTCAGTTGATATTCCATCAATTCCTGGAGCCTTATTTTTCGCCAATGTCTTCAGGGCAGTTTGTACTTCTTCTTCCCCCACCTTTGGTTCCTGATCGTATGCTACTTCTTGCAATGGTTGTACGTCGACTAATTCCTTTTGGTATAATGACTCTGTGTATTCCTTCTATCTTCTTTTGATGCTTCCTGCTTCGTTTAATGTTTTCTCCATAGAATCCTTCACTATTGCAACTCGAGGCTTGAATTTTTTCTTCAGTTCTTTCAGCTTGAGAAACGCTGGGCGTGTTCTTCCCTTTTGGTTTTCTACCTCCAGCTCTTTGTACGTGTCATAATACTTTACTTTGTCTTCTCAAGCCGCCCTTTGAAATCTTCGGTTCTTTTACTTCATCATTTCTTCCTTTTGCATTAGCTGCTCGACATTTGAGAGCAAGTTTGAGAGTCTCCTCTGACATCCATCGTGGTCTTTTCTTTCTTTCCTGTCTTTTTCAATGACCTCTTTCTTTCTTCATGTTTGATGTCCTTGATGTCATTCCGCAACTCATCCAGTCTTCACGTCAAATCTACCCTTGAGATGTTCAACACATCAAATCTATCCTTGAGATGGTTTCTAAATTCAGGTGGGATGTACTCAAGGTTGTATTTTGGCTCTTGTGGACTTGCTCTGATTTTATTCAGTTGCAGCTTGAACTTGCATATGAGCAACTGATGGTCTGTTCCATAGAGAGAGAGAGAGAGAGAGCCCTGGTGGTGCAGTGGTTAAACATTCAGATGCTAATCAAAAGGTCTGCAATTCAAATCCACCAGCCACTCTTGGAAACCCTATGGGGCCGTTCTACTCTGTCCTATAGGGTCCCTATGGGTCAGAATTGACTTGACAGCAATGGGTTTGGTTTGCCAAGAAACCAAACCCACTGCCCTTGAGTTGATTCCGACTCGTAGCGATCCTATAGGACAGAACAGAACTGCCCCATAGGGTTTCCAAGGCTATAAATCTTTACAAAAGCAGACTGCCATATCTTTCTCCCTTGGTGCAGCTGGTCAGTTTGAACTGGGTTTGAGCAGGCAAACTTTTGGTTAGCAGCTGAGTGCTTTAACCACTGTGCCACCAAGGCTTCTTAAAAAATATGGAAACCCAAACAAATTTGGCAGCACATATACTCAAATTAGAAAGATACAGAGAAGATTAGCATGGCCTTACACAAAGGATGACACATAAATATGTGGTATATGTATGTATATATATATATATATGCACATTACCACTATATTACAATAAATATACATATGTATATATAGATATATTTACCACTATATATATACATACATATATAGAGAGAGAGTATTATCCAACTATATGATGTCTACAAGAGATGCACTTTAAATACAAAGGCACAGATGGGTTGATAATAGTTATTAAATAAATAGTCATAGTGACCCTATATGACAGCGTAGAACAGCCCGATAGGGTTTCCAAGGAGTGGCTGTTGGAGTGGCTGGTGGATTTGAACTGCAAACTTTTTGGTTAGCATTTGAACCCTTAACCACTGCACCACCAGGGCTCTCTCTCTCTCTCTCTGTATATATACATATGCATGTTTATTGTGATATATATATATATATATAAAACAAAACGTTTGCCATTTCAACATTTTTTACATGTACAATTCCATGACATTAACTAAGTTCATCATGTTTGCAACAATCACCACCGTTTATTATAGTTATGCAAACACACATAAGAAGCCTGGCATGGCTATATTAATATCAGATATAGACTAAGAGTACTACCAGAGATAAGGAGAGAGATTTTATAGAAATAAAAGGGCCAATTCATCAGGAAGACACAACAATTGTAAAAATGTACCACCCAAATAACAGATCCTCAAAAACACATGAGGCAAAAATTGTCAGAATCAAATGAAGAATAGACAAATCCACAGTTACAGCTGGATATTTTAACATATCTCTCTCAACTATTGATAGTAAGCTCCATCTGTCCACCTGTTGAAGTCCTTCCCAGAAGCCAGAAAGCAGCCCACACAGTCTAACCAGTGGAGATTATGACAGGACAGTCTCACTTCATTCTGGACACGGACTTATTAGTAATGAAAGAGCTGCCAGTTTTGAACATCTACTGTGGGCAGACACTGTTGTGTTAGTCACTTTAGTTTTATTACAATGATTCTCAGCATGACTGCACATTAGAATCGTGTGGTAAGATTTTTAATAAGACTTGTGCCTGGGTCCTACCACTAATGAATTTGATTCGATTGGTCATTTGGTGGCCCCAAGCATCTGTGCTTTTCTTAAAGCTTCTCAAGTGGTATTAATGTGCACTCATTGCTATATTAAGGAGCACTGGTGGCACAGTTGTTAAATGCTCTGCTGTTAACGGAAATGTCAGGAGTTCGAACCCACCCATCACTCCATGGGAGAAAAATGTGGCAGTCTGCTTCTGTAAAGATTACAGCCTTGGAAACCCTAGAGAGAAGTTCTACTCTGTCCTCTGGGGCTGCTACGAGTTGAAATCAACTTCATGGCAATGGGTTTAGTTTTTTGTTGCTGTTGTTGCTGTTTTGGTACTGCACCCCATTTAATGACTTCTGAGCACAACTTAGACTTGTCGCACACATCATCATACTGGGTATATGTCGAGTTTTTCAGTATATTCCTATGTTTGGCACTGTCTCCTCCACACTACTCATGGACAGTTGAGGTTTTGGATACAAGTCCATAAGTTTATATTTTTTCATGTTGCATGTTTTTTATTACAACCAATGCTTCTCATTGTCAAGATCCTCTAAGATCTTGCTTCTACTATACTCAGTCCTCTCGTCTTGTTTTATGTGAAACATACAAGTATCCAATGGTCTTTCCTACCTCAGAGTTGCTAAAATTGCTAAATTCTGCCCCGAATCAAACTCCTCCACGCTTGTGTTCTCTTCCTATTCAGGACCAAGGGTCTGTTCTCCATTCTGCCACAAATTTCCTTCACTCCTCTATATCTTTCTGGATAATTCTTTCAAAATCAAGTGTAAGATCTATTTTATTAAGAAGGCCTTCCTGGGCCCAACCTGTATTACTCCCTCCTTTGCCCAATCTTTAAACCCAGGGCATTCCTCTGTCATAGTACACATCACAATTTAGAATAAATTATTTCTTTACTACTTTCTGTCCCTCACTAGACTATGAGCTGTAGAAAGGAAAAGACCTGGTCTAGTTCTTCTTAGCTTCCCCAGTATCAAACCCAAAGTAAGTGTCCATAAACATGTCTCTTTCCTGGAAAAAGAAACACACAAAGGTTATGGTTGCAAAAGGAGGCTTCATGGGAGATGGAATGTGAGATGAGTCTTAGTAGATGGTTAAGTGGCTACTTGGAGAGGAATGTGGAAAGTACTTGAGGCAGGAAGAAAAATTTAGTAAAACAAAATTGCCAAGGCAGCAAAGTCCATAACTGGCCCTCAGGGTTTATAAAGACTATCACAAGTTGCCCCCACGTGTCTGTCAGTTTATCATACTGTGGGGGCTTGCGTGTTGCTGTGATGCTGGAAGCTATGCCACTGCTATTCAGATACCAGCAGGGTCACCCATGGAGGACAGGTTTCAGCTGAGCTTCCAGACTAAGACAGACTAGGAATTAGTCAATGTTCAACCATTTCAAGAGGTAGCATATGATCAGGAACCAATGGTACTGAAGGAAGAAGTCCAAACTGCTCTGAAGGCACTGGCAAAAAACAAGGCTCCAGGAATTTATGGAATATCAATTGAGATGTTTCAACAAACAGATGCAGTGCTGGAGGTACTCATTTGTCTATGCCAAGAAATATGGAAGACAGCTTCCTGGCCAACTGACTGGAAGAGATCCGTGTTTATGCCTATTCCCAAGAAAGGTGATCCAACCAAATGTGGAAATTATAGAACAATGTCATTAGTATCACACGCAAGCAACATTTTGCTGAAGATCATTCAAAAATGGCAGCAGCAGTATATCGAGAGGGAACTGCCAGAAATTCAGGCCAGTTTCAGAAGAGGACGTGGAACCAGGGTTATCATTGCTGATGTCAGATGGATCCTGGCTGAAAGCAGAGAATACCAGAAGGATGTTTACCTGTGTTTTATTGACTATGCAAAGGCATTAGACTGTGTGGATCATAACAAACTATGCAAAGAATGGGAATTCCAGAACACTTAATTGTGCTCATGAGGAACCTTTACATAGATCGAGAGGCAGTTGTTCAGACAGAACAAGGGGATACTGATTGGTTTAAAGTCAGGAAAGGTGTGCGTCAGGGTTGTATTCTTTCACCATACCTATTTAATCTATATGCTGAGCAAATAATACTAGAAGCTGGACTATATGAAGAAGAACGGGACATCAGGATTGGAGGAAGACTCACTAACAACCTGTGTTATGCAGATGACACAAACTTGCTTGCTGAAAGTGAAAAGGAATTGAAGCATTTACTAATGAAGACCAAAGACCACAGCCTTCAGTATGGATTGCACCTCAACATAAAAGAAAACAAAAATCCTCACAACTGGACCAATAAGCAACAACATGATAAATGGAAAAAAGATTGAAGTTGTCAAGGATTTTATTTTACTTGGATCCACAATCAACAGCCATGGAAGCAGCAGTCAAGAAATCAAAAGACCCATTGCAATGGGCAAATCTGCTGCAAAGGACCTCTTTAAAGTGTTGAAAAACAAAGATGTCACCTTGAAGACTAAGGTATGCCTGACCCAAGCCATGGTATTTTCAATTGTATCATATGCATGTGAAAGCTGGACAACGAATAAGGAAGACCAAAGAAGAATTGACACCTTTGAATTGTGGTGTTGGCAAAGAACATTGAATATACCATGGACTGCCAAAAAGAATGAACAAGTCTGTCTTGGAAGAAGTACAACCAGAATGCTACTTAGAAGCAAGGATGATGAGGCTGCATCTTACATACTTTGGACATGTTGTCAGGAGGGATGAGTCCCTGGAGAAGGACATCATGCTTGGCAAAGTACAGGGTCAGGGGAAAAGAGGAAGACCCTCAACAAGGTGGATTGACACGGTGGCTGCAACAATGAGCTCAAGCATAACAACGATTGTAAGGACGGCTCAGGACCGGGCAGTGTTTTGTTCTGTTGTGCATAGGGTGGCTATGAGTCAGAACTGACTCGACAGCACCTAACAGCAACAACAGCACAAATGGGGCTACTATGGGTTAAAGAAGCCCCACACTCCATCCCCAAGACCACCATTTTGATCTCTCTTCCCAAACATGTGTTGTCCATTCACCTTGGAGATGAACCTGAACGTGACTTTATTCAAACAGGTAGCTTTGGGGGAACAAGAATGTCTCCAGCTGTTGATTCAAAGTCAGAGGAAGTCCCCACCTTTGAACAAGAAGCTCCCTGCTGTACCTGTACAAGTATCAGCTTGAGTCATCCTAATGAGTCAGCAGGTGCTCTCTCTCCCAAAATGAAGCCCCAAAACTTTATGGAGCATTTCAAAATGTTCAGTCATTTTTTGAAAATGCCTGCCTATGCACTGAAACCTACCTGCATCAGAATCACTATGGGAATTTTTTTTAAAAGTATACACTTTCCCAAATTTTTCCTATGGTAATTCTGACTCAATAGCTATAGAATGGATCTTTCAAAAATATAGATTCTCAGGCCCCACACCAGACAAGAATACAACTGGAATGTACCTTAGTAGTGCAGATGATGAAACTTTGACTCACTTACTTTGGACATGTCATCAGGAAAAGCCAATCACTAGAAAAAGACATCATGTTTGGTCAGGTAGACTGCTAACAAAAATGCAGGAAACTCTCAAAGAGATGGACTGACACAATGTCTACAGCAACGGACTCAAACACACCAATGATCACAAAGATGGCACAGATCCAGGCAATGTTTTGTTCTATTATATGTAAGGCCATCATGAGTGGGAGCTGACACAACAGCGATTAATAACAGCAGCCAGGGAGAAGAATGTTGTTGTTGTAATTGTTAGGTGCCATCAAGTCAATTTCAACTCAGAGCAACCGTAATGTACAACAGAAGGAAATATTGCCTAGTCCTGAGCCATCCTCACATTCATTGGTATGCTTGAGTTCATCACTGCAGCCACTGTGTTAATCCATCTAGTTGAGGGTCTTCGTCTTTTTCGAAGACCTTCTACTCTACCAAGCATGTTGTTATTTTCCAGGGACTGATCCTGCCTTATAATATGTCCAAAGTATGTGAGACATAGTCTCACCCTTCTTGCTTCTAAGGAGCATTCCAGTTGTACTTCTTCCAAGACAGATTTGTTCACATTCTTTTGGTAGTCCATGGCATATTTGATATTCTTCACCAACACCACGATTCAAAGGTGGCAATTCTTTTTCAGTCTTCCTTATTCATCATCCAACTTTCATGTGCATACAAGGCCGTTGAAAACACCACGGCTGTGTCAGGCTCACCTTGGTCTTCAGGATAACATCTTTGCTTTTTAACACTTTAAAGAGGTGTTTTGCTGCAGATTCGCCCAATGCAATGCATCTTTTGATTTCTTGGCTGCTGCTTCCATGGCTGTTGATTATAGATCCAAACAAGATGAAATCCTTCACAACTTCAATCTTTTCTTCATTTATCATGACATTGCTTATTAGTCCAGTTATGAGGATTTTTGTTTTCTTTATGTTGAGGTATAATCCATACTGAAGGTTGTTGTCTTTGATCTTCATCAGTAAGTGCTTCAAGTCCTCCTCACTTTCAGCAAGGAAGGCTGTGTCATCTGCATAAGGCAGGTTATGAATGAGTCCTCCCATAATGCTGATGCCTCATTCTTCTTCATATAGTTCAGCTTCTCAGATTATTTGCTTAGCATACAGACTGAATAAAAAAAATTTTTTCTTTTTTTTTTTTTTAAGGATACAACCCTGACCCACACCTTTCCTAATTTTAAACCATGCAGTATTCCCTTGTTCTGTTCAAATGACTGCTTCTTGGTTCCTCATGAGCACAATTAAATTAAGTGTTCTGGAATTCCTATTCTTTGCAATGTTATCCATAATTTGTTATGATCCACACAGTCAAATACCTTTGTACACAGTCAATAAAACATAGGTAAATATCTTTCTGGTATTCTCTGCTTTCAGTCAAGATCTATCTGACATCAGCAATGATATCCCTGGTTTTACATGCTTTTCTGAATCTGGCTTGAACTTCTGGCACTTCCCTGTCAACAGACTGCTGCAGCCACTTTGAAAGGATCTTCAGCAAAACTTTACTTGCATGGGATATTAATGATATTGTTCAATAATTTCCACATTTGCTTGGGTAACCTTTCTTGGGAATAGGCATAAATATGTAACTCTTCTAGTTGGTTGGCCAGGTAGCTGTCTTCCAAATTTCTTGGCGTAGATGAGTGAGCACTTCTAGTGCTGCCTCCATTTGTTGAAACATCTCAATTGTTATTCCATCAATTCCTGAAGCCTCATTTTTTGCCAATGCCTTCTTTGCAGCTTGAAATTCTTCCTTCAGTACCATCGGTTCTTGATTATATGCTACCTCCTGAAATGCTTGAACACTGACCAATTTTTTTTGGTATAGTAACTCCATGTATTCCTTCCACCTTCTTTTGATGCTTCCTGCGTTGTTTAATATTTTCTTCATAGAATCCTTCAATATCACAACCCAAGCCTTGAATTTTTTCTTCAGTTCTTTCAGCTTGAGAAATGCCTAGGGTGTGCTTCTCTTTTGGTTTTCTGTCTCCAGGTCTTTGCACATGTAATTATGATACTTTGTCTTCTTGAGCCGCCCTTTGAAATCTTCTGTTCAGCTCTTTTACTTCGTCATTTCTTCTTTTAGTTTTAGTTACTCAGCGTTCCGTAGCAAGTTTCAGAGTCTCTTCTGATATCCATTTTGTCTTTTTTTTTCTTTTCTGTGTTTTTAATGACCTCTTGCTTTCTTCGTGTATGATGTCCTTGTTGTCATTCTACAACTCATCTAGTCTTCGGTCATTAGCATTCAATGCATTAAATCTATACTTAAGTTGGTCTCTAAATTCGGGTGGGGTATACTCAGGGTCATACTTTGGCTCTTGTGGACTTGTTCCAATTTTCTTCAGTTTCAACTTGAACTTTCACATGAGCAACTGATGGTCTGTTCCCCAGTTGACCCCTGGCCTTGTTCTGACTGATAACATTGAGCTTTTCCATCAGCTCTTTCCACACATTATTATCAATGCATCCTAATTGCACATTCAATCAATTTCAGACTGCGGAAGTTGGTAAAAATCTTCAATTTTTTTCATCTTTGGCCTTAGTGGTTGGTGCGTAAATTTGAATAATAATTGTATTAACTGGTCTTCCTTGTAGGTATATGGATATTATCCTATAACTGACAGTGTTGTGCTTCAGAATAGATCTTGAAAAGTTCTTTTTGGCAATGAACAAAACGTCATTCCTCTTCGAGTTGTCATTGCTGGCATAGTAGATCATATGAGTGTTTGATTCAAAATGACCAATACCAGTCCATTTCAGCTCATTAATGCCTAGGAAACCCTGGTGGTGTAGTGGTTAAGACCTACAGCTGCTAACCAAAAGTTTGATAGTTTGAATCCACCAGGCACTCCTTGGAAACTCTATGGGGCAGTTCTACTCTGTCCAGTAGGGTTGCTATGAGTCAGAATTGACTCGACAGCAATAGGTTTAGTTTATAGGTAATACCTAGGATATCACTGTTTATGCATTCCATTTCATTTTTGATGATTTCCAATTTTCCCAGATTCATACTTGGTACATTCCACATTCCGATTATTAATGGATGTTTGCAGCTGTTTCTTTTCATTTTGAGTTGTGCTGCATCAGCAAATGAAGGTCCCGAAAGCTCGACTCCATCCACGTCATTAAGGTTGACTCCATTTGAAGAGGCAGCTCTTCCCCAGTCATATTTTGAGTGCCTTCCAACCTGAGGGGCTCATCTTCCAGCACTATATCAGACAATGTTCTGCCGCTATTCAGAAGGTTTTCACTTGTTAATTCTTTTCAAAAGTAGACCAGCTGGTCCTTTTTCCTAGTCTATCTTAGTTTGGAAGCTCAGCTGAAATCTGTTTGCCAAAGGTAATCCTGCTGGTATTTGCATACCAATGGCATAGCCTTTAGCATCACAGCAACATTCAAGCCCCCACAGTACAACAAACTGATAGATGCACGGGGGAAGAGAAAGGTACAGATAGTGGTAATTTTTAAACCTTCCCAAGTGGTTCTACTGCTCAACCCAGTTGGGAACTACTAAGTCTCTTCCTGGTCGCTCTGTCTGTCTCCCCTTGCTTTGCCCTCTGCAGCTACCATGGAACCCAGTACTTCCTCTTCAAGACAGCTGCTCAATGTTTGAAAAATAAAAGCCATCATCGCCCCCCTAAATCTTTTCTTTTCAAGACTAAAAAGAACATCACAGCAAGAAAAGGAGTGATTTGCCTACCAGGAGCCTCTAGAAATTAGTCTTAAAATAGTATTTGCTTCAGGGACATTTTTAGTACTATTCAGAAACAAAGTGTTGAAAGTGTAGGGAAAATTCAAACTGATTTGTGTCACCTATGTATCAGTGTGTTCAAAACGCTAACCAATTTCTTTTCTCAGCATCAGTTTTGTTTTGGCAAGTAACCCTGTAGAAAATCAAAGAAGTGGTTCAGGCAAATCCATCAATTGTCCCCAAGAAAGGCCATCATTTGATGGGTACGGGGCTCCTGGTTCTCTCAGCCTGGAAGGAGCTCCATTTTTTCAGAGGCAGCCTTGGTGCAGAGCCACAGTACCGCAAGGTGAGATGTCCAACTTCATTGGGGTTGAGCTCTGGATCTTGGAAGAGAGATCATCAGTAGATTCATGCCTGGGAACCTAACTGGAGTGGAAAGCTGACAGGGAAAGCCAGGGGCTGCAATTTACAAATCTCATCTCTCAACCAGAGCCCTGGTGTGTGAAAGTTAACTAGTACAGGGAAGGGAAGACTTGAAAGGCACAGTTACCTTTAGGCAGCTGTTAAAATCACAATGGTACAACGTTAAAAGCAGGTTACACCTTACACTGGCTTATCTGTTCATTGGTTGAGCATTGGTCCAATAAATCCCAAATGTGTGCTGGCCATGTTTTTTCATGACGAGCTTGATGTTTACCCATTACTCATTGCCACTGAGTCAATTCTGACCCTACAGGACAGAGTAGAACTGCCCCATAGGGTTTCCAATGCAGTAATCTTTACAGAAGCGAAATGTTAAATCTTTCTCCCATGGAGTGGTTGCTGGATTCGAACTGCTGACTTTTCAGTTAGTAGCCAAGCACTTGACCACTGTGCCCCCAGGACTCCCTTTAGTAGGGACTTAACACCAAATGTTGAAGAAATAAAGGAGGACGTTAAAGTAAGTCATCAAACATAAACAATATTTCTGCTCTGTGACCTTGGTGAAGAAAGTCAATCTAAAGCTGCTAGGTCTCAAAATTGCATTACTGCCTGAAAGAGGAGGGGAAGAGGACCAGTTAAGAATTTCTGCCATGGATATTGGCACTAATCACCATTTTACAATTCTCAAAACTCTTCCCCATGCTTTATCCCAACTTAGCCTCATAAAAATCTCATTCTACAGGCAAAGTAAATACCATTATCTCATATTACAGATAAGAAACTTGAGGTTCAAAAATTATCACTACCAAAGTTAAAACAGATGGAAAGTAGCAGAGCCAGGACTCAAACACTAGCTCTCTAGCTGCTAGTCCAATGCTTTCTCCAAAAGGTTATCTTTTTCATGAAGGTTACAGGGACTATATATTAGGGCACACCCAGGGCCAGAGGGTCCATCCTTAAAAGAGTGCCCTTAGTGTGGTGAACAGGACTATGTTTCTGAAAATTAGCTGGGGCTATAACCTAGATGGATGTGGAAAATCCTAAAGAGACAGAATCTGGCACCTCTTCTTGTCATCAGTTAATCTCATCCAAGGCTTCTGGATCCATAACCAACCATAGTGTCGATTCTGACTCATGATGACCGCATGTGTGTCAGAGAAGAACTGTACTCCATGGGGTTTTCAGTGGCTGATTTTTCAGAAGCGTATCACCAGGCCTTTCTTCTGAGGTGCATTTGGGTAGACTCAAACCTCCAACTTTCATTAACAGCTGAGTACATTAACCGTTGGCACTGGCCAGGGACTCCTCTGGACCCTTGGTGTTGTTGTTGTGTGCCACCAAGTCGATTCTGACTCATAGCAACCCTATATCAGTCTGCTCCCATAGACCCAGAATTACCACTTACACACATAGGAGGACCTCTTTTCTGGAGTCAGGAATGCCTATGGAGGATGGGCTTTCCTTTTGGAAGGGAGAGGAGACTGAAGTCTTTTCAACCCCAAGAATATTTGACAAAAGAGACTAGATAAGGAAGGAAGGGCTCCTATTTAAGAAATCAGAAAGATGAGAGGCCAGAAATGAAAACTGTCAAGGAAGGGACTCAGCTCCATTACATCCTCCCAAACATAAGTGAAAAATGAGATAGGGAACACGTTACTACTTCTTGTAGTTGTATATCATCCCCTACGCCTATTAATTTTACCTATCTGATCCTTATACTCACTAAGTGAAAATCTTAGAGGTAAACCAGGATTCGAGGGGCAAGGGGGAGAAGGAAGGATGATGTGTCAGGGGTCCTGGAAGGGGAGGGAGTGCAGCCAAGTTTGGAGAGCAGGATGGCAGACACAGACCTGGCCTGAGGGGTGGCAGCAAAAGGAAACCCAGACTCAGAGGACTCTTTTAATGCCCCACGCTAGCCAATATGGTGGCCTTGTGCAAATTATAAAAGAAGAAAAGGGCCTTGCTTTCTCAAGGGACTTTATGGCCATCTGCTAGAAAATTGTCATAATGGTGTTATAAATTTAGGGTGACTACAAATGGGTTTTACACAAATGGGAGTGGTGTCTCTAAGGTTGTACTAAGTGTAACTTGAGCAAACAAGAGTGGAGTCCTGCCCCTTAGGACCAAAGTTGTACCTGCCAGGGGTAAAGTCACCAAGGCACAGCTATGTTATTTATTGGGCGGGAGGGGAGTTCCTGGATCTTGGGGTAGCTCATCCTTTAGGGTTCCCTACAGTCCTTCCTCAGATAAGGGCACTGTGTCCCACAGCAATGAGCCGTGACCTGGAATTCTGAGATCTCCATCTCTGGTTCTGATTAGATTCCGTCTTTCCAAGCTCTTCCTCACCAGCCCAGCCTGCTGTTTCAGGTACTTACCTCTAGATTCACTCTGATGTTCAGTTTCTGCAAAGCCAGAGCCACAAGATGCTCAGAGGACAGAACACACTTCAGCTGCAGTAAGATCCCCCAGGGTACACACCATTCATCCGTTGTTTCCTACCTGCTAACATATTCTCTTTAGAAGGAATGGAAAAGTAGGACTGTATAGTGGTGGGGAAAGTGCAGAAAAGAGAGACCAGGAATGCATCAAAACTTAGAAATCATAGAACCTAATGAGTGGTAGAGTTGTGAGGGATCTGGGGTTCATCTGGTCCAACCCCTGGTTTTACAGATGATAAAATTAAGGCACTCTGAGAAAAGGGGTCTTGTCAGAGCCCCAGTTTCCCCTGGTGAGGAGCCAGGATTAATTCAGGTCTTTTAACTCCCCGGCCAGAGTTCTACCCTGAAAACTGAGTTTTCTGAATACACCAGGCAGCTCAGTTCCAGGAGAGATGTGAACTGTACTTGAAGATTTTGAAGGAGCTATGAAGAAGCCTGACTAAACCTCAGGTTCCAGCCCACAGACAGCCAGCAATAAACATATGTACCAAATCTGAGCACCTATGTAAGACATACTAGATTCGAACAGCACACAGGCACACATATAGATACATACAACGCATGTTTTCACAAGCTAATTAAAATAACAATAAAAAACCCTGTTGCCATTGAGTCGATTCCAACTTATAGCAACCCTATAGGACAGAGTAGAACTGCCCCATAGGGTTTCCAAGGGGTGGCTGGCGGATTTGAACTGCTGAGTTTTGGGTTAGCAGCTAAGCTCCCATTTATGGAGCTTTTTTGGTTCACCAGCCTTGGTACTGAGGAATTTATATCCATCATCTCATTATCCACACAACCATCCCCCTTGTAGCCCCGCTGCACAGATAGGAAATTGAGGCTGAAAGAGATGAAGTAATTCATCAGCAATCACACAAATACTAAGTGTCAGAGTGAGGTTTCAAACTTCCTGTGTCCAAAGCCAGTGTCCTTTCAATGACACCATGAGCTTCATACATATAATGATAATCATAATTGCTAACTTTTTAAGGCACTGTTCTAAGCCACTCTTCGTTCTATGCCCTTTCCATGAATTAAGTCATTTAATCCTTACAGCAACACTATAAACTGGGTACTATTTCATAGTTGAGAAAACTACAACCCAGAAAGGCAAGGTCATTTTCAAGGTCCCAGAGCTGATAAGTGGAGCCCGCACATGAACTCAGTTACACTGCTTCACAGAGGATTGGGAGGAGAAGCTCATGTCAGTCCTGAGGAGCACCCCTTCCATCTGCCAAGGCCATCCTTCTTAGGAGGTGTCACTCTCCTACCCTTGTCCTTGACCCCTGCTCACCTTTGCTGGACTTGCAGCTCCAATAGGCCAGATCAAAGACAGAACTCTGAGTCTCCTGGGAAGGGAGCTGCAAGGCAGCCACAATGAGAGCCCTGGAGTCTCAGCATCCCCTGGGAAGGGAGTCAGCACTGCTTGGCCAGCACCTGAGGGCTTTAACTCTTCAGAAAACAGAAGCACAAGGCCATGTTCCAGGCGGCTGAGCCCAGGCCTAGGGAAAGCAAGGCTGCTCGCTGGGCTGTCCCCGGCTCCAGCCCCGGCTCCAAACCGCTGCCCTCCTCTGTTGCCCTTTCCTTGCACCTGGCCTCTCAGCTTTTTGTTTTCACACCCTCCCCTCTCTTACTGAGACAGCCCCTCTTCTGGCCCTTCTCTTTCAGCAGATCAATCCATTTTGTATGAGCAGAAGAGTGAGGAGGAGATCAAGCTACAGAGACCGAATGCACGGCCCCGATAAGAGAAGCAAGGAGAAACATCTGTGGCACAAGGGGTGTGGAGGGAATAATAGCCCAGACCCTGTGTTCTGTTCGGCCACACAATGGACCGCATTCAGCAGGCGCCCTCCTGGTCTCTAATCTAGCGGGAAGGGCATATGTTCAGTCTATTAGCATTTATTATTTTCCCTTTCTGCATTGTACTGATAACCCAGTTTCTGACACAACCTCTCACTTTTCTTTTCACTCCACATTATAATTCTACTTTCTTAAAATCCTATTCAGCTATATTTAAAAAAAAAAAAAAAAAAAAAAACTCAAACTCTACCTTTTCAAAGCACATCAGTAATTATTTTCCAGCTGAACCAAGGTGACTCCTACAAAGGATTTGCCATTCTGGATCATAATGATGGTTCAAGAGCTAAGGGGCAGGCAGCATTCCTCAGGCTGTATTTACAAATGCACTAATAGAAATCAACATAAAAGATGAACCTCCGCAGAGAAATGCACAGCTGTCGCAGCAACCAGGTACCCAGGACAGGCAAGAGGTCCACAATTCGCTCAGCTTTCCAAAGAGCCTGAAATTGAGCACAGCACAAACTCAGGCCGGGCGGGCCACTCAGCAATTGCTCAGTGGTCAGCGCTGTTATCCACCATGTTATTTGTTTTTAACAGACCTTGACCAGAATAAAGTGGGGAGTTTAACCCATGGTTAATGATTCTCCAAGCAGACGTTTCATGAAATCCTACTAAGCCTCTTCTTCTGAGAAAACTAGGAAGTTGCTTGTGATCCTAGAAAGTGGTATACTTCCTAGCCAGTGCCTTTTATTCATAACGGAGCCTCCATATTGGTCATTGGAATGTTATAAAACAGCAATAGGATAAATGAGAAGGTGGATGGGATGTGACCACCGTGTGCAATGTCATATTTGCACTGGGCAGGTCAGATGTGGACCTCAGACCATCAGTATGCAGCCTTGGTCCAAACAAAAAAAGTCCATGCTCTTTATCTTTACCAGACATCTCCTCGGTATTCATTTGGACCAACAACTTGTTTCTCCAGAAAGGTTGGTTAAATAATTCCGCCTTCCTAGAGCTTGGTGTCCCATGTGTAGAAGATATTTAATTCCCAACTATGATCCCAGGTATTTTCTTTCAGGGTTTATTCAGAGATTCATGGTGTTCTAAGCACCGAATACAAAGTTGAACAGGATAGACAAGGTCCTTGTCCTTACAGAGCTCATATTCTAGTGGAGAGGGTGGGAAGAGAGGCATAAACTATATATCCATCTATACATATATATACATGCATAAACGCATACACACATATATATACACACACACAGATGTGCACCCATATGCATACACATACATACATTCACTTAGTAGGTCAATTGTGGTATATTTTGTAAGTAAAGCCAAAAATAAAATACAAATGTTTTGACTATGGAGAATGAAAGAAGTCAGAAAATCAAAGATGGTGCCTAGATTTGTAGCTTTGAAAAAGGCGAATGAGTAAGACTGGGGCATGAAGAGCATTGAGGGAGAAGCAGGAGTTCAATTTTGAACTTGTCCAGTCTGAGTTGTGGATTGGACATCCAAGTGGAGACATCAAGTAGGACTCTGCAGACCATGCCTATGAAAATAGAAACATGGTTGATGGTGTCCTCAAAACTGCCTAAAATGTCAGTGGAAGTGGACTGAAAATTCACAACATTGTAATAACACTGACAATCATCATATCTACTGGCAAAATTGACACAGGAGTTCATGCTCTGTATCACCAGCATCTCAATCATGTTATACTACCAGTAGTACCAGAACATTTTATAAATGTTATGATAAAGTTATGGGAAATATGCCTATTTAAGCTTTTATGGATCTATTTAGACATTTTACTAAAGAAACTGTATCTGTCCTTCACTAGGAATAGGCCCTGGAGATAGCTTTTCTTCCTTCATAGTCATAGGTCAAACCCAAGTCATAGAGTCACCTTGACCCTATGAGCCATGGACCAACAGAAATAAAGGGTAGACCTCTCTGTCCTGCCTGTCTCTAGAAGCACATCCTCCTGAGGTCTGAGTGAATGGCCGTATCTGTGAGCATGAAAAGGTACACATTGATCATTATTAATTAAAATTATTATTACTCTACAAGGAAAAGAGGCCCATTAGCTCTGGCATTGTAACCATGCCTACAGTGTTTCTACCTAATAGCACTTAGGGATTTACGGTAGCTACAGTGCTCTTTGCAGTAGCTGCTATTTTTGATAAGAGTACACACTCACTGCATCCTTCTAATCTACTGAGCCTTTTTGCCCTCCAAGGTACCTGGTCAGTGTTCAGTGGTGTCTCACCACTCCTCCCAAAAGAACATTGGGATGTCAAGGTACAATGGAGTGGAGTTCTAAACCTGAACAAAGGCAGATTGAGCCTCCAGAAGAAGACAGATCCTAGAAGAGAAGCTATTCTTATGTCAGATGGGTGGTGAATATTGGGAATCATTACAGTCAGTTGTCACAGACCACAGAGCAAAGAAAAACATAAGAGGGCCTAGACAGCTCTTCTATTTTGTGAAACTGTCCTTCTCCCCAGATAGTAGGCCTAGTCTTAGCAGAAAGGGACAGGATGAGTGCCCCAATCTTTACATTCCTGCAGAATTGGTTCAAACCACTGCTCAAAGTTAGGGAAAAAAAAATATATATTTGCTGTATTAAAACCCTCTGAAAAAAAAAAAAAACCAAAGCTGGCCTATTTAGATTAACATTGCTTCCTGATACTGCTTTCCAAATGTTAGGAGCAATGACCTGGAAAAGTGAAAAGTTTTATTTAAGAGTGTTGATGTCTGCTTCTATATGGATGGACCTTTGGATGTCAGAAGAACACAACATCCATTGGTTGGAGTTTAATAATGGTTCATTGTCCAGATATGAAACTTGCTATTGCCTCAGTGAAGGCTTTTAGGGAGCAGAGCTATAACACATGGATGGCCTTTTTAGGATGTAGACAGTCTCAAGGGAGTATTACTCCCATTCTAACACTAGAGCAGACCAGATTAGCGAAAAAGTTATAGTGTTCTTTTTTTTTAACCCACCAGAGAGCTGAGGATGCCATAAGCCTAACGAATTAAATTCTATAAAGCTATGCACCATTACATGGAAAGAAGAGACCCACAGCTCCTCTCATCCTTGGTGGAATGGTAGAAGAAGGAGGAATTCAGCCCAGACAAAGGTAAGAAGAAATCAGCCAAACATTTTATAAAACTTTCACAGCCATTCAAGCTGGTTGAGACAGGAAACAAATGGGTCCCAGAAACACAGAACAATTCTGCACCTGTGTCCCTCATATTTCCCATATGCCTTCACCAAGTGCATGGGAGTTGTATATAAAAAGCTGGGAGTGGGGCAGAGGCCTGAAAGAGATGCCTCCTGTCTTAGTTACCTAGTGCTGCTATAACACAAGCACAACAAGTGGGTGGCTTAACAAACAGAAATTTATTTTCTCAGCTTTGTCAGGCTAGAAGTCTGAATTCAGGGTGCCTGCTCCAGGGGAGAACTTATCTCTCTGTCAGCTCTGAGGATGGTCCTTGGTGATCATGTGGCGTGTATTTTCCATTCTGTTTGTGCTTACTTGTTTGCTTAGTCTGATCTTTTATATCTCAAAAGAGATTGATTTAAGACACTCCCTACACTAATACTGACTCATTAACATAACAAATAAAGCCCATTCCCAACTGGGATTATAACCCCAGGAATAGGGGTTAGGATTTACAAAACAATTTCTGGGGACAAGATTCAATCCATAACACCCCGCAAGCCATGTGGGGCCTTCCCTAAGTGAAGGCAATGGCCCACTGCAGGCTGGGGCAGAGCAAGAAAGCTGAGAAACATCTCCCTGAGACACCATCGACTTTCATCCCTGAGATACCATGGTCTTTCATCAAGTGCATATAGCAGTCCACTGAAGGCTAAGAATGTGGCAGGAAAGCTGGTAGAAATCCCTTCAAGGTGCTCTGAGTCTTCACTTAGTGCACAGCAGTAGCCCTCCAAAATCTGGGAGCAGAGAAGCAGGATGGAAAGAAACTTCTCAAGGAGTAGAAAGCCAGGACAAGGACTGGAGAAAACAGAAGATTCTCCAGTCACCCAAAAAATTGGCAAGTGGCTTATAAAATAGATTGATACCTTGCATTGTTCAGAAAGCTATAAAGCTTACTCTGCTCAAATCCCCAGTTGAGCTAAAGGGAAAGGGCTGATCACACCCTCAAAACATTTAAAGCTAAAGGTGAACTGAATCTAACCAAAGCTGCAAAAAAGCCCAAGCCCAGCTCAAATACATATTGGCTTAATTTGTAACTTCACACCATCAGGCTGACAGCAAATGGATCTCCTTTTTCTGGAAATAAAGTTTATTTTCGTCCACCTGTCAGATCCTTTTATATATAGTTTCTGATATACAGTAAAAAAAAAAAAATTAAAATTAAAAAATTAGAGACATACAAAGAAGCAAGAAAAACTGTCAACATGTGGTCAAAATAAGAAATAATCAATGGTATTAGATGCAGAGAAGGTCCACATGGTTGCATCATCATACAAGGAATTTGAAAGAAAAAAAAAAAACTATAATAAATATATTTAAAAAATTGTGGAAAATATGTGTGAAAAGATGGGAAATTTGATCAGAGAGATGAAAACTATAAAATTGAACCAAATGGAAATGCTAGAAATAAGAAATACTATATTAGAAGTGAATAATCCACTTGATAGGTAAAAAAAAAAGGCACAGTAGAAAAGAGGATTAGTGAAGTTGAAAACAGGACAACAGAATTTACCCAGGCTAATTTTTAATATACATGGGGAAACATGGGGAAACCCTGGTGGTGTAGTGGTTAAGAGCTATGGCTGCTAACCAAAAGGTGGGCAGTTCGAATCCACCAGGCGCTCCTTGGAAACTCTATGGGGCAGTTCTGCTCTATCTTATAGGGTTGCTATGAATCGGAATCGACTTGACGGCAATGGGTAATGTACATGGTAGACATCTTCTTGTGAATGTGGCTTGAATTTCTGGCAGTTCCCTGTGGAGGTACTGCTGCAACCGGTTTTGAATTATCTTCAGCAAAGTATTACTTGTGTGTGATATTACTGATATTGTTTGGTAATTTCCACGTTTTATTAGATCATCTTTTTCTGGAATGGGCACAAATAAGGATCTCTACCAAGATAGCTTCTTTGGTAGCTGTCTTCCAAATTTCTTGACATAGATGAGCAAGCACCTCCAGCGTGACATCTCAGTTAGTATTCCATCAATTCTTGGAGCCTTATTTTTCACCATTCTTCAGTGCAGCTTGGATTTCTTCCTTCAGCACTACTGGTTCTTGATCGTATGCTGCCTCCTAAAATGATTGACTGTCGACCAATTCTTGGTACAGTGGCTCTGTGTATTCCTTCCATTTTCTTTTGATGTTTCCTGCGTCATTCACATTTTTGCCCATAGAATCCTCCAAAATTGCAGCTTGAGACTTGAATTTTTTCTTCATTTCTTTCCAGCTTGAGAAATGCTGAGCGTGTTCTTCCCTTTTGGTTTTCAAACCCCAGGTCTTTGCACATTTCATTATAATACTTTACTTTGTAATCTTCTTGAACTGCCGTTTGAAATCTTCCATTCAACTCTTTTACTTCATCATTTCTTCCATCCACTTTAGCTGTGAGAGCAAGTTTCAGGGTCTCTTCTTAAATCCATTTTGGTCTTTTCTTTCTTTCCTGTCTTTTTCATGACCTTTTACTTTCTTTGTGTATGATATCCTTGATGTCATCCCACAAATCATCTGGTCTTTGATAATTAGTGTTCAATGTGTCAAATCTATTCCAGAGATGGTCTCCAAACTCAGGTGGGATATACTCAAGGTCATATTATGGTTCTCATAGAGTTGTTTCTTTTTCTTCAGCTTCAACTTGAATTTGCATAACAGCAATTGATATTCTATTTCACAGTTGTCCCCTGGCATATCACTGGTGATGTCAGATGGATCTTGGTTGAAAGCAGAGAATACCAGAAAGATGTTTACCTGTGTTTTAATGGCTATGCAAAGGCATTCAATTGTGTGACTCATAACAAATTATCGATAATATTGCAAAGAATGGGAGTTCCAGAACACTTAATTGTCCTCATAAGAAACCTGTACATAGGCCAAGAGGCAATAACTCAAACAGAACAAGGGTATGCTGCATGGCTTAGAATTAGGAAAGCTGTGCATCAGTGTTGTATCTTTTCACCGTATTTATTCAATCTGTATGCTGGGCAAGTAATCTAAGAAGTTGGACTATATGAAGAATAACACAGTATCAGGGTTATAGAAAGACTCATTAACATCCTGCAATATGAAGATGAGACAACCTTCTTTGCTGAAAGTGAAGAGGACTTGAAGCACTTACTGAAGAAGATAAAAAAACACAGCCTTCGATATGGATGACACCTCAACATAAAGAAAACAAAAACCCTCACAACTGGACCAATAAGCAACATCTTGAAAAATGGAGAAAAGACTGAAGTTGTTAAGGATTTCATTCTACTTGGATCCACAATCAATACTCATGGAACCAGCAGTCAAGAAATCAAATGACGTACTGCATTGGGCAAATCTGCTTCAAAAGAGCTCTTTGAAGTTTTGAAAAGAAAAGATATCACTCTGAGGACTAAGGTTGGCCTGAATCAAGCCATATTTTCAATTGCCTCTTAATGCATGTGAAAGCCGGACAATGAATAAGGGAGACTGAAGAAGAATTGACACACTTGAATTATGGTGTTGCTGAAAAATACTGAGTATTCCATGGACTGTCAGAAAAACTAACAAGTCTTTCTTGGAATAAGTACAGCCAAAGTGCTCCTTGGAGGTGAGGATGGTGAGACTTTATTCATCTCATGTACTTTGGACACATTATCAGGAGGGACCAGTCCCAGGAGAAGGGTATCATGTTTGGTAAAGCAGGGGGTCAGTGAAAAAGATGAAGACCCTCAAAGAGATGGATTGACACAGTGGCAGCAATGATGGGCTCAGACGTAGCAATCATTGTGAGGATAGTGCAGGACTGGTCAGTGTTTCGTTCTCTTGTATATAGGGTCACTAGGAGTGGGAATCAACCACATGACAACTACCAACAGCAGCAATATATATGAAGCTAAGATTGGTGGAAAAAACGGGAACAGAGCATCTGAGATTTGTGAAACAATATCAAATGATCTACTATATGTGTTCCAAAAGAAAAAGAAAAAAATGATTTAATATACTTGTCCCAAAAGAAAAGGCAACAGATAGGAGCAAAATAAATATTTGCAAAGATAATGGCCAAGGATTTTTCAAAATCAATGAAAGACATCAACTCAAAGACAAAAAAAAGTTCAGCAAACCACCAGCAAGACAAAAACCAAGAGAACCATCGTGTTGGCACACCAGGTCAAAACGCTGGAAACCAAAGTTGAAGAACAAGTTTTACAGCAATCATAGAAAAAGACACATTACATACATGAGAAGAATAGTCAAATAATGTCTGACACTTCATGAGAAACAATGGAGGTCAGAAAACAATGCAATAACATTTTTGAAGTATTAAAATTTAAATTACAAAAAAAAGCCTAGATTTCTATTTTCCAGCAAAATATTCTTGAAAAATGATGGCGAAACACAGGCTTTTCCATATAAACAAGATTTGAGAGAATTTTTTGCCAGCTGGCTTGCACTAAAAGAAATATTAAAGGAAGTTTTCCTTGTTGTAGAAAAATGACACCAGATGTAAACTTGGATGTTTACCAGGGCATAAAGAGCATTATAAAAGGTAAGAATATGTGTAAATATTTCTTTTAAGTTTTTTTTCTTAATTTTCTCTCTCTCAAAATAATAAGAATGTATTGTGTGGTGTATAACGTAAGTAGAAGTAAAAACACAGAAATACACAAAGGAGTAGGAGTAAATGGAATTATACTGTTTTAAGTTTCATGAAATAATGTATTATTTGAAGGAGCACAGCCAGAATGTTTCTTAGAAGCGAGGATGGTGAGATTTTATCTCATGTACTTTGGATACATTATCAGGAGGGGCCAGTCCCTGGAGAAAGACACTAAGCTTGGTAAAGCAGAGGGTCAACAAAAAGGAAGAAGACCCTCAATGAGATGGCTTGACACAGTGGCTGCAACAGTGAGCTCAAATGTAGCAATGATTAAGAGGATGGTCAAGAACTGGGCAGTGTTTCATTCTGTTGTGCATAGGGTCACTATGAGTCAGAACCAACTTGATGGCACCTACCAATAACAACAATTTGAAGGCAGACTGTTATAAGTTAAAATGAGTATTTTAATCTCAAGAAAAATAATTTTTAAAATACTGCAAATAGCTATAGATTAAAGGTCAATACCAAAAAAAAAAAAAAGAAAACAAAATCCATTGCCATCAAGTCAATGCTGACTAATAGCGACATTGTATTTAGGACAGACTTGAACTACTCCATAGTGTTTCCAAGACTGTAATCTTTATGGAAGTAGACTGCCACATCTTTCCCCCTCAGAGCAGCTGGTGAATTTGAACAGCCAACATTTTGGTTAGCAGCCAAGCACTTAACCACTGCGTCAAAAGGTCGATAAACCAAACAAAAAGAAAAAAACCTGTTGCCATCCAGTTGATTCTGACTCATACAGACCCTGTAGGACAGAGTAGAACTGCCCCACACAGTTTCCAAGGAGCAGCTGGTAGATTCAAACTGCCGACATTTTTGTTAGCAGCTGAGCTCTTAACCACTAGGCTGACAAGTCAACACAGGAGATAAAAAAGGAATACTAAAACTGCTTAATATGCTCAAAACAGGAAAGAAAAAACAAAATGGTAAAAGATACAAATGACAGAATGGAAATATACAAAATAATAACGAGATGGTAGACAACTACTTAAGGGTCACTATGAGTCAGAAACGACTTGTCAGCAACGGATTATAGGGTATTCAATTGCTAATTTATCAGAAGTAGATTGCTAGACATTTCGTCCAAGATGCCACTGGGTAGGCTCAATCCTCCAATCATTTGGTTAGCAGCCAAGTACTAACCAGGGATGACCCAGGGATTTCAAATGTTGGCAAGGATATGAACCAACTGCAACTCTCTCTCATACATTGCTGGCAGGATTGTAAATGGCAGTACCAATTTTGCGAGCTGGTTTATCATTTTTTTTATAAAGTTAACACATATCTACCCTATCGCCCAGCAATTCTATTCCTAAGTATATACTCAAGAGAAATGAAAACATATAAACATGTGTCTACAATAAGACTTGTACAAGAATGATTATAATAGCTTTATTCATAATAGCAAAAAAAAAAGGAAATAACTCAAATGTCCATCAACAAAAGAATGGAAAGCATATTGTGGTATATTCTCACACAATGGAAGAGTACTCATGAGTAAAAAGGAATGAGCTACCAATAAACACAATAACATACATGAATCTCAAAAACAGTATGATAAGCAAAATAAGCCAGAAACAAGAGAATACCTACTGTATAATTTCATTTATATGAAGTTCAGAAACAGATAAATTAATCTATGATGATAAAACCAAAAAAAAAAAAAAAAAACTCATTGCCATCAAGTCGATTTTGACTCATGGCAGCCCTATAGGACAAAGCAGAACTGCCCCATGAGGTTTCCAAGGAATGCCTGGTGGATTCGAACTGCCAACCTTTTGGTTAGCAGCACAATGCTAAACCACTGTTCCAACAGAATAGAAATCAGAAAGAGGTTGCCTTGGGCAGGGAAGACTTAATGGAAGATAGAATGAGAGAATTTTCTGGAATGATGGAAACATTTTATAAGCTGTTTTCAGTGTTGATTATACAAGTGCACACAATTGTCAAAACTAATTGAAGTAGAGGAGGCAGTGCCAAGGCGGCGGAGTAATCAGTTGCTTCCGGTGAACCCTCTTACAAAAAGACCTGAAAAAACAAGTGAAGTGATTATATTTATGACAATCTATGAGCCCAGTTAGAAAACAGACTAAGCAGCACGGGGAGGGACAGACAATTCACAGAGAGTTGCCGGACCTGAATTGCCAGGATCCACCAGGCACCATTCCCAGGAGTGGTGCAGCAGGCTGGTGGTAGCATTTGGCCGCAGTTTCCTCAGGGAGAAACAGCCAGCCACACAGCCTACTCACACCTCCGGAACCAGAGAAGAGTGGCACTCTCAGCAAAAGCTAAGTACTTGCATATATTTACCCACACCCCTGGCCCCCAAGCCAGCTTCAGTGGCTGTTGATTTCCCTGGGCCTGAGATATGTCCTGCTGCATGCTCTGAGCCATTCTCCTGGCCTTGGAGAAGGAATAAATCACAGTTGGGGAAAAGATAATCTGCCAGCTCCACCTGCCTGGGGATCTCAGGACAGAAGCGTCTGGGCATAAATGGTTAATGGACTTTGAATATGTTTCCCCCCTGCATGGACCTGTCTGGGCCTATATCGTGAGAATAGGCCCTTGTTGGCAGACTGCAACTGTTTCAGCTGTGTAGTGGAGAGGTGGGTGTTTGATGTTTGACACCGCTTTGCCTATTAGATCGGGTCTTCACCTACCCACATTACGGGCCTAAGGACTGGTGGCTCCACTCAGGACACCCAGCCACCCGTGACGTGGGTGCAAGGATAACTGGTACCTCCCAGTCCTTACAACCAAAAGCTCCAGGTGCCCATGGTCCATCTGCAGAACCCACCCACCTGTGCTCTCTAGGGAACAGGGACGTGCTTTCCTCACAGACACTCAGGGGATAGTTGTCAGCCCCCCACCTTAATTAGAGTGTGATCCACTGCTACAACCAGACACCAGTACCTACAACAATCACCCCTGCCCCTCTAAGACTGTAGGACAGAGCCTGTGCCACACACTTGATGACCGATTACCTGGACACCTTAGCTGAATTCATGCCTGAAAAGTGAGTGGACTCTAGGCTCATATACCTGATAACAGCTTTACGCATCTGGCGACAGGACTTTAGAGCTTCAAAGGTGAAAATAATCAACCTCGCTCACTCAAGCAATCTATTTGGCATACCAAAACAAAACAAAGCAAGAAGCTAGGATACAGTAACCAAACAAAATAAACTAATACAATAACTTATAGATGGCTCAGAGGCAACAGTCAATATCAAATCACATAAAGAAGCAGATCATGATCACTTCAACAAGCTCTCAGAACAAAGAATCAAGAGATCTTCTGGATGAAGGTGCATTCCTGGAATTACCAGATGCAGAATACAAAAGATTAATATATAGAATTCTTCAAGACATCAGGAATGAAATCAGGAAGGAGATCAGGCAATACGTAGAACAAGCCAAGAAACACACAGGTAAAGTAGTTGAATAAATTAAAAAGGTATTCAAGAAGATAATGAAAACTTTAACAAGCTGCAAGAATCCATAGAGAGACAGCAATCAGAAATTCAGAAGACTAACAATAAAATTACAGAGTTAGAAAACTCAATAGAAAGTCAAAGGAGCAGAATTGAGCAAACGGAGGGCAGGATTGGTGAGATTGAAGATAAAGCACCTGGCACCAATATATTTGAAGAAAAGTCAGATTAAAGAATTTTAAAAAATGAAAAAACCCTAAGAATCATGTGGGACTCTATCAAGAGAAATAATCTACAAGTGATTGGAGTACCAGAACAGGAAAGGATAACAGAAAACACAGACAGAATTGTTAAAGATTTGCTGGCAGAAAATTTCCCTGATATTGTGAAAGATGAGAAGATGTTTATCCAAGATGCCCACCGAGTTCCACATAACATAGATCTTAAAAGAAAGTCACAAAGACATATTATAATAAAACTTGCCAAAACCAAAGATAAAGAGAGAATTTTAAGAGCAGCTAGGGATAAACAAAAAATCACCTACAAAGCAGAGTAAATAAGAATAAGCCTGGACTACTTGGCAGAAACCAAGCAGGCAAGAAGGCAATGGGATGACTTATATAAAGCATTGAAGGAAAAAAATTGCTAGCCAAGAATCACATATCCAGCAAAACTCTCTCTCAAATGTGAAGGCGAAACTAGGACATTTCCAGATAAACAGAAGTAAAGGGAATTTGTAAAAACCAAACCAAAACTACAAGTAATACTAAAGGGAGTTCTCTGGTTAGAAAATCAATAATATCAGATATCAACCCAAGACCAGAACATTAGACAGACCAATCAGATGTCAAGTCAGATAGGGAAATCACAAAAATAAATCAAGATTTAAAAAAGCTCAAAATACGGAAACAGTGATGTCATTACATACAAGAAAATGACATTAAAACAGTAAAGAGGGATTAAAAAATGTAGTCATAGATCTTTCATACGGAGGGGAAGACAAGGCGATATAGAGAAATAAAAGGTAGGTTTAAACATAGAAAAATACGGATTGGCAGAAACAAAATCAACAACGAATAAAAGGAAAAGACCACATATAAACTACTCAGCACAAAAAATTAAGTGGGAAAAAGAAACTGTCAACAACACACAATTACACTGAAATGTAAATGGACTAAATGCAGAGAGTGGCAGAATGGATAAAAGAACATGATCCGTCTATATGCTGCCTATGAGAGACATACCTTAGACTTAGAGACACAAACAAACTAAAACTCAAAGGACAGAAAAAAATATATCAAGCAAACAACAATCAAAAAAGAGTAGGAGTGGCAATATTAACTTCTGGCAAAATAGAGTTTAAAGTTAAATCCACCACAAAGGATAAGGAAGGATACTATGTATTGATTAAAGGGACAATATACCAGGAGGATATAACCATATTAAATATTCAGGCACCCAATGACAGGGCTGCAAGATACATAAAACTCTTACAGCATAAAAAGTGAGATAGCTCCACAATTACAGTAGGAAACTTTGACACAGCACTTTCGGTGAAGAACAGAACGACCAGAAAGAAACTCAATAAAGACACCGAAGATCCAAATGCCACAATCAACCAACTTGACCTCATAGACATATACAGAACACTCCACCCAACAGCAGCCAAGTATACTTTCTTTTCCAACACACATGGATCATTCTCTAGAAGAGACCACATATTAGGTCATAAAGCAAGCCTTAACAGAATCCAAAACATCCAAGTATTACAAAGCATCTTGTCTGACCATTAGGCCATAAAAGTAGAAATCAATAACAGAAAAAGCAGGGAAAAGAAATCAAACACTTGGAAACTGAACAACACCCTCCTCAAAAACGACTGGGTTATAGAAGACACCAACGATGGAATAAAGAAATTCATAGAATCCAATGAGAATGAAAATACTTCCTATCAGAACCTTTGGGAAACAGAGAAAGCAGTGCTCAGAGGTAAATTTATATCAATAAATGCACACATACATAAAGAAGAAAGGGCAAAATCAAAGAATTATCACTACAACTTGAACAAATAGAAAGACAGCAACAAAAGAAATCTTCAGGCACCAGAAGAAAGCAATCATAAAAATTAGAGCAGAATTAAATGAAATAGAGAACAGAAAAATAATTGAAAGAATTAACAAGACCAAAAGCTGGTTCTTTTAAAAAATTAACAAAAATGATAAACCATTGGCCAAACTGACAAAAGAAAAACAGGAGAGGAAGCAAATAACCCAAATAAGAAATGAGATGGGCAATATTACAACAGACCCAACTGAAATTAAAAGAATCATATCAGAATACTATGAAAAACTGTAATCTAACAAATTTGAAAACCTAGAAGAAATGGATGGATGTCTAGAAACACACTACCTACCTAAACTAACACAGAGGTAGAACAACTAAATAAACCTATAACAAAATAAGAGATTGAACAGCTATTTAAAAAACTCCCAACAAAAAAATCTCTAGCCCTGACAGCTTCACTGGAAAATTCTACCAATCTTTCAGAGAAGAGTTAACTTCTCTACCACTAAAGGTATTTCAGAGCATAGAAAAGGATGGAATGCTCCCAAACTCATTCTATGAAGCCAGCATAACCCTGAAGCCAAAACCAGAAAAAGAAACCACAAAAAAACTACAGACGAATATCCCTCATGAACATAGATGCAAAAATCCTCAACAAAATTCTAGCCAATAGATTTCAACAACATATCAAAAAAATAATTCACTGTGACCAAGTCGGATTCATACCAGGTATGCAGGAATGGTTCAACATTAGAAAAACAATTAATGTAATCCATCACATAAATAAAACAAAAGACAAGAACCACATGATCTTATCAATTGATGCAGAAAAGGTATTTCACAAAGTTCAACACCATTTCATGATAAAAACTCTCAGCAAAATACGAGTAGAAGGAAAACTCCTCAACATAATAAAGGGCATTTATACAAAGCCAATATCATCCTAAATGGAAATAATCTGAAAGCATTCCCAAGATCAGGATCAAGACAAGGACGCTGTTTATCACCACTCTTTTTCAACATGGTTCTGGAGGTCCTAGCCAGAGCAATTAGGCTAAACAAAGAAATAAAGGGCATCCAGATTGGTAAGGAAGAAGTAAAAGTATCTCTATTTGCAGATGACATGATCTTGTACACAGAAAACCCTAAAGAATCCTCAAGGAAGCTACTGAAACTAATGGAAGAGTTCAGTAGAGTATCAGAATACAAGATAAACATACAAAGATCAGTTGGATTCCTCTACACCAACAAAAAGAACATCAAAGAGGAAATCACCAAATCAATACCATTTACAGTAGCCCCCAAGAAGATAAAATATTTGGGAACCAATCTCACCAGAGACGTAAAAGACCTATACAAAGAAAACTACAACACATTACTGCAAGAAACCAAAACAGACCTAATTAAGTGGAAAAGCATACCTTGCTCTTGGATAGGAAGACTCAACATTATAAAAACGTCTATTGAACCAGAAGCAATCTATAGATACAGTGCAATTCTGATCCAAATTCCAAACACATTTTTTAGTGATATGGAAAAACGAATCACCAACTTCATAGGGCCCCAGATAAGTAAAGCATTACTGAAAAAGAACAAAGTGGGAGGCCTCACGCTACCTGCTTTTAGAACCTATTATACCACCACAGCAGTCAAAACAGCCTGGTACTGCTACAACGACAGATACATAGACCAGTGGAACAGAATTGAGAATGCAGACATAAATCTATCCACATATGAGCAACTGATATTTGACAAAGGCCCAAAGTCAGTTAAACGGGGAAAAGACAGTCTTTTTTGACAAGTGGTACTGTCATAACTGGATATCCATCTGCAAATAAATGAAACAAGACCCATACCTCACACAATGCACCAAAACGAACTCAAAATGGATCAAAGGCCTAAATATACAATTTTTAACAATAAAGATCATGGGAGAAAAAATAGGGACAACATTAGGAGCCCTAATACATGGCACAAACAGTATACAAAACATTACTAACAATGCAGAAGAGAAACTAGATAACTGGGAGCTCCTAAAAATCAAACACCTACGCTCATCCAAAGACTTCACCAAAAGAGTAAAAAGATTACCTACAGACTGGGAAAAAGTTTTTAGCTATGACATTTCTGATCAGCTTCTGATCTCGAAAATCTACATGACACTACAAAAGCTCAATAACAAAAAGACAAATAACCCAATTAAAAAATGGGCAAAGGATATGAACAGGCACTTCAGTAAAGAAGACATTCAGGTAGATACATGAGGAAATGCTCACAATCATTAGCCATTAGAGAAATGCAAATGAAAACTACAATGAGATTCCATCTCACTCCAACAAGGCTGGCATTAACCCAAAAAACAGAAAATAATCAATGTTGACAAGGTTGTGGAGAGACTGGAACACTTATATACTGCTGGTGGGAATGTAAAATAGTACAAACACTTTGGAAATCGATTTGGTACTTCCTTAAAAAGCTGAAAATAGAACTACTGTACAATCCAGCAATCCCATCCCTTGGAATATATCCTAGAGAAATAAGAGCCTTTACACGAACAGATATGTGCACACTCACGTTCATTGCAGCACTGTTTACAATAGCAAAAAGATGGTAGCAACCAAGATGCCCATCAATGGATGAACGGATAAATAAATTATGGTATATTCACACAATGGAATACTATGCATTGATAAAGAACAATGATGAATCCATGAAACATTCTATAACATGGAGGAATCTGTAAGGTATTATGCTGAGAGAAATTAGTCAGTTGCAAAAGGACAAATATTGTATGAGATTACTATTATAAGAACTTGAAAAATAATTTAAATAGAGAAGAAAATATTATTTGATGGTCACAAGAGTGGGGGGTAGGGAAGGAGAGGGGTTTTCACTAATTAGACAGTGGATAAGAATTATTTTAGGTGAAAGGGAAGACAACACACAATACAGGAGAGGTCAGCACAACTGGACTAAACCAAAAACAAAGAAGTTTCCTGAGTAAACTGAACGCTTCAAAAGCCAGCATAGCAGGAACGGGAGTTTGGGAACCATGGTTTCAGGGGGCATAATAAAATCTGTTAAGAAAACATTCTGCATCCCTCTTTGGAGAGTGGCACCTGGGGTCTTAAATGCTAGCAAGCAGCCATCTAACATGCATCAATTGGTCTCAACCCACCTGGAGCAAAGAGAATGAAGAACACCAAAGACACAAGGTAATTATAAGCCCAAGAATCAGAAAAAGCCACATAAATCAGAGACTATATCAGCCTGAGACCAGAAGAACTAGATGGTGCCCAGCTACAACCAATGACTGCCCTGACAGGGAACACAACAGAGAACTCCTGAGGGAGCAGGAGAGCAGTGGGATGCAGACCTCAAATTCTTGTAAAAAGACCAGACTTAGTGGTCTGACTGAGACTAGAAGGACCCCAGAGGTCATGGTCCTCAGGCCTTCTGTTCATCCAAGACAGGAACCATCCCTAAAGCCAACTCTTCAGATGGGGATTGGACTGGACTATGGGATAGAAAATGCTACTGGTGAAGAGTGAGCTTCTTGGATCAAGTAGACACACGAGACTATGTGGGAAGCTCCTGGCTGGAGGGGAGATGAGAGGGCAGAGGGGGTCAGAAGCTGGCCAAATGGAAACGAAAATAGGGAATGGAGTGAAGGAGTGTGCTGTGCCCTTAGGGGGAGAGCAACTAGGAGTATATAGCAGGATAAAACAAATTTTTGTATGAAAGACTGACTTAATTAGTAAAGTTTCACTTAAAGCAAGATAAAAATTTTTTAAAAAACTAATTGAAGTGAACCTTTAGTATCTATGCATTTTTTTGTAAATTAAATATTAATAAAAATATGGATAGAGGACAATGTGGAAAATGGTTGTGCATTTGTATGTGGCAGATACTTTACTACTAAATAGGGATAAAAATAGATTCAAGGTATATGTTGCCTTCAAATAATTTACATTCTAGTGGGGAAGCTAAACCCAGAACCAGACAGTAACGGCAGAAATGAGTGCCAAATACTACAGGACAATACTAAAGGAAACAACTAATTTTCCTTTTGGGTAAATCAATAACTACTTCCCTGAGGAGACGGATGAAAACAGAGTCCTGTGTTGTGTTTTGTTTGTTCTGTTTTGTTTTTTGGTTGCTTACTTTTCTGTTCCCACAGAAAATGGGAACAGCATCAATGGCAGAGGTATTGATCGCAAAATCAAAAGCAAGAAAGATCATGATGTATTCAATTCATAGAGAGAAAAATTCCTTGAGGATCGAGTGAATGTTTCATGGGAAGTGATAAGAAATGGCTCTGGAAAGACAGACAAGAGTCAGATCATGGAGGGTCTTTTGTGCTGTGCTAAATAGTTCTAACTTTATACTACAGCCAATTAAAAGCCATGAAAGAATTGTAAGAAGGGAAGTGCGATGGTAAGGTAAGATAATTGCTGTTACAAATAGTTTCACAAGCCCAGTGGCTTAACACTATTGTTGTAAAATGTGTTGCTTTATGCTCTTTCCTTGGTTCTTTGGAAGATCACCTTGAAAGATTTTTCTCCTAAGCCCTGAGGAGTTACCTTTGCCCTAGGGTTTGTTACATTTCCTGGGTAAGCTGTAAACAACTTGGTTTGATACTTTTTGTCTGGCCCTGGGCTGCCGCTTGCCAGGTGATTGACATGCATGTTGCAGGGATTGGTCAATATATTAGGCAAATGAAGTGAGTTAAGACTATGCAAATGAGGTGACCATAGCCTACTATGCAAATGAAGTGTCTGTGACCTACCAAAGGTATTGCATAGTTTGTACCCCCATTGGGAGGGCCCATGGCTTGACACTGACAAGGAATTTTGTATATATTCAGCCAACCCCACAAAGGTTTTTCAGACAGAAAGAGAAGCAGAAGGAAGAAAGAAGAGAGAAGATGCAGAGAGAGAGAGGATGCAAGGAACCTTCTAAAAGAGCTGTAACACAGGTCAAGGGCTGTAACACTGAACACAGCGGCAGGCCTGGGAAGGACCCAGTGGCAGAGCCAGCAGTGACAAGTCAGGGATGGGACCAGAGGCAGAGCCAGCAGGGACAGACTTGGAAAGGTCACTGCAGCAGAATGGGAGGTGACAGACGGCAGGGACAAGAAGAGCCTGTCCCAAAGGCCAAAAGAAGGCCTGTCCTCAGGGGGCCCAGAGGAGGCATGCCCTGAGGGGACTGAGAGGAGGCCTGAACAGCTGAGAGGAGCTGAGAGAACTGTCCTGCATTGAAGAAGGGAGACTTTGCCTGTATGCTTCCTGATCCTGATCCTGAGTTATTGCCTATTGATCCTGATCCTGAATTGTACCCTGTTACTTCTTTACTAAACCACTGAACTGTAAGTATGGTCTGTGAGTTCTGTGTGGCCATTGCAATGGATTATCGAACCCAGAAGGGATGTAGAGAGTGTCGTGGGAGGTAGGGCTGGTGTCAGAATTGTTAAAAAAAAAAAAAAAAAAAAAGGTTGGAGAGTGCAGGTATGACTGATCTTTACCTCATAAGCATCAACATTGGGTTGATCTTGATTTGCATTATCCCCACTGAAGTTAGACAGGTTCTGACAATACTACTCCTCCCATCATTTTATAACCATAAAAGTTTATTTCTTGCTTACATCATAGTCTGATACAGGTTAGCTGTGAGAAAGGAAGGCCCTGATCCATGTGGTCATTCAGGGATTCAGGCTTGTTTCAACATATGACTCCAAAATCTTCTAAGGCCTCATCCTTCTCTGCATTCAGCTTAGTAGACGTGAAAAGAGAGACTGAGACAGAGATAGAGATACTGATAGAGATAGAGATGGAATTGTACATAAAAAACAAGGCGTGCAATATTGCATTATAAATTTCACCCACTTCATTAATTAGAACTTAACTCCATAGCCACACCTAACTGCAAGGTAAGTCAGAAAATGTTAGCTATGTGCCCAGGAATAAGAGAAACAGATTTGCTGAGCATATAGCTAGCCTCTATGGTAAGATTTACTAGAAAGGTCATCTGAAAATCCTATAGGTCAATATTTCTCAGAGTTTAAACTGAGAATCACTTTCATCAGAATCACCAAGAGATTCTCCATTCATATTAATATTTGAAAAGCATTACTATCAACTGGTTTTTAAATTTTAGTGTTAACTTCTAATGACAAACTCATTGGAAATGCTGATTCCTAGGCTTATCCCAGAGACTATAATTCACTGGTCTGGGATGGGGCCTGGGTATCCATACCCGGGCTGATTTTGATGCAGCTCATCCTCAGACCATACTGTGAGAACCACTTGAAGAATTTGGATTGGAGGGGTAGAAACAAGAATGAGGGATACCAATTAAGCATTCATTTGGTAATCAGGTGAGATACGGAAGTTGGCGACTGACAAAATATTTGGCTCAAAATGACTCTAAGCTTTCTAGAGCAACCAATTAGGTGAACAGTGATACTACTGATTTAAAAAGAAATATAAGCAATGGAACAGATTTTGAGGGAAGATAAATAGTTTTGTTTTGAGCTTGAGGAAACTGCAAGACATCCAGGAGAACAGAAAAGACATTGTTCTAATGTCTCACCAACTTACTACCTAGGACTTCCTTTTCTTCCTTTGTAAATCGGACACAGCATACTGTCCTATACCCAGTGTATATGTCTCCCTGGATTCATTCAGCCCTGTTTGTCCCATGGGCCTTGGCCACGTTCTCAGTGGAGAACCCTGGCTATTGTCACAATGCTTCATTTTCTAACACAGCTAGTTTCCTCAGTCTCCTCCTGAGATGCACAGTCCCCCATGCCCACGTCTCACCCACCTACCCACAAAAACTCTGGCTTTCACAGAACCTGCCCAGAGAGCTGGTTAACACAACCTGGGCTTATTCTCCAGGATTAAATTCACCAAAGAGAGACAGGAGGAGGGAAGGGACCAATGGATAAATTTTCTGCCCATTCTTCCTCCCTAATAGCCTGCTTCAAGGTGCAAAGATTCCATAGAGTCTCTCCAAGAACATCACCTATGGAATAAGCAACATGGATTTCCTCTCCTTAAGGATGATCTAGCAACTGCCGCTGCTAGAAACCTAACCTGCCAGCAAGAGACAAATGTGGAGCCCTCAATATGGCGCATTCTTGGGAATATCAGCCAGGCATCTCTGGGCAGGTCAATCAGAACATATCACCCAGGCTTCAGCTACATGTTCAGTGGAGAACTCTAGCCACTGTTTCCACTGCCTCCCTAATGCTTGGGTGCAAGGGAGACCTTTGTAAGGCTTTCTGGCTACAGCATCCAGGTCTGACCTACTAGATCCACACTTACCCTGCAGCTGCCAGGAGGGATTGAACACCACAGTCCAGAATTCAAGAAAATCAATGCCCCACGGAGCAATCTTTGAGCAGTGAGACAGAGATAGGAAAGATTCAACAGATAAATCCCATTCCTTCCTCCTCCCCCACGTCGACTATTCCTAGATGCAGTGATTCCAGATGGCCCCCCCGCAAAAGTCTCCAGTGACAAAGAAACAGGCTGTGTTTTTTATGAAAAAAAGCTGGGGCAAGTTGGTGATGCACCACTGGCATTTGTTTTTCTTCTTTCCCTGCCTCACTTCCTTTTTCCCTCATTCTTGCTGCCTCAGGATTAACCCTTTCCCTTCCCAATAATCTGGTAGCACAGAAATTTGGCCCCAGGCTCTGTTTTCTAGGTACCTAGGATCATACAAACACCAAACTATTTTGAAAAGAATAATACTACTAATTTTTAATATTTATCGAGTTTTTACCATGTGTATTTTTTTTTTATCTTTCTAAGTGCTTTACCTTAATTAATCCTATATAATTCTCACGACAATCCTAAACAGTAAATATTCATTATTATCTATATTTTACAGGAGAGAAAGCAAAGATAGTAAGAAACAGAGAGGTTAGTAAACTACCCAAGGCTACAGAGTAAGTGGCAGAATGATTAGACTAATCCAAGCTGTTTGGTTCCCAAATACACTTCTTAACCACAATGCTAACACTTTCTCCTTAATATCAAATGAGATTGTATTCATTTCCTGTGTGGCCATAATAAAATACCACAAATTAGGTGGCTTTAAACAACAGAAATTTATTCTTTTACAGTTCTGGAGGCTGAGAGTCCAAGATCAGGGTGTCAGGTGTGTTGATTCCTTCTGAGGCTTTCAGGGAGAATCCGTTCCATGCATTTCTCCCAGCTTTTGTAATGCCAAGCATTCCTTGGCTCACAGCTGCAGCATTACATGATGACCTTCCTCCCTCTGTCTCTCCTTGTCTGTCCTCCTCTTTTATGGGGATGGCACTCAGATTGGATTAGGACTCACCTTACTCTGGTATGACCTCATGTTAACTGATAACATCATCAAAGACCTTACATCAATGACATTCGCAGGGGTTACAAGGGATTAGGACTTCCACGTATCTTTTCGGGGTGACATAATTCAACCATAACAGAGACCAAGAAAGTGACAGCAGGAGTTTATTAAAGGATCTGAATGTCCCATAGGAAATTAGAAATATGAATCTGAAGCTCATACTGGACCTACACATTGCAACCAAGGGCCCACAAGTATTGCACCTCATTTCTTTAATGTAGCTTAATTTGGCACTGCCCACAGGTGACTGTGCACACCCATGCATGCTCTCACACGTACAGGCGTCCCAGTGAGGCAGTTTACAGTTAGGACATGGGAGCAGAGGACAGCTGTCCTCCTTTCTGTCTCCACCTCTCTCTGCTCCCTGCAGTCCTTGCAAATGCTCTAAGAGACTTGTCACGCGATAATGAAAAACTGCAATGTGACAGATTCGATTACAATTTATATTTTCACTTAACAATCAATTACCTTTCCCTTACTGGTGGAACATCATTAAGCTATTATACCAACTCTGGAGGGAAATCCTCTTGGTTGGGGGGGGCAGGGGGAGCAGCTGGCCCAGAGAAAGCTGAACGGGCTTTTAGTCTCCCAGGAATCTCGGGGGAGGGAGAAGAGGCACTGAGCAGGAAGAGTGGATGAGGATGGGTTGGCTTTCCTAGGCTGCACAGGGGTAAAAAGCGGTGTTCTGTGCCTGCCTGTCTGTGCTAAGAGAGAAGGAGATCCCCTCCTTCCTCCTGCCGCTGTGGGTGCTTCCCCAGGCTCTAAAATGTACAAGAAAGCTGAAGGCCCCATTGCCTATCATCCAGCAACGGCCGATTTCTGAAGTTAAATGTTTGTAGAATGGGATAAAGGGCCTTGGAGGCAGCACTGAGAAAACAGAACCACGAGGACCAGACAGCACTGCACTAGCAGCTTCTGTGTACAGCTGCTACAGACAGCCTTCAAGAGGTTTGGGTTGGATCGATGTGCTCACTCCCTAGGTGGGCTCTGTAGAACTCAAGAGGCTCTCTGGGGTTCTGTGTCTGGGAAGCAGCAGCGAGATAAGCCCTGCACAGATGGAGCGGCCTTTGAACAGCAGCTGCCCAGGAGGATGGAAATTGAAATCGCCCCTCTTCTTCAGGAGGAGGACAAGAAGGGAGAAATTGGCCTTCCAAAGCAGGTTCCCTCTCTTTCCCTCTCTTCTCCACAGGGATGCCGCCTAGACTGGAGACTGGCCTCCCAGCTTCTAGCATCTCTCCTTCCAAACCTTTCTCCAACTGCAGCCACAATGAGTGTTTAAGTATACAAATCTGAAAACATCAGTTAAGGCTTAAAATCTCCCATGGCCTATTAAATAAAACCTAAATTCCTCAGCAGAAACCCTGGTGGCATAGTGGTTAAGTGCTATGGAAGCTAACCGAGAGATCAGGCACTCCTTGGAAACTCCATGGGGGCAGTTCTACTCTGTCTTATAGGGTCGCTATGAGTTGGAATCGACTCGACAGCAGTGGGTTTAAATTCCTCAACAAGGCATTCAAAGCCCTCCCCAATCTTGCCTCTGTCCCATACACCCTCCACCTCACCAAACTTGACCAGCTTCCCCAACTAGTGTGGCGTCTTTCTGTGGCCCCTGGAATTTATACACGCATTTTCCCATCTTCTCCACTGGACCCAATCTTTCAAATCCTTTTTCAATATTTCCCTTTCCTGAAGTCTTCCTTCTGTTACCGGAATAGGTTCTTGCCTCTCACTGGTCAAGAATGAGCAGGTAAGGCACCTGGTTTTCCACACGGACAAAGCTTTATTGAAGAGGCTTGCAAGCGGAGAGGAGGAGTGCTTAGAGCAACGCTTACCCTCATCCCACAGAGCAAAAGACTGGCCTGTGTTTTTAAAAGTTCTTGGGTGGGAAAAGATTCATGTTTATTCATAGACACAGGTGGGGATATGTTAACTAAGGTGAGGGGGCAACAGCTTTCCAAGATGGCTCCTGTCCCGGAGGCCTCTGGGATTCGTAGCAGGACTTATGGGGTGTCGCACCTGTGCAGTCTCTCGCTCGCTCCCCAGGTCCCATTCCTGGGCTGGGGCTGTAACCCCTCACTGCCCCTGGTGAAAGGTCACACAGCGGTCACAGGTGGATGTTTTGCACATGTCCCTGGGGCTGGTTTTTTCCAGCTGCTTCTGAAAGGCAACTTTAAAGAAATTTGTGGGCTATTTTTAGATTCTGGGGAATGGCTTTGTTTCTGGTGCCCCGGCCCATTTCTTACTACTTTGCAGATTGGGGGCCCCTCTGTTCTCTGTCTTACTAAGTCTCTAGGTTCCACACTCAACCCCCTATTACCTCCCTGTTAGTATAGTGTATTTCTCTTTTACTTGCTTCTCCTCTAACCACACCAGCTTCTTCACTATTTCTCAAACAGGCACCCTCCGATCTCAAGGCCTTTGCTCCCTGTCTAACTTCCACACCCCCCAGGCAGTTAATGTCTTCTTACCTTGCTCCCAAAGCACTTTGCTCACACACTCTTATCATCGTTATGGTGTAACACATGGTACACAGTCCATTGTGGACTGCTTTTCCATTTAGTACTTCAGTTTCCTAATCTGTAAAATTAATATAACCTACCTCTTAGGGTGGTTGGAAGGATTAAATGAGTTAGTGCATGAGAAGCACTTGGATCGATGCCTGACACATAGATACCCAGTGCCGTTGAGTCGGTTCTGACTCATAGTGACCCTACAGAACAGTGTAGAATAACCCATAAGGTTTCCAACCAGTGACTAGTGAATTCAACTGGGGATGTTTTTGATTAGCAGCCAAGCTCTTAACCACTGCATGCCAGGGCTCCCTGACACATAGATCCACCAAGTGGATAAAAAAAAAAAAAGTCCTCAATAAATGCTTATTATTAGTTATTTGATTTCATGGTGCACTAAAAATTGTTTTAAAGTATCAGTTAAGTCACAGCGATCTTTGCAGTTCATGTCAAAAAATGTCTATCACTGTGCCTGGTATTTCATTTTAAAAAAACCCGTTGTTGACTCATGGTGACCCCGCATGTTTTGTAGATTCTCAAAAAAAAAGGTGTGTTGAATGAATGAATGAGCAGTCACTATGAGCAGATATTGTGAAACCAGTAAATACACAGTTTTGTGGAATATTTCAACTGCTGATCCTGTCAAATGTGGTTACATGTAAGTATTGTGAAACATTTTAAGGGCTGATACTGTCAAATACATTGAGGAGCCACTGTGAATGCTGACATTGTCAAATGTGGTGTCAGGTATGGTTTTATGAAAACAAGGTAGCACAATATATGTGACATAGAGATGTATATTAAAGATATTTTACCAAAGAGTGAGGCTAAAGCAAAGCACAGTCCAACTAAAATACAAGGCCCTACCTTTTTATTCATTGTCTTAAAACTAAGATGAACCTGAAAATTAGGCATATACTAATTCTGTTTAAAACATTATGTCCTTTGGGGTGCCAGGTGGAACTTAAGATCTAGGGTCTGAAGCTAGGGGGGCCCCGTAGGGGTGGCATCCAGGAGGAGCAAAAGCATGGCCCCTACCCTCATTCAGTGAGGATAGCCTCTCCAAGTGAGACTTCTGCATCACTTTTTCTGTGTGGTATAAATGTATGTGACACAACATTTACTGTTTCGACATTCTTCACATGTACAACTTGGTCACATTAATTGTATTTATTATGTTGTATAACCGTCACCATGCACCACTTTTTTATCTGACTCCATGGAGCTGGGGGCATGCAAGCAATGAGATAGGAGTGGCCTGGGTGCCCTGATCTCCATCTGGGCCTTTGTTGTAAATCTTGGAGGTGGCCATTGCTCTGGCTAGCCTAGTGAGAGTCAGAGATGAGATGTCGTTTATCCCCTTGAGTGGACCTGACCTGGCAATGGCAGTGGGGATCCAGTATAATAGCCTGGACAACATAACCCAAACCCACCCCTCATCCAGAGCTCCAGTGCAATGCCATGGCAAATTCTGGGACACCGGGATACACATCATATCACTTGTTTCCAAAAAGTAGCCATTATTTGCTAGTGAAAAAGCAAAAGAAACAAAGATGAAAATACCCCCAGTGTCTGGACTGTATTAACTTGAATATTGAATCCAAGAGAGTGAAATTATAGTTTCCTTTTACCTCTGCTGGTCACATTCTATCTGAAATCGGTGTCCAGGTTAGGAAAAGTAATAGTAGTTAAAATTGCTAAAATAGTAAAAATTGCTGACATTTTTTTCAGTGTGTATCAAGAATCACAAAGAGGTCATATCCTCTGTTCCACTAATTCCAAGTCTCGGAATTAACTCTTAGGAAGTAATCCACAATGTGACATAGACATCCATACAAAGATTTTCATCATAGCATTATTTACAGCAGCAAAAAATAAAACAAGAAACCAGGCACAACAAGTATCCAACAATACTGGACGGGCTAAGTAAGTTATGGGACTATAGTATATGATAGCCACAAAAACTGGAGCTTGGGAAATGGTCTTGATATGATGAGGAAATGTTCATAACGCAATATTAAGTGAAAACTAGGAACATGAATTTTATACAAAACTTGGGTATTTGTATATTTATATCAGTGATGTAAAACAACGCACACAGAATGAGGGATTTACACCAGCATGGTGTTTCTCTGGGCAGTAACATCATAGATGATTTTTATGCTCCCCTCTATGTGTTTTCTGTATTTTCTAAGTTTTCTGCAACATTTTTTTCCTGATATGTAGTTTCACTGATATGTAGTTTCTCACATTTTTCAAGTTTGGATGCATCCTTGCAACTGATATGTACATTTAATATGACATGATATATAATATGATTTAATATAGCAACACGATATGTGATTTTTCTCAAAAAAATCTACAATTAAATTGATGTTGCATCCTTATCAGTGGTGTCTTAGAATCAGGGGAATGGAGCATATTCTTCACAATTGATGAAAAGTAATGCATATTTGTGGAAAAAAACAAAAGCCCACTCCCCACCTTCTATTGCTAGAATGCTCTGGTGGCCTGTCTAACCCATCCCTGACCATCCCAGAGGCCTGGGCACAGCCAGCCAATGGCATGGTAGACACAGCATGTCTCTTCAACCAGAGTGCCTCCCCCATTCACAAATGGCCCCCAGCCTACTGCCTCAACAATAACACAGCACTCTACCCGCCTACTCTGAGAACTGTCACAGAGTGCCCCAGGCCTACATTTTGGCTGCAGACATTTCAGTCTTGTATGATAATTTAATTTTTCCTGAGTGAATCTTTTATTTATTTAACCACCAGGTAACCTTCTCTGACCTAACTCTTACTTCTCCTTAAAAGTTTGGCTCAGTCATCATTTCCTCTGGGAAACTTTATTTGACCTTTCCCTCTCCTTCTAAGCTTTCAGTGTCCCTATAAGGTTTGTTCTGTCTATTTACTGATCTATTACCATCCTACACATACCTGTGCACACATGTTCATGCACACATGCACACACACACACACACACACACAATGTGAGCCCCTTAGTCACAGAGACTCAGTCTTAGCTTTTCACCTTCATGGCCCAATACAGCTACTTACTAGCTATGTGAACTTGGGCAAGTTATTTAGCCTTTGTGCCTCAGTTTCCTCCTCTGTAAAATAAGCACAATCATAACACCTACCTCATAGGACTGCTGTGAAGGTTAAATGAGACGGTGATATTTAGAACAGTGCCTAGCTCAGGGTAAGTGCTCAGATGTCACCATGATGACTGTTATTGCAACAGAACAGCACCCCAAGAGGACAGAAGGAAGCTTCATCTAAGCAAAGGTTGTGTGTTCTCCGCCTTTCCCCTCCCCCATGGGAGTTACCACTGGGATCATTTCTTTAAAAAGATCTAAGGTGAATAAGTGACTCGGACTCAGTCTTACCTAGGGGGGTCACGAGGTTCTATAGTAACAAACGGTAAGTGAGCCCTTAAGAGTTTAAATATAATTGAGCGTGGGTCAGTGGAAGAGATGAATTAATGGTCTAGATTAGGTATGAAAAGTCAACCCTGCTTCACCCCAGATTCTTGAACCTAAATTAAACAGTACCTTCAAGCTCCTTATCCTGGTCAACAAGTTGCCCACAAATATCCAAGTATTTCTGTCTCCCATACTGTGTGCCTCTGCTTGCAAGGTACCTCACGGGGTGAACACCCCCCTTACACGGCACCTGTTGTGTAAGGCAGGACCAGCCAGAAGGACAGCACCACCACAGGCAACGACGGCCCCCACCCTGACCCTACATCCCACCTCTGGGAATTTATCTTCATAACATAATTCTAAAGGAGGAAATTCTATGCACATGAAGATGTTCATTGCAGTAAGCATGTATAATATTTAAAATATTAATAACTTCATAACTATAGTTTATTGTGTCCTGACATTTACAATAGAATATTATACAGCTATGAACAGAAGTAATTTGAGGCCTATGTTTACAGCAAAATCAGGGACCGAAATTTTATCTGCATTATGATTACAGGCACGTGAAAATATGTATGCTGTAGTTAAAACATAAAATATGCAAAGAAGAAGCCAGTTATTCTGTTAAGGAAGGGAGGGAATTGGAGAATTAGAAATTTGTTTTCCATCTTAAAAAAAAAAAAAGAAAAAAGGTCCTCAATACCGCCATAGGGAGATAGTTAAAGGCTCCGCTGCTAACCTAAAGGTCAGCAATTCAAACCCACCAGAAGCTCCATAGGAGAAAAGGCCTGGTAATCCGCACCAGTAAAGATTACAGCCTGGAAACTCTATGGGGCAGTTCTACTCTGTCTCTTAGGGTTGCTATGAGTCGGAATTGACTTAATGGCACAATACAAGTACACTGAGATGCCCCTCACAGCCAGTTCCCAGCTGCCTGGGAGTGCCCCTGACTCCAGAGAATTTAAAATCCAGGCAGACCCCATGGCTGTCATTGTCCCAAATATCCCATCAAATTCACAATCACAATGGGTCTCCCAGGAATATTTTCCAGTGTGGAAGAGGCTAGTGTCAGATGGCTGGTTGCCTGCCCCCTGCTTCTGAGTTTTCCTGTGGTTTCAGACGCTTCGTCTTGTTTCCTTTTTTTTTTTTTAAATACTTTTGTTATTCATTAAGCTAATCAATTGGTGCTCACTAAATGTTTTTGAAGCACTTCCCCCTTGTTTCTGTGACTGGGGTGATGTTTGATTCTCCTCTGTGGCTCGACACACTCGGGGGTCCAACGCTGCCCACGCAGACGAACGTATCCAGGTGCTGCCAGGTTCTCAGTGTTCCCCACTACTTAGGTGGGTGCAGGGCAGATTTGAATAACTGATATTTCTCTCATATTAGTTCTGCTTCAATGACTTTATGAAACGTGTGCACCTAGCCCATTGAGCAGTCTCAATGGGTAGAATATAAGCATGAATTTTCTCCATTCATCGCCTTTAATCAAGTCGCATTGAATCTCCCGTGCCCACACCTTAACATCTTGGTCAAATTTCATCACTTTCTGATGGCTTTTGGTTATTAAAAGCCAGACACGTTTTACAACTTCAATCTCAGACTTAATTTAAATCCTGTCTGATTCCCTCCCCACTGAGCATGGCGGACTGGGACCCTGACTGCTTGGAATGGGGACTCTGGCCCATTAGGCCTGCCTCTCGCCCCCTCAAGGCCTGGCTGCTCTGGTGCTAGAGGTGGGAAGAGAGCGGAACAGGAAGGCAAGCATCACTACCGAACTCTCTGTTGGTGGCCTCCGGCTCTCACCAACACACTCTTCTGCAGAGTGCAGGTGGCACTTCTTTGGGGCCACCACTTGCACACTTCCCTGAGATGAGAGATTCAACTTGAGCTCTCATCTCTTATCTTACCATATCACATGCCATAGTCTGCTGCTGCTGGGATCTGCTACCCATCGGGCAGCAGTTTCCATAAGAAGCAAGACATCTTGAACACAGTCACCTTCCACATTGTCCATTAGACCCATGGAAAACTCATGCCTTTTTGGTATACCAAACACAGACGCACAGGCTCCTCCTGGGCCCCTCCTGGGTTCGCTGTGCACTCTCTGCCTAGTTTTCTCTTATCCTGCTCTTTCAGGCATAGGAACAGATCATAAAGTTAACCATCTACACATCATTTAATCTAGGAGTGGAAATGTGAGCTGCTTCTTCTTCTTATAGGCATCCCCAATTCTCTTGAGCTCCCTCACTTGACTTGGGGGGGATGGAGAAAGGAAGGCAATGGGGAACCGGCTGTCATAATGAACCACATGCTATGATGACTTCAGCTTAAATCTTCTCTCCCATCCCTCCTCATTTCTAAACTAGGGAGGGGCTGGGTGCAGTGGCATGTAGAAACAGGACTAGTGTGGCCCTGGAAGTTGGCAGCTCTCTCTAGCACAGACAGGGCTTAGCATCTCTTGGTCCTTAGTTTAGCCCTAGTTGCCAATTCTGGGTGAACAGGAAAATCTGATCAACTTCCTGTTAATATGTGTAAGTTTAGATTTGGGTACAAATTGGCCTGCTGTTTCTTTTGGGCTAATTTCCCATTTTAGGAAAGGGTAAAATTAGGTTGTGCTTGGTGCAGGCTTCGGTTAAAGAGTGAAGTTCAAGGGCCAGCTAAAAATAAAGCAGGGCCAAGAGGAGCCTACTCAGGGTACAGCTGTAGAGTGGGGCAGGTGCCTCAGGACACAGCATGGGTCAGGCAAGGGGGTGGGCAGTGTACAGGGTGAGGGAAGCACCAGGAGACCCTCCACTGTCCCTTCTCAGCATCTGTGGAACCACTCAACACGTGGACATACCCAGAGACCTCCAGGGCTCCATAAAGGCTCATCTTTCAGACGCGCCCGGCTGAGTCATAGCTGATCTCATCCCGGCAGAGCACCAACATCCTTCACTGGAAACAGAAACAACCAAACCTTCTTCAGTTTGGGTGAGGATGGGGAGTTTAGAAGGGCAGTGAGTGGGCCACGTATTCACCTCTCTGGGCTTCAGCTTCTTCCGTGAAATGGGAAAAAAAATATCTACCAGAGAATTAAATGGGACGCTGTGCTTGAGGAATACAGGACCGTGTTTGGCACATGGTGGGCAGAATAAATTCCCAATCTACTCTCTCGGAAGAGACCACAGTGGGAGAGGGTACATGGTCCCTCTGTGTTCAGACATGGCCGTACTCCAGCCTTCCCGTCACAGCTACTGAACCACTCTGGTCCAAGCTACCATTACCTCTTACCTGGACCACTGCATTGCCCCAGTGCAATCCCTACTTTCACCTTTGCCCCCGACCATCTGTTAAACCGTTTTCTGTCAGGCGGGTTGCAGCTGAGGGCAACCCCATGTGTGTCAGCGTAGAACTGTGCTCCGTAGCGTTTTCAGTGGCTGGCTTTTCAGAAGCAGATCACCAGGCCTTTCTTTTGAGGCACCTCTGAGTAGACTCACACACATTAGCCATTTGCACCACCCAGGGACTCCTATTACAATGAATCTAATAAAAATAAGCCAGAGTATGGCACTCCTCTGCTCAAAAACCGTGAAAGGGCTCTTGTACTCATCAGAGCAAATGACTAAGTCCTCATCTACAAGGTTTTCTATTTTCTTGCCCCAGCTGCTCTCCTGTCCTGCTACTTTCCCCTTCCTTTTCTCCACCCCGGCTGGCCTGTTCACCCAAAATAGCAGGCCTGTTCTTGCCTCAGGGTCTTTGCACTGAATATTCCCTCCGCCTGGAATATTCTTCCTCCTGGTGTCTACTTTACTAACTCCCTCACTTCTTTCAGATCTTGCCTCAAACATCACCTTCTCAGTGAGGCCTTCCCTGACCACCGTATTCGAAATTGCATCGTTGCTCTACCCATCTCGCTGGCATGCCCTATCCTGCTCCCCAGCTTAATTTGCTTTGCATAGTATTCTATCTCCTGCTAACATACCACATAATTTACTGATGTATTTGGTTTGACGTATGCCCCCACAACTATCACCCCCACCCTCCACACACACACACACACAGACTCGGGCGCGAGCACGCTCCCGCGCTCGCTCGCTCTCTCCAATGTACGCACCGTAAGGGCAAGAATTTGTTTTGTTCCCTGCTGTGAGCATTCCCAGCACCTAGGACAGTGCCCAGCACATAGTAGGTGCTCAATAAACCTTTGTTGAATGCATGACTAGATGAATGAAAGGACCTGAGCAGGAAGTGTAAGGCCCAGTTAACTGCTCACAACACTGACTCCCGCCTATCCTCAGCTTGGGAGAATGCTGAGAATGAATCAGAGGAAAGATGAAGTCAGCTGGAAAGAGCATCTCCGATCTCCAGGCTGAGTAATTGGTCTCCACCCCACCCCATCTCACTTTGGACCAAACACTGGAAATTCATTTTGAAAGCATCCTTTTTAGTCATTCCAATCACTTACTTCCTCTAAATTTCAACCTGTCTCGGGACCAAAGTCCAAAGCTCTCTAGAAGTGAAAGCTGTATTCAGCACAAAGCAACAGTTCAATGGTCTTTTAACCATTTAGAGTTCATAGAGCAAATGTGCTGCCTCAAAGCCTCGCAGCTACTCCCCGTGGCTCTCTCAGGTACCTGCTGCCTCACATACTGCCAAGCCTGTACTCATGCTTTGAATTGAAGAGACACGATGCTTTCATATGTGGGAGACTCTACTTACTCTTCACATGAATTCTAAGTAAAGCAATGGCTGAGTTAAGACGACTATGATTAACTCGCAAGTGCTTGCTCCACCTAAAGGCATTTAAATGAACACACATACATACATACACCCACTCAAGTCAAAGGAATCACTTTAGACTCACACACTGCTGTTTGCTGCCCCAGTCTTGATTGCAAGCTTAGCCCCTACAGCAACGTGGAAACATAGACGCACTTAATGAATATCTGTTAACTGATTACTGACTCTCTTGGTATAAAGTTCTCACCCAGGTGATTGAAAGTAGCCTAGACCAATGGTAAAGAGTCTCAGCGCCACAAGTGATTTGTGATTGGCTGCTAACCTAAAGGTTGGCTGTTTGAACCCACCCAGCAGCTCCATGGAAGAAAGGCTTGGCGAACTGCTTCCATAAATATTACAGCAAGAAAAGCTTATGAAGCACTTCTACTGTGTAATACGTGGGGTCACCAAGAGTAGAAATTGACTCGAAGACAATGGGTTTGGTTTCAGGGAGTAATTCTTCCTTTTTGAGGACTTGGTGTGTAGAATACTCTGCTCCTCACCTCTCTTCCATGGTTTCTGCTCCAGAAGGGACATGGGGATTCAGGATAAAAATCCACGAGCCCACCAATCAGTGGGACCAAGCACAAGGACACACTCTCTCTGTATGGAGGCACTGTGAGCCCAGAGTACAGAGGTGAGAATGGGGGTGGAGAGGGAAGAGACAGGGGTTCTCTTTCCGGTTTATCCTCAATTCCACATTGGGTTTTTAATTGGTGCTCAAAGCACTTCCATCGAAACTGCAGAGTCCATGCCACCCACCACCCATGGGGTACATGTAGGAACACATCCTCACTCCCAACCTCTCTGACCAGCCTTGTTTCTTGCCTTTTCTAACTCCATTTTTGCTTAACCTACTCAGTAGCCTTTAGAAATCCTCAGGACATTTGCTGTGTTTAAACAAGTGTATTTCCATTTTATTGCACCTGTATTTCTTGTAAAGAGCAATTTCATTTTGTGTCTCCATTGTATTCAATCTGACTTTTGCACTCTGAAACTTCTTCAAACAAAGCTCTTCTTGTGAAGCAGGAAACACAGCTGACAGCCTCCTGCTCTCCAAGTATTTTCTCAGAATGAGAAAAATTCACAGGGCGCAGCCTGGAGCACGCCAGCCCAGGAGCTGCTTTATCCCAGCAAGGGGAAGAGAAAACAGCCTCCACCAGCTGCAAACAGGAGTTACAAAGGGATCGTACCCCCTCTCCAGCTGCTCTTGTGCACCACAAACCCAGAGAAGAGACTTAGGAACTAGTGAGCGAGTGAACATTTGGATTATTACACAGCCCTTTAAAAGGCCTCTGACTGTAATCTTACCTCCCTCCAAATCACTCTCCACCTTACTTCCAGAGTGATTGTTCATGTTGCTCTTGTTAGCTGCCACAGAGTCAACCCCTGACTCACGGGGACCCTATGGATTATTTTGACCCGTAGAGATTTCCATGACTGATTTTCAGAAGCAGATTTGCAGGCCCTTCTTCCTGGTTTGTCTTAGTCTGCCAGCTCTGTTGAAACCTGTTCACCATCATAGGAACATGCAAGCCTCTATTGACTGCACGTGAGGTGCATTGGCCAGGAATTGAACCCCAGTCTCCCTCACGAAAGTTGAGAATTCTACCATTGAACCACCACTGCCCCCTCTTTGGTTCTAGGGTGAGCTTAAACCAGTAGTCATCAAGTCAACTCCACTTCATGGTGACCCTGTGTGAGTCAGAGTAGAAATGTGCTCCACAGGGCTTTCAATGGCTGATTTGTCAGAAGCAGGTTGCCAGGCTTTTCTTCCAAGATGCTTCAGTGTAGGCTTGAACCTCCAACTTTCAGTTAGCCACCAAGCATGTTAACCATTTGCAGTTAACCATTTGCCCTCAGGTTGAATCCAGTCTTTTTGGAGTGAACTTTCCTGACCTGGATACCAAACATTTCTCCATTTCATCCCCTCCGCTCCTCCCCCTCACCCTACCCTCCAGCTCAATTCACCTTCTTACACTTACGGCACGTCCTGTTCTCTTGCACTTTTCATCCTTTGCATATGCTGCTTCTATACCCAAAACACTCTCCCCTCCCCTTCTCTACCCCATTTCAGCCAATTTCATCATTTATCGAATGAAGAAACCAGTGAATAAATAATAAGATCAAGTAGCAATGTCCAGGCTGGGAGTTCAGAAGAAATATTTGCATCTCAGATTGAGTTTGGGAAATTGTCATTTGTTCCCTAAGACTTTCAGCTTATGATTGAAAGAGTAGCATCTACTTATGGAGGGGAAACACCAGAGGGGCCCTCCAGGGCCTGAAGAGTATGTTCCTGAAAGAAGTCACTGTGATAGCACATGCAGGAGAAGCAGCACCAGAAACCAGGCAGCAGCCCCCACTCCTTCCCAGCCTCTAACCTCTTGTAGCCTATGGGGTACAAGAGTAAAACATGGGGTCACCATGAGTAAAAATTGACTCAAAGGCAGTGGGTTTGGTTTCAGGGAGTGATTCTTCCATTTTAAGAACTTGGTGCATAGAATACTCTGCTCCTTACCTCTCTCCCATGGTTTCTGCCCTAGAATGGACATGGGGATTGAGGGTAAAAATCCACGAAACCACCAAACAGTGGGACCAAGTACAAGGTATGTCCAGACTCAGGCTCTCTCTGCATGGAGGCACTGTGAGCCATATCACTCAGTGCAGAGCTTTTAACAGCCAGATTAGCAGCAGCCACAAGTTTGTACAGAACTAACCCAACCATTTTATCTGTGCTGGGGGTTTGCAGAATACCAAAAAATAAAACCCACTGCCGTCAAGTAGGTTCTGACTCATAGTGACCCTACAGGACAGAGTAGAACTGTCCCACAGGGTTTCCATGGAGCAGCTGGTAGATGTAAACTGCCAACCTTTTGGTTAGCAGCCAAGCTCTTAACCACTGCACCACCAGGGCCCCAGAGCACAGAATATTCCGAAATTAAAAATCAAAATATAGCCCATCAGAGAAGAAAACCTTGGGGTGGAAGAGGGAAACGGCACTGAAAGAAAAGCCACATGCAAGGGACAGAAGCCTGAAGAAGCTTAGGGATCTGAGAAAGACACAGCCAGCTGACCTAGGAAGCAGCTGTAAACGACAGCCTGGAGCAGAGAGCACACGTCTGCTTCGTTTTGATCAGAAGTTGCAGTGCAGAAGCTTTGTAACGGTAGAAAGAACTAAGATTTTGCCTTAAATAGTTTGTCTCAGTTTGAGAGTTCATATGACCAAACCCAAGCAATACATCTAGAAAATCTTCCTAGTCTATGCCTATCCCACACACAGGAAAACCACCTTTGAAGGCTATAAACCAGTACCACAACTCCTTTGGTCAAGGCCTCAAAATGCTGTTGGACAACCTGCGGGTGCTGTGTAGCTCAGGTGCGATGCCTTGCTCCTGATAGTCATGGTGTCTCCTTGAAGTGCCCCATGACAGGGGGACCATGCAATGGAGTCCTTACAAGCGTCAACTTTGAAACCAAGCAGACCTGCGTTTAATCCCTCTCTTGCGTCTTACTAGCTGTGTGGTAGGGGCACAGCTGGCCACCATTCCTTATCAGTAAATCAAAGCTAATAGCAATGTCTCCTTTATGGGTCGTTGGGAAGGCACATGCGGCCAGCCTTATTAGGGGCATATCAGCCCCAAGCCATGGTGAGCAATCCCTGAATGGAAGCTTCTATCAGGTTGGATCACTCAGAGAGAACCAAAGAGGATAACATTAAATTAGGGATCACCCCTTAGATCAGCTAAGCCCTTAAATTTAAAAGAAAAAAAAAGATTCAGGAGTGCAACAAATACCAGTTACTTACACAACGCAGTGAGCCCTCTGCAGTGTATACCAGCCCAGCAGAGGGTCCACCCTGAGAGCAAGGAAGAGGGATGAGCAGATGGTGGTGATCAGCCACAGGGCCAGGGAGGAAGACACATGTGGGTGGGAAGAAGGAACAGGAGAGGTTGGAGGTCAGACCAGCTGCACCAAGAGGACCACGGCCGTGACCTGAAGACCGATGAGGTTCCCCTGAGCTGAGAGGACACAGGCGTCCCACCTGGCAGGGCAGACCGTAGCTGCTGCACACCTGGCAGAGCAGAGAGAAGAAGGGAGAGAGGTCAGGACAAATCAAGAGAGGGGGTTGCCTGAAGTTGCCAATAGGAAATATGTAAGTCTCAGTGAAATCCAAGGAAGGCTCGCACAGCCTGGGAGGACATTAGGCTAAGAAAATGCTTATTCGGGGTAAACTTAAGCAGTCGTGTGCTGGTAAGTGTTTAATAACTGGTTCTGTGGAGAGAGGGCAGCCTTGATATGTAACCGCTGCTCATTTTCATGATGTCAACATTCCCACCATGGCCAAATTGAAGCTAACAACAAGATATGAATCAGTTTGCCAAATTCTTGAAAACGTAACAAAAGTTTCTTGCAAGCCTAGGAGCTGGATCCATCACACACTGAACCCTAAGAAACAACAGAGCAAACCGTTGACACTAGTTAAGGGGTCAATAAAGATGGTGCTGATTTCAGTGGCTGCCCTTCCACACCTGCCCTCACTGCCTGCCCTCACTGCCCACGGCAGGCTCACAGCAGCATTTTCTCCTCTGCTTGGTTCCTGACCTGCTTTGGTGCCCTTGTTGTTATTGTTAGGTGCTGTCAGGTTGATTCCAACTCACGGCAACCCTATGTGACAGAGTCAAACTGCCCCATAGAGTTTTCTAGGCTGTAATGTTTACAGGGACAGATCACGAGTTCTTTTTCCCGCAGAGCCACTGAGTGGGTTTGAACTGCCAACCTTCCAGTTAGCAGCCAAGCGAATCATTGCACTACTAAGGCTCCTTTTGGCTCCTGTAAGCCAAAAACCAAACCAAGCCCATGGCCGTCAAGTCAATTTTGACTCACAGCAACCCTATAGAGCAGTGTAGAACTGCCCCTATAGGGTTTCCAAGGACCAGCAGGTGGATTCGAACTGCTGACCTTTTGGTTAGCAGCCCCAAAGCTCCTTTGGGGCCTGTACATGCTGCTAAACAACTTCTTTTGTCCCTCCCCAGAAGGTGACTTGGTAGCTTAGAGTAACAGACAGAGCTGCTCTTGGTTCTGAAATAACTGGGCTCCGCCCTCGCTCTGCTGGGGCAAGCCCTCCTCTGTCAGTGCTCAAGCAAGACCTTGTTCCATGCAGGCTTATGGAGCTCTCAGGGATGTCTGTAGGGGTTGGGTAAGTAGACCCCTGAGGGACCCTCGGCCTCCTGCCCCGCATTCTTCAGGTCCAGTTCAGAGGAGGTGATGTATTCATGAGTCCCCTTTCCACAACACCATCTCCCCCGCCTCCCAGAATGGGCCGCCACTCTCCAGCCAGTCCTCATTCAGCACCACAACCTCAGGTACACTGACTACGTGTGGGAGAGGCCCCTCGGTAGGGACGACGAGAAACTTGTTGAGTCGATATCCTGGGCCCACCCAGTCAGCATTAGGTCACGCTGCAGCAGACTCTTCACACTTTATTCCCCCTTCCTGGGCAAGGCCCTCCCAGCTTACACCTGCCTGTGGGCTTCCAGAGGGCAGCTCAGTGGATTACAGCAAAAAGTTCTTTTCTTCTCAGGTAATTAGGTCCAGGGGAAAATGCACTCTCCTGCCAGCGGGCCCAGACAGCAGTGAGGTAAGCCTTCTGCTCTGACAACATTCGTGAACTTGCAGCTGCCTGCAGCCCACCCACTGGCTGGTACTCATCAGGTTTGTGGGGGGCCCTGACTCAGATCAGAAGAGCCTCCAAGCCCCAAGTTAACTGAGGTGCCAGAGACAAACCAGGCAAGGCATGCCACCCCCGGGCCAGGAACTGTAGGACTGGGGTTCTAATCCTGCCCCCACACTAATTCACTGTGACCTTAGGCAACTCGCCTTATTCCTGTGGGCTCCAGCCTCCTCACTGGCAAAAAGATCCCCGCCTTGCTACCGTATGAAATTATTAGGAAGAACACATGGCGTGAAGGGTGTAAAAGTGCGCTGGAGATGATTTACAATCAGCACTCCTTAAGATGTTGTTTACAAAGGCAAAGCAACGCTGGGAATTTGCTTGAGGGAAAAAATGGAGTTTTATCTGAAATGCTTTATTGATCACCCTACCATTGCTGACCTCAGTAAATCACCCGCCTGTACAGATGTAGCCAAAATGTTGAGGTAGCAAACGCTTCCCCAAGTATGTCTCTCGGTTCAATAATACTGTTAGGGCTAGTGGCGTCACTAGGGCTTGTGTCACCCAGTGTGGTAACTCAGGGCATCACCCCCCGCCATTAACCTCCTCCTACACCAGACCATACAGAATCCTTAGTAATGTTTATTATGAATTTTAATCATAGACTAATATGTGATAAATATAGTTGCAAATTGCTTAAAGGTAACATTTCTGATTATATGAACACTAACAACAAAATTGATTTGTAAAATCTTTCTACATTAAATTACATCATTAGTTACGCCATTATCAGTAACTGAGTGGAAGCTTTTTTTATTTTCTCCTTCTTTTCCTTTAATTAGTACTTCATTCTCAAAAACAGTTATTAATATAGATTCACAAATCCTAATGACCACAATATTGTAGCTAAAACACCAGAAAATCTGACAAAATCAGCAACTATAAGAACATCAGCGGCAGTGAATACCACAGCCCGTGCTTGTAGCAGGAGCAGACAAAACCACGTTATCTGAAGCATTGTTATAATCGGGTAATAATGCCAGCGGAGAGTTTTAGCCTTGTACGTGTATTGATACACGTAACCTAGGCTTAGGAAAAAATGTTTTGGTTGTTATAATTAACTACAGGGGTATTTTTATAAAAAAATAATAAATTTCTGCTGAAATAATACACAAAAATTTTATACTCATTTTGGTGTCACCCCCTCCGACAGTGTCCCTCGGTGTGGCCTACATCCCCCGTCCCTCTTTAGTAATGCCACTGGTTAGGACTACTACAAATACCCCCAGAGTGCCTGACACATCTAAACGAAAAAATTTTAGGAAGTGAAAACGGGCCACGATGCAGAGCCTAAGTGAATTCTTTCCTCCCAGCACTCACCGTCTTCCCCAAGTCAGCCACCGAAACAGAAATCACCGTTCCGTAGTCGTGCAAGTAGGGAAACAGACTTCATTACACAAGAATGAAAATTGCTTGAGGGGGTGGTGGTAGTAGTTGTTGTTGTTAGGCGCCACTGAGTCAATTCTGACTCACAGCCACCCCATGTGACAAAGTACAACTGCCCCATAGGGTTTCCTACGCTTTAATCTTTACAGAGGTAGGTCGCCAGGTCTTTCTCCCACAGAATCACTGGGTGGGTTCGACCACCAATTTTTCAGGTAGCAGCTGAGTGTTTAAGCACTGCACCACCCAGGCTCCTTAAAAGGGAGGTTGGGGGTGCTCTTACTCCTTCGGTTGTAAGATGAGCTTAGCAAAGAACAAAAACCATGCTGGAAGGTGAAGCAGCCCAGGAAAACGCCACTGTATGGCTTCTGTGGACACTGGCCAGCTGCAGAGGTGCTCTCCAGCCACACTGAAGGTGGTTGTCCACCCAGGGCCTTGTTTGGCGCGGCCTCTGGCCATCAGAAGATGTTTGCGTAGTGAAGACTTCTCCTATGCGCACAGCCTGAAGCAACTCTTAAGCCCGCTGGCAGCTGGGGATGCAGAGGATGATTAAGCAGCCCCAACCCCATTGCCCTCCTGGATTTCCTTTAAGCCAAACCATACAGGAGCTTTGCCTTGTAGCTCTATCCCAGCTGGATTCCCGCTATCTCCATAAATCAGTAGGGGAAACTGCTTTGAAGCAAAATGTCTCTCCCACACAGTGGAGAACAGGCAGATGGCATTTATTTACTGTAATTAATAATAATATGTAACTTTATTAAGAATGTGCTATGGGCTGGGCACTGTTCTAAATGCTTTGTGTGAATTGATCTTATTTATTCATTTTAACAATCCATTGAGGTAAAGACTATTATTATCCCCTGTTTATAGATTAAGAAACTGAGGCGATAAAAAATTAAGCAATTTTCCCAAAGTTATACACTTGAAAAATGATTATATTTGTTAAGTAATGCTAGCCGCTGTAACACATAAATCCAGAAATCTTACAGGCTTAACACAATAGAAACATATATCTCACTCACAGAAAGCCAAATTGTTGGTGGGGACAGCAGGTGGTCAGCCCCATGCAGTAATGCCAGATCCCACTGACAGAGGCTCTATCTGCCATCCTCAACATGTGGCCTCCGGGACTGTTCTGAGCATCTACATGCAGATGGTAGATCAGGGAGGGGAAACATGGAGAGTCACATGGGAGGTGTTTATGAGCCACACCCAGAAGGGGCATACATTACTTCCACCCATGTTCCAGGGCCCAGAGCTCAGTCACATAGGCCTACCTGAATGCAAGAGAAGGCTGAGAAACATAGACTCTGACTGGCCAGCTACTTCTCAGCAACCATTTTACACCATGAAAGGATGGTCAGCAAGCCACCTCTGCCACAGGTTTGGAGCTGGGATACAAACCCAAGCATCACGGATCCAGAGTCTGCTCTCTTTATCATTACACTACCTGATCTGCGTTCAAGAACTGTCAGTGAGGCAATTACTGGGCTCAGAGGGAACTGTAGACCTGTGCAGGGCTGAGATGGGATGGGGTAGCAGTCTTCTCTCAAGTGCCCAGCACTAAAAGCCTTCCACAGAAATAATCTCTGCATGCCTGTCATAAGGTCAGAAACTCCATCACTGGCAAGATGAATCTTTTGGTCATGAGTTCAACAACATCTAGGAGTTCCTACAAAGTTGCGTATACCCATGGGAGGGGACAAACTTCAAAACTTTTTTATTTTATAACTTCCCTGAATGAGATTATAAGATACTTGGGACTTGAGACAATGTTGGCATCTCCTGCCTGGAGGGGAGATGCGAGGATAGAGGGGCTTAGAAGCTGGCAAAATGGTCAAGAAAAGAAAGAGTGCAAGGAGGGAACAGGCTGTCTCATGGCGGGGGGTGGGGGGAGTAATTGGGAGTATGTAGAAAGTTGTGTATGGGTTTTTGTGTGAGAGACTGACTTGATTTTAAACTTTCACCTAAAGCACAAACAAAAATTATTAAAAAAAAAAAAGTGACCACTGGGTAAGGACACGGTCCAGTAGGAATGGAATAGAGTCTGGAAGATGGGTGAAAGTACTGTGGTTAGCAGGAGAGGAAGAGTTCAAAGTCTAGGAATAATCTTGGGGTGGCTAGGATTGGTGAGCAGGCCAGTATGCCTAAGCAGAGGAACCTTTGTGTCAGGAAGTGTTATAGTTTCAAAATACGCCCACAGTCCTTTAATATTTCTTCAAGAGGCAAAGGCCAATTTCCCTTCCCTTGAATATGAGCTGAACCTTGAGACTTGTTTCTAATCAGTAGAATGAAGCAGATGTAATGGTAAGTAACTTCAGAGATTAAGTCATTAGAGGCACTGTGGCTCCCTCCTTGCTCTTTCTCACTTGGATTCACTTGCTCTCAGGAAATTAGCCACCATGTTGTGAGGATACTCAAGCAGCCTATGGAGATGCTTAAACAGTGAGGAACTGAAGACTCCTGCCAGCAATCAAGTGAGTGTGCCATCTTTGAAATGAATCCTTTAGCCCAGCCAAGCTTTTAGATGACTACAACCCTACCAACATCCTGACTGCAACCATATGAGAGACTCTTAGGCAGAACCACCCAGAAAAACCACGCCTGAATTCCTGGTACACTGGAACTGTAATATAATAAAGTATTATTGTCTTAAGACACTAAATTTGGAGTAATTTGTTTGGCAGCTATAGATAATTAATATGGGAGAAGGAGGAAATATGATGGAGACAGCACATTTCTACTTATGGAGAACCATGAATGTCGAAAAGTCAGCTTTGGTCTTAAAGTATTATGAGGAAACAGTGAATGGTTCAAGGCATGATATGAAGTAAGAAAAAGTGACCACAGAAAAGAGGAAAACTTATCCTTCAGATGTCTCAAGCTAGGGATTTGCCTTTATCTAGCCCAGTATGGATTAACATACAAATAACAAAAATCCTCACAACTGGACCAATAAGCAGCATCATGATAAACAAAGAAAAGATTGAAGTTGTCAAGGATTTCTTTCTACTTAGATCAATGCCCATGGAAGCATCAGTCAAGAAATCAAAAAGATTCATTCCATTGGGCAAATTGGCTGCAAAAGAGCCCTTTCAAGTGTTGAAAAGTAAAAATATCACCCTGAAGACTAAGGTGAGCCTGACACAAGCCATGGTGTTTTCAATCACCTCATATGCACGCGAAATGCATAGACAATGAATAAGGAAAACCGGAGAACTGATGCCTTTGACTTGTAGTGTTAATGAAGAGTATCGAATATACCATGGACTACCAAAACAACAAACAAATCTGTCTTGGAAGAAGTATAGCCAGAATGCTCCTTAGAAGCAAGGATGGCAAGACTACTTCTCATATACTTTGGACATGTTACCAGGGGGATCAGTCCCTGGAGAAGGACATCATGCTTGATGAAGTCGAGGGTCAGCGAAAAAGAGGAAGACCCTCAATGTGATGTGCTGACACAGTGGCTGCAACAATGGGCTCAAGTACAACAACAATCTAGGGGGGAAAGGACAGGGATGCTGGTAAACATCCCACAATGACAGGTTAGCCTCGGATAACATAGAATTATCTGGCCCAAAATGTCACTAGTACCAAGACTGAAAAACCCTGCTCTAGTCGTTGCCTTGATATCACCATCTTCCTCAATACATCTACTGGTCTGAGTTCTTCCTGAGTTGGAATCATCATTATGACATTCACAGTGAGACATTTCCCAATGTTGAGGGTTAGGAAGAAAAAAATAAAGCTCTGGTCAACCAGATGGACCTTGGCCAGTTTCTGAGAACCCAATGCATAGCTCTTGGACATAGTATTGATCTCTTCTAGGGCTTTTCAGAACTAAGAAGTCAGGATAAGCTAGATTATGCTGAACTAACAAATGAATCCTGAAATCTCAGTGCCTTGACACAAAACAAAAAGATTTCTCACCCACATCTCAGCCCAATGTAATCATAGAAGCCTCTCTTCCATGCGGTGACTTAGCCTCCAAAAGGCAGCTTCCATCTTGTGGGTCTTTCACCTTGTTGCATTGGCATCCTCCACTGGGAGGCAGTGAAAAAAAAAAGAGAGAGAGAAGATCGTATGCAGGCAATTTTATGGCCAGTCCTGGAAATGCCTACATTCCATTGGCCAGAACAAGTCACATATCCCCATCTAACTGCAAGGGAGGCTGGGAAAGGTAGTCTAACTATGACCCTGAGGCAATGAGCAGTAGCAGATCTGCACTTTAGTCTTCACTCAGGAATCAGGCCTGGCCCCAGTCCACCGGTACAATTCCAAGAGAATCCATCATTAAAGCAATAGGATTAGCCTGTAGCCATCAGCAGGTCTCAATGAAGAAGAAGGACACAGCACAGGGAGACAGACTCCTATCCATTCAAGAAAATAACAGGAGACCCACCCCCTCAACCACAGCTCTGGCTACTGGAAAGCCTTCTTATCCACCATACTTGACTACATCTTGTATCTTGGTTCTCAATTCCACATGAAGGGCTTTTTACTTTATATACTTTTCCAAAATGAGAAGCAAATCCTAAAGTTACTTCATAACACAACGTTTTTCAGGCCTTTATACCCTCAGCACTAGAACATCATGCAGAGCCTCAAAACTCAGCTCAAGTTAAGGCACATATGAGCCAATGTGAAAGTGGAATGATTAGCCATTTGATAAAAAGGAGAGACTCCAAAGGTGGGAACTGGAAATAAACATGAGAGTTCAACTGCGCAATATCTATGCACACACTTTAGTGTATGCATTTCATTAAAGTTTTTTTTTAAGAGTCAACTCTGCATTCTCAATTTTAAATAGTCAAGTGAATACAATATTCTTGGGATAAAAAAACTAAAGTAACCCCATATAAAGAGTGTACCCCAAATCAACTTACCCCAGCTCAATTTTTCTTAGCCTCCATTTAGCAAATTTGGGTGCCTATTCTTTTCCTCTTTCTTCTCAGGCTTGATAAAAGGCCCTCCATGCTAGCTCCGCTATGAGTCGGAATTGACTTGATGGCACTGGGTTTTGTTTATGCTAGCTTGCAGCCACATGGATGTGCTCTATAATCCCACGGCACATTTTGGAATGCAGTTTGAATACAAGATGCCACAGGTAATAAAGTTTATCAGAATGGCTTGTCATTATTTTTGCATCATTATACAGTTACTACAGCTTTGGAAGGTAATAAATCACTGTACCGGTGAAAAATTGAGAAGCTAAGAAGGACAGTTAATCTTGCAGATAAAGCCATTGCTGCCACTAACGAGATGTGGTGGCTTGGTGCTCGACCTTTTGAAAAACTTCCTATGACCCTGCTAGGCGTCAGTAGGAAAGCCATCTACTTCTGAAAGTGTGCCAAATCCATTGCCAAGACTCCAAAGGCATTTCAAACTCCAATGGCTCCAGAAATTAGTGTCCCAATTTCACTATTTGATGGCCCAGAGGGAGCACTGTAACTCCAGTAACCAAACTCCAACCACAAAAACAAACCCGTTGCCTTTGAGTTGATTCCGACTCATAGCGACCCTATAAGACAGAGGGAGAATTACCCCATAGAGTTTCCAAGGAGCACCTGGTAGACTCGAACTGCCAACCTTTTGGTTAGCAGTGGTACCACTTAACCACTGTGCCACCAGGGTTTCCACTGGTGGTGCAGTTGTTAAGACGTCAGCTGCTAACCAAAAGTTTGGGAGTTCACATCCACCAAACACTCCTTGGAAACCCTATGAGGCAGCTCAGCTCTGTGCTATAGGGCTGCTATGAGTTGGAATCAACTCCATGGCAATGTTTTTTTTTTTTTTTTTACCGAACTCCAGCAAGTCCAAATTTTATAGACTCAGCTGTGAGTGCCCGTAACAATCCATTACTCTTTCGTCCCTACTTAAAGAGGTCTCCAAAGAAGCATGTGTCCATATGTGTGTGTGTGTTTACATGTGTGTGTACAAGTGTGTGTGTGTGAATTTTAAGTTGTCTGGGTACTAAGAGGCATCTGAACAATTTCCTAACACACTGAGTTTGTTTTTAATTTCTTTTTTTTAATACTTGGGTAGATCAAAAAATAGCAAAACATATTTTCTGTGGTCTATAAAAAATAGATCTCTAGACTAAAGTCAAGCAGGAGATGCTTTAATCCAAGAAGCAATATTTTAGGAGAGAGTGTAGGTGGAACATAAGGAGTTTGGAAAAGGAGAACTGGTTTAACTCCATTCTGATGCTGTTGTCCGCACTAGTTGGGATGGTGGAGACTCACTCCAAAGCCATCAATGGGCTCATAGAGTCTGGGAAGCTGCTGAGAAAAGAGCTAAAAGGAAATCTTCCTGAAAGTTCCAGTGAAACCATATACTTGAGGAACAACCTGTACTACTAAACAATAAAACACCTTTGATTTTAATGAGTAAGTCATATAACTAGTGCCTGTAAGTGGGAAATTCTGGGTCAAGGAACTATAGATAAGCGGGTCTGAAAATATGGTCCCCAAATCAAGAGTATCAGTATCACCTGGAAACTTGTTAAAAATCCTAATTCTTGGGCCTCACCTCAGACCTACTAAATCATAAATTCTGTGGTTGGGAACTAGCAATCTGTGTTACAACAACCGCTCCATATGATTCTGAGGAATTCCCAAGTTTGAGAACCACTGCTCAGAAAAATGGAAGATCAGTCTCAGAGCTCAAAGGACCCAGGAATCCAGACACTCAGGCTCATCCTCTCCTCTGAAGCACTGGCTCAGAATTTTTCCTTCATTCAGGGCTGCTCCACCTGGTTGTACAAGCTGATCATTACACAAAGGCCCTCTGACCAGAGAACAAGCTGGAGGCTAAAATATGGGCCATGCCTGCTACATATGTCTTGAAGAGGCACTTTTTTTCTATTTTTTTCAAAGACATCCTCATGACCAATCTCAGCTCAAACAAAAATGAATTATAAAGCAGGACTTTTGGTCCCCTGGCCTGCAAGCCATCCTCTAGCCTGTACCCCCCATATGAATGGGGTTTTCCTAAAAATCAAAGTAATAATTTGGCCTGTTGAGTCCAGCTGAGGTCCAATACCAAGAGAGCATCCCAGATGATGAATGGGGCTACATGAGGCCCACACAGAGTCTCCTTCAATAGGCCCCTCCTCGCCTGAAGAGATGTGTCAGGGTATATTTTATAGGCCTCAATGATCTCATACAGAGAGCATCAATCTCTTCATCTACATAGCTTCTCAAGGTCCCACATCTCCCAGGACAGGCAGATCGTCCTCTCCAAATTAAGCAAGGTGGATTCATGCACCGTAAAGGATTCAAGTCTTCCTCTGCCACCAGTCCTTCCAGAAAAGAGGCCGTTGGCAGGTGGCCCAGCTCATGTTTTCTCAGTCCCACCAAATTAAGAGGGTTGAGGAGTTGGAAGTTACTTCAAACTCTCTACTTCGTTCTCATTGTTCACCACATGCAGAAAAATAATCATTTTGTGTGTTACACACTGGGTAATCAATTCCAATCCCCTGGAGTTTTCCTGGGTCTGCTAAGCACATTTATTTTACAGTTTCTAATCTATTTCTTTGATTTGTACAACTTGAACATATTGGAATCATCTTGGAGGAGGTGGGGAAGAGGAAATGAGAAAGCAAGGGTAGAGGGAGCAAGGGAGAGGGAGGAGAAGGAGCTTGATCTTGTCACTCCCCAGCTTTAAAGCTCTGCTTTGCCTACAGGACAACTGCCTGTGCCCCTTATTCAAGGCCTTAACAGTCTGGCTCCAGAACTTGCCTGCACACATCCATGCTGGGTCTTCAAGGCTAAACATAATGACAATGATAATATGACCATATCATCATTATCATCAGAGCTGGGCTGGTCTGGACTAAAAACTAAAATGTGCCTGACCCTCAGCTTGAATTCTCACAATAATTATATGAAGCTAGTGAATATTTTTATCACTATTTTAAAGATGAGGAAATTGTGGCCCAAAGAGGTTAAATAACTTGCCTGAGATCAATTGCCTAATAAGTGAAAAACCTGAGATTTGGACCCCAGCAGCCTCACCACATCCCCATGCTCCTAAGCACTATTTTAAACATCTCCTGACATGAATGCCTGCCCCTGCTCCTTGTATACCTTGCTATGGGAGATGAGATGAGGCCTGCATTTAGGAATGAAATTCCCTCCCCCTAGCCGTAACTATTTGCCTTAGTTCTTAGCCCCAGTTCAGGGAAGGATTGTATGGACTGAATGGAGAAGAAACTGTATGGATTGAATGGTGTCCCCAAAAAGGATATGTTAAAGTCTTAATCCCCAGTACCTCTGAACATGAACTTGTTTGGAAATAGAGTCTTTGAAGACGTTATCTACTAAGTTAAAATGAGGTCATAGTGGAGTAAGTGGGCTCAAATCCCACCTGGGTGGTGTCCTTATAAAGGAGAAGTAACACATCGAGATAGAGGAAGAAAGGACCCCTGTGTGATGCTGCAAGATAAGAAACACCTGGGGCTACCAGAAGCTGGGAGAGACAAAAAAGCTTCTTCCTCTAGAGACTTCAGAGAGAACATGGCTCTGATGACGCCCTGAATTTGGACTTCTGGCCTCCAGAGCTATAAGACAATGAATTTCTCTTCTTAAAAGCCACTTACTTTGTGACATATTATTATGGCAGCCCCAGGAAAACAATATAGCTGGATATAAAATAACTGAGCTATGCAGACAACCTCTAGTCCCCAGAACCCCCAGAGTTCTGGCACCCAACACAAGGCTTCATGTACTAGTTGCTCCATAAATATTTTTTAAATGAGTGTGTTTCAGATTCAAAGCCAGTAAATTGTTGAGCACATCTATGTCAGGCAATGTGCTACAGGATTTCTTGAAGGTTACCACCTATAAGCCTCAGAGGATCTCAGGAAAGTGTTTATATCTGTTTCCAGATATGAGGTCACTGGAGTTCAGAGAGGGAAGTGGCTTGTGTCTTGCCTGGGGTTGTGATAATCTATGGGCTCATAACTGGAGGAAAGAGTTTATGAAAAGCAAAAGTTACTTATGGAGGCTAGACTCCTAGTCAAATCGAATCTAGCTGCTTTGTATTCTCACCTACCTCAAATACCTTTCCCCTCTTCCCCAAATTTTTATTTCACTGCTGAATTTTGATTCCTTAAAAGGAAATACCTCCAGGAGTTTATGAAGTGCTCTGGTATATTGCTGCATTAAAAAAATCACACCAACACTTAATGGCATAAAATAAGCATTTTATTTCACTCACCATTTTGTGGGTCAGGAATTCGGGGAAGACTCAGAGAGAAGTTGTCACCTGGGAACTCCCATGTGGATACAGAGAGATGTCAGATGAGGCTGCATCATCTGAAGTCTCAGCTGGGCTGGATATCCAATATGGCTCATTTGTATGGGAGAAAGTGGGTGCTGGTGTTGGCTGGGAGCTCAGCTAGGGTACAAACTACAGTACCTGTGTGTGATACCTCCAGCATGGTAGCCTCTGGGTAGACAGATTTCTTGCGTAGCACCTGGCTTCCTCCAGGGTGAGTGTCCCAAGAGAATCAAGCAGAAACTGTATGCACCTTTGACCAAGCCTTGGAGGTCACCCAGAGTCACCTCCACTGCATTCTATTAGTACAGCAGCTACAAGCCCACTCAGATTCAAGGAGAGGGTACCACCTCTCTATGGAAGGAATGTCAAAGAATTTGTGATCATTTCTAAATGTCACTTGAGGCTATTTATCTTAATCCCTAGTGTAAATTTAAATCAGCCAGATTCCCTTCTGTGAAAGATAGTCTCCAAAGACAAAAAACAAATCAGTTGCCATCCAGTTGATTCTGACTCATAGTGACCCTACAGGAGAGAGTAGAACTGCCTCATAGAGTTTCCAAGGAGTAGCTGGTGGATTCAAACTGGAAGTCTTTTGGTTAGCAGCTGAACTCAACCTGACCACTATCAATTCCTTCCTTTAATACATATACATGCCACTTTTCCCATCAAAAGGTGGCATCTCTTTCCCCTCCGCTTAAGCCAGGTTGGCCTCATGGCTTGCCTTGATCAACAACATATGTGGTAGATTGACACATGCCTAGCCTTTAAAAAGACCAGTAGCTTCACTTCCTCTAGGGAAAGTCAGACACCACAAAGAAAGTCGGACTATGCTATCTTAGTTATCTAGTGGTGCTATAACAGAAATATCACAAGTGGATGGCTTTAAAAAAGAGAACTTTATTCTCTCACAGTTTAGGAGGCTAGAAGTTTGAATTCAGGGCATCAGCTGTGCGGGAAGGCTTTCTCCCTCTGTCGGCTCTGGGGGGAAGTCCTTGTCATCAATCTTCCCCTGGGCTACGAGCTTCTCAGCACAGGGACCCTGGGTCCAAAGGACGTGCTCTGCTCCTGGCCCTTCCTTCTTGGTGGTATGAGGTCGTGCTCCTTTCTGCTGGATTCTTTCTTTTATATCTCAAAAGAGATGGACTCAAGATACAACTTAATCCTATAGATTGAGTCCTGCCTCATTTACATAACTGCCTCTAATCCTGCCTCATTAACGTCATAGAGGTTAGGATTTACAACATATAGGATAATCACGTCAGATCACAAAATGGTGAGCAACCACACAATACTGGGAATCATGGCCTAGCCAAGTTGATACACATTTTGGGGGGACACAATTCAATCCATAGCATACCCCAAGACCACCATGCTGTGAGGGAGCCTAACCCGGCCTTGTGAAGAGGTCAGATGGAGGAGAACCAAAGAACCCATTGAGCAGCAACCAGAACTCGAGCCCCAAACATATAACCCAGTTGAGCCATCCCAGCTTACTTCCAGCCATGTGAGCCTTCCTAGTCAAAACCTCAGACATGGTAGAGCAAACCCAAACTTGTCACCACTAGGCTCAATCCAAATACCTGACCCACAGAAGCATGAGCAAATAAATGGTTGTTGTTTTAAGCCACTACATTTCAAATAGTTTTCTACATCAGTAGAAAAGGCAGATACCTTCTAACCACTTACGGAGACTAGCCACACTGCTGTTTGAAAGCAGGAAGACATGAAAGGGCTCCGTTCAGAGGGCTGCCTGCAAGCAGCAGAGGGTCATACTGCATGAGTTCAGGCAGAATGGGGTCAGGAGCTGGGTCCAGAAAGAAACATGGGAGAAAGCTAAGAATATATCTATTCTACTTCAAAGTTTTACCCTCCTCTCCAAAAGACAAATAAGGGAAAAGAAGATTCCCTTACCTTCTGTAACTTCTCCTCCTTCATCTTCTCCATTGGCCCTCCTCCCAGGACACAACGAAGTCAGAATGTCATGTATTAAATTGAATTTTTAATTTATTTTATTTTTAAATATGAAATATTTCAAATACACTGAAAAGAACAGAAAATAACTAACACCCTGGTACTTATTAGCATTAAACAGATTTTTTTGTGGCATGGTCAAGAATCTTGATCAGCTTTCATATCCTTTCTATTTACAGGCAAATATGTTCTAAATTCTAAGAGAAACTGACTTGGGGATGAATTCCTGGGAGACCCCTGGCAGTCAACAGTGGAATTGAACGCCTATCTCCAAAGAACCTTGACAGACCCAAGACAAGGCCAGTGACTCCCATCTTCCACATCCATACTACTCTCCCTTCTCCCTTCTCCCTACCACCACCCGGAACAGTTACACAAGGAAAAAATGGCCCCCAGGGGAGTGCCCACCCGGCCTGCTTCTCCCTGAGCCATACCGTGTCTACACCATTATAAGTGCCAGCTGCTGTCGAGTCAATTCCAACTTACGCATCAGAGTAGAACTGTGCTCCATGAGGTTTTCAATGGCTGATTCTTTGAAAGTAGATCTCCAGGTCTTTCTTCTGAGGCACCAGTGGATTGACTCAAACCTCCAACCTTTCAGTTATCAGCCAAGCACCTTAACTGTCTGCACCACCCAGGGACACCTGCACAACTACCTACCCCCCATTGCTACTATTTCCACTTCACCCATAAAATGTACCTGCCTGTATGCAAGGCTGGCTTAATACTAGAAAAACCATTAATGTAATCCACTATATAAATAAAACAAAACACAAAAACCACATGATCTTATCAATTGATGCAGAAAAGGCATTTGACAAAGCCCAACACCCATTCATGATAAAAACTCTCAGCAAAATAGGAATTGAAGGAAAATTCCTCAACATAATAAAGGGCATCTATACAAAGCCTTTTTTTTTTTTTTTATACAAAGCCAATAGACAACATCACCCTAAATGGAGAGAGCCTGAAAGCATTTCCCTTGAGAACGGGAACCAGGCAAGGATGCCCTTTATCACCGCTCTTACTCAACATTGTGCTAGAGGTCCTAGCCAGAGCAATTAGGCTAGACAAAGAAATAAAGGGCATCCGGATTGGCAAGGAGGAAGTAAAATTATCTCTATTTGCAGATGACATGATCTTATACACAGAAAACCCTAAGGAATCCTCCAGAAAACTACTGAAACTAATAGAAGAGTTTGGCAGAGTCTCAGTTTATAAGATAAACATACAAAAATCACTTGGATTCCTCTATATCAACAAAAAGAACATCGAAGAGGAAATAACCAAATCAATACCATTCACAGTAGCCCCCAAGAAGATAAAATACTTAGGAATAAAACTTACCAAAGATGTAAAAGACCTATACAAAGAAAACTACAAAGTACTAGTGCAAGAAACTAAGAAGGACCTATGTAAGTGGAAAACCGTACCTTGCTCATGGATAGGAAGACTTAACATAGTAAAAATGTCTATTCTACCAAAAGCCATCTATACATACAATGCACTTCCGATCCAAATTCCAATGACGTTTTTTAATGTGATGGAGAAACAAATCACCAACTTCATATGGAAGGGAAAGAAGCCTCGGATAAGCAAAGCATTACTGAAGAAGAAGAAGAAAGTGGGAGGCCTCACGCTACCTGATTTTAGAACACATTATACAGCCACAGTAGTCAAAACAGCCTGGTACTGGTACAACAACAGGCACATAGACCAATGGAACAGAATTGAGAACCCTGATATAAATCCATCCACATATGAGCAGCTGATATTTGACAAAGGCCCAGCGTCAGTTAATTGGGGAAAAGATAGTCTTTTTAACAAACGGTGCTGGCATAACTGGATATCCATTTGCAAAAAAATGAAACAGGACTCATACCTCACACCATGCACAAAAACTAACTCCAAGTGGATCAAAGACCTAAACATAAAGACTAAAATGATAAAGATCATGGAAGAAAAAATAGGGACAACCCTAGGAGCCCTAATACAAGGCATAAACAGAATACAAAACATTACCAAAAATGATGAAGAGAAACCCGATAACTGGGAGCTCCTAAAAATCAAACACCTATGCTCATCTAAAGACTTCACCAAAAGAGTAAAAAGACCACCTACAGACTGGGAAAGAATTTTCAGCTATGACATCTCAGACCAGCACCTAATCTCTAAAATCTATATGATTCTGTTAAAACTCAACCGCAAAAAGACAAACAACCCAATCAAGAAGTGGGCAAAGGATATGAACACGCACTGCACTAAAGAAGATATTTAGGCAGCTAACAGATACATGAGAAAATGCTCTCGATCATTAGCCATTAGAGAAATGCAAATTAAAACTACGATGAGAGTCCATCTCACTCCAACAAGGCTGGCATTAATCCAAAAAACACAAAATAATAAATGTTGGAGAGGCTGCGGAGAAATTGGAACTGTTATACACTGCTGGTGGGAATGTAAAATGGTACAATCACTTTGGAAATCTATCTGGCGTTTTCTTAAAAAGTTAGAAATAGAACTACCATACAACCCAGAAATCCCACTCCTCGGAATATACCCTAGAGAAATAAGGGCCTTCACACAAACAGATATATGCACACCCATGTTTATTGCAGCTCTGTTTACAATAGCAAAAAGCTGGAAGCAACCAAGGTGTCCACCAACGGATGAATGGGTAAATAAATTGTGGTATATTCACACAATGGAATACTACGCATCGATAAAGAACAGTGACGAATCTGTGAAACATTTCATAACATGGAGCAACCTGGAAGGCATTATGCTGAGTGAAATTAGTCAGAGGCAAAAGGACAAATATTGTATAAGACCACTATTATAAGATCTTGAGAAACAGTATAAACTGAGAAGAACACATACTTTCGTGGTTACGAGGTAAGGTGGGAGGGAGGGTGGGAGAGGGTTATTTATGGATTATTTAGTAGATAAGAACTACTTTAGGTGAAGGGAAGGACAATACTCAATACACGGAAGGTCAGCTCAACTGGACTGAACCAAAAGCAAAGAAGTTTCCAGGATGAACTGAATGCTTCAAAGGTCATTGGAGCAAGGGTGGGGGTTTGGGGACTATGGCTTAAGGGGACTTCTAAGTCAATTGGCAAAATATTTCTATTATGAGAACATTCTGCATCCCACTTTGAAATGTGGCGTCTGGGGTCTTAAATGCTAACAAGCAGCCATCTAAGATGCATCAATTGGTCTCAACCCACTTGGATCAAAGGAGAATGAAGAACACCAAGGTCACAGGATAACTATGAGCCTAAGAGACAGAAAGGGCCACATGAACCAGAGACTTACATCATCCTGAGACCAGAAGAACTAGATGGTGCCCAGCTACAACCAATGACTGCCCTGACAGGGAGCACAACAGAGAGAGAGGGGAACAGTGGGATGCAGACCCCAAAATCTCATAAAAAGACCAGACTTAATGGTCTGACTGAGACTAGAAGAATCCCTGGTCCCCAAACCTTCTGTTGGCCCAGGACAGGAACCATTCCCAAAGACAACTCATCAGACATGGAAGGGACTGGACAACGGGTTGGAGAGAGATGCTGATGAAGAGTGACCTACTTGTATCAGGTGGACACTTGAGACTGTGTTGGCATCTCCTGTCTGGAGGGGAGATAAGAGGGTAGAGAGGGTTAGAAACTGACAAAATCATCACGAAAGGAGAGACTGGAAGGAGGGAGCGGGCTGACTCATTAGGGGGAGAGTAAGTGGGAGTATGGAGTAAGGTGTATATAAGCTTATCTGTGACAGACTGACTTGATTTGTAAACTTTCACTTAAAGCACAATAAAAATTGTTAAAAAAAAAAATGTACCTGCCTGTGTTCCACCCCTGGGACAAGTGATAGCCAGCCAACTGGATAGATTGCCCCAGCCTATTTATTAATGAGTAAGTATGTCACTTTCCCAAAATTGTATGTTGCAAGTTAATAACGGGCTTCTTCTAGAGACAGTGCCTTTCTTCGTAGACCATCTTGATCTTAAAGACTTGGCCATATACTTCCAAAAATCAGTCAGCAAATACCCTTTGGAGCACAATGGTCTGATCCCTGACTGACCATTTGGTGGCAGCTAACACCACCACCACCAAGACACAGAACAATGCAACCTTCAATAGGCAATCAAGTGGGAAATGTGTACACAAGAGGCCTCAGGGGTGCAGTGGGAATCTTCCATCTGCCCCTCCATATCCACTCACCATCTTTTGTCCCTGGGAGTTTGGCCTATGTGGGTTACTTCAGGGGCTCCCTAGCCTCTGACTTTATACTGGGTAAAATCAATGGGGAAGCACCAGCAGGCACTGAGGAAAAGGGAGGAGGGTGCAGTCAGGGTTTTTATCACCATGGGTCACCATGGGCTGGCTGTGTTCCTAGACCAAAGCCTGAGCCTCAGTTAGGCAGTCCATCCACATGGTCTTCCCTTTTCTGGGTTCGAGGAACTTCTCCCTCCCCTTGCTTTTTCTGGCCTGGGAGGGTAAGGAGCCCTGTTGTCGCTCCCTGAAATGCTGCGTTATCTCACATGGCTTCCCTTCTCCTTTCTACACCTCATGCATAGTCTATTAAAGTTCCCTCAAGTTACTTCATTAGAGTGTGCCAACATTTTCCTGCTAGGACTAGAGATAACACAGTAGGTAAGTGAAACCTCTTGAAGCCCCTCAAATCATGCCTTCCTTAGTACAGACAACCCAGATGGGAACCACCAAGGCACAGTCAGAGTGGCCCTGCTGCATTTCCAATGAGAGAGATATAACCCTGGGGCCTTTTTCAGTTCCATGTGCCCTGAGCACTTCTGTCCGTGGCTGTGCCAAGTGTTTGCCACAAGCATGGGATTCCAAGTGAGGACACCTCTGCATCCTGCTCCCACAGAATGAAGCTACCCCTAACTCTGAGCAGCTCTCTTATGCTTTATGCTTCTTCATAAAAGGATAGGACGTATTATAAGCAAAATAGCCTTGCTAAATATAGTCTATTCAGCCTGGGGAAGGCTAAATTATTCATAACCAGACCAGGATATACAATGCACGCTAAACACAAATCCATTTTTGATTTTGGTATTTTTTCTAGGGCCTGTGTATCCAGTGCCCCTGCATTGATCTGTAACTGGCCCCCTGATGCCTGCATTTTCTCAGGATGAAAATCTCAGCATCAGAGCCAATTACCAAGCTGTGAATAACCCCAGTCTTGCCCTCTGCAGGACAGCAGCAACCACAGGTCATCAATTGTCCATCCTGTGTAATGTGATCCTAGAAGCAGGCATGTCCCCTGAAAGTATCATCAGCTTCCCACAGAGCCCCAAGGATAAACAAGCCCTAAAAAAGACATCGTTGGAGCTGGGACGGCACCATGAAGGCAACACTGGACAGTGTGACAATGACAATTAAAGCTGCCACGGAGTCCTCTATATGACCAATGCTAAGGAAACAATGCCCATGTCCCTCCAATGGGAGGTCTCAGGCTGGGCTCATGCATTTCAAATTATCTTCAGCCCAAGCTCTCTTCACACAGAAGCTTCTGATTAGGTTTTCCCCCTGAACTATGAAAATCCTTGTTGAAAACACAGATATCTCTGGGAGACTCTTCTCTTTACTACCAGTATTTCCCAAATAAGACAACATAGAACCATGAAATAAAGCACAGATCTCAGCTGTTCTCTGCTTCCTAAGTGTTACTTCAGAAGCTGAAGACTTAGTCAGCTGACTGTGACCTAGAGGCTTCATTGGCACCTCAGACTGTTCCATAAAAAACAGGGGGAGGAAATGACAAAACGAGCTATAATAAAGGGCTCTCCAGGCAATCATCTGCCAAGATAGAGCATTTCTGTCCTAATGGTTCAGAGAAATCTGTCATAAATGGATTACCTCATTACAAAAATGGATACAGACTTTACTCAACAATAGTGAGAACGAAAGAGATTTTATTTGAGGATAGGATGCGATGTTATGATTGAAATGGACAGCAGGTTGGTGATGCATCTATTCCCAGATGCCCCTCCATTACACAAGGCCCTTGGAGATCAAGGTAACTTCCACTTCTTGGATCTGGTTACAAGTTGTGCAGATTTGGAGGACAAACGTTCTGCCTCTTGACTCACATGAGTGATTTGAGTGGCAGCTCTTGGCCTTCCAGAACCCGAGGTCAGAGAGATATCACTGAGCAGATGATCTGAAGGAGGGCAAGTGAGCAATGGTACTACTCAATGTGCTTTGTCTCTCCTGATGAGGAAGCTGCAGCTAACAGCACAGAAGAGGGGCCCAATCTAAGGGTGCTTCATCGTGCCAATCTTTGCTTGGTTTCCTCTCTAGGGTGAGAGGAGTGTGCTTTATCGATGAAAGAAAAGAGCCTTCGATGACAGGTTCTGCAGGACTTGAGGAACAGTCAGCCCTCTGGAGGTTATTGAACAGTTTGTTCCATTGCTTCCAAGTCCCTCCCAAAGAGAAAGAAGCAATGGACTGGTGCTGGGGAGCCACCAAGGCACAACAGGCTGGAATTCCAGTTCTGCTGCTTCTCAGAGGGAGACTTGAACAACTCACTCACCTTCTCCGTAAGACAGACAGGACTCAACTCCTGCCTTGTCTGTCACCTGGGAATGTTGTGAAAGAGTCTCTAAGAAAGCATTCTATAAACAGCAAAGCACTACATGGAGTGCCTGGGTTGTGCAAACAGTGAATGCACTCTGCTGCTAACAGGAAGGTTGGAGGTTCAAGTCCACCTAGAGGCACCTCAGAAGAAAGGCTTGGAGATCAACTCCCCAAAAATCATCCATTGAAAATCCTGACACATATCAGATTGCATTGAGTCTGAGCTGATTAGACCACAACAGGCCTTTTTAAAACACTACACAACTGTAGGAGATAGCTATTATTTTCACACTAGAAGCCCTGACAGTCTTGAAACCATGACACCCCTGCCCATGTGAGTTTTCTTTAAACCAGTGGTTCTCAAAGTGTGACCTCCTCACCAGCATCACCTATGCATTTTTAATGATCCAAGTTAGCAAGCCCCAGACCCACTGGATGAAAATCCTTTGGGGGAAAGGAGGAGTGGAGAAATCACTAACTAGCCCTGCAGGGATGTGAGAACCCCTGCTGGAAGCACTGGTGACTTGGCTGAGCTAGGTCTAGCTCCATCCTAAGATGACTGGTACTGCCTTCCTTAGCCTACCAGGTTGTCTTTAGCCTGCAATGGGTGAGAGGTTGGACTAGATACAGACAAGAGCAGGGCCCTTTCCTCTTCTGGCCTTTGGAGGAGTTTACACTAAATGGGAGCAAGAACAGCATATCCACAGGCAGTCAGCAAATGACCGGGGATCAGCAGGACGTGTGGCTGACTTGCCTTGCAGAGATTGTCACTGCTATGGGGGAGGGAGGGAAGGAATGAATCTTCAGTGATACTAAAAGAGGCAGGTACTGTTGGGTCAACACCAACTCATAGCAACCTCAGAGTAGAACTATGCACTGTACGGTTTTCAATGGCTGATTTTTTTTTTTTTTGGAAATAGATTACCAGGCCTTTCTTCCAAGGTATCTCTGGGTGCACTTGAACTACCAACCTTCCATTTAGCAGCCAAGTATGTTAACTGTTTGCACCACCCAGGGGCTCCCCAGTGATATGAGTTGGGTGTAAAAAGGTAGAGAAGAGCAAGGGCGCTACTTCTGTGTGTGTGTGTTAGATGGAGGGTGGCTATGAGCACCCAAGCAGGAAGGAGGGTAGGTGGGATGGGAGATGGAGAAGAACCAGATCCCTAAGCCCAGGTAATTCCCCTGGGGATGCCTCTGAGCTGGAAGCTAGATTCTCTCATTCAGTTCAGTTGCAAATTCTCTTAAATTAGTAAACCGAGCAGGCCCTTCCAAGTTACATACTGTGTTTAATCCTCAACCCTCTCCTAAATCTATCTTCTCCCCACTGCCGACCATATCAGGCCTATAAATAGAGAAGCTTCAGGGAAAGGAGTGGCTGAAATTGCATGGTTTATTAGGATGATTGTATATTATTTATGTAATAATTACATACATGATTATATAGCATTATAATCATGCCTATAGTCTAGCTTTATTAACCATAAAATATCATTTTTGTTTTTAAGGTTTGTGTGGTTTTTTTTTAAATATTTTAATTATTTGCAATTTTATTTGAATGCACCCTGAGGTTTAGAATGAAGGATGCTGTCCTAAAAATTTAATAGATAAATATTTGGCATCTACAATTATTTCAAGAAATTTAATCTAATTTTAAAAGCCCTAGTTGTCCCAATATATGGCTGAGAAGGATGCTGTATGGCTTGAAATCATCATGGATGAAATCACTCACTTACTCATTCATTCATTCAGCAAAAATATGCTCAGTACCTATCATACGAAAGGCTCTGTATACAAGGATCACCTGAGAGGCTGTAAGGGGTTCTGGAAATGGTCTGAGAGCAAGACTCCACACTTCTAGAGAAGGTCTTGCCACTGGCTCTCTGCAGACTGCATTCCTTTGCCTCCTACTAAAATAAGAGTGTGAGTCAGTGTGAGCTGTGGGGGTTTTGCCCTTTCTATAAGCGCTGTGTCTGTAACAGACACTTTGTTTTGTTTTGGTGAAAGCATTCACAGCCAAAGATACACCATTTCAATAATTTCTACAAGTACAATTCAGTGACATTGGTTACTCCTTCAAGGTGTGCTGCCATTCTCATTATGTTTTGATCAGAAATTCTACTAAAGAATTCTGATCGAAAGGGGGAAAAATACAGAACAGAATTTAAAATTCTCAATAGAATGCAGAGTTTTTGGAGCCACTGAGGCTGGATGAGCCCCTGACACTATTGCCTTGAGATGATCTTTAAATTTTAAAATTTAAACCAAAGCTAGCCCCTGAAGTCTTTTTGTAACAGGTATTTCGATGTCACTAAATAAGAAGGAACCCCGGTAGCACAATGGTTAAGCACTCAGCAGTTAAATGTTAGGTTGGTAGTTTGAACCCACCCAGAGGTTCTGCAGGAAAAAAGACCTGTCAATCTGCTCCTGTAAAGATTACAGCCTAGAAAACCCTATGAGGCCGTTCTACTCTGCCACATTGGGTTGCTATGAGTCAAAATCAACTTGAAAGCAGCTAACAACAACACTAAACACACTATAGAAAAAGAAAAACCAAATCAAGTGATGTGCTTCATCTGACCCCACAGAACAGCTGAAGCCCATCCCAGGAGTTCTGAAATGCAGAAGCCAGCAGCCCCCACGGGAATGTCAATGAAGTTTTCACTATATCCTCTGGGTGCTCTTCTCCTTCACCCTCGTCCCCTTCACCTTACAGCCCTGTAGAATCACACCCCATAGCCAGAATCAGGGCACTGACAAAATAGAAGCATCAAAATATGTGTTTGAAAGAATTTGATATTTGAAATACTTCAAAACTCACCAAAGTAATTATTGTGAGGGAAATGAGAATTTTGCTGGACCTTCGTGTACTTGTTTTAGGGTTTAGCGTTATTTTTATTTTGAGTTACATTTCAAGGGCTCCTGTATTTGTTTAGTGTTTAGAGCCCTAAAAGTGGCCTTTCAGTGGGAGAAAATACAATAACTTAACTCATACTAAAGTTAATGACTCTAGGTTAGACCTCAGTCATGGGTGACCACTGAAAAACAATCCCTCTATTGTTAGGCTTTGGGATATTTGCAGAATATTCATAGGGTGGATAGTTTTAACAGGAAGGTTGTCAGAATTCCCCTCACATCACACCTTTGTGTCAACTGCCATCCCATCCATAAGGCAAGAAACATGTTTAGGTCAATGGTAACTGTGCAGTGGAAAATTTTTCAGACCTATTCAACATCGAAGTTACTCTCCTCCCATCAAAACCCAGGGCAGACTATAGAACTCCTTTATCTGCCTTAGCAAAACAAGAGACCCAGAAAAAAGAGGTGGCAAAGCCATTTCTGAGTTCTGAATTCTGAAGCAGCAGACATAGATGGCAGACATTTTGCTGATCACTTACTGGAGAAAAACTCTTTTCGTCCTGCCTAATTGGGGCCAGCATTAGTAGTGTTACCCAAATGTTGTTGATATAAATAGACACCACATAAATATAACCCTGAGAAATTATATTTGGTGAGGCCAAGAAGTCTCAAGATGACCTTTCTAGCACAGGATAGCACAGAACAGGGAGCAATACGAAACGCAGAAGAAAATGTTTTCATGACGCAGAAATAAAACCATGGCAGCAAAAGAGAAAGAACAAGATGGGACCCTAAGGGAGAGATTTTCTGTAGTCAGATGTTTCTAAGAGACTCACCAATTCTACTCCAAAAGGGGATTGGAAGTCAAATTGGACCCAAGAATGTACAGTAGGTAGAATTACTTCTATGCACTCATGCTGAAGTTAATTATTAGTAAACCGTCTAGTTCTTATTTCATAATTTGAGTGTCCTCAATTAATTATTCTGTGGTCATTACTCACGGCCTGCTCCCCTCATCCTCTCTGTACATCAGGGGACCTAGACCAGCTCTGTTCAATGACAAAAAAAAAAAACATAAACCACATATAATTTATATTTTCTAGTAGCCACTGTCCTGTAGCCACAGTTTAAAAAGTACAATGAAACAGATAAAATTAATTTTAACTATATATTTTGTTTAATCCAACACATCAAAAACATGTAATCAATATAAAAATTATCAATGATATGTTTTACCATTCTTTTTCCATACTAACTTCATAATTTGTTATGTATATTTTATGACAGATGATAGATGATAGACAGACAGGCAGGCAGGCAGACAGACAGACAGAGATAGATGGGTGGGTAGGTGGGTGGGTGGGTGGGTAGGTAGTTGGGTAGGTAGGTGGATAGGTAGATGGATAGGTAGGTGGATGGTAGATGGATGGTAGATGGGTGGATGGGCAGGCGGGTGATTGGGCGGACAGACTTATAGTTAGGTAGATAGATAGTTGGATGCCATTAAATGGATCTGACTCCTGACTACCTTATGTACAACAGAATGAAACACTGCCCGGTACTGTGTCCTCCTCACCATCACTGGCAAATTCATGTCCATCATTTCAGTTACTATGCCAATCCATCTCACTGAGGGTCTCCCTTACCCTGGTTGACTCTCTGCTTCACCAAACACGGTGTCCTCCTCCAGCAATTAATCCTCCTGATAATGTGTCCAATGCAAGAGAGTTAGACAATGTTCTGTTGTGATCTGTAAGGTTTTCATTGGCAAATTTGGGGGAGTAGATTTCCAGGTCTTTCTTCCTAGTCTACCTTAGCCTGGAAGACACACTGAAACCTGTCCCTGGTGACATTTGAAATACTGGTGGCATAGTCTCCAGCATCATAGCAACACACAAGCCACCAGAGTAAGACAAACTGACAGGTGGGTGGTGGTTTACACTTCTGTTGTTATTTGTTGCTGTGTGTTCAAGTCGATTTCAACTCATAGCAACTCTATATGACAGAGTAGAACTACCCCATAGGGTTTCCTAGGCTGTAATCTTTATGGGAGCAGATTACCAGGTCTTTTCTCCTGTGGAGCAGGTGGTAGGTTCCAACTGCCAACCTTTCGGTTAGCAGATAAGCACTTAACCATTGCAAAACCACGGCTCCTTACACTTACAGCAGAGCTTAATTTGGACTATCATGTGCTCAGTAACCACATGGAATCATAGCCTCCTTATTCAGGTAATGCAGACTTAAGTGATCTTGTTTTAGGCCCATGTGCCTTGCATGTGAGTCAGAAATGGCAGCAGAGAAAGCCCAGCCCAGTGACCACGGGGCCTGGGCTGGCCACCAATGCCAGCTCTTCCCTCAGCCCCGCATGAGCTGGCCCCTCTACTCACCTAGATGCCTCTATCTAAGCCGCCAATCTGAGTCCTGATGAAGCAGTCAAGTCCTTCTTAACAATTTCTGAGAGGATGTTTTATTTCTTCACATGACTATTTTTAAAATCAAAGAGCAATCTTTAGGGGAGAGCAGCTTCCTCACCGTGACCTGTGTGTGCACTCTGTACTCACAGAAGCACTGGCCTCCAGGAGGGAGAGAACCTGTGTCTTCAGAAGGTGAGTGCCAAGCCCTCTTCCAGCCAGCCAGCCACTGGCACGTCAGTGAAGGAGCCTGCCAGAGAGCAAGGAGGTCAAAGTAGGTTCCTGGAGGGGTAAGTGGAAAGACGTGTTTAAGACTTTTCTTCGGAAATCTAAACTAGAGTGTGTAGGAAGATCAGAATCTGCTGTACCTGGAAGCAGTGATGAGATAACTCATGAAATAGTTAGTGGCCCCTCTAACTTCCTCACCAGGCTCAGTGATAAAACCATTAGCATTTTTGCCTGAAACTTAAGACACGACACCCTTGGAGGAGTCAGTTGTTGGCACCCCAGAGTGAAGAAGGAGGTTAGGCAGAGGTTCTGAAAGAGGAAAGTCGAGGGAAGAATACAGAAGGCAGGCAGGGTGTGGCTGGCAAATGCTGCCTGGTTCTCTGGGAGCCATGCTCTGTGAACCAAGGGCTAAGGCCAAGACTCAGGCAGCTGAATCTGTTCTTCCTGAGAATTTACCTGCTTTCACTTGGGGCTTTTGCAGGCTCTCCCAGGGCTGGCTAATAGCCATGGTTCTACCAGCTTCTCTAGTACACGCCTCCACAAGCCAGCTTGTTGTTGCTAACTGCCTTCAAATAGGCCTCCAACCCATGGTGATCCCGTGCACGACACAACAAAGTGCTACCCAGTCCTGCACCATTCCCTGATCAGTGGCAGATCAGACTATTCTAATCCATAGGGTTTAACTGGGTGATTTTTGAAAGCAGATCACCAGGCCTTTCTTCCTAGTCTGTCTTAATCTGGAAGTTCCACAGAAACCCGTTCAGCATCATAGCAACAGGTAAACCTCCATAGACAGCTGGGCAGCAGCTGGGCTTGAGGCGCATTGTCTAGGAATCAAAGCCCGGTTAGCTGCATGGAAGGTGAGAATTCTACCACCGAACCACCATTCGTAATCTTAGGATTATCAATCTACTTATTCACATGTCCAACGAACGCATGTTAAATACTAAGGCGCCAATTTAACTTCTTAGAAAGGGTTATTCTATCCCCCGCCCCCCAAATAATTGCATTGATTTGTACTTTAACTGATATTTGGAACCCTAAATTTGTGGTCCCCCTCCCCTCTCCCATCCCTGCCTTCCATTACCTGGGTTGCTTGAGTGTTAATTATACGAACAAAGTTCTGCCGGCGCACAGAGCATAGAACAGCTAACTCTTCTAGAGCTGTTGGCCAAGGCTTCAGAGCAGTGATATAAATGCTGGGTCTTAAAGGTTGGCTAGGAGTTATTCATACAGAAAAAAATGAGCAAAGTACATCCCAGGCAAAAGACACGATCATTGCAAAATGACAGAGCCAAAAGACGGGTTAGCAAGATGAAATTCAAGTTTAAAGGTGTCACCTACTGCCCCAGGCCATCTCAGGGACTGAACATACACAGGTCTCCTGGGTTCTGTAGGGTTCTTTTGGCACATGACAAAGTTGGAACGTGTTTGGTCTCTTCTGTAATTTCACTTGCAAACATCTGATTTCACATTGCTTCTTTTCTAAGCAGTCACAAAAACAATCCCCAAATTTGACATGCCCAGAGCTCCCATATAGTGCCAAGTCTGTGAGCTGTTCTTACAAACAACATAAGTGACTTCGACATTCCCCACCAACGCAGCTGTAGCACTGTTAATGTTTACAATCCTGTGTCACCCTGGGTCTGAGATGCTCTTCCAATTAAACCCTGGTTACACTTCTCTTTCCAAGTGCGAAAGAATCCAATTAAAGTTAATGAAAGCAATCAGTCTGCAAGTCTTGGGGTGTTCTGCCCCATTTGTGAATGCAGGTAATAACACCACTGACCTGATGAAGACAGAGAAGGCACCATTGTTCTCTGCCAATAAGTCAGTCTTGAGCCAGCCCAGGAAGCCTAGAATGTAGGAGGTCATCTTGTATGGATCCACCTGCAAAGCCCAGGATCCCATTAAGCATTAACCATGGGAGTCTGTCCCCTAAAGAGCTTCAGACTCATTTGGTTGCCATATGGCTTGAGCTTAGCAGTGCCTCTCTTCCCATAAACCAGAAATCTAGGGAACACCCTACCCTTATTTTCCAGGAAGCCATTCACTTCATTACCCTTGGTGTCCTAATGGGCTTCAATGAGGCAGCTCTTGATCCCGAAGAATAACCCCATTAGAACTCCAGAAGCCCCTGAGTCTGAGCAAGCTTGAGTCCTCTGTCTCAGAGGGCATGACATTCTCTGCTGAGAACCTCCAGCCCTTGGTACTGACTCTCAGGGCACCAGGCTGATCCACTGGGTTTCAGCTCAGAGGGTCAGCCCAGTACCCTTCAGGAAGTGTCAGCAAGGCCACATCCGCATCCCAGCATAGGAAGAGGACACACATCATCCTGTTCTCTTAAGGTAATAACCAAAGGTCCCTCAAACACTGTGCGTAGACATCCTGAGCCGGGCTATAACCGTTCATTCCCTAGGCCACCCTCCCCATGGGATTCCTCCCACCCAATTTCAGTTGACAAACCACACACGCATCTAAGCTGCTTTTGTTCCTCACTGTTTTGTATTTATTTTGAAGTCTGACCCACTCAATCATCATTTCTTAGCAGGTTTGTACAGTTTTGACCTCAGAGAGCTTGCCCCGCCCTCTGTTTCCTCTGATCACCACTCTTACATGTTACAACGTGGCCCCGCCCTGTCTGACACCAGTGAATGAACCAGTCCCTGTTCTCAGGGTGCTTTGACTCTGTGGGGGAAACACGACTGACAGTTGTGAGCAGTTGGAAAACCAAACAAGGCAGTAAATAATTAAGTGCTACTCAATTACATAATTGATTAATTATAACTAATTGCTACTTAAATGAACTGCTCCAGCCCACACCGATCCTCCTCTGCTTCAACCTCACAGAGCAGCCACGGTTGGAACCATGCACGTTGGCACTTACACACTGTGTAGACCTCCCCACACCCTCTGGTGGGTAAGTCTCCCCTCCCGTGACCGGGAGTGTCCCCACCCAAGGGTATGGCCCAGATTTCTTCAGACTAAGGACCCTATCCAAAAAACCCGTTGCTCTCGAGTTGATTCCGACTCATAGCAACCCTATAGGACGGAGTAGAACTTCCCCAGAGGGTTTCCAAGTAGTAGCTGATGGATTCAAGCTGCTGACCTTTTGGTTAGCAGCCGTAGCTCTTAACCATTGTGCCACCAGGGCCCCAAGCTAAGGACAGACCCTGGTTTCTTCCTCCTCTGTGTCCCACAGCATAGTTGACTCATTTGAAGCCTAAGACTCTTTGCTTAACAAACACTTTCTGATTAATGTCAAAAATATGGATCAGTGTTCACATAACCACTGTGCCCCAGATTTACCTGTCTATAAACTAAGGTTGCACAATTATAATTGATTTTACTTCCTTACTTTATTCCCTTAGCATGTAACTAGATTATCTCTGGAAATCCCTGGGTGTGGTCCAGAAGCATTCTCAAGTCCCCCTACCACCTGTGCCACCATGGTAGTGCTTTTGCAGCCATGTGTCACTGGCCACACTGTCCTGCTGGGGTCTGTCCTGACGCCAACATTATGACTGCTCATGCAAGACCCTTCCTTTCCTTATACTTTTTTCAGTGGATGACGGGAAGGGAGAGTGAGCTAGGGGGTAGCCAGCCCAATATTTCTTTAGGGTTCTGGATTCACAAGCAGGCTATGAGTTGCTTGAGGAGTCTTTACTCAACACTAGGCCCCCAGTACCTGGAAGAGACCACTAAGAGCCTATGCTTAATAAATGTTGTAATGTTGTGGGCTAGATGAAAGGGAGGAATAGGCAGATGGACAGATGGATGGAGAGAGAAATATAATGGCTGCTAAATTGGTGCTTGCTGGGAGATGGAGGAGAAGGGGGGATAGATGGGTTGGTAGAGTCTTTCCAAGGGGCTCTGGTGGCTCAATGGTTAAGTGCTTGGCTGCTAACCAAACTGTTGGTAGTTTGAACCCACCGGTGGCTCCATGGGAGAAAAGACCTGGCAATCTGCTCCCATATGGGGCAGTTCTACTATGTTCTATAGACTCAGTGGCACATAACGAGTCTTTCCTAGTCCTGGGCTCTTTCTACTCCCTGGTACTCATGGCAGCTGTACATCCTTTCCTCTCTCCGTGGTACTCATGGCAGCTATATGTGTGTCAGAGTAGAACTGTGCTCCACAGAGTTTTCAATGTCTGATTTTTGGGGAAGCAGAGTGCCAGGTCTTTCTTCCAAAACACATCTGGGTGGGTTCAAACCTTCAACCATTTGTTTAGCAGCGGAGCCTCTTAACCATTTGTACCAACTCCCTGGTAGGGGCTTGCTTTTTAAGATAATATTTTGCTGTTGTTCCCTTCACCACCCAAGAGCAGAGACACTCATGGTCAATGAGCACGGGGAAATCATGACTGCGGAGGTGAGTGTGTGTGAGGGGTGCTGCTGACCCCCCCATACACCTCTGGGGGGACCAGCCTCCTTTGGAGGAGGCAGGGGAAGAGCCAGGTGTGCTTCTGCTGTTCTGAGCGGAGCCCAGCCTGTGATTTTTCATGTAGGAAAATCCTCTCTGAATCAACACTGAAGTGAAGACTTTGTAAGTAACCGACATCTAAAAGGGAGACAAAGACCCGGAATCAGGGTCTTTTTCTTTTCATGTTCGGCAGAACCGTTCTTGTTGTTGAACAGGAGCCACGCTCCCAGTGGCAGCCGAGGTCCGATAATTACAGCAGGGCCAAGAGAGTGTTCAGGGTCAGCAAAACAAAGAGGAGGAAATTGCCTGCACAGATTGGCTCAAATATCAGGTTCAACGAAGAAGAAAACACAATTTGTTCATTTGGAAAATGACTCCAGTGACGTGAATGCCCTACACGTTGTTGGAATTCAGGGGGAAATAGGGCAGCAGCCTGGGGGAGGCTGCTCCTGAGGAGAAAAGACAGTCTGTTGCTTTTCAATGAAAGGACAATTTTGTGGTCTGAGCAAGAGGATAGCAGAGGGGATGCATTATTGCACTTATGAGTGTAGGGCTCAGAGGGGCTCTGAGCCGTGTTCTCCGGGCAGTGATTTTGAGGGTGCCCTGGCCGGAGTTCCCAGAGCAGGCAACTCTACACAGATGCTACCAGGATGCAGGCCCTTTAAAGGAGAACTGAGCCGTGTGGCTGACGGGGCTCCTTCTCACCAGCGAGGCCCATAGTGAGTGTGAGCTCATAGCTGTATCTGTACCCATCAGTCATCCAGGCCCCTCTTGCAAGCCCTTTCCCTCCATTTCCTGCTCCGTACAATGGGTTACTGTAAACCTGCAGTGAGCCAGTACAGAGGACAGAGTCAAGATTGGAGGTAAACAGAGAGACACGAATGCTGTCGGCAATCATCACACTAAGTCACTTCTGTGTTGGTGACCACACATCCTAGTTTGCCCAGGACAGTCCAGGTTTATATCTATGGTCCCATATTAACAAAGTGCCCATTCAGATGCTAAATTAAACATCTAGCCTAATTCTCTGGAATAGTGGAGGGCACAGCTCCACCCTTCCATGCCATTTAACCGTGACACTTAAGATGTGCTCAAGCTCTGCCTAGAAGCTGCATTCCGGATCAAGGACCTCTACATATTATATGATCTTTAGGAATTGTGAACATAGAACAAACTACAATGTCGGTATGGGCGTGGGGATCACTATCACTCAATATCCAACCAGTGACCTATGCTGAGCATATCTGCAGTTGTCTGAGTGGTCTGTGGAAGTCAATGTTCACCCAGCCCCTCAGGACAGGACAAGGATGACTTCTTGCTGACATGCCCTCTGCCTCCTCCCTCCTCAGGCTCCCAAGTCCCTTCGCATTTAACCCCTATTCTCAAATCCAGACTCGTCTCTACATTTATCTCCCACCTGGGTTGAGATGTAACAGGCCCATCCTCAGACACAGGAACAAATAGCTATTTCCAAAGTATAATTGGGGTACTTGACACTATTTGGACGAGTCCCTGGAATCAGTTAAGCGCTTGACTACTAACCGAAAGGTTGGCGGTTTGAGCACGCCCAGAAGCACCTCAGAAGAAAGTCATAGCAATTTGCTTCCTTCCTAAAGGTCACAGCCGTTGAAAACCCTATGGAATGCAATTCTAGTCTGACACACTTGGTGTTGCCATGAGTCAGAATGGACTCAACGGCAACTGGTAACAGGTGGTCATCATTTGGGGATAGCAACTAACAGGGTATTGGGGTCAGTTTTGTGGATGAAGTGATCCAAGTTGGAACTTAAATAGGGAGGCTTTGGATCTGTGAGGAGCTAAAGCAAGAAGGGAGATAGGAGGAAGTGTTGGCCTTGGGTGTGGGAAAGGGCAAAGAACCTGGTGACTTGAGAAAAGTGGCCACCAAGACAGGGAGCTGTAGGCCAGCCCTGAGTACACCTTGAGGATGCCAGGATACCCTTATGCTCTGAAGCTCCCTAGCATCCTACTGTCTGCACCATTCCATTTAATGACACTCTCTGGGATTTAATTGACTCTTAAACATAATGCTGCTGTTATGGACAAAGTTTAGTTTTAGATAATTAAGTCATTAAAAATAGCAATAGAGAGCAAAGATGGAAATGTCTATGATCATTCGGTGAAATGGAATGGCTTTTCATAATCTGTACAGAACATGGGGCACCCTAGGTCTCTTCCCAGGAGTTATTGGCCCGGCTGTTACATTAATGGATGGGTGGGCACATCAGAGCCCAGGGAGGCCCACTGGTATCTGTTCCTGGCATCCTTCACTCATTTGCATGACCTTGCAGTTTCTAGTGCTTTCCGTTTGCACAGGAACTGTCTCTGTGTTTTTTGGCCTATAAAATTCCAATTTTTATTCTAATTCTTTGAGTTTCATTTGTGAAGGGGTGCCCCACAGTGCTCAGGATGAAGTTGGGTATGCAAAGAGTATTTTTTTAGACCACCTAGAGAAAAGCACTGAAAAGTTGGAAGCACTTACCACTTTAGAAATACAAAGAAAATATAAAGGATTTTTTTTTTTTAATCCCAGCAGCTATTTAAATGATAAACAGTAAATACAAGTGGAATTATACCAACTAACCGTATTACCAGCAGTCAATTGTGGTAGAATAAACATTCTTATTTCCAAGGCATTTTAATATATTCAAAGACATGGAGAATGGCACCAGAAGAATTTATCACTGACATTTGCTAAATTAGATATTACCAAGGTTTGCCTATATGGATGACAACATTTTTAGCACTTCAAGGTCCTTGGAAGAAAAAGTCTCTATAAAAATTCAGGACGGTATTGTTATCATCAACACTTTAAAATTGACGGTGATTGTGGCAGCAGTTTGAAAATCAAAGAGACCTAAAAAGAACTGGAAAATTATATGTGTACTCAGTATTTGAATTTTTATACATGAGATTTAAAACATAATAATGCGATGTTTATTTCAGATAAATTCGTTTTTACAAAAGACATTTCTTCTGAGCCAAAGCGAACACGTCACTTAGCTCAGATCCACCAGCCAGATAATATCCATCAACAATCTGCCAATTAATCAGGGCATCATGTTTGACAGATCAGCTCTCAAATGGCTCGATCCTGCCCTCTGCTCTGGCTGCTGTCCTAATTAATGACTACTCTATAATACCAAGATAATGACACATACCTCATACATGCCACATGCATAACTATAAGGGTTGAATTAGATCACACATGGTACCTGGCACAGTGGGTGCTTGGTCTGGATTTTCTGTATCTTCTTTCCCCTGACAATCTGGTAAACTCTCAGAAGCTTTACACTTGTGTTTCCGAGGTTATTTAGAAATATATAATAACAAAATAAACCGATCCTTTCATGGGCTAAAACCTCCTAATGTAGACATTTTCCAAAAGCACCTCAAAGGAATCAGAGCTCCTACGTACCAGTTTGCGGCTCTTTCGCCAGAGACTATGGCTTGGCAATGGTTCAAGACCAAATTTCCACCGTCACAATGGTCCATCTCTGTCCTGGAGGATAGTAAGATTAAAGTCTAGAAATGCACTGAATTTCAAATATCTTAAAATTATTTTCTTAGAAAGGCATTTGTACTCCTGTATCATCTGTGCTGCTTTGTTATGAACTGAATTGTGTCCTTCAAAAAAAAAGATATGTTGAGGTCCTAATCCTGTAGTTGTGCATGTGACCTTACTTGGGGAAATGGGGTCTTTCTTTGAAGATATTATCAGTTAAGTCATATTCGAGTAGGGTAGGTCCTAGTCCTAATCCCTTCTGAGTGGTGTTTTAAAAAAGGGAAGAGCAGATGCAGAAAGAGAGTCACTCACAGGGAGACGCCACCACGTGAGGACCCATCTACAAGCCAAGGAATGTCAAGAATTACCTGAGGCTGCCAGACACCGGAAGAGACAAAAAAGATCTTCCCCCAGAACTGACGCAGAGAGAGCACAGTCCTGCCAACACCATGAATTCGGGCTTCAGAACTATGAGACAATAAGTTTCTGTTCCTTGAAGCCACCTCTTTGTGGTATTTTGTCACAGCAGTCCTAGGAAGCTAAAGCACTTTTCCCACTGTGGGTCCCCAATGCTCCACTTTAGGGAAGTTCTCAAAATGTACGAGGCCCCCGATCTCCCCCAGCAACAGATGGAGTCTCTCTCCCCCGCCCAACTCTAGAGATGCCTCAGCATACAGCATGTCATCCAGATTTATCTCTCTACCCAGTCTGGTCACTAAAACTATGTTAAATGTCTTTTAATGACCAACAACCTACAGAATTCACGAACGGTAAACCCCTTAGGGCAGGGGCCGTGACTTGCATTCGTTGAAAACCCTCTATAGGCCCTGCCATTCAAAGATTATAAGGGCTGAATTCGATCAAAAATGGTTCTTGGCACAATTAATAATCTTTGAGTAACACATAATTTTTTTTTTTTTTAATTGCAGTGTTGTCAACAGATAGTAACGGTGCTATGATTTGGGCTCTGACATTATGTTAATGCCTCAGGTAGAACTTATTCTTTGAAAACCAAAACACAACCCAAACCTGTTGCCTTAGAATCAGTTCTGACTCATGGTGATCCCGTGTGTTACAGAGTATAACTGTTATCTGGGATTTTCTCAGCTGTAATCTTTACAGAAGCAGGTCACCAGATCTTTCCTCCATGATGCCACTGGAAGGGTTCAAACTTGCCAAACTTTGCATTAGTCCAAACCAAAACCAAACCCATTGCTGTTGAGTCAATTCTGATTCATGGCAACCCTATAAGACAGAGTAGAAGTGCCCCATCAGGTTTCTAAGGCTGTAATCTTTACGGAAGCAGACTGCCAAATCTTTCTTCCGCGAAGTAGCTGGTGGGTTCCAACTGCCAATTTTCCTGTTAGCAGCCAAGTGCTTAAACACTGAGCCACCAGGGCTCTTCTTTAGATTAGTAGACAAGGGCAAACCATTTGCCCCACCCAAGGACTGCTCTTTGAAAGATAAGCCTTATCCAGATCACCTCAGCTCTAGCTACAGGTGGACCTCCCTCAGCACCATATGTAAGGACAGGCCTGAGGCAAGGGCTGTGTAACTATGACCAATGGCCAATGCTTCCAATAGTCAGCAACCTCTTTAAGAGAGGCAAATTGAAGTTTGTAAACCTCTTATAAAGCATAAATGAAAACTGCAACTTTGTTCCTGTTTGATATTTTTCCCAATTTTTATTGTATTTACATTTACCATATATATGTATATATATATATATATATATATACACTCACCATATGTATATATACTTACCATATGTATATATACTTACCATATGTGTGAGGCAGGAAACCGCCGGATGATGGCTGGGAAGAGCTAAGCCGCCATTTCTCCTCCCTCCTGGCCCCAGTGTGACTTTGCTGATCTTATGATGTCCGCGTCATTAGAAGAGCTTTCCACCAATCCTGATGGACCATGCTCCTGAACACACCCTGAAGGAGAGCCTACCCCTAGTTTGTTTCCTCCCCATATATAAACCCCTGTGCCTGCTGTCAGGGAGCCATCTTGGCTATGCAGGTCCCAGTGGGCTCTTTTGGTTGGCCAACCAAATAAAGTTTTTCTTCCTTCGTTTTGGCCTGATTCTATGCCTCAGTGTTGCGCCGAGTGAGACCATATGTGTGTGTACATATAAACATACCAACTTGTATTACCTAACATTTTCTGGACACATGGAACAAGCTTACATGTAATTTATCTCTATTTTATTTTACGTGAAACACATCACCCTACAGCAGTATCCATCAAAGCCCATTTCAGCTACCCTAGCAGGAAACAAGGGAATCTGAATCATGGGTAAATGTTCTGATCTGTGGGTAATTCCTAACTACAATTTAAGTTTAACCAACCCCATAACTTCTTCGCCTTTCTTCAGCACAGGGCCCACAATGCATAAAAATAAAGTACCTCATTCTGGTTTTTCTCCTCTAGGGTATCTCTTTATGTTTGGAGACATTATATGCTCAGACCCGTGAAAAGGACTAGAATTAGATCTCCGTGATTGTTTTTATGGGTTGAGGCCACAATATACTTTCTGCAAGGCCACACTTTCTCTAGAGAAACGTGGCGCTGGGCTGTGTTTATTGCAGAGGGCTCTTTTCTCCAAGCTCTTTCTGCCTTCCCGTTGTGATAGCATTCTGCCTGCTGACCAGGCATAGAAGATGTAATTCTCTGTCTGCCTTCAATACCTGTCCCAGCCTGTACTTTTGTAACTTTCGCTTACAAACCAGACCTTCAAATAAAAAAAGAAACTACAAATATCAGATACCTCACCACCCAATACATTCCCCGGATTTTCAAGTTTAAATTATGGCTATTGTACTTGAGAGCAACATGTGACTTAATGTGATGCAAAACCAGGATAGGGGAATATCTTAATTGAGGTTTTGTGAATCACAAATGTTATGCCTGGAAGTATGTGCCTTTGGAGATGGTCCCAATCAATCCCTTTATTTTACAAATGAGGACACTGAGATGTAAGAGGTTAAAAAACTAGCCGAGGGTTCCACTCAGGGAGAAGCAGGTCAGGAGTCCAGGCATTCTGCCTGCAGCCCAGGCCTCCTTACACTCCACTGTGACACTTTCCACTCTACCCCAATGTCAATCACCAGCTTAATAAATGCATGTTCAAACCTCTAATGTACCAAAGTGATTTTTCAACACTAAGTCTGTTTTCTGCTTTGCCCACCTAACTTGTCACCTTCCTTGATAAGCACACATGTGTTTAAATTCTATGGTGTTTGCTGTTTTATAAGCTAATGCCTTTGTCAGATTCTTTAAAATATCATAGGTGCTGGCAAAATAAACATGAGTAACCCTCTGCATTGTACAGCCCCTTGCATTTTACAAAACACTTTCACAGACATTATCTCACTTGATCAAGTAAGTAAATAAATGGTTTATTTGTTTAGAGAGAGAGGAATGGTAAAGGCAAAGAAGGCTGAATAACAGAAAGGTCCATCAGAGAGAAAGGGAAAAAAAAAGCCACACGGATTGAAAAATATGGGTGGGGCTCAATGGAAACGTATTTTTCCTTTTTGGAGCTGGGGAACTGAAAAGCTTTCAGTCACTTCCCCCAAGGGATCTCCCTTTGCCGGGGTGGGAGAGCTCAAGTCTGAGAATGTTTGAAATCTCCTGAGTTCTCCAGCAGCCACTGACCTCAGATCCATCAGAATTCCTAGTGCTGAGGTTTGCAAACTGTGCTCCCAAGAACCTCACAAACATTCCAGGGAGGCCACACAAAGCAGGGGTGTTGCATCTCTGCAGAAAGTGGAAAGGTCTGACCACAGAGGCTGGAATCCAAGGAGAGGTTTGCACTGGTGGAGGCCGGATCCAGCCTCCTCTGACCCAGATTGCTCCCTTGGGGCTGGTTGGAGAGCATGGATCTGAAGGGCAAGGGTATCTTTTTTGCATTTATGATGAAAACATGCTTATAATGTCAGGGAAAATGATGGCACACAGAATCCCACTATCTAATCATATCAAGTTTACATTTCTCCATAAACTCTGACTCCCCTTATCCATATACAGGCACTTTTTTTAGAGTCTACATAAAATTGGGTATTGTTTATTCATGGTATTATTTGTTTTGTGTTTTTCCAAGTTTCTGCAGTTTGTATGTCACTATGGTTCTCATTTTTGTATTTGTCATAATTTAAGGAAAGAGGAAAGATTATCCCTAAATTTGTAAGGGAGGAGAACTTCTCCCACTAGGGAAGAACCAGGACAGCCACAGAGGAAGCCAGGATCTGATTTATAAGATAGAGGCTGAGATGCTGGAGATGACCAGCATGACTCGATGTAGCCTCAGGGACCCAGGGCTAAGAATGACCTCCCAAAGATCCAGAATATGTGTCCACCAGTGCCTGGGGGAAGAGGCACAGGACCATATACACGGAACAGTGGCATGGCACCAGCTTCCCTGCCCAGGATGTCAGTGAGCTGAACTCAGTATCCTCCCCTGCCCCTCACCCTCAGACATGCCTGGCCCTAGCACATAAAATACTCTCAGTTATCTAGTGCTGCTATAACAGAAATACCACAAGTGGATGGCTTTAACAAAGAGAAATTACGCCAGGTGAACACTTTCTCTCTGTAAGCTCTGGGGGAATGTCCTTGTCATCAATCTTCTCCTGCTCTAGGAGCTTCTCCGCACAGGGATCCCACGTCCAAAGGACAAGCTCTCCTGGCTCTACTTTCTTGGTCGTATGGAGTCTCCATGTCTCTCTGCTCACTTCTGTCTTTTACACCTCAAATGACATTGGCTTAAGACACAGCCTAATCTTGTAGATTGAGTCCTGCCTCGTTAACATGACTGCCTCTAATCCTGCCTCATAAACATCACAGAGGTAGGATTTACAACATACAGGATAATCACATCAGATGACAAAATGGTGGACAATCAACCAATACTGGGAATCATGACCTAGCCAACTTGACCCCTATTTTGGGGGGACACAATTCAATTCATGATAAATGGCTTGAGCTGCTCTAGCCCCAAACTATGGTAATGTCCCTCTCATTTTCAATTTCCATCCTATATTAAATTTAAACTTAAATTATGTATTTTGCCTTGCCTCTAGATAGCATTGTCACCTGCAATATGAAATCAGATTGAGGTGAGAGGAATGATTGCTGACTTGTTTGAATTTCAAGCATTAGACTCAAAGAAGAAATGGTAACTAACTCTTTGTTAAAAAAAAGTAGTATATTTCATTCATGATAGAACATATTAGAATAAAAGGGTCTTGGGCATGTTTTTTATGGCGCATGTTCTTAAAACTGTAAAACCCAATGCCATTCATTTTCCCAAGTATATTTCACGTTTTAATAAGATTAAAGCTAATATGGCTGACTGTTTCAAGAAAAAGCCATCCTTTTATATATCAGAGGCCAGCAGCCCATGACCAGCCTACCAAAGGTGACCTGCATGGACATTTGGAGCGGTGCCAGGGAATTCACACAGCATCCATCTCCCTGGTTGTGACTCTCAGCATGACTGAGGACTTTGTCTTGGCTTTATTGCTCTGGATCTTTCTTCTCCTGGCCAACATGCTGAAGAAATTGGTGTTCCTGAGGAGCAACTCTCTGTCCACAGCTCACATGGCTAGAGCCTGAATCATTCCTGCCCTGGCCTTAGGGAAGTTTGGGCTACTCACGCCTCTAATGCAAAATAATCCAAAATAAATTGTATCCACTCCCAAGTCCTCTCTATGTACACATATACAACACACACAACACACACACACATACTCAGGCCACACACACACACACACACACACACACACTCTTCCTGTATTCCCTAACTCAATGAATGCCCTAACTATCCCACTAGTTAAAAAAAAAAAAAAAAAGTTGTCTTCCAGTTGACTCCAATTAATGGCAACCGCATGTATGTCAGAGTAGAACTGTGTGCCCTACGGTTTCCAGTGATCAATTTTTTGGAAGTAGATCATCAGGTCTTTCTTCTGAGGCACTTTTCAGTTAGTAGCCAAGCGCATTAACTATTTGCACTACCCAGGACCTCCTATCCTACTAGTTACTCAAATGAAAACCTGGGTAATTCTAGACTCTTCCCTGCTCTACTCCCCAGTAGCAAAGAACTCTTAAGTACTCTCTACACTAACCCTTGATGCCTTATTTTTTACCTCGTGACCAGAGTTCTCATTATCTCTCATCTGAACTATTGCAATATCAGAAAGTGCTATAGTTAAGAGGATTCCAAATTACCTCAAAAATTCAAGCTATTGATAAAATAGCAGATGAACTGTGCTGGGCATTGCAGGAAACAATCCTGATCTCAGGTAATTCACAGGCAACTTAGATGCATGTGCCCAACCATGGGGATGGGGATGAGAAAAGAAAGCAGAGTAATGATAAAGTGACTACCAAATAGAATAACAGCCCCAGGTGAGCTCTCTGGGAGGGAAAAGACTGATGGGGGCAGGAGTTGTCAGGAAGGCTTCCTAGATGAATTAGGAACTTGAGCTAACCCTCCAAGAGTAAGCAGAACTTGAATAGGTGAAGTGGGAAGCAGTCTCTGTAGGTAGAAGGAACAGCAGAGCAAAGTCTTGAAAACCAGAAGAACCTTGAACTACACAGAGGCAGGGCAGAGTTGATCTGTGCTGGGGGTGGTGAGAAATGGAAAAAAGCAGGATGAGCCAAAATAAGCAGGTAGCTGCTTCTGAGCATGAGCTTTGGCAGTCACACAGGCCAGAAAGGCTAAGGTGGAGAGGCTGAAGATCCAGGAGAAGGGGGTGAATGAGTGTAGCTCTCCTCTTTGCTGAGTTCAGAAAAGGCACAATGGGAGGAATAGCCAGTAACACTAGCCTTGAAAGCAAAACGACTGCCTCTGGCTAAAGCCACCTTCTTGGCTGAGGCCCCAGTGCTTTGCTTTGTCTGTTGCCAGCCTATCCAATCAGCCAGGGTGGACATCGGGGCAACCAGTGCTTTTCCCAACTGGTGGCAATTTCCTCTCCTAGAACCTGGAAGAGCACCCACTTGGACCTGTAAAATCTACAAATTCCAGGGTAGCTGAACGGGAAAATACGCAGGATTAACAGTGGGGAGTTCAGTGAGGAAAGAGTGTTTTGCTCTGTCCAGGGAAGCACAGGCCTGAGCTGTATGTCCCCTCAGGATTAGAAACTAACTAAACAAGTCAATGGCTTTCAAGTCATTACCCAAGCAACGGCAGAGGGACATTAGAAATTCACCTTCTGGGGCCCAGAGAGGGTGAGCTAATATTAGAGGTCAAAGGGCCGGTACATAGTATCGTGCCTTCAGACCTACTGGGTAGATAATCCATGAAGAAGTGCTGATGGCCTTCAGGGTCATGTGCACACCTCCAAGTCAGAGATAAGTGCCAAAGACAGCTGGAGCCAGCAGCTAAAATCAGACAAGAGGAAAGGTGGGGTGGGAGAGCTCAAGTTCCAAAACCTGAGCTTCATGACTCTTCCTCAGTCTTTGATAGACTAGAAAGAACACATAGCTGGCATTTGGCATACCTGGATTTTTACCCCTAATCTGCCACTTGCAAGTTATGGTGCCTTTAGGAAGTTCTTACCCAGTCTATGTCTCGGTATCAAACCAAACCAAACCTGTTGCTGTTGAGTTGATTTCGACTCATAGCAACCCTATAGAACAGAGTAGAATTGCCCCACAGGGTTTTCAAGAAGCGACTGGTGGATTTGAACTGCTGACCTTTTGGTTAGCAGCCAAGCTTTTAGCCACTGTGCCACCAGAGCTCCCTGTAAAACAGGAGTGACAAGACCTGCCTCCCCTACTGCAGAAGGTAGCCTGAATAGTTGAATGAGCCAACAGCCAATGGCATTGCTTTTTACTGCATGATCATGAACTCAAATGAGGGCTTATTATTATGATGGGCTTAACATGAACCCAGGCCACAGAAGGAGGAATATGATCATGTAAAGTCTGACACTGCCTTCAAGTAGTTCCTTCCTAATCACACCTGGAAGAAGACTGTCACACCAGAGACAATCATTAGAGTGGCTAAAATGGTGCAATGCAGAAGCTCAGAAAAGTGGTGGTAGATATAACCAGAGAAAGTTTTGAACATGATCTGGACCACAAAGGATGGGGTGAAATCTAGAAAGATGGAAAAGAGAAGGAAACTCAAAAACATCAGATGTGAAGGCCAAGAGTCCAGCTTCCAGAGCTCATCCATGGCTAACATACGTGGTGGCCAGCAATCTTTTAGATAGATAAAGAGAAAGAGATACAGATTTTTTTTTTAATGAGCAAAGTCAAGAAATCTGAAAACTATAAAGAACGAAAAAAGAAAATTAAGATTACCTATGATATTATCACTCAGAAATAGCCAGTGTTATTTTATTACAATAGGGTGTTTCTTAAATATTCTACATCTTTTTAAATGATTTCATAGATTTTATTACACAAATGTAAACTAGTTAACTTATTTCCCTGTTGTTTGTAACTGGAAATGTAGATTCTAGAATTAGGGTTTTTGGGTTTAAATTCTATCTCCACCATTTATTAGTTGTGTTATCTTGGGTGAGTTGTATAAACTCTATAAACTCGGTTTATTGTTTGGGATGAAAATGGTACGTAATGCACAGTTGTTTATTTTAGATAGTTTAATTAGTTTATGCAAAACATGTAGAAAAGTTATCAATACATAATAAGAGGCTAAAAATTATACTTTTGTTATCATTATCATTGCCCTATATTTAATCTTTGAGTACATTTATGATGAAATTATTGAGATGATCCCAAGTAGTGAATCACAGGATAAAAGAATTTGTCCAAATTTAAGGTTTTAAAAACATCCCAAATTATTACCTAAAAACTAGGTACTAGGATGGGAATTCTGCTTCTAATCAAGATTGGGTAACAGGGATTAGATTTACCCTTCTACCAGACACAACTAAAAAACCTGTCAAAACATATGAAATGAGAGTTTTCATACATTGCACATCAGGCAGCAAAGAGCACTGATCTCTGAAAGAGGGAAAATAAATGAGGTGAGCCCGATGGTTAAAACAGCTTACTTCCTGTAGAGGATTTTCAGGCAGCAGTGCAGATAGGAAGAACCCAGGCAGAGCCCTGCATGCTGCCTGAGTGAGAAAACAAGGCCGAGAAATCAGGAAGGCCAAAGAAACGAAGATTTGTATGGCTGAGGACCATAGAGGAGACAGTTGCACAGAGAAAGAGCTTTGGAGATCTGTAGAGTGCCCTCACAAGTCTTCAGCTAAGTACAGATCAGCATGTGTATGTGAGGAAATGACCCAAGGCCAGGGGGGAAAAAAAAAAAGGAGCAGGGGTTGGGGGGCAACCTCAGGAGCTAACACAAAGTCAGAAATACTCAGTGTTCCCACCACTTCATGATCAACGATGCATCATATAGGGTACCCAGAAAGATCTTGTTTCAGTAAACCCAAACCCAACTCATTGCTGTTGAGTTGATTCCGACTCATAGTGACCCTACAGGACAGAGAACTGCCCCATACCAAGGGGCAGCTGGTAGATTCAAACTGCTGACCTTTTATTTAGCAGCTGTAGCTCTTAACCACTGCACCACCAGGGCTCCGTTGTAGTGGGTCAAAATTAACCTTACATTAAAGTCTACACTGGTCTGACTAGGCTTAAAGTCTCAAAATGATAAAACTGTGTCCCAGAGCTCAAACATTATTTACAGGAATACAAAAATGAGCAGGACCCAAAGCAGTAAAATCAACAACGTCTGGCAATAAATAAAAGAATTACCAGACATGCAAAGACTCAGGAAAATACAACTCACAATGAGAGGAAAAATGAGTCAAGAAAATGGACCCAGACATTACATAAATGACAGAATTAGTAGACAAGGGTATTAAAACAATTATCTAACCATGTTCCATATATGGCATTTTTATACAAATAATGTATGTCTTCTATGTTTGTTTGCCAACCGCACCCTCCCCCTGTGAGGTATTTTCAGAAGTGCCTCTATGGCAATTTTGTTTACATGTTACTGTAAAAAAAATTAGCATAGTATGCTTACAAAATTACCTCAAGGGGGGAGGGTGAGGCTGTCAAAGAAACTTATAAGGGGTGACTTATTTGTGTAAAAATACAGTACTCAAGAAGGTACAGGAAAGATTGAGCTTTTGTACAGAAATGGAAGTTATAATAAAGATCAAAATAAAACTCCTAAAGATGAAAAATAAAATATATACTGTTGTTAGGTGCCGACAAGTCAGTTCTGACCCATAGAAACACTATGTACAACAGAACAAAACGCTGCCTGGTCCTGCGCCATCCTCACAATCATTGTTATATTTGAGCCTATTGGTGCAGCCACTGTGTCAGACTATCTTGCCAGTGTCTCCCTCTTTTTTGCTGACCCTCTACTTTACCGTGATGTCCTTCTGCAGGGAATGGCCCCTCCTGATAACATGTCCAAAGTATGTGAGATGAAGTCTTGCCATCCTTGCTTCCAAGGAGCACTTTGGCTGTAATTCGTCCGGGACAGACTTGTTCATTCTGTATATTCAATATTCTTCACCAACATCACGATTCAAAGATATCATTTCTTCTTCGATCTTCCTTATTCATTGTCAAGCTTTCACATGCATATGAGACGATTGAAAGTATCATGGTTTGGGTCAGGTGCACCTTAGTCCTCAAACTGACATCTTTGCTTTTGAACACTTTAAAGAGGTCTTTTGCAGCAGATTTGCTCAACACGATATGTCATTTGATTTCTTGACCTCTGCTTCCATGGGCATTGACTGTGGATCCAAGTAACATGAAATCCTTGACAATTTCAAACTTTTCTCCATTTATCATGATATTATTTATTGGTCCAGTTGTGAGGATTTTTTGTTTTATGTTGAAGTATAACCTGTACTGAAGGCTGTATAGTCTTTGATCTTCATAAGCAAATCCTTCAAGTCCTCTTTGCTTTCAGTAAGTAAGGTTGTGTCATCTGCATGTCACAGGATGTTAATGAGTCTTCCACCAATCTTGCTGCTGCATTCTGCTTCATATAACCCATCTTCTTGAATTATTTGCTCAGTATACAGATTTAATAAATATGGTAAAAAGATGCAACCCTGATGCACATCTTTCTTGATTTTAAACCATGCAGTATCCACTTGCACTGTTCGAATAGCTGTCTCTTGATCTATATACAGGTTCTGCATGAACACAATTAATGGAATTCCCTTTCTTCACAATGTTATCCATAATTTGTTAAGATCCACATAGTCGAATGCCTTTGCATAGTCAGTAAAATACAGGTAAACATCTTTCTTGTATTCTCTGCTTTTAGCTAAGATCCATCTGATATCAGCAATGGTATCCCTCATTCTACATCCTCTTCTGAATCTGGCTTGAATTTCTGGCAGTTCTCTGTTGATATACTGCTGCAACTGCTTTTGAATGGTCTTCAGCAAAATTTTACTTGTGTGTGATATTAATGACATTGTTAAATAATTTCCACATCCTGTTGGATCACCTTTCTTTGGAATGGGCACAAATATGGATCTCTTCTAGTCAGCTGGCCAGGTTTCTTGGCATAAACAAGTGAACACTTCCAGCATTGTATCCATTTGTTGAAACATCTCAGTTGGTATTTTGTCAATTCCTGGAGCCTTGTTTTTCACCAGTGCCTTCAGTGCAGCTTGGACTTCTTCCCTCGATACCCTCAATTCTTGATCATGTGCTACCTTCTGAAATGTTTGAACACCAGCCAGTTATTTTTGGTACAATGACTCTGTATTCCTTCCATTTACTTTTGAGGCTTCCTATGTCATTCAATATTTTGCCTGTAGAATCCTTCAAAATTGTAACTCGGGACTTAAGTGTTTTCTTCAGTTCTTTCAGCTTGAGAAATTCTGAGCATGTTCTTCTCTTTTGGTTTTTAACTCCGGGTCTTTGCACATGTCGCTATAATACTTTGTTTCCTTGAACTGCCCTTTGGAATCTTCTGTTTAGCTCTTTCACTTCATTATTTCTTCCATTCACTACTCTGTGTTCAAGAGCAAGTTTCAGAGTCTCTTTATACTGGATGGGATTAACAGGAGATTAGAAATTGCAGAAGAAAAGGTTACTGAAGACATAGCAATAGAAACTAACCAAAATGAAACACAAAGAAGAAAAAGATTGATTTAAAAATAAGTGAACAGAGAATCAAAGAGCACTAGGATAACTTCAGGTGACCAAACATGTGTCTAATAGATGAATGAGAAGAAATGGATTGGGGTAGACAAAAAAGAAAAATGTTGGAAAAATAAAGCCCACAGATTTTCCAAATTGGTGCAACCATAAACCCATAGATCTAAGATCAGCAAAGGCCAAGCACAAGAAATACAAAGAAAACTACACCAAGCTACATCATAAGCAAATTGCTTAAAAGTACTGATAAAGGTGAAATTAAAATTATCTAGAGGAAAAAAGACACATAACTGACAGAAGAATAAGGATAAGAATGATGGCAAACTTTTCATTTGAAAGAACGCAAGCCAGAAGACAGTGGGAAAAAAATCTTTAAAGTATTAAAAGGAAAAAAAAATCAATCTAGAATTCCTTAACAAATAAAAAGCATAGTTCAAATAATGAAAAGAGCACACATGCACACAAAAAGATATTCTAAGATATACAAATGCTGAAAGAATTGATTACCAGCAAACATGAAGGAAAATGATACTAATGAAAATCTATACCTATACAAGGAATGAAGAGTATGGTAAATGGTAAATGTAATGTTAAACTTTTAAAAAAATCACTTTTCAAATCTTATTAAAAGATAATTAACTATTAAAACAATAACAGTATTGTGAGATTTATAACATATGTAGAGGTAAAATATAAAACAATAGTATACAATTTTAAGGCTCTTAATCTAGTTGAGAATTGATGTATTTATAGGTAGACAGTGAAAGCTAAATATGTATGCCATAAAAGGGTCAGTGAGCTATAGCTCACAGGCCAAATATGACCTACAACCTGTTCTTGTTAATAGCATATTACTAGAACTTAGCCACATTTATCTATATATGTATTCTCTATGACTGCTTTCATACTACAAGATCAAAGTTGAATAGTTGTGACAGTGAACATACAGCTTTCAAAGCCTGAAATATTTACTATCTGCCTCTTTGCAAAAAGTTTTTTGCCAACCCCTGCTATAAACCCTAAACCAAAAACCAAACCTGTTGCTGTCCAGTCGATTCCGACTCACAGCAACCTTGAATGACAGAGTAGAACTGTCCCCCAGGGTTTCCAAGGAGCAGGTGACAGAGTGGAGCTGCTGACCTTTTGGTTAGCAGCCGAACTCTTAACCACTGTGCAACCAGTGCTCCAAAGCAACCACTAAAAACCTAAACAAGGAGTTGTTAATAAGCCAATAAAGGAAATAAAATAGAATTATATTTTAAAAATTTTTAATTAATCCAAAAGAAAGCAGAAAAAGAAAACTGGAACAGATTGTAAAATGAGAAAATAAATAGAAATATTGCAGGATTAAAGCTAACCCCATAAATAATCACATTACATATAAATAGTCTAAAATCCCCAGTAAAGGCAGAGATTGTAAGATTAGATTTTAAACGCTGCATTGATATGCAGGTTTCAAGAAACCCACTTAAATACAAAGACACAATAGATTCAAACGAAAAGCATGAAAACAGATATACCATGCCAACACTAGTGAAAAGAAAGCTGGAGTGGCTGTACTAATATCAAAGTACCATATTTTTGTGCAAATAATACACATCTCTTCTCTGTTTGTTTGCCAATCATGCCTTCCCCTGCAAAGTATTTTCATAGGTACCACTATACCAATTTTTGTAAACATGTTTCTGTAAAAAAAATCAGCATATAGCATGCTTAATAAAATACCTTGTAGGGGGCTGGGGGGTGCAGCTGGCAAACAAACATAGAAAGTGAACATCATTTCCATAAAAATACGGTAGTTTTTAGGGCTAAGACTATTACCTAGAATAAAGTGAGATACTAACTATAGAAAAAGGGTAAACTCAGAAAGAAGCTCTATGTTCTTCTCAGGTTTACTATTTCTCAAGATTTTATAATAGTGGTCTTATACAATATTGGTCCTTTTGCCTCTGACTCATTTCGCTCAGCATAATGCCTTCCAGGTTCCTCCATGTTATGAAATGTTTCAGAGATTCGTCACTGTTCTTCATCGATGCGTAGTATTCCATTGTGTGAATATACCACAATTTATTTACCCATTCATCCGTTGATGGACACCTTGGTTGCTTCCAACTTTTTGCTATTGTAAACAGAGCTGCAATAAACATGGGTGTGCATATATCTGTTTGTATGAAGGCTCTTGTATCTCTAGGGTATATTCCTAGGAGTGGGATTTCTGGGTTGTATGGTAGTTCTATTGCTAACTGTTTAAGATACTTTTGTGGTTACGAGGGGGGGGGGCGGAGGGTGGGAGAGGGTTTTTTATTGATTAATCAGTTAGATAAGAACTGCTTTAGGTGAAGGGAAAGACAACACTCAATACATGGAAGGTCAGCTCAGTTGGACTGGACCAAAAGCAAAGAAGTTTCTGGGATAAAATGAATGCTTCAAAGGTCAGCGGAGCAAGCGCGGGGGTCTGGGGAACATGGTTTGCGGGGACTTCTAAGTCAATTGGCAAAATAATTCTATTATGAAATCATTCTGCATCCCACTTTGAAATGTGGCGTCTGGGGTCTTAAATGCTAACAAGCGGCCATCTAAGATGCAGCAATTGGTCTCAACCCACCTGGAGCAAAGGAAAATGAAGAACACCAAGGCCACACGACAACTAAGAGCCCAAGAGACAGAAAGGGCCACATGAACCAGAGACCTACATCATCCTGAGACCAGAAGAACTAGTTGGTGCCCGGCCACAATCGATGACTGCCCTGACAGGGAGCACAGCAGAGGACCCCTGAGGGAGCAGGAGATCAGTGGGATGCAGACCCCAAATTCTCATAAAAAGACCATACTTAATGGTCTGACTGAGACTAGAGGAATCCCGGCGGCCATGCTCCCCAGACCTTCTGTTGGCACAGGACAGGAACCATCCCCGAAGACAACTCATCAGACATGAAAGGGACTGGTCAGCAGGTGGGAGAGAGACGCTGATGAAGAGTGAGCTAATTATATCAGGTGGACACTTGAGAGTGTGTTGGCAACTCTTGTCTGGAGGGGGGATGGGAGGTTAGAGAGAGAGGGAAGCCGGCAAAATTGTCAAGAAAGGAGAGACTGAAAGGGCTGACTCAAGAGGGGGAGAGCAAGTGGGAGTAGGGAGTGAGATGTATGTAAACTTATATGTGACAGACTGATTGGATTTGTAAACGTTCACTTGAAGCTTAATAAAAGTTATTAAAAAAAAAAAGAAAGAAGCTATAATAAACCTAAATTTATGCATCTAATAATGAATCTTCAAAGTACATGAAGAAAATTTGTCTTAAAATATTAAGAAGAGGTAGACAAATCCACAATTATAGTTGGAGATTTCAGTATTTCTTTATCAATAATTGACAAAAACAAGCATATTTTTAAGCAAGTAATATGTGCAAATAATGTATTTTCATAGGCACTGCCAGGCCAATTTTTTTTACACATTGCTGTGAAGAAAAATTAGCATAGCCTGCTTGCAAGTATGTCTCCTGGGGCAAGGGTGCAGCCAGCAAACAAACACAGAACGGGTGTTATTTACAAAAAAATATGATACGGAAGATTAAGAATAATATGGAAGACTTGGACAATAATGGTTGTTGTTATTGTTGCCATCAAGTCAGCTCCTGACTCATGGCAACCCCATGCATAACAGAAGAAACTCTGCCCAGTCCTTTGCCATCCCTATGATAAGTTGTGGATTGGACTATTGCGATCCATAGGATTTTCACTGGCTGATTTTTGGAAGTAGATCACCAGGCCTTTCTTCTTACTCTATCTTAGTCTGGAAGCTCTGCTGAAACATGTCCAGTGTTACAGCAACATGCAAGTTCCACTGACAAATGGGCGGTGGCTGCACACAAAATGTAATGGTCAGAAATTGAACCAAGGTCTCCTCCACAATCAACAGCCATGGAAGCAGCAGTCAAGAAATCAAAAGATGTATCGCATTGGGTAAATCTGCTGCAAAGAACCTCTTTAAAGTGTTGAAGACCAAAGATGTCACCTTGGAGACTAAGGTGCACCTGACCAAAGGCATGATATTTTCAATCGCATCATATGCATATGAAAGCTGGACAATGAATGAGGAAGACCAAAGAAGAGTTAATGCCTTTGAATTGTGGTGCTGGTAAAGAATATTGAATATACCATGGACTGCCAAAAGAATGAACAAATCTGTCCTAGAAGAAGTACAGCCAGAATGCTCCTTAGAGGCAAGGATGACGAGACTGTGTCTTACATACCTTGGACAAGTGGTCAGGAGGGATCAGTCCTGGGGAAGGACATCATGCTTGGCAAAGTACAGGGTCAGCGGAAAAGAGGAAGACCCTCAGTGAGGTGGATTGACACAGTGGCTGCAACAATGAGCTCAAGCATAACAATGATTGTGAGGATGGCTCAGGAGCAGGCAGTGTTTCATTCTGTTGCACATAAGGTCGCTATGAGTCAGAACCAACGGCACCTAACAACAACAACAACAACAACCGTGCATGGAAGGCAGGAATTCTACCACTGCTCCATTGAACAATAATGCTATCATCAAATTTGACCTAATTAGCATTTATCCAGCACTCTACTCAGCAAGTGCATTTTTTTAAAGTTAACATTAAATGCTTACCAAGATACATCATATTTTGGGTCATAAAACAATCTCAGTAAATTTAGAAGAACTCAAATCATACAAAATATATTCTCTAGCCAAAAGAATAAAGTTAAAAACCAACAACAAAAAGATATCTGGAAGATCCATATATAACAAATGGGTCAAAAAATAAATTTAAAAAGGAAATTTAAAAGTATTTTGAAAATGATGAAAAAGAAAACCCATCATATTATAATTTATGGGACACATACAGGCAGCCCTTAAAAATATGTGGCCTATAATAGAAATGAAGAAATGTCTCTAATCAATAATCTCGGCGTTCACTTTAAGGAACCATAAAAAGGACAAATTAACCCAAAGTAAGCAGAAAGAAAAAATAGAGATGAGAGAAATCAATGAAATAGAAAACAGAAAAAAATCTATAGAAAAGATCAACAAAACCAAAACCTAGTTCTTTGTGGAGATCAATAAAATTTCTAAATCTCTACCAAAAGTGATCAAGAGAAAAAGGAAAGAAGACAAACTGTCAATATCAGGGATGATAGAGGTGACATCACTACAGATTCAACAGGTATTAAGAGAAGAAGAGATTACTATGACCAATTACTATATTTTACACAAATAACTCATGCCTTCTACATTTGTTTCCTAACCATACCCTCCCCCAGGAGGTATTTTTGTAAGCACACTATGCTAATTCTTTATAAAAAAAAAAAAAATTATAGCAATGTGTAAAAAACAATTGGCATAGTAGTGCTTACAAAAGTACCCTGCAGGGGGAGGGCATGGTGGGCAAACAAACGTAGGTGAGCATTATATGGGTAAAAATATGGTATACGTTAAAAAATTTGACAACATAGATGAAACGAAAAAAATTTCTTGAAAGGCAAAAACTAACAACTTTTATTCAAAAAGAAATAGATATTGTGGATAGCTCTATATCTATTAAAGAAGTAGAATTTGTAGTTAATGACCTTCCCTCTTCTTCCCAGGGGGAAAAAATGTCCAGGCACAGATAACTTCAAGGGTGAATTATAGCAAACATTTAAATATAAAATAATACCAATTCCACATAAAGACTTTCAGAAAATTGAGGAGAGAGATTATTTCCTACCTCGTTCTGTGGCCCCAGCATTACCTTGACACCAAAACCAGTTTAAGACATTACAAGAAAGTACAAACCAATATTCCTTATTAATATAGATACAAATTCCTTTAATTTCTTTTTAGAAAATTGAATCCAATTATTATATGTATATATAAAGATAGTATATCATAGCCAAGTGGACTTTATCCACCAAGAATGCAAAAGTGGGTTAACACTGAAAATCAATCATTAGAATTCACTATAAGTAACAGAATAAAAAGAAAAGCTATGTGATAATCTTGGTGGATGCAAAAAGAAGCATTTGACAAAGACCAATGTTCATTATTACTTGTAAAACTAAACAAACAAAAACCCTAAGCAAACTGGGATTAGAACGGAACTTCCTAAATCTCATAAAAAGAATTCATAAACACCTACAGGTAGCAACATACTTAATGGTGAAGGAGTGAACGATTTTGCCCTAAGATAAAGAACAAGGAAAGGATGTCTGCTCTCAACACTTCTATTCAACATTGTATTGCAGATTTTTGGTAGTGCATTAGCCAAGAGAAAAATAAAAAATAAAGGGAATCTAGGTTTGAAAGGAAGAAATAAAACTCTCAGATGACATAGTCATTTATGTAGAAAACTCTATGTTTTCTACAAAAGAGCTACTAAAACTAATAAGTTTTAGCCAGATTACAGGTCAAAACCCAAGATCAATAAACAAAAATCAATTTTATTTCTATATACTAGCAACACACAATTGAAAACCGAGATTTTAAAAACAATGGGATCTATTATAGCAAAGGAAAAAATTTAATACTTAGGGAGAAATTTTACAAAAGATGGGCAAGACCTATACACTGAAAATTACAAAACATTACTGAGAAACGTTAAAAAACCAAACCAAACCCACTGCTCTTGAGTCAATTCTAACTTATAGCAACCCTACAGGACAGAATAGAACTGTGCCATATGGTTCCCAAGACTGTAAATCTTTAGGGAATCATACTGTCACACCTTCCTCCAACACCTTTCTCCCACACCTTTCTTACATGCCTTTCTCCTGAGAAGCAGCTGGTGGGTTTGAAATGCCTATCTTTCCATTAGTAGTTGAGTCCTTAACCACTGCTCTACCAGGGCTCCTTCACTAAGACAGTCAAAAACAAAAACAAAAACCAAACCCATTGCCATCGAGCTAATTCCGACTCATAGTGACTAAGACAGTAGAACTGTTCCATAGGGTTTCCAAGGAGCAGCTCTGGTGGCTTCGAATTGGCAACCTTTTGGTTAGCAGTCAAACTCTTAACCACTGTGCCACCAGGGCTCCAGTGAGATATTATAAAGGCATAAATAAAAGAGATATAAACCAAGTTCATGAATCAGAAGATGTCAATTCTCCCCAAATTCATGTATAGAGTCAACACAAATCCAATCAAATCCCAGCAAGCTCCTTTTTCTAGAAATACACAAGCTGATTTTAAATCTAAAATTTATATGGAAATGCAAAAGACCTCAAATAGTCCAAAGAGCTTTGAGGAAGGGGAAAGAAATCTGATTTCAAGATGTAAAAGCTATAATAAATAATCAAGATAGTATTTTATAGTATTGGCATAAAGATAAACATTTAGATAAATGGAACAGAATAAAGAGTGCAGAAACAGATGCACATAAACATGCTCAATTGTTTTTCTACAAAAGTTCTAATTCAGTTCAATGGGGAAATGGAATTTTTTGTTTCAACAAAATGATGCTAGAACAATTGGATTGCAATATGCAAGAAAAGAACCTTGACTCGTCATACTATATAAAAAATTAACTCCAAATGTATCATAGACCTAAATATGAAAACTAAAACTGTTAAACTTTTAGAAGAAAATATTAGTGCACATGGGTTTGGCAAAGATTTCTTAAATATGTTCAAAAATGCTCAAGTTATAAAAATTAACAAATTAGACTCGATCCAAAATAAACTTATTCTTCAAAAGGCAGTTACAGTAATGAAAAGTCAAGTCACATTCAGGGAGAAAACTTTTGCAAAACACGTATCCAACAAGGAGTGGTGTGTAAAATATATAAACTTTTATAATTCAATAATAATAAGCATCCCATTTTAAAAAAGGACAAAATATTTTAACAGATAACTTCACAAAAGAGGATACACAGATTGCAAATAAACATATAAAAAGATGGCCAATATCATTATTCATTAAGAAAATGCAAATTCAAATCAGGAGATACCACTACATGCTCACTAAAAAAAACAAACAAAAAATCTCTTGCCATCGAGTCAATTCTGACTCACAGTGGCCCTAAAGGCCAGAGTAGAACTGCCCCATAGAGTTTCCAAGGAGCGTCTGGTGAATTTGAAATGGTGACTTTTTGGTTAGCACCCTTGGCTCTTAACCACTATGCTGCCAGGCTTTCCATATACTCACTAGATTGGCTAAAATTTAAAAGATTGTTCATGCAAGTTGTTGGCAATGATGTGTGTGAGGTATGGAACCCCCTTGCAGTGGGTGATTGGGCCTTTTGGTCCCGGTTCTGAGAGCAGGACCACATCTGAGGCCAATGAGTAGGGGCCGACCTCACTAAGCGGGATCACCTGAGGGCCCGATGCTGACTAAGCCTCAGGGGGCCATGGCTGGAGAGTATTAACATTCTGCCCTCAGAAGAGGGGTGAAGACATTCCCTGGGGACACGGAAGTTCTGTGCTGAAACACACCTGTCCCCCCGCCCTCCCTTCCGCCCCCCCCCCATATCCTTGCCCCAGGGTGGAGATGTCAAGCTGAGGAATAAGAGATTGAAAGATTCTTTAGAGGAGACCGGCACCAGTAACCATAGAAACCCTGGACCTATAGAAGGCAGAACTGGGAGAAACAGAGGTAGAGGTAGGGGAAAGCAGAAGCCGGCGTTAGCTGGCAGCAGAGTAGTCCGAGAGGAGTGGGCCTAGAACTGTAACGCGCTTAGGGCCACTACAGCACCAGAAGCAATGGAGACTACAGCAGGCCACAGCCAGGAGTGAGCCAGTAGCAGGCCCGGGGTTGCCACAGTGGCAGAAACTCCACCGGAAGCACAAGGGGCCTATCCAGTGTGCTGCATGCTGAGCCTAGGTGCACAGTGCATAAGGGTTGTCCTCAGAACAGTTCTGCTTCCAGAGTTGACAGGACACCGGCCCAATGACCTAAGAGTAAACATTGACTTACCATCATGAAACTGTTATTTAAGAGTGAACATTGATTTTTTTTTTTTATTGTTTGTTATCTACTTTCCATGTGCTAACCTTTTGGAAAGTCTTGTATGTTCTGGCTCTTATCAGACAAAGAGAACATTAGTGAACAGCCTGTTTATGCACCATAATAATAAATTTGTATTGTTTAAAATGCCTGTGGCGTATCACATTGTGGAACAACTGGAACACTGGTGGTATTATTGTTGTGTGCCATGGAGTTGATTTCAATGCGTAGTGACCTTTTACAACAGAGTAGAACTGGCCCATAGAGTTTCCTAGGCTGTAATCTTTACGGGAGCAGATTGCCAGCTCTTTTCTCCTATGGAGCCACTGGTGGGTTCAAACCACTGGCCTTTCGGTTGCCATCACCAGGGCTCCTTGGAACGTAAAATGGTATAATCACTTTGGAAAACAGTTTGGTGGTTTATTAAATAAATACCTACCATATGTACCATCCATTCTACTCTTATGTGTTTATGAAAGAGAAATGAAAACATATTTCCACAAAAAGCACAAAAGTTCACAGCACCTTTACTTGTAATAGTCAAAAACTGGAAACAAAACGTTCATCAATAGGTTAACATATTATAGTAATATCCATACAGTGAAATATGACCCAGTTCTAAGAAGGACTTACTGTAGGTACATGGAACAACATGGATGAATCTTAAAATAATTATGCTGAATGAAAGAAGCCAGACCAAAAAAAAACAGCACATATAACGTGGTTCCATTTGTATAAAACTCTAGAAAATGCAATTTCATCTATAATGACTAAACGCAGAACAGTGGTGGCCCAGGTATGGTGGGACAAGGAGTGGCAGGAGGGAGAGATTACAAAGAAACAGGAGGAAATTTTGAGGGTGATGGGTATGTTTAGTATCTTGATTATTGCAATGGTTACATGGGTATATTAAAAAAAAAAAAAAAAACATTGCTGTCGAGTTGATTCTGACTCATAGCGACCCTGTAGGACAGAGTAGAACTGCCCTATAGGGTTTCCAAGGAGTGGCTGATGGATTTGAACTGCCAACTTTTTGGTCCGCTGCCGAGCTCTTAACCACTGATACGGATATGTCAAATTTTATAGAGTTGTACACTTTTCATAGGTACTATTTTTTCTGTGGTAATTACACCTCAATAAAGTTGAAATCAATTGCTAGGAAAGGACATCATGTTTGGTAAAGTAAAGGATCAGTGAGAATGAGGGAAACCCTCAATGAGATGAATTAACAAAATGGCAGCAACAATAGACTGAAAGATACCAAATGATCATGAAGATTGTATACAAAAAAAAATAACAAAACCAAACACGTTGCCATTGAGTTGATTCTATCGCATAGGGAAGATGGTACAGGACCACAAAACATTTAATTCTTTCATACAACAAGTGGTCATGAGTTGGAGCCAACTCAGTGGCAGCTAACAAAAACATCATGCCTTTTTTCTTCCTCCTCACTAACATGAGGTATTCCTTCATTTTAAACATTTTTATTTTTAAAAAAAGGTAGATCATTGTCATTTTCAATTGTTTCTGTGATTACAAATGAAGCTTATAATATTCAGTTATTTTTCATTTGCATTTCTTATGAATTGTCTGTACTCTTTGCTCATCTTTATTGGTGTGTCTATCTTTTTTATGTATTTTATTATGATTATGCAAGAATGTCTTTCAAGATTTTTCCCATGCAAATATATACTCACCTTAAATAAAAATGGGATCATACTTTTAGCCTATTTCATAACCAGCTTTTTACACTAACATAATGTGAAAATATCTCCATGTCGATAAAGTGAAGCTATATCATAGTTTTAACGGCTGGAGCAGCAATTCTTAATTGTGTTTCTTAACTTAAATCATATTTCAGCTTCAGAAAATGGGATGACGCTTTTCCTTATTTCTAAGGGAGTTGAGAGTAACATCCCAAATCACTTATTTATTTACTACAGCATCGTACTAACAACGGCCGATTCTCCAATGAATGACAACCAGTAATCCCCACCCTTTAAGGAAACTTTATGAAACCGACTTTTGCTGATTTTTTTTAGTTCCCCTAGAACAGTGCTGATAATGAAAGTTTCAGCTAGCCACAGTTCACCTGACAAACTATGAGGGGATCAATTTGCTCCCATTAGTCTCCACCTCATTAAGATCCAAGATAAGGTCCACTCTAGTAAGTGGGCAACCTCTGGCTTTAGTAGAGATGTCTCTTCATCAAGGTCTTAAGAAAAGTAAATCAGCAGCCCTTCCTTAAAGCTCAAAAGAAAATACTTTGATTAAAATTAAAAGCTATTCCTCTTAAAGATCAGATAAAAAAAAAATTGTAATATACTATGAGAAATACAACTATTATTCAGTGTGATGCATTGCTATGACATCAGCAGTGAGAACTCAAAAGTAGAATTTCGGAAGTTAAAGCTATGGTTTACCTAGCAATAGTATTCTAACTTTTTTGCATGTTATCTTTGAGTGACTCTTCATATCCAAGCTCTGTCATCCAATGGTCTGAAAGACCTTCTCAAATTGGAATCAGTAGAACCTTCCTTAAAAGCTTCATTCCATTTTCTTTGAGATTGCGCTTCAAACAACCGAACTATACAAATGAAGGCCATGTTGACTGACTGGCCTCATCAGTTGAATTTTTTCTTTCTCTTTTTTTAATTGTGGTTTAAGTGAAAGTTTACAATTCAAGTTTCTCATACAAAAACTTAGACACACATTGTTATGTGACCCTAGTTGCTCTCCCTATGATGTGACAGCACCCTCCTCCTCTCCACCTTGTATTTCCTGTGTCCATTCAACCAGCTCCTGTCCCTCTCTGCCTTCTCATTTCCCCTCCAGACAGGAGCTGCCCACATAGTCTCATGTGCCTACTTGAGCTAAGAAGCACACTCCTCACCAGTATCATTTTATATCTTATAGTCCAGTCTAATCTTTGTCTGTAGAGTTGGCTTCGGGAATGGTTTTAGTTTTGGGCTGACAGAGACTCTGGGGGCTATGTCCTCTGGGGTCCCTCCAGTCTCAGATCATTAAGTCTGGTCTTTTTACTAGAGTTTGGGTTCTGCATCCCACTTTTTTCCTGGTCCATCAGAGATTCTTTGTTGTGTTCCCTGTCAGGTCAGTCATTGGTGGTAGCCAGGCACCATCTAATTCTTCTGGTCTCAGACTGACTGAGTCTCTGGTTTATGTGGCCCTTTCTGTCTCTTGGGCTCTTATTTTCCTTGTGTCTTTGGTGTTCTTCATTCTCCTTTGCTCCAAGTAGATTGAGACCAACTGATGCATTTTAGATGGCCACTTGCTAGCTTTTAAGGCCCCAGATGCCACTCACCAAAGCGCCATGCAGAACGTTTTCTTAACACACTTTGTTATACCAACTGACCTAGATGTCCCCAGAAACCATGGTCCCCAGACCCCAGCCCCTGCTACTCTGTCCTTCAAAGTGTTCGGTTGTGTTCAGGAAACTTCTTAGCTTTTGATGTAGTCCAGTTGTGCTAACTTCCCCTGTACTGTATGTTGACCTTTCCTTCACCTAATTCTCTCCCCTGCCGCCCACCTTCATAACCATCAAAGAACGTTTTCTTCTGTGTTTAAACTTTTTCTCGAGTTCTTATACTAGTGGTCTCATACAATATTTGTCCTTTTGTGACTGACTAATTTCACTTATTAGCTGAATTTTTTATGTTTTGAAGCCACAGGTCAGATATAAAGCATTATTTTTGAAAGGAGAAAATCAGGAATTGGCTTTACGTAACCAGTCTGTGGCAGCCAGACACTTCAAGATGCTTTTTTTTTTTTAAATGATTAGAAAGACATTGATTATTCAGCAAACACAGGGAGCCTCCTTTCTGCCCTACATAGTGCTGAGTGTTCGTGAGAATGTGAAATTAAGTGCACACACATCTGCCCGTCAGGAGCTGCATGGATGAAGAGACAGGCATGTAAACAGCTTACTTCCTGACAAAGCCACTAGGGTTTTGGTAATAAGAAAGAAAAAGGTTTGCTGTGAGCATAAGGATGCAGTGACTGAGCCTTGCAGGATATGAGAGAAGACTGTGGGAGATGCCATTACAGCATGAGGAGAGAAGCTCACCCATCTTTTGGCACATGTCTTAGTTACCCGTTGTTGTTGTTAGGTGCTGTTGAGTCAGTTCTGACTCATAGTGACCCTATGCACAACAGAACAAAACACTGCCCGGTCCTGCGCCATCCTCACAATCATTATGTTTGAGATCATTGTTGCAGCCACTGTGTCAATTCACCTCGTTGAGGGTCTTCCTCCTTTCTGCTGACCCTGTACTTTGCCGAGCACGACATCCTTCTCCAGGGACTGATCTCTCCTGACAACATGTCCAAAGTACGTAAGATGCAGTCTCGCCATCCTTGCTTCTAAGGAGCACTCTAGTTGCACTTCTTCCAAGACAGATTTGTTCATTCTTTTGGCAGTCCATGGTATATTCAATATTCTTCGCCAACACCACAATTCAAAGGCGTCAATAATTCTTCGGTCTTCCTTATTCATTGTCCAGCTTTCACATGCACATGATGTGGTTGAAATTACCATGGCTTGGGTCAGGCGCACCTTAGTCTTCAAGGCAACATCTTTGCTTTTCAACACTTTAAAGAGGTCCTTTGAAGCAGATTTATGCAATGCAATGTGTTGTTTGATTTCTTGACTGCTGCTTCCATGGCTGTTGATTGTAGACCTAAGTAAAATGAAATCATTGACAACTTCAATCTTTTCTCTATTTATCATGATGTTTTTTGCTTATAGGTCCAGTTGTGAAGATTTTTGTTTTCTTTATGTTGAGGCGCAATCCATACTGAAGGCTGTGGTCTTTGATCTTCATTAGTAAGTGCTTCAAGTCCTCTTCACTTTCAGCAAGTAAGGTTGTATTATCTGCATAACGCAGGTTGTTACTGAGTCTTCTTCCGATCCTGATGCCCAATTCTTCTTCATATAGTCCAGCTTCTCAGATTATTTGCTCAGCATACAGATTGAATAGGCATGGTAAAAGGATTCAACTCTGAAGCACACCTTTCCTCACTTTAAACCAATCAGTATCGCCTTAGTTACCTAGTTCTGTTTTAACGGAAAAACAAGTGGTTGGCTTTAAAGAACGAAATTTATTCTCTCACAGTTCTGGAGGCTAAACATCCTGATCAGGGTATAAGCCACATTGATTCCTTATAGGTAGCTCCAGTTGTTCTTTGATTCCTTGAAGATCCTCGTATGGCATCTGTCTTCCCCTGTGTGTGTGTCTAATGTCTAAGCTGTGTGTCTTTGTCAATCTGCTGTTTTTATAACTAAGAAGTGGCTAGATTTAGAACTCACCTTTTTGGGTATGATCTAATTAACATAGAAAACGCTTTTTCCAAACAGGATTACATCCACACTTAAAGAAGTTAAGATTCCAACACATATTTTGATTTTGGAGGAACACAATTGAAAAAAAAGAATAATTGATGCATTTGAATTGTGGTGTTGGCAAATATTATTGAATATATGATGCACTGCCAGAAGAAGGAACAACTCAGTCTTAGAAGAAATAAAACTGGATATTCCTTTGAAATGAGGATGGAGAGACTTTGGCTCTCTTCCTTTGAACAGATTATTAGGAAAAACCAATCACTAGAAAAGGACATCATGTTTGGTAGAGGGTCAGAGAAAAGGAAGGAAACCCTCAATGAGATGGACTGATACATCAGCCACAACAATGGGCTCAAACATATCAGAGATCATGAAGATGGCTCAAGACCAGGCAAAATTTTTTTTTGTTTAATTTTGCTTTAGGTGAAAGTTTACAGTGCAAATTAGTCTCTCATTCAAAACTTTATACACATATTGTTTTGCGACATTGGTTGGAATCCCCATAATGTGTCAGCACTCTTCCCCTTCCCCTTTCCACACCAGGTTCTCCATGTCCATTTCTCCAGTTGTCCTGCCCTTCCTGCCTTCTCGTGTTTGCTTTTGGGCAAGTGTTGCCCGTTATATCTCATATACTTGACTGAACTAAAAAGCACGCTCCCCACATGTGTCATTGTTTGTTTTATAGGCCTGTCTAATCTTTGACTGAAAGGTGGACTTTGGGAGTGGATTCAGTTCTGAGTTAGCAGGGTGTCTCAGGGCCATACTCTTGAGGGTTCCTCCAGTCTCTGTCAGACCAGTAAGTCTGGCCTTTTTTGTGTGAATTTGAATTTTGTTCTATATTCTTCTCCTGCTCTGTCCAAGACCCTCTACTGTGATCCCTTTCAGAGTGGTCAGTGGTGGTAGCCAGGTACCCCAGGCAATGTTTTGTTATACGTAAGGTTGCTGCCCTAGGTCAGAGTCAGCCTGATGGCATCTAACAACAATAATTTAATCCATAACGTTAAAGTTGGCTTAACCAGTAAGCACCAGTAGGCACTGTTTTACAGTAAGCAAGGTATGTACGAGTGGATTTAATTGTGTTTACCTTTGATGTGGTTAAAAAAAAAAATAAAGGTGAAACTGTGCGCTAGAGATTAGTAAGCACAACTCAGCCCGTGTGTACCTTGCTTCCTGAGTAATCCATCCCTGATAACAGTGCATAACACCAGAAACTGGAAATAACTTTTGTGAGAGATATTTAAAAATCCCAATGATCCTTAAAATAAATTGAAGGAGGAAAGAGCATTTCAAGTAGCTAGGCTAATGATCACTTTCTCCAAAAAGGTGATAAAAGCAATTACACCTTAACAGAAAAGCTCTCGGTCTCTGATATTTCCTCCCCAACCTAACACTTTATCAAACTCCATTCAAATATTAGATGTTTCCAAATAAACTAGAAACTTATAGCTCATTGGAGAGAGCAAGGAATCTTCTACACAGCATGAAATACCTGCGGAAAAAAAGCCCTGAGGCATTAGGATCTGGGCGCTTTCCAGAATAGGCGCCAAGGTGAGTGGGCAGGTAGGAAACAGCAGGACTCCTGGAGGCCCCTGCCTAGATGATGGGGCAGGCACTTTATAGGTATCAGAGCCAGAAAGACTGCAGATGTGAGATTCAAGATGAGAGGAACTTGGACAGGCCAGAAGGTGTAACCACCCAACGCTTGGGTGCAATCAGTGGGCCCAGGAAAGCTCCTCCATTTCCCACACATTGATATGAATTCTGCAAACTCAGGGAAGACATTGGGTTTAAGAATTAGAAATCTTCACAGAGAAGGACACCATGCTTGGTAAAGTAGAGGGTCAGCGAAAAAAAGGAAGACCCTCAATGAGATGGATTGACAAAGTAGCTGCAACAATGAACTCAAGTGTAACAAAGATTGTCAGGATGGTGTAAGACCGGGCAATGTTTCATTCTGTTGTACATAAAGTTGCTATGACTCAGAAGCGACTTGAAGGCACCTAATAACAACAGGAGAGGAGATATGTTGATGATATCTGATCCTTTTCTGAGATCATCTGCTTTTGGTATGAAGGGCACTGAGAGTATGGGAAAGGGAAGCTGAAATGAAGGACTGAGGAATAAGGAAAACCTGGCCAACCCCACAGCGATGCCGCTGCTGCTGAGCAGCTGGACTCGGAGCTCTGGCTGTGTCCATGGGACAGAGGTCAGTTGGGGTCCCTCAGCAGATATGGTGATGTACTCGGCTGATCTTGTAATCCTCCTTGTCTGCAAGACCCTCTGTCAGAGACCCTCGAGCTCTCGGCATGGGAGAAGGGCAGAGAGCTGGCCATCTTGTATCTTAGCACAAAGACGTTAAAATAATTGGGAGATAATTGGTATGCTCTAATTATAATGATGGAGTCCTGGGGTGACCCAAATGATTAAGTACCCAGCTAGTAACTGAAATGTTGGTGGTTCAAATCTATTCAGAGATGTCTTGGAAGAAAGTCCTGGCTATCTAGTTCTGAAAGATAACAGCCCGTGATAACCCTATGGAGCACAGCTCTGCTCTGACACACACAAGGTCACCATGAGTTAGAGTCGACTCAAAGGCAACTGGTTTGGGGCTTCGTTTTGTTTCAACAATAATGATGAATAATAATAAGAAGAAAAGTTGCCGCCAGGTTGATTCTGGCTCATGCGACCCTATAGGACAGAGTAGAACTGTCCCATAGAGCTTCCAAGGAGAGCTTGGTAGATTTGAACTGCTAAAGTTTTAGTTAGCAGCCATAGCACTTAACCACTACACCACCAGGGTTTCCGATGACGAATAGAACAAGGATAACTAGTATCTTTGAAGTAGAGACACAAGGGCCCCCCAAAATTATAATATAATAGAAGAAACCTTCCCTTAAAGGAAAAACTGAATCTACATATTTAAAGAACACTCTAAGCAGAGTATGTTGTAGAAAATTTGATACAAAATAAGCACTCCCAAGATCTATCCTAGTGAATCACTGAACATAAAAAAATTAAGAGAGAAGCCTACCTTTCAACAATGGATTATCTAATATAATAACAAAAGCACAAACAAGAAAAGACTAAATAACTGGGACTTCATAAAAACTACAAATCTTTGTTCATCAAAAGACTTTACCAAAAAAAGTACAGACACAAGCTACCGACTAAGAGAATACCTTCAGAAAGTATATACCCTACAAGACTCTAATAACCAAAATATATGTAAAACTTTGACAACTTAACAACAAAAAGACAACTCAATCATAAAATGAGCAAAGGACTTGAACAGACATTTCACCAAAGAGGACATTCGAATGGCCACCAAACACATGAAAAGATGCTCAGCATCATTAACCATCAGAGAGATCCAAATCAAAACCACAATGAGATATCCTTTCACTCTTACTAGGATACAGCAAAGGGTTTGGTCTGGTTTTGGTTTTAGGATGGCTAAGACTAAAAAAAAAAAAAAAACAGAAAATAACAAATGTTGGCAAGAATGTGGGAAAATTGGAATTGTTATCCAATGGTTCCTTGAAAAACTAAAAACAGAACTACCATATGACCTAGCAACTATACTCCTAGGTATATACCCCAAAGGCTTGAAAGCAGAGACTCAAAAAGAGACTTGTACATCAACATGTCTTTGCAGCACTATTCACAGCAGCCAAAGATAGAAACAATCTAAATGTTCATCAACAGATGAATGGATAAACAAAATGTGGTACATATGATACAATGGAATACTACTCAACCAGTAGGAGAAATGAAGTCTTGATATATGCTACAGTATGAAGGGAGCTTGAAGACATTATGCTGAGCGAAATCAGCCAATAACAAAAGGACAAATATTTTATGACCTTATTAACATAAAAAGACAAGAAAAGGCAAAAGTATAGAGACTAAAGTTTGTTAGTGGTTACCAGGGGCAGGAAGGATGGGGAAGAGAGGGTTAACAGTGATGGAAAATTTTCATTCATTAAGGGTAGGGTTGCACAGCTGATTATTGTAATTGCTGTCAATAAGCTGTACACCTGTAAAAAGTTGAACTGGCAAAAATTGTTGATAGGTATATTTACAAGAACAAAAAAAAAAGACAAAGAAAAAAAAGAGTAGCTGCTGAGGCTACTAGTGTTCGACCAAACACCTCATGAAATCTGGTCCCTTGGTTTAGAACTTTAGGGTCATGGTTTCATAGGACACCTCAGTTAACTGGCCTAATAACATGTTCAGTGCTTCTGTTCTGCCTCCTAATTCATTGTGTAGTGCCTGGGTCTTAAAAGCTTGCAGCTGTCTATCCAAAGCACAATAATTAGTCTCTATTCACCTGGAACAACAGAGGAAGAAGGAGAGTCAGGAACAGGAGGAGGATATGAAATGTGTGGCTAATTGCCTCCATGAACAAATGCCTTCTTTGCCATGAGACCAAAAGAACCGAATGATACCCAGCTACCACTACAGAACATTTTGATCAAAGATTCTATAGAAGAGTCCGGATCAAAAGGGGGAAAATGTAGAACAGAATGTCAAATTCCCATGGACTCTAAACTTTCTGAAGCCATGGAGGGTGGATAAACCCATGAAACTATTGCCCTGAGATAATCTTTAAAACTTAAACCAAAAATATCCACTGAAGTCATCTTAAAACCAAACAGTAGTTTAGCTTAACTAGTAAAAAAGGCCTTCCTTGAGTGTTATACTTGTTTAAGAACTATCTATATGAGATCAAGTTGACAAGAGCAACTGGAAAGAGTAGATAGAAAACTTCGAGGGCAGTGGGTTTTTGTTAACGGGGGAGGAACAACTCAGGGAGGATGAGAATGGTTGCACAACTGGAAAAATGTTATCAATATCACTAAATTGTACATGTAGAAACTGTTGAATTGGTGTATGTTTTGCTGTGTGTACTCTCAACAACAAAATGAATAAAATTTAGAAAAATAAAATTCAGTGAGAATTCCTTAAGCACTTGAAAAACAAACAAAAACATTTACTTAAAAGGCAGATAAATGAAGCTACTCTCATTTTTCTTTACAGTAACATTAAAATCCAGAAACAAATTGAAACAATATCTGTAAATTTCCAAGGGGAAAAAGTGTGAGGCAGAATTTTAGGCCCAGCAATGTGTTGTTTAAGTATAGAAGTGTCAGACATACATTTCACAGACTTGCAAGAACTCAAGAAATATAGCTTGAGTTTTTTTTCCATACTCCTTTATGGAAAAAAAAAAATTGATGTCAAAATCTAGTGGTTCAGGAATGAATGAAGAAATTGTGGTAAAGGGACCTGTTGTGAGTACTGAGCACTGAACTTATACATTCAAATGGAAGCTGAACAATTTTTTTTTTTTTTAATCCCTGAATGGTACAAATGTTTACCACACTTGGTTGCTAACAGGAAATTCAGCAGTTCCAGGCCACCTAGAGGTACCTCTGAAGAAAGACCTGGCAATCTACTTCTGAAAAATCAGACGTTGAAAACCCTATGGAGCACAGTTCTACTCTGACACACTTGGGGTTGCCATGAATCAGAATCGACCAGATGGCAGCTGGTGGTTAAACAATTTGTTATGAACCTAGGTTCATAGTTTATACATACACTGTATAAAACCAAAAACCAAACGCGTTGCTGTCAAGTCGATTCCAACTCATAGTGACCCTATAGGACAGAGCAGAACTGCCGCATAGAGTTTCCAAGGAGCGCCTGGTAGATTTGAACTGCCAACCTTTAGGTTTACAGCCGTATCTCTTAACCACTACGCCACCAGGTTTCCCATATATACTCTGTGTGTGTGTATATATATATATATGAAAGTCTGAATAATTGCTATAAAGAAAATAAATAATATCAGTAGTGTATGGCTAATGGTGGTTATCTTTGAGGGTATGGGCAGTTAAAGGCAGAGAAAAGTAATTTTAAATGTTTTTTTTCTCCAATGTTGTTAGTTCCATCAAGTCAGCTCCAACTCATCATAGCCTATGTATCACAGTCATGTTCCCTTTCCATAATCTTTATTAAACATTATCACTCATGTTGTTGCATGTATCAGTAGTTTATTTATTTTTGTTAAGTAGTATCCCATTTTGGAGCCCTGAAGGCACAGTGGTTAAGAGCTATGACTGCTAACCAGAAGTTTGGCAGTTCAAATCCACCAGCCACTCCTTGGAAACCCTATGGGGCGGTTACACTCTGTTCTATAGGGTTGCTATGAGTCGGAATTGACTTAACGACAATGGGTTTGATTTGCTTTTGCTATTCCATTTATGGATCTACTACAATTTGTTTATATATTCTCCTGTTAATAGATATTTGGATTGTTTTCAGCTTTTGCCTATTATAAATAAAGCCACATTGAGGCTATTGTATCAATCCATCTCATAAAGAGTTTTCCTCATTTTCACTGACCCTCTACTTTACCAAGCATGATGTCTTTTTCTAGCAACTGGTCTTTCCTGATGACATGTCCAAACTAAGAGAGCCTAAGTCTTGCCATCTCCCCTCCTAAGGAACATTACAGTTGTATTTCTTTTAATACTATTTGCCTGTTTTTCTGGAGGTTCATGGTATGTTCAATAATCTTCACCAACACCACAATTCAAATGCATCAATTTTTCTTCTGTCTTCTTTTTCATTTTCCAGCTTTCACATAAATATGAGATGATTGAAAAGAACATGGCTTGAGTCAGGCACACCTTAGTTGTCAAAGTGGTATCTTAGCTCACTGAACTTTAAAAAGGTCCTTTTCAACAGTTTTGCCCAATGCAATATGTCATTTGATTTCTTGACTGCTGCTTCTATGGGCATCCATGGAATCCAAGTAGAATGAAATTCTCGACATCAATTTTCTCTCTGTTTATTATGACATTGTCTGTAGGTCCAATTGTGAGGATCTTTGTCTTCTTTTTGTTCAAGTGTAATCCGTACTGAAGGTTGTGGTCTTTTACCTTTATCATTAACTACTTCAAATTGTCTTCTTTTTCAACAAGAAAGGTTGTGTCATCTGCATATCGCAGGTTGTTAATAAGTCTTTCTCCAATCCTGATGCTGCATTCTTCTTCATATAGTTTGGTTTCTCAGATTATTTGTTCAGTATACTGTATTGAAGGTATAACTTACATGTAATAAAATGCATAAAATATAAGTGTACGATTTTATTAATTTTGACAAATGTATAAAACTATCCCAGTCAATAAATACAGAACATTTACATCACCCCAGAAAGTTCCCTCATGCTTCTTTCAATTAACTCCCAACAACCCATGGGCACCTATTGTTTTGATTTCCGTTACCTGTTTTAAAACTTTATGGAAAAGGAATCATATGTGTTTGGTTTCTTCCACTCAACACAGTTTTGAGATTCACTCATGTTTTTGCATATATCAGTAGTTTGTTTTTTATTGTTGAGTAATATTCCATTCATGGATCTACTACAATTTGTTTATACATTCTCCTGTTAATAGATATTTGAACTCTTTCCAGATTTTGCCTGTTAGAAATAAAGCTACTGTACACATTCTTGTTGATTTTAGTATCTCTTGGGTAAATACCTAGCAATGAATTTTCTGGAATACGATGTAGTTGTACATTTAACTCTATCACGAATTGCCTAACAGTTTTCAAAGAGATTGTGTCATTTCGATAGAGAGTGCCATATGCTAAACATTCTCTCCAACATTGTTAGACTTTTTTACTTTAGCTGTTCTCCTGGGCGTACGGTGGTATCTTTTGATGGTTTTAATGCATTTATCCAGTGAAAAATGATGTTGTTGTTGAAGGAGTCCCTAGGTGGTACAAACGGTTAGCACACTCAGCTGCTAACTGAAAGGACAGAGGTACAAGTCTACCCAGAAGTGCCTCAGAGGAAACTCTTGGCAGCCTACTTGAGAAATATCAGCCATTGACAACATTATGAAGTACAGTTCTACTCTGACACATACAGGGTCACCATGAGTTGGAATCCACTCTATGGCAACTGATTTTTAATGACATTGAGCTTTTTTTTTTTTTTTTTAATGTGTTTATTGGTCATTCACATATCTTCCTTTGGAAAAGACCTGTTCACAATTGTTTTGCAAATATCTTCACCAAGCTTGTGGTTTGCCTTTGAAGTGTCTGACAAGTTTTCTTTTGAAAAGCAGGTGTTTTCAATTTTACTGCAGTCCAATTTATCACTTTTTTCTTTTATACTTAGTGCTTTTTAATGCCCTTTAATGAAATTTTTGCTTACTGAAAGTTAAAGAAGACAATCTTTGTCTCACTAGGAGTTTTTTGTCTGTTTTTGTTTTGTTATTTTATATGAACATTCAGTGGTCTAAGCATCATTTATTGAAGGCTTTGCCCTTCGTATTAAATCACATTGTCACCTTGGTTGAATGATATTTTTGTGAATTTATTTTGAGACTCTTTATTCTCTACCACTGATCCATTTGTCTATCCTAATGCAAATACTACATGATTTTGATTACTTCAGCTTTATAATAGGTCCTAAAATCAGGTAGGTAAGTCTTCCAACTTTGTTTCTTTTTTCCAAAAATTTTGGCTGTCACCTAAAAAACAACTTAGGAATAAACCTACAAAGGGATGTAAAAGACCTATACAAAGAAAACTACAAAACACTACTGCAAGAAACCAAGAGACCTACATAAATGGAAAAAAGTACCACACTCATGGATAGGTAGATCAACGTAGTGAAAATGTTGATTCTACCCAAAGCAATCTACAAATGCAATGCAATCCTGATGCAAATACTAACAGCATTCTTCAACAAGACGAAAAAACTAATCATTAACTTTCTATGGAAAGGAAAGAGGTCCCAGATAAGTAAAGCACTATTGAAGAAGAAGAATAAAGTAGCAGGCCTAGCACTATCTGATCTCAAAACCTACTTTACAGCTACAGTAGTCAAAACAGCCTGGTACTGGTGTAATGACAGACACATCAACCAACAGAACAGAATCAAGAACCCAAATGTAAATCCATTCACCTATGGCCACCTGATCTTCAATGGAGGCCCAAAGTCCATAAAATGGAAAAAACACAGCCTTTTTAACACATGGTACTGGCAAAACCACATGTCTATCTATAAAAAAATGAAATACGACATATACCTCACATCATACACAAAAACTAACTCTAAGTGGATCAAAGACCTAAATATAAAACTTACAACTATAAAGATCATAGAAGAAAAAATAGAGTCAACATATAGGATACAAATCATAACTAACAAGACACAAACACCAGAAGATCTTCTAAAAATTAGATCTAGGATCTTCTAAAAATTAAATACTTATGTTCATCAAAAGACTTCACCGAAAGAATAAAAGGAGAACCTGCAAACTGGGAAATAAAATTTGGCTATGACATATCTGACAAAGGTCTAATCTCTAACATCTATAGGAAAATCCAACACCTCTACAACAAAAAGACAAATAATCCAACTAAAAAATGGGCAAAGAACATGAACAGACACTTCACCAAAGACATCAAGGTGGCTAACAGACACATGAGGAAATTCTTGAGATCACTAGCCATTCAACCCATTGCTGTCGTGTCAATTCTGACTCATAGCAATCCTGTAGGACAGAGTAGAACTGACCCACAGGGTTTCCAAGGAGTCGCTGGTGGATTCGAACTGCCAGTGTTTTGGTTAGCGGTCATGGCTCTTAACCACTGTGCCACCAGGGCTCCCACTAGCCATTAGAGAAATGCAAATCGAAACTACATTGAGATATCATCTCACCCTGACATTACTAGCACTAATCAAAAAAACAGAAAACAACAAATTTTGGAGAGGCTGAAGGAAAATTAGAACTCTTATGCACTGCTGGCGGGAATGCAAAACGGTACACCCATTTTGAAAAATGATATGGTGCTTTCTTAAAAAGCTAGAAATAGAAATACCGTATGATCCAGCAATCCCACTTCTAAATATATCCTAGAGACATAAGAGTCATCATACAAATAGACATATGCACACCCATGTTCATTCCAGCATTATTCACAAGAGCAAAAAGATGGAAAAAACCTAAGTGTCCATCAACAGATGAGTGAATAAACAAACTATAGTATATACACACAATGGAATATTACACAATAAAGAACAATGATGAACCTGTGAAACATCTCACAACACAGATGAATCTGGAGGGCATTATGCTGAGTGAAATAAGTCAATCACAAAAGGACAACTACTATATGAAACCTTTATTATAAAAACAAATGAAAACGCTTACATACAGAAAGAAACAATCTTTGATAGTTACGAGGGAGGGGAGGGGTGGGGACAGAAAAACACTAACTAGACAATAAATGAGTGGTAACTTTGATGAAGGGTAAGACAGTACAGGATACTGGGGAGGTCAGCACAGCTTGACCAAGGAAAAGTCATAGAAGCTTCATAGACACATCCAAACACCCCGGGGGACCAAATACTGGGCTGAGAGCTAGGGACCATGGTCTCGGGGAATATCTAGCTCAATTGGCATAATATAGTTTATAAAGGCCAGCAATACACCTTCAGGTGCCTACCTCAGAGGTACTTCAACTCTCCAGCCCTGTGTCATAATTTAATCCACAAGGACCTTGATTGCCCTTCCTTTCCACGAGATGTCACACTGGTCCATTACATTGACGACATCATGCTGATTGGACCTAGTAAGGAAGAAATGTCAATGACTCTGGACTTATTGGTAAAACAGTTGAGTGCTAGAGAGTGGGAAATTAAACTCACAAAAATTCAGGGGCCTTCCACCTCAGGGAAATTTGTAGGGGTTCAGTGATGTGGAACATGTTGAGGTATTCCTTCTAAAGTGAAGGATAAGTTATGGCATCTGGCCCCTCCTACAACTGAAAAAAAGGCACAATGCCTAGTGGGCCTCTTTGGATTTTGGAGGTAACATATTCCTCATTTGGGTGTGCTACCCCAGCCTATTTATCAAGTGACTAGAAAAGCTGCTAGTTTTGAGTGAGACCCAGAACAAGAGAAGGGTCTGCAACAGATTCAGGCTGCCGTGCAACCCAACATGTCCCTTGGGCCGTATGATCTGGCTGATCCAATGGTGCTTGAAGCGTCAGTGGCAGATAGAGTTGCTGTTCGGAGTCTTTGGCATGCTTCTACTGGTGAATTACAGCACAGACTCTTAGGGTTTTGGAGCAAAGCCCTGCCATCCTCTGCAGATAACTACTCTCCCTTTGGGAAACAGCTTTTGGCTTATTATGGGCCTTAGTAGAGAATAAAACTTATCCTTGGGACACCAAGTCACCATGCGACGTAAGCTGCCCATCATAAAGTTGGATATGCACAGCAGCACTCCTCATTAAATGGAAGTGGTTATACGAGATTGGGCCCAAGCAGGACCTGAAGACACAAGTTGCATGAGGAAGTGACCTAAATGTTCATGGTCTCTGCTCCTGTCATATTACCTTCCATCTCCCAGTCTGCATTTATGACCTCTTGGGAGTTTCTTATGATCAGGTGACTGAGGAAAACTCACGCCTGATTTATAGATAGTTCTGCACAATATGCAGGCACCACTCTAAATTGGACAGTGGCAGCACTATAGTGCCTTTCTGGGACTTCCCTGGGTAATCCTCCAAATGCACAGAACTTTGAGCAGTGCACCTGGTTGTTCACTTTGGAAGGAGAAACAGCCAGATGTGTGATTATATACTGATTCATGGGCTAGGGACAATTGTTTGGCTGGACGTTCAGGGACTTGGAAGGAACAAGATTGGAAAATTGGAGACAAGGAGGTATGAGGAAGAGGTATGTGGATAGACCTCTCTGAATGGGCCAAGGAAGTGAAGATATTTTGTGTCTCATGTGAATGCTCAACAAAGGGTGACCTCAGCAGAGGAGGATTTTAACAATCAAGTGGATAGGATGATGCGTTCTGTGGAAACCTGTCATTCTCTTTCCCCAGATTCTCCCGTCATTACTCAATGGTCTCATGAACAAAGTGGCCATGGTGGCAGGGATGGATGTTATGCATGGACTCAGCAACATGGACTTCCACTCACCAAGGCCGACTCGGCTACAACCACTGCTGAGTGCCCAATCTGCCAGCAGCAGAGACCAACACTGAGTCCCCTCTATGGCACCATCCCTCAAGGTGATCAGCCAGCAACCTGGTGGCAAGTTGATTACATTGGACTACTTCCATCTTGGAAAGGGCAGTGTTTTGTTCTTACTGGAATAGACTCTTTCTCTGGATATGGATTTGCCTTCCCCACACGAAATGCTTCTACAAAACTACCATCCATGGACTTACAGAATGCCTTATCCACCATCATGGTATCCCACACAGCATCGCTTTGGATCAAGGGACTCACTTCACAGCAAATGAAGTGTGGCAGTTGGCCCAAGCTCATGGAATTCACTGGTTTCACCATGTTCCCCATCATTCTGAAGCAGCTGGCTTGACAGAACAATGGAACAGCCTTCTAAAGACACAATTATAGCACCAGCTAGGTGGCAATACCTTGCAGAGTTGGGGCAATGTTCTCCAGGAGGCTGTATATACTCTAAACTAGTGTCCAATATATGGTGCTGTTTCTCCAATAGCCAGGATTCACTGGGCCCAGGAATCAAAGGATGGAAATGGGAGGAGCACCACTCACCATTACCCCTAGTGACCCACTCAAAAGATTTTCGCTTCTTGTTCTCGCCAACTTATGCTCTGAGGGTCTAGGTCTTAGTTCCAAAGGGAAGAATGCTCTCACCTGGAGACACATCACTGATTCCATTGAACTGGAAGCTAAGAATGCCACCTGGCCACTTTGGGCTCTTTGTGCCTCTGGATTAACAGGCATAGTAAGGAGTTACCATACTGGCTGGTGTGATTAATTCTGATTACCAAGAGGAAATGGAATTGATATTACATAATGGAGGACTGTAATTGTTATGAGTATTTCTGCTTTGTATGTGTGCATCAAATATTTTTGTTTTCTTCACTTATAAAATATAAGATGTAAACAGATCTAGTGCATTTTAGGTTGTATGTGTGTTTGTTGTATCATGTCAGGCACAAGTATGACTTTATAATTGTCTTTATTCAGAGATTATGCATGGTTTAAGGAGATGTGTACAAGTGCTGAGTTGACAAGAGGTGAAATATGATGGTTAACATTGTGTGTCAGCTTGGCTGGGCCATGATCCCCAGTTGTTTTCCTGGATCCTGCAGCTAGCCCTATTCATCTGACCTCAGTTCTTTGGGCTTGGGCTAGCAGTCTTCCGTGCTGATCTTGGGATTTAACAATCTTCACAGCCTGTGAGCAAGAGCCCTGCTGTCTGACCTGCCATCTTGGGTTTGCTGGCCACTGTGGTTACATGAATCAGAAGCCTCCAGTCTGACTCACAGGCTTGAGGCGTTCCAGTCTCTTCAACCATGTGAGCCATTTCCTTGACATAAATCTCTCTATATATGTGTACTCATTACTGGTTTTGCTTCTCTCAAGGACTCAGCCTAAGACACCATCTGAGATACCACTGGCCCTACCCTGTCTGGAGCAAGGGAAAATGAAGAAAACCAAAGACACAAGGGAAAATTTAGTCCAAAGGACTAGTGAATCACAACTACCACAGCCTCCACCAGACTGAGTCCAGCATAGCTAGAATGTGCCCGGCTACTACCACCAGCTGCTCTGACAGATCATAATAAAGGATCCCAGATGGAGCTAGAGAAAAATGTAGAACAAAGTTCTAACTCACACACACACACACACAAAAAAAAAAAAGAACCAGGCTTACTGGTCTGACAGAGACTGGAGAAACCCCTTAAGTATGGTCTCTGGGTACCCTTTCAACTTAGTACTGAAGTCATTCCTAAGGTTCACCCTTCAACCAAAGATTAGACAGGCCCATAAAACAAACAATAACACACGTAGCTCAATCATGTATATGAGGCTAAATGGGCACAACAGCCCAGGGGCAAGGAGGAGAAAGCAGGAGAGAAGGTGCATGGCTGTGTTCTAATAAAATTTTATTTGCAAAAAAATAGGCAGCAGGTCTGATTTGGCCTGTCTGTCCTACTTCGATAACTAAAGTTACTAATTTGAGACCTTTCTTCTTTTCTAATATAGGTACTTAGTGCTATAAATCTCCCTTTAAGTACTCTTTTAGCTGCATCCACAAATTTTGATAGGCCATGTTTTCATTTTTATTCAGTTAAAAATATTCTCTAATTTATTTTGTTATTTCTTTTTTGACTCAAGAAATATTTAAAAGTGTGTTATTTAATTTCTAAAATATTTGGGAACTTTCCTGATGTCTTGCTGTGACTGATTTCTAATTTAAATCCATTCTGGTCAGAGAATATGTTCGGCATGATTTGAATTCTTTTGAACTTACCGAGACTTGTTTTATGGCCCAAAACATGAATTTATTGAGGTTTGTTTTATGGCCTACAATATATTTTATCTTGAAAAATTTTCCATGTGCACTTGAAATAAATTTCTGTTCTGCTATTTTTGGATGGAGTGTTCTGTAAATGTCAATTAGATCAATTTGATTGATAGTGTTATTCACTTTCTCTCTATTATTCCTGATTTTATGTCTACCTTTTCTATCAGTTATTGAAAGAGAGATGTTGAAATCTCAGACTATAATAGTAGACTTCCTTTCAGTTTTATCAATTGTTGCTTCATGTGTTTAAAAACTTTATTATTAGGTGCATAAACATTTTTACTGCTACTTCCTGTTGATGTAATGACCTCTTTTTCATTAGGAAATGACTCTCTTTATCCCTGGTAATATCCTTTGCTTATTCTACTTTTTCTCATACTAAAATAGTCACTTCAGCTTTCTGTTTATTATTGTTAGCATGAAATATCTTTTTCCAGCCTTGTGCTTTTCACCTATTTCTGACTATATTAACAGTATTTTTATGGTTTATTGCCTTTGATGACTTATTTAGCTGTGTCTGTTTTGTTTTTTAGTTGTTGCTTTACATTTTATAGTATGTATGTTTAATTTTTCAAGGAGCCCTGCTGGTGCAACAGTTAAACACTCAGCTGCTATCCAAAAGTTTGGCAGTTTGAACCCGCTTAGAGTCTCTGCAGGAGAAAGACCTGGCAATCTACTCCCATAAAGATTACAGCCTGCAAAACCCTATGGGGCAGTGCTACTCTGTCACATGGGGTCACTATGAGTCAAAATTAATTCAGCAGAACCCAACGATAAAAACAACATCTTTAATTTATCAGAGAACACCTTAAAATAGGAGCCCTGGTGGCACAGTGGTTAAGAGCTTGGCTGCTAACCAAAAGGTTGGCAGTTTGAATCCATGAGCCACTCCTTGGAAAACCTATGGAGCAGTTCTCTGTCCTCTAGGGTCACTATAAGTTGGAATCAACTCGATGGCAACAGGTTTGTTTGTTTCAGGTTCCCAAATACCCACTGCCATCGAGTTGATTCCAACTCATAGCGATCCTATAGGACAGGCTAGAACTGCTCCATAGAGTTTCTAAGGAGCTCCTGGTGGATTCGAACTGCTGATCTCTTGGTTAGCAGCTGTTGCACTTAACCACTATGCCACCAGGGTTTCCTGTTTCAGGTTCTGGACCTTAAAATAGTATAATACCTGTGATGGTTAAGATTGTGTGTCAACTTGGCTGGGCCATGGCTCTCAGTGTTTCGGCAGTCATATGATGTTGTGATCACTTCCCTGTTGAGATTTGATATGTGATCACCCCCAAGATGGGATCTGCTGTGAGTAGTCAATCAGTTGAAATGGAGTTTCCTTGGGTGCGTGGCCTGCATTCAGATATAAGCATATGTTCTGGCTTTAGCCTGCTCTGGATCCTGCAGCTGGTTCCTGTTCATCTGACCTTGGGTTCCTGAGACTTGAACTAGCAGTTTACCTTCAGCCTTGCCTGCCAATCTTGGGGTTCATCGATTTTCACAGCCTGTGAGCAAGAGGTCTGCTCTGCAACTCGCCAATCTTGGGTTCACCAGCCCCTGTGGCTATATGAATCAGGAGAAGCCTCTCTCATGGTCCACGAACTTGGGACGTTCCAGCCTCTATAACCTTGTAAGCCATTTCCTTGATACAAATCTCTCTATGTATTTATATGCTTTACTGGTTTTGCTTCTCTGAAAACCCAGCCTAAGACAATACTTTTCATACATAAGAAGAGTACACTTATATTTAACCCCTCTTGGGCTTTGTCCTGTTTTATTTCTATTTGAGTTATAAACACCACAATACATTTTTGTTGCTTTTACTTTAAGCAGTAAATACCTTTTCAAAAGATTTTTATTTTTCTGAATTTTATTTATTTTGTTGCTGTTGAGAATATAATAGTGGTCTCATATAGTATTTGTCCTTTTGTGATTGCCTTATTTCACTCAGCATAATGCCCTACAGATTCATCCATGTAGTGAGATATTTTGAGGATTCAACTTTGTTCTTCATTGTTGCATAGTATTCCATTGTGTATATATACCATAATTTGTTTATCCATTCATCTGTTGATAGGCACTTAGGTTGCTTTCATCTTTTTGCTATTGTGAATAATGCTGCAATGAACATAGGTGTGCATATGTCTATTCGTGTGACGGCTCTTATTTCTCTAGGATATATTCCCAGGAGTGGGGTTGCTGAATCATATGGTATTTCTGTTTCTAGTTTTATGAGTCAGAATCAACTCAATGGCAGCAGGTTATATCATTTTCCATAATGGTTGTACCGTTTTACATTTCCACCAGCAGTGCATAAGAGTTCCAAACTCCTGGCAACTTCTCCAACATTTGTTATTTCTCGTTTTTTTTTTTTTTTTTTATTAGTGCCAGTAATACTGCGGTCAGATGGTATCTCAATGTAGTTTTGAACTTCATTTCTCTAATGGCTAATGGAGCCCTGGTGGTACAGTGGTTGAGAGCTCAACTGCTAACCAAAAGGTCAGCAGTTCAAATCCACCAGCCACTCCTTGGAAACCCTATGGGGCAGTTCTACTCTGTCCTATAAGGCTGCTATGAGTCAGAATTGACTCCATGGCAATGGGTTTGGTTTGGTTTGGTTTGGTTTTTAATGGATAATGATTGCAAGCATTTCCTCATGTGTCTGTTAGCCACTTGAATGTCTTCTTTGGTGAAACGTCTGTTCATACTCTTTGCCAATTTTTTAATTGGATTATTTGTCCTTTCACTTTGAAGTGTTGCAATATCTTATAGATTTTAGAGTTTAGAACCTTGTTGGAAATGTTGTAGCCAAAATTTTTTTCCCCGATCTATAGGGCCTCTTTTTATTCTTTTGATGATGTCTTTTGATGAGCCTAAGTGTTTAATTTTTAGGAACTCCCAGTTATCTAGTTTATTTCCTTGTGTTTGTGCATTGCAGTTATGGTTTGTAGCCTATTATTTGTATATTAGGGACCCTAGTGCTACCCTTATTTTTTTCTTCTATGATCTTTATAATTTTTGGTTTTATATTTAGGTCTTTGATCCATTTTGAATTAGTTTTTGTGTATGGTGTGAGGTATAGGTCCTATTTCATTTTTTTACAGATAGACGTCTAGTTTTGCCAGCACCATTTATTAAAGAGATTGTCTTTTCCTCACTTAATGAACTTTAGGCCTTTGTCAAAGATCAGCTGACCATAGGTGGATAGATTTAATTCTGGGGTTCTCAATTTCTGTTCCATTGATCTATGTGTCTGTCATCGTACCAGTACCATGCTGTTTTGACTACTGTGGCTGTATAGTAGGTTCTGAGATCAGGTAGCATGAGGCCTGCTACTTTGTTCTTTTTCAGTAATGCTTTACCTATCCGGGGCCTCTTTCCTTTCCATATAAGGTTAGTGATTAGTTTTTCCATCTTGTTGAAGAATGCTGTTGGTGTTTGAATCAGGATTACATTGTATCTGTAGATCACTTTGGGTAGAATTGACTTTTTCACAATGTTGAGTCTTCCTATCCATGTCTACTCTGAGAATTCTACATGTCTTGACCCTCTCCCCGTTGCCCCGCCACCCAATTCCTGACTCTATCTTCTAGGCCATGTCTCCTCTCCCTGTGATATGGCCTAGAAACTTTCTCCAAGCAGTAGGACAATCATAAGGCTCACCTTGGCTGTATCCCTTCAACCAGAGATCACTCTCCTATGTTGTCTGTTGCCCAGTGATTGAAAACTGTAAATTTTTTTTTTCCATTTTGTTTAAGGGAGAAGGTAAATCTGTTCCCTGTTCAGGGCTTCAAACTGGTTTGTTCTGGTTCAAATCCCTGCTGAGAATTTGCATTGCTCCCCCAGACATAGTAAATCATAATCTACTTTTTAACAAGATCCCCAGGTGATTCTCATGTATAATAAATTATGAGAACCACTGCTGTTCTTGTGGTTCTCAGAAATGGTCCCAAACCAGCAGCATTAGCATCACCTGGGAACTTGTCAGAAAGGCAAATTCTCAGCAGGAGTTCAAACCTGAAATGGTTTGAAGCCCTGTCCCTGTTATTCCATCCTGATCAGAGAGGTAAGTCCTGCTTCATGTATTTTGAAGCTCTATCATTAGCTGTATTTACATTTAGGATTTTCTTGAAGACAGTCTCTGAAAATAAATAAGTATATACATGTACATTTCTTTATCTTTCTTTTTAAAATTTAGCAAGGATTGTTTGGCTGGCGGTGTTGTGAGACATTTTAATTTTCTTCTTAAATCTTTTCAGCACTTAAAAAAAGGTAATGGGTGGTACTATTTTACAAACAAAAATATGAGCACTGTCATAGATAGTTGTGTTAAATCATACAAAATAATTTTGTCATTCCAAACAAAATACACAAAGACATTATAGAGTCAAGTATAAGGTGCATGAGTTTTGAGGAAATTTTATATTGCCACAGGTTGCTTCACACTGTACCCTCAGCCCTCCTGGAAGCATACACTTGCCTTTGTTAGTACAGGCATATCAGTTGAAAAGCTTGAGAGTAAGTGCCTCATGGTGCTCTCCTATGTCTCACTTGCAAATATGCTACAGTCCAGGGACCTAGTGGAATCCATATTCCTATTTGGGGAAAAAGATCTGCTTCCAGTGCTTTTACTCTTTCTCTGCATAGAAGGCACTGATATCCAGGAGCCAACCTGGATAGAGTTCTCAGTCAGCGTTTGGGAGCTTGACTTATACTCTCAGTCTCAAAGAGTCAGTCGCTAACTCAGGTTTGACTTTCTCCCATAAAGAAACTCAGCCTTGCTGTCACACTCTGCTTTTGGTTATAAATTCCAGCCTCAGTGAGTGTTCTTGGAAAGGAACCAGACCTTGGTTCACTCATGTGTGATTCCATTGTTTTTCCTCCAGCCACATTTGGAAAAAAAAAAAAAAAAAGTCCCTACTAATTCTGACAAGCACCAGCATGTTTTGCCTGGACTTCCACAACACTTAAATGTGAGAAATGTGTTTACCTATTTTTCTACATCATAATTAATCTGACTGGGGGCCTCAGGTAAATTCAGTCTCTGCCATTTTAAAATAAACTCAGTCTCTGTCAACCTCTCCTTCCCTAAGGTTGTTTGTACTTAAAAACTGGGAACTTCTGTTGTACTTGGAAAATGGGAAATGTTTTGATTATTATCTACAATTCTGGTCCTTACCATTTTCAATCACCACCATACCTGTGGCCTCAGAGTCACTCTTTGCTGTGGTATCACCAAATGAGTGCAGTGTAGGCCATGGAAGCCTCAACTGCTGCTGTTGTAACTTTTGTACCCTCCCCTCTTTGGGCCCTGCATATGAAGCATTACCAGTTTCCACCATTTTCAGAAACACCAAAACCTCAGGCTTCTTTCCAGTCTCCTGGGGTTGACTAGTCCCTTCATCAACTTCTGTCTCCACCTCTTGGAAAGGATGGTTTGATCCATAGCATCAATAACAGCAAGCCCCCATCAGTCTGAAACACAAAAATTATTTACTTATTCCTAAGGACTGATAGGAGACCTGGTGGCACAGTATTTAAGAGTTTGGCTACTAACCAAAAAGCCAGAGGTTCAAATCCACCAGCTGCTCTTTGAAACCCTTTGGGGCAGTTCTACTCTGTCCTATAGGGTCATTATGAGTCAGAATCAACTCGATGGCAACAGGTTTGTTTTTTTGTTTGTTTGTTTGTTTTTAATGGCTAATGGGAGCCCTGGTGATGCAGTGGTTAAGAGCTCAACTGCTAACTGAAAGGTCAGCAATTTAAATCCACCAGCTGCTCCTTGGAAACCCTGTAGGGCAGTTCTACTCCATCCTATAGGGTCACTATGAGTTGGAATCGACTTGATGGCAACGGATTTGGTTTGATTTTGGTTTTAAGGATGGATAACCAGGAAAAGGGAATGCATTAATTCAGGAACCTGAGAAACAGACCTCAAAACATGCAAGATGCTTTTTGGAGGGAAGAGCAGGAGCGTGAGGGGAGAATCTTCAGGCTATGCCACAGGTCTAACATCTCCGAAGGAGAGAGTGAAGAAAGAACTCCAAGAAGAGTCTTAGACTGCAGCACAGTTTCAAGAAAGGTTTGGCGAGCCCATTGGCAGTATTCAACCCGAAATCATCTACTGGAGGGTCCTGCATCTAACTGGGAAGATCTGGCTGAGCACCCACGCCGTGGTTAGTCACTGGCTGGGGGCAGTCTTCAGGAAGTGTGGTCTCAGGGTAATCGCAGCTATGGATCCCATATGGACCTTGGGAAGAACTTCCAAATTGTCAACAGCATCTGAACTCTATCTCCGGTTAGTATTGGAAGTGCCTGGAGAAAAGAAAATGCTTTTATCACTTGGTGGTTTGCAGCTGCTGCAATCACCAAGGAGCACATCTCGCTCTTTCTGTCATGAGTCACCAGTGTCTGATGTCACCACTCACCATAAAAAGACCTTCCACACACTGATCATGCTGTCCTTCACAGCAATGGCATCTGTCAAAACAACACTGGCCAGTTTCTCTGAACTCCCTGAACCACAGAGGGACACACTGGTCCAGCAGAACAGTCCAGGGTTATCGTAAAGAACCAGTTGCCCTTGACTCTGACTCCTGGCGGCCCTGTGTGTGTCAGAGTGGAGCTCTGCTCCACAGGGTTTTCAGTGGCTGGTATTTTGGAAGTAGATTGCCAGCACTTTCTTCCGAGGCACCTCTGGGTGGACTTGAACTTCCATTAATCCGTTGATGGGCACTTACGTTGTTTCCAACTTTTTGCTATTTTGAAGGCTCTGAAGTTGCCCAGGTGTGCATCTGCTGCCCGTGGCTGGGCTCTCCCAACGTGAAGGTTCCTGGGCAGCCAGGTTGGGGTAGCTGTGCACATACATGAGCCCAGGTTCTGACCACCCCATAGCAGAACTGGAGTGCATAATTAATTAAATTAGTCCCAGAGATATTTATCAAAGGTATACCTAGGAGGTACTTGTAACAAAGCACTTTAACCTAAAGAACTGACAAAATATGCTACTCGTCCCTATTTGTTTAATTAATTCATTTATTTATCATAAACCCATTGAGGTCCTGCTCTATGCTAAGCCCTCTACCCGCACTGGGGATACAAGGATGAATAAAGGGGTGGCGTGGTGGTTAAGTGCTTCAGCTGCTAACCTAGAGGTCTGCACTTCAAATTCACCAGGCACTCCTTGGAAACTCTATGGGGCAGTTCTACTCTGTCCTATAGGGTCGCTATGAGTCGAAATCGACTGGACAGCAGTGGGTTTGGTTTTTGGAATAGACCAAGGGAGGAGCTTGGTCCCCCGTTACAGTCATGGAAGAGGAACCAAAAGGAGTGGGTAAAGTAGAGACAGATTTAAGACTCAGCCATCTCTGAGCACCTACTCTATGCCAGGCAGTGCCGATTACATTATTTGAGGGCCCAGTGGAACATAAAAATGCAAGATCACTTATTCAAAAAGCAGGAAAAATCTTTTGCCTTTCCTCCTTTCTCTCTTGATCCCTCTCATGACCTCAGCACATTTCCAAGAAAGGTTCAGGAAGACCAGTGGAAGTCCTGAGCCAAATCCACCTATTGGAGGAGACCTGTATTGTACTAGAATGGGTCTGGCTTTGGGGTTCTCGAAATAAGGTGAGTGCAGGCCCTCAGGGAGCCTGGGGTCATGCTCTGTGACCAGGCACCATGACACTGCCCAAGTCCCCAGTGGGGACAGAGGATGGCAGTGGTTGTTGGGTGGGGTCAGAGGAGCAGGCAGCTGAGAACCATCCCAGGGATGTGGTATAGGTGGAACCACACATGAGACAAGGCTCAAGGTCCCCAGCACGTGTTCCACTGTCCTATCGGACTACACTTACAAAACACAATTCAAAGATAAAATTACGAAAAACTTCAAGACAGCAAACACAACATAAACCCCAAGTGCAGCATTCTTGTGAGTATGAGGCCTTGGGTGACTGCATGGTCACATCCTCATGCTGACCAAGGTCACTGGCCTTGGATGGCTACACATGCACATGCCCTGGTTGGACCTTGTGCTACAAAAATGAGTTAGATGCAATCCCCACCCCACCCACTGTGACACGGCAAGGAACTACAGGGATACTCTTGGGACCCAAGGGAAGATTTGACAGCAGAAGTGAGGTCATATCTGAAGTGTAAGCAGCTTGCTGCTGAAGGGAAAAAGGAGGAGAGCGGCGGACTCTTCCAGAAGAGGGAACAGCATGTGCAAAGGTTTAGAGGCAAGGCAAGAGAAAGCAGAGGACATCTAGGGAACTACAGTGCTATCACTCATAACTAAAGTGAAAGGAGAGTGACAAGAAATGAGGCCGAAGAGGCAAGATGTGAAGAATTTTCTTTATTCTAAAAGCAATGAGGAAAATCCTAGACAGTCTCAAGGTGGGAAATGATGTAATTACATTTATGCTTTACAAATAACATTCTGGAGATTCAACTGAAGCAAGGTAACTCTAGAAGCAAGAAGTCCAGCTTTGGGTTGTGTGTGATGCCAGGTATAGAGATAGTCTAGGTAAGTGAGCTCACAGTAGTCTGGCAGTAAAAACAGAAAAGGACATCTACAAATGCAGTATAATATAATAAGTCCACACAGGGGTAGGCATAAAGTGTTAAGAAAGCAGAGAGGAGGGGTACAAGCTGAAAGATCAGGAAGTCAAGTCTAACCTGGATCCTGAGAAATGAGTAGACATTTGTGGGTAAATGGGAGTCCGGTGGGAACAAAGGAGTTTCAGGCAGAGGAAACTGTAAAGGTATCAACATAAAGGTATGCTGTCTTCCAGGAGATATAAATTCCATATGGCTGGGACATGGAGTGAAAAGCAAGATTGGCAGGAGGTGACAATGGGTAAATCAGGAGCAGGCAAAGCATGAGGGGTTGGTCATGCAGTGATTAGGAGATGGGACTTTGTGCGAAGACAATGGGAAGTCAAGCACTTGAGCAAATTTCCCTTTTAGAAAAGTGACTCTGTCACACATGCAGAAGTTAGACTGGGCAAGATTGGAGGTAGAGACCAGTTAGGAAACTGGCATAATAATCCAGGTTGGCAAGGTCTGGAGTGAGAGGATGCCCACATTTATGGCAACTGTGTGGATATAGTGCCACTCCCTGAGGTAGGGACCACAAAGGGAGGAGCATATTGGAGGTGAGGAGAGGGAGAGCTTGGTTTTTTACACTTTCAGCTGCTTGTGAGACATCAGACAGAAATGTTGGGTAGAATTTAGATGTAGGTATCTGTCCTCAGGTGAGAATTCTGGGCTTGGCTATAGGTTTGAGTGTTTTCAGCAGATCTTTGGTAAGAAAGCTATGAGGAAATGTTCTGGTCTTCCCAACAATTACACCCCCCAACAAGGCAGCAGCAGCCAATCTGGATAAGAAGTGCCATCACTCTTGTGCATTCAAACAGATGCTGGGATTCATACAGGTGAGCAGAGGTTGGACTGCAAGGCTTCAAAAACTCCTTCAGGTAAGCCTCAAGTCATCAGCCTTTTCCATTATCTAACATTAATTTTCTGTTTACCTCACAAGAAAGTTCAATTTTTCGTTAGTCACTCCAGTGCTAAGACTTCAAAAATACATTTCCCATAAAACCACATGCTATCTTATGCTATATGCCAGAGTTTCTACTCCTTCTGGGAACCCCCACCCCTCTCCTGATACTTTCTTATTCTTCTTTGCAGCCCCCAAACCCTGATCTTCCAGCATCTACCTCCCCCTGCCCCACCCACCCTGCCTGCCCTCCCTTCTGCCAGCCCTGGTAATTCCCATCGTATATCTATGTGACTGATGAATGGGAAGTTAATCAAAGTGCAGTCAGCTGTACCTTTGAATCAGGGACTCATTTTGAGTTGTCTTAATTGAACCGTCTCCCTGGAAAAGATGAACTGTAGATAACAATCAGGAAGGTTTGCCCAAAGAGTAAAGAGATGAGTCTTCCAAAATGAATATATGTCCAAGTCAGATGACAAGAACCTTAGGTTCACCTAAAATCATTCAATTAGTCATTCACTCCACAAATGTTTGCCATGGGCCTCACACCACGTTGGGAGCTGGAAAGTACTTGCCTGCAGTTGCATCTCCAGAAAGTCAGGTCTGTGGCTGCCACTGCTCTCAAGCTCTCCTCAAACATGGATTTTCCCTGCCTTGGCCTGGAGAAAGTAGAAGACTATTCAGGGAAGGACGAGTCTGGGGCCAGCTTCCTTGTTAGACCACCGGAAGAGAGGACAGGCTGAGAAAGTGGCCCCAGTGCGAAAACCCCCTCTGCATGAGCTTCACCTGCTCGAAAGAAGCAACGGAGACTGCAGCAGATGCTGGCTAGTTATTTACTAATTGTTTCTCTTCTTTGCCAGGCAGATGTACCAGGCTACATTTCCCACCCTTCCTTGCATATATGAGAACTTTAGCCAATGAGAATATGAACAGAAGTGATGTGTGTCTGTCTTAGGCTGGGTTCTCTAGAGGAGCAAAATCAGTGAAGTGTATAGAGAGAGAGAGAGAGAGAGAGAGAGATTTATTTCCAGGAAATGGCTCACACAGCTGTGGAGGCTGGCAAGTCCCAAATCCATGGGTCAGATGTCAGGCTGGAGGCTTCGCCTGACTCACTTTGTTGCAGAGGCTGATAAACCCAAAATCAGCAGGTCAGATGGTAGGCTGCTGGCTCACGTCCCAAGAACCAGAGATCAGAGGATGATGAGTTGGAAGCAGGATCAACAGATGGCGAGCTTTGCCAGAACATCCATATATATTGGATGCAGGCCACACCCCCAAGAAAATTCCCCTTTCAATTGATTGGCTACTCACATCATATCACGAAATGGAGGATGATTATATAATATCTGCCAATCACAGCCTAACCAAGTTGACATAACCTTAATCATCACAGTGCCCCTCCAGGCCTAACCCATAAAGTCTTAGCATCTGCACTGATCACACAGGATACAGTGGGTAGCTCCAAGGACTAGGGGACGGAAGAGCCAGGAGAAGGAAGGATCTTGAGCTCCTGGTCACTAGATAGAGCAAAACCCCCATCTTCCCAGCCACTGTTGACCCCACACTGGACTGTGACATGTTAAGCCCCAGAGATTTGGGGGTTGTTTATAATAGTTCCTGTCCTTAGTAACCCAGGGAGTGTAAGGGAAGGGTTCTCTGCTGGCCTTAGCATTCCAGCATCCAGGGACTCAGTTTCAACACTAGATTTCCAACACTGGTGCCAGGTACATTCGGCAAAGCCTCCTCACACTAGGGCACAACTAGAAAAGGCATGACCAGCTCAGAGAGGGCTTTTAAAAGTAGTGTCTTCATCTCACTGAACAGCAGATGTGTTCAGGTGAAGCCAAGCTGTGATCTGCAGATTCTGTTTCCAACTATTTCAAAGAGAAAATGAGCCCATTCTACCTCCCCGATAAAGTTCAAAAGCAAAGTCTGCAGGCACTAGAGCCAAAGGACTTTTCAGACTCTCTGGAAGTCCTGCTCAGAAGTCTCTGGTCATTCAAAACCAGGTAGGGACAGAGGCCAAGTTCAACTAAAACTAAATTCTGGCTAGCATCTGTGCTCAGGAAGAATAATTAGCAAAGGCAACCAGGTTCTGCTTATTTTCTATCATAAGGAAAAATCATTTGTTACCTTCAGCAAGTCTATGTATCACCATTCTAGATGTCAGTTCCAGAGAGTACTAATTTAGCCTGGGCTCCTGCTATGAAATGCAACCCAGCTGATATTCAAACATGCATAAACATCGTCATTTGCTAATAGTGGCTAATGGCTGTAATCACAGAATAAAACAAATCAATAATTAACCTTAGCAGTAGAAGTGCAACTTGGATTCAAAAATAATGAATTCGCTAATGGTTCTTGCTGCCATTAGTACATATATGTCAAGGTGAATATGCAGAAATGGGCCCATTTTGTAAGTAGCTAATCTATTCATAAATGGTCAGATTATGACTCAAATTTGGATGTGCCTTGAAGGAGGGCAATAAGTAATGCATCCATCAAGTTGTCTCTGATTTATTAATGAAAACCATCAGCATACAATCAAAACCATTTATTTACCATGCCCACTCCCATTATGTGCTGATGGCTATGCCAGAAACAGGTGGTACAAAATGTAGAAGAGGGAGACCCTCCCCCTGCTTCAGCAGGGTAGATAATTACAGCAGTGAGCTAACAGCTCTAAGAGGGATGCTTTACTGCTGAGGCCACATGCAGTCAGATACACTTAACCTGCCATGGGAGGCCTGGACAATATCACACTTATGATAAAGGAGATGACACTTGAGGTAGGCCTTGAAAGATGAATAGAGGTTGCCAGGTAGGCAAAGAGGGAAAGGCCAAAAATTTTAAAGTAAAGATATGGAGCTTGATATGCCTAAGTCACCACAAGAAAAGCCATGTGGTTGCAAAGTCAGGGGCTCACTGGGGCACCGCTGGTGTTGGGCTAGGGAGTCAGAGCAGGCCAATCAATAGAGGTGCCTTGCAGAGGTTCTTTGTTTTTACTAGTAGACAATGAGAGACGCTGAAGGACTGGCCTGTAAGAAATTAGAAATAACATAATACCAGCATTGAAAATTTTCTTTCTATACCTTTTATAGCCAGTAGACGTAGTTTTATTTGAGGAAATTTATGTTTATCATATTTATCTCAAATCATAAGCAATTACCCTGAAGGTTCAAATGATTGAATAATTCCTGGGATTTGGGAAGTCCTGAGCTGGACAACCCTTAAGATAAATGCAGTGATTTGCACCCAAAGACTGATCTGTACTTTGATCATAGTTCTATTTACACGTGGAAACCCTGGTGGTGTAGTAGTTAAGAGCTATGGCTACTAACCAAAAGGTTGGCAATTCAAATCCACCAGGTGCTGAAACTCTATGGGGCCATTCTTCTCTGTCCTATAGGGTCCCTGTGAGTAGGAATCAATTCAATGGCAACAAGGTTTGTTTTTTTTTTTTACATACAAATATGATTTGTTTTGTAGTGTTTTGTTTTTAACATAGAACTTGAATAAGTGTAAGGTCTTTTAGGATAATCTGGCAGATTCTCTTTCCCTTTTAGAGAAGTCGATAAGGAAGACATCTTTGGTTACCCACCCAGGGGCCCATGCCCTCTTCTTCCAAACTGGGAGAGCCTTGATTTTGCTCTAGTATCTGCTCCTTCTCCATCTGACTTTGGTAAATTCTGAGTGATAAAAGCCAATTATGGAGGGCCTATTCTTCATGCTGGCAATTGGTTTAGGTGTCCATGATCAAATTCTGGTCAATGAGGTACAAAATTAAAAACGGGTTCTGCTGGAGCTTCTGGGGATCCCTGGTAGCATAGTGGTTAAGAGCTAGGCTGCTAACCAAAAGGTCAGCAGTTTGAATCCACCAGCCACTCCTTGGAAACCCTATGGGGCAATTCTACTCTGTCCCATAAGGTCCCTATGAGTCAGAATCAACTTGACGGCAACAGGTTGGGGCTTCTGGAAAAAGTTTTCCCTTCTAATAAAAAAGAAGACACTCTCAGTCTGCTTCAGGAACTCAGGAGCATTCTGTAAGAGAAAGCGACTGGAAAGACAATGCCGATTCCTAAAGAAAGCAAAGCAAAAAGATGAAAAGAGGCTAAGTCCTCTATTACACAGCTAAATTACTGAAGTAACCAGCTTGGAACTGCTCTACCTCCAGACTTCTTATCTGAGAAATAAATTCCTTCTGGATTAAACCAGTTGAGTCAGAGTTATTTAGTTATTTATAACCTAGCGCATCCACCTATGGAAAGTGGTCTAGGGCAACCTGGTTCAGCTGGTACACACCATTGCCACCATCTTGGTTGTTTATGGCAGCATTCATTCTGATGGGTCAGAGCCTGTGTCAGCTATTAAATTTTTAACCACCTTCTGGCCTAGGGAACCTGGAGGAGCCATTCAGCAGGTAAAATGAGCATCCGAGTTAAATGTCTTCAGTTGGTCAGAAACTTCAGATCTTCACAATTTCAAAGGTAAGAAGAGCAATCATTAATTTATTTATAAATATTTATTAAGCATTATATTTTGTGGTAATTGCTGTTCTGGATGCTGAGGAATACACTTAAAAAAATTTTTTAACCTGTAAGAATCTCGAGTTTATTAGAGTAAATATGATAATAACAATAAAGAATGCAAAATATGATAAATGCATAAGAGCATCTCTAAGGAAACTATAATGTCTGGCTTGGGTATTTAGGAAATACATGATAAAGGACATTTATGGGACATTTATTATTTAATTTGGACATTAATAGGAGGATAAAATGATTAATAAAAGTTACAGTAACTAACATATACCAATCTTATGGATAGCAACAGAACATTGTCCAATATAGAGCTGAGTCCCTCAGGTTAAAAGGCACTCCAGATACAACTAGGGTAAGGCTGGCTCCTCAAAGTAGAGTTAACCTTAATGACAAGGCTGAAGTAAAGCTTTCTGGACCTTTATTTGCTGATGCGGCACGACTCAAAATAAGCAAAAACAAGAGAAATCCTCAGTGAGATGGATTAACACAATAGCCTCAAAAATGGGCTCAAACATCAAATTTCATGAAGATGGTACAGGATCAGGCAACACTTTGTTGTGTTATATGTAAAGTCCCCGTGAATCAGAGCAAACTCACTGGCAACTAACAACAACAAGAAGGACATCAACTAAATTCTCAGCACGGGCCAAGTAGTTTTCTAAGCCCTCTACATGAATTAACTGTTTCAATCCTCACAACAACCCTATATGGTAAGTATATCATTGTCCCCACTTTATAAAGGAAGAAATTGAGGCATAAAGAGGTTAGATAACTTACCTAAGATCACATATTTCTTGATTATGGAGCCAGGATTCAAACTCATGCAGTCCGGCACCAGAGCCTACCCTCTTCACCACTATATGAGAACAGACATGTCCAGTGGTTAGAGGGTTATGAATAAAGAGGCAGCAAAGTGAGGGGTCAATGTATAGAGAGTTCAATGGGAAGCTCTGGGGACAAGGTGGAAAAATTGGTTGGAGCTAAATCTCAGAAAGCCTGCAATGACAATATAAAATTTGATTGTATTTGGAAAATATAAGGTGCCATGCCAATTTTTAAATTTTGGAGACAGAGACTGACAGTCAATCTGTATTAGAGAGATCAGTCTGGCTGCAGGCTTGAGGATGGCTTAGCCAAGGGCGCCTCTGGAGGCAAAGAGACTTGGTTGGAGGCCAGGACCACAGCTCTAGGAAATAACAGTGGAGACAGAGAGGCAGGAACAGGTTAAGGGATATTTAGGAGGTGATGTCGTATGACTTAGCGACTCATTGGTTATAAGAGGAAAGAGACTTATGTAAGTCTCAAATTTGAGTTTTGGGAAACAATACCAAATGTCAATAAGATGGGGTCATTTGCTGAGAGAAGAGCAGACTCAGCAGTAAGCAGGGGGAGGGGAGTTCAGTTTGAGAACATGTTAAGTATTTGAAGTCCAAGCTTGACTAGAGAACACAGGCAACAAGATGCTGTTGAGTCAAGAGTTACAGTGCATAAACTACACAGAGCTGACCAGGAGCTGGTCTGTGGAGCTACTAGGAGACCAATCACTTCAAATTAAAAGGCTGAAGCCCTGTGCCATTGGTACAGGCAGGCTTACCTAGCACCATAACTGATGCTGTAGTTATTGTTTGTTGGCCATCAAGTTGATTCCTAATCATGGTGATCGTGACTGGTAGATGTACCATATCATCACAAATGGTGGGTATGTGGTGTCATAGTGACACACAAGTACACTGTGGTGACTGACAGGTATACCATGCCACCATAATAGACATTGTGTGTCATCATGATGGAAAAATACTACAATGACATCTTGACATACAGGTACATCATGTCATAGTGCCAGATAGGTACAATCTATTATGGTAACACACTAGTATACCAATTACCATAGTAACTTCACCATTTCATAGTGACAAATAAGACATCTTCACATTGCTGTTACAGACAGCATACCATGACATGACACATATTTATTATGTCACCATGACATACAGATACAATGAGTCAACATGAAAGATAAAAATAGGCTATTGTATGTCAGAAAAACATCTTCTTAGTTGCTAAAAGACACACATCAATGGTGTGACAAATTTACTGTGTCATTATTATAAGTAAGTTTGATACTTTCTACTTTTTCTGAAAGTGATAGTACTCATGAACACAGTTATGAACACCACACATCTGTCAGTTTGCTATAATGTGGTAGCCTGAGTGTTGCTGTGATGCTGGAGGCTATGCCACTAGTATTTCAAATATTAGCAGGGTCACCCATGGTGTAGAGGTTTCAGCAGTGCTTCCAGACTAAGACAGCCTAGGAAGAAGGACCTGGATGTCTACTTCTGAAAAAAATTGGTCAGTGAAAACCTTATGGATAGCAGTGGAACACTGCCTGATATAGAGTCAGAGCATGAGCCCCTCAGGTTGGAAGGAACTCAAAATATGACTGGAGAAGAGCTGTCTCCTCAAAGAAATGATGTGGGTGAAGTAAAGCTTTCTGGACCGTCATTTGCTGATGTGGCACGACTCAAAATGAGATGAACAGCTGCAAACATCCATTAATAATCTGAAAGTGGAATGTATGAAGTATGAATCTAGGAAAATTGGAAGTTGTCAAAAATGAAATGGAATGCATAAAGATTGATATGCTAGGCATCAGTGGGCTAAAATGAACTGGTGTTGGCCATTTTCAATCAGACAATCATATGGTCTACTATGCTAGGAATGACAAATTGAAGAATGGCATCGCATTCATTGTCAAAAAGAACATTTCAATATTTATCCTGAAGTATAATGCTGTTAGTGATAGGATAATATCTATACACCTACAAGGAAGACTCATAGGGTCACTATGAGTTGGAATCAACTCAATGGCAACAGGTTACAAGGAAGACCAGTTAATATGACTATTATTCAAATCTACACACCAACTACTAATGCCAAAGATAAGGAAACTGAAGAATTTTACCAACTTCTGCAGTCTGAAATCAATCAAACATGCTCTCAAGATGCATTGATAATAACTGGTAATTGGAATGGGAAAGCTGGAAACAAAGAAGGATCAGTAGTTGGAAAATACAATTTCAGTGATAGAATTTTGCAAGAACAACAACTTATTCATTGCAAATACCTTTTTCCAACAACATAAATGCCAACTATACACTTGCACCTCCAAACCAAAAACTACAAACACATTGCCATTGAGTCGATTCTGACTCATAGCAACCCTATATAACAGAGTAGACTGCCCTATGAGGTTTCCAAGGAGTGGCTAGTGGATTCGAACGGCCAATATTTTGGCTAGCACCAAGCTCTTAACCACTGTGCCACTTGCACCTCACTGAACGGAAAACACAGGAATCAAATTGACTACATATGCAGAAAGAGATAATGGAAAAGCTCAATATCATCGCTCAGAACAATACGAGAGACTGACTGCAAAACAGATGATCAATTGCTCATATGCAAGTTCAAATTAAAGCTGAAGAAAATTTAAAAAGCCCATGACAGCCAAAGTACAACCTTGAGTACATCCCACCTGAACTTGGAGACCATCTCAAGAATGACACATGGAACATTAATGACCAAAGACTAGATGAGTTGTGGGATGACATCAAGAACATCATATGTGAGGAAAGCAAAAGTCATTAAAAAGACAGAAAAGAAAGAAAAAACAAAAATGGATGACAGAAGAGACTCTGAAATTTGCTCTTGAATGTAGGGTAGCTAAAAGGAATAGAAGAAATGAAGTAAAAGAGCTGAACAGAAGATTTCAAAAGGTGGCTCAAGAAGACAAACTAAGTATTATAATGAAATGTGCAAAGACCTGATGTTAGAAAACCAAAATATCCATTTCAAGCTGAAAGAACTAAAGAAAAAATTCAAGCACCCATTTGCAAATTGGAAGGATTACAGGCAAATTATTAAATGATGCAGGAAGCATCAAAAGAAGATGAAAGGAATACACAGAGTCACTGAACCAAAAAGAGTTGGTCAACATCCAGCCATTTCAGGAGTTAATAGGAGATTGAGAACTGTCTTGGTCATCTAGTGCTGCTATAACAGAAATACCACAAGTTGATGGCTTTAACAAAGACAAGTTTATTTTTCACAGTAAAGTACACTAAAAGTCCAAATTCAGGACGTCAGCTCCAGGGGAAGGCTTTTCTCTCTGCCGGTCTTCTTCTCAATCTTCCTCTGGTCTAGGAGTTTCTCTGCGTGGGGGCCCCGGGTCCAAAGGATGTACTCTGCTCCTGGCACTGCTTTCTTGTTTGCTTCTCTTTCATCTCTTATAAGATAAAGGGTAGTGCAGGCCACACTCCAGGGAAACTCCATTTTCATTGGATCAGGGATGTGACCTTAGTAAGGGTGTTACAATCCCCGCCTAATCCTCTATAACATAAAATTACAATCACAAAATGGAGGACAACAACACAATACTAGGAATCATGGCCTAACCAAGTTGACACGTATTTCTGGAGGACATAATTCAATCCATGACAAGAACTGATGGTATTAACAGAAGAAGTCCAATCTGCACTGAAGGCATTGGTGAAAAGTAAAGCTCTAGGAACTGACAGAATATCAACTGAGATATTTTAATAAACGGATGCAGCTCTGGAGGTGCTGTATCTGTTGCCAAGAAATTTGGAAAATAGCTATCTGGCCAAATGACTGGAAGAGATCCATATTTGCACCCATTCCACAGAAATGTGACCCAACAGATTGCAGAACTTATCGAACAATACCGTTAATATCACATGGAAGTAAAATTTTGCTGAAGATAATTCAAAAACGGTTGCAGTAGTACATCAACATGGAACTACCAGAAGTGCAAGGTGGGTTCAGAAGAGGATGTGGAATGAGGAATATCATTGCTGATGTCAGATGAATCTTGGGTGAAAGCAGAGAAAGCAGGAAAGGCATTAGACGATGTGGATCACAACAAATTATGGATAACATTTTGAATAATGAGAATTCCAGAACACTTAATTGTGCTCATGCAGAACCTGTACAGAGACCATGAGGTAGTCATTCGAAAAGAACAAGGGGATACTGCATGGTTTAAAGTCAGGAAAGGTGTATGTCAAGGATTGTATACCTTCACCATACTGATTCAATCTGTACGCTGAGAAAATAATCGAGAAGTTGGACGATATGAAAAAGAATTGGAGGAAGACTCATTAACAACCTGTGTTATGCAGATGACACAACCTTGCTTGCTGAAAGTGAAGAGGGCTTGAAGCAGTCACAGACGAAGATCAAAGATGCCTTCAGTATGGATTATACCTCAACATAAAGAAAACAAAAATCCTCACAGCTGGACTAATAAGCAACATCATGATGAACAGAGAAAATATTGAAATTGTCAAGGATTTCATTTTACTTGGATCCACAATCAACGCCCTCGGAAGGAGCAGTCAAGAAATCAAATGACATATTGCACTGGGCAAATCTGCTGCAAATGGCCTCTTTAAAGTGTTTAAAAGCAAAGATATCACTTTGAGGACTAAGGTGCACCTGACCCAAGCCTAATATCCGCGCAAAAGCTGCACAATGAAAAAGGAAGACCGAAGAAGAATGGATGCCTTTGAATTACTGTGTTGGAGAAGAATATTGAATATACCATGGACTGTCAGAAGAAAGAAAAATCTGTCTTGAAAGAAGTATAGTCAGAGTGCTCCTTGGAAGAGAGAATGGTGAGACTCTGTTTCACATACATGTTATCGGGAGGGATCAGTCCCTGGAGAAGGACATCATGCTTGGTAAAGTAGAGGGTCAGCAAAAAAATAAGGAAGACCTTCAACGAGATGGACTGACACAGTGGCTGCATAACAATGGACTCAAACATAGCAAAGATTGTGAGGATGGTGCAGGACTGCGCGGCATTTCATGCTGTTGTGCATAGAGTCACCATGAGTTGGAACTGACTCAACGGTACCTAACAACAACAACATAGTTATAAAGCCAGTTGATGGTTTTAAACAAAGTTTTTCTTTTTTCTCCAACAGTATTTATAGAGTTGAGGGAGAATTCATCAAGATGAGAGGTCTCTGTGGCCGTGGTGCTACCATTATCTAGTCGTATCTCAGCCAGAAAGGAGACTGTAAGCTCCTCCAGAACAGAAGCTAACTCTTTTTCACCATTTTATTCACTCATTTTTTTAATGTAGCCTTTACTATGTGCCAAGCACCATTTTAAGTCCTTTCAAGTTCTTATAACAAGTCCTTATAACAATCCTATGAAACACAAATATTATCCCCATTTTACTGATAATGAAAATGAGGGACTAAGAAGCCACACAGCTAGAGGGTTGGTGGCTCAAACCCAAGCCATGTGGCTCTTGGGCTCAAGCTTTTTCCCCCACCCTCATCCTAGGTCCAAGTTCTTAACCTGTGCACAAATGCTGCCTCTGCATCTGTTGAAAAGTTTTTAGCTGGAAGTCACAGAATAGTCATCTCGGACTGGCTTGAACATTAAAAGAAATTTATTGGTTCCCATAACTGAGTTAGGGCTACCTCAGGCAAAACTTGATTCAAAGTTTCAAAGTATATGACCAGGACCTAAGTTCTCACTCTTAGATTTCTCAGCTAAACTTTCTTGGCATTTGACTCTACCCTTTGCCAGCTCTGCCCTCATCGTTGCCAGATCCAGATTCTAACGTAGAGGAAGAGAGAGGTCCATTTACCTAATATCTGAAACAAAAGTCTTTGGGTTTACTCCTGCTGCTCCTTAATGACCTGAATTGAGTCATGGGGCCATCCCTGAACTAGTTGCTGTGACCAACTGGTGGAAGGTTGGCACAGTGGCAATGGATCCATTGATTCGGTTAAGCAGCTTCCACACCTGCAGCCAAAGATAGAAGCAATCCTTTCTAAACTACAGTTGTGGCAAATTTTCTTAATGCAGAGGAAACAGGAAGAGGGAATTCTGAGGTGAAAACCAACAAATGTCTACTACACCATCTTATTCCCACTTTCCTATATTAGTAATCAGCACAGAGTAAATGTTCAGAAAATGTTTACTATTTGGGTGGACGGATGGAAAACTCATGGTTAGGATGGAAAAGCTGCACTGGACATACTGAAAGCTTCAGAAACTCCAAATCAGTTACTAGGAAGAGTCACATGGATCATGGGATCAGAGAAAGAACGGGCTGACTGAGATGCCTGACCTGAATGAGACATTATTCCCCCAGGAACTCACAACTTTTCTACAAGGTCTCTTTAGCAATTTATAATCAGACTGTTGGTTAGGTGACCATTCTTAACTCTGGAACTTTGAGAGGAGGGTTTATTTGCAACTCCTTAGTGAGTCCAACTCTAGCTCTGAGAATAGAATTCAGAGATTATTATGTAAGCTTCAACTGCCTCTACCCTTGAGCAGCCCTGGTCCCTTCGATACGTCCTATGGAGAAACTATTCTTTCTTGAAAACCTCCTGGGATTTGGTTTAAGTGTGTTTAAAATGATTCATTTTGGAACACTTGGAAGGTCACTGAGGACAAAATTTTTAGTTTTGACCCCATCGCCCTCTACAAAACATGACTTGCCATGTTCACATTTCCACTCCATGTCCCTCCCTAGATGCAGTGAAACCTAAGGTCTGGTTTGGTCAACCTGTAGCTCCTCTTATCAGGGAAGTCTGATAAGATGGAAAGGAAGATCCTTAGAAACATGGAAGCCCTTAGAGATTGTATTGACAAACACTTAACAATACAATGGAGAAACACAAGACCCAGAAAAGGAAAGTAACTTGCCCAGGTTCACACTGGGGTGAAAACCAGAATCAGAACTGAAGCCTCCCAACCCGCAGGCCAGGGCTTTGCTATAACACTGCATTGACCCTACAAACCCGGTCTGTGAAATGGCCCTCACTACACCTCTCAAAGAAACCCTGGTGGCATAGTGGTTACGAGCTACAGCTACTAACCAAAAGGCTGCAGTTCAAATCCACCAGGTGCTCTTTGGAAACTCTGTGGGGAAGTTCTTCTCTGTCCTATAGGGTTGCCATGGGTCAGAATCGAAGACAATGGTTTAATGGGTTTACACCTCTCAAGGGTTCCACACATGACTGTGTGTGTGCACGAACATACAAGACAAAAGCCTGAAAAAGAGAGAGAGAATACTTACAGGGGCATAGCACAAATGTTCCTCCATCCTGGCAATTCTCACCTGCTAACAGAGATCATTCATGAGAAGAACTGAACATATGACAACCCACACAAGGGACACAAGGTTATTCCTACCGAAAACCCAAAAGAATCCAACACTTAAAATGCGGACTCCTGAAAAATCCTTTCCCCTACTTTTGGAGGCTGCGCCTCCCTCTCACCCTCTCCCCCTCCAGCAATATTCCAGTGGCCAGGAAAGAGAGGACTAGTGGTTAAGGGCTAGAGACACAAGGTGAAAATCTGCCATACCCTTTTTTTTTTTTTTTTTTGGTGCCTCTGCACTTATTTAAAAACCATTTCATTAAATTAAAAGTCCCAAGGTGCTTATAACTATATTAGAAATCAAAGTCATTTAGGAACCTAGAAAATGTAGATAGCTAGAATCTGATTTGGGGAAAGGCGAGGGATGGAAACTAGTCACCAAAGCAAAGGTGACTGCCAACTTTTCCTGGTCATCCCTACCAGAAGTGGCTGGTAACAGAGCCACATGACTTTCTAGAACTCCACCTGCCCATCATGCAGTGAGATGAACAAGTGACGCAGTGGTTAATTGAACAGTTTGATAGTCTCAGGAACCTCTCTCTCCTTGGACGGATGCTCGCAGTACTGCATAAGCCTCTCTGTCCTCCACTTGATTATGAGTTTCTTGAGGCTAGGGACAGAGAAGGATTCCTATCTCTAGCTCCCTCAGGCCCTGCAGAAGGAAGATTTAGCCTAGGATCAGCCCTCAGGGAGCATCAGTTTAATTTGTTTGCTTCATTCTCAGCCACGCCTCCTTCCCCTTCCCATGAACCTACAGACTTGTTTGTGATGTCTTTGACCTGCTGAGATACAAGTTTTTTGCGAGTATGTCTTCTCATGGAAACCCTGGTGGTGTAGTGGTTAAGTGCTACGGCTGCTAACCAAAGGTCTGCAGTTCAAATCTGCCAGGCCCTCCTTGGAAACTCTATTGGGCAGTTCTACTCTGTCGTGTAGGGTCGCTATGAGACGGAATCGACTCAACGGCACTGGATTTGCTTTTTTGGTTTTGGTATGTCTTCTCATCTCAATTTGAGTGAGTCTAAGTCCATGTTACCTTATTACTCAGCAATGCCTACTGCAATGCTGGGACGTCAGACATCCAGGCACATGAATGGATAATGAATGAATGAACAAATTAAGCTTCTGTCTAAATGGAGCCTCCACCTTCTATGCAGTAGTCTTATCAGACCACCTTTAAATGTCTTTCATAAAGGAGATATCCAACCAATGTTTGTCTAGTGAAATGTCTGCTCAGCCCTTCCTTTCAGAAAGCCACCAGATTAATCACTGTAATCCCTTGCTTAGGGGCACACAATCTACGAAAACCCAGAACAGGAGATAAGTAGAGCCAGCTAGAAGCCCCTTGTCTGATATTCTGAATTTCTAAATGCAAGGAAAGGGAAAAAGTAATTTCTGGTCCACTCTACAGTAACATCAGGCAATTAAATTCAGGGGTCCTGCCTTCCTCATAAGGTCAGAAGTCAGCAAAGCCAGATTTCCAAACAGAGTTGGAACCAATTTGAAGATGCAGTGCCTAAAATCTCCGAAGATGAAAATAGCTAAAGAATGATGTTTCAGGAATTCAGACTTAGCTCACCCAGTGACAGTTCAGCAAGATGAGCTTGCACTGGGCAGCGAGACAAGTGGGTGAGCTCATCCTGGGGCCACCCACAGTCTGACCCAACCTGCTGTGGGTGAGAGAGGTGCAGGCTTCGACTGGCTTTCTAAAAGGTGGAGAGAAATGGAGGTGACTCAGTTGACCCAAAGGTCCAGAGGAAAGGTTTACTTGGATATCTAATGTGGCTGGTCCCTGATAAGATGTGGTTTTGAGGTGGGAGGAGAAGAGAAGGAGGCTAAAAAGTAAGGTTAGAAATGCGATTTGTAAAATCTGTGTATTGTGATAAAAATCCAATACAGCTTGGCCAAGTGAGGGCTTGAAATTTCATCAGTTCTATGAACTATTGCCAGAGTGGTGGGGAAGGGGCTGGCTTTATCGTGTCAAAAAGTCAGCAATAAAAGAACTGTCCTGCAGTCAGGGCAGAGTCAAGCTGACATTTCAGCCCTCACTGCATTCCTTTTAAGAGCCAGGATTGTAAAGAATGTGCTTCTCAGCATCTCCCACCAGCTGACACAGGCAGAGCCCAGGCAGAAAGAATGGTGTGTGCAGTGAGATCTGTTTTTCTCATTACCCTCAGATGTCTTTCAAGGCTCGCTCATGAACTCCTCCCTTCTGGCACCTTTCCCAGACACAGGGGGCTTGGCTAGAGGGCTGTGGAGGGGAACACGCTTTGGAAGGAGGGTGAAAAGAAATTGTTCAGGTCCAGCTACCCTAAATTCTGAGTATCATCTGGTCAGCTTCTTAAGGAATGTGTAAGGCAAAGGGAAAGAGCTATCCTGTCTCAGAAATCTACTGAGGTGCAAATCTGCCCTCTGACATGTACAAAGCTCAAGTCTGAATGTTGCTGAATGCAACCTGGCACCCATTCATTCCTTCAATTCATTTATTCATGTGACAAATACTTCCAAGAAACTTCTCTTTACCTAGGTACATGTCAGTGCTGAAATCATGTCTCAAACTACCACAAAACAACCACTGGAGATGATGTTCTGATCATGGGCTGCAGCACTCTGCTAAACTCTGCTGCAGTCACTTCTAGGAGTAAGAGAAAGGACTGGGCATCTAGAAGCCCAGGGATGATCTTGGCCACATTTTAGCACTCTTGATCAATCAAGAAATAAGTATAAGCTGAGCATCACCTATGAGTCTATGAATCAGAATATATTTCTGTTTAAACACGAAATTTAAAAGCAAGGACGGCGAGACTTCATCTCACGTATTATGGACATGTTATCAGGAGGGGCCAGTCCCTGGAGAAGGACATCATGCTTGGTAAAGTACTGATCAGCTAAAAAGAGGAAGACCCTCAACCAGATGGATTGGCACAGTGGCTGCAACAGTGGGCTCAAACATAGCAAAGATAGTGAGGATGGCGAAGGACCAGGCAGTGTTTTGTTTTGTTGTACATACGGTCACTATGAGTCGGAACTGACTTGATAGCATCTAACAACAACAACAAACTAGAAGTACGGATTTGATAGATGAAATTTCACTTCATAGCCAGGTTTGGCAGAGATGTCCCAATCCAGAACACTGGTGATCAAAAAGCCAAAGTCATTTCAAACCTCACAGACACAATAGACTCCTCAGAGTGAGCTTATTGGTGAATATTTCTTTTTATTGCTCCGTTAAAGCTGAACTTTTTCGTTATAACAATAGGGCTCCTTTTTGCCTTGAACTTTACAATATTCAGTCACTGAGATGAAAAAATCTCCAGGTGATTTGACAAGTGATTTCTGCACTGGTAGCAAATTTATAAATAAAACTAAAGTGTAAGGAGGCAATGCAACTAGGCAGAATGTCTCAGAAGCCCTTATTCTCCTTAGTGACACTACTCACTACAGACAGTGTCCAAAGTCTACGCCTTTCCCTAGTCTCTAAATTATCATTTGCATTTTGTGGTGTAATATTTATCGATCTCAGTACAGTAGTCATTCCCACAATAGCCTTATATGGCCTTTGAGACAGAAGCGATATATTTTTCGGTCTTTGTTAAGGGAATTTTAGATAAAGGCTTATGACCAGGCTTATGCATGATTTGACCACATGCAGTCGTACACATATAAGAAATATCAATTCTCAATGAGAACTCTAAGAACAGCAGAAATTCACAGGATTGAAAAGGATATCCGACAGTCACCTTACCTCTGCCTGTACCTACAGATAAACCCACACCCAAATCAGGCTACCAAGCCATGCTTCCTAAACCGTGATATTAAGATATTAAGAAACCCAAAAACCAAGCCCTTTGCTGTTGAGCCAATTCAGACTTATAGCGACCCTATAGGACAGAGTAGAACTGCCCCCATAGGGTCTCCAAGAAGCGGCTGGTGGATTCAAACGGCCGACTGTTTGGTTAGCTGCCAAGCTCTTAACCACTAGGCCTCCAAGATATTACTAAGTGTAAGATATTAATATGCATTAAGATATTAATAGATAAGATGTTAACAGGTGTTCCACCACAGAAACATTCAGTGGTCAACTAAATTTGAAAAATGGTAGATTAAACCAATCCAGTGGGAGTTCATGGGCTGGGCAAATGGTTAAGCTGTTGGCTACTAACTGAAAAGTTGGTGGTTCAAACCCACCCAGAGGCACCTCAGAAAAAAGGTTTGATGATCTGCTTCCAAAAGGTCACAGCCATGAAAAGCGTTTCGAGTAGTGTTGCCCTGCCCACATGGGGTCGTCATAAGTCGGAGACTTGATAGCAACTGGCTTTTAAACTAAACCAAATAAATTGGAGTTGTGTTTATTTGTTTTTACTTTACTGATGGTCTTCACAGAGCCTTTAACATTTTAATGCACACTGTGAATTCCAAGATGGAAATGGATTATGCACTATTTTCTAAACTTAATTGACCACAAAATCCTTTTTGTCAGGGGTAACAGTCTTCTGTGGGAAGACTTCTATAGAGGATGATTACTCTGTCTTGGGATAAGTATTTTAAGACTCATCTTGGCCCCTGTGGAATTTTCTTTGACCCACCCATGTAAAAATTATTGTTCCCTCCTTTGTACCCACACAGTACTCTCAATATCGTACACTGAATCCCAAATATTTTTATGTTTTTTTCATATACTTATTCTTGTTGTTACCTGCTGTCAAGTTGCCCCCGACACATGACAACCCCATCCCAGCATAACAAAATGCTGCCCTATCCTACACCATCTCCACGATCAGTTGTGGATAGGACTGTTAGGATCCACGGGGTTTTCACTGGCTGATTTTCAAAAGTGGGTCACCAGGCAATTCTTCCTATTCCATCTTAGACTAGTAGCTCTACTGAAACCTGTTCAACATTACAGACACATGCAAGCCCCTGCTTGCAGATGGGTGGTGGCTACACATGAGGTACACTGGCCAGGAATTGAACCTAGGTCTCCCATACAGAAGGCAAAAATTCTACCACTGAACCACCAATGCCTCATGTGTACCTTACTTACTTACATGTCCACATTTACATATATGGAAATGCACAGATCTGTTTCCCCTGCCAGAATGTGACCTCCTTCAAGGTACAAACTGTGCATTATTCTTCCTATGTGTCCTCAGTGCCTGGCACACGATCTTCACCCATAAACCTAAGTGGAATGTTTGAATGAATGAATGAGTGCTACTATAAGAGAATAAGCTATTTAAATGAAGTTACAGATACATCAGGTTCTCTATTTGGATAACCTCATCTAATACATGGTCATGAGCAACCAATTCATTTTGCCACATTAATTGCCATCTGCAAGTTAATGTACATGAGGGATTACTTACAGCCCGGCCTGCTTTAGTCCTTTTCAGATTCTATGCAGCCAAGTAATCTTTTTTCTAGTACTGCTCAAGGCCCTCCATGATCTGGCACCAGCCTTTCCTCAGGTCCCAACTTTCCACTGCTTCCTTTCACACACCCTTCACCTCAGCCACATAGCACAACTCCACCTTCTTAAATCTCACTGACATTCCCCTACCCCTGAGCATTTCCTCCCCCATTCTCTGCATCCTCAGTCTTTTGACAAATGTTCACCCAAAATCTACTAAGACCTAGCCCTTGTGCAATGCACTGAGGTTACAAAGGTGAATAAGACATGACTGATACTCTCAAGGAGGTCACAATGGCCACATAAACAGAGACACATCATACAGACAAGGGTGCCATGACAGAGCTAAGTACAAGGAACAGCGTTAGCACGGCAGGAACACTGGGTAAGAGCTATATTTAAGTTGGGTCGCTTCTTGAACTACATTTTACTAGTGGGTGCAGTTACTGTTCCTTAAAGACAAAAATCTAGGCTCTCTTCTCTTTTCTACTTCTCATTTCCATGGAAGAAACACACAGGGCTTAGCCTCTTAAGATATCAGGCATCCTCATCCATGCATCTAATTGGATGAGGTAGACCTGAGACTGTTCCACACATAATGGTTATCCAAGATTAGGAGAGGGGAAGGAGGAAGCAGCTTACCAGGGAGACCCAGCACAGTGGTGGTGGTGGTGAGTGGTGGTTGATGCAGGTGTGTGGGCATGTGCAGGTTTCTTGGGGGAAAGGAAGCTAGCTCATGTCCAGCTAGTAATAACCTGATGTTTTATTGCCCATTAGGCTATAATGCTGTGTCTGATACTCTCTGAAGGAAATTCTGAAGGATAGATAAGTAATAGGGCTTGGGCCCCAAAACTCTCAGTTGTGCCCATTCTTTAGGCTCTTTAGATGAAGGATTCCTTGATATCATCTCCCCTAAAATGAAAAATAAACCTTCTCTTGCTAAGAGATTTCCTCTGAATCCCTTAAAATTTTTACTTATATCTTTTAAGAAACTTATTGCATGCAGCTGGCATCCTGAATTGGCACCTGAGTTATCTAGTGCAACCATAATAGAAATACCACAAGTGGGTGGCTTTAACAAAGAGAAATTTATTTTCTCACGGTCTAGTAGGTTACAAGTCCAAATTCAGGGCACTGGCTCCAGGGAAAGGCTTTCTCTCTCTGTTGGCTCTGGAGGAAAGTCCTTGCCCTCAATTTTTCCCTGGTCGAGGAACCTGTGTCCAAAGGATGATGCACTCTGCTCCTGGTGCTGCTTTCTTGGTGGTATGAGGTCCCCAACTCTCTGCTTGCTTCCCTTTCCTTTTATCTATTGAGAGATAAAAGGTGGTCCAGGCTACACCTCAGGGAAACTCCCTTTACCTTGGATCAGGGAGGTGCCCTGAGTGAGGGGGGGGTTACAATCCCACCCTAATCTTTTCAACATAAAATTACATTCACAAAATGGAGGACAACCATATAATACTGGGAATCATGGCCTAACCAAGTTGATAAACATATTTTTTTGGGGGGGGGACATAATTCAATCCATGACATTCCACCCTTTTACCCCCATAAAATCACATCCTTGCAACATGCAAAACATATTCATCTCATCATATCATAGCAAAAGTCTTAACTCCAAGTCCAAAATCCAAAAATTCTCCCTCATCTGTGAAATGTAGAATACAAGTTCTCTGCTTTCAATGGTACAATGGCAGAACAGGCACAAGCTAGACATTTCCACTACAAATAGGAGAAACTGTAGGAAAAGAAGGGATAACAGGCACCAAGCAATTCAGCAAAACACATTTTATTAGCTCTCAAAGCTTTGAAAATAATCCCCTGTTCTCTGAGACAATTTACACAATGGCCCTGCCTTTCAGACTCTAGGTATTGGCCACACTCTTTAGATTCTGAGTGAAGGCCCCTTGGCCCTGGGCTTCAGCTCCACCTTCCAGGCCCACTGGGACCACAACTCTGCTCCCTCAGCTTTAGATGCACCATTCTCCCCTACCATCTGAGTGGCAACTCCGCCCTTAGAAACACCAGAGGCCATGGCTCCACCCTTTAAAACTCCTGAGGTCAGGGCCATTCCTTTTGAGACTGAGGCAGCTCAGCTTCTTGTATTCCTTTTCTCTTTAGCTTCTGCTTCATGGTTTCTTGGCCTCTCGGGTCCTCGGGTCTCATGCCCACATCTGCTCTGCTGGGGCAAGTGTTCCAAAGCTCTGTAGCTCCACCAATAAGTCCCCAGGGGCACCCCACTCCTCTAGGAAGCCTCCTGTACACAGGTACTTAGCTCTCTGGCTCTGTGGGTCAGCAAGCTTAGCTCCACCAGTAAGTATCCAGAGGCACCCCACTCTGCCAAGAAGCCTCCTGCACATAGGCACTCAGCTCTCTCGCTCCATGAGTTGGCTCCAGCACTGTGTTGTGCCGGTCTCCTGGTTCTGCTGCTGTTGGTTCTCTGCTGTCACCACTTCTCTGCAGCTGCAGGTTCTCGGCTGCACTGGTCCTCTGCTGCTGTTGCAACTCTATCCTTTCACAGTTTCAAAACCACTTCCACATTTTAGGTATCTGTTAGAGCAGCACCCCACTTCTGGTACCAAATTCTGTCTTCCTTATCTAGTGCTGCCGTAACAGAAACACCACAAGTGGCTGGCTTTAACAAAGGAATTTATTTTCTCACAGTCTAGTAGGTTACAAGTCCAAATTCAGGAGATCAGCTCCAGTGGAAGGGTTTCTCTCTGTTTTGGCTCTGGAGGAAGGTCCTTGTCCTCAACCTTTCCATGGTTGAGGAGCTTCTCCGATGCAGGGATGCACTGTGCTCCTGGTGCTGTTTTCTTGGTGGTATGAGGTCCCCAACTCTCTGCTTGCTTCCCTTTCCTTTTATCTATTGAGAGTTAAAAGGTGGTGCAGGCCACAGCCCAGGGAAACTCCCTTTACCTTGGATCAGGGAGGTGACCTGACTAAGGGTGGTGTTACAATCCCACTCTAATCCTCTCAACATAAAATTATAATCACAAAATGGAGGACAAGCACATAATACTGGAAATCATGGCCTAACCAAGTTGATACACATATTTTGGGGGGGGACAATTCAATCCATGACAGCATCTTAAAATAGATGGCATCTTATAATGGCTGTGAAGCAGGTAGAGGTCATGACATTGTCATTGCCCACACAAGTGTACTTGGTTGGTGTTCCTAGTGACTAGATTATCCATTGCCATCGAGTCAATTCCAGCCCATAATGACCCTATAGGGCAAAGTAGAATTGCCCTTTAGGGTGTCCAAGTCTATAAATCTTTACAACAAGAGACTGCCACATCATTCTCCTATGGAGCAGCTGGTAAGTTCAAACTGCCAACCTTTTGGTTAGCAGTTGAGCACTTAAGCACTGCTCCACCACTGCAAACCTTACTCTTTTAGCCAACAAACCACTGTAGGATCACTTGAGAAAAAAATACGAATCCTGGTTTGAGGAACCATGCTGTTGGCATCTTCTAATTTCTGGTAAGATCAAGAAAACACTAGCTCTAGACAGAGCTGGAGAAAAATGTAGAACAAAATTCTAACTCACAAAAAAAGACCAGACTTACTGGTCTGACAGGGACTGGAGAAACCCAAGAACATGGCTCCCAGACACCCTTTTAACTCAGTACTGAAGTCACTCCTGAGGTTCACCCTTCAGCCAAAGATTAGACAGGCCCATAAAACAAAATGAGACTAAGTGGACACATCAACCCAGGGGCAAGGACGAGAAGGCAGGAGGGGACAGGAAAGCTGGTAATGGGGGAAGCCAAAGTCAAGAAGGGGAGAGTGTTGACACAACCAATGTCACAAAACAATATGTGTATTAATTGTTTAATGAGAAACTAATTTGCTCTTTAACCTTTATCTAAAACACAATTTAAAAAAAAAGAAGAAGAAGCATTAGCTCTAGGAAGAAAACCCACATCAGCAGTGTAGTGCTGTGGGAAGCAATCCTCACCTTCCCTACTCTTGATGTCAAGAGGGAGGCCATGTGTGTAGAACCACAGTCACCGGCGACTCTGAGTCAGACAGCCAACCAGCCTGTGAAGACAGCTTGGAAATACTGTAGCCAACTTGTTTTTCTTGCATTTTCATTTTAATGTATGCACAAGTACCTAAATAAGCCTGAAAATGCTCTTTCAATAAATATAAAATTAAAATTCTAAGTTATAAAGCATTGTGGTCATGGTTTAATTAGCAATACTTTTTCTTTCTTGGACCCCTGGTGGCACAGTCATTAAGAGCTTGGCTGCTAACCAATAGGTTGGCAGTTTGAATCCACCAGCCACTCCTTGGAAACCCTATGGGGCAGTTCTACTCTGTTCTATAGGGTTGCTATGAGTCAGAATCAACTCCATGGCAACAGGTTTGGGTTTTGGGGTGGGGGGGGCGTTCTTTCTTAACTAACCAGTTATTGACATGTTAATTCCAACTCAAGGCGACCTCATGTGTGTTTTCAGTGGCTGCTTTTTCGGAAGAAGATCACCAGGCTTTTCTTCCAAGGTACCTCTGGGTGGACTCAAACCTTCAACCTTTTGGTTAGCAGTCGAGTACATTAACTGTTTGCACCACCCAGAGATTCCTTTTCTTTTTTAGGGGTATATAAAATAATGTTACATCCTAAATTCAACAGCATTTTAGATGCTTCGAAATACAAAGGCTAGTCATTTATCCAGTTAACACACTGAATTCTGACTGTAATTAAGTTTTCTCTTTATGTGTCGCTGCAGTTGACTTTAAAGCTTCTCTAGTCCATTAGCTACCTACCTGAGCTCCTAAAAATATGTCAATATTCTTTGTGTTCTCTGGAAGAGAACAGCAAAATGTGAAAAAGATGTTAATATTTAATACTGGCCTGTTATCCTCATTTCTGGTCTTAGAAATTTTGTAGGAAGTGACTTCGTTGCTCTGCAGGCAACCGTATTGATGCAATGGGCCTCACTCTGTGCAAGAGATGTGCTCCTGAAGAAGGTGTGTTTAATTTAGATTTTTAAAATTCAATTGTGTTCGCACAGAAAAACAGTTTGTTCTCTCTCTCTCCCTCTCTCTCTCACACACACACACCATTTTGCTTGAGAATGCTACAAACCAGGATCACACAATTAGGAGCAGAGTCCATGTCTGCTTGCCAAGTTTCCTGACTCTAGTGCCCATCCCATGCTTTTGAAGGATAATTATCTGTTTAGATTTACAAACCTAGAAAAATTGAGAACTCTTTCCACATTACTGCTTGAACACAGGGCAACACGGTGTTACTAACAAGTATGTAACTCATATATCTCCTATCCTTGCGATAGACTTCTGTGTCAAGAAATAGGAATGTAAAAACCAGATACTCAGCCTTGAGGAGGGGATTGCAATTGATGGGATTTTAAAAATGAGAGAATGGTCCATTTCCAAGGAAATGGCATTGGTTCAGTCACCGTATCCTCTGTATGTTCACTGAGAGGATTTTCTCCTCCTGTCATTCTGAAAATCTTAATGGGTTTGAATTGATTCACTGAGCCATGCCACTGAAGGGAACGGAAGATGTCAAGCCCACATGTTTGCAGTCATGCATTTGGGGGCCAGGCCAAAATGCACTTCAGAACCTCTAGGTTTGAATGGGCTTCCACTACAAAAAATAAATCATTTGGCAAGTTTTTTCCTAGCACCTATGGTGTTGCCCATCAAAAATTGTTGGCACCACCATGCAACTTGAGCCTGATTTAAAATGACTATTCATTTTAATGACTGTCCAAGTTTATTTTCATAAAATGTGTTTTATATAAGCCCCAAGGTTTCGTATACAATTAATTCCCTTCACAAAGAAACTGTGTTTCAAACCCTGTACGCCACTATAAAGAATACAGAAAATGAAGCCAACCTGGTCCTTACTCTCAGAACATTGATTGTGGGGGTGTGAGGGGCCATCTTCACACCTAACTATAAGGAGAGCCTCTTAAGTAGCTCTGTTATGTCAAGGATGCTAGGCAATAGGTGCTGTGGGACCAATGTGTCTGATGCCATCACACCACTCATCTACAAATACCTTCATCATGGTGGGAAAATGGAGACAGGTTTCCAAAGGAATGTGCCCAAAGGAGGGTAGTAGTAATAGTGCATCCAGCGCCCCCTGCAAGATCCAAGATGACCACCAGCTCTAACACCAGCTCTGCCTGGTACCTAGGGGTTGCAGGAGACATCATCCTGGAAGCTTACTGTTGCCACGGCAGTGTTCTCTCACTTCACCACGCTCCTTGCACCACCATTCTTGAAGCCTTGATTGGTACCTGGTCTCTGTTCAAACCAAGCAAAAACCATAGTCAGGGAGTCAGAAAAGAGGTCAGAGAAGGGCATTGTTGAAGAGCTCACAACAAGGACAAGGAATTGCATTGCTGAAGAACTCACAACAACCCAGTGCAAAACACAAAATGGATATCATTAGGTACTCTGGGATTGAGGTCGTTATGGATTGAACTGTGTCCCCACAAAATGTATGTCAACTTGGCTAGGCCATGATTCCCAGTATTGAGTGGTTGTCTACCATTTTGTGACCTGATGTGATTATCCTATGTGTTGCAAATCCTAAACTCTATGATGTTAATGAGGCAGGATTAGAGGCTATGCTAACGAGGCAGGACTCAGTCTACAGGATTAGGTTATATCTTTAGTCAATCTCTTTTGAGATACAAAAGAGAGAATCAAGCAGAGGAGAGGGATCTCATACAACCAAGAAAGAAATACCAGAAGTGGAGTGTGTCCTTTGGACCTGATGTCCTTGCACTGAGAAACTCCTGGACCCAAGGGAATATTGACAACGAGGTCCTTCCCCTAGAGCCAATAGAGAGAGAAAGACTTCCCCTGGAGCTGGAGCCCTGAATTCAGACTTCTAGCCTCCTAGACTGTGGTGCTTTTGTTGAAAGCAATCCACTTGTGGTATTTCTGTTATAGCAGCACTAGATAACTAAAACAGAGGCCAGTGGTCTGCCTATTAAACTACGGACTTCAATGCAAAGCTGAATGAGGGCCCAATAGTTAAGCACTCAACAAATAGCAAAAGGTGGTGGTTCAAGAAGGCACTTCAGAAGACAGGCCTGGAGATCTGCTTCTGAAAGGTCACAGCCTTGAAAACTCTACGGAGCAGTTCTACTCTGTGCATACCGAGTCACCATGAATCAGAATTAACACAACAACAACAACACATACAACTCCAAGAGCTATCTTCCTTTTTCTTCATGCAGGTTTTGTCTAAATAACTATAAGGACCTCAGTACAGGGAGGAAAACATGCCCTTAAGGAGAAGAAAGATGTCAGTGATTTAGTGGAGGAGGAACCATGTATACAAGGGGGGCGTGGAGAGCAGTGAGGGTAGTAGTACTACCCAGGACCAGGCCTGTGTGCTCAGGTTCCCACCAGCGGAGAAGGTGTCTCTCTGCTGCCTAAACAGGAGTTGAGCCCGCACTGTTCAGCAGTGTTGTTCCAACCTCACATGAGGGAAGGGGACAGGGAGAAGTGAAGGATACAAAAGCACAAAAACATCTGACTAGACCCTTCTCTCCCCATCTTCCTAGATGCAGTTGTGTGGGTCCCCCAAAGCCCATAGCCACTTATTCTCACCCCTGATGAGCCCCAAGGAAGTGGGTGGCTCAACCTCAGGTTTCCAAATGGACTTTTCAGCTGAGAGCTCAGCTCTGGACTCCCCGCTGAACCACAGAGATCTCTAAGCCAGAGATATCCCTCATCAGTGCTGGAGGATGAGAAAATGATGCTCAGCCCTCCTGTTTCTGATCTCCAGGTTGCCCAGGGTCGCGCCTCAAAGCCGGAAGGCTGAGTCCCATAATTAGTTCATTGGTTTGAGACCAAGCCATCAGGCAACTCTTCCCGGAAAATGCTGGATTTTTTTTTTTTTTTAACACAGAATTACTTCTTCATGAAGTTGTTCAGGCCTAAATGCTATCCAAGCTTTTTCATTTCCATACCTCCCTTAGTCTATCATTAGAATTATACATTTGATTCCCAATTATGAGCTAAGGTTTACCTCCAGGGCTCCGATATTGTCTTAGTAAATGCAGAGTTGAACCCAAAGCAAAGGCAATAAAAGAGGCATCAAAAATTCCTTGGCACCACCACGCAACTTGAACCTGATTTAAAACAACTATTCATTTTAATGGCTGCTCAAGTTTATTTTCATAAAACGTGTTTTACATAAGCCCCAAGGTTTCATATACAATTAACACCCTTCACAAAAAAACTGTGTTTCAAACTCAGAATGGTCATGCTGGTCTCCATGACCATGGAGCTTTTCTCTCTCAAGTTGTAGTTGCCTTTTTTAACACTGTAATTAAACTTTGAGGAAAAAAAAAAACATAATGCAAACTAAATAAATCCTGCCCTTCATACAATTATGTATGGTATGTGGTGAGAAAAAAAAAGATCTAGGTTTTGTTCGTCTTAAATTACACTCGGCAGCCACTTCACTTAATAAGCTCCTTTCTCTTTCTGAGAACAAGGAATTCATAAAATCCAAGCAATAACGGAAAAACCCCGGCACCTCAGGAGGGACAGGACAACATCCCATGGCAGAGACCTGTACACAGGGTCAGTTTCTCAATGATGCTTTGCAGCTGGTTCTTCACAATCACGAGTTAATCTTTAAGTGTATCTCTCTGGGTCTTGTTTTCATTGTTTCCTTTTGTGGAACCTAAATTTTTTAATTTTCACATGATGAGGCAAGGCCCTACAGGACTCACAAACCCTTATGCCCTATAGTGCTCCCCTGGAGCTCACAGAGAGCCAGCCCAGCCCAGCTGCTCGGGACTCTTGCTCTCTACCGCCTATCACACATGTGGGCAAGCCCAGAGTCCTGCCTGCTCACACTCCACAGAGCTCTCTCCCTGGTGCCTGCCCTCCAAACCCCAAGAGCTTCCTCTGTCTGCCTTGACAGTTCCCAATTAGAGTAAGCTGGACCCCTTGCTTCTCCCACGCATGTGTCTCCGGCCTTGGAACACTGCTGGAAAAAGCCGAAGAACTGGACCAACCCCTCAGATTGATCCACGTTCTCCACGCTGGCTTCCACTGCTAAGAATCATAACCTCTAGCCTAGACCGTTTCAAAGCTGCCCAACATCCCTGCTTCCTCCAACCACAACAGCGCTAAGATTGGAGTGATCACTCTAAAATGCATATCTGATCACTTCACTCTTCCTACTATTGACCAAGGTGTGCACAGACCACTTTCACTGACTTTTCAAGAGTCTGGATCCCACCTTTTTTTCAAAGTTGGCTTTTCTAACATGTCCCATCTTATTTACTATATAAGAAACTGAACTGCTCATAGATTCCCACAAATACCCCTGATTTTCTATCTCCATGCCTTTGCTGACACTGCCTTCTCTACTTGGAAGGCCAAGTCAGCATCCATTTGCTTGCACTCTACTTGCCTTCAAAGTTTGGCTTAAATACTACCTCCTCTCCTTAAGAAGTTACTTCTTCCCCATATGAATTCCATAAAACCCTAACACAGCTCACTTCGAACTCTTTGTTTCAACAACAAACAGGTATTATACCAGTTCCTACCTTGTACCTCTGCTATTTCTGTCTTACCTGGCATACGAATCAGAATGCTCCTTGAGGGCAGAAACCACATCCTATTAATCTTTGTGTTCCTAGTGCCCAGGAAAGTTTCTCGCATTTAATAGGCATTAAATACATATGTGTTGACATAGTAAGTGAATGAAATACTTCCTTGGAGTTTTATTTTATGGAGTTTAAAGAGGGAAGGAAAGGAGTACATTTGGCATAAATTTGTTCTGGGTACTTTATCACATCGAAGTAGGTAGCAATAACTTAGGCTCAGATTAAATATCACTTATGCTAAGTGGGAAAAGGCCTTCTGTTACCCCTATACTAGGTAAGGTTCCTATCATGTGTGATTTCATACATACACACACCGAACACACACACACATACACACACTCACTCATACATCTGTTGTGAGTGGTGGTGGGTGATGCCGTGGCAGAATTCTTCCCCACTCCTGACGTTTCCCTCCATATAAGGCACGCCTCCACCAACATCATACCCCTGGTCTCTCTCTGCCTCTCACTCACTCCTCACCAAGGGAGGTGGGAGTTTCACGGATTAAGTGAGGTTGAGGGAAACCTGGGTCTGCGTGACAGCGGCCCTCCTCCTCCCCATTTTCTCCTCCTTCCCCTTACTCAGCCTTGGAAGCAAGCTCCCTACCGCAAGCATACCCTCTGCTCTGCTGCTCCTCTGTGCTGTGGGTTTTCCAGGGATGCAGGCCCTCCTGCCCTGGCCCAGGCTACCTGTGACTGGTGGACAAGCCAGATGGACAAACTCTGAGATTCAGTACCAGGCAACACACTCACCTGAAAATAGAAGCCACATTCTCCAATAGCAGCATCCTCGGTAATTCAGTTGCTATTTTGACTTCCCATTTGCCTTATTCTTTGATCTTACTTTTCAGTTGGCTCAGATCTTGGGTGAGAAAGAGGAAAGTTATTAACTGGACCTTCTAAAAACCCCAACTACATCTTACGATAATCATTATTTATGTAATCATCTGTCTTCACTCTGAGCCGTCGGCTCTGTGAGGACAGGCTCGTCTCTCTTTTTTGCCATGTCCCCAGTGCCTGCAATAATGACTGGTGAACAGTAGGAACTGCATAAACATTGACTGAATGCTAAACTTCAATTAATGTTAGTTTAAAGAAGTCATTAGTAAAGCTATTGAGAAAAATGAGAAGGAGAAAGGAATGAAAGGGGGAAAGGAAAAGGGGAAAGGAGGACAGAAAGGGAAAGAGACTAGAGAAGAAGAGAAGGAAGATGAAAACAAGAGGTAGTAAGAAAAAAGAGAAAGAAAGGGAAAAAGGAAGTCAAGAAGGGAAAATAGAGAGAAAAAGATTTTCTCTCAAGTGAGGGAAAGAATAAAATGCCAAACCTGGCCATCCCTGCACCCACAGCCAGACAGCCCACCTGGGAATCAGAGCACAAGTGGTTTCAAGTGCAGGCCAGGACCTTGATGGGACACTCCTTACTCCTCCTCCTTCTCCACCCTCCTTTCTCACACCCCTCTCTCCACCTCTGGACCTCAGTTGGTTCATCTGAAAAATGTGCACTCCTTTCCTGCCCTCTCTGCCCATGGGGTTGCTGGGATGATGAATTTGGGTGGATATGTGTGAGAGTGCTTTGGAAAGAATAAAGTCCCATCAAGCAGAGGGGTTATTAATGTCAGAGCCTGCCCCCAGAACTCTAGCTTCTTGGGTAAGATGGGCTCATTCCCATCCCCCTACCCTGCAAAGTTCCCACCCAGGAAGCTTGAAGAACGGCCTCCTTTAAAAAAAAAAAAAAAAAAAAAAAAAACAGCCATTCGTTTCCCCACCATACCTTTGCCAAGCTCACCCCCATCACCTTCCTCATGTCCCCGTTGCTGTTCAATTCTCATTATCCTTCTGCTAATCGAGTAAAGCTGGGCATTTGATCAAAACTATTGGTTCTGTAACTCACCCAAACGAATCATAAGCTGAGACATTTATGACTGTCCTGGGATATATATCTCTGTGATATATCTCCTCCATGAGCTCACTGGCTGCCCCTGGAGTCTAGACACTTCTCATTTCAAAGTATTGTGGAAAGAAGGAACCTGAGGCCTATTGTAGCTCTTGCCTTCCGGCATTGCACCTCCCTACTCCCAAGAGCAGAAGAAAAGGGCCACAAGCATTTCTCAGAAAAGAAGCTGGTAAATTAAGGTGAATTAGTCTTTATTAATCTGATCTATAGATGAACTAGTATCCTCAGGCAGCACTCACTATTGAATACTCCCTGGGTTTCCAGAGTGGGGAGATTTTAAAAAGAAATACAGCTCTATTGCTAAGAAGCATGTCATCCCATTTATACCCAATTTACATCACCCCCAGAATGACCTTTAAATGTTTACAGCTGCAGGATACATTGATAATGATTATTTACCCTAAGTTTTTCTCTCTGAGCTTCCGATGATGCGAACAACACCCTATCCCAAATTCTCTCCTCAAGCCAGACCAGAGTGGCCTATAAAAAAAATAGAGAAGAATTAAGGCCCACATTTCAGTTCCTGCCACGAACACAGAAATTCTCCATGCACAGGACCCCTTAGCCCCATAGCCACAGCCCTTGAGGGTAACCTAATAGAAATCACCTGTCCGTCCAGTTATGAGGCCATCCAGCTCTGAGGTACTGAGAAGTGACAAATGGCTACCTCAAGAGATGTTAGCTCGGCTGCCCAGGGAATGTGAGGCACCATGTTGGATCTTCATTCCCCCGTAACAGAAAAGTAAACCCTGGGGAAATAGCCGTAGAACCTCAGTCAAGCTAGTTAACTTCAGTCTCCTTGTCTGGAAGTGGAGGATATAATTGGTTCTCCTTCACTGAACCATAGGAAGAGTAAGTGAGAATATCTATGTAAAGTATTTAACAGTGCCTGGCTCATGGTCAGTGCTCAAAACACATCCTCCAGAAGTCATGATGGTGGTAGCAGCGAGCATCAGGGGTCAGAGTTTGTGTACTCCCTACACCTGCTCTAGATTTTCCCACTCCCACAGCCTGGCTCACACCTTATTGTCACTCAGAATGCCTCCCTTCTTCTCTCCTCGTATGATGGTTAAGGTTGTGTGTCAGCTTGGCTGGGCCATGATTCTCAGTGGTTTGGTGGTTATGATGTAGTTTAGCAGCTATGTAATGATGTAATCACCTCCATAATGAGATCTGATATAATGTAACCACCTCCATGATGACACATGATATAAGCAGCCAATCAGTTGGAAGGGAGTTTCCTTAGGGCTGTGGCCTGTATCCAATATAGGTGAACTTTACGGCAAAGCTTGCTGGCTTTTGTTCACTCTGGATCCTACAGCTGGCTCCTGGTTCTTGGAACTTGAACTAGCAATCTACCTGAAGATTTTGAAATCCGTCAGCCTCCACAACCTGTAAGCCAGAGGTCTGCTGTCTGACCTGCTGATCTTCGGTTCACCAGCACCTGCAACTACATGAGTCAGAAGAAGCCTCCAGCCTGACCCATGAAATTGGGGCTTTCCATCCTCTACCACCACATGAGCCATTTTCTTGATATAAATCTCTCTGTATATATGTGGCATAGTGGTTAAGTGCTATAGCTGCTAACCAAAAAAAGATTAGCAGTTCAAATCCACCAGGTACTCCCTGGAATTGTATGGGGCAGTTCTACTCTGTCCTACAGAGTTGCTATGAGTCAGAATCAACTCGATGGCAATCAGTTTTTTTGTATATATATATTTATATGCTTCACTGGTTTTACTTCTCTAGAGAACCCAGCCTAAGACACCACCTACCCCTTAAGGGTCAGCCCTATCCTCACTTTCCCTCTGATGGTTTCCCGGAACTGTCTAGTCCACAGAAGCTCTTGGTTCCCTGAGCTCCAGCAGCTGAGACCTGCAGTGCTTGTCACTTGTTCCCGGCACAGTCTTTGCGTTGCTGACTTTCACATAGTGCTCTTCTTACCTTCCATGTCACCTCCTCCTTTCCACACTTTTACCTCTTTGTAGTCTCTTCAGTGCTGGGCCTCCAACACCCCTGCATTTTCACCCCTCTGTGACTGCTCACAAGGTACCCTCCCCCAGAAGGCCCTCCCCTTATCACAGTGCAACCAACCCTGCAAGACCTGGCTCAAAGGTCTCCTATTCTAGAAGCCCTCCGTGACATCCTGTACTTGAGGACTTTTTCCAGTCCTTGTGCATCATGGCAACAACCATGTGGTCCTTGTATCCCTGTGTAATCACTGCTGCTATTCATTGGGTGCCTACAATGTGCCAGGCACAGTGCCAGGTGGCTTGCATGCTGAGTGAAGTATAATTATCCCCAATCTGCAAGACAGAAAAACCAGTCTCCAGGTTAAGTGACTTGCTCTAGGTCACATGATAGTGAGCAAGAGAATTTGTGACTTTTTAAGTCCGTCTGGCTCAAAACACTTTCCACCATACCAGTGATTCTTAAGTGAGGAGAACAGATACACAAACCATGTAGAGTCATATAATGGAGGAATACTACACGGCAACGAAGAAGAATAAACTACTACTATGTGCAACAACGTTTTACAAGCGCAAAGAAGCCAGAGACAAACCACAAATGTATGATTTCATTTATATGAAATTCAAAAACAGATAAAACTAATCTACATTGATAGAACACAGGACAGTAATTACTTCCGGGGGGAACTGAGATGGAAGGAGCATGAGAGAGCATCTTAGGGTTGTATTTATACCAAAGCATATGTACGTAAAAATACATATGCTATAATATACATGCATGTTATACTTCAATAAAAACTTTTTAAATCTCAGGAAGGACATGTGTAGTTGTTAAAATATATTCAATATTATAATTTCATATTTGGAAACCAATGAGGAAAAAAAATCTCAATTGCTTTCGAAACACAAACTTTAAAAGAATTTGCAAAATTTATGTTTTTCCAAAGAAGACATATGTTTAAAAGTCTGAGACTCACTGTGCTAAACTGTTCACATTCTGCCTCACAAATCAGTTCCCTGTGTACCTCCAGCTCCCCCACTAGACTCTGGGTCTCTTTACAAAGGCCCCACCTTGGAATGGCCACAGCAAAGGGCACCCGACCTGCCTGACACTCAGGACATGTTTAATGACTGGTTATTGACTGGGATTCAGAAACTAACTGGCTGGCCATCTCTGCCTTCCAGGACCCAGAACATGCTGAAGAGTCAAAGAATTCAGCTCTGAGGCTGCTTCACCCTGTCCATCCTTCAGCCATATTTTGGAATTCAGAGAAAGAGAGAAAAACAATTGTTGTGGAAAGCTTGCTCTGAAGGAAGGAGTGACTACTCAGTAGGCCTGGCAGGGCACTGAGCTGCTGAGGGCCTGACTCCACCCCACTAATCATATGAAATTTCCCCAACAAATCCCTCTGCCTCCTGTGGGCAGCTTGTTCTACAGGACAACTCCGGGCACAGAGAAGCTGCTGGAAGCTGCTTTTGCAGGGAACGGCCTTTGCTGTCCTTAGAACAAAGCCTTTAATTTGTGTGGCAAGAAGCTTAGTGTATTTCAGGCTGTCATTCTCATCATGAACTCCTGAGGGAGGATGGTGAGAGTGAACTTTCCTGTATTGAGCACCCACCACAGAAAGCAAGGAGTACAGGCACTAGGACACTGCGGGTAAATATGGGTAAGTTAGCTCTTCCCCTTCCCTGGGAGTTCATGATGAGAAGGACAGCATTCAGGGGTTTGGCATGATCAGCCAACCAAGGCACAAATTTTTCCTGGGACCCTATTCTATGTCATGGGTTGTGCAGAGATGAAGAAGTACTGAGTGGCTGATAATTCCAAGCCCCTTGAGTAACTAGGCCTTGCTGAACACAGGGGAGAAAAGTGCAGAAGCTACCTTATTCTCTTTTAACAGGACAAAGTAGGGGTCTGTGAAGCCTTCCTACTGCCCTCACATTGTATCAGATCTCACAGATTTCCTGGTAAGTCCTGCGCAACTGTCAGCTTTGACTTACAAGTAGGCAACAAGGCACTCTCAGGTTCAGTGAGGCCCCAGACAACGCAGGCTCTTGCCTTAATCCCAAAGATACATGCCTCATTTTTTTCAGATTGTAAAACAATCTGAGGATTCCATTCATTGCTTTCTGTCACTCCTTTGGAGCAGTTAGAGAAACTCTAAGAAATGATTATAGGCTCATGAATGCCTAGCTCCTAAGGGGCCCCTGGTCATTCTCAATTAGGAACAGAATTGGCTCAATTAGGGGAACTGGCTGATCCTCTTTGAATACCACCAAAGTGGCCAAGTGTAGTCAGGTAAGCAGCAGGAAGAAAAGGAGATGATGATGACAGACAAGAAGGTCCTATTTGAGAGAAGTCCTTGTCTGGAGAGGTCAGAGACAGGCAGAGTGGAAAGTCCCTTAGAGATCTGCTAGACCATGCCTTCCTCCTCCATGTTCGTAGATGTTCCAGAGAAAGGCTGTGGCCATGCCCATCCTTCCAGAGAGCTCAAGGTGGGAGTGGGCCTTGGCTGGGTCAAGTATCCTTACTCCCAGGCCAAGGCTAATAACAAAGATCATAATAACCCTCTTGCAATGAAACTACAAGGATAGTCTCCCAGTTAAGTCTATCTCACTCTTTCTCTGCTGTCCAAGTTTATAGAATGAGCTTTGTAGTCCCTGCACAGACAAGACTGAGTGGGAAGCATAGTCCAAGAACCACTTCCACTCTTGGGCTCAAGACACTCAGCAGAATTTTCCTATCTGCCATGAGACCTTCAGGCCACTCAGCAGATACAGTTCTCATGATTTTTATGTAAATACAAATCCCTTTCACATTAATTTATGACCATTGCAGGGCATCTCTAATGTATACAATCCACTGAGGGTCAGAGCGGTGAATTACATATGCTTTATGCTCTCAGACGTTCTGAGTATGGTAGAAAAGACTAAATACAGAATACAAACCAGACTGTGAGAGCTTTCCCCAAGAAGGGCCCAAGGTTCTACAGGGGCACAGTGTTTTAATAGCCTCTGCTTCCACAAAGATTACAGCCAAGAAAACCCTATGGAGCAATTCTACTCTGGAATACTTGGGTTCACCATGAGTCAGAATTGACTCAGTGGTAACAGTTTTAGATTTTTGGTTTATTCACCTGTTGATGAGTGAAGGGGTCCTGTCCTAGGGTTATGGGGTGGCCTAAAACATGACACCGACACTGGAAGGATGAGATCAACAGCATTTTATTGATCACATATACTCAGCCCAGGGGAGAAGGAAACTGCCCTCCATGCTGTGTCATAAGGCAGTTGAACTTGACAACAAAGTAAACAACCAGAGGCTGTGGGATGCAGTATCAAGAGGTGGGATGCCCCTCAGTTCCTGCAGGAGGGTGTAATTGGCTTGTTCGAGTAATTTCACGGGTTGGCAGGGAACTGAAATTCAGGGATAAGCAGGAACTGCACTTGGTCCCTTTGATGAGGAGGGCTATTTGACTAGGTGGTCTTACCCACAGGAGCAGAGTTGGGAAGGGAACTTGCAGTGAGGTCATTCTTTTACCAGATGTGAAGACAGCACATAATATTGAGCCTTATTTTACGCCTTATATCACACACAGAAAAAGAAGATTCCTCCCAATTAGAGGAATCAAGAAAGGGGAACCATGGAAGAGGGAGGATTTTAGTTACCTTGAAAAAGAGTTATCTGGATATATGAAAATGGGAAGAAACTAGTCTTACAGGATGAGAGGGATTAGGACCAAAAATGGGGAGATAAGAAAATGCAGGCCATGTTCAGAAAACAGCAAGTTTAATTTAAGCAAGATTAATTTAATTAGCCCAGAGTATGTGAAAAGGAGAAATGGAAGATAAAATCCTTTAAGAAATGGTCTAATTTAAGTCTAATACTCAGAGGACCTTGAATGCCATATTGGAAATTTACACTTTTTGTATTAGGCAGTAAGAAGTTACTGAAGAACCTGATCAGGGCCAGGGTCAGGGTGGAAGAGAGGTGGCTCGAGTGAACTTTGCCTTCTAGAAGTTTACGTATCAAAGGCAGGAAAATACAGAGTTCCAGTCTCAGAGGAAGAAGAGCTCTACTTCCTTTTCAAGCTTTCCACAATCTCTGTTCACCACTTTTCCCTTTTCTCTTTATATATTCAGACTCACCCTCTCTTCTGGTTCTTTCTTCACAGATCACACATAGTTGAGTCTATCTCTTCTATTAAGAAAATAAAATCTGTCTAAACTCCCTGCTCCCTACTACCTTTTTCTTCACAGGTAAGCTTCTTAAGATGTCCTAAAATGGATCATTTTTGCACACCTCACTTTTAAAACCACAGGGTATTCACAAAATGATTCTCTGGAGAGTGGAAATAAAATATTAGAATCTTAATTTTTATTTATTTTTACCTGAAAAATGTACAAATAAAATTATGTTGTAATAATCCACTAAAGGAGCCCTGGCAGTGTAGTGGTTAAGAGCTACAGCTGCCAACCAAAAGGTCAGCAGTTCAAATCCACCACCTGCTCCTCAGAAACCCTATGGGGCAGTTCTACCCTGTCCTATAGAGTTGCTATGAGTTGGAATCAACTTGATGGCAAAGAGTTAGGAGGAGAACCCAGTAAATAGGAGCCCTGGTGGCACAATCGTTGAGTGCTCAGCTGCTAACCAAAAGATCAGTGATTCAAACCCATCAGTTGCTCCTTGGGAGAAAAGATCAGGCAATCTGCTCACATAAAGATTACAGACAAGAAAACCCGATGGAGCAGTTCTACTCTGTCCTATACGGTCACTGTAAGTTGGAATTGACTCCATGGCATACAACAACAATAATCCAGTAAAATTGCCATAATTCATTAAGTGGAGTATAAAAATAACTCAATCATGTAAAATTCAGGGTAGCGTTCTTGTGAGATTAATGAAAAACTGCATTTGCAGGGGTCAGTTTGTACTACAACTAAAGACAGTTGTTGTTAGTTGCAATGAAGTCAGTTCCAATTCATGGAGATCCATGTGCAACAGAGGAAAATGTTGTCTTGTTCTGCATCGTCTTCACAATCATTGCTATGCTTGAGTCCATTGTTGCGGCCACTGTGCGTTTTGAATGCCCTCCAACCTAGGGATCATATTTTAGCACTATATTGGATAATATTCTGTTGTAATCCATATGGTTTTCATTGGCTAATTTCTAGAAGTAGATTGCCAGGTCTTTCTTCTTAGTCTGTCTTAGTCTGGACGCTCTGCTGAAACCTGTCCACCGTAATTGACCCTGATGGTATTTGAAATGCCAGTGACGTAGCTTCTACCATCATAGCAACGTGCAAGCCACCACAGTATGACAAGCTGTGGGTGGGGGGCCAAAGACAGTAACGGAGGAAAGGAACACATTACCTGCAAAGAATATCAGCAAACTTCTTAACAGCACCAATAGAAGTCAGAAGACAATAGAATATCATTTTCAAAGAGCCAAGAGAAAAGTAACTGTCCACTTAGAATTCTATGCTTTGCTAAGTCACCATTGAAGAATAAGACTAAAAGAATTTATCTAACAGACTCTTGCTGAAAGGATAATTTTCTTCCTCCAAACATAAATGGCAAATGAGGAAAAAGCAAGTGACACCCAGAGAAGTGAGATATAAGAAGAAATGGTGAGGAAGAAGTGGGTACGCATGTGCATAAACCTAAATATTAGCAATCTAAATAATAAAGATCATGATTAATTTGGGGGATAGAACTAGAAATATGGGACAAAAGAAACTTGTAAGATGGAAGATTGTTATCAATATTAAAGCTTTCTAAAGTCTTTACATTGTTCAGGAGGATGATAGAGCTACTGACTAACTTTGGCCGTTAGGCAAAGTGTACATGATATAGTATTAAAATGTACTGTTAAAAAATTGGAAAGAATAACTTTCCAATCAGTAGAAGGGATGAGAAGGAATAAATAAAATGCAACCTACCCAAAAAAGACAAAAAAGGAGTGGAGAACATCAAAGCGAAGGGGGGGAAATGCTAGAATAAATCCTGACGTATTTTTTTTTATCAGTAATCACAAGAAATGTAAATGGATTAAGTTCTGCCGTTAAAATTCAGATTGTTCAAATTGGATAGAAAAACTAAAGCTAGTTAGATGCTACTTACAAGAGATATACCCAAAAGAAAAGGACAAAATGAATGTAAAAAGATGGGGAAAAAGATGTTGTTGTTAGTTACCATCAAGTTGTTTCTGACTCGCAGTGACCCTGTGTACAACAGAACAAAACACTGCCAGGTCCTGTGCCATCCTCATAATTGTTGCTATGTTTGAGCCCATTGTGGCAGTCACTGTGTCAATCCATCTCATTGAGGGTCTTCTTCTTTTTCACTGACCCTCTGCATTCCCAAGCATGATATTCTTCTCTCGGGGCTGGTCCCTCCTCATAACATGTCCAAAGAATGTGAGACAAAGTCTTGCCATCCTGGCTTCCAAGGAGCACTCTGGCTGTACTTCTTCCAAGACAAACTTGTTCATTCTTCTGGCAGTCCATGATATATTCAATATTCTTCACCATTACCATAATTCAAAGGCATCAATTCTTTTTCGGTTTTCCTTATTTGTAATCCAGTTTTTGCATGCATGTGAGGCTATGGAAAATATAAACCAGACATGTATCATCCAAAAGAAGCCTGACAAAATGGGGTTTAGGAGGAAAGGCATTATTAAAGACAAAGATGTTCACTATCTGTCTTAGTTTCTTTGTGCTGCTATAACAGAAATACCACAAGTGAGTGGCTTTAAAGAACAGAAATGTATTTTCTCACAGTTCAGGAGGCTAGAAGTCTGAATTCAGGACACTGGCCCTAAGGGAAGGCTTTCTCTCTCTAAGAGAAGCTTCTTGTCTCCTAGAGTTTCTCAGTTCCTTGTCAATCCTCGCATGGCATCTATCTTCCCCTATTTGTGCATGCTTATCTCTGTGTGTGTGCTGCTCTTTATATCACTCAGAAGGTATTAGGTTTAGGACATACCCTACACTGATGTGGTACATTAACATAATGAAGAAAACCCCACTCCTGAACAGGATTATATCCACAAATATTGACCTTAGGATTCTGCCTTAGTCATCTAGTGCTGCCATAACAGAAATACCACAAGTGGATGGCTTTAACACAGAGAAATTTATTTTCTCACAGTCTAATAGATTACAAGCCCAAATTCAGGCGTAGGCTCCAGGGGAAGGCTTTCTCTCTCTGTCAGCTCTGGAGGAAGGTCCTTGTCCTCAATCTTCCCTTAGTCGAGGAACTTCTCAGGCGCAGGGACCCCAGGTCCAAAGGATGCACTCTGCTGCTGGTGCTGCTTCCTTGATGGTATGAGGTCCGCAACTCTCTGCTTGCTTCCTTTTCCTTTTATTTCTTGAGAGATAAAAGGTGGTACAGGCCACACCCCCAGGGAAATGCCCTTTACCTTGGATCAGGGAGGTGACCTGAGTAAGGGTGGTGTTACCACCCCACCCTAACCCTCTCAACATAAAATTACAATCACAAAAATGGAGGACAACCATGCAGTACTGGGAATCATGGCCTAACCAAGCTGACACATACTTTGGGGGGGACGCAATTCAATCCATGACAGATTCCAACACACATTTTGGGAGACGCAACTCAATCCATAACAGTACCCAGTAATAAAAATTTTTCGGCAAGATATCACAAGTCTAAAGTTGTTTGCACCTAATAATACAATCTCAAAATATATAAACAAAAAATTGACAGAATTACCCTGTGAATTCAACAAATCAACAATCACAATGGGAAATTGTAGCACCTCTCTCAATAATTAACACATTAAGGAGAACAAAAATTAGTAAAGATAGAAGATTTGAATAACATGATTAAAAATTTGATCTAATGGACAGATACAGATCTCCCTACCCACATTATATAAGGTCACTATGAGTCAGAATCAACTTGATGGCACTGGTTACCCACATTCTGTCTGTCTTCACTTCCTCACCTCCCACTGCCACCTCCCATTCTTCAACCAGAAGCTTCCACTCACAACAATCCTCTGAAAAGACCATCATAAGAGCTACCAGTGACCTCCCAATTACTAAATCCTTATTCTTCTGCTTTTAACGCTGTTGGCTATTCTGTTTTTGAAATTCTTTCAAAACTTGACTTCTATGACCCTACATTCCTGTTCCTTCTAGCTCTCCATGTGCACGTTCATCATTTCCCTTATGTTTAGCCACATCTTCTGGTTTTCCAAAACTCTGTTCTCATCTCTTTTTATCTCATTCCACACTACCTTCCTGGAAACCTCATTGCTCACCAAGAATCTCTGTTAGAAATGCAAGTTTAGGAGTCAAGGCTGTATTTCAGGAGCCAGCACAGATGCAGTGCAGCCTGCCGGCTCCCTTAGTGAGCACCCTGGCAAACAGCAGGGCTTGGAGGTGGATAGAGGCTGGGAGGTCTGAATAATGACAGTGTCCCCCAAAATTCAGGGCAAAGACCATGTGTGTCTAATTCACCTTTACACCTAGCTCAGTGTCTAGTCTGTAACAGATATTTATGCTTAATAAAATTTTATTACTTGATTGATCATAAACTGAGTTTTGAATATTCTCCAGAGAGCTCCAGAAGTACAGTCCATTGAGGAAGGGAAGTTATTATCAATCTGTGAGCTTCATCAAGGACTTTTGGCTCAGACCAGGTGCTCTGGCCCAAACAATAGCCAAGATTATGGTCAAGAGGTCAATCAAAACCAACCCCGCCTCCCCCAGTGAGGTCACTACTTGAACACTTTATTGCTTTGTGAAGCCACTGTGGACCAGGGAAAGCCATGTTCTGGTCAGAGCAAAGTGGCCATTTTCACCGACATTTCATAAGCACAGAAGCCAAACCCCAAGCTGCTGAAAAATCGGTCTCCTGTTCTTTCACATTCCTGTGGCAATAGAAGTTCATTTTCTCATCATATACTGTAAATTACAAACTGAAAAGGTGGGTCGTGTCTGACTTCGCCCTATAAATAGCTGATCTTCCTTTGCTTTCTCAGAGGGGCCATTCTCAACAGTGGCTTATCTCAACACATCTCTGGCAGAGAGAAAAAAATGCAGGAACAGAAATCAAATCTCCCTCCAGTGAGCACTGGGGCAGAGTCTAGAGTTCTTCATGCTTCCAAATCAGAGAAGACCCTACCCAGTGCACACATATTTTTCTATAAAACAACATCTAAGTAAATCCATTTCTAGTCTCTCTTCATCTTTCTCACGCACCCCTTCTGCAAATAGCTCCCAGCACTGCCCCGGCATCTTGTAAAATAAAAATCAAAGCTGAGCAAATAATTTCAGACTCATGTTTAAACCCTGAATTCATTGCCTCTTAAAGTGAAAATGTTTCTGCCAGAGGCTCCTGAAGCCATTCAGAGATTACAGCCCCCCACCCCTTCCCACTGAAGACGTATTTTGTTTAGCATTTATGGAGCTCTTTTTCACAGGACAGGTGGAAGCAGCTTTTAATCAATCATCAATAGTATTTATCACCAGCCATATACATGACACTAAATAGATGGAAAGATGAATGAAAAACACAAGTTTTGTCCTCAGGGAGCACATAGTCAAGTGGAATAGACACAACAAACAGAAATGACAGCTGACAGAAGAGAACTATTATTAGGTGTTAGATCAAGTGGAACAGACTAAACAATAGGAGTTCAAGGAGAAATCTGAAAGAACAGAGGCTTCGTAGTGGAGGTGGGGACTGAGCTATTAGGTTTTTGAGAAACAGAAAAGATGAAAGAAAGCACCTGAAGCAAGAAGACCAGCAAGAGCAAAGGCAAGGAAGTAAAATGAAAATCATGTTTGGGGAGGATGTGTCATCCTATGCGTGAGGAGGAATGCAGGGTCCAGTTCTCTTGGAAATAGACCTCTGAGGCATCCCACTGGTCCAGCCAAGAGAGCATCTCGGCCTGAGCCAAGGCAGCAGCTATGAGAATGGAGACAGAAACGTGGATGTAAAGGATCAGTCTTAGAAGAAATACAACCAGAATATTCCTTAGAAGGAAGGATGGCGAGGCTTGGGCTCTCTTTGAATGCGCCATCAGGAAAGACCAATCACTAGAAAAATACATCATATTTGGTAAAGTAGAAGGTGAGTGAACGTGAGAAAAGTCCTCAAGGAGGTGGATTGACACAACAGCCACAGCAATGGACTCAGACATACCAATGGCCATGAAGATGGCACAGGACAGGGCAACATTTCATTCTGTTCTACGTAAGGTCTCCATGAGTCGGAGCTGACTCAAAGGCTACTAACAACAATGATAGCTAAAACTTGGTTACTGCTGCAGGGAGGGGTGAAGAAAGGGGAAGAGTTGAGGATGCCTTTGATATCTGAGGTAGAAAGACTCCAGGGAAGCCAGCTGCCATTTCAGTTCCCTGAGGCAATCTTTTCCACAGAAACCTGGCTTCTCTCCCTCCCCAGCCCCACCCCATCTCAGTGTAGCCTGAGACACTTTCAAGGGTGCATGATGCTGATGAATTCAGTCCCAACCCACAGTGCTTCCTGCTGGCTCCAGCTTGGAGCAACTTGTTAGGAGAAAAAAAAAAAAAAAAAACCCACAAATCATAACTTGGCACCTGCTCTAGCACTTCCCTGCCCAGATCTTAGTGGGAGCCAGGTGGGGAGTCAGGGAAGAAATCCCTTCTGGAAAAACAGTCCTTAAGAAACACTGGGAAGGAAAGTATCTCTCTCTTCATTCAGTCACTGGGAATCCTAGACTCCTCAATGACTCAGTTCCAAGAACCTCAATTGTAATCACTACCATCTTCAAACCTGAGACACCAGAGCTCATGCTGGAAGGCAGGAGTCAGAAAATGTGTACTGTGACTCCTTGATGAGAGGTGGCCCCTGGTGAGATCTCTGAGCTCCCAAGATACCTTTGAGCTTGTGCTACGACATGGTGCTCTCTCTCTGTGCAGGTACTAAGTACCTGTCATATACTGACGTATTTCATTCTCCCAACAACCCTGTGGTGGCAATGCGAATTGTAACTGCAATGTAACGTCACTATGAACCCACCAGAAGGGCTACCATAAAAAAGAAAAACTTACATGTTGGTGTGGACGTGGAGCAGCCAAAACTCCCACTCACTGCTGGGGGGAGTACAACCACTGTGGAAAACTGTCTGGAAGTAGCTACTAAAGCTAAGCATACATACACTTTATGATCCATTCCTAGGTCTATACCCTATGGAAACGTGCACATATGTGCATCAAAAGGCATATACAACAGCAGCATTACTGTTCTGGAAACCTCTCAAATTAAATGGGAGTGAATGAATGAACTCCAGCTATGCGCAACAATATGGTGGACTCTCACAAACATAATGTTGAGAAAAGGTAACTAAGCACAAAAGACTACATATTATATGATCCTATCTATATAATTTTATCTATATAAAAGCTCAAAAACAGACAAAAGTAATCTATGGCATCAGGAGTCAGATTAGTGGTTCTGCCTGGGATGGGGAAGAATGTATCCTTTACTACTCTAAGAGAACATGAGGGAGGTTCCTGAGGTTCAAGTGATGTTCTGGTTCAACTGGGTGTTGGTTTTATGGACGTGTTCACTCTGAAAATTCAGTGGGCTATACACTTATATTTGTACCCTTTCCTTTATGCATGTTATGTTTTAACTAAAAGTTAAAATAATTAAAACTCCATATGGTAGGAAAATTATTGCCTGGATTAAGGAAAACAAACCACAGAGAATTTAAGTAACTTTACCAATGTCAGATGGCCAATAAGTGTCAGAGACAGGATCTGAACCTAAACAGTCTGGCTCTAGGGTCCAGGTACTTATCCACTTTACTATGCCACCTCTTGGGAGAAGAGGAAGTCTTAGCACATGTCCTGCATTGTCTGTCTTGTGCAACCCCTGTAGAACGCTAAGCATAGTTTCTTGGCACTTAATAGGTGTCTAGAACGTGTCTTATGTTAAATAAATTCCACTGAAAACTATGTCCAGTAGGTAGCATGATCTCCGTGGTCTATAAAAGCCAGACCTATGGACAGATAACTACATTTATATCATAGATACTACAAATGATTCTTTAGACCTAGAAGAAGCCATATTTCACCCATCCCTTCCATCCTATTCTATCTTATCCCATGCCATGCCTTCCCATTCCATCCCATGTCATCCTATCCCATTTCATCCCATGCTATTCCATCCCACCTTATGCCATCTCATCTCATCCCATCCAACCTATGCCATCTCATTCCTTTTGGAGACCTCGTAGAATGGACCAACCCAGGCCTGGATTTCCTCTGGGCTAAAGATTTCTGTCAATAATCTGTGATGGACTGTACCCCAGTGACTTGGAAAAGCTATTTCATCCTGGCATTTAAGAAGATATCTTCAGGCCTTAAGGACCAACTTACTGGTCAGGAAGCTGTTTGAAGAATTTAGAACACAAAATATGGGGTGTAAAAAGAGTAGAAATCAAGTTGAACAATCTTTTCTCTAGAAAATGCTAGCGCCTGACTTCAATCCATTCATTCAGCAAGCTAGCCACTTCACACCCTGGGTATACAAAAGTGAATGAGACACAGTCCATGCCCACAAGGAGCTCACACTGGGGTAGAGGGGCCAGACATGTAAAACAGTCTAATGTCTCAGAAAATTCCTATCTCGTAGCATTGTTGTAAGAATTAAATGAGCTAATACAGGTGGAGGTTAGCACATAGTAAGCACTTGGTAAATGTTAGCCATCATTCTTATTATTTGCAATAACATGCTGCAGAAGTGTGTGCAGTTTTCAGTGAGAATTCAAAGAAGAAAGTGGTCCATTTCACTTGGTGCAGGGTGATTGGGGAAAGCTTCATAGATGAGATGCTCTAACAGGCCACTTTTTCCTAGGACATGCATTCCAAGGGCATCAGGGGGCTTTTCTATATGATGACTTGCCTCCATCTCTACCCCCACCAGCCTAAGCTTCATCCTTGATGATTCCACAGAAAACAAGAGAAACTCAGGCCCAAGGATGTTAGGACATCTCTGTCCAGACAGCAGAGGTTCCAGCCTCAATGTGCCTATTCTTCAGAGAGCTCGGGTGCACTGGAACTAGCTACTCACTGTTGGTGTCCTAATCCCACATCTCACCACCACCACCTCTAGCTCAGTTCACATGTTCCCTCTCGTCTCGTCACCACTGTGACTTTCCAGAGTCATATCTGGATTTCTGCTGAGTGGATGCTGACCACTCCATGACCCACCCATGTCTCCACTCAGCACAAGCAGGGCATCTGGGCAGTGTGTCTCCCCTTCCTGTTTCCCAGGGGAGAAATAGTGACATGTGATAGAACTGTCAAAAATACATCAAAACAGCTATATACATTGTGATCACTAAGTCACAGTTCTATTAGTTCTGTGACCTTGTAAAAATAACAAAATTTCCATCAAAATGGAAAATAACAACAAAGAAAGCACTTCGATGGTATTTGAAAATGATGTCTAAACAAAAGTCCCTTTTCCTCTCCCTGGCAATCTCTCAGTAGTAGCCTCTAGTTAGTTACAACTCCCTCTCTCTTACTCCCTGTCTTATCTCACTCCTGCCCTCTCTTCATCTCCTTCTTTCCCATCCACTTGGGCCCTTTTTCCATACCTCGCTCAGGCTTCCTGGGAGAGGTTGGGAAAGAGTCACCAGGGTCTCTCCCTAAGAGAAACTCCATGTCCCGGTTTACATTGGTGGTTCAGCACCGTGAGACAACTCATGAGGGCTGATGAGGGCTGGGGTGCAGGCAGAACTGGAGGGCCTAGAATGCCATTAACTGTGCCAGTTTTCCAGGCCCTGTCCACTAGCTGACCCCTAAGCCCATTACATAGACGCTGTCACTGAGGCAGCCCCTTGCACCCAAGCATTGCCCCCAGATGCCTCAAATGGAGCTGTCAGCTGTCAGCACCTCCCAATGCCCATTTCTTCAAGAATGTTCTATTCTGAAAATGGATTAAGAACAACCTCTAGAAGGAAATACCAAGTCTGTACAAGGACATTCAATAAACTCCAATGGCAGAGTCTTCTCTACTCATCAACTCAAGAAAATACGTGACAAGCACCTGCTGTATGCCTTGCCCTCTGTTAGAGTGCTATTATGTGGACCCCGCTGTACAAAGGACCCCCTTCAATTGAAGACATGTTGTCAAGCACATAGCAGATGCTTAGGAGATACTTGTTGACTGTATATCAAACTAATAAATAAATGATATTAATGAGTCTCACTAATAAATGATCTAATCAGTACTGCTGCTTTGGGAAAGTTTTATTCATTTGCCTATTTGATAATCTATTGAGTAGCCATCAGATGAAAGATTCAGAGGAAAATAGAACCCTGAATGTGAAAAGGTGCCTAAGGGCATGAGGCTAAGGGAAATAAGTGCCTTTGCGCAGCCCAGAGAAGCTCCTAGAGCAAGAGGAGCTCTGAGGCTGAGAGCAGTCAAAGAGGTCTGCCTGGAGGAAGAGGGACAGGTAAGTAGAGAGGGATCATGTGGGACACTTAGGCAGCTGACAAATAGAGAGATGCAGGCAGGCATCCCAGAGAGGAGAATGGCTTGGACAAAGCGTGAAATCAGGAAAGGGCAAGGTACCTTTGGGGAAAGCCAGGACACCTATCAGTCTGGAACATAAGGAGTAATGAAGATTAAAAAAAACACGGTCTTCAAGTTGATTCCAACTCACAGTGACCCTATAGGACAGAGGAGAACTGCCCCATAGGGTTTCTGAGGCTTTTTTTTTTTTTTTAATCTTCACATAAGCAGACCAGCTGGTGGGTTTGAACCTCTGACCTTTTGGTTAGCAGCCGAGTGCTTAACCACTGCACCAGCAGGGCTCCTTATAATGAGGATAGCAGGGGGAAATAACCCAGTGTTTCAGGGACTTGGGGACTGGAGGATCAGGAGGAATATAGAAGAGGTGCAGATTTCTGCCTCTTAAGTGTTAGTTCTACAGAAGATTTAACTATTCGCCTGCATTATTTTGATAAAATAAGAATTTTTAAATATGATAATTATCATAGATTTCCATCATAGATTGAATTATGTACCCCCAAAAATGTGTGTATCAACTGGTTAGGCCACGATTCCCAGTATTGTGTGGCTGTCCATCATTTTGTGATTGTACATTTATGTTAAAGAGGATTAGGGTGGGATTGTAACACACTTACCCAGGTCAAGTCCCTGATCCAATGTAGTTTCCCTGTGGTATGGCCTGCATCAGCTTTTATCTTAAAAGAGATAAAAGGAAACGGAAGCAAGCAGAGAGAGGAGGACCTCATACCACCAGGAAAGCAGCACTGGGAGCAGAGGGCATCCTTTGGACCTGGGGTCCCTGTGCCTAAGAAGCATCTCTACCAGGGGAAGTTTGATGATAAGGACTTCATTCAGAGCCTACAGAGAGAGGAAGTCTTCCCCTGGAGCTGACACACTGAATTTGGACTTCTAGCCTACTAGACCATGAGAAAATAAATTTCTCTTAGTTGAAGCCATACTCTTATGGTATTTCTGTTACAGCAGCACTAGATGACTAAGACAATTTCCATAAGCTTAATTTTATTATAAGCTAAATTTTAAGTTCATGGAGGAACTTAATTTCCCTCCCCACCATGAAGTTCTCATCGCACACATAGAGTCATTGGTTTATAGAATACCAACCATCAAAATTCAGTGTAGGCAGAATTTTAAAATGGCCCCTAGATTCCTACCCCTGGTGTACAAACTCTGTACAATCTCTTACTCTTGAGTGTGGCAGGATATCACTCCCATAACAGAATATCACTCCAATCTCTCCAACTGGATATCACTCCAATTTAGTATACAGGTTACTAAACAGTTCATTTTGAGTTAATCAAAAGGGAGATTATCCCGGGTGAGCCTGACCTAATCAGGTGAGTTCTTACAAGAGCCTTGCAACAGCAGCAAATATTCTCCTATTGGTCTTGTAGAAGTAAACTGCTATGTTGTAGAGAGGGCCACATGGTAGAAGGTGGCACGCAGCCTCTAGGATCTGAGGGCTTCAGTCCTTCAGGTGCAAGGAACTGAATTCTTCTAATAACCACATAAGCTTGGAAGAAGACCCCATGTCTCAGATGAGACAATCCCCAGCCAATACCTTGTTGCAGCCTTGTGAGATCCTGAGCAGAAGACCCAGTTAACTTGTACCCAGACTCCTGACCTACAAAAACTATAGATAATAAATCTGTGTTGTTGCAAGCCACTAAATTTGTGCTATTTTGTTATGTAATAATAAACTGCAGGAGGAGTTGACGTGTCCCTTTGTGTGCAGCATAGATCAAGTGGAAAAGATCATTATCTATGGTTACTGACCGATAATGAAATATTGTTATGTCTTTCTCAAAAATATGAGTTAAAAAATGACAAGGACAGAAAATTTCAATGAGTAATACAAAAAGATAGAAACCAACTTCTGCTGGAGACTCATTTGTTCCAGAGTGATGTCTGCTTAAACAAGAATCAAGAGGCTTCAACCTCTTGGACTTGAAGACAGGTTCCAAATGCCCCAGAGTCTCCCCCAACTCAGCTCTGCCAGTGCAGCCCCCAGTACCACTAGGAATACATCTAGATCCTCCAACCAAGGGATTATAATATTTAAATTGTTCTAACAAAGTCAGGACAGGTAAGTGTCAGGGTTGTATTCTTTCACCATACTGATTCAGTCTGTGTGCTGAACAAACAGTCCAAGAAGCTGTACTATGTGGAAGAAGAATGCAGCATCAGGATTGGACAAAGACTCATTAACAACCTGCTATAGACATATGACATGACCTTGCTTGCTGAAAGCGAATAGGACTTGAAGCACTTGCTGAGGAAGATCAAAGACTACAGACTTTAGTATGTGTTACAGCTCAACATAAAGAAAACAAAAATTCTCACAACTGGACCAACAAGCAAAATCATGATAAATGAAGAAAAGATAGAAGTTATCAAGGATTTCATTTTACTTAGATCCACAATCAATGCCCATGGAAGAGGCAGTCAAGAAATCAAAGGATGTACTGCATTGGGCAAATCTGCTGCAAAAGGCCTCTTTAAAGTGTTAAAAAGCAAAGATATCACTTTGAGAACTAAGGTGTGTCTGATCCAAGCCATAGTATTTTCAATTGCCTCATACGCATGCAAAAGCTGAACAATGAATAAGGAAGACCAAATAAGAATTGACACCTTTGAATTATGGTGTTAGTGAAGAATATTAAATATACCATAGACTGTCAGAAGAACAAACAAATCTGTCTTGACAGAAGTACAGCCAGAATGCTCTGTAGAAGCAAGGATGGCAAGACTTCATCTCACGTACTTTCGATATATTATCAGGATAGACCAGTCACTGGAAAAGGACATCATACTTCGTAAAGTAGAAGGTCAGGGACAGGGGAAGACCCTTGACAAGACGGATTGACCCAGTGGCTGCAACAATGGGATCAAGCTTAACAACAACTGTGAGGATGGCACAGGACAGGGCAGTGTTTAGTTCTGTTGTACCTACGGTTGCCGTGAGTCGGAATCGACTCAATGGCAACTAACAACAACAATTTGGCCTGAAAGAAGACTGGGGTGGGAGTGTTCCTCCAGATGCTACCACAAAATTCCCCAGAGCTGGATGCTCCATTCTCTGTACTCATATCTGTTATAGCATTGATCATTCAGATTGTCTGTTCCCCAGTTAAACTCTAAATTATGCGAAGGCAAGACAGCATGATCCTCCACCTCTCCATCCTCCATACACAGCCTGACTCCTACCCCAGAGGATGAAGATGTTGAGGAAATATATTAAATGACTAAACAAATAAATAAAGGCTGGCATGAATGCATGAAAAAATGAATGCTTAGATCACAGAGGAAAAATGCTTATAATTTTTAACTAATGTTTATGTGTATCACAATAATGCATGTAGATGGTCTAAATAAAATTCATAGAAACAACAAAAAGACAAACAATCTAATCAAAAAATGTACAAAGGATTGAAATAGACATTTCTCCAAAGAAGACAGATGAATGCTCAATGAGCACTTGAAAAGATGCTCAGCATCATTAGTTGTTAGAAAAAATGCAAATAAAACCACAATGAGCTATCACTTCACATCCACTAGGATGGCTATTGAAAATATATATACTGGAAAATCATAAATGTGGGCGAGGATGTGGAGAAACTGGAGCCCTCATACTTTGCTGGTAGGAATGGAAAATGGTACAGCCACTGTGGAAAACAATTTACGGGTTCTCCAATAAGTTAAACATAGAATTACTATGTGACCCAGCAATTCTACTCCTAGGTACAAACTCAAAAGAATTGAAAACATATTCAAACAAATATTTGTACACAAATGTTCATAGCTGCACTCTTTGCAACAGCCAAAGGCTGGAAATAGCCTAAATGTCTATCAACTGATGAATGGGTAATCAAAATGTGGGGCAGCCTTACAATGGAATATCATTGAGCCATGAAAAGGAATGAAGTACTGCTACAACATCAATGAACCTCGAAAAGATTATGCTAAGTGAAAGAGACAAGACACAAAAGGTCACATATTGTGTAATGGTATTTTATGAAATATCCAGAATAGGTAAATCTATAGAGGCAGAAAGCAGATTAGTGGTTTCCAGGGGCTGGGGAAGGGGTACTCCGTCTCCTTTGGGGGGACGAAAATGTTTTGGAGCCACAGAGAGGTGATGGTTGCACAACACTGTGAATGTATGAAATGCCATTGAACTGTTCACCTTAAAATGGTAAATTTTATGTTATATGAAATTTATTGTTGCTGTGTGCTGTCCAGTCAACTATGATGCATAGAGATCCTATACAACAGGGTAGAACTTCCCCATAGGGTTTATAAGGCTGCAATCTTTAGGGAAGCAGACTGTCACATTTTTCTCCTGTGGAGCAGCTAGTGGGTTCGGACCACCAAACTTTTTGTTAGCAGCTGAGCTCTTAACCACTGCACAACCAGGACTCTTTATGGGAATTTTACCTCAATAAAAAAAAAAAGAATTAGAAAAAACTCATACAGAACTAACACAAGGGAGACAGCAGTTTCCTTCTGCACACCTGCAGCCCTGATCCAAATGACAACCACTCCCATCTCTTTACCTCTTCCTTCTGATATTTATCTTCATATATCTTGGCTTATCAACTTTGGACATTGTGCATTGATTTCCTATTATGCTGGATAAGGATTTATGCTCTTATATCACCACACCCTCACTTCCCCTCCCATAACGTGTACATACAATGTTTCGTTAAATCAATAGTCGTTTTGTTACTTTGACATTATTTATAATTTTTTAATGAATGCTTATTTATATCAAAATAATGCATATACGTGTATTACATGTACTAAGTTTGTACCTTATCAAGCTGACCTATCTGTGGATAAAGCTGAGTCATTTTTTCTGTCACATCTGCTGCTGAGACAGGTAGTGTGTCATGATTGTGAGGAGTGGATGAAGGTACCAGGGCTCTAACCCCTTCATATCTACCAACCCTGTATTTTCACGTTCATAACTCACCCTTACCTCTCCTGAGGCCCTTCATCTCCAGGCCCTGATCCCTTTTTCCAGAAGAGTAAACTTGGTCCAGTTCTCACTGATATCACCCTCTAAAGATAAAACTTAGATTGTAACGTCCTCACTTAGTTAAATTAGCTACCACTCCATTCACTTTCCATTTTCCAAACATTTGTTGTAATCACTCACACACTCTTGCCTCCATTTCCATTCTCTTTGTTCTCTTAGCATTATAATTTTTTTAATTCCCTTACTGTCTTTTTAAGGAGCCCTGGTGACACAATGGTTAGGCATTTGGCTGCTAACAAAAGGTCAGCAGTTCAAAACTACCAGCTGCTCCTCGGGAGAAAGGCCTGGCAATCTGCTCCCCTAAAGACTAAAACCAAAAACAACCCACACCCGTTGCTGCTGAGTCAATTCCGACTCATAGCAACCATACAGGACAGAGTAGAACTGCTATATAGGGTTTCCAAGGAGCAGCTGGTGGATTCCAACTGCTAACTTTCTGGTTAGCAGCCAAGCTCTTAACCACTGCACCACCAGGGCTCCCCATAAAGATTATAGCCTAGTAATCCCTATAGCGCAGTTCTACTCTGTCCTGTAGAGTTGCTGTGAGTCAGAATCAACTTGATGGCACACAACAACAACAGTGTCATTTTAGTGGGATATCAAGAGGAGGAGAAGGAAAATATATGTGGTCAACCCACTTATGTTTAAATCAAAGCTGAACAACCTGTTAAGAAATGGGTAATTACATACTCAGTGTCAAACAGCTCATAACTTATCCGACATGGTTTCAGGCACCTTTTTGAGATGGAGGGTTGTAATGGATACTTTGCTATGCTATCCAGATCCTCTCTTTAGGAGACAGGCACTCATTCCCCCAGTAGCCAGGGCTGTTGGATGCTATGGGCTGTCAATTGTGTTCCTCGTTAGGAATACTCTCATCCAAAGGAGCCACCTCGACCAAAGGGAGTTGCCTCATCTAAGGTTACACTCCTCTATATGAGCAACCAGCATCCAATGACTGAGCCACTTGTTTTAACTTAGGCAACGTTGCATGGCCATCCCAACTCTAGAGCTCCACATGGAATCAGGTGAGGCTTCTGTGTTCCTGGGGTCAAAATATGTGTGGCTAAAAAAGATAATGCTTATACCACAAAAATAAAACAAGAATAGATGATCAGGAGATTGAGGGTAGTTTTTCAACAAAAAGTCATGACCCTTTGATAGTTTCTAGACCTGAGTCAATACTCAGACCCACAACTCACTGAGTAAAGGAAAGTCTGTGTCCCCAGAAGGAAGGATCCTGCAACTCCATGGTAAGTATATACAGTAATGATTCTCCAAATTCTTCCTTTTGTGGGAGGCCTGGCAGGAAACAATAGTGACAGGCAAACCATACACTGGAGAAAGAAGAATTCAGTTCTCTGCAGACTGTCAGACACAGAGCCTAAGTTGGCGTTGATACACAGGAACCTAAAGTGAATTCATGGCCCCCTGCTAGAGTGAAGCTTACATCAAATCCAACAGAAGAATCACAGTAGAGTTCCCTGGGGTTCGGAAGTCAGGTCATGCCGTGTGCAGCAGAGGACGACACACTACTTGAAAAATGGTCCCTGGATGATACTGGGCCCTGGTAGAAACAGATAATCTAATCCTGGACACTGAGAAGACCATGTGGGCAGAACCACCCAACATAAACTAAACTCTATTCATAATGTTAGTTGAGCTCTGCAGTAATCCATAGTAAGATCTCAGTGGTATATCTAGGACTGGGCACCGAAATGGCCACAGGGTATAAGTAAGCTGCTTGAGCAGATGGCTCAAATCCATATGTCATACACCTCTGTTGCACTGACACCTGTCCCTCAACTTACACCTATGGCCTCATGAAGTGTCTTCTATGACCTTCCAAGGGCAGCAGAAAATGACTCTGCTTTATTCACTGATAGGTCAGTTTGATGATATGTGGTTTCAAACAGAAAATGGATTGATGCTGCAGTATATTCTCATTTCGGGGTGGTCCTAAAAAACAGAAGTAAGGGGAAATCCTTCCAAAAGGTAGAGTTTCATACAAAACCACTTGTTCATCCACATTGTGTGGAAAGAGAAGTTGCCCAGGTTAAGAATATACATAGACTCATGGGCAGTAGCAATGGCTTGGCTGGTTTGTCCCTAGTAGAAACAGAATCTGGAAGGTTAAAGATTGGAAGACTGAAGACAAGGATGTCCGAGGTAGAGGCATGTGGACGGACCTGTGGTTAAGATCTTGGTATGTCATGTTAATGACATAGAGTATCCACCCGCCATGGAAGAGACATTAAACAACCAAGTAGAGAGAAAGGCTTGGCCAGTTAACATTAGCCAGCCTTTGTCACTGGCCACTCCAGTGTTAGCACAATGGCTCATGAATGGACTAGCCATGGTGGCAGGAATAAAGCTTTGAATGAGTCCAACGGTATGGACTTCCACTCACCAAGGTTGATCTAGCTTCTATTGCTACTGAATCTCCAAAGTGTCGTCAACATAAACCAACATTGCACCCCTAATATGACACCATCACTCAAGGAGACCAACCTTGGTGGCAAATAATTTAAACTTGAGCCCTTCCACTTAAAAAGGACAGTAATTTTTCTTGATTAGGGAAATACATATATCAAGTATATATTTGCTTTTCCTGCCCAGAAGTTCTTGGCCAGCGTTGAGGGATTACAGAATATTTGATCCACTGACATGAGATCTGCAATCAAAAAACTCTGGTCTGTGGGATCCACTCTACAACAAAGAAGTTGTGGCCCGCGTATGGGACCAGAAGATCAACTGTCCACTGTTTTATTACACGCCACATCACTCAGAAGCTGCCAGACTGATAGAATGATGAAGCAGCCATTTGAAAGCATAATTCAAATACCAGCTTGGAATGATACCCTGAGATGACGGGGGCTTAGCATTCACCAAAGTCAGTGACCATTATTTGGTACTGTGACCCCAGTAAGTAGAATATAAGAGTCTGAGAACTAAGAAGTGGAAGTAGGAATGAATCTATTTACCATCCCTCCCAGTCACCCACTGGGGGAATTTGTGATTTTCATCCCCACAATTTTACATACTGTGGGTCTAGAGAACCTGTTTCCAAAGGGAAAACACTTCCATCATAGGAAAATTAAAACACCCATTGAACTTTATTCCATACCTACTGTCTTAGGCTGCGCTCTCTAGAGAAGCAAAACCAGTAAGGCATATAACTATATAGAGAGAGAGAGATTTATATCAAGGAAATGGCTCCCGTGGTTGTAAAGACTGGAATGTCCCAAGTCCTTGGGTCAGAATAGAGGCTTCTCCTGATTTATGTAGCCGCAGGGGCTGGTGAACCCAATATCGGCAGGTCAGAGAGCAGGGCTCTTGCTCACAGGCTGCGAAGATCGATGAATCACAAGATCAGCAGGCAAGACCACAGGTAAGCTGCTAGATCAAGTCCCAAGAATCAGAGGTCAGATGAACAAGAGCCAGCTGCAGGATCCAGCAAGAGCAAAAATCCCCTGAGTCTTGCCAGAATGCCCACTTATATTCTATGCAAGGCCACATGCCCAAGGAAACTCCCTTTCAACTGACTGGCTACTCACAGCAGATCCCATCATGGGAGTGATCATATATCAAACCTCAACATGGAAGTGACCACAACATTGTATGACTACCAAAACACTGAGAATCATGGCCCAGCCAAGTTGACATACAATCTTAACCATCACACCTACTGAATAGTTACTTGTGTCAAGGGAACAACAAGCAAGGAAAGAAGTCACAATACTAGCAGGGGTATAAAAATATTTTTTTACTGACTCTAATCCTCAGGAGGATGTAGGGCTTCTGTTGCACAATGGAGTAAGGAGAAAATGGTTGACATCTAGGTGATTCACTGGGGCATCTCTTGGTAGTCTGACAGTTTTAATGGTAAAAACAAAAAGCGGCAGTCACAGCCTAAGAAGGGCATGGTGACCAGAGGTTCAGACTTAAACTTAGCCCACATTATAGGCAATTGAGTCATCTAGATGAGCAGAAATGCTAGCTGAGGGCGAGGGGAATCCAGTAGAAGAGAAAGAAGATGACGAGCATCAGCCACAGTTTCAAAGTCAGCCACAGCAGCAGGAGCTATAGTTCAACTCTCCTCTTGCAAGCTTCCCCAGAAAAAGGGACCAGCAAGAATTCTGGAGAAGCTGTACTCTGATATAGTCAATTTACTATAAAAAAGCACATGGAGCTAAATGATGCATATTGTAGCAAGTTGGCCATATTTACCTTCAGAAACAAGACACTCATTTTCTCTGCTGCGAGGCCTCCCAGCCAAGACTCTCTCTGGAATTATCCAAGGTCACACCCTTCCCCATGGGTAAAAAGGGTCAAAAAAAAGAAAAAAACAATTTTCTTGCCTCAGTTGGGAGTGACTCTGCAAGGCCAGCTCAGCTCAAGAGTTCACCATGATCCGGTTGGTGTCTTTGTAGCAAGTGAATTGCATTTCAACTTCTCACTCTGCCCAATTCTGCTCCCCTCACTTCCTTATAGGTGTTGTTGCCATGGTGGAGTAGGCAGCTTCTAAGATGCCCCCCACAATGATCCATACCTCTGGTATCCGTGCCCCTGTGCAATCACCTCCCCTTGAGTGTGAGCTGGATTTTTTGATTCACTCTAACTGAATAGAATCCAGATGAAGTGATGGGATGTCAATTTTGAGAAAAAGTTATGAAATCTCTGGCTTCCTTCTTGGGTGGCCTCTGACTCATTCTCAGGTCACCAGCTTCACAACATGAAGACACTCAGGAAGCCCTTATGGAGAGGCCCACATAGCAAGGAACCAAGCCCTACTAGCAACCACAAAAGCAAACTTGGAAGTGGATCCCTCCTCCAAGTCAAGCCCTTAGATAAGACCACAGCCCCCCCATCGACATCTTGACTGCAACCTCATCACAGACCTTGAGCCAGAGGCACCCAGCTAAACCACACCCAGATTTCTAACTCTCAGAAACTGTAAAGTATTGAATGTTTGTTGTTTTAAGCCACTAACTTTTGGGGTAATTTCTTTTCCAGCAGTAGATAACTAATGCACGAGGGCATTCCCCAGTAAACCTCCTGCCCACAAATTTCCTCAGAGTCTGTATCCAGAGAACTCAACTTACAGTTTCCAAAACCTTCACAGAACAAAACCCCTCATGTCCTCGCTTTGTTTCTTTTGACAGAGTTTTATAAAAGTTGTTGTATGTGTATAAATATATGTAACTTGGCCCACATTAGACCCAATAAAATCTAGAGAAGCTGCAGCCACTAAGTCCCTCATCCAATGTATAAATTTAGAGCAAAGGCTTTTAACCTACAGAAGAGAATTTCAACTCTCCTGCTGAGATGCTGCTGCTCTGCTTCGGAGACTCAGCAGACAGTTTTCCCTACAACTCACCCCTCCCTTAGGTAGCTCCTAGTGTGCCATGGATGCCAGCAGAGAGACTGTGCTGAAGTGTGGATGCTGCTGCCAATAGGCCAAGACAGTACTGACCCTACAGTGCCTCCTTGCTGTTCTAGAGTCACCAAACACCGGCCCTGACCTGGGTACTCCCAGTCCACCAGGCACCTAAGCCAACTTCCAAGACAGGCCTGACTCCCAATGGCTCTACACAGCCTGACGTGAAGGTGTTATGAGGCACTTTTTCAGTGAACTATAAACAAAACCTCCTGTGGTGCTTCTCCCAGATATTATGCCTGCTTGAAAGCCTGTGGTATGATGATTAAAGTGTCAAACAGAGTGAATCTGAGCCTAAGCTGTACCATTTATTAAATGTATAAGCACAGACAACTTACTTAACCAATTAGCCTCAGTTTCTTCCTCTGAAAAATGGAGAAACAATAATATCTACCTGAGAGGGCTTACGTGAGGATTGAATAAGGAACTGAATGTAAAAAGCTTAGCATGTTCTCTGACCTATCATAAGCCTGAATTAATGCTAGTTATTGGGCTTTTTTTTGGGGGGGGGGCTGTTGCTCTTATTGGATTCAGTATAGGTCCCTCCTGCCCATGGACGGAGTTGGGAGTCAGGCCAACTCAGTATGGGCCTATCTGGGAGGGGGAGCTCACTTTTGTGAATTTCCCTGCCTTATCCCAAGTCAGCCTTCTCTCCTTCCCTTTCCCCTAATTCCTTCCCCTATCCCTCCCTTCCTTCTTTCCTGCTTTCCTACCTCCCTTTCTTCCTTCCATCTTTGCCAAAATCTGAAGGCCTCAAGGAACAGCCAGAGAACTGACGCCAATATTGCCAGAAATGGGATCTACTCCATCTGCTGGCTGTTTCACACATACTCTGGGCTGACTTTTGAGGGTGAGTCAAAGAAGGGCAAGGTGACTCCTGCACCTGCTACCAGGAGGCTGCTTAGCTGGAGAAGGAGATAAACAAGTAAAAGTTTAAGAACTACTAACTCTAGCCATTGAATCAAAGGTCAAAGTCAAAGGTCTTTCCAAAATGTCACCTGCCCTGGGTTTTCAGGACATTTATGGGAAGAGCCTTGGGCTTTATGGAAGCATGGACAATAGCCCCAACTTAATTGCTGATGAGCTTCATAACCTTGAACGAGCCACTTTACTCCTTTGCCTTCATTTCCTCAGTTTATGAATGGAAATGACATTATCTGTCTTGTCTACCTCAAAAGAGTTTGACAATTCCCAAACAAGATGCTGTTGTTGTAGTTGTTAGGTGCCATCAAGTCAGTTCCAACTCATAGCAACCTTATGCACAACAGAACACCAGTACTGCGCCATCTTTGCAACTTGCCATGCTTAAGCCCATTGTTGCAGCCATGGTGTCAATCCGTCTCATTGAGGGTCCTCTTTTTCACTGATCCGCTACCTTACCAAGCATGATATTCTTCTCCAGGGACTGATCCCTCCTGATAACATGTCTAAATTATGTGTGACACAGTCTCGCCATCCTTGCTTCCAAGGGGCATTCTGGTTGTACTTCTTCAAAGACAGATTTGTCCATTCTTTTGGCAGTCCATGTCATTTAACAGTCAACATTCCTTGCCAACACACAATTCAAAGTCGTCAATTCTTCTTCAGTCTTCCTTATTCGTTGTCCAGCTTTTGCATGCATATGAGACGATTAAAAACACCACGGCTTGGGTCAGGCGCACCTTAGTCCTCAAAGTGACATCTTTGCTTTTTAACACTTTAAAGAGATCTCTTGCAGCTGATTTGCCCAATGCAATCCATCTTTTGGTTTCTTGACTGCTGCTTCCGTGGGTGTTGATTGTGGGTCCAAGTAAAATGAAATCCTTGGCAACTTTAATCTTTTCTTTGTTTATCATGATGTTGCTTATTGGTCCAGTTGTGAGGATTTTCGTTTTCTTTATGTTGAGATATAATCCACACTGAAAGCTGTGGTCTTTGATCTTCATCAGTAAGTGCTTCAAGTCCTCTTCACTTTCAGCAAGCAAGGCTGTGTCATCTGTATAATGCAGGTTGTTATTGAGCCTTCCTCCAATCCTGATGCCGGGTTCTTCATATAGCCCAGCTTCTTGCGTTATTTGCTCAGCATACAAATTGAGTAGGTATGGCAAAAGGATACAACCCTGATGCACACCTTTCCTGACTTTAAACCGTGCAGTATCCTCTTGTTCTGTTTGAATGACTGCCTTTTGATCCATGTACAGATTCCTCATGAGCACAATTAAGTGTTCTGGAATTCCCATTCTCTGCAGTGTTATCTATAATTTGTTATGATCCACACAGTTGAATTCCTTAGCATGGTCAAAAAAAAAAACACAGGTAAACATCTTTCTGGTATTTCCTGCTTTCAGCCAGGATCCATCTGACAACAGCAATGATATTCCTGGTTGCACATCCTCTTCTAAATTCGGCTTGAACTTCTGGCAGTTCCCTGTTGATATATTGCTGTAGCCACTTTGAATGATCTTCAGCAAAATTTTGCTTGCATGTGATATTAATGATATTGTTTGATAATTTCCACAATTTTATGTGTATTCCCAGGAAAAGCGATCCAACCAAACAAGATGCTAGAGTGCTGAAAATGTTTAAATATGAAATAAAAAGGTAAAAAACGTATATCCTTTCCAGAAAAAAAAGTGACTGTGGTCACAGGAAAATAGCATACATAAAGGGTATAGTAAAATACATAGTACACAGATAAAAAACCAATTGTCATCGAGTCAGCTCTGACTCATGGCAACCACGTATATATCAGAATAGAACTGTGCTCCACAGGGTTTTCAGTGACTGATTTTTTGGAAGTAGATCACCAGGCCTTTCTTCCAAGGTGCCTCTGGGTGCCCTTGAACCTACAAACCTTTCAGTTAGCAGCCAAGTCCATTTACATCACCCAGGGACTCCAGTACATAGATAAAGCCTAATAAATGCTAACCATTTTATAATTAACAGCAAATTTACCAAAAAAAAAAAAAACACTCAAAAAGTTACTTAATGAACAAGTGATTTCTGAAGATCAACAAAACAGTATAATAACTATAGATGAGAGATTTTGTTCTTACAGACTCTATACATATAACTCTTACAAACTCTATGGTTTCTTCAGCTCATTTATTACACTAAATAATGACCACACATAATAAAATAAAACAAAAACACATAATAAAATAGGTATAGCAAAAAATGCCAACTAGAAATTAAGACTTACTCCTTCTTCCTCAGGCTCTGCTGTTGCCAAAGCCCCATGAGCTTAGGCAAGACACTTTCTATCTTTCTTATTCCTTAGTTTCCCTGTCAATAACATGGAATACTAATATTATCCCTGATGTCCTTACAGTATCAGTGTGTGCATAGGAGTCCATGTAGTCCTACATCCTTCCAGTAAACAGCACCTGAGCACCAAACTATCATGGCCAAGGGAAGTCCCTCACCTTGGAGGACCTACAGTTCCTGTGAGGGGTAAACCCTGCACATGAGTAACCAGAATTCAAAGAAGGGCACTGCCAGAGCTATCAGAGATCTAGAGGTGAGGGGCCAAGGGAGCCTGAGAAAGGGAGGTTGTGCCCAATTAGGGAAAATCAGAGGGTATTCACAGAGGTGTTGGCCCATGAAAGAGTCCTAAAGCATGCACAGGATGTGGATAGAGGCAGTGGCAGAGATCAGGTACAGGAAGCAACAGGGACACAGTGCACCTGGAGTGCCAGATACACAAAAGTTTGAATGAGAAATGAAACTTAAAAGTCATGTCGTGGCTGGACCACAGAGGCCCTAGATGTGGTTAGGTTTCTTGGAGATGACAAAGACCTCTAAGTAGAAGAATCAGTGGAAGAACCAGCTGAAGACCCCTGAGAAGCTATCCCAGAAGTACCCAAGTTCATCAGCAGATAATTCATTCCATCTCCCTTATGACCCGCCCCCATAAGCAACCCTGACAGAACCAACATTGACAGAACTATGTCTATTTTATCATGTGTGAGAGAATTGTCTATCTCTGGCTCCACGGGTGTTTGTTGTTGTTAGTTGCTATCGAGTCGACTCTGACTCATGGCAACTTTATGTACAAACAGAACAAAACTTTGCCCAGGGGCAGAGCCAATATTGTGCCATAGACAGACGCATCGTGCCATCCCTCTGCAGCAAAGACCTGAAAACCTAAGTAAAATAGACACAAACATCAATCCTGCAACCCTAAGCATCAAACGAAGGGACAGAACTAGATAAAACACTGAATGGAAGAAGAAACTGAAGGAAAACAGAGAACAAGGAGAGATATGGAGTAGAGTTCCCCTGCTCTCTAACATGGCACAGTGTCACCATCTTTGTTCACAGTCAACAATCACCCCAGGGAGGGAGTACAAGAAGATAACTTCATGAAGCTCCCAACAGGAGACAGAGTGCCTGGTAACCAGAGAAACATGCTTTCCTACACCTCACCCTTCTGCTCAATATGCCACCTCCACCGCTTCCCAATGGGCTACATCATACCACCTTAACTAAACAGCCACCAGCCCTACCATCCCAGGTCTATCCTGCCCCCACCTGCCACCTCCCAATGTGCCATTTTTTTTTTCTTTTCTCCTTTCTTCCTTTTCTTTCTTCCTCCCACCTAGCCTCATATGCCACCTCTATCCCTTCTCATTGGGCCCCTCAGCACTGTCACAGGTAGAGAGCTACTGGCCAGCCACCAAACCAGGTCCTACCCACTCCACCCTCTGGCTCCCACAGTGCTATTTTTTTTCCTCTTTCTTCCTTTTCTTTCTCCCTCCCACATAGCCCCATAAGCCACCTCTAACTCTTCTCACCAGACATGCTGCACCACCATGGATAGAGAGCCACCACCCCAACAGCACCCTAAGTCTCATTCGCCCTCACCCACCCCCACCCGCCAGCTCCCACTGCACCATTATTTTTTCCCTTTCCTCCATTTCTCTCTTCTACCTAGCCCCATATGCTGTGTCTACTCCTTCCCACTGGGCCACACCTCACCACTGAAGGTAAACAGCCATCAGCCAGCCACATTCTACGTCCCACCTATCCCCATACACCACCTCCCCCCTTTCCACCAGCCTCCAGGTCCACCCTGACCCTACTTGTCAACTGCCTTTTTTCTTTCTTTCTCTGTCTTTTGATTTCCTTGTTTCCTACCTAGATTCATACTTCACCCCCTTCCCCCTGAACCTTGCCATGCTGCAACAGCTAAAGCATCCCCAGCTCAGAGTTGCCACTGTACCAGGCCTGCACAGCCCCTCCTGCCACTACTGAACAGAGGGAAACAAGCTCATACCACTCCCTATCTGATCCCCCCGCCTATCTGGTGAGGGGCTGTGAATGCTCCCACACTGCTGGACCAACATCAGGAGGCAGACAGCACCCACCCACTCTGCTCTCAGCCACCTCACCAAACCAGTATACAGTGAAGTGGGCTCACCCTGTCTGCTGCTACCTTCCCCTCCCAGACAAGGTTGTGAGAGGTATCATGCCCACAGATGAGCAAGCAGCAAAGCATGCCTGGCTCACCTGCTCTGACATAGCAAAACAAAACAAAGAAGGACATAAACAATGAATATAAAATCAATACATAAAGAAAATAATACCTTAATGTCTCAGAAACAGCCAACAATATCAAAACATAAAAAGCAGGACAAGGTGGCTCCAGCAAGTGACCAAAATAGTCACATGATCTTCTGTAAGAAGAAAAGGCAATGGAACTACCTGATATGGAATTCAAAAGACTAATATTTAGGGCTCTCCAAGACATTAGGAAAGAAATCAAGGAAAACACAGATAAAACCAAGGATAAAATAGACAAAATCATGGAAAACACAGACAAAACCAATGAAAACATCGTCAAAATCAAGGAAAACATAGACAAAGCAATAGAATAATTCAGGAAAACAATACAAGAACAAAACAAAATAAATAAATAAGAGAGCATATAAAGACAGCAACTAGAAATCCAAAAGTTAAACAACAAAATTTCAGAAATGGACAACTCAATATAAGGTTTTAAGAGCAAATCTGAAATAATGAAAAATAAAATCAGCGAGATTGAAGACAAATCTATAGATGCCACTCTGAGGAAAAATCAGAGAAAAGAATGAAGAAAACCTAAGAATTATGTGCGAAAAACTCAAGAACAAAAATTTGCAAGTGATTGGAGTTCAGGAATAAGGGAAGAAAATGGAAAATACAGGGAAAATTGTTGAAGATTTGCTGGCAGAAAACTTCCCAAATATCATTAAAGACAAAAACTTGCACATCCAAGAAGCTCCCTGAACCCAAAATAGGATAGACCCCAAAAGAAAGCCACCAAGACATGTCATAATCACACTTGCCAAAACCAAAGACAAAAAAAGAATCCTGAGAGCAGCTCAGGAAAAATGAAGTCATTTACAAAGGGGAAACAATAACACCAAACTCTGATCACTTGGCAGAAACTATACACACAAGAAGGCAATGGGATGACATATATAAATCCTTGAAAGAAGAAAACTGTGAACCAAGAATATAATATATTATGCAAAACTCTCACTCAAATACAATGGCTAAACTAGGACATGTCCAGATAAACAGAAATTAAGGGAATTGGTAAAAAACCAAACCAAACTCACAATAAATATAAAAGGGAATCCTTCAATTGGAGAACCAACAACATCAGATAACAAATGGAGTCTAGGACACAGGACAGCATCAGCCAGATACCAACCTAGGTAAAGGATTCTCAATAATAAAGCTAAAAGACTTAAAACAGGGAAAAAGAAATGTCAATCTGTAAATCATGACAAAGTCAAAGCAATAAAAGGGGGAATAAATAGTGCAGGTATAGAATTTTCAAATGGAGAGGAAGTCAAGTGATATCAAGTAATAAAATCTTTCAAACTTAAGGATACAAGGGTAAGTTTCAAGGTAAACACAAAGAAAGTTAACAAACCTACTCATGAGAATAAAAAAGAAAAAAATAAATAAAGTCTCAGTAAACACAAAATCTGTCAAAAAAGAAAGAAAGAAAATCCATGAACAAAAGGAACTCATTACAGGAAAGTAAGAGGAACAAAGAAAACATCAGCACCACAAAAAAAAAAAAGCACAACAATATGACAGCAATAAGCTCATAAAAAAAAAAACCTATCGATAATCACACTGACTATAAATGGATTAAATACCCCTGTAAAGAGACCGAGAGTGGCAGAATGGATTCAAAAGCACGATCTATCAATATGCTGTCTACAAGAGACACACTTTAGATGCAAGACATAAATATATTAAAAATCAAAGGACAAAATATATATATATATATATAGATCAAGCAACAGAAACCAAAAAAGGGCAGAAGTAGCAATACTAATATCAGATAAAATAGGCTTTAAGGCAAAATCCAGCATAAAAGACAAGGACATTATATAATTATTAAAGGGACAGTCCATCAAGAAGACATAACCTTAATAAATACCTATGCACCCAACGAGAGGGCTCCAAAATACATAAAACAAAATCTAACAGCACTGAAAAGAGAAATAGATAGTTCCACAGTAATAGCAGGAGACATCCACACACCACTCTTGGTAAAGGAAAGAGCATCTAGAAAGAAACTCAACAAAGATACAGGAGACCTCACTGACATATATAGAAAACTCTACCCTACAGCAGCAAAGTATATATTCTTTTCCAATGCACATGGAACATTCTCTGGAATAGACCACATTTCAGGCCACAAAACAATAAAATACAAAACATCAAAATAATACAAAGCATTCTCTCTGACCACAAGGCCATAAAAGTAGAAGTCAGTAACAGGAAAGCAAGGGAAAAAAACTAAATGCTTGAAAACCAAATAACACCTTGATTAAAAACAATTCAATAATAGAAGAAATCAAAGAAGGAATAGAAAAATTCCTAGAATTAAATGAGAATGAAAACACATCATACCAAAATCTTTGGGGCACAGCAAAGGCAGGGCTCAGGGGTCAATTTATAACAATAACCATATACATCCAAAAAGAAGAATGGGCCAAAATCAAAATGTTAGTCTTACAACTGGAACAAATAAAGAACAGCAAAAGAAGCCCACAGCCCAGAGAAAAAGTAAATAATAAAGATTAGACCAGAAATAAACAATATAGAGAAAAGAAAAACAATAGAAAGAATCAACAAGACCAAAAGTTGGCTCTTAGAAAAGATCAACAAAATCAACAAACCACTGGACAAACTGACAGAAGAAAAACAAGAGAGGAAGCAAATAACCTAAATAAGAAATGAGATGGGGGACATTATAACAGACCCAACTGAAATAAAAAGGATCATAACAGAATACTGTGAAAAATTATACTCCAACAAATTTGAGAACCTAGAGGAAATGAACATATTTCTAGAAACACACTATGTAGCTAAGCTGACACAGACAAGCAGAGATAGAAAATCTAAACAGACTCATAATAACAGAAGTGATTGAAGTGATTGAAAAAAAAAAAAAAAAAAAAACTTCCAACAAAATAAAAGCCCTGCCCTGTCAGCGCCACTGAAGAATTTCACCAAACATTTAGAGAAGAGCTCCCATCAGTACCACTCAAACTATTTCACAGCATAGAAAAGGAAGGAATACTCCAAATTCATTCTCTGAAGCCAGAATAACCCTGATATCAAAGCCAAGCAAAGAGGACAAAAAAAGAAAATTACAGACCAATATCTCTCATGAATGTAGATGCAAAAATTCTCAACAAAATTCTAGCTAATAGAATTCAGCATCATATCAAATAAATAATACACCACGACCAAGCGAGATTCCTACCAGGTATGCAAGGATGGCTCACCATTAGAAAATTAATCACTGTAATCCACCACATAATAGAACAAAGGAAAAGAATCACATGATAAACTCCAATACCCATTCCTGATAAAAACTCTCAATAAAATAGGAATAAATGGGAAATTCCTCAACATAATAAAGAGCATCTATACAAAACCAACAGCCAACATCATCCTCGATGGAGAAAGGATGAAAGCATCCCCCTGAAAATGAGAACAAGACAAGAATGCCCTTTATCACCACTTCTATTTAACATTGTGCTGGAAGTCCTAGCTAGAGCAATAAGGCAAGAAAAAGAAATAAAGGAGTCCAAATTGGAAAGGAAGAAGTAAACCTACCCCTATTTCCAGATGATATGATCCTATACATAAAGAATCCCAAAGATTCCACAAGAATACTGGGACTAATAGAAAGATTCAGCACACTAGCAGAATACAAGATAAACATACAAAAATCAATTGGATTCCTATACGCTAAGAAAGAAAACTTCAAAAAAGAAATCAGGAAAACAATACCATTTATAATAGCCCCTGAAAAGATAAAATACCCAGGAATTAATCTAACCAAGGACATAAAAGACCCATACAAAGAAAACTACAAATGCTATTGCAAGAAACCAAAAGAGACCTACATAAATGGAAAAACATACCATGCTCATGGATAAGAAGGCTCAACATTGTGAAAATGTCAGTCCTATCCAAAGCTATCTACAGATATAATGCAATTCCAATCCAAATACCAACAGCATTCTTTAACAAAATGGAAAAACTTTATATGGAAAGAGGCCCAGGATAAGCAAGGCATTATTGAAGAATAAGAACAAAGTAAGAGGCCTCACACTACCTGATCTCAGAACCTACCATATAGCCATGCTACTCAAAACAGCCTGGTACTGGTACAACAATAGACAAAGAGACCAATGGAACAGAATCAAGAACCTAGACATAAATCCACCCACCTACGGTCAGCTGATCTTTGATGAAGGCCCAAAGTTCATTAAATGGGGAAAAGACAGTCTTTTTAACAAATGGTGTTGGCAAAACTGGATGTTCATCTGTCAAAAAATATATATATATAGGAAACGGGACCCATACCTCACACCTTACACAAAAACTAACTCAAAATGGATCAAAGACCTAAATAGAAAATCTAAAATAATAAATTTCATGGAAAAAAAAAACAAGGATAACTCTAGGGGCCATAATACATGGCATAAAGAGAATAGAAACCATAACTAATAACGCATAAACACCAGAAGATAAACTAGGTAACTCGGAGTTCCTAAAAATTAAACACTTAGGCTCATCAAAGGCTTCACCAAAAGAATAAAGTGAAAACCTGCAGACTGGAAAAAAATTTCTGGCTACAACATATCCGACAAGGGTTTACTCTCTAAAATCTTTAAAATACTTTAATACCTCAACAACAAAAAGAGAAAGAACCCAGTTAAAAAATGGGCAAAGGATATGAGCAAACACATCACCAAAGAAGACATTCAGGCAGCTAATAGGCACATGAGAAAATGCTTTCAATCATTAGCCATTAGAGAAATGCAAATCAAAACTACCATGAGATACCATCTCACACCGATATTACTGGCAGTAATTTGAAAAAAAAAAAAAAAACAGAAAATAACAAATGTTGGAGAGGTTGCAGGGAGATTGGACCTCTTATGCACTGCTGGTGGGAATGCAAAATGGTGCAACAATCTTGGGGAATGATGTGGTGCCTCCTTAAAAAACTAGAAATAGAAATACCATATGATCCAGCAATCCCACTCCCTAGGAATATACCCTAGAGAAAAAAGAGCCCTCGCACCAATAGATGTATATATACCCATGTTCATTGCAGCAATACTCACAATAGCTAAAAGATGGAAACAACCTAAGTGCCCATCAATAGATGAATGGATAAACAAATTATGGTACATATGCACAATGGAATACTACCCAAGATAAAGAACAATGACAGATCTGCAAAATATCTCACAACATGGATGAATCTGGAGGGCATTACGCTGAGTGAAATAAGTCAATCCCAAAAGGACAAATATTGTATGAGACCACTATTACAAAAAAACAAGAAAAGGTTTACACACAGAAATAAAAAAAATCTTTGATGGTCATGAGAGAGGGGAGGGGTAGGGAGGGAAAATCACTAACTAGACAGGAGACAAGTGATAACTTTGGTGAAAGACAACACACAATATAGGGAAAGTCAATACAACTTGACCAAAGCAAAGTCATAGATGCTTCCTAGACACACCCAAACACCTTGAAGGACCAAGTTACTGGGGCTTAGGGTTGGGGACCATGGTCTCAGGTCAATTGGTATAGTTCATAAAGAAAATGTTCTACACCCTACTTTGCTAAGTAGTGTCTGAAGTCTTAAAAGCTTCCGGGCAGCCATCTAAGATACATCCATTGGACCCATTATGTTCAGAGCAAAGGTGAATGAAAACCAAATACAAGAAGAAAATATTAGTCCAAAGGACTAATGGACCACATGAACCAAGCCTCCACCAGCCTGAGCCCTGAAGATCTAGATGGTGCCTGGCTACCACCACCGACCGCTATCTCAGGGATCACAGTAGAGGGTCCTGGACAGAGTGGGATAAAAATGTAGAACAAAATTCAAATTCACCAAAAAAAGACCAGGCTTATTGATCTAACAGAGACTGGAGGAACCCTCGAGACTATGATCTCCAGACACCTGCTAACTGAAACCACTCTAAAGTCTACCTGTCAGCCAAAGATTAAACAGGTCTTTTTTTAATATATATATACAATAACACATGTGAGGAACATGCTTCTTAGTTCAATCAAGTATGCAAGACCAAATGGGCAACACCTGCCCAAAAGCAAAGATGAGAAGGCAGGAAGGGAATGAAAACTGGACAAATGGACATGGAGAATACAGGGTGGAAAGGGAAAGAGGGAGAGTGCTGACGCATTGTTGGGATTGCGACTAATATCACAAAATAACTTGTGTATAAAATTTTTGAATGAAAAACTAATTTGCACAACAAACTTTCACCTAAAACACGATAAAATAAAATTTTAAAAAACATTGCCCGGTCCTACATTATCTTCACAAGCATTGGCATGTTCAAGTCCATCGTTGCAGCTATTGTGTCAATTCACCTCACCAAAGGTCTTCCATGTCCTCCTTGGCCCTCTACTTGTCCTCCTCCAGTGACTGATCCCTCTTGATAATATGTCCAAGGAAAGTGAATCAGACAATGTTCTGTTGTGATCCATAAAATTTTCATTGGCTACTTTTACAGAAGTTAATTACGAGATCTTTCTTCCTAATCTGGAAGTCCACTGAAACATGCTCACCATGGACGACCCTGCTGGTATTTGAAATACTAGTGGCATAGATTCCAGGATTACATCAATATGCAAACCACCACAGTACAACAAACTGACAGATGGGTGGTGGCCCCAGATGTTTAGATGTTAGAAAACAAGCCAACAAAAAACAAACCTATTGCCATGGAGTTGATTCTGACTCATAGCAACCCTATAGACGGAGCAGAACTGCCCCATAGTTTCCAAGGAGTGGCTGGTGGATTGGAACTCCCAACCTTTTGGTCAGCAGCTGAGCTCTTAACCACTGCACCACCAGGGCTCCCTTAGAAAACTAGGGCAACTACTATCCTTTTAGCTACAAAAAGACTCAAGTCTTTCTGACCAAATAGCTCCATTTCCACTTCAGAGTGCTCTGTGAAGGCAGCCACAATTCACTCACCTTGAAAAATAAGCAAGGATGTGGGAGGGTTGTTGTTGTCTTTTATTGTTGAAAAATATAGATAAAACAATATTTGCCAATTCAACATTTTTCACGTGTAAAATTCAGTGGGAACAATTACATCAATTGCATGCAACCATCGCTAATATCAGCTGCCAAACTTTCAATCGCCATAAACAGAGGCAATGCTTTCTAAACAATGCTCCCCCTTTCGTTCTTCTTTCTGCCCTGCTGTTGTCGCTGTTAGGTGCCATTGAGTCAGTTCTGACTCCTAACGACCCATATATGACAGAACAAAACGCTGCTCAGTCCTGTGCCATTCTCACAATCATTGTTATGCTTGAGCCCATTGTTGCATCCACTGTGTCAATTCATCTCATTGAGGATCTTCCTCTTTTTCAATGACCCTCTGCTTTACCAAGCATGGTGTCCTTCTCCAGGAACTGGTCCCTCCCAATAACATGTCCAAAGTATGTGAGACGAAGTCTCACCATCCTCGTTTCTAAGAGGCATTCTGGCTGTACATCTTCCAAGACAGATTTATTCATTCTTCTGGCTGACCATAGTACATTCAATATTTTTCGCCTTATTCAAAGGCATCAATTCTTCTTCAGTCTTCCTTATTCATTGTCCAGCTTTTGCATGCTAACCACTGTTAAACTCTGATCTCTATACATTTGCCTATTCTAGGTATTTCATAAGTGAGATGATTCAACATTTGTCTTTTTATAACTGGCTTACTTCACTTAGCATAATGTTTTCAGGGTTCACCTACGTTGTGGCATATATCAGGACTTTATGATAGAGTAATATTCCATTGTGTATATACACCACATTTTGCTTATCCATGCACATCTGTTGATAGACATTTAGGTTGTTTCCACATTTGGGCTATTGTGAATAGTGTTGCAATAAACATAGGTATACACGTGTCTATTTGTTTTGCTGCTTTCAGGTCTCTTGTGTATAAACCTAGGAGTGGAATTGCTGGGTCATATGGTAGCCCTGTGTTTATCTTTTTGAGGAACTGCCAAACTGTCTAACAGGGATATGTTTTATTAACCATTAATTCATTCCTATTATCAAGGAGAAAAGATTTTTTATTTTCAGCCATATAAAGACCCTTGGTGAATGTTAGTTCAATAGTGCAATTATATGAGAAAACTTAAGCTCAGCAACAACAACCTAACAGCTTTACTGAACCCTCTAGTAACTGAAATGAATGGTACACAGAGATGCTAATTTACCTAAAGGAATCAGAGGAAAATCTTAATATGATGCATGCTATGGACAAAGCAAAGTCCACCAAGCCAGTAGAACCTACCTGTACGTTCTTCACGGTTTCAACGCTGCCACTTTGAAGACTCAGAATGGCGTCTGTGTGTGAAAGGCCAATTTCTCACATTGGGAAAAAGGAGAAATGGAGTCAGCATGAGTGAGCATTTATATGCATCAAACCTTCCTGTCTTCATCCCACTCCAGTCAAAGGCATCTCTTTAACTTTCTCCCAGAAGCTCAGGATGAAAACTTTGAAGTATCCTCCCATTTCATGGCACCCAACATGCAGTAACTCCTACAAATCACCAGATTCCACTTCCGAAATGTACTATTCCCTCCTCTCTTTTCCCTCAGCCTTTTCTCTCTCCCTACCTCACACTTAGAGGGGCCCGTTATGATTCTGAAGCATTCCTCCTTCCTGGGCCCTCAGGGAGACTACATTTCCTAGCCTTTCTTGCAGTTACATTGAGACCATGTGATGTGGAATGTGGACAGAAATTGTACATATGATTTGCAGTCCTGGCCATAAAACCACCTACACAATTGCTCACACTCTTCTCTTTCCACACCAACTGTGGAGGCCAGGTATTAAAATGGCAGCATGACAAGATAGAAGAAGCCTATATCCCTTAGTTACCACTTGAGGAAGAGCTTCCAGAAGAGCTTTCCAACCCACATCAGACATGAGAGTGAGGAATAGACCTTTTTGAGATTAAGTCTTTGAAAGTTGAGGGCTGCTCATGACCACAGAGCAGCATAGGCTATCATGACCAAAGAAGATCCCCTCCAACTTGCATGGATAACTGTAGACAAGAGTAAGAGTTACTTGGTAGAATTGTACAAAGGTTCCATTTCAGCAGACTGGATATCAGATAGATAAACTAAGTAGTATGAAGATCTACTATCAAGGCCAGATAAGACTATACGAAGGCTCAGAGTTAGACTTCACTAAACACCCTCTTGGACTAATTATAAAATGCATTGGAAATTTTTATGCAGATATATTACTGCTTCATTTATCAAACTGTGGTCCACAATAACCATAGAATGTTGTTGTTAGCTGCTATGGTGTCACCTCTGACTCCCGGCAGCCTTGTGTACACCAGAACAAAACATTGCCCGGTTCTACATCATTCCCACAATTGCCAGCATGTTTAAGTTCGTCATTGTGGCTATTGTGCCAGTCCATCTCACTGAGGGTCTCCCTCACCATTGGTGGCCCTCTATTTCATCAAACATGACATCCTCCTTTAGTGATTGATCCCCTCAGATAATGTGTTCAAAACAAGCGAGTCGGACAATGTTCTGTTGTGATCCATAGGTTTCCATTGGCTAATTTTCAGAAGCAGATCACCAGGCATTTCTTCCTAGTCTGTCTGTCTTAGTCTGGAACCTCCACTGAAACTCATCCACCGTGGGTGACCCTGCTAGTATTTGAAATACCAATGACATCGTTTCCAGCATTATAGCAACACTTAAGTTATGACAGTATGACAATCTGATAGATTGGTGATGAAACCATAGAATAGTAGTGGTGTATTTTATGCTTAATGTCATTTAATCCATTGAACTGGACATCCTCTGCTACTTAGCAAAAAAATTTAAATACTATTGTGTATTACATGATATCTTTCATTCTTAGAGTAAAGTCAGGCAGTGACATCTTTTAAAATGTGTATTGCCTGATTCTTGATTTCACTATAAGAATACTTTATGCAACTTGTCTCCTATGAATGTGCACCACTTGTTGATGTTAAAATCAGTCAGTTCACAAAGAAATTCAACCAGTCAGAACTGGGCAGTCATGAACTGCACACGCACAGAGTCTTTGTCTGTACTCATTTTAGAACTCAATACCTTAACTGTAGTATTAACTAATAAAACACTTCCAAACAGCAAAGATCAAGTAAAAAGTTACCTATAATTTGTGGTCAATAGAGCATTTGCAAGATCACAACAAAGGCAGAAGCTTGAGTTTCTTCTGCCAGAATATGACTGCATAAAAAGAGATTACAAAATTATATGAGTTCAAGGGGGACAAAAGTCTGGTATGCTAAAGTTTGCAGGCAAAAATGAAAAAGAATAGAGAGCCCAGAAATTAGAGCCCAACTGCTCGACCCCAAAGAATAAGAGATAAGGCTAAGAAAATGCTTCTGGCAATTAAGGGTTATTAAGACTTAAGACTTCTCCCTTAAGCAGAGGGACTCAATCCTACATCAAAATTAAATTAAGTACGCTATCTTCCTACCCAAGCCTATGGCTTTAGACAGTCTCAAGGTAGCTACCATTGAGCTAAGAGACACAATGGAAAGTAAGCAAATAAATAAGGTTAGCTTGATAATTACAGAAAAGAAAGAACTTTGGGTGAAGCTATAGATATAGGCAACTAAATACAAGCACATACATCAGGAGCCTGTTACATTTTTGACAGAACTTTATTATCAAAGAAACTATAATCCTGGCCTCCAAGAAGCTTGTGGTTACTAAACAACCTTCAAGCCCTTCACCTTCCACCAGGAGGAAAAAAGCAAGCAGGGAAGATTCCCCAGTGCCCACTTCAGTTGTACCTTTAAAGAATGATGGACAAGGTTTTCCAGAGGAAAGTTTTCCAGACAGTGGAGCCAGAGACCATGGGAACAGTAAACAAGAGAGCAAAATCAGGACTAACCAAGGAAGCTGCCCCCCTAACTAGGGCAGGAGTTTTCACAATGGACCAATGTCTACTGTGCCTTCCAGTTATCCCTTTTGTGAATGGGAGTGCTTGTTGTACTGATGCTGTCTCTGCTCCACCATTTACACTGGGAGAAAGGGCAGATATGTGTCTTTTGGTTCACTGGTTACTGGGCAGCAATGAGCCATATCCAGACCTGAAGGTTCTGCAAATCACCTGGAGTTTCAGGAATCTGAGTCCAATGCAGTAATTGAATGAAGCTTTAGGAAGAAGTAAGGATGGTCCAGGTGTGGGAAGAAGGGTGTGCACAGATATTCAATATCCAGAGGACAGACTCTGACAGTGACAACTAGCTGTCCAGCAATTCATGCTGTCCCTTCCATAGTGTGGATTGGCACTGGAGGTGGCTGTCAAGCCAGGGACTGCATTCCTTATCTCCCCAGACCCTTGCATGTGGTGTGGCCAAGTGACTCATTCTTGCCAAAGGAATATTCCTGGAAGAAATGTGCATCACTTTCAAGCTGGGGTTTTAAAGAAGTGAATTTTTTCACCTTCATTCTCCTTTTCCCCTACTGCCAGCTAAAAACAGAAGGTTTCAAGGTCCTAGGCAATCGTGTACAGCCAAAAGATGAAAAATGACTGGATTCCTGAACCACCATTTGGAAGAGCATCACCTACCAACCAGGAGCACCCAAAGTGGACTGACACTTGAGTGAGAAATAAACCTTTATTTTGCTAAGCCATTGAAATTTGGGCAGTATACATCAAGAGTGAGAGCTACCCTAAATCATATATTAACAGACTGTTTGAAGCAATGTTCTCTAATTTTTGCATTTACAGCATACTTTCAATATCAGAATTTTTGCCAACACGTTTGAAGGGCCCAAATTCTATCCAAATTGTTACACCACTCACTTCAGCATTGTGTCACTGCTTGAGTGGATCAATTTACTTGCTCTTTTACATACAAAGGAAGCAAGGTTCTTGCATTTTGCAGTGAACAGGTGATCTCCCTTTGGCACAGACGTGTCATGATGCCATCCCTTTACAAGATGACACAACCCTTTGAGTTCAACATTCCATTCCTATCCCCACCAGAGTTGACTGCCACAAAAATTAACTTTGCAAACTGCTCAATTATAAGGGTTCACAATTTGCCTGCCAGTGTACTGGGGCACACTGGTTAAGAACCACTTGTTCAAAGGTTGGAAATAACCAAGCACAAAATACTTTAGCCCAAGAATCCCTCAAAAGTCACAGATTCTCCAAGTCCAGGGAGATGGGGTCTCAGTGAAATAATTTCAGCTAGGTTAACTCTAGCTTTCATTTGGACAGGAGAACATTTCTGCTAAGGTCAAATTTGACTTTATGGCTCAAGGTCAAGAAGGGTTGAAATTTCTCTTTCTATTTCAGAGTGTTTTGGTGTCGCTGGGGTGAGGGAGAAAGAAATTCACTGTTATGTTGACAGCTAATATGAAACAGCAGTCTACAGCAGTTAAATTACAAAATCAATAAATATTAAAAGATAAATAATAAATAATACATACATACTGTCTCAGTTTCTTAGTGTTGCTATAACAGAAATACCACAAGTGGGTGGCTTTAACAAACAGAAATTCATTTTCTCACAGTTCAGGAGGCTAGAAATCCAAATTCATGGTGCTGGCTCTAGGGGAAGGCACTCTCTCTGTGAGCTCTGGCAAGTCTTGGTCTCAGCTTCTCCAGCCAGCCACCTTTGGAATTCCTGGCCTTGTCAACTGGTCTGCCTCTATCATCTTCAGATAGTGTTGGTCTTTCCCCTGTGTCTGCTTTCTTTTGTGCCTAATCAGCTCTTTTACCTCAAAAGTGATTGGTTTAAAACCCACCCTACACTGACAATGGCATCATTAACATAACAAAGAAAACCCTATTCCCCAGTGGGATTACATTCGCAGGTATAAGGGTTAGGATTTATAACACACAATTTCGGGAGACACAATTCAACCCATAACACATACATAAAAAGAATCAAAATCATTCACACAACTCACTGTCTACATAACATGACTTTACCCTTCCAGGAGATGATTTCCAAAGAAGATAAAAGTTGTCCATACCAGGAACTTGCTGAAACATTCACCAACTCTTCAATGGAAAGCATCAAAAGGCAATTGCTAGCTAAGACGCTTTGAACCCCTTGCCTCAAAATCCTCACCTTGCTGTGTCCACCAATTCCAAGCTATTATATCATGATTCTTAAACCCATTGCCACTGAATGAATTCCGACTCACAGAAACCCTGTAGGACAGAGCAGAATTGCTCCATAGGGTTTCCAAGGAAGGGCTGTGAATTTGAACTGCTGACTTTTTAGTTAGCAGCTGAGCTCTTAACCACTGTGCCACTAGTGCTCCATGATTCTTACTGGTCCTAATCAACATCTTAAACCAGACTTCAAAGTCTCAGGAAATACCCCAGCTTGGCTCTTTCCACATGAGACACTACCGGAATCTGTCAGTGAGGGGTTCTCTCATACTGCAGGAAGCAAGAAGCTCTGCTCTGTTTATTAACAGGTTGTTGTGGTGACATGGGGTGGCGGGGGGGGAGGGCAGCATTTGGTTACCAATACATACGTACATTCTAGTCCTGTTTCTGTGAATATTTCATTGGGTATCTCAGGGCAGGTGTCTTAACTTCTCTGTTTGCTCACAATAAATCTAGAGATGCTAGATAAACACATACGCCTAGCTATTTTAGGCAAGGCGCTCAGCATGACCTCAAGGTCCCTGGGTGGTGAAAACAGTTTGCGCTCAGCTGGTAACTGAAAGGTTGGCTGTTCAAACCCACCCAGCAGCACCGTGGAGGAAACAAGCATGGGGCTCTGTTTCCATAAAGATTACAGCCAAGAAAACCCTATGGAGCAGTTCTACTCTGTAACACATAGGGTAACTATGAGTAGAATTGACTCAGTAACACACAACAATAACAATAACACAACAATAAGCATGACCTAATGAGCCTGCGGAGCCCTGGTGGTGCAGTGGTTAAGAGCTTGGCTGCTAACGAAAGCTTGACAGTTCAAATCCACTAGCTGCTCCTTGGAAACTCTATGAAGCAGTTCTACTCTGTCCTATAAAGTCACTATGAGTCAGAATCAACTCGATGGCAATGGGTTTGCTTGTTGGTTTAACGTGCCTAAAGCAAAAAATCGCCCATCAAAATAGAGGTATTTGTATCACTGAGATCTGTCACTAGCTCCTTTGAGGATTCTTGTAATCATCATTACAAAACAGACATGTGCATTCACCGTGGTCAATTAGGAAACAAAAAACTATTTGAGAAGAGAAAGAGTTACAATTGGGAAGATGTTGGGAGAAAACGAAATTAAAAAAAAATTAACAGTTCTATTCAGATAAAAAGTCTAGAATATTAGAGATAGAGGAGAATTTTTTTCAACAATTTTACAAACTGAGCAATCATTTTCCCTCCTTATGACCCACATACTGAAGCTAATGGTAAAAGCATTAATTTATCATGAGATTTTAAAGACCTCTCTTGTCAGTAATGAAAGAAACACGTGATAGAGTAGCCAGACAGTTATTGTTTATGGGAAGTTTATTAGAGTAATTAAGATTTATAGCAATTACTTGTCATGTTTGTGGATTTTTTTCTTTGGGATACAACTGTAGCCATATTAAATACTTAATTAACACATCTCCATGTCTGGCTAAGAACACATAGGTTCACAAGGTCTCCATCTTCTTCGGTGTTCCATAACCAAATAAATAAATCAATAAGCACCATGCAGCACCTGGCTCCCATTTTGAAAGGAAATTTCTAAATGAAACCAGGCACTGGATCAGGGAAGGGGCCTAAAATGGAAATCAACACTTTTTCCTCAACCCATTGTTCAGGACCTTGTTAATTCCCACTGATGGCTAAGGAAATGAAGATTCTGGATCCCACTGCCTATTTGTGTGTTTTTGTGTGTGTACATAAATAAATATATATCTTGTGTTATATATTTCATATAAGTAATTTACCTTCATACAAAATGCGATTTTTTACTCTTCAGTCACAGCAGTATAAGAGAAACCTTAATTTTATTGAATGTTTTCCAGAGGAGCATGAAAATGGGTAAAAATGCTTCTTCATATTAGAATTCGGGTTTTTTGTTTTCTAAGGGAGGGGTTTGCCTTTTACACAACTCAGCACAGGGTAGGGGGGCAAGAGGAGGAGTCAAGGAAATCACTTACCCTCACCCAGAGGAAGTCCACAGTCTCTTCCAAGAAATGCTTGAGGTCACGAGGAACACAAAGAGAGCAGGGCCACGCATGAGACGGTCGCCTGCCTAGGGCCTGCTGCTGAACAGAAGCAAAGTGTGTTTTAAAAGAAGAAATGTTTGGCGGAAACAGGCAAAGGAAGTGCTTGCTCCCTCCCAAGTTAACCCTTCCTCAAAAATCGCAGGCCCACAGCTAAATTAGGATCACAGGCCAGAAAAGCAGACACTGGCCGATGTCGGGAAAGTCTGGAGCAGGAGACAAACTGGACAGTAGAATCCCTGCTTCCCAGGACGAGCTTCACCCCTCCCCACCTGGTCATTAAACTCACCCCCTCAGACACCTCTTTTCTACTCTGAATCTCCTCCACACACCACATACAAGTGCAGACACACAAACACATATCACACAGCCAAACCAAAAAACCAAAGCTGTTGCCATTGAGTCGATTCTGACTCATAGCGACCCCATAGGACAGAGTAGAACTGCCCCACAGGTTTCCAAGGAGCAGCTGGTGTATTCAAACTGCCGACCTTTTGGTTAGCAGCCATGGCTTTCAACCACTGTGCCACCTGCGCACAACCAGCAGCTGCCAAAGTACACAGAGTTTCACGTCTCCCTGAACACTCATTTTCAAACTGATAAATTGCATTCATTCTATAATAAACGTGTGTTTACCTGGTGATCTACTTCTGAAAAGTCAGCCATTGAAAACCTTGTGGAGCACATGTGTTCTACTCTGACAACATGGGGTCGCCATGAGTCTGAGTTGACTTGAAGGCAACTGGTGGTTGTGGTGGTGGTTGTATAGATGGGGGAGGGAGCGGAGGAAGCAAAGATGAAAAGGGGGAAAAAAAGGTATTTATTGAGCCTGCCAAGAAAGAGGATTGGTACTTGAGCTCTGGGCTTGGATAAAGATCACAAAGACACACCTCCTAATCGCTGAGAAGGCTACATGGAGCAGGAGGAAATAGATATTGTAAGGGAGTCACTTTCTTAGTAAAATAATACCTCGGACTTTGAAGTTCAGCTCCAGGAAAGAATCGTGGGAGGCGGCTAGTGTGCTCTCACCCACCTCTGCCTTCCCTTGGGACCATCACTCTGGCCGTATCACGACCCAGCCCCCAGAAGCTACTGGTGTTTTTCAGGGGAGGCGAACACTCCCCTTGACTTCTCTAATCCCAGCTGAAAAAGATGAGTTCACAAAAAGACTGCTGTATGCTGATAGAACAAAGGGAGGTAAATATGGCGGGAGAGAATGGGAAGCCTAAGACCACTAAGCTCACATAGCCCAAGAAACAGATCCCTCCATGGATAACACCTTCCCTGGGCACAGGAACCCTGAACCATCTAGCTCTCTAACTTCAGCCCTCCACACCTTTATTCATATGTCTTCTGCACCTGGGTTCCTTGCTTCCCAACTCACCGGTCTACATTCCCCTGCTTATTACTATCTTGCTTCCCATCCTCTTACCCTTCTTGGTTCTTCCAACCCCTAGGCTAGGAGAACAACCCTCACTCTGAGAGCCACCTGGGGATACCATTTGTTTTGAGGGTCTTCTGCCACAGAGTTATTATAGGCAAGAGTTATGTCCACCACTTAGGATAAAACCCATACCTTATATACAGGGCATGGCCTGGTCCCCTGAAGGGCTACACTGTCACAGAGCTTTAACCAACACCCACCCCACAGGAATGAGTCAGACATGGGAGCAGGGTTCCAGGTACATTTCCCCAAAGAGTTCCAAATGCAGACAAAGCAAGTGAAAGGTCATGGAGATCAGAAGAAGGAGCAGCTTCTTGGAGGAGATGACATTTGAACCTTATTTTGACCCAAGAACCTTTTTTTGCTTCCTTCTATAGGTAGGAATAAAGTAGAAGGAGGCATATAAGGGAGACATGAAGAGTATGAACAAAGAGATAGTGATAGAAATGTAAGAGGTATTAACAAGTTGAAGAATCTAAAAGGAAGGAGAAAACTCAAGCATATTGGATAGAATACATGAAGAGCAAAGATGGAACAGTCCCTGGGTGGTACAAAATCTTAAGCACTAGGCTACCTAAATAGTTGGAGGTTAAAGTCCATGCAGAAGTACCTCAGAAGAAAGGCCTGGTAATCTCCTTTCCAAAAAAGTCAGCTACTGAAATCTCTGTGACACACGTAGGGCTGCCATGAGTTAGAGCCAACTCAATGGCAACTCGTAAGCTGATAAGGTAAAAGTCAAGACAGCTTCTAAAACCCAAGATAAAAAATAGCCTGTCATAAAATTAAGTTCTGAGCCTTTCACGGTAGCTTACAGGTGTGGACACCGCATTCCTGTGGATGAGGCTCCATATGGTAGGCATGTGCAGGTACTGAGAACTAGAGCTCAGGGAGCAGTCTGGCTGAAGATGAGGAGGTGAGTGTCAAAGGCACACGGATACAGCTGAGGCTCTGAGAGGGAGATGGCCAGGGAAAGTATGCAGAGTGACAAAGATGCTAGTCAAAATGTAGAGCCCTCAAGAGCACTAATTTATAAGAAGCAGGCTGAGCAGGTGGAGAAGGACAAGGAGTATAAGTAACAGAGGCATAAGGACATCCAGAAGGCTGAGGAACTCAGAGACTAAGGAAGGAGAAAAGATCAAGGACGAGAAGCCTCACTTGAACACAACTGATGTCTGCTCCAGTGGCCCCCCTGAAGTTCATCCACCAATCCAATGTCACACTAATCCTCTGAGATTGCAGTTGTGACCATGACATCTGCTTACTCAGAATGCCTCAAAAGATTCTTTACCATCTTAGACTGGCATTAAGGTCCTTCATGAACTGGTTCTCACCAATCTCTCCACCCTCATCCTGTAAATGCTACCACAGAGATTCCCCTGCTCTAGTTAAATTACACTACACTGTTTGCTCAGCATTCTCCCCACTTTCTTGCCACCATTCTTTAATTCACACTGTTCCAACTTCTAGAATGCCTTGACTATTGTCTTTTATTCTTACTGTTCCAACTTCTAGAATGCCTTGACTATTGTATTACGCTGGGTTCTCTAGAGAAGCAAAGCCAGTAAAGTGTGTAAATATATACAGAGAGAGAGATTTATATCAAAGAAATGGCTCACACAGTTGTAGAGGCTGTAATGTCCCAAGTCCTTGGGTCAGGAAAGATGCTTCTCCTGATTCACATAGCCGCAGGGGCTGGTGAACCCAAGACTGACAGCGAGGCTGTTGCTCACAGGCTGAGAAGATAGACAAATCCCAAGATCGGCAGGCAAGACCACAGGAAATCTGCTAGATCAAGTCCCAAGAACTGGTGGTCAGACTAACAGGAGCCAGCTGCAGGAACCAGGACTAGCCAAAGCCGCTGAGCCCTGCCTGACCCTCCGCCCACACTGGATGCAAGCCACACACCCAAGGAAACTCCCCTTCAACTGATTGGCTACTCACAGCAGATACCATCATGGGGGTGATCGTGTATCAAATCTCAACAGGGAAGTGATCACAACATTATACATAAACTGCCAAAACACTGAGGATCATGGCCCCAGCCAAGCTGACACACAATCTTAACCATCACAGCTATCTTGCCTGCCAGAGAAGTGGGTGAACACGATCACTTTAGTCTATCTTATGACTCCAATAGTAAGCCACCCACAGCTAATGTGTACATTAAACCATACTGTGGATAGGCACAGGCAGACAAACCAGCCTCTCCTGTCTACCTTGGGTAGATGTGGGCCCTTTGATGGTCGATAGTCATGATATTCATAGCACGCCCCCTTGGACACGTAGAAGTGTGTAGGTAAGAACCATGGTAATCTGTATGTTTGCTACAATCCCAGAACAGTGGTCCCCCAACAGCTATTTAAAATCCTTGTTGGCTTCTTCATGGGTCTTCGTTGTCTCCCTGGGTAGGAGAAGCCTATTTGGCATTTGCAATCACTGACTCCAGGCTCCTCCGGCTACTGTCTAGAGAAATTGAAGCACTCCTTCAGAGCGTTCGGAGATCTCCCAAGGCAAGGCCCAGTATCAGTGTTAATAAAAAGCAAGTATGACTGCGTTGCTCTCCGCTCCGACACAGCATGGGAATCCTTATCAAACAAACCCCAGCATGGGAGGAGAGGTCACTGTGGATATCCCAGTGCCAACATTCAAGTGCTAATAACTTTACCGCGTAGATTAATTTTAAATGTCAGACAACAGTGCTGTGTAAAGCTAAGAAACTTGGGAAAACGTACGTCGTCAGGCTTCCTGACAACACCAGCACTTTCCGTGTTTGATCACCTGTGGGGTGGGCAGAATCGGAGGAGAAGAGGGCGTTTCTTTAGCAGTCATTGCCCCTGCAATGCAAACATGACGAATCCAGAGTATCTGAACACATCCACCGCCTAGTTTCTCAACCAGGAAAATGGCCGAGCTGATGGTAATGAGATTTTGCACAGAACCACAAGGCTGGGCGTGGCCTGAGACCTTGCCCTGGCTACCAGGTTCCAAGCTCAAACAAATGCTTGTAACTTGGTTAAGAGCCCTCGGAAAAAAGCATTTGTAATGAGAAGACTGGTCATGCGCAGCTGCCGATCCCGCCGTGGGGCAGGAGGCAGAGCTGGGTCAGGGCTGCTGGGGGTGCTCTGCAAGGTGAGAAAGGGGGCTGCCCCAGCCCAGCGAACGCTTGAAAGGAGGAGGGAGGAGAGGCAGAGGCTGCACGAGAAGCAGGGAGAAGGAGCAGATGCTGCACAAAAAACCCACCCAGGGCTGCCAGGATTGCAATTAAAAATTCACATATTTTGGACTGAAATTCTCATATTTTAGGAGAACTTGGGCAAAACCCTCCTCCCACCAATATTAGCAATGCAAAACTGGCAGTCAAGACAGACCCAAATTATCATCCATTTTGCAAAAAGGATGAAAATTGTATAGCACGGAGTCCAAAATTCTTCAGCAAAAACAATCATTACAGCGCACCTGGCAGCCCTTGGTTCCATCCCCCAGGTTCCAAGGACCCAAGGACTGGTGACAAAGAGGCCCACCCTCTCCCCCACAGAGCTATGGGCTCCAGGTCCGGGACTGACACAGAAGCCACAAGTCACCAGGGACTTGCAGGATTCTCTTTGTTTGAGAGGCACCCTATTTGGATAAACGTGCACATTGAATTCAAGAGGCCCTGATACTACAGCAGGAAAAAGTGAAATGCCAAACACGAAGAGTGCCAGATCTCCCAACACGAACAGGGTCCCAAGCCTGATGCAACTGGATTGGGTCTCTTATATCTTACGCCAACAAATGAGGTAAAGAAAAGGCCAGGAAGGAAAACGGTGGGCTCCCAGAATTCGAAGGAAAATGAAATCCACAGGAACAGAGTCCAGCATAGGGCTGAGCACTTAACAGCCAATCAATACCTCTGTTGAAGGATGATGAAAATCTTAGAGGTTCTACCTCCAAAACAGCTCTCAAATACATCTCCCCTCCTTCTTCCCTACTGTCAATCTCCCTACTCCAGCCTCCCTGCTCACTGCCTCCAGAGTGATCTTTCATGAATACCCATCTCATGTTACTGCCATGCTTAAAGGTCCCAAATTGCTGCCACTGCAAACAGGATTAACTTCCAGCCCCAGCCAGGCTCTCTGGGGCCTGGTCCAAGATGGTAGCACCTGCAGGGCCGACTAAAACACAAAAGGTAGGAAGACAAGAGGGACCTAGCCTTACCAAATAATGAAATGCATTTTGCATACAAATATCATCTTTATAAAAGGAATAGAAATATAAATACAAGTATAATATAAATATAACTAAATTCTGAGTTCCAAGCAGCATATTGTAAGAACTATTGGAGTCTTGTAATTACAGGACCGAGGATGGGATGGGCATGATCCAATTTCAGTCTGACAAAGGTGCAGGAGTCATGTTCGTAAACCGAATGCACACAGCAGGAGCTGCTGGGCTGGCATCAGGATTTGCAGCAAGCGCCTGTCTCTCTAATCAGGGTAGCAAGGCTCCCAAGGAGCAGCTGAAGGGGGCAGGAGCATCAGCTCTGAACTCATACATCTTAGGTTCAAGCCTCTGAACTCATAATTCCCAGGTATAAGACCTCAGTTTCCTCACCTGTAAAGTGGCATAATAATAGTACCTACTTCATAGGTTTATTGGGAGATTTAAATGAGGTAATTGGCACAAAGCATTTAGCATGCTGCCTTAAGACTCAATAAATCTTATCTACTGTTTTTAGAATTAGAAGACCATGACCAAAGAAGTGAAAAATCTTACCCAAGGTCAGAAGGTGAGCTGGTGTTAGGGCTAGGGACACAACTCTGGTCTCCAGATCCCCCATCCAAGGCTTCTTCCCCACACCAGGCTCCTTTCCTTGGCTGCAGAGTCTATAGCAGAAATATTACATCAGGAGCCAGAAGATAATAAACCTAATTGGGCCATTAGGACCAGTCACTTCCCTCTACATCGAGCCTTTGGGGGACATTTCGGGTGATCAATATAATAAATAACATTGCATAGTCTGAGGCACCTCTCAAGGGAGCATCTTGGAAACCAAGAACAGAAAGAGGTTGAGATCATAAGAAGATATTCAGAGAGAAAGCAAGATCTCCCAGCATTACTGAGGTTCCCCCTTGCCTACCTTGCCTTGCTTTGTGTCAGACGCTGGGGGACGGAAGAGGGATACCAAACAAGGACAGGTAACCCAGCTGTTTCAAGTTTTGTAGTTGGAGGTTTTTGTTTTCCAAGGTATATTTCCCAGTCATGCAACCAATGCACAGTTATGGTTCACAGGTAATAGTCGTAAGGCCTTGGTGATTCCAGCTCTGAATAGAGGCTTTCTTCTCTCCAAGGAGAACCTTAAATGCCTGAGAAAATCTCACCAGAGCCCAGGAACCCTTTCAATGGTAGTCCTCAACCCCAAAGGCATTCACCTGCTTGCCGTCTTTCAGAACCATGCAGAAATATCTGTCCTGGATAAATGTTCCTCTGGCTCCCTAGAATAACACAGGGATGACTTTGAGTTCAAAGGGCATAGGTTGAACTTACAGAACCAGTTCAGTGGGAGAAGGATGTTTCCTCTGGGAATCCCTAGCGAGTCAAAGAGCTGGCCAATGCATCAGAAAATCAGAAGTTCCCAAAGGTTTCCTAAGATTTCACTGCAGGTCATGGCCATGACCTAGGGGTACACACTGGAGGTTTTGAGAAGCTGGGTCACACACAGATCCACCGATGGCTCCAGGGCATGTGCTGCCCACATGACAATGAAAGTGAAATCATTGAACCAATAACCTTTGGGTGTTTCGTGCTGGTGGGGATATTCAATGGTGTGTACAGTAGCTGCTATGCCAGCTACTTTTGCCAAAGGAAGAAAATATTGTAAGTGTGGTCTCCAATCAGTAGCCTCCTGATTGGAGCATTGGTACTTTCATCTGGTGACCACAAAGTCTTCAGATATGAAGTGTTGCGGTATCGAGCCCACAGGTAGAGAAGCCATCATCCAGTACCAAATAAGGCAGCTCACAGCCGTGCAGAGAGGTACTGAAGGGATGCAAGCTCCTTAGCAGTACAATGACAAAGGTTGAGTACATCAAAGGACCTTTGACCAAGGGCATAAGTAGGGACAGAGAACTTTCTCCAGGTCAAAACTCCAAAATCCAGAGCTGACCAGACGAGAACAGTGCAGGACCTCCAGGAGAAACAAAGAACGGTAACTAGACCAGAGCAAAGATTATCTAAGTGAGAAGGAATGAAAATTAGTAACAGAACACAATATGTTATCGTTTGTTACATTAATCGTGCTTATTTCCCTGTTTGGTAACCACTTCTAGCTCTTTCTCTATTATCTCTGCTAATATCTTCACTGAAGGTACTTCTCCACATACTGTTATTGTAAACAGGGGCTTGGGCAAGCCCTGTCATCACTATAGGACACTGTTCCCAGATTAGACAAAGCCAGGTGCCTGGCCTTCTTAGAGGAAACCTACCCTAAGACAGAGAATTTCTATCTGAGAGTCCTCCATTACCCACTCACCAGGAGCCTGCTCATACATCTGTGAGTGCACATGGCAGTGATGATAACCACATACACCACCGGGGAGAAACTCTCACCTAAATCGCATTGCAGGCCTCCTGCCCCACCGCAGGTGCCTAACGTACCATGAATGTCTCTGGAACCTTCCTGTGAGCCCCGTGTGTGAACATGACAGCCTCCCGGGGAGAAAATGAAGCCAAGCAGCTAAGAACAGACCTTAAGGCACTGGTTCCTTTGTTATTCCCCAGAATATAAAAGAAGCAACCCTCTGAATGCCATCCCCTGAAAGCATCAGGCAAGGGGGTCCAGGGTGGTTTGGGGTCTGTCTGTGTGCCTGTGTGTGCATATATGTGGCTGTGTATGCCTGTTTATACCTATGTGTGTACATGTGTGCCTGTGAGTGCCTGTGCGTGTGCCTGTATATGCGCTTCTATGTGGCTGTATGTGCTTATGTCTATGCCTCTGTGTGCCTGTGTGCATGCCTGTGTGTGTGCCTGTGTGCCTGTGTGTGCCTGTTTGTACCTGTGCGTGCACCTGTGTGTGCGCCTGTGTTGGCCTGTTTGTACCTGTGTGTGCACCTGTGTCTGCCTGTGTGCCTATGTCTGTGCCTGCCTGTTTGGACCTGTGTTTGCACCTGTGTATGCACCTATGTGTAACTGTGTGTACCTGTGTGGGCCTGTGTGTACCAGCCTTTGAGGCTTTGTTTGCACTGCTCTGTGACTGTGGGAGCCATTTAGGCCATACCTGTCTCTACCCCTGTCTGCCCTCTACTTCCCATCTCTAGGTCCCAGACTCTGTCTCTGAGCCTGGGCCTCTGGGCTTGTCGCTGTCCAAGCCTGAACATAGCCATGACCCTGCCCATGTGTCCCTAGGGCACAGCTATGTCTGCGTAAAGTGATGGCTACCCCTGGAATTATGATTGTCTCGTTATACTTGCGGTTGTTTCTGGCTCTGTCTTGGTGATGCTCTCTGTCCACGGGAGTGATATTCAGAACATTTAACAACCGATACAGCACCAACCATCAAACAGGTGCTAATCATGACTAACTGGAATGGATACACTGGGGCATTTCAGCTGGTTTGTAGTGACGTATAATCATGAAAGTGTTTTATTTTTTTCCAATCACTGCCTCCAACCATGCTGTCAAAACCTTTCCCTGCCACTTAATGACATCTTGAGTGGATCCCATTGCTCTGCAGTCACTCAGTTATTGAAAGTCTGGTCCAGCCTGCAGGCTCGTATCTGATTGAAACCCCAGAGCAGACAGGCTGATGGCAGCCTGGCCAGAGAGGGAGGGAGCGTGGTCCTCTCTCATTCCTTCTCCCACTCTCCCTTCCTGAAGCAGGGAGGGAGCTAGGAGACCAATTACATACCTGGTCACCTGTGGCAATGGGGTGGAGTCCCTGGTTTTTTCCTGGCTCTGTATGGCTTCCTTGGCCTTGGGGTGGCTGCAATGTGGAGTTGGTGGGGAGATGGTGCCTGCGGTTTCCTTGGGGCTGTGTCCAGCTTCCTGGCAACTCCCTCCAACACTGAGGACAGCTGCTTTTGGCCCCAGCGCTGTCCACACCCTCCCCTCCCCCTGAGGGCATCCCTGAACTATGGCAGCAGCCACGTGGGCAGCCCTATGGCCCCATATCCTAATCTCCATAAGCCTTCCGAGGGCAGCCTGTGGCCCCGCATCCTAATCTCTGTGCTCCTTCCCAGGGCAGCCCCATGGCCCCACATCCTAATCCCTGTGCTCCTTCCCAGGGCAGCCCCGTGGCTGTACATCCTAATCTCTGGGCTCCTTCCCAGGGCAGCTGCATGGCCCTGCATCCTAATCTCTGTACTCCTTCCCAGAGCAGCCCCGTGGCCCCACATCCTAATCTCTGGGCTCCTTCCCAGGGCAGCTGCATGGCCCTGCATCCTAATCTCTGTACTCCTTCCCAGAGCAGCCCCGTGGCCCCACATCCTAATCTCTGGGCTCCTTCCCACGGCAGCCCCATGGCCCCACATCCTAATCTCCGTAAGCCTTCTGAGGGCAGCCTATGGCCCCGCATCCTAATCTGTGTGTTCCTTCCCAGGGCAGCCCCATAGCTCCACATACTAATCTCTGTGCTCCTTCCTAAGGCAGCCCCATGGCCCCACATCCTAATCTCTGTGTTCTTCCCAGGGCAGCCCCGTGGCCCCACATCCTAATCTCTGTGCTCCTTCCCAGGGCAACTCCAAGGCCCCACAACCTAATCTCCATGCTTCTTCCCAGGGAGCCATAGGAACCCTCGAGGCCTCCTTTCCTAACCTCAGAAGGCTCAAGGGAACAGCCCCCTGCTCTCATCCTCTTCCTGCAAGGCACACTTCCTCAACCCCCAGGTCCCAAACTTGCTGTCAGCCCTGTCCTTCAGAAATCTCCAGGGAAGAAGCAGGCACCAGACTCTCTGGCCAGGTAGATGCTGAAAGTATGAGGGGCTCAGGTTGAGTTCTCCCAGGACCCCTCTTACAGCACTCTGCAGTGCCAATTACCAAGCACCAAGGGGCTAGCACCTCAACCCCACCCCAAGCGATTCTCTGGGAGGTCTTTCTCACTTAGCTCTGGGGAGGGAGTGGGCAGCAGAAGGGAAGGGAAGCCTTGCTACAAACCCTGCACCCTCCTGTCAACTTGAACAAAGCCCCCTCTCACCCTTACCTGTCTTGTTTGATAGGAAGGGAAGATGGAGGTGGGGGGGGCAGTCAGTTGATGGTGCTGTTGGGAACAGGGTCTGTTCTCCCCTGAGGGAGATGTCTGGCCCCCACTGCTGGCAATATTCTTCTTTAGAATAAGGGGTGCTCAGCCCTTCTTTGACCTAAGCTTTGGACCAAGCTAACAATTTGGGGAAAACCCATGCCTAATCAAGTTCCCTGTGACTGTATCTTTGTCTATTCCCCTGCATGTAACAGTTTTTGTAGCTGTATCTCTCCCCTGTTGCTGATTCCAAGCTATCTTCAACTGAGGTCTGAGATTCTGTCTCAGTCTTCATTTCAGGTATCAATGATGCTTTCTTTCTAATGAGGAGCTTTCTTTGTGCCTGCAGCCATGGTCCAGGGCCCAGGGTAGCATGTCTGTAACTGTGTCTCCATGACAGCACTTCTCTGCCCAGGCCTGCACTCAGCCTAATGGGGCCTCTGTCTCTTCGGGAGCAGCCTTTTCTGACTCCTCTAGCTGTCTTGGCTGCCCCTTCTCTGGACCCTTATTGTCCTTAGACTATAAAATTTAGATCCCAATGATAAACTAGTTGGCCTTCCCAATCTACGAGCCCATGACTGGGGTGTGTGTGTGTGTGTGTGTGTGTGTGTGTGTGTGTGTGTGCGTGTGCATGGGCGTGTGTTCTTCCCATAAGTTCTGGGTGGGCAGGGTCCTGTCAGTGCCCCCTTGCTTCCCACTCCTGGCCACATCCTGAAGGTGCCCTGTCAATACTGTCAACGTATAGGACCCAAGGTGACTTTGTGTTGGTGGCCCTGGTCAGTGCGGGCCTTTTGTCAGGGACAGCTCATGTGGACCCTGGAGGGGACAGTAACAGGCTGTTAGGTCACACAGCATGTCAGGATGGTCATGAGGAGGGCCTTTTCTCCCACTTAGCTCTTTTGTCTAACTGCGTGGACTAAAGAAAAAGCTTTAGAAAAATCAGTTCAAAGAGTAGATAGATTTTTCTCTCCTCTCTCACTCCTCTCCTTTTTTTTTTAAGAAGAGGTAATATGTCCCTTACCTTCCTTTAGTTTACAAAGATTTTATTCCTAAGTGAATTATGAATAATTAAAAGTCAACTCCATTTGTTCTATATTGTTGTTAATTGAAAAAATTAAAGATGCATAGGCTGCAACCTCTGGGTGGCCCCGGGGAAGCCGGTGGACAGCTCGGGAGGGCTGTGTAGGCGCCTCCCAGGCCCGCTGCCAGCTTCCCTCTGAGTGCGCCTTGGCCTACCACCGTACGCACTTTCTCTGCCTGTCCTCACCACTTCCCACCAAGAGCACTGAGGGAATAATGTAATTTCTTACCCTAATGCACATTTCTCTCTTGCTCATTTAAGAACCAGGAGGTGAAAGGAGTGTATTAATCACTCAGGCAACAAGGAACATTGTTCTCATTTCTCTTGAGTGCCCTCTCAGGATGACCAGGACCCCAGAAGCCAGGGTGACTGGTGCGTGTGGGAGGTGATGTCTTCTAGGGACACCATATAAAGTCTAAATCTGATCGTAAGACTAGTCACACTACCCAGCACTACCTCCCACAGGTAACAGGCACAGACCTGGAGCTCAAGAAACCAAGGTCCATGTCTTCTCCCTCAAAACTTAGCCTGGTGTGTTCTCACTCAACTTGGTAGGACTTCATCTGGCCCCTATGACCCTCCCTTCTTCCTCTGAAGTTCTCTATATCCCTGTCTGCTTGGGCTCATCAGACCACACCTGCTGCCTCAAAAAGTATTTGTTGAATGAGTGAATGATGTTCACAGGCTGGGTTAACACTTGTGAAGCCCAAGCAAAGTTAGGCATTGCATTAGGCAAGGTAGGCTAATTGCTGTAACAAACAACCCCAAATCGCAATGGCTTAATACACTGAGTGTTTATCTCTCAATTACCACTGGGGCAATAGTCTACTGCCCTCCTGAGCTGTGGTTCTGCTCAAGCAGCAACTCAGAGTCCTGGGGTCCTTCCTTCTTGCAGCCCACCCTACCCTCTATTTGTTGCTTGGAGAGCTGTCCATTCAGCTGGTGGATAGAGAAAGAGAATGGAGGCCCACCTGCCATGCTTTGCCATCATGTCTGCCCTCTCCTCCTGGTGAAAGGCCCCACCACCAAGGCTCTCCAGGGGGCTCTTTCTTCCAGATCTCCTCATCTGTCCTGTTTAGAACGAGCTCTTGAAATGCCTTGTCCTGTAGGCATCTTTAAGGATGATTGCCCTAATTCAGTCTTGGTCTGAGGAGGGCTTCTCCAACATGCTCCATCTGAATAGCCTACCATGGACATGGTATAAGCTATTGGGGCTGAAGAGACACCCAGGCCATGAAGGAGAGGAACTGGCTGGGACTTAGGTTCCTGTTTGAGCTGGGCTTCCAGTCTTTTGTCTGGTGCACCTTTACTTAGTGGGCAGAAAGGCTTTTTCCAAACTCCTCACCCCAAGGGCCAAGCTGACATGTCCCTGCAAGGGTGAGCAACCCCTTCCAGACAGGCCCAGAATAGGGCTCATCCCCTGGGAAAATTGCCCAGTTTGAGTTTTGCTTGTTTTCATTTTAGACAGTTCAGTGATGGGAGGAGTTGAGAATTCACATCCAGAAACCCAGGGAGAGCCACATTCTAATTAGTTGCTTTTTGCCTTGGTTTGTGAGCAGTTCTTGCACGTGCTCACACCTTGCTGTGAGCGCGACTTTGTACATTTGTCTCCCCCACCTCTAATGTTTCCAGGATCCAATTTCCATGGCAATAAATAAATAAAATGTTTTCGTTGAATACAAACCTACTCCCTGCAAGAGGCCGGGGCAGCGCATAAACTATGAAAAATTAGTTTTCTGTGTCAAAGCAGTCAGTTGTTAATCTGCACACTTTCTCCTTCCCCACAGTCTGACTTGATCACGTGGAAATAAAACCACAGCCTCATCTCAGGAAGGTGTTCACTCCCAGAGGTTCACACACTAATAAGCCTCAGCCTTAGAGAAACGCACGCATATGGCAAAAATCAGCGCCGCCCAGGGCCTGGAGAGAAGCAGGCAGCAGGAGTCCTGAGGGGCAAGAATGGGGCTCCAGCAGCTTCCCTGGAGCGAAGTCCCTAGATGGCGCAAACGGTTAGCCATTGGACTACTGGCCAAAAGACTGGTAGTTCAAACCCATCCAGAGGCACCTCAGAAGACAGGCCTAGGCCAACATGAGCAGTGCTTCACACCAACCCCAATGCCAGTGTTTCCTCCACAGCTCTCGTGTCTCCCAGACAGATGCCAGGAAGCAGCTGCCTTCATCCCGTCTCCCCCCTTGCCTCTCAGACTGGCAGTGCTGTCACACAGTGCCAGGCTGACCTGTGGATGCCACAGCTTTGGGTCAACACATTTTAGGCAAGCTCTGGGGGTGTCCCCACCTCCTTCAGAGGGTTGAGCCCCTACCTGCATGACTTCACAGGGCCATGGGAAGAGAAGAGGGGTGGTTTTAGGGCATAATCACTGTACCATTCAATGCAGATCATAAGACTTGGATAATGATAGTTGAATATGAGCTATTTGCAAGTCTGCTTTAGTTCAAATACTTATGGAGCAAGTGTAGTCCTATTGGTTTGAATCAATCAACCACCATTGACAAGTATCTATGGTACACCCACCCTCCTAAGAAGAGTGGGGTGAGGTAGAAATAAAGATATTGCCCCACTCTCAAAGAGCTTAGTCTAGCTAAGTAGACTTGATGTGCACCTGAAAAATGAGATAAAATAACAGCAAGAAAAGCCCAAATTTTTTTTAAAAAGCCCAAACGAAAAGTTTAAGGGAGGCAGAAAGTAAAAGTATAGCAATAGCTACCATTCCCGGAATGCACTCCCACACTGTACCACAAAGATCTTTAATCTTCGCAACAACTTTCTGAAATAGGTGTTATTATTATCATCTCCATTTCACAGTGAGAAAACTCATGCTTGGAGAGGTTAAGTGATTTTCCTGAGGTTACACAGCCAGTAAATGATAGAGTCGAAATTGAAACTCTATTCAATTGATTGTGCTCCTTACCACTGAGCCATCCCAAAGAGCATGTGCCAGGGGAGAGGAGACTCAGAGGCAGACCTCAGGGCAACATAAAGAAGACATTGCTAATATCTCAGGTTTCCCAACAATGGGATATGCTTAATGTTGAGTAAATGAGCCCCCTGCCCATGGAAAGACTTAGAGACTGCAGGTCCTGGTTGGTGAGAAGAATCTGGTCCTGGAAGGGAAATGCTGCAGTTGTTAGGGAGGTGGAATTGAAAGGGCTATAACTTGATTAAGTGGAAAGGACAGGAAGCTGGAAAATGTCTTGGCAAAGATGCAGAGGTAGGGTCAAGGGTGCATCTGGAGGGTAGAAAGTAAAGCTGATTGGCTGAAGCAAAAACTCCACACTGGTAAAATCTCTCCTGGCGCTAGACAAAGCATTGCAAGGCACTGGGGTTGGGTTAAGGGGACTGGTTATTAGAAGTGGCCAGGAAGAAGTAGGGGAGGGCGTTGAGTACCACATTCTACGAAGAATCAGAGTATAAAGACAGAGAACTCGGTTTCTGTCTTTCAGATTAAGAAGCCAGCCATCTAGATCAAGAACCAAGAGGCCAAGTCACCAGACAGCAGAAGCTGAGGAGCAAGACTCAGGCTGGGGGTCCTTGGAAATGCTTCTGGCTACAAGGCCAATGTCATGAGTGTCCTTACATCCACATGTGTCTCAGTTACCCAGTGCTGCCTTAACAAAAAATACCACAAGTGGGTGGCTTTAAGGAACAGAAATTTCTTTTCTAACAGTTCAGGTTAGAAGTCCAAACTCAGGGTGTGGCTCTAGTGGGAGGTTTTTTATTTTTTTTATTTTATTTATTTATTTTAATTTTATATTATCTTATTTTATCTTATTTTATTTTATGTCTATTTCAGCTTCTAGTAGCTGGCAACCTGGCATTCCTGTGCTTGTAGATACATCTGCCAGGTGTCTGTCTTTGTGTGGCATCTTCCCCCGTGTGTCTCTATTTGCTCTTTTTATAACTCAGAAGTGATTAGGCCGGGACTCACCCTGCTCTAAGGAGCCCTGGCAGAGAGAAATGGTTAGGCGTTCAGTGGCTAACCGAAAGATTGGCGTTTCAAAGACGTGGCGATCTGCTCCCATAAAGACTAAATAAAACCAAACCCATTGCCATCGAGTAGATTTTGACTCATAGCAACCCTATTGGACAGAGAAGAACTGCCCCATAGAGTTTCCAAGGAGTGCCTGGTGGATTTGAATTGCTTACCTTTTGGTTAGCAGCAGTAGCACCTAACAACTATGCCACCAGGGTTTCCTAGGAAACCTCATGGGGAAGTTTTACACTGTCCTATAGGGTCACTATGAGTAGAAATCTACTGGAGAGCACACAACAACACCCTACTCTGGTATGGCCTCATTAAAGTAACAAAAGAAAACAGATTTCCAAATGGGATCACATCCACAGGTACAAGGGTCAGGGCTTCAATATGGATTTGAGAGAGGGGGGGGGCTACAATTCAACCCATACAGCACAACAAAGCCCTAGAAGCATGAATAGACCCTGAGACCAGAACGCCCCGTCCAATTCAGAGCACAGCGACATGGCACCTCTCCCAGAACATTCATCTGGGCAGAGATAAGAAAACTGCAGAAAATAATATGCCCTTTGCCATTTTCTACAAAATGGCTTCACTAATTCACTTGTAAAAAGAAGGAGAGGAAGGAATACGGGCCAGTTCTGAGGGCTAACTCTCTTTATTCTCAAATAGTTGTTATTGTTAGGTGTCATTGAGTTGGTTCCAACTCACAGTGACCCTATGTACAACAGAACAAAACAGTGCCCAGTCCAGTGCCATCCTTACAATTGTTGCTATGTTTCAGTCCATTGTTGTAGCCACTGTGTCAGTCCATCTCCTTGAGGGTCTTCCTCTTTTTTGCTGAACTTCTACTTTACCAAGCATGATGTCCTTCTCCAGGAACTAGTCCCTCCTGATAACATGTCCAAAGTACATAATACAAAGTCTCACCATCCTCACTTCCAAGGAACACTCTGGGGCTATACTTCTCCCAAGACAGATTTATTCATTCTTCTGGCAATCCATGGTGTGTTCAATTTTCTTCACCAACACCATAATGCAAAGGCACCAATTCTTCTCTGGTCTTCCTAATGCTTTCACGTGCATATGAGGTGATTGAAAAGATCACGACTTGGGTCAGATAAACCACAGTCCTCAAGGTGACATCTTTGCTTTTTAACACTTTAACCCTTTCATTCTTCAATTACGTTCTGCTTTGAATTTTGTGTTGATACCGTGTGCTTTAATTAATTGAAGCATACTGAATCATTGTGGCACATGCCCTTTTCTTCAGTTTCAAACAGTCATAAAGGCTACCACCTTGCAGCAACATGAACTGTCAGTGGGAAAGCAGCTTCCTAATAAACCCCACAGGCTGAAAAATAAGTGGTCACTATATATACTGCTGGGTATGAAAGTGTTTTAACAAGACCTTTTGCAGCAGATTTGCCCTATGCAGTATATCATCTGATTTCTTGGCTGCCGCTCCCATGGACATTGATTGTGGATCTGAGCAAAATGAAATCCTTGATGTCAACATTTTCTCCACTTATCATGATATTGCTTATGGGTTCAGTTGTGATGATTTTTGTTTTCTTTATGTTAAGGTATAATCCATACTGAAGGCTATAGTCTTTGAACTTTATCAGGAAGCGCTTTAAGTCCTTTTCACTTTCAGCAAGTGCGGTGGTTAAGATTGTGTATCAACCTGGCTGGGCCATGATTCTCAGGGTTTTGGCAGTCATACAATGTTGTGACCACTTCCCTGTTGAGATTTGATATATGATCACCCCCACGATTGGATATGCTGTGAGTTGTCAATCAGTTGAAAGGGAGTTTCCTTGGGCGTGTGGCCTGTATCGAATGTAAGCAGACATTCTGGCAAGGCCTAGGGGCTTTTTGCACATGCTAGATCCTGCAGCTGGATCCTGTACATCTGACCTCCGGTTCATGGGACTTGAGCTAGCAGCTTATTTGCTGATCTTGGGATTCATTGATCTTTACGGCCTGTAAGAGACCTGCTCTCTGACCTGCTGATCTTGGGTTCGCCAGCCCCTGTGGCTACATACATCAGGAGAAGCCTCTATCCTGCCACACAAATTTAGGACATTCCAGCCTCTGCAGCTGCATGAGCCATTTTCTTGATATAATTCTCTTCCCGTGTATATATTTCTGCGCTTTGCTGATTTCGCTTCTCTAGAGAACACAGCCTAAGACAAGAAGCAAGGTTGTGTCATCTGCATATCTCAGGTTGTTAATGAGTCTTCCTCCAGTCCCGATGCCACGTTCTTCTTCATATAGTCCAGCTTCTCAGATTATTTGCTCAGCACACTGATAGAATAAGTATGGTGAAAGGATACGACCCTGACACACCTTTCCTGATTTTAAACCATGTAGTATCCCCTTGTTCTGTTTGAATGACTGCCTCTTAGTCTACGTACAGGCTCCACGTAAGCATGATTAAGTGTCCTGGAATTCCCATTCTTTGCAATGTTATCCATAATTTGTTATGGTCCACAGAGTTGAATGCCTTTGCATAGTCGATAAAACACCATTCTGGTAGTTTCTCTCTGCTTTCAGCTAAGATCCATCTGACATCAGCAATGATATCCCTGGTTCCACTACCTCTTCTGAATCCAGCTTAAATTTCTGGCAATTCCTTGTTGATGTACTGGTGCAACCTTTTTGTGTGTGTGTGTGCTTTAAGTGAAACTCTACAGTCCACATTAGTTTCTCACACAAAAATTTATACACACATTGTTATGTGACTCTAGTTGCTCTCCCTATAATATGACAGTACACTCCTTCTTCCCATCCCGGATTTCCCACGTCCATTCAACCGGCTCTTGTCCATTTTTGCCTTCTCATATCACTTCTGGACATTTAGTCTCATGCATCTATTTGAGCTAAGAAGTACACTCTTCGTGAGTATCATTTTATACCTTATACTCCAGTCTTTGTCTGAAGAGTTGCCTTTGGGAATGGTTTCAGTTCTGTGCTAAGAGACTCTGGGGCCACGTCTTCTGTGGCCCCTCCAGTCTCGGTCAGACCATTAAGTCTGGTCTTTTTACTAGAATTTGAGTTCTGCACCCCACTTTTCTCCTGTTCCATCAGGGACTTTCTGTTGTATTCCCTATCAGGGTGGTCATTGGTGGTAGCTGGACACCATCTAGTTCTTCTGGTCTCAGGCTGATGGAGTCTCTGGTTTATGTGGCCCTTTCTGTCTCTTAAGCTAATATTTTCCTTGTGTCTTTGGTGTTCTTCATTCTCCTTTGCTCCAGGTGGGTTGAGACTAATTGACGCATCTTAGATGGTCGCTCCCTAGCTTTTAAGACCCCAGACCCCACTCTCGAAAGCGGGATGCAGAACATTTTCTTAATACACTTCATTATGCCAATTGACCTAGAAGTTCCCTGAAACAATGGTCCCCGGGCCCCAACCCCTGCTATTCTGTCCCTCAAAGTGTTTGGTTGTATTCAGAAAACTTCCTTTGCTTTTGGTTTAGTCCAGTTGTGCTGTCTTCCCCTGTATTGTGTGTTGTTCTTTCCTTCACCTAAGATAATTCTTGTCTAGTATCTAGTTTGTGAACACCCCAACCCTCCCTCCCCACCTCGTAACCATCGAAGCATGTATTCTTCTGTGTTTAAACCTTTTCTTGAGTTCTTATAATAGTGGTCTCAAACAATATTTGTCCTTTTGTGACTAATTTCACTCAGCAGAATGCCTTCCAGATTCATCCATGTTATGAGATGTTTCAAGGATTCATCATTATTCTTTATCGTTGTGTAATATTCCATTGTGTGAATTTGTTGATCCATTCATCCATTCATAGGCACCTAGGTTGCTTCCATCTTTCTGCTATTGTGAACGGTGCTGCAGTGAACATGGGTGTGCATGTATCTATTCATGGGCTCTTATTTCTCTAGGATATATTCCAAGGAGTGGGATTGCTGGATTGTATGGAACTTCTATTTCCATACAACTTTTTAAGGAAGCACCAAATCGATTTCCAAAGTGGCTGTGCCATTTTACATTCCCACCAGCAGTGTATAAGTGTTCCAGTCTCTCCAAAACCTCTCCAACATTTATTATTTTCTGTTTTTTGGATTAATGCTAGCTTTGTTGGGGTGAAATGGTATTTCATTGTAGTTTTGATCTGCATTTCTCTAATGGCTAATGGTTGTGTGCATTACCTCCTGTATCTGGTAGCCGCCTAAATGTCTTCTTTGGTGAATTGTCTGTTCATAGCCTTTGCCCATTTTTTAATGGGGTTATTTGTCTTTTTGTTATAGAGGTTTTGAAATATCTTGTAAATTTTAGAAATTAGAGGCTGATCGGATTTGTCGCAGCCAAAAATTTTTCCCCAGTCTGTAAGCTGTCTTTTTACTCTTTTGATAATGCCTTTGGATGAGAATAAGTGTTTGATTTTTAGGAGCTCCCCATTGTCTAGTTTCTCTTTTGTTGATTGTGCATTGTTAGTAATGTTTTGTCTTCTGTTTATGCCATATATTAGGGTTTCTAGTGTTGTCCCTATTTTCTCCCATGATCTTTATCATTTTGGGTTTTAAGTCTTTAATTCATTTTGAGTTACTTTTTGTACATGGTGTGAGGTATGGGTCTTGCTTCATGCTTTTGCAGATGTATATGCAGCTATGCCAGCACCATTTGTTAAAGAGACTGTCTTTACCCATTTAATGGACTTTAGGCCTTTGTCAAATATCAGCTGCTCATAGGTGGATGAATTTATGTCTGTATTCTCAATTCTGTTCCATTGGTCTATGTATCTGCTGTTATACCAGTACCAGGCTGTTTTGACTACCATAGCGGTATAATAGGCTCTAAAACCAGGTAGTGTGAGGCCTCCCACTTTGTTCTTCTTCAGTAATGGTTTACTTATCTGAGGCCTCTTCCCTTTCCATATTAAGTTGGTGATTTGTTTCTCCATCTCATTAAAAAATGCCATTGGAATTTGGATCAGTATTGCATTGTATCTGTAGAACACTTTGGGTAGAATAGACATTTTCACAATGTTAAGTCTTCCTATCCATGAGCAAGGTATGTTTTCTACTTATGTAGGTCTCTTTTGGTTTCTTGCAGTAGTGTCTTGTAGCTTTTTTTGTATAGGTCTTTTACATCTCTGATTAGATTTATTCCTAAGTATTTTATCTTCTTGGGGGCTATTGTAAATGGTACTGATTTGGTGATTTCCTCTTCGACGTTCTGTTTGTTGGTGTAGAGGGATCCAACTGATTTTTGTATGTTAATCTTATATCCTGACACTCTGCTGAGCTCTTCTATTAGTTCCAGTAGTTTTCTTGTGGATGCCTTAGGGTTTTCTGTGTAGAAAATCATATCATCTGCAAATAGAGATATTTTTACTTCTTCCTTACCAATTTGGATGCATTTTATTTGTCTAGCCTAACTGCTCTGGCTAGGACCTCCAGCACAATGTTGAATAAGAATGGTAATAAAGGGCATCCTTGTCTCATTCCCGTTCTCAAGGGGAATGATTTCAGACTCTCTCCATTTAGGATGATGTTAGCTTTGTATAAATGCCCTTTATTCTGTTGAGGAATTTTCCTTCTATTCCTATTTTGCTGAGAGTTTTATCATGAATGGATGTTGGACTTTGTCAAATTCCTTTTCTACATCAATTGATAAGATCATGTGGTTCTTTTGTTTTATTTATGTGATGGATTATACTGATTGTTTTTCTAGTGTTGAACCATCCCTGCATACCTGGTATGAATCCCACTTGGTCATAGTCAATTACTTTTTTGATATGTTGTTGAATTCTATTTGGCTAGAATTTTGTTGAGAATTTTTACATCTAAGTTCATGAGGGATATTGGTCTGTAATTTTCTTTTTTTGTGGTGTCTTTACCTGGTTTTGGTATCAGAGATATGCTGGCTTCATACAATGAGCTTGGGAGTACTTCATCTTTTTCTGTGCTCTGAAATACCTTTAGTAGTAGTGGTCTTAACTCTTCTCTGAAAGTTTGGTAGAATTCTCCAGTGAAACCATCATGACTGGGGCTTTTTTTTAAATTAACGTTTCAATCTGTTCTTTTGTTATAGGTTTATTTAGTTGTTCCATGTCTGTTTGTGTTAGCTTAGGTAGGTAGTGTGTTTCTAGAAATTTGTCCATTTCCTCTAGGTTTTCAAATTTGTTAGAGTATAATTTTTCATAATATTCTTTTAATTTCAGTTCAGTCTGTTGTGATATTGCCTATCTCATTTCTTATTTGGATTATTTGCTTCCTTTTCTGTTTTTCTTTTGTCAGTTTGGCCAGTGGTTAATCAATTTTGTTGATCTTTTCAAAGAATCAGCTTTTGGTCTTGTTAACTCTTGCAGTTGTTTTTCTATTTTCTATTTCATTTATTTCTGTTCTAATTTTTATTATTTGCTTTCTTCTGGTGCACGAGGGCTCCTTTTGCTGCTCTCTATTTGTTAGAGTTGTGGGGTTAATGTTTTTATTTTGGCCCTTCTTTTTGGATGTGTGCATTTATTGCTATAAGTGGACCTCTGAGCACTGCTTTTCTGTGTCCCAAAGGTTCTGTAGGATGTGTTTTCATTCTCATTTGATTCTGTGAATTTCTTATTCTGTCCTTAATTTCTTTTATAATCAAGTAGTTTTTGAACAAGGTGTTGTTCAGTTTCCATGTGTTTCTTCCCCCCCCAACCCTCACTTTTTCTGTTCCTGATTTCTACTTTTATGGCTTTATGGTCAGAAAATATGCTTTGTAATATTTAGATGCTTTGGATTCTGTTAAGGCTTTCTTTACGGCCTAATGTGTGATCTATTCTGGTGAATGTTCCATGTGCACTGGAAAAGAAAGTATGCTTGGTTGCTGTTGGGGGAGTGTTCTGTATATGTCTGTGAGATCTTATTGGTTGATTGTGGCATTTAGACCTTCCGTGTCTTTACTGAGCTTCTTTCTGGATGTTCTGTCCTTCACCGAAAGCTGTGCGTTGAAATCTCCTACTATTATTGTGGAGCTCTCTTTTCGGTGCTGTTAGAGTTTGTTTTATGTACTTGAGTGCATAAATATTTATTCTGGTTATGTCCTCCTGGTGTATTGACTGTTTAATCATTATATAGTGTCCTTCTTTATCCTTTGTGGTGGATTTTACTTTAAAGTCTATTTTGTCAGAGATTAATATTGCCATTCCTGCTCTTTTTTGATTGTTGTTTGCTTGATATATTTTTTTCTAACCTTTGAGTTTTAGTTTGTTTGTCTTTAAGTCTAAGGTGTGTTTCTTGCAGGCAGCATATAGACAGATCGTGCTTTTTTATCCATTCTGCCACTCTCTGTCTATTGGTACATTTAGTCCGTTTACAGTCAGCATAATTATGGGTAATTACGTAGTGCTTTTTTTAGTGCTGTTGACGTCTTTTTGTGTGTGTGTGTGTGTGTGTGTGTGTTGTTGACAGTTTCTTTGTTCCACTTAATTTTCTGTGCTGAGTTATTTTTCTTTATGTATTTTCCTATATCTTTTTCATTGTTGCTGATTTTGTATTTGCTGAGTCTTTATGTTTTCCTTTTTATTTTGATGTGTAGGACTGTTTCCTTTGTGGTTACCTTAATATTTACTCCTATTTTTCTAAGTTTAAACCAATCTTTTATTTCTTTATATTGCCTTGACTTCCTCTCCATATGAAAGACCGGACTACATTTTTAGTCCCTCTTTTTTTGTTTTAATGTTGTTATCTTTTACATTTTGATGTCTCTCTTTGCCTAATTTCAGTGTTTTAGCTTTGATTTATATTTATGACTTCCCTATCTGGATTGATATTTGATTGCTCTGTCCTGTGTTCTAGTCTTGGGTTGTTAGCTGATGTCATTGATTTTCTAACTGGAGGACTTCCTTTAGTATTCCTTGTAATTTTGGTTTGGTTTTTTCCAAATTCCCTAAACTTCTGTTTATCTGGAAGTGTCCTAATTTCACCATCATATTTGAGAGACAGTTTTACTGGTTATATAATTTTTGTCACAGTTTTTTTTTTCCTTCAAGGCTTTATATATGTCATCCATTGCCTTCTTGCTTGCATGGTTTCTGCTGTGTAGTCCGAGCTTAGTCTTATTGACTGTCCTTTGTAGATAACTTTTCATTTATCCCTAGCTGCTCTTAAAATTCTCTCTTTATCTCTGGTTTTGACATGTTTGATTATAACTTATCTTGGTGATTTTCTTTTGGGATCTACCTTGTGTGGGGGTTTGATGAGCATCTTGGATAGCTATCTTGTCATCTTTCGTGATATCAGGGAAGTTTTCTGCCAACAAACATCCAACAATTCCCTCTGTATTTTCTGTTATCCACCACCTGCCCACCCCACCCCCCCACCCTGTTCTGGTGCTCCTGTCACTTGTAGGTTTTTCCTCTTGATAAGGTCTCACATAAATTCCTAGGGTTTCTTCATTTTTTTTAATTTTTTATATGATTTTTTCCTCAAGTAAGTTAGTGTCAAGTGCTTTATCTTCAATCTCACTAATTCTGACTTCCTTTGCCTTGATTCTGCTACTATGACTTTCTACTGAGTTTTCTAATTCTGAAATTTTATTATTAATCTTCTGGATTTCTGTTTGCCATCTTTCTATGGATTCTTGCAGCCTGTTAAATTTGTCATTGTGCTCTTCTATAATCTTCTTAAGTTCCTCTATTGCTTTATCTGTGTGTTCCTTGGCTTGTTCTGTGTTTTGCCTCATCTGATCTCTTTAAGTGTTCTGTATATTAATCTTTTGTATCTACCTCCAGTAATTCCAAGAAATTATCTTCCTCTGGAAGATTTCTTGATTCTTTGTTTTGGGAGCTTGCTGAAGTCATCATGGTCTGCCTCTTTATGTGATTTGATATTGACTGTTGTCTCCAAGCCATCAATAAGTTATTATATTTATTTATGTTTGCTTACTGTGTTCTAGCTTTTTGTTTTGTTTTCTTTTGATATGCCCTAATAGGTTGTGTGAGCAAGTTTGATTACTGGTGCCTTTGAAGCTCTAACATCCTGTCACCGGGTTTTTAGATTTGTTACTAGGTATGTGAACACAGGAGTCTGTTTACTTTTCTTGTATGGATTCAGCTCATTTGCCCAGATAGTCGATCACCACGTGTGTGGTGCAAGCTCTTACCTACAGTGCTAGATGGGCAGGGATGATTGGAGTAGGTAGAGGTATCTGGCTGCAGTAGGGGTCATGAGCTGAGCAAGGCAGGGGGCTGACAGCTGCCCCTGAGTGTCTCTGGGGAAAGTATGTCCCTGTTTCCTAGAGTGCATAGGTAAGTGAGTTTTGCAGCCAGACTATGGGTACCCAATGCTATTGGCTGTAAGGACAAGGAGGCACCACTTATCCTTGGACCCCTGTTGCCAGCAGTTAGGTGGCATGGGTGGAGCCACCTGTCTGCAGGCCCTGATGTGGGTAGGTGAGGACCTTGCTTAATGGGCAGAGCAGTGTCAAATGTCACAAACCTACCACTCCACCATATAGCTGATACAGTGAAGTTAGGCTTCAGGTCTATACCCTGTTGTACTATACTAATGAGGGCCTATGCTGTTGAAATGGGCCCACACAGGTCTATGCAGGGGTGAAAGGCATTCAAAGTCCACAGACCCCTTAGGCTTGTGCCTAGAAAAGGAGCTGTACCTGCCCTGAGTTTCCAGCTTAGGGGAGCTGGCAGATTTTTTTTTTTTTTTTTTTTTTCCTGTTTGTTAGTTTGTTCCTTCTCCCAGGCTGGGAGAATGGTTCAGAGCATGTGGTGGGCCCTACTTCTGGCCCAGTGGAAGAGGCAATTGTTAAGCTGGCCCGGGACCGGTACAGAGTGGGGAGGGAGCAGGGAGAGAGGATCTTCCCAAATATGGTGTTTTTTTGATTCCTGCAGTAGGTTAGATACATGTACTTATCTTTTGCCAATTGAGGGCCACTTCTCACTGGTTCTATAGGGTTGAGCAGACTCTCTGCCACGCAGTCTTTCCCAATGCTAAAGACACATCCCAAACACCACTGCTTGCCTCACTGCACTCATCAACCAATTCGGCCTGCAGGGTGCCGGTTCCCGCCAGGTCAGGTCTAGCAACTCCTCACTGCTTGTGAACCGTCTCTCCCTCCCCCTGCCACTCAGTCTGATTCCTCAACTTTGCCTTTGATTTTCAGGCCTCGTAGATTGTCATATATAATCGATTCACTTGTTTTTCGAGTCTTTGTTTTAAGAGGGACCACTGGAAGCGTCTGACTACTCCACCATTTTGGCCCTGTCTCTGCAACCATTTTTTATTTATCTTCAGCATAATTTTACTTACATGTGATATTAATGATATTGTTCAATAATTTCAGCATTCCATTGGATCACTTTTCTTTAGAATAGGCACATACATGGATCTCTTCCAGTCAGTTGGCCAGATAGTTGTCTTCCAAATTTCTTGGCATAGACAAGTGAGTGCTTCCAGAGTTGTGTCCATTTGTTGAAACATCTCAGTTGGTATTCTGGCAATTCCTGGAGCCTTGTTTTCCACCAATGCCTTCAGTGCAGCTTTGACTTCTTCCTCCAGTACCATTCATTCTTGAACATATGCTACCCCCTGAAATGATTGAACATCGACAATTCTTTTTGGTATAGTGACTCTGTGTATTCCTTCCATCTTCTTTTGATGCTTCCTGTGACATTCACATTTTTGCCCATAGAATCCTTCAGTACTGCAACTAGAGGCTTGAATTTTTTCTTCAGTACTCTCAGCTTGAGAAATGTTGAGTGTGTTCTTCCCTTTTGGTTTTCTAACTCCAGGTCTTTGCACATTTCACTATAATACTTTACTTTGTCATCTCATGCCACCCCTTGAAATCTTCTGTTTGGCTCTTTTACTTCATCTTTTTTCCCACTCACTTTACCTATTCTACATTCAAGAGCAAGTTTCAGACTCTATTCTGACATTCATTTCGGTCTTTTTTTTTTTCTTTTCTGTCTTTTTGATGGTCTTTTGCATTCTTCACACATCATGTCCTTAATGTCATTCCACAATTAGTTTGATCTTCAGTCATTAGTGTTCAATGCATCAAATCTATTCTTTAGATGGTTTCTAAATTCAGGTGAGATACTCTAGGTCACACTTTGGCTCTCGTGGACTTGTTCTAATTTTATGCAGCTTCAACTTGAACTTGCATATGAGCAATTGGTGTCTATTCCGAAGTCAGCCCCTGGCCTTGTTCTGACTAATGATATGAGCTCTTTCCATAAAAAAAAAAAAAAAATCTTTCCATAGACATAGTCAATTTGATTCTGCTTGCAAATAGAGCCCATACCTTTTCCAACAAACATTTCCTTCTGTCACTGTACTGACAGATCCACTCTTGGTTTCCAATCAGCACTGAAAATAGGCTTTGATAGAGATAATAAGAAGAATAAAAAGAAATTTAGAGAAGCAGAAAAAGGAAAGAAAAGTCATTCCTAACTGGCGGCACAGAAGTTGTTTTCATAAAGAACCCTTCAGTTAGTGCCTGATTTGTCTGCAAAGAGCAAGGTGTTAAATAAATGCCAAGAAACAGGCTTGGACTAGGGCCAAGGTTCTTTAGCTAATTTTTTAGGTCATTGATTCCTTTGAGAAACTAGAAAAGCCGTGGATCCTCTCTCTCTCATCAGGAAAATAAACATAAGCACACATTCCATATACCAATTCAGGGGCTTCATGGACATCTCCACCCCCATCCCATCCACTGTAAAGCCCAACCACAGATCCTAGTTAAGGACTCCAGATATACGCAATCTCTTTTAAAAAGCCTCTCCTACCTTTTTTCCCCCTCTATATTTACTTTTTTTTATATATGTATTTACAAGGGAAAAGTTGAGCTACATTTCTTCAGGCATAGTCTACGGGATTTTTAAACTGTTCATTTTGAAACTGTGAAAATCTTTCTGCCAATAAAGGAGTGTAAGGAGCCAAACAGGGGCGTAGTCTTTGGCTCCATGTGAATCATACTCAGCAAAGATGGACTCCGAGGTGGGCAACACCCAGCACCAGTATTCACAGAAGATCCTGGAGACTGTCTTTCACCTGCAAGCCTTAGCAAGAACAACCAGACCACCTAAAATGGTAATAATGGTCAAGGGCTCTAAAGGAGTTGTTGGAGCCCTGGGCCCCCAGCCTGAGAAGAATGATATAGGCTAGGGCTTCGCAAAATTTAATGTACATCCAAATCCCCTGGGGATCTTGTAAAAATTCAGATTCTGGTTCTACAGATCTGGGGGGAAGAGGGGCTAAGAGCCTGCATTTTTAATAAGCTCCCGGGTGATACTGATGCTACTTTGAGTGACAAGAATCTATGCAATTCTCCTTTCCTGGCCTTGAATGCCTGCATTAAAAGATGGAGCACTGTCAGGATACCCAGGGTACAAATGTTTCCTGAGTTCAGTGTGATGATTTCTGAGTTGATGATGCCAAAGATTCTATGCCAAGAGTGTCCATGTGTTCAAGGGCTGGGACCTCTTCTTGGGCCCACCAGGGCTGTTGACTTCAGGAATGGTACAGTAGCAACCTACTCACCTCTTCCTCTTTCCTGGCTGTGTCCTCACAACTCAATCAGTCCAGGGCCAAGTACACAGTAGGTATCTTTGCAGGGAGTAAGCAATTGAGGGCCCATAAGCTGGGGCGGTTATTTCTATAGGGTGTGCTCTATAGTCCTGGATCTGTGAGAGGTGGAATATGAGGCCTAGGGATCATTTGTACTCAGAGAACTGGCCTACTGGTACATAATGCTGGCCAGTGAGCATTTATTGAACACCAATTGTGTGATCAATTTCATGCTGGGTTCTGCAGGCAAGGCCAGTGAGGGGTTGGAGGGTGAGTAGGAACTAAAATGTTAAGGAAAGTTGAATCCTTAAGAATTTTATAATCCAATCCTTATTGTTTTACAGATGGGAACACTGAGGTCCACAAACACTCATTCAAGATCCAAGAACACAGAGTTGAAAAAACAGCAGGGCCAGACCTAGAATGCAGGTCTCTTGACCCCCTGCCATCCCAGCTCTTGTCCTGAGGCCTGGCTAGAGTACATACAGTCATGCTTAATGAAGGCCAACTGACAGCTTGAGCAAAGTAGGCCTAAAATATCTGAGGACACAGTTGCCCAAGGTAGAACACTTTCCAGTCTAGCCTTGGGGCAGATAAGATTGGAGCTGCCCCCATGATGAAGCGCAAGGATTTCCATTTATCAGAGACTCCGCCTGCTTAGTATCAGAGTCAGGCGTGGCCAGTGAGGCCTCCTCTCTAGATTACGAGGAGGTCGTGGAGAGTAGTCCTCTGCCTCAGCCCTGCCCTTCAGGCAGCCCCCATTCAACCTGGTACACGCCCTGGCATGAGGCAGGTGTCAGGGAGCACCTGTGATATGCAGACAAGGGACAGGGAGAGGCTTACCTGGAAGCAGTACTAACACAGGGCTTCTCCCAACACATGACAGACCGTCAACCTAATAGGCACTGCTCTGAGAGCCTGGGGGAAGATCAGTTTCAATCAGGTCATGATCTGTGGCCAGCAGACAAACCTGGGATGAAGACAGGTGATCTGGCCTCAAAAGCAATGCAGCCTAGCTCTCCAGCTCTCTCAAACCAGCTCACTCCTGGAGACGAGGAGGAAAGATGAAAACAGATTTCCCCATGGGCAACAAAGGTGCTCCCCTTCCACATTTTTGTCTAGAACCACCATTAAGAAGATGCTGAAGGTCTTGTCCCTTGAGACGCAGAGCTGCAGATGCTCGGAGCACCAGGGAATCTGTAGGCAACGTAGCCCAGCATCAAACTCCTAGCCTGTCCCTGGCTCCCAGAGGCCTTAGCCCAGCCCCGAACTCCTGGCCTGTCCCCGGTACCCAGGGGCCTCAGATCCACAGTGATAGATAGCTTCTGAGTAACTCAGACAGGCCTCTTCTGAAGGCAGAATCCAATCTTCCCACTGCTGATCCTAGATCACAAACACCCATTTACAAGGACCATACGGGATCTTGTGAACAGAGGGTGGCTTTGCCATGACTGAGGCAGAGGGGGAAGCTTTCTCAGAAATGTCCATGCCCAGGGGCTGTTATGGATTAAAGTGTGCCCTCCCCCAAAAAACACAAGTTGGGATCCTAACCCCTGTATCTGAATATAATCCTGTTTGGGATTAGAGTTTTCTTTGCTGTGTTAATGAGGCTATATCAGAGTACGGTGTGTCCTAAACCTAATCACTTCTGAGTTATAAAAAGAACAAATTAGACACAGAAGCAAGCACAAATGCGGGAAGATAGATGCCAAGTAGAGATTGACAAGGAACACTGGGGCTATGGAAGCTGAGACAAGGATCTTCCCCCAGAGCCCAGAGAGAAACTTCCCCTACAGCCGGTGCCTGATTTCAGACTGCTAGCCTCCTAAACTGTGAGAAAATAAATTTCTGTTCTTTAAAGTCACCCACTTGTGGTATTTCTGTTACAGCAGCACTAGGAGGCTAAGACAGGGGAGACGTACATTTCTCATTAGTGACTCAAATGAAATCCACAAATAATTAAGCACCTACTGTATGCTAGGTCTGCATCCTGTGCAGTCTCAGGGCTGAGGTGGCCTGCCGGGTGGAGCTGGCCTTCCCTTTTGTAAACTGAGACTGAGGCTTCTCTGCCCCACTTTCTACATCCTAACCATACTGCAGGGATTTGGGAATGGTGTGGCTAAATTTACAAGCAAGTGCCTTTAATCAATCTTTCAAAAACTGCAAAACTATCTGGGCTTCTTCAGTTTGCCACCCTGAATCAGTCTGTCTCCCCCTGAGAATGATCCTTGCCAAGGCCTCCTGCATCCAACATTGAGGCTGTGAAACAATTTAGCACCCAGCCCACAGTTCACAGGAAGAGCTGGTCCTCTTCAGAGTCCTCTAGAAGCCTCAGTTTCCTCTGACATTAGCAGCACCTGCTGCTTAGGATTAGTGTGAAAGCCACATGAGGCCATTCATGTAAAAGTACCCAGCAAGGGCTGGCACATAGTAGTAGTGTTGTTCTTAGTTGTCATCAGCCCCACGTACACCAAAACGAAAGTTTGCTCGGTCCTGCACCATCTTCACGATCATTGGTATGCTAGAGTCCTTTGTTGCGACATGTTTTGAGTATTTTGAGTGTCTTCCAACCTAGGGGGCTCACCTTCCAGCACCATATCGGACAAGAGTCTATTGTTATCTATGGGGCTTGCACTGGCTAATTTTCAGAAGTTGATCACCAGGTCTTTCTAATCTATCTCAATCTGGAAGTTTGGCTGAAAGCCATCCACCTTGGTAACCCTAATGGTATCTGAAATGGTGGCAGCATAGCTCCCAGCATCATAGCAACATGCAAGCCACCACAGTAAGACAAACTGACAGACAGTGGAGTGAGCAGAAGTGGACTCAGTTGTATCCTCTTCTCTGCTCCTGCCCTCTCCACACACAGGAGATACGGATAGCCAACCTGAAATTAGGCACCAGTGGGTTCCAGTGTGCTGTGCTGAGCCAAGACCTACCCTTGTTTCTGAACTCTACCATCCTAAAAATGGCCCCCTGAGACAAAATATCTCAACGCACCATCCAGTAGGAGGCCTCAAGACAGGGCATGAGTGATGTTGCTGGGCTGTAAAGGCTCACAGGTGTGTCTGGTCTGTTGTCCTGTTTCATTAAAGCACAACAGAAAATTACTTTGTCAATCATCTCCAAGGGAAGGGGGTCTGGTGGAAGCTGAGTACTTCGTTGGTGCTGGCATTGGAGACTTGTCTTGTGTACAGACTATTTTTAGCATAAATAATGTACACTCAGTTATATTGTCAAAATTGACAGATGAGCGTTCTCAAGGCACCCACAGAATGCTCTTTCAATTGAGAAAATGTTAGCAAATATTAAATGAGCCTCTCCCTAACTGTGGCGCGCACACACACACACACAAAATAGCTCCTGCACACCACGTACCACTGCCTCTAATCTCTGTGGAAGGGCTCTGTCCTCTGAACTCTGCAGCAAGGGCCTTTGAACTCTAGGGCAGGGACCTTTGATCTCTGAACTCTGTACTCTGTGGCTGTTACCCTTGGCCTCTGAACCCCATGACAGGTGTCCTGGTCTTGGAACCCCATGGCAGGTGACAATCTTAGCTGAAAACTCAGCCAGGATTAGCTGAGTCCAGGGAATCTGGTCTGGCAAAGCAGTTGCAAAAACGCATATCACAGGGTGAGGGATCAGGGAATGAGACTTCCATAGTCCTTGTGGCCCTGGAAAACAACCCGTGATTTCCAGTTGTCTGGTCTCACCAGGCTCGCTTACTTTGGACAGTTCATGGGAAAAGACCAGTTGCTAGGTCATAATTTTTTGTTAAAGTAGAAAGTGAGTGAAATCAAGGGAAACTCTCCGTGAGATGGATTAACACAACAGTCACAACAATGGACTCAAATTGACTTATGGTCATGAAGATGGTGCGGGACTAGGCAATGTTTTGTTCTGTTATACATAAGGTCACCATGAGTAGGAGCCGACTTGATAGCACCTAACAACAGCAACAAGTCTCACAGCCATGATGCCCTCCTTAGTCCCACCCCAGGGGAACCACTGCGTGTGGCTGGCTACAGGGCAAGAAACTCAGTACAGTATGTCCATCAAACACTAAGACCCAGTCCAGTCCGTTAATCTGAGAGAAAAAAGGGTTTTCTTATTTTTGTTCTAATGATCCTATAATTTGTTTACTGTTTTTGTTTTGTGTCTCCTTCCACTCACTGTGCTCTCTCTGAATATGCGTCTTCATTATAGTGCCCAGCACACTGTATTCTGCCTGGAATGCTTCACTCTCTCCCCACCCAGCTAACTCAATTCTTTTTTTTTTTTTTAAGTTTTTTTTTTTTTATTGTGCTTTAAGTGAAAGTTTACAAATCAAGGCAGCCTCTCACACAAAAACTTATATACACCTTGCTACATACTCCCAATTACTTTCCCCCTAATGAGACAGCCTGCTACCTCCTTCCATTCTCTCTTCTTGTGTCCATTTCACCAGTTTCTAACCTCTACCCTCTCATCTCCCCTCCAGGCAGGAGACGCCAACATAGTCTCAAGTGTCGACATCATCCAAGAAGCTCACTCCTCACTGGCATCCTTCTCTAACCCATTGTCCAGTCCAATCCCTGTCTGAAGAGTTGGCTTTGGGAAGGGCTCCTGTCCTGGGCCAACAGAACATCTGGGGCCATGACCACCGGGGTCCTCCTAGTCTTAGACCATTAAGTCTGGTCTTTTTATGAGAATTTGGGGTCTGCACCCCACTACTCAACTGCTCCCTCAAGGGTTCTCTGTTGTGTTCCCTGCCAGGGCAGTCATCGGCTGTAGCCAGGCACCATCTAGTTCTTTTGGTCTCAGGCTGATGTAGTCTCTGGTTTATGTAGCGCTTTCTGTCTCTTGGGCTCATAATTACCTTGTGTCTTTGGTGTCCTTCATTCTCCTTTGATCCAGGTGGGTTGAGACCAATTGATGCATCTTAGATGGCCACTTGCTAGCATTTAAGACCCCAGATGCCACTTTCCAAAATGGGATGCAGAATTTTTTCTTAATAGATTTTATTATGCCAATTGAGTGAGCACGCTTGATTGTTTTCACCTTTGGAGCTCTGACGTCCTGTCCCCAGATGGCTAGAGCTGATATCAGGTATATCAGTCTAGGAGTCCATTCACTTCTCTTGTATGAATTCAGCTCAGGTGTCCAGGTAGCTGAACATCAAATGTGTGGTACAGGCTCCATCCTACAGTCTTAGAGGGGCAGGGGTGATTGGTGTAGGTACCTGTATCTGGTTGCAGCAGGGGATCACACTCTGAACAAGGCTAAAAAAAAAAAATTTTTTTTTTGTGGGCTGAAAATTGTCCCCCATGTGTCTCTGAGGAAAGCGTGTCCCTGTTCCCTAGAGCATACAGGTGGGTGGGTTCTGCAGACAGACCATGGGCACCCAATGTTTTTTTGTTGTAAGGACTGGGAGGTACCAGTTATCCTTGGATCCCTGTCGCAGGTGGCTGGGTGACCTAAGTGGAGCTACCAGTCCTTAGGTCCCTGATGTGGGTAGGTGAGGACCCTGTTTAATAGGCAAAGCAATGTCAAACATCAAACACCCACCTCTTTGCCACAGAGCTGAAACAGTTAGAGTCTGCCAACAAAGGCCTGTTCTCCTGAAATAGTCCCACGCAGGTCCATGCGGAAGGAAAAGCTACTAAAAGACCATTTATGCCTGGACAGGAGCCGCTTCTGTCCTGAGCTCCCAAGGTTAATGGAGCTAGCAAATTATCTTTTTCCCCCAAGTTGCAAATTTTTTCCTTTCCCAAGGCCGGGAGGATGGCTCCAGGTACTCACCAGGGTCTATCTCAGGCCCAGGGATTCAGCCGCTGAAGCTGGCTTGGGGGTGGGGTGGGGGGGCGCGGTAAAATATATGCAAGGACTTAGCTTTTGCCAAGAGTGTCCTTCTCCTCAGGTTCCGGAGGTGTGAGTGGGCTGTGTGGCTGGCTGCTTCTCCCTGAGGAAACTGCGGCCCAACGCTAGGACCAGCCCGCAGCCCTAGCTGCTCTGGGAATGGTGCCCGACGGCTCCCCGCGATTCAGGTCCGGTAACTCCTCTCCGCTTCTGAACCATCTCTTCCTCCCCCTGCCCCTCAGTTCATTTTCCAAGCTTGCCTTTGATGTTCAGGGCTCCTAGCTTTTCATAAATATACTTGTTTCACTTGTTTTTTCGGGTCTTTGTTGTAAAGAGGGCTGGCGGAAGCGTCAGTCTATTCCGCCATCTTGGCTCCGCCTCCTCACTCAATTCATTCTTTAGGGCTCGTCTCTCATTCTGCAGGAATGCCCCCAACACCTGGCCTCCCCGGCCACCAACCCAAGATGAATGCTTCCATTCTTCCGTCTCAGAGCATCCTGCTCTTCTCCTGCAAAGCATGATAACAGCTAGCATCCATTACCCATTTGTCTCCCTCATTAGCCTGCAAATTCTGTTCATCACTGTTTACCAACACCTGGCACAGAACCTGGCACGGATTCCAGCACAGAATAGGGACTCAGGAAGTGACATTCACTGAGTTGAATGAATGGATGAATGAATGCTAAGAGGAACCCAAGAACAGTCTAGGGTGAAAGTCTCCAGTTTTCCAGAATTCTTCACATTCCTTAATTCTTTAAAGAGGGAGAACTTTTTATCACCTAAAACAGGTGAGATGCATGCCTCTTTGTGGAAAGAACTGTGCTAATGCAATTATTTGTCCACTAGGATGACCAAGGAAGGGCTAGGGGAGGGGAGGACTCAAAAGTTTCTTTTCTGACACCAACAAGCATATCCAGGCAAGGCCACCTTAAGTCTTGCCACCCAACAAAGTGAATAGCTAATCAAATTCAGGGATTCCAGTCTGCCACTCTCGAATGTTGAAGGCTCAGTGGTCCAGTGCAAGCCCCCTCTCCTGGGAAGCCTCTACTGACCACCTGGCCTCACTGACCTCCTCTCCTAGGTTCCTCCTGCACCTCATTATGTCACCGTGGGGTCCCTTCTCAGCGCACTTCCTCCCTATGCTGCCCTGAAGGGTGAGCTTTCTCCAGGTCAACCATAGCTAGGCTCATGGCTGGGCATGCTCAATCAAGGTAGTTAGTTTATTGCTTGATTGTGATTATAACAATAGTATTTTTCAGCAGGAAGGGCAAATATAGAAAAGTCACATAGCCTGACACAGTTGGAAAAATTAAAATATAGGGTAGAAATGAGGAAAAAACAGTGAGTGACAATGCCAGCGGCTCCACTGTGCACTTTTACCGCAGAATAACTTTGGACGTGGTCCCATTTTGTTTGTTCACTTGAGCCACTGCTGCATCCTCATGTGTGCCAGGCACAGAGCTAAGTACAGGGGGTAGCAAAGCAAGCAGGCTCAGGCCCTGCCTTTTAAGTTTCTCAGTCTTGTCTTCAGGTAAAGACAGACCCTCATGTTACCGCAACATAAGGCAGGGCATGAAAGAACCTAGCAAGGATCAACAGAGGACTGGGAACACGCCTCACACTTGGCAAGCTTCTCCAGGAAATCTGCCCTCTGTGCTGGCACCCCTCAAGCATTCTTCTCTTCCTGACAGTGGGAATGAACTCAAAGATTACCAAACAAGAGAGACAGTCCAGGCATGAGAGTGAGTGAGCCACCAAGGACTGGATTATAAAGAAGAGTAGAAGCACCAGATCACACCTGCTGGAGAAAGAAGAGGGAAACAGCAGATTTGGAGAGGAGAAAAAGTTGATACAAACTGCTCCTCCTAGAAACAGAGGATGTGAGAGCTTGTTGGAACCCAGAGATGTCACCCCTGAGGAATGGGGAAAGATAAGTCTCTCTGTCATTTCACAAGGCCCAGAGATGCAGAAAATCTTAACAGGAAGAGGTGCAAGGGAGTCTGGGAGACAGAGAGAGAGCAAGTGAGCCCACCAAGAAAAATTTGTGGCTCAAGTTGTTAGCCAGCATGACACTGGCCTCCTGCAAATTGACATAGCCTTGCCCTCAACCCTGGACAGTCACTGGTCTCCATATGTGAGAAGCTCACTGTCAAGACCTGTGAAGGGTCCCAGGTCTTTCCCTCCTTGACAGCTAACACACTAGCCTACCACAGTTTCATGGGTGCTGGCAAAAGACATGAGACTTTTGGATCAGAAACAAAGGACATTATTACTCACAGTTCAGCAAGAGACTGGGGCATCACATGTGCATCACAAGTTCCTCTTGCCCTTTCAAGTCCATGGGCAATGTGGAGGGGCCCAAGTGGACACTGCACACACAGTGAGTTTCTTTCACAGAGAAGGAACCCCAAGCTCAGTAAACATGAACTTTTGAAAATGGGTAGTAAGCCTGTCTGAACTTTGCTCTGGAGAGAGACATTATCCTTATTATTCTGGACAGTAAAAGTACCTGCTCTTAACCCCAGAGGGAGACATTATCTGCATCTCTGTCTGCTGAGACTGTTCGCTATATGATCATCCCAGAGAGATAGTCTGGGACAAAGGCCATCAGTGCCTCTGCTCACAAAACATGCAGATGTGCAAGAACCCCATGGATAATTGTCTCTCACACTCACAAGCTAAACAGAAATAGAGCCCCAGCCTCCATGACAGTTCCTACCTCATTCCCGTGGAGAGCACCGGGACAGAGGAGGCAGGCAATGCTTCATGAAGAGAGTCCTTGAGACTGACCTTGAAATATGACAGAGACAATCTTGCATTTTTGGGTGGTAATGATGACCCAAGCTTGAAGAATAAGTGGGCTTGTTCTTAGGAATGCCCCCTCATCCCACTCAAAAACACAGGTCAACCAGGGTACAGAGAAGCAAGGACCTGTGCGTGAGCAAACAGAATCCCCCTGCCCTTCCTTGGGGAAAAAGATGGTCTCGGGCTTTTTTAGGGGTGGGTGGGTTGGTGGGTTGGTGGGTTGGTGCATTGGTTGGTTGGTTTTAGGATTGCCTAGAGTCTGAAGGAGACCCTGGGTGGACACACTCAGCTGCTAACGAAAGGTGAGAAGTTCAAATCCACCCAGGGGTCCCTTGGAAGAAAGGCTTGGTGATCTACCTCTGAAGAAAATTGGCCATTGAAAACCCCATGGAGCACAGTTCTATTCTGACCCAAATGGGGTCACCACGAGTCAGAATCAAATCGACAGCAACTCGTTACTGGTTTCACAATAAACAAGTGCTGAGTGATTTAGATTTGGGTCATTTTCTATCGTTTATCTTCTGTGCTCATTGAGAAGCTCACTAATTCACAAACCTTGCACTTAGAAGAAAGTCAAAGGATCATTTCCGTGACTCCAGTTGGTTTGCTGTTTCCAGCGGGGCCCTGCCCAGCAGCCAGAACCACCTGAGATGGCTCTTCTAACTTACACATTCCCCATCGCAGATCTCAGCTTAGCACTCCACCTGCCCCTTCCCAGAGAACTCACAGCAGGGAGGGCACAAGCCAGGTCACAGGATTCCCCTCTGAGCAGCCCCCTCCTAGGGTCTCTCTGAAGGTCACCCACAAGCCCCTGGCCCTCTCTCCCTCTGCCCAGGATCTCTTAAATAAATGTTATATGATCAGTTACTGCATCACCCTATTTAATTGATTTATACACACTTCAAAAAGCTTTATACAGCACAGGAAACACATCTATCATAACACTTGATTGAACTGGAGAAAGGAGAAGGGAGAATAGGAATTAAAATTTATTGAGGACTTATTATGTTGCCAGGTAATGCATGAGGCACTTTACATACGTTATTGAGTTTAACCCTCACAACAGCCCTGTGAGATGGGTATTTTCCCCTATTTAGTATATGAGGAAACTAAAACCTTCAGGGGTTAAAGGACTTGCCCAAGATTGCCAAGGTATTGTTTAACAGAAATGAGATTCAACTACAGTTGGGTCTGACCTCAGGCCAACACATGCTTCAGGATTTAAATATCAAGTATTTGGAGCCCTGGTGTCGCAGTGGTTAAAGCACTCAGCTGCTAAACTAAAGGTGGCAGTTCAAACCCACCCGCCATTCCACAGGAGAAAGGTGTGGCAGCCTGATTCCATAAAGATTTACAGCTAGGGTCACTATGAGCTGGAATCAACTCGACAGCAATGGGGTTTTGTTTTGTTTTGTTTTCCGTACAAAGTTGTGAATAAGGAATATAACCCCTATTGTACCCTTGTTTCACTGAGGAAATGATTCAATTTGCATTGTTTCCTCTTGCAGCATCTTTTCCTATAATTGAATATGGTGGCTGTCTGCAGCTTTGGGTCAAGCTCCACGACACTGAAGTACCGGTAATGAGGGGAGGGTGAGAAAGGGGGTACTGTGGAAATAAATTAAACGTATTTACAAAAGCCTGGGAGTTTTTCCTTCTAAACATTAACACTTTTTAAAAAATTTTAGCTATGGGAAAAAAAAAACTCTTTAAACTATTTCTATTCAACACTATTGTAAAAAGGCATAGGAAACATTCATTCATTCAGCAAGTATTTATAGAAGACAACTCAGTGTGTATGGGCACTGGGAGATGGCAAGGAACATGTTGCTCAAGGTCCCTCAGAACTTGTATTCTAGAAGAGTCTGAAGTGATTCCCAAACCATGTAACAGCCAGGTGAGCACAGCCCCACACAGTTGGAACAGACACTGGCCTCAGTGCCGGGCAGGGTCCAGGAGCAGGTGGCCATTGGGCAGAGACATAACTGACAAGGAGGAGCAGCTCTGAGCCTTCCCTCAATGACTATAAATTCAACCACCAGGAGTTCCGAGACCTAAGCAAAGGTTGGGAAAGTATTTACTGCTTTTCTAAGTAGAACCATGGTATGGTGCAAACCGTCAACTCACTTGGCTGCTCACCGAAAGGTTGGAGGTGTGAGTCCACCCCGAGGCACCTTGGAAAAAAGGCCTGGCAATCTACTTCCAAAAAATTAGCCATTAGAAACCCTACTGAACACAGTTTTACTCTGACACACGTGGGGTCACCATGAGTCAAAAATGACTCGACAGCAACTGGTTTAAGTAGAACCAAACTGCTGAGTTTTGTGTTTACGTCTGTTTTGTAGTTTTCTGCCTTATTACCAGACTATCAACTGCCACTCCCAGTGATCACTGCCCCTGCCCAGAGGAGGACCCATCTTTATTTCTAATTTAGTCTGGGCTTTAAAACAAAGAGTATGCCCTTGCTGGAATGTAAGGTCCTGAATGAGCCCGGGGGCCTGGAACACCTGAGACATAGGACAAACACCTTGTGACATCTCTTTTGGCTTCTGAGGGGAAGTTTTGCTTCCATTCTTAGACCTATGTTCTAGAGAAAGTTACCAGATAATGTGAAGTCTTACTGTCTCAGGATGAATAAAAACAAAAATTGAAATAATAATCTGAGATCAACCCTCGGGAAGAGAAGTTTTCACAACCTCGGGGGCAATTTGGTATTCAGGAATTATAAAACACAACAAATGTGAAAACAAGTAGTTAGTTACGCAGACCCATTTCCCCTAGCTTTATTTAAATTATAGGAAGAGATGTTGTTAGTTGCCATCAAATCAGTTCCAACTGATGTGACTCCATGTATAACATACTATTGCCCAACCCTAAGGCATCTCCATGATCACTCGCAAGTTTGAGGCCATTGTTACAGCTACTGTGTATTTTGAGTGTCTTCCCACTAAGGGGACTCTTATTCCAGCACTCTGTCAGACAACATTCTGTTGTGATCCATACGGTTTTTATTGGTTGATTTTTGGAAGCAGATCACCAGGCCTTTCTTCTTAATCTGTCTTAGTCTGGAAGCTCCACTGAAACCTGTCCACCATGGGTGACACTGCTGGTATTTGAAATACTGGTGGCATAGCTTCCAGCATCACAGTGACACGCAAGTGACCACACTATGACAAACTGACAGAATGAACTTTCACTGTGATTTCCCATACAATGAGCTGGTTAGGTCCTGCCAAAGAGTTTCCAGACACAATGGGTTTTTACTTTTTAAATGATCAGAACACTCGGTACTTAAAATAAAAAAGTAGCAACGATTCTGCTTGGCACCATTTTATCAAGTGTGAGTGTCAAACTTTTTATAGCTTCGAATTAACAACAAGGAGCTGTAATTTTTGTGTTTGTTTGTTTAAAAGACCAGCAGAGATTTTTCTTTTTGCTTGTTTAAGCTTCATTTAATTCAAGCTCCAATCTGCCCCTCTTTGATTGCATTTCCAAATACTAAATAAAAGTGATAACTCTTTCTGCCAATTGTAACAAAGTGCTGGTGCCAGTTATTGCTTTTTGCAAAAAAGCAAAAGCAAAAAAACAAAAACAAAAAAAATCCTTTAATACTCAGCTGACAGCTTTATCCAAAAGGGGGGAGAAAGCCCTGGCCTTTTCAAAACCACCCAATATATTTGTAACAACCTCTTTACTGAGTTCATATATCTTCTTTATTGTTCTTCATAAACAGGCTATTGGCTCTCTCTTGCTTGCAATGTGAGAAATGAAAGAATTTCCTCCCATCCATTCCTTTCTTATCTCATAATTGTTTTGTTCTGAGAGGTAGGGGAAACCCATATAAATGTCTCTGCTGTTTTATTTTTCCTCTCCAAGCCCATTCATGCTTTTCTCCAGGGCTTTTGACTCCTGTTCTGTTTCTGCCTGAATCTGTATCTGCTTACTGTTCTCTGCATCAAACCCCACTAAATTGTTTGAGATTTCATTTCAGAGGGTGATATAAGAGAGATAAGAGTCAAAGGCACTTTTAAAAGCCACTTTGCAGCATGTCTGTGCTGGGTAGGTTGAAGACGGAGGTAGTAAGTAGCTACTCACCTGACATCACAGAGAACTTCTTGGTTTGCATTTGCAAAGTCCTCCTGAGGCACGAGCCCTCAGAGCTTTCTTTCTCTGTTCTTTGCAGAGGGTCCTCCTAACTATGCCTTCTCTGCCTGCAGCTGCAGCCACTTCCTTTCTCAGAGCTGCATCCTCCCTGTCACCCCCTCTAAAGCTAGGATTCTTGCAGAAGAGAACAGCCACTTGTTGGGGATGGGCAGTTCTGAGAGTCTGTAGAAGTCACCTATTTGAGCAAATGGTAGAGCTTTTTAAATGTGGTTAACTGTCCTATGGGGGGCAGGTATCAGTGGTTCGATGGTAGCAGGCTCCCCTTCATGCAGGAGACAAGGGTTCAATTCCCGGCCAATGCACCTCCCGCACGGCCTCCACCCATCTGTCAGAGTAGGCTCATGTGTTGCTATGATGCTGAACAGGTTTTAACCAATCTTCCAAACTAACACAGACTAGAAAAAAGGCTGGTAATCCACTTCTGAAAATCAGCTAATGAAAATCCTGTGGATTACAAAGTCTGATCTGCAACTGATCTGTGTCTACTTTACCCAGCAACAGATTACATGGCTGGTGCAGGACCAGGTAAATTAGATTATTGTTCAACAAATACTCGCTTAATATTCACTTTCCCCTAACGCCCCCTTGGAATGGTGTATACTTTCCTGCCCGCTGTCACTTTGGGCATGGCCATGTCACCTGTGCACAGACGTAAGAGAGTTCCAAGGCCTCGTGTATTTACTTTTGTCTTCTGGTGCTTCTCCCTCCACCAGGAGATCAGCATATGGTAGCCCTGGTTCCAGAATGAACCATGGAACAGACCTCAACCCAATATGCTCAGCCAGCCCCAGCCAACTAGTCAATGTACAGACCCATGAGTGAGAGAAGTTAACGTCTGTTGTAAGCCACTGAGATTTGGGAGCTATTTGTTACACAAGGTTACTGCAGCAAATCCTGACTATTAAGTGTTCATTCTTTTAAGGGAACTACTCCAATACGCAAGTCTTTTTTTGCAGGGGACTTTAAGTCTGAGCCCTGGTGGCACAGTACTTAAAAGCTTGCGTGCTGGCCAAAGGGTCGGCAGTTGGAACCCATCAGCCACTCCACAGGAGAAAAATGTGGCAATCTGCTTCCATAAAGATTACAGCCTTGGAAACCCTATGGGGCAGTTCTACTCTGTCCTCATAATCATTGCTATGCGGGTTGGCAGTTCAAATACGCCAGGCGCTCCTTGGAAACTCTATGGGGCAGTTCTACTCTGTCTTATAGGATCGCTATGAGTCAGAATCAACTCCACGGCACTGGGATGCTTGAGCTCACTCTTGCAGCCACCGTGTCAATCCATCTCATTGAGGGTCTTCCTTTTTTCACTGACACTCTACTTCACCAAGCATGATGTCCTTATCCAGGGACAGATCCTTTCTGATAACGTGTCCAAAGTGTGTTAGATGAAGTCTTCCCATCCTTGCTTCTAATAAGCATTATGCCTGTACTTCTTCCAAGAAAGATTTGTCTCCTCTTCTGGAATTCCATATTCTGGAAGTCAATATTCTTCACCAACACCATAATTCAAAGGCAGCAATTCTTCTTTTGTCTTCCTTATTCATTGCGCAGCTTTCACATGCCTATGTGGCAATTGAAAACACTATGATGGCCTGGATCAGGTGTACCTTAGTCCTTAAAGTGATACCTTTGCTTTTTAACACTTTAAAGGAATCTTTTGCCACAGATTTGCCCAATGCAATGTGTCATCTGATTTCTTGACTGCTTCTTCCCTGGTCATTTATTAAGGATACAAGTGAAATGAAAACCTTGGCCACTTCTTTGTTTATTATGATGTTGCTTATTGGTCCAGTTGTGAGGATTTTTGTTTTCTTTATGCTGAGGTGCAATCCATATTGAAGGCTGTGGCCTTTGATTTTCATCAGTAAGTGCTTCAAGTCTTCTTCACTTTCAGCAAGAAAGGTTGTGTCATCTGCATATTGCAGGTTGTTAATGAGTCTTCTCCAATCCCGATGCCCCATTCTTCTTCATGTAGCCCAGCTTCTCAGATTATTTGCTCACCATACAGATTGAACAAGTAGGGCGAACAGATACAACCCTGACACACACCCTTCCTGACTTCAAAACACATAGTATTCATTTCTTCTGTTTGAACAACTGCCTCTTTGTCTAAGTACAGATTCCTCACAAGCACAGTTAAGTGTTCAGGAATTTCCATTCTTTTCAATGTTATCCATAATTTGTTATGATCCACATAGTCAAATTACTTTGCATAGTCGATAAAACACCAGTAAACATCTTTCTGGTATTCTCTGCTTTCAGCCAAGATTCATCTGACATCAGCAATGATATCCCTTGTTCCACATCCTCTTCTGAATCCCACTTGAACTTCTGGCAGTTCCCTGTAAATGTACTGCCACAACCACTTTTGAATGATCTTCAGCAAAATTTTACTTGCGTGTGATGTTCATGATATTGTTGATAATTTCCGCATTCTGTTCCATCACCTTTCTTTGGAATGGGTACAAATACAGATCTCTTCCTGTTGGTTGGCTAGGTAGCTGTGTTCCAAATTTTTTGGCATAGACGAGTGAGCACTTCCAGAGCTATATCCCTTTGTCGAAACATCTCAGTTGGTATCCTGTTAATTCCTGGAGCCTTCTTATTTGCCAATGCCTTCAGTGCAGCTTGGACCTCTTCCTTCAATACCATCGGTTCTTGATCATATGCTACCTCCTGAAATGGAGGAACTTCAACCAATTCCTTTTGGTACAGTGACCCTGTATATTCTTTCCATCTTCTTTTGATGCTTCCTGTGTCATTTAACATTTTCTCTGTAAAATCCTTCAATATTGCAACCGAAGGCTTGAACTTTTTCTTCAGTTCTTGCAACTTGGAAAATGCCAAGTACGTTCTTTCCTTTTGGTTATCTATCCCCAGGTCTTTGTACATTTCATTATAATACTTTTGTTTGTCTTCCCAAGCCGCCCTTTAAAATCTTCTGTACACTTCTTTTACTTCATCATTTCTTCCCTTCACTTTAGCTACTGGACATTCAAGAGCAAGTTTCAGAATCTCTTTGGATATTCACTTTGGTATTCTTTCTTTTCTGTCTTTTTAATGACTTCTTGCCTTCTTCATCTATGATTTCCTTGATGTTATTCCATAACTCATTTGATCTTCAGTCATTAGTGTTCAATGCATTAAATCTATTCTTGAGATAGTCTCTAAATTCAGATGGGATATACTCAAGGTCGTACTTTGGCTCTCCTGGACTTGTTCTAATTTTCTTCAATTTCAACTTGAACTTGCATATGAACAACTGATGGCCTGGTCCGCAGTCGGCCCCTGGCCTGGTTCTGACTGATAATATGGAGCTTTTCCATCGTCTCTATCCACAGATGTAGTTGAGTTGATTCCTGTGTATTCCATCTGTTAAGGTTCACATGTATAAACCAAAAAAACCAAACCCAGTGCCGTTGAGTCAATTCCGACTTGCAGCGACCCTATAGGACAGAGTAGAACTACCCCATAGAGTTTCCAAGAAGCTCCTGGCAGATTCTAACTGCCAGCCCTTTGGTTAGCAGTTGTAGCACTTAACCACTACATCACCAAGGTTTCTTCCACTTGTAGAGTCACCATTTATGTTGTTGAAAAAAGTATTTGAAATGAGTAAGTCATTAGTCTTGCCAAATTCTATCAGAACTGTGAAAAAATAGGTTTCTCTTCTTTAAGGCACTCACTTGTGGTATTTCTGTTACAGCAGCCCCAGCACACTAAGACAATGGTGAATAGGCAAGCAGGGGCACAAGGAAAGGATGGTGACTGGCCATGAAAAGAGCACAGAGTTCACAGTAGGAAGTCACTGATGTGCTTTAAGCAGGAGAAGGAATGATATAATTTGGATCTTGGGCCGAGGCACAAGCATTCTGTGTTTATATCCCCATGTAGTCCTCTGTGGGGGGAAAGCCCACCTGAGGGACTTTATGCTGTCCCAGCTGAGTTTCACCTTGTTATTCCAGGCCCTTTGATCCAGCCTGTCAGCCAACAAGCCAGCTTGGCCTCACGGCTCCATGCCACCAGCCTGGGGGCAGGATTGCTCCATGGCTTTAGCCAAGCCAGAAGGAAATGCATGGATAACAGGGTGAACAGCAGAGCCCTCAGGCATATCACCTAAGGTAGGAAAATATAAAAATCTGACAGAAAAACTTTAAAAGCAGAGCCTTCAGGAGCCACGATTTTCAGAAACAAGCAGTTCATCTTGGTAAACAACCCAGCTCAACTGCTAGGAATAGATCCTGGGTGAAGAGCAATAGGTGTGCAAAGCCACACCCTCAGGGAAACAGAAATGCAAAGTATCTTCCAAATAGGCAGGCAGAGCTAGTGCCTGCCTGAAGTCAGTTAAACCAACCCTGTGGTCATGTTCGACCAGGGAGAAAGAGGTCTGTGTGGCCTGCTTCTGTCTGACCTCATCAACATGTGCTCCATGATCACCTGCTCAGCGGGTTAGTGCTTTGCTGGGGGTACATAGCTTCTCCCTCCTCCCCCAGGTACCCACATGGGCCTGCAGTGTGGGACTGGACAATGTGACTAAGACATGTGGAAGCCAGAGGACTGGTGAGGAAGCAGGGGTCCACAGAGCAGAGCCCAACGGTCAAGGAGACTCAGGAAGAGACCTGGGGATTCACACTCCCTCCCCCACCCCTACTAGAGATAAAGGAGGAACTGTCAGCACAGATAAGGCAGGCATGAGGAAGTCCTGTGGACAATTAGAGCTTAGAGTTACCAGAACTCTTTCCTGAGCCCACACACAAGGAGACACTTGCTGATTTGGTCTGAGTTTGGGAGACCTGGGAAGGCCTTGTTATTGATGTTAGGTGTCCTTGAATCAATTTCACTCATAGTGACCCCATGCAACAGAGTAGAATTTACCTGACCCAAACACATACCTCCCCCAACAGGCACCTTTTCTTCAGTGATGGACCTCCCTTGAAAACCAAGGAACTCTGGAAAATGCAAGGATTGACTAAGAACCACCAAGGGCATGAACTGAAAACAGCCTTTATGGAAGGCAATGGTGAGGTCCAAAGCCCTGTGTAATAAGGGGTGTTCTGTATCAGCCTGCTGCCTCTCCTTCCTCTCCTTCTGTCTCCTTTCCAGCACCAGAGAGGCTATTTCCTTTGCCTCCTGTCATAGCTTTCCCTTCCCTCCTCCAGACCCATGACCTTGCCTAAAAGACTCAAAGACCTCAGGGACCAAATTATTGAAAAGGGAAAATATATCATCATTACTCCAATTACATTTTTCAAATCAATATGTATAATAATTCTATCTATAAAATATATATTAATATGAGGTGCATATGTATATATGTGTCCCCCACTTGTCTGTCAGTTTGTCATACTGTGGGGGCTTGTGTTGCTATAATGCTGGAAGCTGTGCCACCAGTATTCAAATCCCAGCAGGGTCATCCATGGCAGACAGGCCTCAGCCGAGCTTCTAGAATAAGACACACTAGGAAGAAGGACCTGGCAGTTTACTTCTGAAAAGATTTAGCCAGTGAAAACCTTAAGAATAGTAGCGAAACACCATCTGATGTAGTGCCAGAAGATGAGCCCCTTAGGTTGGAAGGCACTCAAAATACAACTGGGGAAGAGCTGCCTCCTCAAAGTACAGTCCACCTTAATGACGTGGATGGAGTCCAGTTTTCCAGACCTTCATTTGCTGATGTGCCACAACTCAAAATGAGAAGAAAGAGCTACAAATATCTATTAATAATCAGAACATGAATGTAAGAAGTATGCATCTAAAAAAATTGGAAATCATCAAAAATGAAATGGAACACAAAAACATCAATATGCCAGGCATTACTGAGCTGAAATAGACTGGTACTGGCCATTCTAAATTGGACAATCACATGGTCTACTATGCTGGGAAAGACAACTTGAAGAGGAATGGCATTCCATTCACTATGAAAAAGAACAATTCAAGATCTACCCTGAAGTACAATGCTGTCAGTGATAGGCTAATTCGATGGCACTAGTATATATATATATATATATATATATGGAAGACCAGTTAATATGACTATTATTCAAATTTACACACAAACCACTAAGGCCAAAGATAAAAAAACTGAAGATTTTTACCGACTTCTGCAGTATGAAATTGATCAAACATGCAATGAGGACACACTGATAATTACCAGTGATTGGAATGTGAAAGTTGGAAACAAAGAAGGATTGGTAGTTGGAAAATATAGCCTTGGTGACAGAAATGATACCGGAGATCACATGATAGAATTTTGCAAGATGTGGACTTTCTATTGTGAACTCTGTCCCCTTTGCATGGCCAGTCACCATCCTTTCCTTATGCCCCTGCTTCCCTGTTCACTATCGTCTTAGTGTGCTAGGGCTGCAGTAACAGAAATAGCACAAGTGCATGCCTTAAAGAACAGAAACCTATTTTTTCATAGTTCTGATAGAATTTCGTAAGACCAATGACTTACTCATTGCAAATACCTTTTCCAACAACATAAATGGCGACTATACATATAGACCTCACCAGATGTAATACACAGGAATCAAATCAACTATATCTGCGGATGGAGACGATGGGAAAGATCAATATTATCAGTCAGAACGAGGCCAGGGGCCAACTGCGGACCAGGCCATCAGTTGTTCACATGCAAGTTCAAGTTGAAATTGAAGAAAATTAGAACAAGTCCAGGGGAGCCAAAGTACAACCTTGAGTATATCCCACCTGAATTTAGAGACCATCTCAAGAATAGATTTGATGCATTGAGCACTAATGACTGAAGATCAAATGAGTTATGGAATAACATCAAGGAAATCATACACGAAAAAAGACAGGAAAGAAAGAAAACACCAAAATGGATATCCGAAGAGACTCTGAAACTTGCTCTTGAACATCAAGTAGCTACAGTGAAGGGAAGAAATGATGAAGTAAAGGAGCTGAACAGAAGATTTCAAAAGGCAACTTGGGAAGACAAAGTATTATGATGAAACGTGCAAAGATCTGGAGATCGAACACCAAAACAAAAGAACATGGTTGGCATTTCCAGAGTTAAAAGAACTGAAGAAAAATTTCAAGCCTCTAGTTGCAGGATTGAAGGATTTTATGGAGAAAATGTTAAACAACAAAGGAAACATCAAGAAAAGCTGGAAGGAATACACAGTGTCATTATACCAAAAAGAATTAGCGAAGGAGGTGGAGCCAAGATGGCAGAATAGCTAGACAGTTCCGGGAATCCCTCTTCCAAAAAAGATTCAAAAAAAACAAGTGAAACTATTACATTTATAACAAACTAGGAGCCCTGAACATGAAAGGCAAAGTTAGAAAATGGACTGAGCGGCAGTGGGACAGAAGGTTCAGAAGCGGACAGGAGTTACCAGACCTGAATCGCCAGGATCACTCAGGAACCATTCCTGGGAGCCACCGCGGCGGGCTGGTTCAGCCACAATTTCCTGAGGGAGAAACAGCCAGCTGCACAGCCTACTTGCACCTCCGGAACCAAAGAAGAACATCCCTCTCAGCAAAAGCTAAGTACTTGCGTGTATTTTACTGTGCCCCCCACCCCCAAGTTGGCTTCAGTGGCTGTTGATTTCCCTGGGCCTGAGATAGGCCTTCTGTGCACTCTGAGCCATTCTCCTGGCCTCGGAGAAGGACTAAAGTCACAATTAGGGAAAAAGATAATTTGCCAGCTCCACTAACCTGGGGAGCTCAGGCCAGAAGTAGCTCACGTCCAGGCATAAACAGTCCATGGACTTTAAATAACTTTCCCCCATGCATGGACCTAAGTGGGCCTATTTCAGGAGAACAGGCCCTTGTTGGCAGACTCCAACAGCTTCAGCTGTGCAGCGGTGAGTTGGTGTTTGATGTTTCACATTGCTTTGCCTATTAAACAGGGTCCTCACCTACCCACAACAGGGGCTTAATCAATGGTGGCTCCACCCAGGCTACCCAGCCACCTGTGACAGGGGTCAAAGGATAAGTGGTACCTCCCAGACCTTACAACTAAAAGCATTGGGTACCCATGGTCCATCTGCAGAACCCACCCACCTGTATGCTCTAAGGAACAGGGACATTCTTTCCTCACAGGCACTCAGGGAATGGTTGTCAGCCCCCTACCTTGCTCAGGGCAGAACCCCCTGCTGCAACTAGATACCAGTAACTACACCAATCTCCCCTGCCTCTCTAAGACTGTAGGAAAGACCCTGTACCACACACTTCATGACCAGCTACCTGGACACCTGAGCTGAATCCATAAAAGAAACCTGAATGGAGTCCTAGACTGATATACCTGATAACAGCTCTAGCCATCTGGTGACAGAACGTCAGAGCTTCGAAGGTGAAAATAATCAAGCTAACTCACTCAAGCAACCCATTTGGGCATATCAAAATAAAACAAAGCAAGAAGCTAGGATACAGTAAGTAAACATAAAATAAACTAACAAAATAACTTATAGATGGCTCGAAGACAACAGTCAATATCAAGTCGCACAAAGAAGCAGATCATGTTCGCTTCAACAAGCTCTCAGAACAAAGAATCAAGAGATCTTCTGGATGAAGGAGGCTTCCTGGAATTAACAGATGCAGGATACAAAATATTAACATACAGAACTCTTCAAGATATCAGGAACGAGATTAAGAAGGAGACCAGACAATATGCTGAACAGCCCAAGGAACACACAGATAAAGCACTTGGAGAAATTAAAAAGGTTATTCAAGAACATAATGAAAAATTTCATAAGCTCCAAGAATCCATAGAGAGACAGCAATCAGAAATTCAGATTAACAATAAAATTACAGAACTAAACAGATCAAAAGAAAGTCAGAGGACCAGAATTGAGCAAGTGGAAGGCAAAATTAGTGAGACTGAAGATAAAGTACCTGGCACCAATATATTTGAAGAAAAATCAGATAAAAGAAATTCAAAAAATGAAGAATCCATAAGAATCACATGGGACTCCATCAAGAGAAATAACCTATGAGTGTGATTAGTATACAGAACAGTGAGGGATAACAGAAAATACAGAGAGAACTGTTGAAGATTTTTTGGCAGAACACATTCCTGATATCATGAAAGATGAGAACATATCTATCCAAGATGCTCACTGAACTCTACATAAGCTAGATCTTAATCAAACTTGCCAAAAACGAAGATAAAGAGAGAATTTTAAGAGCAGCTAGGGATAAATGAAAAGTCACCTACAAAGGAGAGTCAATAAGAATAAGCTCGGGCTACTTGGTAGAAACCATGCAGGCAAGAAGGCAATGGGAAGACTTATATAAAGAACTGAAAGAAAAAATTGCCAGCCAAGAATCATATATCTAGCAAAACTGTCTCTCAAATATGAAGGAGATATTAGGAAATTTCCAGATAAACAGAAGTTTAGGGAATTAGCAAAAACCAAATCAAAACTACAAGAAATACAAAAGGGAGTTCTTTGGTTAGAAAACCAATAATACCAGGTATCAACCCAAGACTATAACATTGGACAGCGCAATCAGATGTCAACCCAGATAGGGAAAACACTAAAATAAATCAAGATTAAAAAAAAATGCTCAAAACAGGTTAACAGTGATGTTACTATGTAAAAGAAGACAACATTAAAACAATAAAGAGAGATTATGAAATGTAGTCATAGATTTTTCATATGGAGAGGAAGACAAGGCAATATACAAAAATAAGGGTTAGGTTTAAACTTAGAAAAAGAGGGGTGAATATTAAGGTAATCACAAAGGAGAGTAACATCCTATTCATCAAAATAAAATACAAGAAAACAATACAGACTCAACAGAAACAAATTCAACAACAAGGAATAAGAGGAAAACACAATATATAAACTTCAGCTACTCAGCACAAAAAATTAAGTGGGGAGAAAAAAAACTATCAACACACACAAAAAAAGACATCAAAATGACACCACTAAACTCATATTGATCCAAAATAATGCTGAATGTAAATGGACTAAATGTACCAATAAAGAGACAGAAAGTGGCAGAATGGATTAAAAAAAAAAGAAAATGATCCTACTATATGCTACCTACAAGAGACACACCTTAGACTTAGAGACACAAACAAACTAAAACTCAAAGGATGGAAAAAAAAATATTAAGCAAACAACAATCAAAAAAGAGCTGGAGTGGCAATACTAATTTCTGACAAAATAGACTTTAAAGTTAAATCCACCACAAAGGATAAGGAAGGACATTATATAATGATTAAAGGGACAATAGACAAGGAGGATATAACAATATAGATATTTATGCACCCAATGACAGGGCTGCAAGATACATAAAACAAACTCTAACAGAATTGAAAAGTAAGATAGACAGCTCCACAATAATGCTAGGAGACTTCAACACACCACTTTCAGTGGACAGAACATCAAGAAAGAAGCTCAATAAAAACACAGAAGATCTAAATACCACGATCAACCAACTTCACTTCATGGACATATATAGAACACTCCACCCAACAGCAGCCAAGTATATGTTCTATTCTTTTGCACATGAAACTTTCTCTAGACTAGACCAGATATTGGGTCATAAAGCAAGCCTTAGCAGAATCCAAAACATCAAAATATTACAAAGCATCTTCTCTGACCATAAGCCATAAAAGTAGAAATCAATAACGGCAAAAGAAATCAAACACTTCAAAACTGAACAATATCCTGCTTAAAAACAACTGGGTTATAGAAGACATTAAGGATGGAATAAAGAAATTCATAGAATCCAATGAGAATGAAAACACTTCCTAACAGAGCTTTTGGGATACAGTGAAAGCAATGCTCAGAGGTCAATTTATGTCAATAAATGCACACATACAAAAAGAAGAAAGGGCCAAAATCAAAGAATTATCCCTACAACTTGAACAAATAGAAAGAGAGCAACAGAAGAAACCCTCAGGCACCAGAAGAAAGCAAATAATAAAAATTAGAGCAGAATTAAACAAAATAGAAAACAGGAAAACAATGGAAAGAGTTAACAAGACCAAAAGCTGGTCCTTTGAAAAAATTAACAAAATTGATAAACCATTGGCCAAACTGACAAAAGAAAAACAGGAGAGGAAGCAAATAAACCAAACATGAAGTGAGATGGGTGATATTACAACAGACCCAATTGAAATTAAAAGAATCATACCAGATTACTGCAAAAAACTGCACTCTGACAAATTTGAAAACCTAGAGGAAATGGATGAATTCCTAGAAACACACTACCTACCTAAACTAACACAAACAGAGGTAGAACAACTAAATAAGCCCATAACAAAAGACATAGAAAAGGTAAGCAAAAAAAGCCCCAGCCCAGACAGCTTCACTGGAGAGTTCTACCAAACTTTCAGAGAAGAGTTAACAACACTACTACTAAAGGTATATCAGAGCATAGAAAAGGACAGAATACTCTCAAACTCATTCTATGAAGCCAGCATATCTCTGATACCAAAACCAGGTAAAGACACCACACAAAAATAAAATTACAGACCTATATCCGTCATGAACTTAGATGCAAAAATCCTCAACAAAATTCTAGCCAATAGAACTCAACAACATATCAAAAAATAATTCAGGAGGCGGAGCCAAGATGGCAGAATAGACAGACACTTCTGGAGAGCCCTCTTTACAACAAAGGCCCGAAAAAACAAGTGAAACGGGTATATTTGTGACAAGCTGGGAGCCCTGAGCATCAAAGGCAAGCTTAGACAACAAACTGAGGGGCAGGGGGAGGAAGAGACCATTCAGAAGCAGAGAGGACTTACCGGACCTGAATCGCGAGGAGTCCTCAGGCACCATTCCCGGAGTGGTGGCAGCGGACTGGTACTAGCGTTCGGCCGCATTTTCCTCAGGGAGAAGCAGCCAGCCACACAGCCTACTCACACCTTCGGAACCAGAGAAAAATGGGGCTCTCAGCAAAAGCTAAGTACTTGCGTATTTTTTGCCTCACCCCACCCCACCCCCACCCCCAAGCCAGCTTCAGCGGCTGAATTCCCTGGGCCTGAGATAGGCCCTGTTGAACGCCTATGGCCATCCTCCTGGCCTTGAAGAAGGAAAAAAATTGCAATTGGGGGAAAAGATAATTTGCCAGCTCCACTAACCAGGGGAGCTCAAGACAGAAGCGGCTCCTGTGCAGACATAAATGGTCCACGGACTTTGAGTACCTTCTCTCTCTGCATGGACCTGTGTGGGGCTATTTCAGGAGAATAGGCCCTTGTTGGCAGACTCTAACCATTTCAGCTGTGTGGCAAAGAGGTGGGTGTTTGATGTTTGACATTGCTTTGCCTATTAAACAGGGTCCTCACCTAACCACATCAGGGGCCTAAGGACTGGTGGCTCTACTCAGATCACCCAGCCACCCACAACAGGGGTCCAAGGATAACTGGTACCTCCCAGTCCTTACAACCAAAAGCATTGGATGCCCGTGGTCCATCTGCAGAACCCACTCACCTGTACACTCTAGGGAACAGGGACACGCTTTCCTCAGAGATATGTGAGGGATGAATCTCAGCCCCCTGCCTTATTCAGAGTATGACCCCCTGCTGCAACCAGATACCAGTACCTACACCAATCATCCCTGCCCCTCTAAGACTGTAGGACGGAGCCTGTACCACACACTTGATGATCAGCTAGCTGGGCACTTAAGCTGAATTCATACAAGAAAAGTGAATGCACTTCTAGACTGATATACTTGATATCAGCTCTAGCCATCTGGGAACAGGACTTCAGAGCTCGAAAGGCAAAAATAATCAAGCGTGCTCGCTCAAGCAACCCATTTGGGCATATCAAAACAAAACAAAGCAAGAAGCTATGATGCAGTAAGCAAACATAAAATAAACTAATATAATAACTTATCGATGGCTCGGACACAGCAGTCGGTATCAAGTAACATAAAGAAACATACCATGATCGCCTCAACAGGCTCTCAAAACAAAGAATCAAGGGAAGTTCTAGATGAAAGTACATTCCTGGAATTACCAGAGGCAGAATACAAAAGATTAATATACAGAACCCTTCAAGACATTGGGAAGGAAATGAGGCAATACACAGAATAAGCCAAGGAACACACAGACAAAGCAATCAAAGAAATTTAAAAGATTATTCAGGAACATAGTGAAAATTTAATAAGCTGGAAAAATCTGTAGACAGACAGAAATCAGAAATTCAGAAGATTAACAATATAATTACAGAATTAGACAACTCAATAGAAAGTCAGAGGAGCAAGTGGAAGGCAGAATTTCTGAACTTACTTGGTGGTAATATATTTGAAGAAAAATCAGATAAAATAATTTTAAAAAATGAAGAAACCTTAAGAGTCATGTGGGACTCTATCAAGAGAAATAACCTACGAGTGATTGGAGTACCAGAACAGGGAAGGATAACAGAAAATACAGAGAGAATTGTCGAAGATTTTTTGGCAGAAAATGTTCCTGATATTGTGAAAGATGAGAAGATATCTATCCAAGATGTTCATCAAACTCCACATGAGGTAGATGTTAAAAGAAAGTCATCAAGACATATTATAATCAAACTTGCCAAAAGCGAAGATAAAGAGAGAATTTTAAGAGCAGCTAGGGATAAACCAAAAGTCACCTACAAAGGAGAGTCAACAAGAATAAGTCCCAACTACTTGGCAGAAACCATGCAGGCAAGAAGGCAAAGGGATGACTTATTTAAAAAACTGAAGGAAAAAAACTGCCAGCCAAGAATCGTATATCCAGCAAAACTGTCTCTTATGTATGAAGATGAAATTAGGACATTTCCAGATAAACAGAAGTTTAGGGAATTCATAAAAACCAAACCAAATCTACAAAAAACACTAAAGGCAGTTCTTTGGTTAGAAAATCAATAATATCAGGTATCAACCCAAGACTAGAACACTGGGCAGAGCAATCAGAAGTGAACCCAGAGAGGGAAATCAAAAAAACAAAGCAAGATTTTTAAAGTGCTCAAAACAGGGTGACACTGTTTTAACAACATTAGAACAATAAAGAAGGACTAAGAAATGTACTTATAGATCTTCCTTATGGAGAGAAAGATAAGGTGACACAAGCATAAAAATGTTAGGTTTAAATTTAGAAAAATAGGGGTAAATAATAAGTTAACCACAAAGGAGAGAAACTATCTTACACATCAAAATAAAATACAAGAAAAAAACAAAGACTCAACAGAAACAAAATCAACAACAACGAATATGAGGAAAAGATAATCTACTCAGTACATAAAATTAAATGAGAAAAACAACTGTCAACAACACAAAAAAAGACATCAAAATGATAGCAGTAAATTCATACCTATCCATAACTACCCTGAATGTAAATGGACTAAATGAATCAATAAAGAGACAGAGAGTGGCAAAATGCGTTTAAAAACAAGATTCTTCTATATGCTGCCTAGAAGAGACACACCTTAGACTTAGAGACACAAACAAACTAAAACTCAACGGATGGAAAAAAACATATCAAGCAAACAACAGTCAAAAAAAAGCAGGAGTGGCAAGATTAATTTCTGACAAAATAGACTTTAAAGTTAAATCCATCAGAAAGGAAAAGGAAGGACACTATATAATGATTAAAAGGACAACATACCAAGAAGATATAACCATACTAAATATTTATGCACCCAATGACAGGGCTGCAAGAAACATAAAACAAACTCTATCAGCACTGAAAAGTGAGACAGCTCCACAATAATAGTAGGAGACTTCAACACACCACTTTCGGTGAAGGACAGGACATCCAGAAAGAAGCTGAATAAAGACACGGAAGATCTAAATGCCACAATCAACCAACTTGACCTCATAGACATATACGGAACAATCCACCCAACAACAACCAAGTATACTTTCTTCTCTAGTGCACATGGAACATTCTCTAGAATAGACCACATCTTAGGTCATAAAGCAAGCCTTAGCAGAATCCAAAACATTGAAATATTACAAAGCATCTTCTCTGACCATAAGGCCAAAAAAGTGGAAATCAATAACAGGAAAAGCAGGGAAAAGAAATCAAACACTTGGAAACTGAACAATACCCTGCTCAAAAAAGACTGGATTATAGAAGACATTAAGGATGGAATAAGGAAATTCATAAAATCCAATGAGAATGAAAACACTTCCTATCAGAACCTCTGGGACACAGCAAAAGCAGTGCTCAGAGGTCAATTTATATCAATAAATGCACACATACAAAAAGAAGGAAGGGCCAAAATCAAAGAATTAACCCTAAAACTTGAACAAATAGAAAGGGAGAAACAAAAGAAACCCTCAGGCACCAGAAGAAAACAAATAATAAAAATTAGAGCAGAATAAAATGAAATAGAAAACAGAAAAACAATTGAAAGAATTAATAAGACTAAAAGCTCGTTCTTTGAAAAAATTAACAAAACTGATAAACCGTTGGCCAAACTGACAAAAGAAAAACAGGAGAGGAAGCAAATAACCAGAATAAGAAATGAGGTGGGTGATATTACAACAGAACCAATCGAAATTCAAAGAATCATATCAGATTACTATGAAAAATTGTACTCTAACGAATTTGAAAACCTAGAAGAAATGGATGAATTCCTAGAAACACACTACCTACCTTAACTAACACAAACAGAGGTAGAACAACTAAATAGACCCATAACAAAAGAAGAGATAGAAAAGGTAATCAAAAAACTCCCAACAAAAAAAAGCCCTGGTCCAGACAGCTTCACTGCAGAGTTCTACCAACCTTTCAGAGAAGAGTTAACACCACTACTACTAAAGGTATTTCAGAGCATAGAAAAGGACGGAATACTCCCAAACTCAATCTATGAAGTCAACATATCCCTGATACCAACACCAGGTAAAGGCACCACAGAAAAAGAAAATTACAGACCCATATCCCTCATGAACTTAGATGCAAAAATCCTCAACAAAATTCTAGGCAATACACTATTATAAGAACTTGAGAAATAGTTTAAACTGAGAAGAAAATATTCTTTTGTGGTTATGAGGGGGGGAGGGAGGAGGGTGGGAGAGGGGTATTCACTAATTAGATATAAGTAGATAAGAACTACTTTAGGTGAAGGGAAAGACAACACACAATACAGGGGAGGTCAGCACAACTGGACTAAACCAAAAGCAAAGAAGTTTCCTGAAAAAACTGAATACTTCGAAGGCCAGTGTATCAGGGGCAGGGGTTTGGGGACCATGGTTTCAGGGGACATCTAAGTCAATTGGCATAATAAAATCTATTAAGAAAACAATCAGCATCCCACTTTGAAGAGTGGCGTCTGGGGTTTTAAACGCTACCAAGCAGCCATCTAAGATGCATCAATGAGTCTCAACCCACCTGGAGCAAAGGAGAATGAAGAACACCAAGGATACAAGGTAATTATGAGCCCAAGAGACAGAAAGGGCCACATGAACCAGACACTACATTATCCTGAGACCAGGAGAATTAGATGGTGCCTGGCTACAACTGATGACTGCCCTGACGGGGAACACAACAGAGAAACCCTGAGAGAGCAGGAGAGCAGTGGGATACAGACCCCATATTCTCATAAAAAGACCAGGCTTAATGGTCTGACTGAGACTAGAAGGACCCTGGTGGTCATGGCCCCCAGACCTTTTGTTGGCCCAGGACAGGAACCATTCCCGAAGCCAACTCTTCAGACAGGAATTGGACTGGACAATGGGTTGGAGAGGGATGCTGGTGAGGAGTGAGCTTCTTGGATCAGGTGGATATTTGAGACTATGTTGGCATATCCTCCCTGGAGGGGAGATGAGAGGGTAGAGGGGGTTAGAAGCTGGCGAAATGGACACTAAAAGAGAGAGTGGAGGGAGGTAGCAGACTGTCTCATTCAGGGGAGAGTAATTGGGCGTATGTAGCAAGGTGTATGTAAGTTTTTGTGTGAGAGACTGCCTTGATTTGTAAACTTTCACTTAAAGCGCAATAAAAATTATTAAAAAAAAAATTCTAGACAATACAATTCAACAACATATCAAAAAAATAATTCAGCATGACCAAGTGGGATTCACACCACGTATGCAGAAATGGTTCAACATTAGAAAAACAATTAATGTAATCCATCATATAAATAAAACAAAGGACAAGAATCACATGATTTTATCAATTGATGCAGAAAAGGCATTTAACAAAGTTCAACATCCATTCATGATAAAAACTCTCAGCAAAATAGGAATACAAGGAAAATTCCTCAACATAATAAAGGACATTTATACAAAGCCAATAGCCAACAGCATCCTAAATGGAGAGAGCCTGAAAGCATTCCCCTTGAAATCAGGAACCAGACAAGGGTGCCTTTTATCACCACTCTTATTCAACATTGTGCTGGAGGCCCTAGCCAGAGCAATTAGGCTAGATAAAGAAATAAAGATCATCCAGATGGGCAAGGAAGAAGTAAAATTATCTGTATTTGCAGATGACATGATCTTAAAACCCTATAGAATCCTCAAGAAAACTACTGAAACTAATAGAAGAGTTCAGCAGATAATCAGGATACAAGATAAACACACAAAAATCAGTTGGATTCCTCTACACCAACAAAAAGAACATCGAAGAGGAAATCACCAAATCAATACCATTTACGGTAGCCCCCAAGATGATAAAATACTTAGGAATAAATCTTACCAGAGATGTGAAAGACTTATACAAAGAAAACTACAAAACACTACTGCAAGACACCAAAAGAGACCTACATAAGTGGAAAAACATACCTTGTTCATGGATAAGAAGACTTAACATTGTAAAAATATCTACTCTACCAAAAGCCATCTGTAAATTTAATGCAATTCTGATCCATATTCCAACGACATTCTTTAATGAGACGGGGAAACAAATCACCAACTTCATATGGAAGGGAAAGGGGCCCCGGATAAGTAAAGCATTACTGAAAAAGAAGGACAAAATGGGAGGCCTTATGCTATCTGATTTTAGAACCTATCATAACACCACAATAGTCAAAACAGTCTGGTACTGGTACAACAACAGATGCATAGACCAATGGAACAGAATTGAGAATCCAGACATAAATCTATTCACATAGGAGCAGTACATATTTGACAAAGGCCCCAAAGCAGTTAAATGGGGAAAAGACATTCTTTTTAACAGATGGTGCTGGCATAACTGGATATCCATCTGCAAAATAATGAAACAAGACCCATACCTCACTCCATGCACAAAAATGAGTTCAAAATGGATCAAAGACCTAAATATAAAATATAAAACGATAAAGATCATGGGAGAAAAAATAGGGAAATGTTAGGAGCCCTAATACATGCCATTAACCATATACGAAACATTACTAACGATGCAGAAGAAAAACTAGATAACTGGGAGCTCCTAAGAATCAAACACCTATGCTCACCCAAAGACTTCACCAAAAGAGTTAAAAGATTACCTACAGACTGGGAAAAAGTTCGGTTTTTAGCTATGACATTTCCGATTAGTGCCTGATCTCTAAAATCCACATGATACTGCAAAAACTCAACTACAAAAAAACCAAGAACCCAACTAAAAAATGAGCAAAGGATATGAACAGGCACTTCCCCAAAGACGAACTTCATGCAGCTAACAGATACATGAGGAAATGCTTAAGATCATTAGCCATTAGAGAAATACAAATCAAAACTAAAATGACATTCCATCTCACTCTAACAAGACTGGCATTAATCCAAAAAACACAAAATAATAAATGTTGGAGAAGTTGTGGAGAGACTGGAGCACTTATACACTGCTGGTGTGAATGTAAAATGGTACAACCACTTTGGAAATTGATTTGGCACTTCCTTAAAAAGCTAGAAATAAACTACCATATGATCAAGCAATCCCTTGGAATATGTCTTAGAGCATTAAGAGCCTTTACACAAATAGATATATCCACACCCAGGTCCACTGCAGCATTGTTTACGATGGCAAAGAGATGGAAGCAACCAAGGTGCCCATCAACCGATGAAAGGATAAATAAATTATTTACACAATGGAATACTACGCATCGATAAAGAACAGTGATGAATCTGTGAAACGTTTCATAACATGGAGGAATCTGGAAGGCATTATGCTGAGCTGGAAAAGGATAAATATTGTATGAGACCACTATTACAAGAACTGGAGAAATAGTTTAAAAAGAGAAGAAAATATTCTTTGACAGTTACGGGAGTGAGGAAGGAGAGAGGGAAGGAGAGAGGTATTCACTAATTAGATAATAGAGAAAAACTATTTTAGGTGAAGGGAAAGACAACACACAATACAGGAGAGGTCAATACAACTGGAATAAACCAAAAGCAAAGAAGTTTCCTGAATACACTGAACACTTCGAAGGCCAGCGTAGCAGGGGAGGGGGTCTGGGGACATTGGTGACATGTAAGTCAATTGGCTTAATAAAATGTATTAAGAAAACATTCTGCATCTCACTTTGGAGAATGGTGTCTGGGGTCTTAAATGCTAGCAAGCGGCCATCTAAGATGCACCGATTGGTCTCAGCCCATCTGGAACAAAGGAGAATGAAGAACACCAAGGACACAAGATAATTATGAACCCAAGAGACAGAAAGGGCCACATAACCAGAGACTACATCAGCCTGAGACCAGAACTAGATGGTGCCTGACTACAACCGATGACTGCCCTGACAGGGAACACAACAAAGAACCCCTGAGGGAGCTGGAGAGCAATGGGATGCAGACCCCGAATTCTCATAAAAAGACCAGCCTTAATGGTCTGACTGAGACTAGAAGGACGCTGGAGGTCATGGTCTGCAGACCTTCTGTTAGTCCAAGACAGGAACCATTCCCCAAGCCAACTCTTCAGACAGGGATTGGACTGGACTATGGGATAGAAAATAATATTGGTGAAGAGTGAGCTTCTTGGATCAAGTAGATACATGAGACTATGTGGGTATCTCCTGTCTGGAGGGGAGATGAGAGGGCAGGGGGGTCAGAAGCTGGCCGAATGGACATAAAAACAGAGAGTGGAGGGAAGGAGTATGCTGTCTCATTAGGGAGACAGCAACTAAAAAACTAGGAGTATAAAAAAAAAAAACCTGTTGCCACTGAGTCAATTCCGACTCATAGTGAACCTATAGGACAGAGTAGAACTGCCTCGTACGGTTTCCAAGGAGCTGAATTCGAATTGCCGACCTTTTGGTTAGCAGCTGTAGCTCTTAACCACTATGCTACCAGGGTTTCCAGGAGTATACAGCAAGGCGTATGTAAATTTTTGTATGAGAGACTGACTTGATTTGTAAACTTTCACTTAAAGCACAATAAAAATTTATATAAAAAAAGAATTAGTCAATGTTCAACCATTTCAGGAGGTAGCAAATGATAAGGAACTGATGGTACTCAAGGAAAAAGTCCAAGCTGCACTGACGGCATTGGCAAAAAACAAGTTTCCAGGAATTGACAGAACACCAACTGAGATGTTTCAACAAAAGGATGCAGTGCTGGAAGTGCTCACTTGTCTATGCCAAGAAATTTGGAAGACAGCTACCTGGCCAAGCAACTGGAGAAGATCCGTATTTATGCCTATTCCCAGGAAAGGTGACCAACAGAATGTAGAATTCATTGAACACTATCATTAATAGCACACGCAAGTAAAATTTTGCTGAAGATCATTCAAAAGCGGCTGCAGCAGTATATCAACAGAGAACTGCCAGAAATGTAAGCTGGATTCAGAAGAGGACTTGGAACCAGAGGTATCACAGCTGATGTCAGGTGGATCTTGCCTGAAAGCAGAGAAAGGCAGAAGGATGTTTTAAAAAAGAGGATGTTTACCTGAGTTTTATTGACCTTGCAAAGTCATTCGACTGTGTGGATCATAATGAATTATTGATAACATAGCAAAGATGGGAATTCCAGAACACTTAATTGTGCTCGTGAGGAACCTGTACATAGATCAAGAGGAAGTCATTCAAACAAAACAAGGAAATACGACGTGTTTTGAAGTCCGGAAAAGTGTGAGCAAATATATGCTGAGCAAATAATCTGAGAAGATGGACTGTATGAAGAAGAATGCAGCAATGATTGTGAGACTGGCACAGGACTGGGCAGTGTTTCGTTCTTTCGTACATAGGGTCACTATAGTCGGAATAGACTCAAAGACACCTAATAACAACAACAATATATATATGTGTGTGTGTGTGTGTGGTGCAAGCTATTACTACGCTCAGCTGCTAACTGAAAATCTACCCAGAGGCACCTTGGAAGAAAGGCCTGGTGATCTACTTCTGAAAAATCAGCCACTGAAAACACTATGCAGCACAGTTCTACTCTGACACACATGGGGTTGCCATGAGTAGGAGGCGACCCAAGGGCAACTGTTTGTTGTTGTTGTTGCTGTTGTTTTTACAGAGGGGGAAAAAAGCCTTGTAGATATTTACCAAGAAATCTGTGCTCTTCTGAGTTCATTCATTCCCTTAGATATTTACAGAGACCATCTATGTTAGACACTTTACCGGAGCTAGGTGACAGAATTTAATTTAATTAAATATAATTAATTTAATTTTCTTTTTTCATTCTGTTTTTCTTTTTGCATATCTATGTTTTCTCAGTTTAAAGCGCACATATAATGATAATGCACCAAAGAAAAATGTGTTTCAAAGCAAGCCTCCTTCGGCCCTGCATGTTCACTCTTCAACCATTAGCTCCTATTGCTTCTCCCTGTTTGAGCCCCTTCAGGCTTCTACTAGAGCATTTGGACCTGAACTTCCTGCTCCACTCTTGGTCCTGCTTCCCTCTCTGATCCTGGTATCTTTTCAGATCCCAGAGGAAACCTCTCCCAGTCACTGTAGAGCCCCAGCCATCCCCAGGGTTAGGACTTGGGCAGCTGTGTGGGCCCCGTCATCTCGTGGACGCCATGTGTCTCTCCCTTCATGAAGCACTGGACAGGCAGCAAAGGAGTCAATAGCATTTCTGCTCAACGAGTTGATGATAATAATATATAAGACTTGAGATCTCCAAAGACTTGAGACCTGTTGGCTAATTTCATGCATAAAATGATTCGTTCAAAAAATCCTCTCCACAGACTTGAAGCAGTTGGGGGATTAGTAATTATTAGCCCCATTTTGCAGATGGAGAGCTGAGGGCCCAGCGAGAGCAGGAGCTCATGATCGCTGGCAAAGCAGGTGTCCTGACTCCCTGGCCAGAGCCCTATTTGGAGAGGGTGAGATCATAGCCCCAAGCTGGCATTGCAAGCACAGGAGCAGAAGTCATCCCGGCAGCTTCAAGAGTCTCTGCTCAATGTACCACCTAGTTTTCAAACTGCTTCTCTCCTCTTTCTCTCAGCTCCCTAAGGACTGGTCCAGCGTCTCTTCCTCCCTCTCTGTCTTCACAAGACTGAGCAAACTGAGGGCAGGGCTGGTCTCCCCCTCTGCCTCCCTCATACAGAATGTGCTCAGGGCAGGGCTCCCAGGAGGCCCAGTGCGAGCTGGAGTGGGAGTTTCATGATTGATAATGCATGGACTGGCAGAACCCTTGCAGAAGAGCTTCTCTGGTCCAGGGTCTCATGTTTGCCAGGAGAATCTATCTGCCCAGGGAGGCTGAGAGGCAGCCATGTGGCTCGGAGCAGGGAGGGGACATCTTTCCCTGCTCTGCCTTTGACTGTTGGAGCTACCAGCTTCTGGGTAACCACGGTAATAACCAGCATTAACCACGGCAGCGACAGGAGCCACAGCAGGCCCACTCTGACATGCTCCCGCTGCAGATGGTTGCAGATGGTGTGCCATCTCCCTGCAACTTCTGTGGGAAGCTGTGACTGAGCACACAAGCCCCCTTCATACTCCTGCACGCCTACAGCCTGTGCCAGGGGCTCCTAATGGTGGTCCATCTGCCAGACCCAGGAGTCAATCCTGAAGGGAGAAAGTGGGCCTCGAGCCTCCTGTTACCCTTAGCCAGGCCTAGGATGAGGCCTGGGATGAAGAGTCTATGGTGTGGTCCAAGAATTTAGTGGTAATGTTAGCAGGGGCTGAGGTTTGGGGTTTCTCCTCTGGACACCTGTTCAGTCCTAGCCCCAGCTCCAAAGATGGCAGTTGTCAGTGAGGCACCTGCGGAAAGTCAACCTGACTCAAACCAGTGGGAGCCTCTCCTGCTCAAAACCAGAACACTCTCCTACCAGGAACTAGGGGCATCCAGAAATAATCTGCTGCTGTTCTTTACCTAAGTGTCATGCTAAGAAAAGCCACAGCAAAGCCATTCTTTCCAAATTAAAATGCTGCCGCCCCACCATGCCCATCAGCTCCATATTTGGGATATTTGGAGCCAGCTTTCCCTGCCTGCAGATCTCTAACACCAGCTATGTGTCCTGCCTGTCCAGCCTCACCTCATTCCTGAGCCCTGCTCCCTAACCTCTTCCATTAAGTACTAAACCACTTTCCCAGAGTAACACAGAGCTGAACCACTGCCCAGAACACAGCGGCCTGTCCTTTCCAGCTCTGACAGCCAGACCCGCTGCCCACGGGAGAGCCAAGCTGAGGCCTGCAGCTCTTCCCAGGTCCCCCAGTGCTGGGCGAGATGAACAGCTTCTGTCAGCTACTGGAATCCCAGTTGCCGCCACCCCCGGGTTTGCGGGAGCCTAAGACTGCATCCCGAACCCCAGGCCCACAGAAAGGGCTCTGCAAATTCCTGCCAAGCAATTCTAAGGATTCTTGGAGCCAGCTTCTGAGAAATCTTTAAACGGAAAAAGGCAAAGGCCAAGCGGGTCCGTTTCCCAGGAACCCTCAAGCTTGGCTTGCGCCCAACCCAGTTTGCGCTGCCCCTTGGAGCCTGAGTGCTGTGACTGGGAACGATGAGGCACGCCCTCTAGTGGCCAACTTCTCGCACAGCCCCGGCGCCTCCGCACCAGCGGGAGCCTTCCCTCAGTGCAAACTCACACCAGGCGGGCAGCTTTCCCTCCTTTCCCGTGTGGAAGGGGTGGCCTGGTCAGCTTTGGGGAGCAGAAGCACCTCATCCGTGCCAGACGGAAGACGCCGCAGCAGAGGGAGCCTCAAAGGCACTCCCAGTCAGGAGTTCACCAGCTGGTTCCCCTGGCCTGGGAGAGGCCACCGCGCAGGAAAACTGCATAAGGAGCCCCAAATCGAGCTCTCTGTAAAACGCAAGCCTCTAAGCTGCTTTGCCAAGCCGAGTGGACTGCGTGTTGCCCCGAGCAGCCCCCTACCCGGCTCCCTCAGCCTCTAGCACGTACCCTGCTGGTCAACATAGTTGGTCGCGCCCCCCGCCCCACCCCCATCCCGTGTTTATCTCTGCATCCCCAGCACCAGACACAGTAACTGTCTGTTGAATTCATATAAGAATGAAGAAATAAAACGGTAGTAGTTGTGATAAAAGATGTTTCCCCACAGAGTGATTCTCCCTTACCAGAGTCCCCACAACACTTGATCTGTGGCCAGGCTGTTACATTCTGTCTTGGTTGTGGTCATCCCTTTTCACACGTCTGTTCCATCCCACTCCGCTCCTAACTAAACTTTGAGCTCCTTGAGGACCAAAGGCCTGTCTCACTCATCCCTGGCTCAGGTTCTCTGGAAGAATGGTGAGGAAACATGTGATTAAGTAAGGAAGGAAGGGAGAAAAGGAAATGCAAGGAGGGAAAGACAGCAGCCCTTTTCTGCAGATCCAACCAAACTTGCCATTTGATACAAAGCCACTCCAATTGGCCTGTTCAGTCAGAGGGCCGGGGGGCTCTTATTATAATTTTATTTATTTATTTTAACAGCTGTATTAAGATAAAGTTTACCATTTAAAGTGTACAAGTCAATGGCTTTTAGTATATTCAAAATTGTGAATTCATCACCACAATCAATTTTAGAACATCTTTATTACTCTAAAGAAATTCCACACTCCTTAGCCATCAATGGAGCCCTGGTGGTGCAGTGGTTAAGGGTCGGCAGTTCAAATTCACTAGCTGCTCCTTGGAAACCCTGTGGGGCAGTTCTACCCTGTCCTTTAGGGTCACTATGAGTTGGAATCAACTTGATGGTAATGAATTTGGTTTTTGGTTTGCTTAGGCATCAATGCCCAAATCCCCCACCCCACCTCAGGCCCTGAAAACCACTAATCTACTTTATATCTCTATGAATTTGCCTATTCTAAACACTTCATAGAAATGCAATCATACAATATGTGATCCTTTTTGTGTCTGGCTTCTTTAATTTAGCAAAATGTTTTCAAGGTCCATTCATGTTGTAGAATGTATCAGTGCTTCATTTCTTATTGCCCAGTAATATCCCATTGTATGGATAGAAACCAAAAAAATAAACCAAACCCATTGCTGTTGAGTTGACTCTGGCTTATGTCCCATTTTATTTATCTATTCATCAATTGATGAACATTTGTGTTGTTTCTACTTTTTGGCTATTATGAATAATTTTATTTTTATAGTAATGAAAAAAAAACTGATGCTTTCCCTGCTTCCAAAAAGGACATAAAGTAATATACCATAAAAATGCTGAAGATATCATAAAACCCAAGACTATTCACATGGATGTTAATATGTAATTTGAGGTTTCTTCTATGTGTCAGGCAGAGTGCTAGGTATTTTCACTCAATAATATCTGGTTTTAGCTGAAAAATTAGGGCTAATTTTTGCATGGCAATTGAGTACAAAGTTTATCTCTATACTTCTTAGCAGCCAAAGCCAAAAAAGATGTGCAAGGCAACATATATTACAAAGTTGTCCCATTGTCATCACAGTAGGGTTAGAAACAGTGCTCTAGTTTATCCATCTCCTTCGATTTGGAGAGCAGAGCTGCTTTTTGGTTTTCAATCAAGCAGAGAGTCTTTTTCCCCATATTTGCTTGTATTCAGTTTACCACTAACATTGATAATACTATTCTGTAACACACATGGGACCAACACGATGCTTTCATACCCATGGTCTCTCTTAACTCTGTGTGGTAGCCTGAGTGCGTCTTACTGGCCCCATTTTGCAGGTCATTGGTATTGATTCAACAAATATTTACTATATTGCGTGTTGAATACTATGCATCTGGCATTGTGCAGACCTGGGGATACCATGGTGAACAAAACAGATGTGGGACTGCCCTTGTAGAACTTACAGCCCAGGGAAGGAGACAGACAATGAACACATGAAACGTGATGAGCTATGAATGAAACTAACAGGAAGTTGTAATGAAGAACATCAGAGTAGGCAAAGAACATACTCACATGGCGTGGTTAGAAAAGTCCTCACTAAAAAGGTGGCTTTTAGGCTGAGAGCCTGAAAATGAGCCAGCCATGTGGCCAGAAGGAGGACGGTATTCACAGCAGAGAGAAAGGTATAAGCAAGAGCCTCAAGGTAGAAAAATGCACATGGTCAGGGAACAGGAAAGAACCAGTGTGGCTAAAGTATGGGAAAAGGGAAGTATCATGAGATAGGGATGCAGAGATAATCAGATGCATCAGGAAGGGCCTTGTAGATCAGGATAAGGAGCTCAGATTTTATTCTAAGTACAATAGGAAGCTTTTAGAAAATTTTTTAGAAAGGAAAGTCATTGGATCCAATTTAAATTTTGAAAAAAAAAATTCCTCTGCCTGCAATGTGGAGAGTAAATTGAAGAGCAAGAGAAGAGGCAGGAAAACCTGTTGGGAGGCTCTAGAGATGGTCCAATCAAGGGGTGCCCAAGTCCTGGACAAGGCAGCGGGAATCGAGTTTGAGAGAAGTGACCTGAAATATGTTTTGGAAGTAGAATCAATAAGACTAGCTGATGACTTGGATATGGGGCAGGAGGAAGCAAGCATGATAAAGAGGAAAGAATCATGGATGGCTTATAGTTTTGATTTGTGGAATTAGGTAAATGATGATGCCATTTACTGAAAAGAATAGAGAAGGAACAGGTTTCAGGAAATATCCAGAGCTCTGTTCAAGAAGCATTAGGTTTAAGAACCTTGTGCAATACCCACATGGATATGTCTAGTAGGCAGTTGGAGTAGGAGACTGGAGCTCTGGGATGAAGTCTTCCTGGAGATGCAAATTAGGGACTGTCAGAATCAGGGTGGTATTTAAAGGCATGGGCAGATCACCTGGGGAGATCTTGGAAGCTTGTCTCTATACTTGTGCCTCCCAGGTGCCAAAGCAACAAGCCAATTCTGTGAAATAGTTTAGAGGGGAAAAAAATTCACCAAGGAACGTGATCATTTGGTGCCATGTAAATAGTGTTTTGGAAGAAGTAGAACCAGAATGCTCATTAGAAGCAAGGATGGCAAAACTACATCTCACATACTTCGGACATGCTATCAAAAAGGACCAGTCCCTGGAGAAAGCCATCATGCTAGGAAAAGTAGAGGATCAGAGGAAAAGAGGAGGACCCTCAACTAGATGGCCTGACACAGGGGCTGCAACAATAAGCTCACGCATAACAACTGTGAGGATGGTGCAGGACCAGGCAGTGTTTCGTTCTGTTGTACACAGGGTCGCTATGAGTTGGAACCAACTCAACGGCACCTAACAACAACAGATCACTTTTTCTCCAATCAGTCATAGGTTTGTTTCAATGTGTGTACATACAGATACACAAACACCATTCATATCCTCCTGACAGATGAGAGCAAAGAAAGAGATTTGGGCAGGCTGCCAGACTCAGGACAGCAAGGTGGCTGCCCCCCAAGATGGGAAAACATGTTTCTATTAAGCACTTAGATTACTTGTCAAGAGATTACCGTTGCAGCAGAAATGTTGTAACAACACAACCGTTACCAACCAGTGATGCGGACTGGCATAGCACTCTCAGGGCTATAAGGAAATGAGAGACTGAAGCTCTGTGTGTCCTGACTTAGCTACAAAATGCAAGGAAGAAGCTCCAGCCAGCTTTGACCATCCACGTATTACACATCCATCAGCAGCATCAGCAGCGGCATTATCACTCTTCAAATGGAGGAGACTTGTTTTGTCCAATGAAAAATCTAAATTCCCAACTGTGATTTTTTTGAAAAATCACCATTAACTACAGAATTTTCTCTGGGTTCATTGAGGTATATTGGTATACTTCCAAGACACAATCACATTCTTTTTCTAATTCTATTAGCAAACATGGGTGACTACAAACGACTACTCTAGAATCTCATTCCAGAAGTAAGGACAACTCTAGCATTAAAAAAAAAAAAAAAATTATGAAACGAGTGACTCAGCCCCTTCTTCTGGCCACATGGACCCTGCCCTGGAGGGAGTGTGGGTAGCACCGGTAAGCTACAGGAGAACTTAGCAAGGTTTTGTTCAGATTCAGCTCCGTCCAATCATTTCTGAAGGATGAGGGTGATTCAGATATAAACAAAGCAGTGACAGTTGGGTTTTAGTTTATGGAGGAAAAGAGAGATGTAATGAATCACCCAGTTGTCAGTTATTGATTATGATGATGGGCCAAGACCCAAGTTGGACGACAGGAGAGCAGAGGAAAGAGGAATACCCCAACCTACTCTCAGGAAAGCCAAAGAGTAATGGGGGCTAAGGCAAGGGTGTGTGCAAAGTTAGCAGCAAAGCCAGCCAGCATGCACTAATACCAAATAATTGAGAAATCAATGAGGCAGGAAATCTGGGGGAGGAGAGCACTGTGCTTGGCAGAGTGAGGACAAGACACAGAGGGAGTGGACCTCAAGTTGAAAGGATACTGGAGGAATCAGATAGAGGAAAGGGGGTTCACTGCCAGCAGGAAAGGACCAGAGCAAAGCTCTAAAGCTGAGAGGCAGGGGTGTGATTGGGAGACACCAATGTAGGAAAGTCACAGAAGGGAGGGATAAGGGCACACAGGTAAAGCATTGAACACCAGGAGGGGCAGAGGGATGTAAAGGCCTCTTTCCACAGGTGGGACCTGGTCTCACCTGAGGCTGTAGGCTGACATCTTCCTATCCTGTAACCCCTCCAGGAACCACTCAGCAGGCCTGACTGCACTCTGTCCACATTCATTTCTTCAAACTCAGGAGGGTGGCCGTCAGCAAGCTTTTGTAAGACTGAAATGCGATTCATTAGAACTCAGACCTTGCCTTCCTTTGTCAAGCTTTGAAACCATATAGATGTTGTTTGTTTTGAGGGGAAGGGGAAGGAGATGAGTGTTAATCAATTTTGTGGTTCTAGAGTCGACTCAATGGAGCCCTGGTGACACAATGGTGAGGACCTTCGCTGCTAACAGAAAGGTCGGTAGTTCAAAACTACCAGCCACTCCTTGGAAGCCCTATGGAGCAGTTCTACTCTGACCTATAGGGTCACTATGAGTCAGAACCAACTCAATGGCACCTAACAAAAACAACAGAATCAACTCGAAGGCAACGGGTTTGGTCTGGGTTTTGGTATGCCAGAATAAAGCACAAGCCCTCCAGTCCCTCAGAATGACTGATTCTTATAAAGCCATGGTATTTACTGCCCACTATTCATCTTTACAAGGAGCCCCTGGTAGTGTAATGGTTAAGTTCTCAGCTGCTAACTAAAAGGTCACCAGTTCAAATCCACCAGCAACTCCTCGGGAGAAAAGACCTGCTGATCTTCTCCTGTAAAGATCCCAAAACAACCAGACCCGTTACTGTTGACTACAGCCTAGGAAAACCTATGGGGCAGTTCCACTCTGTCCCATAGGGTGGCTATGACTTGGAATCAACTAGACAGCACACAACAACAACATTCACCTTGACAATGGACTCAAACATACCAAGGATTGTGAAGATGGCACAGGATTGGGCAAAACTTTTGTTCTTTTATACGTAAAGTCACCATGAATCAGAGTCAGTTTGATGGCAACTAACAACTTTCACCTTTATTTTAAAAGATCATAATGAGTACACAAATTACAAAACCCAGCCAGCCTCTGGCTCTATCTATTTAGTGAAGGATGGCCCCCAAATTAATAAAACCTTGTTTTATTTAAAAACATATCCAAAAGGTACATTTTCAAGATTTCCTCATTTTAGTGCATTTAAAGAGAGACTCACAAATTGGGAAAGTAAATGAATTTCTATCTAGAATGCCCATCAGTCCAATTTTTGGCACCTATTTCTGTTTTTAGTGGGCTGTGTGCATAAGGAGGGCTAAGACTGAGAAAGTGCTACAAGTCCTTTTGGGTCGCTTATGTGCTTTGCCCATGGAGAGAGGAGAAAGCCCAGCCAGGCAGGGCTTGGGGCACAGGGAAATGACCCAAAGAAGGTGACTAGCAGTTTAAGTTACTATGTCCACACTTACAGTGATGTTATAAAGTGCAAAGATGATTTAGAAATTACTTCCCAATGTCATTTCACTAATCCAGTTTTTTTTTTTTTTCTTTTCCTTGCAGCTTTCTTCCAGTCTACACAATAAAGCTTGTTACCCAGTGAAGGTGGAAGGCGGTATCAAAAACGTCGTAGAGCAAGGAGGCAGGATGTGATATAAAGATGCTCCCAACAAACTGAAAAATGAAGTAGACTATTCTCCCATTGCTGCTAGGAGGCACCTGGAAAAAGAGAAAAAGGCAAAAAGGTTAGATATGAATGCCTGGTTCTCCCTAGGGGTTGAAACCTCTGGGGCAGGAGAGAAATTGACAGGTTTGCAGGGGAAATTCCAGTGCACAGCAGCTTACTCCAGCCTTCTCAGTGTATATTCCAACATAATTAGCATGCCTTCAAAGAAACTGTCTGTAAGCATAGTATCCACCAAAAAAAAAAAAAACCAGTTGCCATCAGATTGACTCCAACTCATGGTGGCCCCATGTGTGTAAGAGTAGAGCTGTGCACCATACTGTTATCAACGGCTGTGATCTTTTGGAAGTAGATCACTAGACCTTTCTTTCAAGGCACTTCTGGGTAGATTTGAACCACTAACCTTTGGGTTAGTAGAAGACAACTTAACTGTTTATACCACCCAGGGCTATCATCCACCACAGTAATAAAAACCAAACCCGTTGACATTGAGTCAATTCTGACTCATGGCAACCCCATAGGACAGAGTTGAACTGCCCCAAATGGTTCCTGAGACTGTAAATTTTTACAGAGGCAGACTGCCGTATCTTTCTCCCACAGAGCAGCTGGTGGGTTTGAACCACCACCGTTTCGGTTAGCAGTAAATCAGAAACGACTGAAGGAGTTGTCTAGATTGGCCTAAGATGGCACCCTCTCCTCATCTCCTCCTGTCCTAGGAGTGTCGCATAAGGAATCAAGAAACTTCCTCACACCAAGCCCCCCAGGATCAGTCACCAGGCTCTGCCTGAACCAAGAAAACATACTAAGTTACCACAAGCAGTGGATGCTCCCACAGCAGAGTTAATGCGGACAAAGTCTCTGCCAGAGACAAGTGGTGCAGGCACGTCAGCGGAGGGTAGCACCTGGAGCAGCAAGCTCATCAGTGCCGGAAGACAGGAAGATGTCACGTACCCACACATCATCTTGGGAAATAGGAGGAGGAGAAAGGGAAGGAGAAGAGGGGAGTGACAGACCTGAAGGAGAGTATGAATTTTAATTGATTCGACATTTACCGGTGGGTAAAATAAACCAAAAACAAACTTGTTGCCATCAAGTCTATTCCGACTCCTAGCCACCCAGTGTGTTACAGAGTAGAACTGTTCCAGAGACTTCTCTTGGATGTAATCTTTATGGAAGCAGATCACCAAGTCTTTCTTCTGCGGTTCCACTGAGTGGGTTCCAACCACCAATCTTTAGATAGTAGTCAAGGGTGAACTGTTTGCACCTCCCACAGACCTCTACCAGGTGGGTAGCCTCCTTAAAACTAAACGAAACAGTGCTACCTTCAATTGCCAATGTAAAGATTGTTTTTGGTGATAATGATAGTGGTGGTGGTATTTGTGTTTTTGTTAGCTTTTTTTTTTTTTTTTTTTTACTGCTATCAGCAAGAAAGCAAGATGAACACAGTTCTGGAAAATAGAGGAAGCTACCTTTTCCTACCCACACCAGTTTTTGACTGTTAAATTTCCACCCCTCCACCACCCACAATACCCAAACAGTCTATTATAAATGGACACACACAGCAGATGGAATCTCTGAATTCTGGCAGTTCTCAGAGCCTAGTCAGTTGCTTTGTCCATCTCCGTTGAAGAAGGATTCTACCAGAGCTAAAGGACAGGACCAAGCCCTTTGTAGCAGCTGGCAGGGCGTCCAGCACCAGCCAAGCTTTCAGCCCAACGAGAAATGAAGTTCCAGGCAGGAAAACTAGTGCAGTCTACTCAGCTTCTACATTGAAGAGACTAACTAAAGTTTCCGTGGGAAAATAGCAACGAGAGGCAAGGATGGATTACCCAATAAGCAGATACGCATGGGCTTACTTGTGCTTGCTTGATAATCTGTAGCGCACAATTTCATCTGTTTTTCACCACATCAGTATGCTTACTGTAAGCTTGTGCGTACCTTGCTTACTGGTTAATCTGCCCCTGACCAGAGAGGTATCCTATACTGGACATAGCAGCAAGAATGATCCCAGCACCCACTCATGGCGATAGATGGGGAATAGACACTTTGCCTGGCTTGACTCCCACAGAGGCAAAGCCTACTAATTCCTCAAAAATGCCAGCTTTTATTGTTCTCCTACTTCCAAATGAGATGAGATGAGATAATGGATTCAAAAGCACTTCATAAACTGCAAAGTGCTATACAAAAGCTGGCATAATTATTAATATTAGCAGTTTTTTTTTTTTTTTTTTTCCCAAGAGAGGCAGAGAGAGATGCCAGCATTCATATGTTGATATATCATAAAAAAGCTTCTTGCCTGGGCGTTCTTCCCTTTCTCTCTTCTGATTGGCCTGTGAACTTCTGGGTCCCACCAATGAGTCATTTTGATGGAAACATTGTTCGTTATCGTGGACAAACAGTTCATGCCTGAGAGATGATATTGTAGGTGGTGGCGTAACTGAAATTTAACAGTCAAAATTGGTGTAGCAAGAAAATGTAGCTTTCTCTATTTTCCAGAATTCGTCTCAGCTTGGTTTCTTGCTGGTGGCAGGCAAAACAGCAATGGTAACAAAAACACAAATACCACCACCACCAAAAATAGGACAGATGGTACCTGGGACACAGGAGGCCTTTGCTGAGTACCTGCTTGTGGGAATGAGCAGAGCCGCAAAAGATGTCCCCCTTGTATAGATACGAAAAAGACAGGGTGAGCAACAGCATGAGCACAAGCAAGCCCCTGATGAGGCTGGAGTCCATCATTGGTTACTAATTTCACAGGTGTGAATCTCATCTCTGAAAACTTAAGTTTTCCTGAGGGGCAGCATCCATTTTTTTCTACTTTGCTCAAACCTTCATAGTCTCCAGCCCAGGCTCCAGGCTTGTTGGGTAAAGGAGTGCTCAAGTAATTGAGTAATTGCTCAGTTGAAGAGTTAAAAAAAAAAACAGTTGCAGTCAAGTTGACTCCAACTCATGCTGATCCCATGTGTGTCAGAGTAGAACTGTACTCATTAGGGCTTTCAATGGCCATGATCTTTCAGAAGTAGATCACCAGGCCTTTCTTGGAGGTGCCTTTGGAAGGACTTGAACTTCCAACCTTTCGGTTAGCAGCTAAGCATGGGAATCCTTTGAGCCATCCAGAGACTCCTAGTCTAAGTCCATACATCATTTCATGAGCCCTCAAGCCTCAGCTCTTATGGGGCGATGCTGCACAAAGAGGCAGGAGGCCTGAGTTCTGAATCTATAACTGCTACGGGTTTAATGTGTGACATTGGAAAAGTCCCCTCTCTTCTCTGGGCTTCAGTTTCTTCATCTTTAAATTCAGGAAAGTGAACTCTTTTTTTTTTTTTGAGTGTGTGAATCACACATCCTGTGATTCCATCTCTCCCCCTGCTCTCCTGGGTGATGCAAACAAAACCAAACCAAACAAAATAATCTTCAGCAATTTAGCAAAAAGAGCAGCTCTCCTCTTAATGAGATTCCAATGAGGTTAAGACTGGTTTTTATTTGATTCTGCAATTATTTAATGCTATTAGAATATTGTTTGCAGGATGATTAAAATGGTGAGTAAAAACTAAGTCAATGATTTATTTAAATTTGAGTCCAAAAAGATGATAGAGTTCCCAGGAGCACCAGAGTATGGTTAAGTAGGGAAGCCAAAGGGGCAGCAGGAAGTCAGCCCTGAGCATCAGGGGCTGCACATGGGACTGCCCACATGTGGCCTCACAATGGAATGAAGAGCCCGTGATGGATCCAGGCCCCTCCAATCTGACTTATAGGGAAACCCTGCTGGAGTAGTAGTTAAGAGCTATGGCTGCTAACCAAAAGGTCAGCAGTTCGAATTCACCTGGAGTTCCTCAGAAACCCTGTGGGACAGTTCTACTGTGTCGAAAAGGGTTGCTATGATTTGAAATCAACTCGATGGCAGTGGGTTTTGTTTAGTTTTATAGCCAACACATGTATCCCTGTAAGTCAAGTGAAATTCCAATTTAAAAATGTACATATATGACGCAATAATGTTGTCTTAGTTTCTTAGGGCTTCCATAACGAAATATCACAAAGTGAGTGACTTTAAAGAACAGAAATGTCTTTTCTCACAGTTTTGGAGGCTGGAAGTCCAAACGCAGGCTGTTGGCAGAGTCAGGTGCCGTCTCCATTGGCTCTAGGGAAAGATCCTTCCTGGTAGTCCTGGGCATTTATTGGCATTCCTTGGCATGTAGATGGATACTCACACGCTGTCTTGGCCTGTGTGTGACTCAGTTTCCCTGCCTGTTCTTCCCCTTTAGAAGACATCACTCAGAACGGATTAGGATTAGTGTCCACCCTACTCTGATATAACTTTGTTAACCTCACAATAACATCTGCAAAGAAAAATCCTCTCTCCCCAAACAAGGTCACATTCACTGGTGCAGGGGTTAGGACTTCAACATACCCTTGTGAAGGACACAATTCAATCCATAACAAATGCTAAAATCATACTCACCATAGTCTAAGATTAACTCTTTGATGATTCATAACATCCTGCCTTCCACTTGAAGGCATATGCAGGTTTACACGCACACACACACACACGTGCACACACACCACACACGCGTACTTCTCCTCCCACCTCTCGGAATCAGTGAAAGTTTTGGTCTTGATGTTGAGAAATAAAATGAGCATTGACATGAGCTGCTACCCAGATTCTTCCATGTGAAACCATAGCGTGATGTCTGGAACATGATGGTTGCTCAACAAACATTAGCAATGATGATGATGATTACGATGGCAATGAAGACAGTGAGGACAGGAAAATTACAGATGACACGTAATAGGGAGACCTAATCTGACTAGGCACCAGTGAGATTCTGGTGGGAGTGACACTTTGACCAAACATAAGAGGGGATGCGGGGAGATGGCCTGCATGCAAGCCAGTGTAACTCCTAAATTGGCTGACAGCAGAAATTGCCATGATTACAACTCTCACCTGATGAGCAGGCACTTCTGGTAGCCTTGTTTCTGTCCTAACTTTGACTTCAGTTCTCATTGTTGCAACTGCAGCCTCTCCTCACCTTTCAAACCTGACTCTCGGCAGGCTGAATGTGTGCTGCCCTGGTAGGTGCTTTTGAAATTGATAACTTTAATTTAAAGTAAAACAAATCTCTGATTTTTAAAATAAATAAAGCTCCGATCTGAATTTGTTTTCTGGATATCTGACTCTTTCTCAAATAGTAACTCATTTAATAATGAACGATTACATGAGGTTAGTAATATTAGCATCCTGAACATATAAAATGGTGAGTACGATGTGAACTGGGTAACTGAGTAGCCTTTTACAGAACAGGAAACTGAGGCACATATAGGCTAAGTATATTGTCCATCTTCGTATAGCCTAGGGTACATTGGAGGGCTGATGTGTGAATCCAATTCTATCTCCTAAGTCTGTAAGACACAATAGTGTCTCAACACACTTTATTCTAAAGACTAGAGTCCATCTTGCCCACAAAGTGGTGAGCTCTACAGGGTCAGAGATATTCCTTGTTTTGTTCACTGCTGTATCCCCTAGTACAGTGCTTAGCTGGGGTATTGAGTTGTTTCTCAATAATTATTTGTTTAATGAATGAAAGAATGCTCTGTACCTTAGGAGGCAAATGTATTTCAGTGGTGCTTAAATTATATACATATGACAGCAAAATATGTTTGAAGTACAGTTTTTTAGCAAATAAATTAGTCAGAATCTAAACAGGAAAGCAGCAACCTCTCCAAATGGTCACACACACAAAAAAAGGTCACACAGAGGATAATTAATAGTGCTTACTGGTTATTATGGAGCCCTGGTGGTACAGTGGTTAAGAGCTCAGGCTGCTAACCAAAAGGTCAACAGTTTGAATCCACCAGCTGCTCACTGGAAGCCCTATGGGGCAGTTCTACCCCTGCTCTATAGTGTTACTATGAGTCAGAATAGACTTGATGGCAAGGGGTTTGGTTTTATCAGTATTACAAAGTGGGTCACACAAACAGTTAAGGCACTCAGCTGGTGACCAAAAGGTTGGCGATTCAAGTCCACGCAGAGGCACCTTGGAAGAAAGGTCTGGCAATTTACTTCCAAAAAATAAGCCATTGAAAACTTTATGGAGCACAGTTCTACTCTGATGCACATGGGATCGCTGTAAGTTGGAACTGAATCAAACAACCACTGATTACTGGTTATTGGTATTAAGCATGATAGACGAGGCTGTGAAACCAACATGGGGCGGTAAGGTAACCTAGAGATGAGCATAGCAGGGGGCTACTGCCATCCAGGCTGGAAGGACGAAGAAAAGCCACACAGTTTTACCTGAGCCAGGAGCTGGGGTCTCCTAGCAGATGCCAAAATGACATCAAGCCCATCCATGAGGAGCTGGAGCCTTAAAAGTTGCAGCTTCTGCCAAGGACTCAATCCTAGGCAAAGAGAAAGAAAGACCTTGGTATCTCTCTGCTTCTTGCCCTCCAACTCCACCCAGTGCCTCTCATTGGTCAAACCCCACCAGAAGCCAGCCAGTAGGGAAGACTGCTTAGTGACACAGAGCTGAGCACCAGAAGGGAACAAATGGGTTGAGGACCAGCCTAGCAACTGAAACTGAACCCAAGTTCTAAAAACTCTCACTGGTCAATAGAGTAATTGGTGTCTTTCAGACATGTTGTTCAAAATGGCATTTTCAGAAAAAAACAGGAGGAGTACCTTTTGAACTTGAGAAGCAGCCACTTATTGATTTGTAATTCCCAGCTGAAATGGTTGAATGATGCAAGTTTGGGGGTGACAGGTGCACCGTGAGTTTCCTTCTTTCATCCTGTGATTCACACTGGGATATGGCTCTCTGTGAGGTCCCACTGCCCGGTGCATCTGCCTGTCCAGGAACACAGCCCAAGCCTGGGCTATTCAGCCCCCATGTCTCAAAGAACACTTACCCCACAGCCTCAAGGCTGAGTTACTTAGGAGAGTGAGTTCTGCAGCCCAAATAGAAATCCATCAGCTCAGAGTAGCATGAGTCTGAATGTTCCACCAAGAACCTCCAGACCAAGTCATAAAAGACAGATTGACCACCAGAGGTAGAAGGACTCCTTGAGACTGCCTGGTCCTACCCTACTCCTCACCCCTATGTCATGTTCCAAATGAAGGCACTGAAGACCAGGGGTTGAAAGAGGCTTGACCTCGGTCATATTGTAATGTACCAACAGAATCAGAATGTCAACTCAAGCCAAAGTTTCCGGAGGAATGAGGGAAGGAGGTGTGTGCGTGTGCATGTGCGTGTGTGTGTGTGAGTTTGAACTTGAGTGCCTCACAAGAATACAAAGTGAAAGATGGTAAACTAACTTTCAGAAAGAAAATTGGAGAGACAGTGCAATGGTAAACTGATGTGACAGAATTATTTTATCTGGCAAATTAGTCTCAATTTTAAAATAATAGCACGGTTAATACTTAAAAATCCTACTCATCCTAAATTATGCTACTTTTGATAGTGCTGAAGATGTCAAAAGACTTTGCAGGCCCTCAGTTGGAGATGTCTCAAGGAGATGTAGGAGATTGAGCTACATGTGCAATGGCCTCAGAACATGTCCCAGGAACTATTTTTAAAAATAAATCCCTGGAGACTTTTGCTTCTATGATAGAGTAGCTTCTGTCAGGTTAGCCATCCTGCTGAGAACAACTATAAGAGCTAACTATATTGTAGAAAACAGCAGTTAGAAGTCACTGGAGAGTAACAAATGCAGCCAGAACTTTAGGGACCAAGATCCTGGAAAGAAGGTAAATGCAGTGAAGTAAAACTTCACTTCCCTCATGTTTTCCCCTCAGGGTATCTCCCAGCTCTCCATGGGAGTCATTGTTACAGAGCAGAAACTGACCTAGAACCACAGCAGCTTCACTGATCTGGGAAGACAAAACTTGGACATCAAAGCTACCACAGTAGCCAGAACCTGGAGAAAAGAACCACAGAGAAATGAGTCAGGTATTCTACATACAATTTCCCCTCAAGGAATTTTCTAATTTCTATGCTTTGCATATAATGGGTAACAGGCTAAAAAAACTAAGCAGTAAACAGCGTTCTAAAAGGCTGGAAAGCCAGCTAGAATCTGAGCAGTCTCAAAGCACTAGGGAGAAAAACATATTGAAGTTCAGGTCCTGTGGAGCAGGAAAGGGTTTGGGAAATAGCCTCGATTTCAGTTGAGACAATTGAAGGGTTACCCTAAAAGTAAAGACAAGCCAGACATACAAAAGCCCTCATAAAGGCTAAAGTCCAGCCTCAAATAGCTCAATTCCTAATTGGATTAAGGTGATCTCCCCACTCATTCACTGCCTGCTAAGACAGAAAAAGAAAGAAACTCTAAAAGAAGGCAACATAATTCAGTCACAACGATTTTGTATTCACAATGCCCAGCATTCCATCAAATATTACTCAGCATGTTACCCATTGCCAACTCCAACTCACAGCAACCCTATCAAACCAAGTAAAAACAAACAAAAACAGAGACTTCAGAAACATTTAGATGACCCAGGTAATGTAGTTATCAAACCAAGGCTTTAAATACCAAATATTAATGTGTTCCAAAAAAATAAATTAAAAGATGGAGAACTGGACTATATTTCAAAAGAACATTCTAAAACTGAGGAATGCAGTAACTAAAATTAAGAATTCAATAGATGGGTTCAACAGCAGATTAGACATAGCAAAAGAGGGTTATTGGATAATAATAATATCAGTCAGTAGAAAAATAACCAAATTGAAGCAGGGAGGAAAAGAGATTAAACATATACACACACACAAGAGCATCAGAAATACATGGGACACATTGAAAAGAACTAACATATGTAGAATTTAAATGCCAAAAGGAGAAAAGAGAAGAAATGGAGCAGCAGCAGGAGAGGAAATAAAGGCCACGAATTTTCTAAAACCAACAAATAACATTAATATAGTTATGTATGTCTCTTCCTCCTTCACCCCCTTCTTTTCCTCTTCTTTTTTTTTCTTTCTCTCCTTTTCCTTCTTCCCCTTCTTCTTTTCCTATTTCTTCTAGCAATTTCTTAAAAATGCAAAAAACATTCTTAGCTCCTGAGCTGTACAAAACAGGCTGTGTGTCCAGATTTGGCACGGGTGATAGATTTAAGAAGCGCTAAGAAAACTCAAGCTACCTAAATACAAAGGTTCATTATAATAAAATCTCAAAAAAAACAAAGTCAAAGAGAAAAATCTTAAAATAGCTACAGGAAGAAAAATAAATACATTAAGGAGCAACAATAAGACTTACTCAACACAAATAATAGAAGCCAGAAGACAATAAAACTACAAAAGCTAAAATGCTTAAAAAAAAAAAAAACTGCTAATCTAGAATTCTATACCCAATGAAAATATTCTTAATAGTGAAAGCAAACGAAAATTTCAGACAGAAAACAACTAAAAAAATATGTTTCCAACAGATGCACACTAAAAGAAATACTAAAGGAAGTTCTTTAGACAGAATGATCCCAGTTAGGAGAACAATAATCCAGAAAGGAATAGAAAGAACTTATGATGGTAAGTATGAGAGTAAAGTATGAACAGAGGCTAATTAAAATAATGTAAGTATAAATAAATAATAATAATGTCTTGAGGGATTTTAAATATATAAAGACTTAAAATATCACTCCTTAAAATAACAAAAAAGGACAGGGTGGAGGTGGGTAAACTGAATTAAAGTGTTATAAGGTCCATGCTTTGTTCAGAAAGTGGTAAAATTACTAATTGAACAATATATTCTTTTAAGAAAAGAAACTAAAACCTGTTGCTGTTGAGTTGATTCCAACTCATAGCAACCATATGAGAGAGAGTAGAACTGCCCCATAGGGTTTCCAAGGAGTGTCTCATGGATTTGAACTGCTGCCCTTTTAGATAGCAGCCATAGCTCTTAGCCACTATGCCACCAGGGTTTCCTAAGACAAGAAGCCTTATGGTAAATCTCTGACAAAGATTGGCAAACTATCACTCATGCCCAAATTTGACACACAGCCTGTTTTGTACAACTCAGGAGTTAAGAATGTTTTTTGCATTTTTAAGAGATTGTTAGAAGAGGTAGGAAAAGAAGAAGGAAAAGGAGAGGAAAGAAGGAAGAAGAGGAAAAGAAGAAGGTGAAGGAGGGACAGGAGGAGGAAGAGACAGAGACCGTATATGGCCGTCAAAGCCTTAAATATTTACTACCTGGCCCTTTCCAGAAAAAGTTTGCCAAACCCTTCTGTAGCGTAACACTACAAGAATAAAGAATTTAGAACTAACATCTATTAGATGGGGAAAATGGAATAAGGAAAAGTACTTGATTAATTCAAAAGAAGGGCAAAAGAAAAGAGGAACAAAATGGATAAAAACAAACCAAACAGCAAATATAAAACAAATGATAAGATGATAAAACTAACACTAAAAATATCAGTAATTTATTAGATGTAAGTGGACTCAAAACTCCAATTAAAAGAAAAATATCACCAGACTAGAAAAACAATAAGAATCAACTATTTTTTTTATATGTTGCTTACAACAGAAAAACACAGAAAGGTTGAAAATAAAAGAATGTAAAACAATATGCCATGAAAACTCTAAACAAAAGAAAGCTGACCTACCTACACTAGTATCAGACAACATAAGGCTTTAGGGCAAGAAGTATTTCTAAAGATAAAGAAGGTTGTTTCATAATAACAAAAAGTTAATTGAAAGGAAGCTTTGATAATCTGATTTGTATGAACCTTAAATTAAACCTCAAGACATGCAGAGCAAAAACTGAAAGAACTGAAAGCAAAAATGAACTCTGAAGATCCAAAATACGTGTTTCAGCGACTGATAGAACAATCAAACAATAAATTTGTAAAGACAAAGGAGACTTGAACATGACAAACTTGACCTTATTGATACATATATAACACTGAGCCCATCCACAAGATTACAGTCTTTTCATATGTGTATGGAAAATTTACCAAAATAAACCATTTACTGAGGGATAAGGCAAATTTCAAAGGTTTAAAAACATAGAGTATGTTCTCTTAATAGAGTGGAAATAACTAAAAATTGGTATGAAAACGCTTTTTAAAACCCCAAATGTTTGGAAATCACTGAATACACTTCTAAATAATTCATGGTTCAAAAAGCAAATAAAAAATTAGAAGTTTCAATGGAAATTAAGAAATACTCTAACAGAATAATAAATAATAGCACATTAAAACTTGTAGGGTAGACTTCTGGCCAGCATGGGTGCCATAGAAGCACCACACTGTTCCTCTACAGCAAAGACCCAAAAAACTAAGTAAAACAGAGACAAATGTCATTCCTGGAACCTGAAGTGTCAAATAAAGAGATAAAGAACTCAGCCAAGCACCTAATGGAATAAAAAAAAATGACAGAGGACAGACAGCGAAGAGAGATCCCTGTGGAGGACCCCATCGCTAACACAGCACGGATCCACCATCTTGGACTCCTGAAAGGAGCTTCGCAGAACTCCCAGTGGGGGACCAGCAATAGGCGCTTTACCACCCCCTCATTCTCTCCCTGATGCTCTACCTCTGAGCTTGCTGGCTGGCTGCTGTGGCTCGGCCAGCAAGGAAGTGCAGCATCCATGCCACTTGGATTTGTCCCACCCGCATCAGAGATCGGCAGACAGGGAGTACACAAAAGCAGCCTCACAAAGTTCCCAGCAGGAGACAGAGCACCCAGTAACAAGCAATATACGCTTTCCTAACCCCTGTTCCCCACCCTCCTCAGCCTCCTCTGCTTCCCACCAGCTGCAGTCTCTTGGCTGGGAGATAAATGCTTTGACCTCAGGCTGCTTGGATTAGTCCTGCCTACACTGGCAGGGCTCCTGAGCTGGTGTTGGTTCTTTCTGTCCCTTTTGGTTTCTTCTGTGCCTCCTCCTACCTTCCCCCCACCTTTCTGTGTAACACCTGGCTCCATGTGCCACCTTTGCTTTCCTCCTACCTTCCCCCCACCTTTCTGTGTAACACCTGGCTCCATGTGCCACCTTTGCTTCTCCTTGAAAGGCTGTAAAGCTACCCTCGACTCAGGAACCACTCCTCTGGCCCCTGACACCACACTGATGGGATCCCTGGGGCTTTTTTTTCTTTTTGCCCTGTTTTGCTTTGTTCTGTTTTGTTTGTTTTCTTTCTCTTTTTGCAGCTTGGGAGCCCCTTCTAGCCAGGCTGCACTGCATGGCTTAGGAGCCACTCCCCCAATCTGTTCACATAGGTAGGATCCCTGGGGGCATTTCTTTTTATCCTCCTTTTCTTTTTTTTTTTCCTTTTCTCTCTCTTTTTTACCCTTTCTGTCTTTTCACATTCTCAGTTCTCGTCTCTCTACACTTACCTTCTTTTCCTGTCTGCTGAATACTTGGTGCTGTGTGACATCTATACCCAGTCTAGCCAGGCTATACTGTGCAGCCTGGGAGCCACTTCCCGGGTCTTAGCAGCCCCACCAGTAGGACTACAGGACTCCTGGGGGCTTTTCTTTTCCAAATTTTTATCTAGTTATTTTTTTTCTTTTCCCCCTTTTTTTTTCTCTTTGCATTTCTCCATTTCTCAGTTTCTTTTCTCTCCACTCCAATACAAAGCTCCCTTAGCACTCTTTTCTTTCTTTCTTTGCGTGTTTGTTTTTAGCTCCTGCTTCTTTCCTTTCTCTCATCTTCCCTGTACCACTATTAGCTCCACACATCACAACGTCCCCCCTCTTTCCTGCCTACCTGCACCATTCACTGAACTTCACACCCCCAAGCAGCACAGACACAGCCTACTGGAACCTGCCCAGCACTAATTCCTGGCCCACCCTGTTGGCCCTAGTACGTGCCACAAACAGCCCATCCCAGGCCCTCCCCTTCAGCTGGACCTGCCCTGCTGCACCATAGCTGATTGACTGGCCCTGCCCATTGGAAAAGGAGGTGAAAAGTATTGTGACTACAGATGAGCAAACAACAAAGAGTGCACAGCCCGCCTGCTCAGATATAACCAAATAAAACAAAAAAGCAGGATTAAACAAACAAATCTACAATCAAGAAATGAAGAAAATAACTTCTGAATGTCCCAAAGACAGCAGACAATATGAAAACATTTAAAAAAAAAAAAAAAAGGACTGGATGGTTCCAGTAGGCTTCCAAAATAAAACACCGGATGACTTTCCAGTAGAAGAAAAGGCACTAGAACTACCTGACAGGGAATTCAAATCTCTAATATTCAGAGCAATCCAAGAGTTGAAGCAAAAAGCAGAAAAAAATGGAGAAAAAACAGGCAAATTTATGGAAAGGCAGACAAATTCATGGAAAATACAGATAAGAAATGGAACAATTCAAGAAAGTAATACAGGAACAAAATGCCAAAATAAACTTACAACTAGAAATCATACAAAAACAACAATTAGAAATCCAAAAGATAAACAACAAGATTTCAGAAATGGGCAGTGTCACAGAAGGGCTGAGGAGCAGATTTGAAATGATGGAAGATAGAATCAGTGGAATTGAAAACAAACACTTGGATACAACTCTGTTTGAGGAGAAATCAGAAAAAAGAACAAAGAAAAATGAAGAAACCCTGAGAATTATATGGGATACAATCAAAAGAAAAAAATTGTGAGTAATCGGAGCTCTGGAACAGGGAGAGAAAACAGAAAACACAGAGACGATCACCGAAGAATTGCTGACAGAAAATTTCCCTAATATCATGAAAGAAGGAAAGCTAACCATTCAAGAAGCTCAACAAATCTCATATGGTATAGACCCCAAAAGAAAAACACCAAGGCATATCATAAACACACTCACTGAAACAAAAGACAAAGAAAAAAAAAATCCTGCAAGCAGCTCAAGAAAAACAAAAAGTCGCATACAGAGGAGAAACAACAAGACTAAGCTCTGATTATTTGGAAGAAACCATTCAGGCAAGAAGGCAATAGGATAACATATATTAAACCTTGAAAGAAAAAAATTGCAACCAAGACTCATATATCCTAAAATCTTTCATTCAAATATGATGGTAAAATTAGGACATTTCCAGATAAACAGAAATTAAGGGAAAATGTAAAAAACCAAACCAAACTTACAAGAATTATTAAAGGAAGTCCTTCGGTCTGACCAAGAGGTCAGCAGCTGTAGCACTTAATCACTACGCCACCAGGGTTTCCAAGAAAAGCATAAAGCCTCAATAAAAACAAAATCTGCAAAAACAAAAGAAATCCACAAACAAAGGAGCTCAGCACAGGAGAGTAAGAGGAATAAAAAAATGTTAGCACTACAAAGTGACAGCAATAAACTCACACCTATCAAAAATTACACTGAATGTAAATGGCCTACATGCACCCATAAAGAGAAGCAGAGTGACAGAATGGATAAAAAAACAGGATCCATCAATATGCTGTCTACAAGAGATATACCTTAGAAACAAAGATGTAAATTTATTAAAAATTAAAGGATGGAAAAAATGTATCAAGCAAATAACTACCAAAAAAGAGAAGGAATGCCAATACTAATCTCAGATAAGATAGCCTTTAAAACAAAGTCCACCATAAAAGACAAAGAAGGGCACTATATAATGATTAAAGAGACAATACATCATGAAGACTTAACCATAATAAACATCTACACACCCAATGACAAGGCTCCAAGATACATAAAACAAACTCTAACAGCACTGAAAAGAGAAATTGACAGTTCTGCAATAATAGTAGGAGAATTAAACACATCACTCTCAGTAAAGACTTCAACACAGAACATCTAGAAACTCAGCAAAGATGCAGAAGAGCTGAAGAGCACAATCAGCCAACTTGACCTCACAGACATATATAACACTCCACCCAACAGCTGCAAATTACACATTCTTTTCCAACAGACATGGAACGTTCTCCAGAATAGACCACATTTTAAGCCTCAGAGCAACCCTCAACAAAATCCAAAACACTGAGATAATACAAAGTATCTTCTCTGACCACAGTGCAATCAAAGTAGAAATTAACAACAGGAAGAGTAAGGGAAAAAAAATATCAATTACAAGGAAACTGAATAACGCCCTGCTTAAAACCACTGGCTAATAGAAGAAATCAAAGATGGAATCAAAAAGTTCCTAGAATCAAACAAGAATGAAAACACATCATACCAAAACCTCTGGGACACAGCAAAGGCAGTCCTCAGAGGTCGATTTATCGTACTAGATGAACACATCAAAAAAGAAGAAAGGGACAAAATCAAAACATTAGTTACACAACTTGAACAAATAGAGAACAGCAAAAGAAGCCCACAGCCACCAGAAGAAAAGAAATAATAAAGATCAGAGCAGAAATACATGAAATAGAGAATAGAAGAACAACAGAAAGGATCAACAAAACCAAAAGTTAGTTCTCTGAAAGGATGGACAAAATCGACAAACCACTGGCCAAAATGACAAAAGAAAAACAAGAGAGAATGCAAATAACCGAAATAAGAAATGGAGTGGAGGACATTACAACAGACCCAACTGAAATAAAAAGGAACATAACAGAGTATTATGAAAAACTATACTCCAATAATTTGAAAACCTAGAGGAAATAGACAAATTTCTAGAGTCACACTACCTACCCAAACTAACACAAAATGACATTGAAAATCTGAACAGACCCACAAAAAGAGGAGAGATTGAAAAGGAAAAAAAAAAAAAAGTCCCAACCCAAAAAAGCCCTGCCCCAGATGGCTTCTCTGGAAAATTGTACCAAACATTCAGAGAGCTTACACCAGTACTATTCAAACTATTTCAGAATACGGAAAAGAAAGCAATACTTCCAAATTCATTCTATGAAGCCAGCATAACCTTGATACCAAAACCAGGCAAAGACACCACCAAAAAAGAAAATTATGGAACCAATATGTCTCATGAATATAGATGCAAAACTTCTCAACAAAATTCTAGTGAATAGAATTCAACATCTTATCAAAAAATAATACACCATGACCAAGTAGGATTCATACCAAGTATGCAAGGATGGTTCAACATTAGAAAATCAACGTAATCCACCACGTAAATAAAAGGAAAGAAAAGAATCACACGATCATCTCAATCAATGCAGAAAATGCATTTGACAAAGTCCAACACCCATTTCTGATTTAAAAAACTCCCAATAAAATAGGTATAGAAGGGAAATCTCTTAACATAATAAAGGGCATCTATTAAAACCAATGGTCAACATCATTCTCAATGGAGAGAGGCTGAAAACATTCCCCTCGAGAACAGGAACAAGGCAAGGATGCCCTTTATCACCACTCCTATTTAACATTGTGTTGGAAGTCTTAGCTAGGGCAATAAGGCATCCAAATTGGTAATGAAGAAGTTAAACACTCCCAGTTTGTGGATGATATGACACTAAGGAAATCCGAAAGACTCCAACAGAAAACTACTGGAACTAATAGAAAGATTCAGCAGAGTGGCAGGATACAAGATCAACATAGAAAAATCAGTTGGATTCCTATACATCAATAAAGAGAATGATGAAAAGGAAATTGGGAAAACAATACCATATACAATAGCCTCTAAAAAAATAAAATACTTGGGAATAAATCTAACCAGGGATGTAAAGGACCTATGCAAAGAAAACTACAAAACACTAGTACAAGAAACCAAAAGAGATCTACATAAATGGAAAAACATACCATGCTCATGGATAGGTAGACTCAACATTGTGAAAATGACAATTCTACCCGAAGCGATTTACAGATACAATGCAATACTGATCCAAATACTAACAACATTCTTCAGAGAAATGGAAAAACTTATCATTAATTTTACGTGGGAAGGGAAGAGGCCCCAGATAAGTAAAGTGTTATCAAAGAAGAAGAATAAAGTAGGAGGACTCACACTACCTGACCTCGGAACCTGCTATACAGCTACAGTAGTCAAGACAGCCTGGTGCTAGTACAACAACAGATACATTGACCAATGGAACAGAATTGAGGACCCAGATGTAAACCCATCCACCTATGGTCACCTGATCTTCAACAAGGGCCCAAAGTCCATCGAATGGGGAAAAGACAGTCTTTTTAACAAATGGTGCTGGCAAAACTGGATGTCCACCTTCAAAAAAGTGAAACAGGACCCATACCTCACACCATATAGAAAAACTAACTCAAAATGGATCAAAGACCTAAATATGAAGCCAAAAACTATGAAGTTCAGAGAAGAAAAAATAGGATCAATACTAGAGGCCCTAATACATGGCATTAATAGGATACAAATCACAAGCAACAACACACAAGCTGCAGAGGATGAGCTAGATGACTGGGGTCTTCTAAAAATTAAACACTTATGCTCATCAAAAGACTTCACCAAAAGAGTAAAAACAGAACCTACAGACTGGGAAAAAAAGTTCGGCTATTACAAATCAGACAAAGTTCTAATCTCTAAAATCTACAAGAGAATCTGACATCTTTACAACAAAAAGACAAATAAGCCAATTAAAAAGTGGGCAAAGGTTATGAACAGACACTTCACCAAAGAAGACATTCAAGTGGCCAACAGACACATGAGGAAATGCTCACGATCTCTAGCCATCAGAGAAAGGCAAATCAAAACCACAATGAGATACCATCTCACCCCTGCATTACTGGCACGAATCAATAAAACAGAAAATGATAAATGTCGGAGAGGCTGCAGCGAGATCAGAACTCTTATGCACTGCTGGTGGGAATGTGAAATGGTACATACATTTTGGAAAATGATATGGTGCTTCCTTAGAAAGCTGGGAATAGAAACACCATATGATCCAGCAATCCCACTCCTAGGAATATATCCTAGAGAAATGAGTCGTCACACGGATAGATGTATGTACATCCATGTTCATTGCAGCATTGTTCACAATAGCAAAAAGATGGAAACAACCTAGATGTCCATCAACAGATGAATGGATAAACAAACTGTGGTACATACACACAATGGAGTATAATGCAGCTCTAAAGAACAATGATGAATCTGTGAAGCATCGCATAACATGGATGCATCTGAAGGACATTATGCTGAGTGAAATAAATCAATCACAAAAGGACAAATATTGTATGAGACCATTGCTGTAAAAACTCATGAAAAGGTTTACATACAAAAAGAAACAATCTTTGATGGTTACGAGGGTGGGGAGGGGTGGGAATGGAAAAACAATATATGTAAGTGGTCACTTTGATGAAAGGTAAGACAGTACACAATATGGGGGAAGCCAGCACAACCTATAGGAGACAGGGCCATGGTAGCTCCATAGACACACCCAAACTCCCTCAGGGATCGAATTGCTGGGCTGAGGGCTGTAGAGACCATGGTCTCAGGGAACATCTAGCTCAACTGGCATAACAGAGTTTATAAAGAAAATGCTCTACATTCTACTTCTTGGTGAGTAGCATCTGGGGTCTTAAAAGCCTGTGAGTGGCCATCTAGGACACTCCACTGGTCTTAACCCTTCAAGAGCAAGGAACAATGAAAAAAAGTAAAGACACAAGGGAAAGATTAGTCCAAAGGATTAATGGACCACATCTACCACAGCCTCCACCAGACCGAGTACAGCACAACGAGGTGGTGCCCAGCTACCACCACCAACTGCTCTGACAGGGATCACAATAGAGGGCCCCGGACAAAGCTAGAGAAAAGTGTAGAACAAAATTCTAGCTCAGAAAGAAAGACCAGACTTGCTGGCCTGACAGAGACTGGAGAAACTCTAAGAGCATGGACCCTGAACACCCTTTCAGCTCAGTAATGAGGCCACTCCTGAGGTTCACCCTTCAGCGAAAGATTGAACAGGCCCATGGAAGAATACAAGACTAAAGGGGTGCACCAGCCCTGGGGCAGGGACTGGAAAGTAGGAGGGAATAGGAATCCGGGTTGAGAAGGGAGAGTGCTGACATGTCGTGGGGTTGTAAACCAATGTCCTATCACAATGTGCATACTAACAGTTTGATGAGAAACTAGTTTGTTCTGGAAACCTTCATCTAAAGTTCAATGAAAAAAAAAAAAAACTTGTAGAGTAGAGATAAAACTATGTGTGCGTGTGTTAAAAAAAAAGACCAACAGAAAAGGTGGAAAATAGCTTCAAAATGAGCGCAAATAAGGTAAAATGAAAGAAATAATAAAGATATAAGCAAAAAATGAAGTACAAAACAAATTTAAAATAGACATATTGGTTCTTTGGAAAGACTAATAAAATCTACAAATTCCTAGAAAGACTGGTCAAGAAAATGAAGGAACAAACTACTAATACCAGTAGTGAAAAAAAGGCTTAATCACCGGAGATTCATACAAACATTAAAAGGTTGATGAGCAGATGTTATGAACAACTTTACACCAATAAATTGGACAATTTAGATGAAATGGCAAATTCTTTAAAAAATATCCATTGCTGTCGTGTCAATTCAGAATCATAGCTACCCTATGAGACAGATTAGAACTGCCCCATACTTTTTCCAAGGAGCAGATGGTAGATTTGAACTGCCAACTTTTTGGTTAGCACCCAAGCTTTTAACCACTGTCCCGCTTGTTAATATTGGCACAAGCTGAACGTGTGTATTCCCATGACCCAGCAATTCTACTCCAGTGGAAGTCCCTACCTGGGTGAACTGAAAAATGTATACAGGAATGTTCACAGAGACAATATTCCTAATACACAAAAACTGAAAACTCCCACAAACGTCCATTAATAGTAGAAAGGCTAATACATTGTGGTATATTCATACAATGGAATACTACACAACAGCGTAACAGCTGAACTGCTACAGGCAGCAATGTGGATGATTTCACAGACACTACTTTTGAGTGACTTGCTGAAAGTAAAGAGAACTTGGAACATTTACTGATGAAAATCAAAGACTAGAGCCTTCAATATGGATAACACCTCAATGTAAAGAAAACAAAAACCCTCACAACTGGACCTATAAACAATATCATGATAAACAGAGAAAATATTGAAGTTGTCAAGGATTTCTTTTTTTTTTTTTTTAATCCACAATCAATACCCATGGAAGCAGCAGTCAAGAAATCAAACGACTTACTGTATTTTGCAAATCTGCTCCAAAACACTTTAAAGTGTTAAAAGCAAAGATATTACTTTGAGGATTAAGGTGTACCTAACCCAAGCCATGGTATTTTCAATCTCCTCACATGCATGCAAAAGCTGGACACTGAATAAGGAAGACTGAAGAAAAATTAATGCCTTTGAATGTTGGTGAATAATATCGAATATACCATGGGCTGCCAGAAGAAAGAACAAATGTCTTGGAAGAAGTACAGTCAGAATGCTCCTTAGAAGCAAGGATAGTGAGACTTCATCTTACTTACTTTGGACGTGCTATAAGGAAGGACCAATTCCTGGAGAAGAACATCATGCTTGGTAAAGTAGAGGGTCAGCGAAACAGAGGAAGACCTTCAATGAGATGGATTGACACAGTGGCTACAAGGTACTCAAACCTAACAACGATCGTGAAGATGGCACAGGACAGGAGAGTGTTTTGTTCTGTTGTATACAGGATGACTCGAAACTGACTCGTCAGCACCTAACAGCAACAACTTTGAGTGAAAAGACACCAGACACGAAATAACAATCACTGTATGATTTAATTCATATGGCAAAACTAATCTACTCTGATAAAAAATAGAAGACAGATATTGGTTACTTTGGGGGTATGTATTAGTTCCCCAGAGCTGCCATAACAAAGTACCACAAACTAAAACCAAAAACCAAACCCGTTGCCGTCAAGTCGATCCCGACTCATAGGAACCCTATAGCACAGAGTAGAACTGCCCCATAGGGTTTCCAAGGAGTGCCTGGTGGATTTGAACTGCTGACCTTTTGGTTAGCAGTGGTAGGTCTTAACCACTAAGCCACCAGGGTTTCCAAAAGGGCGTCTGCCTCCCTGTCGGGGAATCGAACCCCAGTCTTCTGTGTGACAGGAGAGAATACTCAGCACTATACTAACGAGGATGGCACCACAAACTTGGTGGCTTATAAGAACAGATATTTGTTGTCTCATGGTTCTAGAGACTAGAAGTCCAAGATCAGGGTGTTGGCCATGCTGATTCCATTTAAGGGCTCTGAGGGAGAATCTGTTCTATGCCTCTCTCCTAGCTTCTAGTGACAGCCAATGATATTTGGCGTTCCTTAACTTGTAGATTCATCAATCTCTGTTTCCATCATCACATGGCCATCTTCCCTGTGTCTCTTCCTCTGTTTTATAAAGGTATCACCCACCCTACTCCAGCATGACCTCATGTTAACGGCCAGCTCTTCGAAAACCCTATATTCAAAGACAGTCACATTCACAGATACCAAGGGTTAGAACTTCAACATATCTTTTGGGGGACATAATTCAATCCATAACAGGAGGTAAGGACTGTTGTTGTTGTTAGGTGACGTCAAGTTGGTTCCAACTAATAGCAACTCTATGTACACTGCCCGGTCTTGCACCATCCTCACAATCATTGTTATCCTTCAGCCCATCGTTGCAGTCACTGAGTCAGTCCATCTCGTTGAGGGTCTTCCTCTTTTTTGCTGACCCTCTACCAAGCATATCTTCTTCAGGGACTGATCCCTCCTGATACATGTCCAAAGTATGTGAGACGTATATGAGACTGTGAGGGGCTTATGGAGATTTCTGGGCTATGGTCAATGTTCTCTATTTTGACCTGAGTGTGTTCGCTATGCAAAAGTTTAAGATTTTGCACTTTTCTGGATGTATGTTAACTTCTTTCTTTTTGAAACTTACAAGTAAATATTAAGTTAGTTCCTGATTCAAGTTTGTTTCTGACCATCTGTCTTTTTCTTATAAAAGTAGGCAGCAGTACAATATTTACCTCTTCATACTCTTCCAAAAAGAACTTAGAATATTTTAAGAATTTCCAACCTGAGATCAGGTTAGAAATTCTTATACCTTGATCGGAATCTTATACCTTGATTGGAAGAATGACTTCTCCTTCTGCCGGGGAATGAATAGGCTTCTGTATTTGATGATCTTTCAGCATAAGGAGGACAGACTGTAAGATTAGGAAAAAGGGCTGGAACCCCATGCAGTGAACCAGATCTGAGGGGTCGGTCTATGCAAACAATGGTATACACAGCAGGGGAGCCAGCAACAGATTCTGAACTTTCTGGCTATTGGGTTTTCTAAAATGCGTATTTACAATAGAAACTGTTCTTGATGCACTCATTGTTCTGTGTACTTTTCACCCCTAGAAGGTTGGATGACTGAATAGTGCCTTTTATCCCAGAGAGGTGGCCACTTATGCAAAGGGGCAGGATTGGAGCACTCTTGGCCACAGTGGTTCTCCCACAAAAGAGTGAGTACTGGAGTGGAAGGACAATCTGAGTGAGAAATGAATAAATAAAATTTAAAAGGTAATTCTTACCATGGTAAATAAGGTTTGCCCATACCTACATCTATTTCATTGCCTATGTGGTGTTGTGGAGGCAAGTGATTTTTAAAGAGCAAATTAAAAACTTATAAGTCCCAATAGACAACAATGTAATATTAGCTAATGGCATTTACCATCTCTAAAATAATTACTTTTGTAATAATATATTTATTAATGAAGTGGTCTGTAAAATAATCATTTCTTGAGATTTTGGGCACAGGGATTCTTCTTTCCACTTTATTTTGCTTCTTTTGCAAAAGTACAGCATACCCAAAATTTGCTGACAGATTGTCTGCAGTATAACAGTTTCAGACTTGCATGCTCAAGGAAGCTGAATGAACCCACATTTGCTGTATTGGGCTCATACATTATCCCCTCTGGTGAGGGGAATGTTCTAAAACTGTTGTGGTGATGGTCACACACCATCATTTACTTACATTCACTTAAATTCATTGACTTACACACTAGCAGGTGAATTTTATGGTATGTTAATTAATATTTAATGAAACTTTTTAAAGTAAGAAAATTGAACGTTAAAAAAAAATTCTTGTTTCCCCCTGTTTTGTCACAGAAATGTTGAGTTTGAGAAGAGAACATTCCAGGGATAGATGACAACCACACAAAAGCTAATTAGACACAAGCATGGGGAAAAAAAGATCCAAGAGTCCTAGTGGACCACAAGCTGAAAAAAATACACGAGTCAATAGCAGAATGTTATTTTTAAGAAATCAAGTCATCTGCTGAGGCATGTTATGAAAGAAGTACCTTTCATGCCATAAAACTAGCATTCTGAGAGAAAAACAGCCTGGGTACTCTCAAACCCGACACTTCCTCCACTTACTACTCTTGCTACTTTTTTTATCATCATTAATTACCATCCTGTTTAGTCTTTATGTTGTTGGTATAAATGTTAGCCTTCGCAGACATGTAGGCTTTGAGCTCCCCAAGGGCAGAAACTTTGTGATATTCCTTCTTGTCGCCAGGGCCAGTGAAAGCCCCTAGCCTGTGCCTGGCACAAAACACGTGCTCAGTAAAGGTACTTCCTGTCCTCCCTAGCACAGTGCCTGGAATATAGAAAGTGTTAAAAAATGTTAGTGTCCTTCCCTTCTAAAACCCTAGGTGCTTATTCAATACCAACCTTATTACGTTAACTTGAAAAAAGTTTCCAAGACACAGCTGTGCGAACCATCTAGAAACCACCTGCCCAGTAAGGCCAGCTAGGTCCCAGCAGTTGAATAGAGTCTGAGCCCAGTGAATGGCAGGCCCTGTCATTCCCCTATGGCCACCCAGCCACTACCCACCACCACAGTTAGTTCAAAGCTTCTACCTAGCCAAGCCCTTCCAAGGCCCTGGGGACTCATGTCTACTTGTTGAATGCTGGCAAATACTTCCTGGTAACATCAGTGACCCCCTCCATCTGTGCGCAGGGCCTCCCCCCAGCCAGGCTGTGCGCAGCCCACATCCAGCTCAGCTTGGTCCCGGGGCCCAGCACAGCCCAGCCAAGCACATGAAGCGTTCAGCATCCCAGAGCAGCTAGTGGCAGAACCGGGACTAGAACCCACAACCTTCGACTTCAGGCTCAGGGTCTCCATCTGTAAAATGACGCACTGGCTTTGCCTCCCCCTCAGCTTGGTTTTGGGGTAGATGTACCCATGGATGTTCAGATGCTGAAGGGAGTGTTCTAGCACAGAGGGCCTGAACAGGAGGCTTGCTCACTGCCCACCTCCACAGGCCTGAGCACCGGCTGGGGGAGAGCAGAAGCTGCAGCTGTGACATACGCCCTGGGCCCTGAATAGCATCATCCTGGGTGCTGCTTCTGCTGCCTTGGGGACTCACTAGGTTTTTCACCTGCATTTCTGGAATCTTTTTACACTTTCCCTGACAACTCTGTTACTTTGGGTTAAAAACAAACTTTTGCAGATGTGTAACCTTTAGTCTACAAAGATTGTCAGACCTGATTTCGGAAAATAACACTGCTCCAAACTCCTGTAGCCGAGGAGGCCCAAGGTGACAAAACCAAGGAGGGGAAAAGCTGTGAGCTGAGGAGGCTAAGGAGATAGCAGGGGGAGGCCAGTTAAATTTAATACCAGCCAGAAATGTCTGACTTATGTTACATTTTAGGAAAACAAGCTGCAATCATGTTACCACTAAATTAACACCACTAAAGAAGAGCAATTATTAGTGCTGAGAATTACAGGCTCTAGAATGATAACACGCACAGTACAGTGTCACAGTGGGTAAAGGCCTGGCCTTTAGAATTAGAATGGGGTTCATATCCCAGCCACACTGTTTCATGGCAGTGCAGTGTGTTACTTAGCCCAACTGGATCTCTGTTCCTCCATTTGTTAAGTAGAGACGATACCCAACTCTTCAAATGGTAAGGAATTAAAGGAAACAATATGTAAAGGCTTGTTGTAGACAGAATAATGGTCCCCCAAAGACATACACAACCTAATCCCCAAAATTTGTGATTAAGTTACCTTAGATGGCAAAAGGAACTCTACAAATGCAATTACGTTAAGGACCTTGAGATGGGGAGATTAACCTACATTATTCATGTCGTTAAAAGAGAGAGGCAAGAGGGTCAGAGTCCGAGAAGGAACTGTGACCACAGAAGCAGAAGTAGGAGATGGAGATTTGAAGATGCTACAATGTTGCCCTAAAAGCTAAGGAGGGAGCCAAGAGCCAAAGAATGCAGGCAGCCTCTAGAAGGTGGCAAAGGCAAGGGAAAGGTTCCTCTCTGAGAGCCTCCAGAGGGAACCAGCCCTGCTGGCACCTTGATTTTGGATTTCTGACCACCAAAACTATAAGATAGTAAATTTATGATTCTTTAAGCCACTAATTTGGGGGTAATTTCTACAGCAGCAAAGGGAAACTAACACAGGGCTGTTGAGCCCCCTGGAGCACAGTGCCTGTCACATTTTAAGTTCCTACACGATGGTAACCCAAGCCAGCTGCCATTGAGGCAATTATAGCGCATGGTGACCCCATGTGTGTCAGAGTGGAACTGTGCTCCATAACGTTTTCAATGGCTGACTTTTTGGATGTAGATCTCCAGGCTTTTCTTCCAAGGCACCTCTGGGTGGACTTGAACTTCCAACCTTTCAATTAGCAGCTCAGGAGCTTGATCATTTGCCCTACCCAGGGACTCCCCACAAATGGTAGCCAATTAAAATACCTACTAATATTTGGAGAGACTTTAATGATTTGGGGGGGCCAAACATCTATCAGATGACTTAATCCCTTCCATGACATGCCTCCCATACCCTCCACTTGATCGTCCCCACTGACAGATGCCTCACCTAGTGAGCTGCCTGTCCCTTTTGGACAGCTGTGAGGTGGCTGTGAGACAGCTTGTTCTCACAGAGACCTGAAATCTGCCCATTAGGCCCTTTTCCTAAGCCTGGGCCCTCTGTCACTGACACCTTTTCAGATAACTGCATGCAGGTCTCAGCTAACCCCAGAGGCTCCATAGAACCCTGAGTCCTCTTGCCTTCAGTCTGAGCTTTCCCAGTTCCTTAAATCTTCTCAAATGACAGGATTCTGCCTTCCCTCTCCAGGACATTGGTCATCCTCCCCTGGACACTGTGTCTCACAGAAGGGAACTCCCCAATGAATATCAATTTCCAGGTGTGTCCTGACTCCCGTGGAGACCCTAGACAGCATCCCCTTCACTATGCTTTCCTCAATTCGACCTCAGACCATATTGGGCTTTTGGTGGCTAGATGACACTGCTGACTGTGCCGCGTTACTGTGAGATGAAATTCCTAAGTCTTTTCTCTCAGACTTTGGCTAATACCTCTCAGTCCTGACCTTGTGCAGCTGACTGTTCAGACTTAACTCCTTGACTCTATAGTTTCCTATTTAATTCCATCTTATTACATTTAGCTTATCACTCTGGCCTGTTTTTTGGGCCTTGTAAGTCCCTGGGTATACAAATGGTTAACTCACTGGGCTGCTAACCAAAAGGTTGGAGGTTCGATTCCACCTGGCGAAAAGCCTGGCAATCTACTTCCAAAAAATCAGTCATTGAAAACTCTATGGAATACAGTTCTACTCTGACACCCACGGGGTCGCTGTGACTCAGAGTCAACGCGATAGCAACTGGTTAATGTCAGCCTATGTGTTCTCTGTATGTCACCTCAAAATTTAAGTATTAATTGAGTCATCTATGTCCCTGTCACGAATAAAAATATCAGATGGGACCATGACTGTGGCTTCCAACTAGAAACTTACTTTCTCAGTGACATTGAGCAGCACCTTTGGATTTAGTCATAAAACAATTCCAAACCCACCTGCTAGGCACACTAGTATACAGTTGAAATTAGTTCATCTTGTGGACAAATTTATCATGCACTTCTTTGACTGATACCTAGCTGAGGTATGTTTTGTCTCTACCAGAGCCAATACAGTTTCCTGATTCAAGAATCTAGCAAGTCTACCACAACCTGGGAATATGACTACCTTGTCATGACTTGCTCTTAAAAAACCTATGGAGGAGGCGGGGCCAAGATGGCGGACTAGGTGGACGCTACCGCGGATCCCTCTTGCAACAAAGACTCGGAAAAACAAGGGAATAGATCACATACATAACAATCTACGAACTCTGAACAACAAGCACAGACTTAGAGACGGAAAACGAACAAATACGGGCAGACAGCGACCCTTTTCAGAACCAGGAGCCAGCGTACCAGCCAACTACTTGGAAAATCTAGTTTCCCAGTGATGGCTCGGAGACAGCAGTCCATATCAAACCACATAAAGAAACAGACCATGACAGCTTCTCCAACCCCCCAAACAAAAGAATCAAAATCTTTCCCAAATGAAGATACAATCCTGGAATTATCAGATACAGAATATAAAAAACTAATTTACAGAATGCTTAAAGATATCACAAATGAAATTAGGATAAATGCAGAAAAAGCCAAGGAACACACTGATAAAACTGTTGAAGAACTCAAAAAGATTATTCAAGAACATAGTGGAAAAATTAACAAGTTGCAAGAATCCATAGAGAGACAGCATGTAGAAATCCAAAAGATTAATAATAAAATTACAGAATTTGACAACGCAATAGAAAGTCAGAGGAACAGACTTGAGCAATTAGAATGTAGACTGGGACTTCTGGAGGACCAGGGAATCAACACCAACATAGCTGGAAAAAAATCAGATAAAAGAATTTAAAAAAATGAAGAAACCCTAAGAATTATGTGGGACTCTATCAAGAAGGATAACTTGCAAGTGATTGGAGTCCCAGAACAGGGAGGGGGGACAGAAAACACAGAGAAAATAGTTGAAGAACTCCTGACACAAAACTTCCCTGACATCATGAAAGACGAAAGGATATCTATCCAAGATGCTCATCGAACCCCATTTAAGATTGATCCAAAAAGAAAAACACCAAGACATATTATCATCAAACTTGCCAAAACCAAAGACAAACAGAAAATTTTAAAAGCAGCCAGGGAGAAAAGAAAGGTTTCCTTCAAGGGAGAATCAATAAGAATAAGTTCAGACTACTCAGCAGAAACCATGCAGGCAAGAAGGGAATGGGATGACATATACACAGCACTGAAGGAGAAAAACTGCCAACCAAGGATCATATATCCAGCAAAACTCTCTCTGAAATATGAAGGAGAAATTAAGATATTTACAGATAAACACAAGTTTAGAGAATTTGCAAAAACTAAACCAAGACTGCAAGAAATGCTAAAGGAGATTGGCCGGATGACCAATAATATCAGGTACCAGCACAATACAAGGTCACAAAACAGAACGTCCTGATATCAACGCAACTCAAATAGGGAAAGCACAAAAACAAACAAATTAAGACTAATTATAAAAAATAAATAAATAAACAAAATAATACACACAACAGGAAATCATGGAAATCAATAGATAAACGATCACAATAAGCAAAAAGAGGGACTAAATATAGGAGGCATTGAACTGCCAGATGGAGAGTGATACAAGGCGATATAGAAGGATACAAGTTAGGTTTTTACTTAGAAAAATAGGGGTAAATAAAAAGGTAACCACAAAAAGGAATATCAATTCCATAACTCAAGAAAAACGTAACGACTCAATAAACACAAAGTTAAACATTATGAAAATGAGGATCTCACAAGCTGCTAAGAAAAACGTCTCAGTACAAAAAAGTATGTGGAAAAATGAAATGGCCAACAACACACATGAAAAGGCATCAAAATGACAGCACTAAAAACTTACTTATCTATAATTACACTGAATGTGAATGGACTAAATGCACCAATAAAGAGACAGAGAGTCACGGACTGGATAAAAAAACACGATCCATCTATATGCTGCCTACAAGAGACACACCTTAGACTTAGAGACACAAACAAACTAAAACTCAAAGGATGGAAAAAAATATATCAAGCAAACAATAAGCAAAAAAGAAGAGGAGTAGCAATATTAATTTCTGACAAAATAGACTTTAGACTTAAATCCACCACAAAGGATAAAGAAGGACACTATATAATGATAAAAGGGACAATTGATCAGGAAGACATAACCATATTAAATATTTACGCACCTAATGACAGGGCTGCAAGATACATAAATCAAATTTTAACAGAATTGAAAAGTGAGATAGACAGCTCCACATATATAGTAGGAGACTTCAACACACCACTTTCGGAGAAGGACAGGACATACAGTAAGAAGCTCAATAGAGACACGGAAGACCTACTTACAACAATCAACCAACTTGACCTCATTGACTTATACAGAACTCTCCACCCAACTGCTGCAAAATATACGTTTTTTTCTAGTGCACATGGAACATTCTCTAGAATAGACCACATATTAGGTCATAAAACAAATCTTTCCAGAATCCAAAACATCGAAATATTACAAAGCATCTTCTCAGACCACAAGGCAATGAAGCTCGAAATCAATAACAGAAAAACTAGGGAAAAGAAATCAAATACTTGGAAAATGAACAATACCCTTCTGAAAAAAGACTGGGTTATAGAAGACATCAAGGAGGGAATAAGGAAATTCATAGAAAGCAACGAGAATGAAAATACTTCCTATCAAAACCTCTGGGACACAGCAAAAGCAGTGCTCAGAGGACAATTTATATCGATAAATGCACACATACAAAAAGAAGAAAGAGCCAAAATCAGAGAACTGTCCCGACAACTTGAACAAATAGAAAGTGAGCAACAAAAGAACCCATCAGGCACCAGAAGAAAACAAATAATAAAAATTAGAGCTGAACTAAATGAATTAGAGAACAGAAAAACAATTGAAAGAATTAACAAAGCCAAAAGCTGGTTCTTTGAAAAAATTAACAGAATTGATAAACCATTGGCTAGACTGACTAAAGAAAAACAGGAAAGGAAACAAATAACCCGAATAAGAAAAGAGAAGGACCACATCACAACAGAACCAAATGAAATCAAAAGAATCATATCAGATTACTACATAAAATTGTACTCTAACAAATTTGAAAACCTAGAAGAAATGGATAAATTTTTGGAACAATACTACCTACCTAAACTAACACATTCAGAAGTAGAACAACTAAATAGACCCATAACAAAAAAAGAGATTGAAACGGTAATCAAAAAACTTCCAACAAAAAAAAGTCCTGACCCAGATGGCTTCACTGCAGAGTTCTACCAAACCTTCAGAGAAGACTTAACACCGTTACTATTGAAGGTATTTCAAAGTATAGAAAAAGACGGAATACTACCCAACTCATTCTATGAAGCTACCATCTCCCTGATACCAAAACCAGGTAAAGACATTACAAAAAAAGAAAATTTTAGACCTATATCCCTCATGAACATAGATGCAAAAATCCTCAACAAAATTCTAGCCAATAGAATCCAACAACACATCAAAAAAATAATACACCCTGATCAAGTGGGATTTATACCAGGTATGCAAGGCTGGTTTAATATCAGAAAAACCATTAATGTAATCCATCACATAAATAAAACAAAAGATAAAAACCACATGATCTTATCAATTGATGCAGAAAAGGCATTTGACAAAGTTCAACACCCATTTATGATAAAAACTCTAACCAAAATAGGAATTGAAGAAAAATTCCTCAACATAATAAAGGGCATATATGCAAAGCCAACGGCCAATATCACTTTAAATGGAGAGAACCTGAAAGCATTTCCCTTGAGAACGGGAAGCAGACAAGGATGCCCTTTATCACCGCTCTTATTCAACATCGTACTTGAAGTCCTAGCCAGGGCAATTAGGCTAGACAAAGAAATAAAGTGCATCCGGATTGGTAAGGAGGAAGTAAAGCTATCACTATTTGCAGATGACATGATCGTATACATGGAAAACCCTAAGGAATCCTCCAGAAAACTACTGAAACTAATAGAAGAGTTTGGAAGAGTCTCAGGATATAAAATAAACATACAAAAATCATTTGGATTCCTCTACATCAACAAAAAGAACACCGAAGAGGAAATAACCAAATCAATACCATTCACAGTAGCCCCCAAGAAGATAAAATACTTAGGAATAAATCTTACCAAGCATGTAAAAGACCTATACAAAGAAAACTATAAAACTCTGCTACAAGAAATTCAAAAGGACATACTTAAGTGGAAAAACATACCCTGCTCATGGATAGGAAGACTTAACATAGTAAAAATGTCTATTCTACCAAAAGCCATTTATACATATAATGCACTTCCAATCCAAATACCAATGTCATACTTTAAGGGGATAGAGAAACAAATCACTAATTTCATATGGAAAGGAGAGAACCCCCGGATAAGCAAAACATTACTGAAAAAGAAGAAGAAAGTGGGAGGCCTCACCCTACCTGATTTCAGAACCTATTATATAGCTACAGTAGTCAAAACAGCCTGGTACTGGTACAACAACAGGCACATAGACCAATGGAACAGAATTGAGAATCCAGATATAAATCCATCCACGTATGAGCAGCTGATATTTGACAAAGGACCAGTGTCAGTCAACTGGGGAAATAACAGTCTTTTTAACAAATGGTGCTGGCATAACTGGATATCCATTTGCAAAAGAATGAAACAGGACCCATACCTCACACCATGCACAAAAACTAACTCCAAGTGGATCAAAGACCTAAACATAAAGACTAAAACGATAAAAATCATGGAAGAAAAAATAGGATCTACCCTAGGAGCCCTAATACAGGGCATAAACAGAATACAAAACATTACCAAAAATGATGAAGAGAAACCCGATAACTGGGAGCTCCTAAAAATCAAACACCTATGCTCATCTAAAGACTTCACCAAAAGAGTAAAAAGACCACCTACAGACTGGGAAAGAATATTCAGCTATGACATCTCAGACCAGCACCTGATCTCTAAAATCTACATGATTCTGTCAAAACTCAACCACAAAAAGACAAACAACCCAATCAAGAAGTGGGCAAAGGATATGAACACACATTTCACTAAGGAAGATATTCAGGCAGCCAACAGATACATGAGAAAATGCTCTCGATCATTAGCCATTAGAGAAATGCAAATTAAAACTACGATGAGATTCCATCTCACACCAACTAGACTGGCATTAATTCAAAAAACACAAAATAATAAATGTTGGAGAGGCTGCGGAGAGATTGGAACTCTCATACACTTCTGGTGGGATTGTAAAATGGTACAACCACTTTGGAAATCCATCTGGCGTTATCTTAAACAGTTAGAAACAGAACTACCATACAACCCAGAAATCCCACTCCTCGGAATATACCCTAAAGATACAAGAGCCTTCACACAAACAGATATATGCACACCCATGTTTACTGCAGCTCTGTTTACAATAGCAAAAAGCTGGAAGCAACCAAGGTGTCCATCAACGGACGAATGGGTAAATAAATTGTGGTATATTCACACAATGGAATACTACGCATCCATAAAGAACAGTGACGAATCTGTGAAACATTTCATAACATGGAGGAATCTGGAAGGCATTATGCTGAGCGAAATGAGTCAGTTGCAAAAGGACAAATATTGTATAAGACCACTATTATAAGATCTTGAGAAATAGAAAAAACGGAGAAGAACACATACTTTTGTGGTTACAAAGGGGGGAGGGAGGGAGGGAGGGAGAGGGCTTTTTATTGATCAGTCTGTAGATAAGAACTGCTTTGGGTGAAGGGAAAGACAACACTCAAAACAAGGAAGGTCAGCCTAATTGGACTGGATTAAAAGTAAAGAGGTTTCCGGGATACAATGAAAGCTTCAAAGGTCAGCGAAGCAGGGGCTGGGGTCTGGGAAACTTGGTTTGAGGGGACTTCTAAGTCAATGGGCGAAACAATTCTATTATGAAAACACTCTGCATCCCACTTTGAATTGTGGCGCCTGGGGTCCTAAATGCCAACAAGCGGCCATCTAAAATACATTAATTGGTCTCAACCCACCTGGAGCAAAGGCAAAGGAAGAACACCAAGGTCACACGACAACTAAGAACCCAAGAGACAGAAAGGGCCCCATGAACCAGAGACCTACATTATCCTGAGACCAGAAGAACTAGTTGGTGCCCAGCCACAATCGATGTCTGTCCTGTCAGGGAGCACAGCAGACATCTCCTGAGGGAGCAGGAGACCAATGGGATACAGACCCCAAATTCTCACTAAAAGACCACACCTAATGGTATGATTGCGACTAGAGGAATCCCAGAGACAATGCTCTCCAGAACTTCTGATGGCACAGGACAGGAACCATCCCCGAAGACAAATCATCAGGCATCAAAAGGACAGGTCAGTGGGGGGGAGAGAAATGCTGATGAAGAGTGAGCTAATTAAATCAGGTGGACATGGGAGAGTGTGTTGGCAGCTCTTGACAGGAGGGGGGATGGGAAGATAGAGAGAGAGGGAAGATGGCAAAATTGGCACGAAACGAGAGACTGTAAGGGCTGACTCAATAGGGGGAGAGCAAGTGGGAGAAGGGAGTAAGATGTATGTAAACCTACATGTGACAGACTGATTGGAATGGTAAATGTTCACTTGAAGCTTAATTAAAAAAAAAAAAAAAAAAAACCTATGGAGGCTTCTAGAGAATTCTGCTCCATTTTTCATATACGTACAAAGTAGCCTGAAATAATCTGATCAGGAAACTTAATGGGAATGGAGACCACCACTTTTGTAATTTGTAGAATCTTTTCCCCTCTGTAATGGTTAATTTTATGTGTCAGTGTGGCTAGGCTACGGTGCCCCATTGTTTGGTCAAACACTAGTCTGGGTGCCATAGATGATGTATTGATGTATTTACACGTGATTAAATCAGTCGACTTTAAGTAAATCAGATTGCCCTCCATAATGTGAGTGGGCATCAGCCAAACAACTGAAGGCCTTAAGAGCAAAAGGAGAGTTTTCTGCAGGGTGTATTCTGCCTCCAGACTATAAGTAGGCATCTTGCCAGAACTCCCTCACTCTTCACTCTTCCTTTCACCTGATGTATGGATTTTGGGACACCAGACTACAGGACTCTCCAGCCAATCACCTGACCTACAGATTTTGGACTTGCCAGTCCCCCACAATTGCATTAGCAAATTTCTTAAAATAAATATGAGTATTTAGGTTCTTTCTTCTCTCTCCCCCCCACCATATATATACACACATATATAAACCCATTGCCATCAAGTTGATTCTGAGTCATAGTGCCCCTCGTACAAGATGGAGTAAATATATACATGCAGGTAGTCCCGGCTGAATTTACAACAAACTGCACTGACCACCATCCTTTCTTTCTTTTTTTTTTGGTACATCTTATCCTTAGCAATCTGTACTATATACAATGTTGCAGTCCATGATTTGCTGATGTTCTCATTCTCAGATGTTCACTCGCAGATGTTGAATTTTATGATTTACTGTTCAAAACACTGTGGGATAGATTTAATTTTCTAAACTAAATCAGGGGCTTCAGTTGCTTGAAAACATGGACTCTGACGCTGATCGCTTTGCTAAAGTCGATAGCTTTGGGAAGCAGTGAGATGCTGCCACGAAATATATGAAGAAAAAAGAAAAAGAGGGGTACCATACTGGCGACTTTCACTAACTTTCTGTCTAGAAACGCCATCCCCATTCCCAGGGATAATCCAGGTGATCCAGAAGTGGACTTATTACTGCAACTGACAAAATGCCAATGTCAGCCAACATCGTCAGAGTAAATTTTTATGATTTGTGTACTTTTTAATATATGTATTAAAATATATCTGTAAGTGTATATGTAATGTTCCCAATGTCTGAAGACAAATAAAGATCAGATTTACAAAGATACTGATAATAAAAGGCAATAGAATGAAAAAAAAATTTTTAAAGAAGTATTCAACTTACATCAGAGCCAACTTACGAAGGAGTCATGGGAGTAGAGCCTCATCCATATCTATCTGTCTGTCTGTATGTCTGTCTATATCTTACTGGTTCTGTTTCTCTAGAGAGTCCTGACTAAGACACCCCCTTTCCTAATCACAGCTGTATTTTTCCATCTCTAGTGTTCCCATCTCTTTCCCAGTCCCCATATTCCTCAGAGATTATCAGACAGAGGCTCTATAGCTTAGGTGGTGATTCTTCTCCACTCCCTGGAGTATAATTTGTCCTGGCCAAGAGCCTTGAGCTCATTTATAGCACCTTGGTGCTATTATAATCTCTTTACTCATCTTGAACTTCAATTTTCTCTTACCAAAATTTTCTTTTTCTTTTTAGTCAGTGGATTGTTCTTTTTGGCAAAGAAGAAAGAGGGTAAGTTCCTCGTTCTCTCTGCCATTTTAAAATGCAAATAGCATTATGTTACTTGGTCTGCCTTAAACCCATGAGAGGCTGGTTTGCCTTTGCCTCTAGCAGTGTTCTCAAACTCGCCTGGGGTATGTATTAAAAGGGCAGAATCTTCAGATTCACTCTGAGTCAACTGCTTCATTAGTTGGAGTAACACTAGCTGCTAAAACAAACCAACCCAAAAATGTATGGTGACTCAAACACAAGAGTTTTATTTCTTGTACTCATAAAGCCCGAAAATGAGTGTTCCCAGTCAAAGTGGGTGGTCCTTTCCAGACAATAATTCTGGAACCCAGGGCATTTTGAGTTCTGTCACTTTGCCGTCTTCAACATGGGCTTCCAAGATCCCCATGCTTCTCTGCGTGCATCAACCTGGAGAGGGAGGAAAGAACCCAGAGAATATGCAAGGCAGATTTCAATGGACCAGAGCTGGAAATGGCACACGTCACTTCCATTCACATTCATTGGCTCAAACTCAGTCACATGAGTACACCTAATTGCAAAGGAGGCTGGGAAATGTAGTCGGCCCAAGAAGAAGAGGGAATAGTTATAGTGAACAATCTGCCTACATAGTCGTGGAGTTAGGCTTAGGAATTTGCATTTTAACAAGGCTTCAAAGTGATTTCGATGTGGGACCTCACTTTGAGGAACCCTACCCTCTCTGACTCCTGTGCAGAGCATCCAGGGTTCCCTGAAGTGGTCTCCACTTTCCAGCCCTGTCTGTGCTACCCATCTCGCTCTGGCCATAAGAAGCACTAGCAGCTTCCCCAGCCTACCATGCTCTTTCACATCTGTCTGCTTTGTGATTCTTGTTTTCTCTGCCCTTCCTCCTATTGTTCACTTGGCAAATCCCTGCTCATCACTGGAGACTCCACTCAAGTGTCATCTCTTCTGTAAAGCCTTCCCTGACCCATCTGCCCCCAAGTAGCACCAGCAGTGCCTGCTCTAATGTCCCCGTTTTACCTGTACTGAATCTCATCATGGTATCAATCATGCTGAACAGCATTTGTTTATATGTTTGTCTTCCCATTGGACTGGGAGACCTTCTAGGGCAGCAAGCTTTTCTTAATTATCTTTGTGTCCTCAACACCTGACATCTCACCTAGGCCATAGTGGCACTCAGTAAGCATTTGCTCCATAGAAATCCTTAATATTAGACAATTTACCACCACAATCACCCAACAGCTTCTTTCTTGATTCTCTGTTCATGTCAAATAATCAAAACTTTATTGTTATTCTCACAGCTTTGCTACCTCAATTAATTAGTCCTAATTAGCAAACTATGCTTGTGTGGTCCCCCTACATTTATGCCTCTTCTCCCATTTTGCCAGCTGAACTTAAAGGTAAACTTCCCCAGTACCCACTGTGGCTTCATGGATACCATTAGTATTTCTTTTCATCAGCACTGGCAATTATACATTAAGAATTACATAAAGGAGGGATCCTCCACCTTCTTGAACCATTTTCTCTTTCAGAGTCTCACGTCCCCTGATGTTGTTAGTTGCCTTCTAATCTATTCTGACTCATGGCGACCCATGTGTGCAGAGTAGAACTGTCCTCCATAGGGTTTTCAAGGCTGTGACCTTTCAGAAGCCTGTTTTCTAAGGTACCTCTGAGTGGGTTCAAAACATCAACCTTTTGGCTAGTAATCAAGTGCTTAGCTGTTTACTCCAACCAGGAACTCATCGTCAAGCCTGGATTCCTGAAATCAAGTAAAGTAAATGCATTCCACCAGGCCCACCCTCCCCTTTTCTATAAATAATGGACTCTAAGATGACCAATGTCTTAATTACCTAGTGCTTCCAAACTAAGGACTCCTGGTGGCACAGTGGTTAAGAGCTTGGCTGCTGACCAAAACGTCAGCAGTTTGAATCTACCAGCAGCTCCTTTGAAACTCTACGAGGCAGTTCTACTCTGTTCTATAGGGTCACTATGAGTCAGAATTGACTCGACAGCAAAGGGTTTGGTTTGGTTTTGGTCCATAACAGAAATATCACAAGCCAGGGGCTTTTAAGAATAGAATTTTATTTCCTCACAGTTCTGGAAACTAAAAGTCCAAATCAGGGTCTCGGCCATGTTGATTCTTCTGTGAGCCACTTCTGAGATTAAGTTACAAAAGACATTGCAGCTCCTGTCTTGGTCCCTCATATTCTCTCTCTTTTTCTCTCTGTCTCTCGCTCTCTCTCACACACACATCCTTTCTCTTGGATCATTTACTCAGGGAGAACCCAGCTATCATGTCTTGAGGCAGCCCCATGAAGTGGCACATGTAACAAGGAACTGAGTCTATTGTTGGTATTTTTATCATCGCTACATCATTATTCTACATGCTGTCTCCTCAACCAACAACTTTGTTTCTTTTGAATAACACACTCACACACACACATCTACTGACCCATGTCAATCTTGATTCCCAGTAAAAGCAGCCTTGAATACAAATATGAAGCTGCCCTTTTAAATAAATCTTAGATTATATTTTGTATGATTTATCTGCAGTTTGGTATATGACTATCTTAGATTCCAAATATTGTTCTCTTTTCAATGCCTTCTAGGCTTTTCCAAATTCACCTATTGTAAAGTTTTGGTGGTTTCTAATGAAGCTTTCCAGTAGCCAGAACTCCCTGGCCAATTTTGAAATTGCCTTAAAACTGTATTGACATTCCTGAGGGTTTAGACTTTAGCTAGAAGACACCTGTTGCTCTCTAGAAAAATTCACAGCCACCTGAAGGAAATGTGTCCAATTTGCAACACTTTTTCTGAATCTGCAATAACCAAGGATATCATTGCTGATGTCAGATGGATTGTGGCTGAAAGGACAGAATGCCAGAAAGTTGTTTATCTGTGTTTTATTGACCATGCTAAGGCATTTGACTGTGTGGGTCATAACAAATTATGGATAACATCACATATAATGGGAATTCTGAACACTTAATATTGTTCATGAGGAATCTGTACATGGATCAAGAGGCAGTTGTTCAAACAGAACAAGGGGATACTGCATGGTTTAAAGTCAGGAAAGGTGTGAGTCAAGGTTGTGTCTTTTCACCATACCTATTCAATCTGTATGCCGTGCAAATAATCCAAGAAGCTGGACTATATGAGGAAGAACAGGGCATCAAGATCGGAGGAAGAGTCATTAACAACCTGCGATATGCAGATGACACAACTTTGCTTGCTGAAAGCGAAGAGGGCTTGAAGCACTTAATGATGAAGACCAAAGACCACAACCTTCAGTATGGATTACACTTCAACATAAAGAAAACAAAAATCCTCACAATTGGATCAATAAGCAACATCATGATAAACAGAGAGGAGACTGAGGTTGTCAAGCATGTCATTTTAATTGGATCCACAATCAACGGTCATGGAAGCAGCAGTCAAGAAATCAAAAGACGCACTGCATTGGGCAAATGAGCTGCAAAAGACCTCTTTAAAGTGTTGAAAAGCAAAGACGTCAGCTTGAAGACTAAGGTATTCCTGACCCAAGCCATGGTGTTTTCAGTTGCCTCATATGCATGTGAAAGCTGGACAATGAATAAGGAAGACCGAAAAATAACTGACACCTTTGAATTATGGTGTTGGCGAAGAATATTGAATATACCATGGACTGCCAAAAGAATGAACAAATCTGTCTTGGAAGAAGTACAACCAGAATGCTCCTTAAAAGTAAGGATGGCGAGACTATGTCTCACATACTTTGGACACGTTGTCAGGAGGGATCAGTCCCTAGAGAAGGACATCATGCTTGGTAAAGTAGAGGGTCAGTGAAAAAGAGGAAGGCCCTCAAGGAGATGGGTTGGCACAGTGGCTGCAGCAATGGGCTCAAGCATAACAACAATTGTGAGGATGGCTCAGGACCAGGCAGTGTTTTGTTCTCTTGTGCACAGGGTCGATATGAGTTGGAACCAACTCAACAGCACTTAATGACAACAACAATAAAGCATTGAATTTTTTTTTTTATAAGAATCATCTGGTAAATATTGTTCAAAGGTTTAAAAGTAGTGAAAAATGTTAATGTCACAGACCTGTAGCATCATACTTTTCCACGTTTAGCAGTTGTTTCCAAAAGTCTCAAGGAGAAACCTTTTTATTTTTTTGTATTGTACTTTAAATGAAGGTTTACAGAACACATTAGATTCTCATTAAACAGTACACATACTGTTTTATGACATTGGTTAACAACCCCATGACATGCCAGCACTCTCCCTTCTCAAACTTGGGTTCCCTATTACGAGCTTTCCTGCTCCCTCCTGCCTTCTAGTCCTTGCCCCTGGGCTAGTGTGCCCGCTTAGTCGCGTTTTGTTTTATGGGCCTGTCCAATCTTGGCTGAAGGGTGAACCTCAAGGAGAAACGTTTTATCTCAACAATACTACATTCTTTCATTTATAACAGCTTCTGGTTTTTAAACAGTATCTCTTCCAAACATATTTTATTACCTGATACAAATGTGCCTTCCTTTATACAATCAGGTAAGCTGGCCCATTGCCCTTTTTTCCTTAGCAAGCTCCTAATTGTAGAGACCCATTCACCTTAAGTGCTGGAGGCCTCTATCCCCTCCTTCCTTTATGTGGTGTCTGTTCTATTTCCTTCCCTAAATGTCTTATTCTGCTCCATGTTTTAACCTGTAAGTTCTTCAAGATTTCTTGGAAATAGGTGAGTTGTAAATCTTAAATAAATAAATGAATGTGTTTCTGACCAGTTGTATGTGAACAGACTTTCTAACAAATCAGACACAGACTCAACTGCTAAGAGAAAAGCTTCACTCAAGGGAAACCCATATATCCTTCTGTTTTATAATTTTGAAATATTATATATCAAATTTTCTTACAGTAAGGTGCACCTGGACCAGATGGTGGCTAATTTACAGACTTTAGGCTGTTTTTAAGACCCTCAGTAAATATACAGCAGGTAAATTTACTCCTGAGTTTGGAGTCCCTGGGGTACAAACAGTTAACACACTCACTACTAACTGAAAGGTTGGCAGTTCGAGTCCACCCAGAGGTACCTCAGAAGAAAGGCCTGGCAATATACTTCAAAAAAATCAACCATTGAAAACCTTATGGAACACAGTTTTACCCTGACACACATGGGGTCACCATGAGTCTGATCGCCTCAATGGCAACTGATTTGTTTTTCCAGGTGCTATTGCTTTTTGGTGGCTGGTTAAGACATTGCTTACCTTGCCACCCTGGCTTTCTGGGGCAGAGCCTCCTGGGACGCTGTTGTTGACTTGCATTTGTTTCCATAGGGAGTGGCCTCACAAGTTTTTCCTCCCAGACCTCACAGCACAGACAGTGCCTGAAGCTTCACCAACTCTGGTAGGGATAAACACAAAGATGAAGTACAGGATCACCTATTCCAAAGGATTCAAAATAGCTGAAATCATTAGCTACATCACGCTGGAACCAGAGGTTTATCTCAGACTAGGAGAGTGCATGAAGCTTGACTTCCAACACCTCTGTCCGCAGGGAGAATAGAGCATGTGTTCCCTGGAGGAAGTGCTATCTTTTGCTTGTGATCATGACAGGCTGCCTCAGCTTTGGGGTGTGGAGACAAACAATAATTCCTCAGACAGAGCCCGGGACCTGTCCGTGTTCATTAAATAGCTGATGAAAATGAGATTTGCTGCCAAAGGTTTTGCAGTGTTCTCTCTGTCTGCTGCCCATGTGGGCTGTGATGCTCTCTCAGGCAGCCTAAGTCAGGGAGGAGGCCAGAGGACAGCTGAAGGTACTGTCCTGGAGACAGCATCCTGCCCTAGGGGGTCGTGGGGGGGTCACTGGCCTACCTATGACTCAACTCAGGGCTTCCAAATTACCACACTAATGCCATGGTCCCAGCCTCAAGGCCCTAAAGGGAGATAGCAGACAGTGGCACTAGGGGATTCTGGAGTCAAACAGGTAACAGGCAGGCCCTTTACCTCTTTCTTCTTAAAAAAGCTGAAAAGTGTGTTTATGGGAAGAGCTGTGAAGTTTCAATCTTCTCTCAAAAGTCTCCTGAATTTTCCCCTTAGAGAACATGGCTCAATGAGTAAAAGAATCCTCTAAAATTCAAACTAAATTGCCCTCATAATCTCTCCTATTAGCCACTGGGTCTTACTTTCACACTATATCATATAAAATCACTGACCCAACCTTAAGCATTAGAAACATGAAGTGGAATTCTGATCACTGTGGGCAAGCCGACAACCAATATAGACTGAGAAACGATTAAGTTCCATCTCTCCAGACACTATGAACGAAACCGCTCTCCCCAAAGCCTGAGCAGTGTCTGCTGTCAGTTGTATCTGCTGTCAGTTTTGGAGGCACAGCTACCCAGGAAAATTGTTATTGGCTCTGTCTAATTAGCGTTCCTGCCACCTGCAAACAAGTGGTACTAAAAAAGGTGCTGAATTCCTGCCATTGAGAATGCCAAAAAAAGACATGGGTTTTGTTCTGAGTCTCAGAATCTAATGTTTCACTGATTTGGGCAAAAGAAGAAAATACACTTTCACTCAAACAAAATGAGTTTTACAAACAAGTTGCATTCCAAAAACTATTATACAGTGTGATTCCACTAATCCAGCACTCCTGTCTCCTCCTGATGACCGGATTAGGGCCCTTCTGCCTCCCAGGTAAACCACCTCGCTCCTCAGGTCCAGTCTGATGCCTGCTTACCCCAGGAATCCACCCCTACCAGCCTAACTCTTGTCAATCACCCCCTTGACTCCCTAGAGCACTTGGAACTTTTCCCCACAACTGAGCTCTAAATTATATCCTTTGATAACACCTGCTGTTATCTTAACTCCTGTCAAGAACAAGAACTAAGGACTGTATTTGGAGTAAAATGGAACAAAGGGTTATTGTTGTTAATCACCGTCAAGTTGATACTGACTCATGGAGACCACATATGTACAGAGTAGAATGGTACTCCATAGGGTTTTCCAGGCTTTGACGTTTTGGAAGCATATCTCCAGGCCTGTCTTTCAAGGCACCTCTGGGTGGGTTTGAACTGCCAACCTTTCCGAGTTAGTAGTGGAGCACTTAACCATTTGCACCACCCAGGGACTCTGTATTCCTGACAGTACCCAGCACAGAGCTGAGCATCCAGGAGGTTCTCAGTAAATGCCTGATTGAATGATTGGCAAGTGTCTTGTGACACATCACAGAGCAGGGTGGCCACAGTGAAAACTCAGCAGCTGTGACTTCTTACTTCCTGCTTCAATCAACACCACAGGGTTGAAATGCTGGACACATAGTAGGTGCTAAATAGATTTTTATGGATTGATTAACCACTGGAGGGACAGTGGCTTACGCAGGATTTAGGAACGCTTTTGGTGCCAAATGGGGGTGGTTTTAGTGGAGCATAATGTTAGAAAAACAAAACAGCAAACACAAAGCTCCAGCCAGCACAGAGGCTGGCTACTGCCTTGTTCATACCCACTGTGCTCCTGGAAACAGATGTCCTGTCAAATCGCAGTTTCTGATGAGCCTGACACTCTCCCAGTGAGCTGTGCTTTTGGGTATCAAAGAGACTCCTGCCCCCTCTTCTACATCAGTTGTCGTATTCTAAGAACTGACTTCTTCTTCTGGGTCCAGGACTGGCTGTTGATAAAGGCAAAATCAGCGTCCACTGGTTCTACTCCAGGGGAGAAGCACTGGCTAATGACAAAAGAAATTGCATTCATTTTGCAGTATAGGGAACATAGTGACAGAGCATGGGCCTTGGAATCAACCAGGCTCAAACTCCAGCTCTGCTATTAATTGCTATGTGATAGTGGGAAATCACTTGCCCTCTCTGTGACTTAAGTTTTTGAGCCTAACAATACCAATTCCGTTGGTTTTGGTGGTGATTAGCAAGACAACAGGGTAGAGTACCTGGGACAATTCTTGGCGTATAGTAGCCACTCAGTGAAAGACAGTTGTGGTTTTATTATAAATACAAACCATGAAAGAAGTCCATCTCATCCACAGTGGGCATATGGGACATTCCCAGGTGATCCTGATGTGGCCTCCTCTGGTGGTTCCATGAGTCACAATAGTGGCCTTTCCAGCACAAAGCCCCTTGTCTAATTGGCTGCACAAATAAAGTTCTGTGTTCTGAGCAGGGAATGGATGTTCTGGAGTTTTCCATTCTACTTCCTTGCGCATCACAGAGCCTCTCCTTTACAACCCATCTGCTTGGAGCCTGCACATTAGTCTGATCCCACAACCAGGTAGGGGCATCCCTGCCAGGACAGGGAGGGCTGGCTTCTGGAAGGTACTCACAGAGCTGATTCCCAGCTTTCTGGAGAAATCTTTGACCAGAGCAAAAGATATTCCCATGTGCAACACTAAACAAATCCCATGTACCACCCAGAGAGATCCACACAGACCATGGAGCATATTCTCTGCACCACAGACAAGGGCAGAGAACAGCCCAGAACAGGTCCCAGACACCAGCATGATCGAGGCAGACAGAGAACAAGATCCCTTACCCAACACAGAGCACATGACAGGGCACATGACATGAACAACTGCACTTCAGATGAAATGGAGCCCATGTGCAGACCAGAGCAGGCCCTTCATAAAACGGCCATCAGCTGGGCAGTCTTACTGCCAAGGAAGATCTTGATTTCTGACTCTGGAAACTCTTGTTTGCATTTAGACTCTGGGGATGGAAGAAGGGTGGTGCATGGAGAGGGCAGGCAAGCCTACTGTGATTCTAATTCACACAGCTTTTCTCATTCTCCCTGACAAACTGGCAACCCCAGTGAGCTGTTACCAAGCTCCAACCTTGGAGACTTTGCATTACTCAAGAAACTGCACCCTTGGTATCACTGGAGGGAGGTGGTTCCTTAAGGTCTTGGCTGGATGGGGATTCAGCACAGCCTCTTTTCTGATCATGCCAGCTGAGAAACTGGGAGAATCCTTCCACCTTCACGTAGAAATGCAGCTTAGGGAGAATTTTTGGAGTGCGTGTTTTTTCTCTTTCATTTGAGTATCATTCGAGATTATCTGTAAGACATGAATGCCTCAAATTGTCAGATCGTAACGTATCACAGACCCTGCAAGCCTTTGCCACATTTCCGTAATGCCCACACGCTGCCATACACTGCGCTGCTCCAGCATGTAGCCTATGGATTCCTGTGTGTTCACAGTTGCTGGGTCCGTGAAGATTATTCAGAGGGTGGCCTCCTATGGCAGGAATGAACAGTGGCTCACCCTCGCCCTCTTTCTCTTTGCTTTTAGCTGCTTGAGCTCCTACCCGTGTATCTTTTCTAAAGTCCAAGTAATCCCTTTTATCTCCCTTTTACCATTTATGTTTCTCTTCTATCAATTTTCATGCACCTTTTTAAGAACTTAGTATTCAAACCACATCCATCCTTCACCTTCGTGTGTTGTTTGAGAATCCTTGGGGAGTTTTTATTCCCCTACCCCCACCCTGTGCCCCCCTTTAAAGCACCCTCTGTCACCCTCTGTTAATGACATACCAGTTTTCCTGCCTGACCCCATCATCACAGATTAATCCCTCCCTGTGGTTTTTTTTTTTGTTGTTGTTGTTCTCTCCCCCCGCCCCCCACTTCAACACACCAAAACTTCATTGGATTTTTGTCAGGAAATGCAGTTACCCCAGCACCAGTGGTCCATTTCCCTTTGCGTCCTCATCCCCTTTCACTGACACTTCTGCTGCTACTCTCAGTAGATCATTATTATTTATTATTTATCAGCTCCGACACTGTACTCTGCTTCCTACAAGATATTAAAGAAGACACAATCCCCTACACCGAGTTTACAGCCAAGGAGAGCAGCCGCCTGGATTCACACGTCACAAGAGTGACTTGAGAGAGAGAGAGGGATTTACTGACAAAGTCCGTCTTCTGTCCTGGCACGTGGGGGTGGGAACTGACAAAGCCATCCCAGGCCAGCTCCTCCCAGTTCAGGCCCAGTAGGAAGGGTCTCCTCACCTCACCCTCCTCAATTTCCTCCCAGGCCTCAGCGCTGAGGGGCTTTGGCCTGGCCTTGAGACCCATTCACAGTCAGGCTGCGGGTGGGGGGGGGGGGGAGGTTGGGAGAGCTGGTATTTCCTCAAATTCAAAACCAGACTAGGGGAGGTAGGGGAGGAGAGTGAGGTCAGGGAATAAAAAGCGGATCTGAAGAAAGTTACCAAAGGAAAAGAAGTCTCGTGCTGAAATGAAATGTTCGGGTTTAATGGAAAAGCCCTCAGGGGCGGCCACAGGCCTGCAGACAAGCCAAAGTAGAGTTGGAGTTAGGATTTGTGTAGACAGTCTGTGCAGGCAGAGAGGGGATGGGACTGAGGAAATTTCGTCAGTGTAGACAGTGTGAGAGACAGCTTCGGGGCAGGGGGGCGCGTGTCAGTGTAGACGTGACGGCTTGGTGTGGCCGGAGTAGTGGCTGTCTAAACAGGGGGAGCAAGAGTAAGTGTAGATTCAGGAGGGTCAGTGTGAACAGGGAAGTCAGTGTAGACTGGTGAGTCAGTGCGCACTCAGGAAGGGTTTTCGTGGTCCTTCGAAAATGTGGACAATTCCTGCTCCTTCCCGGTGGCTGGAGTGCCACAGGGAGGGCGGAAGCTGAAAGATGGTTGGACTTTTCGTTCTCAAACTTTTCTGCCAGTTTCCTCAGGTGTTGGGAGCAGACATGGAACTCGCCTCAGTCCCCAACCCTGGGCCGGCAGGGCCAGGAGGCATCGACACGGCAGCGGATGCCACGCGCCAAGCGTCCGCCGGGCGCGGCCGCTGACCCGGTGAGCCGCTGCCGGGAGCCACCGCAGGGGGGGCGGGCGCGGCGGACGGACGGATGGACACACCCGCCAGCACTCCGCCCTGGGCCGAGCGCGCGGCTGCTGGGGATCCCTCGGGCCCCCGGAGCAGCGCGCGGTGTAGGGCCGGGGGCGCCCCGCCTCTTGCACCCTCCACCCCCGCCCACTCCGGCGCCCGTGATTGGCTCCGCCCGCCCCTGGCTGCGCGCCGAAGCCCGCCTCCCTCGCAGCTAAAGCAGACGGTACCCGGAGCGGAGCGAGCCAGAAGGGAGCATGGTCCCCGCGCCGCGGCCGCGCCAGCCCTCGCGCCACCGCCGCCGTCACCGCCACCGCGGATCTAGCCGCAGCTCCGGCCCCGGCCCCGGCCCCGCAGCGCCCGCCCGCAGCCCCAGCGGCCGCCACGCCTGAGCGCAGCCCCCGCCTGGAGCCTGAGCCCCGAGCCCGGAGCCAGCCCCAGCCCCGCGGCCGCCGCGGCTGCGGGGAGAGGGCGGGGGCGATGCTGCCGGAGCCACCGCCGCCGCCGCCGCCTCGGTGAGAGCCGCGCCGCGCCGCGCACAGCCGCAAGGCTGACAGGCAGAAGGACTGACTTCCCTCTCCCGGGCATCCTCCCTGGGCTGCCGGGAGGCGGCGGCGGAGGAGGAGGAGAAGGAAAAGGGAGAGAAGGCGGAAAGCAAGAACGCAAGGAGGTGGACCTGGATCCGTTCCTCCCGGCCAGGACCCGAGCGGCCCCAGCTACCGCTACCCGCCGGCGCCGTCGACCCGGTCCCATCAGTCCTCCTGTGCCCACCCGCGACCCCGGGCTCTCTGCGCTTCGGGCCGGGGCCGGAGCGGCGCGGCCAGAGGTAAGAGCTCGGCCGGGCTGGGGAGCGAAGGATGCGGCTCTGGGGACCTAGGATCCGGGCGGCTCCGCGGGGCCGGGCCAGGCTTAGGAGCGGGGCCCGGGAACCCGGAACGTTGGGCTCGGCTCCGGCGGCGGCAGCAGGAGCCTCCCGCGTCTGGACTCGCAACGCTGCAGGAGCCCTTGCGTCTGCGTCGCTTCCGAGGGGAAAAAGGGGGGGAAAAACTTCCTGCCCCCAGGTGTGTATGCCCGGGGCCAATGTCGCGGTGGTAGGGGGTGTTGGAGGCGAGTATGAACTCGGGCCGAGAAGCCCCTTTCCTGCGCTTGGCAGCGCGTGCCCCGCTCCAGGCCATCTCCCCCTGTGCGGCCCAGGGCCCCGGCCAGGCTGGGGGCCGGGAGGAGGCACTGGAGGGCTGGACCTCGGGGGCGCCCGCGAGTCCTGCCCTTTGGGGAGGCGCGCGCCTCGGTGCAGCGAGGAGCTAGGTTGAGGTTTCTACCTCTTCGCGTCCTCAGACCTCTCATTTAGGGTCCTGCTCTCTTCGCTCAATCCCAAGTAACTTTAGAGGTAGACAGGCTTGAAAACCATTGAGAGGGAATCTGCACAGACCTTGTTGTGCCCCCTTTTCCCTTAACTCCTTGTGGGTGCCGGCGTGTTTATGGGGAGGGGGCGGAAAGGAAAGCTTACGGGGATGGTGGAGGGGCGAGAATGTGGTGTCTGGTGAGGAGAGGTTGTTTATGTGTGGGATAGTGTGGACGGGGTGATGTGTAGTGTGGGAGGGTGCCGACTGCTGCGGGGGTGGGGGTGGCGGAGGTTCACGTCACGGTATAGGTGGCCTGGAGCGGGCCGAGAGCGCGAGGGTTATCTCTGGTCGCGGCGCTGGCACCCGCGCTGGGCAGCGCCGACATCGGGTCCCGAGGGCGGGGCGTGCTTGCCCTGGCCCGGAGCGCCGAACCGAGAACCTCAGATAGGTCCGAGGCAGGTCCCAGGCCCGTCAGGTCTGCATTGCCTGGGGAAAGCGAGGGGCGCACTGCCTGCCTGAGGCCAGTGGTCTCGGAGGAGGGAATGGGGAACAAACGCCAGTCTCGGATGCCTGGGTCCGCCCGCTGGGGATCCAGTTATCGTCCCTGGACGCTTGAAAAGAATGGAAGACGCGGTCAGTTGGCAGGTCCTCCCGCTGGTCCCGAGAGAGGCTTTGGGTGAGGAGCCGCCGCCGCTGCCATCTCTGCGGTTCTGCAAAAGCTCTCCTCCCTCCCTACTGTGCTTGTTGCGCCGCGGCTCGCCCGGGGCGAATCGTGGACGCAGGTATTTATGTAGCATTAGGCGAGACCTAGGAGCTGGAGGGATGGTTGCAGACGCCCAGCTGCAGCTGCCCGCGAAACTTCCACTTCATCAGCTCAGGAGCATTGGGGCTCCACTGCTGGAGGCTCTGGCTTCTCAGCAGAGCAACACTGAGACTCGGACTCCCCTTGCAGTGATGAGTCTGTCCTGGTTACAGCTGTATTTACCCTAATTTCAGTCTCTTTAAAGGCATTTGTGTAGTCACTACAGAACTCCTTCCCTTGCCGTGTGGTCTTATCTCTAACTCAGCCTTGGAAGTGCAGGTTTAAGGAATTATTTCCATTTAGAATGAATGACAGCAGATTTAATTTGCCCAACCTACTCTGAAGTTTTCTTTTTTTAATTATGGGAGGGGGGTGTAGAGTTAACTTTTTCCTTCTTTTTTGGAGGAGAGTATTATTTTACACTTTGTTCATCCTGATGCTTAAGGAAAACATCCAAAAACATACAGGTGATCACTTTAAAGGCTGGTTAATATGCGTGTATTTGATCGATCACATACTCTAGGTGTTTATACAGGTATAGAGCCGGATACTAATGAATATCGTCCCTGGTCTGAGCATTGTTCTGGAGTACACTTGATTTATCACCCTGCCATAAATTAAGGAATTACTAGCATATGTGCCCTTAAACTCTATATGAATTAATAGCATTTAAATTGGTTTATGGGCTGATGCATTGAACCAATTTTAATAACTCTTCTGTAAAAGCATGTTATAAACCACATTTGTTCATGATTAAGAAAAACATTTTCTACTGTTCGATCTCTTCATTTCTGGCACAGTGACTGAAATTTATACATCTCCAACTTTCATTTGCAAGCAACAATCCAAACGAAATACCTAGAGTTTTACTGAAATAAAATATCCTATGGTAGTCATGGTAACAAATAGATTAAGGGGTATTGGTTTTCATCTGTATGTGATGGGGGGATGTAGTGTTGTGTCTTTTTTAATTATGTTTCTAATGAGTGGTGGTCATACTTCAGGTACTCAGTGTGGGAGATAAGTGAGCCTGTGAATTCAGTGTGGTGAGAGGTTTATTGGAACAAAGACTAGTAGAGCCCAAGAGAATGACTTCTGCTAACTGCAGCTCCTCAAATCCAGAAAGCAAATGGATGAGACCCTTTTTGTTTCTCAAGTAGGTGATGAGAGTTAAGCCAGTCCCTTTAAGATTAGAAAATGCATTGTGCTTGTAAGCTTGTACCGAAGGAATCTTTAAATCCAGCCCTTGTTTTCTAGGAATAAACATGTTAGAAGTGTGGATTGAGCGTCACAGTTGTTATCAACACCTGTCAGTCTAAGTGAGGCATGTCATTAGTCTATTCAAATCTGGCCGATTTCAATATTCATGCATTTCCATGGTGATCCATCCCGTTTTTGTTTACTTAGTCAGCCTTATAAATCTTTGGCATCAATTTCAGTGTTGCCATCTTTTTTTTTCTTTCTTTCTTTCATTTATCAGTTGATTTGGCTGCAAATCATTCCTGGTTTTAAGTGTTTCCTTTTTTTTTTTTTTTCAGCGAGTTCCTGAAAGTTTGCACTATTCCCTGTTACACACAGATATAAAGGGGTTAATTTTTTTTAATAGACTCAAATAACACCACTGATGCTAATGTAATTTTTTAAGCATCTCATTTGTTTTGTGTGTGTGTGTGTGTGCGCGCGCACATGTGTGTGGCTGTTTTTTTCTTTCAGTAGGGTTTTCATAAAGCTCTCTCTATGGCCTGGAGACTTCAATCGAATCCAGCAGCATTATTTATTATTTATTTTTTTATTTTGGATGTTTTTCCTGCCCTGTTCTGGTTCAGGGATTCTTTATGTCTTCTTCGGCTACATCCGGCTCAGAAAGTCTGCAAGACTTTGCATATTGGAGCGGGCCTGGCCTTCTAGGATCTTTTCTCTCTAGTAGTGGCCCAAGGCAGAAGGCTTGGAGCACCGCACCAGAGGATTTTCCAAATACGATGTACCTTTAGTTACAATGACAGAGCGTCCCTAGGATCATAGTAACATTGTAAGTTCACCGAACAGGCAGTTTTACGTAAGTGCGAGTGATTTTGCTTACCCCATTTAAGTTTGCTTTCTAATGACGCAGTCCCATGCTAATCACAACGCTGTATGTTTCAGAAATATCAAGGCAAGCATTAGCACGCTACGGACTTATTAGGATCGGGCGAAGTAATTGGAACACTTTAGTTCAAAGTCAGATGGAGAAATGGAATTATAACCCATCTTGTGATTCTATAATCAGTCATCTAAGTGCCTACCAGGGGGTAGGGAAGGAAGAAATGTGATGAATAAGAAATCCAGCCCTTGGTAGTGATGATGGAAGATATACCCAGGCAGCAGCCTTGTAGGACAATAGGAGCGGTTGTAACCTCTTTGTGAACAGGTAAATCATATTCCCCCTGGGCTTTCCTTGGTACCTTTCACTGTGCTACACACACATAGACAGAAATGTTTGGAAGTTGGCTGAATATTTGTGGTTTGTGTAGAAGAGTCCTTTGTTATTATTCAGGAAATCTAGGGTCATCGCCTAATGAGCTAAAAAATTAGGTAATGTAATCCTGGAAAGTACTTCCATTTAAAGTAGATTTTGCTGTAGAAAATGGTCTTAATCTTGATGAGGAAGGAAAAGTGTGTCAGAATTCTTGACTTCCTGTTGAATAAAAAATGTGGCCACCCATTTTTATCCAAAAGCAAGCTCTGTGGCTCTTTCTAAACAGCTACTCGTTCACTTTTCTGAAGTACTAGGTTAGAAAGGTGGCCTGTGATTTCTTCAAGGAAATCATAGGGAAAGAGGGAAATTAGAACTCTAAATTAAGATGAGGCAGGTTGATCATTGGACGTAGTAACAAAGCCATGAAATGAGCTTTATTGTAATGGAGAATTTTGGCCTTTAGGATAAAAAAAAAATAGAAAGGGGAAAATTTCTTATTTTCATCTGCATGAAACTTAAACGGTTCATAGACTCTTGGCTCTGCAGCAGCTGGAACCAGAATGACTGGAGCCTTATTCCAGTAGGGGATCAGGTTTAGGGTAAGAGGCCAGCTCCCTGGATATTTGAAGGCTGCCATTGGTCACTGGCCCCATGGGCATCTATTTTTATAGTTTATAGTTCTTTGAAAAATTTTAATCATTGACCCTTTAAAGACACACACACGCACTTATATCTTCAAGTATATATACATGTATATGTGTGTATATATGTGTGTGTTTATGTGTGTGTATATATTACACACATCATGCACATATATATAGGAATGTTTAACATTAGCATATTACGTAAGTCTCTGTTTAAGAGACTTGGTGAAAATGCTGCAGTCAAAGAGCGTACACTCAGATAATGAATGCTGTCAATGTCACTGACGTTTGTTCTTCCCTTTCCTCCCAAGTCTCCCCAGTCTCTCGTTTGGCTTCTAGGGCTTGCTGAGTGGAGGCGATATTGCAGAATGGGTAAAAGCATGGGCGTAGTGTTAGAGTTTAAGTCCCTGTCTCTGGTGCGTTCTGTGACCTTGGAAAGACCTCAGTCTCGCTAAGCCCTGGTCTTCCTATATGAAAATGGAGGTAATAATAGTGGCTGTGAAGGTTAAAAGAGAACCGCAGTAACACCTACATCATGGTGTCTGTCTAGAGAGGTATTCGCAGAGGAGGGCTTAGGTGCAATAGTGAAGGTAGAAAAGGCAGCAGCGTCCCCTAGAGTACTCAGAAACTGTAGACACCTCTCCTGTTACATTTCAATCACAAATATTTTAATGGTATGTAAGGGTATGTAGGTATACTTTATCCGTGAGTCTCATGATCAGTGCTTACTCTGAAAAGCATAAGTGATTTTCATCACAATTCCAATAGTTAAACATACCCTAGGGTCGATTTAATGTATGAACGTTTAAGTACATTTTTAGTACCATAATTTTAGAGTTGAAGTAAATTTTAGAGGTCAGCTAATCTACCTATTATTCAATCATCGAACCTTTATCCAACTCCAATAATATAATAATAATGGCCTCCGGTTATGTCTACCCACTATATTTTAGGACTTTACATGTATTATCTCTAATCCTCATATCAACGCTGCGAGGTAGGGATTATCCACGTTTTACAAATGGAGATGAGGCACAAATTGATAATCAGCCGGTCCAAGGCCGGAAATCTAGCCAAGTTGTATGGCTGGGTTTGAACCCAGATCTGTCAGCCGCCAAAGTCTCTCTTATCTTTTACTTTCACCCTTTCTCTCTCTATGTGTGTGTGTGTGTGTGTGTGTGTCTTTGTTTTTCTGATACTCCAGACTGGGTCTCAGTGCACTTACACCCCTTTACACTGCCAATTGTGTATGAGGTACTGTGTTGTCTGTGCTAATTCACATTTTAAATAAAAGAATTGTATTAGAGGGAGCATGAGCTTAAAGAAGAACGTTAATCGGGTCTCACCAATGGTCGTTGTACTGTTGGATTTGCACCCCTGCTTCTTTTTACTCTGGTTCCTGGAAAGCTAATAAGAAAAAACTTTTAGGTGCTATTTCCATATCGAGCTAAAGTAGTAAATAAATAGCAAATCAAAGAGTAAAACAGTGAAAAAAATGTTAAGGATATACCCAGAACCACTAAAGGCTAACCTGGGCTTGTGCAGGCTTGCATCTCAGTGCCTAGCACAGTGCCTGGCACATAACTATTCAGTAAAAATGTTTGCTTGGGTATATTTATGCCCAGAGAAGGTGTCAGATAATAGACATCAAAACCTAGTTACTGTTTTCCTTTCCACTCAATGGCTGTGAAGTTCTATGTCCATGGTTTGTCATTGTGTGGAATTTTAGATGCTATATTTAGGCGTGTATCTATTAAATATGCTTGTTGATGAATTCTAACTAATCTAAATGGAATCTTCTAGGATTTATGACTGGAGACTTTGAAGACTAATTTTCTCTTGGCACTTCATCATTCCAGTGATAACTTGAATCCATTTGGCACTTTTGAGAGTTGACACAAAGTTCGTCCGTCATATCATGCCTACTTGCAAGGTGTTGTCCCCATTCAGATTTTTAAAGAAAAAAAAAAAAAAACCTGAAATCATAGAGAGAACCATGAAAGGGTATTAACACTGTATTTTCCAAATTCTGTCCTAATTTCTACTCTTTATATTAGTTTTTCTGGAGATGGGTAAAGTATCTGAATAGAGTCTTAAACAAACACCACAAAAAAATGTGTTTTCTCCCTGTTTTAACTTTTCCAGCTCTTGTTTAGCCAAGTAGTGACTTTTGGAGTTTGAGATTGCCCGTGAGAAAGGCATGGTTAGCGTGCCTCTAATCAAACCTGTAATTAAGTGGCCAGACAGGAAATGTTCTGTGAGACTAGTAGACTGCGGAGGGCTGTGCTTGGAGCCCAGAGCCGGGGCCAGGACCCCACAGTGGCTGTCTCTGTGCTGGCATGAGCCAACCCTGTGTGATGGCTGTTCAGCTCCAGCCCCTCTCCCCAATTTTCCTTCTTCATAGGGCTTGTTTCTGCCCCAAAGGTAAAATCAGGTGAGAGGCTTTCCTTTTCTTTTTCTTAAAGCAGAGCTGTCATTCTTGTAAGGCTAGAAATCCCCACCAAGCTCTACAAAGCAGGTTGGGGGCAGGGTAGGGGAAGAGTGTACAAGAGGATTCTGTGTCTCTGTTTTGTGAAAAACAAAAGCTAGCCAAGGTCTAGGCCAAGTCAGAGACCCAACAGTTGCCAGAACTCTGTGTTTTCCTTTTATACATTTAATCCTTGTTGGGAAGTGGTGGGGAATGGTGAAACTTGAATTAAAAAAAAAAACTTACCTTCCCCTTTTACCTTCTCTTTTCCAATTCCCTAGCTTTGAGCATTTACTTTTGGATCAAACCTGCAGCTGAACGTAGCCTCCCAGGGAACTTTAATGATGGATATTCAGCTCCTAGGACTTCTAAATGAGTGTAGATTCCATAACTGTTTACTGAGCAGGCACAATACAGAGAGAACTTCCTTTCACTTGTGGCATCTCATTTGTTGTTCATTCTGTGACATGGATGAAAAGGTCCCTATCCTGTAAATGAGGTCTAGAGAGGCAAAGCATTTACCCAACGTTAGATGAACAAATATGGGTGCCAGACCCATGACGGGTACTGGTTAGATTAAGATAATGAACAAGCCTGTTCTGAAGACAACTGCCTACCTGTGGAGAGGGAGAAGACAGACACACATTCAGTGCCAGCCAATATCCCCTTTTACATGAAATATAAATTGTCTGTTAGAATAACAGAATAATCACATGCTTAGCCACTTTGCTCACTGATTACAATGTTGTTGTTAGGTGCAATCAAGTCGGTTCCAACTCATAGCAACCCTCTCTATGGACAACAGAACAAAACACTGCCCAGTCCTGCATCATCATTACAATTGTTGCTATGTTTGAGCCCATTGTTGCAGCTGCTGTGTCAGTCCATCTTGTTGAGAGTCTTCCTCTTTTTGGTGAGACTCTATTTTATCAAGCATGATGTCCTTCTCCAGGGATTGGTCCCTCTTAATTGTATGTCCAAAGTACGCTTCCAACTTCTGCAGTCTGCAATTAATCAAACATGCAATCAAGATGCATTGATAATTACTGGTGATTTGGAATGTGAAAATTGGAAACAAAGAAGAAGTTTTGGTAGGTGGAAAATATGGGTCTTGGTGATAGAAACAATACCAAAAATAGCATGATAGAATTTTGTAAGATCAACGACCTATTCGTTGAAAATACCTTTTTTTAACAACATGAAGGGTGACTATGCACATGGTCCTCACCATACAGGAATCAAATTGACTACGTCTTTGGAGGGAGATGATGGAGACGCTCAACATCATCAGTCAGAACAAGGCCAGGGGCCGACTGCAGAACAGATCATCAATTGCTTATATGCAAGTTCAAGTTGAAGCTGAAGAAAATTAAAACAAGTCCATGAGAGCCAAAGTACGACCTTGAGTATATCCCACCTGAATTTAGAGACCATCTCAAGAATAGATTTGACACAATGAACATAATGACTGAAGACCAGATAAGTTTGGGGATGACATCAAGGACATCATACATGAGAAAAGCAAAAGGTCATTAAAAAGTCAGGAAAGAAAGAAAAGACCAAAATGGATGTCAGAAGAGACTGTGAAACTGATGACAATAGGTAATTTAATAAGTTGAGGTCCAGCTGATTTTATTTTAAGGTGTGAAATAAATGAAAAGAAACAGAGACCCACTGGTATGATTTCAAGTGCCTTCGCACTTATATTTACTGCCATTATTATTTATAAATTGAGCAAAAGTTTGATTCCGAGTTTACTTTCTAGGCTTAGGTCTCACTGACTACTTTTCTTTGTGGTCAGAAGGCTTCCTGGGGCGTGCTAACTTGAATGAGGATTCAGTATGTAAGGATCCAGTGAGTTCATGTTTGCCAAGTACTTAGAACAGTACCAGGTATATTGTAAGTGCTGTCTGTGTATATCGGTGAATTGGGTTCTGCTCCAAATCCCATGAGCCAGTGGTTATTTTTGGATTCATTTCGGGGATCACAGTCTTCTTGAGGACAAGCACTATCTCTATCTTTTAGCCTTGGACCTGGCACAGGTTGGGTATTCCCTGTTTAGATACCCTGAGTTGAGTGATGTGTGGTGAGGCAAGAGGGGGAAGAGACAACCCAGTCTAAACAGGAGAGCTCCCAGACTGACTAGGAAGCCTGTAGAGAGCAGGGTGGAATAAGATCAATGACTGGTCTAGTCTGAGTTTCCTGGAAAATTCTGTGAGAGTGGGGAGAAATTTTCCTGATCATGAAAGCTGCTACAGCCATGACCCACAGGTCCTCTCAGTTCTGCCTAACCACTTACTAGCTTTGGATGCAGTCCCTCCAAGCCAGCCCACCATTGACCCAGGAGTAGAAAATGATGCTACTCAAAGTATCGTCTGCAGACTGGTGCTAGTCCACAAACTGTTACCAGTTTGTGGCAAGATAACTTGAAAGTAAGCATTTAGAAGCTTTTATTGCATTTGATACTACCTTGACAGCCAAGAGCGTGATCAATGGGCTTATCTCATTGATCAAGGTATAGACTAGTTTGGGAGGCATCAAGCTCAGATGGTGAGTCGCTGATTGAGCTCTATATGGCATGAGCTGTGTTCTAGCTATGCATGGTAGGACCACATTTTGGTTCTTGATGAATTGGGATACAAAAAACAAACAAAAACCTGAATCTTCACCTCAGATAGGTATAGAGCGTAGGTGGGAGTCTAGATGTGGTTGCCTTGCCAAAGCATGAGTAGTGATTTTATATAACTCTGAATCTAGAATCCCTCATCAGTAAGGCCAACTTTGTTATCTTTGGGATAACAAGTGGCTGAATTCTGCCCAGCCCCAGTAGTGGTTACTTTAGTAGCCCAGGCTTCCTTCCCAGAACATGACCGCCATTTTGGTGGGCTTGTGAGAAGGGTGCACGTTCCACACTTAGTGCATCCCCAACCAGCCTTCCTGATGCTTAGTGAGAGAACCAGGGTCTCAGCTCAGGAATCTCACCCATATTGAGGCCATTTTTTAGTAACATATTGTTCTGAGCTTTTAGTGGGTTATTTTGTCATTGAATTAGCTTATTTGAGTGATATGAAGAAATATAAGATGACTACACTCAATGTTGGCCTTATAACCAAAAGCAAGCGCCATGGAATTTGTTTAAGTGCTGCATTTGGAGGCTGGGTTGCTTAGACCAGGAGGCTGTGTGCAGAGTGTGTGCCTGGCTGATCTTGCTAGTGAAGAGCCTGCTTTAATCATCAAAACTTGAATAATATTCAAACTGAGAAAGGAACATATTTCTTGCTGAAGCCTAGGTGTGCCAAGAGGAAGTGCCAGAGCCTCTCAATCTACAGCAACATATTGCAAAAAAGGAGCACCTGGATTGCTTCAAGAGCTGTAGGGAAGTTGCCTTTCTCCACAATCAAATGGCAGTAAGACTTACAATTTCTTTATTTACTCACAGAGGAGAAAAAATGATTTTCATGAAAACTGTGTTTCATGGAAGTTATGTTTTCCCTTTCTATAAAGTCACCATCTCTCTCGCGGCCTGAAGGGACAGGTCCTCCTTGGCCCCAGGTGTCTGACCAGGTCTGCTCTGGCATCCTCAGGGTTAGAGGTCTCAGTGTAGGGGGTCGAAGGGGCTCTCTGGAGGGAGGGGAATGTGGGTTGTGAGATCTAGAAGGCACCAGTGCCTTCTAGGGCACAAGGGAAAGGTTGCAGGCGGCTGTGGTGAGACTGGTCAGGAAAGCAGGCCCATGCTGCTGCTCTGCCAGGATAAACACCCAAGGACCCTCTTTCTCCACCTGGATGTCTAGATCAGGGCTGTGATGACAGTCCCTGCCTCTTCCCATGATCTCTCCCTCACATCCCTGAGTGAGAAGGACATTCCAGAGCCATGGCTCTGCTCGGGTTCCCGCCAAAGAATTCAAAGCTTCCCCCTAGATTCTGCAGAAACCATGAAACATTCAACTCAAAGCCATTTTTGTTCATGAGGACTTCTGGGGGAGGCTGCAAGTGTGGGGTGGGCAGTCACTGAACTGTGAAGTCACAACTCAAGAGCAGCAGCTGTCGGCTGTTTTTATTCCTGGTGTGCCTCCCAGAATGTCTGGTCTCCAGAAGCATTTTCTGATATCTAGAATCAGGTATAGATGCCTGGGCCAGGTATAGTCTCCTTGATCCTAGAAAAAGGGGAGGCAGTTATCCATCTAGTCCTTCCTCCTGTGCTTGGTGTGACCAGTAGGGCACTGAGGGTGGAGTTAGGGGATTGCCTTGTGGGGACTGAACATGTGTCAGTGGAGGGGGGGAGGTGAGGAATAGGACCTGGTTCTCAGACCTGTACAAAGTTACAGTTAGAACTATTCACTTTCGAAGTGAGTAGCGTTTGTGGGTCTTAAACACTTATGAGCAGCCAGCCAGGATACAACTATTGGTCTCTACTTGTCAGGACCAAAAGAGTAAGAAGGTAACCAGTATCTCAGAGAAGACACAAGTCTATAAGGCTGATAGCCTACACTAGCCATGACTTCATCTACCCTGAGACCAGCAGAACTAGATGGTGCCTGGCTGCGACCACTGACCGTTCTGATCGGGGTCACAATAGATGATCCTGGCTAGAACAGGAGAAAAATCCAGAACAAACTCAGATTCTTAAAACAGGCCAGATGAACTGGACCAAATGAAACCAGAGGACTCCCTGGCACTGTTGCCCTGAGACAAAATTTAAATCTTGAACTGAAACTATACCCTGAAATCACCTTTTAGCAAACTAGCAGAGTGGCACACAACATAAAGGATATTACCCATAATGATGGTGCTCTACTAAAAAGCCATCTTATGAGACCAAAAGGTCAACATTTACTCTAAAGCAAAGATGAGAAGATAAGATGGCAGGGAAACTTGAGTACTGGACGTGGAATAACCAGAAGACGGTTAAGGATAATGTTGACGTATTATGAAAAATGTAACTAATGTCACTAAACAATTTGTGTGAAAATTGTCAAATGGGAACATAACTTGCCGTGTAAGCTTTCACCAAAATCACAATAAAATAATAATAATTTAAAAAAAGAAGAAATAGAATGTAGCAAACAACAAACAAAAACTGTTCACTTTAGCACTTCATCAGCCCTTATTGAGCACTTGGTGTGTGCCCAGCCCTATGCTGGGTATAGCATTTGTTTATTTATTTGTTGACTCATTTTAGTAGGTATAATTAGCATACAATAAGATCCATAGATTTTAAGTGTTCAGTTCACTGAGTTTTGATAATTTTATATGCCTAATTGGAAACCCTGGTGGCGTAGTGGTTAAGTGCTATGGCTGCTAACCAAAGGGTCGGCAGTTCAAATCCGCCAGGCGCTCCTTGGAAACTCTAAGGGGCAGTACTACCCTGTCCTATAGGGTCACTATGAGTCGGAATCAATTGGATGGCACTGGGTCTGGAGTATGTAACCATCACCCAAAACAAGATTATAAAAATATTTTTACCACCATAGAAGGATCCGTTATGGCCCTTTCCAAATCAATTCCCCTTCTTTTCCCCAACCAATTTCTGATGTCAGCTATCTTAGCTTAGTTCTGCGTGTTCTAGACGTTCATCTAAACAGAATCATCGGTGAGTTCTGTGTTGTGCCTGGCTGGTTTCACTCAGCACAGCGTTGGTGTGATTCACCTGTGTATCTCAGAAGTTTGTTCTTTATTGCCAAGTAGGATTCCACAGTACAGTGTGCCACAGTGTATGTGTCCATTCTCCTGTGGGTGGACATTTGGTGGTGGCATGGTTTGGAGAAGGCCACAGTGGGTGAGGATGTTAGCTGGCCACCCAGAGGTGTCCCCATGGGCTGGGATTGTCACACTTCAAGGCCTCTGTGCTCAAGGATTTCATAATCAAGTGGCAGCACAGCCAGAGGTGAGTGAATGCCTGGTATTAGTGGTGTTGATTTACACTAAAAATATGACATCACATGGACCAGACACTTGGGTTGCTCCCTTCAGGGTACATCACATGAGAAGCTAAATCACTTGGAGGTTGGGCGGGGGCTTCTTGTTGAATCTTGACTGAGAACAGAGAGATGGTGTTACAGGCCAGCACCCCTGAGCTGTGATAGTCTGCTGCACCCATCCCCAGCTCAGGTGGCTAACTGCTGAACTGACCAGACATCTACAGGCAGAGGCCTAAGGGTAAGAGGAGCTAGTTCTGAGTTTAGCCTCTTCCTTTCTGTTTGGGGGTCTTGGGGGCCAAGCGAAGTGTTCTTTCTTCAGCACGTCTGGGACTGAAGTGTGAGAGCCATCCTGTCTTTGCAGTGGTTTTGCCCTCGGCTGTGACCCATTCTGTGTTGAGTTCATAGTATAACTCTGAGGTCAGCTGGTTCCCCCATTCCACATTTCTGGGCAGTATCTCATCTTATGAAGTAGTGAGGCTTGATGCTTAAGAGCCATGGCCTCATCACTGCATAAATCTGGGCTCAGAATCCTAGCTGGGCTGCCCAGAAATTCTGTGATTCAGGCAAGCTGCTTAGTCTCTTTGAGTATACTTCCCTTGAACCATAATTCTGTTTTGCCCTGTGTACTGCCTGTAAGAGTCCCATAAGGGGCTGGGGTGGGAGGGTAATTCCTGCCTTCCAGGAACTTAAACAAAATTCATCAGCGGGAAACAGCTGAATTCAGCTGAGGTCAGTTGTTTCCTCTGTTCCCACATTTCTGGGCAGTGCCTCATCTTGTGAAGGAGACAACACAAGTTTAGAGTGTGTGGGTGACAATGTTAAATGTTGCTTTATGGTCAAGCCAGTGAAAGCCGCAGACACAAGACAGGGGCCAACTGGGGTCGCTGTGGTCATGGAGGAGGCTCTAGGCAGTACAAATGGTTAAGTACGCGACTGCTAAGGTTGGCAGTTCAAACCCATCCAGAGGCACCTCAGAAGAAAAGCCTGGTGATCTGCTTCCAAAAGGTCACAGCCTTGAAAACCCTGTGGAGCATTTGTACTCTGCACACATGGGGACACCATGTGTCAGGATCGACTTGACAGCAACTGTTTCTGTTTTTTTGGTGGTCATAGAAAAGCACCATGGAGCAGGAAGAATTTGGGGGCTTACTGGTGACGTAGTGGTTAAGAGCTATGGCTGCCAACCAAAAGGTCAGCAGTTGGAATCCACCAGGCGCTCTTTGGAAACCCTATGGGGCAGTTCTACTCTGTCCTAGAGGGTTCGCAATGAGTCAGAATCGATTCAACGGCAATGGGTTTGGTTTGGTTTGGTTTTGCCAAGGACAAAAGTATTTTATGATGTTTTTCCTTCCTTTCTTTATCTGGACACCTCCATCCAGGAGGCTTATTCTGTATACCCCCCAGCCCTCACCCCAAGTCCACAATCTCACAAACTAGGTTTGTCCATAGAGCAAATTAATCGACCCTCGCCTGTGAGAGGTAAGCTTGGAAAACCCAGCATGGATGTATACCTATGATTTCTAGATGACTCGTTCTAAATTCACCTCTGAGAGATCTAAGTGCCCTGGCTGGGTGTGCCTCAGCCCACAGTGACTGTGGTCCCTGTTCTCACCAGAGATCTTGGTGCTCATCTGACTGACAGGGGACAGAGTATGGAGCCCACTTTAGCAAGTTGGGGCCTGACCAGTCCTACCTGTCCACCTGCTCATGGGCACAGGAGACCTCAGAAGGAAGAAATGATCTCGTGAAGATGAGTGTCCTAGGCTGGGTTCTCTAGAGGAGCAAAAACAGTGAAGCATATATATATATCCCATTGCCATGGAGTTGATTCTGACTCATAACCACCTTATAGGACAGAGTAAAATTGCCCCATAGCACTTCCAAGGAGCAGTTGGTAGATTCTAACTGCCGGCCTGTCTTAGGCTGAGTTCTCTAGAAAAGGAAAGCCAGTAAAATGTGTACATATGTATATAGAGAGATTTATATTAAGAAAATGGCTCACAAAGTTGTAGAGGCTGGAATGTACCAAGTCAGATCTCATCATGGAGGTGATCACATGATTATACCATCATTATATGACTGCCAGACTACATCATAACTGCCAAACCACTGAGAATCATGGCCCAGCCAAATTGACACACAACCTTAATGATCATGTGACCTTTTTTGGTTAGCGGCTGAGCTCTTAACCACTGCACCATCAGGACTCCATAAATATGCAGAGAGAGATTTATTTCAAGGAAGTGGCTCACACAGTTGTGGAGGCTAGCGAGTCCCAAATTCGTGGGTCAGGCATCAGGCTAGAGGCTTTTCTTGGCTCATGTGGCTGCTGGGGCTGTTGTTGTTAGGCACCGTTGAGTCGGTTCTGACTCATAGTGACCCCACGCACAACGAAACACTGCCCGGTCCTGAGCCATCCTCACAAGCGCTGTTAGGCTGGAGCTCATTGTTTCAGCCACTGTGTCAATCCACCTCGTTGAGGGTCTTCCTCTTTTCTGCTGACTCTGTACTCTGCCAAGCATGATGTCCTTCTCCAGGGACTCATCCCTCCTGACAACATGTCCAAAGTACGTAAGACGCAGTCTCGACATCCTTGTTTCTAAGGAGCATTCTGGTTGTACTTTTTCTAAGACAGATTTGTTCGTTCTTTTGGCAGTCCATGGTATATTCAATATTCTTTCCCAACACCACAATTCAAGGCCCTCAATTCTTCTTCAGTCTTCCTTATTCATTGTCCAGCTTTCACATGCATATGATATGACTGAAAATACCATGGCTTGGGTGAGGCGCATCTTCGTCTTCAAGGTGACGTCTTTGCTCTCCAACACTTTAAAGAGGTCCTTTGCAGCAGATTTACCCAATGCAGTGTGTCTTTTGATTTCTTGACTGCTGCTTCCATGGCTGTTGATTCCAAGTAAAATGGAATCCTTGACAACTTCAATTTTTTCTCCATTTATCTTGACGTTGCTCATTGGTCCAGTTGTGAGGATTTTTGTTTTCTTTATGTTAAGGTGCAATCCATACTGAAGGCTGTGGTCTTTGATCTTCATTAGTAAGTGCTTCAAGTCCTCTTCACTTTCAGCAAGCAAGGTTGTGTCATCTGCGTAATGCAGGTTGTTAATGAGTCTTCCTCCAATCCTGATGCCCTGTTCTTCTTCATATAGTCCAGCTTCTCGGATTATTTGCTCAGCATACAGAATGAATAGGTATGGTGAAAGGATACAACACTGATGCACACCTTTCCTGACTTTAAACCAATCAGTATCCCCTTGTGCTGTCCCAACAACTGCCTCTTAGCTGATGAATCCAAAACTGGCAGGTCAAGCAGAAGGCTGCTGGCTCACAGGGTTTTAGGAGCTGGTGAATCCCAAAATCTCTAAGTCAGGCAGCAGGCTGCTGGCTCATGTCCCAAGTACTGGAGGTCAGAGAATGAGGAGTCGGATGCAGGATCCAGAGCAAGTGAGCTTTGCCAGAACACGCAGATATATTGGATGAAGACCACACCCCCAAGGAAACTCCCCTTTACATCAGATCACAAAATGGAGGATAATTACATAATACTGAGAATCATGGCCTAATCAAGTTGACGTATAACATTAACCATCACAATGAGCTACCCCCAGAAATGGCTGCAGGGGCAGGAGGAGGTGCATTGCTGAACAGGGCAGGTGAATTGTTCCAAAGAGCCTCTGTCCTGGCCAGGTACACCCTGATTTCCCTGGTCCCATGTTTATTATGTAGAAGTCTCACACATATCTCTGCCCAGTTTAGATCCCACTTGTCCTTTGCAGCAACCTCTAGGAAGAGTCCGCGGCCTGTGGGGATTACCTGACCCAGGTTCTCCAGCTAACTGCTTCACTGCTGCTGTGAGTCCCCAGCTGACCAAATGCTCCTGGGGGAATTGATTGCCTCACCTTTTATTTATATTCCTTTGCTGATTTTCCAAGGTACCTGGGTGGTGCAAATGGTTTGCACCCAACTACTAACCTAAAGGTTGGCGGTTTGAACCCACCCAGCAGCACCACAGAAGAAAGGCCTGACAATCTGCTTCCATAAAGATTACAGCTATAGGAAACCCTATGGGGCTCAGTTCTACTCTAACACATGGGGTCGTGATGAGTTAGAATCGACTCGACAGCAACAATTTGGTTTCAGTTCTTGGTTGATTTTCTTTTATGGGCCTAGACCAGTACTGGAAACATTTTACAGTTTGGAAAAGTGAGGCTTAGAGAAGGGGAATGCCTTAGCTTACCAGACAGAGGCTGAGCTGGGACTGGAATCCCAGCGTTCTAAAACATGGGAACAGCCTGGAACGGTACAAGGAAGGTGAGAGGGCGAGTCTGGATAGGTGGCATCTCCTGCTGAGCGGTGCTGTTTCAAGCAGGCCTGGGCCAAATAAGTGAAAACACTGTGGAATTTTCTCTCTCTCTGTGTTGGTTCATGTCACATGGAACTGTAGGGATGATTTCCTGAAATGTGTGACTCCGTAAGGGACCCCTCACCCAGGGTGTGAATCAACTGCACATCTGAATCTGAGCTAGGAAATAAGATCTTTGCTCCATTTTCCCTTGCACGCCTCACACAAATCTTTCCAAGAGAGCAACTTAGTGTGCATTCATCTTAAGTCCTTGGGCCTTGGGTGTCTCTGGTGAAAGCCCAGCCTGTGTTTGTCCCCCAGTTGTTGCCCGCCGTCCTCCTCCCCCTGTTCCCTCCTTCCTCTTTCTCCCTCCACTGGGTTGTGTCTCATTCACATCCCACCCAAGGTTGGCTCTGTCCAGTTATGAACCACACAGCCTGATTTGTCTTGGGGAAATCCTGTCCTTGGGGTGGGTTTGGAGGATCCAGTACCATTTGCCATAGAGTAGATTCTGACTAATGGCAACCCCATGTATGTCAGAGTAACTTTGCTCCATAGGGTTTTCAATGGCTGATTTTTCAGAAGTAGATTGCCAGGCCTTTCTTCTGTTGCATCCCTGGGTGGACTGGAACCACTCGCCTTTTAGTTAGCAGCCAAGAGCATTAAATATTTGCACCACCCATGGACTCCTGTTTGGGGGACCCAAAACCAAACCAAACCCAGTGCCATCGAATTAATTCTAACTCATAGAGGACCACATAGGGTTTCTGAGGCTGTAAATCTCTACAGAAGCAGGCTACCACATCTTTCTTCCGTGGAGCCTCTGGTGGTTTTGAACTGCCAACCTTCCAGTTAGTAGTTATCACTCACTTAAACCACTGCACCACCAAGGCTCCTTGTTTGGGAAATAGGGATGGCAAAAAGGTGGCATGTAAACCATCCCTTTGCCTTTCTTGTGAAGCCATGAGGAAAAATAAAGAACAAAACACTTTTGGGGGGGACTGAAAACAGAGTTTCTAAAATGAGTATCATGAGTTTGTTTATTTGAGAGAATAGTTTTTAATTAAGAAGCTTGGTTAGCTAAAAGAAATTAGGGACAAAATTATATATATTCTGTGAAGACAGAGATATAAAGAGAACAGAGAAAAAGGCTGAAAACGTTAACAGTGGTTATCATTCTCCTTTTAAATGTTCCAGATTTTTAAAATAATCAGCATATTTTTCATAATGGGAAAAATAAAACTTAAAAATGGAAAGAAATTTAAATATAGTAGTAATGTTAATTCTGATTTTGTCCACCCACTCCCCCCGAATAGTGAACAGTATGTGTTCGTGTACATGGCTGTGCTAATACTGATGAAAATATGAAAAGGACAGGCCGTTATGTAGAAGAAAAATTTAAATAACCAGTTTTTAAAGTGAGAAGAGGAACAAAATTATTTCATATAATCCCATGTAAAATTGTCTCCTGCAGTGAATCTCAGATTCACCTTAAATGAATCATTTTCCCCGGGATTCTGTTCCATCCTGGGGCTCCTGCAAAATCCAAAATTTCAGAGCTGTCTTCTAACCTGGGAAGCCTCCATCGTTAAATGCAATGCCAGCATTCTCAAATAACTGTGCCCCCAAGTGGTCACTCGTACCTGTAAATCACAGCAAGCAAAAAGGTTGCCAGTTAGCCAGGTTCTGGACTACAGAGTTTACAATTTAATGGTAATAATAATACACACACAAGAAAAATAATTGATAAGGGAAGAAGGAACCCAAATTGTGTGTGTGTGTGTGCGTGTTTGCCTGGAGTCAAAGACGGAAGAATTTTCTGAATGTTTACCTTCTCCATGCCCCTCCCAGAAAGATTAAGTGAAAGGCTGTGTATGTGTGTGTAGTGTAGTGTGTGCGTTTCCACTTGCAGAGGGGCCTGGCCACAAGGTGTGAGATGGCTGTTGCCAGAGCCTCCCAGGAATTCAAGAGACTTTGCCTCCTCTTTCTCAGGAGCGCTCCTTGATGCCTTTGCCGTCCTGGTTCTCTGCGGCAATATCGCCATGATAGTCCTTTGGCAGTCTGCCAGAGGCTGTAAGTGTACAGAGAATTGTGTTTTAATAGAAGGCTTTACCTCTGATACAGATTTAAAATGAGGAAGAAACTTTCTGTTCCTCAGCCAGAGCGAAATGCATTTTGCTTCTTGTGAAATGCTGGTGATTACAAGCTCATCTTACATAATTTTATTATTTTCAATTGCTGCCTGTCAATCTCGGGTGGTGGTTTCCTGGGAGCAGAAAAGAGGCACATTCTGGGCGATGATAAAAAAAAGGAAAGAAAAAAGAAGAAGTCACCTAGTCATTAGCAAATCGTACAGAAGTTTAGAAAGGAGAATAATTATCTTTGCAATGTGTTTAAGATAATCAGAACTTGCGTTTCGGAGTTAGACATGCAGAAGTGAACTGAACGCTGTTTAATGGCCTTTTAGAAAATGTATTTTCATTTTAACAAAGGGTTGCTATATTTAAAAAAAAAAGGGAAAAGAAGACTTCTAAATCTAATGAAGGAATTCTCTGGAATAACCATATTTTCAGAAATCGTTGACACTAGCGTGGTGGTCCACTGTCACGCCCACAAGAGGGCATTTTCTCATCAACTACCTTGAAAAGGATTTGTTTTCCAAAGAGGAGCTGGGAGGCCTGGAGGAAGGAGAGTGGTAATCAGCAGCAGGGATGGAGAGCCCCTGTGATTGAGTCGTATGTATGTTTCCTCCTCATACGTCCGTCCGGCGTGTGCGCGGTGCTCCGGCTGGGAGTTCTGCTCTCTGTGTTTACACATTCTTGTTTTAACGTCTTATTCCCAGAATGACTAGGCACCGAAGGAATCTTTTGTGGAAGTTCTCTCCAGATACAAGAGACCACATTTTAGCGCGAGGCCAGCCTCATCGATGACTTCAGTACTGAATTTGGTTTTCTAACATTTTAAGACTCTGGCCAAAGGCCACCAGCACAGCGACCTCTCCTCCTTTTCTATAGCTCCAGGTTCCTTCGTAATTTAACAGCTATTTCTTGAGCACCTACCGTGTGTCAACATTGAGCCCGGCTAAGACCCTATCCTCATGGAATGCACATTCTCAAGACAGAGACTTAAGATAGAAAAAGATAAATCAGTATTGGAGTATAATTTAGATAATTATAAATGCAGAACTGCCCCATAGGGTTTTCTAGCCATTAACCTTTATGGAAGCAGGTCACCAGGTCTTTCTCCTGTGGGGCCACTGGGTGGGTTCGAACCACCGACCTTCTGGTTAACAGCTGAGAACTTCGCTGGACTCACTCGACAGCACCTAACAACAGCAACATGAGGGTAATAATTGGGATAAGGAAAGGGGTGGTTATTTCAGATTGGGTAGTTAGGGATACTTCTCTAAAGGGTGACGGATAATATCTTAATTTCATTCAGTCCCCACCACTGCTAATTGGATTATAAATGTAATAAATCCTTTAAACTTTGTTTCTTTAAAAGAGTTAGTCGTGATTTTTTTTGCTTTTTTTATGGGGCATCAAATGTGATAAAAATGGGGAAAACATCGTGAGGTTGCCAGTTACTAATTTTTTAAACAACATTTAAAAAATTGCCATCTAGTCTTCAATCCATCATTTCAAAAACCAACACGTGATTTAACACCATTGTAGGAAAGATGTATTCCCGGAAGGTAGGATGTTTGAATACATTTAGTGTTTTAGAAAATTCACTACATCGTCTTGAGTTTTCTCATCTTCCATGGATGATGAGAACTTTATCATGGACTGGTTCTGGTTAGGGGTCAGCATTCGATTCCACAGGTCCTTTTAGAATTGTCGTCCACCCTTTCTCCAACCATGAGGACCAAGCAGCCACAGGTCCAATGATGGAGTCTCTGTTGGCACCTGTTCTGTAAGCCTGCCCAGTGCACAGCCGTACCGTAAGGGTGCAAGAGCTGAAGGTGGCACGCTGCTAGCCTTGTGGTTCCAGGAGATGTGGTAGGAAGGTCAACATGTGAGGCCAGTGCTGTCAGAGACCCACATGAGAGATTCTGAAACCAGGAGTCAAAGCACTACTTCGAACACGTGTTTTAGAGGTCCAGGGCAGTGTGGGCTGGGCAAATCAAAGAGAGCTTCATAGGGGAGGTGAGTCTTGAATATGAAGGGTGGGTAAGTTTGGGCAGATATAAGGAAGAGGATCATGAGATCACAGTGGGTGGTGTGTTCATTTTTCAGAGTTGATGTGGAACATATTTTGGTAATGAAAGTAACATCCATTGTATAAAATGTGGCAGGCATAAAGAAGAAAATAATAATAATCTTTAATAAATGTATTCCCAAGAGACGACTGTTGCTAATGTTATGTTTTCTTCCATCGTTTTTATTTTTTTTAATAGTAGCTGGGACCATATTGCATATGAAATTTTGCATCTCACTTTTTTGTTTTAGGGTGCGGTGAGCATTTTCCCATATCATTAGAAATTGTTCTTAAACTTGGCTTTTTAATAACTGCTTGGAACCCTGTGATGCCTGGGTTCTAATTTTCTCAGCCATTCCCATCAGCTTTTCCCTCCCCCCTCCCCGCCCCGCCCCACTATAACAGTGTGGTGGACATTCGTGTATATCATTTTGGTTCACCATTTTGGGGTCAGACAGATCTGACAAGACCTGGCAGTTCTGGTGGTAACATTGGGCACGTTCTCTTATCCACCAGGGCCTCTGCCTTTCAGATGTCAAATGCAGACGATAGCACCAACTGCACAGGGTGGTTGTGAGAGTTAAATGAGATTATGCTTTAGATAGTTCTAGAAATAGAATTACAAAGGTTCGGTCTTTTAAAAATCATGTAACTCTCCAATTATAAGGGTAATATTCTTTATGGAAATTTTAACAAAAAGAAACAGAAACACCGTGCATAATTTCATCACTCAGAGATAAAAACAATTACCATTTTAGAATCTATTATTTGTCACTTTTAACAGAATTTGGTTTTACTATATATATTATTTTTTCTCTTGCTTTTTCCCCCTCTTAACCTTGTATTGATTTTCCATCGTCATTATGCTTTCAGAAACATGGTCTTAAAATGCTGCATTTCATTATATTAATGTGCCATATTTTATTTAACTAATTTCTAATGTGTTCGTACTTAGTTAATATTTATGTAATTGTTTGCTATTATAAATAGCGTTGCAGTGTAGATTATGGAGCATAAATATATGTGGACATTTGGGATTATTCCCTTAGGGTTAATTCCTGGAACTGGAATTACCCAAGTCAGAGATCGGATCATCCTGAAGACGTTGCTCTGAATTGCCAGAAGGCTGTGTTATTTTTCCCTCCCACGAACAGCAGGTAAACGTCCATTTTACCCAACTCTTACCTATTATCATTTTCACAAGTATCTTGGCCGATTGGCTGGATGAGTAATGGTATCTCATGGCCTCAGTTTGTACTTCCTTGATTACCAGTGGGCTTGAGCATTCGTTCTGCCTTTATTGACATTCCTGCCTTCTGTTTTTCAATTTATATTCTTCTTTTTCTTATTGATTTGTAAGAGCTCTTTATGCATAAGAGGATATTAACCTTTTTGGTGTACTGTTGGAAATATGTCTCCCAGCTTGTCATTTGTCTTTTAAATTCGTTTATGTGGCAGAAGTCTTTGATTTGCTGTAGTTCTGTTTATCAGCCTTTTTTACTCTGCCATTTCCTCTTGTTTTCATGCTTAGAAAATCCTTCTCCACCCTGACTTGAGCTATCTATTCATTTATATTTTCCTCTATTTGTTTCATTTTATAGATTCAACCTTTTGTCCAGTTCTGAGTTATATTATTTTGTGTTATGAGATAGGGATTTAATTTTTTTTTTCTTAGTAGTTATCTAATTCTTCCAATTCTGTTTTTTGAATGATTTTTCTTGCCCCCAACTTGAAATGCTGCCTCTCTCATACACTAAATTATTGTATAGGCTACCATGTGTTTCCTGGCCAGCATGCTCCATTTTTCTGTGTGACCTAATGCTGTATCATGTTATTTTAATTACAGAAGCTTTTATATTGCGTTTTCAAATCTGATACTACAAATCAAGGAATCCCTGTGTAGTGCAAACGATTAATACACTCAGCTGCTAGTCGAAAGGTTGGAGGTTTGAGTCCACCCAGAGGTACCTCAGAAAAAAGTCCTGGCCATCTACTTCCGGAAAATCAGCCATTGAAAACCCTACGGAGCACAATTCTACTCTGACACACAAGGGGTCGCCATGAGTTGGAATCGACTTGAGCAGCAATTGGTTAACTACAAACCTATCCTCATTATTATTATTTTCCAGAATACTTTTGGCTACTATCTCTGACTCATCTGATAACCCATACAAACTTTAGAATCCTTTTGCCAGGTAAAAAATATCTTGTTGAGATTTCTTAGATGATATATACATGAATTAGATGATTCTGCAAACTGATTTATAAAGAATTGACATCCTGACTACAATATTGGGCCTTCTCATCCAGGAACATGGCATTCCATTTATTCTCTCTCTGTTTAAGTTTACTTTCATATCTCTCTGAAAACATTTGTGGTCTTCTTCATGGGACCTCTGTACTGTTCTTAGAAACTTCATTCCTAGATGTTACATGCAATAGAGTGAGGTCTTTTTGCCCGTTGTGTTTTCTAATGAGTTATTACTGATAAATAAGAAAGCTGTTGATTTTTATGTATTTATTTTGTACCTTGACAGGTTTTTGAACTTTCTTATAGATAGAACTTTTTCAGGGCTTTGGAAACATGCTGACAGTTTTACAAAAAGATTGTGTGGCCAGTGAGGTCAAGGAGAGCTTGGATTTTAATTTTTAAGAATCTCTGTTAATTTGGAGGAAAATGGCATCTTATTGTGTCCATTACTTTGGACATGTTATCAAGAAGGACCAGTCCCTGGAAAAGGATATCATGCTTGCTAAAATAGAGGGTCAGTAAAAAAGAGGAAGATCCTCAACAAAATGAATTGACATAGTGGCTGCAACAATGGGCTCAAACATAGCGGGGATTGTGAGGATGGCACAGGACCAGTCAGTGTTTTGTTCTGTTGTGCATAGGGTCACTATGAGTCAGAACCGAATTGATGGCACTTAACAACAACAACAACATTGTGTCCTATGTACATTTTCAATGAAACTTGTTTCAGACTCTAAGCCAGAGTTGAGTAATATTGTTTCTTCAGGGCGTACAAGCTCAGCATGCAGCGATGCTTGTATGCAGGCCTGTCCTGAAGCAGTAGACAGTTATGGTGGTTCTGATGTGCTGAAGAACCCAATCTGCAGGTAAGAGTTTGGGGTGCACAGCCCTGCCTTGTAGGGAGAACAGGAGGCGTTAATCATAAAAATGATTTGGGAGCTAGCTCTGGACATAGATACCAGACTGATTGGATGGAATCTGCTGTCGTTAATGCTAGGTTTAATTTCACCCAGATGCATACTCATAGCCACACAAAACTGAATGTGAAGAAACAGCCAGACAGCGCTTGTACCACTCTTGGTCCCTGAAGGATACTCAAGGCTTCCATTTCCAGTACAAAGACAGCCCCTTAAAGTGAGCAAAAAGGAGAAAAACCAACCAGAAATATGACTGTAATATTGAGGCACTTCCTTCTCAGCAGCTGTACCAAGCTCACGTTACATTGCCATCTTCTGCAAATGAAGGCCCTATATCAGTGATGAGAAGGAGCGGATTTCTGCTACCCTGATTCTCCCTAGCATATGGCTGGGGGTGGGGGCGGAATCTCCCCACATCCCCACACAGACGGCGTGTGAATGTACCGATGGCATGCGTTTCCTCCGTTGGAGGAACAACTCATCTTTTACTCCTTGCTTTTTATGCCAGTTTGGGAAGGTTGTTTTTCTCCCGCTGGAAAATCTTCCTCAGAAGGAATATGTTGCCATCAGCATTTCCTCCGTGTTGTCACTATCTCCTAAGAAGCCAGACTGTAAGGCAATACGTCTTCCTTCAATAAAACCAAACCCATTATTCGTGGCCCAACAAATATTTGAGTGCCTTCTGTGTGCCAGGCATTGTGCTTGGGGTTGGAATTCGACAGTGAGTAAAAACATGCCTGGATCTTTCTCTTGAGAAGCTTATAGTCTAGTGGAGGAAACAAACGTTTATCGGCTAAGTTCAAGCACCAATAAATACCATGAAATAAGCTATGTTGTTGTTAGTTGCTGTTGAGTCGGCTCCGACTCCTGGTGCTCTTGTGTATAACGGAACTGAACGTTGCCTGGTCCTGCACCATCTTCACGATCGTTTGTATGTTTGAGTCCGTTGTTGTAGCTATTGTGGCAACCCATCTCAGTGAGGGTTTCCCTCGTTTTCACTGACCCTCTACCAAACACAATGTCGCTTTCTAGTGATGGGTCTTTTCTGATGACACATCCAAAGTAAGCAAGCCAAAGTCTTGCCATCCTCGCCCTAAGGAGCATTCAAGCTGTATTTCTTCTGAGACTGAATTGTTCATTGTTCTGGAAGTCTGTGTATATATATTCAATATTCTTTGCCAGCACCACAATTCTAATACATTAATTCTTTTGTCTTCGTTTTTCATTGTTCAGTTTCCGCATGCATATGAGGTGATTGAAAAGGCCATGGCTTGGGCTAGGCATACTTTAGTCATCGAAGTGGTGTCAACGTGATTTGAGAAAGAAGCTGTACTGTGTTATTATGGAGAGGAACCATACTTCGTCTTGGATTCAGGGAGGAGGTGATAACTGATCTGAGGTTTAAAGGCCTTGTTAGCCTTAGGCTTTAAAGGGTGAGTTGAAGAGGGGAAATGGATGATGCATTCCAGGCAGAGGGCACAGATGTACTGTGGCCCTAGGGTAGGAGAAAGTATATCATGTTCAAGAAAAGGAGAGAAGGCCAGGATAGCTGGAGCTGAGAAAGCAAGGAGGAGAGTGGCACAGGATGAGGGCAGAGAATTAGGCAGGGAGAGACCATGTCATCCACATAACTTACTCTTTATGGCAAGAGCAATGGAATAACTTTGACACCCATAAGGGGTTACAGTTAGGAGACAATTGCAGAAGTCCAGGCGAGAGTTGATGGTAGCAGCTTGAACTAAGGTGAAGGAGAAAAGCCAATGGGTATGAAATATTTAAAAGGCAGAGTTGGCAGGCCTTGGTGGTGGGTTGGATGTGGGGAGGCAAGGGAGAGAGATACATTAAAGATGATGCCTGGATCCCTGGTTTGAGGAACTGGATGGATGGTAGTGCTGTTGATGGTGTTCAGAACATGGGTCAGGAGTCAGGTGTGTTGAAGAAGATCTGAGTTTGGTTTAGGACTGAGTGTAAGAACTCCTGAGACATGTGGTGGTGGCAGGTAGGCTGTGTGGGTCTGATTCTTGCTCAGAGGAGAGGTCAGGGCTAGAGATGAAAATTTTGAGGAATCATCCAAATTAGATTCAGGAAGAATGATCTTAGTGATAAGGGGCAAGGTGTTGGGCCAGTTGGGCCAGGCAGCCAAACCCAATACTCTTGGAATGTCTTGTCAATTGTTGCTCCTACCACACTCTGGCTTCCAGAGCCTGGTGCTTTCCCAGGTAAGGAGGAGGACATTCTCATGTGTATCCTTCAGTATACGCTGGCTGAGTCTAGCTAGAGGTAATAAAAGAAGCATAAACACAGAGAAACCATGCATGTAAACACTCCTCTGTAAAGTCTTGATTGCCTCCCAGGCTCATAGTTCCCACCCTTTGATGTAAGTCTCTGCATAAACAGATGGTACCAGGAGTCTCTTCTGCCCCCTCCTTCTTCTGTCCCCAGCCTTCCCTTCCTCCCCTATTCCTTCATTTCATGAATAATGAGCCTTAAAATACAGCGCCCAATCATTTTGTTACATGGGCCAATTTTTTACACAAACTAATGTTCAGAAGAAAAATAAGTTTGCTTCAATTTGAGATCATTTATATAGTCATATGCTCAATAAATATTTGTTAAACACCTACTTTGTGCCAGACACAGCAACATGAATAAAAATGGTGAAGAAAACATGGTCATACCCCTCCCAAGGAACTTCTCATCTAGGGGAGGAGACAAAGGACAAAAAAGATGGAATTATAATGTGGATGTGACAAACACTAAAATAGGGGGATATCCAGAATCTCATATGAGGCCAGGTGAGGAAGAAGTTTCCTCACGGGAGCTGGGGAAGACTAGGGCGAACGGATGAGCGCCATTACAAAGGCCGGGGCAGGTGGTGTGGGCATTCTAGGTGGAAGAAACAGATGTGTAAGAGCAGATATTTGGGGAATGTGAAGTGGTTTCCATGACTGGAATGTAGTGTGTATGTGTTGGAAATGTGTATGTGTGTGGTTGGGTTAGGGTGGCGAGGGAGAAGGGGTGTGACATCTAAGCTGCTGAGGTGGGCAGCATCCAGGGCCTTATGAAGAGAGTTGGGAGGTCATATCAGATTTCCTTTTGTTGTTTGTGCTGGAAGAGTTTTCTCAGCCTCATACATTTCTGCTGCCAGGAGATGAGCAGAGACAAAAATATCCTTATTCTTCTTGCCTTGGGAAATGAAAGACTGGACTGGAATCTTAACAGGTACTGCTGGTTCTGCCTTCTCTCCTTCCCACATGTGAAAATGGCAGCTCCCAACATCAGCAATGTTGAGTGACTTGTTCTGAGGGTCCCTTTGGGCTGTCTTGGCAAAGCTAAGTTTCAATCTGAGTCACTTTGCCCTGTGATTGGGTGCAGTCTGATAATAGCCGGAGGAGCCAAAGTTTTATGTCATGGATGTTTTCCAACTCACACTCTCATTGGAATGATCTTTAATTCCCATTAGTTTGCTAAGGAGCATCTTGCTTCCAGGCTCCTAAGGAAATGTCATGGGGGCTCTGACCTAGGGTAGCTAAGCTTCTTCCAGCACCTTTGAGCAGATTTAGGGGCTGAGTTGCTGTGGGGTCATCGAGTGACCAGATCTCACTGCGATCTGCTTGGGATTGTTGAGGAAATTCAGAGGAGAAATAGAAATAAATCCATGCCATAGCTCCAAATTCAGTACCCAAACCGTGTGTATGAGTTCTGGACCAGACCCTCAAAAAACCCAAAGAAACCCATTGCCATCAAGTTGATTTTGACTCATAGCTACTTTGCAGGATAGAGTAGGATTGCCCCATAGGGTTTCCAATAAGCAGCTGGTAGATTTGAACTGCTGACCATTTATTTAGCAGTCAAGTGTTTGACCCTCACCAGCTCTTTATTGAGTGCCTTCTGTGCACCCAGTCCAGTTGTACGTAAGTGTAGAAGCATGTTGGCAATAAGGCAGACAGGGGTCAGCATTGCTGACCTGTGGCCTGCCAAGATCAAGGCTTAGCTGATATATATAAATGGGCTATATTATGCAGCGTGGACTGAATTGCCCTCTAAGGCTGGGGTAAGGTGGTAGGACCTGAGCATCAACATCTTGAGGAAAAGAGGGCCTGGGACACCCAGAGCTAATGAGAGAGCTATGAGAATCAGAGAGAGTGGAGATTTCTGTGGGCTAGGGGCATCCAAGAATGCCTCTGGGCACCTCAGCCTTACCACAAGACTTTCACAGGTTCTCTCACAACTTTCCATTCTGCATTTTGGTAGAGGGGAGCGGGGGGCGGGGGGGGGAGGAGCGGTACCATGCTTGAGCCATCATGTGGCACAGGCCTGCTCATGGGTCAAGGGCAATGCTGCAAACAGGCGGATCAGAGGAGGCTGGCCGGGTGGCCCACGTGATACTCTAAAGACCACTTATGTCCTCTTCAAGAAGCTCGTGACTCAAGTACCCTCTCCACAAATAGGAAAATGGCAGGTGTTGGGCCCATCGAGGGAGATAACTGGTTGGGGCATCCTTCTCCCTCTGCTTCTGACTGGCTGTTTCCAAGTCACTTTTAATGTAGTAAACCACTGCTTGTCACTTTGTCAGATGTCCTGTGCTCTTAAGTGTGATTCACACACTGGATGTTTTTGACACTTGAAGATTACTTGGTTCTTTGGGCAATTTTCTTGTTTGCCTTCAGGAAAATGCCTAAAGTTCTCTATTTCATTTGGGGGAAGGTGAGGCCCAGGATGCATGTAATGAACTGGTTGAACTACAAGGTGTTAGACCTGGTGAGCTGAGGTGTGTCTGAGATATAAGGCTTTTGCTACTAGAAAGATCAAGGCAGCTCCTAGACCTCGTGTTAGGGATCATTTGGAAGTAAAGATAATTCATTTGCGGAGTCACACTGGCATCAGGTTGGCAGATGAAGCCTATCTCCATGAAGAGGCCAATCCTGGGACCAGCTGACAGGTGTGGTGTGGGGGCAGTTGGGTGGTACCAAGCTGACTGGTTCTATCCCAACAGCCCCCACATGCTGTGTGATCCTTTTTTCCTCTGTGGCAAAGGATTGATCACTCCAGACTCCTAGACACGGTTGTCATGATATTGTCCTGTCCACACACTGAGCCAGGACTGCTATTACTAAGGAGAAGCTAATTAAGAATTCGTGTAATTATTGACTTACTTATTAAGATTCACCTCCTTCTTCCCCACCCCATGCCAAAACTGAATGAACACCGCTGGGGGGAACAGAAGAATGACCTGTCCTTACCATGAAGGAAACCATTGGCCTGATGGGGACCACCACAGATTCATGGCCCTGTAGTACTTGACTCAAAATGTTTGTTAATTTATTAGTTCTCTATTTAAACTTCCATGACTCTCAACCAAAACCTAGTGTCTGAACTTGACATTCAAGGGCCTCGGTTTGTTCCTAACCACCCCTTTCCCTTCCCTTTGTATTGTTTCCCTCCCTACCTCTAGGTTCGAGGTAAGGTTTGGGGACCCTGCTCTGGGGTAAGGTAGTATCCGGCAAAGATATATTAAGCTGAGGCGGTCTTTGGTAAATGTAAGGTGATTTCCCTTTGCACAGGATCTGAGAAGAGGCTGCAGTTCTTATAGACACAGACACCTGCGAACCCCATGCCTTAGCTCCCTTAGCACTTCAAGCTGTGGTGTTCCCCGGAATGGAGTCCACTCCATTAAAGGACCAGAAAACAGGACTCTCAAAGACAGGATAAAGGATTAGGGATAATTTCATTTTGGAAGAAGGAGGCTGAGGAGGGACTTAATTGTCTTTGAAGGATCCTTGTGTGGAGGAGAGAGATGAGATCTCCATCTCACTGGGAGAGAGAAGACAAAGTAGGTCTCAAATCAATGATCCAAGTTTGCGGCAGTTCGTTAGGGACGCCTCGTGCCTGGCAGGGTTTGGGGAGATTGGGCAGTCAGGGTGGGCAGCTCTGGGGGGCCATGGGGAGCTGTGCAGGCAGCTGTGTTTGTGTGGAGTATGGTATGGGAGAAAGAAGAACCTCGGCTTTCTCGAAAGAAAAATCTAAAAAGCAAGGAATTAATACCGATGGTAGAAAATATAAGACCTCAGGCAGAGAAGAGAGCCCCAAGTGCTGGGGAAGCTGGGCTGAAGGGAGTTGAGAAGATGAGCAAAATTTTTAAATGCAGGAAACAAGATGCGACGAGTGGATAGCAGCAGAGAAGGATTAGCCAACAGGCACAGTAAGCATGGTGCTTACCTTGCTTACCCCAGATCATCTGTAGTGAACAATTTCACATTTTTTCAGCACATCAACGATTCTGCTTCTAGGTTTGGCTGCCATCTGTTTCTCTCTCAAACCCACAGCACCTTCCTGCAGAATCAAAGCCTCTTTTCAAATGTACAGTCCCTGACAGGGGCAGATGACCCAGTAAGCACGAGTTTACTTATGCTTACTTACTGAATTGTAGTGAACAATTTCACATGGGTTTTTGGTGAAACCCATGTGAAATCATTCATCACGGATTAGTAAGTCAGTAAAAGTAAGCCTGTGGTTACCTTGCTTACAGGGTCATCTGCCCCTGGATAGCAGTGAGAATAAAGGGCAGAAGTGGGTGTGTGCTGACCATATCCTATAGACTGAGTAGAAACCATCACAGCAGAAGTACAGAGCTCATGGGGGGGGGGGGAGCAGGAGGTTAGATGGGGCCAGAGGGGTTGGTTTTAACCTCTATCCACAGACAGTGGGAACCATTGCCGATGCTGTTGCAAGAGAGTGACCCACTGTGGGGCTCCCAATTCTGATGTGTAACCCCTTGACTTTGGGGAGGCACGATAGTGCAATCCCAAACCCCACTCCGCAGAGCACTGCCTGTCTCAGATTGGTCTACAGCAAAAGGAGAAAAATACACACAGTGCGTAGTGAGTTTTCCCTTTTTCTTTTCTTTTATAATTAGTTTTTTGATTATGGTAAGAATATATATATAACCAAAAAAATGCCCTTTTAACATTTTTCACAACTATGATTCAGTAACGTTGATTCCTTTCATCATATCATGCAACCATCACCACTGTCTGTTTCCACATTCGTAGTGAGATTTTCTAGAACTAAATGTATTCCATTTGAATTGCTGTCCTTTATTCTAAGATTATGTTCTATCAGTCACGATTCTTAGCAGCAAGCAACAGAAACTAATTCTGGCTGATGGAAGCAGAAAAGGAATTTATGAAGAGGATATTAGGCAGCCCAGAGTTTCCAGGAGGGTGGTGAACCAAGCTTAGAGTCCACTCAGTCAGGAATGACAATCAGTCATGACCAGAACTGGCCAAGTGAGGACTCCACCACTGCTCACCTGGGCACAGACCTCCAGCTGGTACCACCACCACCATTGACTCCAGACAGTGGATGCTGTTACTACTGCCACCCGTGCCTGAGTGGACTCTGCACCATCTTCCTTCTTTGCATCACTAGCTTCTGATTGAAAGTGTGGGCTGATGAGCGCAATGGGTGGAGTGAGGGAGGCAAGTGTGTTCGCGATTTTCAGCTTCTACAGTGGACCATGGACTTTGTCTCCTAAGGAAGGGGATTCCTAGACAGAAGGCAGAGCTTCAAGTACTCAGCAATGCCTTCTGCTGCCTTTTATTACCTTTATCACTCTGTATTGGTTTATTCGTCTTTCCCCTCATCTAGACTGTGAGCTCCTTGAGGGCGCCTAGCGGACACATCAGAAGCACTTGTTGGAGGAGTGAACGATCCGCACCCTCCATGGTTTGGTCCTGCCCACTGTAGCAACAGGCGTTCCAAAGGAAGAGGCCTTAACCTTCCAGCTTACTGTCTTGCCTGACTCCTCTCCCCACCCCACCCTACTCCCACACTCCTCATTGGTACCCAGGGCTTGATCCTTAGTCTTGGTTGCTATTCACCCTATATGGGATGGAGCGTGCACAGGTGCTGTTGGGGCCACCCATTGGAAGGGCATGTCCCAAGGCTGGCCATCCCCAGTTTGGTCTGGGGGCAGATCTCTTCCTTCTGCCCCTTCCAAGCTACCTGTGGCCTGCAGAAAGACAACATGGGAAGCTCCAAGGGGCCAGCAGATCGAGTACTTTTGTTTCAGAATGTTAGACTTCAGCATGATTTAGTGCCCTGGCATTTCTGAGCTAGTTTACAGTGATCAGGCATTTGTTAATGTTCACTTTCTCCTACACGGACTGTTGCTGACACAGGAACTTTCTTTGTTGATTAGATTTCAGCCCTGTGCTAAACAGTAACCACTGTGGGGTACTAGGAAAAGCATGGACTCCAGCAGCTACAGAAAAGTCGTGAGCGTGGATGCCTGCGCTAGCATTAGCTAACTTTGCTAGTGACTTAACCCCTCTGAGTCTCGTTTATTTCCACCATGAAACAGGGATAACGATACCTTCTACTTTGGGGTTATCGTGAGGATTCATCGTGAGAAAATATGTAAAGCACAGTGCTTGACTCATAGTATGTGCTCAATATATACATTTATTCCCTTTTCCCTGACTTTTAGTGCCCATGATAGGTCTGTCTTGTTGGAGCATTTATTCCAGATAGTACCTGATGATAACTTTCATTGTAGAGGAATATGTATGCAATGCAATGAATGGGCTTTTCTTTTCTTCTGAGGTTAAAATGCATTGCTGCTTTTGCCTCCTGTCCTGTCACATCCCCCATTCATATTTTGTTTAGATTCTAGAGTTGTAGACTACAAACACTAGTAGGGTAGCCTACTGACAAATTAAAATGGATGGCATCAGAAAACTAGACTTCCAAATTCCTAGGTGGAGACAGGTAGCTGCCATCGAGTCAACCCAACTCATGGTAGCTTTATGTACAGCGGGATGACACGCTGCCTAGTCCTGTGTCATCCTCACCATAGCCTGATGTTTGAGTCCATCATTGTGGCTATTCTGCTGCTCCATCTCACCAAGGGTCTTCCTTGCCCTCACTGGCCCTCTACTTCACCAAACATGATGTCCTTCTCTAGCGATTGATCCCTCCAAAGCAAGTGATGTGTTCAAAGCAAGTGAGTCAGACAGTGTTCTGTTGTGATCCATAAGGTTTTCATTCACTAATTTTCAGAGGTAGATCGCCAGGCCTTTCTTCATAGTCTTAGTCTGGAAGCTTCACTGAAACCTGTCCACCATGGGTGACCCTGCTGGTATTTGAAATACAGCATCACAGCGACAGGTAAGCCACCACAGTATGACAAACCAGGAGATGGGTGATGGTCTAAATTCCTAAGCCAGTATTATTCACACAAAAAGAAGAGTTTTCAGTCTTGTGACTTGAAATTTTGAACCCTGCAGATACTTGTCCCACCCCATGACTACCCCAAACTGATCTCTTTTTTTCTCCCTTTCTTGTGTCATTTATGCCATGTTAGGAGTCAGTGGAGGCTGAGGTCTGGAGAATGCTCCCTGTCCTTCCTGGTACACTTCTAGCTGGCTGGGTTTTGGTTGGGGGAGGTCACAGCCACAGCTTGACCTGCTGGGTGGTCTACTGGCCCTCGCTCTTCTGTGGGAGCCCGGACTGTGTCTGGATCTCTGTCAGCCGGTATGACTGCGTGCAGCAGTGTGACTCCCCTTCTCTATCCCTCTTGCTCCGTGCTTGGCTGAGATCGAAAAGCCAGCTCTGAGCATGAGAGCAAAAAGGCTGGAGGTGGCCTGGGCCAGCCCCAGGAGGCCATTCTTCCTACAGCTCCAGGGAATGGCGCCATCACTGGGACTCCTTAGAGAGCAACAGCTGATTTATCTCCTCTTATTCACTCTGGACTTGGATGTTTTATGTTATTTCCAGGCGTCTTCTCAATTTCATTCTAAAAATATGTCTTCGTTCTCTTCAGAACAGATTTTTAATTGCCCTTTCCCTGAAACATGTTGAGCAAAATTATTCTTCAGGGTAACAGTGTCCTTAATAAGGAGTCCAGTTTTCAGTTCAGTGCCTGAGGCTCCACGTTCAAGCAGAGCTGAAGGGGTTTCTGGTCAGTCTACACTTTGGGCTGTGGTCGGTTTCTCCACTTTGACCTTCTCTTTAATTCAGCATGTTCTATTACTGGCTTATAGGTAATTTGTTGACAGGGAAGGATTTGGGACCAGTCTATTGTTCTGGGATTTGGGCTCTTGTCCCAGTTCCCCTGTTGCCTGGCTGCGTGACTTTTCACAACCCCCTTCTCCTCTCTGAGCCTCAGCTGTCTCATATATAATGTGTCACAGAGGCTAGATAAGCACTTCCCAAGTTTTTCACCTCATGGTGCATGCGCAGAATAAAATTTTCTACACACTGAGGTACAGGCTACCCATGGTGACTGGCCTGGAGGCCCTGACTGCCCCAAGGCCTGAGGGAGTCATGTGTCAGCACACAGTTGGGAAACTCTGGGCCAGATGATCTTGAAGAGCCCTCCCACCCCAGCTCGGACTGTATCTCCTCCAGTCCACTCGTTGCTCTTTGACCATCTTTGACTACCCCATCTATGTAAAAAAAAAAAAAAAAAAAAAAAACCAAACCCACTGCCATCAAGTCAAATCGATTCCAACTCATAGTGACCCTATAGGACAGAGTAGAACTGCCCCATAGAGTTTCCAGGGAGCACCTGGCAGATTCAAACTGCTGACCTCTTGGTTAGCAGCCGTAGCACTTAACCACTACGCCACCAGGGTTTCTATATAGTAAAGGTCAATTCCTTAATCAATTCAAAGCTGACCACAGTTGGAGCTCATCCAACATTTTGTTTGCCCTTTGATACCATTTCCTCACCTTCCTTGCTGCCTCCAAACTGATGTTGTTATAGCCACCTTTCACCTGGAGTCCTCTCTTTGAGGAAACCCTTGTGGTTACAGTTCCAAGGGAACTCTGCACCAGCTGGCTTCGGGGACCGGATTGTCCCATCAGCACCCTCCCTGCCAACAGTAGATGTTCAGGCATCTTCGTCTTGATGCTCTACCAACAAGGGACTGCTACCCTCTCAGTCCCAGCCTTTCTTTTTATATTTTCGTATTTTTCTTTTTGTTACCAACTGAAGGATAGTGTATATTTTCTGGTAAAAATTCCAAAGGAAGAAAGTCCAGTGGGCTTAACTCACCCCCATTGCCCCCACCAGGAAGAGTGCTTTGTACCCCGGCATCTCTGTAGAATGTCTGCAGGACTGTGTGTTGACTGCCTTTAGGTCAAAGGCCCATCTCTATACCTACCTGTGTCCTCCCTTGTTCCAGTAATGGCCTAGGGCCACAGCCCTCAGCAGGGGGTTCTGGACAGGACACTGTCTTAGAAGAGTAAGGTGGAGGAGGCGCCATGAGTGGCATATGTACTGATCTTCCTGTCATTTCTCCCACCTAAACCCTACCCAACCTTCAAGCCCCAGCATAAACCCATGCCCTACAGGACACCCTGTCTGGTTTTTCCTTTTCTTTTAACAGTCAACAGATATCCCCAGAGAGACTGGGCCAAGCCTTGATCCAGATGCTTTTATTAGATATTTTCTTACTTAATTCAACCCTCATAACAACCTTTGGGAAGTAGGTATCACTACATTCCCTCTTTACAGGTAGGGAAACTGAGGCTTAGAGAGGTTTGGTGGCTCACTCAGTGTAGCCAAGGCTTAAGCCCACCCTTGTGGTTCCCATCCAATGTCCTTTCCATCATAATCCAGCTCCTCTGAACTCCTCCAACCCTTGTTGTCTGTTATACACTAGACCATTGCAGTCTGGCTTGTGGCATCTCCTGGGCTGGCCTGCGTTGTGGCGGATCTATGGTTTTTCTGTTGCTGGAGGTGTGTCTACTCCCTCATCAAATTAGATGGTCAGCCCTTGGAGGTTAGGATGGGGGCACCATCAGGGCTTTCCTATCGAATGGAAGTAAATGGAGGTCAGATTCTTGGCAATCTCCACCTCTGCTCCTATTCTTTGCCCAGCTGTTTTCTCCTCGAGGGACAAAGTGAAGGATTTCTGGAGCAAAGTGTATTATGCCTGTCCCAAATGTTAGGAAGGAAGTTTTAGCCGTGTGTGTGTGTGTGTAGGTAGGCAGGCAGGGCCTGTGCCTGTGCCTGTGCGTGTGCGTGTGTGTGTATAGGTAGGCAGGCAGGGCCCGTGCCTTGAGCTCCTGACAGAAGACGCTGTGATCCCTCCAGGAGGCCTGTAATTTCCCATTCAGTACCAAGCCCGTGAGGGATCCAGTCACTCGCCCACACCTCCATCGGTAAAATGCCAACAAGCCATTTATGTCCCTGATTCTTAGAAAATGAAAACCTCAAGCCATTCAACAAAAGCAGCCTCTGAACGGTTCTTGCAGATTTGCATTCCAGGACCTTGTGGGCTGGCCTCTGAGAACTGGGGGTTCTGCAGGGACCCAGGCCAGAGCCCAGAGGGTAAGCAGAACTGCTTCTGAGGCCACAGTGGCCATTCTGGGGTTTGTCTGGAAGTGAGCTGTGCCTAGAGACAAGTGTTGCTTCTCCTGGTACCTTGCCGGGGTCGGGGAGGACCTGGGAAGAATTAGAGAAGGATTCACTTTAGAATGGGTTAGTTCTCCTGCTGGATCAAAAGATGTATAGGAGCAGTCCCGAGGAGTGTGTGTGTGTGTGTGTGTGTGAGAGAGAGACAGAGAGAGACAGAGAGAGAGAGAGACTGTAGCCCAAGGGAATGCAGCCTGATATTGTGCCTTTGGAAATGTGTTTGAGAGGGATAGCAGTGAGGGGCTTTTCTGGAGGCGGTACTGGTACTCTCTTCTAGCATTATCTAAGGCAGGAGGGGCCTTCAGTGTGGGTGAAGTGTGCAGAGGGCTGGACAGAGTGTGCAGGGGTGGTTCACACTGTGGCTTCGAGCCGAAGGCCCCAGCTACGGTAGTGGGTTTGGCTGGGTTCCACAGGTAGTCTCCCAGGAAGCTGTTTGGGTCATGGGGAGTGTTTTTTGCCAGCCTGCGTATTGTTTCTTTGTTCTCTGGGAATGTGAAAGCTTGTGTGATTCTCCTAAACTGCCAGGCTGAGGCGGAGGCAGTCCAGCCTCCTCTGGGGCTGTGGGAGGTATCTGCTTGCTGCCATAGGCAGTGTTTGCTGAGCAAGGAGAGGCCCCTGCATGCCAGCCTCACTGGCTGACCTCTTCTGGGCCAGCTCCTCATGCCCCAGGGCACATCTTTCCACAGACCGGGCCCCTTCTGCCCTGACTGAGAGAGCTGCCCTCCTAGGGGTTCTCCAGGGCTCTGTTTGCTCTTGCCTTCAAATCCTCTTTGAGAACTTCTTAAGCAGCTGCTGAATAGATGCCTTTCCTCTCAGATTCCCAAATGACTTACAGAACTCTAGACCTATGTTTTCCTCAAAGGGAAATGGCCTCTGTGATTTCTGGAATGTCTGATTCCCCTAGAGTCCCTGGGTGGTGCAAATAATTAACATGCTCAGCTGCTAACTGAAAGGTTGAAAGTTTGAGTCCACCCAGAGGCACCTAGGAAGAAAGGCCTGGTGATCCGCTTCCAAAAAATCAACCATTGAAAACCCTATGGAGCACAGTTCTATTCTGAAACATATGACTTGGAATTGACTCTGTGGCAACTGGTGTTTTTAATACTTGGGGGCTTGTTGCTGGTGGTGGGAACAGCCAGGAGAGGTCCAGCCTCAGAAAAGGGGAGGTGGGGGCTCATGGACTTTCATCTAGTTCTTCACTAGCTAGGGTGTGTTGGAGCTTGCTCTCCCTCCTGGGCCCTGGCTTGTGCTCAGGGACCGACCTCCGAGCTCTCTGCCTGGGAGTGTCCTAGTCAGGTAACTCATGCACAGCTACTTCCCCGGCATGACCCAGTCTCAAGCAGCAGTGAATCTGAAGCCACAGCACATCCCTCTCCCTGAAGAATAATGCAGAGCTTTGGTATGGGTTCCTTCAAAAGGGATGCCACGTATAACATCCCCAAGGCGAAGCCCAAATCTTTGGAAACTTTTCATGTCCTGGAAGTTTCCCAGTTCAGACCACTCGTCCAGACCCCTCCCTTAGCCCACTCACCGTGTATAGCACCCTCACAGATGCATCCACTCTCCTCCTTCTCTTCTCCCTTCCGTGTCCTCCACCCTTCACACCCACTGCAGCCCTGACATGCCCCCCGACACACACACAGCTCCCTGAAGGACAGTTCGTGTCACTTGCCCCACCACTCCCTCTCCAACGAACAGTAGGTAGAATCGACACTTCCAGAACAAGTGTCTGGGGCTCCATGTTGTTAAAGGTAGTAAATGAATCCGCTTCAAAAATACATGTTTTAAAAGTCATTAAATAATTCTTTACATAATTTCCCCTTCAGTGGAACTCTGGGAGCCTCTGAGCGAGTGTGTATCGTGTGGGATTGCAGGATAGTTAATGGCCATCAGACGATTGGGCTCCACCAAGTAGCTCATCACTTTGGCTCCCTTTAACTGCTATATACTTTTAAATTTGTTTTCTTATTTGTCACAGATGGTTTTATTTATAGCCAAAGTGGACTATTGGTTAAAGACAGGAAACATGAAGAACATTTATGTTGAGCCATCCCAAAAAGGAGCCCAAGAATGAGAATTCTGCAAATTTGCCTCAAGGTCATTTTTGTCACATGCATACATTGTGATCATCTGATCCAAATTCTTATATAGGTCATCTGAATGTCTTTAGCACATCAAATGAAGAGGGAGAAAGAACAGAGCCAGAGCGGGGGAGAAAATTTTACCTAGCTTGCCTTCTTATTGATTGGCAGTGAAAATGATTACCAGCAGTGTGCTTTCTTTGAAGAACATACAAATACCTCTCTGAATCCTCCTTTATCTTATCATTTAGAAATAGCATATGAACATTACAAAAATAATGCAGTTGGTTTTTTGTTTTTTTTTTTTCCAGCTCAAAATGTAAGAATTCTAAGGATCGGGTCACAAAAACAGTTTTTTAATCTATTTTTGAAGCTGATGCACATAATTAAATTTCAATTATGTTTTAAATATATGTTGGTCCCAAAACCAAAATGTCATTTTTTATTTGTCAATAAATCAGTCTTTCCCAACACAACTAATTTAAAGGAAAGGAAATGTTCTGGATAATTTGTTAAATGGAGAAACGTTGAAATATGTCTTTATATCTAATGAACGCTATTAAAAATTGTCTTTTGATGCTCATTTAATATAATCTTTGAATAATATACTCATATAAAATATTTAACTAAAAATCTGTTTTTCCAAAAGCCATGCAAAAATGATAAAATGATTTTTTTTTTTTTTTTTGTCTAATTGTATGGGGTTTGCAAAATTATAGATTACTGTGAACAGGGTTCATTAGTCAAAAAACATGGGACATTCCGATCTAGAGACACAAAACCCAGAAACTGGGAGCAAAGAGCAGGGGCCAGGGAAGAGGGGTGAGCCAGGGTGGTGAGGGTAGGAGGGTCCGGCCCAGCGTGATAGGGAAGGCGAGGCTGTCTCCTTGGGCTCTGACAAATCCCCCCCACACATCCAAAACCCACCAGATCTGACCTCCATAGCAAGTGCCCAAAGCTCCCCAGAGGTGGAGGTACTTTTTGGTGACGTGTTTACCTCTTGTTTCCCCCAACTTAGTCACAATGAAGAGTGCACTCTCCAAAGACCACATCCTCAGGCAGGCAGCAGGACAGAGCCCCTGTTCCCGCATCCTGCCCTGTTACAGGAGTGAGGAGTGAGGTAGAGCCATGGATGAAGTACGTGTCTCCCCAAACTGCAGTCCAAAAGGTGCATCCACGGCTAATCCCCAGCTAAGCTGCTTTGCTGGCTGGCCTTAGATTAGAAAGAGTGTACCAGGTGCAGGCGATGTCATTTCTGAGAACTGGCTATCACGTGACTTGGCTGAACATTGGCAGCCAGGCAGGATTTCATCCCCTGCACAGTTTGTGAGAATTGGTCCTGCAGCTCAGGTCTCTTTCTTTATAGGAGAGAAACTGCAGCCCAGAGGTGGGGAAAGCCTTGCCCGTGGCCTCACAGTGGTAACAGCATAGGTGCTACTAAGAGCATCCCAGGTATGATTCTCCCAGGGAATTCTCAAGAGTAGTCTAGTCCAAGATCGATGGATGGCTGCCATTGAGTTGACTACAGCTCCTGGTGACCGTATGTGCAATCACGATCACTGGCATGTTCAAGGCCATCGTTGTGGCTGTCGTGCAGTCTGTCTCCCTGAGGTCTCCCTCACCTTCATTGGCCCTCCACTTCATCAAACGTCATGTCCTCCTCTAGCAATTGATCCCTTCTGATGACTTGTCCAAAGCAAGTGAGTCAGACAGTGTTCTGTTGTGATCCATGTTTTCACTGGCTAATTTTCAGCAGTAGATTACCAGCCCCTTCTTCCTAGTGTGCCTTAGTCTGGAAGCTCTGCTGAAACCTGTCCACCATGGGTGACCCTGCTGGTATTTGAAATACTGGTGGTATAGCTTCCAGTATGGTAGCAACACACAGAACGACAAACTGACAGACGGGTGGTGTCTAGTCTAAGAAGATGTGACATTTAGAAGATACTCATCACGGAGGATTATTGGGAAATGCCATGGAACATGGGAGGTGGCCTCAGGGTCATTGGGAAAGGCTGAGGAGAGAGACAGCACAGGGCTCCAGGGGCTTTGTGGAGGGGGAAAGAGGGGATATGTTCAGGGCAGAGGATTAACTTAACAGCAGAAACTATTACACTGTGATCAGGGCTGTGCAGGTACTTTGTGACCCATCCTGTGAGAACATTTATTTGTATCTATTCCACTTGGTTGACCTGTCACAGCCCATCCTTAAATATATCAATCTGAGGTGCTATTATTTATAGAATCATTGACTCACAAGCTCCCTACGGGCTTCCCTGCCTAGTGACTTCCCCGCTGCTGCTGGTCACCTCCAGGGGCAGGCGCACGCTGCCCATATGGCTGGCGATTCCTTTAGGTACAGCCCTGACTGAGGCAAGGCCCTCCTCCACTAACTTTCCCCCTCTGGTTCCAGTCCTTTCTGCCCCTCGGGGTCTCTGAGAGCACACTGGCCAGCCTGCCACAGGATGGCCTTTCAGGGACATGCAGATATGACGAGGCCCCCACCATGGCTACCAGTAAGCACAAAACCACAGTAACTGCTCTGCCCCACCTCTTCATATAGACTATTCACATCCTTTTGGCATGTCAGCCACAATTCTCCACATGGGCTGCAGTTCGTCAACATACCACCCAGCTCATGGCCTGAGAACCTCAGGCAGTGCTTAATGTGGTGACCAGAGCAGCATGGCCAGGGCAGCAAGGTCTGGTGGCCAGCCCTTTGTGCCAAGATGGTGGTGTACAGCTGGGCCCAGTTGTAGCTGACAGCTCCTCTGGGAGCAATGCAGTTTGTCATGGGGGTGAGATGCATATGCTGGTGGGTGAAATTTAACCTGGAAAAGGACCACATATGTGGTTCAGAAAGAACACATTTCTTCCTAAGCCTTTTTTCTATTGCAACCAGAAAAAGTAATATCACTCTCACAGATGTGGAAATTATGGACTTGAGGCCTGATGTGGTTTACTTAATGATACCCAGGCCCTTTGAGCTGGCATTTCATGCAGTAGGTGACCACCGGGAGGCACCTCCCAACGTCCCTACTCTGTTTCCCAAACCCAAGGACCTAACTGGAGCTTCATGTTCCCTGAAATTTCACAACAAGGCACCAGCTATTTATACAGCAGTAGACAATTCCAAAGCCTCTCCTAAGAGGAGCGCCATGTCCTGCTGATCATTCTAAGCTGAATATTTTCACAATGTTCTATATTTACACCAAAATGGAGGCCAACTTAATAATATGGCATTATCACAGGAAATGAATGAATCTGTCAAAAATCACTCTTTACTAAATGACTACTTTAACCTGAGCTGCCAAGAAAGTCTATCACACCAGGAAGCCATGCTTTGAATTATGTGTCCTGACGAAAAATTGATATTGGTGGAAAAAACATTTTTAAAAATTCTAGGTATTAACGGTAACTTTGTGTTCTCTGTGAGGCTCAGAGGGGTGGTGTGTTCCGCGTGTCCACATACATGTTTATTAGTTTATAGCCTTCTGCAGTGGCGTTCCATCATCACAGCTAAAATTGCAACCTTTCAGTGCCAGCAGACAGTCATGTTAAAATGGCTTTGAGGGAGGGATGGCTCATGAGGTCAGGCATTTCGGTGTCATGCTCAATTGGCTAAACATAGTTATTTTTGGTTCTATTGTTGACTAATTTGGGTAATTCACCTACTGGGAAATATTTAAAGATAAAAGTGCAAAACCCTGTCAGTTTATGAGCGAGGTCCTTGATATCAATTTTGTGACATTTTTAAACACTGTGAGTGGCTCTGAGAAACATTCTGGCATGTTGTAGTTAAGTAAAACAGTGTTGGGAACCCATCAGCTGTCTGTCTGCCCATCTTCCTATGCCCGTGGAGATTCCTATCAGGTCAGCTATTTTATACCTGGGCGGCTCCAGTTTAATAGAGAATGCCATTAACAAGCATGCCCAAGTGTGTTCCCATTTGGAGCCTTGATTAGCCATCAGCATGCTCACAAGCTTAGTTCTTGATTGGCATTGAAATATGTCACACCCTGGTGGAGCATTGCAGACTGTCGCCACTGATGGATTAATGATAGAGCACCTGCCACACAGCCTCACCCATGACAGCAGCCATCCAAATGGAAGCAATGTTTGGGTCATGTCTGAAGGAGGCCTTGGAAGTCCAAGGTGGGCAGATTCTAAGAGTCTGCATGGGCAGAAGTGTCGGGAAGCAGAGTCACTCTGGGACAAGTTGCCGTGTCTTTCCCTGTCCCCTGCATGGGAGGTTTGGGGCCTCGAGGGCCGTGTTCCCTAGGAATAGTTCTGAGGTGTTTGACATTTGGCATGTAGTCCCTGGGTGGTTCAGACAGCTAGTGTGTTCATTTTCTAACCAAAAGATGGGAGGTTTGAGTCCACCCAGAGGCACGTTGGAAGAAAGTCTGGTGATCTACTTCTGAAAAACCAGCCATTGAAAACCCTATGGAACATGGTTCTCCTCTGACACACATGGGGTCTCCATGAGTCAGATCAACTTGGCAGCAACTGGTTTAAGGTCTGGCATGAGTTTTGCTAATTTTACCAGGCTTCCATCCTTCCTTCCTTGCATTCCATAATCACTGTAGCTTGCCTTACGTTATGATCTCATCTCTCACTCTTACCAACCCAAACTCACAAAAACCCACACCCACGTGTGTAGGCACCATTGCCAGAGTACATGTAGCTTGCGATTTCCTTGGGGGCTAGAAGGGCAACCTTTTCTACCCTCCCCCCCCGCACATGTTATGTTACCTTTGGCTGAATTGTGATAGATGCTCCGTGTAAGTGGCTGAAATGAGCCCAGCCGTAATGTCCCTACTCTACTGCCCAAACTCAAGGCCTGATTGGAGTTCAGCATACCCCGAAAATTTCACAGGATTTCACAAGATGCACAGAATGATCTGGGGGCTTTTGCTCTCCCCAAGCCAGGAAGATAGCCACTAACTAGAGAATCTTTGGTACTTGGCTTCCGAAATCTACTGGCCTTTCCCTTTAAGATCCTTCTGTAGACAATCAGTCCTGTGTTCCTTCTCTGTACACGGGCTTGAGCTAGGCTGGACTCTAGGTTCTCTTCCTGATTCTGCTGCTAACTCAGGAGATGGCCTTGTTTGGGCAAGTGTCTTCCCTGCTGTGGGTGTTGGCTTCCTCATCTGAACAACAAATGACCAACTCTTTGAGTTGTGATTTTGAATATCCACCTCCCACCAACACAAGCCTGCACTTAGGTGCACATGTACACATGTGAACGTGCATACGCATGTACACATGTGAATGTGCATACACATGCACACACATACACACACAGGTGTGCACACATGCTCAGCTGGGCCCTGCTCCCTCACTAATGAGCCTTACTCCGAGGCCTTTCCTCTCCATGTGAGCCCCTCTCTGTAGCCCAGGGAGCTGTGGTTGCTGGCATTGGGGCCTGGGTGCCCATGTGTCCCTGGGAAAGGCTGCCACCGCAGCCTGGTATGCTCCTCACCATGTCAGCCACCATCCAGCCCTGACGGATGGAGCAGTGCTTCAATTGAATTAGAAATTCAGTTGAAATAGAAATATTTCCCTTTTGCTTTAAAGGTAATACAACTACCTCACCAAAGGTTTAGGAAATAGAGACGAGAGGAAACAGGTTCCACTATCATTATGTCTGTTTCCTTCTAGTGGGTTTTTCAAATGCATATTTTACTATATTTTTTCAACTGGGCACTGGAGTCGACACTTCACAGCTGTTAACTACTTGAGTCCTCTCAACAATCCTTCTGGCTAGGAATTAATGAATCCATTTTATAGATGAGAAAACCAACTGGAGGCTAAGAGAGTTACTGAAAGCCTTCAGGGCTGTGAACCCTTGCCGTTTGACTCCACAGAATACCGTCCTCCTTCCACTAGTCCAGTGGGTCTCAGATTTCTCTATGTTATCATCACCTAGAAGGAGCCCTGGTGGCACAACGGTTAAGCGCTCAGCTGCTAACCTAAAGGTTGACAGTTTGAACCCACCCAGAGGCTCCAGTGGAAACACCTGGCAATCTCCTCCTGTAAAGGAGCCTAGGCAACTCTATGGGGCAGTTCTGCTCTTTCACATGGGGTCGCTATGAGTTGAAATCGACTTGATCGCACCTAACAACATCATCTGGAAAGCTTGGTAGGCTACATTGTGCTGAGCCCCACTTCCAGATTTTCTGATTCAGGAGGTCTGGGGCAAGCCTTAAAGATTTGCATTTCTGACAAGCTCCCAGGTAATGCCAATGCTGCCGGTCTGGGAACCACACTTTGAGGACCACTGCGCTAGTCTGTCTTGCTTCTTTGTACATATCTGGCTCCCTATCCTGACTTCCTTACTCATTCTCAAAGCATTCCTCTGCGTTGCTCTTTGGCTTCACAAACACTGCTTTCAGTGGTACATGGTGATACATGTTCTTTAAAAGAAATCTATTTGTTGTTTGACACCCTGGAATTTACAAACCATACCTTCAGCTCAGAGTCCAGGAAAATCATCCACAGAACTCCCCGAGATGGACTCCCTGGGCTTCCAGCTGGCCCCAGAGTGTCAGGTAACTTGAATCATTACTTGGATGCCCAATGCCACTTCCAGTTACCTAAATCTGACCCATTCCTCAAAGCATAATTCAGCTTCCACATCCCCCAGGAAGCCCACCCTGACTGCACCACCCTGTGGGGATCTCTTCTTTGCTGAGCGCCTGGTACCTGTGTTACCATGGTGAATAGCCCAATGTAGAGCCTGGGAGCTAATTTTGTCTCTTCTAGAGTGTGAGCTCCTCAGAACACAGAGCCACACACACCAGCCCCGCAAGGCCCTTGGAAGACGTTTGGTCCAGCTCTTTCTTTTATAGATGGGGAAACTGAGGCCCAGTGGGGGGAAGAGACTTGTCCAGAGCCATACAAAGCACTGTCCCTATACAGTCCATTTTGAATTAATTCGTAACAACTATAGTTTTTTTTTTTACCTTACTCTTTATTTACGTTTTATGTTTACTGCTTATTGTGACTCCCCAGATACACCTACACTGAAAGAATGCTGATGTGAGGTAGACCAGATACAGCAAGTGTTCTGCCTCCTGCCATGCCCTGGAGGTGCCACTGCAGGCTTCCCCACTGGAGCACCTGTGTGGGTTGCCACTGGAGAAGGCGCATATCTGGATCCTGTTCCAGGCAATTTATAAGGTGCCCTCTGGGGTAAAGAAGAAACCCTGTAGCACAATGGTTAAGCATTCAGCTTCTAACTGAAAGGTTGGCAGTTCAAACCCATCTAGCGCTTTGCAGAAGAAAGACCTAGTGATCTGCTCCCATAAAGATTACAGCCTAGGAAACCCTATGAGGCAGTTCTCTGTCCTATAGGATCACTGTGAGTGGGAATCAGCTGTGGCACCCAGCAACAACAACTGGGATGAAAGTACTATCATATCAGCTCTTCAGACTCTGGGGGGTTAGAACTGAGTTTACAGGTGCCCAGCGTTTGCAGATGAGTCCTTGATCTAAACATGTGACCCTGTGCTCAGAATTCAGGGTGGAGAACCGTGCTGGCGTGAATGATGTTGGAAGGAAACCTCAACTGGTCTTCCACTGTGGGAAGGACATATGTTTGGAGGCTTCTGTTATTTTTATCTAATAAGTGTATTTTCTCTGAAGCAGCTGGAAATGGGGAGAGAATAATTATCCCCAGCAGCCCCATCTCCGCCCCCCATCAGGGGAGGGGACTGCCCTCCGCCCCATGGTCTGCGGTGGTCCACCAAGTAGATCCTGTGAGTGTGGGTGGTAGGAGATTATTCTTAGTTTCAAAAAATAATTTGTATTTTTTATTACAAAAGCAACCTGTGTTCATTATTTTAAAATCAGAAAGTATGAACAAAAACAAAAATGAATAAAAATACCCCAAATCCTACCACTCCAAAAGTAATCACATTTAAAAACAATGGGTGTCATTTCCATATCACCCTTTCTCTTTTCTTCCTCGCTCTGTTATTTAAGGTTTTTATGCACATATAAATATGCTATATAGTAGTAGAGGTTTTTTTTGTTGTTGTTTTGTTTTCCTTAACATAAATGAAATCGTGCTTCTGCATATTGTAACCTGGTTTTTTTTACTTAGAGTATCTTGGGTGCCTTTTCGTGTCAGTGCTTAAAGCTCTAACTCACCCTCGTTAAATAGCGTTCAGTAATTAATAACGCCAAAGCATTGATTTACCCAGGCCCCTTTGGCTGGCTTTTTAAACTGTTTTCAAACTTTGCCGTATGAACAACACACACATCTTTGCACTTGCCCAGCCACCTCCAGTCATTTCATTGGGTGTTTTTTAAATGCTGAAGCTTATTCATTCATCCATTCAAGCAAATAGCTCCAGAGCCCCTGCTAATGTGCTGACACTGTGCCAGACACTGGTGCTCGAGACCACACGGCCCCTGTGCTTGCACTCCTGGAAAGGGGACAGGGTTCATCAACAAGAGCAAGCAAATTAAAGCAAATAATTGCAGATGGTGATAAATGTGATTAAAAAAAATAAACAAGGCGATGTGATAGAGGGATTGGGGGAAGACAGGAGGTGCCATTGTGGGTGAGAGATCTGGGAAAACCCCTCTGGGGAAGACGATAATTCAGCTAAGACCGGTAAGGGTAGAAGCGAGGGGTGAACCAGGGCCAAGGCCCTGAGGCAGGAGAGGGCTGGTGTGTCTGAGGAATGGAAAGGAGGTGGAAGAAGGTAGGTGACTGGTCTGAGAAGAGGTTGGAGAAGTTGAAGGGGGCCAGGTTACTCGGGACTCCGAAGGCTGCAGTCAGCTGTGTAGATTTTATTCTAGAACAGTCTGATAAGGCAGTGTCAGGGGAATGAAGTGACCTGAAAGGGTTTGAGATTTATTTTGGAGTTGGCACCTACAAGACATGGTGATGAGGAGAAGAGTTCCGTTCCTGAGAGTCTGGTGCTGAGTCCTCGTTGGTTTCCAGAGTGGGTGCTCTTGTTGTCTGAGGGAGGTAAGGCAAAGTTCCTGCACCATGCCCAGTGCTCCTTCAGGAGGATCGCAGACTACCCTCCATCCTGCCGGCACATGCTTGCACCTTGGAGGATGGACATCTATGCTGGACCTGGGTCTTCCCCAGCAGATGTGCCTGCAGAGATGATAAGAAGTGCCTACAAGGCATGTAGTGGAATCCCTTTACAGAGTTACCAAAACCTGTTCGCATCGAGCCAATTCCAACTGAATTATGGTGACTAGGGACCTATTAGAATATGCCATGATCAGAGAGCTTGGACCCCAGCTTTTGTTCTGACTTTACTGCACTACCCGCCCCAGAATGAGGTTGTGTAGGGGGCTGGATAGTGGTCTGAGGGCAGAGGGCTACCCTCCATCCCCATTCTTCACCTCACATGAAGTCCTTACCCCACATGGGACTTGTGGGGTAAGATTGTTGTTGTTGTTGGGTGTCGTTGAGTTGATTCCTACTCATAGAGAGCCTATGATAAAGTAGAACTGCCCTATAGGGTTTTTTAGACTTTAATCTTTATAGGAACAGATTGCCAGGTCTTTGCTCCCCACAGAGCTGCCGGTGGATTCGAGCCACCGACCTTTTGGTTAGCAGCCGAGTACTTAACCATTGCGCCACCAGGGCTCCTTGTGGGGTAAGGTACTGGGAGCAAATTGCATCCCCTGCGGCAGTTGGGAAAGAGAAGGGTGCTGATGGGAGGGGAGGCATGTTACATGGACAAGCGGATTCCCAATCAGATTTTACAAAGCAATAAGGGTGTGTTTTTAAAAGACACGACTGTTGAACAAAGTGCATGGCTTTCTTCTCCTTTCAGCGTGTGTGTGTGTGTGTGTGTGTGTGTGTGAGTGAGTACATATTTGTAGAATGTTTTAAAAAAAAAAAAAAAAGCCAGACACATACATGGGTCATGGTCCAAAGCCAGGAGCTCCGAGCTTTGACAAAGCACAGAGCCATTGTTTTGTTCTCTCAGCGGGGAGAGAAAGCCCTGTGCAAACCCTCCCAGCAGACTTAGGCCACCAGTCAAGAATGCAACCCTAATTAAAACTTTAGGCGTCAATAAATTACAGCTTCCATAACGGACTGACGTTCTCCTAATTTCATGCTTGGGCTTCTTAGGCAGGAAGAAGAAAGAAACAGAGCCACTGAGATTCCTTCCTCCAGGCTATTTCTTGGTGAACCAGTTACTGGGATTTTATACATGTTTGCTACAAAAGGACAAATATTTGGGTCACATGAAGTGGCCTTGCGGGGGGCTGGGTTTTGACATGCTGTAAATAGTAGTTCATAATAGGGCAAGACCGGCTACACTGAGCCATTACCGTGATTAAATACCCCTCCTCCTGGGGGGCCACTGGCTGTCAGTCCAGCTGTGAGTGGAACACAAACATCCTGTCATCCTGTGGTTTAGGCAGGCTGTGCCTGTCAAGGCCTGGGGTGGATGGCAGTGAGAATCTGTGGGAAATGGGCTGTCTTACCACCTGCCTGAGGGAGGATCTAGGAAGTGGGGAGAAGGCTCTGTGCTGGGGCTGCCGGCTGAGGAGACTGATGGCATTGGCATCAGCAAGACGCACAGGACTCATAAAAACATCTAATTGTAGCTGACATACTGAAGGCTAGTGTGAGGCATACGTTGAGTGTGATGGAGGGGTTGAGGCGGGTGTGATTAATTCACTGGGGGAAGTACCTTGAAACTGGCAGCCTTTGAGTGTGGTGTTTGGAATGGGGCATGTCAGCACCTGTGGTGGAAGGGTGAGGTACATTCTGAGTAGTGGGAACTGAGTGATCAATGCCAGAAACAAAACCAGTTGCCACGAGTTGATTCTGATTCATGGTGACCCCATGTGTATCAAAGTAGAACTGTACTCCTTCGGATTTTCAGCAGCTGATTTTTCAGAAGGAGATCGCCAGGACTTTCTTCCAAGGCACTCTGGGTGGACTCAAGCCTTCACTCTTTCCGTTTGCAGCCAAGTGCATTAAGTGACTGCACTACTCAGCGACTCCTATGGCATAGACAGAGAAATGAAGTATATGGTGAACATCAAGGGAACAATGTAGAGTGTTAGGAGATGAGACTGGGGAGATAGGTCAGATTTTGAATGATCTCGAAGGCTGTCCTGAGGTCCATCTCCTTCAGGCTACAGCGAGCCGTGGGAGGGTTCCGTGCATATGAGTGATGTGATCACATGTGCAGCTTGAAAAGATGGCCCTTTGAGGTGGAGGCTGGAAGTTAGGCTGGACTGGGGCAAGGCTGAAGGCCATTGGGAGCCATAGGGTCCAGGTGGACATGACAGGCCTGAAAAGGACAGTCATAGTGGACATGACAAAGAATCAGTAGGGCCTGGGAATCAGTGACACAGTGGAGGGGACAGTCAAGCTAAGACTGAAAATTTGAGGGATGAGCTACTGTTGCACACAAATCAGTTTTCTCCTCCACTAAATTTATTCATTAAGTGCCCAAAGCCTTCTAAATAGAGACCATCGAATATTATCTGCTATGTTCTTAAGCAAAGGAGGTGGAACATAATAGAACCATAGCTTTTTGGGACCAGTGTTGTAACGATCCTCATTGTCAGATGCCCTCAGGGCCTGTTGAGGTGTTTGGGACCCTTTGCCCCAGCACTGAACACCCCAGGCTATTGTACTTAGCTAGTTCTGGGTCTTGTCTTAAAAAAAAAAAAAAAAAAGATTACTTCCGTCTCTGCTGCTCTTTCCTTCTTTGCTTTCAGTTGTAATTTTTCAGTTTTACAGCTTTCAGTACCCTCATCCTCCAGTAAGGAGCCCAGGTGGTGCAAACAGTTAAGTGCTCACCTGCTAACTGAAGGGTAAGCAGTTCAAACCCATCCAGTGGCTCCAATAGAGAAGGACCTGGTGATGTGCTCTTGTAAAGGTTACAGCCTGGGAAACCCTATGGGGCGGTTGTGCTCTGTCACAGGGTTGGTATGAGTTGGAATCACCTCGAGGGCGTGCAACAACATATCCCTGCTGTTTCTAATCTTCCCCCACAAGCTTTCCAAATCCCCCAACTCTTCTCAGAATAAAGTATAGGCATTGCGATGGCTGTTTCCCTAACGAACAGGCTTCTCTCAGTGACTTCACTTCCATGGCTTTATTCCAGGTGACCCAGCTCTGAGCAAATGGGGGTGGTATTGGATTCCTGTTCTGTTACCCCCGGTGCCTAATACAGCACTGAAGCACATTGCAGGTACTCAGTAAACATGTATGGATTTCGGAGATGTAAATAGCCATCTGCTTATTTTTCTCATCATTTAAAGGAAGTTCACCTGTAGTCCCTTGAAAGCTAGTGTTACAAAGCCATATTCAAGAGCCAGTTTTTCCCCTTTTAATGTGTTCTTAATTGTTTGGCATCCTGCTGAGACACTGTGTGGAAGCCTGTGTTTCAGAAGCAGACTCTCTCCTGCCTTTCCTGACTGTCTGTGCATTGAGGCACCAAGTCCAGCACACATGAAAGCTGGTGAGTCACAGGGGCAGCTCCTGTTGTTAGCCGCACAAAGCCACAGGTGTGCATTCAGAGCTGCGGAGCAGGGAGAGGAGCCTGGGCGATTGTGAGGGTCTCAGGTTAAGTTAGTTACCTATAGATTTAAAAATGCCTTGGAGGTGCAGCCAGGCTTCTGCAGCTGAGGAGAAAATGAGAATGATTACTGCTATTTGCCGTTGGGGCACCATTTAAGCCCACATCTTGCTAGGTCAACGGTTTCGTGCCCAGAGCTGTAAATTAAAAAGATGCCTTAAACTTGGGTGCTGTTTCTCTGGCTAGAAGTTGGATCTGTTTATTCCATTGCAGTTGCTCAGAGCATTGTAGACCAAAAAGGAAGAGAATGGAGGATGACTGATTTTAAGGATATTTTCTGAGATCACTGAAATGGCAAACACAAATTCCTACAGACCAGAAAGTAACTGGTTTCCACTGGGGCTAGCAAAAGCTCATCGCAAGATCAAGGCCGTCTGAAAATCAGTCCCCTGTGCTATGGTTTAGTTGGGCCTTTGGTTTGATTCATAGTCCTTGTTCAGAGAAATGTGTGGGCAAGGTGTAGTAAGTAGGCCAAGTCCATGCAAACCAGCCTTTGAATCAGTTACCTAAAACAACGGACTTCGGTGAAATCCACAATTATCCTAATCTAGGTCATCTGGGAGCATCAGTTTATCTCGTAGCCTGTGTAGAGAACCTCATTTAGAGCCATGAGATTGAGGTCGCTTGGTTTCTTGTTACCTGAGTTTGCAATTTCCTGTGGTATTCTGGCCTTTCTTCACTTTAACATGTTCCCTAATGATTTAACCGGGCAATGGTGGTTCAGTGGTAGAATTTGTGCCTTCCGTGTCAACGCACCTCAAGCTAGGCCACCACCCACCTGTCATTGGAGACTTGCGTGTTGCTATGATACCGAACAGGTTTCAACAGTGCTTCTAGACTAAGACAGACTAAGAAAGAAGGCCAGGCAATCTACTGAAAAATCAGCCAGTGTAAACCCTATGGATCACAGTGGTCCAATTCCGCTGTGCCATGAGTTGGGGACCAACGCAAAAGTGGCTAATGATTTAATACCACTTTTGGATGAGTTAAGAGCTCAGCTGCTAACCAAAAGGTTGGCAGTTTGAATCTACCAGCTACTTCTTGGAAACCCTATGGGGCAGTTCTGTTCTGTCCTATAGGGTTGCTATGAATTGTGATCGACCCAACAGCAACAGGTTTGGTTTTGGCTTAGTTTTGGATGACTTAGATGCATCGCTCTTGCTAGAGAGACTAGGAAGAAAGACATTGTCTGTGATGTTGGTGATGTGGTTTTATTTTCACAAATTTAGAAGGGGCTTGATAGGCCACAGTCTCTGTTATCTAATTATTACCATAAAGAAGGACTGCTGAATGATTATTCTAAACCCAAAGTTGACATTTTTTGGTATGTGTTCTCCAGCATTTAACTGGCTTATAGCAAATATATATTGCCGTGTAAAAATCTACCAAAACTTAGTGGCTTAGAAGAACAACCGTCATTTATTTGCTCAGGATTCTGCAGTTTGGGCAGGGCTTGGCTAGCACAGCTCATCTCTACTCTTCACGATGTTGGCTGGAGTGGCTTGAATGAGGATAGGATGAAAGACACACTTCCAAGATGGCTATCACAAATAGCCGACAAGTGGGAGCTAGCTGTAGTCTTTGAGCTGAACTGGGACTATTGACCAGAGCCTGAGTTCCTTTCCATGTGGCTTTTCTTTGTGGCTAGGTTGGGTTTTCACAGCATGACAGCTGGGTTCTAAGAGGGAGTATCCTCTAACTGCTAGAGTTCCAAGAGGGCAAGTCCCTCTGGCAAGCACTCATCAAGCCTCCGCTTGTATCATGCTTGCTTATACCTCATTGGCTAAAGCCAGTCACATGGCGTAGTAGGCAGCATAATGGCCTTCCCAAAATGTTCACACCCTAGTCCCCAGAACCTGTGAGTGTGCTACCTTACATGACAATAGAGACTTTGCAGATGAGATTAATTAAGGATCTTTAGATGGGAAGATTATCCTGGATTATCTGGGTGGCCCAGTGTAAACACAAAGGTCATTATAAGTGAAAGAGGGAAGCAGAAGAGTCAGAGGAAGAGATGTGACAGTGGAAGCAGAGATTGGAGTGATGCAGAGGTTGGCTTTGAAAATGGAAGAGGGCCATAAGCCAAGTAATACAAGCAGCCTCTGGGAGCTAGAAAAGGCAGCAAACACTTTCCCAGAGCCTCCAACGCCTTGATTTTAGCCCAGTGACCCTCAGTTTGGACTTCTAACTTCCAGAACTATAGGATAATAAATTTGTGTTTTTAAGCCACTAAGTTTGTGGTAATTTGTTATAGCAGTGATAGGAAACTAATACATGTAGCCAAGCCCAGAGTCAGTGTGGGAAAAGACATACACAGAGGGGTGAATATGGGATACTTGGTTCATTGGGGGCCATCGAATTGACAGTCTACCACTCAAGCCTGTAGATACTATAGCCCCAGGTATGTTTTGCAAAATAGAATATCAGGATTTTCTCTAGGAAGTGATTTGGCCCAAAGTTTAACATTTTGGGGGTGCCTTTTTTTTTCTGATCAACATGGACATTTAGTTATCTGAGCCTTATAGTTATTCCAAGTTAAAATTGTTACTGCCATGTGGAGTGTAATAGTAGTTTACGACCTTGGGTGTATATTTTTTTTGCGTTGGAGCCAATCTAAGCTTCTTTCTTTCTTCAATATTTATTATGAAAAAACTTCAAATATAGGAAAAACTTGAAAGAATTGTGCCAAGAACTTTTAGATACCTAACACCTAGAATCAATAATTATTACTTTTCTGCCATATTTGCTTAATTTATGTGTATATGCATGTCTATGTCTACATATCCATATATTTCTATCACTGTTTCTGCATGGGGTCAGCAACATGGACTTCCACTCACCAAGACTAACTTGGATGCAGCCACTGCTGAGTGTCCAATCTGCTAGCACCAGCCACTAACACTGAATCCCCAATATGGCACCATCCCTCAAGGTGATCAGCCAGCAACCTGGTGGCAGGTTGATTACATTGGACCGCTTCCATCATGGAAAGGCCAGCGTTTTGTTCTTAAGAATAGACACTCTGGATACGGATTTGCCTTCCCTACACGCAGTGCTTCTGCCAAAACTACCTTCCATGGACCACAGAATGCCTTATCCACCATCATGGTATCCAACACAGCATCACCTCGAATTAAGGGACTCACTTCACAGCAAAAGAAGTGTGGCAGTGGGCCCATGCTCAGGGAATTGATTGGTCTTGACATGTTCGCTATCACCCCGAAGCAACTGGCTTGATGGAATGACCTTCTAAAGACACAATTATGGTGCCAGCTAGATGTCAGTACCTTGCAGGGTTGTGGCAGTGTTCTCCAGGAGGCTGTATATTCTCTAAACCAGCATCCGATATGTGGTCATTTTTCTCTCATAGCCAGGATTCATGGGTAATCACTATTACCCCACTCCTGGTACCAAATGTCTTAGGCTGGGTTCTCTAGAGAAACAAAACCAGTGCAGTGTATAAATATATACAGAGAGAGATTTATATAAAGTAAATGGCTCATGCAGTTGTAGAGGCTGGAAAGTCCCAAGTCCTTGGGTCAGGCTGGAGGCTTCTCCTGACTGACATAGCCACAGGTGCTGGTGAATCCAAGATGGGAAAATCAGGTAGGAGGTTTCTGGCTCACAGGCTGTGGAGTCTGATGAATTCCAAGATTGGCGGGTAAGGCAGCAGGTAAGCTGCCAGCTGACGTTCCAAGAACCAGTGGTCAGATGAACAGGAGCCAGCTGCAAGATCCAGAGAAAGCAAAAGTCCATGAACCTTGTCAGAAAGTCCGCCTATATAGAACTCAGGCCATACGCCCAAGGAAACTCCCTTTCAGCTGATTGCTACTCACACAGAATCCCATATGGAGGTGATCACATTATATGCCAAACTACATCATAACTGCCAAACCATGAGAATTATGGCCCATCCAAGTCGACATACAGCCTTAGCAATCACAATGTCTGTGTCTATGTCTATCTCTGTCTCTGTGTCTATCTCTATGTCTCTATCTCTATGTCTCTATCTTTATATTGCCAGTCCAATTCAAAGTTGCAGGCACCATGATCCTCACCGCTTAATACATCTCATGTGTCCTAACTATAACGACATTCTCTTACTCTACCACCATGCTATTATTACACCTAAGAAAATTAGTAATAATTCCCACTACCATCTAATATCCAGTCTACATTGGAATTTCCCCAACTGCTCAAAAGAAATTTATAGCTTTTTTTTAAAAATCCATTCATACATTATATTTAGTTGTTGATGTCTCTCTAGTCTCTTACTCTAGTATAGCCCCCTTCTTTTTTATTCCCTTTTCATGACATTGACATTTTGAAGATTCTTGTAGAATGTCCCACATCCTAGATTTGTCCACTTATTTCCTTGCAGTGAAATCTAACTTGTCCCTCTAGCCCCTGTACATCCTGAAAATTGCAATTTATGTTTAAAGGCTTAATTAGATTCGAGTTACATATTTTTGGCAAGAATACTTCATAGGTGATGCTGTGTCCTTCATATGGCATCATACCCAGAGGCACATAATGTCAGGTGTCTTCTATTGGCGAAGCTAAGTTTAATCACAGTGTTAAAATGGTGATCTTTAGATCTTGCCATTGTAATGGTAGGTTTTTCCTTCTGTAATTAGCATGTAATCCGAAGTGATACTTTGGCCCTGAGCAAATATGCTGTTTCCCAATATCCTTTCACCTAATTTTTTTTTTTTTAATAACTTATGTTAAGCTTAAAGTGAACGTTTACAAATCCAATCAGTCTGTCACATATAAGTTTACATACATCTCACTCCCTACTCCCACTTGCTCTCCCCCTCTTGAGTCAGCCCTTTCAGTCTCTCCTTTCTTGACAATTTTGCCGGCTTCCCTCTCTCTCTAACCTCCCATCCCCGCTCCAGACAAGAGTTGCCAACACAATCTCAAGTGTCCACCTGATATAATTAGCTCACTCTTCATCAGCATCTCTCTCCCACCCGCTGACCAGTCCCTTTCATGTCTGATGAGTTGTCTTCGGGGATGGTTCCTGTCCTGTGTCAACTGAAGGTCTGGGGACCATGGCCGCCGGGATTCCTCCAGTCTCAGTCAGACCATTAAGTTTGGTCTTTTTATGAGAATTTGGGGCCTGTATCCCACTGATCTCCTGCTCCCTCAGGGGTCCTCTGCTGTGCTCCCTGTCAGGGCAGTCATCGATTGTGGCCGGGCACCAACTAGTTCTTCTGGTCTCAGGATGATGTAGGTCTCTGGTTCATGTGGCCCTTTCTGTCTCTTGGGCTCTTAGTTGTCGTGTGGCCTTGGTGTTCTTCATTTTCCTTTGCTCCAGGTGGGTTGAGACCAATTGCTGCATCTTAGATGGCCGCTTGTTAGCATTTAAGACCCCAGACGCCACATTTCAAAGTGGGATGCAGAATGATTTCATAATAGAATTATTTTGCCAATTGACTTAGAAGTCCCCGCAAACCATGTTCCCCAGACCCCCGCACTTGCTCCGCTGACCTTTGAAGCATTCATTTTATCCCGGAAACTTCTTTGCTTTTGGTCCAGTCCAATTGAGCTGACCTTCCATGTATTGAGTGTTGTCCTTCCCTTCACCTAAAGCAGTTCTTATCTAACTGATTAATCAATAAAAAACCCTCTCCCACCCTCCCTCCCTCCCCCCCTCGTAACCACAAAAGTATGTGTTCTTCTCAGGTTTACTATTTCTCAAGATCTTATAATAGTGGTCTTATACAATATTTGTCCTTTTGCCTCTGACTCATTTCGCTCAGCATAATGCCTTCCAGGTTCCTCCATGTTATGAAATGTTTCAGAGATTCGTCACTGTTCTTTATCGATGCGTAGTATTCCATTGTGTGAATATACCACAATTTATTTAACCATTCATCCGTTGATGGACACCGTGGTTGCTTCCAGCTTTTTGCTATTGTAAACAGAGCTGCAATAAACATGGGTGTGCATGTATCTGTTTGTATGAAGGCTCTTTTATCTCTAGGGTATATTCCTAGGAGTGGGATTTCTGGGTTGTATGGTAGTTCTATTTCTAACTGTTTAAGATAACGCCAGATAGATTTCCAAAGTGGTTGTACCATTTTACATTCCCACCAGCAGTGGATGAGAGTTCCAATCTCTCTGCAGCCTCTCCAACATTTATTATTTTGTGTTTTTTGGATTAATGCCAGCCTTGCTGGTGTGAGATGGAATCTCATCGAAGTTTTAATTTGCATTTCTCTAATGGCTAATGATCGAGAGCATTTTCTCATGTATCTGTTGGCTGCCTGAATATCTTCTTTAGTGAAATGTGTGTTCATATCCTTTGCCCACTTCTTGATTGGTTTGGTTGTCTTTTTGTGGTTGAGTTTTGACAGAATCATGTAGATTTTAGAGATCAGGCGCTGGTCTGAGATGTCATAGCTGAAAATTCTTTCCCAGTCTGTAGGTGGTCTTTTTACTCTTTTGGAGAAGTCTTTAGATGAGCATAGGTGTTTGATTTTTAGGAGCTCCCAGTTATCGGGTTTCTCTTCATCATTTTTGGTAATGTTTTGTATTCTGTTTATACCTTGTATTAGGGCTCCTAGGGTTGTCCCAATTTTTTCTTCCATGATCTTTATCGTTTTAGTCTTTATGTTTAGGTCTTTGATCCACTTGGAGTTAGTTTTTGTGCATGGTGTGAGGTATGGGTCCTGTTTCATTTTTTTGCAAAGGGATATCCAGTTATGCCAGCACCATTTGTTAAAAAGGCTATCTTTTCCCCAGTTAATTGACACTGGTCCTTTGTCAAATATCAGCTGCTCATACGTGGATGGATCTATGTCTGGGTTCTCAATTCTGTTCCATTGGTCTATGTGTCTGTTGTTGTACCAATACCAGGCTGTTTTGACTACTGTGGCTGTATAATAGGTTCTGAAGTCAGGTAAGGTGAGGCCTCCTACTTTCTTCTTCTTTTTCAGTAGTGCTTTGCTTATCCGGGGCTTCTTTCCCTTCCATATGAAATTGGTGATTTGTTTCTCTATCCCCTTAAAATATGACATTGGAATTTGGATCAGAAGTGCGTTAAATGTATAGAATAGACATTTTTACTATGTTAAGTCTTCCTATCCATGAGCAGGGTATGTTTTTCCACTTAAGTATGTCCTTTTGAATTTCTTGTAGTAGAGTTTTGTAGTTTTCTTCGTATAGGTCTTTTACATCCTTGGTAAGATTTATTCCTAAGTATCTTATCTTCTTGGGGGCTACTGTGAATGGTATTGATTTGGTTATTTCCTCTTCGGTGTTCTTTTTATTGATGTAGAGGAATCCAAGTGATTTTTGTATGTTTATTTTATAACCTGAGACTCTGCCAAACTCTTCTATTAGTTTCAGTAGTTTTCTGGAGGATTCCTTAGGGTTTTCTGTGTATATAATCATGTCATCTGCAAATAGTGATAACTTTACTTCTTCCTTGCCAATCCGGATACCTTTTATTTCTTTGTCTAGCCTAATTGCCCTGGCTAAGACTTCCAACACGATGTTGAATAAGAGCGGTGATAAAGGGCATCCTTGTCTGGTTCCCGTTCTCAAGGGAAATGCTTTCAGGTTCTCTCCATTTAGAGTGATATTGGCTGTTGGCTTTGCATAGATGCCCTTTATTATGTTGAGGAATTTTCCTTCAATTCCTATTTTGGTAAGAGTTTTTATCATAAATGGGTGTTGGACTTTGTCAAATGCCTTTTCTGCATCAATTGATAAGATCATGTGGTTTTTGTCTTTTGTTTTATTTATGTGGTGGATTACATTAATGGTTTTTCTGATATTAAACCAGCCTTGCATACCTGGTATAAATCCCACTTGATCAGGGTGAATTATTTTTTTGATGTGTTGTTGGATTCTATTGGCTAGAATTTTGTTGAAGATTTTTGCATCAATGTTCATGAGGGATATAGGTCTATAATTTTCTTTTTTTGTAATGTATTTACCTGGTTTTGGTATCAGGGAGATGGTGGCTTCATAGAATGAGTTGGGGAGTATTCCGTCATTTTCTATGCTTTGGAATACCTTTAGTAGTAGTGGTGTTAACTCTTCTCTGAAAGTTTGGTAGAACTCTGCAGTGAAGCCGTCCGGGCCAGGGCTTTTTTTTGTTGGGAGTTTTTTGATTACCGTTTCAATCTCTTTTTTTGTTATGGGTCTATTTAGTTGTTCTACTTCTGATTGTGTTAGTTTAGGTAGGTAGTGTTTTTCCAGGAATTCATCCATTTCTTCTAGGTTTTCAAATTTGTTAGAGTACAATTTTTCATAATAATCTGAAATGATTCTTTTAATTTCATTTGGTTCTGTTGTGATGTGGTCCTTCTCATTTCTTATTCGGGTTATTTGTTTCCTTTCCTGTATTTCTTTAGTCAGTCTAGCCAATGGTTTATCAATTTCGTTAATTTTTTCAAAGAACCAGCTTTTGGCTTTGTTAATTCTTTCAATTGTTTTTCTGTTCTCTAATTCATTTAGTTCAGCTCTAATTTTTATTATTTGTTTTCTTCTGGTGCCTGATGGATTCTTTTTTTGCTCACTTTCTATTTGTTCAAGTTGTCGGGACAGTTCTCTGCTTTTGGCTCTTTCTTCTTTTTGTATGTGTGCATTTATTGATATAAATTGGCCTCTGAGCACTGATTTTGCTGTGTCCCAGAGGTTTTGATAGGAAGTATTTTCATTCTCGTTGCTTTCTATGAATTTCCTTATTCCCTCCTTAATGTCTTCTATAACCCAGTCCTTTTTCAGAAGGGTGTTGTTCATTTTCCAAGTATTTGATTTCTTTTCCCTAGTTTTTCTGTTATTGATCTCTAGTTTTATTGCCTTGTGGTCTGAGAAGATGCTTTGTAATATTTCGATGTTTTGGACTCTGCAAAGGTTTGTTTTATGACCTAATATGTGGTCTATTCTAGAGAATGTTCCATGTGCGCTAGAAAAAAACGTATATTTTGCAGCAGTTGGGTGGAGAGTTCTGTATAAGTCAATGAGGTCAAGTTGGTTGATTGTTGTAAGTAGGTCTTCCGTGTCTCTATTGAGCTTCTTACTGGATGTCCTGTCCTTCTCCGAAAGTGGTGTGTTGAAGTCTCCTACTATATATGTGGAGCTGTCTATCTCACTTTTCAATTCTGTTAAAATTTGATTTATGTATCTTGCAGCCCTGTCATTAGGTGCGTAAATATTTAATATGGTTATGTCTTCCTGATCAATTGTCCCTTTTATCATTATATAGTGTCCTTCTTTATCCTATGTGGTGGATTTAAGTCTAAAGTCTATTTTGTCAGAAATTAATATTGCTACTCCTCTTCTTTTTTGCTTATTGTTTGCTTGATATACTTTTTTCCATCCTTTGAGTTTTAGTTTGTTTGTGTCTCTGAGTCTAAGGTGTGTCTCTTGTAGGCAGCATATAGATGGATCGTGTTTCTTTATCCAGTCTGTGACTCTCTGTCTCTTTATTGGTGCATTTAGTCCATTTACATTCAGGGTAATTATAGATAAATAAGTTTTTAGTGCTGTCATTTTGATGCCTTTTTATGTGTGTTGTTGACAATTTCATTTTTCCACATACTTTTTTGTGCTGAGGCGTTTTTCTTAGTAAATTGTGAGATCCTCATTTTCATAGTGCTTGACTTTATGTTAGTTGAGTCGTTACGTTTTTCTTGGTTTTTATCTTGAGTTATAGAGTTGTTATACCTTTTTGTGGTTACCTTATTATTTACCCCTATTTTTCTAAGTAAAAACCTAACTTGTATTGTTCTATATCGCCTTGTATCACTCTCCATATGGCAGTTCAATGCCTCCTGTATTTAGTCCCTCTTTTTGATTATTGTGATCTTTTACCTATTGACTTCCATGATTCCCTGTTATGTGTATTTTTTTTTTTAATTTATCTTAATTTGTTTTTGTGATTTCCCTATTTGAGTTGATATCAGGACGTTCTGTTTTGTGACCTTGTGTTGTGCTGATATCTGATATTATTGGTTCTCTGACCAAACAATATCCTTTAGTATTTCTTGTAGCTTTGGTTTGGTTTTTGCAAATTCTCTAAACTTGTGTTTGTCTGTAAATATCTTAATTTCGCCTTCATATTTCAGAGAGAGTTTTGCTGGATATATGATCCTTGGCTGGCAGTTTTTCTCCTTCAGTATTCTGTATATGTCATCCCATTCCCTTCTTGCCTGCATCGTTTCTGCTGAGTAGTCAGAACATATTCTTACTGATTCTCCCTTGAAGGAAACCTTTCTTTTCTCCCTGGCTGCTTTTAAAATTTTCTTTTTATCTTTGGTTTTGGTGAGTTTGATGATAATATGTCTTGGTGTTTTTCTTTTTGTATCAATCTTAAATGGGGTTCGATGAGCATCTTGGATAGATATCCTTTCGTCTTTCATGATGTCAGGGAAGTTTTCTGTCAGGAGTTCTTCAACTATTATCTCTGTGTTTTCTGTCCCCCCTCCCTGTTCTGGGACTCCAATCACCCGCAGGTTATCCTTCTTGATAGAGTCCCACATAATTCTTAGGGTTTCTTCATTTTTTTTAATTCTTTTATCTGATTTTTTTTCAGCTATGTTGGTGTCGATTCCCTGGTCCTCCAGATGTCCCAGTCTGCATTCTAATTGCTCGAGTCTGCTCCTCTGACTTCCTATTGCGTTGTCTAATTCTGTTATTTTATTGTTAATCTTTTGGATTTCTACATGTTGTCTCTCTATGGATTCTTGCAACTTATTAATTTTTCCAGTATGTTCTTGAATAATCTTTTTGAGTTCTTCAACAGTTTTATCAGTGTGTTCCTTGGCTTTTTCTGCAGTTATCCTAATTTCATTTGTGATATCATTAAGCATTCTGTAAATTAGTTTTTTATATTCTGTATCTGATAATTCCAAGATTGTATCTTCATTTGGGAAAGATTTTGATTCTTTTGTTTGGGGGGTTGGAGAAGCTGTCATGGTCTGCTTCTTTAAGTGGTTTGATACGGATTGTTGTCTCCGAGCCATCACTGGGAAACTAGTTTTTCCAGAAAATCCGCTGCGTCCAGTCCAAATCCCTGAGGGACGGTTTCCCGGCTCAGACGCTGCTCTTTCTGCTCCAAGACCAGTCACTGCCTCCCGGGAACTTCTCCTACCGGCTGCGTCCCACTCCGCCCGTGGAACCGGCTGGTCCCCCTCCCGGGGTTAGTTCAGGGGGGTGGAGCCGCTGTCTGTGCTTGTGCCGTACCTGACTGGTACGCTGGCTCCAGGCTCTGGAAACAATCGCTGCTTCCCCGTATTAGTTCGTTCTCCGTCTCTAAATCTGTGTTTGTTGTTCAGGGTTCGTAGATTGTTATGTATGTGATCGATTCACTTGTTTTTCCGTGTCTTTGTTATAAGAGGGATCCGAGGTAGCGTCTGCCTAGTCTGCCATCTTGGCTCCGCCCCCCTAATTTTTTTTTTTTTTTAACATTTTTTGTGTGTTTCAGGTGATGGTTTACAGAGCAAATTAGTTTCTCGTTCAAAAATTTGTACACAAATTGTTTCATGACATTGATTGCAATCCCCACAATGTGTCAGCACTCTTCCTCTTTCCGCCCTGGGTTCCCTGTTTCCATTCATCCAGTTTTCCTACCCCTTCCTGCCTTCTCGTCTTTGCTTTTGGGCAGGTATTGTCCATTTGGTCTCATATACTTGAGTGATCTAAGAAGCACTTTCCTCACGTGTGTTACTGTTTGTTTTATAGGCCTGTCTAATATTTAGCTTAAAGGTGAACTTTGGGAGTGGCATCACTTGTGAGTTAGAGGGGTGTCTGGGGGCCAGAGTCTCGGGGGTTCCTGCAGTCTCTGTCAGACCAGTAAGTCTGGTCTTTTTTGTGAAATTGAATTTTGTTCTGCATTTTTCTCCTGCTCTGTCCGGGACACTCTATTGTGATCTCTATCAGAGCAGTGGGTGATGGTAGCCGGGTACCATCTAGTTCTCGTGCACTCAGGCTGGAGGAGGCTGTGGTTCATGTGGTCCATTTGTCCTTTGGACTGATTGTTTCCTTGTGTCTTTGGTTTTCTTTATTCTGCTTTGCTCCAGACAGAACGAGACCAATAGATATGGTTTTAGATGGCCGTTTTCAAGCTTTTAAGACCCCAAATGCTACTCACCCAAGTAAGCTGTAGAACATTTTCTTTATGAACTATGTTATGCCAGCTGACCTAGAGGTCCCCTAAGATCATGGTCCCTAGCCCTCAGACCCAGTATCTCGGTCCCTTGAGGAGTTTGGTTTTATCTAGAAAACTTCTATGGCTATGTCCCCTTTGTGCTCTATTGTATGTTTGAGTATACATGCTGCACATACAAATATGTATGTAAAAGTATCCCCAGCCAAACCTATATATGTATGTGGGTATGCTCCTATCACCTAATGATTTTTGCTATGGCCGTTGTCGTTAGTTGCCTCCGAGTTGATTCTGACTCGTGGATACCACAAGTGTGCAGAGCAGAACTGCTCCATAGGGTTTTCAAGGCTGGAGCCTTCCAGAAGCAGATCTCCAGGCCTCCCTTCTAAGGTGCCTCTGGGTGGGTCTGAACTGCCAACCTTTCAGCTAGTAGCTGAGCGCTTAACTGGTTGCTCCGCCCTTGATAATCCTTGCCCAAGTCAGTTATTTGGGTGGGAGGGGTAGGCATGGGGTGCTGTAGAATGGTGATTTTCTATTTCTACCATTCTTTCTTTGTTTATTAGCTGAAGTTTTTGTGAAGAAGTGCTCACATCCCTCTTTGGGCCCTTTCTTGCTTTTAGACACAGCAGTCACGTCTCAGGCAAATCTTGTACTTTCACTGCTCCAGACCTAGAGTCAGTCATTTTTCCAAGGAGCTCTGGTTCTTTTTTAGTGAGGGGGGAAAAAAAACCCATTGCCGTTGAGTCAATTCCGACTCCTGGCGACCCTATAGGATAGAGTAGAACTGCCCTAAAGGGTTCCCAATGAGGAATGGCATTTAAAACGAAAACCTAGGCATTGGGGATCCTTGTTCTAGGTCCATTTAGCAGATGGAGCTAGGATGTATATTTATTTTAAAAATTATGTGCCCCTATTGATATTGATAATTATGTGCCCCTATTGATATTGATAATTATTTCCCACACACACATATATGTATCACATATATCATATATATTTTGATATATATATAAATATATCTGCATATATCTCATATGTATCAGAGCACTGTGTGTTCAAAGTCACTTGAAATAATTATTTTCTTTGTATGATTTTTATCATTTTGACAAACAGTTAAGGTCATTAGTTTGCGTTTGTTTTGGATCATAAGTTTTGCCCCCTCCCCAAAATTTTGCTTTTTGAAAATGTAAAACATTTACATGGTTTAAAAGTCAGAACTATATAAAAAGGAAGCCTTGTCAAAAGCTTGATTCCATACCTATCTTTTGCACCCCACACCCCTACAGGTAACCATCATGATAGTTTTTGATTTATCCTTCCAGTGTCCCTTTTTGTAAAAACAAGCAGATTTTACATTCATTCACCTTTCTTTTTTTCTGAGGCACAAGTATCACACTGTATATGCCCTCCTTCAGTCTGCTTTGCCCACTTCTTAGTGTAGCCTTGTACTCACTCCGCATCAGCACATCAAGGCCGCCCCCTTTTCTGTTGAGTGCAGCGCTCTGTGTGGCTGTACTGGAGTGGACTCACCAGTCCCTGCCAGTGGGCTGTTGGGTGGTTTTCAGCGTTTTGCTTTTTCGAACAATGCTGCAATGAGTAATCTCTAGTGCACGTTGTTTTGTACGTGTGAAGGTGTATCTTCAAGTGGGATTAATGGGCCAGAAAATAAAAACAGATGGAATTTTATCAGGTGTTGTTAAATGCTCCTCTCTAGTGGTTGTACCATTTTGTACTCCTTCCAGTAATATGTAAGAATGCCTATTTCTCAACAGCCTCAACCACAAAATGTTTGTCATGCTTGTGGATTTTTACAATAAGTGAGAAATGGCATTTCAGTTTAAATTTGCTCTTATCTTATTATGAGTAAGAGCTCTGGTGGCACAGTGGTTAAGAGCTTGGCTGCTAACCAAAAGGTCAGCAGTTCAAATCCACCAGCTGCTCCTTGGAAACCCTTTGGGGTGGTTCTACTCCGTCCTATAGGGTCACTACAAGTTGGAATTGACTCAACAGCAACAGGTTTTTTGGGTATTATGAGTAAGGCCAGCATTTTTTCTTTAATATGTCTAAGGACTATTTACCTTTCTCTTTCTATAGACTTGATATTTTTTGCCCATTTTTTATAGTGCTTTTCACCTTTTTTTTTTGTTTAATTTTTTAAAGCTTTTTTTTAATATTAGGGAGATTATAAGTTACAAATTTTTTCCTCTCTGTTTTGTCGTGTGTGTTTTGACTTTATTTACATGTATTTTGCCATGCATTTCATTTATTTATTTATTTTGGAGCCCTGGTGGTGCAGTGGTTAAGAGCTAGGTCTGCTAACCAAGTCAGCAGTTTGAATCCACCAGCTGCTCCTTGGAAACCTTATGGGGCAGTTCTACTCTGTCCTGTAGGGTTGCTGTGAGTCAGAATTGACTCGACAGCAACAGGTTTTATTTTATTTTTATGTAACAGACTCATCAATCTTGTATTGTCTCTGGATTTTGGGTCATGATTAGAAAGATTTTCTCATTCCATCTTATCAAAGAATTCACCCATGTTTTCTGCTAATATGCGTATAATTTTATTGTTCATTTAGATTTCTAATCCATTTAGAAGTTACTGTGGAGAATGGTGTGAGGTATGGATTCAATTTTGTCTTTTTCCCCAAAAGGATTTCCATCTTTTCCCCAAAGGTTTGAGATGCCACCTTTATCATATACCAAAATTCCACATGTATTTGGATCTAACTCCCAGCTGTCTCTTCTGTTCCACTGATCTGTCGGACCTGAGATTCTTGAAGACCACCTTAACATACCTCTGGGAGGAGGGACAGTATGTCCCCACCATGTTCTTCCAGTCTTCAGAGTCACCTCAATCTCAGATGATAAAAGCCCATGACTGAGCATTTAACCTGCAGTGTGGGGTAGCTGTAGTCTATAATAGTGGGCCTGTAATTGGTATGATATCAGACTCTCTGCCACCCAGTCTCATCAACAGCTTCGTGTTTACGGAAGGGAGGACAGCCAGCACAGTTATTTCTCTGGGATGGATGTCCTTCTTGCATTGTGCTAGACTATTAGGCTACCATGTAATCTCCCTGTGCTGTTTTGGCTCCCTGTGGAATTGCTTTTACTGAACAGCCTTTTAGTCATGGGTCATGGTCCTATATCTAGGGAAAAAAACCTGTGAAACTCAAGGGTATTATTGAGAATTCACTATATCACTCCTAGTTTTAACTTATTTTTTTTCTGTATTTGCCCTAATTTCCTGACATTACTATTTTTTTTTTAATTATATGCATCTTTGCGAACTGTTTCAGAGTAGTGGTATGTATTCTTGAAGGGAATCACAAGACTGATGGCTTTCTGCTGCTGCAATATGTAAACAATGCATAGTCCTTGATTTCAGGCTAGATTTACTGCACCCTTCAAAGTAGCTTCTCTGACAGGTTTACCTATTGCAGAAAAAACACCTTTGCTTCCAGGTCAAGCAGCTTTCATCCTTTAAACCTTATCATTTTAGATCAGGTGGAATAAATGCAGAAGGATTTTAAAAGCTGATACAGATTCAGGCAAGTGTTTTAGCTGACCAAAGTCAGCTTGAGGCATTTACGCTTAACTTTGTTTAACACATCACACCCTGACTTATCTTTTCCATCATGGATATGCGCTTGAGTGAGCACTGCATTGCCTGTTGGACTAAATGCGGACCTTTCTGCTGGCATTCAATGCCCTCTCAGTCACTGGTTTTTGCATGTAATGTGTTTCTCCGTCACCTCATGGTACTTCTCCCTTGGTTCATCACCCTTGTAACCTGCCCTGGCCCACACCATCCCTAGGAAGCCTTATGCCCTCTAAATCCCCTTTGTGCCAGTCTCCCAACAGTGGACCCAACTTGTACCTAATATGACCAAATTGACCTTGCTTTCCTTCTTCATAAATTCCTTGATGTTTTCCTCACAGGTGTACACACTGAGTCCTAGGACTAGGATAACACTCAGTGAGTGTCCTGTGTCCTGTGGTGTGGGGGACAGGGCTGAGTACGAGTAGGAGAAGGCCCTGCAGGAGCTCCAAGAAAGATGGCCTGGGTGCCAGCCCTCATGGTGTAGGCTCTGTGGAGGGGACACAGTGAGTGCAAAATCATGGGCCTGAGTCTGATGTTTGGGGACACCCAGAAATGTAGATAGAATAAGTCTCAGAATGACACTCCTGTGCCATATTGGTTTCTAGACACTGAGGTTGTCAGTTCAAAGCATGCAACTTCTTCCTGTACTGTCCTCTGGCCATTTTATTCCCAAAGTGATGAAACTGTCTTCTGCTTGGCCAGGAAACGCCTTCCTTTCACATCTTGTCAGCCTGTTCATTTAAACGTTTTGAAGAAAGAAAATAACTTTGCCAGGTCATTGCTGGAGAGGATTCTGCGTTTGTTGCATTTGATCAAGCGTCCCTGCAAATATTAAAAATGCCCTTTCACAAGTCAGCCTGCCGTGTCTTCCTAACACCAATAATTGCGTTGGCTGACACCCAGCTGACCCTCCATGGCTGACCATGCTCCCCTCAGTCTCGGTGCTTGAGCTGTTGTCATGTCATTCCTTATCCAAAGGGTCCCTATCCCTCCTCCAAAATTCTGAAATAGAAAAAGCTCTGAAAACAGGAAATGTTTTAATGACTCATTTGACAGCAAAGCCCGACCTAAACTGACATGAGGTCATTTATAGTCCTTATTCATCCCATTAAATGTGAATATTCATACCTTCTTGCTGTGGCAATATTAATATGTCTGATTCTGGGGTGCTGTCCCAGGACCCTGTGGCTCTGTGGAGGGGTATCATGATACATGGCATTTGTATTCAGAATTCTAAAACAGACCTGGTCTCAAGGACTTCACATACAGGATTGTGGACCTAATAAAACTAGAGACTCAAGCAGCCTGTAATTTCACCCCATGTGACAGATGAGATGACTCATGAATAGAAGTGACCTTGCCGGGCAAGTGAAATTATATGATGCCCAAGACTTTGAAAATATCCAAACCCAATTTGTATACTAAGGGCTTCCCCAGTTCTAGAGGATCAGGGGAGATAGCATCTGAGTGAAGCCTAGAAAAGAAGTCCCCAGATCAGAATGGACCTGGATGTCTAGCCATCCCCAGAGTCTGTCACGTCTGGGTACCCTGCCACTAGTGTTTTCTGGACTTACAGATCTAAGAATAATAAGATTTTTAATGTTTTCTGCACGCCAGGCACAGTTCTACATTCTTAATATGGATTATCTAATCAAATCCTTGCAATGACCCTTTGAGGCAGATAATATCAATATTCCTTTACAGATAAGGAAACTGAGGCCAATGGAGGTTGAGTGTATACATTAGAGTTCAGATAAAAAAAAAAAAACAGAAACCTCTCTATCTATTTTAAGCAGACCAAGATTAATAGAAGGGACTGGGTTTTTCCAAAATCAATAGAAGGGGTAGGATCTGGGCTCAACCTCCAGGAATGACTCCCAATACACCACTACATAGAACTGGACCACCAGGGTTGCTGTTCCTCATTGGGAAGGGTAGGAAACAGAACTGCATTATGGGAACCATCAACTTCAAGAGCACCCACCTTAGCTGCCACCTGGACACAGGCAGAGGTCACCGCAACTGTTGGTTTCATACTTGGATTGCTTCTGCTGCATCTGTACCCTGCTTTCCAACACACTCATAAAGCTGGTGACTGGCCTCCTGGCCTCTGCTTGCCAGAAATGCAGAATCTGCAGCAATATTACCTCCCTTGGCCTTTCAGATCATACATAGGCATGTCTGCTTGATAGACCCTAAAACATAGCCGGAAGTTGGAGGTGCAAGGAAGTCTGGGAAATGCCATTTTAGCATTCTTACCTTTGAAATACAGGAAGGCACAGCAGGAGGAGGGTCAAATGGATGTTGAATGAGCCAGCCTACAGTCCCACACATTTAACTTCCCAAAAATTACTCAGGAAGTGATGGAACCAGGATTTGAAGCCAAGCTATCTGGTTCCAGAGTCTGAGCTCTTTAAACGTACTGCCTCTCCTATCCTATGAACTCATGCCTGGGGTTGGCTAGCCCCCCATAACATGTCTTCTCCATGTTCTTCTCTTCCTTCAACAGGCCTGGTCCATGTGTCTGTATGGTACTAGGCCTCAACAGCTAGACTCTGAATCCTTCATAATCTGGGATTGACAATCTCCATTCCCCATGGACTGGCTTGTGTATCAGTTACCTATTGACACTACAGTGCTGCATAACAAGTCACCCCAAAACTCAGTGTCTTAAAACCATAAGTATCTAGTGTTGCTCACAAGTCTACAGGTTGACTGGTTCGCCTGGTCTCAGTTGGGTTTACTCTTGTGCCTGTGGTCAACTGTGTGTCAGTTAGGTGGCTCTGCCTCTCCTGGCTGGGATCTCTTATGTGCTTGGGTCAGCTGGCTGATCTCGGCCTGGGTAGGCTGTCTCTCATCCTCCAGCAAGCCTCACCAGCATGTTTTTATAGCAATTGCTGAGAAGCAAGAGAGGAAATAGGAATCCACGTGCACTTTTCCAACACAAGTTGCATGGTCAAGCCCATGTCACAGCCAGTTACAGGATGAAGGTTGTAGATACAGGGAGGCAGGCCACTAGTGGAGCTATTTATGTAAGCATTCTCCCTTGCTGGGGGATGTTCGGTGCAACATATAACCTCTCTATGCAGAAATCATGAGGTCTTTGGTGGTTTAGTGGTAGAATTCTCACTTTCCATGTGAGAGACTTAGGTTTGATTCCGGCCAATGCTCCTTATACACAGCCATCACCAGTCTGTCAGTGGAGGTTTGCGTGTTGCTATGATGCTAACCGGGTTTCAATGGAGCTTCCAACTTAAGAGGGACTAGGAAGCAAGGCCTGGCGATCTACTTCCAAAAATCAGCCATGTATCACAATGGTCTGATTTGCAACTGATCATGGGGATGGACAGGACCAGGCAGCATTTCGTTCCATTGTGTGTGGGGTTGCCACGAGTCAGGGGCTGACTCTATGGCAGCTAACAACCAGCAGAAATTTCCTTGTCTGTGAGATGGCTACACTAACCATCGTCTCACCTGTGAGAGATGCTATGAATACCCAACGAGCCCACGCACCTGAGCGCCATAGAATGAGAATGTGGAGCCTGGAGGACCATGCTGTCTGGACCCCACAGGGTCAAATGAACTCGCAATTCAGCACCCGCGGTATCCAGCAAGGCTATGAATAAACGAAGCCATCTTTTATTTTGGCTGCTTCGTTTTGCGCTGCAGCCAGGGCTTGCTGGCTGGCTCGGGGACGCTGCCATTAGCTCACAGGTCCTCTGCTTAACACGGCCGCTTTTCAACAAAGACAGTCTTTTGACATCTCCGGCGGCACACCAACTGGCTCACCAATTAAAAGGCTCATGTCCTAAATGTGACAAATACCAGGGAAAACAGTTTTGTGATTCAGAACACAAGTGGGGAGAACACGAAGCGAGTTAATCATGAATCAAGCGTCAACCTGTAATCGAGCTTTCATCTCACTCGCAACGAAACACAACGTGACTCTCCCACAATTTCCTGGTCGCCGTGCCTCCTTCCAGCCGAGATGATGTGCCCGGCCTCTCAGGATCAGGTGGAGGGTCAGCTCTGTGTTTCTGTAGCTTAGATTTCGGCAGGCAGCTCTTACATTTTCTTAATTCATATTTAATAACCTGGCAGTGCTCTCCGGTGGCCAAGCTGCCAAGGACAGAGCTGGAAGCCGAGGTCCTTTGCAGCCCTGGCCTGGTGGTTCCTCCTAGGCTGTGTCCCCTCTCTCCAGCACAGGAGAGGCTGCCCTGAGGCTGTAGGCCTGAGGATTCAATTAGCAGCTCTGAAATGGGAAGAGTCTGAAGCAGACTAACACGCCTCCCATTTTCTGGTTTGGGTCCATTTCCCTGTGAAGCAAACTGTCTCTCCGGGACCCCAGTGAAAGCAGAGTGGTATATTCTCTGGCCTGCTTCTCTGGAGATTGTTTTTCTAAGTTGGTAAATTTTTCAAAGCTTAGTCTCTGAAAGCAGATGACTGGGTTTGAATCCTGGCTGTGTGGGTTTAGGCAAATGGCTTAAAAAATAATAATAATAATCTCCTCGTGCCTCATCTTCCCCATTTTAAAATGGAGACAGTTCCAGTGCTCACTCCCATTAGTGGGTTGACACATATAAAGCTTTGAGCATGCCTGGGACACAGTAAGGGCTTGGTAAAGGTGGGTTCTTATGCTCTTCCTTGCCGTGGCCTTCCCTGACAATCTTTCCAGCTCTGAGAGTTTGGGGACCCTGTCTCTCTATTTCCTCAGCAAACATTACTGCACTTTACACAGCTCCCTCATGTCATGGATTGAATTATGTCTCCCCCCCCCCCACCCCAAAATGTGTGTATTAACTTGGTTAGGCCATGATTCCCGGTATTCTGTGGTCGTCTTCCATTTTGTGATTGTAATTTTATGTTAAAGAGGATTAGGGTGGGATTGTAATACCACCCTTACTCAGGTCACATCCCTGGGGAGTTTCCCTGGGATGTGGCCTGCACCACCTTTTATCTCTCAAGAAATGAAAGGGAAGCAAGCAGAGAGTTGGGGACCTCATACCACCAAGAAAGCAGCACCAGGAGCAGAGCGCGTGCTTTGGACACAGGGTCCCTGCGCCTGAGAAGCTCCTCAACCAGGGGAAGATTGAGGACAAGGACCTTCCTCCAGAGCTGACAGAGATAGAAAGCCTTCTCCTGGAGCTGACACCCTATTAGACCTACTAGACTGTGAGAAAATAAATTTCTCTTTGCTAAAGCCATCCACTTGTGGTATTTCTGTTATAGCAGCACTAGATGACTAAGACACCCCATATGGCTGCACCTGTGTCCCGGGACTAGGTAACCCTGTGCATGCCCTCTGAATTCTCATCCGTCTCAATGCCTCCTGCATCTCACCCCCTTTCCCAGGCAGTCTTGTGGCCCCTCTTTGAGCCCTGAGGGTCTGCATTTAAGAGAGCAAGAAATTTTATTTTTTCCCTGGGCCCTGGGAGTGAAAGCAGCTGTCCTGTGGCCTGGCCCACTGGCTCTTGGTGGCAGCTTATTCCGCTGTGTCTTCTTGTGTCTTCCAGGTGGGGGCAGGGAGTCCTTGGGTGGCCCAAGTGGTTAAGCATTTGACAAGTAGCCGAAAGGTTGCCAGTTCAAACCCACCCAGAGGCACCTTGGGTGACAGGCCTGGCGATCTGCTTCCGAAAGGCCACAGCCTTGAAAACTCTATGGAGCAGCTCTGCTCTACACACATGGGTTTTCGTGAGTAGGAGTCGACTCTATGACAACTAGCAACAACAACAGGTGGGGGCGGAGGGATTTGGGATCCTGTAGTGTTCTTCCATTTTTCTCCTCAGGCTTTTCTGAGTCAATAAGAGGGGCAGAAGACGTTGATGTAGACCTAGAAGACAGGCCCACTGTTGGGTGGAAAGCTGAGTCAAGTGATACCTACCCCTGAAATAGTTCTGTAAATGTCACCTAGAGGCTGACAACCTGCTTCACACAGGCTACCAGCCACCCCTTTGTATCTTCAATATTTTTACTCTAAAGTCAAGAGAGGGTGAGCATGATCACAGCCCTTATTGCAAAGAACCACAATCCCTATTGCTCTTATTTTTAGGAATATCTCTTGTTGTACAGTAGCACGTTAATATTAAAAAAAAAAAAAAAAAAAACCCAAACCCATTGCCATCGAGTTGGTTCCTACTCATAGTGACCCCATAGGACAGAGTAGAACTGCTCCATAGAGTTTCCGAGGAGCAGGTGGTGGATTCGAACTGCTGACCTTTTGGTTAGCAGCTGTAGCACTTAACCACTAGGCCACCAGGGTTTCCATATTAATACTAAGATTATTAATTATACAAATGATATGAACATATTTAGAAAGAATAAAATAAAATCTATCCCTCAGCCTTGACATACTTACTGACTTCCTTTTGGAGCATTCTTCTTTCCATCTCCTGGTAGGGTAGAATTTTATGAGAATATGTGGGCTCTGTTGGTAGATTCCAATAAGCCAGATTTTCTTCTCCCACCCTAGAGCGCTGGAGCTGCAGCTGTGTGTAACCACCTCGTTTATACTTGACTGTGGTTTCTTTGTGCGTTTTTATGTCTTCTCCATGTCTGAGTTTATCTCCCCTGAGAGATTGTAAACTTCTAAAGAACAAGAACTCTGTTGTCTTCTTTTATAGGAGTGTGTGTTTTGTAAAAAAAAAAAAAAAAAAAAGTAGAAGTAAATTTTTTTTTTTTTTTACAATGCTCCTTATCTTTGCCTACAATGTTCTCTTACTGACTTGAGGGCCCAGACAGTGTCTCTGAAAATTGCCTGGTGAATACTCCCTCGCCCCACTGCTGTTCTCATATAGTTAACATAGTTAACATAGTTATCAAGTCAGTCTGGCTGTGTCTTTACCTGTGTTGTAAATATGGTAGAGAAATGCAGCAATAGCCAGCATAAGGCTAAAAGGCAGAATTTCTCTGAAGCTTCAGGATGCTTTTTGCTTGTAGTACATTTCTCAAATTGAGACTTTTCAGTAATACTATCAAAAATAGAAGTATCAGATATTACATTTTCTTTCCTACCGAATGGGGATTCTGGGAAAAAAACCCACACTTTCTTCCAGGTCTTTGGATATCTAGAGGAAGAAAGAAGAAGCATTTGTGCAGCCTGAGACAGGACCATAATAATAACAGTGGCTAGCTGCGATGGTTAATGTATGTGTCAGCTTGGCTAGACTATGATTCTCAGTGGTTTGACAGACGCTGGACTGGTTGCTCTTCCATAATGTAATAGAATATAATCACTTTCCATGATGTGATCTGATGTGATCAGCCAGTCAGTTGAAAGGGGCATTTCTGGGGGGATGTGACCTGCCTCCAGAATATAAATGGATGTTCTGGCAAAGCTCAGTCTTTCTCAACCGTGTATTCTTCTCATCGCCTGACCTCTAGTTTCCAGGACGTCAGCCTGCAGAAGCCTCCAGCCTGCCACCTGACCTGCAGATTTTGGATTCACCAGCCCCTGCAATCCCATGAGCCAGTAGAGGCCTTCAGCCTGCCGCCTGACCTGTGGATTTGGGACTTGCCAGCCCCCACAATTGCATGAGCCATTTCCTTGAAGTTAATCAACCTCGTATACATATATAAAATCACTGACTTTCCTCCTCTAGAGAACCCAGACTAAGAAAAAAAAAAAAAAAGACACTAGTATTCACTAAATGCATACTATGTACCAGACCCTGTTCTAAACATTTATGTGAGTTTTTTATTATCTCATCTCATCCTTACAAAACTCTATGAGGAAAAGATGATTATTTAGCCCATTTGCCAGTAAGAAAACTGAGGCACAGAAAAGTAACATAATCTTAAAGCCAGTAATGGTGGAGCCAGGATTCCAGCTCATAACAAACGCACATGAAAACCCAGAATAACAGTATCATCCTCCAAAGGGCAGTCCTTCTGGTTTGAACAGTGCTTCATGGTGTACAAAGCACACAACCCCATTTTCTCATCAGATTCTCATAAGCATCCTTGTGAGGAGGGAGGGTGTCAGATGGGCCCAAAGGAAACAGGCTAAGGCTTGGGTTCCCCAACTTTTAATTGTTTGCATTTATTGCTTCTTTCTTAAACATTCAAAAGTAAGGGCAAGATCTTCTCATTTAATCCTCACCACAGTCCCATAGGGTTCAAGCAGTTGTAACCCCAGAAAGGTCATCCTGGGAGGTGCTGTGTGCTTAAATACATTTGGGAAATAGCACCCCCATTCTAGAACTTCATAGGGTGTATTTGTGGGACCAGTTGTTTTCCATACGTGGTTTAGCACAGGAGGTCTGTGAATATGAGTGAGAAAACATTGTCTTTATTTTTTCAAGTGAAAGTTCACATTCCCTTCATTTTGTGAATGTAGACAACAAACAGAAGCAGGATTAGCAGTACCTGTGACTTTGTCGCCAGTAGGAATCAGGTATTTTCATGCTTATTGCACATGTCTCAGAATATCAATTATCACAGCTTTGAAATTGTGGTAGTTTTAGATGTGCCACTGGATGTTATTATTTAATGCATTAATAAAGAAGTACATCAGAGACTATATCAGCCTGAGACCAGAAGAACTAGATGGTGCCTGGCTACAACGATGACTGCCCTGACAGGGAACACAACAGAGAGCCCCTGATGGAGCAGGAGAGCAGTGGAATGCAGACCTCAAATTCTTGTAAAAAGACCAGACTTAATGGCCTGACTGAGACTAGATGGACCCCAGAGGTCATGGTCCCCAGACCTTCTGTTAGCCCAAGACTGTGAACCATTCGCAAAGCCAACTCTTCAGACAGGGATTGGACTGGACTATAAGATAGAAAATGATACTGGGGAAGAGTGAGCTTCTTGGCTCAAGTAGACACAGGAGACTATGTGGGCCGCTCCTCTCTGGAGGAGAGGTAAGAAGGCAGAGGGGGACAGAAGCTGGCTGAAAGGACAGAGGGAATACAGGATAGGCAGAAGGAGTGTGCTGTCTCGTTAGGGGGAGAACAACTAGGAGTATATAGCAAGGTGTACATAAATTTTTATATAAGAAACTGACTTGATTTGTAAACTTTCACTTATAGTACAATAAAAATAAAATAAAGCAGCACATTTATTACTGTAGTGACATTTTAATTTTTGATAACTGCCCTGGTGGTGCAGTGGTTAAGCGTTTGGCTGGCTAACCAAAAGATCAGCAATTCAAATTCACCAGCTGCTCCTTGGAAACCCTATGGGGGCAGTTCTACTCTGTCCTATGGGGTCACTGTAAGTCAGAATCGACTTGACAGCAATGGGGTTTTTTCTACTTAAATGGAATCAGTTTCTTTGTAATTCTAGGTACTTTGTGTGTTTGAAAACATTAGTCTGAAAAGGAGTCCACAGGCTTCACCAGGCTGTCAGTGGTGTCCATTGTCCCTGATAAACACCTATTAGCAGCCTCCCCATCTTCCCCAGGAAATCACTTTGGAGAATCTGAAGATGGGAAATGCAGGGGCGGGAGTCTTACCTCCCCTGTCCCCCATCCCTGCAAGAAAGGTAGGGCTGACCTTTCCCCTGGAGCCGGAGCCTGGCTGCATCCTGGCCATCCTCTGATGCCTGGCTGATCTCGGCTTTTCCTGGTGCTCTGAGAGATGGAAACCAGAACCCCTGACTCAAGACAAAGACACTGTTTCAATTAAACCAGAGAAACACTATTTATTACCAGTACACTTTCAGTTCCAGGCGATGCCTTGAAAAGGTCAGCTTATATGAATATTTAGAAAACACAAGATGATAAAATACGAGGGACTTGATATTTTGTTTTTTTCTTAGAAGAAGAAAATTCCAGCTCACTGGTAACTTAAAATTAGCAAACTCCAGGACTTTTTACTCGACCTGCATTTGCCCTTTAAAAAGGAACTTCTTTTGAAACTGCATTGGAGGAGAAGTTTTGTGTCACTGTGAACTTGCAGCATTTGAGATCAGGAACGTGAGGTCTGTGCATGGTGGGGCCGAAGGTCCACTCAATGTCGAATGTCCGTTAGAGAGGGGTGCGTGCGAGAGCATGCCTGCTTTGACGTTCCCGTGCAGTGCCTAATTGTCTCATATTTGTTCTAGCTGATGGTTACTGCTTTCATTGGGGGCTTTTAACCCGCGAGTCATCCTTTGAAGTACAAATTTGATTGAGTCAGTTCCTCCTTTAAAACCCCTATTGATGCCCCCATACCAGAGGAGAAAGTCAAAATCCTTACCTCTCTGTCCAGGCCTGGCCGCAACCTTTCTTATGAGTCTCATATCTCAGCCTCTCCCATCTGCTCCCCTCCCATCCCCCTCACATCTTCCTGGAGCTTCGATGGATTATACTGTAGGATGAGCTTCTGAAAGAGTAACCTAGTATGTTTATCCTTTATTTCATAGATTTATTGTTTTTTAAAAAGAATTTTATTTTTCTTATTAAAATCAGTTGCCATCAATTCTGACTCATGGCAACCTCGTGCATGTCAGAGTAGAACTGTGTTCGGTACGGTTTTCAATGGGGGATTTTTTTTAAAAATAGATTGCCAGCCCTTTCTTGCAAGGCACCCCTGTGGGGACTTGATCCCCCAACCTTTTGGTTAGCAGCCAAGCATGTTAACCGTTTGTACCACCCAGGGACTCCATTTAAATACCCTGGCTGACTCCGTTTTGTCTATAAAACATATAGTCTTGATGTTTTTGTATAGCCTTGATATATGTTCTTTTTAAAATCCTAGTTTCATTTTTTTTAAAGATACCAATTGTACATTTTAAAGCAGTTACTTAGTTTTTTCCCCTTTCCTTTTATAATCATGTCAAAAAAACTGAATAATAATTTAGTTATTTCATTTGCTCATTTCTCCTGCCTCTTAGAATGCTCTGCTGACAAAATTTCTCCATAATTTTTGCCATCCTTTTATTCTTGGATTTTTCTACAGTCCTCCTCCACGCCCAGATCTCTTCCAAGGGGAGTTTTGTAAGAAACCATTTTCTGTTCCCCTTTTTTTTTTTTTTTTTAACTATTATTATTCTAAACAACAAATATTTGTCGGTGCAACTGGCCACCACGCTATGCCAGGTGCCCGGTAGACAGTAAAGAGTCCCCTGCCCCGTGGCATCTGGTATCCCAGTCCATATAGCCCTCCTTACACTTAAGAAAGCTAAGGGCTTTGTGCTGAGTCGGAAACCTGGCAGAGACACAAGGGCCATGTTTGTTTTTTCTCACATCCACACTCTGTGTTCAGTCAGCTGGCAGTCTCTGGAGACAAACTTAGTGAATAAAATAAGACCATCCTTTAATGCCTCTGGGATGAGGCATTGTTTTCTTCAGTCTCTCATATGATTGGTAACAACGTTTTGGTTCACCCGTAAATTTGGACCTCTCATGACTGATTTATAAAGCCTCTGTAAAAAGGTTAACTAAATATGTATTTCACAAATGCTATTTTTATGTACTGTAGCTCAGAGTTATGCTTTCTAAAACAATGTTTTTCAACTTTAACCAGCTTTATGTTAAAATGGTTTGTAGTTTGGTTTGAGTGGTGAGTTTATTATTATCATTTGTTGTTACTATTAGAATTATCGTCATTGATTTATCCCTGTTTTTTAGTGAAAGCCTTTTTTAAAAACCGAGAGATAAATAGGAATCTGGTTAATATATTTTTGGTGATGCATTCTATTTACGTTTCTGTTTAAGACAGGTTTGCAGTTGGGTGGTGAACAGAAGCATTGACACAGAGACAGTCTCCTGATTCCCTTAGTTCTACCATGATACAGCAGGACAGTCCCACTGGCTGGTCAGTCTATTCCAAAGATCCCTGTTCCCAGCAGATTCCTGTGTGATGGTAGGGGCCGCCATTCTCCCCATTTTCGTAGTCAGAGAGGCCAAGTCAGAGAAGATCCTAAGCCCCAAGCCCTTGGCACAGTGAGGCAGTGGCAGGGACAGTGACAGGGACAGGGCAGTCTTCATATCGCCAAGTGCCCACTGAGGTGTGACAAGGACCCTGGAGGGTGCAGGTGGAGGAGGTCATTCTAGAATCCTTGGGGCAGTGACTTGGGCTTTGCCTCAGGAGTGTTCATTCTCTCTTCCATGGATTTTTAACGAAACATCCAAAGACTGAATCTAAAACTCTTTCTCTAATAAAGGCACGTGATACGTGCGTCTAGCACCCACAAGTGAAGAGCCGGAAACTTCCACCTGCGCCAACTCTGCGGGTTTCTGGTTGTTTGTGCTCTGGTGTAAATGCTCGCATTGCATTTTCTGTTCGTGCCACATTTAACGCTTCAACTGGAATGCAGCTTCGTAGCTGCTTTGGAATTTTCTACAACTTACTTGTGACTATTAGAATTCTGGAGTCTCCCTTCACCGAAAAAAAAAAAAATGGGTGGCTACTTGGCTACTTCTCTACTTTAAAATTTCCCCAGGGTAGTGGCTCCAGAAGAACCCCATGGTGTCCAGGACTCCGCAGGGCTGGCCAGTGAATACTGATTTCCTTGTGCACCCAGGCTACTTCAAAATATGCTGACCTGGCCCCTGAGGCAGTACTGGGCAGAGGGAGGAAAAGGGAGGTGGGGTCACTCCAGGTCAGGCCACAGAAGCAGCAGGCCTGGGGCAGGAGGGAGCTGGGCCACTGCCATCAGCATCTCCGGTGTCAGGGACAGTAGAGCACTGATCTGAAGGAGCCTGAGGCAGTCCACCTTCCCCCAGGCATTTGCTGAGACCCTCCTGTGTGCCTAAGTCTGTGCCTTCCTGACCCAGGGTTTGGAGGGAGCTGGGCCACTGCCATCAGCATCTCCGGTGTCAGGGACAGTAGAGCACTGATCTGAAGGAGCCTGAGGCAGTCCACCTTCCCCCAGGCATTTGCTGAGACCCTCCTGTGTGCCTAAGTCTGTGCCTTCCTGACCCAGGGTTTGGAGCAGGAAGGGGAGACAGAGACAGGAGGTTAGAGCAGGCCCTGCCCTGAGGGAGTGTAGGGTCTGGAGAATATTGATGGGAGAAGAGAGAATCCCTCCTGCAAACCCAGTGACTGGTATAAGATGATGGTTGACCAACGGCTGAACTCAAATGGACTTTGAACAAGGAATGGGCAAGTCTTTGGGGGCTGGAGTGACTAAGGAAATCTTTTCCTGCGGGATGTGGTGGCATTGAGCTATAGGGACCTGGAGGCTTTGGACAAGAGGCAAGATAATAAGGGGTTATTAGTTCTTTTCTGAATCTTCCCCAGTCCTCTCCTTTGGTCTGTCCGTGAAGGGGCTTTAATGTGGCTCTGTGTTCCTTTGCTACCCTAGATCCCTGCTGTGTGGGTGGAACTTCTGTGGACCCATGGATCACCCAGTGTTCCCAGTGGTCAGGGTGGCTCTGGAATTCCGTATTCTTCCTTTAGGACTGTCACAGGGATTGTGACAGAGACCAGCTGGTACCAGAAAGCTAACGAGAATTTCCCACCCTCTGAAGCACCACAAGCAAGGGTCCCAGTAGTCAGATGAAAGGTCCCCTCCTTGCTGGGAGTGACATGTTGTCTGGGAATCCAAGGAAAATTCAAGGATTCCCAGCTTCTTGGAAAGAGAACGTCCCCTTGAGCTCCAGTGTTTCTACTAGAAGTTCATTTATTCAGCTTGCCAGTTTATTCAGTCAACAAATTCAATTGCATGCCTGCTTTCTGCTAGGCACTAGTACTAGGGACTAGAGCAGGGATTGTCAAACTTCTTCTGTAAAGGGCCCAGGTAATAAATATCTTAGGCTTTGAGGGCCATGTAGTCTCTGCCACAGTTACTCAGCTCTGATCTTGTAGGACGAAAGCATCCATAGATAATACATAAACAAATGGGCATGCCTGTGTTCCAAGAAAAAGTTACAAAAACAGGCATCAGGTTGGATTTAGCTCTTGAGCTGTAGTTTGCTGCCCCTAAGATCGAGACCTAGTGGTAAACCAAAAAGGACATAGCTTCTGCCTGTGCAGAGCTTATGCTGTAGGTGAGGAAGAGAGAAATAAATCATTTAGTCACACACATAAATTATAATTATGAGCTCTGGTGCTTGAAGAAAAGATACATTCTCACAGCTCTACGAACAACAGGGGGTTGTGATCTAGTCTCAGGGTCAAGGAAGGTTTCTGTGAAGAGGCGGTGCTTGAGTTGAGATCTGAATCAGTGTTAACCAGGTGAAGAGAGAAGGAATAGCATGTGGAAAGGCCTGTGGCAGGAGTCTGAAAATGTCCAGAACTGAAAGAAGGCCAGCGTGAGTGGCACTTAGAGAAGGACAGGGAGAGTGGGTGAGATTCAGCATGAGAGGGAAGTGGGGGCTAGTCCGTGCAGGGCCTCAGGGCCATGCGGGGGCTCCAGTCTTTACCTGAGACTAATGGGCAGGGCTTAAAGCAGAGGAGAAACAGGATCAGATTTGCATTTTGAAAAAAATCTTTCTGGCTGCAACATCAGAGCAGATTGGGGAAGGGGAAGAAAGAATTCAGAGGCACCAAGTAAAAGGACAGTTGAAAGAGAGGAAGGTGGCAATGGAGGTGGAGAGAAGTAGACAGAGATAAAAGGTATTTCAGAGGTGGTAGTGATGGCTGGGTGGTGCAAACGGTTTACACTAGACTCCTAACCTAAAAGTTGGTGGTTCTGAACCTTCCCAGTAACACTGTGGAAGAAAGGCCTGACAATTTGTTTACTTAAAGATTATAGCCAATAAAACCCTATGGAACAGTTCTACTCTGTAACACCTGAGGTCACCATGAGCCAGAATTGACAACAGTAGGTTTGATTTGGGTTTTAGTTATGGGTTGGGTATAGAGAGAGGGCCTTCAGGATGACTCCCAGGCAACAGAGGATTAGTGGTTATCTTAGTCATCTAGTGCTGCTATAACAGAAATACTAGAAATGGATGGCTTTAACAAAGAGAAATTTATACTCTCACAGTCTAATAGGTTACATGTTCAAATTCAGGGTATCGGCTCCATGGTAAGGCTTTCTCTCTCTGTGGGCTGTGGAGGAAGATTCCTGGTTATCAGTCTTCCCCTGGTTGAGGAGCTTCTCAGGCTCAGGGACCCCAGGTCCAAAGGACGAGCTCTGCTCCTGGTGCTGCTTTCTTGGTGGTATGAGATCCCCTGTCTCTCTGCTCTCGTCTTTCTTTTATATCTCAAGAGATGGCCTCAAAACACAATCTAATCTTGTAGACTGAGTCCTGCCTCACTAACACAACTGCCCCCCATCCTCCCTCATTAACATCATAGAGGCAGGATTTACAACATGTAGAAAAATCACATGATACTGGGAATCATCGCCCAGCCAAATTGATACGTGCATTTTTGGGGGGACATAATTCAATCCATGACAATGGTTAGTGGTGCTATCCACTGAGATAAGAAACCCTGCGACAGTTCATGTTTCTTTGTTTTGTTTTGTTTGGGTCAGAGGAGAGGCCATGATAGGTTTGAGTTGCCTTTGAGACATCAAATTAGAGTCAGATGAGTGGGTGAGATTTATAGACCTGGAAAGGCAGCTTTAGAGATAATATATTTGGGGAGTCATCAGCCTATGGAGGATAATTGAAGGCTTGACACGGAGTAGATTATCTAGGGAGCGAGAATACAGGTAGTCCCCAGTTTACGACATATTCAAGTTACAACAAACCGCACTTACATTGTCCTTTTTTTTGCACATATTGTTATTAATTAGATGTACTACATACAATGTTGTAGTGCATAATTTGCTGATGTCATCATATCTGTAAGTTTGTGTGTAATGTTTCCAACCCCCAAGGACAAAGATGAGGTTTTTAAAGATACTGATAGTAAAAGTCAATAATAAGGAAAACTTAAAAAAAGAATGAAGTATTCCACTTACGTCAGAAACGACTTATGATGGAGTCATAGGAACAGAACCCCATTGTAAGTTGGGGACTACCTGTAGAGTAAAAAAAGAGGTGAGAGCCTAGGGAAAAAATCCACAAGGAACTCTGATATCTAATAGCCAGGGAAAGAGGAAGAGGATCCGGCAAAATAGAGAAAGAGAAGCCAGAGAAGTAGGAATAAAAATAGGGGATTGTTGTGTCAAGGGAAGAAAGTGTTTCAGGCAAGGCTTGCCTTCATCCTGTACACACAGGTACAGTGGGGCTAGTTACTGACACTCAGTGACCATTGGCTGGCCAGTACATCCACTGTGATTGGTTAGTGCCCATGCCATAAAAAAAACAAGTTTCCATCAAGTCAATTCTGACCCACGGCAAACCCACGTGTTGCAGAGTAGAACTGTGCTCTATAGGCTTTTCATGGCTGTGACCTTTGGGAAGCAGATCACCAGGCCTTTCTTCCAAGGTGTCTCTGAATGTATTTGAACCGCCAGCCTTTCAGTTAGTAGTCGAGTGCTTAACGGTTTGTGCCAGCCGGGGCTCCTTTTGCCCATGCCATACCCATTGTTAAATATCTTCATTATCATCCCCAGTTTCAAAGAATGGTGAACATCCTGAAGGTTTCTGAGATACCAAACAAGATGAAGACTGGAAACTATCCATTGGATTTAGCAACATGGAAATCATTGATGGCCCGGGCGAGAGACCTTTAGATGGATTGATGAGCAGAGGAGTGAATGGGAGTTGAGAAAGTAGGCAGCAGGCCCAGGCAACGCTTTGAGAAGTTTCACTGTGATGTAGAGGAGACAAGTAGGCAGAGGGGGCATTGGAAGGGGATGTGGGGTGGAGGAAACGTTTCTTTAAGATATGGAAAAGACAACAGGGGCTTATTTATTCAACGCACCTACTATGTAATTATTCATTTAGCACAGTCTTTCTGTGTCTCATTTGTTCCTTATGTGACCCAACATGCCTATTACATCCTTGGTTAGGATATTTATTGTTATGAGCACTAAATTAATTTTATTTCATTTCATTCTTTTCAACATTTATTGAACACTTACTATTTGCCAAGTACTGTATAAGATTTCGGAGGTACAGAAATAAATGTTATATCCTCTGCCTTCAAAGGGCTTAACGTTCAGTGAAGTGGTTTTCCCTTGAGGGCAGTTTTGCCCCTTCCCCCTACCCCAACCAGAGGACTTTGGCAATATTAGAGAAATTTTTGATTGATTGAGGTAGGACGTGCTACTAGCATCTAGTTAATTGAGGCCAGGGATGCTACTAAACATTCTACGATGCAAGGACAGCCCCCACAATGAAGATTTATCCAATCCAAAAATCAGTAGTGCCAAGAATGAGAAGCCCTGGACCATCCATCACACAGTGTGAAAAGTGCCATGATAAATGTACACATAGCTACAGGGGGTTGAGGATGGGCGCTTAGACCCGCACAGCATTGCTGGCCAAGTAGAAGGTGAAGGAAAGACAAGACAGGCAGAGGCAACAGATGTGGGCCGGCATGGAGGTGTGCAGAGGCAACAGATGTGGGCCGGCATGGAGGTGTGTAGAGGTAACAGATGTGGGCCAGCATGGAGGTGTGCAGAGACAACAGATGTGGGCCGGCATGGAGGTGTGCAGGAGCACGGTGCACACCCCAGAGCTTCACCTTGTGCAGAGTGAAGGCCCTGTGGCTGGTAGGGGTGGAAGTTGTTTGAGTAGGGCTGGGCCATGTATAGAGCCTTGGTGGTACAATGGTTAGTAGTTATGGCTGCCAACCAAAAGGCTGGCAGTTGGAACCCACGTTCCCTGGAAACCCTATGGGGCAGTTCTGCTCTGTTCTATAGGGTTGCTATGAGTCGGAGTTGACTCAACAGCAACAGGTTTGGTTTGGTTTTTTGGTTAGGGCCGTATACGCCATGCCAAGGACTTTGGATTTTGTCATCTATTTAAATGAGAAGCCACTAGAGGATTCCAGATGAGAGAAAATCAGATTTGTATCTTAGGAAGATCATTCTGGTGGCATACAAGATGAATAATCATTAACATCTATTGAGAATTTATTAGGTGTCCGACTTTCTGAGTACTTTATTGTATTACCTCATTTAATTTTACACTAACCCTGTGGGGAAAGTGATCTTGTTATCCCCATTTTACAGCTAAAGAGACTGAGACAGGTGGGTTCAGTAGCTTCCTTGACATCAGGTGACTAGTAAGTGGCCAAGCTGGGACTTGGCTTCAGAGCTGGGCTCATAACCAAGCAGGAGACAACCTGTGGTTCTTTCTGTCTGTCGCTTTGGGTCTGAGCTCTGGAGCCAGATTTGAGCATCCACAGGACCCCAATTATAATTGACATGCTCCAGCACTTCCTGTACCTTCTCCAATAAGGCAGTGTACCCAGAACTGAAGAGTGTGGTCTTGAGATATCCATTGCCATCGTGTTGATTTCAACTTACAGCGACCCCATAGGACAGAGTAGGACTGCCCCATAGGGTTTCCAATCTGTATGGAAGCAGACTGCCACATCTTTCTCCTGAGGAGCAGCTGGTGGGTTCAAACTGCCGACCTTTCAGTTAGCAGCCAAGCATTTAACCACTGCGCCACCAGGTCTCTTGGCCTCGAGATGGTTTAATTCTTCATGATGAGGAGTTGTCATGTAGCTGTTAATTTTTTAGGCACTTTGTGGCTGAAATGTCCCATGAAAAGAGAAACACTCGAGGGAAGAGTGCTTCTGGAAAATCAAATTCAGTATCAGCTGCCTGAGAGTGTCATAGGCTTCAGTGACCCCGTGTGACTCCTTTTCCATGTAGAATACACTGTCTTCTCCATAAGGACATCCCAGCTGACTCCATATGCACTCTTTCCCCTTTATCTTCTCTGGGGGAAAAGGTGGATTTGCATGACTAATAAAACATGAAGGAGGTCTTGGGCCCAGCGCTGCATCCTTAGCCAGCTCAGCACCTGCTTTCCAGAGTTTTAATTACAGCGACTCCTCTGTCAGGAGACCCTGGTCAGGTGTGATAGCCCCTTCCCAGGCCCAGGGTAGATGAGTGTGGCTGACAGGCCCAAATGAGCAGGAAATACAGACTCAAGGGTAGAATGGACGCAATGCTGGCCCAAGAGGGAAGAATTTTTGTCTCCAAGTTCAGCTGCTTAGGGAGGCCAGGGTGATAGAGATGGGACCAGAAGGATGACTGCCTTCTGGCAGATTTCCGCAGTGCTCCTCCCATTTGGAGAGGAGAGTGGAAGTATATTTCCATATTTATGTAGGCTTTTAAATAAATGTTTCTTAATTTTTTTTAAAGCAGTGGCAGGTTTCTGGCAGGGCATAGGAAATGCTACCTGGTCTGTGATCCAGAGGGAGAATCTCGTGAATAGACATCAGGTATTATGGTCCACCAAGTTCTATGATAACACGCTGCACATGTGTTCTTTGAGGCTGGTTTCTCACCTGTGATTTCCCAGCCTCAGATTATCCCTACCTGACAGATGAAGTGAGTCCCTGGGTGGGGCTTCTAACCCAGAAGCTGGAGGTTCCAGTCCACCCAGGGGCACCTCAGAAGAAAGGCCTGGCAACCTACCTCTGAAAAATCAGCCACTGAAAACCCTGTGGCGCACAGTTCTACTCTGACGCACGTGGGGTTACCATGAGTCAGAGTCAACTCGAACAGCAACTGGCTTTGGACAGAAGAAGAGTCCTAGGCCAAGGCCGCTGTCACGTGGGGAGTCGTGGGAGACGTCATGTTTTGACTTCCAGGCTTTCTTCTGTGTTTCCCTTCTTCCTATCGTGATGCTGTAGTAGGACAGAAAATTCTCTGGGCCTCAGTTTCCCTATCTGCCAAATGAAGGTATGGTGGGACTAAAGATCTCCTAGACTAGTGTCCCTACTGGCTTTGACTTGTGAATTAAATTAAGCATTTTCCAGGATGGCACCTGCCCACCTACAGTGCTCAAAAATATTTACTTTTGTCCAAAGATAAGGCAATACCCCCTATTTTCAAAGAAAATGGACCTCTAAAAAAATTTATTGGCCATTCTGATTATTGGAATATAGATGAAAAAAATGTTTACTTGTAATAATTAAATACTTCACTTAACACATATCTATAGTTACAGAATAGATAAAATGCTTATTTAAAAAATATTACCTTTTCCACTTATATTTCTTGAGTTGTTATTCAGACTTGTCCTGTGCAGCTTCAGCTCCAGTGTTCTTTTCTGTCGCTACAGCTGCTTTTGGAGCCCTCTGACAGTTCTATAGCACTTACAAGCCTCGCTTCCATCCAAGTTTTTGAAAGGCGGCATTTTGTGAATTCATGGATTAGGCCTTCCCTGAAAATGTTATCCCAAGCCACAAGTCCCCAGTTCTCCTAGCATCAGGCTGGTTTTTTTTTTTTTTTTTTTTTGAATTGCCTTCAAGGTAAATATTCACGATCTGTTGCAGCAATTAACCATTTGTTGGATTGCTTTTTAATGTGACCTTTAAAAGTCTTGTTTAAAACAATGTCCAAGCACTAGAATTGTAAAGTCATAATCCCTGGAATAATTACTACATCTGTGTTAACTAAATTAAGTAGGAGAGTGCTCTGTAATGTGAGTCTTTTTAAGCTTGGGCATAAGAACCAAAAACCCAAACCGTTGCCGTTAAGTTCATTCTAACTCATGGCGACCCCGTGTGTCATAGAGTAGAATTGTGCTCCATAGGATTTTCTTCGCTGTAGTATTTAGGGAGGCAGATTGCCAGGCCTTTCTTCCGCAGTGCTGCAGGATGGGTTCAAATCTCCAAACTTTCAATTAGTGGATGAGAGCATGCCATTTGCGCCACCCAGGGACCTTTTTGGATATAGGCAACACCCTTTTTATCAAGGGGTAGTTGGGGAGAGGGGAGACAGCCATGTATTTGGGCATAAAAAAATTTTTTTTGATTTACCAAATTCTCACATTTAAAGCCCGTCAGCTATTATATTGCCTGTATGAGCATTTCGTTTCTGTTTGGAGGTCAATGTCTATGAGCCAAGTCAGAGGCCTCTGATGGGGCTAAAGATGGAGGATGGTTCTGGCTGTGCTGGGTCCCCATGATCTCTGGTCACCTCCTTTCCCCGCTTCCCAAACATCAGGAACTGCAAACCCCTTCCCACCACCTTCCTGCCGACCTGCAGCTGGGCTTTTGTGTTTAAAGAACACAGAGTCATTTGGAAATATGCACTGTGCTGCACACAAGAAAATAGTAATATAATCAGAAATGATTATATTCCAGCACTTCAGCACTATTGCTACTATTAATGTCCATTATCGCTATATTACCTGAAATGTGTTTAACAATCACAGTAACCAGTCAAGGTGCCTGTCCTGGAAAATGTGCATTCTCTCCATCTCGATCACACTCTGTATTGTGCTGTTAGTGTTATAGATTTTTTTTCCCCCAGGTAATTGGAACCTGCTACTTCATACTTTGAAAAGTAATGTGGCGGGTGAGGCCCTGAGAGGTTCAAAGCCTCTGCTTCCATGAGGGAAATAATGCAATTTCCATGCAAAATGATTATAATATTATTCAGTGATTACACGGGGGTGGGGGGTAGTCTGTTTTTGTTAGACTTTTGAAAGTGGCAAATTGAATTCCATCCAAGTAATCAGAGGTTATGAGTCTCTAGCACAGCGTGTTCACACTTGTTCGACGCTCATTTCCCGAGAGTCCTTCCAAGCCCAGAGCCCCCCCCCCCAGGAGCCTTGGCTGACCGCTTGGGGCAGGCGTGAAGTGCCAGGGAGTTAAGTCCTTGGCAGCAGCCCTCAGCCTGTGACAAATGGGAGTTGGAGGAAAATACTCCGGCTTCCTTACATCTCAGGTAGAACCACTCTGAGGCCTGTTCCACCTCATCTCCCAGGGGCCCCCAGTGGGACTGAGCCACAGGTGCCTGCAGTGGTAACCTGCTCATTTAGGGCAATCTGTGTTGGCTTCCTTCACTCACCTGTCTTACTTCCCCACTTCCCTACCTGGGCTTTCTGGGCTTGCCTCACAAATAAATTGCTTGCCTCAAATCCTTGTCCAGGTTCTGCCTGAGAAGAGAAGCCCACCTGACCTCCCAGCTCTCCCTTCCCCTTTTTGAAAGTACCCAGTGGCCAGTCCTGCCTCCAGGCCTCTCTAGATGCTTCTGTCCTATAACCTATTTTGTAGGAGATGCTTGGCAGCACCCGGAAGCCGCAACGTTTTAAGGCCAATGTTTTTTGCCATTATGAAAAATGAAAATTCCGAACATTTTTTTGGTCGTGAAAATGATGGTTATGATTTATTTCCCTCACCTCTTCTCTTAATTATTATTACTCCATTCAAGTGAGACAAGATGATTTAATCCAGGTTCTACTTAAAGTGCCCACAATCAGTGTCCTCATTCTGAACGTGTATCCATGTGCTCTCAGGTAATTTATGTATAATTTTAATAGATTTGTCAACAACAGCCCGTCCTCATCTAAGCAGACTGCTTGCAGACAGATCACTTAATTTGCTCCTCAGTGTTATTTTTCATACATGGACTCTGCACGGCTGACAGATAGCAGATGATCCCATTACAGACACATTTGACACAGCATCTATGGGATGAGCAAGCGCGAGGTCTCCTTCTGTGGTGAGCGGCATGTATCTCCCCTTCACTTAGAAGGCTAAGATCCCAGAGAGCAAAGCAACCTGAACAGATGCTGTTTGGTGGTCCCCAGCAATATTCAGGTGCTGACAAGAGCCCTCACTTACGTGCTGTAATAGAAGCTGTCAGGACCCCACCTGTTTCCCAGCAAGGGGATTACCTACTGACAGTTCCCTCTGCTTCCTGCCTGTCTCTGTTTGAGGATACCCAGCCCACCCACAGAGCAGGCTGGAAGTATGGGGGAATTAATACTGCAAAGGCACCCCTCGGCCAATGAGAGGTGGAAGTTGGTGAGCAAATACCCCAGTTTCCTCAGCATCCATTGGCAGGGCAATCCTAAGGTGTGCTCTGCACAGTCTCTCAGAGAGGTCCCAGCAGGATTGAGCCCCAGGCGCCCACAGCAGGAAAACTAAACAAACAAACAAACAAAACAGTTACCTTCGTGTCAGTTCCAACTCATGGCAACCCCATGTGTTACCCTCTCTTTAATGAATCCTTTATTGGCTTTCCTCCCTGCCCTATCTCACACCCCCACTCCCTTATGGTGCTTCCTGGGATTGACTACCAAAGAAACCACTTGCATTCAAATCCGTATTTCAGGGTCAGCTTTGAGGGGAACCCAAACTAAGACACCTGCCCTTCTGAATATCTCTATGGTAATCTTTCAGGCGCTCTCATCTTCCAGGACCTAGCTTACACCCTGACATGAAGCCTTCCTGGCCTCCCCAGCCCAGGAGCCCTCCCTCCTTGGGCCGCCTTGACTCCCACTAGCGGAGTTAACTGCACCCTCACCATCTGCAGCTTTGTGACATCCTGTAGCTCTGCGTGTGGTTGTGTGTCGAAGTCAGTGCCATCTCCCAGCTGACCTGAGCTTTTGTCTTGTGAGGTGATAGTGCTCCCTCCTGGTCCTCAATTTGGAATGAAGACCAGACATTGAGCAGGGTGGAGGATGGGATAGCTTGACAATGTCAAGAGTACACTCTTTAGAGGGAAAAAAAGTACAGAAACCCCTCTTTCTGAAGACTAATGTGAGTGCTGATGGGTTATTCGCACCATGTCCATCCACTGGGGCAATTGTAGGGCAAGTGCATGGTGTTCCAAAGGAAAAACGTTCTCTAGATGTGCTAACCTTCACCGTGCAGTTTTGTGACAGCAAGAACCACATCAGCTTCTACATTTTCTCAATGGAGTGAAATGTGTGCAATGTGTAATAAAATATAAATAAGCCTTCAAGAAGCATCTCTGTGTTTCTTTTTATCAACCTTTAGACGTGTTAAAAAAGCCAACCACAATTTCATATGAATCCTAGATAATATGTAGTATTTTTATTTGCTACTTCCTTGCTAAATGTTTCCTATAAAACTGAAGAGGAAAAAACACACAGTCCCACATATAAAAAAAGAAGCAGATTGCGAAATGTGACCGTGGGAGAGAAGCAGTGAATACGGAGTGGGTTCAGAATGGAGGCACTCCCCCTCCTGGGGACAGCCCAGAATGGAGTGGAGGGAAACCCTTCCATGGCTCCCTGTGTTAACTGTTAGCTATGTGCTTGTACTGTGCTTTAAGTAGGCCGTTAGTATTCATAAGAATCTACAGGTAGCTTTGTTATGGTCTTTTTTTTTTTTATCTTTTAAATGTACATATAAATGAGTATGTATTATTTATAGATGTCTTTGGATTTTAGAAACATCAAGCTGGAAAACGAATGCAGCAAGGAATATTTGATTTAATGCTAGCTGGAGAGAAGAGGGGAAGACGGGGGACTTTCTGCAGGAAGGAAGATGGGATGTGATCCATTATCTAACCGTTCTAAGGGGAGTTTCCTGGAATCTCTTTGGTTACAGTTAAATTACAGAAAGATAACGGGGTGAAAGAAAGGACAGCAGCTGGGAAGATGGGAAACCAGGGTTATCATCCTAGCTCTCCTGCTGACTCGCTGTGTGAGCTTGAGCATGTCACTCGTCCTCTCTTGTCTTGGGTTTCCTGGCTTGGGTCTGCACATCAAGCCATGACAGTTGGTGGCTCCGTGAATTGGTCATTCATATCAGGCTCTGGCCTGACCCCTCAGTTGCTGGTTTCGTTAGCAGAGGCACCAGGAGGTGGTGAGTAGTCATTCCGGCTTTTTCAAATGGAACACAAAGCCATGGTGAGATCCAACAACTTGCCTGCACACGTTGGTAGAGACCAGGAAAACAGGATTAGCTTCTAATTCTATTTTCAGTTCATAGGCTGTTTCTACATTGGCCAAGAAAAGCAAAGTACTTACAGGAATTCCTGGTAATGACTGCTTTCTGCCTGGGTATGGAGAAATGCCTGTCTGTGGTTTATTTTTAAATAGATAACTCATCATATCTGGGTAAAAAGTACTGTAATCTCCTAAGGCTTTTCTTTCACAAAAATTTTTTTTTTTCTTTGAGAGTGTAGAAACAGTCTCGGATCTATTCAAACAAAATCGCTGTTCACTGGGTGGCAGAGCAGTGCTTCTAAGACCCACTTAGAGTTGGGCAGGGGTTTTCAGCTGCTGGCCCTACGGGATTGGGCTCAGGGGAGAGGTGGGCTAAGAGACTAGAAGCCATGGCAGCATCAGCCCTCATGTCTAGATTTTGGTTTGTCAGTTGCTGGGGGAGGCGGAAGAAGGGACAGGGGGTTGGTGAAGGCTGAAACTGCTCTCCAGAAGGAAATTCAGGGACTAGTTGGAGGGAGCGGAAGTGTTAAATAGACCCAGGACTCTTATACCCTAAGACAGCTGGTTGATTCACTTACCTCCCTAAAAGGCCTCTCCCCATCCATTCATCCCCTGAGGGCTCACATCTCTGGAGGGGCAGGCAGAGAGAAGGTGTCATCTAGTGTGATCCCCAGCTCTCTCCCCATGACACCTGTTCTGTGGCTCAGGAGCCCTGGTGGCACAGTGGTTAAGCATTTGGCTGCTAATCAAAAGGTCAGGGGTTCGAACCCACCAGCCGCTGTGCTCTGCTTCCATAAAGATTCAAAAAAAAAAAACCTCTTGCCATCAGGTGGATTCCGATTCACACTAACCCTACAGGACACAGTAGAACTGCCCCACAGGGTTTCCAAGGAGCGGCTGGTGGGCTGGTGGATTCAAACTGCTGATCTTTTTGGTTAGCAGCCGAGCTCTTGATCACTGCACCACAAGAGCTCCTCTGTAAAGATTACAGCCTTTAAAATCCTGTGGGGCAGTTCTACTTTGTCCTATAGGGTCACTATGTGTTGGAATCAACTCGATGGCACCGGCTTTGAGTTTTGGGGTTTTTATTCTGTGGCTCAGTTAGCAAGCATGGTAATAATAATGGGTAGAGTCGCCATTTATAGGTGCCAAGGACTATGCAAAGTGCGTTTCTTACATTAAAACACTCAACTCACAGAACAACTGTGCATGTTTGGTAGTATCATCACCATTTTACAGATGAGGAGGGGGCAGGGAAGGGTGGAGGGTAGGAAAGAGTGGTCACTCTGCCAGTAAATGGCAGAGCTGAGATTTAGACCCAGGTCTCTCAGATTATAAATTGTCCATGCTCTTGACCACTGTGCATCCTGAGGCAACACCTGGTGGGGTGTGTCAGAGACTAAGGTGTGAGTCCCAGTGACACTCTGATTGTGCCAGGCTGGCCATGAGCGATGACCCAGGATTCAAACTTGGGAGGAGGGGTTCCCAGACCTCTCGGCATTTCCGTGAGAAGACCCAAAGCTCACCGAGTCTAAAATCCCATTTGGTTTTACCCAGTGAAGTTGCCTTTTTCCAAGCCTTCTCTTTAAAGCTGTTATAAAGCCAAGGCCCATGGGGTGGGGAGTGTTGAGGGACCCTGAGCAGTAGCAGCCACAGCTGTCGACCAGCAGGAGAACTGAACTGGACCCGCTTGTCCCAGCCTCTGCCAGGTGCCCCTGCAAGTGGGCAGACGCCGGACATAGTGAGCTTGTGGGTTGGGTTGGCTGCTCCTCCTGTCCCCACCCTGTCTTTAACCCCCTGACGTGTACAGCTTTGTTCCCATGGTGGGCTCACTGATGTGGTTGGCTGCCGCAGTGCCTGGGGTATGGGGTACAGGCCCCCCTGAAGGATCAGAGCAGACAGCACCAGGCTCAGTCACCAGGGAAGAGATAGGCTTCAGACAAGAAACCTAGAAGGCAGAAGGGAAGAGGGAAGTCCTACTCCTCTCAAATTCTCTGCCTGTGAAGTCCAGACTGTTGCCTTGGTGCAAATCCCCCCATGGTTGATGCTAAGATGGTACCTACCCCATGGAGCTGAGATGGGCCTCACCAAGGTTACCAGCCTCCTGGAGAATAGGCTGGAAGCCAAGTATTTGGCTGAATGTAGCTTTCTATTTCCACTGCTCTCATGCACCACCTGGAGTACTGTTTTGTTGTGTTCTCCGAGCCTCCAGTCAAGTCTTGTTTAAATGTGAAAGCCTGGCCCCAGAGTGTCATGGAGAATCAAGGGAAGAGACTTGTCTATATTCGAATCAGGTTTGAAACGGGCAGTGCTCCTGAGGCCCACGTGGTGGTAGGAGAGGAGCTCCACAGACGGGCTGCGAAGCCCTGGTGTCCCACGTGGAAGCTGGATGGGGTTGGAGAAGAGAGAAGGAGGGGGAAACTCACACCCACCCCAGTCCAGCTCGGTAAAGAGCAGCTGGCCTGTCAGTGAATTAGCGATGCTGGTGCCCGTCCTGCCTCTCAGGGCTCGCAGCCATCTAATGAAGGAGAGAGGATGCAGAGGCACTCCAAGCAACCCACAACACCCGGCAAATGTGAAGTGTCATCAGGAAAAGCTTAAATTTATGGTCTGAAGAAGAAAACATCTAGAAAGGAATTATTGCAATTCAAAGGGAGAAAAATCTGGAAGCAATGTCTGATTTTTTTTAAACTGGTTTGTATTCAAATCATGAAACTATGGTGTGAACTTCCAGATGTTCGAAGCAAAATTGTAGAAAATGAGTTGAGTCTTTTTGGCATTTTCATTCCTTCAACAGACCTTTCCTGAGTATCTATCACATGCCAGGTACCATGCTCTCTGCCACCATCTCAGGTGCCACCATGGGTAGGTCAGGCTGTCATTGCTTCAGTTGGCACCTTCTCCTCATCTTGTCTCCCTAAGAAAACGCATCGGTCACCCTAGTTCTGGTTCCAGTGTGAGGCACATCTGTGTAACTGGGAGGTTGGGGTGCATATGCGCTGGTGGTTAGTGGTAGGCTAAGTTGGGTGATTCCTACAAGTATCAGTTGCTGTTGAGTGGATTCCAACTCATTCCAACCCCACTTGAGTCAGAGTGAAACTCTGCTCCATAGGGTTTTCAATGACCCTTTCAATGACTTGTTTCAGAAACAAATGTCCAGCCCTCTGTTCTAAGGCCCCTCTGGACTCAAATCTCCAGTCTTTTGGTTGGCAGCCAAATGTGTTAACCATTTCTACCACCCAGGGACTCCAGGGTAAGTCCTAGTAATTTAATTCCTGAAAGGCCTGTTGTATAACAAGAAAATATTTTGGCGGGGAGGGGGTTATTTGCAACTTTTTCCCCCCAGAAATGCCCATCTGGGTTTCTGCAAAATCCTATCATGGCATAACGTAAGATGCAGTGAGGCTGCAGTCACCTATTTCCCTTATCTCCCCATCCCCCTTGCCCAAAGCAGCTGAGAGGGACAAGGAGAGAAGCCCCCATTTGATGCTATGCTAGGACATCAAGAAGCCCCCTTTGGTAACAATTGTTGTTAGCTGCCGTTGAGTTGACCCCCGACTCAAGGCAACATGATGTACAACAGAATGAAACACTGCCCAGTCCTGTCCCATCTACATGATCAGCTGTGGATTGGGCCTTTGTGATCCATAGGGTTCTCCTTGGCTGATTTCAGAAGTAGATCACCAAGCTTTTCTTCCTAGTCTGTCTTAGTCTGGAAGCTCCACAGAAACCCGTTCAGCATCATGGCAACATGCAAGCCTCCACTGGCTAATGGGTAATGGCTGTGCATGAGGTGCATTGAGCAGGAATTGAACCCAGATCTCCCACATGGAAGATGAGAACTCTACCACTGAACCGTAAACATAAACCAAACCTGTTGCCGTTGAGTCAATTCCGACTCATAGCAACCCTATAGGACAGAGTAGAGCTGCCCCATAGGGTTTCCAAGGAGCTGTTGTTAGATTTGAACCGCCTACCTTTTGGTTAACGGCTGAGCTCTTAACCACTGCACCATCAGGGCTCCTGAACCACAGTCGGCCCTTATCTTGATGTTCTCCAGTAATTTTCCTGAAGAGTTTCTACCCACCAAAGAGTAGAGTAAAACTTGTAATGAGGAGTTTACAGAGGAAGACGGATGAAAGTCATTCCAGAGAGGGGAACAGGTGCATGTTAAGTCATGGAAACAGAAGAGCTTGGGTGCCTGGGAACAGGAAGCCCAAACAGCCAAGCTGGAGAGGGGCAGCCACACTGGGAAGAGTCTGGACTCGTCTGGGTACTCTGGAGCTCCTGCCCAGGGGTGGTTTTGGGACAGCTAGAGCGAGGACCTGTTCTGGAATATAGCACCATGCGCCTGGCATCTGCAGGGCCACTTGGGAAGCTGGAGCCTCTTTGGAAGGCTGTTGCTGTGGCCCAGGTAAGTGTTGAGGAGGCCTGCTGAGGCAGTGGCAGCCGAGATTAGAGAGCACAGATACATCAGCCTGGTGCTCTGAGCAATGCTGTGTGTGTGGCAGCGATGAGATGGGGAGGGAGGAAGTGAGGTTTTAATGACTGGGCAGGTGGCGCTGCCATGTCCTGAGATAAAGGTCTAGAAGTTGCAGATTAGAAGGAATGTAGATCAATTGATGCATGTGTTTCGAATAGAGCCAGTATCACCCCAAGGGGGTGAAAATTGGATCCTGGAGAGGGGGAGGAATCTGAGGCATTACAAATGGATTGTGACTTTCCAAAGCTCAACCCTCCCTGACAAAATCTTATTCTTTAGAAATTAATTTCTCGCATTAGGAAGAATTTTAATTTATTTTTCTCCTTGTTTTTGTTAGTTGCTGTCAAGTTGATTCTGACTCCTGGTGACCCATGTGTGCAGGATAGAACTGCTCCATAGGGTTTTCAAGGATGTGACCATTCAAAAGCAGATTGCCAGGCCTTTCTTCCAAGATGCTTCTGGGTGGGTTTGAACCACCAACCTTTCAGCAAGTAGTTGATCACTTAACCATTTACACCACCCAGAGACCAATTTTTCTCCTTCCAAAAACCAAACCTGTTGAGTCAATCCTGACTCATCCCATTGCTGTCAGGTTGGTTCCGACTCGTAGCAACCCTATAGGAAAGAACTGCCCCATAGGGTTGCCAAGGAGCAGCTGGTGGATTTGAACTGCTAACCTTCTGGTTAGCAGCCTGAGCTCTTAACCATTGCACCACCAAGGTTCACCAACTCATAGGGGGTGATTTAAAAAAGAAGTTGAGAAACACTGAGTTAATAGTAACAGAGAACACAGGTGAATTGCATTACTGTCGACAGAGGGTTAGTGGCAGGTGGGGGGTTGTCGGGTGACAGTTCGATGCTTCTCTGTTGTGGGAAGGTCCATGCAGGACTGTGCTCCATAGGGTTTTCAGTGGCCGATTTTTCGGAAGTAGATATCCAGACCTTTCTTCCAAGGCGCATCTAGGTGAACTCAAACTTCCAACCTTTTGGTTAGCAGTCAAGTGTGTTAATCGTTTGTGTCTCACAGAGTCAAGGCAGAGAGAGCTCTAATTTCCTTTATTGGGGCCCCAAGACCAAGGGGGTCAGTTGATTCAGAACGAAGTCATGGGATGAGAAGGCACAAAATCTGGGGTCCCAGTTCTGTCTCCTTCATTTACTTGTTCTATGACCTTGGGCAACTCTTATTTTCCATGAGCCTCAGTTTCCTCATCTATAAATTGGGGATAATAACAGTAATTGCCTCTTAAATTTGTTGGAAGAAGTAAATGAGAAAATGTGAATGAGCTAGGTTTTATAAACTATGAGCATTATGAAAACTTTTATTCCTTCTTAGCCGGAAGTCATGGTTTCTGCAGACTCTTTTCTTTATTTGAGGAACACATGCCCATGAAAAAGCTTGCCAAGTGGTGCAGCCCTAGCAGTTGAAAATAAGTAATGGATTTCATCAGTGGCCAACTCTGGCTTCTTAATGGCTATCGGAAACTTATGCTTTGTGCTGGGTGGACACTCATGACTTACTCCATCTTTGTATCTTTATCCTCCCCTTTTAAAAGCAGTGCCTTCCGGATCCCTCAGCCAGTGAACTATCGTGAACCTGATGGATAAACCTTCTAAGAGAGTTTATTGTTGTGTTGGCAAGATGCCTACCAGCTTTGGTGAACCCATGGTTGATATTATTAATGGATGGTCTATTTTTTTTTTCTCTCTCTCTCTGTTTGTAAAAGAAACAGAATATGAACGAGAGTCCCCTTGCAGGACACAGCCAGAGCAGGCCTCCGAGCCCAGTGCCAGGAATGCCTTGGAGTCCTGCCTCTGTGCTGACAGGAGGCTGGGCATGGGCGCTGGTTTCCTCACTCCAGTTCACAGCCTCCAGTACCTTTGCCTTGCTTTCCCAAAGGAAAAAGGATCTCTGTATCCCAGATTGTGGAGGGGTGGTGAGCTGCCCAGATGCTGGAGCTGTAATTGGGTAGCATGGTCCGGGCCCAGGCAGGGCTGCTGTCTGAGCCTGCATCAAACTGGAGTCTCCCTAATTGGTTTCTCCTCTCTTAAGGCAATGTCTTCCCAAAAATTTGATGTCTTTTATAGAGAAGTAAAAAATCCTGGGGCCCTTGTTTATAATTCTCTTGGCTACCAATTTGGTTCGTGTCAGGAACCATCTTTATTTACAGACTTACAGTTAGGAATTCTAATTTAGAATCCACCTCAAAAATTATCTTTGAGTTTAATTTTGAAAATCTTCCAGCATTTAGGCATTGATTTAACCTAAACAGCCATTCAAGTGTCTTGGTTTTGTATTGGCCTTTGAACCTTGTCAAACTCATTTAGCACCTCTTAAATACTTTCAGTGGTAGAATTCTCAACTTCCGGGCAGAAGATCCAGATTCAATTCCTGACCAGTGCACCTCATGCGCAGCTACCACTCACCTGTCAGCGGGGGCTTGCATGTACCTATGATGCTGAACAGGTTTCAACACAGCTTCCAGACTAAGACAGGTTAGAAAGAAAGGCCTGGTGACCTGCTTCCAAAAAACCAGCCAGTGAAACCCTCTGAATCGCAACGATCCTCTCCATAACAGATCATGGGGATGGTGCAAGCCTGGGCAGTGTTGCCCTGTGCATGGGTCGTCATGAGTAGGGGGTAGATTCAACGGCAGCTAACAACAACCAATACTTTGAGAAGGTGAAAGTCGTAAGACCCTTTACACACAGTGACTTATTACCAACTATAGTTTTATAACTAAAGAGTCTCACATTCTTTGGCTTTTTAATTTTATTTTTCTTAAAACTTGAAGCTGACAATGAAGTTAGTGGAAGGGAAAGGATCAGTTCAATCAGAGATGTCAAAAATTGAGTCCTGAAGTAGGACCTTTACCTCACTTCGTGATGGAAAATCAAACCTACCTCCCTGTGATTTGCTGGCCTTATTCCTAAGATTCATTCTTCCAGGTCATGACTTTTGGAAACTCAAGTTTTTACAAAGCTAACTTGGGAACAAAACTATTACAAGAATTCTCTTTCTAGTAATTTATTTTTAAGTCACTTTAAATATCATGCATCTCATTGAGCAGAATGTGTTTAGGCGCATAGATCTAGCTTATAGGTCTCCTCAGGATAAAAGATTATGCATCAAAGATCTCTTATATACTACCATGTGATGGGTGCTGCCCAGGATCTGCCTGCAAAGGGCAGAGGTTGGGGTGGGGGAAGAAAAGCAAGAAAGAAAAGATGTGAAAACATAAATAAAATCACTGAGACATAAATTAATGCCAAATGTGTACTGAGAACTTTAAGGAACCCATCAAGGGAGAAGTTTCTGGTTGGGGTGGGCAGAGATGTTAGGAAGGAGGTGGTTCTTGCCCAGGACTTTGGGTGATGGAGTTATCGAGGTGGTGATGCTTCTGGCTATGGACCAGGTTCTCTACTTTTAAGACAGGAAATGGAGGTTCACAGGAAATAAGTGACTTACCCAATGTCTTTAAAGTGCTAAAAAGCAAAGATGGCACTTTGATGACTAAGGTGTGCCTATGCAAGCCGTGGTCTTTTTGATCACCTCATATACATGCAAAAGCTGGACAATGAAAAAGGAAGACAGAAGAATGCATTCAAGTTGTGGTGTTGGTGAAGAATATTGAATATATCATGGACTGCCAGAAAAATAAACAAATCAGTCTTTAAAAAAAATACAACCAGAATACTCATTAGAAGTGTGGATGATGAGACTTTGTCTTGCTTACTTTGGACGTGTCATCAAGAAAGACCAATCACTAGAAAAGGACATCATGTTTGGTAGAGGGTCAACAAAAATGAGGAGGAAACCCTCAATGAGATAGATTGATGTAATGGCCTCAACAATGGGTTCGAACATATCAAACATCATAGAGATGGTGCAGGACTGGACAACCTTTTGTTCTGTTACACATAAGTCATCATGAGTTGTAGCCACTGACTCAACAGCAGCTACCAACACATCCAATGTAAATATATCAGTTAGAGCCTTGACAGAAAATGGACACATTCAAATGTATAATTTGAAGAGTGTTAAATAAAAAGACTATTCACAAAGGTGTATAAAGAAACCACAACCGATAGTGCAATACTCCAGTGCTAAAAATGAGGGTGGGGTAGTTATCCCCTCTAAACCTTAGGTGACAAGGGTCAGGAGCTCTCTCTCTGAGATCCAGAGAAAGATCTGTGTGCCCACTCCCCTAGCTCCCTCAGCCCCGCCCCCAGCAGGAGCCATAACCTTCAGTGGAGAAACACAACCAGCCCATGGAGACACTGCCAGAATGGGAATTGGGGAATAAATACCCGACCGCATTTCCCCACCTCCCCATCTCCTGCAGAGCCTGCACTGGCTGAAGCTCACCAGAAGTCTGAGGGTCCAGGCTATTGAGTGGTGCCCTGCATACAGGTCAGGTGAGCCTCCAGGGCATAGACCAGGGTGGAGAGGGTGGAAAGTAGGCCTGGAGGGCCAAAGAGAAGATATCCTGCACAGCTATGTAGTGGCTTATAATGTCTAATGTGTCCATCTATGCTAAGATCTTCTCATAAACACATTAAGGAAAAGTCCCTCAAAATTTGGCCTTGTATCTCATTTATTTTTATTCAGAACTTTGTCCAGTTATCGGTTCTAGAAGTGACCTCGGTGGGCCACAAAGTAGGAAGGACAGGACCGTTGTCATTATAACGAGTTGTAGAGGGCTCTGGGGCTTGCTTCCCACCACTGTCCCCACCAAGCTCCTATTTGGCCTATACCATTCATTTGGCACAGCCTGGTTGTTACATATGAAATGGAACTCGTAAGATCTATATCCTAGGCATTAATGAGCTGGAATGGACTGGTATTGCCATTTTGAATAAGGTGATCATATGATCTACTATGCTGGGAATGACAAATTGAAGAGGAATGGCATTGCATTCATTCATCAAAAAGAACATTTCAAGATCTATCCTGAAGTACAGTGCTGTCAGTGATAGGATAATATCCATACGCCTATAAGGAAGACCAATTAATATAACTATTATTCAAATTTATCCATCAACCACTAATGCCAAAGATGAGCAAATTAAAGATTTTTACCAACTTCTGCAGTCTGAAATTGATCAAACATGCAATCAAGATGCATTGATAATTACTGGTGATTGGAATGCAGAAGTTGGAAAAAAAGCAGCAGCATTGGTAGTTGGAAAATATGGTGATAGAAATGACACCAGAGATTATATGATAGAATTTTGCAAGACCAATGACTTACTTATTGCAAATACCTTTTCTCAACAACAAAAACAGCAACTATATGCATCGACCTCACTGAGTAGAAAACACAGGAATCAAATCAACTACATCTGCGGAAAGAGACGATAGAAAAGCTCAATATCATCAGTCAGAACAAGGCCAGAGGCTGACTGTGGAACAGATCATCAATTGCTCATATGCAAGGTCTAGTCGAAGCTAAAGAAAATTAAAACAAGTCTGTGAGAGCCAAAATATGACCTTGAGTGTATCCCACCTGAATTTAGAGACCATCTCAAGAATAGCATTGTACGCTAATGACCGAGGACCAGATGAGTTGTGGGATGACATCAAGGACATCATACATGAAGAAAGAAAAAGGTCATTAAAAAGACAGGAAAGAAAGAAAAGGCCAAAATGGATGTCAGAAGAGACTCTGAAACTTGCTCTTAAATATAGAGTAGCTAAAGCGAATGGAAGAAATGATGCAGTAGAAGAGCTGAACAGAAGATTTCAAAGGGCAGTTCAAGAAGCCAAAGTAGAGTATTATAATGAACTGTGCAAAGACCTGGAATTAGAACACCAAAAGGGAAGAACACCCTCAGCATTTCTCAAGCTGAAAGAACTGAAGAAAAAATGCAAGCCTCAAGTTGCAATTTTGAAGTATTCTATGGGCAAAATATTGAATGACGCAGTAAGCGTCAAAAGATGAAAGAAATATACAGAGTCACTGTACCAAAAAGAATCGGTCGACATTCAACCATTTCAGGAGGCAACATATGATCAAGAACCAATGGTATTGAAAGAAGAAATCCAAGCTGCACTGAAGGCATTGGTGAAAAACAAGACTCCAGGAAGTGATGGAATACCAATTAAGATGTTTCAACAAACAGATGCAGCACTGGAGGTGCTCACTCATCTATGTCCAGGAATTTGGAAAAGAGCTACCTGGCCAACTGACTAGAAGAGATCCATATTTGTGCCCATTCCAAAGAAAGGTGATCCAACAGAATTTGGAAATTATCAAACAATAGCATTAATATCACACGTAAGTAAAATTTTGCTGAAGATAATTCAAAAATGGTTGCAGCAATACATCCACAGGGAACTCCAGAAATTCACCTTGGAATCAGAAAAGGATGTGGAACAAGGAATATCATTGCTATATCAGATGGATCTTAGCTGAAAGTAGAAATACCAGAAAGATGTTTACCTGTTTTTTACTGACTATGCAAAGGCATTCCACTGTGTGGATCATAACAAATTATGAATAACATTGTGAAGAATGGGAATCCCCGAAACCTTAATTGTCTTCATTAGGAACCTGTACATAAACCAAGAGGCAGTTGTTCAAACAGAACAAGGTGACGCTGCATGGTTTAAAATCAGGAAAGGTGTGTATCAGCATTGTATCCTTTCACCATACTTATTCAATCTGTATGCTGAGCAAATAATGGACAATATGAAAATGAACGCAACATCAGGATTGATGGAAGACTCATTAACAACCTGCTATATGCAGACGACAAACCTTGCTTGTTGGAAGTGAAGAGGACTTAAAGCACTTATGAATGAAGATCAAGTACTACAGCCTTCAGTATAGATTATACCTTTTGATCATTAAGGTTGTGTGTCAATTTGGCTGGGCCATGATTCTCAGTGGTTTGGCAGTTATGTAGTTTGGCAGTTGTATGATGATGTGATTACTTCCATAATGAGATTTGAGGTAATGTGATCACCTCCATGATGGGATCTGCTGTGAGTAGCCAGTCAGTTGAAAGGCAGTTTCCTTGTGGGTGTGGCTTGCATCCAGCATACATGGACTCTCTGGCAAGGCTCACCAGCTTTTGCTCACTCTGGCTCCTGTTTGTCTGACCTCTGGTAGTTGGGACTTGAGCAAGCCCCTTAACTGTGGTCTTGCCTGCCGATCTTGAGACTCGCCAGTCTTTGCAGCCTGTGAGCAAGAGCCCTGCTGTCTGACCTGTCAATCTTGGGTTCACCAGCCCCTGTAGCTATGTGAATCAGGGCAAGCCTCCAGACTGACCTATGAATTTGGGACGTTCTAGCCTCTACAACTGCATAAGCCATTTCCTTGATATAAATCCCTTCATGTAGATATTTATATGGTTTACTGGTTTTGCTTCTCTAGAGAACCCAGCCTAAGACACACCTCCACATAGAGAATGCACAAATCCTCACAACTGGATCTATAAACAACACCATGATAAAGGAGAAAATATTAAAGGATTTCATTTTACTTAGATCCATAATCAACACCCATGGAAGCAGCAGTCAAGAAATCAAATGACCTATTGCATTGGGCAAATCTGCTGGGAAAGACTTCTTTAAAGTGTTAAAAAGCAGAGATGTCAGTTTGAGAACTAAGGCGCACCTGACCCAAGCCATAATGTTTTCAGCCGCCTCCTATGCATGCGAAAGCTGGACAATGAATAAGGAAGACCGAAGAAGAATTGATGCCTTTGAATTATGGTGTTGGTGAAGAATATTGAATATACCATGGACTGCCAGAAGAATGAAAAAGTCTGTCTTGGAAGAAGTACAGCCAGAGTGCTCCTTGGAAGCGAGGATGGCGAGGCTTCATCTCACTTACTTTAGACATGTTATCAGGAGGAACCAGTCCCTGGAGAAGGACATCATGTTTGGTAAGGTAGAGGGTCAACGAAAAAGAGGAAGAGTCTCAATGAGATGGATTGACACAGTGGCTGCAACAATGGGTGAAACATAGTGATGATTGTGAGGATGACGCAGGACTGGGCAGTGTTTCATTTTGTTGTGCATAGGGTTGCTATGAGTTGGAACCGACTAGACGGCACCTAACAATAACAACAGCTGATACCTAGGACATGAGCATTAGCTGGCCAGGGTTGATCCATTTGGGTTGAGGAGAAAGGAAGCAGATCAGCCTGGTATTGACCTCCTAGAATTTTGTCTCGAGAGGTTGAGAGCTCCTTCTAAAGCTGGGTGACCCGGATCTTTGGACTCTCAGTTAGTTAGTAAAGTCCAACAAAGCCCTTCGTGATCTGTATACTCATTGCCTCTCTGGCCTCATCTCCTACTGGAATTTCCCTTATCCAGCCTCACAGGCCTCTTTGCTGGGCTTGAACATGTCAGTTGTATTCCCCACCGAGAGCATTTGCACTGGCTGTTCTCTCTGCCTGGAATGTTCTTCTCCCAAATATCTGCATGGCTCACTGTCTCATCTCCTTCCAATGTCATCTTCTCAGTGAGCCTACCTTGACATCCCATTTAAACTGCAACCACCACAGTCCCCAACACTCATCCTCCTTGTCTTGCTCAATTTTTTTTCTAATAAGCAGCACTTCGTACCTTCTAACATACAGTACAGTTTTAACATATTTATTAATTTCATTGTTTATTGTATTTACACCCGTTAGAATATGAGCCCCATGAGGAAAGGAAATTTTATGTTTTGTTCACTGATGTATCCTCAGTTCCTAGAACACTGCCTGACACATAGCGGCACTCAGTAACTATGAAGCGAATGAATGAGATTCTTTAGGATCTAAAAATTGTTTGACCACTGTCTCCCAGACCTTTCTTTTCACCAACACATATCTGCCAAGGATCTTTCCCGGAAACAACATTGATCTTCTGGTTATCACCAGTATTATCAATACCTTGTGGCAAAAGTTATCAATTTATGCCTGTTCTTCACATAGGCTGGGTAAAAGGAAATGTACTCACGACTTTGGCTTTGAGTCAAAATTAAATGGTGACCTTGGCTTACTTTGCTTCCTGTAAAAATGGCCTGGCGGGGGTGCCCACCTCCTCTAACTTCACAAGGGGGAAAGAGAATCAAGATCAACAACCCAAGGCTGATTCCTCTGAGGCGGAGGGCAGACATAATACCTCTTCTCTCCAAACTTTTTACCAGTCCTGACACCAGCCATCCTTCCCATGCACTCTCCAACTTCTCTGCTGGGTCCAATAATTCATTGCAGTGGCCACACAGAACTCACAGACCACACTTACAGTTATGGGGTTTATTAGGGAAGTAACAGGTTACAGTTCAGGATCAGGAATAACTGAGGATACAGTTCTTCCATCAGGACAGCCTCTTCTCAGCCATGCCTACAGGCAGGCCTCTCTCTGGCCCTCGGCCTTTCAACCCCTCGGCCTGGCCTCTGCTCTGCTGGGGCAAGTGTTACAAAGCTCTTTATCTCTGCCAGTAAGTGCCCGGGGGCACTCCACTCTGCCAAGAAGCCTCCTGCCCAATGGCTCTTAGCGGTCTTGCTTCGTGGATCAGCACACCCACTGTAACTACCTTGCACCGTGGGCTGAAAAGCTCACTGCACCATCTTGCACCAGTCTCCTGGTTCTGCTGCTGCCATTTTTCTGCTGCCGCTTCTCGCCATCTTGTGCCACCTCCATTGTTAAAGCTCTTTCTCTGTGTCCTGGGTCTAGCCAAGTTCTCAGTGTAGAGACCCTGGGTCCAATGGACATGCTCCACTCCCATCTCTTCTTCTTGGTAGTAGTGAGATACCCCCTTTCTGGGATGGCTCATTTAAGCCTAGTGGATGGCAAAACTGCCCAATCCCCTTGTTGGGGTGCCATACATCTTATTTGCATGGTCCCACCCCGACAAGGGTGCAATACACCTTATTTGCATTATTGGCAAGCTTTCAAATTCCCTTATTTGCATAGTTGAACCCAGTCACTTGGTGGGAGTTACAAGACTGTGGAGAGAAAGGCCACATAAAAGTGATCCATGGCACCACGCTTTCCCACAGACGTTATTTTGTAATAGTAAAGGGAAGACTCTATCCTTGGGAAAAATTATATTTTTGCCAGTTTCAGCTTTAAAATGGCTATTTGATGTGACACATGTGTATCTCTGTCAGAATGCACTGAAAAGGCTTAGGTTGAGAGGATCCGAGAAAAAGTTCTGTCGTGTTGTCAGAGAGAAGCTCTGCCATAAGGTGGCATTAGTTTACAATAACCTATTTACCTGTCCAAATCCTCCATATCACATTAAAGCTTTCCCCTGCTACCCGGGACTCTGGAGTGCTAAGAAGAACAAGGAAAATCAATTGATAATGATATATTCAGTTTAAAAAATATATTGATTCCCAGGTAATGGCAGTCATGCGTTTTTTGCTGTGGAAGATGCCATTTCCTGTCACGAAGATTGGTTTCCCATCTATTACATTTGAAAGAAGGAACTAGGTAGAGCCCCATAATGGATAGCTTCTTTTCACTAGGTATTAAATCTATATTTAAAAAAAAAAAAAAATTCTCTCCACAAACCATCCATTGCCTCCTCAAGGTCTTCTTGGCCATTGTCTAAAAAAAGTAATGGTTTGTTTTTGTGATTCAAGAGTTTGTCCCATACTTTCTTTTCATCTTTAGACTAAACTCTTGAATTTCTTATTTTTCGCCACCTCTGGAGTTTTTGGGTTGAATTAGAAGGAAGACAATGCCATTGTTCTCTCTCTTATTCAGTGTTAATGGCTCAACCATGGGGTTTAGGGCTGTGTATTTGGGAGAGGAGTCCCTTGGTGGCGCAAATGGTTAAGCACTAGGCTAACGGAAAAGTTGGCAGTTCGAACCCACCCAAGGGCACCTTGGAGAAAGACCTGGTGATCTCCTTCCAAAAGGTCACAGCCTTGAAAATCCTTTGGAGCAGTTCTACTCTGCACACACGGCGTTGCCATGAGCCAGAACAGATAGACAGCAACCAGTTTGGGTTTTTTTTGTTGTTGTTTTTTTTTTTTGGTGTTTGGAGGATAGGAGGGGGTTACGTATTAAGTGTCCACCGTGGCAGGCATTCTGCTGCCGTATCTCCCCCATTACCTCGGTGTGACATGGCAGGGTTTGGGCATACCGCATGTGAGCCCCTCTTTTCCCAGACAGCAGCAGTGTCTGGGAAATCAAAGGCAAGGACCAGCATCCACCTCGGGTGGAGGTCATTTAAGATACTGGCATTCAAAATAGATCTTTTCGCAAAAGGTGATGTCTTTTCCCCACCCCCACATTTTTTTCCCCTCTCATTTTCTAGACTGTGTGGCCTCCCGGTGCTTCTCATGCAGCTCTGAGTGTTGGTGGCCATCGAGGGTTTTGCATCCTGGGGACAAATCCAGAGCTTGCCAGAGACGGACGACACAAGGTAGGTCTCTGTTCAGCTTACCTGGTCTGCAGATAGAGAAGGCCTCAGACCTTGGCATGGCCAGCTAGGTTGTCTAGCACTAAGTTTCTGGGGGAAATGAAGAAGACATAGCTGGTCCTCTCACCCTTTCGTTCTGTGAGATCTTTCCACAGGCCTGTGGTTAACTGGTGCCCAGGGCTTAGCTAAGCCACCTTGGCCTCAACCCTCCTGGAATCAACCTAAAAGAATCCCATTGACGCTTCTTTTCCCACATGGGTCTTGGGTTTCCTCAGGAGGTTGGATCTGGGGGTGACCAGCAGTTGGGTGACCTTTTAGCTCCTCAAAAACTGTAATTCTTTTTTTTATAATTTAACTTTTTGTTATTAAAATAGTATCAATCTCATTAAATATTATTTGTGTATTGAAAAAGATTTTAAAAGATGGTACTTAAAATTACATAAATCACTTATAATCATATTCTCTAGAGAGAACCATTGTACTGTCTCTTTCCCTGCATGTATACGTAAAGTGTGTGTGCATGAGTGTGTAGCACACAAACGGGTCATTCTGTATCTGATGCTTGGTAATGAGTTATTTTGATTTAGCAATATGTCACAGGTACCTTCCAGTATCAGTAAACATAAACCTATGTCATCATTTTTAAAGACTTTCTAGTATATGGGTATGACATAATTTACCTAATCAGTTCCCTAATGATGGACATTTAGTGTGTTTTGAATATTTCACTATTATGAATAACACTACAACAAACATTTTCCATATGTATCGTGGCATAGTCATTTGATTATTTCCTTGGGTTAAGTTTACAGAGGTCTGGCCCAAAATTTTGCTTCAGAACTCTCAAACCTAGATTCTGAAAACCAGACAGTCAGGAGAGTTGGAGGAAAATACAGCACACATTATGAAAAGAATCTGAAAGGCCACTTTCTACCCTCCAAGTGGATTGGAGAGTGCTGAGTGGGCCCAGCCTAGCATGTCCTTGTGGTACTTGAGCCTTTAGAAGTCACCAGGCCCAAGCTACTTCTGCAGAAACGCATGGAGCCTGGCACTGGAAGAGCACAGGCCATGGTAGCCCAATAACCACTGCTGTGGCCATTCACGGCAGCACCGTACCCTGGTGCCCTCTGATCTGGAGCCTCCTGGTCTCTGCCTGGAGCCACCTTGTGGCCTGAACTCCAGCAACGGCCAGACCATCAGACCAACACATTTCCTGCCTTGTCAAAGGGCCCGCTCTTTGGACTCAGAGACAGTGGGATGGGGATGGCCCTCCACTTCCCAAGCCCTTGCACACAGAGAAGAAGATGCAGCTCTGGGATCCCAGTGGCCAAGGTTACCAGCAGGACATGGGAGGAGGCTCCAGGCTGGGTCTGGATCAGCTGCTCAAATGGAAGAAGCATCCACCATGCACCCAGAGGGGCAACCAGAGCGGGACCGGGGGACTCCTGACCTGTGGAGCTGGTGGGCTGCTGGCACATACCTCATGACATCCAGCTGTTAGCTGTCCCAGGCACTGTGGAAAGGTTCACACCTGTATCTGTCAGTGGGATCAGAGAAGGGAAGTTGGAAAACAAGAAAGTTAATTCTGGGGTTGGTGACCATAGCATTCCCAGCTCCTACAGGGAATGAAGTGTCTGAGAAAACATCCAGGAGATGTTCTTCAAAGAAGTCAACTCTCCAAGGATATGCCTTCAAGTTTCAGACACTCTGCGAGGGGCAGGGGGTGGAGGGAATAGAACGGCCGGACGCGATGTGTTTTGGTTCCTGAAGTGACGGCCCTCAGTTTGGATCTGTTTTTCCCTGCCAGCACATGGCTCTTGTCCATCCCGGCCTTCAAGAGTCGTGTATTTTAGGAGGAGAGGGCCTGGAGGTGGTCTCTCTAGATGTTCCTTGTAGGGTGCACTCCTTGTGGGCTTCAGATCTCTGCTCCCACCTAACTGGTATCTCCACTGTGAACCCGTATCTGACTTCCCTACCACTTGGTCAGTTCCTGGAGGATGGACATCATGTCTGATTCACCTCCGTATTCTTCTCCCTCTACACTTTCAGCCAGTGTCTACAAGGGCTTTCAATAAATATGTCACTGCACACACAGCCACAACTGTTCCTGGGAGCATCAGTAGCACACCAGCCCTAGTGCTGGTGGTGCTTTTCCCTCATGTGCAGATTTTCGTTGATTCCCAAGAAGATAGGAGGGTTCCACAGCCTCCTGTGGCCTATGGTGATCAGTGGAATAAGCTATCGGTTTTCTGTGGAAACTGGGCCACCTCACTGGGCTCTGTGGGTCCTGTTACAGTATGGGGCCTGCTCAGGAGCAGAGCATGAGGGACTGCTCTCTGCTTTTCAGTGGTTTAATGAAAATCACCCAAGTCACCAAACAGCAGACCAGAACCAGCTAAAAAAACAAAAAAAAAAAATCCATTGCCATGGAGTCAATTCTGACTTATGGTAACCCCATGTGTTACAGAGTAGAACTGTCCCATAGGGTTTTCTTGGCTGTAATTTTTATGGAAGCAAATCGCCAGGCCTTTCTTCTGCAGAGCCATTGTGTGGGTTCGAACTGCCAACCTTTAGGTTAGTGGTCGAGTGCAAGCAGGGCTGAAATCTGAAGCCTGTCTTGCAGTGTATGGCTGTGGCAGGGATAGGCATGGCTGAGGTGAGGATTTGAAGTTGAGGAGGACCTGGTTTGTGCAGAACCGAAGGCTAAGCCAAGAATGGCATTAGCAGACTCCCAGGCTTTAGAGGTGATGCAGGGTGGTGCTGGTCCTCATCCACACTGAGAGCTCACCTGTACAGCACGCCTAGCTCCCTCACTGGGGCTGTGGTAGTACTGCCCATCCAGGCTGTTTGTCCACCTGTCCTTAGCAAACTAAATGCCCTGCATCCTCACAGAACACTGGAAATGTCTGCGGAGCTTCAGGAGGTGAACTGTTTGGTTAAGAACTCCGATGTGGTGCCTTGGACTTCCTCATTCACCACAGCACCACCTCCCACAAATCAACCCTGAAGGCACCCTCTCTGACCACACTCTCCTGTCCTTTTCTTTCTTTCACGGCCTTGCTTCGTAAAGATCTCCAGATCTTCCTCCCCTCCTTTTCTTCCTTGTCTATCCCCTTTTGGCCTCCACGGCTTCCACCTGAAGAATGGTCCTTGTGGGCAGCCTTCTTAGTGATGCTCTCGCCAACAGACAACTGTGCAGTCCCCTGTCACTGGACCAGGGCTGCCTGTCCTGGCCCCGCTCTGGGGACCTCCACAGCTGCTTACTTCCTTGATCATCTGGGTGCTCAGACCCCTGAGAAGCTGTGTAACTGTGCCAACCTGCTCAGGCACGGATTTCCTCAGCAGAGCCTTGGCCGGACCCTCAGCCCTGTCCAGGCAATCATCAGTGCGTCTCTGGTCCATTCCCTGCCCAATTCCCTACAGCTATTCCCAACCTGTCCCATCATCCTCAAGACCCCCAACCTGCCCTGCTCACTCACTCTTTAACAAATGACCTCTCCTCCTAGTTTCATGAGAAATTGAGTCTTTCTCCTCAGGCCTGCTGTGGGCTGTATCCTTCTGCTGTCTTTCTGGCCACTGCAGCTCCTCCTCCTCTTCCCACCTGCATATGAGGTTGGTTGTGGTACAAGGTTTTCCTCAGCTTTCCCATGCTTCCCTCTGCTTCAGCTGTGCGCCAGCTTCATCCCAGACGGCACCTCTGTTCTAAGGTTCAGACCACTACTCCAGCCGATTCCTCAATGGCAGTTACCTACTTTTCTGACTTGCATCTCGGACTCAGCCTGTCCACAGCAACCCCTGCTTGACGGCTGTCTCCCACGAAGCCTTTTGTGATCCCTGAGCCTCAACCTCCCCCAAGACTGTGAATCTCTATCTCCTTTCCCTTGGGCTTCTCATCTCCCTTCCTGGACCATGAGCTTCTTGAAGACAGGCGCCTCCCCTTTATCTCCACAGACTCAACACAGGACCCGACACATGCGAACATCATGACATAGGATGATGTCCATCTCAGAGCTCACAGCACAGACTGTCCCCTGAGGCAGTGAGGTGGAGGGGACCCTGGACTGCAGGCAGGCCCCTGGGTTCTAGTCTGCCACTAATTCTGGGCAAGTCCCATAAAACTTCCTGAGCCTCAGTCTCCTCAGCTGTAAAATGGGAATAAGCCCTAGTGCTCCTACCTCTCAGGACAAGATTCAGAGGTTGGGAGAGAGGGATGGTGCTACGTGGACTGGCAGTTCTCAGCCCTGGATGCACATTAGAATCACGGGAAGAGCTTAAAAAACTGCAGATGCCTGGGTCCTTCTCCCAGAGATTTTGAGTTAATTGTTCTTGCAAGGGCGACCATCAGTGTTTTTTTTTTTAAAGCTTAACTACTACTATCAGCTCAAAGGTGTTACCAGACTCCTGGATTCTGAGCCTTGAGTTCGAAGTTATGAAGATTTTGTGAAACAGTATTCCTGGATGATATGCAATTCATCCATTCTTTCAGATTTTCTAAAGTCGGCCCCCTGGACCAGGGCATCCGAAAGCTGGGTACCTGGGCTATCTCATATTGTCAAGCCTGTTTGCCTCATCCTTCCCCAAAACGATTTTGCATGGGCTGTACAGGCTTTTAGAGTATCTGCAGCCCTACAAATCATAACCATGTACCCATATTTAGGATTTTTGTGGTAACTAGTATTTATCAAAGGAGCTCTGATGGTGCAGTGGTTAAACACTTGGCTGCTAATCAAAAGGGATTGACTTGATGGCAGTGGGTTTTGCGTTACTGTTTATCATGTCACCAGTGTCCCCTTTGCTAGCACCCTTGGCAGAAATGTCTCAGATTTCAGCACGGACACATTCTTCTCCCAAGTCACTGTCAAGAGTATCTCATAGACCCCGTAAATCATGTTGTAACGGATCAGCTTCTCGTCTGCATCTCCCAGGCTCTCTAAGCAGTAGTTCTCAGCCCTAGCTGCATGTTAAATCACCGACAGAAATTTCTTAAAATCCTGATATCCAGGCTACACACCAGATCAACTAAATGAAGATCTCTGGGGTTGGGACCCACGCCTTAGTATTTTTGTAAAGCTCCCCAGGTGGTTCCAATGGGCAGTCAAGGCCAGAAGCACTGCCAGGCTGAGAGGCCAGTGCTTGCCCCACCTGTAGCAAATGTCCAAAGTTCTATGTATGTGTACCGTGGAGCTCAGTTTTACTCTGTACCACATGGGGATGCCATGAGTCCCAATCAACTCTACGGCAACAGGTCTGGTTTTGGCTTGGGTGGTTTGTTTCACATCCGCGGGCTTCCTTGCTCCATTTCCTGACCCTACACCTGTTTCTCTCTCTCTTCTCTCTCCTGCTCCTGATTTCCATTGTCTTACAGAGATCCTTTTAAGTTACCTTCTATCCTTCCTGGAACCTGGGACTGTGAAAACAGACAGGATAGAAAGCCTCATGCTTTTCCCTGCCTGGGACCTGGCCACAGCTCTCTGCCCCAGTGAGGCCTCCCTCCAGGGGCCTGGGTTGGAGATCCCCGCCCCCAACCATAGAAGCCAGGGTCAGCACCCTAAGTTCTGATACTTCCAAGTAGGGAGTTGTAGCCAATTCAGCCAAGGGCTCTCCACGGCCCCATAAAAGACAGCATCTGTCTGCTGGGACAGGAGTGGTGTGAAGCTGGGACTGCCGGGGACGGGCTTGCCAGAGCTCAGCTCTGCCCAGGACAGTGTCTGTACTCACCCTTCTCCGCCCTCCTTGGTAGGCCTGACTCAACCCCAAGCTGAACTCCAAGCCGAGATCATGGGCAAAAAGCAGATGCCCCGAGTGGGACTTTCCACCATTCCTGGAAGCAGAGGAGTTCAGGAAGGGGACAGGGGATGTGTGTCAGTGTGAGAGCCCGGCAAATAGGACAGGGCGAGCTTCTCCTGTGAGGCAATTCTGTTCAAAGGAAATAGGAGGCTTCTGGCTATTTCAGGCCGTTCTAGAAAGCAGCAAGGTGGCCCATCCTCCTGCCCTTTGTGCCTGCCAGCCCTGCCTGCCCTGCTGTCCACAGTAGGAGAGGTCAAAAGGCTAAAAGGGCCCCTACTTGGCCTGGTTACCACAAGTTATTGGAAAATGAGCGTCCGTGGAACCGCTGTGGCTTTCATGCACCACGCAGCCTGGCCACAGAGGTTTGTGCAACATTCCAGATATGTGACAATTACAGGGCTCAGCATCCAGCAACCCCACACTGCTCCTTAGAACTCCCGACTCAGGTCGGTTTGGGTGGCGTGAGAATTGTAATCAAGACCTGTCACCACTCCAGGCCTCGGGGAGGCTGGCTGTATGGTGCTGATGATGTCTGCTGTGCTCCTTCCCAGGAGAAACCTAGAGTGGAGCAGCTTAGACGTGGGAACCTCTGGGCAGGCCTTTGAAATGGTCCTGCAGAAAGAGGACAGGCTATTGGTTTTGTGGGCAGGGTGATGGCATGGGAAGGAGAAGAGAAGCTCTCGGAAGAGCTAACCTGTCCTTTCGAGCAACACACACAGCCAGGGTTCATGCCCAGGGTGCCTTCACTAGGATGGAGTTCTCTGAGGGAGCACAACCGGAAGGGCGCAGTGTCTCCTCTGATAAAGAGAAATGTAGCAGCTCTGTTAGAAGATGGGAAGTTCAGGTACAGTGTCTGGAAGATATCCCTTCCCCATCCACTCTGTAGTGTCCTTGGTTTGGCCTTCAAATGCCACTAACAAGCCAGGCAGCTAGGAAGACTGTGGTCTATTAAAAAAAATAAAACCCTTGCCATCGAGTCAATTCCAACTCATAGCGACCCTATAGGACAGGGTAGAGCTGCCCCATAGAGTTTCCAAGGAGCGCCTGGTGGATTTGAACAGCAGCCTATTTGGCTAGCAGACGTAACACTTAACTACTGCGCCACCGGGGTTTCCCTGTGGTCTATACAGAAAAAAAAAAAAAAAAAAAAACTTATTGCCATTGAGTCTATTCCAACTCATACCAACCCTATAGGACAGAGAAGAACTGCCCCACAGAGTTTCCAAGGAGCACCTGGTGGATTTGAACTGCTGACCTTCTGGTTAGCAGCCACAGCTCTTAACCACTACACCACCAGGGCTTTTCTGTGGTCTGCAGCCTTTATAAAATACCTTCTGGGACCCAGCCTTCATGAGGGAGGCTTGAGTGGAAATATAGCTCCCAGGACTCACAGTTTAGCTAGGCAACCATGGGTCACACAGACACAAAGGCCAGACAAGTGATGAAAGGGTAAGGTTATAGCAAAAGGGACACACTGGTTCAGAGTATGAACTGTCATCATACAGAGCTGGGTTCAAATCCCAGACCCAGTGCTTTGAAATTAAATGGTTTTAGGCAAGTTATTTAAACTCTCTAAATCTCAGCTTACTTATCTATAAAAGGGGATAATAGCAGTACCTCCCTCCATAGGGTTGTTGGGAAGATTAACTGAGAAGGGGCATGTAAATTGCTTAGCATAGTTCTTGGCACTTAGTAAGCCCTTAATGAATGTTGCGGTTACAGAGAATAAATCCTACCTCAGCTCAGAGGAGGGGTGGTCCCTTTGGTCAGGGGTAGTGAAAGAGGGCTTCAGAGAGGGGGCCAGGCCCAAGCAGGCTGTCAAGGAGAGCTGTGCGAACACCAGAGGTGAGGAGGGAGCTGCCCTTCAGGACAGAGCTGCACCACCTCTACCGCCCTCATCCTCACCAGGGCGCATTCTAAATGAATTATTGTTTATTGTCGGCTTATCCCATCTCTTGGGTTATGAATTATTTACCGGATAATGACTTCATAATGGCTAATGACAGATGCCCCAAGGACATGCTGACATACCTTCTGAAGCCACAGTGCTAACTGTGGTGGAGCCTCTGCAGCCTCCATGGGGCCACATCCCAAGGGCCACTCCCGGGGACAGATTCTGACTGACCCATGGGATTAACCATGAATCTAACTCCCCCATGCTACAGATAAAGAAACTGAGACCGCAGAGGGGCAGGGACATGACTCCAGGTCCCAAAGCCAGTTAGTGGCAGCCCTGGGTGGGACAGGCCCAAGCGTCCCTGATGGCCTTTTGTCCACTGTCTGGATTAAAGCTGCTGGACCATAGTGTGTACTGAGGAGAGATTCAGATACTCTTTCAGAGGACTGGGGCAGGGGGAGGTGGACAGTAAACAATACGGGCTGTGCTGGGTGTTTGGGGATTCCCCACCAGAAGTGAGTAAAAGGGGCCCCAGGTGTATCGGAGCAGGATGCAGCCCAGTGGCTGTATGGGACCCCTGTGGGCCAAGGAGGGCCATCTCCCCTGGGAGTAGATGTCTGCACTGACTGGATGCACTCGGCAAGCCCAGGTTTCAGATAGAGGTGCGACAACATATTCTTTGAAGGCACATTTGGTCCTGAAGGGAGTATGAGTCAAGTCCATGACTCGGCTGTGATCTGAAACCCTTAGAATAATAATTACAACCAACTCTCCTGTGGGAATGTGTTCCACGCACTATTCTAAGTGCTTTATTTGTTAACTCGTTTAGTCCTCACAACAACCAGATGAGGCAGGTATTATTAGAATCCCTATTTTGCAGTGAAGAAGCTGAGGCACAGGGAGGTTAAATTACTTTGCCCAAAGTCACAAAGCTGGTAAGTGACAAGACCCAGGCTGGGATCAGGACCGGGGCAGTCTGACTCCAGCATCCATGCTCTTACCCACTATCCTAAGCTGCCTCGCTATAAATGTTTCCCAAATGAATGAACAAATGAAGGAATGATGTGAGATCCCTTTGAATATGGAATGTGCCTTTCTAAACTTGTCTCAAATATGAAGTTGATCATATTGTGACCCTGAGGCCTGGCAGGGGCCAGGGAGGCCCGCCTCCATGTGCTATCCTTGGAGCAGCTGACAGGAGGGCTCTGGCCAGGGGTGAGCGGGTCCCCAGGGGTGGCACTCTCACTGCCCTCAGATGGGCAGCTGTATGAGCTGCTCCAGCCCCTGCTACCTCCTGAGCACATGAGGTGACACTGGGTTAAATAAGACTCTCTGAGTGAAGCACTCAGGTTCATTATCCATAAACACCTGAGAGCTTACTTCCTGCCAAGACTTCCCAGTGTTTATTTTGTGCCCAGCTCTACAGTGCTGCTCTCTGTCCCCAGGGAGCTCACAGTGAGTGTGGGATAAGCCCTGACCACTCTGGATGATGGAAGAACTGCACTTGGACTAAGTAGAAAAACCAGTCGCCATCCAGCCCACTCCAACTCATGGTGACGCAATGTGTGTCAGAGTAGAACTGTGCACCACAGGGTTTTTACTGGCTGATTTTCGGAAGTAGAGCACCAGGCCTTTCTTCCGAGGCACCTCTGGGTGGGCTCAAACCTTCAGCCTCTCAGTTTACATCCGAGCGCATTAACTGTTTATACCACCCAATAGACCTGAGTTCTAAATGGGTGCCAGGGAGAGTAATACCATCAGGACATTAAGAAGAGAAAATTTCACGGGTGGGTGGTTTGGGAGCACTTTGCCAGCAGATGGGTAGGGATGGGGAGAGGGCCTTCTGGAAGACTCAGGCTTAGCAGAACAAAAGCCTGGAGGTAGAGAATGCAAACATGTGGGATAAGTTAGTAGCACAAGGGTCTGTCTGGGTGGGCACATAGGCCCTGTGGGCCTGCGGGGAGCCCCGTGGGGGTAGTCACAGCAGACTCACAAGAGGTAAGTTTGTTTAGGTGGTGCGGGGTCAGATGTGCACTACCCAACTCACAAAGTCAGTAGCTGCAGCACCTTGCAATGTGGCAGAAGACTTTGGATGCATTTTAAAGAGCCTTGAACTAGTGCTAAATAAATAATCGCACTGTTTATTCTGGGATGGAAAGGCAGGACGCATCCTCTGCGCTAATGGGTGGGCGAGGCTCTGGCTGGCTGGTGGGGCTGCATCCGAGCCGATCTGAGAAGGGACCCTGCAAAGAACCTCTCCTCTGTTTGCTGACTTTCATTTCCCACTTTAAACACCTGCCTGTGTACATGGAGAAGGGGGCCAGGTTAATTGTTACCTCCTGCACTGTTACTTGGTGGCTTTGTAAAAGCAGAAATATGCTTTTAGTGAATTTTTGTTGTTGCTACCTTAGGAAACAGATGCTTTTATCTAAATGAGTTGCTACAAATCAAAGGCAAGGCCTGTGAGGGTTGCTAGGCTGCGTCTGTCTTACAGGGGCGAACTCCAGCGCTGTGAATGAGGCTTAAACCTCCCCCATTCTCTTACCGTCCAGCTTAAGAGTCAAAATGTGTATTGGCAGCTGTCATTAATGGGCCTCTGAGTGACCTGGAATGAGAGGACTCAGTGAGCAAGTGGAGTGATGCTAATTCTGTCCCCTGTTCAACTTGCTTCAGGCGAGGGATAGCCTGCGTCTGTCCAGCCCACGGTCTTTAGGCCTCTTGGGTCACAGCAAGAGGGAGGAAGGACAACCCAGACGTAGCTGTTTCCTTCCTGGGTCGGGGGTGGGCCTGGGCTAGTCCCAGCCAATGGCCACTCACCGCTGGGCCTGACACAAAGCAGGTGCTCAACTAATACTTGTGGTAGGCAGGCAGGCAGAGGATTAACGCTTCTCAGAGGTTTTTGGGCTTCAGTATAAGGAGTGGCATCTTCATGGCAGGTGGGAGAGAGCTCTAGATTAGGAACCAGGAGACGTGGCCTTCTGCTCTGATTTAATTCACAGTGTGACCTTGGGCAAGACAATGACCCTTTCTCATCCTCAGTTTGCTCCTTGGTATCATAAATGGCAACAGTAATTCCCCTCTGTTTCCCTCCAGGGGTCCCCTCATAACTCAGTGGAGGAAATGGTGTGAAAACACTTTGCAAACTAAAAGCATAAGGCTGTGAGGAGGTAACATTTCTAAGTCATGAGACTTGAGCCTTGGATGTCCTAACAGAAATTAGGGTTGGGGCACTGGCTGTCCAGAGCATGAGGCTGGCAAAAAGTCTCTGTTTTGGGGTCAGGGAGTGCAGAGGGAGCTTGGCTATGAGAATGGTCTCTGGCCAGTGCTCTGGGAACCTTCAGCTATGTCTTTGTTATCTGAGAGGGTGACCTCTCAGGAGAGGTCCTAGCCTTTTTAGCTCCATCTCCAGGCTGTCAGGTCTCCCTGAGCACGTTGCTCTGAGATCTCTAGTCCTTTCATACCTCCAGGCCTTTGCACAAGCTCTTTCCACCGCCTGGAATGCGCTCCACACACATACACGTCCATAGACTTCAGTTTCCATTTTAAAGTCACCTCTGCTTTGAAGCCTGTGCTTTGGACCAAACTAAGGTAGTTGCTAAGTACTGTCATCCCCTCCAGTGTAAGCTCTGGGCTGAGGATTTTGGTCTCTTAGGATCTCTGGTGTATCCCCAGTGCCAGGAACCATGATACCTGGCATAAAAGAGGTGCTCAAGAAATGTTTGTTGAGTGAATGAGCTGTTCTTCCTTAGCACTTCGTATAGATTCTGATTGTTGCGTTTGTCCTGTCAGATTATAAGCATGTATTCACTTTCTGGTCTCCCCAGTGGACTGCAAGCTCCTGTGGACTCTGGTCTGTCCTCTTTGCATCCCAGACCCTGTATATTGCTGGAACAATATACACTGTGGGTGCCAATAAGTGCTTGAATGAATGAATGTTGAAAAAGCCCTTTTGTTTCACTATGTGCTGGGTATTCATCCTACAGCCCCCAAGTGCTCCTGGCATTATCCGTCTTGTTGCTCTTTTGAGAGAGACAGAGAGAGGTAGAGAGACGTTAATTTATGATTAGAAGCCAAAAGTTAAAAGTTCTTCTGAGAGTTCTTTTTAAAAGTTCTTCCGAAGAGTAATGAGATCCCCAACAAGAAACAGAAGTCTGCAATATTGAGGAGCATCCTCACGCAGTCAGTCAACAATTGTGCACATGGTGCTTCCTGCTGAGCAGGAGCCTGGCAGGGCCACTAGCCTATTTATTCAGTGATTTTGTGCTAGTCAGGAAAAGGCCCCTCTCCTGAGCACCCAGAAACCCTGGTGGTGTAGTGGTTAAGTGCTATGGCTGCTAACCAAGAAGTTGGCAGTTCAAATCCACCAGGTGCTCCTTGGAAACTCTATGGGGCAGCTCTACTCTGTCCTATAGGGTCGCTATGAGTGGGAATCGACTTGACAGCAGTGAGTTTGGGTTTTTTTTTGTTTGGTTGTTTCCTGAGCACCCAGCCTACCCCAGGGCACATGGCAAGGCTTGCAGGTAAGGTCAGCCTCCTCCGGCTCGGCCAGGTGCCCTTGTGTAGGGCACATCCTCACAACTATTCCTGGCAGGCCTGGCCACTGGGGCAGGTGCAAGGTGAGGAAGGAGACAGGCTGCTTGGAAAATCAAACTTTGCCACAAAAATAAACTCTGAGGTTTGCAGATAAGCTATTTCTAGCCCAGGTGCCAAACGAGGCTCTACAGTTAGAGTAAACTGCTGGGTGGCCCTCCACCCCACCCATCGTTGCTGAGTGGGACTGCCCATCTGCATGCCATTCCTGACCTCATGCAACCAGGCTTGGAGGAAGATTGCAGTGCTGGGGCATCTCCTGCTTGCTGCCTTGTTTACATCAGCACTGTGGATCTCGCCTGGAGTTCGTCTTGGGCTGAATCAGGCTGACTCAGGAGGGCGGAGGAGGTGCACACAGCCGCTGCCCTGGGCAGAGTTAAGCTCTGGCAAGGTTGTGCCTGTCAGTCCCAGCTTCACCCCAGTTCCGTTCCAGCAGACAGATGCTGTGAACTAACCAACACTCTTTTATGGGACCTTCGAGAGCTCTTGGAAGAAAGGCCTAGTGATCTACTTCCAAAAATCAGTCAATAAAAACCCTGTGGATCACAATGGTCCCATCCATTTGTGCAGGGGTCACCGTGAGTCAGGGGCCGACTCAACAGCATCTAGCAACAACAGAATTGTAGTCTTTGGGTGGTGCACACAGTTAACACACTTGCCTGCTAACCGAAAGGTTGAAGGTTCAAGTCTACCCAAAGGTACCTTGGAAGAAAGGCTTAGAGGTCTACTTCCGAAAAATCAGCCACTGAAAACCTTATGGAGCATGGTTCTGCTCCGACACACATGGGGTCACAAGAGTCAGAATTGACTTGACAGCAACTGGCTTTTTAGAGCTCTCTTGGCAACTCTGGCCACAACTCCCTGGGTCGGATTATCAGAGCTGAGGGTGCTGAGCCTGGCTTCTGTGGTTGGGGGCCTGGCTGCAGGAAGGAGCTGTGCCTGGGTCCCAGGCAGAAGAAAGCACAAGGCTTTCTATTCTGTTTGTTTTTACCTCCCCAGGTTCCAGGAAGGATAGAAGGCAACTTAAAAGGAACTGTATAAGACAATGTAAATCAGAAGCAGGAGAGAGAAGAGAAAGAGAAACAAGTGTAGGGACAGGAAACGGAGCAGGGAATGCCGCCGACGTGAAACAAGCCACATACATAGAATATTATACATTTGCTACAGGCAGGTCACACCTTTGCCTCCACACTTGTGTGTGCCCCTGACCTTGGCTGCCACCTTGGAACCCTCTGGGATTCCAGTCTGCCTCTTGCTTGCCCCAGAGAAGAAGGGGCACATCCCAAAATCCATGTTCAGGGGCTCCTTCCATGGGACTCCCAGTCTGGCAGCTCTGGCCTCAGAGCCCGCTTTGCCAGCCCCTGGAGGTCAGCAAGCTCTCACTTCCAGGCAGGTTCCTCCAGCCCATCGGAACAGGTGGCGATTTTCCATCCCTGGCTGTGGATAGATTGAAAGAAAGCAAAGTTATTATTTGCAGGGGGATATACTCTTCAGCCCAGCAATCAAAGGAAGGAAAGAAATCAGATTTTGTCACAAGGCAGCGAGCATGGCATTTCTGTGGGCTATAACAAATAGAAAGTCTAACCTTCCGACAGCCCCCAAGAAACAATGCTCTGTTACATGTGTGTTCACATGTAATTTGTCCTCCTGTTCCAGTGAGAGGGCACTGTGGGACTGCTCAATCCTGTGCTGTGAAGGCAGCCCCCTGCCCCAGTCAAGCACAGGGGTGGCCCCCTATGCCCACTCCGTCCTCTGACAGTGACCCCTGGGGATGAGTTGCCCCGACACCAAAGCCTGTTCCCAAAGACCTCCAGGGAAGGAAATTCCATCAGCTCCCAGATCCCCTTTCCAGTAGCTCCTGCAGGTTTTTCTTCTATCTGACCTAAATCTCCCTTGCTGCAATTTAAGCCCGTTTTCCCTTCTTTTGTTTTGAGTGGAAATGGAGAACAGTTAGTCCCCAGCAGCCTCCTAAAGCAGAGTGACTCAGAAGTCCTTCGTGCCTCCGCCACGCTAAAGTGTTCTCAGAAGACGGCCTCCAGTGCATCCCTCGCCAGGAAGGCCTCCCGAGAGAACAGCTTTCACGGTAACGTGTGAGGCAAGGCTTCATTCAGGGTGTGCATTGGTGGCAGAGCACCTCCAGCAAGCAGAACGCTGAGCTGGCCACTGGGAAGGCTGATGTGGACCAGTTTGGCCTGGGAGTGAGGGAGGTGGACATGCAACTGCGTCAGCACCTAACAGAGAAAAGTGCAGCAATGGAGGTTTGGCCAGAGTGAGGGGGAGCTTCCTGCAGGAGATGATGCCCCAGCTCTGCCCTAAACGAGAGAGGAAGTCAGCCAGGGAAAAAGAGAACTTCTTTTCAGGCAGGTACCAGCAAGATTCCCATCCATGCCCACTCCAGGTCCACGGTCTGTGGTGTAAAGTCCTCTTCCTTATACAGGCAGAGCTCTGTTGAAATGGTGGTTAAGTACTTGGTTGCTAACCAAAAAGGTCGGCAGTTTAAACCCACCGGCAGCTCCAAGGGAGAAAAGACCTGGAGATCTGGTCCCATAAAGATTACAGCCTACAAAACCCTGTGTGGTAATTTTACTCTGTCACATGGGGTCACTATGAGTTGGAATTGACTCAACAATACACAGAAGCAATTTTATTATACTCCCCCTTAAACAAACAAACAAACACAAACCAAACCTGTTGCTGCTGAGTTGTTTCCGACTCTTGGCAACTCCATGTGTTACAGAGTAGAACTGTCCCATAAGATTTTCATGGCTGTAATCTTCATGTGAGCAGATCGCCAGGCCTTTCCTCTGTGCCACTGGTGGGGAGATTTGAACCACCAACCTTTTGGTTAGTAGACAGGTGCAAACCATTTGCCCCACCCTGGGACCTTCATGCTGCCATCTACCCTGGTGTTTAAATGGTTTTTTCCAGCCTGCTTCAGCTGATGGAGAATCAGGGGTACAGCATCCTTACACACGAATTCATTTATTTATCAAGCATGTGCTTTGGGGAGCCTACCACGGGCAAGGCACTGCTGCAGGCATGTATTCTCTGGAGGTTTCCATTGGCCTGTTTGATCTCCTGGACCAGTAGGTTTCTGTCTTGCTTATGTGCCTTTTTATTTCTAGGAACAAATTAGCCCCCACTTGTTTCTGCTAAACATTATTTTGTAGGCTGTTGAAGCCAGTTCCTGAAAAAGTTGGGTTCATGGTAAAAAAAAAAAAAAAAAAAAGAGAGAGAGAGACAAAAAAAAAGCCTGATTGGAAAGCAGTAGATTGCAGCTAAGCTCACTGATAAACCCATTGCTGTCGAGTCAATTCCAGCTCATACTGTCTTAGTTATCTAGGGCTGCCGTAACAGAAATACCGCAAGTGAATGGCTTCAACAAAGAGAAATTTATTTTCTCACAGTCTAGTAGGCCAGAAGTCCAAATTCAGGGCGCCAGCTCCAGGGAAAGTCTTCTCTTTCTCTCAGCTCTGGAAAAAGGTTCCCGCTCATCACTCTTCCCCTGGTCCAGGAGCTTCTCTGCACAGGAACCCTGAATCCAAAGGATGCGCTCCACTCCCGGCACTGCTTTCTTGGTGGTATGTGTCCCCCTGTCTCTCTGCTTGCCTCTCTCCCCTATGTCTCAAAAGAGATTGGCCCAAGACACTTCCCAGTCTTGCAGATCTCATCAGTACAACTGGCACTAATCCATCTCATCAACATCATAGTGATAGTACTTACAACACATAAGGAAATCAATCAGACAGCGAAATGGTAGACAGTCACACAATACTGGGAATCAGGACCCAGCCAAGTTGACAGATATTTTGGGGGGACACAATTCAATCCATGACACATAATGACCCTATAGGACAGAGTAGAACTGCCCCATAGGGTTTCCAAGGAGTGGCTGGTGGATTTGAACTGCTGACCTTTTGGTTAGTAGTTGAGCTTTTAACCACTGCACCTAGCTCATTGATATTCACGTTCAAAACGCAGTGACAGTGCGTGTCCCTGACGGCTTTCGGACAAGGCAGAGTGAATGCAAGAGGAGAATTTTGATTTTTCCTAGGCCAGTGGGACAGAAACCTCCCCACCCTGAACAGTAAATGGAGAGAAACCTGATCCCTTTTCCCGAGCAGTTATCTAACTGGTGCATTGAGATGGGAGCAAGCTCATTTGACTTTTTTTTCCATTCCTGGGTCAGAAACCCCTCCAAACTACTTGGCTTCCATAACAAAGAGACCAAAAAAAAAGAAAAGAAAAAACACAAAAGCCTGCATTGATTGGATTTAAATAATGGAATTACCATTAATATCTTCCATAACAGATGATTGATTCTGACTTGGATTTATGGGAAGTTGGGGCTTGTAAACGTAAACAGAATGGCAGTCGTTCAATATTAATGCTGGTTGATGCACCCTCCCTCCTCAGGCCTGTTTAAATGGAGGGCTCCCATCCTGCATCACAGGGGCCTCCGGACTGTGGGAGGGCAGCCTGGGCCAGTCCAGTGACCAGCCCAGATGCCATGCTGAGCCCTACCCAGGTCTTCCTTCCTGATCAGATCCTGAGGGCCTCATGGGCTGGACATGTTTGCTGCCCTTTTTGTCAAAGGGCTGAGGCTACTCCAGCCCTTGTGCTGGCCAGCAGGTTTCACCTCCTGCTCTGTGGAGGCCACTGCCTGAAAAAGGTCAGAGGACCCTGATGATCTAGAAAGTTTCTCCTCTGCCTGAACCCCTTAAGAGTCTTCCCCCTTCTATGGGCACACTCCAAGCACCTCTGCAGGTGGGTAGGTGTACAAGCCCAGTGCCGGCCTCCAAACCCTACTGTCCTTACGGCCGTGAGCTTAGATGGACTGACCTTTAGTCCAGGGACACGTGCGTGGGCTGGGGATTTCCCACGTGTTTGTTTTCAGGAGGAGTTCTTCCAGTGACCACTAACTCCTGCTCAGGAAAAGGCGGAGTTGAGGGCCTGCCCCTCAAGGACAGTGGTGGCAGGGCCCTAAGTGGCCTCGGATTCTCCTTTGGAAGAGGCAATGATTGAAGGTGATGGGGATGATGTCAGTCACATCTCTGTGCTGAGTTTTCGCACACGTGAAAGACAACCACACAGTGAGGCCACCACGTCTGCTCCTGGTCAGCGGCCTCTTCCATCCCCTGGGCTAAGCAGCTTGAAACCCTTCTCACTCTCTTCCAGCCCTCTAGGTGCTATTCCTGTCCCTCTGCTATAAACTGCTGATGCCTAGATCTATTCCTAGGATCCACCTGCCTGCTGGCTGGCCCTCACGTGCTGTAAGCCCTCACAGAACTGATCATCTTTCCTCAAGCTCCCTCAAATGGGAAACAGAGGACGAAGAGAGTAAACTTCAGAGAGCGAACATCATCTACCCTTAGTCATCTAGTGCTGCAATAACAGAAATACCACAAGTGGATGGCTTTAACAAAGAGAAATGTATTTTCTTACAGTCTAGTAGGCTACCAAAAGAAACCAAACCCGACTCATAGCAACCCTATAGGACAGAGTAGAACTGCCCTATGGAGTTTCCGGGGAGCAGCTGGTGGATTAAAACTACGCCGCCAGAGTTTCTGACTAGTAGGCTAGAAGTCCAAATTCAGGGTGTCGGCTCAAGGGGATGGCTTTCTCTTTCTGTTGGCTCTGGAGGAAGGTCCTTGTCATCAGTCTTCCCCGAGACTAGGAGTTTCTCTGAGCAGGGACCCCAGGTCCAAAGAATGCGCTCTACTCCCAGCATTGCTTTCTTGGTGGTATGAGGTCCCCAACTCTGTGCTTGCTTCCCCTTCATTTTATCTCTTCTAAGAAACCCTGGTGGTGTAGTGGTTAAGTGCTATGGCTGCTAGCCAAAGTGTCGGCAGTTTGAATCCGCCAGGCGCTCCTTGGAAACTCTATGGGGCAGTTCTACTCTGTCCTATAGGGTTGCTATGAGTCAGAATCTACTCGACGGCACTGGGTTTAAGATAAGAGGTGGTGCAGGCCACACCCCAGGGAAGCTCCCTTTACATTGGATCAGGGATGTGACCTTAGTAAGAGTGTTACAATTCCACCCTAACCCTCTTTAATATAAAATTACAGTCACAAAATGGAGGACAACCACACAATATTGGGAATCATGGCCTAACCAAGTTGACACATATTTTGGGGGCACACAATTCAATCCATGACATACCCAGTCCCCAACTCAGAAACCTGGGAGTCCCCCAGCCTTTTCCTCTTCACTCTCCATTCCTGTATGCCAGGCTCCCAGTTCTCCTTCTTCTCTATCTCTGTCCCTCCATCTTCTCTGCTCTTGCCTTAGTCTGCAAGACCCTCACCAGTTCTGACCTGAATGGCCACAGTGGTCTCCCTGCCTTTCTGCTCTCCCTACCAGTTCCTCTTCCACACTGGCCTCCAGAGTAAGCTCTCTAAAATGCAGTCCATACTCTCAGCCTCCCCAGTTCCAATAGGAAGAAGTCCAAGCATCTGCCTTTCGAAGCTCATCCTTGGTACAGAAAGCACCCACCACAATCACACCTTTTTCATGCTATTTGCACTGCCTGGAATGCCATCCTCATCCCCCTCTCTGGACTTACCCACCTTTTGGCCTCCTCCCAGGGCAGAATTAATTGCTCCCTCTTTTGTGCTCCTATGACATAACTTTTAGTGCAGAAGAGGAAATGCACCTTTGAGTGACTTCAGTATTAGATATGTCTTAGGCTGCTTGTCTTGTCCACGCCACCTTTTGTTAACATCCATACCCACTGATAACCCCTGCTGTTGGATAACAGGTCACATGACCCCACTTCTCCAGCCTCGGCTTATTTATTGGAATAGGGGTGCACACCTGACTTTCAAAGAAACATCTGGCAAGCAGCATGTAGCTTATTGGTCTTAACTATAAAAATGTCGCTGGACTAATTGGATTTCTTTTCTTGGGAATGAGAACTAAGAGAACAGACACAACTAAGAGTGCAGAAGCAAGACAAGAGCAATTATTATGGAGCTCTGTGCATAACAAGGTTGAGTCTCAAAGGTAGCTGATTGGGAGAGCTATGAAAAAGGGACGAGATACCCCGAGAGTAGATGAACCTTGAGCAAGAGACACAGAGCTAATTGTGGATGGTCTCTGAAGCTCTTCCTGCTTCTTAATGTCTGCCAGGTTCCTCTAAGACCTTCCCTTAGCCTTAAAAATACCCACCCCTTTTAACATGAGCTGGTTTGGGTGGGTTCTCTTTCCTGAAACAAACAAACAACAACAACAACAACCAAAAAAAACGCTAACTAGGAGAACTACTTTTGAGTGTCTTGTAGTAGTCCTGTCAAGTAGGAATTATTTTTCCCATTTTTATGGATGAGTAAACTGAGGTTCAAAAATATTAAGTAACATGCCCAAGATTGAAGGGGTAGGAAGTGGCAGAGCCAAGTCGCAGACCAGTCTTTCTGCCTTTAAAGTGAATGCCCCTTTCCTCAGCACATACCTCCTCCTACGCTGTATCCCGATTGGCTGTTATCTTAGTCTCTGAGAGCTGCTATCCAAAATACCACAAAAAACAAAACCAAACCTGTTGCGGTTGAGTGGATTCTGACTCATAGCAGCCCTATAGGACAGAGTAGAACTGCCCCATAAGGTTTCTAAGGAGCGGTTGGTGGATTTGAAATGCCGACCCTTTGGGTAGCAGCCAAGCTCTTAACCACTATGCAACCGGGGCTCCAAAACACCATGCAGGGGGTGGCTTTAAAGAACAGGGAGTAATTTTCTCAAGTTCAGACCAGGGTATCAGCCATGTTGATTCCTTCTGAGGGCCCTGAGCGAGGGGCTGTTCTGTGCCTCTCTCCCCGTTTCTGGTGGCTGCTGGCAATCGTTGGTGTTGCTTTGCTGCTTACAGAGGCATCTGCCTCCATTGTCACATAGCGTCTTTCTTCCCCCATGTGTGCTTGCCTTTTATCAGACGCCACTCAGAAGGGATTAGAACCCTCCCTACTCTGATATGACATTGCTAACTGTTAACATCTGCGAAGAAAAACCCTCGTTCCCCAAACAAGGTCGCCTTCATAGGTACTTCAGCATATCTTTTGGGAGGACACAATTCAATCTGTAACACCTGTGTTTGCTGTTCCCTCGTGCATCAGACTCTGGACTTGAATGAAGAGACTATGTCCTGTTTGTCTGTACCCCACTCCGCAGCACAGGCACCAGCAGGAGGCAGGCACTAAAATATGCACTATACCAGGACCAGGTACCGTCAAGTCATCTCCGACTCTCAGCCACCCATGCGTGTCGGAGGAGAGCTGTCCTGCATAGGGTTTTCAGTGACTGATCTTTCAGAAGTAAATCACCAGGCCTTTCTTCCGAGGCAATTCTGGGTGGACTCAAACCTCCAGCCTTTCGGTTAGCAACTGAGTGCATTGACAATTGGTACCACCCAGGGACTCAAATATCTAATGACTGGGATTTAATTTAGAAAACAACCTTTGGAAAAAGTACTAGATTCTGAGTCCAGAAACTGGAATTCAAGCCTTGGCTCTGTCCGTTACTAGTTGTGTGCCTCAGGCGAATCACTTTAATCTCTCCCTAATCCGTAACTGTGGAAATAGTCTACGATGTCATGGGCAGTGGAATGAGATGCTTCCTGAGGTCCTTTCCTGCTCCCAGGGCACTGTCGTCTTTGCTCTGCCTACCCCACTGGACTGATGTAAATTAGAACATTCACACACTTGGCCAATGTGTGTGTGCCCTGACCTGTCTTTGGACAGAGCACTGCCCTTTCACACAGGCTGTGTTATCCCCGCACAGCTCACTGGAGGTCCCCTTGCCAGGGGCTTTTGTCTGGTTGCTTGTTGTGTAAGAGAGCTTCGTGCCGTGGCTGGGCGGGCTTCCATTTTCAAGCACCCCCGACGGCAGCTTTATCTAATGAGGATGAGATGCTTACACATATTTTCATTCTTTAAAAAAAAAAATCAGCTATTAATTTGTCAGAATTATTCATATTTTACTGATGATATTTTCCATGTATCTAATCAGGGAGCTCATGAATAGAAATGAAACTATTTAAATACAGAGATGGTGTACATTGTAAGATCTTGTTTTCTCAAGCTGTTTCATAATGCAGTGAATACATTTATTTCTTCTAAAAGCAGGTTTTGCAACCATCAAAATTTTTTTTTTTAATCTTTGATTAAATATGACTGTGCAAATATGCTAAGTTGTAGTTAGTGGTATGTGAGTGTGTCTCTTTGTGTGTGTGTGTGTGTGTGTGTGTGTGTGTGTGTGTGTGGGCACTTGAAGCCTGTACATTGTTTTCTGGTCTTCTCCATAGGGGCAGGCAACTGTTATCTAGTGTGAAAACTGGAAACACATTTTGGGTCAAATTTCCAGGATGGATAGATGGCGAAGTGAAAGTACAAATTGAAATTAGGCTGTTTAATACTCAAGATAATTATTTGTACAAAGTAGACTTTTAAACTGTTCGAAATTCCAGCAGCACTTACCTCCATTGAAAGAGGCTTAGAATCATTAAACAAAGCCAGATATTAAATATACTACTGTTATCTCTTGAAACATTAACAAGTAATGTAAAACACATGGCATCTACTCAATGGAAAATCTGAGAATACAAATTATAATAGTTGTCTTATAAGACCTCTGGAAAGCTTGAACTAAATTGCTTAATTCCATTAATAACAAACTATTACTCTAGCTATTAAAGTAACATAAGGTAATAGAGATCATGTCGAGAGATTGCACGGAGCCTCTTTCTTCACCTAGCACAAATTTATTCAGGAGCATTGATAGATTTTAATTGACTATGGCAACTGAATAGCAACAAAAGAAACTGAATGCCTTTTGAAAGCTCCACATTTTGTGGAAGCAAATAGCAACATCAAAATGAGGGTTTTGGGGGAGCTGGGGCAGGCGGGGATGGATGTTTGAGAACATCTATGCCAGGAGCTCCTTCACGGAAACGCTTTTATGCGACCTTAATGAAAATCTTCTGGGGAACAGGATGCCACAGGCCCAATCATCTTTTTTAGCTCTGTGCTGTCCACATTAAAGCCAGACCAATCCAGGCTGCTGTAAAAACACGTGCTTTGTCATGAATATCGACGATGTGCATTTCTGAGATAGGCAACTGGAGGGACCTCCGCAGAGAGTCCCGAGAGTCTGGTACTGTACTGACGGACCCTCACCATGTGACTCCAGAGTCAAGGGCCACTAAAGACTCCCTCAGCTCCCATCCCGTCCAGATGGATTCTGGTAATGTACTTTTCTCTCCCACTCTTTGATCCTCTGCCTTCCTTCTATGGTCCCTCTGTCTTCTTTGAGGCAGCAGTGGTTCAGGGATAGAATACTCACCTTCCATGAGAGAGACCGGGGTCCAATTCCTGCCCGTGCACCTCGTGCGCAGCCACACCCATCTGTCAGTGGAAGCTTGTGTGTTGCTATGATGACGAACAGGTTTCAACGGAGCTTCCAGGCTAAGATGGACTAGGAAGAAAGGCCTGGCAATCTACTGCCAAAATTCAGCCATTGAAAACCCTATGAGGACACAGTTCTACTCTGACACATATGGAGTCGCCATGAGTCGGGATCCACTGCATGACAACTGGTTAGTTTTTGGTGTGATGCTGAACACATTTCAGCAGAGCTTTCAGACTAACATGGAAGAGGAAGAAAGGGTACTGGTAATCTACTTCTAAAAATCGGCCAATTAAAACACTATGGATCACAATGGTCTGATCCACAACTGATCACTGGGATGGCACAGAACCAGGCAGTGTTTTGTTCCGTTGTGTTTGAGGTCGCCTTGAGTCAGGGGCCAACTCAATAGCAGCTAACAACAACCGCACCTGTCTTCTTTCCACATTCCCTTACACCCCAGGGTCTGTTCTGTAGCTGACTGTGGTCTTGCTTTTTCTAGGTTTTGATGATGTTAGTTTTGAAGTCCTCGTTTCATCTCCTTGGGCTGATCCTTCCTTCCCAGTCACTCTCATCCCTGAGCACCTCGGTCTTCGTTGCAGACTCACTCCTCTGCTGGAAGGAAACCCCATTTTTAAAGAAAACTCTACCAAGATGTGAGAGGCTGCTAGGAGGCATTAGGGAACCCTCTATGCCAGGTAGGGGGGCTTCTGTACCATGCTTGTGAGTGGGTTGGGTCTCGAAAATTGCCCACCGGCCCTGGAGCACATGTTTACGTGGCTGCAGAGCTGTTTGGAGACTGTCTTTCCATGCAGTCTGCGGTCTCCTCTCACTTTTGTCTGAGCCCTGAACAGCATTTCACCTGAACCTATAGAATGCTCATCATCTTCTGCCCAAGTCTAATTTTCACCTCTCCTGTGTCCACTGTGACCAAAGACATTCTCTTCCCCACTCTCCATGGGTCCCAGCTTCTTTCCAGGACACCACAGAGGCGCTTTTGAAGTCGGCCCGCACCACAAACTGTCTTCTCTGAGCCAGCAGCTCCAGGGAAGGTGATGGCCCCTCTTGTGTAGTGTCTGAGCCTGAGTCACTCCAGATTGTCATGACCCAGACTGGCTCTGGCTCCTGGCTGGGGCTGCCTACCTGGTTCGAGCCGGGAGAGTCTAATCCCGCTGCGCCTGCAGCATATGCATGTGTTTGAAAACTCCTTGGCAAGCAGGACCTCCTAATTTTTTCCACTTCTTGTGATTAGCGTTGCAGACTAATCCTAGCAGCAGACTCAACACCAGCTGTTCTTCCCCCACTGCTTGTTTTTACTTATAAACCGAATCCTGGAGCTGCTGCTGACGTGGCTGGCCCACTCCTCTCTCAGTCCCAGGCTGCAGCCACTCACCAATAGCATGATTGCCGGTGAGTTACCTTTCTTCCTGGCTGCCATGTCCTTCATGTCCCTGGGCCAAACCACCAATCTCAGATGGCTAGCGAGGAAAAAAAAAACACACTCAATTCCAGAGGAGACTTCGGCTTATGCAATTTGCTGGATACGGTGTGAATTCAGTAGTTCCCAAAGCCAGTGGGATCCTAGAAATTTGTGTGTCTCTACACATCAGATATTCCTGCATACACATAAAAAAAATTATGTAATAAAATATATTCAAGAGAATACATGCAACATTCTTTTTCTTTTTTTTAATTGTTCTGTAGGTGAAAGTTTACAGCACAAATTAGTTTCTCATTCAAAAATTCATACACAATTTTTTTTGTGACATTGGTTGCAATCCCTGCATTGTATCAGCAGTCTCCCCCATTCCCTTTCTATCCCGGGTTCCCTGATTCCATTCGCCCAGTTTTCTTGTCATTCCTGCCTTCTCAGCTTTGCTTTTGGGCAGATGTTGCCCATTTGGTCTTGTATACTTGATTAAAGTAAGAAGCATGCTCCTCGCCTGCGTTATTGTTCATTTTATAGGCCTGACTGATCTTTGACTAAAAGGTGGACTTTGGGGGTGGGTTCAATTCTGAGTTAGCAGGGCCATAGTCTCAGGGGTTCCTTCAGTCTCTGTCAGACCAATAAGTCTGGCCTTTTGTGTGTGTGCGTGCGTGTGAATTTGAATTTTGTCCTACATTCTTCTCCCACTGTTTCTGGGACCCCTCTATTGTGATCCCTCTCAGAGTAGTCAGTGGTGGTAGCTCGACACCATCTAGTTCTTCTGGGCTCAGGCTGGTGGAGGCTGTGGTACATGTGGTCATTTAAACCCATTTCAATAATCTTTATGTTGTTGTTAGCTGCCATAGAGTCAGCTCCGACTCATGGAGACCCCATGTACAACAGAACAAAATGTTGCCTGGTCTTGTGCCATCTTCATGATCACTGGTATGTTTGAGTCAATTGTTGTGGCCAGTGTATATTTTCAGTGCCTTCCAACCTAGGGGGCTCATCTTCCAGCATTATCCATGAGGTTTTCATTGACTAAATTTTGAAAGTAAATCTCCAGGCCTTTCTTCTGGGTTAGTCTGGAAGCTTCGCTGAAGCCTGTCCACCCTGGGTAACCCTGCTGGTATTTGAAATATTGGTAGTATAGGTTCCAGCATCACAGCAATGAACAAGCCACCACAGTATGACAAACTGACAGTTGGGTGGTGGGGGGAGTTTTATACCGTAACAATAAAATGAACACCTATGATCCCACCACTGAACCTAAGAACTAGAATCTTATCAGAACAATTGAAACTACCTATATTCCCACCCTATTCTTTCCAAGACTTCTTAAATTTGGAAAGAGGTCTTCAAGGAGAGTACTGGGCTTGGCACACCTTGCTCCTACCCCTCACCTTGTCCCCATCTGGAGGGCAATCACCAGCAAATCCCCCCCCATCCCCACAGTGGCCCTCCCAATGTGTTCTCAGCAGCAGCACCTCCGCCATTAGTGGGAGCTGGGCAGGAAGCCAGGCCTCAGTGGCCTCCAGACCAGGAAGGGGTGGAGGTTCTAAGGAGTCCAAGGGGGATTTGAAAAGATGGGAGCTCCCTCTGCTTTGTGGATTTCCCTGGCAGCTGCCCTCCTTGCCATGACTTCCCTGGCAGTTCTTGGGAGAGGGTTATTTACAGAATGCAGACATAGGCTCAGGCTTCTCTATCCTTAAAAAAAAAAAAATTTTTCTTTTTTTTTTTTAGATGCCATCAATTTGTATTTCTATGAGACTTTCTCTTAAACCTGGAAGGCCTGAAAACAAATCAGGTAGTGTGGTATATGGGACATTTGCCCTTCAAACACTCCAGCGTCATGGAGGATTGTGATTGTCAGGAATACTATATTCCTGTCCAAAGTGCATGAATTCAGCTCTGTAAATTGTGATACATAAGTCACAGCTGTATTTGCTCTGCAATCCTATAAGAATCCCCAGTTTCTCGTGGGCCAGGAAAAACTATGAGCCCTTTAGAATGACTTGATGTCCAACCATAGCCATCTCTACTCAGCCCTGCGGTTTCTCTTAGTTCAAAATTTCTTACTCCCTTCAGCCTTTAGATATTTGGCCTAGGTTGGTTTCTTGGCAATTGCAATTGCTTGAAAACAGGATTAAAATGAGTCTCTTTTTTTTCCTCCCTGGCAGTCTCTCCTCAGTTTTGCCTGTCTAGCAGCTGCTGTCCATTTGGTTCTCTCTCCCTCCTGATTTCCTTCCATTACTTCTTCCCATACTTGCTTCAGAGTTTCTGAACCTGGGGACCACGGGAACCCACGGTTTCTTGGAGTAGAGTGGTGTTCACCACCACAGGCAATGGCGTACCCTGACCCCCAAAAACATTTTAGGCCTATTGTGGATGAAGGGACCCTAGTGGAGCAGTGGGTAAAGCGTTCAACTGCTGATTGAAAGGTTGACGATCTGAACCCACCAGCTGCTCCTCTGGAGAAAGATGGGGCAGTCGGCTCCTATAAAGATTATAGCCTCAGGACCCCTGTGGGGCAGTTCTACTCTATCCTATAGGGTCGCTGTGAGTCGGAATCGACTGAAGAGCAATGAGTAATTGTGGATGGAGTCCCTGGGTAGTATAAATGGTTAACGGACTTCGCTTGCTCAGCTGCTAACCTAAAGGTTGGAGGTTCAGGTCCACTCAGAGGTGCCTTGGAAGAAAGGCCTGGCAATCTCCTGGAAAAAATCAGCCATTGAGACACGTGGGTTGCTGTGAGTAGGAGTCCCGGTAAGATAAGCTATGTGCAGAAGGCTGTAATATTCACCTAGCCAGGATGAGCTGACGACGCCTCTGTGCTATGCATGAAACAGATGGGAACTCACCTGTGTCCAGAAGCTAGGGCTAGGTCATGGGGTGCTATAGGGATTTCTGAGGAGAGAAGGACACAAAGAGCTGGAGGAGCAGGGAAGGTTTCTGAGCCCTAGAGTGTCTTCATCTGGATCCTAAAGGAATGGAACCCTTAGGTCCTTGGTGAAGAACAGAACTTCTGACTGGGCAGAGAGAAGAAGCTGAAACAAGGTGCTATGTGCCTGTGACCCTGAGGAGAATGCTGACCTGGGAGTATGGCTTTGGTCGGCAGTATGGGGCCTGGTGGCGTGTCTTCAGCACTGAAGTAAAGGGAAGATAGCCATATGGACATCCCTCTAAAAATAACCTGTGTTACATGAGCACCAAGTTATTCAAGAGGATGGGGAAGACAAGTCCAGGACTGCAGGAAGGGCTGGCTCAAGATCTCAGGCCAGGATCCTAGGATTTTATACAGTGACAGTGACCGTGACCCTAAGCACTCTCAAACTCAAATATTGGGTGGGATGATTTTCCTCTTTTTTCCTTTTTATCCTGAAAATCAGGCCAAAGGGGTCCTACAAGAGAGCAGATTTCCTTTAGTGGTTCTAAGAATTGTATTAGGCATGGGAGAGGATCCCTCACAAAGCCCTTTTCCCTCTTGCTGCAGCCTGAGGAAATGGTTTTGCAAGGTTTAGTATTTTAGAGTTTTTGGGCATATTCGCTGAAAATGGGTGCTTACTTTCCATTTGCAGTCCCGGCTGCCCAGGGCTCACGCCTGCCAGGGTGGTGGGTCCTTGTCCTTTCTGTAACAGGCAATGGCAGGATTTCCTGTAGACCAGACAGTGGCATGAATTAGAGTTGTCCCCACCTCTTACTTCTTTGGGATCATTGGAGAAGGATTTGAGGGCCGGCTGCCACCACATAAGGAGCCTTGGTGGCACAGTGTTTAAAGCACTTGCCTGCTAACCAGAAGTTTGGTACTTTGAACCTATCAGCCACTCTGAGGGAAAAAATGTGGCAGTCTGCTTCCGTAAGGATTTACAGCCTTGGAAACCCTATGGGGCAGTTCTACTCTGTCCTACAGGGTCGCTATGAGTCAGAATCGACTCGGGCAGGCAGTGGGTTTTGGTTTGTTTTTTTTTTTTTTTTGGTTTTGCCACCACTTACAGGAAATGGGCAGAGTGAGACAATGGGCTCGATATTCCTGTGGAAACGCCTGGCTTCTCTGGGTGTACATTAGGAATACCTGGGTAGATATTTGTTTTCTTGCTCTAGAATTGTCAGGCCCAAGCAGTGGCTGGATTTTTCCTGGTTTGGTGAAAAGTCCTGGCTCTGGGGTGACTGAAAGAGTGTTCAGAATCACAGCCTGATTTCAGCCATCTCACTTCTCAGAGTTTGTCAAGGATGGAAGGAGAAATAGGCTGCGAAGAGGGGGAAAAGGTCTTCAGCCTCCTGGGAGCTTGAAGGTAGCTTGGGGTTTGCCCCCGTGCCCCACCCCCAGGCCCCTAAGGGAGTAAACCTAGGCACCTGGGTGGTCTCTTAGGAGTCGAGGGAGGGGCACAGGGAACAGTCAGCAGGTGTTTATAATACATCTTTCTTTGTGGACTGCTTGGGATTCTGAAACCTTCATCCTTGGGGCTGAGTTCCGTAGAAACACTGGCCGGGATGGACGGGGACAGAGGAGTAGAGGGTGTTTGATTTTCCTAGAGTAGAAGGCTTATTGGCTTCTTGAAAGTGCCTCTGCCTTGGTGTTAACATTGCGAGAGTAACTAACTGACTTATATGGGACTCTCCTTAAACCCACGAATACTTACTCATGCCAACTGTATGGCAGACCCCAGACTGTCCACCAGCGAGTAATGGGGAATGAGATCATTAGCCCTAAAGGAGCTAGCGGCCTGGAGGGGAGAGGGAGCAAGGTATTCAAACAGTGCTTTACTAAGCCTTAGAACATTGCAGTATTTTAGGGTGGTGTGGTCATGTCAAATGAGTGTTGCACAGAGGGCAGGGGAGTCCAGGAGGGCTTCGTGGCAGAGGGGGAAACTTGACTTGGGCCTTGGGATGAGTAGCAGACTTCAGATGTCTAGAAAGGGTGCACAGGGCCCTTCAATAGGCTGAACAAAGATGGAGGGTGGAAAAAAGAAACAAGTGATTGGAAGCCATGAGAGTTTTTTTATTGTTATAATGTGTAGTTATTTTGATAAATACTTGCTATGCTTAAACTCTATGAATTTGCAACCTACCTGGTATCATTTTATTAGTTCCTGAATTGTGGTTCTATCAATCAGGACTAACATTTGGAAAAATCTGCCCTAACTACCTAAAGACTGCTCTGACCATCACCCGCACTCCCCCACTGTGGGCTCCCTCGGCCAGGAAGGTGGAGAAACGGATAAGCTTCTGAGAGAGGCAATATGATATTTATGTGCTGGTCAACCGACTGCGACTGTGAAGCCACTTGGAACATAGTTTCTTTGATTTAAAAACCTGTTTGAAGCTTTGGAAATTGATTTCTAGGTTTATAACAAACTGGGCTATTTTGTGTTTGGAAACATAATTTACTATTTCTAAGAAAAGAGTTTTAAATCCTGATTACTTTCCGCAATACCACATCTCCTTGAGGCTATTTTAAAAAAAAAAAAAATCAGGATTTCCAATCATATGCATTGAGTGAGTAGCTTTTTCAAGTTTTTGGTTCACGAGCTTGCACTTTGACGTGTTTTTCTCGTTTTGAATATTTTTCTAAATCATGATTCTGCTACTGTTTAATGAGAACAAAAGTGGAAATAGCATCTGCTTGTCTGCCACCGCCGTCTCCCGGCCTGTGTGTGCTGTCTGGAGAAGTGGTGGCCCAGTCTGGGGAGCTGATGAGCGCCTTGATTAGCTTAAATTGCTTCCTGCAGTAGCTTGGGGCGTCAGTCCTCTGATGAACTGGGTCGTCTCAGGGATCTGGGTGCAAGACTGGCTCTGAGACTTGGACCGCCTGAGGCCAAACTCAAGTCAGAAATAATCCCAACACTCTTTCCAGCAAGAACATGCAAGCCAGCTTCCCTCTGGTCCAGGCTGGGCCTCAGAGTCCATTCCTTGATGGACTATATGAGCTTCTCCAGGGCAGGAAAAACAAAAATAAAACCAAACCAGTGGCCGTCAAGGCAATTCTGACTCACGGCAACCCCATGTGTTTCAGAGTAGAGCTGCGCTCCATAGGGCTTTCAATGGCTATGACCTTTTGGAAGCAGATCAATCTCCAGGCCTTTCTTCCAAGGGGCCTCTGGGGGGGTTTGAACCACCAACCTTTGCGGTTTGTAGTAGAGTTTAACCTTTGCAGCACCCAGGATGCCATGAAGGGCAGGAGCAGGGGCTGATGCAAGCTGAATTGAGGCTAATTGAGATGCACTGTAATGACTGCTGAGCACAGAGAAAGGCACAGGTGTGTCTGCCGAGGATGAGCGTGGAAGCAGCCGTAAGGCCGCAGTGGACATAGTGCCACAGCCTGCAGCATTTAGAGCAGGGCTTTCTGGTCAAAACGTAATTCCATTTTCACTCAGCATAACACGGAAGTTCATGTTGAAGAGCCTTTGTCAGCCAAAAAGTTTAAATAATGTGCTTTTCTTTGTTCACTAAGCTTCAGAACATTGCTGTATTTTAGTTTGCTTTCAAAATGATCAATTTAAACTTGCTTTTCTTTTTTGAATGTGTTAACTGTTAAGCTGTTTTTGCCTAGAAAACTTGTTTATCCAGAATTCCTTGCCACCACCACCCCGAAGCGCCCCTGTAAATAATGCTTTATAATGTGTGACTTATATACGATGACATGCATAAATCTTACATGTGCAGTTCAGTTGGTTCATGCGTTAAGAAATGCATGCATCCGTGTAGCCGACGTCCCTATCAAGAACATTTCCATCACCCCAAAAAGTTCCCTGTCAGTCCTCCACCCAAGAAGCAACCACTGAATGTTTCGTTTTCAACATGCACTTTAATTTTGTGAGAGCTTTGCAAACATCGGAGCCTCTGAGTAGTGTAAATGGTTAACGCGCTCCATCGCTAAGCAAAAGCTTAGAGGTTTGAGTCCACCCGGAGGTACCTCAGAAGAAAGGCCTGGTGGTCTCCTTCTGAAAAAAATCAGCCATTGAAAACCCTATGGAGGACAGTTCCACTCTAACACACATGCGGTCGCCACGAGTCAGAGTCGACTCAACGGCAGCTGCTTTGTTTTTTAAAGCATCAGCTGCGTTTTGAAATTGAAAAAGGATTCCTCCCCCCTAGAAAGGTGCGACACTGACCTCTGAGCACACTCCCTGCTGTTGTAGCCAGGAGCAGGTGAACATCCTTTGGGGCTCACTGAGCTCCCCTACCCCACCCCGCCTCTGCATCAGGCTCCGAGACTGTGTGAAGTCTAGTCAGCTCCTAACTATACCTGGAATTCCAGACAGTCGCAATACCTCCAGAACAATGGATGGCAAGAAAATTCATTGTGTGCTTTCTCCGGGATTGCTTGCATAAAATTGTGCCTGCTGAGCAGGAGGGCTCCAGATTAGAGGCAGAGAGAGAGGCCTACTCATGGGCCTGCATAATCAGCACCGAGCATATTTCTGCCCCAACAAAGAGAACAGTGTGTTCCTGAGAAGCGGCTGTGCGCCTCTGAGCTCGCTTGTGGGTGGTTCTCCTGAGAGGCAGTTGGATTTTTCAGCAGCTTACCCCACTCCCCCTCAAACCCTGGTCTTTTGCCCTAGACTTTCTGGCTCCTGAGGAGGGGGTCACACACACGTGGAGCCTGGCAGAGGGCAGGGATGGCTCTGGCTCTGGCGCCCCTTTATCTCTCTGACCCCACAAAACAAAATTCTTGGAAGACCATCCATCTGATCACTTGGTACCCACCTGTGTTTGACCCTTCCAGTAAGGGTCTGTAGCCTGAGATGGTCAGGGGACGTCCTTCTTCTGGCCTCTCTGCTTGACCCTTTGGGTGCACCTTACACCTGTGATGCCGACGGCCACACCACCTTCTGAGTGGGGCCGGGTCAGGTTCCCAACTGCACCCCGTGATCTATCTGTCTTTCCAAATGAGGCGTCAGTAGCACCATGCTAGGCACCTATGGTTGTTGTTAGGTGCTGTCAAGTTGGCTCTTTCTCATAGCAACCTTAGAACAAAACGCTGCCCAGTCCTGTACCATCCTCACAATCCTTGCTGTTACATTGTTATTATCATTGTTACAGCCACTGTGTCAGTCCAATCTCATGGAGGGCCGTTCTCTTTTCCACTGACCCTCAACTTTCCAGCATGATGTCCTTCTTTAGTGATTGGTCTTCCCTGATGACGTGTCTAAAATAAGCGAGACACAGTCTCACCATCCTTGCTTCTAAGGAGCATTCTGGCTGTAGTTCCTTCAAGACTGATTTGTTCGTTCTCCTGCCAGTCCGTGCATTATTCAGTATTTTTTGCCAACACCCCAATTCAAATGCTTCAATTCTTCAGTTTTCCTTCCATCGACACCTACGAACACTTCCAAGTAGAGGCGGCCAGGCTTCTGACTTGCAAGTCACAAGTGAGTTCATAGCCAGGCTGCAGTGTGGCCCATGCCCCATCTAGGTCCTAGTTTCTCTCCTTGTGGCCTTCTGCAGTTGACTCCATTGATCTGGTCCCCTAAAACCCCACCAGGACTCAGCTCTGTTTTGGGTGACCAAGCTTGGAAAAATTATTTCCTTTCTTTGATTCATTTTATCTGCAGTTGTATTTTCAGGAAAACTACCGTTAGAATGTATGTGTGTTTTTTGAATGTTAAAATTGTGCCTTTTGTGATATTACCCAAGGCTTGGAAATAAAATATGTAAGGAATTGAAACACAGGAGACTGCAGCGGGGCGGGGGGGGTGGGTGGAGCGCAGATCGGAATCGGAGGGTACTGCCCTGTGAGGCAAGGGCTCAGCCCTGGACCTGGATGCAGGAGGCTTGGGGCCTGGTCCCCGCTCTGCCTCTATTGTTACTATGACCATTGCTAGTTCACTCCCTTGCCTGAGCCTCAGTCTCCCCATTTGAAGAGTGAGGGGATTGGACTAAAAGGTCACAAAGGTCACTCCCAGCACCAACCCTCTGTGGTTCCATAATCCTGCTTGATATCATTGGTTACTTATGCATCTGCCGTGATCATAGCCAGTCGAACTGATGAAAGTTTATTATCAGGTTTATAGAGACTCAGACTGGAAAATGCAGAAAAGACTACAGACTATAATTGTAGTTGTTAGGGGCCATCGAGTCGATTTTGACTCATAGTGACCCCATGTGACAGAGGGGAACGGCCCCATAGGGTTTCTAAGGCTATAATCTTTATGGGGGCAAATCGCCAGGTCCTTCTCCCACGGAATCTTTGGGTAGGTTCGAACTGTCAACCTTTCAGTTATCAGCTGAGTGCTTACCCATTGCATTAGTGCTTTCCTGTTATGGCTTATAGTTTATGCAAACTCCCCATGAGTCGCCACCACTATCCAAGAGCCCTGCTAGCCAAGCTCAGACTGCCACAACCCTGGTTAACCGGAATGTAGGCAAGAAAAAAGGGGCTGCTGAGCCCCCATGGCCCTGCGGCCCCTTTGTTTTGTAGGAGCTGCCCCCATCCCACCCAGACTCCTGTGACTAAATAAGACCACAGGTGAGAAATGATGAGGACCCCAGTGCTCCAGAGGCAGCAGCTGCCAGGAAAGGAGAGGAAACCACCACAGAAAGCAGACATAAGAACTCAGAGCAGGGCACCCCAGGCCTTTCCTCCACGCACACCATCCTGCCTACATTGCTTTCTCGGCTTACACAAAGGAGGATCTGCTCTCAAGGCTGTATAAATTATAAAATGCTTCTGCTGTGCCCAATCTTTCCCCTCTACCAGGGGCCCCTTGTTCCCACCCACATGAGTCCACTGAGCTGGGCATGTCACAGAAAGGCACTCCTGCACCAGCCTGGTCAGGGCCTGGCCTCGGGAGAACCAGGGGGCCTCTCTGGGGGACCACCAGGCCAGGCATGGGCGTTCTTCAGGCCAATCCCAGCCCATCCAGGAAAGAGAATGTTATGTTCCCTATAATACGTTTGAGAGATGTTTTTTGTTTAAAAAAAAGATCTTTTAAAAAAAATTGATATTTTGGTGCTTAAAGTAACGAATGTCGTAGAGCTGGTAAAGTCATTTATTTGCAAATAGTTTATGCAGAGGGTGGAGCGCACGACACCCCTTTGTCTGAGCATTCCTGAGCAGGCCGCAGGGGCACTGACGGAGCAGCCAGTGAATAAAGCAAAGGCGTGTGGATGTCTGCACCCCTTGCTCCCTGGGAGAGGTCCTACTTCCATCCCCATCCCAGCCCCAGTGGTAAGGGGCCTCGAGCTGCAGGCAAGCCAGGACACACCTCTGTGTGCTCCCCTGAGCAGCAAAGCCTAGCCTGTCGAGCCAGGCCCTCTGGGGCCCCAGGGGCAATCCTGAGGGTTTCTATGGCGGCAGTCAGGGTATATGGAGGGGCCAGGGGAGGAGAGGCCTGAGGCAGAGGCCCAGCCTTCCCTGAGCCTGGCTCAGGACTTCCCTGAGAAAGGGCATGGCTCCTGTTTGTAGCTGGAACTTGAGGGGGAGGTAAGGGCTGGGGTCAGGATTTCATCTCATTCTAGGGCAAGGGTTGAAGACAGCAGAGCCCAGGGAGGGCCACTGTCAGGGTGATGTGCACAGGTACCAGGCTGGAGCTGTGGCCAGGAGCTGTGCAGTGTGCCCACTGCGCCGCCTGCTCGCTGCCTGTGGTCTGCAGCCCTGGACAGTGGGTGTGCCTTCTGGCCCCTCCCCCCCCCAGCCTCACTGGTGGCCACGGTGACCTTCTCTCCTCCCAAGCCAGCCAGGGCGGGCACCCAGCAGCTTTGAGCTGCTGACCTGCCACAAAGTCAACAGTCATTTTCAAAAGATGCTTCTGCCTTTCATCTTCTCACAAGGAACAAACACTCTTAAATCCTCTCCTCCTTCTGCTGCAATGCTTCATCTCCTTTCGTGCTGGCCTTGTACACACTGTGTGTGGGAATGCCTTATCCTTCGAGGCTAAAGTGTCGTTCTCCTCTGTCCCTAACTTTCTGTGGCCAGATGCCTTCTCTGACCCCGTTCTTTTCACTCAAGTGGAGACACTGAGGCCCCAGGCACTGGCGGAGAGTCGAGGGGAAAGCTCCATGATTGGGGGTGTCGGGAGACACTGGCCTTTCCTGGCAAGTCAGGCTATGAGTGTCTGCTAGGGCCCCAGCAATTGGTCCCCCACGTCCCTGTGGAATCCCCTTGGGAGTGTCTCTCCTGTGGGGAATGAGGCTCTGGGATCCAGGGTGGGCGCCTACACATAAGATGCTGCTTCAGCCACGATGGGACAGCTTCTAGCTCCCTCCACCCACGGGGAGGCCACAGCCGGGTCATTCTGCTTCTCCCTCCACTCAGGACACACGTGCCCTGCTCATCCGTTGTCCACACTTAAGCATGTAGCTTCATCTCTCTGCCCTTCAGACAATGCTCCAGATGGTTGTCTGCTTGGCCCTCGATGCTGCTGGCACACTGGCTTTGGCACTCCTTTGCTTGTGGGTTAGTCCTGCCCATCCCTGCACCCAGAACAGGCTCTCAAAACCCCAGCCTGGGTCTGTTACCCGGACCCCCATTGCCCAGGACCCAAAATCCCCTACAGACACTGCCAGAGAGCAGACTCCAGAGACGCTGCTGTGAAGTGCTGGTGATCAGGAGTGTTTTGGAAACCCTGGTGGCGTAGTGGTTAAGTGCTACGGCTGCCAACCAAAGGGTCGGCAGTTCGAATCCGCCAGGCGCTCCTTGGAAACTCTATGGGGCAGTTCTACTCTGTCCTATAGGGTCGCTATGAGTCGGAATCGACTCCACAGCACTGGGTTGGCTTAGGAGTGTTTTAACGTTCTCCTAGCTACAGACATGTGAGTCTGAAACAACATTGGTGATAAGAAAGAGTATTTTAATGTTCTCCTAGCCACAGATGTGTGAGCCGGTGCACTGCGTTTCTTGGGAAAGAGGCCGGAGAGTGACCTGGGATTTGGGCTCATGTGGGCTGTGAGTTTGCATCATAAACACCTTCCCAGTCATCCCTGGAGAGTGGGCTTCAGAGGACGCCTGACCCTGTTCTTGAACAGCCTCCCAGCCCTGGAGGTCTCTGAAGAGGATGTTGCGTCTGTCACTGCAGCTCCCAGCCAAGCTAGTTAGATGAGTTAGGTCAGCTCCCTTCCTCACAGGGCCTGCCCACCATGAAGGCTGCACTCAGGTGTGAAAAGTGGCTTCGTCACTCAGCTCCAGAGTGGCACTGCCGCCAACAGACTCAGGGGTGCTGCAGATCCCTGAAATCTTTTCATCTTCTCTTTTAAGAAAATGATGAGAAAACAGGGAAACTTCTCTGGGAGTGGTGGACAGTGTTCAGATCTATTCCACATGGACATGATTCTGAGTTCCTTCCTGCCTCTAGACTGACTCTACAATCGAGTTTCTGGGTGGCACAAAGGGTTAAGCACTCAACTATTACCAAAAAGTTGGCAGTTTAAACACCCTAGAGGCAGCTCGGAAGACAGGCCTGGCAATCTGCTTCTAAAAAGTCACAGCCCTGAAAACCCTATGGAGCAGTTCTAATCTGCACACATGGGGTCACCATGCCCAGCAGAGGTGTAACTGAGGTATGGCAGGTAGCACGCATGCCCTGGGCACCCCTTGAGAAGGGGGCACTAACGAGCAGTGTCTGTTGACCATTGCAGTTTCCATAGCCAGCTATGAAAGGTCATTCAGCAATCTAAAACTAACTGTCATAGGTGCTGTTTTCCTAGATTGGCCCCTGGCCATGAGTCGGAATTGATGCCACAGCCACTAGCAACAGCCTGCCTCTGGGGGGCTGTCTTTGTGAACAGGTCTTTTGTTAGAAAACGGAGCTGCTTATCCTCATGACGTAGAAGGACTGTGAAGGAGCAAGTTCTAACCCTTCCACCACATGTTTCCTACAGACCCAGCTACTGGGAAACAGCTCCACAAAGTGCCTTTGTTGTGAAGCTGCTGTCTGCCTGAGTAAAATAAACCCCAGGCCTTCCAGCTTGGCACTGAAAAGAGAGTCTCTGCATGGGGAGGGACAATAGGACCTTTCAACACAGACCCTGTCCCCCAGAGTCACCTCTCCTTTAGGGATCTCTTGTTCATGCTCTTCCGAGGAGGGGGACTCCAGCTACTCTCTCTTTTACCACTCTGGCCTCTGAATGGGCATTTGGGACCATCTCCTTCTCTGTGGCAGCTGAGACCACACCTTAAATGGAACCTTAAATGGGCTTTGCCAACAGCTGTGGGAGCACAGGAGGGAGATGGAGGCCCCAAGCCTTACACAGCTGAGACTTCTGGCCACAAACAATTGCCTCTCCTTCGGAAATCACCAACGCCTCCCTTTCCAGGTTCCAGCAATGTGGTGGATGCCATCCTAGCCCCCAGGACTTCCAACCTAAACAGCTTGACTCCCCAAAAGACCCACAAAAGGCAGGCGAGAGAGAGGGAGAGGGAGTCCCCTGGAGGCCTGCCCTCTGCTTCCCAGCCCTGCTGTGCTGCATCCGCTGGGGCACCTGCAGGTGGGGCAGAACAGGGTTTGGGGAAGGAAGGGTGCTGAGCTCCCACCAGAGAACCTGCTACACTCAGATCCGTTAGATTCTTTATACAGAACACAGAAAACCCGGGGGGACCAAACCACAATGGTGCCTCCCAGGGTTCTGAGCAGAGCCGGGCAGGCTGCCCCATCCCACAGTCTGGCCATGTGGGCTGCACCCAGCAGCCCTGCAGTCCATGTGCGTTCCCACGCTCTCTTGCATGCAGTCCACGTGCATTCCCATGCTCTCATGCGTGGAGTCCGTGTGCATTCCCATGCTCTCATGCGTGCAGTCCACATGCATTCCCATACTCCCATGCATGCAATCCCTGTACATTCCCATGCTGTCATGCATGGAGTCCGTGTGCATTCCCACACTGCCATGCAAGCAGTCCATGTGCATTCCCGTGCTCTTGTGCATGCAGTCCGTGTGCATTCCCATGCCCCCACGCGTGCAGTCCATGTGCATTCCCATACTCCCATGCATGCAGTCCTTGTGCATTCCCATGCCCCCACGCGTGCAGTCCATGTGCATTCCCATACTCCCATGCATGCAGTCCTTGTGCATTCCCATGCTCCCACGCAAGCAGTCCCAGCATCCGTCGTTCAGGGCTCCACATGTGAATGCAGTGAGCATGGGATCCTGTAGCCTCAGGGGCAGGCAATACCAAAAACATGTAGAGTGGTTAAGTGAGAAGAAAAATCACCCGGAAGGGAGAAGTGCCCAGGTCAGAGGCCCGGCTGTCTGGGCGGACCCGCTGGACAGTAGGATCACACATTTCTTATCTCCACCGCAGACTGTCTCGTGTACTTCCCTGTCCTGCCACGTGTCCTTACCCACAGTTGCACTGGCAACAGCACAGACTCACATTTAGGACCTAACATCACCAGTGACACAGCTTCCTTTGTAGAGCCTTTGGGACGAGGCTGCATTTTTAAGGCTAAGTATTTCAAGCTGGAGCAATCCTGATGGCACAGTGGTTAAGTGCTTGGTTGCTAACTGAAAGGTGGGCGGTTCGAACCCATTTGACACTCCATGGGAGATAGATGTGCTTCCATAAGACTGCTTCCATAAGGATTTATAGACTTGGAAACCCTATGGGGCAGCTCTACTCTGTCCTATAGGGTTACTGAGTCGGAATCAACTCAACGGCAACAGGTTTGTTCGTTCGTTCGTTCGTTCGTTTGTTTGTTTGTTTGGGGGGGTGGTTTAAAACCAGCTCTCAGGTGTGGCTTCATGCATGCTTCATTCGAAAGGCCCAGCCTGTGGCTCAGGGTGTGCATCCCTGTGAAAGTCAGAGGGCACCTCCCTCAGCTGGGCCTCAGGAACTTCACCTACAGCAACATTTGCTCCTGCAGTGCACCAGGCCCTCCACGCTGCTTCCCAGCAGGGGTCTGGTGCCCAGGGCAGGTGGGAGTGGCAAATGCAGGCACCATGGGGACTTGTGGCTCAGCTGCTGTTCCAGTTACCGCTGCTGTATATCAAACCACCCCAAAACCTAGTCCTGCAAACAACCATTTTATTGTGCTTACAGATTCTGTGGATCAGGAATGTAGATAGGACCCAGTGGAATGGCTTGTCTCTGCAGTGTCTGGGCCTCAGATGGGGCAAAGGTAGTGGATGATTCCGGGGCCTATAAATGGAAATGAGCCCTAGTGGTGCAGTGATTAAGTGCTGGGCTGCTAACCAAAAGATTGATGGTTCGAACCCAACTGCTCTGCCAGAGGGGAAAAGATATGGCAGTTTGCTTCTGTAAAGATTTACAGCCTTGGAAACCCTATCGTACAGTTCTACTTTGTCCTATAAGGTCACTATAAGCCAAATTGACCCAACAGCAGTGGGTTTGATTTTTGGTTTGATCTATAGAAAATAGCATGATAGAAACTGTGATGGTCAGTAGAAACTGCTCATTGGCACCCTGCATCAAATGGTGCCCAGGGCACACGCCCTATCTGCCCCCCACCCACCATATCTCTGAGTGATTCAACTGCAGTGGCTGGAATCATCCAGAGACATATTTGCTCACATGGCTGGCGTTGAGGCTGGCTCTCGGGCAGGACCACTAGAACACCTACCTACCTGTGTCCTCTCCTTGCATGGCTGGCATACTGTAGGGAAGCCCTAGCTACCAGGTGAAAGCTGCATTGGCTTTGGTGGCTTCACCTCAGAAGGTATACATTGCCCCCTCTGCTCTACTCCATTGGTTACAAGTAATCCCAAGCCCACCCAGAGTCAAGAGAAGGAGAATTAGACTCTGCCGCTTGATGGGGGAAAGGTGAGGTTCTAAGAGAGCAGGAAAATACAGTCTTCCACAACATCTTGGCTGAGATTGCCTCATCTTGCAGATTAAAATACAAAACCGTAACAAGGTATCCCTGTAAATTTGTTCTGTGCAGACTCCTCAGGCCTGACCACGTTTGGAATTTGCACCCTGGGTTACCGTGACCCATTGACTTAATGTAAGCAATTCATGAACCAGTTCCCAGGGGTGATCACTTTTCGCTGGGACCTTTAACGTAAAGCACAGCCTAGCCCAGTGAAAGGCAGCTTTGCTACAGCAGGAAAAGCACATGCTCTGGAGCTAGAGTGCTGGCTCCAGCCTGGCTCTGCCACTTACTGTGCGACCTTGGGCAAGTCACTCATGCTGTCTGCTCCTCACCATTATAGGGATGATGTAAGCAATACCTCCTTATAGGGTTGCCATGAAGATAGGGTGAGGTAGTGTTTGGTATGTGCCAGAATGATGCTTGACATACGGTAACTACTGTATAAACCTGTCTGTCGGTTGTCATGCTGTGGTGGCTTCCATGTTGCTATGATGCTGGAAGCTATGCCATGTATTTAAAATACCGGTGGTGGACAGGTTTCAGCTGAGCTTCCAGACTAAGACTAGCAGAAAGGCGTGGTGATCTATTTTTGAAATTTAGCCAGTGAAAACCTTATAGGGCACAACAGAACATTGTCTGATAGAGTGCTGGAAGGTGAGCCCCCTAGACTGGAAGGCACTCAAAATACACAATGGCCACAACACTGGACTCCAGCATACCAACAGTCACGAAGATGGCACGGGACTGGGCAACACTTCATTCTGTTGTACATGGGGTTGCTATGAGTTGGAACCAACTCAATAGCCACTAGCAACAACAACAGTAAAAATAAAATGAAGGCCTGTCAGCTCCCTTCAATCCTGGGACATGCATAGTGGAGCACGCCCAAGCCTCTCACTGAAGAGAAGGGCCCAGGAAGGAAGCGACTGCTCCGGGTATCTGGGAGGACTAAGCTGGTGCAGGACTAGTAGGAGCCACAGGGGCACGGAGTAATGTCTGCCTCTGCATTGCGAGGACTCGTATCTCTTATGAAAATGGCAAATTGTGCCCTCGTGGGCTTGGGAAGCATGCCTGTGGGGTGATGGGAGCCTGCCAAGTCCAGAGGCTTGCATTAAGTTGCAGTGTGGTGGCTGTACCCTTCTCTCATCATTTTGCCTTTTTTTTTAAGTTCATAACTTATTCTTAGCCATGGGTTTGGGGAGAGTAGGGGAGAGGAGCTGAAGATGCCTTTAATTAAATATTGCTACTTTCTCCTTCTTAAGGTTATTGACTGCCAATAAGGGGGAGGAGAAATACCTTTTAGAAGACCTTTCATATGGAAAAAAAATTAACTACTGAATGCAAAAATGCTCTTATCTAGCCAGCATCCTTCCTTCTGTTGTTATTTAATATGTGCATGGTGCTATGCAGAAATACAAAGCAGCTTGGGAAAAAGTCTCAGCCCTAAGAATCTTATAGTATTAAAAGTGAAGTAATCCCACACCGGAGAAAAATGCGGCAAAGCCTGGGCTTGGCCCCAGAAAGCCAGCATGCCTGGCCCCCAGCAACCTGGGGGCTGTGGGATTTCTCCAGAGAACTGCTTCCCACTGCTTTTGACAGCCGAATTTTATTAATTGTTTTTTCATTGCTCCTGATGGACCTGGCAATGAACTCTTATCAGTGTATTGTGGCGAGTACAAGTCAATTAATTTCTTTTAAATAACTTCAACTGAAATCCTATTTGATTTATATTCCAAAAATGATTTCCATTCCATTCCTTCCTGAGATCATACTCCCAGCTGAGCTAATCACACTGGCTGTCCAGTCACCCACACCCCCGGGAAAAAACAGGATCAAGGAGAGGAGGAAATAAGAAGAAAGTGGAGCTGAGAGCTTTCTAAAGACCCTTCATTCAGTGTGAGGCTGTGTGCTCAGTGACAGGAGAGCTCGTTTAAATCTCGCCTTCAGAAAGGCATATTTCCACAGTCGCTGTGGCAGGGGACAAGTTGAGGATGGACAAGAAATGTCCAGAAGATGGAAGAGCCCTTACCAAGAAGTGAGACCAGTGGCCACCACGGTGCTAAGGGTTGGTGATGAGCCACCTCCACGTTTGCTACCCAGAGTTTACCATAGAGTTTCTGGAGTTGGTTGACCAGGAGCCCTTTCCTTAGCTCTGCACTGGCTGTGAGCTCCCTGGGTTTTATACAGCCTGTGTGCGGGCCACCTCAGTCGTGCTGGGGGGTGACAGCAGACTGTCACTGTGAGCCAGAGCTCCAACAGGCTTTGCTGTGGGTCTGCCCATCTCCCAGAGGCCTACGTACCCAGAGGCCCCACCTTCCCCAGGGTCTGCCCACAGGGCCTCTGATAACCACCAGCCTGAGCTTACAGGTGATAATGCTTGGCTTATCTGGAAGGCAGGCAGGGCCATCGCACCCTCTCAGTGGAGGTGGCAGGAGCTGGGTGACATCTGGCCTCAGGCAGCAGAGCTTACTAAGTGACAGGTGACAGTGATGAGAGGTTGGAGCTCCAGGGGGGAGGGTGGATCCTGCTTGTGGGAGAAGTGTGGTGGCTGGATCCCAAGGCCGGGCAGGTGTGAGGCTGGTGAGAGATGCCTTCTCAAGCCATCTTCTGCCCCAGTGCCAGGCTGCTGAGCCGGGGCTGGCAGCGGGCCAGGGGAGTGGCAGTTCACTGCCCTGGGGTAGGACTCCTCCAGCAAAGAATTCAGGGCAGTGAAATTTTTGGCAAAGATGATTTCTGACCCCAAAAAGCATTTTCAAAATATCTGCTGTGGACCCTGTTCTGGGAAGGCAGGTGAGCAGGGTTTCCCAAAGTGTCGGTCTGCCAATGTTCTGTGCACCTAGGGCACGTAATGAAAATTTGGGCTCCTGAGCCCCGTGGGTCTAGATCCATTGAATCCAGATGTCTTGAGATGTGGCCCAGGATCTACACCTACTAAAGGTGGAAAAGTGGTTAAAAGTTATGGCTGCTAACCCAAAGGTTGGCAGTTTGAATCCACCAGCTGCTGCTTGGAAACCCTATGAGGCAGTTCTACTCTGTCCTATAGGGTCGCTATGAGTCTGAACCAACTCGACTGCACCTAACAACAACAAAATAAGCTCCCCAGGGGAAAGTTCTGCTCTGCGTGTATGTGTGTGCACGCGTGCACACGTGTGGGTGTGTGTTACAGTGTGCATGCATGTGTGTGTGATATATGTGTGCCTGCATGTTTGCATGTGTATATGCGCATGTGCATGCATGCGTGTGTGTACGTGTGTGTATGTGCCTGAGTGTATGCACGTGTGAGTGCGTGCGTGTGTGTGTGCCTGTGCGTGTGTGAGAGGGTGCAGTAGGGGTGATACAGGCCCGGCCTTCAAGGAGCTCCCTAGCTGAGGAAACAAGACCTACATGAGACAATTGGAGCAAGATAAAATGTGGTATATCATCAAGTGACAAATTGAGCAGAACAGACCAAGAGGGCCTTGGTAGCTTGGAAGAGGAAGGAGGTTACCTGTGAAGTGTGGCATGTTAAGGAAGCAGTCCCTGGAGAGCGCTGTGTCTCACATCTTCCTCAGCACAGAAAGGATTCAAGGCTAAGGATTAGAAATATGTAAGGACGGGGATTCTGGAAGATGTGAGGGTCTGTATAAAAACTTAGTGTTAAGAGTGTCTTTGAGCAGGGTATCACTTTTGTCTATATCAAAACAGAATTTTTTTTTTTTCTTTTCTGAAATTCCTGTTGGCTGTCTTGGGATGTGACATCAGTGCCTGGCGCATCAACACTCAGCAAAGGTTTGCTGACAAAGCTTTCAAATGTGCTGTGTTGGATAGAGGCTGTGCTGACTTTCTCCCTTGCCAGGGAGGTGTGCAGCTGGGGGCAGCTGGCAGCTGGGGGCAACTGCTGGCGATTCCCGACTCCAGCAGTTGAGTGTTGATGCTGTCGTTGTTTTAAGTGGTCTTCGTCGCACCTATCTTCCTATACATTTATTGATCCCAGCCAACAAAGACTTGACAAAAGACCACACGGAAAGAAATACATCAAGTCTCTCTGTGGAAAAGAGGGTGCATGGAAATGGCAGAAGTCCCAGTAGTCCTGTTGTCTTTGGAACTCTTTACACTCACTCACTAGCCAGGTAACCTTGGCACTGGGTCACCCAGCTTCTCTGTACCTCAGTTTCCTCATCTATCAGAACGGGGTAAAAATACCTATCACATAATGTTGTGGTAAGGATAAAATAAGTTAATTACAAAAGAGTTTAGAATAGTGCCTGGAATATAAGCCTGTAATAAACATTAGCTATTAGCTTTTTTTTTTTTTTTAACCTGAGTGAGTGATGTTCTGGGAATTTACTTCAACCAAGATATCATGGCTGCTCTCTAAGGACTGGATACCCAACCCAGTAGCAACTAACAAATCCATTTTCCTTATCATGATCTGTATAGCTCAGTGATTTTTCTGCTCTCTGCTCGAAGCTAAGAAGAGAGAGAGCCTCGCCTCCCACACTGAAATGAAGCATCTGCCAGAGCAGGGCCACCACCTTCCTACAAGGCGGCAGGTCCCTGTGTGTGCTGTTTTCAATCTGGGGGGGCTGCATAGTGGTGTCTCTCCAGCTCCAGAGATTCTAGGAACTACGAGATGCTCAGGTGACAGCATGTCCTTGGGTTCGCTGTCCATGCCGTGGGGCACTCACTGCTCCATGTGAGCAAGTGTCCCTCACACACGTCATCTGCCCCATGCTCTTTCCCTAAGAACCAAGTCCCCGGAGGCAGATGGACCACAGACCATGGAGCTATGGCCAAGGTGGTTTGGTGCAGTCCCTATCAGTGACCCTTGGTGGACTTCACTATGATGGAGAAGTATGCTAGCCCCCATGAGAGGAGAGGGAACACCCCTCTCCCTGATACCTGTCCTCCTGAGTGCACAATTCTTCCCAAATGTTCTCACCATATTACTGCCTTGGAGTGAGTTCTTTTAAAATCGTGGTGAAATGTTGAACTCAGGGAGAAGCGAAGAAGGTCACAGAGACAGAACTCACTGACTTCTTACCAGGAAGAGTTGCCATCGAGTCGATTCCAACTCACAGCAACCCCATGTGTGTCAGAGTAGAACTGTGCTCTGTGGGGTTTTCGATGGCTGATTTTTCCAAAGAAGATCACCAGGCCTTTTATCCAAGGCACCTCTGGGTAGATTGAACCTCCAACCTTTTGGTTAACTGTCCGCACCACCCAGGGACTCCTACTTGGGGATTCTCTAATTCCATTTTTGTTGTTGTTCTTATGAACAATCTTATAGAAACCCATTAAAAGCCAAAAACACCAAACCCAGTGCCCATTAGAGACAGTTAATAAAGGCAGAGCATCCCGGTTGAAGCAGCAGTGCTCCCCCATTAGAAGCCCCCAAAAGACGCACATGGAATCCTAGGATCTCTCCAAACCCAGTTTGAACGCTCCTGCTCTGATCTGGGGTTCCTCCTTGCTTTCTAAGGCCATCCCCTGCTACCAGGCGTCTGTCCTACAGTGTTCACAGCGCCTCCCTGCAGGATGGACAGGGTCCAGAAGAGAAGGGACTGGTCCTGCCAGGACTGGGCAGGTTCTGTTTTGGATGATCACTGCAGACCTCTTGGCTAACATATGCTGTTGAACTTGACTTGCCTGCCCTCTACCAGAGTTAACTGAGGATGAACGGGTAAATAGAACAGCTTGATGTGTTAATTCAGACTGTCACTTGGCCCACTCTGGTTACTAGTCTCCTCCTCCCTCCCACGTCACTGCAGGGGACAGGAGGACTGTGGGAGGGATCAGAAGTGCTGGGCATTCGGAAGTGAGGGTGAGCCAGGGAGGAAGAATCCGCCTCGCAGAGATGGGTCTGGCAGGGAAGCCTACAAACCCCAAAGGGCTCTGTCTTTGGACTTTCATACCCACTTGTAGCCACCCCAATTTTTCAATTATTATTATTTAAACACTACCTCGGCCCTATTTTTAAAATCTGCTGGGCTTGAGCAATTTTGTCTGACGTCAGCCGGCTGTCGGCAGCTCTGCTTGAAAACAAGAATAACCAAATCTAAGGAGTAATGCTGAACCTGCTTCAAACGCAATAAATCACAAAAACCATTGTTTACGATAAGTGGTATCTGATTGCTGTTAGAACCTGTGTTTATTGCTTTTGTGCATTATGGTTGCTTGTAATTTGGACAGCCAGAAATTGTATTCCTTTATGCAGCGCGTAGGAAGGGTTTGTAAGGAGGGAGGCATCTGTAATTATGCTGCCAAGGAGTGGGGCTGGAGAGCCTCAGAAAAGGATGAAATGCAGTTGCCTGTTTTTCGTCTGAGGAGCTATGCATCAGCCTTTCTACTTTTTCAGTTCTTGGAACTCTCCAGGCTCCTTCAGAGACATGAGCAGGAGAAGGACAAGGAGGAGGGGGCCACAGAGCCACAGTGCCCCAATCTGAAAGCCCATATGTGGCCTCAGGGAGCGGAGCCCCAGGTGGGCCGACAGCCGACAGTCCCACAGGAAGCTGGGCAGATGGTTTTTCCTGGAAATTGCCTGAGACGCCCCTGCCAGCTCCTTCCTTCCTTCTTGCCAATCTTGACAAGTGCCCACTCAGCCTTATAAGCAAGGGCGGACAGCAGGGGTCCAAGAACAACTGATGGCAGATATCCTGGCGGGCACCTCTGTCTGCAGAATCTGAGGAGACGCTCCTTGACCATGGCGCCTGGATGTGGACACGCAGGTGTGCAGCCACTTCTCTTAGTAGTTCTTGGAGGCACTATTGGAAAGGAGTGTCTGGGACACAGTGACCTGGCATTCTCATGACACAAACACCTGGACTCTGAGAATATGGTCTAGTTTAGTTTTTTCTGGAATAGGCCCCATTCAGTCTGTCCTCACTGCTTTTGCTCCTGTTGGTTCACCTACCTGGAATGCCCTTTCCCATCGACTTCACCCGTGTAAAACCTTCCCACCCTTCGGTCCCTCCACTTCTGTTTAAATCTTCCCTGAACTTGTTCCTCTTCCAATATTCCCAATCCCAGTAGAACTTCACCACTATCCCCCCAGTCTCTGAGGCCTAAAAACTCGAGTTCAACCTAGACACCTTTCTTTGCCTCAACCCTAGTGCTGGCTCAGCACCCAAAAGGCACCTAGTAACTAGTCACTGAATGCATTAATTAATCAATATTCAGTCAACCACCAAGTCTTATCAAAATTACCTCCTGGATATTTCTCCAAATTGTCCCTCTTCCCCAGCCCCACCATCGCTGCCTTAGGCAGGACCTCACCAGTTCTCAATGGGACCACTGCCAAATCGCCCATCACTGCCCTCCTGCCGTATGCTGTGGACTCTGGGAGCTGGTTTTGGGACCCTGTCTTTGCCTCTGACCCCCTCTTCAGCCTCATCTCCCCCACTCCCACCCTTGCCCATTTTGTTCCATTTACCCCAAACAGATCAAGTTCCTGAATACACCCTATTAGCAGTTTCCTGCCTGTTTTCATGACTCAGGCTGTTTTCTCTACCTCGAATGTCCTTCTCCTCTCTTCATCTTTGGAGACTCAGCTTAGGGATCACCTCCCCTGGGAAGCTTTCTCCAGCTACACCTGTGTTCCTTGGGGCCTCCTCTCTGCTCCCACTGCTCCCTGTGTTTTTCTCTGTGACTCTTACACAATTACAATAAACTACAAATGTCACCCCTTGAAGGTAAGAATAGAACACTATCATTCTCAGTATCCATTGTGCCCGGTACAATACTTGGCACCTAGTAGGTGTTCCATAAACAGGGAACTAAACCAAACTTATGCTGATACCCAAACAGCACATCGAGGGCAAATAGTTCATCAAATGCCGAATTGTGCACAGTTGTGTCTTGGCTTGGAGCAATTTCATAGATGGCTCCCCAACAAAACCGCAACTCTGCCCAGTCGGGAGCGATGTCTTTTCACAGCCTGCTGGTCATGTCCAAGCCCGCCCTGTGGCCCCGAAGGTCTTAGTGCTCATTCCAGGACTCACACTGAGGACTTCCAGCCCCAGTGGTGTCAGCACAGACAAGCTGTTCCTCACAGACGTTGCTTAGTGAGTGAGCCAGTACACGGATATGAGAGAAGCTGGCCTGACATGCTGATTGATATTTATCACCCACAGAGGATGGGCTAGTCAAGCCTCCTTTATTAAAGAGATAAATGAATCAATTGGGATTCTAAAGCTAAGAGTTCTGGTCTGATTGCCCAAGCCAGGCATTAATTAGACACTGAGCTGGACGGCGAGGCCTCCTGAGCCCCTTAGTGCTTAAAAGGTTCCATGAGGCTCCTGGACCTAAGCTTCAGTGTAACAGTATAACGTACAGGTCCCTCCAGCCCTGCCCAGCCTGGTGGTCTGAGCAGTTAAAGGAGTGGGGAGAGACTCTGAGGCAGGGTTCCACTTCGGGAATATCCTCACTTCTGAGGCCAGGGGTCCCTGCTGGGCCAGGCCTGGAAGGGACTGACCAGAAGTAGTGGCTGGTCAGACTGCACCCTGTCACACCACCCAAGCAGTTGTACCTCTCAAGGTGAAATGTCACAATTTCCAGATTTGTTTATTTTAGCAAGCTTCCCCTTAATTTCACACACACACGCACAAGCAAAAAACTAGCCAAGCTCTCTGCTGCCAGCACCAAGAACCAACATAGACACTTCTCTCCCTCCTCCTCACACTGCGCCCTTCTGGGGACAATGTCCATAACGTGGGCTCTTGGGCCCTGGTTCAGTGAGCTGGGTTATGAGTCTATTGACCTCCATGGTCTAGCCTGGAAACCCCATGACCATGGGTGCCTTTGTCTGTATGGGAAAATGCAGTCTGAGTTCCACACAGCTGATTCCCAGACAGACTTTTTGGAATTCAAGCTGCTCGTGAGCCAGGGCCAGCTCAGTTAGCCAATCAGAAGGTCCTCGGGACCCTCATGTGTGCCCTTCTGGGCACTGGAGAGGCCGAGGAGGAATTAGTAAGTCTTCCTCTATAACCCCTGCCTACAAAGCCCTTGCAGTCTGGTGAGATGGGGCAGGAGTGCAGGGACTCCCACCTGGTCAGCGCTGGTCAGAGCATCAGGCCTCCCGTGTGGTGTCCACGCTGACTGCTGTGAGGACAGTGGAGAGTGGGCACTAGGGGAGAGGAGGTAGGGTGGACTCAGGGTGAAGCTAGTGACTGACGTGCCCAGAAGGCGGGCACTTGGCTGCCAAGGCCAGCCTGTCACAGAGAAAGTGCAGCATTGGCCCCTTTGTCAGCTACTTCATGGTGCTGAGGCGACAAAGGCAAGGAAGGGTGCGAGCAGAAAATGGTGTGCTTTCAGGGCCTGGTGTCAAACTCTGCAGTGCAAGCCTGGTGCCTTCCTGAGCCGCTCTCTGCTCTCTTCTAGCCCCAGGGCCTGCCACTGCTGACTCCTTTGTTTCTTTACCCTTAGAAATATAAGCAAGTTGACAGAAATAAAAAAGAACCTAATTAATATAAAATTTGGAATTACTGGCCTTTCCAAAACCTTTTCCTATCTTTTCCGCACGTGGACACAGAGGTGAACTGGAGAGTGGATACAGCACTGTCTTCTGCTTTCTGCTTTTCTCCTCGTGTGAGTTCACATCTGTGAGTGTGTCCATGTGACAAGAGTCCACACCAGCTGGCTGGATGGCTACTCGAGGGTCCCCATCGCCAGGGCTGAGTTTGCTCACCAACTCCAGAGGCGGAAGCCTGTCTGGGCCCAGTTTCCAGGATCAGAAAAGCACATTAGTGCGATGTCTTGTTCCCTCATATCTGCCTTGGCTTTCCATTCTTTGAGCTTTGGAGGCTTTGTTTCCCTCACACTGTTTAGGTTCAAATCTTGACTCCATCCAATATTAAGTGGACAAGTCATTTTTCATCTCTGTGTCTCAGTTTTCTCATCTTTACAATGGGGATGATAGGAATACCTGTCTCCAGTGGTTATTGTGAGGAACAAATAAGTTAATGTGTGATTCATAGGAAAATGCTCAATAAAGGGTGTGGTAGAACTATTACTGTAATAAATATAACTCAACTCAATGGCACTGGGTTTTTTTACTATTATATTATTATCATTATTATTAGAAAGGGTATGGTGAACTATAATCACAGTAAACACTACTATTATTATACTGTTATTATTATCATCATTATTAGGAAGCAGAGAAGGTTGGTGGGCCAGGGGCTTACTTCCCCGGCATAGTTACAGCTTTCAGGAGCCTTGGGCATTCAATCCTAGTGTAGGTCCTACCCTAGGCCAGAAGCTCCACTCCCTCAAGCCCTCTGCTGGCATCTAGAACAGAGGACACAAGAAGTGGCTAGTGACTTTTTTCTTCACATCATGCTCACCCTTTAAGAATTGTGTAAAATTCTCATGGTTTGTTTTTGCTGTTGTCCATTTTATTTTTCCTATTTAGAAGTACAGAGACAAGCACTGGGCCGCCGGCAGACTTGTGAGAGGGTGAGGCAGTCCTCAGGGAGGGTAAATGCAGGGCTCCTGGGACCTGGAGGCCCTGCCCTCCCTCAGCAGATGCTCCTATGGTCTCTCAGGCCTTCGCCTCCCTCTGTCTGTGTGAGCCCCACTTTCCTGACTCGGTGTCTGTGGTTCTGCTCTTCCCTTGGCCTGGAATGCCAACCCTGGAATTCCTGCCAAGGACCCAGGCAAATGGCACCTCCTCCAGGAAGCCACATGTGGCTCCCTCATCCCATTGTGGGCTCCCTGGCCGAAACCCCAGCACAGTCCCTCCTGGGGTGCTATATTCTCCACCTTGGCACACTCTGGCTTGTACTGGGGGCTGGCACACTGCATAGCCCCCAGCTAGGCACTGTCTCTGCTCAGCTCTCATTCCCCATGGGACCCAGGCCACAGCTGCCCACCCAGTACATGTCTGTGGTCCTGGGCCCCGGGCTGGCCACCTGCTGTGCACAGTCCTGGGGCCTGGACCTTCTCTGACCCACCCCACAGGGGCTTCTCTCCCATCTCCTGTCGCCTTGTCATGAACCAGGTGATCATCTCAAAGAGAGTGGCTCTGGGTGGTGTGTGGAGCTGAAGCTTCCCGACCAGGCATCAGGTGTTTGATCTCGTTTGAGCTCTGGGAGCCACGCTTGCTTTTCATTAGTGACTCCCCCTGGGTGCTTCTGAAGCCAGGGGACAGAGCCCATGCCTGGGAGCCTGCCAGGGTCACTGCTGCCGGGCAGCGTGTGAAGCATAAGCTCATCTCTGGGAGTTCTGCAGAGACCATGCCCTGGAATGCACCTTCCAGGCCCAGGACTCTCCTGAGGCCCCAGCAGGAGCTGCGGTCACCAAGCAGGGATGCGCCTCCCAAACACGCAGACTGTGCACCGTGCTTCTCCCCTGCTGTCAGGCCTCTGCCCGTCTGCCCCCAGCCCTCCATCCAGGACACCTTTTCCAGCCAGCTCCAGCTCCACCTTCTCAGCTATCCAGGTCCCCAGGGCCCCTGCCTTCGTCCTGTGCACCTCGCCTGCCAGCTCAGCCCCAGAACACCCCCTGTCTGTGGTATCTGATAACTCCCTGCTGACCGGTGGGTACTGGCCTCTGGAGAGCTGCTGCCCACCCTGGCCAGCCCTCCAGCAGGACCTGGCATAGGCCCAGTACCGGGCTGTCACCCCACCTGGCAGATATCAGTATAGGGGGTGTCAGCACAACCCCCTGTGAGTATGGCCCACCAGAGGAACACAGGCCCCAACACAGCCTTGCCTTGTGGCAGGGAGAGCAGGCTAGAGGCACAGGACAGATGGGAGAAGGAGAGCAGGGGCGTCCAGTCTTATTGGGAGGGTAAAGCACTGAGTGGAGTAAAGTGAAGCCCATACCACACCCATTCCCACTGAGTCAATTTCAACCCATAGTGACCCCATGTGTTACAGAGTAGAACTGTCCCGTAGGGTTTTCCTGGCCGTAATCTTTACAGAAGCAAATCGCCAGGCCTTTATTCCACAGTGCTGCTCGGTGGGTTCGAACTACCAGCCTTTTGGTTAGTAGTCAAGTACAAACAGCAGGGCCAAACCCCCCTGGAAATGGAATGAGTGGGTAGGTGGGGCTGCGTGATATCAATTTTGTTGTGCCTGGCCTCAGCTGTTTTGTGCGATCTGTAGCAAATGCCTGTGCTCCCTGCAACCTCAGTTTCCTCATCTGTGCAGTGGGAGGGCTGGAGGGAGAGAAGCCTGAAGGGGCCTTTCAGTCTGGCCTTTGATGATTCAGCGACTACTTGAAACAAAGGCAAAGGCTTAGGAGCTGTGTGGTGGGGGAGGAGGAGAACAAAGGCCGCCCTGTCAGCTTGTGCTGGAATCCAAGGAGTGAACCCACTGGGCTTCCCTCCCCTTGCTGGAGTCCAAGGCCAGGCCACTGCCCTAGGTCCTGAGACCATGGGCCACCAGAGCCCATTGAAGGGGTAGAAATGACCACATGAGTCATTTCTTTCAGTGAATTATTTATACACCTCAACATTTTAGGGGAAACAAACTTTTGTATTCTAGCATATAAAAGTTTCCCCAGGTTTTAAGGTCGTTTTTTCATACATTTCTTCTTAATACAGCACAAATCCTCCTTACAGGTATGCCTGTATTTTAGCAAAAGGAACCATACTCATTGTAATGAGAGCCCCGAGTAAAGTTCAGTTCGTTTTCATCTCTCTTCCCTTCCCAAATATTACCACTGGAAATGTTACATTACATAGACTAGCGTTCAGGCTGCATATAAAAGTTTCAAACAATTGCCATTTTTCTCTGGATACAAATTCTGATTACTGCCACATTTTACAAAGACTCCTGTCCCTCACTCCAGTATTTTCATCTTTGTGGGTATTTTTCTCTGCCAGCTGCTGGCCCCGTACACAGCCCAGATGCTAAGAATTACTTTACTTTGGAATCTTCCGGGCCCTTCCTGTCTCTCCCCCCGACTGCATCTGGGGCATGGAGGCCAGGGCAGGGATGTGGGGGCGGGGGGGGAGCAGGGGCTGATGCAGGAGGCTTCCCAGGCAACTCCCTTTTAGTACTGGAGAAGGGTGCCTAGAGACAGCTCTGAGCCCGAGCCCTCCTGGCTGGGCCCTGCCTGCAGGAGGAAGGGAAGGGGCTCCTATAGGGCACGCTTGGAGGTAAGGTTCATTATTTACTGGCAGTTTCTTCCCCCTCAACCATGTCACAAACCAGCTGGCAGGACTGATACTCTGACTTCACAGAAGGCTTCAGGGTCAAGGGTCTTCTCCCCAATGCAGTGAAGCACAGGTGCAGCGGGCCCTTTAAGCCCATGTAAATCTTGGTCTATGGTTAAGTGCTTGGCTGCGAAGCAAAAGGTTGGTGGTTTGAATGTACTCAGAACCACCTCAGAAGAAAGGCCAGACAATCTACTTCCAAAAAATCACAGCCATTGAAAACTCTATGGAGTGCAGCTCTGCTCTGACACACATGGGGTCACCATGAGTCAGAATTAACCGGCTAGCTGCTGGCATTAGGGCCAGCTGGGCAGTGCGGAGCGCCTGAGGCCTACTCCGGCCTGGTGGCCGCTCTTCTGTCTCCTCGCTGGCATCTGTGAATTTATTCCCCGTGGACATTCCGTGAAGCCCCCTTCTCTCACTTCTCCATATGTGATGTAGAAGTTTTAAGAAAATGGCTTTGGAGTCAGATAAATCTGTATCTGAATCCCACTTCGGATCTGGTAGCCTTGAGAATGTGTCTTCCCTCCTGTGAGTGTGAGGTCGTCCATCTATAAATAGAGTTTTATAATAACTACCAGACCAGTTGCTGTCAAGACAACTCTGACCCCATGTGTGTCAGACTGGAACAGTGCTCCATGTGGTTTTCAGTGACTGAGTCTTCAGAAGAAGATCCCCAGGCCTTTCTTCTGAGGCATCTCTGGGTGGACTCGAACTTTCATCCTTTCAGTTAGCTGCCAAGCACATTAACCATTTGCACCACCCAGAGACTCCACAACCACGTTGGGAAGATGAAATTAGATCAAGTATGTCCAGCATCTTGGGGTGTCCCTGCCTTACGCAAATGGTTTAGTGCTTGGCTACTAACTGAAAGGTTGGCTGCTTAAACTTACTCAGAAGAAGGGCCTAGTGATCTGCTTCCTTAAAGACTACAGCCAAAAAAAAGCCCTGTGGAGCAGTTCTACTCTGCAACACATGGGTCACCAAGAGTTGGAATCGACTTGACAGCAAGGGTTTTAGTTTAGTTTTGGTTTTTATGTCCAGCACCTCATAAAGTGCCTGGCACCCAGTAGGCATCTGAAAGTGCTAGGGGCTCTGCTTGCCTTCGTTTCTCACTTCCACCCTTGCTTCCTCTGTCGTCTTTTCTGGGTCTTCTTCTCTCTGTCACTTTCACCCCAATTAAAGCTCTAATATTTTTTTATTTTAACCATGTTGGATAAAACCTTCTGGGGGGATTGATCACCCACGCCCCCTTCCACAGCACATTGGATATGCAGGAACATTCTCTGTGTCACCCAGGCATGATTCACTAAGCACTGCCCAGGCACATCTGCCCCGTAACCAAAGTCGGATCTACTGTGTCCCCATTTCCTGGGAAGAAACTGAGGCTCAAAGAGTAGGCGAATGGCCCAGTGACACCCAGATGACGAAGGTGTATGGGATCCCAAAGCCCTTAACCAGTCTGCAGCCTTGTGAGTATCATTTCTTATGCAGTGAAGTGTTGATGCTCAGCAGTCCCATGAAGAGATTTAGGACTTTCACCCCAAACTAAATGACCAGAGGTTGCTGTGCTTTCTGAGGTTGCACACCTACTTCTCACAGTCTTTCTGTATCTCCCTCCTGCGTATCCATTAAGCTTGTTGTGGTCATTGTTCTTGTCTGAAGCAACAACACCTTACTTACCTGCTGTGGACCCTCTTGCTAGAATTGCTTGCAAAGGAAATGTTGGTGGCCTACAAATGAGGATCCTGGGGCTTTCCTGTCAACAAACAGCTGCACTGCAGTGCCATTCCGTTTGCTTGTTCTAAGGCTCTGGTCAACTGTTTCTTGAATTTTCGGTAAAAAAATAAAAAAAATATTTATTTATTATTTTTTTTTTTTAGTTAAAGGAGGATTTTGTTGCCGTTGTTGTTGTTAGTTGATTCCAAATCATGGAGTCTTTATGTCTAACAGAATGAAATATTGCCCAGTCCTGTGCCATCCTCATGACTGTTGGTTGGAGTCCATTGTTGCAGCTATGGTGTCAATCCGTCTCATGGAGGCTTTCCCTTGTATTAACCAACCCTCTACTTTACCAAACATGATGTCCTTTTCTAGGGACTGATCTTTCCCGATGTCCAAAGTAAGCTAGCCAACGCCATCCTCACTTCTAAGGAGCATTCTGGTTGTTGGCTATCCCTTATTTACGAACAGATTGGAGACCTTCTACCTTTTTGAAATCTGGTCAGAAAAATGCGTTTTGCAACGCCAGGTAGTCTTTCAAGTGAGTGGGAAGATGAAACAGGCCTTTCGGATTCTCCCCCCACAGAGTAAGCTGGTAGCTCAAACGGACCCAAGGTCCAGGATTGCAGGATGAGAAACCTGAGGCCCAGCCCCGGGGGGGGCGGGAGGGTGTCTCATCTCTTCCAACTCAATCCCTGAGCCTGGAGCCCCAGATTTTCATCCTGACTATACTGCCAACACTCCCTTCTGTGTGCAGTCACATACCACCTATGAGGGCCAGGCTGTGCATCTATAAAGTAGGCATGCAGCACTTTCCCCACCCCACACAGCTATTGGTTATTGTTTGTTGCCTTTGAGTTGATTCCAACTCATCGAGACCCCACATGTGCAGAGTAGAATGGCTCCATAGGATTTCCAAGGCTATGACCTTTCAGAAGCAGATAACCAGGCCTGTCCTCCAGGGTGCCTCTGGGTAGGTTCAAACCTCCAACCTTTCAGCTAGTAGTCGAGCGCTTAACTGTTTGCACCATGGCAGGGAGTAAACATCCTCTGCCGGGGCCACAAGTGCTGTGCAGATGTGAGGACTTGTTGTGTGCCCCTGACATTGTAGTTGCCCTGAGTGCAGTCCCTGAGCAGCTGGCCTCATTAGCAGGCCTGACTCTGCAGAGCTGCGTTAGAACCTGTGCGCCTGCCTGTCAGGGCCACTAACAGGGAGGGCAGATGGATTCCAGAACATGGGTAAGGGAGCAAAGGCATTCTAAACTGCCAGGCCTTCTAACTCCACTTCTTCCTTCACAAGCCCGGGTTTGTGTTTTGTTCAAGGAAACTCTGAGATGAGAAAGCTCGCTCCCCAGCTCCCCGTCAGGGATAGCACAGGGCGTGGGGGGCAGGGGCAGGGGGAGGGCAGAGAGCCCACATTCCAGGTGAGAGCAAAGAGGGGGGCTCAGATATTTTCTAGAGTGAGTTTTCCAATCCCTCTTGGGACTCTTCCTCCCTTCTAAGGCAAAGGACATGAATGCTAAATTGTGGTTTTTGCCAGCGCTGATAAGGAAACCCAGTGAATGGGGGAGTCTCATTAAGAAAATCCTAAAATTTAAGTCTTATCACCCTGCAACATAATACAGTAAGTATGTTAATTCTCATCTCCCTCCATCGCTCCCCCACCCCGAAGCCCCTTCCAGCTAAGGTCTGCGGGAATGAACTGCAGCTCCTGCTCCAGGCTGAAGCCAGGCCTGATTTGGATCGGCTCTTGCCTTGGCTTTATACAGTGAATCTCCACTTTGAGCTGGCAGTGTTTTCCCCTCTTCACACTTCCAGCTACCCCTGCAGATATTCCATTCAACGAACACTGACTCAGTCCCTCCTGTGTGCAGGTACAGTAGCAGGCGCTAGGACATGTCAGCATCGAGCTAAGTTCATCTTTGCCAGAGCCAATGAGCTGAGCAGAGAGCAGTGATTTATAGGCCAAAGCCTGCCAGGCAACCTTGTCCGAAGCAAAGACTCATTTCAATAAGCTTCTCTTCCAAGTGATTATTTGCTGTTTGTACCACTTGGATTTGGCACAAGTCTACAATTCCTTTTACCAAAGAGGAAACAGGGACCTTGAAGTAAGTACTTCTAAAGAGAAGATTCGTGAAGGAAGGTGTGTGCCTGCTGACTGTTTGGAAAGCTTGCCTAGATACCTTCAACCTTGCTTTGTAACGACAAGAAATTTTTTTATTAGCCTGTTGAACTCTTCCAAAGTTCTTCCCTGTCTAGGATTTGTTTTTCTCACTGTGACAACTTGGTGAGGTAGGTAGAGGAGGTGCCAGTATTCCCATTTCTCATCAGGGAGGTGAGGAGACATACTCAGTGGTGTGCTAGGGCGTGGCCGAGCCCGGCTCCTCATCTGCATGTCTTTCCACTACACCAAACCCAGAGCCGGCCCACTGGCCAAGACAGACTGCAGTGGCTCAGGCCAGAGGACCGGGCTTGGCGGGGCTGAGGATGGCAGGGATGCTGCGCCAGCCTGGACTCCAAGGAGGTGCCGCAGGAAGAAGCCGGGCCGTGGTTGCCGAGTCGTGGTGATAGATGTTCGCGGCTAGCCGGTGGGTGACTCGAGTGTGTGCTCTCGTGCCAGGGTGGCCGTGCTGCTGGCAGGCCAGTGCACTGGGCATCACGTTTCAGCAACATGATCTCGGCCCAGCACAAGTGAGGAGAAACGTGCTGGCCGGCTGTGTGTCTGTGGCCTTCTCCTCAGAGAGCGGGCGGGGGGCTGGCAGAGGGACAGCTCTCGGGCTCTGTCTGTCCCCTCTCTTGGCTGGCCTTGCCAGATTGCTCAGAACGAGCCATGTCGTGCATGCCTTCCAAGCCCCCAGTAAGAAAAGCAAGTATAAGAACCAAAGTTGCTGAAGGACTTCACAGTAAGAGTAGCGCAGTTGGTGTGAAAAACATCAAAGGAAAACAAAAGCTTTCCTGTCTCCTTACCACTCCGCACCCACAGATAGGAAAGCCTTTTCCAAGTGGGGAGGAAGGAAATTTAGATCTGCTGGGATTTTATCTGAAAGTAATTTTGCTTCCTTTCATTTTTTTTTTTTTTTAATTCAGACTCCCTCAGAGTTTGGTTCCCGGCTGGACAACACAGTGATCTCCAGAATTTACTGACATTCTCACCCGTAAGAATGCGTACCGTTACTGGTAATGAGTGTGACTTGTTTTAAAAGGTTTCCCTGAGCCAGCTGAGCACCCCAGGTGTGGCCATAGTGCTCGGGCTGGTGAGGGAGGCCAGGCTCATGACTTCAGGGTGCTGGGAACTCAGTCTTCCCGTCTAGACATGTAGGAGGGAGGAGAAAGCCGGAGCCGGGAGCAGGGGAATCAGAGAAGAACTCTTCCTTTGTTTCACTGCCCACTGCTTGTCCCTGAGCCTGTGGGCCCAGGAGGCCGAGGAGACTTCTGGTGCTTAGCCTGGAGAATTCCTTTCTTTTCTTGTTCCTCTACCATGTGGCTTCAGATCATGACATTTCTGGGCGATGCTGTCAGTGTCTTGGTTCGAGGAGGTTATCTATGTCCCTGGCTCCCTTGGCCAAGAAGAAATGGTGCCCAGGAGCCCACTGGCAACTGCTAATGCTCTGTCTCCCCCCTTTCCCACGTGACCAGCAGACAAGGAACAGTCCTTTCAGGCCAGGCTGGGGCAGGGCTCAGCAGGAGGTAATGGGGGTATGTCTTGTTGAGGCTCAGCGTCAGCCCTGCCCATGGACGGTTAGATACAGAGCTTGCTGGGGTTTGCTTTGCTCCTCTGAAATGTATGATCCAATAGCCATGAGCCCCTACCCAGAGGGAGCCTGGAGAGCCAGAGCCCACCAGCTATTTTTAGAAAGCTATCAGGTGTGCCGGACACTCAGATGCCTTTTTCCACCTGTTTGGACTCATTAGAGAGATCTTGTGTCTCTGCCACAGGCCCTGTCTGTTCTGCCATGAGAGGCTTAGTACAGCCTGGGGCAGCCATGAAGCTCCCACCCAGTGTAACCCAGACACCTTTCTGGCCTTGCCTGCTGCCACCTGTGCCCTCTCTGGCCATGACGAGTGACATCTCTGAGATCCTCAAACCCACAGTCATTTTGTCCTTTTAAGCATTGATGTTGGATGCTAATGCTTGCCCTCCTCTGCTTCCCCAGAAGGACTTTGCACAGGTAAGATGGTAATGTCAGGTCAGGAAGAATGTTGAATTGGGAGTCTAACAGGAAGAGTGTTAATTCATTGAGCAGAAGGCTCAGAAGCCTTTGTTCTACCAGGAAGGTGTGCAGAGCTGCCAAGTGTGCAGTCACACAGGGGTATGTACCCATGGAATTCATTGCAGCAGACACAGGGAGCTGTGGGCATTCCGAGGAAGCTTCTGGAAGAGGTGGTGCCGAACTGGGCCTGAAGGAGAGGCAGGATTTGATAGGGGAATGCAGAAGGGGCAGTACTGCAGGCAGGGGGTCAGCCAAGCAACAGCCTGGAAGGGGAAAGCCCCAGTACTAGGAAGGAGACCCATGAGGCTGGTGCAGAGGGCTCTGTAGGGACAGCAACAGAAGGGAGTAGACAGAGCGTGAGGTGGCGCCAGGTTTGAAAAGCCTTGAACACCCAAGTGAAAAGCCACTGGGGGTTCGAGCAGGGAGAGACAGAGGGGTATGGAGCTGTGGTCTGCTTTGCTCCTTGCTCTCGGTAACAATAGGGTCCTTTCTGGTCACAGAGCAGCGGAGGCAGAAACCACATGTCCCAAACCCTCCATGTCCCCTTCGCAAGTCCTGGGAGTGGGTGTGCCGGGGCTGCCTCACACCGGCTCCCAAGAGGTGCTTGTCAGCCTCTCTTCCCAGCTCTATACTGGGTGCTGTCATGCTGGAAGCTTGAAACAGCCACAGTGAGAGAATTTATGCTGCAGAGACTAGCAGTCCCTGCAAATCAAGGTCTGGTAGTTTCTTGTTTGCTTGCTTTCGTCTCCCACTTCCTGGACCAGGCTGTTAAACATTCACCAGCCCAGCACTGGTGATGGGAAGCCCAGCACTGGTGATAGGGAGCCCCTGCAGAGTTTTATGCTGAAAAACAACATAGATTCGCAGTGACCCCCTTCCCTGTTGAGGAGACTGGACGGGAGCCTTTGCCAGGAGGGTTGGCAGCTTGGCCATTTCTTCATATGTTCTGAAACCAAGCTTTGTCAACATGGATCATGTGACCTGCCACACTCTTCACATGTAGATAACATGCCCTTCCTACCTTTCCAGCTTCATCGCCTGAGCAGGCTCTGCCCCAGCCATACTCAACTATTTTGGGTCCTTCCGTGCAACCTGCCTTACCTCACCTCTCAGCTTGGCATGTGCTCGCCCTTTCTTCCCCAGCTCACCCCCTGTGGGCACAACACTCAGCCCCCCACACCCTGAGGGCAGGAACTTTGTATGTCTGGCTGGGCACTGAAATTCCAGGGTACTGCACCTGGCACTTCTGTGCGCTCAGTGTATGTGTGCATGTCTGTCGTTCTACACCAAGGTAGGAAAGCAAGCAAGCCAAGAGGGTGGGTGGAGACGCTTGCCAGGGTAGACAGCATCAGAGCAGGGCTTCAGGGACTGTTGGGCCTCTGAGCGTGGAACGGAAGTCCTTAGTGGTGATTCTGGATAGCCTTGACTGTGTAGTGAAAACAGTAGGATTTCTTCAGTGCTTTAGAGTTACAAAGCCCTTAGCCTCAAAATTCTCACTACAACATTATTAGATAAGTACCAGTAAACCAGTTGCTGTCAGGTAGACTCCCTGGTAGCTCAATGGTTAAGTGCTCGACTGCTAACCAAAAGATTGTATGTAGGTTTGAACCCACTAGCTGCTCTGTAGGAGAAAAGACCTGGCAATCTGCTCCCATAACTATTTTCAGCCTAGGAAACGCTATGGGGCAGTTCTACTCAGTCTATAGGGTGACTATCAGTTAGAATTGACCTGACAGCGTACAACAGCCACAACAGACTCCAGCTCGTGTGTGGCAGAGTAGAACTGTGCTCCGTTGGGTTTTTAATGGCTGGCTTTTTGAAGTAGATTGTCAAACCTTTCTTCCAAGGCACCTCTGGATGGACATGAACCTCCAACCTTTTGGTTGTCAGCCGAGCACGTTAACCATTTGCACCACCCAGGGACTCCAGTAATGCTCCCATTTGTAAGATGAGGAAACTGAGGGCTCAGGTGGTGAACTGAGAGCCCAAGTTTCCATAGGAACTAATGATGGACCCTAAGCCTTGCCCCTGACTCCTGGAACCTACATGCTGAGCCATCTTCCTGCACTGAGGGTGTCGGGTCCTTCATCCCAGTTGAGCTCAGACATCAGGAATAGCTCACGCTCCACCAGGAGATTGGGGTGCAGCACCCCCCAACTGCTGCCTATCCCTGATTCCAGAGAATGGTCTGCAATCCCCAACGCTACCATCCCTGAAGGACTTATTTCTTAAAAAAAGGCATTCATGGGGCGATGAATACACTGTTGCATTTGTGGCTCTTCTGGGAAAAGAAAAGCCTGGCTTCTCAGAGCTGTTGTATTTTATTTTTCTGTAAAGAGGAAATTAATTTTAGTCTTTCTTTTTGGTTTAAAATGTTGTTCTTTGCTTTTTCCGCCCTACAATTTAAAAGGAAACATTTGTCTGTTGAGAAAAGAAATGATAATTACAGACTAAAATTGTTTCTATTCTGATTTGAAAAAGTGACAAAAAAAAAAATCCTATCGCACAGATGGAGCCCTGCTGACGGACCGGGTTTAATGATGAGGCCCCAGCCAGACTGGGTCTCAGAGTAGCATTCAAGGTGGATTTAGGCTTGGGTGTCATCCAGTGGGAGGTCCCTGGGTAAGCAGACAGTTTGTGCTCGACTCTTAACCTAAAGGTTGGTGGCTTGAACCCACCCAGCAGTGCCACAGGAGAAAGTTTTGGCGATCGGCTTCCATAACAATTAAAGCCAAGAAAATCCTATGGAGTAATTCTGCTTTGTAACACATAGGGTCACCAGGAGGCAGAATTAACTCGATGGCAACGAGTTTGGTTTTGGATTTTGGTTGCTGGGTGAATGGGTTCTTTCTAAGGCTGGTCTCCATTTCCAACGCTGGGTGGTAGACTCCGTGGGGTGTGGACACGCTGCACCCTCTATGGGTTCACCGGGGCGGGGGAAGATATGAGTGGATAGTTTGCCTGTGGTCACGTGGGCCATGTTTGGTGAGCTGTCCGTTGCACAGCCCCAGGGCTCAGAGGGCCACCTGGTTTTATTCCCTTAGCTGCGAGTTTTACAGTTCAACCTCACAAAATTGCAATTGCTCCAAGTCCTTTGATCAATAAAGCAGGAAACTGATTAGACTGAAATTAAACTAATAATGTCACACTATTAACCATCGATCAGTGGGGAATGAGCTCAAAGTGAAGGCTATTTCTTAAATCCATATTGCCCTTTGGATACACGTAGTTACTTTTTTAAAGAAATCCTGGGAGTGCACGCATCCCAGCCCTCCTTCCTTTCCTGCAAGCACAGTGAGATTTGCAATGCTATCTCTGCAGCCACCTGGCGGTGGTACATGGATGTGGGTATGTGAGGCCAAGATAGGTGGGCAGCCCTGTCTGCAGGTGGGCTGGTGTAGGGCGGCCCCTCAGAGCTTACGCTGCATATGTGATCCCCATGGGCACCTGCCCACTCTTAGCTGCCACTTGTCACCAGGAACCTGTCTCTTAGGGTTAATGAAAGGTGACTCCCAAGCCAGATGGGAGTCTTTTACATCCTTTGTAAAAGTTTACATGGATGTTGGGTTCAAACCACCACCGTGCACACCACCATTAGGGTTTGCTGAGCCCTTTGTGTATTGCACCTCACCTTCATGAGAACAGCAGTCATGGTCCTTCTTGCTCTCCTCCTGCCCTCCCCAATCCCCACACACACCTCCCCCCAAGTGTAGTCTCAGGTAGACTGGCTGATTGTGAATGATGAGCACAGCTGAGAGTGAGGGCAAGTGTTGGAGCAGTTTTCTGGCATGTCCGGATCACTTTCATGGGCCGGTTTGGGGAACAGGATGTGAGTTTAGAAACTCTGTGTCTAGCTGGGACCAGTCTCCACCTGTGTGCCTGGCTCTTGGAGGCTCATGGAGACTGGGCTGAGCCTTCCACCCCTGTGAACTGACCTGGCCTGTTAGTCAGGACAGCCTCCAACCTGGCTGGTCAGCATTTTCAGTCTGGGCTCCGGTCACAATATGACAAAGGTTCACTTGTCCAGGGGAGCAGAACGCTATAGCAGGAACCACCATGTCTCTGGTGTGGCCAAATCCTAGGACACCACAGCTTGTCACTCACCCAAGTGGATGAGCATGGGTCAAACTGGCCCTCAAACATAGCCATCAAGCCAATTCAATCATAGCGCTTTAGTCTTCCTGGCTCTTTCCATTTGCTCTAACCTTGGTCCTGCAGAGCAGATAAAACAGTTGTTATAACCCCTATTTTTTTAAAAAACATATATTTTATTATGTCTTTAGTAGAAGTTTACACAGGAAGTTAGGTTCTCATTTGACAATTTCTATGCATAGTGTTCAGTGAATTGGTTACATTCTTCACAATGTATCAGCTTTCTTGTTATTTCCGTTTTGGTTATTCCAATTCCATTGATATAGCTTCCCTGTCCCCCCAGCCTTCTCATCTTTGGTCTAAGGTAAATGTTAACCATTTTGTTTCATCTAGATGATTATTTTGAGGAGCACAGTACTCACAGGTGATATTATTTATTGTATAGGCCAATCTATCATTGGCTGAAAGATGACTTCTTTGAGTGGTTTGAGCTCCAAGCTTAAAGAGTATCTCAGGGCAGTAGTCTCGGGGGTTCATCTAGTCTCTACCAGTCCAATAAGTCTGGCCTTTTTTTTTTTTTTTTTAGGAATTTGAGTTTTCTTCTACATTTTTCTCCCATTCTATCTGGGACCATCTATTGAGTCCCTGGTCAGAATATCCGGTAGTGGTAGCTGGGCACCATTTAGTTCTTCTGGCCTCAAGGTAGGTGATGTCATCATTCATATAGACTATTGGTTCTGTAAACTAGTTTCTTCTTTGAGTCTTTGGTTTCCTTCTTTCTCTTTAGCTCTGGATGAGTAGAGAACAATGGCCACTCATTAGCTTTTAAGACCCCAGACTCACTAAACTAGGATGTAGAGCATTGTCTTTATGGACTGTATTATTCCACTTGACTGAGCTGCCCAACAGGACTATGGCCCTAAGCCCTCAAACCCAGTAGACCAATCCTGTAAGATACTTGGTTGTGTTTAGGAAGTATCCATAACTGTGCCCCCATGTGCTTTATTTTATACTTGAAAATATATGCAGTGCACATAAACATTTTACATACATATGCCTACAGTTATTCATACATGCCTTCCTATACATATTTATGGAGACCTGGTGGCGCAGTGGTTAAGAGCTCAGCTGCTAATCAAAAGGTTGGCAGTTCAAATCCATCAGCCCCTCCTTGGAAACCCTATGGGGCAGTTCTACTCTGTCCTATAGGTTTGCTATGAGTCAGAATCAACTTGACAGCAACAGGTGTGATTTTGGTTTGGTACAAATTTATGCATACTTATATATCTATGTAACCAAACACATAACCCCTATTTAATGGACGAACAAACTGAGACTGAGCAATTGAGAGCCCCGCATGAAGTTACACAGCTAACGGAGAGGCAGGACCAGATGTAGAACCCTGGTCCAGAGCTCTTTCATTGTCCAAGTTTTCTCCAGGGGACTGTTCTGGAGCTAGTAAAGTCTTTGTCCATTTCTGACCTGACCATTGAAGAGGCGGTGACAGCATACCCTTCCATTGGCCCCTCACGGCTTGTCCTCTGCTGGGACCTGTCAGTCCCATTGCAGTGGAATGTTGCCGAGGATCAGACCCCCTCTCTAAAAGTGGTGATGGTATTTAATAACTAATTACTCTAATGATCCTGCAGAAATGCTGGAGACCTGTTTTAGGAGAGATGTCAATTAGAGCCATCTGCACGGTGAATAAAGGAACCCTACCCCAGCTGTACTGTTGAAACATGTTAGCGTTTTCCTACCAGCGGCCATATGGTACTTAACCAAAGTGAATTGTTCGCACTGCACAACCCGCGCCTCCTGATGAATACTAGCATTTTGTTTTAGAAAATAGTTCTTCAATCGTGTGGAATATTTTTCAATGCAGTAAGTGGCAAGTTGGAAGCCAGCAAGCCCTTGAATGCAAAAAGACTTCCATCACCTCAGGATGCTCTTCTCTCTATCTTAGCCCAGCCCCTGCTCTGGCCCAGCTGCCAAGCCCAGCTCCTGGAGCCCACCTGTACCCACTTCTCAGCATCTGTTTCTGAATCTGCTCAGGATTGCTGAGGCCACACATGGTCTTGCCCACCCCACCTCAACTTTTCTGTTTGCCTAAACCTAGAAGCAGGAAGTCTGAAGCCATGCAGAATGAGAGCACCAAGCTCCATCTGTCAGGGCACAAGACAGCCACCTTGGGCAAAAGTCATCCCAGAGTGGGAGCAGTAGTTTAGGGTGTTTAGTCGAGTGTGTGGCTTCAAAGAAGAGCTAATTGTCTACCTGCGACCTGTTTCCTGTAAGAAGTGCAAAGCTCGGGTTGGCACCTGGATGCTCACAAGGTAGAGGAAGAGCGGGGATTGTTTCCGGGGCTCAGCAGAAGCCTGGCTGGGAAGCCTCCCTCCTCCTTGTCACCAGCATAGACAAGGCCATGAATCAGTAGTGACTGGAAGTCATTGCCACCTGGTGGCCACTCCCTGACCTGTGCCAAGACAGCAGGGGCCCAAATGCAGCCCCTGGCCAGGAAGAGCGGCCCTGCAGTCTCTGCTCTCTAGAGGCAGGCACACTGGGCTCTCATGGGTGTTTCAGAAGTAGCCTGTCTTAGTTTCCTAGTGCTGCTATAACAGAAATGCCACAAATGGGTGGTCTTAAAGAGCAGAAATTTATTTTCTCACGGTTCAGGAAGCTAGATGTCCAAATTCCGGGTACTGAGCTCTAGGGGAAGGCTTTCTCTGTCGGCTCTGGACGAAGGTCCTTGTCTCAGCTTCTCTGGCCCCAGCGTTTTTCAGTCCCTTGGAGATGTCCACGTGGCATCTCTCTTTCCCCCTTTCGTGCTTGCTTCTTTCTGTGTCTAGTGCTTAGTCAAGTGTGTGGCTTCAAAGAAGGGCTAATTCTGTATCCGCGGCCTGTTTGTTCTAAGAACTGCAAAGCTCAGGTTGGCACCTGGATGCTCACAAGGTGGAGGAGAAGTGGGGATTGTTTCTGGGGCTCAACAGAAGCTTTTTTAATATCTAAAAGGCCCCTTAGGTTTAAGACACACCCTATACCTGTATGGCCTTATTAACACAACAAGGAAAACCCTATTCTCAAATGGGATTACATCCAGAGGTATAGGGGTTAGGATTCAAACACATATTTTGGGGGGCCCAATTCAATCTGTAACACAGATCAAGGCCAAAATCAGGTCTGTCTCGGTGCTGAGGGTCAGTGGCCCTCAAACCAAGGGGAAGAGCTGGTGATTGCGGTCTGATGATTAGCTATGCCCTCCCCCCACTCCGCCCACCCAGATCAGGCTGGGCTGGGGGACCCTGCCCTCCCTCCTGGGGACCTTGTAGCCTCAGTGAGCTGTCAGGACCGCCAGGAGGTAGCTGTTTTATTGCAGTCTGCTCTGGGGCCAACAGGATTTCATTGCCGGCAATATCTATTCGGGAACTTTCTCTAGAAACCGAAGTCACTTATTAAAGCTTAGTAAAAGGCAAGATTGACTGCAGTTAGTGATACAGCAGATCTGCTGCAAGTCCTGATATCCGAGACGTTCTTCACAAAACCGCGGTTCCATAAATCTCACTTATTTCTAATTCAGCAGCAACTGATCCCAAGTTACAATAATGATCCCGAGTTCAGCCGAACACGTCCTCAAAGGAAATCCTCCTGGGTGAAAAATAGCAGAAATGTGCTCACATCTGTTCCTGATCAACAGACTGCACCATTCACTTTCCACATCTCTGCCCTGGGTATTTTCTCATTCACACCTGGGTCTGAAATAGGCGTGTTCCTGAAAGAACCCTGGTGGTGGTGGTGACTCCTAGGTGGCCAGCAGCCACCTCAGAGACCTTAGCAAAGTGACCAAGCCTCATGGCAGCCTCGACAACCGTCTTCTGTGGAGGGTGCACAGAGCATCCCAGATAAGTGACCAGCCTTGTCTTCAGACATCCAATGTAGACCAGAACCCGCCCTGCCCCTTTCTTCTGGCTCCACTTGGGGCCATGCCTGGCAGTTATCCTTAAGAGTTAACATTTCCTTATTGGGTAGGGGTTGGGGGAGGCCAGGATGAGTTCGACATACACTGCCTGGTCTGAACATGAATGCTGTGCTCAGATACTGGATTTGATGAATTGCATTATAAAATTTAAAAACAAATTTAAAACTCTATTAACTCACTGTAATGGCCTCCTCCTGGAGTACATAGACAGCAACGGCTCACTGGCAAGGAGAAAAACCACTGTTGTCTGCAGTGTGCTTGGCTTGCAGCAGAATGCAGGCGGGGCGGGAGCTGGGGAAGGGTGTTTGTGGGCTGGCATGCCCTGGGGCGCACACTGCCTCCCTCCGAGGGTCCAGCCTGGGCCCCTGCAGTGGGCCTCCAGAAACGCTGGCCAACGGTGTCAGCCTTGGTCTCTCACTCATATGTTCAGGTCTAAATTCTGCTTTCTTCTGAGGCCAGATTACTTCTTTCAAGGCTGAACCATGGGAGTGACAAGATTAGAAGATTGTTTTGACTTAATTTGGGGCTGAGTCCTGAGCGGAGGAGGCTCATTGACACCAGGGGCCTGTGGTTGTAGGTCAGCGTGTGGGTGTCAGGCAGGAGGACGTGTGTCCCAGCGTCACCACCTCCACCCCCTGCACTGTGGGCAGGGTCGGGGCCGGGAGGCGGTGGGCTGCAGGCCGCTGCAGAAGAGGAGGACTGGGGGGAAGGGAAGTGTTGGCCTGCCTTCAGACTACCAACTGGCGAGAGATGAACTTTTGTTGAGAAAAAAACGACAGCCCACAGCTGTGTGTGCACATGGGCAGGAGGGAGGAGCTCAGCTGGCAGCGAGAAGTCCTGGGGGTGGTCTCGGGGGTCCAGGACTCTGGGGGGCGCAGGGGAGAGTCCCTTCCATGTCTCTGCAACCCAGAGACCCCAAGGTGAGGAGTGTGAGATGCTGCGTGGCCTGGTCTTCAGGGTGTGCAAGAGGTTTTCTGCCAAGCGTGGCTTCTCTGTTTGAAAGGCAGCTGGCAGCCCTGCCCTGCACAGAAAGCAGTTTAGGGATATTTGGGGAAGAAAGGGTGGTGTACACATACAGCAGGCTCTGGGTGTTCACATGCAGCAGAGAAGCTGTGTGTGTGTGTGAGAGAGAGAGTGTGGTGTGTGCACATGTGTGTGCCTACGCACACATGCATGTCTGTGTGTGTAAAAGCAGGCTGTACCTTTTGGTGTGGCTGCCCATTGACCATTCCTGGGGGTGTGGATTTAATGGGGACTGTTGAATCCAGGGCTGTCTGTCTTTCTACGAACTCCCTTCAAGGCAGTGGAGAAATAAAGGCTTGCTTACAGGGCCTGAGACATCCCCCTCTCTGCCTGGCTCTCTTCCCTCTTTGGGGTGGAGGCAGGAAGCTTCTGACCCAGCAGGATTCACGGCATTTGGTGTCAGAGAACAAGGGAGCCTCTCCCAGGAATTAAGCAGCTGATGCAACCCAACAAGCTCCAGGTCACAGAAACAGCTTCTGTAACCTCTCAGGGGGCTTAGCACTGACTGGGGCCCAGCAGACCAAAGCCAGGTAGATCTTAGGGCTCACCAGAGAAGCCCTTTTGCTGGTAGCTCTGGGTGGGGTGCGGTGGGGTGGGAAGTTTGACCTGGGTGGGGCAGAGCCAAGAGGGGTGACTTTTTCATAGTTTGAGGACCTCCCCCCGACCCCCGCCAGAAATGCTGATGAACTGTGTAAACAGTTGGGGAACGTTTGCTGTAATGAAGAGAACAGAATTTCCTTGTTCTAGCACCCTCTATAGAAGATCCATTTGCAGAAGGTTGAAATGCTAATTACAAGCCAACTATTCTTTGAACCTTTGTGAACCTAGTTGGAGCTATTTTGTATAAATACAACTGCTTTTAGAAAAAAATAATTTTACTAATTAACCTCCATTATTCTAAATAAATGAGATTTTCCTATGGTGTTAAAAAGGAAAAAGAAACATATGTGCATAATGCAGAGTTTAGACAACTCTTATTGGATATGTAATACTGCTCCTGCCTTTTTAATTTAAATTTGAACCAGGTGAGGAAGCACCAATGGTTGAAAGCCCCCAGTCTTTAGAATGCCGCTCGGGCGGCCATTAGTCTCTTCCCCACTTCACCTTCCGTGCGGCAAGCCGATGTTTCAGCTGTAGTGTATTTCATCCTATGTACTCACAGCACAGGAAACACCAGAACAATGTGGCCTCTGGAATCATCCAGACCTGGAGTTGAATCCAGGTACAAGGCCTCACTTAGCCACACTGAACCCGAGAGGACTTATCTTGTAGGGTACTCATCATCATCATTATTATTTTATTTTTGTTGAGTAAAATCATGTATGTAAATCATCTAGCAGGATGCCTGTTACATAACGTTGTTAGCTGCCGTCGAGTCAATTTTCAACTCATCGCAACCCCGTGTGACAGAGTAGAACTGCCCCATAGGGTTTTCTAGGTTGTAATCTTTACGGGAGCAGCTCATCAAATCTTTCTCCTGCAGAGCTATTGGGTGGCTTCAAACCACCAACTTTTCAGTTAGCAGCTGGATGCGTAACCATTGCACCACCCAGGCTCCTGATTACGTAATAGGCATTCAGTAAATGATAGTTCTTTTTATGTCTCAATGTCTTTGTTGACATACAGGGTCCTCCCAGCCTGGAATTTTCTTCTCTTTCATGCCTTCTGTTAAAATCTGTGCATTCTTTAGAGCACTAGCTTGAATGCCTCTGCCTCCAGGAAGCCTTCCTTGTTGGCCTTAGCCAGAATGGTTTATTCCTTTGTAGTGTCACAAGTTGTTAACTTGTGTTCCAGCCTAGATATCATTCCTCCTTCTATCCTATTCAGCGAGCCAAGCCTCTGCCTCCCCAGGTACACTGAGCTTCCTGCATCCTTTGCCCCATACCTGCCTCAGTAGCTCCCAGCCCCATGCCTGGCACAGAGTGGGCGCTGAAGACGAGTTTATAGAGTGAGTGGGTTTGAATTGTCACATGAAGCTGAGCTCTCACAAATCCGTTTTGGGCTTCAGTGGTTCAACACTTTCCTTGCCAGACTATGGGATGGCTAATCAACTGCAGAAAGGAAGGCGAGTCAGGGGAGTGCCTTTTGTGGTGAATCAGAGCTGAGGGCATCTTGGACTTCAAAGCCTAGGACCCCCAACAGGCTTTTTAAATCCTCTAATCCTGTTGATGCTGCAGCAATATCAACTGGCTCTAAAAGAAGCTGCTAAAATGCCGTCTGGCACGAAGGAACTTTCTGGGCCAATGGAAATGGCCTATGTCTTGATTGGGGTGGTTACACAGGGGTATATGTTGTCAGAATTCATCACGCCATACTTAAGATCTGAGCATTTACTTTATGGAAAGGATATCTTCATTAGTTAATTAAAAAAAAAAAAAAAATGCAGCCTGACCAGACAGACTGGGAGGAGAAGCCTGTTCTGGTCTTCCTGTCCTCTCTCTGCTGTGGGTGAGGTGGCCTGGAGAAGTGTGGCTAAAGCCAGCATGTCACAGGATTGTGCTGGAAGGAAAAAGGACAGAGCAGCCTCTGCGTTTGTAGGATTGTAATCCTTTAAGTCCTGAGCTGGGCTTCAGTGCACGGGTGCTCCCAACCCTCTTCCTAGAACGCATGAGCTCAGAGACCCGGGCCTAACGGCCTCTGAAGCCATGTCCAGCTTGTCCACATCACTGGTGATGAGCTTCCTAGGGATGGGGTCTACCTCTCACTAGAGATAAAAAAAAAAAAAAGTGCCTTCGAGTTAATTCTGACCCATGGTGTCCCCATGTGTGTCAGAGTAGAACTGGGTGTGCTCCATAGGGTTTTCAATGGCTGATTTTTTAGAAGTAGATTGCCAGGCCTTTCTTCTAAGGTCTCTGGAAGAGTCCAACCCCCAACCTTTCAGTTAGCAGTGAGCATGTTAATCATTTGTACCACCCAGGGAATCCTTCACTAGAGGGGAAAGGGTTAAGATTAATGTAAAATCCAAGGGCCGAGCCTACCTTCTGACCCCTTTATATTTCAAAATATCATATTTCAGAGACACTGCTTGGCTTAGGGGAACCCTGGTGGCGCAGTGGTTAAGAGCTCGGCTGCTAATCAAAAGGTCAGCAGTTTGAATCCACTAGCTGTTCCTTGGAAACAGCTAGGGGCAGTTCTACTCTGTCCTACAGGGCCGGTATGAGTTGGAATCAGCTCAATAACAACGGGTTTGGTTTTTTGTTTGGGGCTTGGCTGAGGAGTTGATTTCTGATTCTGAAAACAAAGATGAGGAAAACAGGGGTCATCTCTGACTGTCTATCCCTTTTTTAAGTCAAAGTGTAGGCCCTTCCAGAGAGATGAGTGTCCCTCCTGAGAGCCAGGACCCTTCCATCAACACAGAGCTGGAACGCAGTCACACCACTCGTGTAACTAGATTTTCTTGTGTTGACTCTCTCAGGTATCAGCTGGCCACACCTGACAACTGAGGGGTGAAGTTTACTTTATAGCTTAAGAGCCTCCCAGCATAATAATTGGGGTGACCCCCTCCTGAGACCCCAGGGGCTTCCAGCTACAGAAAGTGGAGCACACTCTGTGGAAGGCAGCATGGCTGCCAGGGTGGATTGACTCTTGGCCTGTAATGGGGAGTGACACCTGGGCACTTGTCACAGCAGGGAGCCATGCTGGTGTGGGCACATTATGGAGGGTTCAGAAAGAGGCAGCTATATACCTTTGCCTCAGGGCCATATTTGATTCTGCTTTGAATGGCTTAATGTTGCGCCTGTCACTGCCTCAAACTCGCGGGTAACACTTTGCACACTCAAAGGAGAGACGCTTTATGAAAGCAACATTCTGTAAGGGGACTGCTGACCTTTCTGTTTGCAAAACAAAACTAGCATGTGGAGTCCTGACATCTCTTCATGAAGGTTTGTTGTGTTAAGGTCATTCATGAGGACAGGAGTCCCTGGGTGATACAAAAGGTTAATAATGCACACCAGTGCTCTGGCAGGTTGGAAGTTCAAGTCTATCCAGAGGCTCCTCAGAAGAAAGACGTAGTGATCTACTTCTGAAAAACCCTACGGAGCGCAGTTCTCCTCTGACATACGTGAGGTCAACATGAGTTAGAATCGACTCAAAGGCAACAGATTTAGGAGGACAAGGAGAAGATCTGTCAGATATGCCTTACTCCATCCTACCGGAAGAAGCTATATACAGTTTGCCCTATTCCTGATGCATGTAAATACACACCACACATTGTAAAGGAAGGACAATGACATTCTAGGGCAAACTTCTAGTTTCTTTTCATACATAGTGAAAAGTTAAAAAACAAAACACACACAACAGCAACCACTGCCCCACACAGCCACTATTCTCCAGGTACAATGAAAAGGATTGTTCTGTACCTATCCAGTGTCCCCTTTTGTCTGTCGTGTCCCCATTCTCTGCAGAGCCTCGGTGTGTGGAGACTGGCCTCACCCCCACCAGCCCACCTCTGTGTGTCACTTTCTCACATCTGCCGTCACATCTCCACTTTTGCATTTGTTCCGAGTCCCCTCTCAGTGCCATCTGTGTCCCTTGTGTTCGGTCGGCAGGTACCACTGCCTGCCACCTCACCAGGGTAGCCCTGCGACCCTGACCTCCCCTCTCTCCTCCCTGGGCACTCTTTAGACTGGGGAAGAGTGCTTTCTGCATTGTGCTACTGTGAAGGGACCAAAAAAAAAACCCTTGTTGTCCAGTTGATTCCAACTCATAGGTCAGAGTATAACTGCCCCGTAGGGTTTCCAAGGAACAGCTGGTGGATTCAAACTGTCAACCTTTTGGTTAGCAGCCATAGCTCTTAGCCACTATGCCACCAGGGAAGGACCTCTAACGTCCTTAAGAAAAAAGAGAAACTTCTCGATTGGTTTTCAGCTATAGATGCCCCAGTGGACAGAAACGTGAGCTCCACGACATTTTCTGTGTAACACAATTAACCGCACACACACATTTCCAGAGGGTCAAGAGGAGGGCATCCAGTGTAACCACTTCATGCCCAATATTACGTCCGCTGCGATAGTGGTTGAAATGCAGAGTTGTTTTAACTGTAAAATATACTGGGCTTCATCTGTTGGCAGAATTGGGAGCACAGAACTACGGGGAGTCAAGGAAGCAGGAGCCCCGTCTGTGGTTTGGGAAGGGGTAGCCCATCAGCTCTTTGCTGAGATTCTGGGCACTTGGAGCTTGGCCACCTCCAAAAAGCTGCACGTTGAGGGAGAAGCTGGGGACACAGGTCTGGGGACAGCCCAGCACCTCCATGTCTAACCAGGGAGGGAAGGGCTGGGTTCTAATGAAGCTCATTGGAGCCTTGGTTTGATATTTTGGGCTGCTCGAGGTTTCTGAATGTGCCCAGGGATAGCCTTGTAACAGCTGGGAACATTTCCAAAATCCTATACTGACTTACCCATGAGGAAAAGGAGGCTCAGGTCTTTGAGGGGAAGTTGCTGTGCAAGCACTGGGTGTACCCATAGATCACGCGGAGGGCTGGAAGATGGTGGAGTTATGCAACCCATGGAGATGAACCCCACAATTGTTTTTAGTTGCTGTCAAGTCGGCTTCGACTTCTGATGACACCGTGTGTAACAGAAGAAAATGTTGCCCCATCCCCTGCCGTCTTTATGATCATTGGCCTGTTTGGCTTGTCTTCCCACACTATATAGGACAGTGTACCGTTGTACACTATAGGGCTTTCATTGGCTAATTTGTAGAAGTAGATTGCCAGGCCTTTCTTCCTGCTCTGTCTTAGTCTGGAAGCTCCACTGAAACCTTCCACCATGGCTGACCCTGCTGGTATTTGAAATACCGATGGCAGAGCTTCCAGCATCGTAACAATACACAAGCCATCACAGGACAACAAACTGACAGGTAGTGGAGCTCCGTAAATAAGCGTCTGGGAAAACAGGAGCCAGCAAAGAAGAAAGAACTTGTCCAAAATCACAGCACCAGTAAGCGGCTGAGCTAGGATTGGACCCCAGGTATTATCTGACTCCCAGTACAGGAGCCTTATGACCACATCAACAGAACTATGTTCTTCCTAAGGCAGGGCTTCCCAAACATTATTGTGTACGAGTCACCTGAGGGTTTGTAGAATGCAGATTCTGACTCAGCGGGCTGGGGTGGGGCCTGAGAGCCTGCATTTCTAACAAGCTCCCAGGGAAGCCAAAGCTGCTGGTCCACAGGCCACACTCAGAGAAACAGATGTGTGAAGTCAACTTCCTTGCACGGGGCCCAGATGGTTTCGCTTCAAAACTGGAATTCCTAGTTGTCCATCATATCTGTTTGTCTCCAGTCTTGTTTTGTGTTGTTTTTATCAAGATGTCTACAAGCTTTTGGCCTAGACACCCAACAAGGAGGTTCTCTATCACCCTTTCTCGGTTCCTTGCTACTTAGATCCCAGACTCCCCCTGGCCTGCAAGAAGCCGGATCATGGCTGAAATGTGTATTCCAGGCACTGAGGAGTGTGCCCGTGGCCTTGTGGGATGACCATGAGGAATGTCTCTGGTTGTACGGAGGGACACTGTGTGGGATATGTCATGCTGTTAGTTCTCTGGGCGCTAGTGTATAGTGTCTGTCCTCTGTATTTTGTGAAGACAGGACATTTGTGCCACTGATATCTTTCAGAACAAGAGATCCTCAGTTGCAGGATTGTCAGGGTCTCCGCTGTCTCCACCAATTCTCACTTATCGGTAAACCTCTCCTATTCCAGAGCCAAGATGGAGGAAAGAACAGGGAGTACCCCTGAGTGGCCAACAGTACAAATAATGATCACCAAGTGTGTGCATCCAAACTCTTGTTCTTTCTTTATCATCAATCCTATGGACTATAATTCAGAATTTTTTTTTAAAATATAAATTGACTATAAGATTGATTATTACCCAAATTCTGAGTTCAAAGCAAATTTAGCAAACTACTGATCTAGGAAAGGTGAGGAAAGGGGTTGGAAAAGATAACAGCAGCAAGAACATTTTGCTAGAGGCTAGTCTGGGGTGAGAGCCCCTGGGTGGCACAAATGGTTAACATGCTGGGTTGCTATCCAGAGGCACCTCGGAAGAAAGCCCTGGCCATCTAGTTCTGAAAAATCAGCCATTGCAAACCCCATGGAGCTCAGTCCTACTCTGACATACGTGGGGTCACCCCGAGTTGGAATCAGTTCAGTGATAACTGGGAGTCTGAGGTGAAGCAGCTGCAAACCTCTGAAATTCAACATGCACACTTAGAAGGCACAGCAGCCCAGGGCCAGTTACTGAGGGGACACTGGGTCCTACAACCCTCCCTGAATCCTGAGGACAATGTTGTTTAACAGCCCTATGACTTCCGTTGAGGAACCCTGGTGATGCAGTGGTGAAGCACTCAACTGCTAACCGAAAGATCAACGGTTTGAATCCACTGTGGGAGGAAGATGTAGCAGTCTGCTTCTGTAAAGATTACAGCCTTGGAAGCCCTATGGGGCAGGTCTGCTCTGTCCTACAGGATTGCTGGGAGTTGGAGTCAACTCAACAGCGATGGGTTTGGTTTGGCTTTTCTTTTTTTTTTTTTTTTTTTTGTGGTGTGACCTCTATTATGTTAAATTCTATTCATCATGTTGGGGAGTCCATAGCCTATTTCAGAGTATTTGGGCTTTAAACGTGTAAAATGTTTTGATCTTTTTTAAGATTGGACACTTAAAGGAATAAATTTCCGTTATCTCAAAAATATGTCTGTATGTCAGAAAAATGTCGGACTTTCACTAACAATCCTAGACAACTTTGTTGATGCGATCCTCCTTGTTCTAGCTTTGTGGCCACTTCATATGTCACTGTTTCTTGTTTTCCTTTTTTTCAACCTCCTCATAGTAGTATTCTTCCTCGTTCTAACCTTGCTATTTTTTCCTCATCCTACAGTCTGACTGCTCATTCCCTAAACCCTGATGATTCCAAACCTTGTGTTTCCAGCTTCCACTTTCCTGCTAAATAACCTTCATCCTGATATCCTCTGTCTTAGTCATCTACTGTCGCTATAACAGAAATACCACAAGTGAATGTCTTTAACAAAGAGAAATTTATTCTCTCACAGTCTAGTAGGCCACAAGTCCTAATTCAGGGTGTCAGCTCCAGGAGAAGGCTTTCTCTCTCAGTCAAGTCTGGCCGAAGGTCCTTATCCTCCATCTTCCCCTGGTCAAGGAGCATCTCAGGCACAGGGACCCCAGGTCCAAAGGACATGTTCTGCTCCCAGTGCTGCTTTCTTGGTGGTATGAGGTTCCCGTGTCTCTCTGCTCTCTCTTCTCTTTTATATCTCAAAAGGGATTGGCTTAAAACTCTATCTGATCTTGTAGATCTCATCAATATAACTGCCACTAATCCATCTCATGACACCATAGTGATAGGATTTACAACACGTAGGGAAATCACATCAGCTGACAAAATGGTAGACAATCATACAATACTGGGAATCATGACCTAGCCAAGTTGATAGACATTTTGGGGGGACACAATTCAATCCATGACATCCTCCCACACCTCAAATCCCATATATCCAGAAGCAAAATCCCCTATGTTCTTTGCAAACTTACACCCTCTTCTGCATTCCTCATTTCAGTAAAGGTAGCACCATCCCCAGTGCTGAGACTTGGCTCTGGTGTCTTCCCCCTTTGTAACTTCTCATCTCAGGCTCCTCCTTGTCTCCTCTGCCATGGCTGACACGCACATCAGTCCTCACCTGGACTATTGCATCAGTCTCCCTAGTTCCAGTTTTCCATCCTCTAATCCATCTCTCTCCTGTCTGCCCGCAAGCCCTTGGAAGTGTTTCCTCTTCCTCACACTTTCTCCCCAGGGAGCCTTTGTCCACACCTCCACTGCCCAATACAGCCACGTGTGCTGTTTAAATTCATTAAGATTAAATAAAATGAAAAATTCAGTGATGGAAAAAATGCCATGAAGTTAAGTTAATGTCACTGAACCGTACATATGAAGAATGCTGAAACGGCAAATGTTTCTTAACATATATATTTACCACTATTTTTTAAAAAAGTTTTTCTAAACAGAACAAAGAAAATCACCAAATGTAAGAAAAATAAATAAACTGGACTGCACTAAAATTTTCAGTTCCTCAGTTGTACTAGCCAATTTTCAATGGCTCAGTAACCATATGTGGCTAAACCAAAAAATAAATCTATTGCCATCGAGTCAATTACAACTCATAGCATAGCGAGTGGCTACCATATTGGATAGTGCAGATAGAACATTTCTATGGTTACAAAAACTTCTGTCAGACAGTGCTGTAGTACACTATTCTTTCATCTTGAGCCTCTCCTCTCCTCTCTGAATCCTTTCTTTTTTCCAAAGAGTCACAAAGACTTTTCCTTATATCCCATTCTTCATCTTAAACAGCCCAGAACTTCGTACTTATCTAAGAGTATATTAGAATTTTTTTTGGTTGCACAGTGGACAGGAACCCAACTCAAACTTACTTAAGCCAAAAAGAAAATGTGTTAGCTCTTATAATTGAAAAGTTCCACAGTAGCTTTAGCCTAGATCCAGGAGTGCAAGTACTATCATCAGAATAATGTCAGTCTCTCATCTCTGCTTCTCTCGGTGGCTGGCTTCATTCTCCTCCCTGCAGACTGCCTTCTCTCCATGATCAAGAAAATAGGCACGAACAGTTCCAGTTAACATCATCCTTACTGTTCATGGTTCCCAAGGAAGTGAGACCCTTGTCTGAATTCATATGTTGGATCTCAGGGCTTCAGAGCTGTTTGAGTCATGAACCCTGAATCAGTGATTATGGCCAAGGGAATAGAGCACTCTGGCTTTCCTGGTCTGGGTCCCATGCTCACCCAGTGGTGGGTTACAGCACTCAAACTGTCATGGATTAATTGTGTCCCCCGAAAATATCTGTCAACTTGGCTACGTCATGATTCCCAGTATTGTGTGATTATCCTCCACTTTATCATCCGATATGATTAGCCTATGTGTTGTAAATCCTGCCTCTATGATGTTAATGAAGCAGGATTAGAGGCAGTTATGTTAATGAGTCAGAGCTCAATCTACAAGATTAGGTTATGTCTTAAGTCACTCTCTTTTGAGATATAAAAGAAAGAAGCAAGCAGAGGGACATGGGGACTTCACACCACCAAGAAAGCAGTGCCAGGAGCAAAGCTCATCCTTTAGACCTGTAGTTCCTGTGCAGAGAAGCTCCTAGACCAGAGAAAGATTAATAACAAGGACCTTCCTCCAGAATGACAGATAAAGTCTTCCCCTAGCGCTGACACCCTGAATTTGGACTTCTAGCCCCCTGAACTATGAGAGAAATAAATTCCTCTTCATTAAAGCCATCCACTTTTGGTATTTCTGTTATAGCAACACTAGATAACTAAGACTCAAACCATGTCTCATGGACTCCACTTGGGAAAGAAAGATTCTATTACCAGAGTCACTAAACCAAAAAGAGTTGGTCAACATTCAACAATTTCAGGCAGTAGCAGATGATCAAGAACGAATGATATTAAAAGAAGTCCAAGTTGCACTGACGGCATTGGTGAAAAACAAGGCCCCAGGAATTGACGGAATACCAATGGAGATGTTTCAACAAAGGGATGCAATGCTAGAAGCGCTCACTCATCTATGCCAAGAAATTTAGAAGACAGCTACCTGGCCAACTGACTGGAAGATATCCGTATATGTGCCTATTCCAAAGACAGGTGATCCAATGGAATTTGAAAATTATCAAACAATATCATTAATATCGCATGCAAGTAAAATTATACTGAAGATAATTCAAAAACGGTGACAGCAGTACATCAACAGAGAATTGCCAGAAATTCAAGCCAGATTCAGAAGAGGACATGGAACAAGGGATATCACTGCTGATGTCAGGCAGATCTTGGCTGAAAGCAGAGGATACTAGGAAGATGTTTACCTGTGTTTTATTGACTACGGCAAAGGCATTCTACTGTGTGGATCATAAGAAATTATGGATAACATTACCAAGAATGGGAATTCCAGAACACTTAATTGTGCTCATTTTGAACCTGTACATAGACCAAGAGGCAGCCGTTTGAACAGAACAAGGGACTACTGTATGGTTTGAAATAAGGAAAGGTGTGTGTCAGGTTGAATCCTTTCACCATACTTTTTCAATCTATATGTTGAAAAAGTAATCCGAGAAGCTGGACTACGTGAAGAAGAACTGGGCATCAGGATTGAAGGAAGACTCATTAACAACCTGCAATATGCATATGATACAACCTTGCTTGCTGAAAGTGAAGAGAACTTGAAGCACTTACAGATGAAAATCAAAGACTACAGCCTTCAGTATGGATTGCACCTTAACATAAGGAAAACAAAAATCCTCACAACTCAACCAATAAGCAACATCGTGATTAATGGAGAAAAGACTGAAGTTGTCAAGGATTTCATTTTACTCGGATCCACAGTCAACACCCAGAGCAGCAGCAATCAAGAAATCAAACAACATATTGTGTTGGGCGAATCTGCTGCAAAAGATCTCTTTAAAGTGTTAAAAAGCAAAGATGTCACCTTGAGAACAAAGGTGCGCCTGATGCAAGCCATAGTATTTTCAGTTGCCTCCTATGCATGCGACAACTGGACAATTAATAAGGAAGACTGAAGAAGAATTGATGCCTTTGAATCATGGTGTTGGTGAAGAATATTGAATATACCTTGGTCTCCCAGAAGAACGAACAAGTCTGTCTTGGAAGAAGTACAGCCAGAATGCTCCTTAGAAATAAGAATGGCAAGATTTCATCTCAAGTACTTTGGACATGTTATCAGGAGGGACCAGTCCCTGGAGAAGGACATCATACTTGGTAAAGTAGAGGGTCAGCAAAATATAGGAAGACCCTCAGTGAGATGGATTGACACAGTGGCTGCAACAATGGGCTCAGACATAGCAATGATTGTGAGGATGGTGCAGGACCGGGTAGTGTTTTGTTCTGTTGTGCATGAGGTTGCTATGAGTTGGAATGGACTTGATGGCACCTAACAACAACAACACCAATTATTAGATGAAGGGGGAATGGATATCAGACAGACAACATAGATTCCACTACAATTTCTAGTCTGAACCGTTCTCCCCTTCTTCATTTGACAGTAATCTTCTGGATAGCAGGCCAAGTGTCTGGATAGATGCTCGATAAATATTTGACACATAACGGATGTACAAGTGGATCAGTGGATGAGTGAATGGATGGGTACATGAGTGAAGGGATGAGTGGATGGATGGATAGAAGGATGGGTAAGTATATGCTTAGTCAACACTGTGCTGTGGGGAAGGTGAGAGGAAAGAGCCAGGACCCGGAACTCAGTGGAACTCAAGGGCTAGTGCTTTTCTCAGCAGACGCACCACCTACCATCTTATGGTCCAAGATCTCCTTGGGGATTGATCCAGCCCTTCGACAGTGGGGTCTTTGAGGGCAGCTCTTGCCAAGCTCATTTCAGCCATCCCTTGCAGCCCCTGGCAGGATGCTAGGTGCTCGTCCAGGGCTGGCTGATGGGCCCCCAGAGCCTGGCAGCAGCTCTGAGCCTTTCTTTGTCTTAGAGAGACAGTAGGACAGGAGCTGTCCAGCCAGTGCAGGGTGATTCTGGGTGTCTCAGGCAGCAACTCTCCCTAGATTCCTCGTCTCATACACAGTATGTTCAGCATTCTTACTCAAGTCCCTCACAATTGAAAACACGTTTAAAAAAAAAAAGTACAAGCCAAAAAAGAACACATAATTGGTGCTCCCGGCAGACAGCAGCAGGGCTGGTGTCTTCTTCTGCAGGAGGATTTGTGGCTTTTGGCCCAAAGTCCAGATCACAGAAAACAGTAGGTGTCTCTTCCATCCAAAAGCTCTTGTTTCTGGCAGTGGCTGTGGTGGCGCGGCTGCTGGAACTGTCTAGTAAACTGAAGAATTAATCCTGGGAAGTAATTAGCACTCCTGGGAGTGATCGTGGTGTGGACTGGGTGTTGTTATCGTCATTGTCGTCGTACGGGTGGCCTTGGGAAGCAGCATTAACAAGTTTAAAGGGCTCAGGCAGGCAGCTGGCATGGTGCTGCTGTTTTGCTTTGTTTTGTTTTCGTTTCCATTCCTTTAATCTCTTGTTTAAAATAGGCTTTTGGAATTTGGCAATCATATTTCTTCCCTGGTCATTTAGCCCTTTTTCTCATCCTTTTTTCCATCACCTGTCTTTCTGTGCATGTGTTTATTGAGGAAGAAAAATTAGCTAGGCATTCACAGGAGCTATTTCAATCTCAAAAGACTCGTCGTCTGGAAGACTGGAGATCCAGGGACGCTCCTGCGGACAAGAGGGTGAAGGCTGAACTGGAATTATCCGTTTTGCTAAACCAGGCTTTCCCATCTTACTATCTTTGGTTCTCTCCTCGCTGTTTCCATATGGCGTGCACTCTTCGACGGGGGCAGCCCGTTTTCAGACTTTGGCTATTTGGGGAATTGCTGATTCTCTTGCTTTCTGGAGTTGACCTTTTCCACAAAAGATGTGCAGTGCGCAGGGCTTGTTGGGCATTTGGACGAAGATCTCCCCAGAGCCAGAGTCCTTCCTGCATTCTCTCTCCAGGGTTGAGGAAGTAGAGGGCCCACTCCTGCAGGGACTGCTTCCTGCCCTAGCCTCAGGGAGTCTTCCCTGGACCAACTACAATTACTTAGCCCCAGGGAGTTGAATCTGGAGGAGGGGCTCAGAATAGTCTGCTTATACCTTTCTCCTGGGACACTGGAGGGGAGAAGTGAGGTCTAGCCAACACTCAGCTCCTGCCAAGTTTGATCCAGGCTCATTGTAACTTTGGGCAATGCTCTGAGCCTCCATTTCCTCCTCTGTAAAACAAGACTGTATTAGAGCGCGCTTACTGCTGAAATAAACAACTTCTAAATTGTAGTGGCTTAATATAATAGGTACATTATATGTAACATAATATTTCTTTTTCAGGTCACAGTCCAGGGTGGGTCAGTGGGAAGGAGCTCTGCTCCATAAGCTCTATGGGGACCAAGGCTCCTTCACGGTGTGGCTCTGCCATCTCCAACGGCCTCGTTCTCCTCTGCAGTGAACAGGGAAAGAGAGAGGGTAGAGAAAGTCTATTAGAGAGGGTGGAGAAAGTGTATTCATTTCTTAGTACCACCATAACAAAATACCACTAAGTGGGTGGCTTTAAACAACAGAAATGTGTTATCTCACCACGTGGAGGCTAGAGGTCCAAATCAAGGCATCAAGCCTATTGACTCCTGCTGAGGCTCTGAGAGAGAATCTGTTCCATGCCTCTCCCCGCCAGGCCTTGGCATTTGCCTTAGTCGTCTAGTGCTGCTATAACCAAAATACTGTAAGTGGATGGCTTTAACAAAGAGAAGTTTATTCTCTCACAGTCCAGTAGGCTAGAAGTTCGAATTCAGGGCGCCGGCTCCAGGAGAAGGCTTTCTCTCTCTTTGTCTGCTCTGGAGGAGGGTCCTTGTGATGCATCAGTCTTCCCTTGGTCTGGGAGCATCCCAGCATAGGAACCTCAGGTCCAAAGGACGCACTCCACTCCTGGTGCTGCTTGCTTTCCTGTCTCCCTTCTCACCTCTGTCTTTTATATCTCAAAAGAGATCGGCTTGAGACACCATCTAATCTTGTAGACCTCATCAATATAGCTGCCACTAATCCATCTTATTACATCGAGCCCATTCCGACTCGTAGTGACCCTATAGCATACAAATCTAAATCCAGTGTTGTCAAGCAGATTCTGACTCGAAGCGACTCTGTAGGACAGAGAACTCCCCCATAGCGTTTCCAAGGAGCGGCGGGTAGATTCGAACTGCCAACCTTTTGGTTAGCCGCTGAGTTCTTAACTACTGTGCCACCAGGGCTCCCAGACAGACCCAGAGGGCCAAAATCACTCCCACTCACATTCCCCATACGTTGGTGAGAATAAGTCACTCCACCCTGGCTAGATGGAAGGGGAGCTGGGAAGAGTCACCAGCTGTGGTCCCTCAGGAAAGAGAAGGGCACAGGCATTGGGGGCACAAGCAGCCTATGCCACAGTGACAATATAACCTCCCTCACCAAGCTGCTTGTGAGGGTTATATTTAAAATTCAGTCAGTCTTCAAGCTGAGTGTCTGGCCCCCAATAGACAAGTTGATGTTGTTATTTTTCCTCTCTTTCCCCTACCCATTATTCCCTTGAGATTTATGCAAATAGCGGACCAAGGCAAGAAATTATATCTGTGTCCCTTACCTCTGAAGCCGCTTATTTCCTTGTTTCCACACAGTGTAACATTTCATTAGCCCTTCCAGATGGGGAAGGAGCAAGCAGATTAAAAGTCAGACAGGGCCTCGAAGCCTGCTTCACTGGTTTCTAGGACCGGAGGAGATGCAAAGCTATTCGGTATTTCCACTGCCGAAAGGCCTCCTTGGGAGTAGTTGTGTTTTAATAAATGGCTGCATGAGTAATTTTCCTCAGAGGAATTGCATCATGGATCTGTACGCTCCTGGGGGAGAGCTGACTGTTCCCTCAAAGGGCGCCCAGTGCTGGTGCATTATGGATAAGATGCCTGGGGCCACCGGAGCCCATCAAGTCAACTCACCCTGTCCTCCCGACGTTATCGCCAAGACCCAAGGACAGTCTCCCCAGGGCTCTGTGGAGAGCCCAAGACAGGGAGACAGGTTCAGGAGCCACAGTTCTAGGGGAGATATTTTGCCCAACCTGCCTGAACTGCCCCTCCCCAGTGGCCATGGGCAAAAGGAACCACTTTAAGATTCTGGGGGAAATTCATTTACTTAACATACCTTGGCTGACATCTGCCCCCATCAGATATGGGCAGCCTGGTGGGTGAAGCGGGGTAGAAGGGGGCAACAAAGGACCTCCATCCAGGATCTCTCTAACTATGGGGAAAACGGACAGACACAGGGATCCCAGTGATGTGGGACTGTACCATCCGTTCATTCATCTGTGCCAAGATGCAGCAGTGAACAGCAGTAACAGTTGAAGAAGCAGCATGGGCTCGAGAGCCACACTCTGGGGTTTGCATCCTGCCACATTTTTACCTGGGTGAATCTGATTTGGTTAGTTAACCTTTCTAAGCCTCAGTTTACTCATCTGGAAAATGGAGCTAACTATCATAATAGTTGCCTCGTACAGTTGTTACGTGAATTAAATGAGTCAGTACACCCACTCCTCACATATCGACTATCTCATTATCCAGTATTTCGCATTTACGACAATAGTAAGAAATCCACTGCCTGACTGTTTTGTGCATTAATGAGGTAGCAGGCATAGTGGCAATAGCTGCAAAATGTCCCCTCCACCAAAGAGGATCTCCAGGCAGCCTCCCGGAAGCTGGGCAGCACCCTCTGCTCCTTGCAGCCAGCGGGGCCACATCTAGCTGCTATACAGGGTCCATCTCCTCTGTGGCCATGGCCTCCGGGTGGATGCATGGTAGCACTGAGCCAGTGGGCACCTATTCTGGGTCGCAAGCTCCTATGCAGCCTGAGGCCATGAAGCTTAAAATTGCTGTGGGATGGGAAGGGAAGAAAGAAAGGCATCTGAAAGGGTGTTTGGAAGAAATGGGTGCAAGTTTAATGACATCCCAAAGTGAGCCAAACTGGGCCTGAAGCCTTGCCCTGCTGGGGCGAGGTGTGCAGCCAGGCTCCCAGCACCCTTGCAGGAAGCCCGAAGTTCAGGGACTCACCAGGCCTGGAGGGCAGTGCAGGCTCCAGGATCCCGAACGCAGGACTTGCAGGAGTGGGAGTGGAGCCTGGGGGGAGCTGGGTGAGGGACGTTGTGACCCAGCCCCTGAGGAAGGTGAAGTGGTTAAGCTGTGATCAGCCTGGCTTTATCCAGCTTTGTCTCCTCCAAGCCTCCTTCTCTACAGAGGAATAACCCATAACTGGACTCATCACAATGATGAGCACATGAGTAAACCTTAGCTTTTTTTATTTCTATGATCATATTTTCTAAATTAAAAAAAAAAAACAAATGGATGGCCTGAAAGCAGAAAAAAAAAAAATCCTTCATTTTTGTATAACAACCTGGTCTTTGGAACCTAACCATGTCAGTAAGTGAGAAGTGGGTATATTTATAAAGCATTAACCTTACAGAGGAATCCCTGGGTGATACAAATGGTTAGTGCACTTGGCTGCTAACTGAAAGGCTGGAAGTTTGAGTCCACCTGGAGGCACCATGGAAGAAAGGCCTGGTGATCTACTTCTGAAAAATCAGCCCTTGAAAACCCTGTGGGGCACAGTTCTCCTCTGACACACAGGGGTCACCATGAGTCAAAGTCAACTTGACGGCAACTGGTTTTGTTTTGTTTTTTGCCTTTATAAAAGTTACATTCCTGTATGAAGGAAACAGAGAAATCTAAGTGAATTATGTAGTCTATTAAAAGGTGGTCAGAGCTTTCAAAAGATAAAGGAAAGAGATTGCCATTTCAAAATAGGATGACCAGAGAAGGCCTTAATGACAAGGTGGCATCTAAGAAGAGACCTGAAGGAAATGGGGTTACTAGCCATGTAGATAGCTGGAGAAGGGTGGGCCAGACAGTGGGAATAGAATGTGTAAAGGTCCTGAGGTAGGAGAGTGCCTAAGGCCCTGGAGGAACTGCAGGGAGCCCAGTGTGTTAAAGGCGAGTTGGTAAGGGGACGGTGAAGCAAGGGACGGAACTGGGCATCTGGGCTTCATGGACCTTGTAAGGCAGTTGACCTTTTCTCAGAGTGAGATGGCACTATTGCAGGGTTTGAGTAGAGGAGTGAAAGGGCCGGGCTTGGGTTTTAACGGCATCACTCGGACTGATGTGCGGAGAATACCCTGAGTGAGGGCAAGTGAGGAAGGAGGTAGATGAGTTAGGAGACTTCTGCAGAAATCCAAATGAGAGATGGCTGTGACTCAGACCAGAGTGGCCATGGAGAAAATGGTGAGAAGTGGTTGGAATCAGGAGGCAATCCAAAATTGTCATTCAAGGGGCTCGAACCTGTAAGAAGGATTGTGAGTTTGAGGCAAATGATCTCCAGGTCCAGGGCCTGGTATGTGGGGCCAGGCTGCAGTTTAAAGTTTAAACCTGGATATGAGGCATGGAGGAGGGGTGGAAAGAATATTGGCTTTGAAGCCAGGTCCAAGAGCTTTCATTCAAGCTCCACCACTGCCCGCCTTTGTGGCCCTGAGCAAACAACCTGCTCTCCAAGCCTCAGTTTCCTCCTCTCTAAAATGAGGCCTCACACAGTTGAAGTGACTTTTGGAGTGACAGACACGCTGTACGTGCTCAGTAAATGCTCTTTGCTGTTCCTTGCCTCCATTTGGCAGCTGGTAAGGCAGGCTTGGCCAACAGAGAGGGGGCCCAGGCCAGGAGGGCGATGCAGCAAAGGCTGAGGGGTGTGGAAGGTGATGTGGCACCACCTCGTGCCCATGACAGGCGAAAGGGGGTATTGGCATCACTCTGTCTCTGATGTCATAGTGAGATGCAAGCAGCCTCGTTCCTGGGTGGGAGGCTCTAGGGGCAAAGGGTTGGCATGCCCCAGCATGCTGTTCCTGGGGATGGGCAACTTCCTGGAGAGGCAGGGAATAGGGGCAGGGCCGGCCCTCTCTGCGTGAGGAATACTGAGCCCCTTTCATTCTACCCCAGAAATCCGTCCTGGTGGTACCAGGCTGGTATCTGACACCGAGTCCCCCCAGCCTCAGGCAGGGAGCACTGCTTTATCAGAGACCCCCTTCCTCCCTCCCCACCTACCCCAGGCCTCTGCAGCATCCTTTGTTGAGCTCCAGACAGTGGTGTGCAGCCCTTCTCTGTGCCTGCTGCACTGCCGGACCTCATCAATGGGCTTCCTGTGCCCACAGGCAGGGCTGGACTAGCAGGTGGTCATCTCGCCCCCTGTCCCTGCCTGCTGCAGCTGAGCTCTGGCTGCACACAGCTCTCCAGCACCCAATTCAGTGGCCCTGACCTGGGCATCCCCATTTGTGCTCAGGGTTCTCCCACCCTTCCGCTGGAGCTGAGCTCTGCACAAATGGGCAATGATGTGACTGGCAGATGTAAGCATGGCTTCCACCCAGGAAACCAGCGGGGCCGTGTGGCCAATGCTGTGTACTATCAGAGCTTATAAGTGATCAGGCACATGGGACCCTACAGAATGAGGGCTAGAAGGGACTGGGGCTAAGAATCAGGCAGCAGAGTAACCTGGAATCACCAGGAAAGCTTCATGGAGGAGGCAAGAATTGAGCTGGAGAAGGATTGAATCATTTATGTAGCAGGAGGTTAAATGAGACTGTCCCTGTGGTCTTTGAGTCTCAAATGAGGCCCCAGGACTGAGCATGAAAGGTGTCCAGAGGAGGTAGACAGCCCCAGGACAGCACCCCCCTCCTCCAGAGGCTGTGACTGACCAGAGGGAATGACAATTCTGAAAAGAGACTCGTCCTAGGAGGCAGTGCCGAGGCTTTTCCCTCCCCTCTTGCCCTCACCTCAGCCTGTCCTCTATGAGACCTGATGTCGCCCTGAGACAAGAGGATGTAGAGGACTCGACCTATGTTCCCTGGAGCTTGGGGCGCACCGAGCCTATGCCTGACCCTTACTGGGAGGTGTCCAAAGGCAGAAGGCTCCCTGGAGCTGCCCAGGATTGGGCAGTGAAGAGTGAGAACTGTGCTGGGGTCATGGTAATGCTTTCTGAGTGGACACTGAGGAAGGGAGCCAGAGTTGGGCCGTCTTTAAAGACCCCACCCAAGAGGACAACCTGTAGGGTAAAATGACCCAGAAGGCCGAAGCCGTGTGGTGTGAATGGTCAGAGTGGAAGCTGAGAGAGTATCAAAGAGGTCATCAGCACAGACCATCATGGGAATGTCTCCAGTGAACCCACAAGGGGTTCAAAAGGACCCCACAGGAGGAAGAGCCAGCATTTGGGTCTCTGTCATGCAGAAGACACATCAGCTGGTTTACAATGCTCAAATCACTGTTTGCCCCTTTCTTCTCAGCACCCCTCCCCGGCCACTCTGGGAAAGCCAGGAACATCAGTTAGTGAGGGGGAAAGGGCAGAATCAGGAGCGTGTCCACGGACCACACACTCCCCTCCCCATTACAGGATTCTGAGGCTGGGTCAGGCAGGGGCTAGGGGTGAGAGGAGAAGCATTGAATTGAATATACAAGCTCCCATAAAAGATTGGACTGGTGTCTTAGTTATCTAGTGCTGCTGTAACAGAAATACCACCAGTGGGTGGCTTTAACAAACAGAAATTTATTTTTTCACAGGTTAGGAAACTAGAAGTCTGAATTCAGAGTGCTGGTTCAAGGGGAAGGCTTTCTCTCAGTCGGATCTAGAGAAAGGTCTTTGTTTCTTCAGCTTCTGCGTCCTGGTTCCTTGGAGATCTCCATGTGTCTTGGCATCTATCTTACCCCATCTTTGCTTGCTGTTTAATCTCTTCTATATCTCAAAAGAGATTGACTCAAGACACACCCTACACTATTCCTGCCTCATTAACATAACAAAGACAACCCACTCCCAAATGGGATTATAACCAGAGGCATGGAGGTTAGAGTTTACAACATATATTTTGGGGGGTTCTGATTCAATTCATAACAACTGGGCTTTGGAACAACATAGAATGAGGTCGTTTTTAGAGTTGACCTTGCCAGCTGCTACCTATGTGGTCATAGGCAAGTTACTTAAATCTTGCTGTGCCTCAGTGTAATAAAAGTGCCCCCCTCATAGATCTGATATGAGGATTAAATGAGCTGATGCATGTAAAACCCTTAGCACAGTACCTGGCACAAAGTAAACCCAAAACCAAACCTGTTGCTGTCAAGTCAACTCCAACCCGTGGCAACCCCATGTATTACAGAGGAGAGCTATTCCATAGAGTTTTCTTGGCTGTAATCTTTGTAGAAGCAGATCACCAGGCCTTTCTTTCTAGTACCACTGGGTGGGTTCGAACTGCCAAACTTTAGGTTAGTTGTTGTCGTTAGTTGCCATGAAATAGATTCTGACTCATGGTGACCCCATGTGTGCAGAGTAGGACTGCTCCATAAGGTTTTCAAGGCTGTGACCTTTTGGAAGCAGATTGCCAGCCCTGTCTTCTAAGGCACTTGGAAACAGAAGATCTAGATTCCAGGTCCACCTCTGCTCTAACACTGTGCCTCAGTTACACCCCTGTCAGAGGGGAGCTAATGCCAGCCCCGCCTGCCTCATGGAGCTGCTGGGAGGGTCCAGCAAGGCCAGGGAAGGGGAAGTGGTTCGCAGACCTCAGAGTTAGGGCCTGAGCCACCAGCAACCTGCCCTCATCATCTTCCTTGACGTGGGCCCTGAGGTCACAGTGAAGGTCAGCCCCAGTCCAGAGTCAGGCACTGGGAGATCTATAGGGGAGGACCCCAGAGAGAACATGGTGCTCTTTGCTACCGATGTGCGTGGGGCCAGCAGTGCTGCCAGCGGGGTGGAAGTGGCAGCATGGAAGCCAAGTATCCCTGTTTGGTTAATCTAAAAATAAACAGAGAGGCAACAAAAATCTATGTTTCAATTACTGCACACAAGCTGTTCAAACAGCCAGCTCAGCACTGGAGATGTGAACTTGTCAACAGAGGCTACCTTGTTTGCATGCTTGGGTAGTGAAAAAACACATAACTTCGCAACAGGCTGCCCTCTGGTCTGGGTTTGTTTGTTTGTTTAATTAAATTAAATTAAATTTAAAGCACGGACATAGAATAAAGACAATGAAAATCGGAAGCAATGACGTCAAGATAAGGTAGCATTTCTGGAAGCAAAGGCAAAAGAAGGCTCTGTGGTCTGAGACAAGCCTGCCCCTGGTTACTGAGAGGCCAGCAGGAGAGCAGGGAGAAACAAGGGGTCAGTGGCCAGGACCAGGGGACAGAAGTCTCCCCAAATAGCCCAAAACACTCCCTCAGCTCCCCAGGACTTCCTTGCTGATCCCAGAGGAAGCCCTAGAGCCTTCAGCTCCCAAAGCTGCTGTGAAGGTCTCTTTGGTGCCTCCCTTTGTTGAGGAGATGAGTTGCAGGGAAAGTGCTCAGAAGGCCAGATGGGCAGAGGGCAAAGCTGCGATTTCGGTCCTCTGGTCTCTTACGTACCCGATCTCACTTTGTGTTGGAAGAACCAAATGGCCACCCAGTCCTTCCTAAAATGCAGACTTTTTTCTTTAAAAGTGAATAGAGCCCAGGGAGCTGGGCTGCCTCGGGTTCCAGGGCAGCCCTGACCTACCCTGCCTGCTCCAGCCCGTATTGGCCATTCCCTCCTCTAAGCACTGACTTCCTCGTGTTTTTCTGTTTTCCGACTGTGTGCAGAAGTCAGGAACCATGCCCTGTTCTTGTTTGCCCCTCTGCATCTTGCACTAAACCAGGCATAATGGGGGAAGGGGTGGTCAGTGGATTTGAAGTTATTTAAAGAGAAAAGGGCAGTACATGTATTAACCCAAGGGCACACCTAAGGATTTGCCTGGGAGGGAGAAGGGGCACAAAGTCCTGACTCATGGAAGTGGAGCCACAGAAAGGAAGTGGGCTCTTCTCTGGTTTCCCTTGAAGGGATTCTGCATAGGCAGGAGGCCCCCTGCCGGCGCAGGCCCAGCCCAGATGGAAAGGAGCAAGCGGTGCATTTGTGCATTTGTGCATTTGTGCAGCCACCGGTGAGGGTTCCACAAATCCTGCACGCTGAAGTGGCTGTTGGTTCCACATTCACTCTGGACAGGGATTTTAATGTCCCCAGCCCTCGGAGCAATTCTGCAGCCATCAGCCCAGACGCCAGTTACTTCGTGAAGTAAAAGAACAGTCGAGTTTCTCCCAAGATAATATCCTGTCGCAGGCAGTATGATCTGCTGGCCATGTGACGGCCGTTCCCTAATGTTTCCAAATAGACTTTTGAATAGACTCTTGTCTCGAAGAAAGTAAATTGCAAGAGCATTTTTGGCAGCCAAATAGAGAGAGAGCCTCAGTCTTTCTTCTTAGCAACTCTTGCCTCTGGTTCTGGCTGCAGGCACCGAGTAGAGTTAGTTCATCAGCTTGGGTCACTGATGAACACCCTTTCCTGTGAAGAGAGACCAAGTTGAATTAGTGAATTGTGCAAGAATCAGAAGCATCAGGCAGAACCGACGGCAAGGCTGCAAGAGAAGCCCAGGCCCCCTTGGAGGGGCCTGGCTGGCTGGGCTGGATGGAGCGGTAATTGCAAAATTCAGCTCACAAGGATATGATCCATGTATTTTGCAGGACCACAGGGATGCAGGGCTCCCAATTTAAGTGCTTCCATTCTCCGCGGAGCCACCAAGAAGAACAAGGAGTCAGAGGAGCGAAGACGGTTATTGTAATGATAACTCAGGCTAATCCTCCTCTCTGCGATCAAACGGTACCTGCCATTGCCGCCGCATTGATCCTGAGGTTTACGAGCCCCTAATTTATACACGGCTCCCCTCTTCCCTCCATTTATGCTGATATTATGTTGCCAACTGTCATTGCCAATATCTTTTTTATTTTTCATTATCACCATTATAATGATTTACACCAGGAGCACAAATGCCTAGTCAATTAGTCCCGTGAGAAAAGTATCTGAATCATGTGTGCTTTTTTGGAAAAAATCACTACATCAAAGCCCACAGTCAGAATTTCTCAAAGCACAGGTACGCAGGGGAAGGGAGAAAAGTGGGAGGCTTGTTCTTCTCCTATTGTTCATCTGAAACGGGCACTGGATGCTGCCTTTCTGAGGCAGGAAGATTGCTTTCTGCGAAAGAAATTCTGCCCAGAAAAGGAATTGGTGGCATTTTTCCTGAAACTTATCATCAGGAAAGCATTTTTGAAACATTTGTCTTTTTAGGTCATGTATAAGCCCTGTAATTATGGAATATAGCTTTTCCCAAAAATACCACTGCCCCATGGGGGCCTCTGAGGACCAGGGAGGGCCCAGCTGGAGAGTCAGAATGCTTGGGTCCTAGGGCTGACCCTTGTCCTGCTCACTGGGCTGGATCTTAGGCTGGTATGTCTCAAACTTTAACCTGCATCTGAACGTCCTGGAGATCTTGTTAAAATGGAGATCTGACTCTGCAGTGCTGGGGTGGGACCTGAGAGTCTACATTTCTAAAAAGCACCCAGGTGATGCCTGTGCTGCTGGTCCCTGGGACCACACTTTGGGTAGGGAGGACTTAGACCACTACCCCATGCCGGAGCCCCTATGCTTCTGGTTGTCCTCAGTTACAAAATGCAAGTACCAATGCTTCCCTGCATACCCCGCTGGGATGTGTGAGAAGCAAATGAGGAGGTGGCTTTAAAAGAACATTGTGAAGGCTGAGAACTGTGACCCTGGAAGGCCATTGTTGTTCACGGCCCCCCAGTAAGCCCATTTTGGGGTGTAGATCACCAGACCTCCCTTTCTAGTCTGCCTTAGTCTGAAGTTCCGCTGAAACCTGTTCAGCATTAGAGCAACACACAAGCCTCCACTGACAGACAGGTGTATATGAGGTGCACTGGCTGTGATTCGAACCTGGGACTCCCACATTGAAATGGGGAATTCTGCCACTGAAACACCACTGCATCCATTGTTGTAACAACCACTGTTTGACCTTTAATTGAGTGCTCCCTTCCTGCCCTCACCTGAGGCCAGTCGCACCCCACTGTGAGGTCTTAGGTCAGCTGGGCTTTGTTTCCCTCAAAGCCTCTCCTGAGCTGAGACCCAGGCCAGGTTTAGCTGGCAGTGGAGAAAGCGGGGTCTGTGTCTTTAAAAAAGAAAGTAAAGCTAATACTAGAGATCGATATCACCTGGGGCCTGAGGTGTAGACCGGAGATCAGAAGTCACTCCTCTGGTTTCCAAAGTGGATTTGTCCCATCCCTGACCCCTCTGCCTCCAGCCTGATTGGCCTTATGGAAGCCACTTGGCTGAGTCCACACCCTGGAGCCGCCTGGAGGCCTTAGAGCGTCCTGGCTACTAAGCAGCAGGGCTGAGCTGACCACTCCAGCCTGGCTCCCGCTGTGTAGTGTGCACACTGGCCGTTGTCGTTGTCGAGTGGGGCTGGAGCCACCCCAAGACCAGGGCTTGATAGCGAATGGGCCGCTGGTGGCTGGGGTGTAGTGGTTGCATGGGGCTGGGACCCCTCGTGGCTGAGCAAGGCAAGGTGATAGGGAAGAGTGCCTTCAGAGCAGAGATGAAATGAGACAACCAAGATCGTGTTCAGTTCACCTGGGGCCTTGATATTTTAAGGAGGAGCTAAAAATAAAAACATACCTTAGGTTGCTCATGCTACAAAGGGGAGAGGGAAGGTTGGTGTTAGCCCCTGGATGCCAGGAGCTTCTTTTGTTTCTGGGCTGTTCTAAAGGATTTGAACAGTAGCCAAAGCCTTGGGCCCAGGCTGGCACCTATACACAGCCCCTTACCACTCAGACATTTCATGTCTGCTGGGAGATGCTGAGCTTCAGCTGCCCTAAAGAATACACAGCCCTTAGTACAGCTGTGCAGGGCCAGGGCTAGGGTGAGTGAGCGAGGCACTTGGGGCAGGAAATTTAAGGAGGCACTCAGCTCCCAGGCTTGTGCAACTGCAGGGCTGACCTTGAGAGTGGGCACCTCCTTAAATTTCAAGATGGCACCTCACTGGCCTCTTGCCAGCTCTACAGTGGTACCTGCTCCCCTGCTCCGTGCTGGAAAGGGCTTGTCACTTTAATCTGGTATTTCTCAGGCCCCACCCCAGAGCCCAGGCCTGTGCTCCTCAGCTACAGTGGAGGAGATGGAGGGAGAGAGGGCGTCCCTGTCCCTCAGGAATATGCATCCTGGCAGGATCAGAACTCACATGGAGATGGGGAAGGAGCAGCCAGTCCCTTGCTGGGCTCACAGGCCTCCCAGCCAGGCCCTGGGAGCTGGTCAGAGGAGGCCCCCTCTCCTGAAGGAGGGGCTGGAGCAGGGCCTGCCCGGCCTCAGTCAGCAGCTAGGCTTCTGAGTTAATGGGGGCTCAGTGGGCATGGGGATCATTCAGGGATGCAGGAGCCCCAGGAAGCAGGAGCATTTCTGAGGTTTGTCCCCAGCTCCTGTGGCATCTACGTGATCCTGGCCCAGCAGGCTTCTCCGGAAGCCCTCTGAGAGTTCCTTTGTGTTGCATTTGCCAAGATGGTGTTCTGCCTGCTGTTTATTTTATTTTTAAAATTTTTTTGCTCCAGAAGAAAGGCTGAAAGATGCAGAGAGGAAAACGAAAATAATAAAGATGGCACGACCTGTTCCAATCTACTTGGCAGCACGCCTCCCCCAAATGAGGCAATCATACATTTTCCGATCAGGGCCCCATGGGCCGTGGCTCATTCCTCAGCCAGCCACCTCAGCTCCGTGGTCTGCAGGCAGCACGGGCTTCCCTTACCTTCCTGTGGCTTAATCACACCTTTGGGGCCCTCACAGCTGGCTGCCCACTCCTCTGTCCTCCCTTAATGATAAGAGCTAGGAAAGGGTCATTAGCCACCTGTGGTCCTGTGTACATTTTGTGCACACAGCGCATGTTAATGTGTGTGGACCATGACCAGCATCCAGAACACACTGAGCGGGTCACTGGACACAGAACCACCAGGATCCTGCCCGCGTGTACGGTGCATGCACCGCACAGCTGTCCCTCTGACCGCCAGTGGCGTGGGTCCTGAACACCGCCCCCTGTGATCTAGTGCTGCATGTTCAACACAAACGCATTGTGGCATGCATCAGCTCTTAATTATCTACTCCATGAATTATTCATGTTGAGAGTTTTGCAGGCAAATCCATGTGGCAGGACCGCTGATCTGTAATCCAGCAAGGGGCCAGAGCACCGCTGCCAGCCAGGGAGAAATTATTATAGACATGCACCCAGGGCACCAGGGCTCCACCTGGGTGTCAGCTAGCTCCCCCCACTGCAGGCTGGCCTCAGGCCCAGGGGCATCCAGACCTTCATGAGCCTGGTCCTGGGGTCCTTCATGGGATACCCGAGCTACCCGGAGAAGCCCATCCCATTAAGGCAGGCCCTGTGGTTTGTGATGCTGAGATCCCCTCGGTCAAGAATGTTTCACTGAGGCTGACCTCTGCCCCACTCCCCATCTCCCAGTGGCCCTGGGTGAGAGAGCACCTTACCAGGCCTCAGGCACCTAGCACGGCAGGCCTCCTTGCCTGTCTGCCAGCCATCAGGAAGTCAGCAGCCATGTGTTTCCAGACCCCAGACAGTATACACAGCTTCACCAGCTGGCAGTCCTCCTCGTCTGCTTCCTGAGCCCTGCCCGGTTCCTGGTGGCATTGGAGTTGCAGGCCATCCCTTTCTGCCCTATAACATTACCTGTGATGGAGCTCCTCACTGCTTGCAGAGTGTTTGTGGGACCAGGGATTTGATCCTCCCAGCCGTCCTGGGGCAGGGGTGGTTATTCATCCCCGTTTTACAGATGAATAACCTGACTAGCATCCCCGAGTTGACAGAGCAAGTAAGGGGTGGCACTGGGGTTCAAACACAGGTCTGTTGTCTGTCAACCTGACTCTTTGTCCGCTGCCTACAGTGCCTTCTCCTGGCTTGGACTTAGTCCTGGAGCGGTCACAAGGGCTCTGAGCTTGAAGAGCTGAGGGACAGTCCCAGCACCCAGGCTCTGGAACCAGTGAGGTACAACCCAACCAAACAGGACCTGGAGGGCAGGCCCCTTTGCAGAGAGGCCCCAAAACTGAGTCACTCGAGGTTCAGCCTGAGCTGCAGAGTCGGGGAGCTCCTTCACACGTGGGGAGTGTCCAGGCTTCAGCCTCTCACTGAAATGTGGAGAGTTAAAGGGCCCAGAGCCTGAGCAAAGCCCACCTTTCCTAGAGGGGAAGGACATCACTTGGGATAGGTTTAATAGTACCAGACTTGTTCTTATACGGCTCTAAAGTTGAGACAAAGAAATATTTTTGTTTTATATTAACTTCTTCTGTCATTATAGAGGTAACCTGACCACATCATAGAAAGTGGAAAAACAGAAAAAATAAATAGCACCAACAACTTTGGATCGAATTCTAGACGCCTTCCTCTAAGCAGGATGTTGCTGCTTTCAAACGCTACTGCAAAACTGAGAAAGGGGCTGTCAAGGCACAGAGTGGAAGCTCAGAGCATGTTTTGTGTCTGGGTATCAGGAGCAGAGGGCAAAGAGAGATGAGGCTTCCAGGAGCAGGCAGTGGGTGAAGGTGGCGATAAGATTTCCAAGTCGGGGCCGAGGCTGCTTTGTCATTCTGTTTTGCATCCTAGGCTGCAACCTACCTGTCTCCTGCCTGGAAACTGAGACATCTTCTGCATGCCCTAGGTGCTCAATTGATGCTTGCCGAACCTGCTGAGAAGGGATCCCAAGTGCAGCATGTCTGTGGAAGTCCCAGGACAGGCACCTCCCAGTGGTGAGAGGGGAGCCACCGCTGGGAACCCTCTGCCCTCAGCAGAGGGGGCAGCCAGAACAGTCCTTCGCTCTCTCCTAGAGATGAGCAACGGAAAAGAAAGAAGACCCTTCTCACAGGGGAACAGGAATGCTAGTGGGCACAGCCAAGTGGGTGGCCTCTATCACACAGCTAGGGATTATGTAAACCATGAGGTGGCCGGGCTTGATGGCTGTGATGTCCCCAGAGCTGGTCAGTGTGGCGCTGTGTGCTCCTGGAGTACTGGGGCTTGCTCCTGAGGTGTGGGTGTTGATGCTGCAGCATGTGAGCTCTGACCCGTGGGCAAGATTAAGGGGGTGGCTGTTCACAGAAGGCCGTGTCTCAGCAGCTTGTCAGCCCCATTCTTCATATGTGCTCTGATCTTATAAGAAGTTCCTCTACTGTTCCCTCATTGCTCCCTGGGAAGGGGGTGTGTACAAAGACAAAAGCAGAAACCAAACCCATTGCCATCAAATCAACTCCAACTCACAGCGACCCTATAGGACAGAGTTGAACTGCCCCATAGGGTTTTCAAAGAAAGGCTGATGGATTCGAACTGCCAACTTTTTGGTTACCAGCCAGGCTTTTAACCACTATGCCACAAAGGCTCTGTACAAAGAGAGCGGAACTGGAAATTAGACTGGAAATCGGAAGGCCCGAGCCCACGTCGGAGCTGTGTGCTGGGCCCATGTCTGGCTCTGAAAAGTGGGGGCCTGGATGCCGTGTGGTGGGCCCGTTGTGAGGAGGACCACTTGAGATCACAGAGCTGCATGCACTGTATGGGCTGTGCACATAGGGGACCAGCCAACAAGAACTGGGGTTCACCCCTCTCCTGGGAAGGGTCTGGCCTGCCTTCCCTCCTCTCTCCTAGCCCAGCATCCCCAAGGCTGCCACCACGGAAGCCTGCTCATCTCTAGGACAGCACTTGGGATAGAGAAGCAGCTTTGCACACTTCAATCACAGAGGCCAGAGCCCAGCTTTGCATGTAGAATGCCCATCTCAAGGAGGCCTTTTCACATTTAATGCAGGACCTGCACCAAAACTTCTCTACCCCAGACCTCGGCGTGACCTGTCCTCACGCAAATATACAAGACTTCGTAGACACTAGAGCTTTTTCTTGACATGTGTGCATGTAACTTGAACAGGTGCTGGCAACCCACTGACCCAATCCAAGTGTGTTCAGTGGCATCACTAAGGGGATGCAGTGGATGTGAACCACACCAGGTGACACTGTCAGAAAGGGTGACCCCAAAATGACTATAAAATTTTTGTCCAGTGTTTCACAGAAATTTGTTATGATTCATAAAAATATCCCTGTAGTTATAAAAACAGAAATTTTTTTCATAAGCCCAGCTTGTTGTTGTTAGGTGCCATCGAGTCAATTCCAACTCATAGTGACTCTCTGTATGACACAACAAAACACTGCCTGGTCCTGCAGCATCATCACAGTCATTGTTGTTTGACCCCATTGTTGCAGCCACTGTATCCGTCCATCTCCTTGAGGGTCTTCCTCTTTTTCGATGATCCTTTCCTTTACCAAGTATGCTATACTTCTCCAGGGAATAGTCCCTCCTGATAACAGGTCCAAAGTAGGTGAGATGAAGCCTTGCCACCCTCACTTCTAAGAAGCATTCTAGCTGTAGTTCTCCCAAGACAGGTTTGTTCATCCTTGTGGCAGCCCATGGTATAGTCAATATTCTTTGCCAACACTATGATTCAAAGGCATCAATTCTTCGTTCTTTCTTATTCATTGTCCAGCTTCCCCATGCACATAAGGCAATTGCAAATACCATGGCTTGGGTCAGGCAAACTTTAGTACTCAAGGTGACATCTTTGCTTTTTAACAATTTAAAGAGGTCTTTTGTAGCAGATTTGCCCAATGCAATGTCATTTGATATCTTTCTTTTTTTAATTTTTATTGTGCTTTAAGTGAAAGTTTACAAATCAAGTCAGTCTCTCATACAAAAATTTATATACATCTTGCTATATACTCCTAGTTGCTCCCCTCCAATGAGACAGCGCACTCCTTCTCTCTACCCTATATTTCTATGTCCATTCATCCACTTTCTGTCTCCCTCTGCCTTCTCATCTCCCCTCCAGACAGGAGCTGCCCACATATTCTCATGTGTCTACTTGATCCAAGAAGCTCACTCTTCACCATTATCATTTTCTATCCCATAGTCCAGTCCAATCCCTGTCTGAAGAGTTGGCTTTGGGAATGGTTCCTGTCTTGGGCTAACAGAAGGTCTGGGGACCATGACCTCCAGGGTCCTTCCAGTCTCAGTCAGACCATTAAGTCTGGTCTTTTTACTAGAATTTGAGGTCTGCATCCCACTGCTCTTCTTCTTCAGGGATTCTCCGTTGTGTTCCGTCAGGGTAGTCATCGGTTGTAGCTGGGCACCATCTAGTTCTGGTCTCAGGCTGATGTAGGCTCTGATTTATGTGTCCCTTTCTGTCTCTTGGGCTCATAATTACCTTGTGTCTTTGGTGTTCTTCATTCTCCTTTGCTTCAGGTGGGTTGAGACCAATTGATGCATCTTAGGTGGCCGCTTGCTAATGTTTAAGACCCCAGACGCCACTCTCCATAGTGGGATGCAGAATGTTTTCTTAATAGATTTTATTATGCCAGTTGACCTAGATGTCCCCTGAAACCATGGTCCTCAAACCCCCACCCCTGCTATGCTGGCCTTCAAAGCTTTCGGTTTATTCAGGAAACTTCTTTGCCCTTGGTTTAGTCCAGTTGTGCTGACCTCTCCTGTGTTGTGTGTTGCCTGTCCCTTCACCCAAAATAGTTCTTGTCTACTATCTAATTAGTGAATACTCCCTCCCTGCCCCCCACTCTCCTAACCATCAAGAATATACTCTTCTCTGTTTAAACTATTTCTCCAGTTCTTATAATAGTGGTCTCATACAATATTTGTCATTTTGCAGCAGATTAATTTCACTCAGCATAATGCCTTCCAGATTCCTCCATGTTATAAAATGCTTCACAGGTTCATCATTGTTCTTTATCTATGCGTAGTATTCCATTGTGTAAATATACCATTATTTATCCATTCATCTGTTGATGGGCACCTTGGTTGCTTCCATCTTTTTGCTATTGTAAACAGTGCTGCAATGAACATGGGTGTGCATATATCTGTTCGTGTAAAGGCTCTTATTTCTCTAGGATATATTCCAAGGAGTGGGACTGCTGGATCGTATGGTAGTTCAATTTCTAGCTTTATAAGGAAGCGCCAAATTGATTTCCAAAGCGGTTGTACCATTTTACATTCCCACCAGCAGTGTATAAGTGTTCTGGTCTGTCCACAACCTCTGCAACATTGATTGTTTTGTGTTTTTTGGATTAATGCCAGCCTTGTTGGAGTGAGATAGAATCTCATTGTAGTTTTGATTTGCATTTCTCTAATGGCTAATGATCGTGAGCATTTCCTCATGTATCTGTTAGCTACCTGAATGTCTTCTTCAGTGAAGTGCCTATTCATATTCTTTGCCCATTTTTTAATTGGGTTATTTGTCTTTTTGTAGTTGAGTTTTTGCGGTATCATGTAGCTTTTAGAGATCAGATGCTGATTGGAAATGTCATAGCTAAGAACTTTTTCCCAGTCTGTAGGTAATCTTTTTACTCTTTTGGTGAAGTCTTTGGGTGACCACAGGTATTTGATTTTTAGTTATCTAGTTTCTCTTCTGGTGTTTGTACATTGTTAGTAATGTTTTGTATACTGTTTATGGCATGTATTAGGGCTCCTAGCATTGTCCCTATTTTTTCTTCCATGATCTTTATCATTTTAGATTTTATATTTAGGCCTTTGATCCATTTTGAGTTAGTTTTTGTGCATGGTGTGAGGTATGGGTCTTGTTCCATTTTTTTTCCAGATGGATATCCAGTTATGCCAGCACCCTTTGTTAAAGAGACTGTCTTTTCCCCATTTAACTGATTTTAGGCCTTTATCTAATATCAGCTACTCATATGTGGATGGATTTATGTCTGGATTCTCAATTCTGTTGCACTGGTCTATGTATCTGTTGTTGTACCGGTAGCAGGCTGTCTTGACTACTGTGGCGGTATAATAGGTTCTAAAATCAGGTAGCATGAGGCCTCCCACTTTGTTCTTCTTTTTCTGTAATGCTTTACTTATCCTGTGCCCCTTTCCCTTCCATGTGAAGTTGGTGATTTGTTTCTCCATCTCATTAAAAAAATGTCAATGGAATTTGGATCGGAATTGCATTGTATTTATAGATCGCTTTTGGTAGAATAGACATTTTTACAATGTTGAGTCTTCCTATCCATGAGCAAGGTATGTTTTCCCACTTACGTAGGTCTCCTTTGGTTTCTTGCAGTAGTGTCTTGTAGTTTTCTTTGTATAAGTCCTTTATGTCTGTGGTAAGATTTATTCCTAAGTATTTTATCTTCTTGGGGGCTACTGTAAATGGTATTGATTTAGCGATCTCCTCTTCGATGTTCTTTTCGTTGATGTAGAGGAATCCAACTGATTTTAGTATGTTTATCTTGTATCCTGACGCTCTGCTTAGCTCTTCTATTAGTTTCAGTAGTTTTCTTGAGGATTCATTAGGGTTTTCTGTGTATAAGGTCATGTCTTCTGCAAATAGATACTTTTACTTCTTCCTTACCAATCTGGATGCCCTTTATTTCTTTATCTAGCCTAATTGCTCTGGCTAGGACTTCCAGCACAATGTTGAATAAGAGTGGTGATAAAGGGCATCCTTGTCTGGTTCCTGTTCTCAAGGGGAATGCTTTCAGACTCTCTCCATTTAAGTTGATGCTGGCTGTTGGCTTTGTATAAATGCCCTTTGTTATGTTGAGGAATTTTCCTTCTATTCCTATTTTGCTGAGAGTTTTTATCATGAATGGTGTTGAACTTTGTCAAACGCCTTTTCTGCGTCGATTGATAAGATCAAGTGGTTCTTTTGTTTTATTTATATGATGAATTACGTTAATTGTTTCTCTAAGGTTGAACCATTCCTGCATACCTGGTATGAGTCCCACTCAGTCATGGTGAATTATTTTTTTGATGTGTTGTTGAATTCTATTGGCTAGAATTTTGTTGAGGATTTTTACATCTAAGTTCATGAGGGATATAGGTCTATAATTTTCTTTTTTTGTGGTGTCTTTACCTGGTTTTGGTATCAGGGATATGCTGGCTTCATAGAATGAGTTTGGGAGTATTCCATCCTTTTCTATGCTCTGAAATATCTTTAGTAGTAGTGGTGTTAACTCTTCTCTGAAAGTTTGGTAGAACTCTGCAGTGAAGCCGTCAGGGCCAGAGCTTTTTTGTTGTTGTTGTTGGGAGTTTTTTGATTACCTTTCAATCTCTTCTTTTGTTATGGGTTTATTTCATTGTTTTACCTCTGTTTGTTTCAGTTTAGATAGGTAGTGTGTTTCTTCATTTTATGTCTTGACTGCTTCTTCAATGGGTGTTGTTTGTGGATCCAAGTAAAAAGAAATCCTTGGTAAATTCCATCTTTTCTCCTTTTGTCATGATGTTACTTATTGGTCTAGTTATGAAGATTTTTGTTTCCTCCATGTTGAAGGTAATCCATACTGAAGGCTGTGGTCTTTGATCTTCATCAGTAAGTGCTTCAAGCTCTCTTCCCTTTCAGCAAGCAAGATTGTATCATCTACATATCACAGGATGTTAATGAGTCTTCCTCTAATCCTGATGCCATGTTCTGCTTCTTATAGTCCAGCTTCTCAGATTATTTGCTCAGCATACAGGTTGAATAAGTGTGGTGAAAGGATATAACCCTGATGCACAACTTTCCTTGTTTTAAACCGTGCAGTATTCCCTTGTTCTGTTCAAATGACTGCCTCTTGGTCTATGTACAGGTTCCTCATGAGCACAATTAAGTGTTCTGGAATTCCTACTCTTTGCAATGTAAAATAATTTGTTATGATACACACAGTTAAATGCCTTTGCATAGTCAATAAAACACAGGTAATCATCTTTCTGATATTCTTTATGTTCAGCTATGATCCGTCGACATGAGTGATGATACCCCTCGTTCCATGTCCTCTTCTGAATACAACCTGAATCTCTAATGGTTCCCTGTTGATGTATTGCTACAACCACTTCTGAATTATCTTCAGCAAAATTTTACTTGCGTGTGATATTAATGATATTGTTTGATAATTTCCACATTCTGTTTGGTCACTTTTCTTTGGAATGGGCACAAATATGTATCTCTTGCAGTCGATTGGCCAGGTAGCTTTCTTCCGAATTTCTTGGCATAGACAATTGAGTACTTCCAGAATTGCATCTGTTTGTTGAAACATCTCAATTGATATTCTGTCAATTCCTGGAACCTTGTTTTTCACCAGTGCCTTCAGTGCAGCTTGGACTTCTTTCAATATCATCAGTTCTTAGGCATGTGTTACCTCCTGAAATGGATGAACATCAACCAGTTCTTTTTGGTACAGTAACTATGTGCATTCTTTCTTTTGATAATTCCTGCATCATTCAACATTTTGCCCACAGAATCCTTCAGTATTGCAACTGGAGGCTTGAATTTTGGCTTCAGTTCTTTCAGCTTGAGAAATGTCAAGCATGTTCTTCCCTTTTGGCTTTCTAACTCCAGGTTTTTGCACATTTCATTATAATGCTTTACTTGGTTTTCTCGAGCCACCCTTTGAAATCTTCTGTTCAGCTCTTTTTTACATCATCATTTCCTCCATTCGCTTTAGCTACTGTAGTTCAAGAGCAAGTTTCAGAGTCTCTTCTGACATCCATTTTGGTCTTTTCTGTCTTTCCTGTCTTTTTAATGACCTCTTGCTTTCTTCATGTATGATGTCATTGATGTTATTCCACAACTCATCTGGCCTTCAGTCATTAGTGTTCAATGCATCAAATCTATTCCTGAGGCGGTCTCTAAATTCAGGGCGGTTACTCAAGGTTGTACTTTGGCTATCATGGGACTTGTTTCAATTTTCTTCAACTTCAGCTTGAACTTGAATATAAGCAATTGATGGTCTCTTCCGCAGTCAGGCGTTGGCCTTGTTCTGACTCATGATATTGAGCTTCTCCATCATCTCTTTTCACAGATGTGGTCAGTTTGATCCCTGTGTATTCCATGTGGCCAGGTCCACATGTATAGTTGCCGCTCATGTTGTTGAAAAAAGGTATTTGCAATGAGTAAGTCATTGGTCTTGCAAAATTCTATCATGTAATCTCCCGTATCATTTCTATCACCAAGGCCACATTTTTTCAGCTACTGATCCTTCTTTGTTTCCAACTTTTGCATTCCGATTATCAGTAATTTTCAATGCACCTTGACTAGATGTTTGATCAGTTTGGATCAATTTCTTCATTTGATTGGGTTTTGGCCTTAGTGTTTGGTGCATAAATTTGAATAATAATCATATTAACTGGTCTTCCTTGTAGGTGTATGGATATGATATTATCCTATCACTGACAGCATTGTACTTCAGGATGGATTTTGAAATGTTCTTTTGACAATGAATGCAATGCCATTCCTCTTTAATTTGTCATTCCTGGCATAGTAGACCATATGATTGTCTGGTTCAAAATGGCTAATAACAGTCCATTTCAGCACACTGATGCCTAGGATATCCATCTTTGTACATTCCATTTCATTTTTGATGACTTTCTATTTTCCTAGATTCATACTTTGTACATTCCAAGTTCTGGTTATTAATGGAAGTTTGCAGCTGATTCTTCTCATTCTCACCCGTGCCACATCAGTAGTGAAGGTCCCGAAAGCTTTAATCTATCCACGTCATTACTCCATCCACGTCATTTGAGGAAGCAGCTCTTCCCCAGTCATATTTTGAGCCCCTTCCAACCTGAGAGGTTCACCTTCCGGTACTATATCAGTGTTCCACTGTTATTCATAAGGTTTTCATTGGCCAGTTTTTTCAGAAGTAGGTCACCAGGTCCTTCTTTCTAGTTTACATGTATCAATAAACCTACAAGGCTAAAATTCCATGCTAATTTACTTTTTGGACATTCTAATGCGCTCTGGTCAACAACGATGCTTCGAATCACGTGGTTTTGTCTGCACGTGCTACAATCACATGCTGTTGTTTTCATTGCCGCCAGTGTTTTTACTGATTTTGTCAAATTTTCTGGTGTTCTAGCTACAATATTGTAGAGGGTGGCACCATGAGTTACTGCACTGGGTGACACCAACCCTACTGACACTACTGGGTAGGTTCCCTGGTTTCTTTACAGACGGTCACCTCTGTACTCAGAAGGAGCCCTGGTGGTGCAATGGTAAAGCACTCAGCTGCTAATCAAAAGGTCGGAGGTTTGAACCCACCACCTACTCTGACTAAGAAAGATGTGGCAATCTGCTTCTCTGAACGTTACACCAAAAAACCAAACCCACTGCCATCCAGTCAATTCCCGCTCATAGAAACCCTGTAGGGTAGAGTAGAACTGCCCCAGAGGGTTTCCAAGGCTGTAAATCTTTACAGAAACAGACTACCGTGGGCACTTTTATTCTCTCCTACAGGGTTGCTGTGAGTTGGAATAGACTTGGATGGCAATGGGTTATGGGTCTTCACTTGGAGGAGTGGCTGGGCTGCTACTGCAGACTTCTCCCCTGCTTCCCTCTCTCCTTTTTTGGTGGGGCCCCATGCCAGGCTTCACCAGTACACAGTCCACCTGCCAGGAAAAGGTGCCCACCTTGACAAGGAAGTGTGGCTATGTGTTTTGTCTGTCATTGTGTGACCAGTCTTTTCTGAGGCTCCTCATCTATTCTTGGCCTTCTTCCACCCCAATGAGCACTTCCTGCTGCTCCACACAACCACTGTGACACACACGTACCCAAACAGGTCCCTGCATGGGCCCTTTCTGGCACACTGGCTCCGTGCCCAGCAAGAAATACTTAAGTTGCCACCTTTGGAGCTGGCACTTCGCCGTCTCACTCAGGTTAAACTATGTAACACATTCTTTCATTCTGTTTGAAAGGCGAAATTAAATTTAGGAATGGAAGGCTAACCCAAATGCTGGCATGCAAAAAGTTGACCTTTGTTTTGAATACATTTAATGAGGCTTAAACCAGATTGTATGGCCTCCAGCTGCCTAAGTCTCCATCTCCTCTCTGGCATTTTAAGGGACTTGAAGAGTTGACCAGTGGGGTAGGAGTATTAAGAGGTACAGGCCGCAGGGACCTGGGCTGTCTTTCAAGCACTGAAACTAAGTAAGATGGAGGCTCTGTATGGTCCAGCAGCTGGCCCCTGAGAGGTTTTATTGGCACCAGGACTGGTTGGGGCTGAGGAAACCCCTTTGACCTGTTCCCAAGCATACGCCGGGCATGTCTCAGGGAGGCAGAACCACCTGTATGCCTCTCTTCCCCACCTCCAGCCTCTCACCAGCTGGAAGGCGATCATTCTCTTGGCAGTATGTGAGGTTTTATTGTACTGTAGGACTGTAGGGGCTGACTTAATGTATTTATTAGTCAGGCTACTCTAAGCCATGCTTTGGTAACAAATGAATTGCCAATTTCAATGCCTTAACAATAAAGATTTGTTTCCCAATCATGGAAAATCTCATGCATGTGGGACAACCCTCTTCCATCAGATAGCTGCACCATCTGGAAGATGTGGTCTCCAAGGTTCCCGCAGCTGGTGAAGAGAACTGGGAGGTCATACCGGCATTTGTAGAGGCTGGCATTGGAAGTAGTCTTCATCAACTCCCACAGGCATTCCATCTGCCAGAGGCTAGTCAAATGATCCCAAACTGACTGCAAAAGAGGCTGGGAAGGTCTCCGTGGTGCTCAGAAAGAGGACTTGATGTGCTGAACACACAGCACCATCTCTGCCACACTAGGATCCAACCTAGGGAAGCAGTGTCCCCTCTAACCAAAAAAAAAAAAAGTGGCCATTGAATCTGTTCCAACTCATGGCGACCCCATGTGTATCAGAATAAAACTGTGCTTCGTAGGATTTTAGTGGCTGATTTTTTGGAAGCAGATCACCAAACCTTTCTTCCAAGACACCTCTGGGTGTGTTTGAACCACCAACCTTTTGGTCAGTAGTTGAGTTCTTGACTGTGTACTCTCAGGCAGTGATAATTAGCAAGGGCTCTGTCTTGGAAGGTGAGTCTTGGGAGACAAGAGTCTAAGTTCTGAGGTCCAGCAGCCCTCAGCCTGCACAGAAGAGTCCCCTTGTAGAGCCATCCTTGGTGGCTCAAGGTCTGGTTAATTAGGAAGGCTGGACATGCCCTCAAGGCTTCTGTGTCCAAGATTCTCCTTCACACAAATGCATTCATCCTTCCTGGAATTGTCCAGCAATTAAGGGAAAGTAAACATTTGTTTATTCATTCAGCAAACAAGTGCTAAACACCTTTCTACACTAGACACTGTGCTAAGTGCTGGGGTTACAAAGATAATAAGGACCCAGACCTTGGGATGGTAACAAATACTGTCCATGCTGGGATGGTGGTACATACAGTGTGCTGTCGGGGGAGAGGAGTCTCACCCAACCACAACAGGGTCAGGGTCAGTACAGCCTCCCAGAAGAGTTGGTAACTGGGCTGAGTTGTAAAAGGCACACCAGGGGAGGGGCAGACACCATTCCTGGCAGAGGAGCAGTACGAGCCTGAGCCCCAAGCTGAGAGAGCACAAAGGCTTCAGAAAGGGGAAGGTATTTGGAGTTGCTGGGCATCACCTCTGGGGTGGAAATAGTGAGAGCTGCTGTTAGAAAAGTGGCCCAGCCCACACCCTCAAGCATCTTCTTGGTACCTTGTTCTGCAGGATAGGATTTAAAGCAGGAGAGTAAGGTATGATGATCAGATTTGAGTTTTAGAAAAAAACATATGGGCAGTTGGGTGGAGAATGGATCCAGAAAGGGCAAGATTGGGGGCAGGGAGACTGGTTGAAATAGGGTCAAAGAAAACTGAGCGGTGCCTGAGCCGTGGCCAGGGCTGTGGACGTAATGTGGAGGGCAGACCCGACCTAAACCTCCCATCTGTGCCTGCCTCGCTGTGGCCTGTCTGACTGAGGTAGCCTCTTCTGTATCTTCACCTCCCTCCTGACTGAGGATCACATCAGGCCCAACTGGGCAGGGAGCCAGACAAGTCATGGTACTACTGAGCAAAATTCGATCCTCGATGAGTCAGAGGGCCCTTCAGAACATCGTGGTTGCCTAGGTCTCCATGACAACGCTGAAGGGCCTTATGTTCAGATGTTCAGGAGAGCCACCTGGGGGATGGTTCTGGTTAACAGAGGCCAGGTGCATGGAGTTGAGCTAGGGTCTGAAGGCCAGAGATTTGGGCAACTTTCTAGTCCTCTGACCTCGGGGGGATCATTCTAATGAGTTACCTGGCCCATGAAATGGGGATCACTCATGCCAACTGCCCACTCACAGGGCTACTACTATAACGATCCAATGAGACTTACATAAAGGACTTTGTTACCTATAAAGTGAGTCTGTAGGCCTGGATGGTATTACCCTATCATATTCTTTTTTATACTTGAGGAAAATGTGGCCAGAGGGGTCCACAGGATCTTCTTCTCACAGTAGGGGATGGGGGTGTAAAGTTCCAACCGGTAACTGAAATGTGTGCATCCATGTCGTTCTGGGCTGTGTGATGTTGCTGAAAAAACGCATGACTTCAATGTAACTATGGCTTGATTGACATCCTGTCTACGATACTTTTGCCATGCGATTTCGGGCAAATCATGCCTCCCTCACCTGTGAGGTGGGGCTGAGAGTACATGCTTTGTGGGCTTGTGAATATTAAATGAACTAACATTCTAAAGCCCTTTGTGGAGCCCAGAGATGGTGCTTAATGGATGCTGACTGTGATGGTGCCCTCTTTGTGTCCCATCAGAGCTGCTGTTTCCCTGAACGACCCTCTCTCTGGTTTGTGCCAGCAGGTCCGGGCTCTGTTTCCCTGTGAGAAGCAGCCTCCATCCACCGAGATGTCCCGGCACCACAGCCGCTTTGAAAGAGATTACCGGGTGGGCTGGGACCGCCGCGACTGGAGTGCCAACGGCACACATGGGACCACCAGCATCTGCAGCGCCACTGCTGGGGCCGGTGGCAGCACAGCCAGCAGCCTTAGTGCCCGGCCTGGCCTCCTGCCATTGCCCGTGGTACCCTCTCGGCTGCCCACGCCTGCTACAGCCTCCGCTCCCTGCACCACTGGCAGCAGTGAGGCCATCACCAGCCTCGTGGCCAGCTCTGCCTCAGCCGTCACCACCAAGGTAAGAGCTGGTGTCCTCCGGCCTCCCCTCTTGCCCCATCTAGCGTCTCAGGCTCTGTAGGGTCAGCCTGCAAGCTGGGCTCCATGTTCTCAGAACACCCGCTTCCCTGGAGCTGGGCCCGGCAACTGTGTCTGAGTGTTAGCATGGGCTTTATTTTACATCAGGTCTCTCACTGTGACCAACTAGTGCAACAGGCAGATACGGAGGCTACCCATTGCCCTATGCCGTGTTGATTAAATGCTATTTAATGAGTGAAATCACAGCGAAACTGGGAGTTGGCAGTACAGGTTTCCCCAGTAGGTGAATTCAGACCCTTCAAGTCCCCCCCGCCTCCCATGTCAACAATGACTAGGTTTGCAAAAAGAAAAAAGACACAAGCAGAAGGGTCCCGGGAAGAGTCACACAGCACTCACTCCTCGTTAACCTCTGTGTTGAGTATTCTTGCCTCCGCTGCCTCCCCCCACGCTCACAACAACCCGTGAGGCCAGCGCTTGGATCAACCCACCGTGCCATCAAGGGCACGGAGGCACTCAGAGTTCATATTTACTGGCCTCGGCTGGTAGGGCCCTTTCACGTGAATCCACAAGGCAGCAGTCTGCCTCAGAGGCTTTAGCCCCAGGCCATCCTGTCTCCTCTGGCCGCAGGGGCTCCAGCATCAGAAAGGGTCTGATGTAGAAATCAATGTTGTCCAGGCTCTTGCCTGACTCTGGGTAGAGGCTGGCCCTCCCCCAGGGCAGTCTGAGCCCCAAGGCAAGGGGACCAGGCCAGTGTGCAGGAGACCACACGACCCCATAATCCCTCCCCAGGCCTCCTCTGTCTCTGCCAGCCATTCAGAGCCGCCCCAGGAGCCTTCTTGGTGCCGGTGTGTGCACACACGGCGTGTCTTTGCTGCTTTCATAAAAGTTGCCGGAGAAGTTAAAGGCAGGGGAGCCCAAGCCCCAGCCATTGTGAGGTGTCTGTGGTGTTGGAAAGCCGCGCTCCAGGTGTGCTGCCGCCTTTGTCCCTGTGGTTTTCAAAAGTCCCTTTCAGCCCTGCTTCCCATTAATAACCGTGAGTGCTGCTGGCAGCAGGGCTCGTGGATGCCCGAGACAATGGAGCTATTTGAGGCCGGCTTGGAGCACTCCGACATCTTGCTGCAGTGCCTTATTGATTTTATTTTCCTGTTATGAAAACATCGCCCCACTGAGGCAGGGAGGGAAGGAATGTTGGATGGAGGAGAGGTGTGTAGGAATTATGTGGACCCACTGTCCCCAGACCAGCCAAACACGTTCCTCCACTGGATGCCAGCCCCCAGGAAAGCTCCAGATTCATGACCTCTGCCCAGTGGAGCCCGCCGGCTGGCCCTGCCACCCACATCTGGCCGCCCTCAGCAAGGGCAGCTGTTGGCCATATGGAGAGTGGCAGCTTCTCAAGCTGACTGCTGGGCTGGAGGTGGGAGGGAGAAGCTGGACCTGGGAGACTCACTTGGTGATTTCTTTCCTCTCAAGGATGGATCCTTGTTAGCAATGGCACCAGCTGCCTCCCGGGTCGGGGACTTTAGCTCTGCCAAGCACGGGGGGGTCGGGGGACTTGGCACTGACGGCCCCTCCTGCAGTACTGCCGTGACCACAGAGCCTCTCCTGTGCCCCAAAGCAACTCAGTACTCACCAGCCCTGACTGGCTGGGCCCCAATCCACAGGCACAGGGGAGGGAAGGAACCCAGCCTCAGATAGAAAACAACAGCTGGGACAAGGCCTGAGCTGGGCAGCTGGGAGGGGGAGTGGGGCGAAAGTTCATGGCTGTGAGGACAGCCTGCTCCTCGGCATGTGACAACAGCAGGACTGAGTTCAATTTGCCCTCCATAACCATCTCCTGCCCAGTTTCTTACCTGTAAGGACTTACATCTGGATTTTTCAGGGCACTCAGGGGACCTGGGTGTGCAGGGGGAGGGAGGACAGCAGCCAGCAGCAGCTTCCTTCAAGATTCCACTACCTCCGCCAGTTACCACCAAGTCCGTTCTGACTATGGCGACCCTGTGTGTTTCGGAGTAGAATTCCACTCTATAGCGTTTTCAGTGGTTGTGAGCTTTCAGAAGTAGATTTGCCAGGCCTTATAGGGTCGCTATGAGTCAGAATCGACTTGACGGCACTGGGTTTGGTTTTATGGTTTTTATTCTGAGGCACCTCCAACCTTTCAGTTAACAGCTGAGCACATTAACCATTTGCATTCCATCAAGGTCCATTATTAAATTTGGGCAGCGGTGCCTTTCTGCTATTCTGGCCTAGCTACTGCCCACCCAGATGCCTGCCCCCCACCTACTGGTGTAACCTCATGCCAATATCACATCAGTTGATAGACAGGCCCAAACTGAGGTGTCTGTGGTTTCTCTGGTCAGAAAAACAAGATATTTACCAAGAAGTGCAGTCTGGCTGTTGCCCTCGGGGAGTTCACGGCCAGTGTATAATGAGTCTGTGGCTGGACAGTGTGACTCAATGACTCAAGAATGTCCCTCCTGGTGGAGTTATTGGCAAAGGCAGCTTAGTGAAGTGGATAAAATAAAACAAGACTTTGGAGCTGGACTGCCTGGATTGAGTCCCACACTAACACTTGCTAGTTGAGCAAGCCTGGACCTCACCTCTCTGGGCCTCCCTTCTGTGAAATGGGAACAGATGGTAGTACCTGCCTGCTAGAGTTAATATGGGGACTGACTGAGTTAACACATGTAAAATGCTCCGAACAGAAAAGAGCCTGGCACGTGCTGAGTCCTATATAAAGGCTGTTGTCACCACCATCATCACTGTCACCACCATCCTGGTAAGGCCTCTGGGGCAAGGCCATGCCCGGTACAGAAAGGTGTTCATTGCTAATCTCACCAAGTGGAAAAGTCTTCAGATGAGAACCAGGAGCTAGGCCTCAAGTAGCAAAGACAGGAAATTGTGTTTCTGGGTGGTTGGGGCTAAAGGTAGGTTGGCCACATGGGGCAAGCCAGAGCTAGGAGGGCAAAGGGCATCTGGTGGGCCCCAGGCTGAAAAGGAGTCAGCATTGTCTTGGAAGCCAGATGATTGAGTGAAGGGATTTTTAAAACGTTTTCCAGCTGGAGAGCCCTATCCTTGAGAAAAGACCAGTACGTAAAGAGAACCAAGATTCCACCCTGGGTGAAGGTGGGCGTGGGACAGAGCCACGGAGAAGCCAGGAACACAGCTGTGTGTTCCTCTCCATGGCTGTTCCTGCTGCCTCCAAGTGCAGTAAAGACTGCTTGAGTATGTCGGCCTGGCTTCCTCAGTGACGAATCTAGCACCACGCTGGGCCAGAGCCACCCTGAGGATTCAGGATAAGGGCCCCCAAGGAAGGTGACTCTCAGGGGACAAGTGTCAAGTCTAAGAGTTTCCCCTCAGTTGGGCTGGGGGCAGGACAAACCTCACCCACTCAGGGAGCGGGGCATCCCCAGGGCTCTTGGGGCCCTGCGTCCTCTGCCCTCACTGGCAGTGTAGAGACGCCTGTCCTCACAGCAACCTGAGCTGGTGGCCAGCTCCTCCCCAGTGCTGCGGCCTGCCTTCTGCCAAGCCATGTGGGAATGGTTCTAGCCCCCTACCCGGGGTGAGCGAGGCTGGCTGTGCTCCCAGTGGCTGGCTTACTAAGGTGATGACAATTCTTTCTGTCACTGGTGCCTTCAGGCCTGAGTTGATTTTTTGTTTTCTCATTTGTGGCCCAAAGAGTTCGTGGATGTTTTTATGAAAGGCCAACTGGACAAGCACGACTCCTGGGCCACTCAGGCACCAAGAGACCCTAGTGGGCTGCCCTCCAACCCACACACACACACACACATATGCATGCACACAGGCACACGCGCACGCATGTGCATGCACACACACACACATGCACACATAAACACACACTGCTCAGACCAATGCACTGCTCCCCTGGGGCCTAGATCAGCTTGGGAACCCCCAGAATATGAGTCCCCAGAGCCCAGAGGGGGGCGGGGGACCATGCTGTCCAGCCTCCTCATTTTGTAGGTTGAAATAGTGAGGAGGTCCAGGGAAAGAAGGTGACTTGCTGGAGGTCACCTAGTGAGCTAGAAACATAACTAGCCTGGACCAGCTCCTTCCCCACCCCACACTGCCTGGCATGATGCTTTCACCATGGCAACCATCATTGTAGCATCATTACGGTAACTTTTCCCATCCTCTCTGCCACTGAAATTTGACAGCAAAAAACAAATTTCAAGGAATAAAGTGGGCACATTTATCTCTTGTCTTATAGGTTGGAAAGTTTAGACTAAAGACCATGTTGACACAAAATGGCACAGCTGATGAGAACTCTAGCTCTTGAGTTAGACAGAACTGGGTTTGAACCCTAGCTAGGCCACTTACAAACTGAGTATCTCTCTGAGCCTCAGATTTTCTGTCTACAGAGTGGGAATAATAATAGTATTTTCCTCATTGGGTTGTTGTGAGGATTCAGTCAATTAATGCATGTAGGAAAGCTAAGAATAGTATCTGTCCCATGGTAAGCATGCAATACAAAGTTAAGTTTAAAAAGTTAAACCAGTCAATAACAAAAAATTAGGGAAAAGAAATCAAATACTTGGAAACTGAACAATACCCTGCTTAAAAAAAAGACTGGGTTATAGAAGACTTTAAGGAGGGAATAAAGAAATTCATAGAATGCAACGAGAATGAAAACACTTCCTATCAAAACCTCTGGGACACAGCAAAAGCAGTGCTCAGAGGTCAATTTATATCTATAAATGCACACATACAAAAAGAAGAAAGAGCCAAAATCAGAGGACTGTCCCTACAACTTGAACAAATAGAAAGTGAGCAACAAAAGAATCCAACAGGCACCAGAAGAAAACAAATAATAAAAATTAGAGCTGAACTAAATGAATTAGAGAACAGAAAAACAATGGAAGAATTAACAAAGCCAAAAGCTGGTTCTTTGAAAAATTAACAAAATTGATAAACCATTGGCCAGACTGACTAAAGAAATACAGGCAAGGAAACAAATAACCTGAATAAGAAACGAGATGGGCCGCGTCACAACAGACCCAACTGAAATTAAAAGAATCATATCCGGTTATTACGAAAAATTGTACTCTAACAAATTTGCAAACCTGGAAGAAATGGATGAATTCCTAGAAAAACACTACCTACCTAAACTAACACAATCAGAAGTAGAACAACTAAATAGACCCATAACAAAAAAAGAGATTGAAATGGTAATCAAAACACTCCCAACAAAAAAAAGCCCTGGCCCGGATGGCTTTACTGCAGAGTTCTACCAAACTTTCAGAGAAGAGTTAACACCACTACTACTAAAGATATTTCAAAGCATAGAAAATGACGGAATACTACCTAGCTCATTCTATGAAAAAGTTAAACCACTGATTGGGTCAAACCATGCACTGGGGGAAAAGCCAGTCCCCTGGTGGGCGGGTGCTGTGTAGACAGAAGGAAGGGTCATTGAACTGTCCCCCTCACCTGGCTGATGTGGCATGAGGTGAAGCTGAAGAGTGAGACACTGTAAGACGGCACCGCATTCCTGCCTGCCCCCAGGGGCAGCCAAGGCCCCAGCAGGAGGATGCTGCTGAGAAGGAGAATCGCCACTCCACAGCCAAGCCTGTTTGTGGGAAAGAAGGCAGCATCAATGCCCCGAAGTTGTTGCTGCATGAAATTTTAAATTATTCTCAGCAAACCTGCTTGACAGATGAAACAGAAAAGAAACAGCTTCATAAAATGCAATTTTGTTCTTGAAAGAATGGACTCTGCTGATGTCTGTGAAATGTACTGGAGGCTTTTTCTCCTTTTGGTCAGGCGCACTCGTGCTGAAACAGCCACGATGGCAGCCCAGTGCTCCCGCTGCTCCTTGGAGCTGAGTCCTGGACAATAAACCTAGGCTGGGGAAGCAGAGAGACTTAGTCTGTGTTGGAGGCGCAGAAGGAGCTGTGAATTCCACGGACTCCACCAGAGCCCCAAACACCCAGATTTGTCAATATTTATGAGCATGTGAAGGAGCCCAGGTGATGCAAGCGGTTTGCAATTGGCTGCTAACCTGAAGGTGGTGGTTCAGTCCCACCCAGTGGTTCCACGAGGAAAAGGCCTGGCAATCTGCTTTTGTAAAAATTATAGCCAAGACAGCCCTGTGGGGCAGTTCTGCTCTGTAATACATGGGGTCTTTGTGAGTCAGGGACCAACTTGCTGGCAGCTAACAACCACAGCAACAACAACCTGAGCATGTGGGACTTTCAGGTTGTAAATTTGTAATCATAGAGACGACCTTAGCAGTGGAAGTCTTCCTAGCTCGCCTTAACTTCTCTGGGAAGTGCTTCTCTTGGGGGAGATGATTTTTGATTCCCGTGTAGAATTATATGAATGACGGCGAGGCCCCATGTGGTAGGTCCCTCCTCCCGTGTGGTTCTGGGGGTCCCTGCATAGATGAAGGATGGTCTTGTGCACTTACAGAATGAGAAGGCCACCTCCCTTCCCTCTCCTCCTGCATTCACACTGAACAACAAAGGCCGCTAAGTGGGATTAGGTGGGAGAATCAGCCAAGCCCTTTCATAGTGAATTTCCAGGCCACAAGTGATTTTATCTGGACAACTCTTTCTTGCTTCATGAACAGAAATTTGTGATTTCCCTTGTGATAAATTATCAGGCCCTGATAACGCATTGTGAGACAACTTGTGCACGTTAGCACTGAGCTAATGGGTTTGCCTGCACTTGAAGTTGCTCTATGGGCTGATTATATCTTCATTGACTCAAACCCACCTGTCAGTCACAAAGTTTGTACCAAACTGAAAAATGTCATTATTTCCAAAGCACCCATTTCAAAGCCTACATTTTGGGGCAGAGCAGACCTAAGTGACTTGATCTTAAATTCCTGATTAAAGGAACAAAAAAAAGGAGAGAAAGTTATATATTTTCCCACATTTGTAAGGGATGGGCCATAGTCTGGACAAAAGGCAGCTGTGGATTCCAAAGTAAAGAGGTCAGAAGACGTTATTGGCTGGAGCAAGATATGCATATAAAGTCACTTTTGCTGTATAACAATCACCCCAAAACTTAGTGGCTTACAGCAGCAACCACAATTCTGTGGATTTCTGGTCAGTTCTGATTTGGGCTGGCTCAGCTGATCTCTACTGGGCTCTCATTTGTCTGTGGTCAGCTGCGGGGTTGGCTAGTGGCTGGATGATCTAGATGGCCTCACTCACACTTTTGTGGTGGACAGACTGTTGACCAAGTCACCTCAGTTCTCCTTCACGTGGCCTATCATCTCCCATCAGGCTAGCTCAGGCTGATTGACGTGTGGTCGCAGAGTCCCAAGAGCAGCAAGAGCAAGACACACTGTGCAAGCACTTTGCAAACTTCTGCTTGAGGCATGTGTGCTAAAGTCCTATTGGCCAAAGCAGGTCACCATGGCTAACCCGGATTCGAGGAATGGGCAAGAAAACTCCCGCCTTGATAAGAGGAGCTGCAACACCATATTGCGACCAAAACCAAAAACCAAACCCAGTGCTGTTGAGTCGATTCCGACTCATAGCGACCCTATAGGACAGAGCAGAACTGCCCCGTAGAGTTTCCAAGGAGCACCTGGCTGATTCGAACTGCCGACTCTTTGGTTACCAGCTGTAGCACTTAATCACTACGCCACCAGGGTTTCCCCCATATTGCAAAGAGGCAGGAAATAAGGATGGGAAGAATGTGAGGCTGTTTTTGCAGTATAACCAGTAACCAATTGCTGTCAGTTGATTCTGACTCATGACGACCCCATGTGTTGCAGAGTAGAACTGCGCTCCGTAAGGTTTTTCTGGCTATGGGCTTTGGGAAGCAGAATACCAGGCCTTTCTTCTGAGGTGCCTGTGGGTGGGTTCAAACTGCCAACCTTTCAGTTAGTAACCAAGCGTTTAACTGTGCAATCTAGGGACTCCTTTTGCAATACCCTCCCCAGTGTTTCCAGCATATTTGATTAGACACAGTTATTGGCACTCTAGCTTCTGGACAAGGCTTCCACGCCTCAAAAAGAAGAGATAGGACCCATCTCTTTCTCTCCTCTTCATGGCCTGGTATAGGGAATCAATTTGGGACGCTCATTGACTTACACACACTTACACACAACCTGTGTTATGCACATCCTGCCTACTCAAAGACTTGGGAGTGCACCCAGCAAGGATTGTGTCACTAGGGAGAAGTGTCTGGCTGGCCCCCAGGGAATCTTCCAAGGTACATTACCTTGGAGAATCCACCACTGGCTAGGATTTGACCCTTAGTCCCAAAAGCTCTAACACTTGACTCTGTCAGTGCCCCAGAGTTGGTGGGATGGGACACTGTCGTTCCTGAGGGTATTCCTGAGAGCGTTAGAATGCTAACCTGCCGATTTAGAATAAAAACTATCACCCCAAGAAGACCACCTCCCTGGAATTTGACCAGTGAATTCCTCCCTGTGAGAAATCGCATGGGAGCCAAGCTCTGATCAAAAGGCTTCCTGATAGGCCTGGAATCAGGCAGGTCTGATGCAGATACTCAATAGCCACAGACTGGGACAGGCCGATGCCACCCTCTCCCTAATCGGACAAATCCCATGCACTTCCTAAAAGCCCTTGGGAACGTCCCTTCTTAAATGAGGTTTTCTGCAAACAGCATCACTCAGAATAAACATAAATCTGTTTCTTATCCGGTTTTAATGGTCTTCCCTGTTTCACTCAATTACTCATGTTGCAATTAACGATTTTTTTTTCACTGCAAAAGGACAGTGTTTTAGCTACCTTATGGGTTAAATAGGCTTTAGAGAACTAGCCCGAGAACCTCATAGCCATTTATAACATTGTTTTTTTTAATAGGGAAAGTGTGTTCCAAAATCTAAACAGCCAAATTACAAATGAACTCTCAGAACCCAACCCCTTTGTTGGCTGGAAAGTGTCTGCAATGCTAAAAAGAACTTGGAGAAATAAACATAAAAAGGAAAACTTAATGTACCTCCAGATCATTTGTCCACCATCAGCCCCTACAAAGTTAATGTCATTTGGGTGAAGAGAACTTCCACCCAATGCAGACTGACCCTACCCCTGTTTTACTTACTTTCCATGATACCAAAACCAAACCAAACCCGCTGTCATCGAACCGAGTCCAGCTGATAGCAACCCTATAGGACAAGAGTAGAACTGCCCCAGAGAGTTTCCAAGGAGCACCTGGTGGATTTGAACTGCTGACCTTCTGGTCAGCAGCCATAGCACTTAACCACTACGCCACCAGGGTCTCCTCCCATGATACAGGCAGCCATACTTGCGTGAGTCCTCCAAAAGCATAATGCCTCCAAGAAGAGTCATTATGGAAGTTCCTGCAGAGAAAAGCTGACGTAACTTAGTGGCTGTTTCAGCACTCCATTCGCTGCCCTAAAACAAAGGCTTAGGAGAATTCTCTGTGCAGCTCTGGCTTCAATTGCAACTAGTCGTGGCGTATTAATTTGCATTGTGAATTTGCCTCACTAGTACCCATAGGCAAGAAACCTCCTTCCCTCTGGTAAATAAAGAGCCCTGAGAACTCTGCAAAGCGCGTAGGCACAACATCAGTATGCATTCCGAGACTCCTGCCCAACACCTTTCCTATTGATTGGAGTAAAATGCCTACTTTCCCAGCTTCCCCGCCTTCTACTTCGTAGGAGAAGATGGAAGAATACATCGTTCTTTCCTAGAGTCATTAAAAAGGGGTCCCTAGGTGATGCAAAAAGTTAAGTGCTTGACTACTAACCAAAAGGTTGGCTGTTCGAACCCCGTCACAGGTGCCTTGGAAGAAAGGCCTGGTGATCTACTTTTGAAAAGTCACAGCCACTGTGGAGCACAATTCTACTCTGACACACACGGGATCACCATGAGTTGGAATTGACTGGACAATAACTGGCTAGCACCATTAAAAGAGTCCTTGGAGCTGGGGGTGGAGCAAGGCCCTATCTCCATAGTAGAAGGCACCTTTCAGCACCTCCCTCCCTTCATTGGATACTTGGTGGCACAGTGGTTAAGAGCTCAGCTGTTAACCAAAAGGTCAGCAGTTTTAATCTACCAGTTGCTCCTTGGAAATCCTATGAGGCAGTTCTGCTCTGTCCTATAGGATTGCTACGAGTCAGAATCAACTTGAGGGCAACGGTTTTGGTTTGGTTTTTTGGTTCTCCCTTCGTTTAAACTGCTGGTTGTTTTTTGCCACAGAGTGCCTCAGGAAAACACTGCTGTCAGTCACACAGGGTCCCTCCTTGCCAGACCAGCTCCTGCAGCTCAGCCATCTTAGGTTAAGTTTGCTGTCCCCCTGCCTCTACTCCTGCCCTCTTTTGTCCTTGGAGGAAAAGCCACAGGGCTGCCCCCCAGCCCCTCCCTGGGCTGATCAGCAAGTAGTGCTCCCCATATTCCCTGTGCAGAGCTGTGGGGGGTGGAGGAAGTCACTCTTTCCAAGCCTGGCAGACGGAGCCCTGGAATATCTCCCATGCAGTCCCATCCTCCAGCCTTGTTCACACCTGGAGGGGTGAGGAATCCAAGCCCACTTGGATCCCCCTTGGCTAAGAGACTGGTCTTGGATTGATGGGGGGCTCGTGTTAGGAGGATCCCAATCACTCATCCTTTCAGATTTGATTTCTTTATTTAAAAAACATGGATTTGAATCACTGAGAGTTACCTGGGCAGAAAGGACAAACCCATGAAGTTGGTTTCATGGGTGGCCAGTCAGTCAGCAGCATCCTGAGTTGGTCCTGTTTCCCATTGGCTGTGAGGTGAAGGCCAGGACCTCCCACACTGAAGGCTTCTCTCCTTTGTCAAGAGTGGTTTTGCCCACCTCTCCCAGTCCACAGGGCAGCCCTGACTCCTCTGTGATTATCTTTGTGATTCTAGAAGAGCATCTGCCTGAGGCTACCCTGGGGAAGCATCTTTGCCAGGACAAGGGGACCCTCTGAGCACAGAGTAGCCTTTTTACAGACTAAAGTAAACCCAACTCAGGGTTCGAATGACATTCAACACGATCCAGATTAAAGAATTCCTGCCTCAGGTCAGAACTAGCCCTAAAGCTTGTAGGCTGGGGGTGGGGAGACAGGGAGAGGGGTGACCAAGCCTGCAGGTAAGTCAGGTAACCCTACCTGTGCAAGTGCAGAAGCTGAGAACAGCTCCAGGCCTGATAAAGCACCTTCATGGCCTGTGGCAGGTATTGATATTGTTAGCTGCCATCAAGTTGACCCAGACTCGTGGTGACTCCACGTGCAATGGGATTGGTTGTGATCCATAGGGTTTTTCATTGCCCGATTTTTCAGAAGTAAATTGCCAGGCCTTTCCTCCTAGTCCATCTTAACCTGGAAGCTCTGTTGAAACCTGTTCAGCATCATAGCAACTCACAAGCCTCTACTGACAGACTGGTGGTGGCAGCGCTTGAGGTGCATTGGCCTAGAATCAAGCCCAGGTCTCCCATGTGAAAGATGAGAATTCTACCACTGAACCACCAATGCACCCATAATGAATGTTGCTGGGTATCTACCCAACATCTATATTCTCTCCCTCTTCCTTTCTAATAGAACTCCAATTCTATTCAGGTATCTACTGCCTCCCAGGCTTTGGGGAAGTAGATCCCCAGCCGTGCCCCAGGTGGGATTATGATGGTTCTAAACCAGCTGTGGTAAGCCCATTCCCCTTAATTGCAATTGACTTAGGATGGGTCATGTGACCCACTTCTGGCTGATGGAAACTGAGGGTAATCCTGGTTGCAGATTTTGGAAAAGGTTTTCTTGCTTCTAAGAAAGTGTCACAAGAAAAAGATAATCTCTCCTCCCCTGGATATTGTCACATCTGGAGATGATGCCTTGAGCTGCTGTAAGCACTGTGCTACAAGCCCGAGGATGAAGCCAACACACAAGGGATGGAAGGAACAAGAGAATTCCAGAAATGCGGAATCTGGGCCCTAATGCTGGATCCCTGCCTGCCCCTGGGCTTCTTACTCTGTGAGCTAATACATTTCCTGGTATGTAAAAAATAAATAACCAACCGCCTCCACTGTATGAACAGCTCCGGAGCAAAAGCCACGAATGCCTTCTCTCTTCCACCTGCCAGGCCTCACCTGGCATATGGATTTGTAAAAACAGCTGCAATGACCTTTGTGAGTGCCCGTTCCCTATTATTCATTCACTCCAGCACTGATTCCTGCAACAAGCGTTTTGCTGTCTGTTGCTTCCCCAAATGCCAGCTTACTTCCACTGCACTCCACTGCTTCTGTGGGGCCACGTTTGTGTCTGAGAGAAATGCACCAGCACGGGCAGTACCAGGCCATGAGCCATTTGACCAGTTCATGCCCACCACCCATGTCTTAGTTTCTTAGTGCTGCTATAACAGAAATACCACACATGGGTGACTTAGTTTCTTAGTGCTGCTATAACAGAAATACCACACATGGGTGACTTTCATGAACAGAAATTTATTTTCTCACAGTTTAGGAGGCTAGAAGTTTGAATTCAAGACCCCGGCTCCAGGGAAAACTCTTTCTCTGTTGGCTCTGGGCGGAAGGTCCTTATCTTTTTTCAGCTTCTGTTCTTTGGAGATCTCTGTATGACTTCAGTCTTCCCCAGTCAGTTTGTCCTTGCTCCTGTGCTTAATAGCTCCTTTTACATCTTAAAACTGGTTGGCCTAAAACACACCCTAAACTGATAAAGCTTCATTAACATAACTGAGGGCTCTATTCCCAGATGGAATTATATCCATCTGTATAGGGGTTGAGGTTTTACAACACAGTTTGGGGAGATACAATTCAAACCATAACAACCTACTCAATAGCAAGACTGATTCTACATCCCATTTCCCAAACATGCTGGGATCTCTCCTGCCCCCAGGCCCTTTGCAGTTGATACTTTCTCTTCCTAGTATTTCCATTTACTCTCCTGCCTGCCCAGAAAAGCTGTTCATCCTGCAACTGACAGCCTAACATTAACACCTCGAGGGAGAGGAGGAAATGCTATTATTTTGTTATTTCTCTTGTTGCCATAACACTTTTATTTACATCCCTTTTATAATACCTATGATATTATATGGCACTTATCCTTCTGTCTGGATTATGCCTGAACATAAAACAAAAACAGTCACAACTGGACCAATAAACAACACGATGATAAATGGAGAAAAAATTAAAGTTGTCAAGGATTTCATTCTACTTGGATCAACAATCAATGCCCATGGAAGCGGCAGTCAAAAAGTCAAACAATAAATTGCATTGAGCAAATCTGCTGCAAAAGACCTCTTTCAAGTGCTAAAAAGCAAAGATGTCACTTTGGTGACAAAGGTGCACCTGACCCAAACCATGGTCTTTTCAGTCACCTTTTATGCATACAAAAGCTGGACAATGAAAAAAGAAGACAGAAGAGGAATTGATGCATTTGAACTGTGGTTCTGGCAAAGGATACTGAATATACCATGGACTTCCAGAAGGATAAATCAGTCTTAAAAGTAATACAACCAGAATGCTTCTTACAAGCAAGAATGGTGAGATTTCATCTTGCTTACTTTGGACGTGTCATCAGGAAATACCAATCACTAGAAAAGGACATAATGTTTGGTAAAGTTAGAGGGTCAGCGAAAATGAGGAAAACCCTCAATGAGATGGATTGACACAGTAACCTCAACAATGGGCTCCAACATATCAAAGATCATGAAGATGGCACAGGACTGGGCAACGTTTCATTTTGTTTTATGTAAGGTTGCCATGAGTCACAGCTGACTCGCTGGCAACTAACAATGACAACACTTGCTTGTTTATTCTATTTCTCTCCTTACCATGCTGTGAACTCCTAAGAATAAGCTCCCTGAAATGCCTAGCATATAGGGGGTTCTCAATAAGTGTGTGAGGACAGAACCAGTGAATTTATACATTAGAATATTTATTCGTGTATTTAGCCCCTATCATTGGGATAAAAAAAAAATCCATTGCCATCAAGTTGAGTAGAACTGCCCTATAGGGTTTCCAAGGAGCAACTGATAGATTCGAACCACCGACCTTTTTTTGGTTAGCAACCAAGCTCTTAACCACTGCACCACCAGGGTTCCATTGTTGGGACAGGGAGAATAAATGCCTTAGATGTTGTCTCTGCCTACTTACTAACTGAGGAAAGAAGGTGGAACAGCCTCCAAAGAATTGAGTAGTTTCTGCAGATACCCACAGTAAGGATGATGAAGACAGAACTCTCATGGTGAGCTGGAGTAAAGCCTCCGTGGGCTCGCTAAGGGGCCTGGTGTCCTGTGATTTGCTGTGATGTTGATGGCACTGATTTTACATCATCAAGACGTTTGCCCTAGGTCCGGCACTCCTTCCCTTCTCTCCCGAAGTACTTGGATTCACTGTAGTAGAACCCTTTCCCTCAAATGTTAATATGTTCTTGGGCTATTTCTCCCATTTGCCTGTAACTCTCTACAGGCTTTTGCATTCGTTTATTTTATTGAAGGTACTCATACCTTCAGGCAGGCGCTGTTTTAAGCCCTCTCGTAACCTATTTAATTCTCATTAAAAAAAAAAAATACCCCACTTTAGAGATGAGGAAAGGGTAAGTAACTTGCCCAGGGTGACACGGAAGGGCTGGGATTCATCCCTGGGCAGTCTCGCTCCAGAGTCCAGGTGTACAGCTGTGTATGAGGTCCAGCCCAGTAAAGTTTGTTGAATGACCAGCTGGATGAACAAATGTACAATTAGCATTTTTCCTCGGTGCTAGTGGCATTGCCTGAAGGGATAGCTACAGGCTCCCCACAGAAACAGTTTTGCTCACCAGCAATTTGAAACAACCACAAATGTCGGGACCAAAAGGTGAGCAGGATGGCATGGTCCAGCCCCACACCTCCCAGATGCCCAGCCATAGGTCTGTTCGTTTACTCTCTGATTCAATGAACTTTTGTTCTTAACAGCTGAGCCATTGGTGTGGAATAGATACTGCCCAGAGGTAGGATGTTTGGGGGCCCTTACGCCTGGGGTCACACCTTCTGTCTCCTGAGGGTCTGTTGTTTTGGTCTAGAGGACAGCGGTGGTCCAGCGGTAGAATCCTCCCCTTCCGTGAGGGAGACGGGGTTCAATTCCAGGCCAGTGCGCCTCATGCACGGCCACTACCCACCTGTCAGTGGAGGCCTGCGTGTTGCTGTGATCTGAGCAGGTTTCAGCAGAGCTTCCAGACTGAGACACACTAGGAAGAAAGGACTAGGGATCTACTTCTGAAAATCAGCCAGTGAATACTCTGTGGGTCACAACGGTCCAACCCCATCGTGCATGGGGTCACCATGAGTCGGGGGCCAACTCAACAGCAGCTAACAACCACATTGTTTTGGTCTAAGAATACCACATGCTGATGTCTGCTTTCAGAGCCGTGTTCACATATTCCATCCCAGAAGGGGAGTCTTGTACTCAGCACTGTTCCCCAGAGGGGCTGGGATGGGCTCAGAGCACTCCCCAAGCTCAAGGGGGAGTCTCCCTCCTGCTTGTCTCTCAGTCATTTCTGGTGAATTTAAACCTGGGCTGAGAAGCAGAGAATCATTGCAGGCTGTTTATGAAGGACAGGGTCAGAGCAGCTGCGATTTGCCACTGTCTTCTTTGAGCCCAGTACTGCTTTGGGGCAAGAGAGAACGGGAAGAAAAGCTGTCTAGTTGTTCAGGTGTTTGTCTGCACACCCCTTCCTACTAGGGCAAAGAGTCTAGCCTGGGATGTGGAGGAAAGGCCGTATTTGTGGAGGCTTCTAGGGGTGGAAAAAACCCTAGGCTAGGCTCAGGAGACTGGGTTCCAGGCCCATCTCCACACCTTACTGGCTAAGCAACCTCAAGGCAAGACGTTTCAGCTCTGAGACTCAGTCACCTTCCCTACGAACTGGCACAAGAATGCCAACTGCACTGGGCTCTTGTGGGGTCCAGATGAAACAGCAGGTAAAAGTACTTTATAAAAATAAATGCCCTAGAGTTGAAAGAGAGAAGGAATATCTGTGTAAATTCAGGGATAGTTGACACACCAAGTAATTTCCTTTATTAAGAGAAATGGCAGTGCCAATCATAATGACTAAAAGGGAGCCCAAATTATGGCACTTAACTCGGACCAATATTGGCTCCGCTGAAATGTAGGGAAGAATTCCTGAGGAATAGGAGGGAGGGTGGCCCGGCCCCCTGGGCCACTTCCTGGGTAATTGTGGGGTTGGTGTCACTGAGGATTCCCATCGTGACTCACAGGGTAGCTTGAATGTGTAGGGGGTGCTCCGCTCTCCCCACTTGCTGCTCCTCCTCTCACACACAGCAGCCCCAGTGGTTCTGGGGCCACCCAGCAGCGAGAACACTGCCAAGCACAGTGTGAATGCCAGGGCCCTGAAAAGGAGAGTTCTGCGGGATGCTGGAGCCATTGGAGGGCATATCCGTGGTCAATTTCTGTAGCATCCCTCGGAGCTGGAGCTAATGGGGAAACTTTAGCTGTTCTGGGTTCAGACCAGTTACCAGTTGCCATCAAGTCAGTTCCAACTCGTGGTGACCCCATGTGTGTCAAGAGTAAACCTGTGCTCCACAGAGTTTTTTCAGTGAATAATGTTTCAGAAGTAGATTGCCAGGCCTTTCTTCCAAGCCACTTCTGGGTGGAATCAAACCACCAACCTTTCAGTTAATAGCCCAGTGCTTAACCATTTGCACCATCATGTTCAGGAGTGGGTTGTAAATCTCACTGGTAGGGAATATGCTCTCCAGGCTAGAAACATGTACCTCACTGGCACAGGTGTACATTTTAATTAACCCTGTGCACTCAGGAACAATCTAGAAGTATCTGAGGACAACAAGGCAGCCAGGATCCCAGCTGTGTCCTTGGGGTTGCCATGAGCAGCACCATTGGTGCCATCATCATTGATGTCTTTTGAGTGCTCATTATGGGCCAGACATGGTCCTAGTGCTTTCGCCTATATTGACCCCCTTCATCCTCACGACAGTTGTATGAGGTGGGTGCCAGTATTATCTTCATTTTGTAGATAAGGAAACCAAGGCACAGTGAGGTGAGGTATTGTCCAGGGTCCCACGGCTCATAAAGAACCATCTTACTCCAGCGCTGGACTTAACCAGTTAATCGGTTGTCGTTGAATCAATTCCCATGACAACCCCACATGTGTCAGAGTAGAACTGTGCTCTGTAGGTTTTCAGTGGGTGGTTTTTCAGAAGTAGATCACCAGGCTTTTCTTCCTAGTCCTTCTTAGTCTGAAAGCTCTGCTGAAATCTGTTCAGCATTGTGGCAACTCCCAAGCTTCCACTGACAGATGGCTGGTGGCTGCCCATGAGATGCACTGGCCAGGAGTCAAACCTGGGTCTCCCACATGGAAGGTGAGGATTCTGCCGCTGAACTGCCGCTGCTCTCGTAACGAAGCTTGGGGGGCTGACAACCCAGCCAGCATTTAGAGGACTCTGGGAGCATGGAGGAAGGAGCGACTAATTAGTCAGGGAAAGCATCACAGAGGAGATAATGGTTAAACTGAGTCTTAGAAGATTCTTGCGTGGGAGTTGGCCGAAGGAAGGAATGGGAGGTAACCTGGGAAGAGGGAATGGCATGAACAAAGGTTAGAGTCAAGCAATAGCAGGATCACTGTCCTTTTCACCGCTGTAACCCTACGGCCTAACCAGTATTAATTGCTGTTAAGTCTGACTCATGGCAATCCCACCGATGTGTGTCAGAATAGAACTGTGCTCCATAGGGTTTTCACTGGCTGATTGTTCACAAGTAGATCACCAGGCCTTTCTTCTGAGGTGCCTCTGGGTGGACTTGAACCTCACACCCTTCAGTTAGCAGCCGAGGAGCCGTTTGTACCATCCAGGGACTCCAAACTGTGCTTACACCTCCTTGTGACGCTGCTGGTAATGTAGACACAGGCCTGCCCTGGGCAGAAGCAGCTCGTGCACTCAAGGTGAGACCTATTCTGAGCAGAATGCCAAGGAAGAGGAAAGGTTTGTGCCCCTGCAGCTCACGCCAGCCGCACTTTAGAGCTCTGCCCACTGCTCTGCCCCACGTGGATGCTTCCTCCAGGGTCAGGAGCTTGGGCCAGATAGATAGGTTTCCTACACTGCCCTCACCTCTTACACCAGAAATATGCTGAGGGTGCGATTTTGATTCCTCCACAATATTAGGCCGAGCAGATGATATTGGGCAAAATATATTGTAGCCATAATTCATATTAATGGGAATTCAATAGTGGCAGCTTGTCATCTGCTAAGATTAGAAGGGAATATTGTGAATATTGTGTTATAAAGGCATTATGGCTTAGATTCCATTGCACCACATCCTGTTCCTTGTAAATAATTGAGAGAGAAACCGGTGCCTGGATTTGGGATGTGTCCATTTTTGAGATCCCTGTGATGTCCTAGCTCTGCTGATGGGGCCCCATCGCTGTGACAGGTCGCATGGCAACCAGGAGAGTCAACGCACTCGACAGGTCCAAAGGCTTCTTAAAATGTGTGTTACACTTCCAGACTCTTCCTCCCAGCAGAAATTAATAACTGCTACTTCCAACACTAGACTATATATTTTCCTTTTAAAATCCTCACCTCCGGGCCCTGGAATGCTGGCTGCACAGCCAGGGCCCAGGTGGGCTCCCGTGGCCCCACTGAGGTAGCAGCAGCCCTCCCCCACCACTCAGGCCCACCTCGGGCTCCCTCAGATGTGAGGACTGGAGCACTGACGCACACATGGTCAGTCAGGCAGGTGGCCTCGGCAGCTGCTTCCCTGGTGGGATGAGCACCAGCCTGCCAACACCCATCCTGAGGGGGGCTTCTCAGTCCTGCGCTCCCACCCTGAAGAGTCCATGACCTGCTGGGCTATGACGTCAAGATCCTGGAGGCTCCAGGTTGGAAGGCAGCTGGGACTTCATGGATACCACACACTCTGTGGCTCCTCCCCCGTAGCTCAGACCCTTGTTGTCTCCACATGGCCCTGTGAAGAGATGGTGGAGGTGGTGGCTGGGGCCAGGGTCTATCTTTTTTTTAATCAAAGCAAAGAACTCGGTTCAGCGTAGAGGAAAATCTGAAAGGAAAGTAGGGGAGGAAGCAGGAGTTTTTGCCCCACGTGCAGATCTGGGAAGAGTAGGTGAACATTGTCTCTGGCTTTGACTGGTCAGAAGCCCCTCCATAGCCATCTAGGGAACTCCAGGAACCATTGCGAACTTTGTGGGTGGTTCTGAGGCAGCTGGTGACTGGTACTGATTTTCACCGAAGGAGTGACTTATGTCGGATGGTGTGCTTAGGGGCAGCTAGAGAGAGGAGGAAGGTCTGTAGTGTGAAAGGCTGTCAGGGCAAGAGGGGCTTTACATGGAGGAGGGAACAATTAGCCCGGTAGCCAACCACATGAATCAGTCCTAGGTGGAATACCCAATGCACACCTGATATATGAATACTTAGCGCACATCTTTGCCAGCACAGCGATGGGATAGGGACCCAGACTCCGGATTCAAACTGTTCGTGTTGCATTTGAATCCTGGCTATTCTACTTTCTAGCTCTGTGACCTTCTGCAAGTTTCTTAACCTCTCAGAGCCTCAGTTTCCTCTTCTATAAAATGGGATAATAGTACTACCTGGTTCATTGGGTTGTTGGGGACGTTAGAACGCATAGCACTAGCAGTGGTGCCTGGTGCCATGTGCATATGCTGTAATGCGATCTGTTGTGATTGCTGCCATAGCCGTCATCGTGTGGCCTTCGCTTTTCAACTTGTCTGTCTCTCCCCCAAGAACGTGGGTCCTTGAGATAAAGGACTGTGGGGGGGACAGCCCCAGCAAGGAAAGACCCTCATTGTGTGTCCTGGCAGATAATCTGAAGAACTGACACGTAGCCCTTTCCAGATTCATGAGTTTATTCAGGGAAACTTACTGACATGGGCAAGCAGCTGCTCTCCAATGGCGGCCGGCTGCAGTATTTTCCACAACCACCTAGCAAGGGACCCAAGCTTATATACCATTCCAGTCAGGACCAAGGCTCATCGTTCTCTCCCACATCCTTGGGCAGTCAGTGTTCCCAGGGACTTCACGTCCAGGCCCAGATGTTTTCCTTCTTGTTGCTAAGGCATTCTTTGGCCATGGCCGCTGGCCTAGTCATGCCACTCCCAGCCTTATACCTTAGCCTGAGTGCATCCCGAATTCATCCCCAGCATGCTTTGAGGAAGAGCAAAGCTGATTTCATTAGGGAGGGGATGCGTATAGCTGAATAGTATTACCCTACAAGGACTTTCTCTTGTTAGGTTTTGTATTGCTAGCACCTCACCCTTACCTGTTCTGTGATGGGTGCTCAATAAGAATGAGTTGAATTATAGAATTGAATCGTGGATAGAAGAAGGTATAATCATGGAAACCTACTTGCTTTACTAGAAAATAGCTGTGTACTTTTGAATATCATACTCCATTTGTCCGTGGTGTTAGATTCTCATTTCATAAGCCCTGTGGCTGCCTCTTGTTCCTTGTGTGGCATCTTAGTGATAGTCTTCAATAGTCTATAAATAAATTAAATACATATTGAAATGTGTGTAGGGCCTCACCTGTTAAAGAGATCCCAGGTCAAGACAGTTTGCAAAGTAATCACTACGCTTCCATGAAATGAAAAAGCATCTCTTCTATCTGATGATTCTCAGACCCAGAACCCAAGCCCTGAATTCTCCTGGGCTCTGACCCACGGTTTGTTGGTGTTTGTGGTGATAGCAGTGTTTTTGTTGTTGTTGTTTTGTTTTGTTTTACTTTGCTCTTTAAACTATTTGTCAAGGGCCGAGAGCTCTGCATGCTTCTCTCAGTTCTCACAGCTACCCCATGTGGTAGGTTTATTGTCGCCATTTTACACATGAGGAAACTGAGTTTCCTACACAACTTGCTCAGTGCTCTAGCTCTTAAGTGGTAGAAGTGGGATTTGAACTCAGATCTTCTTTACTTCAAAGCCCATGCCCCTAACTCCCAACTCTTTTCCCTGGGTGTCTGCCCCTATGTATCTCTCAAGAGCCTCAAATGTAAAATGGCCAGGATTGAACTCCGTATCCTTAGCCCCAAACCTGCTTCTCCCATTACACGCCTGGATCAGGGATAGGGTCCACCATCCACCCAGCTGTGCAAGCCAGAGGCTGCAGGCCCCCTTGGCTCTTCCTCCCACTGCCACCCTCCTCCTCATCACTGCCTATCAGTTCCACCATCGAATGTTTCTCAACCCCATCTATTTCTGTCCACATCTACTTCCACTGCCGTAACCCAGGCCACCATTCCGTCGCCCCTAAGGGACACACGTCCTCCTCGTCAATCTCCCCCTGCCTCCCGTTTGTCCACTCCCACCCCATCTATTCTCCCCATTGCTGTAAATCTGATCCTGTCATTCTTCTGCTTTATGAAAAAAATTGCAATTACTCCAAACTTGCCCTGAAGATAAAGTGGCTTAAGGCCCTTGGTGATCTCACCTCCACTCACCTCACCAACCTCGGCTCTCACTTGTCCCCCCACAACACACACACATTTTAGCCAAACCATCAGCTTTAAGTGCCAACTGAGATGCAGGTGAGCCCAGCTGGAGCCTGTGTGTGACCCTGTGACATGAAGGGGTCAGAACATGAATTGGAAAAAACACAGGCTATAAAGACAGGTGGCCCGGGGTTTGAGTCCTTGGTGAGTTGATTAACCTCTTTGCAACCCCATTTTTCTTACCTGTAAAATGGAGACAACAGTAGTGCTGCCTTACAAGAGTTGTGTATGAATTAGGGAAATTCCAGGCAGAAAGCTTTTTTTTCTTACCTGTAAAATGGAGACAACAGTAGTGCTGCCTTACAAGAGTTGTGTATGAATTAGGGAAATTCCAGGCAGAAAGCTTAGCCTGGTGAACAATTCAGTGCTCAGTAGACAGCACCAGTGGTGACGGTATGTGAAATACAGGTTACAAGTTTTGTTTTAAAGATCAATTCCTGGAGGCTTTTTTTTTTTTTTTTTAAAGAAATGGACCCTCTTTTGAAAAATTACCAAGTAAAGCTTCTGAACAGTGATGCCCAGCTGGGCTCTCCCAAGTCCGTCTGTGAGGTCAGACACCTCTTACACTGTGGCAGGCTTGAGTGAACCTCTAGCACTGTAGTGTGCATGGCTGGTCTTCCCCTTCTTGTCCCCACACCCTGCCTTCCTGCCCACCACCTTGCGCATCATGTGGATTCTCTCCCATTTATTCATACAACAAATCCTTACACTTGGTTTACTGAGAAGTTTCTTACGGCGCAGCTGGTTTGGGATGGACTTCTGTGAAGGGTACTTCCTTATGGAGAATAGCCCAGAGCCCTCCTCTTCCAAGGCGTCCCATTTGTAAGGAAGGACACACCAAGTCACAGGGGTGATGGCTGATCCACCTTGTACCAAGACCGCACATGCCTATCCCAGCCTTGTGCAGCCAGCAGAACCACTGTGCCCTCTGTTCTCACTGGTTGTCAGCCCGACGAGCTCAGCCTTTGAAAAGCCCTCCTGAGACCGCCACTTACTAAGTGGGTCGAGTTCTGAGCACCTTAAGGGTAGCTTGTCTTCCAGCCCCTTAGAGTCCAGCCCCCTGGCTGCCACCCTTGCCCTGCGCCCATTAGATGCCACACCAGAGCCCAGGAACCCAGGGCCCGGCTCAAGGGCAGCACAGCTTCCACCAGGCTTCCACCTCCCCTGCCTCCCAATTCCAATGGTTCGCTCATCAGGCCAGGCCACAAAACTAGGAAGAAAGATCTTCGTAGACTGGAAAAATAGGGTTGCTGCTGTTTTATGGTAGTGTGCTTTATGGTTTGCAAACACTTTAATTAGTTTCATTTTTTAGTATAAATGCACCCTGATGTTTTGTGCAGGAAGGGCACAGTTCTTAAAATCTCAGAAACAAAGTAGGAAAATGACAGATTGGCTATTAAAGTGTCACACTCAGATGTGTTATTATTATTGTTGTTATTTAACATTTCTAAGCACCAACACTGAGCCAGGGGTGGTGGTGGAGGGTAAGGGGTAGAAGACCCAAAGACATTAACACGCAGGGGCTCAAAGGGAATTGGCAGTTGCTTCTCAGTTGCCTGAGGTTGTCCTGCCCTAGAAGGAACATCTCAGGAGGCCTGCCACTGATTTGCAGACCCAGGACACAGTTCTAGGCTTTGTGCCCCAAACTTGTCCTTGATTCACCTGTGAACTTGCTGAAATACACCTGCTCCCACATCTCATTCAGGTAGGGGTTTCAGCTATATTTTAGAATGGGTCCCTTCCAGAAACAAATCTGACTTGGAGGAAGTACAGCCAGAACGCTCCTTAGAAGCAAGGATGGTGAGACTTTGTCTCGCTTACTTTGGACATGTTATTAGGAGGGACAAATCCCTAGAGAAGGACATCATGCTTGGTAAAGTAAAGGGTCAGCAAAAAAGAGGAAGACCCTCAGTGAGATGGATTGACATAGTGCCTGCAACAATGGGCTCAAACATACCAACTATTGCGACAATGGTGCAGGACCAAGCAACGTTTTGTTCTGTTATACATGGGATCGCTATGACTCAACAGCACCTAACAACAGCAACAGTTCCAAAGAAACATGTTTCTTCCTTTAAAATACTCAAATAGAGGAGAAAGTAGTGTTCGAGGGATTGGGTTTTACTTTAGCGCCACTCTTCATGAAAGAGTCTCCTCACAGTATTTCCTTAAAGAAGGAACATCCGGGTGACAGCTAGTTTTCATGAAGCCTGCTCTTGAGACTAGGAGTTTAATCCGCAAGCGGGATGACCTCCTGACCCTCTTCTCTGCTGAGATGAAATGAAACACTATCACACCTTATTCTTTGGTGTCAAGAAATGTTTCCACAAGCCTTCTAATGACCACCTGCCTGCTTCCTCTAGCATATGGACTCCAATTTGGAAAACTTTCAAAGGGCAATTAAAGCGAGAGGCTACGGTACTCCCACGTCCCTTTCACAACCTACTACAGCGTCCCCTTGGAATGTGAAACTCTGGGCAAGCCATTTATGTATGTTTGTGTCTACAGAGAGAGATACCAATTCGGGGATGGAGGGTGAGACTTATAACATAGCCTCACCTTAAAATGAGCCTTCACTGGACTAAGAAAATGGGGGAGTCCCCAGGTGGTGCAAAAGGTTAATGTACTTGGCTGGTAATCGAGAGGTTGGAGGTTCAAGTCCACCCAGAGGTGCTTTGGAAGAAAGGCCTGGTGACCTACTTCTGAAAAATCAGCCACTGGAAATCCTATGGCGTACAGTTCTCCTCTGACACACACGGACTCGCCACAAGTCGGGGTCAACTCAGTGGCAACTGGCTAGTTCAAGTAAATGGAATGAATGTGTTCTGTGGGTTATTCCTGTAGCAGAAGGCTCTCAGTCAAACTCAAGGAGCCATCGGGGAAATTTTTAAAATCAAAAAGCCACATAAACCAAACAAAAGCTCCAGAAACTAGCCACTCCCCTCTTTTCACTGATTTTAATTCATAAGAAAATCCTCTTTGCTGTCACTTTGCTTCTGTTTATCTCACTGTAATTAAAAGGAGGAAAAAAAAAAAAAGGCAGATCCATGGCTTGGCCACTCTTCACTTTTTCAAAAGTTGTGCCTTGACTATGTTATTTCTAGCAGGTCATTTTGCAGAGTTACCAGAAGGCAATGGTCCCAGTGATTCAAGGATGGCCTTCTGTGGGCAGAAGGTCACCTCAGACTCACACACCTGCCTGGACTAATCTGTACCCAAAGTGTGAGCCGTGGCTTAGGGGCTATTTCAGAAGAGGTGGCATCCCCAGGCAGGCTCCAGTCAGGCTGCTGGGCCTGAGCTGTGTCTTTTACGCAGCTGCTCCCTGGGTCTGAAATCAGATTGCGGCCCAATTGTTTACCCAGCTGTTGCTGGCAGCCTAAGCTCATACTGGGGCAGGCGTCAGTGCTGCTCAAAGAATATTTATTCTGTAGCCGTCCAGGGACTGGAAGCAGAGTTGTATGCACCGTGCTTCCCTAGAATGCACCCTTCTCTCAGATTTGTCCTCTGGAAATTAGAATGACAGAACCCTGTGGAAGCAGAAAGATTCTAAGTTTGGAAGGTATCTGCTCTGCCCAGGGATATTCACGCTGGTAATTTATGTCTTGGAAGTGACTTGAGTTTAATTTCTTTAGAGGAACATATGAACAGTTCAGCTAAGCATGTCCCTCCAAGCCTTGGGTAACATTTTAACCCCAAACTGACAGTGCTGGAACAGGTCCTCGGGCTTATTCTGGGCGTGGAAGATGGGGGGATGGCTGTGGGGGACAGAGAAAGTCAAGGGGGAACACCACTTAGTGTAGGAAGTTATACTCAGCCTTCAAAACAAGACACAGGCTGTGGTACTGGACTCCCACACAGGAAATGGCCATTAGAGTGAAGGCCGCATGAATAAATGCATGCATGCATGAATGAATGAATTGCCTCGGTTGGCCTGGTCTGCTGAAGCAACTGACTGCTCCAGAGAAATGGAGCCTTTAAAATGGTCAGGGCAGATCTCCCAAGCGCACAGCAACATGGCAGCTGAAATTGGTATAAGAAAGGAGATAGATTACAGGAGGTGGAATCTGTTACTGAAAGATTCTTGGAAGCTAGCAGCGATAGCTGCAGCTCACTGCTAACCGAGAGATTTATGTGACAAGATTATCGATGGTATTAAGCACATTTAGAAGAGAGGATTATACCTACTTCTGGGTCAGTTTTGTGCCACCAGGCCCCTAGTCTGGCTAGGCATGAACAGATGGACTGCCGGCTGCACGCAGGTGAAGCTAAACGTTTGACAGTTATGGGAAGGGGAAGGCTCGGATGATGAGTTCAGTGCTGGGTGACCAAGTTCTAATCCAATGGGAGGAGCTGGCTTTGGGTCTCTGCCAAATCTCAGAGAAGCTCTGCTTCCACCTCCTCCCTTCTTCTCCCCACCCTCTTCTCCCCAGTCTCCCCCCACCTTCCTCACCCCTGCCAACCTTCCAGATTTTGGGCTTGGCGAACTCCCACAGTGGGAAAGCAGGGCTGGGACCCATATGTAAGTCGGAACAGGAGGCCAGTGTTGGGGGGATTAGAGGGGTGATAGGAGAGAGACTGCCAAGCCCACCAGTCGCCTTCCTAGAAATGAACTTCTAAGCAGTGGCAGACTGTTCTCAAAAGGAGTAACACTAGTCGCTCTGTCACAGGAGAGACTTTAAAATTAGAGCAGCCGAAACTCTGAGGAATGTGCTGCGAGGAGCAGCTCTCGGCCCTCAGAGGGGACAGCTGAGATGTGGCCTGATGAGCTTTTCCATTGCCAATGTTTAAGGCTCACTGGGAGCAGGACTGTGCAGATGAGGAAGGGCGGCCAGCCGCTGAGAAGACTCAACCACCCAGGGATGTCCCAGGCCCAGGAATTTTGGGAAACCCTTGCAGTAACCTCCAAATTTGCTACTTTTATTATTATGGTCGAAAATACACATAATGTAAAATTCACCTATTTTAGCCATTTTGAAATATGCAATTCAGAGATACTTGCAGCCATCATTACTATCTGGTTCCAGAACATTTTTGTCCCCCCCGAATGAACCCGTGGCCATCCACTCAGTTCTGACTCACAGCAACCCTGTAGGACAGAGTAGAACTGCCCCACTGGGTTTCCAAGGAGCAAGGCTGGTGGATTCTAGCTGCCAACCTTTTCGTTAACAGCCAAGCACTTAACCACTACGCCACCAGGGCTTCCCCTAAAATGAAACCCCATACCCATTAAGCAGTCACTCCCCATTCTCCCTCCCTGAAAAGGTTACTTTTTAAAGATAGGGTAATAGGATGGCCTCAGGAGATATCCACTTAGCTGGTGAAGTGGGAGGGAGAAGTGTCTTTGGCTTGGGTTATCTGCCCTTCCTCAGTGGGCCCACACCACACTGTATTTTAGTTGTCTAAACCCTCTCTTTTCCCCAAGGGCACTGCCAGTGTCTTATTTCTCTTTGAGACTTCATCCCCTAGCACGGCATTTGGCACATAGTAAGCCTCAACAGTATTTGTCGGATGGAAGGAGGTTTAATAAAAAAAAAAAAGTTGCTGTCTAGTCGATTCCGACTCATGCCAAGCCCATGTGTGTCAGAGTAGAGCCGCGCCCCATAGGGTTTTCAATGGCTGATTTTTCAGAAGTAGATCGCCAGGCCTTTCTTCCAGGTGCCCTCAGTTGTCTCAAACCTCCAACCTTTCAGTTAATAGCCAAATGAGTTAACCGTTTGCACCACCCAGAGACTGGAAGGATATAAAAATATAGAAACCAATAATTCAGTAGCTAATATGCTACTTCTTCTTATCTGGGGATGTGACTCTTTGTCCTCGAGTTGTCATCTTCTGGAACCCTGTGCCAAAGGAAGCAACATTCAGGATAGAAAGAAAAGGTCTTTCATGTGGCTCCTTTTAATTAGACGCCCTGTTAAATTGCAGCAATTTTGCACTGTGGTTCCCTCTTAGGATGTCTAGAAGCTCTAAAGAACCTCTTAACCGAAGAAGCCAGGAGTTCATTTTATTCTTTTCTCCCTATTTTCTTTCACAGGCCAATTTACCTTTTTTAGACGTTTGGCTTTTTTGTCTGTATCATTCACTGAGATTTGTGTATATAACAATGCTCCGTTCACAAAGAAGGTGAGTGTAGGGTAGTAGAGTCCCCAGGGCCCCCCACTAATCACTTTTGATGGAGTGAGACTTGGAGAATCAATTATTTTGCCTTATAGTCTGAAGAAATTCACTGTTCTGCCGCCCTCTTACATGGAAATAGAAGCCACCAGGAACACTGGGCGCCTGCCCCCTCTGCAGCCTCCCTCTCTGCTGCCTGAGACCCCCTTCACTCCCAGCGGAACCTGGAAAGATCAAAGGGACAGATGACAGTACTTGGCGCCCATTTGTCACTCCATTGGAGGGGACCAGTTGCGGTATTAACAGTCAGACTTGGTCCCATGTTTCATGAATATTTTAGAATGTTTGCTGGCAGAGTTCTAACTGTGCTGCGTCCTCCACCATGTACGTGCCACCCATATTCCAGAGTCTAATCGGAGCTTTGGGAGAAGGAAGCACCACTTCTCCATTAGTTTCCTTTATCATCCTAAAACATGCTGGCTAAGCTGTTCTGTGTCCCGGGTCTGAAGTCTGTGTGGTCTTTCTCATCCTTGCTCCATGCCGAATTCCAACACGTAGTCAGGGAAAACGGTTTCTTTGAATGACAAGTATTCTTTGCTGAGGGTAGCTTTCCATGACTGAGCACTTAGGGGATATAGGTCCCTAGGTGACTCAAACGGTTTGTGCTGGACTATTAATCTAAAGGTTGGTGGTTCGAACCCACCCAGCAATGCTGCAGAAGACAGGCCTGGCGATCTCTTTCCATAAAGATTACAGGCAAGAAAACCCTGTGGACAGAGCGGGACAGGAGCTGGTTGAATGATCGCAGGGAATACAGGGTGGAGAGGAGGAAGTGTGCCGTCTCATTAGGGGGAGAGCAGCTAGGAGTACATAGCAAGGTGTGTATAAGTTTTCGTATGAGAGACTGACTTGATTCGTAAACTTCCGCTTAGAGCACAATTAAAAAAAAAAAAATGAAAAAGAAAACCCTATGGACCTCAGTTTTACTCTGTAACACATGGGGTCACCATGAGTCAGACTCGGCTCCACAGCAGCGGGTTTGGTTTTTTGGTTTAATTTAGGGATAAGGGAAGAAACAGCCTGTGTGTTGGCCCAACTGTGACATTTTTCTGACGTGTCTTCCGCCTTGTTCTTCTGTGGTAGTGTTGGTTTGTTTCTGAAAAAGCCCTCTCGCCTGCCTTCTACTCACCCCAATCCCACCTCCTCCAGATCCGATCTGTGGGCTACCTCCTCCAGGCAGGCAGTCTTCATGGTAATCTCTACCTCTTCTAGAAACCCCAACTCCCACATGCAATTGCATGTGGCTGGGCCCTCTGTTAGTTTCCCCGTGACCCTGCCCCTTGGGCAGTGAGAGCTGCTGGCTGTCCTGGCCTCCCACGGGTGACATAAAACTAGACCTTAGTGGGCCTTAGAGACTGTATTGAGAAAAACCAAGTGAGGCCCCACCCTCTCCCTTTGCCTAGTCTGTAGCTATATGGGTCAAATTTTGTTCCCCAAAAATAGATGTTGAAAGCTTAACCCAAACAGTTTGCAACTGGCTGCTAATCTTAAAAGTTGGCAGTTTGAACCCGCCCACAGAAGAAAGGCCTGACAATCTGCTTTCATAAAGATTGTTGGTGTTAGATGCCATCAAGTCAGTTTTGACTCATAGTGACCTCATGTGACAGAGTAGAACTGCTTCATAGTGTTTTTTAGACTGCGATCTTTATGAGAAGAGATTGCCAGTTCTTTCTCCTGCAGAGCCACTGGGGCGGGTGGTGGAGTTCAAACAGCCAGGCTTTTGGTTACCAGCCAGACACTTAACGATTACACCACCAGGGCTCCTCCATAAAGATTACAGCCAAGAGAATCCTATGGGGCAGTTCTACTCTGTAACAATATGGGGTCGCCATGAGTTGGACTCGACTCCATGGCAACAGGTTTGGGTTTTTTTCAGTACCTGTGAATGTGATCCTGTTTGGAAACAGGGCTTTTGAAGATGTTATTGGTTAACATGAGGTCATACTGGAGTAGGGTGGATCCTAAGCCTCCATGACTGGTGTCCCTATAAAAGAGAAGATACACCCAGACAGGGAGACAGAGAAAGGACGCCATGTGACACTACAGCTACAAGCCCAGGAACGCCTGGAGCTCCCAGAAGCTGGGAGAGAGGTATGAGACAGACTGTCCCTCAGAGCCTCAGAAGGAATCCACATGGCCAATACTCTGATTTGGACTTCTAGCCTCCAGAACTGTGAGACAATAAATTTTACTTCTTATAAGCCACCCAGTTTTGTTACAGCAGCTCTAGGACACTCATACAGTGGCCTTTGTGGGGAAAGTGTCCCACCCACTTGAGAGCAGGCAAAGAAGGCAGGATCTTGGGGCCTCAGCATACATTCCCAGCTTCCACTGGCCCTCTTGGCTGGTTGCTAGGCCAGAGTGCAGAAGGAATGGCCCTGTGACCCCACCGCCCACACCTGTCCCTCCCAGGTCTCCTCAGGTACCTGTGCCTCAGAGACACATGCCTCCATCACAAGTCAGTGTTTTCTTCTCTGTGTGTTTTTTTCCTCCACACCACAACGGTGGTACCTCTGGGCTTTTCACTCTCCACGATATTTGTGACCAGTCCCTCCCAGGCTCTCTGCAGACAGAGCTGTCATCGTGCAACTGTTTTCAGACAGACAGAGCAATCAGCTCTACCCTCTGCTGGATAGTCACATAGACTCCCAGCTTGTGAACAAAAATGAGACTGTGTATTCCAAGTGTTTCCATCCCCCTGAAATGGGGAAACAATCTGAATTCCAAATTCCTGGCTGGCTTCCTTTCAAATCTCCCTTTTGCACGCCTCTACCTCATGCTAGCTGTCACAGACTGAGGCCAGCCGCAAACCCAAGTCAGGCTTGTGACACAGCTGGGGTGTTGGGGACAGGCTGGGGCTGAGGAGAACAATCACACAGGCTGCAGATGTTTGCTGAGGGCCACTCGGGGCCTAGCCTGTGCCCAGCCCTCTTTAGGGCACCGTGGGGTGAGTCAGACGTGAACCCTACTAGATGACCAGCAAGTTAAACAATATGTAGAAACAAGAACACCTTCGAGGGAGCATGTGGCTGGCTGTAGGTCTAGGGGGCTATCTTTTTTCTTCCCTGGGCTACTGTACCCATCACCATCAGACCCCTTGTTATACCTGAGGGACAGTGAGTGGGCAAGGGTTGGGTTGTATTAAAAACTTTTCAGCATGTGAAATTTTGAAAGCCCTTCACTCCTCTTCTTGGACCCAGGATTCTGAACACACACACACACACACACACACACACACACACACACTCACACACACTCTCATGCTTCTCTAACATTGAGGTCTACAAGTGCAGAGGAGGTGAAGACCCCCTAGGTGGAATGTCAGGGAAGTTTTCCTGGAGCCAGGCCCCACGCATTCAGACTTGGTTAGCTGCGAGGTAGAGAAATGAGGCCTAGGGATCAGATGGCTGGGAGTCAGCTTTGGGGGACCCACCCTTTCTCACCTGAGGTGAATCATCCTACATATGCTGTGGGGGCTGGGGGAGTTGAGGGTATGGCCTGAATCCACCTGGCCCCAAAGAGTCCTCATCTATTCAGTGCTTCTTAGAGTGTGATCTGAGGAATGCTTGCCTCAGGATTCCCTCAGGTGTTGTTTAAAAACCAGATTCCCAGATACCAATTCTCCTCCAACCAAAGGTTATTGATTCTGGATCTCTAGGGCTGTGGCCTAGATTTGCATATTTAACAAGCTCCTACAGGACTGTTTATACACTAGGGTTTGAGGACTAGGCTGTTCCTGGCTGTACTGGCAGGTGAACGGAGACCATGGAGAAGAGGTAGACAGAACTTGAGCTGGGCCCGCCCTGCAGCACTCCTCACAGGAGCCGTCCTCACCCAGAACTCTCTGGTGAGGCCTGGTGGGAGTAAAGGGGGCTACCTCAAAAACAACTCTGAAACATGGATGAGTCTGGAGGGCATTATGCTGAGTGAAATAAGTCAATCACAAAAGGACAAATATTGTACGAGACCACTGCTGTAAAAACTCATGAAACAGTTTACACACAAAAAGAAACAATCTTTGATGGTTACCGGGGTGGTGGGGGTGGGGGACAGAAAAACACTAAATAGACAGTTGCTAAGTGGTAACTTTGGTGAAGGGCAAGACAGTACACAATACTGGGGAAGCCAGCACAACTTGTACAACGCAAGGTCATGGAAGCTCCATAGACACATCCAAACTCCCTGAGGGACCGAATTGCTGGGCTGAGGGCTATGGGGACCATGGTCTCGGGGAACATCAAGTTCAATTGGCATAACATAGTTCATAAAGAAAATGTTCTACGTTCTACTTTGGGGAGTAGCATCTGGGGTCTTAAAAGCCTGTGAGCAGCCATCTAGGGTACTCCGCTGGTGTTAAGACAGGGAGCAAAGGCCCTGAGAACAGAGTGGGTAGCCTGTTTGAGGAATAGCAGAGACTGGTGTGGTTAGAGGAAAAGGAAGTAAAAGAGGGATACGCTATACTGTCAGGGAGGTAATAGGGGGTCGAGTGTGGAACCAACGGATTTATTAAGACAGAGAACAGAAAGAACCGCCCCCAAATCTGCAAACAAAGTAACAAGAAATGGGCCAGGGCACAGAAACAAAGCCATTCCACAGAACAGTAGGGTAGGGTATCAGAAAAAAAAAAAAAAAATACCCCACAAACTTCTTTAAAGTTGCCTTTCAGAAGCAGCTGGAGAAAACCAGCCCCAGGGGCATGCGCAGAACATTCACCTGTGACTGCTGTGTGGCCTTCCACCAGGGGTAGTGAGGGGCTATAGCCCCAGCCGGGGAATCAAACCCAGGAGTGAAAGACTGCACAGGCACGACACCCCATAATAATTCTTACTACAAATCCCAGAGGCCTCCAGGACAGGAGCCATCTTGGAAAGCTGCTACGCTCACCTTAGTTAACATATTCTCACCTGTGTCTATGAATAAACATGAATCTTTTCCTGCCCAGAACTTTTAAAAACTCAGGCTTGTCTTTTGTTCTGTGAGACAAGGGTAGGCGTTGCTCTAGGCCCTCCTCGTCTCCATCTACAAGCCTCTTCAATAAAGCTTTGCTTGTGTGGAAAACTCTACGTGCCTTACCTGCTCATTGTTGACCAGTGAGAGGCAAGAACTTTATTCCAATAACAGTCTCACCCCTTCAGGAGCAAGGAAGAATAAAGAAAACTAAAGATACAAGGGAAAGATTAGTCCAAAAGACTAATGGACCACATCTGTCACAGCCTCCACCAGACAGTCCGGTACAACCAGATGGTACCCATACGACCACTGACTGCTCTGACAGGGATCACAATAGAGGGTCCTGGACAGAGCTGGAGAAAAATGTAGAACAAAATTCTAACTCCAAAAAAAAAAAAAAAAAACTAGACCAGACTGGAGAAATCCTGAGAGTATGGACCCCGACCACCCTTTTAGCTCAGTAATGCAGTCATTCCTGAGGTTTACCCTTCAGCCAAAGATTGGACAGGCCCGTAAAACAAAATGAGACTAAAGGGGCACACCAGCCCTGGGGCAAGGACTAGAAGGCAGAAGCGGACAAAAGAGCTGGTAATAGGGAACCCAAGGTCATAAGGGAGAGTGTTGACATGTCGTGGGGTTGTTAACCAATGTCATAAAACAATACATGTACTGTTTAATGAGAAACTAATTTGTTCTGTAAACCTTCATCTAAAAAACAAACAAAACTGCAGGAGACAGTCTCCACACATTCAGACTAGCCATGTCTTGGGACATGATGGGTCTGATCTACCTTCGTGTCTGTCTGGCACTGGCTGTCCCCAGCGAGTGATGATTTGAGGCCCCGGTCCCCTGGCCTTTTCCTGTCTGCCCCACTCACTGTGTACTCTTCCTTTCTGTGGCTGCCTCCCAACTACACATGTGCTCCTCAAGGCCCAGGCCATCTAATTCATCCTTCCCTCCTAGGCCCAGTGGGCTTGGCACACTGAAGGTGCCCAATCAATGTCTGTTTCATTTAATTTAATCACATTGCCAAATTAAGGCAGAAAAGGCCCTGGCGGTCTTTGTGGGCGTGGCCATCAGGAATGGAGGGACGGCCTGCCATCCAAAGACCCTGCACCTCCCCTGGTGAAGGAAATATTGATTCAGCTGTTTGTTTTGCAAGGAAGCTGTCCCCTCTGGGACAGCCAGATCGAGTACAAGTGAAATGGAAACCCTGAGGAGGCAGCAGTCTTTCAGCGGGCCTATTAATAGCATGGCCCCGGTGTGTCCAGGCGGAGGAGAGGCCTTGCGCCTATGGGCTGCCCTGGAGCTGTCGGCCTGGGGGCGGGTTACTCTGGAATCCCGCCCACCCACCCACTTCAGTTTGGGTCCACTGCTGTGAAGGAGGAGGGAAATGGGGGATGTCATTTGCAGGTCACCTTTTAAGTGAGAGCCAAGCAGCCTTGGACCCAGGACCCCAGTGAAGACCTCCCGCCACCCCTGCTGGCTGCAGCACAAGGGTCAGCAGAGAGAAGGCACATCTGGGACCTGCAGGGAAGCAGGCTTCTCTCCTCCTCAGAGGAAAATCTGAGTTGAGCAAAGCAGAGCCAACCCAGCAGCCATTTGGATGCTCCACGAATCAGAGGCTAAATCCAATGTCCTGGTTACCCAGAACAATTCTCTGAGGAGCCTTCCCCAAAACTGGGGCTTGGTGGTATTGGCACTGCAGCAGGTGAGGCTGCCACTCACAGCCACGCAAACTGGGCACTGAATATCTGGGCACTTCCGTTCTGGGTCCTGGCAGGTTGTGATGACTTGCAGAGGCATGCAGCCGGCCCCTTAAAGGAGGCTGCATGTAGAACAGGAAATGGAACAGCTAGTGGAGCTAGAAGGCCCAGTGTTCAGACCCTCACTTTACAGACAGAAAAGTAGAGGCTGGAGAGGGAAGAGGAGTCCCCTGAGTGGCACAAATGATTAAGCACTCGGCTACTAACTGAAAGGTTGGAGGTTCAAACCCACCCAGAGGTACCTCAAAAGAAAGGCCTGGCAATCTGCTTCTTAATGGCAGCTGGTAAAAAGAGAAGGAAGGGACACGTCCAAGGTCACGAAGCATCTGTAGCTGACCTAACAGTATGGCTGGGCCTCCTGGCCCCGAGGCCCCACCTGCCTCGTGTCACCTTTTCTGTTCTGTTGCTGTTGCATGCCATCCAGTCAATGCCGACTCACAACAGCCCTACAGGACAAAGCAGAACCACTCTAGGGTCTACCAGGCCATAATCTTTATGGGAGCAGATTGCCAGGTCTTTTCTCTTGCAGAGCTACTGGTGGGTTCAAACCGCTGACCTTTCTTTAGCAGCCAAGCACCTAACCATTGTGCCCCAGGATCCTTTTCGATTCTGTTGTTGTTGTTGTGTGCCCTCGAGTCTATTTCAACTCATAGAGACCCCATGCGACAGAGTAGAACTGCCCCACAGGGTTTTCTTGCCGTAGTCTTTACAGAAGCAGATCACCAGGTTTTTCTCCCCTGGAGCCACTGGGTGAATTCCAACTGCCAACCTTTAAGTCGGCAGCCAAGTGCTTAACCTTTGTGCCACCGAGTTCCTTCTTTTCTGTTCTAGTCCCCCTATATTTTACCAAGGAATCCTGGTGGTGCAGTGGTTAAGCGCTCGGCTGCTAACTGAAAGGTTGGCTGTTGGAACCCACCGGCCGCTCTGCAGGAGAAAGATGTGGCAGTCTGCTTCAGTGAAGACTAGCCTGGGAAACCCTTTGAGGCAGTTCTGCTCTTTCTTAAAGGGTTGCTGAGTCAGAGTCAACTCGATGGCAATGGGTTTGGGTTTGGTTTTATATCTTACCTGCTCCTATACCAGTAAGGGTGTCCGTGGGTGGTATAAATAGTTAACATGCTCAGCTGCTAACTGAACAGATGGAGGTTCAAGTCCATCCAGAGGCCCCTTAGAAAAAAGACCAGGTGATCTACTTCTGAAAAATCAGTCGTCGAAAACCAGTGAAGACACAGCCCTGGAGGATGCTCACATTCTGGAATTTTCTGCCTCCTCCCAAGCAGCATTCCAAATTCTGGTTTTCTCGGAGGGCCTCCGTTGTGCTAGCGTTCCCCCTGCTCTGTTTGTTCAGGCTTTTGCCCTTCTGTTTTGCCCATTTCACGCCGCACCCACAGCTCTCCTTGGGTTGTTTCCTGTAGGTTTTGTTTTTGAGTTTTTGCATACCTGTCTCTGCCAAAGTATGTGGGTTTATGTGCAAGACCTTAAAACACCTAGAGCCTTCAGAGCAATAAATTCCATTTAAACTCCAGGCATCCTGCCCAGGCTCTGAGTTCCCTTCCAGGCCTAGGAGAGGGCCCAGGGATAGGCCAAGCACATGCTGAGATCACCACCCACAAGGAGGCTGACTTCAGGGGCACCATCTGAAGTCTAGGCTGCCTAGAACCAAGGGTGCTGAGTCACCCCACTGGGACCCAGTGTCTTCAGTAACTCAGACAGGGAGCTGAGCTAAGAGACTACAACTCTGATTTGGCAGCAAATCAAGACTACCTTTATTCAACAGAGATGAGAGTGGTCTGCCAGCCAGGGAACACTAGTCTATTCATTCCTTCACACATTTGTTTGTTTAGCACCTATTGTGGGCCAGGTAGAGCCCTGGTGGTGAAGTGGTTAAGAGCTTGGCAGCTAACCAAAAGGTCGGCTGTTCGAATCCACCAGCCTATAGAAGTTGGAAGTTCTATAGGGCAGTTCTACTCTGTCTATAGGGTCGCTATGAGTCAGAATCGACTCGACAGCAACCGGTTTGTTTTTGGTTTTGGTGGGCCAGGTAGGAGTCCCTGAGTGTGAAAGTTAAGCCCTAGACTACTAACCTAAAGGTGAGCAGTTTGAACCCACCTAGAGATGCCACAAAAGAAAGACCTGGCAATCTACTTCTGAGAGGTCACAGCCTTGAAAACCCTATGGAACAGTGCTACTCTCCACAAATGGGGTCGCCATGAGTCGGAATCGGCAGCAATGAGTTTTGGGTTTAGTGGGCCGGGTGCCGAGGAGATTGCAGCAATCAAGACCAATGAACATCCCTGCCTTTATGGAGCTTATATTCTGATGGATGGGAACAGTAGATGTCAGATGGTGAAAAGTACACTAAAGAAAACTAAAGCAGGAAAGGAAGTCAGAGAGCGCCAGTGTGGAAAGGGGGTGTGTTGCAATGTTAAACCGCATGCTTAGGTAACATTTGAGCAAAGAGCTGAGGAAGGCGAAGGGGCAGCTGCGCAGATATCTGAGGAAGAGCGTTCCAGGCAGAGGGATGGACTAGTGCAGACGCCCCGGGAAGGAGTTTGCCTGGTGGATCCAAGAACATGTAAGAGGCCCTCATGACTGGAGCATTTTGACTGAATCGCTCTGGCTGCCGTGTAGGGAATAAACTGAAGGAGGCAAGGGCAGGGCTGAGGCACAGGTAAGAGGCTCCACATCACCTCCCGTCTCCAGGGTAGCCCACTCTGGGCTTCCCCCCCGCCCCCCATTCAACCAGTTCCTTCCTGCTGTCTGTGGGCGCCTCAGATTCTCTTCATCCATCCACGTAGCCCTCCAATCTGTATCTCCTCCTGAGTTTCCTGCCCCAGACCCTCACTTCCCAGACCCAGGTGTTGTCCCTGTCTTCTCTCTCACCTACCACCACCAACAGTTGCTGTGCCAGGGAGTTGATTCAGACTCATGGCAACCCCATGTATGTCAGAGTAGAAAACTGTGCTCCATAGGGTTTTCAATGCCTCGTTTTTTGGAAATAGATTGCCAGGCATTTCTCCCAAGACGCTTCTGGGTGGATTCCAACCACCAACCTTTCGCTTAGCAGCAGAGCAAGTTAACCATTTGCATGACCCAGGGACTCTTTACCCCCCACAGCAATGGGTAATCAAGATCCTTTGATTCACCCAGCCTCTCCCCTCCGTCCCCTTGGCTACTTTCTGCTCAAGGTTCTCGCCATTCTCCCTGGATTTCAGTAAAGGCCTCTCAGTGGGTCTCCCAGCATCCTGTCCCTGCCCTCCAGCCCGTCCTTCCCTCCCTCCAGAGGCTCCTCCTCCACACTCAGAATCAATGCTCCTCGATGCTCTCCAGCCGCATCTGCTGCGGCACCCCTTACACCCCGCAGGACAACCACCTGGGGGTGGCTTAGCATTCCCACTGCTGCCTCACTTCAGCCTTTGTCCTCCCCAATTCCTCCTTCTCGAAGTGCCCCTACCCCTTCCAGCTCTCAAAACCTAGCCTTAACTATCTCCTCCCTCAAGTCTTACCTGACATCCCCTCCTACTTCCAAAGGTAGAAGGGACCACCCTGTCTCCTGAGTCTGAAAGGCACAGGTCCTTGGGAAGTATAGAATGGAGAGATGAGGGTTCTGGATTTCTCCTCAAATTCCTATCAGTTTCTTCCTGTGGCATCTTCCCATGCCACCAGTCGGCTGTGGCCTGTGAGCTCTCCTTTGCTGTTGTTGTTGTTAGCTGCCATCAAGTCAGCCCCTGACTCCTAGTGACCCATGCACAATGAGAGAGACAGTTGTGATCCGTAGGGTTTTCATTGGCTGATTTTTCAGAAGCGGATCATGAGGCCTGTCTTCCTAATCTGTCTTAGTCTGGAAGCTCCACTGAAACCTGTTCAGCATCATAGCAACACGCAACCCTCCACTGATAGACAGGTGGTGGCTGCACAAGAGGGGCATTGGCCAGGAGTTGAGCCTGGGACCCCCACGTGGAAGGTGAGAATTCTACTGCTGAACCACTACTGCCCTCTCTGAGCTCTTCTTAGGTCTGCTAAACTAGGGACTGGAGCAGGGACCATATTCTGTGACGGTTAGGTAAGTGCTTGAATGAATGGGCATTTCTTCAGCACCTCCTTGAGCCAGCCTGTCCTCACCCACTGCTGTGGAAAGAGAGAAATTAGAGAAGCCCCTGGAGGAGGGGGCTCATTCCCATCCAGAAACAGTGTCTCCACTGGCCTGTGGTAACAGTGGTCTTTACAAAAAGGAAAGGCCCAGGGGCCCAGGAGCTTGCTAGAAGCCTAGGTCACAGTTGGCTGCGTGGTGGCAACTCCAGAATCTCTTTAGTCCAAGGGGAATCAGTTCCCACACTGAGCCCAGTATTGTTCATCCAAAGCTCCAGATCACTCAGCCTCCCGGAGCTGCCAGCCCTGGGGCAGATGCACAGGAACATTCTGACGGGGGCAGGGGAGACATCACTGCAGAGAGAGGCCCAGGTTCCTGCAGGCCTGTGGCCTCTTGAGGAGCACAGAGATCTTTGGAGGCCCCTGCCAGGCTGACTAAGCCCAGGTATGCCTGAGGTCAGCCCCGCCTTTGTGTGTCATAGATGTTTTAGCCGGAGAGATCAGTCCCGTTTCTATAGTGGGCATGGCAGGGGCGTGGTTCATCTACCCAAAAGACAGGGAAGAGCAGAGAGCCTGAGATGACCTTGCTCCTTCCCTGGAAATATCTCCATCGCCCCTCCCCTCCCCTTCATCCCTTTTGGAGTAAACAGGCCATCCTTTGGCACCCACAGGAGAGTGGGAGCTCCCTGACCTTCTGCAGCTAAGCCACTGCCTCTGGCACATTGTTCCAGGAACCTCACGCTTGACATGAGAGCGTTTTTTTTAGGAGTTTTCTCATGGTTTTTCTATGGTTAAAGACTATTTCCCTGACTACCCCACAGGTCCTCCCAGGGGGTTTCTTGTTCTCTGCTCAGGTGTGTGGCTTTCTTTGTCCTGTGTCCATGGTGGAGGAACTAGCAAGCAGGAGTGGGTGGGGGGTATTTAACATCCTAGTTGAATTGGAGTGGACTGTGGACTTCCTCTGAGAGGGAGGGGCTTCTCAAGGCCAGGGAGTACTTGGCTGGCCAATTGTCAGGCCAGCTGGGGAAAGAACATCTCAGTCATCAGGTTCCCTCGCCTGGTGGCTTCCTGACTGCTCAGTGATTGCCAATGTCTGAGTTTCAGACGTGGAAAAAGTCAGCTATTTATCCCAATGGTTTGTTTACAAAACCTGCATGATGCTTTGGAGCCTCTCTGACACTGGAGGATTTGGTTGGATTTTTCCTTTTTTTTTCCACCTACATGAGTGGTAGGTCATACCAGGACAGTGACCCCATGGGTCTGCATTGACTAGATGGATGCACAGTCCTGTCAATCTTTCTGAGGCCCTGTCTGCACACGACGCTGCGATGCTGGGTTTCCTTCACGGCAGGTTTGTCAGTCCTTCTCTCCTTGGGGCAGTGGTGAGGGGGAGAGGTGAAGGGAGGACACCGGACCTCTTAGGGAGTTGTGGTCAAGACCAGGATGGTCCATTGAGCCTGCCCCATCTGCTGCTGCTCTGACAGCTAAGACCTAGACTCTAAACACATGTGTTTACACCTAGAGAAGGCTTCCTATGGGCCTTTTCTTCTAGTGTCAATATCTCAGCCTACAGAGGCTTCAAGGAAGTGAATTCTAAGGGAGGGCCATTTTAAACACAGGGACAAGAGAAACAGAGACAGACCTGTGGCCAGTCTGCTAATCAGATATTCTTTGCCCTCAAGCTTTCCCTTCCCGCCAGATCCCTCCCCAATGAGAGAAATCTGATCCCCTTCTTGCCACTTACTGTGAGCTCTTATGCCTCAGTTTCCCTGGCTGTCAAACTGGAGTAACCATCTCCACCCTGCCCACCTCACACAGTAATTAAACAAAAAAAAAATCAAACCAGTTGCCGTTGAGTCGATCTTTCAGAAGCAGATCAACAGGCCTTTCTTCCAAGGCACCACTAGGTGGATTTGAACCACCAACCTTTCGGTGAGCAGCCAAGTACTTAGCCATTTGTGCCACCCAGGGTCTCTTATAAGGAAGCTAGGGGACTGAAATGAGAGGCTGCGTGTAGCAGTCTTTTGGGGAGAGGTTAAAATGAAGAAGTGTGTCTATGGGTTTATTATACAGCGTTTCCCAAGCCTGTGGCTGTGGTGGAAAGTTCCTGATTTTAACTTCCTAGGCAGACCTGATTCGTGGAGTCCCCGTGAGCCACAGGCTTCAAGGAACACGGAGCCTATTTCACGGTGGAGCCTGGCTCGGGGCTGTCAGGGTATGGGTGTGTGCCATCTGGAACTGACTGACATTTCCTGAAGCCGGAGCCATCCATCCGCAGACTTCCTGCCCAGCTTCTCTGGGCCCTGGAATGGCTCCCACCTGGACCCAAGACCAGGGACATTTCATTCCTCCTGGATAATTTGTGCCCCAACCACATGAGAACCCACACCCCAGTCAACACCAGCGCCATTCTTTGCCAGCTTCTTTTCATTGTCTTTCTGTAAACACTTTAAAAATTGCCTTATCCAAGTTTCATTTCTCCACCTCGCCTGCAATTTTCTGGCCTCCCCTGGTTCCAGCCTCCAGGATTGAAATTCTTTCTCCTGGTTTCCATGAGGAATTGGTGAAACAGAAAAAGCAGGAAATTAATGTCCCAGCCTCAAGGCTCCACACAGCATTAGATGGAATTAAAGTAGAATAATGAGTCGATAGACACACAACTCTGTTGTTCTTTGATTTTCCTTTCAAAATGCATGTTGTGAACGCGTCCTCCGTTCCACACCATCTTAGGCTGGGAGACTCGCTATCGTCCTGAATGAATTTACATACCAAATGGGTTTTAATTTTATATTTTTGCTTAAGGTCAGGACATTTATTTATTATCATTATTTATTACTGAAGTATGAGTGGTTTTAATTATTTTAGTGTTCCTCCCACAAAGCAGGATGGCTGCTAGCTACAGAACATTTTCCGTTTCCGCTCACATAAATAATATAGTTTTTAATTTCATGAAGATTTAGTGTTCGTCTGCTTTGTAAATTAAAGTCATCGTTTACCACAACAGAGACGGAGTGTTCTGAACATCCTGTGGACTTCTGAGCTTCTCCCTTGGCGATCACTTTTCCCAGCTTTGATCATCTGATGCAGGTGCCCAGAAAAAGGTGCCCACAGCGGGGCTCAGGAGGGGAGGGGGCCGTGGGCAAGGGGGTGACTGTGGAAAGGGAGGAAGGCAGAGCTGTAGCTCAAGGGAAGGAAATGAACCCCTTCTCACACACACTACCACTGGCTTTTACATCTATTATGCCATTTGTTCCCCACACGAACATTCCCCGAGCTGGTGGTTTTGTTTTCTTATAAACCAAGCCAGTTGCCATTGAGTTGATTCTAACTCATGGTGACCCCAGGTGTGCCAGAGTAGAATTGTGCTCTGTAGGGTTAGTGGCTGGTTTTTCAGAAGTAGATCACGAGGCCCTTCTTTCAAGGCACCTCTGGGTGGACTTGAACCTCCAACTTTCCGGTTAACAGCCAAGTGAGTTAACTTTTTGCACCACATGGGGACTCCCGTCTCTATTACCAGTGCTCTATTACACATAAGGAAACTGAGGTTTCAGGATGTTAACTAACTTGCCCAAGGCCACTGGACTGGGAAGGGACAGGATCAAATCCATATATTCCTGACCCCAAGGCACAGCCTCTTTCCCTCCATACCACATGCCCTGTCTGTGCCAAGGCTTGGGAATGTGGGCAGGCATCAATACCCAGGCCTCGGGGCAGTGGAGGGGAGAGAGGCCCAGAAACAAGGGGAAGAGCAGGCAGGATGGGTGGGGGCAGAAGCCTCTGGCCAGGCCGTGGTTTGACTATGTGTGTGCAAGTGAGGGGGCAAGGAGCGTCCCAATCACGTGGGGTAAAATGCCCCAGCCCTGCCTTGGAGGGTTGTCCCCGGCACATAGCCAGGGAGCTGAATCTGGATCCCCTGGAGTCACTGAACCTTGTGGGACCCCCATCCCCTTGCCTATCGCAGCCCTTCTCACTTTGTCTTTTTCTCTGGATCCTCATCTCTTGGAGAGGCTGCGGGGTCAGTAACTCATGAGCCCCTCACTGCAGGGAGAGTCTCTCAACCATAAGCTGTGACTCCTGTCTTTAAATCACTCTCCCCTGCCTCCCCTGGCAGCCAGCAGTTCCTGGCCAGCCCTGAGCTCACCCTTCTCACATTTCCCATTGTTTGTCAAGAGGACACCATCCCTGGCACTGTGTCCACGTTGCTGCCAACGTGGCCTCTGAAATGAACAAGCCATTTGGGTTGCCATGGAGAAGCTGGGTCCTTGGGTGATTTCAATTGTACTCCTTATGGGCCACCTTCCCCCCAGCCAGGGCGGCAGGTGCACACAGGGGCGTTCTCTGGGGACACAGCCGGCCACTGTATCCCTATCCCTGAGGCCTATTAACAGGTTAAAAACGCATTAAATGTAAGTGTCACCAGCTTCATTCTGCAGGGGTTTTCTTGAGTTCTCATCCAGGCTCCGGCCACAAGTCAGCCCTGGGGAGACTGGGTCCCCACCAGAGGCCTCCACATCTAGGTGCCCGTGGCCTCCCCAGGGAGGGAGAGGAAGGAGCCTGGCTCAACCCCACGCTCATATCGGAGTCGCGCCGCGATTAATCAGGGCTGTGCCACACTGTCCTCACTCACAGCATAGCTTAAATTTAAGTAGAAAATAGACCTCACACTGAGTCATCCTTATGTTAGCAGGAATACATTGTGTTAGAGGGAACACTGCCGCGCGGTGGTGGCGGGGGGGGGCCTCTTTAGCACGTCTTTAATCCCTCTTCTGTGAACAGCCCCCTCTAAATGTGGGCGATGGGGAGACTCCGAGACTAGGGCAAAGCCATCTCTTACAGGGGAAGGCAAAATTCTTTTCTTCATCTCAGAAACAAGCTCCTTGAGGAGGACGTAAATACACAGGAGATTCCTGGTACATACTTTACCCATTTTTCAGATTTTCCTCCTTCTTACTCGTGGCACTAACTTAAATGATACTTCTGGATTGGTACCAGCCAGATAGGTGCCTGGGGACAAAGGAGGTCTCCCGGCTTCGTTTAGAATCAAATAGAGCTAATGACAAAGTCTCTTCCCCACAGAAAAGGAACAAAAAATGCCTCCCAGAGCTGGATTCCTAGCACCTTGCAGGGTGCCCTACTCTTGGAAGAGGGGCTCCCCCTGAAATCCAGACCCACACATTAAAAATGTCTTCAGGGGAGGCTTCCTTTGAAAAAGGTACAATTACTCACTGGTTTACCATTTCCCCTAACTTGTAGATGAGGGAACTGAGGCTTCCATATTGAGGAGTGCGCCTGAGGCCATATAAACCAAAAAAAAAAAAAAAAACCCAGAGTCTAGTCGATTCCGACTCATAGCAGCCCTGTAGGACAAAGTAGAATTGCCCCACGAGGTTTCCAAGGTGTTGCTGGTGGATTCAAACCGCCAACCTTTTGTTTATCAGCTGGGCTCCTTACCACTGCACCACCAGGGCCCCAAAACAATATTTATGGGAATCAATTTTATACTAGGCACTGTGTATGTTTTCTCATTTAATCATTACAAGTCTCAAGTTTTCTGTTGTCATCAAGTCAATTCCAAGGCATAGATACCCTATAAAATCAAAACAAACCCATTGCGGTGGAGTAAAACTGCCCCATAGTGTTTCCAAGGCTGTATGTAATCTTCACAGAAGCAGACTGCCAGCCACATCTTTCTCCCACAGACCAGCTGGTGGATTCGAACTGCCAACCTTTCAGTTAACAGCCAATCACTTACCCACTGTGCCACCAGGGCTCCTCATAGGTGGGAAGAAACAGCGCCTTCTCTGAATCTGAAAGCCAACTCTGTGTGCTCAGGAAGATGTCAAACGTGTGCTCTCTGGGTCAGATGGTGTTTGCTGGGTGTCCTGTGTAGATTAATGCCTCTGATGAAGGTATTATTTCCTCTCTCAGCCCAGGGCCTGCCCTCAGAGACCCCAGGGTCTCGCTGGAGAGGCAGTACTAGGCATAGATAAGGTCAGGAACCAAATGTGGCCATCTGTAAGTAGGCTTCCAGCTACAGAGACGGGGCAGGCTTCCTGACAGAACCTGGAGCCGGGTGGGGTTGGCAGAGATGGGAAGCACAGGCAGAGAAGCAGTGAGATGGCTCAGAGGAAGCCAGACTGCTTGGAGCGGAGGGTGGTAGACAACAGGGAAGTGGGAGAGTAAGACCAGGCAAGTAGGGGAGGGAGGCTCAAACACCAGGATGAGAGGTTGAGAGGTCATACAAGGGGAAAAACAGCCCTGGACTCAAATCTGAAACCCTGGGTCTCCTCCAGGCTCTTCCGCAAACTCACTAAGCATCAGTTTGTTGTTGTCATTAATGTCGTTGTTGGTTCCCATGGTGTCAGCTCCAACTCATGGTGACACTGTATGTTACAGAGCAGATCTGCTCCGTAGGGTTTTCTAGGCTGTAATCTTTAGGAAAGCAGATCTCCAGGTCTTTCTTCTGTAGAGCCCCTCGTTGAGTTCACACCACCAACCTTTAGGTTGCAAACCAATAGCAAACCACTTGCACCACCCAGGCTCCATGAGTGTCCATTTTCTCATTTGTAAAATGAGAATCTTTAAGGTTCCTTCCAGCCCTGACTGCTGCCAGTCTAAGGCTGGAAGAAGCAAGGAGCCCTTGTTGGTTCTTCTGCAGAAAAAAGACTCAAGGCATCCGTGGAAGTGCATCTTCTCGGCCTCTTTTCCCCACCCGTGGTCCTCGATGCCCAGGGAGCACTGGACTCATACCCTCGCTGGAATGGCTGCTCCTCCTCTGGGCCTGGTGCCAGGTGTGACCACACCCCCACCCCCTGACCTTCCAGCCAGGAAGGACTTGGTTCTGTAGGACTTGGAGATCTCAGAAAGTGGGTGGGAGATGAGGCAGGTGCTCTGGGGGGCATGGGAGAAAAGGTGACACCGGTAACAATAATAACCACGCAGTGCATGTGAGATTGGTAATAAGAGCAACAGTAATAACAGCTAGCATTTACCTGCCAGGCGTGGTTAAGGGCCTTGCATACATTTTGCTTGGAATTCTGTGGGACAGGTATTATTACCCCTAATTTAAGATGAAACAACCAAGATTTGGAAAGTTAATTTGCCTAAGATCATTTATCAAATAAGCGACAAGACAGGGTTCTAAACTCAGGTCTGCCTGACTCCAAGGCAGAGTGTAAGAGTTTAACATCCTATGTTTGCCCCAAGCAAAAATGAAAACCCCATGGCATTCACTGCACTGTGTGTGCCTATGCGCTCTCGCGCATCTGCTGTGCACAGGCGCACTTGCTCCTCTCCTGGTAGGGCCCACAGTTCCTGATCGTAACTCCCTCCTGCAGCTACGGATGGCTGCATGGCAGCCATCGGGGCACAGGCTCAGAAAAAGCTGATTGCCCCTCTCAAAGGACAGATCACAGACTAGGGGAGCACAGCAGGGGCTGCAACAAAGAGGATTCCCAGGCTGTCCCGTGGTGGCCCCATGGCAGCCCCGTGGAAGCTTCAGCAGAAGCCTAGGCTGCAGTACATTTTGCTCACGATTGGGAGTTTTTCATCACGCTGCTTCCCTGATCCATCTTCCTTCTCCTTCCAATACTAGGGTGGGGGCCTGATTGTTGAAAATGGCCAGTACGAGAATTAGGCTGGAAGGCACACAGCTGCAGTGCCTTTGCCTGCCAGATCACAGGGTGGCCTTCCTAAGACCCAGAAGACTGGAAAGGGGGCCGAAGTGGAAGGGGGTCACAGGAAACCCAGGCCTGGTATGGAGCCCGCTTGCAAGCTGCTATCTCCCAGGCCAGCTTGCTTGGGGGAGGATAACAGGAACCCCTAGGTTCCTGTTCCAGGCATCTTTTCCTATTTAATGAGTGTTTTTAGTGATAAACACCCAGAGGCTTCTCAGAAAAAAAGGCCTAGCGATCTACCTCCAAAAAATCAGCCACTGAAAACGCTATGGAGCACAGTTCTACTCTGACACACATGGGGTTGCCATGGGTCCAAGTTGACTTGACATCAACTGGGTTTTTTTGTTTTGTTCTGTTTTGTTGATTTTTTATTAAGCAGTTACATTTGGAGCAGGCAGGAGAAGTAAGAAATATTAGGTTTCTCGACTTTAAAACACAGTGAGGAGCAAAGTGCAGCGTGCAGAACTGTCTGAAGCTGATGGCAAGGACACCAGGCTGGGCTTCGGGATGTGGGGCTTAAGTCCCAGGTGTGGGGATGTGGGTCTCAAGTCCTAGGTGTAGAGATGTGGGGCTCAAATCCAGCCCTGGTCAGGTCTCTTAGCATGGCCTGGTCCCCATTCCTCATCTGTTAGGTGGGGAAAATGAAATACCCCAGAATACCTCAAAAGTAGTTGTAGAAAATGTCAATCAGCTCTCCAAATGAACACCCAGCACGTTTCCCGTCAGTAATAAGAAACGTACAGAAGGGAACGTCTGTTTCTTTAGCCACCTTTTTAATTATCATTGACTCCTTAAATAGTAAAATATCTTTTAAAAATACTTGTGTAGACAAAAAGACTATGGCTTGCCCTCTCTTGGTTTCTCCTTCATTTGCTCTGAGGGAAGCCGGCTCCTATGATGTGAGCTGCCCTGTGGAGAGGTCCACATGGCAAGGAACTGGGGGAGGCCTCTGGCCAACAGCCAGGGAGAAAGTGAGGCCCTCAGTCCATCAGCCTGTGATTAACTGAATCTTTCTAACTGCCGTGTGAGTGGGCTTGGAGAAAGATTCTCCCCTACTCAAGTGTTGAGACAACCACAGCCCCAGGTGACACACTGATGGCAACCTAGGGGGAGACCCTGAATTGGAAGCATCCAGCTGAGCTGCACTTGGATTCTTGGCCCACAGAAACCATGAGATAATAAATGATTATTGTTTTAAGCCAAAAATATATATATATTTGCATGTACGTAAACACACAGATACATACACAAATGTATTTTGGATGAGTAAGAACAAGAGAAATTAAAAATTAGGGTGTTGGTACTCACTCTTAATAGTACCCATTGATTTTTTTTTTCCCTCTAGCATTTTCCGTGCTGTGAACAGGGAGTGTGTGTGTTACTGTTCATAAATTCAAAACGGGAAAAATGAGCTCAGCCGTATTGCACTGTGCCACTGAATGCCAGGTCCCTCCTCTTGGGTTTCCTTCCTCATGTTGTTGACATATAACTCCGATGGTTTTAGCCATAGCTGCCTGGGTTTCCCCATTCCACAGCCTTCCTTAGGGTATAGCCCAAAGGCCTTAGCCCTGGCTCCCATTTCGCAGTGTGTATGTGTGTGCCACTTAGGGGATCCATCACATTACCCAGCAGTTTCCTCCATACTTCAAGTGTGGGGCTAAGGTAGGAGCAAAGGACCTGAGAGGGAATTTGTCCCCACATATTAGCTAGAACAAAGCCTGAGCCAGAGGTTGGTGACACTGAAATAATTGGAGGTAAGAGCTGTAAGGACATTAAGATAAATTTTTGACATAAAAATGTAGGCTGTTTCATAAAAGGTTGCAGTGACAATAGGTTATAGTGACAGCTTTTCAACAACTGTATAACCCTCCAGATGGAAAGGAATTCAGCTTAATGAATTATGGGCCGTCTGGATAACACAGCATCCTTTTATAGGCATAGATCTAAGGAAAGAATAAAGTTATTCAGACTGGCCCGTATTAAATTACATTATTGTTAAAACATGGAGTAGAGAACGAGTGAAAAGAATTAAAGGCTTACACTCAGCTACTGAGGCTGAAAGGCCTTGGTCTTCCAACCTGGGCACTGGGTGTTCACAGCCTCATTCTCTGGCCTAATGAGCATCTTTGTCAGCTGAACTCTGAGGCGGAACATCCACTCTCAGCTGGCATGGCTCCCAGGCCCTTCCCTATGAAGCGGGCGTTGTTCTCTAGCCAGCTCAGTTGTTTGCTCAGTTTTACCCTTTGGGTAATCGCTTCCACTGCTGGATGAGACATGCGGGACCCTTTCTTAAGTGGGATGTTCTCTAGATGGAACAATCCTGCCCAGAAAGAAGGAAGCTCACAGAAGGGATGGAGACCCATCAGGCTGGGAGATAGAAAAGGCCTGACTCCCACAGAACCTTTCTGCCAGAGTCTACCCTTTGCCTTGGATCAGGTCCTTGTCACTGAGTCAGAGAGCAGAAGAAGCCTCCCCAGATTCTATCCACCCTTACGTAGCTAAAAATATTAACAGCCACAGCAAGGGGCGGCTTTTACTGATGTCTAGAGTTCATCTGGGAATCCCTGGGTAGTCCAAACAGTTAATGCTTTTGGCTGCTAACTGAAAAGTGAGTGGTTCAAGTCTACCCAGAGGCACCTTGGAAGAAAGACCTGGCAGTCTACTGCGAAAAAAATCAGCCATTGAAAACCCTATGAAGCACAGTTCTACTCTGACATACAAGGGGCCACCATGAGTCAGAACTGACTCCGCCGCAGCTGGAACAATGCCTCTGAAACGGCACTAAGCACTTCGCCAGTGTAATCTCATATAAGCCTCAAAACAGCCCCATGAGGTAAGTATTATTACTCCCATTTTATAGATAAGAAAACTGAGGCCTATAGCAGTTAACTTACAGCCAGCAAATGTTCAAACTGTGTAGAGGTCAAATTTGGTTATTTCTGACTTCCGCGTCTAGACTCTTGATTACTACGTTGTTTTGACCCATGAACATTCACATGCTCAAAAATTGGGGGGGAAAAAAGCATCACAAAAGGGGAGAACTTATAAACACCTTGTAGGGCCGTTGAGGGCCTCAGTGAGTGGGGATGCAAGGTTTGTTCAGCAGATTCATACACATTTTAAGTGGGATTCTGTTAGAGGTAAAGTATTGTTGAGAGTAAAATGTCCCAGCTCAGTGATTTTATTCTGGCTGTGTGAATTTATATTCAGAATTTACTAATGGCAGTTAAATGAGATGAAGTAATTTGTGTGGCTGTAAGGGAGCAAAATTCCACTCTGGAGCAGGCATATATGTTCAAGCCTCCCCTCACAATGGCCAGCCCCTAAAAGGCACCATGCTGGTTTGTCACAAGAAGACACTGGCAAGTCTGGGGTCTTATTAAATCATGCTTGTGGTTGTGGGAGTCCCTGGAGGTGCAGACGGCTCACCCACTCGGCTGCTAACTGAAAGATTGGTGGTTCAAGTTCACCAGAGGCACCTCGGAAGAAAGGCCTGGTCATCTGCTCCTGAAACAGCAGCCATTGCTGTGGAGCAGTTCCACTCCGACACACGTGGCGTCGCCGTGAGTCAGAGTTGATTCCAAAGGAACTGTTTGTGGTTGTGGATGAGCACCTCCGGGGTCCCTGCCCTCAGATAAGGGCAGGCCCTTTAGAGACCACCTCACACCCCAAGTTGGGGATTTAGGACCAAGCCAGTCTCTGTGAGAGCTGAGCTGTGTTCCCCATCGCCTTCTGATTTCCTTCCACCTTCTACAGTTCTGGAACGAGAACAGGCTCCTTCAGGTAAGACCTCTGGAGTGTGCGGTATCTGCTGTTAGCACTAAGATGCCTGCTGAAAAACAGGCACCTCCCACAAACCCTGCATCTTTGGTTGCCTTATCCTCAGCTTAGCCCATCATGCCAGCCAACTTAGACTTGCCTGATAACTTGCCTATGTGGTCTTCACGGATTTCCATCCTATATCCTAACAGGCCGCTGTCTTTCCCTGACCTCTCACAGGGCCAAGCCATGGCAGATGCACAGCCACTCCCTGCACAGTGTTGGATACATGTGGGGCTCGGTTAACAGCCTCTGCTTGGCGTCACGCTATGAAAGAAACTCTTGGGGCCCTGGGTTGAGAAGAAAGTGAATGGCCAGGACCCAGGCAGAGTGGATGGAGTAGTGGCCATAGCAGTCACAGACCTGGAGAAACCCACTCACTTGATGACACGGGAAACAGCAAGCATCCATGAGTGTGGCCTTGGTCCTCCTGCATCTTGGGTGAACACGGGATGTCTGCCCCTTGGGAGTTTCCAAGAAGCTTGCTGTATTAGTTGTCCAGTGCTGCTGTAACAAATACCACAAGTGGATGGCATTAACAAAGAGAAATTTCCTCTGTCACAGTCTGGTAGGCTAGAAGTCTGAATTCAGGGTACCGGCTCCAGGGGAAGGCTTTCTCTCTCTGTCAGCTCTGGTGGAAGGGCCTTGTCATCAATCTTCCCCTGGTCTAGGAGTTTCCCAGCTCAGCCACCCCTGGTCCGAAGGACATGCTTGCTCCCGGCGCTGCTTTCTTGGTGATAGGAGGTCCCCCTCCTCAGTACTCACTTCTCTCTTTTGTATCTCAAAAGAGATTGACTCAAGATACAACCTAATCCTGTAGATTGAGTTCTGCCTCATTAACATAACTGCCTGTAATCCTGCCTTATTAGATCACAAATTGGTAGACAACCACACAATACTGGGGATCATGGCCTAGCCATTTGACACACATTTCTGGGGGACACAATACAATCCGTAACACTTGCTACCAAAAAAAAAAACCAAACTAGTTGCCATTGAGTTGATTCCAACTCATAACAACCCCATGTGTGTCAGAGTAGAACTGCACTACACAGGCTTTCAGTGGCTGACTTTTCAGAGATTGCCAGGCCTTTCTTCCAAGGCAGCTCTGGGTGGACTAGAAGCACCAATCTTTTGGTTAGTAGCTAAGCACTAAGTAAATTTGGACACAACCAGAGTGCAGGGTGCATGGCCTTTTCCTCCTAGCAGACCAAAGGACAGTTGTGCTGGTCAGTTAGATGTGACATCTGTCCCTGTGTCTCCTGAAGCATCTCCTGAGTCATCTGCCCCCTCCACCCAGCCCCAGAGCCTGACCCAGTCAGGCGTGTCACATTACCCTTTCTCCTTGGGCTTTTCTTAGTAACAGCATTGGCTGCGGCTGCTACACAGAGACCTCCTGGAGACATTCTGTCCTGGTCCACCCAAAGGCTGACCCTGAGTCAGCATATCCACCCCACTGGAAATCCCCCTCCTCACCCTGCCCTGGGGTCCTGCTGACAGGCAGCCCATGTGAGGTCAATGGGGTATCTTTAGAAAACTACAAGCAGGGCCAGAAAAGCCATGGCCTGGCTTGTAAGCAGGTGAATGACCCCTCCCAGCTAAGGGGCAGCTCCACACAGCTGTTCAAAGTGTAAATGCTTACTTAAACTTGGGTCTTCTCTCCCGAGAATCTGATTTCTGGGTCTCAGGGAATGACCTGCAGTTGTGTGATGCTAGATCTCAGGGGCTAAACAGGCCTGGCCCCTGGGGACTCCACCCCATTGGCTCAGAGGGATCGGGAAGCTGGAAAGGATCTGCCCAGCCTGGGCCAGCTTGGACTTCCCAGCAATTCCGCAACCTCGTGGGCCCCTCTGATTTCTTAGGAAAAGACATCTTATCTTTTGCCAATCTGTGAACAAGTCACTGAATGTGGGGTGAGCAGCCCAGTTCTGGGTAGTCTGAGCTGAAAAAAAAAGCTGAGAGTACAGATAAATAGCGCCTCTTCTCAGGATAAGTCAAGGTCATGACAGTAACTCTCCCCGCCACCCAACCCCGGGCAAGCAAGGGCTTAAGAGAGTGGTTCAGGGTCAGAGGTGAAGGTAGACAGAATTGTCAGGGCCTTGGAACAATACGGAGCTGCCCACACTGTATGTGCTTCATCGACTGCTGCCCTGAGCTCCTGGTAGTGATGTTTGGCCAGAAAAGGAAGCCTGAGGTGGGGCCTCAACCCTAAGTCCTTATTCATCTCCTCAGGGGTAGCTGGACCCCCACCTGCAACGAGCAATCAAGGAGTTTCCTGAGCTGGACACGAGGGCTAGGAGGGAGGTGGTCAGGTATCACCAGCAGGACGGGAAGTGTGCCCTGAAAAAGTCAGCCTGGCCCAGGGCTGCTGAATTCTCAGAAAACCACTGGCTGGCCCTGAGCTCCATGCCTGAGGCCAAACACCTGGGATTCCAGAGCTGAAGGACCCTCAGATGTCCCCTACCCAGCCACTCACTTTACAGATGGGGTCTGAGGCCCAGGCCTTTTGAAAGAAAAAAGAACCTCCCTCTGGTGAATTTGCTGAGAGAGGAAGATGGAGGAGGTGCGGCCAGGGAAGAACATCCCTTCCCTGGTGCTGAAGTGTTCGATGAACCTGCTAGAGTCCAAGGAAGCCACAGGAACACATACGAGTCCACACCCTACTCCTAAAAGTGTGCCAGGCCCCATGGAGCAGCTGACCACCAGGGAGCCTGGTATGCTCATTATCAGAGGCCCTGACGTATCAGCACTCACGGTCTAGAGGAAAATGGAGCCTGCGCTCAGCTCGTCACTGAACAAAACTCTAAGCTCAGTACAGGAATGGTTCTTGTGGGCTTCCCCCTGGTCTCCCTAGAATTGTTCCTGTCCCATCTCCTACTGGGGGCATGTGCCCAGAGGAGGTCTCTGGGTTTGAAGTGAGGTGGCTGTGACACTATGAAGTCAATTCCCTGGACTCAGGCCTTGGTGCCAGGTAGCAGCCCTATTGTGGGCCTGTATGCAGCATCTGGACTGAGGATCCTTGGATAGCTGGAAGACTATTTCTCCTCTTCATAACTGAGGCAGTGGCCACCAGTTACAGGGCCTGCTGATAAGTGGTCGCATTGGGACTCAGGTGTCACCGGAGGAAAGAACTGACAATGATGAAAGTGGCAAATTTCCTGGGAGACAGTGTCCCTTCCAGGCAGTAGTAAGAGCCCTGGAGGTGGACGCTGAGAGCTTTTCCTTCTGGTCCTGACACTGAATGTGCCTTGAGGACTCAGGCCCCTGGAGCACTCGGTGCCCATCTGCAAAATGGAAAAACCAAGTCACTTTGGGTCACCATAAATATACATATATATATATATATATATGCAAGAGGCGGAGGATGAGAACAGAAAGGAAAATGCTAAAATATGTGTGAACTCTACCCATCCTTATGAAGTTAGAGAGGACCCTTCCTTGAAAGGGCCTCCTCCTCTCTGCCCTTGTTAGCATGAGATCCCTGTCTTGACCTTGTTCCCCTGCCCTCAGCCAGGGCTACAGCCAAGCCTGGTAAGCAATTGCGCTTTCAGCCATTTGCAGAAGGCAGGGCAAGGCCCTCTGATGATGAAGCAGGAAGGTGCTACAGGATGGTCAGCTGAGGCTCCTGCCCTGACCTGTCACCTCCTTTAGTAAGACCTGGAGTAAGTCCTCAACCACTAGGAGGGCAACATGCCCTGTTTCTTGTTGGATGACTTCCATGTTGTGCTTGAGACACTTCTGAAGGAGGTCCCAGGGGACCAGACAGGGCCCTTCACAGAACGTGGTCCCTGGCTTCAAGGGACTGCTGCATTATGAAGGACAATGTGGAAAGAGCCTTCACTCTTGAGCGTCTCTCAGTGCTTGTTGAGATATAAAGTAGATAATGGTCATGTTTTCAGAAAATGTAAATCTTTTCTGATTAGACTGCCCATGCAAATTGGCACAGATCCTATCTTCTGGGCTGGAATGAAAGAGGAGCTGTAATAAAAGCAGAAAAATTATCCAGAAACTTCCTTCTTCTCAAATACTAAAGCACTGAGAAATCCTACCAAATCTTCTTTGGGAACTGAGAAAACCTTTCTTGAAGGTCAAGTTAGAGTATGAGAGGGTAAGGGTCAATGGGTGCATAGGTGTAAGGAGGGAGGAAGGAAGACAGAAAGAGAGATTGATTGATTCCAGAACATTCTTTAGAGACTGCCTTATGAAGGTGGAGCAGGCAGAGGCCGAGCTGCAAAACTGGGCCTTGCACACTTTAGGTGCTCAGGAAGGGTACAAGGCCTTTTCCTCTGGCAGGCTCTGCAGCAAGGTGCAGGGGTCTCAGTGACCACATTTGTTTTGTGTCCCCTTGTGTATACGAGATGCCCCATTCTTAACGATTTTTGTCACTGCTTTTCCTTTTTTTTTTTTTTTCCATTAGCTGACTGTTGATTCAGTTTAGTTGCTAGGCCTGAGGCCCTGTGTTAGGCACTACCTGAGTGCATCTTAAGGGCTCCACCCGAAATTCTGTGTTCAAGTTGTCATCCTGACCAATTTAACAATTGAAGATCCACTTTATGAAATTCCTTTTCTTGTAAAACACAATTAGTAGTTTTAACATCCTGAGGCAGCAAATCATTCACAGCTTGCCGTGGGTTGGTTTTATCAGAGTTTTTCTCCTAAAGCCAAACTGAAGTAAGACGGAGGGGAAGAGGAACGCCCTGTGTGGGGGCCTGGGTGGCTGGGGCGGGGGGATGGGCGTGTCAGGGAGAGGAGGAGCTGAGCTCGCACTAAATGGCAGTCATTGTCTTAGTACCTTAGATGCCCAAAAGATGGTTAAAGTCCCACATTCGACAGATGAGGAGATGATGACTCAGAGAGCTCCAGGAAGTCCCTGGGTGGCGCAGGCGGTTAAGTGTTCAGCTACTAACCAAAAGGTTGGTTACCTTCTAGATCCACCTAGAGGTGCCTCAGAAGAAAGGCCTGGTAATCTACTTCTGAAAGGTCAGAACCAGAGAAAACTCTAGGGAGCAGTTCTAGTCTGCAACACATGAGATCGCCATGGTGTCGAGGTCAGCTCAATGGCTGGTTACACAGGTAGTCAGAGATTGGCCAGGGGTGAGAAAGGAGGTCCCTCAGACCCAGCACAGAATCTCTTCCCCCTGCCCTAGACTGGGAGGCAGTGGGGTTAAGAAAAGCAGGGGATGCAAAAAAGGGGCTGGGAGACTCCCAGGGGTCAACTTTGCTTTCTTGGTCTTAGACCAAATGGAAAAGTTCTTTTTACTTGATTATCTGATTATCTGTAAATCATATCTTATTATACATATACTTAGTGCCTCATTCTTTGCCATTAAGTCAATTCTGACTCATAGCGATCATATAGGACAGGGTAGAACTGCCCCATTGGGTTTCCAAAGAGCGGCTGGTAGATTTGAACTGCCGACATTTTGGTTAGCAGCCAAGCTCTTACCCACTGCTCCACCAAGGCTCCCTCATTCTTTAGAGGGCCTTGGAATTGTTTCTTTTGTAGGCAAGGCTCTGTGGTAACGTGAACAGCCATTTCCCCCAATTTATTTGTTTGGTCAATTTAGATTCTCACATATCCCGCTTCTACAAAAGGAAGCGGCTATAACCAGAGCCCAGAAATTTCTACGGGTCCTTGAGTGGACCCAGGGTGATGGGGGCAAATCAGCAGTTGGCCAAAAATGTCACCTTTCTGTGTCCACACAAAGACAGTAGCATCCACCTCCACCCCTGGTATCATGGGGGAGAAAACGTAGTGCACAGAAATAACTCGAAAGTGTTAGCACATACAAAAGGGAGTAAAACTGTGTCTGTAAACGTTAAAATAGCAGGATCTGCTTGTGAAGTTTTAGTCTTTCATTTTGTTTCGTCCTGAACGTATGGCGAGCTTATTGTCTGTACCAGGAGCTCCCACCCGCCCTGTGAGCTCTCTCCCCTGTTGCCCTGAATGCAGGCAAAACTTGCATTTTCATACATCCTTCTTTCCCAGGGAAACAGGAGTCTCCTTGGAGGTGGGGCCTGGTCTTCTTCCCCTTTGTCTTATCTTCAGTGCCCAGAATATCACAGGGGCTCAGAAAATGTTTGTTGTTTTGTTTTTATTCAAAGTTAGAGCTCTAATTCACAAAATACACACCTCACATGGAGTCAGGTAAATTCTTCCTTTAATTGAAATGCATTCATTTGGAGAGAGTGATGCTGATAGGAAGCAGATAACCGGAGAACTGGTGCTTTTCTGAGCACAGCGGGGGCCCCTCAGGATGTAAATTACAATATGGAGTGTTTAGATACCAAACCCACTGGGGGGTGGGGGGGCTGGATTATCCACTCTTACACGGAGCACTCAATACAAATCCCAACTCATATTAATTAAAAATTCTAAATCACACAATTGTTTGGGTTTTTTTCTGCAAATACTTTTATGCTCTGTTTTATTTATCACCATTAATAATAACAATAACGATAATAATAATAAAACTACTATGTGATTAAGGTGCAGATAAGCAATTAGGAAACAGAATACAGTATTTATGAGTTTATAGCAAGCCCCGCAGTAGGAACAGGAATAGAATAATTACAAAGGTTTGTCTGAGAGCTGGTTCCAAAGAATTCTCCGCTTGGGACTGGAGGTCAGTCGCTGGGTTCTATTTTATCTGTGACTCTGTTAACCTCTTCCCCTGACATCCATCATTTGGTCACTCATTCATCTGTCAAATATGTATGAAGTGTCTTGTATATGCTGGACAGTGTGCTAAATGCTGGCGATTCAATGGAAAATAGAACGGTCCCCACTCCCCAGCTCTGGGCGTGGTTACAGACAGGTATGCATCCTTTACAACAAGGTGTGATACAGCCCGCCTTGAAGGCCTTGAAGGTGGGTACTTCATGCTACTGAGCACCTGAAGGGGGCGCTCCTCCAGTCCAGAAGGGCCAAGGGAAGATTTCCCTGTGAGTATTTTGTCTAAACTGAGACCTAAAGAATGAATTGGGGCAATCCAGGTGAAAGCAGGCCAGTGTGGGAGAGAGTTCCCTAGAGAGACCCAGTGATGAAAAAGGGCTTAGTACCGCTGAGGACTAAAAAGCAGTACAATCTTTTTAGGAGGGAAGGGTAGTGGTCAGAGATGGGCTGGAGAGGACAGTTTGGACTGCATCCTGGAGGTATGGGGAGCCACAGAAAGGTTCCACTGAAAGAGTGATCAGATGTGCCCTTCAGAGTGTCCGCACTCACAGTGCACTTCACTGGCTGCCATGTGGGGTGATGAGACAGGAAGCAGGGCACCAGTGTGGAGACAGCTGTGGAAATGCATGAGAATGGGAGCCTAGACACAGGTAGGAGCAGCAACGGGGAAAAAGAAACAGTAGGAGCTGAGAAATACAGGCAGGTGGTAATAACAGCAGCAAATATTTAATGAACTCTTACTATATACCAGAGCCCTGGTGGCACAGTGGTTAAGAGCCAAAGGTCGGCAGTTCAAATCTACCAGTCACTCCTTTGAAATCCTATGGAGCAGTTCTGTCTTATAGGGTCATTATGAGTCAAAATTGACTTGACGGCCATGGATTTGGTTTGCTTTGGGGTTTACTATGTACCAGGCCCTGTAAAAAGCCAGTTGGCATCAAGTTGAACCTGACTCGTGGCTACCCCATGTGTGTCTGAGTAGAACTGTGCTCCACAGGGTTTTCAACAGTTGCTATTTTTGAAGTAGATTACTAGGCTTTCTTCTGAGGTGCCTCTAGGTAGACTTCAGCCTCTTTAGCAGCCGAGCAAGTTAACCATTTGTACCACCCAGGGATTGCCTCCAGGCCCTATAGTAAGTGCTTTATGTGTTCATTTGGTTTAATCTTTAAACAAAAGCTGGGGTAGAGTCTATTATCCCTATCTTATGGGTAAGGAAACTGAAACACAAAGAAGTTAAATAACTGACCCAAGACCACACCACTAATCTAAGTGGCAAATTTGAACCAGATTCCTGTTTGGGTTTGTACCCAGACTCCTGCTTGATTCCAGAGCCCATGGTCCTAACTATTACATTCAGTGACTTGGAAATGGGAGGTCTTGGTGGCGTAGTGGTTGAGTGCTACGGCCCTTAACCAAGAGGTCGGCAGTTCGAGTCCGCCAGGTGCTCCTTGGAAACTCTACGGGGCAGTTCTACTCTGTCCTGTAGGGTCACTATGAGTCGGAATCAACTCCACAGCAGTGGGCAGTAGGTGGTCACCCAGGTAGGAAGGGTAGGAAGGGTGGGCTGAGCAGGTAATTCCTTGGAAACTCTACGGGGCAGTTCTACTCTGTCCTGTAGGGTCACTATGAGTCGGAATCAACTCCACAGCAGTGGGCAGTAGGTGGTCACCCAGGTAGGAAGGGTAGGAAGGGTGGGCTGAGCAGGTAATTGTTCGTGTGACAAATACATTTCACAGTCCCTTGGGGCTCACGTGGTATCAGAAGTAGTGGAGACCTGTGATCCCCTGGCCAGCCCAGGAAAACCTTTCTCTCAACACTTGGAAATACAGCCCTTCAGCAGGGTGGTAGTTGGCTGGGCAAGGTAGGGGAGGTGTATACTCCCTCATTTTTTAACTTCCTGGGCCTATTAGCCCTATGGCCTGGCCTGAACTCCCAACCCGATTCTCGCTGTTACCTCAGTACTGAATTGCACCCTGATGCATCCGTTCTGGTGGACCTTAGAGAACCAATTGATTTCCCAGCTCCCCATCTTGTCACCGTCTGAGTAAGCTTTTGTGGTGAATCTGCTGGTTTCTGAGCAGTTTCACGGGCATTTTCTTCATCTTTTGCTTGAAATAAAGTCCATAAATGTGTCCTTTTGGAAGCTTGGGACAGAATGAGCTACGTGAAATGGCTAGTTTAAAAACATGATCAGTGCTTCAATTTTCCACTTCCCACAGGCCCTCCGTTTGCATTTGCCCTGTGGGATTTGTGTGCCTTCTGATCCTGAAATTCTCAGTTTCATCAGTCATCTGATGAGCACCTTGCTCCCTGTTACCACTCCAGTCTTGTCCTTGTGTAGGGCTTAGCCCTCAGACAGAAAACTAGCTCTGTGGAGTGGGGAAAAGTGCCCTGAAATGCTATTCAGAAGCCCTGGGTCCTGATTCTGTCCCAATTCACTATGGTAACTTGGCCGAAGTTGCCTTACTTCCTGGACGTCATGTGCCTCTTTAAAAATAGAATTGCAAATGCTTGTTGGGTAAATCTTTGTGGCAGTAAAGTCAGATGGTAGATGCGTGCATTCATTCAGCAAATATTTATTGAGCATCTATTATGTGGCAGGCAGAGCTCTCAGCGCTGTGGATATACCAGTGAACAGAACAGACAAAAATTGTCTCCTTCATGGAGTTTTCGTTCTAGCAGCTGGAAGGACAATGAAGAAAATAAGTAGTTAACATATATGTAATAAATGCTAGTGACTTCCACTTTTGAAAGTGGTAGACTAGGAAATTGTAGCCAATTCCTCTGCTGAGGAAAAGTAGAAAGGCAGACAACCTATTATAATTATCATCTTGAAGGCTGGGGAGGTAACAAGATAGTGGAAGAACTACCAGATCAGGATCTGGGGAAGGACAGAGGCTCTCAAAGGTGAGCCAGGTGTTTCTGGCTAGTTTTTCCCTGACTGCTAGTTCTGAAAGGACAGCTGAGAGCTGAGCAATACTTCTGGCGTCACTGCAGGGCTAGAGGGCCAGGACTGGAGCCCAGAGTCTGCCAAGGAGGGCAGTGGGGACTGGTGACCCCCTTCTAACCAACGCCCCCCCCCCCACTTGGTTTGGGATGGGACACTGAAGGGCTGCACACTGAGCCCCCTCAGGAATTGCCTCTAGCTTCAAATTGTTTCAATTTTTATATTAAGATGATCCCAGTTTGTTAGTACACCCAGGTGTCAGGCACAAGCAAACATCAATCATCTCTGAAGGAAGTTAACATCATCCTGGGCCTGAAATTATCTCTACAAGCAGTGCGCAAAGATAGTATCTGGAACACAATGAAAAATAACCAGACACAAGGAGACGGCGCAAACATACATAAGTAAAAACAACAGAAGATAGAAACAGAGACCCACAGGGGCTCCATATATTGGAGTTACCAGACATAGATTTTAAAATAGTCGAAGAGACCAAGACTCTGAAACATAATCAATTGGAGGTCCCTGAGGGTAAGTTGCCAAGCAGAAGCCCCACACAGGCCTCTGACCCCCAGGGCATAGTTCCCTGTTACCAAACTGCTGGAGAGGGTTATCCCGTGCTTTAGAAACAACCGTGGGTATAGGCGGCCACCACAGCATAAATCCAGGGGCATCTATGAGCTTTGCTTAACATCCCTATTGATGTATGGGTTTATTCAAAGTCAGGCACGGTTTGAAATCATGTTCTGCCTTAATAAAATTAGCAGAAAACTCAAGATATTTTTTCCAGTTCCTGGTGTTTGCAGTTGGTAACACAGTGGTTAGGAGCCTGGCTGCTAACCAATAGGTCGGCAGTCCAAATCCACCAGCCACACCTTGGAAACCCTATGGGGCAGTTCTACTCTGTCCTATAGGATCTCTGTGAGTTAGAATCAACTTGACGGCAACTAGCTTTGTTTTTTGTTTGTTTGTTTTAGTATTTGCCCCATGACCCATTGCCATTCAGTCAATTCCTACTCATTGCGACCCTATAGGACAGAGGAGGACTTCTCCATATGGTGTCCAAGGAGCACGTGGTGGATTTGAACTACTGACCTTTTGGTTAGCAGCCGTAGCCTTTAACCACTATGCCCTCAGGGTTTCCTTAGTGTTTGCAGTTACTATGTTTTCAGTAGCATGATGGCACACGTTTGGAGGAGCTACCCCTCCCTCGGGCGGCCTCTGCTTCCTGAGCAGTTAGGGCCAGGCCAATCTCACTGAGGTCTGTGCACCCACAGAAGCCTTGCTCGTGTCGCGTGAAGCAGAGACCCTGCATGTCCAGGGCCTTTCTCTACTGGATTTAGCTCTGAGAGTTGCCTTGTTGAAAGAGGTGTTGTTGCCAGAAAGGTCCCGGGCGCTATGCACACAGCGCTTCCTGTAGCAGTGGACATGAGCAGAGAGGCCCAGCAGAGGCCTGGCAGCTAAGCTCGGAGGGCCTGCACACCTGGTGCTGGAGCAGAAGAGAGCTGCTGAGGCTGTACTTTCTTTGGGCCGCCCACCCCAGCGCTGCTCCTCGGAGCAAACCCATTATTCCATTCTCGGTGGCTTCAGGAAACCCTGGTGGCGTAGTGGTTAAGTGCTACAGCTGCTAACCAAAAGGTCGGCAGTTCGAATTTGCCAGGCGCTCCTTGGAAACTCTATGAGGCAGTTCTACTCTGTCCTATAGGGTCGCTATGAGTCGGAATTGACTCGACGGCAGTGGGTTTTGGGTTAGGTGGCTTCATATCCACATGTACCTGCACGCTCTTCATTTGCAGCCAAATGGTTAAGCACTTATCAGGGTCACTGCCTGGACACAGTGTGTGCCGCAACTTTGGGATTAAAAGAAAGCGGCCAGGCGGGTGGGATTGGGAGACACCCGCTCTCGGCACCCAGCGCAGCCCTCCCTCTCTGTTCAGCACACACACACTGCTCATTTCTGCCCTCCTGCAGCAGCCGTCCCACCCGTGCTCCGGGCTCATCAGGACTCACCTCTGCTGCTCTGTGGGGACTCGAGCTCACAGTAGCCTTTGCTATTCCAGGCCTGGTGTCCTCCATTCCTCCTCCAGAGGGCTCTTAAGGGTCAGCCACCTGGGGGCTAGGGGAGAACGACCTCGAGGGACCTGTGAGCCTGGCCTGCAGTGGGGACCTCTCCACTCCTGTCACCCCCCCAACATCCCTCTTAGTTTCCTAGTGCAGTTAGAAATAGCCGAAGTGGGTGGATTTTAGGAACGGAAGTTTGTTTTCTCACCGTTTAGGAGACTAGAATTCAAGCTGTGGTTCTAGGGTAAGGTCCTTTGTTGCTCTGAGGAAAGATTATTGTCTTTCGGCTTCTGTAACCCCTGCATGCCTCAGTGACTTGGTGATCCCCATGTGTGCCTCTGTCTTCCTGGTTAGTGCTCGCTCCACCCTGTGTCTCTGCTGCTCTTTATATCACTCAGAGGGCGTGAGGTTTACCACACACCCTACCCTGATTATGGCCTCATTAACATACCAAAGAACCCCCTACTCAGAAGTAGGATTACATCCACAAGTACCCAAAACCCACTGCCATGGAGTGGATTCCAGCTCATAAAAAAAAAAAAAAGCTCATAGTGACCCTATAATATAGGACAGAGCAAAACTACCTCATAGAGTTTCCAAGGAGCGCCTGGTGGACTTGAACTGCCGACCTTTTGGTTAGCAGCCATACCACTTAACCACTATGCCACCAGGGTTTCCTCTACAAGTATAGAGGTTAGGATTCCAACACATATTTTGGGGAGACACAATTCAATCCATAACAACTTACTTCCATCATCTGCCTGCCCCCCTCCCTGCAGTCCCCACAGCTGCTGGCCCCTGATCCTGTGCCCATCCCTAGGGAGCAGTCACCCTGCCCACCCCAACCTGGCCTCACTTCTTTTTTTGAGCCCTACAAAAAGTTCACAGCCAGACTGGGGTTCATTTTATCCTTCAGTTCCGTGACAGAAAAGCTGTGGAGGTTGTTGAAACCTTGTAACACTCATTTTACCTAAACTAACCTTTCTTAAGTTTGGGGAGAGAGGGAAAGGTGAGAGGAAGAAAATAAAAGCATGGCAATGGAACTTAAGGAGTGAGAGATTTACCAGCTCGAGAAATGCTGCCCGCTCCATTCTCTCGTCCTGCTGAAGAAAGGAGAGAGACGTCCCTTCTGGCCTTTTTTAAATCGAGATTTTATTAAAAAGAAGCTTAGTTTTAATCATCAACAAGCAATTCACAAAGACATTTTATAGAAAAAGGAGACTAATACCCCATTGCCATTGTTCTTTGAGGGCTGAATATGTGTCAGGCCCTGGTCGGTGAGGTTTGCCTAACCCATTGCCTGTAAGATTGATGTTTTTGTTGTTGCCGTAGAGTCAGAACAAAACATTGCCTGGTCCTGTGCCATCTTCACGATCGTTGGCATCTTTGAGGCCATTGTCGTAACTGTTCTGTTAATCCATTTCATTGAGGGTTTCCCTTATTTTCCATGACCCTCTACCAAACATGGTGCCCTTTTCTAGCAATTGGTCTTTCCTGATAGCTTGTCCAAAGTAAGGGAACCCTGGTGAAGTAGTGGTTAAGTGCTACGGCTGCTAACCAAAAGGTCGGCAGTTCAAATCTGCCAGGCGCTCCTTGGAAACTCTACCAGGCAGTTCTACTCTGTCCTATAAGGTCGCTATGAGTCGGAATCGACTCGACAGCAGTGGGTTTTTGGTTTTGTCCAAAGTAAGCAAGGTGAAGTCTCACCATCCTCGCTTCTAAGGAGCATTCTAGTTGTATTTCTTGAAGACCGATTTGTTTGATCTTCTGGCAGTCCGTGGTATGTTCAGTATTCTCCACCGAGGCCACAGTTCAAATGCATCAATTCTTCTTCTGTCTTCCTTTTTCGTTGTCTAGCTTTTACATACATATGAGGTGATCGAAAAGACCATGGATTGGGTCAGGCACACCTTAGTCATCAAAGTGACATCTTTGCTTTTTAGCACTTTAAAGAGGTCTTTTGTAGCAGATTTGTCCAATGCAATAATTTTGTTTGATTTCTTGCCTGCTGCTTCCACGGACAGCACTTTCTTGAGTACCAGCTAAAACCTAAATATATTCTGACTTCCAAACCAAAGGAAGGACCCAGGAGAATCTGTACGTTCTGTTTCTGTTCCCCGTTTCTGAGCTTTCTACCTGGGTTAGCACCGTTACCACTTGACAGCGTGTTTGCCCAGCCCAGTTTGAATTGTATGCTAGTGATATACACATATTCTCGTGAAAATATGAACGCACTTTTATTTCCTGAAAGTGAATGAAGCCTTTCACTGGCCGGAAGCATTTCCATTCTTCTGCCTTCCATCTCCTCCTCTCTGCTAGCTTTGATTGTCCTTATGAAGCTTTCGTAGTAATAACTCATTTTGCTTTCCCTCTGTAAGGCCGGCTTTGGCAAGGCTCGGCCTCTGCTCGGTGCTCGCAGCACCAAGGGGGGAAAGGGAAAGAAAAGGCATTCCAGGCAGGACTTGTTATTGCTGTGGAAACAGTCGGTACAATTTTCCAGGATGTTGTACTAATAGGGGAAGGCTGTTTCTTGGAAAATATTGCCTTCAAATACTGTGACTCTTTTTCAGGTTATATAAAAGGGCATTAGCCAAACACGTGGAAATTTAGCTGCTTCCAAAAAAAAAAAATTTTTTTTTTCTTTCTTGGGAGTGTAAACTGTGGGTGGACGGGCTACAGTGCACCTCCAGCAGCTGCCACGCAGAATAAAAATTGGCTTCGGTTACCGTCCTCATCAGCCCTCAGTCTGGATAATACCAGCAGTACTAAAGGTTACGGCGTTTTCTATGACATATTGCCGCTTCAGAGAGTATTAAAGATGTTTGGAATCTCTTTTTTAGGAATCCTGAAAGCACCAGTGGAACATTTTTGATGTTGTGGGTAATACATAAAGTAGCAGCTTGAGAAGGCTGCGGCCTGAGAGGTACCCCGGGGTGCTAGAAACACAGAAGACCCTGCCCACTGTAGTTATAACAGTTAGGAAGCAACCTAGGCAGAGCATATGCCGAGGTGTGGAGCAGATGTGACTGCGAAGAAGTAGCGTTATTCTTTTTATTTGCTGGGGGCTGAAGAGAGACAGAGAGAGGCAAACAGTGTGCCTCCAGGGAATGGGCAGTATTTATTTGGAAGGGAGAGCCAGAGGAGAAGTTCTGTCATCATGGAAGGAATTCTCAAACCCTGCTTAGTATTCTTCTTCTTCTTTTTTTTTTTTTCCCTTGCCTGGCCTTTTGGGTACCCAGAGTGCAGATTTGTATCAAAATTGCAGCAAAAGGTGATACAGTTGTGGAAGCTGCAGTAGATGGCATTAATTAAGCAGGGATTAAAATATTAAAGTCTTTCCTGAATCCATAACCTGAGTGGATCTACTGTGTCCTCTATCAGAATAAAGAGCCAGCAAATCCCCAGAGTATTCAGAATGAGGCCAGTGGCTCCAGAAAGCTCTCCAGCCACACCCCTTGCTAGGAGAATCAGAGGCCATAACTGTGGGAACAGAAATCAGGAGATGGTGATGGGAGTCGAAGTGAAATTGTGGACAGCCCCGGCTTTTGTTACCTGCCTCTTACCTGCTGCCTCCTGCCCGGGATGCTCCTTTGCAAAGTAAAGGGCCCAGGCAGAGTTAGCCTGAAACCCAGACTAACTCCAGGCCCCGGCCTTCCCAGTGGTAAGCCTAGGAGCCTGCTGGTCCTGCTGAGCTCCTGGAAATAAAACCTGAAAGTAAACCAAGAGCTGTGGAAGCCCTTTTACTACGATTCAGACTCAGGTCCATGGAGGAGCCCCTCCCACACCCTCAGAATTACCATGGTGGAAAAAAGAACCGCATCTATACAAGAGCTCTGACCTGCCCACTGTGTGTGTACAGGGTCTCCACTCTGGGGCTTCTTGCCTGCTACTTACCTGACCTAGACCAAAGCTCGTGGCTGGTGGGAGACGAGCAGCCAGACCCAAGTCCAGCAACTGCAGGCTCCTCACAGCCCAGGGAAGGGCAGCCTGTCTCTTGTAGGTGAGAGGTTCGCGCCAGAACCCCTGACCCTTGCATCTTCCTCCCTGCCGCTTCAACTTCTAGACTTGATGACTGCCGCTCTGTTCACCCCCTGCTAGAAGGTAAAGGAAAATGCAAATTAAATGCTTTCAAAATACCGAGGTGTGTTATTTACCCGCAGCACCTGGGGCTCTGAGCCTAGCGTGCTGCATCTGAGAGCTAGGACCTGCTTCCCCTACTGTATGGAGTGCCTGGTGTCTGGTCCGCGTCTGGGCCCCTGGGGACATTTTGCAGGTGGTGGGTGCTCTCCAAGGGGCCTAGGGAATGGAGAGGAATGGATTAGGAAAGTGGGTTCCCTCCTGCATAGGCCATGGCTACGCCTGAATCCAACCTCCCTGCAGTAAGAGGCACAGGCATTGTTTTTGGAAAATCAGGTCCCAGTGTGTGGAAGTGGAGCAGGGCTTGCTCTGTGATGACAGAAGAGATTATGGTCTACAAATATGAACTGACAGCTGGGACACGGAGCACAGAAGGGAAGCCGCCTCACCTTTGATAAAAAATCAATGCCTGGTGTCCAGACTCCTTATTGACAGCTTGATTATAAAGGACTAGAAACTTGCTTCTCCCTGGAATCGCACCAGGAAAAGGGAGATGGAGGCATTTCTGGGACCTTGGTGAAGCCAGCAACTGCATTAAGTCCACATGGCCCCACCCCATGCCCTCTGCACATCTTGGAGAAGCTTCTCTTTTAAGGCTTCAATCCTACCTCAAACTTTCACTGAGCACCTACTATGTGCCAGGCCCTACCCAGGAGATGAGAATGGTCTCAACTTCAAGGAATTCAGTCTAGTTGGGGAGGCAGAAGGGCAAATAGGAATTACAATCCAGTTATACAGAGACACCATGGGATGTGTTGGAGACTGGAGACGTATCTGATTGGGCCAGGAAGGGAGTGGCTCAGGGGAGGCTTCTCCAAGGAGATGATGCCTGAGCTTTGTCTTCCAGGATAGGGTAGTTAGCGTTGGTCAGGGTAGGCCCAGAGAGTAAGGCTGTAGCCAAAGCTTGGAGATAGGAAGCGGCGAATCAGGCACGAGAGTGCTGGTGGAAAGGACAGTACGCGCAAGATGGTGAGAGATGGTGCCGGGAGACCCAGGAGCCAAGTCCACGGCACTTTGGGAACCGCATTAGGGAGTTTGGACTTGAACCCTTAGACTATGGGATTGGAGGGACTGGCTGCAACACACAGGACAGATTAGGATTGACACACAGGTGCCAGGGAGACCTGCTGTAAGGCAGATGTGAAGGGACACGGTGGCAAGGGCTGTTTGGAGAAATATTTAGGGGAGCACCAGCAAGGTGCCAATGGGTGGGTGTGTGGTAGGAGGGAGAAGGCACAGTTAAGCTGAGTCCCGGGCTCCTGCTTTAGGTCACGGGCAAGCAGTGGGGCTAGCCCTACAGCAGAGGGACAGGCTGGGGTGGGAGGAGGAGAGGACACACTGAGTTTGAGGCTCAGGCAGAACATCTAAGTGGAGATGTCTGCATATATGCACTCTGGAATTTAAGGGTGACAAAGATTTGGTCATTAGGTGATAACTAAGTCCAGAAATGTGAGCAGGATCCTCTCCAGGTGCAGGAGAAGTAAACATGAGAAGAATATTCTAGAACCCTGAGGAGCACCAACACTTAAAGAGAGAAGACTGAGCCCACAGAGACCACACAGTGAGGAGAGCTGCGGCATCCTGCAGGCAGACACTGCTGTCAGTCTGCTGGGCCCCTTCTACCTACAAGGGCAAACCCGCACGAGAAACCAGATGTCTATCAGTCCAAGCAGCCAGTGGGACCACCTTAAATGGTGCTCAGCTCGGCGGCAGCAGCAGTGCCCACCAACAGCTGCGTCAGAGGGTAGAGAGTGCTGCAGCAGTGGGCCATCACCAGCATTTGCCTTCTTGCAAAGCATCTGGTTCTTAGTTCTCAGTTGCCACTCAGCAGCAGCAGCCGAAACCAGTATAAACCAGTTGCCAGGGCGTTGACTCTGACTCAGAGCTACCCCACGCATGTCAGAGCAGAACTGTGTTCCACAGGGTTCTCGGTGGCTGAGGGTCACTATGGGTCGGAATCGACTCGACGGCAGTGGGTTTTGGTGTTCTGGATCTTTCGGAAGTAGATCACCAGGCCTTTCTTCCAAGACACCTCTGGGTGGACTTGAACCTCCAACCTTCTGTTACCAGCTCAGCATTAACCATTTGCAGCACCCAGGGGCTCCAGCAGCAGCTGCAGAATGCTTTAAAACAGAGTTCAGGCCCCTCCTCAGCCTACCCGAATGAAACCCTCCAGGTAAAAAATGGCTAAGACCCGCTATTGTTTTCCAGATACTCGTTTTTTGTTTGTTTTTAATAATTTATTTTACTTTTTGTTGTTGTTGAAAATATTTATAGCAGAGCATACACCAGTTCAACAATGTCTATGTGTACATTTAGTTCAGTGACATTGGTTGCATTCTTCAAGTCGTGCAACCATTTTCACCCTTTTCCGTATTGGTCGTCCCCTCTGAACATAAACTTACTGTCGCCATCCAGCAGCTCATTTTTCAAATGAGGCCCAGAGGGGAGCAGGTGTTGTCCCAGGTTACCCAGAGCCCAAGACTCCAGAATCCCCATCTGTCGCCCTCATGGGAAGCTTGGCAGAGGGCTGAAGAGGAAGCAGCCCAAGCAGACATCGGGAGCATCAGGGAGGAGGGGGTGAGCCCAGTTCTGATGCTAATAGGACAGATTCCTCCAGGCTATGAAATGTGCAGACCAGAAAGAACTTGCAAATGCTGAGCCCCCCAGGAGAACAAGTGGGGGCATCAATATGTTTCAAGAGAGAAGTAAGGGAGAGAAGGAGCTGCCAAAATAGTGTGTATCAGAAAGGCCTCCTCTCCACTTTTAGATTGCTACCAGACAAGCTGTCTGACGCACACTGACGTTGAACCAGCCCTTGGCGGGGGTGGCAGGGCACAAAATAGACCCTCTTCATTCTGGAGCTTCCACAACCTGGTAATGCCTAAACCTCAAAATGAGCCCCAAAATGATTTCACTCCGAGGTGGTTAAATGAACTCGTGTTATCCAGGGCTGGGAACAGGGAGTGGCCCCAGCACATCCCCAGAGGCTGGAGGCTCAGCAGAGGTCCCAGGGATTGGGGAGGGAACTGGCTGTCAGCACCGAAACCAAAAAGCCAAGGCAGTTGCCATAAAGTCAGTTGCAACTCATGGCCACCCAATGTGTGTCAGAGTATGACTGTGCTCCCTAGGGTTTTCAATGACTGATTGTTCAGAAATAGATCACCAGGCCTTTCTTTCAAGGCATCTCAGTTAGCAGCTGAGTGTGTTAACCGTCTGCACCATCCAGGAACTCCTGGCTGTAAGCACATACGAAGGCAAATGTACACAGTGTGTAACAACTAGTGTCTGTACTGTTGTGTGTAAGCATGTGTGAGAAGTGCATATGTGAGATGTGTGGCCCTTGGTGTGCTGGGGAGTGTGTCTTATGTGTGTAAACGTGGCCAAGAACAAATACATATGGGAGAAAGTCCCTACAAAAGGCAGATTCTCAGTGGCTCCCTTGGTAAGCACCTCAGCGTGCAGGGAGTCGACCAGGCACTTTTTATACACATTCTTACCTACGCCCCTTGTCAGGCCTGGGAAGGAGGGGACTGACTATAACTCTTATTGTGCAGATGAGAAAACTGAGGCTCAGAGACATGACATCCTTGCCTGTGGCCACTCAGGTAATGAAGAAGGACCAGGGACTTAAACCTCCTTACTCCTGACACTCCTTTGTTTGGACCTCCAAAGGCATCGTGCTCCCTGTGTCCAGAACAGCCCATCATCCCCTCCTCTCACCCACACCACTCCTCCTGCCGAACTCCTGCGTGATCATCTGGACTCAGCCCCCTCCTCCAGGCAGTCTTCCCTGACCCACATCCTGGCACCCTCTCCTCTCAGTGCTTGATCACTCTGGGTGACACCTTTTTACCTGTCTCCCCACCAATCTGACCTCACAAGAGGGCAGAGCCCTGTCCTACTCCAGTCATAGTCCTACCTGTGGTGCATGGCACCCCCTGCCTGGAATGCCAGGTCTCGTCCTTCAGGGCCCAGCTCAAGGCCCACCTCCTCATGCCTCCGTTCAGCAGATCTCTGCCAGTGCTTACTGCATGCCAGACAAGAAGCCAGCTGTCTGGATGGGTAATAATAGCAAGAATAGCTTCCACATGTGGCTCCCACTGTGTTCTAGGCAGGATTCTGCTACACATATTATTCAGAATCCTATGATGTGGGTACTAGAATTATCTCTATTTTGAGGGTGAGGAAAGGAGGGCATGGAGAGGTCAATTAGCTTGCCCCAAATCACCACACCTGTAAGTGGCAGAGCATGGATTTGAACCAGACAGCCCAGCTCCAGAGCCCTGCTCCTAACTACCACCCTATGATGAAAAGCCTAGTCTTTTCTCAGGAGCTGGCAGTCTGCTGGGCGTTATAAACTGTGCAAAGTGACGTGAGATGGGATGCGGGCCAGTCACAGGTGGATGCTGGGGAGGATGCCATCCCACCCTCACCTCAGGCCTCAGACAGGACGTCAGAGTCACACAAGGTGGTCTGGCAACAGCTGGTCTGTGAGCTGTTTTGTCTGCCCTTCCCTCCGTGGAGACGCCTTCCCACTGTCGAGCACACCCTAGGCCCCGCTGGGCCTGCCCTCTGGTGCTGGGCACTCCCCCTGGCCCTTGAGTGCTGGCCTGTCCCCTGCGGTGGGGACCAGCCCCAGGCACCCTGCACCCAGGTTCACACAGTAGTGGGAGGGGCGGTCCACTGCCTGGGGAGCAATATGCTTGCCCGCCCCTTGTAGAGGGAACGGCTCTGTTTTCTCCCTCCTGTAATTGTTACCATCTGTTTCCTTCCATCATGTTTGTAGATGTTTTCTTGTTTTAAAACTGAAATGAGTCAGATTGGAAGCTGATTTAGGAAAAAGTGTCTGGGAGGGAAGCTCACGGTGGCCAGGATGGACTCTGTTTCGGAGCTGCCGGAGAAAAAAAAAATTGGAGGGTCATCGTGGGTGGAAGGTGTCTGCTAGCTCTTCTGGCTCCCTGGGGTGGGGGGTGTTGTGCCCCCACCCCCTGCCGGCAGCCCTGAGCAGATCAGAGCTATATGGGTTTGTGCAGAGTGTGTGCGTGTGTGGGGTTTGGTTGTGTGGGTTTGTGCAGGAGTGTGCATGTGTGTTTGGTTTTGTAAGTATGCAAGTACATGTGTGCACACGCATGTGCACGTGTGAATGTGTGTGCACACGTGAGTGTGTGTTGCTCCTGGGGTTGTGGAGCGTGGGTGGAGTGGGGAGTTTTGTGTTCAGAAGGAGACAGGCGCAGAAAGAGAGCTGCAGGTGGGCTGTGACCAAGGTCTAGGGTGGGGGTCCCCTCCCCCACCTCTGTTCTTGACTTGTATGTGTGACCTCAAGTGAATGGATAAACTAGTTCCCACTGAGCAATAAAAAGGAGTTTTGATGGCAGTACTGAACACAGATGAGGTTGAGTGAGGGGAGTGGGCTCAGTGAGGGTATTTATAGATGGGTATTCCAGAGAGAACAATTCCCAGGGGTGATTACGACCTTCTCTCCAGAAGCACATGACTGAGAATGTAACGATGACGGCCTGGAACTTCTATCTCTGGGGCACTTGTGACATTGACCTGCATTCTCATGCCTGCCCCCCGACTCCCGCCCCAGGGCTAAGCTTAGGGTTTCTCTGTGGGGCTGGAAGCCTTCGGTGTAGTGCTTGGATCAGGTATCAAGGCATCACTGGATGGGAATTCAGCTGCCATCTTACTCAGAGTTTTAAGCCAGTGTCTTATGATCTTTGTTTCCATATCACTCAAACCCCCACCCCCGCCACCCCACCCATTCTCCATCATAGAGACTCTCAGTTCCTGTTTTTATTTAAGCCCAAGAAAGGTACCCTAGGACTTTGACCCTTGCTGTCTGGGGCTGCAAGCCTAGCACAGCTCACAACACTCAGCTCGTAATTCAGATCCGCTGCCCTAGCTTTGGTCTCCTGGCTGAACAGCTGGGCCCCATAGGTTTGGTTTACGAATCAAGATCCAGCCTGCTTTGCACTCCTTTGTCCTTGATTATCCGTAAGCTGTAGGGGATTCTCTGGTCCCAGCCATCCAGAGAAAACGGGTATAGAAGGAAGACTCTTGAGCCTTTGGCACTGCATCCTTCTTGAAAAAGGCACCTTACTTTTCCCGCATTCTTGGGTTGCCTAATCCTAATAAGAGCTGCCATTTGCTGGACCCCTGCTTTGTCCCAGGTAATATGCTAGGCCCTGGAAATATGGGATTTTCATTCCTCCCTGGAATCAGTCTTTTGGAGAAGGAATTCTCATGCTTGTGTATAGATGAAGATTCAGGGTCTCAGAGAGATGAAGTGACTTGTGCAGGTCACAGGCAGGTTGGTGGTAGAGCAGGGCTCGAACCCAGACCTTCTTCTGACTGCCAGGCCAGCTCTGATCACTATGAGAAGTGGGGCACTTGAGCAGGGGGCAGCCTGACGAAGTGTGGAGCCGGCATCCCAACTGGGATTTTACCAGAAGTTCCTGGATCCTGCTTCTGCCCTTGCACCTTTGATCCCAAGCTTTCCATTCCTGAGAAGCCACCTGTGTGTGCTCTGCCAAACCACACGAGGCAAGGCGAGTAGCTCCCTTTACGTACTGTGATATTTAGGAGCAAGCGAAGGAAACTTCTCGTATCTGCATATTTAAGCGCTTTTATTAAGTGGAACAAGCTATTTCTGAACACGAGAGTGGCCAACAGCCTTAGAGGAAATTAAAATGAACCATGACAATGGAAAATTGCACAGGGGCACGGTGGATTCTCCGGAGATAAATACAACAAGCCTTTCAACAGCATTCGGGAAAGATAGAGATCGTGGAGATTATGTTGTGAGAGCAAAAAGGCAAACTGTGAGAGAAAAAAAAGCAAACCATCAGAAAATTAAAGCTCCAGCTAGTGGAAGGACCCACCAGTATGCTAGTTAGACCCATGGGTGTCTCTCTCCACTTAATACATCCCTGGGCTCTGGTGGACAAGGCCAAGCCAGAGATACAACAGGCAGAGACATGTCCACTCAGTTTAGCAGGCATTTTCTGAGCACCCACTGCCTGCATATTGTGAGGGAAACGGAGATGGACCCGCAGACCTTGCCCTCAGAGAGCTCTTGGACCTTGAGGGGTTTTATCTGGCACCTGCTAAGGGCTCAAAAGGTATTAGCTGTTATGATTATGATTCCTCCATTAGCCTGTGAGCCCCCTGAGGCCAGAGACTACTCATCTTTGTGTCTCCAACATGCATGATTGTGTCTCAGTAGTGGTAGGGTGGGTGAATGAATGAGTGAATGAGCAATACCGCTGAAGCCGATGAGCCCTGGCAGAGTGGGTGCAGAGAAGATGGAACTGTGGCAGCCAGGCAGCCCTGCATATGCAGAGAGGGGTCCACCATTGGTGGTGAAGACAAGTGGAGCCTCAGTCCAGGTGGTCTGGGCCTCTGTGAGGAAGGGTGTCACTGGAGGACAATTGTCTTTGATCAACTCTATTCATCCCAGGATTGTGGCAAGCAGCCTCAGAGGGAAAGCCATAGGCAGGCAGGAGCTAGGCCAGCGGCTGCTCCCTGCTCTTACAGAGCAGGGCCTGGGCCTTACTCTCCTCTCGTCACCCTCAACTCCCAGACGTGGGGTGGTGGCATACAGATGTCACTCTGGGGAAGTCCCATACTTATCTGTCTATACCAAAAAGGCCTGCTTCCTGACCTGCCTGCCCCCTTACACCACCTCTTAAAGATTTTACTACTTTCTATCTTGACTGGACCTCCAGGGAGCTAAGATAGAACCTGTCTGCCCCAGCAGGCTTCCTGACACCTGAAGAAATGGGCTGATGCCGAGTGATGTCATTTTCTTTAATAATAAAAAAAAAAACAAGAAAGAAATCTCTTAAACCACCTCAATTCTGAACTGAGGGGAGCTGTGCTGTGGCCAGAGGGAACGCCTCCCCCTCAGGGCCCTGCCTGTCCACACAGCATTCTCGCTACTGACCTCATTACAGAGTCTGAGCAGGTAGAAAGCAGAGAGCAAGCCAGGGAGCTGGGAAAACGTAAACTGAGTTCCTCGTTCTGGAATGTTCCACCAGCAGGTCTAATCATCCCCACCGAGCCACGAGCCCCAGGCCACATCGGAATCTAGCCCGCTGTCCTCAGACACGCACTCAGGCGCCAATTTGCTTCAGTGAGTCTCGAAGTCCAGGCAATAAAACTATTTTAGCTCCTTCAGCTGTGCCGCTCCGTCTGAGGAACCGCTCACGACGTTTGTGCTGCATTGTTTGTTTCTTTGTCCTGCCTGACCCTCGATGTGACTCTACCACAATTCCTTCTCTTGTTAGGCCTCTAATGAGGTCGCTGAAGATGTCTGTGTCAGGATTGTATTGCTGGGAGTTGGAGTCAAGCTCGCAGTCGACTTCATGCTCTGAGAGTCGGGCCGTGTGAGTCAGGCTGGCAGAGTGTTTGCTTAGAACTTTCCCCTTGCTCTGATGAGGCTGCACTTGTTGCACAAAGTAAGGAATGCTCTGTCAAGGCCCACAATGAGAAGGTGAACTGATCACAGGGGGTTTTAATAGGAGTTGTTAGGTGCCTATTGAAGAAGGGACCCCTGAGAGGGTCTCGAACAGTGAGCTGGGACTCAGACTCAGGGTTCTTTCTGGCTCCAGGTGGGTCCTGCATGTAAGGAGGGCTAGTGTATCTTAAACTGTCCTTGAGGGACATGCCAGGAAGGCCTTGGGGGACAGAGGAGCCAGGCAAGCCCCAAGCCAAGCCATTCTCAAGAGCCTCTGCTTCCCCGGAGTTGTCAGGAGCCATCTCCAGGAACACCTTAGCAGAGAAGGCCTCAATAGCTGCATTAAAAATTAGCATTGGGTTCATCAACGGATGAATGAATGAACAAATTGTGGTTTATACAAACAATGGAATAAACCATAAATAAATGAATTGTAGTTTATACAAACAATGGAATAAACCATAAATAAACGAACTGTAGTTTATACAAACAATAGAATAAACCATAAAAAGGAGTGAAGTTCTGATGTGCTACAGATGAGCCTTGAAAACCTTATGCTGAATGAAATAAGCTAGACACAAATGTCACACTATTGTATGATTCCTTTTATATGAAATAGCCAGAAAAGGTGAATCTACTGAGACAGTAGATTAGTGGTTGTCAGAGGCTGGAAAAAAACAAACCAAACCTGTTGCCATCAAGTATTTTCCGACTCATAACGACTCTGTAGGACAGAGTAGCACTGCCCCTTGGGTTTCCAAGGCTGTGATCTTTATAGAAGCAGACCACCACATCTTTCTCCTGCAGAACGGCTGGTGGGTTCGAACCACCAACCTTTTGGTTAGCAGCCAAGTAGCAGCATTTCCTTTTGGGGTGATAAAAAATATTTCTGGACCTAGATAGAGGTGATGGTTGCCCAGCATTGTGATGAACTTAAATGCCACTGAGCTATCCACTTTAAAATGGTTAATTTTATGTTATATGAATTAATAATAAAAATTAATATTGGGCACTTAGAATCTAGGTCTCTGAGGACCAGGCCAGACAGGCAAATGGTTCAGTAGGGGAGCCCACGTGTACCCCTCCCCCACTCTTAGCTCAGCTTCACTGTACAGAACACTTGTCCTCACCACATCCACTGAGGACTTCAAATCTGAAAATGACAGAGACTCCTGGAAATGGGTGTTGTCTGATGTGTGTCTGTGAGTCTTAAGCTGACCTTGGTGGGGAGGAGCATGTGGCGGCCTCTGAAGCTGGGAGGTTGATGGGTGGTCCCCAAGTCACTGCCTGCAGGGCTGGCATTTGGGAAATGTCCCATCAAAGGCCAGAATAGGGCCTGCCCTTGCCTCGCCTACCTACCTGCCCACTTTGGCAACAAGAACGAAGACGGGTCACCATGCTCGGGAGGGGGCTTCGTTGTCACCAATGGTGGGGTGAGCAGGAACAGGAAGGGCACTGGGCCTCTGAGCGGAATGGGCGGGCTATAAGGAACGTGGCTGTTGGGGATGTTCTGGGGGCCGATTGAAGGGGGGATGATGAAAGGCCTAGCCCAGCTCTATGAGCAGGTGCCCCTCACTCTCCTCCGTGTTCCCGTCTGGGCCACTGGCTCCCTCACATCACAGGCGTCTGCTGAGGGCTAGGCCTGCCCCACACCTTTCAGCAGAATGAAAGGGAAGCTGATATCAGAGGGGAGCGAGAACGCAGGAAAGGGCCTCTTTGTTTTCAAAGACTTTCATTGGTGACGGGCTTTTTTTTTTTCCTTCCCCAGGTGATCTTATTTCAAAGCCCCTTTGAAAATTTTGTGGGTTTTGTAATGGATGAAAAGTTACTTGGAAATGGGGACTAAGAAGTTTTCAGTTGAAAGTTGTTGGAGGAATGTTGAAAGCTTTGATTTGCAAGGTTCTGCTGAATTTATCATTTCTTTTGTCCACAAGGCCCATAGTGTTAGGAAAGGGCTTAGAGGAAGGGGCTGGGAGCCTGGGCAGGGCATGCGTACAAAACCCAGCCCCCTCTGTGGTTGTCAACGGAGGCCATCTGCCGAACTCTCAGCAGATATGTCCTCAAGGTACAGACTTTGATGCTGGAAACAGGAAAAGCAAATATACTTCAGAATACTACAGGAAGCTGGGTTCTAGCAAAGACGATGGCTACTGCACAGGTGTTTCGCATCCAAAAAATAATTTGGAGGGAAGGTAGGACCCAACCAGACCTGAGGAGGGAGGGAGAAGGAAGGCCTGGATTGAGCCCTGGGAAAACATGGGAGAACTGGGAAGAGCAGAGGCCAGTGAATGGCACAGAGAAGAACCAGGAAAAGCTTTGTTCAGAAACTAAGGGGAGGGGAGTTTGAAGAAGAAGGAAGCCAACATTAGGGATCAGAGAAAGAAGATGGGGGAAGTGCTAATTGGTTTGGCAGTAGGAGGTTACTGTTCACGTAACGGGTGTGGTTTCGCTGAAGGACAGAGATGGGGACAGTTGAGGAGTGAGGGGGTAACAGGCGTGAAATACCAGGTGTTCCAAACCTGGTGGAGGGACAACCATGAAAGAAAAGGAGGGAAGACAGATGGATTCTGGTACTACAGATGAAGTAGCCAAACATTTTCCAGTTCCTGAAAGCTAAGGGAAAGTAGCCAATGAAGAGGAAGGGAATGGGGTGCTGAAGAGAAAGGAGACTTGAAGAGTGGGGTCTTGAGCACATTGTGTGCCTAGAAAGGGGTGGAAGTGTCACACCCTGCAGCCCTGACCTGAGACTGAGCAGCTGGCTCACTGGAGAGCCCAGACCAGGGTCGGGGACCATGTCAGGGGTGGCTCAGCCTAAATATAAAACCAAGAACTGTAAAGACCATAGAAGAAAGAATAGGGTCAACGTTAGAGGCCCTAATACACGGCATAAATAAGATACAAACCACAACTAACAATACACAAACACCAGAAGATAAGGTAGATAACTGGGAGCTTCTAAAAATTAAACACTTATGCTCATCAAAAGACTTCACCAAAAGAGTAAATAGAGAACCTACAGACTGGGGAAAAAAATTTGACTATGACATATCTGACAAAGGTCTAATCTCTCAAGTCTATATGAAAATCCATGTCAGAGGTAGCTCAGAGTCTAGGGAGTCTGAGGGAGTGGATCTGATTCCCCGGCCACAGCGTGCCATTAGAGTCAGGGTAGGGGCCCAGCTGGGCTAGACACAGCAGGTGAGTGGAGGCTGTGCTCCTGTGGGCCCCAGGGGAGGGTCGGTGTTACCCCAACAGGGTAATGTGGGTGCTGCCTTGCTATGGCTAAGTCCACGTATGGTGCTGTCGGCTACATCAGGGATAGGCTGCAGAGAGGGGTCTAGGAATAGTCCAGCCACCCCAGAGCGCTTCTTAGGATAGACTAGACATGGGCTAAGTCTGCCACTCTCTAGCCATTATTGAGCTTTTCTGGGCCTTAGGATTCTCATCTGTAAAATGAAGGTAAGAGGGCAGAATTCCTCATAGAAGGAAATCAGATCATGCCTGTGCTTGGCATATAGGAGGCGCTCCGTAAACTTGAGCCATCAGGATGGCCGGCAGCCCTGTTCCATCTATGCCTGGCATCTGCTTATGGCCAGGGGTTGTTGGGTCCTTGTGGTATTCCCAGGGAAGAGATGGCTGGAAGTATCTGGTGGTCTCAACTTCAAGAATTCACAGATGACTCTCAGAGCTGTGCACAAAGCCTGGGATTGCAGGGCAAGATGAGACCCTGACCTGTGACCCAGCCTGCACCCTTTTGGCCCCTGCATTTCTGTCTCCCAACCCAACCCAGCCGCCTTCACCAAGCCTTCCGCTGGGGTCTCTCCCTCCTTCCTTGGCTCCCTCACCCTCCACCCCATCACATCATCTGCCACCACCCAGACTCCCGGCAGGGCAGGATCGCTTACTCTCCAGAGACATCATCATATTCCATAATATGATTGGAATCTGAATATATATTTAAAATGACAAGATTGAAATTAAAATTTAAATAAAGAATTACTTTTCTGTAAGTTGCTCCAAAAGCAGTAATTTAGCAGCAAATTGATAGAGAAAGGTAAGCACTGGTCCTTTAAACCATCGTGCCGTTTCCGGCGTGTGAGCCAGAAGTGTCTCAATTTAACACATCATTGATTAGTATTATTAGAAATTTCATCGGGCTCTGGAGCACGTTATGGCAGTGCTCCGAAGGGGAGGCTGGGGCACAGGCCTGGTCCAGGGGGCCGGAGGGGGTGGCCTCGTTAATGAGAGCAGGAGGTGCTCCGGAGACCCCCACCCACCCTCAGTGAGGATTTAACTGCAATTATTTTTGGTTTGTAGTTCAGTAGCAATCATGAAATGAGAACTGAGAAACCAATAAATGTCATTTGCACTTTCTGGAGGCCACGCATTTACAGCTTTGGTCTCTGACCCCTCGACACATAGGCTCAGAACAGGGTCCAAGAAGGTGGCATCTCCAAGGGGCTGGTTCCCCTGAGCCACGTAAGCAAGACCCAAAAATCTGTCCACTCAGGCCCTGGCCAGCAGCTGCAGCTCTCTGTGCCCACACTCCGGGCACAGGGGCTACAACCTGAACTGAAATACTTTCATTGCTCTTCAGCATGCGGCCCACAGGTCACCTACATCAGCATCACCTGGGAGGCTTGTTATGAGGCCTGCCCCCTAAACCTCCTGAATCAGAACCCCTGGGGGTCAAGTCCCAAAGCTGCGTTCTTAGCCAGCTTCTTCTTTTCCTTTTTCTTTTAAATCTTCATTGTGATGAAATATATATACCGAAACATGTATCCTTTGAACCTTTTTACGTGTACAATTTAATAACATTCATTACATTCACCATGTTGGGCAGCCATCACCCCTATCCATTTCCCATTTTTTCCAGCGCCCTTAAACTCTGTACCCCTTACACAATACCCCTTAACTTCCCCTTCCCACCCACCCCTGGCAACCACTAATAAATCTTGGTCTCTATGCATTTTCCTATTATTATGAATATTTCAGATAACAGGATCATATAATATTTTTCCTCTTGTGTCTGCTCAGATGCTTTTTACATGTACTGAAGTTGGAGAGGAAAACCTGGTGGTGTAGTGGTTAAGAGCTACAGCTGCTAACCAAAAGGTCAGCAGTTAAAATCCACCAGGCACTCCTTGGAAACTTTATGGGGCAGTTCTACTCTGTCCTCTAGGGTTGCTATGAGTTGGAATCAATTCGACAGCAATGGTTTTGTTTGTTTGTTTAATTTGGAGAGCCCCAGCGGTAGTGGTGGTTGAATGCTGCTGCCTATGTGACCTAGGAATTGCTGCTCTCATTGACAACCTGCCGGTCCTAGCAGTCTAGGTTTAAACCTAGGAGCTGTAATCTTAAAAAATCCGAAACACCAAAATATCTCCGCCCCAAGCCTGAATTTCCACCATTAGGAAATGATTCCTTTAAAGTAAGAATTGCCTTCTTTGGCCTTCCCTTTGTAGTGTAAGAGTCCTGGGGGGCTCCCGCCCTCAGTCCCCAACGCCGTGGTCTAGATAATCTTACCCAAAACTGCCCTCTTTCATTCCCAACAAGTAGACCTGGACACCATGAACACCCTAAGTGCCTTGCAGGGGGAGCGGTGCTGAAAAGGAAGTGAAACGTGCACTCTTTGCAGGGAGTGGCCTCCCAGTGACACTCAGTCCTAGAGCTGGCAGCTTCAGTGATGTGATTCCCCAGGGCCACCCAGGTGGTAAGACGTGCCAGAGCCATATTCACTTCTGCCAGAAGCTGTGCAAGAACCTTCTTTTGCTGTTATCAGAAGAGCCCTGGGACTGATTACCCTCCAGCATAAGAAGGAAAATGAAATGACAGCATTCATCCCTGACGCTGGGCTAAGGACACCAGCACCCCCACCATCCACTTGCTGCCACATCCTTGTGTCTTCACCACCTGCCTCTGGGTTCTCACTTTAGTGTGCTTGATTGACAGGCACATGCCTATGCCCTAGCTGCAAGGCAGGCTGGCAAAGCAAGTTTTCTGGCTTCTACCTCAAGATGTAGGGTGCTCAAAGGTGCTAGGAAGTCCAGAAACAGCAAAGGTCTCCTGCAGGGGCCAGGCCAGAGGAGCAGTCTCTGGTCAGAGGAGCCTTCATAATCCAGAGCCAGTCATTGTGGGGTGGGCACACTGAGGCTTGTCTTTCCCAAATTAGGTGCCATTGCAGGGAGTTGTGAGATAAAGGTGAGGCTGCAGAACAAGCCCAGGAATGTGGTCAGCTCGAGGTTAGCCACTGGTGTTGTCTTCCCTGTGACGTCTCAGGTTTTCATCCGAGACCACTTCACACCCACCACCCAGCTGGAGCATGCTCGGGGAGAGGCGGCGTAACTTCAGTTTTAACATTTATGTCATTACAGTCTCTACTAATGGAGTCCATGGGTGGGTCAAACAGTTAATGCACTCGGCTGCTAACTGAAAGGTTGGAGGTTCAAGTCCACCCAGAGGTACCTCAGAAGAAAGGCCTGCCAATCTGGTTCCAAAAAAATCAGCCACTGAAAATCCTAGGGAGCACAGTTCTACCCTGACACACACGGGGTCAACTCAACAGAAACTGGGGGCAGGGGTTGGGTTTTGTTGTTATTTGTTTACTATATTTATGTTGCCCCCAATCCTCTGAGAAACACAGAGGGATGCATATAAAATTACTACATTTATATGTCAAGAGCAACATGTAAGTGACTTTTTGATCTGTTGATATTTTCCAGTACGCACAGTGAGAGTGTGTATCCCTTTTTTTGATTGCACTGATTGGAAGCTTAAGACTGCCTAAAACCCAACAAGAGCAATTCCAGAAGCCCCTGTGGCCTGCATATCTGCAGTTTTCCTTATGTAAGGTTGCCTTAACTCTCTCTGTATGTTTTCCCTGGCCTGGTCTCCTCTTTTCATTTCATCATGATTTTATTGTGCCTTTTCTTACCTGTGATGTCAGCCCCTCCATTAACAAAGTTGAATGTGAGACATCATGGGTCTATCTCCAAGCCTGTCACCCTCATGGGGTCCCTGAACTCCTTGAGGGCAGGAACATGCCTTGACCATCACTGTACCCCAGTGTCCAGAGTGAGCATAGAAGCATTGTCTGATGAACTGAACGGAGGTGAGGGGTGGGGAGGGACTTACAGCTCTGAGGGACAGAGGCTGGCAGGTTAAGCACTGTGTTCAGTGACACTCAGCAGAAGGCAGTACCAGCCAGCCCTTTCTGCACCACACAAGTGACCAGCGTGCTAAGGTCCATTCTGTGGGGGCAGGCTCACCAGCAGGATAGGGACAAGGGCACTGTCATTGCCATCTCTCCCAGAGGAGGCCCACCAGCCCTGAAGTGGACTCTGGACCCTGGCTTTGTCAGGCCACCCATGTGCATCTAGGTGGGAAAGGTACCAGTTGCTGTGGGGTCCTTTGGTGGTGACCTCAGCCCTGATTCATCTGCCTTACTGAATCCTGCCTAGTTTTTGTGGCCCAACACCAGCCCCGTCTCCTCCAGAAGCTTTCCCTGACCTTCATTTTCCACTTCTTCGCCCTCTTCTGACCTTGGGCAAACAGTGACAGGTGCTAAATTCTCGTTCGCCTAGTAGACCTCCAGCCCCATGGAGGCTGGGGTCCTATCTCAGCTTCTTTCTTGTCTTCCACGCAGCCAGCACACAGGAGGGGCTTGATCAGTTCTGATGATTGATCAGTCAGTTGTGTCAGCTGTACCTCCAAGCAGCCTCCAGCAGCATCCAGGCCTATGGTGTTGGGGGTCCCAGCACACAAGGCCCCCAAGGCCTGGAAACCTCATGTCCCGAGTGTGCACCCATCACCGCAGTCACACAGAATGACATCAAGTTCCCCAAGCACGCACGCTGGTTCACATCTCTGTCCCATTACTAAACTGTTCAGTCTTCCTGAAGGGCACTCCATGCATTCATTCATGGGTTGAACCAACAGTGATTAACGCTCCCACTGTTGGCCAACACTGCAGCTCTGAGACCTGCACTCGTTCATTCATTCTCTGGGCACCTACACGAGGCCACCAGCTGGGCCAGGCACTGGGCCAGGTCCCTGCCTTCATGGGGCTCCCCAGCTAGTGCGGGGTCAGAAACAAAGCAGTGGGATGCCTCGTGCTGTGCACTGTGACCGTCCTGTGCCCAAGGGCCAGTGGTGAGAGCAGAGAGGCAGTGTGTGAGGATGGCCGTGACTCCCGAGGGACAGTGCCTGTCATCGTTCACACTCGCCTGACCACCAGGGATGCTGCTCACTTGTACAAACCCTTTGTACAAACTAGAAAAAGGAGCTCCATCTGGGTGGGCAAATTGGCAAAAAGTATCCCATCTGGGATGTCACAGCCTTATGGGTGAACAAATGGTACTTGGTGGGGGAAAAGGGCCTGTGCCTCCTGGCGGGGTGTCAGCCCCCGTGCGCCCCCTCTGCCAGGCATCGTTGCACACACACAGCCCTGCAGACCTCGCTTCAATAGAACAGACCCCTCAGGTCAGGTCTGCGGGGGGACAGGGGCGGTAACTGGCTCTCCCCAAATCCAGGGGCCCCGTGAAGCTTGTTTCAGGGTGGGGGCTCCCCTGCCCCTGCCCAGCAGGCGCCTTCGGTCTCTGTCTTGGCTCACGGAGTACTTCATCCATAAAAGAACTGGGTCTTTAGTGCTCTTCAGTTGCTGAAAGAAGCAGGATGCTGTCAACCACCATAAAAATGTGACCTTTGAAAATTTACTAGAGCTCAGGGTTTAAAACCTGCTGCGTTAATGATGCATCTCATTAGCATTTCATTAAAGGGAAGCAGAGAGCCGGTGCTCAGGCCTAATGACAGACGGATAGGGCCACTCCACACCGGGAAGCAGGACAGTGGTAAACTGGCCGTAGCTCCCTCTGCAGCGTGCCATCATGTTATGGGGGCAGAAGCTATGGGCAGGGACACCGGGAAAGCTGAAACATCTGGGTGGCTTCACTGGTGTCCTACACACACGGGGTGGGAGGGGGACAGTGGACAGTAAGGTCCCCTCAGCCCTGTCTGCCTCCCCTTGGCCCTGGTTGGGTTTTGTTGCATTCTTGCATTGGCAAGGAGTCCCGGGGTGGTGCAGTTTACACACTCTACTACTAACTGAAAGGTTGGAGGTTTGAGTCCACCCAGAGGTGCCTCAGGAGAAAAGCCTGGCAATCTACTTCCTGAGAACCCTATGGAACACAGTTCTACTCTAACACACATGGGGTCGCCATAAGTTGGATCCAACTCAGCGGCAACTGGTTGGTTATGTTGGCAGCCCTCTGGCAGGAAATGTGGAGCTCCTAGCATTGAAGCCAGGAGAAAGCCTGGAGTGCCTTTGGTGGGGTCACGGACCTGTTGGAATTCTAGGCCATGGAGGGAGGTTAGCAGTAGTTAGGTACACAGCTGGTGCCACTGTCCCACACAAGCATCCAGAATGTGGGGCCTGCCGTGTTCACTTGGGGCCTGCCATGTTCACTTTGGGCCCGGGCCCTTTGCAGGAAGAGGTGGCTCAGGTCAGGCAGCCCTGACTCCCATATCTCCAGCTGCTCTGTGAATCCCACAGCTGGGAGGCCAGGCACCTCTGCAAAGCCCACACCCCAGGCTCCATGTTTTTTCTGGAGGGAGTGGAGGAAGAAATGTTCATTTCGTGACTTTAATAAAATAAGTAGAATTCCTGAACAGTAAGTTACTCATAGCTTCAGAAGTTGCTAGTGCCGGGTAGAATATGAGTGGCCTTATTTATCTTTTCTAAAGAAGAAAAAAAAGACTGTTTTCCTTCTCACAGCTGGACTGCTTTCTTGAACATAAAAAATTGCTTGTAATATTCATGAAAAACACAGCCTAACAGCAGACCCTTTGTAGCCACACTTAATCTCCAACTAACCATTCATTCAGGGTCCACCTCTAAGCGCCCCTACACGGCGCTTTTTTCTGGAGTTTACCACTGTCCACCCTGTTTGTGCAGCTGTGCTCTCTGCTCTCGTGGGAGCTGCTTGAGGGCAGGGCTGAGTCTCAGTCTTGTTGCGTCCCCCATGCCTGGGGCAGTGCCCGTCACAGAGCAGAAGCCCAGTACTTGTTCCCAGAATGAACAACCCAACTAAGGAACAAATGAGCAAGTGAACGAGCTGACAGGAGTGTGTCGAAGCCATGGGTCTGAGCAATGTATATTGACAAAGTGTGCAATTTCCCAATTTTAGGGCAAAAACTGGAGCTCCTGAATTTTTAGGGCCCAGAACCTGGCTACCCAGGCTCTGTAGTATGGAGTTCAGGTGAGGAGACTTCAGCAGCCTTTCCTGGAGGCAGTGGCCACTGTAAATAGCCGGACCCAGGGCCTCCAAGTTTTCAGAGTCCTTCCCTCCCCTGTGAAGTTGCCAGGTGGGGGCATGGATGCTGATTCAGCAGGGGAGAAATGGTGGCCAGAGGAAGAACCTGAAAACCAAAATAGCCTCTTTGACTGGGAGGTGGCAAGGAAACCTGGACAGCAGAGAGAGGCTGCAGTGCCCCCTACTGGCAGGAGGGGTTCCTGTCTAATCAGTGATGGTAATGGGAGGCTGGGGTCTGAGCGTTCAAACCTCACCCAAAACAAGACCCTGAATGGGACATCTGACAAGCTCCTTTCCACTTGGGCGCCTTTCATTCCAGGGGAAGCAGCCTGTGCCTCTGCACCCATCCAGCACCTCGAGAGCCTGGAAATACAGAGATGGCTGCAAAGCGGGCAGATGCCTGCATCCTTCAGAGAGCAGTTTATTTAAAGAACGTTGTAAAAGCCACGCTATTGTTCCATAGGACTGTTGGTGTATGTGGTGACATCCCTGACCTCCCCTTCCACCCCCCAAGCTCCCCACCTGTCTGACAGATAGGAATGGGCCAGGGGCCTCTGATAAGAAAGCTTGTCTGTTGAATTGTTCTTTCCTCGGGAGAGCCGCTCTTTCCTTTTGTTTCCTGCTCTGTTCACAGAAGCGGAGCATCTGAAATGCAGGCCAGAGATAAAGTGCAGCCTTAATGCAATTAGCGCAGCACAGCCCACAGGTCCTAATGGGATGCACCTCCTGTGCTCCCAGCAGGCCCTGATACAGGCACTGTTTGTCATCTGCATTATGCATCAAAGCCTCAGTCAGTGCTACCCCGCACTCCCTGCCCATACCGCCCATGCTGTGCCTGGTGCGGGTCGAGGAGCCACGTTTGTCAGAGAGGCCCAGCAGCCACCTCTGCTGGGTCACGGATTGGGTGCCATCAGAAGTCTGGATTCAGGGCCCACAGAGGGACATGTCCGGGCCCTTCTCCAGCTGTGGCCTTCACCTGGGAGAGACCTCAAGGCTCCTTTGGCCTTCTCTGACTGTCCCTGGTAGGCAGCCACCCTGGTACCCTAGCCCACCCCACCCTCCACTCCAGGCCTGGCTGTGCTTCAGCTGCAGCTCCTGGAAGCTGTGGGCACTCTTTTCTGGAACCATCTGCTGAGACACTCAACCCCTCACATCCCCGTATCCTAGGTCTTGCCTCTCCATGGACTTTTGTTTTGTTTTGGCTTGTTATAAGTAAAGTTCATAGTAGAAAATGTGGCTAATACAGACTAGTCTAGACAAAAGAATAAAAGTTCCCCATAATCCCCTCACCCAAGGACAACATCCTGCTAAGGTTCAGTCATTCTCCTCCTATGCATATTGTTTTCCATAGTGAGGTTATGTCATTTCATGTCTTTTCATTTAACTGTGTAGTGTAAGCATTTTGCCATCTCATTAAAAATTCTTGGTAGACATGCTTTTTTAATGGCTGTATAATAGTCCATTGTAAGGAAGCGGCCCGGGGAAACCGATGTTGTCCCAGTGTTTGTTTTCGCCCTGACGTTTATTTTCTAACTAATATAAATATCTAAATTAGAGTGTGAGCCCCTGGAGCAGAGAGCCCTTTCTTCCTGTGGACAAGGAGCCAAGGTCCTGGGGATGTCTCCTGATGGGGTTCCCTGTCCTGGTGCCAGGATCTGCTGCCTCCCACCACCTCACAGCTCCTTTGTGGAGAGGGACATTTGGGGCCTCAGAGGCTAATGTGGGGCGGGATAGGGAACTTTTTTTTTTTAACTGTGGTAAATATATATGTAGCACATTGTTTGCTATTTCAACATTCTTCAAGTGTACGACTCAGTGACGTTAGTTATGTTTATCATGTCGTCAACCATGACCATTATCCATTTCCAGATTTTCCCATCACCTTTAACAGAAGCTCAATGTCTTAGTTTGCTGGTGCTGCTGTAACAGAAACACCACAAGTGGGTGACTTTAACAAACAGAAATTTATTTTCTCACAGTTTAGAAGTCTGAATTCAGGGCACCAACTCTAACAGAAGCCTCTCTCTGTCTGTCTCTTTTTCTCTCTCACTGTCTGTTGGCTCTGGGGGAAAATCCTTGTCTTACCTTCTCTAGCCAGTCATCCTTGGAGTTCCTGGGCTTCCAGGCTGGTCCACCGCCTCCGTCTTTAGATACTGTCGGTCTCCCGTCTGTGTCCGCCTTCTTCTGTGCCTAAAAAAAAAAAAAAACTACTCTTTTATATCTCAAAAATGATTGGCTTAAGACTCACCCACACTGAGTCATTAGCATCACAAAGAAAACCCTCTTTCCAAATGGGATTAAATCCGCAGTTACAGCGGTTAAGATTTCCAACATATATCTTTGAGGGACAGAATTCAGTCCAGAACACTCAGTAGCCCCTACGCAGTGAGAGCTCCTTTTCCCCTCCCTCCCACCTGCCCCTGGTAACCACTAATACACTTTGCTGTCTACAAGTTTGCATTTAACGAAGCTCATCTGTGGCCTGATGGAGGTGCTTTGGAGAACCGTCCTCTCACATGACAAAGGCCGGGCTCATGGTGGCACTGGGTCTCAGCTGGGCCCACATCAGTGCTCAGCACATGCCCAAAAATTAATTGGCAGCAGTTGCTTTGTGGTGGCTTATTCATGATCCAAGGGCTGGGGGAACTTCCCACCTCAGGGCACAGAACACCCTTCCCTTGTGATCACTCAGATGAAGTGACTGACTGCAGAGGGCAGCAGGAGAGGCACTGGTTTGGGAACCTAGAGGTGGAGTTTAGCAGAGGCCACAGCTGTTAGTACTAGGTCAAAATATCCTTTGAGGCCTCCATGGGACTGGGTGCAGGGCAGGCCTCTGCCTCTGGCCTCGTTGCTCAGTGGCTGATGGAGGAGTCTTGTTCCAGGGGGTGGCCCCCCGGCAGTGACCCTTGCAGGCTGGGCTCACCTCCCTTCTGTGCTTCCCCACAGGCCCCCGGCATCTCCAAAGCGGACAATCAGTCCCAGGGACTGGCGACCAGCATCCGGTGGGGACAGACGCCCATCAATCAGTCCACGCCCTGGGACACTGATGAGCCACCCTCCAAACAGATGAGGGAGAGCGACAACCCAGGTGTGTACTTGTCACTGGACGGAGCCGCCTACCCCAGGGCTGGGTGGGGTGGTAGAGGTGCCCCTGCTCCTCAGCAGCAGGTCTTGGCCCGCAGCCTGCAGAAGCTCCACCCTCAGGCTGTGTGGGGTGCTGTGTGTGTGCTTCCCCCCTTCCCCTCCAACTCAGGAAAGTATCTGGGAAGGCAAGGGAGTGTGAGTAACATTGTAGGGGTGGCTTCGAATTTGCTTCAGGTTGTTTTGAATAACCTCAGTACTGTGATTCATTACAAAGGTCTCAAGTCATACCTTCCAGTGAGGTTTTCCAATGCCAGTATTTACATGAGAACAGAGACGTTCCAGCCCCAGGAGCTGAGCTCACCGCCTCCTACAGCTTCCAGTCCTGTGGACAGCTCTGGCCATAACAAAGGCCTCCCTTTTCTCTCCATTGGTCCCAGACCTCCCCCTTAGGAGGCACAGAACGTGACAGCCCTTCAGATAACTGGAGCCCCTCCCCTCCAGTCCCCCACATCTTCTGCAGGATAAATACCCCAAGCCCTTCAGCATGCCCAGAGCCCATGGGTGCCTGTCCCTTTATGTTCCTGGGCACTGCTCCCAACTTTGCATCCTTCTTGGAGTGCAAGGCCTAGAACCGCACACAAATGACCCACATGTAGGCTGGCCAGCACCTCCTTCATCTCCTTCATCCCACACTCCACTTTGACCATTGCAGCCTTAGATCACAGCTGCCCTGCCATAGCTATATCACACACTGTCTGGGCTGGCTCACAATGATCACCACCTCACCTTCTTCAGACTTGGGGGCAACTGCTCTTTGCAGCCCATTCTAGAATCTTGCTGCATAACCAAATCCCAGGGACGCTCTTCACCAGTGTGTATCACCTTCTAATTTTTTATAACATCTCATTTATCAAAACCATAAATATCTGTTGCACTTTTATTATGTGGCTTGTTCTGAGTATCCTCTCAGTCCTCACCACAGCCCTGTGATGTGTATGTTATTAATGTCCAAACTATGGAAGAGGACATTGGCTCAGGGAAGCCTTGTATCTAAGGTCACTCAGCTAGTAAGGGGCAGACCAGGACTCCAACCTGGATCTGTCTGACTCCTGAGCCTTGCTCTTCACCACCGTGCCATGTGGCTTTCCCTCCTGACTGCTTCTCAGACACAGCCCCCACCATGGTTGAATAGTCATCTTATTTCTGTGAGGATGTTCCCAGCCCCTGGGGTTGGTGGTCCTGAGTAGCCCCCTCACCCTACTCTCCTTCAGCAGGCTTCCTAACCTCAGCCTACACTGCTGCCCCAGAGGCATCATGAATATTAAGGTGGTGTTTGGGTGACGGAGGCCTAGACCCAGGCTCATTTAGTCAGAAACAACCCAGATTGGCCTTCCCTGTCACAGGACCTTCTGGCTTCATTCAATATCAGCTCAGCTCAGGGGGCCCTGGGCCTTGAACTGGGCACCACTGGCCTCATGTCTTATATCAGATCTTAAGAGACATGTCTGGGCCCCCTTGTTCATCCAAAACTTCCTTAAGGGCCAAAGTGGGCTTCTCTTGTTCCTCACCCCCACCCCCTCTAGGGCCGGCCATGACGAGGCTATTTAGGGCAAAGCCTGGCCTTCCCAGCAAGGCTGCTCCCATCCACCTCTCCACTCTGCCCCCACTTCCTCCTGCCCCCCAAGTTCCTGAACCACCAGGCCCTCGCACAGCTGCAGGCCCTGGTACCCTTGCCTTGCCCAGCAAGCACCCACTCCTTCACCTTCCAGCTTCTCCCCCATCTCCCTCAGACAGTGATTCTCTAGAAAGGAAGGAGAAACACCAACAGTTGTCTAACACCACCACTGGAAATTCTTCTAGTTTCTTTTTTTCTTTTGAAATACAGTTTCCTTGTTTAATTCATCCCAGGCCAGTAGCCCTATGAGGTAGATACTGCTGTCCCATGTAACAGATGAGAAGAATGAGTCTCAGAGATAATTAGCAACTTACCTGGGGCTCTTAGCTAGTAAATGGCATAGTCGAGATTTGAACCCAGGTCTCTTAGGAGGTCTCTGCTGCTTTTTTTCTCTCAGCCATTTGTTCATGGAGTCCTAAAGCCCTTACCGCATGCTATTTTTGTGATCACCAATTATTGATCTGTAAGTTGTAGGTGCAGGTGCCTTACCCACCTCTGTGGCCCCAGCACCAGCCCAGGGCCTGGGGCAGTCAGTGTTTGTTGAGTGAATGTATAACCATCAGATGACATCTCTTCCATCTCCCTTGCAGGCACAGGGCCATGGGTGACCACGGTGGCCGCCGGGAGCCAGCCTGCCCTGATTGCACACTCCTATGGAGTAGCTCAGCCTCCCACCTTCAGCCCAGCTGTGAACGTCCAGGCCCCGGTCATTGGGGTGACCCCCTCACTGCCTCCCCACGTGGGGCCCCAGCTCCCGCTGTTGCCAGGCCACTACTCGCTCCCACAGCCGCCCTCCCAGCCTCTGAGCAGCGTGGTGGTCAACATGCCTGCCCAGGCCCTGTACGCCAGCCCACAGCCCCTGGCTGTGTCCACGCTGCCTGGCGTGGGGCAGGTGGCCCGCCCGGGACCCACTGCTGTAGGCAACGGCCACATGGCAGGGCCCCTGCTGCCTCCACCACCGCCAGCCCAGCCGTCTGCCACCCTGCCCAGCAGTGCCCCTACTACCAATGGGCCCCCCACCTCTGACTCGGCCCACGGGCTGCAGATGCTGCGGACCATTGGCGTGGGGAAATATGAGTTCACCGACCCAGGGCACCCCAAAGGTAAGTCGTGCTGCCCACGTGCCCCCTGTGTGCCTGCGTGTGTGCCTCCCCGTCTTGGTCATTGCGGACACAGTGCGGACAGGGCATGGATCATGGTAGCCTGTGTCTCCCAGCAGCTCCTCCGGCGTCACCAGACCCAGAGGCTGCAATGGGGCCTCTCCCTGCCGGAGGCAGCCCAGCCTCAGCCAGCGAGGCAAAGGGGAAGGGCGGGGGCAGGACAAGGGAGGAGGGGAAATGCAAGGGGCAAGAAGAGGGAGAGGAGGAAGGGGAGAGCCGGCAGGGCCCACAGTCTGTCCCCCTCCAGCCCACACTCCAGCCAGTATCACTTCTGACTCCAGACGGGCCAAAGTGCAGAGTGCAAAGGAATCATTTTTTTCGCTTAGGGCTCCAGGGACAGTTCCTTTGGAGACCTCCTCCATTTTCCACCCATGGAGGACATTCAGAACATGAAGTAGCCCTGTCTTTCCCCAGAAAAATACCGTCTGCCATACTCTGGGAGACTGCAGCACCCTGGGCACTTAGCGAGGCCCAGGACATATCCTTAGACCATCCAGAACCACCGGAATTTTTGGTTTCAAGGACCCAAGGATGGTCCTGTGAGATTCTGAGTGAGAGCCCCTCCAGCCTCAGCCTTCAGCTAGCCTCTCCCCCAGCCCTGGAGGAGTTTTCCTGCTGGGGAGCTGGAAGTTGGGTCCGTGAGAGCAGAGTTCAGGAAGGGAGCCCATCAGGAACATGGTTCTAGAGATAAGCCCCCAGCCTGGACCCCTTCCAAGTTAGGGAAAAAACAAAAAACAGTTGCCATCAAGTCAATTCAGACTCATGGTGGTGCCATGAATGTCAGAGTAGAACTGTGTTCTCTAGGGTTTTCAGTGGCTGGATTTGCAGAAGTAGATCACCAAGTCTTTCTTCCGGGGCACCTCTGGGTGGATTCAAACCACCAGCTTTTTGGTTAGCAGCTGTATAACCATTTGCACCACCCACGGACTCCAGGTTAGGGCAAAGGGCATCAGCAGATAGACCCCACTCTTGGTATCTGAACAGTTTGCCCAGGCTGTAATGTGGAAGGAGGCAGCAGGAGCAGGGGCCTGTGCCTTACAGCTTTCGGCAGGCGGGCCATGCCTCTGAGTGGAGAGGGAAGGCTGCCGGGCCTCAACCAGGTGCAGACCATCCTGGGGGCAGGAGGAAGACATTGCACAGTGGGCAGTCTGCCCTGCTGGAGAGCCCATGCTTCCTTTGAAAGTGGGGGCTAGGTGGTCTCCTCGGCCGGGGAAGTGTGGCTATCTGGGCACACGTTCTCCGCTCCTCTTTAAAGCCCCTTGAAATCGCATCTTGGATGGCCCTGTGCCTTAGTAGAACAACAAACCCAACTAGCCATTCTCTCTCCTGCCTGCTCTCATAAATCTCTATCTTTATCCCTTTGAGCAATTTTCAGGCCTTGTCAAACATCCCCACAACAAAGCCCATGTCTAGATCTCTGTTGGGTTTAATTCCCAATCTGATTGAGCCCTGACTGCCTTTGTTTTGGAAATCAGCACTAGTTTTAAATGACAGAATTATAGAAAATTACATCTAAATTCTAGTAAACTCTTGCTTTGTTTAAGATCTGTTTTAAAAAATTGACTAAATTGATTTTTTGTTTGAATTGTTTTGGTAAGCTCCCTCTCCCTTTAAAACCTTTAAAAAAATTTTTTTTAAAAAACCCTCATTCCCAGCCGCCAACTCTGAAACACTGGGCAGCAGGGGCCCAGCTGCTCCTGGCCCTAGGCACTGGGTGGTCCTCCCTCCCCCCACCATGGGAGGCCATAAGCCCCACCCCCAGCCCCAGCCCAGGGCCTCCTGGGGCTGATGAAATGTCTTGTTGGTATGCCAAGTTTCCATCAGGAAAAGGAGTTTTTCTGGGCCAGAGAGTAACTAGCCCAGAGAGGGCCGAAGTCCCTGCTTTGGGGCTTAGCACCGAGCTGGAACCACCTCACCCAAAGCTGCCAGAGGCAGATGGATCTGAACACCCTCAGCTGTCGGAGCCAGTGGATCAGGAAGACCCAGGAATGGGGACAGGTCTCCGCAGTGCTGGTGCATGCACCGGGCCAGTGGGCCATTGTAGAACTACCCCTGTGTAACATCTGTGCTGTGGACACTGAGCAGCAGGGTGGCACCGTACCCACTGGATGGGAGGAGAGGAGGGAGAGCTCCTCTTCCAGCTCCACTGGGGGAGTGCAAAATGAGAGCCAGGGAGAGTGGGGGCCTAGAACTTGACCTTGGCCCTGGGCTTGGCTGAGCCAGCAGTGTGGGCTAGGGAGGTCCCTCCAGTCACAGCCAGTGATACCTGTTGACCCACCTCCATGCTGATTTCCATAGGTTGCCAGCCAAATGGCTATTTTCCCCAGAAAGTACATCTAACTCACCTCTCTGTTTACGACCCTCATCAGGTGATTTACCCCTTATATTAGAGGTGAGGAAACCCTGGTGGCATAGTGGTTAAGTGCTACGGATGCTAACCAAAGGGTCGGCAGTTCAAACCCACCAGGCACTCCCTGGAAACTCTATGGGGCAGTTCTACTCTGTCTTATAGGGTCGCTATGAGTCGGAATCGACTCGACAGCACTAGGTTTGGTTTTTTGGGTTTTTTTTTTTATTAAAGGTGAAGGAAGACAGTGAAGCATGCATATACCAGTGCCTCAAAAACAGAGCCCCAGTGGGTTGTGTATGTGTGTGCATTTTTAAAGTAATTTCTCCCTTCATTTCTAATCTTAAAAGCCTTTACTGCCGAAGTTATAATTTGCCTGTCAGATCTAATGTCAAACAACTGCATTTTTTTTTAACTAAGAAACCTGAATTTTGAAACCAAATCTTTAAAACTTGCCAGGTTAGAGTCCTATTCCTGACAGGCCCACAAGGTTTGGATGTGGGTCACTTTAATTTTGCCCCTCGGGATTTTACATCACCAAAGCCAAATTGATTTCACACTCCTAAATGACAGACAGCTGGCTCAGGGTAGGAACCAGGAGGCACAGCGTGATGGCATCAACACAAGTCAGAACTCCGCTGGAAAAAAAAAAAAAGAGCTTTTCTTCTGTTCTCCATTTGAAATCTTGCCCAGCATTATAATAAGATCCACCTTGGAAAGCGTGGAGATCTAGCTCATTAAAAGTCCCGAGATTTTTTCCTGCTATTGTTTGACGTGACAACCTGGTCTCTCCCGGGGTTGAGTAATTACGGAGAGATCACCTCCACGAAGAACAGGTCTTGCCAACCAGAGGGACGGGCCACTGGTATTTTTAGACTTCATTAGTGCCCTGATTTAAAATTTCACATTTGTTTCTTGTAATTATCTTCCAATTGACTGAGCTGAAATTTCAGTTGGGGCTATGTAAGTCGGCTTTCTCAAAAAGTGTTGGGACTTTAATTTAAAACTTAACCAGTTGAAAAATAAAGGTGCCGTGGAAATGCTTTTTGATTTGCAATAGGTCAAGTGATTGTCTCTCATCTGTGACTAGAGAAGTAGGCTTGCACGCAGTTCACTTTTAATGAGTGTTATTTAAATGCATTGAGCACATATAGACTTTTTTTAAGAAACGTACAAAATAAATCTCTCTTTGTGCACAGTTTGCGGGTGGGAGCGATATGTAGGATTTTTTTTTCTAGACTATATACTGAAAGCTAATTCAAAATAGATTTCATATGTGCAAAGTGATAAGGGAGGAAAAAAGAATTCATTCCATTTGAATCCTGCTTAAGATACCCGAGACGCTGGGTTTTGTTGGACTGGAACCCCTAGGTTAATCCAAGCGGGGAGGCGCTGGCCAACTTCAGCCCTGGGTAAGACCTAGAAGTCTAATGTCCCCGCAGCTGGTACCATGTGAACCCAGCTGGTGTCTCTGGTTATGGAGCTCACACCAGGGGCACAGGCTGTTAATGTAGTTATTTCTATCCCCTGCCTTCTTCCAAAAAAAGGATATTTGGTGGCTTAGAGGGTGGCTTGAGACCTTTTAAAGCCCAGACTCTGGGCCCAGTGGTGAGAGGTGGAAAGGCTATTGTATTTTCACTTGCATGTTCTGGGAGACAGAAGCCAGGCTGCACCTGCTCCCTCTTGCCTCTGGACCAAAAAAACAAAATCTGAGTTTACCTGAAGTAGGGAGACTCATACTCCTGACTTTAGATTCTGTAGCCCCCAGTGAGGGACCCTGTGGCTCCATCTACAAAGACCTTGGCCTCCCTGCCTGGGGCCCAGGGTCCTTTGGCGGGATGAGACTATCCCTTCCTGTGGGACCACATCTCCTCCCTTCCCTGCCCTGCCCTGGACCTGGGCCCCCTGGAACTCAGGGTGGCCTCACTGCCACCTTTTGCTTTGGCAACAGCAGCTCTAGGCTCCACGAGTGAAAGACGGAATCTCTTAAAGATACTTTGAGGCATTATGAACAACAACATAGGCATTGGGGCTGGAACTGGCTTTGAATCTCACTCTACCACTAGCTATGCAACTGGAGCAAGCCACCAAACCTCTCTGAGCCTCCTTTCCTCATCTGTGCATTGGCGATGACAATCCCAAGCTCATAGGACGTAAGGGAGGATTACAAGAGATCCTGGATGTGAAAGTACACAGCATTGTACCTGTGTACAACACCAAACACAGTTGTGGCTGTCAACACTGGCCCAGGGTCTGGAATGTTCAACAAAGGGTGAACTAGTGGAGGTTGGAAAATCAGGGCCCCTCCCCAGCGTAGAGAAGACAGGAGAAAAAAAAAAGAGAAGACAGGAGAAGCCCAGGCTTATTCACAGGGCTGGCAGCCCCTGACCAAGCCACTTAACAGGACCCACATCCCCCAGCCTAGAAGGGAGGTTATATGCATCACCTCCCTGGCAGGGGGACTCAGGGCCACTCTCCCAGCCATGGACCCTAGCACAGCTCTCATCGCTCTTCCCCACCCCGTCACATGTCCAGAGCATGCCCCAGGCATACTGCTCCCTCTTCCACTCAATAAACATTCTGGAGGAAGCTGGGTATTCATGGTAAAGCGGTTTCCCCATGCACGGTTAGCCCAGAGGCACAAAATGGCATCCAAACTAAACTCATCTTCCCTGCAGACCTGTTCTTCCTTTGTGTCTGTCTCGGCAAATCACGAACGTGTGGGGAGCCCAAACCCTTAGTAAGGGCCCAGCCCTTACTCCACAAAAACAGTAATTCTGAAAACTCAGTTGATACTGCCTCCTTCTTATCCCTCCTCCACCATCCACCTCCACCACCACTCCCGTTTCACACCCCCTCACCTCTGGCCTAGGTTGGTGGGCTCCAGGCCCGCTATGAGTCCCCTCCAGTGTGGCTCCAGAAAAAAAAATCACCTTCTCCCATTGTGATATTTTATGGTCTTTCACCATCGCCATAATGATGGACGTAACGGGCCTGTTGCTGTGACCATCCCCCTAATTCCGGGAGCCAGAGGGCTCTTCCCATCCTTCAAGGCTCTCAGCATCCTGTGACATTCAGCCTGATATCAGGGTGCCAGTGATTCTGCGGGGGCTTCATCAACAGATTGACAAATAGACTTATGTAACTCCTGCCTACCAACCAAGTCCCTGGGTGGTGCAGTTTGCACTTGACTACTAACCTAAATATTGGCAATTCAAACCCAGCCAGTGGCACCACAGAAGAAAAAAAAAAAAAGCCTGGCAAATCTGCTTTTGTAAAGATTACAGGTAAGAAAACCCTATGGAGCAGCTCTACACTGTAACACATGGGATTGTCTTGAGTTGGAATCAACTAGATAGCAACAGGTTTGGCATGGTTTACCTATTGTCTTAGTCATCTAGTGCTGCCATAACAGAAATACCACAAGTGGATAGCTTTAACAGAGAGAAATTTATTTCCTCGCAGTAAAGTAGGCTAAAAGTCCAAATTCAAGGCGTCAGCTCCAGGGGTAGTCTTTCTTTCTCTGTCGGCTCTGGAGGAAAGTCCTTGTCCTCAATCTTCCCATGGGTCAAGAAGCTTCTCAGGTGCAGATACCCCAGGTCCAAAGGACACACTCTGCTCTGGGTGCTGCTTTCTTGGTGGTATGAGGTCCTCAACTCTCTGTTTGCTTCTCTTTCCTTTCATCTCTTGAGAGATAAAAGGTGGTACTGGCCACACCCCAGGGAAACTCCCTTTACGGTGGATCAGGGAGATGACCTGAGTAAGGGTAGTATTACAGTCCCACCCTAATCCTCTTAACATAAAATTACAATCACAAAATGCAGGACAACCACACAATACTGGAAGCTTGCCCTAACCAAGTTGACACATATTTTGGGGGGGACACAATTCAATCCATGATACCTACCAACCAACCAAAACTGTAAGCAGAGAGAATGGATAGGAGCATGTGGCTGGCAGCATGAATGGTGCTCAGCAGCTCGGGTTCTGTATCAGAATGCGTGGATAGAACTCCAGTTCTGCTACCCACTAACTAAATAAATGTGTACTAGAAAACCAGTGCCCCTAAGCCTCGGTTTCCTCATCTGCCACATGGGGATAGTAATAGTGCTATCCTCATAGGCATGCTTTGGGGATTAATTACTGTACATAAGGTCTTAACACAGTGCCTGGCACATGGTAAACTCACAATAACATTAGCTGTTCTTATTCCTACCACTCCTTTAAGTGCTGGAGAATCTGGGGAACAAATGTTCTCTGGAACAGCTTTGGCTTCAGACCTCCACAGCTTTTAAGTCAGGTTGTCTCAAATAATCTCATAAATCTGATTAACATAACCCTCAACACAGATCTGGAGCCAAACCCACTGTCCAACAATTACCCTACTTCTCCTCTTTTCAGATCCCACCCCCAGCACATACACCCCTCACCCAGGAAATCAGTGTTACCAAGCCTGTGGAAGTTGAAAGCCCATCTACACGCAGTCTTGTCATCCTCACCCAGACAGTACTCGCCCCGCCCTGTCTAAGGAAGCCCTCCTCCCCTCACAGGGCTCTGTCCTCCGGGGGGTTGTTAATCATTAATTAGAGGGCTGTGCAGGGCTTAACGGTTTTGTTAACAGATCATTTGACTATAAGTGAACCAGGCAAGTGGAAGGATGCAGCAAAGGCAGCCAGACCACCCAGGGAACATGTCATACTCGGAACAGGAGGTGACCCCTGGCCACCCCGGCCTCTTTATGTGTCTCTCGGGGCTCCACTGCTCAACAGGCACAGGCGGAGTGAGTCTTCCCAGACCCTCTACACACTAAGCTGAGAACCACAGTGTGGGAGGAACATGGGCTACCAGCCCAAGTCTCTGCTGAGCATCTTTGAGATCTGGAATCCCCCCTCTCAGGAAAGTCAAGGTGCTGATGGGACCGAGAGGGCTTTTCAGACATGAGCGAAGGGAGGGAACATGTTCTTCCCAGGCCTCCAGGTCATGGTGCCGACTCACAGAAGGAAGCCAGCTGCCCTGGTCCAAAGCCCTGTCTTCTCTCAGGGCAGGAGGGCCCAAGCAGACACCAGCAGGGATGTCACGCTAGGTTCTAGATCAGTGACACCAGAGGCCACTGAGGGGCTGGACTTGTGTCACCTCCCTCCCTGCTGCATCACCACACAAGTATTGAGCAACTCACATGTATAGTATTAGGTACCTACTGCATGCAGACCCCATGCATGGCTGTCCAAGTACAGGTCTCAGCTCTTACTGGACATGGGGCACTGGGTTGATGCCTACAGGGTTTCCAGCACAATGCTAGGCTCCAGGGGCGGGGGATGTAAAAGTCCACCCTGTAGTAGCCTGCCTGCCATCTGGGAAAACTAGGAGGTGCTAGCAATAAGGGCTACAGGAGCTGGAAGAAAGGGAGGTCAGTGTGGACTGTGGTAGAAAGACTAAGCTGGGCAGTTGAAATGAGAGAGAGAAGGCGAGGGAAGGGCACGTAGTTCTGCAAATGCTGGAGCTTGGGGAAGAATGATTGAAATAAGAGCCAGGAACACAGAATCATGATTTTCAGTTAGATTCATCTGTCATGGAGTTACATACACACACACACACACACACACACACATGCCTCTATTCAAACCTGTCCCACTTTGAGACATGTTCAGCTTGGGGTGATTGAAACTTAAGGGCCCTCAAAATTCCCTTCTCTGACACCTTGCATGGAAAGTCCAGGAAGCCTGTTCAGACCACGTGGCCAACTGACCTCCTCAGTCAGTGTATGGCAGGCCCGAGTCATGATCTCAGGCAAGGGTCCAACTTCTCTGTCTCTGAGGCCATCCTGCTTTTGGAGGGAAAACCCCTCTGATCTTCAGGGGCTTTGATCTGAGCAGGAAGCACTTGGGGCCATTAACCGATGCACATCCAGCGTCCAGAAATTCCTTGTAAACCTCTTTTCCCTCTCCTGTTGGGACCCAGGTTTAATGACAAGTTTCCTGTTACCTCATCACTATTCAGACATCCAACACCTGCTGTCTTTGTGAGAAACATTGTGCCATGTCAGGCTGACTCCTATCCTAGAGTTGTTTTTGTTTTTATTTTTTAGTTTTTCAGATTGGGGTGAGTTTCGAGATGAGCAGAGCCAGGCAAAGATGTGGTTTGCTTGCTACTTGTACTGTGCGGTGGGATGGGTCGAGGGGGTCCTGGGTCCCCCAGTTCATGAAACAAAGCCAGAGAAAACGTGGCACAAAACTGATGGGAGGAGAAACGATTTGGTGGAAATCACATCCCATCCAGGAGCACATTGACTATCCTAGAAATCTAAAAAGTAAGAATAATACAACCACCGTATTTTAGAAACACAAGACACTGTGTAAATTGCCAGAATAAAAAATGCCCAAAGGGTTATCTATTGAAATAGTCAGTTGTCATTGCCTGTTTTCTTAGCATAACTCTTCTTTTTAGAAAAGACGTCTTAGAGGAAAACCCAAGCATTTTCAGGGCAGAACCCAGCAAAGGTTCTTTACTTTCTGAGCCTCCCCACAGCCTGTTGGATGACCAAGCACAGGACCATGAACTGATCTTGCCCACAGATGACCAAGCACAACACTATGAACTGGTCTTGCCCACTGGCCCCCATCACGTGAGATCTCAGTGTTGTCAGTGGTCAGCATCTCAGGTCCACACACATCCCAGGCAAGCGCATATTAATTTTCCACCAACTTCTGCAGGTGCCAGTGTTGTGGGCCACATACCAGTCTGGCTGGCAGATGGAATGGGTAGCCCCTTCCTGCAGCTCAGTTCCAATGTAGTTATAAACAACCTGTGCCTTTTAATTGTGGGGGTTTTCAATAGTTCCTGGAAACACTGGTGGTGGTGTAGTGGTTAAGAGTTTAGCTGCTAACCCAAGGGTCAGCAATTCGAATCCACCGGGCACTCTTTGGAAACCCTATGGGGCAGTTCTACTCTGTCCTATAGGGTCCCTATGAGTCGGAATCGACTCGATGGCAATGGGGTTTTTTTGGTTATTTGAACCTTTTCATAGATGCACTCTTAGCATTTTTACCATGGCTTACCAACCAACTGCTTACTCTGAGCAATGACTATATGTGTTCCATCATTAGAGTCGTCCGTATTTGGGGTTAATTTTTATTTCCATAGAACCTGGGAGGCATCTCAGGGTCGTCTCATGAGAGCAGGAATCTGCTCCCACTGCTGAGGACTAAGCAGGGGCTGCCGCTGCCATCCCTGATTGCTAGGTGGTTCTTTCTGTTAAATGGTCAAGAGCTGTCTTCCTGTAACGTCTACAGTCCTGCCCTTAGGGACCACCCAGAACAAAGCTAGTCCCTGTTCTACATGACAGCCCTTCGGAGTTTTGAAGATGCAGAATTTCCTTTTCTACAGACTGAATAGGTCCAGTGACCTCAGCTGCTCATCCTCAGGTCACTTCACCATGCCGGTGTCCGCCCTGGCCATGCTTTAACTTGTCACAGCACCTCTTGACGGGACACCAGATGAGAGGTTGGGTGGCCCAGGGGAGAAGGACTATCCCCTTCTTAGTCCTGACCATCACATCATAGATATTCTAACTTTTCTATAATGATCACAGCTTATTTGTTCAAAACACACACTCGTACACACTCAGGCACATACACGCTCAAACTTCCAAATTAAGAGAAGAGACAAAAGTCTCTCAAGAGTTCTACTGTCTCCTATACCGGTTTCCTTCGAGTCTTCCTTTCAGCAGGATAGAGGCGTCCCCTTCATTTCTGAGCATTCCTGCCCCTATAGTATTAGCCATGAGATAAAGTTAACCTTTCCACTGAGTTTTTCAGTTATTTCCTTTTGAAAACTGGGGGTTCGGTGTATCTCAGCCCATCTTACCCACCCCACCCCAGCCACGCCCTCCCAAGTACCCAATCACCTCCCCCTCTGTTGGTGAGAATTTATTTCTGAGCAATACTCCATCCTCCTCCTTTCAACCATTTCTGGCCCCCTCATTTTTTTTTTTTTTTCTCTCACCACCATAGCGAGTGTCAGAGCAGGGCATTACCTTAAATGTCATTTAAATCCAAAAAAACCAAACCTGCTGCTGTCGAGTTGATTCCAACTCATAGCGACCCTATGTTTTTAGAAGGGAAAAAAAAGCTCACTTTATAGGTGGGAAACTGAGGTTCAAAAGTGTCACCAAAACATCACATTCCCCCAAAAAAACTGACTTTAGGAAGAAAATTCCCTGTGAAACCACCCTGTTTCCTAGGCACCCCTGTGATTACTTCGTCTTACTGCTAGGTAGTTCTTCATCCTAGAAACCCTCTTTCCCCACAGACAGAAAACGACACGGAGAAGGGCCCAGGGCCTGCCTGGGCTGCATGGGGCCTGACCTCTGTGCTCCCCAGGCCCTGCCCAGGGGGCACCCCTGAAGGCTGCTAAGACCAGAGCAGCACATCCCCAGGGAGCAGGCTGTGCCCACTGCATGCGGGATGAGTGGGAAGAAGAGAAGGCAGAGCAGGGACCAGACATGCACACACTTCAAAAGGGTCATAAATGGCACCACATGGGCAAGATCATGAACAGCCCTGGGAGTGAGGTTTGTCTTGGGAGGGGACACTGTCCAAACAGGAGAGGGAGAGATGACAGGTGTAACTCTATATGACTCAGCGATGTGGCGCCCTCACACCACCGCTTTCCTGGGCTGGCAGCCTCTCCTGGGAATGCCTGCTTCATGCATGCTCCACAGGAGAGTCCTGCCCTCCAGGTCTCTGCAAATATTGGGTGATCATATATACATTTTTTAATTTGTGGTTTTCAAACTCTGTTCTTGTATTGTGGTCATTTCAGTAAGTCAGGTCTATTTAAAGAGCCTAGCCCCTTCCTGGGGACATGAACACCTCAGTGGTCAGCCATCCTCATCATCCAAGTCCAGAGCACCTTCAAGAGCCAGGCCCAGTAGCCCAATGACTATGCCCAGTATGCCTTTCTCTCTTGTCAACACCCAGTAGAACCTGTTGCCGAGGACCTTGGAATCCCCTGTTCAGGAACAATCATGTGCTGATTCTGAAGGCTCTTGGTCCATCTGGCCATTTGAACAGATAGGCTTCAAAAATTCTGATTGATCCTGTATTTTAGTCTTATTTCTGTAAGGAAACACTCATGACCTTCTTGGGCTCTACAGCAATTTTATGACACGAGGTATTTTGGGTTTGGGCAGTGTTTCTGGGATTCCCAGTTTAATGTCATCCATTAAATTCTCTGTCAGAGAGCAGAGAAGTAGACTCATGGCCTCTTCCTGGGTCTTTGCAGTAATGACACCCCAGAAAACAGAAGACTGGCACTGCTAGGTGATCTCATCTGTGATGCTGTGGTCAGGGACTGCCATTCCAGGGACCTGGCAGGCAGTGAAGGAGCCCTGCAACCCAGCAACCGCTCCATGGGAGAAAGATATGGCAGTCTGCTCCTGTAAAGATTACTGCCTTGTAAACCCTAAGAGGAAGTTCTATTCTGTCCTATAGGGTTGCTATGAGTCAGGGTCAACTAGACGGCAATTGGTGGGTGGGGGGGTGGGGGCAGACAGTGCTGGTAGGTGTAGCCTTGTGCTGCCATCTTCTGGAAGGGCATGGAGGTGGGAGCTTATTATGCTCTGTGATGAATAAAGTTATGTATCCACTTGACTAGGCCATGATTCTCAGTGGTTTAGCAGTTATTATATAATCATCCTCCATTTTGCGATCTGATGTGAGCCACCAATAGGCTGAAAGGGGAGTTTCCTTGGGGTTGTGGCCTGCATCCAACATATATGGATGTTCTGGCAAAGCTCACCCTCTCTCCATCCTGCCTCTGACTCTTCATCCTCTGACCTCTGGTTCTTGGGACATGAGCCAGCAGCCTACAGTCTGACCTGCAGATATTGCGTTCATCAGCCCCACCAACCACATGAATCAGGAAAAGCCTCCAGCCTGATGCCTGACCCATGGATTTGGGACTTAGCAGCTTTCACAATTGCATGAACCATTTCCCTGAAATATATATATTTATGCTTCACTGGTTTTGCTCCTCTAGTGAACCCAGCTTAAGACATTTGGTACCAAGAGTGGTTCTAGAGGAACAGAATCATAAGGATGAGTTTTCTGAATTGGCTCTCAAGTCTGCCTAGTCTTAAAGGTGCTGATGACTGCCTCCAGTAGTAAAGAAGGCACTGCTAATCCATGGCAATAGAAATATGCAAAACATCACCACCAATGGATGAAATATTTGTGAGAGACAAGTTTCTGGATGACTGCATATTTGATACTTTTCTACAATTTTATCAGAATGAGAAGTATAAGGAAGTTGGTTGCTTGGTCATACTTTCACTAGACAATGTAGTGAAAGAAAGGGGTGAGCTCAAAGCTTCAGAGTCACAGCTCAAGTGCCACATACAAAATCTGAAATTTTCTGCTTGTGCCCTGAAAGAAAGCCTTATTTCTTGTAGTAATAGAGCTGACATTGCCAAAAACAAAACCCAGAGTCTTATCATAAGAGTGGCTGAATTACAATGCCAATTGAATTCCAAACCTCAAATGGTGTCTGAAGTTAAAGTGAGGGCATTGATTGGGAAGAACTGGGATCTTGAAACTTGAGTTGGGGACATATGGACAGATAATCAGGAAGCTGGGGACACTGAGCCCCTAAATTCCATTGAATCACTCCTACCAGCAGAACCAGCCCTCTTACTCTCATCTAAAGAGATTACTCCATCTTGGTATGCTAATCCACCCTCCCCAGTAAAACCATTATCCCTTTCATCCCCATCTGATGAGATTAACCCAGCTGTGTCTGAAGAGTATTTGTCTGAGATACCACCTGGGGTGGCCGGGGGCATAGCCTGAGGAAGATGTCTTATAAGACATTGCTCAATGTCCCAGGATCCACCCTCACCACTCATTTTTCCTTCTAGACCTATAAGTAGGCTTAAGTCCCAGCAAGCCCCAAGAGATGAAGTACAAAGCGTAACCCAGGAGGAGGTACATTACGCTCCAAAAGAACTGCTTAATTTTTCTAATACATACAAACAGAAGCCTGGGGAATATATGTGGGAATGGCTATTAAGGGTGTGGGATAATGGTGCAAAGAACATAAAGTTGGATCAGCCTGAGTTTATTGATATAGGTCCACTAAGCACAGATTCTTCATTTGATGTTTCAGCTCGAGAGGTTAGAAAAGGATCTAATAGTTTATTTAGCTGGTTCACTGAAGCATGGATTAAGTGGTGTCCTACATTAAATCAAGTTGAAATGCCAGACCTGCCTTGGTATACTGTAGAAGAAGGTATCCAAAGGCTTAGGGAAATTGGCATGTTGGAGTAGATTTCTCAGGTTGGACCCAGACCCACCCATGGAGTCCCCAGAGGACACACTCTTTGCCAAAACAGTGAGGAGCAAATTTGTGAAAGGAGCCCCAGCATCCTTGAAGACTTCTGTGATTGCTATTCTATGCAAATCAGATTTAACAGTGGGAACTGCCCTAACGGAATTAAGACACCAAACTACAATGGAGCTGATTGGACCCTGTGGTGTAGAAGCCAAGTGGCAACACTTCATCAACAGAGACAAGGTGGATGAGGCTACCATAATGGACAGAATCAAAGTAGTAATCAGAATAGTCTGACTCGTATGGGCTTATGGCATTGGCTACCTAGACATGGCATCCCTAGGAGTGAGCTAGATGGGAAATCTACTGAATATTCACTTGACCTGTACAAGTGAAAGAATTTTAGATCAAATGAATGGCAGTTTAGCTTGAATCACCAGAATAGAGAGTCACAGCCCCTCAATCAATTCCCAGACTTGAGCCAGTTTATAGATCTCAACTCCTTGAAGGGGAGGCCAGGTCTCCTTGAGGAAGGACCCGCTGCCCTGCCAAAATCTATACTGTTAATCTTTCTCCTAGCCTTCCCTAAAGAGATCTACAGCCTTTAACAGGAATGACTGTTCATTGGGGAAAAGGAAATAATCAGAATTTTCAGAGATGAGTGGACACTTGCTCTGAACTGACACTAATTCCAGGAGACCCAAAACATCACTCTGGCCCACCAGTCAGAGTAGGGGCGCATGGAGGTTAGGTTATTAATGGAGTCTTAGCTGAGGTCCATCTCACAGTGGGTCCAGTGAGTCACCAAACCCATTCTGTAGTGATTTCCCTAGTTTCAGAACGCATAATTGGGACAGACATTCTCAGCAACTGGCAGAACCCGCACATTGGATCCCTGACAAATGGAGTAAGGGCCATTATGGTAGGAAAAGCCAAGTGGAAGCCATTAGGACTGCCCCTACCTAGGAAAACAGTAAACCAAAAGCAATACCACATTCCTGGAGGGATTGCAGAGATTACTGCCACCATCAAGGACATGAAGGATGCAGAGGTGGTAAATCCCACCACATCCCCATTCAACTTGCCTATGTGGCTTGGGCAAAAACCAGATGGATCTTGGAGAATGACAGTAGACTATTGTAAATTTAATCAGATGGTGACTCCAATTGCAGCTGCTGTTCCAGATGTGGTTTCACTGCTTGATCAAATTAGTACATCTCCTGGTACCTGGTATGCAGCTACTGATCTGGCCAATGCCGTTTTCTTGATTCCAGTTTCGAAGGAATAACAGAAGCAGTTTGCCTTCTGGTGGCAAGGCCAACAATACACCTTCACTGTCCTACCTCAGCTCTATATCATAATTTAGTCCACAAGGACGTCGATTGCCTTTCCCTTCCACAAGACCTCACACTGGTCCATTAATTGATGACATTATGCTGACTGGACCTAGTAAGGAAGAAGTATCAATGACTCTAGACTTATTGGTAAGACATTTGCATGCTATTGGGTGAGAAATTAATCCAAGAAAAAGTCAGGCGCCTTCCACCTCAGTGAAATTTCTAGGGGAACAGTGGTGTGGGGCATGTTAAGATATTCCTTCTAAAGTGAGGGATAAGTTGTTACATCCGGCTCCTCCTACAACTGAAAAGGAGGCACAACACCTGGTGGGCCTCTAGATTTTGGAAGCAACATATACCACATTTGGATGTGCTACTCTAGCCTATTTATCAAGTGACTCGAAAAGCTGTTAGTCTTGAGTGGGGCCCAGAACAAGAGAAGGCTGCACAACAGGTTCGGTCTGCTATGCAAGCCACTCTGTCACTTGTGCCATGTGATCTGGCTGATCCAGTGGTTCTTGAAGTGGCAGTTGCAGATAGAGATGCTGTTTGGAGTCTTTGGCAGGCCCCTATTGGTGGATCATGGCACAGACCCTTAGGATTTTTGGAGCAAAACTCTGCCATCCTCTGCAGATAACCTCTCCTTTTGAGAAACAGGTTTTGGCTTGTTTCTGGGCCTTAGTAGAGACTGAACACTTAACCATGGGCCACCAAGTCACTATGTGGCCTGAGCTGCCCATCATGAACTGGGTGTTGTCTGACCCACAGAGTCATAAAGTCGGACATGCATAGCAGCACTCCATTATATATGAGATTGGGCTTGTGCAGGACCTGAAGGCACAAGTAAGTTATATGAGGAAGTGGACCAAATGCCTATGGTCCCCACTCTTGTCACATTACCTTCCTTCTCCTAGTCTGCACCTATGGCCTCATGCGAATTTCTTATGATCAGTTGACTGAAGAAGAGAAAACTCATGACTGCTTTACAGATGGTTCTGTGTGATATGCAGGGACCACTCAAAAGTGGACAGCAGCAACACTGCAGCCCCTTCCTGAGACCTCCCTGAAGGACAATGGTGAAGGGAGATCTTCCCGCTGGGCAGAACTTTGAACAGTGCACCTGTTGTTCATTTTGCTTGGAACTAGAAATGGCCAGATGTACAACTGTATGCTGATTCATGGGTTGTGTCCGATGGTTTGGCTGGATGGTCAGGGACTTGGAAGGAACATTGTTGGAAAATTGGTGACAAGGAGGTATGGGGAAGAGGCATGTGGATAGACCTCTATGAATGGGCCAAAGAAGTAAAGATATTTGTATCTCATGTGAATACTCACCAAAAGGTGATCTCTGCAGAGAAAAATTTTAACAAACAAGTGGATAGGATAATGTGTTCTGTGGATACCAGTCACCCACTTTCCCCAGCCACTCCTATCATTGCCCAATGGACTCATGAACAAAATAGTTATGGTGGCAGCAATGGAGGTTATGCATGTACTCAGCAACATGGACTTCCACTCACTAAGGCTGACTTGGCTACCACTGCTGAGTGCCCAATCTGCCAGCAGCAGAGATGAACACTGAATCCCCGTTATGGCACCATTCCTAGGGATGATCAGCCAGCAACCTGGTGGCAGATTGATTACATTGGACCACTTCCATCATTGAAAGGGCTGTGTTTTGTTCTTACTGGCATAGACGCTTACTCTGGATATGGATTTGCCTTCTCTGTACACAATACTTCCATCCGTGAACTTACAGAATGCCTTATCCACCATCATGGCATACCATACAGCTTTGCCTCAGATCGAGGAACTCATTTCATAGCAAATGAAGGGCAGCAATGGGTTCATGCTGATGGAATTCACTGGTCTTACCATGTTCCCCACCATCCCGAAGCAGCTGGCTTGATAGAACAATGGAATGGCCTTCAAAAGACACTATCATGGTGCCCGCTAGGTGGCAGTACCTTGCACGCTTGGGGCAACGTTCTCCAGGAGGTTGTATATGCTGTAAACTAGCATCCAATATATGGTGCTGCTTCTCCCATAGCCAGGATTCATGGGTCCAGGAATCAAGGGGTGAAAATGGGAATGGCACCACTCACCATTACCCCTAGTGACCCACTTGCAAAATTTTTGTGTCCTATCCTCACAACCCTATGCTCTGCGGGTCTAAAGGTCTTAGTTCCAAAGGGAGGGATGATCCCACCAGGAGATACAACAGTGATTCCACTGAACAGGAAGTTAAGAATGCCACCCAGCCACTTTGGGTTCCTCATGCCTCTGGATCAACAGACAACGAAGGGAGTTACTGTATTGGCTGGTGTGATTGACCATGATTACCAAAGGGGAATCAAATTGATATTACATAATGGAGGTAAAGAAGAGCATGTCTGGAATACAGGAGATCCCTTAGGACGTCTGTCAGTACTACCCTGCCATGTAATTAAAGTCAATGGAAAGCTACAGCAACCCAATTCCAACATGACTGCTAATGGCCCAGACCCTTCAGGAATAAAGGTTTGGGTCACCCTACCAGGAAAGAACCATGGCCAGCTGAGGCACTTGCTGAGAGGAAAGGGAGTAGGAAATGGGTGGTAGAAGACAGTAGTTCTAAATACCAGCTATGACCACATGACCAGTTGCAAAAAAGAGAACTGTAATTGTTTTTAGTATTTGTTTTGTTATATGTCTGTGTGTGTGTGTATATATACGTATATATATACCAAAAAAAAAAACCAAACCCATTGCCATCGAGTCGATTCTGACTCATAGCAACCCTATAGGACAAAGTAGAACTGCCCCATAGAGTTTCCAAGGAGTGCCTGGTGGATTCGAACTGCCAACCTTTTGGTTACCAGATACAGCTCTTAACCACTATGCCTCCAAGGTTTCCATATATATATAAACTGTTGCCATCAAGTCGATTCCGACTCATAGCGACCCTATAGCACAGAGGAGATCTGCCCCATAGAGTTTCCAAGGAGCGCCTGGTGGATTCAAACTGCTGACCTTTTGGTTAGCAGCTGTAGCTCTTAACCACTACGCCACCAGGGTTTCCATATATATATATCACTCAAATATCTTTGTTTTTCTTCCCTCCTTTATTCCATTACTTATTATAAAATATGAGATGTAAACAGGGCTAGTGTGTTTTCGGTTGTACGCATGTTAGTTGTATCACGTTAGGCACAAGTATGACTTTATAATTGTCTTTATTTAGAGATTATGTATAGCTTAAGGAGATATGTACAGATGCCAAGCTGACAAGGTATGGGCTGTGAGGGTTAAGGTTATGTACCAACTTTGCTAGGCCATGATTCTCAGTGGCTTGGCAGTTATAATGTAGTCATCCTTAATTTTGTGATCTGATGTGAGCAGCCCATCAGTTGAAAGGGGAGTTTCCTTGGGGTTTTCTCCTGTATCCAATACATATGAATATTCTTGCAAAGCTCTCTCTCAATCCTGCACCTGACTCATTATCCTCTGATCTCTGGTTCTTGGGACATGAGCCAGCAGCCTGCCATCTGACCCGCAGATTTTGGGATTGGCCAGCTCCTGCAGCTCCATGAACCAGCAGCCTGCCTTCTGACCTACCAATTTTGGGTTTGTCACCCCCTGCAGCCACGTGAGTCAGGAGAAGCCTCCAGCCTGACGTATGACCCACAGATTTGGGACTGGCCCGGTCCCACAACTGTGTGAGCCATTTCCTTGAAATAAATCTCTATATATGCTGTATTTTTACGCAAGTAACATGCCCTCTGCATCTGTTTGCTAACCGTGCCCTTTCCCCTAGGGGTATTTTCGTAAGTGCGCTGTGCTAATTTTTTTTACAGCAACATGTAAAAACATTTGCATAGTCGTTCTTATGAAAATACCTCCAGGGAGAGGCACGGTTGGCAAACAAACATAGAAGGTACATGTTATTTCCATAAAAATACGGTTCACTCGTTTTGGTCCCCTAGAGAACCCAGCCTGAGACATACACCTACTACTTTATGTTCGTTATATATTCGCTCTATTTGGGGGGCAGTGTTGGTTCCATGATAGAATCCCCACCTTCCATGCAGGAGACCCAGGTTTGATTCCCAGCCAATGCACCTCATGCGCAGCCACCACCCATCTGTCTGTCATTGGAGGTTTGTATGTTGCTATGATGCTGAACAGGTTTCAATGCAGCTTCCAGACAGACTAGAGGAAAAGCCTCTCCATCTGCTTCCAAAAATCAGCCAATGAAAACCCTATAGATCACAACAGTCCGATCCACAGCTGATCATAGGGATGGCATAGGACCAGGCAGTGTTTCATTCCATTGTGTATGGAGACACCGTAAGTCGGGGGCTGATTCCATAACACCTAACAACAACAGCAGCTTATGTGATCTTTGCATCTGCCCCGTAAGGCAGAGATTATCCCCAGTTTGTAGATGGAAAACCAAGGTTTGGGAAAGACACTTGCCCAGGTATAAGTGGTAGTGTAGGACTCAGTCTTGAGCCGCCTGCCTCCAGTGCCCATACCCTTTCACCACAACACACCTTGAAGCTTCTGGTTGGAGCCTGTATTGTCATTAGGCTGTTAGGGCTAAGAATGAAGTCCCACCATGGCCAATTTATGTCTCCCAGAGTCATATGTCTGCTATTTCTCAATTAAGTTGGTGGTTCTTAGATTCTTTCTCATCTCTGAAAGTGTTATGTGATGGATGGATGGGTGAGTGGGTAGACTTAATCACCAAAGTTAATCCATGAGGGACATGGGGCCCTTTGAGGAGCCTTCAGAGCCCTGGCCACTGCAGAGGCCAGAGGAGCTTGGGAGGCAGACAGTACTGGGGATTTGTTCCTGTTGCTACATCTCCCACGCCTTATACAAAGTATTGCCAATGCAGTAAAGTTAATGGAGCCAGTCATCCTATGAAGAAGCCAATTCCGTGCAAAGATGATACATCTTTGAAGTTAATGAGGTCTATTAGTTGAGCTTATGCCCTTTAAAGCAAGTGAAATTCTTGAAATCTACCAAACAGCAACACATCCATTTAGAAGTAGTTATTGATGCCTATGTCCCTGTAACCCATGTGTGAGGAGCCTCCAGTACAGAGCTAGGGGAACCATCTTCCTGCGGACATCTAGCACAGCCTTCAACTCCTTGTGAGCTCAAAAGATGTCTGGCCAGCATTCTTATCCTTCAAAAAGTCCCCAAACTGGCCCAGTGCAGCCATAGGGACTAGACAGCTCTGGTAGACCTAACCTTATGCTGCCATCTGCTGGAAGGGCACGGAGGTGGGAGCTTATTATGTGCCTAGCACTTTATATTCATTACATATTCACTCTATTTGAGGGAAGTCGTGTTTCCATAGGAGCCCCAGTGGCACAGTGGTTAAGCGTGGCAATCTGCTTCCATAAAGATTGCAGCCTTGGAAGCCCTATGGGGCAGTTCTGCTCTGTCTTCTAGGGTCGCTATGAATAGAATAGACTCAGGGGCCGCAGATTTGGTATTTTTGGCCGGGTGTTTCTGTGGCAGAATTCTCGCCTTCCATGCAGGAGACTTGTGGTTAGTGGCTCAAGGGAGAAAGTGATAAAGTTGGCCCATGGAGCTCTTGAGTAGCATCCACCCCAACCTACAGCTGTTAGACCCCAACCTCAGGATTGGTTGGAAAAGGAGCACAGGAACACAGTGAGGATGCCAGCACTTCAAAAATGGCCGCTGCACAAGGGGAACTGGTGCTGCGTGGTCCCTGAGCTCAGTGAAGGTGTGCAGGCACAGTTTTCAGGAATTGTGTAGACCTGGAGCTGGCCAAGCAGTGTAGATACAAGGTTTGGCTGCAGGCTGAACAGGGACCATCACATCGTGGTCCCCTAAACCCACTGCCATCAAGTCGATTCTGACTCACAGCGACCCTGTAGGTCAGAGTAGAACTGCCCTTTGGGTTTCCAAAGCTGTAAATCTTTACAGAAGCAGACTGCCACGTCTTCCTCCCACGGAGTGGCTGATGGGTTTGAACTGCTGATCTGCAGGCTGGCAGCCAAGCACTTAACCACTGTGCCACAAGGGCTCCCTCCATGGTCCCCAGGCCCCTGGCATATCGCAGACCCCCGCCAATGTTCGGCCCAGACTCAGCTTCCACTCCAGTTAACACCAGTGACAGTTGCTTAAGAGCACAAAGTGGCACTTGTTGTGCCCACAAAACATCTGCTGAAGGTACAACTTGTGTTTATAGCTCTTCACTTCAAAAGACTGGCCGTGTTATAAAAAGAAAAGGACCATCTGTCCCTCTTCTGGACCCCAGCGCCTCTTGGAAAAGATTTCTGTGCAAGAAGGCTGTGAGAAGTCAGCATTGACTTCAGGGAATATTCTGGGGCCGGAAAAGAATAGTGTCTACCCGCTGAGGGAAATGCTGGCAGATGAAAGCCAGCTCTGTGGAGGCCACGCGACAGTAGAGTGTGGCAGGAGGAGGCAGGCTGTGGTCAGATGGCACTGCCCAAGTGTTCCAGCTGTGCAGAGACCCCGGAGTGGAGGAGGATGGGGAGGACTTGGGATGGGGGGGAGGACAGAAGGGAAAGGGGCACGAGGCAATTCGGACCCCAGGAGAAGACTCAAGAAGTGTCATCAGCAGCTTGCTCCTAAGCAGTCAGGTATCACCTCTTCGCATTCACCCACCCTGGTTTGTTGGGCTTTTCTTGTCTACAGAGCCTATTAAAACAATTCTGCATCTTGAGAACTACATGAGGCTGAATGATTGCCTACTAAGACTGAGAATTGAAGATTTTTTCCAGAGTTGAGTAGACGTCTGATCTGTCTGTGAGGCCTGGTTAGGGTGTGTCAGCCTCAAGCTCTTCGACACCAATATAGAAAAGGCATGTGAGGGTTGGGTTGGGGGTAAGGGTGGAGCAGAGGTCGGTGTGAGGTAGGGCTTGCAAACAGGAGGAATGTTTCAGCTTCCTGGCCAGTCTCCTAGGCTGCACGTCCTCTGGACCAGAAGGGCTCCTCCGTCCCTGTCATCACACCAGGGGCTTCAGCTCATAGGTTCTAAAATAGTTCTCTCTCTCTCTCTCTCTCAAGAAAAAGTTTGTATTCTGCCAAAATCCATGCAGATTCCAGAGCTCCTTGGCCTGTGAACCTCTAGGACTTGAGGCTTATTTTGTTTCAGATCAAAACCTGCTTTACTTCTTAGCATCTGTCTTGGGATGGAGATGGGGAGAGGGCAGCTGGAGGTCAGCAGTGGGGGCTCTGAGGACACCCTTGCTCCTTCCTCCTGACTGTCTCTGACACAGACCCCCCCTCCAACAGCTCATCCTGGATGAATAAACTGAGAGCTTTGACTCTATCCTGGGGAAGACCTGCCAGCATCCATCCGCACTTGTCAATGTACTGAATCTTCCCTTCTTGGGTGCATGCTTTTAGATTCTAAGGACGAAGGCAGTTCGTGATGTAGAGTTCTCAAGCCTCCCCAGATCCTAAAAGGTCACGCTCCTTTTATTCTTGGCTCTTTTCACTTCTCTTCTGTTCTTATTGATTTCTTTAGGCACATAAGAAAACACAGTAGGCAAAGCCCACTCTTTCCATTGAAATAAAATATTCTGCAGTCAAACCACACGCCATAGAGAAATAATTGCAGTCTGTATATATTGCTAATGGACATCTCTCAGCAAATTCCCTGTCTCATAAGCTTTAAACACAGACATTAGTATAAATATGCAGAAATCCCCATTCGGGCAAATTACTCTGCATTTCTGAACAGGAGGAAGATTAACCAATGTGCTGGTATCTTTGAAGGAGCTCAGCAGAGCAGGAAAAATGCACCAGCCTGCTCAGGGAGGGATGCTTGGATGCAGTGAGACTTGGCGGACAGTCACAGGTCACCACAGAGCTGGAGGCCTCACTGGCATCTCCTCCTCCCCTGGGTCCAGTGCTCCTCTGGAGCACAGTGAGCTTAGCCTTGACGACAGGGGCTGGCCCCCAACCCTATCAGGATCAGCCTGGCCTAAGGCGGCTGGTTGGTCTCCCAGGCATCATGCTTTATGAGCCTTCCAAGCTCCTGAGGCTCAGGCAAGGGCAGGGGCAGGGAAGCTGAGGAGGCACTTTTTCCCTGGCCTCTCAGGCGGCCTGACAGGAGCCTTCCGGGATCATCCAGGCCTCTGAGGTAAATGGCCCATGAGGAGCCTGAGGAGAGGTTCATAGAGCCAGACGGTTGCCAGCCTCAACTCCTCAGGCTCCACACCACAGGTACCTGGGCCCTACTTCTCCCTCTCTGGGCCGTTCTCTCTACTTCACCCCTTCTCTTTTCTTCACTCCTCTTCCCCTGTCCTCCTGCTGTCCCCCTCCTTCCCCACTTCCCCATGCATCCCATTCTCCCCCCTCCCTTTCTCATTCCCATTGGGATCCCACATTCCCCCACGAAGGCAGCACATAGGTGAAGGTCTCCATCTGCTAGGGCTCAACAGCCTGTGCACCAGATTCTAATCTCAGCCTGAGATCCAAGGTTTGTGAGGAAAGCCCCTCCTTTTCAGGAAAGCCCCCTGAGCTCTGGACACCAGGGTGGGGGAGATGCCCTAAACAGCACAGGGTGCTGGGTCTGTAGGTGACAAGGTCTGGTCTCCAGGATTGCAAGTTAGAGGGGAGACAGTGGAGGTAAGGGCAGTGGCAACTGACTCTAGGGCTCCCTGTGTGCAACTCACAAGGGTCTCCTACCTCCCCACCATGCCCTCCCCCTCCACATATTCAGCACAGGCCACCTTGTTGCCTTTACAGATACAGTGCCACTTCTCAAAGGCAGGGGCTCTGTGCTCCCCGGGCTGAGGAAGCCTCAGAGGATCCTGCAGAGGGTGGGCTAGCAGGAGGGAGGGCTGCCTCTGGAGCTGTCGGCCAGTCCTGTTGTCCCTTGCGGGAGGTGAATTACGAGCTAGTCAGGAATCACGCCAAGAGCGAGGGAGCTCAGCGAGCAGAGGTCTTCTGGTTATTTATTTTGTGTTCGCCTGCCTTTCCCACAGTGGAATTGAATGCAGAGGGAGAGGAACTAAACATTTACATTCCGAGGCACAGGAAGTATGCACCAACATCGTATCATAGTTTTATAACTTGTTCTGAGAATTCAAAAGGCCCTGGGGTCTCTCAGAGCTGGATCCGCAGCCTCGTGGCCTTGCCTGAAGCAGGAAAGTTCTGGGGCGGTCGCAGGGCCTGGGAGCGAGGCTCTCCTTCGCCCACCAGACCACCTTGAGGCCCAGGGCTTCTGTAATAACCTGCTTTTCAAGTGGGAATATTGAGGCGCCAGACACAGGCGGAAACAAGAGTGCAGCAAGACTAGAGCCTGTCCGCCGCCAACCCCAGCATACACTGTAGCATCTTGATGGTCTATTTTCATGTCTGTCTCCCCCACTCAGCGGCTGTGAATGACTTTAGAACACCCCCGCTGCTGGCTATTTTAGCAAATTTATGTGAAATGAATAAAAGGTACCCTTTTCTCAAGACCCTTTCCTGACACCTACCAGAAAGTTGTCATAATAAGTAAAGAAATCTACAGTGACTGTGAGGTGAATGGAAACCCTGGAGTTGTGCAGTGTGCTACCTGAGCAACCCGTAAGCAGTGGCCCGGAAGGATTTCTTGCGGTGACTGTGTTCCAGACACTGTTCTAAGCATGTTACACGTACTGACGCATTTAATTCTCACAACAACCCTTTGAAGTGGGTACTATTATTACTCCCTTTCCATAGATGAGGAAACTTGGGCTGGGAGACGTGAAGTAACCTTCCTATGTTTGCCCAAACTGGTCAGGGACAAAGTTGGGAAGGAAAATCTGGCCCCAGAGCCATTCCCTTAACCCCATATTCACTACCACGCCCTCGGCATCTAGTTCTGTGTCTGGCCTTGTAGATACTCAGTAAGTGTGTGTTTGGGTGACTACGCAGAAGAAGCCTGCAGTTCAACCCCCGCCCCCCACCACCATTTGTAAAACGGGGTCTGGGGCACTGTGGCCTTACAGAGGCTGCTGCAGGTTCTTATGCAACCAGACCAGAGGAAGAGCCCTCACTTGTGGCCAAGCTGTGTCCAGGGCTGAGGAGCCGCAGCCCCATAAGGACATCAGTTGTCAGCTCTTTCTCACCAGGGTCTTTTACACCCAGCCCACCTGACCAGCTTCCCAGGCCCTCAGGCACCCCCCCTCCCCGTCCCTCATCCATGTCCTCAGACCTGGTCAGCCTGTAAGTGGTCTCGGTTTCACGTTTCACCCCTCAGTACTCACCTGAGTGGCTGTGCCGCCTCCTCGTGGCCACTCCACAGCCAGAGCAGTCTTTCTAAAGCACTGTCTGACCCTGGGCCCCCTACTCAAAATCAATCCTTCTTTGGTCCTCATTTCTCATTAAGCCTCTTCTCTAGCCTCACGGGTCACTCCCACCCTTCAGCCCCACCAGGCCTGGCCACTGGAGTCCTCTGCCTAACAACTCACTCACTGCAGCTTCTGCACTTTGCTCACAGTGCCCTCTCCCCCAATGACCCTACTCAAACCCACCTTTGCCTCACCCCTCCTCCAGAAAGCCTTTCCAGATCCCAGGTCAAATGGAGTCCCCAGGCCAAGTGCTGTTGACATGACTGCTCTCCCTCAAGACTACCTCTTCTCCTCTCAAACAGTGAGCTCCTGAGAACAGGGCCTGCGCCCTGTATTCCCTGTGTCTTCCAGGCAGGGCCCAGCAGTGGCCAACTCCCTGACTGCTCGTGTCTCCCCTCCACTGCAGTTTGGCTCTGGTCAGCCACACGGGCAGGTCCTGCCCCCACGCAGCCCCCTGCCACCTCCTCCCTCAGCCAACACTGGTCCGTGCCTCATCTGCCTCACGAAGGTACTCCCACCAGAGCTGATGTAGCTTGTCCCCCATAGCAAAAGTCAGGTGTGACATCATCAGAATCCTGCCCCTTCCCCTTCAGGGCCCCTGCAGCTGCCAAAAGGACACCAGAGTGCCCTCATAACGGAACTATAAAAAACAGTATGTGTCATATCCAGAGAGACCTGGGAAGGGGAGAGAATTCCAGGAAGGTGGAACATCCCATCCCAACAAGAGCTGGTTCTCACAGCCAAAAATAGGAGAAGAACTCAGGTAACTGTCCCCACAGCCAACCCATGAGGCTCCAGCTCCCTGAGAATCCTGCTCCTCCCCTGGGGGCAGGTATCTGTTGGGGCTTCACATGAGAGCTGGGGGTGACCAGAAGTCTCCAGCCCTCCTCTGCCCAGGTCAGTAGGAAGGAGAGAAGCCCAAGTTCTGAATGCTCCTCCCTGAGAAGGCTCCAACTATAACCCCAGGCCCCACAGAGACTGCCCCTGCACACACAGGCACAGCTTCCCTCTGCAGTCATCAGAGGTCTGAGTCCCTGCCCTGCCAAGTTTTGCCTCTTGGTATGGAGGATGGGGTAGAGACCAGGAGTCGATAAGCCCCTCTCGGGGCTAGGTCTTTTATCTGGAAGGACATGGCCTTTTTCATCTGGGAGTAGACATCCCCCACTGACCCTTGTCCTGGGAAGAGTCTCAAGAAACAGATCAGAGGGCAACCAGGCCCCTCAAGGAAGAAAGGAAGAGATGATGAGTCATTGTGGCTTGAGCCTCTGAAAAGCTATTTGCTGGGAGCTCTGGGACCGGTCACAGCCAAATGCATCAGTAAGGATGGCCTCTCTGCAAGACTGCCCAGCCCTCGTGAGCCAGCTGAAGTGCACTTGCCCTTGAGAAGGAGGAGACAGACAGGACACCAAATAAATATCCTCCAGAATCCATGCTCTATGGGGGCATGGCTTTGGTCTGTTTTGTTCACCACTGTATCCCCAGTGCCTGGCACATAAAAAAATAGTAGGTGCTAAATAAATATTGGCTGAATATATGAGTGAATAACTGAATGACTGTAATGCTAACAGAAAGTAACCAATACTGCCCACAGTGCTGAAGTATAAGCCCCCCAGTGATGTGAGGGAGGGGAATCCAGGGACTGGAACAGTTTAAGTAAGGACATGGAGACCAATCCAAAGTGAGAGCGTCTTTAGGTAAAAGTCATCCTGAAGAACACTGTCTTCTTTCAGTCATCAACCGCCATGGTTTTACATAACTTAATTCAAATTTTCTGCCCTTTGTCACATTCTCTCTTGTCCATGTCTGCAGGGTTGAACCTTATTATTTGATTATTGCCTCTAACCGTAGGTAATTGCTGTTTGATGGAAGGGTTTTCTGTGCAGGGCCACGTGAGGCTCCTGTGCAATGGTCAAGTGTCCCTCTTTCTCCTGAGGGGATTTGTTGTGATCTTCTCTGAGGCTTTGACTGAGATAAGCCCTTGGCCATGTGAGGTCAAAGCAATTGCCAGGGTTGCCTGGGGGAAATGCGGCTTCTGCTTCCTGGCCTTGGAGTCTTCCAGTCCCACCTGGGGTGCCAGCCCCTCCCAGTGGGTCCTGCCCTCCAGGGCTTCCACGTGGTTTATTCTGGGTAGAACCCCTGCTGAAAATTTGCATTTCTAATGAGTTCCCAGGTGATACTAATACTGCTGGTTCTGGACCAATTCTGGTCTCAAAATTTATTTTATGTAAGAATCACTGGGGGATCTTGTTAAAATGTAGATTCAGATTTAGTATGTCGGTCTCAAAATTTATTTTATGTAAGAATCACTGGGGGATCTTGTTAAAATGTAGATTCAGATTTAGTATGTCTGGGGTGGAAATGCAAGTTCTCAGCAGGAGCTCTAACCAGAAAGAATCCGTTTGAAGCCCTGTTACCCTCTCCAGCCTTTCTGCAGCTTGAGGCACCCTCAGCACCTCAAGCCCAGAGCCCAAGACCCCTGCTGGCTCCAGACAATACCTGGCTCCTCCCACCCAACTCTCTGGCTCCCTCCCAGAAATCTCACCCAGCTCCTCCCACCAGCCAGAGCTCCAGCCTGACTCCTGAGCCACCTCCTAACCTTCTATGCTTCCCACCTTTGTCCACATCATGACCATTTATGGTGCCCCTTAGGTCCTGCTCCTGACCTTCCCAAAAACCAGTTCCCATTGCGTCAATTTCAACTCATGACAACCCAGTGTGTGTCAGAACTGAATGTGGTTCATAAGGTTTTCAAAAGCTGATTTTTCAGAAATAGATCACCAGGCCTTTCTTCCAAGGCACCTCTGGGTGAACCTTCAACCTTCTGGTTAGTGGCCTAGCGCTTAACCATTTGCACCACTCAGGGACCTCACCTTCCCAACCCACTGCTGTCCTGTCAATTCTGACTCATAGCAACCCTATAGGCCAAGGTAGAACTGCCCTCATAGGGTTTCCAAGGCTGTATATCTTTTTTTTTTTTTAAGCAGACTGCCACACCTTTCTCCCCAGGAGCAGCTGGTGGGTTCAAACTGCTGACTTTTCAGTTAGCAACAGAGCTTTTAACCACTGCACCACCTGGGCTCCTTTCCCTTTACCCCCCCCCCCAAAAAAAAAACCCAACCCGTTGCCATAGAGTGGATTCTGACTCATAGCAACCCTATAGGACAGAGTAGAACTGCCCCATAGAGTTTCCAAGGCTGTAATCTCTATGGAGGCTGACTGCCACATCTTCCACCTTCCCAAGTGACCCCTAACTCTTCCAGGGCAAGGACATGGAGACTGACCGGGCCTGCCTTGCCCCGAGGAAGATGTCTGGGGTAAGCCAGAAGCAATAAAATACAGCAGTTTAAACCCATAAAAGCAGGGTTTTGAATTAAGCAGAACTTGATATGAATCTTGGTTCTGCCACTCACTAGCTGTGTGGCCTTGGACAAGTTAGCCTCTCTGCGCCTCATTTTCCTCATTTGTAAAGTGGAGACAATCAGTCTCAGAGATGCCCTGTGGATGGAAGGAGAGAATGTAGTCAGCAGTCCTCAGTGGGGGCGGTGGGAGGCAGGCTTTGTCAAAGCGCTGGTGCTTCCTCCGCTCCCAGCCCTCACCCCCACCCCTAGCTGAGGACGATGAGGCTGGGCCAATGACTGGTACTGAGTCCAAAAGAAGGCGGAGAGCCGCGAACGTCAGGACAGTGCTTCTTGGGGCCAGCACCTGTGTTTGCTTTTTATCCTTATAGGTTATTAATGCCGAGTTCCTTCTCTTCGCCTGCCTTACACGCCAGCCCAAGATCTATCGGGTCATCTCTGGCTGCGGCGGAGCATTCAGCGCGGGAGGTGGGTGGTCTGCCCCGGGGAGGCGAGGGGACCCTCCCCCGGTGACGCGCCCGCCTCAGGCCCGCCCACCGGCCCCGCGCCGTCACCTGCCGAGGCCGCCGGGGAGGGGACCGCGCGGAGGTTCCCGGGCCGCGCGGCGGTGGCGCGTCTGCGAACGCCCATTTGCGTATGCACAGGCTGGATATTTATAACTTCTCTTCAGCCGGTTCCAAGTTATTGATGTCTTAAAGTGACTTTAATCTGCGCCTTCTTTTCTTCAAATGGGCTTTTGATTTCCGGAGTGATATTATACATGGCTGTAAGCTATTGACTGAGCGATTGCCGTTGTGTTCTCAATGTGCTGATGCTGAAAATTTGCGATATAAATAAACTTCCTCTGGTAGAATCATTATAAAGCACAAGCAGCAGAAATTTATGGAAAGAACAGATTAAATGCTTAGACTTAAATTCTTCAGTGTGGTGCTTGCCCTAAACTGCTGTGTCTGGGGTTTGGGCTGCTGATTCAGGTGGAAAAAATCAAACGGACACATCGCTTGTCGGTGCATTTTTACTATGATCTATTGTGCTGCCAAAAGAGAAAGCTCAAAAGCTGCCATTGATAATCCTGGTTAAAACTTGGAGCATAAATTATTAAGACGTGTAGTTTCTTTTCGGAGTGGTTGGGGACTGGGGCGTGCAGCACAGTAAAGAAATATAACATCAATATGTGTTTATGCATTGTAATGTGGGACATTTTTATGCCAGTAATAAAACATTCAGCCTACAACTCTGTTTATGAAAGCAACAGATAGGAAGATCCATAATGCCACTTAATAGAGTTAATCACCTCCCATCGGAACATTTTAAAGGGCTTTTTATTGCATGTTGAAAAGCCCTGACTGTAATTAATACTGGGCACACTGTCAGGTGCCAATCAGGGGCTGGAGGCAGTGAAGGGAACTTTCTAACACACTCCAGCTGGGAGGGAGGAAGGGTCCTCGGGACTCGGTCTAGTTGTCTGAGCTCAAGGCTTGTAAATCAGGACTCAGGCCTTGGGGTTGGACTGTGGTCCAACCCTGTACTCAGGCTGGGGCTTTGGGCTCTAAATTTTAAGCTCTGGGCTCTAAATGTCAAGTCTGAGTTTGTTCTGGACTCTGGGTTCTGGGGCCTGGGCTGGGTCTGGGCTCTCAGTGACAGACTCTGGGTGACCTGCCCTGGGTCCCTGGGTCCTGAGTGAGATTTAAAAAACAAAACAAAACCCAAACCTATAATGGTCAAGTGGATTCCAAATCATAGTGACTCTACAGGACAGATTAGAACTGCCCCACAGGGTTTCCAAGAAATGGCTGGTAGATTTGAACTGCCAACCTTATGTTAGCAGCTGGGCTCTTAACCACTGTGCCATCAGGACTCCTGAGTGAGACAAAACCACAGTAAACTATCTCCAGAGACAGGAAAGGGGAACTTAGGTGTTTCCTAACAGCCTTGGTTTAGTTTCCTGTCAGCTTGGTGGATTTACCCTCTGTGCCTTCCTGCATTTCTCGCCATTCCAGCCAGTTTTCTATCTACAACAGGGAGGGAAGCACTGGAAATTCCCATAGATGGCCTGCCCCAGGGTCTGCTAGTGAGCAATGGCTGGTCCTCAAGACAACAGCCCACCAAAGTACTGACCCCAGACTCATTGGCCAAGCCCACGGCCAACCAGCGGTGGAGAATTGGGCACCAGTCACTCCCCCTTCTCCTCCAAGGGAAATGCCTTTATCTTCTTTGTCCCTTATCACACAACCCCACTGAGTGACTTGAGCTGCAGAGAATCTCCCAACCAGCCCAGAAAAGCTTGAAAAGGTGAAGGGTCAGCCAAAAATAATTAAAGAATTAAATTGTCCTTTAAAAAAGCTTGATTCAAGCTGGCAACAGTGAGGCAGGCAATAGGGAGATAGTACTCTCCACAGCCCTCACAAGCCTGGGCAGCAACTCTGGGGAGGGGAATTGCTGAGTTGGAGCCAGCCAGTGCTCTGGTGGAGATTTCTCTGCCTGTGAAAGCGCTTATTCCTCTTAGAAAGTTGGGGCAACAAGAACTGAGAGTGACTCCTGAGGCAGCGAGTAGAGGTCATATAGGCAGCAAGGTAGAGTTCTGTCTCGCAACACAAAATGGCAGAATTATCTCCACTGAACTAGAATCCCAGGGTAGTGGTAGGGCTTGGGTGGGTGGGCTAAGGAGCCCACCAGGGTCTCAAAGATTTTTATGCTCAATAAAGAAGTCACTTTGAGACAGAATTCTCAAGTCTTTATTGAGAGAGAGTAATACCTGAGCTGACTGTTGGAGCCCAACTGGCACACTAGTCACTGAGTTTCCATCATGACCTGAAAGGATTGACACCCCTCTACAACCTCCCCACCAATACAACCAAAAGTGAAAACTGTACTCAGGTGAATTTGCCTTTTCAAGTAAGAAAGCTTTCCCAAAATGGCTTGAGCGCTGAGTCCATGGGGGAACCCTGTCTAGTGCTGCACCCTGGTGGGTCAGGCCTACCTCTTCCACCTCAAGTTGTGCTGTGATATCACCAGGACAACTAGTTAAGATAGTAAGGCATTGATGTGGTGGAGGAAACACTCATTCATTCCATCCATCACAAAAATTTTTTAAGTACCTACTGTGTGTCAGTTTTTGCCAGGTGGAAACCCCAGGTTATGCTCACCACGACTCATCTCAGCCAACAACCGACCAAGGTGGGAGATCAGAAAGCTGCTTTTATTTCTTCGCCCAAGTAAAGGAAAGGGAAGGAACAGTCGGGGCTGCTGCTGCCAAGACTGCTTAGCGAGGGCAAGAGGGAAGGTTACTTTTATGGGGTTTACAAGCCAGAAGTTCATACAAGTTACATCAGCAACATTCTTAATCATACTATGCAGGCACAATTGGTTTACGTATAACTTTGTGCATCACATATTCAAAAAATGTCAGTCAAACTCCACCCAGTGGCAGGGAAGTTACTATGTATGAGGTACTTAATGAGCTGAAAGGTTATCCAGAATGTCAATATGGTGCCTAAATCGGTTTCCACCAATTTCCTCTAGTTCTGGGTAACAGTTAAGTAAAGGGGAGCCAGGATGTTAATGTAAAGCTACTGGGCGTGTCAAGCAAGGGAACCAGGGTGTTAGCGTATGCCAAGCAAGCTGCTTGAGGCAGTGGAATTTTCTGCAGCCTGGGGACCTTTGTCTTACATTTACTGTTTTAGGCAAATGAATAAACCTAACAGACAAAAGACCCGAAAAATGACAAATTCTGGAGTTAAGTTATAAAAATCTTAATGAAGATTTTACTTGGAAGTAAACCAAATTGGCGTAGCAAGGAAGACTGGAACTCAAGATGACATATCAAAGACTTCGATTTGAGGGAAATAGCAATCTCTTTTTGTAAGATCCTTTGAGGAAGTTAGTTGAGAAAAAGGAAGATAGGTTCTGGAAAGTTGTCATGTAAGCAAAGCCAGGTCTTTTGAAGGAGGCAGTTTGTGATTGGGCCACATGTCCTTTTTTCAGTTTGTAATAGGTGTAAGAGGTTTTGGCTTTACTATGAGGAAGTTTCAAGAGAATGTGGGTTTAGAAAGTCCCAGTTAAGTAAGATTTATAATTTTAGTTGGAAGCACCTAGGACTGGTCTAAACTGGTTATTGTTGGTTCTGGTTGTTACTCTCTACCCTCATGGAGCTCATATCCTAGCTCCCCAAAGCCTTCTGAATGGTTGTAGCTTCTACCTCCTGGATGCTGCAGCTAGAGAAATAAGAAATTGAATGTGATTTCCAGGGCTGTCCCAGGCCAACTGAGCCAAGGCTCAGTTCTCAGGTGGATCTTCAGAGTCACATCTCAGTCCCTCTTGAGGAGCTGTCACCACCCCAGACAGCAACTGTGGTGGGAGTGTGCCCAGCTCAGGAAGGACACCCTGATGAGCAATGTGCTTTCAGGAAGGGAGCAACAAGGCTTCAGTTCCTCTCTGTCCTTCCCAGGGAGAAAGGTCAGAGGCCAGTGGATTGTAAAACTTGCTTGTCCTTCAGGACATCCAGAAGTTATTGAGACCATGTTTGTTCAACCAGGAAAAGGCCTAGGAGAAGGGGCTTGCAAATTAGCGATGGACCCATGATTAGCATCTGTGGGGAAATGGGCAGGTGTGGGGGGTGAGGGAAAGGAGAACGGTCTCTGATCTTTACTGGACAAATTTTCTTCTGAAGACCAGTGTCTCCACTGCATCTATGTATCTGTGCTGGCCAGGCAGCCCACGTGGGGCACCCTTGTCTGAGGGGGGTCGAGTGCCCAGACACATGCCAGCCTATCCAGACTGGGGCAGAGCTGAAGGCAGCCCAGCTGGGCCCTTGGAAGGCAGAGCTGTCCTTCCAGCAGCTCTCGGGCTCCTGGCAGATGTCAGACAGGCTGCTCTCTCTGCCCACAGCCCTGATGGCTTCGGACTGCCCACCAGGCAGCTGCTCCACATCCCTCCATGGCCTTGAATAAGCCTTGAGGCCTGACCCAGTAGGAGAGGGGCTTGTGGTGGGCAGAGCTAAGCTCTTTGAGTTGTTCCCTGGGGGACTCCTGGAATAAGTTTGCTAATAGAGATGTCTGTTCTGGGAGGTCAGGATACCACCTGTCATTAACCTGGGCACCCTGCCCAGGGTTCTCAGCAAGAAACCATGGGAGGCTGCTGGCAGGCGGGTGAGTGATTTACAAGGACCACAAGAATATTTACATAAACATATGTATGGAAGTGTGTATTTATTTGCATTCATTTGCATAAATTGCTAGCTCTTCGAGCTGTCTTTATTTTTTTCAGTAAATTTCTTTGCTCTCTGAGCACAGATGTGGGCACTTTGGTAGTGAGAACAAAAAGGCAAAAAGAACAACAGCGCTGGAGCGTGAGACCAGTGGCTCTCAAATTTTGCTGCACATTAGAATCTCCTGGGGAGCTTTTAGAAATCCTGGTGCCTAGCTCACACCCCATGCTACTGAATCTGAAACTCCGGGGTGAGACCAGGGCATCGGTATTTTTGTAAAGCTCCCAGGTAACTTCCCAACCTTGCACAGCCAAGGTTGAGCACCAATGCATTAGACAGGGCAGCCCCATGTTGAATCAAACCAGCCCCAGCCACTGCTGGCTGGAGACTGGGCTCCTCACCTCATCCATCTGAGCCTTCATAGATACAAACCAAAAAAACCAAACCCATTGCTATCAAGTTGATTCCAACTCATGGTGACCCCAGGTGTTACAGAGTACAGTTGATCCGTAGGATTTTCTTAGCTGTAATCTTTATGCAAGTAGATCGCCAGGCCTGTCTTCCAAGGCTGCTGGGTGGGTTGGCACCACCAACTTCTAAGTTAATTGTCGGGTACAAACAGTTTGCACCACCCAGGGACCTTTCATAGATACAAGGCGCTCAAAAAACTAAATGCAGTGAGGTATGTGAAGTGCCATATAGCCCACGATAGGCACTCAGTAAATGATCCCCATGGCCATCATCCTGTATGACATCACCTTCACTGTATGGAGTCATTGTGTGCAGACCTGGAGGATACAGAGACCTGCTAAGCTCCGGGATAGTGAGCACTGCAAGGCCAGGGTCTGGAGTCTTCTGCGTCTGAGGCACGCAGTTGTGTGTCCAGTTGGCTAATTTATATCACTGCCCAGTGGCCTAGGGAAGCGTGTTTATGTGGGGAGACTGTGTGTCCTGGAGCGAGCTGCCCCAGCTCTGCACTGCCTCCCTCCCCACTGGCAGAGAGCCAAACCCTAGGCTTGCAGGCTTAGCTTTTTCTTTCTCTGGTCGGCGCTGCCTGGCGGGGAGGAAGAATGCTGGAGATTTGAGGAGGCCTGAATTCCTAAGTGCAGTTGGTTGTTTCCCAAGGTTCTGCCCCACTGTGGCTCTTGTCACACTGCCTTCTGGATGTCCAGTAGCGTCACTATGGGGGGGGGAGGTGTGCAGACCCCACCAGATGACACTGTAAGTGGGGGTGACACCAAAATGACTATAAAAGTTTGCCCAGTGTTTCAGCAGAAATTTACTATTTTTTATAAAAATATCCCTGTAGTTAGTTATAACAACAACAAAAAATTTTCCGTAAGCCCAACTTACCTGTATCAATATACCTACAAGTGTAAAACTCTATGTTAACTTACTTTTTGAACCTTAGAACGTGCTCCGGGAGCCCTGGTGATGAAGTGGTGAAGAGCTTGCCTGCTAACCAAAAGGTTGGCAATTCAAATCCACCAACCACGCCTTGAAAACCCTATGGTGCAGTTCTACTCTGTCCTGTAGGGTCTCTAGGAGTCAGAATCGACTCAATGGCAATGGGTTTGGGAATGCGTTCCAGTCAGAGTTGTCATTATTACCCAATTACAATGACACTTAGAATTACGTGTTTGCATTCCTGCCGGTGTTTTTATAGTCTCTGGTTTTATCAAATATTCTGGTGTTTTAGCTAAAATATTGTGGTAATTAGCATGGGGAGAGTGACACCACGAGTTACTGTGCTCGGTGACCCAACACTAGTGACACCACTGTGGATGTCATTCACTCACACCCTGCCCACCAAGGGCTCTAGAGACCCCGGCCCTCTGTGCTCTTTCCTGCCTCTGTGCCTTTGTCTGTGCAGTGCCCTCTGCCAGATAGCCCTTCTCCATGGCTGATGGTCAAATTCTACCCACCCAGACCCACTCAGCACCTGTTATCCATGACAAACAAAACTCAGTGCCGTCGAGTCGATTGCAACTAGTAGCGACCCTACAGGACAGAGTAGAACTGTCCCATAGAGTTTACAAGGAGCGCCTGGTGGATTCGAACTGCCATCCCTTTGGTTAGCAGCCATAGCACTTAACCACTACACCACCAGGGTTTCCCTTATCCATGACACCTTTGCCAATTGAGCAGCTCTTCATTTATCCTCTTCATTGCTTGAGCAAACCTTACCTGAAACTTGTTCAGGGCCAGAAGCTATGCCAGGCACTGGGCACCGAGACAAGTCAGATCCAGCCTGTGCTTTTGAGAGCTTTCTCAGTAGTGAGGGCTTCTCTGAGTAGTGATCAAAGTCCATTGCTGCCCCCCTCCTGGGAGCATGCCAGGGAAACAACTCCCACCTCCCCCACTTTGCAGGTGTTCCACATCAATGATGGGGTGTCAGATGGGATACTGCTCAGGGCAGATGCTGCAGGTCTTGCTGATAGGGAGACAGAGGGACAGACCTACCCTGGCCTGTAGTCGAGGTCCGGGAAGTAGGCAAGTGTTGATTTAAGAACCTCCAGGAGGCAGAGAAGAGCAGACAGGAGCTGAGGAGGCAGCTTCCATTAGCAGCCAGCGCAGCTGAGTCCCTTCCTCTTCTGGATCCACCTTCGCTGGGACATGTGGGGTCATTTTGGGACCTTAGGGAGCCCTGCAGCTCAGTTAGTAGATCCTCCTCTTCCCAGCCTGCCTCCTGGATGGCCTGGTTGCAGCCTCCTGGGAAAGGGGTTGTAGCCACCTTCCCAGGCCCACCCACCCCAGCAAGGCTCTGTGGGCCTCCCTCTGCCCATTCACCTCACCTCCCTCACCCCACCAGAAGCTCATCCCAGAGGGAGAAGCAGCCTGGGCCCCTGCACTAGAGTGTGGAAGCTCCAGGGAGTCTGTAAATGAATCCCATTCCTAACAAGAGCTACAGCCCCAAATGGACACTGTTTTCACCACTGAGGCAGACCTAGCAGGAAGGCCCTGCCGGTGGTGGCAGGGACCACTCCTGGCTCAGGTCCAGCAGTACCTTCCCCGTCCCGGGCTGGCCTGGAGGCTGTGATTAGACTAAAGAAGGGCCCCTGGCCAGATTCTGTGTAACAGGAATGGATTACCCAATAACCAAAGTATGCACGGGCTTACTTGTGTTTACTTACTAATCTGTAGTGCACAATTTCATCTGTTTTTTTTACCCCATCAAAGATTCAGAACCCGTGTGGTCCTGTCTGGTCCAAAGTCATGCTCTCAGTCAGCAAACACCCTCTCTGTCCCCCTGGCCTGGTGCCAGGGATCCCTCTGCCCTTCCTTGTTCGAGGGCCAACAATTCGAGGGCCTGACAGATAAGTCAGTGAACTTGGTAGAGTGGTGCTGCAGGACCCTGAGGGTAGAATTTGAACCTGACCGTAAAGATGCGTAGAAATTTTCTGGATGAGGAAGAGGATGGCATTGCAGATGGAGGGACACCACTGAGGCTGCTTTTTGACCAAGGCTGAGAACTTTGCCACTGAACCACCAAAGCCCACTAAAAAAAAAAAGAAAAGAAAAAAATAGTGGTATGAAAAACTAGAAACTATCCCCAGGACTTTACCCCTTCTGGCATGGCAGGAGGCAGATTCAATGCCCCAAACCTGACTGTGGCCAGACTGACAACCAGGGACAGATGGCGACACAGAGACAACTCCCTCTAGGGGACTGTAGAGGGCATGAGTTGGGCAGAGGGAGGTGTCCAGCCACCCCCACAGGCACAGACCCACTCACTCCTCCCCTTCTTCCTAACCCCAACCGGAAAACCAAACCAAACCCATGGCTAGGGAGTCAATTCCGACTCATGGTGACCTCATGTGCTTTAAAGTTGAACTGTGCTTCATAGGGTTTTCTTGGCTGTAATCTTACAGAAGTAGATCTCCAGGCCTTTCTTCTGCAGTGCTGCTGGGTAGGTTCAAACTGCTAACCTCTTGGTTATAGCCAAGAGCAAGCCATATGCGCCACCCAGGAACCTCTCCTAACCTCGAGTACTGCAAATTCTCCGAGATGGGAATCGCAGTCTCTTCTCAGCTACCATTAGCCCCTGACATCTGGAGTTTAAGTTTGATTTCCCTCTTTACCTGAGTAACTGAACTGATTGTGCTCCCAGCTCCGGCTCACTAATTCTTGCAAATCCTTTAAAACTATTGATTTATTTGCCGTGACTGTGGTTCTCAGAATTCTTGAGAAATAATGGCTTTTGCTAAAGCAGGTGGGGAGGCCTGTGTTTTTTCTCTCTCCTGTGCTTCTCATCGCCTGTCCCCCCTCCTGGCACCTGTTCCCACCCCTCTCTGCCCTCTGGTCCTTCCTGGGGCAGGTCACTGACTTTCCCGAAGTCCTGGCTGGCCAGACCTCTGACGGATTATGTTCCCAGGAAGGATACAACAAAGCGAGTTTTTGTGGGAAGTAGCACATGAGAATTTAGGCTTTGGAGTTGTCTCTGTGATTGTCAGGCTCCCTCTCCCCTTTGCTGAGAATACTGTGTCCTCATCTAGGTTTCTGTTGCTCTTCTGTTTCCAACGCCTGCCCTCCTCTTGGGTCCCCCCTGTTGGGGACAGAAGCTCTGGGCCTCTGCACTCTGCCTCTTCCCCGGCCAGTCCTTTCTGTACCCATGTAAACAGCTGTCTCACCCAGGTGTGCAGTGCTTCCCAGGACCCCCGGATGGGAGGCAGGTGAGCCAGGGCCTCTGGATGGAAAGCAGACAGGTGACGGTCATGGTGACCAGCCAGGGAGAAGAGCCAGCCACCCTGGGGATACAGGACAGTGAGGGAGAAACAGGCCTCCCTGTGACCTACCTTACCGTCTCCTGCCAGCTTCACCCCAGGTGTGCATGTTCAGACTCTACACTCAGGACCCCGTCTTCTTCCCCAGTGGGGGTCTATGTTGGAGGGTGTGGTACCACTGTCCCCTGTGACCAAGGGCCAATATTAGCTCTGTCTCCTGGGCAAACGTTTCTGGGGGCATATGCAGAGCCCCTGTATGCTGCAAACGGTTAATGCACTCAGCTGCTAACCGAAAGGTTGGAGGCTCGAGTCCACCAAGAGGTGCCTTGGAAGAAAGGCCTGGTGATCTACTTCCAAAAGATCAGCCATTGAAAACCCTGTGGAGCACAGTTCTACTCTGACACACACGGGGTCCCATGAGTTGGAATCAGCTTGACTGGTTTGGGGGTACAAGCAGAACTGCTCCATTCAGGTTACATCTTTATTCCAATTCTGTGGCAAGGGGCTGGCTACAGACTCTCATATATGTTTAGAAATCTGACTTGTTGCCCCTGACATGATTGGTAAAATAGAAAAATGTGAAGTGGACAGAGCCAAGAATAGGGGTCCGGCCTGTGGCTCTTCATCACAGCAGGGGCCTCTGCACCCCACTGCCTGAGGGGCAAAGCCTGGAACCGGGAGTCTGAGGGCACATCCTGGGGAAGGGAAGAGAGGCAGGCAACCAACAAGTTGTTTCTGAATACCCCACCCCAAGCCCAGCCCTGAGGTGGGCAATGGTGGGGCACTCACCCACGGGGCCCACCCTGAGCCACAGCGGGACTGCCCCTCACGCTGCTGCATGCCCCCAGCCCCTGTGCATGCTCTGCTGGGAGCTGCATTATCCTGCTGTGTGTGACCCAGGGTAACATGAATGCATCCATGAGTGTGTGCCCGTCAGGGTCCTGGATGCCCAGCCAGATCCTGCCCGACAGAGGGAAACAGGGAAGGCATTTCTTTGAGGATGGGAAGCCAACTGGGAATTGGGACAGGAACAAAGGGAGGCAAGCACAGCCAGATCTGCCACAGGGACAGTCTGCCTGAGACCCTCCCGCTGGCACCATTTTCATAGGACGCTCGTCCCTGAGCCTCAGCTTCGCACACCAGCAAGGCCACCATGAGTCTACACCTCTACACCCCCTCCAGATTCAACATCCCAGGGCAGGAGCCTCCGACTGGTCCATCCTAGATCTCACAGCTACGTGCCAGCTGCCAGGGAGCCACAAGAGAGACCAGCCATCTTTTCTTGGCTACCTCGGTCACGGTGCCTAGTTCCCTGCCTATCTTGCGATTCTCCTCAAAGGGAAGGGGGGTTCCAGTGTTGAGCAACCAGACTGCCCTCTGTCCACTGCAGCATCCACCTCCCACTGGACTTCAAGCTCCTTGAGGGTGGAAACTGATTTCACCTTCACTCGACGGCACTGGGTTTGGGTTTAGTCCAGGGCCTGGCATATGGTTAAAACAAACAAACAAGAATTCAGACAAAACCACTTACTGTCGAGTTGACCCCAACTCATGGCCACCGCATGTATGTCCGAGTAGAAATGTGCTCCCTAGGGTTTTCAATGGCTGATTTTTTGGAAGTAGATTGCCAGGCCTTTCTTCCAAGGCACCTCTGGGTAGACTGGAACCTCCCACCTTTCCGTTAGCAGCTGAGCACAGTAACCATCTGCTCTACCCAGGGACTCCTGTCACATAGTAGGTCCCCGGTAAATGTGTATCAAGATGATGAGCTAGGAAATTAAGACTAAGGCTTGCACATATCCCCAGCTCCCCCTGCATCTTCTGGTCATTCCATCCCTCTCCCTCCCTGCCCAGGCCACCAAACTCTCCCTGCTGTGAAGGCTTTCAGCACCCACAGCTGACCATTCATGCAGCACCCGCCCAGCTTCTTACCACGGTGGCATGTCTCCTTCCTGGACTGCTGTCTCCCCCAGGGCAGGGGCTGTCTTACTCACTACTGCCCCCTCTCTTTCTGCAGCTCCTGCCCCCACCCTGCTGTGGGCCCCATCCTCAACACCATGTAGGTGCCTGACCAACGGGCTTTGGCTGGCTGACTCCCTGCCTTGGGAGCTCAGAGTTGGAGATAAATGGGTTGGAATAGCAGAGAGGCCATCCAGAAGAGGGGATTGGCATAATGGCATGTGAAAGGCCCAGGGGTGTGCAAACAGAGGGGTGCTGTGAGGGAGACCCAGGGGTGAGGTGTGGCAGGGAAGGCGGGCCTGGCTGTGCGTGTACGGGTCAGACCATTCACAAGTCATCCAGAGCAGCCTTTTCGGCGTCAGAGGCAAATCCAAACATTTCACCCCGCTCTGAAAATCCACCAATGGTCCCCAGGCTCCTGTGGGATAAAGATCATAGTGGTTTTTTGGTTTTCATAATCTGACATGGGCCTGCCTCCTTCTGCAGCCTCTCCCCCCACTGCTCACACACACTACACATTCATACCAACACATCTGCACACACACGAGCACACATGCACATAGACACATGCTTATACACGCTCACACACACAGTATGTGGCAGCCACACCCAGCGACTCACCAGCCCCTGACGTGACAAGCCTTTCACAGTCCTCCACCTTCTCCTTGTTTTCCACATCTCACCCCTCCAGCCCACCTGGTGAACTCCTCCTTATCTTTCTGGTCTTCCCTCGGCCATCGCCTCCTCTGTGGAAGCAGAATCAGATGGCTTCTCCTCTGCCCAGTATTTGCCCCTGTAAACTCTTCTTACACAGCGTTAGAGTTATGTCTTCCATTAAACCGAGAGCTCCCCCGGGTCTGGGAACATGTCCACTCACTTGCATTCCTGATACCCCGCCCGCACACAGGAGACAAACCTGTTTAATAAATAAACAAATGGGCCGAACGGGCACATCATCTGAAGGTCCCAGGCCCCAGGATCTCAAATTCTGCCTCTGAAACGGGATGTCCACAACTTGGCCTCATCAGCCATGGGAGTCGGCTGCTCCGGGGCACCTCTTGACCTTTCTAGAGCCATCCCTGCCATGGCCCTTGGCCCTTGGAGCTCTCCAAGGTTTTGAACATGGCCCCTCCCTGACCTTACCTATCCGTCTTGGCATCTTAGCTGTGGTCCCTTCAGGCAGGGACACCCCGCACCTTTCAAGGAAAAGATGGAAAGTCTCTAAGTCCACATGCTATGGGCAGAACACAACTTCGTGGGGGCCCAGAGTGTTAGGTGAAGACAGAGGGAGGAGTGAGGAATTGTAGTGATTAGCCTGAGCCTCACCCCCACCCTGGACATTATATTTGACTGTATCCCTGGGGTCAGGCACAAGGCTTATCTTTCCCTGCTCCTGGGGACCAAGGCCCCTCGGCACATCCCTTTCCCCAGTACTAGTTTCTATCTCCTGGAGGGGACACCCGCCTCAAAAGGGGCTGTAGGGCCACCCACTTTCTCTGAGACCCCTGGGATTGGTTGGCTGGTCTAAATGACTCAGCTAGGGATGGCTTGTTGATTTGTGTCTGTTCCACATGGTCTCTCATCCTCCAACAGGCTAGCCCAGGCTTGTTTATATGCTGGTGGTAGCAGAGGTCTCAGGAGCATGAGTCCCTGGGCTGCTCCCAGCCCATCTGCCCTAGCCTTATACCTGGCCCTTCTGAACCCAGCCTTCAGGTGTCCAGCCCCACAGAGCTCTTCAGGGCCCAACTTGACACCTGGTGCTCGATTCACTGCACATGGGCTCCCTCCCCCACCTAGCCCCAGTGTCCCAGCTCCCTGCAGAGCTCTCTGTGCCCCTGGTCTCAGCCTCACCCAAAACTTCCAAGCCCTGGCCTTCATCCAAGGTCTCTGAGCCCTGACCTCCATGACATTCTTTATCCACTGTTGCTCAGAATATTCCCATCACTCCTCAGTCCCCATCCTCAAAGCAGGGGAAGAAGCCCAAGTGGAAGCTTCTTCACTGGGGACAGTAAAGACTAACTGCTGCTAATGTCTGACCCAACCAGGGCACTTCCCTCCAACTGCAGCCTCAGGGTCTGCCCAGTGGACCTCCATGGCTCTGCCAAGGGCCTGCCCTCATCTCCAAGCTCCTCCAAGCATCCAGCCCCTCTGGCCCTGTGCCTTAAGCCGGTGCTGACATCCTGACACTCTGCCCCCTGCCCTCCCTTTCTTCTTCCCAAACTAACAGGTGTTCCCTTCGACTCTGATGCTGAGGCGACAGGCAAGAGCTGTCAATGAATGCGACCAGTTATTGGCTTGTGTTTGGGCAGATGGGCACCTGGAGAGTGGAGAGGACAACTTTTCTCTGGCCCTGTGTGTGAAGGGCTCTGTCTGAAGCATTGTCCAAGGGCTCCAGGTCACACCTGTGCTCAGCGACTGCTGAGGCAGTCAGCCCTGTCCAGGAGAGCCATTCAAGGCCCTTCAGAGCCATTGGAGTTGAACATAAAAAATAAATTCCTAACCAGGGTGGAGCTAGATAATGGATGTAACAATGCTTTAGCGACTGTAGATTGCTGTGCAAATTGTAGGGTGGTCTCTGCTATTAGCAAAGCCTAACTGCTTCACTAGGAGCCCTGGTGGCGCAGTGGTTAAAAGCTCAGCTGCTAACCAAAAGGTCGTCAGTTCAAATTCACCAGTTTGAATCCACCAACTGCTCCTTGGAAACCCTTTGGAGCAGTTGTGCTTTGTCCTGTAGGGTCACTATAAGTTGGAATCGACTGGATGCCAAACGTTTGGGGTTTTTTTAATAGCTTCACTGGTGCCTCCTGAATGAACGGCCTGCTCTTCTTTATTTTCCTCATCACAAGTTAGAAGAGGCTTGACTTTTGCATTCTCTATCTCCAATTCCACACAACCGTGGTATTTCATGTGGTTTTGATGGATCATGTTTTGTGAAGGTTGTTCATACCACCTAGCACACATCTGCATGTGGCCTGCAATCACCTGAATTCCAATCAGAAAGAAACTTTTTGTGCAGAGCATGGTGCCAAGTGTTCAGGAGGCCAGAGAAACAAGCCCTCAGGAGATTACAGCCTATTAAGAAAACAGACAGGCAGACAGACAGACAATCCTCTGGAATAGGCAGCTAGGGATCTGTACTGCAACTGAGGCACCAACAAAGTCTCCTGGGACCACAGAGGACAAAGTTAACTCCAACTAGGGAACTCAGTAAGAATTCCTAGAGAGGCTGGGATTGGAACTGTGGTGTGCAAGATGGACAGAACTCCAAGAAATAAGTGTGGGGAAGACATGGCCAAAAGGGCAGAAACAGTCAGCATGAGGAAACAGGACATGAATGTAGAGAGACAGTTGAGAAGTGGGGATGGGAATAGAAGATGAAACTGTGAACAAAGCCCAGAGCAGGTCATAGAAGGCTCTGGGAGCCAACCATGAAGAGCTGGAAAGGCATCGGGGCATTCCCTGGCTAGATGGGCCTCTGGTGAGGAAAGAGCTGACGAGCTAAAAGCCTTACACAAGGTCAGGGTGGAAAGCGTGATGATTCAGTGGCTAGACCCATGTCTTCCAGCCATGCTGCCCCAAGCCCCAGCTGGCAGCTGACTGACAGAGGGCAGTCCTTGGACCTAAGGGACAGGAGCACAAATCCAGGGAAAGAGATGTTTCTGTTAATTTCATGAAGGTCTTAAAAGTATTTTATGGAGAAAAATTTAAGTGACTTTTATATCATCTAAGAAGGCTCTATGGAGCCCTGGTAGCACAGCAGTTAAGAGCTCAGCTGCTAACTAAAAGGTCAGCGGTTAGAATCCACCAGCCACTCCTTGGAAACCCTATGGGGCAGTTCTACTCTGTCCTATACGGTCACTACGAGTTGGAATCGACTCTATGGCAACAGGTTTGGTTTTGTTTTAAGAAGGCTCCTGTAACACATTGGGTTGCCATTATTTGGAATCGATTCGACAGCAATAGGTTTTGGTTTAAGAAGTCATAGAATTTTCCAGCTGGAAGGTAATCTTCAGTTCTGTCCGGCAAACACATATCAAGCACTTACTCACGTGCAAGTCAGGGGCTGTAGGGACAGAGAGGACCTTTGGTGCCAATTTCACTGATAAAGAAATAAGTCTTGTCACCCAGTATTGGACAGCTTGGGACAAGCAGACTGGTGCAAGGGGGGCTGTTTCTAGGGCTTCGGTCCCCTTTCAGGTAAATGGCAAGAATTTCCATTTGGAAACAGAACAACTAGTCTTCTCACTAAACCTTTCAGTCCGGCAAGAAGTCAGAGTCATTCGCACTTCTCTCTCTAGAGGACTCAGTTTCCTGGGAGGGTTTGTGGGCAGGAGGCCTCAGACATCAGACAGCCCCTCAGTGGGAGCTGAAAGCTGGCTAGGGATGGTGAGACTCCTGGCCCCTCCAGCCCAGGCTGGGCTGCAGCGCACAGGGCTTTGATTCTGTCTGGCCTGGAAGCTGGAGCCTGGCTGGCCCTCAAGGACAATTCTGCACCCAACTCTTCCTTGGAGAAGGAGGAAGGGAAGTACATGTCTGATCAGGTCAGGGGAGTGAGAGAAAGGAAGGAAGCATTTAGCTTGAGGGCTGCGGCCTCCACGCCAAGTACTGAGCAGCAATGTGGCAAGGCTCTATTTGAGAAAGCCTCCATTTGTCCCCACAGCGTCTGCACACGCCAGGCACCTCAGCTCCCAGATGAATTATCCTCTGGGCGTGCATGACATAGTCTTCGCTGGGCTTTCTCAGTATATTTCACAACTGCTCTGAGTTTATAATTTTTTCGGGCCCTTTATCAAATATGTGTCATAAATACCAATAGAATTGGGACCATTTATCACCTAGCTGGGTTCTTACTTGAGCTCCGAAAAAAATTATTTGGCCTCAGAACCTTTCTTGGGGCTCTGATTTAATGGACTTCTCTGCTGCAAAGCCACTGAAATTCTTTGCCTTTTAATATTTGACATCTCTTCCTCTTTATTACCACCTCAGACAGCCCTTCTAGTTCAGCTGGAACGAGCCCATTAGTCTCTGACAAATAACTTGTGTCGTTTGGTGAAAAATATGCAGAAGTTTGGCTGCAGCTTCATCTCCAGTCTTGGTTCTGTTTGAGGCCTCACACTCCTCTAAATAAAGCATTCAGCCCCCCGGCAGACCCTCCCCAGCACCCGCTTTCCCTCTGAGGCTGTTTGCTCTTGGGTCCACAGAGCCAGTTTACCCTAACCACCTGCGGTGGCACTTAAGACTGGGGGAGAGCTGTCTATGCCTGGGTATTTTGAGGCAGTGGTAGTTCAGTGGTAGAATTCTTGCCTTCCATAAACTCAGGTTTATTCCCAGCCGATGCACCTCATGCACAGTCACCACACATTTGCAGTAAAGGCTTGCATATTGTTATGATGCTAAACAGGTTTCCAGTGGAGCTTCCAGAATAAGACAGACTAGAAAGAAAGGCCTGGCAAACTACTTCTGAAAATCAGCCAGTGAAAACCCTATAGATCACAATAGTCCGATTCACAACTGATCATGGGGATGGTGCAAGACCAGGCAGTGTTTCATTCTATTGTGCATGAGGTTTTCAGGAGTCAGGGGCTGGCTTGACAACAACTAACAACGTGACTGGGTATAAGGAATTAGCCTCACACTGAATCACAAAGGAGAAACTGACACAGGGAAAGTTCTCTGTGAACTTGAATCCATCATTTATTCAGGCGTTTTTTTTTTTCTATACTAGTTGAGGAACCCTGATGGCACAGTGGTTAAAGTGCTTGACTTCTAACCAAAAGGTTGGTGGTTCAAACCCACTAGCTGCTAAGATGCGGCAGCCTGTTTCCATAAAGATTTACAGCCTTGGAAACCCTACAGGGCAGTTCTACTCTGTCCTATGGGGTCACTATGAGTCAGAATCAAATTGATGGCAGTAGGTTTGCTTTTTGGTTTTTTTAGTTGGCTTTTGCCGAATAACCAACCACTCTTTTTTTTTTTTTTTTTTTTCTAATATTTAGCAGCTTAAAATAGCAGCCACTTATTTAGATCATGATTCTGGGGTTGACAATTTGGCTTAAACGCAGCTGATGTGGGTCAGGGTTGTTTGATCTTCGCTGGCCTTGGCAGGTCTAAGTGGCTCGCCTGGGACGGCTTGTGTCTGTTCCACATGGTCTCTCATCCTCCAACAGATTAGCTCAACCAACCAACCCGTTGCCATCAAGTCAATTCCAACTCCTAGCGACCCTATAGGACAGAGTAGAACTGCCCAATAGGGTTTCCAAGGAGCACCTGGTGGATTTGAACTGCCAACCTTTTGGTTAGCAGATGGAATGCTTAACCACTACACCACCAGGGTTTCCCAGACTAGCCCAGGCGTGTTCATATGGTGGTGGTGGTAGGAATCTCAAGAGCAGGCAAAGCTTCTCGAGGTCGAGGATCACAACTCACAAAGGCCATTTCCACCACATTCTATGGTCCAAAGCAAGTCACAAGGCCAGCCAAGATTCAAGGGGTGAGGCAATGGATTCTACCCTTAGATGGGAGGAGCTGCAAAGAATTTTTGCAATCTGCCATACCTGCTGGGCCCTGTGCTAAGTGCTGAAGATAAAAGTCTGAATAAAATGCACTCTGGTCCAAAAGGCAGACATGCAAATAAACAATTACAGCCCATAGTATGCTGTAAAGATGTAAGCAAGAGATGTGGAAGATGGTGGAGGGCAGGGGGAGGTGGGAAGATAAAGAAAAAGAGGCTAACAGGCCTGGGACAAGATAACACCTTAACTGGTATTGAAGGGTAAATAATAGTTACCCAGATGAAGAAGGAGAGCAGACAGCAGGGCAGAAAGGGCCCTGCCTGTGGGGCAATGAGGCTTTATTGGAGAATAAAGTACCTGCTGAGAGTGGAGGAGCTGCTCAGCCTTGAAAGGTTTTGTTTAAGCAGACTGCAGCCAGGGTGCTGTGTGGAGGTGGCTTGGAGGGGACAGGCTGGAAGCGGGGACATCATTGGAGGTTGCTGCAGTGACTCGGGTGAAAGGGTGGTGGCTCGGTTAGAAAAAGAGAGTGGATTTGAGATTTTTAGGAGGTAAAGCAGACAGGACTTGGTGTGGGAATGAGGGAGGAGGCCTAGGGGTTGGTGGTCTGTGGGGAGAGGGACCCAGGCAAGGCTCCTGGCAGCATGCTTTCTGACAGGTGGTCCAGAGCAGGGGGATTTCCCCGCTGGGGAGCCAGAGGCAGCCACTTCTGTGGGCAAGGTGAGGGCGTGGGGCTCCGCAGGCACAGATGGAACACCCCAAGCAGAGCCACAGAGAGCAGGAAACACTTCCTCAGACTCAGGCAACAGAGAGGTCCTGAGGAAAAGGCTTTGCTCTACCAGGTGGGGAGGGCCCAGCCCTGGGGAAGCTCAGGCTGGCCAACCTTTCACCCACCAGGCCCTGCTGAGCCTCTGTCTGAGGAGGGCCTTCTCCCCAAAAAGCCTAAGGCAAACAAAGTCTGCACCTGCCATGAGCAGGCCCCATGCAGGGTGCTGGGGTGCTGTTGGGAGTCCACACAGGAGACCCAGCCTGGGCCACCACCCCTGGGGTTGGCAAACCTCCCACACCTGGGAACCAGCCCTGCTGGCTGGAAGGCTTCTCCAAGAACCCACAGTTCCCCCAGCTCCTCAGAAGTTAAGGGGTTGCCCTTTGCCAGGACATGAGGTAGGGAGGAGACCCAGCTGGGCTCTCCCTGAGTCATCCTGCTGTAGATTCTGGGTTGTGGCATCCTGCCTGGTATCACTCCCCTGCTCCCCTCTGATAACCAGAAGCCAATTGCTGTCAAGTTGATTCCAACTCATGACGACCCCATGTGTGTCAGACTAGAACTGTGCTCCAAAGGGTTTTCAATGGCTGATTTTTCAGAAGTAGATCATCAGGCCTTTCTTCCGAGGTGCTTCTGTTCTGGGTGGGCTCAAACCTCCAACCCTTTGGTTAGTAACAAAAAAAAAAAAAAAATTTTTTTTTTTTTTTTGTTAGTAGTCGAGCATATTAACCTTTTGCACCACCCAGGGACTCCCCTCTCACACACTCTGAAATGCCGTGGCCCCCCAGGCTGGCACACAGCTGGCAGCAGTAAGCATAACCAGTGGATCAATATTTCCAATGCATGTGGGACCCTGCTGTGAAAACGAATCACCTGGTGAGCACTTTTATAAATTGAAAAATTCTTCTGAAATTGAGTAATCCTTCCCAACTATCAAATCCACAAAGTCTTAGAGAGCAGAAAGCGCCTATGTTTACAACGATGATACTTGGATCTCCAAGCACCGTCCAGGTCTGACCCCAGAGTACCTGGAGCACGAGGCGCCAGGCTGGCATCGCTGCCAGGGCTGGGGCTGCAGATATCATCATGGCTGAGACCTGGTCCTTGAGTGTTTTGGGCCCAGAAGGAGTGGACATTTTGTGTACAGTCGTGTTTCCTGGCCCCCTGAGCACTGGGCAATTCAGAAAGCACATGGGACCACGTCTGTTACTCACCGAAGCATGATGTCCAGGGAGCAACAGAGCAGGGGTCCCTGACCCTTTGTGCTTGAGGGAATTAAGGCCCAGAAATCTGGGGCACCTTGCACAGGCCACACAACCAATTGAGGGCAAAGCTGGCCTAGAACCAGGCTCCAGGTCTTCGGACTGTCAGCCCAGGGCTCTTCCCCTACCCGAAACCATTCCACTCAAAAACCTGGCATGACCCACCTGGCTCATGGTTTGGGGATTCACTCAGCTGATGGCTCTTTTTGGAGTTGAGGTGTGAGAGCATAGCAGTGTAGCCTTACCTTGCAGACCTCTCCCAGTGACCTTATCCATGCCCAGGCCATCTGTGGTGCTGCTGGCTCCCACAGCCTCCTCTCCTGCCCCAGCCTCTGACTGCTGCCTCCTGCACCTCTCCCCTGGGCTGCCCAAGAGCCCATCCCAAAACTAAATTTATCATCTGCACCCATCCTGGATGTCCCACCACCCTCCCCAGAAACCTGGACATTGTCCTCACTCCTCCTGTCCCCTCCCCATTCCTTCCACTGCCTAAATAGTTCTCCTCCTTCTCGATCCCATTCCTGTTATCATTTCCCTTTTTAATTACAGAGAGATCATCACACGCAAGAGTAATGTGGAAGCTTCCACTAACTCAGCACTCACTATGTGCCAGGCACTCTCTCATTTTGCCTGCAACACGTGAGGAGACAGGGCTTTGGGGATGTTAACCAACCTTCCCAAGGCCACACACTGATAGGGTGGGGAGTTCGGGTTCACATTCAGGCCTGGCTCAGCCATGCCCTCGACAACTGGCTTCCTGCCTCCCCTCCAGCCTCTAGCCCATTACTCTCTGTCCAGCCTCCATCCTGCTGCCAGAGTGGCTCACCTGCCACCCAAGTCTAATCATGTCACTCAGAATCCCGTGGTCCCCACAGGAGTCAGTTCAAGATCCTGTGGCAAGGCTCTTAAGATCTGCCCCACCCACCACACCATAGAAGCATCCCACATCCCCCTTTAAATCTGCTGCTTGGTGCCTGCTGGTCTGTCTAGGGTTCCTGCCGGTTCTTGTTCCAGGCTGAGCACACCCCATGTGGAGCTTCTGGGCAGCCCCAGTCATATCCCTCCACACCCCCACGTGGAGGCCCTACTGTGACTCCAGGCTCAACCTGAAGGTTGGGTCCTGGGGCTTAGTGATTCAAATTGCCCATGGCTCCCAGAGGGCCCCTCAGTCCCTGCATGTAGGCGTTCTCAGGACCCCCTTCTCACCATCTGCCCTGGTCTTCAGTTAAGCCCAGTGTGTCCCCACAAAGAAAGGGCTGCCTGACCTCCTAGGACTACAAAGCCCTCACATCCTTGAGCTCATCTTGATCCTCTGACCTTCCCCATGCTCTGGGGAACTGAAGCAGAATCCTCTACCCCCATGTGACAGATGTAGAAGCAGAGGCTCAGGGAGGCACAGGCACTGGTCCACGCACATACAGCATTGGTGGTGGAGCTGGGCCCAGGAGTATGTCTTAGCAGGAGCCGATGTTGGCCCTTGGGCAGTTATGGACAGAGATGACTGGTCAGGCTGAAGCAGGGCATGCTGGAGGGAAATTCTAGAACACCAGCCAAGGTTCAGCAAACTGGGAGGGCTTGAAGTGATGGAGAGGGCTTAGAGGGGGAACTCAAGACTACCCAATCCCATTCCTCTACCAAAGGAAATTGTTCTGCCTGATGATGGACTTGGTCATTCTGGCCCATGAATCTGGCCCTCTGATGTCCAGCTCCCAGGTATGCTAAGGGCAGGCCCCATCCACCAGCTTCAAACCTATCTATAGAGGCCGAAGGACAAGCAGGCGAGGCCAGGCTAGGCGAGGCTGGGGAAAGCATTGGTCATCTGAAGGCCCTAACTTTTGCGAATGAAAGAGTAGATATAAACTAAATAGGGTAGCTGGCAGACTCTTTCCTCCCTCCCTCTTCTGAGCCTTGGGGTGGGTCTGGTAGAAGCTTCTGACAATACCACATCTGGAGCCCACAGGCCTGGGCACTGGAAGTGGCCAAGACACCAGGCAAAGGTAGGTACACACCAGGGTGGGCAGGCCTTAGAGGCCACTTCCGGGGACCTGCTGGGGCTGCAGGCCAGGCTTCTAATGCTCAGCACCCCTCCTAGGGGAGTGTGGGATCCCTGAGAGCATGACCCAGGAAATGGGAGGAGGTTCCAAGGGTCCCTGTCCCCTGCTTGCTTCCCTTGACAATTCCTGTAAGTGTGAAGAGGGAAGGAGGGGCGTGCCAGGCCCCACTCCTGTCTCTTGGCTGGTGCCCTCCTTTCCCCCTCCCTGAGAAGCTGACCCTATCATGGCTATGAGTGTCTAACATAAGGGACGCTGTTTTCGCAGGTTTTGTGGTTTTTGTTTGACCTATATCCAGCCCATCTTACATCACAATGCCATGCTTTACTTGGTATCAGTTACATCAGCACTCATTGGCATTTGGAGAGCTTGTCACGTAGTTGATATAAGAGGTTTTAATTGTCCGTGATAATGTATTCTCTATGTTTCTAATTGTCAGTATGGGAATCTTTTTCCCCCAACCTTTCAATTTCTGGGTTTGATTTTTTTTTTTTTATTGTATTTTTTTTTTAATTGTTATTCCTTTGTTTATGTAGTCCCTCCCAGTTCCTGCTTGTTTATGCATTGTTTGTGACTTCTTTTGACTGTCAGTGTTGAGCCAGTCTTGCCAAGAAACAATATCAAGTATTTCCTATTTCTCTACTTCTTGAAAAAAAAATTAATAAATTAAAAAAAAAAAAACTCTTAATGGGAACCTGGCCCTGTCTGTCTTCTCTGTTCTGCAGAAATGTTGAAGGAATTGAACCAGCAACGCAGAGCGAAAGCGTTTACAGACCTGAAAATTGTTGTTGAAGGCAGAGAGTTTGAAGTCCACCAAAATGTTCTAGCTTCCTGCAGCTTGTATTTCAAGGACCTGATTCAAAGGTTTGCCTTCCTTCCAGCTGTGGTCGGGTCTGTTCCTTTGTAGGACGCTTTTGTGTCGCTTTTCTCCTCCCCTCTCTTGCAGGTTCCTGATGGGTGACTCCCTGTCACAGAGCCAGTAGCCATCTCACCTTCTCCCGCTCCTCCTCCTCCTCTCACACACAGCCTCAGAGCAGCCACTGCCCCAGCCCTCCCCACACAGCTTTTCTGGTCACCAGGGGCCTCTGCCAGCAGTAGACTACACCCCTGCCCCACCCCTAGGCTCCCACATTCTCAGTGGCTCACAAGCCCTCTCTGAGATTAGGAGGACTGTAGACTCCATTTCAAGGGACCACTGCACACTGCCCCCACTGGGCCAGCACGGGGTCCCCAGCACCATCATCACTGCTGTCGATGGCAAACTTAATGCCAGGAAAGCACATCGACCAGACTGTCCCCCACTGAGGAGCGTGAGGCTCCCAAGGGGCCACTTGTCCCCAGCCCAAGTCGGGCAGAAGAGACTTATAGCCAAAGCCTCCCCTTTCACGCTGCATGTCTTGAGACTTGTTCACTGAGCCTAAGCCAGGGATGTCTGAGCAGAGACCAGGTGTGTCCTAAACACGGTCTCTCAGCCTTGGCTCCCTTCCCCCTCAGCCCTTTACCCCGGCTATTTCTACCTGAGTGAGTCTTAATGGTGCATGAGCAGCCTCTTTTCCCCCTTTACACTGAGTTTTAAATTTGTCTGCTTCATACCTTGCAAAGAAGCCAGGGACCACCTTCTAGCTCCTTAGTGAGAAAGAGCAGCGAGGGGGGCCAGCCCGGGGTAACGCTCATGTTTCTCTCACCCATCAGCAGATTGATGCCGCTGCTCATTTTGCCTTGCAGCCTCTCCGGGGCAGACGAGGAGCCGGGACTGTGCTCAGAGTGGGAGGACAGGACCTCTGCTTGCTTCCCAGTGCTCTGTTTGAATTGCCAACTAACCCCGGAGTGACTGTGTTTTGTTTCAGGATGGCACACTGCCTGGCACCTCTTTTGCGATCCGTTGTGTCCTTTCTGCCCAGCCGCGCTGGCCTCAGTGGTGCAGGACGGGGCAGGCTCTTTGTAACTTCTTGTCTCCTGGGCCACTCGGGTCTCTCGTCCCAGTGCTGGGGTTCTCGCCGTACAAGCACAGGTCTCCCGGTGGAGGGGCCCGTTCAGTGGCTTCTTCAGGCCAGGAAGGTCATTGTGCTCCATGCTTGGCAAATTCTGGAAGCAGCCCTGACCAGCCCCTGACTCTAGATTGCAAGTGTGGCAACCTACGGCCTTGGCCCCTACTCCAGATGAGGACAGGATGCAGGGGCAGTTCGGTACTGAAGGATGGCCCAGCCCTGGGCTAGAAGGCCGCAGGGAAGGGACCACAGGACCCTCTGCCTACCTTCAGAGACCCAACATTTATAGCCCACCACTAGCACCCACAGACAACACCACTAGGTGGGATCCCAAAGGGTGTAGGCCAGAGCAAGCTATGAAGGCTTCTGGGACAGGGCAAGAAGAAGGAGGAAGAGGATTCCGGGATGGAGACAGGCACAAGCAGTGAGGGAGGGGAGAGCACCTTCCCAAAGATGGGTGTGAGCTGGGGCAGCAGGCAGGCCCTGACTCAGGGCTGGGACTCTGGGCTTGGTCTCTGGGTGTGGGGCTGTCAGGAGCAATAGAGGGGGGGGTGCCCACCTGGAACTGAAGCACAGTAAGATCGTCTCAGGGACCCTAAGTAGAGAGGAGGGTGCTGCGGCTGAGAGGCATTGGCTGGAGGGGAGAGAGCACCCCTGTGGGAGCTAGGAGACCTGGGTTCTGCACAGGACTCTGCCTGTGACCTCTGTCCTGGGTGACTCTGTCCTATGACCCAGGCAGGTCCTGCTCTCTCTCCCAGGCCTCAGGTTGCCTCCTCTGTAAAGCAGGAGGCTGGTTGAAATGATGTCCAGCCCTGTTACAGCTAACATCTTTGGGGAATGATGAGGGGATGGGCAGGACCAGTCCCGGGAATGCTTCCCATACAAGCCCAGGACATGAGATAGGCGACAGCGAGGGGTCAGGCACACTCGTGGTCTCAGGGAGGAAGGCAGGTCCACAGGCCAGCATGAGAGGAGAGCTAGGAAGGCAGTGGGCATTGTAGAAGATGAGGAAGTCAGCTTTGGAGATGGTGCTTGTCAGCAGCCTGAGAAACACCCATGCAGAGCTATCTGGTAGGCAGCCAGTGGATGGATGCAAACCACGGAGGTGTGGGCCTGGAGACAGTCTAGGGCCCTCCGTGTACCGGAGGGTCACTCAGAAAGAGGGTGGGAAGAGGGCAGGCCTGAGCAGAGCCTTAGGCACCCATGTGGTTGAAGATCACAATGTTAATTTGCAGCCATTTCGAAGTTTATTTCCCTAGTCCTAACTGTGGGGCATACATCACCGTTTATGCTAATAGCTGCGAACAAATTCCTTCTGTAGGGAGGAAAACAGAATCTGTACTGGGAGATCATTTTCTTTCTGGCCATGTAAAATCAGAGCAGCTGATGTTTCCTCACAGTTTCAGCCTCCTTCGTTCCTGTGACCCTGGAGGCCTAGCACACAGCAGCTGGAGTAGCCAGGAGTCAGAGAGGTGGGGCTGCTGTCTCCGGGGGCTGTGCTCTTGTCGCAGAAAGGGCAGGGACCATCTGTGGAAGGCGGACTCCAGGGCACACTGTCCTGGCACTCACCTTCATAAGGGCCACACAGTTCTAGAAAAGGCCCACCCACAGTGGGCTCCTGTAGGGGAAGGTGCCCTACCCTCTGCTGTCCCAGGACCCCAGGCCTGGAGGCTCAGGCTGGACTCTTTCCCACAGCCAGCCTGGGTCAGGTGATGTGCCTACCATTCTAACCCCAGAGAGGATACTGTCCCAACATCCCAACCCTGGCAAAGACACTGCCCCAGCCCCAGCCCCAGCCCCAGCCCCAGGCCCAGCCCCAGCCCCAGCCCCAGCCCCAGCCCCAGCCCCAGCCCCAGCCCCAGCCCCAGCCCCAGTGTGAATGCCCTCACCTGCAGCCACAGGAAAGGCATAAGGGAAGCCAAGTTATTTCCTCATTATTCACTTAGCAAACCAACAGAAGCTCCTCCTAGGTGCCAGGTCTTGCACAAAACACTAGAGAAGATGGATGTCTGTCCTCGGGGAGCCCATAGTCTTGGAGGCAGGGGAACTATAAACAAGAATTAATCCTAGAGCAGAGTGAATGCAGAAATGGAGATTTAGGGGCTCACAGGCAAAATGCCTACCTCTATGCAGGAGGGGATTCAGGGAGGGCTTCTTGCAAGAGGTGGCATCTGCCATGGGTTTCGAAGGAGGGTTTTGAAGAAAAGGAATCTGCCAGGCAGATGAGTGGGGAGAGAGACAGAGAAGAGCATGAGTAAGATCATGGAACGGCAGGAGGGTTGACAGCACTACAAGAAAACTGCAGTGTCAAGTGTGAAGGTGAAAAGGGAGAGGCTGAGGCTGGAGAGGGAGGCAGAAGCCAGATAGCAGAGGCTTTGTTTTAAGCCTGACAGTGTCCATGGCCAGATTTGTATTTTAAAAAGAAATGACAATGAGACTGGGAGTGGAAGAACTAACTCAGAGCACCCTCTGTGACCAGTGGCCCAATGACCCTTCAGCTCAGTTGCCTGTCAGCCCCCCAGATGGGTCAGGGCAAAGTCTGGCCAGAGCCCCTTCTCCAGGTCCAGGCTCCAGGCTGACCCCTGCCTTGCCCAGCATTCTTCCAGCTCCCTTCCCTTAAGTCTTGCCATATTGAATTTCAGACTGTTGTCCTCTTCCTCTGACAAGAGCAAGATCTGCCCCAAGGAGACTTGTAGTGGTGACTAATGTCAGCCTGGAAATCCTCCTACTAGTCCTAAGAAGCAGGTACTCTTAGCACCCTCATTTTACATATGAAGAAGTTCAGGCTCAGAGAAATTTAGTAGCCAGTAGATTTGGGATTGAATTGAGGTCTGATTCCAACGCTTATGTTCTTACCTTCAGTTTGCCAACCCAGAGAAGAACAAAAACGTAGTGTTTATTTGGAGCCCTGGTGGTGTAATGGTGAAGAGCTATGGCTGCTAACCAAAAGGTTGGCAGTTTGAATCCACCAGCTGCTCCTTGGAAAGCCTACGGGGCAGTTCTACTCTGTCCCATAGGGTCGCTATGAGCCGCAATCGACTCGATGGCAATGGGTTATTTGTGCACAAAGTCTGTGAGGAAGGAAAGTGAACTCCCAGGGCTGACAGTGTGGACTTGTACACAGGAGGAGGGTCCACAGAGTGTGTGTGTGCATGTGTGTGTGTGTACACATCTGTTAGAAACACTTGTGAACTGGCCGCAAGACCTGCCCAAGGAAGATGTGATTCTCCTCAAAAAGGCACCTCAGTCACAGGCACTCACCCCACACCTGGGGGTGCTGTACCTTTGGGCTGAGGGCTGGACACCAAGGAGGCCTTGGGTGAGAGTGAGTGAGGCAGAGCCTGTGCCAAGAATGCTGGGCCTGCCACATCCATCCCTTTGTTACACCACCTGAGCCCCTGTGGTGCAGGAAAAGGAGCTGGGCCTCGCCTTTGGCCTGCACGAGTAACAACCATCCCACCTGCACATCCAGGATTAGAGAAAACTCAGCAGGATTGAGTGGAGCTTTTACAAGGGGAAAACAACAGCTGAGCCCAGGCTTCTGGAAGGAAGGAGGACTTTTTGAGCAGGCTAGACCTAATAAGTCCTGGAGATCTGCTTCCAAAAGCCTTGACAACCCTATGGAGCTGTTCTGCTCTGCACACATGGGGTCACCATGAGTCGGAATCGATTCAGCGGCAACTAACCACAAAACTAGTAGGGGAAGCGGAGTCCTTGGGTGGTGCAAACAATTGATGCACTTGGCTGCTACCTAAAAGGGCTGGAGGTTTGAGTCCACTCAGAGATGGCCTTGGAAAAAAGGCCTAGTGATCTACTTCCAAAAAATCAGCCATTAAAAACCCTCTGGAGCAGTTGTACTCTGACACATTCATTGGTCAGACTTAACAGGAGTCCTGTAGCCGCAGCCTCCCAAGTTCAAAGTTGCTTCTCAACACCAATGAGCAGGACCTAGATCTGCCCTGGGTTTTCTCTTTTGGCCCCTGGAGGAGACGTCCCTCCAGCTATCCTTTGGCAGTCACTCCAGCTCATTGGCTGGGCCACCTGCACGTTCCAGCAGAGAGGACAGGAGACCACTCTGCTCTTTAGAGATAGCAGAGGTGCTGTTCTCCTTGGCAGCACTTCCAGACACACTCCCCTGTCCATGTGTGGGAGAAAATGCCCAGCCAAGGAGGAGAGCTGCACCCCTGTCAGACTAAATGGGACAGACACCTGAAGCTGGACTTGGATGCACCAGCTGAAATCCTCATCTCGCACAGCCTGGTGGAGCCTATAACACATTTGAATTATATCTTGTTTTCATATTGAATGAAAATAGTTGGACAAATTAGCTAATTTTTCTGATTTTTACAAAGCCCTATATATAGGCTCTGGGCTTCTCGCTCCCTCTCCAGCAATGATGGAGGAAGCTGTGGTTAATATTGGCAAATATATGTCAGAGGAGAACTGTGCTCCACAGGGTTTTCAGTGGCTGAGTTTTCAGAAGTAGATTGCCAGGCCTTTCTTCCAAAGTGCCTCTAAAAGGACTCAAGCATCAAACCTGTCAGTTAGCAGTGGAGCACATTAATCGCTTGTACCACCCAGAGACTCCATCGGCTAAAGGACCTACCTAATTGAGTAACACAGATCCTGGACATAGAGGAACACAATACACTTGAATAATCAAGCCATGCACCTTTTGTCTCCTCTGTGAAGCTGGGCATTTGTGGACGGCAGTGCTTCAGGTAGAAGCAACAGGTAGTGCCTAGAAGATTGGATGACAAGAGGAATGAATACAGATATCTAATGCTGATGAATTACATGAGCGAGGTCCATCACCAAGTGATGATGGGTGGACTATGGCTGGCCTGAGCCACACAAATCCCCAAGACCCCAAGAGACTCCTGCATACCCATGGATCCGATGATGACATGCTCAACCTTCTATGCATGGGGCAGGGTAGGAATCACTCCAGAAAGGCAGGACCATCCCTCCCAAGCAGAACAGGGTCCCAGCCATGTGCATCTCCTGCCCCATCCCCCAGCGCCCACCAGAAAACCAAACCAGGTGCCATCAAGTCAATTCCGACTCATGGCGACCCCATGTGTTTCAGAGGTGAACTGTACTCCACAGGGTTTTCTAGGCTGAGACCTTTCAGAAGTAGATTTCCTGAAGTGCCTCTGGGTGGATCCAAACCTCTAACCTTCCAGGTGGTAGTCGAGAACTTGACCGAGATTTTGTTATTCCAAGCTTCCAGACATTGCCCAGTTCCACTTGCATTGTACACTGAGTCCAGAGAGGGCAATTCTTACCCCAGAGGAGCGAATGGATAATGATGTGGTTTCAGACATCCAAATAACTGGGACTCTGCCTTCCCGGCACAACCAAGTACCCAGGACTGCCGAGCAGGGGCTGTGTCCCATGCCCTGGGCTCTTCCTGGGCCACACATCCCTTGTGGAAGGAGACGCCAGGGAGTTCTAATCTTCTGCCAGAACGCTTGGGCCTCAGTGTGGGCTGGGTGGCACCAGCCTGCTGCCTCACTCCCATGCTCCCCCTCCCCAAGTGTCAGTTTCATAAACAGACATGCCTGTCCTGCCCTGCTCCACCTCCCTCCAAGGTTGCTCCTAGCAGCTCCTCAAACCACTCTCTGGGGCCCAGTGGGACGGAAGGCTCAGACTCCAAGAACCAGCTTAAAACAGGGCCCAAACAGTCGTCTGTGGAATGGGCTGCTCCTCACTGGTGACGGAGGCCACCATCAGGACAGGTGCTTCCCAGGGGAGTCCTACTCAGAAAGGGAGGAGGTCTAAGGAGTCCCGAGGTCTGCTCATCAGAGGTGGAGCACCCCAGCTCTCTGGACCACCATGCAAATGCCTGTGTGGCCAATAAACTTGTGTGTGCACATAAACACACATAAGACCTCCATGGGCTCTGCTTTCCCTCCTCCAGATCTTAAACTCAGCTGCTTGACAGTCTCCATCACATTCCCAAGTATTCCTCTGCAGCCGGTGTTCCAATGAGTGTTCAGCTCACAGTGTCTGGCAGCTGGTCCCAGGGCCCTCCCATTGCTCCCTGCGGATCCTTTGCCCAGCAGTCCACTCCAGCCCTAGAAAGCACGTACAATGCTCTCCATCGCCTGTGTTTCCCCACAGAATCCCAGTGCTCCATGGTCACAAAGGTACCAGCTTGTCCCCAGTATCTCTCCCTGGCTCAGACTCTGGGCAAGATGGGCAACTCTTTGCAAGTGCCACTCTGCTGGTCCCACCAGACCCACCTTCAGGACCATGCATGGACTCCACTGTCCTATCTACCTGCCCAACACCCCTCCCCACAGTGACTCCATGGCTGTCAGGGCCAGCCAGGGTGTGAGTGCATTTCTGTGTGTGTCTGTCTGTCCTCATGTCCCTCCTCAGCTCTTCATGGGTTTGAGGTACTCTGCCTGAGGACACACCGGTGGACAGGTGGTCTGGCCAGCGTGGAGACAGCAGTGGCTGGGGGCCTGGAAAGAAGGTGAGCAGCCCTCCTGTGGCACTGTCAGCCCTGCTCCGGCTGCTCACCCTAGTGTCACCCACAGGGCATGAAGGGCATGAGTAGGAAAGGCAGCATGAAGAAGGGAAGAAGGCAGGGGCAGCAAAGTCAGAGGCTGAAGATTCGGAGTGAGACGTAAAGGGGCAGGGGTTGACCAGATGACCTCTGAAGTCTGGCTGTTCAGAACTTCTGTGATTTCAAGTGACTATTTTTACACTTTGACAAAGCCGCCGAGAGGGAAATCCGTACCAACAGCAGCAGGCTATAGGTTTGCCGGGTCACTTTAAGGAGTCACACATTCTATTCAGGTTTTCGTCTTTGGGGGAGGGCTTTGCTCAGGCCCTCTGTTTAGCCAGCACCTTTCCCTCTATGCCCTCTGGGCCCTCCCAAGGCATGGAGTCAGGCTGCCCCTTAGGGCCCCTGGTCAGATGAGCCGTTCTGTGGGGAGGGCCTGACAGGGCACCCCTGGCAGGGGACACTGGGCACGTGCTCAGGCAGTAGGATCACAGCTTAACCTGCTCATGACCCGGTAACATTGGCATTTTAAAGGCCCTGAGAGAGGCCAGTTCTTAACCTGAGACAACGTGGCACTAGTGGTGGAATTTCAGATACCGTCATGTAGAGAAGGACATTTATCAGCATATGTCACATAAAATCTCCAAGGGCACTTTAGACTTCATCTTTAGTTCAGTTATCTTGTTTTACAGAAGAGGAGGCTGAGGGCTTGAGAGGCCAAGGCTGTTAGCCAGTCGGTGGCACAGATGGGGACCCCAGCCCCTGGCTCCCTGTGCACCAACCATTTGCACAGGAGTCTGCCTCTCTCTCTGGCTAGCCAGCCTCACTTGCCGGACACCTCTACAGCCCGTTGCCAGCCACAGGTGCACCCAAGGGACCAGCCACCAGACTCGTGAAGCCCCTGGGGGGAACAGCCACGTGGCTGACCCCAGCCCCGATCAGGCCCAGGCTCAGTGCAGATCTCAGGACAGGTCAGAGCAGCCGAGGCGGGACGGCCAAGACCATCAGTTCTGAGAAACCTGCCTCCTGACTCAACGCTCTGGGTATTTTTCCTCCTGGCGTCACTTCTGTATTGGTGTTATTTCTGCCTCATTTTATCTGTTTCCTTCCAGGTCCAGCTTTAGGGCGCGGCTGCCCAGGTCGTAGGAGCCCTTGCAATGGTTTTGTATTTCTGTAGACACCAGATATAAGCATACTTATATATTTGTGTCCCTCCCCCGCTCGCCCCAGTTCACAAGCCCGATGCACACTCTACACGCAGGCCACTCTGACCTCTGACCCCGTGTTCCATGTGGCAGGAGGGCCCCGCCCCGGGCCAGGTCCCAGGTCATGGCTGCTGGCTGTCTGTGGCGGAAGTCCTTGGTTGTTCCCCTTCCCCTCCTCCCCAGCTCTAACCATTCTGTCCGTCTATCTCGTCTCGTCCTCAGTTTCAAAACAATGTCATGAAGGGCTTCCTTTCCATGCCTAAAAGGAAACAATATGTTTTTGGGAAGAGGCGGGGTTGTAGCGGGGTTCTGGGGCAGTGCAGGGCAGTCAAAGGAAGCTTCCAGATTGGCTGGGATCACAGCCAATTGGGAGCCTCACCAGCCTCCATGTGTGGGAGAATCTCCCTTCTGAGGCCGTGGGCCCTGGACCCTGTGCTTGTTGGTCTTGTTGGGTGCAAAGTCCTGGGCAAGCAGTGGGGCCTGACTATATTGTTTCCCTTTGAGGCCAGTCCTGGTCCTCGTCCCCAGCCACAGCTCACGCTTTTTGATTTGCATCTTTTTTTGCATGGACATGCCAAGTAGCGATAAATAAGCAGGGTTTTCTGTTCTTTTGGGCATCTCTGGTCAGACTTTTCTTTTTCAGATCCTGTGTAAGGTCATTAGGTTCAGGTGTGTCCATTGCCGTGTCCTTTGAGTCCTAAACGAAGGGCGTGACCAAGGTGTGCAGGGAGACCCAGCCCTGTGAGGAAGCGGCGCCATGGCCGCAGGAGCCGGCAGGTAAGGACACCTGGTCTCTGTGCCTAGGTCTGTGCGAGATGGCGGCCAGGGTGGCCGGGAGAAGCTGGAGCTGGTCCTGTCGAACCTGCAGGCGGACGTCCTGGAGCTGCTGCTGGAGTTTGTCTACACAGGATCCCTGGTCATCGACTCGGCCAATGCCAAGACCCTGCTGGAGGCGGCCAGCAAGTTCCAGTTCCACACCTTCTGCAAAGTCTGCGTGTCCTTTCTCGGTGAGCCCGGGGTGCATGCGCAGCTTGGGGGCGTGGGAATGCAGATTGGCAACAAGGATTAGGAGGGGGCACACACCAACCATTTGAGGGTGTGCCAGGTTTGAAGGTGATAATTCTGACCATTGCACGCAAAGGCCTTTGCTAGGCATGGATCGGTACTGTGCCTCGCTTCCCAATAGGCAGGAGAGTAGGCTCTGTGACCCAGGCAGAGCTTGGTGAGAACAAATGGGGGCGAGGGCTGCGCAAATGGTTCCAACGTGGAGAGAGCCCAGGCCTGGCCTTCCAGCCCTGTTCTCTTAATCCTGAACATACCTGCCACAAACATCATATTTCCTTTAACTTGTTTAATGCCTGGTCCACAACAGATGCCTCTCACTTGGATACCCAGACCTGCTGCTCAGAATGGGAATCTGAGTACCAAGAGCTCCCAGCAGGTCCGCACCTCAGAGATCATGCTTACTTTATACTTTGGTGCTGCCCAGCTTGGGTGACGGTGGGGAGAGGGAAGGGCAAAGACCAGAGTCACAGAGAACCCATGGCCTGGGGTGTTGAGTGCAGAAAGAAAAAGAGGGGCTGACCCTGGGGGTGGGAGCACATCAGGCAGAGACAACCAGGAGGCCTGAAATGTGACAGGGGAGCCAGGACATCTAGAAGGACCAGGAGCCACTGCTCCAGAGTTAGGCTCACAAGAGCCATGGCCTTCTGGGACCAAGGCACATGTAGACCAGAAAAACTATTAGTCAGATCTCAAGAGAGCTGGCCAGACTGACTCCAGATTTTAGAGGGTCAGGTCAGGTGAGGCTGAAACACATGGGAGATAGTGGGTGGGCATGTGGGGGATGCTACTGCTGGCGTGACCCTAAAGAAAGAGTCTGAGACCTGAGACATATCTGTCACAATTATGGAAGACATGTAAACCTCAGTGGGACACCTGGCCCCAGGCTGTGAGGACCTGGCCTCCTCCCCACCACAGACAATGATTGAGGCAATAAGGAAGCTCTAAGCTGGTAGTCTCAGCCCTTCTCCAGGACTTGTGGGAGCTGAGGGAGGCCCAGGGAGAGCCAGCATGAGATGGGGCAGAGGGAAACCAAGAAAATGGCTCTAAGGAATGGGGATGCTGGAGGTGAGCTCTCAAGGACACAGGGCCAGAGAGGCATCCAGAGAGGGTGACAGGCAATAGGAATAGGTGGTGACCCCTTCCAGGGCCCTTTGGTCAGTGACCCTGTGCTCTCACCCCCAGAGAAGCAGCTGACAGCTAGCAACTGCCTGGGGGTGCTGGCCATGGCCGAGGCCATGCAGTGCAGTGAGCTCTACCACATGGCCAAGGCCTTCGCACTGCAGATCTTCCCCGAGGTAGCGGCCCAGGAGGAGATCCTCAGCATCTCCAAGGACGACTTCATCGCTTACGTCTCCAATGACAGCCTCAACACCAAGGCCGAGGAGCTAGTGTACGAGACTGTCATCAAGTGGATCAAGAAGGACCCTGCGTCCCGTGCACAGGTAAAGGCCTGGCCCCTTCCCTGCCCCCTTCTCCAGCCCTTTTTGGGGATGTAGTCGCAGTGATAGTGGCATTGATGGCGTTGAGAGCAGGGATGAAGGTAGGGAAAGAAGACAAGATTGCCTGGTCTGACCAGCAGAGGGAGCCAAAGGGGCCTGGGAGAGGAAAACTGCTGCCGCTTGGAGGCCCCTGGAGGTGGGAACAGCTCTCTGTGGGCAGCAGAGGGGTGAAGCGAGGGATTAGAGATGAGAATCTCCAAAGGAGGCACCAGAGGATTCTCAAGACCTGGAATTTTACCCAGAAGGAGAGCCCAAGCCAATCAAGCAACTACACGGAGAAATATCCGTCTGAGCTCGGACCAGCGGGAGGATCCCCACCATCGCCATCCCTGATTACCGAGGGGATGGAGAGCCCCAGGGAAGCCCTGGTGGCGTAGTGGTTAACAGCTACAGCTGCTTGCCAAAAGGTCGGCAGTTCAAATCCACCAGGCACTCCTTGGAAACCCTATGGAGCAGTTCTACTCTGTCCTATAGGGTCACTATGAATCAGAATCAACTCGATGGCAATGGGTTTTTGGAGGCCCCAGGACCAAGTGGAAACCTTGCAGGAGATGAGAAAGCACTGCAGATGTGATGAGGAGAGGTTGAGTCCCTCAGAGGGGACAGAGACTCAGAGTACAGAGGAGGAAGCAAAGGAGAACAGTATCCCCAGGAGAGGTCCTGAGTCAGGGGAACCACTGCTGACCAGAAAGCACTGGCTGAGGCCCAGCTCAGAATGGAAGTGCCTGGGTTCTAATATGTGAGGAGCCCCAGGAGTTAAAGCAGCTGCACAGGGAGCTCTCAGAGAGCCCAGAATCTACCCAGAGCCCATTGAATGGCGACAGTGGCCTAGAAGTAAGGAACCAACCAAGAATGGGTAAACATGGCCCAAGCCTAGAATCAGCTGAGAAAGCTGAGGGACAGGTGAGAAGGGCTGTTTTGTTGCTTCAGGAGCAAGGAGAGGGACAAGGAAGGGCAGGATGGGCCAGGCGCTGGGATCTGTGGTATTGGGTTGATGTAGGTCATGGAGCTAGCACTCCACCCCGACCCAGCCACTGAGTCCAGGAGAATGGGAATCTGGTAATCAGGTGGGGAGGGGCAAGATGTCTTTTCAGAGGAAGGAAATTAGGATGCGCAACAAATTACTAGTCACGGGCACAGTCCATTAAAATTCTCAGATCTCTGTCTCCCACCCACAGTGCTCTCCTCAGCTCTAGACCTATATCTTCAATCGACTACTAGACATCTCCAACTGGATGTCACCCAAACCCCTCTACTTCATCAAGCCCCAAACCTATACCTCTTCCTGTGTTCCTTATTTCAGTTCTTCCTATTACCCGAGATAGGAATCCAGATTCTTCCCTCACCTTCCACATCCATTCGGCCGCATAGTTCTGTCTTTTCTACTTCCTTAATCTCTCATAAATGGGTCTGCTTCTCTATCTCCTCATTCAGGCCACCCTAATCTCACCAGAATTACTACAATCATATCCTGAGTAGTTCCCCTGCCTTCCATCTTGCTCCCTTCAAATCCATTTTCCACCCTGCAGCCTGAGTGGTCTTTCTGAAGAACGAATTTGATCATGTAATTTCTGTTTAAAATTCCTCATTAGTTCCCTCATCAATTCCACAGGATAAAGTACAAAATCCTTAGCAAGCATGGCATAAGAGGACCCAGTCGTTGCTAACCTCTCCAGGCTCATTTCTCCCTTCTGCTACCCAGCCCACCGCCCCTCAACAAAAATCTTTCGTATCCAACAAGAAAGCAAATTTAATTTGAGTCTGCCAATGCTTCCAATCCTGGTGGCATAGTGGTTAAGCACTCGACTGCTAACCAAAAGGTCAGCAGTTCGAACCTACCAACCACTCCATGGGAGAAAAATGTGGCGATCTGCTTCCATAAACATTACAGCCTTGGAAACCCTATGGGGCAGTTCTGCTCTGTCCTATAGGGCCACTATGAGTCGGAATCAACACAACAGCAACAGGTGACAGGTATCCCTGAACAAGGCCAGTGGTAGTTCAGTGGCAGGATTCTCACCTTCCACTCAGGAAAGCCAGGTTCGAATCCTGACCAATGTATCTCAAGCACAGCCACTGCTTGTCTGTCAGTGGAGCCTTGCGCGTTACTGTAATACTGAAGGGGTTTCAGCGGAGCTTCCAGTCCAAGACAAACTAGGAAGAAAGGCCTGGCAATCTAGTTCTGAAAAATCAGCCAGGGAAAGCCCTATGAATCACAGTGATCCAATCCTGTTGTGCATGAGGTCGCCATGAGTTGGGGGCCGACTTGAAGCAGCTAACAACAACAAGACTTCAACACCCAGCTCAGACGTCATCCATTCAGTGAAGCCTCTGACTTCCACACCCACTACACCCCTAACTAGACTCCTCCTTTGTGCCGCACTATTGCCTTGTATTTAACTGTACCCTTTGAGTCTAGACTTTATTTGCCTTTGCACCCCAATAAAGGGCTTAATGAGTCTGTTGTGGTCAAGTCAATTCTAACTCATAACAACCCTATAGAATGGAGTAGAACTGCCGCATAGGGTTTTCAAGGAGCAGCTGGTGGATTTGAACTGCCCACCTCTTGGTTAGCAGCTGAGCTCTTAACCACTGCACCACCAGAGTGACACAGAGTGGACACCAATTATCTGTTGGGTGAAACTAAAGTGGAGGGATGAGTAGGGTTTGCCAGACAAGAGGGGAGGCTCAAGTCAGTCTATGAAAAGCCTTCAGTGGACAGTGAGGGGGTCCCGGTGTGAGTGTGAGTTTAAGGCAATGGGATGCGACTGATGTCAGTGTTCCGGAGACAAAGTCTTTGTTGTGACATGCAAGCTGATTGGTCATCCCCTCCTTTAATCTCTCCTGGTCCTCCCATCGGTTCCCAAGATCATCTTTGGAACTCTTTGGAGGAACTCCGTGTGTCCTGCACATGCACACCTATTCAGGAATCAGCCCTCCTCATTTTAGTCCCCTTGCAGAACCGCCTGACTTGAAGCAGAGTCCCTTGGGCTTGATGGGGCGAAGGAATGAGGTGCTGAAGAGATGAATGGAATGAATGGATGGCCCACTCAGGGTCAGCTGCAGCATGAAAGGCCTCTCCTCCCCCCCCCGCCCCCATCCCCTGCCTCCACTTCTAGCTGATCTGAGGGCCTGTTCTAGGCTGGAGTGAGCAGGATGTCTACAGTCCTAAACCAAATACACTTGGAATTATCCTTTCCGTGCAATCCCATGCCTCTTCCTTCTTTTCAATACAACTCACAAGAGGCAGCTCCCTCCTTAGGACATAAGATTTAGCATCTTCTTTGCCCTGCAGTACGCAGCTGAGCTCCTGGCAGTAGTCCGCCTCCCCTTCATCCACCCCAGCTACCTTCTCAACGTGGTTGACAACGAGGAGCTGATTAAGTCATCAGAAGCATGTCGGGACCTGGTCAATGAGGCCAAACGCTACCATATGCTGCCCCATGCTCGCCAGGAGATGCAGACACCCCGGACCCGGCCTCGCCTCTCAGCAGGTATCAAGGGATATGCCCCAACCCCCCAAATGCAGGTGCTGTGGGGTCAGCCTAACTCTGGGTGGTCCCCCAGGGAGGTGCCAGGCACAGAGGCTGGCAATGTTGGGGTGTGTCCCAAGGGTGCCCATCAATGTCCCTGCAGGTGTGGCCGAGGTCATCGTTTTGGTTGGGGGCCGTCAGATGGTGGGGATGACCCAGCGCTCGCTGGTGGCTGTCACCTGCTGGAACCCGCAGAACAACAAGTGGTACCCCTTGGCCTCGCTGCCTTTCTATGACCGCGAGTTCTTCAGTGTAGTGAGTGCCGGGGACAACATCTACCTCTCAGGTGAGGCTCCTCACGCCTGGGTTGGGGACTGGGCATGGGCTTCCCAAGGGGACCTCTCCCCACATGTGACGACTGAGGAAGACTAAGGCCCAGAAGTATCTCCTTCACAGGTGAAGCCTTCTCCTTCAACCCTGGGGCCGGGGCTGCCCAGCCTCAGGCCATTCCTCACTCCCTGCCTGCTCTTCTGTCACCCATACTGCCTACAGGTGGGATGGAATCAGGGGTGACGCTGGCTGATGTCTGGTGCTATATGTCCCTGCTGGATAACTGGAACCTTGTCTCCAGGATGACAGTCCCCCGCTGTCGGCACAACAGCCTTGTCTACGATGGGAAGATTTACACCCTCGGGGGACTTGGCGTGGCAGGCAACGTGGACCACGTGGAGAGGTAATGAAGCCATAGTCACAACGGGGCATCCTCCTACATTCACTGAAGCTAAAATCACATTACTCCTGATCCCCCAGTACCCACCCACTTGAGACGGACTAAAGACTGGATCATTTATAAGGCAGTGATCAATCCCGGACCCTTCAGACATAACTAAGGGCCAGGACTGTAGGATGGCAAGATGAAAGCAGACAAGATGACCTCTGCATTGGCCTTCTGCAGTGACTGAGATGAGTCACTTTTGTCCCAACATTCCATTTCGTGTCAGATAAGCTAGAGGCACAAGATCCAATCACATGAATGCACAGGATGTGCTTGACTAGACTGGTCAGGCAGCTGGAACATACTAGGTCCAGAAATACCCTCCCAGAGACCTGCTGGGACTCAAGGGTAAAGCTGGAAACAATGGCCAAAACGTGTGCCACTCCAGTGCTAGGACCATCCTTGCCCTGGAAGCAGATTACACACCAGGATCTCTATTCCTTTCTCCATCCTGTACGTCCCAGGGAATCTGTTTGTAATACAGGGAAGGGTCGCTTCATACCAACTAAGCAATTTTGGGGGACAGCCAGGACTGGCCAAGCCTCTGGAATTCTCCAGAAATAAGTATAAGCCAGTGAGCCTGAGAACCATGTGTGTAAGCCTGCCCTCTGCTGGAAGTCTCAGGCGACTCCCTCACATGGTAGAGGGGTCAGGTGCAGGCTTCGTGAGCATTGGCAGGAAGTGGGCACCTTTCTAGGCGGAAATACTAAGTCCTCTTCCTTTGAGCCAGGTAGAATGTTCTTGGAAAAAATGGAAGCCTAGGGAAGGCTTCGCAGTCCTGCTTTTGGAGAAATTAGTGCTCCAGAGTCCCTCTGTGGCGCAAACAGTTTGCACTTGATTAACTGGAAACCCTGGTGGTGTAGCGGTTAAGAGTTCAGTTGTTAACCACAAGGTCAGCAGTTCAAATCCACCAGGCGCTCCTTGGAAACCCTATGGGGCTGTTCTACTCTGTCCTATAGGGTCACTATGATTTGGAATTGACTGAAGGGCAATGGGTTTGTTTTTTTTTTGTTTGTTTTTTACCAACCTAAAGGTTGGCAGTTTGAACCCACCCAGTGAAGAAAAACCTGGCACTCTGCTTCCATAAAGATTGCCCCCAAGAATACCTTATGGTGCAGTTCTGCTCTGTAACACATGGGGTCACCATGAGTTGGAATCATCTCGAAGGCAACAGGTTTGGTTTTGGTTTTAGTGACAAGTTAGGCTGACCTGGCCCCATGTTACAACCCAGAAGTCATGGCTAACATCACTACAGCCTTCTTCCCATGTCCTTCCTGCACCAGACCCTGCCATGCATCCCGTGTCATCAGCTGTCACCAGAAAGCACATCTTCCCATGTGACATCTTTTTGCCTGTGAAGCCACACATACCCCTCAATTTGTAATTTTTTTCCCTCAGTGGCTAATTGGACACTTGACAAATGTTACAGCGAAGATGGTTTTAGAGTGAGACAGGATCTGAATGTTCATTGTGGGCTTTTAACTCCCCCAAGTGGAGTCTAGAGATGGCTCAGTTACAACATTTAGTTGTCACATTGATTTGGAGATAATGGGGATTCCCCGGGTAATGACAAGGATACCAGTACCGTATTTTTACGCAAATAATGCACGCTTTTTATGTTTGTTTGCCAACTGCGCCCTTCCCCTGTGAGGTATTTTGATAAACATGCTATGCTAATTTTTTTTTACAGCAACATGTAAAAAAAAAAATTGGCATAGTGACACTTATGAAAGTACCTCGAGGGTGAGGACATGGTTGGCAAACAAACGTAAAAGGCGAGTTATTTGCATTAAAATATGGTACTGTTGTTGAGCCTGGACCTGCTCTGATGCTTGCAGCCTGTGCCATGACCCAGTGCACAGCCATCCATACCCCTGCGCCTTCTGGAAGCACCAGTTCCCACCATTCGTTATCCAATAATGAACACATGAATAAGGAGACATTTTCTACGTAGGAGTAAACTGAGCTAAATCTGTCATCCTGTCTTGCTTTTGTCAGCTATTTTTAATCTCCTAAAATGCTGATTATTCATTTTGCAAACTTATACTTGTTGATAAATACAGGGATTTATTCGAGGATCAGAATGCACCAGCTAAGAGGTGGGGACAAGCTCCTCTCCTCTCCTCCCTGTTCTGGAGCAGGTAGAGTTGTCTGCATGGGCCTTCCCTGGGGGATTAGGCCTTCTGGCTGTGAAACGACCTCCTAGGAAATCCCCCAGTAGATGTTGTCTCGGACAGTAAGGTGCCCTGAGTGGGCCGGAGCCCTTCCTCAGCCCACCAGGATCAGTCGGCTGGCCTTGTAGGGACCAGGACCCAGACTTGAAGACTCCAGAATAGGTATGCATGCAAGCAGGACACAGGTGCAGAGGAAGAGGGATTCGTTGCCCACCCACTGCATCCCAAGGAGCATATCTGGAGCCCCTTTGGGCAAGTCCATTTCTGTGCAACGTGGTTGCAATGATGCAAATTCAGGGTGACAGGAAGGTCAGGATAATGGGTACAGACATGTGGGTGCATCATTCCCCAGGAGGCACTAATGGTACAAATTGCTATTATATTGATAATGAATGAGATATATGGTACATTATAATTATATTACATTACTGTATTACAGGATAGAGCAAGATTATATAATTATAGATTAAAACAACAGTCCAGTAGACAAACCTGTATTATATCATTATATAAATAACTGGGTCTAATATTTTATAGCAATGTATTGCAGGAGCTGTGGTTACTGGATAAATGATAGCCGAGCGCCTCACTCCGCGGGGTCATTTGCATGTCATTAGCATATCCTTCTCAAGCAGGAAGCTGACAGATTGAGCTGACGGGAGGGTTTGTGGTTTGGCAATAAGCCACCTGGAATAACAAGCTCTCAGGAAATTCACGTTTGGTGGAATGTGCCATTATACCGAAAGACTGAGGACTAACGGCCAATAATCTTGTCTCCCAGCTCCTTCTGCAGGGGCTCTTTGGAGCTCTGCCACAGTGGCTTAAAAAACAGAAATCTGAACTTCTGACACTGTCCAAAAAGACACTCACTCCACTGCATATTAGCCACATATCATTCGTCTGCGGCTTATTTGAATCAGCTCCTCTTCTCAAATCCTGAGTCTTCACAAACTGAGGGCTAGCCGTCGCACGGCTGTCCCTTCACCCCACACGCTCAGAGCCACAGACACCAGCTAAGTGAAGCCGTCTTCTACGGCACTGAGCTGTGGCCAAGTGCCGGCTCAAGTCCAAAGGGGGCGCCCAGGAACAGAGGCCCAGTATGCTGGTGGTGGTGGTGTGAGCTGCCCTCACATCGATTCTGACTTGTGGAGACCCACATGGGCAGAGTAGAACTGCTCTATAGGGTTTTCAGAAGCACTTTGCCAAGGACTGTCTCCCGAGGTGCCTCTGGGTGGGTTCAAATTGCCCACTTTCCAGCTAGGAGTGGAGCGCTTAACCGTTTGCGCCACCTAGGGGCCCTTCCTAGAAAATGTGTGCTGGAAAAAGCCACACTGGTGGTGCAGTGGTTAACAGTTCATTCGCCTGCTAATCAAAAGTTCAACAGTTCGAATCCTCCAGCCACTCCTTGGAAACCTTGTGGGGCAGTTCTACTCTGTCCTATAGGGTTGCTATGAGTCGGAATTGACTAGATGGCAATGGGTTTAGTTTTTTGGTGGTGCAGCAAGCACACAGTGGAGACCCCCCCTCAGGTCCAGATACACAGAGTACAGTCGTGAACTGCAACTGCGTGGTGAGCTGAGCAGTAGATGTGCCTTCCCATGGTGGGTGCAGACCCAGTGCTGGGGGAAGGAGTTAGGGGAAAGCGCGTGAGGGCAGCCCTCAGGCAGCACCCAACGGAGACTGAGGACTGAGATTCAAGCTGTAGTGCAGAAAGCCCTCCAGTTCCTTGGCCACTCTACCAAATCCCGTCTGCTCTTCCCTGTCAGCTGCTTCCTGTTTTCACTTTCTGGCCTAGAACTCCTGTTGCATCACTTCTCCCATCATCTTACTTTGCCACTTTGATCTGTCCGCCACCAAGCTTGTCTTCTGCACCACACAGATCTGTGCAGTCAAACTCATGGAGAAAATCACAGTCCCACATACTGGCCCCACTACAGTTGTAAGGCCCCCAACCTTCACTGAGTCCCTACTGCTACATAGCAATCTTCCTGTGTTTCCCTTGTCAGCAACTTCGCCCACTCTCCAGAGCAGGTGTTTCTTATCTTTATCTCTCTTTTCCAATCTCTTACCCCATAAAACCAGTTGCCATTGCGTCAGTTCTGATACATGTTGATCGCACGTGCATCAGAGTAGAGTTTTCAATGGGTGATTTTTCGGAAGTAGATTCTCAGGTATTTCTTCCAAGGCACCTCTGGGTGGACTCGAACCTCCAACCTTTTGGTAAGCAGCTGAATGTGTTAACCTTTGTACCACCCAAGGACCTTTCCTCATGGCCTCTCCCAATGCTTTGAACAACTCTGACTCCTGCTTCACAGAGACAATGAGAGCCATCATTTGAGAACTCCTCGACTTCCTGTCATCACTCCCACAGTGCACCTGCATTCAAGCCATCCTTGTTGTCCTCTCTCTCGCCCAAATGGACATGACTTCCCCTCCCCACCCTGTATCCCATTTGCCTGTACCTCCTGGGAGCCTTGCCTTATAGCTATCCCCTCTCTTTCATTTATGTTTCGTCTTTCCTTTTCTGGTTGGGCTCCCTCCCTCCTATCCTGGAGCTGGCTCATACTGGCTTGTGAGAGCTGATGGTTCAGTTTCCAGGAATTCTGAGAGCCAGTTGTTAAGCCATTATTAAAAATTAAATAATATAAACTTATAATTAAAGAAATTATATTAAAAACAGAGGTGATACATACTCAAATTTCATCACTCCCTAAATTTTTACATTTTACTACAATTTTTTTATACTCTTTAGGTCATGTATGCCTATTGTGTCTTTGTTGTTGTGTTCTGTCGCGTCAATTCTGACTCATAGCCATCCTATAGGACGAAGCAGAACTGTCCTGTATAGTTTCCTAGGCTTTAATCCTTACGGGAGCGGATCACCAGGTCTTTTCTCCAGCAGAGTGGCTGGTGAGTTTGAACCTCCAACCTTTCAGTTAGCCAACACTTAACCATTGCACCACCAGGGCTCCTTATTGTGTCTTTATATGGGAGTAATTCTATATAGCGGTGTCCTATTGTGTATGTCTTCCCAACACCATGTTCAGTGATAACACTTTGGCGACTTAAAATAGGCCATGGTGGGAGAATTTACATCCCAGAAATTAGCAAACGCTACAAGCCAGGGCTTTTGTCCCTGAAGAGCTGTTGTTTACCATTCCCGCTCACCACTGATAAACCCCTCCCTTAGCTTCATATTCCTTTCTGTTGTTGTTGCTGTTGTTAAGTGCCATCGAGTCAGTTCTGACCCATAGCAACCCTATGTCCAACAGGATGAAACACTGCCTGGTCCTGCACCAGCCTCAGAATCATTATGCCTAAGCCCATTGTTACAACCACTGTGTCAATCCATTTTGTGGAGGTTCTTCCTCTTTTTTGCTGGCCATCTATTTTACCAAGCATGACGTCCTTCTCCAGGGACTGATCCGTCCCGATAACACATCCAAAGTATTTAAGATGAAGTCTCACCATCCTTGCTTCTAAGTAATATCCTCGTTGTACTTCTTCCAAGACAGATTTGTTCGTTCCTTTGGCAGTTTGTAGTATATTTAATATTCTTCACCAACATCACAGTTCAAAGGTGTCAATTCTTCTTCAGTCTTCTTTATTCATAGTCCAGCTTTCCCATATATACGAGGCAATTGAAAACACCATGGCTTGAGTCAGGCGCACCTTAGTCCTCAAAGTGACATCTTTGCTTGTCAATACTTTAAAGAGGTCTTTGGCAGCAAATTTGCCTAATGCAATGCATCTTTTGATTTCTTGACTGCTGCTTCCATGGGTGCTGATCGTGCTGGCTTCATTCTTTTCTCCGTTTATCATGATGTTGCTCACTGGTCCAGTTGTGAGGATTTTTGTTTTCTTTCTGTTGAGGCGTAATCCATACCGAAGGCTGTGGTCTTTGATCTTCACCAGTAGGTGCTTCAAGTCCTCTTCACTTTCAGCAAGCAAGGTTGTGACATCTGTGTGTTGAAGGTTGTTAGTGAGTCTTCCTCCAATCCTGATGCCCTGTTCTTCTTCATATAGTTAAGCCTTCTTGGATTATTTGCTCAGCATACGGACTAAATAGATATGCTGAAGGGATACAACTCAGACACACACCTTCCCTGACTTTAAACCAGGCAGTATCCCCTTGTTCTATTTGAACGACTGCCTCTTGATCTATGTAATGTTCCTCATGAGCACAATTAAGTGTTCTGGAATTCTCATTCTTCATAATGTTATCCATAATTTATTGTGATCCACACAGTCAAATGCCTTTGCATAGTCAATAAAACACTGGTAAACATCTTCCTGGTATTCTCTGCTTTCAGCCAGGATCCATCTGACATCAGCAATGATATCCCTAGTTCCACATCCTCTTCTGAATCCAGCTTGAATTTCTGGCGGTTCCCTGTCAATATACTGCTGCAGTCGCTTTTGAATGATCTTCAGCAAAATTTTACTTGCGTGTGATATTAATGATATTGTTCAATAATTTCCACATTCGGTTGGATCACCTTTCTTGGAAATAGGCATAAATATGGGTCTCTTTCAGTCGGTTAGCCAGGTAGCTGTCTTCCAAAATTTCTTGGCGTAGATGAGTGAGCACTTCCAGTGTTGCATCTGTTTGTTGAAACATCTCAATTGAAAGAAAAAAAAAAAAATTTTTTTTTTTCTTTCAATTGATGTTCCTTCAATTCCCAGAGCCTTGTTTTTTGCCAGTGCCTTCGGTGCAGCTTGGATTTCTTCCTTCAGTACCACCAGTTCCTGATTATATAGTACCTCCTGAAATGGTTGAAAGTTGACCAATACTTTTTGGTATAGTGACTCTGTGTATTGCTTCCATCTTCTTTTGATGCTTCCTACATCATTTAGTATTTTCCCCATAGAGTTCTTCAGTATTGCAACTTGATGCTTAATTTTTTTCTTCAGTTCTTTCAGCTTGAGAAATGCCGAGTGTGTTCTTTCCTTTTGGCTTTCTATCTCTAGGCCTTTGCACATGTCATTATAATACTTTGTCTTCTCGCACCGCCCTTTGAAATCTCTTCAGCTCTTTTACTTCATCATTTCTTCATTTTCCTTTAGCTACTCAACGTCCAAGAGCAAGTTTCACAGTCTCTTCTGGCATCCGTTTTGGTCTTTTCTTTCTTTCCTGTCTTTTTAATGACTTCCTTCTTTCTTCATTTATGATGTCCTTGATGTCGTTCCAGAACTCATCTGGTCTTTGGTCATTAGTGTTCAACGCATCAAATCTATTCTTGACATGGTCTCTAAATTTAGGTGGGCTATGCTCAAGGTCATATTTTGGCTCTTGTGGACTCGTTCTCATTTTCTTCAGTTTCAGATTGAACTTGCATATGAGCAATTGATGGTCTGCTCCACAGTCGGCCCCTGGCCTTGTTCTGACTGATGATACTGAGCTTTTCCATCATCTCTTTCCATAGACGTAGTCCATTTGATTCCTGTGTATTCCGTTTATCGAGGTCCACATGTATAGTCACCATTTATGTTGGTGAAAAAAGGTATTTCCATTAAGAAGCAGTTGGGCTTGCAAAATTCTATCTTGTGATCTCCAGCATCATTTCTATCACCAAGGCCGTATTTTCCAACTACCAATCCTTCTTTGTTTCCAACTTTTGCATTCCAATCACCAGTAATTATCAGTGCACACTGACTGCATGCTTGATCAATTTCAGACTGCAAAAGGTAAAAATCTTCAATTTCTTCATCTTTGCCCTTAGTGTTTGGTGTGTAAATTTGAATAGTAGTCATATTAACTGGTCTTTCTTGTAGGCGTATGGATATTATCCTATCACTGACAGTGTTGTACTTCAGGATTGATCTTGAAATGTTCTTTTTGACAATGAATACAATACCATTCCTCTTCAAGTTGTCATTCCCGGCATAGTAGACCATATGAATATCTCATTCAAAATGGCCAATAACAGTCCATTTCAGCTCATTAATGCATAGGATGTCGATATTTATGCATTCCGTTTCATTGTTGACAATTTTCAATTTTCCCAGATTCATACTCCATACATTCCAGGTTCGGATTATTAATGGATGTTTGCAGCTGTTTCTTCTCATTTTGAGTTGTGCCACATTAGCAAATGAAAGTCCCAAAAGCTTGACTCCATCCATGTCATTAAGGTCGACTCTGCTTTGCAGAGGCAGCTCTTCCCCAGTCATCTTTTGAGTGCCTTCCAACCTGAGGGGCTCATCTTTCAGCACTATATCAGACAATGTTCCGCTGCTATTCATACAGTTTTCACAGGCTAATTCTTTTCAGAAGTAGACCACGGATTCCTTCTTCCTAGTCTGTCTTAGTCTGGAAGCTCAGCTAAAACCTGTCCACCATGGGTGACCCGGCTGGTATTTGAATACCAGTGGCATAGCTTCCAGCATCACAGCAACAGGCAAGCCCCAACAGTACCACAAACTGACAGACACATGGGGAATATTCCTCTCTAGGTCCCGCCTTCTCCATCCACCTTCATAGCTAAGTTTCTTCTAAGAGAAGTCTACACCAGTGTGGCTAGCTCCTTGCCTCCGCTTTACTCCTCAATGCACAAATAGCTTCTGTACCTCCCATCCACTTTAAGTGCCCCTGTCAAGACCACCAGTGACCTGAGACTGAAAATAAGATGCTTTTGGTTTCCCTCTTGACCTCTTATCACATCCTCTGTGCTGGAAGCTCTCTTGGCTTCTGTAGCTCTGGCCAGTGCTACCTAACCCTCTGACCACTGCCCATCTTACCCTCTGACCACTGCCCATCTTAACCTCTGGCCACTGCCCATATTACTCCTCTGACCACTGCCCTTTTTACCCTCTGGCACTTCCCTGAATGCTCCTCTCAGCTCCCCTCTAAATGCCAGTGTTTCCCCAGAGTTTGTGCTCAGTCTGTTTTGTTTTGTTTTTATTGTGAAAATTTACAGCTCAAGTTAATTTCTCATACAAAAATTTATACACATATTGTTATGTGACATTAGTTGCAATCCCTATAATGTGACAGCACACTCCCCATTTCCATCCAGGTTTCTTGAGCTCATTCAACAAGTTCCTGTCCTTTCCTGCCTTTTATCCTGCCTCCGGGCAGGAGCTGCCCATTTGGTCTCATATGTCTGCTTGAACTAAGAAGCGCACTCTTCATGATTATTATTTTGTTTTACAGGCTGGTCTAATCTTTGTCTGAAGAGTGAGCTTTGGGAATGGTTTTAGTTCTGGGTTAACAGAGCTTCTGGGGGCCATGGTTTCAAGGGTTCTTTCAGTCTCAGTAAGATCACTAAGTCTGTTCTTTTTATGTGAATTTGAGTTCTGTTTCACACTTTTTCCTGCTCCATCAGGGACTCTGTTGTGTTCCCTGTCAGGGCAGTCAGTGATGGTAGCTGGGCACCATCTAGCTCTTCTGGTCTAAGGCTGATACAGTCTCTGGTTTATGTGCCCCTTTTGTCTCTTGGGCTAATATTTTCCTTGTGTCTTTGGTGTTCTTTGTTCTCCTTTGCTCCACGTAGGTTGAGACCAATTGATGCATCTTAGATGGCCACTTGTAAGTTTTTAAGATCTCAGATGTCTCTCACCAAAGTGGTATGCAGAACATTTTCTTAATAAACTTTTGTTGTGTCAATTGACCAAGATATCCCCTGAAACCAAGGTCCTCAGGCCCCAACCCCAGCTACTCTGTCCCTTAAAGTGTTTGGCTGTCTTCAGGAAACTTCTTAGCTTTTGCTCTAATCCAGTTGTGCTAACTTCCCCTGTATTATATATTGTCCATTCCTTCACCTAAGATGGTTTTTGTCTACTGTCTAGCTGGTGAATTTCCCTCTCCTTCCCTCCTACCCTTGTAACCATCAAAGAATATTTTTTCTGTATTTAAATCTTTTCTTGAGTTCTTATAATAGTGGTCTCGTACAATATTTGTCCTTTTGCGACTGACTAATTTCACTCAGCCTATGTGTTCAGTCTTGACCTTGCCCACACACTCTCCCTAGAGAACTATTAACTCCTTTTCTTCACTTTCCATCTATGTGCCAATGGTCCCAAAGCTGAATGTTTTCACCCATTGCCTGATGGACATCCCCAGTCTGTTGCCCAGATACTTCCCTATGAAAAAAACTCAGGTCCCTGGGTGGTACTAGTGGCCTATGATCAGCTATTAACCTAAAGGTTCAAACCCACCCAGTGGCACCATGGAAGAAAGGCCTGGCAATCTGCTTCCATAAAGATTACAGTCAAGACAACCCCATAGAGCACGGTTCTCCTCTGTAACGCATGGGCTCACCATGAGCCAGAATTGATGTAACAGCAATGGGTTTGGTACTTTTTTTAATGTTTTATGTATAAAACTGAAACACACCTGCCCCAGATTGCCCCAACCTGTACTTCGTCGATCCTCTGTCCCAGCAGCAGGGCCCCTCCATCTAGTTTGCCAAGTCAGAGACCCTGAGTCATCCTTGGCAAACCCTCTCCCTCTTAATTCCAACATTGAACTGATGATCAAATCCTATTGATTCGCCTCTCCTTCTGCTCCCTTTTCCTCACACTCCTGGTCATCCCAGGCCCAAGTCACTATCACTTCTCACTGAGCTTCCTGTAACAGTCCTCACCAAGCTCCCTGCTTCCAGCCACCTCCTCCAGTTCATTCTCCACACTGCAGCCACAGAGATCTCTCTAGAATCCAAATTTGATCATGTTACTTCCCTTCTTAAAACTTTCAAGGTTTCCCCATTACCCTCTAGATAAAGTCCAAATCCCTTAGCTTGGCACACAAACTACTCCCTACCTCCGGCCATTCTGGACTACTCTAAATTCCCCCAAAATGCCACCTTTGCCCACACATCTCCCTTTGCCTGCAATTCTGTTGCAGAACAAAACGTTGTCCAGTCCTATGCCATCTTCATGATCACTGGTATGCTTGAGTACAGTGTTGTGGCCACTGTGTATTTTGAATGCCTTCCAGGCTACCGGGCTCGTCTTCTAGCACTATATTGGACAATGTTCTGTTGTGATGCATAGGGTTTGTATTGGCTAATTTTTGGATGCAGATTGCCAGGCCTTTCTTCCTAGTCTGTTTTAATCTTGAAGCTATGCTGAAACTTATTGACCATGAGCAACCCTACTGGTATTTGAAATACTGGTGGCACAGCTTCCATCATCACAGCAACTTACAAGCCACCACAGTACAACAAGCTGACAGATGAGTGGTAGCTCCATTCACCTAGCTAGTAGCTTATTCATACTTTACAGTCCAGCTCAGGGATCAGCTCCTCCAGGAAGTCTGTCCTGACTCATTAGAGTAGGCTAGGTGCCCCCTTCCTTGTGCAGCTTGGGTATCTCACCCACATATCATCCTGCACACTAATTTTTCTTTGTGCCTCATTTGGCTGTCCCAACATTAGGCCATAAGCTCCTTGAGGACAGGAATAGTGCTTAATTAACCCTGTTTCCAGAGCAGAACGTGGATATACAGGAGAGGCTAGTACAGGATTGCTGAATGAAGAGTTAGGGCTGAGCTGGGTAGCACGATAGGGAGCACAGTGGGAGCAAACGTATGGAGATGAGAACTTAAGTTGAGGTTGTAGCAGGCAGAAAAGAGCCCCCCAACCATGGTTTTGGGGAACATCTAGTTCAATTGGCATAACAGTTTATAAAGAATATGCTCTACATTCTACTCTGGTGAGTAGATCTGGGGTCTTAAAAGCCTGTGGGCAGCCATCTAGGATACTCCACTGGTCTCACCCCTTCGGGAGCAAGGAAGAATGAAGAAAACTAAAGAGACAACCAGAGGACTAATAGGCCACATCTAACCATGGCCTCCACCAGAGTGAGTCCCGTAAAACTAGATGGTACCCGGCTACCACCAGTGACTGCTCTGACAAGGATCACAATAGAGGGTCCCAGACAGAGATGGAGAAAAATGTAGAACAAAATCGTAACTCAAAAAGAAAGACCAGACTTACTGGCCTAACAGAGACTGGAGAGACCCTGAGAGTATGTTTCCTGACACCCTTTCAGCTCAGTAATAAAGTCACTCCTGAGGTTCACCCTTCAGCAAAAGACTGAACGGGCCCGTGAAACAAAACAAGACTAAAGGAGCATATTAGCCCTGGGGCAGGGACCAGAAGGCAGGAGGGAACAGGAAAGCTGGTAATGGGGAACCCAGGGTTGAGAAGGGAGAGTGTTGATGTGTCGTGGGGTTGTTAACCAATGTCATAGAATGATGCATATACTAACTGTTTGATGAGAAACTAGTTTATTCTGTAAAACGTCATCTAAAGTACAATTAAAAAAAAAAAATTTTTTTTTTTAAAGAAAAGAGCCTCCCGAGGGCCCAAGAAGGAGGCTGAGAGGCTAGTCTGGGCCAGATCATAGGAGGCTTTGAGAGGCTTATCCAAAGTGGCCAGAGATACCAAGGGCAAGAAGCAGATGGTGGTTGGTGCACCCCAATTATTTGCTGCTGTTGGCTGCGGCTTTTCCCTGCACAAAGCCCATCTTTGACCCAGGACTTCTTTCCTCTTCTCTCTGCAGGTATGATACCATCACCAACCAATGGGAGGCAGTGGCCCCTCTGCCAAAGGCAGTGCACTCTGCGGCAGCCACCGTGTGTGGTGGCAAGATCTACGTGTTTGGTGGGGTGAACGAGGCAGGCCGAGCTGCAGGCGTCCTCCAGTCTTACATTCCACAGACCAACACGTGGAGCTTCATTGAGTCCCCAATGATTGGTGAGAACTAGCTGTCTCCTTGGCCCGGGGCCAGTGTCGCACACCCATCTCGTTGCCTTGTTCAATATCAATATCCTTAGCACAGACTCAAGCTAAGCCCAACATTCTGCAGATCCAGGTCTGGGGTGGGGGGTAAATCCCAAGACCAGGTGCAGCTCTGACTCCTGTGATCTGGAGAAAAGTGAGTTAAGTCTGTGCATCCCATGCCTTCTGGCCCCAGGCCTTGTCCTAAGGCCAATGAGTGACTTATTGGGGGTCTTTCAGCCCCCTTACCCTGGAGGGCCTGTTGGGAAAGGACACGAGGGAAGGAGGAGAGGAGACACCTTGACTGCCTGCTTTGCTCTCCTCACAGACAACAAGTACGCTCCCGCCGTCACCCTCAACGGCTTCGTTTTTATCCTGGGTGGGGCTTATGCCAGAGCTACAACCATCTACGACCCTGAGAAAGGAAACATTAAGGCGGGCCCAAACATGAATCACTCCCGCCAGTTCTGCAGGTGAGGGGGCTGCAGGGCCCAGCTAGGGGAGGGAAGGAGGAGGGTGGAGATGTAGAAAAAACAGAAGGGGGTTGATTACAGTGACTTACTACCAGTGGATGACCAAAGCTCCACATCTTGCCCCAGTTCCCAGCCCACAGCAGTGCAAATTGGGTACCCCTCAACCACAGGTGATGGATATTAGTGCCAGGGCACCTATGAAGCACCCAAGGGCAGCTGTGGCCCAGAAGCCCAACACTGTGACTCCAGCTGGCCCATCTCAAAGCCAGGAATGAAATGTTTCCTGCAGCCACCAGGCCCAGGTGCTTCAAGGCCAGACCTCCTCTCCATAATAGGTGAGGGCATCACTGTGAGGTCAGCCCTCTTCCAGGACAGCTGCCCATCACAGCTGGAGCCAGGTGATGCCCTGCATGGGACAGGTGGCTTCTTGGGGAATGCTCTGATCACACATATGATCCTGATGGCCTTTCAAAGCTGGGCCCAGCAAGTAGCACAGGGCACAGATGCCCTAGATTCTTAAGAGGTTAACTAGGCAAAACACACACATACCAGCTCCAGCAGAAAGAGAGGTCAGGTCTGGTTTGGTTACCATACGGCCTGGCTCCATGGCCCAGAAAAAAATCACTACCCAGGGCGTTGAGACACCAGTCCCTGCTCTTCTAGCCTCATCCCTTCCTGGACTGAAAGGAACAAGGCAAAAAAGGGGTCCAGGAAACCCATTATCACCAATTTCACAGCAGATCCTTCCTAAGATGTCTTGTGCCTGTGCAGCAGGGAATCATGGAATCCCCAATATGTGAGCAGCATTAAGTACTTATCGAAAGCCAGTATTTGTGTAGCTATACCTAGAAAAGATATAATCTACTCACTAACTTGTCATGTGACCTTGGACATATAACTTACTCTCTCTGGGGAAGTTCTCCTGTCTAGGAAGCAGGCCAGGACCAGGTAACTGCTAAGTTCCTATTCACATGAAGATTCTACAGCCCTCTATCCTTACTTTCATGTTCCACACTCTACATGTGGACAGTGTGCAGGGCAAAGTCTGACTCCAGTGTCTACTGATCAAGACAACGGGGGTATTGAGCAACATCTGTGGAGAGGACTCCGTATCTCATCTGAGAACAAAAGTGGCCAGGGAGAAGGACCCCGGAGGTCATGGTCCCCAGACCTTCTGTTAGCCCAAGACAGGAACCATTCCCAAAGCCAACTCTTCAGACAGGGATTAGACTGGACTATAAGATAGAAAATGATACTGGTGAGGAGTGAGCTTCTTGGATCAAGTAAACACATGAGACTATGTGGGCAGCTCCCGTCTGGAGAGGAGATAAGAAGGCAGAGGCGGGCAGAAGCTGGCTGAATAGACACGGAAATACAGGGTGGAGAGAAGGAGTGTGCTGTCTCGTTAGGAGGAAAGCAACTAGGAGTATATAGCAAGGTGTATATAAATTTTTATATGAGAGACTGACTTGATTTGTAAACTTTCACTTAAAGCACAATAAATTTTTTTTTTTAAGTGGCCAGGGAAAGACTTAATGCCAGAAGAGAGCTTCAAGATGGGTCTTACAAGTAGGGAAAAGATATGCCACAAAGGGAGAAATACGAGAGGCCCAGATGGCACGGAGCTATAGAGAAGGTCGGCACCTTTAGGGTCTATAATGCACCATTCTCCTATGGGGTCGCCATGAATCAGAATCAACTTTTAGAAGTCTAGACCGACATGTTCTGTTTGAGGCTCAGAATTTCAGAAACGGATGGAACCTTAAAACACTATATGTTGGAAAACAAGACTAAATGGGCACATCAGCCCAGGGGCAAGGACTAGAAAGCAAGAGGGCACAGGAAAGCTGGTAATAGGGAACCCAAGGTTGAAAAGGGAGAGTGTTGCTATGTTGTTAACCAATGTCATAAAACAATATGTGTATTAACTGTTTAATGAGAAACTAGTTTGTTCTGTAAACGTTCATCTAAAGTACAATAAATAAAATAAAGCTATATGTTGGATTTCAGGGATAGCCTGCAAAAAACAGCTATTAGGTGAAATGAGAAAGAAGTCAGCGCTAGAAACACGGATCTGGAGTCAGTGTGAAAGGGGAGCTGAAATTCCTTAGAATACCTGCAGTGAGGAGCAATGCTGAGCTCCCAGGAGTGAAAGGGCTGACCGAGACAACAGGAGGAGGCAGTGAGTGGTCCACAGGAAGGGCCCAGGGCAACACTGGTAACCCTGTAGAGAGCGTGCCTGGCCCCTGCAGTCATAGGCAGGTAACGGCACCAGGTCACACAGCAGGAAGGTCTGACTCTGATCACCCCGGCAGGGGTGGTATTCCCAATCAAGTGGCTGATGCGCAATTAAGACTTAGCTCCTTATTACCCTGCCTCTTATCATTCCTCAAAGTACCTTGTGAGTCATGAGTCCCAAGTTGATCTGAGCTGTAGGAAAGCTCTGGATGTACAACGCGAGAAAGACACTTGATAAAGACTCAGTAGACTGGGCCAAGAGCCTGTCCGCAGAGGCTGTCCCCCTCCCAGCCGGTCTGTGGAGGCCTAGTGTACGTAGGTGTCTCCAGCAGCTGGCAGGGGAGAAGAGCATGTTGTCCTAATTGGCCCAGGAGGCAAGAGGTTTTTCTTAGCTTGGGTCAGAGGGCTAAGCAGAGCAGCAAGATCACGTACCACCTTTGCAAAACAGTATAGGCAGCCTGCAGCAGGACTCGGCCTTGAGAATCAAGCTCCAAGTCTAAGTCGGAAGTGAAATGCTTAACTCTCTTCCCATTTTCTTCCTGACAGTGCCGTGGTGCTCGATGGCAAGATTTATGCAACCGGAGGCATTGTTAGCAGTGAGGGGCCCGCCCTGGGCAATATGGAAGCCTATGAGCCCGCAACCAACACATGGACCCTCTTACCCCATATGCCCTGTCCTGTGTTCAGACACGGCTGCGTGGTGATAAAGAAGTATATTCAAAGCGGCTGACATCGACTGAAAGCCCACAACAAGACTGTGGACAAGTCTGGTGAGGCAAATGCTACACAGTGATAAGTTTTCAGCAATCCCAGGAAGAGGCCAACAAGACACAATCAAGGAATCACTGCGCTAAACATTTTGAATATTCTCCACGCTGAATGTAGAAAATCATCCTCGCCTTTGGGTGAAAGGAGCAGCAGGAGCCCTGGACATAGCCAGACGGGGCCTGCCTGCTCCCGTGGAGGCACTTGCTCTGAACGGAGGCGCTCGCTCTGCCCGGTGCAATAGAGTTTCACATATTTTTCAACTGGGAGAGAGAAGCTGTTTTTTCCTTCCTGCAGAGCAAGCTTGATTCCTCAGCAACCATAGATCAGTTATCCTATGACAATATTAGGCATCAGGCTCTCTTGGAATAAGATCAAAGTGTCCTTACCACTTTGATTCCTAATTTTGTTTTTTAACCAATCCACACTTTCAGTGTCTGAGAGAAAACAGTCGACAGTACCATGGGGCCTGAGCCCTCGGAGGCTGCTGCTCTCCACTGGGGCCCAAGAGAAGCCCCGCTGCCCTGTGCGAGCCAGGGAGTGGCTGGAGCCAAGGCTGCAGGGGCAGCGGTGGGAACAGCGGGGGAGAGCCGTCTGTCCTTCATAGGTTTTTCTACCATGTTTTTGCTGGAGAAGGACAAGGGGATTGTGCTAGCTTTCTCTTACCCAATATGAATTATTTAGATTTCCAAGGCGTTTTCTTGATACACAAAAGGCTATTTTTAAGTACAGAGAGAAGGAGGGAGCCACTAGAAGGCTAATGATGTGGAAATTCCCAAAGCTAGGTAGTGCCCGAGTGGCGCATTTGCTCTAATTTTTCTACGTGCAGAATAGAGGATCTCTCCTGGGGGGGCTGGGCAAATGCCCCCATTTTATTTTTAGAAAATGCAACTCCCAGACAGCCCCATAAGAGCTGTGCCTCGTGGAGGCCTTGTCAACGGAAGAAGATTCCGTTCCAGAAGGAAACCAGTTCTGGCTCCTGACACCAGTGCAGCTCCCTCCATGAGGCAACGCTGAAGACCCCGGCCAGGCAGGAAGGGAAGGAGGGAAGGCGGGACAATAAAGGCCTATAAAGCACAGGAGAGTATTTTTGATATTTATAGCTATATATTAAGGCACCTGCCACAAGAGCTGTCAGGACGGGGACAGCCTTCTTAGACGAGCCATGACAGCCCAGGCCTGATGGACATGAGCAGAATCACTCTACTTGTAGCAGATTAACCCAAGAAAGGGGAAGCCGGGAGGGAGGGCACACTGTGGCTCAGAAGAGGAAGGCCTTTCTGCTAGTCCTCAGACCCTCAAATCTCACGTGGTAATCATCAGTTTCCATTCCAGGGCAGGAAGGATGCTGCCGCTGCGCTGTTGAGTTGAAGTTGGTACCAAATACACATTTACCATTTTTGTATCTGGGAAGTCAACTTGCCATCATTGTTTCACGATACGACCATTTACAAGGAGGAAAGGACAGGACACGTTTTCCATCTTTCAGTACTTGATGACATAAAATCCCAGTTCTAATGTTGGGCATCAACTTCTAGTACTACAAAGTGTGGCTCCCACTTGGACGAGATATACCGAGCTTCGTTATGCAGTTTTTAATATTATTTATTATTTTAAAAAAAAGTAATAAGCACAAAACTACATACATTGTATGTCATTTAAAGTATTTATGTCAAACAGGGTGCAAGTGTGAACCCAAGGACCGGAGCACAAATTTCTAACTGCCTGGGGCAGGGCTAATGTTAGCGTTGGTGTGCATCTGCCTCCAAAGGAGGTGTTAGTGGTCAGCAGGACTCAACACAGATGACATTGAAATTCCGTTTCTCTCCTCACCTATCACACTGGAGCAAAACTGGCTATTTCTGTGAATGATATAAAACAGGGTTCTCTGTAATGGTATTGTACATAGTATACGTTTATTGTTAAGTTCTTGTTATATTATAATAAATATATTTATAGATCTAGACTGGGAAGCCAATGTCATCTGTTTGTGTGCCATCGTCCTTGTCACAGTGATGAGAAACCCCTGTGTAGGCCTGTTCTTCCTCTCATACGTCAGCTATCTGGGCTCCGTTATAAATTTTTAGTGCAGGTTTTGATGATTAGAAAGGATAGGACTCCTTAACAAGGGAACATACAGAGTTTAAAAGGAAGCATAAAGGACAATTAAAGGTCAAAGGTGCAAGAGACTTGCAAACACTCTGGAATTGACTCCCAGGATCTTCCTTCAGTTGTAAGTACTCTTCTTATTGCACTGTATAAGTGAAAGCTTCAAAGTTAGCTTCCCAGTGGTGTCACTCCTGAGCCCGGACTCACGGTCTTGGACTGTGACACAGCCCAAGACAACCCCAATTCATCTGCCTGTGAAGAGACACAGCACACTTCCTCCAGAAAGATAAACAAGCATGTGATTTCTAGCCTAAAATCCATCAGGGTGGCCTCCCCCGCCTTGTCGAGTCATGCCTGAGGCTGTTCTCTAACCCATCACACAAACCCACTTTGTACCCTTGCCACGCTCCCAGAGTAAAAATGTAGAACACTAAATAGGATTGCTCACCCTCTGCAGGCAAAGTCTAGATTTAATAGATCACTGGGAGCCCTGGTGGCGCAGCGGCTAAACATTCAGCTGCTAACCAAAAGGTCAGCAGTTAGAATCCACCAGCCACTCCTTGGAAACTCTATGGGGCAGTTCAACTCTGTCCTACAGACTCAACAGCAGCGGGTTTGTTTTTTTTGTTTGTTTGTTTTGGTACCAGCTTTGCCATTCACGTGAAAGGCCTCATACCTCACACCCTTAATTCCCAAATCTCACCATCTCCTTGCAAGAAAAAACCTAAAGAAGGTGGATTGGGGTAGCTGGGAGTGAGAGTTCTTCAGAGAACTTGGCTGAGTCCTTATGACTCATACCAACCCTATAGGACAGAGTAGAACCATACACTTGCCAAATAAGCATTTGCCATGATATCTCCAGAAATACCAGTCCTAGAGGAAAGGATGGCAGATGTCTATAAGGTTCCAATTGTGAAGAGCTAAAATTATAACCTGAAATTAAAACAAACAAACAATAGTTTTGTTCGCTCTTTCCTTGTCTACCCCACTACTCTAAATCGAGGGGAACATGTTCTTTGGGTCTAGGAGATGTCTGTATATTTTAGACTTAACTCTGGGGTGGTAAACAAATTTTACCATAAAAGATGTATGTGTCTACTACATTAGGAGCCCATGTAACCATGGAGAGTATCTCTCTTGTTGGACTCAAGGTACTACCATCACACCTGGCATGGGTGGTGAGAAAGTTCACTGTGGCAGCCACAAATAGGAGACAGATCACCTGTGTGGGTGTGAGTGTCTTTGATGAAAATTTCTAATCAAGTTAGAAAAATAAAAGGCAAGTTATCCAAAGCTGCTGCTTCCAAACTGGACTTTTTTGAGCTTCTACTGGTACTAGGATAGAAGGAAGAATAAGACAAAGGCAACTTGTCCTCAAGCAGTCCACAATCTAGTGGGTAAATAGATGCAACAATTCATAGGCTGAGCCAGGAAAACAATCCAGTGATCCTTGAACATCAAGCAGATTTCAGACTATGAAGTGGCAACTTTCTGGTGGAGGTGACAAGGGAATGAAATTCATTAGATAGATTCTAGGTAGGTAAGAGAATTTATCTTGCAGAAAAGAAGGCTTGGATAGAAATAAGATTTAAAAAATACTCCGTTCAAGATTAAAAAACAAAGTTCCATTTTCCTAACCTATCTCTTCTTCAGTATTCAAAAAAAGAGCTAGAACAAGACATAGTTGTAATAGGAGAAAAAGGCTGAACAGGTAGGTGAAGCTAGCTAGAAAAACTGGTTATGGTCTGTCTTAGTTGTCTAGTACTGCTGTAACAGAAATACCACAAGTGGGTGACTTCAACAAACAGAAATTTATTCTCTCACAGTCTAGTAAGCTAGAAGTCCAAATTCAGGGCATCAGCTCCAGGGGAAAGCTCTCTCTCTGTTGGCTCTGAAGGAAGGTCTTTATCATCAGTCTTCCCCTGGACTAGGAGCTTCTCAGCGCAGGGACCCCTGGTCCAAAAGATGCACTATGCTCCTGACACTACTTTCTCGGTGGTATGAGGTCCCCCTATCTCTCTGCTTGCTTCTGTCTTTTATATCTCAAAAGAGATTGACTTAAGACACAACCTAATCTTGCAGATTGAGTCCTGCCTCATTAACATAACTGCCTCTAATGCTGCCTCATTAACATAACAGAGGTAGGATTTATAACGCGTAGGATAATCACAACAGATAACAAAATGGTGGACAATCACACAATACAGTTGACACACATTTTGGGGGACACAATTCAATCCATAACAGGACATTGATGCCACACTAGATGCAGTACTTACCTAATGGACTGATACTGCCAAAGAGACACTAAACGGTGTCAGAAGGATCACAGAGGTCAGGAAGTAAAGGAGCAGATATGCCCATCCTTAGAAAGTGTCAGCATGAAAATGACACACAGCTTAATTCTGACACTAAAAGAGGAAGTAGGACTAATCAAACCATTAGTGTGAAAATGCGTATTAGTTGGTGATACCACAGGACCATCCTCAACACTCAGGGCCAGTGTCCATACTTCTAGAAGTAGGAAGAGGGGATCAGGCTCCACCAAGCTTGGAGCAGACCATGCAGCAGGCACTGAGACAGGCACTGGGGAATGCAGCAATGATGGATACGGAGCTTAAACTGGAGCTTGCATGGGTTTCAATGAATAAGCACTCTTACAAACTTAACTCTCAGTGACTGACCTGCCCTTGAGAGAGAGCCCTTTCCTGCCACCGTCTTTATTGGTAAGAACATTTTGCATTTTCAGCATTTCCAATTAGGTTATTTTGTTTTTACTTTGTTTCTCAAAATAAACTCGTGAGTAATCTCTGTTTTTCAGATGGGTCAATTGAGGCTCAGAGAAGTTAAATTACTTGGTAAAAGTTGCACAGCCTAAATTTTCACCAAAGTTTGTTTTGCTATTATACCACGATTTCTGATCCATTTAACTTGAGCCGATGAGCCAGAAATTAGCTCATTAAGGTTCTAAATTATACCAAGCTGGAAGTAGGGAGGAGGTCACAGCAGTACACCCTACAGACAGGACTCCAACTCTAGCTGGCCTCACTTAATTGTAAAAATGGATTCAACGGCCCAAATATAAGGGTACGTGAATCTTAAAATGTGTGTGTGTGTAAATTTTTTTAAACCTACAGCCAAAACAAAAAGAAAACAGGAAAAGTGCAGCCCATGTGACAAAGATTAATATCTTTATTAAAAGAGCCCATAGAATTCAGGAAGGTAGTATTAAGCAAGTCCAACAGTTAAATAGAAATAGGTCATAAAGCAGAAACACAGGCAATAAACATTTGAAAAAAAAAAAAAAGCTCAACCTTGACAGTCATTAAATAATGAAAATTAAAAATAAATAATGTGGTAGCATTTTTTACCTATTAACTCCCAAAATCTAAAAAAAAAAGGCAGGGTATAGGAAGATAGGGGAACGCCAAGTTCTGATGAGGAACAGCGAAACTCTTGCGCATAGTGAGGGCTTTGTAAATGGATGGGACCCTTTTAGAAAGTGTAGCAGGCACTGTGTGTCAAGAGTTTACAGTGCATTCATACCTGACTCAGTAAATCCACTCCGGGCATCCACAAGGAAATAATATAAACTATAGAAAAAGTCATGTCATAACAGCTCCAATTTATTGACCACTAACTATGTGCCAGACACAATGCTAAGCCCTGAATTCTGACAATTCTGAGATAGGTACTATATGAAGACATGTAGCAATGTAGAAAGCACTTATGGCACAATGTAAAAAAAATAAAAAAGCAAAGTTCATATTTGTATATATAGGCTATGATTGCGGTGATATATGTTTATAAAAATATGATCTGATGTGCAGTCATAAAAAAAAAAGCACTATTAATTGTACTGATGGAATTGCAGATGGTTTTTCTTCTCTCCAAAACTTCTGTAAAGTGATGGCAGGTTCATAACAAGCATATAGATCTATTTTCAAAAGACACTGGGGTATGAGGGACAGAAAGGAATCAGCCTGAGTAATTCTCTTTATTTAGAAGATCATTTCCTGTTTTAGGGACCATAAGCAGTGGAGAAATTAGAATTCAGAAGAAAGTAACAAAAAGAATTACAAATAAGAAAACAGTTTGCCAGTAAAATCAAGGTTTTTTTTTTTTTTTAACCTAAACAGGTGTGAGTAGATTGTATCTTTCAGTGCATTAAAAAAAAAAAAAAAAAAAAGGAACATCAACATTTGTTCATGTCCCTGTAAAGTCAAACAAAATGAACAAGACTATAATAAAGGTAAGAAAGTCTAGCTCAAGATAGGGATACATGTATTACTACTGAAACTCTGGAACGGGTTGCCAAGATCCTTGGGTTCTTCTCTAATTAAACCTTAATAATGTATTTGTATAACTGCACACATTATTTCATTTTATTCTCTCAACTACTCTACAAGGCATTTGGTATCATCTTCACTCTTTAAGAGAAGGAAACAAATTCAGAAAAGCAAAGTGATTTGGTCCAGTAATAGCAATACCACACCCCAAATATTCTGCATACATTATCACGCTCAATCCTTGTAAGTGTCCTGCAAAGAATTGGTTATCCCCACTGTACAGGTGAGACAAGTAGGTTCTGAGACGTTAGTCTGTTAGTCTAAGGCACAATCAGTATTCAAACCCAGCTCAGTGAGACTCCATAGAGCCTGTGCTACATCACACAACCTCTCCAAGCTGCCTGCAGTTGTTGAGCTCTTTTGACTCCAAGACTAAGGCTCTTTACTTCTTCCCAAGCTGCCTCAGAAATCTGCAGTGCTCTGTGAATATGGTCGACACTCAGTGCTGCATTAGACGCAGTCCTCTTTAGATGCGATTTTAAAAATGCCTGGTGAGAGTCCCAGAAACACTGACTTCCTACACTCAAAGACTTTGCAGAAAACTTGAGTCTCAGGTAAAGGAAGAATCCACAGAAGTAAGACAATAGGCCATGCATTACTGCCTCATTTGAAACTTCTCCTGTGAGCCTTTACTCTGCAGTGAACTCTTAAGGAGTTTCTCACATTCTCTGGGGCAATAGAGAAAGAGGGGACTCACATTAGCACTGACTACACTGTCCCTAGCCCCAAAGTGAGTATCATGAGCTCAACACTCACAGAGGTAGAATGTCGCAGAGTTTCCCCACCTGGACAAGGAACTTACTAAAACAAGGACCCAACTCCAAGAAGCCTGCCTTTTCCACATGGTGGCAGAATTAAGACTGAGACTTGCTATTGGGTGTAGAGACAAACGGAAACCCATGAATTTCTTACAAATAACACTTATAAGATAATCCAAAAACTTGCTCACCTTCCCAAACTTTAATCCATGCACTCTGTTGCTCACTGTGAAATATCTGGTAAGTCATTGGGTATCTTTCCTCATGGAAGATGAGGGAAGCCTTTGAGTGGATCATACTAGGTGGATAAGACTACATTCTCTACAGATGAGGGCCGTGTCCTCTACTGCTCACATGGAGCTGGGCACCAAGGGGAACCACAGAAGGAGTGGGGGCTCCATACTGTTAATAACGTGGTTCCAACTTTAGTAACTTCCTTACCTACCAATTCCCCCTTCCTCCTCTTTCTTACCCTGCACACACACACACACACACCCAGGCCATGTGCCCTTTCATTCCTATAAGCTTCAAATACCAACTGTATCCTAACACTGATTATCTCAATCTCTGCCCAAATCCCTGTCTTTGGGATTCCTAGCATCTCCACATCCTTAAACATAAGCAAAACTGAACTATCCTTCCCCAGTCTCTAAACCTTCTCAGCCCTAACCTGCTTAATGGAATCACCAGCCTCCTGGCACCTAAGAGAGAAACCTGGAAGTTATCCTGAACTCGTGTTTTGGTCTCTCAATTCCCATATCCTATCAGTGATTAAGTTCTATTGATTTTACTTCCTTAACATCTCTGAACGCTGACCAAATAATCCGAGAAGCTAGACTATATGAAGAACAGGGCATCAACATTGGAGGAAGACTCATTAAAGGCCTGCCTTACACAGATGACAAAACTTTGCTTGCTGAAAGCGAAGAGGACTTGAAGCACTTACTGATGAAAATCAAAGACCACAGCCTTCAGTATGGATTACACCTCAACATAAAGAAAACAAAAATCCTCACAAGTAGACCAATAAGCTGCATCATGATAAACGGAGAAAAGATTGAAGTTGCCAAGGATTTCATTTTACTTGGATCCGCAATCAACACCCATGGAAGCAGCAGTCAAGAAATCAAAAGACATATTGCATTGGACAAACCTGCTGCAAAGAACCTCTTTAAAGTGTTGAAAAGCAAAGATGTCACCTTGAAGACTAAGGTGTACCTGACCCAAGCCATGGTATTTCCAATTGCATCATATGCACGTGAAAGCTGGACAATGAATAAGGAAGACCGAAGAATTGACACCTTTGAACTGTGGTGTTGGCAAAGAATATTGAATATACCATGGACTGCCAAAAGAACAAACAAATCTGTCTTAGGGGCACAACCAGAATGCTCCTTAGAAGCAAGGATGGTGAGACTGTGTCTTACATGCTTTGGACATGTTATCAGGAGGGAACAGTCCCTGGAGAAGGATATCATGCTTGGTAAAGCACAGGGTCAGCGGAAAAAAGATGAGATGGATTGACACAGTGGCTGAATCAATGGGCTCAAGCATAACAACGGTTGTGAGGATGGCACAAGACCAGGCAGTCTTCCGTTCTGTGGTACGTAGGGTCACTCTGAGTCAGAACTCGATGGCACCCAACAACAACATCTCTGTATCCAGTCTTGCCTTTCTGGCATCACTGTTACTGCCTAACTTCAGGCCTTCATTACCTCTTACCAGAATTATTGCAATAGATTTCCAGCTGTTCCCAGCTTCTGCTCTTGCTTTTAAAAACACAAACCTTATTGCCATTTCCATCCTTAAATCCCTTCAGTGCTTTTCGAATGCCCCCTTTCCCAAAAAATACAGCTCCAAACTTCTGAGAATGGCCCATAAAGTCTTCTCTTATCTAGTCCGGCCTTCGTCCACAGTCTCATCTCCTGTCATTTCACTTATGCTCAGTCCACTTATGCTCCAGCTATACTCACCTATTTGCTTTTCAAAAGCTCCAAGTCTTCCCCCTGCTCTAAAGACGCTTCCTCACATAGTCCATGTGCTTAATTTGGTCATTGTTCAAGGGTCAGAGCCAGCCGTTCCTTTATGAGACACTGACCCTCTAGGTCACATCACAGATGCTCCTTAACTCTACCTTAGTTCGAATCAGCAAGTATTTACTAAGTGCTTTAAAAAAAAAAATTTTTTCTATATGGCAGGAGCCCTTGAGGCACAGTGGTTAGAGCACTCAGCTGCTAACTAAAAGGTCAGCGATTCCAATCCACCAGCCACTCTGCAGAAGAAGGATGTGGTAGTCTGTTTCCATAAAGATTACTGTCTTGGATACCCTGTGGGGGCAGTTCTACTCTGTCCTATAGGGTCACTCTGAGTCAGAATTGACTCGATAACAGTGGGCTTTGGTTTTTCTATATGGCAGATGCTGGGGCCACAATGAGAAATCAGGTGTGTTCTTTCAGCTTAGTGGAAAACACAAGCCCACAGTTAGCTAATTGTTATGACGGAGAGCTCAGTGCAATTAAAGGTGTGCACAGGTGATGGGCCCTATCCTAGCCTGGCAGTGTCTGACATGGGAAAGCCATCTAGGGAGGGAAGATAAAAGAACCAAGTCTTAAAGAAGGGTAAGCTAGCATAGAAGAGGGAGGGGGAACAAGACGTTGCACAGGGCTTAACTAACACAGCAGTACACACTGTGGCCTTTTTACTTGTCTTTCTCCTCAAACCAGAATGTGTGTTCCTTGGATAGTCAGGGTATGTGGTTTTTTTGGAAAATATATACAACAAACATATGCCACCAATTTGTACATGTACAATTCAGTGACATTGGTTAACTGATAACCTTTCCCAAACTATTTCATTATCAGCACACTCACTGCCCCCCTAAGCTTCTCATCTATTCTTTCAAGTTGTTGTTGTCATTTGATCACATATAGGTAATTGTTTAAAAAGTGTAATGCTTAATGCAGATCCTCTATTCTAATTAGGCTACACTATTATTTGGTTCAAAGATGACTTCAGGTGATAGTTTCAGTTCAAGGTTTAAAGATTTCCTTGGGGTAATAATTTCAGGGGGTCATCCACCCTGAATGGCTCCAGAAAGTTTGGATTCTATGAAAATTTGAAACTCTATTCCACATTTTCACCCCTTTCTATCAGAATTCTTCTTTAGGCTCCTTGATCTAAATATTCAGTATTGGTAGCTGGGCACCATCCATTTCTTCTGGTCTCATGGCAAAGGAGGTAGTTGTTCATGGAGATGATTGGACACATTCCATTTGACAAGGCGTGCGTCTTATGTGGCCTTGATACACAGAAGCCAAAAAAAAAAAAAAAAACCAAACCCAATGCCGTCGAGTCGATTCTGACTCATAAAGACCCTTATAGGACAGAATAGAACTGCCCCATAGAGTTTCCAAGGAGCGCCTGGTGGATTCAAACTGCCGACACTTTGGTTAGCAGCCGTAGCACTTAACTACTACGCCACCAGGGTTTCCACATAGAAGCAAGGCAGTAACTATTGGCTGAATGACTGAGTGCCTCAGATTAGCAGCAGCCCAGAAGCTACCTTTTTTTTTTTCTTTTTTTGTACTTTAGATGAAGGTTTACAGAACTACCTAGCTCTTCATTAAACAATTAGTACACATATTGTTTTGTGACACTGGTTACCAACCCCAAAACATGTCAGTAATCTCCCCTTCTTGACTTTGGTTTCCCTATTACCAGCTTTCCTGTCCCCTCCTGCCAAGAGCCATACTCTCGGGGTTTCTCCAGTCTCTGTCAGACCAGTAAGCCTGGTCTTTTTTTTTTTCTTTTTTGGTGAGTTAGAATTTTGTTCTACATTTTCTCCAGCTCTGTCCAGGACCCTCTATTGTGATCCCTGTCAGAGCAGTCAGTGGTGGTAGCCAGGCACCATCTAGTTGTGCTGGACTCAGTCTGGTGGAGGCTGTGGTAGTTGCGGCCCATCATACATTTGGACTAATCTTTCCCTTGTGCACTTGGTTTTCTTCATTCTCCCTTGCTCCAGATGCGGTGAGACCAGTGGAGTGTCTTAGATGGCTGCTCAGAAGTGTTTAAGATCCCAGATACTACTCCCCAAAGAAAAATGTAAAACATTTTCTTTATAAACTATGTTATGCCAATTGAGCTAGATGTTCCCTGAGACCATGGTCCCCACAGCACTCAGCCCAGGAATTCGGTCCCTCAGGGAGTTTGGATGTGTCTATGGAGCTTCCATGACCTTGCCTTGAACAAGCTGTGCTGGCTTCCCCAGTACTGTGTACTGTCTTACTCTTCACCAAAGTTACCACTTATTTATTGTCTATTTAGTGTTTTTCCTTCCACACCACTCCCCTCCCTCATCACCATCAAAGATCATTTCTTTTTGTGTGTAAACCTTTTCATAAGTTTTTGTAGTAGTGGTCTCATACGATATTTGTCCTTTTGTGATTGACTTATTTCACTCAGCATAATGCCCTCCAGATGCATCCATGTTGTGAGATGCCCGGAAGCTACCTTTCATGGGCATTACCTGTTTGCTATCCACACCAGAAAACTTAATTAATTACTGGATTTATAAGAGCTAATCTGTTTAAGGAGAAGTCCCTGGGTGGCACAAATGGTAAAGCGCTCATCTAATAGCTGAAAGGTTGGAAGTTCAAACCCACCCAGAGGTGCCCTGGAAGACAAGCCTGCTGATCTGCTTCTGAACAGTTCTACTTCATACACATGAGGTTGCCATGAGTTGAAATCAGCTTCACAGTAACTGGCACTGGTATGGTAACTATGTTTAACCTTTTGAGGAACCGCCAGGCTGTTTTCCAAAGTAGCTGCACCATTTTACAATCCTACCAGCAATGTGGAAACCTGGTGGCGTAGTGGTTAAGTGCTACGGCTGCTAACCAAAGGGCCAGCAGTTCGAATCCACCAGGCGCTCCTTGGAAACTCTATGGGGCAGTTCTACTCTGTCCTATAGGGTCGCTATGAGTCGGAATCGACTCGACAGCACTGGGTTTGGTTTTCTTTTTGGTTACCAGCAATGTATGAGGGTTCAAATTTCTTGCCAAAGCCTCTTGTCTCCCATCCTCTGCTCCCTTCACACTCCTACCAGAGTGATCATTCCAAAATGTAAGCCATTCAATAGTTCCTGCAGCCTAGAAATAGAAAGTGGTTGCCAGGATCTGAGTTAAGTGGGAAATAGAGAGTAACTGCTAATGGGTATGGGGTACGGGGTTTCTCTTTGGTGTGATGCCAATGTTCTGGAATTAGATAGTGATGGTTGTAAAACTTAGTAAATATGCTAAAAACTACTGAACTGTACACGTTAAAAGAGTAAATTTTATGGTATGTGAAATGTATCTCAATAAAGCTGTTATGAAAAAATTTTTTAAAAGGGAGCTATAGTAACTATTGAGATGAGAAGTAATAAGGGCTTAAAATAAGGCAGTAGTGATAGAAAGGGACACTGAAGAGCCCCAGTGACTGATTTTACTGACGGTGCTGCAAAGTCATTAGGGCCAAAACTCTAAGGAGGGGAATCCTCTAGTGCACAGGTGTGCAACATTTGAACACTGGCTAACTTCACCAAGAATGAACAAATTCTGTACATACAGTTGTGAAAACTCTTTAAAAAACAGCTATCCTTGTTGTCACCTGTAGATGACAGGAGTGGCTCAAAGCAGTGCACAAAGTTGTGGCCTTGCCTTTATAAGTTTTCCTCACTCAAACATCTTGCATGCTGCCAGTAGAGTTCAGGTAATTCAGCCATTGCGACGCATCCGAGCGAAGTGCTACCTTGCTCCTCCCACTACTAGGCAGAGCTGCAGCAGGCGGACAGACAGGCAGTCCCTCACCAAGGCTGAGAGTTCACAACCCGGAAGCCGGTAAAAACTGAACTCCAAGAAATAAAGCAGAATGCCCGTGTAGCACACAATGAAAATGACATTTAATTATACATTTAAAAAGTTACTTTTTGCAAATCAAAACCACAATTACCGCAACCTCACCCCCATTAGAATGGCAATGATTAAAAAAAAAAAAAAAAGATGAGAACCAACAGATGTTGGTGAGGTGGTGGAGAAACTGGAACGCTCCTTGATTGCTGGTATGAATGTAAAATGGTGCAGCCACTGTGGAAAACAGTTTGGTGGTTCCTCAAAAAGTTGAATATAGAACTACCATGTGACCCAGAACTCAGTCTTAAGTATATATCCAGAAGACCTGAAAGCAAGAACACAAACAGAAACCTGCACACCAATGTTCATTGCAGCACTTTTCACAATACCCAAAGGTGAAAACAATCTAAATATCCATCAACAGATGAATGGATAAACAAAATGTGGTATATACATACAATGGAATATCACTCAGCCATAAAGAGAAATGAACTCCTGATGCATGCCACAACATGGATGAAACTTGAAAACATGCTGAGTGAAATAAACCTGTTGCAAAAGGACAAACGCTGTATGATCTCACTTATAACAAATACGCAAACATATAGAAACCAAAGATTATTAATTACTGGTTACCAAGGGTAGGAGGGAGGGGAAAGGAGGTAGTTTTTACTAAAGGGGCAGTGAGTTTATGTTAACGGTGGTTGAATCATTTGGAAAAGGACAGCAAGAATGGTTGTACAACATGAAGAATGTAATCAATGTCACCAAATTATACATGTAGAAATGGTTGACCTGGGAAAAAAGTTACTTTTTTCTGAAAAACCTTTTACTGTAAAAACCAAAGTTATAGGAAATACAAAATTCTGAAAAATATGTCAATGGTGCAGGTATCATTTGTCATTCATTTTCTAATGGAGATAATGGCAAATCATTCCATCTGTAGTAAAAGACCACAGCTGCTTAAAATTACATAGTTTTATTTTTCTCCAAGCATACCTTAGAAAGTCTCAAGATAATTCCTTTGTATTTTATACAAAATTTTAATCAATGGCCTTTTTGAAGCCCAAAGGTTATTTACCAGCAAAATTACAACCACATTCATATCTGGCAGCCTAAAGATACCCAAAATTTCCTTCCTGCTTCCAGCACTATTAATCACAAGGCTAAAATCTTTCAAGCATCTTCAAGTATTTCTTGGTGGAAACTTAACACCTTTATCACGTTTGGGACTAGTTGGTTGTTTTTTCAGAAAAACTGGCTAGTAAGATTTGTTTTCTAAAGTCTAGACCAGCATTTCCCAGAATATCCTCAGATCACACATTTTATGGGATAATAAAGGTTTTGATATTAAATAAATTTGGGAAATGCTGGGTTTAATAGGATTAAACAGGTTTGTTTACTACAGAACTTCGGAGAGTCAAAAATAGACTAATACTCATTCTTGATTTATTAAAGTAGATGCAACCGGCAGAGTTTTCCAGATTTTTTTTGGCTTCAAAATCCCTGCCCCCCACTCCCTGAACATCCTGTAATGCCACAGCTCTTAAGGAATAAGTTTTGGGAAACTTGACCTTTGATGCACTATTCCCAAATCTCAATACTTACCATCAGCAGTCACTTTCTTGCACAATTCTCTTACTCTGAGCAGCAAAAATCTAGAAACTTTTCCTCTCTTCTAAATTCTGATACAATCTCAAGTAGTCACATAGGATTAAAACATTCTGCTCCTCATCCTTGAAAGAAACAAAATAGAAAGCAACAGTAACATTTTGAAAGATTCAGAAGAAAATTCTAATTTAGAATCCTCAAAATATTTAAGAAAAATGTATATACTTTTAAATGGTAGCAGAAGAAATAAGATCACTATTCTATAAAGTCAACAAATCATTTTTCTGAAGGCAGTATAATACATTTCGTTGTAATTTTCTAAGCTGCCAAAAGACTTTGGTGTCTCTACTTATACCAGTAACATAAAAGAATGGAAATAAATACCTCCTACAATAATCACTCTACACATCAACTAAAATACCCAGCCCACATAGCCAATGGTAGTTGCAAAAGTGTGACCTGAAAATTTCTGGAAAAGACCCTTGGAACAGAGACATTTCGTATTTTATTAATTTTGAACTGCATGACAATCTTTTCAGAAAGTTGGCTGCAGCCCAGAACAGAGAAATCAATCACTTGTCTCACCTGCATTTAAAATTCAAAAGCTTTCACATTCAATTCAGTGTCTTCATTAAAAATATGACTAAGCGTGAAAACATTCTATCTAATATTTGTGCTTAGTTTAATATTTGTGCTAGTAGTGAGACAAAAGTTCATCCAATTCCACCCAGGAAATTCTGAACATGTGAGGGGAAAAAAAAAAAAAAGCTTTTCAATGATCTTTTGCTTTTTTGTTTCTGTAGGTAAATATTTAATTTCAAATAATGTGGAAATTAGTATAAAGAAACATTCCAAAGATATGAAACAAATTTCTTCCAGTGTGATAGGCAATTACGCCTTTCTTCCCTAGAAACTCTACTTTAAACATAATCTTGTTAAAGAAATTTCTTTATTAAACTACTCTAAGCCACAGATCTGACAGCTTACTGATGTTTCTTTTAAACATGTGAAGTAATTTCAGATTTTCTACCACAAATAAGCTTTATTTCAGTAAGTATATTTATTAAGTATGAAATACTGGTTCTGGATTGTCACATCTCTCTTTAAAAGACATTTGCAAACACTTGTTACAACACTTTGTACTTTTTAAAATGCTAAAATAGAAATTTGTAATTAATTTCCAGCACTTTCTCAAGGAACTTTAAGCTATAAGCAAACTATATACAATGTTTAGAAACACTTAGTGCTGCTGTCTCATATCAAAATTAATATGATAATGCTGGAAAAGCTCTGTGCATGGACATTCTCTGTAGGCAGTCATAGACACATGGCTCGGGCTATTCATGTGTTTTTAAGAATAGTCCCAATGTTTCTTGAGCCTGTGGGTTTTCTTTTGTGCCTCTTAAGTGCTTGTAAAAATACATACATATTTAGAGCAATGCTTACTGATTTATCATTTGCTGAGATACTGGAAATTCCAGAGCGTTTCAATAACTTATGGGACCAAATTAATTAAATGGCACCTGACACTGGCCTTTTTAAAATTTTTTTAATCTGAAACTGTTCTACTTATGGAATCTTAAACTCTACTCTGACAAAAGTCTCCATTCAGTACATTCACATGGCCCCATCGTATTTGCTCTTTAGTTTCACTGCTGTTGCTGTTATATGCCATTGAGTCACTTCTGACTCATAGCGACCCATGTGACAGAGTGAAACTGCCCCACAGGGCTTCCTAGACTGTGAACTTTATGGGTCTTTTCTCCCCAGGAGCCACTGGTGGGTTTGAACCGCTGCCTTTCAGTTAGGGGCTGAGCACTTAACCGTTCCATCACCAGGGCTCTTTTGAGCTTCATCAGCAACGGTCATTTCCTAGATCCCCTCCATTGTCTCCTAGGGCAGGAGCACCATCCTGGTTTCACTTTCACTCACAGCCCGGAAAGGAATTCCTTTCTCAAAAGTTATTTCACTCTCCTAACATTCCGATCCTTCTCTGGCACCAACAAAACAAAACTATAATCCCAGTTCAATCCAGCTATCAGCCTTGTCTGGTGCTTCATCTGGAATGACACCTGCGGGACGGGGGGCGGGGAATCCTACGTTCACATAACCTGGTACCACCGCTAACACATGGTTTCCACTCTCAGCTGTACCCTCACCTTATCTACTCTGTTCCTACATGGCCCACCTTCCCATGATCAGTAGTGACCACTCTAAAACCTTTTTCCCTTTTTTTTCTACCTAAAACCCCTCACACTCAGCAGAAGGCCACACCTTTCAATCAAAATAACTGAGGTAGAGGATTTCAGCTGTGACAACTTGGATTTTTGATCTTCCTGAATTACCCATTAAAAACAGAAAAACTAGGATGAAAAACTCAATGACTAATGGATAACATTTAAAATAAAACTAAACAAGGAATTCCCAGAACCCTAGATTCCAAGCATGTAGGGACAAAACACTAATACCTATGAGACCTGTGGGCATACATGTGTGGAAGAAGAAAGTAGAGGGAAGTGACTGGCAACCAACAAAACCGAGAACCAGCAGGGACTCACTGGAAAGCTCCCAGAGCCAAGGTGAAAAGAGCACCTGAAGCTGAGAGTTTTGCACACTCCAGATCACAGGTGAGTGCATGGGTACAATGGCAACTATGAGCCTTGGGAATTCTCAAATTTTTTTTTTAACCAGGCAGAGTCCCCCTCCAGGACAGAGCCCCATACTAAAACTTCTAGAATTAGAATCTAAGGTGAGCAGCACCAAAACCAAAAAAAAAAAAAGCAAAGCAGAGACCCAGGCAAAAGTAGAGGCAGGCAACAAAGCCAGAAGATTTCAGAAAGTAGCCATATTTCTGGACACTTCTCAAAAATAACAGAAGAGAGAGCTCTAGAGCCACGAAATTTAGGCTTCCTTCTGAAAGTTCAGGAAAAGTCACTTCAAGTAAAAGTGACCAACAAAAGGATTCAGAGAAAATCCTATACAAACATATTAGGAGAAAAAAATTGAAAAGGAGTAGGCTACCTCTACGGGCAACTAAGGAGCCCTGGTGGTGCAGGGCTTAAGGCGCTCAACTGCTAACAGTAAGATCAGCAGTTCGAAACCACCAGCGGCTTCATGGGAGAAAGATGTGTCAGTCTGCTTCCGTAGAGATTTACAGCCTTGGAAACACTACGGGGTCACTATGAGTTGGAATCAACTTGAGGTTTTTTTTTTTCCAAATAGGCACTAAGGCACTCCAGAAAGACATGCTCACAAAATATATGAAAACTATAACTTACTGTTTCAAAACAACCTATAGGACAAAAGAAAATAATAGAAGAAATGAAAGAACAATATGAACTAGAATTAGAAAAGCTTAAAGGAAGTAAAACAACTTAGAAAAGAATAAGAAAAAAAATTGAAATTTTTTTTTTTTTAGAACATAGGGTGAATAACAAACAGATAATGCCTTAAGACAAACAGAAGAGAAAAAAAAAATGGGAGAGAAAAATTTAAAAGAAATGAAGAAACTTCCAGTTCCGATTAAGATGGACTACTAAGCACCCTGTCTCTCCCACTGATTACTACTAAAAACTCTAGACAGAGACACAAAGCAATTACTGAAGGGCTTTGAAAAGGAAATAAAGCAGGTGAACTTGGTAGGAAAATCAAAACTCAACATGTGATCCATATGATGGTTAAGTTCACTGGGATTGAATTTTACATGCTAGGAAAGCCTGAATCCCAGGACAAAAACTTTCTCTCTTTAGATTCTCCTGACCCAAACCCAGGTGAGTCCCTATAATGGATCTAGATCCCCCTAGCAGCAGTGACAGTGACAACAGTGGTATGTATCCCCAAAAGTTCTTTTCTTTCTAGCCAGACCACCAGGAAAGGAGTCTCTCGGGAGCCTAAGAGTGTGAGAAAAGACCAGGCAGAATAGGCAGCTGGAGAAGGAGGTCCTTTATATCATTTGTGAAGTCCTGGGTTCACTCCAGAGCTGTACATGTGTAGAACTAACCAGAATCAACACAGGAAAGGCATCGAGAACTGAAGTACAATGTAGACCATACCCAGTTCCTAGACTGACCCTGAGCAGTGTACTCATGGAGCTGTATTAGTTTGCTATTGCTGCTGTAGCAAATTAGAACACATTCAGTGGCTTAAGGCAACACAAATTTATTATGTTATTGTTCCGGAGGTCAGATGTCCTAAATGGCTCTTCCGAGCTAAAATCAAGATGTCAGCACAGAGGCTTAACTAAAAATGGCCCTAAAGGTATGGCAGGTAAGACGCATGCTGTGGGTGCTGCTTGAAGAAGGGCGCGAATGAGCAGTTTCTATTGGCCTTCAAAGTTTCCATTGCCAGCTTTGAGAGATCATACAACAATTTAAAACTAATTGCCATAGATGCTATTTTCCATAGACAGGCCCCTGGTTGGCAGAGCAGCATTTCCTCTGGAAGCTCTCAGGAAGAATTGTTTCCTTGCCGTTTCCAGGTTCTAGAGGCTGCTTGGAGCCCTGGTGGCACAGTGGTTATGAGCTCAGTTGCTAACCAAAAGATCAGCAGTTTGAATCCACAAGACACTCCTTGCAAACCATACGGGGCTGTTCTACTCTGTCCTATAGGGTCACTGTGAGTCAGAATCAACAGCAACGGGTTTGGGGTTTTTTTGGTTTAGGGACTGCTCACATTTCTTGCAATTACATTGGACTCATCTGGATAATCCAGGGTAATCTAGCTATCTCAAGATTACTAATCAGAGAGGCAGGACCATGATAGCAGAATAGTCAGACACTCAATGTCTTCCTTCTTACAACAAAGACCAAAAAAAACAAACGAATCAATTATATGTGACGATCTAGGGGCCCTGATCATCAAAGACAAAGCTGAAGAGTCGGACTGAGCGGCAGGAGGTAGGAGAAACAATTCAAAAGCAGCAAAGAAGTGTCAGTTGTGAGGTTCCTGGCACCCTACCGGCTGGGTCAGCCAGCACACCCAGGCAGAGGTGAGCAGTAGTGTTTTGCACTTGTCTCACTGTGTCAGGTGAGTCTGGGGAGCTGTGGTGAGTCTACACAAGCCTCAAGAGCCAGTGGAAACGGCGTTGGACCTACAAAAGTCAAGTCCAACTGCCTAAACTACCTTGCAGGGACAAAATAACCCCTTCCCTCTGGGGGTTTCATACTGAAGTGCCTCCTATCCCTTACCCACCCCCCACCCCCCTCCGCTCCAAAACCAGTCCAGCAGTATTCAACAACTGCCATGCCCCTTAAGCCAGAACTCAATCCACACCTACACCAGTCTCGCTAATTTAAAAAAATGCCATGAGCTCAGGGCTAGTTGGGAGGCTCTGCCCTTTCGTCCAGCCACTGGCATAAGGGATCCACAGACATTCAGCACCCTTCACCCCTGCCTAGGCCTGGATGGGCAGATTCAACACCACATGCCCTCATTAACATAAAACAACAGGGCGTACACCTGAAGCCCATTTTCAACTGCAACAATCAAAGGGAAGTTGCAGATTCATTGCATTTGACACAGCCCTGCCCATTAAGCAGTGGCCTCACCCACCCACATCAGGGGCCTGAGGGCCGGTGATACCACCCAGTCCATCTAGCCACCCACAACAGGGATCTGAGAAGAAGAGGTCCCTCCCAGTCCCTCCAGCCAACAGCATCAAGTGCCCAAAGGCCTGCTGCAATACCCACCCCACTATGTGCTTTAGGAGACAGGGACATGCCCTCCACCCAGGCACCTGGGGGCAGCCATCAGTCCCCTGCCCTTCTTCACACATAGCCCCCTACTACAGCCAGATACCTGTGCCTGATCCGAACATCCCTACGCAGCCCTGCCCACCTAGGACTGCAGGTGAGGGTCAGTACCAGACACTAGGTGACTGACGACCTAGACACCTGTGCTCTACCTACACAAGAAAAGTGAACAGACTCCTGGGTTCACACTCCTAGTAGACGCTCTAACCCCCTGGAGATAGGACCTGAGAGCTTCAAAGATGCCAGTAACCAAAGTAGCTCATGTGCCCAGCCTATGTGGACATATCAAAACAAAACAAAAAGCTAGTACACAGTAAACAAACATACAACAAACAAATATAATAACTTGCTGATGGCTCAGAGACAATAGTCAATATTAAATCACATAAAGAAGCAGGTCAAGATAGCCACAGCAAATGCCCAAAATAAAGAACCAGTAAACCTTCCGGAGGAAGATAAGACCATGGAATTACCTGAGATAGAATTCAAAAGATTAATATACAGAGCTTTTCAAGAGATAGGGAAGGAGATCAGACAAAACTCAGACAAAGCCAAGGAACACACAGACAAAGCAACAGAGAAATTCAGGAAAACAATACAAGAACAAAACAACAAAATTAAGAGGTTGCTAGAAACCATTTTTTTTTTTTTTAGAAAACTTAGAGAGACATACACTAAAAATCCAAAAGATTAACAATAAAATTTCAGAATTAGACAACTCAATAGAAGGTCATAGGAGCAGAATTGAGGCAATGGAAGTCAGAATTAGTGAGACTGAAAATAAATCCCTTGACACCAATTTATCTGAGGAAAAATCAGAAAAAAAATTTAAATGAAGAAAGCCTACGAATTATGTGGGATACTCTCAAGAGGAAAAACCTATGAGTGACTGCAGTATCAGAACAGCAGGAGATAACAGAAAACACAGAATTGCTGAAGATTTGCTGGCAGAAAACTTCCCTGATATGAAAGATGAGAAGATAGCTATCCAAGAAGCTCAAGAAACCCTACACAGGGAAGATCTCAAAAGAAAGTCACCAAGACATATTACAATCAAACTTGCCAACACCAAAGACAAAGATAGAATCATGAGAGCAGCTTGGGATAAACAAAAAGTCACCTACAAAGGAGAACTGCCTTAGTCATCTAGTGCTACTATAACAGAAATACCACAAGTGAATGGATGGCTTTAACAAAGATAAATTTATTCTCTCACAATCTAGGAGGCTAGAAGTCCAAATTCAGGACACCAGCTCCAGTGGAAGGCATCTTCTCTCTGTTAGCTCTGGGGGAAGGACCTTGTCATCAATCTTCCCCTTGTCTAGGAGCTTCTCAGTGCAGGGGCTCCAGATCCAAGGGATATGCTATGCTCCTAGTCCTGCTTTCTTGGTGGTATGAGGTTCCCATGTCTCTCTGCTAGCTTCTCTCTTTTTATATCTCAAAAGAGATTGATTTAAGACACAACCTAATTTTGTAGATTGAGTCCTGCCTCATTAACATAAACACCTCTAATCTTGCCTCATTAATATCATAGAAGTAGGATTTGCAACACATAAGAAAATCACATCAGATAACAAAATAGTGGACAATTACACAATACTGGGAATCATGGCCTGGCCACGTTGACACATATGTTGAAGGGACACAATTCAATCCATGACAAATGTGTTACTTGATTTCTTGACTGCTGCTTTCATGGACATTGACTGTGGCTCAAAGTAAGATGAAATCTTTGATAGCATCAATCTTTTCTCCATTTATCATGGTGTTGCTTATCGGTCCAGTTGTAAGGATTTTTGTTTTCTTTATGTTGAAGTATAATCCATACTGAAGGCTATAGGCTTGATCTTCATCAGTAAATGCCTCAAGTCTTCTCGTTTTCAGCAAGCAAGGTTGTGTCATCTGCATATTGCAGGTTGTTAATGAGTCTTCCTCCAACCCTGATGTGGTGTTCTTCTTCATACAGTCCAGCTTCTTGGATTATTTGCTCAGCATACAGATTGAATAAGTATGGTGAAAGGATACAACCCTGACACACACCTTTCCTGATTTCAACCACAGAGTATCCCTTTTGTGTCAGTCATCTAGTGCTGCTATAAGAGAAATACCACAAGTGGATGGCTTTAACAAAGAAAAATTCATTCTCTCACAGTCTAGTTAGCTACAAGTCCAAATTCAAGGCATCAATCAGCTCCAGGGGGAGGCTTTCTCTGTCACCTCTAAAGAAAGGTTTGTGTCATCAATCTTCCCTTAGCCTAGGAGCTTCTTGGCACAGGAACCTCAGATCCAAAGGACATGCTCTGCTCCCAGCACTGCTTTCTTGGTGATATGAGGTCCCCATGTCTCTCTGCTTGCTTCTCTCTTTTATATCTCAAAAGAGATCGGCTAAGACACTATCTAATCTTATAGATATCATCAGTATAACTGCCACTAATCCATCCTATAGGATTTACAACACGTAAAAAAAACAAAACCAAACCCATTGCCACCGAGTCGATTCCGACTCATAGTGACCCTATATAGTGATAGGATTTACAACACATAGGGAAATCACATCAGATGACAAAATGGTAGACAATCATTCAATACTAGTAATCATGACCTAGAGAAGTTGACAGATATTTTGGGGGGATGCATTCAATCCATGACATTCCACCCTTTGACCCCCAAAAATTCATGTCCTCACCACATGTAAAATACATTTCCCCATCATATCATAGCAAAAGTCTTAAATCAACTCCAAGTCCAAAATCCAAAAAATTCCTCTTCATCTGTGAAATCTAGGACACAAGTTATCTGCTTCCAAAATGCAATGGTACAACAGCCACAAGACAGATATTTCCATTACAAATGGGAGAAATTGGAGGGAAAGAAGGCATAACAGACACCAAGCAAGTCAGCAGAGCACATTACATTAGCCCTCAAAGTTAAAAAATAATCCTCTGTTTTCTGAGACCATTTACGCAACAGCCCTGCCCTCCAGGCTCTAGGTATTGGCCATACTCTCCAGGTTCTAATTGGAGGCCCATCAGCCCTGGGCTTCAGCTCCACCTTCCAGGCCCACTGGGACAGCAACTCTGCTCCTTCAGCTTTAGGCGCACCATTCTCTTCATCCATCTGAGTAGTGACTCCACCCTTAGAAGCACCAGAGGCCATGGCTCCACCCTTTGAAATCCCAGAGGTTAAGGCCATACCTTTTGAGACTGAGGCAGCTTGGCTTTCTGTGTTTCTTGTCTTTTCAGCTTCTGCTTCCTGGTTCCTTGGCCTCTCAGCCTTTGGGCCTCATGCATGCAAATACCCTGCTGGGGTAAGTATTCCAAAGCTCTGTAGCTCCACTCATAAGTGCCTAGAGGCACTCCACTCTGCCAGTAAACTTTGTCCAGAAGGCACTGAGCTCTCTTGCCCCACGAGTCGGCAAGCCTAGCTCCACCGATAAGTGCCCAATGGCACTCCACCAGGAAGCTTCCTGACCACAGGTGCTCAGCTCTCTCAGTCCCTGGGTTGGCTCCAGTGATGCCTGGTGCTGGTCTCCTGGTTCTGCTGCTGCTGGTTCTCTGCTGCTACTGGTCCTCTATCCATTCACAGTTTCAAAACCACTTCCACACTTTAGGTATCTGTTAGAGCAGCACCCCACTCCCAGTACCAAATTCAGTCTTAGTCATCCAGTGCTGCTATAACAGAAATGGCACAAGTGGATGGCTTTAACAAAGAGAAATTCATTCTCTCACAGTCTAGTAGGCTACAAGTCCGAATTCAAGGCATCACCTCCAGGGGAAGGCTTTCTCTGTTGGCTCTGGAGGAAGGTCCATGTCATCAATCTTCTTTGGCCTAAGAACTTCTCAGCATAGGAACCTCAGGTCCAAAGGACATGTTCTGCTCCCAGCACTGCTTTCTTGGTGGTATGAGGTTCCCGTGTCTCTCTGATCACTTCTCTCTTTTATATCTCAAAAAAGATTAGCTTAAGACACTATCTAATCTTGTAGATATCATCAATATAACTGCCACTAATCCATTTTGTTACATCATAGTGATAAGATTTACAACACACAGGGAAATCATATCAGGTGATAAAATGGTAGACAATCATACAATACTGGGAATCATGACCTAGCCAAGTTGATAGATATTTTTGAGGGACACAATTCAATCCATGACACCCTTGTTCTGTTCAAATGACTGACTCGATGTATGTATAGGTCCCACATGAACACAATTGTTCTGGAATTCCCATTCTTTGCACTTACCAAACTGAAAAAAATTCTTAATATATCTCTCTTCTACTGAATATTTATTTCCAAGGGCAAAGACTGTATCCTACATATTTTTGTAATTCCACTGCCTAGCACATAATTTGTATTTGGTAGGCAGTCAATGGAAACCCTGGTGGTGTAGTGGTTAAGTGCTGTGGCTGCTAACCAAGAGGTCGGCAGTTCAAATCCACCAGGCTCTCCTTGGAAACTCTATTGGGCAGTTCTACTCTGTCCTATAGGGTCACTATGAGTCGGAATTGACTCGACGGCAGTGGGTTTGGTTTTGGCTTTAGGCAGTCAATACAGCTTGTTGAAAGAAAACGATTATTTCCCATTTGGTATACTATTATTAAATTAACCTTTCTAAAATTCCATTTCATCATGTCATGGTGCTATTCAAAAACATTCCATGATTGTCACATGATAAAGTACAAGTATTGTTAGCCTGGACCAGTGTAAAAAGATTCCAAGCTACCTATATAGGCTTGTCTTCCACTACGCTTCCTTATATATGCCCTTGATTCTAAAATAGTCTACCCACAGTCTTCCAGACTTACTTTTCAGTCCTTACCCCCGTCTTAGTTATGTAAGAAAAAAAAAATGTAGTGCTACTATAACAGAAATACCACAAGTGGATGGCTTTAACAAAGATAAATTTATTCTTTCACAATCTAGGAGGCTAGAAGTCCAAATTCAGGGTGCTTGCTAGGTGGAGGCTTTCTCTCTCTGTTTGCTCTGGGAAAAGGTCCTTCTCATCAATCTTCCTTTGGTCTAGGCGCTTCTCAGCATAGGAACCCCAGGTCCAAAAGATATGCTCCACTCCTGGTTCTCCTTGCTTGGTGGTAGGAGGTGCCCCTCTTCTCTGCTGGAGCTTACCTTTTATATCTTAAAAGAGATTGACTCAAGACAACCTAATCCTGTAGAATGAGTTCTACCTCATTAACATAACTGGCTCTAATTTTGCCTCATTAACATTATAGCAGTTAGGACTTAAAACACACAGGATAATCATGTCGGAAACAAAATGGCAGACAACCACACAATACTGGGAATCATGGTCTAGCCAAGTTGATACATATTTTGGGGGGGCACAATTCAATTCATGACACCCCCCCAAAGCGTGTACAGTCCATGAAAATTTGGGGCCTATAAATTCAATACACTGACTTGACAACTCACTAGCAATTAATCCATAAAGCTGTGCGGTAGAGGGCAGAGCACAATGGTAAGGTGAGCGGACACTGCCATTTATAACCCCAGCAACTGACACACTGAACAATAAAAAAAAAACACAGACTGAGATCTCAGAAATCCAGATGGTAGCTGAGGTGTTGGAAAGTCAGGATGACCCAGAAGCAGGGGAAAGAAGGAGCAAGAACAGGAAACAAGCTGGAATGATCTACCCGCTAACATCAGGAGAACTCACTCATCACAATCATTTTGGGACAGGCCCAGACAACACCCAAACAGTAACACAGAAAGGGAGATAATTGAGGAAGCTGTAGTCCAGTTTTTTAAGATGGCACAGATTGGTGATGGGAGGTCGCAGGTGGCCCAACTGGGAGTGGGCGAAGGGAGACCATAGTGCTGCAACAGAATGCTGTTGAATCTGACTGAGGCCTGAGATGGATAGGCATTACGACCAAGAGGAACTGCAAAGGCAACAGGGTGAGGGGAATACTTCAGACAGAGAGGCAATGCAGAGAGAAAAGGCTGGCTCCCCGCCCACAGCACACCGCCATTGAAGATCCTCTGCAGGGGCACCAGTGAGGGAAAGACATAGACGGCCTCTCATCTTTGCCACAGGAAAGTTGAGCCCCACCATTTATGTCAGTGTTTGTCACCAGCTAAACCCCTCCCCACCTTACACATGTGTATTGAATTCCAAAGATCAAATATCCAGAACTTCTGAATCAACACTTAAAAACAAAACAAAACAAAACAAAACAAAAAACCTAAGGATAAGAGTGCCCTCTAGTGGTTCTCAGGAGAAGATACCAAGCCCACTGCTGCTGGGTCAATTCTGACTCACAGTGAGCTTGTGGGGTGGAGTGAAGCTGCCCCATAAGGTTCCTAGGGCTGTGAGTCTTTGTAAAAGAAGGATGCCACATCTTTCTCCAGTGGAGCCACTGGAGATTGCAGCTCCAGCCATTTGGTTGGCAGCTGGAGCTTGGCTACTGCACCAAGGGCACCCGATCAGAAAATTTCCCACAAAATTTAAATTAAAAAAAAAAAATGGCCCAAATTCAACAAAAAAAGAAAACTTCACAAAATCACAAGAGAAGATGGGCCAATCAAAAGCAAAACATGAAGAAGAGGAAATTTCTCCTATGGAGGCCAGACTAATGAAAAGAATTGATAATTTTCAAACTATGGTGCTAAATATGTTTAAAATAAGCAAAAACACACAGAAAATAAACTAGCAGAGATCAGGAAACAAATGGAAGAACAAAATGAAATTCAACAAGGAAGTGGAAGACATCAAAAAAAAAAAAAAGAGAGAGCTGAAGAATAAACCAACTGAATTAGAAAAAGCAAGAGAAACACTCAACAATAGAGCCAACAGACAGAAGATAGAATGAACTACAAGACAAAATAACTGAATTTATGAAGTCTCAGGAGAAAAGAGCAAAGAAAATGAACAAACCCAAATGGAAATATGGGATTAAAATAAGAAATCTAATAAAGGCATAGAAATAATTTTCCAAGAGATAATCAGAGAGAATTTCCCAGGCCTGAGCAGAGAATCAAGCTTGCAAATACAGGAAACTACATGAACCCCAATTAGAAGAAACACAAAAAAAGATCAACTCTGCACCATATCCTAATAAAAATTTTGAAAACCAAAGACAAGGACAGAATTCCAAAAGATAAAAATGCAATATAACATCCAAGTGTCTTTTATAAGAATCAGTGTGGGTTTCTTCCCTAGAAACTCTGGAGACCATAAGACAATGGAGAGACATGTATAAAATACCAAATGAAAACAATTGCCAACCAAGAATTCTTTACCTAAAGCAGGATGAAACAAATGAACATGCAATCAACAAATAAGGAAAATATTACCTTAACGTCTTGGAGACAGCAGACAATATCAAAACATATAAAAAAGCAGGACAGGCTGGCTCCAGCACCTGACCAAAACCAAGAATAAATAAACTTCCAGTAGAAGAAAAAGCAGTGGAACTACCTGATATGGAATTCAAAAGATAATATTTAGCGCTTTCTTAAAGATCAGAAAAAAGACAAGTAAAACACAGACAAAACCAAGGAAAAAAATAGCCCAAACCTAGGAAAACACAAAGCAATAGAAGAATTCAGGAAAGCATACAAGAACAAACATCAACACAAATAAACAATTAGAAGCATACAAAAACAGCAACTAGAGATCCCGATGATAAACAACAAAATTTCAGAAGTGGACAACTCAACAGGAGGTTTTAAGAGCAAATTTGAAACAATGGAAGACAGAAGCAGCGATATTGAAGACAAATCCATGGATGCGACTTTCTTTGAGGAAAAATCATTGAAAAGAATGAAGAAAACCTAGAAATTATATGCAGAAAAATCAGTGTGATTATGAATACATGAGTTTAGTACTGTCATTTTAATGTCTTTTTTTGTGTGTGTTGTTGACAGTTTCTTTTTCCCACTTAATTTCTGGTGCTGAGTAGTTTATCTTTATATATTGTCTTTTCCTCTTATTCGCTGGTTGTTGATTTTGTTTCTGCTGAGTCTTTACGTTTTTCTTGTATTTGAATTTGTTGAGTAGGATTTAGTCTCCTTTGTGGCTACTTTAATATTTACCCCTCTTTTTCTAAGTGTAAACCTAACTTTTATTTCTTTGTATCACCTTGTCTTCCACTCCATGTGAAAGATCTATGACTACATTTCTTAGTCCCTTTTTATTGTTTCAATGTTGTCTACTTTTACATAATGACATTGTTATTTCCCTGTTTTGAGCATTTTTTTATCTTGATTTATTTTTGTGATTTCCCTATCTGGGGTGACATCTGATTGCTCCATCCAGTATTATAGTCTTGGGTTGATATCTGATATTATTGATTTTCTAACCAGAGAACTCCCTTTAGTATTTCTTGCAGCTTGTAGTTACAAACTTCCTAAGCTTTTATCTGGAAATGTCCTAATTTCGCCTTCATATTTGAGAGACAGTTTTGCTGGATATGATTCTTGGCTGCCATTTTTTTCCTTCAGTGCTTTATATAAGTCATCACATTGCCTTCTTGCCTGCATGGTTTCTGCCGAGTAGCCCGAGCTTATTCTTATTGACTCTCCTTTGTAGGTAACTTTTTGTTTATCCCCAGCTGCTCGTAAAATTCTCTCTTTATCTTTGGTTTTGGCAAGTTTGATTATGCCTTGGTGACTTTCTTTTAAGATCTAGCTTATGTGGAGTTTGATAAGCATCTTGGATATCTCGATATGAGCTAATTTTGCATCCATGAAACAAGTACAAAATGCTACTTAAAAAACCAGAGAACACAAAGTAGCTCTTGGAAATTAAAAGTGACATATAGAAATAAAAACTAGGAAGGAAATAAGAAAATTTAGTCTGAATAATAGGAGTTCTAGGAATAGAGAAAGAAGGGGAACAAATAACCCAGGAATAAAAAATGATCTAAAAGCATCAGGAAGGAAAAAATTTCAGGAAAATGGGTCAAGAATCAGAATGGCATTGGACTTCTCCATAGCAAAACAAGATATAGATGACTTGTCCGATAATAGAGTCTAGAGACAGGAGGTTCAGTGTAAGAGAAAGGCGAAGGATGACGGTGAATGTAGAGCCCAAGAAAATGGGTATGTGTGTGCCAGTGCAAAACTGGAAGAGGTTAGAATGCTCCAGGAGAAATTTTCTCAAGAAGGTGAAAGGGTAGAACACCTTATATGTTTGAAGATACTGAGAAAAGAGTTGGGCCACTGGGGACCCACCAGGGACAAATTAGTAGCTAACACATAGACCACTATACAAACAACAATAAAATCTATTATTAATAAAAGGGGGTAAAGAAAAAAAATAATCATAGTATACTAACGGCTTAGCTGTCCATAGTCTTCAGTCACAATAATGTAAATTCTGAATAATGACCTAATCAAAATTACAACCACCCTGGGAAGAGGAGGAGATAAGTATATGTGTTTAAAATAGACTATTCTCTTCCATGATGGGAAATCAAAATAGCTAAAACTTAAAATTAAAAAATAGCCATGTAACCTGGATCAAAGGACAATGAAGAACACCAAGGACACAAGGTAATTACAAGCCCAAGGGACAGAAAGGGCCACATAAACCAGAGACTACATCAGCCTGAGACCAGAAGAGCTAGATGGTGCCCAGCTACAATAGATGACTGCCCTGACAGGGAACACAACAGACAACCCCTGAGGGAGCAGGAGAGCAGTGGGATGCAAACCCCAAATTCTCACAAAGAGACCAGACTTAACGGTCTGACTGAGATAGAAAAACCCTGGTGGTCATGGCCACCAGACCTTCTGTTGCCCCAGGACAGGAACCATCCCCAAAGCCAACTCTTCAGACAGGGATTGGAGTGGACAATGGGTTGGAGGGGGATGCTGGTGAGAAGTGAGCTTTTTGGATCAGGACACTTGAGACTATGTTGGCATCTCCTCCCTGGAGGGGAAATGAGAGGGAAGTGGGGGGGGTTAGAAGCTGGTGAAATGGACACGAAAAGAGAGTGCAGGGAGGGAGTGGGTTGTCTCATTAGGGGGAGAGCAACTGGGAGTATGTAGCAAGGTGTATATAAGTTTTGTGTGAGAGACTGACTTGATTTGTAAACTTTCACTTAAAGCACAATAAAAAAAAAATAGCCATGTAAGAATTTTAGAAACAGAGATTCATACCAAAGTAATTTGGTACAAGTGTTGACAACAGAGCTTTGAATCCATTCCTTCCAGTTTGAACCCCTGCTGAGAATTTGCATTTCCACTCCAGATATACTGGATCAGAATCTACATTTTAACAGGATCCTCAGGTGATTTTTATGCATAAAATTTGAGAACGACTGCTTTACTAGTGGAGCCTGGTGGTACAGTGGTTAAAAGCTCAGCTGCTAGCCAAAAGGTTAGGAGTTCAAATCCACCAGCTGCTCTGTGGAAACCCTATGGGGCAGTTCTACTCTGTCCTATAGGGTTGCTGAGTCAGAATGGACTCCAAGGCAAGAGGTTTCAGCTCTACTAAACCCTGGTGGCATAGTGGTTGAGAGCTCAGCTGCTAACCAAAAGGTCAGCAGTCTGAATCTACCAGGTGCTCCTTGGAAACCCTATGGGGCAGTTCTACTCTGTCCAGTAGGGTTGCTATGAGTTGGAATCGACTTGATGGCAGAGAGCTTGGTTTTTTTGGTTTTAGTGGTTCTCACTAAATTGGTCCCTAACCAGCAGCATTAGCATGGCCTGGAAACTTGTTAGAAATACAGATTCTCAGCACGGGCCCAAGCCTGAACAAACAAGTTCGAAGCCCTGGTTGAAAATGACTGGCATTGCGAAGAATATGCTTTTTTGGGGGGGTGGGGTGGGGTGGGGATTGATGTCAGGAGACTGCTTGCTGATTTTTATATAACAAGCAAGTCTTCAAGAACCATTTTATTCTTTAAACCACATGCATGTTATTCCGAATTCTAAAAAACGTAATTTTAAAGATGTAAAATGATTCCATTTCTGTACATTTTTAAAACCCACAAAACACTTTTATAGATACGTGTTGTTGTTAGGTTCTGACTCATAGCAACCCCATGTACCACAGGATGAAACACTGCCTGATCCTTCACCATGCTCACAGTCATTGTTACGCTTAAGCCCATTGTTGCAGCCACTGTGTCAATCCATCTCATTGAGGGTCTTCCCCTTTTTCACTGACTCTATACTCTACCAAGCACAATGTCCTTCTCCAGGGACTGATCCCTCCTGATAACATGTCCAAAGTATGTGCAACAAAATCTTGCCAAGACGGATTTGTTTCTTCTTTTGGTAGTCCATGGTATATTCAATATTCTTCGCCAACACTACAGTTCAAAGGCAGCAATTCTTCTTCGATCTTCGTTGCTCACTGTTCAGCTTTTGCATGTACGTGATGCAATTGAAAATACCATTGCTTGAGTCAGGCACACCTTAGTCTTCAAGGTGACATCTTTGCTTTTCAACACTTTAAAGAGGTCTTTTGCAGCAATGCGTGTTTTGATTTCTTGACTGTTGCTTCCATGGGTGTTGGTTGTGGATCCAAGTAAAATGAAATCCTTGAACACTTTAATCCTTTCTCTGTTTATCATGATGTGGCTTACTGGTCCAGTCATGAGGATTCTTGTTTTCTTTATGTTGAGGCGAAATCCATAGTAAAGGCTGTGGTCTTTGATCTTCATTAGTAAGTGCTTCAAGTCCTCTTCACTTTCAGCAAGCAAGGTTCTGTCATCTGCATAACACAGGTTGTTAATGAGTCTTCCCGCAATCCTAATGCCCTGTTTTTCTTCGTACTGTCCAGCCTCTCAGATTATCTGTTCAGCATACAGATTGTGCAGGTATGGCGAAAGGATACAACCCTGATGCACACCTTTCCTAACTTTAAACTACCCGGGCTCCCCTTGTTCTGTTCAAACAACTGCCCCTTGATCTATGTACAGATTCCTCATGAGCACAACAAGGCATTCTGGAATTCCCATTCTTTGCAATTTTATCCATAATTTGTTATGATCCACACAGTCGAATGCCTTTGCCTAGTTAATACAGGTAAACATCTTTCTGTTACTCTCCGCTTTCAGCAAGGATCCATCTGACATCAGCAATGATATCCCTGGTTCCACGTCCTCTTCTGAAACCAGCCTGAATTTCTGACAGTTCCCTGTCAATATACTGCTGAAGTCGTTTTTGAATGATCTTCAGCAAAATTTTACTTGTGTGCAATATTAATGATATTGTTCAATAATTTCCACATTTGGTTGGATCACCTTTCTTGGGAACAGGCATAAATATAGATCTCTTCCAGTCAGTGGGACAGGTGGCTGTCTTCCAAATCTCCTGGCATAGACAAGTGAGGGCTTCCAGAGCTGCATCCATTTGTTCAAACATCTCAATGGTATTCCATCAACCCCAGGAGTCTTGTTTTTTGCCAATGCCTTCAGTGCAGCTTGGACTTCTTCATTCAGTACCACTGGTTCCTGATTATATGCTACCTCTTGAAATGGTTGAATGTTGACCAATTCTTTTTGTTATAATGACTCTGTGTATTCTTTCCATCTTCTTTTGATGCTTCCTGCATCATTTAATATTTTCCCCATGGAATCCTTCACTATTGCAACTCGAGGCTTGAATTTTTTCTTCAGTTTTTTCAGATCAAGAAATGCCGAGCTTGTTCTTCCCTTTTGGTTTTCTATCTCCAGGTCTTCGCACATGTCATTTTAATACTTTACTTTGTCTTCTCGAGCTGCCCTTTGAAATCTTCTGTTCAGTTCTTTTACTTCATCATTTCTTCCTTTCACTTTACTCGATGTTCAAGAGCAAGTTTCAGAGTCTCTTCTGACATCCATTTTGGTCTTTCTTTTCTTTTTAATGACCTTTTGCTTTCTTCATGTATGATGTCCTTGATGTCATTCCACAACTCATCTGGTCTGTGGTCATCAATGTTCAATGTGTCAAATCTGTTCTTTAGATGGTCTCTAAATTCAGGTGGGATATACTCAAGGTCATACTTTGGCTCTCATCAACTTTTTCTAATTTTCTTCAGTTTCAACTTGAACTTGCATATGAGCAATTGATGGTCTTTTCCACAGTTGGCCCCTGGCCTTGTTCTGACTGATGGTATTGAGCTTTTCCATCATCTCTTTCCACAGGTTTAGTCGATTTGATTCCTGTGTATTCTACCTGGCAAGGTCCACATGTATAGTCGCTGTTTATGTTGGTGAAAAAACGTTATTTGCAATGAAGAAGTCGTTGGTCTTGATATCCAGCATTGTTTCTATCACAAAGGCCATATTTTCCAACTACCAATCCTTCATTTCCATCTTTCACATTCCAATCACCAGTAATTATCAATGCATGCTGATTGCATGTTTCGATCAATTTCAGACTGCAGAAGCTGGTAAAAATCTTCAATTTCTTCATCTGTGGTCTTAGTGGTGTGTAAATTTGAATAATAGTCATATTAACTCGTCTTCCTTTAGGCGTATGGATATTATCCTATCACTGTCAGCATTGTATTTCAGGATAGATCTTGAAATGTTCTTTTTGAGGATGAATGCAACGCCATTCCTCTTCAAGTTGTCGTTGCCGGCATAGATACACATACAAAGGTATATATACATACAAAGGTAGTAATAGTAATAATCAGGTCCCTGGGTGGCACAAACGGTTTGCTCTCGACTATAAACCTAAAAGGTTGGCAGTTCGAGCCCACCCAGCAACACTGTGGAAGAAAGGCAGTTCTACTCTGTAACATATGAGGTCACCACAAGTCAGAATTGACTCAAGGGCAATGGGTTGGTAGTAATAATTAGAGTAATAATAACTAAAATTTATTGAACACTTACTATGTGCCTGATACTATTGTAGGTGCTTTACATGTGTTGACTCAAACATGTAATCCTCACAACAGTCTATGTGGAGCAGGTGTTATCATTATCCCCCCCTTACAGTTAAACACACTGATGTGCAGAGAGGTGAAATAACTTTCCACATTTCACACAGCCAAGAGAAGACAGAACTAGGATTCAAACTCAGTCTGTCTCCAGCACCCATATTATACCTTCTCAGATCAAGGCATAAAAACATGGGCAGTAAGTATATTCATCAAATTCATTAGAGTGGCTGCCTTTGGAGAAGAAAGAAATGGAACTGGGAAGGAGAGGATAGGGAACTTAACCTTATTCATACTTTTTCTTTAGAAAAGAACTAAAACAAATATGACAAACTGTTAACATTTAATTTTGGATGGTGGAAATACGTGTATTCCATTCTTCTGTGTAGTATTCTATAGTTTAAAAAATGTTTATTAATAGAAAAATTTTAAAAACCTGGAGAAGGGCAAATGAATTTATCATTCACCTCAATGACAGGTTGGTTCATAAAGCTGATTTACATAGGGGAACTTTTCTCAGGCTAAATTATCAAAATAACTACAAAATTAATTGTGAATGTTTTTATAACACTTGACAAGATTGGAAGAGGTTTAGATGAAAAAGTTATTGATCACGGGACTGTGAGATCATTTGGCTTCTCCTTAGCTGAAGTATCTGCCTAAATGTCATCTTCTTAGACAAGCCTTTGCTACCCACGCTATCTAAATTAGTCTCACACAAGCAGTAGGCAAGATGACACAGCTCAGAGGCCACACATGACAGAATCCCAGCCGACTTTCACTAGCTCTGTAACCACTCTGTATTTGTTTCTCCTTCTGTTAAGGCGGGACTATCAACAGTACTTACCTCACGTGGTTGCTTTGGTGAGTCAATGAGTAAATGATGCTTAAAATAGTACCTGGCACTCAGATGTTTGCTGCTACTATTACTACTACCTTATCTATTGTCATCCAAGCATTTATCACTGTTAAGTAACACCTGATTTATTTACTCATTACCCACTAGATTATAAATTCCAAGAGAACCAGGACCTTGCTGTCCTGTCCTCAGCCTTAACTCCAGTGCCAAGAACTGTGCTGGATAAACTATGACAGCTGCTCAAATAAATTTGCTACGTAAATGTTGATCTATGGTAATACGGAACTACTTGTACTTTCCCCTGCAGCTGTCCTGTTTCACATCTCCCTTTATGCTTCTGTTATTTCCTCTGCCTGGAAGGCCTTTCCCAACTTGATTAACCCTTACTCAGCTCAGGCATCAGGTTTCTTGTACCCTTGATGTCGGGCTACATACTTCTGTGTACATTTACAGTGCCTTATGCATAATCCAATCATAGCACATGCCATCTTATGCTGAAATGTTCGCATGTCTGTCACCGCCCCCAAGAAGCAGTCAAGCACAGTGATTAAGAGCATAAACTCTAGGGCCAGACTGCCTGCATTTGAATCCTAGCTGTGGAATCTTGTGCAGATTACTTAATCTATGTCTCAGTTTCTGATCTATAAAATGGGGATAATAGCATCTATCTCATAAGGTTTCCACAGGATAAATGGCTTATATCTCTAAAGCACTCACAACACTCCCTAGCATGTAATAAATGTGATGTTAAATTATAAAAATATCCTTGAAGACATACATATCTTGTTCATCTTTATACTGCACTATGTGTAGAATTTCTGAATAAAAAGTTCAAATGTTTATTGAACTGACAGTTATTATACTACTCAAAACAAAGTGATTAGTGCCCAAACTAAGGCAGTAACAATAAAGATGGAGAAAGAGTGGTGGATACGAGACACGTTTGGGGGGGAAAAGTCAACAGAAAATGTGGTATGACTAGAATGAGATGAGCCATGAAGAAGGTTAATATTTAGGATGACAACCAGGTTTCATGCTTCAGATACTTGGTGGATCACAGTTTTATTCACCAAGATAGGGAATATAAGAAGAGAAGGAAAGAAGGGAGTTTGTAGAAGATTTTTAGCAACAACATGCTTCATTCAGTGTTTAAAGACAGAAAAAAATAATCTGCATGCTCATGGATCACGATGGAAACCTGGTATATTACATATAAAGGAATTTAACCCACGAAAACAGACTTTTTCTGTTTTGTGTGCTGCTTTATAGCCAGCATTTGCAACAGTGCCTGGTACACAGTAGGCACTCAATATATTTGTCAAATGAAAGAATAAGTAAATTTCAGCTTTCCTTATCAAACTAAACAGTACTAAATAAGCATCTATACTCTGTGTCCAGCACAGTTGAGAATACAGGGGAAATATGATTCTACCTTTGTATCCCCCTTCCCACAAAAACAAAACAAAATAAAAACTAAGCTGGAGAGAAAAAAAAAAAATGCACTGGCAGAAAAAACAAAACACCACAATATAAGATGGTTTATTATCGAGCATATTATTCATCTCAATTTTGCCTCAACACCATTCAAAAAATGTTTGTTAAATGAATAAATTACTAAGCTTTGAATAACATTAGTAATTTATTATGTTATGCAGTACACAATACAGCTAAATTCTGAGGAAAGGTCAGCACAGGATCTAAGCCTAGCCCTGACATAGGAACAAAATTTCAAAAGGTGAAGACAGTGACACTTCAGGGTGACTGGGATGAATAAAATAATAGGATGTAATAGGAAGGGTTAGGAAAGAAAAAAAGACCAAGATGGATGTCAGAGGAGAATCAGAAACTTGCTCTCAAACATCGAGTAGCTGAAGCAAAAGCAAGAAATGATGAAGTAAAAGAACTGAACAAGAGATTTCAACAGGCAGCTCAAGAAGATAAAGTATTATAATGACATGTGCAAAGACCTGGAGATAGAAAACCAAAAGGGAAGAACATGCTCGGCATTTCTCAAGCTGAAAGAACTGAAGAAACAATTCAAGCCTCAAGTTGCAATAGTGAAGGACTCCATGGGAAAAACATTAAACGATGCAGGAAGCATCAAAAAAGATGGAAGGAATACACAGAGTCATTATAACAAAAAGAATTGGTCAACGTTCAAGCATTTCAAGAGGGAGCATATGATCAGAAACCGATGGTACTAAAGGAAGAAGTCCAAGTGCACTGAAGGCATTGGCGAAAAACAAGGCTCCGGGAATTGACGGAATGCCAACTGAGATGTTTCAACAAACGGATGCAGCACTGGAAGTGGTCACTTGTCTACGCCAAGAAATCTGGAAGACAGCTACCTGCCGACCAAGTGCGGAAATTACCGAACGACATCAATATCACACACAAGCAAAACTTTGCTGAAGATCATTCAAAAGCTGCAGCAGTATGTCAAATCGACAGGGAGCTGCCAGAAATTCAGGCCAGATTCAGAAGTGGACATGGAACCAGGGATATCATTGCTGATATTAGGTGGATCCTGGTTGAAAGCAGAGAAAACCAGAAGCATGTTTACCTGTGTTTTATTGACTACACAAAAGCATTTGACTGTGTGGATCATAACAAATTACGGGTAACATTGTGAAGCATATGAATTCCAGAATACTTAATTGTGCTCTTGAGGAACCTGTACATAGATCAAGAGGCAGTTGTTCGGACAGAACAAGGGGATACTGTGTGGTTTAAAGTCAGGAAAGGTGTGTGTCAGGGCTGTATTCTTTCACCATACCTATTCAATCTGTATGCTGAGCAAATAATTTGAGAAGCTGGATTATTTGAAGACGAACGGGGCATCAGATGACACAACCTTGCTTGCTGACAGTGAAGAGGACTTGAAGCACTTACTGATGAAGATCAAAGACCACAGCCTTCAGTACGGATTACACCTCCACAGAAAGAAAACAAAAATCTTCACAACTGGACCAAAGAGCAATATCATGATAAACGGAGAAAAGATTGAAGTCGTCAAGGATTTCATTTTACTTGGATCCACAATCAACACCCATGGAAGCAGCAGTCAAGAAATTAAGAGACTCATTGCATTTGGCAAATCTGCTACAAAGGACCTCTTTAAAGTGTTGAAAAGCAAAGATGTCACCTTGAAGACTAAGGTGTGCCTGACCCAAGCCATGGTATTTTCAATTGCATCATATGCATGTAAAAGCTGGACAATGAATAACGAAGATGGAAGAAGAATTGATGCCTTTGAATTGTGCTGTTGGTGAAGAATATCAAGTATACCATGGACTGTCAAAAGAATGAACAAATCTGTCTTGGAAGAAGTACAACCAGAATGCTTCCTAGAAACATGTATGGTGAGATTGCGTCTTACATACTTTGGACGTGTTGTCATGAGGGATCAGTCCCTGGAGAAGGACATCATGCTTGGTAAAGTACAGAGTTACCAGAAAAGAGGAAGGCCCTCAATGAGATGGACTGACACAGTGGCTGCAACAACTGGCTCAAGCATAACAACGATTGTAAGGATGGTGCAGGATCAGGCAACGTCTCGTTCTGTGGTACAAAGGGTTGCTATGAGTCGGAGCCGAGTCGACGGCACATAACAATAGGAAGGATCACAAGAAATAAAGAAAAAGTTTTGGTAAAGTGGGTCCAGACACTAGAAAAGCCAGATAGAAGCAAAGGGCAAATAGAATGCCACTGGCATTCTACAGCCAAGAATATAGCCTATTCGCTTAGAAGCAAGCCCTTCAAAATTCTGGTATGAAATCCCTCTCCATATTTACATTTTATATACTGTTCAAATTAGGCTGATTACAGCCTGATAAAGGGGAAACACTATAAAATAAATGAACCACATTACCTGAAAATATACTGTAACATAATCTTCCAATTAGAAAAACAAATTTCAGAAGTAATTCATTTGCTTCTACACAACATATTTTAGACAAAGTTCATTTGAGATTAAACCTACACTTTCTCGACAGAAAAGCTTTCAACTAATACTCAGGGCTACCTAAAATCTAAAAGGAACATGTAACAAGATTCTTGTGGTGTTTAATAAACATCAATATGCCAACATGTAGAATGGATGAGTTCAACTAGAATAGCAGCACTTCACTTGCGACAATAATCACAGTCAATCTAAAAAAAGACGTTTTTCTTGTCAGCTTTATTCAAGTATTTCACAGCAGTTATATTACAAATTACAGTAAATGTTCAAAATTCCAGAATTCAAAAATTAAATAATTTACTTCAAACTAATGTAAAATGAAGTCAAAACGCAAAACATCAATTTAACACAATTCTAAATTAAGCTACAAATCCAAAATAGACCATAGTTGATGAAGTCTACTTAACCTACGAAGTAGACATATATGACTGAAACCAAATAGGACTCCCAAAGTCTAAGTAACCGAATGTACAAAATACATAAGATGCAGGTACAAGCCCAAATTCAAGTTTACAATGTGATTACAAATAATAATAATAATGGCATTCAGCTACGGGACCTGACAATGAAAATACCTACTGAATAGCACCATAGCCGAACCAACTTAATCAAAAAAATGGGAAGATAAGGAATTACCACCCCAATCCTTAAAAATAAAATCCAGTAAACCTACAAATATATTGGCATATGAGAAAAATCAAGTCATGAAAGGATGTTAAAAGGAAAAAAAAAAAAATTAATCACAGGTGAGACTCAAGCTCAAAAACACAATTAACTCCACAGCCATCAGTTTCAACCAGAGTGCGTTCCATCATCTTCAAAACAGCTCCCGTGGTCCCCACAGCTGAGCGTTAACTATTGCTGGGCTGTGCTGTGACACATATTTTACTGATCTGAGAGCAAGATTTTACACAGGAGCTTATCGTTTATAATGCTCACAACAGGAGATAAGAACAGAGGTCAATTTGTACATATTTTTTGCCAATGCTATATAGCAAAAATTAAGAACTTACAAAAAGGTACACAAAATTGAGTCCACTTGGGTAATTTCAGAAGTTGCTTTAAACTATAAAACCACCAGATATCTGTAAAATAAGCAAAACTGGTGTTGTATGTTTCATTTTGAGGGGAAAGGTGGCCAGAGGAGTTGGTACAATTTCAGCTCATTTTTCTCCCCATGGCCTTAACTGGCTTTCTCTTAAAGACCTAAACTGTTCGAAGTGGCAGTTCCTATCATACTGAGGTTGCTTCCTATTTCTCCACCTACATTAAGGTTAAAATAAAAAATCCTGATCTTCTGGAAGCATTTTAAAGCTGAAAATAAATAAATTTCCCTTGTCGAACTCACTGATGGCTAAAATCTTAATTAACTTGCACAAATTTAGTAACCTACTAAGAACGTGTATATTTTTCCTTTCACAAGTGCTGCTGTTACTTGAACAGAACCGCTCTGAATTAGAGTAACTGGAATAAATATTAAAAAAAAAAAAAAAGTGCCGCAAGAACCTGAGACTTGCAAAAAACCCTTTTACCAGAAACTTGCTACAAAAATCTGCTACATCTTATTTCATCAAATCTTTAAATTCTGTAACAATTTCCATCAAAATACAAAATGCTAATGTATCAGACATTAAAATAGTTTGAACTGGTATGATGGTAATAAATATTAAAGAAAGCATGAAAATCCTTCCAATAATCAAAATCGGAGGTTTCAAATAACCTCCCCTTTAAAATGGTTCATCGTTAATCGCACTTGCCTACCTTAAAAATACAGTGTGTCTATACGGGTAGATTCTGGAATTATATGATTAACTGAATATTATGAAAACTTCATAGACTAGGTATAAAGAAAATAAGTGGCATTTTAAAAAATTAGGTTAGAATTAGAAGGCGTAAAATGTAAATGCAAATACAAAGAAGCATTTAAGATTACTGCAGTAGCCTAAGGCCAACATGTGCTTTCTGCACAGGCAAACAGCACACTAGAAAGAGCCAGAGACAAGGAGACAAGTACCTTAGCTTCAGCATGTAAACGGTGGCAAAGTGATTACAGGACTCTGTAAGCACTGTTGGTAACAAATACAAAAAGCTGAGGTAGCTCAGTATCTCTGCAGTAGTTCAAGACCTTTTGCTCTAATTAAAACCCAAACTACATATGTTGCATATATTGGAAAAGTCACACCTGCAGCTAACGGCTATTATGAATGAAGATATCAAGCCAACGTTAGGCAAAATTTTCTACTTTTTTGTTTAAAAATCATCAGATAAAAAATGTCACTGTACTCCCTTTGCCTCTTTGCAACTGCCTAGACTGTGTCTCCAAATTTGTAGAAAGGTTTTTGTAAAAACCAGTAACCCATAATTAATATTAGGTAAAAAAAAAAATTTTTTTTTAAGTACAATTTACAGAAATCACTCAACAAGATCCAAAATGGGTTCCAATCAAATGAGTATTTGTGAAGGTTAAGATTATGGGAAGGGATTTAAACATTAATACTGTTATTCAAGGACTATACCAGAGTGCTCTTGCAATTATACATATAGAAAATGAACTTTATGAAGTTTCTGACAAATTCCTCTCTATTCTGTCCATTTGGCAAGTCCTGGCTTTAAAACAAAACTGTAACGATTTACTATAAATGAAAATCATTTTTCTCTGGGAACTCAAACATAAACAACTATTAAATTGCCACCAACAGAAGAAAGAATGGCCGGTATCTATTTTCTGGTCATCACTGTCAGCAATATTGAAAAACGTATGAGCTTTTCTGTGGCATGTGAATTCTTTGTTAACTATTGTGGCTTTAGTACATGTTTCTTCAACAGAAATAGACCACACAGGAAAACTTACCATTTTAGTATATTGTGTGGCTTACTGAGTATCTTGATTGAGTTTTGAGAGCAAGATAGGCATTTTATACCAAAATACTGGTTGCTTCTTAATGACACAGAGTATCAAAACTTATTTTCAAGATTATGACCAAAGAAAACATTCTGTCATTGGCTACAAACAAGCCCATCCATCTGTTTAGCCTTATCTTTCTCAAATGAATAAAAAGGCACATTGAAGGCAGTTCTAAAAAGCCTAATTTCACCCAGTTTCTTCAGTTTCCCACCAGAATATACCATAAAAAAAAAATAATAGCCAACTCCAAAACAGGTTTCAGTCCATTACCCAGAGAATCAGAAAACAAATGATAAAAGGGGCAGAAAGGAGGAAAAAAAAAAAATTTGGTTGCCCACTGTTTAAACAATTCAACATGGTTAGAACTGCCCTGTCCAGTTTCCTTGTGTTTGCTGGTCTGCTCCCTAGGAGAAAAGTCTCCAGAAGAGAGTGCATGAAAAGAGGAGCAGAAGTAAGAGCAGTTTCTGTAGCACCAAAATCTCCAAGCTGCGGGGTTGTATTTTTTTATTTGTGGAAAATACAACATATTTCTGAAGTTCTGTTTGGTTCTTGTAGGCTGGTTGGTTTCAGGTACCTGAGACAATAGCACCAAATTCAACAGAGAGAAAGAATGAGTGAGAGAGCACTTAAGACTAAGGCTCTGCACATAATTGGTGCAATCGGAAATTGAATGGCTCAGAAGACTGCTCTGTCAGGAGCAGATTGGAGAGGATAAACCACTCATCTTGAGAAGTTCATAGGAATGTCTCAAACATATGAACTGTTCTTTCCATCTCCTATAAGGGAGAAAAAAATGCATGTTATTTATTACTGGAAAGACAAAATTGTTCCTCCTTATGGGAGCATTCACTTTAATATTAACTTTTTAAAGAAAGAAATTGAGATAGAAGTTAAACTTCAAATATTTTCCTGATTATAATACAACTACTCTGTAAAACTATCTGCCTTCTATTTTATTTAGACTAATCAGGATGATGATGGTAACACTCAATAAGTATTTACTATGCCAGATACTATTAATTTGTATACACATAAATTCATTTAATCCCACAAAAACCCTCAAGATAGGTATTACTATGAGCCTTATTTATAGGTGAGAAAACTGAGGCACAGAGAGGAGAAATATTTGCCAGTTAATAGGCAGTGGCAGAGTCAGGATTTAAATACAGGCAGCCTCACCCCAGAGTCTGAGCCCTTCCTCGGGGAAGACATTCTACTAGCTCCCAAAACAAAATAAATGCATTTAGTCCCAAAACAAAATAAATGCATTTAGTGTAGGGAGGCTTATGTCAAAAAGTAGAATGCACTCTCTTCCCATTTCTAACCACTCCAACCACTGCTGAAAAGAGGAGGAAAAGAGCCAGAATGAGTTGCTGCCATCACCACCCACCAGGAAAGTCACTCACTGCTGATTCTCATCTGCTTCCTTCCATAAAGTGACCCTATAGATTACAAGACTTCCAAGTCTCATACTGAGAGATGTTTCATTGCTGGAGTATTCAATCTACCCAAGCAAATGAAAACTCAATCACTTAAAAAAGAGGTTCTAGAATAAGAAAATGTAAAGAACTCCACCCCAACTCATTCGATTTAGATGGGCAAATGTCAAATACATCTAATACCTTTGGTTTCTTTTACTTCCTTTAAACATCTCCAAAGAGATTTTGTATCTCCATAAAACTACTAGCAGGCTACACTAGCAGATTATCATCTCATCAAAAAGTTCTATATGATTAATCAAAATAGCTTCCGCTTAATGTTTTATCATATATTGCTGGCTAGAAAAAAAAAAATCAGGTTATGAACCAGAATATACAATATGATTCCAATTTTAAAATATATATTCATACACTTATACACATATTATGTACATCCAGATGCTTTGAAAAGATGGAAGATATTCTAAAAGATTAACGCTGACTAGTTTCCTCTAGACAGTGACATAGGTGATACTTTTATTTTCTTGTTTGTGCTTTTCTGTAGTTTACTTATGTATAATGACTTAGTATAGCTTCATATAAATGTAATTTTTAAAAATGTGATTAAAAGATAATCTTGCTTTAATTCCAGTCCAATATTTCTTATTACACATGAAACATAATCATATGCTTTATATATGAATCTTAATATACTAGAAATGCTCCTTGAGCACAGGGACTTCGTTTTATTCATTTTTGTAACCCAAATGCCTAGGACAGTATCTGACACTGAAGGTACTCAATAAATATTTAATAGATGGACCATCAGATAAACTAACAGGCAAATGAGCCAAGAGAGTCTAATTTAGTCACTTAGCCTTTTAATGGGTGGGTCAAGGAATACATTAGCTTAGATGACCTCAAAACAAAGAAATGGGGCTTAATGATGTAAATTATATGAACAAATATAAGCTCATTATATTTATAAGGGACAACTGTCTTATGGTCCAGAGTTGTCAAGAAAGGAAACAGTCTGCCTCTATTAAGTGTCTAAGCAAAAGGACAACCACTCTCTTTGGTGTGGATATTTAACAGAACTAGATCTAGTGATGTCTTGGAAGAAGTACAGCCAGGATGCTCCTTAGAAGCAAGGATGGCGAGACTTTTCTCACGTACTCCGGACGTGTTACCAGGAGGGACCAGTCCCTGGACAAGGTCATCACACTTGCTGAAGGAGAGGGTCAGACAAAGAGAGGAAGATGCTCAGTGAGATGGACTGACACAGTGGCTGCAACGACAGGCTCATGCATAGCAACAGCTGTGAGGATGGCGCAGGACCGGGCAGCGCTTCACTCTGTTGTACACAGGGTCGCTATGAGTCGGAACTGACTCGGTGCCAACTAACAACAACAACAACGAATCTAATGAAATGAGATGACCTTTCAGTTCTCTTCTAATCATTAATTGGGTGGCAAATAAGTCTCATTGCCTATGCCAGCTCCTTTTGATCAGCAATGGCTGCCCAGGGAGCAGTGGTAAGGACTGTGTGGAAAGGGCTGTTAGGCCATGCCCACATTTAATAGGACTCAGCCAGCGATGTCAATAATGAGAAAGGGAGGGGAGGACTGTGACATACTATTCTGTGTATGGAATCCCTGGGTGATTGAAATGGTTAATGTGCTTGGCTGCTAACTGAAAGATTGGAGGTTCAAGTCTCCCCACACGAGCCTTGGAAAAAAGGCATGGTGATCCACTTCTGAAAAATCAGCCACTGAACACCTTATGGAGCACAGTTCTACACTGACGCACTTGGGGTGTCCATGAGTCTGAATTAACTTGATGGCAACTGGCTGGCCGGCTGGTTGGGTTGGTATGCATGTACCAACCCTGAACACCATGAATTCCTGTGTTTTGCCATAGTAAGGAATCCCAGGTTACTTCTGGCCTGAGACCAAATGGTACAGGAAGACTTTATTTTTCAAACCACAACTCTTAATGATTCTTCTAATCTTAAATCTTCAAAACATTCTTCAGTTACTTGAAGAAAGATAAAGGCTATAGCAAAATAACTTTTTTTCTCGTTTCCTTGGGATAATGAAAGCATGCATTTGTTTATTTTAAAAAACAGAATAATAAACTAGCTTACCTCTACAAGTTGTGATTTGTCATAATCTTTACGATGACGGTAGATGCACTGACTAAGAAGGGAATATAACCTCTCCAGTTGATCAACTGCCAGATTGTTGCTTTTATCTACCAACAAATCAAGCAATTTCTAAGAAAAATGAGAAGAAAACAGAATAAAATGACATTTTATTTCACTGGTCAAACTGAAAGTTTTATTCAAATGTCTATGCAACAGGCATCATAAGGCCGTGGCATTAACAGTGACGCCTGCAGTTGGAAGACTTTAGAACTTAGTTTATTACCAAGACCATTTGCTCTATTTCTCAAGCCTTCAGAATACACATAACTCTTTTTTAGTAGAAGCTCTGAGGCACTTCTATTCCTAGGTTAAAGCATCCAAAACTAGCTTTATTCAACTGCCTACAGACATATTCAAATCTCTTTCCACTTATTTTAAAACTGATTGGAAACAGGCTTACCTTCAATCTCTCATGGTCAACTATAAGAGGTGGCACAGGCTCAGATGGCTCTTCTGGAACCAGTTCCAGGCTAGTCGTTTTAGCCTGTTCTAAAATTAACTTACGATATTTCTTTCCTTTAGAAACACCTACAGTTGCAGGGGGGGAAAAAAAGTCTATAGCAAGTAAAGTTAAGAAAAATCAGGCTTAAGCAACTATGAATTCTTTTACTCACCACGCATTCTTTTTTGGAATGAGGGAGAGCATAAGTATTCTTTAAATTATTTTTTGGTAAGAAAAGTAACCCCAATTAAGGAGAACTAAACCACAACTATGAAAGCCAAGTCATACTAGAATATCATCTAATAAGCGTATCCACTAAAAGGAAGATAAAAATCTTCATCTCCAAAGCACTGAGTTATAAACAGCCTCACTCTCTTTAAGATAGCCATCATTTAAAAATCTGGAGCTTTCAGAATTGGAAGAAGGGAAGCAATCTAGAGAAAGAGATACAAATACACAGTGGAACTGACTTATAAACAGCCTCACTCTCTTTAAGATAGCCATCATTTAAAAATTTGGAGCTTTCAGAATTGGAAGAAGGGAAGCAATCTCGAAAAAGAGACACAAACACACAGTGGAACCAATCTGTCTATACATTTGCTTCTCAACCTAAAATATTTTCCTCAATATTGCTTGAAATTCTCATTTTTTCTTTTACACTGCCTAAAAATTCTATTAGAGATTGATCTGGGTTATAACATTTTTTCTCTTAAAAATGTAAACCTATTATTTTTAAGTGTAATAAGCCTAATGTTCTTTCCTACCTTAGAGCGAATTACTATAATCTAATTACTTTCTTCCTAATGTCTTGCTGAGACCAGCCAAAACAGACATGTTGAGATGGGCGAGCATAATTTCACAGCAGCAGACACTTTGCAGGGTGGAGCCCTGTGTAGATCATCAAGCCCTATGATCTTCAAAGTAGGAAAACTCTGAGAGGAGGCTGAGAGGGAAGGAACACAAAGACAAACTTGGACTGTTTCAGAATTTTATACAGGACCTGGCTCATGTCAGGGACACTAAGGAGAATCTTCCCTCTCCTTCTGACTTTAGGCCTCTTACTCCCAAGCCTTTAAACGTTCTTCCTTCTTCTCATTAGGGCCTGCTCTACAGATAAGCACTAAAGAAATATGTATACTATGATACATTTGAGAAATGTTATATTTCAGGAAGCTTTAAAGTATGCAGACTTTATATAGCTCAAAAAAGCTATGCCAGAGTTTTTTTGTTAAGGCCATATAGATCCTCATTATTATACATCTTTGGACTTCTATGGGCCTGAAAACTTGGACTAGGAACCAGTGCACTAGGTAATAATACCCTGACAATTCCAAATTAAAACTTCAAGTAAAGCTTTTACACAACAAATTATCTTAACACTTTTAGATCATCAGTTAAGCCTAGTATTAATTTAAGCCTTTTCTGCAAGCTTACTGAAATCTTATAGTAAAATAGCCTGAAAAGAGATTTCTCCCCTCACATCCATTCTGCCTTCAAACACCTTAAATGTCTCCCCTTTTCCAGCTCTGTGCCCTTCATTACTTAACCTTACCTCTAACGCAATTTTAAAGTTCTGTCTAAATGATAACCCAGAATAAATATTGCTCTTAAAACTACTTTCTACTATTAAATATTGAGGAAAAAAGAAAAATACTCAACAAGTAGCAGTAAATCTCTCTTTATCCATTAGAAGAATTTTAAGATTTTGAATAAAACTTTCCTACTTCCTATTTCTGCTAAAGGGCTCAAAACACTGTCAGGAAAACTTTTCCCACCAAGCCCAAATCCTAGCTGTGTGCTCCATACAATCTAGAGAACATCATACATTTTCAAGATAGCATAGTGACAGTGATAAGTGACAAGAGGAGTAGCTGCCCAGGAGGGAAATGCATATTGTGCGAGGTAGATATCCAACTCACTCTGCCCTAATCTGATAAACAAAGAGAAGCTAGGAACTCTCAGCTCCCCTTTTCTGCTTCTTCTAAAATCACAGAGCCATAGAAGTTAGGTGCTAGCAGAATGCTCTGACTCTGTGGGAACAAGGGAAGTTGGCAATTAGAGTTCTGCTTCTTTCCTTAGAAAGCAATGGAGCCTCTTAGATCAAACATTCCTCAGATTCAACTAACACTGATTGCCTGGAATGAATATACTTCAGTATGTTCCAGGTTTCATACCAGGCAATATGCTGATTTATTTAATCCCAGCAACAAGGCCATTCTGAAGTTTAATTTAAAAGATGAAAAAATGGGGAGAATGTAAGTGACTAGCTCAAAGTCACATGATTATAATGAGCGGAAGTGGTGATTTAATCTAGGTTGAGATGACTCTTCCTAACGCTGCTACTAATATCTAAGCCTTCTCTGCCCACTCTCACCTCACCCCCATAACTCTTCTGTTATAATTCCATCTTCTTAATATCTGTGGATTTACTCAGCTTTTAGTCATAAATCCTTTAGAACAGGGGTGATAATCAGGTAGGAGGTAAGGAGGCAATGCATCCTGGACTTCAAACCCTCTGAAGCTTTCTGTAGGGAAAGGAGTGAGAATTTAACAGATTCTCAAAGGGGTATAATTACTCATCAACTGTTGCTAGTAGGGAATAGATAAAACATGCAATGAATTAACTCTGGGGTTCAAGCCTTCACAGACGATTTAAAAAAGAACATTAGCTTTACCTTCTTTATCCAGTTCCGCATCTTTCACCTCCACATCGGGGCCAGGTTCTAACTTCTCATTATTGCTACAGTCTAGTGCCTCTAGTTTCTCAGGGTCATCTCCATCATTCTCCTTTGAAGTTTCTGGTTTTTCTTTTGACTGGTCCTCCAGAAGGGTCTTTTGTTCAGAACTACATTTATCTCCACTACCACAGAAAGAAATTACTTCAGCTTTGCCATTCTGACACTCCAGAACTGGAATTCCTTCAAAACTGTCAGTGGAGGCCTCACCATTTAGACAGTTTCCTTTAAGGAAAGGCTCTTTCCTAGATGTCTGTTCTGGATTTAGAGAACTGCTGCTGTTGACGAGCAGGGATTCATTAGAACTTTCCTCTTCAGTTGATGCAAAGTTCTCCTTTGTGCCTGCTCCGTTGTTAAGCCTCTGCCCCTGGTCCATGTCCATGATGTCACACGATGACTCATCATTGGTCATAGATAAGTCTCCAGTTTCTTCTCCATTTTCCTCATGGCAGTCAGTGCTGACCTCAAACTCTCCATTCTCTAGCAATTTCCTGTCTTCCGTATGGTTCTCAAAATCTGCAAATTTGGGGTCGTCTTCATCTTTTTTTAAATTATTGACTTTCCTTTTCTTAATAATTCCTTTACCCCACTGCGACCGCCGCCTTGATTTTCTCCGAACCCGAACTGTTTTATAAGAGGAAAAAAAAAGCTATGTAGAACTTGGAATATAATACTTGTTTTACAAATGTTTATTAGCTAGGACCCAAAAGAAAGTAAACCCATACTCATGCAACACACAAACAAAAACTACTTCGCCCTTGACATTTGTGCTGATTAATCCTCACAATTTGCAGCTGGGAGGGATATGAAATCAGAAAATGAATATTCTTTTTAAAAAATTTATTTCCTGTATAAGTTTACTCAGCATTAATATTTTTTATTACCCTAGAGTCTAATTCTACTTTATAGCTGTTCCTAATTCTCAGCATCCAGGGGCCAGGCATACAATACACACACTTAGGAAACGACCACATTGCTAGGCTGCCCGGAAGGCTTGGGTCCACAGCTCTGGTTTTCCACTAGGAAGGTAGGTGTTTTGCCAGCTAGATCACCCAAAAGATAGCTCCTAAACTATGAAAGGAAATGAAGGCATGTCAAGTGTAGGAAGACAGAATAGTTACCGGTAGCCCCACTAGGAAATCGTTACTGTCTCTCCTTCCAGAGGAAGGAATCACTCATAGTAAGCATGGTCATGGACAAAAACCCTATAAAGGTTATATGGACGACTGGTTAACCAACCGTTAGCCTCTTCTAGCACAAACAACTCACCAAGCAGCATCAATTTCTTGCAAAGTAGTTAATTGGGAGTACATGAGAAAATTAAGTCCTCTGTTATCAAGACAGCAACAATAACAGCATTAACAAAACACTAAAAATAAATTACTTAGTGAGTTAAGTGTAAAGGGAGACCTTAAAAAGTTATAAGAATTATACTCTTAGATACTAGGACCTATCATCAGCTTTCTGAGTAAGGAGCTGGAGCTTTCAGGTGACAACAGACCCAGGGTATTTAATTTCCTGTATGTGTACCAAAGGTAGTCAGGCAAGGCTACCCAGTTGTTTCTTCAATAAACAAGAAGTTAACTTTTATTTTGCTATTTGGGATTCTTGCATAAAGACAACGTAAACCCAAAAATTATTAAACCAAACCACTTAAGCTAGAGCCTTACCACTTCTGGTATCTAACCCTAAATCCTAAATACTAGTTTACATCTAACCCCATCACCAAGGAGCCATAGTGAGCCTACACGAAAGAGGAGAACTGCCTTGTAGGGGTTTCAAGGCTGCAATCTTTACAGAAGCAGACTGCCACATCTTTTTCCTGCCGAGTGGCTAGTGGGTTCAAACCTCTGACTTTTCAGTTAGCAGGCCAGTGCTTAACCACTGTACCACCAGGACCTCTTTAGTTTACATCAAAGAGTGAAAATCATCCCCCCCTTTTTTTGAGACTATGAAAGTAATAAGTAGTCAAGTCGAGCTTAATTTAAAAAGGCAATATATATTTTTAATATGTCAAAACTGAAAAACTCCCTAGGCAATGACATTTTTAAAATAAAATACAGTAAAACCTGCAAAAGCCAGAACCTATGTAAGGTGGAAAACTGTCAGAGAAGGAAAATGCAAATATTTTCCACTAAAACAAGCAATAGAAAAGTAGTAAGATTGCACCCTGTTGAAGGTAGAAAACTTGCGAGGCCAAGAAAAACAAGGCAGACCTGTAGAATTCCAGCTTTCACAGGTTTCACTGTGTAAGTATGAGATCACTAAGTATAAATTCTTTGATCCATAGTTTAAAATTTGCTTTTTAAGTAATCAGTCCATTAGCTTCCCGTGGCATTTCCTTATCTGTGCATCAGACAGAAGGGAATATGGTTTCATGACAATCCTTGTTTCTTATACTCATACCTGCTTAAGATGAAGGTGTAATCTATCAACAGTATATAGTGTGTTTACAAACTTCTTTCATTTTTTCTTCTTTAACCCCTACTGAGTCTCCATGAAGACATCAAGTTATTCAAAAGATATGGGCAAATTTCATTATAAATATTACTCTTTCTTATTTAAGAAAATGTCTACCTTTTAAAGGTTTCTGAAATCAATTCCAAAATTCAAGTTATTAAGTCAATCTGGCTTGAAATATATTTTCTTTCAAAATGGTATTATCATTGGAACTATCTTTTCATTCTTTTTTCCTCTATTCATTTCTATTTTTACAATTTTCAGTTATAGGGTAATTAGCATAGAAAAACAATTTCTTATTGTCTATTATTAAAAGCTGGACACAGGGTTAGGAGATGGGCATTTATAAGCACTCCATTAACTATATGAAAAACTAATCTAGTCCACATTAAAGATTAAAGAAAAATATTCAGCTTGCTCTGTCTAAAAAGTAGAGCTGTTAGGATTTTAATGTCTGACAAGTTACTCCTAAAATTGTGACCTTACTTATTCTCTAACCATGCAACCCAGGTATGAGAGCTTCCCTTTTTCTTTCCTCACTAGGCCACCTAACTCTAGAACAAGAAGAGGTTGAACTCTGCTCAATTAAGAGCCAGATCAATTACTCTACACGTAGTATACCAAGCAAGGGGCAGGAGCCCTACTGAAGCAAGATTACCTCTAGTGTTTTCATTCTGGCTAATAACAGAGAAAATATTTTATTCTTTGGGAGCCAGAACTGAATTTTCCCCCTCATTACATTCTTAGCGCTAACTAAAAAAAAAAAAAAAAAACTCATTCCCATCGAGCCGATTCTGACTCCCAGTGACTCTATAGGGCAGAGTAGAACTGCCCCACAGGGTTTCCAAGGAGCAGCTGGTAGATTCAAAATACCAACCTTTTGGTTAGCAACTGAGCTCTGAACCACTGTGACACCAGGCCTCCATTGCTAATAGTATAATTTTGGCAAAATAACAGAAACTGGTCATATAGGCTCCATGAAGAGCAGGGATTTTTGTTTGTTTTATTCTGCTCTATCTCCACAGCACCTGGCATATGGCAGGAGTACATGTTTGTAGAACTCATCTTTAATATACCACTTCCTTTTTCAGAGGTGCTCAGTGAGAAAAGCCCATTTAAGGGTACAATCTTTAGAGTCAGTTTTTATGGCACCACGGAACTTGTTTCTAAAATTAAGGAAAGCAACTCTCCCTCAGGGACATTTAGATTTATGATTTAAGTAAACTCATGCAAAAGAGACAATTAATGTGTCACATATGCCATCTACTGGTAAGAGAAAACAAAATTCACACTTCCAGGTTAAAAGAACGTGTTTAATATTTAAAGGAATTTAAGCCTCTTAAAGCCAATATTCTGTAACTATATGTATGAAGTGCAGAGTATGTAAAAGATTTCCAGGTTTAAATTAGTGCTATGTTACATAATTCAGGTGATGATCTGATGTACAACCAGGCCAAACCCGTTCCCGCTGAGTCAGTTCCAATTCCCAGAGACCCTATAGGACTGAGCAAAACTGCCCCACAGGATTTTCAAAGCTGTAAATCTTTACAGAAGCAGGCTGACGCATCTTTCTCCCGAGGAGCGGCTGGTGGGTTCAAACTACCAACTATTCAGTTCATAGTGGAGCACGTAATCACTACACCACCAGAGTTTCTTACAACTAGGCCAAACAGTTTTAGTGGGTTTGATGGCAAACAAATGCTTCATTAAGTCTTCAAACTTTCTCATATATGAATGTCACTTACCAGAAAGAGGTCAAGTTAAAAAGAAAGTGAGTATGGTTCTTTTACACAAGTTCATTACCACTGGTGAGAGGACATATTCAGGCCAGCTTTATTGACAGCTGGAGCAATATTATTACCTGTATATCAAAAGAACAGCACGTCTTCTTCCAAGGAAAGCTATCTTCCGTTAAACAGAAGGACTGTATTAGGAAGATGCTGTGTTTATTAGCATTTGTCTTTTAGAAATTTATAGATCAACATGAATGAAGAAAATCTAGAACACTGAATTTTCCCTCTCTAAATCTGTCTTGCTTAAACAAAACTATACAAAGAAAGCAGGGCAGATTTTTAAAATTGAACACAAAATATCCTCACAGAAAAATCAACTTTTTGCTGCAAAATCAACCACTCCCACAGCAGGACTCTCTATTTCCCACCGTAACGAGAACATTCTGCACAGTGTGAAGCTGGGGCGGGGGCGTAGGGGAGGCAGCGGATAAAAAGTCTACTGCCTCCACATCCCTATCCGAAATCCAAAGTTTCAACCTGAAAATATTCAAATCGAGTTCAGTTATAACTGCACTGTAAGGGGATAAAATATAGCAAACAAGGTAAAGAAATGTATTTCAGATTCAGCATCTTACCCCACAATCCCTTCACTTCTGAAAAGATAAAAAAGAGCTATGGGAAAACAGCAGCACTTTGGTTTGTGTACCCAATTCCTAACAAATCTGCATAATTCTCCTCAGTTCCCACAACGGATAACGTGATCTCAAATACTCACACGCACATTTATTTGCGGAGTTGTGCCAGACATCCGTTGGATTTCTTTGTTTGTGCCGAAATGCCTCTTCAACTCTAGTTTCTGTCTTCCGAGCTCCGGTACCATGAGGATTTATTTGTTCTGCTGTTACTGATAAGCCTGCGAGCAGAAGATAAGCAATACCTATTTAAATATTCCTAGCTACATAAACCAACAAGGTTTAAAAAAAAAGTCTAAAATACAGAACTGAGTTTTAAAGTCATTAATTATACTTGGATGGTTCACAATTCTGATGGAAATAGTGTCTTTTGTTTTAAGATAGTAAAAAAAAAAAAATCTAGATATAAAATTCTAAGAATAAAATAACCCAGCAGGCTATGCTTACATTTAATCCCCAAGTGGGCCCTATTTTTACTAATTTTAATTCTTAAAGGGAACCATTTCACATTATTATGACTGTGGGACAACAAGATTACATATTATATAAAAGTCATGATTCCTGCCACCTTAGAATGTGTAAGTGTTTACTGGCCACTAACCTCTGCTCACATGAACTGTTTACATCTGCTATTACTCAGCTGCCTGTCACACCAAACTGCAGTAAGTTTGGTTTTCCTGGATTGATCTTAAGAGTAACCATTCCATCTCAGCTTCTTCACTAAATTCCTTTTGTCTATGTGGTCACTGAACACTGATGTTTCTTGTCAGGGCTCTCTCTGGAAACTCTTTTCTCCTTACTCTAGGCTAGACACTCTCCCATGATGCATCATTTATACCTTCAGATTCCCCTACCATTATATAATAACTTTTAAATCTGTATCTTTAGCTCAAACATCTCTTAAGCTTCTGACCCATACATATATCCAACTGCCTACTTGATATCTCCAATTGGATATCCTAAAAATAGGTCAAATTAAAGTTACTCGTTTATATTTCTCTACCAAAAAAAAAAAAAACTGCCCATCCTTACATATCCCCTATGTGGACTGGTGGTATTAAAAATTAGCATCTACTAAATCATTCAACCAGTAATCTGTCAGCCAATTTTGACTTTTCCTTTTTTTCACATTGCCCTCCATCCCTACAGCTACATCTCTTTTATATTAATCCTTTCTAGCTCCAGTCCCATTTCACTAATTAACTCTGACTACTACAATGACTTTCCTCCCCTCAGCAGCTTTATAGTTTAGATAACATAAAAATCACCCATTTTAAGCATATGATAATTTTTAGTAAATTTACGAAGGCATGCAATCAGGACAGCAATCCAATTTTAGAACATAGCCCCAGGCAACCACCAACCTATGTTTTGTATCTATAGATCTGCCTTTCCTGGGCACTTCATGTAAATGGAATCTAACAGTATGTAGTCTCTTGTGACTGGCTTTTTTCACTTAGCATAATATTTTTGAAGTAAATCCTTATCGTAACATGTATCAGTACCCTGTTCCTTTTTACTGCTGAATAACATGCCAATGCATAGATACACCATGTTTTGTTTATCCAGTTGATAGACATTTGGGTTGTTGCCAATTTTTGGTTATTAAGAATAATGCTGCTATCAACATTCATCTACAAGTCTTTGTGTGGGCATATGTTTTCATTTCTCTTAGGTAGATTTCTAGGAATAGAATTGCTGGGTGGTACAGTAAATCCATGTTTAACTTTTTAGAAACTGCCAAAGTGTCTTCCAAATAGGCTCCACCAGCTTCCTAACCAGTCTTTATCTTCCAGCCCTGCCAGGCTGAGACCATGCTATGTGCTGCTGCCAAAGCAATCTGACCAACTCACTCGACTGCTTAAAGTCCTCCAATAACTCCTACTAACTGTGATAATGGTTCTGAAAGTTCATAAAAACCACCTAAATATTTTGATAAGATGCAGATTCCTTGGCCTTACTCTCAGAGAATCTGATTTACTAGGTCTATACTGATATGGGTAATAGGCACACACATTTTGGAAAACACTGAACTACAGGATAAAGTCCAAGTTCCTTAGCATGGCATTCAAATATTTTTTGAAAACCTGTTATATACAAGACACGGTTCCAAAGATTGGAGTACAGTTATGAATAAGGAGACAGACCGAAAAAAAAAAAAAAAAAGTCAATCAAATGCTAAGTGCTGTGAGGACCACAGCCAGCTTTACATTAGCTGGTTAGGGAAGAGCTCTCTGAGGATGTAGAAGAAAAGTTTCTCCATAATTTTGATGTCCTGGCCCCAGCTCACCTCTTGAGTCCTATCTACCACCATTCCGTATACCTTTAGCAATGCTAATTTACAGTTCTTCCAATAAACCAAGCTACTTCACACCTTTGTGCCTTATTACACGCCTTTATTTCTTCTGCTGGCAATACCGCCTCCATCCCTGTCATTGTCTCCCTTCCTCTAGCCCACTAGGTAGAATGCTCCTATATTCAACGTCCAAAAGCTAAATTTCTGTTACTAATGTGTATCATGTAAATTATTAAAAACTTTACCTCTGTGAAGAGCCCCTGGGTGACGCAAATGGTTAGGTGCTCGATTACTGGTACAAATGTTGTATTCAAAATGTTGTATTCCCAACTGGGAGATGTCTCCTCTCTGTGCTCTCAATGTGCTTCAACCAGTGCATACATCTCACTGGACTTGATTTGTTTTATATTTCTCTCTTTTAATAAAGTGTGAATTCCTCAAGGGCAGGGTTTATTGTTCATTGAATGAACAAACCACATTTGCAATTCTGTGTTTATAATAACAAAACTCCAAATAAAACTTCAATGGGGAAAAAAACAGATGTAAAAGTATATCTAAATCTTTAAGAACAGAAATCAATAATTAACAAAAATATACTCTTGCACCAGAAGTTTCCCTAAGAAACACTTTACTTCTCTTATTTGCACTGTCATTAGAACTTTCAGAGAAGTAGGTGTTGTTATTATTTGCCGTTGAGTTGATTCCCATTCATGGTGACTCAATGTGGGCAGAGTGGAACTGTCCCTCGGGGAGCCTCTGGGTGGGCTCCAGCTGCCAACCTTTCTACTAGTAGTTGAGCTCCTAACCATTTGCATCACCCAGGCGCTCGTCACAGAAGTGAAGTTTTTTAAAATCTTTGGGAATTTACATGATACACATTAGTAACAGAAATTAAGTAAGGTTGTGCCTCAAAATATCTCTATATGTTATTTTCATCATACCAGCAACCCTAATGAAACACCATTCGGTGGTTAAGCCTGAAAACAACAAACTAGGCTTCACTGGCAAGTTCATTTCTATAACTTACCTCTCTTCATTCTAGCTTCCTTAATTTCTTCACAGAGTTTATTGAATTCTGGATCTAATTCAGCGGCAATGATGGCATGTGCAGTGTCCTTCAGAGTACAAGCCCTGTGCCTTATTATCTTATCTGTTAAAAAAGATGGTATACATTTATTACAGATACAAATGAGATAACGTCAACAAAGACCATCTTAAAAATAGAAGTAAAAGAATATAAACATGCAAATATAGAACTGTAAAAAGTATTTCTAGGAACCCAGGGCAGAAATGAGGAGAGTACTGACACACAGTAGGGAATGAAACCAAGGCCACAAAACACTTTATATACAAACTACTGAATGGGAATCTAATTCGCTCTGTAAATTTTCACCTAATGCACACACACACACACACACACACGAAATCAAAGTAGCTTATTTTGCAATAGTATCAAGAAAGAATTCAAAGTCACAAAATAACATCTGCTTTCTCCTCTCTAATAAAGGCAAAAAGAATAGACAAAGATAAAGAGATATTTCCAGTTTTCTAATTAGAAGGTCATAATAGTTCATTGTAGAAATCTCAGAAAAATGCGCATGGACGACTCAAAGACAATCACTGGTATGTTTCCTTTCAATACATTTTCTCCAAACTTTCATTCAACAAACACAGTGTCCAGCGTACCAGGAACTGAGCCAGCTTTACAGTAGCAAACAAGACAACATGGTCCCAACTTTCAAGGAGCTTTTCAGCCTAGTACAGGGAAGATGTATTAAATAATCTCTCATATACACATACAAACACTACCCCTCCTACTCCCCATTCACTAGGACAAAAAAAATCCTGAAAACAGTGATTACAAAAACTATAGGGTACTGGGAAACCCTGGAGGCATAGTGGTTAAGAGTTCAGCTGCTAACCAAGAGGTTTGCAGTTTGAATCCACCAGGCGCTCCTTGGCAACTTTATGGGGCAGTTCTACTCTGTCCAAAAGGATTGCTATGAGTTGGACTTAACTCGACCACAACAGTTTTCTCTTTTTTTTCAAATAGGGTATTGAGATGGGTGCCAATTTAGACTGGGCAAGTCAGAAAATGGGCTCTCTGAAGGAGAAGTGGCATTTGAGACTTGAAGCACACATTCGAGTAGCCACTGAAACAGCAGGGAAAATACCCATGGAGGCTCAGGAGACACCATGTAAGAAATAAGCCCTAGAATAAAAAGAGCTGAGAGATTTCAAGAAACTAAAAGGTGGCTCATGTGGTTAAAACTCAATAAGCAAGAAGTAAACAGGAACCAAGTCATATGAAAAGAATTTTAGATCATATTCTAAGAGCAATGAGAAGTGAAGATGTACGCAGGGAAATGACAGGATTCAAATTAATGTCTTTAAAAGATCACTGTGACTGTCATCTGGAAACTTGATTGGCGGGGAGCTCAAGAATAAAACCAGGAAGCACAATCAGAGCCTCGTTTTTTTTTTTTTTTTCATGAGAGAGGACAGTGACTTGAACTGGGATGGTGGTAGTGAGGGAAGAGAGTATTACCGATCTGAAATGTGTTCTAAATGGCATGACTTGGTGTTGAAGTAGATGTGGGGGTGAGGTAAGTGTTAAAGATGACTCCCTAGCTTCTTGCATGAAAAATGGGTAGGTGGAAGTACCGTTTATGAATCTGTAAAAAAATGAGAGAATAGAGGGAGAAGGAGGAAAAGAAGTTAGAAATCAAGAGTTTAGTTTTGGGCATTTCGACCCTGAGATGCCTACAAAATACTGAAATGAAGATATCATATACGCAAATGAATATGGGTCTCAACAATTCTCTTTATGACTTAAAAAAATGTAATTTTGTAATCTGCATTTATTATTGAACACACTGTACTTCCCTAAGTCCCCCACATGTCTATCAGTTTGTCGTACTGTGGGGGCTTGTGTGTTGCTGTGATGCTGGAAGCTATGCCACCGGTACTCAGATACAAGCAGGGTCCCCCATGGAGGACAGGTTTCAGCTGAGCTTCCAGACTAAGACAGACTAGGAAGAAGGATCCGGCAGTCTACTTCTGAAAATCATTAGCCAGTGAAAACCTTATGAACAGCCGCGGAACATTGTCTGATATAGTGCTGGAAGATGAGCCCCCAGGTTGGAAGGCACTCAAAAGATGACTAGGGAAGAGCTGCCTCCTCAAAGTAGAAAGTAGAGTTGACCTTAATGACGTGGATGGAGTAAAGCTTTCGGGACCTTCATTCGCTGATGTGGCGCAACTCAAAAGAAGAAGAAACAGCTGCAAAGAGCCATTAATAATCAGAACCTAGAATGTACGAAGTATGAATCTAGGAAAATCAGAAATCGTCAAAAATGAAATGGAATGCATAAACATCGATATCCTAGGCATTAGTGAGCTGAAATGGACTGGTATTGGCCATTTTGAATCGGACAACCATATAGTCTACTATGCTGGGAATGACAACTTGAAGAGGAACACTGTTGCATTCATCTTCAAAAAGAACATTTCAAGATCCTGAAGTACAATGCTGTCAGTGATAGGATACTATCCGTAAGCCTACAAGGCAGACCAGTGAATATGACTATTATTCACAAATTCAAGCACCAACCGCTAGGGCCAAAGATGAAGAAATAGAAGATTTTTATCAGCTGCTGCAGTCTGAAATTGATCAAACATGCAATCAAGATGCATTGATAATTACTGACAATTGGAATGTGAAAGTTGGAAACAAAGAAGAAGGATCAGCAGTTGGAAAATATAGCCTTGGTGATAGAAACAATGCCAGAGATTGAATGATAGAATTGTGCAAGACCAATGACTTCTTCACTGCAAATACCGTCTTTCACCAACATAAATGGCGACTATACACATGCACCTCGTCAGATGGAACACACAGAAATCAAACTGACTACATCTGTGGAAAGAGACGATGAAAAAGCTCAGTATCATCAGTCAGAACAAGACCAGGGGCTGACTGTGGAACAGACCATCAATTGCTCCTATGCAAGTTCAAGCTGAAACTAAAGAAAATCAGAGCAGGTCCAGGAGAGCCAAAATATGACCTTGAGTACAGCCCACCTGAATTTAGAGACCATCTGAAGAACAGATTTGATGAATTGAACACTAGTGACTGAAGACCAGACAAGTTGTGGAACGACATCAAGGACATCATCCATGAAGAAAGCAAGAGGTCACTGAAAAGACAGGAAAGAAAGAAAAGTCCAAGATGGATGTCAAAGGAGACTCTGAAACTTGCTCTCAAACGTCAAGCAGCTAAAGCAAAAGGAAAAATTGATGAAGTAGAACTGAACAGAAGATTTCAAAGGGTGTCTTGAGAAGATAAAGTCAAGTATTATAATGACATGTGTGAAGAGCTGGAGATGGAAAACCAAAAGGGAAGAACATGCTCGGCGTTTCTCAAGCTGAAAGAACTGAAGAAAAAATTCAAGCCTCGAATTGCAATAGCGAAGGATTCTATGGGAAAATATTAAACGATACGGGAAGCATCAAAAGCAGATGGAAGGAATACACAGAGTCATGATACCAAAAAGAATTAGTTGATGTTCAACCATTTCAAGAGGTGGCATATGATCAGGAACCAATGGTACTGAAGGAAGAAGCCTAAGCTGCTCTGAAGGCATTGGTGAAAAACAAGGCTCCAGGAATTGATGGAATATCAGTTGAGATGTTTCAATAAGCAGACGCAGTGCTGGAGGTGCTCACTCATCTATGCCAAGAAATATGGAAGACAGCTGACTGGAAGAGATCCATATTTATGACTATTCCCAAGAAAGGTGATCCAGCCGAATGTGGAAATTATAGAACAATATCATTAATATCACATGCAAGCAAAATTTTGCTCAAGATCATTCAAAAACGGCTGCAGCAGTATATTGACAGGGAACTGCCAGAAATTCAGGCCCGTTTCAGAAGAGGACGTGGAACCAGGGATATCACTGCTGATGTCAGATGAATCCTGGCTGAAAGCAGAGAATACCAGAAGGATGTTTACCTGTGTTTTATTGACTATGCAAAGGCATTCGACTGTGTAGACCATAACAAATTATGGATAACATTGCAAAGAATGGGAATTTCAGAACACTTAATTGCGTTCATGAAGAACCTTTACATAGATCAAGAGGCCCTTGTTCAGACAGAACAAGGGGATACTGATTGGTTTAAAGTCAGGAAAGGTGTATGGCAAGGTTGTATTCTTTCACCATACCTATCCAATCTGTATGCTGAGCAATATATATGAGAAGCTGGACTATATGAAGAAGAATGGGGCATCAGGATTGGAGGAAGACTCATTAACAACCTGCGTTATCCACACGACACAACCTCGTTTGCTGAAAGTGAAGAGGACTTGAAGCACTTACTAGTGAAGATCAAAGACCACAGCCTTCAGTATGGATTGCACCTCAACATAAAGAAAACAAAAATCCTCACAACTGGACCAAAGAGCAACATCATGATAAATGGAGAAAAGATTGAAGTTGTCAAGGATTTCATTTTACTTGGATCCACAATCAACAGCCATGAAAGCAGTACTCAAGAAATCAAAAGACGCATTGCATTGGGTAAATCTGCTGCAAAGGGCCTCTTTAAAGTGTTGAAGAGCAAAGATGTCACCTTAAAGACGAAGGTGCACCTGACCCAAGCCATGGTATATTCAATTGCATCATATGCATGTGAAAGCTGGACAACGAATAAGGAAGACCAAAGAAGAATTGATGTCTTTGAATTGTGGTGCTGGTGAAGAATATTGAACATACCATGGACTGCCAAAAGAACAAACAAATCTGTCTTCGAAGAAGTACAACCAGAATGCTCCTTAGAAGCAAGGATGGTGAGACTGTATCTTACATTGGACATGTTGTCAGGAGGCATCAGTCCCTGGAGAAGGACATCATGCTTGGCAGAGTACAGGGTCAGCGGACAAGAGGAAGACCCTCAACAAGATGGATTGACACAGTGGCTGCAACAATGAGCTCAAGCATAACAATGATTGTAAGGATGGCTCAGGATGGGGCAGTGTTTCGTTCCGCTGTGCACAGGGTCACTATGAGTCGGAACTGACTCGACGGCACCTAACAACAACAACTTCCCTTAGTATGTTTTGAAAAAGGATCTATTGAAGTAGACTTGGTATCTAATAAATTATACATATTGGAAATATAAAATTTTTTGTTTGTATATATGAACACAACTGTAGCATCAGTATAATAAAGATTATGAACATATCCATCATCACCAAAAGCTTCTTTGTGCCCCTCCCTTCTAATACTCTCCACAACCTTCTGCTCCCAGGCAACAACTGGTGTGCTTTCTGTTACTACAGATTAGTTCAGATTTTCTGGAATTATATATAAATGGAATCATACAGTATGAATTCCTTTTTTGGTCTAGATTATTTCATTCAGCATAATTATTTTTGAGAATCATCCCTACTGTTGCATGTATCAATACTTCAGTCCTTTTTATTGCTGAGTAGTATCCCATTATATGGCTATAATATAATTTGTTTAGGCATTCACATGTTGGTAAACATCAGGGACGTTTCCAGGTTTTGACTACTATAAACAAAGCTGCAATAAACATTCATGAACAAATCTCTGTATGGACATATGCTTTCATTTCTCTTGGGTTAATACCTAGTAGTATTGCTGGGTTATATGACAGGTGTATGTTTAACATTTTAAGAAACTGCCTGTTTTCCAAAGTGGTTATGATCATTTTATATTCCTACCAGCAATGTATCAGAGTTCCAGTTCCTCCACATCCTTATCAACATTTGGTGTGGTCAGTCTTTCCAATTTTAGACATTCCAATAGGGGTTTAGTAGTATTTCAATGTGGTTTTAATTTGTATTTCAAATAAAAATTAATGAGGTTGAATATCTTTTTATGTGCTTATTTGCCCTCTTAATATTTTCTTTGGTGAAGTACCGTCAAATCTTATGACTATTTTTTATTCTTTTGATTGTGGTAAAATACACAAAGTTTCCTTTTTAACCATTTATAAGTGTACAATTCAGTGACATTAATTTTTTTTGCCATCTTGTGCCATCACCACTACCCATTTCCAAAAGTTTTACATCATCCCAAACAGAAACTCAGTATGACTTCAGCAATAACTCCCATTCTCTCCTCCTCCAAGTCCCTTGAAACTACTCAACTTCTGTCTGTATGCATTTGCCTAATCTATATATTTCATACAAGTGGGATCAGACCATATTTGTCCTTTTCTGTCTGGCTTATTTCACTTAGCAAAATGATTTCAAGGTTCATCCATATTTCAACAGGTTATCAGGGCTTCATTTCTCTTTATGGCTGAGTAATAGTTCATTGTATGTATGTACCACATTTTGTTGATCCATTCATTTGTTGATAGACATTAAGGCTATTTCCACCATTTGGCTATTGTGAATAGTACTATAATGAACACTGGTGTACAGTTTCTGTTTACTTGCCTGCTTTCAATTCTTTCGGGTTTATATGTAGGATTGGGATTGCTGGGTCATATGGTAGCCAAACTGTTTTCCACAGCTGCTGTACCATTTTGCATTCCCACCAGCAACAGATGAGGGCTCCAATTTCTCCTTATCAACATTTGTTGTTTTCTGTTTTGTTTTTTAATCTTAGCCATCCTAGAGGGGGTGAGTTTTTGTGGTTTTGATTTGTGTCTCCCCAGTGGTTAATGAAGGAGCCCTAGCAGCACAGTAGTTAAGTGCTTGGCTGCTAACTGAAAGGTTGGCAGTTTGAACCAGCCAGTTGCTCTGCTGCAGAAATATATGGCGGTCTGCTTCCGTAAAGATTACAGCCTTGGTAACCCAATGGGGCAGTTCTACTCTGTCCTATAGGGTCACTGTAAGTCAGAGTCAACTTGATAGGAACAGGTTAGGTTTTAGCTTTTTAATGGCTAATAACTTTGAGCTTCTTCTCCTGTGCTTGTTGGCCATTTGCATATACCCTGTGGTGAAATCTCTGTTGGAGTCCTTTGTTTATTTTTCGATTGGGTTTTTTTCTTTTTAAGTTGTTGGAGCTCTTTATATATTCTATATGTTAAATCCTTATCAGATATATGGTTTCCAAAGTTTTTTTTCCCAATCTTGTCGCTTCACTCTGTTGATAAAGTCCTTTAATGAAAAAAAGCCTTTAATTTTTATGACATTCCATTTATTTTTACTTATTTGTGCTGCTTATGCTTTTGGTGTCATATCTAAGAATCTACTGTTAAAAACTAGGTCATGAAAAAATACCCGTATGTTTTCTTCTAAAAGTTTTATGATTTTAGTTCTCACATTTAGGTCCTTGACCCATTTTGAATTAAGTGTTTTTATGTGGCGTGAGATATGGATTTAGTTTCATTATTAAACAGACTTCTTTTGCCATTAAATGGACTTAGCACCCTGGTCAAAAATTAGTTGACCACAGATGTATGATTTCTAGACTCTCAATTCTATTTCTTTGGTCTATATGTCTATTTTTAATACCAGTACCAGGTTGTTTTAATTACTGTGGCTTTACAGTATGTTTTGAAATCAGGAAATGTGAGTCTTCCTACTTTATTCTTCAAGATCAGTCTAGTTGTTTGGGGTCCCCTGCCATTCTATATAAATTTGAAGACTGGCTTTTCCATTTCTGCAAAGATTGTTGGGATTTTGATATCAATTGCATTGTATTTATAGATTGCTTTAACTGACATCTTAACAATATTAGCCCTACCAGTCCACGAAGACGGAGAATGTCCTTGCATTTATTTAGGTCCTCTTTAATTTCTTTTAGTAATGTTTTATAGTTTCCAGTGAAAACATCTTTCACTTTCCTGGTTAAATTTTATTCCATGGTCCTCTATTCTTTTAGAAGTTATTATTATAAATAGAATTGTTTCCTTAATTTCCTTTTCTACTTGCTCACTGGTGATATATAGAAACCTGACTGATTCCTTTGTGCTGATCTTATACCTGTCACTTCTTTTTTTGCATAGAGTTGTTCCAACACTGTCTGTTGGAAACACTACACTTTCTCTGCTGAACCACTTTTGCACCTCTGTCAAAAAGCAATTGACCACATATATGTGGGTTTTTTATTTCAGGACTCTATTCTATTCCACTGATCTATTTGTTGACCTTTATGCCAATACCACACGAGCTGGATTACTGTAACTCTATAATAGGTCTTGAAATAAAGTAGTAATAAGTCCTCCAATTCTGCTTTATTTTTCAAAGTTTTAACTATTCTAGGTCCTTTGCATTTCCATGGGAGTTCTACAATCAGCTTGTCAACTTCTGTGAAATGTCTGCTGGGGCTTTGATTTTGATTGTATTGAATCCATGGTTCAATTTGGGAAGAAATGACATCTTAACAAGACTCAAGTCTTCCAATTCATAAACACAACATCTCTTCATTTTCTTTAATTTTTCTTTTCAATGTTTTATACTTTTCAGGGTACAGGTTTTGCATATTCTATTTATCTACATTTCATATTTTGATACTATTGTATATAATATTGCTTCTTAGTCTACTGGCTGGAATACCCAGTATAATGTTGGACAGAAGTGTTGACAGGAAACATCTTTGCAATGTTACTCATTTTAGGGGGAAAGTATTTAGTCATTCATTATCAGGTATGATGTTAGCTATGGTTTTTTTTGCAGATGTGTATTTCTAGTTTGCTGACAGTTTTTAGTTAGAAATGAATGTTGAACGTTGTCAATGCTTTTCTATATCTGTGGAGATAATCACATCTTCTTCCTTAGTCTGTTAATATATTGAATTATACATGGATTCATTTTTAAGTATTAAACCACTCTTGCATTCCTGGAATAAACCCTACTTGATCACAATGTATTATGCTTTTAACATACTGTTGGATGTAATTTGCTAAAATTTTATGTTCATGAAGGATATTGGTCTGTAGTTATTTTTTCCCCTTGTAACAGTGTTATTTTGGTTTTCGTATCAGACTAAACCTGACTTTGTGGAACAGTTTAGGAAGAATTCTCTCCAATTTTCTGGAACAGTTTGTGTAGAACTGGTATTATTTCTTCGCTAAGTGCTTGATAAAATTAACCAGTGAAGCCTTCTGGGCCTAGAGTTTTCTTAGTGGAAAGATTCAAATTCAATTGCTTTAATAGATATAGAGCTATACACATTATTCATTGCTTCTTTTATGAGCTCTGGTATTTTGTGTCTTTCAAATAATTTGTCTACTTTACCTCAGTTGTAAAATTTACTAGCATAAAACTGTTAATAATATTCCCTTACTATTATTTCAATACCTGTAGAATGTCAGCTTTTTTCATTTCTATTATTGGTAATTTGTGTCTTCTCTCTCATTACTCTGACCAGTTCAGCCAGAAGTTTATCCATTATTGATCCAAGTTTTTATTTCATTAATTTTCTCTATTTTTTTATTTCAGTAATTCCTGTCAAATCTTTCCTTTTTTCTGCGTACTTTGAATTTCATTTGCCCTTCTTTCTCCAGTTTACTGAGAGCTGAGGTCACTGTTAAGAGACCTTTCTTCTTTCCTAATCATACTGTATTTTTACACAAGTAACGTGCACATTCTACTTTTGTTTGCCAGCTGAGCCCTCCTCCTGCAAAGTATTTTGATAAGTGCACTACGCTTATTTTTTTACAGCAACGTGTAAAAAAAATTGGCATAGCAGCACTTATGAAAATACCTCTCGGGAGGGGGATGCAGTTGGCAAACAAATGTAGAAGGCCTGTGTTATCTCATAAAAATATAGTAGATGTCTAGCGCTATAGTTTTCCCTAGCTACTGCTTTAGCTGCATTCCACAGATTTTTGACGTGCTTTTTTTATATTATTTTCATTTTATTTAGTTCAAACTACTTTGTAATTTCTTTTTTTTATTTTTTCCTGACCCAGAGGTTACTGAGAAGTATTTAGTTTCCAAATATTTGGGGGATTTTCCAGATAACTTTCTGTTATTGAATTCTAATTTAATTCCATTATGGTCAGAGAACTTACAGTGTATAACCTGAATCCTTTTATATTTAATAAGACTTGTTTTACGGCCCCATATATGGCCTACCTTGGAAAGTGTTCCAGTGCACTTGAAAAGAATATGCATACGTGCTGTTGTGCAGAGTGTTCTATAACGTCACTTAGGTAAAATGATTGGTAGTGGTATTCAAGTCTCTATATCTGTACTGATTTTCTTCCTACTGGCTCTATTATTGAAAGAGCGGTGCTGAAATCTCCAAGTTTAATTGCAACTTTGTCTAGTTGTCCTTGCAGTTCTATCAGTTTTTGCTTCATGAATTTTGAAGCTCTGTTATTAGGGGCATAAATGTTTAGAATCGTTATGTCTGCTTGATGATTATGAACTACTCTCTTTATCCCAGATAATATTTTTTAGTCTGAAATCTACTTTGTCTGATATTAATGAAACCACTCCAGCTTTCCTTTGATTGATACAACCATGATATATCTTTTTCCATGCTTTTCTTTTAACCTATTTGTAACTTTATATTCAAAGTTAGTTTCGTGTTGAGTCTTACTTTATTTTATCCAATCTGATGATCTGTCTTTACTTGGGGTGCTTATGTCAGGGGCCAGTGATTTCTTTTTCTGTAAAGGGTCAGAGAGTAAATATTTTAGGCTTCACAGGCCATAAATTCTGTGTTGCAAGTACATAACTGTCATATTAGTACAGAAGCAGCCATAGACAATAAGTTAAAAAAAAAAAAAGAGTGTGGCTGTGTTCCAATAAAAAACTTACCTTAAAAAACAGTCAGCCTGACTACACTTTGCTAACTTGTGGTTTAGACAATCTCATCTCTGGTTTAGACCATTTACTTTTAATGTGATTTATTGATATGGTTGCTATTTATTTTCCATTAATCCCATGTATTCTTTGTTACCTTTTCCCCACTTACATTAGACTGTGTGTGTTTTAAATGATTCCATTTTATCTCCTTTACTGATTTAGTAGCTTTCTTGGTTGTACTATTCCTGGCTATATGGAAATTTCAAAGACTACTCCTTTTCATGCTTTTAACTGGCTCTTTCTCTGGCCTTGAGCAGTAGTTTCCTGAGGTATATGGTGTTGATCAGCACTTAGCTGAAAACTGGAGAAGGACTGTCTGCAGATATCTGAGTGCTCTCTCTGTGAAGATTTCTTCTTTCTGGTACTCTGCCCAGAGTAGTCTAGCCAATTTGGTCTACCTGAGTTTTCCCTCCCCATGCTACAGTCTGGAAACTCTCCAAGCAAACATAGTGTTCAGCTTGTTTATTTCTCATCTTTTAGGATGACTGTCCTTCACTGCCTTACATTATTGTCTTAGAAACTATTGCTTCATATGTTTTGTTTAGGTTTTTTGTTTCAGGTTGGAGTGTAAATCCAGTCCTTTTTATTCCACCCTGGCAAAAGCAAAGGTCTCCCTATGCCTTTTAAATAGTTGAAAACCAAACTAATGGCTGTTTAACATTCTAAAGTGGGATATATCTTAATTTTTCAGAATTATTTCTCTATTGTTGGAAGTTTTAAATTGCTTTAAATTTTAGCTACTACAAATAAAAGCTACAATGAACATTCTTAGAAGTAGCTACACTGTTAAACTGATAATACAATATTTTTAGCCCACAGCATATCACACCTCTCTGCCACTGGCTTCCACCTCAGCCTGAGCAAAGAGGAACTAAAAAAGATGTTAGATTAAATGCTAAGTCATGTTTCTGGAATATTATCTTGTCCTCTAAAATAATTTTTTTTTTCTCTTTCTAAAGGACACCTATCATCCCCCATCTCACCCCCAATCAAAAGGTGAAAAGAACGAATGAATGAAGAAAAACAATTTCATAAAAATTCTCTACTGGCTTGAAGGACACGGAATTTATTCTAAAGAGCACCTGCATTTGATGGGGGAAAAAAGCTTTTTCATGTGTCTATCATAGTTCTTTTTAGTCATTCTTAGCTTAGAACAGTATCTAAGAATATACACAGTACAGGATCATAAACTTAAAGACCATTAAAACTAAAAAGGACATACATGATTATTCTTGGTCCTTAAACTTTTTTTGAGGGGCAGGGGAGTCAGTACGAATCCTTTTAGGAATGTGATGAAAGTAGAAAAATACACATGCATTTTGTATATGGCTGTTCAGACTCTCACAAACCCCAAACTTAAAACCCTTGCTCTAATAATTGTGCTTGAATAAAAGGTACATATTTACCAGCTCTTTTTACTTTGTCTTATACTTTAACATCTCACGGTTCTCCAAATCTAAGAAATTTGCAAGTAACATAAGCATGGCGAAAAAAACACACATTGGCTTTGAAGCTAAGACATCTCAATTCACTCAGTTGTGCCATTAACATTTGTGGTTCTGTAGATATTATTACCACCTTTGCCTTCAGCAAAAATAACGGCTACTTAGGACATACTGATGAATAATCTGTAATGTAATAGGATCACTACTTTTATGGAAGTAGCAACTATTTCAATGTGTATTTTTTGTATTTTGCGTGAGCTTTTATTCTCTAAGTCACTATTAAAAGAAAAAACAGAAGTACATTAGCCATTTTTTTAGTAAGGTTATTAGAAAGATAAACAATATTTTTTAAAAAATTTTACAGCATGCTTTTCCCCACAATTATTTCATAAATAAGAAATATTACTGTATTGTCTGGTTCAGATCACATTTACACATTAATTCATATTTCTACATAAAGCTATTATCTCTCCATTTAAAAATTTCTGTGTAATCTGCAACTTCTTAAGTTAGTATCTGACAAGAGAACAAGGGATACAATTTACTCACTGGCCATATTTATTAAGAACGTGCTCCACATAAGATGCCTACACAGATCCTGTTCTCAATCAGCTTAGGCTCTAAAACAAGGGATAAAAACCAAAAACCAAACCACTGTCGTCGAGTCGATTCCGACTCCGAGTGACTCTGTAGATATGTAAACAAAATAACTACTTCAGGCAAAAAAAAAAAAAAAAAAGCTTTAATAAATGCCTCAGAAAACTTACATAATGCTATGAGATTCAGAGAAGGGATTGCTTATAATTGAAGGAAAATGAGAAAAACTTTCATAATAGCATTTAATATTCCTTGAAAGATAAGTGGGATTTTTTTTTTTTTAAATTTTTAAAACTATACACTTTAAAACTGTAGACTTTCTTGGTTCTAAATTATACTTCAGTAAAACTTATTTAAAAAGAAGAAATATACACTCTCTCAGTAGAGGAAATATATTTAACAAACGTACTAAAACAGCAAGGCTCAGACCTATAATGAGAATTTTTCCTAACGCTTCCTCCTGGTCTCCTCCTCTCTCTTCTCATTCTATATCTGCCTACGGATTGCATTCACTCCTATACACTGATGACTCCCAACCATATCACCTGCCCAAACCACAAAAACAAACCAGTTGCCTTCAAGTCAATTCTGACTCATGATGATCCCATGTATTTCAGAGTTGAACTGTGCACAGGGTTTTCAATGGCTGTGATCTTTCAGAAATAGATGACCCAGGCTTTTTTCTGAGGCGCCTCTGAGTGAATTCAAATCACCAGCTTTTCAGTTAGAAGTCAAGTACTCAACCATTTGCGTCACCCAGGGACTCCTTGTCTCTTGCCCAAACGTCTCCTAATCCCCAGAACCACATATTCAACTATTATACAATGACTCCGTTTTATCTGGATGTTAATGTCCAAAATTAAGTTTAGCATCCTAACACAAATCTATTCATCCATCTATTTACTTTCTCAGATTCCCTAATATCCAGACCAAAAACTCAGGAGCCATTCTACATTTATGTCAGTCATATCTAATTGGTTGATCACTAAGCCTTTCATATTTTACCTCTTTTGCTGCCATTACAAGAGAATCTTAACTAGCCTCCCAACCTTCACCTCACCATTCCCATGACCTCTACACTAAAATTGATACTACTCATAACACTATACTCTTAAAACACAAATCAAATCAAATTGTATCACTTTCTGTCTTAAAACTGTCCGATGGCACCTTAACATCTAAGAATTAACTCTAAGGTCCTCTACGGTCCTTACAAAGATCAGAAACTTACTATGATCTTTATTTTTCTGTAGGACTCCCCCATTAAGTAGACTTTAAACATCTCACAGAGCCCAGGCCTGTGTCTTATTCATCTGTATCTCTCTAGCAGTGAACATCATGATTTATACATGCAGAATTTTTAATAAATAGAGGCTTAGGAAATGATGAACCAGTGAGTGGGGCGGTGGCAGAACTTCCCTCCACTGCTCTACAAGCACACTATTCTTTGCACACTACTTGCCTCAGCCTAGAAGGAATACCCTTCCCAATCTTGCTCATTTCCAGGTCATATCTTCTCCTTTGTGCTCATTCACGCTGTGCACATGTTTTTAACATAAACCTTAAGACACTGCACCATAGGCATCTGCTGCCACCTCAAGACAAAATTCATTATTGCTACCTCTATACTAATTCCTGTTACCGCAATAAGCAATTATTCAGTAAGTATTTCTGTCATCTCTACTAACAATGAGTTTCTGACAGTAGGGACTATCACTTATTTACCTTTGTGTGTGTGTATATATATATATATATGTATATGCCTATCACGTATTAGTTATCCAATACGTATTACTGGTTTGAATATCTGTCTCAAGAGGCAGGGATGCCATAGTCATCTTTGTATTTTCAGCACTCAGCTTTGTAATTAACTAGCACATGACACTCATAAATACCAAGAGAAGTAAGAACAGGTTTGGCTGAAGCACAGACTCATGAAATATAGCTATGGCAAATAAATGTAGGAGTGTATTAAAAGCAGACCACAGGGGGTTTCAGAAACTAAGGTGAATCCAGGGGCTAGATAGCAATCTATCAACTGATACAAAACAGACGATTTTGGAAAGACTACAAGATTAGGGCTGAAATTTCAGCAAAATTAACTAAATAATGGTATGTATATGGATGGGCTTTGGGTTTAGAGAGGATTCATGAATGGGGAACAGCGAAACATAATCAAAAATCTATGAGGTAAAAATTAGGATCATATATCTAACACTGGTCACATTTAGAAGACAAGTTAAATTTCTTCTGGCTCCATATTTAATTCCTGTCCACATCGTCCTCAAGGGGGAGAATCTGGGTAAACACTTAGGCAACATATCTAGCCTTCAAAATGCTGGCTTTTGCCTTCTATGTATATGCTATTTTTTTCCCCAAACGGCCAAGTGTTCTGCAAAACAGAATACCGTAAGCTTTCAAATACTCACGAGAGCTTGTAAAAGTAATACAACATTCACGTAATTTCCACTTACTACACAACAAACCATGAGGTTGTTTTTCTGATACATAACAAGTGGTTCTGTTGCTAAGAAAAAAAACAGGCCTCTTGCCTAAAGACTTGAAAAAATCTGAAAAGAGCTAAAATAATGCTTTTGAATTATATCATACTTTTTGCATCTAAAAAAGTGAAGGAGGAAAGTTATAAGTGCATCATGCTAACTATAACTGTGAGATAAAGCCATATTCTTTGATTATACAACTGAAATCTGGAGTAAAAGAAACACCAGAAACCATTGCTTCTTTCTTGAGCGAAATATTATTAAACAATGTGGTTATAATTAATTACTTAGGGGAAAAACCTAAAATGACCTTCTCAAGTGGCTTTCTCTAAGCAGTCAAATTCATTTCTACCAGTTCCCAGATCAGTTCCAAAACAGGATTAGATTTAAAATGTGATCCCAGGAAGGTAATAAGCAGAAAGTATAATAAAGCAAATATGCCCAGTAAGGAACAAATTTATGAAAAATTAAAGTACAATTTAAAATAATAATGAATAAAAATACCAACAGCTAACCTTTATGGAACACTTACCATGTCGAAGGCACTATGCTAAGGGTTTAACATATTAGGTTGAACCATATGAAAATGGTAATTTTCTCTTTTAAACCGCTTCAAAGAGAAGAACCAAACACCAAACCTGCTGCCGTCGAGTCAATTCCCACTCATAGCAAGCCTATTGGCAGAGGTGAACTGCCACGTAGGGTTTCCAAGGAGCATCTAGTAGATTCAAACTGCCCACCTTTTGGTTAGCAGTCAAGCTCTTAACCACAGTGCCACCAGGGCTCCCCAAAGAGAAGGGTACTATTATTATCACTATTTTGCAGATGAGAAAACTAAAACTTAGAAGCATTAACTTGACTGACATTAAAGAACTAGGAAGTGGCAGAACTCGGACTACAGCCCAGATCTAAATCCAAAGCCCAAGGTCTCAAATAACATACTACGGAGTTTCAGTAATCTCTCTATTTTGAAAAACAGGCTGAGGGTGTAGGTACACAAGTACTTTCATACATTCCTCAACGCCACTGTGTAGACACTTGTGCAGGCTGCACTTTTACACAGAACCCCAGCAATGGAGTCAAACGAGGCTGAAACCCAGCCCCATAGTACACTACCCTAACTACGGCCTTGTTGCAGGGTTGCATTCATACTGAAGAAGGGGATTCTTTCTCTCTCTCTCATGCAAAACTGTCATACTGGCTAACGGTGGCCCTGATGCTGCTGGTAGAAGTAAAAAGTGGTAAAATATTTTGTGAGAAGATTTTAATCACACACATTAAAACCCTTAAAAAGTTTTATATTCTTTGATGCAGAAATTTTACTTTAAGGAATTTATCCTAAGGAAATAATCAAGGACATACATAAAACTTATGCTATAAAGATATTTGTCATTGTTTACAATAGAGGAAAAACTAGAAAAATCTAATATGTCCAACAACAGGGTATTAGCTACCACAGTACATCTATATGATGAAAAAATGTGGCAGAAATATATTCTTTGCCTTGCAAAGTTTTTCACAAAATATTACATGAATGACAAAGTTTAAAAAATCACATTATATCATTTGTAATAAAAGGCAAACATCTTAATACAAAGCATAAGAACTATTAGATACCAATGCAGCAATGTAAAAATTTGGTTCTGCCTCTTAACTTGAAATTAGGATGTGTGTTTTACTGTGGTCTAAATTTAGGCAAAATATATCTGATTGAGCATGAAATTGAGAAATCCAGGTCATTCTAACATGTAGCCTGGGTTGAGAACCACTGTCCCAAAACACAGATGGCAAAGCACAAACAATACTCTAAATATCTTAGATAAGAGAAACTTAAACAAGTTAAAAAAAAAAAAAACTTACTTGTATATCACTTGAAGAAACAGTGAGAATTCTCAATAAAGTGAGGAAGAGAAAAACAGCCCCTGACGCTGGAAGCTGGCCCAGCACTGTCAGCTAGGTCTTGGTGTGCTTGTATTAAACAAACAATTTCACAGAACACTAACATCACACAACGCCCCTCTGTGCCCATGATAAATGATGGAATAATGATAATGACAAGACCATGCTGTAATCATGTCTGAACAGTCAAAAACATGAACATTGCTCTAATCACAAAAATAATAAAATATAATCCTATCCTAGTTAATATGAGCAACTGCTTACCAATCATAGCTTTAGCCTCACTCTATTCTTCTTGGCTTTGAGGTTCTAAAAATGCCCAGCCACAAAATTACTCAAACTTCCTAACAGCACCAAATCTGTTACAAAGCCCCACTTCCTTAAACCTTCCCCCAAATCACTTAACACAAGTCTAAATCCTATAGGATTTTCCATGCTGCACATTCTCCCTTGTTTAACTACAGATATGTGCCTGACGGTCCTTCCTGAAGGGCGATGATAAAAGCTGGGATTACTAGCTTGAGTACAGGGCAGGATGGGGTCAGAAGTAAAATAATAAAATTATATAAAAACACCTACAACCTAGAGATAATTACTTCCACAAAAACAGGTCTTTTGATACAGAGACTTATCCTGTCATTGATTCCCACAAATTCAAAAGTCCCAGTGTGGAGCTATGGAAGGTGGATGAACCCCTGAAAACTACTGCCCTGAGATAGTCTCTAAACCAAAGATATCCCCTGAAGTCATCTTAAAATCGAACAATAGTTTAGCTTAACTAATAAAAAAGGTCTGCCTTGAGCATTATGTTATTTTAAGGACTATCTATATAGGATCAAATTGACAACAGCGACTTGAGAGATTAGAGGGTAGTGAGTTTATATTAACGAGGGAGGAACTACTAAGAAAAGGAGAGTGAGAATGGTTACACAACTCAAAGAATGTAATCAATGTGTCACTAAATTGTACATGTAGAAACTGGTGAAGTGGTATGTGTTTTACTGTGTATATTCTCAACAACAACAACAAACTAAATAAAATTTAGGGAGAAAAAAAAAGTCCCAGTGTTTATCAGCACTGGTGACACTGACAAAATAAATATATTTTAAATTAAATTCTTCATTACTCAGTTTCCCATCATAACCTGAACAAAATAAAAATCAAAGTATAAAAAATGAAAGGTAAATGAAGAAACTAAATCCTGAACATAATACCTAGAACAATAAAATCCTCTAAAGTGTATTATTTTTAATATATCACTACTTCTAAATCAAGACGTTTCTGAACATAACCGATCATTAAAATTGATTTCTTTATCTAAACAAAGACATGACTTAGTGTTTAAGCCATCTTCTCAGCGATTATGAGTCAGGCCTGCCCTGTGCATCCTTACCTCCTGGGTCCTTATCTGGATTATACTCTAAAGCATTGCTACAGATGAGGTCAATATCTTTCAGGAAATCCTTGGCAGTCAGGTAATTATGTTTATCGATTTTAGTTATTATTGTTGATAAATCCATTGGTTCCTTGATTACTTCAAGATAATCTGAAACCTACAACAAATAAGACATTTACATGAAAATTATTTCTGGTTTTTCATATGATCTATTCAGTTTATAAAAACATAGTTATTTAAAAATTAAATCTAGATACTTAAAAACTGCAGCACAATTTATTCTACTAAAGTTATTATCTGTCATACTTTCCATGAATAGCCTTAGTTTCCAAGTCATATCTAAATCAGCTCTGAGATGTTTCTCATTTTGAAATTTGAAACCAATTGCCTCAGTTTTTTTAAATTCTTTGGACATACCTGAGAAGAGAATGGATAGGTAAAAGCACCCAGTAAGCATCAATAAATGTTACTTCAAGAAAATAAAAGGAAAAAATGATTTCTCATATTATTAGAAAAGTTGTTCTGATGAATCTCTTTAAAAATTTTTTAAATAAAAATTTTTCTTTCTCTTTCAGTTTTCTAGGGTGAATCATTTCATGGAAAGTGTTTTCCACTCCTTTGGAGGCATTACAAATATTCTGAGTCAGTCATAAAACAAACCAAGTATTGCTTTCATCATTAGTAAAAGATCTGTTGGATTTGAAGTATTAACAAATCTATAAACAAGAAACATATTTTGCTCTATGTGCTGCTTTTCTGGGAGATAACCCAAAATATGTGATACTAAGTAATGCCTTGCCCAATAAATTATATGTTTTATATCATTTAACTAATAAGAAAGCCCTAGCAATCTCCAATCACGTAATTAGGTCTGATATAAAAGCAGCGTAAGCAGTAATGTCTAATTAGTCCAGAACCGATTTCTGGAGATAGGTAATTTCTGCTTTATGAAATTGAAGGCTAGCTTCAGATGGCATTATTGCGATTATTTTTTTAAATTTATATGTGTAAACAGAGAGTCCCTGACTGAGCAGGAGAAAAGTGGGACGCAGAACTCAAATTCTAGTAAAAAACACCAGACTTAATGGTCTGACTGAGACTAGAGGGACCCCAGAAGACATGGCCCCCAGACTCTCTGTTAGCCTAAAACTAAAACCATTCCCAAAGCCAACTCTTTAGACAAAGATTAGACTGGACTATAAGACATTAAATGATACTTGTGAAGAGTGTGCTTCTTAGCTCAAGTAGATACATGAGACTAAATGGGCAGCTCCTGTCCAGAGGCGAGATGAGAAGGCAGAAAGGGACAGGAGCTGGTTGAATGGACATGGGAAATATTGGGTGGAAAGGAGGAGTGTGCTGTTGCATTACAGGGAGAGCAACTAGGGTCAAATAATGATGTGTGTATAAATTTTTGTATGAGAAACTAACTTGAAAATTAGGTCTGCGTATCCCAGTTGGAGGAGAAAAAAAAAAAAAAGTAGCTGTGATATAGTGTAAAGAAGATAGACTTTGAATTTTAAAAAATTTCAAGTCACAACTATGTCACTTTCACTTCAAGCATAATAAAAAAAATATGTGTGTACACGCACACACAAACACATATATATATAAAATACCTCTTTTAAGACTTTTAAGATCTTATAAAAATATTACGTAGGAAGGGGTGTGTGTGTTTTTTAATTTGTATTTTGGCCTCTAGGAGCTGAAAAGCCAGTCAGCCTCCTGACGGGAAAGATAGTAAGCTGTACTGGAGCAAGTAATAGTTCAGAAGATAGTTGTCTTCTTGTCTCTGGCACTGGGCATGCCCTGTATACATGTAGAAAATGTTTTATAAACTGTAAAGCACTATAAAAATTATATTACTAAAGGCTATAAAATTTTAGTACCTATGCTTAATTTTAAAATTCAACATTTATGTTCTAAACTTTTGTTCTCTCTGTAGTCAGCTTTAAAATTTAGTAAAGTTTTTAGAAATTTTAAATTCATCATCTGAATATAAACTTTGTGTTTTTTTATGCTTAATTTTAAAATTCAACATTTATGTTCTAAACTTTTGTTCTCTCTGTAGTCAGCTTTAAAATTTAGTAAAGTTTTTAGAAATTTTAAATTCATCATCTGAATATAAACTTTGTGTTTTAGGTTATCTAAATGTTATCTTGTTTCCCTTCTCTAATCCCTCCTAAGGACTCCCACAGTTAAGAGCAGGTAAAGAATCAGTGGCAGAATGAAACTGAGACAAAAGAACAAAGGAAAAAACAACAGGAATGTAACTCGACTCTTAAATAAAATTTTTATCTGAACAACACTTTCTTTTTCCACTGCCTTACCACCATTTATAAAACTTTTACTCTGTTGCAGATGGCATTTGAAATCTGACGATCTTTTCTGGTTTGAAAGAAAAGTTTCTTGGGCAAAGGCAGAACTGGTTTATTCCAAACATGGGAGGTTGTACCGGGGGAAGCTGTTATCATTTATGAAGAATCAGAGTCCAAACATACCCAGTTTAGGGTGAAGGGGCAGAAGGCATTTAAAACAATCTTTAAGGTTGGCTGATAGTTTTAAGGTCTTCTGAAAACACTACAGGAAAAAGAAATATTCCACTAATATAAAGTAATATTTATTAACTGGAAAAAAAAAAAATTAGGTCTGCGTATCCCAGTTGGAGGAGAAAAAAAAAAAAAAAATTAGCTGTGATATAGTGTAAAGAAGATAGACTTTGAATTTTAAAAAATTTCAAGTCACAACTATGTCACTTGCCAACTATATAAGCTAATCGAGCCTCAGTTTCCACAACTGCAAAATGAAAATAATAATGTTGACACTGCAAGGTTGTTGAGAGGAGCAAATGGATAAAGCTATGTACTGTGGACAAAGATACAAATAAAACTATAGACAGCCTCTTTATTCCACAATAGGGAAAAATAGATATTTTTTGGGCTTGCCAGGGGGAAAAAATGTAATGCTAGTTCACTGTTCCCAGTCACACATGAGGTACTGGTCCCAAAGGAAGCTACTCAGGTCCAAGAGCACAGATTTCACAATTAGGACATGACATTAAACTTTGAACCATTTCATAATTCAAATTAAAAAAAAAAGAAAAAAAATCAGAACTAAAAAGACCAACACTGTTCAAACATGGAGTCTGAACTATAAGAAGAAGGCCAGTAAAGATTACATTGTGTTTGTCCACATACTATATTATCCCAGGATAAAAAATTACAATAATAATCTAAAATAATAATAGTTTATGCTATTATGGTAGATTCCAAATGGAAAATTTCTTTACTCATCATCACAAACCATGCTCCCACAGGCACACAAAACAGTAAACATAGAAAGTGAGAAATTTTCCACCAGGAACAGAGAAAACCTTGGAGGAAAAAAATATTTTAACTGCACAGGATATGCTAATTTCAAACAGCATCTCAGCCACAGGCATTTCCAAAACATGAAATTTCAGGCATTTTATCCATCCCTTTTGATGACACACATGTAATCTTGGAGATGCCAGTATTAATTTACACTGACTGGTTAATATCAGTATGTTTTTTGCAAGCAGGATTTATCCTGGAATAAAAATAGTCTAGTACGGACAGCTCATTAAAATAACTTTTAATCTTCTTCAAAAATTGAAGAGTAAGAGATCTCAATGATCAATGATAATTAAGAAGAAATATACAAATCAGTCACTAATTTTACCCAAAAGTCACCAGATGTTTGCTGACGACATGGGTAGTTATCACATGGATTATAATTTTACAGGCTAGGGGTAATATTCATCCATGCCTTTGTTTTTTTTCCTTCCAAAAAAAGATGTCAATATTTTTTTCTTTTAGCCAGTTCAACTTCACTGTTTGCACACTACTGAAACAAGACCTCTTCAATATCCACCGGTTTGCTGAAGATGTTAAAGCGTTTATCTGTGGCCAGCCTCTTGGTTACATCCCTGAGAAACAACCGCAATTCTCTTAAAGTATTTTCCTCCTGGTCCTCCATCCGATTTTTTTCTGATTCTGATAGCTGGCGAGGTGGAGAAGGTAGTGCAAGAGGAAGCACTTCCATAGCACAAAGAGCTAAAGAGAACAGAAGAAACTGTTAAGATTTCAATATGATGGGGCTTAGACCTAAATTACTCTTCTAGCATTCCCTCAAAATATTCTTTTAAGAAAATGAGAATTCCAAATATATACGAACCACGTAATTCAAACAAGTAAAAATCTGAATGGAAACAAAAAGTAAATTAGGGAATAGCTTAACTTCATAACTCATAACAGGACTCCTCTAAAACAAATGATTTTAAATAATTTGACTCTGAAATATCATTTACATAAATACTTCAAAACATAAATATCTTCAGGGTGAGGTACTGTATACTTACTAGCTTAAGTCAATTTTGTTTAAAATCTGTTTCTCAAAATGGGGCTGCCTTATACACATGGAAAGTAAAATTAGCAATTAACAATTCTTTGAGCCTTCCTGTCCCCAAATATTAATTCTGATTTTAGGCAAATATCCTACCTTCATATTCTTAGTACAACACAGAGAAACACTGAATGGTGCTTGGGAGCAAAAAAGGGTAGAAAAAAAAAGAATCCCAGATATTGGAAGAGATGAAAACAAACTCAATTTAAAGTTCTATATATAAAATCTATGGTATTCACTACCTAAACCAAAATAGAAATCTTATTAAAGGGTAAGGAATTCACTTTCCTAATCATAATATGCTCTAATTCTTTAAAAGATCTTCCTGATATCAAATTGAAGCTCAGGATCAAACTTGGAAGTATTCTCACTGGAATCTAAATAGCCCCTAAGGGGAAAAATGAAATTCAACAGAAGCAACTCAGAAGAGAATTATGTCAATCCTAAACACAAAAAAATTAAGATTATGGGACTAAAATATACCTAAGAGCATACAAGATACCATACTAAAATAAATTATTTTCATAATGAAATATTTTAATACTGGCATTTAGATTAACAGAAGGCAACAGCTAATAACCAATTTGAAGGTGTAATTTACATATTAAATTTCCCAAGGTTTCTGGGGGAAAAAACCCACAATTGCAGCCATTAGATAGGTATTCACTTTCAAAACATTGAGAAAATTTAGAAAGAAGCCCACTAAAGAGCAACAGGATTGTTAAAGCTTGAGTAATATAACCAATTTGGAAAATAGACAAATGAACAAGACCACTAGAAAGAACATGAAAAAGTAAGAATTTGACAGAGATGGGAATTTATTTAACATCCTACAAGAACTGCTTGGAGAAACACTAAAGATAGAATCATAAAGGGGAAAGACTTTAAATTTTTTTAACAAACAGGATTGCTATTTCCTAGAAGAGGCTGAATGAATAAGTTAGGGGATCTTATTTATTATGCACCTTAAAGATTAGAAAAAGAAACTCACTTTTGAATGGTTTAGAATGCAGTCCTTACTTAAGTCAAGGAACTGATATCTGACAAATTCTTGAGGCCCTTCTTAAGGCTATGAGTCCAAATCCAAGAAAAATCAAATGCTTAAAACAAAGACATGATAGATTTCCAAGTGCCTAACATAAGACATCTAACATAACAGATGTTCAATAAATATTTAAAAAATTAATCAATAAATAAACCAGAAAAAGCAAATGTTCTAATTCTAACCAGCTCTTATCCCCGTCAAACCTTCCCTGGCCCACAAGTAATCAGCACAACACCTGATATTCACAACCTGACAATTCAAGTCCTGGGTACTTCAAGTGACTATGGCAGACAAAACCAAAGCCTTTTTTTCTTTGACTTTTTGAGTCTCAGAATGTGAAATTTACCAGAGCATCAGGACTGATGTGATAAGGCGAATTCGTCATTAACGGTCATCTGTCAGTAAAGCTTTAACATTTAGGTTGTACTCCCCAAATTCCTCAAGTCAGGTGAACACGATGGCCACTTCTACATGGGTCAATCTAAATAGAACCTCACAAACTATCTCTATGTCCACAAAGAAATGGTTCAAAAATTCTAGACTCCAAGAAAGGACATTCATTTATTAACTCCATCCCCCCATTTCCCTAATGGCTTTAGGGGCTTTACCAGTGTGTTTCCTTCGCGGTGGAGCCATTGATGCCTGATTGAGAATCAATTCCTGGAAAAATTTTCTTCTGTCTTCTTCAATAGGCCTTTGAATATACAAGACCTCTTCGTACTGTATTCTAAAGATACATTTAATCTACACACATACGCACACAAAAAAAGACATTAAATATATAGAGAGCATTAAAAGCTTACATATTATACCAAATTATAATTTCTTCAACTTAAAGTACCATTTTCAATATTCATTGAACATTCATATGCAGTTAGGGATAACCTAGTCCTGGGCTATACTGTTGAGAGGTTTAACCTCATGGATTAAACAAGAATGGAAGAATGATCTAGTTGCTCATTTATAAATAAGACTATATCTTGGAGAATGAGAAGATAATACCAAAAAGAGTAAATTGACTGTAATATAGTCAGATGGCAACAAACTCAAAGGGCTGTTGCGTAAGAGTTGAAAAGCAATTACCTAGAATCTACAATAAAGAGCTGGGAGGATGGTAAAACACTGACTTCTCAACCTCATGTTTCTTTGTACTTCCTTACCACTGACTTTCCCTCCTGTACTCTTTTCCCTACCAAGTCTGTTCCACTGCAAATAAACTATACCTTTGTCTCTTCACAGAATGCCCCACAACGACATCACTTTCCACACAATACTTTCAGGCAAAAAATAAACCAGTCATTCTCATATTCCTCAATTCTTTCAATTTGGTGATAACCTAACTCTCAATTACTGACCTGTTCTATACAGACTTTGACCTCACATGCCTCCCTTCCAAGATAAGCTTTTTAAATACTCTTTAGGTCATTCACATTTATCTACCATGACATTTAACACCTTATTTAACATATGTTTTTCTAGAAGATCTATCATCTACCTTCTAGACACCAAGCTACTTAAGAACAGGGACCATTTCTTATTCATCTGTTCTCCTATACCTACCACAGTGCCTGTTACATAGTTACGCTTAATGAGAATATACTGAATGAATAAAGCTTGTGATTTTGTTCCCTAGTCCACATCAAACTGGAAACAGCAAATAAAAAAGGGACAAGGCCATTAGTATGGAATGAAGTACCAACCATGATAGGGTGGAAATACTGGATTAGGATTCAAAACAATGGAATTTTAGCCCAAATTCAGCCAAACATTGTGGTAAACTTTGGATAATTCACTCAATTTTTCTGGTCTGACCACTTACAGAAAGGAGCCCTGGTAGCACAACAATTAAGTGCTTGGTTGCTAACTGAAAGGCTGGTGGTTTGAACCCACCAAGTGGCTCACCCAGAGGCTCCACAGGGGAAAGGCCTGGTGGCGATTTGATCCTGTAAAGATTACAGCGTAGAAAACTCTATGGGGCAGTTCTAATCCATCACACGGAGTCGCTATGAGTCAAAATTGACTCGATAGCACCTAACAACAACAACCACTTACTGAGTTAATTCTATTAACCACTAAAAATTTCATTAATATTATTTCATTCAATCCTCATAACGATATCAGGTATATATTATTCCCTCATTTTACAGATGAGGAAACTTGGCTTAAAAAGTTTTAGTAATTTGTTTAAGGTCACAAAGGAATAAATGCAGTTTCTAAAAGCCTTTTCCAGCTCTGGAATTCTAAGATGGAGAAGAAACAAAAAATAAAAAACAGGTATCAGAATTCAAAACTTGGATAGGGAATTATCTCAGTCTAAAGACAAAATCTTTACGAGTTTATAAAATTTTACTTAATGTCCTCCGTGTATTATTTGTAGACTACCTTCATGAACAATTCCCTCCAACCCTTTGATCTATTCTTCTCTGGCCCTTCTTTGAAAGTTCTGGCAAGCAAATTTACTACTGAATGCCTATTTGTTATATGCCGAACACCATGCCAGGCACTATGGTTACAAAATTGAAGAAAATATGCTCCCTGCTGGCTGTAAGTGCTATAACAGAGGTAGAGAAACAGAGGAGAGACCCCACATGGGGTAGAGAAAAAGAGGCAGATAAGATAAAGCAGAAATAGCCACACTAATTGGGTCTTTAAAAATAAGAACTCAGTACCCTAGGAGTGCCATGATTCTGTTCAAGAGCAGCAAAACATTTGGTTTCAGTTTTAAGTATCTTTCCTTCTTATAATTTTTTAACACTGTATTTTGGACTAAAAGCTTATCAAGAATAAATCTGAACACCACAAGGGAAGAATACTACAGACCAATATCCCTAATGAATATAGATGCAAAAACACTTAACAATCTTCTAGCAAACTAAATCCAAAAATATATTAAAAGAATTATATACCATGATCAAGTGGGATTTATCCTAGGAATGCAAAGGTGGTTCAACTTTAGAAAATCAATGAATGTTAACACCACATTAATAAAATAAGGGGAAAAAACCACATAATCATCTCAATTGATAGAAAAGGCATTTGACAAAATTAAACACCTTTCATGATAAAAACACTCAAGATATGAGTAGAAGAGACTACTCAATATAATAAAGGGCATGTGTGAAAAATCCACAGCTAACATCATACTCAACAGAGAAAGGCTGAGGGCTTTCTCATTAAGATCAGAAACAAGACAAGGATGCGCACTCTCACCACTGCTATTCAACGTCATTCTGGAAGTCACAGCCAGAGCAGTTCAGCAAGACAATAAATAAATAAATGAAAGGTATCCAAATTAAGAAGAAGGAAGTAAAACTATCTCTTTTTACAGATGATGTGATCCTATACAAAAGAAATCCCAAAGATTTTACTAGAAAACTATTAGAACTAATAAATGAATTCAGCAATGTGACAGGGGACAAGGTCAACACACAAAAATCAGCCAGGTTTCTATACATCAGCAATACGCAAGCTGAAAATGAAATTAAGGGAACATTACCATTTACAGTGGCATATAAAAGAAAAAAGTATGAATAAATTTAACCAGGAAGGTGAAAGATGTGTACATAGAAAATTATAAAACATTGCTAAAAGGAACTAAAGAAGACCTAAATAAATGGAAGGCCATTCTGTGTTGATGGATTAGAAGGCTTAATAGAGTTAAGACGACAATACTATCTGAAGCAATCTATAAATTCAATGCAATTCCCATCAAAATCCAACAGCCTTCTTTACAGAAATGAAAGTCAATCCTTAAATTTATATGGAAAGACAAGGGACCGCTAATAGCTAGGAACTGGAGATGTGAAGGTAAGACAATCCTCCCACCCAAAGAGCTCATGGTCTAGAGCAGAAGTTCTCAAACATCTAGTATCAGGACTAAAAATTACTGAGGACCCCAAAGAGCTTCTGTTTATATTGGTTATATCTATCAATAACTGCATATTAAAAATTAAACCTGAGAACATTTTAAGTTATTTATTCATTTAAAAAATAAACCCATTACGTGCCCAACATTAAAAAGTATATTCTTTAGAAAAATACATTTTTATGAAAAAAATACATAACATAAAATGTAGCAAGAAAAGTTGCAAATCTCTTTAATGTCTGGCTCAATGAAAGACAACTGTATTCTCATATCTGTTTCTGCATTCGCTGTGTTACAGTAAGTTGTTTTGACTGAAGTATATGAAGAAAATGCAGATTCAAATAGATATGTGGTTGTAAAAGGGAGGAACTTGACAATCCTCTGAAAGGGTCTTGGGAACACTTAGGGTTCCTTAGACTACAGTCTGAGAACAGCTGGTCTAAAGCAATGATTTCCAATTTTTTTTTTTTTATCATATACCTCGTCAATAAAAAATGTAACAATATACCCTCTAGCATATGCATATTTATTTATATATACTAGTCGACTAATACATTATTTCTATTATAAAACATATACACAAAATTGTTAAGATAAATGAAAACCAAAAATGAAAAGAAGTTCTAATATTTTCCCCAGAATCCCAATGCAATGACTTGAGTACAAACTTATGCTGGGGAATACCGGACTAGAGAGAGATTAAAAGAAACAATTACAAGAGAATCTCATAAGGGCTCTGAAAGATGAGATTTTCCCATTTTGTCCCAACGTGGGTTTCCTAAACCCAAAGAAAGCAGCTCTTTATTGCTAATAAATCACGATTCCCATGGTGACTAATTCTTTTTTGGTTTTGTTCCATTTTTAATAACAGAGTCAAGAACCTTTTCATCTCTGACTAATGAGTTTATTTTCTGATTAAAACAGTAGCATTTATTACAGAAGATTTAGAAAACAAAAATTATCATAACCTCAATACACAGAGATAATTACTATTAACATTTCTCTGTATATGCTTCCAGTTGTTTCTTCATAAACCGGGATAATACCATACATATTGATTTACTGCCTGATTTTTTTAACAATATATTCAAACATTTTTCCATGACATTAAATATTTCACACTGGTATGTTTAGTGGTCTCATGTTTCAGAGAATTAATCTACTATAATTTAACCAATTCCCTACTATAGAACATTTAGACAGTTTCCAATCTATCAACAAAGGCTATGATAAGTACCCATGTACCTGTATCCTCATGTTTATCCTTGAAAAATTCTTCAAATAACATAAATCCAAGTCAAAAAGTATGTGCACATTTAAGGCTATTACTATGGATTGCCCTGGAGAAAATTTACTCCACTGGTTTTTATATTTGTCTATTTGATAGCTTAAAATTTGTCTTTTATTGCTATTTTAACTTATCTATATTTTTTTAGTTACTATTTTACCATAGTAACTAGCCATTTCTTTCTTTTAAAATCACTTGGTTTTGTGCTACCCACTATTTCCTTACATGGATCCTATGGTGCTTTGCTAAACTTGGTCTGTAACATTGTCTATAATTCTCTATGATATTAATTAACTCACCTAATATTTACCAATATCTACTCTGTCCTGTAGGGTCGCTATGAGTCGGAATCGACTTGATAGCAATGTGGTCTGTGGTTTTAATATTTATCAATATATTCTCAACATCATTCATTGCCTATCTCACTTTGTGACCTAAACAAAGCTAGCATCCTAATGGCAAAGCTAAAATTAAAATGTAAGGCTTGGTAGTGGAAAAGAATTTCCTAAGTACAATTAGTATAAAACATGATATAAAAATCAGTAGTCTGAGAGAATTCCTACAATCTTCACCCATAAATGTGAATATCCATGATCTCTTTAGTAGCTACTTGGTTAATAGGGACAAACAGTACAGAAGACAAAGGGAAAAAAAGCTGAAATTTCAAGATTCAATGCTAATAAGTTTCTAATATTTTAGCTATCAAGAAAGGGTATTGGTGAACAAATAATGAATACACTAATCAATAGGCTTTGAATCCATTTAATATTCTGACAATACAGCAGCATTGAAAACGTGTAAGATGTAACATTAGCTTTAAAAAATAAACCAACAGTAAAATTACACATGTACATGGACAACAGAAGTAGGTAAAATAAAAACCGCTCTGTCAAGAAGATGGGCTCATAAGGCTATTTTATTTGCAGACATTTCCAACAATAAAGAAGGATAAATTCATGTAATTATGTAATTGCAACTAGAATGCTTAATTACCTCAAATTTTCTTTATCTCATCTTTCTTTTTATAAAATGGTAATAAAACTATTTGACAGTGAGGCTCTAATTCAACAAGCGGCTCCTAAGTTATGTTCAGGTTCAATCCATTCTTATAAATCTACTTCAACTGCATTTGTATTTTATAAGACTGAAAATACAAACATTTTATAGCTCTATGGTTTCTAAAATAAATTCACATATATTGTCTCACACCAAAAACCTTGTCTGTCATAATCTACATTTTATAGATGGGGAAACTGAGGTTCAAATATTTATCTAAGAACAAAGACTAGTAAAAGTTAGTACCTTGGTTTTTCTCAATCTTACTACTGCATTCTACTAAACTCTATTGCCACTTATGATTGATTGATGGTCTTCATATACCATTAGACCCTGAGTAATCAAAAATCAATTACTATACTTTTAATATACTTTGCTTATAAGAGCAGTAAATTGTATAAATCCATTTTAGCAAGATAGCTAACAAAGGCTAACACCTAACAACAGAACTCAGTAAACAAATACCTTAATCATAAAATTCTAAATAATCAAGATTTATATTATAGCATTTAAAACATACAAACCTTTTTATATGAACATCATTCCTATTGTGTCTCCTGGCTAAAATATTTCTAAGCATTTCTAAAGAAGACTATTTCAAGACCCAGTAAGATCAGAATGTTAAAACAATTTTTTAAAAATCAATTTCATTCACATGATTTGATCTACTAATTTTTCTGAATAAACTACCATTTATCTTTGATTCTAATAAATTAAATATGAGTTGGATTTGAATTTCAGATTTGAAGAATACGCTATTAGTAATAATATTCAACTTACATGATGCTACCAACTAAACAGCTGAAAGATCAAATACCACCAAATAATCTAAAGGATGATAAGGATGATGAAGATAATGGTATTGATGATGATATAGCTAAGATTTTCTTCATAGTTGCTATACATCAGGTTCTGTGCTAAGAATGGATTATCTTAATTAATCTTCACAAAAACACTGAGGAAGATATAACTATTCCAGCAAAAAAGAAACAAACTGGGAATGTCAAGTAACTTGTCTTAAGTAACACAGCTAATAATCATAGAACTCGGATATGAACTCTGATCGTACTGATTTTATAGTAATTAATGTGTCCAATTTTTTTTAATGTGTCCAATTTACAAGGTCATATATTTTAAAACAACATAGTAAACAAAGATAAATATTTAATCATTTCTTACCTCTTCAGGCAGTTCACTGTACATGGTTTCAGAGGTAGACAATAAAAATATAGGTGAAAATGATGGTATGTCCTGTAGCAGTGTCAGAAAAGTTGCTCTCACAGTTTCACTGACAGCTTCCCACCAATCACCAATGTGAGGCATATAAACAATACTAGGTACTGTCCTTCGAGCTTCACGAAAAATCTAATTAAGGAAAAAAGTGGCATTAAAACACTAAAACTGATTATTACTCTAAAGTCTACCCAGCAACCTATGTCAAGCTTGTTACTGTTATTAGCTTCAGCCAAAATATTTAAGTTCTTTAAGATATGATGCACAACCCTTACATACAGTTTCTATCTTGTCCACCCCCCCCCAAAAGATATTGTTTTTGCCATTTTATTACTCCCATTCAGTATATATGGAAACCCTGGTGGCCTAGTGGTTAAGTGCTACGGCTGCTAACCAAAGGCTCGGTGGTTTGAATCTACCAGGCACTCCTTGGAAACTCTATGGAGCAGTTCTACTCTGTCCTATAGGGTTGCTATGAGTCGGAATCAACTCAACTGTACTGAGTTTTGTTTTTTTTTTAATCAGTATATATAAACAGTATAAAGGTATTAAATTGCTCCACTTATCTATAATACAAAGACTTAAAAAAAGCAAAACACCACTCTAAACATTTTGCAAAAAAAGAGATGAAAATGCTAACCCAGAGCCCTGGTGGCAGAGTAGTTAAGAGCTCAGATGCTAACTAAAAGGTTGGCAATTCAAATCCACCAGCCGCTCCTTGGAAACCCTATGGGGCAGTTCTACTCTGTCCTATAGGGTCGCTATGAGTTGGAATCAACTCGACGGCACCTAACAGCAATAACAACATTCTACCCATGTAAAAGTAATATTCGTAAGCTTGACACAAAGAAGAAAAGGAGGACATATTTGTGCACACTGCGTAAAATCATTCAACATATGAATGAAACATTTTAACCTAAATATACCATCCTAAAACTTAAAACTACTGTGTTATTATGCAAGTAACACACACCTTCTACGTTTGTTTGCCAACCGTGCCCTCTCCCTGCAAGGTATATTCATAAGCGTGCTACGCTGTTTTTTTTTTTTTAACAGCAACCTGTAAAAAAAAAATTGGCATAGCAAAGCTTATAAAAATACCCCACGGGTGGCGGGGGGGGGGTGGGTGGCCGTGGAGTGGGTTTTCAAAAAAACATAGAAGGGACTCGCTGTTTGCATAAGAATAACGGTGACGAAATACCTACTGAACCACTTGTTGTTTCACCATTATGTTAGTTCAATCTTCCATAAAACAGTCACAAAATACCTTTATTGCTCTAAGGAGCAATTAACAAAGAGCTCTGAGACATCTCCATTAATAGAAAATACAAAATGAAGTTTTTCCTCAGGTATTAAAGAGTCGTAACCACAGATTCGGTCTTACTAGGCCAACATATGCCAATAAGGACCAGGCTGGCTATCAGTAATGCTGCAAAGCAGAACTATTGCCATTTAAGTATAAATCAACAGTTTAATAGTTTAGCAACAAATTCTCAAATGTTAATATGACATCTTTTCAATACTTTTAACAAGCTCAATGAGGGTAAACTGTTTCTTCAACCTAATTTAAGAATTCTATTTCTAAAATTCTCTAACTTCTCTTATTTTAAATTAACACATTACAATTAAAAAACCTGTTGCCATGGAGTTGATTCCAACTCATAGAGACCCTATGTAACATGTACAGGAACCCTGATGGCAAAACAGTTAAGCGCTCAGCTGTTAACCTAACGGTTGGTGATTCTAACCCACCCAGCAGCTCCACAGGAAGAAGATCTGGCAGTCTCTGGTGAGCTCTTCTGTAAAGGTTACAGCCTAGAAAACCCTATAAGGCAATTCTACCCTGTCACATGGATCACTCTGAGTCGGAATCGACTCTACAACACCTAACAACAACACGTAATATGTAAATTATAGGAATATGAACCAAAAAATTAACAGTGATAAGGATTACTGGAAACTTTCATAAGACTCAAAAGGATCATTCTTCTTTAATAAGTAAACTTACCGCTCGCATGAATTTTTATGATATCACATTTTATACAGTTTTAAACTTCCTGTGTGAAATAAAATATACTGCCAGTTCAATTCACAAACCAGATGAAAAATGTTCAAACAAAATTTTCCCCCCAAAACTGGAAACGTTAATGCTATGATCACTCACATCCAAAGTAATATTTGTCCATTCTCTTACTTTAATATTTGCATATCCACCAATCCAGAACGGTTGTACAGGACAACTCCTTCAGGACTTTCAAATTTTGTCGCTTTCTGCAAACATGCACCCTCCTATCCTGGACCTTGAAAATCCCACTATTTTCCCCCCCAAATCTTTTGTAGAAGATTCATAGGAGAAAAACAAGTATAAATGTTGGCAAAAGGAAAGAACCACACAGGAGCACAAAGTCAAGTGAAGCATTTGTTTAAAAAAAAAAAAAATCACATGCCACCCACATCAAGCATGATATGTGGAAGACATTGACCTTTTGTTGCTTTCCAAATCCCCACTGTGTTCTAGTAAAACTAGGAAGAGTCAGCAAGGAGAGAAAGGTGATTATATGAAAAAGACTAACGAGCTATAGCTTACTGAGAAACCTCACAAAATTAACACCTAATTCAGCCATGCAAATTATCACATGCCCAGAGAAAAAGAGAGATAAGAAAACATGCCTTTAAAAAATGAAATTTTGTCTTTCATTCTTCTGGGTTAGGTTTTCTAGGAGTATGTGTTGAGAACATCCAGCTGCTGACATATATCAAGGAAGATGGGCACAGCAACACCAGGTTAACTGATTACAAACTTTACAAAGCCAGAGTTAAGAGTTTTATATTTATTTGCAAGGTTGAACCAGATGTAAGCATTACAAGCTCTAAAAAAGAGTTGGTCTGGGTATTTTTTCCTATTTCTTTCTTCCACTTTTCATTCAATCCTCACTAAATTAACAAAATTGAGCATGATATTTTATTAACCTTTTTATCTCCAAAGTCTTTACGTAAATGTCCTTCTTCTTAGACTCTTTAAAATTATATTTGAAAACCTAGAGGGGAAAAAAATATAAGAAAAGAAAAAGTCTAAGATGGGTATAGAAAAATAAAAAGGCCTAGGCTTTCTAGACGCCAGGGTCCACGGATGTACAACTACCTAAATTGAGAATTAATCCAACTACTAGAGATAACGATATTGAAGGAATAGTTTTGAAATTTTTCTCCCAAACCTTTAGGGGAAAAACATTGTTAATTTCTTTAAAAAAATTAAAGCACTAGTAAAGTAAGTAGAAGCACTGATGACGCAGTGGTTTAAGCACTCAGCTGCTAACCAAAATGTCAGTGGTTCGATCCCACCAGCCACTCTGTGGGAGAAAGATGTGGCAGTCTGGCAGTCTCCTTGGTAAACTTAGGGCCTTGGAAACCCTACAAGGCAGTTCTACTCTGTCCTAGAGGGTAGCTCTGAGTCGGAAATACCTTGACAGTGATGGGTCTGGTTTTTATTAAAGCAAGCTGTTTTTTTTCCTTACTCCATGTTATCTCAGAATACTAAAATAAACTTCCGTGTTTTCTTTAAACATATAAACCAACCCATCCTAATTCCCCAATTTCTAGGAGTAAAAATTAAAATAGACTGAAAACAGCATTTCAGGAAAAGCTCTTATAATTATCAGGAAAAAAGTTACTCCTATTATGATTTTTCTGTAATATAAAAATAGCTCTTCAGCAGTTTGCTAGTGACTTTTAACATTGTGGAGTAAGATACAGTCTGTGAAATCAACCAGATAATTCAGAGTAGAAAAATAAAGTCTAGTTTTAGTGAAGCAGCAACTGTTCTGGGAACAAGTGATGCCATTGGATAACTAGAAAAATACTCACCTACAGGGTGTCTTGGATTGGTGGATGTGCAAGGTGCAGTAGAAAACAGAAAAACTGTTATAGAGAAAAAAGACAGTAGGCCAAATTACTGAACCAACCGTTCCAAAACACCTCTGACATGACCAGCACTCTTGCACAAATAAAATGAACAAACACCAAAGTATGTGAACTGTTCATTTTGATTTTTTATTTAAATAATGTACTCCATTGCCTTTTGGCTTCCTTTTGCCCTAGACATCACTGTCCCTTAAATAATTAATTTTAAGTTGCTTTATTGTATATATATATATATAAAGACAAACTACTTTTCTGGGTATTAAAGATATTTAAGTTAAAAATCAATTTTTTTAAATTAGAAGTATCCATACAAGAGAGCACAAATGATACCGACTATACAAGAGTTCTAATCATCTCAAAAGCTAAACTTTGAAGTCAATACTTTAGTTGCCAAATTGTTAGGTACATGAAAATTCAGTATTATTTTTAATTAAGAAACTTCAGCCATTTTCTTTAGAAACTGAGAGCTGGAATAATTTTAAACACAAATGTGAATGAAGCAGAAAGCTCCAAGCCAATATGCCTTTCACTAGCCTCAAAAGGGTAGTGAAGAAACTTCCCCCCTGGACGCTGTGTTAACCCAGAGCTAAAACCACCCCCGAAGCCTACTCTTCGGACAAAGATTAGACTGGACTGTAAAACAAAAAATAATACTCATGAGGACTGTGTTTCTTAGCTCAATCAGATACAGGAGACCAAATGGGTGGCTCCTGTCTGGAGGCAGGATGAGAAGGCAGGAAGAGACAGGAACTGGTTGAATGGACGCAAGAAACCCTGGGTGGTTAGGGAGAGTCTACTGTCACATTGTAGGGATTATAATTAATGTCACATAACAATAGCTGTATAAGTTTTTGTATGAGAAATTAACTTCAACTGTAAACTTTCACCTAAAGTACAATTTAAAAAAAAACTTCAGAACTTCTCTTAGTCACTTTACAGTATTATGAATGTGGAAAACTTGCAAAATCTAAGTAAAAGAAAAATCTTGAGAGTTAAAACATTCTCAACTGCTACATAAATTAAAAAGCACTATTACAATAAGCTTTTTAAATTCCTTATTCCATGCTATCACAAAGTAATATATATCTGTAATTACTATGACTTTTATTTCATTTATATCACTTTGCTCCATTTATAGTCAATTCAACTAAAATTTCCTGATCATCTCTGTGAAAAGGTGGTACTGTAGTTGTTCTGAAGAGGATTCAAAAAATAAAGTATCTCATTTCTTTACATACATAGAAAATCAGCCTATATAGTATAGCACAACCAAAGCAAGTAACACAAATCAACATTTTATAAAAATTAAATTACTCGACCTTTTCTGATAAATTCAAATACTAAGGACTTCAGGAGTTTCAGTATGATGCACTCTATACCAGGATTATTTAATTTGATTGCAACTCAAAAAAAAATAAAGTTGCTTCTATAGAAAAACGTGAAATCCATGTACACACACACAAAAGTAACCAAATTATACAGACTGCTATGGCGAAAGCTTGAAGCCACATATACAAACACAAGAGCATTCAAACATAGGTAACTACATCAATTCGTTAATTCATACTTAACCAAAGAGGACTTCCCCCGAGAATCTTCTGTTATAATCTCTCTGCAGAAAGAAAAATACTAAAATTTTCACACACACACACACACACACACACACACACACAAACCACCTTACTGTTATGGATTGAATTATGTCCTCCCAAAAAATGTGTGTACCAATTTGGTTAGGCCATGATTTCCAGTATTGTGTGGTTGTCCTCCAAGTTGTGACTATAATTTTATGTTGAGAGGATTAGGGTGGCATTGTACCACCACCCTTGCTCAGGTCACCTCTCTGATCCAAGATAAAGGGAGTTTCCCTGGAGGAGTTTCCCTGTACCACCCTTTATCTCTCAAGAGATAAAAGGAAAGGGAAGCAAGCTAAGAGTTGGGAACCTCATACCACCAAGAAAACAGCACCAGGGGCAGAGCGAATCCTTTGGACCAGGGTTTCCTGCACCTGAGAAGCTCCTCAACCAGGGCAAGACTGAGGAAAGGACCTTCCTCCAGAGCCGACAAAGAGAGAAGGCCTTCCTCTGGAGCTGACACCCTGAATTTGGACTTGTAACCTACTAGACTGTGAGAAAATTAATTTCTCTTTGTTAAAGCCATCAACTTGTAATATTTCTGTTATAGCAGTACTAGATAACTAAGACACATACTGAAATTATAACACCATAAAAAAAAATAAATTTGAAGCTTTTGACTGGCCATACGTAAATTTGTTAATCCAATCATACCTCTCTATTAACAAAAAGGATAAAATACTAAACACTCATCAGTCCTATTTTTTTTAACCCTTTTTGTTTTTCTAAGAGTGTTAAAGACAACTGAAAATACAGATAAGTCTTTTACTACAGATACTAGCATCTGCTTTCTTGGCAGCTTAATAAATCTCCCAGGCTACATCAGGGTTTTCCGTTCTCCTTTCAGAGCTTTTGGAAGACCAAAAAATGATCTGTCACACAAACACTTCCTCTCACCCCCTCGCTCACTGGCACACATGCCTGCTCTCTCTCTCTCTCTCACTCACACACAGTTTGTCAATTTTGGCTTTTATTTCTGCAATACATGTCTGACCAACATCCAGTGGCCAACTGAAGTATCTCAAGCTATGATCTACTGAAGACCTAGAAGAGTAACATTTGAGATGTATGTTTAAAATGCAGATTCCTGAGGCTCATCTCAAATTCAAGGACTCAGAATCTCTGGGTATGATTGCCAGGGAACCAAAAATTTTAATAAGCACCCCCAGATGATTCTTATACACTTCAAGTCTTAAATAGTGAGAAAAACCCTATAGCAGACACTAAATCCTCTATCATTTTTCACCCCACCTCGACCAGTATCATTAATCAATTGCTGAGGCAGTCAGAGGGAGAAAAGGAAGTGTTGCCATAAGTTCGTGTATGTTTTAAAAGGCAGACACAATTAAACATCATCCCCACATTATAAGAAAGAAATATCAAGTAGGCCTCTTCCCATTTTCCACATTACCACACGTACAAATACAGTAAATTGAGACATGTTCCCTTTAAGATTATCTTTCATGTTCAAGTTACACTAGATAACTCAATTTAATTTGTATTAAGTATCTGAGATCCTAGGAAAAAAACAGAAGCATACAAGAATAGTCTGCCACATACTGAATCTATATATTCCATATGTGTTTAGAAACAACTCTGGCTAAAGTGCTGGCTCCAAGAGAGGTAAGAATAAAAGGTAATAAATTTACTGCAGTGGAGTCAACTCTGACTTGTAGAAAAGGAGGGAATATAGAACAAAGGAGAGAGAAGGGCTTTTAATTCTTCCAAGATCTTAGCACCTGACTTGGGCACTCTCCTCCTAGGACTTTTACACCTAATTATACTCAGGCTTGCCAACCTCTACAAATTATGGAAAAAATTCCCCAGTTTCATTAGAGCAAACTCATTTTGGAGAATCTGTTAGAAGAGACAGCATTATGTTCATAAATTTAAAATAATTTTAAACATGCATTTAAGATACAAATGATTAGGGATTAGCCAGGACAATTCATCTAGTCTCTGGCCAGTGTTCAGAGGAAGTCTGGGCTTCAACTATCATGATTCCAAAATTCTCAGTTTCCAGGCAGATGGGACGTCCAGGTTGCGGTCACTCAAGAATAAGCTGCGCTTCTAACCCATAAGCTCTTGAGCGTGAGCTGAAAAGATGGGATGTCTTGGTATACTAAGAGCTGTGAAATACAACCAAAACGATAAATGGTGGCTTTTGTTGTTTTATAGTACAAAGCGAAACTTCTCTCCACCCTCCCCACCACCATAACAAAAAAGTAGTAAACATCAAAAAATGTGAAAGAGGCCAAAGAATAGGAAGTTAGAATTCAATGGCCCAATGATGCCAAGTAGGATCAGAGAAAAGCCCAGGGACCCAGTAACATCAGTATACAGTTCACTACAATGCTTCGTGTTTCCTTACTTTATTTGAGTAACATCAATCCGTTAATATGTTTGTGAATATATACACATATTAACCATAAGGATCAACTACAGACTGAATACACTCTCTCTGAAGATGTCCTTCTTTCAAAACGATTTTATCTTTAGTTTGTGTGATATGGTTAAATATACTTGTAAAAAGAAAAAAAAAAATCAAACAGCATAGCAGGGTATAAACTAGAAAAACAAAGTTTATACATTCCTCAATCTTCTAAATCCTTCCCCTCAAGCAAAGTAACCATTATTAACTGTTTTTGGGGTACTCTCAAATAAAATTTCTAGTTATGGATAAGCATGGATATATGTGTGTATTAAGTGTTTTTTACACAAAGAGCATCATACTAAGACAGATTGATTTACAACTTGCTTTTTTCACTAACAATATCTCCTTATCTTCCCATAGTCTATGTACATCTACCTTATTCTTGTTAATGGCTTTACAGTATTCCTTTGTATATACACCATAATTTATTTTAATCAGTCCCTAATTACAGGAAATTCAGTTTGTTTTTATGTTTTATTTTGATTGGTAATTATAGATAACGCTACGATGAATATCCCTGTACATTTGGCATTTAATATTTGTAGCTAACACTTCTTTAAGATCAATTCTTAAATACAGATCTTGGGTCAAATGGCGTATGTACTTGAATTTTTAAAATAAACTGCAAACTACAATTCAAAATCACTAAATAAATGTACATTCCCACAAGTATGAGTGGCCCCTGTCTCTAACACTGGGTATTATAAACTTCTTATGTTTATACAAACTTGACAGTTTTTTTTTTTTAATAGTATTTTGTTGCTTAATTTGCTTTTTTTTTTTTAACTTATAAGTGAGGTTAAGAATCTTTCCAAAATTTTATTGGTTGCTTTTCCTTTCTATGTTTTCCTCCTGAAACTGGCATACTCCTATCTTTTGTTAATTTTCATATTAGGTTTCTTCTTACTGATTTTAAGATATTTTTATATATTCAGGAATCCTGTCCTTGACATGTGTGCTACATATACTTTTTCTCAGGTAATGTCTATTAATTTTATTTAAAGAATTTTTTTGCCATATGTACTCTTAAATTTTTATATAGTCAAATTTGTTTGTGGCTTTCCTTATGGTTTCTGGCTTTTGTGCATCACTTAGAAATTGCTTTCCCATACTCAGGATCATATATATTTTGACCTTGTGAGTTCTCCCAGTACATTTACAGCTTTACTAACAAATCTAGAATCTTTTTAGACTGTAGAAAAAAGTAGAAATGTAGCTTCTTTTTTCCCAGGTGTCCAAGACTATTTAACAATCCATCTCTTACACCTACTGATATGAAATGTCATCATCACCATCATATACTAAATCCTCATTTCTACACAGGCCTAAATGTGAATTTTCTCCTCTGTTCTGTTACTTCATCTGTCTATCCCCTGCACAGGTACAAATTCTTTACCGCTGTAGCTCTATAATACCTTTAAAAATCTGTCGAGGCTCCCTCATGACACCTTTTCTTCTAGAAATCTCATTTCTCTCACACTTGTTTTCTAGAGGAAATACAGAATTTTTTTTTTTTTAATTCCCCCCTAAATCTCTGGGTGATTATAACTGAGATTGCACTTAATTTACAGATTTAGAGAAGAACGCACAGCTTTAAAATTTTAAGTCTTACCATCCATTTGATTTAAAAGCCATGGTAGCAGCAGTAGCAATAGTAGCAAACATGACTGTAACTAACATTTCTTGAGCACCAACTGTGTGCCAAGACTGTTTGATGACCTTATTTCAATAATCACAATAATTGCAACTTATGTAAGTACCACTATCTCCATTTCACAGATGAAAAAATTAAGGCTCAAAGGTATTAAACAACTTGGCCAGTCATAAGCAAAGTAACTGAGATGTGAATGTCGGCAATTAGATTTGAGCTAGCCCTCTGAACTGAAGAAGTGTAAACTCAAAGCCCATTGCCATCAAGTCGATTCCAACTCATAGCTACCCTATAGGACAGAGGAGAACTGCCCCATAGAGTTTCCAAGGAGCGCCTGGTGGATTTGAACTGCCAACCTTTTGGTTAATAGCCATAGCTCTTAACCACTACACCACCAGGGTTTGCTAAAGAAGTGTAGTATAGTAATTAAAAAAGGTTTTCTTTCATTTATTCAATGGTCCTTCTAAACTAAATTTTTAGTTCTTTGAAATTCTGTATATTAATTAATTCCAAGGTACGCTTATTTGCTATTTTAAATGAGACTTCTGCCAGTAGATTTCTAACTTCCTATTGTTTCTATAAAAGAGAATTACTGATTTCTGAACATTCAACTTGAAATTGCCACCTTATGAAATTCTCTTATTGTCCCTAATAATTTTTTAGTTGATATTGAGTCTTCCAAATAAACAATCATAGCCCAGGCAAATATTTCTACTTTCAACGCATCCTTATCAGTATTTATCTCTTGCATTGCCTAGCTGAATTAATCATGCATGTCTTAGTAATGGTATTATTACTCTTTTGATGTGATATTATATTCTACTTATAATACTTTATGATCATTGCCTAAGGGAAACAGATTTCTTAGAAAAATCTGGCATCATTGTTTTTGCTAACTTTGCAGCTTTCCTTTTTCTATGCTTTGGAACACTTTTAATGGTATCAAATGATTTTATCCTTTCACCTGTGAAACTGTCTGAATTGAATGCTTTTTTGGGACATGTTTGATTTGTTCTTCCACAGCTAGTGTCTATTTAGATTCTATCTCCTCTCAGGTCAATTTTTTAAATTTATATTTTCCCACTAAATCACCTGGATTTATTTTAAATAGTACTAAATAATTTTTTGTACTTGCATACACTCTAGAATGATTTTGTGCCACTAAAAGGGAAAAATATGTGCAAACATATAAGTCAACATTACTGGAAAACACTTAACAACCAGGATGAGTTAAATGTATAAAACTTGGACCAAAATACTGGCAGACAGCATTTTATTCAGGCCACGGGCTTTGAAAAGAAACCACTGAACAGGGGTATAAGTAGTGAAGTGATGCTAGAGATGAGTCCCTGGGTGACGCAAACAGTTAAGCACTCAACTACCAACCGAAAGGTCAGAGGTTTAAACCCAACCAGACATGCCTTGAAGAAAAGCCTGGCAATCTGCTTCCAAAAGTTCACAGGCTTGAAAATCCTATGGAGCACAGTTCTGCTCTGCAACAACATGGGGTTACCATGAGTCAGAACTGACTCTATGGCAACTGGACTGGTTGGTTGCTAGGATATATACTCAGAGAACTCTAAGCAAAACTCCAAGAGAATTCTAACAAGACTCAGAAATCACAATTTTGAAAAGAGGGTCAGAAAAAAGGCAGAAGAAACTACCTTTCTACAATGCTTAATGAAACTTTAATACAAGAAACAAGGTATTACAACTTTGGGAAGGATGGCAGCATTAATGCAAGTATTATGAAAAAATCAGTGGGTTCACTTTAAAATATATTACACATCGAAAGGATCCTTTGCCCTAATATTAAAATGCTAATAAACAACCAGCAAAAAGTTAACATTCATATTATCATTCTTGTGACATCACCAAAACTTATGGGACAGAGCAAAGGCAGTACTCAGAAGGAAATTAACAGCTGTAAATGCCTAGATTCAAAAAAAAAAAGAAGATCTCAAAGTAAGACTCTAACTTTATAACTCAAGGAACTAGAACAAGAGAAAACAAGCCCAAAACTACCAGATAAAAGGGAACAACAAAGAACAGAGCACAGATAAATGAAATAGAGAATAGAAAACAACTAAATCGGAAGTTGGTTTTTTAAAAGACCAATAATATCAACAAACCTTTAGCTAGACCGACAAAGAAAAAGAGAGAGAAGATGCAAATATCTAAAAATTGGAAATGAAAGTGGGGACATTACAACCGACCCTACAGATATAAAAAAGGTCCTACGTGAGTATGGTGAGCAATTGTACGCATATCAACAAATTAGATAATTTAGAGGAAATAGGCAAATTCCTAGAAATACACAATACCATTATTCAAAACACTCTTATCTATAAACACTATGCACTTGCACTTAATATTTACCAGAATCTAAACTGAGATGGAGCCCTGGTGGGACAGTGGTTAAGTGCTCGGCTGCTAACTGAAAGGTCAGCAGTTCAAACCCACCAGCCGCTCCATAGGAGAAAGATGTAGCAGTCTGCTTGCATAAAGATTACAGCCTTGGAAACCCTATGGGGCAGTTCTACTCTGTCCTATACCGTTGCGATGAGTCACAATCGACTCGACGGCAATGGGTTTTTTGAAAGCAATAAGATGGAATATTCTGACATGGTACAAACCTACCTGTGCACATGATTCTTCAGGTGTTTTGGCACTAACTGAATAAAGTGCTGGGAGATCTAGTCTGTGCACAGAGAATTTTTCTAGAGTGTGCAAAAGTGCTGGAGCAAGGTGAGAAGTTTGACCTGAGCCTCGTTCTCCAGACAGCAATAATCTTGGCCTGTAAGAGGTTGGCTGGTGGTATGGTGACCTGCAATACATGTAAGACATAATTATTTCAAAACCATACATTCCTGAATATGAAATAGTAGCCAAAATATTTATATTAAAAGTATATAACTCCAAATTCACAGAATTTTCTTAACTTTATTTTTTTGAGTACGGTGAAATATTTTTTCATTAATTATGGTTTTAAAATGTTGATACCTCTGACCACATGAATAACGAATGTGTAAAAGTATAAACATCCATTCTAAAACAAAATAAAAATACCTGGGTATACATCCTACCACACAACATACATTAACTCACAGAAAATGCTTCAGATACTAAGTATCATTTAGTCATCAATTATCCAAGTTGAAATGTTAAGAATCCTACTTCTCCAATAAAGAAGCTTAAGATTACTCAAAATATAGCACTTTTGCAACGACAGCAAATTTTGTTTGTTAAAAAAAAGCTAAACTATTCTTACCCTAATGCAAGCCATCTAAAACTCTAGAATAAAAAAGGCAAGTTTAGAAAAATATATTAAACCAAACTCAACTTGTACTCAAGATTCTACAGCACAACTAAAATGATAAATGAAGCCAGCCTATCTACTACATTGACAGGGCCTTCCTGAAATAAAGCAAATTAAAAATGGAACTAATAGAAATGAAATGGGAAAAACTGGTACATGTAAAGGATACGATTATCCACTAGAAAATCCAAAAGAATCAACTAATAACCATCGAAATCTACCAGCTATCAAGACACAGGACAAAATTCAAAAAATCAGTAAAGGTACCCTAAACACCACCAATAACAAATTGAATATATAAAGAAGGAAATCTTATTCAAAACTTCAAAAATAACTCAAAAGGTAAAACAAACAGTATCAAATAATAATCTTAGCAAGAAAAAACCGAAGTTATACAGAAATATATCATGACCTTAAACACTAAGATTAAACATATAAAGATGTCAATTCTTCTTACATATACATTTAATTTGTACATTTAAAACAATTCAAATAAAAATCCCAAAGAAACTTTTTGGGTGGGGGAAAGATTTAAATTTATTCTCAACTTCATCTGAAAGAAAAATCAAGCAAAAACATCAAGAAAATTTCAGAAAAAGCTTGCTAGTTCCAATTTTATAGTATTCCAACATATTTTAGTGACAAGCATATCATACAGATTTCTTACTTAATTTGCCTAACAATTCTATAAAACACATAGTAACATTTTACTAAATAGGCTCCAAGAGGTTAGGTCCATGTTCAAGACTTTACAACTACATGTCAGAATTCAAATTGTAATTCAGGTCCATATGATCGTAAAGCCCAAACTCTAAATCACTATGTTAAGACTTGCCCTACTTGATATTGACACATATTACAGAACAACAATTATTAATAGAATGTAGAATACACTAAAGAAAAGAAACAGATCAGTGGAACATAACAGGCAACTCAGCATAGAAACTGAGAGAATTTTATATAAAATAATAAACATTTAAAAAACAGAACAGGTGGATTACAAAATAAGTGATGTTAAAACAAAAGTAAAGAGGATTCAGATCTTCATTTCACAGCACAAAACAAATTATAGGTGGGCTAAAAACTAAAATTTAAAAAACTTTAAAGTTAGGATAAAAAACATGCATCACGGAAGCAAGAAAAAAGATTCATAGATTTTTAATTTATAAAAATCTTTTGAAATTACAATCTGAACTAAACGGTCGACAGTGAAATGGAACAAAGAATTTGCATAAATGGGCGAAAAAAAGGATTTATTACTTTTATGCACATAGTGTCTAAAAACAACATCCTTATGGACAAAGAATATAAACACACAATTTAAAAAAAAATTAGAAGTACACAACAAGCATTCTTAAAATATTCATTCATTTAACAAACATTTGTAGAACGTCTCCTACGCTGAATACCCCAGCCCTAGTTATCTAACAATACCACTGTCATCACAGATCTCATACCTGATTGGTACATAGTAGAAAAAGGAAATATACAGATTACTATAATTCATTGGAATTGTTTAAGTACAAGGTACTATGAGACCCCAGTAAGGCATTAAAAGAAGTCTTTACTTGGAAAATGTAACCACAGCAGAAATCCAACATACTTGGAGGAAAAAAGGATTAATTAAAAAAAAAAAGCAAAACAATAAGATGTACAAGGAACAGAATCTAGAAAAAGCATGGCCCTTTGGGGTAACTTACATAGTTAATACAGCCAGCTTCTTTTAGGAACTGGGGAAATGTAAGGATAAGAGTACTGAGGTTGAGGTGGAGAAAATGGAAGAAGAGTCAGCCAATGAAGAGCCATGTTAAAAGTTTGGAATTATATTGAAGGCACTGGGGAAGAATTAAGCTACTTAAGCAAGGGAGTGACATAATCAGATAACATGTTTTGCGAAGACAACGCTAGCTCAGTACGGGAAAAAGTTTTAAAAAAGAAGGAAAAACAGGAGGAAAGAAGACAGGTTAGGGATGTGCTATAATAATCCAAGCAAGCATGAGATGATAAATGACAGTCTAGACAAGAATTAGTATCAGAGGAGGTGAGAAATTATAGGCTGAGATTAGGTTTATTTAGCTAAGAAAAGTCAGTAAGACCTGCTCATTCACTGGATGTTGCTGCTGTTGTTAGATGCCGTTGAGTTGGCTCCGACTCATAGTGACCCTATGTGCCACAGAACGAAGCACTGCCTGGTCCTACGCCACACTCACAATCGTTATGCTTGAGCCCACTGTTGCAGTTAATGTGTCAATCCATCTCGCTGAGGGTCTTCCTCTTTTCCACTGACCCTGTACTTCACCAAACATGATGTCCTTCTCCAGGGACTGACCCCTCCTAACAACACATCCAAAGTATGTGAGACTCAGTCTCGCCATCCTTGTTTCTAAGGAGTATTCTGGTTGTACTTTTTCCAAGACAGACTTGTTTGTTCTTTTGGCAGTCCATGGTATATCCAATATCCTTTGCAAACACCATAATTCAAAGGCATCAATTTTTCTTCGGTCTTCCTTGTTCATTGTCCAGGTTTCGCATGCATATGAAGTAATTGAAAATACCATGGCTTGAGTAAGGCACACCTTAGTCTTCAAGGTGGCATCTTTGCTCTTCAACACTTTAAAGAGGTCCTTTGCAGCAGATTTGCCCAGTGCAGTGCATCTTTTGATTTCTTGACTGCTGCTTCCATGGGTGTTGATTGTGGATCCAAGTAAAATGAAATCCTTGGCAACTTCAATCTTTTCTCCGTTTATCATGATGTTGCTTATTGGTGCAGTTGTGAACACATTAAGAATGATGTCCAATTTTAGCTGGGACACCTGAATGTATGGATGATGATGCCATTCAAAATAAAAGACTCACAGGAAGAGAAGAAAAGGGGATGGAGTACAGTTGTACGCTGAAAGATCTGTGGTACAGCAAAGGGGAGATAGGCAATTGGACAGGATCTGAAGCTTAAGAGCAATCTAGGCTTAAGAAAGAGATGTGGCAATCCCATTGCTAGGAATATATCCTAGAAAAAGAAGAGACATCCCATGAATAAACATATGCACACCCATGTTCACTGCAGCATTATTCACAATAGTAAAAAGATAGAAACAACCTAAGTGCCTGTCAACAGACAAATGGATAACAAACTACGGTACCTACACACAACGGAATACCATGCAATGATAAAGAACGATGAATCTATGAAACATCTCACAACATGAATGAATCTGGAGGGCACTATGCTCAATGAAATAAGTCAATCACAAAAGGGCAAATACTATATGGGACCACGTCTTCGTTATCTAGTGGTGTTACAACAGAAATACAAGTGGATGGCTTTAACAAAGATAAATTTATTCTCTCATGAACTAGGAGGCTAGAAGTCTGAATTCAGAGTGCCAGCTCCAAGGGAAGGCTTTCTCTGTCGGCTCTGGGGGAAGGTTCTTATCGTCAGTCTTCACCTGGTCTAGGGGGTTCTCTACGCAGGGACCCAGGTCCAAAGAATGCACTCTGCTCCTGGAACTACTTTCTTGGTGATATGAGATTCCCATGTCTCTCCACTCACTTCTCTCTTTTATATCTCCAAAGAGGTTGACTTAAGACACAACCTAATCTTGCAGATTGAGTCCTGCTTCATTAACATAACTGCCTTTAATCCTGCCTCATTAATATCATAGAGGCAGGATTTACAACACATAGGAAAATCACATCAGATGATAAAATGGTGGACAACCACACAATACTGGGAATCATGACCTAGCCAAGTTGACACATATAATTTTTGGGCGACATAATTCAATCCATAACAGACCACTATTATAAAAACTCATGAAAAAGTTTACATACAGAAAGAAAAAATCTTTTGATGGTTATGAGGCAGGGGAGGGATGGGGGGAAACTAACTAGACAATAAATAAGTGGTAACGTGGGTGAAGGGGAAACCCTGGCGGCGTAGAGGTTAAGTGCTACGGCTGCTAACCAAAAGGTCAGCAGTTCGAATTCACCAGGCGCTCCTTGGAAATTCTGCGAGGCAGTTCTACTCTGCCCTATAGGGTCGCTATGAGTCAAGAATCGACTCGACGGCAGTGGGTTTTTGGTGGGTGAAGGGTGAGAAAGTACACAACACTGAGAAAGTCAGCACAACTTAACCAAGGCAACGTCATGGAAGATTCAAACTCCCTCAGGGTTCGAAATACTGGGCTGAGGGCTGGGGACCATGGTATTGGAGGACATCTAGCTCAATTATCGTAACACAGTTTATAAGGAAAATGTTCTTCATCCTACTCTGGTGAGTAGCGTCTGGGGTCTTAAAAGCTTGTGAGCGGCCATCTAAGATATTCCACTGGTCTCACCCCATCTGGAGCAAGGGAGAATGAAGAAAACCAAAGACACAAGGGAAAGATTAGCCCAAAGGACTAACGGACCACAACTACCACAGCCTGGACCAGACTGAGTCCAGAACAACTAGATGATGCCCAGCTACCACCACGGACTGTTCTGACAGGGATCACAACAGATGGTCCTGGACAGAGCTGAAGAAAATGTAGAACAAAATTCAAACTCACAAAAAAAAGACCAGCATTACTGGTCTGACAGAGACTGGAGAAATCCCGGGAGTATGGCCCCTGGACACCCTTTTAACTAAGCACTGAAGTCACTCCTGAGGTTCACCCTTCAGCCAAAGATTAAAAAAAAAAAACCCATTGCCATCGAGTCAATTCTGACTTAGGGACCCTATAGCCAAAGATTAGACAGGCCCATAAAACAAAACGAGACTAAATGGGCACACCAGCCCAAGGGCAAGAACGAGAAGGCAGGAGGGGACAGGAAAGCTGGTAATGGGGAACCCAAGGTTGAGATGGGGAGAGCGCTGACACGTCATGGGGTTGGCAACTAATGTCACAAAACAATAAGTTAATTAATTGTTAAATGAGAAACTAATTTGCTCTGTAAACCTTCACCTAAAACATAATAAAAAAAAAGAAAAAAAAGGAGATTTGATAGTCACTAACAGAAATGAAAAATTAAGAAAAAAATACATGAAATAATAAATAATAGCAAGCATCTTTTACCTGTTAGGTTGATAAACTAAAAATTAATTTTAATACCCATTAGTAGGGAGTAGAAGGCGGAAAAACTAGTATTCTAAAGATTAGTGGAAGTGGAAAAATTACAACTTTTCTGAATTTTATTTGGCAATTCTAAATATGCCAAAGGTTTAAAACTGGAAAAGGTGTATGACACAGTTTTATCCTTTCAGTTTTTCTATCTGTTGCTGATGCTGAATCTGAGAAGATGGACTATAAGAAGAACGCAGCACCAGGATTGGAGCAAGACTCATTAACAACCTGCAATATGCAGATGACACAACCTTGTTTGCTGAAAATGAAGACAACTTGAAGCACTTACTGATGAAGGTCAAAGGCTATAGCCTCAGTATGGATTGCACTTAAATGTGAAGAAAATGAAAATCCTCACAACTGAACCAATAAACAACATCGTGATAAATGGATAAAAACTTAAAGTTGTCAATGATTTCATTCCATTTGGATCGACAGTCAACCTTCCTATAAGCAGCAGTCAAGAAATCAAATGAAATTATTGCATTGGTCAAATCTGCTGCAAAACACCTCTTTAAAGTTTTAAAAAGCAAAGATGTCACTTTGATGATTAAGGTACACCTGAACCAGGCAATGATCTTTTCAATTGCCTCATATGCATGAGAAAGCTACACGACGAAAAGGAAAAACAGAAGAAGTGATGCATTCTAACTGCAGTGTTGGCGAAGAATACTGAATACACATGGACTGCCAAAAGAACAAGTCGATCTTAGAAAAAAATACAACCAGAATGCTCCTTAGAAGAGAGGATGATGAGACTTCAGTTTGCTTACTTTGGACATGTCAGTCGCTAGTCATCTACATCATGTTTGGTAGAGGGTCAGCAAAAATGAGGGAAATCCTCAAGGAGATGGACCGACACAATTGCCACAATAAAGGATCCAAACATACCAACAATCATGAACACAGCACAGGACCGGGCAACATTTTGTTCTATTATACATAAGGTCTCCAGGAGTCAGAGTTAACTCAATGGCTATTAACAACAAAATATGCCAAAATGTATGTACAATAATATTCTGCAACTCACCCACTCCCAGGGCTCCCTTAACTCTTGCCACTCTCTACATTTTTTTTTTTTTATAGCACTTGCCTTCTAACATACTATTTATTTATTACATTTTTGTTTGTTTCCTTCCACTAAAATGCAAGCTCTAAGAGGGCAGGGATCTTAGTGTATTTTGTTTACTGGTATATTCCAAGAACCTATGACAATGTCTAGCACATGATAGCCCCTTAAAAAATATCTGAATGAGTGAATGAATAAATGAACAAATGAATGGCTCAAACAAAAAGATTATTTTCACCTCTCTGGTTGGTAAAGGTTTAAAAAGACAAACAGTGCTCAAGAGTTGACATGGGTGTAGGAAAAGATGCACTCTCATAAATTAGTAGTGAAAATGTAAATTAGTACAATCTTCCTGGAAGGCATCTGAACAACGTGTATCAAATTTTTTTTAATGAATACACCCTTTGACACAGCAGTCGTAGTTCTCAAAACTTACCCTTAGGTCTGAATCAGGTAAGGGTGTAAAGACGTATACTTAGAAAGATACCACAGCACTGTTTATAAAAGAGGAACTGAAAACTTCAATTTGTATCAATAAGATTTTACAAATTACAAAACATCTATAAAATAAAATACTAAGCAGCTATTTTAAAAGAATGATATTTACCATATGCTGATATGAAATAACATTCCCAACAGAGTCAGTAAAAAAGCAAGTTATATTAGCAACTCTATACCAAAAAAACTCATCGCCGTCAAGTTGATTCCGAATCATAGCGACCCTATAGGACCGAGTAGAACCGCCCCATAGAGTTTCGAAGAACCGCCTGGTGGATTCGAACTGTCGACCTTTTGGTTAGCAGCCGTAGCACTTAACCACTACACCACCAGGGTTTCCATGACAACTGTATAGGAGGAAGACAACTGTATAGGAGGATACAATTTCCTCCTGTGTGGTACCTTAAGGACCTTTATTCTAAAGTGTGTGCTCACTGGAGAGTATGAAAAATTATACTGGCCCAAATTACCCAAAGCAGCAATATAATTCCCTCTCTACCTATTAAGCTCAGAAATCCATTTGGAAGCCACGCAGTATAACAGAAAATTATCCCAGGAAACAAACAGCACAGAGCATGGCTCTACCACATACTAACAGCATGACCATGGGCAATTAACTTCTTTGTGCTTCGCTTTCCTCATCTATAAAATGATGATATCACAAATGTTACAGGATTGTTGGGAAGTTTACATGTATTACTGTATATAAAGCACCAAGCCTATTATACACCTAGCATAATGTCTAGTTTGTGTAAGCACTCAAATGCTAATTCCCATCGCTTCAGCCTCAAAAAGCCAGCAAATGTCACTATTTCTTCTGTGAAGCCTTTCTGGGCTCCCCAGTGGAAGTTTCTTAATTCTGCTTTCACAGCACACTTAAGCTATATCGCAATGTGTGTCACTCCCAATAGCACAAACATCTCCAGGGTGAAAACTACTTTATATCCTACTCATGCTTATCTTCTCAGCATCTGGTACAGTGCTTAGCATAAGTAAACACAACCTTTGGATGAATGTGTGGATAGGTGAACAAATGGATAAATTATGAATATTATCAAAATGCCTAAAAAGAAAAAAATGTGTTCTAGGATATAGTTGGCTGGCTATTCAATGAAAGTCACTATTAAATCAATGAACTAGAAAAACATATATAAAAGAAGCTAAAATTAAACTAATCCCTTCGGAAAAGCTAAATCAAAAGTAGCCATACAAATGACACCCTCAGTAATGAAGTCGCTCCTGAAGTTCACCCTTCAGACAAAGATTAGACAGGCCCATAAAACAAAACAAGACTAAATGAGCACACCAGCTTGGGGGCAAGGATGAAAGGGCAGCAGGGGACAGGAAAGCTGGTAATGGGGAACCCAAGGTAAGAAGGGGAGAGTGTTGACACCGGAGCTGGCAACCAATGTCACAAAACAATACACATATTAATTGTTTAATGAGAAGCTAGTTTGTTCTGTAAACCTTCATCTAAAGTACAATAAGAAAAAAAGAAAAGAGGTATTTCCAATGCGGCGGGGAAAAAAAGAAGACAGAATGGATGAAAGCAAATTAGCTTCAGTTTTAAAAAATAAAAAACCAAAAAGGGTTATCACGCAAATAATCAAATCTAACTTTTGCAACAATTCACCAAAACTTAATGGGGGAAACACTTCAGTTCAAGTTGATGATTTAAATTTGTTCAAAACACCTCTAAAGAAAAATTACTTAAAAGTACATACAATCCAGCATCTTCTAACAGAAATGCCATTAGACCTGCTAACTGAAGCATTAAAAACGGTCTGTTACCTATCACACTGATTATATAAACCCAAGTGATGGTTCTACTGGTAGTTTAAAATTACAGTCACACTAAAATTGTTTACCTATTAAGGGCATACCAAAAGCTGCTTTAATATAGATACGGAAAAGGTAAATATAAATAGAATAACCATAAAACCCAAATTAGGGAAGTGTAAGTTAATGAGGTTTTGCAGGATCAGGAGTTACTTGTTTAATTTCTGAGCAATTTCCAATTTAAAACCTCTCTGGGGTCCCTAAACTGTCATCTGAAACATACTATAACTTAAAGTACTCTTAAATCCTGGTAAATATTTCATTTCTGTCAATTTTAATTCAAATAGAAAAACACTAAAATTTGGGGCAGGGGTTGACTTTCTAAGGGTAATTCTCTGCTGCTCCCTTCCCCTCCCCCACCCCCCCAAAATCATGCTATCATATTAAAAAAATGTAAACTGTAGTAAATAAGAGTCTTCTGCTTGGGGGAAAAATATCTTAAGTAGTTGATAGACTAATTATTACCACACAAAAAGTATCTATAGTATCTGCAGTTTTCCAGAATGTATCCAAACAACAGAAAAACAGATCAAGTTCCCAAGGTTACAACTATAAGCAAAAACGTACTATAATTCTGCTGTAAAGTAGCAAAAATCACTCTAAATTTAAAGAAATTAAACATAAAATACTCACATTGTAAAATGAAGGTAGGGTTTATGTACAGCAGCAGCTGATGACTGTTTCTTTGGTGATCCTGAGTGACAACTGGTCTCAAAAATTGATAAAGCACTCTCATCTTCACTATCATCTAAAAGTAGAGCTTCTATATCTGTTAAAAAAAAAAAATCCCAAAGGTTATAACATTTATAAAGTTCTTTAATATTAGCGTTCTACTAAAGCTAAGAAAAACTGGAGTACAAATACAGTAAAATTAACCATTTATCTACCAAATACCGATCTACTAGGCAAACTGACAACTACAGTATTTTGAATACTGTACAAATGAAATTAATGTTCTTTCACCTTTACAGACGATCTACTTAAGTATCGTAAGATGTAATTTGGTAGACTTCATTGACTAACTGCAACCAGTCTGGAAAAGAAGTGGCACTACTAAAATTTTTACCCACCCACTTATTAAAAATCTGAGTTAATTTTAGTCAAAAGAGTTCATTTCATAAAAGATATCTAGTTTTAGTTTAATTAATAGGGTAGCTGAGTCATGACCAGTTCTTACAAAAGCAAGAACAAAGAACAAATTGGTCCTTATTTTTCAAATAGTACACACAAACCTTTTTGAGGAAAACCTAGTCCAGTTAACACGGAGTCAGGAATTCGGTCAAAACAAAGCCAATCTTAAAAACGTACTCATTCAAGTAGCATTAGGCTGTATATGGGTCTTAAGTTCCCACTCAATGGACTAAGTGGAACTAAAATCCCTACTGAGAGCATAATACTTAAAAATGTACCTGGACTTTATCTTTAAGTGTTAATAGTTGTATCACACACGTACACATCAAAAGTGCCAATTCATTCAAATAAAAAGCAATACTACATGTGTGGTAGATTCAGCAGAGAATTAATATGGACAAAAATCATATCCCTCCCAAAAAACAAAGAAAAAAATGGAGGTATGTTTTCTAAAGTGAGACACTGAATTGTATAGTAGATACAGATCTCAGAGGCTGATACAGATACAGATCTTTAATCTAAATATTTACAACAACTAATATCTTAAGAATTAACCTGAAGAATAATTTACAATATCTTTTGAGTGATAATTTCCTAACAAGAATACTTGCCTAAGGAAAATATTAAAGACCAAAAATAATCAGAACAATCTATCCAAAAAAATTTTTTTTAATATATTAAAGATCAAAGTAAGATTTGGTTTCTCTTATCCACTGGTACATGGCATTAACTGATTAAAAAAAAAAAAACAAAAACCTGGAACTAAAGCATGTTTTATAGTTACGGAAATAATTATAAGAAAACATGGGTAATAATGTCATGAAGTGGTAATTCTCAAATTAAGATAAAAGGCTATCACAATAGCTCAGAAGGGAAGGTGAGATTTTTATGATTTTCTAAAGGGAACATCTTTAAAAATATTCAGAAATTTGGGGGAAAGAAATATATTCCCAGTTATGAAACTGAGAGATAAGAAATGCACAGTTTATGGCATAGTGTCTAGCTCATAAATTTAAAAAACCAGAAAAACAAAAACCTGTTGCCATCCAGTTTCAACTCATAGCAACCCTCCAGGACAGAGCAGAACTGCCCCATAGCGTTTCCATGGAGCAGCTGGCGGATTCAAACTGCCAATTTTTTGGTTAGCAGCCAAGCTCTTAACCACTGTGCCACCACAGCTCATAGATACTCAACAAAATATCTGTCCTGTTCTCTATGTGCTAGATATAAGAATCACAGTATTTCATGTAAGTATATTGCTGCTGTTGTTGGTTACCGTCAAGCCAACTTCAACTCATGGCTACCTGATGTCTGCAGAGTTGAATGGCTCCATAGGGTTTTCAACTCTGTGATCTTTTGAAGCAAATCACTAGGTCTGTGTTCTGAGGTGCCTCTTGGTGGCTTTGAACCACCAACCTACTGGCTAGTAGTGAAGCACTTAACTATTTGTGCCACCCAGGATTCCTCATGTGGGTATAAACCAAAACCAAACCCTCTGCCATGGAGTTGATTCTGTCATGTGAGTATAGCCCTAAGAAATTTAAGTTTTTGAAAAAGCTACTCATAGTGACAATAAAATTTACTGAATATTAATGATTTTTACCATATACATTTTTAGTGTAAGTATATTGAACAATTTTCTATTAGGTGCAGACTACATGCCAAACAAGGTGCAAGGAACTGGGAAAAATAAAATAATTAAAACACATTACTTATGCTTCAAAGTTCACGGACCTTACTTTGATTAGCATAGCAACCTAATTTGAATTTTTCTGGGGGCGGTAAATGAATGACATTTTTAAAGAGCTCTGTGACGGTAAAGTTCTTTGTCTGTTTCGTTCACTACAGACAGTCCCTGGCTTACAACATATTCAAGTTATGATGAAACGCATCTACAACCCTCTGGTTTGTTTTCTTTTTTAAATATCTTATCGTTAATAACATGTACCACATAAAATGTTAAAATATATCTGTTTCTGGAGCCCTGGTGGCACAGTGGTTAACAGCTCAGGCTGCTAACCAAAAGGTCAGCAGTTTGAATCCACCAGCCTCTTCTTGGAAACCCTATGGGGTAATTCTACTCTCTCCTATAGGGTTGCTATGAGTCGGAATTGGCTCGACGGCAACAGGTTCAGTTTTTGTTTTTTTCTGTTTTTATCTCAGATCCAAGGTACAACCAACTTGAGGCTAGAACTCAAGACCTTCTACAACCAAGTCCTAATTTATTTCCTTGCAAATAGCTTATGTGCCTCAATCTTTCTCAATTTCATTCCTCTGTTCAAAATGCTCCATCTACCTGGAATGTCCACTCACCTTCTATTTTTCATCATTAAAATCCTAGTTATTTTTCAAGGTACATATCAAAACTCTCCTTTACTAACCGTTCCTGAACCCCTCCAACAGAATATGCTTGCCCTTTTTGGATCTCTACAGCCCTTTAGTTATTGCTTTTTACCTTCTCTTAGCACCCTTAAACTCTGTGTCTTGCTCTAATCTCTAAGCTCTACACAGCATATTGCAGAGTGCCCTGCCAGTAACAATAAAAGATATTTGATTTTGACTCCAGAGTCAGGATCTCTGGATTTGAATGCAGGCCTCAGAACTTACTAAATGAGTGACCTTATTTAAGCAAAATTACCTATGCAAGTTTCCCAGTCTCCTATATAGTAAAAATAATAAAAAGTACCTACTTGATAGAATTATTATGAGGATTAATGACAACTTATATAAAGGCTTTATGATAATAAAATAAATGTAAGCTATCATTTTCACAGTCAATTTTTCTAAAAATAGTAATGTTCCAACATAAGATGGACAGAATGTCCCAAGAGTGAGCAAACATTCATTCACTCTTTCTATAAATATTCACCAGGCACCCACCATATGCCAGGAAGTAAGCTAGGCCTGGAATATACCATGGTAAGTGAAATAAACATACTTTCTCTATGCATGGCACATACAAAAGAGCAACACATAAACAACCTTATGAAGAAATTCACTATACCTGTTCTTTTTTCATTACAACAAGATAGAAAAGTAATTTATAGTACCGTCTTTTTTGTCACTCTGGCTAATTTCAGCATGAGGAAACACTTTTTGCAAGACTGCTAAGATGTTGTTGAAGCTTCTTTCCAGCAGTGGCCTTATTATGGGGGATAGTGCATGTCCCGAAGACATCACAGCACGTTGGGAAGCAGGCACAATATTCTGCATTGCATGATAAAAATCTTGTGCACTGAGCACTATTGAAGAAACATCCAGCTGCAGCTTATGACTACTAGCATAAATCTGGGGATAACGCCTCCGCAGGGCAGTCAGGGCAGCTTCAGTGCACAGGGCCTTGATATCAGCTCCACAGTAGCCTAATGCACAAAAGGAAAAGGATAATAAAGGTAAGCTCATTCTTCCAAGGACCAACTACATTTTGCAAATATACACATCCTTAGCTAAAGTAACAACCAGGACTTAATCAACAATTACATGTAATTTTATCAGCAAAATTAAAATCGATTATTTAAAATTGCCTAATAAAGTTAGTGAATTAAGGGCTAAATATTCAGTAAAACTGAAAATGTTTTGAATATTTTAAATTAACATAAACAGGAACTAATGATATTAAAACAAAATAGGTCATGTATCATGTGTCAAAACCACTGTTTACAATGTACAACTTTCTTCAGGAAAGGTTTTAAAAGAACAATTTTCATCTCAATCCTTTGTCAATATTTGCAATCTTTAGTTCTCATGACATTAAGTTTACAAATATTTTTTCTAATATTACTACTTTCCAAATACATATACAGAAGTAGTACAAAGTAATACACAGGCAGAAGCTTCAAAATAGAGCTGTTCTACTACCAACTCTGAGTTCAAGCCACTATATAAGTTGACACCACTCCCTCAAAATTAGAACATATTTGTGATATGCCTGTTAACGTTCCAAAAGCAATAAGGAAAGTAAGAATGTTAAAAATATTTTCATTGATTTTCCACACTAACTTCACCTTTATATATTTTAGCTTCAAGTGACTGATAATCTAGCTCTAAAGATGGTACCAACATGAAGTGTTATCCACTATCCATAGTTAACTGATTATGCAGCTAAATAACGGGTCAAATCCCTTATGCTTTTAAATCATTTCATTCATCTGAGTAATAAGGACATATAAAAAACAAGAACTGTTAGATCTTTACCACAAAAAGTAAAAAAAAAAAAAACTCCAACTAGCCACTCAGTTTTTTATATCACCACTGAAACTTGAATTTGGTCATTTTTGGCAGTCATGCCAGCAGGGGAAACTACTCGCATTAGATATAAATCACTAGTCCCTAAGCTCCTCAAAGAGCTATACTAGGTTTATTTATCTCTTTAGACCTCACGATGACCTTGTGGAACACTTAAATACTAAAATAAAAATGGTGATTAGGCAAGAAAGCTATGAGCCGAGAAGAAGTACCCCAGACTAACTGGCAGAAAAAGAACATTTAGGGGTATCAAGAGACAAAATCATATAAACCAAAATACAAGTCCCTCACATTGCCTGTAACTATATTCTGATTAGAAGTAGTGCGCATGGTCCTATTAATAATTAAATCCTACAAATCACAGAAAAATTTTCCTTACCCTGCTTTTTTTTTTTTTTGTCCATGGCATTTACCACCTTCTATTTACCTATTATATTTATTGTCTGCTTACCCTCCCCTCCACTCTAATTTGAGCTCTGTGAGGGTAAAGTTCTTTGTTTTGTTCACTACAGGTAGCCCCAACTTACAATGTATTCGAGTTATGATGAAATGCATTTATGACCATCTGGTTTGTTTCTTTCTTTTTTAAATATCTTATCGTTAATAACATGTACTATATACAATGTTATTGACTCCATAGCACTGTTTTTTTGTTTATATACAATGTTAAAATACATCTGTAAGTTTATATGTAATGTTTCCAACCCCCAAAGACAAAGATCAGATTTATAAAGATACTGATAATAAAAGGCAATAATAATGAAAGCCAAAAAAAATAAAATGAGATATGAGGTATTCGGCTTTTGTCAGAAAAGACTTACAACACAGATGTCGTAACAGAGTCCCATCATAAATCAGGGACTACCTGTAAGGTATTTCAAACACCTAGAACAATGCCTGGCACACAGTAGGTATCCAGTAAGTATTTGCTGAGTAGAAGAATGCATGAAAAGAGGTTACTGTAACTAAAAGGTTACAGTCTGGAAAGGTAAAACTGCTAGGTTATTGTGTACTATAAAGAAAAGTAGATAAACTATATCTTATGAGCTTTTAATTTTTTTCTAAGAAATCTAAATTCTTTTATTTTTAAACCAACTTATACATTATGTGCAAAATTATCAATAAGAATTATGAAAATAGAGAAGAATATTGAATTCTTTAAGTCAGATTTATTCAGGGTTAAGGAAAAGCCTAATATAACCTCAAAGGAATTAATTCAGAAACCTCTTTACAGAATAAGCATTAACACTGTCTCATTACAGCAACCTATTATTCTTCAGATTAACCAGATTTACCACTGGGCTCTCATTTTATTTTCCATTTCTCAATAAATAAACCTGAAAAAAATTATCTTTCCTGTGGCACACATATCTGCTACATTATTTCAACAAAATGAAGATAAATACCAGCTCAAAGTTGTAACAAGCTAACAAAATAATCACGTGTGACTAAAGCAAGTGAATTCCGTCCTCCACATCAGAGGAAGCAAAAAATAAACGACCATCTTTAAGCAATACAAACAATCATATTTCTTTTTCTTCCTTAAAAGTACGTACACAGTTATTGAACATACTACATGGTCCTACAAAAGACTAAGTTAAATAATATATATTCAGAAACATTTAAGACAAAACAGAAAAAAATTAACAGCTACTAAAAACATTTTATGTAGCAAACGTTACCTATATTTGACATAATAATAAAAACAGGTTAATCACATACATAACAATGTATTCTTTTTCCTAATTTGTCCCAGATAATTAAAAAGTTTCCCAACAATAATAGGCTCCATTTAAAAAAACAAATTTTTACATGGATCTCAACCAACAGAGTATAAAGATAGGAAACATCTTTACAGTTGTGAGTGAGAATTACCACTTTATATCTGTGGTTCTCATCATCAAATATCCATCAAAATAAACAATGCAATTTAAGCAAAAATATAGATACACAAGCCCTATCACAAACTTGGTGAATCAGAATCTCTAGGGGCTTGAAGTCATAAATGTGTATTTTGCAAATGCTTTACAAATGATTTTGACACAAAAAACTTGAGAAATACTGACTTATAACACTTCCTTTACTAGACTCTCAAAGAGAATTAAAAATACATCATAATCACACCTAAATTTTTTCTGAAAGTCTAAAAAATACAGCTATTCAGAGGTTAGACCAGAAAAAGACACGGTCTTAACAAATTTTTATGTTATTTTTTAAGTACGATAGCAAACATAACAAAGGCCCACAAGATAGAAGCCTCATTATTGATTTTCATAGGTTTAGCCCTCTTAGCGAAAATGGAATACAGAAATATGAGTAGGTTTGAGCTCCATGTTAACCTTAAGCTCCTATTATCTGTGCAAACGCTCTGAATGCCAACATATCATGTATCATTGTTATCAATGTATGTTGTTGAGGAAATTTTTCACTACTTGAGAATCACACCTATTTGTGCGTAGAAAACCTCCAAGTGCTTGGGAATTTTTTCAAGGCAAGTTACCAAATCCATAACCTCTGAAAAGAGGTTAGTTATCTTTGCTGTTATTCATCAAAACTGCATAAGTTTCACTGCAATGAACCCATACAAATTAAAACATGTCTGGGATTCAAAACTCATGAGTTTAAAACAGATTTAAAATTTATTACTATTTTACTCCTGTTTGAAAACTTGTATTTGATTTTCTTTTTTATGTGAACTGGTTTCTTAAATGGAGCAAATGTCACAGCCAAAAATAGAAGTAATTTATTTATAATGGATTTTTATGTCACTCTCCAGAAGGAAAATGGTATATAAGCAGATTCTGTACCCCTCTCCCAAAAAAGGGCAAGAGACAGGTTTTCTGTCCTGTAAGAAATTATGTCTTAAGAATTTAAAAACTTTAAGAAGTAACTAAAAGCTAAAACAAATACTTGGAAAAATAAGAAGTATTGATCTATGGAAATGCAAAAGGAAACTAAGACTCTATTATTTAGGATGAAGAATTAGAGTAATACTTCAGATAATAGAAAAGATAATAGTAATTTTAAAATATCTGTCATTTAGGGAATTTCCAAAATGATTGCTTATTTCAGTTAAGGACTGTTCTGTGACAAATTCACAGGAAAATCTACAAGAATTTCCCAGTCTAATCTAACACATTAAGATCATAGAAGTAGCAGGAGCCAAAAAGGGTCAATTTCAAAAAGGGAAAAGACTGGATTTTATACCAAATACCACCCTCTCCCATAAAGCAGCACAAGGCTTTGCAAAGGTCAAGCCAAGTTTACATGAAATGGGTTTGGCGCATGCTCTCTTATACCAGGTAAAGCTTAAACTGGAGTAGTGCTGGAGAGATTTACGTTTTCTCCTCACCAGAAGATGTCGAGGTCTTTGTGGTTCAAAAGCTGAGGGATGCTGCTTCGGAGATGGAGGTCCCTGTGGATGAAGAGGATAATTCGGATGTAGCTAACTGAATGGACTAATGTTCTATTTAGGTTTTAACTATTTGATGGTGGATCACAATGATTTTTTAACTGACTTGTTCTTTTTGGTTTTGGTAACTTTAAAGTTTTCCCAAGTAGACTGTTGACTGTTAGCGGGTTTATATTGGGGATTTCGTCATAATGCTTAAAGTCCACGGAGAGAGATTTTTATTTAGAGTTTTGAGAGGATGAGAGGAAAATAGACAAAAGAGAAAAAGAATAAGGGAAAAATGCCTGTGCGTATACTCAGTTGCTTAATATTGTATCTATTTTTATTTCAGACCTGATTAGAGCCAAAGTCCTGAATTCCATCTCCTATATCTGATAATCTATGTATGTAAAATACTCTTACCACGTCCTTTCAGGACAGTAGCGTTCCTTCATTCTGTGGGGAGAAATTCCACTCTGTGAATAACTAATATTACACCGGAAATTTTTTTTTGGGGGGGGAGGGGGGGAATATTAGCAGATGCCATTAAGTATTTTCTTTGAAGACCCCTGCCACCCAACTCCTTTCTAGACCACATGCATGAAGATGAAGCCATTGTGTAATCTGCAAAGTAAAAGACTGCTGTCCTGCCTTTGACATGGACCATTCTCTCTCAAGTTTAAGCTTATTTTTCTTAGTAAAATTTCTGAGAGGAGAAAATTCCTAAAAGGAGACCCTGTATATAATACATTTATATTTTTCATGTCATATTATGGATACCGAGCACTCAATACAAGGCATATTACTACTAAGCTTTGTTACTCAAACACCTAATGGCAGCTAAAATTCTAATTTAAAAGTGTTCAAACTTTAAATAAGATATTTAAAATAATTTTTAAAGATAAAGGCAGAGCAATCTGCACAATCAAAAACATACCTATGCTCATCCGCATTCAAAACATAAGGGGAAAGGGAGGCTGAACAGAACAATGACAATAAAGAACTCAAATAACAGCACTCACCAACACATTTTTCAGCCAATTCACCTAAAAAAGCATCTGATAATTTTGGATTCCAGTCCCTGGTATGGATCTGTAAAATGTGTTTTCTTGCCTAAGAAGAAAAGTAAAGATAAAATATCATCAATCCCTCAAATATATTATGTGGAACAAATTTTGACTAACCATACTCCAGAAAAAAAATCACTTATTTTAAAAGAAATGTATACACCTTGGCATTCACATTAAATCTGTTCCCACAATAATCCTGTGATATCTGTAGTAGAGATTTTGTCACTATTTCAAAAACTTAAGACATTTACGGTTCTGAGAGGTGAAAAAAAATTGACTAATGGCTTACTAAATGACTGATCTAGGTCTAAAACTCAAAACTGAACTTCACTTTTCCACCACATCATTTTTACCATTTAAAAATATACGAACTAGAAACTTTAATGTGTTATAATATTCATAACTTTTACACAACTTTATATTTAGAGGGTCAGTGAAAAAGACGACCCTCAAAGAGAAGGTCCTCAAGGAGACGGACTGAGGCTGTACCAATGGGCTCAACCAGAGATAACAACTGTGACGGTTGGCACCAGACAGCGCAAAATTTAGTTCTATTATACACAGGGTCGCTACCGAGTTGCACCCAACTCAAAGACAACTGACAACATAATATTCATAACTTTTATATAACTTTATATTTAGATTTCACAGAACTTCTGGCCCTATCATATGCACAAGGTATTATGACTAAACAATGAACTAACCTGACAAGTCATTTAAAACTTTAAAAAATGTTTAATTTGAAAAAATATTCAATTAAGTACAGAAATGCAATGCATATTATTACCTTCTGTATGTCAGCTGGTGCTTTGGCATTTAATATTTTACAAGGTGATTTCAGCATACCTTAATTAAATGCATTGACAAATAAAAGGTTTAAACAATCTTATCTTGAATTTTTTTTTTTTCCAAAATGGTATCTTCTACCCCAAAATCTGACTGTACAGTACAATCAAAATTTTAACAACTTGGTTCCAAAATAAGCTGAATTTTCTTTTTCTTCTCAGAGTAAAACAAAAGAAACACTGAAGTATAAGAATCCATAATCAGCTGATACTACTACCACCAAGAGTCAGATCAGAACGTCTTTTCATGTTTGCCTTTTTTGGGTAGAAAAACCACACTCTTTAAAACTTGAATATATTTGTTCCCTCAACACTACTACCTAACTTCTCTATGCTATTAAAAAAAGAGCAAATTACAACCAAGATATAATATCTTACTGGCTTTATAAGGAATTGGGTTCAGCACCAAAATAAAAAGAATAAAAAAATTTCAAGAGAAATCTTGCTCCATTACTATATTTTAAGGGTTTTTGTAAAGTGTTAACTAAGACATCCCATAAGCACAAAATTTAAGCAATGAAAATTCATAAAATACTACCCTTAAAGTATATATATGCTTCACAATCAAATTATACATAAATATTAACATACCAAATAAAAAAGCTCTTACCTTTTGATCAGGTAGGTTGAAAAGGAATTCTCTGTCAAAACGACCAGGTCTCCTAAGTGCAGGATCTATAGAATCAAGTCTGTTTGTAGCACCAATAACAACAATTTCGCCCCTATTATCTAATCCATCCATAAGGGCAAGAAGAGTTGATACTATAGAACTATAACAAAATTTTCAGGGAAGATTAAAAAGGAAAAAAAAATCTGTAAGAACTGCTCCTTATAACAATTTTTATCAGTCTTGAATGCTAACCAAGTAATTGTAACATGACTATGTCTTAATACAAAGTAATTTAAAGAAGTCATTTTCAAAATACATTGAAATATATTAATAAGCCACCTAAAGCACTGCAACCTAAACCAAAAATGATTAAATGGAATACATCAAAATTAAAAACTATTCTGCTTCAAAGTACCTGCCAAGAAAATGAAAAGACAACCTACAGAATAAGAGAAAATATGTGTAAACCACACATTTGATAAGGGTATAGCATCAACAGTATGTAAAGAACTCTTACAACTCAAGAATAGACAAATTACCCAATTAAAAAAATGGAGAGAGAATCCAAATAGACATTTCTCTGAAGAAAATATACAAATGGCCAATAAGCACATAAAAATAAGCTTAACATCATTAGCCATTATAGAAATGCAAACTGAAACTACTTCACACTCTCTAGGAGAGAGAGAATAAAAAAGTCCAAAAATAACCAGTGCTGGTGAGGATATGGAGAAAGCAGAATGCTTATAAACTGCTTGTGGGAATGTAAAATGGTGTAAGTGTTTTGGAGAGCAGTTTGGCAGTTCCTCATATGGTTAAAACCAAGAGAAATGAAAACACCTATCCACACAAAAACTTGTACATGTTTATAGCAGATTATTCATAGCAGCCAAAAGTTCAAAACAACCCAAATGTCCATCAGCTGATGAAGAAACAAAATTTGGTATATCCATACAATGAAATATTATCTGGCAATAAAGAGCAATGAAGGGCTGATACATGTGTCAGAAAGGATGCACCTTGAAAACACTGCACTACATGATAGAAGCCAGACACAAAAGGCCATGTACTATATGATTTCACTTATATAAAATGTCCATAATAGGCAAATCTGTGAAACAGAAAGTAGATTAGCAGTTGCCAAGGGTTTCAGGAGATGGGAGGACTATGGAGTGACAGCTAAAGTCCAAGATGTTTCTTTCTGGGGTGATGAATATGTTCTAAAATTGACTGGTGATAGATGCACAACTGAATACATGAAAATCACTGAACTGTACAGTTTTAATGGGTAAAATTATATGGTATGTGAATCTCAATAAAGCGTTTCTTAAAGAAATATAATAGTCTATTATAATAGATAGCAATCTTGTCTTTTTTTTTTTTAATGCCTGGCAATTCAGATGATGTTTAGAGTTCTCATAGCATTAGATTTGCATTATTGTTATATGTTTAGACAATTTCTTTAGAATGGCTACCATTTTAACTAAGTTTAACTGTGTCATTTTGTGCCTATTTTATGGTAGTTTTTTTAAAACTATGACTTAAACATTTCTGAATAAAAAATTTCATGTCTAACTACAACACAAACTGTAATTCTAGTAACAATGGTCTTCCTAGTGTTTTCCAATTATTCTCACTTCTCTATCTTTATTTTTACTGTTAACACCTATCTGAAATAACTTCTTCAACATGCTCAATATGTTAAAGACATCATTGTCCATCCCAAACCAAGTTCTAGCTATGTTTCCAAAATCTATAAATTGAACCAAAGTCCTGGATACCCAGTGTACATGCGTAAGGAGGATTTGTCAGTCTTGGAAATTGATGTTTCTTCTTTCCTAATTTAAAAGCTGAAAGTTAATTACCTAAGTATCACACTTAAAATATAAGGGGTTGGGGAGAGAATAGGCATCCTTAAGTTTAAATTAATATTTAACCACATTTAACCTCAAAACACTCCTTAGTTTTTTCCAGTTACAGATAAGCATTTCAAATGTTTGTTAGAATTTATTGGCATTTTTAAGTATTTTTGGTAGAAGGGTTTTGAGGTCATGAAGTTTCAAACATGGCCAGAAACTGAATTACAATCTAGAATAAATTCTACCAAAAGTTATTTAAAAAAAAAAAAAAGATCTAAATAACCAATACTCCAGTCAAAATCTTAAAAGCTTGGCTGCTAACCAAAAAAGTCAGCAGTCTGAATCCACCAGCCGCTCCTTGGAAACCCTATGGGGCAGTTCTACTGTGTCCTATAGGGTCACTATGAGTCAGAATCGACTCAACGGCAACGGGCTTTATTATATTCAAAATAAAATGCAAACTACTTAACATGATATTCAAGGCCTACTTGCTTGTCTCCAATCCTCTCATACATCATCTTCTAAAAGCTCACTGTTCTACATTTTAAATATAGATCTAAAATCCAATTTAAAAAAAAATTGGGGGGGGGGTTGGTGTGAAGCACTATTTATTGAAAAGGCCATTCTTTCCCCAAAGCTTTGCAATGGCATCTTATCATAAATCAAGCATTCATAAATGTGTAGATCTATCTATGGCTCTAAACTCTGTTGTATTCATACACTTGTCTAATCTGGTAATATCAAACTATCTCATCCTAAAAGGCCTAGATATCCGGCAGAACACATTAGCCCACCATGTCCTTCTACAAAAGTCCTCACTATTCTTACTACTTTGCATAACTTTTAGTATTATTTTGTTAAGTTCCAAAAAGGTTGTGATTTTTAAAGGGATCGCACTGAGTCTAATGACGAATATAGAATAAACCAAAAACCAAACCCAGTGCCATCGAGTTGATTCCAACTTATAGCGACCCTATAGGACAGGGTAGAACTGCCCCACAGAGTTTCCATGGAGTGCCTGGCAGATTCGATCTGCAACCCTTTGGTTAGCAGCTGTAGCACTTAGCCACTACGCTCCCAGGGTTTCCGAATACGGAATAGAAAACTTAAAATATCTGGTCTTCTAACTCATGAACAAGGTACTTCTCTCCACTCATTTAATCTTTAATATTTCTCAACTTTTATTATTTTCTCCACAGATATTACATGCAACTTTTAAGCTTTATTCCTAGTAACTTTTTTACACTATTAAAAATACTATGTACATTTCTAAACATATACTAGTACAAAGAAATACGATTCATACCTATATCGATTGGATTAACTTTGCTGTAAACACTCATCACTACTTTTTTTTTTTTTTTAATTGTGCATTAGGTGAAAATTCACAGAGCAAATTAGATTTCTATTTGATAATTTGTACATAAAGTGTTTCATGGCCTTGGTTTCATTGCCCACAATGTGTCAGTACTCTCCCCATTTCTACCCTGGGCTCCCAGTTTCCTTTCGTCCTGATTTTCTATCCCTTCCATCTTGGATTTTGGGTAAATATTGCCCTTTTGATCTCATATAATTGATTGTTCTATGAAGTATATTCCTCTCGGGCATTACTGTTTATTTTATGGGCTTGTCTATTGTTTGGCTGAGAAGGTCATTACAACTTTTAAAAAGTTATCTGTAGATCACTTTGGAATTTGTACAGGTACAATTGTATCATCTACAAGTATTGTTTTTTCTTTTCCAATATGGAATACCTTAGGTTTTGTTGTTTTTTTTTTTTTGACTGACTACACTGGCTGAGAAATATAGTACAGTGTTACATCAGCTAGGCTTGCTTACTCTCAACATTAAAAGAGAAAATTTCAAGCATCTGTACCACTCAGTAAGCCTGAACCAGTCACTTAACCTTTCTGAGCTTCAGCTCTTCAACTGAACAATGGACACAGCACCCTGCCTAAGGAGGATGTTGTAAGCACTCAAAAAAATAACACATGGGAGTGTGCTTGGCATGTGCCCGATATATGACTACTGAATTACAAAAAAATTTTTTTTTCATCTTTCCACATTATGTTGTAATAGATTTTTTGTAGATATCTTTAAGGAAGTACCTTTATATTTCTCAATTCTATGAGATTCTTACAATGACAAGATACTGAATTTTATCACACATTTCTTCAATAACTACTGAGAGGATCATATGATTTTTCTGATATGATAATGTAAGGTATTTACATTAATTGATTTCCCTCATGTTAAACAAACCTTGCATATCTGAAATTAAATAAATTTAGTCATGATGTATTAACCTTTTTCTAACTTCCTGGAGGTCATGTGTTACTATTTTGTTTAGGATTTTTATATCCATATTCATGCGTGAGACAAAACTTTTCTTTTTTTTAAACAGTTTTATGAAGGTACAATTGACATATATATAATAAAATACACATATTTAAAGTATACAGTTTGATAAATTTTGAGGTTATGTATATACCCATGAAACCATCACCACAATCAAGATAATTAATACACCCATCAGGGGCAAATGTTTCCTCAAGTTCCTTTGTAATCCATCCCTACCACCCCTCCTTGAGTCCCTCTACTCCATCTCCGAAAAGAAAAACCAAACCCATTGCTGTCGAGTCGATTGCAACTCATAGCGACCCTACAGGACAGAGTAGAACTGTGCCATAGGGTTTCCAAAGAGTGGCTGGTGGGTTTGAACTGCCAACCTTTTGGTTAGTAGCTGAGCTCTTAACCATAGTGTTAATCTGCTTACTGTCATGATAGATTAGTTTGCATTACCTAAAATTTTAGGTACATGGGACCATACAGTAAGCATTCCCCCTTCCCATCTTTGACTCAACCTAATAATTTTGAGATTCATCCATGTTGTTGGTGTAATAAAAGCTGATCCTTTTTTAATACTAAATAATTTATGTGGATATACCACAATTTGTTCATTCACATGCTGGTGGCCATCTGGGTTGTCTCCAGTTTTTGGCTATTACGAAAAAAGCTGCTGTGAATGTGCATATACAAGTTTTTGTATGGACTTCATGCTTTCATTTCTCTAGGGTTAATACCTACAAGTAGAAAGGCTGGGTCATACGTTAGGTCTAGATTTACCCTTTTAAGAAATTTCCAACTTGTTTTCAAAACTGACTGCACATGTTACATTCCCACCAACAGTGTAAGAGAGGTTCATTTGCTCCACATTATTGCCAACACTTGGTAGGGTCAGTCTTCCGAATTTTAATCATTCTACTGGCTATGTAGTTGTATCTCATTGTGAGTTTTAATTTGCGTTTTCTTAATGACTAAAGATGTTATGCATCTTTTCATGTGCTTATTTGCCATACTATATCTTCTTCAGTGAAAGTGTTCAAATCTTTTACCCATTTTTTTAATATGATTTTATGTCTTGTTATTCATTTTTGAGAGTCCTTGACATGTCTGGTTAACAAGATTACGCTAACCTCATAAAATGATCTGAAGAGAGTACTCTCTTTTTATCTTCCTTGAAAGACTTTGAAGTATTTCTTTAATGTTTGGTAGAACTCCCCAGTTATGAGGTCTTTCTGGGAAGAATTTTTGACCACTGATTCAATTTTTTGAATGTGAAGTACACAGGTTTTCATTTCTTTTTGAGGCCATTTTATTGCATTTTATTTTTCTAGAAATGTGTCCATTTTATCACAATTTTTTAGTTTATTAGAATAAAGTTACATAATATCTTATCTTTTAATATCCTCAGAATCTGAAACATCACATCTTGCCTTCCTAATATTATTTATTGATGCCTTCTTTCATCATAACCCACCATTCTAGAAGTTTGTCATTTTTATTAGCATTTTCAAGAACCAACTTTTCTCTTTCATGACTTCCACTACATCTGTGTTTTCAGTTAAATTGACATTATTTCCTATGATTTTCTTTTTTACAGCCTAGTCTTTTATTTAGACTCTAGAGCAACATATCCTAATTACAAACATATAAAATTCCCTGCTTGTCTTTTCATTGTTTCTTATAGTTTGTATATTACCAAACTTCAGAAATTAGTTGAGACAAGTATAGGATCTATTTTTTTACGTGCTGTATATGATCCATGAGTAGCACTTGACTACTAGCCAAAAAGTTGGCAGTTCAAACCTACCCACAGGTGCCTCAAAAGACAGGGTGGGCAATCTGCTTCCAAATGGTCCCAGCCTTGAAAACTCTGCGGAGCGCAATCCTACTCTTAAACACATGGGACTATTATGTTTGAAAGGAGACTCCACTGTGTAAGACAAGTATAACAAGCAGATCAAACTTATGAAATGTCATTGTTAAAACAACCTAAAAAACATTGACTTTTTTCATCAACTCAGTCTATCAATTTCTGAGAGAGATACATGATCTATCCCATGATAATCGTCAACATAACTATTTTACCTTGCAGTTCTGTCAATGTTTTAAACAGTCTGAAATTCGTTTATTAGGGGATTACAAATATTAAATTGTTACATCTTCCAGTAAACCAAAACTTTTCTCACTATGAAGTAATCTTCTTTATATGTATAGTAATACTTCAAGTCGTAAGATCTATTTTGTCCGGGATTAACAGAACTACATCAGCTTTCATTCTGTTAGTATTTACTTGATATTTTTTCAAACATTTTATGGATTTGCCTATTCTCAACATTACATATAAATGGAATAGTATAACACGTGGCCTTTTGTGTCTGGCTCCTTTCACTTAGCATGTTTTCAAGGATCGTGCATACCGCAGTGCATGAGAACTTCATTCCTTTTTGTGGCTGAGTAATATTCCATTCTACAGATATCCATTCATCAGTTCATAGACATATGGATTGTTTCCACTTCTTGGCTACTATGAATAATGTTGCTACGAACACCTGTATATAAGTTTTTGTGAATTTTTTTCCTACCATTTTACTTTGGACCTTTCTGTATCTTCATATGTAGATATAGCTCTAATAAACAAAACATAGTTGTATGCTGTTTGCCCCCAGTCTGGCAATCTTTGTCTTTTAACAAGGATATTTAGTCCATTTATTTTTAATTATTGATATATTTGGGTTTAAATCTACATTCATATTTTAAGCTGTTTCTCCCACTGTTCTATGTTCTCTTCCTCGATCTTCTTGATTCCTTTTGAATTGATTTTTTTAATGGTTTTATTTTTTTTCCTTCTGGGAATTTGGGAATTAAACGCTATGCTTCTATTTTATTAGCAGTTACTCTAGAAATTAAAACTTGCATACTTGGTACTCAAGAATTTCACTTCCAGGTACTATGGACAAACACACTGCCAGATGATTCATTGCACCCCTTCTCATCTCTCCTCTGGAATTCTAATTAATTGTATGTTTGACTTATTCACTCTATCTTCCATACTCTTCACTGTCCTTCTGTACTTCTCATCTTTTTGTCTGTTTGTGTTGATTGCTATATAATTTCTTCTGATCTATCTTTTAGTTTACTACTACTCTCATCAACTCTATTCTGTTGTTAAACATTTACATTTTTTCATATCTAAAATATTATTGGTAGTTTTACAAATTCCTAGCACAGTATCAATGGTTTCTTGTTGACAGTTTCATAAGAAACTGTAAAATAACAGTTATTTCTTTAAATGTAGCAAGCACAGTTATTTTATACACTGTGTCAGATAAACTCTAATGCCTAAAGTTTCCATGGATCTGTTTCTGCTGCTTCTCACCTATGCTGCCTTGCTTACTTTTGTACAAGTATAATTTCTGATTACGTTTTGCTCAATCCCTGAAAATTTATTTGTGAGAATTATTTGAGGCCTATGATGAAAGTTATTTCCTTCAGAGAGAGGATCTATGCTTAATTCTGCTAATTCAGAGGAACTAACAGTCTCACCTACTCTGGGTAACAGTCTCATGATAAACAGAGAAAAGACTGACGTTGCCAAGGATTTCATTTTACTTGGATCCACAATCAACACCCATGGAAGCAGCAGTCAAGAAATCAAAAGACACATTGCATTGGGCAAATTGGCCGCAAAAGACCTCTTTAAAGTGTTGAAAAGCAGCTATGTCACCTTAAAGACTAAATCGCGCCTGACCCATGCCATGGTATTTTCAGTTGCCTCATACGCATGTGAAAGCTGGACAGTGAATAAGGAAGACTTAAGAATTGATGACTTTGAATTGTGGTGTTCATGAAGAATACTGAATATACCATGGACTGCCAAAAGAACAAACAAATCTCTCTTGGAAGAAGTACAACCAGAGCGCTCCTTAGAAGCAAGGGTGACGAGACCACATCTCACATACTCTGGTCATGCTGTCAGGAGGGATCAGTCCCTGGAGAAGGACGTCATGTTTGGTAAAGTAGAGGGTCGGCAAAAAAGAGGAAGACCCTTGATAAGATGACTGACACAATGGCTGCAACAATGGGCTTAAATATAACAACAATTGTGAGGATGGTGCAGGGCTCGGCACTGTTTCATTCTGCTATATGTAGGGTCAGGATGAGTTGGAACCAACTTAATGGCACCTAACAACAACAACGGTCTCAAACTATTTTAATTCACAGGTTGAGGTTTTAGGACCAATTTAGTAAGGTAAATTTGAGCCAGCTTGTGATGACAACTTCTCAGAGATTTTCTCCTCCCCTGCTTTGCTCAGCACCAAGGCAACTTTACATACAATCCCCTAATTTGGAGTGTGTGGGGGTGGTTAGGGCAGGTAGATGGACGGTATACTTCTGGTTCACCTCTACCTTGAAGAAAACGTTTTTTAGAGTCCCATCTTAATGTTAGCAGGGCCTCTAATTAGACTTCACATCTACGGCAGACCCAGAGCTTTGATTTCTGTTCCTCTCGCACTAAGAGGTCATCAAGGTTCAGCAAAATGCCATCGAGGGGAGCCAAGATGGCGGACTAGGCAGACGTTACCTCGGATCCCTCTTACAACAAAGACACGGAAAAACAAGTGCATCGATCACATACATAACAATCTACGAACCCTGAACAACAAACACGGATTTAGAGACGGAGAACGAACTAATACGGGGAAGCAGCGATAGTTTCCAGAGCCTGGAGCCAGCGTACCAGTCAGGTACGGCACAAGCACAGAGACCTGCTCCACCCCCCTGAACTAACCCCGGGAGGGGGACCAGCCAGTTCCACGGGCGGCGTGGGACGCAGCCGGTAGGAGAAGTCCCCGGGAGGCAGTGACTGATCTTGGAGCAGAAAGAGCAGCATCCGAGCCGGGGAACCGTCCCGCAGGGATTTGGACTGCTCGCAGGTACGCCATAAACACGGAGAGTTGCCCCACCCCCTGAACTAACCCCGGGAAGGGGACCAGCCGGGTCGCGCGGGCGGCGTGGGACGCAGCCGGTAGGAGAAGTCCCCGGGAGGCAGCGACAGGTATTGGAGTGGGGAGAACAGCGTTCCAGCCGGGACACTTGGTCGCGGCACAAGCACGGGGAGCTACTCCACCCATCTGAACTAACCCCGGGAGGGGGCCCACCTGGTTCACGGGGGCGGCACGGCCACGCGGCTGGAGGGACGAGAAGTCCCCGGGAGGCAGCGACTGATTTTGGAGTTGAGAGTGCACCATCCCAGTAGGGGAGCCTTGACGCTGGGTGTGGGGCTGGAAGCGGAGGATCTGACCGTGACTTCAGCGGGCCAGACCCCCTGGGGGCAATCTCCACACAGCCAGCACACATAGGCGACGCGCCCGCGGGAATCTCAGATATAACAGTCATTCCAAGCAAGACAAGCAACTCTGGCTATATTCTGAGGTGCTACTCTCCTATCTCTCTGTTCCCTCCCCCACCCTCCCCAGGCGGCTTCATTAACATCTGAATAGCCTGAGCCAGAGGGAGAACTCTGATAGGGATCTGACTGCAGTTTTTTTTTAGCGGATTTTCTGGAAAAACTAGTTTCCCAGTGATGGCTCGGAGACAACAATCCATATCAAACCACTTAAAGAAGCAGACCGTGACAGCTTCTCCAACCCCCCAAACAAAAGAATCAAAATCTTTCCCAAATGAAGATACAATTTTGGAATTATCAGATACAGAATATAAAAAACTAATTTACAGAATGCTTAATGATATCACAAATGAAATTAGGATATCTGCAGAAAAAGCCAAGGAACACACTGATAAAACTGTTGAAGAACTCAAAAAGATTATTCAAGAACATACTGGAAAAATTAATAAGTTGCAAGAATCCATAGAGAGACAACATGTAGAAATCCAAAAGATTAACAATAAAATAACAGAATTAGACAACACACTAGGAAGTCAGAGGAGCAGACTCGAGCAATTAGAATGCAGACTGGGACATCTGGAGGACCAGGGAATCAACACCAACATAGCTGAAAAAAAAAAAAAAATCAGATAAAAGAATTAAAAAAAATGAAGAAACCCTAAGAATTATGTGGGACTCTATCAAGAAGGATAACCTGCGGGTGATTGGAGTCCCAGAACAGGGAGGGGGGACAGAAAACACAGAGAAAATAGTTGAAGAACTTCTGACAGAAAACTTCCCTGACATCATGAAAGACGAAAGGATATCTATCCAAGATGCTCATCGAACCCCATTTAAGATTGATCCAAAAAGAAAAACACCAAGACATATTATCATCAAACTCACCAAAACCAAAGATAAACAGAAAATTTTAAAAGCAGCCAGGGAGAAAAGAAAGGTTTCCTTCAAGGGAGAATCAATAAGAATATGTTCTGACTACTCAGCAGAAACCATACAGGCAAGAAGGGAATGGGACGACATATACAGAACACTGAAGGAGAAAAACTGCCAACCAAGGATCATATATCCAGCAAAACTCTCTCTGAAATATGAAGGCGAAATTAAGATATTTACAGACAAACACAAGTTTAGAGAATTTGCAAAAACCAAACCAAAGCTACAAGAAATACTAAAGGATATTGTTTGGTCACAGAACCAATAATATCAGATATCAGCACAACACAAGGTCACAAAACAGAACGTCCTGATATCAACTCAAATAGGGAAATCACAAAAACAAACAAATTAAGATTAATTAAAAAAAAAAATACACATAACAGGGAATTATGGAAGTCAATAGGTAAAAGATCACAATAATCAAAAAGAGGGACTAAACACAGGAGGCATTGAACTGCCATATGGAGAGTGATACAAGGCGATATAGAACAATACAAGTTAGGTTTTTACTTAGAAAAATAGGGGTATATAATGAGGTAACCACAAAAAGGCATAACAACTCTATAACTCAAGACAAAAACCAAGAAAAACGTAACGACTCAACTAACATAAAGTCAAACACTATGAAAATGAGGATCTCACAATTTACTAAGAAAAACGCCTCAGCACAAAAAAGTGTGTGGAAAAATGAAATTGTCAACAACACACATAAAAAGGCATCAAAATGACAGCACTAAAAACTTATTTATCTATAATTACCCTGAATGTAAATGGACTAAATGCACCAATAAAGAGACAGAGAGTCACAGACTGGATAAAGAAACACGATCCATCTATATGCTGCCTACAAGAGACACACCTTAGACTTAGAGACACAAACAAACTAAAACTCAAAGGATGGAAAAAAGTATATCAAGCAAACAATAAGCAAAAAAGAAGAGGAGTAGCAATATTAATTTCTGACAAAATAGACTTTAGACTTAAATCCACCACAAAGGATAAAGAAGGACACTATATAATGATAAAAGGGACAATTGATCAGGAAGACATAACCATATTAAATATTTACGCACCCAATGACAGGGCTGCAAGATACATAAATCAAATTTTAACAGAACTGAAAAGTGAGATAGATACCTCCACAATTATAGTAGGAGACTTCAACACACCACTTTCGGAGAAGGACAGGACATCCAGTAAGAAGCTAAACAAAGACACGGAAGATCTAATTACAACAATCAACCAACTTGACCTCATTGACTTATATAGAACTCTCCACCCAACTGCTGCAAAATATACTTTTTTTTCTAGCGCACATGGAACATTCTCTAGAATAGACCACATATTAGGTCATAAAACAAACCTTTGCAGAGTCCAAAACATCGAAATATTACAAAGCATCTTCTCAGACCACAAGGCAATAAAACTAGAGATCAATAACAGAAAAACGAGGGAAAAGAAATCAAATACTTGGAAAATGAACAATACCCTCCTGAAAAAAGACTGGGTTATAGAAGACATCAAGGAGGGAATAAGGAAATTCATAGAAAGCAACGAGAATGAAAATACTTCCTATCAAAACCTCTGGGACACAGCAAAAGCAGTGCTCAGAGGCCAATTTATATCAATAAATGCACACATACAAAAAGAAGAAAGAGCCAAAATCAGAGAACTGTCCCTACAACTTGAACAAATAGAAAGTGAGCAACAAAAGAATCCATCAGGCTCCAGAAGAAAACAAATAATAAAAATTAGAGCTGAATTAATGAATTAGAGAACAGAAAAACAATTGAAAGAATTAACAAAGCCAAAAGCTGGTTCTTTGAAAAAATTAACAAAATTGATAAACCATTGGCTAGACTGACTAAAGAAATACAGGAAAGGAAACAAATAACCCGAATAAGAAATGAGAAGGACCACATCACAACAGAACCAAATGAAATTAAAAGAATCATTTCAGATTATTATGAAAAATTGTACTCTAACAAATTTGAAAACCTAGAAGAAATGGATGAATTCCTGGAAAAACACTACCTACCTAAACTAACACATTCAGAAGTAGAACAACTAAATAGACCCATAACAAAAAAAGAGATTGAAACGGTAATCAAAAAACTCCCAACAAAAAAAAGTCCTGGCCCGGACGGCTTCACTGCAGAGTTCTACCAAATTTTCAGAGAAGAGTTAACACCACTACTACTAAAGGTATTCCAAAGCATAGAAAATGACGGAATACTACCCAACTCATTCTATGAAGCCACCATCTCCCTGATACCAAAACCAGGTAAAGACATTACAAAAAAAGAAAATTATAGACCTATATCCCTCATGAACATTGATGCAAAAATCCTCAACAAAATTCTAGCCAATAGAATCCAACGACACATCAAAAAAATAATTCACCCTGATCAAGTGGGATTTATACCAGGTATGCAAGGCTGGTTTAATATCAGAAAAACCGTTAATGTAATCCATCACATAAATAAAACAAAAGACAAAAACCACATGATCTTATCAATTGATGCAGAAAAGGCATTTGACAAAGTCCAACACCCATTCATGATAAAAACTCTTACCAAAATAGGAATTGAAGGAAAATTCCTCAACATAATAAAGGGCATCTATGCAAAGCCAACAGCCAATATCACTCTAAATGGAGAGAACCTGAAAGCATTTCCCTTGAGAACGGGAACCAGACAAGGATGCCCTTTATCACCACTCTTATTCAACATCGTGTTGGAAGTCTTAGCCAGGGCAATCAGGCTAGACAAAGAAATAAAAGGTATCCGGATTGGCAAGGAAGAAGTAAAGTTATCACTATTTGCAGATGACATGATTATATACACAGAAAACCCTAAGGAATCCTCCAGAAAACTACTGAAACTAATAGAAGAGTTTGGCAGAGTCTCAGGTTATAAAATAAACATACAAAAATCACTTGGATTCCTCTACATCAACAAAAAGAACACCGAAGAGGAAATAACCAAATCAATACCATTCACAGTAGCCCCCAAGAAGATAAGATACTTAGGAATAAATCTTACCAAGGATGTAAAAGACCTATACGAAGAAAACTACAAAGCTCTACTACAAGAAATTCAAAAGGACATACTTAAGTGGAAAAACATACCTTGCTCATGGATAGGAAGACTTAACATAGTAAAAATGTCTATTCTACCAAAAGCCATCTATACATTTAACGCACTTCCGATCCAAATTCCAATGTCATATTTTAAGGGGATAGAGAAACAAATCACCAATTTCATATGGAAGGGAAAGAAGCCCCGGATAAGCAAAGCACTACTGAAAAAGAAGAAGAAAGTGGGAGGCCTCACCTTACCTGACTTCAGAACCTATTATACAGCCACAGTAGTCAAAACAGCCTGGTATTGGTACAACAACAGACACATAGACCAATGGAACAGAATTGAGAACCCAGACATAGATCCATCCACGTATGAGCAGCTGATATTTGACAAAGGACCAGTGTCAATTAACTGGGGAAAAGACAGCCTTTTTAACAAATGGTGCTGGCATAACTGGATATCCATTTGCAAAAAAATGAAACAGGACCCATACCTCACACCATGCACAAAAACTAACTCCAAGTGGATCAAAGACCTAAACATAAAGACTAAAACGATAAAGATCATGGAAGAAAAAATTGGGACAACCCTAGGAGCCCTAATACAAGGTATAAACAGAATACAAAACATTACCAAAAATGATGAAGAGAAACCCGATAACTGGGAGCTCCTAAAAATCAAACACCTATGCTCATCTAAAGACTTCACCAAAAGAGTAAAAAGACCACCTACAGATTGGGAAAGAATTTTCAGCTATGACATCTCCGACCAGCGCCTGATCTCTAAAATCTACATGATTCTGTCAAAACTCAACCACAAAAAGACAAACAACCCAATCAAGAAGTGGGCAAAGGATATGAACACACATTTCTCTAAAGAAGATATTCAGGCAGCCAACAGATACATGAGAAAATGCTCTCGATCATTAGCCATTAGAGAAATGCAAATTAAAACTACGATGAGATTCCATCTCACACCAGCAAGGCTGGCATTAATCCAAAAAACACAAAATAATAAATGTTGGAGAGGCTGCGGAGAGATTGGAACTCTCATACACTGCTGGTGGGAATGTAAAATGGTACAACCACTTTGGAAATCTATCTGGCGTTATCTTAAACAGTTAGAAATAGAACTACCATACAACCCAGAAATCCCACTCCTAGGAATATACCCTAGAGATACAAGAGCCTTCATACAAACAGATATATGCACACCCATGTTTATTGCAGCTCTGTTTACAATAGCAAAAAGTTGGAAGCAACCAAGGTGTCCATCAACGGATGAATGGTTAAATAAATTGTGGTATATTCACACAATACTACGCATCGATAAAGAACAGTGACGAATCTCTGAAACATTTCATAACATGGAGGAACCTGGAAGGCATTATGCTGAGCGAAATTAGTCAGAGGCAAAAGGACAAATATTGTATAAGACCACTATTATAAGATCTTGAGAAACAGTAAACCTGAGAAGAACACATACTTTTGTGGTTACGAGGGGGGGAGGGAGGGAGGGTGGGAGAGGGTTTTTTTATTGATTAATCAGTAGATAAGAACTGCTTTAGGTGAAGGGAAAGACAACACTCAATACATGGAAGGTCAGCTCAATTGGACTGGACCAAAAGCAAAGAAGTTTCCGGGATAAAATGAATGCTTCAAAGGTCAGCGGAGCAAGCGCGGGGGTCTGGGGAGCATGGTTTGCGGGGACTTCTAAGTCAATTGGCAAAATAATTCTATTATGAAATCATTCTGCATCCCACTTTGAAATGTGGCGTCTGGGGTCTTAAATGCTAACAAGCGGCCATCTAAGATGCAGCAATTGGTCTCAACCCACCTGGAGCAAAGAAAAATGAAGAACACCAAGCCCACATGACAACTAAGAGCCCAAGAGACAGAAAGGGCCGCATGAACCAGAGACCTACATCATCCTGAGACCAGAAGAACTAGTTGGTGCCCGGCCACAATTGATGACTGCCCTGACAGGGAGCTCAGCAGAGGACCCCTGAGGGAGCAGGAGATCAGTGGGATGCAGACCCCAAATTCTCATAAGAAGACCAAACTTAATGGTCTGACTGAGACTGGAGGAATCCCGGCGGCCATGCTCCCCAGACCTTCAGTTGACACAGGACAGGAACCATCCCCGAAGACAACTCATCAGAAATGAAAGGGACTGGTCAGCGGGTGGGAGAGAGATGCTGATGAAGAGTGAGCTAATTATATCAGGTGGACACTTGAGATTGTGTTGGCAACTCTTGTCTGGAGGGGGGATGGGAGGATAGAGAGAGAGGGAAGCCGGCAAAATTGTCAAGAAAGGAGAGACTGAAAGGGCTGACTCAAGACGGGGAGAGTAAGTGGGAGTAGAGAGTGAGATGTATGTAAACTTATATGTGACAGACTGATTGGATTTGTAAATGTTCACTTGAAGCTTAATAAAAGTTATTATAAAAAAAAAAAAAAAAATGCCATCGAGGTAAAAGAAGCTTCAATTACCATTCTGGATTCTCACTTTCCTTCAGCTTCTGCTTTTTTACTATCCTGTCAGTTCACCCATGTTACAAAGAATATCTTGCTTTGTTTTGTTTTTTTTTTTTAAAGAAACCAGCATTTTTAGTTGTTTTCAGCAGTTCTGTTTTCTAGAACTTAAGTCTTAGAATTAACTATTTTCAATTCTATACTAAACTTATTCATTAGCTCATCTCATCTATTAAACTATAACATACTAGAAGATAGAATCATCTTTTCTCCTTCTCAAATACCTAGACAAATACTTACGTATAACTGGTGATCAATAAATATGTACTCAATAAATACATTCTTCAATGCCAAGCTTGAGTGCCATCTCTTCCCAAAAGCCTTTTGGGAGAAATACGTTCTTCAGAGAGCTCTCCTATCTCCGGAACTTATTTATAACTCTTTACAACTTATGTTCCATAATTATTTCTCATTTAAACATATCTTAAACATCATTTAAGTTTTCTATGAAAGATTCTTTGAGATTACAGATTACACTTTAAAATTCTTTGTAAGCCTCATGCGTGTAGCCAACGGCTAAGGCTAAATACTGAGTCAATGAGTTAAAAGAATTCAACATAACGACGGAAGAATTTACCTATGGATCTGATCTTGTCTGCTAGAGCGAACTGGAGCTAATCCATCTATTTCATCAAAAAATATTATAGAAGGTCTCATCAAATATGCCTAGTGTAAAAAGAAAACAAATGTTATTTATTGTTTTAGTTTTCATTTTGAAAACGTAACTATTATTTTTTAATAGCTAATATAAGTAAATGTATTAACATAGAGCAGTTATGAAAGGGTATGCAGTAAAATGGAAATCTCGCTACCACCTCAGTATCCAACCACAATGTCTTCTTACAGTAGACAACTACTGCTTTCATTTTGTTTATTCTTCTATACATATTACTTACACACAACACACACAAAAATATACTTTTAAACATAAATGGCTGCATACCATACACAACGTTCTGCTTTTATAACATAGCCTTTATGATATAAAAATATAACTTAGCTATCTTCCACATAAGTACACCAAGATCTGCCTCATTCTTCTTTTTTTGTTTTTGGTGAAAGTTTACATAGCAGATTAGGTTTTCGTTCAACAATTTCTACACAAATCGTTCAGTGACGTTAGTTACATTCTTCAAGATATGTGAACATTCTCATTATTTCAGTTCTAGTTGTTCCATTTCTAGAAATCTAGTTTCCCTGTCCTCTTACCTTCTCATCTTTGTTTTAAAGTAATTGTTGACCATTCGGTCTCATATAAATGATTTTTTAAAGGACTGCAGTACTTACTCATGGGTGATATTCTTTACTTCATGAGCCATTCTGTTATTTGGCCAAAAGGAACCTCAGGGGATAGTTTCAGTTCAAGGTTTAAAGAGTACCTCAGGGCAGCAGTCTCCGGGAGTCCCCTAGTCTCAACCAGTCCAGTAAGTCTGGATTTTTTTTTTTTTTTTAAGAATTTAAGGTTCTGTTCCACATTTTTCTCCCATTCTATCAGTATCCATCTGCTGTGGCCCTCATCAGAATGATAAGTAATGGTGGCCAGGTACTATCTAGTTCTTCTCGTCTCAGGGTAGATGAGGCCATTGCTCACGTAGACCATTAGTCCTGTAGACTAGCTTCTTCTCTGAGTCTTGGGTTTCCTTCTTTCCCTTTTGCTCCAGATGAGTAGAGACCAACAGTTTTAGCTTAGATGGCCACACTGCCTCATTCTTTTTAAAGAGCTACATTTTAATAGTCCTACTGTACTTGTGTACCATAATTAAACAGGTTCCCTAATCATAGGCATTTAGACTGATTCAGCCTTTTCTTACTATCAACAATGATACAATTAATGACTGCACATTTCTCATTTCACATGAGTATAAACAAACCTACATAATAAATTCTGAAAGTGAACTACTGGCTAAAAACACTATTATTACTAATTCAGTTAGATATTTGCAACAATGCCTTCTACTGATGTACCAATTTACCATGTCATCAGCAAAATTTAGGGTGCTCACCAACAACGTATTATCAAACTTCAGGATCTTTGCTAACTGCAGTATGATGGGTTGCTTTTATATGGCCTTTCTCGCCATGGTCTTATAACTCCCACCAAGTGATCAGGTGGGACTATGCAAATAAGGTACTTGTGGCCCACCAAGGGGATTAGACAGCTTGCTAATAATGCAAATAAGGTGCATGGCACCCTTGTAAGGGTAGAACCATGCAAATAAGGCATATGGAACCTAACAAGGGGATTGGCCATTTTTGCTATCCTAATCCATAAACACATTGCCATTGAGTCAATTCCGACTCGTATCAACCCTATAGGACAGGGTAGAACTGCCCCATAGAGTTTCCAAGGAGTGCCTGGTGGATTGGAACTGCCGACCTTTTGGCTAGCAGCCGTAGCTCTTAACCACTATGCCACCAGGATTTCCTTTGCTATCCTACCAGGCTTAAAATGAGCCATCCCAGAGGCAGAAAGGGGGGACCTCACAAATATCAAGAAAGAAGAGCAGGGAGCAGAGCGTGTCCTTTGGACCCAAGGTTCCTGTGCTGAGAACCTCCTAGACCCTGGAGACAGAGAGCTGTGACACCGAATATGATGCAAAATGGCGAGTAGCAGCAGAAAGCACAGCAGAGAACTGGCCAGAGAAGAACCAGGAGATGGCACAGTGAGCTTCCCAGCTCATGGAGTGAGAGAGATGAGAGCCTTCAGGCAGGAGGCTTGCTGGCCAAATGGGGTGCCTCTGGGCACTTGGCAGAGCTGTGCTCTTTAAAGAACCATCTGTTGTTATTGTTAGGTGTCACTGAGTACAATCCTGCCTGGTCCTGTGCCATCCTCACAATCGTTGCTATGTTTGAGCCCATTGTTGCAGTCAATGTGTCAATCCATCTTGTTGAGGGTCTTCCTCTTTTTTGCTAACCCTCTACTTTACCAAGCATGATGTCCTTCTGCAAGGACTGGTCCCTCCTGACAATATGTCTAAAGTATGTAAGACAAAGTCTTGCCATCCTCACTTCTAAGGGGCATTCTGGCTGTACTTCTTCCAAGACAGATTTGTTTGTTCTTCTGGTAATCCATGGTATGCTTTGTTTGCCAACACCATAATTCAAATACATCAATACTTCTTCAGTCTTCCTTACTCACTCTCCAGCTTTTGCATGCATATGAGGCAACTGAAAATAACTCTATGGGATCAAACTGACAAAAACAACTCAAAAGATTAGATAGGAAAGTTAGCTGGCAGTGAGTTAATGTTAATGGGGGAGGCATAATTTGGAAAAGGAAGGTGGGAATAGTTGCACAACCTGAAGAATGTAATCAATGTCACTGAATTGTACATGCAGAAACTGTTGGATTGGTGTATGTTCTGCTGTGTATAGTCTCAATGACAATAAAAAACAAACAATACATAATCCAGTTTAAAAAAAAAAAAGAATAATAATAAAAGGACAAACATGCCTAACAGCAAAAAAAAAAAAGAGCATTGCAACCTACCCAATAGGAAAAATCATGAAAAAGAAATACAGTAAATTTAGATAAAAGCAGCAGCAAGTTTATGCTAAGATTTTGATTAAACCAAGAGACATTCCTACACCCAGCATGAACTGGCTAAAAGGTCTAATTCTGTGAAATAATTTATCATGAAGTGGTTAGACAATACGCCAGCACCTCCAAGCCAGTTCTTCCTTATTATCAACATTACTTTACATTTTTCAATTATTATTAAATTCTTTCGAAGCATTCAGGCTGCATATGTTTGACTTCCCACTAGACGCTGAGCACCCTGAAGGTAAGAATCTTATTCATCTTTCTAAATCCATTATCTAGAACATGGCAGTTTCTTAATACTAATAACTGAAAAATAATATATGAAGTTTTTTACCATTTACAAAGGACTTTCATCGTGCTGCTACTGTCATTAACTGCACTATTAAATGGGCAGGTAGGCAAACTTCACCTTTATTACTAACTACCTGGCAAGGATCAGCATGAATCCAATTCTCTCCTGGAAATGGATCCGGGCTTCACCTCCACATCTCCAAGATACTCATTGCCAGCTACTTCTTCAGTGGCACTGGCTCTCTTACCCTAACCACCCAGAATTAGGTCAAAACATTGCTGGCCATTCAGGGCCAGGTCATCAGATACCAGCTATAGGCACAGGAATCTGCACAACTCCCTGTACTTCTGACCAGCCAGTCCCTCTCTCTCTCTAGTCCCCTGGGGCTAAGTCACAAGTTAGAAGAAGGACTTCGTCCTTCATCAACTACCCTGCAGTCTTTCTGCTACCCAGCCACCCAGAGGTGGTTCCTCATAAGTTAGGGCTCTGTCCTTATGACTGCCTACACAGTCCTCCTCTAAATTAACCATTCCAAGCTAAGTTAAAATCTCATTTCTACCTTATGAATTTGCTAGTTCTCTATAATGGCTCACAAAATTCATGAAGAGTATTACCTATACTAAAGGAGCCTTGGTGGCGAAACAGTTAAGCATTTGGCTGCTAATCAAACCCACTCAGCAGCTCCATGGGAAAAAGACCTGGCGATCTACTCCCATAAAGATTATAGACTAGACAACCCCATGAGGCAGTAGTACCCTGTCATATGTAGTCACTATGAGTTCAAATTGACTTGAAGGCACCTAACAACAATCACCTATACTTATAGTTATCCATTTATTATATCCAGAAAGGATACAAGAAAGAGACTTATCGGGCAAGGTCTGGGAGAATTCTGGGCACAGGCCACCACTGTCTCTAGGGACACGCCACCCTCTCCCATTCATGGACATTCTCACCAATCCAAGAGGCCCCCAAGAGAGCGCCAAGGTCCAGGGTAAGTCATTGGGACCTCAATGCATACACATGACTGGGGCCTTAATGCACAGTTATGATCAATCCAATCTATGAACATACATGAGGACATCATGCTCCGCCCTGCTTTCTGAGGTTAGTTTGCCTGCGTATCTCCTACTTGCCTGGCTGTTTTAGAAAAAAGCTTGGGCTATTCCCAGAAACCAGAGACAAAGGCCAAACTGAGTTCTTTGTCCCACACATTCATACACATCAACTTAGCATGTGATCACTAAATGTTTGTTGAAAGCATTTTCTTCATGTAAATTTCCTCAGACATAGTCAAATATAAGTTGAATTGTCAAGTATGAATGACTAACTTCAAAAGCTTAATCAAAAGGAATTTATATCAGGACTTATTTTTATAAAGTACTAGTTAGGAAACAAAATTTTTAAAGTTACTGTTATATATAAATAGTACAGAGAGCCTACACAGCATTCACTTACCTCACTCTGCCTTCTGAAAGCAATCACTCATTTCTGAACCCCTCCAGCACCATATTTACAACTCATAAAAATAAATAATATACTGCATTGTGAGATTTCTTGTACAGATATTTAAATTTTTGTGCCTGTTCTATTTCCTTAATTATACTATTATCTAATGATATAGATGTTATATCTTAGGTTCTCAAAAGCACATAACATGGTGTTACTTGCCTAGTAGCCACCTCAACAAATGTTTTATGAATAATCTTAAACATTCAAAAGTACTAGTAAATTGCTATTAAATGTCTGTAAAGCATACATTCAGGTTACTGATCCAAAACTTAACCTACTGATTGGAAAACATGCCTCCCCATAAACAGATTGTCTGCAAACTAAATATATTAAAGTTCTAAAAAGGTTATTCTAGAATTAGGTGATTCCTCTTACCTGATCAAAAAGAAGCCTAAGTTGCCTTTCAGATTCACCAACCCACTTGCTTAAACAGTCTGCTCCTTTTCGCATAAAGAAAGCCACCTTTTTGTCTCCTTGACTACATTCATTAGCTAATGCTCTGGCAACCAAGGTTTTACCTGTGCCAGGAGGACCATAAAACAAACAGCCCCTAGGTAATGAAAGAATCAAGAACAGTAAATTAATGTCATCACTACCACTGATATAACCAATATAAAAGAATGTCCCTCCTGTATAATTTTGTATTCATGTATAATTACTAGACATTGGTAAATCTTTTTCCAACATATAGACAAAAGTTTCACTTTGCTGAGTCCCCAGAGGATATTCTCAAAGCACCAGGCTTCGATTGGCAAGAAATGGTTAGCTTAGAGTTGACAGTAATTTAGCAAGATCTATCAAAATTTTAAGTGTGTTTTGACTGTGATGCCGAAATTTTACATCTTAGAATGTATCATACAGAAATAGTCCCAAAAAAGTATATAGATTTAAAAAGATGGCTTCTAATTATGAAAAATTATAAAATCTAAATGATATCTATAAATAAAGGACAGCGAAATATGCTATGCTACATCTATACAAGAAAACACTAATAAGGTATCAAGAAGAATTATACATTGCTGATAACATAACTAGAGTATATTATAGAGCAAAAAACAAAAAGTTAAAGAAGGGCATTATTATATAAACCCACCCAGTGCCGTCGAGTCGACTCCGACTCATAGCAACCCTATAGGACAGGGTAGAACTGCCCCATAGAGTTTACAAGGAGCGCCTGGCGGATTCGAAATACCAACCCTTTGGTTAGCAGCTGTATTATTATATAGTCTCATTTATATTAACTGTTCATATGTATATAATATATTATATACGGAGACCCTGGTGGCAGAGTGGGTAAGTGCTACAGCTACTAACCAAAAGGTCAGCAATTCGAATCCAGCAGGCACTCCTTGGAAACTCTATGGGGTAGTTCTACTCTGTCCTATAATGGCGCTATGAGTCAGAATCTACTAGATGGCAACGGATTTGGTTTGTTTTTTTTGATGTGTATAATAAAGGCAAAATATTAACATAATTTATGCATATATGAATAAAAGAAATCTATTACAAAAAATATATATAAGCTGTTCATCTCTTAAGAAGTAGGAGTTGAGGAGAGGTGCCATAACACACATTCTGCCTTGTTTAAGTTTTTCGCAAGGCTATAGTACTTTATAATTTCAAAAATAATAGTAATGATTTTGAAAATTCAAGCTATAACATATAAAAAACAAATAAGCAGCTATTCCGATTTTTAAAACTCAATATAGATTTTTTATCCGCTAATCTAACAGAAGAAGACTCTTTAATAATACTTTCCATGTTCTTAAAAACATGGAAAATAAATTAGGATCAAATCTGAAAAAAAGTGCCTCCTCAATGAAAAAGTACATCTAGCAGTACATGTAAGTCTATATATCTATCTTCATAATATTCTGCCCAATTTCCTTTAAAATAATCTCTCAGCCTTTTCTAATAGTTCACTAGCTAACCACCTTGTGATTAACCATAATTAATTTGATCATAAAAATAAATTATCAAGTTTACCCTTTTTCAAAAACATCCCATCATCATGTCAAAGAAACACTTCCATGAGATTGTGCTTCCAAGGCTAAATAACATACAGCATCAAAGTCAACGCTATTAGAAAGCCAAATTCATGAAAATCTCTTTAAGAATCCACTTGTACATTCAAGGCCTGCATAAAGAATTTCATCTTGTGTTTGTGAGCAGCTATTTAAGATATTCCACTGGTCTCACCCCATCTGGAGCAAGGGAGAATGAAGAAAACCAAAGACACAAGGGAAAGATTAGTCCAAAGGACTAATGGACCACAACCACCACAGCTTCCACCAGACTAAGTCCAGCACAACTAGATGGTGCCCAGCTACCTACCACCACTGACTGCTCTGACAGGGATCAGAATAGAGGGTCCCAGACATTGCTTGTGGAAAATATAGAACAAAATTCTAACTTACAAAAAAAAAAAAAAAGATCAGACTTATTGGCCTGACAGAGACTAGGGAAACCCCAAGAGTATGGCCCCCGCGGCACCCTTTTAGATCAGTAATGAAGTCACTCCTGAGGCTGACCCTTCAGCCAAAGATCAGACAGGCCTACAAAACAAAATGAGACTAAAGAGGCATATCAGCCCAGGGGCAAGGACTAGAAGGCAGGAGGGGAAAGGAAAGCTGGTAATAGGGAACCCGAGGTTGAGAAGGGAGAGTGTTTTAACGTCATGGGGTTGGTAATCAATGTTAGAAAACAATATGTGCGCTAATTGTTTAATGAGAAGCTATTTTGTTCCGTAAACCTTCATCTAAAATACAATTAAAAAAAAAAAAATCTCATCTTGCACCTGACTCCTAAATCCTGAAATGTAAAATTCAAGAACATGCTTAGCCCCACACAGCCCATAAACCCCAATTAATAAAATTTCATTTCTATTCCTCATTGCTAGAAAACATCAAATAAATCCATATCAAATATTTATATTTATAAACATTTATTCATAGAAATTTGACAAATTCAAAGTAATAATAACAAACACCTAAGATATTACTTACCTTGGAGGCTGAATTTTAAACTTTTCAAAAATTTCTGGATATAAAAGTGGAAATACTACCATTTCCTTTAGTGCATGAATATGGTGGCTTAATCCACCTATGCTATCAAACCGCACCTTGGAAAGAAGGGAAAAAGTTTAATACAAAAAAGTTTAAATGTTTTATGAAAAAAATTCACAATGGTTTCATGATTCAGAAATACATGGTTTCAACAGGAGCTTCTGAAATAATTACAAATAAGAGTAGAAAAATAAAGTCAGCAATAAAATTCAAGTTCATGTTTTAGTTCAGGCAAATAAAGTTACCACTCTGTAATCTCTAAGTAACTAAGGACTAGAGTTATAGCCAATCTACAACTTCAATGTCTATAGGAAACTTTATATTTCACTCTAATAGCTTAAACGACATTCAAAATACCATATATCACATGCATCCTAAGTGAGTGTAACATCTTTCCCCAGTGGGCAAAAATCATTTCAGGAGTTAGAGGGGGCAAAAAGTCTTAGCTATTACAATGATTTATAGCCCACCAAAGCTCAACTTTACCCAACAAAATCATCTCCCTAATAAATAATTTCACTAGCTGGAGAGAAATTTCATTTAATTTTATCCCCGGGGCAGGGGCAATATGAAAAAAAGTTTGAGAAACATGGACCTATCAGAAGAAGCAACACAGATTGTTCCTCTTGCCCAGAATAGTGCAAATAGCTAAAAAAACTTTATAAAGAAAAAAACTTCATAGAAAGAAGCGTTTGAAGGAAATCTTGCCGAACTCCTAACAGTGATTGCCTGAAAGCTGAATTAAGGAAATTTCTTTCCTTGCTTCTTTATTCTGTTACAGTGGTTGAAAATGTTTTTCAACGACTATATTGCTGTGATAGAAAAACTTTAGTAAACTAGAGAAATAAAAACTGAGCTTACAAAACAAAAACACTCTAAGAGGAGCTAAGTTTTCTTATATATTATGTCAAATTTTGAAAAAATAAATTACTCTAATTGACTGGCAGAGACATCTAAAGTTAACTAGATTCAGGGGAGTAATAGTACATAAGCAAACATTATTAGACAAGGTCCTCTGAGAAAATGAACTATTAGACATGACATTCTGGGTATATTCAATACTCTGAAATTTCCTTAGCTCTCACTTAAAAAACGGTATTTTTTTCTCTTTGACTTCAGATTGGAGATAGCTAAAATTTCATTTTCAAATCTACATACAACTCTTGAACAACCCCTGGTGGTGCAATGGTTAAGCACTCAGCTAACCAAAAGGTCGAGAGAACCCACTAGCCACCCCCCAGGAAAAAGATTTGGCAGTATCCTTCTGTAAAGATAAAAAAAAAAAAAAAAAAAAAATTTGCCAGGTCGAGTTGATTCCGACTCATAGCAACCCTATATAGATTACAGCCTTGGAAACCCTACAGGGCAGTTCTACTCTGTCCTATAGGGTCACTACGAGTTGGAATTGACTCAATAGTAATTGTTTTTTTGTTTTTTTTAACTGCACTTGATAACTTCTTTTAAGTCTCTCATACAAAAATCACTTAAATTATGTTGTATAGACCAGGTTAAAGGAACAAAGGGAAAAATGATGTAAGTTCATGGTCGTGCAATAACCTTATTTCAAAGTGCCCTCCTCCCCCATACTATTAACAGTAAGAAAAAAATCTACATAATTGCTCTGGCTAGGACCCTAAGTAGAATATTGAATTGCGGTAGTGAAGGTGCGCAGCCTTGTCTTGTTCCTGATCTTAGGGAAATAGTTTCAGTCTTTCATCATTAAGTACAGTATCAGCTGTGGACTTTTCATAAATACTCTTTATCACGTTGAAGAAGTTCCCTTTTATTCCAGTTTTCTCATAAAAGACTATTAAATTTTGTCTGATGCTTTTAGTGCATCTATTGAGATGATCAAGTGGGTTTTTTCCCCTTCGTTCTGTTAATGTGGTATATTTTCTTATGTTGAAACATAAGATGTCTTTACATTCCTGGAATAAATTCCACTAGTTCATGGTACCAAACCATTTTAATGTGCTGTTGAATATGGTTTCCTACTAGTATTTTGAGAATTCTTACATCAAAACTTTAAGTCGTATTGGTCTATAGTTTTCTTTTCTTGTGGTATCTTTGTTTGTCTTTTGTATCACAGTAATGCCGAGCTCAAAGGATGTGTTATGAAGTATTTCCTCCTCTTCTATTTATCAGAAGAGTTTGTGCAGGACTAGTGTTAAGTTTCTTAAAATGTTTGGTAGAATTTAACAGTGAAATCATTTGTTCTTAGACTTTTCACCTGAGGTTTTTGGTTACTGTCTTGTTATAAGTTTCTTGAGATTTTCTATTTCTTCTTGAGTCAGTTTTGGTAAATTGTGTGTTTCTAGGAATTTGTCCATCTAATATAGAGCATCCAAGTTGTTGGCACAGAATTTTTCATAATATTTTCTTACACTATTTTCATTCCTCTAAGGTTGATAATAATGTTCCACCTTCACTTCTGATTTTAGTTATTTTGTATCTTCTCTCTTTTTTCCTTCATCACTGCAGTTGAAGGTTTGTGAATTTTGTTTACCTTTTCAAAGAATCAACTTTTGGTTTTGTTAATTCTCTCTATTGGTTTTCTACTCTCTGTATCATTTACACCTGCTCTTTTTTTTTTTAATCTTTATTATCTCTTTCCTTCTGCTGGCTTTAAGTTTATTTTACTCTTCCCTTTCTAGTTCCTGAAGGTATACAATGAGGCTGTTGATTTGAGATCTTACTTTTAATATAAGTGTTTACAGATATAAATTTCCCTCTGAGTACTGCTTTTGCTACATCCCATAAGTTCATTTTCATTCATCTCAAAGTATTTTCTAATTTCCTTTGGGATTTCTTCTTTGAATATCGGTTATTTAAGAAAGTGTTGTTTAATTTCCATGTATTTGCAGATTTTCCCAGTTTTCATTTGGTTATTTATATAGCTTCATTCCACTGCAGTCAGAGAAGATACTTCATATTATTTCAATTTTTTTTTAATTTATTAAGAATTGTTATGTCCTAACATATTGTCTAAGGAACCTGGTGGCACAGTGGTTATGTGCTCAGTTACTAACCAAAAAGTCAGATGTTCAAACTCACCAGCCACTCCACAGGACAGAGATGTGGCAGTCTGCTTACATAAAGATTATGGCCTTGGAAACCCTATGGCACAGTTCTACTCTGTCCTGTAGGGTCAATGTAAGTCAAAACTGACTTGATAGCAATGGGATCAGTTATAAGGAGAGCTGGTGGTGTACTGGTTAAGCGTTTGGTTCCTAACTGAAAGGTAGGCAGTTTGAACCCATCAGCTGCTCCATGGAAGAAAGAAATGGCAGTATCCTTCAGTAAAGATTACAGCCTTAGAAATCATATGGGGCAGTTCTACTCTGTCCTACAAGGGTTCCTAGCAGTCAGAATCAACTCAACAGCAAGGAGTTGGTTTTTTTGTAATATATAGCCTATCCTTGAATAATATTCCATATGCATTTGAGAAGAATAGTCTAGTTGGTTTACAGTATTGGTTCAAGTCCTCTACTTCCTTACTGATCTTATGCCTAGGTGTTCTATCTATTATTGGAAGTGGGGTGTTAAAGTCTCCAACTATTGTAGAACTACTTTTCCCTTCAATTCTGTCTATGTTTGCTTCATATATTTTGGGTTGCTGTTGTTTGGTGCAAATATGTTTATAATTGTTACATTCTTAGTAAATTAACCCTTTTATTAACATAAACAGGAACCCTGGTGGTGCAATGGTTAAGCACTCAGGTGCTAAACAGCTGGATGGTTCAAACCCACGAGCCATTCCAAACACACCAGTCACTCTACAAGAGAAAAAACCTGGCAAACTGCTCCCATAAAGATTATAGCCTAGGAAATCCTATGGGGCAATTCTACTCTATCCTGTAGTCACTATGAGTCGAAATCAACTTGACAGCACAAAACAACATCATCAATATAAAATGTTCTTGTCTCTTATAACAATTTTTAACTTAAAACATACTTTGTCTGACATTAGGATTGCCACCTCGGATCTCTTTTGGTTACTATTTGCATGGAATCACCTTCTTCCAGTCTTTCACATTCAACCTATTTGTGTCTTTGAGTTGAAAGTGAGACTCTTGCATGGAACATTTAGTTAAATCATATTATTTTCCATTTTGCCAATTTGCATCTTTTAATAGTGAGTTTAATCCACTTACATTTAAAATCGTTACTGATGATGAATGACTTACTTCTCCAATTGTGTATTTGTTTTCTTCATATCCTACATCTTTTTTTGTTCCTCATTTCCTCAAATACTGCCTTCTTCTGTGTTTGATTTTTTTTCTAGTATGCCATTTTGATAATCATTTCCTTTTCTGTATATTTTTAAAATTTTTTCTTGGTGGTTACAATGGAGATGCAGTTAACATCCTTAAATCTGTAACAGTCTAGTTTGAATTAATACCAACTTAGTCTCAATAGCAAACATTAACTCTGTGCCAAACTCCATCATCTTTTATGTTATTATTGTGACAAATTATATCTTTATACATTTTGTGCCCATTAACATGGATTTTAGATTTATAACTATTACTGTATGCATTTGTCTTTTAAATTATATAAAAACCAAAAAGAGGAGTCACATATCAAAAATACAATAATGCTAGCTTTTATATTTACCTACATAGTTACCTTTAACACTGACCTTTAGTTCTTCATATGGTTTCAAGTCATCATCTAATGTTCTTTCATTTCAGCCTGAAGAACAAATTTTAGTATTTCTTGTAGGTAAGGCAGGTCTACTAGCAATGAACTCCCTTAGCTTTTGTTTATCTGGGAATGTCTTAATTTCTCCTATATTTTTTAAAGGATAGTTTCACCAACTATAGAACTCTTGGTTGACAGTTTTTTTTCTTCCAGAACTTTAAACCTATTATTCCTCTGCCTTCTGAGCTTCATGGCTTCTGATGAAAAATCAGCTGTTAATCTTATTGAGGATCCCTTGTATGTAATAAGATGCTTCTCTCTGTTACTTAAGATTTTGTCTTTGCCTTTTGACAGTTTCATTAAAATGTCCTGGAGTGGATCTCTTTGAAGTTTACCCTGCTTCAAGTTCATTGAGCTTCTTAGATGTGTACATTCACGTCTTTCATCAAATTTGATAAGCTTTTGGCCACTCTTAAAATATTTTTTCTGCTCCTTTCTCTCTCTTTTCTTTCTTGCACTCCCACAATGCACATATTGGAACACTTAAGGTACCACAGGTCTCTTACACTCTGCTCATTTTTTTTTTTTTTCTTTTTCCGTTCTGTTCCTCAGGTAGTTAATATCAATTGCCTTATATTCAAGTTTACTAATTTTTTCATATGCCTGCTCAATTCTGTTGAATGCTTCTAATATATATATACTTTTTTTTTTTTTTTAATTTCAGCTAGTGTAGTTTTAGCTCCAAACTTTCTATTTGGTTATTTTTTATAATTTGTGTATCTTTACTGATACTCCCTACTTTCTCATACAATAGACATCTCTCCAAAGAAGATATACAACTGGCCAATAAGCATATGAAAAAATGTTAATCACATTGTTGTTGTTGTTGTTGTTGTTAGGTGCCATTGAGTCAGTTCCGACTTATAGCAACCCTATGCACAACAGAATGAAACACTGCCCAGTCCTGCACCATCCTCACAATTGTTGCTATGCTTAAGCCCATTGTTGCAGCCACTGTGTCAATCCATCTCGTTGAGGGTCTTCCTCTTTTTCCCTGACCCTCTATTTTATACCAAGCTTGATGTCCTTTGCCAGGGACTGATCCCTCTTGATAACACTGGCCATTAAGGAAATGCAAATCAAAACTATAGTGAGATACTACTCCACACCCACTAAGATAAATATAAAAAAAATTTTTTTTTTTTTTATTAAGGTAGCCATAATAAAAATAAATAAATAACAACAACTAGGGCTGACAAGAATGGAGAAATAGGAACCCTTGCTGGTGGGAATCTAAAATGATGCAGCTCCTGCTGAAAACAATCTGATGGTTCCTGTAAAGTTAAGGACAGAATTACCATATGACCCAGCAATTCCTCTCCTAGGTATATACACAAAAGAAATGAAAGCACGTATACTTAGAGAAACTTGTAAATGAAGTTTATAGCAGCATTATTCATAATACCCAAAAATTGGCAACAACCCAAATGTCCATCAACAGATAAATGTTTAAACAAACTGAGGTATATAAATGCAATGGAATATTACTCAGCCATAAAAAGAACGAAGTATTGATACATGCTACAACTTGGATGAACCTCAAAGACATGATGCTAAATGAAAGAGCCTGACAGAAAAGGTCACAGATTACATGAGTCCTTTCATATGATAAGTCCAGAATACAAAAATCCATAGACAAAAAACAGATTAGAGGTTCCCAAGTGATGGGAGGAGGGAAGAATAGGGAGTGATTTCTCAATAGGTACAGGGTATTTTTATGGGGTGATTAAAGTTCTGAAACAACAGAGAGCTGGTAATTGCACGGTACAGTGAATACACTAAAAACCACACAACTGTATACTCTAAAACGATTAACTGTGTGTGTGCATGTGTGTGAATTTCACCTCAACTTAAAAAAAAGAAATGTCCTTTAAATCTTGTCTCTCTTTTCATGCTACATACTTTCCCTGGGCACTAGCATGCATTTTCCATAATGACCTCAACTATCTTTATATTGGTGAACCATGTGTAAATTTGTAGCCCAGATATTTCTCCTTAATGCCATACCTAAATAGCCAATTACATACAAGTTACTTTCACTTTTGATGTACCACATACATCTAAAACATGTCCACAACTAATCAAATCATCTTTTCGCCTCTAACACTTATTCTTCCTTTTATATTCCCTACATTAAAGAATAAACCAGTTGCTGTTAAGTCAATTCTAACTCACAGTGACCCCACATGTGTCAGAGCAGAACTGTGCTCCATAGAGTTTTCAATGGCTGATTTTTCAGAAGCAGGTAGCCAGGCTCTTCTTCCAAGGTGCCTCTGGGTAGACTCAAACCCCCAACCTTTGGGTTACCAGCCAAGGGCGTTAACCATTTGCACCATCAGGAACTCCACTTTAAGAAAGGAGCCATTTTATCCACCCAGTTGCTTAGTCAGAAACCTCAGTAATACCTTCAACTTGTTTCTCTCCCTCATTCCCCAACAGCTATTAATTCACCAAATTCTGTCATTTCTACTTCCTAAATTCTGTTAAATCCATCTACTTTTTCCCACCATTACCTTACTTTCTACCATGACTATTACTTACTTACATCCACATCCAAACCAGTCTATCTAATGCCAGCCTTGATTCCCCTGAATTCATTAACTACAGGGTACCCAGAGTAATCTTTCTAAAATGTACATCTGATCATGAAAACTAAGCATCTTCAACAACAGCCCACTGCTTATCATATCTTATGGAGCCTTGCCCTTGTTCACCCTCTCAAATTTTTACTCTATATTCCAGTAACATAAATGGAGAAAAAAAAAAGGCGGGGGGGAAACTTGACTTAAGCATCACATGTGACCAGGGTACCAGGTTCCAAGATACTAAAAACATTAATAATGGTCATATCTGGATTTGCTACTTTTATCACGTGTTGCTTTAGGAACAAGATAAAACTTTTTTAAAAAAGCAATGTCTAGAAAATCATTTTCAAAACTTACTGATTTATCAATGTTCATTGGATCAACATCAGCTAAACTTGTACCCACTTTCACTCGCTCTCGGAGAATGCCACTAGCTAAATCTTCTGCTCTGAAGTTCATAGGCAAACATCTGAAATACATAAAAATCCAAGTAAAAAGCATTAAAAATTTCACATTTTTAGTGTCAAATGAGTTTATATTTTTACATTTTCATTCTCCTTTTTCTCATAACCCAGAAAATATCAAAGGATTTCCTATTTTTAAACTACAATTTTAAATTCTTTTCAAATGACCAAAAAAATTATTCACTAGATAAAGTAAATCAAATAATTTATCTACGTGCCCAAAGAGACCTATCTGCTCTAACTGTAGAAAACGTCTTAACACATCTAATAGCCCATATTACGGAGCTATAAAATAAAAAGAGATCGCCTACATATACTAAATACATGGGATGAAAATGAACTTAAGTTTTATTATAATATTTAAGTTAAATGGCTATATCGACTCAGCTTATATGATTAAAGAGATTTCTTTTTTCTAAAAAAGAAAAATCTTAGATCTCACTGCTTGAGAACTAAATTTTATCTTTTGTATAATTATCTTTAAAAAGATCTCAAGCTACCTAGAACCCTACACTATAGATTTAATTTTATTATCCCCTAAATAAATATAATCTACTTCTTCTTTTAACCTTGCGTAAACACCAAAAGACAACACCAACAGCCTCATTTTTTAAAATGTGCATTTTACCCATTTCTGAATCCTAACTTACCTTAAAAATATTATTTCCATGGCAGGCATCAGAATAGTTAAGGTTAAGTAGGCATTATATTCTATTAAAATTATAATTGATGCTTTAATTATTTACTAGACAAAAACTCTTCAGGTTTAGTGAGCCATGTAGTATTGACAGCAATTTACCCTGGTTGGGCAAGAGCCACCAGAGGTACACAGTCAACCAAAAACAAAAAGTTTTTCCAAGAGAAATCCAACGGCTCTTGAGATAACTCTACTAGAAACCAAATTTGTAATCATCGTAAGCATCTAAAATCAGTCTCATTAAATGGATCTGGATTGTGAGGAAAATGCAAAGGTGGAGAGGAGAAGGCAGATACCACCATAATAGGTTGGCTTCTTGGCATTCTCTCCTTTACCTCCTCGTATGCTATTTGATTATGAGTACTTACTGAATAGGTAATTTCGGGGAAATTTCCAAAGTTCAGATCTCTACTACAAGAATTACTTAGTAGAAACCAAGTCAGTGCATTACTTTAGTCTAAAACGTAAATATTGAGTATCAGTGACAGCAAAATGTCAGTAAAGAATCTCATTCAAAAAAAAAAGTTCCTTTTTTCTACTATAGAATAAAACACTAAAAACTTTACTAACCTATTTCTTGCTCTTGTCATGCTCTTAGATTTCCTTCTTTCAAAGCGTTCTTCATCCGAAGAAGTCGTGTCACTACTATGAATGGCATGCTTCTTTCTCCTATTTAAACAGCGTAAAATTCTTAAAACCATTACAGTAGCAAATGGCTTTTTAAAACACACTGTAAGCTTCATATCTTCTATTATTAGCTCAGTAGAAAATATATTCACTCATACATTCAGCAAATATCTGTTGAGTGCCTATCATGTGCCACACACTGCTTTATGTGCTGGGCATACAGCAGTAAAGCAGACAAAAATCCATGATCTCATGTAATTAATATTTAATGACATATAAAGGTGACAAGGTCTACAGACAAAAAAAAAAGAAAAAGGGGATACAATTTTTTAGATATGGTGTCAGGGGAAGGCAATCAAATAAAAAAATATAATTTGCATCTAATTTTAAGGAGTATCTGTCATCATTTTATAAATAATTTTAGAGTCTTTTTAGAAAAGAAAGCTTATTTTTTCTTTTCTTATTGCCCCTTTCACAAATAATCACAAACAGTCCAGATATTTAAAGAACTAAAGAAAATAATATATTGATTTACAAGGGGACAAAGACTTTCAATTTCCATTTGAAACACTAATATCCTGTTTGAATTTCTTATAAAATTATTTTTGGGAAAAAAACAAACATAAAAATAGTTTATAATCAGAACCATTATGGAATGATTACATAAAGTATCAGGCTTTCAGATAAAGTCATCCCCACCAGAGAAATACTAATGAATGAATGGAAACCCTGGTGGTGTAGTGGTTAAGTGCTACCGCTGCTAACCAAGAGGCCAGTAGTTTGAATCCACCAGGCGCTCCTTGGAAACTCTATGGGGCAGTTCTACTCTGTCCTATAGGGTCGCTATGAGTCGGAATCAACTCGACGGCAGTGGGTTAGGTTAGGTTAGGTTTAGATTATCGATATAATTCATGAGATCTCTAAGATGGCTAGAAAATACTATAATAAAACCACCACCAAATTATACCCCTAGAAATTATTTAGCCCCCTCAACAATGTCCAAACTGCCAAACAACCACTTCTTTGAATTTGTACATTAAGTTAACAGGTCTACCAACTGGTAATTTACAAAATAAAACTCAAAGTCATCCTAAATCCACCACTTCCCCCATCATATATCAACTGCCATTGAGTTCTGTCCATATTTCCCCTAAATATCCCTTTAATCCTTTCTTCTCCACTCTTATCTACACTTCACTTACCACCACCCATAGTCCTTTAACCACCTCAACTCTAACCCACTAAGAAAATGCTCGCCATGACGTTTACCCTGAATCTTCTTTATCACATGAACTACCAACACCTCTATAATCTTAAATTTTAATGACGTACTCTTTGATCACAACCTCCTAATTTACCAACTCTTTTACTTCAACTCATTAAGGCCTACTGTCCTTGAGCACCCATTTACTCATAATCTATCAACTCATTTCTTGGCTAAATTTTCTGTCCTATCTAGCATCAACCACAAGACCCATTATTTCACTTTTTAATTGTTACTTTATCACCTGACTGACTCTACCCTTCTTTTCTTCCTTTATAATCTTAAAACTCCTAAATCTGTGTCAATTCAAATAACAGACTTCTTAATTCACTTCTAAATGCAGGATGCTGAGCACTCTGATGAAAATCCACACAATCATGCAAGCTAGAATCATTGTAAAGCAATTTACTTACAACTCAAAATAGGCCACAAGGATATTCCACAACCTGTGAATCTCTACTCCACTCCAATTCCTACTACTCTCAACACCAAACGTAAATCTTCACCAAGCTCCCCGTAATTCTTAACCCACCTACTGCTCCTTCTCCTGACTAATACTAATTTATGCGTCAGTTTTTAATCCCTTCCAAGTCTTCAGAAAGCCTGCTGTAACAATTACCTACTCATTTTTTGTAATTTTGTTATTTATCCTCTCCCCTTAATAAATTAGTATTAGTCAGGAGAAGGAGCAGTAGGTGGGTTAAGAATTAAGGAGAGTTTGGAAAATAATAGTGTTTGGTATTGAGAGAAGTAGAACTGGAGTGCAGCAGAGATGCACAGGTTGTGGAATTTCCTTGAGGGCTGTTTTGAGTTGGAAGTAAATTAATTTAGAATGATTCCACTTGTATGATTGTGTGGTTTTCCATCATAGTGCTCAGCAACCTGCATTTAGGAGTGAATGAATAAGTAATTTCTTACATAAAAGTTAGTATTTACTGAGCACTCATATGTTCCAGACACTGTGCTGAGTGCTTGACATCATTTTCACATTTATACCTCAAAACCAACCTATAAGGCAGATTCTAATTCCCCCCCCCCGAATTTTATATGGAAAAAGTTGAAGCAAAAAGAGGACACATAGTTTATCGAAGTTCATATGACCGCTAAGTGATAAGAGCTTAAAAAGTATTGACCAGAAAGTCACAGACAGTGCCTAATCATAAAAGTGCCAGTGGTTTGGAAAACGACTGCAGATTAACTGTATACATGTGGATATCACCAATAAACATACAGACATCTCCAGGCCAGGCCTGTGACGCTGTAATACAAACCACAAAACCTGTGCTTTCCCACCTGGTCTTGGTGGAGAACAGATGTCAAATATTCTAAGCTTGTCATGTGAGATCCAAGTTATGCAGCAGGAAATGCTAGAAATTTATCTTTGAGTCAATGTCATCCTTTCAAGTACTTTATCTTTTCCCCTACATTCATTAACCAGGGAAACCGTGGTGGTGTAGTGGTTAAGAGCTACAGCTGCTAACCAAAAAATCAGTGGTTTCAATCCACTAGGCGCTCCTTGGAAACCCTACAGGGCAGTTCTCCTCTGTCCTGTAGGGTCACCATGAGTCAGGATCAACTTGACAGCAGTGGGTATTAACCTAGGGCTGAGGCATTTCTTGAGCAACTTGCTATTTCTTTGGGAGGAAAAAAATGCATATGTGTCTGTGGTGGGGAAGAATATGAAGTGAGACAAGCATTCTTGATAACAGGCAAGCTATGCAAAGTTAACAGATCTAATACAGATGCCTCTTCTGTCGTTTTAGTTGGTTGAAGCTCATTCTCTAGTAGATTCCTTAGGAAACACTCATGGGAACCATATTCCATGATTTATTGCATCTTGGTAATAGTTTGTCCGTTACCTTTACACATGAAGATCGGAATGGCTGGATTAAGAATTCTTGGCTATTTTTTTTTCATTGAGTATCTTAAATATATTATTTCATTATTTTCTATCAAAAAGATTGGTGAAAAGCTTGATATTCAAAAAATTTGTTCTTCAAAGTGTGACAATTTTACTAGAATGTGTCTCAGCCATTCTAGATTAATTCTCTCGGGTATTCAATGTGTCCTTTAAAGATGTAGTTTTATATCGTCTCTAACATAGAAAAGTTCTCTAGATTTTTAGATGTAAGTACATTCTGGATTTGCTTTCTTTTGGGGAATTCCTATTATACAAAATGTTAGGTTTTCTTTGCCTATTTTCTGTATTTTTCATTTTCTCTCAAATCCTTATCATCTTTCTTCTATTCATTCTGATTTTTAATATTTCACCATCTGTTTGTCTTAAGGCATTATCAACTGTGTTTATTCATATTTGTTTCTTCTACTTTAGTCTCCATTTCTAAATATTTCTCTAATTCTTTCCTGACATCCTTCAATTCATTTCTGATTTTTTATATGTTATTCTTTCCCACTTTATTCTCCCATCCATACTTGCACTTCCATCACACAGTAATTATTTCTTTGTAACTCTGACAGCTCATTAGACCAAACAGTATTTTCAAGACAAGATTAATTCTTTGTAATTGCTGGAGCTGATTCTGGCAACTTAAGATTTTTTTGGTAAACCCTAGAGCAACCAATAAGAAAAGACTAAAAAAAAGTAGTGAAGAAATCATTAAAGAAATTAAAATACTATATTCGAAAATACTCAGTGCAAAGGAAAGCAGTAAAGGAAGAAGTAGAAGAACAAAAAAGACTTTAGACATATGAAAAACAATAAGTGAAGTGGCAGGTGTAAAACCAACTATATCAATAATAACGTTAGGTGTGAATGGATTAAATAATCTCAAAGGGCAGAGATTGTCAGACTGTACTAAAAAAAAAAGGATCCAACTATACGCGATCTCTGCAGGTAACAATTCAGATTCAAAAATACAAATAGACTGAAAGTAAAACAAGAAAATATATCATGTAAACAGTAATCACAAAAAAGCTAAAATGACTATACCAATTTCAGAGGAAATATCATATAAAAGGAAAAATGTTTCTAGAGATAAAGAAGGACATTTAATAATGGTAAATGGGTGACTTCATGAAGAAGATATAACAATTATAAACACATATGCATCTAATCACAAAGTACCAAAATACATTATGTGGTACATACATACAGTAGAATACTACTCAGCCAGTAGGAAAAATGAAGTCTTGATACATGCTACAGTATGGATGGAGCTTAAAGACATTATGTTGAGTGAAATAAACCAATCACAAAAGGACAAATATTATATGACCTCGCTTACATAAAAAGACAAGAAAAAGGCAAATATACAGAGACCAAAGTTTATTAGTGGTTAGCAGGGGCAGGAGGGAGGGATGCATAGCCAATTATTGTAATTGCTGTCAATAAGTTGTATACCTGTAAAAACCTGAACTGGTTAAAAAAAAAAAAAAAAAAAAAAAAACTCCCCTAAAGTCTTCTTAAAACCAAACAATAGTTTAGCTTAACTAGTAAAATATGCCTGCCTTGTGCATCATGCTCTTTTAAGAACTATCTATATGGGATCAAATTAACAACAGCAACATGAAAGATTAGATAGGAATCTTAGGGGACAGTGAATTTATGTTAATGGTGGAAGAACAACTCAGAAAAGAATGGTGAGAATGGTTGTACAACTCAGAGAATATAATCAGCATCACTAAATGGCACATGTAGAAACTGTTGAATTGGTGTATGTTTTGCTGTGTATATTCTCAACAACAACAAAAGTGTTTTTAAAAAATGGGCTAAGTATCTGAATAGACATTTCTCTAAAGAAGATATACGAAGTGCAAAAAAAGCACCTAAGATGTTTGACATCATTAGTCATTAGAGAATGCAAATCCGAAGCACAATAAGATACCATTTCACACTTTTTGGGATGGAGGGAACCAAAAAGTTAGAAAATAAAAAGTATTGGCAAGGATGTAGAGAAAAGGGAACACAAATACACTACTGGTGAAAATGTAAAATGATGCCACCACTTTGGAAAGATGGTGGTTCCCCAAACAGTTGAACATAGAGTTAACCACTCTAGACATATACCCAAGAGAAATGAAAACATATGTCCACACCAAAACTTATACACAAATGCTCACAGCGGCATTATTCATTATAGCCAAAAGTTGGAACCAACCTAAATGTCCGTCAACAAATGCATGGATAAACAAAATGTGGTATATATCAATTAAATATTACTCAGCCATAAAAAAGGAATGAAGCAGTGATACATGCTACCACATGGATGAACTCAAAACATTATGGTAAGTGAAAGAAGCAGTGACAGAAGATCTCATATTATATGATCCCATTTATATGACATGTGCAGAATACGTAAATCTACAGAGACTAAAAATAAATTAGTGCTTTCGGGGGGCGGGGGCAGGTAGTGCAGGGGTTGATAGCTTTTAGAGGTCATGGAACTATTCTAATATTGTGGGTTGCTTAAATTCAATTCTATTAAGAGACTGAAGAGTTGTGTAGCTTTTAGGAGAATATAATTATTAATCAATAAATATTCTAGGCAAACTGTGAAACTCGAAGATAATATCACATGCAGGATAATGTGTGGCTTACGTTAACTTTACCTGAAGAATTTGGTCTTTGTCCTTGGTTCCTGAGAGATAATCTCTAAAAACTTGGAATTTCCCCAGTAACCTGTCTTCGATGAGAGAGTGAGACCACACCAAACCCAACAGGTTATGGTGATGAGGTGGCTCTTGGGCGGGTACTGGCCAGAGGAGAGGGACCCAGACCCACCTCATAATACCACCTCATAATGGCTGTCTCGTGATGACATGGCAAAAATCCTCAATAAAAACTCTGACCACTGAAGCTCCATGGGCTTCCTGATTGGTGAAAGACATCAATGCACGTGGAAGGGCAGCACGCCCCTTCGGGACATGGAAGCCCTTTGTTGGGAACTCTCCCAGTCACTGCCCTATGCATTTCTTCATTTGTATGTAATAATAACTGGAATCAAAGTACAGTGCTTTCCATGAGTTCTGTGAGTTGTTCTCTATTAATGAAAGAAAACACAAAGGAGTAGTGGGAGCCAGCAGGTCAGAAGTGAAGGCAGCTGGGAACCATTGAGCTGATAACCTTAGATGGCAGAGGGAACCCCCAAATTTGTAGCCATCAAGTGAGAAGTGAGGAAGCCCAAGAGGCCCCAAGCCTACAGCTGGCATCCTGAAGGGGTAGTGGAAAAACTCAAATTTAGAACCAAGAAGGTAAGAAGTGAGGGTGTTGTGGCGACACCCATGCTTATGGCTGGTGTCTGAGCTCTTGGGCAGACTTGGCAGTTTGGAGGGCTCTGCCCTTTTTCTTATGAGATCTGACCTAGCTCCTAATGGTTAAGGTCAGAGGAAGAAGTGCTTCAAGTACAGTTGGGCACCAGAACAGAAGTAGCAGAGAAGTAAAACATGGAATTTGATTTTTCCACTACATTAGTGTGAAAAGTAGGGGTTTTATATATATCCTTACAGATAAAAACTATTAATAAATGAAAGAGAGAGGAAGAAATAAAGATACTATTACTCCCTCATTAGCATTAGCATTAATAGCATTAATAAGTATACTCTAATTATAAAGCTCTATATTAAACATTATTTATAACTGACAGCATGTATCCTTTTTGCCCCTCCCAAAAACAAACAAAATTTACCTGATATGGCTTCTTCTTGCCGGAGATCTGTGAATATCAAACAGTGTGTTTTCCCTCTTTTTTTGATGAGCTGGTACTAAAAGGAAAAAAAAAATCATAATATAAATAAGGAATAATTGATAAATTAATGTATCGAAGGAACAGAAATGACTTCTGTTAAATTTTGAATAGAACCTAAAGGTGTAATATGTCTACAAGTTCCAAATGCTGCAAGAAAAAGCACAACAATAATAAAACTTTGTGGTAGTACTATTACAATGCAATTAAGTATTTAATAAGATATTACATTAAATCTTTGTGATAATGCCTTAGACAAAGATTTCTCAGATATGACACTAAAAGTATAATACGTAAAAGAAGATGGTAAATTGGAGTTCATCAAAATTTTAAACTTCTGCTTTTTGAAAAACTGTTAAGAAAATAAAAAAACAGGCCAGAAATAGGAAGAAAATAGTTGCAAATTACGTATCTGATAAAGGATTGACATCCAGAATATATGAGTGTTATGGGTTGAATTGTGTCCCCCAGAAATGTCTATCAACTCGGCTAGGCCATGAATCCCAGTATTGTGTGGCTGCCCACTATTTTATGATCTGATGTAATTACCCTACATGTTGTAGATCCTAATCTCTAGAATGTTAACGAGGCAGGATTAGAGGCAGTTACGTTAATGAGGCAGAACTCAATCTATAGGATTAGGTTGTATCTTGAGTCAATCTCTTTCAAGATATAGAAGAGAGAAGGGGGCAGAGAGGAGTGGGACCTCATGCTACCAAGAAAGATGCACTGAGAGAGGAATGCATCCTTTGAACCCTGGGTCCCTGCCCTGAGAAGCTCCTAGACCAGAGGAAGATTAATGACAAGGACCTTCCCCCAAAACAGAAAGAAAGCCTTCCACTGGAGCAGGAGCCCTGAATTTGTACTTTGAGCTTCCTAGCCTGTGAGAGAATAAATTTCAGTTTGTTAAAGCCATCTACTTGCGGTATTTCTGTTACAGCAGCATTAAATAACAAATCAATGAGCAAATCTCAAAATTAAAAAGTAAGTAAACAAATAACTCAATTTAATAAATGGGCAAAAGATTTGAACAGACACTTCACCAAAGATATTCTATTGGTAAGTATGCACATGAAAAGATTTTCAGTATCATCAGTTATTAGGAAAATGCACATTAAAACTACAATAAATACCACCACAAAACTATTAAAATTAAATTTAAAAGATTGGTCACACCAAGTTTGACAAGGATATGGATCAATTGGATCTCTCAGACATTCTTATTGTTGTCGGTGTTGTAAGGTGCTGTCGAGTTGGTTCCAACTCATAGCGACCCTATGCACACCAGAATGAAACGCTGTCCGGCCCTGCACCACCCTTACCATCGTTGTTCTGCTTGAGCCCATTATTGCAGCCACTGTGTCAATCCACCTCATCGAGGGTCTTCCTCTTTTCTGGTGACCCTGAACTTTGCCAAGCATGATGTCCTTCTCCAGGGACTGATCCCTCCTGATAACATGTCCAAAGTATGTAAGACGCAGTCTTGCCATCCTCACTTCTAAGGAGCATTCTGGCTGTACTTCCTCCAAGACGGATTTGTTCATTCTTCCTGGCACTCCATGGCATATTCAATATTCTTTGCCAACACCACAATCCAAAGGCATCAATTCTTCTTCAAGTCTTCCTTATTCATCATCCAGCTTTCACATGCATATGATGCCACTGAAAATACCATGGCTTGGGTCAGGCACACCTTAGACTTCAAGGTGACATCTTTGCTCTTCAACACTTTGAAGAGACCCTTTGCAGCAGATTTACTCAATGCAATGCGTCTTTTGGTTTCCTGACTGCTGCTTCCATGGCTGTTGATTGTGGATCCAAGTAAAATGAAATCCTTGACAACTTCAATCTTTTCTCCATTTATCATGATGTTGCTCATTGGTCCAGTTGTGAGGATTTTTGTTTTCTTTATGTTAAGGTGTATTCTATACTGAAGGTTTTAATCTTCATCAGTATATGCTTCAAGTCCTCTTCACTTCCAGCACACAAGGTTGTGTCATCTGCATAACGCAAGTTGTTAATGAGTCATCCTCCAATCCTGATGCCCCATTCTTCTTCATATAGTCCAGCTTCTAGGATTATTTGCTCAGCATACAGATTGGATAGGTATGGTGAAAGGATACAACCCTGACACACACCTTTCCTGACTTTAAACCAATCAGTACCCCCTTGTTCTGTCCAAACAACTGCCTCTTGATCTATGTAAAGGTTCCTCATGAGCACAATTAAGTGTTCTGGAATTCCAGACATTCTTAGAGAAAATGTAAATGGTACAACCACTTTGGAAAACAGTTTGGCAATTTCTCAGAAAATTAAACATACATCCAATCATAAAATCCAACCATTCCATTACTATTTACCCAAGAAAAGTAAGAACATATGTCCACACAAAGACTTATAATGTTTATAACACCTTTATTTTTAATAGACATAAACTAGAAATAATCCATATGTCCATCAACACATGAATGGATAAACAAACTGTGGTTTATTCATACAATGAAATGCTCTCAGCAATAAAAAGGAACATACTGTTGTTACGTTCAATAACATGGATGAGTCTTAAAATAATTATGCTGAGTGAAGAAGTTAGACAAAGTATATACTGTATAATTCCATTTACATAAATTTGGAGAAAATGTAAACTTATCTACAGTGACATAATGCAGATCAGTGGCTGCCTTGGATTGGGAGGAGGAGGGCACAAGAAATGGTGGAGGCAGATTACAAAGAGGCAGGAGGAAATTTTGGAGGTTGGTAGACAGTTTCATTATCTTGACTGTGGTGACAGCTACATGGATAGCAACGTGTCAAACTGTATACTTTAAGTATGTGTAATGAACTATATTATAAATATACCTCAAGAAAACTTTTATTAAAACAACATTTCGTAAGCTTTTTCCTACCCCAATATACCTCCTCCATTAGTAACAGAACTAGCTGTGACAGGGCATCCCACCTGCAGTAGGGAGATGTCTGTGTACATGTGCACCAAAGCCTTAGTGAGGTAACACTGATGTACTCTTATATCTGAGAATCAATCACTGTTTTAGAGCATAAGATTTTAAGTCAAAAGACCTAGGTTCTTCCTTGAAAACATTATGCGAAGTAAAAGAAGCCAATCATCAAAGTTTACATAGTGTATAATTCCATTTATGTGAAATGTAGAGAATAGACCAATCTATAGAGACAGAAATTAAATGAGTAGCTGCCAAGGACTAGGGGAAAGAGGAAAAAGGAATGATGAAAATGTTCCGGAATTAGATAGTGGTGAGGATTGCACAACCTTGTGAATATACAAAACCACCAATGCATTGTACACTTTAAAATGGTGAATTTTGTGGTATGTGAATTGTAGCTCCATTTTTTTTTTTTAATTGGAAGGGATTAATTTCCCAAGAGCTGGAGAAAGGTCAACAAATGAGTGCATGCAGGATTGATGCATTAATTGCCAGATTTAGCAGCATTAAGATATACTTTTTCCTTCTTAAAAAATAAACGAAAAACCTAGGTTCCTGGCCAAGCTACAGCTCTATACCACTACTTGTTACGATCTTAGTTAGGTTACTAGGTTAGGTTGCTCTCCCCTAAAGAACTACTGTAAACGAAAAAGCTCAATAAATTATAAAATAATAGAAAAACATAAGTAATACTATCAAATTTAAGGTTCTATATATAAAAAGTACATACTCTATGATTTGATGTTATTACTCTGTATTTTACCCTTCTTTCAGTTGAGGGTGTGAGAAGTACACGTAGGAAAATATATAAGGAACTCATGAGGCTTCATTCTTCTAAATTAAGCAACATTAACTTTTTAAAAGGGGTGGAGAAGAATACACTACTCAACTACAGGAAGGAAAGAAGTTATTCTGAGTTTCCCACCTATTGGAGGTGCTTGGTATCGATCCACTGTTTTTCTTTGTCTCAAATTATATGGTCTATCATTTTCTTCTCCTTCTGCCTCTTCAACTTCTATATCTCCATCCTCCTCTTGAGATTCTAGTTTCCCACACACAAAAAGAAAAAAGGCATTGTTTTCATCCACAAGTGCTGGTTCATTCTATAACTGAATATTTACATTTTATCTTTTACTCTTTCTGCACAGATGACATTTAAAAGTGTCGATATTTTACAGTACAGCATAAATCAATATAATTAAAAATCAACCTAAATAGATGTAAAAGAAAATGCCTTTCCTACCAATCATGAGCACAGTTCTTTGTTGAATAAGCCAGTGCGGTCATATTTGATCTCTTGATGTACTTAAGACATTTAAATTTCTTTGGTCATAAAAAGCAGTAACAGAAGATGATTTAAATTTTTCCAAACTACAGCAAACCTCAGTCAGTGCTCAATTAATTACTGAATGAATTTACTAATCAAATGCCCATTGGTAGTGCAAAAAAATAAGCTAACAAAGTAATTACTAATGTTACAGCAAGAGCAATTTTTGGTGGGAATATAATGGTCTGTTAGATCTGTTGACAAGTTAAACATGGATTAGTTATATTTGGGTAGAAAAATGTAGGTAGGAATTACAAGGGCACATGAAGCAGACTTCTAGGGTATTGATAAATAGTATATTTCTTGACACACAAGTAATGACTTTATGATAATTTACTTAGATGTACACTCAAGATTTATGTACATTATGATTCATTTTTTTAAAGTTTATTTTTAAAAAGTAGTTTGGCTATAGCTATGATCTGATATCTACTTATAGGTTAAAATAAAACAGTTTGATGAAAATGCATAGGCATATGGTTCCCAAATGTTATATATTTTATAATTATCATTTTAATCACAAGAATTATTGAAGTAACACAATCACTATATGAAGACACAGGAAAAATTTTCAAACTGTTAGTGATGTTGAGTGAAGTAGGAAACTAAAAATGCAAGCAAAGGATTTCACATTTTGCTCGTGACATCTGAAAGCCTATTCTAAGTTTTGAGAAATTTTTATCATTGTGTTTTAGAGAAAATCAGCAAATACAATATTATTTGCCTCAAAATAAGTTTCTTAAACCTTCAAAAAATTACTTCATGAAAAAGGCCTGCACAATAAAAAAAAAAAAAGCACAATAGCACACTATTTATTATGGGAAGAAATTCTGCACATGGAATATCTACTCTGGAAACTCTACAAGGTGTTCAGTTAAAGAAAAGGAAAAGATCCCATTATAAAGCTGTCTCACCTATACCGATTTTCTCTAAAGGAAACAATACAGAGGTTCTAGCTGTAACAACAATATTTGCTCAATAAAATACCTTCATTAGCAATATCAGCTCTTCAAAACTTGCTAATAATACGTTACAGAATTTGAGAAATAAACCCATTCTTCTCTATCTAAACTACATAAATAGTGGTAGCTAGTAAAATTTCCTAGTAACATACCCTGAATTAATAACGCACCAAATATTTTGAAAATCCATTTCAATAAAAAAGATGAACACCTACAGAATTAAATCCTCTACGTCATCAGTTTATAATTCTCAGGGCCAATGTGTTTTTCTCATGTTCCCAGTTATAGCCCTACAAATTCAATACAGTCTCCTAGGTTGAGAGGCCCAACAGGCCTCAAAAGAAAACAGTACAACCCCTAGCCCTCCACTAGTATTAGTGACTCCTCTTTCTCTAAACTTCACCATTCACTCCTGAGTCCATAAATAAATTTGGTATTCAAATTATCAGAAACTTAGAGGCTACAGACAGCAAAACAACCTTTCAGTTAGAAGATACCTAAGTACAACAGAAGCCTCACTTAACAAGCAAATTTGCCCATAGCAAATGCCACACCAGATTAGGTCACTTAAATACAGTCATGCGCAGCCTAAGGTCCATTTGGGCAACATCCAACTGGATATACATCCATGGTCCCATAAAGTTATAACAGAGTTCAGAAATCCCTATCGGAGAACAGGACATGGGGGACATAACCAGATGTAGTAAACACAACAGCTTCCTGACGCGACACGGGTATCTCATGTATACGTTACCTTGCCAGATACATTAGCTGAAATCCAGTATTGTATGTGTACAGCATCTTGGCTATTTAGTCAATACAAATACACTACAGTATCCCATGTAGCTTTGCTAAGTATATACAGGCAGTTCCTGAGTTATGAACAAGATCCGTTCCTAAGTCTGTCTTTAAGTCGAATTTGTAGGTAAGTCTGAACAGGCACATACGGTTCTTATTTAACATCAGTTGGTCAAATGTTTGTTTTAGTACATAGCATATATTTTCCCTTTCAATGCATACACTCGTAATCTTGGTGGCATGTGGTTAAGTGCTACAGCTGCTAATCAAAGGCTCGGCAGTTCGAATCCACCAGGTGCTCCTTGGAAACTCTACGGGGCAGTTCTGCTCTGTCCTATAGGGTCACTATGAGTCGGAATCAACTCGACAGCACTGGGTTTGGTTGGCTTATGCATACATTGAAGAAACGCTGCCAAACCGTGAAATGTTTTCATGAGCATCACAAAGTAGTGTGTGTGTTCACTCTTACAAACCACTGTATTTAACTCAAATATTTAACATAATAGACTTTATGGCAGTCGGTTCTTAAGTGTGAGCTGTCAGTAAGTCAGATTTTCGTAACCCGGGAACTGCCTGTAAGATGGTGTTTGCACAACGTCCAAAACACATAATGTCCTATTTCACAGAACGTATCATGGATGTTAAGCAATGCATGACTGTACTACCAAAGGCTAGTAATAAGGTACATTGTATAACAATGTATAATGTATAGCTAAAAGTATTTTTCCAGCTGAAAGAAAGAAAGACTCAGAATCCCTGCTCAATATAATTATTTCAAATTATACATTATAGACCTCAAAAGCTAAAAATCATTCACTGAGCAATATTATGCATATATTACTTATAATATTTTTCTTCCCTCCAACCTAAACTTTCCAGTATTTATTTCATAAGGTGTTTTACAAACCTTCTTCTTCACCCTCAGTAGAAACTTCATGATGATTCTGTATACCATAGGTGTTTCTTCTCAGTGACTTTCTTCGCCTCTTCACTCTTGAATACATATCCATATTTTCCTTTTAAAGAGGGAAATCTGTCAAATACTTAACACAGCATTTATTCCCTGCTACAAATACACTGAATCCAGTGGGTTACACCCACACTCAATAAAGTGGCAAGGCATATATTCATGAAAAAGGAGCTAATTGAACTCAAAAAATTTAAGGGGCAAAACGAAAGAAAATAAATCTTAGGAAATATTGAGAAATTTAAAACATACAATGCCAGGGACATACTCTCCCTCAAGCAAATCACAGCCTAGTAGGTGGCAGTAAAACAAATTAAATAACATAAAGAAAGACACATGACAAGAGTCCTGGTCGGAGCAGGACAAAAGTGTGGAGCAGAACTGAAATTAATGTAAAAAGACCAGACTTAATGATCTGACTGAGACTAGAAGAACCCTTGAAGCCATGGCCCTTGCACACCCTGTTAACCCAGAACTAAAACCATTCCTGAGCCCCACTCATCAGACAAAGATTAGACTGAACTATAAAACATAAAATAATAGTCATGAAGACTGCTTCTTAGTTCAAGCAGATACACAAGACCAAATGGGCGGCTCCTGTCCGGAGACAGGATGAGATGGCAGGATGCAACAAGAGCTGATTGGATGGACACGGAAAACCCACGGGGAGTGTGCTATCAATTAAAGGGATTACAAGTAGTGTCGCATAAAATATGTGCATAAATTTTTGTATGAGAAATTAATTTGAGCTGTAAACTTTCACCTAAAGCACAATTTAATAAAAAAGAAAGATATAAAATATTCTAAAATTCAAAGAGCTGACACTCCTCTTGTTACAGTAGGCAGCATTTGAAATGAACCTTGAAACAAAGTCGCTAACCAGAAGTACTAGTAAGAGTAAAAGGTATGGGCAAGGATTTGCTACACTTGGACAATAGTATATAACAAGATAAAGTTGAAGCCAGGTTGTGAAGGTCAAGGTATTTTTAATTAATTAGGTACCCAATAAAAAAAAAAAATCAAAGGTTCAAATCAGATGAGTGACAGAATCAGAGCTGGGCTTTAAGATCACTCATCTGGTAAAAGTGTAGTCTTCGGGGGCAGGTTGTGGCAGATGGGATATGGATAAAAGAAGAATTAAGGTAATAAAATTCCAAACTAAACTGGAAAAGAAGAGGAGGAAACAAGTGTGTTAATCCTATAAAATCCAACTGCTGTTTACTCTCCATTTTAATTCCTCAATCAAAATAAAAAAAATACTTGCAAAGGTTGTTGCAGTTAATACACTCACAAATTCTGTATCTGTCCACATTCGAAGTCGTTCCACTTCTCCTGATCGACGATTCCGTCTGATGTTAATGTTGTCCATTTCCTGTAGTACAGCTTCAGCAGTACTGCAGTCATATAAGAAAAGTAGGGTTTAAACAATGATGGGACCGTACAATGCATTATACATGAAAAAGAGTTCTTCATCAAAGCATAGTTAAATCATCTCTGATGTGTAACTGTACATAACATCCAATTAACAATCTTTGTAACCAGCACCAATCAGAAGACAATGCCCAATTAAAAACATGGAACCAGAAAACTGAATAGGACAAAAAATGCTATCAACAGCCTGAGCACACAGGCTGTATCACTTGGTAACAACTTTTAACATCTTCTGCCTAAATTTATTAATTAAAATAGAGCCTATGAAATACACGATACCCTGGTGGCATAGTGCTTAAGAGCTATGCCTACTAACCAAAAGGCTGGCAGTTCAAATCTACCAGGCAGTCCTTGGAAACCGTATGGGGCAGTTCTACTCTGTCCTATAGGTCGCCATGAGTCAGAATCAACTATATATATGGTAACGGGGATAAAATTTAAGATTTTTGTTTATAAGGCTCCAAATAAATAAATCCATAATTGACTACCAGATCCATCGCACTGACAAAATTAAATAACTAATTCAGTCTTCTAAATGAAAGATGCTGCTAAGGATTATGCAGAATAAAGGGATTTGTAAAACATTTAAAGCCAGTATAAGGTTAGCTGAACAGTTATTTTCAGAAAATAGAGCAGGACACTCACATCCATAAAATACATGCTAACAACTTAGCAAATTTTATCTTTTTAACAAACATTTATACAGCATTTACTATGTGCCTAGACACTGATCTAAGTACTTAACAAATAGCAACTAATCCCCAAATCTGACAGGACTACTATAGCATATAAATCTCCTCTCCTGTCAAATAGGGATTACACTGATCTCTCTCTCCAGGGTGTTGTAAGGACTAAGCAGGATGACGAGTTATCTGAGAAAAACAGTTTCAATGGACGAAGATACTGAGCAGTCTGCTAGGCTCACTTCACTCAACTAAATGACTCAATACCACATACCGAGCCTGAAAACACCATCAATTCAAAATCTTGACTAAACAAACTACTACTTACTACATATCAATACTCAAACTTTATGTTGTTTGAAAATTATCAAAAACACAAATGTTTAATGAGCAAACATCAAAGAACTTAGTAGTGAGGACCAAATAAAATTACTTTTTATATTATAACTATGCACAAGAGCTGAAAACGGGCAAAAATTTAGCTATTATACAAATTGAATCAAAATCTAGTAAACTAAAAACTGACATTCTTTTAAAGCTTAATTTATTAACTCAAATTAAGCTTTAACAGAATTGTATTTATTGCTACACCAGTACTTCAGTTATTCTGAAAAAGTCCTCTGTACTGAGAAGGGTGGGTAGGAGTGGGAAAGAAGAACGCAATGGTTCTGTTAAAGGTGATGGTATAATTTGGAAACGGATTAAGGTGCTGGCTGAACAACATGATGAACATAATTAATGTCATTAAACTGTATATGTGAAGGTTACTGAAATATCAAATATTTTGTTAAATATATTTTTACAATAAAAAATGGTTAGACGTATGTATTAGTTCTTTTTTAACATATATATATATATATATATATATATATATATATATATATACATAAAATCCCTGGTTGCATAATGGTTAAGCACTTTGCTGTTAACTGAAAGGTCAGTGGTTCAAACCTACCAGCTGCTCCTGCTTACATAAAAATTACAGTCTTGGATATCCTATGGGGCAGCTCTACTCTGTTCTATAGGGTCACTATGAGTCAGAATCGACTCGACAGCACATAACAACTGTGTATATGTGCATGCATGTGTGTGTATTCATATGCACACATACATAAAATTATAACTATGTATGTATGTATATGTGTGTATACATACATATATATATAACTAGTTTTAAAAATAAATTAATTAAATGAGATTGCTTATTGAATAAACATTCATACCTATTTACTAGTTGATCAAATAACAAACTCTGGTTCACGCTTTCAAATCTGTTTTTCCTGGAACGACAGCTTTTTCTGACTTCCATGTCACCATTTATACAAGAAAGGTCTCCATCTCCCTTTTTTTCCCCGCGAAGAGGGTGGCTTCGAAGGGCTATAAGAAGAGAGATATTTCCATTTCAAAGTACAGAGTACCAAAATAGAAAATGAAAAAACAAAATCAACAAATTACTTTTTTAAAAGACTACAAAAAAGTGAATATAACCACTTAAATACCTTTAATATTCAATAATCTAAAATTTCTATAACTGTTCTGCAATCTGTTATAATTTAAATTATTTCATTTGTGACTGATATCTTAAAGTTTATGTATGTTTTTATTATAACTAAAATCCAGCCATTTCCAATTGTATGCTGAGCACATATTAAATTACTCTATTTTTCCCCACTTTAATGCTTACTCTAAAACCATTACACTAATTTCAATACTAACCAATTCATAACAGAATACTCACATAAGCTACTACGTCCGTTTGGTAATGTAGCACCAGGCTGAGAAGATAACCTAGAACACAATTATATTTAATATGCAAACACACCAACATTCATTTTAAAAAAGCAAGAAATGTAATACTGCTGAAATCATTTTAATCATTAAAATGTTAGCAATTTAATATTGCCTTTCAAGAGTAAAGATAACATTTTTTTACTCTCATATTGGTAAGACATACCAGCCAGGTAAGAGTCATTTTGTCACTTCAAGAAAAGTAACGGAACTTAACTCTGTCTTTGACTCTTTAAATTAAAATTCCAATAAAAAGGCTTAAGTTTAACATGCACCATAAAATTAACTGATGTCCTAAGTAGCAATGGTCACGGACTATTGGTTCTGATTGACAAAATAAAATTCAAACAATGATAAATTTATTTAACCAATGAGTTATAAAAGGAAAAAAGCATATGAACACCAATATAACTTAATGATTTCATCAAAATATTTTGTTACACATTTTAAACTAATAAACAAAAATTTAACTGATTTCTCAACACAGTCATTTCATAATTCTTCCTTTTGATGGAGGAAGAGAAACGTAAGTCACTAGGAAGGCACTATAACAATATCAAAACGCAAAGACGTATAAAAAAGTCATAGTAGTCTTCAGTATAATCAGAATGTTCAAAAATGAAAACTAACTTGCTATGTAATAAAAGAGCTGTCAACATTAACTTACAAACACATTTCTGAAGTGCCCAACAATTACTATTTTCACCAAAGATAACAAAAAAAATGAAACCCAAAGAGAAGGACAGACAGAAAACAGTAGTTACATACAATTATCTTCTGTTCTACATGGTTTACGCAAATTGTTAACTAAATTGTTCTAACATTTTTGGTTACTCCAGCACTCTTAATATTGAATTACAAATATATATCTCAATGCCCCAGGATGACTGAGGGGTACAAACAAAAACTTAAATTATCATGCTTCTTCAGCCTGACCAAAAAAAAAAAAAAAAAACTCTAGCCCCTTCTACCCACCTCCAAAACAACAACAGTAACAAAACTACTTTGTCCTAGTATACTACCTTTCCAGCTTACAGAGCATTTCATTTTTAGCATGAATCTCAGAGTAGGAGTATGACTATAAGGTAATAAAATTGATTAATAGGTTGGACCTTACAAGATTATGTATGTATTTTAACAATGCTGCCATTGCATTATGCATGTCTAGAATTCTCTAGAATCTCTCTCAAAATACACTTATAACCACATAGAAAAATCAAATTTATTATTTCATAATTACACTTTGGCTATTATCTAACATAGCATTAACTCAGTTTAAAGAATTTATTCACAAATCTTGGCTCCAAGTGAATTTTGGCTGTTGGCAAAAACCAAGTGGTTAAAATTTACATAGTTTAAATTATTCAACAGACTAAGATGTGTAGATACTAAAAATTGTTCCACAAAAAAAATCTGAAACCTTTCTGAACAATGGCAACATCATCAGAAAAAAGCACAATAAGCTTTTTGTCCACCCTCAAGAAAACAATGTTTACTTAGCTTTTATTTGGTTGCTAATAAAAGATCTGTTTAGAAAACAAAAACAACAAAAAACTTGTTCTTTAATCAATCCAATTACCTTACAGTCATGCTATTGTCATCTTTTCAACTTTATCATTTCTCTTTATTAAAAAAAGAGGAAAAACAGGAGAGAACATGAAATACTTGGAGTACATAAAGAGAGAATACCAGAATTTTAAGGGTTGGCCTGCCTATACCATAACATATGTGGTCTCTGAAAAGTCTCTGAAAATCAATGTTCCCAAAAGTTAAACACTTAAAATGAAACCAGTCAGTGCACTATTTAAATGAATCTTCCAATAAATCCTTCATGATAAAGAAGGCACTTTCGTTCTTATTTTAAGAGGGAAGCTGGTGGGAGATCTTTTCCTGTATCTCTGTTTTGAGTTTTTTTAAAGTCAAGTCAGTATCACGTCACATGATTGGGACATTAGCATCTTCCAGTTTGAATTACCTGAAGCACATTACCAGTGCAACACCAGACTTAAAAATCAGTACTTATTCTCCTTTTCCCATATGAGCCCAAAGCACTTAAAGATTTATGAAGGTTCTAAACCTCAATTCAGAAAATGCCCAATTCTAGACCTAAGTCTCAAAGGACATCTAGGTCAACTGGCATAACAGTTCATAAAAAAAAAATGTTCTACATCCTACTTCGGTGAATAGCATCTGGGGTCTTAAAAGCTTTTAAGCAGCCATCCAAGAAACACCTATTAGTCCTATCCCGTCCAGAGTAAAGGAGAATGAAGAAAATCAAAGATGCAGAGAAAATATTAGCCCAAAGAACTGAAAGGCCACATGAACTACAGCCTCCACCAGCCTGGTGCCCAGCTATCACCACCAACTGCTCTGACAGGGATCACAACAGATAGGGTATTGGACAGAGTGGGAGAAAAACATAGAACAGAATTCAGATTCACACACACAAAAAAAGAACAGAGGTACTGGCCTAATAGAGACTAGAGGAATCCCCGAGACTATGGCCCCTGGATACCCTTCCAACTTAGAACTGAAGCTACTCCCTAAGCCCACTTTTCAGAAAAAGATTAGACAGGCCTATAAAACAAACAGTAACACACATGAGAAACGTGCTTCTTAGTTCAATCAACTATACAAGACCGAATGGGCAACTCCTGCCGAAAAGCAAGACAAGAAGGCTGGAAGGGATAGGAAAACTGGATAAATGGACACGGGGATCCTGGGGTGTAAAGGGGGAGAGTGTTTTCACACTGTGCATACATTTTTGAATGAGAAACTAACTTGAGTTGTAAACTTTTACCCAACGCCCAATAAAAACATTTAAAAAAAAAAGGTAAATGCCCCAGCTCTAAAAGACCTTACCCAACCACTCTCTTGCCCAGTTCTAACAGACCTCAGCAGCAGTCCGACATAGGTGGTACATCCACTTCCACCTAACCTCACTACTCCATCTACCTGACCACAAAAGAAAACTTTTGGCATGCTACGTTTAAGTGTACAGTTAGTCTTGCCAGAAATTTAATTCTGTCTGTATCTTAGAATATGCCTTTCTATTACTCTAGAGAGATCAAACGCATGCCGTATTATTCAGGATGCTTACCCCAACAAAACCCACACACAGCCCTCAGGCTAAATAAATGTCTAGTGGCTAAATAAATGTACTCAAAATATTTGTTCTTTGGATCGACTTGACGGCACCGGGTTTTATAAACTATAAACATCTATTTAGGTTGTCATATATATTTGAGAATTTGTACATATAAGATAAAGAACATATGAAGCAATGCTGATATACTTGGGACTTCAGTTATACAAATAGAGATTTCCCCCACAAAAGAAAGCTCATGACCTATCTCAAAACACTTATGAAGATTCAGAAAATTCTACGTCTACTTTTACCTCTACCTTCATCCAGTTAAGGAACCCTCGTGGTGCAGCGGTTAAAGCAATCAACTGCTAACTGAAAGGTCAGTGGTTTGAAACCACCAGCAGCTCCTCAGGAGAAAGATGTGGTAGTCTGCTTCCACAGGGATTTACAGCCTTGGAACCCTATGAGGTCGCTATGAGTTGGAATCAACTTGATGGCAGTGGGTTTGGTTTTTGGGTTTTCATCCAATTACCTATGCCTAAAAAAATTATTTCACCAATCCATGGTAATTTCTTTCAAGAATTTAGCAGTCTTCCTGACAGGGAACACAACAGAGAATACCTGATGGGGCAGAAGAACAGTGGGATGCAGACCTCAAATTCTCGGAAAAACATCAGACTTAATGGTCTGAAGAAGACTGGAGGACCCTAGAGGTCATGGCCCCCGGACCCTCTCTTAGCCCAAGACTAGAACCATTCCTGAAGTCAACTCTTCAGACAGGGATTGCATTGGACTATAACACAGAAAATGATACTGATGAGGAGTGAGCTTCAAGACTCAAGTAGACACATGGGACTATGTGGACAGCTCCTACCTGGAGGAGATATGAGAAGGCAGAGGGGGCCAGGAGCTGAATGAATGGACACGGGAATACAGGGTGGAGAGAAGGAGTGTGCCGTCTCATAACGGGGAAACCAACTAGGAGTACATAGCAAGGTGTGTATAAGATTTTGTATGAGAGACTGACTTGATTTGTAAACTTTCACTTAAAGCACAATTAAAAAAAAAAGAATTTAGCAGTCTTTGTAAAGTCCTTTAGGATTAGTTATTTTTCACAGCTAATAAAAAAAATTTTTTTTAATAACTAATACTTGTCTATATTCAGTTTTTTCCTCCACCTGAGCTGTATCTCTAACAAATTATTTTTTTGAAAGAACGTCAATAACTTTACTTTAGATGCTCAAAGAGCTTAGATTACCAAAATAAAGGAAACAGGATACTGAGGTTCACAGCATAAAAACATAAACAAGCCTTCAACTAAATCCTGATTTTCATATATTTACAGTACAAGTTTTCCTTAAAATTCAATTATTTGGAATGTAATAGGTCAAATAGTATTTTCTTTTCGGGCTATCTGAAACACCAAAAAATTCTATTACTAATAGTTCAGTACTTACTCTTATTCCTAGGTGAAAGTTTAACTCAAAAGACTTTTTAAACTTTTTGAGCCACTAAACATTCTTCTGACAAAACAGAATCAATAAATTTATTGGTAGAAATGTTTTAAGCTTTTTACTCAAAATGTACTTAAAGGAATATCACACCCTAAGGTACCTAATGGAAGTATAAGGACTCTCCCTACACTCCCCCACAAGAATTTTTGAGTCCTCTTCGTATAAAAACATACTCAAGATCAATTTGCATAAAAGGTCATTTGAGTAGATAAGACATGGGAAATCTAGTGTATTATATACTCACACCTGAGTAACTGTCAAATTTATCTTTTAGTTAGAAGTCAAACTTAATAACAGAACATCTAAACCATATATTTAGAAAAATGATTCATTCATTTAATAAATACAGGGTACAGATTACAACAAGTAGATCACGTTTAAAAGTGTAATTAAATGCAGTAATCATTTTAAATAATATCATTATAATCGCCTGGACCTGTTCCATCTCACAGATGAATAAGTGTGGGAAAGGAAAAAAAAAAATCAAGACAGCATGATTCATGTATTTTCTACTTAGTTGCCAGAGAATGCAAAATAAAACATTTAAAATTAAGTGGTACCTCTTAGAGAACATGTTGTACTAAGACCAGACCCTTTAAAGACTAGTAAACTTACAGGGCCTGTCAAATGAATACGAAATACCTGAGAGTTCAATTTCCAATTTCTTCCTTTTTTTCAGTTTTTTGTTTTAGTTTCTGACGGGTTGAGGGAGAGGTATGGAGGATTTCATACTAAAAGGATTATTTTTAAAACATTTAAATACAAACACTTAATTTTCTTCTTCATTTTAATAAGAGTAAAGACAGTTTCTTTCAAGATGACAAGTATAACCCAAAAATTAGTTGTCTCTTCAAGTAATTAGTTTTTCCATTTGTATAATGATAGCCATTAAAGATAATAAAAAATGAATCTTACATATATATATAAAACTCCAAATTTTTTTTTAATTAAAGAATATTTTCTATCCAATATTTGCTTGTACATATAAAATCAAAACATTTTAAAATATTTCAAGAGAGAAAAAAGACAAAGGGTTTCCCTCTTCTGTTTGCAGCTGGGGCATCATCAGCACTTCTACATCAAAGATTCAGGCAACGATGAAAGTGAAAGATTCTGATTTAAATGTTTAGATTTTTTCTGTGAATGTGTGTGCCTATCCTACCTATATTGTTTACTTTGAAGCTGAGTAAAATTAAATTGTGCTCATAAATACTGGTTCAGACGCAAATTTAAGTTGAAAAAAGTAACAGATGAAAAGACTTCTTTAAAAATTAATTTAACTCATTATACTTTAGTGTATCAAGTGGAATATTCAATAATTTTAGAAGGGGGAGATTTTATTTTCAAGTAAAAAATATAATTCTGACCCTATGTTTTTATTTGAATTTTCAGGACTATAAATACATATGCATATTCAAGACCTATTAAAGACCTTATTGTTCTATTAATAGTTTCTATTACTATACTACATATGTATTATATTGTATATACTACATAAAAAAAAATTTTTTTTTTATAAAGCAAATTTATTTTTTAGCATATCTGGAAAAAATAAAATTACATACAAAAATTGTAAAATTTACCACAACTTTATTTATAAGTATCTGCAGACACAAGTGGTTTTACAGGTTAAGAAAATTAGCATTAATAGCAACCCTGAATCAATCAAATAATTCATGAAAAACCAGTCAATGAGTTCTCTCTTCTCACCTGGACTGTCCAGTTGTTATGTTCCATTCCTCTCGCTGACCAGTACTTCGTGATTTTGATTTGTCTTTGCAAACAGAATCAGGTTGTTTCAAAGTGCGTTTGGCTGGTGGAGACACGTGGCTATCACTTAAACTACCATCAACTTCAGCTTTCTGAAAGACGAGGTTAAAAATGTGTGTTATCATCCCTACTAAAACGCACAGAATTGTTAATATTCTTGGATAATCAAGTACAATATTTATTCAAGCAGTATCTACTGAGATGAATTGACACAGTGGTTGCAACAATGGGCTCAAGTACAGCAACGATTGTGAGGATGGCGCGGGACTGGGCAGTGTTTCATTCTGTTGTACACTGGGTCGCTATGTCGGAACTGACTTGAGGGCACCTAACAACACAACGACTCAGCAGACAGAGCTGGGAAACATACGAATGTACAGGCATACATAGACATATATTTTAAATAAACACACAAATATGTACCTATTGCTATTGCTATACCTGTGTATAAATAATTTTTTTTAAAAAACGAGTTTACACCAATGCTTCTAATGCTAGCTTTTGCCATTTTCAAGGCCTTCTCAGGCAGCGAAAAACCTGCTTCCATGTATCTTCAATACATTTATTTTTGTTCATTCAATTAAATCATTTGCTCAACGTAACCAATCTCTCAAGCATTCCAGAGTCCTTCTCCATCCATCACATTTCCATTGTCCTCTCCCCAGCCCCACGTTCACAGATTCCAGGTAGGTACTGTCTCTGCACAGCAATCTTCCTCCTCTGTACCTCCTGATTCCTTTTCTTTAGGAAAGATTTAATGTATACGCTAATGTTTTATAATATATTATTTTACATTATAGATCAATGTTTTAAAATATACACAATCATTTTCAATATGCTACACATTATGGATCGAATTGCGTCCCCAAAAGATATCCTGAGGTCCTAATCCCCGTACCCGTGAATGTGATCTTTTTGGGGGAAAGAGGGATTTTTCTTTGCAGATGTAATCAGTGAAATTAACAAAGTCACACCAGAGTAGGGTAGGTCCTAATCCTAACCCCTTCTGAGCGATGTCTTATAAAAAGGAAAAACAGACATGGAAACAGTCAACACATGGGGGAAGACAGACATCACTGCCAGGAATTGCTGGGCGGCCTCTAGAAACTAGGAAAGAGACAGGGAACAGATCCTCTCTCAAAGCCTCCAGAGGGAATCAACACAGACAATACCTCCATAACTGATAAAATGATTTTCTGTTCTTTAAACCACCCATTTTGTGATAAGATAAAAACCAAAAACCCACTGCCGTCGAGTCGTTTCCAACTCATAGGAACCCAACAGAACAGAGTAGAATTGCCCCATAGGGTTTCCAATATTTTCAGAGTACTTGTTTAAAGGGTATCCAAGTATAACCTATAGAATTAAAAATTTTTCCCCAAAAGACCAATTTCTAATTTTGAGCTGTAATACTAGTTTTAAAGCCACAAGCCACCTGATACTACAAACCACAAAAGGAATAACAATTAGAAATTCAAACACCAGAGTGTCTACAATCAAGGATAATAAACATGTTAGTTATATAACATACTCCACCATTTATTAGGTTAGGTTCTGAAGAAAAGCTGGTTAGCTACTGCCAAACTATCACCAATAAAAGGGTGGGGAAACCCATTTAATATGAAATTTAAGCATGTAATGATACTTTGTCCAAAAACACGATTACTGTACTTAACAAATGAATGCTTTTTAAATTGTGCTATTCACTTCTCCAGGTCTTTACTGTCTCCAACCTCCCACCCTTTAACAGAGGAAAGAACTGAAGCGCAGAGGTAATTCACATGGTTAAAATAACTGACAAAATTAGAGCATGAAACTAGAATTTCGATCCTTCCATTCCTAATATAGTTCTCTCTATACTACCTAAAACAATCCATCCAAGAATATCAAGGTTAAAGTGTGACTTAAAGGTCATCTAACTCAGTTACTCATTCAATACTTAATTACTCTTTACATTTGTTACTTCAACGAGGACCAATAGCTTGGGCATCATCCGGAAGCTTATCAGAAACGCAGAACCTCAGGCCCCACCCCAGACCTTCTGAATCAGAAACCATTTTAACAAGATCCCCATGTGATTCACATGCACATTAGGGTTTGAAAACCACTACTGGAGGGCATATGCAACAAGTAATCACTGAGGAGGCAACTTCATGTGTTGTGAATACAGAAACTAATAATTGTAAACCAGCAATTTAAATAGCCCAGGCCAGCATTCCTCATTGCCATGGAATCCACTTCACACCTAAACAAGTTCTTCCCCATCCTTCAGATCCATCTGAAAACCCATTTCTTCCACTAAATCTTATCTGAACTGTCTAACCTAAATTGACTGCTACCCCAATTCGACACCACGTATTTCACCCTTAATTACATTCAACTTAGTATTTATGCATTTACCATTGTTAAAGCATCATGTCCAAGTCTTGAAATTCTAGCAAGATTTTAAGCTCTTTAATTTAAACACTTTTAATTCAACACAATTGTTGTGTGCTGTTGAGTCAATTTCAACTCAAGAGCAGAACTACCCCATAGGGTTTCCTAGGCTAAAATCCTTACGGAAGTAGATTGCCAGGTCTTTTCTCCAGTGAAGCAGCTGATGGGTTCGAACCACCATGTGAAGCAAAAACAACAAGCAAGATTTCTCCAAGCTTGTTCATAAATCATTAATAAGAATTATGAGAAGAAACAAAGAGGAGTTCATAGTCAAATAAGTTTAGGAAACAATGAGGTCCAAGTTTATTTGCTGCAGGACTTCTAAGAACTTCTAATACGAACTTCTATGCTTATATACTGTCTAAATCTTTGTTCACAAAGAATCTGTAGGTACTGAAGCTCCACAGATACACTCTGGGAATAAGCATAAAGACAAAAGTACAAAACAAAGAAGTAGTAAACTATTTTAAGTCTAGTAATTTTTAAAATATAGTAAATTATTTTAAGTCTAGTAATTCCAAGTATATAACTCTTTGAATATCAATTTAAATTAATCTGTATGTTTATTTACTGACCATTTTCATATGCTACCGGCTTTTTTCTCTTCCAGTCAAGAGTGTCTCTCATTGTGTTGTCCACACACCACCTGAATGAGAAATTACTTGGACTTCTCATTAAAGAAACATACCCTCCTAAACTAGAATCTCTGGAAGCGGGACATTTTCTAATGCAGGCCTCCAAATGATTCTTAGTACACTAAAGTTTGAGGACCTCTGGCATATATTTTAATTATATGTAAAATATATATCATCCTAACTGCTTCCCTATACTGTTGTACTTATCATGGTGGGGTTTCGATCATGACTTGGCTCTATGATAGAGACCTCAGAAAGAATAGTATTACAGAAGTCTCCTTCCCTCCAAATAAACCTAGGGATTTAAGTGAAGCAACAACTAAAATGTGAATAGGTACAAAATAATTACTTCAGTACCATTTTATTAACCTCAAGCTTTGGGAAAGCTTTTATTTACAAACCTGATACTAGTAACTCACCTTTAATAGGATGATTATAAGGCTTAACTTTTTCATCTCCACAGTATTTTACTAGCTAATTATAACCTAACCCTTTGAGGGAAGGCGTTACTGGTTTCATGACAAACATATTTAAGAGATTATACAATCTATCCACAGCCTAAGCAGTCTGTGTCAAAGAGATTACAATCCATGAATAAGAAAGGCATCACAAACTAAGGGAATAATTTCATTTAACGAACACTTACTGGGAACCTACTGTGTACATGGAATCCCTGGGTGATGCAAATACTTAACCACTAGGCTGTTAATCTACATAAGATATTCAGGGTGGCGGGGAGGGAAGAAGACCTCACTGAAGTCAGGAGACAATCTATTCAGCTGACAGTCAACTATGATACATGCCATATTATAGTAAGCAAACAGTTACAAGGAAGTAAGTAAGCAAATATACTTAACATAAGCATGTAATATTGTTGTAACTGTCAATCAAACAGATTGTGTACTGAGTTCAATAAAGTCTTATTCTTTTTTACAACCCCCCCCCCCATATCTTATGTACACAGCACCACCAGTTGCTGTGGGGTCGATACCTACTCAAGGTAACCTTGTGTGTGTCAGAATAGAACTGTGCTCGACAGGGTTTTCAACAGCTGATCTTTTGGAAGTAGACTACCATGGCTTTCTTCCAAGGCACCTTTGATGGAAGTACTACACAGAAGTGCTCACCATCCATCAATTTGCCGTGCTATGGATGGTATGATACTGGAAGCTATGCCACCAGTGTTTCAAATATCAGCAGGGCCACCCATGGTGGAGAAATTCCAGCAGTGCTTCTAGAATCAGACAGACTAAGAAGAAAGGCCTGACAATCTACTTCCAAAAATTAGCCAATGAAAACATGAAGGTAACAACTGAACACTGTCTGATATAGTGCTGGAAGGTGAGCTCTTCAGACTAGGAACCAAAAAAAAAAAAACCCATTTCTGTCAAGTTGATTCCGACTCATAGGGACCCTATAGGACAGAGTAGAACTGCCCCATAGAGTTTCCAAGGAGTAGCTGGTGGATTCAAACTGCCAGCCTTTTGATTAGTAGCCATAGCTCATAACCACTGTGCCACGAGGGCTTCTTCAGATCGGAAGGCATTCAACATACGAGTGGGGTAGAGCTGCCTCCTCAAAGTAGCGTCTACTTTACTGATTGGATGGAGTAAAGCTTTTGGGGACCTTCACTTGCTGATGTGGCATGACTCAAAATGAGAAGTATCAACTGCAACCATTCATTAGTAATCTGAATGTAGAATGTATGAAATATGAATCAAAGAAAATTGGAAGCCATCAAAAAGAAATTGAATGCTTAAAGATCAATATCTAGGTGTTAGTGAGCTGAAATAGACTGGTACTGGCCATTTTGGATCCAACAATCATATGGTCTACTGCAACCATTCATTAGTAATCTGAATGTAGAATGTATGAAATATGAATCAAAGAAAATTGGAAGCCATCAAAAAGAAATTGAATGCTTAAAGATCAATATCTAGGTGTTAGTGAGCTGAAATAGACTGGTACTGGCCATTTTGGATCCAACAATCATATGGTCTTCTATGCTAGTAATGACAAAACTGAAGCATTGCATTCATCAATAAAAAGAACATTTTGAGATCTACCCTGTCAGTGATAGGTTAACATCTATATGCCTACAAAGAAGACCAGTTACTACTACTATTATTCAAATTTACACACCAACCATAAATGCCAAAGATGAAGAAATTGAAGATTTTTATGAACTGCTACAGTCTGAAATTCACTGAATGTGCAATCAAAATGCATTGATAATTACTGGTGATTCGAATGTAAAAGTTAGAAACAAAGAAGATGAATCACTAGATGGAAAATACAGCCTTGGAGATAGAAACGACTCCAGAGAGCATATGGCAGAATTTGGCAAGACCAACAACTTATCCGTCATAAATACTTTTTTTTCAACAGCAAAATTGATGTCAATCTACATGGACCTCACCAGATGGATTATACAGGAATCAAATAGACTACATTTGTAAAGGCAATGAAGAGGCTCAATATCATCAGTCAAGACAAAGTCAGGGGCCAATTGCAGAACAAACTATCAACTGCACATGTGCAAATTCAAGTTGACGCTGAAGAAAATCAAAGCAAGTCCAAAGTACAACCTTGAATACATTCCTTCTGAATCTGGAGACTATTTCAAGAACAGCTCTGAGTAGCAGCGGCCATCAATTGGTCTCAACCCACCTGGAGCAAAGGAGAATGAACAATACCAAAGACACAAGGAAAATATGAGCCCAAGAGACAGAAAGGCCACATAAAGCAGAGACTCCATCAGCCTAAGACTGGAAGAACTAGATGGTGCCCGGCTACCACCAATGACTGCCCTGACAGGGAACACAACAGAGAATCCTTGATGGAACAGGAGAAAAGTGGGATGCAGAACTCAAATTCTAGTAAAAAGACCAGACTTAATGGTCTGACTGAGACTGGAGGGACCCCACAGGACATGGCCCCTGGACTCTCAGTTAGCCCAAAACTAAAATCATTCCTGAAGCCAACTCTTCAAGCAACGATTAGACTGGACTATAAGACATAAAATGCTACTGGTGAGGAGTGTGCTTCTTAGCTCAAGTAGACACATGAGACATGTGGGCAGCTTCTGTCTGGAGGTGAGATGAGAAGGCAGAGGCGGACAGAGCTGGTTGCATGGACACAGGGAATACAAGGTGGAGAGGAGGGGTATCCTGTTACATTACAGGGAGAGCAACTAGGGTCACATAACAATGTGTGTTTAAGTTTTTGTATGAGAAACTCACTTGAATTGTAAACTTTTACTTAAAGCACAATTTAAAAAAAGAAAAAAAAAGAATAGCTTTGACGCACTGAACACGAATGACAGAAGACCAGACTAGTTGTGGGAAGACATAAAGGACGTCGTACATAAAGAAAATGAAAGATCATTAAAAAGACAGAAAAGAAGGAAAGGACCAAAATGGATGTCAGAAGAGACTCTGAAATGTGTTCTTGAGTTCAGAGAACAGAAGAAATGGTGAAGTAAAAGAGATGAACAGAAGATTTCAAAGAGAAGTTGGAGAAGACAAAGTAAAGTATTATGAAACATGCAAACACCTGTAGTCAGAAAATCAAAAGGGAAGAACATGATCAGCATTCCTCAAGCTAAAACAACTGAAGAGAAAATTCAAGCCTCAAGTTACATTACTGAAGGATTCTAAGGACAAAAACTGAATGACACAAGAAGCTTCAAAAGAAGACAGAAAACATGGAATCACTGTACCAAAAAGAACTGGTCAACATTCAGCCATTTCAGGAGACAGTATATGATCAAGAACCACTGGTACTAAAAAAAGAAGTTCAAACCGCACTGAAGAAACTGGCTAAAATCAAGGCTCCAGGAATTGAAGAAATACCAATTGAGATGCTGCAACAAAAGAACGCAATGCTGGAACACTTACATATCTATATCAAGAAATTTGGAAGACAGTGACCTGGCCAATTGATTGGAGAATTTTGCCCATTCCAAAGAAAATCAAAGAGTATTTGGAAATTATCAAATAATATCAATATCACACACTAGCAAAATTTTGCTGAAGATTAATTCAAAAATGACTGCAGCCATACATAGAAATTCAAGGAACCAGAAATTCAAGCTGGATTCAGAATAGGACGTGGAATGAGGGATACCACTGCTGATGTCAGATGGATCTTGACTAAAAGCAGATAATACCAGAAACATGTTTACCTGTGTTTTATTGACTATGCAAAAGCATTTTACTGCGTAGATCGTAAGAAATTATGGATAACATTATAAAGACTGGGAATTCCAGAACTTTAATTGTACTTATGGAGAACCTGTATATAGATCAAGAGGCAGTCATTCAAACAGAACAAAGGGATAATGCGTGGTTTAAAATTGGAAAAGGTGTGAGGCAGGGTTTAGCCTTACTTATACAAACCATATGCTGAACAAATGATATGACAAGCTAGACTAAAACAATGTGGCATCAGGATCGGAGGAAGATTCATTAAGAACCTGCAATACGCAGATGACACAACCTTGCTTGCTGAAAATGAAGATGACTTAAAGCACTTACTGAAGAAGGTAAACGACCACAGCCTTCAGTATGAATTACGCCTAGACATGAAGAAAATGAAAATCCTCACAACTGGACTGATAAACAACATCATGATAAATAATGAAAAAACTGAAGTGGTCAACAATTTCATCCTACTTGGATCAACAATCAATGTAAGTGGAAGCAGCAGTCAAAAAAAAACCAAATGACATATTGCGTTGGATAAATCTGCTGCAAAAGATCTCTTTAAAGTTTTAAACAGCAAAGATACGCCTTTCATGACTAAGGAGCACCTGACCCAAGCTATGGTCTTTTTAACTGCCTTATATGCACAAGAAAGCAGGGCAATAAAATAGAAGACAAAAGAAGAACCAATGTATTTGAACTGCAGTGTTGGCAAAGAATACTGAATATACCATGGACTGCCAGGAGAACAAACAAATCAGTCTTAGAAGACATACTGCCAGAATGCTCCTTAGAAGCAAGGATTCATACCTCATGCACTTTGGACGTGTCATCAGGAAAAGACATCGTGTTTGGTAAAGCAGAGGGTCAGCAAAAATGAGGGAAACTCTCAATAAGATGCATTGACACAATAGCCGTAACAATGGACTCAAACATACCAACAATCATGAAGATGGCGTAAGACCGGGCAACATTTTATTGTGTTATACATAAGGTCACCAGGAGTCGGAGCCGACTCGATAGCAATCAACGTAATAAAAGTGCTCAGTTCTCTGAAAGTGAAATACAAGAAATGATTACTGATAGTAGAGATAAAGGAAGACATGACAGATGATGTGGACTTCAAAAGATGATTGAGTTTTCTATAGGAATGGAAAAACATTTTGTAACATAATAATGGAGCACAGAATGGTCAAAGGAACATGGCTTAAAGGTGAGATAACTTCCAAGGGACATATAAGAGTTATAATGTCAAATGCTAAAAAAACAAAAAGTAAAATGAAAAAATAAAGTCATCCATACTCAGGTGACCTTTTCCTCTAATTTCTAACTTTCTGAAATAGTTCGATAATTTTTTTTCCAGTTTGCAAAATCAATTTCTCCTCAAGTCTCAGAGTCTCTTAAACTATAACTCATCAGCTACCAAAAATACCACTCTTCTGGCATAAATCTCCCAAAATTAGGCAAAAGAACTTGAAACTAATGAAGGAGAAAAGAATTCACACTACTCTGGCTGTCAACTATTTAACACATTTATTTTCAGTACAGGGAGCCCTGGTGGTGCAATGGTTAAGCTCTAGAGTGCTAACCGAAAAGTTGGCGGTTCAAACCCATCCAGCTGCTCTGCAGGAGAATGACCTAGCAATCTGCTTCCATAAAGGTTACACCCTAGACATAAACAGAATTCAAAACATTACCAACAATGCACAAACACCAGAAGAGAAACGACAACAGCGACATATTTAACAAATATTTATTGAGACATTTATATAAGGCCCTGCCCCAAAGAAGCCTTGCTGACCAGATAAGAATTTGTTAGGTACCCTGAATAACAATATTTAACTATGTATACTTCCCTTTTGTATCACTTAAAATTGTAACTAAACACGTGTATAGCTATTATTTATTTTCTGCCTCTCCAAACATAAAATATGCGCCATGAGAGCAGGACCACATCTATTTTGTTCACTACAGGATATCTGATGTCTCCAACAGCTTGTTGTAGACAGATGTGCATATTTAATGAATAACTGAATGACAAAGTCACAAACCAAAAAGTATCTATACAACTCTACTATAAAAGCAGACAAAACCAGTGCCATTAAAAAAGTAAAAGTTCTATGCAATCTGTGGTACAAAGTAATTTCCAACTTCTGGGGGATTCAAACAAAGCATCACAAATAAAACTAAACTTGAGATGGGTGTTAAAAAAATGAGTAAGTTATCAGTTCTCTGAGGAGAGATCTGATATACTACAAGATGGGGGAGCTTAAAAAAAAAAAAGCAAAAGTACAAAAGAATAAAATGTTAAGGGAAGAGCAAAAATAGCTGAATATGCGGGATATAGTGAAAGATCGATTACAAGTGGAATGTCATTTGAGGGCAGGTCAGAGCTTTAAAGGCCATCAATAAAACCTAGAGCCTAGACTTTAAAGACAAAAAGAATGCACCTAAGTCTAGCATTAAAAAATCAGACAGTGAAGGAAATAAGTGAATTAGCAGATCACTGGAGTCCCTGGGTGGTGCAAACAGTTAACTTGTTCAGCTGCAGCTGAAAGGTTGAGGTTCAAGTCCACCCGGAGGCACCTTAGAAGAAAGGCCGGACAATCGCCTTCCAAAAAATCAGCCATTGAAAAACCCAGTTCTGCTTTGACACACACGGAGTTGCCATGAATTAGAATCCACCGAAGACAACTGGCAGGAATAATTCACAACTTGGTGGGCTTATCTAGAATTGTGAAAAAGAAAATAAATCAATTTCAGAAAGTAGAGTAAGTAGCAGACTAGCGAGACCAGTATTCAAAATAAAGACAATAAGGGAAGGTGTAATATGTCATCGTAGTCATTATTGTTGCTGTTGTTGGAGGGGAGGTAGGCAGACCAGTGTTAAGGTAGAAGTGTAAATGGAGAATTCTGATTCGCAAAGTTAGGTTTGGAATTCTGGCCAGAAATCTTGGAAGATGTCTATGTCTAGTAGGCTGTGGGAAATACAGCTGAGATGTAGTCACGTGAGGACTAGAGATAGATATATGAAACAGGACATTAACAGAAAAGGACCGTAGGTAATATGCAGAATGAAAAACAAGAGGGCAGAAGTCTGAAGCTTTAAAAACGTTTGCATGAAAGGGGTGAGCAAAAGCGATATAATAGAAATCGTAGGAAAACATAGTGTCTCACTGAAAGAGGGGGAGTTGAACTTTGCTCCAAAAAGACTAAAACAGGACTAAAGCTAGCTGATAAGCCTGTGGATTTTGTAATTATGAGGTCATTTTAACTTCTAATAGGGCAAGTTCTGTGAACTGGGTGGAAATTGCCAGGTAAAGAAATGAGTGAGTGGTGAGAAAGCACATATGAGTACAGAGCCACTCTTGTAAGGAGTTTCAGAAATAAAACAGTAGTCTGAAGATATTACAAACTCCGGGAAGTCAGGATTCACTTATAAACAGATGAGAAAGAACCACGGGAAAGAAAAAAATAATTTTTAAAAAAATACTTTAAGACTAAGATAACTGATAAAAGAATCCCAAAGAGGCAAGAAAGAGAAAACAGAATAAGAACATTTTTCCCAAGTTAGAACAGAAAGTGTATGAGTACAATGTTTCCCAATTTCCTTTTTATAGGAGTCTTTTTTTTTTTTTTGTCTATCTTTTATTTTACGAGTACTCCTGTTCTCATGAGAAAGCTTAGGAGTGCAGTTGATTTCTTTTTCTTGCATTTATAAAAAGAATACACGGAGGCAGTGGTTACCATGACTGCAGAAAACAAAACTCACACTGCTATTTATTTACTTAGGGCCAGCACTATTCCACAAAATCCTGAAACTACAGGCACACAAAACATCCTAAATTTTCCTTCAAATATCCAAGAGCAACTGGCTTACCAGTTTTAATACTTCTAAACAATCATCACAAAATAATACAGAAAGAGAAAAAACATGTTGTTTTGTGGGGTCGAGTGTGTTGTGTAGGTCCAACTCATAAAAAACTCATAGCGACCCTATATATGACAGAGTAGAACTGCCCCGTAGGGTTTCCTAGGCTGTAAGTATTAAACGGAGCAGTTTGCCAGGTCTTTTCTCCCACTGAGCAGCTGGTAGGCTCAAACTGCTGACCTCTGAGTTAGCAGCCAAACGCTTAACCACTGTGCACCAGGGCTTCTTGAAAAAATACACAGAAGTGAGCAACTTATTGAGGAGTTTTTGTAGAAAGATAAAACCCATCTATAATAATTTTCTTTATAGAAGACAAGGATAATTTTTTTAATGTGAAAATACTACATTACTTAAAATGCGAAAGAGACAATGTACGTTACTGAAAAATGCCAGACTTAGAGTTGGGCAGAATCAGTTTTATACTGCAGCACTGCCGCTGTAATTCAAAAACTCCTATCTACCTCCTAAAACTGTCAGAAGAATTGGGTAAGGCAGTATAAGTAATAAATACCACATGTATGGCCTGACAGTGGATACAGTCTCAAGTTACTTACTTGGCTTTGTGGGATTAATATAACTTCCTGAATCTATTAATTACCACAAGGACTAATTCCTTACACAAACAAAATTTATTAAACACCTATTCTTATGTTAGACACTAGAGATACATGATAATAGTCTCTGCGCTTCAAGGGAGTGAAAGTCTAACTCCTTCAATTAGTCAATAAAAATGTATAAAAACTTACGATACCCAGTGCTTAGAGTATTAGAAAGTGGGGTTGCTGTGTGTCATCGAGGCAATTCTGACTCATAGTGACCCTATGGGACAAAACAGAACTGACCCATAGGGTTTCTTAGGTTGAAATCTTCTTACAGGAGCCAATCAACAGGTCTTTTCTTCCGCAGAACGGCTGGTGGATTCAAACCAAAGACCTTGTTGATTCTGACTCACAGAGGCCCTACAGGACAAAGAAGCACTGTCCCTTGGATTTCCAAGGCTGTAATCTTTACAGAAGCAGACTGCCACACATCTTTCTCCTGTGGAACAGCTGGTGGGTTGGAACTGCCAATCTTTTGGTTAGCAGCCAAGCACTTAGTCACTGCACCACCAGGGCTCCTTTGTCTACCAATAAGGAGCGGTTAAATAAATGATGGTGTACTGATATAATGAAATATTAGAAACCCATCAAAAAGAACTGATACGGCTGATTTTTCAGAAGTAAATCTCTAGGCCTTTCTTCCGAGGCACCTTTGGGTGGACTCAGTCAGCTATGCAGTTAGCAGCTGAGTGCGTTAACCATTTGCACTAACCAGGCACTCCAAGCACACATAGTAATTAGAAAATAGACACAGGAAGTAATTTTTTAAAACATCTTTAAAGGAAAATAAAAGGGTAAGCTAAAGTAGATTTCGAAAAGACTTCAAGGAGGAGGTGGGTCCAAAAGTGAACCTTAACAGACGTGATACAATTTAGAAAAAAAAAAAAGAAATCCAAAGAAAAACAGGAATGAATACAGTGAGTGAGTTACTAAGAAGACTGATTGAAGCAGAAAACCAGAAGACAAAAGAGTCAACTATATTCAACAGGGAAAACCCAAACATTTTACTTAGGATGCAAACCTTGTGCTTGGTTTATCCGGGCACTGGACATGGAACTTTCTGATGTAAAATGTTTAGGTAAGTAAATTATTCACCCACACAACGTAAACTAAAGATATACTACCATAATATAAGTCAGACAGGATTTCGAGCACAGCTAAACAGTGACATATTGGTTCATTTTTCTAAACACATCAAGTCTAGTAACTTTTATATAGCTGTTAGATTTCCTTTCCTTGCTATTAAGTGCTTTAGAAGTTCTCTTCACATCTTAAAAAAGTAAATACTTTTGAAAGTATTTCTACACAGTACTTAGTAATTATAACTCAAAATGTCATTAATACTAAATTTTTGAAAATCTATGCCTGGAATACAGTTAATATAGATCTATTATAAATTACTTTGGAAGATGAAAAGAAAAATTCAAATTTCAACTATTAGAAGTCATAAGGAATTTCATTTAGCAAATTTTATAGCAGTTTACAAATGAAATTTACTTTTCCAATATATTTTATGTTTGCTAAGTTTATCTTAAATGTACAAAATTTTAAAAATATATGATTAAGAGTTTGAACCAAAGCTATCATCATAATTTTGAAAATCAATCTCCAAAATAGAAATGGCTATTTCTCCCCACTCAAGCATGGAGCCCTGATGGCACGGTTAAGAACTATGGCGAGCTATGGCTGCTAACCAAAATGTCAGCAGTTCGAATCTACCAGCCGCTCCTTAAAAACTCCATGGAGCAGTTTTACTCTGTGCCATAGGGTCGCTATGAGTCCGAATCAACAGCAACAGGTTTGGATTTTTTTTTGTTTCAGAGCCATTATATTCTCCACACTAGTCAAGGGCATTTAATTCATTTTTTAAATCAACTCCCACTATATCTATTGGTTAAAAAACAAAAAGCAAGATTGGGCAACTGTCCTTATTTATAAAATGAAACAAAGCACCAAAAATATACCAGTACATCTTATTTTAAATTAAGAAAAAGAAGGAAACAGGATTAGCAACACACAATCAAAACTCTCCACTGACTTTTACAATGTTAATAGATGCGATTAATAAAAGCCAGTTGCTACTGAGTCAATTCCAACTCATGGCAATCCCATGTTTCAGGGTACAACTGTGCTCCACAGGGTTTTCACGGCTGTGCTCTTTCAGAAGCAGACTGGCAGGCCTTTCTTCTGAAGCATCTCTCGGTGGGTTAGAACCACCAACCTTTCGGTTAGTAGCTGTATGTAACCGTTTGAGCCATCCAGGGACTCCTCACAATTAACAGTAAGTCTTAAAATTCTTTGTTGCCACACAGCGCAATCCCTTATTTAATACCCTGAAGTTCCCAACAAAGGTGTTTAAAGCAGGGTTAAAACAAAAAAACTAAACCAACTGCCACTGAGTCAACTCCGACTCACAGCAACCCCATGTGACAGAGAACAGAACTGCTCCACAGGGTTTCCTGGCTGTAATCTTAATGGAAACAGACCACCAGGCCTTTCTTCTGTAGCACCGCTGAGTGGGTTTGGACTGCCAACCTGTAGGTTAGTGCTCAAGCACAAATTATTTGCACCTCCTGGGATATTTTAAATCAGGGTTAAAAACCCATTGCTGTGGAGTCGATTTCAACTCATAGCAACCCTAATGGGCAGAGCAGAAGTGCCCCATAGGGTTTCCAACCCTGGTGGCATAGTGGTTAAGAGCTATGGCTGCTAACTAAAAGCATGGCAGTTCGAATTTGCCACGCGCTCCTTAGAAACTGTGTGTGGCAGTTCTACGCTATCCTATAGGGTCGCTATGAGTTGGAATCGACTCGACAGCAATAGGTTTGTTTTTGCCTTTTTTTTTTTTTTTTTTAGGAAGCAGACTGCCACACCTTTCTCTCCCGGAGCGATTGGTGGGTTCCAACCACCAATCTTTTGGTTAGGAACCGAATGCTAAGCTACTGTACAACTGAAAAAACAAACAAACCAAACCCACTGCTGTCGAGTTGATTCCAACTCATAGCGACCCTATAGGACAGGGCAGAACTGCCCCACAGAGTTCCCAAGGAGCACCTGGTGGATTCGAACTGCCCACCTCTTGGTTAGCAGCAGTAGCACTTAACCACTACGCCACCAGGGTTTCCACTGCACCACTAAAAAACTAGGGCTTGATAAATCAGGGTTAGGTTCTCCTATTACATGCTCCCACAGCACTTTTTCTTCATAACACAATTATAAGTATATTTGTTTAATATCTGACTCTCCCTCTACAATGAAAGCGCCACGAGAAGAAACCCTGCCAGTCCTGTTCAGTACTGTATTCTCAGGTTTTACAAAATGACTGACAGAAAGCTGCTCTTAGTAAGTATTTGTGAATTTAATATGTGTTCACAAGCATGCGTGAATCAACAGTGAATTATCTTCTCTAATCCTAAAATTGTTTGATATCTCTTACATGGAAAAAAGAAAAGGGCAAGAGAAAACAATTTTTCTCTTATCAATATTATTATTGATCACAAAAGCAGCAGCAATGAAAATTTATAAAAAGTTTAATATATGCCAGATGTTATGCCAATGCTTGACATTATCATTAATCCTTACAACTCTAAGATATAAATATTGTTATAATCTCTACTTAACAGATAAGGAAACTATGACTTAGAAAATTTAGAACTATAATTTTCTCAAAGTCACACACAGCCAGGACTCTGGAATTTTCCTTAGGCCAAAGCCCATCCTATTAATACAGTGGCCAGGTAATTTATCATCCAAAGATTGAAATACAGAATTAGGGCACTAATAATTATGTTGGAAAAAGTTTATATTGTGAATGTGCCAGGCAAACTAGGACTGTCCTGGGCAAACCAGGACTTCAGTTCACCCTATTAACCACTAACCTCAGCAAATCAAGAAAAGCTCTTTATTTAAAAGAAAATTATTGTTTGGTTTTTAACTATGTTAAATTCTCAGACTTCAGGACATTGATGAAACAGAACTACAAAATATGCTGAAACCCTTACATAAATTATTCCAGGGTTATGGTCATTTATCAACGTGAAAACTTACACACTAATTACATTAATTAGCAAAATTCTGTAACACATGAGGTTGCCATGAATCAGAATCAACTCAACACACAACATACAAAACTCTTTAAAGAAGGCTTTAATAAACAACAAAGAAGACACTAATTGAGTAAGTTTAATTTCCCTTCATTTCTCTGAAATTGCTTAGATTCCTACTAAAAGGAAAACACAATGGCTGACAAACCAGACAAATACTTAAGGTGACTCCTAAATTTAAGTCCAAAAATACGTAGGTACCTAATCAGACCACTCTAATCATTCCCTCTCAAATACTCTAAACCCTGACCAAAACCAAATCTTTGTGAAGCCACTAACGACATGCAAGGAAATTGTCTGGTACATAAAAATAATTTCTTTCTATCCATAGATTTCTCTCAAATCTCTACAATAATATCCTATTTTTTCCTTCATTAAAATTTTCACAAAATGAGGTGTTAAAGACCTTAAAGGTCGACTACTCACAATAGCCAAAAGGTGGAAACAACCGAACGCACGCCTACAGATGAATGGATAAACAAAATGTGGTACATACATACAATGAAATACTACTCAGGTAGTGGGAGAAATGAAGTCTTGATACACGCTACAGTATGGATGGAACTTGAACACTGAGTGAAATAAGTTGAGCAAAATAAGCCAATCACAAAAGGACAAATATTGTATGACTTTATTTATATGAAAAGACATGAAAAGGCAAATGTATACAGGACAAAGCTTATTAGTGGTTACCAGGGATGGGAGGGTGGGGAAAAGGGATGTTAACTGATTGTTGTAATTTCTGTCCATAAGTTATATACCTGTAAAAGATGAACTGGCAAAAACTGTGTGATAGATATATTTACACCAACAACAACAAAAAAAGAGGAGCTGCTATGGCTGCTATGTATAACCAAACACCTCATGGAATTTGGTTCCATGGTTTGGAAGTTTAGGGTCATAGCTTCATGTGACATTGCAGTTAATTGGCCTAATAACGTGTTTAATTCTTCTGTTCTACCTCCTAATTCACTGTGTAATGCCTGGGGTCTTAAAAGCTCATAATCAGCCATTTAAGGCACAACGTTTGGTCTCTATTCAACTGGAGCAAAGAGGAAGGAGAGTCAGGAATATGAGGAAGACATGGAATGTGTGGCTAACCGCCTCCATGAACACCTGCCTCCTTCACCATGAGACCAGAAGAACTGGATGGTACCTGGTTACCACTACTGAACATTTTGACCAAAGATTTCAGAGAAGAATCCTGATCAAAAGGGGGAAAATGTACAACAGAATTTCAAATTCTCATGGACTCAGACTTTCTGGAGCCAGAGAGGGTAGACAAACCCTGAACCTACTGCCCTGAGACAATCTTCAAACCTTAAACCAAAAATATTCTCTGAAGTCATCTTAAAACCAAACAATAGTTTAGCTTAACTATGTAAAAAAAAAAAAAGATCTGCCTTGAGCATTATGCACTTTTAAGAACTATCTATAAAGGATCAAACTGACGAGCGTAACTCAAAAGATTAGATAGCAACCTCAGGGGGCAGTAAGTTCATGTTAATGAGGGAGGAACAACTCAGAAAAGGAAGGTGAGACACAACTACCATGGCGTCCACCAGAAAGAGTCCAGTACAACTAGATAGTTCCCAGTTACCATTACTGACTACTCTGACAGGGATCACAATAGAGGGTTCCAGAAAGAGCTGGAGAAAAACGTAGAACAAAATTCTAACTGATAAAATAAGACTAAGCTTACTGGCCTGACAGAGACTGGAGAAACCCTGAGTGTATGGCCCTCGGGCACCCTTTTAGCTCAGTAATGAAGTCACTCCCGAGGTTCACCCTTCAGACAAAGATTAGACAGGCCTATAAAACAAAATCAGACTAAAAGGGCTCACCAGCCCACGGGCAAGGACTAGAAGGCAGAGGGGACAAGAAAGCTGGTAATAGGGAACCCAAGGTCGAAAAGAGAGACTGATGACATGCCGTGGGGTTGTTAACCGATGCCATAAAACAATATGTGTACTAACTGTTTAATGAGAAACTAGTTTGTTCCGTAAACCTTCATCTAAAGTACAATTTAAAAAAAAAAAAAAAAAAGCTTAAAATCCTGGAAACAACCGAAGTGTTCATCCAGAAATGAATGAATAAACAAAATGTGGTAAATACAGAAAATGGCATATTATTCTGCCATAATAAGAAATGAAGTCCTGAGATGCCATGACACAAATGAACCTTGGAAACATTATGCTGAGTGATATAAGTCAGACATAAAATGACAAATACAATGTAACCTCACTTATATGAAACATCTAGAATAGGCAAAGGTATAGAAACCAAAGTTTATTACTTGTTTCCATGGGCTTGAGGGGGCGGGGGGGCGGACACTATCCTTTAAGGGGAAACAGAGAGTGATAATGGTTGCACTCCATGACGAACGTAACTAACGCCACTGAATGGTACCCTTAAAAATAGTTTAAAAATGGCAAATTTTTTACATGTATTTTATCACAATAAAAAATATATAAACAAGTAAAATTCTACACCATTAAAAAAAGAAAAGAAAAAGAGGCTGAGAATGGCGGCACAACTCAAAGAATGTAATCAGTGCCACTGAATTGTACATGTAGAAACTGCTGAAGTGGTCTGTGTTTTGCTGTGTATATTCTCAATAATAACAAAATAAATAAAATTTATTTATTTGAGAATAAACTTCAAATACAATGATTAGATTAAAAACAACTAATTTTAGAATACTTCTGCCCATTTTCAAAATCCATCTAGGAAGTGAATATGGAAACAGTAGGCCTCAGAGACGGTTAAATCTACTGAATAAATGTAGGTGAAGAGCCACTAGATCCAAGGGAAAAAAAAAAAAGGGAAGGGCTCATTATTTTTTACAGCATGTATTATATATTTTATACATATTACATAATATGGAAGGGAGCCATATTTGTGCCCGTTCCCAAGAAAAGTGACCAAACAGAATGTGGAATTATTGAACAATAACATTAATAGCACATGTTAGCAAAATCTTGCTGAAGATAACTGAAGACCTGCTACAGCCGTACATCGACAGGGAACTGTCGAAGTTCAAGCTAGATTCGGAAGAGGACGTGAAATGAGGGCTACCCCTGCTGATGTCAGATGGATCTTGGCTAAAAGCAGAGAACATCAGAAAGATGTTTACCCGTGTTTTGTTGACTATACAAAGGCATTTGACGTACAGGTCGTAACAAATTATAGATAACATTGCAAAGAATGGGAATTCCAGGACATTAAATTATGCTCAGGCAGAACTCGTACATGCATCGAGAGTCAGTCGTTTGAACAAAACAAGGGGATACCGCAGAGTTTAAAACTGGAAAAGGTGTGCAGCAGTATTCTTCCACCTTGCTTATTCCATCTATGTGCTGAACAAATAATCCAAGTAGCTAGACTATAAGAAGAATGCAGCATCAGGACTGGAGGAAGACTCATTAACAACCTGAGATATGCAGAAGACACAACCTAGCTTGCCAAAAGTGAAGACTACTTAAAACACTTGTTAATGAAGGTAAAAGACTATAGCCTTCAGTAAGGATTACAGCTGAACACAAAGAAAACAAAAATCCTTACAACTTAACCAATAAACATCATGATACATGGTGATGAAGTTGTCAAAAATTTCATTCTTCTTAGACAACAATCAATGACCATGGAAACAGCAGTCAAGAAATCAAACGACATACTGTCCTTGGCAAATTTGTGGCAAAAGACCTCTTTCAAGTGTTAAAAAGCAAAGACGTCACTTTGATAACCAAGGTGCACTTCACCCAACCCATGGTATTTTCAGTCACATATATGCATGCGAAAGCTGGACAATAAGAAAAGACCAAATAAGAATTAACAAAAAAAAAAACCAAACCCAGTGCCATCGAGTCGATTCCAACTCAAATAAGAATTGATGAATTTAAATTGCGGTGTTGGCAAAGAAAACTGCACATATGATTGGACTGCCAAAAGAAAAAAACAAGTCTGTCTGGGTGGAAGTACAGTGAGAACGCACCTCAGAAGAAAGGATCGCAAGACTTCATCCTGCTTAGTTTGGACACATCATTAGGAGAGACCAATCACTAGAGACAGACGTGTTTGGTAAAGAAGGTTAGAGGAAAAGAGGGAGACTCTTAATGAGAAGGACTGACACAACGGCTGCAACAATGGGCTCAAACATAACGACTGTGAGGATGCCGCAGGATCAGACAACATTTTGTTCTGTTATACATAAGGCCGCTGTGAGTCAGAGCCACCTAGCAACACATCAGTTGTTCTTGTCACCTGCCATTGAGTCAGCCCGCACACAACAAGCCCACGTACAACAGAATGAAACGCTGTGAATCAGACTGCTGTGATCCATAGGGCTGATTTTCAGAAGTAGATCACCAGGCCCTTCTTCCCTATCCATCTTAGTCTGGAGGCTCTGCTGAAACTGTTCAGCATCATAGGAACACACAAGCCACCACCGACAGTCAGTGATGGCTGGCACAAGGTGCACTGGCCAGGAATCAAACCCTTGTCTATCTACCACATGGAAATCGAGAATTCTACCACTGAACCATCAATAATCTCATGTATGTATGTATCCGTTGCTGTTGAGTCGATTCCAACTCATAGTGACCCTACAGGACAGATGAGAACTGCTCCATGGAGTTTTCAAGGCCGTAATCTTTACGGAAGCAGACTGCCACGTCTTTCTCCCGTGGAAGAGCGGCTGGTGGGTTCAAACCGCCAAACTTTCGTTTACCACTGCACCACAAGGGCACATACATATATATTCATTCCCCATCCCACCTTCACCGCCACTGGACTGTAACTATTATAAGGCAGGGACTTTGTTTTATTCCCCTCTCCAAGCACTGTGCTAGAGGCTGAGGATGCAGACTGGCCACTGCATCTGACATACAAAGAGTACACTGCAACCTTCAGCCAAACCATAGACAGGCCCATAAAATAAACAATAACATCCGAGAGGAACGTGCTCCTTAGAACAAACAACTATATGAGATCAAAAGGGTAATATTTGCACAAGGGCAAAGATGAGAAGACAGGAAAGGGTAGCAATTTAGGACGAAAGGAAATGGGAAACTAGGATGGAAATGCGGGAAGTGCTGGCATATTGTGAGGAATGAAACCAACGTCATGGAATGCTTTATGTACAAACTATGGAATGGGCAACTAATTTGCTCTGTAAACTTTGACCTAATGAACAATAAAAAAAAAGTTTTAAAAGAGTACACTGATTTGTAAACTTTCACTTAAAGCACAATAAAAATTATTTAAAAAAAAAAGAGTACACCGCACAACTCCAAGGACTGCCATTCATATATTCATATATAGTGTGAATCTATCACCCATAAATTTGTTGCACTGTGGTGGCTTGTGTTACCATAATGCTGGAAGCTATGTCATTGGTATTTCAAGTATCAGCAGGGTCATTTACGGTGGACAGGTTTCAGCAGAGCTTCAAGACTAAAGAAGACTAGGAAGAAAAGCCTGGTAATCTACTTCCGAAAATCTACTTCCGAAAATTAGCCAATGAAAACCCTACAGATCACAACAGAATGTGCCCTCTATATGCTGGATGATAAGCCCCTAAATTGGAAGGCACTCAAAATACACAGTATCCGCAACAATGGACTCAAGCATACCAGCAATCATAAAGATAGTGCAGGACCAGGCAATGTTTCATTCTGTTGTACATGGGGTCGCCACGAGTCAGAGCTGACAGAAACTAACAACATAGTGTCAATGGTGCCTACCTGACTTTTGCAATGTGGAAACCCTAAAACAGTGAACCAAAGAGACAAAAATGCTTACCCACACAGTGCTTACATTTTAGTGTCCAAAAAAAAAAACACCCTGTTGCTATGGAGTAGATTTGGACTCACAGTGACCTTACAGGACAGAGTATGACTGTCTCAGAGGGTTTCCAAGGCTGTAATCTTTACAGAAGCAGATTGCCACATCTTTCTCCTGCAGAGGAGCTGGTGGGTTTGAACCGCCAACCTTTCAGTTAGCAGTCAAGCACCTGACCACTGCACCACCAGGGCTACTCATTTTAGTGTACCCACACCCATCAAGTTAATTTAGACTCACAGCAACCCTATAGGACAGAGTAGAACTGCCCCGTACGGTTTCCAAGGAGCAGCTGGATTCAAACTGCCGACCTTTTGGTTAGCAGCCAAGCTCTTAACCAGTGTGCCACCAGGGCTCCATTTTGGTGAAGTAGCTGCTTAATAAATATTTACTGAACGAATGAATAAGTGAACAGAGGAATAATTAAGCCTCCCCACCAAAAGCCAGGTTCTGAATTATCTCCAAATTCCTGTATGGCAAGGTTAGAGAATACATCATTTAATGGTATCTGAAGCACCACTGCTTCAGGGATCCTAGTTTGGGTCCCAGAACACACACATAAACTAATAATGCTAAACTAAAACCAAACCCACTGCCGTTGAGTTGATTCCGACTCATAGCGACCCTCCTATAGGACAGAGTAGAACTGCCCCATAGAGTCCAAGGAGCGCCTGGCAGATTTGAACTGCCGACCTCTTGGTTAGCAGCCATAGTACTTAACCACTATACCACCAGGGTTTCCCTAATAATGCTAGACATGTTTAATTTACTAGTATGTATCTTCGTTATTAAGGAGCCCTGATGGCACAGTGGTTAAGCACTCAGCTGTTAACTGAAGGGTGGGCAGTTCAAACTCATCAGCCATTCGGCAGGAGAAAGATGTGTCAATCTACTTCTCTAAAGATTACAGCCTTGGAAATCCTATGGGGCAGTGTCCTATAGGGTCACTATGAGTCAGAATTGACTCAATGACACACAATAACAACATCTTCATATTTGGGAGTCCCTCGGTGGCACAAATGGTTTAAGTGCTTGACTACTAGCCAAAAGGTTAGCAGCTCAAGCCTACCCAGAGGCACCTTGGAAGACAACCCTGGCAATCTGCTTCCAAAAGGTCACAGCTTTGAAAACCCTAGGAAGTGCAATTCTACTCTACACACATGGTGTCATCATGAGATGGAACTGACTCAAAGGCAACCAACAACAACAACAATCTTCATATGTAACTATTATATGATATCTCTATGAGAGGCTTAAATTCTGAAACTTTTTCACACGTCTTAGTTATCTAGTGCTCCTATAACAGAAATATCATGAGTGGATGGCTTTAACAAAGAGAAACTTATTTTCTCACAGTCTAGTCTGCTAGAGGTCCAAATTCAGGGCACCAGCTCCAGGGGAAGGTTTTCTCTCTCTATCAGCTCTGGGGGGAAGGTCCTTGTCATCAATCATCCCCTGATCTAGGAACTTCTCAGGCGCAGGGACCCTGGGTCCAAAGGATGCGCTCTGCTCCCGCTGCTGTTTTCTTGGTGGTGTAAGGTCCCCCAGCCTCTGCTTGCTTCTCTTTTACATATCAAAAGAAATTCGCTTAAAATACAACCTAATCTTTTAGACTGAGACCTGCCTCATCAACATAACTGCCTCTAATCCTGCCTCATTAACATCACAGAGGTAGGATTTACAACACATAGGAAAATCATATCAGATGACTGAACGGTGGACAATCACACAATACTGGGAATCAAGGCCCAGCCAAGTTGACACACAATCCATGACAACACAGAAAATACTTATCTCCTCTATAGACAGTCTCCCAGAGCATAAAAGAAAATGTACACACCAATATTTCAGTATCAAGAAGCCGATGAAAAGATGGCAGCACAAGTATACCTTTGTTGGTGACCATGAGGCACCAAACTTAGTTTCTTCATAAGAATGTTTCCCCAAAGGACATCTTTAAATACTCCAAAACCAAACTCATTGCTGTCAAGTTGATTCCAATGCATATTGGCCCTACAGGACAAAGTACAACTGCCTCATAGGGTTTCCAAGAAGTAGCTGGTGGATTCAAACTGCTGACTTTCGGTTAGCAGCTGAGCTCTTAACCACTGCACCACAAGGGCTCCTTTAAAATATGAGGAAGCAAAAATATTGCAATAATAACCTCTGCACAATAGGCCTGCTCCTTTCCCTATAACTGCCCTTTCCAGCCACCCCCGCAACCCTTCAACCCCATGAAATCAGGCAGCAAGCTCTTACTGAAAACCAGTGTCCTGTATTTCATATCTCTACAGACTACTGTTTCCACTTTGGTTCCAATACAATCCTAGATACCACAACTTCAGATAGTCAAGTCTATACACATACTATTTTCTGACTATAAAAGTTGCCTTCTTCAGTTTTTCAGATATTGGTGGAAACTACTGATTGAATAGCATCAAAGAGTAGTAAAGAAATACAGATGAGACTATATGATATACAAGTGGAGAAGTCAGAACTAGATTCAAATATTACCACTACTACTTACTACCCATTTTGCTTTCTATAAGCCATTTAACCTCCTTGGCAATTCGATTTCCTCAGTTGTAAAACAGGAGTGCCATCACCTGTCTTATGGGGTTGCTTCAGGGACTAAATGAGACAGCATTAAACAATACCTGGCTCATGAAATGCTAAAACTTAGTTTACTTCTGTCCGTATTAGGCTACCATCGAACGGGCAGAAGGGCAAAGCGCAACAACTAAATTTATCAAAAGTCAAGGCTGCCACGGTCTCCACCAGGCTGAGCCCTGTAAAACTAAACGGTGCTCAGCTACCACCACTGACTGCTCTGACAGGGGTCACAACAGAGGGTCCTGGACAGAGCTGGAGAAAAATGTAGAACAAAATCCTAACTCAAAAAGAAGACCAGACTTGCTGGTTTGACAGAGTCTGGAGAAACCCTGAGAGTATGGCCGCTGGACACCCTTTCAGCTCAGTAATGAAGCCACTCCTGAGGTTCACCCATCAGCCAAACAGTGGACAGGCCCATAAAACAAAAGGAGACTAAAGGGCCACACCAGCCCTGGGGCAAGGACTAGACGGCAGGAGGGGACAGGAAAGCTGGTAATAGGGAACCCAAGGTTGAGAAGGGAGAGTGTTGACATGTTGTGGGGTTGTTAACCAATGTCATAAAACAGTATGTGTACTGCTAACTGTTTAATAAGAAGCCAGTTTGTTCCGTAAACCTTCATCTAAAGTACAATTAAAAAAAAGAAGAAAAGTGAAGGCTGACAATACGAAAATAATTTAAAATGAGAAGGCATACTTTCAACTCATTCAAAAAATACTAATTGAGCACTGTATCCGGCAGGCACTGTTGTAGGCGCTCAGGATATAGCTATGAAAAAAAAGTCTTTCAAAAACATCAAAAAAAGCAGCTCCATCAAAACATTCACTGAGTGAAGTATCAGAACTCTTTTCACACTGAATATCTATGTCATTCATTTGGCACCTACCTCGAACTGATGTATTTTATTAATAATTTTTCATATGCACACCGTGTGTATATATACAGTCCTAAAGATGAGTTGATGGCAACGGAGTTTTTTAAAAGGTGAGGACTGTGTTTTATTTATCCTCAAGTCTCAAAGTCCTAGCACCGTAATTTTAACGAATCATTTCACAAATGGATCAGTGCCTCAATATGCTATTCATTCATTCGTTTAAAGATATTTATTGAGTGTCATGTGTCAGACACTGGCAATACAGCAGTTAGTAGGAAAAAGACATAGTGCCTGCCCTCATGGAGCTTATAACCTACTCCAAAAGAAGAGCCTGGGGGAGAAAGGTATATATCATACAAAAATATCATATACCTCCAGATAAAACTACAATAAGAATCTAAAAATTAAAAAAAAAAAAAAATTTAATACCAAAACACTAATTCAAAAGCATCTGAAGTTTATGATCCGACATCAGCACATACTCAAAGTACCTAAAAGCTAATACAAAGTACCTAAAAGCTGAAGTCTATTAACTTTAATGTAGAGGTCTTTTCTATCATTTAACGTAAGCCACATACAATACTTACCTCTCTAAAATGTCCAGCTTACATTTAAATAAAGTTAACACATTTTACCTGTGGTTTTTTCCTCTAACTTTGTACTTCCATAGAACTTTTTATCCAAAAAATCCCAAATGCTTTTTACTCAGCAATGCATTTTTCACAAAGTCTCCCTGGCAGCAGTAAGAGAAACAGACAATATTCCTATTACAAGAGTAAAAACCCAAATACCAAGTAATCAACTAAGTAATGCACAGAAATGAAACTTCACTGTATTTGTCCAAAAAGAAATGCCAAACACACAATTCAAAGGAATATATGTATCACTTTTCTACAATGGACTGGGTCTTAGAGACAGGGTCACTCTCCTCTCAGTGGAGACACTGACTAGGCACCTTAGTTCTCAGAACAAGTGGTACTCCTATCACCTGTTCAGCAGGTTTCCAGAGGTTATGGGTGTACCTGTAATTACTCAGAAGACATGTAATCAAGGACCTATCAAAGGACTGGTTAAAAAAGAAGACTATTGTGGCTTGAGCACATGCACTTACTTCCTCTCCCACCCCAAATCTCACAAAAAGATATAGCTTAAAAAGAAGACAAGCATGAACAACACAGGGAGATAAGAAGGGGGAAAAAAAATACTAGTCAGGGAAAATGATCAAAGGAATTATTATGTATTTAATTCTACAGGTGTTAAAAGCTTCATCCACGAGCTAAGAAACAACTGAAAGTTTGTATATTTGGACTACAGAAATGGCCAGTAAATGAATGTATAAAGTTGAATTTTCAGTTGCTACCAGAGATGATCCTATGAACTCCACCTCTGCTTTTGATTCAGAATTGTGACAGAAGACATTGTTTCCCACATTACTCAAGATCTTCTATATTGTGCTCCAAGTGAGAAATACTTCTGAATTTGATAGAAAAAAACTTGCCCTACTCTGAGGAAATTGTATTTTTCCCTACACATCTGAGAGTGATACTTGTTATTACTTTTCCCTCTCAGACTTCTTTTCCATGATTAACCCTCAATTTCTACCGCTGTGCTTGTATTATGTTGGCAAATACCATGAGTGATAGAAAAGGAGGATCACAAATTGATAAAAGAGCATATTACAAAAAGACCCAGGATTAATACAGCACTTCACCTAAAAAGTTACTCAAAGTATTTATTCTGATCTTCACAACTAAGATATGAACTCTAAAAGAGTCAGTGACCACGTCAAAAAGACCAAAAGCTAGTGACAAAGCCAGGAGTACCCACAAACAGACCTAACAAAGAGAGGTAGGAAAAGAATTGAAATATTTTTCAAAGACTGTTGTCTAGTTCTGAGAGGACAGTATTAGTTTGCTTGCTGAGATGGCACTTAGGTAGAGCAAATAAATGCTAATTTACTAATGGCCAGATTAACAGAGGTAAAGCTTCATGCACGCCAAAAAGAAAAAAAAATATATATATATATATATATATAGCAGAGATCACAGCTAACTGCATAGCACTGCAATTCAACTTGACACTAAAAGTGTGGGCACAAGAAAATAATTTCAGTAACCTGCAAAATGTATCCTATGTTTATCCCCCTATCACATATATACACTACCTGGGGAAAAGGCAAAGCTATAAGAATAGCCTTTAGTACTATGGCTTTTTAGAGTAAATCATATGTCTCTAGACACAGTGAAAGAAAGAATCTAAAAAGACTCAGAGGGGAAGGAGGGAAAAATCAGCATAAAGGGTTAAGTGAACAACAGCACAGAAGTGAAACATGAAAAGTTCCTCAATCACATATCCTACAAAGGAATACATTTCTTCCTACAAAAATCAGTTTCCTAAAAGCAACAGCATGAGCAACCCCTTTTTCTATCAACTAAGACTTCACAGGCACTAGCAAATGTCTATTACAGACCCCAGAGCCGTGGAGAGTGCTTTATGTGAACCAAGTACTAAACTCCTGTCACATAACACCAACTTTACAGGGAGAGCTTACCAGACTCAAATCAATCCACTTCAGAAATATACAACAAAGGAATATACAGTCTGCATCATAAATATATAGCCCAAAAACCTAATAAATCCAGTAGAATTACAATTTATCCTAAAAGACCAATCTCTATGTATGATTAGCAAATCTCTAAAATCTCTGAGAAAGCAATTAGATCACTGCACCATCTACTAGAGCCAAACGCAAATCTTAAAACTGAAAAACAAATATTTCAAAGTATATCTTCGTTAGCCTGTTATCATGGTCTTAAAACATTTTAAAGAAGTCCTTAAAACATAGTTTCATTAGCATCCTTCTAGAAAGAGCTCTAATATCTTTCATTCTTCTAGCAATTTAAAAGCTACCAAATGTTCATGTCTACATTATTGATCCTTGCTTTTAACATCCCCATAACAGCTGCTTGACAAATTACCTCACCTTATTCCTCAGGGGGTAAGGACAGAATGATATCCATGCGTTCAAAAATGGGACCACAAACTGATCAGTGACAGATGAGCTAATTGCTTTGGATGAGGTAGAGACACTGCTCTAATAGACAGTCACGGCATGATACAATTAAATGCTTATACTCTAAATATTTTATTTGTATGTAAGCGTAAAGGGCAGAACTTTTCTTAAATTTACTTTTATTTTAAAATTGATAAGACAGCTTCAGAAAGTCAGAAAGTTTGCACATCTTTGCGACTCTTTCCACAGAAAACCTAGTCTTCAGAATATTTACGCTGAATAGTTTGGACAACTTTAACACTTAGCTTTCTTATTTCAACCTAAGAGATTGTTAAGCCCCAAAATATTCTATTAAATAAGACTGAGTTTTAAAAAATATTTTCCAGATTTTTAGCAAAATAAATGCCAAAAATATTTTCAAAGATACAATAAATATATTTCAGAGTAATACGGTAAAATGTTTCCATTGTCTTTGCCTAGACTCCTTCTGTGATTCACGTCAGAACATTGTGTATGACACAAAGAGAAAAAGTATATTCAAACAGTAAACTTGTAGACCCTAAAGAACATAAAAAGTTGCTTTCCCCGGTAAGAATAACAAAATGGTGTGGATTTAAAGGAGCCTTTAGATGAATGGCATGTCCCAGCCAAATCACTCTTGGTAAGTTAGCCTCTTACTAGAAAGAAGCAAGACTGTTCTGAATTCAAGACCAATCTCATAATTGTCAATTATCACTGGTCAATTCCTTTAAAGTGATCATCTAGCTTTACGTTTTACACTGTGGGTAATGAAATTTCAAGATCTTTCCACCACTTTAAAAAAAACAAGCACGCACTTCAAATACCACTTTTGCAATTGTGTGACAACGGAGGTGTTAATTCACCTTTTGTAAACTATTCCCGCAACAAAATGTAGACATTCAAGCAGCCATACAATTTTGGGATGATAATACCTACCGTCCAAAACATTCGACACGCTTCTTTCATGCCCCCTTTGTGACCTGAAAGCTTGTTAGCTGGCTGGATCGCCAGCGCTGAAGCTACAATATCCTGTTTGATCTCTCCTGCCTGGAGAGGCGATAGCGTTGATTTTGTTTTTAAAGTTGGTATCACGGCAACTATAAACTTTTTTCAGCATCCCTGCCTGGCTGCCAACTGGAGCTCTCTGTTCACTTCCTCACCAACTTGAACCACCCCCAAACAGTTTTAGAGTAAGCTGAAGTTAGACACCGACAAGAGCTGACACACTTTCAAGAAGGGTTTGACACCGCGGAAAACTTTCACTTCTCCTCTCCAGTCCTTCCACCCAGGGAGCCGATCCTCGGCTCCTGCTCCCCGAGAATTCCCCTCTGAGGCGGGACAAGGACACGGAAAAAAGACGGTTCTACTGCCCCCGCAAAGGTGCCCCAAAAGCCCTCTCCCCCGGACTCAAGTTCTGCTCTTTACACAAAAGAGCCGGGGCAACGAAACGGTGGCGGCCCTTCCTGAGCCGGTGCCACCTCCACCGCGCCCGCAGACCGGGTCTCCGGCCGCCCGAGCGGTCTCCGCCGGAGCTGTCCTGCCCCCAACCCGGCCAGACAAAGCACCGGCGGCTGGGCCGAGACTTCCAAGCCTCCGGACACGGGCTGCCGCGCTCTTACCCGGGCTTCGTCCAGAGCGACGCCGCCGCTTCCCCCGGCCTTGGTGGCAGGGCAGCTGGCAGCGCGGGTCTTGGAGGAGCGGGTCCGAGAGGAGATGAAATGGCTGCTGCCTCCGGTTGCCCCAGGCTCCGCTCCGGCCCCAGGCCCAGGCCCAGGCCCAGGCGACTTGGACCCGAGAAGGCGCAGAGAGCTCTTCCGGGTGTTCACCATGGTCCGGCCAGGGAGACGGGACCCACGCCGCGGCTGCCGCGCCCCGGGGAGGCGAGGAAGGCCGGTCCGCCGGCCGGGCAGTCAGGGCCAGCGGAGCTGAGTCCGGCAGGGAGATGAGCCGGCTCGGACTCTGCGAAGCGCGGGCGAGGGCAGGCGAGAGTAGGACAGAGGAAAGGAAGTCGGCGTGCGAAGGCAGGTAGCGACAGGCGTGAGTGATGCTCCGGGCCGACACACAGCCCCTTCGCCGGCTTCGCCCTCCTCAGCGGGAGCTGAACGGAGCCGCCATGTCTGCCCCTTTCTCTCTCGCTCTAGCTCCCTCGCTCCGTGCGTCAGGACTCAAGCGCCGCAGGGCCGACGCGATCGCTTCCGACCGTGGCCGCTGCGGGGCGCTGCAAGGCCGGCCAGCCCTTCCCTTCCCGGTTTCTCCCTCCTCTCCCCCGCTTCGCCTCCCAGTAGGCCCCGCCCGGCGGCGCGGCGTCAACTCTCGGCTGCGAGAGAGGAGACGCTCTGGGCTGTGTCATCTCTATGGTTTCCGCGTCTCCCCCGCGAAATAAGCTGTGCTGAGGGGTGTTGGGGAAGACCCGACAGCGCGAGCTTGGGAGTAATTGGTTCTGAGGCCCTTCATACCTCCCCAGGCCCGAGTACCTCAGAAACCCCCACCATCACCCTAGGTGACCTGGAAGGCGCAAGGAATGAGCAGCAAAGGCGGAGGAGGAAGGGGTGTCCGGGGGAACGGTGACGACGAGGGCGCAGTCAAATGAATTGGATTCCCAGAGCTCCCCTAAGGCAAGGTACTGAACTTGAGTCACACTTTTCATGGCTGTAAAAATGAGGATAACTGTGATAAAATAGATCTGCAGTGTCTGGCACAGAATAGCTTAAAAAAAAAAAAAAAAGCCACGCTAGAACCCTCTGCCTTTAAACAAAGCAAGGCAGGATCGTTTCCTATAACCGTAGCCAAGGCAGAGCCACAAAGGAACGAATTCTTCTTACTCAGAGTCTTGCTTATCACTGCCCACTCTCTGCCTGCCGAACCCAAAGATATCAAATGCGTGGTTTAACTTTAAAGAAAAAAATTTAAGGCATACAATTAATATTAAAAGTTCAGGTGTAAAGTAGGGGTTATGTTCATTTCAAAAATTCACTGTTAAGAAGAGGTAGAGAGCCCACTATTGGGGCAGAAGTTTTTCCTGTTTTCTGCAGCAACAAAAACAAGCCTCCAGAAAAGCTCTGCGAAAATCACCAGGCGGTATCACAATGAGACCATTCATGCCATCCAAGCTCCTAATCATTTAATAGAACTGCATATAGCACTGGGTATGGAAATACAGTTTTTCTCTTTGGGAAAGCAGTACTGATTCCAGGAGGCAGCAAATCCTTTTGACACTAATTTGCATACCACGCACCGCCCTAGGACCCTTCACCCGCCACTTAAAACCAGCCTTTTAATGTGTGTGGAGACCTCAGATTGGAAGAAGGCCTGGGTTTTCCTGAGGCAGTTAGCTATGAGATTACTGACCAAAACCTTTTCATTTCCTGCCGAAAGAGACTGGTTTTAAGCAGTGTGTAAATTGTCCCAGTGAGGTGTGTGGTATGCAAATTAGCCGACAAAGGATTTGTGTGCTTTCCTCCATTGTTTTGTTTTTGTAGTCCTAAATTTGGGAGGAAAGATTATAATATGGATTATACCATTTACTATCAATAAATGTTTAACCCAAACCCAACTAGTATTAGTAGGTACACTGCCAGGCTCAGATATGTGGAGATTTAAAAACAGTAACAACATAGTTCTGGCCCTCAGGGAGCTCACAAACAAAGAGAGGATGAGGGACAGTCAAGGAACTACTGAGCTGCAACACAATGTTACAAGAAAGAATGAGGTACAGACCCCTAATACAAGCAGGGGTGTTAGGGAAACCCCCTGCGTGGTAATGACCCTTGAGATGCTCTTTAAGCCACAAACAACAACATACAAAGGCAACATGGACAAAGGAAAGCCTGAAAAAGACTTGGAAGAGTTGCCTATTTCCCAGAGTAGGAACTAGTGAAAATAACTAAAAAGTCTTAATAGAATTTTTCTTTTGACATTATTTAAAACTACATCCACGAACCAGCAAGACACTGAGTAACAGCAAGAATTCAGACAAGTAAGCAAAGCCCTAAAGGCAGCTTTCAGTCTCAATGCATTTGCTCAACCCCAGTAAATTAGACCTTCTATTTTCTCTGCTTCAGGAGATGCAAAGGACAGGAGACAAAGTCCAGAACCTGCTCAAAGTATCAGTCTAACAGTCGCCCTGCAAAATCCTGGTAGCAAAAGGATTCATCCTAAGTACAAGACCAAATTAGGAGTAAACAACGTTTCCATCATTCCCAGACGACAGCAAAGAAAAGTGCCTTTCCCAGAATTGACGCTAAGAATAAGGGATAAAAAAATATATCCCTTGAGAATTCAAAACAACAAACTGGTCCTCCTTCCTATTTACAGCCTGAATTCACCAAATCTGATAGGTGTGAAGACCCTCAGGATAATCATTTAGACTAAATACACTTGAGTCAAAAGTGGTCCTAAGCACAAAGCAAAAGCAAATAAAAATCACCTCTGAAAGAATGAACCTTTAACAGGAGATGCAAAAAAAACAAAGTCTTATGAATACGACTCACAGTAAAAGAAATTCACAAAACACACAAGAAAAAGTTATGTAAAACAGCGAGCGAAAAAGAATAGCCGTCAGAATAAAACCCATTGCCATCTAGTCAATTCTGACTTATAGGGACCCTACAGGACAGAGAACTGCCCATAGGGTTTCCAAGGCTTTAAATCTTTACTGAAGCAGACCTCCACATCTTTCTCCAGAGGAGTGGCTGCTGGGTTCAAACCACCAACCTTTCGGTTAGCAGTCGAATGCTTAACCACTATGCCACGAAGGCTCCTGACATCTGAATAAGACCCACAAAAATTTATATTCAGATATATAAAACAAGTGTTTAGCTATTTAAAGAAGTGAAAGATTAGAAAATATTAATAAACAAAAGCTTATAAAAATGACAAGCAAATTTAAACTGAAAAATTGACCATAAAAAAACAATTAGAAATCAATAATAAAAAGTTACCTGAAAATTCCTGAATATTTAGAAATTAAACAATAATTCTAAATAACACATGGGTAAAAAAATAAATCAAAAAGGAAATTAGAATATATTTTGAACTAAAGGAAAATGCAATTAAGTATTTCAGAAATTGTGGGATGTAGCTAAATGTCATGAATTGAATGGGGCCCCCAAAAAGTATGTGTCAACTTGGTTAGGCCATAATTCCCAGTATTGTGTGGCTGTCCTCCATTTTGTGATTGTAATTTTGTGTTGAGAGGATTATGGTAGGATTGTAACACCACCCTTACTCAGGTCACCTCCCTGATCCAAGGTAAAGGGAGTTTCCCTGGGGTGTGGCCTGCACCACCTTTTGTCTCTCAAGAGGTAAAAGGAAAGAGAAGCAAGCAGAGAGCTGGGGACCTTATACCACCAAGAAAGCAGCACCAGGAGCAGAGCAGGTCCTTTGGACCTGGGGTCCCTGCGCCTGAGTAGCTCCTCAACCAGGGGAAGATTGATGACAAGGAATCTTCCTCCAGAGCAGACAAAGAGAGAAAGCCTACCCCTGGACCTGATGCCCTGAATTTGGACCTGTAACCTACTAGATTATGAGAAAATAAATTTCTTTGTTAAAGCCATCCACTTGTGGTATTTCTGTTATGGCAGCACTAGATGACTAAGACACAAAACCACCGCCTACAGAGAAATTAATAGTTTAAAATGTATGTATTATAAAAGCAAAAAAAAATTTCAAATCAGTGAACTAAGCTTCCACCTTCAGAATCTCAGGAAAGAGGAAAAAGCAACTCAATGTAAGTAGAGGTAGGAAATAATACATGTAAGAAGAGATCAATGAAATAGAAAATAGAGAAAATCAGTGAAATCAAAAGCTGATTCTTTGGGTGAAAAATAGTAAAAATCACTTCTTGTTGCTGGTTGCTATCAAGTTGGCTCTGACTCATGGTTACCTTATGTATAGCAGAACAAAATGGTGCCCAGTCCTATGACACCTTAATGATCTTTGATGTGAAACTCTCATTAGACCAACCAATAGAAAAAGAGAGAAACATAGTTCATAAAAAATATGTTCTACATCCTACTTTGGTAAGTAGTATCAGGTCTTAAAAGCTCTAAGATACATCTACTGGTCCCTTTCCATCCTGAGCAAAGGAGAATGAAGAAAACCAAAAACACAAGGAAAATATTAGCCCAAAGGACTAAAGGACCACATGAACCATAGCCTCCACCAGCCTGAGCCCAGAACTAGATGGTGCCTGAGTACCACTACGGACCACTCTGACAGAGATCACAATAGAGAGTCCCAGAGTGAGCGAGAGAAAAATGTAGAACAAAATTCAAATTCACACACACACAAAAAAAGACCAGACTTATTGGCCTGACAGAGACTAGAGGAACCCCTGAGAATATGGCCCCCAGACACACTGCCAACTCAGAACTGAAGCCACTCCCGAAGCCCACTTTTCAGCCAAAGATTAGACAAGTCTATGAAACAAACAATAACACACATGAGGAACGTGCTTCTTAGTTCAATCAAGTATACAAGACCAAATGGGCAACACCTGCCCAAAAGCAAAGACAAGAAGGCAGAAAAATCAAAAACAAAAAAAAAGCCATTGCCATCGAGTCGATTCCAACTCATAACAGGACCGGAAAACTGGAAGAAAGGACATGGGGAACCCAGGGTGGAATGGGAAAGGGAGAGAGTGCTGACATAATGCAATGATTGCAAGCAATGTCACAAAACAGTTTGTGTATAAATTTTTGAATGAGAAACTAATTTGCACTGTAAACTTTCACCTCAAGTACAATACATATTTTAAAAAAAGAGAGGAGAGAGAGAGAAGACAGAAATAATTATTATCAGGAACAACACTTGATATCCACAGACATTAAAAGGATAATAAGGTGATAGCATAAATATCTTTATGTCAATAAATTTGACAATATAGATGAAAAGGGAGAATTCTATAAAACACACAACTTTAAGACAAATAGAAGCAAAATCTAAAACCCAAATGACCCAATATAATATAGATTTTTCTTAAAATGCTATCTTGACCCAGTTTTGAGGCCCTAGCTAGAGACTGACTGGTCCCTTTTTTCCACACTCCAACCACTCCACCTCCCTTATCCAGCTCTCACACTCTGGGGCTGGTATGTACCCAGCCTAATCGACCTAGGGCCTGGTACCAAACTACTAGAGACAGCCCCTTAGCCCAGAGGCTACCCCCAAAAAAACCCATTGCCATCAAGTTGATTCTAACTCATAGCAACCCTAAAGGACAGAGTAGAACTGCCCCTCTGCCCCTGCCCCAGACAGTTTCTAAGGAATTCCTGGTGGATTTGAACTGCCAGACTTTTGGTTTGCAGTTGTAGCTCTTAACCACTACGCCACCAGACTTTCCCCAGAGCCTACAGAATTACTGAAAATATCCAATCTCCAGAAAGCCTGTGAAACCTAGTAACCCCACCGCACTTGCCATACATAAACTGTCTCCTACAACTCCATCTCGCTGATACTCTATCCCTAGCTGCAATCCCCTGTGTGGTCCAACTTGGTAGTTTTCTCTTGATTGAAGCTCTAAGTAACAATAAGTTTACCCTTCATCTCTCTGGGTGTCTTTGTGTTGTTTCCTGCCATCCAAAGAAACTATAATCATACCTAAGAGCGTATGATAATAAAACACCTATAACTGACCCTGTAGTTCAAAGGCTATGAATTCATAAAACCACTGCACAAAGGTAACACAAAGATTAGTGAAGACTACCTGCACTAGTAAATTCTACCAAATTTTTAAGGGTGAAATAATACCAAGTCTACAAAAACTCTTTCAGAAAACAGAGGTAGAACATTTCCCATCTAATTACATGAAGCTTGAAATATACTGGTACCGAAACCAGATGATGGCCTTACAAGAAAGGAAATTATACACCAATATTCCAAGAATACTAAGTTGGTTTAACATCTGAGAATTAATCAACATAATGTACCATATTACAAAGATGTATTAAATATTTATGACAATGTTCCACTGCTATTCATGAGGTTTTCACTAGCTAATGCTTTTCAGAAGTAGACTGCCGGGTCCTTCTTCCTGGCATAACAACGATTATAAGGATGACTCAGGACCGGGCAGTGCATGAGGTCGCTGTGAGTCGGAACCGACTCAACGGCACCTAACAACAACAACATTAAATATTATCATATCAGATGCAGAAAAATTCAACACCCATTTATGATAAAATCTCTCTGCAAGCTAGAAATAAAATGGAACTTCCACAATGATATATGTGTGATTATATCATACATTAAAAAAAAAATTGCTATTGAGTCAATTCCAACTCATGGCAACTCCATGTAACAGAAGAGAGCTGCTCCATAGGGTTTTCTGGGCTCTAATCTTTACGGAAGCAGATTGACGTAATAGTGAACTAAACGTAAGAATGACAGCAGACTTCCCATGAGAAGTTATATAGTCCAAAAAAAACCAATGAATTACATTAATGTGCTGAATGAAAAAAAAAAAGTTACATAAACCTAGAATTTGATAAATACCAAAAATATCCTTCAGAAAGAATAATACAGATCTTGGTTGCTAAATACTGTTCTTCAATTTAAAAAAGCAGAGCTTGCAGAGAACTGGCTGATTCTAGGGCTAGGGCAAGAAAAATGCAAGATAAGTATAGGGTATCTTGTAGTACCAGAAAGTAGGAACATGCACAAAAAATAAAAAGAAGGTAGCATGTCTAAGGGACACAGACCCCAACCCAAAAGAACTTCTAGTGGACAAAGCTGGAACAACTTTAGCAACAAAATAAATACGATAAAAGGAAATAATTGATCATTTGCTTTGGCAGCAAATATACTAAAGTTGAAATAATACAGAGATGATTAGCACAGACCCTGTGCAAAGATGACACACAAATTCATAAAGTATTCATATTTTTCATGATCTTGTATGCAGAAAAGTCTTAAGGCATCCATAGAAAACTATTAAATGAATAAACAAGTTAAGCAAGGTTGCAAAATACAAGATCGATATACAAAAATCAATTGTATTTGTATACACAAGCAGTGAACAATCCAAAAAGGAAATTAAGAAGTAAATTCCATTTACAGTAGCATCAAAAAGAATGAAATACTGAGGAATAAACTTGACAAAAGAAGTGTGAGATTCATGCACTAAAAACTCAAAACACCATTAAGAGAAACTAAAGAAGACCTACGAAAATGAAAAGACATCCCTGTTCATGCATTGGAAGATTTAATATTGTTAAGATGACATTTCTCTCCAAATTGGTTGAAAGATTCAACACAATCCCTACCGAAATCACAGCTGACTTCTTTGTAGAAATTGACAAACTAATCCTCAAATTCATAAGGAAATACAAGGGACCCAGAATAGCCAAAACTTGAAAAAGAAGGACGAAGTCAGAGGTCTCACATTTCCCTATTTCAATGCTATTCCCTATACGAGAGTCAATTTGTATTCTTATATATATATTTTTTTTTATATACCATATGCAAAAATTAACTCAAAATGGATTACATGAACATAAATGTATGAGATAAAACTATAAGCCTCTTAGAAGAAAACCTAGGAGTAAATCTTCATGACCTTGGATTAGGCAATGGTGTCTTAGATATGACACCAAAAGCACAGGCAACAAAAGAAAAAAAGCAGATCAATTGGTCTTCGTGAAAACTAAAAACATTTGTGCTTCAAAGGACACCGTCAAGAAAGTGAAAAGACAATTCATACAATGAGAGAAAATTTTTGGAAATCTTGTATCTTAGAGGTGACCTGTATCCAGAATAAAATTTAAAAAAAGAACTCTAACAACTCAACAATAAGATGACCAATAACCAAATAAAATCAGCAAAGGAATTGAATAAAACATTTCTCAGAAAAAGATATATGAATAGCCAATAAGCACATGAAAAGATGCTCGATATCATTAGTCATGAGCAAAAAAACCTGTTGCTGTGAAGTCAATTCTGACTCACAGCAACCCTCTAGGACACAAGAGAACTGCCCCGTAGGGTTTGAAAGAGAGGCTGGTGGATTCAAATTGCTGACTTTTTAGTTAGCAGCCATAGCTTTTAACCACTGCGCTACCAGGGCTCCCTCATTAAAAACCAAAAAAACCAAACCCAGTGCCATCAGTCGATTCCGACTCATGGAGACCCTATAGGACAGAGTAGAACTGCCCCACAGAGTTTTCAAGGAGCGCCTGATAGATTCGAACTGTGGACCCTTTGGTTAGCAGCCGTAGCACTTAATCACTACGCCACCAGGGTTTCCCATTAGTCGTTAGGGAAATGCAAATCAAAGCCAAACAGATACCACTTCACACCCGCTAGGATAAAAATATTGTTTATAGCTGTTTTAGTCATCTAGTACTGCTACAACAGAAATACCACAAGTGCATGGCTTTAACAAAGAGAAATTTATTTCTTCACAGTAAAGTAGGTTAAAAGGGCTTCCAAATTCAGGGCGTCAGCTCCAGGGGAAGGCTTTCTCTCTCTGTCGGCCTTTTCATCAATCTTCCCCCGTATTAGGAGCTTCTCCACACAGAGACCTCAGGTCTAAAGGACGCACTCTGTTCCCTGCACTGCCTTCTTACTGGTATGAAGTCCCCCTCTCTGCTCAATTCTCTTTCCTTTTCATCTCTTGAGAGATAAAAGGTGGTGCAGGGAAACTCCCTTTACATTAGATCAGGGAAGTGACCTGGGTAAGGGTGTTATAATCCCACCCCAATCCTCCTTAACATAAAATTACAATCATAAAATAAAGGACAACCACACAATACTGGGAATCATGGCCTAACCAAGTTGACTCATATTTTGGGGGGACAATTCAATGCATGACAATAGCAAAAATAATAATAACGTCATGTGGGGTTTATAACACTTGTAGAAATAAACTGTATGATTAAGTTTTTACATGTCACCTTGAAGACTAAGGTGCGCCTGAAAAACTGTGGTATTTCCAATCACATCATATGCATGTGAAAGCTGGAGAGTGAATAAGAAAGTCTGAAGAACTGACACCTTTGAATTGTGGTGTTGGCAGAGAATATTGAATATACCACGGACTACTAAAAGAATGAACAAATCCGTCTTGGAAGAAATACAACCAGATTGCTCCTTAGAAGCAAGGATGGTGAGACCGTGTCTTACATACTTTGGACATGTTGTCAGGAGGGATCAGTCCCTGGAGAAGGACATCATGCTTGGTAGAGGGTCAGTGGAAAAGAGGAAGATCCTCAATGAGATGGCTTGACACAGTAGCTGCAAGCGTAACAACAATTGTGGATGGCGCAGGACCAGGCAGTGTTTCGTTACGTGGTACGCAGGGTCACTGTGAGTCAGAACTGGCTTGAAGGCACCTAACAAGTTTTTACATTATAACCAAAGAAGTGTAATATTATGTGAAGGTATGTAGAGCAGTGGCCTAAAGATGTGTTCCCTGTACCAGCAACATCATAATCACCTGCCAGAAAAACCCAAACCAGCTGCCATAGAGTCGATTATGACTCATAGCAACCCTATAGGACAGAGTAGAACTGCCCCTGTAGGGTTTCCAAGGAATGCTGGTGGATTCGAACTGCCTACCTTTTGGCTAGCAGACAAGCTCTTAACCACTGTGTCAACAGGGTTCATGTAATCATCAGGCAAGTTGTTAAAATGCAAGTTATCAAGCGTAACACCTGAATCAGAAACTCCAGAATGGGACCCAAAAATCTGGCTTTTATCAAGCCCTTCTGATGATTCTCATGGACGCTACACTTTGCGAATCACTGCCATATTGCAACTATTAAAAAAAAATACACCAAATAGTATAGCTAATAGAACAATGTTGTCGTTAGTTGCTATGGAGTTGGCGCCAACTCATGGCGACCTTATGTGTAACAAAATGAAACACTACCTGGTCCTGTGCCATCTTCAAGGAGCCCTGGTGGTGCAGGGGTTAAATGCTCAGCTGCTAAGTGAAAAGTCAGTGGTTTGACCACACCAACTGCTCAATGGAAGAAAGATGGGGCAGTATGCTTCCGTAAAGATTTATAGCCTTGTAAACCCTGGGGCAGCTCTACTCTGCCCTACCGGGTTGCTATGAGTCGGAGTCAACTTGATGGCAGTGAGTTTGGTTGGTTTTGAGTGCCATCTCATGATCTTTGGTATGTTTGAGCCCATTGTTGAGGCTATTGTGTGACTCCATTTCATTGAGGCTTTTCCTCATTTTCCCTGACCTCTACCAAGCATGATGCAAAGTCAGCACAAAAAAATCAATTGGGTTTCTCTACAATAGCAGTGAACATCCTGAAAAGGAAATTAAGAAAACAATTCCATTTACTATAGCATCTAAAAGAATAAAATACCTAGGAATAAATTTAACCAGGGAGGTGAAAGACATACATGTAAAACTATCAAACATTACTGAAAGAAATTAAAGAAGACATAAATAAATAGAAGGACATTCTACATTCATGGACTGGAAGACTTACTATTGCTAAAATGTCAATACTACCCAAAGCAATCTATAGATTCAATGCATTCCCTATCAAAATTTCAACAGCCTTCTTTGCAGAAACAGATGAGCCAATCCTCAAATATTTATGGAACTGTTGCGGTCGAGTCGATTTCAACTCATAGGTACTGTAAGGGCCACCAAATAGCCAAAGCAATCTTACAATGAAGAACAAAGTAGGAGTCTCTTCAGCAGATGGTGTTGGGTCAAAAAACATTCAAGACCTCACAGAAGGGCCAAAGAAAAGTCTCTATGCCCGAAGGAATTAAAGTAAATTCTTACCGTGTGTGTTCAACAGACAAGATGTCTAGAGCACTGGTTTGAGAGTTGAACTCACCGAGGGATCCTCAGTCCTTGAACAGGAGAGTTCAAAGAATTCACAAAGTGCTGTTACCTGAGTGGGGATGGTGGAGGTCCGTAGGTGAGGCCCAATGTCAATCTGAGTTTTGTCACCAAAAACTGTCAAATAAAAAACAAATCTGGATTTGGGTAACGACAGACTTTATTTGAAACGATTTTTGCAAGGAGGGGGGAGGAACTATTATAATAAGGAGAGGGGAAGTATTGCAATAACGAGACTGTTCAACTGCCAAAAAGCGGATTTAGATAACGAGACTTTATTTGAAAGAATTAGTGCTAGAAGGTTGAAAGGAACTATTACAATAGAGGAAGCTGTCTATTGCAATTGGGAGGACACTCTGAGATCTGAGAACTTCTGCAAAGTCAGGCAAAAAGATTTCTATTATAAGGAGGTGTGAACAAGGCTAAGAACAAGAATTGGGTGTGGGCTAAGTAGGATGGGTGTGAGTAAGTGGGATGAAATGGGGAAGGTGACAGTGGTAGGACAGTAGATCAGAGACTATTTTTACCCCAAGGTCAGCTTCATGGAGACTCATGAGGTCACCATGAGTCAGAATGGACTGGCAACCAACAACAGGGTCAGCCTAAATTGGGGAGCAGTTTGTATGCTGGTTTAGGCCGAGAATGGGTCAAAGTCAAGGGACCCGGGGGAGAGACCTTCACTACAACTTGATAAAGTCAAGGTAGCCAGTATTTTGTCCATATGGGTCAGCTGGTACAAACAGTTCAGCTAATCCTTTTATGAGGAAAAGAATGGGAATTTGGTGGGTCTATGTCTGACATTGTCATAAGTAAACAAAAGGGGATTTCTAAGTCTTAACTAAACCGTATGGGGGTGATTGTTCCACGCAGTAAGCCATTTCTGAAACACAAAGGGGGGGTGGGGAATTTCTTTAAACACTGCAGGATCAGGCAACGTTCAGCATTGTCAGAATGCAGCGACATCTCTCCATGGATTCAACCAGAAGCTGAAGAAGTACAAAGGTAAATAAATGCTGGTTTCTCGGGTGGGTCCACACGTAGCTCCCCGCGTTTCCTGCACCCAATCGAGAGGCGCCCGCAGTAGAAACCACGCGGCGCCATTAACGCTGGGAGCCGAAGCGACCGGCCGTGGCAGGCCCCGCCCCCTTGCGCGCGCCCGCGCTCCTCGGCTCTGCGCGGAGCCCGCCTCGGCGCGCGCTCGAGCACCCCGCGAGGAGACGGAGGGAGGCGGGTCTGATCCTGCGGCGCAGCGTTGGCTCCAGCTAAACCTGAGGGGGCCCAGGGGCAGCAGAGCTCTGGGTCTGAGGAGGTCCAGCGTTCGGGCAGCGGTGGCGCCCGCGGCCCCTGAGGGAATTGAGGAGGCCGTGAGGCGACACCGCGGTGCGGCCAGCTCCAGCGGCCGCGCCCGGAGGTGAGTTTCCCGTCGCCGCGCCAGCCTTCGCCGGGGTGGAGGGTTGGGGCGGGCGGTTCCCTGGCGGGGCTGTGGAGGTCGCTCCGTCGGGGGGAGCGCCTTGGGCTGGTCTTTGGGTAAATCCCAGGTCAGGAGGTTTCGGACCCCGCGTCTGAGGCCCGGGAAAAGCGGCCCTCGGGCCGCGGCCGGGGCGAGGCTCCTGTCCTGCCCTGCCCAGCCCAGGTGAGCCGCGGATCACGGCCTTTGGCTGGGCTGGGTTCTTTAATGGGGGACGCAGGAAGGTTGAACTCAAAGTGCGCAATTTGTTTTTTTCTTTAAAGGGGTCTCAGAAACTCCGAGTTATGTGCAGTCAAAATGTTTCAATTTCCAAAGGCGTACACTGCAAAAACGCAATTGAAAAATGCAAAGTATGTGTATTTTCGATTCTCCCAAAGGCTTTTAGGCGGACATTTCAGGGCTCGCTTCTTCACCCATCTCCCATAACTCGCTTTCTTTGATGTTTTATAGGTCTGATATTCTTTGTTTATATATATTTTTTTCTGTGTAACTTTTTCTTTTCACTCCCAGTGATAAATTTATCACTTTCCAGGAAAAAAAAAGGAAATATTAGTGTGACGCCCACTGTTGGTTCCTTAGTACATAATTTGAAGTAATTAAAAATAGAGTGTGCTGATAGTGTTTATTGATGTTAGTGTAGAAGAGAATAGTGTGGAATTACAAGGTATAAGTGATTGTATACGACGTGAAAATCAGCTTCTTTATTTCATAATCATGGCTCAAGTGTGTCTGATTTTGGGGTGTTTATAATTATTGAAATCGTGGTCTGATTTTAGTTTACTAGGGAAAAACTCTTTAATTAAAAGTTGGTTTTGTGTCTTACACCTAAGTGCTGAAAGTTGTTTTGATTTAAAAAGCAATCAAATTTAATGAATTTTGAGCACATAGGCATAGCACTAAAAAACTTCGTGCTAGGTACTGGTGGTACCTATAGGGTCGCTATGAGTCAGAATTGACTGCATGGCAGTGGGTTCAGGTACTGGTGGAATCCAAAAATGAATGAGCATTGTGTACAGAGAGTGATTAAACAAACAAATTATAATGATACAAGGCAGAATACAACATTAACAGAAACTACTGCTTATTGAGCACTTACTTTTAACTGGGCACTGTGGTAAATACTTTGTGTGCATATTTTAATTACTGAATACATATTTAATATTAATAATTTAGTAACTTATCTTTCAAAGAATAAATACTGTCTGCTGAGTGCTAAGGATATGATGTTGGCCAGTACAGATTCTGCTGCTAAGGAATTTACGGTTTCATTGGAGGAAACATATTAATAATCACACAGATAAATGCGTGGTAGAAGCTAAAATGGAAGAATGTGTTGTGAGAACATGTAACAGGGGAACTTATCCCAGCTGGGGAAAGTAACCTTTGAACTGATACTATGGATAAATAGAAATTAGGTGGAGGTGACTCCCAAAGGCGAGAAGTTCCCTGCAAAAGAAATATTTGCCACAGAGGCTTTCCCAATGACACATTTGGGAAATTTAAGCAGTTGTAGGGTAGAAAGCAAAAGGGAGGTGTGATAAAGTGGGTTAGAGGCAGATAGCGCCTACAGGGCTTTTAAGGCAATATTAAGGATTTGAGACTGACCGCTCCCCAACTTTTATGTGGAAAATGTCAAACATTCAGATGTTGTGAGAATACAATGAACCCATTTAACATTTCCCAAAGGATTTGGACCTTATTCTGAGGGCAATGAAAAGTCATTGAAAGGAGTTAAGCAGGGGAGTTTTAAAATCAGATTTGTATTTTAAAAAGGTCACAGTGACTACTGTGTAGAAACTGGGTTGGATAGGGGTGAGAATGAATACAAGGAGACCAACTAGAGATGATGGTACTCGAGAGAAGACTGGTGGCTGTGAAGATAGTGTGAATCCTAAGGGCATTTAACTGAGCTCCCCTTGCTTTCTAGTAATTTTGTATTCACATCTGTTGGAGGAACCATGGAAGGTTTTCTAAAGAAGATTGTATTTTAGATGGGTGGGCTTTGTAACAGTTCACCATGGAGCCCTAGAAGAGTGTCTTGGTGCCAGAGGGTGGCCGACTCAGTGACCTTTAGAGCTTTTCTCGTTTAAATCACTGTTGTCACTACCACTTTGGTCCTTGTTAGTTGTTCTAGTAGCCATCTCTGACGAACTTAGGTATAACAGAATGAAGTGTTGCTACTGAGTCCTGTACCATCTTCATGACCTTTGATATGTTTGAGTCTGTTGTCTTAATCCATCATGTTGAGGGTTTCCCTCATTTTCGCTGAACCTTTACGTTACCAAACAGTGACATCCTTTTCCAGTGATCAGTCTTTTCTGGTGCCGTGTCCAAAGTAAGCAAGCCCATCTTGCCATCCTTGCTTCTAGGGAGCATTCTGGTTGTATTTAAGACTGATTTGTTAGTTCTGATTCAAACCCAACCAAACCTGTTGCCATTGAGTAATCCCAACTCATAGCAACCCTGTAGGACAGAGTGGAACTGCCCTATAGGGCTTCTAAGGAACAGCTGGGTGGATTCAAACTGCCGAACTTTTGGTTAGCAGCCATAGCTCTTAACCCCTGTGCCACTAGGGCTACATTCTGATAGACCATGATATATTCAAGTATTCTTCAACCAGCACCGAACTGAAATGCATCAGTTCTTCTTCGGTCTTCCTTTTTCATCGTCCAGCTCTCCTGTGCATATGAGGTGATTGCAAAGACTGTGGCTTGGGTTAAGCACTCCTTAGTCATCAGAGTGACATCTTTGCTTTTTAAAACTTTAAAGAAGCCTTTTGCAGCAGATTTGCTCTGTGCAGGCTATCATTTGATTTCTTGACTGCTACTTCCATGGACATTGATTGTTGATACAAGCCAAATGAAATCATTGACTTCAATTTTTTTTCCCTTTATCATGATGTTTATTATTTATTAGTCCAGTTGTGAGAATTTTTGTTTTCTTCATATTCAGGCATAATCCATGCTGAAAGCTGTACTCTTTGACCTTCGTCAGTCAGTGCTTCAAGTAGTCTTCGTTCTTGGCAAGGAAGATTGTGTCATCTGCCTATTTTGGTCCTTACCCATTGCCATTGAGTTGATTCTGACTCATAGCAACCATATAGGACAAAGTAGAACTGCCCCACAGGGTTTCCAAAGCTGAAGTTTTTACTGGAGCAGACTGCCACATCTTTCTCCCACCAGGAGGCTGGTGGGTTGGAACTGCCAACCTTTTAGTTAGCAGCTGAGAACTTAACCACTGCACCAGCAGGACTCCTCACTTTGGTCCTTAGAAGTGTAAAGCTCCCTCATTTACCATTTTTTTCATAGAATAGAACAGAAGAAGACATTTTCTTTGTTACCCAGAGCATGGTTACCCAAAACCAAACCCATTACCATCAAGTCAATTCCGACTCATAGTGACCGTATGGGACAGAGTTGAACTACCCATAGAGTTTACAAGGCTGTAAATTTTTACTGAAGCAGACTGCCACATCTTTCTCCCACGGAGCAGGTGGTGGGTTCAAACCACCAACCTTTCAGTTAGCAGCCGAATGCTTAACCACTGTGCCACCAGGGCTCCCTGAGCATAGATAAGAAAAGCTAAAACTTTCCAAATGATCTTATTTTCTATCACTTAGTGTTTAATAGACCAGAATTCACAAAATATACAAAGAAACGTTCTTTTAAGTATTTGGTTCTGATGCTGCCTTAGTTAGATTGCTCTTGAAGGCTTATAGGCCTGATACCATTCATGGGACATCTTCTGTAGAAAAGCTTCTATATAAAAGGAGTCACATGCCCAGTTGTATAATGATAAAAAAAAATACTACAAACCTATACTCCCCCATGAGGGCTGGAGTACATGCTTATAAAATAAGTAAAAATAATATGCAGATTCTTTCCTACTCAAATTCTAATATATACATTTAAAAGACTATATTTCTTAGTAGTCTAAATCTATTTTGAGTGGATTTTCTTTTTAGTGGCTATATTCCATAGAGCTCAATTTACTCTGTCTCTTGACTGATTTTATTTGGGAGTAAAAGGGATAACATTTTGAAAGGTGTTTAGTAAACTGCGACCTACCAATTTTTTAAGATGGTGGTGGTACTAATTGGAAGTAGACTGAAGTACAATGTAGGAAATTCTGTTTGTCTGCTCATTCTGATGTCCAGTTTCATGTTGGTAGCTTGGATGTTTGTCAGACAGCATTCTCTACAGACAGTACACAGTTTAGGTTCATTCATTTTATGTAACTGTGATACATTTGTAGAAGCTTGCTCAGTTGATATAAATAAATTTTACTTGGCTTATTTGCATATTATTAATGATAGGAAATACCTAAAATCATAGTGACTTTGTGTCCATGTCAGAATGAATTTTGACATCATAATTCTATGCTGTGTTTGCAGTTAGTAACTCAGTATATTTGTCCTTTTTAGTCCCTAACTTCCATAATAGTAATGACCTTGTCTGTCGTATTTACGCTTCTATTCTTAGTTCTAAAACATTGCCTTGTACGTATTGGTCAGAGGTTTAATAAGTATATGAATGTTTTGAAAAGTTTAATTAGTGAAATAAAAAGTGAAATTTCTTAGCCATGTCCCCATTAAAAATTTTAAGATTAAGTCCGAAGTGTCTTTTACCAATCCCTGTAACAGAGACTATGACAGAGGGTTGGAAAAAAGAGAAAGAGGCACAATACTGTTATATTCTCAGTACCTCCTTTAATCCTCAAAACAACCATGTGAGGAGGATAATTTTTTCCATTTTACAGATTAGGCAGCTAGGGCTGGAAAAGTTAAATAACATGCAGGAGTCACCTAGCTCAAAAGTGATATGGTGAAGATTCCAGTACAAGTCAGTTTGAATTCAAGGTTTGTTTTTTCTTTATTCTGCTGTCATAAATATCCAGAGAAAGAGAGAGAGAGAAACCCAGTCTTTCAGTAGCTTATACCTAAAAAATTATGAAGAAATTATTAGTGATTTGCCAGAGAACAAGAGCCTGTTTATGGACACAGTGGAATACTTTACAGGTGGTTCCTGTATGCTTTGCACTTGATAGGCACTATCGATGGCACTGGGTTTGAATTTATGGAAGAAGCAGGAATCTTGGATCTAGTTGAGAGAGCTAAAAGACCTAGGAAACAATTTTAAATATCAGACAATAAGATTTGAATAAAGACCCTGAATACTTTAGGAGGGGGTTGGAGCACTGAAGTTTCACCTTTATAAGAAATGGATCTTGAGCTGGGACTCGAAGGATGGTTAGGATTCAAATGCCTAGAAGGATGATGATGCGAACAAAGAAACAGAGGTAGAATGAACATGTTATGTTTATGAGACAGTAAACATATGTAAACTAAGGGATTCTTTTAGATTAGTTGAAAATAATATTGGAGAACTGTCACATGAAAAACAAACAGCCCCACCACAAAAGGTAATGTCCATGAGGGCTGGGATCCTTGTCTGTTTTGTTCAGTAACCTGTCCCAAGCACCTAGAACTATGCCTGGTATATAGCAAACCAGAAAACCAAACCTGTTGCCATTGAGTCGATTCTAACTCACAGTGACCCTGTAAGACAGAGTAGAACTGCCCCATAGGATTTCCAAGCAGCGGCTGGTGGATTCACACTGCCAACCATTTGTTAGCAGCTGAGTTCTTAACCACTGTGCCACTGGCGCTGAATAAATACATAGTTGAAAATATTTTAACAGCTTTATTTATGCATAATTGGTGTACAATAAGGTACGCATATTTAAAGCATAACATTTAATAAATGTTTTTAAATGAAGTAGTATTCAGCTGTATAGTACTTTATTTCTCAAATAAAGAAGCAAATAAAACTAAACATTTGTTAAATCTCAGTGGTTAAGATTGATATTTATATTTTTCTCTATCCTTTTGTGTATGTTTGAAATATTGAGACACTTTTAAAGGGAAGCAATTATATTGTTTTAGAAATATGAAATTTGAAGAAAGTATTGTTGGAAGAAAAATTTGTGGGCATGGAATTCTGGTTTTCTGAATATATTTATAGTTTTTTTCTCATTTAAAAATTATTTTTATTAAAATAGTACCTGCACATGGTTTAAAAGGCGAATAGTGCTAGAATGCTTAAAATTAAGAAATTCTCCCACTGCCTTTCCTAACAGGCACCTACTTTGAACTCATAGCTGTTTCTTCTGCTTGCGTCTATATTTTTGAACGATGTGTATGTTTTACCATCTCCTGAGACTTTTTGCTCTTTTATACCTCCTCTTCCCTTCAAGTCGTCCTTCTAATTATTTTCTTTTTTATAGTACATTACTCCTAATGGTTTTCACTCCTTTTTTTTCTACCAATGAGTGGAAATATATACTGTCATTTTTTTTCCTTTGGTCTATGGATGGTATGATTATATTTATTTAATAATGTAATAATTAAACCCCCAAACCAAACCTGTTGTCTGCAAACCCAAAAGAACACTGATGGTACCTTGTATCTAACCATCTTTTTTTTTCTTTTTAATTTTTAGTGTGCTTTTTTTTATTGTGCTTTAAGTGAAAGTTTACAAATCAAGTCAATCTCTCATACAAAAATTTATATACACCTTGCTACATACTCCTGGTTGCTCTCCTCCTAATGAGACAACACACTGCTTCTCTCCATCCTCTATTTTCGTGTCCATTCAGCGAGCTTCTGACCCCCTCTGCCTCCTTATCTCCCCTCCAGACAGGAGCTGCCCACGTAGTCTCATATGTCTGCTTGATCCAAGAAGCTCACTCCTCACCAGTATTATTTTCTATCCTATAGTCCAGTCCAATCCCTGTCTGAAGAGTTGGCTTTGGGAATGGTTCCGGTCTTGGGCTAATAGAAGGTCTGGGGACCATGACCTCCGGGGTTGTTCTAGTCTCAGTCAGGCCATTAAGTCTCGTCTTTTTACGAGAATTTGAGATTTGCATCCCACTGCTCTCCTGCTCCCTCAGGGGTTCTCTGTTGTGTTCCCTGTCAGGGCAGTCATGGGTCTAACCATCATTTTTAATGGCTGCATTTTTTAACTACATACCAAAAAATCCAAACCCATTGCCGTTGAGCTGATTTCGACTCATAGTGATCCTCTGGAACAGAGTAGAACTCCCCCAAAGGGTTTCCATGGAGTGCCTGGTGGACTCAAACTGCTGACCTTTTGGCTAGCAGCCATGGCTATTAACCACTATACCACCAGGGTTTTCTTAAAGTGTATAGTTCATTTAATTATATAATCCTTTTAAAATAACATTTTTTGGTATTATAAAAAAATCTTTTTACACTTATATGATTTATTGCTCTGTAAATCCATTGCCTTACATTTAATAAATATTGACTAATGTTCTTTGATAGCCACTGCTCATCTGTCATTGGAGGCTTGCGTGTTGCTATGATGCTGAACCGATTTCAGTTGAGCTTCTAGACTAAGACAGACTAGGAATAAAAGCCTGGCAATCTACTTCTGAAAATCAGCCAATGAAAACCCTGATCACAATAGTCTGATCCCATTTGGCATGAGGTCCGTGAGTCAGAGGCTGACTCCATCCATGGCAGCTAACAACAAGGACAACATACGTTGAATGAAAAGGGCGAGGCTGTTAACCAAGATGTTAGCATTTCAATCTGTAGGAGAAAAATGCTGCGGTCTCCTTCCGTAGTAAAGATTAAACCAAACCAAACCTGCTGCCAGCCAGTTGATTCCGACTCGTTGTGACCCTGTAGGACAGAGTAGAACTGCCCCAAAGGGTTTCCAAGGAGTAGCTGGTGAATTCGAAATGCTGACCTTTTGGTTAGCAGCTGTAGCTCTTAACTACTGTGCCACCAGGGCTCCGTAACAAAGATTACAACCTTGAAAACCCCATGGGACAGTTCTACTCTGTCGGATAGGATTGCCGTGAATTGGAATCTACTTGACGGCAACAGGTTTTTTGGTTTGGTTCATTTTTTTTTTTTTTAAGTCTAGAAAATAATTTTGAAGAGAAATGCGGACAGGATTAAGAAGTCTTCAGAAGTACAAAATGCACACTTGAGACAATAGATATATCTAATTTATTATTGCATTCCATTCTTAGCTAAAAGGTAGAGTCTGAAGTTACAGTTGGGGATGTTGTTGACAGTGTTATCTCCCACCCTGTGTTGTACAGTCACTCCCCTAAGAAAAAGTCCACTATCAGTTTTATATTCAATGTTTAATGAAAACAATATTTGCTTTCTGTGTACATACGCTCCAGAGGGGATTTCAGAAACATGTTCTTACCAGATAGAGCCTGTTTGAGCATTGAGATATTTTTAATGCTTTGCAGAAGCATCTAAATCCATTTGTCTCCTTTTGAGTTTTTTTTTTTTTTTTTTTTTTAAGTCTGTAGAGTAGCCTCTGGGACTTCGATATTAAACAGCTTGTCATAACCTAATTATAACACTTCCCTAAAAATATTACAGAACGATATTGCTTCAAGCATATATAAATAGAACTTCTAATCCCTGTTCTGGGGTGACTTTTTAAAATTAAAACTAATTTATACAAGTTTATTAAATAAAGCACTGCAATTTGACTTTTTAAAAGCATATTTAATTTTAAAACATTAAAAAGTCAATGATTTTTTCGCCTTTCCTCTATACTCAGTTTGATTTTGCTTTCTTAATTAAGTGACCAAATTAAATAGAACAGACTCTGATTTTTCATAACTCATATTTTGACAACAGATAATTTTCATAGGCACATCATAACTGTCGTCTGTGTGTGGAGTAAAGGACCTAGTTTTACCTTAAGTAAGGTAGCCTTTGTCCTTTTTAACTTGTGAATTCTGACCTAGCTCTGGGTGGCTAGGGGCAGAGAGAGTGCTGGGGAGCATGGGAGGTGGGGTGGTAATGAGGATGAGGAGATGAAGGAGTGGGAATATGAGGACTGGATTGTTCTCCACATTTTGGGCTTTAGATTTTATTGTTCCTGAACTGTGTACTGTGTTTGACTTCTAATGTTTCTGTCTGTGCCCACATTGCTTTCAAACAAGTCAGCCTAATTAGTTAGTTTTAAGAAGTTCTTTTAGTTGTGTATTTTACAAATTTATCTTTATTCTCTAGGCGTAATCTACTTCTCATATTCATGACTTTAAATATGATTTCACAGCTTCAAATTTATAATTGTGGGTTAAGAGGCACTTTTTTTTTTTACAGAGGCATATTATTTTTAATGAGGATCTAAGTCTGTGAAATTAGTGCCATTCTTCTATTATTATTAAGAGTAATTTTCTGGTAGAGCAAAAGCACTGCCTTTTAAAAAGCTAATGAAATGATCACTCACGTGTCTGTCAGTTTGTTCTAGTGTGGGGTCTTGCATGTTGCTGTGACGCTGTAAGCTATGCCACTGGTATTCGGATACCAGCAGAGTCACCTGTGGTGACTCTGAGCTTTCAGACTAAGACAGACTGGGAAGAAGGACCCGGCAGTCTACTTCGGAAAAGAATCAGCAGTGAAAACTTTATGCATAGCAATGGGACGTTGTCTGATACAGCGTCAGAAGATGAGCCCCCCAGGTTGGAAGGCACTCAAAAGACGACTGGGGAAGAGCTGCCTCCTCAAAGTAGAGTCAACCTTAATGATGTGATTGGAGTCAAGCTTTCGGGACTTTCATGTGCTGATGTGGCATGACTCAAAATGAGAAGAGACAGCTGCAAACATCCACCAATAATTGGAACATGGAATGTACGAAGTATAAATCTAGGAAAATTAGAAATCTTCAAAAATGAAATGGAACACATAAACATCAATATCCTAGGTGTTAGTGAGCCGAAATGGACTGGTATTGGCCATTCTGAATTGAACAATCATACAGTCTGCTATCCCAGGAATGACAACTTGAAGAGGAATGCTGTTGCATTAATTGTCAAAAAGAACATTTCAAGGTCTATCCTAAAGTACAACACTGTCAGTAATAGGATAATATCCATACGCCTATTAGGAAGATTTTTTTTTTTTTTTATAAGGAAGACCAGTGAATATGACTATTATTCAAATTTGCCCACCAACCACTAAGGCCAAAGATGAAGAAACTGAAGATTTTTACGAGCTTCTGCAGTCTGAAATTGATTGAACATGCAGTCAGGATGCATTGATAATTACTGGTGATTGGAATGCAAAAGTTGGAAACAAGAAGGATCAGTAGTTGGAAAATACAACCTTGGTGATAGAAACGACGCCGGAAAGCGCATGATCGAATTTTGCAAGATCAAATTCTTCATTGCAAGTACCTTTTTTTTACCAGTATACACGGCGACCATACACATGAACCTTGCCAGATGGAATACACAGGAATCAAATCCACTACATCTGTGGAAAGAGACGATGGAAAAGCTCAATATCATCAGTGAGAACAAGGCCAGTGGCTGACTGTGGAACAGAACATCAGTTGCTCATATGCAAGTTCAAGTCAAAACTGAAGAAAATTAGAACAAGTCCATGAGATCCAAAGTATGACCTTGAGTATATCCCACCTGAATTAAAAAAAAAAATTTTTATTGTGCTTTAAGTGAAAGTTTACAAATCAAGTCAGTCTTTCACACAAAAACGTACATATATCTTGTTACATACTCCCAGTTGCTCTCCCGTAATGAGACAGCCTGCTCCCTCCAGCTACTCCCTCTTTTCGTGTCCATCTTGCCAGCTTCTAACCCCCTCTACCCTCTCATCTCCCCTCCAGGCAGGAAATGCCAGCATTGTCTCAAGTGTCCACCTGATCCAAGAAGCTCACTCCTCACCAGCATCCCTCTCCAACCCATTGTCCAGTCAAATCCCTGTCTGAAGAGTTGGCTTTGGGAATGGTTTCTGTCTCCTGGGCCAACAGAAGGTCTAGGGGCCATGACCACTGGGGTCCTTCGAGTCTCAGTCAGACCATTAAGTCTGGTCTTTTTTTTTAATAATTTTTATTGTGCTTTAAGTGAAAGTTTACAAATCAAGTCAGTCTCTCACACAAAAACTTATATAAACCTTGCTATATACTCCCAGTTGCTCTCCCCCCAATGAGACAGCCCGCTCTCTCCCTCCACTCTCTCTTTTCGTGTCCATTTCACCGGCTTCTAACCCCCTCTACCCTCTCATGTCCCCACCAGGCAGGAGATGGCAGCATAGTCTCAAGTGTCCACCTGATCCAAGAAGCTCACTCCTCAGCAGCATCCCTCTCCAACCCATTGTCCAGTCCAATCCTAAGTCTGGCCTTTTTACGAGAATTTAGGGTCTGCATCCCACTGCTCTCTGGCTCCTTCAGGGGTTGTCTGTTGTGTTCCCTGTCAGGGCAGTCATCGGTTGTAGCCAGGCACCATCTAGTTCTTCTGGTCTCAGGCTGACGTAGTCTCTGGTTTATGTGCCCCTTTCCGTCTCTTGGGCTCGTAATTACCTTGTGTCCTTGGTGTTCATTCTCCTTTGATCCAGGTGGGTTGAGACCAAATGATGCATCTTAGGTGGCCGCTTGCTAGTGTTTAAGACCCCAGACGCCACCCTCCAAAGTGGGATGCAGAATGTTTTCTTAATAGATTTTATTATGCCAGTTGACTTAGATGTCCCCTGAAACCATGGTCCCCAAACCCCTGCCCCTGCTACACTGGGCTTCGAAGCATTCAGTTTATTCAGGAAGCTTCTTTGCCCTTGGTTTAGTCCAGTTGTGCTGACCTCACCTATATTGTGTGTTGTCTTTCCCGTCACTTAAAGTAGTTCTTATCTACTATCTAATTAGTGAATACCCCTCTCCCACTCTCCCTCCCCCCTTCTCGTAACCATCAAAGAATGTTTTCTTCTCTGTTTAAATTATTTCTTTGTCCCACCTGAATTTAGAGACCATCTTAAAAATAGATTTGACATGTTGAATGCTAATGACCGAAGACCAGACAAGTTGTGGAATGACATCAAGGACATCATACATGAAGAAAGCAAGAGGTCATTGAAAAGACAGAAAATAAAGACCAAAATGGATGTCAGAAGAGACTCTGAAATTTGCTCTTGAGCATCAAACAGCTAAGGCAAAAGGAAGAAATGATGAAGTAAAACAACAGAAGATTTCAAAGGGCAGCTCGAGAAGACAAAGTAAAGTATTATGATGACATGTGCAGAGAGCTAGAGATAAAAAACCAAAAGGGAGGAATATGCTCTGTATTTCTCAAACTGAAAGAACTGAAGAAAAAAATTCAAGCCTCAAGTTACAATAGTGAAGGATAGGGAAAATACTGAACAATGCAGGAAGCATCAAAAGAAGATGGAAGGAATATGCAGAGTCATTATACCAAATGAGAATTGGTTGATGTTCAGCCATTCCAAGTGGTAGCATATGATCAGGAACCGATGGTACTGAAGGAAAAAGTCCAAGCTGCACTGAAGGCATTGGCAAAAAACAAGGTCCCAGGAATTGATGGAATATCAATTGAAGTGTTTCAACAAACGGATGCCGTGCTGGAAGTGCTTACTTATTTATGCCAAGACATTTGGAAGACAGCTACCTGGCCAGCCAGGTGGAAAAGATCCATATTTATGCCTATTCCCAAGAAAGGTGAGCCAACCAAATGTGGAAATTATTGAACAATATCATTAATATCACACGCAAGCAAAATATTGCTGAAGACCATTAAAAAGCTGCTGCAGCAATATATCAGTGGGGCCGCCAGAAATTCAGGCCGGGTTCAGAAGAGGACGTGGAACCAAGGATATCATTGCTGATGTCAAATGGATCCTGGCTGAAAGCAGAGAATACCAGAAGGAGGTTTCCTGTGTTTTATTGACTATGTAAAGGCATTCAACTGTGTGAATCATAACGAAGTATGCGTAACATGGTGAAGAATAGGAATTCCAGAACATTTAATTGTGCTCATAAGGAACCTGTACATGGATTAAGAGGCGGTTGTTGAGACAGAACAAGGGGATACTGATTGGTTTCAAGTCAGGAAAGGTGTGTGTCAGGGTTGTATCCTTTCACCATACCTATTCAATCTGTATGCTGAGCAAATAATCAGAGAAGCTGGACTGTATTAAGAATGGGGCATCAGGATTGGAGGAAGACTCATTAGCAACCTGGGTTATGCAGATGACACAACCTTGTTTGCTGAAAGTGAAGAGGACTTGAAGCACTTACTGATGAAGATCAAAGACCACAACCTTCAATATGTATTACACCTCAACATAAGGAAAACAAAAATCCTCACAACAGAACCAATAAGGAAACATTATGTTTGAGGTTGTCAAGGATTTCATTTTACTTGGATCCACAGTCAATACCCGTGGAAGCAGCAGTCAAGAAATCAAAAGAGCATTGCGTTGGGCATATCTGTGGCAAAGGACCCTTTTAAAGTGTTGCAAAGCAAAGATGTCACCTTGAGGACGAAGGTGCACCTTACCCAAGTCATTGTATTTTCAGTCGCATTATATGCATGTGAAAGCTGAACAATGAATAAGGAAGACCAAAGAAGAATTGACGCCTTTGAATTGTGGTGTTGCCAAAGAATATTGAATATACCTCGGACTGCCAAAGGAACGAACAAATCTGTCTTGGAAGTAGTACGACCAGAAAGCTCCTTAGAAGCAAGGATGGTGAGACTGTTCTCACATACTTTGGACATGTCAGGAGGGATCAGTCTCTGGAGAAGGACATCATGCTCGGTAAGGTGGAGGGTCAGCGAAAAAGAGGAAGACCCTCGACAAGATGGATTGACACAGTGGCTGCAACAGTGGGTTCAAGCATAACAACAATGATTGTGAGCATGGTGAAGGACTGGGCAGTGTTTTGTTTTTTGTTTTTTTTTATGGTACATAGGGTCGTTATGAGTTGGGACTGACTCAACGGCACCAAACAACAACAATGAAATGATAGCATAGGACTCTAGATGTATATATTTTTTAAGGTAGAATTTTTTACTCCCAATTTTTGTTTTGAAAATTTCTAAACACATACAAAAATGAATATAACACTAGTATGTATACTCATTACCCAGCTTCATTAATCATCAAGTCATGCCCATATTTCTGCTGTTGGTTTAAACCAGAATCCAAATATGGTCCATATATTGCAGTTAGTCACTTAAGTATTTTTAAAATCTATTTCCATCTCCAAGGATTTCCCACATTCTGGATTTTGTTGACTGCATCCCTGTGATATCATCTGATCATGTTCCTCTGTGCTCTATTCTTGACAGATGGCCAGTGAGTTTTTCTTTTTTTAATGGATATCATTATGAGTTCATGTTTTACGTATTTCCATTGATTGTAGTTGTTCTTCAGTTCCATTTTTTGCCTCTCGGAGACTCTTCGAATTGACTTCTGAATTCTTTTGACACTAACCCAAAACGTCAAGATATTCCAGGCACAAATTATACATTTCTCTCCCTAGACCTTGAGTATCAGCCATTTCTTCAAGAAACCTTGATTCCTTTTTGTGGAAAATGGTATTTAGAGACCACAGAGCTAGGCACTAGGAGTGCTCGTTGTTAATAATTGCTTATTGCTTTTAGGCCTTTTTGGTGGACAGAGCTAATTTTTTTTTTTAAGAGAAAATACAGTATGAGTTCACTGATACTTCCAATTTAAATTTAGGATTGCAGGAGTTTTACTTGGCTTCTTTGATTTTTATGTTTGTATCTCTTTATTGTTATTCTGAAAAAATGTTGATTTTTAACAACATGAGACTTTTTTTGTTTTATCCTAGGATATCTCAGCCTCAGCACTATTGACATTTTGGGCCAGGTAATTCTTTCTTGTGGAAGCTGTTTTGGGCATTATAGAATGTTCATCAGTGTCCCTGACCTCTCCCAGTAGATGCCAGTAGCATACCCTTCCGCATCGCTACTCCAGTTGTGACAACCAAAAACATCTGCAGACATTGCCAAATGTCCCCTGAGGGGCTCGGTTGCTCCATGATTGAGATCCACTGCTTTATTCTTATACCATAAAACCCAACCAAACCCATTGCCGTCCGGTCAATTCCAACGTATAGCGACCCTATAAGACAGTAGAACTGCCCCATAGAGTTTCCAAGGAGCGCCTGGTGGATTTGAAGTGCCAGCCTGTTGGTTAGCAGCCATAGCATTTAACCACTACACCGCCAGGGTTTCCTCTTATACCATAGTTTCATAAAAACAGTATCAATATAGCATTACCATCTGTATTTTTTCCCTGTAGAGTATGTCTTACTAGGATATACAAATTACTTTTTTAAAGTTATTTAAATTGATTACTCTCTATATAGTTGTGCCACCAACTTGATAGTCAATTCAGTTCATTTATTTCGTTTTTACTTTGAATTTTTAGGGATTAAAGACAAACCAAAAAAAAAAAAACTTTGTTTAATTACAGTGTGAAATATTTGCATGATTCCAAAGTTGATCTACAAAAATCAAACCCATTGTCGTCAAATTGATTCCGACTTATAGTGACCCTGTGGGACAGAGTAGAACTGCCTTGTAGGGTTTCCAAGGAGCAGCTGGTAGATTTGAACTGCTGACATTTTGGGTAGCAGCCATAGCTTTTAACCATTACGCCGCCAGGGCTCCATATACGTACATACATATGTATGTGTGTATGTGTGTGTATATATGTATATATATATACACACACATACACACGTACATATGTATGTACGTATATTGTGCTTGACCCCTTTGCTCTTTTCTCTCTCTCCTAAAATCTAGCCTATAGGAAACTTTTTTTGTTTGTTTGTTTACTCTTTCTTTTCTAATATAAACTAGTATACGTATTTATGTCGACCCCTTCTTAGATAAATAGTAGCATTTCATACGCATTCTTCTTCATCTTGCCTTTTTTCACGTAATTGTTGTTGTGTGCTGTGAAGTTGATTCCGACTTAGTATATTAATTAACAGTATAAAATTCTTTTTTACTGCTGTTTCCGTTGTGTGAATTTACTATAGTTTATTCGTCCCGTCTTGGTAGATGTTTGAATTTGTTGCAGGTTTTCGATGGCACTGAGTTTTTTAGTTCTAAGTTAGTTTATTATATGGAATGCTGTAATTTTTTTTTTAAGTTAGTTTATTATAAGGAATGCTGTAAGTAGTGCTTCAGTGAATAAATTTGCTCATTCACCTTTTCATATTTTTGCTAAAGTATCATTGGGTTAGATTTCTGGATGTGGAATTACTAGGTAAATGCGTATATAATTTTGCTAAGTATTGTTAAATTCTCCTCCCCAGGAGTTGTACCATTTTATAGTTCCACCAAAAATGTATGAGAATATTTCCCCAAAGCCTCAGCAGTAAAGTATGTTTTAAGACTTTGAATTTTTACCAGTCTAATAGGTGAGAAATGGTGTCTTAATGTAAGTTCAATTGAATTTCTCTCATTTGGAGTAAGAATGGACATTTTTTCATACTTTAGGGCCTTTTTTTTCTGAGAAGTCTGTTCATATCTGTTACCTATTGTTGATTGTTGGCCTTTTTCTTTTCTGTCTTTGAGGTTCTTTATATATTAGCCTTTTATTTATAGTGTCAGTTCTGAATACTTTTCTTAGTTTTTCATTTGTCTTTCTACTTTGTATAAGGTATTCCTAAATTTTTTATTCTTACACTGTTAAATATGTAGTCTTTCCCCTTACTACATAGTTAGGAAGGTTTTCTTTCTTCCAGATACAGAGAAATTTATCCATGTATTCTTTTAATACCTAAAACCTATTTTTAAAGTTTAAATCTTAGATATATTTGGAATTTATCTTAGTTACAGTGATTCCACATAACTAATCCATCATTTCCCAATGCCTTTTTTTTTTTTCTTTCAGTATGGACACACAGATTTTTATTTTATCCAGTGGATTATAATCCACTAGTATCGTTATTTGTCTCAGTGTTCATTTGTCCCAGATTTGGCCAGTGGAGCCTCTTCCAGAGTGGCTGTGATATCTTTTGATACATCCTCATCATTCTTTTAACATATTCTTTCTGGAGCAACAAGCTTTTTCAGGTTCATCCTGTTCTTTCTCTGTCCTAGCCCTGGAATCAGCCTTTTCTCTAAGGAACCATGGTTACTTTTATAGGAGAATAGTATTTAGAAACCAAGGTCTGAATTTTCTGTGTGCTTATTGCCTCTAGTGTGTCATGGCTTACATGTCCTTGCAGCAGACAGACAATTTGGATTATTTTTGTTGTTCTTAGGTTTTTTTTTTTTAGGTGCCGTCGAGTTGATTTTTCCACTCATGGCAACCCCACGTGACAGAGTAGAACTATGCCTATAGAATTTTCTAGGCTGTAATCTTAAAGGGAACAGATTCCTAGGTCTTTGTTCTTCAGAGCTGCTTGTGGGCTCAAACTGTCCACCTTTCTGTTAGCAGCCAAGCAATTAACCACTGCATCATTTCTAACACTGATTTATTTGCTCATTTCTTACCATACTTTTGTTACAGCTGTTAAACAGTTTTGTAGAAAGTCTAGGAAAAAAAAGAAAACCATCCACAATTTTGTTTCTCCAGTAATGACTATTGTTGCTTCTCTTTTCCATATGGATTCAATTGCATTTCGATTCAGTTGCATTCCTAGTGTATAAATGGTTTTTGTTTCCTGTATTTTTCACTTATGTGTATCTTTTTCTACTTGGCTACATAACTGCTTCGTAATTATTTTTAAGGGGGTACATGTTACTCCATCAAGCAACTGTATCATGACTTATTTGGACAGTTAGTTTACTTTCAGTTTTTCCTAGTAGATAATAGTTGTGATGGACATTTTTGCATACATAGCCTACTTTGCTGTTGTTTTAAATTCCCAGGAATATGGAAAATCAGGGTTAAAAGGTGTAAATATTTTTAGAACATGTGGATGCATCTTGTCAATTTGCTTTTTGAAGAATCATAAGGGTGGGGTTCATACTGATTTGGTATTTTGTTACTTATTAGAGATTGAGTGAAAAATTTTGTTCAATTTTATTTTCTTTTGAACCAAAGGACACATTAAAATTTTTTTTATTATAATTTTTAGGAAATCATTCTTTTGCCAGAAAATTATCAAACTCCAAATATTTTACTTTTGCCTTAGTTTGTAGATAAAAATAACAGCTTTCAGTTTGGTCGCTTGTTCCTAAGACCTTTTTAGTCTTAAAAAAAATAAAACAAAAACAAAACTTGTTGCCGTTGAGTTGATTTGGACTCGTGGTGACCCCATAGGACAGAGTAGAACTGCCTCATAGGGTTTCCAAGGCTGTAATCTTTATGGTAGCAGACTGCCCCGTCTTTCTCCCTCAGAGCAGGCTAGTGGGTTCAAACCTCTGACCTTTTGGTTAGTAGCTGAGTGTTTAACCACTGCGCCACCAGGCCTTCTTTCGTTCTAGTTGGCGGTGGTGGTGTTAGGTGCCGTCGAGTTGGTTCCTACTCATAGTGACCCAGTGCACAACTTAACAAAACACTGCCCAGTCCTGCGCCATCCTCACGTTGTTGTTATGCTTGAGCCTACTGTTGCAGCCACTGTGTCAATCCATATTATTGAGGGGTTCCTCTTTTTCGCTGACCCTTTACTTTACCAAGCATGATGTCCTTCTCCGGGGACTGATCCCTCTTGATAACATGTCCTAAGTATGTGAGATGTAGTGTCGCTATCCTTGCTTGTAAGAAACATTCTGATTGTACTTCTTCCGAGACAGATTTGTTGTTCTTTTGGCAGTCCATGGCATATTAGTATTCTTCACCAGTACCACAATTCAAAGGTGTCCGTTCTTCTTTCATCTTCCTTATTCATTGTCCAGCTTTTGCATGCACATGAGGTGATTGAAAACAGTATGGCTTGGGTCAGGCACACCTTAGTCTTCAAGGTGACGTCTTTGCTTTTCAACAAGTAAAGAGGTCTTTTGCAGCAGATTTGCCCAATGCAATGCATCTTTTGATTTCTAGTTCTTCTTAGGGCTATATAACAAGTAAGCTTATATTTTAAGGAATATTAATATATACACAGAAATAAGTTTTTTTAAGGACTATATTGATAACTTTCGCTTTTCTTTTTAATTTTACAGTAAGGCAAAGGAGAATGAAAGAAGTAGATAATCTTGACAGTATAAAAGAAGAGTGGTAAGTTAGCTCAAGTATATGAATTTCTTTGTTACTAATACCTTTATTACTATATTTCTCTATTTTTATTGCATTTCACTGAGTTAATAAATTCTTATTGTGCATGATTATTTTAGTAAATACCTAATCATAATATATTTTGACATTTTTTTTTAACCATAGTTACATTGAACTGATTTTAGTGAGGTTTTGAAATTTTGTTGTTAATAAAAAGTAGTCTTAAATTTCTCTGTTCACATACAACCTCTGTCATTTAAGTGAGAAATTTAAGTAACTTTATCTTCTTAGCTTCTTGTATGTATTATCTTGGAGGCATAGAGGTAATTTAGTGGCTGCAGAGGTTTGAATCCCATCTCTGCCTTGTATTACCTCTCTGACCTTTGTGCTACTTAGGTAAACTTTTTGATCTCATCTATAAAATGGGGATATAGCTAGCTATCTACCTGAAAAGTTTCTGTAAGAATTATACAGCGGATATAAAGCAGTTAGCATGGTATTAGCAAATAGTGGGCACTCAGTTAATGATAGCTGCAGTCTATAGTTCTTAACAGCATGGGATATTTTATTCTCATTTATCTGAGGAGGAATATTTATTTTTATGTTTTGCTCTTTGTTTTAAATGCTTGATGAGGTAAAATTTTTTTCATCCACAGTTCATTTAAGGAGATAGACAAGTATGTACTTCATACTTTCCCTTTAAAGATTTGATACATATGGAGAATGATAATAGTGAAAAAATGTGATTTGGAGTCATGAAATGGTGTTTGAATCTCCTGTGTCATTTGCCAACTATATAATATTAATCAAATCACTAGCCTCCATTTTTGTATGTGTTAAATGAAGGTAACTATAATACAAACCTCATGTGATTATTGTGAGGAACAAATTTAAGAATGCTTTGTAAATGCTTATATACCAAAGTTATCTGTTATTTTTTCATTATGGCATATATTGTTTTATATAAATGTAATAAAATATTTGATACTAATATAATTGTATGTGGGATTGTGTTGGGAGTCCCCAAGATTATCCACAGGTTTGCTAATTCCCTAGGAGGACTCACAGGACTTAGCATATAGTTGTAATCAGAGCTGTGATTTATTATAGCAAGAGTATACAAAACAAAATCAGCAAAGGGAAAAGGTGCATAGGACGAATCCAGGGGAAACCAGGTACAAGCTTCTAAGAGTCCTATCTCAGATAAGTCACACTAGATGTACTTAATTCCCCCAGCAGTGAGTTGTAACAACACATGTAAAATGTCATCTACCAGGAAAGCTTGTTAGAGACTTAGTACCCAGAGTTTTTATTGGGGGGGCGAGTCACATATTAAAATTACAGGCTCTCAGAAGGAAAGCAGGTGTTCAGTATAAACCACAGGATTTGTACAAACAGTTTTGCCACAGTGGGCTTCTCAGAGTGGTAGGAACCCTCCTGAAACTCAAGTTCCTACATGCTAGCCAAGGGCAGCCTTGTAAACAGTCCTTTCAAAGGATAGCAGTTAGGTCTGCTATGTTAACTCTTTTCTCCACAAAGATAAATTGGCTGATTTGTAAGAGTAAAATTATCTTAGGCCAGAGATTGATTGATTTTTTTTTTTTTTTTACAACTAGTATTGATATGGGTCCCATACCATAAAGTTCATCCATTTAAACTTCTTTGTTTTTTAGCACATTCACAGAGTTGTGCAACCATCACCGTAATCTTATTTTTGTCACCCCAAACAGAAACCCTGTACCCATCAGCAGTCACTCTCCATGACTGCTAATCTACTTTGTATCTCTATTGATTTGTGTATTCTAGACAGATCATATACATGCAGTCATATAATACGTGACCTTTTGTGACTGGCTGCTTTGATTTAGCATAATGTTTTTGAGGTTCTTCCATGTTGTAGCATGTATCAGTACTTTGGATTTTAGTAAGGTATCTGTGTCTTTTTATGCAAGTAACACGTACCTTCTAATGTAGAAGGTGTGCATTATTTATGCAGAAATACAGTAAACAAAAGTATTGCTATTCAAGTTTGTTAATTTTCTCTGTAACACAAATAGATTTTGTTAGAAACAGGGGTCCTGTAAAAAAAAAAATGAAGAAAAGACTGATTTCCTAAATGTTTCAGTTATTCAAATACCGTAACTGTTGAAGTTCCATGTTTACTATGTGTTTTACCAAAGCATGCACCAATATAAATCCTTCACCTATTTGGACCTTATTTATGCATAGCACAGTAGAGAATGAGACAGTGAGCAAAAGAGGCAGTTCTACAGCCAAAATAGATAATTCAAAGTCTCCTAACCGAAGTTCGTGCACTTTTATTATTAGAGGAATTCCTGGGACATTAAGACTGTTTACTTAGTCGTAACAACCTCGGTAATCTATTTCCAGACTATGAAAAGGAATATCGATATTTGCATCATAAGATGATAGTAACAACGTGATCCTATGTATAAAACAAACAAACAAAAAAAACCCCGTTACCGTCAAGTCAATTCTGACTCATAGCAACTCTATAGGACAGAGTAGAACTGCCCCATAGAGTTTCCAGGGAGTGCCTGGTGGATTTGAACTGCCAACCTTTTCGTTAGCAGCCAGAGATAGCACTTAACCACTACACCACCAGGGTTTCCCATCCTATATATGGAAAATCCCAGTTCCACAAGAAAGCAAAATGGCAGGGTACACACTAAAATCAGTGAGCAAGCTGGAAAGGAAATTAAGGAAGCAATACCATTTATAATGTAAAGTACCTAGTAATAAACTTAACAGGAAGGTGAAAACTTGTACACAGAAAAATACTAAAATAATACTAAAAGAAATTAAAGAAGACCTAAACAGGGAGGAACAACTAAGAAAAGAATGGTGAGAATGGTTGCACAACTCAAAGAATGTAATCAGTATCACTGAGTGCTACATGTGGAAACAATTGAGTTCATGTATGTCTTGCTGTGTATATTCTCAACAGTAACAACAAAATAAATAAAATTATATATGTATAAAAAGATCTAAATAAATGACATTCTGTGTTCATGGATTGGAAGGCTTAATGTAGTTAAGATGTCAGTACTCCCCAAAGCAATCTATAAATTGTATGCAATCCCTATCAAAATTCCAGCTGTCTTCTTTGAAGAAATGGAAAAGCCAACCCTCTAATTTATATGGAAGGGTGAAGGGGGAAAAAAAAAACCAAACCCACTGCTGTTGAGTCAATTCTGACTCATAGCGACCCTATAGGACAGTGTAGAACTGTCCCATAAGGTTTACAAGGGTATAAATCTTTACAGAAGCGAACTGCCATATGTTTCTCCTGTTGAGTGGCTGGTGGATTCAAACCGCTGACCTTTCAGTTAGCAACTGAGCACCTTAGCCACTGTGCCACCAGGGCTCTCATATGGAAGGGTTGTTAAGTGCTGTTGACTCGGTTCCAACTCATAGAGACCCTGTGTACAACAGAATGAAACACTGCCTGGTCCTGTGCCATCCTCACAATCATTGTTATGCTTGAAGGGACCCCAAACAGCTAAAGCAGTCTTAATAAAGCAGGAGGACTCACACTTTCTTATTTCAAAAGATAGTATAAAGCTACAGTGATCAAACATATAGACCAGTCAAAAAGAATTGAAAGTCCGGAAATCAACCTATACATCTATGGTAAGTTGATTTTTGACAAGGGTGTTAAGTCCATTCAATGGGGAAAGAAGAGTCTCTTTAATAAATGGTTCTGGGAAAACTGCATCTCTGCATGCAGAAGTATGAAGCAGGATCCATGCCTCACATCATATACAAAAACCAATTCAAAATGGATTGAGGACCTAAATGTGAGAACTAAAACCATAAAACTCTTAGAAGAAAACATAGGCGTATGGCTGTGGGACCTAGTTTTTCAGCAGTGTATTGATTACCAGATACGACACCAAAAGCACAAGCAGCAAAAGACAAAATAGATAAATGGGACTTCATAAAAAATAAGTATTTTGTTCATCAAATGACTTTACCAACAAAGTGAAGAGACAACCTGTAGATTGGGAGAAAATTTTTAGGAACGATATATCCGATCAGGGCCTAATATATAAAAAAAAATAAAAAACTGCAACTTCACAAAAAGGCAAAACATCAATAAATGGGCAGAAGACTTAGACATTTCACCAAAGTGGCCAGCAAGCACCTGAAAAGGTGCTCAGTGTCATTAGCCATTTTTTATTGTTATGTGCCCTCAAGTCGATTCTAACTCATAGCGACCCTATAGAACAGAGTAGAACTGCCTCATAGAGTTTGCAAGGAGTGGCTGGTGGATTTGAACTCTCGACCTTTTGGTTAGCAGCCTGAGCTCTTAACCACTTTGCCACCAGGGCTCCCATTAGCCTTAAAAAAAAAAAAAAAAACCTGTTGCCGTCGAGTTAATTTTGATTCACAGCGACCCTATAGGACGTAGTAGAATTGCCCCATAGGGTTTCCAAGGAGCAACTGGTGGATTCAAACTGCCAACATTTTGGTTAGCCGCCAGGCTCTTAACCATTATGCCACCAGGGCTTCCATTAGCCATTAAATTAGGAAGGTGCAAATGAAAACCACAATGAAATACCTCCTCTCCCCCATTAGAATGGCAATTGTCCAGAAAGAAAGGAAGGAAGGAAACTGGAAAAACAAGTGTCGTGGGGATATAGAGAGTATGGAACCTTCATCCATTGCTGGTGGGGATGCATAAGGGCACAGCAGCTGTGGAAAACATTTTGGCCATTCCTCAAAGAGCTGACCCAGCAAACCCAATCCTAGGAATATACCCAAAAGATTTGGGAAAAGGGATGCAAATAGAAACCTGTATATCACGGTTCATTGTAGCCCTTTTCACAAAAGCCAGAAGGTGGAGACAATGGAAATACCCATCAACAGATGAATGGATAAAGTGTGGTACGTACATACAATGGAATATTACCCAGCCATAAAGAGAAATAAAGTCCTGATACATGTGACAACATGGGTTAACCTTGAAAACATTAGGCTGAGTGAAGTCAGTCAGCCACAAAAGGACAAGTAGTGTATGGTCTCACTTATATGAATAGGCAGATAGAAAACAAAGCATTTTAGTGGTTACCCAGGCTAAGGGAGGGGAAAAAGAAGAATTAATGTTAATTCATGTTAATGGTGATGAAATAATGTAGAAAAGAATAGTGACAGTGGTTGCACAAAATGAAGAATGTAATCAACGTCACTGAATTATGTGTGTAAAAATTGTTGAATTGGTAAATGGTTTGGTACCACAATAAAAATAAATAATGATAGTGACATGTAAGGAAAAGATGATAGAGTAAAAAAAAAAAAAGCACATGAAAAAATGAAGTTGCCGATATATTTAGTATTAAAACAGGTTTTCATGCCTCAGTATACCCCTTGGATTTTGCTGTATGACAGATAAATATAATAAATTATAAAGGGGATCCTTGAATTATCAGGAAAATATTATACTTAGTGTACTTTCCCACTCTTTATCTAGAAATGCCTTTTCTACTTTGTCCATCTAGAGACTCCTGTACTCTTGTCAATACTGAAATCCATTACCACCTATTCACTGAAGCCAGAGACCCAATTAGATTGCGTCATTGTTTTTCCTGAAATGTATCTTTAAAGTGTCTATTTTCTTGTAGTTATTTTCTGTTGCAACTGTTTGTTACTGTATATTTGCCATCTTATACTTCAGAATGAGATTTCCCACTGAAGTTTTTATTTGTAATGGTTTAATACTTTATTGGTTTTTATTTTATGTTTATGTTTTCAGCATAAGAAATACTACATAAGACTTCTTTTGATAGAAAGGATGATTTCTGTCTGACCGTTTTTGAAGAGTTAATATGGAAATTTTGGATGCTCAGCTTTATGGCTTCGTACTTAGTAATTACAAATTCAGCACCAATTACTTTCTGAACCAAAGGAGCAATTAAATACCAGAAAGCATAAAGTGGTTATAGGGGTATTATTATCTAATATTTGAGAGCTTACTGTGCACCAATGTAGTGTATAGGCTTTTATTTGTATTTTAATTAAACATTCACGACAGCTGCTGAGAATGGTGCACGTATGTGATTTTACAAATGGGGAACCAAATCAAAGAGAGGTGAAGTTTCTTGTCTTACGCAAAGTCACAGATCTATAGTCTTAACTAAGAAGAGGGCCTGAACTACAGACATGGAGGTTCTCCGTTCAGGATTCCTTAACTAGAACAATTTATGTAAATTTTTAGAGAATTAATAGTCAATTTTTTTTTTTTTTAAAGGGTTTGTGAAACAGGATCTAACAATCCACCTGTCTGTGGTAATCGACAAAGGAATTGTGAATATTTTGTTGATAGCCTTTTTGAGGAAGCTGAGAAGGTTGGTGCCAAATGCTTGTCACCCACTGAAAAGAAGAGACAGGTAAATGCTCACTACTTCTTTCTCAAAGTAAGGACTTCTTAGAGGGTCCGTGAGGTCAAAATTATTTTCATAATAATAGTAAGATATTATTTGCCTTTTTCACCATGTTTACCTTGCCCCAATGTTGCAAAAGCAATGATGGGTAAAACCACTGATGCCTTTGCAGGAATCAGGTCAGTGACACTACATTGTACTGGTAGTTATTGTATTCTTTGTTGCCTTAGACTTGCTGTTTATTTATTTATTTTTAAAGCTAATTTCGATTAAGAATGTTCTTGATGAAGCAGTAAAAATTAATTTCATTAAATCGCAACCCTTGAAAAATACACACTTCATTAATATTTTGTGTGTTAAAATGTGAAGTACACATAAAACACTTCTGCATTATAAAGCATCCCCACCACCCATGTGTTTCATAGTAGAACTGTGCACCATAGGGTTTTTGATGGCTGTGGTCTTTCAGAAGTAGATTGCTAGGCCTTTCTTTAGAGAAATACCTCTTTGGGTGAATTTGAACCACCAACCTGTTGGTTAGTAGCTCAGTGTTTAACCTTTTGCACTGCCCAGGGACTTCTCATTAGCCAGTAACCCGTTGCCATCAAGTCCATTCCGACTCATAGCGACCCTATAGGACAGAGTAGAACTGCTCCGTAGGGTTTCTTAGGAGCGACTAGTGGATTCAAACTACCGACCTTTTGGTTAGCGGCCAAGCTTTTAACCACTGTGCAGCCAGGGCTCCTATTAGCCATTAGGGAAACACAAATCAAAACCACAGTGAGATTCCACTCTACCACCACTAGGATGTTTCTTGGATGGTTGAGATTAAAAAAAAAAAAAAAAAAACAACAGTCGTTGACTAGTATGTGGAGAAATTGCTACCTTCATGCATTGTCATTGGGAATGCAGAACGATACAACCATACAGCCACTGTGGAAAACAGTTCAGCAGGTCCTCAAATACTTAAACATGGAACTGCCATATGACCCAGCAATTCCTCTGCTAGCTGTATACTCAAGTGACTTGAAAGCAGCAGCTCTAACAGACACATGTACACCACTCTTCTTTGTAGTACTATCCATAGTAGCAAAAAGGTGGAAACAACTAAGTGACCATCAGCAGATAAACAAAATGTGGAAAATGCGTACAATATTACTCAGCCATAAAGAGAAATGAAGTCCTGATAAATGCAACAACATGGATGAACCTTGAAAACGTTAGGTTGACTGAAGTCAGTCAGTCACAAAAGTACAAATATTTTACGATCTCACTCACGTGGAATATCTAGAATTGGCACATGTATAGAGATCAGAGGTTATCAGTAGTGGCTTTTTTTTTTTTTACTGGGGCAGGAGCAAGGGGGAAAGGCACGGTCACTGTTCAGGAGGCATTAAGTGTTCGTTTATGGTGGTAGGAAATTTAGCAATGAATACAGGTGATGTTTGCACAGCGTGATTAATCAATTCCCTGAATTGTACACATAGAAAATGTTCATTTTGCAGATGTTATGTTACATGTATTTTTCCCACAACTTAAAAAGAAAATCGTACATGGGTAAAAGAGCCAAGAAGTCAGATATATTAAAGGATTTTAATGTAACAAGTATGAGAAGTTCATGGTAAGTTTCAGATCCCACATTCAGTTTCTCAGCTAACCTTTGCAAAACTACGACTTGTTAAATTTTGGTATGGATCAAAGATGGATATACATAATTGTCTGAAAAAGCTATTAAAACACTACTTCTTTTTATCTATAAAAGAAAAACCCCAATGCCATCTACATATAGGAGGCTTGATTTTCTTGATATATGTCAACTAAAACAAAACTAAAAACAGTAGCATCTTTGAGAATCCAATTGTCATTAAATGAATTTGCAAAAAATGTAAAAGAATATACTTTTCCCGTTTTTAAAAACAACAAAATTATTTTTTGTAAAAAAAACAAAGTTATGTGTACATGGAATTGATTTATTGTTGATTTTAAATAAATTAATAAATATTTTTTATGTTTATCTTGTATCCTGTTACTTTGCCAAAATCTTTTGCCTTATTGCTCTGGCTAGGACCTCCAGCACAATGTTGAATAAGAGTGGTGATAAAGGGCACTTTTGTCTGGTTCGCCTTTTCAAGGGAAATGCTTTCAGACTCTCCATTTATAATGATGTTGGCTTTGTATAAATGCCCTTTATTATGTGGAGGAATTTCCTTTCTATTCCTATTTTGCTGAGAGTTTTTATCAGGAATGAGTACTGGACTTTGTTAAATGCCTTTTCTGCATCAGTTGATAAAATCATGTGGTTCTTATCTTTTGTTTCATTCATGTGATGGATTGCATTGATTATTTTTCTAATGTTGACCCATCTCTGCATACCTGGTGTGAATCCCAGTTGGTCATGGTGAGTTATTGTTTTGATACATTGTTGAATTCTATTGGCTAGAATTTTGTTGAGGATTTTTGCATCTATATTCGTGAAGGATATTGGTCTGTAGTTTTCTTTTTTTGTAGCATTTTCACCTGGTTTTGTTATTAGGGTTATGCTGGCTTTATAGAATGAGTTCAGGAGTATTCCATCCTTTTCTGTGCTCTGAAATATCTTTAGTAGTAGTGGTGTTAACTCTTCTCTGAAAGCTTGGTAGAGTTCTCCAATGAAGCCATCAGGGCCAGGGCTTTTTTTGTTGGGATTTTTGGTTTTTTTTTTTTTTAACCTCTTCAATCTCTTCATTTGTTATAGGTTTGTAACTCAGTTTGTGTTAGTTTAGATAGGCAGTGTGCTTCTAGAAATTTGTCCATTTCCTCTAGGTTTTCAAATTTGTTTGAGTACAATTTTTCATAGTATTCTGTTAATGATTCTTTTAAATTCAGTTGAATCTGTTGTGATATTACTCATCTCATTTCTTATTCAGGTTATTTGCTTCCTCTCCTGTTTTTGTTTTGTCTGTCTGGCCAGTGGTTGATTGGTTTTATCTTTTCAAAGAACCAGCTTTTGGTCTTGTTGACACTTTCAGTTGTTTTTCTATTCTGTATTTTATTTCTGCTCTAATTTTTATTATTTCCTTTCTTCTGGTGCCGGAGGGCTCCTTTTGCCATTCTCTTTCTATTTGTTAGAGTTGTAGGGTTAATGTTTTGATTTTGGCCCTTTGTTCTTTTTGGTTGTGTGCATTTGTTGCTATAAATTGATGTCTGAGAACTGCTTTTGCTGTGTCCCAGAGGTTCTGGTATGATGTGTTTTCATTCTCAATTGATTCTGTGAATTTCCTTATTCTGTCCTTGATTTCTCCTATAATCCAGTAGTTTTTGAGCAAGGTGTTATTCAGTTTCCATGTATTTGATTTTTTTTTCCTTTTTCTGTTATTGATTTCTACTTTTATGGCTTTATGGTCAGAAAAGATGCTTTGTAGTATTTTGATGTTTTGGATTCTGTTAAGGATTGCTTTGTGGCCTAATATGTGGTCTATTCTGGAGAATGTTCCATGTGCGTTAGAAAAGAAAGTATACTTGGAGGCTGTTGGATGGACTGTTCTGTGTATGTCTATGAGATCAAGTCAATTAATTGTGGCATTTAGATTTTCTGTATCTTTATTGAGCTTCTTTCTAGATGTTCTGTCCTTCACTGAAAGCGGTGTGTTCAAGTCTACTAGTTGTTGTGGAGCTGTTTCTCTTTTCAATGCTGTTAGAGTTTGTTTTCTGTATTTTGGAGCCCTATTGTTGAATGTGTAAATACTTGTTATGGTTATGTCCTTCTGGTGTATTGACCCTTTAATCATTATCCTTTGTGGTGGATTTTGCTTTAAAGTCTATTTTGTAAGGGATTAATATTGCCACACCTGCTCTTTTTTGATTGTTGTATGCTCGATGTATTTTTTTCTGTCCTTTGAGTTTTTGTTGGTGTGAGTCTAAGGTGTGTCTGTTGTAGGCAGTATATAGACTGATCATGTTTTTTTTTAATCCGTTCTGCCACTCTCTGTCTCTTTATTGGTGCATTTAGGCCATTTACATTCAGTGTAAGTATTGATAGGTATGAGTTTAGTGCTGTCATTTTGATGTTTTTTTTGGTGTGTTGTTGATTCTGTTCCACTTAATTTTCTGTGCTGAGTTGTTTTTCTTTATGTATTTTAATCTTTTTTCTTAGTTGTTGATTTTGTATTTGCTGAATTTTTTTTATGTTTTTCTTTTTTATTTTGGTGTTGCAGTTTTGTTCGTTTCCTTTGTGGGTACCTTAAAATTTACCTGTATTTTTCTAAGTTTAAAAAAAAAAAGTTTAAACCAGTCATTTATTTCTTGATATCATCTTAATTTCCTCTCCATATGAAAGTTCTATGACTACAGTATTTAGTCCCTTTTTATTTTAACGTTGTCATCTTTTACATATTGATGTCTCTCCCTATTTTCAGTGTTTTAGCTTTGACTTATTTTTGTGACTTCCCTATCTGGGTTGATACCTAGTTGTTCTGTCCTGTGGTCTCATCTTGAGTTGTTATCTGATATTATTGATTCTTTAGCCAGAGGACTCCCTTTAGTATTTCTTGTAATCTTGGTTTGGTTTTTACAAATTCCCTGAACTTCTGTTTATCTGGAAATGTCCTAATTTCACCTTCATATTTGGGAGAGAGTTTTGCCAGATAAATAATTCTTGGTTGGCAATTTTTTTCCTTCAAGGCTTTGTGTATGTCATCCCATTGCTTTCTTGCCTGCATGGTTTCTGCTGAGTAGTCAGAGTTTAGTCTTATTGACTGTGCTTTGTAGGTGACGTTTTGTTTTGGCAAGTTTGATTATAGTACGTCTTGGTGACTGTCTTTTGGGAACTACCCTGTGTGGGGTTCAGTGAGCTTCTTGCATAGATATCTTTTCATCTTTCATGGTATCAGGAAAGTTTTCTGCCGACAAATCTTCAGCAGTTCTCTCAGTATTGTCATCGCCCCCTGTTCTGGTACTCCAGTCACTCATAGCTTGTTCCTCTTGATAGAGTCCCACATAATTCTTAGGGTTTCTTCATTTTTTTTTTAATCCTTTTATCTGATTTTTCTCAAATAAATTAGTGTCAAGTGTTTTATCCTCAGTCTCACAAATTCTGACTTCCATTGCCTCAGTTCTGTTCCTTTGACTTTCTCTTGCATTGTTTAATTCTGAAATTTTATCGTTAATCTTTTGGATTTCTATTTGCATCTCTTATGGATTCTAGCAGCCTGTTAAAGTTGTCCTTTTGCTCTTGTATTAAAAAAACCCATTACAGTCGAGTCAGTTTTGACTCATAGCAACCCTGTAGGGCAGGGTAGAACTGCCCCATATGGTTTCCAAGGAGCATCTGGTGGATTCACGCTACCGACATTTGGTTAATGGCTGAAGTCGACCACTGCACCACCAGGGCTCTTGTATAACCTTCCCAAATTCCTCTATTGCTTTGTCTGCATTTTACCTGATCTCCTTCCTGATCTCTTGAAGACCTCTGTATGGTAATCTTTTGAATTCTACCCCCAGTAATTCTAAGATCTTCTTTTCCTCCAGGAGGTTTCCTGGTTCTTTGGTTTGGTTGCTTGCTGGAGCCATCATGGTCTGCCTCTTTTCGTGTTTTGATATTGACTGTTGTCTCTGAGTCATCAATAAATTATTTATTTTATGTCTGCTTAATGTGTCTGAACCTCTTGTTTTGTTTTGATATGCCCAGATAGGCTGGTCATGTGAGCTACTTTGATTATTGGCATCTTTGAAGCTCTCACGTCCTGTCACCAGGTGGTTAGAGCTGCTACTAGGTATGTGAGCCCAGGAGTACATTTACTTTTCCTGTGTGGATTCAGCTTAGGTGTCCAGGTCATTGTTCACTGATTGTGCAGTGCAGGCTGTCACCTACAGTCCTAGACGAGTAGGGACACGTAGGGGTGATTGGAGTAGGGGTGATTGGCTGCAGTAGGGAATTATGTGCTGATCAAGGTAGGGGGCTGACTGCCACCCCTGAATGCATGGGTGGAAGGCGTGTCCCTGTTCCCTAGAGCGCGTAGATGGGTGGGTTTTGTAGCCGGACTTAGGGCACCCAGTGCTGTTGGCTGTGAGAACTGGGAAGCACCACTTATTCTTAGACGCCTGTGGTGGATGGCTAGGTGGAGTGGGTGGATCCACCAGTCCTCAGGCCCCTGATGTGGGTAGGTGAGGACCCTGCCTAATGGGCAGGGCAATGTCAGATGTCATGAATCTGCCATTTTCCCTTAGCTGTTGCAGTTAAAAATAGGCTTCAGTATATACCGTCTTGTACTATGGTAATGAGGGCCTATGCTGTTGAAGAGGGCCCACATAGGTCTAGGCAGGGGTGAAAGGCATTGGAAGTCTGTGGATGTGTTAATGCCAGTGACTAGGCAAAAGGGCAGTGCCTGCCCTGAGTTTCCTGCTTAGAGGAGCTAGCATTTTTTTCCTGTTTGGTTCATTTGTTTATTTGTTCCCTCCCAAAGCCCTGAGACTGGCTCAGGCGTGAAGGGTCCCACTTCCCAGTGTATGACCGATGCAGTTGCTGAATGCTGAATGCTGCAAAGTGGGGAGGAGGCAGTTGAGAGGGAGAGAGGCACTTCCCAGAGGGGGAAGGGTTATTTTCATCCCACACAGTAGGTTAGACGCATCTTCCCCCTGGCTCCAGAGGCTTGTGCAGACTCTCTTCTGCTCGGTTTCTCCTGCTGTGGAAAACACATCCCAAGCACTACTGCTTGCCTCATCCCACATGCGCCAGCTGATCCAGCCTGCAGGGCACCAGCCAGGTCAGGTCTGGCACTTCCTTTCTGCTTCTGAACTGTCTTTCCCTCCCCCTACCATTCAGTCTGACCCCTCAACTTTGTCTTTGGTGTTCAGGACTCCTAGATTATCATATATAATTGATTAACTTATTTTGGGGGGGTCTTTGTTTTAAGAGGGACCACAGGAAGCATCTGACTATTCTGACATCATGGCCCCGCCTCCTCTAATAAATATATTTTAAAGTATGCAGTTTAAATTTCTAATATAGTAAATATTGATGGGTATAACCCACATAAATAAGCTCTTTAGGTTTGTGGGACAAAGAACTTGATTGGACCTTTTGTCTCTGGTTCCTGAAATAACTGGTGGAATCTGCCAGCAGTCAAGGTGCGTTTGTTTTGTAAAATAGCCAGGCAACACCTAAATGTGTACAAATGAGTGGGAACCCCCAGCCTCACACCTAGCAACAAACCTCAGGAAGGGAGAGAGTGTGATGCATATACACTAATTCATTAGATTCTGACTGTGCATTGAGACCCCTGTCATGACCATGCATTCGTGTAAAAACCCTGAATGAGAAGCAGTTGGGCTTCTTGGATTGGCAAGAACATCCATGCATGGGAGAGGGTGGCACATCCCTGTGGACAATGACGGCCTAATGCCTGGACTTCTCTTGGACCAAGTCTGATATGTCCCTTCATTTGTATCCTTTCTGGTTATAATAAATGGGCAACTATAAGTATAGGTAATAGTCTCTGTGAATTTTGTGAGCTATTCTATAGAATTAACGAACCTACAAGAGGCGGTAAGACTCTGATTTAGCTTGGGATGGCTGCTTCAGAGGAGGGCTGTGCAGGTGCTTTTAAGGACAGAGGCTTTACTTGTGAAGACCCAGCTCTGGGTGGCTGGTGCTTAGGGAAAGGCTGTACAGGCAGTCACTTTGTGAAGACCCAGCTCTGGGTGGCTGGGTGACAGAGAAAGGCTGCACTGGCAGTTGATAATGAAGGATAGAGTCCTTCTAACGTGTATGTTTCGACTTGTCCCAGGGTGGCCAGGGATGAGGTAACTTTTCCCCAAACAACCAGGGAAGAAGAAGTGCCCCTTCGATGGCTGGCAGCAAGGACAGGACCAGTGGAAAGGCGAAGTCTGGATGCATTTCCAGCTGGGAATTGGATTTGTGCTGATCCTTACAACACAGCAATAAAAGTGGGATTAGCCCACCATGCCCCTTGCTTATTAGTGCAGGGTTCTGAATAAGTTTTGAGAGTATAAATTTGAGAACTGCTGTTCTACTCAGTTATGTTGTAAACAAATCTGTTCTTTGAAGCAATATTAAGTTGGATGTAACTTAAATACTCAGCCATAAATTAATGTTTAAACTATCATCTATCAATTTGACGGACTACTACATAATCATTAAAAATTGTGATTGTAAAGATTAAGTCGTAATATGGAAAAATATCTGTTAAGAAAATAACATCACAAAAGCATTTTGATTCCAGCTGTACCTTTTTAAAATGCATTTAAAAAGTCTAAAAGTAAACAGAGTAAGGTATTGATTAACATTTTGACAGTTAATTAAAAATCCCATCTAGGAATTGTGATTGGAAGCCTAGAATTGGCGAAATGTTTACCTTTACTTTATTTTACATCAGTACTCTTAGATTTTTTTTATCAATGAAGGAAAATAAAAGTGGAGAGCAGCTTTTGTTTTTTTATTTTTAATCATTTTGCACTCTAATCTTTATTAAATATATATTACTTTTATAATGGAAAGAAAAAGTATTTAAAAAATCCTTTCTACTTAACACTTTTCAAGACTCTTTGTGGCCATACATTTTTTTGTTATTTACTTTTCCTCCAATGTCTAACTTCCTACTTGCTGTCTGACCAATTTTCTCATCTTGTGTTTATTCTGTCTTATTTAACAGACGGGTACATCTCTATTTCTAAACTGAACAATTGCAGGTGATTGTGATTTATATCCTCAGTTAAGAATCACTGATCTAGGCTTAATGGTCTGACTGAGACTAGAAGGACCCCAGTGGTCATGGCCCCCAGACCTTCTGTTGGCCCAGGACAGGAACCATTCCCGAAGCCAACTCTTCAGACATGCATTGGACTGGACAATGGGTTGGAGAGGAATGCTGGTGAGGAGTGAGCTTCTTGGATCATATGGACACTTGAGACTATGTTGGTATCTCCTGCCTGGAGGGGAAATGAGAGGGTGGAAGGGGTTAGAAGCTAGTGAAATGGACACGAAAAGAGAGAGTGGAGGGAGAGAGCGGGCTGTCTCATTAGGGGTAGAGTAATTGGGAATGTGTAGCAAGGTGTATATGGGTTTTTGTGTGAGAGACTGACTTGATTTGTAAACTTTCACTTAAAGCACAATAAAAATTATTAAAAAAAAGAATCACTGATCTAGATTTTACAAATTATTTTAAAAAAATAGTAATGAGGCCATCCTTACCCTTGAGACTCTTAATATATGGCACTTATTTTTAAACATGTGTCCCCAGTAAATCTCAGAGACTTACAACAATAATGGTTTATTTTTCTTACATATTATGTGTTGGTAGCAGCAGGTTGACTGGCCTGTGCCTAGCCCTACTTGACTCTTCTCCACGTGACTTTGTCATTCTAGGATCCAAACTGAAGGAGCAGTTCTTCTTTGGGACATGCCATTCTTACAGCAGAAGGGAAAGAGAAAGAGAGCTGGTAGAAACATGCAGAACTCTTAAGAGACTCTTATATATCCTAGTTGTTCGCATGTCATGTGAACAGTTCCAAACCATGTCACATGGAAGCCCAACTTCAATGGCATAAGAATGTATGAATGTATACTCCCACCAGAGGTAGCACAATAATGTAGTCTACTGAAAAGTGTGGGCTATTTTTGGGTTATGAAAGTAATAAATGCACTTGTTAAAAAATTCTTAGTGGTAATAGTTGAACAACATGATACTTAACATACTTAATGTCACTGAGCTGTACATGTGAACATTGTTGAAATGGCAAATGTTTTCTTACTGTATACTTACCACGATAACAAATATGTATGTTGCTGCTGTTGTCAGGTGCCATCGAGTCAGTTCCGACTCATAGCAACCCTATAGGACAGATTAGAACTGCCCCGTAGGGTTTCCAGGGGAGTGGCTGGTGGATTTGAACTGTCAACCTTTTGTTTAGCAGCTGAGCTCTTAACTGCTATGCCACCAGGGCTCCCCAAGTGTGTATGTGTGTGTTTGTGTTTGTGCGTGTGTATATGTAATATATATAGATAATTTTTTGATAATGCAGAGGTATATGTAATGAAAAGTAAATCTCCCCATCCCAGACCACTAATCCCTTTCCCCGGGGATAACTACTATTAACAGTTTTTGAGTATCTTTCCAGAAATTTTCTGTGCTTATTCAAACATGTATGAATAGAGGCATCATTAAAAATACACATCTTTGCACATCTGTACACACACACCCAAAGGAATCATGTATTTTTTCACTAACAGTATGTGGTGCAATGGTTCGCTTTTGTGTGGCCTTCCTCACCATGGTCTTGTAAATCCCACCCAAGTGATTGGGTGGGACTGTGCAAATAAGGTAATTATGGCCCACCAAGGAGATCAATCGGTCATTTTTGCCATTTGCTAGGCTTAAAAAGAGAGCCAATTCCAGAGCAGAGAGAGGATCTCACTACTGCCAAGGAAGAAGAACCAAGAATGGACTGCATCCTTTGAACTTGGGATCTCTGTGCGGAGAAGTTCCTGGAACTAGGACACCAAGAGAGAGCTGTAACACTGAAGACAACAAAAAGCAGTGGCAGAGAAACGGCAGCATGAGCGACCAGAAGAAGACAGCATAGTGGGCCTCCAGGCCCATGGAGCGAAAAGGCTGAGGGCCTTCGGGCTGAGGCTTACTGGCAGAGTAGCATGCCTCTGGGCACTTGTTGGCAGAGCTAAAAGAGCTTCGTAACACTTGCCCACGTAGGGCAGAGGCTGAGGGGCCAGAGAGAGATGTGCCTGCAGGCACGGCTGAGAAAAGGCTGTCCTGATGGAAGAACTGTTTCCTGAACATTGGTGAACCTGAATCGTAAACTGTTACTTCCCTAATAAATCCCATAATTGTGTGTATTGTCTGTGAGTTCTTTGTGGCCATTGCAAAGAATCACTGAACCCAGCAGAGAAGTAGAGAGTGCTGTGAGAGGGATGGTTGATGTCAGAATCAACAAAGATGGTGGAGCTGGGAGTTTCATAGGAATCAGCCTTGGGCTGTTGATCTTTTTTTTTTTTTTTAAGTAATTTTTATTGTGCTTTAAGTGAAAGTTTACAAATCAATTCAGTGTTTCACATACAAACTTATATACCTCTTACTACATACTCCCATTTACTCTCCCCCAGTGAGTCAGCCTGCTCCCTCCTTCCAGTCTCTCCTTTCGTGACCATTTTGCCAGTTTCTAACCCCCTCTACCCTCCCATCTCCCCTCCAGACTAGAGATGCCAACATAGTCTCAAGTGTCCACATGGTGCAAGTAGCTCACTCCTTATCAGCATCTCTCTCCAACCCATTGTCCAGTCCAATCCATGTCTGATGAGTTGGCTTCAGGAATGGTTCCTGTCCTGGGCCAACAGAAGGTTTGGGGACCCTGACCACTGGGGTCCTTCTAGTCTCAGTCAGACCATTAAGTCTCGTCTTTTTATGAGAATTTGGGATCTGCATCCCACTGTTCTCTTGCTCCCTCAGGGGTTCTCTGTTGCGTTCCCTGTCAGGGCAGTCATCGGTTATGGCTGGGCACCATCTGGTTCTTCTGGTCTCAGGACGATGTAGCCTCTAGTTCATGTAGCCCTTTCTGTCTCTTGGGGTCATAATTACCTTGTGAGCTTGGTGTTCTTCATTCTCCTTTGATCTAGGTGGGTTGAGACTCATTGATGCATCTTAGATGGCGGCTTGCTAGCGTTTGAGACCCCAGACGCCACACTTCAAAGTGGGATGCAGAATGTTTTCTTAATAGATTTTATTTTTGCCAGTTGACTTAGCTATCCCTTGTTGGGCTGTTGATCTTAATTCTCCTTCCCCCCTGTGAAGTTAGAGGAGATCAGATCCTGCCGCCATGCCATTTTTACATGGTATCTTTTTTTTAAAATAACATTTTGTTGTGTTTTTGGTGAAAGTTTACACAGTAAATTAGGTCCCCGTTTGACAATTTCTATTCAAATTTATCAGTGACATTAGTTACATTTTTCACAGTGTGTCAACATTTTCAGTTGGGTTCTGGTTGTTTTGGTTTCTGGTACTCTAGTTTCCCCTTCTCATCTTTGCTTTAGAGTGAATGTTGACCTGTTGATCTTGTATGGATAGTTTTTTTTTTTTTTTTTTTGTATTTGTGGTGGAAGTTTACATAGCAAAATTAGGTTCTCATTTATCAATTTCTATAAATATTGTCCAGTGACATTGGTTACATTTTTCATAATATATCATCATTCTCTTTCTTTCCATTCTAGTTATTCTGTTTCCCTTAATCTAGCTTCCTGTCCCCTCTTACGTTCTTATATGGCCTAGGGAAAATGTTCACCATTTGGTTTCATTTAGATGATTATTTAGAGGAGCACAGTACTCACGGGTAATGTTTTGTATTTTATGAGCCAGTCTGTCTTTTGGCTGAAAAGTGACCTCTGGGAGTGGTTTGAGTTCCAGGTTTAACGGGTATCCCAGGGCAATAATCTACTCGTCCCGTAAGTCTGGCTTTTTCTTTTATTTTTTATTAAGGAATATGACTTACGGTCAGTAGTGGTAGCCAGGCACCATCTAGTTCTGGTCTTAAGGTAGGTGAGGCTGTTGTTTGTGTAAACTATTAGTTCTATAGACAATTTTCTTCTTTGAATCTTTGGTTTCCTTCTTTCTTTGTCACTCTGGGCAAGTGGAGACCAATAGTTTTATCTTAGATGGCTACTTGCAAGCGTTTAAGACTCTGGATGCTACTCACCAAACTAGGATGTAGAACATTGTCTTAATGGACTATATTGTGCCTCTTGACCAAGTTGCTCCATGAGACTATGGTTCTAAGCCCTCAAACCCAGTAAACCAATCCCGTGAGGTGTTTGGTTTTGTCTAGTAAGTGTCCATAACTGTGCCCTCTATGTGCTTTATTTTATATTTGAAACTACATGCAGCATACATAAACATGTATATACGTATGCCAACAGTTACACACATACCACGCGCTTCCATATATTCATATGTGTCTTCCCACCGACAGTATCTTGAAGCTGTTTGCATTTGATCGCGAAGATAGGTATAACCTTTTTTAGTTACAGAATGTTATATTTCATTGAATTGGCTCTATCATACTTTATTTCAATTTTTTTTTTTTTTCTATTATACCTTACTTTGCCTTTCATGGTCAGTTCTTCCCTTGTGTTCTGTGTAATTTACTCATTGTTTACAAAATAGTTTTGTTTTTTTCTTTTTAGAGTTCTACTAGGTCCCATTTTACCCATTCCTGTTGTTTGGTCATATAATGTAATGGTTGAGAGTGTGAATTCTGGGACCGCATTCCATGAGCTTAAGTCCACACCTCATCCCTTACAAAGTTTGTGACTTGGGATGATTTAGTAAACCTTCTGTGTTTCTATTTCCCCATCTATAAAATAATTACCTACCTTATACAGATATTAGAAGTAAGTAAGTTTACATAGGGCAAGTCCTTTAAACAGTATCTAGCATTTTTTAGCACATAATAGGAGGGATTAGTCCCTGGAGAAGGGCATCATGCTTGGTAAAGTAGAGGGTCAGCGAAAAAGAGGAAGACCCTTTATAAGATGGATTGACACAGTGGCTGCAGTAGTGGGTTCAAGCATAACAATTGTGAGGATGGTATAGGAGCAGGCAGCGTTTTGTTCTGTTGTGCATGGGTTGCTGTGAGATGCAACCAGCTTGACAGCACCTAACAACAACAAGCACATACTAAGATATATGTAACATATATGTATATCATCATGATAATAGCGTTATGTGTAGTTACATATATGCTAATAATATATGCTATTATTATGATGCTTTTTGCTAGCATCTTAAAGTAGTGTCTGTTATATTAGGCACTCAATAAATATATGTGGAATGAATAAACAAATGTTAGAGACAGTGAATGGGGCTCTAAGAGCTTAATATCTTCTTATACAATTTTTCAGTCAATCCTGCTGTGTTCAGCCTGAAGCCTTCTGCTGTATTCCTAAGCCTTTCTACGTTTCTACAGTGATTTGCCTTGCTACTCTGGTTGAATGAATAAGTAAATGTGGTTCTTACAGTGTGAGCAATAAGACATTGATAGATGCGATATTGATAACAGCCTCGTACTGATATTTTATTCTTGAAGGAGTAGCCGTTAATTAATTGGTTGTAGTCCACTTCCATTGTTCTCTCCCTCACCCCCGAGTATGTTATTCTTATCCTTTCAAATCATTTCAAACGAACTCCCTTTCTAACTGTTGGGAAATCTGTTCTGAACAGAGGGCTTTATCTCAGGTGTCCTCTGAGATGGCACAGAATGTTTCCAAGTGAGTTCCTTTAAAAAATATTGTTAATGAATTATTTTAAAATATTAACACATGATGAACCGTATCATATACATTATTTTTTACATTTAAGGGTTGCTCTTAATAATGCATAAAATATATAGCGAGAAATTTTAAAATACTTTTAATCTACTGCCTCATATTACATTACAATGATGTATTTGTTCCTTGCTGCTTTGCAGGTAGATGTAAGTATAAAATTATGGAAAAATGGATTCACAGTCAATGATGATTTCAGAAGTTATTCTGATGGTGCAAGTCAGCAGTTTCTGAACTCCATCAAAAAGGGGTAAGTAATCTGTGTAAATAGAAGCATATTTTACACATGTTTCATATGGAAAAATCTTTTTTAATGTTGTTCATAGATTCCCACACATTCACAGATAATACTTCTTTTTAAATTTACATTATCATAAGATAGGTTTTTTCAAAAGAGCCACAGCTATAATTTTGAAGACAGTTTAGGAACTTGTGTTCCTGTCAGCCAAAATTTTAAACTAATTCACTTTGCCAAGTACTCTAAAATCAAAGTTTAATTTCGTATTTATGTTATTTAATATTAGGGGTTGGGGTGAGGTGCTATAGTACACATTCTACCTTGTTTAAGTTTTTGCCAAGGCTGTGTTACTTTGGAGCCTGGTGGCTCAGTGGTTGTGAGCTACGGGTGCTAACCAAAAGGTCAGCAGTTTGAATCCACCAGCCACTCTTTGGAAACTGTATGGGGCAGTTCTCCTCTGTCCTATAGGGTTGCTGTGAGTCAGAATTGACTTATCGGCAGCAGGTGAATATTAATATTTAAACATCTTTAGAGTCTTTGAATCCAGTGATAGTCAGTGTCCTATAATGTTTATTATATCTTTATGATTCTAAGAGTTATATATGCTTTGTCTAGGAAATTTTAAAAATATATTAAGAAGAACTTGAAAAATCACCTCTAATTTCCCCACCCAGAAGTAACTACTGTTAATATTTTGGTGAATCTTATTCTGGCATTTTCTGTTCTTGGATTCATGTGTATTATGCATATGTTTATTTTTTTAAACAAATTTGAATTTACCATGAGATATTTGAATGGATCTGCCTACTAATATCTTATCATAATGATGACCCATAATTTGTATATACCATTTGTTATTATGGGCAATTTAGGTTATTTCTAATTACAAAAAAAAAAAAAAACCTGAATCTATATTTGAAGCTGAAGAAAATTAAAACAAGTGCATGAGAGCCAAAGTATGACTTTGAGTATATCCCACCTGAATTTAGAACTATTTCAAGAATGGGTTTGGCACACTGAACACTAATGACTTGTCTTGGATTGAATTGTGTCCCCCCAAAAATATGTGTCAACTTGGTTAGGCCATGATTTCCAGTATTGTGTGGATGTTCTGCATTTTGTGATTGTCATTTTGTGTTGAGAGGATTAGGGTGGGATTGTAACACCACCCTTACTCAGGTCACCCCCCTGATCTAAGGTAAAGGGAGTTTCCCTGGGGTGTGGCCTGTACCACCTTTTATCTCTCAAGAGATGAAAGGGATCCACGCAGAGAGTTGAGGACCTCATACCACCAAGAAAGCAGCACCCAGAGCAGGGTGTGTCGTTTGGATCCAGGGTCCCTGTGCCTGAGAAGCTCCTCAACAAGGACCTTCCTCCAGAGCTGATAGAGAGGGAAAAAGCCTTCCCTTGGAGTTGACGCCATGAATTTGGACTTTCAGCCTACTTTACTGTGAGAAAATCAATTTCTCTTTGTTAAAGTCACCCTCTTGTGGTATTTCTGTTATAGCAGCATAGCAGCACTAGATGACTAACACATGACTGAAGACCAGGCAAGTTGTGGGATGATATCAAGGACATCATACATGAAAAAAGAAAAAGGTCATGAAAAAGACAGGAAAGAAAGAAAGGACCAAAATGAATGTCAGAAGAAACTCTGCGACTTGTACATAGAGTAGCTAAAATGAATGGAAGAAACAATGGAGTAAAGCTGAACAGAAGATTTCAAAGGGTGGCTCAAGAAGACAGTAAAGTATTATAATGAAACGTACAAAGACCTGGAGTTAGAAAACCAAAAGGGAAGACCATGCTCGGCATTTCTCAAGCAGAGAGAACTGAAGGAAAAATTCAAGCCTCAAGTTGTAATATTGAAGGATTCTATGGGCAAAATATTGAACTACACAGGGAGCATCAAAAGATGATTGAAGGAATACACAGAGTCACTGTACCAAAAAGAATTGGTCAACGTTCAGCTATTTTGGGAGGTAGCATGATCAAGATCCAGCAGTACTGAAGGAAGAAGCCCAAGCTGCACTGAAGGCATTGGCAAAAGACCAGTCTTCAGGAATTGGCAGAATACCAATTGAGATGTTTCAACAAACAGATGCAACACTGGAAGCACTCAAGAAATTCGGAAGACGGCTACCTGGCCAACTGGCTGGAAGAAATCCAGATTTCTGCTCATTCCAAGGAAAAGTGATCCAACAGAATGTGAAAATTATTGAACAATAACATTAATATCATGTGCAAGTAAAATTTTGCTGACCATAATTCAAAAATGGTTGCAACAGTCCATCGACAAGGAACTGCCGGAAGTTCTAACTGGATTCAGAAGAGGATGTGGAACGATCAGTATCATTGCTGATGTCAGATGATCTTGGCTGAAATCAGAGAATACCAGAAAAATGTTTACCTGTGTTTTATTGACTACACAAAGGCATTCAACTGTGTGGATCATAACAAATTATGGATAAAATTTTGAAGAATGGGGATCACAGAATACTAAGCCGTGCCCGCAAGGAACCTGTACATAGACCAGGTGGCATTCGTTCAAACAGAAAAAGGAGACACCACATGGTTTAAAATCAGGAAAGGTGTGTGTCAGGGTTGTATCATACTTACTCAATCTGTATGCTGAGCAAACAAACCAAGAAGCTGGACTGTACAAGAGGAACACAGCATCAGGATTGGAGAAAGACTCATTAACAACCTGTGATACGCAGATGGCACAACCTTACTTGTTGAAAGCGAAGAGGACTCAAAGAACTTAACTGATGAAGGTCAAAGACTACAGCCTTCAGTATTGCTTATACCTCACCATAAAACAAAACTCACAACTGGACCAATAAGCAACATCATGATAAACAAAGAAAATGTTGAAGCTGTCAAGGGTTTCATTTTACTTGGATCCGCAGTCAACACCCATGGAAGCAACAGTCAGGAAATCCAACAACGTATTGCACTGGGCAAATCTGCAAAAGACCTCTTTAAAGTGTTAAAAAGAAAGGATGTCACTTTGAGAACTAAGGTGCACCTGACCCAAGCTGTGGTATTTTCAATCACCTCATATGGATATGAAAACTGGACATTGAATAAGGAAGACCAAAGAATTGACTTGAATTATGATGTTGGTGAAGAATATTGAATGCCAGAAGAGCTAACAAAATCTGTCTTGGTAGAAGTACAGCCAGAATGCTCCATAGAAGCAAGAATGGCGAGACTTTGTCTCATGTACTTTGACATGTTATCAGGAGGGACCAGTCCTTGGAAAAGGACGTCATGCTTTGTAAAGTAGAGGGTCAGCCAAAAAGAGGAAGACCCATCCTTGACAAGATAGATTGACACAGTGGTTACAACGGTGGGCTGAAAGCTAGCAAAGATTGTGAGGATGGCATACGATCGGGCAGTGTTTTGTTCTGTTGTGTATAGGGTCGCTGAGTTGGAACCAACTTGAAGGCACCTAGCAACAGCAACATCCTTGTATTTAAATATATTTTAAAATAAAAGCTTTATTGAGATGTAATTAACATACCATAAAATTCATCCTTTTAAAGTGTATAATTCAGTGTTTTCTTTTTTGTGTGTTTTCATCTGTACTGTGCCATGTATCAGTACTGAATTCCTTTTTATTGCCAAATAGTATTCCATTGTATGTGTATATCACATTTTATTTATCTGTTCGTCAGTTGATGGACACTTGGAATGTTTCCAGTTTTCACCCCTTGTGGTAATACTGCTATGAACATTAGTGTACAAGTTTCTGTGTAAACGTATGTTTTCTATCCTCTCAGGTACAAACCTAACATTCCCACCAGCAGTGTGTGAGAGTTAGTTTTTCCGTTCCCTTACCAACGCTTACTGTACAGTAACAAGAAAAGATATTTATGGGATATTGCTAAAAAAAAAAAAATTAGGTTGCAGAATAGTGTGTATAGATGGATCCCATCTGTGGGCAGAAAGTAAAATAATTATATAGAGTTGCTATATGCATACACAAAATCTAGGAGAGCCACACCGAAGTTTTTTAATTTAAAGTGGTATTACAAGGACAGTCACTTTCTAAGTTTACACATTTTTACATATTTAATGTCTTTTTTTTTAGAGCAAGCATATATTACTTACTTTTCAAGAAAAAAAAATTTAAACTGTCTTATTGAAGTATGACTTACAGAAAAGCACATGAATTATAAGTATATAAAAAAAAGTATATACTAAATGAATTATTTCGGTTATTATCAGAAAATAATTGTATGAGAATTTGTTAAAATTTTTAATGTCTCCATGGAAGTTCATTTCTTAAATATATTCCATAACATTCTAAACTTTCAAGTGATCATTAGAAAAGACCTTTCCTTCACAAGACCATAACATTCCACAAATACTTTTCCAAGTCCCGCTGTATACCATACACTATTCCTGAGGTTGGAAATATGTTTGGAAGCAAAACAGACATAGTCCATGCACTCCGGAAGCTTCCATTGTTCAAAAGAGAGGCATCTGTGGTACACTAGACAAAGCACTGGATAGAGCTCAAGTCCTGGCTTTGTTAATTTGATCTCTCTGGTAGAAGGATGAAATGTGAAAATATTTCTTTTTAAAATTCTGATATGTTTGTTATTTTTTACATTTGTTGTTTTCCAGAGTAAATATCTATTTTCATTCAGAAGTTGAAATGAGAGCTAGATTTTTTTTGTAGAACTTTTCAGTCCCATTTGGGCACCTGTAAAAATGATCAAATTGTTTAAACGTAGCAGTATATAGTCATCAAATATTTCATGACTTTGGTACTGCTGGAAAACTCATGCTGTGCATGAATTTATGGTCTGAAAAATTACTTGTTCTGGGTTTCTGGTATTGTTCATATTATTTAATTATATTTAATCATATTATTGCTATCAAATAAATTTAATTCTGTCAGTATAGGGACTATTATATGCCTCTTGTTTCTATATATCAGTTCTTCATTTCGCATACAGAATATGCTTTTCAGAGAAAGAGAAAACATACTGGGATCTTTATTTTCATCATTTTGTTCATTTTTCCTTCCAAGGGAATTACCTTCAGAATTACAAGGGATTTTCGATAAAGAGGAGGTGGATGTTAAAGTTGAAGATAAGAAAAATGAAGTATGTATGTCAACGAAACCTGTATTCCAGCCCTTCTCAGGACAGGGTCACAGATTGGGAAGGTGAGTAGGTGCAGGGGCTGTTTTCCACCAGCAGAGTCTTGAGTTACATTCAACCCATTATTATTTTACCCATGTAGACCTTGTGTGTAGAGCCTAGCATTTCTCCATTGGAAATGAGATTCTTTATGTTAACTTTCATGAATACTTCTAAGTCATATTTACCTTAGTGTAAATTATTATATGCTGGCATTACACTATAAAATCATGGAAGCTTTTTGGTTTTATCACATGGTAACAGTCTGGCTTATTGAGGACATAGGCAGAATTGGATGAATATATCTTTTTTTTTTTTTTTTTTTTTGCCCTTATGCCCACCACTTAAGCTTTACCAATAATTTTATTGAATACATATGCTAGTTTTTTAGTATTAGGGTTCTGTTTTATAGATGGAGCTCTGGTGGCACAGTGGTTAAGAGCTTGGCTGCTAACCAAAAGGTTGGCAGTTCAAACCCACTAGCCACTCCTTGGAAACCCCGTGGAGCAGTTCTCTGTCCTATAGGGTCACTATGAGTTGAAATCGACTCAGCAGCACACAGCAGCAACAATTTTGTAGGTACTTACCAATGCCTCTAACACTGTTCTATGATCAGTATCTGAATTTTGAGGTACTAAAAATAAAAAGGTGCTTGATAAGGTTAGTATCAACATCAAATTCTGTTAATTATCTTTACATTTTGCAGTTACACCATGTCTAATTTTGCTACATGACAAAATATCCAAAGATGTTAGATATGGGTTTACTTTTATTTTTATGAATTCTCACTCATATTTTAATTATCAAGAATGGCAAGGTGCATACATATTCATCATACATACAAAAATATCTGGATATGACTTTCAAAATGATAAAGAAGTTCTTTTCTTTTCCTTTATAAGCCAAGGAATAATCTTTGTAGTGAATTTGTGATTTCTTTTAGAAATTTTCACCTGGGGAAAGTTGATAAGTCACCATTGACTTATCAACCCTATAAAAGTATCTATTCTGTAAAGCAGTATTCGAATAATACTAATAATAATACAATTATGTAGCACTTTCCAAGCTTACAAATAATTTGAATATGCATTTCATTTTATTTTTACAACCATCATCTGAGTGTACATAACTAATAATAATATCTTTATGTTGTTAGAGGAAACAACTCAGAAAGATTCAGTGATTTGGCCAAATCACATAGCTGGTAAAAAGCAGAGGAGAACCTAAAAACATACTCTTAGAACAATATTTTTTCCTTTATATCACCCGTTCGATTATAGTTGACAGTAAAAATAACTGCCATATACTTGGACATATTCCATTTATGTGATTATTGTACCAGATGCCATGTGGGTATCTGTGTGTGTCCGTGTGTGTGAGAGAGAGAACAACAACACTGAAGCTATAGTAGCTCCATCTTTAAAGAACTAAATTAAGGTCATATGTAAATAGACCTGATTTGATGAGATTCATTTAACTCCTTGTCCATTTTATTTCAAGAAAACATTTATGGAGCACTGAATATGTGCCTAAGCTATGTATCTTTGAAATGCTCTTAATCTGTTTGTTTTAAACATCAAGAACAGGAAATTAAATCTACAAGTGTCCATTATTATTTTTCTAACAACAGAATAATACTTTTAAAGTTACACCAAAGAACATTTTCCCTCCACATCCTCATCGCAGTAAGTTATGGTTATATTTTATATATTCCTAATAATTCATGGTAGATACAAGGTTAAAATAATTTTAATGTTTTAATTATATATTCTGGTTTAGAAAAAATGATATGAATCATATTCCTCATATACTTCTATAATCTTATTTTAATACTGGGGAAGATTTGAAGAAACTTGATAAAAAAAACACCTTTGTCAATACTTTGTACAGTTTAAGCCTTAAAAAACATTGTAAATAAATACTATAGTTGTATGTATTTGCCTTGGTTGTCATTTTGAACTTTTTTTTTTTTTTTTTTTTGCATCTGTACGTGTTCTCTCTTGGGCTAGTTTACTGAGAAAATAATTGATGATTTGCATTTTTAAGGAAATGAGAAAAAGAGTAGAAATAACCTGATTGGAATCTTGATGTAGAAATACATAGTTCCAACCTTACAATCAAGTTTAAGTGATAGGACTGGTAATACAATTTAAAGAGAACAAACCTTTAAATGTATATGTGTGCCTCACCACTCAATACCACCCAACACAATTATTTAGTCAAAGCCAATTATTTAGCCTATCCCTTGTACCACTTTTTACTGGAATTTTTTTGCTTTTTGTTACTGAAATAGCTTTCATCCAATATACTAATATAACATAAACCTTAATAATACACTTTAGTAATATGTGACAATTGGATTGGCATTTTAGAGCTCTTTACTGAATTTGGGTTTTTTGTTTTGTTTTTTATTTCGCTTTAAGTGAAAGTTTACAGTCCAGTTTCTCGTACAAAAACTTAACACACGTTGTTATGTGACCCTAGTTGTTCTCCCTACGATATGACCGCACTCTCCTTCTCTCCACCCTGTATTTCCCTTGGCCATTCAGCCAGCTCCTGTCCGCCTCTGCCTTCTCATCTCGCCTCCGGACAGGAGCTGCTCACTTAGGCTCATACGTCTACTTGAGCTAAGAAACACACTCCTCACCAGTATCATTTTATGTCTTATAGTCCAGTCTAATCTTTGTCTGAGGAGTTGGCTTCAGGAATGGTTTTCAGTTTTGGACTAACAGAGAGTCTAGGGGTCATGTCCTCTGAGGTCCCTCTAGTCTCAGTCAGTCTGGTCTTTCTACTAGAATTTGAATTCTGCACTCCGCTTTTTTTGTGCTTCATCAGGGACTGTCTGTTGTGTTCCCTGTTAGGGGAATCATTGGTAGTAGCCGGGCACTATCTAGTTCTTCTGGTCTCAAGCTAATGGAGTCTTTTGTTTACATGGCCCTGTTCTGTCTGTTGGGCTCATATTTTCCTTGTGTCTTTGGTGTTCTTCATTCTCTTTTGTTCCAGGTAGGTTGGGACCAGTTGATGCATCGTAGATGGCTGCTTGCTAGCTTTTAAGACCCCAGGCGCCAATCACTAAAGTGGGATGCAGAACGTTTTCTTAATAAACTTTGTTATGCCAGTTGACCTAGATGTCCCTTGAAACCGTGGTTCCCAGACTGAATTGGGGTTTTGTAAGTTTAAAATTTGCTTACTTTTTAGGCTCCTGTAAAATATCTGTATAAAATTTCTTCTATTTTTCTAAAGTATGACAGGGAAAAAAAAATTTTTTTTTTTTTTTATTATAGGGAAACAATATCTTACTCTCAGGGTGATGTAGCAAAGCACTGCAACTGTCAAGATTACAAAAATAAAGAAAAACTAGCTCAGAGAAGCCCAGAGATTATGCACTAAAGCCCATGTACTTTGTTCTTTGAGCAGCCATTTTGGCCTTCATTAAGAATTGCTTTAATTTTTCACTCAATTTAGGTACTTGTTTTTTCACCCCACTGCAGATTAGAACCAGCAGATCAGAAACAGAAGGGAGGCTGTTTATGTATGAGTCTAAATTGCCTAAATTACTTTTAAGGGTATCATCTTATTGACAGTATAACTAATACTCATGTAAGCAACTAAATTATGTTTTATAATTCTTTAAGAAAGATTCTCATCTTTGGTATGTAAAGAGACCATCTGGAAAACTTACTGACGGAAAAATTTATAATGCAGTGGTGGATGTATAAAGTGACTCAGTAAACATTTTAAGTGCCACTATTTGTGAGGCACGGTGTTAGGTACTTCCTGTTTGTCCATCTGACAGACTGCTGTGCTTTTAAGTCACAGCAGTTGTTAGTTGCCCTAGCAGCAACCCCAGGTATGCAGAGTAGAGCTGCTCTGTATGTTTTCAAGGCTTGTGACCTTTCAGAGCAGATTTCCAGGCCTGTCTTCCAAGGTTCTTCTAGAGGGGCTCGAAGCCCAACCTTTGAGGCAGTCTAGCACTTAACCATTTGTGCTACCCAAGGACTACCTTTCTGAAAAGCCTTACCCCATTGCTGACAATATATTTTTGGTATTTTAATTCACTCACTTATTTAGTATTTATTAATTGCCTATTTACATGTGCCAAACACTATGTTAGGCATTGGATATAGTAATTAACAAACTAGACTTGATCCCTGCCATCATGAAGTTGTAGCCTAATGAGAAAAATTAAACCAGTACCAAATCAGAATAAAGTTAACAAATTGTGGTTTATGCTAAGTAGACAAATAACTTGAATATTTATCTCCACGCTTCACTGTAAGTAAGCACTTTCAGAGTAAGCACAGGTCTCTGCATTTGTGTATCCTCAGCTCATAGCGCAGTGTGGGGCACAGTATAGATATTAATATGGTTGATGAAACGGAAGCTAGTTAGGAATAAATCCAGAACTAGGATCCAGGTTTCTAACTCTGTCCTTGAAAACCTTGCTAAGAAATTTTTATGAGTAATTTTTCTGTGAGTAATGGAACCCACTGAAGACTTTTTAACTTTGTATTTAAAAAATTTTCAAACATACAGGAAAGTAGAGATAATACAATAAAACCCAAATAGATACCTGTCACCTGAATTCAGCAATTGCCCACATTTGTGCCACGGTTTTTCATTTGTTTGTTTGGCTGAAGTGTAAATTGCAGATATTATGACATTTCATCCCTAAATACTTTGTATGTATCTCTAAAAAGTAAGGATACTTTTCCATGTTACCATTATACTATTTATCATACTAATACTAGGGAATTGTTGGGTTTTTTTTTTTTTTTTTTTAACAGAACCAACAATTCCCTAGTATTAGTACTCAGTACAGTTAAATTTTCCCGAAATATCTTTTACAATTGCAGTGCTATTGTCATGTCTCTTAAATCTCTTTTAATCTAGAATAGTCCTCCATTGCCCCCTTTGGAGCCCTGGTGGTGCAGTGGTTGAAGTGCTCAGCTACTAACCGAAACGTTGGCTGTTCAAACCCACGAGCTGCTCCAAGGGAGAAAGATGTGGCAGTCTGCTTCTGCAAAGATTACAGCCTTGGAACAGGGCTGCTTTGTCAGATAGGGCCACTATGAGCTGGGGTGGCAGTGGATTTGGTTTTTGGTTTTGCCCCCTCTACCCCATGACATGGACTTTTTGTTGTTTTTAAACTTGTTAGGTCAAATGCCTTCCACATTTGTTATGTAGCTTTTTTCTCTTTTTCTGGTATATCAGTAAACTAGAAATTAAATAAAAAGACATGTTTATATTTAACATTTTTGACAAGAATAAATCATAGAAGAAAATGTGTACTTCATGTTGTATCATATCAAAACCAAAAAAAAAAAAACCCAGACCTGTTGCCATCGCGTTGATTCCGACTCATACGTCAACAGGCACATAATAACTCTTGCCCCAGATGAATAATGCAAAGAATCACTGGTTTAGCACAGTAATGGCCAGATCTCTTTGTTATAAAGTTATGTTTTTCCCTATGCAGCCAGCAAGTGAGGTGATACTTTGGCACCATAAGAACATTCAGTTCACCTCAGCCTGTTACTTAATTGCTTTAAATGTGATGATCCTTGCCTGAATCAATTATTTCATTCTTGTTGTTGTGTGTCCTGTAGTCGATTCCAGCTCATAGTGACCTTATAGGACAGAGTAGAACTGCCCCAAAGGGTTTCTTAGGCTTTTTTTTTAATGTACACAGGACCAGATTACCACGTCTTTTGTCCTACTGAGTTGCTGGTGGGTTCAAACCACAGATCTTTCAGTTAGCGGCAAGTGCTTAGCCACTGCATCACCAGGGCTCTGGTTATTTCACTAGATTACCAAACAGTGATCTTCTATTTCTGTCATTCCTTTAACATCTATTGAAGATTTTTTATTAACAGATATCGTGAAAATATGGAATGACATAGTATTATACTAATTATGTGTAATAGACATGGGAGAGGGAAGTTGGGATACTGTCAGCAGTGAAACAGGAAGGCTGAGTAGATGAGAGAAGTATGGAGAACTGGGCAGTTCTTTATTAGACCATGGCATATTGTAAGGGTTATACAGCTATTTTTGGAAAGCAGTGTTAATGAAAACACAGAGTTTGAAAGTTGTTTCATTTTTAAAATTTTACTTAACAAGTATTTATCAAGGGCACCTTGGCATGTTAGGCATAAAAGTGATAAGACAGTGCTTCCTTGCCTTTGTTTTGCTGCCATTGTAATAGCAGTAAGAGTCAAATAAATTGGAGTAATTTATAATTGCCATCATGAAAGTAAGGAGTAACTGATGTTTAAGGTTAGACTAGCAAAGAGTACATCAGTAGAAAAATGGCAACAGGGTAAGGAACCCTTCAGCTCATTCTTGAAGGTACTCTTTGACCAAGCAGATGTTGTTGTTGTTGAATTATCTATGTGCAGTCAGTGTTGAGAAACAAGAACTCCAGGGTCTTTCTGGAAGCTGTGTTTTAGGATATATAGCATGTCCTTAACGACTGTTTTTACAACTGACTGACCCTGAAGCCTACATGTGCTCTGACTCTTATCTCCTGAGAAACCAACATGAAAGGAATTTACAGTGACCTATAAGCAGTTGGTTTGGTTTTTGTCTTTAGGATTCTTGGAGCCCTGCTGGGGCAGTTAATAGCTCTGACTGCTGACCAACAGGTTGGCAGTTCAATCTACCAGCCGCTCCTTGGAAACTGTAGGGGGGCAGTTCTCTGTCCTATAGGGTCACTATGAGTCAAAAGCAACTGGACAGCAGTGGGTTTTGTTTTAGGATCCTTGGCTACACAGTGGTTAAATGCTTGGCAACTAACCAAAAGGTCAGCAGTTTGAACCCACTGGCAGCTCTGCTGGGTAAAGATGTGGCAGTCTGCTTCCATAAAGATTTACAGCCTTAAAAACCCTGTGGGGCAGTTCTACTGTGTCCTGTAGGGTCACATCGACTCAAGGGCTATGGGTTTGGTTGTTTTGGGTTTTCAGGAGACTGTTCTGCCTGGACCCTGCATGTATAACCTATTTTCACCATCTCCTCTTTGGAGAGCCTTTCTGATACCATTGGGCTAACACTGCCCAATTCAACTCGTATCTACTCACAGTAAATATATTCTGTTACAGTAATTTTTGGCATTTCTCTACACATTTAGGTTTTTAACGTGCCCGGCAGAGTTTTCTAGGCTATAATCTTCATGGAAGCGGATTGCCAGGTCTTTCTCCCACAGAACCAGTGGATGGGTATGAACCGTCAGCCTTCTGGTTAACAGCTAAGCACTTAATGTAGCGCCATCAGGGCTCCTGGTGATAAAGAAACTGGCATCCATAAGCCTCAAGTCAGGGCTGACACTGACCCTTTTTTATTAGGTTGTAAATATTTAGTAAGACAAATGGCTATAAAGTGCTTAACCTTCATTTACTTGGTATCCAGTAACATCGGAAAGACTTTAGCTGTCTGTACTGTTATGATAGATCGAGGATAAAATTCCTTTTTTGCTTTTTAACAGCTCCCTTTTCATCTATATTTTGTATTTACAAAATTTGTATTTACGTTTCTCAGTTTTACTTTGAATGAGTTTTTTTTTTTTTTTCAGATTCCAGCACACAAGTTTATAATTTACAAAAGTCTCCCTAAAGCTGTTGCTATTGTTGTTAGTTGCTGAGTGTACTTAATGTAGAATTTTTATAGTAATTGTTCAGTGATAAAGTTCTGCTCAGTGGAAAACCATGTGCCTGTGTTTTTTGGGTTTTCTTAGTGCCACACCAAAAATTGTTTCTAAAGCAAAGAGTATTGAAGTTGAGAATAAAAACCATCTGTCTTCTGTTCCGTTAAACAACCTGGAGCCCATCACTAACATACAGATCTGGTTAGCCAACGGGAAAAGGATTGTCCAGAAATTTAACGTTTCTCAAAGGTGAGTTTTCCGTTTCAATATTTATCTGATTTTTTCCAAGTTTAAATTTCTTCTCTTTAGTTCAATCAACAGTTATTTTTAAGAACTAACCAAAGATTTTAATAAACAATTTTCTAAATGTAATATATCAAGGCAATGGAAATTTTTGGATAATAATGAAATATTTCGGTCTGTTTCATGGATAATCATTTTACTAATCAATTGATTAGTTTTTCTGTTTTAATTAATGTAATTTTTATATGATTTGAGTATTTTTTAAATCATGCTTTAGCATTATGTATATCTTTTGTTAATTGTAGAAAAAGAATGAAAATTCAGAGAAGTATTAAAAGAAACGGAAGTCAATTTAAATTCCACCACCTAGAAATAGGAGTCCTCATGGTGCAATGGTTAAGCCTTTGACTGCTAACCAAAAGTTCGGCAGTTTTTATCCACCAGCTGCTCCTTGGAAACCCTATGGGCAGTTCTGCTGTGTCTTATAGAGTTGCTATGACTTAGAATCAACTCTGCCACAATGGATTTTAGTGAATTGGTTGAATGGGAGAATTCTGTGTCTTTAGTGATATGCCACATTTCATTATTCCTGAGTTGTACTTTTTTTCCACATTTTAGCATCTCTCAAATGAGGATGTGTCCTATAATCCATTGGCCATATGGTAGGCATGACATAATGGTCTTTGCCTTAGTATCTGTCTCAAAACTTGGAGAACAGTTGTCAGGTGTGTGTAAGAACATCCCAGAGATAGTAGTGGAGCAGTTTTTAAAGAAATGCTGTATCAGTAACACAAACACAGCTGATGGTACAGAGGATGGGTATTATGTGGCAAACTGTGTATATTGGTGACTGAACCAAAAATGATTCAGAAGATTGGAGTATGACTAATGTTAAAGGTTTAGGAATACCTTAACCATTTTGTTCTACTTAAGTTTTTCATTGTGTGAAAGCATGTGAGTGATATGATAAATATTTAGGCCTAAATTAAGTAAAAGTATCCTTCCAATGAACATATAATTTAAAAAGTAAATATTAAGAAAATATTTTGCCATAGTTTGACCTTTTTCTCAGTGATACGTAAAATAATAATGGGTCTTTGATCAGTGACATCTTAGTTTTGATAAACTGCGAGTGCATGCCTTTCTTTTTCTCTAAATATATGAACATATCTATATGTACTTGGAGCCCTGGTGGCACAGTGGTTAAGAGGCTGGCTGCTAACCAAAAGGCTGGCAGTTCAAATTTACCAGCCACTGCTTGGAAACCATATGAGGCAGTTCTACTCTGTCCTGTAGGGTTGCTACGAGTCAGGATCAACTTGATCCCAACAGGTTTGGTTTGGTTTTGGCATATGTATTTAGGTGAGCATAACCTTGACGTATCCTCAAGATTGTGATGATCATATTACATTATAGTGACTAACACTATGTTCATTATAATACTGCACCTGCACTGAGATTAAAGGTACAGAAAAAACATCAGAAATTACTATATTTAAGTATTTTCATAATTGTATTCAAAGCACAATGTGACCTGGCACTTAAGAGCTGCAGTCTATTTTTGTGCAGGATCATTAGTTGGACTATTTCTGATGATAACCTGTCACACCTACAAAGCTTAACAGTAATCCCATCAAATATCTAAGAATCAACCTTTTAAAGTAGCCCACACAATCAGTTCTGTATTAACATAGCCAGATACCTACACAAGCTGTTATTACCTTAAACTAGTTAATTCATATTTTCATGAAATTATGTTAATAGTTTGTACTGTTTTACAGGGTAAGCCACGTCAAAGACTTCATCGAAAAATACCAAGGATCTCAGAGAAGTCCACCCTTTTCTCTGGCAACAGCTCTTCCTTTCCTCAGATTGCTAGATGAGACACTCACTCTAGAAGAAGCCGATTTACAGAATGCTGTAATCATTCAGAGACTCCAAAGAACAGCTGAGCCTTTTAGAGGGCTTTCCTAGCATTGGTTTTTGATAGACTAAGTGGGAAATTTGCAGAGAAATGATGGTTTTAAGTTGACATGGAAACCAAAATGGGGGAAAGGAATAGTCATGTTCACTGGACTTTTGGTTCAAGTACTATTTAACTCTGAGAAGATTTTTTAATAAGTGCAAGTTAGTGAAGTAAAAATATGACCAGAAACTATATTCAGTGTACTTTTTCCAAAAGGCTGCTCAGACAGAATATACTTATTTTCAAATACCAGTTAATCAGTATAAAGTATATTATAATAGCTAATATGTTCACAGCACCATTCATTCAAACCAGTGTTCATTACCTTCCCAGATGGCAGAGACTTACTGAAATGTTATCTGTCTCAGATTAAAAAGATGGCAATAAATTAAAAATCATGCATTGCAGGTTTATTATTGTATAACTGATATACAATTAAAAGGCTGGAAGGTACTGTTTTCAACACAGCTATGCCTTAGCCTCAAAGTGTTCTCAACTTTCATTCTCTAGTGGCAGGATATACTCAAATATTAATTGGGCGACAGTACCTAAGATACATTTTCATTTAAAGTTCTTTTCTCTCCAGGAATACCAGTCCACCTTCTTTCTATTTTATTTCTTTTGAAAACTAGAGCTTTGTTTTTAGCTGACATTTGAGATTAGTCATTCATTTGCCAGCACTCATTTAGTATCTAAAGTCTGTGTTGTCACATTATTAAATTAATGGATATTTTTAATTGCATCACAAAGTATGGCTTTTTATCTCATACATCAGAGTCAACCTGTATACTCATTATACTCTGATGCCACCAAGGAAACCATGGTTTATATCTTAGACTTAACTAAAACCAGTTAGACCTTGAGAGTTCATTGTCAGATTAAATTTCCTTGCCTGAAAATGGTAAGTTTAAGAAGCTCTTTTGTTGGTGGATTATTGAAATCAGATTTGCAGTGAAGTATGTATTCAGGGTGTCAAGGCACTAAGTGCCGTGCCTACTGCCTGTCTTGGTTATAGGGCACTGGATGTATGCTGTAAAGCAGCAGTTCTCAAACTTCCTGGTCCCAAGACCTTGGCTTATGTGGGGGTTATATCTGTCACTATTATATGTGAAATTAAAACAGTTTCAATATATTTATTCATTTAATAATGATAAGCATATTTCACATCAACATAAACAATATTTTTATGAAAAAATAGCTGTCTTACAAAACAAAAAGAATTAGTGAGAAAAGTGACATTGTTTAGCATTTTTGCAAATGTCATTAGTGTCTGACTTAAAGAAGACAGATGGATTCTTGTATCTGCTTCTGCGTTCAATCTGTTGCAGTATCGCAGATCGTATAGCCACGGAAAATGCCCCTGTACTCTCATGAGCAAGTAAAAATAGCAAATAATTTCTTGGTATGATTATGAAAATAGTTTGGACCTTATAGACCCCCTGAAAGTATGTTGGGGACCCCCCAGAAGTCCCCAAAACCACAGTTTGAGAACAAATGCTATAAAACAAGAGTTTGCAACAGCTCTCAAGCCTAGTATAAGAGTAACTTGGGAAGCTTTTGCAAAGTCCTCTCCCTGCCACCTACCACGCATATTCTGGTTCATTGTGTTTGGGATGGGTCCCACATCTCTGCATTTTTAAACTTAAGTGATTCTTAGGTATGTGGTCAAAGAACTGCTCTTTGGGAAATTCTGCATAAGCTTCCTTCTTAACAAAATAAAACCTGCATCCTTCACCAAGGGCAGTAAAGGTTTATCACTGAAATGGGGCTGCTAGACCTCCACATTGTGATCTTATCCTCCACAGTTTGCTCTTAGAGAAGCTGTTCCCCTTTAACCTGGAGCTAATCATGACATGACCCTGTTGTATCTCCTATAACAGACAAGGCTGGGAACGTTTCAGTGAAGTTTTTTATTAAAGGCTCAGGAATAACAAAAGGAAAATACACACACCACTAGATGACCTGGCTTGTAGAGCTGTGTCTTCTGTTTGCAGGTCATTTTGAGAATGCTTTTTTTCGTAGCTTCCAGCCTTCCATCTGGCAGGTCCATCTTTTTATTGGGAAGGGAGGGAGGACAGAGGAGAGCCTTTCCCTTTCGTCCTTTTCTCTGAGAAATGAACGGGTGCATAAAAGAAAATATTTATTGTCAGCAATGTTTACAGCAATGTTAGAGCCCTACCTAGAAAAAAAACAAATTATTGTATTCTTTTAAAAAAGGGTAAGAACTAATGAACTTTCAGATGTAGAAAATAAAATGATTGTTAATATATGCACAAGAATCTAAAGTGTCTCACAGAGGTCTGTATTATTATAAAGCATTTTATAATTTTCATTTACATTATAATCAAAATATGATTCCCCATATATTTCTCCATAGGGACCTCTCATTGGGAATGGTCCATGTGTGCATATGGAAAAGCCTCCTTTGGGGATTTTCCTGTTATCCACAATGTAGCCAGAAGGTACATTGGGGATTTCCTTGTGTGTACATGTAGAATACACCCCAGGGAGGGGCCTCACTAGAGAAAGAACTGTCATCAGCAATAATCCTCATTTTGAAACTGTGAATAATATTCTGAGTATTATAATAAATATGAATAATATTCTGAAAGTTTTTCTAAAGTGAGAATCATTCATTAAAGATTTTTGCCTAAAAGTTAAAAGGTTGTAAACCTAGGGGAAGAAAAAAAAATGTATATGTATTTGTTAATTAAATGTGTAGAGTATCATGTAGGCTGACTTTGGAAAACAAACTGAGAACACCCTTCCAAGGGAAGGAAAACTTGAAGATAAGCATTTTAGATGTGGATTACAACTTGACCTAAGCAGCTATTTGAAAACTGTCATCCGTTTCCTGAAACCCATTGCTAGGGCTAATATGTAGAAATGCAGGTTCCAGTTTACTGGCTAAATTACTATGCATTTATCCAAATTATAAAAGTAATCTTATTTATGTTACATACTTCTCATTCAATATGCTTTTCATCACTTTTCGGTGTGTTGAAAATATCTGCGCATCTAAGATTTTCAGTGCCTTCAAGTCTTTTGAAAGCAATCTTTTGCTAATGGTTAAAGATTTGTTTTCTTAAGGGTGTGATACTGTTCATTAAAAGGATCTGTGAAATAATTTACGTGTGTTATAAGATAGCTATGTAAAGTTGCATTTGTCATTTTTATTTGGCAAAGTCATTTGGTTTGGGAATCAGCAGATATTTATTAGGTGCCTTCTGTGTATCCTGGTGGCATAGTGTGGTTAAGAGCTTGGCCGCTAACCAAAAGGTCAGCAGTTCGAATCCAGTGCCACTCCTTGGAAATCCTATGGGACAATTCTACTCTGTCCTATAGGTTCACTATGAGTTGGAATCAACTTGGCGGCAGTGGGGTGTGGTGGGTTCTGTGTGTCAGGTACTTTAACCAGTGTTACTTTCATTTAATTTTCAGAAATGTAAAAATACATTTTTAATACATTTTAATGATTCCATTTATTTTTTTAAACCCTTCTTGGTATCCTGATTTGAACTAACGTGAAGATTCCTAAGGGTTTACTTACTAGTTCTTTCCCTGCGTACAAACCGTTTAATTAAAAATTTGCTCGTCATACTAAGTCCTGATATAACAGTGGCTCATTTAGTAAAGATTAATATTTGAATCTTTGTTATTTGTTTTAACTGTATTTTTTGCACAAGTAATTCATATCCATTTTAGAAAATTATATATGCTAAAAATGATTTTTAAATGACCTGTTATTCCACCATCAGAGATAACCTCTGTTAACATTTTGGTGTGCATCCTTTCAGATTCTTTTAGCGTCTCAGTCTTTAGTTTTGTTTTAGTCAAAGGCAGGCTTAGTTGTAGTAATTCTGTTTTATCTAGTGAGATTTAACTTGCCTTTTTGATTGGAAATTACACCCAGAACGTAGCATCATTATACTAAAATAATAATTGTCAGGAGCAAATGTCTTTTTTAAGCACTCTTTCTGTGCAAAAAAAAAAAATTTTTTGTTTTTCCCCTGCTTCTTTTCAGAATTAAAGATGTGGTAGTATACACGGTACAGTGCAGATATTGGGAATGAACTGTTTACAAGACTGCTAAAAGACATGTAAAAGGATGTATGTAAAAGTAGATTGTCCAAAGAAACTTGAGTTTATGTTTAGTTCCCAAGGAATTAAATATTTAGCATACGCATTATCTAAATTATCCTACAGTCAAGGAAGCATTTTGTAGATTAAGGAAGTGCATAGAAAATGGAATGACTTGCCTTAAAACTGGAAAGTGCATCCATTAGAAGAAGATTCAATTGTGACAGAAAATCCAAAGTAACGGAAACTTACAAAGTAAAATTTTATTTCCCACACAAAAGTCCAGAGGAAAGCAGTTCAGGACTGGTCGTTCAGTTTCATGAAATCGTTGGACTCTTGTACTGTTGATCTGCCTTTCCCAGACAGGTTAACTCATGGGCTAAGATAGCTGCACCAGCACCAGCCATCACATTTGAAGTAATGGCTTCACTTTCAGTGCTTCAATGGGAAGGAGCACACCCCTTTCCTTTTTTTTTAAACAGCTGTCTTGAGCTGTAATTCACATACCATACCAGTCACCCACTTAAAGTGTACAATTCAGTGGTTTTTAGTATATTCACAGGGTTGTGCAACATTTTTGTTCTTCCTGAAAGCAATACTAGCTGTCATTCCCCACCCCCACACTCGGTCCTGTTGTTGTTAAGTTGCTGTGGAGTTGGTTTTGACTCTTGGACCCCATGTGTGCAAAGTAGAACTGCTTCCTAGGGTTTTCAAGGCTGTTACCTTTCAGAAGCAGGTTGCCGGAATTGTACTCCAAGGTGTCTCTGGGTGGGTTCAAAACCACCAGTCTTTTGGCTAATAAAGCGCTTAACTGTTTGCACCACCCAGGACTCCTCCCTCAGTCCTACGTAACCACAAATCTACATTTTGTCTTTATAGATACTTGCATTTGGACATTTACAAATAGAATCATACAATATGTGGCCTTATATGACTGGCTTTGAATTATCATAGTGTTTTCAGGTTTCATCCATGTTGTAGTATGTATTAGTACCTCATTCCTTTTTATCATTCAATAGATACAACACATTTTGTGTATCATCAGTTGATAGACATTTGGGTTGGTTCCACCGTTTGGCTTCAATTATGAATAATGCAGCTATTTATAACAGCTTAAAAAGCTACAAGTTTTTGGGTAGATGTATGTTTTCATTTCTCTTGAGTAAAGATACCTAGGAGTGGCATTGGTAGGTCTTCTGGAAACCCTGGTGGCGTAGTGGCTAGGAGCTAAGGCTGCTAACCAAAAGGTCGGCAGTTTGAATCCACCAGGCGCTCCTTGGAACTCTATGGGGCAGTTCTGCTCTGTCCTGTAGGGTCACTGTGACTCGAAATTGACTCTATGGCAACAGCTTTTTTTTTTTTTTTTTTTTTTACGTAACTTCGCGTTTAAATTTGAGGAACTGCCAAACTGCTTTCCAAACCGGCTGTACCATTTCACATTCCTGCCAACAAGGTATGAGAGATCTGATTTCTCTCCATGCTCCCCAAAACGTGTTGTCATTTTTCTTATAGCCATCCTTGGAAACTCTAGGGAATGGTTCTACTCTGTCCTATAGGGTCGCTATGAGTCGAAGTCGACTCCACGGCACTGGGTTTGGTTTTTGGTTTTGAGTGGGTGTGAAGTGGTATTGGTTTTGTGGGTTTTGATTTGCATTTCCCTCATAACTAATGACATTGGGCATGTTTTCATGTGCTTGTCCATTTCTGTATCTTCTTTGGAGAATGTTCACATCCTTTGCCTATTTTTTAAATTGGATTATTTGTCTTTTAATTGTAGAGTAGTGGGAGTTCTTTATGTATTCTGGATACAAGTCTCTTGTCAAAGATAGAATTTGCAAATATTTTTGCCCATTCTGTAGGTTGTCTTTTCACTTTCTTGATGGTGTCCTCTGAAGCACAAAGTTTGTCATTTTGATGTATTTTTACATCAAAAAAAATACAGTTTATGTATTTTTTTCTTTTATCACTTACACTTGTGCTGACCTGTCTTAAGGAACTATTGTCTAACCAAAAGTTAGAAAGATTTGTGTTTTCATCTAAGACTTCTTTTTTTACAGTTTTAGCTCTTGGTCTGTGATCCATTTTGAAATAATTTTTGTGTATGGTATGACCCCCTTCTCTTTCATGACCTTTCTGGGAAATTGCATACAACATTTCTGGTTGCCTTCTGCTTTTTTTTTCACTGGCCAGAACTGAGTGGCGTGGCCATATCCGCCTGTGTGAGAGGCTGGAGAGTGTCCCTTTCAGGCATCTAGCATCCAGTTTAACAGCTTGAAAGCCTGTTTAGCAGTAACCTTAGTCTGTGAACAAGTAGATTCTATTGCTTCATTTTAAAAATATATTTGCCGACTTTCACCCACAGAGATCTAGCAGGAGGGTTTAGCGCAAACTGCTGGCACCTGTAGTCCCAGCCTTCTGCAGCCCGCTCACTCCCTTGGTGACCTACCCAAGGAAAGGGTCCCGAGAGTCTTGCCGGCCTTGTCCACCCCAGCGAATTTGAGCTCTTGGCGTTTTTCTCTGTACGGAAACGAAACCGTGCGCTTCGCGGTTCTCAATTTCCCCGTGCGTTACCTTGGGACCGGGGTGCATGGGACAGCGCCTCTGGCTCCTAGGGCTCCCCGGCCCCGCCCCGTGCGCTCCGCGCCCCCTTGGCCGGGAGCAACCCTTGTTCCCGCGGGCTGAGGCACCGGCGGGGCCTGGGAGTGAGTTCGCCTGCGGTGGAGCGATAACACCAGGGAGCGACAGCCGCAGTCGGATCTGTCGTGTACAATGGCGGTGGCCTCCGGAGGCACCTCAGCGCTGGCAGTGGATGCGCCGCCGCCCCATTCCGAATCGCACACCTCGCACACCTCGGAGCCCAGCTCGGTGAGCTCAAAGTGAGGGGCAAGAGAGAGGGTCTCAGCAGGCGGGAGAAGGGGCTCTGGGCTCCAGCGCGCGAGTGCCGGGTGAGAGGATCCTACCGCTCCAGAGACGTTGGGGCATCTCATCGCAGCTCCTTACTTAGCCGGTCAGCCTTGTGGGGGCCCAGCCCAAGCACTCAATCTTACAAACTGCCCTTAGTGGGGTTCTATGGTACCTCTTTAATCATCTCAACCCCTAGCGGTGGGTGGGGAAACAGTCCTAAGCAAGTGAAGTAACTTGCTGGATTCATTCAATTAGGTGGAACCAGGGCCATTCCCCGGTCTCTTGTCTGTTCCAGGTCCTCCTGGACAGTCTTTTGAGGCCTGGGGTATAGGGCTTTCCATTGTGAGTAAGGAGGCTGCCTTCCCTCCCCAATCTCCAGGCAGGTGGCATGGGCATCAGGCATCAGGCTCTCTCCAAAAGGAGACTTCCCCAGGCTCCTGGGTGAGGATGGTGAGTAGGTAGGAACCCAGGGGTGTCTTCAGTCTTTCAGCATCCTCTGTATTGGTGGAGCTGGAGCTTATTCAGAAAGAATGGCTGCACTGGAGAGAACTTAGGAACTCTGGGCTTTCTGTGTCATGCTGAATGCTACATCCTCTCCCCACTTCACCCCCAAGGCATTCTGTATGGGGCTTCACTTGACCGCCACCTCCATCCCCATCTTGACTCAGCGCTTCCTCTCAGACACCTCAGAGCAAAGAGTCATGGCTCCCAAGAAAGAAACTGAGATGAGGCCTTTGGGAAAACTCATTTCCCAGTGAAATTTAGGAATCCAGGTTGAGGTTAACAGCAACAGGGAATAAAACATTGCCAATGAAGTGCCAGCTTTTAACTCTCATGACAACCCTTTGAGATATATATTATTGCCATTTTACAGGTGAGGAAACAAGTTCAGTGAGATCAAGTAACTTGCCCTAGGTCACATAGCTAGAGATGGCAGAAATGGAATTTGAATACAAGTTTGTCTGATGCTATAACTTGTACTAAGTTCACTGTGAAGGGCTTATGATTAAAAAAAAAAAAAATGATTAGGCAGGTAAAATTGTCAAGACTCTAAGATTATATCCCTAGTGTCAGCTGGAATTTCTTTTTCTATCTTTTGAATGCCTTCTATGTGCCAGAAACTTGCTAGACATATTTAGGGAGACTCAAGAGTTCCATTAAAAGAGAGGAGAGGGCTGCCATGTTGCATTCTTCCTGGTTTTAAAGTTTTCTGGGAATTGAAATAATTTCGATTCAAATTTCAGAAAAGGAGACCACATTCTGCCTTGAGTGTGGGTTTCTCCTGTGGGTAGGAGAGCAATGCAGAGGATGTGATAAACCCTTATCTGGGAAGACCTTCCCTTCAAAAGAGCCTAGTGGGGCCTCCAGCAAGATAGTGAAATGGGTGAAGCCATAGCCTTCTCCACTCCCTCTCCCACCCCCAAGCATAGGCTGAAAAAGAAGAATTTCCAGCATCTTTTGAAAAAATAATACTACACAGTGTCTTCTTGGCCATTTATTCTGTCAACAAATATAGATTGAGTACCTACTGTATGCCAAACATTGTTCTAGCAACTGGGGATGCCATGGTGAGTAAAACAGTTATGGTTCATGCTCTGAGAGAGCTTATATTCTGGTGGGGAGAGGCAGGAAATAGAATATATCAGGCAGCAAGTTTGATGAGATATCTGGGTGGTCAGGGAAGGCCTCTTTGAGGAGGTGGCATTTAAGCTGAGACTGAATGACAAGGAGTCAGTTATGCAAAGATCTAGGGGAAGAAGGCAGAAGCACTGGCAAGTGCAAAGGCCTTGAGGCAGCAACAAGCTGAGAAATAGTTTGAGGAGTAGGAATGAGGTCACCATGGCTGGAAAAGAGCTATCTAAGTGAGGTGGGAAAAGGGTGGGGGCAGATCAGCAGGCTCCAGTAGGCTGTACTGAAACTGTAATGGCAAGCTGTTTGAGGGTTTTAAGCAGAGGGAAGAAGACATGATCTGATTTACGGTTATTTAAAGATCACTTTGGCTGCTGGGCAGAGAGTGGATTGTAGACAATGACAGCAGAAACAAGGAAGCCACTGAGGAGGCTCTTAACTGGTTGATTAAATGTGGGATGTGGGAAGGAGGATCAAGGATGATTCAGGTGCCCGAGCCACAGGGTGGACAGTGGGGCCATTTAATGCAGTGGGAACAGCAGGGTTAGGAATTGGTTTAGACAATGGGATGGGAAATCAGGAGCTGTGTTTTGACCGTGTTTAGCTGAGATGCCTGTTAGACATCTATGGGGAGCTGTGAGTAGGTAGTTGAATAATCATTTGAGTCTGGAGTTTGCTGGATAGCTTGGGGCTAGTGATAATACAGTTGGGGGTCGTAAGTATTACTTCATTTCAGTGGTGACCTGGTAGATGGGGGGAGGGGGACAGGAAGGAGGAAGATATGCTCCCATTTGTAATGTTTGCTGATTCCATGGTATAAATACCCTCACCATGGATGATTTAAAGCTACCAGTGGCTCAACAGCTGGCTTGCAAAATTCTTGAACATTTAACAATCAGCTCTCAGAGCTACTGCCTCATTTGCTCATTAAAACAACCCCATGAAGTTGGCAGGGATATTCCATTTGAAAGATGAAGAAAACACGGCTTAGAGAGAGAAAGTGACTTAGTCAAGGTCACATAGGGAATAGGGCGGCCAAGAAAGTGCTTATGCCCAGGTTTCCGGACTCCTGCTTCACTCTCACTGACTCCGAAAATTAAAGCAGGCCGTAGAGGGAAGCATAGGGGGGAATGTATCGTTTATGAGGTCATGGTTTAGGATTCTTTTTTTTTTTTTCTTTTCCTGTCTCACTTCACTTTAGGAGAAGGTGGGGCAAATCAGGGCTGAGAGGTTGCTGGAATTTTCCCATAAGGACCTCAGGATGCTTATGGATGTCACAAGGGTGTGGGAAGCTGTTGTGTGTCTATGGGGTGGGGGCTTAGCTCCAGTGTCTCCCCCAGGACAGTAGAGCTGGTCGCCTCTCATTCTGTACGAAGTTGTGCTATGGCATTGGTGGGATCCCCAACCAGGTGGCCTCCAGTGCCACAGCCTTCTACCTGCAGCTCTTCCTGCTTGATGTGGCACAGGTAAGTGAGGGCACCAGCCCAGGGCTGCCTGCTCCCATCTTCTTTCTGCCCTCTCCCTGTCTGATTCTTCCGCCTCCAACTGTACATCAGTTCTTCTTGGTAGACAGCATTTCTGACCCAAGCCTAACAAAAAGCCAAATGCTACTGAAGGAAACCTCTTTAAGGATGTTTATTGCAGCCATGTTTGTGGTGGAAAAATGGGATACAGTGTAATGCCTGACAACACAGAAACAATTAAATAAGTTGTGCTATATCCACACAGGGAGCCCTGGTGGTGCAGTGGCTAAGAGCTCAGCTGCTAACCAAAAGGTTGGTGGTTTGAACCAACCAGCAGCTCCTCAGGAGAAAGACGTGGCAGTCTGCTTCCGTAAAGATTACAGCCTTGGAAACCTCACGAGGCAGTTCTACTCTGTCCTATATGGTTGGAATTGACTTGACAGCAATTTTTTCTTTTTTTAAATCCAAATAATGAACTATTTAGGCAGCCGTTCAAAAGAGATCTATACCTGCTCCACGATGCATCGTCAAGCGAGAAAAGCTAGTTTTAGAGAAGAGTATATAAAATGATCCCATTTTAACAAAACAAAGGCATGCCCCGTATTTGTGTGCGCATGTGTAAATGTATGTATATTTCTACACATGATTAAAATATAAGCATGGAGAAAATTGTGGAAGAATACACACCAGGCTGTTAATGTTGACTATAGAAGGGAATGGTGGGGAGTAGGGGAGAAGCAAAAAAGTTTTTTAATAACATCCATGATTTTAAGAAAATGACACTGATAGGACCCCATTTATGTAAAATTACAAATTAGAAATGCATGAAAGGATGATGGAAATGCTTCCAGCAGTTGTCTCAGGATGGTGAGATTTCAGATAAGCTTTGCTTAATATTTTTCTGTACTGTTGGAATGTTTTTTATAAGGAGTGTATTTATGTAATTAGAAAAGTCAATAAACATTTTCATTGTGAAACAAAAGTCTACCTCTGAGTATCAGCCTAGATATACCCTTCTTGCTCTGAGCCACCCCATGGGCTTCTGATGAGGGCCCCCCACATCCTGTCCGAAGGCGACAGGGCCTGGGGAATAGTGGAGCTGCAGCCGTCGGCTCCCTCCCACCCTTCCTTTCACTACTTCACGTTACAGCCTTCGACACAGCCTTCTGGATCAGTGTCCTGGTGGGAGGCCTGGTAGCCCTATACACCGTGGCTGTGCCCCCCCACCCCACCAGGTTCCCAGGTCTCCAAGCAGGCAGGCAGGCCTCGACACCCTCTGCTACTCTGCCAGGTCTTCTCTAGCCCCTCCCTGGTCCGTTTCAGATCCCTGCTGCCCAGGTATCACTTGTCCTATTTGGAGGAAAGGTGTCTGGGGCAGCTGCCGACCCTGTGGCTGGGTTCTTCATCAACAGAAGCAGAAGGACAGGGTCTGGACGACTCATGCCCTGGTGAGCAGCCCCACAGTCCTTGGGACCAAGGTACCCACCCCTGGTGCTGAAGTCACTCTATTTGTCACAGCCCTGTTTCTTGGTAGAAAACCCTATGGATTGGTAGAGCATAAGACAGGACTGTAGGTGACTGGGGACTAGACTGGGACCAGATTGCAAGCCTTTCATTTCAGCAACATTCTTGGGGACTCTCCCTCATCAGACAGCACAGGGCTGGACAGAGCCTCCAAGCCTCTCAGTAGGGACAAGTTGGCCAGGAGGTCACGGAGGGTCTCACAGAGGAGCTGCAACTTGCTTGTCCTTCCACGTCCTCAATAGAGAGAATGGCACACTGAACAAGGGCCCAGCCAGAGTCCAGCAGCGAACGGCCCTCTCCTCTGCCTGCCACCCCAACATCTGATCAGCCACCCAAACCTAGCCCTCACTTCTCTCGCTTTCCCTGACTCCTCCGCTGACAGCCCAGCCCAGAGCTTCTCCAAGGGCAGAGGGCTTTGTGCCCAGAGGGGTGAGGGTGTTCCAGGCAAGGCCCTTGGTGTCCCCTCTGTCCTGGTGCTGAGGGGTGCTCCTCACCCCTGTGCTTCTGCAGGGTGCTGGGCTGCACACCCTTCATTGCCTTGGCCTACTTCTTCCTATGGTTCCTGCCCCCCTTCACCAACCTTCGGGGTGTCTGGTACATGACCTTCTACTGCCTCTTCCAGGCCCTGGCCACGGTGAGTGGGTGCCCACCTGTCTTAGTTATCAGAAATACCAGAAGTGGGTGGCTTTAAGAAACATTAATTTATTTTCTCACAGTTTAGGAGGTTGGAAGTCCAAATTTAGGGTGCTGGCTCTAGGGGGAAGGCTTTTTCTCTTGGCTCTGGATGAAAGTCCTTGTCTCTTCAGCTTCTGTTTCCTTGGAGATCTCCATGTGTCTTGACATCTATCTTACTCCATCTCTCCTCTGCTCACTTGTTTAATCTCTTTTATATCTCAAAAGAAATTGACTCAAATTGTTACCGGAATAAGGTTCTTGCCTCTCACTGGTCAAGAATGAGCAGGTAAGGCACATAGTTTTCCACACGAGCAAAGCTTTATTGAAGAGGCTTGCAAGCGGACACATGGAGGGCCTAGAGCAATGCTTACCCTCATCTCACAGAACAAAAGATGGGCCTGAGTTTTAATTAAAAGTTCTTGGGTGGGAAAAGATTCATGTTTATTCATAGACACGGGCGGGGATATGTTAACTAAGGTGCTCGCAGCAGCAGCTTTCCAGGATGGCTCCTGTCCTGGAGGCCTCTGGGATTTGTAGCAGGACTTATTATGGGGTGTCATGCCTGCTAGTCTCTTGTTCCCTGGGTTTGATTCCCCGGCTAGGGCCATAGCCCCTCACTGCACCTGGTGGAAGGTCACACAGCGGTCACAGGTGGATGTTTTGCGCATGTCCCTGGGCCTGGTTTTCTCCAGCTGCTTCTGAAAGGCAACTTTAAAGAAGTTTGTGGGCTACTTTTAGATACACTGCCCCATTGTTCTGGGGAATGGCTTTGTTTCTGTGCCCTGGCCCATTTCTTATTACTTTGTTTGCAGATTTGGGGGCCCCTCTCTTCTCTGTCTTACTCTCTAGGTTCCACACTCAACCCCCTGGTACCTCCCTGATAGTATAGTCTATTTCTCTTTCACTTGCTTCTCCTCTAACCACACCAGTCTCTTCACTATTTCTCAAACAGGCACCCGCCGATCTCAGGGCCTTTGCTCCATGTCCTAAAAAGACACCCTACACTAATCCTGCCTCATTAACATAAAGACAACCCATTCCCAAATGGGATAATGACCACAGGCATACAGGTTAGGATTTACAACATATACTTTTGGGGGACATAATTCAATCTGTAACACCCCCAGGGGCCTGGACTCTGGTGAACCCCATTGCTGGCCAGTGGCTACTCTGAAGTAGGAGGGGTAGGTGGCTAGGAGGGACCTTGCCCTCACCTGCACTCCAAGGATGGGAAAGCCCCAGCTTGCTCCATCTCATACTGCTCTGGGCTCTGTGTCCCTTCCTGCCCTTCAGCCTCCAGTGGTGGGTTGCCAGGGTGGACAGGGCCACTAGAGCCTCAGCCTCATGAAGCCGGCAGCCTGGGTTGCCGGGCCTGGGCAGTGGGGCTATCCTAAGTGCTGCCCGGGCGCCCCAGTTCTTCCAGGTGCCATACACGGCGCTCACCATGCTCCTGACCCCCAACCCGAGGGAGCGGGACTCGGCCACCGCATACCGTGAGTGCGGGCTTGGGGCTGTGGGGGAGGGGGAAGGGTGACGCTGTCCCTCGGGACACAGGCCGGGTCCTGGGCTGGAGCCTCGGGACCCTGCGGGTGGGAGGACGCGGCACTTGGTCACTTTGCACGGCCACTGTGTCCCCAGGGATAACCATGGAGATGGCGGGGACCCTGATGGGAGCCACCGTCCACGGACTCATCGTGTCCCGCGCCCACGGGCCCCACAGGTGCCAGGAGGCCGAGATCCCCGTGCCGGACGGCGTTTCCCCGGACGCGGTGAGTGCTCGGGCACCCGGACCCCACCGTGACCTCCTCTGCCGTCAGCTTCTTTCCTTTCCGGCCCCTTCCTCTTTTGTGGGAGCTGCGTTCTCATTCCTTTTCTGCGCCTTTCGCTGAGCGGATGATGCCCAAGTCCGGTACAACCCAGTCCTCCCGCCAAACCTCCTGCTGGATTCCTTCCATCATGAAGTAATAGATGGGCAGGGAGTCCCCAGAGGACAGAGGGGAGGGAAGGGGTGTGTTGTGGCCCTGGCCACAGTCGGTGGCAGGAAGGGGCCTGCAAGGCTGGGGAAGAAAGGGCAGCAGGATGGTCTGTCTGGGCAGAGGCCTGGGTGAAGCCGCTCCTACCATCCATCCCCCCAGCCCCAGCGTGAAGTGACAAAAGGGTTGTCTATTTTTTATTTGTTCCTCTCTTTTTCCTTAAGCAAATGGCATCAATATCCTCCAGACACCTAGGAATCACCTCTGCCCCTCTCTCTTTCTCAATCCTCCACTCCACCCTATAGCAAGCCTTGTCCATTTCGTGGATACAGTTCTTCTGGAAGCCGTTCACTGCTCTGCCTCCACTGTCCTCTGGCCTACATCACCATCTCCCTTCCCCCCAGCTTCTGCACCAGTCTCCTACACAGCCTTCCCACCCTCCAGCACAGTCAGGGTGACATTTTAAAAGCCAAACTGGACCTTGTCTTTCCTTTGCTAAAAGCCCTGTGAAGCGGCCTCTCCCTGAGGCACATTTTACATGGCCTGGAGCACTCATTCTGTGTAATCCTGCCCCACATTCCTCTCCAGCCGCACCTCGGGACTTTTCCACTTTCTGGTTCCCACTGGTTCACGAGCCCCGGCCTTTACTTGAACACAGACCCCCAAACTGTGTGGCCTTCACCTTCAGGACTTGGCACAAGCCGCCTCTCCCCAGTTTGACTGTGGGGCCTCTCTGCACTCTTCTATGTAGGCATTTATGTATGTCTGTTTTTTAATTAATGAATGTTTCAGATTTACGAAAAGGTTCTCAAAGTGTGGTCCCTGGACCAGCAGCATTACCATCACCTGGAAACTTGTTAGAAGGGCACATTCTGGGGCTCTGCCCCAGGCCTACTGATTCAAAAACTCTGGGGATGACTGCTCAGTAAGCCCTCTGGGGGTTCTGATAGCTGCCAGCGTTCAGGAACAGATAGTATGAGAATGACACCACACGCCCTACCACCCGTGTAAGAAAACGTGACAATTTAAGTCCCCGTGTATGCGTCCCCAAACCCATCTCTAGGGCCAGCTAGAGAACTTGAGGAATCTAGTGCAAACTGAAAATGTGGGGCCCCAGCTGAGGGTGGGGAAGTGAACTCCCCTGCCCATAAGCCCTACTGCCCCAACCAAGGGATTACAACCTCCCAACACTGGGATGCACTGGGCACCTGGATCAGGTGTGGGTGAGCGTCCCCCACACCTCATGCACCCTCTGAGCGGCGCCATGGCGGCTGCCAGCCTGGTGTGGAAAGGCTGCCGCCATGCCCCTCCCTGATGGACTCTCCCACACCCACATCCAGGCCCCTACTTGAGGTAGACTACTACTGAGTGCAGGCCTGTGCATGCTCACTCACCCTACCACTCCGCGACAGTGTGGCGGTGGGGTCAGGCGGAGGAGGCCAGGAGAGGCCTGGGGTGCAAGGAACTGGAGGTCAGAAAGCTGAGAACCCATTCCAGGCAGATGGGCCTCATGTGAGCTGAGGCCCTTACATGAGGCCCTTGGTAGCGCATGCTGCATTGTCCACGAACTTCCCTTACAAAACACAAATTCAATGATAAAATTATTGAGAATTTGAAGACAGTGACACAGAGTATTAGGCGCAGGGCCCCTCTGAGCACGGGCTCTGTGTCATCTCCCTCCTTCTTTCCCCACCCCTCCCCTTGGACAACCTCTATCCAGCGCTGGGCAGCTGTCATCCCCATGCATTCTTTACATGAATTTTTATGACCTGTGTATCCTCCCCTGAATGACACGGAGCATCGTTTCTGTTTTCTATACTGATCTGGGGCCATCGTGTCTCACACTGTGCTGTAACTGTGTGCTTATGGGTCTGTCTTCCTGTCACACTGGAGCCCCTTATTGTGGGTAGACAGGTCACTTACTCATCAGTGTAACCTCACGGTTTAACATGCAGAAGTCAGAAGTAATAAATGTTTGCTTAAAAAAATGAGAGAGAGGGAAAGAACAAGCAAGCGAGCCCTGAGCCCCATAGGCATTGATGCCCCCTTTCCATGGAGGAGGCACAAAGTTGGCAGAAAGACGTGTGTGTGGATGAGCCATTCTGGGCCCTTGGATGCTGGGGTGATTGGGAGGGGCCCTGCCCCGTGTGTCCCTACCCCCCTGGGTTGGAGACATTGCACCCACCCCAGCTCTGTTCTGTCCCACAGATGCGTCTCTACTCCATTGCAGCCGCCGTGGTTGCTGTGACTTACCCTGTGTGTAGTGGCCTGCTCCGCCTGGGAGTGAAGGAGCGGCCAGGTATGGAGGGCTGAGGGAGGGCGTGGAAACAGAAACAGGGCAGAAGGCTTCCTTTGGGGGTGGGTTTTGGTTTTGAACTCTGCCAAGCCAAGGTGTTCCCTTGCTGTGTTGTAGACCCCTCAACCCCAGCCTCAGGCCAAGGCCTGAGCTTCCTGGCTGGGCTGGGCCTCACTGTCCGGCACCCGCCCTACCTGAAGCTGGTGGTCTCCTTCCTGTTCATCTCAGCCGCTGTCCAGGTACCTCTGGCCAGGCTGATCCACGCTGGCTTGGCCCTGGCCATACTGACCCTGTGCATGCTCAGAGTTAGGCACCAGAGTTAGGCTTGAGTTTTAACGAGAAAACACCCTTGGCTGGCACCGTGGCCGAGAGAGGCTGGTGCTGGGAAGAGAGAGACCAAGACAGGGCTTGTGAGATGGGGGAGGGTCGGGGTCAGGCACTAGGAACCTGGCAGAGTCTGGGGTGGTTTCCTGTCACATTACCTGAAGTTTAGTAAAGTCCACCTGATCCTAGTTGCAAGGGGCGAGGATGGGATAGGAATGGTGTTGATACCTGTGCTGGGATAAGCACCCTCTGTGGGGAAGGGGGCCATGTGATGGTGGCAGCAAGCAGAGTGCAAGGTCCCAAAGGGGAGGCAGACTTGAGACCCAGTGCTTGCCCTTGACTTCCGGAGCTTCTGCCAGCCCCTGTACATGCCCACCCTGCCTGTCTCCCTCCTCAGGTGGAGCAGAACTACCTGGTCCTGTTCTGTACACATGCCTCCCGGCTACATGACCACGTCCAGAGACTGGTGCTAACCATCTTGGTGAGGGGCCTGGGGTGGTGAGGCAAGATCATTTAGGGGCCTGAGTGGGGTCATGTATAGTCCCTGACATGACACATGTGTGGCCAGAGCACTAGTGGTCAACATTCTTGACTCTGCTTTGGTCTTAGTCACCTGCATTCCAGCAGATGGTGTGATTGGGGCCAGGGTTATAAAGTTCAAATCACAGGTTCGAACCAGAGAGCAGGCCAGAGGTGTGGTCGAGGCTGGCGGACCCGTCTAAAAGCCAGGCCATTGAGGTCCTGGGCAAAGGCGTGGGCGGCTCATCCCTGGCTGTGATGTTGCTGTCCGTTCACAGATATCTGCTGTACTGAGCACCCCGCTGTGGGAGTGGGTTCTACATCGATTTGGGAAGAAGACCCCAGCCTTTGGGATCTGCGTGAGTCGGGCAGGAAGTCAGGCCTGGAGATGGCAGTGGAAAAGGGATGGAGGAGGGAGCATGGATCCTGAGTTTCCTGCGGCCAGGGGGTTGGGTCTGTGTTCCCTTGTGTCTTCAGTGCCTGGGGCCAGGCACAAAGGGCCATTGTAAAGACTGGTGAGTGTGAGAATGAAAGAGCAAGTGGAAGGATCAGCGAGTGTCTCTGTCTCCCCAGGTGATGGTGCCTTTTGCAATCTTGTTGGCTGCTGTGCCTGTGGCGCCCGTGGCCTACGTCGTGGCCTTTGTATCTGGCGTGAGCATTGCTGTGTCCTTGCTGCTACCCTGGTAGGCTGGGGGAAAGGGTATGGGAACTTCATGTCCTTCCACAATGGGAATCTTCTCCTTCACGTCAACCTGTTGTCCCGGGGCCCCCGTGCCCAGCCTCCTAAAAGGGCACTGGAGGCAGGAGTGGTGGGCATATTGCCTGGTTCTCTGTGGGCCCATCCTGGTCCTGGGCAGCAGGGACCCAGGGATGTAGCCGACTTGGTCTCAGTCCCCAGAGAGCTCACAGACTGGTGGGTGTCAAGGGGATAAAAGGGAGAACTCTGCAGCCCCCTTCACTCCCAGGTCCATGCTGCCAGATGTGGTGGATGACTTCCAGCTGCAGCACCAGCATGGCCCAGGCCTAGAGACCATCTTCTACTCCTCCTATGTCTTCTTCACCAAGCTTTCAGGCGCAAGTGCCCTGGGCATCTCCACACTCAGCCTGGAGTGAGTCTCAGTGTGGGGGGCACCAGAGTCACAAAGTACTAGTAGGGTGGGAAGAAGAGGGCAAAACTCTCTCCAGCCAGCTGGGGGTCACCCACAAGCCTGGGTCCAAGCTCTGTTCTGTGGAGATTTGGGGAACAACTGCCCCCAGGTTTCCTCGTGCACATGACTGAGAGGCCTTTCTTGGGGGCTGTAACTACCTTCTGAAGCCCCAGCCCCCACATTCTCAGTTATCTGTCCCCATGGCCAGGCCATCCTCTCAACCCTCTCTTCCACCACAGCTAGGCTGTGTCCAAGTTTCAGGATACTGTGGGGATAGGGTATCTGGGAGCCCTCCACTCAGGAAGCCAGGCTTAGTGAGGATCTGACTGGATGGATGGGTGGTGTTTCTCCAGGTTCGTGGGGTATAAGGCTGGAGCCTGTGAGCAGACAGAGGAGGTGGTGGTGACCCTCAAGGTCCTCATCGGAGCCGTGCCCACCTGCATGATCCTCACTGGTCTGTGCATCCTCCTGGTCAGCCGCACTCCGAAGGTGCCAAGCCAGGATTCCTCCCGCCAGCTGAGCCTTCGGAGGTGGGCACCCTGCACATGGGCCACCAACCTTCAGAGAGGCACACATAGATGCACACTGATTTGTGAATGACCAACATCTGCGGATCTCCTTGCGGTATAGACACAGCTGAACAATCCTGGCTTTTGGAGATACTTCCTTTCCTTAGCTTCAGTGACACCACAGTCTCCTGGATTTTCTCCCACTACTCTGGTCATGCCTTTGTAGTCTTCTTCCTTTGAATGCCCACTGGATGTGGTATTCAAGGGCCCCCTCCTTAATTCCCTATTCTTGCTCTACATAGCCTCTCGGTGGCCTCATCTACTTGCTTGACCTCAAGTCCCTCTTGTGTGCTGGCACCTCCTGAAGCCGCCCCTCCACCCTTGACTCTCTTCAAGTTCCAGATCCACATATCTAGCTCTCATTTGGACATTTCCACTGCAGTCCCACAAGCACGTCAATCTGTGACCCCAAACTGAACTTACCTTTTTCCGCAAGTTAGCTCCTCCTCCTGTGTTTTTTCAGTGAATGGCACTACCATCCACTGTGGGAGCCAGAAGCCTGGGAGAGTCAGCTTCCACTCCTGCCCTGTAGGTTGTGCTGAGCAGCTCTCCGAGCCTTGTCCTCCCCCTACCACAGCACTCATGTCATTGCACAGGGATGATCTGCTCACCGGTCTGGCTTTCCCAGTAGGCTGACTGTAGAGACCTTGAAGGCTGGAGCTGTGTTTATCCATTTCTGTATCCTAAGAGCCCAGCACAGAGCCCAAGGCCAAGCAGGTACTCGGAATATGTGCCGCAGTATCAACACGTCCGGCAGAGCTGGCATTCGCAAGCCTGCATATGTGTTTTTGCAGCTGTCCATACACTTACAAACACATGGGCACATGGACACGCACAGGATCGCACAGGAGAGGCAGGAATTGGCTGAATCAGTCCCTCACTTCTCAGTGTTGGTGGCCCCAGACTCTTCAGCAGAGTAACACTAAAATTCTGCTTTACACATCAGGGAAGGGCGGACAAGGGGATGGGGGATTACTTGTTAGGTCTTGGAGAAACAAGGGCTGTAGGTTTTATTAGCAGGGACCATTAAGGTGAGGAGTTGCTGGGAAGACAAGGAACAGCCACTGAAACTTCCATGGGCATCTGTGGCAGGACAGAGCCCCATCCCATGCCCATCCTTTGCCTTGGTTTCTTTCCCTTTCCTACAGGAGGACCAGCTACAGCCTTGCTTAAAGTCTGAGACTTCTGTGAGCTGGAACAGCAAGAGCCAGCAGCGTCTTCTAGGCCTGAAGTCTCCCTTTCTTCCCAGCCCTTTAGCACTCCTACCTGGCAGTGGAGTATACAACTTGTCTTTCCTTTGGGACTTGGGGATGTCTCCTGCTGCTGGGATTGGCCTGGGCTCAAGGACCTCTACCTGACCATTTCTTGCCTGTCAACCACAGACCACGCCAGACAGGCCCATGCCCCTGACTACCCCAGCTTCAGACAGCCCTTGACCCTGGACTGCAGACTCCCTGTGGGAGCACCAGGCCCTACAGCCAGCTTAGATGGCAAAGCTCACTTGACACAGAGCAGGTGTACAGACCTTTTGGCCCTCCCAAGGCTCCAGTAGACATCTACTAAAGATACAAAGAGAAGCTGATGGACAGCATGTTAACGGACAGAGTGGGGACAGATGCTATGCTGGGGTGTACAGTAAGAGAAACACAGACAGGTACAGTGAGACCAAGAGACCTGGGGAGACAGCAGTGGGGATGACAGAGCAGGGCACTGGAAGTATTTCTCATGTCTTTCCTGTTTTTCGTATAAGTTGAGGACACTTTTTATAAGTGGACAGACACTGAGATGGGCCACCAAAGGACATTTTTTTTTTCTCATTTCAACCAAGGTTTATTTTTACCAAAGCAAATTAAAGGGGTCATTGTCTTTAAATCCCTGTAATACTTAAATCACCTGGTGTGTCTATATATGTGTGTGTGCAGTGTGACTTTCTAATAATTCAGTTGGTAAAATGGTGGAAATGAGTCTTGAACCCAAGCCTGCCTGACTCTGAAGCTTGTGGAGGTAGCCAGAGCTTACAAAATGTGTTGGAAGAATGGCCATCACCAGACCTTGGTATCACCAAGACTGCTCCTCCCCTGGAACTCAATGCCAGCACCCCTGACTCTCTGACTGCACACTCTAGGTACGCTATATTCCCACCACTCCTATTCTCTGACCTTCGGTTCACTGAGCTGCCCTATACCTCCACATCCCTTTTCTGATGTCCGTCCTTCTGCTTCAGATGAGGAGGACCGCTCCCTGCCACCAAGGCCAGTCCCTGGACTTATCCCTGGCAAAGAGCAGGCACCCCCTTGCCCCTTCCCTCTCCACTACCTCCTTTATCACCACTTAAATCCAGGAAGCAATTGTGCCGCTCACTTGCTTAAGACCCTCTCAGTCCCACCCGTGCCTCTCACCCACTCAGCCCCTACGATGGCCACAAGGCCTCACATGATCAGGTCACTGCCAAAATGTCACATCCTCAGAGAGGCTTTCCTGCTTCCCTGATCACCCCCTAACCCCAGCACTCTCTAATCTCTACTGTGCTTTCCTTGTACTTTATAAAAATTTTACCACTATGATAACAGCCCTGGTGGCCCAGTGGTTAAGTGCTCGGCTGCTAACCGAAAGGTCAGCAATTCGAACCCACCAGTGAGGTACCATTTAAAACTACTAGATTGTCATAAAGTAAGATGCACTGAGCATGTAGAACAATAGGTGCTATGATACCTTGCTGCTGGGAGTGAAAATTGATATAACTATCTTGGTATTATCTCATAAAGGCTTCATGGCACTATGAAGTTCAGCTTGCACACACCTAAGACCTAGCATTTCCACTTTTGGATAAAAGACTCTAGTCTCTTCAAACACTTACATTAGAAGACGGTTACAAGAGTATTCAACACAATATTGTATATACACACTAAAATAGAACCAGGAAACAATCCAAATGTGCATGGCAAGAAAATGGATAAACTGTGGTAATTACAAAACACTGAAAGTAACATAAACATATCCAGGCGGTTGAATCTGAAACAATGTAGAATGGAAAAAAGAGCAAGTCACAGGAGACTATATATAATACAGTACCATCTTCACATATAAAGCTCATCATATTGTTTAGCCTAGCACATATATGTGGCGAAACTTTTTTTTTTTAAAGGAAAGGAATGACGAAATGATCGTTACAGCAATCAAGGGGTTAGTTATCTCAGCGGTGGAGCTATGGAGATGGAATAAAGAAGGGACACACAGGGAAACTCAGCGTTTCTCGTAGTGTTCTGGTTCTTAAGTTAGGTAGTGAGTGCTTCATTATATTATTAAGCCTTTTTTTTATACCTTATATGGAAATCCTGGTGGCACACTGGTTAAGTGCTATGTTTGCTAACCAAAAGGTCGGCAGTTCAAATTACCAGGCGCTCCCTGGAAACTCTATGGGGCAGGACTACTCTGCCCTATAGGGTTACTATGAGTCAGAATCAACTTGATGGCAATTTTTTTTTTTTTTATATACTTCATATGGAAACCCTGGTGGCACAATGGTTAAGAGTTCAGGTGCTAACCAAAAGGACTGCATCTAGAACCCACCAACCGCTCCTTGGAAACCCTGTGGGGCAGTTCTACTTTGTCCTAGACGATCACCGTGAGTCAGAATTGACTTTGATGGCAATGGGTTTGGTTTTTTTTGGGCTTATACCTTATACATATTGCATGTATCATATATTATCTATACAAACTTTAGAAAAATTTGGGTGCAAAATGGGATAAGTAAATAATATCTTTCATTACGCAAAATATTTTCAATAAAACATTAAACAATTAACTTAGAGAACTTAGCTCTTCTCTTCATGTCTGAAGAGTCGGCAAACGCTGCATTACCTTCTAGGGTTTCAATGACTGTCATAGCAGGAGAGGCCAATGAGATGTCTCTTGTACCTGAGTTGCCATGGAATCAGATTTTTTGTAAAGACACAGATAATTTATATTCTGAACTGTCTACCAGAACTACAGAGACAATATACACACACGTAAAATCAGTAGCATTTCTCTATAGTAGCAATAATCACAAAGAAAATACCATGAAAACATTCACAACAGCCACAACAAACATTAGTGATTTTATTGAAGACTCGTCCACAAGCATTAGACCAGAGAAATGGCGATTATAACACACATCTTGAGGACTCACACAGATCTCACTCAAGAGTCCCCCACCCCCTCTTTAGGCTTCAGAATAGTTGTGACTTCATCACACCCAGTCACTTCCTTCCCAAATGGATCCAGGCCGCAGACTAGCCTCAGCCACTGCTCTGAGGCAGCTGATCACAGACAAGTGGCCTCCACTTCCATTATCCCAGCAGCTGTCTAATGCATTTGAACCACAAAATGGCCCTCGCTTTCTTCCTCTCCCTGCTCCATCTTCATAAACGGAAACAGACAGACAGGAGTGCCCAAGGGTACAAAATATTTTCTTCCCGGATAATTTTAAAGAAAAGGGTGAAAAAGATACGTATGTGCTAATGGAGCTTCTATAGCTGAAACAATTTATCTGCATATGTGCTCTGATTAGCCACACGCGGATCAATTTGTTGTGCTGCCGTAAGTAGAATTGATCATTCTGCTCGAGAGCAGGAGCAGTGGTGTCTATCTGGCAATCAGGGCTCTTTCTGCAGTACAAGGCTGGCACTTTAGCCCTTAGGTATAATCAACTGGTACGCATTAGAGCTACCTCAGATTCAGTAAAATTTCCAAATTTTTATTGTACTTTCTCTCACAGACACTATGCTGGTCTCTAAGACTTAAATGGAGGGAAAAGAATATCAAAACTAAAGTGACAAATAAATTAACTAATGGAGTGGCTATTGGGAGGAAATATGAAAATTTTATGATCCCCAAACTGAAAAGTGGAAACCCTGGTAGTGTAGTGGTTAAGTGCTATGGCTGCTAACTAAAAAGTCAGCAGTTCGAATTCACCAGGTGCTCCTTGGAAACTCTACAGGGCAGTTCTACTCTGTCCTGTAAGGTTGCTTATGAGTTTAAACTGAAAAGCATTTCAGGGAGAAAACCATGAGTGATGATAGCACAGAATCACGCCTTGGGCCTCGCCTGAGCTTGGCATCGCTCTGGTGGCACCAGTACATGCTCCTGTGGGGTCCAGAGGAGTTGAAGCACTTCTCAAGTTACTTAATGGACTTATAAAGTGAATGGAAGAAGCTCAAAGCCAATGTTTAGATGTATCTGGTCCTTTGCCAGCCAGAGATTTTTAGGGTCAGGTTTCAATACTGGGAGGTCCAGCCAACACCAGAACTACTGCATGAGTCAGGCAGCCCTGGGAGCAGAAGCCAACTGGTTTTATCTTCCTATGAGCTCTGCTGGCTCGTGGTGGTTTGGGGGAAATAGGTGTGCTGGAGCATTTGCTGTCCTGTACTCCTTACCCTCATCTCTAAGCCAAGGAAAAGACCTCTAACAGTGCTGAGACATCACTGTAAGTACTCCTAAGACAGCCTGAACACAGCTTTGGGCAAGGGGCATAAAGCCTCAGAGAAACCAAAACTCACAATCCATATGGCACCATCACATTGTTTTGTTCTGGGAACTCTGCCCTTAGACAAAACCACAACAGTCATAAATACATGAACAACCACTTTCTAAGTCATCTAACAGAGACTGAACTCTGCTGCCACACAGCCCAGGGGAAAACCGGAAGACCCAGCCATGACAAGCGCTTCACTTCTAAACGACAGTGAAAATTTGACCTGCAATAGAATTCACAGTGGAAAACAGACCTTGTTTTAATGGTGTCATCTGAAAAGCTATACAGCAAATACTCTACAGACAAATATCACGCTGTGCTGCCTAAAAGGTTAGAATAGCCAGTGGTATCTAACGTTTGAGCAGTATGGTCTCTAAAGACTTCAAGAGAAGGGTCAGGATCCAGATTCTGAGGAAAAGGGACTCTGAAGACATCTGACTTGGACAGTTTGCCATCTCTTATGATTACTTCCTGTGCGGCTGTGAAAGTTAATGGGATGAAGCCTTCGCTGTCAGCAGAGAGAAGGATCCAGAGGCAGTCTGTAAAGCAAAATAAACACATGGGCAATTTAGGATAGTACCTTATTCTAGAAAGAAAATATGACTATCAATGTGGTTTTCTTGAAAGAAGGGATACAGTAGTTGATGACACTGAACCTGATTATCCCAAGGCTTTAACAGAGAATGGGGAGCTGGAAGGACTAAGTATTACTTCGTATCAGGGTTATATGCCAGGGAGGGGATGCTGATGACTTACACCCACCCAAAGTTGATTACTTAGGCACAGTGAAGGGACATACATTTTCACCCAGGCTGGGCATCTATCACTCAGTGCTATGCAGATGTGTGTGTGTGCGTGTATGTGCGCGCGTGTGTGGGTGGGTGGGTGTACATGCATGTACGCGTTAGGGCTTGTGTGTGGAATGCTCCTATCTTATCTACAAAGTATTAACCAAACTGTGAATTTGGAACAGAAACGCCAAGGACCGATATTCTTTATTCTTTAGATCAACACCAACCTCTAAAAACCCAAGGAGGCTGAGCCTAGACTACAGTGGCCCAGATAATCGCGAGTGGTTTGTTCCAGAGTAGCCTAGGGGCCACTGGCATACCAGATGCCTAAACCATTTCTGGTTCTTTTAAGTCTAGTGTGTCTCACCGTTTGACCCTGTGATTTCACTTCTGAAAATCTATGTGTCCCACAAATAAAATATAAAATATTCAGAGAGGTTTTTTTTAGTGCTATTTGTAAAAGATTGTCAAATGCTAAATACAAAGTAAGACACAGTATACCTCAGAATGGACTATCACCCCCACCCATGAAAAATGACAATTACAATGAGCAGATGTCTAAAAAAAAACCACTGATGATACAATGTTAAGGGAAAAAATGAAACAAAATTTTATGTTCTGCATAGTAGCTGCTGTGAAAAGAATGAGGCATAAAAAAACAGCCATGTTTACATCTGATAGAGCGTGGGCATAACTCAGTCTGATTCAGTTCCCTGCTACCTAAGAGTGCTCTCATGTCCCCTTGCTTGCTGCCTGTAAGAATGGTAACTCCTTTGAGAAACATTCTTCTATGTCACTATGATCTTTGCATTTTAGTGCAACAGGCATACATGAAGTTTTTGTTATTCTTTGTTATTGCTTTGTAACTCTTTTCTAGTTATTCCATGTGTACATTTAAAATTTCTAGCTAGGCTATAAATTGTCTAAGGGCAGAACCTGTATTTTTCATGTGTTTTGACCTAGGCATACAGTAGGCAATTAATACTTGTAAATTATCTAGTGAACCTCTGAATGGTTGGTTACATCTCATTTTCATTAGTAGTGCGTTACAAAACAGAAGGTGGAGGAAGGGAGTGTTGGGTGGGCTGGACTCTGAATTTCACCTACCCTGCAGCATTTCAATGAGGGAGAGGCCAAACGTCTCCTGAAGCGTGCTGAGCCTTAGTTTGCCATGGCAGAGAAGCACAGCTCTTCTTTCAACAACAGGACCTGCGTAATAAGGTTTCTTCACACAGAGAAATAAAAGTTGTTCAACAGGTTGCCGAAGTGATGGTGTTAACACGTCTTAAGAGCACAATGGGTAAAGAGGTTTTTTTTTTTTTTTTTTAATTCTTACCTCTTACCACTCTCAATTAGACTTCAGTTTTAAATAAGGAGCACTTTGCTGCCAAAAGAGCAGAATAAAACACAACTTCTAGTTTCCTCTTCCTACTGCTCTGATTTCTCCCCAGCGTTATGTCTTTATCTCTAGGAGCTGGCTTTCCTCAGGAATGACTAACAACATTGCAGGACAGTAGCCCGAAAGACATGACCTGATGGCGAGGAATTGTAACTTGGCTATTTTAGATATAACCAAGGAAAAATGCCAAGAAAGAGTGTCCTAAATGGCGGAGTAACAAAGGATCTGCATAGAGAGAATAAATAAACTGTGAGGAAAATTCACTTCGCTTACAAAAAGTACAAATGAAAACAAGTGATGCTTAAATTTTTAAGACAGATTAAAAATTGAGTCATCTTTAAAAATGGTTTCATATATCCCTAGAGAAAAAAGGTATAAAAAATTATAGTCTTAAGATAAATTAAGAGCTCAAACGTATAATCATAAATCAGAGAAAAATAATTTCTAATTATATAATATTTGAACAATATCTTCATGTAAGCATTCAAAGAACAGTTTTACAAGTAAGTTATGTATCTAGCTCATTTTGTTATTAAAATTATCACTACTCAATGTGTGATTCCTAGTGACTGCTGAGGAACAGAAATTTCAACTATGAAAAACAAACTATTTAAAAAGGTCTACTAATGAGGTTTTAAATAAAGTTCCAACAATATACTAAAAATCATAAGCAACTAATTCATCTAACTCTTATGAAATGTGACTTCTGAAATTAGAGGGAAACTCTTTCTTGCTTTTGATTTTTTTTTTTTTTTACCTCCTTCTCATTACAAAAGGAATCTACGTGCAATGTAAAAAAGCAAAACACAGAAATTTATAATGCAGGAAGTAAAATCCCCCAATATTCTACTCTTCAGAGGTAACTACTGATAATACCTTGGCTGGGCTACTTTATTATAAACAAAAATTGAGGAAAATGAAAAGTCAAGAAAACTTTTTAAAAAATTGAATTTTCACATAAAAGATATATTACTTGATAAAATAATCTATTTAAAAACAAATATAATTAAACAATAACAGGATATACTTTACCTTTTGGACTAAAAAGCATAGGAAAAAAACACCGATTCATAGCAGCATTATTATTCATAATAGCCAAAAGGTGGGAACAACCCAGATGGGTAAACAAAATGAAGTAGACCCATAAAATGGAATATTATTGAGACACAAAAAGAAAGAAGTGCTGACACATGCTAGAAGATGAACCCTGAAAACATTATGCTAAATGAAAAAAGTCAGACACAAAAGACCACACATTATATGATTCCATAGATGTGAACCGTTCAGAACAGGAAAGTCAACACAGCCAGGAAGTAAATTAGTGATTGTCTAAGACTGTGGAGGAAACCCTGGTGGCGTAGTGGTTAAGTGCTATGGCTGCTAACCAAGGGGACGGCAGTTCAAATCCACCAGGCGCTCCTTGGAAACTCTATGGGGCAGTTCTACTCTGTCCTATGGGGTCGCTATGAGTCGGAATTGACTCGACGGCACTGGGTTTGGAAGACTGTGGAGCTGATAGTATAGGGGAGTGAAAAAAAGAGCATACAGGGTTTCTTTTTGAGGTGATGAAAATGTTCTAAGATTGACTGTGGTGATAGCTGCATGTTTCTGTAAGTATACTAAACACCACTCAATTGTATATTTTAAATGGGTGAGTTATGTTTCAATAAAGCCATTGAAAAATAAAGAAAAACACCCCAGGAGAAACAAAACTGAAAACATTTATACCTAACTATATTATACTTCACGTTGTCTTCTCAAGACACCCTTTGAAATCTTCTGTTTAGTTCTTTCACTTCATCAATTCTTCTTTTTTCGTTAGCTGCTCAACGCTCAAGAGCGAGTTTCAGAGTCTCCTCTGACATCCATCTTGGTCTTTTCTTTCTTTCCTGTCTTTTCAATGACCTCTTGCTTTCTTCATGGATGATCTCCTTGATGTCATTCCACAACTCATCTGGTCTTCGGTCACTAGTATGCAATGAGTCAAATCTATTCTTCAGATGGTCTCTAAATTCAGGTGGGATATACTCAAGGTCATATTTTGGCTCTTGTGGACTTGCTCTGATTTTCTTCAGTTTCAGCTTGAACTTGCATAGGAGCAATTGATGGTCTGTTCCACAGTCGGCCCCTGGCCTTGTTCTGACTGATGATATTGAGCTTTTCCATCGTCTCTTTCCACAGGTGCAGTCAGTTTGATTTCTGTGTGTTCCATATGGTGAGGTCCATGTGTATAGCTGCCGTTTATGTTCGTGAAATAAGGTATTTGCAATGAAGAAGTCGTTGGTCTTGCAAAATTCTATCATTTGATCTCCGGCACTGTTTCTATCACCAAGGCCATATTTTCCAACTACCGATCCTCCTTCTTTGTTTCCAACTTTCGCATTCCAATCGTGAGTAATTATCAATGCATCTCGATCGCATGTTCGATCAATTTCAGACTGCAGCAGGTGATAAAAATCTTCTGTTTCTTCATCTTTGGCCCTAGTGGTTGGTGGGTAAATTTGAATAATAGTCGTATTAACTGGTCTTCCTTGTAGGCGTATGGATATTATCCAATCACTGACAGCGCTGTACTTCAGGATAGATCTTGAAATGTTCTTTTTGACGATGAATGCAACACCATTCCTCTTCGAGCTGTCATTCCCAGCATAGTAGACTATTATGATTGTCCGATTCAAAATGGCCAATACCAGTCCATTTCAGCTCACTAATGCTGAGGAAATCGATGTTTATGCGTTCCATTTCATTTTTGATGATTTCCAGTTTTCCTAGATTCATACTTCGTACATTCCAGGTTCTGATTATTAATGAATGTTTGCAGTTGTTTCTTCTCATTTTGAGTCGTGCCACATCAGCAAGTGAAGGTCCCGAAAGCTTTACTCCAACCATGTCATTAAGGTCGACTCTACTTTGAGGAGGCAGCTCTTCCCCAGGCATCCTCTGAGTGCCTTCCAACCTGGGGGGCTCATCTTCCAGCACTATATCAGACAATGTTCCGCTGCTATTCATAAGGTTTTCACTGGCTAATGCTTTTCAGAGGTAGACTGCTGGGTCCTTCTTCCTAGTCTGTCTTAGTCTGGAAGCTCAGCTGAAACCTGTCCTCCATGGGTGACCCTGCTGGTATCTGAATACCCATGGCATAGCTTCCAGCATCACAGCAACACGCAAGCCCCCACAGTATGACAAACTGACAGACACAGATGGAAAACCAAAAGGGAAGAACACGCTCGGCGTTTCTCGAGCTGAAAGAACTGAAGAAAAAATTCAAGCCTCAAGTTGCAATAGTGAAGGAGTCTACGGGAAAATATTAAACGATGCAGGAAACATCAAAAGAAGACAGAAGGAATACAGAGTCATTATACCAAAAAGAATTAGTCGATGTTCAACCATTTCAAGAGGTGGCATATGATCAGGAATGGATGGTACTGAAGGAAGAAGTCCAAGCTGCTCTGAAGGCATTGGCAAAAAACAAGGCTCCAGGAATTGATGGAATATCAATTGGGATATTTCAACAAACAGATGCATCGCTGGAGGTGCTCACTCGTCTATGCCAAGAAATACGGAAGACAGCTTCCTGGCCAACTGACTGGAAGAGATCCATATTTATGCCTATTCCCAAGAAAGGTGATCCAACCGAATGTGGAAATTATAGAACAATATCATTAATATCACACGCAAGTAAAATTTTGCTGAAGATTATTCAAAAATGGCTGCAGCAATATATCGACAGGGAACTGCCAGAAATTCAGGCCGGTTTCAGAAGAGGACGTGGAACCAGGGATATCATTGCTGATGTCAGATGGATTCTGGCTGAAAGCAGAGAATACCAGAGGATGTTTACCTGTGTTTTATTGACTATCCAAAAGCATTCAACTGTGTGGGTCATAACAAACTATGGATAACATTGCAAAGAATGGGGATTCCAGAACACTTAATCGTGCTCATGAGGAACCTTTACATGGATCAAGAGGCAGTTGTTTGGACAGAACAAGGGGATACTGATTGGTTTAAAATCAGGAAAGGTGTGCGTCAGGGTTGTATTCTTTCACCATACCTATTTAATCTGTATGCTGAACAAATAATACGAGAAGCTGGACTATATGAAGAAGAACAGGGCATTAGGATTGGAGGAAGACTCATTAACAACCTGTATTATGCAGATGACACAACCTTGCTTGCTGAAAGTGAAGAGGACTTGAAGCACTTACTATTGAAAATCAAAGACATAAAGAAAACAAAAATTCTCACAACTGGACCAATGAGCAACATCATGATAAACGGAGAAAAGACTGAAGTTGTCAAAGATTTCATTTTACTTGGATCCACGATCAACAGCCATGGAAGCAGCAGACAAGAAATCAAAAGACGCGTTGCACTGGGTAAATCTGCTGCAAAAGACCTCTTCAAGGTGTTGAAGAGCAAAGATGTCACCCTGAAGACTAAGGCGCGCCTACCCAAGCCATGGTATTTTCAATCGCATCATATGCATGTGAAAGCTGGACGATGAATAAGGAAGACCAAAGAAGAACTGACACCTTTGAATTGTGGTGTTGGCAAAGAATATTGAATATACCATGAACTGCCAAAAGAATGAACAAATCTGTCTTAGAAGAAGTACAACCAGAATGCTCCTTAGAGGCAAGGATGGCGAGACTGCGTCTTACATACTTTGGACATGTTGTCACTGGGGATCAGTCTCTGGAGAAGGACATCATGCTTGGCAGAGTACAGGGTCAGCGGAAGAGAGGAAGACCCTCAACGAGGTGGACTGACACAGTGGCTGCAACAATGAGCTCAAGCATAACAACGATTGTAAGGATGGCTCAGGACAGGGCAGTGTTTCGTTCTGTTGTGCATAGGGTCGCTATGAGTCAGAACCTACTCAACGGCACCTAATGACAACAACATATACTATAGTTTTCCCTAATGATTGGATTATAGAGAATTTTTACTTTCAACACTTAACATTCGTGTATTGGTTCAATTTTTCCTCGATGAGCATATATTATTTTTGTAGTGGGGGGAGGGGGAAGAATATTATGTAACTGTAAAAATAAAAAAAAAGAAAGAAATGAGAAAGAGCTGTGTTTTGATATGGAGAGCCCTCCAGGATATATTTATTATGAAATGGAAAAGGAGACATACAAAACACTCTTTAGGATACTATAGTATCCTACCTTTTGTGTGCCAAAGGGGTAAAATGAGAATATATAGTAAGGTGTGCTAGTATTTGCAGAAAGAAATAAAAATAAAAATGGTGACCTGCAGGAGGTAAAGGGAAGCCAAGTAAACTGGGACGGGGTGGGAGTAAGACTTCTTAGTGTAAGCCGTTTTATTAATATGCTCTTTTGAGTTTTGAATCAAGTAAATTAGTTACCTATTCAACAAAAGAATTTAAAGGGGAAAAAAGAAAAAAAAGTTTTTTAAAGTTACCGAAGGAAAAAAAATCCTAACTAGATTTTACATTTATAAATAATGTTAAAAAAACAAAAAACCTATTACTGCAAGAAAATATACAGAAAGCTTCATTTAGTTAAATAAAACCATTTTAAGTATCTGTTTTGGTAAAGGACAAAATCAATGTAGCAAAAACCCTTTCTAAAAATCTAGGATTAAGATGGTAAATGTGTATTTGTTTCAATCAGCTCTGATAAGTGATAACTAAGTTCCTAATGTAGTTATGAAATTAATTTCTTAAAGCTTTTAAAAAATCAGTGATTTAACATTTTGGGGATAACTTGGAGAATATGAATAAGGAGTAAATAACGGGTTTGGGTTTTTTTTTTGGTATTAGATGACATTAACTATTACTGTTGTCAGGTGTGATAATGGTATTGTGGTAATTAAGGAAAATGCTCTTACACTTTAGAAGAGCATACTGAAGTACAGAGAGGTAGAATACCATGATTTCTACATTTAAAATGTTCCAGAAAACAAAAATCGAAGCAATTACGGCAAAATGTAACAACCGTTAAATCCAAGTGATAGGCACATATATAGTGTTTCATTATATGGTCTTTCTATATGTCTGAAATTTTTCATAATACAAAAATATTTTATGCTTTAAATTCTTCATAATAAAAAATTTTTAATTTAGTGTTTTAAACTATTTTTTTAGTTCTTCTGAAAACTTGTACCCTTGAGTTAGTTTTAAGAGAAAACTAATTGAAATACCTCCTCCTGATAATTATTTAAATAGTAATTTATATACTTACTTATCATTGATTTCAATACCTACTTTCTATAAATATCTTTAAAATGAATATATATAAGACAACTGTAATCAAATCAATGTGTCACAATGGTTAATTGCTCAGCTGCTAACCAAAAGGTCAGCAGCTCGAATCCACCAGCTGCTCCTTGGAAACCCTATGGGGCAGTTCTTCTCTGTCCTAAAGGGTCGCTATGAGTCGGAACTGACCTGACCTGACGACAACAGGTTTGGTTTGGTAATCAAATCAGTATGGTATTGGTAAACTTCTAGATAAAGAGATCAGTGTTGTAATATAGAGACTCCAGAATCAGATCCCAGTATATATACATTTATGTTGCTATGAGTCGGAATCAACTCAACAGCATTGGGTTTTTTTCTTATATCACAAACGGGAGCAGTAGTTAAGAGTTCGGCTGCTAGCCAAAAAGTCAGCAGTTCGAATCCACCAGCTGCTCCTTGGAAACCCGATGGGGCAGTTCTACTCTGTCATACAGGGTCACTATGAGTTGGAATCAACTTGATGGCAATGGGTTTGGTTTTTGTTGTTTTTATAAGACAAATGTAATAGATCAAGTTCAGTAGGATAAGGATTACTTCTTAATGATGTTGCTAGCGTACCTGGCCATCTAACTCTAAGAAAATAAAAGTGAATCATATGCAAAAACTGAATTAAAGACTAAAAGCTTAACTGTAAAAACTAAAATAACAAAAAATTGCAAGAAAACCTAAGTAATTACATGTACTGTCATTTCTCTAACATAAAAACTCTTACAAACTGATAACCCAATAGGAAAATGAGCAAGAGACAATTCATAAAAAAACAGTTTCAAATGGCCAAAAAACACAACATGCTCAAATTCAAATAGTAAAGGAAATACAAATTAATAAGAGTGAAATACCACTTCACACTCATCAGACTGGGGAGGACGTGAGGAAAGGGGCAGTCTCATGTGTTGTTGGTGCATGTGTGATGATGCACTGTGACGTAAAAACTCTTTGAAAGGCCATCTGACAACTCTATTAAAAGCAGAAACATATGCTCTTCAAATCTGTACTTCCACTTCTGGGAACCAATCCAACAGATATAAAAGCACTAATACAAATGGACATATACAAGGGTATTATTGCAGCACTATTCGGAATGCACAAGAACTAAAAACAAATTGAGTGTCCATCAACAAAGGAATGGCTAAATAAACAGTAGACCCTCAGCATGAAGGAGAGGATGCCATATGATCCCATATTTTAAGGCAATGACAAACCACTCTCACATGTATACAAAGATCTGCATAAGATTATACGAATGCAGAGAAAAACACAGGAAGATCCACATTAAACTGCTGGTCAAAGTGGGTTACAGGGAGCAGGGTTAGGACCAAGTCCAATGGGGATGGAAAGTGTTCATAGTAAAAACAGATATTACAATCTCTTTATGTAAGAGTACATGTTTACATATATGCATACATAAAGAGATGCATTAAAAATAAAGAAAAAATGTACACAATCTCTTTTTATAAATAGAAAAATACATTACATAAATAGGTTTTCACAATTACAAAAAATATAAATTTTCCTAAGTATAAATTGCCAGAATGAACGCAGCAATTCATTTTTTCATACTATTCACATGACAAATTATGGTAGATACTGATATGTGTGCCTATTTGGTTGGCAGGCTAACATCCAACCAACCTGCAAAGGCGTTAACAACTCATCTGTAACAAAACACGCCCAGGTAAGTCAAGTTCCATTAGAGCACTGTCTTCCTCATCAATAAATTTTTCATGTAGTACCCACTGGCTGCATGACCTTTTATGTACAGTGGTAGCTCCTCAAAGGAGATGTTACCTGGTAAATGATGTGAACATAAGGGGGATCCTGAGAGAGTGGATACCCCGGAGAGGGCTTCTTCCCATTATGAAGACAGTTCATGAGTTCAGAAAGACATCGCTGCATTTCAGTCAGATTCCTGGATAGAACTTCCAGTTTCTTAGATATCAGATAAGCTTCCTTCTCCCTTTGTAAGTTTTTTCTTTGAGGCATATAAGGAGGCTCTTGGGAATGGTTAAACTGAGCTGCCGAGGACTCTGGTGCGCTGCTCAGCCAGGGCTTTGAGGCTGACCGATTAACAGGCTCTGCATCGAGAGATTCTAGGGCAATGGAGCCCTCACAGATACTGGATAGAGGACTTTTGGTTTCTTTAATAAGGGTTCTTCCAGGACTTCCACTTTGACTACTGGTACTAGCTCTTAACAAGAGCCCTGTGTTTTGGTGATGAAAATCTGGGGAAAGACTTTCAATTAGCTTTCTTCTGTTTGCTTTATTTAACAGAGAACTGAAAGTAGAATAGCCACTCTGGCCTTCACTTGAGGTCACTAAAGATCCTTCTTCCAACTTTATTTCTCTAACGACCAAGCGAATGATATATTGGTCAGACTTTGAAGAAGGAAGGAACGCCGTATCAGTGGATTTTTGTGTTCCTACTAAAATTAATAATAATCTATCTGTCAAGAAACATATGCCTTTGGGTCTCTCATTACTTTCTAATTGAATCTGCTGAATGTTTGGCATAGAAGATGGGATGACAGAATAGATCAAGATGATGTTACAAGTACTGGAAGCCACTGCCACTACCTGAGCTTTAAGACTAAATGCCATTAGATCAGGAACCAGAATGCCTGGAATGGTCACTTTTCTGGTCCTGGTAACCTCTTTCTCGAAGGTCACAAGGACCAAATGTGAAGAATCCTGGCCAGTTCCTGTCAAGTAGTCCTTTTTTCTTAGACAAATAAGAGAACTGCCCTGAGATCCAGATTTATTGAAACGTACGTGAGTTAGATCCAGAGGATCTGAGGAGGCAGAAGAAAAGGAAGGAGAGACTGGTATTTCAGAATTTGTTTCAGAAGTGTCTGCCCCTTTATCCACTGAGGGCACTTCACCAATAACCGGTAAAGTATACAGGTAAGTGTCTTTGCCACTAGTCGGGATGTCAAAGGTTTCAGATGCATTTAAGCCACAAATCTTATCTAGTGGAAGCTCAGTGGTTATAGCAACCTGTGAGTCCACAGTGGCTCTGATGGCGCGGATGTAGCTGTCTGCATCAAACACTGGGCAGAAGGAGCACCTGTGAAGAGCCTTGTGCGCACTGTCCCAAATGTAGGAATACAGGCTGCTGCCTACGGCCACCACCAGCCTCTGGCCATCCTGGGTCCAACATGCACAGTGAATGTGGCCCTGAGTGTTGAGGTCCACTTTTATCCGAGAATTGTCACAGTGAACATTAGGGAAAACAGAGACATCCCACGCAGTCAACACAGTCAGTACAGCACTTTTTGGGTGCCACACACAGCCCTGGGGAAGGACAGCGAGTGACTCTCTAATCTCACAGGTCTGAGACATCACCCGTTCGTTTGTCTCCGTAGTGCTGGGACACAGCTGCCACACAGTGACATGCTTCTTGTGCTGGACAGCGAGCAGAGTGGGCTCCTCTGCTGTACCAGGTGGGGCCCAGGACAGCCCATAGACGTGTTCAAACTGCCCAATGACCTTCGAGTCCCTAAACTTGGCCTCTCCACTGTGAAGCTGTAAATCAGTCAGGACTACTTGAGTCCCATCGGTCCAGGCAAGGCCATGAACTGGGTGTACTGCTTGATACAATGCATTTAGTCCAGTTCTGAGAAGTTTTCCTTTCCCCAACTCCATCCTTTCTGATAAAGGTTATCTGAAAAATTAAGAATAAGTTACACCATGAGAAAATAATCAGATGAATCCAGAACGTATGACATTTTACAAGACAAGTGGCTTGAGCCTTTCATAGGTCAATATTCTGGGGGAGATAAAAGGACAAGAGAAATGTTATTAAAGATTAAAAGAGACTACTAAACAATACAAGCAAACACAATGTATAAACCATGACTGAATCTTGAATTGGGGAACTAAAATTTTCTACCAAAAAAAGACATTTTTGAAATAACTGAGGAAGAGACTGAACTCAATCAGAGGCACCTTGGAAGAAATGCCTGGTAACCTGTTTCTGAAAGGTCACAGTCTTGAAAACCCTATGGAGTACAGTTCTATTCTGCACACATAGGGCCACTGTGAATTGGGCTGGACTTCATGGCAACTGGTATGTTTTTTGTTGTTGTTGTTATAAAAGATACTGTGGAATAACTAATTTTCTTAAGTGTGAACACAGAATTGTGGTTATATAGGAGAATGATGTACGTACCAGGAAAATACACACGTTGAAGTATCTGGGGTAAAGTGTCATGATGCCTACAAATTGCATTCAAATGGTTAAGCAAAAAAATAAATTTTATACACATAGGTAGAGAGATAAAAGAAATGGAGAACATATTAATAACTGACGGATCTTGATTGAGGTTATACTGTATTCATGGTACTTTCAACTTTGACATCAGAAAATGTACAAATCAGAAAGTTGAGAAGTCTCCTCTATCATCTGATTTCTATTCTTCCTTTCACTGCCAAATCAATGAATAACTCTCGTTTCACAGCTCAGACTTTATTATCACTTATTTTCACAACTCCCTTCAAAATGCTTTTACCTCCCTACCGAAATGACACTCAGAAGTCACTATTACTATTTCTACTTTCTCATATTCAAAGAGCACTTAATAATTTTCAGAACACTTTCACATTCCTCACTGCATTTGATCTTTGCAACAACCCTTCATAATGAAGTAGATTAGGCAAGTATTCAATGTTTTCATACTTAATATTATTTTTCCAGACATCTGAATTACTAAGGTACATACTCATTGCAATGAAATCCAAATAAACCAGAATGTCTAAAGCAAAACCAACCGTTCTCTCCTACCCTGGGCCAGGCCCTCTTTGCTGCCACCACCCTGTCCCCAAATCTCAAGTACATGTTAAAACCACAGTTAACAATGTGGTGTATATCTTTTGATACTGTTAAAGAAACCTACAAAAAAAAAATTTTTTTTATTCACCTTTTTTTTTTCCTTTAAACAAAAAATGGGATATAAATCAGAGTTCCTGGGTACTAGCAACAGAAACCACTCTGGCTAACTCTAGCCAAAAAAAAAAAAAAAAGATAACTCAAGAACCAGGTTCAGAAAAAAGTAGGCCAGAAGAATAAGCCATTTTGCTGCCACTATCACTAGACACGTCAGCTGCCGAGAATCCAATTTCACTGCCCCTTCCCCTGATGTCAATAGCTTCAGATTCAGAATCTGGAGGAAGCATTCCGCTGGCTGAGCCCCACTCACACCCCCTTGTTCTAGCTGCCAGGAAGAGGTGGAGAAGAGGCTTCTGTAATAGGGGCTGGGGCTTTGCCTCCACGAGGCTCACACAAAGGGAGATTGCCCTCAAACCAGGAAGGAGAATTCCAAAAATGACAAAGGATTACCACAGGGATCATGTTACATATTATTTGCTAATTTATTTTAAATCATGGGCACCTTTCCAACTCAGTAATATAGATCAGTGCATCAGTTGCAGGAGTACATTGACAGGGAACTGCCAGAAATTCAAGCTAGATTCAGAAGAGTACATGGAATGAGGGATGTCATTGCTGACGTCAGATGGATCTTGGCTGAAAGCTGAGAATGCCAGAAAGATGTTGACTAAGTGGATCATAACGAATTATGGCTAACATTGTGAAGAATAAGAATTCCAGAATACTGAATTATGCTTATGTGGAACCTGTACATACACCAAGAGGCAGTTGTTCCCAAAGAGCAAGGGGATATTGTGTTGTTTAAAATCAGGAAAGGTGTATCCTTTCACATTACTTATTCAGTCTGTATGCTGAGCAAATAAAGAAGCTGGACTATATCTGAAGAACACAGCATCAGGATTGGAGGAAGACTCATTAACAACCTGTGTTACACAGATGATACAACCTTGCTTGCTGAAAGTGAAGAGGACCTGAAGCACTTACTGATGAAGATCAAAGACCACAGCCTTCAGTATGAATTATACTTTAACATAAAACAAAAATCTTCACAACTGGACCAATAAACGGAGAAAATATTGAAGTTGTCAAAGAATTCATTTTACTTGGATCCACAATATATGCCCATAGAAACATCAGTCAAGAAATCAAACGAAGAATTGCATTGGACAAATCTGCTGCAAAAGACCTCGTTAAAGTTTTAAAAAGCAAAGCTGCACAGGACTGGGCAGTGTTTCGTTCTATTGTATGTTGGGTTGCTACGAGTTGGAACCAACTCAAAGACACCTAACAACAACAATATAGTTCCCCCTCAATCTTTTAAATCTGCTGCAAAGGACCTCTTTAAAGTGTTGAAAAGCAGGGACATCACCTTGAAGACTAAGGTATGCCTGACCCAAGCCATGGTATTTTCAATCACATCATATGCATGTGAAAGCTGGACAATGAATAAGGAAGAGCGAAGAAGAACTGATGCCTTTGAATTGTGCTGTTGGCAAAGACTATTGAATATACCATGGACTGCCAAAAGAATGAACAAATCTGTCTTGAAAGAAGTACAACCAGAGTGCTCTTTAGAAGCAAGGATGGTGAGGCTGCGTTTTACATACTTTGGACATGTTGTGAGGAGGGATCAGTCCCTGGAGAAGGACATCCATGCTTGGTAAAGTACAGGGTCAGTGGAAAAGAGGAAGACCCTCAACGAGGTGGACTGACACAGTGGCTGCAACAATGAGCTCAAGTATAACAATGATTGTAAGGATGGCGCAGGACCAGGCAGTGTTTCATTCTGTTGTACACAGGGTCGCTATGAGTTGGAACCAACTCGATGGCACCTAACAACAACAACAATCTTTTAAGAAGCTGCAAGGTATTCCACAGTAAGTATGTACCAAAATTTTTTCAACCACTTCCCTAGAGATAAGAAATCACCTGGTTTCCAATTTTTATCTAGACTGAATAGAGCCAAAAGTTTGGTACTGAGTTTTCATCACTTTTTCCTCTTTTCCTTCCTTCCAATGTCATCTACCTCTATGGTTTCAGTTATCATCCCCTGTGTGTATTATTCTCAGATCTGCATCTCTTCTCCTGGCTTCTTTGCTGAGCTACAATAACAGTCAAATGCACGTTGGGTTTTACATTATGGCTAATACCAGCCCTACTCAGATTCATTTTAAACTTAACATGTATAAAAGGAAAATAGTTTCATGGTACCTCATAAAATTGAATATAACCATAACTTACATCAACACCAGAATATAAGCTATGTAAGTGGGATCTTCTAAAAATTAAGCAACAAAAGAGTAAAAAGAGAACCTAAAAACAAGGAAAAAAATTTTAGCTATAACATATCCAACAAAGGTCTAATCTCTAAAATCTATAGGAAAATCTAACACCTCTACAACAAAAAGATAAATAATTCAGTTAAAAAATGGGCAAAGGATATAAACAGACACTTCACCAAAGAAGACATTCAGGCAGCTAACAGACACATGAGGAAATGCTCTCAATCACTAGCCATTACAGAAATGCAAATCAAAACTACAATGAGATACCATCTTACCTCGACATTACTGGGACTAATCAAAAAAAACAGAAAATAACAAAAGTTGGAGAGGCTGCGGGGAGATTGGAACTCTTATTCACTGCTGGTGGGAATGCAAAATGGTACAAACATTTTGGAAAACAATATGGTGTTTCCTTAAAAAGCTAGAAATAGAAATACCATACAATCTAGCAGTCCCACTCCTAGGGGGAATATATCCTAGAGAAATAAGAGCCATCACACAAATAGACATATACACACACACCCATGTTCACTGCAACATTATTCACAATAGCAAAAAAGATTAAAAGAACCTAAGTGCCCATCAACGGATGAATGGATAAACAAACTATGGTACGAACACAAAATGGAATACTACGCAACGATAAAGAACAATGATGAATCTGCCAAAAAACTCGTAACATGGATGAATGTGGAGGGCATTATGCTGAGTGAAATAAGTCAATCAGAAAAGGACAAATATTGTATGAGACCACTATTATAAAAACTCATAAAAAGGTTTATACATAGAAAGAAACAATCTTTGATGGTTAAGAGAAAGGGGTGGGGTGGGGAGAGAAAAACATTAACTAGACAAGTGTTAACTTGGGTGAAATAAAGTACTCAATACTGGGAAAAGTCAGCACAACTTGACCAAAGCAAAGTCGTAGAAGCTTCATTTAAAAAAAAAAAAAACCAAACCCGCTGCCGTTGAGTCTATTCCGACCCTATAGGATGGAGCAGAACTGTCCCATACAGTTTCCAAGGAGCACCTGGTCGATTCCAACTGCCAACCTTTTGGTTAGGAGCCATAGCTCTTAACCATTATGCCACCTGGGTTTCCAGAAGCTTCACAGACACATCCAAACAATGTGAGGGACTGAATTACTAAGCTGAAGGCTGGGGACCATGGGCTCGGGGGACATCTAGCTCAACTGACATAACACGGTTTGAAAAGTAAATGTTCCACATCTTACTTTGGTGAGTAGCATCTGGGGTCTTTAAACCTTGTGAGCAGCCATCTAAGATTTGTCTACAGGTTCCACCCCATCTGGAGCAAGGGAGATTGAAGAGAACCAAAGACACAAGGGAAAGATTAGTCTAAAGAATGAATAAACCACAACTTCCACCAGACTGCATCCAACCGAACTAGATCGTGCCCGGCTACCACTACTGACTGCTCTGACAGGCATCACAACAGAGTCTGGACAGAGCTGGTCAAAAATGTAGAACAAAATTCAAACTCACGAAACAAAACATCAGACTTACTGGTCTGACAGACACTGGAGAAATCCTGAGAGTATGACCCCTGGACACCCTTTTAACTAAGTACTTAAGTCACTTCTGAAGTTCACCCTTCAGCCAAAGATTAGACAGGCCTATAAAACAAACAATAACACACGTCTCTCAAGGATGTATAGGAGACTAACTGGGCACACCAGCCCAGGGGCAAGGACAAGAAGGCAGGAGGACACGGGAAAGCTGGATGAATGGAAATGGGGTCAAGAAGGGGAGAGTGCTGACACATCGCAGGGCTGGCAACCAGTGTCACAAAACAATATGTGCATTAATTGTTTAATGAAAAACTAATTTGCTCTGTAAACCTTCACCTAAAGCATAATAAAAAGACAACCAATGCAACTAAAAATGGGAAAATGATTTAGACACTATAAAAGGGGACAACAAATTATAAAAAAAAAAAACCTTGAAATTATGCTAATAAAATTTTCAAATATATATCTAGAGTCACTTAACTTCTTGATTATGTTCTATTCTAAGGATCTGAAATTTATCTTCTAACAGCAGTGCCTACCCAACAGAGAAGGATCTTTCAATAAATCTCAAACCCAGCCACCACTGCTGAGGAGAAGCACTAAGCTGCATCGGTTCCCTGTTCCTTTTTCACAGACTTCATAGCTTTAAAGCTCTAACGCCTTTACTCATTTCAATCAGGCAAATAAAAATGTACAAACGCTGACCCAAAAAAAAAAAATGTTGAAAACAGAACTACCACATGACCCAGCAATCCCAATCCTAGGTATATACCCAGAAGAAGCAAAGGCAGGAAGGCGAACAGAAATCTGTACACCAGGGTTCACTGAAGCACTTTTCACAATAACCAAAATGTGGTATACACATACAGTGGGATACCACTCAGCCATAAAGAGAAATGAAATCCTGATACAGCATGGATGAACCTTGAAAACATTATGCTAAGCCAAATAAATCAGTTGCAAAAGGACAAATACTGTATGATCTCATTTATATGAAATAAGCAAATACATAGAAACCAAAGATTATTAGTGGTGACCAGGTGTTACCCACCTCTTGTCTGTCAATTTGTTGCACTGTGGTGGCTTGTGTGTTGTTGTGATGCCAGAAGCTATGCCACCAGTATTTCCAATGCCACGAGATTTCAGTGGAGCTTCCAGAGTAAGACAGACTAGGAAGAAGTACCTGGCAGTCTACTTCCGAAAAAATTGGCCAGTGAAAACCTTATGAATAGCAGTGGAACACTGTCTGATATAGTGTCGCAAGATGAGCCCCTCAGGTTGGAAGGCACTCAAAATGCCACTGAGGAAGAGCTACCTCCTCAAAGTAGAGTTGACCTTAATGACACGGATGGAGTCAAGCTTTTGGGACCTTCGTTTGCTGATGTGGCACGACTCAAAATGAGAAGAAACAGCTGCAAACATCCATTAATAATTGGAACATGGAATGCACAAAGTATGAATCTAGGAAAATTGGAAGTGATTAAAAATGAAATGGAACACATAAAGATCGATAACCTAGGCATTAGTGAGCTGAAACAGACTGGTATTGGCCACTTTGAATTGGATAATCATATGGTCTACTATCTATCCCGAAATATAAAGCTGTCAGCGATAGGATAATATCCATATACCCCTACAAGGAAGACCAGTTAATACAACTATTATTCAAATTAATACACCAACCATTAAGGTCAAAGATGAAGAAAGTGAAGATTTTTACCAACTTATGCAATCGGAAATTGATCAAACATGCAATCAAGATGCATTGATAATTTCCAGTGATTGGAATGCGAAAGCTGGAAACAAGGATCAGTAGTTGGAAAATATGTCCTTGGTGATAGAAGTGAGACTGGAAATCTCAAGATAGAATTTTGCAAGACCAATGACTTATCCATTGCAAATACCTTTTTTCAACAACATAAACAGCAACTACATGCCAGATGGAATAAACAGGAATCAAATCAACTGTATCTGTGGAAAGAGAGGATAGAGAAGCTCGATATCATCAATCAGAACAAGGTCAGAGGCTGACTATGGAACAGAACATCAGTTGTTCATATGCAAGTTCAAGTTAAAGCTGAAGAAAATTTAAAACAAGTCTAGAACAGCCAAAGTACAACCTTGAGTATATCCCACCTGAATTTAGAGACTCTCTCAAGAATAGATTTGATGCATTGAACACTAATGACCAAAGTCCAGATGAGTTGTGGGATGACATCAAGGATATCAGACATGAAGAAAGCAAAAGGTCATTAAAAAGACAGGAAAGAAAGAAAAGACCAAAATGGATGTCAGAAAAGACTCTGAAACTTGGTCTCGAATGTAGAGCAGCTAAACTGAATGGAAGAAATGATCAAATAAGAGAGCTGAACACAAGATTTCAAAGGGTGGCTCGAGAAGACAAAGTAAAGTATTATAATGAAATGTGCAAAGGCCTGGAGTTAGAAAGCCAAAAGGGAAGAACACACTCAGCATTTCTCAAGCTGAAAGAACTGAAGAAAAAATTCAAGCCTCCAGTTGCAATACTGAAGGATTCTATGGGCAAAATACTAAACGATGCAGGAAGCATCAAAAAAAGATGGAAGGAATACACAAAGTCACTGTGCCAAAAAGAATCGGTCAACGTTCGATCATTTTAGGAGGTACGGTATGATCAAGGGCATATGAAGGAAGAAGTCCAAGCTGTACTGAAGGCATTGGAGAAAAACAAGGCTCCAAGAATTGATGGAATACCAGCTGAGATGTTTCAACAAAGGGATGCAATGCTGGAAGCACTCACTTACCTATGGATTGACACAGTGGCTACAACAATGGGCTCAAACATAGTAGTGACTGTGAGGATGGTATTGACCAGGCAGTGTTTCATTCTGTTCTACATGAGGTTGCCATGATTTGGAACAGACTTGATGGCACCTAATAACAATAACGGGTGGGAAGGAGGGGAAAAGGGGGAGTTTTTGCTTAGGAGGCATTGAGGTTATGTTAATGGTGGTGGAATAATTTGGAAAAGGATAGCCAGAATGGTTGTACAACATGAAGTATATAATTAATATCACTGAATTATACATGTAGAAATTGCTGAATTGGCAAATGTTTTGTTGTAATATTTTCACCACAATTAAAAAAAAAATGGAAAAATAAAAAACAGCAGCTCCCTCAGTTAAAGATACCACCATTCTCATATTCACTCAGGCTAAAAACTAGGGACTCAGTTTGACTTCTCCTTCTGCCTTCTCAATTAATTACAAGTTCTATTAATTCTCCAAACTGTTTCTTGAACCCAGTCCTTCCTGTCATTCCCACTAGCACCATTACCTTAAACCTAGATGACTGCAACAGTCTCCTCCTATTTCCCTAACTCTAAATTGTCTTTCCTCCTCCAATCTGCCTTGTACAGAACCCATCTTAAAATATCCTTTTTAAGTATATCACTTAACACCTTTAAAATTATCTGAGGTTACCTACCCACTGCTTATGGCTGCACTGTTCAATACAGTAGCTGCTAGCCACATATGTTATGTAATTTAAAATTCAGTTCCTCAGTCACACTAATCGTATTTCAAATGCTCAGAAGCCACACAGTGGCTAGTGACTACTATACTGGACAGGCCTACAGGATACTCTGAATTTCTGAGTGTGGCATTCGAAGCCCTTCCCAATCTAGATCTACCTACTTTCCCAGCCTTATTTCTTTCTACTTTTTTTTATTAATCTTTGTAGTTACAATGCCTGGTCCATTCAAAGCACACAATAAATGACAGTTGAATTGACAAAAAAAAAAAACCATTGCCATCGAGTCAATTCCAAATCACAGTAACCCTATAGGACAGAACAGAACTGTCCCATCGAGTTTCCAAGGCTGTAATCTTTACAGAGGAGCCCTGATGGCACAGTGATTAAGCACTTGACTGTTAACCGAAAGGCTGACGGTTCAAACCCACCAGTCACTCATCAGGAGAAAGACCTGGTAGCCTGCGCCTATAAAGATTACACCCTTGGGAAAACCTACGGGGCAGTTCAACCCTATCTGACAGGGTTGCTTATGAGTCAGAATCAACTTGATGGCAATGGGTTTGGTTTTCGGTAATCTTTACAGCAGCAGACTGCCATATCTTTCTCCCGTGGAACGGCTGGTGGGTTTGAACCATTGACCTTTCCATTGGCTGCCAAATGCTTAACCACTGTGCCACCACGGCTCCTTGGTTGAATTGAAAACCCAGTTTAAACCATCTCCTCTGAGAGGCCTTCCTTAACCATCCACCTGAAAGTAATTCTTGTGTCCTATGAATGCCTACAACTCTTAGTCTAAACATCTTTAGCTTATTACCCAGAATCACCAGTCACTTTTTCATGTGTCATGTCTTGTCTCCCTAACTAACATGCAAAGTCCCTGAAAGCAGAAAGTAGACATAACTTCTTTGCCAGTCAGCTCCTAGCCTTACGGGCACTGGCAAGTATTATTCAGATGACTGTTCTACATAAATTACACCACATAAGGAGTTTTCAACTGGATCAGGGGTTACATTGGTTATATTTTTGTTGCTTCAGGCCCCCATAATACTGAGTTAGTAAGCCCCTTTGGACTATATTTGAACATACTATCTAAGGCTGTTATGTAATCCAGCCTCTCAAAAAATGACTGAAACAATGGAGAGTACTATATTAGAGGCATTCCCCTCCACCAGTCCACATGCAGCTATATGCTAGCATTTCTCAATCCCTGTATGATTTAAAAAAAAAAAAAAAAAGATAAGCAACCATACAGATTAGCACAAGGTTCCAGGTCTTAAAGAACTCATGTAATCATTTAAATCATGAGGACAAATAATGGTGATAAATCATGATATAAATTTAACATTTTATAAAAATGATGCAATATTTAGCAACTACTGAAAACTTTCTTCCTAGGGAAACTCCAGGGGAGATGCAACAAAACACTTTATATCAGTGTCACACATGAAAACTCCCTGAATCATCCTATTTACAGAACCTGGTTTGCTGTTCCTTTAAGTGAGCTTCAAGGTGGGATGCACCAAAAGTTTGGCTTTGCTTTAATACTCAGCCAAAATCTATTGTCTGGTTCAGGTTTCAATCTTTGGAAGGCTGAATAGCCAAATGCCTACTCTCATGTCATTTCCAGCATCCCTGAACTTGTGTGTGTTCATGCATATCTAAAGTGTGTAAGATCAATACTAAGAATAAGGCACTTCCTTTTGAATAAGTTGCAATATCTGCATCTTCACTTTCAAATATAGATAAACATCAGCATTCTTTACTTAACTCGGAGTGGAAAATTGCCTCAGATACATTATACTTCGAAACTCTTAGTCTACTGACACATAAACGTGTAATAATGGTTATAAGAATAAAATGTTACAATAATAAGTAACTGTGGAAGATTAACCTTAGCACAAAAACAACTACTAAGAGGCGGGGCCAAGGTGATGCAGTAGTCAGATGCTTCCTGAGACCCCTCTTACAACAAAGACCCAAAAAAAACAAGTGAATCCATTATATGTGACAGTGGAGGAGCTCTGAATATCAAAGACAAAGTTGAGGACTGAGTGGCAGAGGGAAGGAGAGACACTTCAGAAGCAGCGAGGAGTTGCCAGACCTGACCTGGCCAGCACCGGCACCCTGCAGGCTGGATTGGTTGGCATACACATTGAGGCAAACGGTGATGCTCGGGACATGTTTTCTACATCGGGAAAGACCGAGCAATGAAGAGTCTGCTCAAGCCTCCAGACCCAGCGAGAAATGGCACTCAGTCAGCAAAAGATAAGTACAAGCATCTAACCTACTGCACGGATCCAAAAAAATACCTTGAGGGAAGTACCTTTCTCCCATTTACCTGCCCCCTCCCTGCTCTGCTCAGGTCCCGGTCCAGCTTCAGTGATTGCTGCACTCCCTGGGCCAGAAGCGGGACCTGTCCCGTCCCGAGCCATTCGCCTGGCTTTGGAGAGGGAACAAATTTACAAACGGGAAAGGTAACCCGCCAGCTCCCCTAAGCTGGGAACTCAGGGCAGGCACAGCCCCTTTACCTAGGCACAGGCATAGAGGTCCAGGACTTGGAATGCCTTTCACCCTTGCACAGACTTATGTGAGCCCATTTCAACAGTGCAGGCCCTCATTAGCACAGTACAACAGGGTATATACCTGAAGCCTATTTTCATCTGTATCTGCTAGAAGGGGTAGTGGCAGATTCGTGACATCTGACACCACCCTGCCCATTAAGTACCAGCCTCACCTATGCACATCTGGGGACTGAAGGCTGGTGGCCCCACTCACTCTACCGAGCCACCCATGACAGGAGTCCAAGAACAAGGGGCGACTCCCGGTCACCTACACGCTCTAGGGAACAGGGACACACTTTCCACCCGGACATTCGGGGCAGCAGTCAGCCCCCTGCCTTGCTCAGCACAAGACCCCCTATTGCAGCCAGATACTTGTGCCTAGTCCAATCACCCCTGCCCGTCTAGGACTGTGGGTGAGAGCCTGCACCACACACTCAGTGACCAACAACCTGGACACCTGAGTTGAATCCACACAAGAAAAGTAAACGGACTCCTGGGCTCACACCTAAAAAGAGCTCTAACCACTTGGAGACAGGATATGAGAGTTTCAAAGATGCAAATAATCAAACTAGCTCACATAACCAGCCTATTTGGGCATATCAAAACAAGCTAGGACACAGTAAGCAAACATAAAATAAATGTAACTTATTGATGGCTCAGAGACAATAGTCAACATCAAAGCACATAAAGAGGCAGATCATGATGGCTTCAGCAAGCCACCAAAACAAAGAATCAAGAAATTTTCCAGAAGAAGATAACTTCTTGGAATTACCAGTGGTAGAATTCAAAAGACTAAAATACAAAACTCTTCAAGAGATCAGGAAGGAGAACAGACAAAACCCAGAACAAGCCAAGGAACACACAGACAAAGCAAGAGAGGAACTTAAGAAGCTTATACAAGAGCATAATGACAAATTTAACAGGCTACAAGAATCCACAGAGAGACAGCAAACAGAAATCCAAAAGATTAACAATAAAATTTCAGAATTAGACAACTTAATAGAAAAAAAAAAAAAAAATAGAAAGTCACAGGAGCAGAACTGAGGCAATGGAAGTCAGAATTGGTGAGATTGAAGATAAAGCACTTGACACCAACTTATTTGAGGAAAAATCAGATAAAAGAACTTCAAAAAAATGAAGAAACCCTAAGAATTATGTAGGACTCTATCAAGAGGAATAACCTATGAGTGACTGGAGAAGCAGAACTGGGCAGGGGGACACTAGAAAATACAGAGAGAACTGCTGAAGATTTGTTGCCAGAAAACTTCCCCGATACTGTGAAAGATGAGACAATATCTATCCAAGAAGCTCACTGAACTCCACACAAGGCAAATCCCAAAAGAAAGTCACTGAGACATATTATAATCAAACTCGCCAAAACCAAAGATAGAGAATTTTAAGAGCAGTTAGATAAATGAAAAGTCATCTACAAAGGAGAGTCAATAAGACTAAGCTCTGACTACTCAGCAGAAACCATGCAGGCAAGAAGCCAACAAGATGACATATACAAAGCCTTAAAGAAAAAAAATTGCCAATCAAGAATTATATATCCAGTAAAACTGTCTCTCAAATAAGATGGCAAAATTAGGGCATTTCCAGATAAACTGAAGTTTAGGGAATTTGTAAAAACAAAACCAAAATTACAAGAAATATTAAAGGGAGTCCTCCGGTTAGAGAATCAATAACATCAGATAACACCCCAGGCCAAGAACACAAGACAGACAACCAGGTATCAACCCAGATAGGGAAGTCAAAAAAAAAAAATCAAAGCTAAAACACTGAAAATAGAGAAAAAGAGACATCAATATGTAAAACATGACAACATTAAAACAAAAAATATGTAGTCAGATCTTTCATATGTAGAGGAAGTCGAGGCGATATAAAGAAATAAAAGATCACTTTAAACTTAGATAAATATGGGTAAATATTAAGGTAACCACAAAGGAAACTAACAATCCTACATATCAAAATAAAAACAAGAAAAACATAAAGACTCAGCAAATAAAAAATCAACAACAATGAAAAACATGAAAAGAAAATCCATAAAGAAAACAACTCAGTACAGAAAATTAAGTGGAACAAAGAAACTGTCAGTAACACACACAAAAAAGACATCAAAATGACAGCACTAAACTCATACCTATCAATAATTACACTGAATGCAGATGGACTAAATGTACCTATAAAGAGACAGAGAGTGGCAGAATGGCTTAAAAAAACATGATTTGTCTATATGCTGCGTACAACAGACACACTTTAGACTCAAAAACACAAACTAAAACTCAAAGGATGGAAAAATACATCAAGCAAACAATAATCAAAAAAGAGCAGGAGTGGCAATATTAATCTCTGACAAAATAGACTTTAAAGGAAAATCCACCACAAAGGATGAGGAAGGACACTACATAATGATTAAAGGGTCAATACACCAGGAGGACATAATCATAATATTTATGCACCCAACGACAGGGCTCCAAAATACATAAAACAAACTCTAACAGCATTGAAAAGAGAACTAGTGGACTTCAACATGCCACTTTCAGTAATGGACAGAACATCCAGAAAGAAGCTCAAAAAAGACACGGAAGATCTAAATGCCACAATCAACCAACTTGATGTCAAAGACATATACAGACCACTCCACCCAACAGGAGCCAAGTATACTTTCTTTTCCAACACACATGGAACATTCTCCAGAATAGACCACATATTAGGCCATAAAGCAAACCTTAACAGAATCCAAAACATTGAAATATTATGCGCATCTTTTCTGACCATAAAGCCATAAAAGTAGAAATCAATAACACAAAAAACAAGGAAAAAAATCAAACACATGGAAACTCAACAACGCCTTGCTCAAAAACTACTGGGTTATAGAAGAAATTAAGGATGAAATACAGAAATTCACAGAATCAAATGAGAATGAAAACACATCCTACCAGAACCTCTGGGACACAGCAAAAGCAGTCCTCAGAGGCCAATTTATAGCAATAAATGCACATATCCAAAAAGAAGAAAGAGCCAAAATCAAAACATTAACCCCACAACTCTAACAAATAGAAAGAGAGCACCAAAAGAAGCTCTTGGGCACCAGAAGAAAGCAAAAAATAAAAATTAGAGCAGAAATAAATGCAATAGAGAAGAGAAAAACAATTGAAAGAGTCAACAAGACCAAAAGTTGGTTGTTTGAAAAGATCAGCAAAATGGGTAAACTATTGGCCAAACTGACAAAAGAAACACAGAAGAGGAAGCAGATAACCCAAATAAAAAATGAGATGGGCAGTATCACAACAGACCCAAATGAATTAAATCCTAACAATACTATGAAAAACTGTACTCCAAGAGATTTGAAAACCTAGAGGAAATAACAAATTTCTAGAAACACACTACCTACCTAAACTAACACAAACAGGTAGAACAATTAAATAAACCTATAATGAAAGAAGAGAATGAAAAAGTAGTTTAAAAACTCCAACAAAAAAAAACCCTGGCCCTGACAGCTTCACTGGAGAATTCTACCAAACTTTCAGAAAAGAGTTAACACCAGTACTACTAATGGTATTTCAGAGCATAGAAAGGGATGGAATACTTCCAAACTCATTCTATGAAGCTAACATAACCCTGATACAAAAACCTGGGAAAGACATCACAAAAAAAGAAAATTACAGATCAATATGCCTCATGAACACAGATGCAAAAATCCTCAACAAAATTTTAGCCAATAGAATTCAACAACGTATCAAAAAAATAATTCACCCACGACCAAGTGGGATTCATACCAGGTATGCAGGGATGCGTCAACATTAGAAAAACAAAAACAGCTACTGAAGGGCTTTCATGTAGTTGATTGGGAAGTGGACTAACAATGTAAGTATTAAGAGAGTGTATTAGCTAGTTAACTCTAGGAAAAACATTATATTATTTTTTCACCCAACAGATATTTATGAAAATTTAAATAAAAATATAAAGCACAGTGACAGAAATTAAATTATATCATAATTCTAATCTTTGTAAAAATTGTTTGACATACTAGTACTGGTAACACTAAACAAACAAAAAACCCTTTCATTTTCAGTTTTAAATCCTATTTAGCCACGAGTCTTTTAAGTAAACATCCTATCTGGAAATTATCCACACCTTGTGAGGATGAATTAAAAAAACAAAAAATAAAACCCAGTGCCATCAAGTTGATTCCGACTCATAGCGACCCTATAGTTATTACCTTCGACTTTCACGACGTAGAAAATCTCCAAAATTATGTGTAACATCCATGATAAATTATCTTCGTTTGGACATAAGAATGAAAAAAAGTTAAATAAAAATGAGGTATCCCAAAATATCCTGCACCTCCACAATGCCCAGCTGATAGTTACTATTTAGCAGTCAAAGTGTGCAGCATAGTGACCACACGCTAAATCCAGCAGCTGGCTGAGAAATTACTGTTCTTGAAAAAATAGGATTAAATTTTTGAGATCTGGCTACTAAAATGTTTTAATAATAAGATTTTAATAACAGGGATGAAATTTCAGGTTTTTCTTTTGTCTCACAGGCCTCGCTCTATAATTACCTCTGTAGAATATTGGGTTTCACACTAGTCCATTAGGTATGCAGCCAAAATATATTTTGGGGGCACCTCTAGTTCCAGCTTCCCTGGTAAAAGAATCAGGATACTAAATATTAGTACAACAGGCAAAATAATAGCAATATTTATGTTGTAAGAGATAAAGTGTGTCTAAAATGTCAAGCTACTCAAAGGAGTCAAATAACAACAAAAAAAAAAAAAAAGGCATTTTAATATTGTGTCTCTGTAAGTTACTGATAATCACACTTTCGGATATAGCCCCTTTACGATGCTAGCGGTTTGCACTGGGCCAATAAAACACGCAGCATGTGGGTAGGGTTGCCCAGCTGATTAATGTAATTGCTGCCAACAAGTTGTATACTTGTAAAAAGTTGAACTGGGAAAAGTTGCATGATAGATGTATTTACCCCCCATTAAAAACTCATTGCCATCAATTCCAACTCAGAGCAACCCTATAAGACAGAGTAGAACTAACCCATAGGGTTTCCAAGGCTGCAAACCTTTATTGAAGCAGGCTGCCACATCTTTCTCCGGTGAAGCAGCTAGTGGTTTCAAACCACTGATTTTTGGGTTAGCAGCTGAGCACTTAACTACAACAATCAAAAAAGAGTAGATGCTGAGGCTGCTTTTGTACAGCCAAACACCTCATGGGATTTAGTTCCTTGGTTTAGAGGTTTAGGGTCCTGGTTTCAAGGGACATCCCAGTAAATTGCCTAACAATGTGTTTAGTGCATTGCATAGTTCCTGGGATCTTAAAAGCTTTCAAGTGGCCATCCAAGGTACAACAATTGATCTCTCTTCACCTGGAGCAACAGAGGAGGGAAAGTCAGGAATAGGAGGAGGAAATGGAATGTGTGGCTAACTGCTTCCATGAGCAACTGCCTTGTTTGCCCTGAGACCAGAACTGGATGGTGCTCAGCTACCATTACTGAACATTTTGATCAAAGTTCTATAGAAGAATCCGATTATAACGGGGAAAATGCAGAACAGAATTTCAAATTCTCATGGAATCCAGATTTTCTGGAGTCATGGATGCGGGATGAACCCCCAAAACTACTACCCTGAGTCAATCTTTAAACCTTAAACCAAAAATATCTCCTGAAGTCTTTTTAAAACCAAACAATAGCTTAGCTTCACTAGTAAAGAACGTCTCCCTTGAGCATTGAGTCCTTTTAAGGACTCTCTATATGGGATCAAACTGACAACAGCAACTCTAAAGATTAGATAGGAAACTTAGGGGGCAGTGAGTTTATGTTCATTAGGAAGGAACAACTTGGAAAAGGAGGGTGAGAATGGTTGCACAACTCAAAGAATGTAATCAATGTAACTGAATTGTCCACGTAGAGACTGCTGAATTGGTCTATGTTCTGCTGTGTATATTCTCAACAACAAAAACAAATTATTTTTAAAAAGCACATGCTTTTAAAGCCTGAAATTAGTAAACTTGTCATGGAAAAAATAACACCAATCAACACAGTAGATAGCTGCCTCAAATTCTTTTTGTAACTAGATTACAAAAATTACATAAATATCGTAAGTGTTCATAACGATAAAAATCTTATAAAATTAAGTACCAAAATCTCATTACAGAAATGCATCATATTATTTCACAGAATAATCATTTTTATTGCAATTAAGGTCCAAGATGGTTTAAAAGAATCTCATTTTTAAGGCTTTCAAGTATAGTAAAACCTGCAAAAGCCAGAACCTGTGTAAGGCGGAAACCTGTCAGAGAAGGAAAACTCAAATATTTTCCACTAAAAAGAACAATAGAAAAGTGGTAAGACTACGCCCTGTCAAAGGCAAAAACTTTTGAGACCCAAAAAAACAAGGCAGTCCAGCTGAGTTCCAGCTCTTGCAGGTTTCACTGTATATTTTTCCTTTAGACGGTTCTCACCCGCCTCTTTCTTGCCATTTGCTTTATTTTCCTTTATTCTTGATGCTGAAGGGTAAGCAAAGGCAACACTTAAAATTCTATTTGTTACCAATTTAAAATCTGGAAGAACATTACTAACTTCGGTCATTTGGATGGCAGAATTCTGTGGCTGGCTTTTCTGTGAAACATAAGATGTATAAAAACAAAGGAAATCAGGATTATCTTGTTACTATTTTTAAACTGACCACATTCTATAAACATAACCTAGATATTACCCGGATTTCCTGGTCAAATTAGAAGAAACCAAGTGAATAAACGTGACTACTATGTGCCACACGCGGTTCTGGTCAATTAGGATTCTACGCAACAGTTTTTTGAGGTAGGTACTATTATTCTTATTTGAGAAAGCTGAAGCTCCAAAAAGTTAAGAAACTTGCCATTTACATCTTACACCACCATAAATTCCATATGGAGTAAAGATCTAAATGTGTAAAACAAATGTATGAAATTTAGCAAAAAAAAAAACCCAAAACACTATTTTTATAGCACTACAGACATACTGAGTAAGAATCGACTTGACGGCAATGGCTTTGGTTTGGTTTTGGACAGACATACCCACACATATACATAGATAAGGATGGTCACTGCAGCATAAGACACAAACCTAGATGTACATCAATATGAAAACAGTTAAATAAAAATAAGGAAGTTCCATGACTACTGACATGAAAAATCTTCCCCCAAAAGAACAGTGAAATTCACTAGTATGCTCCTAGGGAAGAAAAAACAAAAAAAAATCTACCTCTATATGTCTATACATATGTGTGCTTGTGTATATTTATTTTAAAAAATGCAAAAAAGATAAGGAATAGTATACACCAAACTGTTCCTGGTACATACTGACTCACAGCGAATCTACAGGAGAGAGTAGAACTGCTCCATAGGGTTTCCAAGGAGTGGCTGGTAGATTCGAACTGCTGACCTTTTGGTTTCCAGCTTAGCTCTTAACCGCTGCGCCACCAGGGCTCCTGAGATGGGGTGGGGTGGTATTAAGAGATAAAGTGGGATCCTCTTTACTTACTTATTTTTTGACAAAGAAAGTTTTACAATAAGCTCTTACAAACCAGTTAAAAAGGCAAATATCCTAAATTTTAAAATTTTAAAAAGGCCATAGAATATCCACAGGCAATTTACAAAAGAACACAAATGATCAACAAACATATTTAATCTGATTAGTTATCAAAGAGTTGTCTGAATTTGCAGTGCTATTTCTTCACCACTTACTCTCTTAACCCACTCCAATCCGAGTCTATTCCCATCTCTCCAAAAGAGCTCTCACCAAGCCACCAGTGCCATCGGTGTCACCGAATCCAACTGACATTTTTCAGCCTTGTTTTATTTAATCACTGAGTAGTAAGTGTTAAAGACAAAACTTGAGAAGTCTTCAGACTCTAAATCCAAAGAAATGTATTCTCTACCACACTGCCTGGTGATTTGCTTTTAATTTATCTGTGAATTATTTCTCATACCTCCTTGCTAGCTTCATCCTTGCTCTTAGAATCGTTTACTAATAAGATTCTGCAAAAAGACGTTATGCATTCTCGCTGATGTCAGATTAAGTGGTTCTGCAGTGGCTTGCTAGATGGAAAAATAAGTCCCCTGTCATTACTAATGAAAAAAACTGCAATCTCTATCCCACTGGTCTGTATAATATATGTTTTCTCCTAAGATCTATTCATGCACTTTTCAAAAGACTTCCATTGATAAATGCTGCACGATCCATCTTCCTGGGCAGAGAAAATTCCTACGGGCCAATTATAACAACAGGCCACCCAATTCAGTCTAATGCCATTGAGGGTGTGTGTGGCCAGGGGTAGCACCTAAGAATTTGTGAATAAGGGAAAACAAAATAATAAAGGCTACTGAGGCTTTTAGAAGAATTACTTTCATATTTTCATCTTTGGGACAAGAAGAAATTTGGCATATTTTTCCTAAAAACCTAACAGCAATTACAAAAATGCTTCATTCCTTTCCACTCCTCGTGACATTGTGTTAATCCAGGTCCTGACCACTTCTCCCATTTTACTGAACAAGGAGAGGTCTCCTTGGTAACAGTCTCTTCTCTTTCCTAGACAATATGTGTGGCTGGACAGAATTATCTTTAAAAAAAAAAGTTTTAAATTATTTTGCTCTTTTGTTCAAAAACCTGTGATAGGTCTCCACAGCCTAGAGTATATAAAAAAAATAAGTTATTTCAAAATGTCTTAGCAAGGCATTTAGGGCTTTATATCACTTAATATTGGTCTACCTTTCCGACCTTTTCTCCCCCATCATAAAGGACCTGCTAAGGAATTTGGAATTTGGGGAAACCAGTACACATTCATGTGACAATGTGCAAGATGGACCTAAGAAGGAAGAAAGTTGCCAAGTTTAATAAGAAGCTATGGAATAGTTTGAATGCCACAATGAGAAAGTAAACCAAGTGTGCAGCTATTTCAGTAGACAAAGGGACCAGATTCAAGCGATATTTCTGAGGCAGATGGAATAGATAATATCAGCTAGAATATGAGTGGTAAGGGAGAAAGAAAAATCAAGGATAAAATGGAGATTTTTAGCTTGGGAAACTGCTGAACCATTAAGCAAAGCTAAAGGAAGAACATGCTTCCAAGTTTAGATGGCTGTGTGTGATTAGTTTAGTATTAGATGTGCTTCATTCAAGAAGTCTGTGAGGTAGTATGTGTATCTTAGGCAGTTAGAGGTAAGGATTTGGGAGTCACTGGCATGGCGTTAAGGAGCCCTGGTGGTGTAGTGGTTAAAGCTCTTAACTGGTAACTGCTGCTATGTGTCAGAATGGAATCAGGGCAATAGGTTCTTTTTTTTTGGCATAGGGTTAGTAGTTGAAACCAAAGCAGCTCCCTGTGAAAAAATCAGAAGGCCAAGAGGATCAAGGTTGGAACAAGAGTTTCCCTATTATTCTTTTTTAAAAATTTTACAATTTTCTTGAAGCTGTGTACCTGTTGGTCTCTCAACCCCCAGGCAGACTAGGAGCTTTCTGAAATCAGGAGCCATATCTTATTTATCTTTGATTCCCCACAAAGCCTAGCCAAATGACTTCTACACTGTGATAGGGTGTTTTAGAGAGAGAAAAGACCAGGAGAAGAGGTGGTCAGAACCAGGATCTACTGCTCAATACATAACCATTTAATTGCTGTTCGTAATCTTCTTTAAAGACAACTCATGGTGAAAATCAAGGGGCTTAGGTGTATTAGAGCATTTCCAGGAGGTTTAAACAGAGGTACATACCCTTGTTTTTCTAAGTTTCTAAATTTATTATGTTTCAACTCAAAAAGAATTACAAGTTATTTACAGTTAATTTGGGGGGGAGGGTTTAGAAAAGTAAAAGGAGAAATTCATAAAAATCCATTCATCCAAAGAAAATCATGACTGCATCCTTTCAACTTTTTTCTCTGTATAGGTTTTGGTTGTTAAATTTTTCAATCATATCGTACATTTTTTCACTTAACATTTGGGTTATTATTTATTAGCACTTCCTCATGTTATTTAAAAAATTTTACAAATTATATTTTGAGGTCACTTAATATTCACTTAATAGTCACTGAACTCTCACTGCTGAAACACCCAGGCTGTCGCCAACTTTATCCTATTATAAGTAACACTTTGATACAGGTCTTTGTGCAGGAATGAAGTGTGTTCTTTATATATTTATATTTATATATATATTCCTTAGGATATATTCCCAAAAGTAACATTCATGAGTCACAGGAAACATACTCACTCCTTGAAAACCACCCCCAGCTCTAGCCTCATCCTCCCGCCCCTCCCCACGCGGGACGCTTCTTTCGGCCCATCCTCTCCGCACACCTGGGTCCCCCCTATGCCGCTCACGCGGTGACATCTCCACCTCTCTCCCAGCCCACCCGCAGCCTCCCCACATCAGCCAGGACGGGCAGCAGTGGAGACAAAATACCTTTGGTCTCACTGTCTGCACAGAACCAGTCACCCCGGGGCCGCCCCACTTCACCAGACCGCGGATTCGAAGCCCGGAGCAGGTGCCGGAAATATCTGCCTCCAGTGCTCTGATATGTGAGCGGTGCCAGGAAAGCTCTGCAGTGCCCCCTGCCTATTGGCTTTTGCATGTGTCACGTTAGGAGAGGGTCCTTCCCATCGGCCAAGCAGCTCAGGTTTTGCCGCACGGATCTCTGGGAGTTGTAGTCTCCGTGGAACTCCACGGACCGTAAACCAGCCACAGTTTTTCCTTCTCTTAGCGCTGTTTCCCACTACTCGCTGGTTCTCTTAGACTAAGAAGGAGTCCAGGAGCCTAGGGTCGACGCCACAGTTTCTTAACCTTTTTTTTTTTAAAGGTAGGGGTGTCGGGAACCTCTTTAAAATCTGATTAAATATAAAAAAAAAAAAAAGAAAAATGTTCTTATCCATACACCAGTGTCTTCGACTGAAGCCGCTTAATTTGAAAGGATCAGTTATAAATCTCAGTTCTACGCCTACCCTAAAGGCGGCAGCCCCTACCGCGTCACTAGGCTTCTTAGACCAGCTACACCCCTGAGCCATTCCTCGGAGCAGCCCATAGGGAGTTTCAGGTACTGACTCCCACAGTACAGTTGACCATCATCTTTCTTGAGTTTGGACCAACACAGCCAGTCCTCCTTCAGTGACGCTGATGACCAGCAGTCTCTGACCTAACCACCTGCAGCGTGGTGGGGGGGAGGGGGGTGTAGGAAAAATGGAGGAAGAACACCTCTAGGTCCCACTCTGGACACCTTTACTCAGGATATTCTCCGAACGCCGACCTTCCAGCGCCACCTGTCAGAATCTTACCTTAAATTTTTAGAACAATGCAGGAAATCACGAGGAGGAAAAAAAGTTTTAAAAGTCTCAGTCACACTTCAGGCAACTGTTACCTCCTCCAAAAACATCTTTCCGGATTGCCTGATCTCTTTTGGGTGAAGGTGACGGGTTTGGTGTGGAGGAGGAGCTCAATCACTCCGCCCTGTAACTGTCTGATTACAGACTTAGGTCTTCAAGGACAGCGATCCTGTCTTAATTGGCATCGCCACGGCGCAGCGCTTTGCCTGGAAAAGTGGAAACCCAATAAATGTGCACGGAGCCGAACTACACAGAATAGCGAATAGGGGTTTAGGGGCGTGCCGGAGGGCCAGCAATGGCTGACGCCCTCTCCCCTATCCCCAGCTCTATAGATTCAGGAAGCCTCCCTTAATCCCCCACTCCCATCCTCAGTTAGGGTAGGTACCTCTCTGGCAATTCCATAACATTCTGAACTCCAGGACAGTGAGCACATCTAATTAAAATATTAGTTTAATTGCTTGCCTTCTCCCCCTAGTCTGTGGGACTGAGTTGACGCCCCAGAGCTTACCATAGAGTAATAAATAAATAAATAAACCAAACCCCTTGCCGTAAAATTGACTCCAACTCACAGCAACCCTATAAGACAGTAGAACTGCTCCATAGAGTTTCCAAGTAGCGCCTGGTAGATTCCAACTGCCGACCTCTCGGTTGGCACCTGTAGCACTTAACCACTAAGCCACCGGGGTTTCCTGGTTAGCACACCCAAAACCCACTGCCGTCGAGTCGATTCCGACACATAGCGACCCTATGGGACAGAGTAGAACTGCCCCATAGAGTTTCCAAGGAGCGCCTGGCGGACTTGAACTGCCGACCCTTTGGTTAGCAGCCGTAGCACTTAACCACTACGCCACCAGGGTTTCCAGTTAGCGTACAGTAGGTGCTAAACAAATATGTATTGAACTGATGGATGGAGGGATGGATGGATGGCTGGGTGCAATGAGAGTGCTTGTGTGCGTCCCTCTCCGCCTTCCCCACCCAGTAGGTTGAAGAGGCTTAGCCAAGCCAGGCTCGGGAGCGGCCACGTCAGGGTCCCTTCTCCAGGGCCCCTCCCCGGCGAACCCCACCTTTCCGCGCGGCTCCGCCCCGCCGCCCCCTTTCCCGTGGCCCCTCCCCGCGCGGGTCCCGACTCCAGCCGCACCTCCTCCGGCTCTGCAGTGGCGGCGGGGAGGCGAGCCGGAGAGCCAGCAGGCCGGGGCCATTGCCGAGCCGGGGTCGGGGCAGCAGCGGGGACCCCCCCAGAGGCGGGGCCTGTGGGACCACGATGGGCGTGGAGATCGAGACCATCTCCCCGGGAGACGGTACCGGGCGGTGGAGCCGGGGGGAGGGGGAGGGGTCCCAGGGCGGGGCCCGGCGGGCGGGGGTCTGACTCGCTTGGTGCTGAGGGTGCCGATAGGGGGATGGGCCTAGGATGAGGAGCGGCGGGAGGAGACCGCGACCGGGATTCCTCCGAGTCTAGAAGAAGATTCTCCGCCATCCCCTTCCGCGCTGGCTCACCTGGGGGTATGAAGGTGGAAGCCCAGAGGCTGGGGTCTGCGCCGGGTGACTGCCCCAGGGGCCTCTGGCTGCCGCCGAGGGAACCACTCGGTTATCCGCTGCTGCTCATTTTCCAGGGCTGGGTTTTAGCCCCGCTTTCCTTACCGTGCTACGTGCGCTCTGAAAACCTGGGAAAGGGTCTTTACTCCTCCCCCTTCTAATGCGCCCCACGCAGGGCCTCGTGTGGAGCGGGTCACTGCGGACTGGGCAGTGGGACCCTGTAGGGACAGAGCCAGACTGGGAAAGGAGAAGCACTCCCGCCTCCACCTCTGGATCGCGCTTTATCCTCTCTGCCCCACTCACCCTCTCCGGAGATCCTGTCCACTCTCACGGCTTTCATTATCATCTGGAAACCGATGGCTTCCACATCTAAGCCTCCCGTCCAGACCTCCCGCCTGAGTTTACAGTGATCCATGTATCCGGCTGCTGCTCAACCTATACCTAGACTTCCCACGGGGTACCTCAAAGTCAGCAAGTCCAAAACAGAACTTACGCTCCCTCCCCACCCCCACCCCCACCCCCAAGCGCTCCTCTTTCTGTGTTCCCTGTACCTTGACTCTCGTTCCCAAGCCAGACACCTCAGGTGACATCCTTGAATAATTGGGTTTGGGTGTGTAGGAAATAGCCATTTCTTTATTTCTTAAGTACAGTTTAATTCAGACTAGAGCGGCCATTCTGCGGCACTTCACGGGCGTATTTCACCCTAGACATTATTGACATTCCCACCCCATGGAATTAGGAGGGTCTCTTGATTCCAGGCTGCCTTCCTTGTTCAAAAACAGTCGTCCCTAGAAGTCCCAGATGATACCTCGAGTCACCCGTGGGGTATAGGTTTCTTTGCCCATGATGGGGACCTCGTTTTCTGGGCCCCAGGGAACATCTCCCTGAGTCCTTGTCACCAGCCTCCCTCCCCCAGGGCACCGCCATAGAGTTCTTGGATGGGGTGGAGGCCTCATCTTCTTTCCCTGGCTCATACAAGCCTCAGCCTTTAGAGCGTTCTCTCCTTATCCTCCCTTCTTGGCCAGGGACTCGGAACATTTTCTCTTGAGGGGGATTAGATGTTTAGGGAAAGCCTGGAGGAGATTTGGCTTTCTGCTGTCAGCTCTCTGTAAACCCCTGAGTCAGGAAGTACAAAAGAGCCAGGAGGGGAAAATACAAGTTAACACTGCAACAAGAATACTCCCATACTGGGGACACTTGTCTTTGGTCAGTCCCCTTACCAAGTCCTGTCAAGTCTTCCTGATCAATATTGCTAGGATCCCTTCCCCCAGGCCCTGCCCTAGGTCAGGCCACCATCATCTCTCACTTGCATTTCTGCACAGACTCTAAACTCATCTCACTGCTTTCAGCCTCACCTCCTCCCCTTCATCCTCTCCCCAGCCCCTTCAGTCTCACCTCCCCACTTCAGTCTCACTTCCTCCATTCAGTCTCACCTCCCCCTTCAGTCTCACTTCCCACCTTTAGACTCACCTCCCCTTTTCAGTTTTACCTCATTTCCCTTCAGCCTCACCTCCTCGCTTCGGTCTCACAACCCCTCCCCCCCCCCCCCGTTCAGTCTCCCCTCCCCACCCCACTAATTTTCTATACCACAGCCCAAAGTCTTTTTTAAAATGCGTATCTGACCATTCCTCTCCCCCAGGTATCAAATGTTTTAATGATTCTCCCAGCCTCCAAGTATATTGGACCCTGTCTTCGTCATCTAGTGCTGTAAGAGAAATATGGCAAATGGGTGGCTTTAATATATAGAAACTTATTTTTTCATGGTTTAGGAGGCTAAAAGTCCAAATCCAGGGTGCTGGCTCTAGGGGAAGGCTTTCTCTCTCTGTTGGCTATGGAGGAAGGTCCTTGTCTTTTCTAGCTTCTACTGGGCAATCTTCATAGCATCTCTCTTCCCCCACCTCTGCTTCTTTGGCTTGCTTGTTTAATCTCTTTATATCTCAAAAGAGATTGATTTAAGACACATCCTATACTAATCCAGTCTCATTAACATAACAAAGACAACCCATTCCCAATGGGGTTATAATCACAGGCATTAAAAAAAAAACATTGCTGTGAGTCAATTCCGACTCAAAGTGACACTATAGGACAGAGTAGAACTGCCCCGTAGGGTTTCCGTGGAGTGGCTAGTGGATTCGAACTACTGACCTTTTGGTTAGCAGCCGTAGCTCTTAACCAGTGCACCACGCCAGTGCCGTCGAGTCAATTCTGACTCATAGCGACCCTATAGGACAGAGTAGAACTGCCCCATAGAGTTTTTCCACTCCAAAACCACAGGTGTGGAAGTTAGGATTTACAGCATTTATTTTGGGGGGCCATAATTCAATCCATAACAGGCCCTCAGTGATATGGCCTATTCTAACCTTCTACACCAGAGCCTCTTCTTTTACTACTTGTTCCTACCCACCACTACTAGCTTTAACTCCATCTTTACCTAGTTGCCTGCAAGCTGTTAAACACACCATTCATTCAGCCAATATTTATTAAACATTTACTGTGTGCTAGGCCTAGGGTTACAGCGGTGAAAAGGACAGTGATCCTGCTATTGCTTGACTCTAACCTTTGTTCACGCCATTCCCTTTTCCCAGATTACCTCCCATTTCTTCCTCTGGCGAACTCCGACTTATCTTTTAAGACTCAGTTTAACCATTATTTCCTCTATGATGCTTTCCCTGACTCTCCCAGTCCATTAGTTGTTCCCTTCTCCATGCTCCCATAAACCCAAACCAAACCCATTGCCATCCAGCCGATTCTGACTCATAGTGACCCTATATTGTTATTGTTAGCTGCCTTCAAGTCAACCCTACGTACAACAGAACAGAACACTGCCGGTCTAGTGCCATCCTCACAATCTTTGCTGTTTTTGAGCCCATTGTTGCAGCCACTGTGTTAATCCATCTCATTGAAGGTCTTCCTCTTTTTCACTGACTCTCCACTTGGCTGAGCATGATGCCTTTCTCCAGGGATTGGTCCCTCCTGATAACATGTCCAATGTAGGTGAAGACTAAGTCTTGCCATCCTTGCTTCTAAGGAGCATTCTGGCTGTACTTCCTCCAAGACAGATTTGTTTGTTCTTCTGGTCGTCCATGGTATATTCGATATTCTTCACCAACACTGTAATTCAAAGGCATCAATTCTTCTTCGGTCTTCCTTATTCATTGTCCAGCTTTTGCATGCATATGAGGTGGTTGAAAAATACCATAGCTTGGGTCAGGCACACCTTAGTCCTCAAAGTGACATCCTTGCCTTTTTAACACTTTAAAGAGGTCTTTTGCAGCAGATTTGCCCAATGCAATACGTTGTCTGATTTCTTGACTGCTGCTTCCATGGGTGTTGATTGTGAATCCAAGTAAAATAAAGTCCTGGACAACTTCAGTCTTTCCTCCATTTATCATAATGTTGCTTATTGATCCAGTTGTGAGGATTTTTGTTTTCTTTATGTTGAGGTGCAATCTAGATTGAAGGCTGTCATCTTTCATCTTCATCAGTAAGTGCTTGAATCCTCTTCACTTTTAGCAAGCAAGGTTGTGTCATCTGCATATCACAGGTTGTTAATGTGTCTTCCTCCAATCCTGATGCCCTATTCTTCTTCATATAGTCCAGTATCTCAGATTATTTTTCCAGCATATAGATTGAATAAGTATGGTGAGAGGATATGACCCTGATGTTCACCTTTCCTGACTTTAAACCACACAGTATCCCTTTGTTCTGTTTGAACGACTGCCTTTTGGTCTTCGTACAGGTCTCATGAGCACAGTTAAGTGTTCTGGAATTCCCATTCTTTGCAATGTTATCCATAATTTCTTATAGCATCTTCTAAATGTTGGCTCAGTTGTTAGCCCTCCATAAGCTTTGTTATGAGGGTAGAAGTCTCGCCTTCCATATTGGAGACCTGGGTTCAGTTCCTGGCCAGTGCACCTCATGCATAGCTATAACTCATCTGTCCGTGGAGGACTGTGTGTTCCTATTGTCTTAGTCACCTAGTGCTGCTATAACAGAAATAACACAAGTGGATGGCTTTAACAAAAAGAAATTTATTCTCTCACAGTCAAGTAGGTTACAAGTCCAAATTTAGGGTGTCGGCTCCAGGGGAAGGCTTTCTCTCTCTGTCAATTCTGGAGGAAGGTCCTCCTCCTCAACCTTCCCCTGGTCAAGGAGCTTCTCAGGTGCAGGATCCCAGATCCAAAGGACTCACTCTGCTCCTGGTGTTGCTTTCTTAGTGGTATGAGGTCCCCAAATCTCTGCTTGTTTCCATTTCCTTTTATCTCTTAAGAGATAAAAGGTGGTGCAGGCCACACCCCAGGAAAACTTCCTTTACCTGGGGTCAGGGAGGTGACTTGGGTAAGGGTGGTATTACAATCGCACCCTAATTCTCTTTAACATAAAATTATAATCATGAAATGGAAGACAACCACAGAATACTGGGAATCATGGCCTAGCCAAGTTAATACACACATTTTTAGGGGGGACATAATTCAATCCATGACACCTATGATGCTGAACATGTTTCAACAGAGCTTCCAGACTAAGATAAACCAGGAAGAAAACCCTGACAATTTACTGAAAATCAACCAATAAAAACTCTATGGATCACAATGATCAGATCCACAACCAATCATGGGGATGGCACAGGACTGGGCAGCATTTTGTTCCATTGTGCACAGGGTCACCAGAGTTGGGGGCTGACCTGATGGCAGCGAACAACAAAAGGCTTTGTTATCCAGCCCCACGGCTTTAAGTTCTACCCAAACTTATTATCTCCAGTGCAGACTCTCCATTTGCCTATTTGCAATATAAACTCTATGTCTCTAATAGGTGTCTCAAGCCTAGCATATCCAAAACACAGCACTTGCTTGCTACTCACACAAATCTGTTTCTCTCCAGTCTTCCCCAACTCAGGAAATCGCTCTATTAGCCATCCAGTTGCCAAACTGAAAACCTAGGCATCATCCTTGTTTGCTTCTTTTCCCTCATCCTGGACACAATGTCCAATCCATTAGCATGCCCTGTCAGCTCCATTTCCAAAATATATCTCCAATCTATTTTGCTCTCTCCTCCGCTGCCAGCACCTTAATTCAAGCCATCATTGATTTCTTGTCTGGATTATTGCAACAGGCGCCTAACCATCCATTCTACACACAGCAGCCAGAGTGATCTTATAAAATCTTAATTCTGATTATGTCATTCTCTTGCTTAAAAACCTTCCCGCGGCTTCAGACCTGCCTGATCTGGGTTTTTCCCACCTCTCCCCTTCTCACTCACTTCTTCCCAGTCACCTGGGCTCCTTTCTATTCAGCAAGCACGCTCATCTGTCCCTATCTCAAGGGTTGTGCACTTGTTGCTCCCTCTTCCCAGAGTGCTCTTTCCCAGCATTTTGCTCATCCTTCAAGTCTCAGCAAAAAGGTCACCTTCTCCGAGAAACCTCTTTGACCATCCTTTCTAAAATGGCCTATCATGGTATATCTCTCTTTAATTCATCATTGTTTTTTTTCCTTCAGAGCTTTTATCACAATCTTTAATTATCTTGCTTATCTGAGTTTTGTTTGTTTCCCTCTATTAGAATGTAAACTTCAAAAGAGCAGGGAACTTGTCTGTATTGTTCACTGCTGTCTACCCAGAATCAGGCCCAGGCCCAGCATACAGTCAGTACTTGGTAAGTCTTGGTGAAATGAGTGAAGGAAACTAGAAGGAGTAATCAGAGAAAGGAAAGAACCAGGAAAGAGTGGAGTTGAGGAAACTGAAGGAAGAACATTCAAATCAAGACCAGAGAGGTGAAGTGAGAAGTTCTGGCTCATACAAGTCATGAAGCCAGAACTAGGGCCAGGGCCACCTCCATGGTGTGGAGTGCTGGGACCCAGGTTGTAGATGGGGAGGTGGGCCTTGCGCCACGATCACATCTGAATGTCCCGGATGAGTTTTCTAAAATTTTACTCCTTTATCTGCCCTCTATCTCCCTGCAGGAAGGACGTTCCCCAAGAAGGGCCAGACGTGCGTGGTGCACTACACAGGTAGGCCTCTCTCCCTACTCTCACCCAGACCTGCGCCTCCTCAGGCAGTTCTCTGATACCCCTCCTCCAGAGGTGTGTGCTCCTAAAGCCCAAAGCAGCCTACTCTCTTCCTATGACCAGATATCCCCCACTCCTCCCAGCCAGCCTGGTGGGAATGAGAAAGAGGGCTTGCAAGGTCAACCGCTCCCCACTTATACCAACAAGGCCCTCCTAGGTGCCAGCCTGCCATTGAGCCTGATGCAGGCAGGGTGGAGCTCGGGTGCTCGTGGTTCTGTCTTTGGAAGGCCCTCTTAAAGCTCTGGGAGCCCTTACTCTCCCAGGCAGACTCCCTTTTCAGCTTACAGTATTGTTAGAGAAGAGGAAGTTGGCTTCCTCAGAATTTCCTTTCTCTTTTTAGAAATAGACTACAAGTAGTCCTCGAGTTATGACAGGGTTCTGTTTCAACAACTCTGTCATATGTTGGTTCTGATGTAAGTCAGATACTCGTTTTTTTTCGTTGTCATTATTATTGCTTTTTATTATCAGTACCTTTTAAATCACATTGAACATCTGCAAGCAAACATCTGAGAATGATAACATTGGCAAATATACATATTACTAACAATAAGATGTACCCAAACAAAACAAAACAGTTGTAAGTGTGGTTCCTTGTAATGTGAATATGTTGTGAGTCTGAGTCGGGGACTACCTGTATTCAACTCGGCCTACTGTAATTGAGCACCTACTGTGTGTGAGACACTGTGCTAGACACTGGGGACACAAAGATGAAAAGGGAGAATCCCTGCCTTCCCTAGGCTGGGGTGGGCAGGGGGTAGTGCGGGGGGCATATAAGCCAACCAGAGGCTCAGATGCAGTGTGAGGGGTAGGGGTAATGGCAGTGTCTGTATCAGGGTGCTATGGGAGCCCAGAGGAGGGCCCGCATCTCTGTTGACCCTCATGGATGATCTGTATCTGAATGTAGGTGGACTGAGGGACATTCTCAATGGAGTTCCTCAGAACTGCTGGCAGGAAGATCATGAGCAGGTGTTTGTTCCGGGAGGGGGGGGAGCAAGTGTTCTGTCTTGTGACCGTCTTCCTAATGTGGCGAACCAGGTGACAGCCATTTAGCAGACAGCAAGGCCAGTTTAATTTCTAGGACATAATCGGATGGGGCCATTTTTAGTAGTTCTCTGGGCCAGTGTGAAGCGCCGGGTTAATTCTAGGCAGACGGTGTGGGTGTTTCTCAACAAGCTGTGTTGCCAGTCGCTGACGTCAGTGGGCTGGAGCTGTGTTTTATCTCCCGGTGATGTGGTCTAATTACCACGAGTCCTCTGGGGCCTCTGACCCATGTAATTGATTTATCTGTTCTACATATTGCAGACAGACCTGTACTTATCAAGTTACTGAAGCCACATCCTTTTGCAAAGACTTTTCACAATACATACAGAGACCAGGCAATGGGCATTAAATACTAACTTCCGCTGTGAGTGGCTCTGGTTTGGGGAGGGACTGTCTCATCAAACAGAGCAAGAGACTGTGGGACTTTTTAAATACATACCATGGAGAGCATAAATCTAAGATGTACAGCTCAATGTATTTTTTCAAAGTGACCACACTTAGGTAACCACCACCCACCACTACCACCGGTTGCTGTCGAGTCAGTTTTGTGTGCCAGAGTAGCGTTCAGAACTGTGCTCGGTGGGGTTTTTGGAAATAGATCACCAGGCCTTTCTTCCATGGCACCACTGGGCAGAGTGAACCTCCAGTCTTTTGGTTAGCAGCCATTTGCACCACCCAGGGACTCCAACCACCACCCAGACCAACGTATAAAGCATTATCAGCTCCCCCAAAAGTCTCCCTCATGCCTCCTCTTGGTCATTGTGTCTCCAAAGGTAGCCATTATTCTGACTTTTGCCCCCATAGATTAATTTTGCCTCTTTTTGAACTTTATAGAAATGGCATTACACAGTATGTGTTCTTGACTGTTGTCTTTTGTGTTTGGCTTTTCACTCAACATCGTCTGTGATATTCACCCATTGTACTTTGTTCTTTTATATTCCTGTGCATTGTTTCATTGTTTGAATATACTACAATTGATTCATTCTTCCTACTGGGGATGAACATTTCAGTTGTGTATAGTTTTTGGTTATTACAAGTAGAGTTGCTTTGAACAGTCTTGTAGATGTCTTTTGGTGCCTATAGGTACATGTTTCTTTTGGGTCTGGACCCAGAAGTGGAATTGCAGGGTACACGCCCGGTATACGGAGCCTTAACAGGTACTGTCAAACAACTTTCCAGAGTAGATGCGCCAATTTATAGTTCCACCAGAAGAGTATGAGTTTCAGTTACCCTATTTCCTCACCAACACTTGGTATTGTTAGGTTTTTTGGTTTGTTTTTGGCCTGCTCTGGTGGGTGCTCAGTGGTATCTCATTGTGGTTTTGATTTGCATATCCCTGATGATGAATGAAGTTGAGCACTTTTTCGTGTGCTTACTGGCCATCCGAATATCCTTTTTTGTCAGTTCGAATTTTGCCCGTTTAAAAAAGTTAGGTTATATTTTTCTTATTCATTTAAGAGTTCTTTATATATTTTGTATGAAGTCTTTTGCTGATTACATCTATTCCATAAGCTTCCCACACCATGGCTTGTCTTTTTACTCTTTTAATGGTGTCTTTTGAACAGAAGTTCTTAATGTTAATTAAGTCCAATTTATTAATCTTCTCCTTTATGGCTAGTGCTTTTTGTAGCTTGGTCAAGAAATCTGTCTTTCCCTAGGTCATGAAGATATTCTTCTATTTATTATCTTGTAGAAGCTTTATTATTTTGTCTTTCATATTTAGGTCTATGATTCATCTGTGGAGTTGATTTTTGCATATGGGTGAGGTAGGGGTCAAGGTTCATTTTTTTCCCCCTGTGGATTACAACCGATCCAGCAACATTGATAGAACAAAAAAACAAACAAAACATTCTTTATCCACTGCATTGCAATGGCACAGTTGTCAAATCAGGTAATCATATTTATATGCTTTTGCTTTTGGACTGCATGGAGTTCTGGCTGAGCTTGTCACAGTCAATAACTGTATCTGGCCTGAAATACATGAAGTCATACGAAACATGGAGTTAGGGAATGAGAAATCCACTTTTAAATGGAGTGCGTGAATATGTGTATGTGTGCAAGGCACATCCACGTGCATATCTGTCAAAGTATGTGGCCGTGAACAGGTGTGTAGGTCTGTGCATCTAAATGTTGTCTTCGTATCTGTTTGGCCATCAGGTGTCTTGTGTATGTGCGTAAGTGCATGTGAGCATGCATACTTATTCCTGTGTATTTAAATATCTTCACAGCCTGTGTGTATGTATGAGTTTGTATTTATCTCCTTAGCATCCATCTGTGTGTATCTCTGTATAGCCAGCAGGGTTTCCTCCTTTGCCTGATTTAGTACTCAGGGCAAGAGCCTAATTTATTCTATCCAGAAAGTAGGAAATAAGACTGTTTCTCTTGTACACATTTAAGTTGTAGGAATCAGGAATGTAATCATAGATGCTCAGACCCTAAGCTGGCCCTGTCCCCATTTTTAAACATGGTGCATCTGAGGCCTTGAGAGAGGAAGTGACTTGCCTAAGGTCACATGGGGAGTTCACATCAGAGTGAAGGCAAAACCAGTCTCTGGACTTACTTGCCAGGTCTTTCTCTAGTCTCGGATTGCCTTCTGTGTGGACCAGGGGCTGCAAGAAGTTGCAGAATAGCATCATTTACAGAAGGACTGGTCTTTGGGTCAGAGTCACCAGTAAGAATTAAAAATAGAAAAGCAGCTCTTGGGCCTTGGGCAGCTAGACTGAGGCAACATGTGGACCTCAGGGATGACAAGGGTGGGAGAAGCTCTGAGCTGCTGGAGGCAGCACCTGGAGTATTCCAGCTCTAAACAATCCTGTTTGTGTGGGGTCTGGAGACCACCCCTGACCAGGTGGGTCACCTGACTCACTGCAGCAGGGGATGATGTGACGGTGGGTTTCGGTATGTTGCGGGGAACCTCAGGAAAACCAGGTGAGGACTCCACCTGAGGCTGACAGGCCTGGAAAAACAGATCTTCAGGCTAAGGAAGTAGCACAAAAAAAAAAGTTCTGAAATACAGAGGCATTTGAGAAAGGTGTGATATGAACAGAACATAGGGAGAGGAGAGGAAGAGGAGAGCAGAGAAGGGCTATCAGGCAGGTGACAGCCAGACATTGAAGGCCTGTATGCAGCGTAAGCATTTGGATTCTGCCGTGGGCAGCTATTGGAGCGCTTTATGCAGGGGATAATATAATCAGATTTGTGTTTTTAAATAATCCAGCAGAGTGCTGTGTGGAGAACACAAAAAAGACGTAAGCATGGAGAAGACCAGTTACGAGATTGTTGCTGTAAACAAGTGAGGCACGATGGTGACTTGGTGAGATGATAGGGTGCTGGTCATAGAAATGGGGAAATAGGTGGATTCGAAAGATACAGAGGACTTGGTGACAGGTTGAATGCGGGGGTAAGGCAGAGGAAAGAGTTCAGGACAGAGTCCAGGTTGCTTGCTTGGGCAACAGTACCAACGGGGAGGGTTGGAAGCAGAGCAGGCTTATGCAGAATAGGAATTCCATTTTAGACATGTTGGACCTGAATTGGGAGTCAACCCATGACCACAACTCTTTTCCACCCTATTGCTTTGGCAGGAATGCTCCAAAATGGGAAGAAATTTGATTCATCCAGAGACAGAAACAAGCCTTTCAAGTTCAGAATTGGCAAACAGGAAGTCATCAAGGGTTTTGAAGAGGGTGCAGCCCAGGTAGGAGGAGGATTCTCGGTTAAACAGGATCTAACAAGTTAGGGATCTGGGCTCAGCACTCTGCCCTTCACCCCTTACCCTATTACAGACCACTACCATCAGGGCATGGCAATGCCAGCTAGTGAATAGTCCTGGCTTTGTGTCCCCAATACTTTCATTGCCAGCACGCCCTCCTTTGTGTCACTACGGCTCTCATCCCAAGCATATCCCCCCAGGCTTTCTCAGGACTAGCTGAGGAGGCCTGTGAGCTACCAGCTGTCTAAGACTGAGACAGCAGAAGAGCTGGGGTGGGGTAGGCCAAGGAAGTGTTTTTTTTAAAAACAATTTCAGAATTGTAAAAATAGTACAAAAATAGTAGCAATCTTTAACGCAGCTTCCCGAAGCGTTAATATCTTATACAAGTGTAGTACAATGATCAAAACCAGGAAATCGACATTGACACAATACTATTAACTAAGCTACAGACCTTATTCAAATTCTACCATTTGTGCCACTAATGTCAAGCGAGTTCTTGACTACTGCTGTGATGAGCCCTGGTTCTTCTTTCTTGGTCTGTTCTATGAAGTCATATGGTGCATACCATCTGAGTAGGCCTCTTAACCCTCCCCACTTCCTATGGTCTCTGACCTCTAACCTTTGATGAACTGTGTCTCTCACCTACTTGGGTGTGTACATGTGCTCTTATGTACCCTCTTCAGGCTTCTTTGGAAGAAAGTGAGATCGTGAACAAATAGAAGTGGTTGGGCCATACACTAATTGCATAACCCGTAGTTTGTAGGATGAATGAATTTTCAGACTACGTTGTGGAAGTTACTGTCCCATAGTCAAGTCTCTGTTATTTTGAGGCAGCATCTGTGCGTTTGTTACAGATCTTAGCAGCTTCAACAAGCCACATATAAAATTAATCTCATACCAGTAGAGTTACAAGGATGGTTTGGGAAAATGCCATAGTCACCTTACTTTTTTCTTTTAAATCAAGCTGGGTCCTCTTTCTCCTCTCCCCATCTGCCCCCATCCCTGCTAGATGAGCTTGGGGCAGAGGGCGAAGCTGACCTGCACCCCTGATGTGGCATATGGAGCCACAGGCCACCCTGGTGTCATCCCTCCCAATGCCACCCTCATCTTTGACGTGGAGCTGCTCAACTTAGAGTGAAGGCAGGAAGGAACTCGAGGTGGCTGGAGATGGCTGCTGCTCACCCTCCTAGCCTGCTCTGCCACTGGGACGGCTCCTCCATTTGGGGCTCTTGATCAGTGTGCCAACCTCACTGCCCCAAGGCATTATCCATTCTCTCTGCCCACGTTGCTCTTTATGTGTTTGTCATTGTTCATGCACATCTTTGCTTGAGCAAACTTCAGTTGCGGATTGAAACAGGTTGTGCATTTCATGTGATGCATGTAGTAGCCATTCTTGATCAGAGAACGCTAATTTCTTGTTTGCACAATCTACACTGCCTTACCTTCACTTAAGCCAGACACACAAGGTGCTCAGACATGAAATGTACATGGTGTACACAGAGGGACTTGAGCCAGTTACCTTTGTTGTCACTTGTAAGTTCTGTTTGCTGCTAACTTAAACAAATGTCCTATTTGGAAATAGTATGTCAAATAAAGGCTACATGCTTGACAAATTCCTGTCCATCCTTGTTATAAACGGGAACTGCTTTCAGGATCACACAAGCCAGTTGCCCTTGGGAAAAAAGGGTGGAAAGAAGTATCCACGTCACTAGGAGAGTGATCACGAACATAATAGCTACAGTGTGAGCATTGCACATGCTGGACCTTGTTCTATGAACTTTTAATAAATCATCGCCAATTCTCAAAGCAACCCTACAAGATAGGTATTACCTCCACTCATCTCACAGGCTCAGGAGTCTCCTCTGCAGAATTTGAGGAGGATGTTGTGTTCAAATCCTGCAGCACTTTCATGAACACAGTCTCTTCTTGTTTGGACTTGGAGCAAGAGGGATAAACACCCCTCACCCAATGGAAACAGCATTTTGTGTATCTGAAGAAACTGAAGCTGTTATGGGCTTGAGCCATACATTCACACTCGGAAGTTACTTTGGAAAAGAATGTGATCCTGAGCCTATTTCACATATACCATTTAGTTTCTTCTAGATTTGCTAACTTACATTGAGAAGTTACTTCTGAGAGGAATGTATGATTCTAAACCTGTTTCCATATATGCTGCTTATTTTCATTTACATTAACTCACTGGAATCCCTAGTTAGGTTTTAAAACAAGTCCACTTATTGGGGTGGGCTGTGTATAGGGCAGTGTGAATGAGACTTTTAACCTGTGTAGGGTGAGAAAAGCTCTTGACCATATTCAGCGTTACTGTCAGTGATGACTTGGAATTGTTTCGAGACTGAGGGGGGAGGGGGCTGATAACAGTACTTAGTTTTCCTTCACTGACCCACTGACACATCACACGATGTCATGTATGTGATATGTGGCCATGTCATTTTGGCTAGTTCATCTACCCCTTTCATTTCTGAGAAGCCCTAGCCTACTGTGCTGAGGGAGTTGAGTAGTTAATGAAGAGGTAGTGCTTTAGGATGGAGAAAATGAAGTTAGATATGAGCCCGAGACAGAAACGGCCACATGAACCAGAGACTTACATCATCCTGAGACCAGAAGAACTAGCTGGTGCCCAGCCATAACCAATGACTGCCCTGACAGGGAGCACAACAGAGAACCCCTGAGGGAGCAGGAGATCAGTGGGATGCAGACCCCAAATTCTCACAAAAAGCCCATACTTAATGGTCTGACTGAGGAATCCTGGTGGTCATGGTCCCCAAACCTTCTGTTGGCCCAGGACAGGAACCACTCCCCAAGACAACTCATCAGACATGGAAGGGACTGGACAGTGGGTAGGAGAGAGATGCTGATGAAGAGTGAGCTATCTGTATCAGGTGGACACTTGAGACTGTGTTGGCATCTCCTGTCTGGAGGGGGGATGGGAGCATAGAGAGAGTTGGAAGCTGGCAAAATTGTCATGAAAGGAGACTGGAAGGGCTGACTCATTAGGGGGAGAGCAAGTGGGAGTATGGAGTAAGGTGTATATAAACTTATATGTGACAGTCTGACTTGATTTGTAAACGTTCATTTGAAGCTCAAAAGTTTAAAAAAAAAAAAAAGTTAGAAAGGGGCTGCTTTACTTTTAATCACCCAGAGTCCCTCTGCTCACCCCTACCATGGGACCTGACCAGCCAGGGGAGGGTGCTGTACTCATTCCTCTTAGGAGTATCTCATCCAGGACATCCTGGTTCCCAGCTTTCCTCAATGACCTGGATGCCTGTGATAATTTCTCAGATTCACTGTGCGTAAAACATGTACTTATGTTTTCTGCTGTGACACCAACAGGGTAACTAAAAATAGCACCAAGGACCACTTCAGGTGCCTGCTGCAGGGTCATATAAAAGATCTCGGTTTAGAATATTTATAACCTAGGTGGTAAAAGGAGACACTAAGAGAACCCCCCTGAAGTACAAATACCTACTAGCTGTCACCTTCAGAGGATTTGCCGGGCTTTGCAGATAAACTGAGGTATGACTCTACTTTCCTGGCACTCTTAAAAAGGTAACACAGAAAATTATGATGCCATATGCTAGAGGATTTTGACATTGTCCTTTAAGAGCCACTGAATGTTGTCAAGCAGGAGACTGATAGTGAGATGTGTTGTACCTGTAATTTCAAAACTTTCAATAAATTCTGTATTCATTCGGTATCTTTCTTAGAGGCTCAAAATTTAACCTTGATGAAAGCAGCTCTGGCACCCATGTGAATACATATACGTGCACTTGTTGCACTCTTAAAAGCAGGCTGACAAACTGAGACTGAGATGCCTGGTGCAGAGGAGCAATCCTAACAGTATCCTCAGCATCTTAGCAAAGTGCCTGGCAGAGTTGTTGTTAGGTGCCGTCGAGCCGGTTCCGACTCATAGCGACCCTATGCACAACAGAATGAAAACACTGCCCTGTTCTGAGCCATCCTTACAATCGTTATGCTTGAGCTCATTGTTGCGGCCACTGTGTCAATCCACCTCGAGGGTCTTCCTCTTGTCCACTGACCCCGTACTCTGCCAAGCATGATGTCCTTCTCCAGGGACAGATCCCTCCTGACAACATGCCCAAAGTATGTAAGACGCAGTCTCGCCATCCTTGCCTCTAAGGAGCATTCTGGCTGTACTTCTTGTAAGACAGATTTGTTCATTCCTTTGGCAGTCCACGGTATATTCAATAGTCTTCACCAACACCACAATTCAAAGGCGTCAATTCTTCTTCAGTCTTCCTTATTCACTGTCCTTATTCATTGGCACAGAGTAGGTGCCCAATATTCATCTGCTGAATGAAAGCTCTTGGAACTTAAAATGGGACAGGCTACAGAATCTCCAGACAATTAAAGGGAATTGTTTAGACTCTTAACTCTCGGTCATAAAATTCAGCTAACGGACACATTAATCCAAAGGATGGACCAGCCGTAATTGTTACAGTAGAAAGAATCTCCCCCAGTTATGAATTTAAAACAACGTATATTAGAAGCCAAGCAGACTGCCACTTAGAAAAATCACAATATAAGTAAGTCTGATTTGTTTCTCCCTTATGAAGTCTTTCATAAAATTCTCTTTACATATGCAAATACCCAAGACACACATTATAAAATTAATAAGGAATTCATAGAAGCATTCATGAGAAAAAAAATGACAGCTATGGCCCCTTTTTCATCTGCCCATCTTGCCTAGAAATTAATCTTTCTACTCTCTTACCCCAAAAATCCAAACTCATTCTGCCACGGAGTCAGTTCCGACTCATAGCAGCCCCATAGGGTTGTAAATCCTTACGGAAGCAGACTACCACATCTTTCTCCCGTGGAGCCACTGGTGGTTTACAAACCACCGAGCTTTTGGTTAGCAGTCCAGTGCTTTAACCACTGGGCCACCTGGGTTCCTTTACAATGCTTTCAAAAAGCACTCAGACTCCTAAACTGCTGTGTAAACCTTTACTGAAAACATAATAGTAAAAAAAGGCTCAGATACAGTAAACAATTATTTCTTTGCTTATAATAGATTTTGAGAAGAGAGTACAAAAAGTATAAAACAGCCTATATTTTTTTAATGATAGATTTCAAAGTTAAATGAATTTAAAAGTAAAATAGATGTTCTTTTCCATTTAAAGGATTCAGCGCATGTACCCTTCAAATTGATTTTGGGTTACAGTTGTATATAAAACAGTTTGTCCATGTTTTTCCATTTGGCCCATGCCTAAACTATAAAAATAAAAGTATTGTTATCTCCCCTAAACTGCCAGCTATAATGAAATGTGGTAATAACCATATTTCCATGCCATGGGAACACACGATTATAAGAGTGAGCATTAAGTTTTTATGGCAAGGATATACTAGGAGCTAAGATCCAAAATATAAACAGATGCTTAATAACTACAGGGAAAAGCTACATAAACACAATCTTAGACACGTACTAACTGACACAACCACCCAAACAGCTTGCTCCCAAATTTTTAATTATGTGCTGTCATCTGAATGGCCATTTCTAGAATGAACCTCTAAGGATAAAACTAGTTGCCGTCGAGCTGATTTCCACTCACGGCAATCCTACGTGTGTCATAGTGGAACTGGGCTTCAGAGCATTTTCAGTGGCTGATTTACCAGTCCTTCCTTCCAAGGTGTCTCTGCGTGGACTTGAACCTCCAACCATTTGGTTAGCAGCACAAGCGTTCACCATTAGCACCACCCAGGAACTCCATTCTAAGGACAAGGGTTCCCACATTCACAAAGGTGTTCTGTTAACTGAAAAATAAGTATTACACAAATGTATAGTAATTAATAACTAGTTGCTGTCACAGCAGCTATTTTATGTAAGCATCTTATTCATTCAAAGAACATGACAAGCTCTGGTTTCCCTTATCTGCCAAATTGAAGTATCTTAACTATTTCATACAGTTGTTAAGAAGATTTCATTATTAATAGACATTCATACATAATAACACTATTACAAGTTCCTTTAATGACTAGCCACTGGATGGACACTGAAGGCAAAGAGAACACAAAAACATCCATGCATCCCTGCCCTCAGGAAGCTCGGAGTCTCTAGGACACCTACCACTAGACAATTCTTGGTACGGTTTGATTGTTTTATCCCCCCGGTATCAAACAAGAGGGGAAAGTTCAAGAGTGAACATTGATAAGCTACACATTTATTAACATAAGACATTCTAACATGTATCATAGTTTCAAGCAGGTCATTTTGAGTCTCAAATACAAAATCACAATATTTAGTATTAATTACAGAAAAAAAAAGTGGTAGTCATTCATGAATTTTAGTCCAAAATGAAAATGCAGAACAGTGTCTATTTTGGTGGATCAGTGTTGATGCCGTATTTCTCCTTCAGAAGCTTCAACTGTTCCTCCTTCTTCTTTGTGTCCATCTTCTGAAATGCCTGAGAATGGTAAGCATCAAAGTTAACAGTCATCTACAACCAAAAGAATTTCACCAATAGCACTAGCCAGGAAAAAAACAAAAACGCACAATACACATTTCCCATCACGGTGCAGTTCTACACTAATTCTTAAGTGGGCTCACCATGCAGTGAGGCCCCTGGTTATACTTACCCTGTTGGCATTATAGTACAAAACCACAAGGTATCTGTTACAAACATTGAATCCTGATAGGTGATCGCATGCGTTCTTGGCATCGAAGATGTCTTCGTAGACCACATAAGCCGTTCCTCTCGTTTCTGGTGTGTTCCCCCTGCAGAGTTAAACGGGACTTAACTGAAACACACACGTACCTGAGCAGTGACATGTGAATACAGACCTGCCTCTTCAACCACTAACCAGAGAACCAAAAATAGCAGATTAAAGACAGTAAGTTGAAATAAGTTTTGAGATCAACCTGAAAACTCTAACAAGATATAAACATTATGGATAGATATGCTGGGTAAGCCTGTAATTTCTCAAATTAGGAAATTTTTATTTTAAGTAAAATGTCTTGTTAAACTTCTTGTTACACCGGGAATACTAAGAACACAGCTACTAAAAAAGCGCTGGCAACAAGCGAACAACTACCTTGAAACTTTGTTAGTCTTTTATATTCAGTGTTCTAGTCCTTATTTCTCATACTAAGAACCAATTTTTAGTCTTAAGCTGGAAAGCACAGTACAGGTAGTCCCCAACTTATGAGGGGGTTCCGTTCTGACGTAAGTTGAATATGTCTTTTTTTTTTTTAGTTTTCATTATTATTGCCTTTTATTATCAGTATCTTTATAAATCCAATCTTATTTGTCCTTGGGGGGTGGAAAACATTACACAAAGACTTACAGATATATTTTAATACAGAATACATACACACAAAAAAATACACAAACTATTTTTAAAAAAGGACAGTCATTAAGTGCAGTTCATTGTAACTTGAATACGTCATAAATTGGGGAGTACCAGTACTTAGCAGCGATGGCTTTTATTAGTTTGTTTAGAATTTTTATTAACAATGTTTAGAATGGGACTTTTCTTACTGTCCATTTATGCAACAGGACAATACTTCACCACACTATCACCTGGAAACTAGTCCCTTGTTTCTGAAGATACTGATTTTCTTCCTCACCCTAATTAATAATTTAAATTCTGACAAAACAGTCAGCCCTCATCCTCTATGACGAAGAAAGGATATCCTCTAATGTAGGGAGCAATTTCTTGAAAAATTCTGTGCCTTTTTTTTTTTTAATGCAACGTGGTCAGCCCTCTTCTTTCATAATTCATTTTTAATAGTCTGCACTCTCACACATTACATACTGTTCAGCTGGGGAAATGGGCTGGGTTTCTGATGAATGGGGGTGAAGGTGTGATTGCAGGTGGAGTTATCTGTGAACCCAGGCACAATGCTGGAAGAAAACTGGAAGTGGGAGCTGGACCTTGCTCACAGACATGTAGGTGTTCCTTGCTACCTCCTTTCTTCACTTCACCTCACCAGCTGACTCTGGGGGGTGAGGAATTATGAGGAGCACTACATTTCAGGCAGCCGAATGGCCAAGTGTTCATTGGAGGGACAGTGGACAGAGGTCCCACTCAGCTTGGGTATGATAAGGATGAATCCCTTACCTCCATCCGTGTTCCAGCTACCCCAGTGCAACAGTGGAATGAAGTTTAAGGCTGACTCTGTCTGCCATAGTCCCTGCATAGGGTCAGGGAAAGGAAGAGGCACACAGGAAAGGAGACACCTGCCTAGGCTTGATCTAGGACAAAAGACTACAGTCTGGGCCCTGGTCACACCCTGTGCTTCCTAATAAATGGGTGGCTCAGGGACAGGGTGCAGGGAGTGGTTGGAGGGTACCAGCATCAATGAATGTTCTTACTGTGTCAGGCTGCATGGGCATGATGGAGGGATTTTATACCCTTTACTCTTTGGGAACTGTCTATCAACTTTTACACTTTAGACTTTTAATCATTTTCAAGAATGGTATGAAAGTTGGGGACTGCCTGAAAGAAAAAAAAAATTGCCCCAAAGATTTTCCCAAATACTTGACCTAATTTTTCCTTTGAAATACAAACAAAAAACAAGATCTCAAGTTCCTTAAGGGCACAGATGGTCATGTAAGGTCATTTTACTCCCACAGTGCCATGTATACGGCAAGTGCTAATATGTATTTGAAAGGTGAAGATCTACTTTCTATCAGTTCTCTCACACATCCTTTCTCCAGGAAGCTAAAAGAACAACAATAAAACTCTCCCTTCTTCCTAAACTTTCTTAGGAAGTAGATTAGGGATGGGCACTAATCCCGTTTTATAGACTCTTCATCTCTCATGTCCCAGTTCCTAATTATCAACCTCATATCTTGAGAATAAATTTACAGTTTAAATTTTTGAAAGTATGTACTTGATACGTACAATGTGTTAGGCAATGTGTCAACATTATTTTCTTGATTGGTAGTAAAAGTTTACACATAGGAATAAGAAAACCTAATAATTTAACTTGACCTCTCTGGGCTTTGGAGCCAGGTAGTGCAGAGGTTAAGAGTTTAGCTGCTAACCAAAAGGCTGGCAGTTTGAATCCACCAACTGCTCCTTGGAAACCCTACGGGGCAGTTCTACTTTGTCCTATAGGGTCACTATGAGTTGAAATCAACTTGATGGGAACGGGTTTGGTATTTTCTGGGTTAACCTTTTACACTAACTTATCCAACAGCTATATATTGTGCTTTTTCTATGTGTCAGACCTTATAAAATAGACACAATATCACCTCCACACAGGGATACGGTATCGCTGATGCAATTAAAAGCAGCACTAATTACAGCGAATACTATTCAGTAGATATTCAGTAAATACCATTTGAAGGTATGAACCATAATCTTTCAAACAAGAATTTATTATAATTACATATTCCCCCCATACTTTTAAATCTTCAATAGAAAACAGCCATTGAAAAAGTTATTTTTCTCAGTTACTTTAAAACCTGTACTCAAGTTTAACTGAGAAATTTCAGAGTCAGTAAAACAGACAGTGAAGATTGTTGAGAAAATTAGAGTTAATGCATATAAAGAACATAGTACAGTACTTGGCTTTATAAATAGTTGCTATTATTAGCTGACTGTGAATGGGCTCGATTCATGATGACTCTATGTACAATGGGATCACACAGTTATGATCCACAGGATTTTCATTGGCTGATTTTCAGAAGTAGATGACTACTCATTACAAAAGAAGAAATTGAAGAGATCATTTAAAAAAACTCCCAACAAAAAAAAGCCCTGGCCCAGATGGCATTACTAGAGGATTCTACCAAACATTCAGAGAAGAGTTGATACCAACCTTGCTCAAACTATTCCAGAACATAGAAAAGAAAAGAATACTCCTAAATTCATTCTCTGAAGCCAGGATAACCCTGATACCAAAACCAGGCAAAGACACCACTGAAAAAGACAATTATACACCAATATCCCTCATGAATATATTCTCAACAAAATCTTAGCCAAAAGAATTCAACAACTTATCAAAAAAAATAATACACCACAACCAAGTGGGATTCATACCAGGTATGCAAGAATGGTTTAACATTAGAAAATCAATGTAATTCACCACATAAATAAAACAAAGGAAAAGAACGACATGATCATCTCAATCAATGCAGAAAAGGCATTTGATAAAGTCCAACCTCCATTCTTGATAAAAACTCAGCAAAATAACAAAAGAAGGGTGATTCCTAAACATAATTAAGGGCATATATTCAAAACCAACAGCCAATATTAATATTACTCTCAACACAGAGAGACTGAAAGGCAGGCCCCTTGAGCACAGGAACTAGACAAGGATTCCCTTAACCATCACTTTTATTCAATATTGTACTGGAAGTCCTAGCTACAGCAATAAGGCAAGATAAAGAAATAAAAGGAATCCAAATTGTTAAGTGTCTTAGTTATCTAGTGCTGCTATAACAGAAGAACCACAAGCTGATGGCTTTTTAACAAAGAGATATTTATTCTCTTACTGTCTAGGAGGCTAGAAGTCCAAATTCAGTGTGCCAGATCCAAGGGAAGGCTCTCTCTCTGTTGGCTCTGGACGAAGGTCCTCGTCATCAATCTTCCTCTGATCTAGCAGCTTTTCAGCGCAAGAACCCAGGATCCAAAGGATGCACTCCCTTCCCAGTTCTTCGTTCTTGGTGGCATGAAGTCCCCCTGTCTCTTCTCGCTTCACTCTTTTATCTCAAAAGAGATTGACTTAACACAACCTAATCTTATAGATTGAGTACTGCCTTATTAATATAACTGCCTCTAATCCTGCCTTATTAACATCATAGAGATAGGATTTATAACACATAGGAAAATCATATCGGATGACAAAATGGTGGATAATCACACAACACTGGGAATCATGGCCTAGCCAAGTTGACACACATTTTTTGGGGACTACAACTCAATCCATAACAGCAAGGAAGAAGTAAAACTATCCCTATTTGCAGATGATGTGACCTTATGCATACAAATTGGCACAGACTCTACAAGAAAGCTACTGGAAGTAAGAGAAGGATTTAGCAAAGTGGCAGGGTACAAGATTAACATACAAAAATCAGCCGGATCCCTCTACACTAACCAAGAGAACTCTGAAAAGGAAATCAGGAAAATGATACCATTTACAATAGCCCCCCAAAAGATAAAATACTTGGGAATAAACCTAACTAGGGATGTGTAAGACTTACACAAAGAAAATTACAAAACACTACTACAGGAAACCAAGAGAGACCTGTGTAAATGGGAAAACATACCATGCTCATGGGTTGGAAGAGTTAACATGGTGAAAATGACAATACTACCCAAAGCAATCTACAGATATAATGCAATCCCGGTCCAAATTCCAACAGTATTCTTTTTTTTTTTTTTAATAATTTTTATTGTGCTTTAAGTGAAAGTTTACAAATCAAGTCAGTCTCCCACACAAAAACCCATATACACCTTGCTAATATACCCCCAATTACTTTCCCCCTAATGAGACAGCCCGCTCTGTCCCTCCTCTCTCTCTTTTTGTGTCCATTTCACCAGCTTCTAACCCCCTCCACCCTCTCATCTCCCCTCCAGGCAAGAGATGCCAACATAGTCTCAAGTATCCATCTGATCCAAGAAGCTCACTCCTCACCAGCATCCCTCTCCAACCCACTGTCCAGTCCAATGCATGTCTGAAGAGTTGGCTTCGGGCATGGTTCCTGTCCTGGGCCAACAGAAGGTCTGGGAGCCTTGACCACCGGGGTCCTTCTAGTCTCAGTCAGACCATTAAGTCTGGTCTTTTTATGAAAATTTGGGGTCTGCATCCCACTGCTTTCCTGGTCCCTCAGGGGTTCTCCCAACAGTATTCTTTAACGAGATGGAAAAACTAATCACCAACTTTATATGGAAAGGAAGGAGGCCCTGGATATGTAAAGCATTAATGAAGAAGAACAAAGTAGGAGGCCTCACACTTCCCAATCTCAGAACCTACCATACAGCCACAGTAGTCAAAACAGCCTGATACTGGTGTAACAACAGACACAAGAACCCAGAAATAAAACCATCCACTTATGGACAGTTAATCTTCAACATAAAGTTCAAAATCCATGAAATGGGGAAGAAATAGTCTCTTTAACAAATGGTGCTGGCAAAACTGGATATCCATTTGCAAAAAAATGAGACAGAATCTGTACCTCACACCATACACAAAAACTAACTCAAGATGGATCAAAGACCTAAACGCAAAACCTAAAACCATAAAGATCATAGAAGAAAAAATAGGGGCAAGCCTAGGAGCCCTAATTTATGGCATAAACCAACTATCAAACATAACTAAAAAAGCACAAACAGCAGAAGACAAACTAGATTATTGGAACCTCCTAAAAATCAAATACTTATGGCTCATCAAAGGAGCACTAGTGGCACAGTAGTTAAGAGTTTGGCTGTTCACCAAAAGGTTGTAGTTTGAATCCACCAGCTGCTCCTTGGAAACCCTATGAGGCAGTTATACTCTGTCCTGAAGGGTCACCATGAGCTGGAATCCACTTGATTCTCATCAAAAGACTCTTCCAAAAAAGCAAAAAGAGAACCCCCGGACTGGGAAAAAAATTTTGGCTATGACAAAGCTCTAATCTCTAAAATGTATAGATAACTACAACAACTCAACAACAACAAGACAAACAACCCAATTAAAAAATGAGCAAAGGACAGGAACAGACACTTCACCAATGAGGACACCCAGGCAGCCAATATATACATGAAGAGATGCTCACTCATTAGCCATCAGAAAGATGCAAATCAAAACTACAGTGAGATACCATCTCACAACGTTGGCAGAGCTGAGCAAAAAAACAGAAAACGGATCAAAGGAGAATGAAGAACACCAAGGACACAAGGCGATTACAAGCCCAAGAGACAGAAAGGGCCACATGAACCAGAGATTACATCATCCTGAGACGAAAGAACTAGCTGGTGCCCGGCTACAACCGATGACTGCCCTGACAGGGAACAGAGAACCCCTGAGGGAGCAGGAGAGCAGTGGGATGTAGACCCCAAATTCTCATAAAAAGACCAGACTTAATGGTCTGACTGAGACTGGAAGGATCCCAGTGGTCATGGCCCCCAGACCTTCTGTTGGCCCAACAGTTACCATTCCCGAAGCCAACTCTTCAGACATGGATTGGACTGGACAATGGGTTGGAGAGGGATGCTGGTGAGGAGTGAGCTTCTTGGATCAGGTGGACACTTGAGACTATGTTGGCATCTCCTGCCTGGAGGGGAGATGAGAGGGTGGAGGGGGTTAGAAGCTAGTGAAATGGACACGAAAAGAGAGCGGAGGGAGAAAGCGGGCTGTCTCATTATGGGAAGAGTGGGAGTGTGTAGCAAGGTGTATATGGGTTTTTGTGTGAGAGACTGACCTGATTTGTAAACTTTCACTTAAAGCACAATAAAAATTATTAAAAAAAAAAACCACAACAGAAAACAACAAATACTAGAGAGTCTGTGGGGGAACTGCAACTCTCATACACTCCAGGTGGGAATGTAAAATGGTACAACCACTATAAAGCCAAAAATCAAACCCGTTGCCATCAAGTTGATTCCAACTCATAGTGACCCTATAGGACAGAGTAGAACTGCCCCGTAGGGTTTCCAAGGAGTGGCTGGTGGATTCAAACTGCCAACCTTTTGGTTAGCAGCTGAGCTCTTAACCACTGCACAAAGAGGGCTCCTCGACCACTGTAGAAAATAATTTCTAGCTTTTTGAGGAAGCAGGAAATCATTCCCGATAGTTCTTTCTTTTTCTACAACCACTACAGAAAATGATTTTCCGCTTCCTGAGAAAACTAGAAACAGAAATACCATAGAATCCAGCAATCCCATTCCTAGGTATATATTCTAGAGAAGAGCCGTGACGCCAAAAGACATATGCACACCCATGTTCACTGCAGCATTATTTACAACAGCACAAAGATGGAAACAGCCTAACTGCCCATAAACAGATGAATGGATAAACAAACCGTGGTACATACACACACTGGAATACTGTGCAACAATAAAGAACAATGATGAATCTGTGAAACATCTTTCAACACAGATGAATCTGTGAAGGCATTATGCTGAGTGAAATAAGTCAGTTACAAAAGGACAAATATTATATGAAACCATTATTATAAAAACTCATGAAAAGGCTTACACACAGATAGAAACATGCTTGGATGGTTACCAGGGATGGTGGAAGGAAGAGAGAGAGAAAACCACTAACTACATAGTTGACATGTACTAACTTTGGTGAAGAGAAAGATAATACACAATATGGGGGAAGTCAGCACAATATAATCAAGGTAAAGGAAGACACTGAAAAGTACCCAAAAGTAAAAGGCAACAATGGTAAACAGACATACAATCCTGCGACAACAGTAATAACAATAACCTGTGAGTGGATATATGGATAAATATGTAAGCTGAACCGGGTGGGATGGTGTATGGAAGTTCACCTGTGTACATATATGTGTACATGCTGCAAATATACACATGTATGCAACAGTGCGCACAGTGGACACAGTCATGAAAAACTTCTTAGCCATAACCATACACCTCCAGGGACTGAGCTACTGGCCTTCAGGGCTAGGGACCATAGTCTCAGGGGACATCTAGGTCAGTTAGAATATCATAAACCATATAAAGACAGTGTTCTACATCCTATCTTGGCAAGTAGCAAGCAGGGTCTTAAAAGCTTGCAAACAGCCATCTAAGACTCAAGAGTTGTCTCTTCCCATCCAGTCAAAAGAGTGAAGAAAACCAAAGACTCAAGGAAACAATTACTCCAAAGGACTAATGGACCCATGAACCATGGCTTTCACCAGCCTGAGACCAGAAGAACTAGATGGTGCCTGGCTACTGCTACTGACTGCTCTGACCGGGACAACAATAGTAGTCATGGACAGATTGGGAGAGAAACGTAGAACAAAATTCAAACTCATAAATAAGACCAGATTTACTGGTCTGATAGACTGGTGGAATCCCTGAGATTATGGCCCTTAGGCGCCCTTCAAACTTGGAAGCAAAATCACTCCTGGATATCACATTATAGCCATACAATAAACAGGCCTCTAAAATGAACAGTAACACCAGTGAGGAATGTACACCTCAGAATAATCAACTATATGATACCTAAAGAGCAGCACTAGCCCAAATGCAACAATCAGAAGGAAGGTAAGGGCAGGAAAGCTGTGCAAATGGATACAGGGGAACCTAGGGAGAAAGGGAGGATAGTGCTGACACATTCAGGGGTTTGCAACCAACCGCATGAAACAAGCTGTGTATAAATTGTTGAAGAGGAAACTAATTTGCTCTGTAAACTTTCACCTAGACAACAGTAAAATGTTTAAAAAAAAAAAAAAAAGGCAGTAGATCACCAGGTCTTTCTTCCCAGTCAGTCTTAGTCTGGAAGCTCTTTGTCTGTACAGCATCATAGCAACATACAAGCCTCCAATGGCAGATTGGTGGTGGCTGCACTTGAGGTGCACTGGCTAGGAGTTGAACCTGGGTCTCCCACATGAAAGGCGAGACTCCTACTGGTGAACCATCACTGCCTCCTAAATCCAGCTGCTGTTGACTTGACTCTGACTCACGGCGAACCCATGTGCCTCAGAGCAGAACTGTACTCTACAGGGCTTTCAATGGATGATTTTTGGGAAACAGATCACCAGGCCTTTCTTCTGAGGTGTCTCTAGATATACAAAGCATGGCAGACTCAAACGTCCAACCTTTTGGTTAGCAGCCGAGTACATTAATTGTTTGCAACATTTATCACATACCTACTATTTATAAGGAGTCCTTATAAATAGTAGGTAATCCTATAAGGGACTCCTTATAAATAGTAGGCATGTGATAAATGTTAGTTCCTTTCCTTCTTATCCATTCTTCTCAAACCATGCATTACTATATCACTCTCTTTTTATAATGTCTCCACTACTATTCCTGGCTTTCATTAAGCTGGATCATTAGCAATTGTATACAGAGTTTTTTTTCCCCTACAAAAAAAAATCTCATCTCCCTGATTTCAGTCCGTTAGTGTCTAGGCTCTTGGTTAGGGCTGCTGTACTGCACACCCTGTTTAGCCACACATGGTGGCCCTGCTTTTAGTGATAATTCTGAGATTACAGCTTGTGCAACTGTTTTCTTTAAGTCACATTTTAAAAATATCAGTAAGACTCACACTCTGATTTGACGAATAGGTCCATATTTTCCAAATATATCATACATTTCTTCAGCTGTGATTTTGTATGGCAAATTTCTTATATACAAAATCCGATTTACTTCAGGCGGAAGTCGAATCTAAAATGAGAAATATATGTTGTCGTTATAATCAGGCAGGAGTGCTACCATTTAGAAAAAATTCTAATACATAATAGTGAAAAGCCAAGAGTAAGAATTATTATCTGATGTAAATGACATGCTCTTCAGAAAAGCAACTGGATGATGGTTCCAGAAAAGACCATTAGTAGGAACTAATACGGGCCTGCGATAAAACAAGACTTTTGATCACTATAGTTAAATACGGACTTTCAACCACACCTAAAAGTCCTTAACACCTCCGACTACATGTGGGAAAGAAAGAAAGGAGCTGTTCCTGTTTGCTAGACAATAAAATCCCCACTGATGTGTGTTCTATGGTCTTCTCAGGGGCTTGTATCACTGATGTCTTCTCTTATGAATTTACAACCTTTCCCTCACCACTAGCTTCTTCTTGTCCTCCCAATAAGCAGTTGCTCACATCCTGCCCATCTTTTCACAAAACAAACAATTTATCTAGATCCCTCTTCCTTCAACCAACGATATTTACTAAGCACCTTCTTATACACCAGGTTAGGTATTGGGAATACATAGTGAAAATATATACAAGGGGCTCCCTGCGGGCTTTTAACCGCATTGCTCAATCCTCATCATACTTAGCCTGAGACTTCTAACACCGTTGATTAGTTCCTTCTTGCAACAATCCATTTTCTTGGTTTTCTCCTAACACTCTAGCTAGTTCTTCTCAGCCTTCTTTACCATTAAAATATGCTCTTGCACAGGGCTATATCTTTAGAGTTCTTTTCTTGATCCTTTGTATACGCCCCTTAACTCTTTACATTCTCTCCGACTGGCCTCTTAACCACACCCGTGGTTTCCACAGTAAGTTGATGACCCTGGAATACGTAACTCCAGTCTAGATCTCACTCTTATGCTCCTGATTAACATAAATTAGATACTGAACATTAATTTACTCAATAGCTATTCAGTTATTTTTATATTAAAAGACAGTTATAAATAGTAATGACAACTGGTGAACAAGTACAATAAAGTTTTAGATACCATAATTCAAGGTTAAGTTCAAATAGACAATCAATGCTGCCAGACAACCAAAATATATTTCTCTGGTAAATTTGCTTTCTTAGTTTGTAAGACACTATATCAAAAATATCTTCTGTCTTCAAACCTTATTATCACCACTCCAACACCTTTGTTGGGCTGTATCCTTTTCCTTGCCCGTCCAAGGAGATGACCCTGGCTCTTACTTCTTGGACAAAATAGATATGACCAAGTGGTAAGTACCTTATAGTCCTATCACTAAACCTACCAATCTACATTCATCCATATCCACCTATGTTCCCTCTCTCTATACTTGGAAGAAAGGCCTGGCCACCTACTTCCAAAGGATCAAAGCCAGTGAAAATGCTACAGGGGGCAGTTCTACTCTGAAATGCATAGGATCACCCTGAATCAAAATCAACACGAAGGCAATTAGTTTGGTTTTTTGGGTTGTTACTATGCCAACCCTTCATCTACTCAAAAGCAGATGAGTACATCTACATGACTCCTGAAATCAACACATCTTTTTGTACATTATCAGCTTCTTCCACTTTACCAGATCATTCCCATTGGAATGATCACACAATACACTTTATATTGCTCAACTTTTTTTTTTTAATCACTAAACTCAATTTCCTACTCCTTGTTTACATGAAAACTCATGAAAAGAGATTTCCTCAACTTCCATCATCTTTTCATCCCACTACAACCAAGTTTTCATCCACCATTACACTGAAACAACTCATCAGTGTCACCAAAATTTTCCATCTCACCATAGCCATATCCAGAGCCCTGGTGGAGCAGTAGTTAAAGAACTTGGCTGCTATCCAAAAGGTCAGCATTTCAAACCCACCAGGCACCCTTTGGAATCCTCTTGGGTTGCTATGAATTGGGATTGACTCGATGGCAACGGGCTTGGTTTTCGGTTAATAGCCCTATCCAGGGTTCAATTACCTGTCACCATATTATGCGTCTCAGCACCACTATCTCCTTCTTGAGACATTTTTCTTTAAGTTTCCATAACATCTCACTCTCTAATGCTAGAACGTAAGCACCTATAGGACAAGGATTTTTTGTTTTATTCACTGCTGAATAAAAGTGATTACCTAGATTAGTAGCTGGCACGTAGGAGGTTCAATAAATGTAACTAAGGAATTGTTCCCTCCCTGGCACACAGCAAGTGCTCAATAAATACCGTTGAATCAATAAGTTAATGAAGGACCCAAAAAACCCTATGATCTGAAGAGAATCTTAAGTTTTAGTCGCCTGTGGACCATTATTTATTGGGGACTCGTCTATGCTATCAATTTTTAGGCTGAGGAGGAGATTCTGATGCCAGGCCCTAAATACAGGTCAAGCAACAAATTCTGTAGGGCTAGCACTGTCACTAACACTAAGATACTTTAGGAACTTTCAAAAGGGGTGTGGGCGGAATTGTGGCTCAATGAGCATACCCCTGAGGACCGGGACAGCGTGGAATCCCCACGGATAGGACAGGAAAATTTGGGTTTCCCCGCCCAGGGGACAAAGGAGTAAGCATGCTCTGTGCACGCCTCTAAGAAAGTCAAACAGCGAAGTCCGCCCCTCCTCCGCAGAAGGCCCCGCTACTCACGTTCGCCCTCTTGGCCGCTTGCATCGCCATCTTGGCAGGCTGATGAAGTCACCGTAGTTAAGACTGGAATCCTCCGGACACCTCTGGAGCTCGCTCTACTTCGAGCGCAACAGTGTCAAACGCAGGCCATCAACAACCAGCCTCCACCGGAAGCTGCTGAAACAACGCTAGAAAATCGCCGTTTCACGTCGAGACGTGCTGACGTACTACCGGTCCTCTTCCGAGAAGACTCCGGGAGCAAAGCGAGCCTGAGATAAATGTGAGGCCGGAAGGTGAAAGAAGACTGTCGAAGATGCTTCCGGGTCCTGGGCCGGAAAGGGCGGAGCCTCAGCTCAAGAAGGGGAGGTGTTCCGGTCGGGGGGGGGAACCTAAGCAGTGCGAGCTGACCGGAGGTGGCGGGGCACGGGGATGGCGGTGAGGGGTGATGCGGAGACTAGTTGGGTCGAGGAAAGGGGACCGAGTTTGGCGAGAAGCTCCGGGCTGCGGGACGTGGGTAGCCAGGTGCAGGAGAACTCGTGGATGAGCCTGGGCTTCTGGCAGTGCGCGAGACGGAGTTCACAGGTTCTGGCGGGTAGTGTCGAGGCTGACTGTGTAACCTAGTTCCGGACCTCCAGCCCTCCGTAGTGCCTTCCCCAAGTTGAGCCTCGGCGGGACTGGCCTCTCAGAGCTTTAGCGAGGGTAACGAGCGCCCAGGGGCAGTCTCTGAATTGCCCCTCCCCCCCGCCCCTGCCCCGCCAATTCCAGCCCCCAGGGGCAATCTCTGAATTGCGCCCCCCCCCCCAATTTCAAGATGAATAGATAGCGACGATGCGTCAGCGGAAACGCTTTTCCCGGTCCTTTGTCCGGCTGTCTCAGGCGCCTTCATGTTTGTAGCGCCCAGGGGTGCCTTGTCTGATGCCCTCTTGGACTTGCGTCTGGGGGCAAGTGCCCTCTCTGCGTCTCCCCCCCCCACCACACCTCTGTGGCCTCTTCCTGTAATCCCCCTGTCAGTCATCCCAGCTCCCATCTCACCCGGCCAGTCAGCGCTAGTTTGCGAGCTGGGGTCGCCAGTGAGCACACCACACTTCAACTCCACCCTCTTTGTTTCTTAACGCCAGCTTAACATGGGTCAGTTGAAAAGGTCGAGAAGGGGCAGTGTTTTAGGGTGGGTCTGGGAATAGCACCCGAACTCTTGCCTGTGAATTTTCTCCAAGTTTACTCTGAGAAGGCCTAGGGTGGAGTGTCCTGTACCCTGTGCCTTCACTGGGGCAGCTTCATGACGATTTTGCCCATGTTCTTGTCAGTCTCCGTGTACACATGGGCCTCTTGGATTTCCATCAACAGGTAGACTCTATCCAGAAGTGGCAATAGACGTTGGGGGTCCTTCCTGGAGAAGTGAGGCAGAGCTCGTTCCGTGGAAGCCTTCACCAGCATTTGCTTATACTAAGATATGGAAAAGGAATCCGTCAGCCTGGACTGAGACCTTACCCTGCCGCTTCCCATACTTTTTGATCTCTCTGAAACGGGTACACACCTGAAAAAGCACACAGGGGTACCTTCTTCACTTCCTAGCGTGTGTGCGCCGGCCCCCAAATGCGTAACCTCTGTTCTGTACCAGATAAGGACTGAAGCTCCGAGTGAAATACTACTGTCAATAATGGCCATTGACCCGAAACCCCGGTGGCATAGCCGTTAAGTGCTACGGCTGCTAACCATAAGGGTCAGCAGTCCTTGGAAACTCTATAGGGCAGTTATACTCTTTCCTATAGGATCATTATGAGTCGGAATCGACTTGATGGCACCGGGTTTGGTTTTGGTTTTGGGGTCAATAATGGCCAGAGGGCTGTTTCTAAATAAAAGCTTCAAGCGAGAGGCAGCCACAGATAGGACTTATATAGGCTCTGTGCAAAAGGGATGTTTGAGCTCCTTTCCTCCAACGGTTGTGGAAGCCATATTGGGAAACTTTCCCGAAGTTGGTGCCTGCTAGAATGCCACACAGACTTCTGTAACATGTATTACTTTCTTAGTACACTGAGGAGAGTGCCTTTGGAAACAAAATCTTGGAACTATTAGAAGTACTTCCTAATATGCTAAATACTTTGTTCATTTTGTTAGAAAGTTTATGTATGAAGCATTAGCCACCCTTTTTCCCAGATGTTGAGGTTTCTGTTGACCAACCCTAATTGGTTCTCTGAAATCAGGGTACATATATACCCCGGGGGGCAGGTTTCTACATAAACTCCCTAACCTAAGATGTGACAAAGCTTCCTTTCTCACACTTTTATGTAAATGAAACCATGTGTTTTCTTTCACACATCACGTACCTATTTGTCTATATTTTAGCAGACTGGTGATTAGGCTTCCTCCTTTAAAAAGTAGCTTGGATAACAGAGGCCCATTGATGTTAGCTACTCGCATCAGACCATGGAGAACCATCAACAGCCAGGCAGTTGACATTCTTCTCCCAGTGAGATCCGCCTACACAGTCTAGAATAAGGTTGGCTCCAGCACGTTTCACATGAAACAGATTTGTAATGCCAGTCAGACCCAGAAAACTTGGTGTAAAATAAGACTCCATGGTATATTTATGGGTTCCTAGGTGCCATGGAGTTGGTTCCAACTCACAGCCACCCTAAATTTGTGGATCCAACCCACCACTGCCTTTGAGTTGATTCCGATTCATAGCGACCATATAGGACGGAGTAGAACTGCCCCATAGAGTTTCCAAGGAGCGCCTGGTGGATTTGAAAGTTTGTGGATATATGGGTATAAATTAAGTACAGGTGCAAGTGGTAAATTTATAGGTTGGAACTAGCAACATTGCTCATGGAAACATTGTTATAAATGTAGTTTAAGTAGCTGAACTCTATTATGGCATGTGTGAATAGTTCATCTTTTATGATCCCCTAGTCATAAGAGAGCAGCAAGAAGGAAACGAGCTGAAACCATGACTTGGTGTCTCCTGTTACCACCACTTAAGTACAGTGTGCACTGGCACCCAGGTATAAGTGAGAACAGAACAGGGGAGGTCTACCCAGGCTACAGGGCAGGTTAGTTGTTCATATCTAAGTTACAAAGTATCTGCACTGGATTATCTACTCATATGAAAAACTGAAAGGGATGAGCCAAAAACATACATGTTTGGCTTTGTAATGCAGACGCATGCACAACCCTATTACCCCAACCCTACTAGCTCCAGATCCAAACAGTGCCTCAAGCCTGGTATTAACTCACTATGGAGTGGCTGGTTGGGAAGAAGAGGTTTTGGAAAATTCCAAGTCAACTCTTGATAATTATCCAGCTTCTAAAACGTGTATGAATTATATCATTTGCAGGAATGCATATGGAAATGATCTCAGTCCTAAATACCGACTGCCTGTCCCCAGTGGTCAGACCCCAGAGTACTAGAGTTTGACCAGGCCAGCTGTTGTGCATTTAGCAGAGTCCTGGCAACCTTGAAGCTGGTGAGGATTTATTTAATCATCTCTGACATTCCTGCTGAGCTGCAGAAGCAGTTGTTTACCTTTGGTGAATTTCAGTGTTGCTTCACAAAAGTCCTCTTCTTTGTAATCGAATCCAGCAGCTGCTCCAAGCTTTTCTGCCATTCGAAGCTTGTGCTGTGAGCCAGCCATGACCAGAAGAATAGCTCCAGCCATCTGGGTGAGTTGGATGGCAGCTGTGCCCACACCACTTGACCCCACATGGATTAGCACAAACTGTCTGGCCTGAACATTTCCTATGACAGTAAGTACAGGAATAATTCTCTTTATTTTGCAACTGCTACACATTCACACATTCCCCACACAGGCACACTCTACCATGATGACCTGGCCCCAGGACCACCAAATGCCGAATCTCTTAAACCCTCTTAACTTCCTTTTTGTCTATATAGGCAGTTCTTTTTTGTTGTATTGCCTCTATTCAAAGTGGAAAACAACCTTTTAAAACAGTTATTAGATGCTATATCCATAATCTCTGTTTTACCTATGAAATAACGCCAAAATGCACATCTCTGCTGTATACGTCAACAAGAGTGAATAACCACCATTCATTCTTCCTGTGACCTCCTCTAGCTGCTTTCACGCACCCATTTATCTCCTTACCACCACAAGGAGCACAGCCAGCCACCAGGCTCCTCCTAATATGGGGCTTTCGTTATGTCACTTCCTGCTCAGAATGTAAGGTGGTTCACCACTGGCTTCTTCATCAAGTCCAGACAGCCTGGCATTCAAAGCCACCACAGTCTGGCACCAGACTCATCTCTCACAAGTGACAGTAGTCAGCCCTCACCCCTGAGCAGAGCAGCCCATCTCACCTTGACGCTCTGTCTTGGGTCACCCCTGATGTTCGGCATACCTTCTATCCATCACAACTCTACCCCTCAAGTCCTGCTGTTTTGGGAAGCCTTCTCTGACTATCCTTGCCTACGTCGACTTTCCCATCTTGAGCTTCTGTTGTTGTTGGAAACAGCACCACACTTGGTAACTCTATGGTTGTCTAATTGTTTCCTGTGAAATTCCCGTGTCTATATCTTGTCTTCCTAGTTACATTGAGCTCCCTAAAGGCAGGAGCGAAGTCTCTTTAGGCTCCCTCATGTGAACTCGTGGCTGGCCTCAGCAGGCTTGGGGAGGAATAAATGAGTTGACAGAATGGCACCTTCTTCTGTACTTGGGCTCTCAGAGAAGCTCAGCTGATTTTTAGAACCTGGAACTACTGCTGGACCTGCGTTGTGAAGGTGTGCACATGGCTTCTGTCAAGTGCTTTACAGGTGTTCTATCTGCTAATCATGATTTTCAGCTTCAACATCAAGCCGTTGCTAACATGGTTTGAGAACCTGACAGTACTGGTGGTACAATAGGGTGAGGTGCTGGTTCTTGGTGTGGGTAGGTGCCCAGGCCAAAGCTGCCCTGGAGGACTGTTGGAGTTTGAGGAGGCTGAGTTATGGAGGAATTGAGCTATGCTTAATGGAGTGAACATGGGAGGCTCCTCACCCAGAAGATATAACAGCTGGAAGGTGGTGAGCCAGGCCTCCGGGATGGCTGCAGCCTGAAACAGGGACAGTCCCACCGGGATGGGCATGAGGAGTCCTTTGGGAACAGTGGCATACTGAGCCTGGCCCCCACCAGGCAGCACAGCCATGGCTGAATCTCCAGGCTTCCAGTGCCCCTGACATCCAGGACCCAGTTTGGCCACATGTTCAGATGCCTCAAGTCCCAAAATGCTGCTGGCTGCTGGAGGTGGGGTGTACTGGCCTTTTCTCTGCAGAGAGAGGAGCACACAAGTGGTGAGCATGATCAGAAATCTGTGTGTCACCATTCTTGACCCCCTTTTTCCCAAATAAAGGTCAACTTTGGTAAATCAGCTTAGGTAGGAGCCCTGGCAGTGCAGTGGTTAAGAGCTCGGCAGCTAACCAAAAGGTCAGCAGTTCAAATACTCCAACCGTTCCTTGGAAACAGTTCTACTCTGTCCTGTAGGGTCACTGTGAGTTGGAATCTACTCCATGGCAACGGGTTTGGTTTTTTTTTTTTGGTTGACCAGGGTTTCTAGAAAAAGGGAGAGGAGAGGTAATTTGTCTTATGCAAATAAGAGGCTGTAGGTCACTAATCAATGGATGTCATAATTGTTAGGGTCTTTAGCTGTTTCCCTGCCTGGTGGCATAGTGATTAAGTGCTACAGCTGCTAACCAAGAGGTCGGCAGTTCAAATCCGCCAGGCGCTCCTTGGAAACTCTATGGGGCAGTTCTACTCTGTCCTTTAGGGTCACTATGAGTCAGAATTGACTCGACGCTAGTGGGTTTTGGTTTAGCTGTTTCCCTAATCTAAACCCCTTGTTTTATAAATGAAGAAACTGAGACCTGGACAGGGAAATGTCTTGTGCAAGATCACAAATTATGTTAGTAGCAGGACTATGAACAATACCCTGGACTCAAATATTTCCTTTAAGAGTGGGCACCATATATCAAGTGCCGAGCTGTGTTAGGAATGGACCCCAACCCTCATGAGCCCCTGACCCTGCAGAGACTTTAGATCAGAGTGTGCATCAGGATTGCTTAAGGAGCTCTTTCAAAGTACACTTGCTTGGGCCCTGATCATGTTAATTTCGAAAAAAGTGACCCAGGTGATTCTGATGCACATGTCTGAATGACCCCAGCAAGTCCGTGTTAGTGAGTCAAACAGCAGGCAGAAGAAAATGCCTGGTAAGACACCTGCCCCCTGCCAGCTCTCGGACACCCAGAGTGAGGAGTGCAAACTTTGGAGCCACAAAAACCGTGGCTTGAATCACAGCTTCCCTGATTAATAGTAGTGTGGCCTTGGGCATGTCCTTTAACCTTTCTGACCCTCAGGTTTTTTTATTTGTAAAATGCAAATAGTGAAAGGGGTTCCTGTGAGATTAGCACATGCATACACTCATAAATGATAGTTCCTTATCTGGAGGCCTGGGTAGACTACAGATTAACACTGGCTGGATTCTGCTTTGCAAACACTCCTTGCATTTTGTTTTGTGGAAACAAAGGAGGCTAAATGATTCTACCTCTCAGAACTCCCGACACTGGCTCTGCACACATATCCAGATGAGTTACTGGCAGGGCCCTGTGCCATTTCTTCATTTGTCAGGTAAATATTTATTGAAGGCCCACCTTGAGGGAGGCTCTGGTGTCCCGCCCTGCACCAGCCACACCAGGCTTCTGGGTACCTGAAGTATGTCTATCTGGCAGCCACTATGGGGAGGACTTCATCCTCTCCTGGGCTCGGCTTGGCCACCTCCTTTAGCTAAAGGTTTTCTGGTCTTCCCAGCTTGTCAAACAGCACAACTAACATGTTCTCTGAGGACACAGGTTAGAAAAAGGGAGGGAGCCCTGAGGTTCTTCCAGAAGCACAGCCTCCAAGCTGATATTCCAGCGCCCTCTGCAGGCCAGCCGGAGTCCCTTTGTTGGTCTCGGAAAGAACTGGCTTCCTTCCTTGGAGGTCCCCTGCCGCCTCCAGGCGGATACCACACAGAAGACAGAGACTGGAAGGGGGTGAATGGGAGTAGCCGTTTATTGTAGCAAAAGAAAAACTACTGCCATCGAGTCTATTCTGACTCATAGTAACCCTAGAGGACAGAGTAGAACTGCCCCAGAAAATTTCTAAGGCTGTAAATCTTTACCGGAGCAGACTGTCAAATCATTCTCCCTCTGAGCGGCTAGTGGGCTCGAACCAACCTGCCAACCTTTTGGTTACCAGCTGTGCTTTACCACTGCGCCATCAGGGCTCCTTTTTTATGTAGCAGAACAGGAAAACAATGAGGAGCATTAGGCAAATTATACTCCCTCTGAGTTGGGAACCTCCTTCCCCCACCCACAACCCCAGTCACTTGAGACCAAGTGAGTTAACTCCTCTCCTCTCCTCTGCTCACTGTGGCATGTCGTGGCCCTGGGCTCCCTTGTGGGCTTCCTTATGTAGCAGAGCCCCAGAGCCCTGGTCTGTATTGGCCACGATGGGAATGGACAGCTGGACTCAGGGCAGCACAAGGGGTGGGGCTGACTAGAACAGGCTTTCCCCTTTCAAAATACGTATAGCTTGTTGATGTTAGTTGCTGTCTCTAAAAAAAATAACAGGCAAATCAGGTTTTCTTTTTTATTCTGGAAAGGAATCTTTATCCCAGTTTTGCAGGTAATGCTATTCCAGGCTTCCAGCCCTCAAGGCAAGGATATGAAAAAGGCTTTTAGCCCATTTATTCTATAGATCTGGGATCCTGCTCTTTGGGCAGACATCTTGAGTATGTGTAGGAAAGCAGGGTGCTGCTGAGGAAAGAGTTGGCTGCTAAAGGAGAGAAGTGAGGAGAAATAGGGAAAAAGCGATCCTGGAATCCTTATCACTTCTCCTCCTGACATTCCTGGAGAACAGAAAACAAGATCTGAACAAATGGAAAAACACCATGTTTTTGGATGAGAAGACCCAAATTAATACATAAATTTGTTGTAAATTTAATAATTCCAATAGGGTATTTTTCTAATTGAGTAAAATGATGTTAAAATTCATATGGAGGAATAAGTGGCCATGAAATACGGTATATGAAAAAGAATAGTGAGGAAGACTTACCAGATGTTAGAAAATACTGTAAATAATGGTAATAACATTGTAATACTTACTTATGAGGAGTTTGTCCCATAGAAATGAAAAACTCCAATATGTAAGAACACATGTCCAGAGGTGTTCATTGCAGCATTGATCGTAGTAACAAAAATCTAGAAACAAAGTAGATCCCATCACTAGGGGAATGACTGGATAAATGATGAATACTATGCATCCATATGAAAAATGAACTAGAGCTGTAGAAGCTAACAAAGTGGTTTCCATGAAGTATTTGCTTAATGAGCAGGGATGGATTACCCAATGAGCAAGATACACACAGGGTTACTTACTAATCTATAGTGCACAATTTCACCTGTTTTTCACCACATCAAAGACTTGTGGCAACCCTATGGGATAGATTCAAACTGCCAACCTTTTGGTTAGCAGCCAAGCTCTTAAACACTGTGCCACCAGGGCTCCAATGAGCCATACCTCCCTGTAAACATACCCCTGTTTAGTCCCCTCACACACTGACTTTGGGCTTGACCATGTGACTTGCTTTGGGAAGTGGAACAATGAAAAGTGCTTCTGTGGTGGGCTTGCCCTCTCTTGCTGCTGAAAACTTTCACCATTATGTGAAGAAGCTTGAGCTAGGCTACCAGAAGATGAGACCATGTGGAGCAGAGATGAGTTGTCTCAGCTGAGGTCCCCTAGACCAAGTATCCTCAGATAATGATCTTCTAGTTGACTGTAGCCACATGAAAAATACCAAGTGAGCCCTGGTGGTGCAGTGGTTAAGTGCTCCACTGCTAACCAAAAGGTCAGCAGTTCAAACCCACCAGCTGCTTCTAGGGAGAAAGATGTGGAAGCTGCTTCTATAAAGATTACAGCATTGGAAGCCTTATGGAGCATTCTGGTCTGTCTTATAGGGTCACTATGAGTTGGAATCCACTTGATGGCATACATACATGCAAGCAGACTGATTCTGACTGATTTAGGAGATAATATTGGAGCCATTGTTCCTTGTCCTAGAATGTGACCCAGCTGGAGCTGGACTCACAAGGACATAATAACTGGGCCCTGAGATACAAAGGCAGTAGCTAGGACAATCTTGAAAAACATCTTTTAGGGAGCTTTCACATAAACAAATCATAAACAGAGCAGTAATGACCCATATGCTTTCCACTCTGTTGCCCGATTAGGGTACATGCCCTAGAGCAGTCAAGCCAATGAAAAGTACTCCAAGTCAGAAAGAGAGAGAGAGGTTATTTAGGAGGTGGCACCAATGGGAATTCTGACAGCAACACAGGCTGTCTTTATGGAGTCCCGAAAGGCAGTTTTACATTAGAGCTTATATATGACAGTTACAAGGGTTAGAAGTATCTTTTCTGGCACGTACCCCGCAGATGGCTGGATGAGTTACATAAGATAAAGAGATACATGCCCAGGCTAAAGATTTACAGACCAGGCATCTGGGCTCTAATCTTTATGTGAGGGGTCATAAGTCACAGGTGGCCAGACAGAAGAAAACAAAGCCATTAATAAAGGTATGCAGAAAGGAGAAGGCAAGCAGAAAAAAGGAAAACTTAGAGGTTCATCATCGTATTAGTTATGTCAAGCTCTCAATAGCCCATTTTGAAAAGGAGAAAACATGTGGAGTATTAGGGTCACAATTCTATCTTTTTTTATTAGCATTTAGTGAATAGTAAGATTTGTTGGACAAATGAAGACCCCCATGACTATACTGAAAATTGTACCAATGATTGTTAAGAAAATTCAAAATGTAGCATCACAGCTTCTAGCCAATCTGTGAAAAGGTGAAACTTTCAATGGTTTTGCCCATTTTGTAATGTTAATATATACTGATGACTCTGTAATGTTTCTTGGACTTGGGCAGACATGGCTCTAGCAGCATGCTTGTCTTTTTTCCCACTTTTGCCTTTTTGAGTGTATGCCAAATAAAACTTTCTTTGTGTTTTACTAAACTTTGTGATATTTTTCCTCTACAACGTGACCAACTGTTGATAAAATTGGTTGCAAATAAAATGATTGTTTTAAGTCACTAATTTTTGACGTGATTTGTTATGAAGCAATAGATACCTGATAAAAAATTGTAAAAGGCTCCTCAGGGATAGTTACCCACCCACTGCCATTGGGTTGATTCATAGCCATCTCATAGGGTTTCCAAGGCTGTAAATCTCTATGGAGACTGTCACATATTTCTCCTGCAGAGCTGCTGGTGGTTTTGAACCTCTGACCTTTCATTTAGCAATCACTTTAACCACTGTGCCACTGGGGCTCCTTCAAGGATAGTTAGGCTGTCTGTATACTACCTCTTTTATAGCACTGGTAACGTTCTATTATCTGCCTTTCTTCCCCACCAGACTGTGGAGTCAGGCAGTATTTTGTCATGTCAGTATCCCCTGTGCATAGCACAGTGCCTATCATATAAGTGTTCAGTGGAGGTTTGTTGACCAAATGAATGGTCACACATTTAAATGGGATATTGCAGACTTTGAGTCCTTGAAAGAGACCAAGGAGGAAAGTGATAGTATTTTAAGAAGGGAAAATCCTTGCCAAAAGTGGAGGCAGCTGCATCCTTGCTCTAATTCCCTCTTCCTTTATGGAAACCCTGGTGGTGTAGTGGTTAAGTGCTACAGCTGCTAACCAAAAGATTGGCAGTTCAAATCTACCAGGCGCTCCTTGGAAACTCTATGGGGCAGTTCTACTCTGTCCTATAGGGTTGCTGTGAGTTGGAATCAACTCGATGGCAATGGGTTTGGTTTTGGTTTTATGTGTAGGCCAGGGAGGCAAGAAAACAGCCCCTGTTCCACTCAGCCTTTTTACTATGATAATAGGATCCCAAGGATGATTCTCAAATCTCAAGGGTTTCTGTGATGTGTAGGCTACTGAGAATGGAGTGTGGCCTATGCAGGTGTTGGTACCACCTGGTTAAGGGGTGTTCTCAGGGCAGACCTGCTCAGGGAACTTGGCAGTGGGAAGGGCTGAAACACTTGTGCCATTTATAGCCTGTATCGCTCCACGCTTTCTCCCTGCCTTCCTTCGTCCTTTTCAATGAATACAGCTAGGAAATACCTTTTTTTTTTTTTAAGAGAAAATATATCAAGAATTCTAACTGCTATTTCCAATTCAAATTTAGAACTGCAGGGTTTTTATTTCTTTGAATTTATTTTTGTATCCTTTTTCCTGGTGTCAAAATAAACAACTCAGAACACCATTAACAGACTGCTATGCAGGTTTAAGGAGCCGTGGTGGCGCAGTGGTTAAGAACTTAGCTGCTAATCAAAAGGTCAGCAGTTCGAATCCACCAGCACTCCTTGGAAACCCTATGGGGCAGTACTGCTCTGTCCTATAGGGTCGCTATGGGTTGACATTGACTTGACAGCAATGGGTTTGGTTTTTCTGGGGGGGTATAGGGCTGCTATTACTTGATGGCAATGGGTTTGTTTTTTTTTTTTTTTTTGAGTTGGCAAAAGTGTGATAGGTATATTTATGACAATCACACACACACACACACACACACACACACACAAAGAATAGCTGCTGAGGCTTCTTATGTAAACCAAACACCTCATGGAATTTGGCTTCTTGGTTTGGAGGCTTAGGGTCCTGGTTTCATGGGACATCCCAGTTAACTGGCCTAATAACATGTTTAGTGCTTCTGTTCTACCTCCTAGTTTGCTGTGTAGTGCCTGGGATCTTAAAAGCTTTCAAGTAGCTATTCAAGGCACAACAATTAGTGTCAGTTTGCCTGGAGCAACAGAGGAAGAAGGAGAATCAGGAGTAGGAGGAGGAAATGGCATGCGTGGTTAATTGCCTGCCTGAACAACTGCTCCCTTTGCCATGAGACCAAAAGAACTGGGTGGTGCCCAGCTACCATTACTGAACATTTTGATCAAAGATTCTGTAGAAGAATCCTGATCAAAAGGGGGAAAATGCAGAACGGAATTTCAAATTCTCACAGAATTCAAATTTTCTGGAGCCATGGAAAATGGATAAACCCTTGACACTACTGAGATAATCTTTAAACCTTAAACCAAAACTATTCCCTGAACTCTTCGGAAAACCAAACAATAGTTTAGCTTATCTAGTAAAGAATGTCTGCCCTGAGCATTGTACTCTTTTAAGATCTACCTATAAGGAAACCCTGCTGATGTAGTGGTTAAGAGCTATGACTGCTAACCAAAAGGTCAGCAGTTCGAATCTACTAGGTGCTCCTTGGAAACCCCATGGGGCAGTTCTACTCTCTCTTATAGGGTTGCTGTGTGTCAGACTTGATGGTAATGGGCTTTTTTTGGTATATGGGATCAAGTTGACAACAGCAACTCTAAAGATTAGATAGGAACCTCAGGGGGCAGTGAGTTTATGTTAATGGGAAAGGAACAAGTAAGAAAAGGAGGGTGAGAATGGTTGCACAACTCAAAGAATGTAATCAGTATCAGTGAATTGTACATGTAGAAGCTGTTGAATTGGTGTATGTTTTGCTGTGTATATTCTCAACGACAAAAAAATAAAATTAATACAAAAAAGAGAGGGTATGGATAAGGTCCTCTTGATTTCATGTAACTTTGAGGGGTCTTTGAAGTGATGGGAAAATCAGAGCATGCCTGGTTGGCCCTAGAGCCAGCTCTGGCCTGAGGAGTCTGGACAGAGCCAAGAAGGAGGAAGGAGCATCAATTAATCTAAATTCCTGAAAGCATGGGAATTCCAATGTTAATCTAGGACCTGGCAGAGAAGAAGAGTAAATGAGAGTCTAATGAGAAAATAAAGGGACTGAGTTGTCTGATGGAGCATGAGTTAGGATGAGCCTTATCATCCCCTCCAAAGGAGGGAAAGTTGGCAACGTCAGGAAAGGGTAATAAGCAGGAATCATATCAACCAAGGTGGGTGCAGTGCAGTGAATGACTTAATGTAGCCCTTCTAGCCATAATCTCTGTTACTCCCATACAATGATGGGTGGGACTACACAAACAAGGTGCTAAAAAGCTTTGTAACATTTGCCCAAGAAGGGCAGAGGCTGGGCTGAGGGGCTGAGGGCCAGACAGAGACCTGCCTGTGGGCCCAGCTTAGAAGAGGCTGTCCTGATCAAAGAACTGTGTGCTTAGCGTTCCTGAACCTGTGCTGTAACCTCTTACTTCCCTAATAAACCCTGTAACTGTGAGTATGGTCTGTGAGTTCTGTGTGGCCATCGCAACGAATCATCAAACCCAGCAGAGATGTAGAGAGTGCTGTGGGAGGGCTGGTTCTTGTCAGAACTGGTAAAAAGGTTGGAGGGAGGAGGCATGTCTGACCTCCACCTCATAGAAATCAGTCTTGATCTTGCTTCGCCTTCCCCCTCGTGAAGTTAGAGGAAGTCAAGTACCCCCACCACACCATTTTTACTGCAGGTCTGGGTCACGTGGTCATAATACAAGGGCAGTGCCCAGAACGTTTTCACCTCTGCCCTTGTCTGTAACCTGCCCTTATGTCCCTGGACCTCAGCAGGCTGGCCTTCAGACTTCCTTGCTTAAACAACAGCCTGGAAAGCAGAGGTCTGTTGACTTTTGCTCCTCCCATGAGGCCATAAAAAATTCATCAACCATCAGCAGTCAAACAGTGGAGCTGCTTCTCCCAGTAAGAGCTACCAGTGAAGTCCAGGATCACATTACCGTCCACACCTGGAAGAGGAAAGCAGCAGTCATAGGTAGAAATGGCTAAGTTATGCTGGGAAAGCTGATGTCTAAACTTCTCCCTTCTGGATCTAGTCTTGCCCCGTCTCCTGTGAGTCAGGAGACCAAGTGGGAAGGAAGGTCATTCCCTAAGAGACTGGGTGCACTTAAGTTAGGGAAGAACTGCTAAAGTATTGCACTTTCAGAAAACCTCAAGCTAAGGAGTTATATATGTCTCATGATGGTTATAAACATAGATTGACCAGGCCTTGAGTACTTGCTCTGGAGTGAATGCCATTGTTCTACTCTGAGAAGTTAGCATGCTTCCTCATTTTTGAAAATTAAAGCTATGTAATTGATTTTTTTTTTTCCTTTTGTCTCTCTCTTTTTGGCAGGGGCAGCCAGAAAGCCAGGAAGCTTAGAATCATACATAATATTTGATCAGTTATATTAACCCTTATGATCAGCATATTTTCTTTCTCTTCCCTTTTTTGGTTCATACTCTCTATTTCTAACTAATTTTTCTTTCATCCTGGGTGGTTACACCACCTCCAGGCTTTTGAAGGATGCAATAGAGAGAGAGGATTTGGAAGGAGAAAGAAGAAAGACTTAGGAATGACAGGGAGAAGGACATGTGCTAGGCCGCCTGATGACCTCCACCTTCTGGTATTTACACATTTGAATGTGGGCTGGGTTTATAATCTCACTTCTGACAAACAGAATATGGCAGAAGTAATGAGATGCCACTTCCAAGATTAGGTTACAAAAAGACTGGGGCTTCTTTCTTGGGTGCCTTCTCTCAATCTTGCTTGCTCTAAGGGAAGCTAGAGGCCATGTTGCAAGCTGCCCAATCAAGAGGTTCACATGACAAGTAATTGATGTGTCTGGCCAACAGCCAGCAAGGGCCTGAAGCCTGCCAACAGCCACAGGAGTGAGTTTGGAAGCAGATCCTCCCCCAGCTGATCCTTGAGGTACCCTGGCTGACAGCTTGATTGTTGCTGGTGAGAGACCCTGAAGTGGAAGACCCAGCTAAGCTGCTCACAGATTCCTGAGCCACAGAAACTGGAGATAATAAATGTTTGTTGCTTTAAGCCACTAAGTTTCCGAGTAACCTGTTAGGCAGCAACAGATAACTAATACAGAAGAGGAAGGAGGAGGAAAAGTTTATGAAAGAGGAGGAAGTAGGAGAAGAACAGTTAAGCTGAGGAGTAAGGATCAGTACGGCCTCTTCTTCAAACACACAAACACACACGTACATACCCTGGGCGGCCTTCAGAGCCTCCTCAGAGAAGTCCTCCTTCTTATAATCAAATCCAGCTGCAGCACCCAGATTCTGGGCCATTTGAATGTTCTCCTTGGAGTGCATGATCTCTGGGGGAATGGCTTTGAACGGCCTAGTGAAGTGAATGTCAGCTGTGCTCACACCTCTCCTGCTGGCATGGATGAGCACTGTCTCTCCCTCTTGTATATCTCCTGTGGCAATGATCCAAGTTAGAAAACCCTGGGCAAGCAAAGGTGGAGAGGGTGGGGAGGTGCAGGGTTGACTCTGGAAACACAAACCACCTAGTGCTGGAGTGTAGAGCACTGTGGGGGTAACAGGAGAGAAGGCTAGAGGGTTAGGTAGCGCCTGGTTCACAGAAGGCCCTGAATGTGAGGAGCCATCAAGGGTTTTGGAGCAGAGGGGGCCTTGATCAGAGCTGCACTTCTGCGGGATCAATCTAGCAGAGGGACTGGAGTGGGTAGAGTATCAGAACTGGCCTGAGTGGGGCTCCAAGGATAGAGACAGTCCCTGGAACGGATGTCTGCAGCTCAGATCCCTTTTTGTTTAAGATGAATGGAACAAGGGTGCCTCCTTTACTGGCTATGAGGGACCAGAGCAGAAGGAAAGGGCAGTTTCCTCCCCTCTGGAGATGGGGACAAGCAGCTGCAACTGCTCTGAGAACCCTGGTTCTGCCTCACATTGGTCATAAAAACCCTGTCTGTAGTTGTCTCCACAGGGGACGGGTCTGAGTCAGCATCGGGATTAAAGGCTGAGGTTGTGATTAGAGGCCAGGATGTGTTGGGGGTCAGGGAGGAGCTCAGAAGTAAGGGCTGGGTCAGTTGGAGGCCTGGGTTGGGTTCAGCATTTGGCTTTCGGTGACATGTGTGGTAGGAGGGGGTTAGGAGGGAGTGGGGTGCATCCTCACCCACACAGTGCAGCAGCTGGAAGCAGTGAACCAGGCCTCTGACATGGCTGCAGCCTGGGGCAGGGACAGTCCCACGTGGATGGACATGAGGAGCCCTTCAGGGACAGTGACATTCTAATCCTGGCCCCTACCAGGCAGAAAGCCATGGCTGAGTCTCCAGGCTTCCAGAGCCCTTGACATCTGGGACCCAGCTTGGCCACGTGTCCAGATGCCTCAAGTCCCAAAATGCTGCTGGCTCCCGGGGTGGGACATACTGGCCTTGTCTCTGCAGGGAGAGGTAAATGGGTCTGATAAGAGGTCTCACACATCGGCCTTCTTTGCTGGAGGGAGAAGGTGATGTTAGCTTGGAGGCCACTTTTTGTTTTCTAGAAGGGGAGAAAATTCAGATGATCTTTCCAAAGGATTGTTCCGATAACAGTCATTCCAGAAACAGCTATTCCACAGGGTCTTTTCAGAGATGCTCAGTCAGAATAATCACTCCAGAGAGAACCCCTCCAGGAGGTCTCCCCAGCCACTCTCTTAGTCAGGCTGTCAGGAAGCTAGATCAGGGAGCTGGGAGGAGCTAGGTGGGGTAGCGGCTTGCTGAGCTCTGAAGCCCTGCAAGGTGGATCTGGTGAGAGGACATACCTGCCACCTCAGGTCTTATTTTTCCTGCTCAACTTAGCTTCCATAAGAAGGTGGGCTACCGTGGGGTCAGAAAAGCCTGGGAACTGGATCTCACGGGGGGAACATCCTGCAAACCGGCTCTCTGATCCCCTCCTGCCTGGGGGAAGGTAAGGCAGGACCTCACCTGGTCTGGCTCTGGGGCTTGTGGATTCAGATCACATCTTGCAGGGTAATGAGCTCAGCCCCCGCTTGGTGGTTGCACAGCTTGACAGGACCCAGGACCTGGATCAAAATAGGGTCCAAACCAAGGGAAGGACCAAGGCTGTGATTTGTGACCTCACACTGGCTTGAGGGCACTTGTTCCAATGTGCAGATCAATCCCCTCCTTCCTGGGTGTGGCTGACTGGACTTTGGAGTCAAACAGATCTGGGTTCAAATTCTGCCTCTGCCATTTATTCATTCATACAACAAATATTTACTGTATGCCTACTGTGTGTCAGGCCCAGGAGTAGCAAAACAGATTGCCTCTGTCCTGGTGGAGGTTACGGTCTAGTGGGGGAAGACAGACTTTAAATAAGTAAACAAATAAATATAATACACACTGGAGCAAGTTCTGAGAATAATAACAACAGGCTGCTATAGAAAGATGAACAGGAGGGTCTTTTTTAGACTTCATAGCTAGTGAACCTCTCTGAGGAGGTGCAATTTAAGCTGAGACGTGAAAGGCGAGAAGGAGCCAGGCATACAAAGAATGGCTGAAGAGCATTGCAGTGAGAGGGAGAGGCAAGCACAAAGGCTCTGAGGCAGGAGAAAGTGTGCAGTGGGTGGAAGATGGTGAGCAAGGGAAAGAAGGGATCCAGCTGAGATGGAGAGGTGTCAGTGGCCACATCAACAGGGCTTTGTAGACTGGGTAGGCAATTTAGATTTTATCCCAAGCACGTTGGGATCTCTTTGTAGATCACCCTGGCTGCTATGTGAAGAGTGGACTGTAGGGGGCGCTGCAGGCACCAGAGCTGATACTGGCTTGGGCTTGGATAGTGTCAAGACCGGTGATGGGGAGAAGCAGAGGAACTCATGATCTGTTATGGGGGACAGAACAAAGGATACTCATGAAATGGATGCAGGGTTGAGGGAAAAAGGAAGTAGGATGTTAAACATAAATTCCAGGTTTCTGACTCCAGCAGCTTACTGGCAATTATTCTTGTGAAAGAATCATATCATCACTAAAATGGAGACAAAAATACCCACCTCTTTGGATGGTTGTGAGAGTTAAATAAAAGAATTCACTTACTACCATGCCAGGCCCAAAGTGGGCACTGTTTAGAGTTTCTTTTTTGCTCGTGTATACATATTTTTTATACATAGTCTCCCTCAGTACGGCCCTCAAGGGTGGGGCTGTATAAGGTGGGGTCTGTGGCCAGCTCGGTTTGGGCATGAGTTGTAAATGCTGGAATCTCTCCAGAGTCTGAAACATGCTGAGAACCCACACCAAATGTCCAGCTCCTGTCGCCAGCCGGCGCCAGCTAACTTCAGGCCGGGCTGAGTGTCAGTTCCTGATCAAGCAGCCCTGCCAAGGGGCAGGTTTTGGGCCCCTCCTCCCCTACTGTAGTGGGTACCTGAAGTAAGTCCAATCCTGTTCAGGGTGTTGGCTGCCACCTTGAGGAAGACTTCGCCCTCTCCTGGGTTCGGCTTGTCCACCTCCTTTAGGTAAAGGTTTTCTGGTCCTCCTGGCTTGTCTAAGTGCACAGCTAACATTTTATCTGAGGACACAAGGGCAGAGAGATGGAGGAAAGACATGAAAGCTGGGACAGGTTTGCAAGCTTGGGCACCCCAGCAGCTCAGTGATGACTCATGGTTCTCGAACAGCATAGGGACTGACAACTTTCCCTGGAGGAACTGGTGCAGTTCACCTCTTGGTACCATGCCAGCTTCTGTGCCAGCAAGAGACTTTCTCTGGGCTCCTCTTCTGTTTCTCCATGGGCACACCACCCTGAGGCTGGTGGGACAATCCCAGAGGTGGGGACGCAGGATGCCTCTGTGGGAGGGGAGGGCTTGGAGTCAGCCTGATAGGGGACCCTCTGTGCTCTCCTGTCTTCTGTGGACTCCATGTTTGGCTACCAGCCACTGCCATCCTCCTGGGCACCCATCCACTATGGCTCAGGAACCAAGGTGTCCTCTCTTACTCCAGGGCAATGGACTTCACACTCTTCTATCTTAAAGTGGCAAAAGGTATTTTTAAAAACTATGTATCCCCTCTGACATTTTTAAGTTGATATTTAAAGTTTTTCATTCTAAATTTAAATAGTTGGAAAAGATACTATTTCTGGTCATTCGTAGTGGCATTTTTAACTGTTACATCAGGCTGTATCAAGTGACTTAGCACTCCATACACTAAAAAATACCCAACCAAGCTCTTTAACAGTTGGAAATTTTACAACTTCATTTTTCTTTTAGTATTCATATTTTCATCCTATTTTTCTCATAGAATTATATCTGATATATGTTATGCTTTATTGATCACCTGCCATTCTTCTCTGCAACAAAAATACGTATGTAACCTGAAATTAATTTTAAAAATGATTTTCTGTGAGAACAGGGCTCTAAGTGTTAAATTTCTCCTGGAGTTAGTTATCATTACAGTATTATTAGTCCACAACTGATCAGAGCAACATGTATTATTTTAAATATTGGTAAATGATTTTTGTTGTTGTTGTTGTTAGGTGCCATCGAGTCAGTTCTGACTCATAGTGACCCTACATGCAACAGAATAAAACACTGTCCGGTCCTGCGTCACCCTCACAATTGTTATTATGCTTGAGCCCATCGTTGCAGCAGCTGTGTCAATCCATCTCATTGAGGGTCTTCCTCTTGTTTACTGACCCTCTACTAAGCATGATGTCCTTCTCCAGGGACAGGCCCCTCCTGATAACATGTCCAAAGTGAATGATTAGTAAACATAAAAAGTAAAACTTTATTGAAAAGACATCTCTTAATGACCATTGGTGGGGCTGAATTTTTCTACCTAATTATTTTATCTGTGGGTGAATATTACTTATCATCAGACTGAGGCTGGATTGAGTGTTAATTCTCTTCCCAGTTTTTGTTTTTTATAGACAGTCTCTGAGAAACCTAGTTTGCATAAATTAGATGGGAAATTTTCATTATAGGAATGTCAGCCAGTTCTTTGAATACCTCTGAGTTATATGATAAAAACCATGTAATGATCTATCATCAAAATTATTTTCAATGATCTATTAGCTGACAACTTAATTAAGTTCTTCAATTTGGTTGAAAGCAAAGACTTGGAAACCACCCAACCTGCAAGGGATTTGTTACCCCGGTTGTGTCATTCAGGTTCTTAGTTTCCAGAATTATATTAAAAAAGCTTTTCGAAGATTTATCAAATAATTATTAATTATATCAGCTATCCGCTGACTTAGAGGCACCTCATTTAACCTGATATATTTAGAAAGAACTGGGAAAGGAAAAATGTTAACTTAATTCCAATACACTTTTGCTAACACACTGTTGTTTTGATAAAATCCTTATCGCATGCTTTGAACATATTTCCGTTAACATCCTGGAGCTGCAGATTTAACTCATTTAATTTATGAAAAACATCTGTCACAGATTCTTAGTGGCAAAGCTGGTCCTCATTGTTAAACTGATTGGCCAAATCAAATTACTTTCTATCAGAAAATGTTTCTCATTTTCAATTCAAAGAACCATGTTAATGCTGGTCCTGGTGACAATCTTGCTTGCAAATTTTAAGGTATGTGGATAGATAAGCCATGGAGCCTTCCTCTCTTAGATGCATTATTTTTTGACGCTAGAGGATAAAAGAGGTTTTCTTTTCCTTTGGCACCTTGCAGTTCTTATACCTCAAACTAAGCTTCGGTTAGATTGGGGCTGGATGAGAGTGTGCCTTTCTTTTGTATACTGATAAGGGAGGGTGGGAAAATAGAACTGGCTGACTCCGCTATCACTGCACATCAGTTTTAGAGAAGTGGGTATGGAAGTTGAGGATCTGCAAAAAAACAAATCCCTTAAATCTGTTCATGCCTGTGTGCCCCTTCTAAAGGCTTTGAACCACCAGAGCACAAATTTCCCCGGTTTGAAGAGCCCTGCTTCAGAGGATCACTTCCTCCCTGGGCACCTCCATAGATGCTGAGTAGCTGCCACCAAAAGTCACTTTTATGGATCCCTCTGAGTAGCTGGACCCAATTAAAACTTGCAATAGAAATTATAGGAAGCAACTGGAGTGCCGTATATAAAAGGGCTTAGACAGTGAGACATTTGCTTTGAAGAAATTGAAGAAAAAAGTTCCTACTAGGTACCCAGAAGTGCAGTGGTCATGTGTTTAGGAAGGGCTGGCTGGCCAGAACTGCCAAGAAGCTTCAGGATGGCCTTTAGTACTTCAGAAATTGCCATGCTTATAGGTCAGAACCTCTGCCTTGCAGGCTCAAAACCCCAGCTTGTCAACGTGCTGAGAGTGGGAGTACACAGTCCAAATAACTGAGTTATAAAATTCAGATGTTCATGTATTCATTTACTGGGAGAAATCATTGCATGAGAACTGAAGCACACGATCTATAGGTAGATCTACATGGAAAGCCAAATGATAAGCCAGGATTCAGGACAAGATGGGAAGATTGAGATGAGTTAAATGTTTAATAGTTAATCTGGCTAAGATAGAAAGATGTATCCACCTCCACACTCAGTATAACCTTGCCACTAAGACTAGACTCCTTGAATTGTTTGCTTATAGAGACCCTACCACCTTGAATGAGTCCAACCGACGTTTGCTCTAGTAACTCCTTATCTGAGCTTCCCAGGTGTCATGGATTGAATTGTATCCCCCAAAACTATCTGTCAACTTGGCTAGGTCATGATTCCCAGTACTGTGTGATTGTTCACCATTTTGTCATCTCATGTGATTTTGCTATGTGTTGTAAATCCTACCACTATGATGTTAATAAGATGGATTAGTGACAATTACATTGATGAGATCTACAAGATTAGATTGGGTCTTAAGCCAATCTCTTTTGAGATACAAGAGAAGCAATCAGAGAGACATGGAGACCTCATACCACCAAGAAAGCAATGCTGGGAACAGAGCACGTCCTTTGGACCCTGGGGTTCCTGCACGGAGAAACTGTCATACCAAGAGAAGATTGATGACAAGGACATTCCTCCAGAGCCGATGGAGAGAGAAGGCCTTCTCCTGGAGCTGAAACCCTGAATTTTGACTTATAGCCTCCTAGACTGTGAGAGAATAAATTTCTCTTTGTTAAAGCCATCGACTCGTGGTGTTTCTGTTATAGCAGCACTAGATAACTAAGACACCTGGCTAACCAACTCCCGTTTGTTATGGTTGTATCAATACATTCATATGGTCAGTCTTGCAGGCCTGAGAAGTATTCTTTGCATGCTGCTGCTCTAGTCTATTATGTTTTAATGACAATGTAACTTTTCAAGGGCAACCATAGTTCCCTCATTCCTGGGTACTTTGGGGTACCATAACCTCAAGCACTGACAGCACAGCCTTCTGTTTAGCTCTACACCTTGCCATGTCTGTCCTTTTTTGGAGGTGTGGCCAGAAGTCCCCAAATGCTTCCTGACATCTCCTGCATGCCTCCTGAGCATTGCTTTATCGCAAGGTACAGATGTGACTGTCCTATGTCAGCATGATTTAGCATCATCATGCTAACCCGCCTCTTCAGTTCCTGACTCAGACAATTCAACAGGTTGCACTACTTCTTCTCATTCTGACACACTGGTGCATACAGTAGAACTGCCTCAGATCCAAACCCACAAGCTGATGAGTTAGAGCTAGGAGATACAAAGCCTCCCTGCCCCCCCCCAAAAAACCCAACTGCCACTGCCTTAGGTGGGGTTTTCTAGAGAAGCAAAACCAGTGAAGTATATATAGAGAGAGAAAGAGAAAGAGAGATTTCAAGGAAATGGCTTACACAGTTACAGAGACTGGCAAGTCCCAAGTCCACAGGTAAGGAGTCAGGCTGGAGGCTTCTCCTGACTCATGTAGCTGAATGGGATGATGAACCTAAGATTGGCAAGTGGGACAGCAGGCTGCTGATTCATGGGCTGTGGAGGCTGACAAATCCAAGATCGGCAGGCAGCACAACAGGCCACTGGCTCAAGTGCCAGGAACTCGAGGTCAGATGATGACGAGCTGGATGCAGGATCCAGAGCAAGCAAAAGCCGGTGACCTTTGCCAGAACATCTAAATATATTGGATGCAGGCCACACCTCTGATGGAAACTCCCCTTACAACTGATTAGGTGATCACATCATGGAGGTGATTACATTATATCACAAAATGGAGGATAACTACATCATTACATAACCTCCAAACCACTGAGATCATGGCCCAGCCAAGTTGACACACAACCTTGATCATCACACTCTACCCCTTGTCAACTAGGCACCTGTACGCACCTCCTTAAACTATACATAATCTCTAAATAAAGACAATTACAAAGTCATACTTGCACCTAACATGATACAACTAACACGTATACAACTGAAACCGCACTTGCCCCATTTACATCTTATATTTTATACGTAAAGAAAACAAAAATATTTGATGCACATATGCAATGAAGGAATGCTCATAATTACAGTGCTCATTTCTGCAGCTGGTCATGTGGTAGTAACTGGTATTTAGAACTACCTTCTGCCACTGCCCATTCTGTATTCCCTTTGCCCTCAGCAAGCACCTCAGCTGGTTGTGGTTCTTCTACTGGTGGGGTGACCCAAACCTTCATTTCGGAGGGGTCTGGGCCGTTAGTAGTCACGTGGGAATTGGGATGCTGTAGTTTTCCATTGACTTTAATCACAAGTTCATGGTAGTACTAAGAGACATCCTAAGGGATCTACTGTATTCTAGACATACATCCTTTACCTCCATTATGTAATGTCAATCTGATTTCTCCTTGGTAATCAGAATCAATCATACCAGCCAGTAACTCTCTTCTTTGCCTGTTGAAGCAGAGGCAGGAGGAGCACAAAGTGGCTGGGTGGCATTCTGAATTTTTAGTTCAATGGAATCAAATGTTGTGTCAGAGTGGCTTGCATGGCAGCCTGAACCTGTTGTAGATCCTTCTGTTTTTCTAGGCCCCACTCAAAACTAGCATCTTTTTAAATCACTTAATAAATAGACCAGGTAGCATACCCAAATGAGGGATATTTTGCCTCCAAAATTCAAAGAGGCCTACCAGGTGTTGTGCCTCCTTTTTAGTTGTGGAAGGGGCCAGATGCAATAACTTATCCTTCATTTTAGAAGTAATATCTTGACATACCCCACACCACTGGACCCCTAGAAATTTCACTGAGGTGGTAGGTGACTGAATTTTTGTCAGATGAATTTCTCATCCTCTGGCACACAAATGTTTTATCAATAAGAACAGTCATTGACACTTCTTCCTTTCTAGGGCCAGTCAGCATAATGTCATCAATTAATGGACCCGTATGACGTCTTGTGGAAGGGAAAGGTGATCAAGGTTCCTGCAGACTAAATTTTGACATAGGGCTGGAGCGTTGATATAACTATGAGGTAGGATAGTGAAGGTGTATTGCTGGACTTGCCAGCCAATGGCAAACTTCTTCTGGTGTTGCTTTGAAACCGGAATCGAGAAAAAGACATTGGCCAGCTCAATAGCTGCATACCAGGTACCAGGAGATATATTAATTTGCTCAAGCAATCTGGAACAGCAGCTACAAATAGAGACACCACATCTGGAACAGCAGCTACATCTGGAACAGCAGCTACAATTAGAGTCACCACCTGGTTAAGTTTATGATAACCCATTGTCATTCTCCAAGATCCTTCTGTTTTTTGCACAGGTCAGTAGGTGAGTTAAATGTGGATGTGGTGGGAATCAAGTCCTTGATGGTGGCAGTAATCTCTGCAATCCCTCCAGTAATGCAGTGTTGATTTTGGCTTACTGTTTTCCCATGTAGGGGAAGTTCTAATGGCTTCCACTTGGTTTTTCCTACTGTAATAATCCCTACTCCCTTGTCAGGAATCCAATATGGAAGTTCTGCCAGTTGCTGAGTATATCTGTTCCAATTATGCATTCTGGAACTAGGGAACTCGCTATAGGGTGGGTTCGGAGACCCACTGGACCCACTGTGAGATGAGCCTAGCTAAGACTCCATTAAAACCTGACCTCCATAGTCCCCCACTCTGACTGGTGAGCCACAGTGATGTTTTGAGTCTCCTGGAATTAGTGTCAGTTAAGAGCCAGTATCCAGTAATCCCTGAAAAGTCTGATTATTTCCTTTTCACCAATGAACAATCACTCTTGAAAAGGGCTGTAGATTTCTGGGAGAAAGATTAACAGTATAAATGTTTGGCTTTGAAGCAGTTTTTTTGAAGCGGAGTCCTTCCTCAAGGGAACCCTGTCTCCCCTTCATTCAAGGGGTTGTAGGTCTGGAAACTGGTTCAAATCTGGGAATCGATTGAGAGGCTGTGACTATTCTGCTGATTTGAGTAAGATGGCCATTCTCTTGACCTAGAATTCTTCTGCTTGTACAGATCCAGTAAATATTTAGTAAATTTCCCATGTGTTTCACTCCTAGGGACATCATGACTAAGTAGCCAATACCATGAGTCCATGCGAGTCAGACTATTCTGACTACTGCCTTGACTCCACTGTCCATTACAGTTACCTCACCCACCTTGTCTTTGTTGATTGAATGCCATCTACCACCATGAGGTCCAATTGTAGTTAGATGTATTGCAGTTAGGTGTCTTAATTCAGTTACAGCAGTTCCCACTGACAAAACTGACTTACATAAATTAGCAATCACAGCAGTCTTCAAGTATGCTTGGCTTCCTTCATACATTTGTTCCTCGCTGTTGTGGTAAAAGGTATGTCCTTTGGGCACCTCCATGTGTGGGTCTGTGGGTCTAACCTGATAAATCCACTATAACACATCAATTTCCCTAAGCATTTGAATACCTTCTTCTACAGGATACTAAGGCAGGATATTTTAACTTGAATTAGGGTAGGCCACTGCGTTATCCATGCTCCAGAGGCCCAACCAAATAAATTACTAGATCCTTTCCTGAACTCTCAAGCTGAAACATTGAATGAAGAACCTGTGCTTAGTGGGCCCACTTCAGTAAACTCAGACTGATCCAACTTTATGTCCCTTGCACCATTATCCTGCACCCTTAATAGCCGTTCCCACACATATTCCCCCAGTTTCTGTTTGTACGTACTAGAAAAGTCAAGCAGTTCTTTTGGAGTGTAGTGTACCTTCTCCTGGGTCACACCTTGTGCTTCACCATTTGGGGCTCACAGGAAATTAATTCTAGTTACAGGTCTAGAAGCCAAAATGGGTGGTGGGGGTATGTTATGAGAACATCTGTCTTGGGTAATGTCCCAGGTGATGACCCAGATGCTGCCCCAGGTGGTATCTCAAAGTCTCTTCAGACACACCAGGGTTAATCTCATTAGGTGGGGATCAAGGGGCTAATTGTTTTACTGGGGCAGGTGGCTTAGCAGACAAAGATAATCTCTTCAGATGACAGTGAGAGGGCTGGTTCTGGTGGCAGGAGTGATTCATTGGAATTTAGGGGCTCAAAGTCCCCAGCTTCCTGATTATTTGCCCATATGCCCCCATTCAAGTTTCAGGATTCCATTTTCTTCTCAATTAATGCCCTAACTTTAACTTCAGACACCATTCAAGTTTGGGAATCCAATTCGTGTTTTAATTCAGCCACTCTTATGATAAGGCTGTAGGTTTGGTTTTGGCAATATCAGCTCAGTTACTACAAGAAATAAGGCTTTCTTTCAGGGCACAAGTGGCAACTTTCAGGTCTTGTATGCGGTGCTTGAGCTGTTACTCTGGAGCCCTGAGGTCATTTCTTCCTTTCATCACTTTGTCTAGCAAAAGTAGGAACAACCAACCAGATTCCTTATACTTCTTATTCCGAAAAAATTATAGAAAAGTATCAAACATGCGGTCACCCAGAGCCTCGCCTCTCACCAAGACTTGATCTATTGGTGGTGATGTTTTGCATATTTCTACTGCTGCCTTATGCTACAGATTAGCAGTTCCCTCATTACTAGTGGAGGCAGAGTCATCGACATCTGTAAGACTAACCAGACTTGAGAACAAATTTAGAAAACTCACCCTTTCAATTTTGTTTCTCTAGAACCACTCTTGGTACCAAATGCCTTAGGCTGTATTCTCTAGAGAAGTAAAACCAGTGAAGAGAGAGAGAGAGAGAGAGAGAGAAGGGGAGATTTATCTCAAGAAAATGGCTCATGCAGTTTTCTAGGCTGGCAAGTCCCAAGTCCATGGGTCAGGTGTCAGGCTGGAGGCTTCTCCTAACTCATGTAGCTGCAGAGGCTATGAAACCAAAATCAGCAGGTCAGATGGTAGGCTGCTGGCTCACAGGCCGCAGAGGCTGACAGATCTCAAAAGAGGCAAGCAATATGGCAAGACACTGGCTCAAATCACAAGAATTGGAGGTGAGATGACGATAAGCTGGATGCAGGATCCAGAGTGAGGAAAAGCCAGCAAGCTTTGTCAGAATGTCCATATATATTGCATGCAGGCCACACCCCTGAGGAAACTCCCCTTACAACTGATCAGCTGATCACATCAGATCATATCGTGGAGGTTGTCATGGATTGTGTATCAACTTGGTTAGGCCATGATTCCCAGTATTCTGTGGTTGTCTTCCATTTTGTGATGATAGTTTTATGTTGAAGAGGATTTGGATGGGATTGTAACACCCTTACCAGGTCACATCCCAGATCCAATGTAAAGGGAGTTTCCCTGGAGTGTGACCTGTACCACCTTTTATATCTCAAGAGATAAAAGGAAAGAGAAGCTAGCAGAGATGGGGCACCTTATACCACCAAGGCAGCAGTGCCAGAAGCAGAGCACAACCTTTGGACCTGGGGACTCTGTGCGGAGAAGCTCCTGGTCTGGGGGAAGGCTGATGAGAAGGCTGACAGAGAGAGAAATTCTTCCCCTGGAGCTGAAACCCTGAATTTGGACTTTAGCCTACTTCACTGTGAAGAAATAAATTTCTCTTTGTTAAAGCCACCCACTTGAGGTATTTCTGTTGGAGCAGCACTAAGTGACTAAGACAGAATTTGGTGCTGAGAGAGTGGGGTGCTGCTCTAACAGATACCTAAAATGTGGCAGTTTTAAAACTGGGAACTGATAGAGTAGCAGTGACAGAGGGCCACCAGCAGCAGAGAACTGGCAGCAGCAGAAAACCTGCAGCAACAGAGAACCAGCAGCAGCAGAACCAGGAGACAGCGCCAGACAGCACAGGAGCAGACTTATGGAGCAAGAGATGAGTGCCTGTGCACAGAAGGCTTCCTGGCTGAGTGGGGTACCTCCAGATACTTATCAGTGGAGCTACAGAGCTTTGAAACACTCGCCCCAGCAGGGCAGATGCTGGTGTGAGGCCTGAAGAGCCTAGAGGCCAAGAAACCAGGAAGCAGAACTTGAAAAGACATGGAACACAAAAAGCCGAGCTGCCTCAGTCTCAAAAGGTATGGCTGTGCCCTCAGGAGTTTCAAAGGGTAGAGCCATGGCCTCTGATGTTTCTGAGGGTGGAGTCACCACTCAGATGAACTAGTAGAATGGTGTACCTAAAGCCGAGGGAGCAAAGTTGTTTTCCCAGTGGGCCTGGAAGGTGGAGCTGAAGCCCAGGGTCCAGGAGCTTTCTCTCAGAATCTGGAGAGTGTGGCCAATACCTAGAGCCTGGAGGGCAGGGCTATTGTGTACAGGGTCTCAGAGAACAGAGGAGTATTTTCGAGCCTTGAGGGCTAATGTAATGTGTTCTGCTGACTTGCTTGGTGCCTATTATGCCTTCTTTCCGTCCAATTTCTCCTGTTTGTAATGGAAATATTGACCTTGTGGCTGTTGCACCATTGCATTTTGGAAGCAGATAACTTGTATTCTAGATTTCACAGATGAAGAGGAATTTTTGGATTTTGGACTTGGAGTTAAGACTTTTGCTATGATATGACAGGATGAATATGTTTTGCATGTTGCAAGGATGTGATTTTTGGGGGGCCAAATGGTGGAATGTCATGGATTGGATTATGTCCCCCCCCAAAATCTATGTATCAACTTTATTAGGCCATGATTTCCAGCATCCTGTGGCTGTCCTCCATTTTGTGATTGTAATTTTATGTTAAAGAGGATTAGGGTGGGATTGTAACACTTACCAGGTCATATCCCTGATCCAAATTAAAGGGAGTTTGCCTGGGGTGTGGCCTGGAAGCAAGCAGAGAGTTGGGGACCTTATACCACCAAGAAAGCAGTACAAGGAGCAGAGTGTGTCCTTTGGACCTGGGATCCCTGCGTGGAGAAGCTCCTAGTCTGGGGGAAGACTGATGAGAAGGCCGACAGAGAGAGAATGCCTTCCGCTGGACCTGACAGCCTAAATTTGGACTTTAGTCTACTTTACTGTGAAGAAATAAATTTGTTTGTTAAAGCCATCCATTTGTGGTATTTCTGTTATAGCAGCACTAGATGACTAAGACAGAAGTGATTACATTATATCACAACACAGAGGATAACTACATCATTACATAACTGCCAAATCACTGAGGATCATGGGTCATCCAAGTTGACACTCAACCTGAGCCATCACAGCCATTTATAAACCAGGGTATAAAACTCCTTCCCTGTTTAAAAAACTCCAGAGAACCTTAAAGTTTTCAGACTCTTTGACCCTATAATTCTACTTCCAGATCCAACGAAGTAACTAGAGCTGAAAAGAATTATGTAAAAATTATAAGCGGTAACATATTTACGAGATGAAAAAAATCTAAATATCTAAGAAAAATGATACTGTATTTATGAGATATTATGCAGTGGTTAAAAATGTTTTCTGAAGCAATTTTAATTACATTAAAAAGGCTCATAACCTTATGCTAAATGGACAAAGTGGGATAGCAAACCATATGTATTGATGATCCAGGTTAGGTTAAAATGTATATATTATGTGCATTGAAAAAATACAGGAAGAAAATAATAAAACCATCAACAGTTGTTTTCATTTAATATGAAATTGAGTAACTTTTATTTTCCCAAGGGTTTTTCTTTTTTCCACGAGTATGTATTACTTTTGTAAATACAATTTAAAAGTTTTATAAAATTACTGTCCTTACCACAGCACTGCTTCATGTTCTTTGAGTGACACTGAAGAAAAGTAGGCTTTTTCTCTTTTGGCTCCATCCATCTCCCCAATTTCATTTATCACTTCCCTACACATTCTACTTTTTGACCACATTGAACTTCTCACCTTTCTCTCCACACAATGGGAAATTTCATGACTCTGTGCCATTGCATATGCTGTTCCTTCAACCTGGAATACTCTTTTCTCTCTTCCATACTTAGAAAATGCTTAGTCATGCTTCCAGATTCACTTCAAAAATCATTTCAGGTTCCCGAAGGCACAGTTAACTACTCCAGGCCCTTTGCTCTATATTTGGTTTATATCTGTTACAGCATTTATTACATTATAATGTGGCTCATTTATGAGTGAGTTTGTCTTCCCCATTAGTTTGCAGACCTATCTGGGGTGGAGTACATGTATTATTTACTTTTCTATCACCAGTAAGCTACTCAGTGAATGCTGAATAAGTGAAATTTATTTTACCCTTTTTGCAAAAAAGAATCCAAATAACTGAATCGATAAAATGAAAATGTATGATATTGGAAGTAAGCTCTTTGAAAGGGTGCATACAAATCCTGAAAATGGGAGAATTTTACAAACACTAACAAAAGACACCTCATTCCAGATGTCAGGTCTTTGGAATTCAGAACACTTGCTACCTGATATTTTCAAGAACTGAGAAGGGTCTAAGGTTTAATCTTATTCTTCTTACAAAATCCAATGTTAGACCATATGATTATTTTCCTAGGCCATGGTGCTGAGTCTACAGAGGAAAAAAAAAAAAAAGAGCATTAATTGCTTCCTCTCTTCCCTTACCTTCCAGGGTCTAAGGTGTTCCCTCCTCAGGTGCCAGGATTTTTTCTCCCTCTCATGAAACTGGTGTGTTCCACCCCAGTAGCTGTAACTACAGTTTTTTTTCCCAATCATCCCTTACTTGTACCCAGATCTTTTGTCTAGAAGGATCAGCTGTGAGAGGGACAAGGATATTTTTACAAAATTTACAGAGTTCCATTTTATCCCCAATTTTGGCCTGTGTAGTACACTGCAGAGTGACTTGCAGAGCAATGTACTCAGCCTGTGGCCTAGGACCATGTCAATTCAATCTGCCTGGACCAGAATTAAGTTTGAATCTGCTAGGCCCACTTTTGGCCAGAGATCTAAAGTGTTCCCTCCTCAGGGGGCATGTGTACCAATCAGGCTGCTCTGGGGTTGTCGTTAGGTGAAAGAAAGATGCATCATGCCCAGAAATGGTCAGGGTTGAATCCTGAGTTTTTGAAGTAGGTTAAGTAACTCCCCACCCCTATCATCCTGATCGTCACCCAGAAGGTGAGCAAGAGAAGATGAACTGTTTCTGGGGATGATTGTATTCAATGACCATACTGCCTTACTAAATTTTATGGGCTAGAAGGAGGTGAGGGAGATAATCTGAAGTCTTTTTGAGTTGATTTTTTAGAAAGCCATTCCAATGCTCAACAATACAAGGTGCCTGCAGATGGTGAGTGTGGAATGTCCATTGAATACCTTGACAACTGGCCCATTTTTGGGTGTCTCTTGTCTTGATTCCTCTTGCCCCCAACTCCTACAGGGGTGATGTGGAGGGGCCTAGATGGATGGTGCACACTAAGTTGCATTCCAGGAGAGGGACACTGAATGCAGGGACTCTACCTCTTTTACAGCAAGTAGTAAAGGAGAAAGATGTGGCAGTCTGCTTCTGTAAAGACTTGGAAACACTATGGGGCAGTTCTATTCTGTCCTATAGGGTCACTGTGAGTTGAAATTGACTCGCTGGCAGTGGATATAGCAAGTAGTAAGAAAGCCTACTCTCTGTCCTGAAGACATCACTTCATCCTTCAAGGTTGCTTGTTACAACTTAACTCTGAGAAATAGCCTAGATAAAGGGTGGTCAGGGCCTTAAACATTCTGGGCATAACCAGCAAGATGGGTAGGAGCACAAGAGCCTCATGAATGATAGTCTTCCAACAGATACGCCCTGTGAAACCATCAGTGATCTCACATTCCATGCAAATGGCCAATACTGGGAGGGGGGAGGTGACGATCTCTTGAAATAAGAAAAATTGCTTCCTTAATTCATTGTTCATTATCAGCATCTTCTGCCTGGTGTTTTTCCATCCATAAAATAAGGCATTATTTATTTATTTAGGCTCTATGGTTTTCTTCTGAAATAATAAAGGCTGTCTTTCATAGCTGTCTGATGACTTAGCTTCCTTTTTTTCGTAGATATTCTCCTGGAAAAAAACAAAGCAGTAACTTATCACCACGATATTATTCATTCATTAATTTATTTATTCTACAAACATTGTTGAGTAACCACCATGTGCTAGGCCCTGGGCTATGTACTGGAGACACAAGAATGACTAGGTAGTCAAGACACAGCCCCTGCCCTCAAGGAGCTCATTGTCTAGTAGGGAAGACAGACATACACAAACACCAATTTACACTCCACAGTAATAAACACCAGATAGAGGTATTTGGAGCTGAATCTTGTAGCATGAATTGGTTTTCCAGGCAAAGAAAAGGAAGAAGGATACATATGGCTGGGAAAAGGGAACAGAACAGAAGAGGGTTCAGGGAAACAGAAGAATCTGCTGCTTTCCTTTCCTTGTGCAGTCTATGATTTAAAACTGATTACAGTACTTTATTTTTAACAAACTATTAATAAAAGTAACTTTGAAAGCTAAGGCTTAACTCATCAACAGCACTAATCTTTTCCTTAATTTGAGTGCTTGGTAGTACTTAGCTTGCCTTCCTTTATCGCAATCATGACAGAGAGAAACTCTGGGAGAATAGGATGTATTAAGTGACAAAAGAGAGGCATTAGTGGTTCAGTGGTAGAATTCTCGCCTCCCAAGGGGGAGACAAGGGTTTGGTTTCTAGCAAATGTACCTCATGCACAGCTACCACTTGTCTGTCAGTGGTGGCTTGAGTGTTGCTATGATGCTGAACAAGTTTCAGCAGAGCTTTCCGATTAGGACAGACTAGGAAGAAAGGCCTGGAAATCTACTTCCAGAAATCAGCCAATGGAAACCCTATGGATCACAACAGAACACTGTCCAATCTACAACAATAATGGGGATGGGACAGGACCAGGCAGTGCTTCATTCCATTATGCATGGGGTTGCCATGAATCGGGGCTAACTTGATGGCAGCTACCAACAAAGTGACAAAAGAAGTGGGCTCCTGACAAGTTAGCTGCAAGACAAATCGTGCAAAATAAATCAGACTTGCCCAGTGATCTTGTGTTACAGATTTGGAGATGCAGTCCCGGATGAAATTCTCACTAGAATAAACAAAAGACCAAGACCACCAACATATCTATTTCTATCCATATCTACATCTATCTACTAAAATACAGAGCCTAGCTCTGTTGTATACAGATTCAGTTAGAAATGAGGCAACTCTTATATAAATACACTAGGAAACTCAGTCTGCTTTTATCCTCCAGCTTTACTTTATAGAGAGATCACAAGAAATTTAAGAAAAAAAGTCATGGTTCTCTCATAATTCAATAATACTAAAAATAAGTCACAAAAAAGCTTCTAAGATAAAAACTGTTGTCCGCGTACTTAAATTTTTTTTTAAATTGAGGACTTAGAATTAAAGCTATTAACATTTTACAAATGTGTGTGATTCACTAATATGTTTGTTTTAAAACAAACCTGGTTAATTTGTGTTAGAGAAGTAGCATAGCATCCTTCACCTAATTACTGTTGAAACATTTTCTTTAATTAAGAAATTATTATGTTCCTAGAATCTTCATGATAAAGTTATCTTAATGGTTATAATACTTTCCAATTTTTCTATAATAATTATGTATAATTTTTTAACAGAAAAATACATTTAAAAGAAGATACATGAAGGAAATACAAGTAATGGGACAAGTAACTGGCTCCTGGTTGGGTACCAGCCTTGTTCATCCCTCATGAGCATCCAACCACTTCCAAGACAGCCTGTCTCAGAGTAGTGGGATCTTAGTGGCATGATGTCAGCTGTGTCCTTCTAACCAGCAAACATTCTTTTGTGGCCCTAAGCAAGAATCCCAACCTTCCTGCCAGCCAGAGAATCTATCTTCATTACAGGTGTCAGGCATCCTCTCTGGTCCACTTTTGCACAGGTCTTTGGTCCCCTGAAGCCGTGTCTCCACAGGAGACTTGGGGAATCTGTCCTGGGTCCTATCTGATGACCCCATCTAATTGACCATCTTCCTAGCCTCATTCTCTGAATCTACATGTCTGCGTTCTGCCTTCCTGCTCCTGCTCAGCCCCGCTGAAACTGAACCTCTCTCAAATCCTGACACCTGCTCAGAAAGGGTCCTTGGTAGTTGTAATGTCCTGTCCTTTTGGGGCTGGAGTTCACCTATTCTGTTAGGTGTTTCCTAAATGGTGCCTTTTCCAGCTCAGTCCTGTTTGCTTCCAGCATACCTCATTGGCAGCTGTGTAGCATGGTTTATGACAGTTCCTTCTAGGGAGCTATTTATGAAAACTGGGAAAGTCTGTAAATGTACACACCTGTGTGTATGTATTTTGCTTCTATGATGGTACTGAATTTCTCAATTAATCCTTTAAGATTCAGCTCTCTGGAGCTTTCCCTGACTCTGTTCCACCTACCACCCACTGTCGTGGAGTGGATTCTGACTCACAGTGACCTTATAGGACAGAGGAGAACTGTCCCATAGAGTTTCTAAGGCTGTAAATCTTTACGGAAGCAGACTGCCATTATCTTTCTCTTGCAGAGCGGCTGGTGGGTTTGAACCACCTACCTTTTGGTTAGCAGCTGAGCACTTAACCACTGTGCCACCAACGCTCCTTCCTGACTCTGCTTCAAACCAAAAAACCAAGCCCATTGCTGTTGAGTCAATTCTGACTCATAGCAATTCAGAAGGCAGAGACCTGCCCCATAGGGTTTCTAAGGAGTGGCTAGTAGATTTGAACTGCCAACCTTTTGGTTAGCAGCCAAGCTCTTAACCCTTGTGCCAATTTATTTGTTCATCAAACATATATTAATTACCTATTCAACATCATGACAGAGAAAGCATGGCCCTGCCGACACCCCGATTTTGGACTATAACTTGGGGGGAAAAAGCCTCTTATAAGCCACCCAGCTTGTGGTATTTTGTTATGGCAGCCTGGGAAGCTGAGACAGGAGGCAACTTACCCAGCTTCTCTGTGGCTTCCACACAGACACTAGGATACATGCCCTCCGTGTAAGTTGCCACCAGAAGATACAGATGGGTCTTCACAACCACCACACCAGTGTTTTCCTGGACAACGAATAAAACACAATGCCCTTCTCTTGGTCCTCATCAAGGACCAGCAGTTACGCTTCAGTCACATTTTTCACTTCTTGACTTCCATAGGTTCACATATTTGTTTTTGGACTCTCCACTCTTTTCCACTAATTAAGTTGTCTTTACACAAAAAGTTTCAGACTGTTGTAATAATAGCATGTCGATTTTGGAAAAGTTCCCAATTGATTGTAATATACCCCTCTCTGAATGAGAAGAACTGATGTAATGGAAAAATATGAAATTTTGAAATTTATTAATCCTGGCACCTCCATTTTCTACTGCCATGACTATGGAAGAGTTATTTAACCTTGTTAAGCCTTAGTTTCCTAATCTGTAAAATGAGGCTATTTATAATATGGATGAAGTGTGCCTAATCCATATAGGGTATCCAATAAATATGAATTTCATCCCTTTAATTCGTTTGATGCAACAGGGAGCTAAGAGAGATTTTAAGGTATGACATATATATATATATATATTCTTTTTTTTTTTAAAGGGGGAAGATGTAGAGATGTAGAATATGAAGGCTGGACTGGAGTGGAGTGAGACAGTTCAGACAAGACTCAGTGGACAGTTTCTCCAATGAAAGCTTCTCTAAACCAGGTTCTCTGATAGTGTTATCTTTGATATAGGCCATCTTGGCATTAGACTGCTATCTCAGACATTGCCTCGAGGCAGTAATGGCCTTAGTTTGTTTTATGGATAGGATGAGGAGGACAAAAAAATTAGAGTCAAATTCTTAAGATTTTTATCCAGCTGTCTTTAAATCTTGGCCCACTCACATTCTTAGCATAAAGGGAATAGTCGTCTGCCCGGACACATTTGTAATCCTTTTCCCTGAAATACAATCCCTCTCTTCGAGTTTGTAAAGGGTTCTTGGCGAATCCATTCACAAGTGTTCGGACATCACTGGGCATTACCTGCAGAGGTAAAAGAGTTAAACCAGAGTCAATAGCTATGGCTTGCAGGCCAAATTTGGCCTCACTGCCTATTTTTGTTCAGCCTGCAAGCTAATAATGGTTTTTACATTTTTAAGCGGTTAAAAAAATCAAAAGAAGAATATTTTTTGACACGTAAAAATTATGTGAAATTCAAATTTCAATGTCCATAAATAAAGCCACACCCACTCTTTTTTGTATCGTGCCTTACATCTGAAGAGTAATTGCGACAGAGACCGTATTGGTTGCAGCCTAGAAATATTTACTATCTGGCTCTTTACAGGAAAAATTTGCTTCAAATACTTATGCCCAGGCTTGCTTTTTCTTACATTAAATCCTGGTGATGCTACACATAGGCTCCGCTCCTGAAGTTTGATGAGGGCTGCACTGTCCACATGCTTCGTTCCCAGAAGGGTATCTAACAGTAATGTCTGCAAATGGCTCATGCTGCCTCAGCTCTGAAAAAGGGAAGCGATAACACTCTGGCTGGATTTTAAAAGGTATGGGAATACAAAAGTCCCTTCAGACTTTTAATATCACTAGGTGTACTTTGGAGCCCTGGTGGCACAAGTGGTTAAGCGTTTGGCTGCTAACCAAAAAGGTCGGGACCAGTTGAGCCTTGGAAACTCTATGGGGCAAATCTACTCTGTCCTATCGAGTTGCTAGGAGTCCGAATCCACTGGACCGAAACAGGTTTTTTTTTTCTTTTTTTAATGGGTACTTTGGAGCTCTGGAAACCCTGGTGGCATAGTGGTTAAGTGCTACGGCTGCTAGCCAAAGGGTCAGCAGTTCGAATCCACCAGGTGCTCCTTGGAAACTCTGTGGGACAGTTCTACTCTGTCCTATAGGGCCGTTGTGAGTCGTGATCGACTGGACGACAACAGGTCATGTGTACTTTGGAAAAATGAAGAGTTGGTCTATCACCTAGTGTCCACCAATATTTAAAGAGAAATACAAAAATCATAAAAAGTCACAGTTCATAGAGAGTGGGTTCCAAACCCTTGCAGTTGAGTCTGACTCATAGCGACCCTACAGAAGAGTAGAACTGCCCCACAGGGTTTCCAAGGACCAGAGGGTGGACTCGAAATGCCAACCTTTTGGTTAAGAGCCAAACACTTAACCACTATGCCACCAGGAAAACCACAGCCTCATAATTTTCTAGCTAGGTCAATGGTTTGCATCAGAGTCACCTGGGGATGAACACCCTCCCCTCTCCCCGCTCAAAAAAGACAGAGGCCTCACCCTTAGGGATCCATTTTCAGTTGGTCTAGGGTGGGTCTCAGTCATCAGTATATTTAACCTTCCCCTCCCCCCCTCGTGAAATGGGCAGCCAGGATGGAGAACCACTGAGGTAAGTAAACACCGCTAGTGAAACGTGCTGGTCATGAATCTTCACATTCCCTCCCCACTGACCAGCATCAGCGCCAGAGTAGACACTGATCAACACCCCAGTGGACCAAAAACATCTTTAGGGCACTTAAACCAACATTTTCACAAAAGTCCCCAGGTCTTCTTGGACCATGGTCACCGGAACAACCTCTACAAACACTTGCCCTTCAAAGGGATACTGAAAGGCAAACACCCCTTTTTCTGCCACAGCCAACCTGACGATTTGTCTCAAGGGGGTTCCCGGAGTAGGGCTGGGGGGACAGTTCATTCCCAGTTCGGTTGGCTGGTAAGCCGCGTTTAAGAAACCGAAAACTTCAGGGAGGAAAATGAGCCACACAACAGCAGAACCAAAAATCCTCCCGGACCAAGAAACCACCGCTCCCCGACCCACCCCTTAACGGACGCGGAGGAACGTCGGGGTGGAAAGGCGACGTGCACTGCCATTGGCTGTGACAGCTGCCCGTCACGGAGATGCAGGGACTGGCCCGTCGTCAGGCGAATCACGAACTGCCAGGGTGAAGTGGCCCCAGCCGGCTTCCAAATTCCTTCTTCGTCAGGCTGGGCCTGGAGAGCGCGGGGCACAGAGTCGGCGCGGGCGAGAGTCGCCTGACGCGAGCCCCGGCCGAGTTCGGAGTCCTCCGCCCGCTTCGGCGCCACGGGGACTCGTTGTCGTCCGCCGCAGCGGAAGGGCCACGCGGGGCTGCGTCCCGGAGACATTGGACCGAACCTTCTCACAGTCCGGAGAGCAGGGCTCTAGCCGACTAGGCTGCAGGCCGGGCCGGCTCCCTTTCCCGCCGCAGCCGGACGGGGAACGGGGGCCTCGGGCCCTCGGGCTGGGCGCCAGCGTGGTCGACATAGCCGAAGGCCCTGCTGGTGTCGGGAGGGGAGCGTAGGTGCCCGTTCCGGCCTGCAAAGCTCCCTTCCAGAGGCTTCCGCGCGAGAGGTTGTCGGCCCAGGGTTGGGGGTCGAGGCAGCAGGCATCTTGCTGACAGTTGTGGGAAGAGAGTGGCAGCTGTAGGTGTACAGCTGGCGCAAAGTGCAATAACAGCGTCTTCTTCAGATAGACTCCTTGGGGGAAGGTTTTGGGGTGCTCTTAGCTTGAAGACTCGCAAACGTTGCCCGGAAACTCCTCCCTCTTCCCTAAACAGCCAGGCCTGTGTGTTTCAATAACCGGAAACTTGCAACTCTTGCCTTTACCGAAACCAAACCCGTTGCGGTCGAGTCGTTTTCGCCTCATAGCGACGCTGTGTTTGAGGGCCACCAAAGTCAGAGAACTGCTCAAGTGCGCCCCTAGAGGCCAGGCTGAAATTGCCACACCAGCTTGAATGGGATACACTGTTGGAGGATGTGGGAAGCCACTCCAGAGACCAGGGGAGGTGGGAGGAAGGATTCAATCCAAAGAGAACCTCCCTGCTTAAAGGAGGCTGGCTCTGAAGACTTCATCAGAAGCCAAATGAAGGCCTCCTGTTAGGGAAAGCGTGGGTGGCTCATGTTGGTAATCTCTTACACGTCCATTCATTGGTCATGCTATCTAGTAATATTTAAAGAGAAAATGAGATGTTTGTGAGTTTATATTACTAAATAAGCTAACTTTTAGTTTTTCTAGGGGCTCTGTTATTTTTGATCACAATGCAAAATTTAAACAGTGATGAGCTGATACCTGGCACACTTCCCAAACTCAACTCAAAAGAATGGTTGGAACCAAAGGCACTTTCTTTTATAGAGGTACAATAGCATGGCATTTTGAAGTTTTTATTTGAGTAGCAGTGAGAAGTGGCTTGTGCTAAATTAATTTTTTTTTGTGTTGTTTGTTTTCTATTTCATTGACTTCTCTTTATTATTTCCTTAGTTCTAACAACTTTCTTTACTTTGGTCATTGATTGTATACCTTTATTAGAAGAATAGAGCATTTTAAGCTATAAATTTTTCTAGAAGCACTGTGAAAAAAAGTATTTCTTTTTTTCTAAGCAGCTTTATTAAGATATATTGATGTGTAATAAACTGCGTATAAGACAGGCCTGGCGATCTGCTTCCTAAAGGTCACAGCCTTGAAAACCTGGTGGAGCAGTTATACTCTGCATATATGGGGGTCACCATGAATCAGAATCCACTGATGGCAGACAACAGCAACAACAGACTGAAAGCATAGAATTTGATAAGTTTTACCAGATGTATACATGAATGAAGCCATCACCACAATAATGATAATGAACATAGTCATCACTCCCCAAAATTTCTTCTTGTAATCTCTCCCTTTCTTCACCCTCAAAGCATCCACTG